>NC_047530.1:91471855-96271855 GCF_012275295.1 Melopsittacus undulatus
CACAGGGGTCGTGGCTCTGAGCAGCTGATGAGTAAGGCTCTGGGGGCCACCCTGTGCTTTTACTGTGGAGGCTGTCTAGTTAATTTGCCCAAGATCTTTGGAAAACTCTGGTAGAGCTCAGAACAGAGTTTTCCAAGCCCTAATTCAGTGGCATCCTCACCAGATCCCTCTTCTTTTATGCAGGTCAGACGGTTGCTGTGTGCCATGGAGTGACTGCAGCTCATCTATATTTTAACATCCTTGCTGGCCATGGTCAGGTAGGCACAAGTACACAGGTGCTTGGAGGTAACTGCACAGGGATGGACAGGTCACCAGATAGGGAGGGTGGTTGGGCAGGAGCTGTGATAACTAAGACAATGCAGCAGCAGAAATTCCTGTGTGTCCTCCTGTGGAAGGGCCTTTCCACTCTGCTGGGGAGGGAGGACTTGTCCCTGTAGCTGCAGAGCAAAGAGAGCCGTGGGGGAGCAGGCATGGAGCTGGGGTGCTCTTCCCCACCTCCCCTTCTAGGCTGGGATTTGTGGCAAGGGCTCTGCAGGTCCCATGTTCATCTGAACATGGCACCACAGCAATTTTAGCGCAACTGTGACTGGGGGGTTTGTGACTGTTGTCACTGTAATTATCTGTCTGGTCAATAAAATGAAGGGTACTAAGCCCCGGCAGTTTGGGGAAATGAAGACTGACTTAATTACAGCAACCAAATCTCTCACATCTCTCCCATCCACTGAAACACCAGCCCACCTTCATGTGCTGCCCTTTAACAGAGCTGCCTATCATGCGTCTAAACAAACAAGTAGGGAAGACAGAGGGGAGATTGTTTGTCAGGGATGTGTCTTTGCGAGGGAGGAGCAGCAATATCTGCAGGAGGGACTGAGGTGAAACCCAACATCAAAGGCAAAGGCTGTCAGCACATTTAACTTTACAGAAACCCTTCTCCTAATAAAAAAGGAATGACCTCGTTACTACGGACACCAACAGTTCCCAGGGGAGCACCGGGAGACTGCTGCCTGCAGTTCTAATATTCACTTTACAAACAAATGGGAAACCTTGAAATAATTTCGGTGTTGTTCTTGGCAAGTTGTTACAATGTTGTGTCCTTATAAAAATCATTTCAGAATTTATGTAGTGTGAGTTTACTTTTCATCTGCTGCTTTTCCTTGCTATCAATCTCCCTCCCTCTGACTGCCTGAGTCTCCGTGGGAAAGATCAGGATGCCCAGCGAGTGAGGTGCTGGCCATGCCAGGAGATTCAGCAGGAGGCACTGTTAGGCTTGGCTTTGACTGCTGAGAGAGGACTAATTTCTGAAGGAGATGCTTTAAAGCTGTGCCTGGACCTGGGCCACAGCCAGCAAGCAAAAAGTCCCATCAGGAGACGGTGCCTGGGTGAAGAGTAGAGGGAGCTCTGAGCTGGCTGTGGCGCTGGGGCAGGGGTGCGGATGGGACAGTGGGGCTGGTGGAGGCTGGCAGGATCCTGGCTGCTGCAGCCCTGCAGGCAGCCTGGTGTGAAGCTGTGTGGGGATGAAGGGTGGGCCAGTTTCAAGCTTTTCTCCTCTCAGCTTCTCCCAGCAGGAGTCACCACAGGCAATAATGCCAGGAAAGCTAGCGTGGAGCAGATCTGTGCCTCTTCCAAGCCCCTGTGAAAGAGTGAGGGAGACAGAGAATATGTTGCTGAAACCAAAAGAATACTTGCAAAATGTAAGGCTGTTCAGTCAGCCAAATACCTCTGCAAATTACATGAGCAGTCTCTTTTCACAGACTAGGCTTTCTCCCCAAGTTACCATAGCCTCAGTGACCAGAAATCTTCCCAAATGTTTCCTTGGTGTTACATTTCCTGTGTAGTACCTGAGTGAGGTTTGCCGGAATGGTTTCTCGTTGACTCTTAGTGGGAGAAAATGCTCTGTATTGGAAATAAGCCCTTACAGCTGATGCCTCAAGCTATTCAGTAGCAGTCCACAAACTCTCACCCACACTTCAGCTGGTGTGCAGCCGGAGGGGTATCCCTTCCTCTGCTGGCATTTGCACACATTGATGTGCAGCATCAGGCACACCCCAACACACCCATGAAAATACAAATGTGCATGTACATGTGTAATTTAACTCGCATGTGCCCATCCACATACATACACAAAAGAGCTTGCTTCTGTGCATATCAGTATGTTCCTTTTGAGTTGTCTCCTTTTGTTCATACATGGCCATCCACCACTGGTGCAAATTTGCTGCTGATTTTGACAGTTATGTAGAGCTCAACTTTATGCCTTGTGTTCATCCTTTGTACAGCCAGCCTTGAAACCAAACTGTGGGAAAGGTGGCTCTTATTTGAATATCTGTAATTCATACATCACCTGCTCTTCTAGGTGTCTGCTTAGCCTCACTTCAACCCAGATTCATTTGTTCTGAGCCCAGGTTTTCGGACTGTGGCTGAAAGGCAAAAAGCAAGCGCCTGCTGTTCCTCTAGGCTTCAAGCAGAAGGATGAAGTGCAGAAGAAGAAATATGATGATGGCAAGTAGGCTGTGGAAATGACATCGTTTATTGATACTCCAGGTATGAAAGAACCCACTAACGAGCAATTTACAAAAGACACTTTTGAGCCATTTTGAAGGAAATCACTGACTGCTGTGAGCAGGAAAGTGCAGACAGCTTCATGCAAGGATGAGCTGCCCAGCAGCTGGCCTTCGCAGTTGTGAGCTATGCAAGAACCACAAGCAGCTCTTTCCACATCTACACCCTCTGTGGATGTCTGGGAGCAGGTATTTACCCTCTGCAGAATCCTGTCAGTCACCCATGTCATGTGGGCAGAGCTAAGGTTGCACACAGGTCTAAGCTAGCTGGCATCCCTGTCTTCTACAGCTGGGAAACAATGAGGTATCTCTCCTTGTACCAGCTGAACATGTCTAATAGGCATGTGGATCTAGCATTTTTCCCCCCCAATCTTCTTCTTTTGTCCCAAAGATTAGAGTGGCAACGAACAAAATCCATTCTGAAGGTTTGTCATTGTCAATTTGTTGTTTAAATCCTTGACTAAATGGTTCCTTGTGTAGAGAAAATGCTCCTTAAAGCACTGCAACTAGATCCAGGCAGTCTCTGGCCAACTGCTACTTCTCTGCAACCTGAATTTCATGTAGAGTGGAGCTGGAAATTTTATCTACCTTCTTTTTTAAAGACCTTAGAAATTTACATATCAGACACTACAAGAAAAGGCAGATATTAATACAGAATGATGGCCAGTATACTCTTTCCTTGAATGACGTAAATACATTGTCCTTGATAAGTGCAAATGGAGTTATCCTGTGTTAAACCTCACAGACAATTATATGAATCACTGCAATGCTTTTACAAAGGTTCTAGAGACTTCTATAAAAACGTACTTCACTGGGGTTTTCTCTTGCCTTGTTCTGGCACACTTGCTTATTTTGATTCTCTGTTATGGCAAGTTTCACCCAAACACTAACAGGAATTTGAAGATATTAATAAAAAAGGAAGATACTTCAAAGTGCAAGTGCACATTTGTGCACATGCTCACATATTTGTAAATAATCCCATATGTACTGGTGATAATTTTGAGTCTTCGGGGGGCACACTGTCACAGCTCAACCTGTTGGCTCACATTACTGCCAGCAAGTGAAAAGCAGGAGGATGGACTTGCAAAGACCATCCTCATTGACTCCACTGAATTCCCAGGTAGACTTTTACATGCACATCTAACCTTGAGCAAAGGTACAGCTAGGCAGTGAATTAAAAAATAGCCACGTGTGTGCCCAGAATTGCAAGTGCAAGTGGGCATACAAAGGTCCATGTGCTACAGCATAAGGGAGGATGGCTTGTAACTAGCAGTTCAAAGAGACAGTAGGAAATCTGGGGTCACTGCCTGGCTCTGCCACAGTTTTCCATGATGGCCTTGCCCCATTTACTTAATTTACCTGTTCTCTGTTCTCCAGCTAAGGCAAGGAGGCAATAGTACCTCCTTAATAGTTCTTGTACCTTGAGACTGTGAAAAGGGAGGACTTAACCTTCTCTGTGTTTGTATACTCCTGAATGAGTCCATATTAGAACTGCCCGGGTCTTTGGGTGGTCCCCAAAGTAATTATATCACATATTTGGACCAACAATAAAACTTTACAATGTCCATCCATTTAGGGTTGAAGGATATATTTCATTCAGCAATTTGGAATATAAAGTTTGCCTATAGTTTCAAGTCCTAATTTCTTGCTTTTTTGTTGTTTTAGGTCATTGAAATAATATTCAAAAGGCTCATCCCCTCCTTGTTTTAAATCAAGAGAGCATCTAACTTAAAAAGCAACTATCTCATTCAGATTTTCTTCTGGGTCACTTTTGGGTCTTTCTTCCTCCAGCCAAAGGGTTGCAGGACAGTGGCACACCTGGCAGAAGTGCTTTAGCCCAGTCAGCTTCAATTTTCCAGAGAAAACTTTGCTGGATAATTCCTCATGAGACTGGAGGATAAGACTGGTTTGTGTAGCTGTCTGCATTGACAGGGAAGGTTGCCCTCCTTCTGTGCCTGACTGCTGACTTTGAGAGTGTGGGGCACTGAATGACCCAGCAGAAAGATATCACATGTGAGCAAGGAGGTAAGAACAAGTCCTCTTGGTGAGATGCTCTTACTCTGTACATGTCCTCTGCCTTTCTAGGTGGGACAGTGTGGCCTCTTTAACCCCATCACTGGATCAGTGCTCCCAAATTAGTGTAATCATCCCACCCAAATTAAGCAAGTTGCTCCTGGCTCCACAATCCAGCCTTGGGCATCCCCTCTCAGCCTGACACTCGCATCCCCCTCTTCATCCCTCTCCCCTGAAGCCCCCTGCTTGTGGGCTCCTTGATATTTTCCAGTCCTTCCCTAATGAACACTGCAGAATTACAGCTAATTAAGGATGTAAATGATGCTGGAGAGAGAGAGAGGGAGACGATGGGAAGGGGCGGGGGGAGGGCAGTTACTTGCTGTGTGCAACTCTGCAGTAAAGTGTCTCCTACCTCAGCAGAAAAGTTATCACGGGAGACAATGTCAACTTTATGGAGGGGGGAGGGCTCTTCTCATGGCTCCATCCCTGCCTGCAATAGCTGCCGCCTCTCTTTTATGTGTCAGCTCTGCAGATGCTGATGTCCTCCCTCCCAAATGCTGCTTTGTCAGCCGGTGCTGTCACCAAGCCCTGATCTCTCTCTCTCGTGCTTGCTGCCACTCTTGCCTATGTGCTACCTGCAGTGTGGAAGGCTCAAAAGACCCCAAAACTTGCAGTCACTCTGAGTGGGCAACCTGTTGTGCCCCACTTGCTTGCAAAGGGATATTACCCCTGTGGTGTGGGCCATGTCCACCTCCAGTTCCAGGGGGTTGGAGAGGACTCCAGTGCTCAGGGGGATGGTGGGTTTTGGTCACTTCTCCTGGGCATTGGGCACCTGCCTCTCTGGGCTGCTGCCTGCCAGCTCTAGCTCTTGGCCACCATTCCCTGAGTGGGGATTAGAGCTAAGCCCCTTATCTCTGCAGCAGTGGCTGGTGGGCTGGCATGATGTGCCCCACGGAGTGACTTGTGCCATTAGCTGGAGCTGGCAGCTTGGGCCACATGTCCCTGAGATACATGGCTGCTCACACAAGTGAGCTGGTCTGGTTTGCTCTAGGTAATGTTCCTGCAGGGGCACTGGAGGAAAGTGAGGTTCATCAGTGAGGGGGTGCAAGCTCCTCACCCCACCACCAGCCCCGGCTGGCAGCTCCTGCCCATGCTGGGGAGCCAGGAGCCAACTGACTGGCAGCCCCATGTTGGGGGATATGGCTTTGCTGGCACTGAGCAGCTGTTTGAACCCATTCCAGTCTCGCTGGGTCCTCTCGAGCACGTTTCCAAGCACTCTGGGTCCCCGCTGGCATATTTCTCTGTACATTGCCCAGCTCAATAAATTGTGAAGGCATGTTTGCCCCAGCTCCACAGCTGGTCCGTCTGTCTGTCCGCCTGCCCAGCTGAAGCCAGGGTGTGTGTCCCTGGTCAAGGGGAGACAGCATCGGGTGGCAGCGACGGTGGCAGTGGGTTTTGTTGTTGTTTCCCCAGATCGCTGTGCAATATATTCCGATTTTTTTTCTTGTCATTAAGCCAGTGCCTCAGAGATGATGATGTAGTCCCTATGTGGGCCGCAGAAAGCACTTCGAGCCGTGCTGGAGTCGTGCTGGGTGGCTCTGATAGCAGAGCTAATGGGAGCGAATGGGATGCAACGAACTGTTCTAATGACACCAGCCAGGGAAGAGACAACAGTAAGAATAAATAAATGTTAACTATTTTCCTCTTCCAGACATTTGCATCTATTGCCATTAAGTTCATTTAAATAAGAGAGAGAGCGAGAGAAAAGGGGAAACTTACTACTACTCTTAATAACAAGTGTCTAAAAATAAATTAGGATGCTGGGATGCACTTAAGGCATTTTAAAAATAAGTCTGATTTTTCCCCCCTTTCCTCTCTTTTTTTTTTTTTTAAGTGTTGGAGGGTTTTAATTTGGGCCGAGTAATTTTGGTGCAAACGCTTGGGCGCCTTTCGTTGGGAAATTGGGAGGAATGCAAACAAGATTTCACTTCATTAAACAGGGGCAAACAGTAGAGAAATTGCACTTACTTATGGAAATGACTTTTAAACATGAACAGCATTTACTTGCATTGCCTTGTGCTGAAATTTTTTTCTTTAAAAAAGATTATACATGTGAATAATTCACTGCAGGCCAATTAGATGATGACTTCATTTTTAACCTCTCTTCCTTGCCATCTTGCTGGCTGTCCCTTTCATTGCAATTTCCACCCTCTTCCTTCCCTTCAATAAATTAATAAAGATCAAATAATCCCTCTCCCTGCAGTGCCAAGAACTAGCTTCTTGGAGAGGGTGTAAGGGGAGAAATCAGAGGATCACCATCTCTGCTGAGCTGCCCTGGGATGAAGCAGGAATAACTCTGTGGGATTTCTACAAGCAGAGCTACACCCATGTGTTCAGAAAACAGGGATGGAAGAAATGAAAAATGGCAGGAATGAAAAGGGGAAAGAGAGAAAAAAAATATCTCCATGCTCTGTGAATGCAGTATCAGGTGGTGGAGAGAGGCTGAGCAAGCAGGATTCACCTTCTGTAAGGCTCCATTGATGCTGGCAGGACAACACTGCTGTGGGTTTGTTCTACTGGGCTAAAAGTAGCACTCTCGTGGGTGACTCCAATGACACTGCTGGGAATAGACCCTCAGAGCGATGCCCTGAAGCCATTCAGCATCCCTGGCTCTGAATGCAGGCAGCAAAGATGTGGGAACCAGAGGAAGCTGGCCTGGGATGTGAAAGGGTGATGCTGACTTTTGCCAGGGGCCTGTGGTAAGT
The DNA here is from genome assembly GCF_012275295.1 of Melopsittacus undulatus. Taxonomy (NCBI): domain Eukaryota; kingdom Metazoa; phylum Chordata; class Aves; order Psittaciformes; family Psittaculidae; genus Melopsittacus; species Melopsittacus undulatus. Next base: position 91,479,189 of record NC_047530.1, read on the forward strand.
GGACCTTACAGAAAGCGAATAGAGAATTCTCCATGGGGCCTCACTGTTTTCTTCCACCTAACAGATGTTAGATATTTCTGCTGTCATTAATGCATATGTCAGGACTTTTCCCAGCACATCATGGGGTTTCATGCCAGCAGGATCTGCCAAAACTTTTAAGGTGCTGTGAGGAAATGAGCTTCAAAAAGTATGGGGTGTCTGTCCTGTTGTGGAGAAACTGAGGCACAGAGCAGCTAGGACACCTTATGCCCTGGCCAAGCAGAGGCAGCAGTGTGAGAGCTGGGACCCTGGTCAGAAGTAGGGCTGTCCATAATATTTGCTCTTCAGCTCTTATTTAAGAGTTTATTTCAATGAAAGATACCATGCTGGTTGCTCTGGTTAGCAAATAAATGTTTGCTCTGGGCACTAAGTATCAAGGATACTAGAGAATAAGTAAGTCCCTTCTGGGAGTGCAGTGGCAAGGCCTTAGCACATGTCATGAAATCTTCCTGGGAAACTCCTCTCCACACAGCTGCTAGATGTTCCAGGGTCTTTCTTCACTCCTGTTCCTGCTGCCTCTGAAGCCTCCACCATGTTCCTCCAGCTCTTCTCCTGCACCGTACCAGCCTACTCCCTCCAGACTGCTTCCCAGGATGTTTTGTGGTCATCTTGTCAGTGTGTCCTTTCTCATCAGATCTGATTCCCAGCCTTTCTGTGCCTCAGTGTTTTTATGGCTCTTTGCTGGTTACAGTTTTAGTGGGGAGGAAGCAGCAGCAAATGATGACCTGTGATTTCCAGGGAAGGGGAGAGCAATGAAACTTCAAGCAGTGTGGCCTCTCACTGGGAGCAGTCCCTTTTAGAGCCCTTGTGTCAATTATGGCATTCAGAGGCACTTCCCCAGTTTATTTATTTACCTTGGGAAAACCCAGGATGCCCCCTCCAGGGCTCAAGCTCAAGCAAATTCCCTCTCCCTGCAATGGGACTAGGGTCTTTCAGACTAGACTTGGGGACTTTGCATTGCTCATTTCTGAGTCAACCTACAACATTAAGACCTCAGCTTCAGGAAACAGGTTGCCTGATGAAAAGGTTTTAACTTTCAGGCTCTTCTGGCTTCTCTGTTGTACCTGGTGTCCTCCAGCTGAAGCTGGAGCTGAGGAACACAAGGACAGCAGTGAGCCCACATTACAGCAGTCACTGTTGTACCATGCTTTAGCTCTGTGGCTGGTGCTGCTGGCAGCTGTAGTGTACATGACATTTTCTAGCCTCACAAGACTCTTTTGGACAGCTATTCCAAACAGACTCCAACATAGACACTTTTATCCTGGAATATTCACACTTGGAGTTGTTCAGAAACATCCTCCTGAAAAGTTCCGTGGAGAGATGAGCCCAGAAACACCAGCTATGAAACAGCATGTTGTGTGCTGAGCTCTCTCTGCAGGAGAGGCGCTTCCATCTGCTACACACCTCCTGAATTCGGGAATAGGACCCTACAGGCTGTTTGGTACCTCCATTGACCTCAGCAGGCTTAACACCAGGGACAAGTTTAGCTCCATGCACTCATTAACCTGCTTCCTCAGTAGTACCTTTGGGGCTGAAGGCTGTGTGAGGTGGACACCCACAGCAGTGGTACTGCAGCACTGTACAATGGGCACCCTCTTATTAATCTGCTTGTGAAGCGCCTGGCACCAGGGGTCAGTGATGGGTCCTGACCATCTGCATGCCCAGGGGAGCCATGGGGTCATCTGCTGGCAAGGCAAGGCAAAGCAAGGCAAGTTCTTTGTCCTTTGTGCAGTCCAAAAGCCTTGTGCTGAGGAAGACTTCAGAGGTTATTGATGTATCTGACTCTGAAATGAGCTTCATTCTTTTGTTCAGCATCCTAATGACAGACACAGTCTCTGGGCAGTGAATCAACAATCTCAGGTAGAGCTGATCAAGTGCCAGATGCTGTTATTGATGTTCCTGCTGACACCCTCCCTCTATGCACTGCAGCCCTGGGGGCTGGAAAGCACGGGGCCAGGTTCCCTGGACAAGGGCCAGAGAGGATGCTGGATTGAGGCCTCCCAGCAGGATTTCTACGTGCAACCACAGCTCTTGAGAACAAGATCCACCCTTGTTTTCCATATGGGCTCTACAAAGAAGTGGTGGCAGTGATGGAGTACTACTGATGGCATTAGAGAGCTGCTGATTGTGCTGCCAACTACCATCAGGGCTTGAAAGGTAATGTCAACACCATCCCCTGAGTGAGTTACATGTTTCTTTTCCGAGCCCAGAAGATACTAGCCTTGGTGTGGGGTAAGCACATTCATTTCACCCCATCATTGGTGGAAGCCATATTATCAATGACTGAATGAATCATGGAATTTTCCACAATGAACTTCAAATGAGTTTCAGTTTGGGCAGAGAAGGGACAGCTTCCTCTCACAAAATTTCTATGAGAGTATATTTTTGATAACAGGTAGAACAATCCTTCCATTAAAACAAAATTTTTTCTTCAGCTTTAAAAGGTTTGAAATATTGACAAGTAGGAAAATGTTAATCTAGATATTTTCAGGTTTATTACGTTTAAAATCTAAATGCAGAGTATGTTTCCAGAAATAATCTACCATTAGAGAAAAAAACCTGCAGTTTTCTGGGACTATGTAATAAAGCAGAAATACTCAAGGCAAAGAGGAAAAAGAATCAGTGTTTCTGGAAGAGTTTTGGAAGGAAACATGGCAAATGGGAATTGGTAAGTGTAGAAATCCTCCCCTGCCTTTCACTTCTCAAATCTAGAGTGGGGAGACTTCTGATATTATCTTTGCTTTATAGAAGTGATGAAGCCATGTTGGTACTGTGTCCTCACAATGTGTATCTCTTCACATTAGAGGAGCATGCAGACTTTTAAAAGTGCTTTTTGTCTTCTCTTTTTTCTCTTCCTTCCAAAAGACAGATCAATTTCTTTATCTGCTTTGCACAAGTATGAGGACACCAAGACAAGAGCCACTCACAGACTGCTGTGAGTGGTCCAGCACAGGAAAATGTTCATCATCATATGTTCTCCTACCATTATTGCACTGTCTTTCACGTGCACTCTGTGATCATCAAATCCTCTTGCCATCTTTGACAAACAAAAACTGCGGAGAAAGAGGCTGGTACAAACAGACTTCTGGTGCTGCAACACTGAAGTCCTTGGAAAGGGAGGAACTTGGAATCATAGAATCATAGAATAGTTAGGGTTGGAAAGGACCTTAAGATCATCTAGTTCCAACCCCCCTGCCATTGGCAGGGACACCTCACACTAAACCATGTCACCCAAAGCTCTGTCCAACCTGGCCTTGAACACCACCAGGGATGGAGCATTCACAACCTCCCTGGGCAACCCATTCCCGTGCCTCACCACCCTTAAAGAATTTCTTCCTTATATCCAATCTAAACTTCCCCTGTTTAAGCTCTAACTCATTACCCCTTGTCCTGTCACTACAGTCCCTAATGAATAGTCCATCCCCAGCATCCCTATTGGCCTCCTTCAGATACTGGAAGGCTGCTATGAGGTCGCCACGCAGCCTTCTCTTCTTCAGGCTGAACAGCCCCAACTTTCTCAGCCTGTCTTCATATAGGAGGTGCTCCAGTCCCCTGATCATCCTCATGACCTCCTCTGGACTTGTTCTAACAGTTCCATGTCCTTTTTATGTTGAGGACACCAGAACTGCACACAATACTCCAAGTGAGGTCTCACGAGAGCAGAGGGGCAGGATCACCTCCTTTGACCTGCTGGTCACGCTCCTTTTGATGCAGCCCAGGATACAGTTGGCTTTCTGGGCTGTGAGCACACTGCTGGCTCATGTTCATTTTCTCATTGAACAACACCCCCAAGTTCTTCTCCTCAGGGTTGCTCTGAATCTCTTCTCTGCCCAACCTGTAGCTGTGACTGGGATTGCTCCCACCCAGGAGTAGGACCTTGCACTTGTCATGGTTAAACTTCATGAGGTTGGCATCAGCCCACCTCACAAGCGTGTCAAGGTCCCTCTGAATGGCATTCCTTCCCTCCAGCGTATCAACAGAACCACACAGTTTGGTGTCATTGGCCAACATGCTGAGGACACACTCAATCCCACTGTCCATGTCACTGACAAAGATGTTGAACAAGACTGGTCCCAACACCGATCCCTGAGGGACACCACTCGTTACTGATCTCCAGACAGACATTGAACCGTTGTCCACAACTCTTTGAGTGCGCCCATCCATCCAGTTCTTTATCCACTCAGTGGCCCACCTATCAAATTGATGTCTCTCCAATTTAGAGACAAGGATGTCGTGTGGGACAGTGTCAAATGCTTAACTTGGGGTGCTACTGGCTGTAGATGCCCCAAGTTTCTGAGAAGATACTGCAAACTGTGGCATAACTGTGGCTGTTTTTCCCTGATATTGGGGTCACATGCTAGGATACAAGTGGTGGGAAAACCAAGGGGAAAAGACAGCTATTCCCCTGGAGCCCTGGTGGGAGGAATAAGGATGTTTGGGTTCCTGGAGTAGCCATGGAGAAAAAACTCGAAAGGCCTTATCACCCATTCATTCTGCATTTTCCACTCTGTGGGTCCTACTCCACTCTTCCCTCACCCTCCCCCAGCTCTCCTAGTAATTCAGGAAGAAGAGGCCAAGGAGAATAATATCGTGCTGGAGATAGGACTGGAAGGGCAGTAATTTAGAATCAGAGTCTTATAGTATTATTGCCTGCAAAGCCATTCATGGGAAATGATTCCCCCCATCCCCATTCCCCCCCCTTCCCATCCCACTCTCCTTGCTCTGCAATAACAATAACAGAAATGCCTTCAGGAGGCTTTTCTACTCAAAATGCAGGCAAAAGAGTGCTTTTCTCCACCACCCCTCTTCTTTCCCTCTTCTGTACTCACTTGTCCCCCCTGCCTCCAAGCCTAACCGCTGCTCCCTCCCTTCTCCCTCCCCCCCAACACAGGATAAAAAAATAAAAATAATAATAGGGGTAATAAGAGAGGAGGTAATGGAACGTTCTCCAACTGGGCACATGTCAGAAGCCATTATATGTGGTGCAGATTTGCATAATTCAAGAAGCATCAAATTAAATTTGCATAATTCCTTTGATTACACTTGTTATTAAATGTAAGTGACATTGATTTACAAAATGGCCCAATATAAGGTTAATAGCAAATGTCACCTTCCAGCAGGGTGAATAGGGTGCGTGTGTGGTGGTGGTGGTGATGGAGGAGGGGGAGAGGGGGGCCTGGGGAGGAAGACAAGCAGACAATTGATTTCTGCTCCTCTCTCTTCCTTAAAGGGCTCAGGTCTCCTTTGCAGAGGAGCCCTTGGCTCTCCAAGGGCTGTGTTTGGCTTTCATGTGGATGCAGTGTCATTAGGAACGCCTGCCAAGTGGTGTCGGTGCCGTGACTCTGCTACCTCCTGCTCCACGCCAAGGCACAGCGCGGCTGCCGAGCCAGGTCCTAAGGGGAGCCAGGCAGGGTGGAAGGAGTAGGGAAAGCCAAAAAGCTGTTCTTCCAGGCCCAGGCATACTCGGTGGGCAGGAAAAGCAGCTTGGAAGGCAAGAAAGCTCTCACTGAGGCAAGTTGTTTAAAACGGTGTGTGAGCTGGACCCACTGTCAGGACACCCCATAGATCTGCCAGGGAAGCACTGTGAAGGAGTAAGAGTGATGCTAGGAGCAGTGCCTGAAATGCCAGGCTCTGATGGCTGAGGTTACATGGTAAAAACACATCTGTGTTTATGGCAAGACCTATTAGGTACCTATAGAAGACTTGCATCCACAAATGAAAGATTCTGTGAAGGACATACAGAGCCAGAGGTGATACAGGCCCATCACTGCTGTCCCTTTCCTCAGCCTGGTATGACAGGACCTGGTTTCAAACACTACTGGGTACCATGGGGGCTGTGACAAGAATAATAAGTCCATTTTGCTGACACGGACCTCAGACCATACTGAGCACTCGCCTTGTGAGTCGATCCCATCTCTGAATATCTTTTTGCCTTTCTTCATTTTGCATTTTTCTCCCAACAAGGAAAGTGCTTTCATGCAGGGAAACTGACTGGTAAATTATGGAGGCACCCCAAGACTGTAGTGATAAAATACATGTACCAGAGCTGGGTGAATAGCAGACTTTCTAGTTGGAGGCAGTTTCAAAGACACATATACAGGGCCATAATCTGGTTTTGGTTCTGCTGAAACTGTTTTTGCAAATCAGTGAGGCTGGCTGGAGACTGGGGGGAAACCTACAACATCCCTTTTGATTAAATGTCTTGTTCAAGGTGGAAAAGGATGCTTCTTTTGGTGACTGAGCTCTCTAAGCAGTGTCTATCAGCATCCAAACAGAATTAAAATTAAATATCACTCTGAACCAATCATAAGAAGGGTTTTTCAGAATGTCTCAAAAGAAAAGGCACCCAGTTTTCTGGAATATTTTTTTCTAGGAATTTTTGTTTTCTCACTTTGAGCAATACCAGCTGCTGTAAATGTTCCGGTTAGTTCAGATGTGAAGTTTCTTCGGAAAAAAAGTGTCACAAGGAGAAATATCTCTCAGTTGATGTCCATGTCTCCATGAAGGAGGTGAAGACTAGCAGCAGGTAGGGAAAATGCCCAATCCCAATCGCAGTAACACAGTGGGTTTGGGCATCTGCAAGTGGAGCCGTTATGATAAGGCTAACATAAGTGATAGAGGCTTCGGAGCACCTACTGAATCTGATGGTATTAGAGCTTTGGCAACAACGGAGAAGCACTGTTTTTATACGGTAAAAAGGGTAACAATTACAAGATGTTAGAGCACATGGCCTGTAAAGGAATCCCACACTTACAATAGCAGGTTTTGTGGATTTTTTAACGTTCTGGTTGATGATAGGCAGTATTTGCAGCAGCTACAGTGATTGATTTGTAATTCCAGGTAGTGGCTTTTCAGCCATTTGCAGCTGATTGTCATATTCTGCTAATCAGCCCTCTGAAGTTCTAGAAGTCCATGCCCAAGATGAAATCAGTGCACCCATCTTTCAGATCCCAATATAATAACATGAAGCCAGGCCTAATAATCTAGATGATCGTTTAGTGAATGAGAGGTGGAATCTCTTTGAGAGGCCTTTGGGCAGTCTAAAAGGAAGTTGCTGTATGAACACTTCTAATGCTCTACTCATTGCCCTACACCCATCAAAGAATGTTGCCTTCCAACATCCCAGGCATAAGGTGCTTACTTCGCAGCAAAATTTACTATGACCCCAGATTCTCAAAGGTGCCCAGCAATTTGTGGTGCCCAACTTCAGATAGTTGAATATCTTTTTGAGGTTAAGCACGTTGTTAGTGGCTAATGGCTGAGGTCTGATCCCATTCCTGCTGTGAGAATGAGTAAAGATGAAGTATCTATATTTGGTGGACAGACATGGAAAAGTGGACAGAATATGTATGTCCTCTTTGCATACCCTGGATTCCCTGGGAGCACACAGGAGGTGTCTTTGTGTGTTGCCAAGGGATTGCTCTTTACTTTGAATATTTGTGTCTTTTGAGCAGGTGTTGTGCTTCCCTCTGCAAACCAGCATTCCCCCGTGGTCTGATGACAGGCCCTTTAATGCAGAAAATGCAGGTTGTATTCCCAGCCCTGTCAATCCAGTGCTCTCCACTGCATCCCTCCCACACCCGGGTGCATCTTGGATGGTTAGACTGCAAACTCTTTGGAGCACAGCTGATCCCTCCATGTGCTCTCACAGAGCACTCAGAACAGTAGTTCCCAAGTGCATGCCTCTTGTCTCCCTGCCAGGGCTAGCAGTGGTGTTTGGAGGAGGAGAGAAAATATACCCAGACCCCATCAGGCTACACTGACCCTTAATGCATTACCTGGAAACCAGCTGCTGGCAGACAGGTTTTACACAGATGGGTGTTCCCTTGGAAGACCTCTGGCTTGAACCTCAGGTTCAGTCACATTCCCTGGCCATCACTCCCCCTCCGACATGGTGCTGCTGAGTTGAATGTAGAGTGTGAAGGGTTTGTTTTAAACATGGATTAAGGGGCTGTGATATTTGCCACTAGTTTTGGAGGTGCAAAGGATCCCAGCCACAGCATGGCTGGTGTTCACGTGCTCAGCCACATCCTGAGGTATTTTTGTGCCAGCATAAGCCGTAACTCTCCCAGGTCAAAGTTGGCATGGGCAGAGGCAGTTAGCACTGGCAGCTGCTCCTGCTGCTTTGCCAGGGGAGAGGGTCATTTCCTTCCCCTTCCTCTTGCTACTTTGGCAGCTGCTGCGCTGGTCCAGGGCTCCACTTGCCGTTGGGAAGATGGGGAGCGGAACTGGAGCCCCTGAAAGCTGGCAATGGGCAGTCAGGCAGAGGAGAGAGAGAGACTCTTATTAAGGGTAACCCTGGCTCTGGCTGACAATTGCTGACATAGTCATATTTAGCACCCGCACGCAGTGAGCCTGAGCGATGCTCGCACACTGGGTGAGCCAACTGCAAATTAATCGTCAGTTCATTACTGCTCTGTGCCTTTCATCCTGACAGCAGCCTTTCAAACGTGGATATAATTGGAAGGGTTCATGTGGCAGGAATTTGGTGAGGGCTGGGAGGGGGAGCTGAGGTCTCTGCCTCTTGCTCCCCCTCTTCTTTCCTCTCTCCCCTTTTCTCAGGCTGAGTTCTGGAAGCAAACAGCAAGCCTAGGACAAGCTGATGAAGGAAATTAATCTCTCCTGCCCCTGTATCTCACTGCTGCCACCTACACCTCTTGACATACATCGAGGTCTTCATACTGGGAGATCTGTTTGTATCCAGGAGGTTCCCTCAAGCTATAATTACCCTCAGCTTGCAAACAAAGTGTGCAGAGTAGCAGGGTCGCCTGCGAGAACTTGAATATGTGCATCACTGTTATTGCTGGTGGTGGGTATTACTGTTATCACTGTGCTGCTGGGAGGCCTTGTCGCTGTGCTACACCGAGTGGAAAGTGAATCTGCATCTAGGAAGGGTTTTACAGGCAAGAGCCCAGGCTGAAGAGCAGAGTTTGTTGTGTGTGTGTGGGACAGAAATGACTTCCAGCAGCCTTGGGAACTCACTCTCTGAAAACAGAAACCAGCCCTTGGATTTTATTCATCATGGCACAGGGCACTGTTCTGCACCTCGGTCTCCCAGTCAGGGTGATGTCAATGTGGTCATTCTTGTCATGGGAGCAGCCACACCCAGCATACTGTGAAGCAGAGTTACTGTTTGCTCCTCCACAGTGTATGGCAGGAGGGGGATGATCTGATATGGCTGTGGGGAATGAAGTCCCACTTGGGGTGGACATCCAGGGCCCTAGAAATGTGGGGCAGGATTTACTTTTGATCTTTTGATTGATATTAGAAAATGGTATTAAAAGAAATTGTTGATGCAATCCCAACATCCTGTTTGCCACTCTTTAAAACAAATGGAAGGTGCTTTTCAAAACTCTGGTTTTGTAATAAGCCACACTTGTGGGTAAGTGATGGATCTGGCTAGAGGTGATCAGGGAAAAGAGCTCTTTTCAGAAACCCCTTTGGAGGGAAACAGCCCTGGAGCACTTCTGAGAAATTGTTGCCCTCCTTTTTTCAACTTCTGGTGTGAATGAGCAGTCATCTTCCTGGTAAACTTCTCTGATGCACCCATTCTCTCCAAGCTCCTTCTGTGCTGTGGTCTGGCTGGGAGATGTGGCAGCTGAGGGAGCACACAGGGGACCACTGAGGGACCACCAGGGGACCTGGTCACAGACTGGTGGGGAAAGCTGAGGGTCTGTGCTCATCTGGTGCATTCTGGAAAGGACCTGAGGAGGGTTAAGTGCTTCCAACAACCTGTTTCGTGGCTTCCTCTGTTGTGTTAATTCGCTTCCCTCAATGGTCTAAAGGATGAGGCTGTGGTGCTTCTCCATAAGACAGAGGGAGTTATGCCATGGGGACTCTAGCCCCCCTTCACCGTGTCCCCCCCCGCTCCTCCCGTGCTAAAGTTATTGTCGTATTTGGTGGAGTCTCAGGTAGGCAGATGAATGGGAAATGTTCCTCTCCATTACTAGCTGCACTTGACTGGAGTCTCATTACATTACGATGGCGCTTTAGCAGGCGAATGGGCCTTGCGTCTGGGTTCCCAGCACCCCTCATACCTCCCTGATAACGTAAATTACCCTCCGCCTCATTGCCTCAAATGATCAAACATCAAATTGCTAGTAAAAAAAAAAAAAAGAGGAAAAAAAGGGAAGAGGAAAAGAGAGAGAGGAGGGAAAGGAGAAAAGCTGAGCAGAACCATGGGTTGAATCTAGATGGCTTGTCAGCAACAAGAGACGAGTGAATGGCTCTTAAACACTTGCTAAAGATGAATCCATTGAAGGCTTAGAGCATGATAATTTTGCTGACATTAAAGTACACCTGCAAAACTCAAACAATGCTTTATAACTCCAAATTGCACCAGTCAAGACCTGCTACTTCAAAGCACCACTTATTTCTTTTGGTCCAGGGAGGGGGGACCCATGAGCAACCTGTGTTTCTCCATCAGCAGACTTCAGCAATGCAGAGAGCACACTGTATAGATTTGTGTTGATTTTGTGGTTGAGCAATGTGCCAAATCATCTGCCCTCCCTTCATCTCCCCGTTCCTGCCGCCTGACAAATTTTCCAAGCCAGAAGGATGGCTCCAGGATGAACAAAACAAGAAGGAGAAAAAGAGAGGGAGAGGCATCGGGAGGGGAGGGAACAGAGCAGGTACACACAGGGCTGGTCGACTCTGTGCAGAAAAATATGGATCTCGGCAGGGTAACGAGGCGCAGTGGAAAGAGGAGGCTATACGTCTTTTCTCAGTATTTAAACGTGTGCTTAATATGGCGCTCAGTGGAATGGTTAATCTGCTAATGCTGGTAGTGTTTGCTGTAGTACTCAGAGAAATGTTTACTGCAGTATTTCATGGGGATTGTGTTCTGGATGGCACAAAAGGAGGAATCACTCTAGCGTACCAGGAAAATGTTCATTGCAAAATATACTGGAATATTAAGAGGTTTATTTAGTGGCGTACTTAGTATAATATGAAAAGAGTTAAGTACAGAGTGTTTTATTAATATTTTTGGGGTGTGGATGAATTTCAGTGCTCAGGAAGGTTATGGAGAAGCAATTCCAACAAAGGCTGGTTTTATTCATAGATTTATAGATCTTAAGACCATAAAGGACTCTTGGATCAGCTAGTCTGACCTTCTGTATAACACAGGTATATACAGTGTGGACATACCTCCTGATTCAGCAAAGCACTTTAAGCACTTGCTTAAATTTAAGTATTTGAGTTGCCCCATGGAAGGCAGAGAAAATAACCCTATTGAATCACGGGACTATTCAGATCCTTAATGGGAAGCGGGTGTTTAGGCATTTGCTGAATTGGGACCACAAGAAGATAATGCAGCTAAATGAGTAATTCATAGCCACCCATTTATTCAACTGCTTTTGCCTTCTTTTCTGCTTGTGGATTGCTCTGGAGCCAATCGCCATTTCCTGCAATGTATTCATTGTTTGAAGTCATTCACTGAATAATTTCAGTGAAAACTCTTTCTTGATAGCTTGCTCATAAGCAGTTCATTGTGAATATGGGAATACATGCACATACATTTTAAGAATGTGTGAGTGCGTGCACGCTTGTGTGTGTCTGCATTAAATATGTGACCACACATGCACATACACATACAAATGCAGGGTTAGGATTTTCAGCTACAATAAAAGACACAGTTCCCTGATGCTGGTGAGGTTATGCTGATTCCGACCAGCTCACTTACAGCTGCACTTCCCAGTTTCAAGTTGCCTTTGTTTTGAGTGGACCTGGAATGTTTCTGACCCCTGACTGCATGCAGTGAAACTTGAGGTCCAGTTTCCAATGCAAATATTTACCCAGGGAATTTTTTAAATGTGCTTTTCAGATTTTTCTCTTCTGCCCATTCATTACACACTGTTTTGCAACACATCCTGTGCTGTAAAGTGATCTGTTGGGAATTTTGCAGAAAGTGAAATTAGTTGGAGTGAACTTGGCAAATTATCATTGGCATTGGTGTACCTGTGCCAGGCCCTCCATTCCCTCTATTTATTCAATTGGTCATGAATCAGTTCTGATTTATTTTGAAAGCATTGCTTAGGGATTTTTCAAATCAGCCAGGGCATATCTTCTTCAAACAAGTGTGTTTGCAAATCGCTTGTGGCATGGAATCGGTCAATTAAGTGACATGGTGTTTTTTTAAACAGGAACAAAACTGAAGAACAGGTACTATGAATGAGGCTGGAAGCTTCACTGGTGGAATTGTGTTTGTGCAGTGGCCAGCTCCAGTTCTCATGCAGGCCTCACTGTGCATTATGCGTTACAACATGGGAATGATTTGTTTCTGGTTCACACTGCCAGAAATATGTTCTTTTTAAAAGTCACACTGCCTTTTAGGATTCACTTACGTTTTCAGGAAATCAAAGGAATTTCTGTGATATTTAGGATAGAATATGAATGGCTACAAATTAGGAACTGAATATGATGTTTCCTGCATTTCAATTTTCTTTCTTTACATTCCCTTCAGCAGAGACGGATGTGATGGAAACTAGATGTGCGCTGGGCAACAGCAGCAGTGGGGCAGTTCATCTAAGTGCAGTTCATGTGTGTGAGATAAGCAACAGTTTGAGATGATGTGCAGAGAACAGGGACACCAGGGCCACTGCAGGACATGTGTGCTGGTGATGCTGCAGAGCTGATCAGATGCTCCATGTTCTCCTTTTGGGCTCCCACCAGCTGTGCCATCTGAAATTGCTTCTGAATGTCCCTTTCATTCATTTTGTTTCATTTGTCCAACTGAAAATTGAGAGGTTTGGTTTTTCCTGGTGAACCTAAGGTGTGATTTTTTTTCTAGCTGTTTCAGTAGAACAGAAGGCCACTGTAATTTTTCCAGCCTGAATAGGATGTGTTGTTTACAGATGGCCACTGTCCTTTTTAGAAAAGCAGTTATGTTTTACAAAGGGAAGACATTTCAGCATGAAAAATCAATTATAATGATTCTTTTTCCAAAACAGAAAATGAAATATTTTGGCTTTTCAAAATTACCTTTTCCTTTTCTGTTTTTCCCTTGTGGGGAATGATTGGCCAAATTCAGCAGGAGCTAGTGAGCAGCCAGAATCAGCTAAAAGCACAATTTATTCTGCAGATAAACTTTATTAAACTGAAGCAAAAAGAGAAACTGCAAGTCCTGATGCTGCTTTCCAAAAAGTCTGGTTGGTGTTGCCGTATCTGAGATATCTTGAAAAAGAGCATACATCTTTCTGCCAATATTTGTATAGCATTCAAAACAACAGGGAGCATTTGGAGCTATTTAATAATGAGGGGATAGGTTGCAAGAATGGGAGACATGATATTTAACAGGGCTGTGTATGGGCCCTGGCAGAGGTTTATTTGCACTGTAGCTCAGTTGTAGTCCAGCCTGCCTCTGTCAATGTAGCTTTCTTTTTAATGGAGAGTTTACCACTTGTACATGCAAAGACTCTTTCAGGTGTTAGCTTTGTTTGCCAGTATAGACTGTCCATTAGCTGTCTTAATCCTGTCTGTCCTAACAGGCTGAATAGTAATAAAAAAAGTTTAAAAAAAATGCAAAACAACAAAACCCATCTAAAATGCTGTTCCAGAAGGAAGAAATGCCCTTCCCCTTTCTTGTTTTCAAGTAGAAATATCTTGCTGTACTCAAATTTCTCTTTCTGAAAGTTAATGTATTTTTCAGTGAAAAAAATGAAACTGCTTGCAGAGAATTGGCAAAGGGAATAAAGCCACTGCCTTCTTTCAGTGTTTTCACAGAAAATTAAAACAATTTTTAGGAGCTGTTCTGGGCTGAACTTTCAGCAGGTATGAGGATAAGTGGGACTTGTTTACACTTATCTTACTCACTGACTTCCCAACATTGTTTTGGATGAAATGCAAAATCAGATCCTGCAAGATGTGATCATTTAGGGTACTGTGGCATATTTCGAAACAGTAGGGCTGTTAGCCCCAGCATCTTGGCCAGATTCCAGCCTGGATAATTACATTCTGCTGGCCTATATTCCAGCCTGCACTTCAAATAGGAAAAAAAAAAAAGGAGTTATCATTTCTCCTCTGAGAAGTCCTGCTGTGTGATGACTGATGCTTTTCCACCCCAGAAGTAGCTGCGTTTTGGGAAGCATTGCCTCCATGTTCCTTGTCTTGCCCATTGGACAAAAACTGCTGTGAAGTTGCCCATGCAAGCTCTTTTGTGGGAATAAAGCAGCAGAGCTGACCAGGACAGAGCTGTGGTTCTTTGTGCCAGCCCCTTCATTATTACACAGCCTTCTTTCTGTAACACCCAGAGTCCTGTGTCAGGTCTAGATCCCCGGCAATCAACAGACCAGGGGCTTTGTCCTTCCAGCAGCCATGGGCTGGGGGTACTGAGAGGATGCACAGTGAAAGGAGAGGGCAGGCTGGCATCAGATGGGGAGAGGGAGGACTCGCTGGTGGGCTTGACCCGTGCCTGTAATTTGTAAAGAGCATTTTTACACCAGATCAATGCTTTCCTCAGCATTTTAATGCACCCCATTGGTGTCCTTAAACTCTAATGATGCAGTCTGTGAGAAGCTGCCATTTATTACCCACAGATGGGGTGATAATTATTGACAAGATTGTAACTAATAATTAAACCCATTTGCTCCTTTAAACAAGTTGGTGTGAATTATTTGCAGGGAGTTCTTTAGCAGGCCTGTGGTCACTGCTGCCGTGTGGTGAGGCTGCCCAGGAGCGGGCCCACTGCCAGGACTTGTGGTGGAAGCCTTTCCTCTCCACATCAGTGTGGGACCTGTGCTTCTGGCTGTGTTGATAAGAGGTTTGTGAGCACCGCAGTGCTCCCACCCAGTCCCCAGGGCTGTGTCTTCTGAGCTCCAGCTCCTTCCAGGGCTAGGGCTGGGACTGCTCAAGGGACCTGGGCCAGACGTGGAGCCATGGATGGAAAAATCGATCCATGAGAACTTTCCCGATGGTTTGTCTTTCTCTTCCTGAGTATCTTGAGCCTGCTTCTTCTGCAAGTGGAAGATCAATAGTCACACATTCTCATTGTTAGGTTTATTGTTACTCAGGTCAAAATCCCATTTCCCATCCCAAAGCAAAGATGATGGGGGGAAAGCAGGAAAGATAATTTGCCCATTATTTTGTTTCTTTGGGAGCAGGTAGTTCATAAAAGAACTGCTTAACCCTTTATATCATGATGTGGTGCTCTCATGGTGAAACATTGTTTGCTGCTCAGTACTGATGGTGGTGAGTACATGCAAAGGAGTGAGCCTCTAGTGCTGGAGGCTGGGATGTGAGCATGCAGGAGCACGACTGCTGTTCTGCTCACCATCACCATGGGGCACTGGGCAGAGGAAAATGTGAGCACTCCTTCTCTGATGAAGCTGAGTGTGGTAGAGATGGGGAGCAGGACAGCCTGTGCTGGCTGGTGTGGAGGCCAGTGGGGATGAGGCAGGGTGAGCAGAGAGCAGCTTCTGCAGCACCACACTGTTCGGAAGGCAGGATGGGGGAGCTGTCTTCCCCTGGTGTACATTTAGAGGGAGGGTGTAAATCTAATCTCAGTGCTAGGGTCCATTAGCATTAGAGGGGAGTACTGTATATGCATTCATTCCCTGCTCTCACCTCTGGATGACAGAGTACCCCCCTCTGTTGTCTGCTTTAGCGCAGGAAAAAGGCTGCCCATTAATTCTCCAGCAGCAGTGGATACTGCCATCATAAGTCTTAGGTGCCTATGAATTTTGTGAGCATTTTACAGTAATAAATACCCCACACTTGTGCATATAATTAGTTGTGTATCCCTCAGTTGTTCTATCTGCACTATGATCTATCTGTCCTTTTACAGAGGTACGTCTGGTTCCTCCCCTTGCAGTCCTGGTTTAGTACTGGTGTGGCTTGGCCCAGTGGCAGGACCTCAGGGCCTAGCAAAGAGATTTGTGTTAGGGGAAAGAGAGATGTGATCATAGACTTAGGGATTTATTGTGCTTCAAGGGGAAACCTGAGCTGAGAAGCTGAATGCAAAGCAACCAGGTTGTCCCAAGTAAGTCTCAGGAGATCAGTACCATCAGTGCCATCACACCCCACTCTCCATGTATACCAGGTTATACAGGCTATGAAAAGACAGTAAATTCATATACCCACAAAAATTTGTCTGTTTTTTTGACTTTATCTTGAGCTTCTTGCACCTTCCCCTTCTTCAGTGACAAAGACCATGGGAAGACTAATAGCCTCACATCTACACACTGTAGGATTGTATCCCCCTTTTGTAAAAACTTCACTAAAGCCTCACACTAGCAGAACTTACTGTGCAAAGGCAAGCAATCACCCTGCTGTCTTAAACCTCCTGAAGCCTGATTTCAACAGGTGAAAGGCAAGCTTTAGAACTCCAAGTATTGGGTCAGAAAGACTGACCACATGACACAAATGGTGATCTGATGTGAAGCTGATCTGCTAATGCAGATCCTTTCAGGGAGCACTGACAGGTTAACTTCTCCTGGCAGACTCAATGTGCATTTGGTATTATTTGTCTGTGGCTCTGACTTTATACCTTAAAATATCACCTGTCATCCCCCCATAGCTTGCAGAAAGCTGGAATAAAATTGAAGGTGGCACAAAAGCTGTGCAGCATGTGCTCTGGTTAACTTGGTAAGATGTGATGCTGCAAGGATGCCTGACCCAGGTCAGGTCAGTGCAGCTGGCTGATCCCAAACTGTGCACGTCTGGCAGCAACATCCATGGCCAGCCTCAGCCCTATCAGAGGATGCTTACACTGTTAACGGTAACCATCCTGTTGAACTCAGAGGGACTATTTACATGCTTAAAGCTAATCACAAGCATGCATCTCTGCAGGATCAAGGCTGCAGCGAAAGCTAAGAGAAGACACTGAAGAGACATATGTCAAACAGGACTGTGGTCAAGATCTTGCTGAGACCTAAACATAACATTTGAGAAAATGAATCCATTTGTTTCAGAGGCACCTGAACATTGACATGTGGTAGTAATTCTGTAATGGATCCATTTAACCAGTCCTATTGCTGAAATATCCTTAACACATATTTCCTTTAATAGTACTTAAAGAGGGAGTGCAGGGAGAGAAATTTTAAAGCACAGATATGTTATTGCTGAGTTTCCATTTTGAGGGCTTTCAAAGTACCAAGGTAATTTTTCTCCAAATTTGGCTCAATATTTAACAAATCCAGTGAGATCTGGAAGCAACCTGAGGTCAACATTTTTAACTTGAGTTCTCTGTTAAAGTGCCCCAGCTCTGTAATAACTACCAAAACAAGCTCATGTTGTATTCAAATTCTTGGAAACTTTATAGTAAAATCACTGATCTGGAGAGCAAGGCTGGACCAGTGTGCACAAGGAAGAAGCTTTTCTGTGGGAGATGGGACAAGCTTGTAGATCTGAAATCAGAAGAAAAGACAGATTTCAACCTTAGCTGTAGTGATTAACTACCTTAACCCTAGTAACTATTAATGAGTGTTCAGCATGAGCCAAACCAAACTGGAATATATACAGAAGCAACGTGGTCAGGTTACATGCAACCCAAAGCAGAAAAGGTGGCTGAAAACCACATAGCATGGAAGCAGCCCCCTTTCTTCAAAGCATTTCTCAGGCACACAACGACCTGCTTGGTGGCTGTTGGACCACAGGGACTGCAACCCTTTGGATGACCAGTGTTTAAGAGAGGTCTTCAGGCACAGTTGCGTGCTCGCTTCCATAGAAAGCAGCTCTTTGCAGCCCCTCTCATTAAGAGCTGCCTGTGCTTCCTGCACTCCAGGATCTGAGAGTGAACTCTGTCCCTCAGGTCGCTCCAGCAACTGCTCATCAGGGTTTATCAGCTAGAAGTTAACTGGACTGTCCACATCACACAGCCCTTTGCAGATCACCAGCAAGGGCTCTCTAGGCCACCAGTGGCACACGGCCCTGTTTCAGAAGCAACGTGCTATAATAATGTATCCCTAACCATGCTTTATACCAATAAGTAGGCTATAACCCTGTCAAGGTGTGCTGGTGACTCTATAAACCATGAGACCTGAATGGTCAATGGTCGAGTGGTTTAAAGCTGTCACCAGAATACTGAGATAGCCTTATAAGCCTTGTGCTGCATGGCTGGGGATACATTATTCACTATAATATATGGTAAGAAATACCTGCACAGGGTCTGAAATGAAGTGCTTTAGCCACTAGCCAGCATGGCTAGTGATCGGGGAAATCCGTCAGCATTTTCATGTGTGACAGGAGGCAAAAAGGGATGGACACCAGGGCAGGGGAGCTCACCTTCTCTGTGTAAAGGAACTGCTTTGTGCAGGGGACAGAGACTGAGCCCCTCGCCTGTGCTTCCTGCAATAGGGCAGCCCTTGGAGCTGATGACCTTCAAAGCTCTGCAGCTCCATGTTCCTTCCCCAGCCCATTCTTCTGTTTTGTGGAGGAACCATGAAGTGCTTGGTCTGTCAGTTCAAAACTGCTCAGAGAAGGCATGTGGGGACCATGTGTGAGGCTCAGCTGGGAGGTAGGGGTATGTGGGCCATGGGCAGGGATGTTGTGCCGAAGACCATGGTCTAGAAAGGGCATCCATCAATTCTGCATCTTCTTCCCTCCAGCCATGGGCAGCCTTGGTGTGCATGTGTATGGCTGGAGGGGTGAGGGAAAAGAAGGCAGGGGTAATAGGGTGAAGGGGTGCTCTGAATCAAACAGATGGGCTTAGATGAGGGCTTTGATGAGGCACTGGAGGGGTTTATCGCAAAGCCTCTGTCCCCGACAACCTTGGCAATTAAAAGATTTCCCCATCTTGATAGCCTATGTGTCTCCAACCACAGGAACAGTCTCTGAGTGTATGCCCATGTGAGTACCCTTTGGTGGCAGGCAAAGAAAAGAGGAAAGCTTGGGGAATTTCATTAGGGGATGGGAGGGGAGGGAGGAAAACCCTTTTCCTGAACAATAGAGAGAGATAAAATTGCCTGAAGGGCTCGGCTGGCTTGCTTTATTTACTGTATTACTGTATATACATATATATGTACATATATATTTGTATGTGTGTATATATATATATATGTATTCTCACACACACACACGGCTTTATTGGTCTTTATCAGGAGAGGACTCAGGAGCATCCTTTTCTACTGCAGAGACTGGGAGACAACAGTGTTGCAGGGAAGGATGCGGAGAAGGGCCCTGCTCTGCCTGGGATCAGTAGCTGGGAGACAGGAGCCAAGGCAGAGGAATCTAGGGGCTCCAAGCATGGGGCTGGATACCCCCTTGGCTCACTTGTTATGTTAAGAGCCCATCGACAGAGCAGGGGCTGTGGGGTGCAGGGAGAACAGAGGAATGGGCTCTGAATGCAGCCACCCAGCGTCCTTCTGTTCTCCATATGGGTACATTGTCTGGCCCCCTCCCTCCATATTGCCTCTCTCCCTACTGTTCTCACGTCAAATGCTGTTTTCCCTTTTTATTAAAGCCCTTGGAGTGGCCAGCAGGATGACAGGCACCAGGAATTTGCAAAGGATGGAGGAGGAGGAGAAACAAGTTTGTCGAGTAGAAGCCATGTCCCTTCATTCTCCTCCCTGACCTCCCTCATGGGCTCCTGTCTGGGCTGAACCATGCCTGGTGACAACTTGATTTGGCAGCCTGGATGTATGAGGCAGTGAGAAGTCTGCCCCATCTCAGTCACCCAATTGCAAACCCACAGCCCTCTGTTGCACCCTTACCTGTCTGTGGTGAGGTGCTGCTTCCTGCTGTACCACACCACAGACTAAAAACCTCATAAAATAAAGGTTTTCCCTGCAACACTCCCCTGAACTGCGGCATTTGCCCTGTAGTGGTAGTATCTTGATGGGCTTTCAGACCAGGGAAGGGCTCTCTGTCTCCCTCTGTCCAGTTCTTGTCAGGCCCCATAGTTTACAGGTTTTCAATCTGTTCTGGATCCCAGTTTCTTTTAAAACCTGCACCATATAAGATCTTCTCATCCTCTTCTGGTCTACCCAATTTCTTATTTAAAACTTGTTTTAAAGAGCTACTATGCCCCAGAAAATGCTTCCTGTGTAATCACCCACCCTGAAGTAGTACAAAACACATTAGAAAGTCTCTTCTTTAGTGATTTTTTTATATTTGATGTCAGTGAAGATAAAACTAACGGTGTCAAGCAATGTAAGGAAGGGGAAGATTAAACAAAATCTATCCCCTGCAAAAACAAAGCAATCAATATAACATTATCCCACTGCAGTGGCTTTCAACTTGCTTTGATTTGTGGATCCCTGGAAAATCTCTCATGAGGGCTCAACATCTCCCCCACCCCGTGAAAATTCCCAAGCCCCAAATGTCTTGGTGCAATTTATTTTCCAACCCTCCTTACAATGAATCCATGTTCTCCCAGAAATCTGCAGACCACAGGTTCAAAAATACCATCATACAGAATACCAATTCAAATGTAACTGTCGTGGTTTAAACCAAGTCCCCCAACTCCTGGAGAGTTAGGAAGGAGAATCCAAGGAATGCAGCCCCCACGGATTGAGATAAGAACGGTTTAATAGCTAAGGCATAACACAATAATAATGATACAGCCAATAACAAGCGAAAAGAATACAACACCCCACCAGCCACTGACCCATAACTCACTCCACCCTGCCCGGCCGAGCACCGCCTGCTCCCTCCTCCATTTTGCTCTAGAGCTCTACCCCTCCTGCTCTCTCTCTCCCAGTTGCATCCTGGGCATCACGTGCAATGGTATGGAATACCTCATTGGCTAGCCTGGGTCAGGTGTCCTGTCTCTCCTTCCTCCCAGCCTCCCCTCCTCCCCGGCAGAGCACGTGCTCAGAAAAAGCCCTGAGCAAAAACACCCTCAAAACATGCTTGCCACCAAGCAACTGTTCCCAGCCCAGAAGTCAAAACACAGCACTGCACCAGCTACAAGAAGGAGAAACATGACTGCCACGGCTGAACCCATAACAGTAACTAAGACTAATTAAGTAGGGAGCTTACTATTGTTATTGTAATACTCTCAGACCCCTCTTACCTGGAGAATCCATTTTGCCTCCTCTGGGATGCTATTGCTCTGGTCCCATCTTTCGAGCTTATCTGCTGCAACATAGAAATACCAAGTTCCTCTGTTCATCACACAGAAGAAACACAACACATTATAGATGGCAGGACAAATTATGGACACGTTTTGCTTTGGCAGAAAAAAAGGATTTTGTTTTTTAAAGGTACCTCCCCCTTTCCCAATAACAATATGAAGAAATTATTGATTAACATCAAACCAGATTTGTTATTCTCATTTCCATTTTTGCTTCTTCCTTGTATTCTCTTGTTTTCTTTCTCAGACTTCAGTTAAACATTTCTACTGGGGAGGGGAGCATCACCTGTATTTAACTGGCTTAGCACAAGAAAAACAGCAAAATAGGAATTAAGAGGGGTTGGTGTCTAAGGTATAAAATATTTTACTTCTGTAGGCTATATGCTGACTATCTCTGTGTAACACGTGAGATGCTGAAGAAATGAAGGTGAGAAGCTTCAACAGCTACAAAACATCTCCAGAATTTCCTTTTCATGAAAAGAAAAATGGAAATACAGCAGCACCTACACCTGAACTCAGAGCAGACAGCATTCAGAGATACTGCAAAAAATGTTGAAACAGAAAAGCTGCGTTTCTTCCAAGTTGTTATACAGATTTTTAAAGATGCTGCTCCATGAAATAATGAGTGGTCCATTTCCCAGTGCATCAGCTTGGGAAATATATGCAATAAAAAATCATTTATTTCCAGCTAATTGTACTTTCATTTCCTCCTCCTATTGTTGCAAGGCTGCGCAGGCTGGGGTTTGGAGCGGTACATTTCATACCCCACCACAGCGGAACCTAATACAGCTAGGAGGCACAGCCACCTCCTTCACTTGTTATGTCCTTCTTGGCAAATAAGATCTTGAGATCCATAAGTTTGGAGTGGAGTGTTGACTGGTAGTAGGTCCTCTTAATGTTTTATTCCTGGCTTCTGTCATTGGCATGTGGTACAGTTGCAGTCAAACAAATGAACTTCTCCACATCTTAGTTACCCTTTCTGTAGAATGAAGGTAATAATATTTATCCATCTGGGATGCTGCAAGGAGTAATTAATGCGTACAAATCACTTTGAATTCCTCTAACAAAGTGCAAATTGTATTAGTCCCCACAGAAGCTGGTAATAGGTTTGTGTCTTCCTTCACTGAAGGTCTGACCTCATTTCCCTAGGGTAATCTTGAGGAAAAACTCTTCCTACTATTTGTATTACAACACCACGTAAGGCCAGAATCCCCACTGTGCTCAGGGCTGTATGTTCATACAGTAACAGCCCACACTCTAGAGACCTTATATTCAAACTGAGAAAAGATGGGAGAAGGAAACATTAACCCTATTTCAAAGGTAAAAAACCAAGGCACAGAGAAGCAGCATCTTGCTGGTAGCAAGTCTATGAAGCAATGTAATCCTTTACAGAAGGCTGTCGCCTCAGACTGACTTCCTGTCACAAGCTGAATTCTCACCTCTCTTGTCTGGACACTAATCTTCCCCATTTTGTTGAGTCCAGCGCAGAGCCACAAAGATGATTAAGGGAGTGGAACACCTCCCTTATGAGGAGCGGCTGAGGGAGCTGGGTCTCGAGCACTTGACATCATCTACCTGGACTTGTGCAAAGCGTTTGACACTGTCCCACACGACATCCTTGTCTCTAAATTGGAGTGTCATCAATTTGATAGGTAGACCACTCGGTGGATAAAGAACTGGCTGGATGGCTGCAGGCAAAGAGTTGTGGTCAACGGTTCAATGTCTGTCTGGAGATCAGTAACGAGTGGTGTCCCTCAGGGATTGGTGTTGGGACCGGTCTTGTTTAATATCTTTGTCGCTGACATGGATAATGGAATTGAGTGTGCCCTCAGCAAGTTTGCTGATGACACCAAGATGTGTGGTTCTGTTGATATGCTGGAGGGAAGGAATGCCATCCAGAGGGACCTTGACACACTTGTGAGGTGGGCTGATGCCAACCTCATGAAGTTTAACCATGCCGAGTGCAAGGTCCTACACCTGGGTGGGAGCAATCCCAGGCAGAGCTATAGGTTGGGCAGAGAAGAGATTCAGAGCAGCTCTGCAGAGAAGGACTTGGGGGTGTTGGTCAATGAGAAAATGAACATGAGACGGCTGCAGTGTGCGTTCGCAGCCCAGAAAGCCAACCGTATCCTGGGCTGCATCAAGAGGAGCGTGACCAGCAGGTCGAAGGAGGTGATCCTGCCCCTCTACTCTGCGCTTGTGAGACCTCACTTGGAGTATTGTGTACAGTTCTGGTGTCCTCAACATAAAAAGGACATGGAACTGTTGGAACAAGTCCAGAGGAGGTCATGAGGATGATCAGGGGACTGGAGCACCTCCTATATGAAGACAGGCTGAGAAAGTTGGGGCTGTTCAGCCTGAAGAAGAGAAGGCTGCGTGGCGACCTCATAGCAGCCTTCCAGTATCTGAAGGGGGAGCTATAGGGATGCTGGGGAGGGACTCTTCATTAGGGACTGTAGTGACAGGACAAGGGGTAACGGGTTGGAACTTAAACAGCAGAGGTTTAGACTGGATCTAAGGAAGAAATTCTTTACTGTTAGGGTGGTGAGGCACGGGAATGGGTTGCCCAGGGAGGTTGTGAATGCTCCATCCCTGGCAGTGTTCAAGGCCAGGTTGGATGAAGCCTTGGGGGATATGCTTTAGTGTGAGGTGTCCCTGCCCATGGCAGGGGGGTTGGAACTAGATGATCTTGAGGTCCTTTCCAATCCTAACTATTTTATGATTCTTTAGCTTGGAGAAGAGGAGACTGAGGGGTGACCTCATCAGTGTTTACAAATATGTAAAGGGTGGGTGTCAGGATGATGGAGCTAGGGTTTTTTTCAGTGATATCCAGTGATAGGACAAGGAGCAATGGGTGTAAACTGGAGCATAGGAGGCTCCATGTGAACATCAGGAAGAACTTCTTTACTGTAAGAGTGACAGAGCACTGGAACAGGTTGCCCAGGGGGGTTGTGGAGTCTCCTACGTTGGAGATATTCAAGGCCTGCCTGGACAAGTTCCTGTGTGATGTACTCTAGGTTACCCTGCTCCTGCAGGGAGTTTGGATGAGATGATCTTTCGAGGTCCCTTCCAACCCTTGGAATTCTGTGATTCTGTGACAGATCAGTCAGGAGGCAATGGATGGAGCTTGTTTCTTATGGGGTACTTGGAGAGAGCAGTGTTAGGGCAAGTCAGGGTTTGCAGAGGAAGAAATGAAGTGGCTTTGGGTAGAGTAGGTGACCACTGGCCCTGTTCTTCATCTCATGTTCTTTTGGAGACCTGGACACATTCTATGCTCTGATTTCTGCTATGGGAGGAGAGAAAGCAAGAGAATCCAAGAAGAACTGGTTAAGTTGGTTTTGTAAACCTTCATGCATAAATATCTGGGGAAATGTGGATGTATCTCCAACACCTCTTTTGGCATTTGCCATGTTCTTTTTTTTGGCTGATATAACTGTTAATTTTTTGTTACTGCATCTGTAGCTTGAATAGAGCAGTTGTTTCACCACCGATATATTGGAATTTTTCATTTTTGGACTGATGAAGTGGTCTAAAACTCGATTCCATTTTTTCTCCTCTGATGTTAGAAATCAGTTTAAATTGTACCTTTCCTGAAGAAAAAATAGAGTGGAAAAAAAGGCATGTCACAAAATTCCCTGCCAGTGCCAATGATGGTCTGATGATCCTGTTCACATTCTGTATTTAGCTACAAGATATGGCTCTGTGAAGAGTTGTATGTTTCACAAGCACTGTTGATATCTCATGGAGGAGACTGGAGTCAATGGTTAGCCTCCTGTCTAGTTGGTGCTCAGGTGCATTGCTACTAAGCCACTTCTAATGCCAATACCAGGATAGGTCAACAGACTTTCTGGGTGAAGATAACACCATTTCCAGTTTTCCTGCTCTTCCTAAAGACCTCAGGCACTTGTCATATGGAATTTCAAGCAGCAAGGGGAGCCTCTGATCTCCAGAGGCACCTCCCACTGGTTTCAGCACCCAGCAGGCAAGCTAAGGAGGTATGACCCACATCATCTCACTACCAATGGGATGAGATGAAGGATGAAAGTTGGCATGATCAGACAGCTGGGGACTAAAGTCTGTGGTGGTGTAAATCATTCCCATTCCATGGATTTTACAAGACTGTGTTAATACACACCAGTAGAAGACCTCATCCTCTAACACCATTAAGACATGGGCTCCTTTAGTGCTCAAGCAATCATATGTTGGAAAGGAGCCACCAAGACAGAGGGCACCTTTCCTTGGGTGATCCTTCCAGAGCAGCCAGCAGAAGCTGAGCATGAGTTCCCTTCCTCCCCTTCCTTTGCCTGCCTGCTGCTAGCTGCCTGTGCTGCACACCTCTCAAAGCCAGGGTCCCTCCTCCACTGGCCGATGCTTGGCCAGAGAACTGGGAGCTGTTTATAGGCGGTATCGAGGATGGCTTTTGAACATCGCATGTGTAAGGATGGCAGGATGAGGGGAGGGGGTGGGGGAAGAGGAGAGGTACAGACACAGCACTCCTTGGCAGTGATTTATAGACTGGGTCAGGCACAAATTGACTCGTATGCAAGAAATGTAAATGGAATCGAGACTTTTGATGGAGAAGCTCATTTTCAGACTTAAACGCTTTAGATTAAACACACTCACACACAAATGCTGGCGGGGAGGGTGTTTTATATAATTTACATTACAAATCAATTCATTATCCACAGAGGCAGGTTGCACTGATTTTCAAGGATCGGAGATTTGATGAAGAGGATTCATTTCAAGAAATAAACCTTTTAAATTAACCGCAAGATGAGGGAAATTTCTTTATTTAAAAAATGCGCCAGCCCCTTCTTTGTTTCTTTTATTATTATTAATATTATTTTCCATCCAGCTCTGGGTCATTAAGGAGGGTCCAGAAGTCACAGATTGCCTTTCTGAAGGAGGAGAGCTGAGAACTTCGAATGTCACACATTTTGTCTGGCTCCAAACCCTTCATTTATTGCAACACAATTTGTTACCTGTGGTTGGCTCTGCACACCATTGTGTGCTGTGCGCCAGGACTGATTTAGCAGGGAATGTCCTCTCCACCTTGAACTTGAGAGGGGGAAAATCTCTTGAGAGAGGTGATAGAAGAATCATGAAAGTCAGTCTTCCAGCTACTTAAGAAGAGAAATGCCTTTTGAGGTCTGGGTAAAGTCCCCTCAAGCTTTGACAGGGTAAGGAGTTCAGGAGACTCTGGTTATAACAAAGTCAGATGGTTCTGTGCGGGCACATGTAAGATGCAGGGGTAAAGAAACGGAAAAAAAGAAATCCTGGAACCAACATGTGTCCTGATGTGCCATCCTACCATAGAGGTGTGCAGATCACAGTGGACAATAGCCAGGGCTGGAGGCAAAGGAGGGGTCAAGATGATTAAAGGAGTAGTCCCATGTTACTCTGGTCTTCCTTGGCAAGGCTGCAAAGTACCATCTTTGAGGATGGTAATTTCTTTCTGAATCATTTAGGAATAGTTTGTTCTTCTCCAGTCCTTCCTGGCCACAGCTTCCTTGCAACTCCCTGCAAAAGCTCCTGCAACCTGATTGCAAATATAGCCTCTCAGTTCCCCAGCATTCTGCCTGACTGCAGCATGGAGAGAGGCAAAACAAGAGTGCTGGAGCAAGTGTCTGCTGTCTTCCATAAGAAAACTTTTCTTTTTTAGATAGGTTCATTTCAAACCCCAAATGGTTGAGCTTCTTTCCTATTTGAACAAAAGCCAGTCCTTCAGAAACACAATTGCTCACCTAACCATAGGAGACCACCTCTGTTGTGTAGAATGAACCTGGACCAGAGGCTCATCATAGGTGATGTCTAGGAATGGCCAGACAGCTTTTGGGCCCTGGAGCTATCTGCATCCCTCTGTCCCAGTGAGGCTTCCTGATCCAAACCCTAGCACGGGGCCTCCTTGAAGCTATCCTCTTTGCAGGAAGATCCTGGCCACTGGTGAGACTGTACAGCCAGTGCACCACTGTCCTGGGGTGAGAAGTGCAGTGTTTGCCCTACTGGAGAGTCTCAGAACAGGGCAGGTGGGCAGCAGCAATTACCTGAGCTAGAGGGGAGCCAAGACACCAGGGTTAACAACCCTCATCTTGGGAAGAAAAAAAAGACACAGGATCTTCAATGACCAAAACGGCTGAGACCTTTGTTTTATATCTCTTCTGAAAAGCAATCACGCGCATTTTAGCAGGGGAGCTTTTATTCTCATGCGGATGGGGTAGCCAGTGCAGTGTCCTCTCCCAAACGCATCCGGACCTGGTCAGTCCAAGTGCACGGAAGAGCAACATGAAACATGTTTGACCTTCACAACTTTCCTTTACAGACCAGCAGGCTAAAACCCTGAAGGAATTTTCCTGAGTGAGTTTGTCCAAAGCAACGTTCACCACCTCATTCAATATTTGCCTGCAAAAAAAATGCCAATTATTGAAAGACAGTCCTGGCTGGGCATCAATAGGCAGCCAGGTGTGAGAAGTTGAAGAGAAATGCATCTCATTAATGTGGAATTGTTTTTAGGTTAATAATCTTGCGTTAATTTTCCTTTAAAATATTGTCTTTGACCGTTAAACGCTTGCACTGTTATAAAAAGAACGTAATAAATGATCTTGAAGCAAATTCTCCTGCCAAATGTCATAATTTATTTGCATAATTAGCTCTTAATTTTAATTCAATATGCAAATCCACGCTTCCTTTAAATTGCAGCAGCCTGTTTCCCGGCCCTGGCTGCCATGAATTTATTGTGAGGCGGCTGTTTGAAAAGGCAGCTTCACTGCCTTCTGGGGATGGCTGCCTGGGGGAGGGGGTGCCCACCGCCAACTCCAGGCACTTTGTGTTTGGGTTTTGCTTTGGTTCGCTTCTCATTAAGTTGGACCCCAACCTGCTTCAATCCCTTGCACCCTCCTCTTCCCCCCAACAAGTCCTGTTTCCCTTTGTCTTCCTTCTGCATTCTCTCTCTCTTTTCTTTTCCTCTTTGGAGAAGACAATGTTGATCCTCCATGTTCCCTGCCCCTTGGTTCCCCCCCACCACCACTCCCTCTTGAAAGGCTCTGGCTCAAGTCAACCTGGCAACTGCTTTGCTCTCATCCCTGCTTTGGCTCCCTTTCCCCAGCCCTTGCTTGCTGTGTAACAGCCCTTGTTCAATGCCTTTTTGAGGTGCCTGGAGCAAGGTGAGGGGGAAAGGGTTGTCTTCCCCATGGGGTGTCATCCCCCAGTCTAAAGGCCCTGCAGATGGCCAGAATCCCATCTCACTTTCCTGGCTGTGCCCCCCTGGCACACCAGACTGTGCTCCATGCTGAGCCACCCCAAGCCACTGGGCTCATGGAAGGGGAGCCTGCAGTAAGCAGGAGAACTCTGGGCAAGTCCCTGCTGCTGGGGAGCAGATGAGGCTGTTGCCCTACATAGTTATCTGCTCGCTGAGCAGCTGGAGCAGGGGTTCTCCCTTCCCCTGCTACCTCCCCATCACCAGCACCCCCCCATGTTTGTGCCGAGGCTCTGCATCCGACAGGAGAGCGGTAGACCAAACAGCTCAGCATCAGCCCACACCCGGGCTTGGGCGAAGCACTTGCCCAGTGCCCTGGGCCATGCAGCCAGCTGGCAGCAGGCACTGCTCCTCTGCTATGAGGAAAACATCAAATGAAACAGATCACAGGCTTCTGCTCCTTCTCCTCTTCCAATCCAAAATGGAAACAGGATTTCAGCAATCACAATGTTCCCCCAAGTAGAGAAGGTGGCTTGGAGAAGAGGGCGTGGACATCTTCAAGGGATGACTCCTTCTCTCCTCTGTCCTCCTCCCCTTGGGGTGATGAGGAGCCTGGGCTTTGCTCCTGGCAGCTCACTCCGGTTGACGTGGGGCCGTGGGAGACAGATCTCCGGAGGTTTTCATCAGTTTGTCTCTTTGACAATGGCTGGTCAGTGAGGGCTGTTAGTGCTGTGTTCTTCAATTCCCTCTAGCTTCACATCCCAGGATTTGTCCCTGGAGCACAGGGAGCAAGGAGGACGCTCCTGGCCTTGCAATTCACAACATGAGGAGTGGGAGAGATGGGTGATGGAGCAATGTGAGCCCAGGGTTTCACACACAGCTTAGGGAATGGAGCAAAAGGGACAAATTAGCCTAGACAATAGGAGATCTTTTTCACTGGGGGAGGACTTGGGGGAGAGGAAGATAATTAAATGTTGCTCCATCAAAGCCGAGGCAGTTTGCAAGCTGCTCTCCCTTGTAACTCTATCACCTTCACCTCCCAGGGAGGACCACGAGGGTCGACAGCCATCCCCTGTGCTGGTATCGGGTGCGCTCCCTCCCCTGGAAGCACCGGGAGGCAATGGGGGTGCCTTGGCAGAGGGAGGGTCTGGGCTGGGGGCTGTAGGAAAGAGAGGGTGTTGGTATCTCATTACAGGCCTTAGATCTCTGGAGGGGAAAAGAAAAGAGAAAAAAACCAAAACCAAGCCCCCAAACGAAACCACAGGCCTTTGTTAGAAACACTGTCCGGGAAGGAAGGAAGAGGCAGGAACAGCTCAAATTCAGTCCTTCGATAATTAAAGCTTACAACAGAATAAAAGGGGAGGGCGAAAAAGAAAGGGGCTTTCCCTCCTCCCACCTGCTCCCAAAACAGGGCTGCTGTGGCTTCCCCGGGAACAAAGGGATGTGGTGAGAATGGGCTTTTGCATGATCCTGCAGTGACTGGGAGGGAGCAGCGGGACAAACGTGTGGCCCTTCAGATGGGAGCCCCTCATCAAAGCCAGGGAAAAATAGCAGGGAAATGTGTCTTTCTGTTCTACTGCTCATCAGAGCAGGGCTCCGACTTCCTGATTCAAGGAAAATTTGGCAACTGAAGGCAAAAACATTTCAGTTCCAAAACTGATCAGAAATAAGTCAAACCCTTGTGCTTTCTGCTCAGTAAAATAAAGGAGAGGGAAATCCAGCCACTGGGCAACCTGCAGACCCTTCCTGACATGGTCTGGCTGATCAGAGCCTCTTAAAAAAACACAGGTAAACCCAGGACTATTTAGGACTTGAGACAGCAGGGGTCCAGGGGCCTCCCAGGGGCTCTGTGGGGCAGGCAAAGGGAGTGGAAAAGACTTACCATTGCCTGCAGCCAAGGCTACTCTTCTGCTGCATCCACCTGCTGCATGTCTTGGGACCTCATGTATGTCTCTGGGTTTAGTGATACTCTTGAAAAGCAACCAACAGGCACCTGTAACAGGACTCTCAGGCAAACATCCCCTTTCTCAGCTCTTCATGTGTTCAAGGTTTTTTTCCTTTTTTTTCCCCCCTCCATCTACTGCCTCTATTACTTCTTACACCTTCAGACCTCAAATGCTGTTTTCCCCCAAGTGTCCTCTGCTTTTCCAGCTGAGGATGATGCTGCTGAAGCTGGTGATGAGCCTGTGGAAACCTGGGCAGGAAAGTTTTACTTCCAGATTTCCCTATGGCATTGAGCAATGTCCGTCAGTCACCGCCCTGTGCCTCAGCTTCTTCACCTACTAACTGGGGATAATATGTTCTCTGGGTCTGGGAAGTCTCATATAGGAACCTGATGGAAGCTACCAGCTCCTTACTAACACAATGTGCACAGCACTCTTGTATGCTTGTGCTTTACGAGATGTCAGGGTAGAATGGATGCTGTTCTCTGCTGTATGCCACCACATCTCTGTGGCTTGATTCCCTGTCCACTCCTGACCACAGACCTGTGACAAGAGCTTTTGTACCTCAAACCCCAAAGGACCAGGGCCTTTGCACTGTGTGGTGCATGTCGCAGAGATAGGATACGCAGCCAAATACATGTGGTGGGGAGCCACCATGACCCAAGTGTGGGGCTGCAGATGGACCGTGCTCCTGGCTGCTGGAATGGAGCTCTGTTAAGATAAATAAAGCCCCCATAGGAACTCAAGAAACTGGAAATAAAAGTGATACAAGGAGACCATTTTAATAAAACAGCTGATGTCATGGTTTCTGGAGGCTGGTTTTGCAAGGCCAGCATCACCAGTTTTGCAGTGCTGCTGTGGGGTGACACCAGTCTACTGCTGCACTGGACTAGAGATAGATTAGACCATGCTTTCTGCCCCTCCCACAGCCCTGCTGGGTGATCTGGGCTCATCACTTAGGTGTCCAAGGGCTTTCTTTTGCCTGCTTGGCCCATTTAAATCAGAGCTGTTTGGGTGATGATCTCTCACCTGCTTGGGATGGGCTGGAGTGGGCTCTGTGGGTCATCGAGGACCTCGAGGCTCCCTGGGAGAGCACCAAGAAGCAGGTTTCCAAAGGCTGATGAGGTTGTGTGTTTTTGTTGCACTGACTGAATGAGCAGCTTTGTTATGCTCTCTCCAGGTTAAAACTTAAACAGGGGAGGTTTAGATTGGATATAAGGAAGAAATTCTTTACTGTGAGGGTGGTGAGGCACTGGAATGGGTTGCCCAGGGAGGTTGTGAATGCTCCATCCCTGGCAGTGTTCAAGGCCAGGCTGGATGAAGTCTTGGGTGATATGGTTTAGTGTGAGGTGTCCCTGCCCATGGCAGGGGGGTTGGAACTAGATGATCTTAAGGTCCTTTCCAACCCTAACTATTCCATGATTCTATGATTCAAAATGTGTATCCACTGCTAGGGAGCAGGGATATTGGCATCCTTTAAAGATAAAGGAGAAAAAATGCCCCAGATTTCTCTCCCCACCCTGCCTAACAGGCCAGCCTGGTGCAGTTCAGTGGTTCCCTGGTGCTCAGTGCCCTCTGAGTCTTCACACTAAGAGGGCTCAGGACATGAAGCTAATCAAGCAATTGGATTGCCTTAACATGCCTTAGTGCTTTATAATACCTGCCATTCTCCATGCTTGAGTCTGTTTCTGATGCTTGCCATATTTGAGGGTTATACTGCTGTGCTTTCCATGGTCCATGCTGCCCTTCTGCTAAATGCTGCCTTCTGTCTTGTTCAGTTAATGGTTAAAGTGGTTGCCACATCAAGCCAAGGCTGGCCCTTTGGCTACCTCCCTGGCTGGCCCAGCAGGAGGGGGCTGGCGAGACCCCTCAGCCACCCCGGCTCCCCAGGAGCGTTCCACACAACGCCTGTGGAAGTGTACAAAGTGTCAACCTCAGCGTAGTTTTTAACCTGGAGTGATAGCTTTACTGATTTGCCACTTTACTACTCTTGTTAATGAATTTTTAATCTTCTTAATGACATTAAACACGGAAAGTAATTAAGGAAAACAAGTTTGAAACTGCTGACTTAAACCCTTTATTCAGAACTATTTAATGTAGAATTAATTTGATTTTGCCCATTATTCAAATGAACACATTACCTTCCTGTGCATTGGCCTCTTTTCCTTCATTTTTTTCTTTCTGGTTCTGTGTGTGTGTTTTCTTTTATTACATATATCATATAATGCTTTGTCCTCTTTGATCGGAGGTAACTATGGGGTTTCTCTCTCCCAATGACAGAAAGGGTCAGCCTTTGGCATCTCTCATGGGTCTTGTAAAGTCTCCCTGAATCAGGAGTTCAGCTGTGGCTGGGAACAGAGGTAGCATGCCTGAAATACCAGGTTGCTTCCACCTGCTCAATTAGGAGAGAAAGGAGCTTTGCTTCTCAGTGAGCCGGACTGCATCCTTAGCACAGGATGTCACATCTACGGCAGGGAGCAAAGCCATGTTGATTTACATCAGACTGTCAGGCCTCCGCAAAGCAGAGAGCAGACGCTGATGTAAACACTTAGGGAAAAGCAGATGCTCAGCTTTGTCTTACAGTGGAAGAAAGGGGTCCTTGAAACTCATATTACCCCTTCATTGACACTATGGGCTAGACCCATTCTTTCCACCCTTCGTAGGCATTATTGGCTCTGACCCACATGTGTGAAGACAACAGATGTTCATTTGATATTGACCCCTCCAGCTGATCTTTTCTTTCTCCAACCTGGCTTTTACGTAGCTATAAACCCTATAAACACTTTGAGCCTGAGCAATCCAGCCTTGCAGCCCTGTTTCCACTGGAGAGAGGATTCAGTGTTATGAATCAGCTACACTCCTGCTGTGATTTTGCTGGCTTACTGCATGGTGTCTGTGAAATCCTGCTCCCCAAATGCTAGGAAACAGTCAACAGTCAATAAGTTCTCATGTGTCAGTGGTCTCCAGGTCTCCTCCAGCAGCAGCTTCTGTGCTTGAGAAGCTCTGCATGCACTCTGCATTGTTATCACAACCTCTTCTCCTTCATCTGAACTTGCTACCTGATCTCCTGTATTTGGAAGCAGCAGAATCCCTACAGGTCCCCTGGATTCACCCCCAGTCAGCTCAAAATTCAGCTCTGCCCCAGGCAAATGTGGTGTTGATACAACAGCAGGAGCAGACTAGATTCCACTACCAACCAAGGCTGAAAAGAGCAACTGGTCCTCATATCCAGAGATCTCTCATCATCCTTGCTATGAAGAATCCCCTTTTGGCATTTGAATGCATTGTATAAATAAGCCTTTTTCTCTGCAGCCACCTGCCTGGCAGAGTAGGTAATGTCAGTGGAGTCACACAGGCTAGTCTGCTGCTAAAACAATGAGAGTTGTCCAAATAATTGTGTGCACACGAAGGATTACTGGATGATGGAGCCAATTTGGGGCCATAAATACGGCAGATGTGGTCACAACCTCACCTACAAAGAAGTGCAGCAAAAGCACTGAATTCCTCCCAGACCTGAATCTGTACAAAGAGGGATGTCAGAGTTCTGCACAAAAAACTTCTTCTACCTTTCCCTAAGCAGAAGAGGAACTTACTGAGCATTGCAGGGGGGAAATATATACATTAAAATTGCTTAGATCTCCCAGGTGCTCCCTTCACCATAGTCTTGTATGACACAGTGACCACAGGAGAGCAAGACCCGCATCTACAGCTCAGTATTAGCTGTTGGAGTGATGGCCTTCTTTGCGGGTCAGTGGTGAGCAGCCAGCCCCATCCGCTGTGAGGTTTGCTTCTCTTTGCAAAGACACAGAGTCAGTGTCCACTGGAAGTAATGAGACTCTTTCCCTTGGTTCCAGTACATAACTGGATCATTCCTCAAGCTGGAATATTAAACATGCCGGCAGATTGTCATTAAAACCCTCTTTACTTTATTATGTGGTTTTGCTTCAATAGCCAAAACTGGAGGAAAGAAAGAGAACAAATGACTTTCCTGCATGCTGGATGTAAGACTCTCCATAGACACTGAGCTGACTCTGGCAGGACCTTTCCCCATCAGAAGCAGTGCTGTAGAGTACCACATAGGATGAGACCAGTGTTTCAGACTGCAAAAGCTCCCACCATGGTACCTGACCTCCTCATAGTCAAGACCGCATTTTAATGTGACAACAGATGTCATAATCCCCTTGGGCTTTTGCAGTCAGCAAACTGAGGCATTGGATAAATGAAATGACATGGAAAAAAGTCAGCTGGAGAGCAGGAGTGAGCTCAGGTCCCCAGAGTAGCTGGTGACTGATCTCTCACCTTCAGCCTCTAGTGCTCTTTTACTGACATACCTGGGTGTCACAGAACGGACTCAGCATGCCTGAACTTGGATCCTGGAGCATCACAGTAGTCTCCATGCCCTGCTCAGCATGGTTTGGGGAACTTGCCGAGGAATGAACACCCAATTCTCCCCACCCTGTGCCTTTATGACTTTAAGCTTTGCATAAATGTGCAAATTATTTTCATGGTATATCTGGCACTCAGCTGCTAACCAGCACCTGCCATGCTAGATTATGTGCCAGGTCCTCGGGCAATGGGTCCTCTCTCTATGCCATCACCTTCATGTCTGCTGTTTGCTTTGTTTCTTCCACGTCTCCCATGTTGCACCCTGCCTCTCCCAACAGCAAGATGACACAAACCTGAGGACAGACCCGAAGCACATTGTTACTAATGCAAATTACTCCCCTTTGCTTAGAAGAAAAGCAATGGAAAGAAAAGGCCACAGATACCTTCTCTGACCCTTAGGCCACCCACACTGTCTGCCCTTGGCAAGCTGGACCATCCCCACCACCAAAAGGGGCTCTCAGTATTAGATGATGGCAGGAGCTGTTGGGGAAGTCAGCACCAGGGGATAAGCCCAGCCATGGGGAAGGGAATTAATTGAGAGATGGAGAGGGGCAGTGAAGGAGGGGTGGAAAGATGGAACGATGGAGGAGAAAAAGGTGAGAGAAAAGAGTGGATTCCAGGGTGGCTGCACACCCTTCCTGGCACCGGGGGCAGCAGGCTGCTTGAAGGGCTCTGGCCAGTACTCTGTTTCCAATTTGGCTTGTTTGAGAGCATAAACCTCCCTCCAGTCTGGGCGCCAATAAAAGAGGCAGCTCTGCAGAGTCTGCACTCCACTGTGGCAAGCTGCCGACTTTCATTTCTTTTTACTACTGTCTTTGTGTGTCTCTTGCCCCTTCCTCCCATTCTGGGGACTTTATGGACTGAGACACAGTATCCTCCTTCCCCAGAGCAGGGGCTGGCTCCAGACCTGGGATTCTAGGAAATTTCCAGGGTTGTCTCCAGAGAGCAGCAGCATGCATCGCTGCTTGCTGCACCCAGCCCTATGCAAACAGGACCATGCCCCACCAATGCTGCCATCCTGTGAGAGTCAGATCCCCATCACAGACTGGCATGGGGCTTCTCCACCAGAGCCCTTCTTTCTCCTTCCAGAAGGTCATCTATACATCCATGTTGCCTACCCCAGCTGAAAGGAGGCACCAAGATGCCAGGGCATCTTATTCAGCCCTGTTCAGATGAAGCCTGACTCCCCTCCCAGGGTGTTCTGCTCCCCACAGCCAAGGACAGCTGTGCCCCACTGTTTGATGCTCAACGACCTTCAAATCAGCTCCACACTGCAGCTGTGAGATAACTTACCTGCCGACTGTATGCCAAACTAGCAGACAGAAATCCACCCATCCCTCAGAACAGAAATTTTGGGTTTTCCAAAGAAAGGTGTCTGGTTTTCCAGCACTTTCCACCATTTTTTGTCTTTTCATTGGAGGTCCAGTCCCTCCCCACCCCTGAACAAGCACTTGTTTTCTCAGTTGTCCATGGAAGAACTTAAATAGGGGAAGTTTAAATTGGATATAAGGAGGAAGTTCTTTACTGTAAGGATGGTGAGGTACTGGAATGGGTTGCCCAGGGACACTGTGAATGTTCCATCCCTGGCGGTGTTCAAGACCAGGTTGGACAGAGCCTTGGGTGACATGGTTTAGTGTGAAGTGCCCCTGCCCATGGCAGGGGCGATAGAGCTTGATATCTTAAGGTCCTTTCCAACCCAAACTATTCTATGATTCTATGATTCTATTTTCTAGATACATGCTCAAAGCTCAACTCTCCACTGGTGTCCCTTTTCCACATCAAAGTCCCTGCTGTGTTTTACTCCATCCAGCCTGGTACATGGAAGCAAATTCCAGAAAAACAGACCATGATATTGAGAACAGTGTGATTTGGGTTTACCTTGTACGCAACAGCTGGCCTACTGACACCACCATACCTTCACCTGTTTTTACTACTCTGACCGTACCAAATGCAGCCAAGCTGTCACAGGCAGCTCTAGAGCAGAACAGAAGCAACAAGTAGTTGTTTGGGTTTTTTTTCTGATAGAAGTTTCTAATTCTGACTCCAGGATCCCTGCAGGCTGCTCCCTCCTCTGCTCAGCAGAACAGACGTGCACATATGATTTCTGGCATGTGTGTGTCCTGTATATCATGACTATCACACATTTCATTATGCCCCTGTGCACATTTAAGGCACACTCCAACACATATGTATCTGAATCCCTCAGCTTTTGGGATTACTTCAGTCTGGTTTTGCCACGCTTGCGGCTCCACACACAAGTGGAGATACCCCATGGCAGTTCTGTGTACGAACACGCACGGAGTTGTGTTTTGTCTATGAGATCCTGTATTCAGGACTCAGTATGCATGCATCTTATGGCAGATCATGGACAAATTCTTTTTAAAATACAGATATTTTATTTTGTCCCATTCCTCTGCTGTATATCTTATGTGGAAGTATTTTATGAAACCATAAGCTGTACTCTAGTATGCACTTCAAATAGATTTGCTTTGTGAGTGGAGTGGTTCTTTCTTTCATTTTATTTTTGCATGGGTACTGATGAGTCCATGAATGGCAGAAGAGGAGGAAAGATCACACAGGAAAACCAAATATCTTGGTATTTGTGTTTGAGTTTCTTCTTCACGGGTCTTTTTTTGCCTCAAGGAGCCACTTATGGGGCTGAAATACTGCAAGATCTGGTCTTCCTGTAGCATTCCTACCATCCAGGGAGTGAAACACCCTGAGCAGAACAGATCTTACATTATTTCAGCTCCACAGAGTGCTCCCTGAGGCATCGGCAAGAAACATAAGCACAGCTATAGAGGCACAAGAAAATGCTTGCAACACAGATGCAAGTGCTGAACTCTGAGTTCCTTCCTCAGAGGGAAGAGGCCAGATGCTGTGTCCACACTGGTTGAGGCACGCTGCAAAGTTTGGGGTGGATGTCCTGCAAAAGGTCTGCTTCCAGTCTGGGTGACAGAAAGCCAAGCCCCATCCAAACTGCAGGAACAGGGCTATGAGAGTGTTTGCAAGTTCATGGTCCACGATTGGAAGCACTCGCACTCCCAGGGTGCACAGGACACAGCAGAGCCAAGCCTGCAGTCATTTACACACTGCTCTTCCAGTGACACCTCCAGGAGGGAACTGCAGTTTGGAATGGAGCCATTGCACACACAGCAGAAACCAGCTCACACACTCTGTCTGTGCCTCCCATGGGGTCGGTGCACACCTTAGCTGGAAGGTGCCCATCTCTGATACCATATCCCATCATCCCAAGCTGAATCAAGACCTCAGTAAAACAAATGGTAGTTCTGGACTTGCTGTGATGTTCCTTAGAGCAAGGTTGCTCATGGCTGGGTGATGGAGTTCATGCATTTTGCAAGCCAAGGATGAATTAAGTTTTTCTTTGTTACAGTATGTCCAAACCACTCCCATGTACTCCAATACAAACTTTTCAAATGTTTTGTATCGAAATTATCAAAACAACACTAGCAACTAATGAATAACACAGACACAGCTCCCAGAAATGTGTGTACTTTGGTCAGCAAAGCCTATTCTAGGGGAGAATGAGGGGTGCAGCCTCTCCTCTCCTTCCATCATCACCAGTGGTTGCAGTTTGCCAAATTATGTGACTGGAGCCACACACTTACATCACAGTTCCCTTCACTACATGGGTGGCTCTAGACATCCGTGTAGACAAAACCCCCAGTGTCCAACCCTCTTGGACATTGAAGATGGCTGAGAACTTTGTTTTTTCTACAATGATAAAAAAAACTTTTTTAATATAAATAAATATTTTCCAAGTAACATCCTCCGTCTTTTCATAAAGCTGGGGAAAATGTTCCATTGCCTCCTAGCATTGCTGATCTCTAGAAATGGCTAGAAAATAGAAATTCCAGCCTACAGGAAATTCTGTTATTTCTACATTTATTTTCATCATGAAGTGTAATGAAAAATGAAGTGGACAGGATGGACTAGAACAGAATGTTAATTCTGAAACAAATTCAATGTAGACACATGAAAATTGTGTTAAACTTTATGCTTTGGTAACATTGAAAACATAAAATGTCTTATAAATATAATGAGAAAGGCAAAAAACAAATAATCCATTGCATTTTGGGTCAGTTCAAATCTCCTCC
The DNA here is from genome assembly GCF_012275295.1 of Melopsittacus undulatus. Taxonomy (NCBI): domain Eukaryota; kingdom Metazoa; phylum Chordata; class Aves; order Psittaciformes; family Psittaculidae; genus Melopsittacus; species Melopsittacus undulatus. The sequence continues at coordinate 91,517,877 of NC_047530.1, forward strand.
AAAAATTCCAGTCAACATTTAACATTTCCAGAAAATGGTTCAATTTGGAGGATTCTGCATTTTCCAGTGGAAAACTGGTACATCAATTCTTTTTTTATCAGCTCTCTTGATTATAGTATGCTACTAAAGAGGGATGTTTTCCGCTGTAACCATTTTTTTCTAGCTGCAGGCATGTAATTTACACTTATATTTCAACTGACTAATACCACATTAAGCATCCTCTCAGAACTGGACTTTCATTATCAGAGATTACATAACAACAAAAGAAAGCAGCTATAATAGCCAAAAAATCCTGTAGCCCGTGGCACGGGAGCCCGTGATACTGTGCCCTGTGGGAGCCCTGCGCCATGCAGCAGGGCAGCCTGGCTGGCCCAGCCAACAGCCTCTCGCAATGCTGCAGCACCCCATGGGGGAGCAGCCCACCACTGGGCTAAACCCAGAGCAGAAACTACTCTTCCTTGTGTTTGAATCAGCTAGAGTAGAATAGAAAAGCCATTAAGCTTTGGGCACTCTGGTCTTTCTTTTTTTTCCCAAATTATTTTCTTTTTCATGCTTTTCTCTCCCCCTCTCCTTTCTTCCCCATGGTTTTCTCCTTTTGTTTTCTTTTAAAGTCTGATGGTAGTCATTGCCCTGTCTTCACAGCTCCATGTTTGCAGCTCACTGTGCTAGCTGCTTTTACATCCTCCCCATCCCACCGGTCACCCCTGCACCACGAGTGGGCTCTTCATTTCCAAAGCCTGGCTTTGGGAACACATCGTTTCCCTTTCCAGTGACTCTTGGGCTTCAGCAGTTCAGCAGGGACGTCATCCTAAACCCGCCCTTGAGTGACACAGCGGGCAGCCCCAGACAGGAGCTCTCCCCTCCCAGCCACCCAATTCACACTGCATTTCTTCAGAAATAAACAGGACAAGTTAATCTGTTTGGGCTGAAAACGAATGAAACAATGGGGGTAAAAAAACAGTGAGAGAAATGATATTTCTCTCCTCCGGCAAAGGGGCGCGATGGGGGTGGGAAGGAGGGTGGGGGTGGGTAGAGGGAAGGAAGGTTGCTTTATTTTATTGATTTAAAAAAAAAACACACACATATCCCACAGGCGCCAAAAAGCACAGGGCAATGATTAATGTCCCCTCAGAAAAAGAAATTATATAGAATAAATTAAACTACTGTGGCAGCAAATTGAAAAATAAGGATGTAAATGAGGTTTGAATACTTAATATCTGAGAAGGGGAAGCGAGTCCCGGGCATGGAGAGAATAGTGAGAAATTGTCAGTGACCCAAGGGGGGACTGTCCCTTCTGCCAGGCCAGGAGCCTCTCTGCTCCGGGCAGGAGGCCAGCAGCAAGGGACAGCATCGGGAGTGGAGCAGGGTTGGCTCACACCTGGAGATGGAGCCAGCCATCCTCAAGCCTGTGATTGCTCCTCCAGCAGAGCCATGCATGGGCATTCTCACTCCATGGGAAGAGTAAAACTGGGCCCAGCTACTTCATGTAGCCTCACAAACAGCATTTCACAGTGTGGGCCATTAAAGGGGAAGCCAGGGAGCTGCAGGGGTTTGCCCACATTTGTCACTTGGCCTGCAGCCTTTTCCCTGAGGAATTGTGGACTGCTCAGCATCAGTGTCACCTCCATGTCGTGCCAATGGGGCTGTATAATAAAGGCACTGTGTAATAGAGGCAGAGGTTTTTGCTACCCAAGCATATCTGTTTGGTCTGTAATGGATGCTCATATTAAAAGCAGCCTGGTTTAAAGTTAGGACACGCAGGCCTCTTGCTGTAATAAGCTAGCCCAGCCTCATCAGGCAAGGTCAGTGTGTACCAGGAGTAAAGGAAAGGAAAACCACACAAAACAGCACTGAAGGGAAAGCCACGGCAAAGACATCCTATCTCCACATTGGACTTGTTTGTATGAAGAAAACAGTCCTTATTCCCAAGACTTTCCCAGCTCAGCTCAGCCAGGCTGCAAGGTGACCATATTCAGATTTGGATGCAGGCTGCCATTAGCCACACAGAACTGCAACAGCTCTATTAAACCTGCTAGCTGTCAGCTTGTGTTTCACATGCTATGTGGTGTGGTGTGTTGTGGATGACAGATTAGCAGGTCTACAGAAATCAAACTTTAGCTCCTGCCTCTGGCACCAATTTGTTGCCACTGTCAAGTCACTTCCTCCTTTCCTTGCCTCATCCCTAGAAGTGGGACAGTATGGTGCAGCAAGATCTGGCACTGGAAAGCACAGAGGAGTTTTACCTTCATGGGACAGAGCTGTGGAGCTGGTGGTAAGTTCTGGGAGTGAGGAAATAATCTATGGGAAACCTGTCCTTCTGCTGTGTGCTGCCATGTGCAGATGGCTCCTGGACATGTTTTCCATCCTACAGGCACAGGTGAAGGATCCTGACTGGGAATTACACATTTTGTCAACATCAAAACAAAACACAAAGCACAGAAATCATTCCTTGGAGCTCTAAGAGCTTGCTGAGCAGCAACAGTCCAAGGAAAAGGCTGCTGATACCAGAGACAGCAAAGATATATAGTGGGAGTCTGGGGATACCAGATACCAGGGTCCTGCTTCAGGCCACAGGCTGTATTTCTGTCCTCGTGTGACCATGAGAGAACTGGTGGAGTTTGAGAGAAAAAAAAACATTTATTCACCAAAATGGGAGGAAAGAAAACTGCCACTCTGATTCCTGGGTGCAGAATGGTGGCTCAGCCTGGGAGCTGCTGGTGCCAGAGCCCTGCAGAGCCAGGGGCAGCTCCTGCTCCTGGGAGCGCGATGCTGTTTTGGGGTCAGGCACAGACCTGGATGCGGGGAGTATCCATCAAATGGCAGAGAGGCAGAATAAGGAGGGGGCAGAGGACCCAGGTGACATCTCATAGGGTGTCTGAATTCAGGTTGAGGGGCCAGTAACAGAGCAGAGCACCTTCCCTTGCCATTTCAGCTTAACCTCAGGCACAGCCATTAACCTGACCCAATGGGAAATTAATATTCCCCAAATTGCCAGAAAGCTGCTCACTCTGGCTTATTTTCTTTCCATCTGGCTGTGGTGGAGGAGAGCCCGTCCTCAGCTTGCTGCTCAGCTGGCTCTTCCTTTTTTATCTCGTCTCTCCATCTCCCATTCAGCCCCCTCTATCTCTGCATCCCCTCTCTGCTTCCCTCTGCCAGTGCGGGTAAGTGTGTGTGTGTGCGTGTGTCCCTCTCTCTTCCCTTCTGTCTTTTTTGTTCATATATATTTAGTATTTATTTACAAGCTTGATTTTTTTCCCTCTGAGTGAAGCCAGGCATGCACAGAAATCCTTAAGATGCTATAAAGCCGCTGAGGTATAAAATGGAAAGTGCTTAGCCTGCCTGTACAGAAATATCTCACTGCGCCGCACTGGAAGCCACCGAAGCTGGGCACTGTAAATCTCATAGAGTTTAGCTTGTTTGTTTACACCATGACGACGATCTAAAGAGAAAAAGAGAGAGAGCGAGAGGGAGAAGCTCTCGGTTCCCCTGCCAGGCCACAGCACACATCCCCTTCCCAAAGCATTTATTGGGCCTCATGAGCAGGATGCTGGGACAACAGTACCTTCCCAGCCAGTCTGTGGGCAGCTCAATGCTGGGGTGGGGAGAGGTGGCCTCTGATGCTGTCCTTTCCAGGACACAGGGCAAGGCAGCTTGTACATTTCCCAAGGCCATCCCAAGGGAGATGTTATGAGGATGTCCTACTGCTGGGACAGAGTGGACTTTCTTGCTTCTTACTTGTCGGTCAGTCCCTTTGACTGTTCAGCCTTGGCCTAAGTGTCTTTCTGAGACCACTCTGAACAAACACCAAAGGTCTTCTGAAAGACTTAAAAATGGTCCTTGATAGAAGCAATGTCCAAAGAAAACCTGAACTTGGGAAAATCAGTTCAAATTTGGACTCATCTGTTACCTTTCATGTCCTAGGGTCCTTCTTTGAAAGCTGTCATGCCCCTGTTCCCAAAGCACAGCTCCACCACCCCCCTTCCTATCCAGCCCATCTCTACAACAGGGCCCATATAAAGAACCCCATGTACTGACCACTGGTGGGGCTCTGGTCTTGCTCCCACTGTCTCCAGGTAGATCCAGGTGTGACTCTTGGGGACAGTGGCATCAACACACACTAGGATGGGCCCTGCCGTTTGGTGCTGCCCCACAAAGGGACACACTCACACCTCTCCCACATGACTGCCCTCACAAGCAGACTGCTGGACCTGAGTTGGATTTGCGTGGATTGCCCTTTTGGACAGCAAACAGTAGAGTCCTGGAAAGCAAACAGTAGGAAAACTCATTTCACAGCTCCTCACTGGAATCACGGAGGATCAGCAGCCAAATATCTCTGTGCCAAACATAGTGGTCTCCATTGGAGCAGAAGATAGAACCACAGTAGCATCGGTGAGACAAGGATTGGGAAAGAAAGAAAAGACAAAGCAGTCAAAATCAGAAATTTTAAGTGCTATATATAGTATAGTGGCAGAAAGACAGTGTGTAAAATGTGACAGCCTGCAGTGATGGCACTGTAAAAACATCTCTTGTTTAAAAAAACACACCAGGCTGCTATATTTGTTCCTACATCACATGTAGGGAACTCAGCCTGCAATGCTGATGTGATCTGACTCAAACCACACAGGGGGTTTGCTATGGACATGGGAGTTGAGCTCAGGTCTCCCATGCCCTAGACATTAGACCCTGTCTAACACAAAGGTATAAAAGCCTCGGAACAGGAAAAGAAATCTAAAAATATCAGAGGCTGTCTCAAGTATCCATGGGCAGAGAACTAGAAAGGAAAGAATCCTACCCTCTCCATGAGTGGCTACATACAGCTGAGGGTGCCAGGACTCCGAGGCTGCCTCCCAGTTTCCTGCCAGCTCCAGTGTCACAGGGCATATGCAGGGAAATTCTTGCTGTGCTGTCAGCCTGCATGGATATGCACTGTCCAGATGCAGCAGTGGGAGAGAAAGTTGGAGTTCAGTGTCTACTTGGCACACTGGTGGGTTTGCACCTCTTTCCATGAGCATCCATTGGAAAGACAGCTCCATCCATCCTCTTCCCAAAAAAACTTGCAAGCATGAAATCTATAAACAATCACAGGTGATTGTTGACTCAAGCTCTTCTGCATCCTGTTATACCTAAGAGCTGCTACGCTTCCAAGGCAAGGGGAGGAGAAATTTGAGGAAAGTGTGGAAGTCATTGCTTGGGATGCCAGCCTGCCACTGCAGTGTGTAAAGAGGGTGCAAGAGTGCTCCCTGCAGGAAGATAACTAGTTCATGGTCTTATGTTGGGCCAGAGTTGCAAGAGGCAGAGAGAACAGGATCTTGAAAGTCCCTGCTTGCAAAGCAGATTTGCACTGAGGCTTGTTGGCAGGAAGGAAGGGAATATTTTGATAGGATCTACACATAGGCAATGACTTGTCTGTGCATCCCGATGCAACCCTCCCCGCTATAGAACCATGCATATTGGGAAGGACTTCCCATCAGTGCAAGAGGAGAAACTGGGTCCTGCCACAAAGATAAAGACTTTATGCACAGTAAGGTTGGATTAGCCTTGAAATCTCTTCTCCCTGATCTTTTGCTGAAATCCTTCTTTCTTGTTTGTTTTTCTCTTCCTTCCCAAATGGCTTCCTGGCCTCTTCTTTAAGGGGGCATGCCAGGGCCCACAGTAGGGGTCTCCACAGTGTTCAGAACAGGCCCCCAGACAGCTGCAGTGAAAGGGATGCTGCAATCCTAAATGCCCTGTGCGCTCTACATATTGTGGAAAAAGCTGTTGCATTCATCAATGTCAGAAGCAGAGTTTGAATAAATTTGAATGCGCTCAAGCGTGTTCCCTGCAGTTTTCTATAATATCACTTTCCAGTTTGAATATTTCACTTACTTTTTTTTAAATTTCTTTTTATCCACCAGTTTTTACTCCTTTTCATCCTCTCCCCCATCCACCTTACCCCCCTCTCCAGGTTTTTATGCTTGCAACCCAAGCAAATGAACAAGGAAGCCATGCTGCAAGCTCCGTCTCAGCAGTGCCCTGGAAAAGGCAGTCACGTCTCACACTATACTCCTGCCTTCTCAGTTGTTGGCCAGTTTGAACATCTTCCCACCACATAACAACGTGGGACACTGTGGCTAGGAGAAAGGCATCAGTGCAGGATCAACTTGTAAGGGTCTCACAAAAGATTCTTGCTTGCCTTGGTCCCCTGGCTGAGCTCTGTGGGGCTCTGGCTGTGGAAAGGGGATGATATGGTCAAAGAGTGTCATAAGCCATAAACAGGATCCCACCCATCCATATGGCCTGAATGTCAGATACAGTCACTGAGAAGCAGCAGGTCTGCAACTGATATGCTGGTGTTGCATTGTGGTGTCCCAGAGTTATTCCAGGGCAAATAAACTGAACTGAATTCATGCTTTCTTTCCTCTTCTTTGCCACCAGAGTAAACCTATCAGTCCCCTTTGTTTTTCACACTTCAGTTTGTCATCCCTGCATTGGAAACTATACTGATGAGTGTGTTTGTAGACCACCAAGTGATGTGAGGTAGGTAGACCTGCTACAGGGTTAATTACATTCTTGACCAGCCAAAGAGAAGGGGTTACTATTTGCAAACCTGCTTTTGGGCTAAGCTTCCATGCCTTCTGTTCAACTAGGAGGGAACAAGGAAGAGAAATGTCTTGTACCAACCTGACCAGACCAGCTCCTCCAAGATGCCCAGCCCTTGCTCAGGACAGCATGTCCTGGGGACAGAGGGTGTGTGAGTGTTGGGGACCAGAAGGGGAGAAAGGGCTGACAGCACCAGAGAATGAACAAATTCTGCTGCTTCTATTGAGAATTCACTGCTCTCCCTTGTAGTGAAAACTCTATGATCTTGTGACTAACCACTTTCCCCTTTCACTGTTTTTGATTTATATCCCATTACTTTGCCTGTTTGTGCCTTGCAGACATGAATTTTTTCACTGACATCTCCTATGCAGCAGCCACGTCAAAACCTTTGATAAAATAATAGTGGTAAGACATTTGCATGGCTGTTTTTATGTTTCCAGGGATATAGACATCAATTAAAACTCTTCATACAATCTGATCTGTCGTTATTAAAGGCATTAATACTGGCACGCCCCTCAGATTAGGGGCTGCTCACCGGGCGATGGAGGAAAGCAGGGAACATTGTCCGCATGCGTCCCCTTTCTGCTCAGCTCCCACGGGAATCTCGCTCAGAGGACAACAAGCATGGGCTACGAAGGGCACCAGTGGCTGTACTGAACTGCCTGGGGGTGGTACAGGGCAAATGTATCCCATGCACCAGAAAAGTACAGCACTGCCTTCCCAACACCTCTCCTACCATCACATGACCTTGAATAACAAACACAAGCTCTGCCATAGCCTCTCTCCCAGACCAAAGGTGCCTGAGTTGCTTCAAAAATGCCCCAAAGGTGCCCAAAGAGGGCAGCTGAGATTGAAGCTATTGGGTGCTTGGTGCTGAGCATTCATGAATGAAAGGCGATATATGTAAATTGGAGAGGGAGAGTTGAGGAACAGAGAGAATATATGATTTATCCAGGGCAACTCATGTAGTGGGTCGTCGTCAAAGATGCCCGTATGTTACCAAAGACAAGAAGCATCTCTCTCAACCGGGAGGAAACTGGGACTGTTAAATATGCCAGCACTGGTAGCTAATTAGAGGAAGAAATGGGCACTGCAGTGGTCAGCCTGTGAAACATCTCACTGCCAACACCCAGGGTTTCACTTGGTGAGGCAAACCAGAAGGTCTGAATTACAGCTTCCTGCAATCCTGCCCAGGACCACATGTGCCCATCTTTTCTCATCCAACACAGCCTACAACAATTCCTGCTGGAGCTGGAAACAGTTGGTGTCCCCCCCTAATCCTCCTCACAATGCCTCTTACAGGGGCACGTCTGAATTTGCAATGGACATTTTTGGAGGCAGCACCTTTCCCTTTTACCTCCAGCCTCACCACCACCCAGAACCCATGTTCCCTCCTGCTGGCACTGTATGTTACCAAAGGCTCCCTTTGGTGGTGATGCCTTCCCCAGTGCTATTACAGGACTCCATAACAGTAAAACTGTCTGTGCTAGGAAAACTTCCCTGCATGCAGTTTTCCATATCTTCATTTAATACAGCAATGAGATGTAGGAAATCCCAGTTATTGCATGGTGGTTTATAGGCTACTACTTTCTCTGCTGTAAATATTTGAAATAATTGACATTATTTCAAACTTTTTTGTCCTTTTTTGTTTTCATCTCTTCCTTTCCCTCCTTGCACAACAGGAAGAAAAAAAATGGTCCTTCTGCTTGTCATCTCCCATGAGAAAAGACAGCCAATATGCCCAGGCAATGGATACAGAACAGCCCCTGGTCTCCTCTCCCAATCACACTGGTCACTTTTCCCTCTGCCTTTTTGAAGGTAAGGCAAAATTGGTCAAGAGATGGTGTAAGAAAGGTGAGGACCATATCTTGTGAGAAAACCTCCACCAGCAGTGACAACCCACCTATCTATATAGGTGCAAATGCTTTGAATTACACCACAACTTAGGAACAGTGTGGACCTTTGGAGGAGGTGGCTTTTCTTCCATCCTATCCAGGCACAGGAAGATACCAGCCCAGCAAGCATTTCCTTGATGCTTCACCAAGCAGGAAACCTGCCTGGAGCATTGCCTCCCCCCATTTTGCACTAGGATGGGAAAGATGTCAGTGAGGGGAGAAACTCCCCTTCTTCATCTGAAGGAAACCTGGGAAACTGCCTACCTGCCGGGCACCTGGGCACATCCCAGCATGGCCAACCCCTATCCCCAAGGTATGTGCTGTGGGTCTGCAGCTGAGACAGGCAGTGCCAAGGAAAATCACCCCCCAACATGAGAACCAGGGGGTGGCAAGAGGAGTAAGATGTGTGTGCATCCCCCATTTTGGTGTCTCTTTTTAAGCACCAGCTTTCCATTGCCCCAGGGGAGCCAGAGAGAAGCATGTGTCTCTCAGGCACACAGCAGCCCTGACTGGGTAACGGTGCAGAACGTAAAGTGTTGTCTATTAGGTAGGAGACTGGTTAATACAAAGAGTTGTTGGTAATAACAATGTCCTTTCAGCAGTGACAGAGACAAAGTACCTGCATGTGGCGTGTACCACTGCGTGCAGCGAGTGATGGTCGCAGGGAAGCTTTGGAGATCATTTGAATTTCACATCCAGGGAGAGTCGGCCTATCATTAAAAACCCCTAATTTCAGTGTCAGGTGGAGTTCCAGGTAATCGATCATGGTGTCAGCTGGCACAGGCTCTCCTTGCCTCGCCTCCAAGTCAGCCTTGTTTTTTTCCTATTAAACTTGTTGCTGGGATCCAGAGGGAAGTGTGGGAGCGCAGGAAAGGCAGACCACGCAGCCCCCTTCATTACTGGTGAGGTGCAGGCTGATGAGACCAAGAAGGTGGGGCTGAAGGCTAGTGTGGGACAGCTATGGTTAGGAGGTAAGGAAAGGGGACACTGGGAAAAGGATCTTTACTGCAGCAAGGTGCAGAAGGGACTTGCAGGGAGGGAGTCTCAAAACATCGCTTCCTGGTAAGTGATGCTTCTTGGGGAAGGCATTGCAGGAGACCCTCCATGTGTTGCTGATGCTGCTAAGCCCCGCCAAGCAGTTTTGCTGCTTCCCACATCCTCTCTGCCCCTATGAGTCTTTCAAACCCCCTATGTTCCTGTGGATCTCATCCTGCACTCACTACCCTTGGCCTCCTCATCTCAAATTTTTCCTCCCCCAACCCTACACAAGCATCTCCAACATCCCAAGCCCTTCTCAGCCCTCGTCAGCCAGCTCTCCAGGGTCCATCTCTTTCTCTCTAGAGTCAGATTCCCTTTAATGGGTAGCATAAGGCTGCTCTCTACAGCTTCAGTTACCAGGGAAACATTTTTTGCAAGAGAATTTTTTGGTTACAAAACAACCTTCCTCTTCCCCCAAAGGTCAAATCAGCATGAAGAATTGCCACCAATAGAAACATACTCTGTTTTCCATCATATTTCACCCCAGTTTTAAAACTCATATCTGTAACCAAAGTTGACGGAAGAGGCTTCATACACAGGGAGAAAAATACTTCCAAAATAATGCCAATAAAAATGTGGTTTAGAAAACTGAAGGAATATGTTAGAAACAGAGCTTTTAATTCCTTCAAACATTCTGCTGGAATTCCCATTGCAATCCTACTACACAGAAATGATATTGAAACACTTCTACAACATTTGCCCAATGCTTTGACCAGTCCTGCTTGGCCCTGTGACTATTTTGTAGCTAAGGTTTAGGAGCAGTAATAGAGTCACCATTTACTGCTGCTTTTACCTACAAATCAGAAATATCAGCCCTAAGCAAGTCCGAAACTCCATGTCCCATGTGCCTGGTGAAAGACATGCATCGAGCCAAAAAAGCTGAAAAAACCCCAGGACCAGGCCTATCATCCTACCTGAGAGGGAGGGCATGGACACACATAATTAGATGCCCTATTTTTTGTAGGACTGAGGTGCATAGCCCCAACAGGATGGTTCAGGAGAAAGGGGTTGCAGCAGGGGTAAGAGATGAGGTATGTGGGATTTTGGGGCAGGATTGCCCTGGCGGACTTCCTGTGCTCAGGGCTTTCACGCTCAAGTGATTCCTAAAGCCACAGCAAAGAAGAGGGAGGTGGCTCTGAAGGTCAGTGCGGAGTGAGCGAGGTCTCAGCCATAGATCACTGGGGCTGGCTGAATGGGTCATTCAGGGTTGAGGAGTGGGATTTGCAGTGTGGATGGTCAGTGTGGGCATGAGTTGGAGGGAAAACATAAAATTGCCCTTGACTGTGGGTGCAGGTACAGCTGGAGAGCAAGCCCTGAGGAGGTAGTTGGAAGGGTGCAGGCAAGCAGCTAGATTGGCTGTCTCTGAGGTGCGAGGACACTGCTTGTCTCCACTGAGCCTACTTGGACTTGTCTGGGCATCCACATGACAGGGAAAGGTTAAACTGGTCTAACTGCAGCACTGCAGAATTGTGATCTTTGTTTCCAGGAGAGAAACTGGGCAGTGGGAAAGGCATTGCTGTAACGCTTAACCAGAAAGCTGGGCAGGGAGCCCAAACACAGAAAGTTGAGGTTAACACCATTCACTGTTGGATCAAAGGTCACTGTGGATCGGGAACATCCAGCCAAGACTGGAAATCTCTCATGCATAGTAAATTGGCCATCCCATTTATGCCTGGGCTGCAGAAGGACAGTGCACCCAGGGCTGGTGGTGATGTTGGAGTTTGCTAAGCTGTAGCTGCATGCTGTACAGGAACCTGGTGAAGAGCCCTGCCTTCCATCTTCTTGACTCGGATCTGTGCTGGGCACAGGGCCAGGTGTGAGCAGCAAAGGGCTTTATAGTGCTCTTCACAGCTGGGTACATGGGCAGGGCTCTCCTCCAAGCCACACAGTCCTCCCAGGACCTGGGACCACTCTTGATCTTGAGGGGCATGGGTTAGTAACAGGTCTCCTGCAGCTGACAGTTTTACCTAGATGGTGACAGTTCCTGTAGTGACCATGTCAAAGCACCTTTAATTTCTTGGCCTGGTTAGCCAGACTCTATAACCCAGCTGACTGCAGATCTTCTGTGCTGAGTCTGGGCTCACTGAATCCCTAGTAAGTGGCCTGGACTTATCTGCCACCATGGTCTGTGAGCACAATGACTACTATTCATTTTTGCAGGACTCCAAGACAGTGAGAGGAAGAGCATGGCTCAGTTCCTACCTGCAAGGTATATTAAGCATTTCCCACCACTTCGGAGCTTGCCGATGTACAGGTGGAGAAGTTCATTTCTCATCTGGCTGTGGGGTAGAGGGATCCCTCGCCTGAAATTGGCCAGATGAGAGTGATAGTCCCAGATCTTCTCCTCTCTTCTGGCCTGCCAGAACAATTGGTAGCTGCTGCAGATCCACAGGGGACTGGAGGCACTTGGATTCCACATGATGCCCAGAGGACAGGAGAAATCAATTGCCTTTGTGTCAAGGACACTAAGCAAAGCATAAAGAAACTATGTGCAAATTGAATGGAAGGCATTAGGATATATCTTTGGACAGAGCACAGGTTTCATCAGCAGTTGCATGGACTAAGATTGATACATCTGACTTCTCCCTTTCCTGTCTCTCTCTGCTCCTCAGCTGGCTCTTCTGGCTGTCAGCTGAAGGGAAGGTACCATCCCCAATCCCTCACAGAAGAGCTGGCAATGGCTGTGGCTTGTTGAGGTTCCCCAGATAGGTGCATACCAGGGTGTAAAACCAATGGTGCATGGATACCTGAGATCACAGACAGATAAGAACTGTTTCAAGGACTGGGGACTTGAAGGGGGACACTTGTGGTCTGAGGCTGGTTTGCAGCTCAGATGGTGATTCTTTGTGTGACCTGGGGTGAAGCACCTCATCTCCAGGCTTTGGTTCCCTCTCCTCTTCACCAGGGGTATGGCCCACCAATTTAGTTCATCTTTATGGTGTTGAGAGTGGCTCTCCCTCTGGCCCTTCACTACATCCCAGTTCAGCCCATTCGCACTGATAGGAGCTGCTGTGGTGGAAACAGCAATGCTGGAACGTGTGATAATGCATAATGGGAGAAGGTGAGGCTGGAGCTGACAGGCTCACTTCCTCAGCTTACGGTAACAGTGACAAATCCCTCATCGTTTGTTCCTTCCTTGCCTGGCACTTTGGCTTCTCTTTAAATGGAGTTTATCATGGCGCAATGGGCTTTTTTCCAAGTTAATGTCTGTCAGCTACAATTTGTTCAAACGACCTTCGTAGGCTCAGGGGAATTTTAAAAATAAATAAAGAAAGGCTTGCTGCAGTGCTTAGGGAGGGCTTCACCTGACAGTCACTGATAGAGACACCTCAGAGTATGGAGCACTGTGTCCTCCCAGGACCAATCCATGGGAAATGGGCTGATTAGGGAAAAGATTCTGGGGCCCCAGGAATGTGTGCTTGATAAAAGACAGGACAGGGCTGAGAGACAGACACAGGGCTGTGCTGGCAGGGAAGGGGAGCACACAGTACTTGGTTCCCTGATCCTCTGAGTCCTATTGTAGGCACTGCACTGGAGTGTGGGTTCATGCAACAGCCCTCAAAGAACCCACAAAGGGTACAGTCCAGATGCTCTTGTCTTTGCTTTTCTCTTGGAATACACATCTCTGATAATGTCTTCTGAGAAGCTGCCCTGCTGTTGACTGAACCCACAAATCAGGGCCCCTTGGCTGGGTTGCTCAGGCTGAGGCTGGTCCTGGGGAACAGCAGACTTCATATTCTGTCTTTGCAGGCAGCTGGGTGCAGTCCTCTGCTTCAGCTTTGCCTTGTGGAAAGGCTAGGGTCATTTGTCCAGAATTTACCCCAGCCACAGCTGGGAATGTGCATGGACTTGAGTGTTCAGGAGCAGTGATGGGGGAAAATACCTGTGGAAAAAATCAGGGTAGGAGAAAATCGGCTTGGAGGCTGTGACTGAGGAACGAAAAAAGTCAATGCTTCACTTGAACAAAGCTAAGGACTTGAGAGAACAGGGAAGGAAAGAGCATCCTTCTGGTCAGAGAAATACAGTCTAAAGCCACCCTTCTGGCTCTAGCTAGCTGTGGGGCAGACTTTGCAGGATTATCCAACCTTCACATGCCAGCAAGAATCACACCAAAATCTATATGTCCAAGACCCACAAGAGACCTAAAAGGATAGGAGCTCTCAAGCATCCCTTATTTCACAGGGATGTCCCAACTGGAGCTGGACTGAAGTTGCAGCAGGGGCCCAACTTTGAGGAAGTCAGAAATCAGTTTGTTTTCCTGACCCTGACACTGTCACAGTATGGAAACTTGGGAAAGTCAACACGCATTCGTTTTCTCTCAGTGCATTTGTACAGTGCTCAGCACAACAAGGGCCTTTGTTCTGAGTGGTGCTGGGAGGCAAGTGGTAATAATAATCATAGTGATAACAGTAGTGATGCTATGGCCTGAGCTGTTTGGGATCCTTCTTCTAAACACTTCCAATCCCAGTGCCTGGGAAGAAAAAGAAAGTGGTCATTCAGAGTATCACAATGAAAGAATAAGTAAGGTCAAAAGAGATTTAAATTAATGAGACCTACTTATTGGATCTTGTTCTTATTCTTCTGCACACCTGAGCCCTTTCCCAGCCTGTGCTGGCAGTGCTTACAGCTGCCCTCCTCACCCAGCCTTCATTTGTTTCAGTTCCTGGCCTTTCCCTGTTGCTGTGTGGGATGTAAAGTAGGCTACAGAAACCACAGAACCATCAAGGACTATTCAACATCCATCACCTGACATTTGGGCATGAACAAAGCATATGATGCATAAAGACCCTTCCACCACAGTAAACAATACTCCATGAGGCCAGAGCTCAATGACAATCAAGGCTTAGAATTAGCTCCATCCTCTGGCATGGCAGAAAGACCCCTGTCCTTGCAAGCTGTATCCCATCCAGCCTTCTCTGCAGACCTCTCCTGAATCAGCAGAGCTTTGCTGATCTTGGATCAGCAAAGGATCTTGGCTCTAGCCCAGGTATGGGTGATCCAGCCCAGATCTGGACCCCAGTGTTCACAAGGATTTGGGGGATTCTTTTTGCTTTAGGGCTATCAGAATACAGGACATTTTTTTTCTTCTTCTTCTTGATGTCCTAAAGCTTAAACTAGGCAAGAACACACACCACCTGTTAGTTTACACACACACAAACATGTACATCCATAGGAGGAAGGCAATTAGTGGTATTTGTAGAGCCAGGAATATGGCAGTGCAAATGCACATCAACACCTGGTGGACTTCCTGTTCCCAGATATGAGTCATAAAGTGGACCAAAATGAGGGAGTCATTACAATAGTGTTTTGCTGACCAGTTTCAGAGAAGTCAAGGTGGAAATCTGCTACATCACCAGCCCCATTGCAAGTCACAGCTCAGTGCAGTCTGAAACAGTGGCACTGCTCCTGCTATGTGATGCCCTGTACAACCCAGGACCTGGGACTGGACATACTCAGAGCAAAGAGACAGGAAGGCTCAGTAATTCTCTCTCTAACATGAATGTTGGTTTAATGTTTTTGCTATGCAAAAAGATACGGACAGGCTAGAGGGAGTCCAAAGAAGGGAGGTAAAGATTATCAAAGGCCTGGGAAGCCTGCCTTATGAAAAAAGGCTGAAGGAACATGGTTTGTTCAGCCTTGAGAAAATGCGGCTCAGGGGAAACCTGATCACCATGTTCCAGTATTTAAAGGGTGCTACAAAGCAGATGGAGTCATGAGGAAAAGACAAGAGGTGATGGGCACAAGTTACTTGTTGGGAAGATTCCAGCTGAAAACAGGAGGAAAAATTTTCACACTGAGAACAATAGCCATTGGGATAGTCTCCCCAGGGAGGTGGTGTTTTTCTCAATATTGGACACTTTTAAGATTCGACTGGACAGGGTGCTGGGACATCTAGTCTTGACTGTGCTTTTGCCAAGAAACGTTGGACCAGATGATCCTTGAGGTCCATTCCAACCTGGTATTCTATGATCCTGTGAATGTCTGGGCCATACAGCTCGCACAGTAGCACAAGGTTTTTAATTAGTGCATTTCTGTTATCCCAGAAGTGCAGTTTTAGGGCCAAAATATGAGTATACTTTCAATAACAGCACATCTTAGAATCATAGAATCACTTAGGTTGGAAATTACCTTAAAGGTCATTGAGTTCAACCGCAAACCTAAACTTCCAAGTTCATCACTAAACCATGTCCCTAATTACAAATACGCCAGCATATAGCATATTTAATGTCTGCTATTATCTGTTTGCAAACTTAGATGCATTTTTGGAGTGGAAATGAAAGGTTGATTTTTTGCTTCAGACCTTCCATGGTTGTCAACATGACCATCAAGGGATTTGTAGATGAGTATTTAGTACTGAGCTTTGACATTATTGACTTTCCCAACATTAATAAAAAAAATCAAAACAAAAGAAAAAAGGAAAGAAGAATTTAAAAAAATAAAATAAAAGGAAGGAAAGAAAAAAAAAAAGGAAGGGGAAGAAATATTGCCCTGATGAGTTGCTAAAGAGGTGAACAGAACATAAACACATACAGTGATGTCTTCCTGAGCCTGCAGACAGCCTGGACTGTAGCTGAGAAAGGCACAAGCTGCCTACACCCATCTCAGTATGTCAGCTCTGAAACCTAATGCTGACACTTTAGAAAGAACTACTCAAATGGCTTTCCTAGCCACAAATTTTGCAGATGCCTGCAACTCTTTTAATTAGCCCCCAGTCCCAGGTCATTTTCTTCCCTCAAGAAGGCAAAACATTCAGCTGTCTTTCTTCAACAGCCAAACCAAGCCTGTATCTTTCATGTTACAGACATTTATGTTGCATTCAGAATGAGGCACCATCCCAAAGCATAGGAACAGCACAGAATAAAGACTTTACCATCAATTTCAATAACTTTAGGAATCTTGGAATGATTCTATTGTTCATGATTCTCCTCAGTTCATCTCTCCTGGTATATAGATCATGCTGCAGTCCTCCCGGTGTGCCTTCTTTTCCTTAGCAGCAGGGATCACACCAGTGCACAGCTCATCACAAACTCAGTATTGCAGCAGTTGGAGCAGGACTGAAGGCTGCTGTCTCACCAGGGGGAGGCACTGCGGACTGGAGACAGGAGGGAGATGTTACTGGACGTGTCCTGGTGAGTTTTGGAGTGGCTTTTAGGTTTGAAACACTAGGATTTATCGTGGGTTTGTGGGGTTTTTAACTATTAAGAACACAGTTTAAAGCTGAAAGAATTGTGAAAGTTGCTGAGCACCTTATTGTCATGTTCCCAAGTTCCCACTTTCCCTTGCATTCTGGTTATGTAAATGAAATAAGATTAACCTGAGTCTGCAGATAGCCTGAAAAAAAATACCAATCATGACTGTGCTTACTGTATTCAGACTGATGAGGCACATCCACCTCAACTCTCACCTTTCTTAAGTGCCCCATCCATCCCTGTGTCTCACTGGGTTCAGCCATCTCTACCTCCATCCCATACAAATCCATCTGGAGGGTCATTCCCATTCACATCTGTCTGCCTGTCTGTCCATCCATGCATCCATCCATCTGTGCATCCATCCATCCATCCACCCATTCCTAGGTGTTTGTCTGCTTGTGAGAACTGACCCTCCAGAGCATTTAAATGATACAGCAAGGATAGCAGTAAAACTGTCTTGAGTCATGTGGACTATCCCTGAGAGGATGCTCCTCTCCCAGTGGGGGGACATTTGTGTTGACCCACAGTCCTCTTCTTCTTCACCCCCCCATTTGGACAGAACAGCCCTGCAATGATGAGAAAGGGGTCAGCAGGCAGTACCCCGCAGCAGGGTTATGAGTACGCAGCAAGAGAAACCTCTGTGCCAAGGTTTTTCTCCCTTTGTGCTTGCTCCTGGGGAGCCTATCTGGCAGAGCAAAGTCCGCTGCCCTCCCTCCCATCACCCTCCCTTTCCCCACCAGCAGCCCCCAGCCTGACGGAGAGCCCAGCCTGGATGGAGAGCCTTTCTCTCCAGCGTGCCGCACTATGACAGATGATTGACTCGAAACAATATCTAAGGCGATCAGGATAAAGTACCGACCATTTCAAGGCTCAGCAGAATTCAAATTCTAATTAGACTTCTCACCACATTCCAAATAAAAATTGTTCCCCTGATATCCTTTTTGCCTATCAGGTGTCTCTCCCTGATCGCTGGAACAAAACGCATAAAGAAAGTGATTAAAGCCATAACAAAGGCATAAAATTGAAATTATCGCTGGTATCACATCTGGGAGCAGAGTGTGTCACCACACTGCCCCCCTCTCCTCGGTGCGCTCCCTCCCCAAACAGACACACACACGTGTCCCCCCATGGTTCTTGCCTTGAATATAAGCGACAGGCTGGGGGAGAGGAGGTGGAGGGGATGAGAGAAGGTCTTGTTCCAGGTTGGAAGTTATCCGTTCCTGTGGTCTGGGATGGGATCTCAGCCCACATCTCCTGGTCCCACCACCAGGGAGAGTTGTTGTGGGTGTAAATTGCCCCATGGACATGGTGCTACTTTACATCAGCTGAGGATCTGGCCCCTGGCATCTGCAAATGCAACACATGCAGACGCCTGAAGCATACACACCCAGGGAGAGGAAAATACATAAGCACAGGGGCCTGCTTACTGCCAGGCGCTCTCTAATGAGCACACAGACAAGCCCTTCTCTAGGGCATACACCCCCCTGCACGCACACATGCATACATGCACATACACACAGAGTCAAGCCTCCAGTGTACCGCACACATCCCAGAAGACTCCTCCTGCCCACTGATGCCTGTGGTACAGCCAGAAAAACCACCACACACACACATAAATGCACAGTCCACACAAAACGTGTAAGCCTGTTATCTATTCACTACACACACAGACACAGAGGGTTATAAATCAGCATCCAAGCAAAGAACCACCCATGTGTTCCACCAAACATGTATAAAACATACACATACACTATAAATTTGAGCACAGCAATACATGGAAACCAAATACTGCACACACTAATCTCTACTCCATATGACCACCATGCACCTGCAATCCCACTACACACATAGACAGGCTGCATATAACCCTTATACAGCTTCTTGCTATTTTATGTTTTATGTCATCCATTTGCAACGTATCTACATATAAACATCAATTCACACAAGTATATATATATGTAGACACATCATATATATATGTATATTTATCTCAATATTTCATATCCCCCCTGTAATGGTCTCATGGTCACCCACACATGGACCTTATACACAGACACATATGCACATGCACACACATACACTTTCACACTCAGTGTAGTGGTCATTCTGCAAGCACAACCCTTCTTGATCCAGGCATGAGCTTGTTCAGACATGCTAATAACACACATGCCCTGTTAGGCAGGGAGGGAACAGCCTGGTCTCTCTTCCTCCTTTTGCATGGATGCAATGCTGTAGGCTCACGCAACCCCACTCCTGATTTACACCAGCATCAGGGCACAGGCTGCCCCTTGGCTAGGCTGGCACCCAGGGCTGCTGGAGGGACACTTATGGCAGCGGGTGCCTGGCTGCGGCAGTGGACACCCAGTGCCAGGGCTGACCTTTTTCCGTACTGGATCCTTGCCCTGCCTCGGCTCAGCTCACGATGCCCTTACAAATGGCCCATTTCATTTTTCAGCTGCACGAGGGGCCACTCCAGAAGAGAGTTAAAAAGAGAGAGAGAGTGAGGGAGAAAAAGAAAGGGACTAAAGCGATATAAAATTAAAAGGTAAAAAGCAGGAACGCAAATGGGAGAGAGCTCTTTCAGCTTTCACATTATTAATGACTCTTCAAAAAATCGGCGAGTTTTCCAATCTTCTCCGAGAAGCGCTTGAAGGAGCTCACAGATGAAACTGACCTTCAAAATGTTCTTTGGTCTTTAGTTAAGAAATTCGCTCGCCATTATGGCATCATTAGGGAAACAAGGATAAAATTACTCCATGGTTAATGACCTATAGTATCTCCCCACCAAAATTTGTTTCAGATCTAATAAAACTGTGCTTAACACACTCGGATGAGTTATGAGGACTGTTCTGCAGGGTATTAAAATGTGGAAAATAGATTTTCCGAAGCTGGGGGGACTGGACTTTTCGAATCAGATAGCAGAATGGAATTTTCTGGGCAATAAATTCTTCCATGTCTCAATTTCATCTCGCTCTCGCTCTCTCTCTCCCTCTCTCTCTCTCTCTCATTCTCTCTCCCTGAAATGCTAAAGCAACATGGAAATCTTTAAAGTGCAGAAGCTTATATAAACTTTACCCCCCAACCCCAAAACAGGGCCCCCACCCTTTAATGATATTTTTGCTATAATGCTATCTATCTGAGAAGAAGGCATAATCCCTCCATCAGGAGAGATTTGCCTTCATTCACAGAGCCAATTCAGCTGTGAGGCCTTTTTGTGTTGCAGCGTTGCGGTTTGGACTTTGCATGAGCCCAGCGGGCTGCCAGCATCCCTGCGCGGGTGCTGGTGTGCCAGCCAGGAATGGGAGCAGGAGAGAGATGACATGGGGCTGCTAGGGGGTGCATGGGGGACCCTCCTCCCAACCCCACCAGTGCCAACCAGCAGCCTTGGTGGGAGCACGCAGAGGACTGCTGCTGGGCACTTTGTCCTTGGTTCTACTGTTACAGGGCATCCACAGCTCATGTCTTGCCGAAAAGACACTCTGGTGCCTATAGAGCAGTACATATAGGGACACGCTTGCATACACATGTTGGTCCCAAGCATGAAGATGTGTGCACTCATAAGGCAGCAGACAAACCTATCTTTGCCGGAGCCACAAGACCCATTGCCATCGCTGCCTGCAGGCGGGCCACCGGAGCCCACGGACGGGCAGTGTGGGCAGAGCAGGGGCCCATCTCATCTGTTGTTGCCTGAAGCAGGAGCCAGGGACTCCAATGGTGCTTTTAGGTTAGTGAGGGCTAGTTACTGCCGCTGAGAGAGGTGGCTTGCGAGGTAATGGCATTTTGCTCTCTTTAAACTTTAATCTTTCCTATTAATTCCCTGCAACTGGAGAATGTATGAGAGTTAATGTTCCATGAACGTGTTTCTCAGCCGACAGTCTCTTCGAGCTAATTACCTTCAGGTGCTAAATGGAGGGAAATTGCAATCCATTTGGATGTGAAAAAATTTCGCCTTTCCAATCCCCTGTGAAACATTCTTTTTCCTGAGTGTTGCAGAAAGAATGCACTTGGCTTCTTTCTTTTTTTTTTAAATGTTTTTCTCCCCTCTGCACCTCAGCCTTCCTCCCCTCTTCCCCAAGCCCCCATCCTCACCAGGTACTTGTCTTCCCTCAAAGACTATGAGTTCTTCAGGAGACTCTGTGTCACACTCAGCAGATGGAAGCATCATCCTTAGCTCTGAGATGGGACAGCACACCAGCCAGGGAGAGAGAAAAAGTATGTATATCCAGGAAATCCAACTGCATGACAAAAACATGGAGGGGAAACAGTGAGGAAGACAGCAAGAGACTTCCTTTGGAGGTCTGAAGTTAAAGTGTATTTACACGCTTAATAACACGCTTATTACAGCCATTTCCCAGTTGTTGAGTTTTGAATACAGAGATAATAGAATTTTACAAGCTACATAAAGCCATTATGCTTTTGGATCCAGGACTGGGGAGGGAGTTCGGTAGGACCCACAGAGAAAAGAAGGGGGAAGGCAAATGGATCCAAATGGGGGCACATGTGTCCATACTGGGCCTGGAAGTCAGTGTCTTCATGTAAATTGACAGAACCAGAAAGAATCAGTCAGGGTACATGTGACCTAGGGCATAACATGAACATCCCTCCTATCTGGAAGTCCCTGTTTCTCAAGCCCGACAGATGGCCACTGGACAAGCTGGACATCAAAAATGGAAGTCCCTAGCAATAAAAGGTCCCCAGTTCCCATTCAGCCGCCAAAGATTCAAGACGTGGTGCCAGGCAGGTTCACCAGACAAAAAAAAACTCAGTGAGAACAGTTATACCAAATTCAAAGTGTTGTGAGCCATAACCACCACTAGTAGGTTTTGATCTACTTTGTCACTGGTGTTCATTATACACTTACTTCAGCATTATCTAAAAAGCTCTGTGCAACTTTGTCTCAGAATCAACCATGGCAATTATCAGGAGCAGAAGTCTCTTCTACCATAATGTAAATATACTCCAACTGGGAGTGGTGTCGCTTGAGAAAATTCCTTGGAGCTTTGCTGAACCAGCAGGATGTTCTTGCAAGATCATTCAAATGCCCTGTTTTTATGGCTCTGCTCACAGTCCAGATGCTACTGAGGGATACAGCTAAACCTGCACTTTCTCAGTAGACTGAAATTGAAAACATTTATCAATCTCTGTAGACTAAAAGATGTGCTGAATTCTCTTAGCATCATTTCAACCATTAGTGAGTGAAGGTGCAGACGGTTTGCTGTTTGTCCCACTGGTTCTCTGCAGAGACACATTCACCCTGGCATGGGTGTGGAGAGCTTGTCTAGAGACTCCATCCAGACAAAGCAGTACAGAGGTGCTCTATCTTTGGACTTTCCCTTACTCAATCTGAATTACCAGCATTTGACCAACTTCCCTAGATAGCATTTTTAAACTGTCTTTCTTAAAGCAATAAGGGCAATAGCAGGTCCAAAGCCTGTAAAGCATGACAACATTCTAGCATACAGGGAGGGCTGGTTTGGTACTTGATTCTGTTACAGATCACCAGGATGAGGTTAGAGGTAGCAGACTAGAAGGGGAAATTGTGTTACTGAAAAGATTTTCAACAGAGTGTCCTGGCCACAATGTCCATATCCACCCTGAGATGATTATCTAAGCCCTTTTACTGCAGAATATGAACACCCCTTAGTCTCTGAAGGATTAACTCCCCATGGTTTACAGTGAGCCTATCTGTTCTGTATGAAAGTGAGTGATTCACCCAGGGCCACTTGAAAGATGACAGCAGAACAAAAAGCTGTACCAGAGGTTTTCTGAGCTTCTAAAGCATCCCTCTTGTCTCTCAGCCCAGTCACACAAGTGCCTATTTCTGTCATCTCCATGTTCAGCCACTTCTCCACACGTATGACACACCTATCCATTTATCTGCCCCATGCATCTGTGCTCTACCAAAGTCTGCTCATTTGCTTCCCACAGCCCTTTCAACATCCAGCCCTCTGCCTTTCCACATGGCTCCATCCACTCTGCACTTAATGGGCTTTGCAGAGGAAAGGCATTAGGTTTCTTTAAATGGTTGGGGCCTTTCATAAAAGTAGGATGCTCTCTGTGAATGACTAATTCCTCAAAACCTCATCTTTTTTCTTCTGTGAGGAAGAAGGTGAGTGGGGGTGACAGTGTGATTTTAACAGGGAGACAGTAATTTCAACAGCACTGTTGCAAGAAAGCATGGTTTCTATCATATTTCTCATGGCTATACCTACCGTCTGCTAGTCAATATGGCTGAAAGGACTTTACTGACTACAACCAATAGTGCCCACTCTATGCTTCAGCCTAAGGCAGAATTAAGCCATTGGCTGAAGAAGAGGGTTTAAGCCAGCAGATAGTCCATGCTATTGCCTTCTGCATGCACAGGAGCACAGACTGTCACGAGCTGCACTGAATCTTTTTTAAAACACTGTTCTCGGAGTGCAGATGAAAATGGCCTACACATGCTTCTTCCTTCCACCTTGGCTGTGTTTTCATACAAAACCTCACTTTTCCACTTCTGACTCCCTTGTTCCACGTTTACTTTGTTCTTGTCCTCTTTTTCCTTCTTGCTCTCCAGCTGCACTTTACTCATCTTTCCTTTGTTGCTCTCCTCCTCAAATTTCCCTTCTCTCTCACTAAATATAAATATATTTAAAAATCTGAAATTAGAAATATTGAAAAAATATTTAATTCCCAAAGTGGGGCTGATTAAAAGTTGTTTTCCCTGACTCCCTCTCAGTGCTTACTGTGTTGCAGTTTCTTTTCAATTGGCTGCTTACTTTTCAACTTTTCTTATTTCTTTTACTTACCCTGCAAATAGTCTGAACTTGAGTGAATTTCAAAAAGCTGTCATCTTTCAAGGAACTCTTTATTTCCCTTCCTCCTGTCATTCCAATACTTCTCTGAAGCTAGAAAAGCTCTTCAAATTATAAAAAAGGGAAGAGCAAAATTAAACTCCAGACTGTACATTCCGCTTGGTGGTTAAAAGAGAAAAATGGGGAAAAGAAAGAGGAAAATTAGCATTCTTTATACGCAAAAGCTTGTGTGCGTGTATGTACATCAGTACAGAAAGTGTGTACATGGATAAAAGAAAGATTGCAGCTAGGAATCGATGTACATTACCAGTGATGGTTTAAATACCATCTTTTAACTTCTTTAATCTGCTTAAAAACCCCTGTGGCTAAATCAGTATAACCCCCCTCAGACTGTGAGCACAGTTATAGTGGTATATGTGTACCTAATACCTGTGTAGCTTAATTTCATGCCTACAAGAGAATAAAGTTAAACTGGTAAAAAGCCTATTTATATCCATGTAAATGCTGGAGGGAAATGTACTGTGTTTACCCTGCTGCTACAGTTAAAATTTCTTGTACAGATGAAATTGAAATGGGAATCCTGCACAGCCACTGTTTCTCTCCCATCCCTTCTGCATCCCTTCTGGCCCCATGGTTGTGTTAGCCTTTCCTCCTCTCTAGACATATCCTGCACTCACACCTGTGGAATTACCTCATCTTGGAGTCCATGTCCACATCTACATCTCTCACCAAGGGACAGTCCCATCTCCCTGGAGAGCCCAGTGAGGATGACTGAGTCCTGTGCCTGACCTCCAGCTCTGCAGTGCCAAGCAGGGGTGAGTGGAGAATGATGCACACCTGTGAGGAGTGATAGAGTTTGTTTTCCTCCCAGCTCAAAAAATCAGCTTTTTCTGCTTGCCTGCTTTAAAATCAGTAATAAGCCTGAATTTTGTGGGAGAGGAAGAAAATATACTATATTTTAGCAAAGAGAAGAATGGGTGTTTGTGAGATATTTACTACGTGGGTCAGAAGAACCACAGAGGCTGAAACTGCAGCTGATTCCCCACTCTGGGGAATGAGTAATCTTCCATACAAAGCAGGACCCCTGGCTCATTCCCTTCTTGGATTGGGTCTCCTGGCTATTCAACTTACAAGCCTTTGAGGACAGAGACTATCTGTACAGGTCTAACACAAATTCTGGGAGGTTTTCATTTGACTCTTTACAGCTCTTTGGGGAGCAAAAAGGAAACTCTGCTTTAACAACACACAACATAGGTCGGAGATGTAGCTGCTCCACTAAAGGAAAAAGATTGAAAGGGTTTGCCAAAGTCATCCCATTAGGCACTGACACAATTGAGGCATCCCACCTGCCATGTCCTTATGTGACGGTCATGGAGAGATAAAAAATAACCCACTACAATGACAGAAGTAAAGGAACCTGTTTCCATGCAGAAGACTCTACAGCCTTTAATGACTTACACTGGATGTGAAAGGCATCTAACTCTCTGACTGCCTCCTCACAAATATAAATCCACTCATGCCTCAGCTCTGGGCTTGTGAGCAGCAGACTAAAACCAGACCAGAACCTTTCAGGCCAAAATAATCACTGCAGCAACTCCATTGACTTCAGAGCTGTTAAACTGCAGAGGGATTGGATCTGCTGCTTTTAATTGTAGTCACAAACCCAACTGCAGCCTGATGAGCCGAAAATAAGATGCTATCAGAACCATGCACTCCTCTACCTTGCAGAAGAGAAAACATACAGGAGCCAAGAGCCTTAGCTGGACTGATCCCAAGGCCATACTGTTTGGAGGATTGGGAATCTGGAACAGCCCAGATGTCTGTGCTCTGTTTGCACCAGCATCAGGTCTAAAGTACTGTGACATCCAGGATCAGTTCAGCATCAGGTGATTTGCTCATTAATCTATAAATTATGTTCCTGCTTTTAAAATGGCAAGGACAATAAAACACAAAGTAAAAGCTATGAAAGACACACAGACACATACAGTGAGGGAAAATGTTTGCAAAGACAATGTTCTAAGTATAAAATAAATTTACAAAACTATACAAAGGTCATGTAACAGTCTTCTCGTGAGAGTAGTCAAAGAAGGGATCATCTATACTGCCATACAAACTTCAGGAGCTTAGGGACTTTAGTAGAGGTTGGCAAAATGTAGTAAAGGACCACCTAAATCATCACCAAAATACAATCACTTTGGGGAGGAATTCAGCATCTTATTCACCAGTAGCGCTCAGCAATTAAAG
This sequence comes from Melopsittacus undulatus, assembly GCF_012275295.1. Taxonomy (NCBI): domain Eukaryota; kingdom Metazoa; phylum Chordata; class Aves; order Psittaciformes; family Psittaculidae; genus Melopsittacus; species Melopsittacus undulatus. Next base: position 91,543,617 of record NC_047530.1, read on the forward strand.
TTCCTCTTTAAATCCCCAGCACTCAAGCATGTGCTGAAATCCTAGCACATGCTTAAATCCTTCAATATTTAGGAATGGTTGAGTCCATGACTAATGAAACAAAGAAGATAATTTCTAAATGTTCAGTCCTTCTTAGGAAGATTGGAGTTAAATATGCAGCTCTCCTACTAGTGTCTTTCAATGTTTAAATGCAAAAGAAACCAAAACATCATAACTGAAGAAGTTTTAAGTAGGTGATAAGAATTGGTATACCTGTTGTCTCCATGTTAGGATTTGCAAATGCTTTATAGGTATGAAAAATGAAGCTGAATCTGATGAACAAAATAACAAAATTCTCATTATAATTTACAGTAACACACACATAAACGCTTATCTATCTGTGTATCTGTAATACACAGTTCCTGGTATATAAAAATTTTATTGCTAAATTGAATACTAAATAATAAGTTAAGCTGACAGAAACATAAAGATCAGTGTTAGATGGCAACCAAAGGAAGGGAGAGTTTCAGCAGGAAATTGCTCACTACCCCACTATAGTTTTGGGGGAATTTGTAGGACACATGGGAATCACTGGGGCATTTTGATAGTGTAGCTATATAAATCCTGTGGGGATTTGGATCCTGATGAAGAATGTAGCCCTTTTATTTTGAAGGCAACATCCAAGCTGATCCCAATTGTGAGTACTGAGCCCTTGGACATTTCTTTTGCTCTCTAAGAACTCAGCAGAGGAGAAAACGGGTTTCTAGGTGGTTTGAGGAGAACAAGAGAGAGGTTGACAGGCTGTTCTAGGTGCTGTGCTGTGGTACTGGACTGTAGCGTGAGACTGGGACCAGAGGAAAGGAGCATAAGGCAGGAATCAACTACGAGGAGCAGAGAGGCTGCAGAAGGCCTCCATTCACGTCCAGTGTGGCTTTGTTGGGTAGAGCATCTGTCTGCCTCAGGGCCAGGGCTGGCCTTCTAGGGCTGTATCAGGCCATGTGGACATGGTGCAGTGACTGCCTTCAGATGGCAGGGACTTAACCAAGAACCAGACGTCTGGGGACACAAGAGGGAAGAAGCTACATTAGGAGGCAGTTTGGAGAACATCTCCACAGCATTTGAACAGTTTGGCTGACACACAAGAGCCATCAGAGGACTACTGGCCTCACAGAGCATGAGAGGTGCCACCTGACTGAGGCCTCACTTCCCCAGGCTTTTCACAACCCTTTAAGTTTCTTGGAGGGTGTCTCTTTCTGGAGGACCCCTCCTACCTCAGCAGCCACACAGCCTGGGAGCAGCCCTCACAGTCCTTGCCAGTGGCACTTCCCTTGCCAGCTGGCAAGACAGCTGACTCACTCCTGAGATGCAATGGGCGACAGGCATCACCATCACAGACACCAAGGGATGCCTTTCCCAGTGTCCTCCGTGGCCAGGACGGGTGGGAAGCCACTGTCCTGTTGGTTGGAGCTGCCCAGCAGCAGGAAGAAACTCTGCAGATGGCAGAGGGCAACAGACTGCAAGCAAACACAAGCTCCATTTGATAGTTCTAAGACCCAGATTATTCTAAATCAGATTATGGGTAAATTACTGATTGCACTCACCTGAAAAGTTGGTCCTGCTTGCAGAGAGAGTGCAGTGTTTTAGCCTGCCTCCAGATCCCGGTCAATCTGGTTCTTTCATGGACAGAAATGCTTCTTCATAAACTTTGCCTGGAAATGAAGCCATCAGCTGTGTTATTCTGCATGGGTCCCACAAGTTCGGAGTGTAACATGATGGTTTTGCTCAGCGGCCTTGGCTGGTACTGCCCATCCCTGCTGGGTTTCCTATGGACCACTGCCCTTAGATGCCTGTAGTGCAGTGCTCCTGCATCTCCAAAGGGAAATACACACCTCTGTTTAAGAAAGAGCCTAGATATGAAGCCTTTCCTGTCTCAGACAGGGAGGATTAAGTCCCACGAGCCTGATGTTAGGTCTGTCCCAGTCAAAATACTGAAATCAGCCAGGGAACTTGTCTTGTTTCTCAATACAAGTTTTGGATCCTCTTAGATTGGGCAGAAATCACTCATGGGAAAGAACAGTACCTTATTCAAAGGCATGGGGAGAGCTGCTGTAGGAGCCCCCACATGAGGGGTACAGAGATTTGCAACATGAGCAACGCAAGGCCCAGGCCTTCTTCACTTTCAACATAAGCTGCTAAAAATGGGCCCTTCTTTCAGCCCAGAGACCAGGAACTAAAATAGGAAAAAACCCATCTCCCTGTGCTTGTGCTGCCACCTCCCTCTTTCTCCTCTGCATGTGAGAGGCAGCTCAGTCTGTGAAGACACGGTGCCGAGGTGAGTGTGTGTGTGTGTGTATGCGCACGCCTCTTGGTGCGATTCCTCCTTCCTTGCCAAAACATCTCCTGCTGTTTATTTATTTATTTCTCCCTGATAACGGAGGGGATCGCGTTTCCGGAAGAGTGCCAGCAGATGATATGAGCCCAGGACTGATACTGCCAGCAAACCCATGCCAGCCCTTTCTGCCGGAAAAAATTCATTTTTTCCAGAAGGAAGCCATGAGTGTGAAGCAGAATCCAAATCCGATTTCTCGGCATTTTTTGTTATCACTCAGCAGCCCACCAGGTGGGGCAATGGAGGGAGCTCACTCAGCTGCAACTCAGTGCCTTAATCCAATTTACAGCTTCTCTTGGAGAGATAATTACAGTCCTGAAACCAGTTAGCACTGTACAAAGAGGCTCTCGAACCAAAGCCCCGATCCTGTCTTTCAAATATTTACCTAGAGTGTCAGGGATGCTTTGGAGAGGGAGGAGGGCACTTGAGCTAAGCCACTGTGAATGCAGAAGTGTGTACAAAATACCCCACCCTGGGACACATGTGCCTCACTCGCACACTCACACAGGTTTCCTAAAGCCCATAGAGATTGACAGTGTGGGACTGTCACCCCCATGTTCTCCAGCTCTGGACAGTCAGGCAGTGAGAAGGTGGTCAACTCTTTCCCTGGTCATCACCACACCGCTCTCCCATTAAGACTGCTCCTGCAGCCACCCCAAGGTAGACAAACCTGTTCAATTTCTCCCCAGTGATCAGCAATAGCACTTGGTTTAATACTAAGATTCCACCTCTCTTTGCAAAGATAACATGGGTTATAGCATCTCACACACGAAGTGTGCCACCCCTGTGATTGCTTGCTTGCTTGCCTGCATTTCAGAGCAGCTGGGACTGAATTTTGCACACCCCCTTATCCCTCCACTTGGCCCTCACACAACTGGCCAGACACTTTGAAGCTTCACAAAGAGAAAGAGTCCGAGGCACTCTGTAGCAGGGCAAAAGGCATGCAGGAGCATCTATGCTCTATGCAGACATCCAAACCCCATCTTTTTCATCATCACAGCTTTTCCGCATTGTGAGACCCATGCCTCTCCTGTCACCATCACAGCACTGCCTTGTGTACCTAGAAAGAAAACATTTGAGGAACTCACTAGTGGTAAAGTCTGTGTGGCAGACACCTTTGAGATTTCCTGTTGTATTTCCAGTGATGTGTGGGAAAGGCGACAAGCAGCCAGGTGATACTTAGTGATGGATACACTGGACTCAGTATGAAAATTATCATGGATGAAGCTTGGGGATTCTGTGGGTTTCCTTAAGCCACACTAAGTAACTTGTAAACTGTAAATTAACTTCTGTGGCTTAAAGATCTTGATCTTCATCACTCTGATGTAATTTGGGAAGATTGTTGCAGGTGATTTTCAATCTGCCTGGCATATCCCAGATATATCTTTAGGATTTAAGCATAAAAAAGGAAGAAAATAGATAAAATACAGTTTCTTGGTGGTAGGAATAGCAGCTGGTGTAGGAGCAATTGCAGATCAAAACATAGAGAATGTAAGTAATCCACAGGGAGGTACGTAACTCCTCTCCCAAGGCCTGGCTAATAGCAGAGGCCAAGTTGTTACCACCAGCTAAATAAGCAGCAGTCCTGTTCTGGGAATGCCTCCTCTAAATGTGAGTCTGAAAAGTCTCTGAGGAAAGAATCAGACAGTATCGCTGCAACTGCATCTGCCATGGAGCACCAGCTCAGACCGAGAGGGACTTCCCTTCCATGTGCTGAACTGAAGGAGTCAGGCTAGCTCCCTGTCAGAACATCTCCTTCCAACAGGCCACAAAGGCCATGGCAAGTCTGCAGTGACAGAGCTTTCCCTGAGAAAAAATAACCTTTTGTTGCTCTTGTTCAAACATTCAGTCACAAGCGGAAAGTGTACTTGGTTGGGATCCAGGTTCAAGCCTTCACTCTTCTACTCCTTTCCTCTGTGTCCTTGGCCAAGTCCCTCCACTCAACATCAACAATTGACAGCAGGCACTGTCTCTCACTGGGTGTGCCTGTGCTGGCAGGTACAGTCAGAGCTGAGCTCTGAAGCATGGCGGTATACAGGAGAGGTCAGAGTTGGCTGGATAAAAAAGGCATGGCTTATTCGTTCATACGTAGCCCTGGAGGAACGTGCCTAGACATAGAAAGCTGGCACTGAGTGAATTTCTCTCCTTGTGGACCTCCGGCTTGGCTCTTCTGCAGGGCAGACATGCCACCGTATGGGTTTCTATCTGAAAGGACTAAATGATGGATGGTACTTTGATTGGAGCCTTGCAGCTATTTCCTGGAGTCTGGGGTCGATCACATGGAAGTTTGTCTTCACTCTAGCAGGAAAGGGAGTAGCAGACACCAGATTTCAAAAATAGAGATACTCCATTTGGAAAGTCTTTTGTTTCTGAAACATTTGTAGAAACACCTCTTTCTTGTAATTCAACACCATTGTAAGCCTCAAAGTGTGTATCTGCTGTGTACTGGATACTCACACACCAGACAAGTTTATGAGCTTCCCAGCTATCCTGGCAGGTCCTCACTCTGGCAGTAGTTGCAATGTGAGGGCCATAAATATATTCCATGAGAGCAGCTGCTTATATTTCCTACCAGTGTATTAGCATCTAATCCTCTTAGCTTCTTCATTCCTTTTGCATAATATTATTGTCCAGTAATATGAAACATAGAAGGGTTATTTTGAACCATGATGTCCCTCCTTTGATTCAGGTCATCCAAATCAATGCTGTAGCTCTGGCATTTGGCTTTTCCATTGACTGCTCCTGTGGCATTTTTGACCCGCCAGGAATGTGGCTAAAGGGCAGCTGGAGCTTTCCTTCCTAGTGAACCTAGGGCAAAGTGTGGTTCATCTGAAGCACTGCCTACCACTCACGGGGATGCCACCCCTTGTGCACGTGACATTCATTTGGTTTTCATAGCACATCTCCATCAGAACCTGTCATCCTCCAAGAGTGTAACAGGGATATCTTACACACTGCCTGTGTAAACACCTGTATTTTCACCTGCCTTTCTAATGTAGCCAGTCTCTAATGTGGGATACAAGCACCCCATTAGCAGGTTACTGTATGTTTCCCTGGGGGGTCTATGAGAAATTAAGTACATTGGTTTCAGCAGTCAACAAGTAAAATCCATGGATTTCTTCCCATGCATCCATCTAGCACCTGGGCATAGCCTTTAACAGTGAGCAGTGGAGAGACCTAAACACACAAGATCACCATGCTAACTGAGCCAAGGTTAGAGAACCACTTGCAGCAAATGAAAGCACTGGACCAATGCTGACCCAAAGGGGAAAGCAAGGCATTAGCACTCTGCTTCTCAGCTCTTCAAAGGCTCCACAAAACACATGTGTACCTACTTTCCCTATCACAACACAAGCTGCACCACAAACTAGATTGCATTAGGAAAGTCCAGGAGACCTTCCAGTCCTACATTATATCATGTCTTCAGAACAAATCTGACCAATGACACCTTCTCCTCTGGAAGACAGACTACAGGCTCTTCACCTCAGAGACATTTTCCAATAGATAGACAAAATCCATAGCCATTAAAGGAGTGCTGGTAAAGTCATTAGTATTAAATTGAATTACTATGCTTGGGCTTGAGGGTGTTTTATTGTTGGATTTGATTTTTATATTGTTGGCTGTTTCACTGAAGAAGCTAGGATATAAGAGGGGCAGGAAACCTTTTAGGTGACGGAGCCTGTATCCAGTGGCAGCAGATCAGGAGGCTGGCTTTAATGATGACTTTTTACAAATAACTGCATCTTTTAAAGAGTTTTCTACACTAAGCCAAATCCTGGAGGCCTTGCTTACCTCAGAATGTCATGATTAGGCCTGAAGTCTTTTGTCAATGTTGTATACCTGGATCCAGGAAGGAGTTTGACCTTTGCTGGAACTACACTGCCCTTAAAAAGCACAGGAAACACAGAATTAGGGATTATTAAAAAAGAACAGATAAAAATGAAAACAGTCACCTCTGGTCAACCTGGTGACTTCAAAGGGCACTGAATGGCTCCAACCTGTAACATCTCAAAAGCTGTGGTTTATGCAGCCTCAAACCAGATACATACTGTTGGTTTGTTTGGGTTTTTGTTTTTTGTTTTTTTTTTTTGAAACCTCACCTTATGTTTCTGTTCTAGCTTTGTCAAGACTCACAAAGCAGCAGCATATACAGATGGGAGAAAAGCTAGTGCCTATGTGGAGTACAGTGCTGAGGATCCCCTGTGCCCAGCAGCCAAATAACGGTTAGGAGGAAAGGACAGGACTCTCTCTCAAACCTCCTTTGGCTGGTGTAAACAGCAGCCTAAAGGCTGACAGGAATTTCCTCCTTTCTCTCATTGTGGTCTGAATTGGCAATATTTCACTGAGGATGATGGGGCTGAGTAAAACAGCACTACAGCCAGAGCAGCTGCCAAGTGGCCATCAGGCAAGACTTTGTCAAGACACATGGAGCTGGGCTGGGACCCAGCAGGTCCCTGTGGGGTCCTGACCCCTTCCACCAGGTCCAAGGCTCTTCCCCTCTCTCTGGCAGCAGCACAGTCCCCCCCAGGCGTGCTGCTGCCACTGAGCTGTGCGGCTGGAGGGGATGGCACATTGAAGCAATTTGCCAGGCTGCATGACAATTACTAACACAGATGCTCCTGTGTCAATATGGGCTCTTCTCTCTGTTCTGGTTACAGCGATGGGTGTGCCTGGCGGGGACTCCTCTCAGCACAGGCCAGTAGGATTATGGGGTTGGGAAGGGGCCATGTCTGCCTGGGCTTGCAGGGCAGTGGCAGCCTCAGAGGCTGTCCCTGCTCCCTCTCCTCCTATAGCCTGTTTGTCAGAGTCTCCAGCTGCCTGCCACCACCACACATTTCCCTCTGTGTCCCCCCTACCGGAATACTGTGGCTTTGTCTCTGCAGCATCCCTGCCTTGCTGCCAGTTTGGTGGTTAGGGATAAGGGAAAGGGGCAGTGTCCAACTTCTCCTGCCAAAGGCTCTGAATCTCTTACATCTCCTCCTTTCAGTTTCTTCTACTCTCACCCTGCCACAATTGTGTCGCTTTTAAAAGGGACATCAGTCATTGCACAAGTGCCAACACACTACACCCTCTACAGACACAAAAGAGGTGAGATGTGGCAGTATTCACAATGGTCAGGACAGGTATAAGGACTTACAGACAAACCCCTTTGCCTCTGAGCAGTTTTAGGATCCATCTTCCCCTGTCGTCCTGTGACCAGCATCAAGGTCTAGATGCTTGCCTGCCAAAGCCTGAAATGTAGGGAAAATGTTCACATCCAGTAATTCAAATGTCATCAGACCCCATCCAAATAGAGAAATATCATCAAGTTGACATAAGGACCTTAACCAGATGCTGTTAACGGTACACACTGCCATTGCCCCACACACAATGATGCTGTCCTCCTGAGTGTCTTGGGAGACTCCAAAATCCCAGGAGATATGGTACAGTGATTGATCAGGTCTGTATGAACATAAGAGTCCTCCCTCTGGCTGCAGCTTTAGCACAAGGTGAAAAGATGAGCAGTCTTGGGCTATTTCCTGCCCAGAGCTGCCTGACCTTGCCTCTGCAGAGGTGGCCTAGGGGGCCTGTATCCAGTCATGCCAAGCCTATGCCTCATGGCTGCACCCTCACCAGTGCCTGTCCCAAACTGAGACATGGCAGTCACTGCTTAAAGCTTAGTCAGAAAGTACTCTGCTGTACTTCTGCTAGCCAGCACATCTTGAGGTGATTTGAGATACTACTGCTTTCAGCTGCTCTTCTTTGTCAGCTACTCCTCTTCCCCTGTTTCCATCACAGGAGCACATCCTGCTTCCTGCAGGCTGGAGTAGCTGAGGCACAGCCACGTGTTGCCCTCTGCCAACTCAGCAACAGCAGATGGGTCTCCAGGAGAGGGCCAGCAGGGCCAGTAAGCTGGGAGGAGATCATGTCTGTGCCAGACTTCATTGCCCACCAAAGCAGTCTGGTAGCACACTCTACATAACACCAGGCTTTTCTCTTGCCCTGTAGGGATGGCTGCTGCTGGCTTAACTCCAGGACAAAACCATCTCGGGATGTATCCATGGTGCCTTCTCACCTCTGAGGAGGCTAGCAAATGGGTCTGCAGCTCCTGCCAGACCTGCACCAAACCAAACAGGTCTCCCTCAACCCCAATCCAGCTTTCTTCTGCCCTTCCTCTGCCAAAAAAAGCTGTACTGCTCCTTTAAATGTGGTGCATGTTAAAAAAAATAAATTGACAAGCTCCCTCACTCTCAAAAGAGTGAGAAATTTTCATTGATTGATTTCTTCATGGCTTCTTAAACAGATAATTAATTCACCGTGAACCTGCGGACACACCGTCGTGAGTCGTTAATATTGTAAATTCACATATACTTCAATAATCGCCTGACCCCCCCGTCACCCCGAAAAACGGATAGCTGTGCAGCAAGGAGGAGGGAAATGGGGGGGAATTGATTTTCGAAGACATGAAGGGATCACCCAGCAAAGGGAAGCTATTGATTCTCTTTTATAAGACACCGCTATAATATTTATTCTTTTGTAAACAGAATTAACCCAGCATCATGGGTCATTCCTATCGAACAACTTTCCTCACATGTGCACAGCAATGCTGATTGTATCAGATGAGGTAGAAACATCCAAACAACCCACCCTGGCCCACACCTCAGCATCTGCTCAGCTCATGCTGGCCATGTCTCACTGCCATGGCACAAATCCAGCTGGTGCCAGGCTGGCCGCAGCAGGAATGGAGATAGAATGTGTAGGTATGAGCAGCTCAGGAAGTGGCCACGCTCTTCTCACCAAGTGCTGATAGTACCATGGTGGTCCTGGGCTGTCTTGTGCTGGGGAGGTGACTGGAGGGCTGCTGCAGCACAGAGACATGTGAGGACCCAATCACATCCAATTTTTTCTCTGACCACCCATGGCAGGGAATGCAACCAAAGGGTCCATGCAGGGCATCACACCCTAGAACCCTGAGGCTTGGTGGTCCCTTGAACAGCGACAGCAGAGAGACAAGACGCGACAGGGCTGCCTGTTGCTGAGGCACAAGCTGTTGCTTCTGGGAGGGACAACTGCATTTCACCCAAATTAAAGTTCAACCCAAAAGGAAATAAGAGCCTGAATGTGAAAAGTGACAAGCAAAAGCCAAGGGGAGGATTTCAGATCAAGTATCCCAATGAACAGCCAACAAGATGTGACCTAGTCCGGGAAGGATCTGTAAATTTTGGCTGGAGCTGCCTTCTTTATGTGCAGCTGCATCACCCTTCTCCATCCTTCACACACGTTCAAGTCTCTTGAAGATGCACCTGTGTGGGACATCAAAATGTGTCTTGCACAGAAAAAGATTCAAATCTTTGCCTTAGATACAGACACATGTGAGGTCTGGAAATGCCTGGGGGATGTAACTGTGAAACTCCTGGCCGCCCATCAACTCCTGAATTGCCCACCAAGAACCACCACACAGCCCAAAGCAAAACAAGAAATCATAAAAACACATGGTCTTCTTTTCATCTGCCTCCCAGATGTGAAACCGTGTTTTCCAGGAAGGTCTTCCCAAGGACTTCTGTCAAGAGCCACCAACATGCCACAAGAGCTGTGACTCGGAATTTCACAAAAAAGAAAAATAAAGATCATGCCTTTGTCATGTTTCATGGGCTACACCCAGACCCCTGGTGTGGAGAGGTGGTATGGGGGTTTTAAGCTGAGGGATGAACCCTTAGCAAGGTGGTGGAGCCCAGTTCGGGGGCTGCCAGGCAGGGTCTGCTTGCTTTGCCCGGGCTGGCAGTGACGGGATGGCTCCGAAACGGCCCCTCCACCTGAGATCTGGCCGTGCCAGGCCGCCGGCATTCCGGTTGCCTTCACTTCGCTCTTCTCCCATTCCGGCTGCCAGCCAGGGCAAGCAGGAGCGAGCGATAAACTGTATTAAAGCATTCGGAAGCAGAGGGGGAAGAGGTAGAAGGGGGCCGGGCGGCAGCGGAGGGCCAGGCTCGGGCAGCGGAAGCCGTAATTAAAAGCGGGGCCTCGGGCAGGCAGGGCTCCATTCAGAGGGCTGACAAAGGGACGGTCTGTGGAGCAGAACCGGGAGGCAGTGAAAGGAGGGGGCCCCGCGGCGCCCCTCGCCCGCCGGCACGGCACGGCACGGCAGAGAGGCCCGTCCAGCAGCGCCCGTCTGACCCGGCTGCTCACACTGCCATTCCCTGCACGTTAGCAGAGCCACGACCTGCGAAGGGAGGGAGCGCCAGCCCCCAGGTCACCTCCCAGCTGCCCGCCGGTAGACAAGCGCCTTTCCACTCCAGCAGTGCCCCTGAATGCACTAATTAGCCCCAAATCTTGGTGCTGGGGGAGGCCAATACTGTCCTGTGACAGCCACGAGTGGCCTGGCCCTTAAGGGAAAGTCAATGAGGTCCTGTCTTCCCTGTGGCCGTGGGTGGGATGTGGTGGGAGGAAGTGCTGTGCTGGGTATGGGGCCAGCCCTGTGGCACCCCTGTCTATGAGGGCACCCCATGGTGTGGGGGCTCAAAAAGGGGGCTGGCTGCCTGGCCTTGTGTTTTCTGGGGGTCAGTGCTATGAAAGGCTGGGGGAAGAAACGAACAAGAGGCTCAGAGCTCGTTGAAGGGCAGCCTGTACATCACAGTTAATGCGGGGTGCTGTCCAAAACAAAGGCTCTCTATGGCTTTCAACATGTTTACACAACAGTGCACAGAAAGAACAGCAAAGTGCCATCTCAGGATTCCCTCCCCACCTCCTACCTCTCTGCCTTCCCTGACACAGCACATCTTCAGCACTGTCTCCTTCTCTTCGGACCCTTTCTTGCTACAAATCTGTATTTTTCTCACCTGACACATGCTTTGCCTTCGACAGACTTCCCAAGGCTTTGCTGTGAGGCATTTGCAGCTGTGGTGCCCCATGTGCTCCCAGTTGAAGACACTCAATGGAGAAGCACATGGATACAGGAGTCCTAATACAGTGGGCACATGCTGGGAAGCTACTTCTGGTGAAGTGTCTAGCTAGGTCTGCCCTAGCTCTAGCCTGTCTTCCCTGGACTTGAGCTACATGAGAATCAAGTCTTAGCATGTCCCTAAGTGAGTTCTGTATAAAGGGGGGAGAAGAGAACCATATGATTCAAGTAGGAATCCTCTGGTTAAATCAGTGGCTGCACGAGGGCCACATGGTCTTTTCCATTCAAAGACCAAGGCAGCTCCAGAGATGCACCATCCTTTGCTTGCCTAGCAAAGGAACAGAGAGAGGTATACGGAGCTATGTGGGAGATCAGGAACAGCAGTGGGATCAGTGAAAGAGCTGAGGGGAAAGGTGAGCATGCAGTGGTCTCACTAAGCTAACACCAGTTAAACTGGGTTGACACAGAACCTTTTGTCCTGATGCCAGTGCAGAACAAACCACATCCCCTGATTTAACTGGCTGTATTATCAAGCTCAAGGATTCATCAGCTCCCTGATCCCCTGTTATGGTGCTCACAGCCCTCATAGCAGTATGGTGCCCCTCACTCCAAAAACCTGCAGAAGTCAAAGCCCCTCACAGGGGAGGGCTCTGACATGGTGGGGGGAAAAAGCGGCATGGTATAGAGTAAAGAGCAGGCAGCAAACCAGGGCCATGGTTTAACCAACTCATCTTTGATGTTCCTTCCCTCCCATGTCTTCTTAATCCGCTTCCAAGGGCTTCCAGCTGAGGCTTCTTTCTCACCTGTACACCCATAGCCCTGGAGGCCCCCATTACACTCCAGGACCCTGAGAATGACTGCAAAAAGCCAGGAGGAAACTGAACAACCCTAGTGAGAGTGTAATTGCTTTCAAAGCTAGCAGTGCCATCATGAAAGACTGTTTTCAGTACGAACAGCCTTTCCACCATCACATGCCTCACCCAGGTGCACATCTTTTGCAAAGGCCCAAGGGACTGAAACAGCTCTGCAAGGCCTTAGGAGAAGGGAAATTGTTATCAGAGTCTCCCGTTGACTCCACAGCCCACCAAGGAGGCTGCTGGCTTCTGCAGGCCGTCCCCCATCTGTTGGAATAGCAGGAAGTTTTGTGTTAGCAATAAAAAATACAAAATGCTGGAGTCCAACTGGTGACTGAAGTCTGGTGTCAGGCTCTGCAGCGGAGATATCACAGCTGTGTACAGTGCCTTCTCTGAAAGAGGTACTTATTAAATATTTGCCTTGGGTTTATTTTCCCCATTTGCTAAAACCAAACATTCACAACAAGATTCTGTAAGGGAGGGCTGCAAATCAGAAGTTTGATTTAAAAAACCAACTACCAGCCATCTGACTCTTGTTTTTTCTTCCTTTGCTCTCTGCTTTTAGCCTTTAGCAAGGTTACTTTGAAAAGCTTACAGCCACATGGGCTACAAGTGGTATTTATTTTCTAATTAAGAAACCCAAGCTTTTTAACTAAGTGATCAGGCATTTTGAGAAGACCTCAAGTAGCCAATACACTCTTTAGAGCTGGCAAAAGGGGTTCACATCACAGAACTACTTCAAGATACAGAAAGAACTGTTTTCTAAGCTAGATATTTTTGTGGAGTTCTTGCCTTTTTGTGCAGCTATACAGATGATTTCAGTAGCTGTAGGTACCTCCCATGCATGAGCCAGGTCAAGCTTAGGAGCTGGTCAACAAACTAGACTCCCAAAATACAGAACACACATGAATGCCAGGCTGTTTGGAGGAAAGCTCTCATTAGTAAGACTAAATCAGCAGAGCTGTGGACATGATTCAGACGTACCAACATCCAGATGTCAACAACACATCAGGTCTCCAATGGGAGTGGGACAGTTAGAAAGCTAGGAGTACCCGCAGCTTTGCATCATGTAGCCCAAGAGCACATGAGCTTCTTCCCAACTAAATACTATTCAGCTGCACCTGAAATAATTTGAAGCAGATTCCCCACTGAGTCTGGGAAGCTCTGGCTGATTGCAAGCTCACCCACTGAGCTTTCACATTTCCCACTGCCACATTTCCCATCTTGGGAAGCCAGTGGTTCCTAGGCATCGCTGCTTTGCTTGTACCCTATACACAAGCACTGCAGTGAAGCATCCACGGGAGCATGGCATCTCCTGCCTGCAGCTCTCCTGGTGACTGGGCCAGTCCTTGGCATGGTCAGCACCAAACTGGTCTCCTCCAGCTATCTGGGTGCCTGGGGGAAAACTGGCCTCCCTGTGGAGCCACAGTGTGAGGCACTGACACAGATCGATCCACAAGCTGCCCCTGATGTTCTCCACTTCTGATTGCTACATTTTTTGTGACAAATTGATAAACTGCATCTCCACTCAGTTAAAGATTTGATCTCGCTCTCTTAATCCGCTATCAATAAGATATTAATCGTGCACCCAACCCGTTCTGTTCCCCGTCTGCCTGCAAATCCAATAATCATTTCAGAATTCACAGCCGAGTGGGGCACTCCCTTCAAACAATTAATTTCAGGGGAGTCTCATTTATTTTCCCTGTAACCCTCTTCCACCCCACCCCTCCCCTGCTTGCCTGCCTGTCCCCTTCTCCCACCCCCATCTACACACTTCCCAGCTGAAACTCTTGTTCAGCAGAGACAGGAGGTGGGAGTGCAATTTACAGTGGGAGCTGGAGAGGTCCTGATGAGCTCCCTTCCATTTGCTGCTCCACACAGCTGATTGAGCCCCCCTTTCCCAGACCGCAGGCTTCTCTAAAGGTGGAGGCCAAATTCACCCCAAAAATAACACCTTGTCCTGCAGCCAACCACACTGCAAGGAAGTGGGCACATCCTGGTCTGCATGGAAAGGTGGTGAGATGGCACACAACTCCCCAGCTGTGTGCTCAGCCACCAGCCTGTGTGTCTTTGTAGGGAAGACACAGGGGAACTGCCTCCCAGGTCATGCCAGTGTACCCACCCCACAGACAGGAGGGATAGCTCCAGCTACATTGCCCTTGCACCAGTTGCTACCAGTGTGAGAAACTCTGCTCACTCACGCATCCCACAGTGATGGGATTTAGGATACCCCTAAAATGAGATAAGTACTACATAGCTCCTCTCCCACCTCCCCTGGCCTTTGCTCTGCTAGTGGCTCCAGATTTCCACCCCTGGCAAGCCAGGGCAGGGTTTGTCCGTGCCCAGAGCCATGTGCCTCAGGGCAGGGCAGGTAAAGGCTAGTTGGGTGGGAAGTGTGGGCCATGAGGATGGATGAATTGGTGACAACAGAGCTTTATCCACATATATCATTGACATCTTCTAGCAGATCAGACTGTTCTCTATGCACTTTTTTGCTTTGGAGTTCAGGGCTTTTAGATTCTCCCAACAGTCCAGAGGAGAACCAAGCTTCTTGGCCAGCTGTGCTCTCAGGCAAGGTCTCACTGCATCATTCTTTCCCCATCCAGCATTTTCTGATACTGCATCTCAAGTGCATCTCAACAGCCAGCCCATTTTAGATGAGGCTGGTAAGCAAATTAGTCTATGCAGTAATTTCTAGCCACAGCATTCATATGAAGGCCACATACACAGAGTAGTTTGTGCCTCAAACTTGCTACCAGAAGTGCTGAAGACCAAGCACAGAGCCCGTGGGGAAGTAAAAGATTGCAGAGAACACCACAGAACATGCAAAGTCCTTCATTATCCATGCAACAAATACTAAGGAAAAAGCCCAAATTAAAGTGTCCCTCACTGTCAAAGGGCTCCCTGCTGATGTGCCTTTTTTGCTTTGTCCTCTTTGTTATCCTCCCCTTTTACCTCAAAACCCACAGGAGACAGAAGCGTTATGACCAGAGACAGGAAGGACTGGGAGAGCAGAGCTGTAGCTAGCAATAGCTGCTGTTGGTATTGGCAGGAAGGCCAGAGGAAAGAGCGTCTCTGCTCCTGTGCGGGGACAAGAGCAGGGCTCTGACAAGCTCTTTAAGCTCCCCAGGCTCCAGAAAATGCTGTGCAAAGTGTTTTAGCAACAAAAGTCTTGAGAAGAACAAACACTCTAATCCCTTAATGAGCCGGCTGATCCCCCATCTTGGCTCTGGCTTCTCTAAAGAGCCACACGCTCCCCTCCTCCCCGGCCCCTGGCCCCCTCCGGAGCAACCCGCCGTGGTCGCCTCAGAACCGATTCAAGGTGCTCTTCGGGATCCAATCCAATTACCCTGCATCCTGCTGAGCGGCCCCACAGACCGACGGCTCTTTCAGGGCTGAGTCTTATGGCCTGTTAATCCTCCCCTCATTAAAAGACCTTGTTCCTCCTCCTCAGAGATGGAAAAAAAACCAACCCACAAAAAAACCCAACCCCTCACTGGGAAAAGTTTATGCAAGAGAGTCCCAGAGTGGAGCACGAAAGCTGGACTTCAAGCCGTGGGCTCTCCCCACTCTCAGGGGTCACCTCTGCACAACTTGGGGGTATCCCTGCCTCCTCCTTCCCGCAGACCTGGCTTGTACGTGAAGAAGACAGTCAGACAGCCGGCCCTTGTGCTGTTCTTGCACTGTGGCTTTATTGGCTTCTCTTTAATGGGCCTGTCATTAAGCCAGAAGGAAGCTGGGTGGGAGGGTTCCCATAAAACTAAGGCCTCACAGCTAATGAACGAAGCACCCGGGGGAAAGGACACAGGAGCGGCAGTTGTAGTTGGTCATGCAGGACTGAGCCGGCCTTCGCAAGGACAGGGTTCCTCCTCGCTGGGAGAGGAAATGTCAGAGCAGCCCCCTCTGCCATCCACCCCTCTGATCCCACACATGCGGGAGGCACTGAGGTCTCCAGCCTAGAGGGTGGCCATTCCCACACTCGGGAAGCTCTCCTCAACACTTAGCTGGAGGGATGAGCCAGAGATCAGTCAGCTGCAACCACCTCCTAACACAGTGCAGTGTTGCCTCCCTCGGGGTGATTTTGCTCCTTTCTCTTCTGCTTCCTTCTGTCCCAAAGATGCAGTCACAAACCCCAGAATTTTCCCTCCAGTTGCACATGTTATCTAAAGTCTGACCAGCTCAGGTTCAAATTCACCAGTAGCTGCTGTTGCTGATGCCAGCCCACTGATAAGAGTATAGTGAAAAGCAGGATCACCCCTCTCCTGAGAAAGATCCACATGTGTACAAGCCAGGCCCTCCCTGCAGTCTTCAACTCACCCTATTACACAGGGCAATAAGGAAATATGGTAATGCTGAGAAAGTACTTCATAGTCAGCATTTTCTAAAATAAATCATAGTTCTGATTGTCACTGTCTGGTAAGCTGGATTTACATCCCTGCCAGCACATCACAGAGCACAATTTCAGTCCTAGGTCCCAGGAGTATTAAAAACATTCCTAAAGATGGAGACAAACCTGTGAAGTTTAGGTGGAAGATAATAACAAAACCAGGGTTAGATAGGATGGTAAGATAACAGCAGGGACTTCTTTTTAAAGATAAGGAGATGAGAATGAAGCATAATAAAATTAAGGGAGAAACCTTCTGACAGTGAAACTCATGAGAAATCTTCACTGTTTAAAGGTTTTGAAGACTGAACTGAGGAGAAAGGCAACAGGGAATATTTCAGTGCCAGATGCGTCGGATGTTGTGGTACAACAGGTAGCACGGGGCTTGGGGAATCACTTTTGTTCTTGGCCCTGATACCAGCTCACAGTACAGCCTCATCACAGACTAAATTCAGAACGCACTCAGATGCTGCCACCATCCCTCCTACTGACTACATACAGAAGTCTCTTGTCAAATTTAGCCCAGCCAGTCAGGCTCTCAGTTAGAGGTAACATAAGCATCATGGCTTCTGGGTCCAGGAGAATGGTAATAATTCCCAAAAAACCCTCTCAGAATTGAGGCAGTCTCAGCATTCACTTGAAAGCAACCACAGAAGTGGTCAGCCTGCCTCTGGAGCTGCAAGTGATCCTGGCAGTTGGAACAACATGTACAAAAAGGAGCCATGAGAATGAAGCAGCTCATTTTTGTGGAGTGCCTGGTTCCAGTGAGTCAGACTCTGCTCTGGCCATGCACTATCAGGAACATCTCTAACAACACACCTGTGACGCTCTCATGCAACAGGTCTCAGGATTACATGTGACTGAGAAGGATTTCAGTGATAAGAGGCACAATTAGGTCTTCCCAAAATTTTGTCATAGCAGGAAATTGGAGCATGGGTTTACCAAGCATTCTCACAGTCAGTATCTGAATCTTCCTGTTGTAAGATAGTCAGCAGGGAGAACACAGTAAGCTGGAAATGACATTTTTCAGTGTGGTTTTTAAATTTCTTATGACTTCTTTTTTCCTTCCCCAGCAGAAAAATTCCTTACCAGTCTGTCATGGGCCCCAGGGAGGTGAACTGCATGATCTAATTGGGCATTATCTCAGTCTTCTCCAATTTCTCTCTTGTCACACAGTCTGCTTTTTGACCTATGCCAAGAGAAACAACGTTGGCATGAATCCTTTTTGGCTTTGACAGAGCCTGTTTCTGGTCAGCTCTCTTCCACAAATTCCTTCTAGTTATGCCATCTCATCTGTTCACTTTGCACTTGCACATTTAACACCGTAATTACAACACACAAGATTAGAAATCAGACTCACCTTTTCCCACCTAGTGCTGGTTGTTTCTTTGTACTGCCTTCAGCAAGACCAGTGAAACTCAGCTAGTCAGCTTCACTTTCTCTTAATGGTCAGGTTCATTTTTTATCCTCTTACTGAGCCCAGCCATCTGCAGAGAACTGCTTTGCTCAAGACCTTGGTCTCTTTCCCTGCTCACCAGTCATCTGCCATTAGGTGATAAGTCCTCCCATGTTGTTTGAAATGACTTTCTAAATAATTTCTGTGAATGATTGAAAATATCTTGGTCAGCTCTGACTGGATGGAGTGGTCACACACTCCAGTGTTTTCCCTGTGGGCCTTCAGTTGCTTTTAAAGTCATGTTGTGGGTGACAGTCCTGGAATTTTTAGAACAAAATAATTTTCCATTAGCTCCCACTAGATTTTACTTGCAAGTGCCTTGTTTTGCAAGGACTCTGTCTAGTAAAGCTGGCTGCAAGAACACCATTAGGAAACACACATTGAAGAGAGAAATCCCAAGGAAATTTATTTAAGATTTTTGTTGGATAGCACATTAACAGAAAATGCTTTCTGAGTGATGATTGAAGTCATTACAGGCCGAGTTCAGCAGTGCTGCTACAAATGCAGACCTGGTCCTTTGACACCACACAGAGTGCTGTGAGCTCTGGACTTGAACCAGCAAAATATTTAAGCACATGAGCAGCTAAAGAAATGAAGTGCATGGTTAAATACCTAGCTACACTGGGGCCAAAACATTTGGCATCTTATAGGATTGCTCCATAAAAATGCTTTTCATTTTAAAAAAGGTCATGTTTTCATCACAAATGTATTTGGAATTACCAACTTCCTTTTCAGATGCAATTTACCATGGTTATCTAACTTAATATCATGCCTTTAACTGTTCTCTCTGCAGGCAGTTATGTAGAGAAGGGCTCTTCTATGTTGTCACTCAGTTAGTTACACCACAAAGCCCATTTCTTGCTGAGGTGTCAGCCTGGGAAGCCCCCCACGGTTGTGGCCAGTCTCAGCAGGTTCCAGCAAAGAAGGGAGGGTAGTCTGAAGCATACAAATATGCAAAGACTCATAATTTACAAGGGGTATGTTCCAAAGCAGTGTTTGCAGTAGAACATCAAGGTGCTGGCCCAGATGTCAGGTACACATGTATAAGCCAGACTTTCTCTCTTTGTCAAGCAATTACCTGAACTGTGGTGAGCACAGGAGACTGTGAGATAGAGATCAGAGCTCTCTGTGCTATCAGCATGAACACAGAGGTACTGTCCCACAGACGTTCTGTTGAAATAACCACAGCAAAGGCTGGAGGGGAAAGAGCCTTAACAACAGGCAGAGTGAAGAGCTTGCCCATCTTTCTCTGCCCAGAAACAGTCACTGGGGTTAGTGGTGGAGAAGGCTACAAGACAGTGGCACTTCCCACTTAAAATACCCCCTCACATGTTTAATGGAGCTGGCATAGCCCACCACATTCTCATCTTCCCAGTGGCACCTTCACCAGTCTATTCCTGCACCCAGACACTGGGGACACTGGAAGCCCATGGGGGCAGGGAGATACACCAGTATCTCCCAGAAGTGATAAGTCAAGAGGAAGTCAAGTCAAGCTAGATGGCCATTTACTGAGTCCTCCTCTGGGGGCCATAAATAGCTCTTTTCTCAGTGACCCTCAGCCTCACACAGCCCTTCTCTACCTCCTCCCTACCCCAGCACAGGCTGCTCCTTGCCCTCTACAGATCATTGTCTCCCTGCTAATTGCCCTGTCTCGGAGGAACAGGTCAGCAGCTTCAGGTGAGAGCCTGGGAGAGCTGTTAATAAGTAAATGATAAAAAAAAAAGTTACAGAATGAACTTGTTTCTTGCCAGGACTTGCCTTGCAATTTGGCAGCCACAACTGTCCTGTTGCAAAAGGGCTCTTTTTCTGTCTTGAACCAAAACTCTCACAGTAACATTAAGCAAAAATATGGGGCTCCAGTACCTAAAAGTGTGCATGTGTGTGTGCATGTGTGCAGGTGTTGCCAACTCAGAGGCCGCCCTGATAAGCCCCACTGCATGTCCATGTCTGTGTTACTAAATAAAACAAAGCCTGAAAACAATGTGCCCCCAGATCATCTGTACTGTTTAACTGCAGGCACGCTGGCTGGGAAATGGTTCCACCTTTTCAGTACCTGGACACAACATGTGCCACCAACCAGCCCCACTGGACAGCATGGAGAAAACCTCCAGCACCATGCCAGCTGTCTTGCACCCTTGCACACCATTGCAGGCTGCACCTCAGGGCCCCATCACGCTCTGGAGAGGATGTTTCCTGAGACAGGGTGGGGATGTGTGGCAGTTTACCATGATGGCTTCTCTCAGCATGAGCCCAGTGCCATGCTGGAGCCTTGGTGCTGCAGAACCAGCAGTCACAGCCATCCACTGCTGTCTTTAAGTGCTAAAAAACACATTGAGCTCACAGGAAATCAACTCTCAAAACCAAACACAACAAAAAGACAAAGCCTTTGGACTGCTCCCTAGCCAGGAGCCCCATCCCAGAGGAATAAACCTCTGATGTTAGACCTTGGAGCAGACTTGTTTCCAGTACCAGAGGGCCCAAATTTCCCCTGGAACCAGCACCCTGGGCTCTCTGTGCCATCTGGCCCATAGGAGATGCTGTGGCTCCTGCCTCTCTCCTGTTGCTGTCCTTTCCTAGGAGGAGGTGCTGCAGGGTGGTGGCTGCACTCCTCCGCTCCCCGCCTTTGTGAGCCTAACCCCGTGGGGTTTCGTAATCCTTTGAAACCAAAGTTGTGTTGATGGATATATTTGCTGGGTGCCTCCCGTCTCTCCTGGGATCGGGCTGTCCTGTCTGGAGGTTCTGTGAGGGAGAGGGGTCTGGAGTTTAAGAGCGTTATTGTTACCAGAGGAAGGAATTTTTGGTCCTATAAATCAGAGGCAGGCAGCAGTAGGGCCAGCATACTTGGGCTGTGTGAACAAACTTCATTTCCTGGGAGACTGGCCTTCAATCACCCTCTGTCATACTCCACTGATCAGAGGTGGACATGAGAGGAGTTCATTAAGGTGGAAGAAAAATAATATAATAGGTCCTCCCCATGCATGCACTATTCCCGACCCCTGGGGGTGGCAAGACACCCCTTCCTTGTGCTGAGATCCAAAACACACACACACACACAGAGTCACTCACCCTGAATATGCTGGTATTCCTCTGCCTAAGCAAATTTCCTTCTAAAAATGGACACCTCAAACATAGCCCGAGGTTTTTTTCTGGCTACTTTTCAGATGAACTCAGCCTGTTGATTCACTTTGTAATTCTTGGCTGCACTCTGCCGGAGAAGAATCAGGCCCAGCACTTGGTGCAAAAGGAATCGACAGTTTTCTGACCAAAACAGAAAAGCTCAAAGCTCTCCTTGTTGATTTTGTTTCCTGGCTTTCTGAATGGACTTTTTCTTTCTTTCTTTTTTATTAGGGGGATAATCTCTTCTGTTTCTCTTTACTGTCCTTCAGCACTACCAGTTGTGAAAATTATTTGAATTAAGGAAAAGGGCAAGAATGACAAATAGGCAAAAATAAAAGAAACCACAGTGAATGAAAAGAGAAACCAGTTTGAATAACGGATATGGAAAAGAATTCCAAAGGGGACAGTTGTTTACAAAAAGTTTTGTATTTTCAAGAACAAATCATGAGCCAACTGGCTACTGGAAACATGAGAAAGAATTCTAGTGAGTCCCAAGAGACTGAGATGGTGTCTGCCATGGACTGCTGCAGTGGTGATAACAAGTGGAGCTGTGCTGGTGGCATCCATTTGCACACATCACAAAAGGTATAAATGAAAGAAAGACACAATTGGTTGTTTCAACTACTTTGAAAACACTTTACTTAGCAGTTCTTACGCTTAGAAGATACAAATACAAAGCAGAGAGTTTGGGTCCACATGACTCAGGCAACTTTCCTGTGTGGGAAATAGAGGCACCCATGGTTTAGTGAGCTCCTTACAGGCAATTTGACTTGATGCCTAGTTATGCTGCTAGACTGAGCTCCTGGTGATACCTGTGGTTCTGACTGGGCAAACAAGGGAGCATAGGCACTGCCACCCCTGGGTGCAGTATCTTCACTCTGCGATGTGGTTTAGAAGCACCAAATGCACCCAGAGGGAATCAAGAGAAGGATTTTGCCTGAACTAATTGTGGGAACAGGCAGCCCTGGAGCCTAGAGAGTGCGCTGTGGAGAAGGAGCCTTTGCTCACAGCCATGACTTCACATGGCAGCACCTCACTTTGCTCACCTTTGCATGGTTCTGCTGTTGACATTTGTGCACATTCCAGCAGTGGTGGCTGTCTGTAGCACTAGTGTTTCTTCAGCCTCTGCTGGAAAGGGAAAGCCCAGAGATCCATATCTCCTGAGAAGAAAACAGGCTGTATTATAGGGGCTGAGGGATACACCTATTCAGTGCATCCTCTGAGGATCATAGAATCATATAGTTATAGAGTCATGGAATAGTCAGGGTTGGAAATTCCTTTCCTTATGATCTCCTTTGAGAGACATTGTCTCCAAGGAAGACAGCAAGGTCCATCCACAGTAGATGAGCTATCCTAGCCAGCATCTGGCTGCTACTGGTTTGAAAGGCAGATCTTATATTGGGGGGTATAAAATGAGTTGTTTCTGCTTAATGTCAAGAGGCTGAAGCTCAATGGTGAGGCAAAGCAGAATAGTGTTTAATCATCTAGAAAATGTTGGAAGGTATTCTCAGAAGGTTTCTTGTAGGGACACTTACTGCACAGAAAACATAGAACTATCTGGTACCAACATCTTCTCTAGAGACCTAGATCGCACATTTCAGTGGCACTTGATGAATAGTTGGTGAAGGATTTCGCAGGCCTCCCAGATGAAAGAGGTTGTTGGAAAACAGGACTATGGGGTGACTTTTCCACTCTGGCAGTTCATCACCAGACAGGCTGTTTGCAAATCTGCCTTTGTATTTACTGTATGAAATCTCTCTGAATGGATATTCTACACTAGTATCTAAAAGGACAGCTGTGCTGTTGTTAATGGATATACATCTCTGTTGTTTTTCATGCTGTTTAGCATATTTGCATTAAAGAAAAGTTCACTGGGTTTGTTGAGAAGTGCCAGAGAACAAGGATGAATTAACTCCAAGCTCTGCTGGAGTGGAAAGCAAAGAGAATAGAAAAACTGAGCTAAAAAGCTAAGGCCATCACTGCAGCAGGGAGAGGAAAGCAGCATGTAATACTGGTAATGCACTGAGACACAGCAACGGGGGTGAAGGGACTATGGCTGGAGGAGAAAGCCAAGGGTGCTGTCAGAAGGACGAAGGTGTAAGACTAAGGCGTACCCTATACCCAAACAAAGCTGTATGTTCCAGCCCACTCCCACTACATCAGAGCTCTGTTTGGGTCATTAGTGCTTGTTTTAATTTATTTAGCCAATTTTATTACTGGAAACACATGGTGATTTACAGCCTTTCCTGAGTGCACAGATTAATAAGCCTTCTCCTCACTTCCCCTAGAGACAGTTAGTGCATAGCCATGATGGGAAATGACTATGAGGAACATGCAGGCAATATGCTGAGAGCACTAGCCGTCAGGCTGACTCCTGCCTACAGACAAGGTCACTTGAAAGCCACCATGATGCTCCACCTGGAGAGAAATGCCACCTCCATCACTGGGCAGAGCACATGACAAAATGGACTGAGCAGCTCTAGGAGCACATCTGGCTGCAGGGTGCAGTCTGAATGCAGAGTCCTCTAGGGAACTGGCATCTGTGGGACAGAGAGACCCCAGCCTCCCTCCTGCCTGCTATGCCATTGATTTTGTGTGTAACCATGAAGACCCTTCTGCCTACTTAGACTGCTCCTGCTCCTCTCCTGGAGAGAAGAGTGGCTTCTTACTTCCAACCTGAACTGTTCTCTGAGATACAAAAGGACCCGAAGTTGTAGCTTAGTGTGAGGAAGAGTTGCAGCAACTGTCCTTAAGACTACAGACTTGACTTGCCAACTTCAGAAGGCTTTAGCATAAAGATGGAACACAACCAATGAGAGATTGAGGAAATAAAATAATAACCTGGTTATCTTCCTCTTTTTATTTTGGGTTTGTCTGTTGTTTTCTTTTCCCAAGCTGTCTCGGTTTTCCCCTTCCATTCTTTTGTTTTGGGGCAGTGGCTTCTGCAGCACCAGCCAATGCCTGGTGTGAACTGGGCCCTCAGGGCTGGTCAGGGAAGGGCTGGCTGTGTGCTGTGGGCTTGTACAGTGCTGTGGGTACCACACTGCCACTGGGGATTGTAGGTCCCACCTTAGTACAAGCACTGCAGAAGGACAAACCAGGTGCACGATGTGAGGAGGTAAATACCTGAAGATGGAGGTGTGTGCAGGGAAGAGACACGGCCATCAAATCAAAACCCAGGCTTCAGCGCATGTGCCAGGAATGGCAGAGATTATGCTGTGTGCCTGTGACACTTGGTCCACCATCCCTCTCACATTCCAGGCAGCTCCCTCCCTGAAAGCACCCTTAAAAACTTGGATTTTAAACCAAGCACCAAGTATTCAAACTCGCTCTTCCAAAATCTAAAGGAAGAGATTTGGCAAAAATGTGCTAATGATTTTCTCACATTTCAACCTGTTTGGGTTTTTTCTTAGCTTACTGAAACTTTTTTCCTCCAGTTCTGAGAATTAGAAAATAATTTTGCTCTTCAAAACAGAAAAAGATTCATATTTGAGAGAGAAAATTGGAGAAAATTTTATAGCAAATTTTAGCAAACTCGTGGTCATTTTTATCTCTGCAGCTATTTTTAAAATGATATGTGCCAAGTATGTTCTGATGAAGGTGAACATGGCAAACCCCACTTTACAAGCAGGAAAACTGAGTCACTGTCACTCAGCAAAGCCTTTGGCAGCATATGCCTGCTATCATTCTTCCCTCCTGAGCAGCTCGGTCTTGTTTCTCTCCTGAAACCCCACCTGGGAGCATCCTAGACGAAACCAGAAGCCTTAAGGAAAGTCTGGGTGTGATTCCTGTGGCAGCCTAGCAACTTGTTGGAGTTTGTTGGCCTTGTGTGCCCCAGGGCCCTGGTCATTGCCCACTAGCTCTATGTGTGCTCACTGCTTTGCCGGCTGCAGCAGCTCACATGTCTCATGGGGCATATGCCCACAGCATTCGCATAGCCTCTTGAATAACACTGCTGTGATTCTACTCTCCCATTCGGGTTGCAGTGACTGCATTGTCCTGGCAGGTTGTCCATGGCTCTCCATGGAGCTCATTGCTGTGGTTGGGCCCATATGGATGTCTGTAAGGACTGTTTCTAGTGCTCACTTCAAGACATCATTGAGGAATTCAATTTCTCTTTAGTCAGGCAGAGCCTGTGCTTTCCTGGGAGTGTATTGTTCCAGCCAAGAGCTCTTCTTTCTCATTGCTCAGGCTGCCCAGGCTGCTTTTTACCCTTGTCTCCACAGTTCCACCTCTCCCTTAGCAGAGCAGCAACAAGGTCTGAGGCAGCAGCAGGACCTCAGTGTGTTTCCCCAGCAGAAAATGGTTTGGAGAGGCTGAGGGGAGCAGCTTTTCAGGTGTAATGGTGCTGTGTTGCCTTTCCCTCCTCTCTGAACCCAGCCCTGCTGATAGATATTAGTTGGTGGGAGGCTGGTTCATGCCAGAGAGCCTTTGACAGAAAGGGAGTTTTCACCCCACCTCTCCATCAATCAAAACTTAAACTTACTTGTGCCTATATGCTACTTCTTAAGCAGAGAAAATAAAAACTGGGTTTAGGAGAGTGCAAATATTTAACAATAAAAAAACCACATTAATTTACCCTTTTTCATTTCTACAGAAGGAACCTTAATGGAGTCACATGACTCTTATTCTAAGTGATAAACCACAGGTCATAAAGCACCACTTTATCACTCTGCACAAGCAGTATAAATAACAGCTATTACCCAACCTCACTCCATCTGATAAGCTCAGAGATTTTCTAATATACATTTCTGATTTTTTTAAATAATATTCATGATCATTTCCTCTTGAGCATTATGAGTCTCTGGCTATGTGGCCCTTGAAACCAGGGCCTGCAAGCCCTTGTACCATCTCCCTGATTTATGGCCATGTTGGTTGGGACTGACGCCCTAATGAAATCTGTGACACTGCATTAATGGGGCTGTTTGTTACCACTGGAGTTCAGCGTCTGGCTGTAGACTCAGAGCTGTGCTCAGGAAGGTACATGAAGAGTCCATAAACCCACCCAGTGGGCAGCAAACCTGACCTACCTGCACATCCTGTAGCATCACCCTATGCAGACGCTGCCTGATGAGGTCTGTGGAACCATGAGGGTACAGATAGTGGGATCATGGCTCTGCACCATGCACTGCAGCTATACAAGCACAAGTAGTAAGCAACAAACTCAGGGTCTTCCCCAGAACCACAACTGCATATACACACATCTCTCAAGCGTGTAATTAATACCCAGCCCCCTGTGTGCAGTCATTCAGTTGCACAAGCCACAGCAAATGTGCACCATCAGATTACCCACTAACAAGCACGTGTGTATGGAGTGTAACTGACACGCATCCCCTATACATGCAGGAGCATCAGTGTGATGTAAGGACAAAGATCACCCCACACCTCTCCACTGACCTGCCCAGTGCTGATTTCCCTGTGGCTCCAGACCAAAGACACAGGACAGTGTGAAAAGCCTGCTTGTGGTGTGTGTGTTCTTCTGCAGGCATGTTTTTGAGGGTGATCTGCTCCTTTCAGCTGAGACACCTAAGTCAAATAGCCACCCAGTTCTCATCAAAACTAATGGCAGTTTGGAGGACGATTCATATCCTCAGCTCAGAAAAACTGAGCCAGCATGTACGCAACAAAGATCTCATGTATCCTCCATGCAATAAAATACATCTGCAGGACAGTTATTTTAATACCAATATGCCCTATATAGAGACACATTATCGTGAACTCAATCTCAAAGCTACCATGGTAAGCAGAGAGAACTTCAGCTTTCTATAAGCAGGGCGAGTTGGTGCCTCTCCTTGGGCTAAGTAATCACCCAGAATATTTTAACATACGTACATGTTTGAGTATCTCGTCTGATTATAGGCTGGTTGAAGCTGTTGGCCCCTTTTTTTGCAATCAGCCACTATCAGCATGTACTTTCTCTTGAGTTTTATTTGTTCCTCTTTGTTTCATTTTTCCTTTTTATAAACAGTTTAAGGAAACAAATGCAAAAAATCTTGTTCATGCAATGCAGGCTCCTATGCAACAGGAAATTAAAATGCCAGAAGTGAATATTTAGCCTGAATTCTGCCCTGGGGTAAAACTCTGTCAGCTGCTATAACCGTGCATTACCTATCAAATAATGCAACACAGTAGACACTTTATTCCACTTTAGGTACATACAGGGAAGAATCTTCATTCCTGTGTGTTTAATTTTACAACTTTTAATGCAGTCCTATTTGATGAACTGAAAGCCTTCTTTCAGAAACATTTTGGTGCGAAAAGTGACAATACTGTGGAATATTTTGTGCCTATAAAATTCAGTGCCTTTTTCAGGATTGCTTTCATAGGATTTTCAACAGTCAAAATGGCCTACCAAAAAATCAGGGATTTGACCAATTCACATCTGCTGGAATTATTAAATAATTACAAATAATAAAGCATTGAGCTTAAAAATGACAATTTAAAATCGATAATATTGATATGGCTGAGTTTCATTTATCCTGGAAAGGAAACAGCTTTGACAAGACCATATTTTTTAATAAAATGAGTGCAGTATTTTTCTATCAGGTCTCTTTAATTTCAACATCATAAAAATGTGGTATATCTTTATTGATAGACTTTCGCTGGTGAATTCTCTTCTTACAGCATATATATGTGAATGATTTTCTCAGCACTGACATACAATATGTTTAACCAGATGATTTTTCCTTTCACTCAGAGTTACTTCTCTGAGCAGTAATTTAGTGGGCAGTTCTCAAGTGACAACTCCGAGAAATACACACACCATGTCTTGTTAAGAGTGCATTTTAATGATGTCTTGCTTGACCATGTTTCTTTTTTGTAGAATTGTAAATAATTCCTACTCTTCCTGTGATCTGTAGCTGGAGGGACACAAAGACTGGAGGAGACCAACTGTGCGATCAAGTCCAGTGCATTTGCAATCACTTTGAGGCAGGTATTTAGTCCAAAGCAAACCACGATATCCCTGCCTATGCCACAGACCACAGAAGATTTCCTAGAATCCTCAACCAAACCCACTTGTGCTCAAAAGACACACACAAAATTAAACAACCCCTGAAAAATGTAATAGCACATCACAGGAAATGAGCAGAAGATACCTGGAGCCAGAGCATCACCCACTGCTGGCAGCTGCATGGGCAAGGGAGTGTGGTAAGTGAATAGTCACAGCTGATCTCAGCGCATTGCAAATGTAACTCTAGTCAGGCAGTAGATGTGCTCTCTTTAATGATATTACTGAACAGATTACATAAATGAGTGAGAATTTATGTACAGAATTTGCATGTGTTTGCAACTGATCTGAAACTTATAAATACATTTCTGTATTTACACGCACAAGTAAATTAATATTGATTTCCAACCAACAAGCACCACCAAAATGGCATTCAAGTGCATGTTTCCAGGTGGAGGGTATTTAGCTGGAGAGCGAAGAAAGTGAATTTGCAATGAGAACAGTGAAACTGTGGATGCAGTTCTGGAAAGAATTATTTGCATTGTTTGTGTTGCAGCAGTGCTAGGAGGCTGCAGACGCTGGGGCTCTTCTGTGCAAGGTGCTCAACAACAGTATTGCAAAAGCGTTTCTCCCCAGCAAGTGCCTCAGCACAGCAGCATGGGTCTAGTTCCCAAGTGGGTGCTCATTTTTGCCCCAAAAGCTTTATTATACTGGGTGCACAGCTCAGCTAAGTGGGTAGGCCATTAAAGATTTACACTAGCTAGTTTAGGACGTTGTGGCTACTGCAAGTACCAAGCTTGCTCCAGCATTGCTTCCTTTTCAACCCCTGCGCTTCATTACCTCCCTGGATAGCTGCCATCTGCACACACTCAGCACCCCTGCTTCCCAGCTACTCACTCCCCAAGCCATAACATATCCATTCATCCCCCAGAGAGGACCCTCTCCCTGACTACCCACATTCCTGAGCCTGTGTCCATTCCTTCCCTCACCTTCCTACATAACTTCTTACCTTACACAGAGCTGGGCTGCTGCCTGGAGCACAGACACCAGGGTGGCAAGGCACCATCCCTTGCACCATCCCTTACTGTCCTCCTGCTGTGACCCCATTCCAGCAGTAAGCATTTTGGGACAGCTGTTGGGGCTGTGTAGGTCAAGTCTAAACCCCTCTTCCTTTCATCAGGTAGGGCAATTACTTTACCCAGGCTTTCGTTTTTAACCAAGGTTTTACAATTGCCTCTCTCTGGATTTGCCTGTTTTTCCCCTCCACTCCCTGAAACTCCTCCTGATATTTGGAGCATTTTTCTAGAGTATGCTTTGCTGGTTTGGGGTTGTTTTGTTGTTATTGTTGCTTGCAGCCACTGGAGAGTTCCCCTTCCTCTGGTTAATGGCCCATTAACTAGCTTTCTCCAAGCAGGGGTAGGGCCTGGGAATTGCTGAGATCTGGGAAATCCTCACCAGCAAAAAACCTTTTGCAGCAACAAGATTTTCAGAGGGGGTCTGTGAAATGAGGCGTCGAGGGGGGACAGTCCCTGTGTGGGAGGGATGGGGACAGAGCCCACAGGAGACTGGGGCACAGGCGTTGTGGTTTCTTGGAAAAGACGCTGGCTGTGGGGAAGAGTAGGGAGAGGAGACAGGAGCTGGATTGTTAGAGGATTCAATGAGCTGTGGCCAATGTATTCGAAAGGTGCTTAAGACAGCCAAAGCTCCTCACCAGACACACACTGCTCTGAACAGCACAGCGTGCCCACCGGCTGCAGAGCCCCCCCTGCCATGCACATCACACCCCAAGAAATAACCAGCATCCCCTCAGCCTGCGCCCAGCCCAGCTCCGCATGACCACAGCAGCAATGCTTCCACCCAAGCGCACCCCTGACCACCCCGAATCATCCCTTGGATGTGCAGGCACAAAGGGACAAAGAGGTGCCCATCTCAGACCCCTCTCCTCCCTCCCACCTACACCTTTCCAGGTATAAAGTAATTTGCATAATCTTTATGTTGTCTCATTCAAGCAAACCTGGCCAGGCCAGAGAGGAGAGACCTCTTTTTCGTAGACCTAAAAAAAGGAATCCAAAGCAAGTCTTGGGACCAGCAGGGCTGGTGAAACCTGGTTTCTGATGGCTCTGTGGCCTGATTCCTTTGCCCTCCCTTTGTCACCACTGCCATAGCACCCTTTCCTCCCACTAATGCCTCCCATTGCCCCAGAAGAACCCTCAGCTCAAGTGCTCACTGACTGTGAGCACTGACTGAGCCTGTGCCACAGGGCACGGAGGTGTCAGCTGGCCAGCAGAGAAGGCAAGCAGAGTAGAATGCTATCAGCACCAATGTGAACCTCTCTTCTTTACCCCACCATTAATGTTGACACAGTTTGCAGGCACACAATAGTTTGGTGGGTTCTGTCCTTGTGTCAAGTACAGTTGACGTTGACAGGTACGTTAAACATTGTAGTGAGGAAGGGGACAAATGACAGACAGTGCAATTGCCTAGGCTGGGTTACCTGAGCTTAAACTTACAAAAGGTGACAGTTTCAGTTTCATCAGTGTCAGAACATATCCTCATCTGCACCTGCAGAATCGTAGCACACATCAGGCTCATGACCATGAGCTTGCCACAGTTTAATCAGGTAGCTCCCATCAGTAACACTG
The DNA here is from genome assembly GCF_012275295.1 of Melopsittacus undulatus. Classification (NCBI taxonomy): domain Eukaryota; kingdom Metazoa; phylum Chordata; class Aves; order Psittaciformes; family Psittaculidae; genus Melopsittacus; species Melopsittacus undulatus. The sequence continues at coordinate 91,574,262 of NC_047530.1, forward strand.
CAGAAATCACTTTCCTTGGGGAATTTTGTTGCCCAGATCCAAAAATGAATTGTCTTCACCCATGAAGGCTGAGTCCTTCTGGGCCTTCTGAAATACCATGGGGCATTCAAAAATGAACCCACATCCAGAGCTGCTCGCTGTGGCTCAGTACACACAGCTGCCAGGTGATGCCACATGGTCTATGTGGAAAACAGTGTCAGCATACTTCCTGTGAGTTTCCACACTCAGGCAGCCCATCCCAAACACTGCAAATGCATAGAGCCACTGTCACCGTGGCTGGTACCACACAGATGCCTACCTGTAGCATCTCCCAGTGTAGGAAATGTTTACTCTCTCAGCATTGCTGTGATAGTCTGGACCAAGATTAGAAAGGCAGAACTAGGTCCAAAGGCCATATAAGAAGTCTGTCAAAAAGAGTGAAGCCTAAACCTGGTTTCCTTATCTTCTGAAGCAATCCTTAGACTGCCTGCATACACTAGAGTACACGTGTGTGACACGCTGCAGTGGTGCTGGCTCTGGTGCTGAGTAGTATGTGGTTATACCCATCTGAAGCATAGAAAAGCCAGATACCTGATGGTACTTTTACAGAGTGTGGAGATAGCAAAACTGCAGCCCTCCTTCAGCTGAGGGTGGCTGCAACTTATAGCCACAGACATGCATACCCATCACCCTCCTAAGGTAGTGTATATACAGCATGAGGGGTACCTGATGCTGCACAGGGACACCCTGAAGCAGGACCTGGTGCTATTTGCGTGTGTGAGTTAGATCCACACAGGTCATGCTGCAGCCATGCATGGCTGGTACAGCATGCCCTTCCCAAGTGACAACCGCAGCCACAGCAGAGACATGCAGAAGCTGATGTCACATGTACAGTGACCCTGTGGCAACACTTAGACCATTTGCAGCTCCAGGGCCACCTACGTGTGGCCATAGTCCCAGCATGGCCACCTATCTTGCTAGGGGACACTTTTGGGCTGTATGGTACTAGCTCACCTACAGATTACCACAGCTCATAAAAGCAATAATTTTATACCTTTCATTTGTGTACACCTCAAAGGTAATCACAACTGAAATAATCATGATTACCCCACTTTAAAGGCAGGGAAAATGAGGCACTGTGTGATAGATGACGCAGTCCAACAGACTGATGGCAGGGACCACAGAAACGTCCAGGTTCCCTAAATTTCAATCCAGTGTTCAGGGACTGGATTAATATGTGGACAGTATTCATGGTGTGATGCCCACACTGGTCTTGATCGTGGGTTGTGTTAAGACCAGATTTAGACCCAGGGTGGCCTAGGACTTGGGGGTAGCAGGGCAGGAAGGAGACATTCCTTGATTAGCTTTTGCCTCAGAGAAGGGCTTGAACAAAAGTTCACCTGAAGGTGCTGGTGAAAGGAGCCTGCCTGGCCACCCGCACCGCTCTCCGGTCGCTCCCTAGCAGTGAATCCATCTGGCTGAAGTTATGGGGAAAGTGAAAAAAAATCCTATCTGAGGAGACTGAAACTAGCCCCACCAGCCACTCACACTGCTTGACATTAAGAAGTGCTGACAGCGGGGAGGGAGGAAAGGAATGGACGAAGGGCCACTTTCATCTCATGACAGTCTCCTGCCAGCCCCAGCCACTGTGTCTCCCTCTTGCCCGCCTCCTGGCCCCTTGCTTTCCTAGGTATTTTATTAAATAGGGTCACAGCCCACATTAGAGTCCCTCCCACAGCCCTGGCAAAAAGAAAACACCGGCCAGCCCCAAGACCCCCACCCTTTCAGGTCCCCACTCTTTTGCTGTTTCCCCCCGCTCCAGAACTCAGATGCCCACCTCTCTGCAACCTTGAAGTTTCATAGACAAACATCAAGGCAAAGGGCTCCAGGGAGGGGGGAGACGTCCCCATTTCTTTCCTCTTGCATTAATTATCTCATTTAGTTGAAAGAAAAGTCAAAAAATGGAGCTTTGCCTTGGCAATTTATGATGCTGGAGCAGTAATTTATGGCTTGATACAACTTTATTTTGCTCCTTTACACACACAGAGATACACATACATACACTTAAGGAGACAGTAACCTGAATTTATCACACTAAATGCCTGCCTGCTACAAGTAAAGGACTGAACATAATTTACAAGGCAGGATGGGGAGGGGTTCACATGTGGGGGGAAACATTTAGAAGAGTTAATGTTTGAAAGTTGGTCTTTGATGGCAGGAGGCTCCTCTAGATAGAAAGAGTAAACCTAACTAATTAAAACTGATGTATCAGTTTCAAAAGAAGAATGTGCTGGTAATGAAAACTATGCATGGGCAAAAATAACAGGCAGCGGGGTTAGCCATGACAGCTTAGACACCCTCCAGGGAGAAGGTCCTGATTTCAGCATCAGACCAACAGGGTCTGAGATCTAATTTGCTAAGCCAAAACTTGTTGTCAAAGTGGCTGGTCTGATGCTGAACACGCAACTTGGGTGCAGAAGCAAATGTGGGTCATCAGGAGGGTCTGAATCATGGTCATGGCATGCCAGCAATGTGACCCACTGCAGTGAGCCATTGTGTGCAATGTGAGCTCGTTGGAGGAGGAGGGAAGGGAACCTTGTGCTGCAGATATGCTGCAAGTTTTTCCAGCAGCAACCAAGCACAGTGGATCGCCAAAGGACAGGACTTGCCTGCTTGAAAATGCTGACCAACAGGGCAGGCAACAAAAGGGGAAGAGCAGAGGGCACAGGGAAGGGTAAGTGACCAGTCCAAGGCCACCCTGCAGGCCAGGTGCAGAGCCACAGTTACCGACAGCATGCACACCTTCCTCTGCCAGGGCTGGGAGCCTCCTTGTGTGGTGCTTGGGGATGGTCGTGGGAGAAACCCAAAGTTGACGTGGAAGTGAATCCCACACATTATCCCACTCCACCAGGGAGACCATCAGCAGAAGTAGTTCATCCCAGTTCTGTCATGAGAGAAGTGGCTGCACAAGGCATGGGCAAGCCAGTGGCTCTGCATGGCATAGCTGGGCACTGGCATTAAGGCTTTTTTTGGGCATCTCAAGTCACATGAAAGAGGATGTGGGGCACAGTGGTCTTGGCAATGCCTGCATATGTGAATTGGTGTGTCCCCACCTATGAATGAAGGCTCACCTTTCCCATATCTTACTCTGGCTGAGACCTCCCATGTTGCCACATACACATTTTTCCAGGCTTTACAACCTCCAGAGAAAACGGGGAGATTGAATAGGAACATCCTGGCTTCATCTCTGCATTTTCCAGTGTATTCCTGAGGTGTCCTTCTCCCAGCTATGGATAGCTGTGGTGACTGCCCTAGTGCCTTTCCCAGCCAGCCCTCTTCTGCAAATCTCTGTGACCGGTACCCAGGGAGAGGTCCCTCCACACACTGTGTCCAGTGCACCAGACAATAGACCCTGCTTGTCAATCCACCCAGCAAGTTTCTAGAGCCAACCAACAAAAGCCCCACAAGGTGATTTGTATGTGTGCACAGAATACCTGCTCCCCTGGGTAGGGAAGGTGTTCTTTGTCTTACTGCTCTCTCTGTAGATATCAGCTTGTTTACAAATCTTACAGCAACCCACCACCGTGGCATTAAACAGATATGGAGAATAAGGTTTTTTTCTTATTGATTTAGGGATGGTTTCATTTGTAAGCAAAAGGGCATCTGTCAATAGACTGCATGATCTAAGACACCAATCCAGAGAAATCTAAAGCACGTGAGCACTTGGGAGCAAGCATGGGATTCAGGGCTGTTGAACTGGGGCTAGCAGCCTAAACCATGCTTTATTTCATGTTGCATCATAACTCTATTGCACAAATGAGAGGGAAGTATTATTAAGAGGGAGGATGGAAGGGGAAGAAGAGGAAAACATGTCTATTTCATGTCCAGTAACGTTAGCAATATATTTATAAAACTGAAACAAGACTAATCTTCACTCCTCTGTGCTTCTCAGGGAGCCCTGTCTATGTTGTCTGTTTTGTTTAGATTATGCACTCTTCATGACAGATTATCTGTACTTTGTGTCTTGTAAAGCACTGGGCACTTTTATATAATAGTAATAAGTTACAAGATACACAAATAAAAGGATCAGAGCAAGCAAGTGACGTTGCAGAATTGCTTCTGCCTGAAAAGAGCAGCAAAAACCCAGATAGAAATAGCTATGTTTACTTTGATGAAAAATGTGTGTGTATGATTGTACATGCACATGCAGAGAGAGTGAGATAGGTGCATACAGTGGGGAAAAGAGTCAAGGAGGGAATAAGTTCATCAAATCTGTAAGTATTTGGCACCAAGGCATCATGCAAACTACCCTAGGTACAATCAAAGCCTTCCGACGCTCCAAGGGACTCAGTGGAAGTGTGCAGGATATTAAGAGTGACAAGCCATCAGTACTGCAATATCAGACGAGTACAGAAAGAAAACTGAAACATGGTGTCAGCTTGGATTGTCATTATCCCTGTTCAGGAAATGGTGTAGGGCGATGCAAAGTAGTGACAGGAAGAAAGGAGGTTGGGACATCTGGGGACTAATCCCCCATCCCCCAGGGATGCTGCACCCGGTCAGGACCTGGAACCAACTGACCTCTGCATCCCTCCTGGTCCTGCTTTTGTCATCTTGAACACGGGGTGACTGTTTGCCCCTGCTCCCAGGATGCTCTGAAGAGGAAGAGTCTTCCCTGCACCCAGAAGGGGTGTCACGGTAGCAGAAGGAAGTGTGCGGTGTGGTGGGAGTTCACAGCACTGGGCAACATTGGGGTGGAGGGGAGGAAGGGAGGGTGTGGAGGGGAAGGCCTATAATCCCCTTGGTAAATCCATGCCTGAACTATAAAAGGATAATCCATGTGCAACCCTGGCCCCACTTATAGGATTTAGCTCTTAGTGTGGAATACTAATATTTGGCTGTTTGTTTACCCCTGTGAACTAATTTGGCAGATTCTTACGATTCTCACAGGGAGAATTTATTTCGATTTTGATATTACTCAAAGCCTTGGGTCCTGGAGCCATAGGATTATATGCAAAGCTCTAAGCAGACTTTTTTAATCCTTTTTCTTAAGAAATAACTATTTGTTGTGGATGCAGCAAAAAGCTTGAAAGCTGGCCTGCTGTTCCACAACACAATGGCATCAGAAAAGAAACCACTTGCTAATTCCTTTTCCTTTTTTTCTTTTTTAACATGGTGATTTTTAAGCCAGTTTTGCAACTGTGAAAGGTGAATGGGGATCAAGCCCATGATTTTTGAAGAGTCGGCATGGGCAAGCCAGGCTCTGCTTGTAGATTCCCACTGGCTTGGTTGCTTGCACCTAACTCAGTGGCATTGCCCTGGGAGAGCAGTATCACAGGCAGAAATGCGATCCTTCCAGCTAAAATAATATGCAGAGCCTGGGGAAGAAGGAGGCACAGGAAGAAAAAGAGCACGTGTTAGGATCAGGAATTCAGACTTCAATTAAAAAGTAACTTTCTAACCTTGGACAATGCAGAGAATGGCTTGAAAATGTGACGCATGCACCCCCTTAAAAGAGAGAGACAGTACAAGAATCCAAACTATGTTATTTTCATAGTCTTGCTGGTCTGAGGGCTTGCTCTTTGATTTTTGAACAGCTGAAGTTGTTAAGGGAAGACGTGTCCTTTTTCTAAATGCAGAAAGCCTCTTCCGTTGCAAAGTGTAAAGAAATGGCAAGGAAACAACAGTTCTCTAAATGGATTTGTGTTTGCTCTTCTCCCAGTGTCCTGAAAGAAATCAAAGGCTGCAAATGTAATCACCACTAGGAGCGAAGCAAGTTGGGATATTTGCTGAAGATTTGTCTCTTGATTTCAGAAAATACTTAATTTTAATTTTATGCCCAAAAGTATTTCTTGTGAGACGATTTAAGCACGTGTGAAGTGGAATAACTGCAGAAGGGTTCACCAAAAGCTGCCAGTAAAATAACAAAATTTATCATGACAAAAAAAATTTCTTCCTTAGTAAAAACAGAGGCAAGGCCTAAACAAAACAAACCTTCATAAATCAGGCAAACAAGTCAGGCAGATGAGAATCGTATCAGACAGTGGAAATGAGAAATAAATAATATAAACTATTCACATGTTTTGAAACTTCGCAAAGAAGAGAGGGTGAAATCTTGGTGTGTAAATCAGGGACACGAGCAAAATCTGTGCCCAGCAGTTCAAGCTGGAAACATCAGGTACAGATCCTGGGAGTCCAATAGCAGAAAGTTTTTATAGGACATGTGTATCATTGGTACCTGCTTTATTTTCCTCCTCTTCAGACCCTGCTGTGCCTGGCTGTCTCACACGACTCCAGTTCCTCGGCTGCCTCATTCCCAGAGCCGACCGGAGCACAAACTCCCGTAGGGGCCCATTCACTTGCCATCTCAGCCAGGCTCTGCCACAGGCGAGCCCAGAGAGGGGATGCTTGGGCACTCCACAAGCCATTCTGCAATTCCCACCAATACCCTGAAATTCTTCATGTGCTTAAATACACAGATCTGTTGTCATTTTTACCTCTCACTGTAATGCTGACAGCTGGTTCCATCTCTGCTCATAGCTGTTAATAATTAAACTGAAATGATATAGAGATTGAGAAAACATATTTTAGACAAGTCATTTTTTCCCAAAATTATTCCAAAGACAATAGAAAGGGAATAAATATATTCATACAGACAAAGGGAGGGTTTGGCTGTCTGATTTTCCAGGGGTTTGGACTTGTTTCTGTTTCCTCCTCTTTCTGTCTCAGCTTTTTTGTTGGTGACAGGATTGAAGAGTCCAAAACATTGCCCAAAACTGGGGGGAAAACATACTATAACAAAGATTTAAAGGGAGCAATTTATTTAGTTTATTAAAAGGATCAAGAGGTGACTTGCTTCCCGCATACAAATATCTTCCTAGGGAAGAAATAGCAGGTACTAAACAACTCTTTAATCACTGGAGGAAGCCGTAATGAGAGCCAATGGATAAATGCTGAAGCCAGACAAGTCCCAATTAAAAATACTGAACCTTCTTTATTTTGTTTTACTTTGTCCAAGGAAGTCAGGGTGATTAACCACTAGAGCAGGCTCTTACGGGAAGCGCTGGAGTCTCCCTTTCCGACATCTTCGGTTCAAGACTCGTATTCTTTCAGGAAGGAAGTTATTGTGTTAAATAAAGAGGTGGCAGGGGGACAATCTCTGGCCCGTGTTACGCAAGCAATCCAATAAAATAAGCAGAAAATGTTTTTTGAGCTTAAACTGGATAAACAACTTTACCTCCCTCGACTGATTTTGAACAGGAGGATGATTTAGAAAACAAAACAGGAAAGTGAGAATAAAAATCCTGGAGAACTGAACAATTATTGTTACTGCAGAAACAGAAAAAGAAAGTAAGCATTTTGTAGCAGCAAGGAGGGATCTGAAGAAAACCGATGCCGGGATCTGGGACAGAACGAGCCAGCGGGATCGCTGCCGGTTGGGGCCGACAGGGCTCTCCCCAAGCACCGCCAGCCTTTGGGGAAGGAGCTGCTCAGGCTCCATGGAGAATCCTGCCTTGCTGATTTCCAGCTGAGCAGCTTTCCGCACTCAATGGCCGTCCCTGCTGCTTTCATGCAGGGATGTACTCTAGCTTGGAAGAGAGCAGCTCTGTTTAGATAGCCCCCAATCCTAGCTTCACCTCATCCTTTCCAGCAGAGTCACTGTAATTAAGATTTGTTAAGGTTTGGAAGAAATCTCATTAATCAGATAAGATCTGAACTTTATTTTCTTTTTAAAGACCCAATTTGATCTCTCTTGCTTGTGGTAATTGCTCTCCTCTTCTGACATGGAAATTCATTTTCCAGGCACATAAAACACAATAGATTTCCATTGTCAACAGCAGCAACCCCAGGAGAGTTAAAAATATTCCTCCAAAGGCTGAAAAGAGTGTTGGGAGCAAATCCAGACACAGGCAGGGAGAGGGAGCACCAGACAGGGTGCTGTCAGACAGAGGTGGGGTGGAAGAAAGGGGTTAGCACAATCCCAAATAGGAGCAGGGGTGCCCCAGGAGAAGGGAGGGCAGCAGGACCCTGCTGTGACCCTCAGTACCTAGGGCTGAGCTGGCAGGTTCCACTGAGGGACCTGTGCAGAGAGGAGAAAAGTTGTTGCCACACCTGGTCCCTGACCTGGGGGAGAAAAAGCATCCTTCTCCTGAGTTTATCAGAAACCAGTACTTCAAAGAGCGATCAGAAAAGCTCCTGGATGGCTGACATTTCACATGAGGCAGCGCCAGGATAAATGACACAGTGTGAAATATACTCCACCACATCAAATCCTATCCATCAGCAGGATTCCTGGTTTCTAAATGTCAGGTGTGGAACGGGAACTCCTCAGGAACATCTGAATCAGAAGGTGCCTTCCCTCCCCACTGCCTGCTCTGCTCAACCCACAGTGTGCCTTGATAAACTCTGCCGCCCCATCTGACCCATGGCACCACACTGAGACTAGGCAGCCAAGTGCGGGTGCCAGACTTGGAGATGTGCATGGATAAGGCGTGCAGCCCTGGGGCAGGACAGGGTGTAGATGTACCACCTCTTGCTCCAGGAGGAACAGCACAGGGGCATGTGGAATCCCCCTGCCCATATTTCAGCCTCATCCCCCCACATCAGATGCTGGGCTCACCATCTTTGCCCTGCCAAGGACCTTGTGCTCTGTCACCCAACTGGCGTGCTGGTCTCCCCAGCCTGTGCCCTGCTCCTTACACCACTCCACCCCTGATTTTAACCTGAGCCCCAGATGCACCAAGAGGCCAGTGGCTACAAGCAGCCTCCACTACCCTGCGCTGTCACAGGAAGAATAAAGGTGAGCCACGGTTTTCCAGCACTTCTGGGTGCCCACACAATGTTGGAGCGGCAGCAGCCTCTGCCACAGCTCAGCCCAGCCACCAGCCCAGCCACCTTCCGGAGATGCTGAAACTTCGGGGGGCAGATGGAGATGGAAACCGGTACCCGGTGCATTGTGGCCTCCCAGAAATGGGCTCTTTCTGGTGTGTCTGTTCAGTAAGACTGGCTGTGGATGACCAGGGTGGCCAAAGCAGAGTCCCCCACACTGCTGGCCAGAGGGAGGTACAGACGAGGCATGGCTGGTGCACACAAAGGTGCTAATAGAGACCTAGGGCAAATGTCCAGGCCCTGCCTGCCTCTCTCCCTCTCTTTGCAGAGAGAATCTGCAAACATATTAATCTCATCTCACACACAAACCCTCTGTCCTGATCCCAGAATCCATATATTAGGAGATTTACATAAATTACCAGCTATCAATAGGGCACATGAGGCGCAGGGGCTGAAAGCCAGTGCCCTTGCCAAGAAAACAGTACAAGAGGATTGGAAAGGAGGGGAGGGGAGGGGGCTGCAGAGACAGGCTGGGAGCACTGTGAGTGGAGGTCTGGGATGGCGGTGGCTGGCTGTGCTGTCTGGGTCTCTGAGCCTCTTGCTGCAGCCACTGTACCCTGCAGCCGCTGTACCCTGCTTTGTGGAAGTGAAGCCCTCCTGTGCACACTGTGGCACCTTCCCTCCACCTCTCCCTCATGAAGGAAGGGCAAGCAGCCCACCCTGCGCCCCTCTGCTTGTCACAGTGGGTGCTGGGGAGCAACCCCTGGACCTAGGCCCATATGTCTTGGTTGCAGTGATAGGTACAGAGAAACAGGGATGATTCTTCACATCACTGCCTTTCTTTAGTTGGAGCTTTGGATTTGCAGTCCAGGTCAGAGCTCATCTTAGCCTCTGGCATCCCCAAGCCTTAGGAGCCCTGAGGAGCCAGAGCTGTGTGGCTTCACTGGGTCTTCAGCAGATCCTTGACTCCCTTGTGTTTCTTCCTAAGGGGCTTTGCCTTTGCTGGGAGAGGGGGAAAGCTTGAGCTCGGTCACTGGCTGTACCACCTGGCCAGAGGCAGGACCACTTTCCACCTCAGGTGCACTGAAAAGGGCATTCAAGCTCCTCTGAGCCATGAGAAACATAGGTGATGCTTAGTGAGGGTTGTGAAAGCCATGTAGAGAGCCCTGGCATGCAGGCACAGAGAAAACCACCAAAACAGACCCCTTTCCAATGTGTTTCCCAGGACAGACCTGCTGTGTGAGGGGGCTGATGGCCACACATATGGCAGACATAGAGCTCCAACCGGCATAGTGCTCCTTGCTAGGGCAAGGGCAGACCAGGGTCATGAGAGTTTGCCAGTTCCATCCCCTTGGCATCAGGGTCTGGGGCACAGCCCCATTCCTACCACCATAAGACTCAGGCATACAAAATAAACCCTGGGCAAGCCTGGGGTGTGTGCCCTGGTCGCAGAAGTGGACAGAGGTGGGTGCCTTCCGAGGCAGGCAGTGCGCCTGACCTCTCCCGCAGCATCCTCTGCGCCTGCCAGGCAGCAGCCCTGAACCCTGCCCTGCCCCAGCCTATGCAGGCCCCTGCTCGGGGTCCCTTTTGTCACTAGCCCGCGGCCACCTCAGCCTAGAGCCCGCTTCTCCCGCAGTGTTCTGCTGCCCTCGTGGGTCCGGCGCGCACATTGCAGTCTCCCGCACCGGCCCCGCAGCACCTTCACCCGCGCCCGGCCCTCGGGGGGGCGAGGCACCGGTTCTTCCTTCTCCTGCTGGGAGGAAGGGCAGGGAGGAAAAGGCAGGCAGCTCTGGGTTGGGTCTGGACCAGGGGAAGAGGGGCAGGGGGCACTCAGGGAAGACATCGGGCAGGTCCCAGTCCCAACCCTGCTGGTGGTGGAAAAGAAAGTAAAGAACAAGAACCCTTCTGCACCAGAGTGCTCACAGAAGCTAGAGCATCACCTCTGCTTTGGAAGGGGCATCATAGGTCACCTGGTCTTCTTCCTTGCCTCTGAACAGCCACATCACAGCTGAACCTAACATGTCCATGGGCTGCTGGGGCTGCCCAGTGGGCAGCTGTGAGTACAGTGAGGTCATGAAAGTTTCTTCCAAGCCTGAAGTACAACCCAGTGTTATCTCTAGTGCTGGAAAAGACAGAAAAGCAGCAAGTGGTGCAAAGAAACAAAGCAATGCAAGCAAGAAAACAGGCCTGGATTTGAGTTACCTGCTAGAAAAGCAGATTAAACAGGGGAGAACTTTTATTTTGTTTCATAGTAGTGGGGAAAAAAAACCACAAAACCGAGCAAAACACTATAGGAAATACGAGTAGCCAACACCAGCTCTTGGACACGCAAGATATCCTCCCAGCAGTGTAACTAGAGTACACACAGACCTCAGCAGGACTGTGTTGGTATAGAACCAACATATGTGGCACAATGAAAATTACTTGCATCATATACCTGCAACTGTACAGCACCTAGCACAGCAGTCAACATCCACCCTGCCACATCAATATTCAGGTGTAGGTACTTGTATGTATGGTTTAGAAGAGGCAAGCCAAATCCACCTCTAGCATCTGGGTTCCAAAGCTGAAGCTGGGTTCAGGCTTGTGCCTGGTGCCTCTGACACCTCAGGACTCTGTGCCAGGGGAGAGGATTTTTATGGGAAAGCTGCTCCTGTTCAGAATTAGGTTTCTGACCCTTCTGATAGCTCAGCTTGAAGCCCCTGCAGCGGCTCGGGCACTACGGGCCGAGAGCATCCCCCAAGAGCGGTGCGGGCAGCCCCAGCCACCCGGGGAGCCCCGCCGAGCTCCTCACGGAGCGCGGGCTCCACGCCGCGGCCAGGCGGCGGCAGCACATGGGAGCCTCGGGGCGGGACCGCCAGCCCCCGACCCTCCCGGCGGCAGGTCCAGACCCCTTCTCTTGCCGTCTTCCGTAGGAGGCAGGGAGCTGGTTTTGTCTGCCTGAGCCTTCCTCTGCGGAGGGTTTGTTCATGGCCTTCCTGCTCTGCTTACTGAGACACCTCCATCGTCATCAACGCTGGGGTCCACACACCTGATCACAGCCCAGACACTTCAAGACTCAGACCCAAAGGGGCTGAGCCCTCCTCTCCTGGACCCACAGGATGGCTCTCCATTTCCTCATTTACTCCCCAGTTATTCATCCACCTTTGACCACTTGAAAAGCTATACCATGCTTTGATCTGTCAGATACTGGGGCTTTCATATCCCACCACAACCACCTCTTTTCATTATACCCTCATGCAGGGCTATATAGCAGGAATTTGCCCATCTACCCCTGCTTTTTTGTGTGTGAGAGCATTTGCAGATACATCCAGCATCAGCTGGGTATGTTAGTCCCAGTACCTGGAAGCTGCTTGGCAGTGACTATATGTGCCCAGTATGTGATGGTACTGCCTTCCCAGGGCAGTATCTACTCAACCAGCAACAATAGCCCAGCCTCTTGGATATGGGAGGCAATACTGGCATCAACAGGCACTAGCAGCAGCTCTGCCCTGCTCAGGAAGGAGTGAGAGGGTCCAACAGCCGTACAGCGGCTGCCAGAGGTGACAGCAATGCCTTGGCCAGCGGAGACGGTGCATCAGAGCTGCTCTTGAGGAGTGGAGCAACCCTCGCAGAGCTGGAGAGCCCCTTTGGGAAAGGCAGGTCATCATCATAGCACCAGAGACTGCAGGCAGACAAAGGCAGCATCTGGCCTGATGGCAGATCCTACCGCAGGCTGGGCCAGGCTGACCAGCAAGGTCTGGCTTGGGTTCAGCAAGAGCAGCTGCAGGCCAGATAAACCAGACATCAGCACAGCGGGAGCAGTGGCACCCAGGGGTCAAAGGCAGCCTGAGAACTGGGGACGAGGGGAGTGTGCCCATTTCCACGTAGGTTGCTGATGCTGACAGAGAAAGAGAAGAATCTACATAAACCCAGACAAATTCCAGTCAAAACTGAGATCTGGTGATGGGTTTTATATGAAGTGATAGGGGCCTTTCACCTCTGGAGAAAACTCCACAGAACAGGAGTAGATTTTCTGTCCCAGTGCCTTCAAACCCTGACAGGAGGCCCTTTGGGAAGCAGGGGGTTAGACAAAAGAAACCAGGAGAATTTCCTCTGTTACCTACAAGCTCACACCGAGTGATGAACAGCTGCTTCTTGACTTAAAATCTCTCCCTGGATGTGCTTGAGCTGTACAGTTCTTTCAGGTGTGACAGGCAGACCTACCTCCAGTACCATGGACTCCATGTGGGTGGGGACAATGGGACAGCGACTCAGGTGGCTTCATAATGACACAGGAACAGCCAGCCCATGCACTCTATCAACCCTACCATTTCTAGTTTGCCTATCTGAGCATCAAACAACCTGCTACAGCAAGCAAAAGGAGCATTTTTCTGTTCTTGACCTGCATAAAGTGCACCACCAGTTGTCCATCTCAGAAGAGCATTTGAGCCATAGGAGCAGTGGAGGTGATGGTACCTACTCAAAGAGAGCAGTCTGCTGGTTCACCAGCTGTCTACAAGGTCTCTTACACAATTGCTTATGGACTTTCTCTCCCCCTCTAGTCATAAGCCAGAAGGAAGACCCACATGTCAATCTTCCAGAAGCAACTTCACCAGGATGACAGCAACCATACTGTAACCCCTCATCACAGAAGCAGCGGCCAATGCAAGTAGGACTGATATGGCCCAGGGGCGGATACCCTGGTCTTGATACCAGTTGTCCACAGGGAACCATAAAGTCCCCCCTCCAAAATACTTCACCCTTGTGAGTTGCTCAGCAAAGGCTCTCCCACATAAGTCAGCATTTTCCCAGCAACTCCCTGAGTAAACTGACACACGTAAGCTCAGGAGTGCAGGGCCCTGCTTCAGTCTGTTGTTTGTTCCCTCATGCTGAAGGGCAATGCCATGACAGAGAGCTCATGTAGAAGTCCCCTATGGTGCCAGACACATCACACCTCTAGCTAGGCCAGTGCCTGCCTCAGGCACACCACAATAAACACCTCCAGGAAAATCCAACCATCACACATATATTTCCATCTGTACTTCAACGCCTGAATCCTGGACCACAGCTCTGCTCCCTTCACCTGGAATCTTCCTGCTTACCAGCGATCTGACTGCAGCTCTAGGGCAGGATGGCTGAAGTTGCCACTGACATATTTGAAATACAGGGAACTTGAAGCAAACATAGATCACAGCAGAGAGCCTTGAGCAATACATAGGTCCTGAGGATGATTTTCATGTAGCACCATGCATGTAAGGCTCACAAGAAGACTTAAATGATGGACAGAGGAGAGGCAGATATTAGCTGGGACTGATCATGTCAGTGTACCCAGAAATGGAAAGCCTTACTGTTCTACAGTCCTGCACTTCCCTGTGGAAACTGGGCATTACATTTCCACCCAAATGCCAGCAGACACGATCCTCTCTCTCAGCCGGCAGAAGGTAAGAGCTGGTGTTCTCAGCAGAGAGCTGAGGTAAGTAGGTAAGGATTCTGTTACTCTGGGCATCATAAGTATGTGGCCTAGGAGATCTCTGCCTCCAGACTTGTATACAGACTGATGAGATCAAGCAGGCAAAAGGGCAGGGACTATTAATCCCTTTTTTCCACATGGAGAAGTGAGGCTCAAGCCCCCTGTATTTAGTGCAGCAGCAGCATGGGAAGAAGATGCAGCTGTCAAAAACTGCAGTCCATAGGCAGCAAAGCGGAGTGGAATATGCAGGGAGCTAGTTCAAGCAACTGCAGAGCCCTGTTACAGGGGCAAGTCTTGAGAAGAGCTCTACATTTGAATCTGACCACAGCAGAACACTTTGTGGATTTTCTGGGCAGCCTTTAAGAACTGGCTTCATCTGAAGGTTATAACAACAACAAAATTCTGTAGGGAAATGTATCTATACTCAGTAGAGGTGGGCATGCCTCATCAGCTTGATTTGCTAGTAGGACAATGACTTCCCTGTGGTATTTAAGTGCCAGCAAAAGCAAGAATGCTTATAGATGTAACACCATGGAGTACCAGCAGGTGACACAAGGCAAGGAATACAGTATTTCTTTCTAATATACCACATGTAAGGAGATAAGAGTGAAAGAAGGAATTTTCTAAATGGATAAAAGCTTGTAATAAACATTATTTAATAGCAATTCATCAAAAGCTTCTCCCACCATTATTCTCACCAGTTCTATCTGGAGTTGAATATATAAGGGTTGCAGGTATGTTGCCTTACTGAAGTCCAGCTTCAGGCAGTTTGCCTGGTGAAGCCAAAGACCCAATGCAGGCCTGCCTGTGATTTCACTGATGTTATGCTTTGCTAATGATCCAGGCACTTGGGTCTCAGTTTCCACGAAAAGGCATCTTCTCATGGATGTGTATGAGCTAGCATCAAATGAAAGGTCCTGTGCAGGGCAATTAAGAGAACCTATTCCTCTATTCACATCATCTTAGGGCCTCATTCTGTTCCTTACATTCTTGGAAAGCAGTCGCTTACAGCCCAGAAACACTGATTTTGGTTATTTTTTATTTCATTTACACAGTTCTTACTGTCACTGGTTAGTTTGGGAAGATTCATCCCCAGGCAGGATTGGCATCATTCAGGCTTTGCTGGACCAAGCTGCCAATACCCTTGGGGCTTCCCATTTGATGCCCTCTTCATTTCTCCTTCAAAAGCTATTTCCTCACCAATTGCTGAGCAACTTTGGCCATCAAATCCAGGACCTCGTGGCAGTCAGTTGAGCCACCAAAGCTATATTCCTCCTAGTATTAAAGCTGTTTTCCTGTGTCCCTTGGGAAAGATACAGGCAGGTGACACTGGCAAGGTACATTTATCCTCCCACTGACAGGTAACCTTCTCCATGTCAGAAAAAGGTTAGTCAGCATATGGCAAGAGGAGAAAAACACCTTCCTGGTACTTCCACCAGCAACAGTGATTTTCATACACTGGCCTGACATGCTTTTGTCCTCTGTTACAGTGGGATCAGAGCAAAAGCTTTGGAGACAGCTAGCTCAGGCAGTGAAGCCCCATGGTGTAAGATGTAAAACATCCAAGTGCAGCTCCAATAGATGACAGAGGTCCTTGGAAGTGTGCAAAGCAGTTGCTCCAGGAAAGATTTCAACTGCTGCAGGCTCTGCTTGGAAGGTTCTATACCAGGCAGCGTAAGCAGATGCCTGCAGGCACAGGAGGTGAATGGGACCCAGCTCTCCCTTTTTGAGAGGCCAAGCCATTAACAGGCAGTGCCTCCACAGCTCCCAACCTGAGCCAGGCCTGATCCACCTAACCCATCAGTTCTGCCTCATTGCCCGCATGCAACCTCTTCCAAATGCTGCTGAAAACAGCAGGCTCCTGCAGGAGGCTGGAAGGTAGCACTGGTAAGGTTCATGGGCTACCTCCTGGCTCTCTGCTCTCTAAGCACAGCCACCTTGCCATGTGAAGGAAACTTTTGGCAGCTGTCTGGTGCTGGGAGACAGGGCTTGTTGAGCTTGGCTGAGTAATCCCAGCCTCTCCCGTCACTGCAGCTGCATGCATCCTCTTTCTCCCAACCCAAGGATCGCTGCCTCGCTGAATCACCCCATTAAATTGCTAATATCTTATTGTTCTTTAAGATTTTGAAACTTGCTGCGAAACGTTTACAGATAATTTTTTTTTGCCTGCAGTCACTGTGCCTAATGCCCAGTCATTGAGTGCCATATGTGTTTATATGCACTGCAATTTTCCACTTGATTACATTTTACCACAAACACTTTCATCCACTCTGCAAAGACAGCAGCAACACATCCATAACGTTCAGAGCAGCCCAGACAGACAGAGCCCAGACACAAATGTCTCCACTGGCCAGGGCACTTCAGAATGAGAGATTCCTAAATCCAACCAACCCAACCTCCAATTCTGAAGTCCCCAAAGGCACAAGTACCTCTGTCACCTAAAGGAACATCTAAAGTTAGCTTCATGCTCCAGCTTCACCATTAAGCACTGGGTACTGCTCATAAGTCTGGAACAGCTGTGCAACATGAAGGTGCTTGGCAATAACCAAGGATATATCAGATTTTCCAGCACACAGGGGATGAACCAGGCCACCACAAGGATGCTTAGCACCTGAAGCTGCAGAAATACAGTAATAGTGCAGCATGCAGCACAGACCAGTTCTGAATTTAGATCCTATACCCCTGAAAGCAGGGACAAGTTCTTGTTCAGCCTGCAGCTAATCAGGCATAGTCCAGCTTGTCTGTAGTGGGGACCATAGCTCCTGATCACAACACCTTCCTGTCTGCAACTAGGCAAGTCACCTCATCACAGCACATAGCACTTTGCCTGAGAACATCTGGCTTAGGGCCACAGTGGTGCTCATGCAACCAGGCTACAGCCTTCCAGAAGAGGATGGGCAACAGATGCATCTACACAGCAATACTGACATCCCCATGCAAGCCCACCTATGTCACCAGTTCAGCACAGCACCAAGCAGAGGACACTGGCTCAGCTGCAGTGGTAAGGCCTCTGCAGTAGTGAGCTAAGCCTCAACAATATATGTTGATGCAGCAACACTGCTTTGGTTATGCAGTCAAACAGCTCTGCCCCAGTCCTTCAATGTCCCACCCTCTTCACTGTATGGAATGGACGCTCATTGCAGGGAAGTGACAAGCATCAGCCATGTGATGATCAGGAGCTCTCAATCCATTACCATGTACCTGAGACTGCCTTACTGACCAGCTCTGCTGACAGACACGGTGCAATTTCAGTGTGGAAGCTCCTCATAACCCTGGAGACCAATGAAAATACCCAACAGCATCCTGCCACAAAGACTTTTGCAGAGCAGAATAATGTGATAATTCCCTTACATTCTGGGTTATCTGGGCTCTATAATCATTCCAAAGTAAGAGGGACGTGTACCTGTTGGGGTAAATCCAGAGGAGGACCATGAAGATAATGAGAGGGCTGGAGCACCTCTCCTATGAAGACAGGACAGCTGGGCTTGTTCAGCCTGTAGAGAAGATTCCAGGGAGACCTTAGAACAACCTTTCAGTACCTAAGGGGGGCCTACAAGAAATCTGGAGAGGGACTTTCTACAAGGGCATGTAGTGATAGGGCAAGTGAGAATGGTTTTAAAGTGAAAGAGGGTGGATTTAGATTAGGCATTAGGAAGAAATTCTTTACTGTGGGGATGGTTAAGCACTGGCACAGGTTGCCCAGAGAAGCCATGGCTGCTCCATCGCTGGCAGTGTTCAAGGTCAGGTTGGATGGGGCTTTGAGCAACCTGATCTAGTAGAAGGTGTCCCTGCCCGTGGCAGGGGGTTCAACCAGATGAGCTTTAAAGTCATTTCTGACCCAAACCATTCTGTGATTCTATGATTTTGTGAGGTGAGATGAAATACAGCACACCAGGTGATGAGTTCTCTTGGGCATACTCAGAGGATTGTATAATAATCTGGGTTGGAAGAGGCCTCACAAGATATCTAATTCAACTTCCCTCTTAAAGCAAGTACAATTAGATCAGATTGCTCAAGGTCTTGGTCAGTTAAGTTAATATTTCTAAGGTTGGAAACACCACAGCGTCTCTGGGCAAACAAAGTTAATGATAAAAGCAACAGTGAGAACCCACTGCTGCATGTTCCCAGACTCCTCTTTCCATGGTCTGATCTCATAAGGAAAGAAGGGAAGGCCGACAGCATTGTGTTCTGCTAACTGCTCATGGCTTGGGTGGGGGGAAAGACACCAATTTTGTCACAGCAGCACTATGTGATTCAAAGTCCTGAGTGCACACAACAGGTAGGACCCTTACAGATCTCACTGGGACTGTTGATGATTTAAAATAGGCTTTCCCCACTAACTGTATTGGTTGGATTTCATTTCTGAAGATCTTATACATTTCTCTTTGAAAACTCCCAGGCCTGAGGTAAACTCTTTAAGACCTCTGCTGTGTTCCCTTCAATGTTACCACTGATCACTGGATATAAAATGTCCACTGACAGACAGTTTTCTGCTGTTAAAAAAATGTCCCATCACTGACCAAACACAAGGAAGCAACCATAACTACTCCACACTGGAGAAGAGGCACTGAAGCCATTAGTGGTCACTAGCCTGGAAGCCCAAAGACAGTTCAGACCCTCAACACATGAGCACAGGCCTGCAGAAAACAAGACAGATCAGTGAGTCCAGCTACCAAGAATGGCCACCACTGTTCCAGCAAGTGCTTGCTTCCTCTTGTTCAACAACACTGCTTAGCACCATCAGCACAGAATCAATATTCCCTTGAAAGAAATGCTAGTTTGGAGGAACTCAGCAGTGACCTTGGCAGAGGTCACTCTCAAGACATAGGGCAGCATGACATGACAGCTCCCTCTGTCAGAAGGAGCACACTGCCTTTTCATCTGCTAGAAAGTCCCTGTTAGCTCCTTTTTTCTTTGAGTATTCCTACCTTCCAGAGTCTGATGCAGTTGCACACAAGGGGCAAAGATGTTTATTCCAGATACCCTCCCTTTTGACTTAGGAGCTGCATCAGCCTTTAGGTCTGCACCTGAAGGGCAACCTTTTCACAAGGAGAAAACAAGCAAATGGGAAGTGTAGGAGAGAGGTCGTTCTTCCCTAGCATCTTCACTGAACCCATTCAAGCCTGCTGCTAAAACCGACTCTTGCGCCTTTCATGCAGGGAAAGAACTTGAGCTCATGTGGTGAATAGTGAGCAGTGATGTTTCATAACAAGGTGTGAGCTTCTCAGAGTCAGTTAGGGGCTATCACCTGCCTGGCTGCTACTCCCAGAGGCATAGCTGCATTGAGATAGGGGGTTTGGCCTTGGGCTGCTGCTTCGTCCCATCTCAAGAGGTGGTGAATTTGAAGCACAGACACCTCATTCCATCTGCCCTGCTTTTTGGTCTACTTGAAGAGCTGTGAAGTCTCTAGGGCCTTTTTCCTGGATGAGTCTGTTCACTGTCTTCCAGACTCAACTCAGGGCTTATTTACCTGTTTAATACCGACACAAGACTAGAGAGGATCCTTTGGGTCACCAAATCCAGTCTCCTGCCTGAGAATACCTGACCACTTTATGCAAGATCTTTACATCACATTCCAACTGAATTCTAGTGCATCTTCAACAACTTCTTTTCCTTCACTACCTCCTCCACTCCTGTAAATGTTAGTTGCAACCCACTGGTCTGTACAAACAGTTTCTAGACAACCCCAGAGGTCATATGGTTATCCCTGGGCCTCTCCTTCCCACTGTGGAGGATATCTGCTTTCACAGTACAATGAAAAAGAGTAACTCTAGAAGTAAGGCATTCCTTGGTTCCATGCTGAGGGGACAGAGGATGCTGTAAAGCCTGATTAGAGTAGTTAAAAAGTCCTTTTTGGAACATCATGCACCCTGATCTACCCAATTGTCATTCTAGTTAGGTGGCAGAGCCTTTGCAATAGCATGTACCATGGCCCAAGAGCTTCCTTGGTGGAGGTGAGTGGAAGGCATCCTCAAAACAACATAATGAGTCCATGTGAACCATGACAGAGACTCAAAGGCAACTTCCTTCCTGTACAAGACAAAGGGGATTTTAAGATGAAGGCTTCCACATCCATGTGAAAAATCATCCCCATTCTTTTTCCCCTGATGATCCTAGACTGCTCTTCCTTCTCCTGCGACAGCTTTTCCCTCAAGCCACTCTGTTGGAGGCTGATATTTTTCTGAGCAGCCTGATTTCTTCCCAACTGCCTTTGCACTGAAACCAAGATTTGAAGGGGAGCCTGGGGAGAGGGAAGGAGCGAAGTATGACACATACAAGCTATAGTGAAATGACATATTCATCACAGCTAATGGGGTCCCACATGGCACCCCAACTGGATGCTGCCCCACTGCCCATTTCCCAGCTGGCTCTGCTGGAGTTTCCCCCCTGCTCCCCTCCCCACATTTCTGGTGGTGTCACTCCAAGCGAAGTGGCTGATCTGATTGGTGAGAGAACACGAGGGGTGTCAGAGAAGGTGCTCACAGACATTTCTTGGCCGCCTCAAGGAAATAAAGGCCATCGCTGAGCCTGTCAAAATGATTAATCGCTTACAGGGAATGAGGGGGAGGAGGAAGAGGGAGGGAAAAGGAAGGGGAGTAAGGAGGAGAGAAAGACAGATGGGATGGGGAGAGCTATAAACAAACAGCAAAAGCAGGAGACACAGGATTGCCTCTCTGCTGGGGAGGAGGTAGAGGCCAGGGGCCAGTGAACCGGTGGCAGATGAGTGGGTCCTTCCTAGCCCCAGGCTCTACTTGGAGATTCCCATCACTGCTCACATCCCAGGTTTGCACCACCCCCAAATACAGGCTCAAAGAGCACTAAGGTCTGCCCTGCCAGAGCCGTGTCAGACCTGACAGCACAAGTAACATGACCCTGCGACTCGCCAGCTCTACAAATCCCTGCAGTTCACGTGAGCTGACAGACCAGAACCTTATTACCTCAAATGCCAAGCAAGGCCTTACTGCCCCTTACCTTCCAGCTCCAGTGTCTGGCATGTGACCTCAATACCCACTAGCACCAGTAATTCTTTGCTGCCAGAAGCATTTTATCCCAGTGAAACACAGATGGATAGGAGCAGCTTCTGAGAGACTGGCAGAGGTTCTGGCAGAGGAACTTGGAGCAGAATCAGTCCATCGCTTGCAGTACTAAGCTCTCCCACAGAAAGTGCCTCCTTGGCTGCTATTATAACACAATGTGCCCTCTCCATGGGCACAGGGACTGTCCTTTTATAGAAGCAAATGGTTTGACCTCACCCCTTTAGCTGCTTTCAGCTCAGCCAGAGCCCTCACACAGTTCACTGCATGAGGCCAGCAGTATTTAAGCAGCTCAGGGAGCGCAGAGCGTGCAGCAGATCTCATAACACAGATTACCTACATACACTCTCCCCCCTTCCTGCCTCCCCAAGGGATTTCAAGTCACATCCAAAGGTCCTCCCTGTCAAGGTGTTCAGTGGTGAATCCTGACTATTCAAGAAAAAAGCACAACTGAAAATCTGAGATGGAAGGAACACCTGTGGCTCCTGCCATCCAGCACAGTGACATTTCCTGCAGCAACAGCAATACCCTGTTGTGTCCAAGTCTGGGCTTTCTCAGTGTTTACTGCAAGTTTGTGAGGTGAATTCTGACAGCAAGTCCACAACATCACAAGTTGACTTTCACAAAATACATGAGCTACACTCCTCCAAATGTAAATGTGCTTCAAATGTTGCTGTGAAAGAAGAGCATCCCTCTCCTCACATGTTTAAGAGGGAAAAAAGTCACTACCTAAGACATCTCCCCACCCTGAGCAATGTGATCAGTGATGCTCCTAACTTCTCTCATGATGAGCACTGGATGAAAAGCCTTGCTAGATCCTGTCCTGAGATCCACTGTTTTCTCTTTCATTTTGAGTTCCTATGGTGAGCAACACTAGCCATGGGAAGAGGCTGAAAATCCAAGCTGCTATCATTTGTCTGAGGTCAGAGACATCTGGGAACAAGACAACATGGCTTCAGCCCTCCCCTTTGGAGGCACCCACTTTGATTTCCAGTCACAGAAAGAATAATCACCCTGATGGAGACCTCTGCCTCAAGTGAATGACGCAGCCTTACAAAGACAGGAATTGGCATCGAAATCAATGAATCCAGTAAGCTTAAGTCTTGAGATGAACCAACTAGCATTACATGCCCCACAAGTCATCTTCTCTCCCAAGCTATAGCTGTTGATCTAACCAGAGGCAGTGCTTCTTCATGTAAGCGATACACAAATGTTTAATCTGTCAAGACTTTGAATGACAGCTGTAGGAACAACAGGTAACAAATTTCATGTGCATTGATAATTTGATCAAAACCCACAAAAACCAAATAAATGCATATAATGGATTGTACATGGCTGGATGAGGAGCTAAGCGAGCAAATGACAGACACAGAAAATTCACAACTGCCTTCTTTTTTTTACCTGTTGTGCAGCCTATCAGGTGCTTCCTTGCTCTTGCAGGAAATGACATTATCAGGGAAAGAGCGTGGAATTGCTTTCGCACTGCTCATCCTAATCTTTCTGCATGCCAGTCAATGCCCACAGCTGCCCTCGTTTGCACCAGAAACTGCAAGGCTGCATGCTAGGTGTGAGAAAAGGAGACCAAACCAATTTAAGAAGTTGTTTCTACGCTTTTTGCTGGCAGTTTGTGGCCAGGCACTGAGAAGGAAACTCAATGTGCTGATGGGACAGATAGATGTGATCACTGAAGAGCATGGGACGGATTTTGCCTAGCTGCCTTCCTCCGCAAGCTTTCTAACACAGCCAAGACCCTTGCTGCTGCTCCGTACCTAGGCAGTGGGGGCTCTGTAGAGCAACAGTAGTACTCAGAGTTACACATCTCATGGACTTCGCTGTGGCTCTAGTGCCTGCCTCCATTGTTTGTGGGATATTCTCCCCCCGCTTCCCTGCTTCTAACAAAGATTCTGATTAATGATCGCTCATTCCTAATTGTCAAATTTCTTTTCCTTCATCCTGTGTCTAATCACCAGTGACAGAAGCCATTACGCAAATGAGAGCAGACGACTTCCCACAACTGTTCTCGTTGGTAAAAGCCTTGTAATTTAAAGCTCTGATTTGTAGAGGAAAGCTGCGTTTCCCCAAGGCGTCCGGGCATCTGTTCCACTTACACTCCAAGAGCCTCCACTTCCGTTCCCTCCCCCCACAATTAGTTCTCTGCTTGCAACAAATATTTGACTTTGCAAGGCAGTAATTAGAACTTACTTTGCGTGTGTTTGTCACAGTAGCAGCATCTTTTTCCCTTCTCTTCTAGGCAGCATCAATGAAGAAAAGCGCTCAGATGGTGACTTTAGGACTTCCCAGGACAACAGTGACAGAGGTGCCGTCTCCAAAACAGGAACTGAAGACTGTAAACCAGAGCGCAAAGAGCTCTTCACACACAGAGAGGCTTAGGGAAAAGCACTTTGAAAAAACTACACACACAAAGGCAGTACCCCCTGCGGCAGTTGCTGCTCTGCTTCCAGGGCTGGGGTGGCAGCATGGGTTGCACATGTATCAGTCTAAGGGCCTGCCAAAAGACTGTCATGACCATGAGTGCACCATCCCCATCCTAGAATTTTAAAGAGCAGTTGGCTGTGTTCAAGTTTGGCTAATTCATTGATAAGAGTTACTGCAAAAAAAGAAGCAGCAGTCTTGGCCCAGGCCTGTCTCTCTATCCCTCAAGAGCTGCTCTGATGCTGAGGGTCTCCCCCCTTACCTGCACCTGTTGGGTTGCCTCAGCAGTGCACTGTGTCTCATACCTCCTCAACCCTGGCCTGCTGGCTTCATCCTGAATCTGTTTTATCACTCCAAATTTCCTGGGTGATCACTGCACTGCACTTGGTCACCAAGTGCATCAGCCTAAATACTGAGGCTCTTCTCTTTCCAAGGGATCATGACTCTTCAACAGCCATGATCTAAAAGGATTAAGAGAAAGATTATTTATCCTTAGAAAAAAATACCACTTCTCAAGGAATAGAGAAATGGGGGGAACAAGAGAGGAAAGGTATTCTAGGACCTAAGGTAATAAAACCAAACAAGAGTGAAAGAGAAAAATCTTGGAGTCTGATCTGGTTTTCAAATGACAGTTCTCATTCATGTTTCTTGTTTCTCAGCACAGACTGAGACACTTCTGGGCTCTGTGGCGCTAGCCATGCATATTACCCAAGAGGCATGTGCGCAACAGAAAGACTACAGGATCAGACTAATAACCACTAAGGTCAGTGGAACAGAAGCAAGTGTGCATTCAGAGACAATGATCCCAGCAGCTACAGCAGGGAAGGGTGAATACCCATGGTTACAGAAGACTCTATCCACCTGTCTTTCCTACTACTTCCACAAGTCCCTGTCCCCCAAGAGTGTGAGGGGACAATGCCAGTTGGGGTAGCCCAGGTTCAGACAGTTGTCTCTCCCCCACACCACACCAACATCCCTAATCTCTATTCAGGTCTTCTCCACTTTACTATATGTTAGAAATTTGTTCAGATTTAGCCAACATTTCACTGATGGTGAGATGTCAAGATTGCTGTAGAGTTAATATTACTGTAAGATAATGTGTGCTTTTATTAGGTAGAGAGGACTCCACCACCCAAGGCTGCTAACATACAGCAGAGGTACACAAAGCTTCCTGCCCAAAATCTCCTTGACCAATGTCTGAATTGGATAAAGGACAACATGGAGAACAAGGTAACCAAAAGCATAAGCAACTGACAGAATACATTAGACAGGATTGTGTAGTTTGCTCCATCATTCTGTCAATGACCAGAGCATGGTCACTCCATTCAGGTCAGCAGGGAGGGAAATGTGTTCCCTCCTCACACACACTTTTTGGTGACAGCGGTCAAGGATACCATCTTATTCCCAGCTTTCGTTTCAGGCTTAGAGAAGTAGTATGGGGAAAGTTGTGAAGACCTATGATAATGCAATTGGTATTGCTGTTTTGAAGGCATAGCTGGAGACCAGCAGCTTTCACCAGTGAAGAACATCAGTGGAGTTACTAGAAACTACTGAAAGGCTTTCACCAGTGAAGAACATCAGTGGAGTTACTAGAAACTACTGAAAGGTAGCTTTATACACACATCTCTTATATAGTTCTCGTATACAGCCACTCACAAAATAAAAGCCACACAATTTGTTGTTCAACATTGGTTGTATTTAAGAACTACACTTCAGAAGGTACCGTGTGTTTGTCACACCCCACCCCCTGCACACACACCCCCAGCAGAGAACACACAGCTTCCGAATACCATGGCAAGGGGCATTGAAAGCACAAGGTGAAAAGGGAAGGGGCAGGGAGTCAGTCCATCAGTGCATTGTAAATGAGCTTTCACAAAGTCAAGCGCAGCAAAACCTGCTCAGACACTTTAAGAGTTAGACCTTTGGCAAATAAAGAAAAAAAATGCATCCTGAAGTACCATTCTCTCTCCACATGGGATATGAACTCCCACCCTGAACTTCAAGAGCTGATGGTGTCTAACAAGTAGTACTGGTGACTACTGTGTGTTAACAGCACAGAGATGGGATTTCATTTGAGCATCTTTCAGCCAAGGGCACGTGCCCAGGATTCCTGGGAAGATCTGGCTTTTGGCAAGAGTCAGCAGCTTAGCCTTCTTTCTCACCTGCCCAAAGGCTGAACACTGATAAGCATCCAGCTGAGTGACCTTCATCTGGGTCTAACCACAGCTCTGGAGAGTCTGCAACAAATAACATGGCAGTCAGACTACTCAGTGACATAGATATATTTCTTAAACAAGAACCCTGCACATGCCAATTACACTTCATTTGTTCTGACCTGTAAAGCAGCCAGAAAACTAGCCCTTGGGACCTCCTGCTTAAGAAGCCTTTCACCTTTGTGCAAGACAAGCTCACTGCAAGTGGTGCATGAGCTGTCGCACCAAAGGATGGAACATGAGGCCAAAGACAGAACACTTCTTGAGTGCCATGTTCTCAATGCTTTTATCAGAATAATGTCAGAACAAACCCCAAAGAACAACAGGAAAAATGCTGGGATATCTCAACAGAATGAATTCCCCACTGTTCCCTGGGATGAGATATATGGGCTATGAAAGTTTCTTTCACCTCTGGTTCTTGGGACCCATTACAACCACATCAAACATACAAGACCTTTGCACCATCCCCTAAACCAGGGACAGCAGCACAGCACACCTCAGGGAATAAAAAGCCAGTCTCCGTAAGAGTCTAAGGCTTTTGTCTGCAAGAGGAGGAAGAAAGCAAAATAATTTTTGAGGGTCATTGCTAAGGATTCTTAAACAGAGGCTTGTCTGGTTCTCTTGTCACTTCCCAGTCTGCCATGTCAAGTCCCAGAACCCAAAAAGGATCAAGATAAACTTAACCACATTTAAACAGAAAGCCCTGACTTCTTCCACATGACTGTACAAGAGAACCACACACTGGCATGGAATAACTGATGGACAGGAGCCACACATCATCACATAAGCACGCACACCTGTGCGCAGCCACACATTTTGAGTTCTTGCAGTTTCAGTAAAAAGGGCACTTTCCCATGTTACTCCAAGGAGCCAGCACCCCTGGTGAGGAGAGAAGAGAGGCTCTGTACCTATATGACGCTGCGTTTTGACTGTCTAGCTCAGCACCCCTGGGGAATTTCATTTGAAAATGTGGCTTAACCATTCAAGACTTGGAGAGTGCCCCAGCATTAATGCATCCCTCTTCACAATGTATATCCCCCTTCAACCACACTGCAGCTTCAGAAGAATGGGAAAGAAGCCTTCACTCCCCAGAAAAAGCTGTTGGAAAGGAGGTTTATCTAGACTCCTACAACACAGATGTTATTTGGAGAGCATTGGATTTGGTGCTCACACACTAGATGAATTCACTCTGATCTCTACCCTGTACTAAGTCCAAAGCATGGATGTCCTAAGTTGAAGAAATCAAATCATTTGTCCAGTTGACCATCACACACAGGCTATGTTTGTTTCCGTTTACAAAAAGGTGCCAAGAGTTGAGCATGGACAGGTCCTCTAACAACAGAGGACTTTTAAACCTATCACTTCCCATCTTACATTCATCCCAGGCACCAATCCATAAACCCAGCCAGGAGGTCCAAACCCTGTGAGGCTGAGGAAACAAGATCACACCTGGTTCCCCTCCAAGCTCTTCTTCAAATGCCTGAAAATCCTGAAGCAACGCATCCAAATGCCAGAAATCATGCTCCTTGTTGTGGCAAACAGGGCAGAGGGAGAAAAAACAAGTTAGTGAGCATGAATCCAGCTTCCAGCAAGTGCAGACGCTTTCTTGGGAGGTTCGGTTAAATGAGAATGGAGGATGAATGGGGTACTAACAGTTCTGCAGTTCCAGTAGCCCCCTTTATTGTACTGGGGCAGGGACAGGTCAGGAAACCCATCAGTCTGTTAAGTGCTGCGTGCAATACTAGCGCTCAGTATCTTCCATTGCTTGTGAACAAAGCAGCTCCAACATCAGTCACCCAGCAGCCAGGCATTAGTCATATCGTCCCTTAATCATCATGTTCAACAAGGGACCCACCTGTTCAAAGCAAAACCAAATCGTTAGCTGGGACAGATACACTGCAATGGCAGCTGCAGAGCCTGCTCCCTCTGCAACCTTATGAGCTGAGCAGCCCAGGACAGAGGATATTAATGCACAAACTGAACCTAAGATACACCAAATCAATTTTGAAATATCTTCCGCATAAAACACTGGGGCACCCCTGAGCACATCCACAAATACCCTACCAAAATTGCAGGGTTCTCTGCCAACACCCAACTTTTTCCACCAAAATACTGCATCACCAGTATTTGTTTGAAACTTTTTCACTTCCCACCCTAGATTTGCAATTTCTCAGTAGATGCTATTTAAAGGAGTCAGTAGTCATCAGGGTTTGCTTTTTGCAGGGCAGAGAAGGAACATTCTTACTCACTGAATCCTCTCTGGTCCTTGGGGTCACTTGGAAGGAAGGCTAGGACTGACGATTTTGCTAAGGTTTTGTTTTCAGTCACTCCCATTTCTCAGCACTGCCTGATCACTGAGGGAAGTTCAGCATGCTATGGCAGTAAGATAATCTCAGGGGAGAGGCACGATGAGTGCGCCAAAGAGGAGTTCCTGAACAGTGGTAAGGGTTACAGACCGTGAAAACATTTCTATTCACATCCAGAATTTCCACTTTCAGGTGAGCAGGACATCTTCAAAAGCATACTCATACAACTTCAATCTGTTTTTCTGAAATACCAGTTGGTTAAAATTGCAAAGAATTCACAGATGACTGAAGCACATGGCTTAACAGAAGAGACTTCTCTTAGTCAAAGAGACTTGGATTCAACAGGTAAAACAGTTTTGATAAACATGGGGCATTGTTGCTGCACATAAGGCTAAGCAGCGTTTGGGAGCAACACTTTCCTGGCAGGACTCAAAGCCAAAGTACACCTTCCCCCACATATACAAGAACAATTACACCATTGTAGAGGTCCTCTCCAGAATTATAATTTAAAGAGCTTGCCTTTTTGCAGCCAAAGGACCTTCTGAAGACAGCAGGAAGAACCATTCACAGCAACAGAGCAACCCTGCTTTCTCCTACCCTCACTGTGTCACCTGCAGAGCCAAATAGTTGGCATCTCGAGTTCTGCAATAAGCCATAATGATTTCAACAGCAGTAACTGTATGTTGGTTTTTTTTTGTACCTCTTGTGGATTTCCTAAGGCTTCTCCCAACATCTTCTCAATGTTCCTCATTATCGCCACTTTCTGATGAGCCTTTAACGGATACTCAATTCTCTTTGGGGTTGGTGCACCCTGAAATATCAAAAATAGCTCACTGCATCTTTCTGAATTGGCAGATTACTCCACCTTCTCCCAGCCACCTAGTTCTTCACATGAAACTCAAAAGGGAGAAAGCAGCTTTCAGCTTTAAAGCAAAGGATTTGGTGCAACTAAGTTCTCATACTGACAACACATGCCAATAAATCTCTACCTGAAAAAAATCCCCTGGGACAGAGCTATCCAGGCTGCGCAGGAAGGTGCTTGTACTCACCTTGTACCAGAAGTTCACAGTGATGGTAATCCCCCCATTCAGGAGAGACTCAATGTGGTGCCACCTGCATGGAAACCACACAGAAAGGAAAAGAAACTATTGCTGTAACTTATAGTGAAATACCTTGGATGGATGAGTTCAGACAGCACTAGACAAGCCTTGCCCTATCAAGACCTTGGAACTTCTGGAAAGCTCTCTTTATTTAAATACAGATCCTTTTCTTGTACATGTCAGTGGGAGTATTCGCACAATAACGTGGTGTCAGGAAGAAAATACCACTCCCATTTGACAGATAGGAAGCAGAAACACATTGGCCCAAGATATCACGGAAAATATCATACTTACTGAAGAAGTCAAATCAAAATTATCTAAGAGCAACCCCAACACTTTAAGCAGAAGGCATTTTAAACCTGTTTGCTGGTCACCGCATTCCACTAGCCTTCTTACCAGTACATAGGTATGTATAGCACATCCCCTGGACCAACCACCGTCTCATAACCAACCACACTCCGGAAATTCGGGAACTTCTCATAGTCAGGATTGTCAAAGTCCACCTAATAGAAGAAAACATTAAGAAACTCAGAACAACTTCCTGCAGTGACAGTCCTCATCATTGGCTTTCAGCATCAAACCATCCTGATCTTCCCTATATAGCTTTTACGTTCCCACTGATGTCTGAACTCCACTCCTCAAAATACCATCAACTTAGACAGGAGTCATGCAATTTGTCTGAGCAAAACTGTATTTGACCAAGTGACTGGTGAAACAGAAGAAAGTAGTAACTGCAGTCCAGTTGGACTATCAGTAAGGAGATGTTTACAGCCCTAGCACTTGCAAGTCAGGACCAGACACATACAGAAACAGCACTAGTTCTTCCAATTATCCTCAGTGTATTCACCCGTTAACAGATCTGTACACAGGTTTTGCAAAAGCTCAGCCAGTGGTGTGTGGCTTTAATTTCAGTGCAGTTTCCTCCCATCCAACATCTTCACAAATGCCCTTTTTTGGCATAGAGAACAGATCTGCTACTCTCACCTGGCTCTGTCTGTCGCAGGGATGGTGCACAGGATAAGGGTAGAGGCATTCAAACTGATCAGGAGGGAACAGGATACACCTCTTATAACCCTTAATCTGAGCAAAGAAGTTCTGCTGCTCATCATAGTGAGCTGGTGTCACATTCCCTATAGAGAAAAGATGATAAACAAGACACTCAATGTACAGGTATGAAAGATAGAAGCAAATTATATTCCTTGCTAAAGACAGCAAATACACTCCCACATATTCTGAAAACTAAACAAGGAAAATGACCACAGGAACATAGCAAACTGATAACTGTATCAGTCAGCCTTTATTGAGCAGTTGCTATACCACTTAATTTCCATTCTAAATCCATATTCAGCAACTTCTGCTCTACCATATTAGAATTTCCAGCTTGTTACCATGAACAGCAGATGCTGAATCTTGACTGGAAACTTTTTCAGAAAACACTGTTTAGATAACAAGTTGTAGAACAGACTCCCAAAAATTATTAGTTTAGAGAAAAGGAGTCCAGCAGCCTGATTTTAGAAAAAGTCACAGTAGTTTTGCAAGAAAACAAGTAAACAAATTTCTTTGTCACTGAGCTCCCAATAGCAGCACCTCCTCAGTATGATTAACAGTTCTGAAGCTGTCACTACCAGATCTTGAATTTAATCAAACCTTTAAATAGTGGTGGATTTTGTTCCCATCACAACTACATTTTTCAGCGTGTCTGCCAATTCAAATATTATTCTTTGAGCTTGCTCTTCATATGTACTTTCACTAAAGAGAATTAAGATAACATTTAACTCCGTAACTTCCCTAAAGAGATCACACAATTGCATGCTCATGTAAAGACACCCCTTTTTCTAGCACACACTGGTTCAAGATTCCTTTGCTCTTGTGCATAAGCTGTTGATAACAGGACTTTAGTGATCATGTTATAACCTTTGAGGAAGTGCTGGTGCAGCACTTTCATAGAATCATAGAATAGTTAGGGTTGGAAAGGACTTCAAGATCATCTAGTTCCAACCCCCCTGCCAAGGGCAGAGACACCTCACACTAAACCATGTCACCCAAGGCTCTGTCCAACCTGGCCTTGAACAGTGCCAGCGATGGAGCATTCACACCTTCCCTGGGCAACCCATTCCAGTACCTCACCACCCTTACAGTAAAGAACTCTTTCCTTATAACCAATCTAAACTTCCCCTGTTTAAGTTTTAACTTGTTACCCCTTGTCCTATCAGTACAGTCCCTAATGAAGAGTCCCTCCCCAGCATCCTTATAAGCCTCCTTCAGATACTGGAAGACTGCTGTGCTAACTTCTTTTCTCTCAGCTAGTAAAAGAAGTGGCAAAGAAAGTACCATAAGATGAAAATGACTTGTTGCAAAGGGAAAAAACATCTGCTTTAAGAACTGAACAGTCAAGAACGGCTAAGTAATTACAACTGGAAAATTGTAACTGGATGTGACCGCCATGTGATTATAGGCCATCCCACTTCACAAAACTGTGTATACTCCTTACCCAGGTACTGCGATTACTTTCTACTGGAATGCTCTCCTTGACAACAGTGTAGTGGTACCTCTGAATTCTAATATGCCTATGAGTCAGTCTTCACATGGATTTAGAACTCCACTCTATCCAACCATTTTTAGGATTTACCCATCTTCAAGCTCCTCAGTGCCTTCTAACCTTCTTAGAAGAAACTCAGCTCTTAACTGACAGAATTCCTTCCCACAGTGTACCAGCTCAAATAAGAACAAATGCTTCACAGAATAATCAATACTTCCTCCTGGGTAGACAATGGACACACTAATAAGAAACCCAGGATAAATTACCAAAACCACAGCTTTACCAGCATCACACGGAACTTTTCCATATGCAGACAATCCATGCATTCACAGTACATCCCTAGGGAAACATGGCCTATTTCTTTGGTTATTTCCTCTCTGTAATCCAAGTTTAGTTGTGACAGCCCAAAGCTTTAAATCATCTGCTCTGAAGGAACATCTCTGAACTAATGAAAATTCCATCTGAAAGACCTTCTGGAACAGAAATATGTAACTGCTGACCAACTCTGCGCCCCTTTCTCCTCAGCCTAGAGGAAAATGCTTACCTTCCATGCCAATAAGAAGCAAGTTGGAAGTCAGTTGACCCCAACCACGTTTCCCTTGCTGCTTGTTAATCCAATTCCAGTTGAAACCAAGGAAATCCACCACAATCTTCCTTCCAACTGTGTCATTGAGGGTTTGCTGCAGATATAGCCTGTGTTTTCCCAGATAAGCAGAAATCAAGTATTAAGTTTTGTAATGAATATAAAGACCTATCTCTGCATCTCTTTAGACAGATCTCCAAGCAAAGGGACATAATTCTCAAGATTCTGTTCTATCACCACATATCATAAACACCTGTGGAAGGAAAGAGCTTCAAAAAGTCAGCAAACTTTGCTGAAAGACTATTTGGTACAGAAGGGAACAGAACTCGGTTCTGCTTGAACAGTAACAAGGGGAAAAGGTCATTTTAGAGCAAGAGCCACTCCTTTGCAGTGCAAGAGCTGGAAACTATAAATGGACTGGCCACCCTCAAATATCAAACACACTCATGAATAACCCCCAGATAAATGCTACCACTTTAACTCACCAGTAATAACAGTTACCTCTTCTGCTAGGAGTGTGAAAGCAAAATAGGGCTCAGGAAACTCAGCACATTTCAATATTGAGTTACTTTAAAACCATGTTTATGTTTAGACATAGAGAATCAGCGGAATCAAACATCTGTATCAGCAACTGCACTGTTACAGACTCTTGAAGAGAAATGCATTTTTAAGCACACCCAAAGCTAAGAAAGAAGAGAAAAGCACAGGTAACAAGTGGACATAGGCATTGAGCTGCTTCCAATTAAGTGTCACCAAGTCCTTTTAAAGGTCTGATAAAGTTAACTGAAGATTTAAGTACAGTTGTCAGTAGTTATATTCTGTGTAAATGTGAAGGTCCTCTCGTTATCTTACAGCTCTGTTGGTAGCGCAGGCCATCACCATCACCACCACCACCAAACAGAGAGCACATACGCAACCTTTCTCATGTTTCTGAAAAAGGCTTGGCACCAGCTGCCTTGGTATTCTGTAAAACAGGCTGAGTGCCATAGCCTGTATCTTTTATCAGATACTATACTCTGTCAAAAGCAAGTGAAGCTCAAGCCTTTCTCTAGGCAAACCCTGTCTTGGACAAAAAGGAAAGAGAAGGAAAAAAAATAATGTCTGCAGGTAATGTGAAGAGTTTACTTCATTAGAGGAATGACTTTTTTAATCAGGTAACAAGGTTGCTGCCAACTAGCAGCCCTGCAGGATCAACACTCACTAAAGAGAAACTTAACCGCTACTCAAGCCTGCAGAAACAAAGAAACCTCCAGACATCACCTACCTCTCAGCACTCCCTTTCTGTTGAATTTCTTTGAGTCTGTCCACAAACTCAGCAAACTTCATCTCTTCCCTGCTTGATTTGGGCTTGAAGTTCTTAAAATTGGCCATCTTCTTCTCATCGTAGTACAAGAACTTGTGTGTGCTGGCACTATACACTGAGAAGTCCCCATTGCCAATGTTTTCCTGGAGGTAGTCCAGGTCCCATTTCAGAGCAGGATAAACCAGATTCGTATCTGTCAACACCACCGGCTCCTGGAGAGGAACAGGAAGTTTATTGATTCAAGTACCTCTTGAACTTGAGAATGATCACATTCATTACTGCAATCACATAAATGCTCTTTGAAAACAAGGAATGGGAAAAGGTGTTTAGAATAATTAGATACCTTGGTCTGGGGAGTAAAATCAAGCAAAACATGACTGGAAGCTTTAAGGAAATGGTAGCCTGCTCCCACAGAAAACTCCTGGTAGCAATGGGACAGATTCCACTATCTACTTAGTTAATCTCTGACACATGGGGTTAGACAAACACTAGCTGGGAACAGTTTCTGCTCTTGCCACGTAGCAAGAATATGCGGTATATTCTGTCTGTTTGTTTCCAGCCTCAGTTATGAAGGTGTAAATATTGACAGAAAAGCATCTCTGAATCCAAAATCAGCACAAATTTCTTTTTTTCTCCGTGGATCACAGCCAACCTTTGGCCACCAAAACCCTGAAATTACTCCATCTCTTCTACACCAAAAAAAAAAAAAAATCAGAAACAAACCAAACCCCACAATGCTACAAAAGGAAGAGAAAGAACATCACCTATCTCCTCACCTATACACAGTTAACAACCTAATGCAGAAGACAGCTGCTGTGTTTCCAAGGCGTGTGTGCACAGCTTGTTTTCTTGCAGGCTTTCTTTAAAAACAAAATCATACACCAACGTTACCAGAATGAGACTGAGCTTATCCAGAACCAATGCAAGACCTACTATTGCCAGGCAACCCTCACACCTGTGTCCACTCGCACAGAACATAACAAACATGTGCCCACTCGCATAAAACATAACAAATATGTGCCCATACACAACATTTCCAGAGTTTCCAACCCGACAACTAAGCACTTAAAGCAAACGTTTCCTGTAAATTTCAGAACTCAACTCTGCAACACCACGAAGAAACGTCCACTAAGAGGACCGTGCCAGCGGCAACAACCAAGCCGCGACAGTGCATCAACCCAGAACGACCGGGCCGGGCCGGGAAGGTACCTCCGGGACGGCATCCAGAGCCAGGAGCCTTGACCGGCAGGGATAGCAGCCCCCACGCCGCCAAGCACAAGCCGCTGGCCCAAAGCCGGGCCGGGCACCGCTGCTCACCGCACCTCGTTCTCGATGAGCTCCTCGGCGCGGGGATCACTGTGGCTGAGCCGCGGGATGGGCCGCGTCTCGAAGGAGTAACGACGGAACTGGGAGTCGCTCCAGCCAGGCCCTGCCGCTACCGCCGGGCCCTCCCGGCAGCTCGGGGCCGCCGCCGAGGAGGAGGAGGCCGCCGCCATCGCCGCCTCCACCGGAGAACCCGGAACTAGAAAGCCGGAAACGGAAGTTGGCCGACAATAGCAACTCCGGAAACGAGAGGAGAGGGCGGGAGGCTGTGGGGCACCATAGAGAGGGGAGGAGGGAGCGGCTTCTGCGGCGAGCAGCGCCCCCGTGAGGGTAGAGATTGGTGGCGGCCTCTGCTCCCGTCCTCCAGTTGGACCGTCCCGGGTTTTTTGGGCATCCGTGGATCTGGGAGCACAAGCGGGAAAAACCCGCTGTAGGAATCAGACCGGATCGCTGTGGTCCTCGTATCCTGTGGCTCTGCCGCCCTGCACGCCTTCAGCTGGCAGCCCCGGCCTCGCGACGGGCACTAGTGCAGCTCCTTGAAGCTGCTCCACCACCCCATCCCTAGGGAAAAAGGCAAGTGTTGTATGAGTACATCAGTTTAGTAAAATTTCATGAGCCGTGTGCCCAGCGCAGGAGCTATTGAATTTGTGTGCGTTTATTATGTGAGGCAAAGTCTACATTTTGCTTGTAAGCTGCAAGCAGCAAGAACAATGATAGCTCTTTCCCAAGAACGAGTGCCATGTTGGCCATCAGGTCTTGAGAACATTTCAGGCATTCAATGGTTTTCCTCTTACAGTAAGTAAGTGGATTTGGTGTTCTGGCTGTGTAGAACTTTACTTTCATGAGAATAATGCGATCTATTTTCTTCTACCCTTCCAAAATTAGTGTTAGTTTGCTTAGTTTATATGAAAATGCATGCCCTTTGCTCTTTAAATCTACATGACTGCTCCTGTACAGATGAAGAAAAATCTTTACAACACATTTGCAAATATATTTGGGCGCTTAAGAAGCTTGAGCCACACCTGTGAAAGACTCAGACATAAGCTATAAAGCAAAACCCAGAGGTGAAGAGCCAGTGCAAGGAGCAGATGACCACGATCCAAACCTGCAGCAAGCTATTGAGCCCAGATTGACAGTGCAGCTGGGAACCGAGAGTCCTCACTTCCAGCACGACACTACTGTCCCCAGTATGTTGCATGCTGCAGAGGTGGGACAAGCATGGAAATTGCCAGCAGCCTCTGCAATGGAGGGTTGGGCTCCAGTTATTAGGTAACTAACTGACATACTAACTTCACTGCAAACTCGATTGCAAGAGAGTTGGCTGAATTAAGATACCATCCCTAAAACAATGTGATGAGGCCTTTCTTTGGGATAAGTGGAAGAATCCTGTTCTAGCCTGTGACAATGCCCCCACCTCAGGCACACCGCATCTCAGATATATTATTGTGGTTCATCGTTCTCTTCATTCAATTAGTAGGTGTACAATTAATGTTGTTATTAGAAGGAATGGCTTTAGTGACAAATTGTCACTGATAGTTTTTGAGCTGCAAAAGTTTATAATGTAGATCATTATAGAGACATTACCCATTATGGCTGATGTGAATAACTGAAGGAAAATGAGTTCAACTACCACAGAGTTTACATAATGAAGTAAACTGCAAAAGCCTTTAATGCTTGTATCGATTTTATCTGCAATAATGTATTACTTGTTTGAAGAATAGCATCACTAAATTAACGCACCATTTCAGCTGTTCTCATTTCCCTGGCTGCACAGGGATAAGACGATTACATTTGGGTATTAACTTTAATAATATTGATACTGATACAAAGCAGGCAATTTGCATAACGCCGCCAGCCACATCATCGATCCGGCTGAGCATCGACCTGGCTCTCCGCAGGAGGCTGTCCTGCATCTGCAAAGTAATACCTGACATAAATTCCCATTATCCCGCTCCAGACGATGACAGAGCGAAATATCGCACCGATGCCCTTTCCGTCCATTAGCTATTATGTCGATATTATAACAGCAGCGGCTGATTAATTAATTAATGCCCTGAACTGGAGGTGGGGGTGTTCTACATAGCGCTAGCCCCGCCTCCCTCTGGCTAGCCCCGCCCATCGCCGAGCTCCTATGTCCCTACCGGCCGTCATCGGTCGCGCGTGCGCGGTGTTGGCGATGGCGGCTGCCGGGCTCCGGGGTGTCCTCTGGCAGCGGGCAGCCGCCCGGCTGCAGTCGGCGCGGGCTGCCGTGGAGGTGCCCCCGGGGGTGCGTGCGGGTGAGTGAGCGAGCGGGGAAAAGGCAGCGGAGCACCTTGACAGGTGGTGGGACGAGTGTCCTTGAGCCGGTGGGCTGGTGGCGCAGGGTTGTGGTGCGACCTCCAGCCCGGGCCCGCGTCCATCCGGCCTTGTTGCTCTCCCGGCAGCCTCGCAGATGACCCAGGACATGTTGCCCGGGCCGTATCCTCGCACGCCGGAGGAGCGGGCAGCCGCCGCGAAGAAGTACAACATGCGGGTGGAGGATTATGAGCCCTACCCTGACGACGGCTTCGGGTGAGCTGGGGTGGTCCGGTGCCCCGTAGCACCTCTGGCTCTGTGCGGAGGGGCTGTGGGCTTGTGGCTTCTGCTGAGCACCCGCAGGTGCTGTGATCTTAGAGCTTGAAGGCACTTTTAATACAGGAACAAGTGGAATGAGTTAGAGATCCGCATGAATAAAATGCTGTATGATGGGCTTTGTATGCTGATGTGATGCAGGGCTAACAGGGATAAACTAAAAGCCATCTCTAGAATAAAAATTTCAGGAAGCGTTTAAATGTTAGGGAATGCTGTGGCATGGGCAAGCCAACTGCAGTCCTGTTCTTCACTGTAGCTTGCATTTTCTTCCAGCTAGCATAGCCCAAAAGGCCACATTGGGGGAATGCTATTTGCTACAGTGACATCAATATGATAATGGTTGTGCTAGTTGCATGTATGCATTTAAAAATTCATATTCATGGACGCTATAAATCAAAGAAATGCTTCCATTTTTATTAGCCTATCCTATAGTGTCTCCTATAAAATATGTCTAAATTAATACAAATTTTTTATATGTTTGCATTTTTTTGTCTGTTTCTCACAGTTATGGTGATTATCCCAAGCTCCCTGATAAGTCTCAGCATGAGAGAGACCCCTGGTACAAGTGGGACCAGCCAGACATGAGGCATAACTGGGGAGAGCCGGTAGGAATGCTAGTAACACTTTTCAAGCTGCTAATCCATTAAATGCTAGCATGCACATCTTTGTTAGTGCTTTCTGTTTAATTCTTTGTGTAATTGCATTGCCAAGTTCAGATGTGTGTTCCCTATGCAAGCATGGACAATTGGTCATTTGGAGGGAGGCTATAGCCCTCAGGGTAGATATTTTGAAAGCACTGAGGACTCTTAATGTCTTATTACATATGAGGAGGGAGACTAAAAAAGTTTATCCATAGGAAAATTCTCATCCATTTTCTGTGCCTGATCTGACTCAGTATGAGAGTTGAGTTCAAAATCATTTAGCAAAGAAGCCATTGTTTAAGTCCTTTTAGTACAATGATAGTAGCTATTGCTGCTTTATTACCCCAGGGTTTGTTTGGTGGGGTTTTCTTCTGTTTTTTTGTGGGATAGAATACAAATAAGATGACTTTCTCTGAAGCAATTTTGCAAGATACCGTTTAGACTTTGAAAGTTAACATAGGTACTCTATTAGTTTCTCTTAAGTTCTTGAAACTCCTTGTCAGGACTAACTTTTCAGTTGGTGCTGGATCTTTCTGTGAATGACTGCCATCTGTGATTACTGAACTTTGTGATTGACTTGACCTCTTCATACTAACAGTAGAGTTTATGTGAACTTGTGTATGCAATATATCATAGTATATATATGCCAGAGCATTGTAGCATGTGTGCCACAGTAAATTGCCCGTTATAGAACCACATGAAAAAAAAAACATGGCAATTCTGAGTTGTGGTGGTGTTGGTGCAGAGAGGTAAGTACAGGTACCCTTTCACATGGGGTTGTCAGTAAGGGACCAAGTGGAATATACTGGTGCATTCCAGCTGTCAGCACATGCCTCTGTTTAGGAAACAGAGTTCTGTTTAGACTGGCTATCTGAGCTTGATAGCAAATGGCTCTGTGTGCATAGGGGAAAGCTGGGGAGCTAGAGACAGTGCTTAAGCTGCAAATTAAGGAGTTCTTTGCTTTTAGTAATGTGAAAGGAGACTATAAGCAGAACATGCTTGGGACTTCCCTGTGTGTACTTAAAGGCAGAAGCTTAAATGCCCATCTACTTAAATCAGAAGGGCATTAGCTTACTACCAGTCCTGCTGTGGTCATGGGGTAACAGCAGCAGCAGGTATCCTACTTGTTTTGAGGAACCAGCCTCCAAGTGACAGGTAGTTGCTTCATTGTTTGAAATTACACTGCTACTTCTGTTTGTGTATGTTCCATAAGTGAGGGTACGAGTTTATACCATGCCTTTTCAACGGTGTTGGGAAACAAATATTATACAGTGATTATGTATGCAAATAAAAGCTGCTGCTACCCTGTGATTAAGCATATTACCTGGTGTTAAGTATAGGATGGAATTTAAAGTCTTGAGTTTTACTGTAACTGCCAGCTTGCTATGACTGTAGGTAAATTGCTTGCTTCGGTGGCTTTAACTCCATTTTCAAGGGGGAGATGAAACAGCTTCTGTCAGTTTTGTGAATGCTGTAAAACACTTCTTACCTTGATAAAAGCAGCTTGAGCATGGTTGGTAAATGTCTGGTGGTTTTCTTCTGTTCTTTAGATGCATTGGGACTTTGACATGTATATTCGGAACCGTGTTGATACATCCCCCACTGTAGTACCCTGGCACATCATGCGCAGACACTTCTTTATCTTTGTGGGTACCATGCTGGTCATGTTTGTTATTGGAGGGGTGTATCCATCTTACATGCCTGTGGTGAGTGATGTCTTTGGGTAAAGGGAGGAAAAGTAGATGTGTTTCTCGTCACTGCTGGTACCCAGAAGAGTGGTTTTGCTGAAGCAGAATGATTGGATGCAAAATGCTGTTGCTGACAGGAGCTGGGCCAAAGGGTGTCCTGTAGCCTTGTCCAGCCTGAGTTATTTTGACTGGCTTGGCTCAGTTCACAGGCTCTCTTTCGTAGTCAGCAGTTTCTGTTCCCAGGGAACTTATTTTAAGCTATGTTTCTTACAGTACCCCTTCTTTGATCTAGATATTCTGCTTTACTGTGCTCATCTGCTGGAGGGTGATGCTTTATTTCTTCTTTTGCCCTCTTTTTAGTTGTATCTCATGACCTGTATCAGTTGGAATGTACTTCTGAAAAATACATCTGAATAATGCACAAATAGCTTTTGCTATATATTATCCTCCTGCTGTGGGATGAACTTTTGGTTAAGTTTAAATGCAAGACCACTTTGATGTTTCTGTTAAAAGTTCTGTTTATACAAAGAACTCTGTCACTGAATTTACTTCCCTTATACTCTAATATTCCTACTGAAGCACTTAAGAAATGGAAATTTATATTGGAAATAACAAGCCTTGATTTGGGTGGTGGTGTGATGGGATACCCCTTTGTTTGCTTGGTGAATTAATTTGCGTCTTTCTTGTAGGGACCGAAGCAATATCCCTTCAATGACCTGTATCTGGAGAGAGGAGGAGACCCGAATAAAGAGCCACCAGTGGTGACACACTATGAAATCTGAAAGTTGTTGGAGTGCTATGCTTTTCTCTGACACTGATGCTGGGGTTGGCATCTTCTCTAGCATTCACTGTGTTAACACTTGTCCTTCAAGGTTCAACCACTAACTGCAGTGAAATAAACCAATGACATCTGCTATCCTAGTTGTCTGCTGTTGGTTTGAGAGAGCTGAACAGTGGCCAGTGAAATTGAATGACCTTTGCCATTTTTTCTAGATGGCATTGTATTGTTGGGCGAACTTCTGAGAGCAGTCATAGAACTGCTGCTAGTTTATGTACCTTGTGCACAAACATTCCTCAACTAAGCCTGTCTGTGAAGGAGATACTGCCTGTTACCCAGTGGCTTACAGCAGGTGCTGCTTGATGTTGAATTCAAATGTCATAATTTAATGTGAAATGATAGGCAGAACCAGAGGGGCAAGTGGTGGTGCTTGGGAGTTTCATACTGTGTGAATAACTTCATCCTTACTGCCATTGTTCTCTTCCTGGTTTAGATGCCCTCTTGAGTGAAGCTTTACACAACCAGTAGGGAGCACCAGTGAGGCACAGAGCCTTGCTTGTGTATAGCTTGAAGTGTGCTGCCCAGCTGTGGGTAGCAGTGGTATGGAAAGGCTAATGAGCAAGTCCAGTTCTGGCTAGGCCTCTTCTGCTCTGCCTGGGCTTTGGTCCAAGAACACAGATGCTCAAGTTGCTCCTGTGTGGCCCGAGGTCATCCACCATTGTTGGTATTACATCTGACCCATGAAGTGTGCCTGTCTTGCTGCAGACCACTGGTCTAGGGCCTCCTAATGCATTCATTGATAGTTTGCTTGGAAAGGTTATATATGCAAATTGATTAAGGTCCTAGATGTGTTCAGCTCCATTCTTTCTTACCATAATTTTTTCCTCTTGCTACTGAAGGAGGCAGTACTCTCAGTACTGATTTACAGTGAAAGTTCTCTCAAATCCCTCGTGCTGTAGGCCCTGCTGTTTGGCTGCAGGAGTGAATAATCACAGAAGGCTTGTACTATTCTGGATGCCTTCGATAAACTGTGTGCTCTGCTCTCCTCCCAACACCCTGTCATGACTCACAGTTCCTTGCTTTAAGAGGCATGTATTTGGGGACAGTGATTCATGATTTTTTGATCTATAAAGATTTTTAACCCCAGATTGTAAAGGACAGTTAGCTTGATCTTTGTGGAGGGGTTTCTGTAAGCCTGTAAGTTCAAGGGGATTGCATGATAAAATGCTAGGACATACAAATATTTATGCATAATTAAAACTAACCTTTTTTGAAGGTGCTGAACAATCATCATTCACCCTGGTGTCTGTAAACTGTCACCTTCTTTTCTAGTTACAGAAATGCTTTATTCTGAATCATGG
This sequence comes from Melopsittacus undulatus, assembly GCF_012275295.1. NCBI lineage: Eukaryota > Metazoa > Chordata > Aves > Psittaciformes > Psittaculidae > Melopsittacus > Melopsittacus undulatus. Next base: position 91,616,434 of record NC_047530.1, read on the forward strand.
ACAATGCCGTTTTAACCCCGTAAGGGTTTTTAAAGTATTTTTTTGAGCTGTGGGGACCTTGAAACTGAACTATTTGGAAACAAAGTATTTATGCAGGGTAAAAACAGTTTTTAGGAGTACTTTAGTAAGAATTATCATTCCATAGCAGTTATGTGACAGCACTATATACAATGTGAGAGTTGTAAAGAGTCTTCTAGTAAAATGGAAATGATCAGAGCAGTAATGGTATGGGAGCTTCATCTTGCTGTATGCAAAATGATAATGCACCAGTGGCACAGGGGCAGGTTGAGGCCTGTCTGCCTTATTTCATAGCATACCACAAGGCTGCCCTGCCCCAGTACTGTGTGCTGCCTCCTCTTTTGGAGTTTCACACCCAGTCTGTATGTGTTTTCTTGTTTTTATGGGTAAGGCATGTGGATAGGGCAAAGTATGGCTCAGAAATCCTTAAAAATTGGGTTTATGGTGTGGGCAAATTTTCTCAAAACAGGAGGGTGGTGGAGGAAGGAGGACTGGCTCCTTCTGGCTTTTATGTTTTATTTTTCTCCCTGGCAACTAGAATGCTTTCAAGAAACCCGATTTCTAAGACTTTATTTCTAAACCTTTCCCTTCTGCATTCCTTCTCGAGAAGGCTTGAATCTGTATTGAGGCAACATTCTGAGAGATTGGCTTCAGAGGCAGCAGACATATGCTCCAGTTTTGGTGTTCCTTGGCCTACAGCGTGAATCATTTTGGACTCGTGGATGGAGCATATTTTAGGTATCGTTACAAAGGTGTTTGGGAGCCCTTTGCTGAGCTCGGCTGATGCTGAGGTCCCCAGTTGTGGTGCCATGGCAGAGGAAGGGACACCCCGAACCTGGGCAGGACAGACCGAGTCAGCCCCCGTCACACATACACTTTCATGTCACACCGAAGAGCAGCAGTAGCCCAAGCAGGGCGCGACTCCCGCGCCCTTGCCGGGGTTGCAGTGTCAGCTCCCTCCCTGAGCAGCGATGCCGGTCATACCACAGCTGCCGGCGCTCGCCTTGGCGCCTGCGCGGGCGCTCCGGGGGCGGGGTGTCGGGCGATGCTTCGCGGACGGCGGCTTTTGGGCTCCCGGCGGCCACCGTTGGCAGAGCCGTTGGGTGTGGGAGCCGCTCGGTCTTGGGTCGGTGGCGCGGCAGGGACGGCCAGCGAGCCGGTAAGCGCCGCCGCCCGTCTCCCTCCCTTCTTCCCTGGCGCCTCCGCTCAGCTCGGTCTGATGCGAGCGGCTGCTCCTGCTCTCGCACCCTTCAGCCCTGCCACCAGGGGTAAGGGCCCGGGAACGTTCACCGGCCGGGCCAGCTCCGCCTGCGGCGCCCCTGCCGACCCCTTCGCCTCTGTGTACCCCCAGCCCTGGCCTGCTTTGCCACCTGCCGCCCCTGGTGTCGGTGTGCCGGCTCTGTCCCCAGGTTCTGTGGTTCTGTTCCTAGCGCTCTGTCCCCTGAGCCCCGGCAGATTGTTTTCCCTCTGCCGCAGGGCCGGCTCCTGGGCAGCGTCGGGCGAGGAGCGCCCTTGGGGGGAGCTGACATGGGCCGCGGAGGGGCCTCTGGCGTAGCCGGGAGCCTGTTTGTGACACCCGGTGTTTTCCATCAATGTTTTCTTCCTGGACTTTCCCTCTTTTTCACTATCACACAGTGCAGTGTTGTTGAGCAGAGCAGGCTGACTCGGTAGGTGTATATGCGCTGCCATCTGTACAGCGCTGTGGCGCTTTAGCAATAGCTTTTCAAAGTGCTCAGAGCAGAAGAAGTTTTTTTATGTACCATGGGAGCTGTCATGGAGGAATGTGCTGAGCCCTGCCCTGCAAGAGCCTTGCCTTGCAAACACCGATTAGCTGAGATTAGTGTCTCTCTGCCTTCTGTGATCAGGGTTTATAATAAGCAGTTATGACAGCAGCCTGGTTTTAGGGTACTGGGGAGCTGCAAAAGGAGAGTGTCAGCACAATGCAAAGGGAAGGGGCAGTACACAGATTTCATATTGATGCTGGGATGTGGAGACAGTAGGGTGGTTTGTGTTTTAACCATTCTGTCGCGGCTGAGAGGCCTTTTGCAATTCTTAGGGTGGCTGTTTGTCACCTGGGTGACCTTGGACAAACCTTTTCTGTTCTGCCCAAGTTCCTCCTTTAGCTAAGTGGGTTCAGGCTGTCAGCTCCTTTGGGTGCCGCATGGGAAGTCCAGTGTCAGCAGGACTGTTCAAAGAGAAATGATTGGGTGCTCGGTGGCAGGAGGAAGATTAGGAAAGTCGGTAGGAGTGGATTTCTGATTGACAGTGTTTGGGTGGAGTCACTAGAGTGATACCAGTGATGGTTATCATGGCAACTTCGAGGGTCAATTAGCTGGTACAACACCCACATAGTCCTTTAGAATATACTCTAAAGCTGCAAGTATTTCAAGTCAACATACATTAACTTAAGAAGAATTTTTGCCCCTGTCAGCCCTGTTTGCATGGTCCACCATGGTCTGAGAACATGTGCTTTTACTTTTCACTGTTTATCTGCATTCACTCTTGTTTCCCACTGGTGGGAGTGCTCTGATCTGCTGGGTTTTGCTGTGCAGACACTGTTGCCTTTTGAGGACCCTGTATAGGGGAGGGTGCAGGGAAATAATATCGTTCCCTTTGGGGCTCAGATTTGTTAATACGTTAGAGCTGTAATCGGATGTCTGTAGAAGGAGGGATAGTCGTGATTAATTAATCAGAGGTCCACGAGCTTTCTCAGAAGTCTTACATGCTGGTTTGGGCGGTATCAGCAGGTGGCAACATCTCCCTAACAATTCTCATGTGGAGGAGTTGAATGCTTCTGAATTTTTCGCAGGCAGCCGCAAGAGGTTGCTAAAGAGGGGCTTTTTCGTGCTTTTAAGTTTTGCGAGTCCTGCGCTGGATACATGGATACAGACATGAACAGTGTGTAGGATCACTTACCTGAGAGTTAAATCAGGATTTTTATATTTTTTCTTTTTCCTTCCAAACTGATGCTTGTAGCCCTGCATCTGAACAAAGGGCCATGTGATTCAGACCATGGTTTAGCTGTCAGCACAGCTAATAAAAACAGTGTCAGGTAACCAAGGAGAAATTAATCACAGCAAGCTGGCAAGATGCAGAGTGTTGTGCTGTGCTCCCTGCTGACAGCTTGAATTTATTCAGCATGATACCATGATTGGATAGTTAGCAGCTCTGTTTAGCTAGAGTTATGAGACCACACTGCAGCCAAGCTCAAAAGGTTTTGAAACTGCACATGAGAATGACCCTGCTAGTCTGTGAATGACTACAGACGTGCATCATTTATGTTGCTGACATGCCCAGAAGGCCTGGGCACAGTCTGGGATGGAGAGATGCTGGATGCTTTCTCCTCAGCAAGAATTAGATCCTGCGTGGAACAATAATTTGCATTTATTCTCAGTTTTACAGCCCCCTGGCTGCCTGCTGTTGATGTTTGAATTCCAGTTATCCTGCTACATTATTGCCCAACTAATCTCTCTCTAGTGACATGGGGAAATTGTGCTCCCCTTTTACAGGTGTCAGTTGATCCATTCAGAGTAAATAAAAAGAATTGTTTTCAGAGCTGAGATTGAAACCCAGCAGTTACTCCTGGATAGTTTCTTCTCGCCTCCTACCATTTACAAACTCAAGCAGAAGGTCAAATGATTTTTTTCCATTTGCTTCTCAGAGGAGTGAGAACAAAGTACATTAACTGAATTGGCACATGCTAGTATTGCACTTTGTTTTCTGTTGCCACGTCACTTTTCTGCTTGGAATTTAGCCTTCCCTGAAATTCCTTTTGCTCTCCTTTGCATATGTATATACTGACATCAGCTTGTTCAGTGAGATCAACTAGTGCTTTGCAGATACATTTGTTTAAATTAGTTTCTGCAGCTCATTTAAACCAGCCTAGATTGAAGACCTGAGTATGTTGTTTAGTTTAGATCCCATTCCTCTTCCTGAAACTCTTCTGTAATTGGAGTATATGAAAGAGAGAGCTATATATGAAACAAAATCTGGGGTCAGACAGCTGGGATTGTTTTGTGGTGGGTTTTTGTGGGTTTTTTTAATTAATTCCAAAAATACCCTAATTCACTCCTGTAAAACTTTATTCACTACCTCAGGAAGTAGCAAGTAACTTCTTTCTAATAAGAGCAAATTGTTCTCACGTTATCCTGGTAAGGGGGCTATTTTGTTACTGGTGGGATTATTTTTGTGTTGATTTTATCTGCCTGTTCTAACCACTGTGTGAATTTTTTTCTAGAGCCTAGAAGATGAAGTTAAAGGAAATTGAGCGAACAGCTGTCCAAGCATGGAGTCCAGCAAACCACCACCCCATTTACCTAGCAACAGGTAAAGTTCTTCACAGTTCATGACTATTAAAATGTGAGTCACAGAGAGATTGTATGTACAGTTTGTTTGAACTCTCAGCAGCTCCCACTTTAACAATCTCTGGAAAACCTACTAGCAATATACTGAGAATATTACAGCCTTATGTTTTTTAAAGTGCCTGGTAAAGGATTACTTCTATGCCAAACTTTGACATCTTAAAGGCAAGTGATTTTTCAAGGAGTGAATACATGGGGGTTTTTATATAACTTCCAGTTAAGTCTGCATGAGCTCCATCACCTGCTTGCCTTGAAAAATACTTGGTATGTCCGTGGGGGGAAAAAAAGTTCATTCTGGTCATGTTCGTTCAAGCTCACTTTTACTTTTTCATCTGCAGTCATTATCACTGGCTTGACAATCAAATAATAGAAACATCTTCTCCCTAAAGTTGCCTGTTTTGGTTAACATTCAATTTTCAATACTTCTGTAAAACCTTACATTTGGATTTTGTTGATATTATTCATCAGTGTTAATTTTATTTCCTGAAGCGCAAAGTCAGTCTCTTTACTGAGTTGGCAACAGGTGAGTTTAGTATCTGTGTGGAACTGACAGTTTACATTGTTGTACTGGGTTTGCATGGCAAGGTTTTGGTAGTGGGGGCCTACAGGGGTATAGCTTCAGTGAGAAGCTGCTAGAAGCTTCCCCTGTGTCCGATAGAGCAAATACCAGCCATTTCCAAGACAGACCTGCTATTGGCCAAGCCCATCAGTGATGGTGGTAGTGCCTCTGGGATAATGTGTTTAAGAAGGGGAAAAGTTACTGTGTAGGAACAAATGCAGCTGGAGAGAAGTGTGGGAAGAAGCCATTCTGCAGACACCATGGTCAGTGAAGAAGCAGGGGGAGGAGGTGCTCCAGGCACCAGAGCAGAGATTCCCCTGCAGCCCATAATGCAGACCATGGTGAGGCAGGCTGTGCCCTGCAGCCCATGGAAGTTCCTGGTGGAGCAGATCACCTGCAGCCCCTGGAGGACCCCACGCTGGCATAGAGGGATGCCCAAAGGAGGCTGTGACCCTGTGGGAAGCCTGCTGGAGAGAAGAGTGTGTGCTGGGACAGGTTTGCTGCAGGACTTGTGACCCTATGGGGGACCCAAGCTGGAGCAGTCTGTCCCTGAAGGACTGCACCCTCTGGAAGGGACCCACACTGGAGCAGTTCATGAAGAACTGTAGCCCATGGGAAGGACTTATCTTGGAGAAGTTTGTTGAGGACTGTCTCCTGTGGGAGAGACCCCAGGCTGGAGCAGAGGAAGAGTGTGAGGGGTCCTCTTTCTGAGCAGAAAGGAGCAGCAGAGGCAACATATGCTGAACTGACCATGACCCCCATTCCCCCTCTCCCTGTGCTGCTGGGGAAGGAGGAGGTAAAAAATTTGGGAGTAAAGCTGAGCCCAAGAAGAAGAGAAGGTGGGGAGAAGGTATTTTAAGATTTAGTTTTTATTTTCTCATTTAGTTTTTATTTACTCTGATTTTGGTTATAAATAATAAATTCTAAACTGATTTCCCCAAGTCAAGTCTGTTTTGCCCATGACAGTGGTTGGTGAATGATCTCTCCCTGTTCTCATCTAGACCCATGGCATTAATTATATTCTCATGGGTCTTTCATTATATTCTCTCTCCCCTGTCCAGCTGAAGAGGGCAGTAATAGAGCAGCTTTAGTGGGCACATGGTGTTCAGCCAGGGTCAACCCACCACAGTTGTGTGCCCAGCACTGCTATTTTGGTCTGATTTTTTTTTCTGGGGGAGGAATGTCAAAAGAATGTGACGAAATTTCAACTGTTGCCTTAAAATCAACAGCACCATTTTGGGGGTAGGTGGTCTATTTTGTGTTTCTGTAATGAGGCCAGAGGTTTGATTGGACCAACAGTCTCACCTTTCATCTGCTTTAGGTCAGAAACTGCATAGTTTCATAATTTGTGCTGCTTTTTAATAGTCTCTTGGGCACTTTCTGTGCCGTAGACAGTTACAAAGCATCCCTGTGGTAACTGAGTGACTGTTTGCCTGGTAGCATCCTATTACACAATGACAATTCAATTTTTAGCTTTTATTCTGTAAGCTGGGAGAAGGGAGGAAGCCACCACTGGGTGACTGCTCTCTGTGGGTCTTTGGGGTATGTTTAGCTGGCTAAGGTCGAAGAACTTTAGCTGTAGACTAGGTTTAAAAGTTCTGATTAAGACTTCATGGTCATAGTTGAGGAGCAATATACAGAAATATTTAGGATCATATTTGTATCTGGCTTTCATAATGTGACTGTACTTATCAGTTAGATAAGGACTTAATATCAGAAGCTTGGAAAAGGGTATATGAACTTTATCTATCCCAAGAGAGAAAGCTATTCATGCAACAGTGACCCTCGTGCCCAAAATTTATTGAAGAAGTTCTAATTTCTTTCAAAGTCTTTGCTATAATTACTGGTCTCTCTTTGTGAGGTGTTCAGACATGTTCTGTCTTTGAACAGGTACACCAAAGTTGTGTTGATTATGAAGAAATAAGTTTCCAGTGCCTTGCTCTTTCTGTAGCCTGTGCTCTTGAAAAAAGTGCCCACTTGTGTTGTCCTTGTACTTCTACTAGGAACATCTGCCCAGCAACTGGATGCATCCTTCAGTACAAATGCCACATTGGAGATATTTGAGGTTGACTTCAGGGATCCCTCCCTGGACATGAAGCGGAGAGGAACACTTCCTGCCTCAAACAGGTACTAGAGGCTCATACTGATACATCAATCAATGGAACTGAAAAGGGCTTTTCTGGTACAAGGAAGGAGGGGAGGAGAAAACATGTTGAACATGTTTTCAGGGTATAAAATGATCTTTTGGATCAGTTGATCTCAGTCCTCAAAAACGGAACATTTTTGTTGACACAGATTGTGTTGGGTTTAAAAGTAGAGCAGTTGGACCATTGGAGAAACCTCAAAGGACTTACACATGGTAGTCAGTCAGTAGAGTGTTTCTGTATTATGTCAGTTTGCTAATGATTTCCAGTAAAGACACCAGAGGCAGATTGAACTTACTTTCCAGATTTTTTAGACAAGGTGGTTTCTTAGGCTCATCATTGTGGGTGATGCTTACACTCAGCATAGAAAACAAGTCTTGATTTCTGACTAGCATATTCGTAAAAGGGGTAAACACAATTTTCAGACAATAGCTCTGGAAAGAAAGGCACATAGTCCTTTTGTCTAATTTTCTATATAGTGTAGGTTAGAGGATATCACCCATCATATGAGGGCCTAAACATTTTAAAAAAACAAAACTAGCTCCTTCTCTGTAAGTTCTCTTTAAAGTCTCTGGAAGGAAGCTCATTTCTCTTCTTGCATGTAAAAGCCACAGATCTCTTAAAAAGGGAAATGGTTACTTAAGGTGCAAACTGATGTTTATGTTTGATGGGTTGGAACATGGATGTGTTTTTTGGTAATGCAGAGGACATCTTGATTTCCACCAAATACTGTGGCCTATGCCAGCTTTTTTTTCTTATTTTTTAGATTCCATAAGCTGATCTGGGGTAACTTTGGAAATGGGTCTCCAGAGTCCTCCGGAGTGATCATTGGTGGAGGGGATAATGGTGTACTGACAATGTACAGTGTGCACCACATCTTAGCTTCAAAGGGTGAGCCTGTAATTGGGCAGACAGAAAAACATTCAGGTCCTGTTCGAGCTCTTGACTTCAACCCTTTCCAGGTAGGCAACATTAACATAACCAAGGGAAGGTTAACCTCCATGTTAAGAAATATGTTTTTCCCTTGAGTATAGTGATTTATAAACCGAAGAAACAGTTCTTAACTTGAAAAGGGCATGGTAGTTGTGCCACAAGGCTGGTTTGGGACTCAGATTTGGGTTCTGTTCACAGCTTTGCCACTGAATTCCCCAGTGACCTTGATTAAGTCTCTTACATCCCTGTAAAATCGTGTCTTGTAATACTGTAACATGTTAGACAATTACACATTTGAAATCAGAACTTCTTTTTTTAAATTTGTTCAGTTGGTGTTTAATTCAGTGGGGCTCTGATCACACTTGAAAGGACTGCAACATGAGCAAGTAGTGAACAGAACACGATTCTTGTGGTAACACAAAGGCAGATTGAAAGCTGTCTGCAGACCCTTGTGGAAAGCCTGCATCTTCTCAGAAGAAATACCCTTGGTGCTGGGATGCAGGGAAAAGGCTCAGCTGGCCAGAGGCTTCCACCCCTGTGCCAGAGTTTCATGATCACTAGCAGCAGCTATAAAATGCAGTTCTTATCTGACACTTATTTGTAAGAAATCTGTCCTTTTTCCTTGTGAGCAGAAACTCAGCTTTGTTTTCTTTCTTCTACAGAGTAACCTCTTGGCTTCTGGAGCCAGTGATTCTGAAATTTTCATCTGGGACTTGAATAACTTCAGTGTGCCTATGACTCCAGGGGCTAAATCACAGGTAAATAAGTTTTCCTCTGGATAGTTTTACTGCTGCAGTTTTAAATCTTACTAGGCAAGGCAAAAAGATGTGAGTGCGTGGAGTCATCCTGATGTACTCAGGCTGTGAAGGGAGAATGACCTTGGTGTCTGTCAGGAGAAAGATGAATCAGAAGTGACTGATTAGCTTCATTCTGGGGAGGTGGAAAGAGTGTTGTGAAGGGAGGGGGGAGGTAGGCTGACAAGTGCTGGAGTGATGCACTTTGCATGGATGGGTAAGCTCTTTGTGGATTTGAATCAAGTAACTGACCAGTTTATCTTGTGATCCAGCTGGGGCATGTGTGATGGATTAAGAAGGTTTATTGGACCTTCTCTGAGGGATGAATTTATTTCAGGCTTCAGCTGAAGCTTTTCATATCTTATGAAAGTAATATCTATAGCAGAGTCATTGAGCCATTTAATGCATCTTGGCTATTACTCCCAGATAACATTTCCCAAGTTTGAAGAGGAAGAACCTTCTGATATTCTGGTGCTGACAGTGCTATTCAGGGCAATTGACTCCTGAAAGCAGAAAAAAATCATAGTAAACTTGCCTAAAAACAGGCCATGTTTTGCCTCCAGTAAGCCTCTTGTTTGTTTCCTTGCCTGTCTCCTTGCACTGCACTAGATACTGTAACAACAATTAGCCTTGAATGTTTCATCATTTTCCATCTCACTGCACTCCTGAAATGTTGCACACATTAAGTTCATCCCAGGAGTCAGGGTAGAAGCATCTATGTTCTCTCAGCTACAGTTCTCTATGGACTGATTTGTAACAGGTATGGTCAAGTGTGGAATCCAGCACCTGCCCCCCAAATGCAAAGCTGCTTTTCCAGGTGATGTTTCCCCATAGAATTTGACTGTCCACTGTACTTTCTGAGTAAAGGACTTCCTGTGCTTCCAAGTCTTTCTAGTCAGTGCTGCTGATACTTGAGTTGATCAGTGATTGAAGAGAGAAGTCTATATATATCAAATCTCTTAGGCTAGTGACAGAATCCTGTGATTAGTGTTCCCTCAACATGGGGGATAATGGATGTGTGGCCTTTCCTGTCTTGGCAGCCTCATGAAGACATTAGTGTGGTGTCCTGGAATCGGCAGGTGCAGCATATCCTGTCCTCTGCTCACCCAAGTGGCAAGGCTGTGGTTTGGGACCTCAGGAAGAATGAGCCTATCATCAAAGTCAGTGACCACAGTAACAGAGTGAGTGGAGGAGAGGCTGTGATTCTAACCAGCTTACAACATGCTGCATGTGACTATGAAACAGTGGCACAGGCTCTTGGGATCAAGTATTTTTACTGTGGGAGCTGTAGGTTTCCGTAATATACGTCTTTTTTCCCCTAATGAAATGGCGAAACAAGACCTCTCACTGTTCTTAAAATTAGGGCACCCTTGCATTCAGTTTCTGTGTTCACAGTTCATTTATGAGAAGCCTCCTGTGATTTAATTCCAGCTGTCTTCCTAGGTCAACTTTCAACTTCAACTTCTGTGTGGTTAGTGGGTTGGTTTTTTTTTTTGCTGTGTAGTGAAGGTAGAAATACTTCCCACAGCAAGGTATTTCTCAGTTTGCTTTGTCTTAAGCATTCTAGTCAAGTGCAGAATGATATGGCTCTGGGCTATTTGTGCTGTTGCCAGCTTGTTTTGCTGAATTTTCAGCCTATGCTATTTTTGTCCCTAGATGCACTGCTCAGGAATGGCCTGGCATCCAGAAGTTGCAACCCAGTTAGTCCTTTCTTCTGAGGATGACCGCTTGCCAGTGATCCAAATATGGGACTTACGTTTTGCTACCTCTCCTTTGAGCCAGCTGGAAGGGCATACAAGGTGAGGGTTTGCTTGTTGTGTGCCTCTTCAAGAATCTCCATCTTTAAAAGGTAGACAACTGGGAGACTGGACTGAGGAGACCTATGATTTTTTACTAGGTCTGCTTTGTTTCACAGATGAATGCTTAATGGTAGAGATGAGAACTAGTATTTCTGAGCTTAAGTACTGGTGCATGCTATTTTCTTGGTAACAGGGTGGGAGAGTGGACTGTGTACGAAATATAACTGTTTTCTTTCTGCTCTATTTCAGGGGAGTTCTCTCTGTCTCTTGGTGCCAGGCTGACCCTGAACTGCTGCTGAGTAGCGCCAAAGACAACCGGATCTTGTGCTGGAACCCAAGTGTGGGGGAGGTACATAACCACAGCTCTAAGTACACGTGGTTTGCTTTATAGAGTTGTGTGCTGTTCTATGTGTGTGTCTTTTCTCTGTATCCTTATGGAGTGCCAATGAATTTCTTCTAGTATGTCTTCTACATTCTTCCTGTCTGATGTGAATGTGAGAGCGTTGTCCTTATCCAAACAGAAAACAACAGAGACAGGCAGAGATTTTCTTTGCTATGTCTGTGTCAGAGATCACAGAGGGAAGAAAGCTTTAGTTAAGACTTGGTTTCAGCTAATTATGATTACTCTGGTTATGTTCACACTGGAGTGTTCTGTGTGTCCTTTGATTCTTCTTCTTACCTCTCCCTTAGGAGTAAGTTTTTGGGGAGAAAGTTGAATGAGAACCAGGAGCATTTGTTAGGGTCATTGAGAGGGGAACAACGTAATCAAATGTGTGAACTTTATTCATAGTGCAGTGGTTTCACGTGTATGTGCTTAACTAGTCATATATCTCAAAATTACTCTCTTTGAAATGTTTATGTATCACCTGAATTAAAATAGGACTGTGTAAAAATTTTTTTGCACACCTTCTCTTTCAATGCAGAGTTTCTGGATACAACTGAATTTTGAACTTTGAACAAAATTCACTCAGTTGGTCTTGATGATAGCATAGGGAAAGTACTCTCACGGTACCAGAAAAGTTCAGCAGGAGCCCCAGGCTCGATTTGTTTTGCACACAATTTCACTTAGCCTTGGAGGCATGGAAAAAAAATAACAAACCCATTTTCATAAAATGCATGAAATGCTGCTCTTGTGGTTTGATGGGATTTGATGTCTGTTCTGCACACTTTCAGTGGTTAGAAGAGGCTCAGACTCTGAAGCATTCCTGATGTCTAATTTTACAAAAGTCTTTTTGCTGTGTTATAGCAGAAAAATCTAAAAAAAGAAAAACAGTTTTAGTGCAGCTGGCTTATCTTTATGCATGCTGCTGTACATTTGCACTCCAAATTCAAGTTAGACATATATGCATGAACTATTGTTAAGAGACTCCTCCTGATTTGGTACTAATGAACAGAAGATTTTCAGTTGATACAAAAATTGGGAAGGTTTTCAGTAGTAAGGACAGTGCAGTTATAGAATGGCTGATCTGGTAAGTTTGGGGAAGGGTTGATTTCTTTGTGTATTGGTGATTTGTGGTTTTGTTTGTTGTTTGTGTTTGCTTGGCTTATAGGGTTTTTTGTGTAACTTTTTTTCTTGTTAAATAGCAATCTGGATTTTAATATAAGCAAATGCAAAGTTTTATACCTGGAACAGACAACACTGATCATGTTCCTACAGAAAAAGAAGCTGCGATTCTCTGTGCTTTGTGCATGTGAGGCATAAAGAAAATCTCTTCATTTTGCAGACTGGAGGTTCAAAGTCAAGGTTGTGTTAGTGGGTTGCCCAACATCAGGCAGGAAGTCTGTTACTGAGTCACAAATTGAACTTTGGTTTTTTGAGTACTAGACCAGAAACTTATTGGCTGCAATGCCCTTCATAGTTCATCTGCAGCTGTTACAGTCCTCTTTTGTTGTTCTACTTTTTTTCTATAGACTTATGTTTTCCTTGTAAATTTTTATTCCAGACTATTCTTTCGGTTTATATGTTCTTGCTGATGACACCTTTTCCCCTTCTGGCTTCTGTTTTTCTTGTGTTTTTTTTTATGTGTGTATCCCTTGGTTAACAGCAGGTGTGACAGTATTATACCACTCTGATACTGTGGTACCTAGGAAGCAGAGCAAAACTGACTTGTTGCTTTTGGATTTTGTTATATATACAACAATCAGAATCCTGTTGTATATCAGCTTTCTGTGTCTTTCTGCTTTTTGGGCTGAATGTGCTATAACTCTGTTGCAGATGTGTCCTTCAAGAGCAAAAGTAAAAGATTCATATACAGTGGTGATATGTAAATAAGGTGTGACACACTTGCTGTGTCACACTAATTTGGGAAAAGTGCAGGCCTAATGTTGTGCATCTGCCTTTTCTCTTTCTGTGATAGCTGGTTTACGAGTTGCCTGTTCGGAGTCAGTGGTGCTTTGATGTCCAGTGGTGTCCTAGGAATCCTTCAGTCTTCTCTGCTGCCACTTTTGATGGGTGGATCAACATTTATTCTGTTATGGGTGGGAACTTAGAAGCTCAGCAGAAGACGCAGGCTGACAAGGTAAAGTCCTGTGAACATGTTACGGCTTGACAGATTGGCAGTTATTCACCTGACTTCTGAGAGCACTAGAAGCACACACGTAACAGTCTGAATTTTATGTGATGCAGTCTGTTACATCCACCAGGTTGGATAGTTGCGTGGTGTGGGAACCACTGTGGGGTTCTTAATATCCACCAAGTCCCAAAGGGACTACAGTGCTCTGGACAAAGGTGTTTCAGTATTTCTTTTAAAATTCATTAGTGTGTAAAGACAACCAAGGCCAAGTCTAGTTTTACTGTTACATATATTTTATGGTTATTGCTACTAGACTAAAAATAAACAGCACACCTGTTAGCAACAAGTTTGTTTTGTCATTGTGTTAAATGCATTGATATTAGTTGATACAATATGTGATTCTTTATTAGTTTAGAAGATAATTTTAAGAAGTAGCTTATAAGCCACTATTAGCAATTTTTCTCAAGTCAATTTACTATAATTTGAAGTATATTAATATTTTGATACCAAAACCCATTACTTGGCCAATGAATAGATGGGCAACCTCTGAACAGATTAAATATGAGTACTGTCTAAAATTTTAGTTTTAATCTGCTGTCTAGTCTTTTAATTCCCTTCCTTTCTCCCAGCCAACAATTCAGGTTTTAAGTGAATACATATGAGCTGGCTTAAGTATTATTTATATAGTAGTTTACAGCTGACTGAGTTCAGTTTCATAGGATTTGCAAGAGATAGAAAATACTTTATCAAGCAACAGCTGTAGGAGATTAAGGATTTACTTAACCCATGGAGAATTTCTTTTCTGTCCATTATTCATTATCATGTACCACACTTCCGCTGTTCTAAATTTGAAAACAGGATTGTCGAATAGCTCCTAGATAAATAGAATAACAAGTAAGAACACAAATAGGAGAGGTCTTTTCTCCAGATTTCGTGGTATCAGAACAGAAAGTCTGTTGAAGGCCTGGTGATTGATGTTACTGCTGTCCTGGTAGTGTGTATTTTATTCTTCGAAGATTTAGGCTGATTAATCTGTTAGGTATAGCTGTTCCTTCAGGAAATGGTCTTTCTTTGAAACTGGTTTCCCCTCAAGAAAGACTTGAAAGGCAAAATATGTAGGGCTTGTCTGTGATTCTTTGGCAGCCTTAGCTTGATCAGCCTTCCTTTCATGTATGGTGCTTGGCTCTATTTTGGAGCTATGCCCTGTGGTCCAGTCAAACTTGAAGAGAGATATCTTTAGCAAACAACAAATCTTGAACAGGATTATCTTTAGCAAACAACAAATCGATACCAACAATGTTAAAAATTAAGAATGCTTTTGAACAGCACTGTATGTATGCTCCCTGACTTCCTAAGTGTCAGAAAACCAGATCAGGTTCCACTTTTGACATTCTTTTGTGTAGACAAGAAAGTCTGGAGAGATTATTTCACTAGCTTCATCTAAGCTATAAAAGCTTGAGATGATCCTTAAAACTAACCCATTTGAAAGACCCCAGCAACAGAAAGGGAAACGGCATTCCTGTCTGAGCAAAAAGAAATAAATTGGACAAATTTTGATCGTGTGTTGTCACTATTTTGCATGAAACAGTAATTTTGTAACTCCTGTGTTTTAGCTGGATGCTAGGCCTAGCAGCGTTTGTTAGGGAATTTGCATCTTGCAAGGGAAGAATTACTTAAAACTCTCTGAAGGTGAAGGTCTCTTGAGAAATTATGTCTGGAACTGTTTGGAAATAGAATTCACCTCACAGAGGGGCTTGGTGGTACTCCAGTAAGAGATGCTGTAATAGCCTAATAGCCTCTTTCTTTATCAGCAGGGAAAGCAACTAATTACTAAGCAATAGGTTTTTTTTAGTGCTTACTCTGTGCTGAGAGAAATTGAATTATATCTTATTTCTTTCTCCATCTGATTGTAGATTTCTTCCTCCTTCAACAATTTGGATCCCTTTGGGACAGGACAGATCCTCCCTCCTCTGCAGGTGCCAGAGCAAGTAGCTCAGACCACCTTGATTCCACCATTAAAAAAGCCACCCAAGTGGATTCGCAGACCTGTGGGGGTTTCATTTGCAGTAAGTGAATGGAGCATCCTTTACTTAAAATGCAGTAGATGTGTCGTCTTGCAACACAGTCCTTTTCTTTCCCTAGGGAAACTTTTATCTTCCCATTACTAGTTGTTTTAATGCCTGTTTAAGGTGCAGTATGGGGTCCCACACAGCTCAACATTCAGCCTTCAGATGTATTTCCAGCAAGAGAGTCCTGTAGCAGAGAATGGGATGTTATAAGTAGAATTTAACAAAGCTAAGGAAGATTCATAAAAACTGTTCTTGTAGGCTATGACGTGCATTTCTATTCTTCTCTGTCTTTCTCCTTCCTATCCAGGTATTTAATTTTCTTCACTTCTTTGTTCCTAAATCAAAAGGCTGAATTGTTCTTTTGGCTTGTGGCTTGACTTGTCTCCTCTATCGGTTTAGTATGTGACATTTGCATGATAGTTTTTATCACTGCAGCCTTCCTCTCCATGTCAGAAAATAAAAAACAGTTCCAAAGGTTACATTTCCGCTATGCCTCTCACACATTTGCCGTTGGCTGGGCCTGATAGCACATACACAAGTGTCATGATTTTCAGTTTTTAGCTGAAGGGCTTGTGATGAGAGCTCTCCCTGTGTCCCTACCATCCATAAACATTAAACTGTTTGGGTTCCTTGTGATCACAGCTTGAGCTTGAGTCTGCCTTGCTAAATGAAAAGCTGAGTGAATTGTGTTTACCTTCATTTGTAAGACTGCTTACTGTGTCTGCCTCTTGTCTTTCTCAGTTTGGAGGAAAATTAGTTACCTTTGGTCTTACCAAAGCTCCTGGACAGCAAATGCAGCAGACTTACCCACACCAGGTATTCATCAGTCAAGTCACTACTGAAACTGAATTCCTGCTCCGATCCAGAGAACTGCAGATGGCCTTGCAGTCAGGAAACCTTCTTGATTACTGCCAGGGCAAGATCCAGACAGCCAAGTTTCCATTTGATGAGAATCTTTGGAATTTTTTGAAGGTAGGATGACTGTGGTGAAACACAGAGATCAGTTCTTCTACAGTCCTGAGTTGGAATGTGTTCATTATGGTCCTTTATAGCCCTTTATATTCCTGTTCTCTAAGACATAAAATGGAACTGAATAGGCTGGTTACTTACTCATCCAAAGAAAAGTGTTTGCTTTTGAGGATGTCTTATTTTTCAGTAGGAATGGGCTTTTCAGTGGACTCATCTGAGCTTCTTGTCAAGGTACTAAACTAGATTTTCTCATCTCAGTCCACTACCAAGCTATATCTGCTTGCTGCCTGTGGAGCTCTTATTTCTCAAGGCGAAGTTCAAATAGGCAATGACATTCCCCAGTAATAAGGAAGAGAGCTGTGGTGCCATGAGGACTGACTGTAGCCCTACATAGGACGATGGTTTCATTGACAATTTGGTAATATGAAAGAGTTTGGTAATGAGGAGTGGCCACTTTTCTGGAAAGGCAGGGCTTAGCCTTGGAAGAGCCTTACAGACATTTATTGGCAGACTGTGTGTTTGGCACAATATTGGTATCTTTTACACAGTGTTACATTTGCATGGGGAATCACATCTCTTGCATAGGGTGGCCAGGTGTTACCTAGGTGGTGACAGTAGTCTTCATTGCAAGGGTCATTGCAACAATGTTTTCAGCTGCTTTGGATGAGATAGTTGAGCAGTCGTTCTAGTGAACTTTTATAATCCAGCTGGCTTATGGTCCTGTGAGTCCACTCTAGAACATACAAGATTTATTACTATTTATTGTCTTAAACAACAAACCAAGCTTCTGTACAAAAGACTGCCTGGCATGACCATTTTTATATCTTCAAGAACAGTTTATCAGTTCTGTAGTAGGAACAGCCTGGGACTTAACTGAGACAAATTCTCCTTGCCGAATGTTAGCCATGCATTAAAGCATACAAATAGAACATATCAATTAGGCTGCGTGCAGCATGTGGGGATCTCTAGGACTGTCTGAAGTCCCCACCCAGGGAGCTTCTGTGCAGTTAACTAATTTTTGTGAGGCTGTCTAGGAGTTCAGGCAAGCACCTTGTCTCAGTTTCATCCAGACTCAAATCAGTCCACTGTTTCTATGCAGAGATTAGCTTGGTAATTCCTAGACCATCCAAGGAATTAATGTCTAACTACACTAGGTATGCATACAGTTATAGCCCTGATTTGCAGTTTAAAGTATGTGACAAATTTGAATTTCATCCTTTTCTCATGATTATAACTTAAATTACATAGATTTTCCCAAACTAATCGTTAGGTGGACTTGTCATAATTGAGTTCCTTATGTATGAACTAAGCTCTAAACTTTGATGCTGACAAATATTGGCAGTGAGCAGATGTCTAAGATTTCACATATTTTCTTGTCTTTTTGATATCCTTTGGGACTCAGGTGAATCTGGAGCAGGAATCCAGGACTAAACTCCTCAAGCTGCTGGGCTACAGTAAAGAGGATCTGGAAAAAAAGGTATGGGATCTTTACAATAGAAGGAAATCTTTACAGGACTGAAGCTGCTGCAGGAGAGTTGTAGGGTTCATACTGGAAATGCGTGAGTGATCTTACAGCACACAAAAGAAATTTCAGATACTTGAGATACCTCAGGTATCTCTTAATTAAAAAGGAAATGTGGGCACTTACAAGGGTGTAACTGTATCTGTACTGGATCAAATCAAAGGGGTCTTGAGCCCAGGTATCTTGGTTCCAGTTGCTGGAGCTCTGGGAAGTGTATAACAATAGTGGAGTTGACAGCTGTGTCTAGCATCCAGCTCTCTGTGTCTTAGGGGAATCCTTAGGCAGGAAGAAGGTGGCAGGTGAGGACAGTCTGGCATAGCACTGATGAAACTGCAGGAGAGGAAACTCCCTTGTGTGAACAGTGCTCTGAAAAGGATAAATAACCTCTGATAGGCAGCCAGCCAAGAACAGAGAGAGGTAGAGCTTTTCAGACAGCTTCAGGAATTGTGTCTGGGGCTTTCCAGTCACTTTATGGCTTTGTCACCCGGGTGTGTAACTTAAGATAGGGGCTTCAATCTGTGCATGTCTGTTACTTTTCTAGATCACCTCGTGTTTGAGTAATGGAATCCCAGATACACAATCCCTTCCTGAGGCAGATGTGAGAAATGCTGCACAGCCAGATCAGGTATGTCCTGTACATCTTGCCAGCCTGGGAGAGCAGTGGAGGGCAGAATGAATGGGAAAGTTTAATTCCAATCAAAAATCGTTTGGTTCAGTGAGAGCATTGCAGAAGGCAGTTCATAGGCCCTCACAGGGTCAGACTAAACAATCGTAGTGGTCCCTGCTGGCTTGAAAATAAATCAGTGAATGATGAAGACGGACTCCTGGCTTTTAGCACTGCAAGAAGGCTTGCTTGACCAGTGTTGATTTCTTCAGTGATAGAATTAACCTCACTCCAGCTTAATTTCATGCTTCAACTCTGGATTTCCTCTGTGAAGCTTCTGCTGTGGTATTCCTTTTGCATTCCTTTCTTTTTACCTCTGTCCTTTAAATGTATTCTCACATGATTTTGGGATGTCCATCTTCAGATGCCTTCCAAGGCCTGGTTCACCATGCACTGTAAATTTTGCTCCTCTAAGGTACCTAAAACTGCTGTCCTCAAATTAGTAATCTTCACAAGCCTTAAACACTGGCTGAGATATTCTAGGGGTAGCAATTGTGTCCTGCATTTCAATGGAGCATGAAGCATGGCTGTAATCGTACCTGTGAGTTACAGGTATCACTCGCTTGGCTTGTTCCTGTTCTGTCCAAAATTGTTTAGCTTGTTGAGGAGCTGGAAGTTGAGTTGAATGCTGGCCAGCAATACTGTTGGCACTGCATGTCTTATAACTGCTCTTTGTTGCTTCCCTGGTGAAACTGTGTAGGTTGATAGAGCAGTGACAGGAGGCATGATGGGTTTCCAAGTTGAAATCAGATTTATATGAGCATGCTCAACCAAATGGAGAGCAGCCCCACCCCACTCCGTAATCCACAAAACTGTTTTGGACAAGATCTGTGTGTTTAATAAATTAATTAACCTCTTGTGCTCTTTGCACAGCTTTTGATAAATACCAGTGATGATGTAGCTGCTGTTTCCTCCTCTTCAGCCTTTTTTGACAACCTCATCCCACAGAATATGAGCACATTGGAGATTCCTGTCACAGAAGGTATATAAAGTGTGTTTCTTCCCTTAAAAGAAAAGAGGAGAGGAATTAAAACCAGAAAAATAGAGACCCAAAGAACCTGGTCCTCTCCAGCAGATGGGTACTTTTAAAACACATGATCCTTCCCAGTGTCACACAGTATCTCAGCATTGTGCAGGGAAATGCCCTTTCTAGATAAGGGACCCATTTAAAATATAGGAGAATCTTCTAGATTATGGACTAGCAGTCAAGTCAGTGTTTTTTTTTTTTTTTTTGAAGTGCAAGGTCTGGTTTGGGCTTCCAAATCATTATTTTACTTTATTTTTAGCTGGGCTTCTCTATGTTACTTTTTTTTTTACTGCTGGCTCCTTAAAGCAAGCATCCTCAGCACATCTGGTTGACACTTCTGTGGGTTGACTCTGCTTCACACCTCTGTAGATACAGATGGACTCATCAGCCAGGCCCTTTTGTTGGGAAATTTTGAGAGTGCAGTGGAGCTGTGCATGCGAGCAGAGCGCTTTGCTGATGCCATCATCTTAGCGATTGCTGGTGGGGAGAACCTCCTGAAGGAGACCCAGAAACGCTACTTTGCCAAGCAGAAGACAAAACTCTCCCTGGTAAGTGGTGGTTTTGTGCACCCACTGAGCTGGGGAAGGTGTGTGATATCTTGGCAGATGTTTGTCTGAATGGATGTGGAAATACTTTGGCAGGAAGTAGAATGTCAGCAGAGTCTGTGCATCTCCTCTTGACTCAACATTTACTTTTGGTAGTTTTATGACAATTTCGTGTTGCCCACATAGAATATCTCTATTCTCTGATCCTTTTTTTATTTAATGGTTTGTGCCTCAGCTCCCCATGCTTGTAACCTGTGGAGCATACTGCCCATCTACAGTTCAGCTGGGAAGGTCCTAGCTTATTAATTTACAAATTGGGAAGTGCAACAGGGGTTGGGATATCCTAGCACTATATTCCCCATCATTGATACTAGCTGCTCTGAAACAAGACTTGTTAAACAGATCTTTAGTCTTGCCTAGTGAAGCTATTTCTGTATTCTCATAATTTCTTTGTCTTTTTTTACTTTCTTTAGAGACGTTGGGTTTTGTATGCTGTTAAGATTGGGATGCTGGGATTGGTGGAACTTGATGGAATGGTGAACTAGTTGCTCGCTGTAATAGTGTGAGAAGTGTGTCTGAAAGTAAGCTGTCACTGTAGGTCTTAAGCAGTCAGTTTATCTTTGTCTTCAGAGATTGACAGGCCTTCTGCTTCCCTTACAGCTGCTTTCCTCCATTGTGCAACAGAACTGGCAAGATATTGTTTGTACATGTGATCTGCAGAGCTGGAAGGAGGCACTGGCCATCTTGTTAACATACTCAAAGCATGAAGACTATACCCAGCTCTGTGGTATGTAGTGTACTGTTTTGATATGGTTTCCCTAGGTGAGGGCACCTCTGAATACTTACAGAAAGAACTGGATACAGTTGAGGAAGGAAAGCACTCCTTACTTATTACAGCTACCTGGAACTTAAGTGTGGACTGTTGTGTTAGGAGAAAAATAAATGCACCCTGTAGCTGAGAATCGTGGTATGAAGTTATATATGCTGATATATCCTGTCACCTCTACCAACAGCATGTTTAAAAACAGCATGGGCACTAGGCTGAAACACTAAAAGGGTGATATTTATGATTTCATTCTAAGGAGAAATGGATTCTCTGACAGCAAATGGTCAGGTAGCTTCACTCCATCTGAAAGAGATTTACCCTTCTAGCACATTCCCCTTCCTTTTAAGCTCAGAAATAGGGGTTAATGAACATTTGATGACTTCAGTGGTTTTGTCAGTTCTGTTAATAGTTCAGCATGCTCAGCAACTGGTTGTTCTGAGAGTCAGAGTTAGGGGGCAGTCTAGTGACTGCATCTGATGAAGTTACTCATGTTGCTTAGCTGGGAACTTGCTCCTGGCTGATGGAAATAGCTAAGTGCTGTTGCAGAAATGCCAGCAGTTTATACAAGTAAGATGACACAACTTGAAATGCAAGAAAACATGACATTTCTTACAGACCAAATTGTAGGAGTGGACCATGGCTGTTGTGGTGATAGTGAGATAGCTCCAGTTCATCTTTATCTCCTGGCATTTGCTAAACACTGACAACTGCCAGATTGCCAGTTGTCCCTGGTACTGGACACTAGTGATGGAGATTCTCACCCCTCTTTGGGAAAAAAAATGTGTTGGATTCTTTTTCACTGAATTAGTCTCTCATTTTCCCCTGTTTAAGTTTTAACCTGTTACCCCTTGTCCTGTCCCTACAGACCCTAATGAAGAGTCCCTCCCCAGCATCCTTACATGCCCCCTTCAGATACTAGAAGGCTGCTATGAGGTCTCCATGCAGCCTTCTATTCTCCAGGCTGAACAGCCCCAACTTTCTCAGCCTGTCTTCATACGGGAGGTGCTCCAGTCCCCTGATCATCCTCATGGCCCTCCTCTGGACTTGTTCCAGCAGTTCCATGTCCTTTTGATGTTGAGGACACGAGAACTGCACACAATACTCCAAGTGAGGTCTCATGAGAGCAGAGTAGAGGGGCAGGATCACCTCCTTTGACGTGCTGGTCACGCTGCTTTTGATGCAACCCAGGATGCAGTTGGCTTTCTGGGCTGTGAGTGCAGATTGAAGCCAGCTCATGTTCATTTTCTCATCAAACAAGACCCCCAGGTCCTCCGCAGGGCTACTCTGAATCTCTTCTCTGCCTAACCTGTAGCTGTGCCTGGGATTGCTCCGTCCCAGCTGTAGGACCTTGCACTTGGCATAATTAAACTTCATGAGGCTGGCATCAGCACAGGTCCAGGTAGATGACATCAACTGCTCTACCCCTGTCCATCAGTTCCGTAGCCCCATCATAGAAGGCCACCAAATTGGTCAGGCAGGATTTTCCCCTAGTAAAGCCATGCTGGCTGTCACCAAGCACCTTGTTGTTTTTCATGTGCCCTAGCATGCCTTCCAGGAGAATCTGCTCCAAAATATTTCCAGGCACAGAGGTGAGACTGACTGGTCTGTAATTCCCCAGGTCATCCATTTTCCCCTTCTTGAAAATGGGGGTTATATTTCCCTTTTTCCAGTCATTGGGAACTTCACCTGACTGCCGTGATTTTTCAAATATGATGGACAGTGGCTTAGCAACTTCATTTGCCAGCTCCTTCAGGACCCACGGATGGATTTCATCGGGTCCCATGGACTTGTGCACGTTCAGGTTCTTAAGATGGTCTCGAACCAGATCCTCATGTACAGTGGGCCCAAGGTCTTCATTCTCACAGTCCCTGCGTCTGCCTTCCAAGACTTGGGTGGTGTGGTCAGAGCCTTTGCCAGTGAAGACTGAGACAAAGAAATCACTAAGAACCTCAGCCTTCTCCAAATCCAGGGTAGCCTGTTCTCCTGATAGCTTCCGGAGGGGGCCCACATTGTCCTTATTGTGTCTTTTATCCGCAGTGTACCTATAGAATCCCTTCTTGTTCTCTTTAACATCCCTAGCCAAGTTTAATTCTAACTGGACCTTATCTTTCCTAACCTGGTCCCTGGCTTTCTGGCCAACATCCTTGTGTTCTTCCCAGGCCACCTGTCCTTGCTTCCACCTTTTATAAGCCTCTTTTGTCCTTCCAATTTTCCTCAGCAGCTCCTTATCCCTCTAAGGAGGCTTCCTGGCCCTTCTGCTGCACTTCCTTCTGGTCGGGATGCAACACTCCTGAGCTTGTAGCAGGTGATCTTTGAATATCAACCAAGAGTCTTGGGCCCCCCTGCCCTCTAGGACTATATCCCATGGAACCTTGCTAAGCAGGTTCCTGAAGAGTCTGCTCTCTTGAAGTCCAGGGCAGTGAACGTTCTGCGTGCCCTTCTCACTATCCTGAGGATCTCAAACTTGACCATCTCATGATCGCTGCACCCAAGGCTGCCCTGGAGTTTTACATTTCCAAAGAGCCCTTCCCTGCTGGTGAGCACAAGGTCAAGCAGGGCACCTCTCCTCGTCAGCTCCTCTGTTACTTGCAGAAGAAAGTTGTCTTCCACACAATTGAGGAACCTCCTGGATTACTTGTGCCGGACTGTACTGTCGCTCCAACAGGTGTCAGGGTGGTTGAAGTCTCCCATGAGAAAAAGGGCCTGTGAGCGTGAGGCTGTTCCTATATGTCTGTAGAGTGCTTCATCCAGAGTCCTCTTGATCAGGTGGTCTGTAACAGATCCCCACAATAATGGCTCCCATGTGGAAAGACCCATAAAAATTGGCAGAAAAAAAAAATACTTTTTTTCAACCAAGTTGGCTTTGGGATTCCTTAATGATGTCCGTTTTTCCGTGTTATCCAAGAATTATACAGCAATTATATATTATATAAAATACAGAATTATACAGCTGAAGGGTCTAGAACATAAGTCTTATGAGGAGCAGCTGAGGGAATTAGGGTTGTTTAGTCTGTAAAAAACGAGGCTGAGGGAAGACCTTATCACTCTACAACTGCCTGAAAGGAGGTTCTGGTGAGGTGTGGGTCAGTCTGTTCTCCTAAGTAACAAGCAATAGGACAAGAGGAAATGGCCTCAAGGTGCATCAGAGGAGGTTTAGACTGGATATTAGGAATTTTTTCCCCTAAAAAGGGTTATCAAGTATTGGAACAGGCTGCCCAGAGAAGTGATTGAGTAACCATCCCTGGAAGTATTTAAAAGACATGTAGATGTGGCACTTAAAGACATGGTTTAGTGGGACTTGGCAGTGTTAGGTTTTTGGCTAGGCTCAATCTTCAAGGTCTTTTCCAACCTAAATGATTTTATGATTTTAATTAGGTGCAGATCCAAAACTGTCAACACCTTTTCATGTCAAGCCACAGTAAGATAGTTAAGATATGAGCACTGGGGTTAAGGAGCTCTTCAGAAGGAGTGTGTTAAATGTTGGCTGTATTTCTTCCCCTCTAGACATGCTGGGTTCCCGCCTAGAGTCAGAGGGAGATGCAGCCCTGTCCAATGATGCCTGTCTCTGCTATATCTCGTCAGGCAATGTGGAGAGGTTGGTGGAATGCTGGGTAAAAAACCATGAGACTTCGTCACCCCTTGCCCTGCAGGTACAGGTGCTATAATGTTGATTTGACTCCTCCTTAGGCTAGTCTGGTAGCCTTGATCTGTTTGCATTACCCCATCAAACAGTATCTGGCTTCCAGCAGACAGTGAAGACCTGTTCGTAGTCACCAAGGTATCTCATTCTAGCTTGGGTTACGGGCTTACATCTAAAGGAGGCTTTCACTTTCAAACATTAACAGTTTGTATGTTTAGGGAGTAGTGATTAGATTGCACATAAATCCAGCCACGGACGGGATTTACAGTTCACCTTCCTGTCTTTCTATGCTGATGTAATCTCTGAGCTTCCTTTTAGTAAGTGAAGTTTAGACAGTGCCTGTTTTCTTACTGTAAGTTGCCTGAGATTGCAGTTGCAGTGCTTGTCATGTCTAACTGTAATGATCCAGTTACCTGACTGTACCTTCAGAACAGCCTCTGGCAAAATAAAGTCTAGACTGCATTACTCCTGCAAGTAGAACGATCATGTATGGGAAATCACAGCTTGCAGATGAATCAGGGCTTCAGTCAGTGTTGTTACTTACCTATTACACTTAAACCAGTCCTGACTAAGTCACTAACCCAGGTTGTGTCCATCAGTTCCTAGAATGGTCTAGAAAAGTCTTCCACTCAGGTATCTGCAGATAATGCCCTCTGATACAGAGTTTCTTGGGTTTGCAACCTGGCTAGTAAGTAACAGCACAAAAAGGCATCTCCAGCATTCCTAGTTATGTCTGAAACTGGCCTCCTCCCAGTTACCAGCCAGTGACCTTTGTCAACAATAGTAGTTTTTCATAGTGAATTTCTTCTGGTATGGTTTTAATCCTTCCTGTTCCAAGCTCATAGCTTGTAACTTCTGGAGCTACAGTAGTAACCTCCTATTGAAAAGGTTACAGTTGATTTGAATGTCCTTGTGGCTTCTGATTATCTTTTTTCTCCCCTACCATAGAAGTAGTAGTGTCAGGGTTTGTTTACTGATTCCTGTTTTTCTCCGCAAAGCGCACCTCAAGAAATGGTGATCAATGATAGTATCTGGGGTAACTTCTAGTCACATTGGACCTGATGTCAGCTGAAAATAGAGAGAGCCATCTGGTATTGTCTCAGCATAAGATGGACCAGTAAAGCAAATCAGACTGAGTGGTCTATCTTTTCTCTCCTCCTGACTTATTCAGGATCTCATAGAGAAAGTGATGGTGCTGACCAGGTCCATTGAGATGCTCCGAGGCACAGCAGTACCAGCACCAGGCCCTGTCTTGGCAGAACAAATGACCCGATATGCCAGTCTTCTGGCATCGCAAGGATGTGTGGCAGCTGCAATGAATTACCTGCCCAGCAGCTCTAAAGAGGTGAGTGAGAAACAGGTTGTTGTGGGAAGAAGTAGTATAGGGACGAAAATGATACTTTGTATGAGAGATCTTCAGTTTTGACATGCGTCAGGACTTAAGGTTTCACCTTAGTTATGGTAACTTGAGAGTAGAGTTGTTTTTGGGTTTGGATTTTTTCTAGCTTTTGTCTTCACTTGCGTTTTCTTTGTAGTGCCTTTGATCCAGGGAAAAGGAAGGGAGCCGTAGAATTGTAAAACGTTTCCTGTAGAACGGTGCGGGGAAGCAGCTCTCCAGAGAAGCTGCATGTATTCCTGAAACTAGCTGGTAGAAGAAAGGAATGGGAGAAGGTCACTTTTTAGTTTGAAACAAATCTGTCTAGTGCCCAAATGTAGGTAGGAGTTGGGGAGGGAATGCTCTAAAGACTCGGGGAAGGATTGGTGAGTCTTCATCTGCCTGGGAATATGGCAGGTGATGTCCCAGAGTGTTTGGCCTTTTGTTTTGGTTGGTTTGTTTTTATTTTTGTTTCTTGGGGGTTTTTACCTCTTTGTTTGTTGGGGAGGGGTTCTGTTGGTTTGCTTTTGGGTTTGATTTTTGTTTTTTTTTTTTAAATTCCCTGGTGGCTGCTGGAGAAATGGTTAGTTTTTCAGGTTGATGCTCAGTACTTTGGGCCAGGGTCTGCTTTGAATGCCTCCCCAGCACCTTCCATTTGAGGCTTTCAAGGCACTTCTAAAGCATAGTTTGTTTCAGATCCTGATTGAACAGCTCCGAGACCGGCTTTTCCATGCTCAAGGAGAGAATGTGGGTGATCAGCAGCCACCCCCTTTTCCCTACACTCGTGTCAATGTAGGTGTCATTAAACACACATCTCCAGCAGCCAAAGGTGATTCCATTGCTGACAGAGCAGCCCACAAAACAAGCTCCAGACATCCAGAGAAGGTAGGCATTAAACTCAGGTGTTCATGGCTTGGGGAGAGGGATGAAGGTTACTGAGTTGTGGAAGGTATATGAGGTAATATGAGATGACACAGACTGCAGGCATGGAGTTCATCGTTGTACCCTTCACTGGAGCAGACATGAGCTCTCTGATAATGCAAAAACAGGCTGTCTGGCAGCTTTTCACAAAGCTCTGCCCCACATGCAGTCACTGAAGGAGACTGTTACATGTGTAGTGGTCTGCTGAGATCTCACATACTGAGGAAGAATGGGGCTGTGGTTTACACTCCTACACCCATCTCACTCACATGTCAGTAAAATTAGTCTCAGTTCTTGCGAAGAAGACTGTTTGGGAAGTTTTGTTTCAGCCTCTATTACTTCATTATTGTTCCTTTGTTATTTCCTCTGGTTGTGCTTCCACAGAAAATCACTGTATGGGAACTGGCTAACCCAAAAGGACTAACCCTTTTGGGAGCTGGAGAATGTGTTGCCTAGCTTGTTAAGCAAGTTGTGGTGGGAAAGGCCTTTGATGCAGTCCATCCAGGGCAGCAGCAGTACCTTCTCATGCCTCAGAAGTGACAGGGATATAAAGTGTGTCTGCTTCTGTGTGTATGTGTGTGACTGTTTCATCCATTTACAAGTTCTTTGTTTTTTAATTGCAGCCCAACTATCAGTCATCGTTTGCCCCTTCAGCACCTTCTCAGCCTTCAGTGCCTTCCCTCTTCACACCTCAGCCAGTGCCAGCAATGTCTGTGACACCTCACCATGTTGCACATCCCCAGGTCAGCACAGGTCCACAGACAAATGTCTATTCCAGAGGGCCACCATACCCACAGTACAACTTGGGCTTCATTCCAGCAACTGCTTCAGGGCCAGGTAAGCATTGTCTCATGTTCACATCTGTTCTCCAGCTTTTCTTAGACTAAAGCCTTCAACATGGATGGCTCTGCTTTCTTCCTCACAGGCCTATTGTACTTGTGAAGAAGTCAGCTGTCTGAGAGGCTTCTCAGTGCTTCTGACACATCTTGTTTTAGCAACGGTTGCTGCACTTTCACTGATATTAAGCATATATGGGGTGGAAAAGCCACAGCTAAGTTTGTGACTGAATTTGACTGATGCAGCATTGGTTATGGGGGATACGCCTGAGGTGGATATTCTAGGGTATGGCTTGGAGAAGGGAAGACTTCATAGCATGAAGGAGAGCATCAGGAGTAGTTAATATATTAAATAAGTGATGCTGATACCCTCTCTTTCTCATTTGTAGCTGTATCACAGTCTCAATCATTTGGACCAGCAGGAGTCAGACCTGTTGGTCCAGCTTCCTTCCCCAGCGAGCCTTCTCTGACAGGGCAGCCCATGCCCATGACATCTCCTGGTGTTCCACCACCTGGACCTACCCTCCTC
The DNA here is from genome assembly GCF_012275295.1 of Melopsittacus undulatus. Taxonomy (NCBI): domain Eukaryota; kingdom Metazoa; phylum Chordata; class Aves; order Psittaciformes; family Psittaculidae; genus Melopsittacus; species Melopsittacus undulatus. Next base: position 91,644,478 of record NC_047530.1, read on the forward strand.
ACTCCAGCCTCAGTCCCATCATCTCAGCTTCCTGCAGCTTGTCCTCTCCCTGTGGCAAGCCAGCCTCCTCTAGGTTTCTCTTCAGCACCTTTTAACTGCCCCATGAATATGGGTTACCCTCAGGGAGGTCCTGGAGCTCCATCTACTAAGCCCCTGCCAGCAGCCAGCATTCCTCCTCCTCCTACAGGTAAGTACTACTTGTGTGATTTGTGTGATCAGGATACTCCTGGATGGAATTTGGAGTACGTAATGGACGTGGGCCTTCTGAGGTCTGATCTGTCACCATAAAGGCTGGATGTGATGCTGAGGATAACCTCACAGATACACTGTGCTGAGTCTTGCCGTGGTGGTGGTAAAACACAGCAGTGATGAGAGTTTCATTCAAGACTGGTCAGCTGCTCTGACCCCCAGGTGGTTACAAGATGCTGTCTTTTCAGGTCCTCAGTGCACCATGAGTAGTCATCAACTCCAGAGGTACCTGTTCTGACTGAAAGGGTGGTGGTTCCCGGGGAACGACTGCTGATCTAGCCCCTGCTTATGTAACTGGAATCCCTTGCTGAGCTGTGTTTAACCAAGGATAGGAAATCCCACAGTGTGAAACCTGTGGGGACTATGCGCAAAGGCTCTGAGCTACAGCTGGACAAGTTCCTTCTGGAAATCTGTTAGGGATAGTAGTCCAGCGACATTACTTGCTGAGTAAAAGCTATTGATGATGATGACTCTTCCACCCTGCCTTGATTTTCAGGTTTCTTCCCTTGGCTAGATCCTCATGTGGATCATGCAGGTAGTACCTAGAGAAGCCTCCAGACCTGTTGGGGAGATGATGTTGCTTCCAATGAAATGTGGAGGGGTGTGCACGTTTTACTGTGTGTGCATGCGTGCATGCTTATTGTGGTTTGTTGTATCCTTGCATGCCTGGGGAGTTATACAGCTGGGGCAGTGGACCTAATTGTCTTGAGGACTAGTAAGTGACAGCTGGAAGCGAGAATGAAAGCACTGTGCTCTTACAGAGGTTCTAGCTCCTTCCTTCTTTCCCCCAGTCCTGAAGAAATTAGAATATTCTCAGTGTCTGTGCCCATTCAGGCAGTTGCTGGGCCAACAGTTTAGAGAAGCAGCCTCTTTTCCTTTTTTGATTCTCTAGGAAAAGAACAGGCCAGTGGCTGTAACTCATTTCTTGTTTTCTCCCTGTTGCACTCCCAGCTTTATGCATGGCTTTACTTGAGCTCATGCTTTCCCCAGGTAGTTTGAAAAAAGTGGGTCCCAGCATGGACAGTGGTGGAATAGAGCTTCCCAAGCAGAATCTGGGGACTTTTCCAAGGGGATAAAAGGCCCTTTTAACTTTAGTTACAGGGCAAGGTTTGGCTTTGAATCAGTCCATCTGTGAGGAAGAATCTGGTCTGCAGAACTTTTCTGACTGATACTTTGTACTGATTTCTCTCCTTTGACTCATTGATGATGGAGAGTAGGTATGTTACAGTCTATGTTGTCAGTGGGGTAAGGCTCTTAGTGGGCTCTCTCTGCACAGTGACTGCTGCTTGTGCCAAAGACCATCTGCCAGGCACAAAAGATTATTTAGAGAGTCTCAGCTTTACTGAGGAAATCTGAGTAGCCACTTACACCACCAAGCAAGCCTTGCTGAATGGAGTGGGACACTAGAAAGGGAGTTTCCCTTCAGCAGAGAAACTAAAGACCCCAATGTTTCCCTGTTAAAGGAAAGATGATTCCATGGGTTGTGGTTTAAACCCAGTCAGCCACACAGTTTCTAGTCCATCCGTCCCGTCCTGTCCCCCCCCCCGCCTCTTTCTTTCCTTCCCGGAGGGATGGGGAGGAGAATTGAAAGAATGTAACTCCCACAGGTTGAGATAAAAACAGTCCAGTAACTAAGGTATGACACAAAACCACTACTGTTACCACCAATAATAATAATAATAATGATAAGAGAAATAACAAGGGAAGAGAATACGATACCACCTGCTGAAACAAGCCCAGTCGAGAAGAGAGTGCCCTTGCGGGTAACTCCCAGTACCTCCCCAGGCATGATGTGCTGTGGTATGGAATACCTCTTTGGTTGGTTTGGGTCAGGTGTCCTGTCTCTGCTTCTTCCTGGCTTCCCCTCCTCCCTGGCAGAGCATGAGACTCATGGAGTCCTATGGCCAGTCTAAACATTTGAGCAGTAACTGAAAACATCAGTGTTATCAGCTCTGTTCCCAGGCTGAAAGTCAAAACCACAGCACTGCACCAGCTACTAAGAAGGAGAAAAAATGACTGCTACTGCTAAACCCAGGACACCATGCCAGGGATTTCAAGCAGTTGCTCAGGTTGAAGATGCCCTGTGGGAATGCACTGCTGGGAAGCTCCCTTCTGGCAGCATTTACCCCTAGTTTTAATGGCAGCATATGGCATGCCTAGATCAGCAGTGCAAAGTGCCTTCCGTCAGAGTGCTTTCTTGCCTGCTATTATTGTTATGGTTTTGATGGGTACTTTAGCCTGGAAAGAGACTGTAAGATCACTCAGCCTGACTGGCCAAACTTGCTTGCTTAGGAAATTCCTGAACATGATCTGAACAGCTCACAAGCACATTCTCACTAGTGCAATGAAGAGAGATCTCCACCTTTAGAAATCCCACGCTCCTGGGAAGCATCAGAGAAAGGGTGAAGGGCAGCAACATGTTGGCTTTTCTCCTTTCTGGCCAGGGTAATCCCTGACTCAAGTCTGTGACAGTCTTGGTCTTTCTAGGACCAGCATTTCTGGGGACTGCTGCCATGGGGCATTCCTTTCAGGGTTGGTGAGAAATCCTTTTTCACAAGTAGTATAGGCAAGATAGAGTTTCATCCCAGCAAAATGAAGCAGGGTCCTCTTGTCTTGTGTCTGATGATTAAGTTCCTGGCTTAAAGACTAAAATTTAAATAGCTGTTTCCTGTGAGGATTCAAAGTGTCACTGGGTTGGAATAGTGCCAAGGATTGCTAGACCACAGGCTCAGTGGGGGCCAGCAGAGTTCTAGGGCACAGAATCCCCAAGCTAGAAATAAGTGCCAACTTAATTAAACTACTGATCCAAACCCATCAGAGAGAGAGTCTTGAAATCATGGGAAAAGGGAGGGCAAAAAGAGGCTGCCAGAATTTTAATAATAAAGGTAATTAAAGTAATGAAGCACCTCTTGCGTCTTTCCCCTGTGATTTTTAAAGCTCAGTTCAGGATCACTGGCTCATTAAGTGTGCCACTGAGCTCCAGCAATTTTGATATTGCCCCTTAGAATTGTGCCACTTTCTCACAGATGTGCTTATCATTACTAATACTGGGGTTTTGTCCAGAGGTGCAGATACCCTTACAGGACAGCAGCAGACAAGGTAGCTGGAATTTGACCTTTGCACAATGAAGCGTGGTCACAATTCTTTTGATGTCATGTTGTCTGATGGATTCTTAATTCCCTAGAGTAAGGTTAGAGGCTAGGTACCACAGAGGGGTCTGCCCCAAAGCATTTACTCGTGAAGTCTGTTTTATTCTAGTTGGGAAGCCAGCAAATTTTGCTAAACTTTATTCTGAACATGATTTTGGAAGAGGAAAATTTTAACCCACCCTAACTTTTAGCCCCTCACAGCAATTTGCATTGCTGTAGGCTGCTACCGTGAGGCACTCCTTTCAGTGTTGGTGAAAAGCCCTCTCTCACCCATAACACTGTGGTACTATAGTCCCAGATTCTCTGTCTTCCGCAGCTTGTGCAGGATGCAGAAAGCATCAGATAGTTGTGAAACAGCTTTCTGTGTGGCAGTGGCTATGTGCCTGTTCAGTATGATCAGACATCACCTCATGATACCTCTGCACATACTGTAATGCCAAGAATATAATTAAAAAAGAGAAAGGGAAGCAAGAGCAGGTCTTATGCCCATGAGCTGGGCCTCAGTTGAAATGATCCAAAGGCCAATGATGGGGGAATTGGAACCATGGGCCTTTTTCTGAGGGAAGTTCCAAACCATGCAAGCAACTATGAATTGTTGCTGTGGCCACATCCTCTAAGTCTGACATTGGTGTCTTGTTCTGTTTCCTGGCAGCTCAGGAATCTTGGACTGATCCTACTGCTGGAAAAGGAGGCCTTCAAAAGAAAAAGGTGAGCTTTTTCTGGTTGTCTTTTAGCGATGGAGCTCCATGCAACAGGCACACTCCTATAAATGTTCCCTGTTACACTCAGCAGGTCTCATTCTACACGGGTCTGTCTACTTCTGCATTACATGGGTAGCCAGGACTGGAGTCTTTATGTCATCTTGATACTTGCCATCCAAACCTGCATGCTCTTCTCTATCATGGCTATTTTGTAACATGGTTATCATCTGTGATGCTGCATCATCTGTCAGTTCTTCCCGGGCTGACTATTTCCCAGTAATTTCTTTCTAGAGATACGGATTTAATCTTGTCCCCTTGCCCACACATTTTTGATCATGGCTGGGGAGATCACACTTACTTCACACCTGACAGCTGGGGGCAGTATTTCTTCTCGGCACAGTGAGAGCCATAGTGATATTCCTCAGATGTTGATGCTGACTGATAAGGCACTTCTGCTGGAAGAAGCTGGGACAGATGTAGCTGTGAGCTGCCTGCCATGTTGTTCCTGCTGCTCTCTGCCTCGTAGTGTTTGCACTGGAGGACCTGTGAGCTGAGCGTTTTGCCGCAATGCTCTCAGTAACCCATTTCGATCGCTGCTGGCAGGTGTGATAAGAAGCTTCTTTGGCACCATTCCCACCCCCCACTCCTCTTCTTTATCTAGGAACAGACTTCTCGCCCTTTTTCTGGCAGCATAGCTGGGAACCTGCTTCAGGCTGTGCTCACTACAACAGGATTAGCCTCTTGTTAAAGCCATCTCCTTTTGATCTAGCCCTGTCAGAGTGAATCTATCCTGACTCTGGCTTAGCGGGGGCATGATGAAGTGTTTGCAAGAGGATTCTCCCCCCATGTTGTGGGATTTTCCCCAACACTTGCTCTGCTGGACACTTTACTGCTGCTAATCTCTACATTCAGGACTCGTGCCGTCGCAGAGCCAAGGCGGCTTTCTGAGGACCAGTGCTTTCAGGGGCAACGGATCTGTTTGATTGAACAATTCCAGAAGAGTTTTCTTGCTGTCGCTTTGACTGTTCATCTAGGATGCAAGAGGAAGGGCCCCACACTCTCAGGGGACTAAAAGAACAGGGATGTGTTACACATCATCTTGAGAACTGGGCACTCTGCAAATTAGAAAGGAAGTTGGATTTGACTGTGGAGAGTGTAACCGACCCTCCTGCATGGACTTGGTTTTCTTGATCTTTTCTTTTTTATTTTCTTTCTTTCTGCTGGCAGTTGCCTGAGAAATTTACTCCTCCAGCCCCCATCACAGCTCCAGTAATGAGCCTGCCAGCCGAGCCCCAAGGGATCCATCCTCAGCTGTCCAGGTTGCAAGAATCTGGCCAGTCACCCCCAGGAGCACCAAAGGAAGGCAGCCTGCAGGTACCCAGGGGAAGTGGCGCAATCCCCAGCCACCAGCTCCCTGTCAAGTGCAAAGCAACTCAGCTTTTGAGATTCTTATTACTTGGCAGCTGCAGGGCTTATTTTGCTCCCCAGCCCTTACAAGACACCTCTGCCTGTGTGTTAGATGAATTGCCAGGGTGGAAAATGACACCTGGGTATAGTTGGGAGAGAGGGAGGGAGTCCTGGTTGGCTGTCAGCCTGCTGAGTGTTGGGAATCCAGAAGCCTGAAGCTATAACCAGTCTGAAGATGATAATTTAACTCCGTGCTTCCAGGTATTCTCTGGATTTGCGAAGGGGTGAGATTATTTCTGTCCATAGTTGCAGGAGGGGAATCAACCTGCTCCAGCCTTTCATGCTCCTGTTGCATTTATTCAGCTGCTTCTCTCTCTGTCAGTATCACCAGCTACCCGTGGAGAGGGTTGAGAGGAAGGAGGTGCCCCCTGAGCACAAGGTTCTGAAGACCACATTTGAAGGGTTGGTGCAGCGCTGCTCTGCTGTCGCCACTGATCCAGTAAGTCCTCCCTTCTCTGATCTCTAACTTTTTTGCCCTCGCAGATGTTTCAGTTTTGTCTGGGGCACGAGAGGAAGAGTCTTATCCTTATGACCAAGTTAATCTCCATCTTTCTCCTTTCTTTAGGCTGTAAGCTTGTCCATCTCTTGGGAACTGAGATGCATTCTCTAGCATTTATCCACTGCTTCTCATTGCCTCACTGGAGCAATGATTCTGTTCTCTCTCTTCTTTGAGGAAAGATGAAGAAACAGCCCAGCTATTCAGCTTCCTTTTTCACTAGTTTGATCTAGAGATAGTTCCTGCAGAGCTGATATTGCCAGTCATCCTCAGAGCTTAGAGGGAAAAGCTGAGATATCCTGACTGGAATAGAAAGCCAGATGATCTTTGTGTCCAAGTCACTGTAATTTCTCCACTCTGGTTCCTGGAAGGCTGTTGGCATACACATCATGTTGCATGAATGTATCAAGCCAGGCTGTCTGGAAACAGAGAAGCGGTGTTGACAGCATGGTGTTAGGTTCCTAGGTGTTCCCACAGTTTGGGGGCACCTTGAAGCCTTCCAGAATACCTCTGCTTAGTGGATGCTGGGATGAGCACCAAGCCCAAACTGCTGTCCCAGAGTCAGACAATATATATCTAGCAGCAGCTTCATCATGTTTGCTCTGTGCTTTGGAGTATAGTGTAGCAACTTCTGAGAAATAACCTAAAGGTTCCCTTTATGGACAGAAATGCCTGTTGGTTTGGGCTTAAGCACTTGGCTTATATGAAGGTTGAATAGCTGGGTTAGTACAGCAGTGCAATGCACCTGAGCTCCTAAGGCTGCCCAGAGCCAGACTGAGATGCAGTGAATTGTAAAGTGCTGTGGGAAGAATAGGGGAGGGGGAGGGACTGAATGAGAAAAACTTGGCTCTGGGAGAGATGGCTTTGAAGCTGTGGTGGGACTAGCAATACCTGTTTCACTTCAGAAAACCCGGCGGAAGCTGGAGGATGCATTGCAGCGGCTGGAGTGTTTGTATGAGAAGCTCCGCAACCAGGCAGTGAGTAGATGCCACTATTCCCTGTGGTCCAGTTGGGTTCCTGATCCCACCTTTGCACTGGGTAGTGGGCCTTGGTGTCTGTCCTACTGTTACCAGCTAGGGGAGTGCCAAACCTTACAACACACCTTGAATCCAGCCAAGCCTTATCTCTTCTTCCTTAACCTTGGCCCAGACATAGCATAAGGAAAAGCTGGAAAGGCATTTATAGGATGCTTTTACCCCCAGGAAGCACATAGGCATAGAGACAAGTTCTAGATGGAAAGAGGCAGCTGGGGGTAGATGTTAAGTGTGAACCTCTAGCTTGAAAATCTCTGAAGCTGCTGATGGCAATTGCTGGAGGGATAGCTGTCAGGGGAAGAATCCTTTTAACATACAGCCTTTCTCTGAGTTGTCCATATTAGGCCTGAACAGAGACAGGATTCCATACTATATAGACCTTTGACTTCTTTGGGTACATCAGATATTCAATTAATGCCTAAATGTCATTACTTAGGACCTGCATGCATTGTAACCCAACCTGGGTATTAGATTAATGTTTAGTTTATGAAACCAAGGAAGGAAGCAGGCTATCCTTCCTTGACTGTGTAGGTGCTGTTTGGTGAGGATGAGGTGGAGAACAGGAGGGAATGGTATGGAGAGGGGGGGGCCCTGTGTTACATGCTGAGCATGCTGATTCATTTCTGCTCTCTCCCTACAGCTTTCTCCAACCATCCTCATGGGTCTCCATGAAATTGCCCACTGCATTGAGGCTAGGAACTACCAACAGGGTCTCCTGGTTCACACCCAAGTGGTGAGCAGCAGCAGTTTCAGTGAGGTCTCTGGTTTCATGCCCATCCTGAAAGTCCTCATGACCATTGCTGGCAAGCTGAATGTGTAAAGTGTGGAGCATCTGGAACATTGCAGACTGAGAGCTGGTGGACTGCCTCACCTGTTGATATGCTGCAGGTTGTGGATTCTCCTGACTCTGGAGAATTAAGTCTGTGCTAGTGCCTGGAACCGTGCTGGGCCAGCATGCCTGGCCACATCCTCTCTCTGGACAGCCCACTGGTGCCTGGGACTCCTGGAGACTGTTCTTTCTTTCTTACTAGTCTGAGGCTGCTTCCCAGCTGAGGAATTTCAATTTCAGGCTGTCCAGGTTGCACAGAGATCCTCCCTCTTCCCTGTATCCCCAGCACAAAGAAGAAACACCTTCCCTTCCAGGCTGATGTGGCACCTTTAGGAAACAAACAGGGCTGGCACCAGCAGCACCACCAGAGAGAAGAGCCTCAGGCTGTATTCCCTGCTGCAGTGTAAACTGCCTGAGTGATAGCTGGGTGCCCTTGGGACCTAAGCTGGGGTGCCCCTGCTCTGTTGGGCTGCAGCAAGGATCTCTCCTCTAGTTCTTCTTTTCTCTTCATGCTTATCCTTGACTCACCCTCTCACCCCTCTGCAACAATACCCTGCAACATCTGGGGCTAACTACCAGCCTGCGCTGGGCTAGCTTTGGTGTACTCTTTATTCTTTACCCAGTCCTCTCTTTTCACAGTCGAGTCTCCTGTTTACCCCTGTATAATCTCTATCCCCCCTCCTTTGTATCTTTTCCCCCATAGGGAAGTGGCACCCCTGCCATCTCAAGCTGCAGGCTTGAGCCCTTATGTTTCAGGCCCAGGGTTGATTCCCCCTTCCAGCTCTTGCAACTCTCCCATTCAGGAATGCTAGCAGATTGGGCTGCTCTGTGCGCTCCTCCCCAGAGCCAGTCACATCCTGTTGTTGGGCTAAAAGCCATCCCCTCTGGCTCTTGGCCTTTTTCACTTCCTTTATGTTAGCACAGTTGTCATTTTGCCAACTGGTGTTATCTAAAGGCTTCCTACACTGGGCTTTTCAGGTAGTTTAGGGGCTTTAAAAGCAGCAGGGATTCTTCAGATCCCATAAGAATCCCCTCAAGTTACTCTGACTAGCCCAGACTTGAGCAGGAGACAGCTCATTGCTCCAAGAGTGGTTCATTCATTCTGCCTACAAGTAACAGATGCATGTAAAGGTGGTTCTCAACGGTGGTAGGAATATGCTGCAGGAGGTGGTGCTGTCAGGTCTCAAGGATATGGCTGTGCTGAAGCTTTTCATCACTGTGGCTTTTCCTTTTGGGGTAAAATAGATGAATGAAGCATATCAGTTGTGGGGAAGAAGTCTGGAAAGGCAGATGGGATTTTAGCGTGTATCTGTGTGTGTCTTTCCCTCTCTTCCTCTCTCCTTGTCTTCCTCTCTCTGACCCTCTTTCATGCTTACCAGGCAGCATAATCATTGGGCTTTAGCTGGGAGCAAGGCTTCTTCCCAACTTTTGGCTGCAGCCAGCTCCTGCTTCCTCTGCTTGCTGCTTGAGTGATAATGCCATCGTGGGCCTGTGGTTCAGTGACTTACACGAATCAGTCTGCTCTACCATGAGACTTAGGATGGAGGAGAATCAGAGAAGGGAGGGAGAGGACACACTCACTCTGTCCTTTCCAGGTCAAAGTGCCTCTTTGTTGCTGCTGTGTTGTTTCTATTGCTGTGGTTTGATGCACTGAGATTACAGAACAGTGAAATAAAAGCTGTGTTTTGTGATGCTGCTAGCTTTTTTTTTTTTTCACCTCTGGCTACAGGGCACTTCCCTCAGTGTACAGGGCCACCCACTGAGAGCTGAGTTCTCAGGTTTGGTGAGGCAGGCAGTTGAGAATGGTGTGGGGTGAGCCAGATTCTGGGCTCTGCTGAGGTGGGCAGCAACCATCCTGGTGTGGTGAGACCTCAGGCCTTACCTGCTCTTTGAGGCTGCAGGGTCAGAGAAATGATCTTCTCCAGATAACCTGCCTCAGCTGTGACTGTTTATCTCATTAGAAACAACAAGGTCCCTTTGATGGCTGAGGTTCCCTTGGGGAATTACAGCAGTGTTGGGGATTTTACACTTGATATTGGGAGTTAGAAGTATGTCAGTAAGTAAACAGCCCTGATGAGATCCTTTCCTGTTGCAAATCAGTGCTACACCACTGAAGCCATGCCACTTAAGCTAGGACAAGGATTTGACCTATGTGGAAATCAGGTTTATACCATTGAATTGTCCATTCTTATCATTAGTTAATAACTCCTGAATCTGTTGGTTGATTTTATGTATGCTTTCAAGCAGGTATGAAGGCTGAAGTTGATAGAACATCAGTACTAAGTTAGTTGGGGGGATCCAACTAGCTCTGCAAAAAGACTAATCTCAAAAAAAATTGTTTCCTTTTTGCTGTCAGCCAGCACTCATGAAACTGAAGTAAGCACAACTGTATTACTTGGCTTGTGGTTGGGGGATATAGGAGGAAGTAAAGGTTGAGGAAGCCTGTTTGGATGGGGAAGATTTGAAGGGCCATTGCTGGGAAGGAAGCAGAGTTCTGTGGTGTTATGGACCCAGCACATACGTTCAGGGAAAACCAGCCTTTGTTAGGTCTGCAGCTGGCAGAGGCAAACTCCAAATATAAGGAAGAGCTTTTGCAGCCTGGTCTGGGAGTAGTTAGCAACTGGTTCAGCTTCCTGGCTGTCCCCCACCAGGGAGATGGAAGCTGATTTTTCAAAGGCAGCACTTGCACAGCATCAGAAGGGGTCATAACACAAGTGAGCTGGTAGCCCTAGAGGTAACATTTGCTTAACAAGTATATAAGGGAAGTCCTAGCTTTCTGAGATCATTTAACAAGCCTGGTATTTCTTAGATTGTGCCTTTCTGGATCCACTTACAGTACCCTGTGCAGTCCAGCCCCTCCCTTTAACTCGGGCCACTTGTACTCTTGAGAAATAAGCCTGTGTTTTCCATGTATTTCTTAGATGCATTTGACTCTAGTTCCTTCCGGCACACACAGCTCCTGCTACCCATGGACTCATGCAGAGACTGGCTATTTATCCTGCCTTTGCTATGAGTCCTTCCTGCTTGCCCCTTTGTCCTACTGTTGCTCAGTTCTGCTTCAGGTTTACCCCAGCGAGCACTGTCCCTAAAACTCTTGGCAGGGGGAAGCAAGGTGACCCATTCGAGGACCTTTGAAATCCTTGTAGTGGAAGCTTGGTGGCCATGGTGAAGTATATGTCCTTGCAAACCCCACTGTAAAATGCTTCTCTGTTTATAGCACTATCTCAGTTGGCTGGTAACAGTGTCTGGTCTATGGACAGCATCTCCTCAGCATTGCCTCCTCCCATGTGGGCATATGCTACCACAGCATCCCCTTGCAGCTCGACAGAGAAACTATTTCTGTTGGGAGAGAAGGCCTTTGGGTCGACAAAGAACTGGGGGGGAAGGCAATAGGAAAGATCCCTGGGTGCAGAGAACAGAGCTCTAATCCTGTTGCTGATAACATCATGTCTGCGGGCTAGGCTTGTGTGTGTTTGGGGGAGCTGGAGGGGCAGAGATTGTTAGGCGGTATTTGTTTGTAAAGCCACTTGCTCTGAAGATAATGCTTGCACTAACTTCTATTGAGGGAGCAGTGTGAGTCCCCACAAAGTCCTTTCCCAAAGTGTCTTTGAAGCCAAGAACCCATTGAAAAGAAGAAAGGCCAAGAGAGGGGATTAGTTTGTTCAGCAGCTGTGAATTTCAGTGGGAGGCTGATGAACTCCAAAGTCTTTGTTGAGATGTTTTTTGTAAGGAGCCCTGCTGGAGGGAGAGACCCACACGGGGGCCGCGGCCTTAGACAAGAAGGAATCCGAAAGCGGCAGGGAGCTGTAAACGGGCCACAAGGACTTTTCCCAAACACTTTTCGGAAAAGGTGTTGTGAAGAGAGCGGAGGGGGATTAGCATGTGAAATGACACTTTCCATTGACTCCACAGAGGGGAGGGGAAAAGGGCTGGCTGGCTGATTTATTAGCATTTTGTTCCCTTCTCTATTCTGCTTCCCCCCAGCAGCCCCCCTCCCCTCCTCCCCGAGCCCTCTAAAGAGGTTTGGATTGGAAAAGGGAGCGGGGGGCTGCCTGTTTGTGTGTCATCTGGGCGAAGGTGACCACCTGGGAAGCTGAATGTAAATATTTCTCCTCTGAGGAATGCGCCTTCATTAAACCGAAATGAATACATGGAAGCATCCAATCCTGCCGCACAATGGCAGCAGGGCTTTTACCGCTCGGGGCTCCTTGCGCCGGGGAGGGGGGACCCTGCGGCCCCGACCTGCTGCTGAGGTCAGCACATTTTGCAGCTGCGGTGTCGCTGTGCTCGCCCAGGGAAAGGAGCGTGTGGCCGTGGGGCTTGTGTTTGCAGCGCTCCCCGCGCCGCCCCTGCGCCGACAGGAGGCACTGCGCCCAGCGGGCACGTCCTGGGCTCTGCCATGGCCTTCACAGGCAATCGTGTGGGGCAGTACTGTTGGCAGGGGAGGGATAGGGTGGCACTGTCCCTATGATGTGCTGAATGAGGAGGAAATGGGAAACGGCTTCCACATCTTCTCCTTTTCTTACCTTTCCAGCTGGCCATGGAATGGTGGGCACAGAGGGACATGGTATAAGCTGTCCTCTGCCTTGCAGTGGTCCTCAAGCCAGCCCATGCTGGAGCTTTCCCTGCTAAGTGACAGGCTCTCGCCATAGCTTTGCTTTCCTGTCCAAGGACGCATTCGCACCACAGGGACATAGAATCACAGAATCAAATAGGTTGGAAAAGACCTTTAAGACCATAAAGTCCAACTGTTACCCTAGGACTGCCAAGACCACCACTAAACCATGTCAATGGGTGAAGTAACTGCTGACAGAAATGCAAAAGAGACCAAGGGTGAAGTCACTGTATTAATAAGAACCTGTATTCAAACAGCTGATGATTTGTGTGTGAAGGGGAAGGCCCTGAGAATGGGCCAAGATTGTTTACTGCAATTTTTGAAGGGCCAGATTGACATGAATGCTCTTGCTCTGGTGAGACCCCAGCTTGCCTAGGTGCAAACTGCCACTCCCAATGAAGTAGTCCTATGATCAAGGGAGTATCTGGTAACTAAAAGAGACATACAGACTGCTAAGTGTCTTCAATGTAGCATCCCTGAAGTGGGCAACTGGGCCCCTGCCTGGCCACCTACCCACCCTCCTGGCAACTGCATTGCAGTTGGATGTAACCTCAAACGAGTTCAAGGAGAGAGCAGACCTGTTCTCCTCCTGGTGGGGCCTGAGGTTGTGCTGCGTGGAGAGAACTGGTCAGCTCTTCTGATGCTCAACAGATGAGTAAGCAGCTGGGTTTTACTCTCCAGCACTATAACTATGTACATCCATACACATACATCCACACAACTAGATGACAAGACACCCAACTACTTAGACACAATAACTTTTTGCAAGCACTTGGCTACTGATTTATTGCATTGGCTATTGGTTTACAAATACTGGCTACAAGACAGGTCTAATGGCGAGTAACTTAGCTCTGCTGGCTTCTCATCTGGCTAAAGGACACTTCAAACAGCAAAGCAGATGATGACCTCATAGGCCAGGGGAGATTGCTGTGATGGTGCAGTGAGCCTCCCCAGGTCCTGCAGCTGACAGCTTCTTCCCTCCCTACCCCAACCAAGGCAAGGGAACAGAGATGCTTCAACCAAATCTTCCTGCTTCTTGCTTAGCCTATAGAATATATACAATAAATGGTAGAGGAAAAACTGTTATGTATACATCACAGTAACTGTGCAATAAATTAAACTTCAAAGTGCTTCACTTTCCTATTTACACCATTAAATAGTAACTGACATTATTTTCTCAGACTAGGAGGAAGTATTTAGTTAGTTAGCTGATAGGGTAAGAGTGCTCGGCAAGTACACCAGGAGGTGGGGAATGGGTTCAGCTGGCAGCTCTTCTCTGGGAGAGATATGGGAGGAAAGAGGGACTGGAGAACTGTGAGGACATCTTTATGGCATCAGCCAAGGGCTTTGGCAGGGATGCTGGGGTGAAAAGGGAGACCAGACCCGGATGCTCCTAAGATATAGAGAAAACATTTTAAAAGCCCATGATGGGACTTCTCTTTAGGACGGCTGTTTAGTAGGCAGATCAAGCAGAAGTTTCAGTCTCGCTGCTGCCATCTCAAATTCAAAGTAAAGCACTGGAGAGCTTAGCAAAGCTGTCAAAGGATGGGAAGTGATGCTATGGGACTTGTGGAGGCTGGCGTACTGCAGGAACGAGTTGCACACCTTTTCTATTCCCTCATAATGTAGTATGTAATAAAAGGCAGTAACAACTTTATTTTAGTTCCTCTATTTTTTTAGGGTACTAAAAATATCTTCTGGTGTAGAGATTACCACTCTATGTTTCTCAACTCTGGTGGCGCCATCTCGCTTCCTTGAGCTTTCCTAAGTGTTGATCTCACTTAAAAGCCCAGAGTAGTTGGTTGTTGGGGAACAGACAAACTCAAAAGAGCAGGAGCCATTGAGGTTGCCTGTGTTTCCAACAAGAAAACCATAGTCATTGGATAGAGTGACTCTGAGTTGAATGGACCAAATCTCACCTTGCTTTGCTAGCACGTAAGGGTCTTCCCAGAAGTCATTCACCCACTACACTAATGGGAAATGCTGTGTATGGCTAAGGCCTGGGGTCTCATATAAGCTCTTTACCCAGCCCCTTGTGTGGCAGCACTGGGGATGAGACACAACTAAGCCAAAGGAAATGGTGCTGGGAGCTGATGGGGAGGGCAGGAGAGGAGAGGGGCAGACGGGACCACGGAGGAGCAGAAACAAGTTAGAGCTTTCTCTTGAGCTTGCGCCCGGCCCCGCCGCTGCTGCGCTCCCGCTTCTCCTTGCGGACACAGAAGTACTTGGTGACGCGCTTGCGGCACTGCTCGCACCGCACGGCGCAGCACCAGTGGAACTTGCAGTTGCAGCTGGACACCATCTCAGCTCGCCTCTCCTCCACTGCCAGCCCACAGTCCCCACACAGCCGCCGGCAGCTCCGCTTCTCCCACTTGCTGAGCGCTTTGCCCCGCTTCAGGCACTCCCTGCCCTCTGTGCCCAGCAGCCCCAGCGTCTTGTTCTCCAGGCAGTAGTCAGGAGAGTCTTCTAAATGGACCAACTCCTTCTTGGAAATGGAGCTGAAGGTCTCGGCGATGGCACCCCGGCTGGCAGCACTGTTCCCTGCGCCCTGCAGCAAGTCCACCTTCAGGGCTTTGTGGTACCTCTCCTTGAGGTAAGTGCCCACCTCCCGAAACTCAGGCAGCTGCAGCCAGCAGGTCTGGGTGGTGCAGCTCCCCGACACACCATGACACTTGCAAGTCCTCTTCATGGTCCCTTTCACAGCCTACAGGGTGAGGAGAGAGAGGGGATTCAGGAAAAAGCCTAGAGGGGTCATTTCATGCAGCGGTACGTGGAGAAACATGGCTCCAGGCCCTTCAGGAGAGGTTTGCCATTGACCCTCCCTGCACAGTGGTCCTGCCCAGGGGTTGTTGGCTTAAAGCTCACACATTTGTTTCTCCATGGTACACCTCTACTTGAACAAGGAGAAAGAGGGCAGCAAGAAGCCACTAACAGTGTAATCATGGAAGGTTTGCTACCTTACAACAAACACCACCCATCACGTCAGCACTGCTATCATTTCCTTCTCCTTGACAGGGTGGTTGTTTTTAATAGACATGTGCTTTCAGCCACAGCAAGTTGTGACTGTGCACAATGAACGGCCAGAGCCAATCTGGTATGCACTCTCAGGTCTGGGGGGAGAATGGGGCTCACCTTTCTACCTGCCTCATTGTTATGCAGGTTCATAGCAGCTCTGGCATCTTGTCCAGTTTCCAGGGCATCCACAAACTGCTTGGAAATGGCTTCCCCAAAGCCCACGTTATCGCTGCAGCCTCCCCACAGCCAGCCTTGCCCACCTGGGAAAGATGAGATGTGTGATGTTAGGGAGCCAGCCCCTCACCTACCTGGATTGTGGCTCTGGGAATGAGAAAGGGTCTCAGAAGTGAGGGGAGGGAATGGAGGCTGTGGGCAAATCCAGCCTTTTGCCTCTTGTACTCCCCAGTTCCCTCCCCTTCAGCGCATACATTTCTATTGAGGCCTGGATAGTAGGACAGGACATTGCCTCATGCAGGCAATGCCCTGTGTGACAAACTCAGGAATTTCTGGGCTTTCTATGGAGCAGGATTCAGAAGCTGTTCATTATCATGCATTAGCAGCTATATTGATAAAGCTTTGGGTCTTCATCAACTTCCCTCAAACCCTGACTTGAGCTGGTTCAGTCTGACTTGCAGGAACACCGTCTTGCTAACATGGATTAGCAAACTGGTGGAGGCATCCTGGTCAGAGACAACAGATTCCCCTCTGCTGGCAAACAACCCCTGCCTGGCACACACATATCGAGGAGGCCCTCTTTTTGGTACACCCAGAATCCTGATGATCAGGCCCCAGAAGGGTCTGTCTGATTTTCCAAATACCATAAAGAAACAAAGGAATCAACACAGAACTGGGAAACTGCATAGCAAGATGCGGAGGGTACTTTTCCTGAGTGGGAGCTTGGTAACAGCTTGGCTGACTGGAAACATGTCATGCGGTTTGCTTCTTTTCCTCCTAGAGAAGAAAGCCACATCCTTTATGAAGATTTGAGGTCTGGAACATTCTGACCCTAACACACCTTGGAAGTACATCTTGGGAGTTGTGGTTTAATGGCCTTGAGCCTCTCTTGAGAGGCCTGGGGCTTCACCAGAGCATGGCAGTCCCCTCTCTCAGGGAAAGGCAGGGGTGTCTCATGGGAGGCGGGTAATTACAGTGGATAATGAAGTCCAAATAAAGTGCTTGGGACCAAAGGGAGAATGCAAACCTTTCACCAGGTTGGATTCAGCACAATGGCATTTAGAATTGAATCACACTGTTTCAGACAAACCCAAGTGTTTTGCTTCCCAAGGTTTTCAGTTTATAGTGGAAAATTTTCATAAAAACAGCTGTTTTGGAGCAAGGAAGTGTAGCATGACTAACTCAGTTTTCCAGAAGAGATAGAATTTGGTGTGTCATTGCTGTGCTAGAGATGGGCTATCTCACATCTCAGACACCTAAGCACAGTGCCTGTTTTAAAACTATTCGCCAATAAAGCAACTTGTTAAATACTGGATATTCCAGGGGAGTTTGTCATAAATTGACACATATCAACTCTGGCGCTGCTGGGTGAGGCAAGGTTTTAAAAGATTTGGTAATTTGACATTAGACATCTTTCATTTCAAAACAAAAGACTTGAAATGTCAATGTTTTCCTTGAAAGCTGAGCCAAGAGCTGGAGCAGTGCAGCTGGGGGTTCTCTACACAGGATTCCTTAGTGGCTGCAGGCCTGGGTACCACTGTGATGGGAACGGGATGAAGGCTGTGTGCTACCACAGTGGCTCTCCTGGCTGTGCTGTCGTGTGCCTGCCATGCTGGCAAACACTGGAGGGCTTTATGAGTGCCACCCTGCTTTCCCTCCTGGTAAGTCTGCTCTGGGGCCACCCTGGTCTTGCTGACCCTGGGACTCCTGAGGTACCTGGTCAGCACTGCTCTAACCAGACCTGCCATTTAGATGCACGACATCAGATCCTCTCCTCTGCCTTATGGTACAGTCATTCCCTCCAGCAGCTTAAACAGAGTTTTTCTTAATTTGAGCCAGAAAAACTGCCACCCCATTCTGCTTTCATGCTCATTTAGAAAGTAATGGAAAACATCAAGGGCTTGGCCTCAGCTGGCGTAAACTGGAGGTGGCCCCATTATCTTCCACAGAGCTACTTTGGTTTGAGCCAGGCAAAGCTCTGCTCTGGGCACTACTTCTGGGTGCAGGGACCAGGAAGAGGAGCTGTTTGTTTCTGAAGGCCTCAGCAGAGGAGAGAAGAGCTGTCTCTGCTGCCAGGGATGTGAAGAGGGATGGCCGCTGGCCTCTCCTTACCCAGCTGTCCATTGCGGGAGTCGTCACAGCCACAGTTGTCAAAGTCCCCCAGGCTGCAGTTCCGGGTCAGTGTGTACATGACGCCTGCGGAGCTGATGGCATGGACAAAAGCGGTCTCCCGGTTTGCTGCCAAGTGGGAGTACAAGGAGAATGGATTCCACAGTGAGACCAGTGTTGGAAATGACTCCTGCCATGCAGGAGACAGTGTAGAAAGTGACCTGCAATGGGCAGGGCTTTGTGGAGTGGAGAGGAAGCCCTACGTGTCAGATCAGCTTTGTTTTGGCTTGAACTGCGCAAAGACAGAAATTCCCAAATCCAAATCAGACTGACTCGTGCCATTTCCAGGAGCGCAGATAAACTTAACACTTGGCTGTCCCTGTGGGTGGTGGGCAGTGGCAATAGAGCCAAATGTCCCCCTCTCTCACTAACACACCCCAGAGGGAAACCGGCCCTCTTCAAGGATCAAACAGCTCCTTCCCCACAGCCCTCTTGAGTCTTCCTTTCTGCTGGACACCGTGCAGGGCTCAGAGCAGTGACCATACACCTACCCACCAGATCAGTGTAGCAGTCATCTGACTTCACTGAGCCTTTGGCTCTCATTTAATACCTGCAAGGCCTGCATCTGAGCAGATAACTTTGATGGGACCTGATCCCAGTCCCTGAGCATTACCTTGTGCTGTAATTGCCTCCACGAGACCCCACTCTAAAACCTCTGTCCACCTCTGCCTGGGGCCCTGGTCCCCTTGTCTGCTGCCAGTCCCTCCACACGCAGGCCTGTCTCCTGTAAAGAACCCCTGGGCATTCCTGGGAGAGGCATACCCCAGGTGGGGACGGGGAAGAAAAGAGGAGGCACTTGAGAAGAGAGGGGTCCCCCCGGCCCTAACCTGCAGGGGGGGGGGGTGCCGGTAGTGGTATCCAATGCTTTCCTTACCGCTGCGCAGCCCGCCGTGGCTGGAGAGCTGCAGTGCCCTCTCGGGGCAGTTCCAGCGGTCCCAGGCGAACTGGAACTTGCACTCCTCGATGCCGCTCTGCGCCCCCGCCGCCACACTGCTGGAGTAGATGAGGTAGGCCTAGGAGCACAGCAGCAGGTCAGGAGGGGAATGGTGTGTGCCCTGCTCAGCCCCACTAACAATGGGGCAAACCCTCAGGTGTCTGGGTGGCAACATAGTCTGGGTGCAATGGCTAGCATGCAGAGACAAGCCCCGTGGGTGACAGGATGGGAATGTCCCCAGGCTCCTCCTAGGAGAGTCACTCAGCAGCTCTAGTTTCCATTACACACAGTGCAAAGCTGGTGTAGCACCAGCCCCAACAGCGGGGCTTATGCAGGAGTAGCTTTCCTGTCCTGTGCTGCATACTGTGGGCCCTGCTGCTTTGGGGTTTAGATGGATGGTGAAGCACAGTGTGAAACAACAGGCAGAACATGGCCCCAGGCTCCCCAGGAGGCTCGCTTTCAATCCAGAATGACTTGCATGCCATCTTGCCGAGATGAGATATTCAGAGCTGAGGTCTCCAGGCTTGGCTCCCTGGGGAGCACTAACAGCAGCCAATGTATTTTGTGTTATGCTGGGTCAGAGGCTCAGCCTCCCAGGGGAGAAGGCTGAGCTGCTGGCTGTTAGCCACCTTAGGAGGTGTGCCAGCCCTGCCATGGGGAACCCTTTATCTCCCCAGTGTGAGAGGAGGCAGAGCCTTCTCAGAGACCACTTAGCCCCAGGCCAGCAGCTGCCCCAGCCTGCCCTCTCCTTCACTGCAGACCCAGGGGGGCAGGAGTGCTCTGGGGCAGGGTCATTCTACCATAGCATTAAGACCTGTAGAAAGAATCAGACGGGCTTGGAGGTGTTCCTGGAGAACAGCCAGGACAAAAATGGGGTGAATTTTACAGTGTGTCCTGGCTAGGAAAAAAAGCCTCTGAAAGAGGGGTGCAAGGAGGCATGGGGTCAGAAATACTGAACAAGGTCCTGGCCATTCCAGTTGTGTTCCCCGGGGAGGTGTGTTCTGCAAGGGCTATGGAAAGTACCTTTCCAGCTTGATGAATGATGGTAACCTGATCATCAGGAGGCAATAGATGGCAAGTGACACCCTCAGCTGGTGCCAGCAGACAAATTCCAAAATCTGGCCCCAACCAGCTTAAAAGAACCTTTGGTTGGGGAGCCCAAGGAATTGCAGCTCATAGCAGGTCACTCCTGATGCTCCTGTCTTGCTGCTGGAAACACGGGGGTGAGGGGAGCTCTGGCTAAGGCTGGGTGGAGAGAAGTGGGAAGGAGCAGCCCCTCCCTCCTGGGTTTAGTGGAATCAGCGACAGAGATCAAAGGGATTTCTCTTACCTTGGGGCCCGTCATCAGGAAATTATTCACTGACCTGGAAGACAGAGACGGTGTCAGAGGGAGGGGGTGATGGTGGAGGGGCCTGGGGAATGCCTGGCATCCCAGGGCTTTCCTCTCGCCCCCACAGCCTGCCTGTCTCCTGGCTGCAGGCACCTTTTGGTCTCTCCCCTTGCTGCTCCCTTCGAGCCAGGATGCTGCTTTCTCCTTTCCGCACACCCTGCTTCTCCAACCAGGCTGCAACCCCCCGCTGCTCCCTCCTTTTGCTTTTCCCTGCACATTCACCCTTCATGCCAATCCCTCCATTTTTCTAGTGTTTTTCTATTCCACCAGCCTTGCTTTTTACCATACCATGCTCCTGCTTGGCTTAACTCAGGGTAATGTTGCCCCCAGTGCCAGGAGCTGGACTATGCCAGGGGAAGGAGGAGGTCACACCACTGTTCCTTCACAGTGTGTTTCCTGGCAGCATCCCTTCAGCTCACGGTCCCTTGTTTTCCTGTGGTGCCAACACTGGCTGCCCGCACTCTCCTCTTGGAGTGGTAGCTGAGGACAAATAGGCTTATCCTCCCCATCCTGCTGGGCACTGCATGGGGGCAGTGAAGGGTACAAGGGGAAGGTGTGAGGTTCTAGCCAGAACAACTTCCTGGAGTTCCCACTGAAGGTGTGAAGGGATCATCTCCAAGGGCAGCAAGGCTGGTCTTCATCACTCTCCTCAGGGTCCTGCAGAGCAGAGCCAGTGCTGGTCTGAGTCTCTTCCTCCAGCAAGAAAGCCTATTTCAGTGCAAATGTCAGTCAGCATTAGGACTCTATGGGGTTCAGTGACCACCACTGGGAATCCAGTACTCACCTTGTAGGGAGTGAGCGAGTGGGGAAAAAGCTAGAGCAGGCACTGAGAGGAACTGGGCTTCTTGAGATTATGGTCTGCTCCAAATGCTGAATGTCTCCCAGTGAAGGATGCCACTCCTTTTCAGCTAGCCCTTACAGAGCCTTAATCTACATCTGCCCCTTGAGTGGAGCAGCAAGTGCCAAGCTGCAGTTGGGGCTACCTGGTGTGTGGTGATGTTTGCTGCTTTTTCTAACTCCTCTCTATTCCCTGAAAATCCCAGTAGCTGGGTGACCATGGCTCGGTGTAGAGGAGAAAGGTGCAGGTTAGGGTAAGGCTTTTCTCCCTGTGTGTTTTCAAGTGATGCTATCTGGAGCCACAGGTACCCCTGGTAAAGGAGAGAAAGGCACTGTCCTGTTCTGCTACAAATCCAGCATGGAGAATGTGGATGCATCCCAGCGAGGGAAGGCAGGAGCAGGCGCTGCCATCTCTGACCAGGGGACAAAGTGTAGCCATGTTGCAGCCGTGCCATGCACATGGGGGCAAACAGGGTGGCAGGATTGGTGCTCAGACATCAGATGCATTAGAGACTTAGAGAGGGCGTTTCCCTGCCCTGGAAAACCACTCCTGTGGTTGGCGAGCCTGTTCACCTGCACTAGAACTGCCCTCAGAGGTCCTCTCTGAAGTACACCACGAAAAGGTGATATTATTTTAGCTTGGTAAAAATCACAAGAAACCCACCCTTTGCTATTGCTCAGTTTAGTCAGAACTGAGAGAACTGCTTTGCAAAGTTTTACTCTAGCAAGTCTACTTTTTTTTTGTGGAAATTCATCCGTATTGATGCAGTTTGCATTGGGAAAGATTCCCCTGCGCCAGAACAGGAGGGAGAGGGCTGTGCCAGAGCACTGCGAGAGCAGGAGATCCTTTCCCTTTGTTCCAGGCCTGGGATTCAGACCCAGCTGTGCTCCAGCTCCCGTGGATACTTTAGCACGAAGTCGATGGCTGTTTTGCAGAGGAATTTTCCTTTGGGAGCTGCTTCTGCATTGTACAGCTAATTAAATATTTCCTGGGACTTGGAGAGACGGCATCTGTAGCCGGGTGATTAGAGCATTGGGTGACCTGAATCACACAGGGCCATGAACCTGGGGCTATTCAGACTGTGTAAGCTCCATGGGTCCCCATCCTAACGCAACTGGAGAGCAGCATGAACAAGTCATTTTTCCATCTGGTTTCCCTCACGTCTTTTGCCTTGACCTTAAGCGCTTTGCTATGGGGACCACACTCAGGATGGTGTCAGTGTGAATCTGAGCCCCTGGTAGCAGCTGTGAGAATGCCCCAGCAAAATGCTTCTGTATAGGCGAGATCTAGAGAACTGCAAGTCCTTTCTTATCTTGCTGTTGTGGCCAAAACAAGAGATACATCCCATCTGCTTTGTTTCCTACCTGGGTAGGAAAAGCTGAATTCGCAGTGTGCAAGAAGGACTTGCTTCAAACCCTTGCTGGCCTCATCTTGGATTAGGAACATCTGAGCAGTTGGAAGGGTAGCTTTAGGAGGAGGACAGTAATCCACAAGTTCAGGGTTTACAGCAAACCAGCCTGTTAGCAGGTGTCAATTGACATAACTGCATTGAAGCAGAGGATTTGTTCCTCACAGGATAAACCTCAAGGTTCACAAAAAGGCCAAGTTCAGGATATGCTGGTTCATCACCTGCAGCTGAATAAATGGTACAGTAGCAATTTCCCAGCA
This sequence comes from Melopsittacus undulatus, assembly GCF_012275295.1. NCBI lineage: Eukaryota > Metazoa > Chordata > Aves > Psittaciformes > Psittaculidae > Melopsittacus > Melopsittacus undulatus. Next base: position 91,667,206 of record NC_047530.1, read on the forward strand.
GGATATTCTATTTTTATTAAGTCAGAGAGACAGAAGGCATTTTCCCTGAGCTCTCTGATCAACAGGCAAGCACACTGCTGGGTGGGTTTGTAGGACTTAGACAAGTAAAGGATTCATTTAGATTGGTACACTTGACCCCCCACATTTAACTCCTGCAGCTGCAAGTGGGTTTGGGAGAAGGGGAGACAGGACTGTTGTATGGCTGGAGGCTAGCTGAAATTCTTCATTTTTACACTGAGAGGGAAGGAAAGATAACAACAGAGACAAAGTCTGTGCTCTTTGTCTTTGCTCATATGATCTAGCTAAGCAAAATGCATCTCTCTTTTGAATACAGTCTCCAGCAAGGGCAGAGAGTAATTAAGCCACGAATGTGGTGCAAAACTGCTAATGCTACTAGAGTCATCCCTGTGCTATGAATAGGAGTCACTATGAAAATTAATCTCTCTTCATTTTTGTCTCTGTAGTGTGATTTTTATTTAGTTTATTTCTACTAATTTTCCATACCACTGTAAAGGAAAATGGAATGTAAAGCTAAAAACTAACCAGCTAGGTGCATCCACAGCAGGTGTAAACCAGCCCCCACGACTTCAGTGTCACCACACTGATTTAAAACTTTCTGAAATCACACACTCAAAGGAACCACTTGAAATCATTTCCCTTATCTAAGAAAGCTCACAGGGTTTTAGATATCTGAACCTCTTTCCCTCTACCTTCAAACTCCAGCACAGTGCTACAGGACTGAAGTGGAGCAGAGACAGACATCAGAAGGTAGAGAAAGGAGTCCCACCAAGTTCTTCAGCCCTATTCCCAGCCCATGCAGAACCCTGGGAAGGGCACGCTGCTTCCCTCACAGCAACTCCACACATCCTAATAAAAGACAAATCTAGTGCAAGTGTTCTTCTTTGCACCTGTTATTAGGAAATTGTCTCAAAGCTAATTAATATTTATAGCAGGAGTTCTCTATTGCAATCTTATTGAACCCGAAAAGAAATAACCTTGCCAAGCAGCCGTCCCATTATATTTTACACATATCAAATGCTAATAAGCCTCTGATCATTTCTGCTCAGTTGCAACTTTAAGCAATAACACCACCTCCCTCCTCAGTTTAATATGCCCCAAGAGCCTTACGAAACCTCCTGTTAAAGTATTTGATAACTTATCAGCTGCTCATGCCACTGTGCTACTGGCTCAGCTCTTCAGAAAATTATAAAGCTGTATTTACACTAATGACATTACTGCAAATACAGAAAATGGATACAATTTCGCTTTGGATCTGGGTTTCATTCTCAAGTACCGCTCCTCTAAGTTGTTAGAAAACCAGTGACACCAAAAACTAAAGGCAATGGCACAGATGAAATGTAAAGAACATTCAGAAATGAGCTGCTGTGTTAGAGACTGATACATTATTCCCACAGGACAGAAGAACAGGCAGCAACTCAGCAACATTTGGAACCTTACTTTTTTATCCTATTTCATCTCTCCTATTCTATTTCTTTGTAGGTTCCTAAATGCAACCCTGACATTTTGCTCATCTAGGAACACACTGACCATTCAACCTAGCTAATACGGCAGAATCTAATCCATGCTCACAGATGGGAAGTGGCCACATGTATACATATAAACCATTATTGTTGAACTATATTTGCTCCCACTCCCAATTCTCGCAATTGAATCATAGGAAGAAACTGTCTTCTTGTGTTTTAAGCTTTTGGATCAGATAAAGAAGACCAGCAAAAATTGCAAGCAGATGATTGTATTATTCCCACGAACCTTGCTTTTTTTTTCCTCAAGATTTAAGGGGCAGGATCTGTAATATGATAGTTTTGAATAAAGTTTGCAATTTCACTTTCTCTTAGGAAATCATGACCGATGAGCCCCATGCAGAGAGAAACAGCGCTTTCTTGATAGATATAAACTTTCCTCTTAGATAAAAACTTCTGAAAGGCAGACTGAATTTAGACATCAGATTTCCATTGAAAATGCCTGGGATTTCTGTATTTAAGTCTCCTTTGTGCTCTGAAATTTCTCCCCTTTGAACTGTTTCTTTAAAATGTTGATTTAAAAAAAAATAATGTATTCTAAACCTGTTTATATTGAGGAAAGCAAGATACAGACAGCAGAAAGATAAAATCAGAATGAGTTCTCACCTATCTCTGCATAAAGTACATATTCCTCTTTTTCCAGAAGGGAGATTTATCTGGAGTTTGGTGCTGTATAATATTTAGACATATACAAATTGACACATATTCTTTTAATGAAGGGAGTAGAAAATCTCTGCAAGAATATAAATTTCACTCCCAGCCTAACAGGAGCGAGTTCCCATTTACTCCTGAGTTTCTCTCTCTGTAAGTTTGGTTTCTCCATCCATGGTAATAACCCTGGAGATCTGCTATGGGGGAGGCAGGGGATTTTGGTAATTGAATGGGAGAAGACTTTCCCTGCTGTTAGTGATGACTCCGTTACCTGCGAAGCAGATTCCCCAGGGCATTACAGAAATGGAGAATAAATTCAGTAAAATTTACTACTTCTCAGTAAAAACACCAAAGGAAAAAACACCTGCAGAGGCAGATCACGTTAGTCCATCTGGGTATGGTATAAACACATCTTGTAAGGAATGAGATGAGATTTGATGAAGCTGTAATGCCTTTCTGCTTACCCTTATAAAACAAATCTAAAACCATCTTTGGGACAGAGCAGGATGCCCACAGGAGATGACTGCAGGTTTGCACACAGGGGAGCTGGTCTGGCGGGACTCAGGTGGATGGGAACCAAGCTATAGCAATCTCTACAGCAAAAGCTTCTCCCCAGGGAATCCTAATACGTGCATTTCAGACATGTGTAATCCTGACCCTGTGCCTGCCAAGGAGCCCGGGTCTCGGGCTGCTCATCCGGAGTGATGCTCCTGCAGATCTAACTCACCCCCGCTGGCGCTGAGCTCTTAATCAGGGACTGTCCTATTTGGGGAGCACAGGAGAAGCCCCACTTGATTTGATTAAGACCAGAGACAAGCTGTCGGTGAGTCTTTGGAGAAACAGAAATCCCTGGCTTTCCTGTTGGGTTATCTTCCCAGTTGGAAGTGAGGGACTAGATCCTCTGCTTCCACTCTCCCCTACTCTGTTCTACCCTGGCTCAGGATTTGGCCCATATAGTTACTGTTGGGAGGTGCAGGGGAAAACTAGATCTAACCTCTCTGCCAACGAGTGTGTTGGGACTTAGTTAAATATATGGTCCCATTAAAGGCTAGAACAGAGCTAAGTGGGAAAGGGGACATTTAGGAAGGTGAAGAAGAATTTTCTTAGGGTGTCCAGGAAGAGCACCTGCCTGTGACACAGACTGAGGTGCTCTCAATACTCACCAGGTACAGCAGGATTGGAAGAAGAGGGTGAGGAAGAAGATGCCCAGATAAGGGTCCATGTGAAATATAAAATCCAAATAACAAGAGAGAAAGATCCTAAAAAAAACTTGGGTACCACCAGAGGAAAAAGAAAATAAAAAAAAAGGAAACACAACAGAATTAGGGGAGGGATGGAGCTATTTTCCACCCGGCGGTCCTAGTGTGATGAAGAGGCGTATGCCTCCTGAATCCCAACTTCTGCGAAGGGTAACCAATCCTAAAGTAAGAGCTAAAGGGGGTTGGTGAAATGGAGCCGCAGAACTTCCTAAGAAGAGATTATCTACTTAATTAAAGATTTTTTTTTCCCTAAGTCCTTCAGCCAATCAGGACTCAAGTGCCAGAGAGAGATTGAACTGATGAAAAGAACACCCCAGGTTCCTCGAAGACAAATGCACCACGAAAGGGATAAGAGGGAGGGAAAAGGGGAAAACAAAAAAAATAAAGAAAGAAAGGGAAAAACAGAGAGAGAAGGATAACGAAAGAGACAGCAAATCCCTTAAATAATCACTAGATTCAATCTCCACCACACTGCCCTGCCTCTCCATCCCCTGCAATGGCAACTGGAAGGGCTGCTTTCAGCGTGCCCTCGCCTCCTCTTGAATTGGAGACATCGCTGAGTGTGCTGGGTGCTCTGGGGTGGTGGGCTTGGGTTTGGGCTGCCTATGCCCACTGCTTGGAGGCCATGCAGTGTCCCTCAGGGAGATGTCTGGGAAACAGATAAGTGAGCATCATCTCTGCCTCAGTCTCCCCAAGGAATTTAGGCAAAATCAGGACCAGTTCCTAGCTCCATCCGCTCCTCCTTCATGATGGTGACCTACTCTTTGTTCTCCACCTCCTGTTTGCAACATGTCACTCTCATTCCAGGTGAAAGACCTCTGATTAAACCTTCCCATTCCTCCTTATTTTTTGACTTTTGGGATTTCCTATGAAGTCCATGGGAGGTGGTCCTTGGTTTGGGACAGTCAGCAGTTTCTCAGTGACACCATATTCCAGGCCAATAGCTGCCGGAGCTACTTAGAAGTGCATCCAGCCTGTGCCCTTGGCCACATAGGACATCCTAGTTACTGTCACACTGCCCACCAAAGCCACTCTGACCAGCCCCAGCTCAAGAGAATCCCCTGTGCCACACTGTCCCAGTGTCATAGGAGCAACTTCTCCACACTACAGAGCTCATTTTTGTGCTATGAACATAATCAGCTAAACCATGGGCTAAGACCAGTCAAACTCATTTCAGCTGGGGTGCAGGTGCTGGGCAGAAGAGCTGGACCAGGGCAGGATTTGAAGGGGAATGAGGGTCTGCAGTGGAGTCATCAGGCAGGGCTGGTTGGAGCTCTTGGGGCCATCTCAGGTGGATGGAAATCCCTCCTGGATTGTGCAGCTTCAGGGAGGGAAACCTGCCCTGCTCTCAGCTAGACTTTGGCCATCCCCTGCCAGAGACCAGCTCTGCTCAAGCCATGGTGATCCAGCTGGGTACAAGCAGGGTACAGCACATAGAGCACTGCTGGCAAGATGCTACCTTTGCTCAGGGTGCTGACCCAGAGCTCTCACCCTAGGGGTGGCTGACCAGTTTTCAAGGACCTAGGTGAGGAGAAAATGTAATTACTGATCCCAGGGCCAGCTGTGCTTCCCAGCAAGGCTGAGGGTATTTGCAGTAAGTAAAGCTCTAGGTTGAGGAGCTGTGAGCACTTTAAAGACTAAGGTATTATGTACAATGAGAAAAAGCTTGAAGATTTATCTAGTAGAAAGTAAACCACCAGAAACTGGAAGGTGAAGGAAATAAGCTTTTTATTATTTATTTATTATATGGAAATAGAATTTCAATGCTGTGATGTTCAGCAGGGCTTAGTGATTTTGGTGGGTTAATTCAATGGTTTTAATGGCTGTGCTCTCCCTCCCACAAGAGACTGACCCTGACCCAGTGTAGAGAGCAACTGCAGAGGCTGATGCTGCCTCAGAGGAGCTGAAGGGCTGCTGAGGCTGCCTGCCCTGCAGGGGCTCAGCCCCACCAGGGCAGTGCTGGTGAGGTGCAGGGGATGCTGCCATCCTGCACTTGGCATTTATTTCCCAGGGCAGGGAGAAGAATTCTAGTTATTTCTTGTATGTCCCCAAATGCCTGCTTCAGGACTCCTGAACCAGAGTTCTTTAATTCCTCAGGTCCAGCAGCGATAGCATTTTGAAACATGCAACACTTGAGACATGTCTCAACCAACTGGAAAGGAAGAACACTATTAGGCTTATGGGGTGAGCTATTTTTGTTATGCCAAGACAAATTAAGTAACAGGATTGCAAAAATGAGGAAATAAATATTTGTAAGTGGGTCTAAATAAAGAGGAGGAATTTACTTTCTCTTATTAGCTGTTACCAGAGGCAACCAGGCCTTTCTCCAAGCTCAGAGCAGCCTCAGCAGCACCAGGGTGTTTCACAGCCAGCGGCCCCTCCAGTCAACTTCTAATTTCAGTTAAATGCAACAGCCATCTTCCTGGAAACAAGCACGTGTTTTCAAGTCAAAGGGGCTGGAGGCAAAGCCTGATACAAAACTGTCCCAGACGTATTTCAAAGGTTTAATTACAGCTCTCAAAGGCTGTTTAATAGGCTCTATGAGGTACTCTCTAAAGATGCAAAATTGTTTTATAGTGTTCCTCAAATTTTGTTATTGTTCCTGACAAGCTCTGTAAAGTTTCTAAAATGGCCCCAAAGAGCATTAAAATACACTTTATGGCCAGAAGGACTGGTATATTGTCACATCTGACCTCCTGGCCAATACAGATCTCTACTGACCTTTGCACTGAGTGCTGTAATGCAGTTTTGACTATTTGCTCAATCTCGCAGAACGCCAGACAGGGTTTAAGGACAACAGGAGGTAAAGAACCTGCTGCCATCTATGGTAATTTGTTAAAAAACCCAACCCAAAACATTAATATAAGATGTCCAAGTTTAATTTCCAGAGAACAGGGATATCTGAACTGTCCTTAAGGAGCTAGTACAAAGTAATCACAGAAAGAGTAACGCTCCTGCTGTCTTCCACGCTGGTACCAATGCTATTGATGGATATGAAAAATGTGGTTAAGGACTGGGGGTAAAAATTCCAAGTCTGGCTCACAGATAGCTCAAAAGTTTCCTGGTGTGCCCAAATGACAGATTTTTGGTAAGAAAAAGACAATTAGAAAGATTGAGAAAGAATTCAAAGTCTCTTATGTTAAAAGATATGTGAAAGGTATGTGATCAAATTATAGAAATGTATGTTGTCTAGGGCACACAGAATTCAACCCTGCAAGAGCTGAAAAAGACTCAGGAAGGTCTGGCTTCCCATTGCAGTAAGCAGATTTCCACTGACTTGACTGCAGCTTTGCCTTTAGCAAAAGCTAAGTACAGCTTCAATGGTGTCTAATGCCTGTCAAAACATCCCCAAAGTGTGTTGTTTGCAATCCTGTACTGAACATGCCCCGTGCTATTCTGGTCCTTCAGTCAAGCGGTTCCAGAAACAAAGGCAGACAAAGGCTGGGAAAGGTAATAGCTTTTATTAGATCAACTGATATACAGTGGAAGAAGCAAACATGTTTTTGAAGCATTTTGGCTCTGAAAGGACAGGAAAGGTGCCGGTGTGCCCAGAAGCTTGTCTGTTTATATTTTTTTTAGCTATATCAATCTGAGATTGTGCCACTAACGACAGCATAGACACACCCCGACACATAAACCTCTCCATGGCCTCTTTGCTGCAAACTTGACTTTGTAACCTTTATGTTTCCTAACGCTGCTCTCTGCATGGGTGACATATGCTGAGCAGCTTCCCTTGAGGTTTGCTGTGCTTTACCAGTATTGAATGTATTCCCACACTTGCAGGTTCCCCTTACAGTTCATGCAGAAACAGCTCAGTGGATCCTTGCCTCCTGCAGTGAACTGTATGACTGGACACGTCCACCACATATCCCATAGGAAGTGCCTTCCACCAGACTGTGGGGAAAGACTCAGATGTTTGGGCTGTTCTTCACTTGCTGCAGAAAGGCTTAAGGTATGCACAAGAAAATTATTTACATCAGCTTCAAAGGGAAAGTCAAAGGTGTCTAGAGAAACATCCTCTTTAGCCATGGTATGTAGAAGATGGCTGTGCTTTCGCGCAGGTGACCTTAAAGCACTTCAAAAGTTCCTGTTTGTCCTTAGCCTGGGCTACAACAATTCCTTTATCACATATTCTCAGTTACAGTACTAGAGGATATTCCTTCTGAACAGTCTTGACTTACCATGGTGGTGACTTGCATAGGCTCAAGCTGTGTTGGCCATAAGAGTATTTCTTTTGACAGTCCAGAAAGCAAGTATGAGCCCAGGACATCTTTTTCTAGCACTCACCAACCCGGCAGCTGAGGGCTGCAAGGGGGAAAGGGACACAAGTGCTGAGAGGTGGAATAGCTGGGGATGAGAATCAAAGGAAAAAGGTGTGCCATTAAAGGGCAAGCATGATCAGCTTGGAGAAGACCTGTGAGGGTGGGTGGGGATTTATGTCTAGCTCTCCAGGAAGGTATAATTAGGATGAGCAGGACTGAGCGAGTCAAAGCACATTCCTGGCTGGCTGGCAGGGGGTGAGATAACCCTGAAGGCAAGCAGGACCATACTGAGCTCCCAAGTCTAGCAACATATCCTGGCCGCTCGCCAGCCACACCTTGCTCCTGTCACTGTGCACCTCGAAGGAAAAACACACTCCCAATGGGAATAGCAGCTATAGCACTCCCCAGCACAGCCCAGGCCACACACTACTGCTCATCCTGGGCACTGCCACCATCCTTCAGAGAGCTCAGGACACCACAGACAAGCGCAGGGTCTTGGGAAGTGAATGTCACAGTCATCAGTGCAGGCAACTCTGCAAGAAGAGCCTCTCCTCAGTACCCCTGAGGGCTCTGCTTCTCAATGGGGGAACATGCTTGGCCCCTGCATATAAAGATTTGGGGCATGGAAAAAAGATAAAAATAAAACCAGGCAGAGATAGCCTTCTATACTGGCCAGAAGCATTAGTAGCTGGAGGAGTAAAAGGCTGTGGGTCTGAGGTGTGTGGAGCCCAGTGAACCAAAGGATGAGGCAGGTAAAGCAGGAAGATGTCTCAGCAGTGTGATGTAAATAATTGCTAGCTTGGGTCTTTGGCAGACCTGAGGAACCCAAGAAAAATCTATGTGGGAACTGCTTAAAATGGCCCACTGTTGCACCAGAGACATACATTTTTTTTTCCTTTCAGGCTCTCTGTGCTCTCCTAAATATTACTGTTATTAGGTATATTTGGAAACAAACCCACATTTCAAATTGAAGAAAATAAATCCTTTTTATTAAGAAAACTGCCCAGTGATATGCTTCGACCCTTTTCAGCTTAAACTGCCCACAAACTCTGCAGGAGCTGTAAATAGCTCCAGCTGACTTACAACTGGATATCCTTTACCCAAGCAATTTACCTCGGCTCTAGTGCAGAGAGACTGATTGGTTTGGAGTGCTTTTTGTAACACGGACAAGAAAAGGTTTAGCTCAGGGTTTTATGCAATCATGTGATCTTTCTCATCTCCAATTTGCTATGCGGTCTAATGACCGTGCAGCGGCATACGTAGCTCTGAATTACCCTGTAATTTGTCCTGTGGTGAGCCAGCTCGCTTTTTTGAAGCCGGCAGATGGTGCTCCCGGCTCAGCCTGCAGCCAGGCTGGGGCTCAGCGCTGCTGCTGCTGAAGAGCATCCTTGGATCACAGAGATGCAGGCAAATGCTCCTGTGCTGGGCATTGCCATGTACAGTGCAGACAACAGGTTCTGCAGGGAATCCGGGCTTATAATAGCTCCTTTCCTCCTTCCTGCTTCTCCAGACTGAGCATCCTGAGGCTTCTCCATGGGTTAAGTCAAAATATGATCATGAACAGTTCAGCATTCACAGCAGTGGTACAGAGCTGCTGGCGGCTCTAGCTGTGGCGGAGGGCAGCAGTGCCCTGATGTGAGCTGTCCTGGTGGACCTGGTTGTCCAGTGTGCCACAGTGCCACTGCTGTGCTGTGGCACGCTTACCCATGGGCCAGCTGCTGTGGCAGTCCATCAGTCTTCTGCTGACACCTGGCCTTAGCCTGGGAAGGATAAAGTGCTCATCAGCTCTCAGGAGGGAGATGGTTATGTAAAGCCATCAGCACTATGCACAGAACTGGATCCACACCTTTTCACTGGTGTGTCCTCTAGCACATCCTAGGACAAATCCCAGGGTCAGGGACCTGAAAATCTGGCTCAGTTCTGTGCCCTAAAACAGCAGTAAAAGTTGTGCTGGTGTAAGTCCAGTAAGGTCTTTCCTCTTTGCCTACAGATGACTAGTGTGAGTAACCTTCGGCATTTACCCGGAATGAGTCAGGCCTGCAAAATCATGAGACTGGCTTGAAAATAATACACAGTGGGAGCTATTTGTGTCCAAGCCTTTAAGGTACTCTTGGGGCTTGTTTCCTCTGGAATTGGCAGGGCTGGGAACATGCTGTTCTCTGGCATGAAAGGCAAGCTGAGACTCTTGGGCTCTGGGCAACCGGGCTTTCCAATGAACACCAAATGTCAAAAGGCTTGCCATAAATCATGGGAGGCTGAGAATGCATGTAGGAGCTCTCTACATTGCCCAAGCTTGTTGAGTGTGAGTCCTAGCTGTCTCCCTGAGAGATCTCACACATTCAGTGTTCATACATTAAAATACCAGATCTTTTCTGCTCTGTCTTTGGCCAACAACCTCTCTTGGCCTTCATTCAGTGTGTTGTTGCTCTTCACCTTGGGAGTGGTTGCATTTCAGTGGTGAGCAACAGATCACCCCACAAGGTGCTGTGGCCCCCAGCGAGCTGTAAGGAAAGCTGAACTGTTTCCCAATTAAAAACTGGGCTCAGGATTTGGCTCCAGCTCCAGCTTTTCCAGTGTCATCCATACTGACTGGGACCATCTCCTCTGCCAAAATAGTCAGTCCCAATAAATGGTGATGATGAGAAATGTGGAGGCTGAATCAGACAGCCAAGATGAAGAAACAGGTCCAAGATGGTCCGGATAAACTGGCACCACAAAATCTATCACCAATCCCTTGCAAATGTCACTGCTGACAGAGCCAGAATCCAGCTTCCTGTCAAAATCTCATGAGGCACTTTTACTGATGGCTGTTGGGAAAATGTTGCAGATACACTGTTGATGGACAACCTTGACCTCTTTTTTAAGTGCCCCAAGAAACAGGCCGCTGCATAAATAATATAGCAGCACTTTTGTTGACCTGTTGGGGAGCAGCCCCTTGGCTTTCATACTGTCAGACTGGATGAGATTTCACCACTGATGAAGGCCAACACAAAAGAGTGCTTTATTGAAACATAACACTCTTTTAAGAAGGTGTTTCTTTTCCTGTCTAAAGGGACCAGACATTTTGGTTTCAGGCTAAGAGCATGGCCTATGTCCTCTGACGACTTTCCACTAAGGTCTAAAAAAATAGAGACCAGAAAGTGAAGGAAAGAGAACTGTGGCTAGAAATAATAACTCTTTTCTGAGTGCCACTGCTGAAGCACAGCTGGGAAAGTGCTTCATGTTGGTCAGGTGGTGCTGGGGGAAGTCAGTGCCTGATGGCAAACTTTTTTCTGGCCAGTTCATTTGTCACAAGCGATGGCAAGCAAGCTTGCTTTGTATGAATGTTGTACGAGGTCATCCTTACCTGGCTTTCATCACTGCAGCACCCCAGGACCCAGTCTCTACTGCAACCTTGCAGTACACTTAGGAGCTGTTGGCTAGGGGCTGGTAACTGTGGGATGGCATAGATAGTGCCTTGCCCAGACCTAGGCAGTGGGATGGTGTATTGCATAATATATCTGAGCTGGAAACAGACCAGAGCATAGCCTGCTACTAGGGAGAGGAAGAGAAGGATGGGGGTACCCCTACAACATTATCAATGATGAGAAGGGGATACCCTACCAAAGAATGCAAGAACACCCTGTCTTCTGGACAGAGAATGCTGTGGGCAGAGAGCCCAGTACACTGGGATGGCACCATCTCAGGAGCAAAAGAGGGTGCTGTATAAAGTCAGCTCCTCCCAGACATCAGAGTTTATATGGGGACCTGTATCTGTTCTCAGAATGAAAACAAACTGCAACATTTGCACTGGTTTTACATTAACACATGCAAAGCAGGAATGAGCCCTATGTTTAGAGGACAAAGTGTTCATTACCCCATCAAAAGAGAAGAAGGAAAAAAAACCCCAACCATCACCACATTAGAAGAAAATAATGTTCATATGAATTCATCACTGCGTGTTATTTTCTGGAATGATATACTTTAGGCAGTTTTGCCCTTGCCCATTGACACTGCGAAAGAAAGAAGAATTCTGCTGTCAGATTTCATCCCAGTACCAGTTTGGAGGCAGAATCCCACCCTTCCTCTCCTCATTTTCAGAGACACAGCAACATGATTCAGACCTCATGGCATCGGGGTGAGCAATAAAGAATATGTTACCCACAGTGGCACTGAAGGCACCAACTTCCGGCACATTTTCCCTGTAGTTCCCTCTCCGACTCAGGGATGGCGATGCTGCCTCAGCTCTCAGTTCAGCTAAGAATGCACACTGCGCTCTGTGAAGGGGTTTCATCAGCACCACAGCGTGTGCTGATAGATGATCGCATATGACAGGAGTCATACGTACAGCCACGGTTCACGTGCTGTTGCTGTGTCCGAAGTCTTGCACACTGCTGCTGAGCAGCCCTTACCCGCCCATGGCTTGTAACCAGAGAAAGAACAAAATGTCCTCAGGAATTAAGCATGGCTTGTTTCTGGGAGGCTTTTCATCATGAGTGTTTACAGACTCTATCGGCCTTTGGTAGGTGGTGATGCTAAGAGGAGATAGCACATCCTGACCAGAACACAGGGGCTCCTCATTCCAGCTCAGCCTTTGACCATGCATAAATTAATCCTCTTTGACATGCCTCTGTCTCCCTCCCTATTCAAGCATCTACTCAGACTGTAAACTTCTGGAGACAGTGGGTATGTCCCAGCGTGTGTTTGTACAGCACTCAGCACAATGAGACCTTGATCTTGATGTCAGCCATCACTCATTATCTTAATAGAAGCATCAAAGTCTTTATATGAATTAATTTACCTGAACAATCTTTTGGTCATAGTTACTCTAGATCGCATGTATGGTAACAAGTGACAGCAGAGGAAAGTGTGTGTATGTAAATCCACTTTCCGGGTTTGGAGTGACTGAAGATGTAACATCTGGGTTGTGAGCGGAGGTGACTGCCCTCCAAGTGGCAGCACTGCACCTCAGACACGATGCGTACACTGTCTACACTGCCTACACTGCCTGAAGCTTTCTTCTGTGGGGGAAAAAGAAGTCAACTCCTGATCTTGGTCTTGGATTCCAAAGAGCGATTCTGTAGCAATTGTGCTGTTCTCTGCAGAAATCAGCTCCTTAGGGAGCAGGGCTCATAGCACACTGGCACCTTCATTACAAAGGTAACCTTGACTTTCCTTGAAGAAGAACTGAAAACCCAAAGGTTTAAGGAGACTGGACCCTCTGATCCCTTTTCCATCTATAGCCATTTTGTATGGTAGTTTTTTCCCTTTTTCCATAAATAATGTGAGGACCACCAATACTACTACACCTGTCATTAAGAGAGTGAACTTCCTGTCTTGCATGGCAGAAGAGTGGACCCCACTTTGCAACTCACCTCCAACAGCATGTCTTCCAGCTTTGCAGTGATACAAATCTTTGCTATGCTACTAATCTGTGTTCACTCTCTAACAAAGAGAGCCTATTTCATTGGCTTACAACCTCTCTTGATCAAGGCATTAGTCAGTCATCCAAAAGACCTGGTTTTGTTTTTCACTGTGCTTCCTCAGGCCAGTCTTGTGTTTTCTGTATCTCCTCTGCCCCAGCTCAGCAGACCCACATCAACACTGTGCAGGATCCTTCTGGCAACACCAGGCATCTTAAAGCAACAATGAACCTCTGTTCCTCATCTGCCAGCCAGTTTCTAATCCAAGACTTGCTATTTTTATCCAGTTAGTATTTCTTCACTCCCTTAATAAATATATAATGTGGCACTCTATCAAATGCCTGCCCAAAGGCAAAGCAGTTTGCAATCATTTCTGGCCATACTGACCCAGAAAACAGCTGACTAATCAAATAGCATCTTGTTTGCTAAGTTGAACCAGATAAGCTAAGTCCCCTCTTGGAGGAAGGGTCTGAACATCAAGACTCTGTCTCTATCTCCCCCTTCTCCCAAAGCAACTGTGTTAATGATGTAGTAGAGGAGAATTCAGCAGTGTCCTACAATGTCCACCATCTTGCCCATGCACTGAAGAAGCAAGTCATGTCACAGGGAAAGCTGTAGGACCTCCAATAAAACTCCTCAGTCCTCAGATTTCTGCACTCAATGTGCCAACAGCCGAGGACAGTGCCCACTGCCATGTCCACTGTTGACCTCAGCCCCACTGTGTCCTACAGGTGATACCGCTCTTGGAGAGCTGAGTGACCCTTCTCGCTTGGACCACCAGCAGACACTGCAGGAGCTTCATCTCAGCTGAGTCAAAGCACACACACTCAAAATGTGTTAAGCTCTATAAAACCAGGGTGAAGGTGGCCCCAGATATGTTCCTTTTATCATTAGCTAAATGGCAACTCATAGAATCATAGAATCATAGAATAGTTAGGGTTGGAAAGGATCAAAGATCATCCAGCTCCAACTCCCCTGCTATGGGCAGGGACACCTCACACTAAACTGTGTCACCCAAGGCTCTGTCCAACCTGGCCTTGAACACCGCCAGGGATGGAGCATTCACAACCTCCCTGGGCAACCCATTCCAGTGCCTCACCACCCTAACAGTAAAGAAATTTTTCCTTATATCCAATCTAAACTTCCCCTGTTTAAGTTTCAACCCATTACCCCTTGTCCTATCACTACAGTCACTAATGAAGACTCCCTCCCCACCATCCTTATAGGCCCTCTTCAGATACTGGAAGGCTGCTACAAGGTCTCCACACAGCCTTCTCTTCTCCAGGCTGAACAGCTCCAACTTTCTCAGTCTGTCTTCATACGGGAGGTGCTCCAGTCCCCTGATCATCCTCGTGGCCTCCTCTGGACTTGTTCCAACAGTTCCATGTCCTTTTTATGTTGACGACACCAGAACTGCACACAATACTCCAAGTGGGGTCTCACAACAGCAGAGCAGAGGGGCAGGATCACCTCCTTCAAACTGCTTTTGATGCAGCCCAGGATACAGTTGGCTTTCTGGACTGTGAGCACACACTGAAGCCGGCTCATGTTCATTTTCTCATTGACCAGCACCCCAAGTCCTACTCAGCAGGGCTGCTCTGAATCTCTTCTCTGCCCAACCTGTAGCTGTGCCTGTGATTTCCTGTAGGATTTCCTGTGAGATTTCGTGTACCTGTAGAATTGCCTGTGAATCTCTGGATTCAGAGCTGTTCCTTCCATCACCTTTCCTGGCCAAACAACTAGTGATTGCCAGCAAGTTCTCAAGAGCAGAGCTCAGAAAGATCTAAGAGAAAAAAACCCCAACCAACAGGCATAAAATCATCTCTGATCCTTATTTCCAGAAAAAAATAGAGACCATCCCCTCTGAGAGCTGGGTGCTTCACAGTACCTTTGGCAGGATTTCCAAAACCAGCTTCTGCTGGATTCTCTATGCAAGGCTACAGTGGTGGATCATTCTCTTAGGCTCACTCAAACATGTTAACAAACTTCTTTCAGGCATAGTTACAGGCTCAGCCTGGGCATTTTGGGGAGTTTGTACTGAAACCAGCACAAGCTTGTCATTTCTCTGCTGAGGAAACATAGACTGAGGCTGAGCCCCAGCCCCTTCCAGATAGGGATACGTAGGAGATAGAGGGCAGCTGGGCAGTGGGGCTCTCCTATAAAGGAGCCTACTGGGAGAGGAGCTTCTGGGAAGTTTTTTTTGGGGATGAGATTACACAGGGTGTTGCTGATATTATGTGCTAGGGAAATAATGGGCTGCAGCAAAACTCTAGTGTAGGTTTAGAGATTAAGCCTCAGAAATTCTGCTTGTGTCTTTGGCAGTTGTTTAAGGCTGGTAAAGCATCTGCTAGAGAAAAGGGGAAGCAGATATATTTGGAAACTAACTATTACAGCTGGTACTGTGTAGGGGAAGGGGAGCAAAGCAATGCATGGCCTGCTCTCAGGAAAGTAAGCATGCTTTTTGAGTAGGGAGTTATCTTTTTTTTTCTCCCTCGTTTCCATCTCTTTTCTGGGAATAGATGTGCGGGTAGTGAGAAAGAGGAACCTGAAGCAATCCTGAGGCTCCAGAGGTTGCAAGTGGTTTTGGCAGATGAAAAGTCCCCTGTCCTTGGGGAAAATGGTGCCCTTCTCCCTGGCCTTAAGTGCAATGAGGGCTCGTGAAAGTCTCTCTTCTGATGATGGTGTGGCAGTCTGACCTCCTATGTATCATTTCTCTGCTTGTTTATGAATTAGTTCTGGATACATAGGTGTTATTTGAAGTGCCTTTGTGCCCTCTTCTAGGGGCATAGGAGAGTTTACTTTCTTAGGTCTCTGAAGAACTTAATCAATCTGTAGGCTCTTCCCTAACGCCAGAGCAGGTCTGCTGTGGGGTCTTTTTGGCCAAGCCAGGAGTATCAGCTGATGACCTTGCAGATACTGCGATGGAGGGGCAGAGCTCAAGAAGTGTCTTCTGGGGAGCTGGGGGTTGAGTCCACTCTTGGATGATGTCTGTCCCTGAGCTGCTGTCTTGGTTGGGTGATTTCAGCCTTAGCAGTTGTTTGTGTGCTGGCAGTGCCTGCTCAGGACATGTCACTTAAGTAACCCCTTGCTCCTCCCATGTCAGAGATCATGGGGTGTGCATCAATCATCTGGTTTCCTCGTTGCCTGGCATCAGTCTTATCACCCATGAAGTTTACTGTTCTCCTGTTTCTGCCATCAGCCAAAGAGGCAGCAACTCTGTGGTGTTTGAAGGCAAACAGAGAATCTGGCACTTTTTTCAGCATGACTATGTCCCTGCAGTGGCTGGCAGGATGTCCTATCTGAGGGAAAATTGCAGATGTTTGATCTTTAAGCTTCTGGCCATCTAGGGAAGATCCATTTATTCCTTTAATTTGTGCATAAATATCACATAAGCTGCAGCAAGGGTATGTTGTATAAGGCTCAATGAGGTGGGGAGAAGGAACCAAAGGGCATGGCTGAGGTTGCTCAGGTGGGCAGTGGCAGACTGGAAATGAGCATCCAAACTTCTTGCTCCCCAGTCCAGTTCATGCTTCATGCACGAGGTGAAAAAAATAATGAACATTTTTATCCTCATGGGACTGACAGAGGGGAAGGGGAGCTGGGAATTTCTACCCTGCTGGTGGAGGACTTGGTACTTTCACCTTGTTGAAAATAGGCCCAGACTGGAGACACTTCTCTGAGGGGCGGGAGTCGATGTCACTTTGGTTTTAACTTAAGTAGGCGTATTGTTAATTACTTCATACATGTTCCCTCACCCACTCCATCTGCACCGTAATTAACTCCCAAAGTAATGGGATTTAATCTTAAGGTTCTTGCTGGCTCTTCTCTGGCAAGTCTGGTGATAGAGCCTTGGAGACCTCTTACTTCATACCCTATGGCTTTCTCCATGCCACCAGAGGTGGCATCTGCTTGGGTCACTGGCAGCAGTGGTTTGGAAAATTTAGAGGGCATGTGAGCCATGCCATCAGCTACCTTGCTTGCTGATGTGCAGGGGAGGTAGAGGGAAAGGTATGTTGCTTTCTCAAATAGGAACACTTCTGCTTGAAGTGTAGGGATTTGATACTGTTTTGACACTGGCAGAGAGGCTTGGAAAGGAGTCCCTTTAGCTTTTCAGGTGCTGACATCCCACAGGTTTTCCTTGAAGTCTGAGGTAGAGGCAAAAGTATCAAAGCTCAATGCAGTTTCTAGGATTGTCTCAGCAGAATAGACATCGCCTGTGTTTCACACAGATAAAAGATATAAGAGAGGAAAAAAAGGAAAGTAAGCTTTGAAGACTCTGAGTAAAATTCATGACTAATACAATTAAAGCAGTGCTGAGCCAGCTCACTTGCCCCCTGGTCTTTGATCTCACCCAATTTGGCTTCTTTTACTTGGGCATTAAATAAATCCAACAACTGTAGGCAATGCATGGGCTCAGGAGGTCCCACAGGCTGGAGGGCCTTCTTTTGCCCTCAGAGCCAGGTGCTAGGCACAAAAGCAAAGCACTTCATTGTCTGCCCCCAGCGGACAGATGACAGTGGGAAGTCAGCTGCTGATTGCAAATGTCTGCTGACCACAGCTCATTGGAGGTGCCTGCTCTTGCTGCCTGAACCCAGAAAGCTCTCAAAGCCAGGACCTCATCAGTGATAACAATGGAGCACGGTGGAACACTGGAAGAACTCTACTCCATGTCTTACTAAATCATGGTGTTGCTGATATTGCTGTGCTGGGACTGAAGGAGTTACTGGAGACAACAGGAAACATGCTCACCAAGCAGAAAGTTGTGCTTGAATGGCATTTCAGCTAGGCGTGTGTTGGCACTATGCTCGCAGAGGTCGGATGTGCATGTGAAGTTTCAGTGATCAAGGCTGGAACACCACCAGAAAATCTGGAAGGAAGTTTCACCTGTCAAAGCCTTTGTTGGTTTAGTTTAATCGTTTCCAGCAAGTTTTGGACAGATGGTTTTGAAAATATATAGTGTCAAGAGACTGCATCTGATTCTCAGCTCTGCCACAAATGCTTTGGGCTGCCTCTTGCAAGTCAGCTCTGTGCCTGCACCTGTATGTGGGGGTTTTGCCTCTTGGGTTATAAACTCTCTCTTGGGTAGGAGCTGCAAGATTCTGTGGTCTAGCTCGAGCCTTTCAGCACTTACATGCAAGGAGTGTTTCACAGTGGATGAAACTGTTGGTAGTTATTAAAAATAAAGGTCCAGATATAATCTGACTGTACTTCTAAAGGCCTCTAAGAGTGTGCTGCTGGCTGTGGTTAGTTAGAGGATGCTTTTGGTCTGACTCAAGAAAGCTAGTTTTGCTGCAATAGTTATTTAAGCAACCTCATATTCTTTTTCTAGATGGAGAAATCTGACTGTTCCTTAAGTGGAAGTACAAACAGAAATGCAGGTTACCTGGAGGCAGACTGAGCGGGAGGCTTACAAGATAAAACCTTGTGGGCCTTTTTTTTTATTCAGCAGTGTAACCTGCAACACCTGTTGGGTTTCTGCATTAGAAGTGCTGAGTCTGCATAATTTCTCTGGACATCAGTGGCAGGCACGAGGCATCACCTGTGGAGGTGCTTCACAAAAATAAGCAGGCTCAAGAATGACCCACGCCTGTAGAGTGACTAAGAGGCACAGTTGGGTCTGGCAGTTCATGGTCCCCAGCCAAGCATTGAAGCATGCAGGGAAAACAATGTATGGGTGATGGAGCAGACAGTTAGCTGGTTTTTACATGGGACCTTCTCCCTTTGAACAGATCTCGCCCTTACAAACATGCACATGGTTCCTGTCAAGTCCCTCCTCAGGTCTGGATTTAGCTGAATTTCGTACAGCACTTTTCAGGAGAAGGAATGTGTTCCCCACAGTCACCAACTGCCTCTGACAAGCAATGGCAAGGATTTCACTGGGAATTAAACAAATCATTTAACGGCTAGTGGCTTGTTTGGACAAAGAAGCTGTGCTGTGTTAACACCGTCTGTCCTAGCTGCAGGTCTTACCATGAAGAGTTATGAGTGTCACACTGTCTTTAGCATGTTTCTTCCAAATAGGTGGCACAAATTCCTTTTTCCTTGAGAAGGGATAGTATTAGGGGAAAACACAGACTTCAAACTGCTATTTTTTAAAATAGATTTTATACATTAGCTCTTGTTGTTAATAGAATCAACATGTTGTTAGTAATAGCAGGTAACTATTTACATATACTGCTCATTCACATTCACTTATTAGCTGGAGCAGTTATTTGGAGGACAACCTCAATGGGCACACTCAGAAGCAGAGGTCATCCTCATGCACCACTGCCTTCTAGGTATGCCTTTAGAAATTCCTTCAGAGGGCACTTTCTTTCACCAGGTGTATACATAACTCTGTATTCTTTATCTGTGTATAGCAGCCACTGCCCTACTGGGTGTGATCCAAGTTATACAACCTGTTGTAGATGCTGTTTGCTGGCAGCGTTGTATAGTATTAGTTCTCATAGTCTTATCAGTTCTTGCAAGTTCATTAGGATTAGTTGTTTCCAAAGCTTATCACTCCTTGGGAAACTTTCACATTAGTATCTTCTTGGGCAACTTCCACAAACTATCTTCTTAGCATCTATCTTTCTTGTCTTTGGCCTGTGATGTCTTCTGGTAACTATTTCTCCATCCAATCTATAGAAACATATAGTTTAAACACACAAACTTTCACAAAGCTGGTGTTTATGATACCAAGGGGAGCACTTTCCTGGGGTGGTGGAAGATATGTGTCCTTGGAAGAATATGTGATCCTGTGGCATGAGGTGGGCTCAGATTCACAGGGACTAAGCTGGGTGGATCAGTACTTGAGCACACTGTCACCATCATATTTACAGGGATGGAGTCAACATTTATCTACTCCAACTGGTCTAACAGCCTATGTGTGACACAAAGAAAGCCTCCCTGCCACAGCTCCCCTTTGTGTTTTGCAGGCTGTTAGAGACACCCCATCTGTTGCTGTTCCCTGGATCTCTCCATCCATGGAGATGTAATTTGCTTCAAATTTTAAAGCATGTACTTGGGCCTGTGACCAACTGTATGACCACTATTCCTATCTCCCCTTTTGACCAAAACTATTCAATTATAGACTTTAGAGATACATAAGCATGCAATAAATTCAGGTAGACAAACTGGTTCCTGATTTTTAATAGGATCCATGGAAGGCTGACCAATTCTTGTTCTTGGTCTTTAATGGTATCCATGGACTTTTGTCCTGTCCCAGTATTTCTGTCTTCAGGACATTCCTTCTAACACTCTTACACTACAGAACTGAATCTAGACATGCAGAGGTTTTTCCTGGTGGTCCAGCTGTCTCATATGTGAAGACATCCTCCAAAAGCTGTGTGGTAATGCCCGGCCTGCCTGCTGGTGAAGAAGAGTTTCTTGCAGACTCTAGAAGGATTGAAAGGAGCACCATAACTGAATGGCATCCAGCAGCTAACAAATTACATCTCTGCCATATACGGAACACAGCAGAGTGGGATGGCCCAAACTTTCAAACCAGGAGAGAGTTTTCTGGGATCTTAGCCATGTGGCATGCTGCACAGGTTGCTGATGAAAAGGTTTGCTTGGGGCTTTCCTATACATGTGGTTAATGAGATACTCTACTCCTTCAGCAGGTCTCAATTAGTCTGGCTCCTTTGGGAGCAGCACTGGCTCAGTCTGGCAGCTTTGCCAGTGGTCTTGGTTGGCTTTCCCTGGTTTCGCCCATATGAGTCTTGGTCTCCTGCTGCTGAAAGAGGAAACGCTTTTGCTGGCTGCACAGCTAGGGTCTCCAGAGAAGTCTGAGCTGTAGCTGGTGTGCAGCTGGCAAGCCTGAATTTAACGCCAGCTAGCAAGCCTGGAGAAAGGAGTGTTTATCATCTTGGGTGTCCACAATGGAGGAAAGGGGTGAGTGCTCTGAAACTTATTAATTCCAACCCTGCTGTCTTCCCTTCATGGAGTCTGACCTTCTAAAGAGGCTTCTGCCAAAGTGGCTGGGAATAAGGGTTGGGTAAGGGACACTGTAGTAGAGAAGTCTGTGGGCTCCTGATCACCATTATATGGACCCTCCTGTACTGCAGAATGCCCCAGGTCTTGTTCCCTGATTTACCAGGAGCGTTGGCTTTCAGTGCAACTAGAGAAGTCAGGAGGGACAAAGGACCCAGTCAGACTGATCTGCCAGTAGCCCGATGTACTTACCCACATGATGGTCAGATGCAGGGAAACCAGGAGACACAGGGGGGATCTGACTAGTATAAGCAAGAAAACAGGAAGAGCTGGCTTTTTAGAAGGAACCAAATGGAGAATAATTTCATTCACCACATAACATTGTGTGGAAAATTGAGAGGGTTGTGCCACTGTGCTTGACAACTGGCTGTGTAGCTATTATTACCTGTGATGGTGGAAGGGAGGTCGACAGGTGAGTAGCCTAGGATAGGTTAGATTTTAAAAATATTCAGAAGTCCCACACAGAACTTAAAACAGATGGTGGTTTGTGGTTCATATGATAAAGAATATATACCATCAGGAAAGCATCAAAAAGCCACGCTGACATGTTGATAAAGAAGGGTTAGTAGCTGTGGATTTAAATGCTAAGTGAAATGCTACAGGTTGTTTCACAAAGCCAAGTTTCTTATCCAGCTTATTAAAGAACTGCCATTTGGGAAATCAGAGGCACGTGCAGCTCTTATTGACTGATCATGCTCTGCATACACTTTGCTGGGGTTTTGCAGTGCCAAGTGCCTTCTCTCTTTATTTGTTTATGTCACTGTGATAGACAGCCTGCCAGCCATGGTAAGGGTGCCATTTGTTATCTGTTATGCCCTGTAAGTGGAATTAGCTCCCTGTTGCCTCAGTCAAACAGCTCTTCAGCAACCAAGTGATTTCTCAGCCTCTGCTGCCTGTTTCTCAGACATGATACCCTCATAATCCCTATTGTGCAGTCTGAACATTTTTGTATTGGTATCCCCACCTACTCCAAAAGGAAAAACTGCCTCACCCCATTCTCTCAACCATGGAAAAGCTATTTCCAAACACAAGAGGAAGGAAGCACTTTTTCAGGAGTTATAAACCTGAGCTTTTACTGGGAGACACTACCTATGCCAGCTAATCTAGAGTGTCTCTGTATTTTTAACTGAGAATGTGGGGAATCATCTCTAAGGGGGTGGATTATCTTTTAAGTAACTCACTTACAACAACTGCTCTCTTTTACTGCTGTACTGGCCCACCTCATGAGCAGAAATGGATTCTTTTCTCTCCAGTAGCCTTTTACAGAAGAGAAGTGAGTGCATTATTAAATAAAGAAGGCTAATGTGCTCTGAAGTGGAGTTTGCATGAAAGATGCAATGCCTGATCCCAGACTGACTTTATAAATATTTATATTTTATATGCCTTAAGCAGCCCTATGCATTTAAGCATGACAGTAAACAGCAAGCATGTTTGTAAGTTTGTGTGTGGTCTCACCCTTTGTGCTAGAGCTGATGCCAGGAGGCCAGGAAAGCTATCTGCTCTACCTCTTGGAGACCAGATAAGGTCAGAGGCCACTGGCATTGACACCACACACTATGACCAGACAAACATTTGGGTTATAGATATCTGTATGTGCTCCCTGTACAGAGGGGAGGTGTATTTTATTGTGCAACTGAAGGGCAAAGAGACTGTCTCTAGCATTCGCTGAGCTTAGAGTTCACCTGTGCCCCCAGGTCAGTAACTGTGCTGCTGGGTGGCAGAGGAGGGCTGGGCAATAGACAGAAAAAGGTTTTTCCAACTGAATGGACATCACAGCACAACATGATACTGGGGTTGAACAAAAGTAACTCAGGCAGACAGGAAAAATTCAGCTGAGCTGGTTACTGACAAAGACATGTCAGGGAATTAGTGATCCTTGCAGTATGTCTTGTACCTGTTCAGGTAGAAGAAGGAGCTGACAGTAACATGTTGCTAAGGAATTAAATGTGTCCAGTTCCCATGGCAAAAGCATTTATTATTAGTCTGTGCTGTTCTGTTAGCTCAAGACATCCAGATGATGCATAGAACAAACAAAATATGAAGAGAGCTGTACCTCAACCCATCAATCATTCAAAAGCATTAAGTATTTAAATGTACAGTTAGAACTGATTGAAGTCTCTTGAGAGAAAAAACCTGTGCGTGCATCTTCTAGGAGAGGGTCGTTTAGTTTTAGTGCTTCAATGACTCTCATTGTGTGTTTGGTTCTGCAAGGGTGCTGCAGCAGTAACAGATGGGATACTATTCTGCTCTGGTTCCCCACAAAAGACTGAGGGATGGCCTGAGGATCGGCCTTGTGAACCTCACAGGAATAAGAATGGCTGAACTCTTAACAATACAGGTAATATAGTATGTTTCTACTGCAACCATTTGGGTTATACCATTCCTAACCACACTCTGGCTCCTCTGTGCTGGATGTGGAATGTGAAGTCTCTCCTCCATACAGCACAGCAGAAAAGCAGGGAAGGAGGAAAGCAGCATCTGCACCAATTTCTGGAGGATTAGGAGACCTGCACAATACCATGTAAGAAGCCAATCACAGAGTTGTAACCAAACAAATGCATTAGTAGTGACTCAGACTCCAGGCTGGTCCAGCCAAAGAGGTATAAAAGTGCATCATCCTTCTGCCCAGCTAAATTCCACTGAGGGGACCTCTTGCCAGCAGAAAATGTGGTCATCATAATTGAAATGTTGCCTGAAACCAGAAATGTCATCTTAAGAGGGTAAAAAAAAATAAATAAATGTTCTGGCCATTTTGCAATGTTCTGGTTTGGGTATTTTCAAAATGAAATGCTTCTAGCTGTAGCTTAGAAAAGACATTTCAGCTGTATTTGTGTGCAGAAGTGCTGATTATAATGGAAGGAGTCAAAGAGAAAAGGAAGGAAAACACTGCCAAGTCTGAAAGAGAAAACTGCTTCACAAACAAGCAACCAGACAAGACAGCTGGGAGATCACAGCTTTTTGTCTGTCTTCAGATAAATACGAAAGGACTAGGAAGTTATTCCTCTTATTTTTCACCTTTCTGAATCCAAATAAAAGCTAGTAGTGATACTGATAATTTCTGTGAAACAAAAAAATCCATTTTTGATTCTCCTCTAGTACAACCCCTTTTGCTCTCCCCCTCCATATGACTCAGCTTAATTGGAATTGGAGAGATTAGAGACAAAGAAAAATCTCATAAACACAGAAAATAAATCCCACACGGATATTAAACCAAAGCTATTGCATTGTCAGTAGCGGTTCTAAAGAGCCTTGATACTTCCTGAAATCTCCCATGTGTCTGCAATATCTTCCACAACATCTATCCCAGCATGTTATGTGGTCATTAGTCCAAAGAACATATTCATTTATAAGTTTGAGATGGGCTCGTTAGCCAAGAGTAGCAAACTGAGTTATGAGCTTCATTCCCAAAGATTCAGTATTTATTGTGTGCCATCAGACATCTCTATAATTTGATGGCTTGACTTCTCAGAAGCTTGGAGTATTAAAAACAAAAGAGTGGGGGAAGTGAACTGGAATATCTGGGAGGAATGACACAGAGGAATAGGAGTGCTGCTTCCAAAGCCAGGTATGATCCTGGGGCTGTGATTGCAGCCCACTGTGTTGCAGTGCTGCGGCAGGGGCCCCTGTCACAAGAGCGGAATTTAAAGTAGGGTAACTATTGGCAACTACTCCTCACCTTGCTGTACCTGCCTGAGAATGGTGTGAAGGTCTCATACCAATGATCCACCCTGCCCCACTTCACGTTCTCCGTCAGTGGCAAACGGAGAGGCTTTTTAGGGAGAGCCTGCAAGCCTGGGGGCTGTTTGAGGTCTGCTCCTCTCAGACCTGTGTCCACAAACCTTCTGTGTTAGTGTGTGTCAGAAGGCACACCTCTGTTTTTACCAGATGGTTATGGACCATGTTTACTGTGAGT
Source organism: Melopsittacus undulatus (assembly GCF_012275295.1). Taxonomy (NCBI): domain Eukaryota; kingdom Metazoa; phylum Chordata; class Aves; order Psittaciformes; family Psittaculidae; genus Melopsittacus; species Melopsittacus undulatus. The sequence continues at coordinate 91,692,208 of NC_047530.1, forward strand.
CTCTCTAAACCCCCTGTGAACCCATTGATGCTGTCTGCTGTCACAACATCCTATGGCAATAATTTCCAGAAGTTTATCATCCCCTGCATAAAAAAACAAAAGTTCTCTTATCTGTTAAGCACATCTAAAATTTTCCAGTTCCAAGTTTCCAGTAATTCCTGGGGCATTTTGCACCTCCTTAGCTCAGAACAAGGAAGCTGAGTCACAGCCCAAAGCCACCAAGAAGCCTCAGATGACATGTTTCTTGCTCTGAGCACTCCAAGCCTGCACTTTTGTGGGTTGCTGCTGGAGAGCTGAGGGCTCTCCTTATTAAAATCCAGGTGTGGAACTCATTGCACCAAACTCATAATCTAAAAGGCAGGCATCCAACAACTAATACAGGTATCTGTATATAGAAGTTATAGATGTAGCACCAGCAGATGATTCACCCTTTTCTAAAACAGGTATCTCAGATTGCTGTTGTGAGTCACTGTGCGAACACCTCCCTGTCTCTCTTGACTCTAGAGGAGCCTTATTTAACTGGAGTGGGTTTCATACTGAAGTTTAAAATTGCTGAAGTTAGCTGAAAGTGGCCCCCACCATCTTTGCCCTGTGAAAAGAGACACCAGAACTCTAAGTCGTCTCGGAAGAATTCTGGCTGCAGTGGCATATGGGGAGAGTGAGTGCAGAGTAGCCTGATACTGTCACCTGCTTGAGGTAGGAAAACATCCTGACTTCAGTCCCAGCTGCAGTATTGCAGGGCTTTTAAATTAATTTTCTTGGTTTTCTAATGATGCACTTCCCAGTGGTCACCCAAGAACCATGTATCTAAGCATAGTTTCTTTGGGATTCAGGGTCAGGCCAAATCTATTTTAGGTGATAAAATAACAGTCAAGTGCATGATATCTGGATCACCAGTTGGCAGCTCAAAAGGGCAAGGAAAAAGAGCAATATTATGACTGTGTAAGTCTCCTCCTGTTTCTGAACATTAAAAATCACATGGCAGAAATCTCTCCTTTAATCACACCCCAGAATGGGGTGATTAGCTTAGAAAACATTAATTTTAATGTGAAACATCTCTGGAAGCAAATGGACAAGTATTTACGATCAGTTTGTCAAAATGTCAGTTTTGCTCCGTCAGTTTATAGAGTCACTGAAGGTCACAGACATTTCAAAATGGGTAGGCATTTCTTCAGACTCAGTGCTGAAGACCAGGGGTTTTGTAAAAAGCTATTTTAGGAAAACTGAAAAAAAAGTAAAGCAAGCAGATGCGTGTTTGTTACAGAGCCAAACTGGCATGTAACAGCTGTCGTCACAATTGTCTCCATTATGAAATACTGTTTGTTCTGCAAAGCACTGTACCTTTCCATGCAGTTTAACAAGAAATGAAAAGCATAGCTTTACAGGTTGCTTTTTGTGTTAAGACTTCTGAGTAAGCAAGAATTTGATTGTTTTCATGTAATGCCAACTTTCAGTATAGACACAAAGTAACCAGATTGTAACACAACTAACATTTAATATTTTAAGCTTTTCTCCTAAATCTAAGTTATCCTACTTATAACTGATACTTGTGTTTATTTAAGTGTATTTGACTTATTGGTGTATTTGATTTATTGATATATTTGACTGAGGTTATGTCCGCCCACGTGTGTATTGGACTATGATCTTTTGTCCCCTCATTTTTTATACCATCTTTTTAATGCTAAAAACCAGAGATCTTTTATAAATGAAAACTGAAATGCCTGCACTTCCCACAACTCCAGGAACTGATGCTTTATGAGGAAGTGCTAACACAGGCAGCGTCTGGGAGCGATTGTGCTGAATTAAGAATGGGTGATGCTCACCAAGGGTGGCAGGAGAGCTGCTGCCCCGTTGGAAAAGTCATCTCACAGAATTACTAGGACTGGAAGGGATCTCTGGAGATCATCTAGTCCAATCCTTAGCCAAGGCAGGGGTACCCACAGCAGGTTACACAGGCACATAATCCGGATGGATTTTGAACATCTCCAAAGGGAGGATCCACAACCCCCCCGGGCAGTCTGTTCAACACTCTGCCACCTCCAATGTAAAGAAGTTCTTCCTCATGTTGAGGTGAAACTTGTGTTTTAGTTTATGGCCACTGCTCCTCATCCTGACACTGGGCACCACTTAAAAGTCTGGCACCATCCTCCTGGCACCCGCCCCTTTGGTATTTACATGCAGTATGAGATCCCCTCTCAGTCTCCTCGTCTCTCAGCTCTCACACGAGGGAGATGCTCCAGAGCACTGCCCTGCCTGCTCTGCTGCCTCCCTGCCTCCTCTTCCCCGCTGCGGCACGCGAGGACGGGGCGAGCCAGCACGCACCGCGCCTCAGGCAAACCCTGCGGGCCCACACACACCCCGCTGCTGCGCATGCGCCGTGTCCCGACTCGGGTGAGGCAGGCTGAGAGCGGGCGGCGCGCGCGGATTGGCCGGCGCAGGTCAGGCGCTGTGGGCGGTGGTAAACACGGGCGGGTGACCGGCAGTAACCCCGGGCCGCGGCCGCTGGCCTGTGCTGCCTCGGGCGCTTGCGGCAGGTTCTGCCGGCACCCGGGCAAGGGGCACCGCAAAATGCGGCCTCTCGGGCCAGAAGTGCTTGTGAGCACACCCTGGGGAACGGGCTGGCACCCACAGTCCTGCAGCCGGCCATGGCAGCCATGCATCAGAGCGCTGCCCACCAGGGCAAAGTGGCTGCTGAGCTCCCCAGGAGAGGAGGTCCGACTGCGGCAGGGCTCAGGCTACTTGGCTAGTTCTTAAACAGATGTCACCCATCCCATCCCTCTGGCACACAGGGTTGCTGTGGTGCCAACTCTGCACTCTCCTGGGGCTTTGTTCCTCCCCCTCAGCCTCGGGCCACTTTTGCCCCTGCTCCCCAGGAGGTCCCACAGCCTTCCTGGTGCCCTGTTCCTTCTTGGAGGGTCAGCAGCAGTTGTTCCCTCACAGTGGTGGGAATGCATGGCTAGGTGCAGAGCCGGCACCTAGCCTTACTGCTGGGCAGCTCCCTGTGGGACCACTGCCCTCCCTGGGGCACCCTTTTGTGTCCTGTTCCCAGGGTCCTGGGCTGGGTATGCAGGGCTCCACACAGCTGTGCTCACTGCATCCTGGCTTTGGGGAGGGGGTTGGAGCTAGAACCTGGTGTTCCCCCCAGACACCACACTAGCATCTCCTGTGTGCTATGCCTGGATTGAGAAGATGGAGCAAACCCTCGGCTTCACTGTTGACAGCCAGCAACCAAGGCCTGCAACCCTCCTTGAGCTCCCTCAGCTGGGTCTGAACAAGCAGGCACTTGTTTGCTTGTTCTCTCCTACCCAGCAGAGCTGGCTGGTGTGTTAACCCTTCCCTCCCCTTCCCTGGTGGGTGGGACATCTTCAGAGAACTAAAGTTGGGGTACATTGGAATTGCAACCCAAATTCATGGATTACATAGGCAACTGGGAGTAATACTCATGTGCAAAGCACTCAGGCAGCGAGCTCAAAATGCTGAGCTGGTACTGCTGAAGGGCTTGATAGTATAGGAGAACATATTTTGGGCAGGGGATTTAATAACAGTGTTTAACGAAGAGGGAGAGGCTGAGATCAGAGTTCCACTCTCATGAAGTCCAGACAGAGGGATCATTAGCTTTTATTTTTAGACTTGGCTGAATAATCAGGAGGTTTAAAGATTTGCCTTCTGTGTTTCACTTGTTTTAGGAGCCGCTGTGCCGGCGTAGCTGGGATCAAAAGTGCACTGGATTATCCGAAGCAGCAGCTCTCTGTCACTTCCATGGATGTACCTCTATGCCTCAGTGATGAGCCACAGCATTTCATTTGACTTTTTTCCAGAGCCCAGGGCAGTCACACATAACATTGCTTGGGCTGGTCACACACCTCCACCTGAGAGAACGTGGCTGCTGAGAGAGCCAACGTCTTCCTCCTCAAGATTTCTTCTCCTTCCCTTACTCCCTCCTTTCCTCCCTCCCTCCCTCCTTCCTTTGCTGTCCTTCGTGCTCTGTTTTGCAGCACGCTGCTCTGGCCTTCCCATCCAAAGGACTTTCCAGCAGCTGCAACTGGAAACAAAACCATGGACAAGTTTTGCTGAGGAATTCAGCATGCCAGCTGCAAGGATCGGGCAGCACCAGCAAACACAAGCTGCAGAAGGGGTCTCCAGCTGCTGCAGGTGGTACTATTGCTGCAGACAAGGCTGTCCCCTCTGCATGCTCCTTCATGGAGTGGGCTGGTGCCATGCAGCGATGGCCTTATTCTCCACTATGATCGGATGTTCATTAGGCAGTCAGGTGGGGGAAACGGGGAAGCTAACATCGATAACATGAGATTTGGTCCAGGGATTTCCCCTTTCTCCTTCTCCTTCCCTCCAGCTGAGCTCACTCCGGCAGGAGGAAAATTCCCCCTCATTGAGATTAATGAACCCGCCTTGCTGGCTGGGAGACAGGCTGCCGGTATTACGTGTTATGCTGCATGTATATCCATCAGCCACAAGGCTCTGGCAAGAGGCACTGGCTGGAATTAACCTGCAGTAACCCTGCTGTGCAGGGGCAGCCTTGGCGGGGTGTGCCTGCCCCGGCTGTGCTGGAGTATGAAAGCCATTATAATCCACTCATTCATGGCGCTTAAAGAGCCAGAGGAGTTTTTTCCTTGTTCTCCTAGAAGGGAGGATGGGTTGGAAACAATAATGCATAGCATTACCCATCCTGATGGGGCATTGTGTGCTTTACCCAGCCCAGCTCGCCATGGCATGAGCACAACAAGTTTTAAAGTAACATTTTTATTATGAACAAATAAAATTTCAGATCAGCACAACCAGATATCTGTTTCCATATTAGTAGAAATTATTTCAAAAAGTTGTTTTTCTTTTCCAGTACACAAAACAGAGATACTACTATGCAGAAATCCCTATGCTGTGAAAAACCGTATCCTACTCACATTTCAACAGTGACAGAGCTTAGACAATGTGCAGATTCAACTTTCCAATCCTTCCCTGAACACCCAACACTTGGACATCTGCGCTTTACAATACCAGCGGGGCTGGGAATGGTTTTGGAAAACAAACCAGTCCATGCTTCTGCCAGCAGCAGTGTGCGTGTGGTACATATGCCTCCCTCCTCTGCGCTCGGCCTCACTGCACTGCTGGGAGGTAGGGTGTAACCCTCTGCGACAGATAGGGAAACTGAGGCACCGAGAGCTTTCAAGTGACTTTGTCCCAAGTCATGCAGTGAGTGGGCAGCTAAACTGGAAACAAGTCCCAGGAGAACGGCTGCTCTAGCTACACTGCTGTCTTCTCTGCTTCCACCTCTTACAGACTCATTTAAGCTAAACATACAGACAACACATCCAGGATACAAACATGCCACCAAAAATATATATATATATTTATAGGTGTATATATATATATATCTCAAAGTTCTACTTAAAGTGTTGTATCTGTTTCTTAATCTAACAAAAACTCTAACTCAAATACATTCAAAATCACCTGCACCCACAGTTCAATGTAGGCAATTAAATAATCAAGAAACCCCTCGAATGTTCGTAATTCAGCAAAAAGAAAAAAAAAATTATGGCAAATAGCTGTCAATACTCCTATGTATATTAAAGAAAGATTTAAGGCACCCAGAGATATTTGCCAGTCTACTGTTAAAGTGACTGCGCAAACACCAGGACTGTTTGGTTATACTCCTCGGTGTCCACCCTAATTCCAGATTATGGACCCAAATCAGCACTTGAAATTTCAAAGGAACTCTTGATGTCAAGCCCTGCTTCTCTGCTGAGAGAATGTGAAATACTGCAGCATGTCACAGCATGCTTCCCTACCGTGGGGTATGTCACACAACACCTTAAGGGCACCAGGAGCAAGGCAGTCATTCTCCTCACCTTCTCCCCTCCCCATACCCATTTCAGATTACTGGCAGAAGCAAACTCATCCTCTCTGGAGACTTCTGTGAGTTCAGAGAGTTGTAGACTATGGCCAAGCCAGCCTGCAATTACAGAGCTAACAGTGTTTCTTCTTTTTTAGAGGGCATTTTATTCTTTTTCTGTGGTGAGATACAATATTAGCCACAACTCTCTTCGCTTCAGCTAGTCTCCAGGCAGTCACGAGCCCCAGACCAGTGACGATGCTATCTCCTAACTCTGGGAACTGAAGGGCTCCCTGCTCTGTTCCTCCCTGGTGTACCCTTGGCTGAACACCACATTGCTGCTAATGTCTCAAAACCTTGACAGGTCCCATTGCTGAGCAACAGCAAGGCCATGGTGGTAGTGGGGGGAGAAAAGGAGAGGAGAAGGACTTCTTTTCTGAGTAACAAGCGTGCTTTTGTTAAGGAGAACATCATAGGCTGTCCTAGCTCCTGCTGATCTTCACTGAAGCAAGAGAAAGCAAAGGTGCAGAGTTCTTGCTCCTGTGAAGCGTGCTTGGGTGGTACGTGTCAGAGCTGGGGTGAGGAAGTTGGCATCTGCTCTGTCTCTGCCCTCCCTGGCCTGCCTGAATAAGGGAGATGCTGCAAACCCCAGTCCAGTATCACCTCATTCCAGCCACCTCTTTTACTTTCCTCCAGATCCATTTGATGCATTTAAGCAACAAAACCAATACTATTACTACAACTAATAATAATAATAAAAATTAATAGTAATGGGGAGAGTTAAGGGGAAAAAAAAGAAGCACATTCAGCCAAGTCATGGGCTTAGGGGCCACAAGCCCAAAACCTAACCCACTGCCTGAACTCAGCTTGTGGTCTCTGCAACTTACAGGAAACAACACCCACAAGGATTTTTTTCCCAGCACCCTCCAGCTTCGTGCCCACATCATCTCAGTGATATAACTGACCTTTCTGCAGCCACCCTCGCTGCCTGTCTCGCCAGTGAAGGAGCGAGGTGGTGAGATGGCTCGCTGAGAGGGCTGGGAGGCAAGATAAAGGACTTAGGGGGGAACAGGGAATGGCAAACGACCCCAGTGGACCCTGGGCAGGAAATCCCGGAGTTGGCAGACACTGGCAGCAGTGTCTCACCTTGGAGGTCCTGACTCCCTTGAGCCCCTGTGCTGCCTTGCTCCATGTTGGTGCTTCTGAGGCACTTGTTTATTGACTGAGCGGAGCCCCTGATGATGGAGGGATGCTCTTGCAGATACTCTCAACTCCTCCCTATGCCTGCATGTGCTCCCTTACCCTGTCCCTGCACTCAGCATGGGATGTGGATGTGCAGGGCAGGCATGGACATCAGGACATCTGCCTGCCACCCAGCGGGGACCCTGTTTCTCCAGCACATAAAGCAGCTTAACTCAGCGATGGAGCTTTGGTTTACATCCTTCTCCCCTTATGTATTTTGGCAAAGTCCTGTTCGCCAGCAAAATTCTCAGTGGCGATGGTGAACAAAACACCCCAGGCTGATGCCATCCTATGGTACCAGTGGCACACCCCTCCAACTATTCCCCTCATCACCGTGGCTCTGCCTTCAGTCCCTGGTGGCACAGGGTACAGCAGGCAGTGCAGGAGGGAGGCTGTGACGCCAGGGGTAGAAGGTAATAAGGTCACCAAAGCTCCCCCTCCAGTGTATGCTGTGGCCACCACACATCGTGGCTACTGATGGACCTGGATGGAGCTCTGAGAGATTCTGGGGGCTCTCCCCTCCCCATTCAGACATGCTGTGCATAGGGATGTGTGGGAGAACACTTTGCAAGAGACATCTCTTTCCAACGGCAAGAGACGTGAATGGGGCTACTTTTCCCAGGTAGAGCAGTTTAGCCATGCCACATCTGTCAGCAGCCCCTGAGAAAGGAGGAGGGACAGAGGAAAGAATTTTGGGGGGAAGTTGGTGGGGAGGGGGCCACTGACTATGGCTCAACTCTTCAGCTGGCTGGTACAGGCTTCCTTTAACTCCATAGTATATAGCCAGCTGCAGTGGGCCTCCCCCAGGCTGCTTCCTACCAGCTCCTATGCCAGGGAGAGACCAGGATGACATAAAACAGTGGAAATTGGGGTAGAGGGGTTGGAGAGAAAGAACAGAAAGAAGAAGGAGGGAAAGGGGTGGCCTTGTGTTATAAAAGGCAGAGTCCTAGATCTTAAGTACATCATGTAAAATACAGCATGGAAGGGGGGTTAAAACTCATTATCGTAAGCAAACTGGTAGCATTATTCAGTAGTCAGTAAACAGAACATAAAATCTTTGTCCAGCCTGTTCAGAAGGGTCAGGAAGGGAGAAAGGGAGAAAAAAGGAGGAAGGAGAGGTGTGAATGTGTGTGTGAAGGGAGCAGGAACTCAGCCACTCTTGTGACTCCCATCTCCAGTCCGCGTTTTCCGAGCCAGGATGACCTCCTTGGAGACCTTCTTGCGATCGCTGGCCAGCCCCAGGAGGCACATGAGGTCGATGAAGGCTGTGGTTAAGTTCAAGCGCCAGCCAAACTCACTAGTGGAGTAGTCATAGGGGAAGGTGTGGTGGTAGTTGTGGAAGCCTTCTCCTGCAAAACACGACCAGGGAGAGGATGTTGCAGAGCTCTAGACTGATGGCCCCTTTACCTTGGCCCAAAGCACCACATTCCTGAAATGGTCTGGATTGAGTCCAGGCTCCTCTCAGCCCAATTTCACCTCTGCAATCTACCCCACCTCATTTGGGTGTGCTCCAGCATGCCCAGGCAAGCCCAAATGAGGCAGTGACAGTCACAGAGGACCTGTGGTGCTTTATTGAAAAATGAATGTGTGGCAAGGAACTGAGAAAGGCCCTGGCTCACCGACTGCACCAGAACACCAGGGGAATCATAACAGTTTTTCCTCTGCCACCATGAGAAACCTAGTCAGCTACCAGCTAGACCTGCAGCAAGTCCCCAGCAAGCAAGGCTAATAAATACTTCTGCAAAACTTGGCAGTCATAATGCCAAATCCAAAGGACATTTCCAAATGGGAATAATGCAGACAGACTTCTATTAAGCGATCTACTCATCAGCAGCCATCTGCTCCAGATGCACAACACTATACTCAGTGCTCCCTCACCCCTTCAGTGACATCATATGGACTCCTGCACCTACCCTCCTGAGTCTCTGGAGCTCAAACCTCTCCCTGCTAAAAATCCAGGAGCAGATCCTTCAGAGGGGGAAATCAGTGCAGCCCCAGTGATAAACAGTGATGCAAACCAACTCGGGATTTGGGCCTGGGAGAACAGATCAGGGCAAGTTCTGAGCCTGGGGTATACTTTCCTAGGCCCCAAAATTTCAAGAAAACACATGAGATGATCTGACTTGTGTTATCCTCAAGTACCTCCAAAATCATCAGCTGCCCTGAGGATGTGTCCAAATGTGCATCTGCTGGTTTTCAAATTGACAAATCTAAGACAGATAAGCAGAGACTGCAACATGGGTTTTTCAGTCTGGTGAATGTGGCAGAGAGACCTTCAAGTAGGGTAAATAAAATACTACTGAGATAAGGAGGTGCTAAGTGTAGCAGAGTCATTTCCAGCCTGGAAAGAGGTTGGTGGGAGCTGATAACCCCACTGCCTTTATGTCTCACTGGCCAGCCTGGGAAACACCCCCGAATACAAAGGCTGGAGGGGAATAGTGCAGGGGAAAATAGGGACCCCTACATTCATAGAACTTCCCAGAAGCAGCTGCAGTCCCAAGGGGCAGTCCACACTCTATAATATACCCACAGCAAAAGATCACAGATGCTGAACATACCTAGAGCCCCCAGGCTGACCAGGGGGTTCTCCCGTGGGTTGATGTACTGATCATACGGCCGGTTGCCAAACATGTGGGCAGCACTGTTCACTAGCCAGGTGGCATTGAGCCCTATGGCGTAGCGCAGGATGGCTGGAATGAAGAAGCTGATGATGATGGATTCATCCCAGAAGTACCAGGGCACTAAGGTGGGCAACATGAAGCACAGCAACACCACCGAGGGCTTGTAGTATCTGGAAAGGAAGGGACCAGGAGGAAAGCGCTCAGTGGCAGCAGCAGGACAGCAAGGACTGGTTCAGTCCTCCCTTTGGAGGATTTACACTCAGCTATACAGGGAAAAATGAGTGCAGAAATACCTCACTCCTAAGACCTGTATCTTTTGTCCTGGATGTGCAGAAGCCATGCCTGCAGACTCCCAGGTTTTATCACCAGGCAGGAAACTCAAAGTCAAGTCCTGCTCTCCCTGTCTCAATCTCACATGTGCACAAAGCAATATCCCACTCACCATGAGTCCAGACACCAGCTGCTGCTTTTGGCCTCCTCTGCCATCAAACAGATAGCATGTGGGGTCTCTCACATTAAAGGCATGGGAGCAGAGAAAGCTGAACCACTCTGATCACCCATGAGAGAAATCACAGGCACAAAAAGGAGTGAAGCCATAAACTTTGTGTGATGCATGTGGGATTGAACTAGGGACCTCCCAAGAGTGATTACTATATGGATTCAGCTCCCCATCCCTGCAGCCCTACTGGCAGGCTCGCCTTCTCTGGGGATCAGCTCCACTATAGCCCCAGACAGTTAAGAGATACCCCATCCAAGAGGCACCAGCAAAACAAGACTGTCCTTCCCAGTTACTGCCTCTTTCATGTCCTCACTTTCAACCCCTCTTTCATGACTCTGTTACCAGAAGACTGGTGGGAGAGGGGCCAGAGTCATTTCCCAGAAGGCACACCACATCATCTCCAAAGATGGCCCTCAGACACCTGCAGGTGGGCTGTGGGCCAGCCAACAGCTGCTGGGCTGTGTGCGGGAAGGCATGGAGGTGCTTTGCTTAATCAGCCTGCTGCTGGCAAGATGCTAAAGGATAGGTGGGCAAGAGAGGCGTGTGGGATGGCTGAAGGCATCACTAGCTACCAAATACTTCTTATAGGAGTGGCACCGCTTACTTCTCACAGTTCATCCCGCTGCAAAGCCTTGGGCAGACTGAAGACTCATATTTCTCATGATGCCCTTAATCCCCTCATGCCCCATCAAAAGTGCTTGTGGGGTCCCTGCTCCATCCCACAATGGCTCTGTGCTGAGGCTGAACCCACCACTCACCTCCGCTGGAACATGACCACTTTGTCAGCCTTTATGTCACTCAGATCCAGCTTCTGGCCCTTCTCTATGACATCTGGGTGCTTGCGCACCAGCAGCCAGCCGATGTGGGAGAAGAAGAAGCCCCGCATGGCATTGTGTGGGTCTGCATCTGTCTCGGAGAACTTGTGATGGACACGGTGGTCCCGGACCCACTCATAGATGTCATTCTGCAAGGCAACAGAAGTGGAGACTAAGGGCCAGGGCAGGAGATGTTTCTTTCAAATTGATAAAAGGGCCTAAAACATTTAGACACCCAAATCCCATTGACCTGAACTTGTATCAGTCATTTTATCTTTCATTAGCAGTTGGAGTTTTTGGCTTTTAAAACAAAGTTTGGGTACTCCTTGCTCAAACTCTCCAGTTTTCTCTGAACTCTCCTTCTTTTTTGGGCTGCCTTTTCATCTTTTCAATTGGCTAACCTAGGGCTTTGGTTTGCACATCCTCTGCAGCATCACAGACTCTGATTGGTCAGCCTGTTCCTCCGCCCCTGCAATAGCCAGCCCTCAGTGGCCAGTCAGTGCCTCCTCCCTCGCACATTCTTGTTGGTCACTTGTCCCCATCCCTACACAGTGCCAGCTGGGATTGATCAACCTGCCCCTTCCCTTCACCCTGACATTTTCTGTGGGTCAACCTGCCTTGCTTTTCATGGGATTGCCAAATCAGACCTGTTAAACTTGGGGCAAGGGTTTTGTTATTTTTTCATTCAATTGGAAATCAAAACAGTCTTAAAATTAAGATCCCTCTTCAGAAATAAAATAAATACACCATTTCAATGACAGTTGTCAAAAACATCCCCCTTCAGCCCCGTAACCACTGTGTTGAGCTGGAAAATCAATAGCTTGGAAAATGTCAAAGCTTCCATCATTTCTATTACGAAATGATTGCTTTGGCCAGTTTTAAGAGGAGATATTAATGAGCCTATGCTCATTCCTTTATACCAAGGTTTTGGTGAAACAGAGATCCAAGCCCAGCTCTATTGCTTGTATTACATAAAAAGCTCCTTAATCTACTAAGTACATAGGACTTTTCCTCAAAACACTTTGAAGGTAGGGAAGTGGCATAATCAACCCTTATTTCTTGCCTGTAAAGACCAAGAGACTTATCCACACAGGGAGCCTGTATCAAAGAAGCAACTCTTCAAGTCTCTCTCAAGTGCTGTAACCATTCCTCGTTAACCTGAGATAACATTATTTACCTGCAGGCCATGCAATAAGCCAGTGATAGACATGGGCCAGGATTCAACTATCATTTGTTTCCAAATACTGGGAACAGCTGCCTTCCTTCCAGCCAAATCCTGAACACCTCAGAGTATCTGATCTATTCACTGCTGTTAGCTAGAGTACGGCCACTCAGAATTCCCCCAGAAGAGGGTAGCTCAGCAGCCTTCTCTATCTAGTAAGAAGAGAAATACCACCAGTACCCATGTAGGAAATGTTTCACCTGTGCCCCAGGTTTCCCTTTCATGTTCCAGACCTTACACAGCGTCATGTAACATGAGAAAGCCCAGCCTTTTATCTTTCTACAGATCTTACTTTGGGACCACCTCTCACTGCAACCCTGTCTGAACATCACAGCTTTCCTGGCGCAGAAAGCAAAATCTAGGAGAATGCCTCCTTCCTTGGGAGTTACCAGCTACAGGCTATGACCAGAAGAGGTTCTGCTGTGCTGCAGCTGCCTGTCTTGCAGGTGGAAGAGGTGACTATGTGCACATTTCCCAAATTCTCTGAAATCAGAAGCCTCAGATCCCTGAACAGCCAACAGGCATTTTCTGGAGGACCTCAGATAAGGTAATCTTCTCTGGCCTTAAAAGTTACTGGTCTGGTCTCAGAGCTGCTGCCACAAACAGGAAGGAGATAAATTGAAAATAAACTTCCTCTGGATCTCATTGAAAGTAACTGTTTAGGGAAAAAAATACACAGGGAACAGTATTGAATTTTCAGTAAAACTTTGGATTAGTTCCTATTGAAGCTGAAATATTTGTCTGTCTCTCATCTTTGTCTGCTCCTGTCCACTACAGCAATAGCTCAGCAAATTCTTTCCCCCTCTGCCCTATAGCCAATGAAAAAAAGATGGTCTTTGTACAGGACTAGCCAATGCAACCCATCCTGTTCTCTTGCTGAGTGCTGGACCAGGTGCTGGAATCAGCAGCTTGGTTGTTCCTCATGAAAGACTGGTTTGGTACTAACGGAGAATAGGAAAGTCAGAAGTGTTTTAGAAAGTTTTCAAGGCTAAGAAAAAACCCAGACTCCATCCCAAGCCTGTTTTGATTACATGCCTATGAAGTGATATCCTCTGTGGCTACACAGCAGGGAGAAACAAGATAATGTCTCTAAAATACTTGGTTCACTTGGGCTTTACCCTTCCCCCATACCTCAGCTGGAGAATTACTGAAGGGCACAGCACTGATGCTTTTCTCTTCCCCTTTTTCTAGCAGAAAGTGCTGCACCCTGCCACCCTCCTGAGTACTTCCTACAGACGAGCAAGCCTGTATGAAGTCCCTTCAATCACAGCTGGAGGACAACGTGCCTTTACAGTTGCCTCCCAGCAGCAAACCCAAGAGGCCACCAGGATTTTTCTTTTCAGTGCCAATTTGGGTTTTCACTCTGACTTCTGAAAGGCCATCTCTTTTACAGTCCCAGTTTGTTTGCTGTGTGGACTGTGAAGTACCCTCTGAGTGGTTAGGCAATATCCTGAGGTGTTTATCAGCTGCCCACAGTCACTTGGGCCACTCTGAATAGGCCCAACCCTTCTCTCCTTAAAACATCACTGACCTGGGGTGACTTTCTGGAAGCCAGTGCTGTGACTTATAACAGGGTTATTCATAACTATCACTCTTCTGAACCAGAGACGTGTGCCCCTAACTGCATAATCTCAGTAAGTCCTTGGTCTTTCCAGAACAGCAGATTCCAGATGACTGCCTGGGCTGTGCAGATGCTTCCCCCCTTATCAGCTATGCAGCAAGAGGAGAATGAGGTAACACTAGAAGAGCACTTAGCACTTTTATGCCTTTCATGGGAACAGGAGCAAGCATAGGGAGACCACACCTGGAGGGAAGGGTACATTCCTGCTTTGGAGAGCTTTCCTAGCCCTGGTCTTGGCCAACAATTTCTCTCAGAGTCACCCTCTGATGGGACAAATTGGAGTCTCTAGCACATATTAGATGGAAAGGACAGGTTGCTTCCTAACAAGAGGTAGTAGGAGGGAGGAATCTCTCCATCACCTTGTGCCACATATCTGAGACAGGGGCTCAGGGGAGCAACTCCTTCTGAGGAACAGAGGCACATTGAGGAGGTGCTTACCTGGAAGGCCATGGAATTTGCAATAGTCAGGAATATCCTCAGGGGCAGCGTGGCTTTGTAGGACCGATGGCTCCAGAGGCGGTGAGATCCAGCTGTTATCCCAAGAGCACTCAGCAGGAAACACAGAAGAGCTGGAGAGGAAAAAAAAGTGGTACAACAGTTAGAGCAAGTCAGCCTGCAGCAGAGTTTCAGGCAGAGCAACACGAAGGCCTTGTCCCAAAGCTGTATAAGCAATAGAGGAACCCATGGAGAGCAGAGATCAGGGCAGTGAAAATCAATGTGAGAATGCACAAGCTACAACAGGCTTCATAAGCAACATGGAGCAAATCACTTCAGTTCTTCAGCTCTGACAAAGGAGGAGGCTCTCCTCCACAAGACTTGTCACAAGGGTTGGTTCTTCAGCATAGTGCCATCATGGTGCAGGATCATCAAAATTGTATAAAGTGACTGCTTCCATGTAGCCCTGTGGTAACAGCTCTGCAGTCCACCTCAGAACAGCTTCTCCCTTCCCTCCCACCCTGAATAATAATCTATCTCACCACTCCTCACTAAATCTCATTTGCATTCTTTTCACCTTGTGGTGGTAGATGATCTTACAGTTCTTTGGGGGGATAGCTCAAGCCCAGGGGTAGGCTTCTCTTCTGCTCTCTTTCTAAGCAGAAGGTGGTTAGAAGATCTAACCTACCATCCCACTGAAGCCTGGGCTTCACCTCCAGCTACACCACCCACTTAAAATCTGCCTAAAGGCTCCCATTCCAGGGTCTTTTTGACCCCCCCATCTGCTCAGCTCCAGCACCATGTATGTAAGACTAACAATTCATTGTGAGAGCGGACATGGGCATTGCAAGTCATGCCCATTGCAGAAGCAGATGTGGCTGGGCTTCAAGGCTGCTCCTTCACCACGCAGGTCAGAAGGCATGCCTTCTGGCAGCTAGTAAAAAGCCACATCCCTTTCCCTCTGGATCATGTGTTTCTGTCTGCCCTGGGCTGTGTGTTCCCACATGTCCTTCTGAGACCTCTGGAATATAACCTGGGTCCCAGCATCCTGTCCTAGAGCTAAAATGGAGAAAAGACACTTACAATGTCATAGTAGCATTGCACTAGGATACTGGGAATAAGAAGAAAATTGTATCTGAAAATTAACTCTTTCTCTAAGAAGCTTCTAGGTCAGGAAGTCTGGTGGAATGATGGAGGGCATTCAACAGTTGTTTTGCCCTGCAAGCTCAGACACTGAGAGGGACACCTGTGCATAGGTCAACTGATCCACCTTCAGTTCCTGGGGTACAGGATGCCTTCTTATCAGTCCCTTAAGGAAAAACTCTTCCCTTCGTGTAAAATTTTCAGATTTCAGCCAATTGTGTCAATCATGAAAACAGCTCCTTATTCTTACACATAAACCCATGGAGAGGAATTGCTGGAATGCTTTACAATACTATTAAGTCCAGCCAAATGGCTCTAATCGAGCTTATCTTGAACCCAGAAAAATGGATACTCTGCCAGAAACTTGTCCAAAATCGGAGATCTGAGATATGCACAAGGCGCTGTTGCCCTGTTCTTTCATTCAAAATAATCCAGGCTTTATTTCTATCATCCTCTGCTCTCTCTTCCTCCTGTCACCTCCTTTTAATTCCAAACCTCACCTCTTATCTGCTAAGAGCCTGTCTCGGCTGATTTAACATCCTGTTCTGGCCTCTTAAACTTCCATGAACCCTCCTCACTCCTATCCCCCAGTGATGTTCTCTCTCTGCTGGTCTGACTGTGATTTCCCTTCTTCATCTTCTCCCGTGGCTCTCTCACCTGCTGCCAAATGCAGCGCAAGCCTCAGACCAGTGTACCTCTGCCTCATGTCTCCCAGCACCTCTGTGGTCTCTTGGAGGGGCCAAGCAGTCACTGGTCATAGCTGATTTATAAGGACATGAAGAGGGGTGAAAATGCATGCAAATGAAGCGGGATCTGGCCTTTGCAAGAAACAACAGAGCTGAGCAAAGCTCAAAAAGCTGTCCAAGCCTATAAGAGGTGAAGACAGAGATGCTGAAGCAGGTCCCCCTTTGGCCTTAATGACAGGAAAGTACTTAATGCTGAACCCCTTGAAACTCCATGATGTGGACTTCAGAGTTATGAACTAGCTCATGACTAGCTCCCTGTTTGTCTTAGATTTTAAACCCCATTTCAAACCAGTCACTATTTCCACAGATTCAACAGAAAAGCAAACCTTGAAAAAGCACCTAACGTATGACTCCAATTTGCAGAACTTCTCTCCTCTAAGACACTCCAATAACAATGAAACCCACTCCTGGATGTTTCAGGCTCTTCCTACTAGTGACAGAAGTGTGACTCACCACCATTCTCCCTTGATCATAAACAGCTGTACCCTGCAAACCACATTTCATAGCACCTCTGGGCAACTTTATACCTACTGTGCACACCTCAGTAGCTGAGGTAGATTTCCAAGGGTGACAAGCAGTTTACGGCAGAGCTGAGAGCGGAAGCCAGAAGTCTGGATTTAAACTCCAACCTATACAGACTCTATGAAAAACACCATACAGGGAGTCCAGGATAAACAACAGCAGCTTGCATTGGATGTGTGGTGCAGCTTGCTAGGGAAAGAGCCCAGATTTCCAGTGTGGGGCAAGTAGGCATGTGTTAATGGGGACAGAAATGAACTATGCAATCTTTCACGGTCTTCAATACCACAAGAATGTAAATGCCAAGTTGGGTGAGTAGAGGCCCTATGTATAGCCCTGAGTTCAGGCTTCCCTCTCTGGTGAATCATCACATGCTGACTGGGAATTTTTTGGTGAAAGAGGCCTCCAGGAAGATGCCTCTGGCTAAGAACTGTGGTATTTAAGCTTTTCAAGAAGGAAACTCATCTGTATCTCCCTTATACAGGTAATTTGCTGTAGATACCCCCTTCAGGAGAAGATGATACCAGCAACAAAGACATATCAGCAAGCACAAGGAATGACAAAAGAGTTGTGGTGGGGACACCGACAGACCCAGAAACCAGCAGAACCAGTACTTGCTTTTGGGTAGCCTTACCTGAAAGCCTTTGTTAAAATTTGGGAAAGTACCCCCTGCTTTTAGGTGCCCTGGCATAGAACAGTAATATTCTTCATCCAAAGCCCATGAGCCTCAGCAGCTTGTTGACTTCTCTTGGAGCTGCATTGCAGGCCACTGCAATGGTCACAACTCTCCAGTTATAATCCTGTGCTGCCTTGCCTCTTTGCCCATATACAGCAGTTGTAGTTTATCTAAGGACCAGACACTTTCTGTGTGAAAGGAGCTGATTCTCAGTCTATGCATACATGGCACCCAGCCCCATAGAAACCTAAAGCCTACTTGAGGACTATTAGCTCCATCAGCCATGCCTAAGTATTGTGACAGTATATCTGATGGAAAACAGATGAATACAGCTCCCTAATGATTCAGAGTGGTCATCTCTGCAAACAGGTACAATAATGATCATTGCATAGCCAGGGAATCAGCATCTCTCACAGGGAAGAAGAAAAAGTCATTTAAGATCATCCATTAAAAATGAAATTGGAAAGAGAGTAGAGAAGGTGAAATAAAGTAGCACAGATTCTCACAGCTGCCCTGTGATGCTGCTCCAAACTGAAGGACTTAGGGACTCCCATCAGCTGATGCTTCAAAGTCATCTTCCACACCATGTTTTGAAGTATCCAAGATCCAAAAGATTGTCAACTCACCGGTGATGTTTCCAATGACACATTTAACTGGGATACAAAGAATTATGACCACTGGCAGAAATATGCACTCAGTGTTTCAAAAATTACACCCAAAATATTCCGAATTCAGTCATGTTTGTATGACTCACTATCATTTACTTATTTAGAGCCCAGGTTCAGACCTCAGGCTATGACGGGAAGCCAGGAATGTGCTAAAGGTATTGTCACCTACAGTTAACACCATGGATGTTTACATGAAGAGGTATCCCTGCTCCAGCAGGTGTCCTTGGGCTTCTTGCTCAGTGCAAGGGAAAATACAGCTTTAGAATGTTCCCTCCATGCCTCTTAGTCACTACTAGGCAGGTGAGTCCTGCTAATCTCAGAAGAAAGATACCAAGACCAAGGAAACGTGCAGGCAGCATAAGCGGAACAGTATTTAGAGGAAGCAATAGGAGCTGCTGTTGCTAAAACCTAACTTCCCCTGCACGCTTGAGGAGAATCACACCATCTGCTACTTAAGCCTGGAGAGGACACTAAGTGGGGAGGTGTTGCCAGCACTGTCTTGATGAGAATGTAACGAAAACCTTCTGTAAATGCTTTGCTGGACACATCCTGGGTGGTGAGATTTTCAGGCTGTCAGATTTGCCTACATTATCCAGCAAGATTCTCCTGGGTCCAAAGATGATGCAGCAACAAAAAATGTTATCAACTCATGCTTCTGGCACCGCTGACACTACAGGGGGATGAAGTGTTGTCATTCACACATGAGCGCTATGTCAGGAGGAACTGTCACTGTTTTATAGACACTGTTGGCCAGGCCAACAGGGGTTAGGACAAATATTGTCAGTCTGGTGCACCAGAGGGCCAGGAAGACAATCTAGGTCAAAGCAGTTAGAGAAGAAACTGTCTATCCCCTTTGCATCCTGTCCTAGACTCAGTCTGTGTGCTGTTTGGCAAATGATGTGAAACCTGCCTGTGATCCCTGAAAAGACTGAGCAAGTTTTCGTCAAGTGCAGTGGAGAAGACACTAAATAGAAAGGGAGCTGAATAAAAAGCCAGTGATGGAAGGGTTTGGAGAGCTGTCATTATGGCAAGCTCTCACCTGATCCACAACCCCAGCTCGTTCTGGGAAGCTCTGTACCAGAAAGAGATCAGGGGATACAATGCACACAGCAGTGCTGAACAGCAAACAATGATGAAGGCAGGGCTGGAGAGCTTGAAAGACAAAGAGGAATTAGCACACAGAGAAATGAAAACAAAAGAGGACACAGTCACCAATATAACTGGTTTCAGAGGGTCAGGAACATCAAGGAGACAGTGGCCTGGTTGAAGAGGGTATAACCAGGGGACTGCTCCTTATAATAAGATATAGAAGGCAGATAATCAGCTACGAGGCACCACAGCTGCCTGCAGCATCACAGCAGAGAACATCTGGGGCCATGTTAATTTTATATGTACATAGCATAAGGAAGAAATTATCTGAAAAACACACAAAGAAACAAGCAAAAACTCCAGCAGCTCCAGAACTACCACTGAGAGAGCTGCTCTGCCTTAAACCCAAGCTGTATTGCCAGGAGCAATGTAAGTCTTTGCTGCTCTATCCTTGTATGGAAAATGGGAACCAAAGTCTCCTCCTTGCTACCAGTCAGTGCTGGGGAAACACAGCAAGTCACTGCAATGAGAGCCACAGCTGCCTTGTATATGCTAAAGAAAAGTATGAACAGGGAAAAGGGCAGTGCATGAAGGAGCAGGAAGTCTTGCTGAGGCGCCAGACCTGTGGAGGATCAGAGTGTCTGAGCTCTCACCTGGAGGAGAATGAAGGAGCACTGAAGAGAAGAATGGAGTTGGGGAAAGTTCTGTTTTGGCTGCATGGAAGATAGTAATTTTCTAGAACAGGTGCCAGCGGTGCATAACAGGGAGCTCTACAGTGCAACTCCAGCTTTGGTAAGGTAGGGTGGATCTTTGGCCAGTCCAGAACAGTGCGGTCCCCCCAAATTCCATGTCCATCTACCATTCCCAGAGCATCTCTGACTCCAGAAGCCACCAAGGAATCTTGTAGTGCCTCACAGTGGCAGGAGAGCATCAGAATAGCTTGGGTGGGAAAGGGCCTTAAAGATCGTCTAGTTCCAACCCCCCTGGCATACGCAGGGACACCTTCCACTACACCAGGTTGCTCAAAGCCTCATCCAACCTGGCACATCAGAGTTGACTGAAGGAGGAGAGCAGGAAGGACTGGCGTCAGGTAAAAAGCAAGGCAGATTCCCACATAATGCCATGGGATGCCATATAGACATCCTGAACAAGCACATGGTTGTAAAGACTGCCTCAGAGACCATTTTGGGGTGAGTGGGGCTTACTAGAATGCGAAGCAGCACTAACCTTTTGAATCAAGATACTCGAGCCCACTCAAGTATCTGAGGAGAGCTCAAGGAAAAGGGCTGGATGGATTAGGAAATCACAGAGCATCTCAGCAGCTTGAAATGAAACCAGTAAACCCAACTCACCTTGCCCCAGTGCCCTGAAGGTATTTAAATGGGGTTGGAGGACCCAGGCTATCAGCTCAGTGAGTGAGAGAAGACAGCAGCTCCTGCCTAGCCTCTAGCTGCGATTCCAGGGATGGGACTCACAGCAGGACCGACAGCCCTGGAATGCTCCTCCAAGGTCATGCTGAGGCTGCATGTTCTGCCCAGCGCTATCACGCTGAGGAAAAGTGCAGCCTGTCAGGTTTTCACACGGGAAAGGCCCAGCAAAGTCTCCTTTCCTAATGTCCTCCCTGAAAGGCCATGCTGAGGGAACACACCGGTGCCTCTGCTTTTGCCTCTGATCAAGTCCAGGGGCCTCCAGTGATGCTCATCCCCTCTGCCTGTGAGAGCCTCAAATGGGCCATCTCTTTCCCAGTCCCACTGTGATGCTTGTTGCTCACAGCCATCAGGAGGACACACTGACAGTGTGGTAGACCCTGTGGATTGCTCCAGGGCCTGTGCACAGCTGGCCTGACCAGGATGCTGCTCCCAGCTGAGTACTCTTGCAGGAGCACCACTGACAGCAAAAGTCGTGCCAGCAGGTCTCAAATTAAACTGTCGCTATTTATTTCAGGATGTTCTGTTTCATAGGAAGGCAGGGGCTGGACACAGTCTCGACCTCCCCACTGGGAGCTGTTTGGCTTCTTGACTCCTCCAGAGGTCCACACAAAGGCTGGTGGAAAGTGAAGCTCCCCTGCAGCTTGGGACTCGCGCCCAGCTGCCTTTCAAACAGTCAAAGAGCAGATTTGGTTCCTGCCCAGGGCAAGGTCTCTGAGAAGGGAGAGCTTTGCCTAGCTACCTTCTGCTGGGTTGTGCTTTCACTGGAATTCGCTGCCTGGAGAGCTGCTTATTTATATTTTGAAAGTTGTCAGGCTTAGTTCTGAGATGATGGGGGCTAATCTGTGCTTTTTGTAGGAATGACAAAAGACCTGAGCTTCACACTTAATTCTTGACTTTTATCTCCAGCACAACTGTATTTTGTTTCTCCTCATACACAGGTGGAGGCTCTGTGGGATCTACCTTCTCTCAGTAAGGGCAGGAATGGCTCTTATCTTTGGGCAGCAGCCTTGTGCCAAATCATGCTCTGTACCTCACCTCCCCAGTCACCCCTTAAAGTGCTGTTGCTAGCATCTTTCTTCCTAACTTTCTGGGACTGTCACAGTACTCCATCAAACATTTCTGTGCTTCCTCCCACAAGTGGCTACTTCTAAGCCTAATGCCTGTGAATCAAGTTTGTTCTTTAAGCAGCCAAGCAGTCCCCTGCCAAATCCTCTCCTCTCATGCATGACCTTACGAGAGACATTATCAAGCCCTCCCACAGGCTGGCTGAGCAGCTTCTTCTAAGAGACCTCCACTTCCTCCTTTTTTCTGCCCGAGTCTGTGGGCCTGGAGGAGAAACCAAAATACCACCCAACAGATTTGGGGTTTGCAGATGGCAATAAACAAATGGAGGAATGTGCTTACCCCATGCCAGTGTTTGGATCTTTGCAGAAGGTATCAGTGTCAATGCGAATAGGGCCCCTAAATGGAGAAGGCTCATGAGGATGATATTCCTCCAGACGTATCGCATGGGAGGCTTGGGGCCCTCTTTCTCCCGGTAGGTCTCATCAAAGATATCGTCTACCATGCCCCGGTCTCCTGCCAAGTCCTCATGATTGAGTACATTCTTCTCCATGATGGCATCCCCATTCTTGGTCACCCGGGAAGTGACGGTGCCTACAGTGGTGGTGCTGGAACCGGAGGAGAACTCCTTGGAGAGGCAGCAATGAACATTTTCAAGAAAGAAAAGAAACAAAACAAGAAGTTTGTGGTTACTTATGTAGGATATAGAAACATGAGCCTGTAGGCTTGGCAGTTCCAAAACTTGCAGCCTGCAGTTTACCTGTCAGGCTCCATTCTTTCAGCTGAGCCCCAGGAAGAGCCTACTCTACTCCCATCGAGTCATGGCCTGAAAGGGAGCCTGGTCTTTCCAGAGACAGGAGGTGAACGGTGGTCAGGGTGCAGAAAGTAAAGAAAAAGACTCGAAAGCCAGGTTTTTTTCCACCAGTGGCTTTGATGAGAACATTTGCAAGCCTCACCTTCCAGGCTGGGATGTGGCAAGACCAACATGCTTGGAAATCAATGGATGGAAGCAGTCAATCGATGTGCTTCCAGTTAGATCTACAGCTTCTATCCCACGCCTACTGCTAAACCCCTTATCCCTGTCCCGCTTTCCACCCACAGGCAAACTGAGGCAAGGGAAGACAATCCTCTGAGCCAAGGCATGCAGAGAGAAATTTTTAAGCAGTAAGTTGGCTCAGCCTGGCTCCTGGCTCTGTCCAGTAACTATGACACAACATTCCCTCCACACATGCTGGTTTGCCCTGACGGAGGGACAGCCTGCCCGATCAGGAACGCATGACAAAAGGAGCAGGCAGGACTGACCCTAATGAGACAGGTCACTGAACCCTGAATCACGGATTTCCATCTCCATCATGACAGCCACGTGCTTACTGGTGCTCACGGCCCTTTTTAAGGCCTGAGCCCAAGGGCTGGATGGAGCTCAACCCCAGGGGTACCAACCATGTAAGATGCAAGCAGTGGGAGGGTATGCTGCCCCCATCCTATGACCTCTCAGGAACCTGTAAAGGACACATCCCTCTGGCCTGCACTGCTGCCTCCACATGCAAAGGGGCAGTAAAGGTCAGCCAGCAAGAATGGGAGAGCCGGGGCCACAGGAGGGAGCATGGCCAAGCGGGAAAGCTCCTTTCCCAATAGAAACAACTCCTGAACTAACAGTAGATTGCCTTGCAGGCACCCAGGAGTCACAAGAGACCACCGACCTGCCATGGCCTAGTTTCTTGAGGGAGGCATTAAAATCAGGCCAGGCAGCTTACGTGGCCACCCAAACTCCTCCCTTTCCCAAGGGTAGAAACTAGAAGGCTACAGACATACCTTCCTACAGGGAGGAGCTGGCAAAGCTGACAGATTCCCCAGGCTTTGGAAGTAAAATGATCTCTACAGAGGGAGCTCTCTTAAGTTTTTCCTTCTGGAATCAAAGGTTAGAAAGGAAAAAAACCTGGACACAAAGTATCCTGCTGCTTTCACTGAACCCAGCAGCTGTTGAGCTCGGGCCGGCAACTCTGCATCCTGGCTACAGGCTGTCTCTGCCTGCTTCCCTACTTAATGTTTTGAGGATATGATACTCTGAGTTGGAGAATTTAGAGACAACACACCCTCCAACCCCCCATCAAAAGAGCCATGAGAAATTGCTTCTAATCCAGAGATTAGGCAAGGAAAAGTCCTGCCCATTCCAAAGTGTCAGATATTCTCATCTGGCATTTTGGCAGGAAGGCACTATTTTCTTCCTTGGCTGGAAGACAATCTACCAAAAAGACCTAAGACTTGTCTATGCAGGAAGAATTCCCAACAGAGATCTGGTGGTATAATTAGACGGGTAACACTCCCCATATGGACATGCTGTTTCCAGAGTAAGAATGTGGGGTTGGAGTTGCATTTTTGTCTTCTGCAATAGCTTATGTCACTGTCAAAGTTACACAGGGGCAGTAGAAGGAGGAGGGAGAGTGCAAAGAAAACAGCAGAGAGGAAAAAAGAGGCTTCTTCCAGAGTCGTAGTAGCCACATGAGGAATTTTACCAGCACACCCATGCTGCTGGAATACACTGAAGTGTAAACTGGTGAACTGGTCATTTCTCACATATATACCACTCTTAAATCAAACGGGCTATAAACACAGCTCCACCATTACAGACTTGGCAGGGGGGGAGAGAACAGGGGGAAGAGGGAGAGTGGGCAGCTATTTAGCTGGAGACCAATGAAGTGAGGGGGAATGAAAGAGGATTTTGACCCCTTTATGGCCGTGGTGGCTTCTGCATCTCCTACCAAAGAAAGTGGAATGGGGATTGATCTGGGGTCTAGAGCCGAGTGGGGGAGGAAGCCAGCTAAATCATTCTCATGAGCTCTCCCTCATTTCTGAGTGACTTCACAGCTCTCATCTGCAGAGCAGATGTGTTCCCCCACCTCCACCACCCCTCCCCAGCACTGAACACACCATAGGTGATCCTGGCACTTAGCCAGCTTATACAACCAACTGCAGCTCAAAGGCTCTGGTGCTGGGCTCAGTCCAGGGGCCCCAGGGCACTGAATCTCTGGTCCAGTATATTTGAATATGCTCAACATGACCCAGGGACAGGATTCTTTCCAGCCTCCAGGATATGCCCCAAAATACATGCCAAGACTATGAAACTTGGGTTGAGCACACTGCCTTTGGCATCCATTTTAGGTGGGGAGAGGAGTAAAATTATTCACATCACAGCATCCCTGAAAGGTCATACCACCTGCACAAAAGGGCCAGAGGAGATCCCACATGCTGGCTACAGGCAAGAGAGCAAGGTTGTGATTTACCTCCACTCTTTGGGATAGGCAGAAGGGGGAAGGATGAGAAGGTGAGCACAGGAATACCAGGAATCAAGCCCCTGCCTCCCCTTGGGCAAAGGGTGGCTGCCAGGAGGGGCAAAAATAAAAGCTCTGAAGATTAAACAGCTCTAGGTATCTTCCTGGTGCTGGCTTGTTATTCAGACCTTCTTATGCCAAAAATGGGCAGTCTCCCTATTGTATGTTTGCTTGGCTCAGGCAACGAAGACACAGTCATTCATTTCATCTGGGCAGCTGCCTGCTTTCACCTTGCGTCTGTCCTCGAGACGCTCCCTGCTGCAACATTTGGCTTAAAAACGCTGCAAGTTAAAGCCCTTTCGTATAAACTAAAATAAAATAAAATCAAGAAAATAAAATAAAAAAACCGGAGTATTACTGAACCTCCCCACTACCTCTGGGCAAAAAAGGCTTTCCTGAACAGCCCTTACCAGCACGCTTGGACGGATGTTTTCAGGATAAACCTGTATTTTATGCTCAGTCTCTCCGAGGGCACAGGCTCCGGGGAGCTAATCCCAGAGGCGGGTATCCCCGCTTCATTCACGACTCCCCATGAGGCTCGGGTGATGTCTGCAGCTATCACCGAATGACTTCACCTCATGACTGAGAAGCGGCACGGAGGGGACACACGCACACACATATGTGTGCATATGTGTGAGTGTACGCACACGCGTGGATGCCCAGACCTTTTTTCCCCAAGACAGCGGCAGCGCAGCACTGCCGGAGCCTGCGGAAATGGAGGAAGCGGAGAGGGGAAGACAAAGCCCCCGGTCCCGCCGGCAGCCCCCGCTTACCTCCTCCTGCAGCAAGTGCGCAGGCATGGGGTGGCTCTGTCCTTGCTCCTCGGCGGCGATAAGCGGGCGCGCAGGTCCCCGACGGCAGCAGCGAGAGGAGGAGGCTGCTTGTTGTCGGCCCCTCGCCCGGCGAGCTGTGCGGCGCGGGGAGGCGGGCGCGGAGGTATTTAAGCGGGGCTGCTCTCTTGGCGGCTGACGGGGCTGGACTCTCCTTGCCCCGGCCTCCCGGTGACCCGCTGCCCGAGGCTGGGATGCGTGGGGTCAGCTCGGCGGGCGGCGAGTCTCGGCGGGGGCCTGGCTCCTGGCGTGCCCGGGAGGAGAGGCGGGGCGGGCCGGGAGGCGGGAGGAAGGATGCTGAGGAAGAGGAGGATGGCGCGGGCCAGGCTCTCGCATGATGCCTGCTGCTTTTTTTTTTATGTTGCTTTTTTTTTTTCCTTTTTTTTTTCCTCCCTCTCTCCAGCCGATTGGCTGCGGGAAATTTGGTGCCACCTCAGCCTGCCCTCGCCATTGGCTGCCTGCAATCTGCTGTTCGCTCCCCGCGGCGCGCACCCTGCGCGCACCCTGTGAGCACGGCTGCGAGCACACCCCAGGGAGCGCGGCTGGGGGGCGGCTGCCGGCTCCCCGCAGTCTCCGATACCGCCTTGGGAGCTGCCCCTAAGGAAGTCGGAGGCGCCCGAGGGGTGAGGGGTGTCGGGGGGAGCCCTGTGCCCCTTCCCAGCCAGCTGCGGAGTGCAGAAGGGGCTTTGGCATCACACATCTACTTTGTATAGGCAGTCTGCTTGGATAACATTTTATATATATATACATGTATGTATGTGTATATATATACACATATATATATAAGTCATACATCAATGCAAAGAAAAGCACACCCACAGCTGTATCTGGATAAGCATGTGTATCTGTGTAGGTGTTTATCTCAACATGGAAAATGCTGGCTATAACCTTTTGGAAAGAATCCTGGCTGTTTTCCCCCAGAAAACAGTGCCTTTTGACAGAGAGCGGAAGGGAAAAGCAGCAGTTCAGTTTGCTATCAGCTGTTTTCCATAGCAGCCTCCTCGCTAGCCAGTAATGCCAGCAAGGGAAAAATCTAAGCTCTATCCCAAGGAGACCTTCACCATTAACAGTGAAAGAGGGCCCTCACAAATAAGACCTTGTGGGTGGCAGAGCCTGGAGTAGTTGTCCCAGTCTCACCATGTGGTCACCTTGCCACGCACCCTCAGCCATTTAGCATCAAGTGCCCTAGTGCCACTGCCTGAACCAGGACCTGTTTCAGGTCCTTCCCCCACTTATGGTGTGTCCCACGTTCAGGCTCTGTCCCCTGCTGACATGAGTCATGCTGGGAGTGGAACAGGAATGTCAAAAGCCATTTTAAACTGTGCTCGTATCCCTTCACACATATCCTGTCTGGACAGCTATCCTGCAGCGGAGCTGACCACATGAGGTGCAGATGGACAACCAAGATCTTGCAGAGTCTGTTCCTGGGCTGATCCTACTCAGACACAGCAGGGCTGATTCAATGGCAGCTGTCAAAAGTGAACTGCATTGCAATCACTGGGAGGGAAAAGTGACAATGAAAAATAGCAGTAGCCCAGTTGTTGATTTAGAGGTGTCCATCAAAGGGGGGAAATTATGTCTCCTTTTTCATTTCACTGTGATGGATGAAGAGGTCTGAGAGGAGTCTGTGTTTAGGTTTTACATTAAGAACTTGAGTCTTGCCTACCTTCTGAAACACACAGTACTGAAACGGAGAGCCCACATCAGAAGATGTTCCTGTATGGTGAAAGCTGACCTGAGTCAGTGAGGGACTTTTAACTGTTCCTTTTTAAGAGTTTCCATTAAATGTTTGGTTAACAGTACTGGGGGCTACTGAACACTGGGGAGAAACGATGCTTTAAATAAAGATTCTACCTAATTTCTATGACTGGATGGCCGTGAGGCTTCTGGGATTCAAGGTTTGCAGTTTTGGAGGTACTCAGAGCCACCAGAGCCCTTTACTTTTCCACCAGCTTCTTTCCTCAGACATGGGAAAGGGAACATACAGGGCAGCTAAACTTTGTCATCCTCTGAAATTAACACTGTGTCAGGCTGCTTCCACACAACAGGAGTAAGTTTTCTGAATATCCACCTCCCAGGTTACTGTGGGAGACGACCATCAGATTTTTTCTTGCACAGAGGGAGAGATGGATCTTGACCCTTGTTGGGACTTCACTCAGGTGGCAGGTTTCAAGTCTTACATGCTAAGGACAGCCCTGAGGAGGGCCATTCACAGCATGTCCAGCTTCTCCAGTTGGCATATTGATTACTTTTGAAACAAGGTTAAGCTCCTGCATGTGACTGTGAGGTTCAGGCATTGACATCTTGATGAGGTGCATGGCACAGCTTTCCCAATGTCTCGATTGCAGCAGCTCCAGCCTTGCCTGTCAAAAGGCTTTTTGGCTGTTTGCGGGCTGGAGGCTTGGCTGTGCTATGCCAGCCAGGCTCCCCCATGCAGCGAGCTGCTGGCTGGGGAGATGCTGGCACCCCCTGTGCACCCCTGAACCCCACCAGCGGACCCTGTCCATCTGAGTCCCTGAAGGCTCCTGCCTCAGCTCTGCTGCACAAGGCTTGGGGCTAAAGGGTGATACCTGGGCAGCCCCGGTGGGAAACCAGAAAAAGACACAGCAATACAGCTCCAGCTGGGCTTTTCATGCTCTAGTTTCTGACTCTCCAGACAGGGTTGTCCCTCCTTCCAGGGAGAGCTGCCCAGCTGAACCTTCATCAGAAGAACGTCACTGCTGGAGGTCACCAGCACTGCTTATCAAAGATTTGGCTTCAGCAGTTGTCCTCAGGGAACTGATTCAATTCTGCAGCTGGTGACTCCTGCCTGAGGTCGTGGTCTTTCATAAATGAGCTGATGCAATGCCAGGGCTGTATCGAAGGCCAGTGATGAGCAAAGCCATGCCAGGAGCAGCACAGGGCATGAATTCAGCACGAGGTTTCTTTAGAAATGCATGGTGTAATGTAGTGCTGTTTCCACCTTCCTGAGAACTCCTCCCAACAGGACTGATAACCCAGATGAGGCACTGTGCTAGTGAAAAGCTCTTGCAGAGTACTTTTTGTCAGAGGATCTCACTGTTTTTATCAAGATTGGGAAAAGAAAGGCACAAACCAGCAGTGGGCTTTATCACAAGACACTGTCTATGAGCAGAGCCCATGTGAGAAAGAACTGCTATATTCCTCTCCTGGAGTGCATTAGCAAGCCTGGTTCTGCTACCAGAGTGCCAGGGTGCAGATAAAAGCATCAAGGCTAAGCTAAAGATGTTTCACAAAACTGTTTTCCTTCCTTGGATGAAGCCTTGGGTGATATGGTTTAGTGTGAGGTGTCCCTGCCCATGGCAGGGGGGTTGGGACTAGATGATTAAGGGAGTGGAACATCTCCCTTATGAGGAGAGGCTGAGGGAGCTGGGTCTGTTTAGCTTAGAGAAGAGGAGACTGAGGGGTGACCTCATCAGTGTTTACAAATATGTAAAAGGTGGGTGTCAGGATGATGGAGCTAGGCTTTTTTCAGTGATATCCAGTGATAGGACAAGGGGCAATGGGTGTAAACTGGAGCATAGGAGGTTCCATGTGAACATCAGGAAGAATTTCTTTACTCTAAGAGTGACAGAGCACTGGAACAGGTTGCCCAGGGGGGCTGTGGAGTCTCCTACGTTGGAGATATTCAAGGCCCGCCTGGACAAGTTCCTGTGTGATGTACTCTAGGTTACCCTGCTCCTGCAGGGGGGTTGGACTAGATGATCTTTCGAGGTCCCTTCAAACCCTTGGGATTTTGGGATTCTGTGATCTTAAGGTCCTTTCCAATCCTAACTATTCTATGATTCTATGATTCCTACTCTCCCCTCAAAACATAAACAAAAAAAGAAGTGTTGCTTTTCCATTTAGCGATAGGTTTTGCAAGGAGATTTCATCTGGTGTCGACATAATGAAAATTTTAGTGCATCTCCTCAGTTACTGCCTCCAATAATGTTGAAAAAATCACACACAAAAAAGCTGATGGCAAGAGCTTTGCAAGGTTTGTTTTATGTTTGTTTCTCTTCTCTAACAGCATTCCCTGTAACCCCCTTTTTCTTCTATTTAGTAACTGAAAGTTAAAAAAAGGATTCTCAAATAAAGAGGGAATAAGCTGAATTCTGGGGAAAAGAGATGATCTCTACCTCTTCTCCTCTGCCAAAAATAAAGATTTTAAAAAATTCTCCTAGGATTATTTTCTGCATCTCTTGTATTTTTTTCCTGAAGAAGTATGAAGCAGTTTCAGCTTTAGAGCATTTTCTAGGGATAGGAGAATCATGCCATGGGCCTTTCATCCAAGGAGAAGTGCAGGGGTGGCATTTTGTTGTTTCACCAGTCATCCTTTCTTCCCCCTGCCTCTAAAGAACCTGCTCTTCAAAGGCATTGGGCCGTCTCTGCAGAGCAGATGATCACCAGTGTGGTCCACCATTGCTGCCAGCACTTTCAGAGGTTAATAATGGGTTTGACAGGTTGACTTCTGGGCACAGTTAATGCATTTCAGAGAAAGTAAGTGTGGGCCCATGCTGTGGAATGAGTTGGGACAAGACCTGGGTCAGATTATGGGAGTTCAGAGTTAATGCCTGCTTGAAATGTGTTGGCAACCACAAGTGTTTCAGGGTTGTCAGTCACAGGATTTCAGATCTCAGCTTATGGGGTCACCACCCTTGTTTAATGTTGCTTTCTCCCCCATGCTTTCTTTTGAAACCTGGTGACCTGCATTACATTTTCACACATGCTTCCTTGGCCAGACAGGTAGCAAATGTCTCTCCTTTTAGAAATGGAAAGCTGAGACTCTTGTGTAGTCACCTGGCTCTAGAAACTGTGACTCGATGAGTGTGATATCACAGCACTTATCAAAAGTGAGATTTGTGTTTACAAGACTGCTTGCTTTCTGTTATGTTTCCCACCCTCCTTACAACATTGTCTGCTGCTCCATGAGTTCAGTAGATCCCTCAGACTCCTGAAGATCCCATGCTCCATCCTCACCTTTAAAGCAATGCTAAATTAGATACAGGTTACCTGAGCTCTTCAGTTAGCAAGTTGGGCACTTCCATAAGAGCAGCAGAGGCCAAACCCCCAGCTGCTTTCCCACAGCTGCCTGGATAAGGGCCAGGGCTGAAGAAAGAAGCTGGTGGTGCTCACTTTGCCACCCCACTGCTGCCAAGTGGGAAATGGGGGTTAGAGGGAGGTGATAAGGTAGCAGAAATCACTGGTGTCTCATTGCCAGGGTCTAAGGGAAAGCAGATGTAACGGGCATGATAGACCATGCCTCCAGGCTGTGACCAGGATGGCTACATTCCCTGCCACTGGTGCAGTAATCTTATCAGCACCAAGAATTAGGCTGATAACACGTTGGTGACTAGGATAGGCTGCTTATCGCTGCACTTTGCCCCATCTCTTGCTGCCTGACTCAGTGCCAGACCCCCTGCCCATCCTCCTCCCCTCCCGTTCGTTACCCCAAACACGCTTTGCTCCCAGTCCTCGGGCTGCCAGCAGCAAGAACCCAGCCGGTATTGTCTAAACAGGGCCATACAATGGGCAGCATTGTTGACGGTGGATTTTTGCCCTCATTAAAGATGACCTCACAGCCCACCCCTTGGCCACTTCAGCCAGCCCCTCGGGGCTGTGAGGCTGTCTTTTGAACTCGGGTAAATAAATTGGGAGAGGAGGGGGTGAAAGGGATGGGGAGCAGGGGAACACAAAGATCTTTGTGTTGCCACCCTCTCTTTAGCACTGGTGCTCTCTGCTGTCTTTCTACCCCCATCAGATACGGCAGGCCAGGTGCCAAGGAGCCGGTATGCTGAGCGCCTTCCTCACCCTCCGCAGTCTGTCTTTGCTGGGCAGCGACACCTTCCGCGGTCCTGCAGCCTCCCGTTTTTGGGCTGCCGTTTACTCCAGTCCTCTCTCTGTCCTTTCTTCTCCTCCAGACCGCCTGTGTCTTCCTCCCCACACCTGCAGCCCCACCTCCTACCCTTTCTCTCCAGGCTGAGCCCATCCGCTCCAGCATCCCGTGCGAGCAGGGACCTGGGGAAATGCCACCTCCTAGTGGCACATCTTCTCATCCAGTTTAGGTGGCATGGGCAGTGACTCACTGTCACGGGCTCCGTGGTGTCACCCGCTTTACATGCAACTAAGATGCATCTCAGGGTGCGTCTCCATCTGTGTGAGGAGAGAGGTCATGTAGCAGAGAGGGCTGTAAGCGTGAGCACGGGGGCAAATTGCAGGACCAGGGAAATACGAGGGCACACCCAAGGTCAGTTTGCTGCTGCTCCTGTTGGGCAGAGTGCTGTGTCCCATGCCCCGTGTATCCTCTGTGTATGTGTGTGTGTTTTCTGCATCATTGCTTTCCATGTTTGCTTGCTGCAATAGCAGCCTGGGTGTTTGGGGGCTGCTCAACACTTAAAAGAATGAAATGATTTCCCAAAGTTAGAAATAACCTGGGGTCTAGAGACCAAGGAGACCTCTTCCTTCTGGGCTCCCAGATGAATCCCAGGTTTTTCTTCTCCTTCTGGAGAGGTTTCTCTTAGGGGAAGCAGGCATACGTGGTGGGAGAAGCTGTTGGGGCTGCCCTTATAACACGTGTGCTGCTGGTATGAGAAACAGGAAGGACAAAGTGGAAACTTGCTGCACCCTCATCCCAATCTTCCCTACTCCAGGCTTAGTAGTGGCACACAAAAGAAAACCTCAAAGATGTGGTGTGCCTCTCTGTGTCTGCCGCCCCCAACTTTGCCTACATCCATACCTCAGCCTCCTTTAAAGTGAATGTTTGCCTTCTTCTTGGGCAATGGGACTAGAGCAGAGAGCTGTCTTTGTATTCCTCCAGAAGCCAGGCTTGCTTTTTCTCCTTTCCCTCTTTGCTTATCCCAGTGAAGAGCTGTATCCTGTGAGCAACATTTTTTGTCTATAAAATAGGGATGGTACTTGTGTCCTTTGAGTTCATTTGCAACAGAAAACCCTCCAGAATTCCCACCTGAGCAGAGCGCTTCCCCACAGTGATGTGTGACAGGCTGTGGCAGTGTGTGCATGGCTGGCCAAGGAAAGGACATTCAGTGTCCTGAAGGAGAGAGGTGTTACAATCTGTTACATTTCTGGCCAGGAACATTTTTAGGTTTCCTTGCTGGTATTGAAGCCCCTATCTGCTTGCCTGGTTTTCCTGCCTTTCCAGGTCTTGAAAGAGCCTGTCTACCCTGTCTCCTTTAAAGAACGGAGCTGAAAACACACTTTTCCCTTTCCACAACTACTTCCCCACTTAAAGAGCTGCAGACCTCTGGGTTCATGTTCATTTTGGTGGGTAAAATGCCCTGTGTTAACCTGCTGTTTGTGTTTGGAGTGTTAATAGGGGGAAAGATCTGTTGTATTAAGAGGAATCCTAGGCAGGTAACACTGAAGGGACCCTGCAGCCCAATATCTACTCTTACCTGTTTCTGATTACCTTTTGAAAGTGTCCTTGTTTTGTCTCTTAAGCCTCTTGAGAGTGCTAACATAGAATTTGCATTCAAAAAGTCAGTCTACAAAGGTCTCTTACAAACCTGGTCCTCATGGCACTGGAGAGCTGTAGCAGATGATCGAACACCACATTCACTCATTCATACAGCAGGTGTTCATTGTGTTCTGAAGGGTACGTGTTTTGCTCTATCCAAGCTGTGTTTGGGGGGATCATTTTTGCAGGAAATTCAGGTAGTAACTTCAAGAACAGCCCACATTGGCACAGAAATTGCTGCAACCTTCCCTAGATAATAATGCCAGGCGGTTTTATCCCTGAGTCTTTGAGAGAAGAAAGTAGGGTAAGGATGAAGTAGCAGAATTTTATGGCTTTTGGTACAGTTGCATGCCATTATCACAACCATTCTTACCCTCCTGATTTTACCTAGATTAAAATGATGTGGAGGTTTTGGGAGACTGGGCTAAGAGCACTCCCTTTCAGTCTGAGGGTTTGCTGGAATGACTCTGGGATCCATACCTGCAATACAGCTACTCTGAATTTCCTGGTGATATATGTGATGGAAGACAGATCAAGCACCCTACTTCTGCAGACTGTACTAGAGTAAGAAGAGTGGGAAAAAGGGTTGGAGCTTACCCTGCTTATATTTCCAGTAAGATCTTGACAAATGGGAAACATGGACTGAAATAAATAGGATGCAATTCACTAGACTAATAGAAAATTGAAGGGAAGAGTTACACTGGGAAGGTAACTTGGTGAGATAGCAGTTTTGCAGATAAGGATCTGGGGGCAACAGGGGAGCATGTGCTCACAACATCATGATTCCGCAAGCAGAGCAAACTGTAGATGGAGAAATAGTAGCACTGGAAAGACACAGACAGTAACTGCCTGGTTTTGCTTGGCACTGGGAACACCTTAGCTCTGAGGTTTTGCTTTGTTTGCCCTTGTGCCATTCTGCTTTTTAAACAGTTTGCTGGCTCTCTGGTGTTACAAGCCGTTAAATTTCTGTGCCTTGGGAATAACAACTCTGCAAAGGGAATTATGTACAAAGATTAGCAATTCTAAAACCTGGAAAGCCTCACTGGACGTAAAATAACACACAGGGAGAATCCAGACAAACTCCCCCTGTCCTGGTATCATCATAAAAGCTTTGGTTGCATGTGT
This sequence comes from Melopsittacus undulatus, assembly GCF_012275295.1. Lineage (NCBI taxonomy): Eukaryota > Metazoa > Chordata > Aves > Psittaciformes > Psittaculidae > Melopsittacus > Melopsittacus undulatus. Next base: position 91,726,599 of record NC_047530.1, read on the forward strand.
TACACTGGGCTGTGCATCTCTGGGAGATGCATGCCTGTCAGGATGATACATCTCAAACAGGGGACTGCAATGTCATCCCACCAAGGGTGCCCCCACCTGGTCACAGGTTCTGTAATATGCTGAGAGCAACCCACAGGGACCCCAGTATCCTAGCTAACGTGCCTGAATGCTGGAGTAGAATGAATCTGAAAAGTTCTGGAACAGAGGTAACAACTAGCAGGTGTGCAAACACACAACACTGCCAGTGACTGGTAGGGCCCTGACTTCTCCTTCACCTCCTCTTTCTCAATCAGTCACATTTATCCATAAAGAGCTAGGTCAAGTGGTTGGCTCACCTATGAATATCAAGCACATATATCATCTAATCCCAAAACTGATACCAGCTTCTGGCTTTTCATATGGCCACCTGAGGCTTTCTTATTTTCCTACCTATAAAATGGGACCTTCATGGATTATTTGGAATGACATGGTCAGGAGTGAGTAGAGAAGAACAATTGCTGTGCAGCATAGGAATGTGCAGGTTGAGCTGATATAACTGTACTGCAAACAAGTGATCTTCATCTAAAGAGTGGTTTGGTTAGAGAAAACCAATAGATAGACAAAGGTAGAAAGGTGGTGAACCATTTGCAGTTCCTGAGGAATCTGCCACTGTGCTCTCTATCCAGGACTTGGCCAGCAGCATCCCCTAAAAGATCAGTGGAGTGAGCTTAGGACATGCTGGAGTAGGACTATGGCAGCTTTTTGGTGCCCAGCGGGTCCTGCCTTGGTTTCCAAAGATGTCAGGACTCCTTATTCTGCATTTCCTCCCTTGGACTCATGGCTGGATCTCAGGAGGTATCAGGCCCCTAGGTGCAGGGTCCCACATCTTCCTCTGGTGCTGATGGGCCTACTGTGGCCATTTCTTTCACCTCTGGGAACAGGGTCTCTCCTCTTCAGCACATGGCTGCTAATATGAGCCTCAGCCATGGACTAGGGATAAAGCAACATCAAAATATCAGCAGTTGACACCTGCTGGGGGGGGGGGGGGGTACTCCTGCAGCAACTGTCAGAGATACTTGAGGTTTTGCTCTGAAGGTCCCTCATCTCAGCATGTCTCATTGCTAAAGTTTGCTCCAGGCATGACAGGAACAGGCAGGGTGAGTTTGCCTGGCCAGAAATGAGTTACATGACAGTTAACCAGTGCTGAGGATGGAAGCTTGAACTGCTAATCCAGTTTTATCCCCCCAGCCCCACCCCTTGTGCTTTCTGTAAATTATCTGCATGGGATATCTGCGCTGTCCGCCTCTGCCAGCAGGCCCTGAGAGGTGGGAGTGTTCTTCCCAAGGTCTCTCACCCAGTCCCTCTCAACATGCAACAACTGAACTGCAAAAAGCCTGGGAACTTTCAGTAAGTGGTTGCAGGTGGGGATGGTGGCATGTCCTCCATGGCACGTGTCTGCCACTCATGCTGCACTATGTTTATGATGTGCAAGGAGCAGCACCCTGTCAGAAAAAGCTTTCCCAGGTGGGATAAATTGCACTCCCTTCACCCCAAACTGATTGATAACAGGATTGATAGCTGAGTGCTCTGCACTGGAGATTTTCTGCCTGTCACATGCTTGGCAGATGCCTCTGCTGCTCTGTCGCAGCAGTGACAGGATGGGTCTTGTTTGGGCTGTGTTGGTTCTGCCCATATTGTCTTTACTAACCAGGGTGGCAGAGTAAGCAGTAATTGACTGAGTTTGGCAGAGGACACCAGCAATCTGGTATGGGATATGAGTGCTGGTGGGATTGGGATTCTCAGTGCTCATAGCTGCTGGGGGATGCAGTCCCAGGCAGTAGGAGCCGACTGAGGAGAGGGCCATGAGGGCAGGAACAACCAGCTCTACCAAGGGGCTGGGGCAGTGAGTGCCCAGGACGCTGTCATGTACTGCTTGGCCCAAAAGGCCTTGCACAGCTGCAGCCAAACCCAAGTCAGCAGTCCAAGAGGGTTGCTAAATAAGCTAACAAAGCTCATGCTGTTGCAGGAGGAGTAGCAAAAGCCACTTTTGAAGTCGCTCCAACACCAGGAAGGCACCAGCTGGAGAAAGGTGTTGAGCAGGGGGAACCATGCCCTTGGCAAGCAAGCAACTTTGTGGATAATTCATAAGGGAGTGAGAAAAGTAGGAAGGAATGCACCAGACTGAAGATGCTGGTTGGTGGCAGCCACAGCAGAAATGAAGGGAGGCAAGGATGAGGTTGCAAGGAGATGGTAATCTGCTTCCTCTGTGCACTGAACAAGAGGGAATGGGGTTATGTTTCAGTGAGATCTAGATCAGGCCTAACATTGGCTCACAAATCATGCTCAGCCTGCTGTGATGGTGGTTCAGACAGACCTCTGGTCTGACATAGGCAGGCATCTGGGGAAGTCAGTGGATGAGATGGTTTGCTACCTCCCCTTCCACTCATAACCTGCCCGGGACTGGGGTACCCTTGAGGGCAAGGCAGCAGCCCTAAAGCCATGTTACTGTGTGGCCCTGGGACAGCAGTATGGGTTTGTCCGCACACACAGGCTTTGCTGTGTGTGCACTGAGGTCTGGGACATCTCTGCTCCTGCAAAAGGACCACCTGAAGAGACGGTGGCGGTGGGAAAACGGTGTTACCCGCTGGGGGGAAGAGAAGAGCACACGAAAGAGCAAGAGCAGCCCCTTGACCCACGGTTCACAGGCGGGTGCTCTGCAGCCGGCCCCTCGGCTACAGGCTCTGGGGCTCTGCCGCCCGCGAGCGGCGACCGCGGGGCCGGGAGGACGGAGCGCGGCTGCCACCCGGTGGCCGGGGCCCGGCGGCACCTTGGGGGTGCCGGACGGGGAGCGCGGGGAGGGTGTGAGCCCGAGAAACAAACCTGCCTCCAGAGCGGGCACCGGCTCCCCGGGCTGGCGCGGTGGGAGAGGGCACGGGGCAGCTGCAGCCTCGCTTGAGCTCTGCCCGTGGTCTGCCCTTGTCCTGCTCAGCGCGGCCCTGTGCAGCCACACGGCCCACAGTTCAGGTGGTCCTGAAGAACACTGCGTTTGTGCTCTTCTCTTATGGGGCAAAGGAAGAAGTCGAGAACAAAAAAAGGTCCGTTGACTCCTGCAGGGTTGCCAAAAGCCAGCAAAAACTGGAAGTGTAGGATTGCAGCTCTTGAAGCATCCCACAGATCCCAGCTGCTGAACTGTATCCTGGTCAGGGGGCAAGTGTCTGAGGTTGGCTGCACCCAGATTTCTAACTGGTTTGAGCACCATCCTCGTGGGGTTCATCCAGAAAGTTAGAAAAGGTCAATGATGCTCCCAGTGACATTTCCAAACAGGGCAGACCTGTGCCAGGTTGTAGCCAATGTGCTATAAAATTCCTGGGGAATTTCACCCAGCAAGCCTAGGTGATCACAGCAGTGAGCTTAAGAGCTTTACTAAACTTGTAAGCATGTAATTGGTGAGTAGATGAAAATCACTGAAGAAAATAGCTAATGAAACCACACAATATTTCAATGCAAGATTTTCTGTGAATAAACTGAAAAGAGTATAGCCCTTACCTATGCTTCAGAGACCAAATGCTTAAAAAAGTGCTGGTGCATCTAAAGGTGGGAATGCCAGCAGAAGCACAAGTTCAGGAGGAGGGGAGCAACTTCACTACAGAAACCTTCTTTTATTAGTCTCCACTATATGAATCATGCCATTCTATAAGGAATCTGGATGTAATGATGCTCTTTACCATTTGCTTGCTTCTATTAACAATGTGTCTGATGGAAACTCCCATTTGCCTCAGCAAACTGAGACTGCCATGCTGAACATCCTGGGTGACACTAGGAGGAAAAATGCCTGCAAAGCCTCAAGTTTGGAGAGAGCACAGTGGCTGGAAGTGTGGGCTTTAATGCTTTTCAGCTGATGTGGAACTCAACAGAAAATTCTGTAGTAGGTGCGTGTGGTAGCATGCACACACACATGCACAGCTACATGTATTGCATGGAGGTTTAAGAAAATAACACCCTAAAGAGTGCTAGTCAAGGCTATTCATCATCAGAATCATAGTAATAGGTCAAGCATATTCAATGACTATATTCTGAGAAAGAAAAATGACCATTATCTTGTAAAGGACCTTGTAACTTTTTCCTATGCTCATTTCCTTCTGCTCAGCCAGAGTTGCACATGCCATTCCCTGAGAGTTTGCAGGCAGCCAGTGAAAACCACATTGAGGGCCATTCCACAGGTACATGAATGCAAGAGACCTCTCCTATGTGTTAGTAAATATCTATACATGTGCAAATGTTTAGGGAAACATATTGGTAAGTTGTACAACACAATAATGTTTCTGTTGCTCAATTTCAGTCTGTGCTTTACTAAAATGCACTTTGCTCCCTCTATACCTGTTCCTTCAGACAGATTTATCTCGGTGGGTTAGAGAAACATAGAGATGCTTACCAACCCAATTCATGCATCTTGGGCTGCAGATACCAGCTCTCACCTTTGTGTTGCTTCCTCAGTGAGTCTCTCATGAGACCATTTGATACCTTAGCCTCTTCACATTCTTAGAATAAGAATGGTGTGAACTAATTTGAGTGCAGAGAAAATTCACTGTTTTGACACAAAGGTGGAGATAGCCAGAGAAGACTTGGCTTAAATGAAAAATGATGAAAACACATCTATGTTAATATGTGATCCTGTGAAAAGTTTCAAAATGCAGCATAAACAGCTTACTCAGCACCAAGGTACTCTGCTTGGAAGTCTCATTTTTCTTCTGATGTTTAATGGTTAATTAGTACTGCCACCACCACTTTCCCCATCCTCTCACCCTAACGCAATCCCCAGATCAAGTTGCTGGGAAGTGGGAACCTACTGAAAATGTATTATCACTGAGAGAAGAAATATAGCACCATAAATAAGAAAATGGGAACTTGAATGTTGAATTTATTCATCTATGGCTGTGTCTTCCTTCATTTTAGTTGCAAAAAAGAGTGCCTATAGCATACTGTGTAGTGCTATAATGGTGTTGTACGAGGTTTCCCCAGGATGAGACATCTGGGAAACATTAAACCTCTGTGATGTTTACGAAACCCCTTGAAGAAAAATGAAAAGACTGTTCAAAATCCACACAGAAGCTGGTTATATTATAGAGTGGACACTTCAGTCCTAGTGCTCCAGTGATGGGTAGTGGCGGGGAGAAAGGACCTTCGGAGTTGAGCTTCCAGACCTGCTCAGCGCAGAGAGTCAGTCTGTAACTGGTGTCCCAGCATCATCTCCAACTGAGAAAAGAAGTTCCCTTCAGTACTTCAGTGGTGGCTGATGAGCTCATGAAGAGGCTGTCCTCTTGGCTATGGCAAGTAGATTTACCTCTGGTGTCCCAGCAAGTGTCTGCTCTTCATTAACAGATGGTGTTTTTTTCTAACCCTGAAATAAAAATGCTTCTTCATTCTAATTTGGTGATTGGTACTGTTGTTTTGGGACATTTATGAAGTCTTTGGTGCTGTCTTCTCCATACACTAAAGATTGGATTTTCACATGGGAAAAACACTCCCATAGGAAAACCTCATATGGGGAAAAAAGACTCAGGGGAAAAAGAGTATGTGTGGGGAAAAAAAAAAACTTGCATGGGAAAAAAACTTTCTTTGAAAACCTCACATGGAAAATAGAAAGGTGGGGGGGAAATGGTGTGGAAAAAAATCCACGTGGATAAAACTTGGACGGAAAAAAATTTACCTGGAAAAATTCACATGGAAAAAAGTCTCACGTGGAGAAAAATTCACGTGGGAAAAATTCACTTTGAAAAACTTCAGGGGGAATAAATACTCGCGTGGAAAAAAAAAACTGTGTGGGAAAAAGCTCATGTGGAAAAAAACTTGCATGGGAAAAACCTCTGATGAGGGAAAACTTGTGTGGAAAAAACTCACATAGAAAAAGAATAATATGAAAGTTTAAAAAATCATTATTGCTTCCAGTGTGGAAGTACAGTTTTTGTTCACAGATGTGTGCAAGCCACCTGACAGGGGAACTCTCCCATGGCTTTCTTCCTCTCACCTCCTCAATGGCTTCCCCAGTGTCTGAGTTAAATTTCCATCCCTGCAGTCACAATGAACAAATTGTTTCTTATTTACGGTGGCTTTTTATACAGCCGAACACTTACTGTGCTCTTTCCTGGTCCCTGCTTCTGCCCCAGGACAAATTTCCAGTCCCCCTTGGAGTATCAGAACTGGCTCTTAAAAACAAGCCAGCAACAAAAGGAGCAGCAAACCCCTCTACTTAAATGCAGTGAATGCATAGGATTTTGTTGTTGTTGTTTGCCTGTAACTGGGTGCGAGCAGTTCTGATGACAGACCTTCTGCTTGGGGAACCATTCTGTGCAGTGGGTGAGTGGTCACTACAGCAACTACCCTGACCCACACTGTAATTTAAGGAATTTATTGACAGTAAAACTCATGGGGCTGTGCTCCTTTGTCTCAATGTGCTGAATTCCACTGTGATAGTAGTTTTGGGTTTTAGAAACAGTCCTTCCTGGGTACCTCTAAAAGGATTCTTTTAGCCCTGCTGTGAAATGGACCTCAGCAAAGAAGGGGAAGAAAGAAAGGGGAATAGAAATCCTGTTGGCTGGTTTTTATAAGACTGAAAAGCAAATAAGGCCCAAGGCACTGGGAGGAATAAAGATGTGCGGTAAGTGCTGAAAGGTGCTATCATAAATGTGTCGCTCCTTAGCCAGCAAATACTGGTGCTCTGCAGGGTCTTACATCAAACATCATAGAGGGCAGGTGATTTGTGAGGTCCTAAAGTCTGGGTTGTATTCTTCCTAAGCTGACATGTCTTCCTGTGCTATCTAGTGTAAAATGAAGCAGTTTCCTATGTGAAATCATATTCTGCCCTCTAGCAAAGAAATGCTGGCACCATTTTGCAAGCCAGATAGACCCACCTAGGTTCCCCTCTGAAACTGAAGTGTTCACTAACAGCACAGCTCAAGTTTACAGGGGGAAAGGGGCCTTTACAGAACTGCATAAACTAGTGAGACACATCAGCCTGCCCACAGAGCACAGTGTGTTTCCTTAATTATAGTATGCTCTTTGTTCTGTCTGTGTTAGGCTGTACAGAATCAGGTGACAGACATGTCAGTCTGCTGGGCTAGGAGGGTGACTCAGTTTTTCAACTCAGTTTAAGGACCCCCTCTCACCACCTGCTTTGTGCCCCAGCCAGCCAGAAGGCACACCTGCAATGTACCTGGGTCCTGAAGGATGTGACGTTAACAAAAGTGGTGCTGTGCCACGGGCTCCTACAGAGAAGTAGCTCTGCACTGTAAGCCATGCTACCTGTGCACGGGCAGGGGTATCTGTTGTATGGTCCTAAAGGTGTGACTTGATGCCTGGCCCCAGGGATGTGGCTCTTCACTGAGGTCTCATCCCTCAGTATTCCAGCTCTGCAAATGCTTTCCATTCAATCACCCCATTGGAACCATTCCACTGCTCTCATTTTACTAGGGAGTAATAAAACACAGCAGGCTGTAATGACATCAAATTCAGTCAGCCTAGACCTCCAGTGACCAGCTGCTTCCCTTTTAGTACCCTGTGACAAACCAGGTCTTGCCTCACTGTTGTTCAAACAGTGCCATCGTCAGGTAGGGAACATCTCTGCATCTCCCAGGTGGCCTGGCAACATCATCTGTACAAACATTATAGTCCAGAGAAAACAGCCTTGTTTGTACCTTTGAGCCCTGTGCTCCTATGTATAGCAAGAGTCCTGTTGCTACCCTGGGTAATGTCGAAGGTACCTTCTGGAGTATCTTCTTCCAAATTATGTGTTCACACACAAGGGAGGACCATGCTCAGGCTATACATCAACTTTTTATCTCATCACCGAGACAGAAGCCTGTCATCCCAGGGTTAAGCCATCACCTCATCCTCCAGCACCTGCAGGGCCTGGGACTACTTGCTGCTGCTGGCCAGTGGGTGAATGCTGGCAGCCCCTTGCTGTTATTATTTCCAGTTTTGCCTGGTATAATGCTGTTTCTTCCTCAGGCTGTCCTTACGGCCAGCAGGCACTGCAGGGTGTGCAGAATTTCTGCAAAAGCCCAAAATGAGTTTCAAAATGAGTGTGAGAAGTTTACTCCCATTTTTTACTCCTGCTTTAACAGTGAGAGAGGAAAGAGAATGCTGCAGAAACGCTGACCAGGGTCACGTTCTGGGCCAAATCCCAGCTTCTTCCCAAAGTATCTGTGATCTTGACATAGGAGCCTGACAAGGGCTGGTGCTTGCCCAGGGAACACACAGCTGGTGCTGCCTGGTGCTGTGCCTGTACAGCTCAGTGTTGCCACAGCTCCCAGGGAGGGTTTCTGCTTCCTCTTTGGTGCCTAATGGAAGCTCAGGACTCCCCTGAACCCTAGAGCAAAGGCTGCCCATCCAGCAGTGCCTGCCTGAGCTTCACCTGGGGCTGATCAGGGCTGCCTGAGGGGCCAGAGTAAATCCCAGCCTACACGCCCCACAAATCAGGAGCTGTCTTCTAGCACCCTTCTCTTCTCATGGCAGCATCTGGGGCTGCTATCTCTATTGGGAAGCAGCAAAAGTCTCCTGGACGTGCCAGTGTTCCCAGGACTGCTGTGATAGTAGGGCTGATGGTGGTTCTTAACAACGGGTAGTGCCACCCCTCTGATAGGTGTCACCAGCTGAGCTAGTATAAAAGAGAGCGGGGATGTGTGCTATCTGTGGGAAGCTGTTGGTGTGCCAGCTTCTGGCTGCTAGGGCAGGCAAGCTGTTTGTCATTGACTGATTCTCTTTCTGGTAGCTTACAACTCCAGCCTGGGCAGGCAGTCTTCACAGTTCCAGTTCAAACATACTTCTGCTGGCAGTGGCTAGTCATGAGCTTATCTCACCGAAACAACAAAGCTGGGAGCCACTGCAGAGCCTCGGAGGAGCATGAACTGGAGGCAGTGGAGAAGAAAGCTTGGGACAATCCTGTTTACAATGGCTCTCCCTCTGCCTCCTTGAAAATTCAAGCCATCTACAATCCCAAGTCCATCCTGGAGAATCCCTATGAGAACTTTGAAGAGGTGGGGGATCCACTGCCCTACCAGGAAGAGCAGAGTAAAGCTGTGGATGGGAATGCAAGTCCTTTCCTCAGGTGCTGCTTGTACATCTTCAGAGGCATCCGAGGTAAAGATCTGACTTCTCACTAGAAAGGCTTTACTAGTCCTTGGGAAGAGTGATGCTTTAGTGGGGTGTGTGTGTGAGTGTGGGGATGAAGGCAGAAATCCTGTGTGGCCCAGGAACCTCCTCAACATAGACTAGTATTACTCTAGAGATCACCTTTGGCTGTCCGGAAAGGATCATCCTCATTCCGTGCGCCTTGCTGTAGTGCCAGGATCTGTCCTGTTATATTTAGTACAAGGCAGGAGATGCAGACAGACAGACTTTGTGATGTGCTCAGGTTCATGCAGTGAATCTGTTAGCAGAGCTTTGGACAGAACTGAATCCACAGGAGCCATCACTCTGATGAAACTATTCTACCTCTATGTGCATTTTCTAAATGGAGTGGTACTGGCCCCTGCGTTATAGTAACTTAAGAACTGATGTAAATATCCACCAGAGAAAATCTAGCCATGTCAGGGCTGAAATGCAGAGGAAAGCAGCTTTGTGTCAAACAAGACTTTGCTTGAAAGAAAGCTGATAGAAAGAGGTGCTAATTTCTATCTTAAAAGACAAAGGGGAGTGAGATATTCTGAAAGCTTAGTAAGAGGCAATTAAAAACCTGGGAGAAAATGAGGTCTTCTGGAAGGATACAGCCCTGGGCAAGAGCATTTGTTGAACAGATTCTTAGAAGCAGGGAAGCAGGGAAGACAAAGCAAGAAACTGTACTTCTTGCAGAAATTATTTTCTTGTCAGTATGTTTTTTCTTCCTGACTTGGAAGGCAAGAACCTTTCTCAGAGCTGTAACAGTACATGTGAGAGAATAGCAGTATAACTTGGTCCTGAATTTCACATACCCTCTATGATCAATTCTTTCTTACTTGTCATTGTCATTACATCTAACACTTAATTCTTACACAAACCACAGCTGAGGCTTCAGAGATTCCTCCTGATCGAGAAGCAGTGCTGTGCAGAGGTGGTAGGTAATTACAGATTGCTCAGAGGCAGTGTACCATTTACTTGTTTTATTCTGATATCCTTTCTTCTAGGCATTGTCTGAGTCTTAAAAAGAAAAAAAAAGAAAATCTGTAACATCGAAATATATAATATTTGTGACATGCAAGGGTTGAAACTGGAGCATGCAAATAAAAATACCTGTCAGGACATGGCAGCATAACCTTATTTTACAACTGTTTCAGCTGTGTGTCCTGCCAGCAGGGACACCTCCCACTAGATCATGTTGCTTAAGGCTCTGTCCAGCCTGGCCTAGACCACTGCCAGGGATGGAGCATTCACAACTTCTTCAGACAACCTGTTCAGTGCCTCACCACCCTTACAGTAAAGAACTTCCTCCTTATATCTAACCTGAACTTACCCTGTTTAAGTTTAAACCCATTGCCTCTTGTCCTGTCACTACAGTCCCTGACAAAGAGTCCCTCTGGTCCTCCAGGTATAATTTTAGGTAAGTCTCTGAACCAAGTTTTCAAGGATATTTAAGTGTCCCTGAATTTAGGTGTTCCTGAGTACACTTCTACTCCCCAAGCAAAGAAAGCCTGTGCTTCTGTTTCCAACATGAGGATAGTAAGGGTTCCCTGCCTCATGAAAAAAGCAAATAAAATCTGTTCAAAGACTGTGATGTAGTCACCTAGACATGAAGGAGTTAATTTAAATGTGACCTGAACAGATGGGTGGGTTGTTTCCCTTGTTTTTCTCTCTTGTGAAGATTCCTGTAGACAACATGATACTCCCTCCTGCACATCAGATAATCCTGATCTTCTCCAGGCTCTTATTTTTTTTTGCTGGTCTGGCATGTCCAGAACAGGCTGCTGGAGTAAGGGTGGATGCTGCAATAGCTGAAGGTGCAAAAAGCTGTGTAATCTGTTGAGATGCCAAAGAGCTATTGAAAGGATAGGTGTATGTATATGTGCATGGACCGCTATATCACTTTTCATTTCTCCAAAGAAAGAAGTGCTTTGTCCTCTGCCAGGGATGATTTCAAACACATGACCTTTCATCATCTTTGATCCTGGCTTGCAGGAAGATGACTCTTCCATACTACTGGGAATGGGCATAAGGGCTGAGCTCTCTAGGAGATGCAAAAATCAGCAAAACTATGGGTATTATTGACATGGCTTCCATCACTAGGCTTTTAAGTGGAAGTTGATTTGCTTTCAACTTCAGGAGCATTTCAGAAATCACAACAGAAACCCATTATGAAAAGAACAAACAAATGCACTAATGGTATTAGGCAGTTCATCAAACCCAAAACATCAAGGTTCCTTTTAAAGGAAGCATTTCTCTCTTTTTGATCAACCCTGGTGATGTTTGATGAGTTGCTTTGACTATGTGAAGAAATTAGACCACTAGCTGGTGCGAGTGGCAGACCTCTATTGGAGTCAGCAGAGTTCTATTGATAGACATCCTGCAAATAATTTGGCTCTAAATTTTATGCTGAAAATATTGAGTTGGGCTATTTGAGTCTTATGACCTACAAGAAATCTGCAAGAGTTTTTAGGTAAGCAAGGGCCAAATATTTGGGGCCTGATGATTCAGTATATGCCAAAGAGACTAACAGCTGTAAAGCTGACATTAGATGTAGTTCTTTGTTCAAGGCCAGGTTGGACAAAGCCTTGGGTGATATGATTTAGTGTGAGGTGTCCCTGCCCATGGCAGGGGGTTGGAACTAGATGATCTTAAGGTCCTTTCCAACCCTAACTATTCTATGATTCTATGATTCTCCTATAAAAGTCCTATCAGAAGGTCAGCTGTTGGCACATTGGTGACTGAGATGAAATTTCATGGTTCTGAGAATACTTCTGACAAAGACTGAATATCTGCAAAGAGTAAGCTGTAAAACAGGCAGGAAAAGATCAGCCCATAATAAACAGAAAATTGGAGAGGGATATAGCAAAATAAAAATAGCCGATATATTTCTGTTTGTCAGCCCCCAACCTTTGGTTCATGCTGGAATAGTTGTTTTTAGAGGTTAACACATTTTTACAGCTCTTAATCAAGGTTTGAAATTAAAAGTGTGTTTGCCTTGAAAAGTTACAAGAATCCAACTCCCAACAGTGTTATTTGGGAACAGGAATTCAGCTTCCCACATGGCCTTTATAAACGGCCATAAAACCTCTCAAATTTCTTCTTTACACCCAACAGGTCTGTGGGGTACTACGCTGACAGAGAACACAGCTGAAAACAGAGAGCTTTATGTGAAGACCACACTGCGAGAACTGCTGGTCTATATTGTGTTCTTGATGGACATCTGTCTATGTAAGTAGCTGTCATATCTCACAGGTGTCTTTCCTATGTGCAGCACGAGGTGAATAATGTGAGGCTTTACTGTTAGACTTCATCACTCTTCTGTAGGCATTAAATTTATTGTTCACGCACTCACTGCATCAAGCTGGTGTGTCATCAACCTACAGAATAGCCACACAGAAGTAAACCAACTGACTATTGCTCTAGACCTAATTGATACTGGTTAGGTTTAAGCAGTATTTCCTGATCCACATTATCAGTGCTAGCCATTGACTCCACAATCCTGGGAGAATCTGGGTCCAGGGTCTTGATTTCACAGCAAACATTCAAGACCCAGAGAGCAGCTCTAGAATCTTCCTGGGATCAAAGACTCAAGATTCATAGAGATTTTTCCTCTCTGAGACTGGAGGGGTTGCTGAGGTGATAAAACAGATGGCAGCTCACACTGTTGTTCTTGGGTGGATTTAATGCGTCCCTGTACTGAATGTTAATGGACTTTGTGTAGGTAGAATAATGGCTGTTTGCTTTGGGGGGAAGGTTAATTCATTATCACAAGTGAGCATCTGTAGAATGGGACAGTGAAGAGGGTTATATTTCGTGGACCCTATGGCAGGAGAGATAGACAGACAATACCAACAGAAGTTATTGTCACAGTTGCCCAGGGAGACAGTTTTTCAGTCATTCTCCCTAAAGAACCAAGAAACACACACAGACATATGTGTGGTCACACACACTGACTCATCCAGAAGTGGTGGTGGTGGTGGTGAGGGTCTTGAACGTCAGCTGCTTTAGTTTCATGTTGTGCTTATAAGAATGGACATATTCCCACATGATAGATGTTTTTCTGAAGGAAGGAGCACTGAGGAGTTGAAACAACATATTTGTGGAAGTTAGAATCTGTTCCTGTTTGAGGTTTCTTGGCAGATGAGAACCTACCTAGAGCTTTTCACTTGGGAAAATGGGGTGGTGTCTACACCTTCATGGATTCACAAAAGAAATTCAAAATACAGATCATGGATTTTGCTCTGAGAAAGAAAGTTTATCCTAGAAATTTTGTCGGAGGACAAAAATCATTACCCAGGATGCTGAGTTGCACCATCCAGTGATCCTCTCTTGCTTCTAAAGTCTTACAGTGTGTCAATCTGACAGTTTAAATTCTGGAACTTGCAACAGATAAGTTTGTAAATCCCTAAGAAAATATAAAGTAATATGATTAGAGTTCCCTAGATTTCTTCTTTTGTGCCTTGCACAGCTTATCTTTGTTGGTATATATTACACAGAAAGTGAACATATAGATATATTTACACCAGGCTCCAATACAGAGGTATAAGGGAAGACTCTCCTCTTGTCCTTCTCTAACAGTGACATATGGAATGACAAGTTCCAATGCCTATTACTACACCAAAGTGATGTCTGAGCTCTTCCTGCACACCTCTTCGGATGGCAGTGTCTCCTTCCACTCTATTGGCAGCATGGCTGATTTCTGGGTGGTGAGTACAAATCTATCTTCAATCTGGTGTCTTAATAACAGGCCTATGTCTGTTTCCATCGGCAATGGTGGGAACAGCATAGTTAACCTGCCTGTAGTTCATGCCTCAGCTGGTCTGATTTATAGATTCCTTATGAAAAAGCTGGATTGAAACTTGCACTCGCTTTTATTGAAGAGAATAAAGAGGTGAAAAGATATCTGGGATCTAACACATTTCTGTCAAAGAACTGTTGAAGGAATAATATGAGCAACAGTGAATGCTATTGAGATATTGCAACCACTTATCTCTGACAGTCAGACAGAAATAGTCACTTATCTTTGTCTTTTTCTGTTGCATTAAAAAAGTACAGAGAACTATGTCACTATTGTCTTACCCACACTGTTTCCAGGGCACTGACACATGCCCTTTTGATAATTCATACCTCATGCCAAAGCAGTACCTTGAGATGTGTGCTCACTGAAGTGGAAGTGACAAATAGGCTTGTAAGGGCTCTTGTCTCTTCATTAGCCCAACAAGGTGCAGCAGCCATATTATATAGGCTCTTCCCTCCTCCCCCTCCTTAGCACACATCCAGCACAAGCTTCCACTACTTTCTATCTTTGGAGGTGGAGAGGGATGAGTCAGATCTCACTATCTCAAGCCCAGGCTAAGAAAATTCCTCTGATGTATGGGCTATGAAGTTGATCTCCTCTCCCTCTCTTACAGTATGCACAAGGGCCCCTTCTGGATAACCTTTACTGGACAAAGTGGTACAACAATGAATCCCTAGCAGCCCACAGCACCCAGTCATACATCTATTACGAGAACCTGCTGCTGGGTGTCCCGCGCATGCGGCAGTTGAAGGTGAAGAACAATTCCTGTGTGGTCCATGATGATTTCAAGGATGAAATCTCAGGCTGTTATGATGTGTACTCAGAAGACAAGGAGGAAAGGTTCTCCTTTGGGCTCATCAATGGAACGGCGTAAGTACATCTTCTCTTTCTCAGGATTAGAAAATTCAAATTAGTCTCTTCTATTTCAGATAAAATCTGCTGAACTGCAGGATACTAGGGGTGAATTCCTGGCAGAAGGCTGGAATTTCCCATGCAGTCAGAGGCAGCAAGTCTTTTTTGTCTGTCACTAAGGCCAAGTGTCTGTCTGAGAAAAAGCACAGCAGAATGAGTAGTAGAGTGGAATCTGTTGCAAAAGACATGAAAAAATCCAGTGGAGAAATAGATAGAAGGTGTTGCCTGTTTTTGAGAGGATGAGAATAAATAGAGGCCTTTGGGACCAGATCTATCAAATGGATGATGCTATCTGATCCTCTCCTGGATTTCAGGACCCAGAAAGAAGGAAGTGCATCTCTTATCTTGAAAACCTATTTCTTTATAATCATGTGACATAGATGAAGTTTCATAACTCTTTGCTTGCTACATGAGTCTTGGATGTAAACGAGAATTATTCATAAGAAAATACCAGTGGAAGCATGTTCTAAGCAGAGGGTTGTGTGCAACATGGTAGAAGGTGATATAGCAGATCCTGGGAGTAACCTCCATGCAAACAAGACTGTGGCATAGCCAGCAAACCTGCAGTATCTTCCCTCTGTAGTATCACAGATCATATTTTGTCACTGCTGGGAAGCAGTAGATCAGAAATGTAACAATAATGAAGAACTGATGTAGGCTTAGAAAATACAACCAAATTACAGCCTGGAGTGGTGATGCCTTTCCTGACGGCTTGTCTGTTGCAGGTGGAGGTACCATTCTGAAGAGGAGCTGGGTGGCTCATCTCACTGGGGAAGACTAACCAGTTACAGTGGGGGAGGATACTACATAGACCTCAAGTTGACCAGAGAAGAGACTGCTGAAGCCCTGCAAGTCTTGAAGGAAAAATTGTGGCTGGATCGGGGAACACGAGTTGTCTTCATTGATTTCTCTGTGTATAATGCAAATATCAATCTGTTCTGTGTTCTGAGGTAAGCCGAGACCCACTGAAAATTCTTCTGCTTCTTGCTTCTTCCTCAGTGCCACAGTTTCTTAAAACACAAATATTTCAGTGTGGTCCAAAAGAGGGGTAGGACTGAGTGGTTTAAGTAGATATTATACTGATTAGTAGGACTTGGCCTTCCTGACATAACCAGGCACATTTCACCTTTCACCCTCTTCTGTCATGGACAGTGCATCATCAGAGTTAAGGCTACAGAAATACAGGCACAGCTCTTTCTTTCAAGGTTTGGTGCATGGCTCATGCTTGATGCCTCTCAAAATTATCTGAGAGCTTTCATTCCCCTGTTTGGAATCATAATTTTCTTGTCCCCTTCAAGGTTAGTGGTTGAGTTTCCAGCCACTGGTGGTGCCATTCCTTCCTGGCAAATCCGGACAGTCAAGCTTATACGATATGTCAGTGCATGGGACTTTTTCATTGTCGCCTGTGAAATTGTCTTCTGTGTCTTCATCTTCTATTATGTGGTGGAAGAGATTTTGGAGCTGCGTATCCACAAGCTCCAGTACTTCACCAGCATCTGGAACATCCTGGATGTGGTTGTCATTCTGGTGAGAATCCTTGCATGCTTTGTTGGGGGGAGCAATGGCAGTGAAGTATAAGAGCCAAAATAAGTGTAAGAATGGGAAAACTGGTCTAGATAAGACAAGAGCTGGCAAGTGTTTTGCTCTACAGCAAAATGAACTAGCAGAGTAAGTGAACACATGCTTTTCTATCAGCTGTTTGGAAAAAATCTTTCCATAGAGATGCCTGAGGGGCTGTGAAGTCAGGGCATCACCTGGCACAGTAGGAATTTATTTGTATTCCCCACCAGTAGACTGCAGCTGTGAAGTGTGATACCAACGAATTTTGTGACATTCTAATTTCTGTGAAAGGCATAGATACAGTTGTAACTGCAGACTCTTCCTCTTTGCAGCTCTCCATTGTCGCTATTGGGTTTCACATCTTTCGCACTATTGAGGTGAACAGACTGTTGGGAGAGCTGCTAAAACACCCCAACACCTATGCGGACTTTGAGTTCCTGGCATTCTGGCAGACACAGTACAACAATATGAATGCAGTCAACTTATTCTTTGCCTGGATCAAGGTATTGTGGGGTGTCTGCGAGGTGCTAGGCTTCCAGTGTCAGACCTCTTACTCTAGATACCTTAGGAGTTGAGTCTTCCATCCCTCTAAGAAAATGAGGGTAACAGCTATATAACAGAGGATTTTCCTCAAAGTCATATGCTCTGTTTTACGGTAATTCCAAACAACTTTTTACATTGCATTCTGAGCACTCTGGAGATGACAGACAGGGATATGAGTGCAGATGTTGTGATGTAAAAGTGGTTTTAGAAAATGCTGGGTACAATGTAACTTTGTCCATCCTGTATGATTTTAGTACTTTGGAGGATAATCTGGCACATTTTCCTTTCATGAGGGCCACCCAAAAATGGGAAATGACTGATCTGCTGCCATAGACTTTGCATTTCAACCAAAGATCTCAGCATAATGGAAAGCCGCACTGTACTTAGAGCTCCTTGTTAGCCTCAAAGCCTTTGTTTTTGTAGTATTCCCTCTTCATATGTTCCTTTGACACAGGGAACAAAGTCATATGTTTATGATCCCACAGGAAGATGGTGGCACGCCTGGGACAAACATCCTGAACACTAAGCCACCATTCCCCTAGCCTGGCTGTCATCTTGGTGCTTGGGTACTGTGGTGAATCTCTTGGCTTAGTAAGCATGCATCCATATGAAAGGCTGACCTAGCTCATGGTGTGGTCTAACTATCTCCCTCTTCTTTCTTCTTACAGATATTCAAGTATATTAGCTTTAACAAAACAATGACTCAGCTCTCCTCCACACTGGCACGTTGTGCCAAAGACATCCTGGGCTTTGCCATTATGTTCTTCATTGTCTTTTTTGCCTATGCCCAGCTGGGTTACCTTCTTTTTGGGACACAAGTGGAAAACTTCAGTACCTTTGTTAAATGCATGTAAGTGTACAAGTTAGAACCACATTTCCATCATTCGTGAAAAGAATTTTAGCTGCTTTCCAGCTTCTCTCCAAAGTAAAAATCTGCAAATCTGAATGTCAGAAACCTGTTGTATCTCACTTCAATAAAGCCACTATAGAGCATTATAGCTCAGTTTCTATTCTGTAGGACCTTCTGGTACCTTCTGATCTGCTGGGGTCAGTAGAATGGTGCTGTCTGCCTGTCAATGAGACCCTGGCAAATTTTTTATACACCAGCAGGTGGCTTTAGGCCTGGTTAGGTTAAACTTCTCTGTAATCCTGGTGGTAAGAACTAAATATCTCAAAGCAAGTGTTTTGAGGTAGTCTCAGAGTGTTAGTTTGTTTGTGTTTTGTTTTTGTTTTTTGTTTGTTTCTTTGGTTTTGGTTTTCTTTGGTTGGTTGGTTGGTTGATTGAGCTTTTTGTCTTATGAACTTGTAAAAGAAGGCTTCCATGAGTCATATGCCTTTATAAGGGAAAATTCAGGTTGTTTTTTTTTTTTGTTTTAGCCCCTGTTTAGAAAAAGAAACCCACGCTTTGGACAATCAAGGAAACCATGTTTTACTTTCCAGACACCTTTTGATCTACCCATATCAGCTCACTTGATCCCTGAAATACTATGAGTACATTTGACACACCAGTCAGACTGACTGACTTAGACCCTGCTCTGGCTTTTGTCTGTGACCATCTGGGCTGCATAGAGGTTCTGGGTTCACCTCAGGACTGTCTGAGGATGTAGGATAAAAGTATGTGCCTTTGGGTGACCTTGTGCTCTTTCTCTCCTCCAGTTTCACCCAGTTTCGGATCATTCTTGGTGATTTTGACTACAATTCCATTGACAATGCCAACAGGGTCCTTGGACCTATTTACTTCGTCACCTATGTGTTCTTTGTTTTCTTTGTGCTCCTGGTAAGCAAGAAAGCTCTTGCTGCCCCTGTATTGACAGCAGTGTTTGAGAGACCCCTCCTGACACCCCCTGAATTAGGCACAGGACAAATTCTTAGATAGAAAGGAAGTTTCTGTTGTGATACCTTTGCAGTGCAAATAGACCAAAGTAGACAAAAACCCCACCACTGCAATTGGGGATTTGATGATCAGGGTGATTAAGGGCCAAATTCACATCCTTTAAGGTGAGGACTAAAACTAACTGGAATACCAGTCAGTGGTATTCAAAGCTGTAGTTGAATTCAAGGGGCTCAGTACAGCTGCTCTGTAGCAAGCAGTGAACAAAGCATGAGGGACAGTTTCTGGCTTCCTAGGCAATGGATGCAGAGGGATGCTCATAATGACCAGGTTAAACTTCCAGTGCCAGGAATCCAAATGTAACCTAAGATGTTGCAGGAAAGGCTACCAAAGATGGTATTTAAACTGGGAACAAATGTACATCCAGCCACTGCTTTAACTGCAAGGACCTCCTCCCCAAGTGAGAAAGTACTGCGTGGCTGAAGTGGGCCTTCCCTTCACCCACTTTATCTTGTCCAAGGAATACCATCTGTGGAAACAACTCCTTGTTTAACTAAGTCCTGCATATCTCTTGCTGCTTCAGCTGCTTTAGCTGGCAAGATGCCTCACGGTTTTCATCTCTCTTCTTCCTCTTTTTCTAGAACATGTTTCTGGCCATCATCAATGACACCTACTCGGAAGTCAAAGAGGAGCTTTCGAGCCAGAAGGATGAGCTGCAGCTCTCAGACATTTTGAAGCAGGTGATGAATAGTGAAAGCTGTGCTACTTTCTAGCTAAATCCTGAAGTATTTTCTGGAAGTCCCTCACCTCCATGGAATTTACTAGAAACAGTGGTTTCCACTTCCAAATCCCCCTTTTCAGTGCACCCAGGAGTCACAGTTCCTTTCTGAGATAAATCAAGCTCTCAGATCCTTTGGTAATGGGCAGATGAGAAAGCACAGGTTTGGTGAATTCTGTTATTTGAGTATGCTGGCAATGTTTCTGAGAGACTTTTCTTCCCTATCTTGGGAAAAAATCCCTCTCTTGTTTAGAGACTATCTTCTCTCTAGACAAAGCTCTTTTGGTCCTTGATAGAGTGAATAAAATGGCAGGTCCTGTTTTGCTAAGCTGGGCATGTTACAGTGATGCAAATCTGGTGGGTTACATCTGGATTTCCCATGGGCAAATTCTAGAAAAGGTCCTGAAAGGTCACAACTCTCTGTGCTGCGGCACCAATATTCTATGAAGAATAGTATTTGAGACGTTATCTTAAACAGCTGGTGACAGGGAGATCAGATAAAGGGAGAATCAGGAGGAGGAAGGCAGAGAACAAGCTTTGTCATGGAGACTCTGGCTACCATGTTGGTGCCACGTTGAAAGTGTGATCCTAGTTTAGAGATGGAGCTCATTCGGCAGTGTTGTATTTTTGCTTCTGGAAAGCTCAGAAACTCCCTGTATCCCTCAGAATCTGCTCACCATGTTGGACTGTCTGCTCTGCCCTACTTTTTACTGTTCTGCCTGCATGATTCTGTGTCTGTTTGCACCTTTGGTAACAGAGCTACAACCGGACACTTAGGAGGTTGAAGCTGAAGAAGGAACGGATTTCTGATGTGCAGAAAGCACTGCAGAATGGAACGAAAGAACTAGACTTTGAAGACTTCAAGAACAGCTTGAAGGAGTAAGTAAATCAGCTTGAGGAATGTCTGCATAGTCCTTTCTTGTGCTAATACAGGCAATTTAATTTCTCTGGTTTTCAAGACCAGGACAGCTAAGATCTGAGTGATGTAGGACTCGAAAATATAGTTGTCTTCCCTCACATGTTTAATACCCTGTTCTAAATATGTTTGTGTTACTGTCTCTTTCCCATTTGGAAGGTTTAGGTTTGCCATTGGCAGGAGGAAACAACACATTGATTTCAAAAAGGGTGCTCCCATACCGTTAGAGCTTAACAATGTAATTCAGTGCTTTGAGCTTTCTCTATTTTTTTGCAGACTGGGCCATGCAGACCATGAGATCACAGCAGCCTTCTCCCGGTTCGACAAAGATGGCAACCTCATCCTTGATGAAGAAGAGCAGCAGCAGATGAAGCATGACCTAGAGGCAAAAAGGGTAAAAAAATGGACAAGGAAAGAAATGCTATTTGGTAGAGATCACTCCAAAGTGGCGTCAGAATCTTTGGGTTTGTGGTAGAAACTAAGCTGACAACTCAAATACCGCTCCAGCTCCACCTGGTAGCAGCTGAGTTTATCATTGCCTGTGAAGCTCTGTTATTCACAGTGAAGCTGGCACAGAGCTAGCATACAGCTTTTCAGGACTTTCTTTATCTTCTAGGTTGCTCTGAATACAGAGATTAAAAATTTGGGGAAATCCTATGGTGACAACAACCTGGATGAGAATCTGACCTGCATGGAAGCAAGGAATAACCACGTCAATAAGGCCAGCTGGGTCTCCAAGCAAGAGTTCCAAGTGTATGTTTGTGCTGGTGGTACTTTAATCCCTCTGCAATGAGGCTTCTGATTCGCTGCTGCTTCCTTCCCTGATGTAACTGTTTGCATTGGTGCTGAACAGTTTCAGTTTGATCTTGTCCTTTCTTATCTTGCACACGTGTAAATGAGCAGGTCAGGAAAGAACTGGGACAGTTCTGGCAATGTAATTTGCTTGTTCGCATAGAAGATTGAGTTAAGAAATTTTGCTTTTTGCCTCTTGAATAATCTCTGCAGCCACCAGCTGGCTGCAGGCAATATGCTGTCATGTTTCAGCTCAGAAGGTAGCCCAGGAAGCTGGGCCAGGGGAATTTGATACCTCTACAGAAGGTCCTGTGGGAATAAATATCCTTGATCCTAGTTGGCCTTCATCATTCAGGTCTTGAGAATAACACTTGGCTGTTCTTCCACAGGAGGCACATGGCATAAATACAGCACAGAGAATCAGGAGAAGCTGATTCTGCTACTGAGAAACACAGAGCAATACACACAAGGCCATATCAAAGAAGAGGCATGTGTAATATTTAATAATGGGGTTATTCTGGGCAGAGATCCAGGCTGGTTGGAATCCATTCTAAGCAGAACCACTAATTACAGATAAATGCACAGTGTAGAGGGAGTTACGTCTTCAGTGGGTATAAATAATCTGATGTAGAGCATTTGAGGTCTGATCCATTATCTGTGAAATGTATGCAGCAAATCCTACTATTCATTGCAATAAAAAACTTGCAAATGATCTTCATGTCTCCCCCAGACTCCTGCAACGTGTGCTATGGCTCGAACAGTCCATAAACAGCATTGGCTCCAAGATTGATGCAGTGGTGACCAAGCTTGAAGTTCTGGAGAGAAACAAGTTGATGAGAAAGGACCTGCTGGGCAGACCACTGGCTAATGTTACCAAGGTTGGTAGCCCTCCACCATGCACTCGAACCAGCTTCAGGACAGGTGAACAGTTCTGTTATGTGAAAGGGCCTGGTATCATCTTTGCTTTCCCAATCCCCATTAACATAAGAGAGAAAGGGCTGGGCAGGGTCAGCATTTTGCATGATCAAGCCTTTCCTGTTCAAGCAAAGTGACACAAAGCCTCTTGCTTTCATGTCCCCCCAGTTAGTCATGGAACCTTTCAATGCACTTTCTAGCTCCTTTGAGGCCAAGTTAATTTCTCTGGCAGTCAATGCAATTCACTTGTTTTCAGTTACTTTGTACCTGCTTATCCTCAGGCACAAAACAAGATAAATAACTATACTGTCCTTCCCAGACACAGCAGCTCATGACAGTGTTGTGGACTGTGATCTTAACATCTTGCCTGTGGATTATTTATCACACACGATGGAGGAGATTGTTAGCGGTGTACCGTAGCATCTCATTACAGACTTGTGACTTCTGCCAAAGACTGCCTAGTCCAGACAACCAGATACTTTGGGTCTTTGGCTCTAAAATCCAAGGCAGCAAGAGATGTGGGTGCCATGTCATCACTTCATGTTTTTATGGCTTCAATAATGAGAACACACAAACAGCACAAACTGACCTAGCTGAGTCAGAAAGCAGCCTCTCTTCTGCAAAGTAGTCTTGTGATCCCTTCCCATCTGAAAGTGTTTGTTTTCTTTTTTTTTTTTTGGGGGGGGGTCCTACTTCTCATGGGAACATTCCGGAAAGCTTATTTGAGTGCTTGCATATTTGCTTTACCACAGCATTTCTGTGGAGATTCTCATAGAGAGTGAAAAGGGATGAATATTTCCTTGTTTGTTTAATGCTTGAATGTGCATTCATCAGTGTATTGCAGCAAACAGTATATTGGATCTTTAATAGACAGGCAGGCTTGCACTAATTTCTGGAAGAATGTGGGAAGATATTTAAATATCATGTGCACTTTGTCTCTCTCCTGGAGTGCTGCTAGAGTTCTTGGTAGCTTACTGACGTTGCAGGTCACTCTTACTTCTGGTTCACAGGAGGAAGAACCCAGTCAGAAAGAGCTGCTCCCCCGGAGCCTAGATCAACTAGGGAAAGAAGCAGCGGAAGTCTGGGGGATGGAACACATGCGGGAAAATAACCAGAGTGGCGAATCTTACCAAAAGGGGATCTATTCCATCTTGCCCACGTCAAGTGTGCTGGAGTCTCAGGTGCCCAAGAACAGCCAGCCACAGTCAGCTGTGCTCTTCTAGCAAAATGGCCAGTGCTCTTAGTCTGGCTCACACAGTAGTAAGTCACTGTCAGTTGTTTCCCACTATTAGAATAATCCAGACAGCTGGACACAAGACAGCACTGTTGCCCAGAACTGGTGATGTAAAAAATCAGGGATGCTCTTTTTCCAGTGTAATGGTGTATAATGCCACAGAGCTAGAACTGCTGCCTCTCTCCAGCCTCTGTATCTCTGGAGTATGTGGAAATTTAGAACCAAGTGATGTATTAAGTTTCTGTCTCTGAACAAGCCAACACAAAGCCTTTTATCTATCCTTTCCTGAAAAGCAGAAACCCCAGAACTCTGAATACCCTGCAACTTGTTCCCAAAACACACACAATTGTCTGCAGGACAAAAATGTGGTTATCATGTAAACAAAGCAGAATATAGTTATTAATGTGGGATGGAAGGGGAAAGTTCAGTTGTTTGTCTACCTTGTTATCAACTGTTTTGTTCTGTTGCAGTTTGTTTCCAGATGCTTTGGTAATCCTCTCTGTACCTTAGATACAGATGTTGAGGAAAGAGGATACTAACACCTAAGTTTGGATAACTAAAATGAGAGTTGACTCCCAGGTGTCACTGGGAGGAGATCTGAATTGTTACTGATAGAGTCCTAGGTCCCTGGTTAGGGAACAGACTTCTGGTTATATGGTTTCCAACACAGCTGTTGACACTAAGAAATCTCTTTATGTTGTCTGTTTTCACACCCTCTAAATTGCATTTTGAAGTTGAGATGCTTCTGTTATTTGTCAAGGAATCAATCTGGTTTACAGTTGTGAGCGTGACACCATTTCAACCAAAGAATTTTGCGCAAATGAGCTGAACATCAGTTTTTCAACCACATCCAAAAATACTTCTTTCCCAGGCATTTTTCAGTTTGTTGAGACTTCCCTTGTAGTTGGCACAGACTATTGCTGCTATTACAGGTCTACTGTAAATGTGTTTTAAATATCTTAATTACTGGTATTCCACAATAGTTAACGTAAAATAGGCTCTGTAGGCTTAAAGCCAATAGAAAAGTGAGTTGTATTAGACCACCGCTTACAACTTTCATTAGTGCTACACTGTTTAGTGTGCTATGCTGTGCAGTGATAGGTTTAGTGGGGACCTTGTGCACTGGCATGTTGTACTGCCACCTTTCTAAGATGGATGCGTTGCTGTGCTCTGGGGAAAGTCTCCCTGGGAATGTCTGAAACACCTCGGGATTATCCCTGTCCCCAGAAACCCAATGCTCCAAGGCTGTCACAGCTACAGATATCATTGCTGTACTGAAGCAGAGGGTCATTCATCTATGAGAGCCTAGCAGTAGTTGTGAGACCTTGTTACCTAGCCTACAGGGAGCTTAGATTTCAGGAAGGAGCTGTGGGTGCAGGAACAGCACAGGATCTCACAGCTGCCTTCCCATCTGCTGGTCCTGCTGTCAGTGACAAGACTTAGCTATGAGACATTGACATGGTTCTTGACTTCCAGTTCTACTAAATTCAGAATTTACCAAGTTACCTTTGGCTTTTCTAGCTGAATTCAAAACAATGATGTTGCTTACTCCTACTCTCATCATTGAAGCTATAGTGTTACTCAGGAGAAAACAGTCTATGTCAGGAGAATTTCCTGAAATAGGCTTTTTTCTTCATTTTTTTTACAAATTTTAATTAAACAGAAAAACCATATGTTAAATTGCAATTGATCAAAGGAGCTACGTGCTTCGTAATGGGCTTGAAGAGTGCACACAGCCCCTTGTTGGGGCTTGTGTGTTGAAAGGCACAGAAGAAGGTTCTTCCTTAAATGTTTTCACATTCCTTAAATGTGTTTACAAATATGTAAAGGGTGGGTGTCAGGATGATGGAGCTAGGCTTTTTTCAGTGATATCCAGTGGTAGGACAAGGGGCAATGGGTGTAAACTGGAGCATAGGAGGTTCCACGTTAACATCAGGAAGAATTTCTTTACTGTGAGAGTGACAGAGCACTGGAATAGGTTGACCAGGGGGGTTGTGGAGTCTCCTACATTGGAGATATTCGAAGCCTGCCTGGACAAGTTCCTGTGTGATGTACTCTAGGTTACCCTGCTCTTGCAGGGGGGTTGGACTAGATGATCTTTCGAGGTCCCTTCCAACCCTTGGGATTCTGTGATTCTCTAAATTCACTTATAAGATCTTTGGATAGGTCCTGGCTCAGTAGTAGACTGTGGTTATCGAGGCCTAACCGCAAAATCAAAAATATAGGCTGCTGTTCTGGAATCTCTGGAGAAGCACCTGCCTTTTCCACGGACTCAGACTCTATCAGGTGAGGTCCTGGGTCAGTGTTACTTTGTGATATCAAATACTTGTGATATTGATCACTAAAGAACTAAGTCTGACATCATGGAAGAGATCTAAGCAGCAGCTCTCTGCTTCAGGAGGTTGATCCTGTGCTGGTAGCATCAGTGGAAGATACATTGCTGGCTGAGCCCCAGCTCCTTAATGTAGCAACAACTACTGTGAGGACAACAGGATCTTAAAATGGGTCCTGGCAAGAAAAAGAAGGTGAAAATGATTATCTGTAAGGCCTGGCTTTATAAAGCCTCAGATTTCTCACAGGGAGAGTGTTGCTTTGTTGTTCTTCTCAAAAGAAAGGTGGCACAAGACCTCCCTCTTTGCATTGCCCAGTGTTTCTGTTCCCCTCCTGAGCTATGCCAAAACCCCATGATACCAGCCCTATGGATAACTGGTATGTACCTGTGCCTGCATTAATATCTTCTCACTTGCTCGTACATACATCTCCATGCAACTGTTTCCTCTGTTTCTTTTCAACACACTGTCATGTTTGTGATATGTCCTAGAGTAGGGCAAAGAAAATACTTTTTACCAGCAAACGCTTGTGTATAATTGTCAATTGTGTCTTCAAGCTGATTGAGAAATAATATAAATACATTGAATGGTAAGTTCATACAGCTTCTATATTTAAATGTGTGTTGTCAGACCTCCCATCGGGAGCTGGTGTTTAGATATGTGTCTGATGGGAAAATTAAAGTATTCTTAACATGATAGCAGGTGCGTGACTGTGTTTTGTTCCAGTTTGCAGAGGGTAACCTTCCAAACTGCAGTGTCACTCCTCTGCCTTGAGGTGGTTAAAATTTTCAGGAGGAGGTTTGGAAAAGTATAAGATGCTCTGAAGAGGTATCACCATCATGGTTACTTGTGTCGTCAGTCACAGTAGCTGGTCTCTGAGACCCACTTTGATAGGTCTAAAGGAGAGGCTGCCTTAAAGCACTCTCAGATCCAGCCAACAGGGAAGAAGGCAGTGTCCTAACCACAGTGTCAAAGCACAAGTAAGGCACAGACAGATTCATTGGTTTGTGTGGGCAGCAGTGCGGCAGAGATGTCTGAAAGCAGGCCCAGGCATCAGCAAAGGGCAGCCCCAACCGGACACGGCTGTGAGCTGGAAAGCTCCCGGCCGTGTCTCCCTGTCTCTCCAAGTATGAGACACATTTGTCTCAAAAATGAGCAAGCCTAACTTTTCATGTTTAAAAGGAACATTTAAATCCCCAGACCTCTCACAAATATAGGCAAGCTTCTAGTTACCTCATCAACTGTGTTTAGTTTACCAGTAGATGTCAGTCAGCACTACTCACAACCCTTCACACCTACAGCCCCCCTTGTCTGTTCCATTTTCAAAGAGCTCAGTAGCAAGTATCCCATTTGTTTTACTGAGAGAAACCGAAACAAGTAGAATTACTTTCTCAGTGGCAAAAAGCAGAGTCCAAGGTTTCCAAAACACACTTTATGATACTAGATCCTCCCACCTGTGTATTTGTTGCAAACTTTGTCCATCTCTGTCAGGTCACAGTTCTTCCTTCTCCAACCTGTAAACAGGGTGAGTATTGTGTTCACTCATTTTTTTGCAGTCTTGTGAAAAAAGTCTTTAACAGGTCCTAGTATTAGCCTACAGCTGCTGCTGTCAGGTCAGCTTTTTAGCACAGCAGGTTGTTGGCTTGAGATGGCCCTGTCCCTGCCTCTTCTACAACCATATGATAGCAGGAGTCACCTATAAAAGACGCAGTATCAGGGAACAACTGTCAGTATTCACAGAGTTTATCAGTAACTAGGGAAAAGGGAGGGGAGAAGCCATCATTATCTGATAAGCCTACTGATTACAAACTAATAAAGTGCCATGCTGTCCTTTTGCTGGTCACGAAAACCTTAATTCAGGGCCTCCAAACCTGAAGGCAAGGAGCCTGGTTTTGGGAGAGCAGTTGCCAGATTCAGCCCTCCTCCTGAGCTCATGAGGCCAAGGGATGTGTTAAAATGAATATGCCAGGGTTTGGAGAGAGGTGGCCGAATTCAACACTTGAGGAACTAAGAAGTCCTGCTCATATCCTGGTTTCAGAGGTGGCAGATGCCAGGCATAGCCAATTGCCAGCCAGCCATGCTGCTCTCATGCCAGGTACTCAGGTGGCACAAGGGCGGCAGCCCTTTGGTGCAGTGAGCTAAGGGCCAGCTCGTGGAGTGCTGAAGGAGGAATGCAAAGGCTTAGCTGAGAAAACAATATGGCTGTTCGGGTGACAGGTCTCCAGCCTGAGGTCACGCCAGGCTTTGCTGAGGCATGCCACAGCAAGTTAACAAGTGAGCCTGTGTGCCTGGCACTGATAGGGCTCTTAAGCACAGGATCTCCCAAACAGCTCTGGATGGTGCTATATCCTGGCCACTGCTGTCCCCGGAAGATACCACTCATTTGTCTGCTGGGATGCTCATCTCTAGGTGCCAGGAGGCACAGCAGCCTAAGAAGCATCATGCAAGGCAGGATCTTGAAGTCAGCTGTGCTTGTTCTGCCTGAGAAAGGGCTGGGAAGCCATCTCAAGTGATCATTTTCATTAGCTGTGCAGATGTGCAACTTTATTTTAAACCAGAAATGACTGCACTCACTTCTGGTTTCTTACCTGCATACTAATGAATACTAAAATATGTAATTAAATGGACTGTTTAGCATTTGGGCACCAAGGCCTGTGTCTGGGTGCTGTGGTCAGGGGCCCTTGTGATGATGCAGATGCCAGTTTTTGAGTTCTCATGTCTCCTGCAGTCTGGTGACCATGGTTGGTTTTGCATATGCCTTTTCATATACCCTGCAGGAGATGGGTGTTCAGTTTCTTGTCCTAATCCTCCTCCATGAGTCATCAAGATTTGTTCATTGCCCTTTCTCTTCCAGTTTGAGTGCCTGTAGGAGCTACACCTAAATGTATTGATGCCCTAGTGAGCAACTAAGGTCAGTGCCATCAGCACCTGCCAGTCCTGGTGTTCCATACCTAGACACTCACCACCATTCAGACCTACCTTATCTTTTCTATTATGATACTCTACTCACCCTGCCTTTCCCAAATTACTGTCAACTGTCCTAGAATACCTAGCTGCCCTTCAGTGGTTTTTGGATAGATCTGGGCTCCCTTTGCCCTTTGCATGTACTAGTCGTCTCCGCTTACACAGCAGTTTACAAACTGGGAGAGAAAAAATTAGGTCTGGAGAGGAGCAGAACAGCACTGGCAAAGAAAAATTCAGATGCCCTGGCCAAGAAAAGCACCAGGCTTGGTGTTAGCTCTAGTGAAATAGCTTAATATTGAGATGCTCCTGGCACCTAGTGGAACACAACCAGTCAGGCCATCTGGAAGGTGAGTGCAAAGAGCTCCTTTGCTATGCAATCAGCTGCTTCCTTCTTTTCATTCTCCTCTTTGTCTATGTTACCACTTGTTGTCTTCAAGACTAGTCTGGCTAGGCTAGTCTGGCCTACTGCTTTGGGTTCTCTGATAACACTTTCTACTGGGTGATTCCCTGCCTTTCTGCTTCAGTTCCACTATTGGTGAATGTGATTTTCCCTCAGTCTGCATCAGAGTAGGGGATAGCTGAGATCTGTGACCTTTTTCACTTTTTCTTTCACCTGATGTGATGCTCTGCCCTGTGCTGGAAGGAAGTGGCATGGTGGCTGTCTGCCATGGTCATATAGCACTGTTAGGCATCTAGGGAGGCACAAGGGCAAGGGGAATTTATAGACAAGAGAGAGCTTTTTTGTTATCCCTCTTTCTCCAGAATACAAGCTATTTATGGTCACACTATCTCACATTCTGCTGTTGTGCATTATCCCCTTGGGGAGGGACACTGCAACTCTCGGTGTACAGCATCTACTGCAAAACAGTCTGAATCTTTTTGCATCTGCCACAACAAACAATAATGGCAGCAGCTCAGACCTTGGGAGTGGATAAAAGTTAAACAGGTTTTAGGAATGGCTGGTGGGGCAGCCTGGACTTTGTCCCTGAAGAAGGAGGTGAAATGTCTATTGGCATTATGCATCTGTTGGCATTATGCATGCCAACATTCATGTTGGAGGCAGCTAACCTCTGGAGAGCTGAGTTAGGACAGATAGCCCTAGGTTCTCTGTGACATCGCTAGCAATAGCAAGATGAAGCTGTAAATATCTGAGAACATTTATATTTTAGATTTTTAACTACTAAATCATAGAATGGTTCAGGTTGGAAAGACCTTAAGATCACCTGGTTCCAACCCCCCTGCCATGGGCAGGGGCACCTCACACTAAACCAAGTTGCTCAAGGTCCCGTGGAACCAGCCTTCAACACTGCCAGGGATGGAGCATTCACAACTTCCCTTGGCAATCTGTTCCAGTATCTCACCACCCTCACAGTAAGAAGAACTTCCTTACAACTAACCTAAATCTCCTCTGAGATTTAGAAGAACTGGAGCACTGGTGGTTTAGATATGCTAGATACTTTAGAGTACAATTATTATATCCTAGTCTGATCCCTTGTTTTGCCCAAATGACACCCCTGCCTAGTTTTATTGATCTTATAGTTTAGCTATTCATGATTTCTGTCAGTCAAGCACATGGTATCTCAGTGTATCACATGGGTTAAACATTGATATCATTTACTCTTAGAATTGCTTTAATCCTTTCTTATCTTTAACCAGTTACTGATTTAGTGCTACCTTGAATTCAGATAATGGACTAAATGATTAACAAAAACAAAGTCAGATTTCTTCTACATCATCGGTAAGTCTTGCAAAAGCAACACCCCCAAGGCAAGAAGCGCTTTAACCAAGTAAGGGAGTTCAGTCAGCATGAGCTTTGACACAGTGAGCAATCAGGGTGAAAAAGGCACGCTGAGATTTTTTTCTTGCACCTAGGGTGGTGAATTTGTAGATGCAGCAGATCAGCACCTGTACACAACTGTATAGGGTGTGTCTTTTAGAATGGTTTGCTGGAGCTTTTGCAAAAGTAGAGCTACAGAATATCTCTCACTCATGCACGGTGCCTGATATTGCTGTCTTCTGCATTGATCTCAGAGCTGCTTTTGTGCAGGGAGCTTTGGGATCTGCTTCTTGCTGCATTCAGTAGAAAAGGCAATAGTACTCATCAACATGCAGTTCCTCCTGCACATACTTCTCATGCATTCTCTTGCTGGCTCAAGCCCTGAAATATTTTACAAGTTTTATGAAATTCAGCACAAGGCAGAATTTAAAAACACCCTGGATCTTCAGGGCAATGAAAAAAGCATTCTGAAGAAAGCAGTGGAGAAACAGACCTGAAACTTTTGGTCTGGTGATTCTGCTAAACAAAGTCATGTCTGACTTGATCAATGGCAGCAAGTCTTGGCTCACGTGAAAAACTGGAGTGGAAGGAACCCTCAACACCCCCTTCAAACCCATGTTTTTGTGAAGCTGTGTTTCAGGCTGAAGGAAGATTGGAAGAAGGGACCAGAACCTTCAGTGGAGAGTGGAACTCATAGCCCTCAATAGCTCCTTATCTATCCTGTGTGCTGAGGCACACGCAGAACATGGCTAGTGTGACCAGAACCTGTTGGAAAGGGCCAATGGCAGTCACAGCAAATTGGCTGTAAGTCAGAATTATGCTTTTCAGCAAGACCCCTCAAAACCTCACTTTTAGCTAGGTCCCTTCCCTCATGCCCAGGACAGCATCATGGTCACTCCTGCTCTGGGAGCCTGTAAGTGGCAGCCAGGTGAGAGGCTCAAGGCAGCTGGAACTAAGGAGCAAGAGCAAAGACCCCAAACCTGTCCTAAAACTTGCATGAGACCTGCAACATGACCCAGGTTGCTCTTGCCTTGCTACCATAGTGTATCAAAGCAAGGCCTACAGCATTATTTGTTTAACATCACCCAACCATCACAAGCAAAACGGCTTTGTAATTTCCTGGTTGCTAGGGCTTTAGGGTGGGCTAATGGCTTTATTGTCTTTCTGTAAAGGCCACATTCTTTACTCAGAAGTAAAGGCTGACAGTTTACAAGGCAAATGCCCCTCTTTGTGGATGAGCAGCAAAAAGCAGTGAGGGCACCTACCAATCTACAGTGGTGCAGTGGAAAGAAAATTGGTCTCCTCAGGCTTGTTACAAGTATCCATTCCTCTTTAAAAAACACATCCCTGGCCACTGTTTTCTACTGCTGTAGTGGCAGAAACCTTCCTCAGCAATAGTATAAGCTAGATCAACTGGCTAAGTAAAATGGTACAATACTCCCAACCAGGGTGGGAGACAAACAGGCAGAGGATCAAAAAGCCCTTTAAGAAGCCCAGAAGACTGTTGCTTGAAGAATGGCTGGAGGAAAGCTGGAGACTCCAGCCAGATGCTATAGTTGACAGATCTGGCTCCTCCTCCTATCTTGGGTCCCTGTCTATTTCTTTGCCATCCAGATGTGCTCAGGCACAGGGGGAAGAGAAGTGTTTTTTCCATTCCATGAAGTGTGAGAGAAGCAGGGCTGTTTCCCAAAATGATCAGTGTGGAGGCATCCATCACCTCTGTCTGAGGAGCAGCTGTGCAATTGAAACTAACTGTCAAGAGTAATCTGAACCTTTAATTGTGTTTCGTTTAGTGCACTGTTCTTTTGCACCACTGTGCAGGCACTATGTGGAGCAGCAAGTTCATGAGTCAGAAAATGCTCACCTCTGTTCCCAGGCACACAGGCGCTTTTTCCTCACTGTCCCAGGCACATGACAACAGAACTGTCACTGCAGCACATTGAGGGGTAGTGAGTATTTAGAGTTGAGATATACTTAGAGACAGAGAGATGTACACGCTTGCTGAAATACTAGGGCAAAAGCTATCTGTGACTAGGGCAAAATTCTTCTGTGAAGGCAGATCTTCCTGGAAAGAGGAAGTTAAATCACGAATGAAATATGAACTCAAGTCCACTTCTGACCCAGAGTGACTGAAGATAACATTCTTATTCAGCAAGCCTGAGCCCTGGGTGTACCTATGGCATGACTTACTCTCCTGAGTATCTTTAGGGTATCTGGCCTTCATAATCTCTAGGGCTATTTTGTCCCACCTGTTGTGGACTCCTGTCAGCCCTGTAGAGCGATGCAGGTGCATGAGATGCGATTGTCTTCTGCCCAGTGCATCAATGGCATCCTGGAAGGAGGCAGGTGTTGGGAAGAGGATAGGTCAGCCTTTGTAGCGTTTATTATTGGTATTGATTGGGTAGCTAGAGACAGCTTAGCTGTGCCTTAAATTGATCTAGCAAGAGGTGTTAGAAAAAAAATAATGCTGCACAGGACTGCAGAGGGTAGTCAAAGCAGAGGCAATTATTATGGTGACTTGACAGCTCTGCTATAAATCATGTTTATAAACTATAAAAGAGGGGTTTTCCTGCATTCACAACACCAAGGAGTCTGAGGAGAGTCAGCTTATTTGTAAAGACAATAGTGCTTGAGAACAGGAGGTTGAGGAGAAGTCCTGACAACAAACTGAAGGAAATCTGACCTTCCTGCTTTCACACGTTTCCTAGCTGGGTACACATGGTGGCACAGAGAGGCAGCCAGATGGACCACAGGTAACCCTGGTGGGCTCTCATGGCCCCATGATCCAGCAGCGAACCACCTGTCAACGACACTGCCTCTGAAGGTGTGAGATCAGGGTAGTAGAAGCAATGTCACCCTTGGAGGGGACCCCATGACCAACTCCTGGGCTTGATGACCTTTCCAGAGGCTGGGAATGTGGGTGAGAGCAGGTGCTGCCTCCCACTCCCCGCTGTACCCCTCTTTGCCCCGTGTCTGATGCCCGTTCCCCCTTTCAGTGTGGGGGACAGAGTGAGGGAGAGAGATCAGAGTTGCTCCCCTCCACCTCCTTCACTGCCCGGCTGCTGGGCAGGGTAACGGCAGGGTAACAGCGCGGGCAGCCCTCGGCATCCCGGCGCACTGGGGCTCCGCCGCGCCGTCGGCCGGGGAAAGGGGATCCGGCGCACGCAGCGCGGCGCACGCAGCCGGGGGCGGCCCAGATCGGCGGCAGCACCGCCCCGGGGGTCGCGCAGCTGGGGCCAGGCCGCGCTGCTTGGAGGAGCGTGGCTCTATCGCTACCGCCTTTGACCGCGTCCCAGTGTGGTTTGCGTGACAACACCGGGCACTCCCCGCGCCCCGCGCCCCTTTATGTAACCCGCCTCCCAGACCCGGTTATAAAACACCGCCAAGGCAGTGCCGTGGCCAGAACCTCGATTAGACGGGAGGTAACGGCGCGGATCCCGCCCGGCGGAGAGCGGCGCGGTGGGGCCCTCCGGAGCCCTCCGTCAGGCAGCGCTCCCGGCCGGGGCGCGGGGCTGCCGCACTGCCGGGCGGGGGTTTGGGGAGGAAAGCGGAGCGCGGTCGGACGGGTCGGTTCGTGGCTCTGGCTGAGTAGCGGAGCCGTTCGGTAGGGCGAGGGTGGGTGATCGGGAGGCCGGGAGGGCACTGCTTGTGAGGCGCTGCTGCTGCCTGGTCCTACCTGCAGCCTCTGCTAAGCTTTTCTCAACTGTCATCCTTGCACATACCCCCGGCGGTGGTTTGGTTTGCCAGTACTAATCAGCAGCTTTGCAAAAACCCGCATGGAAGTTTACGGGTGTAGTAAACTCCAGAACCCATCCAGGACAGATGTGAGTTATACAAAACAGGGAAGTGTTCAAAAGTCTAACAGGTCTTTGCCCCTGGTGTCACTGTCATCCTGACTTTTTTTCTCCCCTCTGATCTGTTGTGCAACCTTTCATGCATATAAGCTTTCTCCTGCTGATGTAACCAGCATATCCTTTCTTATTTCCCATAAGCAAGGCTTTCCCAGGGGGAAGCAACTTTAGGGTTCAGGATGTATCCAAGCTAAACAACCCTTCCTTCTCGCCACCACTTTTATTTTACTTACACAGGAAAAAAATCCTACTGCAACTTCCTGAGCTTTAAGTGATAAAAGAGGCAGAGAGGAAAGGGCTATTCCTGTTCCTTTAAATGTGGCTCTTGTAGTTCCAGGTTCGTAAAAGGAAGACCATCTCTCTCACTGAGAACTGTAGCAATTCCTCTCTTCTTTGCTTTGTAGTTTACCGGAAAGGGGACAGGAAGACTTATGGCTGTGAGGGCACCTGTCTGAAAAGGCAGGGTATAGGTTCTGGCCAGACCTTACACAGGCAGTAGAATTTGGGGACTGTAGGTTTTCCAAGAGTTCTTCACATGCAGTGTCAAGACAAGAACTTGACTTTTCTTTCTTTTTATTTATTTTCATTTGCTTGTTTGTCTGTTTTTTTGGGGTTTTTTTGTTTTTTTTTGTTTTGATGGGTGAAAGGATCTAAACTTGGTCTCCATCAGTTACAGCAGCAGAAAGGGAAGCAGCCCCTTGACAAGAGAGCTCTGCTGCTGTGACTAATAAGTGACCAGTATTAATGTTTATACCCATATTGATACAGTTCCTACTATGTAGGCTCTGAAGCATGGCCAGGGAGAGCAGTTCCTTCTCTTTGCTGTTCACATGTCCTCCCTTTCAGGCGCTGAGCTCCAGAGGCAGCTTATCTGCTTGAACCAGAATACTTTATAACTTTGTGATTATAAATAGATAAGATACTTAATTCTCCTTAATGCACCAGTTTGTACCATGTTTCTCCTTACTGTGTCATGTCCAAGATCTCTTCCTGCTGAGGCTGGGGGGGAAGCTCCTACCTCCAGCATAAATGGTGCCTCCAGACAAATCCAAATTTCTCTTCCTATTTGTAGTTGTGAAGTATCTTGATACTGGTGTGACTGAAACATGATAAGCAGCATGTGTAACTGTTATTTTAGTCACATTGGTATCTTTGAAACAAACTTGTGCCAGCAAACAAGGTACAGGTGGCTGGCCTTCATAAGCACAACCATCTTCCTTCCCATGGTTCTTCATACAGGTTCATTAATAGGTTTTCTTTGCTGGCTCTGTGGCTGTCTGAGGAGCGTTAAGCATGTTGTGCCTGAGGGAGGAGAGCTAGAGTCCCTTTAGCTTAAGCAGTAGCAGCTTGAGTTTGTAGTCCCCATTATGTTGAGCAAGAAAGTGACAATCACAAATGAGCCTGTTTTTTACCTCATTATATACTCTTTGAGCTAGCATCACTCCAAAACCATACATGTCTTGTTCTTAAAGGCTATGTGTATTGTTCTAAATCTATGGGTTTCTGTGCTTTTGGGGACTACTGGATGTCTTCCAGTGCGGATATCCATCGTTTTGGAAACTTGGCACATGTGAGGATTGGTGTGGTGTGTGTTGAGCTTTCTTTTCCAAGACACTTTCTGCAGGAGTCTTTGCTTGCATGCCTCCTTCCCTGCATATTTTTGTGTTCCTTCTCTCAACAGATGGGAACTGCTCAAAACAACAGTAGCCTCAAAAAACTCCATGCAGCTGAGCTTGACCGACGTAACAGAGACATGATGGCAGACACATCTGATCACAGCATTATTTCTGTTGGAGGAGAGGAAGAAGTGGGCAACTTCCAACGTACTCTTCCCACACGAGAGTCCCTCCGATCCCCCCGAGGCTCTGTTGTGAGTTTCCATAACATCCAGTACTCCATTAAGCAGTCCAGTGGATTCCTTTGTAAACGGAAAACTGTGGAAAAGAAGATCCTTCATAATGTTTAGTAAGTTCTTGCTTAAATAAAATACCAGAGGGTAGGAATTAATCTGCTCCTGTGAATCAGTGAGCTCAATGTTACCTTCCAGATCCAGCTGTGCTGGTGAAGAAATTACTACCTTTTCGCCAGTCTGCAGTTCATGTGAGCACTTTCTAGTTTGCTTTTAGGCAGTTTCAGTGATTTATCTGAACAAATTAGGATCAAACTTGTGTGAACTCTTCTGCAAGAAGATCTCAGGGTTCCCTTAACTATGGTTCAAGCTGCAGTCAGAGGAAATGAGCAGCAGAGAACAATTGTTTCTTCTTTTCAAGACCCCACTCAGCAGGGAAGACACTTACTTTCTGTCTTTTGTAGATTGCTTTTTATGTCCAGCTCTGGTTCTGTTCTGTCAGTCTGAGACAAGAAAGGAAAAAATACTTATTGATTTCAAACTTAAAGAGAAGTCTTAAATAATCTCTAAGTTTTCCTTTTGACAGCATTTTGTTCACACATTTTCTACTGTGATCCGCATGTGAACAGTCCTCCATTTGGAAATAACTTTTTCCTTCTTCCAGTGGCATTATGAAGCCAGGCTTGAATGCTATCCTGGGGCCAACAGGCAGCGGTAAATCTTCGTGAGTACTTTCTTCTGCTTCTTCAAATGGACATTCACCTGTTTAAAGAGGATTTGGGGTTCTGAGGGTTGGGGGAGATATGAGGGATCTGCAGGCTCAGACCTTGCATGCCTGTGAGAAATCTGGTGATGCAGTTTGATGTCAAGTCCCTTTAGCTGCTCTGCTGCAGTTCTTGCCCTGCAGTGGTGTCACACTTCTTGTCTGCTCTGATCTGTGGTCCATTTTACCGCAGTTACCTGTGGTGTTGGCAGCCTAGGTTGTGATATCAGGCTGAATTGGGGTAAATGGGGCTCAGGTGTAGGCTCTGTCCTAGACCTGTAATGGGATGGCAGGGGGGCTTCCAGCTTCTTCAGGGCAGGAGAGATGTCATCCCCTGTGCAGTCACTGCAGCAAGACTTCCTTGAAGATACTAGGCTAAACCCCTCTCTGACAACTGAGAGGAATGTGGTGTAATGTTAATGTGTAGGATGCTCTGGATCCTCAGCCTCAACTTGGCTGTGGCCTGCTTGTGGGGTGTGCATGTGCTTGAGTTCTTTGGATGAAAGCACAGATAAATACCATGCAGACTATCTCCAGCTACTGCTGATGCTAGTTTCCATATAACTACAGTAAAAGAACTCTTTGTCACTCTGCCTTTCAGAATGTCAGAGACTGGGAAATATGGCCAGGGTTCACATAGGTGTGCCTTTGTGGTGACCCTTGATCTTCCTCTCTTACGAGACTGCTGGCTAATCAGGGTGTTTTCAAGCACTTTATCACAGTAGTGTTTACATAGCTAGCAGACAGGCTGGCCTCTGCATGGGCAGCAAGGAGAATCCAGTGATATGTTAAAACAAAATTATTTTCTAGAATTAATCTTAACTCAAGTTGTGTTTATACCTATTTGGATTAATATCCTTGAGATCAAAGTAGATAATTCTGAGCTCTGCTGGCTGGAGAGCAGACTGCAACTACTTGGCAGGATGGTTTTCTCTCTGTGCATTTGAGATTAGCTGTTAATATGAAGGATGAGTTTGTGTCTGTAGGGGGTTGACTGCTGTGAGTTGTGAGGATCTGTATACTACAGTACTGCTGTGGCACACCTTGTGCCTGAAAATCCTCACTTTCTGTACAAAGAGCTTCTCCAGAGTAGAGGAAGCCCCTTGATGTGCCCTTTGACTTGTAGCATGTCGTTAGCTGCCTGTAACTCCAGTTGCGACTGGTGGTACTTATCCACCCAAAGGTAAAAACCAGCTATTATGGCAAAAACTAATGCCTGGTGTTTGTTTGAAGTCTCTTAGATGTGCTGGCTGCCAGAAAGGACCCAGCAGGCCTGTCTGGAGAAGTGCTTATAGATGGCATCCCACAACCTCCAAATTTTAAGTGCATCTCAGGATATGTTGTGCAGGTGAGTGGAGGTTGTGCCTTCAGTGGAGGCCTGGAAACCCTTGGGATGGAAGACTGCACAAGATGAGCAAAGCATGACCATCTAGGTTAGGTAATTTTCAGTGATCCCTACAGAATCTGATTTGATAACTCAGATGTTACAGTATGTATTATTTTTCTGAGATATGGAAGACAAGACAAGACCATTACTTCAACCAAGTCAAGTATGCAGGTGTTTGTCTTCCCAAAGCCACATGGATGCCCAAACCACTGGACAACTGTGGCTTTGGGCTCTGCCCTGAAGTACTAGCAAGGGTTTAAAAATATAGAAAGGTGAGGGAAAACCCCACAATGCCCAAAATCTCTTGTTGCAAAACTCAGAAGGAATTCTAGCTGGCTGAAGTACCTTCAAGCTATCACACAATAATTCTAGGAAGTAAATAGATCCCTGCTGTTCTTCCTCTGATTCTGGCTGGCTGGGACAGAGCTTCTTTTCACTCAGAGACAGGAAAAGCTGGCTGAATCTGAGGAAGTGGGTGGAGGCCTGGACCAAGAATAGACCCTCAAAGCCCTGGGGGAGCTGAGGAGAAGGAGACTCTTGGCAACCACATGAGCAATCAAACCCAGAAACCATTCAGGCTTCTGACTGCAGACATGTGGAATAGGCAGCTTTCCTGAAAACTGCCAGCTGGGGGGGCTCTGGGAGCATGCATATGAGGAGACTGATGCTGGGTCTTGATTCTGCAGGTCAGATCTCCCCAAAAACTCAGGGTTTCATGAATGGTCAGGAAGTTTCTTGCAAGTGGTCCCAGTCCAAGACATTTTTCTCTCAGATGACCAAAGCAACCAAATTTAACTTTAAAATGATAGGCAGATAGGTGAGACATTAAATGGTCTCTCTTCCAACCCTAACTATTCTATGATTCCTTCCCACCCCTGTGCAGTACTACCTAGATCAATAAAGATGGCCCATAAACTACAAACAACACTTAATACCTAAATGCATAAATGCATACACACTTACAGGGTCAGTTTTATGCAAATGAGCATATAGACATGCTAAGTCATGTGTTATCCCTATAAATCTGCTGGTATTGCAGCACTTCTCCCATCATATGGTGACCTTGAATTTTGTGCCATGTAAATTTTGAAGCAGGGGTTGTCCCTCAGTCCAGTTTCCAGTGTTGCCCACAAACAGTTTATCCAACAACTGCAACTACAGGGACTCTGGTGCCCAGTCAGGTAGCTGAGAAGGAAGCTTTCCAACTGTCCATTTGTACTGCTTTCAGGATGATGTCGTCATGGGCACAATGACGGTGAGGGAGAACCTGCACTTCTCTGCTGCCTTGCGACTCCCCAGCTCCATCAGTGTTAAAGAGAAGGAAGAGCGAGTCACCCAGATTATCAGCGAGCTGGGATTAAGTAAAGTGGCTGATGCTAAGGTGAGCAGCGAGAACACCTTTCTCAGAAATTTTACTACCTCTGGGAACTGAACTACTTGACTCTGGGCAGTATTGCATATGTAGTGCAGCTACACTAAGCTAAGAAGGAACCTGGCTAAAGCATACTGAAAATGAGAAATCAGTCTCCAGCTCAGGAGGTAGCTTGGAAAGAGGTATGTGTATTTGCTACTAAAAAGGGAGGATTCTGGACTATGTCCAGAATGTTGTATAAGTTCAGAGGGGGAAAAGTCACTTAGTCATTGCACCTTCGAAAGCTGCACAGTCACTTCCTGGCTTTGTGGGACATGACAGG
This sequence comes from Melopsittacus undulatus, assembly GCF_012275295.1. Classification (NCBI taxonomy): domain Eukaryota; kingdom Metazoa; phylum Chordata; class Aves; order Psittaciformes; family Psittaculidae; genus Melopsittacus; species Melopsittacus undulatus. The sequence goes on from NC_047530.1 coordinate 91,766,625, forward strand.
GAAACTGTTAATATAGTGCTGAAAATTGTGAGGGATGGAAAACTGGCCCATGATGGATATCTCTGCAGAGCTTGTTCCTCCCAGCTGCATCTTTACTCTCACTTTACTTTAACTTTTCTTACCCCACTTTTACTTGAGCAGCAGGCATCCGTGAACACCAATGCCACCTCTGACTGCTGTGGCCTCATTCTGGTGCTTCTTTGTCAGTGTCATGCTTTGTTCCCTGGAGTCACAAGGTGCCTGGTACCTCTGAAAGTCATGCTTTGCATACCGCTACAGTCCCTCATAGTGGGACTATCTGACATCATCTGCTGCTGGCGCTAGGGTTCACTAATGAGGCTGTTGGTTGTGGAAAACCCTGAACTCCACAGCATGTGCTGACCAGGTCTTGTTGTGAATGTTCAATTTCTTGTGCTTGTAGGTGGGAACTGAATTGATCCGAGGAGTGTCTGGAGGGGAACGGAAGAGAACCAACATTGGGATGGAGCTCATCACAGAGCCACCAGTCCTTTTTCTGGATGAGCCAACAACTGGCCTTGATGCCAGCACAGCCAATGCAGTCCTCATCCTCTTGAAGAAGTAAGAGTCAGTTCCTAAGGGCTCTACTGGAGTTTTGTTGTCAACTCAGTTAAAAAGGAATGTAGCTACAGTGCTCTTTTAAAATAAGAAAAAAAAGGTAAACAAATAGCTTCAGAAGTGGTAGTAAATTATTTATTTGGGTCTTGTCCAAAGCTTTCTGAAGCTGATGGGAATCCTTCCACAGCATGCATTGGACTGGAGCCCAAAAAGATGTAGCTTAGACAGCTGTCCTTTGCCACAGACAGTGGAGAGGTCAAGCCTTGTAATCATAATTTATTGGCCTTCCAACTGAGTCTATTGCAAAGTCTCTTCCTCCACTCTGGCAATAGCCTTGAACTCAGATCAGTCTTCACCTGTAGATTTACTGAGTGTTTACTTTCATCTCTAGATTTACTCTGGGTGTTTACCTTCATCTCCTATATTTTGGAGATGAACAGTCCTGGTACAAAGAGGACCAAACAAGGCTGATTTAATGAGAATGGGCTCCTAACCCTTGTCCTGGTTTGTAGCATGTTTGTAGCATTGTCTGGTTTTGCATGGGGGCCTTTTTCCTCTGCTGTTTGTGGACAGAGGTCTTTGATCAGCAAGGATACTTGTTAAAGAGCATCTGAAAAATCCAAAGGAAAACTAGTTTTGACTTGTTTTAGAGTAAATCTTCAGCAGAAGAGCTAAGAGAAATCTCAGCTGGCCAGACTTATGCAGGCTGCTATATAAAGCCTGGGACTGCTATTGAGTGCAGTAGGACCATTCCAGTTAGGTTGCAGCCTGGTATAGAAAACGTGAGGAGGGTTTATACACAATTGTGGTCTCAATCTTTGCTAGCTACAGACAACATCATACTTAGTCTACCTGGACTGAGATGATGGTCCCATGTAATGATAGATGCTGTCCTGAAGGTCTTGCAGGCAGCATCTGACATAGAGAAGGGTAAACTACAGCTTTTTTGGGTCATTACCCTGAGAAGCTGACAAGTACTTTTCTTGGATTTGGATACTTATTTTTTGTTCAAGTTGACATAACCTTCCTGAAATGTGAAGTGTGGTTTATTTGAGAGATGTTTTGTTTCTATTTCAGCCTCTCAAGAAGAGGGCGAACCATCATATTTTCCATCCATCAGCCCCGCTATTCCATATTCAAACTGTTTGACAGTCTGACATTACTAGCTTTGGGAAAGGTGCTGTACCATGGTCCTGCAAAGCAGGCCCTGGAGTATTTCAGTTCTATTGGTAAGTCTACTGTGCCAAGAGGGAAGGCAACTGGCTAATGAGTTTAATCTGTGGGTAGGTTCTGACCCTAGCACTGGATCAGTCCCATACTGTTTTATCACTGGGATACTGGAGGCTGTACACAAAATTTGTCCCACAAAAACCCAGAATCGCTTGGACATTTAGAAGCATCTTGCACAACAGACAAGATATTTATAGTTCTGCCAGGCCTAGATGCCAGATCCAGTGGGTTGTGAACAACAGCCTGATTTGCAGCAATCTGTATGGGCTAACCAAAGAATCTGGTCTAGTCTAAATGCAGGTGGGCAACCGAGAGGAAAAAATCATGTTGTGTCTTAACACAGTTTAATTGCACTGTTGGGTGGCTGCTTCCTTTCCAAGACTGAGGGCTTCTGACAATAATTGACAGACAATGCGGAGTGAGTTTCCAATCTAGTTTTAGGTGCAGCCATGGAGACACACTGGACTGTAAGCTTTCCCTGGCCTTAAGGAAAATGCTTTAACCAATCTCACTACTTTTGCTCCTCCTTTTGGTATCCCACCTCACTTAGTTTCTCACAGGGATGCTATAGTACAAGCATCCTTGCCTTTTTTTCTCTCCCACCCTTCACTCCTGTCCCCACCCATCCTGTAGCTAGAAACCATATTAGAAGAAGCTGCTCTTGGATAGCCCTTCCTCTTCCTTGTGACCAAGAAAACACAATCAAGAGCTGATCTTCTAGAGCAAGCATCTGAGGCTATAAACATCCAGCAACCTCTAGTGAGAGACTGTGTGTCTCTCAGTGTCCGATGTGGTTGAACAGCACTGGGAAGGGGGAAAGAGCTGTGTATGCTGAGCTAGCTGAGTAGAAGCAATTTACAGATTCCTTTTCACCTGAAATCAGTGGAGAATAAGCAACTTTGAAGCTCTGTATAGATACCTCAGATTTACTGTCTCCTAAGTCCTGTCCATTGAACTTCTGTAAACTAATGCTCATGGAAAGCGGTGAAGTTCTCTTGTAGGAGGGTTGCAGAAGGGTGATATACTATTAGACCTGATTTTCCAAGTGTGGTCTGTGCAATACGAACATGTTGTATATGTGGGTTTGTTTGTTTTGGTTTGTTTTTTTAAGGATATGAATGTGAACCCTTCAACAATCCAGCTGACTTCTTCCTTGATATCATAAATGGTGATTCAACTGCTGTAACAGCAAGCAAGGAACGTCACAGTCCTGAGGACACAGGAAAAGGTAGATTGTGAAGGTGAAATCCACTGTTGGCTGGTGTAGAGGTCAAGATGTATATATTGATGACAAGCTTTTATTCTCTGGGTTTCCTCCAGTCTAAGGGCACATTATCTTTTTATTTTTCCTACTCATAGATATACTTTGATTTGGACTTCTTTAAAGAGCTCAGATTTTTAAAGGGATTTTTTTTTTTATTTCCTTCAGTATCAGCAATTCACAAAACCTATGTGGGAAAGACTGAAAACCTAGAATTGCTTAGTCTCAAGAGACAGCTGACATAAGTTTTCAGTCACATAAGAGAGTGCTGCAGGGAAGACAGGGTAGATAGGCTAAGGAGTAATGGATTTACAGTCCGGTGAGAAAGTCTGAAACTAGATTAGAGAAAAACTGTAACAGTGAGTGAAATGTTAGGAAATGCTTCTTTGAGGATGCTGTAGCATATCCATGACTGAACATAAGGGAACAGTTTTCATAATGGTGCTTCCTGGGGATGGAGAAATGGATCAGAGCCAACACTGATTTCCCACAAATTAACAAAGGGTTTCTGTTCCCTCATTCCAAGAATAAGACCATTTTTTGTGCCACAAAGAACTGGCAGATTAGCTAGGTTTGGTTAAAACTGTAGGGAAACCCTCCCACTCAAGTTATCCTCATAAGATCAGAGCTAAGGCTTGAACAATTCAGATTCTCTGGGCATTCCTGCTTTATTTATTCATTCAGCTTCAGAAGTCTATGAGCTTGTTGATGAGCCATGTCTGAAGGTCATGTTCATGGGAATCAGAAGCCATATCTTATCTTTCTCACTCAGAGGTTAGCAGTGAAAATGGAGTGGCAGAAAGTAATGTGGAGAGCAGTGTGGTAGATGAGCTGCACCAGAAATATCTCAAATCCAGCCTGTATCAGAGCACAAAGGAAGCCCTGGGGAACGTGGAGCTTGGACGGGGAAGCAAGCAGAAAGCATCCAAGCAGGGGCATGAGATTACCTATGCAAATGGATTCCTCACCCAGCTGTACTGGGTGTCCAAGCGTTCCCTGAAGAACCTCATCAGGAACCCACAGGCCTCTGTTGCACAAGTAGGTAACAGTCGTCTCGGACTCCCATTGCTCTCAGTCACACAATCTGCAATTTGTAAGGTACATTTTTGTTTTGAAAGACAGCTAGGGAAACAGGAAAGTTCTGTGCTGCTGCCACAGAAGTGGAGTTAGATATCTAGCTACCTTTGTTACCTTTGAAAAAAGTCTCCATTTTAGCTTAGCACAGGACTACTGGCCAGAAAATTTGGAACTGGGGGAAATGCTCCATTCTTTGATTTACATGGGAAGCTTCTTGGGTGATGCTAATTTTGTGCTTCAAACTCTTGGAATTCTAAGCTAGGTTTTTCTGAGTATGCTTTTGCTAACCTTTTCCAGTCAAGATCAGAGAAAGGAGAAGAGTGAAGAGGATAAACTCAGAAAATTTGCCATAAAGCTTTCAATTGTGTGTGTGATTGGTATACATTGACTCACAGCAGCAAAGCTTTAGGCAGCTGTGAATCTTAAACTCTGCATATGCCTTAATAATAGCTTTGTCCCTGTTCACTTATCTGAAGGACTTCCTTTTCCCCTTTCTTCTTTCCACTTTCAGATTGCAGTGACCATAATTCTAGCCTTGGTTGTGGGTGCTATCTTTTTTGGTGTAAAACTGGATCGAAGTGGCATTCAGAATCGGTAAGTTGGAAAGCTACAGCTTTGCTCGTTTTTTATCTGTAGCAGAAAGGTTTCACTGATGGGGAAGGCCTTGGGATCCACCTGGGCCACAAAGGAGGGTAGAGTTCACAACCCTCAATGCACTGCAGCATGGTATTGCTGGAGCTCCTAAGAGGACTGCAGTTCTGTCGGGCTCACACATATGTGCAAAGGAGATGTGAAAGAGAAGATAAAGGAATAAATCTGGTTTTGCAGCAAAGATTTATGGTAGCACAATTAAATATCTCTGTTCTGTGGACAGAAGTAATAAAGCACTGACTTGATGGTATGCTGATATCTGAGGATCCCAGTGTTGATCTAGGCGCTTTCCTCACTTTTTGACTGTTCTGTCTTGTAGGGTTGGATCCTTGTTTTTTGTCACCACCAACCAGTGTTTTTCCAGTGTCTCTGCAATTGAGCTGTTCATCAGAGACAAGAAACTATTTGTGTAAGTAGTGAGGCACTTGGAGCATTTCATACCTTGGAGTGAGGCACGGGGAATATCTTACGGGCTAAAAAAAAATTATTTCCACCAAAAGCTTGATTGTTCCCTTGCCACATCAGATTGTAATAGTAATGCTAATTGGTCTGTAGAGCAGGGAGATGAAATACTAAGAGGTGGGGGAAGGAGGGGAGAAATAAAGTGCTTTTATTTGCATACTGTGTCACAGTTTACCAAGAAGTGCTTTTCCTGCTCACTTTCCACTTTTGGTAACAGCTATTTTTGAAGTCTGCATGTGAATCCTGACTATGAACCCTGCGAACCCTGCCTGCCCTCTTGCTGATGTGGTTGAAACGCTGTCTTGCAGTGGTCCTAAAGTGCAAATATGAAGGGAGAGTTCTTGGAAAAGCTTTGCAAGGGATGCTTAGATGAAGAGGGCTGCTGGCTGGCTCTCAAGAGCTACCTGATCATCAAACACATCTCTCTGTTTATACATATACATATATATGTATGTATGCATATGTATGTGAATGCATGTATATATTATATACACATATGTAAATATTCATGCATGTTGAAAATGGAGTTTGGAATAGCCTCCAGCTGATGGGATGAAAAGTCAAGAGCAGATCCTTTGCAGTAAAGAAGAAATTGGAGAGTTGTGCCTGGAATGCCACAGGTTGCTCAGAGCAGTTTAATATTGCCCCTAACAGCTGCTCAGGAGTAAGTATTTCTCACAAGGACATTTCTTGCCAGTCTGTCCTGCTTACCAGCTTCGCTTATCAGCTGTGATTTTGGGACCTCACCAATTAAAGGATCTTTTTGTGAGCTGCATTAAGCAGCAAAACAATCATAGTGACATTTAACTGGCCTGTGAACTGGAGGTGAGTGGGTCTCTTTAAGGGTGTTTTCCCATTGTTGGGCATCATTCCTTCTTGCCTGGAAGCAGCTGTATGAGTTAGCTGTGGACTAAGCCCTCCTCCAGTTAGTAGCAGTCTACTACTTTCCCATGCACTTGTGTTAAGGATCATTCTCTTTGAAAAGAGATTCAGGAGCTTTTTCCCAATATATCTTAGCAGTCACATAGCTTTTAATTCATTTTCCTCAGAGGCTCTCAATATGACTGCATGGCTGTGAGATAGATCAGCCTTTACTTTACAGAGAAAGAAGTGACAGCACAGAGAGGATAAGCAACTTGCATATAGAGGAATCAGTGATAGAGAAAACAGAACCACATCAGGATAAACCAGACACACATACTGAGCCTGCTTCCTAGGTAACCTCTAAACCTGTACAACTCCCTTCCTGTCCTTGTAGCCATCAGTACACGAGTGGATATTACCGTGTGTCTGCCTACTTCCTGGCCTTGATGTTAGGAGATCTGCTGCCCATGAGAACTGCACCAGCCATCATATTCTCATGCATCACTTACTGGATGATTGGTAAAGAATTGATTCTTTTGTTGAACCTGTCATCTTCCAACACATTTGATTTCTGTCTTAGCCAGAGTTTAGTTCCTGTATCTATAACACGAAACTATTTGAAACTTCAACTGATTTAAGTGCTTGGCATCATGACTTCAAGAGACTCTGGGGCAGGGGCAGAGACACCTGCAATCTAAGACAGGAACCTGCTTTACCATATCTTTTGGTAATGCTCTTTGGGCCTTCAGAGCATGCATAGTTCCTGCCACCTCCAAACTGGTCTTTCTTCATGCTTTCCCTGTCTAGTACAGGAGTCTGAGGATCCTCTCTGGGATTCATAATGTGGTTGTTTACTGGATTCTTTCCTTTCTGTTTTTTGACAGGATACCAAGCTGTTGCAGGCCGGTTCTTCTTCTTCACGCTGAGCCTGATGCTGGTGTCTTACACTGCCACAGCCATGTCTCTGGCTATCAGTGCTGGGATGGATGTGGTGGCTGTGGCCAACCTGTTCATCACTATTTGTTTTGTTCTCATGCTTGTAAGTATATAAGGAGGTGTGTGCTCCTTTGGTGGAGGTGAAGAAGTAACTCAGACAGGTTGAGAGGATTGGGTGGAGCCAGCCCTAAGCAGGCTGAGAATCCACAGGCCAGTAGCATCTAGGTCCCATGCCTGCGATAGTCAAAAGATGTATTTCTGCCAACTTGTAATCTAAGAGTCAAATCATTGCTCAGGTGCAATTCAGTAGACATGATGCCACCAGAGCTTTGCAGTATGCCCCCAGCATTGTTGTTTATTGTATTTTTAAAATTTTTCCCTACAAAAATTGAAAAAAAATTCTTGCATTTCCAGTATTAGAAATTTAAGTGATCAATTAGATAATTTAAAAGGAAAAAAAATCTTGAAATAAATTTTAGATTGATTCATTTTATTGAATTAATTTCTGTTACCCAATGGGATTAGCAGGAGCATACTCTTGCTTTATTTTAATTGAGTATTGTCTCTAGGTTCCAGAAATTACTTCAATACTCTTCTTCAAGGACTTCTAAGGAAGAGCGCAAATGAGAAAGGAATTTTGACTGCTTACAGATGAGGCATGTGAATTCTCTTTCAAAGAGATGATGATGTTAGTAATAAAACTTCTTGACTGTGAGGCCTATCAAGTTAGAGTAAAAAGTACCTCCTGTCAGGTGATTCCTGGTAGTTGTCTGCATACATATCCTGAGCCCAAAGCACATCCCTTATTTTTCGATCTGCAACTTAACTTGCTTTTGTCATAAGCTAAGTGATAGCGTATCGCTTCAAACGCATGCTGTGAGTGAGAAATGTGCATGCATAGTGAAGGGCAGCTAATGTACATTGAGTTACATCACAGTGTGTAAGGAATGGCACGTGCAGTCTGAAAGATAGCAGGGTAAGCACAAAAACACTTGTGCTGAAGCATAGCCTGAAGCATCATGTTTGGCTATGAAATCCAATCCAAACTAAGAAGTGAAAGAGTAAATCTTGTTTCAGACAGGAGAGAGTACACACTAAAGATGTAGGTCAGAGGAGGAAGCTGAACAGTAAGATCCCTTAAGGATCCCCACAGTTTCCTTCTTGTTTCTCCACTTGCTCATTTTCCAGTCATCCTTCTTTATCCTCTGTCTAGCCTACTATAGGACACTCCTACAGAGTAAAAAGTTGTTAGCATACATGCTTCTTAGCTCACGTGAATATAGAAAACCTTTCTGACCTCTTTGCAAGCGTATGAACTTGGAGTGCTGTTGGGCCAGCTAGCTGGGACCACTTCAAGGTTTGACCCTCATACCTGTAGGCATGGGCATAATAGCAGCAGGAGGTCCATCAGTCCCAGTGCACTTCTGCTGGGCAACTGCCTTATCCATGTGAGAATAGTACTGTTTGCAGTAAACAGAATTTGTGACTCATTAGTCTCTTCTGTTCTGTTTCAGATCTTCTCAGGCCTCCTAGTAAACCTCCCTTCTGTAATGGACTGGCTGAACTGGCTCAAGTACTTCAGCATTCCCCGATATGGACTCACTGTGAGTAGAAAGCAGCACTAGTCTCCTGTGAGTAATGTAGCTACCCTGCTGCTTCCTTGAGAGGTTCTGAGTATAAATGAAGTTCTTTTAAAAGCCAGATTTGGTTTCTTCCCGTGAGCATGGTAAAAGAACAACAAACCAGAGAACCCCCAAAAGGAAGCTGAAGTTAATCTTTGTGTGAGAGGTGGAAGTCTCAGAGACTGAACAAATCTTTTGTGTTGTTTGGACAGCAGCAGAGTGAGCTGTCCAGTGAGGCACTAATTCCTGATCTGAATAGTTGATCCCTATGGTTTATAATAAAGTTAAATATTGTATGGCCTCTCCAGACTGCTGTTTGGGTAGCAAGTTTTATATTAATGACTGTCTAGCTGGTTAAAGAATTTAGCACAATGCCAGTGTTGTTTTGTGTGGCTCCATTTGAAGTGAAATATGACTTACTGCCATTTGTAAATAATAAGGAGCTGGGGTACCAGAAAGCTAAGGGTGCAGCTGCTTGAAACAAAGTAACTCACAATCCCAGGTACAACTACATGTTGTGCAGAGAAGAGATTCAGAGCAGCCCTGTGCAGAAGGACTTGGGGGTGTTGGTCAATGAGAAAATGAACATGAGCAGGCTTCATTGTGTGGTCGCAGCCCAGAAAGCCAACCGTATCCTGGACTGCATAAAAAGAAGCATGACCAGCAGGTCGAAGGAGGTGATCCTGCCTCTCTGCTCTGCTCCCTACCCCTCAGTAGACTGACTCAGATGAAAATGGATAAACTGGAACTCATTGCTGGCAAGTGACCCATGATTATATCATTGAAATGTAACTTAGAATCCAAAGACTTAGACACCAAACCATCCTGCATGTGAAATTTGGACCAGTTCCTCAGAAAGGTAGTGATTAAGAGCTTCAAAACAAAAAGGAACATAAACATACAATTCCAAGAATGGTGATAAGTGTCTTCTAATAATCAAATCAGTTTAAGGTGTTTCAGTTTTAGCATCCCAAATCACTAACTGTAAAAATGCAATGTCTGCCTCTTTCCCTAGGCTCTTCAAGTGAATGAGTTCAGAAATCTCTACTTCTGTGGGGAGAAGAATCCAAATGTTACCGTGCCTGCAGGCAGTTGTCCCCCTGATATCTCAGGAGAAATGTAAGTGTCTGACTCACGGTGGCCTGAATGGTGATGACTTGCTTAAAGAGAAGTCTGATGGTTTGAAGTATTTATAATATTCACAGAATAACCACTCACAGGCCAGTCTCAATAAAAAAACCCCAAGATAATGCATTTTAGAATTATGTAGTAAAACTTTATAAATGCCCAACAGTGAAGTAACGATGAAACTTGTCCTAAAACTAGGCAGATGAGCAAAATTAAATTCTGGGGGTTTTAACCTAGCCCTACCTTGTCAGTTTTCTTAAACAAACACAGGGTCACTTAGCAAAGGAAATGCACTGTGTTGACAGCTACAGAGTTGTTGGGAAGCACTAGACCTGTGATCACAAACATGCCTGCCCATCAGAGTTTGTTTGTAAATCCTAACCTCCCTCCAGATACAGGAGAGTACCATAAGTATCTATCTCCCAGTGCTACTGCCCCATTTAGAATACTCTTTGACTATTGATACCTTAAGCTGCAGCAATACAAGTATTTTGTGACCCTAGCTATTCTATGATGGAGAGCTGGCAAACTGAGGTTATTGCAGAGAATAGTGCTGGAGCAGTGTTTCCAGAGCTTTTGGACGGCAAACTGGTGATATGGATCTCCACTGTTTGCTCTGTGAAATTAATGCTTTTGTACTTACCATGGTTAAATGTGGTGCTGAGGTTTACCCATAAGTTGCCAGCTATCTATAAACAGCAATTAGGATACTAGTGAAAAAAAATTACGAGAAACAGAGAACTAGATTTGTCCCTTAAGCTTATTTTTGCAATGATAGGTTATGAAGTTAAGAAACCTAACATGAGCCTGCAGTATGAGCTCACAGCCCAGAGAGCCAACCGTGTCCTGGGCTGCATCAAAAGGAGAGTGGCCAGCAGGTCAAAGGAGGTGATCCTGCCCCTCTACTCTGCTCTTGTGAGACCTCACTTGGAGTATTGTGTGCAGTTCTGGTGTCCTCAACATAAAAAGGACATGGAACTGTTGGAACAAGTCCAGAGGAGGCCACGAGGATGATCAGGGGACTGGAGCACCTCCCGAATGAAGACAGGCTGAGAAAGTTGGGGCTGTTCAGCCTGGAGAAGAGAAGGCTGCATGGAGACCTCTTAGCAGCCTTCCAGTATCTGAAGGGGGCATGTAAGGATGCTGGGGAAGGAGTCTTCATTAGAGACTGTAGTGGTAGGACAAGGGGTAACGGGTTAAAACTTAAACAGGGGAAGTTTAGATTGGATATAAGGAGGAAGTTATTTACTGTAAGGGTGGTGAGGCACTGGAATGGGTTGGCCAAGGAAGTTGTGAATGCTCCATCCCTGGCAGTGTTCAAGGCCAGGTTGCACAGAGCCTTCGGTGACATGTTTTAGTGTGAGGTGTCCCTGCCCATGGCAGGGGAGTTGGAACTAGATGATCTTAAGGTCCTTTCCAACCCTAACTATTCTGTGAATCTATGAGGTTACTCTATTTCTGTCCTGTTTTGCAGAGTTGAGGGTAAAAGAATCTTTGTGGGACAGGAATAAAAATAACTGCCTGAAGACTTGCACCACATAGTATTACTAACTTCCGGCCCATGCTCTTCTGCAGGTGTTCTGGTGAAGCATACCTGTGCAGCCAAGGAATTGTACCTACAAACTGGGCAATGTGGGAAAACCTAGTGGCTCTCTTCTGTATGACTGTTATCTTCCTTATCATTGCCTATGCAAAACTCCGTTTTATGAGAAAGTTCACATAGACTCCTGTGTTGCCTTCCTTGCAGCTTCTTTTGTCCTAAAACTGCAAAGCTTATTAGAGCCTACTGGAAGTTGCCAAAAGATTTCAACTGACTTTACTGAACTTCAGACAGCAACCCTGTCTCCTTGTCTCTGGAGCATGATCTCCATTTGACTATGTGATTCTGGTTTTTAAAAAGAAATGCATTGATGTACATCACATAAATGACTTTTTGTAAGAGAATATGATTCTTATAATTCCTTATGTACATATCAAACTATATATTGTTAAGCATTATTCTTCTGTGGCCAGCTTAAACAGGAAATGTTCAAAGGGAAGTGTGAGCTTCTTCATCACCATATATAGGTGGTATAAGGTGGTGATGTTGTTTAAGTATTGATATGCTGCCCCTTGATAGTGCCCATCACACCTAAAAGCCACAGACCATTCACAGCATGCTGGAAATGCATCTGAGTTTGAAGTCAGTACAGGGAACGAGCACTCCTTACCAAGCAAGAACAGTTATACTTCTAGTAGCTTCTCACTGGAAGCTACTTGCAGAAGCAACTTTTGCTTGGCTAAAAGCTAAACTGTAGTGGTGTATGACATTTCACCTAAGAAGAGGGAGTTTTGTTGTAAACAACAAACCAACTTCCACCACCCCCCAAAACAACCAAACAGCCCTCCCCGAAAACCCAACAACAAAAAAATGTTCATCTTCTACTTAAAAGGAGAAGAGGGAATTAATTTCCATTTTTTTTGTTTTTCTTCCAATAAAAATGTATATACTTGGCAATAGCACATCTTAATGATTAACGGCACTGTCTATATATAGTACTACTTACACCATGGACTGAAAAAGCCCATGTAGACACTACTGTGGCAATCCACAGCAACACTTAAACTGCAGTCACCATGAACTGATTGTAGCATGCCAGCAGTTGTCTCCTCACCATATCATTAGCATCACAGCTCCTAAGCTGCAGTAAGACCCCCAGATACAAGTAGATCAGCTAAGCTGAAAGAAAACATCCTCAAACACAAGGCTAAAGGGTTTGCTTGTGAGGGCTGCACTAGTGTGCAGCGGTGAAAGTGCTTCTGTTACTCTTGCAATACGTGGTTCAGTCGTGGTGTTACGAAGTGTTATGAAGAGAGAAATGTACTGACAGCACAGCCACGTCGAGCACAAGCCGTTCTCCTGCTGAGCTGCTTCAACTGCCTCGTGCACCCTCCAAACACTTGCTGTACGCGGCAGTGGAGCCCACCCCGTACGACGCGGCCGGGCGGTGGGACGGGCACGCCAGAACCTACCCGAGCAGCATTCACCCCGCGACAACTCCACCGCCGTGTACGGAGCGGTGCGCTACCACCCCCGACCGACGGGGCCGAGCATGCGTCGCGGGGCCCAGGGGTGGGGCCGCGGCCTGTGTGAGGTCCAAGCCGGAAGCGGGCTCTGCGTGAGGGGGTCTGTTCCCATGGCGACCGCTGCGGAAGGGCTGTCGGAGGCCGGCGCGCAGCCCGCCAAGCGTAAGGGTCTGGGGGGGCCGTCTCCGGGTTCGCCCCTCAGCCGCATGGCGGTGGCCGGGCCCTGCCAGGCCGCGGCTCTGGCCCGGTGGAGCAGCAGCCGCCCCGCGGAGGGAAGGGTGCGGAAAACGGCTCCGGGGTGGGCCCGCTGTTCGTGATTCTCGGCCCTGGAGCCCGGCGGCTGCATCCCCCCAGGGGTCACCGCGTGTGTCTGCCGCTCCCCCGCGCCGCTGCTTCTGCCGGCGGACACTGCGGGGCTCGGGGTAGCCTTCATTTTCAAATCGGTAAAAGCAGCCGGCAAAAGAAAGAGCAACCTGTCGGGTTGAGGAGGAGGTGCAGAGCTGTGCCCACGAGGAGCAGAGCAGGGGCAGGTTGTGTAGTAATGGGTTTGGAAAAGCAGTGATCGTTGTTTTCTGTAGGTGGGGATCTGTTGAAGCTCTTCGTGAAACCGACGGGGGGGGGGGGAGGGGGTGTGTGTTTCTGATTCAGTGACTAGAAATAAACATCAGTAAAATTGTGCACAAAGTCAGTCAGAAGTTATCCTCAAATTCCTTTTCTGTCCTATAAGCACACGAGGGGGCTGCTGCTTGCAAGTTCAGTCAGGCCGGGTGCCTGTCCCTTAAATGCTTCTCAAAGTATTTTGTTGAAATTATCTTGCTGCTACCTCAGGGAAACTGCCTAGGTTTGTTACCCTTTAGTATGATGTACACAACTTATACGGCAAGTTGGTGTAGTCAGTTTGAAGGGGGAAAAAAAGATAAGTGGGACCATTAATCTGTATAGTGTGTTTCTTTACCTGCTACCTTTCCCCTAATCTTGTACCCGTCTACTCTGATCAGAAGAGCCTGCTGTTGAAACAGCAGAAGAAGCTAAGGAACCAGCAGAGGCAGACATCAATGAACTCTGTAAAGACATGTTCAACAAAATGGCCACTTATTTAACAGGTGAACTGACAGGTAAGGCACAGCAGTATTGACCTACAAGTAAGTTTTTGTTTCTTTTCATTTTCTTCTAAAGATCTATTGTGTAGTTTGTTTGAAATGTACCTATTTAGATCATATCTTGCAAGACTGACAGTTTAAGTCTGGCATGTTGCTAGAGTACTGACAACACTAAGATCAGTTATATTAATGAAGTCCCAGAATAACAAAAATGTTTTTCAAAAGAATTTAGTAAGATATCAGCAACTTAAAAAAAAGAATATCTTTTTAGTCTTGGAGAAGATAGTACATGGAAAACCAACCAAACAAAAGGGGTCTGGGTTAAGAAGGACTAGGAGAAGAGGACAACTGAGAGTGGAATGCATGCATCTATTTTGTTTTGAAGTGAGAGCAAGGGTCATACATGCTTTCCAACATTCATGCTTTATTCTGAGGTGCTGTGCAACATTAACTGGACAAAGTAAACTGCTCAACAAGTCAGTGTGTTCTATAGGCTCTAATTTTGAAAGCAGGCCACAGAACTAATTTGCCTGAACTTGAAGAGTATATGGTACAGATTACCAGTCTGGATTTGTGTTATCAATTTTGTGAATGTAAATTTAACTGACAGAATAAAATTAGAAATATGATGAATTAGTTAATTTTTCTCTTTAAAAAAAATTTGCAAGTGAATAGGTATTTGTCAGTCCAGTTGATTTTTGCAATTAAAAAATATAATCTCTCTTTCTCTAGCGCATTATCCTAATACCCATATTATCATCTAAACTATTATTTGTACATTTGGCTATTGGTTTGAAATCTCTTGGCCTGTTGAAGAGTCTGCACCCAATTCACACTGCATCAACTTTTAATCAGAATGAACTTTGTTTTTTTTTAAGCCACCAGTGAAGACTATAAACTCTTGGAAAACATGAATAAGCTGACTAGCTTGAAGTACCTAGAAATGAAAGATATCGCTATAAACATCAGTAGAAATCTGAAGGATTTAAATAAAAAATGTAAGTAAACCAAATAAGGTAAGGGTATAATAAATAGTACATTCACTTAGGAAGTGAAGCATTTAAGAGTCAGTTCACACTCCATTAGGTGCTGAAGCAAAGAAAACACTGAAATAGACATACTGCTATACAGTGGCAATCTTGTATATTTTTTTACAGCTATAGACTACGTAGACTAGTATAAGAGAAATTATATCTGATTTTATGTCCTGTTTTATTCTAAGTTTTGGATATGATAGGAAATACTGCTTCTCTGATTCATGTTGTATTGTTACTTGTGTTGAGTCTAGCCAGTACTCTTAAACTTTCCATACTTTCCTGGAAGAAGGCTGTCAGTATCACTGCTTGATTTTGGGGCAGGGGAAGGAAGAAGCTTTTAAATTGTTCTATCAGAATAATGTAATAAAAAATTACTGTGTTTCAAATGTCAGCTGTTTCATGAAAGTGAATTGCTTGAGAAATGACAGAAATTATTTTTCTCCTTTTTCAAGATGCTGCTCTTCAGCCATATCTGGAACAGATCAACCTAATTGAGGAACAGGTTGCAGCTCTGGAGCAGGCAGCTTATAAATTGGATGCATATTCCAAAAAACTTGGTAACTATTGTCCTCTACTGTTACTGTGTAGCAGCATAATCCCTTGCAAGGGGACTTAAAAAGACAAAGTAAACTCCTCCTCTGTTTAATAAATCTGAGCTGCAGAGTTGACTGTGCTGCTTCTGGGCAACGAACATTGTATGTGAAGTAGTAAGCCTTGGGAAAAAATTAATATAACAAGTTCTCTGGAGGTGGACTAGTTATAGGTATTATAGAGCTACAGATTATTAGTGAGGCTTGATTTCTCTTTTACACTATGCACTGACTAAAATTTTAAAGACAGATGTTTAATCCTGCAAATAGAGGGATTCATGAAGTTCCACCAAGCACCCAAGTCCTCTTGGTTTAAATCAGTATTAGTTGTCTGACTTAAGAACCTTAAACATTTTGTTGCATAATTATACTTGCCTAAATGCTTTAAAAAATCATCCTGAGTGATACTGTAAATTAACTTAAATTTTAAGATGTTTAACAGCTTACAGGATTCGAAGCTTTTGCTTATCCAGACCTAAATAATTGTTCTTTTCTTCTGCAGAAGCCAAGTACAAAAAACTGGAGAAACGGTGAAATTGCAACAGTTTTTAAGTTGGAGTTGGGCTATGAGTCAGACTGATTTCTATCTAAGTTGCACAATAGCAATTCTGTATGTTGACAAGGATCTGGTTACAGCTAACATCAAAGCTGATAACTTTTTTTGTCTATTGACTACAGTAGGCTGTATTCAGGCTTAAGGCTGAATAATATTTTCCTCTTCTCAAGAGGTTCTCTTGCCTTAGTTGTTCTGCAGTGAAAAGTAGAAGCCTGTTCCTAACCCCTATGTTGATACTGGCTGTGTGTTAGTCCTATGTCCCACATGAAACAATCTTATCTAGGAAAAGCCCTTCAGAACCTAGAAAGACCTTATCCCTTAGTAACAGCTAGACCTAAACTTCATTTTTATGTTCACTAAGCTCTGTGTTGAGAAGATACCTGGGCCTTTGGAGTTATGAGCATGGTATTGAGAACACTTCATTTTGGTATCCACCTTTATCGGTTTAAAATAGAGAGATTAATTATTATAAATTTACAATAAAATAACTTGCTACATTTGTCTCATGAATTACAAATTCCTGTTGGAAAGATTATGTAATGTGTCTTTTTTTTTTTTTTTTTTCCAAAGGATCTGTTAATAAAGACAAACTCCTTCCAGCTACTGGAGATAATAGAAAATAATATGTTTTAAACTCTGTGTCAAGCATTCCTGCAATTATACTATTTTATTGTCGGGACCTCAGGTGCAGTGGCAAGGAGTATCACATGCTCAGCTTACTTAAGAGATCTTTACCAGTGAATTCTGATCCTAATAGTTTTTGAAGAGGCACAGAAAGCTTCTGAACCAGGTTAGCAGTGCTCCAAATTGCTAATTTAGCAGAGCCCTTCTTACTGAACAGTTATTTCAAGTGGACCTTTTTATCCATACCTACTACTTCAAGCTGTCTTTTGAGTGAGTTGCAGTGTAGGATAGTACTGATATAGGAAAGAAGTAGTTCAGACTTCTACAGGATGTTGAGAAGAATGTCTGTTCAGGTGCCAGTGTGCAGATCATAATGCCGTCAGCCAGTATACAGCCACTGTAAATAGGCCAGATGGACACTTCCCTAGTGCTGTTTAAAAGCAGTGAAGCAAAGATGACCTTTGAGAGACATCACCATCACTTCTAAAATATTTAAAATAGAAAGTACTGTTCTGTATGACCTTGATGTAGGAATTGAGAGAAGGTTGAGTTCACTTTGAAGAAAGGCCTTTTTGGAATGGGCATCTTTAAAGAACAGGGTTGTCTCCCAAAGTTATCTACCTATTTGCATCTGTATTGCTTTTATCCATAGTTAACTTGCAGATAATTTTTCTACCTGTGGAAACAAATTAGCCGTATTGGTATTGTGACCAAAGCAACATCCTCCAACCCAACAGGAAAGGGTACCAATAGATGAGTTGTCATTTCTGTGTTGGAGGCAATGATACCATGTAGAATGGCAGCTTGTTTTAAAAACTGAGAGATCATCATCTTCTGAGGATTCATTCTGTGTTTGCAGTTCTACTTGGGCAGGAGGATCTAGCTAGCCAGATCTGAAATCTTGCTGCCTAGAAACTGGCATTTGAATGACAGCCTGAACAGTAGCCTGCTTGATAATCTCTGATGCTGGAAAGTGGTACCACAAGGTGGTAGATAATGTAGAAGTCCTGTTTTTCTAGTGTTTCGTGCATCTGTAGATAATACAAGAGCTAAATGTGACTAAGCCAAAGCACACAAGAGCTAAATGTGACTAAGCCAAACTCACCAGTGTTTTTGATAGTGTCATCCTTTCTCTTTATGATTGTGGAGGAGAATCACAGATGTTTGATTGCTGATACAAAAGCTTGAGGGTGCTGCTCAGAGCTCTTCTGTTCCCTGAAAGAATGAGGGTTTTCATTATAGTATGTAGCACCTGCTTGTGGCTAGGAGCTTAGTTCCTGAATCCCTGTAAGTCCCTTTCTGGCCCCTACCTGCCTTTAAGACAGAAAAGTTGCTGACTTGCATTAGGTTGGAAATGGTTCTGGAGCTGACTGGCTATTGGTTCTAGGACAAGGCACTGATCTTGAAATCAGAAAGCCTAGGTAATCTTTTGATTCCCAGCTGCTTCTGGGAAGATAGTGCTAGATACACATAACGGATGCTGGCATACAAAGGAATTGTTCTGCACTACAGGGATGCATCTGGCCCTGCACTCTGGCTACATACAGAGGCCCAGATGAAGGGGTGGCATAGTTGTGTCCCAAGGAATTGCAATGGAGAGCTGGCCATCTGCTGTCTAGAGAACTGATAATCTCCATGTGATGAAAATACGAAGCCCTAAGTGCCAGTGTCTTGTCCCATCACATAGCAGCAGGCCAGTTAAGTTTGAATCATGGCAGATAACCTGCAAATCAAATATTGAACACAGAGTGGAATGTGGCCTGGACATCTCCATGCTCTAGTGGCAGTATACTGCCACTGTAGTTGAAAGTGCACTTCCTCATTGGGTGTGTGCTGTATGCTCAGACTCTCAACGAGACACAGACTTTACAGATCCAAGTTGGGTATGGAACTGGGTGCGTGGTAGCCCTGCTGTGTCTTTAGGCAAGTCCCAGTCAGCTTCCCTTAACACCTACTATCCACATTCTAGTTGGGATGCCCAAACTCAGTTCCATAGTAAGAAGGATTCACTGTCACTGGGATCATAACAGCAGCCTTGCTGTGTAAATTCCTGAAGTGGCCCAGAACAACAGTGTGGCTCTCCCCTGTGTTAACAACTTCTGGCACTTCCAACTGACTTGGACCCAGTAGGACACCTTTTCATGTTGTGGCCATGGGGAGGTGTTTCAGGGCTGCTCATCTTTCTTAAAAAGAGGAAACGGTTATGTGCTTCACCCTTTTCAAACATGGTTTAATATACCAAGCTCATCCTGTGGCAGCAAGACTTCCATAATGTGTGCCTGGAGCATGCTAGGTTGCCAAAGGCAGTTACGGGCATCACAGCAGCCCTGGAGGAAGCTTTCCTAACACAAAATTTAGATACAAGAATTGTAAGAGTTTGGGCAGACAGGCAAAAGATGGGCTGGTGCTAGCTAAGCAAGAACATGTTCTCAGAAGCACTAGGGCTAGAGTTTTTTCTTCTGCTCAGAAATGAACTGGAAGTTTGTGATTAAGCAGATTGTGACTGTACAGAACACCACTGGAGAACATGCATACTAGCTGTAAGCCCTAATTACCACTTGTCAGGTCTGAAGGCAGAGCATCCTGTCAGTGTAACGACTAAAATTGGACTGGTGCCCTCTAAGACAGCATCAATGCAGCTGTTGTTAACGGGTATTGTTCTTCACCCCTCAAAGCCAAGGGGATTCAGGAGACTTGAGTGACTAAGTGGGTAGGTAAATATGATCACATGAAAGTAAACCCATTATCTCTGTACTTGCCTCACCTGAAGGATGCTCAGTCTGCATGGAGCTCCCTGGCCTGCCCCATCCCACCTCTTCATAGTCAGAGGTACGATGTCTGGTTTGTATGTTTATAACAAGGCAAAGAGCAGGCTCAAGAATAGGTGACAATCCTCTTTGGATCTGGTTTTGTAGAACTGCTGGCTTAGACATATGTTGTTTTAATCATCTGCTTTGAGGAAGAGGTCCACTCACCACATACCACACAACATGCTGTTGGAAGGTCTAAGAACCTGCGTGATCAGGGCACAGAAAACGTCAAGGAACTTGCTATTTGCTCGTTGTCTTTCTTTGCTAGGATTGCAGGAAGGCCACAGGGGGGCGATGTGTCAGCAGAGAAAACTGTTACAAGAGAAAGCCGTAAAGGCGGAGTAAAGACAAAATCCTGCTCCTGTTCAAAAAGTTACTTTTGTGTGTGTAAGAAATACAGCGCTATTTCAAAACTACAAAGATGAAAACCTCCAGGAGCTCTGAAGATGGGAATCCATCTAGCCATTGCCATCAAGTGCTTCTTGTTTACAGGTAAGAGAGCTAAGAAATAGCAAATTCCTTCATAAACTTTTGAGTATCCAACCTCCACGAAGCAGAAATGGGAATGAGAGCTTGTTTCACCAGTGACTATATTGGGAGGAAATTTTAGGTACTGAGTACCTGGCTGGTTGGAGGATTGTGAGACAAGGGCATCCCAATCAGGCTAAGGGCTTTCAGCTGTGTTCCCAGTTTTTTCCTCTGAGTAAGTATTTCCCTCTCTGCCTGACAGCCCTCTGTGTGACTGGTAGAATACAAATCACAGCAAGGATGGCACGTCCTTTGGAGAGCAGTACCACAGAAGAGACATAGGTAGGTGTGTGTGAACAGCATTATATTGAGGAAATATGTAGTCCAAAAGCAGAAGCACAACGTGGTTACTGCTTAGACATTTCACCCGGAAAATCCATGAGAAGTTTCAGAGGAGGTAGAGAGGTATAGGGGGAGGCTAAATCTCTATAATTTCTCTTCTGCAGCATTTTCTGGTGGAAAATATAATAAGAAAGTAGCATGTGCTTGAAGGGAAGAGCAAGGGAAAGAACAGAGGGAGGGCTGACAGATGAGAATTAAGGGGCAAAGTATCTCAAGTGATCTATGCAACTGCTTTTGAGCTGAAACAGTTCTTGAGGACTTGGCCTGCAGCTGCAAACCAGGGGTAAGAATCTTGTGGTTCAATTCCAGAAGAGGATTTTCCCCCCAGTACCTCAGGACAGTTCTGCCCAGCAGCTTTAACAGGTTATTCTGAAGTCATCCAACTTTTAGAACAGTACTCTGTGGAGATGCCCACAGTCTTCAGAAGGGGCTTTTAAGTCACTAGTGGAAACTACAACATGTCCAACAGCTGAAAAACAGCTCTTCTAGAATGGAGTATACTTTTTAACCTGGAACTCTCGTGTTCAATAGAAATGTTAAAAGATACCCAATGGGATGATAATCACAAGTGTATATAATGGCCTGAAGATAAATACATTGTTGTATGTGTAGCATGCCATCAGAGGACAAACATACAAACAAAATGTAAGTAATAAGTGGAAGACAAGCATAAATGCAAGGTTTATTAAAGATTAATGTTTGTCCTTGTTTTCTGATATTGCGGTAGACAATGTTGACCTTAGAAAAGATCACAAAGAATTAAAAATGGAGCAGTTCATCCAAGTTTGTTGGCAGCAAGTGTTTTTTTTCTAACCAGTATGTTTTTACTGTAGGCTTCATAAAGTAAGACTTCCAGGATGCAACTTTAGCCCTTCCTGATCCCACATCCCTATTCTGTATTGCAATGAAACCCCTGGGAGCCACAGTCATTTTCTTGCTGGTTTGCTTTGTCCGCCTCCTTGTCTGTTCAGGGATGTCTGAAACAGGGAAGCTACCTCCTGGGCCATTTCCTTTGCCCCTCATAGGAAACATGCTGCAGCACGAAGCAAGTAGATGTAACTTAAAAGCTGTGTTCTTTTTTGGTAGACTGTTTCACCTCAGTAAGAAGTATGGTTCTGTGTTCACAATATGTTCGGACTTGGTGTGTCCAATGGTGTTGTATGAACCTTATGCTGTGAAATAAGCTCTGACTGATTGACAAAGGCGTAGAATTCAGTGGAAAAGGATTTATACCAGTCTTCCAAAAGTTCTCCAGAGGAACGAGTACTTTTCTGTGAGATTTTTCCTAGGTAGAGGTGTTCTTTGGGAAGGGTGTAACTGAGAAGTCAGAAGCGGAAAAAGCTGATGTTTCATTTAGCATAGGAGCAAAGCCTGGAAGAATTTGAAATTAAATAGTCCTAATCTCAGCTGTTGTAGATCATAGTTGTTTTATCTTTTAAGATCTGGGTTATGACCTAGAGAGCAGATGGTTGTGGGCAAATTCTCACACAGCTTTCCACCCTTCTGTGGGTATGTCACCCCAGCGGGACAAGTACATCCTAAGATAGCCAGGATTACTTTTCACTGGGGGCCATTGCACTCCCTCTTTCTTCCTCCTTTCCTGAAAAAAAGAAAATTTGGGCAAACTGCCATAAAGAAAGCAGGCGTCTCTCTGATATGATAGCAGGTTAAAGAATTTAACATAGAGGCATTGCATCAGGAGTAGTTAAATAGAGCAATGCATGAACTGCTTGCAATTTGAAATATAATAAAAAATGAAAATGAGAATCAATATGAGAAGAGTGAATAAATTCAAATTTAAAGTTGCTTTGAAAGATGCTAAAAAGCATTTAACCTGGGAATTATGGCAAGAAATATTTTCTACCTTACAGAGGTGAAATTTCATCTGAAGGGCAAAAGGCAGTGGAAAGACCAGTTACTTCTGCCTTCTGAAATTTCTTACAATTACTGTTCGCTGGACTGTATAAGTGTTGAAGCTTAAACGTTGGTTACTCATGCTTCTAATCTGCAGCATATGCAGTAATTTTCATCTATTACCTAGGGGTTATCATATGCAGTTTTTAGCCTATGAAGGATTCAGATTAACCTGAATGGCTCTCGGAGCTTAGTGTTTCTTGCAGTATGTGAGCATAGAACAGGAAGCTCTAAAGGTCATAATTTCTAGGGAATTAATCCCCTTGTGCAGGGTTTTGGGGTTTTCCCCTTACTTTTCAAGTAGTATTTCAGACAGCTGCAAATGAAACACATCAGGAAGATGGGACAGAGTCAGCTGGAACAGAAATTAGATGACACAACCTATGCAGTAAAATGTGTTACCTGTCATTTAACACCAGTTCTTGATCTGGAAAATGAGTAACCAAAGTGTCCCCATGTGTGTGAGAAGCTGTTAAGAGAGCCACACATTGCAGTGGAAAAGCTATGCTCCTTGGGCTGACAGTTTTCAGTGAAAGCAAGAAGCCAAATGAAGCAGACTCCATATTAGAGTTTGAAAAACTGGAAGCACAAGTGTTAAAACTCTCCCTGAGTACCTTGGCTACAAGAAAGCTTGAACCTTTGTTCTGTGTTTCTCTATTGGGGGTATATGAGTGTGTATCCAACAGCACACAAATATTGAGAATTATAGTTATGACCTGTGTGAAAAACATATCTGGTGCATTTTTGTGCCAAACAGAAGTGTTTAGAAACATTAGTACCAAAGCAAAAGCTTTTCCGTGTTAATGAGTAATCCAAAAGAGAACTTCATCCTGAGTGTCCTGCAGCTCTGGTGAGCCTCAGTGCATTCTGTGTGATACAAAGTCACTTAGGTCTCTTGACAGTAACATACATAGCTTAACATGCTACCACTGAGCACTGACATTACAAGAGGTCAAAATAGAGTCCCTCCTCTAATCTCAAAGCTCACTGCATGTCATGGTGGAGTCCCTGGGAGCTTAAGGTGTTTCCTTGCTGATTTGCAGTGCTTGCCTCCTTTTCAGCATGGAACAGAAAGGCTGTCCCTGGGCCCATTTCCTTTGCCTATTTTACTCATGGCACAGCTGAAGAGGAAGTATGGAGTGCCTTGAAGACTTGGAAAGCTGCAGGTAACGTGATTAAGTAGGAAATGTCAGTCCTACATCTGTATCCGGTATGCTTGGCAATTTGTGTAAACTCTTTTATTTTGCCTGTGTGTAACATGGCAGGGGGGTTGGAACTAGATGATCTTAAGGTCCTTTCCAATCCTAACTATTCTATGATTCTATGATTCTATGATAAGATTGTTGTAGTGATCTTTACATACTTCATAAAGCAATAGGAAGATGCAAGCTGCTGTTCATCTAGGAAATGGCACTTGGAGGATCCATGTATTTGATTTGCCCTCTCTTGCCACAAAGGAGAGCTCCGTAAGCACAGCTGGGGTTCTGGTAGGTGTTGTAGGGTCAGTCCAGCCTTCGCCCACATTGTTACTGACTGTGGAAGTTTCATAGGTTGTGTTGGCCAGCTCAGTCTTCAAGCCATAATATGTTTCATATAAATGAGTGAAATAAAACAGATATATATAAGACATTTGGGATTATAAGGTTTGTAGAAGCGGTTTTTTCACTAAATGGTGTTCTTCTGTGTTGTAGATTAAGCCCAGCCATCAGCCCAGAAACCATGCAGCCACTCGCTCACTCCTCCCGCTTCCTCCCCCCGCTCCTGGAGGGATGGAGAGGAGAATCGAAAAAATACAGCTCCCACGGGTTGAGATAAGAACAGTCCAGTAACTAAGGTATGACACAAGCCACTACTGCTACCACCAATAAGAGTAATGATAAGGGGAATAACAAGGGAAGAGAATATAACCACTCACCACCTGCTGAGACCCAGCCTGACCCGAGGAGTGATATAGCCCTTCTGGGTAACTGACCCCAGTTTATATAGTGGGCATGACGTGCTGTGGTATGGAATACCTCTTTGGTTAGTTTGGGTCAGGTGTCCTGTCTCTGCTACCTCTCTGGCAGAGCATGAGACTCAGAAAGTCCTTGGTCAGAGCAAACATTACTGAGCAACAACTAAAAACATTGGTGTTATCAGTGTTGTTTCCAGGCTGAAAATCAAAACCACAGCACTGCACCAGCTACTAAGAAGGAGAAAAATGACAGCTACTGCTGAACCCAGGACACTGCCACATGACTGTACTGGTAAAACTTTCAGGTCTATTTGCTCTGCCTGTGTTTGTAGTTGATACAACATTACCTGTGTCTAAGAACTCATTTATGAGAACACAAATGCCTAAATTAGATAATTCTATCTCATCATGGGTTTGACTGCACAGGCACCACCTTAGATATTTTGAAGCAAAGCAATCTGTCAAAATACTGAATTGATGCACTTCTATAACAAACTGTTGGCCCAGCTTGCACCCTGGGTAGACTGATGGAGGAAGCCTGGGTTGATGAAGATAATCTGGCAGAAACTTGCACCAGTGTTGTTGATCAATAGTTAATGTCCCATACTTGAAACTACCTCTGTCCAAAACTATTACTCTCCTTTTCCAGGGCCAAATAAACTTCAAATGAAATTAATCCCATACCCGAACATGACAAGATCTATAATCTTGTCCTTGTCTATTCCCTGTGATACTATTTGTTTCCTTTTGCTCAATGGAATGGGTTTTCTATGATGATCTGTGGTTTTCTTCATCCAGGGCAAAAGTTGTGGGTTGTTGACTTCTACTGAGAAGCAATATTGCCATAGATACAACAAAGTAAAGTAATATCAAACAAAAGCAGTACAATTCTCCTCAGCTTATCTGCAGTTACAAGCATGTCTAAAAGAGTTTTTTGTTTTTACTATTTCCCAGCTTCCTGGGTGTAGTGGTTTAAACCCAGCCACACAGCTTGTTCACTCCCTCTCTCCCTTGCTCCTCCAACTCCCAGAGAGTTGGGGAGGAGAATCAAAAGAATGTAGCTCCCATGGGTTGAGATAAGAACAGTTTAATAACTAAGGTATAACACAAATCACTACTGCTACCACCAATAATAATAATAATGATAAAGGAAATAACAAGTGAAGAGAATACAACACCTCACTATCCGCTGACCGATAACTCACCCCACCCTGCCCGACTGAGCACCGACCAATACCTCCTCCAACCCCGCAAGAGCACTAGCCCTTTCGCGTAACTCTGAGTTACATCCTGGGCATGACGTGCTGTGGTATGGAATACCTCTTTGGCTAGCTTGGGTCAGGTGTCCTGTCTCTGCTTCCTTCTGGCCTCCCCTCCTCCCTGGCAGAGCATGAGACTCACAAAGTCCTTGGCCAAAGGAAACATTTGAGCAGTAACTAAAAACATACGTGCTATCAGCACTATTCCCAGGCTGAAAGTCAAAACACAGCGCTGCACCAGCTACCAAGAAGGAGAAAAAATGGCTGCTATTGCTGAACCCAGGACACTGGCTTAATGGCCTCCTTCTTTCCTCCATGAGCTACAGGGGAAGCTTGAGGCCCCTGCACAGTTTGGGCCTGGAGCAAGCACTACTGCTTCCTCTCAGCTTCCTTGACATCTTGCAGGCTATCAATAGCATCTCGCAGCTCAGCCACCTGCTGCAGGAGAACCTCCACCAGGGAGCACTGAGTGCAGCCCTGCCCATTGTGCAACCTTCCCTCACAAGACCAGTGCAGGCACTCTCTACACTTGGAGCTCTGCACCACAGCCTCCCCTCTCATCTGCTCTGTTTGGATGCCTATGCTGGCCATAGCTGGGGCAGCCAGAGCAGAGCTCCCAGACCGGGCTCTGGTCATAGGGGGAGTGCTCACCATCCCGCTTGCCTGCCCTCACAAATTACCTTGACCTGCCCTGTTTGTCTGCCCTGTTCCCCGTGCTCCCTGGGAATTTTTTTTACCCACTCAGGGCTGGTGCCGCCCCTCCTGGCTCTGCCTGCTGTGAGTCCCTGCTCCCATCAGCTGAGCTGCCGGCTCCTGGGCAAGGCCTGCCGAGGACTTGAGGCTCCCTCGGTGGCTCGTGCTGCTCTGAATTGAGGCTCCTGGATGCTGATCTTCCCCTCGCTCCGGTGTTGAAGGCGTCCTCTCTCGAGATACTCACCTCGGCAATTCAGCCTGATCTTTTGAACCAATATGTTTCTTTATTACCTCAAACACAGTTCGCTAAGGAGCAAGCAAGGTCAATGCTATGTTATCTCCTGTGATTGCCTAGTTCCAGAGTTTAGCAGCTGCTTCATCCCATTTTTTTAGGATCATAAATGATTATCTTGTCTACACCAGAAACTTCCTGGGAGACCCATCTTAATAATTTTTGCTGTTTAAATTCTTCTATTGTTGCATTATGCTTAATCATCATGGCCTCCATATGCTTGCACACATTTTTCTCTTCTCTAGACATTTCAGAACCCATTTGACCTATCTCGTTATTCACCTCCATCTTGCAGAGATGACTGAATATGGCCGTAATCCTGCCTCCTTTCAGCAGCGTTAAGTTCAACGGGAGATTGTCACTAGTGTAGCACTACGGCTAACATCTAGCCCTCAAGTCCCTGTTCGGGTGCCTCCTCTTGCACAGGAAGCTGTCTCCTTCCCTATGTAGTTGGTTACTCTGTGTCTTGTTTAGAGCTAGCCATGATGATTATAAAAGTGTGGCAACTGAGGCATGGACTCCAGTTGTGATGCAAACAAAATCATTTATTGAGAGAGCTTACAGGCTTTTTATAGACTCTTGCCTAGCAGTTAGTAATTGTTAGTATCTGTTTGTTTCTTTTTAGTACCTTTTGCAACATTATACCCTTTTCTCAACCCATCACATTGTTCACATGCCTTTGCTTGAACAACTTGTTTGTTCTCAGATGTATAAGCACATGTTTCTGTTACCACTTTATGCTACATCATTACTTTCCATTTTCATTGAACATTCTTGTGTCCCCTCAGTCCACATTGAAGAGTGTCATTAGCTCCTGGGAAAGGCCCGGGTACAACATTACATCTTTGTCTTCAGTAACTTCTTTGTTTCAGTATCTACAGTTCTTGGAGATTATCTCGGTGTTCTAGCTTCAACTACTCCTGACTCCCATGTTTGCAGCTGGTGAGGGTCAGGATGTTTGTGCTCTTGTTCAGGTCTGCTGGCACAGGTTCTTCTGCAGCATTCCCTACATAAAAGCACCATACAATTTTCTTGATTAAACGTATTTCTCTCTATAAAGTATCTAGGAATGATCTGAGTGTCTCAGTCTCTCAGCAGATTAAGAAATAACTGTCATTCAACCAGAGCTTTCATGAGTGTGGTACGTGACAACACTCTTCACTTGGTTAGCGTGGAACAAAAGAGACCTCATAAGGTCGAGGCATATTATTAGCTGCAGAGGTAATTAATGGGGCAATGTCAATGTCCTTGTGATCCACAACAGGTTTCAAAGTAAAGTTCTGGAGGATGGATGTTAGAAATATGAATAGCTCCATCCGGGCCAGACCTTCTCCTGCACAGATGCGTTTTCCTGCAAGTGGAAAATAATAAAATGTGAGGAAGAGTGAGGTATTTTTAACCATTGTTCCATGAAAGGCATCTCAGAATGGACATGCAGTATTTGGGGTAAACAAGTTAAACTAGAAGCTAAGTGTCAAGAACACTGAAAGTGCACAAGTGGGCAAAGGCAGTTTGAAGGGTTTGGTTTCTCATTTTCTGCTTGGAGAGAGAGGTGCATGGATGAATCCTACTTTGTACATCTTGTCTTGTAGAATGCATTGGAGGAATTTCAGTGATTGCTAAAACATAAAGTCAATGGAAACTCTAGTGTAGGGATCAGAGCTGCCCAGAAGTGACTCTAATGGATCACCATACATAACTGTACAGGCCATGGTGACAGAGCCACTAAAGAGGTCTTAGGAGAGAATAGCCTAGGATGTGAAATAGAAAGAGATCTTACCTGCAGAGAATGGCATGAAGAAGTCACTCTTTTTAAATGTACCATTTTCATTCAGGAAATGTCCTGGGTCAAATTTTTCCGGATTTGGAAATTCTCTGCTATCGTGTAGGAGAGGAGTCAGAAGAGGAAATATCATTGTGTCCTGAATTAACAAGGAGAGGGGAAAAATATTAAACTGGAGACATTTTAAAGCAAAGCAGCATTGAGAATTTCCCAGAGCTTAGTAGAAGGGTAGTCAAAGTTTAACCAATTTAAGCATTTAATGACTCAAAATGCATGCCATTAGTATGTCAAAAGTGCGCTTTTTTTGTGAATCAGAGTACTTAATTTGTGATTAGAGTGTTGAATATTTCTTCCAAATAAATTAGAATTTTGCTTATATCTACATGAAAATTAAAAACAAATAGAAAGCCATCTCCCTCTTCACACACAGGATAAAATGTTCCTTTTATTTTTTTCCAATTTTTTCAGGTACAAGGCTTTGGACTCAACAACATCCAGAATCTCTTCGCAAACAACATTATTCGAATTCTGGATTGAATTTCAGTGTCTTTGAAAATAAAATAAAACAGAGTGAATAGAACACATCATTGTTTTCAAAAGATTACAAACTCTTTCAGACCTTTGGAATAAAATAGTTTCTGAACTTGGTGTCTTTGATCACAGCATGTGGGGCATTAAGTGGAAGGAAATCAATGAATCTCTGGACTTCATGGATCACAGCATCTGTGTAGGGCATCTGGCTCCGATCTGCCATGCAGGGGCTTCGGTCTCGACCAATCACATGGTCAATCTCCTTCTGAACTTTCTCTGTTAGGAAATAAGTGAGTGTTAAATGGTCAAGTCCCACATCTCTTTGCCTAAACCTCCATATTTACAGCAAAACTTGCTTTTAGCGCATCATCAATATAGGAATGCACTTAGTATCTCTTTTCTGTGAATAGAACTTAGACTAATTATAGAATCATAGGATAGTTAGGATTGGAAAGGACCTCAATATCATCTAGTTACAACCCCCCTGCCATGGGCAGGGGCACCTCACACTAAACCGTATCACCCAAGGCTTCATCCAACCTGGTCTTGAACACTGCCAGGGATGGAGTATTCACAACCTCCCTGGGCAACCCATTCCAGTACCTCACCACCCTAACAGTAAAGAATTTCTTCCTTATATCCAGTCTAAACCTCTGCTGTTTAAGTTTCAACCCATTACCCCTTGTCCTATCACTACAGTCCCTAATGAATAGTCCCTCATCAGCATCCCTGTAGGCCCCCTTCAGATACTGGAAGGCTGCTATGAGGTCTCCACGCAGCCTTCTCTTCTCCAGGCTGAACAGCCCCAACTTTCTCAGCCTGTCTTCATATGGGAGGTGCTCCAGTCCCCTGATCATCCTCGTGGCCCTCCTCTGGACTTGTTTTAACAGTTCCATGTACTTTTTATGTTGAGGACACCAGAACTGTACACAATACTCCAAGTGAGGTCTCATGAGAGCAGAGTAGAGGGGCAGGATCACCTCCTTTGACCTGCTGGTCACGCTCCTCTTGATGCAGCCCAGGATACGGTTGGCTTTCTGGGCTGTGAGTGCACACTGCTGGCTCATGTTCATTTTCTCATTGACCAACACCCCCAAGTCCTTCTCTGCAGAGCAGCTCTGAATCTCTTCTCTGCCCAACCTGTAGCTGTGACTGGGATTGCTCCCACCCAGGTGTAGGACCTTGCACTTGGCATGGTTAAACTTCATGAGGTTGGCATCAGCCCACCTCACAAGCATGTCAAGGTCCCTCTGGATGGCATTCCTTCCCTCTAGCGTATCAACCGAACCACACAGCTTGGTGTCATCGGCAAACTTGCTGAGGGCACGCTCAATTTCATTGTCCATGTCAGCGACAAAAATATTAAACAAGACCGGTCCCAACAGTGATCCCTGAAGGACACCACTCGTTACTGGTCTCCAACTGGACACTGAGCCGTTGACCACAACTCTGAGTGTGACCATCCAGCCAGTTCTTTATCCACCGAGTGGTCCACGTATCAAATTGATGACACTCCAATTTAGAGACAAGGATGTCATGTGGGACAGTGTCGAATGCTTTGCACAGGTCCAGGTAGATGACGTCAACTGCTCCACCCCTGTCCATCACTTCTGTAGCCCCGTCATAGAAGGCCACCAAATTGGTCAGGCAGGATTTTCCCCTAGTAAAGCCATGCTGGCTTTCACCAAGCACATTTCTCTTTTTCATGTGCCCTAGCATGCCTTCCAAAAGAATCTGCTCCCAGATTTTGCCAGGCACAGAGGTGAGACTGGCTGGTCTGTAATTCCCCGGGTCATCCATTTTCCCCTTCTTGAAAATGGGGGTTATATTTCCCTTTTTCCAGTCATCAGGAACTTCACCTGACTGCCATGATTTTTCAAATATGGCTTTGCAACTTCATTCGCCAGCTCCTTCAGGAACCATGGATGGATTTCATCAGGTCCCATGGACTTGTGTACATTCAGGTTCTTAAGATGATCTCGAACCAGATCCTCTCCTACAGTGGGCCCAAGGTCTAGGTTTTCACAGTCTCTGCGTCCGCCTTCCAAGACTCCGGTACTGCGGTCAGAGCCTTTGCCAGTGAAGACCGAGGCAAAGAAGCCATTCAGAACCTCAGCCTTCTCCAAGTCCTGTGTAGCCAGTTCTCCTGAAAGTTTCCGGAGGGGGCCTACATTGTCCTTAGTCTGTTTTTTAGCCGCTACATACCTATAAAATCCCTTCCTATTATTTTTAACATCCCTTGCCAAGTTTAGCTCCAATTGGGCCTTAGCTTTCTTAACTTGGTCCCTAACTACACTGACAACATCCCTGTATTCATCCCAGGCCACCTGTCCTTGCTTCCACCTTTTATAAGCCTCTTTTTTCCTGTGAATTTTTCTCAGCAGCTCCTTATCCATCCAAGGAGGTCTCCTGGCCCTCCTGCTGCACTTCCTTCTGGTCGGGATGCAACACTCTGAGCCTGTAGCAGGTGATCCTTGAATATTAACCAAGAGTCTTGGGCCCCCTTGCCCTCTAGGGCTATATCCCATGGAACCTTGTACTCATGTCTACACTGCAAATGAAAGAGGTTCCTTAGGCAGGCATCCATTGCCACATGTGGTAGTGACAGAACTTGTCCAAACTGATCCCATGACCCGCTAAAGTTTTTATTTATTTCCTTTTCTATTACCTTGTATCTTTGGGTATTTGTGGAGAATCAGAAGTGCATGTCTCAGGGTGGTGCTGGTGGTCCCTGTTCCCGCAAGGAACAAGTCGACTGTGGATCTGGTCAGGGACTCAATGGTGAATACTGAGTGGCCATTCCCTTCCTCCTGGAGGAAGATTTGACAGAATGTTTTCAGAATGACAAATCTAAGCAGCTTGTGTAAAAAGGAAAGTTCTCTACCCATAATGTATATTTTTAAACACATCTTGTGCCCTTTTACAAATATGACCCTCACTTTTCATAACACCAGCAGTGATGGTACTTTTAGTAGATAATAACATAAACCTTTTCTAATATGGGAGGAGCATGGAATTCCATCAACTTTACATGGCTACAGTTAATTCTGTGTTTAAAAGTCCAAGATAAGAAAGCGGAGAGGATAGTTTCCCTTTGTATTTGCAAAAGCCCAGTGCCCTGCCAGAGCTGGCAAGAAGGTTGGATTCAAGCAATGGGTTTCTTATAAGCCTATAAATCTCTAGCTGTTACATTACCTGGTGCATTTTGTTAAGAAAAGCATCGATGAAATCTCGAGGACAGCCAGGATCCCAGGTTTCCTGATGTTTTGCTATGATTTCTAAAATAAATTTGTCAATTTCATCAATATTTTTAAAAATGTTTTTATGAGGCCCAGGTAAAAAGTCCATGAGAGTTGGGAAGAAATTGTATAGCTGTAAAAATAAAATGATGGAAAAGCACATTCTGATTAATGTTGATAGAATAAAATCTTCCCTAACTGTTAACTATGAAAATGAGGCAATTCACCTGTTTTGGAAAGAATTATTATTCAACTGGATTTTACCTTACTTTTACTTTATGGTTTCACTATAGTCAAGGATAGATTTCAGTTGAGCAAATTGGGCAATTACACCCTTCTTTGGATATACAATGGCAGTTCCATAAGATACAAAGAAACAACAGGAATTGATTATTTAACTGCCTTTTCTGCTTTCAGCAAATTTATCCGAATTTAGGAAAGTTCACTCCAGTTAATAATAATAACATGAATAATTATCTATTAATGAAATTTTATCAGCATTAACAAATGTATGCAATGTAACTGTACACACCTGTGTTTGTATAGCACCCTGGTACTTATTGTTTTCTTCTAGCATATTAATTAAAGTTAAAAATTTCTTGTCCTCATAGTCAAACCGATCCCCAAAGACAATGGAGCAGATAATGTTGGAGACAGCATGGGTCAGGAATCTGCCAGGGTTAAAGGGTTTCTCTGCAACAACAACAACAAAAAAAAAAGGTACAGAATCATTGAATAGTTAGGGTTGGAAAGGACCTTAAGATCATCAAGTTTCAACTCCCATGCCATGGACAGGGACACCTCACACTAAACCATGTTACCCAATGCTCTGTCCAACCAGGCCTTGAACACCGCCAGGGATGGAGCATTCACAACTTCCCTGTGCAACCCATTCCAGTGCCTCACCTCCCTTACAGTAAAGAATTTCTTCCTTATATCCAGTCTAAACTTCCCCTGTTTAATATTTAACCCGTTACCTCTTTTCCTATCACTACAGTCCCTAATGAAGACTTCCTCCCCAGCATCCTTACATGCCCACTTTAGATACTGGACAGCTGCTATGAAGTCTCCACGCAGCCTTCTCTTCTCCAGGCTGAACAGCCCCAACTTTCTCAGCCTATCTTCATATGGGAGGTGCTCCAGTCCCCTTATCATCCTTGTCTTGTTTTCAGTATTTCAGGCATCTTCCTCTCCTCTGACACTACAGGGAGCTTTGCATCCTCTCCCAACACAGAGTTTTGTGGTCCTTTGAAAGGATGGTGAAAGGCTTGCTCAATTTTTTCTTCTTTACTGGAAGTGAACTAATTTCCCTCTATGAGTTGTTTAAGTTGTTTAAGTATCTCTTTTGAGCTGTTCTCAGGAGAACATTTGTCTGGGGGACTTGGTCTTTCCCGATGACGCAAGTCTGTCTTGTGTCGTATGAACTTACAGTTTATTTGAAATGGCCTAAGGATTAACACCAAAACCTAGTGAAACCAAAAGGACTTTGAGCCATGTCTTTAGGTTATTGTAACCTGTTTATGAACTCTATTAGTGTAACACCTATTGTATAACCCTAACCTAGGGATTCAAATGCCTATGATTAAAGTCTAGTTTTGATAGCACAGCTATCCAGATGGAGTGTACCCAGACAAAAATATCTGTAAATGAGGACTTTGATCACCCTTTTCTTCAAGATCCACATAGAGATTCAGGAGACAAGGCAAAGAAGTGCATGACGCATGGCTATGTGGCATTCCCAGCCTTGTCTGCATGGCTGAATTTCACCAAACTCTTGGCTTTGGGGCCAAGCCATTCCCTTAGATACTTCCAGTCTTGTTCTTCAAGAATTGGTTAAAGGATGCTGTCTAACACCAGTCTCCCATGTTTATCCCTCCATAGTGTCACAGTGTCTTTGACTGACCCTTTCCCAGCAGTGGTAACATTGGCTTTTGGAGCAGGGAGCAGAAATTGCAGCAATATATCCACTTCTTGGGCCATAGATTTGGTGAGGCAGCATTATACGCTCGTTGTCTTACTGCAGATATACAGGGTGTCCCAGTAACCGCAAAGCCCAGTCCTACCATGTGTGTTCCTGATCCTCTCCACCAGAAAATGAGCTTCTTCCTGGATCCGCTCCTCAATGCTCCTCTTCCCCATCCCAAAATCCCTCAGGGTGGTCAGTGCAAATCGTCGGAGCTGCTTCCAGATCTCCCCATTGCTGGTCAGAATGCCTGATGAAGGAAAAATAGACCTCCATGAGGAAACAGATACATTAGGATGGAAATAAGAAAGTAATACTGGTACTGACTATTTCTTTGCCACAAGCACTGAAAATCAGCACAAAACGTACTCAGAACTGCCCTAGTGAGCAAATACATGGCCTAATCTTGAATGTGGTCCTGATTGGCACAGCTTATCTTCTCTCATCTTTGTTGTCTGTGGACTTCCCAAGTTTGCCGATGACACCCAGCTATGTGGTTCAGTTGATACGCTGGAGGGAAGGAATGCCATCCAGAGGGACCTAGACAACTTGTAAGGTCTCCTGATGCCAACCTTATGAAGTTTAACCATTCCAGGTGCAAGGTCCTACACCTGGGTCGGAGCAATCCCAGGCACAGCTGCAGGTTGGGCAAAAAGGAAATTCATGGCAGTCCTGTGGAGAAGGACTTGGGGGTGTTGGTTGTTGAGAAAATGAACATGAGCCAGCTTCAGTCTGTGCTTGCAGCCCAGAAAGCCAACCGTATCCTGGGCTGCATCAAAAGAAGCATGACCAGCAGGTCAAAGGAGGTGATCCTGCCCCTCTACTTCACTCTTGTGAGACCTCACTTGGAGTATTGTGTACAGCTCTGATGTCCTCAACATAAAAAGGACATTGTTGGAACAAGTCCAGAGGAGGGCCACGAGGATGATCAGGGGACTGGAGCACCTCCCATATGAAGACAGGCTGAGAAAGTTGGGGCTGTTCAGCCTGGAGAAGAGAAGGCTGCGTGGAGACCTCATAGCAGCCTTCCAGTATCTGAAGAGGGCCTACAGGGATGCTGGTGAGGGAGTCTTCATTAGGGACTGTAGTGACAGGACAAGGGGTAACGGGTTAAAACTTAAGCAGGGGAAGTTTGGATTGTATATAAAGAAGAATTTCTTTACTGTTAGGGTGGTGAGGAACTTGAATGGGTTGTGCATGTAGGTTGTGAATGCTCCATCCCTGGCGGCGGTCAAGGCCAGGTTGGACAAAGCCTTGGGTTGCATAGTTTAGTGTGAAGTGTCCCTGCCCATGGAAGAGGGTTTGGAACTACATGATCTTAAGGTCCTTTCCAACCCTAACTATTCTATGATTCTATGATTTTCAGAAATGGGGGAACGAACCTATGTTCTTAGAGGCACATTTGATGAGCAAATTTTAGCCAGAATTTGAAGCATGCTGAAAACAGAAACTGGCCTGGGACCTTAGAGAGTTCCCCAGGGGACCACTTTACTCAAGAGTCCAAGTGATGAGTTGGGCTTTTATTCTTCTATTGCTAAAAGTAGTAAATGAAATCCACCATTCCCTCCTCCACTGCCCTCTCAGCTGAATCACTGAAAAGCCTTAGCTTTGTGTGCTAACACGACTGGGGACATACCTGTGCTTTTGAGGATTCTTTTAACGAATGGTAGGCTGCCTCTTCCGCTGAAGTCATCTGCCTGATCAATCAGAGCTTCTTTCACAACATCATAGCCATACAGTACCACAATCTTTTGTGGGCCTAAATGTACTGTGAAGACAGGACCATACTTCTCACTAAGCTGTAGGAAAGAGCAACACAAAGAACAGTATACCAAAGTTGTTCCTAAAATCTCCTGAGCCCCAGACCTCTGGAAAGTGGATGAGTAAATCAGTGGAGAGTCACTGCAGACTTGTACTGATCAGAAGGAACTGGGCCCAGGAGGAACATAGTGAATACAGCAAGAGCATCAGCGCCTTGATTGCAAATACACTGTAAATTGCAGTACTGCCATGATGTCAGCATAGGACTCATATGATTATTCTAAATATATAGTCTTTCACTTGCACTCCATAGACTTAGATATCATATTATTAGAAGACTTAGATTACAGAAGCATGCATTTCTGGAAAAAAAAGGACATGGTACTGTTAGAACAAGTCCAGAGGAGGGCCACGAGGATGATCAGGAGACTGGAGCACCTCCCATATGAAGACAGGCTGAGAAAGTTGGGGCTGTTCAGCCTGGAGAAAATAAGGCTGCGTGGAGACCTCATAGCAGCCTTCCAGTATCTGAAGGGGGCCTACAGGGATGCTGGGGAGAGACTATTCATTAGGGACTGTAGTGATAGGACAAGGGATAATGGGTTGAAACTTAAACATGGGTAGTTTAGATTGGATCTAAGGAAGAAATTCTTTACTGTGAGGGTGGTGAGGTACTGGAATGGGTTGTCCATGTAGGTTGTGAATGCTCCATCCCTGGCAGTGTTCAAGACCAGGTTGGATGAAGCCTTGGGTGATATGGTTTAGTGTGGGGTGCCCCTGCCCATGGCAGGGGGGTTGTAACTAGATGATCTTGAGGTCCTTTCCAATCCTAACTATTATTCTATGATTCTATGAAAACGTTTTACTTCTGTTTGAGTCTGACATTTGATCAATGTAAATTAACCGTGTGAATTAAATTGCCACAGTGTAGACTTGACTTTGTTTTATAAGCAATGGAGACAACATAGGGAAAAAGGATACAGTCCCTTACCTTTCTGAAGCTCTCAGGCAAGTTCTTTGGGTTCAGCTGGAGTATGTTTCCAGCAATGGGGAGTGCAAAAGGACCAGGAGGCTGCTTCCCATTTTGTGAAATGTTTCTCCATGTGGCAATGAGAAGAAGGCATGAGATGCAGATCAGCAAGAAGATAGTGGTCATTCCCAGGAGCTCCATGGTTGGCTGAGGAAGAGAAGTCAAGTGTCAGAAGAGCCTGATGTCGGACCTGTAAATCCATTCTCATTTATATGCTGTGAATTCGAAGCACATGGATTAAACTAGCCAATAGTGTTTTCCTGTTCCTTCTGAGGTATGAGATTACTTATTAATCCACTCAAGATAAGCATGAACAAACTAGGGATGAAGTCCCTGTTTACATAATGTTTTTTTTGCCTCTCCACCTTTGGTTAATCATTCATGCAGAACTAAAGAATTTATGTTCTAATGGTGTCCAACAAACTCCAAATGCTTAGCTGCTATTCATGTGCTTAAACTCTATTTGCCCTCATGCCTAGATTGACATCTGCCAGCCCCTCTAGTATCTGAGCACAGTGGAGGGAGGTGTTGTGATTGAAAAAGGGCGTCACTCCAAGTTCTTCCTAGGCATTCCGCCTCCATTTCTATAATGAAATTCTGCAATTGTACCCAAGTCACACATGCAGATTTTGAGGGGTAGATTCGGTGTGTCCTAATCCCATATTTCAACCAGACAAACCATATTATCTACAGCATTTGTAGGTATCTACAGATTGGGTCAGTGTGAAAAAAGACACCTTCTTATCCTCAAACAGCTCCAGCACAATCCAAAACATAGACTCATACCAGCTGCTATGAAGAAAATCAACTCTACCCAAGGCAAAACCAGCACAGCAGGTTAGCAGAATAACCTGTGGAAATCATCTTGCCTGTTCTGCTGTGAATAGCAACCTCTCAGCTACGAAACTCATACCACTTTCAAAGAGGAATTTCCTTTGGGCCTTAAGAAAAATCAACCTCTGCCTTACTTCTAGCAGCAATTTGACAAAGGGTCTGATGTGATCATCAGGAATTAAGGTTCAGTGCTAAGTTCAGCATTCAAGAATTTATGTAACAACACCCATGTTTGTAACATGCTACACAGCTAGTACAAGAGATAAGATGCAAATCACATCATTAGTTTTTAGATCACAGAAATGACATTTGATCAGCTAGCTTAAAAATCTTGGTTAAATATTACTGTATGAACTTACAGGACTCAAGACATAATTAAGCTGAAAAAAGATGAAATCACTGAAGTTCTTTAGCCATTTGCAAGGTGTGGTTAATTGCTTGTTTAGTCTCCAAAAGGTCAAGGAAGTTAACCTGACAGCAGCCTTCCTCTGACCTGAACTGTGACTTCATCAGCAGTAAATCACTGTGTTGCTGGCATACCTTATCACCCCTGAAAAAAACCAAGATACTTAGCTCTAGACTATGGTCATCATTAAGAAAGAACAGGTGCTCCCTGAAGCCAGGCAGAAAATGTCAGGAAATGGGAAAAGTCAGTCCCAGTGCTATACATGGTGATGGGAGGCACCAAAGTGAATGCTGCCAAAATTCAAAGGTGTCTCTGCTTAGCTGAGCTCATGGGATTACTGAGGGCAATGCTGATTGCCTTCATGGGCAAGGGGGCCCATCTGGAACCAAGCTGCAGACTCACCCTGGTGTACAGCAGGTCACCCAAAAGGTCCATGTCCTGGGAGACAAAAGAATTGAAAAGGCAACTTTATCATCTGTCCCTAACTATACCACCATAATGGGCAGAGTCCCCACTGTGATATCTGCAGGAGAGCATGCTATTGGCTGTTCCTCTCATCAGGCTAGTCTTCCAGACAAGTTCCCACAGATGGATTTACACATTTTCTTACCATTTTGGAGACTGCTTTTTGAATGAAGAGCATTTCAAAAACCATCAGCATTTTAACTTCAAGTTGCCAGGCAACCCACGTGCATCCCATGAGGAACAAGAACTTGCATGAACTCACAAGCAGTATGGGATAGCATATGAACAGCCAGTGCTTTTCCTGCAGGACACAATCAGCAATAGCTTGGAAGGTGACATAAAAGATGAACTTGTCAATGCACCAAAACCAGAGTTCACTTGATCAGAGCAAAATAGCTGTGTACTTCTGGCTGAAGTGATTTTTTCTAAGCTAATCATAGTATTTGTTTTTCATATAATGTTTAAAAGTGATTGGCATAGAGCCCACAGGGACCATTATCTTCTGTGTCAGCTGTCCAGATTCACATCTTGATTCTCTCACCCCATCCCACAGCCAAAGCATGCAACAAGCTCTTCCAGTCCTTTCCCACTACAGGTTTAATGTGTGGGACCACTGAGTGAACAGGGCCCATGTAAAACCTCTTCTGCTTCAGCTCTCACACCTGATTCCCTTGGCTATGAAGGTGGCTCATCTCTTCCTCCCAGCCACCATCTTCTCCTGCACATATCACCTCCTCTGGAAATTACGATGCCTAATGCAGTCTCTCCCATAAACAGGAAATATGTCCCCTGTCCTTTGGCTTAAACTGATTTGGAATAGTGGAAACAGAGAAAATGAACTGTGAATTACTTTCCCTACTTAAGAGGTGTGAAATATATGACATTTCAATGAAAATCTGTCAATTAAAAAAAAATAAAATCTGCATATGTACTTCTGCCTTCTTGCTATGCGACTTTCAAATAGAGATATTAACTGAAGTAAATTGCCCACTAGTGGTAAGGCAAAAGATGCACAGGAATCTGTGTGTGGTACAGTACAATTCATTCTGTTAGTATTTGATAGTTCTGATGATTACAGCCATTGGAAGCAAAGCAATGTATGTGTAAGAACTAGCCAGACACGTTGCACAGCCTATTTGATATTTTACAAGGACTTGGTGAGAACTTTATTTGGTTTATCATCAGTGTTGATGAGCTGGCTAAATGTTTATATAAGAAGGGCAAGAAGGAGGACCTGGGTAATTATAGACCAGTCAGCCTTACCTCCATCCCTGGAAAGGTGATGGAACAACTTATTCTTGACTCCATCTCTAGACATATCAAGGATGAGGGGGTTATTAAGAACAGCCAATATGGTTTTACCAGGAGGAAGGCACATTTGACCAACCTTATAGCCTTCTATGAGGAAGTAACTAGGTGGAGGGATGATGGTAGAGCGGTAGATGTAGTTTTTCTTGATTTCAGTAAGGCATTTGATACTGTCTTCCACAGCATCCTCATAGATAAGCTAAGGAAGTGTGGGCTTGATGATCAGGTAGTGAGGTGGATCAAGAACTGGCTGAAAGGAAGAAGGCAGAGAGTTGTGGTCAATGGCACAGAATCTAGCTGGAGGTCTGTACTAGTGGAGTCCCTCAGGGGTCGGTGCTGGGACCAGTGCTGTTTAATATTTTCATCAACTACCTGGATGAGAGAACTGAGTGTACCCTCAGGAAGTTCGCTGATGACAGTAAACTGGGAGGAGTGGCTGACACACCAGAAGGCTGTGTTGCCATTCAGCGAGATATGGACAGGCTGGAGAGTTGGGCGGGGAGAAATATAAGGGGAGGACTGTAGGCAAAATATGAGCCCAGAAGAGCAGCTCCAAGCTGCACAGGTCCATCATCATTCCCAAAAGAGAGGTCTTGGAGTGCTGCTAGCAGGAAACCTCAGCACAGAACCTTGTCAGAAAGCAAGAGCTATGTGAGAATAGCAGGCAAACTGGGTTAAAATATGTAGCAGAATGAGGACAAAATGAGGGTGCTGCCTGTAAGCACCCTCAGAGGAGGGTGGGGGCTCCACTTCTGAGAGCCTTCATGGGACTATGGAAGAGGAGAGGAGAAGTAGTGAGGAGAAAGAAGAAGGAAGAGATGCGTCATCTGTAAAGAAAGAAGCTAAACAGAGACACACACCTCCTCCCATGCTTCCACAACCAGTTCAGTTCTGTTCTTCTTTATTCACTATTTCATGGTAATATATAGCATACAGATACAGGTGTTAGCTATGGAGTCAGACAGAGACCACATGAATCACAGTGACTGTCTTCAGTCACTATAAATTCCATTCTATAAACAATCCCTCCACAGCCTGTTTCCCAGCCTGTACTTGCATCCATGCACACAAACACTCCCTGGTCTGCTCAAGACCCAGGTGCACTATCAGCAATTCTTCTTCTTCCATTATCCGCATAGAGGGAACAGAATGGCTTGCAGTTCCCACAGAGAGATACTGCTCGGTACCCAGTCATGGGGTCCCATTGCAGTCACACTGATGCTGAAAAGCAAGGTATTTCCAAAGGAGGTACTTCTGAGGTGTGTCACCTTCTGCCACAAAGGGAATCTTGGACAATACAAAGAGTAATTGAAAGTGACAAACAAACATAGAGGTGATAAAGCATGCGCTTATAAAAACAAATACAGCTATCTGGATAATTTATAACCATGGCATGCAAATTTTAAAAGGACTTTAAACTCCTCACGCCTCAACCATTTGGCTTCTTTTTTAATTGAATTTTCCTTGTTTAATGATGCATCCTGCTACACTGTGGGAAAGCATTGGAGATGGAATGCAGCTGTATAGAGTCCCCAAAGACAAGTTGCAGAAACTGCTGAAGGAGAGGGTGAATCGAGTCAATTTGCTGAGGTGAAAGCCATCCAGCTGGCCTTGGACATTGCTGAATGAAAAAAGTGGCCAGTACTTTATCTCCATACTGACTCATTGATGGTGTCAAATGCCCTGTGGGGTGCTCTGAAAGACTGTTACAAGAGATGGAACCCGACATCATGGAGTGGATAAATTCAGCAGCTTTATAGGGATTGGTCCATGGACTAAGGAATGATCTCTCTCTCTCTCTTTGTTTTGGAGGTGTTTATATATATATATATATATATATATATATATATATGTATGAGACAAAAGAGATGGTATACTGAAAAATCTGGGATCTGAGCATGATGCAAATGGTATGGAATAAGGGGTGGATACTGTCCTGGATTCAGCAGTAGCTGTCATTTTTTGCCTTCTTAGTAGCTGTGCAGTGCTGTGGTTTTGATTTTCAGCCTGGAAACAACACTGATAACACTGATGTTTTTAGTTGTTTCTCAGTAATGTTTGCTCTGACCAAGGACTTTCTGAGTCTCATGCTCTGCCAGAAAGGAGGGGAAGCCAGGAGGAAGTAGAGACAGGACACCTGACCCAAACTAACCAAAGGGGTATTCTATACCACAGCACATCATGCCCACTATATAAACTGTGTCAGTTACCCAGAAGGGCTAGATCACTCCTCAGGTCAGGCTGGGTATTGGTTGGTGGGTGGTGAGCGGTTGTATTCTCTTTCCTTTGTTATTTCCCTTATCATTATTATTATTGGTGGCAGCAGCAGTGGTTTGTGTTATACCTTAGTTACTGGACTGCTTTTATCTCAACCCATGGGTGTTACATTCTTTTGATTCTCCTTCCCATCCCTCTGGGAGCAGGAGGAGGAAGAAGAGTGGGGAGTGTGCAAGCAGCTGTGTGGGTCTGCTTTACCAGCTGGGCTTAAACCATGACACATGATAACAGCCGTTATCATCCTTCTCCAGGACTTTCACAACCTTCTCATTAAAGAATGCTGTTATAATAAATCTTTCAACAGCTATCTGCTCCTTGTTCTTTGGTGCAGGGGAAGATGGGATGCACAGGTCTTAGCAATACAGTTAATGACAAATTCCTTCACCTACTCCAGATGCATTTGGACAATGTATGAACAGGTATTAGAATGTGAGTGAAATTGTATACTTTGAATTAAATAAAAAGATCATGGAATCATAGAACAGGCCAGAATGGAAGAGATCTTGAAAGATCACCTAATCCAACCTTTGTGGGAAAGGGAGCCTACTCACTGCCTTCAATGGACATTCAGCCAAGAGGCACTGATGTAATGCCAATCTGAGCAGTGACAATGTCCGCTAAAGCAGCCCCTAGCAAAAGTTCAGGTTCTGCACACACTCCAATGTTGGAAGAAAACAGGTATTTCAGGGTCAGGTGTTACTCAGTGAAGTCATCCGTGCATTTAGTTCTTGTTAAAAATCAGAGTTGGCACATTTGAAAATATTTCAATCGAAGCTTTGATATTGAAACAAGGAAACACAAAATCACAAAATGAAATATA
Organism: Melopsittacus undulatus; assembly: GCF_012275295.1. NCBI lineage: Eukaryota > Metazoa > Chordata > Aves > Psittaciformes > Psittaculidae > Melopsittacus > Melopsittacus undulatus. The sequence continues at coordinate 91,809,614 of NC_047530.1, forward strand.
AACCTTTGTATATAAGTAGAGTCAGTTTCAAGTAATATTAAGTTTGATGGCTTTGTAACAGTAGCAATGTAGCAAAAGTAGCAAAAAAATAACTGATGTGCATGATTCACAGAAAAAAAAATAGAGTGCAGCTAGAGAACATACTGAGAATTTTTGTGTAAGATGAACTGTTGTAGTTGATGTACTTTTAGGTCCTTATGACCTCAGTACAAAATAAGTGTAAGAAGAGCAGGATAGAAAAACAGGACATAAGGATAAGGAGTATCTGGGAATGGCAGGTGTCCAGGATGGGCTGCAGTTAAACTAACTGATAAGTAGAAGGACAGGGTGATTGGTATGTTTGTAGTGTTAATGAATCAATTAAGCTGATGTAAGCATTATCTACTGTGCGTGCTTCAAAGGCTGCCAGAAGTGATGAAGATTGTTGAAAGAAGTAAACGATCCCCAAAGACCACCACCACATTTTTGTACGCACGCAGGGAAACTTTCTAGAAGAATGATGCAATACGTAAGTAGCCTCATGAATATGAATGTATGCACGTAATGAATATGTATGCTTAGTGACTATATAAGGATGGCTTGTTTAGCAATTCGGGGAGACATGCTAGGAGGAGCTATACCCTGTGTCTCCTGGCACTGCAATAAAGAATACCTGCTTGTCAACTTAAACTTTGTCGGCGAGTTCCTGGTGATTTCTCAGAATCAATATTTGAGTGATCAGTGTTTGCCCTAAAGTTCCCAGCTACTGATTTTAGAGAGAATGATCACTTCCAGAGCTATCTTATTCCCTACCTCCTCTGATTTACCCCACACACCTTGGACAATAGTGACCTCTTAGAGGGCTTGAGGGATGTCCCCAGTTCAGAGAACAATGCTCTGAGCCTGAAGACCAGCTACGGGTTGCTGCCTGGATAGACTGGCTCTGGAGATGCTTACCACTTTTCTTTTCTCCATCCTCCTGGCAGGTTTTTGTCTCTCTGGTGATATTCACCCTTCCCAGGACATTTGACTTTCTCACAGACTTTTTCCATTCCCTCCCCATAGGCTGTTCTCTCCAAACTCTCCAGACAGCTCTCTCAAACTGTGGACAAAACCACCACAAACTCTTCCTCTAGAGCAGCTGATTTGCCACGCGTTGTTGTAACACATGCCATTAATCCAGTTTTTCTGTGCCAGACAGCACCGCACAGCTTCTGGGTAGAGAAGAGGACTAATTACAGGAGCAACTCAACTGAAGACTCATTTAAAAGGCCAATACTTGTCTAGGATGTTCAACTACTCAGTAGAAGAGTATCATCATCATAGAATATCATCAATCACTGTAGGGCTTAACACTCTTTGGCAGATGAAACATCCCTGTTCTCCCAGTAGAGGAATAAAAAGTTCTGCTCAGGAGGCGACACCACATGGATCATTTCTAATAGCATTTAGAGACCCCACCACAGGACTTGAGAAAATCTAGGGGACATAAAACACGGGTTCCAAGCTTCCAAGAAAGACACATTTTGTGGTGCATTTTGTGAATGTGGGCAATGCATTGCATCAATGTGCTCCACACAAATTGTGGAGCAATCACATACATCTAATTATCACTGAGTTTTGGAGAATATCTTGCCAGACATGGTCTAACCACCTCATAGAACCCTGGCCTAAGAAATCAGTTGTTAGTTCCAGTCCTCACGCAAGTGCTCTGACTTGTCAGTGTAACAAGATCGGGCAGAGATCTTAGTCTGCCACAGAACATTCTAGATACCACATTAGTTTCTAAAAAGAGGTCTAGCAGTAGGTAAATCCAAGGAGGAGAATACAACATTAGCAACAACTAATAATCCATCTGCAGTTAGGAGGTTTAAAAACAAAGAGCACAGCCTGTACCAAAATGTGCCCGTATAATTACAACGGGATCCCTGGCTGAACCTGCCAATCAGTATCGCCTGGTGACATTCTTCCAGCAGTTCATTCCCCAGCAGTTTTGTCTTACAGTTACCAAATGAATGCAACAACAGCTTGGAATTGGAGAACTGAGCCAAAATATGTGGTTCATCCTGCAGGGTTCATGTCAGGAAGGAGCAGGAAAACAATGGCAAAGCCAGAGACAAATTCCAGAAAATCACTAGGGAGTTCAGTGGTTAGGACAGAGGTAGATGCTTCACTGCCATTGCAAGAAATAAAGGTAACATTGCTTACCCCATGGTGTGAGGTCCTGGCAAGTGCATGAGGATGCCTGCTTCTTCTCTTTCTTATGTCTTCAGTATGTATCTTTCAGACAGAATAAAATATAATCCCTGGTTTCTCCCATTGCCAGTTCCTTTCCTTTCCTTCTTCCCTGTACAAACCTGGATCTCACTTATGTCAATAGCTGCCCAGGAAAGCAGTAGCAAATAAATGCTGGTGTCTGCTAACAAATCCACGAGAGGCTTAGAGCTTGGGATGTATCGCTCTCCTGCCTCAAGTAGAAATGAACCTGCCATGCAAAACCACAAGTGCTGAGTATATCAAGGTAACAGCTGTGTCTAAGATCACCAGATAGATGGCACAGCCCAGTTCTGTTATTCTTGCTCAATATCAGTAAGAACTGTTCTCTAACAGTGCTGCTGGAGAGCTCAATGTGCCAGGAGGTGGCCAGCAGGAACAACGAGAAAGCCTCAGGCAAGCAGGACTAGAACACAGACTTGTGCAGAGAGGGAGCTTCTTTGTGCCCTTCCACCTAAGCATGTATTTAAACCAAGAGGTGACATAATGCAAAGGCAGAAGTACTGAGCACAAGCCAGCACACCATACCCAAGTGGCAGAGTTTGCATGTCTGGGGTCTGCTTTTATGCAGACAAGGATGAATGAGGACTCATTAAAACAAACAAGCAAAAAGAAAATTAAAACATTAGTGACATGGAGTTGTTCCCAGCAGCCAGAACTGTGATTGATCACGCTTACCAGCTCTGTTGGAGAAGAGGACCTGGTAGGAGAAAGGAGGGCTCATCTTGCTGGTGCTGGTATTGTCCAAGTCTGGAAACAGATAGATTTTAATGTCATATTGCTGCCCTCTAGTGCTTTGGAAAAGAATTTACTCACAATTACTAGCCCTAAACAGACCCTGGGTAAGGGAAGCATGCGTTTTCCAGGAGTGGACAGAAAGCAACAAAATTATCACCAAGATCTATAAAGGCAAAGGCTAAAGACAGATCTGAGTGGGTATAAATTCATAAAGGGTATAATTCAGGAGGGTATACATTCATAAAGACATCAATTATTTCAAATCAACTACATCAGTTTAGAGCACCCCTAGAATCTTGCCCACTTGTGTTTCCAGTATCAACAGAATATCAGCAAATAGATCTTCTGCCTTCCCTTTACAGCATCTTGAGGCAAAGGCTGGTAGTCACTGAAAATAAGGTGGCAATGGCTGACCATCCGCAACACCCAAACCTGCTCTTGACACTGAAACTGACAGATGGTACAGGGACACTCAGCATACTATAGATACTAGATTATCTTCTGACCCCAATGATAACTTCAGGTCAGCGGTCAGAACATCTCTTATGGTCTCTCAAATACACTTCACATACCTCTGCATTGCATTGCTGCACCTCTCCTGTGGCTAAAGAAAGATCATTAAAATAAACTATGTGCAAAATAATCTCTACTCACATCTGCTTAAAAAGACAAACCGAACCAAACCCAAATGAGCAAACACTTCAAACACTCTGTTGCTTCTGATTTTACAAATGATAGCACAGGCCTGTGAGAAGCAGCAGAAAATAATCACTTCAGCTCCCTTTCCCCCCTAACCTTCCAAAGCAAGTTATTGCATATCTGTTCAATTAAAAACAATTATTGTGTTAGAAATCACTTCACAAAACTTTAAATTGTACATCTCCAGTCTCTGGGGACATTGGACAGAAGCAGCAACACTTTCTTAGTGTCCCCATGTCACTGTATAGAAGAATTAACCTTCCTAGTGTTCATCAGGCAAAGGCATACTCAAATATTCAGGATTTAATTCTTCAGCAGGCAAAGTTCTTCTCTCCTACCACTGCTGAAGACAATCGCATCTTGTCCCCCTTTTGTCCATTTGTCTGGACATCTGCAACATCAGCTTTTACTTTGCAAGAAAACCCCAGCAGAAAGGGAAGGAAATTCAGGTCTTGTTGTCAGATCACAGAATGGACACACTTGTCTGAGTTTTGCCTCTAGTTTTCTGAGTCATTATGAACAAATCTCTATAGATTATATTATATGTATGTAGTATGGGTTGCCTTCTTCTTTCGCTCCAGAGAGAAGACTTGTAATAGTTGTTCTTCTTTGGCATATGATGAAGAACCAGATAATGTTTTCATACATTGTTCTTTCATTTATATTTCCTTGATTCTATGACATCCTTGGCTTTTGCCTTTGCAATGCCATTCTACCATCTCATGATATATCTAGCATATTAATACTTTGAAAGGAAAGAAGTGTTTTTTTAACATGAGCAGTTCATGCCGTAAACAGTTCACTAGCAATTGTAATATTGCCAATATTACAGATGCTGTCTCGTTTCAGATCACACAGATTCAATTCTCTGTCTTCACTGTGATCACTATAAATTATACATCACAGGGAATGTGATTAAGTAGGAAATGCCAGTCCTATGTCTGTACCTGCACACTTGGCAACTCATGTAAATTCTTTTTCTATTTTTTTGCCTGTGTGTAAGATTGCTGTAGTTATCTTTACATACTTCATAAAACAATAGGAAGATGCAAGCTGCTGTTCATCTAGGAAATGGCTCTGGGAGAATCCAAGTATTTATTTTGCCCCCTCTTGCCACAACAGAGAGCTCTGTAAGCACAGCTGGGGTTCTGGTAGGTGTTGTAGGATCAGTCGAACCTTCACCCACATTGTTACTGACTGTGGAAGTTTCATTGGTCGCTGGTTGGCTCTGTCTTAAACCATAATATGTTTCATATAAATGAGTGAAATAAAACAGATATGTACAAGACATTTGGGATTATAAGGTTTGTAGAAGCAGGTTTTTCATTAAATGGTGTTCTTCTGGGATCATAGAAAAACAACATTTCAGCATTCTACTTCTTTATTTTGCAATATATATTGTAATTTCATGAAACTTCATTATAATCACACAGGAGAGGACCCATCTGCCCAGTCATTGTTAAAGTCCATCCCCAGCATAGGAGACAATATGGACTGTGTGCCAGAATCCAGGAGACAATCATCTTCTAACAGAAAAATTCCCACTGATATACTCTTTGCAGTACAAACAGGTCACGAACAAACTGAGAATACAGAAGAGAGATATACCTGAAGTAGGGTCTGCGGAAACCGTGGAGTACAAGTGTCTGGTCCTGCTGTGCTGAGAGGATCAAGTAACAGGGACAGCAGCAGCAGTGCTCTCAGAGCACTAGTCCACATACCCTGACTTTCAGGATGTCAGAAAGCTCACCTGGGAGAGGTAGGCACAGAGGAGAGCCTGTCTCCTCTTGCACACGGAGCTGTCTCCTTCCCTATGTAGATGCCTACTCTGTCTCTTGTTTAGAGCTAGCCATGATGATTATAAAAGCACCATACCATTTTTCTTGATTAAACATGTTTCCCTCCATAAAGTATCTAGGAATGATCTGAGTGTCACAGTCTCAGCAGATTAAGAAATAACTGCCATTCAACCAGAGCTTTCATGAGTGTGGTACGTGACAACACTCTTCACTTGGTTAGCGTGGAACAAAAGAGACCTCATAAGGTCGAGGCATATTAACTGCAGAGGTAATTAATGGGGTAATGTCAATGTCCTTGTGATCCACAACAGGTTTCAAAGTAAAGTTCTGGAGGATGGATGTTAGAAATATGAATAGCTCCATCCGGGCCAGACCTTCTCCTGCACAGATGCGTTTTCCTGCAAGTGGAAAATAATAAAATGTGAGGAAGAGTGAGGTATTTTTAACCATTGTTCCATGAAAGGCATCTCAGAATGGACATGCAGTATTTGGGGTAAACAAGTTAAACTAGAAGCTAAGTGTCAAGAACACTGAAAGTGCACAAGTGGGCAAAGGCAGTTTGAAGGGTTTGGTTTCTCATTTTCTGCTTGGAGAGAGAGGCGCATGGATGAATCCTACTTTGTACGTCTTGTCTCGTAGAATGCGTTGGAGGATTGTGATTGCTAAAACGTAAAGTCAATGGAAACTCTAGTGTAGGGATCAGAGCTGCCCAGAAGTGACTCTAATGGATCACCATACATAACTGTACAGGCCATGGTGACAGAGCCACTAAAGAGGTCTTAGGAGAGAATAGCCTAGGATGTGAAATAGAAAGAGATCTTACCTGCAGAGAATGGCATGAAGAAGTCACTCTTTTTAAATGTACCATTTTCATTCAGGAAATGTCCTGGGTCAAATTTTTCCGGATTTGGAAATTCTCTGCTATCGTGTAGGAGAGGAGTCAACATAGGAAGTATTGTAGTGTCCTGAATTAACAAGGAGAGGGAAATAAAGTTACACTGGAGAAATGCTAAAGCAAAGCAGCATTGAGAATTTCCCAGAGCTTAGTAGAAGGGTAGTCAAAGGTTAACCACTTTAAAATTAGCATTTAATAAATCAAAATGCATGCCAAGAGTATGGCAAAGATATGATTTTTTGTGTATAGTAATGGTGAGTATGATTAGTGTGTTGAATATTTCTTCCAAATAAATTAGATTTTTGCTTATATCTACATGAAATATAAAATTAAATAGAAAGAGGATGAAATGTTCCTTTTATTTTTTTCCAATTTTTTCAGGTACAAGGCTTTGGACTCAACAACATCCAGAATCTCTTCGCAAACAACATTATTCGAATTCTGGATTGAATTTCAGTGTCTTTGAAAATAAAATAAAACAGAGTGAATAGAACACATCATTGTTTTCAAAAGATTACAAACTCTTTCAGACCTTTGGAATAAAATAGTTTCTGAACTTGGTGTCTTTGATCACAGTATGTGGGACATTAAGTGGAACTAAATCAATGAATCTCTGGACTTCATGGATCACAGCATCTGTGTAGGGCATCTGGCTCCGATCTGCCATGCAGGGGCTTCGGTCTCGACCAATCACATGGTCAATCTCCTTCTGAACTTTCTCTGTTAGGAAATAAGTGAGTGTTAAATGGTCAAGTCCCACATCTCTTTGCCTAAACCTCTCTCCATATTTACAGCAAAACTTGCTTTTAGCGCATCATCAATATAGGAATGTAATTAGTGTATTTAGTATCTTTTTTCTGTGAAACTTAGACTAATACACATGTCTACTCTGCAAATGAAAGAAGTTCCTTAGGCAGGGATCCATTACCACATGTGGTAGTGACAGGACTTGTCCAAACTGTTCCCATGACCCGCTAAAGTTTTTATTTATTTCCTTTTCTATTACCTTGTATCTTTGGGTATTTGTGGAGAATCAGAAGTGCATGTCTCAGGGTGGTGCTGGTGGTCCCTGTTCCCGCAAGGAACAAGTCGAGTGTAGATCTGGTCAGGGACTCAATGGTGAATACTGAGTGGCCATTCCCTTCCTCCTGGAGGAAGATTTGACAGAATGTTTTCAGAATGACAAGTCTAAGCAGCTTGTGTAAAAAGGAAAGTCCTGCACCCATTTGTCCTTTCACAAATATGACCCTCACTTTTCATAACACCAGCAGTGATGGTACTTTTAGTAGATAATAACATAAACCTTTTCTAAAATGGGAGGAGCATGGAATTCCATCAACTTTACATGGCTACAGTTAATTCTGTGTTTAAAAGTCCAAGATAAGAAAGTGGAGAGGATAGATTGAAGTTGGTGTGCCAAGAAAAGCAAGTTTCCCTTTGTATTTGCAAAAGCCCAGTGCCCTGCCAGAGCTGGCAAGAAGGTGGGATTCAAGAAATGGGTTTCTTATAAGCCTATAAATCTCTAGCTGTTACATTACCTGGTGCATTTTGTTAAGAAAAGCATCGATGAAATCTCGAGGACAGCCAGAATCCCAGGTTTCCTGATGTTTTGCTACGATTTCTAAAATAAATTTATCAACTTCATGAACATTTTTCAACATTTTTTGATGAGGCCCAGGTAAAAAGTCCATGAGAGTTGGGAAGAAATTGTATAGCTGTAAAAATAAAATGATGGAAAAGCATATTCCAATTAATGTGGATAGAATAAAATCTTCCCTAACTGTTAACTATGAAAATGAGGCAATTCAGCTGTTTTGGAAGAGTTATTATTCAACTGCATTTTACCTTACTTTTACTTTATGGTTTCACTATAGTCAAGGATAGATTTCAGTTGAGCAAATTGGACAATTATACCCTTCTTTGGATATACAATGGCAGTTCGATAAGGTAAGAAGAAACAACAGGAATTGGTTAATTACTGCTCTTTTGGCTTTCAGCAAATTTATCCGAATTTAGGAAAGTTCACTCCAGTTAATAATAATAACATGAATAATTATCCATTAATGAAATATTATCAGCATTAACAAATATATGCAATGTAACTGTACACACCTGTGTTTGTATAGCACTCTGGTACTTAGTGTTTTCTTCTAGCAAATTAATTAAAGTTAAAAATTTCTTGTCCTCATAGTCAAACCGATCCCCAAAGACAATGGAGCAGATAATGTTGGAGACAGCATGGGTCAGGAATTCGCCAGGGTTGAAGGGTTTCTCTGCAACAACAAAAAAAAGAGGTGTCTTGCTTTCAGTATTTCAGGCATCCTCCTAACACTATAGGGAGCTTTGCATCCTCTTGAGACTGAGAGTTTTGCAGTCCTTTGAAATGATGGTCAAGGGCTTACTCATTTTTTTCTTCTCTACTTGGAGTGAAGTAATTTCCTTGTAGGAGTTGTTTAAGTATCTATTTTGAGCTGCTATAAGGCGAACATTCTGGGGGGCTTGGTTTCTTTTCCGATGACACAAGTCTGTTTTGTGACATCTGAACTTACAGACTGTTTACTAGAAATAGCCTAAAGTTTCCCACCAAAACCTAGTGAAACCAAAAGGACTTTGCCTGAGCCGTGCCTTCAGGCTACTGCACCCTGTTTGTGAGCTCTATTAGTGTAGTCTCAATAGTATAACCCTCTCCCAAGGGTTCGAATGCCTGTGATCAGCATCTAGTTTTGATAGAACAGCTTCATATGCTTCTAAGAGTACCCTAACAGTGTGAGAAAAAAGCAAGACTAGATCCAGGAAAGAAAGTTACAATTTCAGACAGTGATAGGGTGCGTTTCAAGGTTTCAAGATGAGAAACAACAACATGAAAAGGTATCAAATCCCCCCAAAAAGACAATGAATCAGAAAATGGCAACTTGGCGGTACTGAGGATCAAGCTACTCCAAGGAACAATGGCAGTAACTCTTCTGCCTGTCTAATGACTCCCTAGCCACTGAACACTCAGCAGATGTCTCCTCGGAGGTGGTGACTATATTAATGCTGAGCCTAGTAGATAACTAATCCTAGCAGTTTATTTTTTGTATTGAGTGTAAATAATGGCCTTTTACTTTTAAATTTTATATATCTTGCTTGCAAAGCCTTTTAGTACAGAGTAAAAGATGTCATAACAATGTGAGCCAGAGTTGGAGGCTTGCAGTGGTGCCTAGGATACACAGCACTGCTGTGCTAGAAAAGGATAAGAGCAATTCAGGTGAGAGTATTTTCCCTGATTTGTTCCGGGAATGTTTATCTGTGAAGCCTGATGGAATTTTCTAGTGGCTCATGGAAATCAGTGATGTTTCAGCATCCTTTTAGATCAATTTTCTTAGTCCCCCTCACCACCCTCCGCAGAATAAGCACCCATTGAAGACTGGCTGTGGGAAGGAAACCTGTGGTCCAGCCTGCTACTGTGCCACTGTCAGGAGAGTTACTAAGAAGAAACATTGTTTTATACAGTACCAGAAAATGCATTTATAGGTTAAACCCAAGGTTTAACCAAACCTTATGTCTTGCCCTCAAATGCAGCTTAGAGCCCCTGTTCCCATTGCCCAGTCCCACCAATACTGTGAGATATTGTGTAATGTTCAGATGGACTGGATCCAGACCAAAATATCTGTAAATGACTTCTCTGGTTACCCATTTCTTCAAGATGCAACTACAGATTCAGGAGACAAGGCAAAGAAGTGCAAGATACTTGGCTATGTGGCAGTCCCCAGCCTTGTCTCCATGGCTGAATTCCACCAAACTGTTGGGTTTGGAACCAAGCCCTTTCCTTTGCCTCTTCTGGTCTAGTTCCTCAAGCTGAACAGATTAAGGGGTGAAAATCAGAAAAGCAAAGTGCGAGATCCTACACCTTGGTCACCGCAATCCCAAGCACAGCTACAGGTTGGGCAGTGCAGAGATTCAGGGCAGTCCTGTGGAGAAGGACATGGGGGTGTGCGTTCATGAGAAACTCAATATGAGCTGGCTTGAGTGTGCACTCACAACACAGAATGTCAGATGTATCCTGGGCTGCATAAAAAGAAACGTGACAAGCAGGTCAAAGGAGGTGATCCTGCCCCTCTACTCTGCCCTCGTGAGACCTCACTTGGAGTACTGTGTGCAGTTCTGGTGTCCAGTTCCGCCGTTCAACTAGCAGAGTGCCAGAAGCTGAATTGGAGGGCAGGTTCCTTTTGAACATGGTTAGGCAAGCCTACCACTTGTTGGAAATGTGACGCTCCAGGGCAGCTTTGTTGTAGTGATCACGAGATGGTCAAGTTAGAGATCCTCAGGATACTGAGAAGGGCACGCAGAACGTTCACTGCCCTGGACTTCAAGAGAGCAGATTTTGGCCTCTTCAGGAACCTGCTTAGGAAGGTTCCATGGGATATAGCCCTAGAGGGCAGGAGGGCCCAAGACTCTTGGTTGATATTCAAAGATCACCTGCTACAAGCTCAGGAGTGTTGCATCCCATCTAGAAGGAAGTGCAGCAGGAGGGCCAGGAGACCTCCTTCGGTGGGTAAGGAGCTGCTGAGGAAACTCTGAAGGAAAAAAGAGGCTCATAAAAGGTGGAAGCAAGGACAGGTGGCCTGGGGAGAATACAGGGTTTTATCCTGGAAGCTAGGAACCAGGTTAAGAAAGCTAAGGCCCAGTAAAAATTAAATTTTGCATGTGATGTGGAAGATAACAGAAAGGGATTCTATAGGTACGTAGTGAATAAAAGATAGACTTGGGACAATGTGGTCCTGTCTGGGAGCTATAAGGAGAACTGGCTACTCTGGATTTGCAGAAGGCTGAGGTTCTTAAGGACTTCTTTGCCTCGGTCTTCACTGGCAAATGTCCTGACCACACCACCCAAGTCTTGGAAGGCAGATGCAGGGACTGTGAGAATCACAGAATCCCAAGGATTGGAAGGGACCTCGAAAGATCATCTCATCCAAACTCCCTGCAAGAGCAGGGTAACCTAGAGTACATCACACAAGAACTTGTCCAGGCGGGCCTTGAATATCTCCAACGTAGGAGACTCCACAACCTCCCTGGGCAACCTGTTCCAGTGCTCTGTCACTCTCACAGTAAAGAAGTTCTTCCTGATGTTAACATGGAACCTCCTATGCTCCAGTTTACACCCACTGCCCCTTGTCCTGTCACTGTATATCATGGAAAAAAGCCTAGCTCCATCATCCTGACACCCACCCTTTACGTATTTGTAAACACTGATGAGGTCACCCCTCAGTGTTCTCTTCTCCAAGCTAAACAGACCCAGCTCCCTCAGCCTCTCCTCATAAGGGAGGTGTTCCACTCCCTTAATCATCTTTGTGGCTCTGCACTGGACTCTTTCAAGCAATTCCCTGTCCTTCTTGAACTGAGGGGCCCAGAACTGGACGCAATATTCCAGATGCGGCCTCACCAAGGCAGAGTAGAGGGGGAGGAGAACCTCTCTTGTACTACTAACCACACCCTTTCTAATGCACCCTAGGATGCCATCGGCCTTCTTGGCCACAAGGGCACATTGCTGGCTCATGGTCATCCTCCTATCCACCAGGACCCCCAGGTCCTTTCCCCTTCACTGCTTTCCAGCAGGTCAACCCCCAACCTGTACAGGTACATGGGGTTGTTCTTCCCCAGATGCAAGACTCTACATTTGCCCTTGTTGAATTTCATCAAGTTTCTCCCTGCCCAACTCTCCAGCCTGTCCACGTCTCGCTGAATGGCAACACAGCCTTCTGGTGTGTCAGCCACTCCTCCCAGTTTACTGTCATCAGCGAACTTCCTGAGGGCACACTCAGTTCCCTCATCCAGGTCGTTGATGAAAATATTAAACAGCACTGGTCCCAGCACCGACCCCTGAGGGACTCCACTAGTCACAGACCTCCAGCTAGATTCTGCCCCATTGACCACAACTCTCTGCCTTCTTCCTTTCAGCCAGTTCTTGATCCACCTCACTACCTGATCGTCAAGCCCACACTTCCTTAGCTTACCTATGAGAATGCTGTGGGAGACAGTATCAAATGCCTTACTGAAATCAAGAGAAAACACATCTACCGCTCTACCATCATCCCTTCCACCTAGCCACTTCCTCATAGAAGGCTATAAGGTTGGTCAAACATGCCTTCCTCCTGGTAAAACCATGTTGGCTGTTCTTAATAACCCCCTCATCCTTGATATGTCTAGAGATGGAGTCAAGAATAAGTTGTTCCATCACCTTTCCAGGGATGGAGGTAAGGCTGACCGGTCTATAATTACCCAGGTCCTCCTTCTTGCCTGTCTTATAGACTGGTGTGACATTTGCCATCTTCCAATCCTCAGGCACCTCTCCCGTTTGCCACGATTTACCAAAGATGATGGAGAGTGGCCTAGCAATGACCTCCTCCAGCTCCCTCAGCACCCGTGGGTGTATTCCATCCGGACCCATCAATTCATAGATGTCCAGATTGCATAGCTGATCCCTAACCCAATCCTTATCTACCAAAGCAAACTCCTCCTTTGTCCTGACTCCTTCTGGGGCTATAGGAATCTGGGACCCCCGGGGAGAGTCTGCAGGAGTAAAGATAGAGGCAAAGAAGGCATTCAGCACCTCTGCCTTCTTTATATCCTCTGTCTCCAGGGCACCCACCTTGTTCAGCAGTGGGCCTATATTGCCTCTTGTGTTAGTTTTATTTGCTATGTATTTGAAGAAGCCCTTTCTATTGTCCTTAATCCGACTTGCAAGATTAATTTCCAAGGAGGCCTTAGCTGTCCTAATTGCCTCCCTACATCCTCTAACAACTGTCCTATATTCCTCCCAGGTGGCCAGCCCCTCCTTCCATAATCTATAGATTCTCTTTTTCCACATGATTTTGCCCAGCAGCTCCTTGTTTAACCACGCTGGTCTCCTAGATCCCTTACTTGATTTCCTACCCATTGGAATGCTCTGATCCTGAGCTTGGAAGAAGTGGTCCTTGAATGCTGACCAACTATCATGAGCCCCTTTACTGCCTAGTACCCTTTCCCATGGGACTTTCCTTAGCAGTTCATTGAACAGGCCAAAGTCGGCCCTTAGGAAAGCCAGAACTGTGGCCTTGCTTGGTATTCTATTCCTCCCACACAGGATCCTAAACTCCACCATCTCATGGTCACTGCAGCCAAGGCTGCCATTGACCATCGTCACTTCAACTAAACCCTCCTTGTTGGTGAGTACTAAATCTAGCAGCGCTCCTCTCCTAGTTGGTTTGTCCACCATTTGCAGTAAGAAGTTATCAACAATGCACTGGAGGAACCCCCTAGACTGTGAATGATTGGCTGTGTGAGTCTTCCAGCAAATATCAGGGTAGTTAAAACCCCCATGAGGACTAAGGCATGTGATCGTGAGACTACTTTCAGTTGCCTGTAGAAAGCCTCATCAACTCCTTCATCCTGATCAGGAGGTCTATAATAGACCCCCACAACTGTATCACCCGTACCAGTCTGTCCCTTAATTTGTACCCACAGACATTCCACTTTCTCCTCATCTGCCCCTGGACAGAACTCAATACATTCTAGTCGCTCTCTCACATAAAGAGCAACTCCACCACCTCACTTTGCTGACCTGTCTTTCCTAAAAAGGACATAGCCATCCATGAGCACATTCCAGTCATGTGACCTGTCCCATCATGTCTCTGTAATTGCCACTAGGTCATAACCTTTAGACCGCACACAGACTTCTAACTCCTCCTGTTTATTCCCCATGCTGCGTGCATTGGTGTACAGGTATTTCAGGGAGCGAGCAGAGCACGCTGATGGCACTCTTGGGAGGCGGGAGGCCTTCTGGTCTTCATTAATAGTAGAACAATGCCTCACTAGTTCAGCTACGACCCCCTCGCACTTTGAATCTAACCTGAAGCTCTGTGAGTTAGCTCTGCTAACTCTTGTCCTAGTAACCTTTTTCCCCTGTGGGACAGGATCTAAACTATCCTTTCCCACAAATGAAACAATAGATTGATAGTCCTCCCTAGTCCGCCATTCTTCAAGCCCTAGCATGTTTCTCTTGGGCTTGTCCTTAACAGGCCCAGTTAAATCCCCTCCCCCTTCATATCTAATTTAAAGCCCTGTCAATACGCCCTGCTAACCCCTGGTGGGTGTATCTCACCTGCCACCAGCAAACCAGGTGTCTCATACAGCAGCCCATGACTGAAAAACCCAAACCCCTGCCTTTGGCACCAGTCACGTAGCCATATATTAATCTGCAGACTCTTCCTATTTATCTCTTCACCCTTGCTTGTAACAGGTATGGAGGCAAACAACACTTGCGCTCCAGACCCTTTAACCAGCTGTCCAGGGCCCTGAAGTCTCTCTTCATTGCCCTTGCCCTCCTTGTAATAACTTCATCACTGCCAACCTGAAAAACCAGCAGTGGATAGTAGTCAGAGGGCTGCACCAGATCAGAGAGTTTCTTTTTAACATCTCTAATCCGAGCCCTAGATAGGCAGCAGACTTCCCTGTGGGATGGATCCGGTCCATAGGCCCACTATAGGAAAGGGTCAGGTTTGAGATTATCTTAAGAACCTGAACATGCACAAGTCCATGGGACCCGATAAAATCCATCCACGGGTCCTGAAGCAGCTGGTAAATGGAGTTGCTAAGCCACTGACCATCGTATTTGAAAAATCATGCAGTCAGGTGAAGCTCACAACAACTGGAAAAAGAGTAATATAACCCCCATTTCCAAAAAGGGGAAAATGGATGATCCAGGGAACTACAAAGCAGTCAGTCTCACCTCTGTGCCTGGCAAAATATTGGAGCAGATTTTCCTGGAAGGCATGCTAAGGCACATGAAAAGCAACAAGGTGGTTAGTGACAGACAGTGTGGCTTCACTAAGGGGAAACCCTGCCTGACCAATTTGGTGGCCTTCTAGATTGGGGCTACAAACTGATGGACAGGTGCAAAGCAGTTGATGTCATCTCAATGGACTTGTGTAAAGTATTCGACACTGTCCCACACAACATCCTTGTCTCCAAATTGGAGAGACATCAGTTTGATAGGTGGACCACTCAGTGGATGGCCGCATGCAGAGTTGTGGTCAATGGTTCAATGTCCAGCTGGAGACCAGTAACGAGTGGTGTCCCTCAGGGACTGGTGTTGGGACCGGTCTTGTTTAACATCTTTGTCAGTGACATGAAGAGTGGGATTGAATGTGCCCGCAGCAAGTTTGCTGATGACACCAAGCTGTGTGGTTCAGTTGATATGCTGGAGGGAAGGAATGCCATCCAGAGGGACCTTGACACGCTTGTGAGTTGGGCTGCTGCCAACCTTATGAAGTTTAACCATGATAAGTGCAAGGTCCTACAACTGGGTTGGAGCAACCCCAGGCACGGCTACAGGTTGGGCAGAGAAGAGATTCAGAGCAGCCCTGCAGAGAAAGACTTGGGGGTGTTGGTTGATGAGAAAATGAACATGAGCTGGCTTCAGTGTGCGCTCACAGCCCAGAAAGCCAACCGTATCCTGGGCTGCATCAAAAGGAGTGTGACCAGCAGGCCGAAGGAGGTGATCCTGCCCCTCTACTCTGCTCTCGTGAGACCTCACTTGGAGTATTGCGTGCAGTTCTGGTGTCCTTAACATAAAAAGGACATGGAACTGTTGGAACAAGTCCAGAGGAGGCCAAGAGGATGATCAGGGGACTGGAGCACCTCCCGAATGAAGACAGGCTGATGATTTTAAGTCCTTTCTAACCCTAACAATTCTGTGATTCCGTAAATTTATTATTTCTAACACCAGTCTCCCATGTTTATCCCTCCATAGTGTCACAGTGTCTTTGACTGACCCTTTCCCAGCAGTGGTAACATTGGCTTTTGGAGCAGGGAGCAGAAACTGCAGCCATATACCCACTTATTGGGCCATAGATTTGGTGAGGCACCACTGCACGCTCATTGTCGTACGGCAGATATTCAGGGTGTCCCAGTAACCACAAAGCCCATCCTACCGTGTGTGTTCCTGATCCTCTCCACCAGAAAATTAGTTTCCTCCTGGATCCGCTCCTCAATGCTCCTCTTCCCCATCCCAAAATCCCTCAGGGTGGTCAGTGCAAATCGTCGGAGCTGCTTCCAGGTCTCCCCATTGCTGGTCAGAATGCCTGATGAAGGAAAAATAGACCTCCATGAGGAAACAGATACTTTAGGATGGAAATAAGAAAGTAATACTGGTACTGACTATTTCTTTGCCACAAGCACTGAAAATCAGCACAAAACGTACTCAGAACTTCCCTAGTGAATAAATGCAAGGCCTAATCTTGAAGGTGGTCCTGGTTTGCACAGCCTGTATTATCTCATCTTTTTGTCTGTGGACTTACCTTCGGTTGGTTACTTTAGCTCTGTGTATATTGTCCATATTTTCAGAAACTGAAGAATGCACCTAAGCTCTTAGAGACACATTTGAATAACATAATTTTAGCCAGAATTTAAAGCATACTGAAAATGAAAAGGCACTCAGTGAAAACAGCCTGGGACCTTAGAAGGTTCTCCAGGGGACCATTTACTGAAGGGTCCAAGTAATGAGTTGGGATTTTAGTCTCTTATTGCTAAAAGTTATAAATGAATTCCCCCATTCCCTTTAAACTGCCCTCTCAGCTGTTCCTCTTCAGTGTTGCTGAGGCACTGAAAGCCTTAGCTTTGTGTGCTAACATTACTGGGGACACACCTGTGCCTTTGAAGAGTCTTCTAAAGAGTGGTAGGATGCCTCTCCCACTGAAGTCATCCGCCTGATCAATCAGAGCTTCTTTCACAACATCGTAGCCATACAGCACCACCATCTTTTGTGGGCCTAAATGTATTGTGAAGACAGGACCATAATTCTCACTAAGCTGTAGAAAGATGAACACAAAAAACAGCCTAGTATGATTATTGCAAATATATAGCCTTTGACTTGCACTCCATAGACTTAGATGTTATATTATTGGAATAAATAGACTTCAGAATCATGCATTTCTGGGAAACCTTTTTTTCCGGTTTCAGTCTGACATTTGATCAATGTAAATTAACCTTGTGAATTAAATTGCCACAGTGTAGACTTGACTTTGTTTTATAAGCAATGAAGACAACATAGGAAAGAAGGAGACAGTCCCTTACCTTTCTCAAGCTCTCAGGCAAGTTCTTTGGGTTCAGCTGGAGTATGTTTCCAGCAATGGGGAGTGCAAAAGGACCAGGAGGCTGCTTCCCATTTTGTGAAATGTTTCTCCATGTGGCAATGAGAAGAAGGCATGAGATGCAGATCAGCAAGAAGATAGTGGTCATTCCCAGGAGCTCCATGGTTGGCTGAGGAAGAGAAGTCAAGTGTCAGAAGAGCCTGATGTCGGACCTGTAAATCCATTCTCATTTATATGCTGTGAATTCAAAGCACATGGATTAAACTAGCCAATAGTGTTTTCCTGTTCCTTCTGAGGTATGAGATTACTTATTAATCCACTCAAGATAAGCATGAACAAACTAGGGATGAAGTCCCTGTTCACATAATGTTTTTTTTACCTCTCCACCTTTGGTTAATCATTCATGCATGACTAAAGAAGTTATGCTCTAATGTTGTCCAACAAACTCCAAATGCTTAGCTGCTATTCATGTGCTTAAACTCTATTTGCCCTCATGCCTAGATTGACATCTGCCAGCCCCTCTAGTATCTGAGCACAGTGGAGGGAGGTGTTGTGATTGAAAAAGGGCGTCACTCCAAGTTCTTCCTAGGCATTCTGCCTCCATTTCTAGAATGAAGTTCTGCAGATTTTGAGGAGTACACTCAGCTTGTCCTAATCCAATATTTCAACCAGAGAAACCGTACAGCAAGGGGGAGCATTTGTATGTTTACAGATTGTGTAAACATACACAGAATGTGTACAGCATTTGTATGTTTACAGATTCTCCCCAAATCACAGATTCCTGCAGCAACCTGCAGTCTCCTTTCTGATGCTTCTAGAAACCAGTTGAAGATCCATAGAAGTTGTGAAGATCCATGAAATATAAAGGCACCCTGAACAAAGCTTTAAAGAACGATTGATTTAATTAATATTATTTAATAGAATGTAGAATCTTAAATAAATACTATGCTTCCCACTTCTTCTCCAACAGGAATCCAACACCCTACAAGCAGAGTGAGAACTGTGTATGTTTTCTGGTAGAGAAGTAAAGCAGATTGAGTCACTTGAGACCAAAGAGCTGATCCCAGGGCTCAGTTGCCAAATGTTGTCTGTGCATCATATATGGTGTCTGTAAAGTGCCAGTGATCTACTGTAAACACTGTACGTGGACTTGTACAGTCCCCACCATTCTCCCACTTTATTCTCAGTCCCACTGAAAAGGCATGGCATTAGGCTGTATGTTATCTTTTTCTGTGACTTTATGTAGAGAGATACTGGTCCTCTCTTAGAGCACATTTGAACATAGTAGTTATGGCAAGATGACTAGAGGAAGTCAGGGGAGCTTCTACATCATTGTACAAAAGGATGTGAAAGGCGCTGTGTGATTATCAGGCACTCAGGTATGATGCTGGCCAGGCCTAGGTGGATGATGTCTTGTTAAAACTAAGTAAGTATGGGAAGGAGTCTGAGTAACAGGTAAACCTTTCCTAAACTAGACACATAATTACTAAGTAGCACAGCTCAGGCTTCAGGAAACCTGTAGTGAAGTAAACCAATGGAGTAGTTATGAAGTGAGGACATAGAATTTAGTAGGTGCAGTTATACTTATTTTATGACACTGCTTAAGTGTCAAGAATATGGCTTGCTCTTTGGCTGGTAAGGTTAATGAATGTTATTAAAATTAACTTCTGTGGGCCTTGCAATAGTCCTAAAGCAATGTTAATTCAGACTAAGTAAAGCCCCAGTAGGGAAACAAGTAAACAAGGGAAGAGGACATGGAGTGTACAGAATGGAAGCTGGTAATGACTGAATCTTAAGGAAGAGAATAGGAACGTTACTGAAATAAACAAAACCAAACAATTAGTTTCATCGCTGAAGAAAATCTCTGTGTAATGAGAAAAAGACATGAAATTACTCTTAAACTCACTTTGATTGGGAATGACTGCCAAGCAATATTATTTCCATGTTTATCTCTGATTAACAAAGGACGCGTGTTTCCTGTCTATGAAACTGGTGTTCAAAGACAATGCAGTGGATAACGCTGTCAAGGAAAAGGGCGTGGGTCAGAGTTGTTCTGTAGGAAAATCTGGCTGGACAGCTCATCTGAAACAACTTGGTTTTATTTTGGTTTCATTTCCCTGTGTTCTCCCACCCCTCCGCTCCTCCAGCTGAGAAGTCAATATCCCCAGCAGGGGTGAGAAGTCCCCATTCCTATGCTTCCTGTGTAGTTCTTGCTCCACTGAAGTCCCCTTCCTCATGTCCCCATAGGCTTTGATCAGACTGACCACTCTCCTGCTCTTCACCTCAAGACACCTGGGTCTCTGTCCATCACCTGTTGGTAGTGGGTGAGCATTAAATGGGTGTCAGTGTCCTCTGGACTATTTCTCTCCACACACTAGAGAGGAAGCTCATCCAGACCCTCAGACAAGTGAGATGATGATATCCACTTCAGGGACCATTTCAGTTCTTCTGAGCCAGCAAAACAGGCCCTGCCACCTCCTAACACTCAGCCCATCCCACTACATCTTTTATGATACATACCTGAAATTATAATCCCCCCTTTGGTGGTATGACACTGGAAAGAAGTCTTAAACTTACAAAAAGCTATATATATATATATATATATATATATATTCTTATATATCATATTGTATAAATATATCTACCTATCCATCTATATCTTTTTTCTCTCCCAGATAACGAAAGACATTTTCTTTCCTGCATTTGTATTTCCTTTTCCTTTACTTTTACAGAGAAGGAGCCTTGCATTCCTCTATTGGTAGCCCTGAATCTTCTGTGAAGCCCAATGCTTGGATGTTTCTTGCAGCATCACTCCCACATCAGGACACAGCTTTTTTATTGCTCATCTACTTACTCGCATAATCCCTGAAGGGTTGAAAGCTGGTGTTGAGATAAAGGCAGATCTCCGTAGAGGGATCTGTGAGTTTCACTGAATAGAGATTTAACTTGCAAAGGTCTTGGGTCACCTCTGTTGGCAGAAACATAAGAATTATTTGAGTATGAAAATCTATTTGAGTATGAAAGGCTCATTTGAGTATAAAAGACCCATCCTGATATAGTTCACATTCACAAGAAGCATTTGAAAGACTCTGCTTGCTTCTCATCGAGGTAGAGAAGCAGATGCTGGGGCCTCTGCTCTTGTTATGAAATGGCATCATTCTCTGGGTCCACCTGCTAGTTTGAGCTCAGATTGACAGGGTGGAATGCCACTGCATGAACTGATCTTTCAAAATCCAGGTCTTCCTCTGAATGTCTTCTGGAGGCTGCTGTTTTACTGGGCCTGTCTAGAGGCTTCTTTGTCCAAGCTCCTGGGGTCCCATCCTGTGTTATATGTAGCACTTTAAATGGGACCTGTACTTGCTGTTTAATTCGCCTGCTTCTGTTCTCCTGCAGATTGGGTCAGCGTGAAAAAAGACACCTTCTTATCCTCAAACAGCTCCAGCACAATCCAAAACATAGACTCATACCAGCTGCTATAAAGAAAATCAACTCTACCCAAGGCAAAACCAGCACAGCAGGTTAGCAGAGTAACCTGTGGAAATCATCTTGCCTGTTCTGCTGTGAATAGCAACCTCTCAGCTATGAAACTCATACCACTTTCAAAGAGGAATTTCCTTTGGGCCTTAAGAAAAATCAACTTCTGCCTTACTTCTAGCAGCAATTTGACAAAGGATCTGCTGTGATCATCAGGAATTAAGGTTCAGTGCTAAGTTCAGCATTCAAGAATTTATGTAACAACACCCATGTTTGTAACATGCTACACAGCTAGTACAAGAGATAAGATGCAAATCACATCATTAGTTTTTAGATCACAGAAATGACATTTGACCAGCTAGCTCAAAAAGCTTGGTTAAATATTACTGTATGAACTTACAGGACTCAAGACATAATTCAGCTGAAAAAAAAGATGAAATCACTGAAGTTCTTTAGCCATTTGCAAGGTGTGGTTAATTGCTTGTTTAGACTCCAAAAGGTCAAGGAAGTTAACCTGACAGGAGCTTTATTTTTATAATGTATTTTATTATTAGAATTACTTATAATAGTTACTTATATTATGATGAAACCTGCTTTAGATGACCCTGCTTGAGCAGGGGATTTGGACTTGATCATTTCTCCTGTCAACCACAGACTTCTTGGCCTGTCCTTCCCTCCTGGATGGCCCTTTTACACCAAAGGAGGCCATCCCTCACATCAAGGTCTGGTATGGCATGTGTCCCCACCACTCAATGCCTGCTGGGTAGCAGCCAACAGCAGAACTAAAGTTTCTTCTTGGTGGCAAACATGGAAGCCACCCCAGTCTTGGCCTCGACTATGATAGGAGGCATTTGGCCAACCTCAGTCCTTGCTCCTTGTTGTCAATGCAGTTTCACCTTCCTCATCCAGTAACAAGTTGCTACTATGGCAAGGCACACACAGATTTACATTGGCAGTATAACTACTACAGGGTGCCGCAACAATTTGAAGATGCTGGTGGCAGTGGTGGACCAGCCAAAGAAAATTTTCCACCAGTGGGGTTCTCCCATCCTCTTAATTTGTTCCATTACTGCTTTATAACATTGTCATCGTATTAGAATGTTTCTAGCTTCTGCCTTAGCATATTCAAGCAGCTTCTGTAAATTTGCATGCTCTAACATCTCTTTCACAAATGACAAATTTATATGATACAAGGTGTAGTTTCTTATTAGCAACTGGCTAGTAAATACAGGTGGTTTATACACAAAATCACAGCCTCTAATAATAGCTATGTTGCAAGCACACATATTCAAGTCGTTACTTTTCAGTTGCCCCCCAAGTGATATTTTGCAAATCTCGTTCCTCTTTCTCTGTCTCATTCTGCTCAGGGTCTTCAAGGTCAGCTCCTGCAGCTGACGTATTGGGTTCCTCAACTTGTCTGTCCAGCTCATGGTATGGCTTGACAAGCTCTGCAGGCAGTGACCACAGACCTGTAAATAGGAGGACACAAACATACCCCCTCCCCCAGTTTATCAGTTCCACTGGACCTTCCAATTTCTGCAAGCCCAAAGGATCACAATACCACACTCACCTTTAAGCCACAAGGATTTACACCTATCCTGGGCTCAGCTGTAGCAATCATTTTTTCTCCTTCTTAGTAGCTGGTGCAGTGCTGTGGTTTTGACTTTCAGCCTGGGAACAGCGCTGATAACACTGATGTTTTTAGTTACTGCTAAGTAATGTTTACTCTGACCAAGGACTTTGTGAGTCTCATACTCTGCCAGGGAGGAGGGGAAGCCAGGAGTAAGTAGAGACAGGACACCTGACCGAAACTAACCAAAGGGATATTCCATACCACAGCATATCATGCCCAGTATATAAACTGGGTGGAGCTACCTGGAAGGGCTAGATCATTCCTCGGGTTGGGCTGGGTATCAATCGATGGGTGGTGAGTGGTTGCATCCTCTTCCCTTGTTATTTTCCTTATCATAGAATTATAGAATCATATTATTATTATTGGTGGTAGCAGTAGTGGTTTTGTGTTATACCTTAGTTACTGGACTGTTCTTGTCTCAACCTGTGGGAGTTATATTCTTTTGATTCTCCTCCCCATCCCTGTGGGAGCAGGGGGAGGAAGAAGAGGGGAGTGAGCAAGTGGCTGCATGATTCTCAGTTACTGGCTGGGCTTAAAACACAACAGTTCTTTGTGGTGCACAACGTGGGGCCTGAAGGGTTGAGGTAACGACAGATCTGACCAGAGGTTGTCAAATTGTATTTGTGTTAAACATTTATTGTTTCAGATTAATAGTCACTTGTCACAATGCTGATTTATTGCCTCTCAAAGTTGTTGCTCTTGATCTCAGAGTTTCAGCATGTTGTACCTTACTTACAGCCAGTATTTACTGTTTTCGTCGTTATTGTCTGCAGGGCTTGAGCTAAGGTTCTTGTTTTGCTGTTCTTTATGGTAGTGGCTTGTAATACAACACACTCATTGATTATGAAACTGACCTGGCTTGCATTCAAAATATGGTCACCACCTCTATACTTTGGGAGGTACATAATGGAAGTGTATAGCAATTACACAACTTTTGTTCCCTCCTCGGGTGGTCAACGTATGAAGGAGATATTTCCTTACACCCCCAGCTCCCCCACCAGACTATTTGCAGCATCATTTCAGAGTTCTGAAGGTTATGAATGGCCTTTGGGTACCCTTGAGACCTGCCTGCTAATTGTGATGGGGATCACCATGCTGGCATGCATACAGAGTGTGTTTTACTCACGACCATTTTGTCTGATCTTGAGAGTTAAGCAGAGTTGTGTTTGGGTCTTGTTTAGGGTTAGACTATGATACAGGAAGACCAAGAGATATTCCCCGAGGCTGGACATTCATGAGTGGCAGGGTGTGCTATAGTATGGGCAAGTAGCAAGCCTAGCAGGCCCTTACAGTGCTTTGGAACTTCACCACTGAAGAAATGCAAAATCCAGAAAAACTAGTAAAACACTTAAATGAGGTGTGCTGTCATCCTGGTTGTACCATAGAGGGACAAATCACGGCAACATTCCGGGGACTTGGCCTATGCTTACAGAGCCCTGTTCAACACTATTCAATACCTTCAAAGATCCTTCTCTGGACCTAATTGCAAAGCAACAGACAATGAAGCTACTCCAACTATGACAGCTTCTCAGTCTCTGACTACAACAGACAGCACAGCTACTCTAAATCCAAGCACAGCAACTACATGAACCCCAGCAACAAGTACAGCAGCTACTCAAACCCTGACAGCAACATACAACTCAGCTGCTGGTGCTACTCAGTCCCCAAGCACAGCAGCTGTACCAGCCCCCACAGAAGATACTTTAGCCACTCCAACCACATTGATAATCACTGCAGCTAAACCAAAGGAACAACTTGTGCCAATATTGATTGCCCCTGTACGCAAGGGGAAAAGCAAACAAGAGGCACAAAAAGCAACCTATACAGTGAAGAAAGATGAAGAACCAATGTACTTCCTACATGGGATAGCATCTGACCAAGAGGTATTATTATGTAGATCAGAGGAAGAGGTGACTTCTCCACCCCCGACCTCAACCAAGCTATGAAATATGCAAGAAGATTTTACCCATCATCCAGGGGAGCACATCATCACCTGGTTGCTCCGATGCTGGGACAATGGGGCCAACAGTCACAAACTAGAAGGTGGGGAAGCCAAGCAGCTGGGATCACTTGCTAGGGAAGGGGGAATTGACATTGCAGTTGCAAAAGGGAAATAGTCCCTCAGCCTTTGGAGGTGGCTTTTGGCAGCTGTGAAAGAAAGGTTTCCATACTAGGATGATGTTATGAGTCATACAGCCAACTGGACCAAGATAGAGGAAGGCATCCAGTCTCTGAGGGAATTAGCCATTGCAGAGATGACCAGTCACAGGCCGGATGCTGGGAATGCGTCCCTAGATCCAGATGAAGTTGAGTGAATTAGCCATTGCAGAGATGATCAGTCGCAGGCCGGATGCTGGGAATGCATCGTAGATCCAGATGAAGTTGAATGTACATTATCCATGTGGCAGAAATTTACACAGAGTGCACCAGCATCATATGCCCACTGTTTGGCAGCAATAAACTGGAATGACATAGCACCACCAACAGTGGATGAACTGATCCATCAACTCTGAGAGTTTGAAGACAATATCACCCCTTCCATCATTTCAGCTGTGGAAAAACTGTCTCAGGAATTCAAACAATTGAGAGATGATCTATCTGATCTGTCCAGCTCCCCACGTGTACCAACTCACATCTCAGCTATTAACAAAAGGTGTGCTGCTGCTCGGGAGAGAAGATATAGGAGGTACACACCACGGGTCACCCTATGGTTTTAGCTGCAGGATCACGGAGAAGACATGAGAAAGTGGGGTGGAAAACGTATGTCGTGCGTGAATTGAAGAGGAGAGCAAAGGTCAAGGATGATCATCCCATGAAAGCTGTGGCTTCAGTCTCTGGTGAGCAGGTTCCCAGATGGAGTGGGGGAGCTGATTTTACTCCATCTCCTGCGATAAAGAAAACTCTTCCCTTTCTACAAGATGTAGAAATTATAACAAAATAAATTTGCCATGGCAAATGAGGATTGAGCTGTTGACTGACAGTCAGGGAAGACCTGACAGTTTGCTTTGCTTGAGAAGAAGAAAGGTTAAAGTGTTTCTTTAAAACAGAGTCATTCTGATGAAAAAGAGGAATGTGAAGCACTACAGAAGTAAACTGCATAGAGTTAACAGTCAAGGAGTCAGCCATGTCATTACCCACTGTTAAAGTGCCAGGCAGGTTGGAATATGACCAAATATGAGCAACAAAACCAGTGTAATTAATGCAGCAGCCAATACAGGAGCCCTGTGAGCCTCTGCTCTTACATCTCAACATGCCTCAACAAGCTCGCCACCGCCTGCAAACTTTTTGCTCTGACTTGGGCTAACACAGCTCCGCAATCTCCCACCTGCACCCTCATATGCTAGCTCAAATAAACGTGCATGAGCAGCCCCGTGACCATCAGTCTGCCTTTTTATAGCATAGTCCAATTGGTTTATAAAAGACATATAGGGTTCCTGAGACCCCTCGTTGATACCCGCAAAAGAAGCAGTCTTCCTCGGCCCAATTCAAGCATGCGCCTCCAGGCCCAAATAGCCACATGGGCAGCCCACTGGAACCCAGAGGGTTTAGATCTGAGCTATGAAGCCACATCTATCACAGTGACTGTCTTCAGTCACCATATATTCCATTCTATAAACAATCACTCCTCAGGCTGTTTCCCAGCTCGACCTTGCACCCAGGCACACAAACACTCCCTGGCCTGCTCAAGACTCAGGTGCACTATCAGCAATTCTTCTTCTTTAATTATCCCCATAGCAGGAACAGGATGGTTTGCAGTTTTTTATATCTCCCCTTTCCTACTCTCCCCTGGTCCTGAGCTGCTTTGTCCAAGCCCAGTCGTGGTAAATCCCCTAATTGGTTTAGCTTTTCAATCACTTGTTCAATGGGGTTTCCTTGTTCTGATAATAGTATGTGTTTTTTTCCCAGCCACCCCATCTAGCAATACAGCATCTGCTCCTTCATCCATGAGGTGAAGCAGCCATTTCTGGGGTTTCTCCCCTGGCATCTGCTTGTATGAACTCTTAATCTCCTCGGGACTATAATCTGCCAATCTGCCTGTTCTTACTTGTCTGCTTGCCCTGGTCATCATCTCACGTTTAAACACAGGAGCTGTGTGAGCTCCCTCCTTTTTTGCGTCTGCCTTGTCTCCGGTATCTGATTCTGACTCACTGGTCCCAAAAATATCTCCATTCCATGTCACAGGGTCCCAGTTGTGATCAGACACAAGGGCACTGACCCGTGGCCTCACTGCTTTTGCATACTTTTTCTTGCTCCGATTTTTGGCAATGCAGACAATGTATTTTTCTGCGAGTGCGGCACCTTTTTTTCCCCCCAAGTCTCTCACCCTGCTCTGCAGTGGCTACAGATGTCTCCCTCTGCAACAGCACGTCTGCTTTAACCCTTTCTAGCTTGGAATGTAAATCTGCTACTTTTTCCTCCAACTCTGTGTTCTTATCTACCACACCTTTGCAGGCAAGCAGCAAGCAGCCTGTCGTGCTTCGGGCATGACTCAGTCGCTCCTTTGAGCGGGTATGGGAGGGATTCTGCAAACTCACCCCGATACTTTAACACTCCCATGGGGTCCTTAGCTCCCCATGGTTCAGGTCTTACAGTAGTACAAGTCTATTTTATCCCACAGCATGATTCACAGTTCCTGTGTCACAGAATCACAGAATCCCAAGGGTTGGAAGGTACCGCAAAAGATCATCTAGTCCAACCCCCTGCAAGAGCAGGGAAACCTGGAGTACATCACACAAGAACTTGTCCAGGCAGGCCTTGAATATCTCCAACATAGGAGATTCCACAACCCCCCTGGGCAACCTGTTCCAGTGCTCTGTCACTCTCACAGTAAAGAAGTTCTTCCTGATGTTAACATGGAACCTCCTATGCTTCAGTTTACACCCATTGCCCCTTGTCCTATCACTGTATATCACGGAAAAAAGCCTAGCTCCATCATCCTGACACCCACCCTTTACATATTTGTAAACACTGATGAGGTCACCCCTCAGTGTTCTCTTCTCCAAGCTAAAGAGACCCAGCTCCCTCAGCCTCTCCTCATCAGGGAGGTGTTCCACTCCCTTAATCATCTTTGTGGCTCTGCACTGGACTCTTTCAAGCAATTCCCTGTACTTCTTGAACTGAGGGACCCAGAACTGGACGCAATATTCCAGATGCGGCCTCACCAAGGCAGAGTAGAGGGGGAGGAGAACCTCTCTTGCCCTACTAACCATACCCTTTCTAATGCACCCTAGGATGCCATTTGCCTTCTTGGCCACAAGGGCACATTGCTGGCTCATGGTCATCCTCCTATCCACCAAGACCCCCAGGTCCCTTTCCCTTTCATTACTTTCCAGCAGGTCAACCCCCAACCTGTACTGGTACATGGGGTTGTTCTTCCCCAGATGCAAGACTCTACATTTGCCCTTGTTGAATTTCATCAAGTTTCTCCCCACCCAACTCTCCAGCCTGTCCACATCTTGCTGAATGGCAACACAGCCTTCTGGTGCATCCACCTCTGCCGCTCCACAGGAGGAGCCACAGGTCAAGGCTCTTTCCATATCTTTCTCCCCTTTTTTTTCCATCCTCCTCACTGATGTACTCCAGATGTCTCCATCCAATGGTTTGAGATCCCAATCTTGGTTGGGCTACTACTGCCTGTACCCGCAGTCCCGTATCTGCACTGGCCTTTGGGAGTCTCTGCTACCACCGTGCAGTCCTCAGGGCATACGACACTGCTAAATTTTCTAGGATTTTTTTCCTGCCACCCTGATGCTGCTTGGGTGGCAGCTAATAAAACTTGTTGTTGTACAACCCCATTGCTTTTTCAGTTAGCACTTCTTGATTCAATTAATCTACCTGTTCCTTCAAGTCTTGGATTTGTCCCCATGTTACTTTAAACACACTAAGTAGGGTTCCTCCCATGCGCCCGGCATGTTGCAGGCACTCTCTGGGCATTGTCTGCGGTATCACCGCAAACTTCCCCCAGTACTTCAATAGATTGAGGGGGCATTTTTACCTGATGGCTCCGGCCCCAGCTGAGTACAAGTTTCCCACCTATCCCACAAAGTACTCCACAACCCAGGGGTCCATCCTAGCTGTTTTCAAAACAGCTGAATGAAGCGAGCAAAGAATGGCCTGGATGCCAAAGAGCTGTGTCTCAATATTGTCATGAATATTGAAGAGGCTTGCAAATTCATGCTGGGACAAAAGATTATTGTTCTAGTTTCCTATATTGCATCGGCAGTTCTGAAACAGAAAAAAGATCACTGGTTATCTCCTTAATGTTTTTTAAACGACCAGGCTACCCTTGTGGAATGATATAGAAATCGTGGTCATTAATGTTGTGAATCCAGCATCCTTTTTGCAGAACAATTGACAGAAGCACTAAAACACAACCGCTTGGCCACTATAGAGACTGTATATTCAAGCCGACCAGACCTGAAAGAAAAACCTCTGGAAGATGCTGATTCTTGGCTTACTGATGGTAGTAGCTTAATGAAAAATGGTGAATGAAAGGCAGAATATGCCATTACCACCACTTCACAGGTAACAGAAGCTAAACCTTTACCTCAAACACCTCTGCCCAGAAGGCAGAAATAATAGCATTAACGAGAGCCCTGGAATTGGTTAAAGATGAAAGGATAAATATTTGGACTTATTCTAAGTATGCATTTGGTGTGGTGTGGTCCATGCACATGGTGCTATCTGGAAAGAGTGAGGACTTTTGAACACAAGGGAAACAAATTAAACATGCTACAGAAATTATACAGCTACTGGAAGCTGTTCAGCTACCTGAAGAACTAGCTATTATGTACTGTGGAGGGCATCAGCAAGGTAACTCTGATCAGGAAATTGGAAATCATTTGGCCTATTTTGAAGCCAAGCGAGCAGATGAACAATCTAAAATCATGCCCTTAATCCTTGACAGCAAACTAAAAATTAAGAAATCTAAACCTGGATATTCAAAAGAGGATAGAAAATTGTTTGAAGATGTAAAAGTACAGGAAAACAAAGAGAGTTGGGTTCAGATACCTGATTAGCAAATTGTAATCCCCTATAACCACCTCTAGAAGTTAGTTCAGGTGGAACATAATAAAACTCATTGGGTAACAACTCTTTGTATAAATACTTAAATTGTAGGAAGGAATCTATATACTATAGTTCAATTAGTGACAAAAAAAATGTCAGCTATGTCTTAAGAATAATCCCAAAACTGAAAATAGAAATCAAACTGTGATAATTGGGAGAGGAAGATATCCAGGACAGCAGTGGCAACTAGATTTTTCTGAATTACTGAGAAAAGGTTATCGAAATTTGTTGATGTGAACGGATACTTTTTCAGGCTGGCCAGAAGCATTCCCTTGTAGGAATCTACATCTGAGGGAAAGGTTAAAATTTGGGATAGTTAATCCTAATCCAGGTAGTAAATATTACACCTGCGCACAAAGATGCATTACACCAGGAACCAGAGTATGAGATTATGCTTGTTTAAATGCCACAGGTGTAGGTCACTGTTCAAATTACGATTACACTATTAATACAGATGGTATTGTAGTTCAGTGGTGGCCCATTCCTAAAGGGAAATGATGGTATTGGCTATGTGGAGAAAATGCTTATAAGACTCTACCCCCCAACTGGAAGGTGGAATGCACCATAGGTGCTGTGATACCAAATCTTACTATTATTGACACGTATCCTTCTGGGACCTGGGTTAGAAGTTTTGCTAAACGGATTAAATGAGGGTTTAACCCAATTGCTGAACAAAGCACAACATTTCATGATTTTGTAAGATGTCTAATTTCATCTTCGGGAGTAAGTAATTAGAGAAGGCAATCGTAAATATCTCAGCAACTATAGAGGAAATAGAAAGTAAAACCATTGATATAATCCAAGAGGAACAAAAAGAGATAACTAGCCTATCTAAAGTGGTATTACAAATCCGAATGGCTCTAGACATGTTACTGGCTTCACAAGGAGGGGATTGTTCCATAATCAATGAAAGTTGCTGTTCCTATACATATCAAAGTGGCAGAATTGAGACATATCTGGAGGAAATTTGGAAACAAACTAAAGTATTTCATGAAATGACCATGGATGATCCCCTCTGGGATTTTGAAGAAATATGGGAAAAGTTAACTTCATGGTTACCTAATCTCTCCTGGTTGAGGCAACTGGTTGGAGGAATATTGATGTTAATTATTTTAATATTGACTACTTGTGGTATGATACAATGTTCCTTCTGCTGTCGTAAATGATCTATGATAAATTATGAGGATTGGAAAAGAAGTGAAATCAAGCATCAAATAGAAATGGGACATTATTTCAAAAAGACTTTAGACGGTAATAGTAGTATATAAAATGTTGCAGAAGAATTTGCAAAAGGAGAGAAAAAGGGGAGATTTGAGACAAGGGGGCAACAAAATCACAAAATGAAATATATAAACCTTTAGAATCAATTTTAAGTAATATTAAGTTTGATGGCTTTGTAACAGTAACTATGGAAAATTACTGAGGTGCATGATTCACAGAGAAAAAAAAACAGAGTATAGCTACAAAGCATACTGAGAATTCTTGTATAAGATAAATCATTGTAGCTGACATAGGCTTAGGCCCTTATGACCTTAGTATCAAACAGGACGTAAGGATAAGCAGTATCTGGGAAAGGCAGGTGCCCAGGATGGGCTGCAGTTAAACTAACTGATAAGTAAGACAGGATGATTGCTATGTCTGTGGTGTTAATAAAACAATTAAGCTGGTATAAGCATCTACTGCGCGTGCTTCAAAGAGTGCCAGAACTGATGAAGATCGTTGGAAAAGTAAATGACCCTCAGAGACCATCACCAAATTTTTGTACGTATGCAGGAAAATTTCTGGAAAATGATGTAATCTATAGGTAGCCTCACAAATACGTATGTATGTCCAGTGGCTATATAAGGCCAGCTTGTGTAGCAATACGAGGACACATGTTAGGAGGAGCTATCCCCTGTGTCTCCCGGCACTGCAATAAAGAATACCTGCTCGTTAACTTGCAAAATTTGTTGGCGAGTTTCTCCCTGGAGTTTTCTCTGAATCACAGGAGACCTCCATGGATGGATAAGGAGCTGCTGAGAAAACTTGGAGGGATAAAAGAGGCTTCTAAAAGGTGGAAGCAAGGAAAGGTGGGCTGGGAAGAATGCAGGTGTGTTTTTCGGGAAGTTAGGGGCCAAGTTAGGAAAGTTAAAGTCCAGATAGAATTAAATTTAGCAAGTGATATGAAAGATAACAGGAAGGGATTCTATAGGTATGTGGTGAATAAAAGACAGACTTGGTAAAACGTGGTCCTGTCCTGAAGCTCTCAGGAGAACTGGCTACCCTGGATTTGCAGAAGGCTGAGGTTCTTAATGACTTCTTTGCCTCAGTCTTCACTGGCAAATGCTCTGACCACACCACCCAAGTCCTGGAAGGCAGATGCAAGGGACTGTGAGAATGAAGACCTTAGGCACACTGTAGAACAGGATCAGGTCTGAGATCATCTTAAGAACCTGAATATGCATAAGTCCATTGGACCTGATGAAATCCATTCGCAGGTCCTGAAGTAGCTGACGAATGAAGTTGCAAAGCCACTGAGCATTGTATTTGAAAAATCACGGCAGACAGCTGAAGCTCCCAATGACTGGAAAAAGAGAAATATAATCCCCGTTTTCAAGAAGGGGAATTTGGATGACCCAGGGAACTACAGACCAGTCAGTCTCACCTCTGTGCCTGGCAAAATCTTGGAGCAGGGTTGAGGAGGAGTGTCTAGGATGTCTGTTCTACTTATCACAGTGGAAATCAGCCATGGAATGTTTTGCCAGCAAATGGTCACCTGACTCATTATTCATGACCTGCGTCCTACAAGTAACAAGAACTTGCATGAACTCACAAGCAGTATGGGATAGCATATGAACAGCCAGTGCTTTTCCTGCAGGACACAATCAGCAATAGCTTGGAAGGTGACATAAAAGATGAACTTGTCAATGCACCAAAACCAGAGTTCACTTGATCAGAGCAAAATAGCTGTGTACTTCTGGCTGAAGTGATTTTTTCTAAGCTAATCATAGTATTTGTTTTTCATATAATGTTTAAAAGTGATTGGCATAGAGCCCACAGGGACCATTATCTTCTGTGTCAGCTGTCCAGATTCACATCTTGATTCTCTCACCCCATCCCCCAGCCAAAGCATGCAACAAGCTCTTTCAGTCCTTTCCCACTACAGGTTTAATGTGTGGGACCACTGAGTG
Organism: Melopsittacus undulatus; assembly: GCF_012275295.1. NCBI lineage: Eukaryota > Metazoa > Chordata > Aves > Psittaciformes > Psittaculidae > Melopsittacus > Melopsittacus undulatus. The sequence continues at coordinate 91,842,451 of NC_047530.1, forward strand.
AACAGGGCCCATGTAAAACCTCTTCTGCTTCAGCTCTCACACCTGATTCCCTTGGCTATGAAGGTGGCTCATCTCTTCCTCCAAGCCACGATCTTCTCCTGCACATATCACCTCCTCTGGAAATTACGATGCCTAATGCAGTCTCTCCCATAAACAGGAAATATGTCCCCTGTCATTTGGTTTAAACTGATTTAGAATAGTGGAAGTTGAGAAAGTAAACTGATTTATTTTTCCACCTAGGAGGTATGAAACATACAACATTTCAGTAAAAAAATTGTAAAAAAATGTAAAATATTAAAATCTGCATATCCACTCCTGCCTTCTTACTATGTAACTTTCAAATAGAGATATTAACTTAAGTAAATTGCCCAGTCATGCTAAAGCAAAAGAGGCACAGGAATCTGTGTGTGGTACAGTACAATGCATTGTTAGTATTTGATAGTTCCGATGATTACAGCCACTGGAAGAAAAGCAATGAATGAATAAGAACTAGCCAGACACGTTGCACAGCCTACCTGATATTTTACAAGGACTTGGTAAGCACATCATCTGGTTTATCATCAGTGCTGATGGGCTGGTTAAATGTTTCTTAATGAACTCAGTTAATCCAGGCACCAGGTGAAAGGATCCAACATCAGACTTTTCAAATACCTTTCACTGAAAATGAAGAGTGAACTTCCATGAACCCTTTCAATGTACTTTCCAAGTACCATGACCTCTCTGACTTCACCTTATAACACAAGGTACATTGACTCTTCAGACTAAAAGCTATTAAAGAAAGAATGTTATTATGTGACCCAGGTGTTCTTGAAGGGACCTATAGATCAAGTAAGGATGAAGGCCTGCCGAAATATATTTCAGGTTGCATTAGAAGGCATTTACCTTTAAGCAGAATACACTGATTTTTTTCTCTTCCTCTGGGTCCAAAGATCAAGATTTCATTTGATGTTTCTAGAGAGAAGAGTTTGGGAAAAGCTGCCACAAGACTGTATTGGTAAAACTCTCCAGATTTATTAACCTCACCACATGCCAACAGCGTCTATTTACTCTGCCTGTGTTTCTAGTTGATGCAACATTACCTCTGTCTAAGAACTCTTTTATGAGCACACAACTGTGCCTAAATTAGACAGTTATATCTCATCATGGGTCTGACTGCGCAGGCATCATTTTAGATATTTTGAAGCAAAGCAATCTGTCAAAATACTGAATTGATGCACCTCTATAACAAACTGTTGGCCCAGCTTGCACCCTGGGTAGACTGATGGAGGAAGCCTGAATTGATGAAGATAATCTGACAGACACTTGCACCAGTGTTGTTGATCAATGGTTAACGTCCCATACTTGAAAATGTCTCTGTCTAAAACTATTACTCTGCTCTCCTTTTCCAGGGCCAAATAAACTTCAAATGAAGTTAATCCCATGGTCAAACATGACAAGACATGTAATCTCACCCATGTCTACTCCCTGTGATACTGTTTGTTTCTTTTTTCTCAATGGAATGGGTTTTCTATGGCAATGTGTCGTTTTCTTCATCCAGGGCAAAAGTTGTGGGTTGTTGACTTCTACTGAAAAGCAACATTGCCATAGACCCGGCAAAGTAAAAGTAATATCAAACAAAAGCAGTACAATTCTCCTCAGCTTATCTGCAGTTACAAACACTTCTAAAAGAGTTTGGAAATATTGGTCTTCGTAGACAGCTCTAAGTGTAACAGGGATAATTTTCCCAGGTTTCTGCATGGCATGTATGTTGGTATCTCCATCAAGGAAATTCTTGTAAGCATGGTAACAGCAGTGTAATCATCCTTTTCCAAGACTTCCACAACCTTCTTGTTAAAGAAAGCTGACATAATAAAGCTGTCAACTGCTATCTGCTCCTTGTTCTTTGGTGCAGGGGCAGATGGGATACACAGGTCTTAGCAGTACAGTTCATGACAAATTCCTTCACCTACTCCAGATGCATTTGGGCAATGTTTAAACAGATATTAGGGTGTGAGTGAAATTCTATACTTTGAATTAAATGAAAAGATTACAGAATCATAGAACAGGCCAGAATGGAAGAGATCTTGAAAGATCACCTAATCCAACCTTTGTGGGAAAGGGAGCCTACTCACTGCCTTCAATGGACATTCATCCAGGAGGCAATGACATAATGCCGATCTGAGCAGGTACAATTCCAGCCAAAGCAGCCCAAAGCAGTTCAGGTTCTGCACACACTCCAGTGTCAGAAGAAAACAGATAGATATTTCAGGGTCAGGTGTGACTCACTGAAGTCACTCTTGCATTTAGTTCTTGTTAAAAATAAGACTGGGTGCAACTGTAAATGTTACAATCAAGGCTTTGAGACTTGAATAATCAATGTTTGCTCTAAAGTTCCCAGATAATGATTTTGGAGAGAATGTTCACTTCCAAAGCTATCCTTTTCCCCACCTCCTGTGGAGTGTGATTTACTCCACACACCTTGGACAATAGTGGCTTCTTAGAGGGCTTGAGGGATGTTTTAAGTTCAGAGAACAATGCTCTGAGCCTGCAGACCAGTTGCAAGTTGAAGCTTAGAAAGACTGGTTCTGTAGACCCTTGCTACTTTTCTTCCAGCTATTGACAGGTTTTTGTCTCTCTGCTCATACTCATTGTTCTCAGAACTTTTGACCATCTTACAGCCTTTTCAAGACGTTTTGTGGTGCATTTTGTGAATACGAGCAGTGTTTTGCATCCTTGTGCTCCACACTGATTGCAGGGCAGCCATATATATATATATATATCCAGCTATCACAGAGTTTTTGATAATATCTTGTCAGAAACAGGTCTGGTCCTAACCACCACATAGACCCCTGGCTTAAGAAGTCAATCTCTAGTTGCAGTCCTCACACAACTGCTCTGACTTGGCAATGTAACAAGACCAGGCAGAGATCTTAGTCTGCCACAGGCAGATCAAGAACATTCTAGATGTCACATTAGGTTCTACAGTTGTGTGCGTTTGTTTAGCCAGATGTGAAAAATAACCATGCTAGGAGAGAGCAGATACATGTATTGCTTCCAAGAATAAAGACTTCAAACCCAAACCATGGTGGTTTCCTGTGTGCTCTCTCACTGAGCCCAGTCCTGGGTGAGAGAATATCAGTAAGGGTGAATTTGCTGAGAGCCTCAAGAAGACCCCCAGGAGTTCCAGAGCATCTCTTAGCACATCAAATCCTACTTTTTACCTTCTCCTAGACAACTCAATATCATTATCACCTGAAAACACAGGTAACATGAGATGGCACTGACCGCTTTTGCAGTTCATCCTTGAGGGTTCATGTCAGGAAAAAGCAGAAAATTAATGGCAAAGCCAGAGACAAATTAATCTCTTCCAGAAAATCACTTTGGAGCTCAGTGGTTAGGACAGAGGTAGATGCTTCCCTGCCACTTCAAGAAATAAAGGTAACATTGCTTACCCCATGGTGTGAGGTCCTGGCAAGTGCATGAGGATGCCTGCTTCTTCTCTTTCTTATGTCTTCAGTATGTATCTTTCAGACAGAATAAAATATAATCCCTGGTTTCTCCCATTGCCAGTTCCTTTCCTTTCCTTCTTCCCTGTACAAACCTGGATCTCACTTATGTCAATAGCTGCCCAGGAAAGCAGTGGCAAATAAATGCTGGTGTCTGCTAACAAATCCACGAGAGGCTTAGAGCTTGGGATGTATCGCTCTCCTGCCTCAAGTAGAAATGAACCTGCCATGCAAAACCACAAGTGCTGAGTATATCAAGGTAACAGCTGTGTCTAAGATCACCAGATAGATGGCACAGCCCAGTTCTGTTATTCTTGCTCAATATCAGTAAGAACTGTTCTCTAACAGTGCTGCTGGAGAGCTCAATGTGCCAGGAGGTGGCCAGCAGGAACAACGAGAAAGCCTCAGGCAAGCAGGACTAGAACACAGACTTGTGCAGAGAGGGAGCTTCTTTGTGCCCTTCCACCTAAGCATGTATTTAAACCAAGAGGTGACATAATGCAAAGGCAGAAGTACTGAGCACAAGCCAGCACACCATACCCAAGTGGCAGAGTTTGCATGTCTGGGGTCTGCTTTTATGCAGACAAGGATGAATGAGGACTCATTAAAACAAACAAGCAAAAAGAAAATTAAAACATTAGTGACATGGAGTTGTTCCCAGCAGCCAGAACTGTGATTGATCACGCTTACCAGCTCTGTTGGAGAAGAGGACCTGGTAGGAGAAAGGAGGGCTCATCTTGCTGGTGCTGGTATTGTCCAAGTCTGGAAACAGATAGATTTTAATGTCATATTGCTGCCCTCTAGTGCTTTGGAAAAGAATTTACTCACAATTACTAGCCCTAAACAGACCCTGGGTAAGGGAAGCATGCGTTTTCCAGGAGTGGACAGAAAGCAACAAAATTATCACCAAGATCTATAAAGGCAAAGGCTAAAGACAGATCTGAGTGGGTATAAATTCATAAAGGGTATAATTCAGGAGGGTATACATTCATAAAGACATCAATTATTTCAAATCAACTACATCAGTTTAGAGCACCCCTAGAATCTTGCCCACTTGTGTTTCCAGTATCAACAGAATATCAGCAAATAGATCTTCTGCCTTCCCTTTACAGCATCTTGAGGCAAAGGCTGGTAGTCACTGAAAATAAGGTGGCAATGGCTGACCATCCGCAACACCCAAACCTGCTCTTGACACTGAAACTGACAGATGGTACAGGGACACTCAGCATACTATAGATACTAGATTATCTTCTGACCCCAATGATAACTTCAGGTCAGCGGTCAGAACATCTCTTATGGTCTCTCAAATACACTTCACATACCTCTGCATTGCATTGCTGCACCTCTCCTGTGGCTAAAGAAAGATCATTAAAATAAACTATGTGCAAAATAATCTCTACTCACATCTGCTTAAAAAGACAAACCGAACCAAACCCAAATGAGCAAACACTTCAAACACTCTGTTGCTTCTGATTTTACAAATGATAGCACAGGCCTGTGAGAAGCAGCAGAAAATAATCACTTCAGCTCCCTTTCCCCCCTAACCTTCCAAAGCAAGTTATTGCATATCTGTTCAATTAAAAACAATTATTGTGTTAGAAATCACTTCACAAAACTTTAAATTGTACATCTCCAGTCTCTGGGGACATTGGACAGAAGCAGCAACACTTTCTTAGTGTCCCCATGTCACTGTATAGAAGAATTAACCTTCCTAGTGTTCATCAGGCAAAGGCATACTCAAATATTCAGGATTTAATTCTTCAGCAGGCAAAGTTCTTCTCTCCTACCACTGCTGAAGACAATCGCATCTTGTCCCCCTTTTGTCCATTTGTCTGGACATCTGCAACATCAGCTTTTACTTTGCAAGAAAACCCCAGCAGAAAGGGAAGGAAATTCAGGTCTTGTTGTCAGATCACAGAATGGACACACTTGTCTGAGTTTTGCCTCTAGTTTTCTGAGTCATTATGAACAAATCTCTATAGATTATGCTTGTCTGTCTGTGTGTATAGTTGGCATATATTCTGCAATAGCTACTAGCCCAGTAGACACTTCCTTTTGTGGTGGCAGTAATTTCTCACAGTCATGGAGTGGGCTGGTTAACCTTTCATTAAGCCTTCTGGTCAGCTCACCAGCCAAACAAAAGCAGGCTACAGCTTTGCATCCACCTCTAGTTCTTCCTGTGTCTGTGATGGTTTACCACATGACTCCACACTTCCAGTCATGTCACCTGTGTCCTCATGATATGCTTGTACTCCTGGATGTATGTAGATGCTTGCATGTGAATTAAGACAAGGCAGTTAGAAGCCTGTCCCTTCCTTCCACTGTATGTTGGCTGCACTAGTGATGGCAGGACCTGTGTGAGTGCATGTGTCTTTGCCCCTGGCAGGATCCTGGAGACAAAGATTCCATGATGCACACATTCTGCTTTCTCATGCCTCCTGCCGAGGGCACTGCTTGTGTCAGCTGCAATGTTCAAACTTGGTTCAAACCTATCTGTTTAGTGGAGATCATAGACTTTAGGAGGCAGCAGCAGCTGACAATGAAGAGGTTGCTGATAATCCACAGAAACACACCAGTGTCCTCCAGTAAGGCTGGGTCATCTGCGTGCATTCTGGATATCTCAAGCTTGCTGCTGGTTGCAAGCAACCAACCTGTTCTGATTTCACATGCCGAAGACCTAAATCTGCAGACATACAGTTGCAAGCAGCAAGAAACGGAGCCTATGAAATGACTAAAATAGCCATTCAATCATGGTTGATAGTGGTAATGGATAAGAGGATTAACAAAAGTCTTATAACAAAAGGCTTCAGAAAATTAATCTATTCCATTTACCAAAATAAAAGGGAGAGATGTAGCAGGCAACTGGTCAGAAAAGGATCTTCAGCCACACAAGCCTACTGCAAGTAGTTTTCTGTTGCAAGAAGCAAACACTGAATGCAGAACAGAAACACAACCCTGATCTTTCACAGCAAGAAGGATTCATCAGTGAGACAAGGGACCCAAGCACTAGGGTGAACCATCTATTTTGGTAAATCATGAGTTCCTGCTTTTGCAGAAGATGTTTTCCTAGATCAAACACCCGTGTATTGAACTTGAAGAGGGAAAGGCCCTAAGGGGAAATACTGAGACCTGTGCTAGACTGAAACCAATCTAAGCAGTCATAGTCATGTCTTGTGGCCATAAACCCCATGACTCGGTTAATCTGTAAATTTACCAGCCATGTCTGATTGTGCAATATTTATTCCTGCTTACAGTACAAATAAAGCAAACTAAGCACTTGGTGCTACTTTCTCAGTGTGTGCAATTACTCCCTAGATAGCTACTACTGCAGCAGAAAAGACCAGTTCCTGGTTAAAACTTCGGATCTATTCTGTGTTCTGCCCTATATGCAACAGAGCAAATAATTCTGAGTGGCCGAGCCTGAATGTGTTGTCTGCTCTCTAGAAAGCTAAAATTAGCATGCTGCAGGTAAACAAATGTCTTACGGTCTTTCTTTGAAGGGGGCAACTCAAATAAGGGCTGATCTGCTGGATTTCATTGCTCTTGTTATATTTCCCCAACTGTAAAATGGGGATTGACTGCAAAAAAAATTGGTAGCTTAGTTCATGTGGGATGACTGTGAAGTACACATGATTTGCCTCCAGAGGCAGTGAGAATCATTGTATTATTGCAAGGGCTTGATAAAGAGAACCTCCTAAAAGGAGTATACAGGATAAACTCACCTGCAAAAAGAGGGAAGCATGGGAACTAAGTCTGGCAAAGGATGTGACAGGTAAAAGGAAGTGATTCCATGGGTATGTAGCAAACAAAAGAAAGACTAAGAACAATGTGGGCCTCTCCAGAAGCTAACAGAAGAACTGGCTACCCTGGATTTGGAGAAGGCTGAGGTTCTTGGTGACATATTAGCTCAGTCTTCACTGACAAATGCTCTGACCACACCACCCAAGTCCTGGAAGGCAGACCCAGGGACTGTGAGAATGAAGACCACATGTCCACTGTAGGAAAGGATCAGAACCTGAACATGCACAAGTCCATTGGACCTGATGAAATCTATCCATGGGTCCTGAAGGAGGCGGCAACATGAAGTTGCGAAGCCACTGTCCATCATATTTGAAAAATCATGGCAGTCAGGTGAAGTTCTATGCTATATAAGTTCTATACTAATCAGAAGTTCTAAATATAACCCCCTTTTTCAAGAAGGGGAATTTGGAAGACCCAGGGAATTACAGACCAGTCATTCTCACCTCTGTGCCTGGCAAAATCTTGGAGCAGATTCTCCTGGAAGGCATGCTAAGGCACATGAAAAACAACAAGGTGCTTGGGGACAGCCAGTATGGTTTCATTAAGGACAAATCCTGCCTGACCAATTTGGTGGCCTTCTATGACGGGGCTACAGAACTGATGGACAGGGGCAAGGCAGTTGACTTCATCTACCTGGACTTGCGCAAAGTATTCTACACTGTCCCACATGACATCCTTGTCTCTAAATTGGAGAGACATCAGTTCGTTGGATGGACCATTCAGACGATGAAGAACTGGTTGGATGGTCACATGCAAAGAGCTGTGGTCAATGGCTCAGTGTCCAGTTGGAGACCAGTAACAGTGGTGTCCCTCAGGGATCAGTTTTGGGAATGGTCTTGTTCAACATCTTTGTCAGTGACATGGACAGTGGGATTGAGTGCACCCTTAGCAAGTTTGCTGATGACACCAAGCTGTGTGTTTTGGTTAACAAGCTGGAGGGAATGGATGCCATCCAGAAGAACCTAGACACACATAAGAGGTTGGCAGATGCCAACTAAACACTTCATTATTCGCATATATTTGCTTCCTTTCTGGTGCCAGTGTTACTTTTAGCCTCCCCAGTTCTATACATGGCTTATCCTGCAGGTAAACCAGACTGCTAATATCAGCCTTCAATAGCACGGTCGATTCCCTAAGCCTCCCATTAACCCTACTTGTATCCCAGGTCCACAGGCTAGAACAGAAGGAATAGATGCAAGAGAACAGCCATCAGCCTCTCCTCCCATGTTTTGTTTTCTATACAGATACTTGATTATGCAGATCATTATCATATGGAAGCTGAGGCAAGAGGACATTCGCTGTACATGGGGGAAGGACAGGAGCTGGAATGTTGGCTAGATTGCATCAGCTTGTTGTATTTTTTTTTACTTTAAGTTAAACCTTTTATCTTTTCAGCTTTTTTTTTTCATGGCTGACACATATAATGATACCCTGATACCCCCTTGCTACACAATTGCTGCCTCAGCTCCTATAGTCATCACTTCCCATGGGCTGCAGTAAAACAAAGATCCACCAATCTTAAGACCACTTCCTGTTATTGAGGAATTACATTTATCTTCCACATTTCTGTTGAAATTCTTTAGCTGGGGGGAGAAAAAGGGAATCAATCTGCTGCAAAGGATCTATTTCCACACCCGTGTTTCATATGAAACAGAAAGAACATATATTTTATTAGTATCCTTTTCCAAATCACACATGAACAATAGAAGTAACTATGTTTCTCAAAGTACAGGAGCTTCATTTCTCTACACAGCACATTGTGCTTATACCTACAAGGTTTTCAAGACAAACAGCATTACATACTGAGTTAAGAAATAAAAGCTAGATGTTCTTGCTCAGTTTTGGTTTATTAGCACAAGAAGCTTTCTTACCTATTGAGAAAATACACTGTGCAGCATGGCAAAGCTAGTTCAAGGAACAAATACTGGGTAAAAATAGAATCATAGAATAGTTAGGGTTGGAAAGGACTTAAGATCATCTAGTTCCAACCCTCCTGCCACAGGCAGGGACACCTCACACTAAACCATGCCACCCAAGGCTTCATCCAACCTGACCTTGAGCATCGCCAGGGATGGAGCATTCACAGCTTCCTTGGGGAAGCCATTCCAGTGCCTCACCACCCTAACAGTAAAGAATTTCTTACTTATATCTAATCTAAACTTCCCCTATTTAAGTTTTAACCCGTTACCCCTTGTCCTATCACTACAGTCCCTAATGAAGGGTCCCTCATCAGCATCCCTGTAAGCCTCCTTCAGATACTGGAAGGCTACTATTAATAAAACGATGAGATTTAAATTTCTCAAACCTCATTTTTGCTTCCATTATCTCAGTGACTCTCTCAACTTTAACCAGAGCCCAAGAAGTTAAACCCAATCGCTTCTAAACAAAACAGACAAAACTAAATTTTTTTCCTCAGGTGGAACATGCCAATTATGCTCAACTCCCCAAATATAAATATTCCTCTTAGAGGTTGCAAATTAACCCTTCTCCACAACTTTTGTCATTATACAAAGTAGCCTCTTTATCCACCACAAACCAGAAGAAGCTGTCCACAAAATCCAGCAGCCTCAGCAATGAAACAGAAATCTAGCATAAGTACTGCTAGTTATTTTTGGCATTGTGCTAAGCAAAACATTTGTCAGTACACATGAAGGACATCAAACTCTATTGGCAGAGGCTGAAACAAACCTTCCTAGATTTATGTAGAAAATATATAGGCTTATTATAGGGACAATTTTTTCTTCTCATATGAATTAGGCTGTCTCATTTCACATGAACTCTGTAAGAAAGTGATAAAAACCCATCAGCTATGCTAAGAAAATGTCCTGTTTTTATCTTCATCCTGATGAGGAAATTCACAGTTGCAGTGAAAATATTTAATGTTTGTTTTAATCAGATTAAAAATAATGCATAAACTTTAAAGATCATATTTTCAAATATTACCAGTGTCATGTATTAAAAATAGGAAGGGTTTTAAAGATGCAACTCTCTTATTGCTTATGATACTATTTTCATTGAATAAGTGAATCTGTGATTATATTGTTTTGTCCAGGCAAGGGAAAGCTAACAGAAACATGAATATTGATGCTAAGATTAACTAATAAATACTGGGAAAATAAAGTTGTAACAAATTTGACCTAGAAGGTTGTCAACTAGACTTTGCCTGCAAGATCAGTCATAATCAGCTTTGTTTGGAAAGTCTAAATAGATGATGGATCAGCTGTAATGGAGGGGTTGGGTTTCTTATCAATTTCTGAGAGTTCATTGAAAAGAAGCATATGTAGCAGGAAAGCATCATTAGCTTTACATGCCTCTAAACTCTTCTGAGTATCTGCTTAAACAGCAACACTGTTGGGAATGCGATCTGGGGAAAGGTAGTAATAAGGAAGCTTCTTTTTCTTGTTGCGCTCAGCGATGGCGTTGACAATCTCATCCAGATTCTTGCGGAATTTTGCCATAGCCTCTTTCACTGGCTTCTCCACAAAGTGTTCATCTGGGTACATGCCTAGAAACAGCTGATTGAAAAACAACCAAGAGATCAGGCTTTGAGAAAGCAAAGGCTACAATGTTTCAATATTATGCCATCCAGCAGAGCAACACCCAGAGCCCTACACATGCTACTATTAAAATAGTCCTATCAATATTTAAGCTAGCCTACATTTGGCACTACCAAAGAAAGATGCTGTGCCATCCTCCCTTCCCCTCTGGCTGCTTCTTTCCATCCCTGCATCTTTCTGTAGAGCTGGTTCGTGTCTATGTGGCACCTTCTCCACCTGCAGGGAGCTCACCCACTGAAAAATGAACTCTTTCATTCAGGCTAGTGGTCAGCCAGATCAGCTTCCTAAGCCAGACCTCTCCATAGCCACTCAAACAATTGTGCTGCTATGGAAAAGTACAGCATGGGAGGGGAATGAACAACCGCAGATGAAAAAGGAAGATGACTGTTTCTTTTAGTGACAGGGGAAGTTCCTGTTAACTTAAATCTGTCCTTCAGACTTCAACTTGACAGTTGCTTTAGTCAGCTTAGACCCTAAGGGTGCCCTGAATACCACATTGCCAATGTGCATACTGGCATTATTACATTACCTGCTTTAGGTAACTATTTTCCATGATACTCCTTATTCTACAAAGTTCTCAGCTCAAATCTGCTTTCTTCTTAAAGGAAGACTTCATTTGGAGTGCCTTCTGTCCATCATCTTCCATTTAAAGATGGAAACACATCCAGACAAAGCCCTTGGGTGGGACAACCAAGGACCTACAACCTCATTTTATCATGCTTGCAAAGCCTCCATTAGGCTTGTTTTGTTTGCACTCCACACCAGCCAGACAAGAGTCAAAGCTGTAGTGCATGTTACATGGGGGCAGACTTTCTAAAGGGACAGGACAAGGGGACACAGTGGTGGTGCACCTTCTCCACCAGCACTGCTGGAGCAAGGAGTGGAGAAAACCCTTATGCCTCTGCAGCCCTCTTCTCCCACAACAGCATCCTTTACTCAGCAACACTGTGCTTGAGTTTAGAAATGTTCATTTTGGCTGAAACCCAGTCTCAGAGGAAAAATACAACTTCTCACTCAGAGCTGGTTTGTATCTAGCAGAATAAGGGCAAACTGACCCATCTCCACAGAAAGGCAAACATGTTCAAGCACAAAGAAGCACTACAACAATATCATGAGTCCATTAGTGCCATGGCCCTCATGATCTCACCTATATCTCCACAACCCAGAGCAGTTAAGTTTACTTACTTCACTGTCCTGGAATTGGCTCAAGGCCCAAACAGCTCCAAGATGCCAACAAGAACGTCCCCTGTCTGGCAGACTCTCCACAATTTGCTCAATGGTGACTGTCCCCTTTTCTGTTGGAGGAGGGCAGCGCATTGTTGGTGGGGCATTGGGAATCCAGGAACACCAGTCATACTGCAAAAGAGCACAGCGAGAAGATACAGTGGCTGGTATTTTGGAACACTGCAAAGAAAATCAGGAGTCTCGGCACCAGGGAGTCTGCTTCTGTAACATGAGCCTCTCAGAAAGAGAAGGCTAAAAGAGAAACAGAAGACTAAAGAACAGAGAGATGGTCTAGAGAAGTACTGAAGGAGACAAGGAAGTCTCTACTGTCTTGCTCAGGATCTCACAAAGGAGAGAGCTGGGTTCTCTAAATGAGAGTAACTAATATCACAGTCCAGATCCACCAGCCAGGTTAAGGAGTTAGCTATTTTATTAAACAAAGGTCTCATGTTAATCTGAGGTGATCTCTAATAAAAAGCCTGTAATTGATAAAACATCCTTTCCTCCAGTTGCTTTTTCCTGCAAAATTTGCTCTGAGAACATGCCTGCAGTACTGTGGTCAGGCAGTAAGAGAGGCAAAGGATAGTGGTTCATCATGAAATATGGCATGTATGAGCACCAGGCTGGGAACTCAGAATCAGTTCTGGCCTGCTTCAATGCTGTGGGACGGTGATGTCTTATTTTGCCTCAGATATGACACTGAGTTTTGCTGCCATCTGAGACGTTGCATTTTACAGTAATTCTTTCTTTTCCAAGCATTTTTTTATTACCTTCATACATATTCTCTGTCCTGCCTGAGGGAAGTCCGGTTTTCAGCTGCATGCCATACTTACACGGTTCTCAGTCTGTTCTCTCCATTGCATGACCATCTCCTACCCTCAGCCTTTTCTCACCTGAACTCTTCAGCATTTCTGAAAGGCATCTTAGCAACTCACTTAAATGCTTAAAAAATTGTTCCCCATTATAAAATCGTTAAAACTAAAACATACAAGTTAGAACTCCTAATCTTGAACTTCGATGCATATTTAGGACTCAAAATGCCGTTCTCATCTTCCATTTCTATAGGCTTAATGTGGATTTGTAGATGGCTCTGTAGTTATTTTGACCAGACAGAGTAATGTAACGTCTTTCATCTACTAAAAAAGGTTTCTCAGACCTTGTTCTGGTAGATGGACCTCCCAGCCCAGAAAGAACAGGCTTCCCAGAAATTCCTACCTGACCAAAATTCACAGCTGCATGCTGGGCCGATGTGGTGAATATTATCACTGTGAGATATTCTGCTAGCTTCTCTCGTGTCCTGATCATTTTAGGAAATCCTAAAGGAGACAGAAGAAAAGCTTTAGTAACCCAGCTACCCAGTAGTAATCAGCTACTCAAAAGGCACAAATTAGATAATTGTGCAGCAGTCACTGAGAGCAGCACATTGTCTTTCTGAATCTTGCTGTGTGGTCTAATAGGAGCTGCTCAACCTCTACATATCTTGCGTGTCCAGACATAAAAACAGAGTGATCCTGCCTTACTTAATATAGGCTTGTGACCACTATTTGCAAAATATATCATGTTGCTTAAGGGAAAGGCAAAATATAATTATACCTTTGAAAAACTTTGTATCCCTGTCTTCACACCCTACCTACTCTGCAGCAAGGAACTCAGATTGTCCACAGAGCAGGGGCCTCAGATGTTCCCTTTTTCTTCAGTCTGCAGTGCAAGCAGGGAAGATACATGCCAAGGAGCAAATGATCATGTGCTTCTATTTATAAAGGTCCGAGGCTCAGCAATCAAGTGCACTGTGAGGAGGAGTGCAGGGAGAGCTTATTTGCTCAAGCAGGAAGTGAGGAAATGAGAACTTCTGAAAGAGAAACAACAGAATGAGGAACAGAAATAGTTGCATAAAGCTGTCTTTGACAAGGAATAATCAAACAGAGCTATAAAGAAGAGAATAGGAACCCAAGACATCAGGGACTAGGGAAATATTTTGTTGTGAAAGTGCCCCCAAGCCTGTATCTCCCCTATGCCCACTACATCACAGTCCTGTGCTGTACTCCCTGTCCCAGCTTAATGTGACTACAGGTTCCAGGATATGCAAGGACTTGTCAGCACCTTGGGTGAGCTGCCCCTACTCAAGCTGCCTGTGCCAGCTACTTCACATCCCCACCACCAACCTGGTGCAGATGTGAACTCAACCTGAGAGGGGGAAGAGGCACATGGTAGCTCTGGCCAGCCACCATTCCATCCTGTGTCCTACTATCGTAAGCACACTGTGCTCATCTTTAAAGGGGCTTGACATGCTCCTAGTCAGAGCAGCCCTCCTAGGGCAGGAATGGAGATGGGAGGGAGAGCCCTGGGTGCAACAGCCTTTCCCCCATTTATCCTCCTTTCATTTGTTATACACCCAACCAAGTCCCACTGCTCTCTGCCGCAGCCCTTGGGGTGGCAGCATTGCAGACAGGAATACTGCATGTCTGTCAGGTTTCCCACTTCTAGTGGCAGATCTGCCGCCAGTTGTGCTTTTAGCATCCCACCCCGGCTGTAGTCCTGGAAAGGCTCAGTCATTGTCCCAAACCAAGATGCTTAAGTCAAACATGAAGCTCCTACTACAAGGCCATTTCTACACTTTTAACTAGACAAACAAAATTTACAGCAAGAAAATGTTCTCTAGTCCTTTGCTTTTCCAGATAGGTAGAGCACAGGAAGCTCTTATATACCAGTGCATGTTGGTAATGAGAGGAAACATCATAGTTTTGCCTGGAGGTCTCACACACAAGCATTTGTACATGAGATGCCAAAGCCATCTGCCCCAGGTCACTGGCCAACAGGTGTTTCCAGACTGAAGTCAGTCAGGAAGTATGAAGAATCCCCATGCACCTGTATAGATTCCTGAAAATCTGGTTGGACAAAATGGGAGTGGAACAAAAAAGAAACATATTTAGGGAAAGGCTGGAGAGTGTTAACTCAGGTGTGTTAACTCAGGTGGGAAAACAGAACCATGCTATGGGTGAGAACTCCCACAGCCAAGTTTTGCAAGAGGCAAGAAGCAGTGAGAAGAGAAAGAGCAAAGGAAAATATATATTGGAGAGAATGATAAGTATCTTCTCTTGAACAGAGAAGAACAGCTCAATGATGACAGAGATGATGAACAAATGCAAAGTGCAACAAGATACTCCTGGGAAGATCCTTATTTGTTCTTCTTTGGTGCAAGGTTTTGAGGAGAGGATTCGGGGGGGTTGCTGCTCCTAGTGATTTCTATCAGTTTGCCTGGTGGTTCCAACAGCATATACAGACAGCCCCTCCCCTAATGCTTAAAGCACGGGCAGACAAGATCAAAGGACCAGTCCCCAGTGTACAAACAGATTACATGAGTTGCTCCAGATCTTTGTGAGAATCTGTGGCAAAGGAAGAAGCTGTCTCCTGAGGAAGGGCCTGATCTAGGGTCTCATCCATAAAACTGAATATCTTTGGGCAAAATGGGGATAAGGTCTCCAACAGTTCAAGGTATGCTGCGCATGCAGCACTGCTGTCAGCAGGGACTCTACAAGCTGCAGACCTGGCTGGGGCATCATATCTTACCTGAGGACTTCACACCTCTCATTCCATAGACGTAAATATCTTTGACGAAGGCCTGGAGCTCCACATCCTCACACACCACCTCATCACTCTCATAGTAGATGTGAATGACATCCTCTACAAAACTGCGGACACAAGAACAAATGAACAGAACAAATGAATAAAACAAAAAAAATGCCATTCTCTGAAGACCTTCTACCAATCTTTCAGAGGAGGCAGATGCTGCACAGGGAAAGAGAGAAGGGCAAAAGCAGGTCTCAACACCCCCCTACCTCCTTCCCACAAGCACTGTGGATGCACAGAGCCAACTCTGATTCAATTCTGACTGCAGCATTACTTTCTTCCCCAACAAAAATATGCTGAACCACACTGCATCCCCTGAACAGTCCTGTGCACTTTGTTGTCTTGTTTGAGGCTTTACTCCTGCTTGGACCTCTGTTATTACATCTACATCCTTTTCTTCACTTAATAGAGACTCCCTTTGGTATATCAACAGGGGTTTCCAAACTGTTCACCATCCTCTGTCTGATATTCCAAAGATGCTCCTGAATACCATTCAAATAGCTGATCCCTTCCTATTGCACATCCTTTTCACAAAATTCCAAAGCGGGATTGGCCCAGGGAAGTTCTTTTGGGGAAGAACAGGTCTAGAGCTGTCTCCTACACCCACTGCATACAGCAGACATCTCTTCACTATTCAGTTCCTCTTCTCAAAATCCCTCTTTCTATAAAAACTTCCCAGGCTAGCTTAACTCAGAAAGGCTCTTAAAACATTAAGATAACAGATAGTTCTGAAAGCAGTAAAATAGGTAACCCTGGTTTCCTGAAAATTTACATTTCATGACTGGATGGCTGGTTAACTGAGATATTAACTGGTATGCTGAGATACTCTGTTAACTCTGCAGGTACTTATAATCTCTTGCTAAATATTTTGACAACCCATAGGACGAAACATTAGACTGTAGAAGATGACTGATAGGATTAAGAATTGTCATCCCATACAGATTTCTCCCCTAGTAAGCTATAAATGTGTTGCAATTCAGAGAATTGTACAAATCTGTCAATGTGGTTTCTATTAGCCAACTGAGTTAAAAGTTGTTACTGAGGCAGACAAACAACTTCATAAACACCAAGAGTTTAAGACACATGCATGACCATGGTGTCATGGGTCAGGATATCACACACTCAAAAGGGTACTGTTCACATCTTTATAAAATCGATAATTCACTTATGAAGAATCTCTCAGCCAAGGTTGAGGCAGTGTAACATCTTCCTCTAGCTGGGTAAACACCCACAAACAGTCAAACTAAATTGAGTTGACTAATTACTATCTGGTATTTGAAAAGGCATACCTCAATCAGCAAAGAAAACACAGGAAAGAGAAAAGGGATAAAAAATGGACTACAAGAAAACAACCACAGAAAAGTCATAACTTCCTTTTCTCTCATATGGGCAATAGCAATTGCAGGAAATACTGCAAGATAACCCCTTGCCAAAACACAGAAAACAGAGATGTACTCAACACTTTAAACATTATGTTTGCATTATAAAAATTCTACTTTATTTACATAAAAGATCTGATTTTTAATGAACATGTTTTTCAAAAGCCATGTGACCAGAAACAGCTGCATATTTAGCAAACAATTTATGCCATGCAAAATACTTTGCTTGTTAAATTGAATGCTAATGTAAAATAAAAAACAAACGAAGCATCCTATTCTGAAGCAATGTTTCATATATGAAAAGGAGCCACATCTGTGTGGTCGAGCAGCCTTGCAGTATGTCTTCTGACTCAGGAAGCTGCCCTTCCTGACTAAACATGAACCTTGTTAAGGCATTTTAAGAAAAGTTTTGCTCAAATCAGTTGATGCCTAATTTTTGAGTTTCACAACACAAATCTCATGTAAGTTTACATTTCCACTCCACAAGAATCCTGACAAGCTCACGTGGCTCAGTCAGGGAGATGGGTTCTCTCCTAGTTTGTGCATAGCAAAAAAAAAAAAAGCTGATTAAATTCCCTTTGTAGGGCTAAATTCCAACTCACTCAGCTCTGTGGAATCCCATAGAAGAGTACATTTTTTAAAGGGTCTTCTGAAATACAGAATGCAAGAAAATAAGGCTAAAAAAAAAGCCAGAATTCAGAGTCTTTCAAGGGTGTGCTTGACTATAAGTTTTTCTCAGATGAGACATGCTGGATGGAAAAGGCACCATGTGACTAAACAGCCCAGGTTCACACAGCTGTGGTAAAGAGCAAAGTGAGCAGAGACCACAAAAATGAAGCTGTGTCTCTGTGATAGTGACTTTATTAGCCATTTCTAGAACTATGATCTCTTACCTCTTTACAGCCTCCCACACTTTAATGCCATCATCCCGGTAATAGTAGTAGGGGATATCCTCTTTGCTGTCCATCCCTTTAGCTTTGATCTCCTCAGGGAAGCAGAGGGAGCTGTAAGTCAGATCCTTCATTGCTTTCTGCACCATTTGTACATGTCCTCCTCCACCAGTAGCATTTGCCTGCAAGAAGAATGGCAGGACAGGAACAGTAGGAGATTGTGTTCACTTTGTGCCATGATTCACTTTCCAGATTCGTAGCAGACAGTGTTGTAAATGCTGATGAATCTAGTGTTTCAGGAGAACAACACATCTCCACACAAACAAGTACTGAACTGCAGAGATCTGCTGCATCTGTGCATGTTGAATTCAGAGCCAACCGTATTCTGGGCTGCATAAAAAGAAGCGTGATCAGCAGGTCAAAGGAGGTGATCCTGCCCCTCTACTCTGCTCTTGTGAGACCTCACTTGGAGTATTGTGTGCAGTTCTGGTGTCCTCAACATAAAAAGGACATGGAACTGTTGAAACAAGTCCAGAGGAGGGCCACGAGGATGATCAGGGGACTGGAGCACCTCCCATATGAAGACAGGCTGAGAAAGTTGGGGCTGTTCAGCCTGGACAAGAGAAGGCTGCATGGAGACCTCATAGCAGCCTTCCAGTATCTGAAGGGGGCCTACACAGATGCTGGGGAGGGACTCTTCATTAGGGACTGTAGTGATAGGACAAGGGGTAACAGGTTAAAACTTAAACAGCAGAGGTTTAGATTGAATATAAGGAAGAAATTCTTTACTGTGAGGGTGGTGAGGTACTGGAATGGGTTGCCCAGGGAGGTTGTGAATGCTCCATCCCTGGCAGTGTTCAAGGCCAGTTTAGATGAAGCCTTGGGTGATATGGTTTAGTGTGAGGTGTCCCTGCCCATGGCAGGGGGGTTGGAACTAGATGATCTTGAGGTCCTTTCCAACCCTAACTATTCTATGATTCTATGATTTCATACCTCTCCCATGAATCACTCTAAATATTTGCATTTTCTCTATAGGTAGAGCACCTGCTTATAATGGAATACAGTAATAAGGTACAGAAACATCAAAGTATTTAATCCAAAGCACTTTCTGCCAACCCTACACTCCAGAACCGGTATGTGTGTGTAGAAAGGCATCCAGCAGTGTGCTAGAACAGGGTTTTTGCTAAACTACTCACTGCTGCTTCAGAGTGGTTTAGGAGAGCGTTTAGGGATGCAGGCTACCATTGGCCACCCTGGAATTTAAGCCAGGAGATCAATCCTGCTGGGTGGCTACTAATGAGGATTGCCCAGGGTTTCAATATATATTACATTTGGAAAGCACAGCCTGTCCATAACAAACAGCACTGCAATACTCTTTGGATAATCACTGCACAAAAGCTCCCAAATGTTGCTTTTCTATCATATGATGCTAGTGTTGTAGCAGTAGTCAGCTCACACTTACTGTCCTCCAGCTGGTTGTTCTTGTACACTGGAACCAACATATTCAGGAACTCCAGGATCCCCTCTGGCAGGTGTTATTGATACACTCATCCCATATGCATGGGGTACAGACATTATGGTTCTGTTCAAAGGGATGGGAGTGCCTGCCGGGTCTCCATAGTCAGCAGTGGAATACAGAAGACAAGGAAGGTGCCTGGTTTGAACCTCTCTTTTCTCCTTGGGTGAAAAACTATGGAGCATGAGAGCTACTTTTGGTCTGGTGTAAGAGGGACAGAGTTGTTCTAGAACACAGGTTCCCTCTTTGGAAGGACTTCTGAAACCTCCCCAGGCTCCCCATTTCCTATTATCATGTTGTGACAGAGACTGCTGTGTGCCAACCTGCTGTGGTTCCTAGATACAGCATGCCATTTCCTCAGTAGCCAAGGGAGGAAGAGCTGGGTACATATTAAAGACCAGTGCAGGTAGATTTAGATGTTTATATTTGACCTATGAGCTGCACTGGAGTCCATGATGTATGACTATGTTTCACTGTCTCAGACAATGCTGAGTTTTAACCCTAGCAGATCTGCAGATCTGCTTTTTATGGCAATTCAAGAAGAAAAGCTGGATCTACACGCTGTGGGCAGTAAAATTGTGGACTTAGAAATCTATCTTGTCTCTATGTTTTCCTCTGATACAAATTTTCTCTTGCAATCACAAATTCTTTTGCTCACCACCCTGCCCCGAGATAAATGCATACTTAAAAAAAAATGGGGACTTAACTGTGTGCATACATGTGCAGGAAAGTACGCGCATGTTATGTTAACTTGCACTCCTTTATTCATACCCAAAGCCACATCAGCTATGAGTGAGATACTGACTCACTACTGACATTGGCCAGTTTTGAATTGGCTATATAGAGAAGAGGTAAAGGATTACATCTTTAGAACAGCAAGGCACCAGTTCTGTGTGCAGTTTCTCAGGTGGCATTAGTTATGTTTGCCCTTCAGTAGAAAAGTCAAGAAACAAGGCAATATGTGATGATTAAAGGATAAAAACACATACGGAACAATAAAGAATAATGAAGATTTACAAAAGGGATTACTTACCTTGTCAAAAAGACCACATTCACAGATAAGCTGTTCTCGGGCTTTGGTATTGATGGCTATTGTGAAGCGCATGTGTGGCACCAAGAGCTGTGAAATTGGACAAATAATAAAAGAAATCAAATTCTCTGAATTCAACAGCAACCATGTGTAAAGTTTGAGTCCTGGAAGTCCTGATGGCTTAGTTGCACATTGCCTTGCCAGGCAGCCAACCAAGCTATCTCAGATGAGCTATCACTAGGACTTCCTTTTGGTTTGTCAAACTAATGTGATAACCACCCTGACCCACATACATCCATTCATGCAAGAGCCAACCTTGAAGAGGGGATGTACAGCAGGCAGCTGCCGGAACATAGCTATGCTGAACACCTCTGAGACTAAGTGTGTCCGTAAGAGATGGGTCACTGTCTGGTGGATGTGGAAATCAGATGAGCGAACCCAGATTTTAGCTAGCAGCCAATCATATGTAGCATCTGAAGGAAGGAATATGGGATTGTTCGGCCCAGGATTTTGACCAAGCTGAAAGATGTAAGAAGAATACAAAACTCCAAGTCATTCATGTTTAAGATGAGACAATAAGCAATGTGACAATGTGTCCCTTTAGCCAACAATAAACCCACCTGGATTGCAACAGGTACAATTTTATTCTCCAGATTCTTATACAGCAGACAGATGGGTGCAGCCAAGTACTGCATTGTGCATGGGTCTGTTTTATTGGCATCCACACCATCCAGCAGCTCATAGTCCACAATGAAAATGTTTCCTTGCTGGGGAGGGGAAAAAAGAAGCATGATGCTGGGGAGGGACTCTTCACTGGGGACTGTTGTGACAGGACAAGGGGTAACGGGTTAAAACTTAAACAGCAGAGGTTTAGATTGAATATAAGGAAGAAATTCTTTACTGTGAGGGTAGTGAGGCACTGGAATGGGTTGCCCAGGGAGGTTGTGAATGCTCCATCCCTGGTGGTGTTCAAGGCCAGGTTGGATAGAGCCTTGGGTGATATGGTTTAGTGTGAGGTGTCCCTGCCCATGGCAGGGGGGTTGGAACTAGATGATCTTAAGGTCCTTTCCAATCCTAACTATTCTATGATTCTATGATCTCTCCTATTTCTGTGATGTGTTTTAACAGAGTGTAGGCAACAAGGCTCAGAACAAAGATCAGGAACTTTTGACCAGAGGCTGACTTGTACCCTGTGGTTATGAGTAGCCACTGGCCCACCCTTGCTCATAGAATCATAGAATGGTTTGACTTGGAAAGGACCTTAAAGATCATTTTGCTCATGAAGAGGCAGGGATGATGCCATTGAGACAGCAAGCACCTTTAGGCAAACCACCTGACTTGGGGCTGCTGCGTCCAATAGAGAGCTCTCTTGAGGTCCAGGGCAATGATTTTGCTTCATGCCTTCTCACTGCCCTGAGGATCTTGAACTCCACCGTCTTGTAATCACTGCAGCCACCTGACTTAGATCCTTACCTTTACTTCCTCCTCCAGGGTTAGGTTCCTCTCCAGACTGCATTCTACCATATCCATAGTCACAGGCAACTTCTTGGGTATCTCTGTGCATCTCCGGATCAGCACAGGATTGCATCCATTCAGGAACTGGTAGCCAAACATAAAATCTTCCTTCCAGTGCTGCATCACATATTCTAAAAGAAAATCAAGACTACAGCATCAATATCTGTGTTACATCAATATCCTACTGCATTGCGAAATTCCCCTTTTCCTCCCACCTTTTCGTAGTTCTACTGCAATGTTGACTAAAGAAAGTAGCAAGAAAAAGATTAAAAAGGTGCCATAGAATTTTAAGAAAAATCGGTTATATGGACAATGTAAACTTTGTTTTTCACTTTAAGAAGGATTATATTGATAATAATTTAGTGTACAGAAGCAATAAGGAGCAAAATATTTCAAGCCTATAAAAATACTCTCTCTGAAGACCACCTTCTCAGGGCTTCCATGATGTTTTAAAATCCTCACTCTTCAGATCTCAGGGCATGCAGTACAGAGGGATCAATCCAAAAAAGGTGGCATAGTGAGGAGAAGGGAAATACAGAGCAACATGGATAGGGAAAGCAGTGGCTGGAGCAATTATCTTAGCTGGAGTTGCTTGGGGAAGGGTTTTGACTTTGACTCAATAAAACTCCTCATTCCCTCATGCACTGTTTTGTTGTTTAACATGTTTTTTACCTCTGCTTATTTTTCAATTGCTAACATAAACCCAAATTGACATGTCTTCTTAGTGAAAAGGCTAGTCTTGGCTATTCCATCTCTTTATTGTTACACATGTAGTACCACTGGATATTTTCCACAACTGCAATGTTCTGTTTGCTCATGTCATGTCATTTTCTGAAAAAATGTGATTAATGTAAAAATTCTCATTGGTGTCTTCATGGGAAAAATGAAACAAGTAAAGTTTTCCACTATTGCCTAATTTCAGACAAGGCAGAAGTTTTTCCAAAAGCAGTTTTTCTACAAAGGGTGAAAAGATGAAAAAGATACGCCTGAAGGAATGCAGTGATAATTTAAATTATGCCAACATTATAATACTTTCTAACAGAGTGGAAAAAAGTTAAGTTTACTTAAAGCTGACATTTACATCATCTCTGTTAGTGGTATAATGGGTTTGGAGCTGTATCTGAAGTCTACACCAAGCAAAAAATTACTTGGACAGAAACTGCATTGCTGAAAAACACCTTGAACCACCTTCTCCATTAGCCCTGTCTCTTCCAAGGCTTACAAATACGCAGGTGCAGAGTTCCATTAACATAAATGTTAGTCGTTGATCTCAGATAAAACTCACATAATTGGACTTTTCCTTGTGAGTACGAAAATGTAATCAATTAAATTAATTGTAGATCTAAGTCTTGTGTTAAAAGTACTTAATGAAGCAATCTTATTAAATGTAGCAAATTGCTTTAATCAGTTTTTATTAGCTCTGGCCACCTTGTGTGCTTTATTTTATAGCTAAGACCACAGAAATTACTTTTATTTCTGTTAATTGATCCTTAGGCAGCCTGAAGAGGAAAAAAACTCCAGAGCAGGAAGGAAAAGTATTTTCCTCTGCAGAGTCTGAACAGGCTGTTCACACATATTTGAGGAGCCACACATTAACGAGTTTATACTACCTGTATATCTATTCTATCAAATAATACGTAAAAAAAAAGTAAAATAATGTAACCATGGGGATTGATGTACATTTTGTACTGTATTTTAACAGCAGAAGATTGGGTCTGGCTCAGAAATCAAAGGCTTCCCAGCCTTGCTTTACAGAAATAACACCATGAACTTCAAAACCCGTGTGTGTGCACATTTTTTATGGGGTTTTCAAGTAACTGCTAAGATCTCCATATTGAAAAAGGTTAAAGAAAACAAATGTTTCGTCTTTGATATGTTAATACTACATCAATGGAGTTTTTAACAGTACAAAAGATACTGCAGAAACTGAATATCTCAGAATACAAAAGTCAAATTCACACTCAGAGAGGGACGTAGTATTCTAGTAAGAAGATACGAGTATGAAAAGGCAAGTACAGTATTTAATGCAGTATCCACACACAAAAAAAACCCATGTAATTCTCACACATGTTTGAAAAGAGATATAATTTTGAATAAATGTCACAAGCCTTTTCAGGCCAAGCAAACACTAATTTTCAAGAAGTATCATGGTTCCTCAGGCTGTGGTCTGGTGGCCCATCCTGGCTGCAGGTAAGTTACAGCTTCCAGGTCATTCTCTCTTTGCAACCCGTCCCCAGATCTGTTGGTCTAACAGCATAGACTTTCATGCCTGCAAAGAGTTCTGCTAAAGTGACAACCATTGGGAAAAAATTACCACTGAAAAGTGTTTGAGCTGCCCATGTCACTGACACAAATGGCCCATAAGAACTGACTGAGAGGAGCTACAGGTGCGGTTATGACTGCAGAACTGAGGTAGTGGTACCCTGCCTGTGTTGGGACAGCACTGAGAAGCTGGGACTGTTAGCAGCAGCGCAACCATGACTGAGCACATGGCTGGGATGTTAGGCAACAGCCTTTGATCTGGTCTGTGTAAGAGGCAGGAGGAGTCACCCTTGTACTTGCCTTTAGCAGAGAACATTTCCAAACATGCCATTTTTGAGGTTTTCCATGTATTTAGATGGCTGAAGTGGGACATATGTTATCAAACTTTAAAAAATGCCTTAACAGCTAATATGCTCTGAAAAGCACTTCCACTAAGCTATTCTAGGTTTAGATGCAAAATACTTATGAAAACTTGTCCTATGGGACTTGCACATTTCTGAAAATACATTTTTAAAGGTCAAAAGGGACTATGATGCGCAGTTGGGCTGAACTCCAGTATGGCTCAGGGCAGACGACGCCACTCAGCAACTCCCAGAGATTTTAATTCATGCCAGTTCTTCACTTTTTGCTCTTGCAGGCTGCAACTGTGATCAGCAGTCTGAAATTAGAGTTTGCTTATGAAAAATCATGGGAGACCAGAAGTGTGGTTAAGCCACTTGCTAATCTAATCAGATATATACAACTAATTAGTAATTCTATGATGGAAACATGAACAAATGCTGATAAACACACCAGAGATTGTGTTGCTGATTCTGACAAAGATCTTCTCAAAATCTGCAAAATCACTCCAGGAGGACTGGAACATGTGCATGAAGCGATTGATATAAAGATTCTCCATCCTAAAAATAAAACAAAACACCTCTGAAAAAAAACCCCCACCAATTACCAAAAATAATTTCCAGCTTCCTCAATATTCTTCCCCATTCTTTTCCCCCCTTTTACATCCCTACACACAACAATCTTTTCAGTGGTGGAATGTGAGATTGGTCACCCTACAGAACTAAACTTGCTGGTTATACCTTTACACCCAAGCCTGAAACACATCTCAAACACCCATTTACTAAATTCTATTCTAGAGTTGTTCTCAGCAGCCCACAACAGCAGTGCTTTAAGACCTATGTCACATAAAAATTACAGTCAGAAAAACTAGTGCTTTAAACACTATCAGAAGTTAGCATCAGCTGAGAGTGGTAAAGTCATTATTAGCATCAGTTCAGAAAGAAGAGAGTAGTACAGAACAGACTGTTTCGGCTGCTAGAGATGGCAGTCAATGTTAAGAGGTGCCTGGAGTAATGTTATGAAGTAAAACTAAGGCAACTGTCAAGCCTGGAACAGGAGATGACCTCCCCACAGGTCTCTTCACACCTGACAGGGACACAGAATGATTACGGAAGAATCAAAGGGAGGTTAACTACTGGGCAGGACTTCCTGGATGGATACTAGGTGTTTGAATCACAGATGAACTTCAGAACAGAATCCAGGGTGAGGATTTCTGTTTGCTAGATAGTTAAGTCACATACATCTGACAGTATGGTGGGATGTCTGAGATAACATGGTGTGACCTGGGCACATGAGACAGCTCAGAAGGGGACTCTCAGGCCAGAAAGATCCTATTTGCCTCATTAACCCTGCACTATTTCAAAGAGCTCTGCAAGGTTGATTATTTAGGCTTATCTGATGGCCAGGATTGTTTTTTCAGTGACATGACATGTACAAGTGAGTGGACAGTGACTCTGTTGTCATAAGCAGATTGTGTTCAGATGTGGTTAACTGGTGACCTGCTCAAAGCAGCTTTTCCTCAGCAGGGTCTAAAGGGTGTATTGACACCATCTTCCTACCACTGGCCATCTGTCCTGGTTTGAGCAGTAGCAGTCATTTTTTCTCCTTCTTGGTAGCTGGTGCAGTGCTGTGTTTTGACTTTCGGGCTGAGAACGGTTGCTGATAGCAAGTATGTTTTGAGTTACTGCTCAAATGTTTGGTTTGTCCAAGGCCTTTTCTGAGCTCATGCTCTGCCAGGGAGGAGGGGAGGCCGGGAGGAAGGAGAGACAGGACACCTGACCCAGGCTAGCCAAAGAGGTATTCCATACCATAGCACGTCATGCCTAGGATGTAACTGGGAGACCTGGAAGGGCTGGAGCTCTGGGGAGATTGAGGAGGTATCGGTCGGTGCTCGGTTGGGCAGGGTGGGGTGAGTTATCAGTCGGTGGTTGGTGAGGTGTTGTATTCTCTTCGCTTGTTGTTGGCTTTATCATTATTGTTTGTAGTAGTAATGGCAGTAGTGATTTGTGTTGTGCCTTAGCAATTAAACCGTTCTTATCTCAATCCGTGGGGGCTACATTCTTTGGATTCTTCCTAACTCTCCGGGAGTTGGGGGAGCGAGGGGGGGAGTGAGTGAACGAGCTGTGTGTGGACTTCATTTAAACCACAACACCATCATATTTGAAAAATCATGGCAGTTAGGTGAAGTTTCTGACGACTGGAAAAAGGGAAATATAACCCCCATTTCCAAGAAGGGGAATTTGGAAGACCCAGGGAATTATAGAACAGTCAGTCTCACCTCTGTGCCTGGCAAAATCTTGATGCAGATTCTCCTGGAAGCCATGCTAAGGCACATGAAAAGCAACAAGGTTCTTGGTGACAGCCAGCATGGCTTCACTAAGGGGAAATCCTGACTGACCAGTTTCGTGGCCTTCTATGATGGGGCTACAGAACTGATGGACAGGGATGGAGCAGTTGACATCATCTACCTGGACTTGTGCACAGTGTTCAACACTGTCCCACATGACATCCTTGTCTCCAAATTGGAGAGACATCAATTTGATAGGTGGACCACTAGGTAGATAAAGAACTGGCTGGATGACCGCATGCAAAGAGTTGTGGTCAATGGTTCAATGTCCAGCTGGAGACCAGTAACACGTGGTGTCCCTCAGAGATCGGTGTTGGAACCGGTCTTGTTCAACATCTTTGTCGCTGACATGGACAGTGGGATTGAGTGCACCCTCAGCAAGTTTGCCGATGTCACCAAGCAGTGTGGTTCTGTTGATATGCTGGAGGGAAGGAATGCCATCCAGAGGAACCTTGACACACTTGTGAGGTGGGCTGATGCCAACCTCATGAAGTTTAACCATGCCAAGTGCAAGGTCCTACACCTGGGTCGGAGCACTCCCAGGCACAGCTGCAGGTTGGGCAAAAAGGAAATTCGGTGCAGCCCTGCGGAGAAGGACTTGGGGGTGTTGGTGGGTGAGAAAATGAACATGAGCCAGCTTCAGTGTGCACTCACAGCCCAGAAAGTCAACTGTATCCTGGCATGCATAAAAAGAAGCGTGACCAGCAGGTCGAAGGAGGTGATCCTGCCCTTCTACTCTGCTCCTGTGCAACCCCACTTGGAGTATTGTGTGCAGTTCTGGTGTCCTCAACATAGAAAGGACATGGAACTGTTGGAACAAGTCCAGAGGAGGCCATGAGGATGATCAGGGGACTGGAGCACCTCCCATATGAAGACAGGCTGAGAAAGTTGGGGCTGTTCAGCCTGGAGAAGAGAAGGCTGCATGGAGACCTCATAGCAGCCTTCCAGTATCTGAAGGGGGCCTATAGGGATGCTGGGGAGGGACTCTTCATTAGTGACTGCAGTGACAGGACAAGGGGTAATGGGTTGAAACTTAAACAGGGGAAGTTTAGATTGGATATAAAGAAGAAATTCTTTACTGTGAGGGTGGTGAGGTACTGGAATGGGTTGCCCAGGGAGGTTGTGAATGCTCCATCCCTGGCAGTGTTCAAGACCAGTTTAGATGAAGCCTTGGGTGACATGGTTTAGTGTGAGGTGTCCCTGCCCATGGCAGGGGGGTTGGAACTAGATGATCTTAAGGTCCTTTCCGATCCTAACTATTCTATGATTCTGTGTGACTGAAAGGCTTACTGTAGTCCTGTGAGACAAGTGTCTCTAGGGGGCGACTCTGAGAACTAAGTCAAAAACCTAAGGTTGCAGGTGCCAAGAGTCCCTCTCCCTACGCTTTTCACTAGTGCTTCCTCCATCCATCTATAGCCAAAATAATGTCAAATGAGAATGCAGAGGCTTGGTCAGTTCCCAGCATGAAATTGAAAAGCATAAAATAATGTTGGTTTTATTTGTTTTTTTTAATTAAAAATTCCTTCAATTCTTTCTTACTTTGATTGACTGCAGAATCACCTGAGAGAAAAGAACCACATTTTGATATTTCAGTGACACCTAAAAGGTGATCAGATCCTTACCCTGCCACCAGAGAGGTTTTATGAAACTCCTCAAGTTTCACAAACACTTACGCTTTGGAGTAGTTCAGAATGAAGTCAATTCCCTTTTCATTGTCAAACTGGATGTCACGAGGCAGATCACTGTGAGAAGTGGCATCAATGCTCAGGGGAAAGCCTGGATGCCACTCTTTCCAGCTGAGAAAACAAGAGAGGTTGGACTAACCAAATAACCTTACCAGCATGAGAACTGTGTAATT
Source organism: Melopsittacus undulatus (assembly GCF_012275295.1). NCBI lineage: Eukaryota > Metazoa > Chordata > Aves > Psittaciformes > Psittaculidae > Melopsittacus > Melopsittacus undulatus. The sequence continues at coordinate 91,871,281 of NC_047530.1, forward strand.
CCTTTACCTCCATTGTTTCTGTGACACACCTCTAGAAAGTAAATTTGTGGCAGACACATTTGAGTCAAATCTAGTGACTTAGACCACATCAATACCTACCAGTACTCTACTGAATGCTGAAGCACAATGGAAGGAGTCTATTTGACCACCTACCTTCACAAAACTTGAAATGACTTAGTATCTGTGATATTTCCAAACACTTGTCGTGTTTGGTTGAAATTGGCAGTAGCTTCAAACGTACAGGGAGGGCACAGAGACAGCTGCCCAATGCACACTTGTTCTTGGGGCTACCTTTTTGCAGAACTGTGATACAGCAGCTAAAAGTACTCAGACATATGTTTCAGTTCTCCAAAAGGCAACTCTATCAAGAAGATAGTCTTGATTCAGCCTCTCAGTAGAGCCTTACCTCCTGATGGTCATGCCAGACATTCTCTGCCATGTATATTCTTGCACTGTGTCCTATTTTCACTTCAAAACAAAAGAAGGTGATTTCTGAAGAATACTGTTTCAAAAGTATTTCTAAATTGCCTGCCACATACAGACTGCACTGTCTGCTATCAGTTACGCATTTGAATTGTAAATAGTTATTTCCCTAGAATTACAAATGTACAATGTTCCTTTTTGCATACATAAACAAAATGTTACGCTATAAACTATATTTTCCTCTGCTCTACTTTCCATAATCTGTAAGCAAGAACTTTTCTTAGTCAAATGATATCAACACTGCACACACTAAGCCTCAGTCCATCAGTTATGAATGGACCCTCTGTCCTTCTGATCCTTAGTCTAGTGATAGGGAGATGCCAGTCGAAAAAACTTCTGTTATTTTAACAGAGATAAAAGAGTGTCTGTAGGAAAAGGTAATGTTTAATGGGTTCTGGAGTTACCCACTGATAAAGGAGCATTTTCCCATTGTGACTTTTAGTAGGAAAAAATGTCTGACTATATAAAGATGGATATCATAACTGCATTCTGATGGCACATTTCAGTTACTCAAACAGGGCCAGATCTTCCACTGCACCCCAGTGTAGGAAACAACTAAAACTAGCTTGCTGTAGCAGCCAAAAGCCTCCAGTAAAAGCTGGCATGTTCAGAACATGTTCCAAAACTGGAGTACTGCTTGTAACAGGGAAATGAAATCTGCATTCAAATCCTCCTTGAAAGCACGACTCTGTGCCAGTGCACCCAACAGAGACTGTAACACTGAATTCCCACTTAAGCCTTCCAGATAAACTTATCTAGGACTCATGTCCTTCATAATGCCACTTGCACCACGATGATCATCACTTACAGTGAATTCCATCTAAGTAAAAACCATATAGTGCCAACACAGTAACTTACACTTTCTCTCATCCAGCAGACCAGTAATTAGAGCAGTACAACAATCTGGACATACTCTGACCTGATTAGAACAGGCTCTGGACCTTCTGAGTAGCTGTGGCAAACTCACCGGTACATCTTTTGACGAGTCTCAAGCTCTTTGCGTCTGTGCTGCTTGAGAATCTGAGTCTTGTCATCACGGGGGAGCTTTGCTGTGAAACAGGGGAAAGGAAAGAGACAGGTTTATGAAGTTCCTCTGCCTATCACTGCCCAGGTCTTGAGGAGGAGCACAAAGTTTCCAAACCTTCCAACTTCTGATCTATACCTTTACAAAGTTTCTGTGCAAAATGCTTACACAATCTAGTACTTTGAGTAGAAGCACAGGTCCCTAGAGAACCTGTGGAAGGAAATAAGCTGCTAATTTTGTGCCTGTAAGGGGCAATTAGGTCAAGCTAGGAACACCTGTCTCAACTGTATAAAAAATCTGGATTCCTAGTGTAGACACTTGCTGTGCATATCTAGTGTTTCAGCTAATCTTCCCTGCTATAAGACATCTCCATGAAACACCTATCCTCTCTCCATGAGCTGTGTTCTCCTCTGTCAGCTTGAGGTAATGATCATGTCTTCTCATCATGAGAACAGAAAGAAAACCCAGCGAGACCTCATTTCCAGGCAGCTTGTTCTTCTGATCATGTATTCACTGTACCATTAAGTAACACAGCCTTCCTTAGTGATCAGAGAAAGTGCAAGGTACGTGACTCACTTTACATACACAAATGGGAAGGAAGCTAAAGCCAGGAGGATGTTCATGACAATAGTTGTTTGGAGTTTGGAGTTGGAAATATCAGAGGTAATACAACTGATAACATATGGCTAACGGTTTCCAGCTGGCTGTGTTCAAGTTACCAATAGGATTTCACTTGCTTTTGTTCTTTACCTTAGCATATCTGAAAGGCATGCAAAGCTGCCTTCCATTGCAGTGTTGCAGTTCTTATAAGTCAAATTACGAAAAATTGAAAGCCTGTCTTGAGACCAAAAATAAACTGACACATAGTTGTGATTGGAGCACAAAAGACTTCAAATGCAAAATTCCTCAGCCAGGAGTAGTCAAAAGCTTAATGGGAAGGCGAACATTTCGTTCCTACCATCACCACTCTTTACATGTACTTCCCAAAATATCCACCTCAACTGCCAGTGCCCAGACCAGCAACCTGCTTGGAAAGCAATCCTAGTCAGTAGAGAAAGCCCATTCCTTAGGATGCAGAAGTGGACTGGCAGTGGGTCTCCCTGTGAGAGACAAGATTAGGAGGTATACGGGGAAAGGGAAAGGAAAAGTAGAGGTGGAAGTACTCAGGATGTTCTGCAGTAAATAAGATTTCTTGTGGCTCTCACCTCTTCCATCTCGAAGGACAACCTCTTTTTCATCTGTAATCCAGCGGTAACACGGGAACTCCAGATAGTCACCCATTGGCATTTTTACAGTGATATACCTGAGGTACCAGTCATCTTGGTACCAGTATTTCCGTTTCTCAATTTTTATTAGCTGAATTTCTCCAAGGTCTTCTTCCACAGTCACATCGTAGGAGTCAACCTACACATCAGAATACAGTCAATGACTCACTACACATGCAGGAAGCACAACCAGCACTAGACAACCATACTTGACTTTTCCTGATATGGCATGGGTACAACAGAACTTTCCAGCTTCTGGTAGGTGAAAGAAAGGAAGACCTATTATTGGACTTCAATGCAACAAAAAGATGCATAAAAGAACAACCAAGAACTTATATAACTGACATAGATAGCTGTAGCCTGGAGAACATAAAGAAGGACTACAGAGCCCTGGGAGAGGTGGTTAGGGGCTCTGGAGTTCAGATTGTCTTTTCATCAATTCTCCAGAATACAGGGGAGGACCTTAAAAAGGTTAGAAGGATTGGCCAGGTTAATAAATGGTTAGAAGGGTGGTGCCATAGTCACGGATTTGGGTGTCTTGAACATGGGACTCAATTTAGTAGGCCAGGTCTACCGGGGGCTGATGGAGCTACTCTGAAAAAGAAGGGAAATAGCTGTTTTGGTAGGAGGTTTGCCAGACTGGTCAAGGATGCTTTAAACTAGATGTGCTGGGGGAGGAGGGCATCATTCCATCCCAACACACCCAGTCAGTTGCCAGCACCTATAATAAATGCTTGGAGCAATGCAGAGATATTCCAGCCGTTCCAGCCAATGAGCCGGCTTCGTTTGGAGCTCAGCTCAGATGCCTCTATAGAAACGCCTGTAGCATGGGGAATAAACAAAAGGAATTAGAGATGTGCGCACGTCTACGGGGGTATGGTATAACAGGCATCACAGAAACATGGTGGGATGGCTTCTATGACTGGAGTGTTACATGGAAGGTTACAGGTTCTTTAGAAAGGACAGGCCCGGCAGGCCAGGATGGGGGAGTTGCTATTTATGTTAGGGATAGGCTGGAGAGTATGGACCTCTGTCTGGGGACAGGCGAGCAGTTAACAGAGAGTTTGTGAGCTGGGTCAGACCAATCCCAGGCACAGCTGCAGGTTGGGCAAAACGGAAATTCAGTGCAGCCCTATGGAGAAGGACTTGGGGGTGTTGGTGGATGAGAAAATGAACATGAGCCAGCAGTGTGCACTCACAGCCCAGAAAGCCAACTGTATCCTGGCATGCATCAAAAGAAGCATGACCAGCAGGTCGAAGGAGGTGATCCTGCCCCTCTACTCTGCTCTTGTGTGACCCCACTTGGAGTATTGTGTGCAGTTCTGGTGTCCTCAACATAAAAAGGACATGGAACTGTTGGAACAAGACCAGAGGAGGCCATGAGGATGATCAGGGGACTGGAGCACCTCCCATATGAAGACAGGCTGAGAAAGTTGGGGTTGTTCAGCCTGGAGAAGAGAAGGCTGTGTGGAGATCTCATAGCAGCCTTCCAGTATCTGAAGGGGGCCTATAGGGATGCTGGGGAGGGACTCTTCATTAGGGACTGTAGTGATAGGACAAGGGGTAATGGGTTAAAACTTAAACAGGGGAAATTTAGATTGGATATAAAGAGGAAGTTCTTTACTGTAAGGGTTGTGAGGCACTGGAATGGGTTGCCCAGGGAAGCTGTGAATGCTCCATCCGTGGCAATGTTCAAGATCAGATTGGACAAAGCCTTGGGTGACATGGTTTAGTGTGAGGTGTCCTCGCCCATGGCAGGGGGGTTGGAACTAGATGATCTTAAGGTCCTTTCCAACCCTAACTATTCTATGAGTCTATTATTCTAACTTACAAAACACTCCAAAACCAGAGAAACATTTTTGCATTCAACCCATCAAATGGCAGTTCTTGTGCCATGTGCACTAATAAGCTATGCCAGCATAAGTAGAAATAAGTAATCATTTGAAATACGGCTAGTATGACACCATGTGGTGCTAGGCAATTCAGGAGAACAGGAATTGACTCTCACTTTCCAAGAGTGTAAACAGCTCAGAGGAAACTTAAGTAGCCAAATGCTTCTCATAACAAAGGTGAATCATCTATGGCAACCATGGGAAAAGAAGCCAGAGCCTGCTCTGCTCAGACAATCCTGCTAAGCTTCATGTGGTCACAAGTACAAACTTCATTCTCTTGTGTTTTTTCTCAAGACAGTCAACAATATTAAAAACCAAAGGGATATTAAAAACCAAAGGGATGAAGTACAGCGTCAACATGCTGCAGTGCCTGTAGGCACTCACCTGCCCGTGTGAGCTTTGTTATTCGGTGCCTGCCCTAGACACCATTCTCTATTTGTTCTTTTCAGGAGCACTCTTTTAGCCTTTCCCAGGCATTTGATATATGACCACTGTTACAGTCTAGGAAAAGGCTAAGTCATGTAAGGATCAAAATAGAAAAGTGAAGAAAGATTAAATACCAGACAGGAGAAGACACAGGGAAAAAAAAAAAAGAAAAAGTAAAAGAAGACGTAATTTTAAATGCTGCCAGATGGCACTTATTATTTCAAATGTTACAAATGAAAGATTCATAGTAATTTTCACTCACATGATTGGAAGAACACGCATAAAAAGAATCCCTTGGCATCCCTTCCTGTCACATTTTAAACTAAGTTACCCACATTACCAACAAGGGCTAGTGTAGAGTACTGCACATGGGCAGAAATAACCCCAAATACCAGTACAGATTGGGGGCTTACCCACTGGAGACCAGTTCTGCTAAAAAGGACCTGGGAGTATTGGTAGATGACAATTTGACTGTAAGCCAGCACTGTGCCCTTGCCCCAGTATCCTGGGGAGCATCAGGAGGAGGGTGGCCAGCAGGTCAAGGGAGGTGATCCTCCCACTACTTGACCGTGGTGAGGTCACATCTGGAGTAATGTGTCCAGTTCTGGGCTCCTCAGTACAAGACAGGGAGCTACTGGAGAGGGTCCAACAGAGGCCACAAAGATGATCAATCAGGGGTTTGGAGCATCAGTCCCTCTCACAAGGAGAGACTGCAGGAGTGCTACACTGAAACTCGTATGAGGCTTTTTCATACTAACAAGGATATTGGCATTTCTTCTAATACACAGCCTAATTCAATTTTAGGCACAAATATTTAAAATGGGCATAGACGGTGCTTGTTTTTCTTTGCTGAAATTTACCAGACTAATCTTAGCCTGAGCTATATTATCTTCATGGCTATTAAAGCAAAAGACATTGAACTGTTTCTTTTAAAAAGGAAGCCCATCATGCCTTACATAAAAATTTGCAGTGTTTATGTCAATAGCACACCCGTACACACCAGGTGGCAACAAAATTCTTCATAAATAGCATGTTAGTCCTTGGCAAGCTTGGGATGACAGCATCTGTCTGTCTGAGAGCTGAGAGCTGAAAATCACAGAGCTTTCAACCAACATTTTAAGATGATGCTTGTCACTTTTCCTTGCATTTAAATAGCAGAAGAGAAACAGCTATTTCTCCAGAGCCAATAAATATATGAATTTTAAACATTGTTTTAAAGTTTATGTTGCTCTTTAACCCCCCATGCTATGCCAGAACAGCTAAAAGGATAATGAGTAAAGGTAAATTAATTCATTTGGTGATTCATTAATTCAAACCAGCTGTGGAGATTGAAAAATGCTGAGTAGCTTTTCTCAGAAATCACACTAGCAGTGCCTTGAGTCACAATGCTGACAGTCAGTGACTTGTGTCAGTGCGGCTAAGTGAATGGAGATTCCTCTCTCCTGCAATGCTGGTTTCAAACACCATCCTCATCTTTGCCTATCACCCCATGTCCAATATTCTTGACTTTTCTCTTGTCAATTGGCACAAAGAATTTTGGAAGATGGCTAAAAAATGTAGATAACATGCTCAGATTGTTTCTCATTCTTCAAGTCTTTCCAGAAATAGGCAGCACTTGAACCCTTTACATTTCATATTCATTCCCCTGCAGTTCCTGGTTTTCTCAACAAAAACAGTGTCAATAAACCATTTGTCAGGTTCAGGTTTCACTCTGAGTCAGTACTTCTGCAATTTCATATGTCTTTCCAGGACCAGATGACACTTTGCAGAAGAGTTTCTCATCATAGACTGTCGTACCACATACCTCAAACTCAGCCACATCCTGCTTGTGTCCCTCTGTATGCAATTACAACACAAAATGAATTCTTTCAATTTCACCATGATCTTGTTGTATTTGGCAGTCAGGAGCTGGTATTAGCCACCTCGCAGAGACACAGTCCAAATGAATCTGCAAACCTATGTGAATTATTACCCGTTTGCGTTCATCACTATAAAGGGAGTTTAAACTTGTAAAGACTAATGCAATAACCTACATAAGCAAATTAGAAACTGCGTCTGGATCAGATCTGCTTTGCATTCCATGTTCCATCTTCTCACTCATTTCCAATTGCAGGGCTAGTTCCATAGAGAGGAAGAATAAGGTGACCAAAGACACTGTCTGGATAGGGGAAATGTACCGCATTATTTTTAGCTCAAGTCCTCATGAAAACCTGTTGCCATCAAGTGATTGGTATGGCACACAAAGGTACCTTCCCAAGGCGGTATAAGTGGTTCTTCTAGGTGCATGTATCTTCTGCTGTAGTGCTGCTAACAGCCACAAACCTCCGTTTATTGCTTCTTCACCCAGCAGAGTCCAACACTCGCAGGTACCTCTGCTCCTGCTGGACCTGGTCCCACAGCAGTTAAAGAGTTTCTGCTGAGCATATGCTTAACGCTCACATCATGGAATTTTCTCCCTGTGGCAGGACCTCAGTCCAACAGGATGTTCAGAGTATCAGACTCTCCATCACAGTCATTGCTTAAAGACAGTGAAACTCTCTTTTGTAGTCCAGGGATAAAAGCAAACTGCCTGATCACTGGAGATGCTGGTGTTTATCTCCTCAGCTGGGCAGGACTCAGCCCTCATAGGAGATCATCTAAACCCTAAGCTTGCAGGACAATCTGAGGTCTTCTTCAGTCTGTCTTGCCAATGTTAAGCTTAAAATATGTGACCGTTCACCAGATAAGAGAGAAAGAATAACTGGATGTCCATTTGAGTGATTCAGATAACAAGGTTCTAAGCTGATGAATTTTTAATCATGAAGGAAAGTAACTTCAACAGCAGCAGCTGCTAAGTCCTTACACCTGAATTTGCTAGAGCATCTCCTCAGAATACTGGCTATAAATATCTGAGGCCATATCTACATGTCATCAACACTTACTCAGAACAGTGGCTTCTGTTAACCATAGCTGCAGTGTCTAGTGCAGAAGAGGCCGGATACCTAACTTAGGCTGTGAACCCCATGGTTAAAAAACCCCCAACACACCTAAAAGCAAAGCAGCTCATGACAATGAAGTCTCATTTGCGCATGCAGTGGTAGGTCTCATTTCCAAAGTGACTTACGAATGCTTTGTTAAAACTTCCAAGGTTACTTAAATCTCATCAGATCTTTTGGAAACTGTGAGTTAGGTTTCCAAACGAAATACACATTTTGGGAGGTGAAAAAATGACCTGAGCTTATTATCTCCATAGTAGAAAATAAGCAAATTAATGAAATTCAAAACCAGTGCTCCGAGTATTAAAAATTACAGATTGATAGCCTAGGACAGGGCACAACACACAGCAGAAATCAAGGTTAGAAAGAATAGCATAAGGTCCTTTCCAACCCTAACCATTCCATGATAGCCTGCTCCCACCTTCTTTCTCGCACTTGCATGTTCATTCTATTTTCCAGCTTTTGTTGAAGTTGCCCTGCATACTTCCCTTGGTAGGTATTGCAATTCCCACACGGAGCTTTTTGGTTAATTCCTTAGAGATATCAGGGCTCTATCAGTAACTGCTGATCCTAAACATCATGAATAAATAAGAAGGACACACTTTTTCTTAGTATTTGTAAGGAAAGTATGAGAAAACCTGAAAGACCATTGTATAAGCCAGTACCAAAGGGCCCCGTCTCTCCCCATGGCTGACCAACTATAGCCAGGGCTAACTCCTGGGTTGCAGGGATGTCATGATTGGTGGCCAGGGATGGCAGCTGGCACCTTGGTCCCAGTGTCCTTCTCCAGAGCACAGGCACACAGGGACAAAGGCTTCGAAAGCACAACCCTGAAGCAGTCAGTCCACCCCTTGGGGCCCGGGGTGGCGCAGAATCACAGAACCATAGAACAGATTGTGTTGGAAAGGACCTTAAGATCATCTAGTTCCAACGCCCCTGCCATGGGCAGGGACACCTTCTTCTAGATCATGCCGCCCAAGGCTCTGTCCAGCCTGGCCTTGAACACTGCCAGGGATGGAGCATTCACAACTTCCTTGGGCATCCCGGCTTTGCGGTTCCGGCCCGAGGCCCCTCTAAGAGAAATACGCGACGTCTCTTACGCAGTGAAGCCCCTCGGTGCGCCCCGGGGCGAGGCCGGGAGGTCGCGGGGGACACACTCACCGCGCCGCGCTCGAAGTCGTTGTAGAAGGGTTTGTCCAGGAGGTGCCTCTCGCTGCAGCCTTCCGTGCCCTCTAGGCTCAGGTACACGTAGTCGTCGGTGCCCGCGAACCACTGGCTGCCCGTGGCCACCGTGACCGTGTAGGATGGCATGGTCCCACAGCAGGGCTCGGCTCTGCACGGCCCCACCGACCCGACCGGCCACTACTGAGCCGCTCTCCTGCCGCTGACCCTGCCCAGCGCCACCCCCTTCTCCTCCGCCACTGCTCGGGTTTGCCCTCCCCTTCTCCAGCGCTTGACACACCTACCCCGGTACCCCGCACAGCCCCGCGGATCCCTCCCGCACACCCCCAGGCATCCTGTGCTGCACAGCCGCTCGCACTGCAGCGGTGTCTCGGTACAGCCCTGTCCTGCACCCTGCACACAGCCCTCACAGCGCACCAGCTCCACGCCAGCACAGTTTAAGAAGTCACCACTCGGTACTCTCCTCTTGGTATCCTTCCACAGTTGCGCAATCCAACGCAGCAGCCAGAGCTCTCTGCATGCAGCACACTGCTCTGCAGAGCGATCCTGCTCCTGCCAGGCACAGCCCTGCACAGCTCGGTGTGGCTCACCCACACACCTTCAAACTGCTCTGCATTCTAACCTCACATCATCACCCCAGTTTACAGGCATACACTCTCTTTTGTGCCCTAACCCTACAGGCATACTACGCTGACTCAACAATACCATGATCTACCCAACACATACACAGCATACATCCCAACCTCTTTATCTTCCAGTTACTTTATAGTCACAACATAATGCATCCTCATTATATACACCAAACCTGCAAATCCACGTGCAGCTCACCCTTTTCTCAGGTCAAGACCCCCATATGCACTACTGCTGGCATGCTTTATTTCCTGAATTCCTCTAAGGTTCTCAAACACCCTGTTGTCTTTGCACAACCATGTGTAACACTAACTGCTGGCATACCTACACATTAGAGCTGTACATACACAGCCAACCCCACATTTCCACAAAGTGCTCTAAAAATCCCACAATCTCACAATTCCCACCCTAAATTTAACAAGTATCAAACACTTGCTACCATTAAGATATTAGCATTAAGACAAAGAAGAGCTGTCTGTGCTTCTGGGCTAGGAGTCCTGTCTACCCCAGAGAAAATAGCCCCATAGGAGTGACACTGCAAACTTGGCACTTAGGCACCAAGATCACCAATGCTATCCTCCTGTATTTTCATCAGATGACCAGATACCACATGCTGTCATCCATTACCTCACTAATGATCCTCCTTCATGCTGCTGCCGAAAGCAGTGCATGATACTGTGCTGGAAGGAGACAGGCTGGGGCTTTTGCAGTTTTCCGTGTCCTTCCACCATTCCTCTGTGATCAGACCCAGCTGCTAATTTCCTCTCTGTTGGGCAATGTGAATTTCTAGTGACAGATGCACAGAGCAAGCTAAATTAAAACCATCTCAGAAGTGCTTTACTCATGCTACACTTGACCTCAGGTGTTGTGCTGGATTAATTAGTATATGACACTAATCATACTTTGGTAGTACTTTCAGTTTGGGGCACTCTCTGCCCACAGGTGAGGCTGAGGGGGCATTATTAGCCAGCAACCTTCAAATACTGAGGAAGAGAGTAACTAATTGACACTTGGAAGTTATTGGTGGCTCTGTCAGCCTCTGTTCTGGCAAGCCCATTTGGAAAGAGCCTCGTGACTCACTCCAGCATGCCTGCTGCATCTTGGACTGCTAGCAATGCTGCAAGATGCGTTTACAGATTCCCTGCTTCGGCTTCTAAAATTGCAGCTACCTGAGATACGTTGTGGCCTCACTTATGCACTGTGGCTGGTGGTGGTCACACAGCAATGGGGGCAGCCTGCGATGCCCTGGAAAGAATCCTGCTCTTCTTTCACAGAAGTGTGATGATACTGGGGTACACTCACCCAGACAAGTCTGGGAAGGTCTCCTGCATCCCTTCTGTACGAGTAAAAACTCATCCATTTGGTATATTGCAACTTAGATTTCAGGGCTCTCCCAAATTCAGGGTGTGTGTTTATATATAGGAATATATATAAAAAAGAAATCGCTGTGCCTGCCTTGGCTCTGCTGCATTCCGCAGCAGGAGTTTCTAGTCTGCTGCTGCTTTCTAAATAACACCCAGAAGTGTAAGATTGGCAGCTGACACATGGGTGGCAGCTACACCCAAGGTAGCTGGAGAATCCCAGCCCAGAGATCTGACTTCTGCTCCTTAGATTTAACCACAAGGGATTCTTCCTGCTGCACTGTGATCCCTTCTGTGGTCAATTACCCCATAGAAGTGCACCATAAACTCTTAAGTTATTCTGGGGTTTTATTTTCCTTTATATTAAGATTTCAAAGAAATACAACTCATTTTTTTGATGAGTGCTCTCAGCCCTAAAGTTTATAAATTTAGGCTCGCAGCCTTCCTTGAAGGACACAACTGAACCCCGTCTAACACGTGAAGGGCTTCAGAACCAGATTTTGTCGGACACAAGGCCACCTTCTGGCCACCTTCATTATTGCTGCAAATACGGAGCAAAGCGGTGTTAAAACCTTGATCCGTGGGTTTCCATGTTTCTTTGTGTTTCAGCTCTTATGCAGCATTTGAACCCTGTCCCATTCCTCTGGGTCATCAGTTCTGTTTTCACACCGTTTGGTTCTCTTCTGTACAGAGGTGTGACTGAGGAGTCTCCCTGCAGCTTTGGAACTCCTCTTACCAGCTCATTAAAGAAAACGCTAGCCCTGTACATTAAATTTGTGGGAATGCATTTGTTGCCTTTCCCCAGCTATGTTGCTTTTTGGTCTGTTCTTTTAGCACCTCTCGCTTTGTCATAACTTCTACCTTAAAAAGGTTAACTGATAATATTTACTGCTGATAGAATTCCAAATTCTTCATCAAAATCCTGCTAAACAAAATAGCAGGATGTGTAAAAAACAAACCCAACCATTTTATCAAGAGACTACATTATTTCACCCCTGAGGGGACCCACACTGTATGAGACCCCAGCACGATTCTCTTCCATGTTGTATCTGATAGCTGCTTGATGTCAAACAAGGAAACTGCTATTGGAAATAGCAGTTGGATCCCGTAACTGGATAGAAGGTGGGTACCCTAAAAATTAGACATTGGGATCAGACACAGACTTGAATTGCAAGGCTTCTCCAGCTCCCCCAACACCAACATGGAGTCCTCCTGGCTTGATGGCTAAGCTGCACAGGGAAGATTGTGCTGCGCCCTGCACATGGCACATCTCCCAGGGATGCAGAGTGAGGCTGGAACTGCTCAGCCTGAGGAAGATCCTGATCCCAGCTCTCCATCTTCCTTTCTGAAACCACCAACCCGATTTAAGCCATCCTCACCACTTCTGGCTGTTTTTCCAGCTGCTGTATTTTAAAGCAGACTGTCAAGCCCTTAGGTAAGGCGATGAAGGGCATGGAGACCAAGGGTGATACAGCCTGTAAGACAGGCTTCTGGGCCAAGATGCCTAAGCGCATCCCTGCTCCAGGCCTTGAGAACCCATAGGCTGTATATTGGCCAGGTGCTTGGACACCACTGCTGTGTCTAATCCTGAGGATTTTAGGCCAAGGGACTGATTTGAGAACCTCCAGTTCTCTCTGGACCATGGATGGATTGAAATCCTGCTATGTCCAAGCCTGGGAGCAAGCAGGGTCTGTAATGGCCATGTGAATAAAATACGCTGCATAGGTAGAGTGCAGTATTAATTAGCCAGCATGAAAAATGCAAATTGTCAGAGTAATCAATTCCTAATTATTACCAATAACTGCCTTCACACCAGACAGGGCTTGTGTGCACACCTGCTGAGACCCAGTGCTGGTTTCTGGCACCCGCTTGCAAGCCAGGCAGTCCCATCCAGCCACTGACCCAGGCAGCAAGCAGGCAGCAAGCCGGGGCTTCTTGCTCCCCAGGCTGCTTTCCTGGGGAGGCTGTAACCACTCCCTTATCACCTCTGCACTCGAGCCCCTTGCATCTCACCCATCTCACTCATCACTTGAAGATAATTTCACGAGGCAGTGGCAGGATCTGTGCACTTACAAGCAGGGAGTTGGGAAACCAGGCCCTTAAAACACAGGTAGCTGCTATTCCTGAGCTGGCTGTGTGTTAGTGGGAGGCTAGGACAGCTCCCTCCATGGGGCACTCATACTCTGCTGTGGCTTTTGCTGCTCCCATCTGCATAAGCATCAATCAGATTTACTACATGGAAATTCACAGTGGAAGTCAGCTGCCGCCTCTCTTTATCTCCTTGCAATGCCAGTGAAAAACAAGGTTGTTCTGTGAAGATGTCACATACCTTATATCCCTCCTGAGGCTACAGGCAATTTTGGTGGGCAGATGGCTCCCTTGAAAGGTGCTAATAAGGACTAGGAGCATGGAGGAATGATACAATGTGGTAATTAACAAATGACAGAGGAGATCAGCAAAGCCTACAGAAATTTCCAAGCTACATAAATAATCTAAGGGACATGGGCTTAATAGGTGAGAACATACGGGTGCTGACTGCGTATTGCTCCACTCTATCAGGAAGAAAAAGCTTCTTGTTCATAGACCTCTGTCCCAGCTCAGAGTGTCCCGAAATTAACTCTAGGATTGCAAAGCTCAGCACAAAGCATCCTTCCTCTGCTATCCAGGCAGTGGCAATTCTGAAAACTGAATCTCTCATGAGCTCCCAGTGGGGTTGTTATATCAACAGTTAGTGCAATAACTTTATACCTTTTGTGCAAGAGATCATCCAGAGTGTAAGGGGCTGCAAGTCTTTTTCTCTCCCCACAGACTTCCTACCCCCTCTTTGAGGTCATGTTCCTTGGATCCTCCATCCCATTAAGTGTGATGTTAGGACACATTCCTCAGTCCTGAGGACTGTGGGATCTGGCACTGCCTGACCTCAGCACTTCCCCTAAATCTGCAGATCCTCTCACTGCCTCTGCGGATGCAGCTGTGCTACTCTGGCACTTTGCAAGAAGAGGAGAGGATGGAAACAGAGAGATGGCAGCCTGGTTTCAGGCTTCCCCTCCCCAGATGAGTGACAGGAATAGCAGGTAACGCTGCTGAAGAGGAGGAGAGAGCAGAGGCATGGGACAAGGAAGCCAAGGACAAGGCGAGCACAAAGAATACAGCCACATTCGTGGATATGCTTTTGGTTGCGTTTGGTCCTGCACACATTTGAGAACTGAATATCTAGAAATGCAGTGGGAGAAGACTGGTGCAAAAGTCTTAAGCCGCAGAGGCAAAGGTAGAGTCCTGATTGAGGCTTGTGCAATATCAGTTCTAATCTGAAGTCAGGCAGGTCCAGATCAGTCCCTGAAATAATACTTCAACTTCTAACACAGCTTAGTTTGTCCCAGGGCTGCTGCTCAATAGAATGGTTTGACTTAATCACCGTCTGATTTCTCTGGTGTACACCAACTGCTTAGCTGTGGCCATGAATGTAGCTTGTTGGTCTTGAAAGCACATTTCTGGGATAAAAAAAACACATCATCTTGCTGGCATGAGAAACACTAGTTTAACTAATCCCATGATAGGAGTCAGTTCTAATATAGCACTTTGAAAAGCAAGAAGTTAAAACATGAGAGCAAGAGAAGCGGCAAGCCAGACTTGACAGACCTCAGTTTATCTACAGGAAGGGACCAGTGGTACTTTGAGTTGGGTGTAAGGCAGATACAAAGTACACTCCTTAATACAGCCGCACTTTCTCAGTTGGGATCAAGTCATCAGCACGAAACATTTCCTATTCTCTCCCAGCTACAAGGGTAACTATTTCTCTTGAGAAAGGAACCTGCTGTCCTCAGCACCAAACCCTATGGCTCCAACAGTAATGAATTCTTCTCAGCCTGCTTGGCCTGACCTATTTGCAGGTGGCCTTTGAGATAGAGAGTATCAGAGCAAACCAGCACACCAAGGGGGTCCCAGCAAAAATGACCTGGAGGTTAGTTTTAGTGAAGGCTTACAAACATTAGGAATTGCAAGCCTGATTTCTTGAAGCTTCACGATTTAACAAGCACACCCTGAGTGGTGATCTCCTCCCCTCCACTCTATGCAGCTTTCTGGTATTTTATTCAGTTATTTCAAACCCTCCTCTGATGTTAAAGCCTTTGAGGTAACTTCATTCATCTCCTTAACACTCTCAAGCAAGTCTCCTCTCTGTTTTCAGCTTTCAGTTCCTCTGCCACAAATCCTACCTTTTCCCTAGAATACACTTTAAAAAGAGTATTCTTAAAGCTTGCCATCACTTGCAGCCTTTCCAATTACATTATCCTCTGAAACGCACTGAAGTTGCTCCTGGGTTCCTTTACCCAGGGCTCTCATGACTTTTGATTTAAAAAAACCCTCCCCTGGCTCCTTTCTGAATTACATTCCCTACTCTCTCTCTTCAGCCAAGATTAATAACTTTCGCCTCTGTTCAGTTCTTGCTCTATAATGAGATATTCTTGCCTGATTTTATGATGTCACCCATGCATCCTAATACTGTGAAAAAGCATTCTTCTGCATGTCCATGTTGTGGTAACACAATGCAATCTCAAAATGTAAGGAAGCATCCTACACATCAGACTGCAGCCTAGAGGATTTACAGGAATTGCAAGTGAACACTGAGCTTTATTTGCACAGTGTCAGTTCTGCATACTTCCATCGTCATTCCTATGGATCACATGCTGATTGTAATTTGGTTCTTCCTAGCTGTGCCGAGGCAAGCTGAGAAATAAAGAACATCAGTGAAAGAGGAAGGGGGGAAAGAGGAAGGAAATTTGGGTTGCACAAGGAGAATGAAAAGGGGCAAACACAGCATGATATGGCCGAACAGGCTGGGGCATAGGGAACCTGAAATAGAGAGTGGTCCACAGGGCAGCTGTGGGAAGAGCGGGATGAGGACTCCCTGCAGATGGGCTAATCAGCAGCGCAGGCAGAAGCCTGGCTTTTGAAGCTCTTGGGCTTGGTTTCCAGTCAGAAGCAGGAGCTACTCCATTTACTCCTCCGCAGCCTCCAGAGGGCACCCGGGAGGATCTTGCCAACCCCAGTTGCTGCCGTCCTGCCTCCCGACAGCCTCCCTCTGCCCTGCTCCGCGGGGCAGATACCGGCAACTGCTCACCGAACAGCTCCGCTTCCTGAAAAATGCTTTTGCTGGAGTCGCAGCTGTGCCACTGAGCCACTGCTCTGCTTCGCCTCAGAGCTGTCACTTCACGCAGCGACAGTAATACTCTTTCAGATGAAAATGAGGGTTGTAAGAGAGAAGAAGTTATTTTATAATTAACTCGAGGTGCCTGAACCCAAGATGAGGAGGCACTTTTTAATCAGCAGCCAGATGGCTCTACAGGCTCTGTTCCTTAAACTGTCTATCAGCTTTTCATCCAAGAGACTGTCAATCAAACAGCAGGCTCTGGAAATTACCTTACCATCTCTCCAGCAAGGTGTTTTGTATAGCTGTCTTGCTGGTGGGTTTTTATGCAAGTAGCTTCATTTACTACAACCAGAATTGCTTCACTAAAAGCTACAGAACAGAGCCTTTTGTTTTGCATGGGAGCCACCTCTCTAGGGTTGCAGTGTTAAATTTCCTCCCCTTTCTTACCGAAAAGAAAATTAAAAACTAATTCCTCCTTAAAAAGGAATATAAATTACATGACTTTTCTTTGAGCCCACTTGTGTCTGTTACAGACGCAACTTTCCAAATCTTATCTGCACCACTGCAGATAGCTGGTTTCCTTGCCCTTCTAATGCTAGAAACCTACTCAAGAGAAACTGTGGAAGACTTCCTATTCTAAGGCTCAGTCCTGGCATAAAACCACACACAGCACTACAATATGCTCATGCCACCAGCAATGAAAAATAATGCAGACATTCACCAACCCACACTCACACAAAATTATTTTTCTTCTTTGGGGAGAATCATAGTAACAAGCATCTTCTGCTCTGCACCTCTGCATAGAAACCGATGCATGCGAGAATGCTGACTTCAGACATGAAGCATTCATAGCAACACTCAGTGTTGATTCCAGAAGGATCACAGGAATCCTCTCTTCTCACCTCCCCACAGCACAAGCTAGAAAATTCTCTCCATGATTCCTGCATCTGAGCCCAAAGCACCTGCACAGCCACATCTGCTCACTGCATTGAAGGAGTCACCCACTTATTCTGATGGTAAACTATCCCTTCATCATTATGAATCATTTCAACATCAAACTGTCATGGACTGTACTGGCCTGCTACACTGAAGAGCCATCAAGTTCTGTGTTTACTCCAGTGAAAGTAACTCATTTTAATTGTCATCTCACTACTGGAGAGCTCATTTGTTTTCTCACATGGGCCTCTCGTGCTTTTTCAAACAAAATGGATACTATAACGGTTTTTGTTTCTTCTGTTTTTTTTTTTTATAGAAACACTTTATTGCTGCTGTCAATAACCCTGTGTATCACACAAATAACCAATTACAGTTTAAGAAACTAAAAATAATTCTGCAAGTGGTAATACTGAGAAAACATACATGAAAGGATACAAAACTAGACATTTAAGTTACTAGAAATTTACTAACTAAAAAATTCTGCAGAAGTGTGAAGTGTCCTGTATAAACTATACAACACATGCCAGTGTAAAGTTTAACGTTATACAATTATCTATCTACAGATGTTTTACCTAAATACAAGATCAGCTGCAATTTTCAAACGTTTATCTTCTATACAAAGATAAGTGCTTTCAGTACTTCATTGGAATATACACACTGCAATATCTCAAAACTAAAAGATAATCCCAAAATAAAAGGTCCCACTTACATGTTTTCTTTGTGTATGTAACATAATGCTGTGAAAATCCAGCCAGCAATATCCTTGTTCCTGTATTTGCCCTGCGTCACCCATATTTGAGAGGGAACCAACCCAGAGTCACTGACCGCCCTCTCATTGCTGCCCACAGTCTCTGCAGCAGACTATACCAGAAATCTGTATCTTGACACGCTTCAGCTTTGGGAGAAATTTGAATCTGACTCCCACTTTGCAACAGATACTTATCCAGCCAAACACAGGCCAGAAGCAACCTGCTCCTGCATGTGGCCATATCCATGCATCCCTTCAAAGGTTTCTGAAGAGCAACACACCAAACAGACCCTGCCTTATAGCACTGCCACAAGTAAGACTGATGCTCTAACACAGTAGAGGGGATTGGCAGAAGTAGGCTTGGACAAGGAGTTACTATTGCTTCCCAGGATTTCCCAGGTACAACACGGTGGCCCAGCACTTCTCTAACTCCTTGCAGGCACAGTGTAACCTTTGTTGAATCCCTCCTGCTGAAACAAAGCCAATCACAATGACATTCGGCCACAGGAAGCTGTCCCCAGCTGTGGCCATCTCTTCAGAACACAGGGCAACATTTTAAACACCATGACCACTTCCAAAATACCAGGTTACAGTTGAATAAAGTCCTGAGAATTCATCGGAATTTAACATCTCATGATCTCTTAAATGGGATCAACTTTCTGCAGCACACACATGTATTTCTGTCATAACGCATGTTCATGACCTGACAGATACACCATATATGACACAGTGGGGGAATTTTCTTGGCACGGGCAGTGCTTTTTTTAGACAGGATTTAAATCAACAGAATGGATGATTGGTCAGATGTCTAGGGCATGGGATGTACCATCTGGCAGTCTAGGAGAGGATTGTGGTAGATGGTATTAAGCTTTCATTCCCACCTACTTAAATTCTCGTCTCAGAAAAAAACCCAGGTAACCTGAACTGACTTCGGCCAAGCAACAAGGACCAAAAGAAATCAGACTTCTGTTTCAGTCATTTCAAAAGCTGCCAGAAGGAAGTGTTGGAAAGCCTGAACTGACAAAGGGTGGGCATTCCCCTTACTGACATCTGAGTGGGAAGGACAGAGCTCACCTGAGCTAGCATCAGTGCCTCACAGCTGGAAGCTGAAAACAAGTCAACAGTATCTCCGTGAGAAGAACGAAAAAGTATCATTCAGCCTTTCTCACATCCTTTCATGGCACCATGCAGCAGAAATTACAGCTCAAAAGCCCACTGCTAACACCAAGCAAGAATCAGCATGAGAAGTGTGACCAGCATAAATGAAACCCCCTGAGAGATGGATCTTCTGCAGCTCTTCCTGGCATGAGCATTCCTAAGCACTATGAAGAGTTTAAACATTAGGCTTTTATTTTTGTTCAGGAAAGACCTGTAGGGAGACAAAATGGTAAGCAGCAACAGTTTCATTTGCAAATATTTTCCTCCAGATGATTTTGCCAGAGATGATTTTTCTTCCCAAGATACACAGGGGCACAGCAAAACCTTCCGTATCCTGAATACACTGAACACTACCTGGCATGTGCCACATGGAGCTTCCAAAACACAAAATGATATTTCACAATGTTTCACCAGGGATCACATATGATAGTGATGGAAAAAGGACCAGCGTGTTACAATATGCCTTATTGCCACTTGTCAGAACATCGGTCAGGTATCAGTGCCTCTTAGGTGTGAGCTGGAAAACAGGTTTCATACCAGAACTCGTCCACTTTCATATCACCTACTGGCCACAGATTGGATGAAAATGCACGCAGCATCACTTGCTAGATGATTCTTTGCATCTTGCAGTTGTAAAGTGAACATCTTGCAGACAGGTAAGCCTTGTGCACTCAGGCATTTCAAAAGAACACAAGGAAGGTGTGCAAGACCTGATATTTAACCACCTGAGTTTATCTAGTAAATCTTTTCACAGAACAAAATAGAAAACAAAACAAGACAGTGTATTATCTGGGTTCTCGTAATAGAAGAGAATGACCTACAGCAGAGTTCAGGAAAGGGCCTGAGTAATTGCACTTTAAATTACGGTAGGCATAGGCAACAAATTCTACATGTGCATGATCATGAAGACTGCTGTCCCAACTTTAGCAGGGTATGCAGGGTTTGTCTGCCTGTATCACATCAGCATGGGACATCCTGACACCCACCAGAGTACACAAACCCATGCCACTGCAGCTTTTGATAGGACTGCCTAAAGGTCTTGGTATTTACAAATATCTCTAGAACAAGGTACCATGTTGTTCATGATGATCACAGGCAGTAAGCTTCAAGCACAAGATCATGCAGAAGCACGCTTTTCCTGTATCAGTTCTTAGAAACCACTGGTGTGTGTTCTCTTACCATAGTCCCTTCTCTGCCTTCCTTTAACATAGTAATTTAGAAATAAATTAATATTCCATTTTAAGGAAAAAAAACCCCAATCTCTCACTGTTATTCTTGGGAAAGTCTTAAAACAACTACTTTTATTATGTAAATAACTTGCCCAATGAAAGCTGTAATTGAAAAAGACTAAGTAAAACCTGAACAAGAGCTGAGGATTTAATTCAGTGTCTCAAGTAAACAAAAGCTTTTACCTAACTAAGCCCAGGCAGTTCCTACTAAGACCAACCAGAAGATTATCATTGACTTTACAGAAATTTATATGTGGCTCAGGTAGGGAAAGTCAGCTTCATGTGCTGATTTTTCATGGGGCTTTGTTTTTGCTCTAGTCACGCTGAGACTTCAGTTGAATGAGGGCTTGAGGCTGGATGGTGGTTCACTGAAGCAGACTGGTCAAGCAAATTAGCAGCAGACACCCCAGGCTTCAGGCAACTCTGTCTAAAGCCCGGCAAACAGATTTTAAAGCTGTCCCTCTCTTTTCATTAAGGCTGACTTGATTAAAAAGCCAGTTCCAAATTCAAAAGCACAGACAAAACTATTCTCTGGCCATGTACTGCATTACATCAGGACTAAAACCAGGCAGGCATTTTTAAACTCATCCACTTGATGCAGTATTTACTTCCTAGACTTTGATCTCAACATCTCTGACAATATCAAATTCTTGTGTAATTCACACATGACACAGCACGGAAGAGGGAAAACTGATCTCAGCTGTATTGACTATCTTTTTTTTCTGTAACAGCTCACATTTTTACCAACGTAGCAACAAACCCTTTGCCAATGGTTTGGAATGAAAGTTACATCGGGTATATATGTGCAGGTGTGTTGATGATCTGACTTGCTGGAAAAAAAAAAAAAACAAAACCAATTCCCAAAACAGAGCATTGAAACCGTTACACATTGAAAACAAATGCTGTACACATCCACTACTCCCCATACACAAGTGCAATATCCTTTGATAAAAATTGCTTCTCAAAGGAAACCCAAAGAGGCAGAGTTTTTAGTGTTATGTTTAGTAAGATTATGTGGGCATGTGCTGGAAATCACAGGTTGGATTTTTTTTTAATTTTCCTTTCTTTTGTGTAAGGCAAGAAGTTTACTTTCCAGAAGAAAACATGGGGTAAAGAATGAAGAAATGTTTCAAAAATGACACATTCGTTCAAGTTTCATTCTCATTTGACATACATATTACAAAATAAAGATTTTAAAAGTGCTATATGCTTTGTAAGTCTCGTCACAATATGTAAAGCAAAATTTTACACCTGCTGCCTAAGACAAAATGTTAGTGGCAGTGTTAGCAGTAGATTACACTCTAGTTCTCTCATTTCCCTCAGTGTCTGGGACAACCTCCTTCATCTTGCTTAAAGAATAATAAACAAACAAACCCCACTCTACACATATTCCAGAATCATTTAGAGTCATCTTCTAAAGTAACAAACTCCATGAAGTTGAAGACAGTTCACTAGTGACTTGCTTGATATCAACCCAACGTTCATTCTACCCAGTATCCTGTGGCTCTGATATGCCAGTATGAGAGACAAAATGTTGAGAGGTATGCAACTATGATCACATTGACAGATATGCCAAAGGGATTTAAAAATATTCCAACAAAAAACAAATGTAAAAAAAACTCATCCACCAGCTCTCAGCTGTTAGCTGATTTTAAAAAGGTAGAGCAGTTTGCAGTAAACAATGGTATTTTAAACCTTCAAGAACATACAGAAACACCCCTCCCACCCAGCAATCAGACGTGAAGGATTTCTGCAGCACAGTCTTCTGGCTCTGTGTAATGTGAAGAGTTTGTGTCTGAATGGTGAACCCCAAGCATTTCTTTACTTTCGAAGTTTGGCTCCATTAGTGCAGGTTTTTCAAAAATATTCTTTTTGCTAGTTTCTGGACAGTTTTGTACATATATTACTCGGTTATAAGCTTTAAGTCTCTTCCATAGCTGTACGTACACTTTGCATTGTACATACATGAAAAGAAGTCCTCCAGTGAAACCAATAGCCACAACCACCAGCTTAGTCCAAAATGGCCACTCTAGAATCCCTGGAACAAAGAAAATGAAAAAAGAAGAAAGAAAAAGGACATGGTCAATACTGAATGGATTACACTGCATCTCTCAGAAACATCCTGTAAGGAAATTGTCAGAGTTCGTTTCACACAAACTATTCTTATTTTGCCATTTTTCTTGTTTGGCCTTCCCCTTCCTCCTTCAATTCAAACACATGCAGACTTCTACTTCATGTATCACATATATTTTCACCCACCAGATGAAAAACACAAAAAACAATGGAGTCTCTGTGTCTGAGCTCTTGTGCAGCACAATCACAAGCAGAGTCAAGGCAACAGCTGGTAATATTTACGTATTTTTACACCTGTTTTTAAACAAAAATTGGATCAGATGATGAAAGGAATTCTGTGGCATGGTTTCTGTTTCATAGCAGCAGGCTTAACTCAGCAAACTAACAAGTCTGTTCCACTATGTGGTCACACAGTACGTGGAGTCCTAGACCTTAAATTCAAAAGGGAATGACTGTTATCGTCTAGCTTGATATCTTTGTTATGCAGACTAGACAATTTTATCTGCATCAGACCCAGTAACTTGTAGTTGAACTAAACCATCTAGTGTTAGAGATGCTGAAGCATTCTGGCAAGTTTACCCTCCATCATTAAAACTCACCATCACTACTTTTCCTGAGGTTGTCCAACTTGAACTTTCAGACACTGGATCCTGTTACACCTCTATCAACTACCTCTAAATGACAGACTATTCATGTTATACATCATCTGCTTACATAAGTCCTGTATCCACCCAGCCCCTCTCCTCTTTAAAGGTAGGTGGCATCACAAGATGGATATGAAACCATCTGAATCACCCACTGTCAGGTTTCTCAGAAAATAAAATCATGGCCTTCCAAGTCTTCAAAGTTTTGACCATTATATAGGCCAGTGTTCTTTTGGAAATGCATGGTAGCATGAGGGGAATGAAAATATTTTAGTCCCAAAATACAAAAGGCACTGCAGTGTGACTACTGACAAAATCCCACCCATGATATATACCTGAATCTCTGATTCACAGGTGAGCTATCTGATGTCATCTGTAGGCAGTGATAGTATATGCTTGCTCCTGTGCAGACATGAATGTATACCCACACACACTCCACACCCCCCCGAGCTCATTACAGCATCCCACAGATTTAGAATCCAAATGAAGAGAGCAAAGAAAGCACTAGTACGTACTAAATATTCACCCTATTCCTTCTATTGATGTTCATCTAACATATTTATTGGCTAAAATAATATGGATATAACAAATCTCTGAAAGTATATGCTTTTCATTATCATATGGAAACCTTACACTGAAAGGCCAAAAATTTTCACCGTGCATGAAAGAGATGGGGTTGGATAGAACAGAAACTAAAAGATTTAATTCAAAGCAGATTCCTCACTGAAGTCATGAGCTATCAAACTACAGCCTAAATGAGAAATGACAGCAAAAATGTTGTCTGAAGTACTATTCTGCTGTGAAGAGACTGTAACAGCTCAGTGGATTTGCAGGTTTATCGATGCTCAACTACCTCCCCAGATGATGCTCTTCAATCACCAACAAAACATGTTCTACCTGCATGTCTAGTTGAGATGCACTATTCTGCAAGCAAGAACAGGCTGCCTCTTAATGGCTCCCAGCCTTGGCAGATACCTGTCCCTTCTATCCCCACCTTCAGGAGCAGCTCAGCTGCCTGAGGAGCAGTTCTGCAACAGCTGCAAACCTGTAGCCCAGCATACCCACAGAAACAGATTGCAGATTGGTAAATTTACAGCTGGTGTACTACAGAATGCCTGATATTCAATAATATATGAGTGCACTGTGGTGACAAACCTGCCATGAGCTGCAGTGCACCTGACTTCAGTTGTGTGAATTTGAGTCCTAAGAATTACCCTGAATTTTTTCTACTACAGGCACAACCACTCCCCAGAATCTTCTCCAGTCTAACATGGCACTCACAAGAAACTTGTACTAACCCACCTCACAGATGACCAACTAGAAAGAAAACCCTGATGATTTACCTCAAAGATT
Source organism: Melopsittacus undulatus (assembly GCF_012275295.1). Classification (NCBI taxonomy): domain Eukaryota; kingdom Metazoa; phylum Chordata; class Aves; order Psittaciformes; family Psittaculidae; genus Melopsittacus; species Melopsittacus undulatus. The sequence goes on from NC_047530.1 coordinate 91,895,809, forward strand.
TTGATTTAGGTTCTTCTTAATTCTTCTCTTTTTAAAAACTCTTCTGGTTTTGCCCAGTTAAAGGTAGCCATAGCAGCAATCAAATACTTACTTCCTTATCTGCCCAGTACGAGTTCCAATTTAAACTAAATCAGCTAAGGCAGTGCAATTTTGTGTCTTGCTACAGTGGATTAACTCTCATATCTGTGCATGTCACAAGCGCAGACTAAATTGACTTGAAATAGACTTAAAAAGCACCCACAGATAAATTTATACTGATTTCACTAAATCATTTTAGAACCATCCTTTAAAACTAACTTAACCTCAGGCTAAAGGTGACTATTCTCATTTAAACACTACCTGCACTCTCATGCTCCTCATCCTCTCTGCATTCAGGATAACTAATTATTCCAAAAGAGTGAGAGGGAAGATAAGAAAGTAACATACCAGTAGTCTGTCCCTGTTTAATCTCTTCAGCAGTCCTATCTATCAGGACGTAGAGAGACCACACAACACAGGTGATGGCAATGACATGGAATGTTACAGAGCACATGATCTTCCTCCTCTCACTGGCTGTCATCTGCAGCTTCTCCCACTGGCAAGGAACCCAGAAACAGAGATTAGGTATTTATTGTAGTTACTGGAGAGTATAAAGAAAGAGAACATTAATAAGAACAAAAACCAGGCAGGAGACTGGTTTCCTCCTAGCATGGATTTTAAAAGTCAGACAGCATCATGACCACAGCACATGTGTGACAGCTGGTAGGTAGCTCACCCTGCTGTGATGGGAGCCATCCCGGTGCCAGAAGGGACCTCCAGGGCTCAGCTCCCATCTGGAGCCTCAGCACAATGCCATTGCACCCTGCTTATCCACACAGGGGCGACTTCAGCACAGAGGCACCCTAACACCTTGTGCAGTCCAAGCAAGGCTGCTCTTTCGTGTGTTCCGCACTCAACAGCAGTTACCCACAGTGACAGCTGAGCATTGTGAGTGTCAAAGGGTAGCCTTGCTCAGGCAGGCATTCAATAAAACACTGCAGTACAAGTGGAACAATTGACCGGTGTGTGTAAGACATCTCACACTGAGCTCTGTTAAGAGTCACTCTGTGCACAGTGAAGGCTGTTTAGCTCTCAGCTCACGGCTGTTTAGTTCTCACCTCCTACCTCTGGGGGTTTCATTCAATCTTCACATATATTTAACACTACTTACAGCCATGACACTCATATTTTATTTTCAGCATTTCAAGTGCACTTAAATACATATGCCCTAAGAACACATAGTAAAAGTGGGATGACAGTTTTTGTAAGTGAGAGGATGCAGCAAATTAAATCCCCAGACTATTGATGATGTTTATATAGCCCACAAGAAACCAGAAAGTCAGGTCACTGTATTTAGGAAAGCCACAAAGAAAGCAAAAATTATTTTAGATGCTTCTAATATGCAATGGATTGTAAAAAAAAAAGTTTTGTTGTTTTTTTTTTTTTTTTTTACCTGAGACACCTTTTTTTAATTATTTTTTTGAAATTTCTCCCATATATATGATAAAAGGTTTTGCATGTGGGGGACACATCCCTCAACATACGTACTTGGAACATAAAGTTAAGATGGGCTTTTCTCACACTTTCACAAAATATATGCTGGGGCACACAGGCTTTTCATACATACCTATGTGTTTCTAGAGAGGTGCATTTGATGTCTCCTAGAGTAATTTTCAGAAAAAGAGGACTTTGAAAAGAAGAAATAATGTGGAAGAGAGCAAGGATGACCTGACTGGTATGACTGAGATCACCCATTATGCTGAATCACTGTTTCCAGTGCTACAAATAAAAGAATAATTGAAACATTAAACAGAGACTTCGTGATCCTCTTTGTCTTGCCGACAATGCCTTTGGCCAGTCCAAGCCACATCTCCAGTTCTGCAGGCATCTAAATGTCATGATGAACACTTGAATTCAATACATCTCGCAATGGCATGTTAGACTCATGTCATGCTAGAAAGCTATGTTCTTTTAATCTTGTTAGAAAAAGATTGGACTAAACTATGGCTTTAGTGTCTAGACAAAGGTTTTTACTTTTGGTAGAAAGTATAAATTAAATTATTTTGTCAAAAAGTACGCATGTGAAACTTATTTGTGAATGCTTTTACAGAGCCATGAGGAATTGTGCTTTGATTTATATTTCTCTTTTCTGCTGGATCCACAACCACCAAACCAATGTGCATCACCTCATCTCAAGAGACATGACTGCACAGCAAAAGAGAACATATTCTGCTAACTATTTAAGTGTGCAGTAGCCCAGAAAGGAAACTAGAATCTATACACCCCTGATGCATTATTCTGATGAAAGAGCATTTACGAGTTAAAATAGGAGTTCTGGGGTTTTGAATTGTTGTTAAAACCAACCAACCAACCAAACAAAACCAAAAAACAGCAGAATATTTGGATTTAATGTCTTCTTTTTTTTTTTTTCCATTGAGATTTTAAAATGGAGTATCCATTTCTTGTCTTCCGTCATCTTAACTTGAACCTGACATATTTTGTTTCTCATCCTCTTCCCTTACTAACATAGCATTTGAACAGCCTGATTCTGCAATAGGACCTTAAGATACTGAGGAAGTTTAATTCCATTGCTACCCTACAGTCAAGCACAAACCCTATTATTTGTCCCATCATGCTCATAATCACCAGTTCCAGGCTGTTTTCTCCAGACTGACAGGATACCATAAAGGCTGAGTTGAAGATATAGAGGCAGCTTATCTTCTGACTTCAGCTGAATCTCTAAAAAGATTTTTTAGATATATTTAAAAGGAGATTTTTTCTTCTTCTGTTTATGGCTCTGTCCCTACCTTCTGGCATCTGGCCTCTTTTCTACAGATGACCTGTTCAGATATAACTAATGATGCTGAGTGATTCATTTTTGAAGGTGCCCAACAGCTTTTTCCCACAGGGCACGATATTCAGAAACTGATTCCCACCCACTCCAAGCAGAGAAAGCACAGAAAAAAACATTTACACACAGAGAGCTGCCAAGCTACAGTCAGTTTAGCTACAATAGCTAACTCTCAGAGCTGGATTCCACTGATGGTGAAATTTGACATGCTGAGTGTTAATTTAAATCTTTTCGCACCCATACAAAACTGACCAGACTTACTAAAGAGCCACAGAAACATGATAAATATGTGGGGGGTTCTGTGGACTCATGGGCAAGAGCTGCTTCTTTTCAAAGTGGATCTCTGTTTAAGAAAGCATTTCTCTGGGAAAGCAAGTCTTGTGCCTACCTTTCGCAAAGGCTTCAGTTTTGTCTCCATGATGAACTCATACTTGCACAGTTCACAGCATCGTGTATCTGAGCTCTTGATCCATTGCTGCAGGCAGGCTTGGTGCACAAAATGAAGACTTCCTGTGCAGTGACAGGGTGTAATCAAAGGGCTCTCATCATCTCCTTCACAGTGACATATCCTGAATCAGAAGAAAAGCTGATCATTAGGAGAAGAGGAAGCAGAAAGGATGCAGAAGAGGCATGTAATACCTGTGATCACACATGGCTGCCCATTGAGGATTCTGAGACATACATATCAAAGGAATGTGTTCCATAAAGGAGCTAAACTAAAGAATTCCACTGCTGTGCAAGCACATACACAGGCACAAAATAATTGGGCACAGACACTGTTAACTAGAAAGCCACTTTCTAACAGATAAGGCAGGCACACAGAATCTGACAGAAATGCTGTATCCAAAAGAAAGAACAGGGTAAGAAATGACAACACTTCATCTAGAACAATAGCACTTAACTGGAAATAGCACTTAAACAGATGAGATAGCACTTCCCAAGACAAAATACGGACAGAGAGCTACAGCTACTCATGGATTACAATCTGAAAGATAAAACAAGATTCCCTCAAAAATTGTGAAACAGCCCAATCCAGTAACATGAAGGGTTAATTTAGACAGCCTGGATTTTCCACAAGAGAAGTGATTATTTCTAGTGCCAACTGCTAAAAGACAGATCCACATTGCAAAGCTACAACATTGAATCTCTCCAAACTACACCTACTGTAAATGGATGAATAGGTTTGCTCTCCAATTCTTACTTTGCTAATAACGAAGCATCAGCTCCACAAAATTCCCCATTTCCCTCACAGCCTAACCATGCAGACAGCAAGGACCCCTTTATATATGGTGTTACTACCAGGTGCCAGCATTTGATTTCCAGCTTCAATTTATACACAACCCTTGGGTTCCATGAAACACCACTAAGCCCTTCTAACCATGTGGAAGAGGTCATGAATTGAAATGGGAACGGTAAGGAGCTCAGGGAATGAATACAAGTTACTAGGCATATGTGAAATACATTCTGGCATGCTGCCATCCCTGTCTATTACTGAAATCTCTTACTGATGTGTAGCATCTTGCCTCTTGTGACCTTGCTGATAGCTGGCAAGTGGAAATGAAGGAGTGGGTGGATTACAGCAGCGTCTTGTTGCTGACAAGCCAATATGGAACGAGATTTTGCTGGTAACGAAGGGGGGAATCAAATAATATTGGCAAATAGTAATTAAGCCAGCTTCAGAAACTGCTGTCAGCAAGGAGAAAGATCAGGATAGTACAATGATGGAGGGATGTTTGCTCTCGTACATGGTGATGCCTGCTCCTCAGTCACACTTTGGAGCTGGAGCTGTGGCAGACCTGCAGACAAGTCACCTTGAAGACAGTCCAGAGTTGCCTGCTCCCACCACCTGTGCATGATTAAATCCTCTGCAGTTGGAACAAGGATACCCATCCTTTTTGGACCTTGTACTATGAATATCACGGCACTCAGACCCCCATTTTGACTAAGGCATCCAGAAAGCCCTTTACTATAAAAGAGCATGGTAGGATACAAACTGTGTTGAAAACATAAAAAAATATCTTAGGCTCTATCAACCTGATCTCAGAAGCAATTTTCAACCTGTTTTCTTTCTGACTCTCCACCCTCTGACCAAACCAGCAATGATTGTCAGGACAACACTTGGCTCATGAAAAGCCAAGACATGTTCAGTTTGGCCTTTTAAATGTGTAGCTGATTCTCTCATGATACTTCCAGTTTGGGCAATGATAAGAGAAAAATACCATCTCAGAACCCCAAACATGGAACAAATTGCAAGAGAATTTATTTGACTCCAGAGGAAATTATTTTGTTTAGTAGCCTTGTTAAGTGCATCAGAGGCATGCAGGACAGCAGATAGAAGGCTGCATGCTTCAAATTGCACATATTAAAGCAAGGTGACAGGGTGAAAGAAAAGACAGAAACAGCACAAAGGCAGGGAAAAGCAGAACAGTCACCACCACACATGGGACGGCTCGAAGGTAGGTGGTTCTCTGGTAAACCAACCTGCAGGTATCCCCCGATGCGGACACAGGGGATAGAGGGGGGAATTTTTCTGAGAGGGGGGAAGGGCAGTCAAGGTCACTGTCCTTCTCAAATGAACAGAGGGGCGCCCGCTGCTCTTTTGTTTTCAATTTTACTGAGGTGCTGTCCTCAAAGACGTCATCATCTCCCATATCATCAGAGCAGAAGTCTGTGCTTTCCACCAGCACGCTGGAGGATTTGTCAGCTTGGAAGTGACTGGAATAGTTCTCCAGTTCGTGGAACTTATGCAGGCTGCTGGTGCTGGAGGTGTGGGAGAAGGAAAAAAGGTAACGCAACAGTTTTTTGCTCCTTGAGGTGTCATGGTCCACTTTGTCCTCCAGCAAGGGGATATGTACAGCGCTGTCGTTCTCTGCTCCTCCTGATGCACTCGAGTAGTTGGAAAGGGAAGGGATATAGGAGTGCTTAGAATTGGTAAAAGAAAGAGGCCTGAGATTCAGTGGTTTCCTCTCGTAAAGATGAAATTTGTTAATCTTTAAACACTGCTCTTGAGTCGGGGTCAATTTGCCTTCTGAGCATGTTCGCTCCACATAGTCAAAGCACTCACTGGTGCTCTGCGCCTTCTGGTCCACGTCATTGAGAGACTTGGAGAATTTCAGAGTGCGGGTGGGCTTTACATTCTTAGCAGACCTGAGTGCCTGGCCCCGATCCTGCCCACAGGAGTTTCTCTTTGCTGCATGCAACTTGTCCTGACAGATTACTGTCACAGTGACCCCTTGTGTCAGAGGGCTCTGGCAGTGAGGATTTTTCAAGACAACAGCAGACTGCACTGGACTGTGATGACAACACTCAGAAAACACTGCACTGGAACTGCATGCAGAACAGTGGAATAAAAGCACAGAAAGTAAAAAACAATTACAAAAGAGAACACACATAATTAAAAGTGAAGAAATGAGAAATTACAGCTAGTGTGAGAATGGCAAATGTAGCGGGGCCAAACAGTCAGTGGGATTTGACAAAGCAGTGTTAGACAGCAGCTGAGTCAAACAAATGGGATGCTTCACATGTGCCCCCATCACTTACTTCCCCATACACATGCTTTCCAGGTTTTATTTTTTCTTAACTTGAAGCTCGCATGAGCCTCACTGTGACCATGCAAACACCACACTTTACCTGCAGATGTCCTGGTTGGATGGTGTAACAGAAGTCCGAGAGAAACTGTGAGGGGCAGAAATAGAGGTTGGACTTCCAGCCTGCAGTGAAAGTAAAATAAACAAACAAACAAAAGCAAGTCACAGATCACAGGAGTTTGGTATGCACAGGAATCACATTCAGGCTCAAACACAGCATATGGAGTCAGATATCACTCTGCATCAGATATTCAAGGACTAATTGCAAGGAAGTGGCTTTATTTGCAAAGCTAGAATGGGAGGTCACACAGCTTCATCCTTAGGAAAGGTAGTAATCAGAACAGAAGTTTTTCCTCAAGGTCAAATGCAGCTATCTCTGAAGCAGAACCTGCCAGCTGTCAAACACTGCATAGAACAATAGCTCAGGAAATGAGCAAAGCTAAGGTAATTAGAACAATTAGGTGGAGGTGTGTGTATAGACTAGTCAGAATTTAACTACCACATAATAGCTAATCCTTCCGCTTACAATGATGATGAGAGATAGAAGCTTGGGGCTTTTTTCGCAAGACAGAGCCCTCAGTAATTCAGTAACTTAAACACTACTTGGGGAGTTATTTTCAGTACTAGTATAAACACAGGAGCACCATCTGCCAAACCAGACCATTCCCTGAAATACTCTTTGTACTCTGCAAGGCCTTTCATCCTACCCTCATTCTGACAGGGTTTTCCACCTACCTGGAGAAGAGGTGTGGCACCAGTCACATTCATAAGACCCAACAAGAGCAAACTGAGACATAGAATAACCAAAGAATTCAGCTGAAATAACAGTCCCGCAACCCCCCCCCCCCCCCCCCAAAAAAAAAAAAAAAAAGAAAGATGCACTCTTGGCATATTTAACACTTTATAGACAAGTTTCTAAAATCAATACGGTAAAAACGATCATTGTCTCAGAGCTGAGACATGATGGGCTATATTCTATGGGTCACAATCAGAAACTTCTTGACTCTTCCTAGAGGTTTTGGCAAGGGGGACACCTGAATTGATAATCACATAAAAGAGAATTTTTAAACCTGGTTCTCCCATGTTCCACAGCTGCTGGACAGGCTGTGCTGCTCACCCACTACTGAAAAACACTACTTGCATTTCAAAAGTCAAACAAAAGTTTACAGCTTTCTTGATCTACAGAGCAAAGTCTGAAACCCTGGAAGGAGCAATGCAATCAGGACAACACTAGTGTCAACACCACTCTGGGGTGTACAGAAACCAGCAGAGCCAGCACAGACCTGGGCCAGGGAAGTGCACAAAGCCAGACTAGGAACGACTCATGTCATGAAAGACGTGCTGCCACAGAAGCATGCTGTGCCCAGCCCTGTACTTTAGCTTGAGATGCCAGAGCTAGCTCATTTATCACTACTCTGATGATCTCTGGTCATGGTGCAACACACACACACACTGTATTTCTCTCAGGACTCTTTAATCCTATACTTACTTTGTTAAAAGACCCTACGATACACTTAAACAAGGCTGCTGCAGGCTTTTACACTCACAACAAAAGCAATAGCTTGTCACACATTATACTCTTCTTTGTGAGGGAAGATGGGCATACTAGGCTACACACACTACTTTGTAAATCAGATACAACCATCATCTTCCATTTTACAGGACTCATCTGTTAAGGTTTTGTTTCTGTAGCCAACAGTGCTACTGAGACCAATGTTTCTGCCCTCACACTGGGATGCTTCAGATGCACTGAGCCTGGTGAAACAGGTATCCATTTACAACTGGGTCTGCAAGAGACAAGAGCAAGACTAAACACACACCTCTTGATCCATAGTAAGCCACTGTAACTTATTTCCCATCCTGCCCAGCCAGGTACATGTATAGAATAAAACTCAAGAGACTGAGCCAGAAAGAAAACTGAGCTATGTCATGGCTGTTACAAAACAAATTAAAGACTTACACATCAGTTATTTGCTTTATCCTGTAAATTATGGTTCTTTACATTTTATACGACTTGCACAAGCTAATGATACAGAATGTTGATCATACAGTGTGGTGAATTCAGATATACTTGAAAATTTAATTTCTGTTTGATGCCTAACCTCTCCTAAAAGAAGGAACATCTCTGACTTCAAACCTATCTTTTCAAAAGAGTTTGTGCAGTAATTACTCTTTTTTTTAAAGGCTGACAAATTAGTGAAAGACCTGACACACTATAATCTGCTGCTATAATCATGCAAATGAAAATTAGTAAGACTTAAATAATTATTTAAAAAGACACATTTAGCAATCTTCTACAAACAAAATATTGAACCAATAAAAAAGCATGTTGCGTTCTGCCATGGAAAGAGAGTCATATATTGTTGGAACCGGAGCCACAAATCGATTAATAAATCTGACTCAGGTTTTATGTTATAACCAAATCATAGAAGGTAACCTGCTTAGAACAATTCCAACCTCTCCACACCTTCATTTTAACAATGAAGCTTTCCAAAAAGAGACAGTGGTATATACAATGTGACAGTGTAATAGCAGATGACTAGATTCAATGATCCAAAATTTCCCTTCTGAAACCATGTTACTGGTTTCTTGATCCAAATGCTCAGCACCAAGATGATGCCAGAGTCTCCCCACTTGGGAAATCAAAAGGCTGGGACAACAAAAAAAAAGAAGAAAAAAAGGGCAGAATTTAATTTGCATTTCAAGATTACTACTCTGTTTCTAGATGCCAGCACTGTTCAGAGCAGCCTGCAAAAGCCCCACATCTGAGGCACATTTCCTCTCATCTTCCTACTTCAAAACAAAAGGTCCTTTGCTCCACCTTCATACATAATGCAAATGCAACCAAAATACCAGCAGAAGTTAACATACCTGGAACGGCACCACAAAGTAGAACACCAAAATGTTAGAGGAAGCTACACCCCACCCTTGTTTTAAGCTAATGTAAGCTGTGGCTACCAACAAAAGCCATGGCTCAATGGTTCAATGGCTTTTGCCAAGTCTCTCAGTCCATCCTCCTTTCCTGCTCATGAAACTATTAACAGAGCTGCCTTGCAAATCAGATTAGGATAGCAAGGTGAGGTAAAGCTAACCACTTCTTTTACTAAGCTTGTTCAATGTCAGTCACTTCCCTAGCTTCAGCGTCAAGAGGACCATCAGTTGGCTAGCACAATGAGTCTCTAATACAGAGCCACAACTTGATGAGGATAGAAGAGCATAGCAAAATGCAAGCTGCTGCCAAGAGCCCAAGAAGTTTGCCAGTTCTAGAAGCAGAGGTGCATGCAACTGATGCTGGCCACTCCACACAGTTTTCCTGGTTTAATGACTGAGGTACAGAAACTATCAGGCAGAGAAGTGCCATAGTAAAGAAGGAACATGGGCAGCCTTGGCCAGAACAGGACAAAGAGGCAATGTGACAGGAGAATGCAACACAGAGGTGGATCCAGCTAGGCTGGAGCTCTGATGTTGGTCCCATGCAATACTCAGCTCTGATGAGGCTGCGAAAATAAGCAATCAAAGCCTTCCACACTCTGTAGCTTCTGGCATACACACCATCCTTAACGCCCCAGCAGCACTTCTGGCTGAACTGGCTACTTACGATGGCATCAGCAGTTCTAAAGCACTCCTTGCCATAGGAGGTTTCTGGCACACACATTATGTGATGGGTATTCTAAGCCTTGACAGCCTGAATTCAACTCTTCTAACACCAGAATCACTTGCTGAATCTCTGTAGACTTCCATGGAATATCACCTCCAGTGACAAGCTTTGTAGCTATGTGCTAGTCAGTTATCCTGTAAAACCTGACTGGTTGCCTAAAATAGCTCAGGACTAAAGGTCAATAGTTAGTTAATTGTGTATATTGGCATTCCCACCTAATGCAATTCAGTGAGGTCACAGTACAGCCTTCTGCACTGGTGTTTAGATAACCAGTGATTCTGAAGATAGCAAACCTTGGAAGCATTCTGGAGGACTGCCATCAAGAAGATATATTTACACATATATATATATCCATCTTTTATATATATATACAAATGTATGTGTGTATATATATATATATATACATATATATATATGCACACACATGTGTGCTGCCATAGCTGGTTGTTCTCATTCTGCCCCTACTCCATGAACAGTGTGATCTGTTAGTGAAAGAACGCAGCCTTTTCTGATTAGCTACTTGTGATTACATGCTGCACACTAAAGAATCAAAAAAGCCCACCCTGCCTTAGAAAATAAAGTCATCTTTGAAGTGAGCCATAGTGAACACGTTAGTGACTTTGGTGTACTCCACAATAACCTGCTTATTTGAGATGGCACTTCTTGGTATAGTTGCTGTCGTCTCACTCTCTGTTGTGCTTCAGTACTAGCAATTATATCTTATTTTAAAGAATAGAGCCTGTCACATTCTAAAAAACTTATTATTCATTAAAGCTAAGAACTTAGAAACAACTTTACTCCAGAAGAATACCTCCACTGATTGAAAGTCTGAAGGAAGCAAAGAAAGGTTTTCCCCCACACCTGCTAATTTCATCATTTCTAGGTGCCACATAGAATAGAACCAATACTATGGTCCTACTGTTTGTGCTACAAATGCACCTAGAAGTCCCAGCTAAGGACCTGGAACTAACATGCTAAGCACTATACATATTTAATAATACAGCAAACCTTTCCTCTTGGCAGACAAAGAATTAGAGAAAAGAAGCACAGTTTAAAGTCTTTTACTCAAGAGGAACTGCAGCACAAAGAGCTTTGGAGAAATACAAATTTAGCGATACAGCAAGAAGCCAAACACTCCACAGCCCAAATTTCAACCTGGCATTTTGATTAAGGGTTTGTCTTTATTTTACACTGCGATGAACCCATTTCAAATGCTTTTCTGCTTGGCAAAATAAATATATAAAATAAGAGAGCAGTAAAAATCCTGAAAGGTAGCTAGCTGCACCTGATGCTTAAAGATGTCTCAAGCACCACTAGACCACTGCAGCAGTTTCTGTCTGCCTCTGTTCCCCATAAGAACCACAGGAGCACAGTGATGGTCTTCTCACTGAGCCAACTCAAATCACCACCTGTCCCCTGGCAGTTAGAGGCACAACTAACCATAGTAGGTGTTAGCTAAGTGGAGACATCTCCCATCACTGCTCCAGAGCTGTCCTGTCCCAGGCACACCAGTTTTCGAGGCCTGCTACCTTTAATATTCCCCCAAACCCCCAGACCCTGTAATCTCCCTGAACTGTGATGCTTTTTCAGCACCAAGATCACAGTGCTGCTATCTGCAATTTGGCCACTGGGACTTCTGTTTGGATCAGATTTGTCTCTCCTGGTATTAACACATCACAACGTGGCAGCACCACGGGGGAAAGGCAGAATCAGAGGGATGGTTATCACACCCTGTGTTTTCGAAGAACTCTTTGCCAGAGAGCTATTTTCTCTCTCACTCACAGATCCTATTTAAATGTGTGCAAGAAGGCAAGGCTGCTGCTAGACATGGAAATGGCTGGCATTTATCTTGCATCCTACATCTTCAGAGGCAGCATAAGCCCGAGGCTCTGCTCCCCATTTAGCTTACACCACAGAAACCAAGACCAACCACCCCATGCCTGTTCCTTTGGCAGGATCTGGGTACAGACAGTGATTTGGGAAAGAAAACAAGTGATGGGTGCCTTGTGAGAAAAGGCACCAAGCACCACTGCAAGGGCCTCCACAGCCAAGCCAGCTACTCTTCAGACAGGGAGAGGTCACCGACAAAGAGACCCAGGGAACCTGCCTCTCTTTGTGCCATACCTTCCCAATTCACCTCCCCTCTCTCTGTCAGTGGCAAAATCCCTTTGCTCCAGCCCTGTCTCACTCACAGTGGCAAAATTCAGTTCTGTCTGCTGTGTTGAGAAGTCCTGAGTTTGGGCTGAAGACAGGCAGGGGGATGTTCATTAAACCCAAGGGACACATATAATTTCTCTCGAGCCACTGCAGAATAAATGCAATTGCCTGGCTCCAGCTGTCCACCAGGCTGCAACATATTTGTGTTCTTATGCTTTCAGCAGGTGCTGTATTCCATGTACACACTGGCTATGGCTCCACTGAAGTGCACTGCAGCTAGAAAGTCTCCAAAGCTCACCTGTGGAACAGACCTGGCTGTTCCACTACATGCATGCCAAAGGAGGGTTCTGGCTGAACTAGCACACCCAAGCAGCAGTGCAATGAGACCAATCCCCCGTGCTGAGTCTACTAACTTGACCCATGAGACAGCCAAATCAGGCCACCTATAGACAGACTGGATGTTGTGAAAGGCAGACAGCCCTGCTGACAGGCTGGTTTTGAAAGCTTTTCTCAAATATGGCAGGATCAAATATCAGTAACTTCTCTTCTCTGCTAAATTCTTCCTACCAGAATTGTGCCAATTTGATTTCCAGCACATATTAAAATCAAGTGTCTTCAGCTGGGATAAATCAGCATTATTAGAATGGAGAGTGGTTAACAAGTCTGGGGGGGAACAATCAAAAAAGAAAAAATGATTACATGGCAGAGAGGCATCTGAAACTTTCATGACCACTGACTCCACCATACAATTTTGGCAACAATTCAATAAGAACCAGCAGTCAGCTTCCAGAAGAACTTTGTTCCACACTTTATATAAGGTATATGACTATAATTAGCATTATGTCTAGAAACCAGAAGCGGAGCTGAAGTTAGCTTCCCTTCATTCTTCCTAAGAAAATTTAAACGAGGATTCTGGCAGGAGCTTTCCCTAGATACACCAGAGCCAAAGCTGCTACAGAAAGAATCTCTCCGTATGCAATTCAACCTTCCTATAGCACAGGATTAATGTTGACTAAACCCAGTAGCAATTGCACAGGTACTGCAGAAGAAAAAAAACAGCAAAATAGACCTCTCACTTTAAAATCTTCCTTAAAATACCTTGAATTGACTGTGGGGACAAATGAGGAAAGGAAACACCTGAAGGTTTGTCCTTCACAGGGTACCATCATACCTATATGAAGTAAGAATCCAGTCCCAGTAGAGGGGATTTATCACAGCACAGGGAGAAAATCACACTCCCTATGAACACAACTGCACCATGCTCCAGCATGACATTACTTGCTCTTGTGGGCAGGGAAAAGAGCATACCTTAATCTTCACCCTATACAATTTTTCCTGTCTTTTCCTTTCCCCAACAGCTCAGTAGAAGAAATTTTTATTTTTTTAAGTAGCTTCTCTTTTCCTACCCCCGGGCTCATGCACCTGAACAGAACACTTCCAAGCAGCAGTTCCGTTCCGTGAACCTTGGTCATCTGATAGACTAAAGGACAGCTAAGCTCTGTGACTGAAAAACCTGGACTGCTTTTCTACAGACGAACACTCACTGAATCCATCAAAGCTCCAGGCAACAGTGGACGTGTGTATTCATATGCTTTCCTAAATCTGTTCCAAGCTGATGAACAGCCTAAATGGATTTTAAATTTCATAGCAAGCTTAGGCTACCACTTTGCATTTGCACTGGCTGCCATTCAGCCTAAGAATAATTTAGTACTTTACAGTGTGCTTCTGCTCCAAAGAAAAAACAGTACAGAAAAGACAAAGCATTTAAATTTTTGAAGGAATGCACTTTTAATTCCTTTGCTGTGATCCCAGTACTAGCATTTTCAAAGCTTACCCCTTAGAGGGCCATAAAAATAAGAGTACAAAATGGTTCCCCACTACTCTAAAATCAGCCCTCTGGAACAATCAGATGACCAGAACAGCAAACAGATGACCTTGAAGAGGTTTCCACACATCACATGACAGTTTCAGACTATATTAGACACTTTAAAGCTAAACAATATCACTAATTTGAGGATAACTGTTTGCAGAGCCACCTCCTTAGTGACCTTGTTTAATCTGCTTGCAAGCACAATTCCTTTATCTAAGAGCAGAGGGCATGAATTACCACCACTGTGAAAATCCCTTTTTCAGTTGCTTTTGGTGACCAGCTGTGTTTCAGGGTCAATTTCATCTACGTTTAGACAATGAAGCTTCTATAAAGCTCAATTATTTATCTGTTTGGCTTGTATGATGCACTTACCAGTGAATGGTGGCTTCTTGGGAAAAATGCTGGCTTAAGGTAAATAGTTGAGATGTGTAGCTGGGCTACATACCCCTGTGCCAATACGGAGTGTTTCAATCAGCACCACTGTGATTCAACAGGGTAAGCTGGGAATTGGGCTGTGTCCCCTTCCCATGAGTAGATCAAGTCAACCTGCCTTCAACTTCATTAATTTTTTTAAATTTCAAAACAAACATAGAAAAGATTCCAAAAATTCAAGCATTTCATGTGGAGCAAATTTAAAAGGAATGTTTGAAGTATACACACCAAAACAGCAAGGAAAGGCCTGGAGACATGCCACATCCCCCAGTGTGCAACAGACTGCACAAAACCCAATAGCACCATATGAAGATCCTCCTACATCTTATTCTCTACTTCTTTTTCTGCTGCTTCTGGCCTCCATCCCATGCCAAGTATTCAGGTGACTGTTTCTTCTTGGCCTGGTCACATGTACTAGCATCTCTCCAGCCTCTCTTAGCATCTGCCTCTTGGAGAACTGCCCTTTTTGCCCCTTCCTCCCAAGGGACGGCTCCACCTGGCCCAAACACTTATGTTCTGTTTGGAAAGACCCTGCTACCTCTACCAGCTGATTCCATTTTCAGTGGCACCATCTGTCTGCCTCCCTCCTTGACCACCTTCAGCCCTAAGGCATTGCTCTCTTTGGTCACACCAAGTAACACAGCATCCTCTCTTGGCTAGAGGCTGAGTTCTGACTCAATCCTCTCCACCCATATTGCACTGTGCAACTGAGAGCAGTGGAAAGATACACAGTAATAATCACAGCGGGTTCATAATGACATATCAGCACCAGAAAGGCTTTGATCAAGTATCAGTGCCAAGCATTTGTAGCAGATTTGCAACAATGGTATGCTGTGAGCTAGATTTAGGTGGAAAAATAATAGCTGAATGTGGCATTTGCAGGAAGCGCGATCATTACTTCTGTACACCACCCCCACCCCCCCACCCCCGATATCTGGAAATGCAGCATATAACTGATGAAACTCAATTTTGGTTAAATAGCTCTTCTTAGAATGGTGTACTATCAACAAGCTCTGTGGGTTTCAGAAAGGGCTACACAGGCAGCCAAGTATTTCCATACTATTTCCTTTACATGTATTCAATCTGCCTTATTGGCTAGGATATTATACTATTCTAAACAAAAATATAGGGCACTTTCTTATTAGACCTCAGAGCTGATGAAAATTTTTCCATGTACTTAAGCTTCCGTGCAACATCCCACTACTGTAACTACTATAATTGGTTTTGTCCTACAAATTGCTTGCAACAGCTAACCCACCTGTAGACTGCAAAATTGTTGCAGCTTAGCACTGAGCTGCCTGGATGTACAAAGCAGCATTTTGTATGAGACAAAGCAAGGGACTGATATTACTGATAGGATCTCTACCTCTTGCCCTTGTTAGAAACTATCTCCAGAGCGGTGTAGGTTCAAGGAATGGGTCAGACACAGAGGCATCAGAGGAGCCCCAGAACATCAATACCTCTGGGAAGCTCATGTTTGCAATCAAAACATCTTACCCATTGACAAAACTTACTTTTGCTCCCTCTGAGATCTTTAGCTTTTGCAATGCACAGCAATCATGTTGAACGTTTCAGTGTATCAAGATGAGTGTAAATATTGAGGTCTCACTTGGCAGCACTCCCAGGGAGAGCTTTGCCAGAGTGCAAGGACCTCACCATTGCACTGCCACACTACTAGTTCCCAATGAATTAAGAACGAACTGTGCAGCTTCATCTGGGTACCAAATGCTGCTGTCAAAAGGCTTCTTGTGCTGAATTTCAGACACCCTGGGAAAAGTAAACTTAATGATAAACCACCATCTCTGCTGGACAATGCCTGAAAACCCAATGAGAGATCCCTCAGAGCCAGTGTAAGAAAGAACAGGCACAGTACCATCTTAGAGAAGCACAGATGAGAAATTATACTCACACGTATTTATTTCACATGCTTTTCTGTGAATGCCCATTTTCTGATGCTGAATAGAAAATACAATCTCACATCACTCCACCTTCTGTTTGGTCAATACCTTGCGCATTGGACAGTTGCCCAGCTCATTATTTAAGACACCCAGTGTCGTGGTTTAAGCCCAGCCTTATCTTGCCTTTCTGCTCCAAAATGAAAGTTGTCTGTGCCCATATAAACCATAAATAAACTTCAACCACTGTTTCCTCTGCTGGAGACAGGCATGAATAGCTTCCTATATCCTTAAGTGCCCAGAATAGAAAGAGGGACTTGAGCTTGTCACAGGCATATGATTTAGTCTCTCATTAAAAGCCAGTATTACCAGCAACACCAACTGTGGCAATGAAGAGTTGAGGCTTGTGCACCACAGAAAAAGAAACTGGTCAATCAGTACAGCTTGCTTGCATGAAGGCTTTAAACAGCTGTCCTTGTGTAAGCAAAAAGGCATTAGGTTTCCACCTAACTAAAAATCTCATCTATGGTAATGCAGGAGTAAAGTTTGTCTTGTAATAAGTTATCTGGGACAGAAGATACTTTTTCCCTAACTGCATAACAAACCCATTGTGCTTTTGATGTGTCCACTGGCTATACTGAAGTGCGCCTGTATACTGAATGGGTAGAGCATTATGAATCACTTACAAGATACAGGCCTGTAATAGCAAACATTTAAAAATACTTACACAGTCATGCCTTGGCAGCAATGGATTTTATGGTTCTAACAATAATTCAGTGTTGAAATGACAATATAATAACAAGCACGCCTCCAATACATATTACTGGATGCAAGGCTACACATATCTTACAGAGAACAAGTCCAGAGGAGGGCCACGAGGATGATCAGGGGACTGGAGCACCTACCGTATGAAGGCAGGCTGATAAAGTTGGGGCTGTTCTGCCTGGAGAAGAGAAGGCTGCGTGGAGACCTCTTAGCAGCCTTCCAGTGTCTGAAGGGGGTCTATAGGGATGCTAGGGAGGGACTATTCATTAGGGACTGTAGCGATAGGACAAGGGGTAATGGGTTAAAACTTAAACAGGGGAAGTTTAGGTTGGATATAAGGAAGAATTTCTTTACTGTGAGGGTGGTGAGGCACTGGAATGGGCTGTCCAGGGAAGCTGTGAATGCTTCATCCCTGGCGGTGTTCAGCGCCAGGTTGGACAGAGCCTTGGGTGACCATGGTTTAGTGTGAGGTGTCCCTGCCCATGACAAAGGGGTTGGAACTAGGTGATCTTAAGGTCCTTTCCAACGCTAACAATTCTATGATTACATCAGATAACTGATGGTATAAGAGAACATACTTGAGTGATGTTTTTGGAGCAGTTTTCTCCCCAGGATAAGATCTCAGGCATTTGCCATCTATCTTGCTCCTACCAAGCTAAGAAGGCTGACAGTGTGAAAGAGAAAACCTACTGTAGTTTCCATTTCATTTGACCTGTAAAGAGTATCTACAAACTACCAGAGTTCTGTTTCAGAAGCAGCTATCAATAACAGACAGGCATAAGAAGCATTTTTCATCACCACATATATTACCCCAGTTTTGAAATGAAAGAAATCCCAGTATCCCCAAGTTTATCAAAGACTGAGTTATATCGAGGAACATACCTTTGAAATGTTACTAGAGCGGCTCACGGAATGCCCCAAAGCCTTCTCATTCTGAAAGAGGAAGAATAGGATCGCTGTTAGCAACAGTGATCAGCAGCAACAAATCAGAGTTATGAAGAGATTTTAAAGCTGGTATTAGAAATGAAATTCCACAGAGAAAGACTTACAGCTGCTGCTTTTAAGGATGTTGCTTCTACTGACATGAACCTGATTTATGCTAATCACTAAATTGCTGTGTTTGCTTAACAAGATATTACCTTGCAGAAAATCACACAGGCAAGACAAAGTGAGAAATACTAGAACAATGATTTACTCTCTCTAGGAATACTGCAAACCCTTTTCTCAGATGAAGCAGATATGCTTCATCTATATCTAAAGGCAAACATCCAACCACTAAAACTGAAAGTACTTGCTTAAAGAAAAACAGAAGTATCACAGTGATGTCCAGAAACAATTGTGAATAACCACATGCACGCCATTTCAGGAGACAAAGCAGAATTACAGAGGAACATCCTATTTACCAGAGGACTCAGAATTAAACTGGAAGATGAAAATGCAGAAGATGCAATTCTCAAAACTGGCATCACTGATGACTGTATCTGTTACTCACTTCACAGTGTGCACACTGTGACTAGTAAGGATGACAATCTTATCTCCTACCAAAATAAACTGTAAGTTTCACCTAGGTATTTCATTCTTTAAGGGTTTCTGGTTTCTGAACATCAGTTTATCATATGTGTAAATGGACAAAATTTACATCTGGGATCAGATTATCACTGGGAAGAGCCTAGAAATTGCTCTGCAAAAACTTTTTTTCTTTCCTAAGGAAATATTACAAACAGGGCAAGTCATCACATTTGGTTACAGATCAGTACATATGTTCTTTTAAGTCTGGGTGGGAAGCCAGCATACATATTGGTTTGAGATTAAAACCTTCTGAAAAAAAGGGTAAATTTACTACTTTCTCCTATGGGCTCTATGCTGGATAAGAGATTCTAGAAGTGCATCTTTTCATCTGGGATTTTAGGAGCCAAACGTTTTCACCTTTATTCCTGAATATTAACAAATGGGGACATAAAGAACCCCAAACCCCTTAATAGTCAATTGCTGTTACTCCTAGAACAGCCTTGGGCATAGCACACTGATTTCAGACCTCCTGCCTATGGTTTGTTGCAGTTCAAGTGACCTTCAATGACTGAAGCCTGCACCAAGTCAGACCAGCTGGCTGGGTACCTAGCCACACACACACTTTGAGATCCATGCACTCTCATACACTTCTTTGTATAACACATGCCCAGAGCAACTTCAGAGCTTTGTGCTGAGAAAAAGCAAGGCAAAAAACTTCAGCATGTGGTTACAAAAGCAGGCTGTCCTTGCCTTATATATATATATAAATATATTTAAATATATGTATATATATAAATACTGGTTGTCTCTCAGCACAGTCCCAGGCACTGCCTCAGCTGACAGATATAAATTGTACTTCCTCTCTTAAAAATTTGAAGAAGCAAATATAGTGTTCTGAAAACCTCTGTATGTAGGAGTTTGAATACCCAGAAAACAGTAAATTAATATTTCAGAAGAACAGAGGAGAAGCAACCAGGGGACCCCTACCAATTTTGAAAATATAAGCTTTTGTTACATAGGTAACAGTGCTCCTGGAAGAGAAATAAACAGGTAAAGACATCAAAAATATGGACATGAGGCTTATGTGAAGTTAACATTGGATGGAACTGCTGCCAGAACCACTCAGGCTACGAACTAACTCTAACCATAAGAGAAGGACCTAGCTGATTTCATCAAAGGCAGTGCAACTATAGCAACAGGGGAAAAAAAAGATCATTGAAGCTACATAAGTCAGAATGAAGAAAAATGGGTCAGAGACGTGTTCTCAAGCTATGATGATAAGAGACCAACACAAGCTGGCAAGCACAAAGACCTGTCATTGCCTGTATGTGGGGTGTGGGGGGAAGCAGTCTGTGCTTGGCCTTCTATGGACATGTAGAAGGTAAACACATCAAGACTATGTGGGAGAGTGGTACCCATGGCCAAGAAATCTGCCTGAATCAACACATACAACTCCACACAGGGGCCAAGCCTGAAATTCAGCCATAGGTGTCAAAGACTTCTAGGTGAAATTCCTAAAGACAAAAATAAAAAGAGCAGAGGTTTCTTCACATTAACTCAACACTCCCCAAATACTGCTGTCTAGCTGAGGAAGCAGCCTGCAAGGGAGCATGACTGAACTTACACAGGCACCTGTGTTGAAAAGGATGCAGTAAAATTCAATAAGCACAAACAGGCTGGAGGACAAGACCTATATTTGCACAGCATGGTAAATGATGCAGAACAAACATACTTTTAGCTGTGCCACAGAAACTAGTCTTTCTGCCTCTGCTCCCAGAACTGATTTTATCTGATGGATGCCAGGAGTCTCGAAGAGACAGATGCTCATATTATCTTTATTGATCTACTGTTGGAAACACACCTATCAAAGGTTTCAGTCAGTAGATGACTATGAACAGCTGCTTTTGTTATTGAAATAGTGATCATTTTTAAACAAAATGTGGTCTTGAAATACATTCCCTTAAGGATTACAGAATGCACACAAACATGTAATTAGTAACCGTGATATTCCTAAAGGACTCCTAGCCACCTAAGTGCTCTTTCACATCTCAGTTTCTTTATCACACAAAGCTGGCACATCAGTAAGATGAACTGGAAAGTCACTACAGCTTTAGCCCAGGTTGGCCAAAATCTGCGCTTTAAAGAGCTACTTACACTAAGCAGGAAAAGCATCAACTCAGCCATATTTTTATGGAGTAACAACTGATCCCATAGCCACTACCAGATCCAACAGGGACTTGCAAATAATGCACACAGTTTTCAGTCTGGTTGGCCTGTCAACTACCAAGCAGCCCCATCATCCAGATAAAATTGCTTCAGCCCTTGGACACCAACTGACCCTGTCTTAGTCTGTCTTTTTATCGAGGACATTTTCTGCAACAGCTGCTCCAAGTCTCAGTTTTGTATATGCATACTTCAAAAAGTGTTGATCTGAAAAGAAATAAACAACTGAACTGTGCTGTGCAACAGTAATTTCCAGTTCACTTTGACTACACAAGCAGCACCCCTGCTGAAGAAAAGACAGTCCTTTCTTTTCAGCTCCTTGTAGAGGACCAAAAAAAAATTTATTTAGTTTTTTAATCCTTAAACAACAACAGGAACATCTCTCAGTAATACAGTTCATGAAGCCCAGCTGTGCTGCTTAATTCTCTTTTACAAATAAAATAACAAACATCTATTCTTCAGGAAAAAGCACCATGAAAGCTATTAAATAGAGTCAGTGCTTGCTGGTGTTTCCCATGCTGATATACTGAGGATGCTGTTATATTTTCCAGTCATTATGATATAAAAGTGCTGTAAGCCATGGAAGGACTCCTGGGATAGGTAGATTTTAATGACAGGCACAGTTACTAAGTGAGGAACAAATAAACATTATTTTAAAGGCAAACAAACAAAAGCTCACTTTTCATACTTCATTCATCACCACTACATTCATCCTGGGATCTTTTATCAATTATTCACAAATTAACACTGACATTGAAATGACAATGCTAAGCTTGTATTACAGTACTATTACTACCCAACAAATAAATGTCTTCAGAGATGTTTTCTAGTATGTTCCATTGCACAGTATGACATATTCTAGTTGGGTAATTACAGCTTCAAACAATCTCTTCTTCCCTCTTGCAAAAGCATTAGCGTTTGCACTTGAATGAAAGGTCAAGACAAATGCAACATCCGCCAGCATGAACCATACAATTACCACTAGTTAAAGCAAGTGTCACTCTACTTTAGCCAATCAGTCTGTTTGTAAGGGATAACTGGAATTCTACTTTTCAAAATCATCCTACTCAACTAAAACCACTTGGTAGACACTTTAAAGAAAAAATCTAGATAGGCAAAATTTACAAGTGCAACTTGTAACTTCTCAGCCACTCACTGCCAGCTGCTGCTCTGACTTTCCCATCAGAGCCCAGCTCTAGGAAAATGAAGAGGAAGGCATAAGCAGGGAAATGACTGAAAACCAGAAAAACTGCTACCCCTTCCTACGGTGACATGTTTCTCTAAACTTTGGATGCACTTGCTTTCAACCATCCAAATCCCCCTCCCAACTTCACAGAATCACGGAATCCCAAGGGTTGGAAGGGACCTCAAAAGATCATCTAGTCCAACCCCCCCTGCAAGAGCAGGGTAACCTAGAGTACATCACACAGGAACTTGTCCAGGCAGGCCTTGAATATCTCCAACGTAGGAGACTCCACTACCTCCCTGGGCAACCTGTTCCAGTGCTCTGTCACTCTTACAGTAAAGAAGTTCTTCCTGATGTTCACAGGGAATCTCCTATGCTCCAGTTTACACCCATTGCTCCTTGTCCTATCAGTGGATATCACTGAAAAAAACCTAGCTCCATCATCCTGACACCCACCCTTTACATATTTGTAAACACTGATGAGGTCACCCCTCAGTCTCCTCCAAGCTAAAGACCCAGCTCCCTCAGCCTCTCCTCATAAGGGAGGTGTTCCACTCCCTTATTCGCTTTCCTTTTCTATCTCTCCCTTGAATTGCTCCTTTCAGTGAGTGACAGAGCTGCCTCCTTCCTTCAGCAGTTGCTTCAGCTGACATCTCCTTTCCTGCAGGGCTCTTCATCTTGCCTTCTCCACCTTGCTGGCTCATTTTCCCTTCTGCCACCATTTCTTGGTTACTTTTGCAGGACCACCTCTGACTTCTCAGTTCAGAGATCTAGAAACTGACACTTCCCTCCCGTTCTCCCTTTTACCTCAATCTTTCATATTCAGAATTTACATTTATTTTACTGTTGCTTCCCTACCAGAAGATATCCATTTCCACTAAGCACAACAGCTGTGTAACTTATATAGCCAAACCCAGAAGACTTGTGAACCCCAAACCACCAGTTCCTATCACATGAGCCAGAAGGAGGGTCCCCACTCACTGATGCTCTTGTGCACTTACAAATACCAATGTACCATGATGACCCTTCTTCAAACTCAGCTGTAGAACTAATGCAGCCTCAGCAAGTGGGGATCCTAAAGAAATGCAACTTGGATGTTCTTGCCAGGATGGAAAAGGGAAAGTTTCCAGGTAAAATAGTTTTGTGTTTCCAACACAGTGGTTTTCAGTCAATAAGGCAGGTAAATACAACACAACAAAGGAAGCAGTCTTATAACTTGTGTAGCCTTCTTCTGGATATACCCCTGACTACCACCTATGTTCAGTCCTAAAGTACAGCTAATACTAAATCCATCTTTATCTCTGCTCATAGACCTGGAGATGTTGTTACTACAATGCCCCAGCTGCAGATCCCTACAAGGTAAGTATTAACGCCTCAGCCCAACAGAGATACAGTTAAAACAAATCAGGGCAGACTGGCTAGGGCACTGCCTACTTGTGGTTTTCTGTGTGGAATCTGAAAGCCATTTTAATCTCATTTTGTGCATTACAATTGCATTTTACAATGATATACTAAGCACAAGATCAATATCTAGTAAAGTCACTTACTGTTATCAACAAGTGGCACAGGCACCATTTCAACAAAGTCTTCTGGGTTAATAGTTACTTTCCTTAATAAAAAACTTTGCAGAAGAGAATGGATTAGTAATTGCTCCCATTCATACAGCAATTCTCCTTCTTAGATCTTATGGGAATTACAGAACGGGAGACAAAACACTGTTGCTTGAAATGGTGAGGTGCTGAAGGACGGCTGAAAAGCAAAGCAGCAAGTTAGGAGTGAAACTCCAGTTGTCCCATCAAGTCCCATAACCAGATCGTGAATGCACAGTTGTTCTACAGACATGCAGCCATATACACCCAGGTATTATTTCAGGTTTCATAACTGTATCAGATTTCCTAGCAACCTCTTTTCAGAATTTCTGCTAATCTTGTCCTGCAACCATATACCTCAACAGTAGGAAATAGAAAGAACATGTGCTTTTAGTCTGGGGAGAGGGGTGCTTGTTGTTCACAATATTGGCATATGCACTTAAATTGTCTGAAATAAGTAGAATGAAAGAAATGGGAGAAGGCTTTGTGGATTATTTTCTTCATCTGTCAAAACCAATGGATTGTTAAATTACAAAAGCTTTGTCAGCACTAATCTTGTGATTGACAGAACACAACATTTAATTACTTCAGTAGGAAATGGTATTTTGTATCATATCAACTGAATATGGCCTTTATTTGGCAGTCATCAGGTTATCATGGAAGAGCAACAGATTTACTAACAGCTTAAAAAAACAGTGCATGGCAAATTTTTTAAACCTTGCTCATTTCAAATTTTGTCTATAAAACATGATTAAATATCATCAAAGTTTCATCAATGATTTTTGCATGCAGCTAGAAGAAGAATGGCATATAATCAAAGAGCCATAATGACATCTATACCTTGCATCTCCGCTCTTGTGCAGTATTTATCCCTGGATACTGGAAAACAAGGTGGGGGGGGGGGGGGTGGGGGAGTGGGTGGTGGTGGTGATGGAAATCACACCACCTATTTCCTTCTTTGCCTTCCTGTAGCCCCAGTATAAATATTGAAAAAGGAATTCAAATAATCTGCCCCATCCATCTAGCTCAGTATTTTCTGTTCTTGGATGATCCCACTTGATTTTCTCAGACAAGCAATTCACAAATGAGTGCAGAAACCCAATATAAGATTTCAGATCTTCCATCATGGTGGAAAATCTGTAGCAAGTTCACTGGTGATTACTCAGCTCACTAACTTGCTCATTCATGTTCACTTCAAGCCACTTCACATAGGGAGAGACAAACTCAGAAAAACAACCTGAAGGCAAAAAACAAGGCTGGAAGTAAAACATTGGAGAATTAACAAGCTTTGTTCCAGGTGCTGAACTTACAGCTGTGCCTGGAAACATCAGCAACAGAAATAAAATCATGAGATCATGTATCTTTAACTGGAAAGAAAAAAACAACAAAAGCAAGACTACAGACAGAATGGCTTTAATGACAGACTTCAAGGAATTCAAAACATAGGCTCCTTCAGGGGTTTGGGAAGGGAAGTCAAGGAGTCTAACAGATCACAGACAAGAACTGTAAATGAGAGGAAATTCAAAGAACAAGGTAAACACAGCAGAATGTTGTAGTTAAGTAAGAATCTCTGCCTCGCTGTGTCTGCACCACAATGTGGTCAGAATACAATGCGCTTCATTGTCCCACCTGCCTTGTTAATAGCTCTCAGAGCTCACATGGATGTGCCTGATAGTATGTAAACCTGACAGGCATGCAGATATGGTCCAACTGTGCATAAGTCCTTACTCATTGTGTACTGATGTGTGCTTAGCCTTGCCAGGTCTGGTCTTAATGAGCACATGGGATACAATGCTTGGAGCCATTCTTGAGTACAACCATACAGTGGATAAGGTAAGGAAAGCATTCTCTTCAAAAATACCCTTTTCTCCATGGCTTTGTTCGCCAGACTTTTTCAACATACCATTTTCTGGTTTTTGCATAGCTTTGCTTTACATCTGAAGGCTCCACAAAGTGCATCTGATTATGGATAAACTGCATCTCTAGCTGTCATTTCAAGATGGAGATCTTCCCTCTTTAATTGTCTGAGCTAGAAGATGACATGAAAGCCTTCCTCTTCCTGAGCTGAGGCTGCCCCACTTTGAAAAGCAAATTTTAATTTCTGCATAAGACTGTCAGTCTGATACATTTCACTAAAATGACATTCATTTGCACACTTACTACCATTCACATGCTAAATGCCCCATTTTTAACAAAGAAAGTAGACTGCAAAGTTTGGCATCCAACATGTTTTAAGGATGTTCTTATCTTGCTGTTGCCAGACAACCCGCCTGAAATGGATGCATGCCTTTATGTGATGTAATACATAAAAATGAATCCTTCCCTCAGGGATCAAATTACATAAACTACAAAAGACATGATCCAAAAATATACACCTTTCTTGATAATGGAAGCAGGATGCATTAGCCTTACCTGTGTGGCAGCAAAAAGCCTATGTCAAGCAATTTCACATATTTACAGCAGAGATAGAAAGATACAAAGAGAGGAAGCCAGCAATTATAAACAGATTAAGATAAATAACATTCTATCTTTTTTGAAGTAACTGCACTTAATGCAACTGCTGGAATTCTCATGGTACACTACACATGTCAATATGCCAAAGCAATTGACTATTTTAAACATTCACAGATTAAAAAACCCTCTAGGTAACCGGCAATTTGGAATTTCTCAAGCTGCCAACAGATGCAGGAAGCCCACAGCTCAGATGAACTCTCCGAAGAGCTGGCCTTTCTCAGTGTCTACATGACTTCACAGGTTCGATTGCTTACTGTGAGACCAGGCTGTGTGCTAGCACACACTTCTTAGGCAGGGTGGCAGGGAGCTATGTGGTTTGTGCATCATTCACAACTCGGATGTGACGCACATGCTTAGATCACTGCCTCTGCTCAGCTAAGAAGGTCCATAAAGCCTCTCTGGTTTCCAACTCATATTATACCATCAACGTATACTGTTAAAAAAGTGACTCACAGAATCATCTCCTAGCCAAGAATACAAAGGCTTCCTGAATCTGAAAACCGATTCAAAACAATACTAGAAAACTGGTTACTTCCAAAACCAAACTTGATAGTTTGAGTTGCTTCTATTTTGCTCAAGGATTTTATCTCATTTTTATCCTATTTCTTTTCCTCCCTTTCCATTTTAAGATATTATGACTGCTTGTTAACTTATTTCTGACTGCATAGACTGTAAAGGCAAACAATATTCCCTACAGCAATCACAGAAGTCGCTTCCAAAATCATTCTGGGAAAGCATTCAGGACATTTCTGGTAACATTTAAAATGATGTTGCCAAAAGCACATGAGAGAACAAAATGCTCTCAAAAGAGCACTTGTTGG
Source organism: Melopsittacus undulatus (assembly GCF_012275295.1). NCBI lineage: Eukaryota > Metazoa > Chordata > Aves > Psittaciformes > Psittaculidae > Melopsittacus > Melopsittacus undulatus. The sequence goes on from NC_047530.1 coordinate 91,922,884, forward strand.
TATCAGACCTGTTTAGTAATACCTACTCAGTACAGACCAGCTTGGTTTTGACTGAAATTTCATTGTCCCATTTTTATCACTTTGCAAAATATTATGACCAGCAGCATTTCAAACTTCCTTAGTGTTAAATGACTGCACAAACTTAGGTAAAGAACTGGGCTCTACAGACCCTATTGAAGGCAAACACTGGTTAGACTAAGATCCTTGTAAAATTCCAACCTATGATGCTCTGGACAGCTTTAAGCACATCACATTTCTTAGGACCATTGTTTGTAAGCTCAGAGAACACACAAAGAATAATATTTTAAAAAAGCAATACATCCAACTATCCTTACAGAAATAAACCAACACTACTTAAGGAAACACTTCTTTAGGAGGAAAGATGATTCATAGCTAAGAGAAAAGATACTCTTCATTTAAAGGGTAGTGCATTTAAAACTTCAGAACAAGAATCTTTCAAAGCATAAATCTACTACTAAAAATATATATTAAGTAACTGTTCAGAGTTTCTGGCTAATTATCCAGGAAATTCACATGTCAATCAACTACTTACCCCAAGTCACTTAAAGAGCATGCATGTGTGAATGCACACACTTATATACATAAAGTTCTTTAATAAAAAACCCTACCTAAAGCATATGCACAGCCAGCTACCCTCCCTTTCTCCAAAACACAACTCTTGATACCAGAAACAAAGGAAAGAAACTCTCTAGGTGTAGGAGGCTACTCTAAGCAGTAAGCCAAGAACATTTTGTCAGGGAAGCACAGCTGGTCTCACCTGAGGCCTCACCTGAGGCTTTAGGATGCAGCCAACTAGCGCAGGTCCAGAAAAGTCTACATGGGGCAATGCAGAAGAATACTGGGGACAGTATCATTCATGAGCACTCACTGTGCTGTCAGCATTCTGCACTGTTGGTGCTGTGAACATTTCAAGTCATTATACTAGTAGAGTACCAGTGTATGGCAAGAACCTGGTAAGGCTGTGCTTTGAAACACCTGGCTACATCGCCAGCCTGCTATGCTATTGCTGAGCACCCCCTTCCACAGCACAGCCCTGCTAAGTCCTTTTTGCAATCATGTATTTCTGGGTTTTCTGCAAAATTCAGGTCTGAATATTGCTCACTCCTGTGTGAGCAATAGTAACTCAAGATGGCCATATCTTACTGACAACACAATTCCATGATTTGCACAGTGTAAAAGCTGCGGAAGCCTCTTCACTTTAATAAAAAGGATTTAACACACAATAAACGTATTTGGTTTTTAGTTTAAGAATTCATAGTCATTAACTTCATTTCCATATTTGGGGTGTTGCACTTGAAATATCAACATAAGAACAGAACTAAGGGTGCAAGAGTCACAGATACTTGGGACTTGGGTTACAGAAACCAGCAGAGAAGGGGTGTGCTGAGAAATACTGCATTCTTCAATCTCAAGCAGATATTCTGGCACTCACTCAGAGGATGTTTAGGACCTGTTACTCATAGGTGAAAATCCTGCTGATTCTGGTTACCTTCCAATCATGCAGCAGGAGCAGGGAAACTACAGCACCACACATCACAGACATCCAAGGGAAGAAAAATGAAAATGCAGGGAAAGTAAAGGATAGAAGCAGAATTTTAATGTGTTCCATTAGTCTTTCCTGTATATCACTCATTAAGTGGGTCCCTGATACAGGAGGAGGATAAGAATTCAGCATCTATCTTCAAGTCTGTTAACACCACCTAAATTCATGTCTAACACCTGATGCTATCTAGTTTACCAATATTGATTACTGGTCTATGTTAACACCATGTTCCCACCTTCTTTGTTATGTCTATCACAACAGCATATGCCTACAAATGAAAACCGATTAAAGAAATCTTTTTGGTGGAAAGCAAGTGCTCAGAAGACTGAGATTCTCCACATTCCTGATAGTTTTCCTACTCTCAGAGTGGATAACACAACACAGGAGGCTGACAGGATGAAAACAAAATCCTACAGGAGATTTATGTTTGTTTAGGAAGGTCACTTCAACTATTTTATTTACAGAAGTGATTGAAGAAAAAGAGATGGCATGGCCATAAAGAGTAAGAGGAAAGTCTTCCACAGTGGCACTGAAAGCAAAATGGTCCCTATTCTGTAGGGAATATATTTTCTAGTTCTGTATTCTGCAACACTATTTCTTGAATAGGAGACTGTATCAGATCTTTTCTCTCTTCACAATGCAGCAGCATTCAACAAAGCAAACAAGGAGAAGGAATGGGTGGAATACTGAAACCGTATCAAAACCAGTGGTAGGTCAACAGCTTTTGCATACGGTCGCTAGAGGTTAAATCCCAGCTTTATGTAAGACAAGGGAAATTCTACCACTAATGTCAGTCAGGCCAGTTTAGCCTCTGTTAATAAGAGATGCTGCAGAAATACAAAGAATGTAACAACAGACGAATGGGGTGATCAACAGTAAGACAAATTTTTATATGAAAACAGCTGAAGCAACAGATTATTAAAAGTGAAAGTAAGCAAATAATGTCAAGTGAAGAAAAGCAGCATGACTTTACAGTTGTGTTTCGCACGTTCAGAACACCAGGAAGCAGATTCAAACCAGCTACTGCAGGCTAAGACACACAGACTTGGATGAATTATTTCCTGGAGGAAGCAATAAACCAACACTCCACAGTGGTCCCACCAAATGCAACAAGAAATGTCTGCAGTCTCAGGAAGGCTCATACTGAGCCACTGATCACATCCTGATCTGAAAAAAAAAGTATTTCAGTAACTACAGCTGGTATTAGGCACACTGTTGCAGATTGGGACCTAAAGTAGTTTTAAAATACTGATTTCCTTAAAGTGTGAGAAGCAGAGAAGAAACTGCAGTAAAACATGTGTTTGCCTTTGCAAACACAAATCTACATTTACTTCGTGTTCAGCAGAGAGAGGGAGGAGCACTTCTAAAGTACTCCTGTGCAAGAAGGGACTGTTGTGCAATGCTGTCATGGTTTACGCCCAGCCGGCAACTAAGGACCATGCAGCCACTCACTCATTCCCCCTGTTCTGGTGTGATGGGGAGGAGAACTGGAAAAAGTTAAAACCTGTGAGCTAAGAACAGTTTAATAACTGAAGTAAATAATAACAATACTATCACTGCTACTATTAATAATGATGAAAAGGAGAGGGAGAAATGAGTAAAACCCAAGAAAGACAAATGATTCACAATATAATTGCCCACCACCTGCTGACTGATCCTCCAGTTTATCAGGAGGCCAGCTTCACCCAGTTTATATACTGAGCATGATGTACTATGATATGGAATATCCCTTTGGCTAGTATGGGTCAGCTGTCCTGGTTGTGCTCCCTTCTCAACTTCTGCGCCTTCTTACTGGAAGAACATGAGTAACTGAAAAGTCCTTGACTTAGGGTAAACACTACTTAGCAACACTAAAACATCAGTGTTTTACCAACAATGTCCTCATATTAAAGCCAAACCACAGCACTGTGGCCAGCTACTAAGGAAAAAAATAACTCTATCCCAGATGAAACCAGAACAAGTGCTAACACTGAGCTGCATTGGCTAAATAATGGATGAGTCCAATGACCTAATACAGTAAGACAGTCAACCTGAAGGCCAACAAACAGTAAATGCAAAGTAGAACTTTCATTTCATTTTATTTTGTTTTGTTTTTTTTTGAGCATGTGGTGTAAATATGGAGTTTGGTGCTAAGAGCACCCCTAATCACCACTCCTGGTCAGGGCAGCTGTAGCTGAAAAAGGGATGTTCTGTGTAGGCAGCCTCGTTTCCCATCACTGTAATCCTAAAATCATCAGATTACAGTGGAATACTCTTTGAGGCAATTGAGGGTGACTAGCAAAACCTACCAGCTGAAGAAAAACCTTCCAGAAGAGCACTGCTCTTCACCCAGTTGGAAAACTTCAGTCTAATAAGGAGGTTGAGGTTTTTGTGTATCTGAAGGAGCTGAATGCCAGCAGCTGCGTAAGAACTAAATTTACCACCGCAGTCCCAGGAACGCCTGCATTTTGTCCTAAAATAAAATCTCTGGTCCATTAGCCTATTGGAATAGAAGCTTTTCCTTCCACTTAACTGTAGACATTTACTCATTCTTTTTGCATCTCTCATGTTCCAGTTCCAGTAAAATCCTGCTTGGTTTCAGAGTTTTTTAAGAAAGCATGCATACACATCAGCTCAAAAGTACTAATAATATGCAAGTAGTATGAAACAATTCACTTCACTGGGTCCCTTTGCCTCTTGCATTTATTCCTATGAAACAGAAAATGAAATGCAGCTGTCAACAGTGCTGGCTGACCTACTGGGGACTGTACTGCATTCCTGCACACGCGCTGACATAGCATTTTCTAAAGTTTATTTGCCAGGGGAAAGGGTTATAAATAAGTCTCATATTCACAGTAAATCTCCTGCCCTTCATTCCCTAGAGCTTTGAGCAAGGGCGGTTTTGTGTCACAGGAAATTGCATCAAAGTTTTTAGAAAAAGTGTATTAGCTTATACAATCTGCTTTTGTCAAACTGCCTTTAAATTGACCTCCACCAAAGCTAGATTTAAAAAGCTCAGTGCTCTACACATTCATTATCTCTGCAGCTGTTTTCTTTTATTAAAATACAATTTGTATTTTTTTAACTAATTTTTTAAAAGCCAGAAAATACTACTAAATGATCACTTCTGTATAGCTTCTGAAAATACATCTAGTTCTCTATGGAGGCTGCTTTCTCTTAGGCTCTACACTAGTAACTGAGTGAGAAGGTGTAGCAATAAAAGAGGGGCTTCACCATGGGCTCTAGAATCCAGCAGAGAAGATTCACTTAAAGAGTAGGGTCCTCAGTTTGCGAGCTTTTATGCCTGGGCATCACACTGAAAATATCTGCTGATCCTGTCACACCAAGGTTCTGATCCAGAACTTGAACTTCCCAGTCTACATACCCCATCCCCCAAATTTATTCCTGATTTCTCTTAGCTTTGAAAATACAAAAGATAAAATTATCCCTAAACACTATCCTTAGTTTTAAAGGAGCCTTTCAGAAAATAAATAACATGTATGCATTCTCTGTAAAATAAAATAGATGATTTTGTCAGATAAGTACTCTGGGGAAAGTCAGGAGTGCAGGGGAAGGATTAGCCACTGCTGAACTGCATCTTGCAGCACAGGCAGTGGGACTGATGAAACTGAAGTAGCACGGGATAAGGATGCAATCTGTAAGAACAACTGGATTGTACTCCAAAATACGGAGTCTTAAAAGCATGAGGACTCAAACCAGAACATCCTGGTCCACATTTAGACTCCCGTATGCTGGAGATTCACAAATTGGGATTTTCAGTACAGACATTTACCAAAGATGCGCAAGACCAATGTAATTTTCCAAGGAAAAAACTAAGGGTTAAATATGGTTTATACCATGTATTTTGCATTTTAACCCTCTACTTCCCTGCCAGCATACCATACATAAGTGATTTGTTTTAAGGAAGTTGAAATGTCCCTGTGTTTTCACAGGCATCCAGGAGGAAATTCATTGCTGGGATTAAATAATTTATGTTAGGCAAGACCTGAGGCTGGAGAACAGGGATTTCTGCAACAAAATGAGAAAAAAGCACCATGAACAATGGGAACTTACCCACAGGAAAATGGAGGAAGGACTGGTGCTTGTAAAGGGTAATCACTTAAAAACTGATCAAAAGATACAGTTCATCTGTAGTTATGATAGACTGATTTTTAATAATCGTCAAAATAGGGAGATGGGGATATTTAAATATAAGGTCTGGCAAAAAAGCCTGTGACTCCTTGGATATGTTCCTTATACACTTCAAGTAAGCTTATCTTGCAAACTCTTCACAACACATGGAAAGGAAGAAAACATCTCTCTAGTGAAAGCAGCTGGACAAACCTCTTTCAGTCATTTAAAACTCAAAGCTATAAAAACTCAAAAGTAGTGAAATCAGCAGTCTTATCCTGCAGGTAAGAACAAAGTAGCACAGCAGAGAGGTAAATTAGAAAAGCAAGCATCCAAAGGCACTAGCGTCCAGTTCTCTATGAACATTCAAAAAATTTAATAACTTTTTTGCAAGGTTCTTTAATACTATCTGGTGCTAGTACCCTGGAGGACAGAAGGGGTGACATCAAAAAGAGGATACGAAATTGCAAGAACCTTTCTTAACATAAACATGCATACGGGTAACACACAAATCACCACTGAACATAAACCTGTACCACAGGATTGAAACTTCAGCACACAACAAACATGCTTTTTGTATAGCATCTGTCCTCCAAAACAGTTTTCTCTCTCCAGAGGGAAATACTGCACTTGTGCAGTGCTGAAAAGCACTAGGGAGTAGCTCAGAATAAGAGCTGACTGAGAGAATATGTAAGATAAACTGTCAGAGGGACACAATCAGGCCAGTTTGCAATTTACAGTCTCTCACAAAACTCGCTTCTGGAAACTGACATCAGTATCCTGAAGCAGACAAATGTGGCCATCACTTGGCAGAGGAGAAACCTGAGTCACAGGGAAGTTACGCTGCCCTGAGTGAAATTCACCCTTACTTGTCCTACTCTTACATGCGGTGTTGCTCAGTGTCACAGCCAGCAGCTGTGTCCTCTTACAGGCACATGGATGAACAGCACATGTGGTTTGCACAGGATGAGTTTTATGTAGAGTGAAGCCGTGCCAAAGCAAGGAGAATATAATTCAGATCTCCCTTCCATTTTTCTCATAGAATATACATATCCCAGCTGAATCTTATCAGGGCATTAGCTTTCATATGGCGTATCAAGACTTTGGGATCTGCCTCCTGGAGCCCATCACCTGGCAAAGCACTAACTATACCTTAGTAAGTCCTTCCTCCAAGACAGAAGAACAGTCTCATTCACCCCACCAATCTTCCCCTCTGAAACTTTTCTATTTGTCCTCACCATTTGTAAATGTACAAATTCTCCTTGCGCTGCCATGGCCACACAATGGCCTTCAGATCTCTAATCATAGTGGCCAATGAGAATGCGAAAGGTATTCCACAATGCCCTCATGCCTGTGCTTGGAGACAAGCAAACTGAAGGTGATGCAACCAGTACATTAACCTTCAAAGATGCCTGCTTCTGGGTTACAAGTTTACAAGTTACAAGTAACTTGGGGGTTACAAGTGAGGCACCACAGCGTAAGAAATCTACAGACTTCTCAAATCAAGTTAGGATGTGGGATCTTGGGAGTTGTTAGTATTTTGGGATTCAAGATTAAAAAGTACTACTTTGGACACCAGTTGTGTGGGGACTCCTAATCCAGGTACATTGATATTTAACTTTTTCCAACCTTTGGTAAGCACAGAAACCCTTCTGCACATGCTCCCAAGCACACGGGCATAACTGGAGCATAGCAGTGGAACTGAAGTAAGAGGATTACATCTCAGGAGGGACGCTTTGGTGCCAGACTAGAGTTTAAGGGGATTAAAAAATAGGAGCTGCTTCACCGAGTGACAGGGTGAAAAACAGCAAAGCCCACACACTAACAAACATTGCCTGTAAGCACGCATTGCTTCATATCATTCAGCAGCACAGAGATAGAGTGAGCAGAATAGCAGATGACCAGTGACCATCAAGTGCATCTTTAGCCACCTCAATTGTCCCTAGTACCACCTTAACTCACATCGTACCTGCAATTTCTGTCTCCGTGTGCTTTTTATAACCTTTGTTTCTTAGCTGCTGCTCTTCCTACATGAACAAATCCTTTTCTTCTATCAGTATCTATATTGTCTTTCTCTGTATCATTCCCCATCACCACTGGAAAACAATTTGGAAATACTTTTTAATTCAATGCAAGAAAAGATGTTGGGATGCTATATATAGGAGGGTGACCTCCATATCAAGAAACTAGAATGGATAGAAACATAGCCATCTTCATAAGATCTAATCCTGGCTACAAAAGGGAACTCCTGTAGGCTTTAGAAAAAAGGACTGCCATCATTTTTAAATCCAGAAGGATTTTATTTTTCTGCTAACTAACACTCCTCAAAGGTGAAGCATCAGATTTAGCTTCAAGTTCAATATGCCCTTCCAACAAATACTTAAAGAAGCAGGGCTTTTATTCCCTGAAAGATATGGAGTTAAATTCACTAACAAGAGTTTCAAATGCTGGACGGCATAGCATGAGTGGAACATCCTATCTGGATGTAATTTAAAAATTGGAAAATTGTGCCAAATTCAACTGATGCTTTCAAGAAAGAAGAAAATTCAGGAACACGGCTGTATGGTGCTACATATTATAACACATGATAAAAGGCTGCAATTGCTTTGGAAAGCTTTTAACCTCATCCAAGAAAATCTAAAGATGACTACAGCAACCTGGCAACAGACACTGAGAGGGATGGATACTGGCATACTGAGTAGCATATTTATGTCAAATGTGTTAAAATATACACATACACATGTAAATACATATGTATTTTAAAAAAGCCTCGACAAACTATATTTTGGTTTCTTTTAATGGAAAGAATCTGCACTAGACAGGATCAAATCCCAGGGGCTACAGCCAGCTAAGACAAAGTAACCCTCTCAGAAGCAAAGTTCTGCAAGTGTCATCTGAATTTTAATGGAAATTAGCCCAATTTTGTTTCTATCTCAGACAGCATCAAAGTAGAATAACAAAGGTTCAGATGACTCAGGGCTGGGGAACCAGGAGGTGCACTTTCTGTAGTGAGAACTTTATGGCCTCTTATACTAATCAAAAATAAAAAAAAAAAAAAGAAAAAAAGAAAGAGATCACCTCTGAAAAGCACTAACAGGTAAAACTGGTTCACATACATAAATAGTAGAGAAGAGGACAGCTTGCAAAAATGCTCGCACTACAATAAGCAGACTTAAAATCTCTTCCCGCTACTGTTAGGGAGCTCAGGTTTCCTCCTTGTGAAATTCATGTTTCTTGATATTGCAGATGCTCTGCTTTCATTTCAAATGCATCTGTGTCCACCTTTCTTTCCTTTCAGTGAAAAGCATGTTAACATCTTCCCTGGAGTCAGACATGTGAGAAGGCTTCTACTTGTGCTTCCACAAATCAAAAGCAGCTGCTACATGGCATGGCATGGCAGAAGTGAAAAACTCTTTTAACTAAAAAGCAGAAGAGCAGAAAGGGGAAAGGAGGACAGAGCAAGTAATAAGCAATATAACCTGCAATTCAGCTGAGGAAGAGAAAAACAAAACCAATCCTCCTCTCCCTCTATTTTATTTTTTCTTAAAAGGCAAGACAACTGTTACATCTCTGTTGAATTTGAGATGAGAAACACAGGTCTTCCGATGAGAGGCAATTCACAGAAACAATTAATGGCTCGAAGCATCAACAAAAAGCGGACCGAATGGCCTGCTTTACATGCTTCGTTATGGGCTTGGGGAGAACTTGCAATGGCAAAGGAGAATGAGAAATTACATTTCCAGCTGTACCCACCCAAGGATGTCCTTGTTCCTGTTAAACTTTGCCCACTCTCAAAATAATGGGCTGTAGAAACAGGACTGTTAACATCCTTTCTGCAACAGCTGTTGCATCTCAGAAATCCTTTGACAAAAGAACCTCAGCTCCCACCACTGTATCTCTTCCAGTTGTCATTTGCCATAATATTACAGTGAGTTTGTAGAATATGCAGAGTTTCTTGATTAAAAGACACTAAAATGTCTTTACGAGACAAAAATTTGCCTTTGGGTCAGATTATCACTACATATACCTAGCTTGAGTTTTTAATGACATTGTACAAATTTGGCCTCTGTTCTATTTATTTGTTTGTTGTTTGGTTTTTGTTTGTGTCTATTTTTTTTAGGCTACTTTTGTTTTATTTCTTGAATAATCACATACATTGCTTTAGACCTGTTTCCTTTCACCCAGGACAGCTTGTGACACTGTATGGTTGATAACTTGGAGATAGCCTGAGTCTTATCTCTAAAAGTGCTGTGCTCTAGTATAACTGAAACAGAGAAGGAAAAGAATGATTTATAGAAATGGTTTATTCAGCTTGTAACGAGCTAGAATTCTCATTATCCGTAACACCACTGCTTACAGTTTATATGGAGAACTGATGTCCCCTTATTTTTAAATTGAACTGTAGGTTAAGGCTATCTCACTTAGGAATTGGTTTGGTCCTGGCACCATTCTTCAGCTCCCCTTTACATTTAACACAACATTTTCTGGCAGACAAGAAAATGCCCAAAGCATAATTAAGAGCCTGGACCAGGTTGCAATTTGTTTAAATGTCACAGGTATGCCACGAAAAGCCATGGTGCAAAAGCAACTTATACCCATACAGATCTCCCTGCCCTACGCATCAAGTGTTAGTTTTCAGATCAAAATAAGCTTTATGGATAGAGATACCTTTGTTTAGTCTTTTATTTTGCCTGTCTACAGTGTGTTTGCCATTTGAGTACAGGTATCGTGGTAAATCATGAGCTTTCAAAGTACAGCTCAGGTTTTTAGTTTTCTTACAGCCAGGAAAAAAAAATAGTCTTATCATTGTGAAAATGCTTCCTGTTGAAATACACAGGTCCCTGAAGCAGCTGGTCAAGCGAGTGCAAGGCACTGGGCTGAAATGCTGATGTGGCAATGATGGAGTATAGTAACAGTAACTTGTCACTGAAGTCCGTCACTTTAAGGTTGATGAAAAACAACAACGACAGTTATAAACTGGTCTGCCTTTAAAAACCAGAGCTCCCAAGCTTTCCCATGAACAAAGCCATTTCAGGGATGTTGACTGCAGCTAGACTCATCTTTTCCTAATTTAACAGCTTCTGTCCAGCTGTAATAACTACAACAGACTACAGGACAGGCGACCACTAAGTCAACTCCTATCCCTCTTGATTGTAACCTGGGAAATGGGAAGCCAACAGAAGTCAGGAGACTAATTTTGACATGAAACAAGGGGTATCTTTAGGGAGAACAATGCACAGTCAGTGCTCTTATGAAGAACAGAGTGGGTGGAAGACCACCATTATGGAAGAGGGACATATTAAAAAAATAAAACCAAAACCAAACAAAACCAACACATTAGGCAAAAGCATAGTTCATGAATAAAGCAGAGAAGGAAAATAGTGATTATTTCTCTCAACCATGACGGCCCAGCCAGGAAAGCAGAGCTGGTGCCTCAAATAGCCTAAGGTATTTCAGCTGGTTCTTCAAACTAATCTGACCCCTTTGAGATAGACAAATACTTCCTTGGGGAAGAGCATTGTTACATTTCAAAGTCCTAATATTAACCACTGACTGTCAATCGAGATAAAACAAGCACCCCAAGAGTCATAAAACACTAATTTTCCATTAGACAGCAAGAGAGAAACTGATGACAAGAAACAACAACAAAATTAGCTGTTAGCAGAAACCAGATGGAATGGCAAAATTGCTCAAAGAAAACTATTAACTTATTATCAAGAGAAAGAAATAACTGTGTGCAGTAAACATGAAATAGTCCCAATATGGAGAGCAATGAACCATCAAGGTCAAAATAAGGGAGCTTAAACTGGTTAATTTTGAGATTACTTCCTATTACACTAGGTTAAGTTGTGAACTTGATATTAAATTGAAAAAAAAGCCAAGATCTCAAAGAAGAGAAATGCAAAACCCCACGCTAATGGCTGCCCAGCTGCCAAACAGAAAGGGCAGAAACCAGGCCCTGCAAGAACATTTTAAAGGCATTTCCTCCTCTTCCCAGCACTCCCCTGATACTTCCATGCCACCTTCTCTTTTGAACTATGAATTTCTGCCACTGAAGGGCTTCATATTCACTTTTATTACAAAAAAAATAACTAAAACCCAACAAAATCCCCCAAACAACAAAAACCTCACGTGTCTCCACAGTACACACTAGAACCTAGTTATAACCTTTGTCTAGAAATATATACCAATTCAAGTCACCAATTTGCCGCTGAGGTACTACTAGATCTAGTACTCAGACTCCAAACTTTTCACCACTTTTTAAACAACTACAATTCAGTTTTGTGAACCTCCAAGACACTAAAAAACGTGATTCAAGTTCCAAATCATGAAATTAGTTAAAAATTCATAAAACAAGAGCACACATCACTAAGGCTGAGTACATCAAAATACACATGATAAGAATAAGTCAGCAACACTGCCTAGTAACTGCAAGAGACAGGAAGAACATCTTAAAATACGTTTCAACCATTAATTAAAAAAAATATGTACAATTAAAAAACCAAAAGGAACCTTCATCTTCATAACCTTTCTTTCAGTTACATGCAGGACAGATGCATGGCTATGGTGCTTCCATGCTCAATCTAGAGATCACAAGGTTACCATTTCTTTCAATATAATCATCTTATAATTTCAGTACTGCTTAGATTTTGCTTTTGAAATTGTGACATCTCAGGAAAAATGAACACGCCTTTTTTTTTTTTTTTTGGCTGTGATTTGGGCATTTTTGGTTAGTTTTTTTTCTTTACTAGGTCTGAAACTCAGGGTGGTGTTTTTGACTGGTTTGGCTTTTGTGATTTTGTCTTTTTTCCCCTACCAAATGAGGCTGCTTTTCACAGGCACAAGGCACCTAGCAAATGGGTTGAAGTCATTCTGTCCTTTGTCAAAGGCAAAATGGAGAAACAAGGGATGAGACAAGGGAGGGTGGAATAATCTGTGTAGTCTTTCAGCCCTGAACTGCTTACCTGAAGAAATTAAAAAAATTGCCCTCTCGCAATGCTCTTCTACATTACCTCACCTTCCGTGACACAATAAGCTCTTTGGAGCACATCCTATGCCTTTAGGCACTTCTGGACAGCTTTACAGTACCCTTCTGGTGTCTGCAGATAACAATAAAATGAGAGAACTTGGAAGAAACAGCATTTGTGGATATGCTCAGTCCAGACGTATGATGAAAAGCTTGAGCTGGGCCCTTCCGATTTCCTCATGGCTAGCCTCATAAAGAAAGCACATGAATTTAATTAATTCAAGTACCTGAAAAATTCTATGATTCTATGAAAAATTATGTGCAATCAAGAAGGAGTCAAAGTTCAGGGCAAGAGCATTGTAACCCATTTCAAGAAGGGCAACTCCCAGTGAGACTTTGCAGAGCCTGTAAAGCTATACTAGGAGACAACTGCTACCTTCTTCAAACCCATTGTGGAAGCTAATCACTTCAGTGAGTGTAAAAGTTGACAGGAACCTCACAAGTTTTGCTCCTAAGAGGGCTAGAGAAACTTTACACATAGGTCTTTAGAGATCTGCTTCAGCCAGTCTGACTCACTAAAGGCTAGTTTCTGAGATGACTGGCAAAGGCATATCAGTTTAAGCATTGGAAGGTTTCCACAGATCTGTAACATCCACCAAAGAAAATACATTTAGAAGCAGTAGTCATTTGATGAAGTTGAAGTCAATGTAATGAGACAGCATCAAGAAAGTCCCCAGTCATTGTCTTTTGTCTTTCATCCATGTATAGCAGACAGGTGAGAAAACGATATTGCTAATGAAGAAGCATATGGATTCCAAGACACATTTCAAAAGAGTATTTTCAGCAAATGTAACCATAAGACAGAAATGTACGGCTTAGCAACAAGTAGAAAGAATCTGTAAGTGAAAACAACATATCCAGAAGTGATGTTTAACAAAAATTAAACCCTGATGTCAAAAACACATCAAGAAGAGACATGAAAGGGAGAGCAAGCTACGAAAAGAAGACATCAAAAAAGAGAGGAGGTGGGAAGAACAGCATAATCTGAAATTCTCTCTGTTCTTTATAGATTTATGATTGTTAAAGATCCAGATATAGAAGTTTTCTTTTTTTTTCTTTGAGTCTTGTTTTTCTCAGCGACTCAGTAAGAGTAACCTAGCACAGTTTAGCTCTGCTTGTGTACCACATGAAGTATTATTAACAATACAGAAGGTATGGCTTGGTAGTTTTAACACTTGTGCCCTGCTACATAGGACAGAGACACAATGCTTTGTCAAATCACACTTACAAAAGCTTTAGCAATTTGTATCACCTTCAAAAAAGTTACTACCATACACCCTTATTGAAAGCCATGGGGTCACCATTATGTCTTGAAAGAAGAAAAGCATGGCCAGACAGCAGTACAGTTGAGTAATTTCATGAAGAGATGACAAACTGTGCTAATCAGAGTCTGCAATGCCAGCTATGACCAGGCTGCCTTTAACAGGTGCAGTTAAAATCCATGGACACCACTTGAAATCAACACATGAAAGCTCTGAGAATTACAGTAATCACATACGATTTTTTTAACAAGAAGCTTAAAAGATAACAAAATGGGCAAGCCTGAACGCAAGCACTTCCCTTACATTTTCAGGCACTCCTCATACCTCTGCTGAAAGAAAATTTAGGCCTCAGAAGGGAACAGCCCAACACCAGTTCTAGTGAAGGAAGTGGTCAAGGATACATCACTGATTTTCGAGTCACAGAATCACAGAATGGCTAGGATTCGGAAGGACCTTAAGAACATCTAGTTCATGGATTCATCATTGGTTTTGCACACTCCTTGGGCAAGCCACTTCAATTTACAATTCAGTTCCTCAGGGGTAATAATGAGCAAGCAAAACTATTTTGCCATATGAGCTCACTTTTTTAGACTAGAAGTATCATGAGATAAATGTCTTTGTTAGCGTTAGGTTTGAATGTTGCATTTGTCCACAGTCATCTTGCTTCCATATTGTTCTCTAAACATTGCTGAAAAGCAAATACACAACTGGGGAGCTCCAAAGCGTAACTGCAATGACATGCTACCATTTACTGTACATAAAACCTTGCAAAACATCTAACCACTACTTCACCTCCAACCTGTTAATCTGCTGTTACTTTAATACGAATGCGTAAATAAAGCAGACCAAACCAGAGCTGTACAGCTAAGTATCATGGCTTAATCTACAGGCAGTTAAATACCACACAGCTGGTTGCCCACCCTACCCCCTGTACTGGGATGAGATAAAGATTTGGGGAGCAGGGGGAGGGTTGAGATAAAGATAGTTTAATAGGACAGGAAAAGGAAAGTAACAATAAAAGAATCAGAATATACAAAACAGAAGATACACGATGCAATCACTCACCACCCGCTGACCCATGCCCAGCCTATTCTGAAGCAGTGGCCCGTGGCCAGCTTTCTCCCCAGTGTATATACTCTTGTGATGTCATATAATATGGAATACGCCTTTGGCCATTTGAGGTCAACTGTCTCAGCTGTGTCTCCTTCAGCTCTCTCAGCCCCCCAGCCTGTGCGCTTGTGGGATGGTGTAAGAAACATAGAATCATGGAATAGTTAGGGCCGGAAAGGACCTCAAGATCATCCAGCTCCAACCCCCATGCCATGGGCAGGGACACCTCACACTAGACCATATCACCCAAGGCTTCATCTGACAGTGTTTCACTTAGCGCAAATGCTGCTTATCGACAAATAAAACATCAGTGTGTTACCAACATTATTTTCACCCTAAAACCAAAACACAGCACTGCACCAGCTATTAGGAAAAAAATTAACTCTATCCCAGCCAAAACCACAACACCAAGACAGCATATCACTGAGCCCTGTGACTGAGGCTTGCTCAGAGAGATGGCTCAGGTGTGTGGGTTGGCACATCTCCACACTAACATCATAAAATCATAGAATAGTTAGGGTTGGAAAGGACCTTAAGATCATCCAGTTCCAACCCCCCTGCCATGGGCAGGGACACCTCACACTAAACCATGTCACCCAAGGCTTTGTCCAACCCCGCCCTGAACACCGCCAGGGATGAAGCATTCACAGCTTCCTTGGCCAACCCATTCCAGTTCCTCACAACCCTCACAGTAAAGAACTTCCTCCTTATATCCAATCTAAACTTCCCTTTTCAAGTTTTAACCCATTACCCCTTGTCCTATCACTACAGTCCCGAATGAATAATCCCTCCCCAGCATCCCTGTAGGCCCCCTTCAGATACTGGAAGGCTGCTATGAGGTCTCCATGCAGCCTTCTCTTCTCCAGGCTGAACAGCCCCAACTTTCTCAGCCTGTCTTCATATGGGAGGTGCTCCAGTCCCCTGATCATCCTCGTGGCCTCCTCTGGACTTGTTCCAACAGTTCCATGGCCTCCTCTGGACTTGTTCCAACAGTTCCATGTCCTTTTTATGTTGAGGACACCAGAACTGCACACAATACTCCAAGTGAGGTCTCACAAGAGCAGAGTAGAGGGGCAGGATCACCTCCCTTAACCTGCTGGTTACGCTCCTTTTGATGCAGCCCAGGATACGGTTGGCTTTCTGGGCTGCGAGCACACACTGAAGCCAGCTCATGCTGTTTCTCACTGACCAACACCCCCAGGTCCTTCTCTGCTGGGCTGCTCTGAATCTCTTCTTTGCCCAACCTGTAGCTTTGCCTGGGATTGCTCCCACCCAGGTGTAGGACCTTGCACTTGTCATGGTTAAACTTCATGAGGTTGGCATCAGCCCACCTCACAAGCATGTCAAGGTCCCTCTGAATGGCATTCCTTCCCTCCAGCGTATCAACCGAACCACACAGCTTGGTGTCATTGGCAAACTTGCTGAGGGCGCACTCAATCCCACTGTCCATGTCACCTGCAAAGATGTTAAACAAGACCGGTCCCAACACCGATCCCTGAGGGACACCACTCGCTGTTGGTCTCCGGTTGGATGTTGAGGCATTGAACACAACTCTTTGCATGGGGCCATCCAGCCAGTTCTTTATCCACAGAGTGGTCCACCTACCATACTGATGTCTCTCCAGTTTAGAGACAAGGATGTTGTGTGGGACAGTGTAGAACACTGCAGAAGGCCAGGTAGATGACACCAACTGCTCTACCCCCATCCATCAGTTCCACAGCCCCATCATAGAAGGCCACCAAATTCATCAGGCAGGATTTCCCCTTAGTGAAGCCATGGCAGCTGTCACCAACCACCTGGTTGTTTTTCATGTGCCTTAATATACCTTCCAGGAGACTCTGCTCCAAGATTTTGCCAGACACAGAGGTGAGGTCTGTAGTTCCCTGGGTCATCCATTTTCCCCTTCTTGAAAACATCACACAGCTGTTGGATTGGACTTCTCTGTGCTGGTAGTCAAATCCTGACTTGACTTACAGTCAATCTTGGGGACACACATGGTTGCCCAATATTATCCCTCTATCTCCACCAAAGCTTACACAGGGTCACATCCCAACTGCAAGCTTTGTACTCCTGCCTGCTCTTAAGTCATTCCCAGGAAGGAGGAAAGGATGGACAGCACAGCTTCAGTCATTTCTGCTCAGGTATCAGCTCATCCTGTGCCTTTTGGACAATGAGACACAGAGGTCTGGGGAGGTGTGGTTGGGAGGAAACAGTCCCTCCTCTTACTGAGCCTCACTTGTCATCAGTAGCTAAGACATGCCCATGATAAAGCGACCAAATCTATCGTGGTGTTGAAGCTGAAGTACACGGAGATGACTGCACCCCCTTTGCCTTCTTCCACCAGACTGAAGTGCAGAGATTTCCAGCCTGTTCCTTAAGGAAGTGTAGAGTATCCTCCTTCTTGCAGCCCCATTGCTGTTTCTTCCCTAGCCACCTCTACAGGAGGAAGGCATACACAGTCCCTCCCCACTGCTGGCAATGGAGGGATGCAGAGAGCCACCCTTCTCTGGGGGAAGAGACAGCAGCAAAGCCATAAAGCAGCTGGCTGGCACACTGAGAAAATACTACATGGCCTGGGACAGGCAACAAAACTGACATGAACACATGGTAATATATGCTCCAAATAAATTTTACATCATTTGTCGTTATGAGCAATTTGATTACAGCCCCACCATGGCACCAGAATAGTGCCCACCATTCGGCTTTAAGAGACACAAACTAGTGGCAGAAGGCCATGAATTGAAAATACCTTCCTTTTGCACTACTGAAAAAAATATTTTCAACCTAAATTTATTCTTCTGTTGTTTTGTTTTTGTTTTTTTTTTTAATAAAGCCCCCACAAACCCAAACTAGATCTGTTCTCCCCACAGACTTACTTTTAAAACTCCTTGTCAGATGAGAAATAAAAACCTCCGAAGTTTCTCCACTACTTGATAGATCCTACAGAGGCCACCATGCTTGTTCTTCCCTGGTTTTTACTACTTTTGCCAAGGACATTACTGCCGCAACAATTTATTTAAATGTTGTTACAATACGATTATGCCTTTATATCACAGAACTAGTTAATAACTCCTATTCACTTCTTTAATTCCAACATAAGCATACTCTTTGTTTCAGTTTGTGTCATTTCTTGCTGCTGCTAAACACTGAAGATACTAATTGTATTTCTGAATCTGCCATTAGGAACATTTATATTCCATTACAAAGAGACACTGAGACAGGAGATAAAACTGGAGAGGAATTTTATCAAATAAGTCTTGGTTCTGCTCCCTGCCACAGTTTGAACAGAGCATGTTTCCTGTTCTGGTTTGATTCCAGCTCTTCAGAGTGATGTGCAAAAAAAATAACCAGAAATTGAATTTGTGCTCTTTTCTCTCTTATTTGTTAGCTGTTTGGGTTGGTTGGTTGGGGTTTTTTTTGATCAGTGCAAATTCTCACCTTCCTGGATCTGTAATGCCTGAAGTGTTCCATTCAGTCCAAATATTTTCCTCACTCTTAGCTGATGGAGCAAATTACATATTCCCAGAAATGTGAATTTTTTTTAACAACAACAAAGTCTGAATTGAAAAAAAAAATGTGAACACCAGAATAAAACTCCTCTCCCCAAGAGTGAGATTTTATTATCTACAGCATCATATTCCATCCAGGTCCCTCACTCTTCAGCTGCAGGAGAATTGTGAGGAATTTTTGAAGCACAGGCATAAGCCAGAGCACTCTCGGATGGCATGTCAAATACCATACTCTTATCTGGGCTCAACCTGGTTTAGGCTGGAGGTAAACATGCTGGATTTCTCTCTGTGCCAACGAGGCTATAACTGCTGTTTTGTGCCACAGTAATAGTATTAAATCTTATTTGATTATTTAAAACAAACAAACAAAACAAAAACCCAAACAAAACCAAAACCAGTGGAGTGGGTAGCTGGGGGGCTGAGTATAGACAGAATCTAAATGTGGATAGTTGAAAAAGAATACAAAGATGCTTTTGCATAACTTAATTTTAAACTATCAACACATCTGCCCAGTACATTTAAAATGCAAGTACAGATATAACTATTCCTTCCCTATATGCTGATGACTCAACAACACAACTCTGGCCTCCAGGTGTGAGTAGTAAAGCAATAAAATACACTTTAGTGTTTTTTACAAATCTTAAAGAGTTTAAATCACACAATCCATATCTCAATTTCACTGACTTCAACCAAATAACTTAATGCATGGGCCCTAACAAGTCTAACAAAATCAGTTAGAGAATCCTCCTAGTGAGCTTCCATGAAGCAACAAGCTTATGCACTGAAAGGTCACACAATCTGTTGTAAAAGAGTATAAGACAGCCACCTCTCTATCTCATGACAAATATTGAAGCAGCTCTAAAAGTCAAGTACCAGATCAATTCTTTCTGGATGCACAGCATATAAATGTCAAGAACTTAAACACATGAAATCAAAAGGAGCTTTTAAAGTTATCTAGGATATTTAATTTTTAAGTTATTTAGGACTTCCAGAGGTACTGATGTGCTCCCCCTCCCCCAAAGCCACAGGCTGCTAGTATGCGTGACAAAATATTGTCACTCCCACATGGTTAACAAAAGAAAAAACAAAAGGTACTAAATACCAGCTTCTCATGTACATGCAAATTTTATTTAGATGATCAAGTCATCTTGGAAGACAACATACTGGCAAGCAGTGTACATTTAAGCTTCACCAAAAGCACATGATCATTAATCTCCTCCTGGGGGATTTCATGTAAAGCTGACAATTTCTGCTTCCACCAGTAATGCTTATTTACTAAACCCCGGATTGGGCTTCAAGCTATCGTTTTGAGAAGAAAACAACTTGTCTGCACTGCAAAGCACCATTTCATCCTAGTTGTGTAGCAGGGACTCCTGATTTTTCTACCTTCAAGTTAGGGGTTTTAGCAGCCCACCTAAATAAATAAATAAAGAAAACCCTCTCCAAACTGAAACAAGCCGCCCAAGCAGGGCAGGCAGGCAGGCGGGACACACACAGGCATCAGAGCAGTTAAGCAGCCAGAAGCAGCATACATACTTCAGACACACAAAGCAAGCAACATTTGAACATTCTTGCCAAATGAGATTATGTGTTTGTATACCTCCCTCTCTCACACATGCACAAACCCACACATTACACAGCAAATAATACTCGCAGAACGAAACAAAGACCCTTTGTTAATGTTCCATAAGGTTTTGTAAAATCCCCCTCTTTGTTTAAAACTGAACTAATAGTGTTGCTCGAGCCTGATGATTTAAATATACAAAGCTTGTATAGAGAAGAAATATAGATTTCTTCTAGAGCAACTAATAACATTGGAAAATACAGATGAGCTTCTGAGAACAGAAGCCCCAATTTACAAGCGTCTTTATTCAGAAAATTAAAAAAGAAAAAAGAAAAAAGTGGTAAATACTGCAGCCATTCAAATGCAGGCACTCTGAAAGGACACAACTGGAGCTTAAGGTTTATCACAGCCAGATGTGTTTTAGCAGAATCTCTTATGGTTACCTCCCACCAACAAAAGTGCTAATACCAATACAATTTAAAAAAACACCTGAATAAAAACAACTCCCCAAAATTTCCAAAACCCAGCAAGTTGTCTCTCTGCTTTTAATCCCCAGCACCTTCAGAAGAGTGTTAGTGTGAATGAAGGAAAGGTGCTTTTTTCTTCTTAAAAAACAACCCAAAGCAACAAAGCAGCTTCACAGTTAGAACCGAACAAAGTATCACACTGAAAAGGATCATTCACATAGCATTCTATGTGGAGCACTCTAATGAGGAGCCTCTACAGCAGCCTCTCTAGACAGGCTGCCCTGATGTACATATTCATTTTGCAGGGCTTAACAGCATCCCTACAATAAACTGTAAAGGTAAGACAGTTTGCTGACAAGACGTTCTCCTACCTGAAGCTTCATTTTCCAGCACGAATGCATGTGTGTATCCTCAGTGTAGCCTCCCCTGGTTGCATGACTCCTGTTATCCAGACTAAAGAGACGGAGCTGTGTAAGCAGAGCTGCTGACTGCCCTACATTTGCCTGCAGATGAACAGAAAGAGTTGGTGCTGTACTTGCCTGGGCTTGTTTAAGCCCCCTAAATATAATACTAGTGTAGCTCAAACTAGACTATTTCCTCCAGCTGATTCCAGTGAAAGGATCTTGTGATGAATAATGCATGAGAGCTTCTATGAACATGTTCTATTCCTTGCAGCAGCTGATGTCCATCCACTTCTCCCCCCTTCCCGAAAGCAATCCCTAGCAATTTTTGTGCTATGAAGCATAAAAATTCTCCCAATGTCCAAAAAGCAAGCAGGATGCTCCTCCCAGACGCATTTTCTTTCCTCTATTCATTAGTCAAGCCAATAGGTCTGGTGATTTTCTTCCTTTTCTTAAAAAAGAAGATAAAACTCCATGCAGCTGGAAATCAAAGAAAGCATGATAAGCACAGAACTGTATCTCTGGAGTACACAATACTAGTAAATTCGGTTGCTTAGTAATTATTTTTCTTATTCTTAAGGGCTGGGATGCAACAGAAGCTGCATAAAGATGAACACCAAAGACAGAGAAAGAATGTGACAGTCCGGAAAACAATACAGCACAAAGAAGGTGGGGAAAAAAAATCCCTGCTTGCTGTAGCTGGCAAGTTCAGTTGATTGTTTACAGAGACTGCTGAGGAGAACTTAGTGGGTGGAAGAATATGTGAGATAAATTCACATGCTTCTTGAACAATAAATTCCATTGTGTCAGTACAACTTTGCAAGCTAACTATAAAAATTACTTCCTTTCAGATATTCTTCCACAGAGCGAACAAACACAGGACTAATTTGCAATTACTTTATTTGCAAGTGCAATTATTGCAATAGGCAAATGTCAATACATACCACTTGCAGATTCAGTTGTATTTCTCAGAATTGTTTGCTTTTGACTTCGTTGTTAGATACACAATGAATTATTTGGCATCTCTTTATCAGCTACCTACTACAATCCAAGTGACATAGCTGTCCAAACACAACTGAGAAAGCTTTCACAAGCTGTTAACTTCTTGTAAAAGAAATGTTGCTTTAATGTAGTGTGTGTGCAACTTCCTAAATCCTGAACACAGCTTTTCAGTTTGGGCATAACTCTCTAGACATCTCTGGGGCTGCATTTCTCAGGTCACATCAACACTCAAGAGACGATCCCTGCTGTCTACCCCTGCCTTGGGTGACTTATGCAGAAGAGATAAAATGCAAAGACAACTGAAAGACCCCAAAAAGAAAGGAATATTCAACACATTAGAGTCACTTAGTGCTCAGTCGTGAGCAGCTGTTACTTTTGAAGGACTCCTCTTTCACCTCTGCTAACACTGATACTCCTTCAACACAAACCTTAGGACTCTCCAGACTACATCATCCAGACAGTTGCATTTATTGTTGTGTTTTTCCTGGAATACCCTAGGAATGCTGTACACATCACAAGGCAGAGGAAGAGACTTCCTTTCCCTTCAACTGCACTTTTTCCCATACCAACTCCATCTTCTCACCCTCTTCAGATAACTGCACCCCATTCAAAATTATGTTTTACCACAGCAGTACATGATACAAACTTTGGGCCCAGGACCACCCTGCCCATGCTTTGTATCTCATACTCGCTCTCTCATGCATGCTCAAGAACAACACCCTGAGTTGGATGAACCTTTTGTCTCATCCACCGCTGCTGGTCCCATATCCTGAGCACTCTGCATAACTCACCATTCTCCCTCCCAGACCAAATATTACTTTTTAAAAAGGAAAAATCCAACACAAAATCAGCTCCACACACACTATCAGATTGACAGCAAAGGCTATGGAAACACTTCACATATCAATATCCTGTGGTTAAACCTCAAGGAGGCAAACTTCCTTAACAGTTAAAAAATGAGGTCTGAATGTCTTCCTTCAGCTCTTCCATTACAATTTTAAAACTGGGAATCAAGAAGCTTCCAGAAAATTACCAGGGCTGCTTAAGTGAGAGGGCAAGGGCCCTGCACAAGCCCAGCCTTGTACACCATGAACTACAAGGTAAGCAATTGGGCTGAACACAGTGGATGCAGGACTACATTATAGAAAGATCTTCTGTTTTTGCAAAGGAAGCCAGAGGGAGTACATCTTGTTAAAGGAAACATACTCATATGGCATACTCAGATTCTACACTATCAACAAACAGTGGCATATTAAATATCTGAAATGAATCATTTAAAGTGCAACACACTAAATAGTTTTGAAACAGGGCATGTTGTGTTCATTTGTGTATGACTGCATTTCAGAAACCCCAGCAGATTGTAAATAATAAGCTGCAAGATTAGCCCTATCAATAGCAGGGTACAAAACTCATCTTGGTATTTTCATACCAGGTGAGCTTCGATGAAACAGCAGAGTACTCTTCCCTCCCTGTGTCAGTCCTGTGGACTCTCATAAGGAACTAGTGTGAACAAGCAGTTTACAACCAAAATTTCTGTCTTAGCTCAACCTGGGCAACTGCACTGCCATGAATTCACTCTCTAGATTTTTTTAATATCTGGAAGATGGAGCTGAATTCTGAGAGTATTTCTTTCCAAAGGCTCTAACTCTGAAGCTAATGGAAATGAAGTGCTGGATGGTAGGGGGAAATCTTCCAAATACACATTGTAAGGCTTTATATGCAGGGAAGCATGTATTTAGGCTGAGTTAAGAATTTCACATAGCCTGTTGGATATTGACCCTTGTCCTCTTAGTACTTCAGGAGGTTAGGCCAAAGGTTGTGAGGGTTGGTTTCTAAGTTCAGCAGGTGTATTACAGCCATTAAGAAGAATTACGCAAACACAATGAGTTGAAGAGAAATCCGGTTTAATGACATTCTGTACCAGTGTTATGCCACTGAACTCTCAGCAAAACTATGTCTGCACATGGCCAACGCAGCTACTCCCATGACACCATGGGTTATGAGTAAGTTTCTGGGAGAAACAAACCAGAAGACAAACAGATCAGCATGAGAGTAATTAAACAGCTTCTATTATTTCAGACAGCTCTCTCCATTGGGTATTCAATTTAAAACAGGAGTGAATTAAAGCATATCTGCCTTCTAAAAAGGATCCTTCTTAGGGATTTAAATAAAAGAAGTGTTTTCTTAATTTTTTAAAGAATAATGGACTCTGTGTTCTGAATCCATCTGTTCACTTACTGTAGCACACAAAGTTTGTGTTTCTTAAAACAGCAGCATCTAAAATGATGGGATTTTCTCTAAAAATCTGTCCATTCAGTAAAACACACACACACAAACTGGAAACATGGGTATTGAAAGTCTAAAGCCATGTGGCAGAAGTGACATGTGATATTCGATTACTTAATGGTAGGACTAGAGTCTTGCATGCCCAAAATAAAGCAACTTGCTTTCTGGTTGGGGTTTCCCCTCCCTCCCCCCCCAGTATCAAATATTAGATTAAATAATCAAGTATTGGAATTTAACTAACATGTTAATTGGTTATTATTTATGCGAATGAAAAGAGCAGTTTAAAAATTAAAGGCATTCTACTTAAGAGCTTTATATTTCACTTAAAACAAACAGCATTTTGTAGCATTGACCTGCATGCCTGAACAACCATGTTGCTACTGTGAAAGAGACACAGAAGTGGTCTCACCACAGCAAGAACTGTGTATAGCAAAATCATCTTTCATTCATGCACACTTGCTAGGTAAAACATGAAATGGTGTGCAGCATCAGCTTACAGATACCATTACTTGCTTATGCTAGGCGACAAGCTGAATTGTTTTGGTTAAGTATTTAGCTACTGGCTGGCCAGTTAATTTTACAGTCAAATTTTGTACAGTCTATTTAGTTCCTTCCATTTTTAAATAACTGCAACCTCCTAGGGTAATTCTCTAGAAGACCATCTGCTCGTTTCCTATAAATCCTCCTTTCAGACCTTACGCAAATTTCCAAGCTGCCAATCAGAACTTCTTTGATGTCTGGGTGAAAAAACCCTCCAACTATTCTGAACTGAAACATGCAGTACAAAAAGATTAGTTATCCCCGATCAGTAAAATAACGATAGCAAAGCAGGTCATCTCTCTGCAGCACATCTCACGCAGCAGGTAACTCCCTCAGTGGGATGAGCACTTGTGCTCTGAAAGGATGGTCACCATCCAGGGACAGTTTGTCTCACATTTTTAGCTCATCTTATTCTCTTCCAAGTTTAAGCTTTTCCAAACACTCTTTTCTGTGACTGACATTTTTCAGCTGGTACTGCCTGGGAACACCTGGTGGACACTTCCCAGGTCTAACCCCAGAAAGAAGATGGAGGGAAAGAAGAACCCATTTGTATGGGAAAAGTGTAATGGAGGAAAGATGGGATGAGGAAATGTTAAATACCAAGCAGCGTTTCCTGTTTGTGAAACTGCATCATCATGCTTGTGCAAGCGCCTGCACTGCTCCTCTCAGGCTTCTGAATTGCTGTAGGCTGTACAGATCCAATGTTACACCAGACTTTTTCCAAACAAACAAAGCTGGAGGGAGTTTCAGCAATCAGGAACACACTGAAGAAACTAACAGACTTTGATTCAGCAGATGTTTCTCCAAGCCTATGTGCCTTTCACAGTGAAAAAGAAGTGAGGATTTTGTATCTATTTTTAATTAAATTAGCACCAGTATCCAAAGTCTGTAGCAAACATTCTCAAATACCACAGAACAGTCCATGCTTCCATGGAACAGGCAGAAAGACAATACCTGTGGGTAGGAGCTGACTTTTGACTGCTGCCTGTGCCCAATTCAAATGCTTGTCGCTGCAACAGTAAATTCACAATGCTGCAAAGCAATATAACGATGCTTATCCAAGTACTGGGGTTGTCAGTAATGCACCTACAAACCAAGAGTGGTGTATAATGATATGGCCTGAAGATGTTTTCCAAAAAGCATTAAAAGATCGATTGCAGAAAAAACCCTAACAAACCAAATCCACAAAAAGCACTTCTGACAAGCGAAAAATGGATGACTGAACGTGAAATGAAAATGCAAAGCAACTAAGGGCATATTAAGCTTCCTAAATGGTTTTATTTCCCCTCACATCTACAGCTTTGGCTCTTTGTTCCGCTTTTTTGCCTCAGAAAATACAGCTGAGTTCAGAATAGTGGATTGCACACAAGTTCCCCCAGCAAAACTGCATAGGCAGGAAATAGTTAAGACACTTTCACAAACATTTGAGAAATCTAAGGAAAAAAGTAAAAACCGGAACTTTGTTATAAAGAGGAACAGCAGCAGCTTCCTTAGAAGTTCCTCAAAAAAAACCAAAACAAACCAAAAACCAAAACAAAAAAACCTCAACATCAGATTTAAAATTCATGACAGCTAAAACCCACCTAACATTGCACAAAAAGAACTCACCTGAAAGAATGCAACAGACATGCAGACACAGTGGTCAGGACTCTGCATTAAACATCCCCCAAAACTCTAGCTATAAACCAGAACCTCACACACTACGCTTATTTCTGGCTTAACCACTGAACTGAAAAACAGTAGGGCCATAAAAACCAGGTTGATCCTGCCTACCTTCCTGCACTCTCTAATCCACCAAGATTTGTGCGTGCATTGGCTAGACTTACTACAGGTAGCCAGATAGAAGCCAGTCTTAAAGGACTCCTATGTTCTACCTCTCGTGTTCCAGATGGGTAGCTCCACACTGCCTTTGCCAACAGACGGCATGTGGGCACAGAGCCGGGCAGACCAGAGTGGACGTTCTCTGGAAGAGGATAAATTGTCAGAGTGCATTTTGGAGGGGGGCAGAGGACAGACACTTGGGTTTTGCTGGATGAGGTACTGGTGAATAGCACTTTTAAAGTACTTCCTTTAAATGAGCAGGTGTAGCACTAGGGGTAAAGAGAGGTCAAACAGAAGCCTTTAAGGAACTTCAGGGCTCTTGTAATGATTAGCTACCTGATTCACAGGTGGGCTGAAACCAACCAAGCTGCTATAACATTTAAACCCAGATATCAAAACTTACGAAAGCAAGTATTTGGATCTAGAGATGGTATCTAGTACATTCAGTACATATTTCCGATCTCTCCTGGGGGCAATGGGAAGATTCCTGGCAGCTGGGAGACAGAGCTACAAGGGTGGGCAGAGGCTAGAACTGAGAACACTTTTGGGAGATAACCAACTGTCACCAGTCCTACTCAGCATCAGACTGGGGGGACTGATGTGAGTTCAAAATGCTCAAGAGCTAGGAGCACTAGCAGTGCTCTCTACTGTATATACATTTAAAAGGAAATGGAGGTTTATAAATGATAAGGGGTAAAACCAGAACAGAACAGCATGGCATGGGCACGATACTGCAAGAATGGAAGCTCTGAGGAGGACAACACAGCCCGGCCACACAGGTTGCCTCTTTCCCCAGATGCACTTACAAGAAAGACCCAGTTTCCCAAGGAAACTGCAAGCTCCGCTACTCAGTCAGTTCATTCTAGTAATCATTAGAAAGCATGTTTCAAAACAGCATTATTTATTCAGGCTTCAAACCACAAATAGTGTAAAAGGTGGCCGCAATACCTGGGCATGTTACCCACTCACAAAATTCTCCCCACTAACACTTGCAGAAGAAATGTCCCTCATACCAGCTGAGCTCATCATGCACTGGGAGAAAGTGCTGTCTTGCTGCAGACATGCTCGCCCCATCTGTTTTTTGGGGTTTGGTTTTTTGCCAGTTTAGTATCTTCTGTGAACACTTCCCTTGTAGTCTGTTTTAGCTCACCAAAACTCCCACCTTTAATTTAGTATGTCTGATATGGTGGAGTGTTCCCTTTTATTTCTTTTCCCATATGTTTCCATCTAAAAAAGGAACAAATGATACCAACAGAAAACATGTTAAACAGTGAAGACCTGACTCCTCATAGATGTGAAGTCAGCCTTGTCAACTGAAAATCAAATTAAGATGTTCCTGCTGGTTCCACAAGGCTGGGGCTAAAGCAGTCATTAGTCAATATTTTCAATAATCATATGGAAATGAATTAAAAAACCCCAAAACATAGGAGTTGCTACCCGTTACATTTACAGGTGACACAAAGTTTAGCTGAGTAGTAAAAATTATGAGGTTTACAGCCACTTCATAGACATTGAACATCTGAAATTGATTTGAGGGGGGAAAAACTGTACTCAAACTGCATTTTCAACAAATCAAAGTGACAAAGGCTGTAACTGCAAGTTATAGAGGCTTCAGTCTGTGAAGTACAGAATTTAGGAAGTTGAAGTGACAACTGCAGATGAGAACCTGACTGAGGTTTAAGGACAGGATCAATGCCTTTCACCCCTGCATTTGTAGCAAGTACAAATCAAGTAGAGATCAGTTTTCCTTTTGAAGCCCAGCATTGCCAAGTTAGGTGCTGGAGAAATGAGGGAGCACAACCACTGGAACATTGCCAAAACCCTAAAAGCAAAAGCAGCACAGCTTGCCTTGTAATCAAGACACTTGAATCTCACATGTCCCACTCTTTCCTTTCAAATGGAAGGAGAAGGGGTTCAATAAGACATCTCTCCATCCTTTACTCCCTCCAGATGTTTTCAAGGCTGTGGGAAACACTCTACTGGAAGAGAGTCAAGAATTTTATCTGTGAGTTTATCTAAAAAGTAGATGACCAACTTGTTTGTAACACACTGATAGGTCCAAAAACACAATTAAAGAGCCTATTTTAATTAATGGAGAAAGAGTCACCAACAACCAGCAGCTGGGAGCTAAAGCCAGAAAAACTTAAAAAATAAAAATAAAGCTGTGTGTGGTTTCTGTAAACTGTGATGGTGGTTGGCATGGAAACAAACTACTGAGTAAGACAGAAAATTTACCCTTCAAGTCAAGGGTGGAGGTTAAAGTGCCTCTTCCAAAACACCACGAGTTATAGGTTCAATGTACACTGCATCTAGTCACCCCCATAATACAGGTCATTACAAGTCAGATGTGGTCATCCCTACTAGCCTTCAACACCACAAGCTTCAAAGGAGTCATTAAGATAAAACAAGCCATTCTCAAACAGACTGATGGGAAAGAGTTTTGGGGTGGGAGGTGCTGCTTTTATCCTGCTGACTTCAGTTCAGACAATCAGCTCTTTATTACCACTGCTTAGAAATACATGAACATATCTTTATTTTAAATAGCTATATTCTGCTTTGCACATTAAAAAGTTACATGCAAAATAGTTCCCTTTTTATTACTATTTATTCAATCTGTACTCCAACATGCCCTTTCCTCTTCCTAATGAACTTCACCATTGTATGATGATACAGATTTTTCATTTGGCAATTTGAAGCAATATAAGCCAAATAAATCAAAGTTTTCATATTAATCACAGAAAACTAGTTCAGTTCTATTCCCAGCTGTAAGGGCAGAGGTATCTTTTATTTACTTTAAGTACAAACTGACACTGCCAGTACTCAGTGGCCCCAATTTGCAAATGTTTCCATTAAGTACCCTAGCAATTCCCTTCTAAATGATTAACTTAAATAGCTATGGTTTAAAGTTTACAGGTAT
The DNA here is from genome assembly GCF_012275295.1 of Melopsittacus undulatus. Classification (NCBI taxonomy): domain Eukaryota; kingdom Metazoa; phylum Chordata; class Aves; order Psittaciformes; family Psittaculidae; genus Melopsittacus; species Melopsittacus undulatus. The sequence continues at coordinate 91,952,464 of NC_047530.1, forward strand.
GCAGTAGCTATGCTTCCCTTTTTGCAAGTGTCCCAACCTTTGTGTCTGGGAATAGGAACATCCTATTCTAGCGGTCACTTCCACATTTCTGCCTGTGGATGTCTGAGTAACTCCAGTGTCTCTGGAGTACATGATGCTTGTCTCAGCAGCCATAGGGGAAGGCACACTGAAGCATTTCACGTGGAATGCAGCTGATTAATTGCTGTTACATTAACCAGCTCAGAGAAATTAAGATGCAAAAGTCAGTGAATGTTTCACTTGGTTGCATATGAGCCTGCCTTGCAATCTTTACCCACATAATGTGCTTTCATCCATCTGCATTACAGTAAACATAACTAAAAAGGACAGCATGTGTGTGTGTGGGGAACCAAGAAACAACTATTCTGTGGGATTAATCACATGTTTCTCTGTTGTTATGCATAAAACCTGAAGCCATAAAATATCATGTAAGCTACTTGCTGAGGGAAACTATGGTGATGTTTCAAAGTGATGATCCAGAAACCACTTCTGGTACATACTGCTTGGCAATAGTTACTAGAAATAGGCAGGCAGATGATGGCCAGAAAAAAAACATTACAACTGGTGTGAAGCTGTGCATCCAGTCACAACTGACTAAAACACTTCTTGTTCTGAAACTTTCCATTCAGGAAAAGCTAACAATATGTATAACAAGGTTATTCTGTAACCACTGTAAAAGGAAACAAACTAAAATATTATTAGTTGGTATTCAAAAAAAAAAAAAAAGAACTAGCTCCTACAACTTTCAAAACAACTTTTTTAAGCTCCTCTCTCCAAGTCCTAGGAGAAGAATAATCTCATACTTCTTTCAAAAGTTTGATGCCAATCCATAATTTTGATCAAGATGTGGTCATGGGATCTAAAATGTAGTACAGAACGGACAATAAAAGCTAAAGAAGAAAAAAAAAGAAATATTGCAGACCAGTCACTTCCATGGGCTGTATGGTCCCGCCTGGCATCAACATAAGTTGCAGAGGTGATAGGACACAATTCCTCTTGTGTGAGTGACACCCATCCCTGTAGGGCCTCAGAGGAATTGCAGACATGCCTGCTTGTATCTGCCCTGGAAACAGGGTATTGAACTGTGGAACTATAATATTCCTTTGTATACGCTACTCACCACACACTAAGATGCACGGAGATCTCTTGTCTCTAGCAAGCATCTTCTCTATTTAAGAGGGGTCAACATCTCCCACCCAGGGAAGCACAAATCTAGCATGAGAGACACTCCACATTAGCTCAAACTTGAGAGCCACTTCTCAAACAAGTCCTAGCACTCACTGAAAAGCAATGCTGAAATAGCATGAAGATAAGAAGAGACAGCATGGGTTGTCATTCTTTTAACTCATTTATTGTTTTTCTAGTAACAAAGTACAGAAGAAAGGATAGTACATTGGCTCAGAAAATTCTTGTTCAAAGAATAAACTGCCTCCACACGGATTTGCAGCATAACATGGGTAAGCTTTTAATGTCCATTTTTGACAGCTCTCTACAGAAACTAATGAATTAATTAAATGGCTAATAAAAAGCTCCACCTGCAGAAGAAATATCAACTAATTTGTTGCAAAAGACTTCCATGACTAATGTAAGTTCAAAGAAAAAAGTTCACACCTGACTATTACTGTACATGCCTGTACATACTGTACTGTACCTCCACATCACCTCTCTTTTCTGCACTTCACCAGAATCATGAATCAAGTCTGCTTTGATCACACATATAGGAGTTACAGCCAACTGATCAGTATTCTTGGGAACTATGTTATCAGGTGCACTGGGGTGTTGCTAATATTTGTTCTGGGTTCTTCCCTGTACATGCAAGCCTACTATATCTGTTTGCTAAAATGGCTGCTAGCCTGGCCTTGCTGATTGAGGTCACCTCTCTTTTGATCTACATCATGACTGTGCAGCAAGCAGAACTCAGCCCTCAACATCTACTAGATCACCACTGTAACTACTAGACTATACATTTAAAAGTGCACCTGAACTAGTAAAAGCATCTCAAGAATTTCTCCAACCTCATCTGTTCTGAAAGTTTCCTATCTGCTAATATCTGCTAACTCACTGCTCTCTGTATCTTCATCTGTGAATCTCAAGCCTGTTACGGGTATTAGCTAACATGAACAATCCTCCTGATATAACCACGTAGACAAAAGAACTGAAGGGTGAAGTATTTAAAGTGGTGACTGCCAGCACCAAGAGCTGAAGAGGAAGAGCTGTAAGACAGGAAGGGGAACACACACAGCTGGACACTGTGGCTGGAGGAAGGCAGGGACTTCCAGGATGGGTTCCCACTCAGTCTCAACATCAAGGCTGCTGGGCCGTACTACCTTATGCAGTAATGGGATAATCTCATCTCGCAGGGAGGCCTCTCCACATTTCTGCTGGCAGTCTTAACCTCTAGGTTTGGAAAGCAATCTGGTACATCCTGGAGCAGTAGACAATGTTTTGGATAAATTGTGTATGTGAGAGTAATAGTATTTAATTATATGGTTATGTACTGTTGCTTGACTTCCTGAAGCTTGTCCAAGAAAACTGGGACAAAGGATAAGCACAGTACTGTTACTAACAACCATACATAAACATAGCGATGATCACTGAAATGAGCTGACACACCACATGAACCTGTTTCCTTTGTAGAAAGATCAAAATGTCTGTTAAAGCTGTGGATTATCTTGCACAAACTATCCTGCATGGGGGCAGTTGCTAGTAATGTATAATCCTTGAATATGACCTCTGCATTAAAAGGCAAACCTGAAATCAGAAGAATGAATGAATCGAAAGACAAGTAGAAACACATGGCTCTGATACTTTCCTCCCTATTGGCAAGATCTCTGTTTGTTTGCGCTAAGAATGTGATATGAAGGAGTTATAAAACCACAACAGAATCACAAACAAAAGACAACTCTCACTCCTATGCTCTGCAGACAGGACCATGTAGTCTCCAGTGTTACAGAGCATTGTCTACAGGAAAAATACCTGGCACAAACAACGTGCTAAAGAGACATTAAATAAGCAACAGAACATTTACACCTTTGTTTGGTTGGTTTTTTTGTTTTGTTTTTTTGTTGGGTTTTTTTTTTTCCTTTGTTCACAAATGGGCTTTAAGGTGAAAGCAGAGGCAAAAGAAGTATTTTGGCTTTTATATGAAGATATTGTGGATCTCTAAGGTTTCTTCTCATTTTAGAAGCACATGAGTCAAGAACAGCAACAGCAACAAATGTCTGCTTATAAACTAACTCAAGAATATCAAGCAGCAAGTAATTTTTCACACCTAAAGCAATTTAGAGAATACTTTAAAAACAGACAAAATTCCTCTGAACCACCACAGGTTCAGTGAGATATGAAGCACAAAATACTTCACTAAATGGACACAGTCACACACTAGTTCCAGTTAACAGAGAGATTTTACTTCAAAGTTAGAAAATAACTTTGAATTAACTAACTTGAACTTTACTTCAAAGTTAGAAAAAAATCTGATTGACATTTCAGAGATAAATAGCCATAAATAATTCTACGTCTGTGAGATCTAGAGTAGTGATTTTCCAAGGTATAAATACTTAAGAGTGGGAAATGCAATTACCCTTCAAGGTGGTAAGGCACACTGGAAATCTGTGTCTCTAAATCCAGCTTTGATATACATTCAAGTAGGTTACACAAGAAATTGAAAGATACATCCCATTTCTTCACTATAAGGTCCCTGAAAAACCTAAGCATAAGACTCAAACTTATTACTGAAAATGTTCTAGTGTTAACTGTTTCCACACTCATAGAATCTGAGTATACGAGTATGTGCTAAATATGCAGACTTGCACTTACACTGACAGATGCGTAATACGCATGCAAAGCATTTAGTAACATGGTCCCAGACTCTTGCCTCCAGGAACACCATTGATACCACACCATTAAAAAATAAGGTGGAAACACACAGCATTCATTTAGCACAGGGGTGAAGCCAAATGCTGCAGATGTGAGGACACAGCCACATGTTGTTAGGTACATAAGGAATCAGAGGCAGTCTACACTCAAGCATATGAAAAAAATATAAATGGGCCAACATCAAAGCAGTGCTTATTTAGAGGAAGAGAACTGGATTGTAACTGAACCTCCACAAATAGGTGATCCCATTCTTCCTTTTGTCTTTGAAGATGTCAAAACTCAGTTCCTGACCCCCAGAAAATGAAATTCTTAATCTCAGCCACTGACCTCAGGGAACGGACATGTGGACTTGCTCAGTAATAAAAGCACGCTTTGACTTGTGGCTGGCATGAAAAAATCTCCATAAGCAACTTCCTAATGTCTGCTACCAAAGGGCAACATGTTTTGTAGCAGATGACCATCACCTCTGCGACCAAGAGAAACTGAACAGATCCCAAAGGTGGATTTTGTTTCTAGGTGTGAGGACTATTGACTCAGAAGGCTGCTCTCCTAAGGGCTCAGATTTCAGCAAAACTTGCATGAGCAATTTCTAAACAATAAATTCCCCCATCCAGAATTCTTCATAAACAAAATAAAGGCCAAGCAAGTTCAGGGGTGCAAACATAAACCTATGTATAACTTGTTAGAAGCTAAAACTTTAAACCACTGGGTGCAGGGTTTAAAGGGACACCAGCAACTTGAAAGCTAGACACAGTTTTAAAATCTCTTTAAGTTCAAGTACCTTAAGGGTATTACACTACAGCATGCCTCTCTGGCAGAATTGTTAGTTTTGTTCTTCTCTCAAAAAAACCCTAAAAACAAAAGCTCAAACCAACCCAAAGCCTAGCCTACTTTAAGTATTTCACCTGTTAAAGAAACACACCCATCTGAAAGAGCAAACCAACAAAGTCACTCACTATGCATCAACAACATCCAACAGGAGGAAAAACCCTGTACTTCTGCTGCCTCTCATTTACAGAAATTACCTTTAGTAAACAAAGAACTCCAAAAATCAGTCTGCAGGAACCCGACAGTATCACTTTAAAGAAACAGCATAGCCACTGGATGATCAAAATCACTGCAAAGAACAATCAGGGCCTTGACTCATGCCTTTGTGGAGCTGTGATGATTTCAGTGGCACTCTGCACTGACACAGATATTTATACGCACTTACAGCTCACTGTGGGACCAAGGCTGACACACGCTTCTTGTTAGAAAGCAAACAAGCAAGCAAGCAGGCTTTTGCCAGGGAATTAAAACCTACTAAACTAAAATTAAATTTAAAACCACTAAAACTCTAAAATCACGAACTCAGATCCAGGGCTCCCTTTATGGGAAGCTGCTGCACATTAACATACACCAGAAACATCAACGGACCTGCAAAAAGCCACCATCAAAACATACTTGGCTATCACATAATTAAACAGCACCAGTACTTCTTTTACAAAATCATAGTTTTGAAAGAATGACTCTCAGCTTGTTCAAGTGAACTGCAGTGAAAGCTAGACAGGTTTTGTTAATATCAGAGAGGTGGTTTAAAAATTCTGGTTAATGCAACAGCTACGGATCATAATAATTAACTCAAAGGTTCTGGTTTTGAGACACCAAAGCAAGGAGTTCACATGCAGTAACCAAAATTAAAACACAAGTTTTATGTAAATAAGTCTGATTACAAGAAAACAGCAAAACCTGAAACTTCCAAAATTTCTTTTCTGAGGCACCACTAAATAAAACTCTGTGCCTGTACCAACTGCTGTGAGCTTTTATGATGTTTACTGAATGTTTAGAAAAAGAGTTTTTTCCTTTTCTTCAAATCCCTTTCAGAAACCACTTCCCGCAGTTTGCCTTTCGTAATTCATCTCCACTCAGAAGCCATCTGCTCCTTTCCTCACACACACATGCTGTACACACTCCAAGAAAAACACAATGCAGAATCAAACGGTATAATCCGACTTTTTTTGTTAGGACAGCTCAAGCGGGAGCAGCTCCCTCCCATCCCATCCCTCCCTCCCACTTCCTGCCTCCTCTCTTCCCTCTTCACTGGGGTTTGCTTGGAAGCAGTATCTCTAGCTTCCAACAGTGGGACTCAAGAGGACCAGCTTCCCATTCTGTACTCAAGTCCATAAAGAGCAGAATGGGTTTGGGAAGGTCACAGCATTTTTGCACATTCACCACAAGCAAGATGAAATGATACCAACCTGCAAGAGGAGCACCCCTCTGATCTCCATGTACACCTTGCTCCCCATGTGCTGCAGCAGAGCAGCAGAACCAGCAGTGGAGAAGGACTCTGGCAAAGCAGTCATCATGGAGGATATAGTAACAAACCCTTCCAGCTGCCCAGCTTTTATCCATACACCTGAAGCTCTTTACAAGACTACCCAGCAGTACTAGTCCTTTTTTATAGATAGAAGGACAGCACAGGCACCCTTAGGGACTTGCCCAACACCATCTAGCAGGGCAGTAAGAGACAGACAAATGACAAATTCTGGACCACTGGTTTAATCCAGGCCTGCCTACACTCTGTGCTTCTTGCCAGCTTTCCAGGTACTACACAAAAGGGAACGATAGTGGTGCTCTTGCCAGGAACACACAGGAGAGAAGAAAGCCCTGAAGCTGGCAAGGGGTAGGAATGGTGGCAACTGCCCACAGGAAGAAGGCAGGCAGGCAAAAGCAGAAGGAGCACCTCAGGCACTCACACCACTGCCAGATGCCAAGGTCTTTATAGAGAAAAGAAATAGGCAATGCCCCATAAGAGCAAGTTCACAAGGGCACCCGACAGAAACTGCTAAGTGCTATGCCAAGGAAGGGTTTGATACAAGTAATAGTTAAGTTGTATTGACAAGCACAGTTATTAGAGAGTTTCTCTAATAACTGAAAGGAGAGATCACAAACAGGGTTGTGTTCAAGCACATGCAAATGAACTCAAGGAAAAGAGAGAGACAACTGGCATTAAGCAGTTTCTAAAGCAATTTTCCTATTTACTTAGTACTCCTTACTAGACTGTTTACTTGTTAAAAGCAATCAGAATGGGAGTAGGTTTAGGCACCTGCTCCTACACAGAGACGTCCTAAAAATGTGTATTTTAGCACAGAAATCAGCCATGGAAATGCCACACTTTCAGCACCACAGCACAGCTTCAGGGATACAGTTTGGAAGGATGTTACAGCCACCTCAGTTATCTGGTGCATTCTCAAATGACAAGGTCTGGGAAATACTATCTGCTCCCAGACTGCAGAAATGAAAGCATTTCCACTGCAGCTCTTCAGGGGTGCTTCTGTCACAGGCTGGCTGCTCTGACAAAAAACTGTCAAATTACTACTTTTTAAAAAGTGGAAAGCACAACATCAACTTTTTCTCTGAAATGCTTTATGATCCATTGAAAAACATGGTAACTAAAAGCCAAGGTTTGAATTGTCAGGAAATTACTATTCCCACTTTGAGGCCAAGTCTATATGCAGTACAGTAGGACACTCATTCTGCTTCTCATGGAAGAGTTAAAGGATACTCAGATAAAAATTCTTCCATAGTTAACCAGTTTCTATACAAAGCAAATTTAATAAAGGAAAAATGCCAGGCCCAGTGTTAATATACAACACAGCTACACATGAACACACAAATCTCAGCAGAAAAATATTAAGGTGAAATTCCCAAAGGATTTGCAGCCTGGCTGCTTAAGGAATTATCTGCTTCAATGGGCAAGCAAAACCAAACACACACACACACACCAATGCCTGAATATTTGGATCAAGTTCAGCTAGTCAGAGCCCACATTCACATGCCCAAAGTCCAAAAAGTGAATGGAAAAAGGCCACAGAGTGCTTCTGTACCTTAAAACCAATATAATAGCTCTCAAAGTATCACACTGAATTGCACAATGTAAAGCATGCACTTTTATACCGAGTTACTGATCTATGACTAAAAATTCTTCCAAATGCATCTATCACTTTTATTTTCACCCTTCTTCAAGTAAGTCCTGCTTTTTCAGTATAACATGGCTTCTTTGAATCAATAGGCCATAATGTCTTTCCTGTTACAGGATAAAAGAAATCATTAAGACAGTAGAAGAAATTTAGCAAGATGCAGCACAGTGCATCTCTCAACGTAATTTCATCCAGGCGAGACAGGTAGTCATAGTATCTCCAAGATAACAGCTTTGAGAAGCATCTGGAGGTATCTGAGATGATCACAACATCTCTGCTGAGCACACAGCAGCCAGTAATACTACACAGCACTTGGAAGACAAGAAGATAGTTCCTCTAAAGCAGAGGACAGAAGGGAGTTTTGGTCAATCAAGCAGAATTAGCAAGTTAAATTTAGACTAGAACATTCATCTGCTTCTGTGATAAATGCTACATGATCTTTGCTGACAACTTTGCTTTGCAGGACCAAGCTACTGCAAAGAAAGAATACTGTGCACTGAAAATTACTTGCACCAACATCTTGTGATCTCTCATTCAAACGCTGATCTTGTCCATTCTGATCCGCTTACAAGATCTGCAGAGACCATAGCACAGGAGGCCACGGTTGGGAAGTACTCACATGTTTTCAGAAGAGCAGTGTAGAAGCTGTTGTTCAGGGAGCAGGACTCCCTACAGTAACATTTACTAAGAGCTTGGCTTCAGCAAGCCAGGCGCAAAGCCCTCAAATAGGCAACAAAACAAAGACAGAGCAAGACCTCAATCACATGCCAGCATCAGATCCTCATTTCCAGGCCAAATCCTGAGAGCTGTTTGCTTTTGGATACATTAGGAAACATCACTGCCAGCGTGTTACCCACCAAACAGGGGAGGGGGGGGGTTTAGCATCTCACAAACAATAGGCTAACAGTGACACTGCTAGTCACTCTCCCTTAAATTAGGTAAGTATCAAGCTATTCCTAGTGAAGGATAAGTAAGAAGCTAATGATGGTTATTAACAGCCCTTAAACCTAACAGTTCATCTGAGTTAGACGCAAGAGTCATAATCCCTTTATGACCTTCCCTATTTTCACTGGGAAAACAGACAAAGTTCTATGAAAGACTGCTATTAACCACAGTTTTCAACTACTTTAAATCTTGAAAATTACACTAACCTGAATCAGAATCTACCAGGCTCTGGTACTTAAAAACAGTAGGCAGGATCTTTGCTTTTAACCACCTCTTCAAATACAGCAGGATTTCTGCCCCAGACCTCCACAGGTATTGAATGCAAATGTTAATCTGCCATGAGGCATGCCTAGGGACTATAAATCACCCACTCTGAGAAACTGGATTATAATGATAAAGGTGGTAAGGATTTCTTGCTATTCTTCACTGTTAGTCACAAATCATTAGCCCAGAAAACTTGCTCTTGTAGCAAGAAAAGCTATCACTAAAACAAGCCAAGCCTTAACCTGAAATACAAAAGCTACAACTTGACCAGAAGTGTGAAAGAGAAGAAATAGTAAGAGATCTGTTCAGCTTGATACTTTTTCCTGTGAACCTCTACTACAAATGTGGAAAATTAAACACATCCATAATCACAAAAGATGACAGAATGGAATATAAAGCATTTTCCTTCTGGGAACAGGACAAACACTGATTTTTCACAGACTAGTGAATTTCTTTCTTCTAAGCACATTGGTGCTTCATTTTCTGCTGCTATGCTGCTTGAGCCTTTCCTCTGAAGGACTTCTTACAATGCAGGATGCAGGTACAGACAAGCCAAAGTTCTAGTCTGAAACAGCAAGAACAAAAGTAAGACAAAATCTCATCTGCTACTTGACACTCTACCTTTACTCACCTTGGCTTTAGCCAGAGCTTAGCAATAAATAGGGGAGATATGCACATGAGTCTGCTCAATCTACAAAGCACACACCTGACAAAGGACTCGGCCTAAGAACTTAGCCTGGTATTACAAAGCAAGCCAACACATATATCTTTGAAGTACTAATATTGGCTTTGCTTGTGGTTTGGGGTTTGTTTGATTTTGTTCAGATTGGCAAGTGGCTTCGTACAACTCCAAAACATTTTATAACCACAGTACACAAGCTTGTTTGAGGTGCTTACTGTTGTTCCTACACAGAAAAGGTAAGGAGTGTTTTTATTACATAGTAAAGGTAAGGTAAGAAAATCACGGCACTTGAATCAAACTATGAAATGTTGCACTTGTTCCTGAAAAACTATGAGATGTTTATACAGAAATCCATGAGAACTGTGTCTAGGCCATCCAGAACACAAAGAAATAACTGTGAGTGGGGTTGTGTAATGAGAAGTCACACAACTGAAATATGAAAGCACTGAAGTTATGAAAATGAACTGCAAATGCCTTCTCCCTCAGTTTTACCTAGTGTTTGTCCCTTGTACAGCAGATATTACTAGGGCACAAAAATAATCTACAACTGCTCAGCAGATTTGCTCAGCACAGGTTCATGCTCCTCTGTATCTTGCAGTGGTTTCTATCTCAAACAGAAAAACGGTAGTTTGAAGTAAATAAAAATATGGCAGTGACAATCTACCATTTCTTTCTCTTGCATCCTATCTCCACTCTACTGCAGACTGCAAATATAAACAAAACTCACAGTCACAGCCAGCAGGTCCTTATTACGCCCAAGAGATACAGGGACTCTGACTAGCAAGTAGCCTTGAATGTCCTAACTGATGCAATAGGAAAATTTAATTGGATTGGTCAGAGTCAGCACATTAACACCTTGACTGCCCTCCAGCTCATTCGTTAGTTCCAGCATTAAAGGTTAACATGAGAAGCAACACAGTTTGCCAGAGTGGGGAAAAACACAGAAGCGCCAGGCTCAGTGTCAGTACAGCTGTGCATTGAGGATGGCAGGCAGTTGTGGTTCCAGTTCTGGTTTTGGCAGAATAGAGGACACTTGAGGGATGAATGAATATGCTCATGGAGAAAAGAAGGCCAAGACTTGGGAAACAAGAAGTGTTTCCAGGTTAGCTTAATCTATCATTTGTATACTCACAGTCCCTGTTATTTCCTCTACAATATTGCATGCATTTAAATATTCTCTTAGGTTTCAAATATCCCAAGGCATGAAAGTACAATAGCAGCCTGGCAAGGAAAACAATAATCAACATTACAACTAGTTATCATGAAGAAAACACAGGGGAGATTTGTTACCATTGAAGTTGCTGTGTCAGAAATTAACAAGTTTAGAAGGAGACATGGACTCCCACTTCTGAGCTCATTGCATGGTCAAAGTTACCACAAGCTGTTTGCATCTTATCAGTCTCCTAATCCCCATCACCCCAGGGGGGGCATAGTTAATTCACAGCACTGCCCTGCTTTTGGCAGAGGGACTTTTTCACTCTCAGCATATTCAGTTTTCATATGGGAGGGGACTGGACAGAAGAAACACCAGAACCCCCTTACCTATATGGCAACTATGTGTAGAAGTAAGATTCCAGCATACTGCTGAGACAAGGTGATTTGTGTAATTAGAGCACCTCATCTGTGAGGATAACTTCTTGCCTAGTCTTGGCAACCAAAAGCAGCAATATGCCAGCCTAATTAAGTACTGGTTTAAGAATCTGAAGCACCAGAATCCATTCTAAGATGTTACTAAGGAAAACACTCCAAAAAATAACAATAGGCCAACTTATTTTTACTGACTCACTGGTGACTTTGGTAGTTGCTACTTGGACAGCTGACAGGTGAGGCAGATGATCCTAACACATGAGGAACAACTTATTTTATCCTACCCAAAGTTTGTCTGAATAGATCGCTTTCTGTAACATGACAGTGCCTTTCTTATCCCTTATACATAAGCTACACCCTAGATCTCCTCAGATCCTGTATCTCCTACAACTGAGAAGTCCATAAAACAAGCCCTGTTGTTGTACCATAATGTGAATGTTCTCTTGATCTGATTTTATGTTAAAACTAAAAAAAACGGCAAAGAAGTTTCTATGTAACTCACAGATAATGTAAAATTCAATGCAGTGCAGCGTACACTAAAGCAAGATGCACACTAAAGTCTTTGGGCTGTATGAGAGAGAGAGCAGGAATAAGTAAGGATGACACATGAAGACTAGACTTAGTATGCCATTAAGAATTCTTAAGTAGCCTATTGATCACAGAATCACAGAATCCCAAGGGTTGGAAGGGACCTCGAAAGATCATCTAGTCCAACACTCCTGAAAGAGCAGGGAAACCTAGAGTACATCACACAGGAACTTGTCCAGGCAGGCCTTGAATATCTCCAATGTAGACGACTCCACAACCTCCCTGGGCAACCTGTTCCAGTGCTCTGTCACTCTTACAGTAAAGAAGTTCTTCCTGATGTTCACATGGAACCTCCTATGCTCCAGTTTACACCCATTGCCCCTTGTCCTATCACTGTATATCACTGAAAGAAGCCTAGCTCCATCATCCTGACACCCACCCTTTACATATTTGTAAACACTGATGAGGTCACCCCTCAGTCTCCTCTTCTCCAAGCTAAAGAGACCCAGCTCCCTCAGCCTCTCCTCATAAGGGAGGTGTTCCACTCCCTTCATCATCTTTGTGGCTCTGCGCTGGACTTTTTCAAGCAATTCCCTGTACTTCTTGAACTGAGGGGCCCAGAACTGGATGCAATGTTCCAGATGCAGCCTCACCAGTTCCATTATACTTATAATCATTAGATACTTCAGATATTTTTGTGTTCTGGTTCTCATTACCACCACCACAAGACCTCAAAATTATTCCATTCACACACATGCTGCCAAGTTAAAAATACAAATCATATCTTCAGAAAACAGTATGTATGGTTATGTATTTCCTTCCTTGTGAATTCTAGTCACTACGAACCATAACACAGCTACTAGATGCCACCAAGAGCAAAGGAAAACAGAATGTATGACTCCATATAGGGGTTCACATTCCATACTATCTTAGAAAGGTAAAATACACCTGTAACAGCTTCTGTGACAACAATACTAGAGCTATCATTCAAAATCCCTGCCTTGAATTCTTATGCAAAACAGAAGGCCATGGCTTGCATTTTACAGAAGTTACTCAACAACAATTTCAAGAACTTTGCAGCCAGCTGCTTTAAAATAGCAGAAGTGAGAATATAGAGAGAATTTGGTAACATTCATCTTCACTCAAGGAGCTGGGGCTTTGGAACAGAAGTGGGTCTGATTTGATCACCCCTGTAATTTTATAGTTAGATAACTCCCTGTGAAAAATCAAGCATATCTAACAGTACCTGTTCCTCTTTTTCTTTGGTCTTGCTCCTGGAGACTCTAGAAGAGGTAACATCCTGAGCTGGAATGACAGAGATTTGATGCAGTGGCATGTTCATCACACCGCCTTGTTTGGTCCTATTATTTATAGGAAGGAGGCTTGAAGACTGTGCTCATTCAGTGCCATTGTCAGGCCTTGCACCTAAAAATAAAAATATCAGTGATGTTAAAGTAGCTTGAAATGCAATTATTTCTAAACCAAAGTTAAGCCATCAATTGGAAAAAGATGCACCTCTTACTTTCTCTCTGGATTCTGAACAGGAGAGTTTGGTGCACTGGCTGAGTGAGGAAAAGATGCAGGAGTTTTAAAGAACTAGAACTAGACAAGTCAGAGCACTATTTATGCAAATGAATCAATAAATAAATAATCAACCAGTTGCGAAAGTGGTCCAAGAGCAGAGCCAGAGGGCAGGGATCACGCTCGAGTCTGCATGGACAGGGAGGAGGAGGAGTTGCTCCACGGAGAGCACCTGGAACACGCTACCTGGAGGTGCAGAGCAAAGCTCACGAAGGTATTTGCCTGAACTGCCAGCCTCACCACACTGGATCAAACTGCTTCAGACATTACCCTGAATTAGGCTGAATGCTGTAGCTTTGCACAAAAAGAGTCAGTGGCCTGCATTTGGCCCCAGTCATTCATATAAATATATACCAACTGGCAACAGGAAGATGCATCGTGTGAGCTGTTCCTTTCTCAAGGCTATTAGAGAATAATATAATCAAAATCCCCTGCTACAAAACAGGAATCCACTGGACTACACACACATACTCTATCCTGCTTTTACTAATACAACAGGGAAGCATTACTTGTTGGAAAGATAGTGACAGATGCAAAATAGCCAGAATTGACAACACTAATCTGGAAGGCAGGCATAATTAGCCATACCTTTTCTTAGATTAGTAAAGTTACTTTAAACAAAAACCTTCTTGAAACATGTAGTATGGTGGAGCCCTTATTTAGAATGTAACCTGTTACAAATGAGACGCAATTGTGTATACAGAAAGGGTAAGAGGGGAATTAAACACAGCAGGGGCTATATTAAACAGGACAACTGAAGGATGCGCTGTTCTTCTGTTTCCATAACATATCAACTCTTTTGTTGGCTGGTTTCGAGTCTGAAAGCAGACAACAGTGCCCTATATATTATGTTCCTTAACAATTTGGAAATATCATAGCCTAGCACTTAAGTGCATACTCTTAACTTTCATTGCATACATTTTAATTGAATATTTAATTAATTGGAAATTTTGAAGATAGGCCAAGCTTCCTAGGTTTCTAATTCTGCAAAAGATGCTGGTCTGGTTATATTTCCATTAAACTCCACAGGAGTACTGCAGTTATGTAAAATGAAAACAAGATCAAGCCTTTTGACTGCTTTTGTTAAATGGCAAGGAAAAAATATTATATATCCAAGGCACTTTATGCAGGGAATGATAGTTCAGTATCATCTCTGCACTGAGGAGAAAAGAGTTATCAAAGCTTGTTGAACAAGTCATGAGCAAAAACCAGAAATGCAGGCAATGCCTGCCGCTTCCCAATCACACACTCCATTTGCTGGACAATGCTACCTGCTCATTAGAGTGCTCAGCCAAATTCATAAGCCTTACTGACAAGTCAAGATTTATATTACTTCCACAGATGCCAAGATGGTGCATAATAAAGCATGCATGTAAGCTTTAGAAGCAGTGCCTCTGTAACTTCTAGGCATCACTAATTAAAAAGATAAAACACATCTACATGCACAAACAAGCAACAACAAGGACACTTCCTTACTGGAGGAGAAGGAAACATGGCACTTAACAGCACTACTCAATCTCAGCCTATAAAGAAAACACAGAACCTCTGCAGGTCCTCCACACACCTGTTTAGCTGTATCCTCTACAGGAGCCAAGCCAGAGGAGAGTTAAATGTGGGCTGAGATGGGAATATGAAACTGTAATAAAGAAGGCAGGAAGGGAAGGTATCTTCCCAAGAAAACATAAAGGAATGAAATCCAAGGAACTTTAAGCTCCAATGAAAATACACCAAGTAATATGTTCTGTGCTATTGCCAGTGATAGCTGAGATAAGGTGAAGGAGACCCTGCTCTGTGTCCCCCCTCAAAAAGGGTTCTAGGCTTGCAGCAAGAACATGTTATTACCATAAAGAGAACAAGGAAAAATATTAGAAAACACAGTTAACCCCCTCTGATTATGGAACTAGATGATCTTAAGATCCTTTCCAACCCTAACTGTTCTATGATTCTACAATTATGATAAACAAGTCAAACCAGTTTTTCTGAAGGTTCTTCGAGGATAGCGTCTGTCAGAATTCTTTGAAAGAGTTCAAGCAGCAGATATAATCAAATTAGATATTCAAAGATTATGTGAAACAGCCCTCCTCTGTAAAGAAGCCTGGCAGACGCTCTAATAAAGCCTGTCTTTGTTCAAGGGTGGCTTAGAAAAAGCTCTAAACATAACCCAGATGCCGCACTGTAGCATCCTCAATCTGGACGGTCCCTAACAACGCACACGCTCAAAGCCTGCCCATATCAACTCAACCTGAAGCACGTTAACTCCACAGCACTAATTAAAGGATAAAGTTACATGAATCAATAGACCATCTGCAGTATCAAGTGCAAACAGACAAGGAGGCCAGAAAAGCAATGCCAGTCAACACAAAGCAAGTTATGACAAGCTCCACGGAACATTTTCCATGGCTAAATTAAGAACACATGTTCCCTGATCCAGGAACTGTGCACCTGCAAAGAGAGAGCCAAGCTTCAAGCACATCAAACTGGGGGGATTGCCCAAAAGGCCCCCAGGGAAGAAATGCTAAGGCCTGGGGTCTGCTCCTAGATATTCCCTTCTCTTCAGGATTCCAGTTAGATGTTCAGGTCATCTCTCACATAAAGCAGGAGTACCTCATCACTGCACTACCTCCATACAACAGCTGAGTACACTCACCCAGGAGGTGTCAGATAAAGGCTCAGCTTGCTTCTCCCTCGTGTGGTGTTTGGTTCATAAACCAGGAGAAGTCCCATAACCACTAGTGTACATGCTGCTCTGCTCATGATGGAAGGACTTTCCAGCTCCTTTTGGCCTGGAAAGCTGAAGTAATCATGGGATGGCTGGATAAGGAGAGATAGGGTACATGGAGGACAAGTCAGGTCCCATAGGCAGGGTGGTCATCTACCTGTGAAGGAGGAGTGATCCTATTCTCCTCCTACCCTCATGGCTGTTCACAAATCATTTACTGGAGTAAAACACTTAAATAAAACCTCTCTTAGGAGTTTGGGCATTTAGCAAACTATAATAAAAAATATGCCTGTTTTCATAGCTGGACTCTTTGGAGATTTCTTTACTAATGCTGCCAACAGCCAGTAAGTCACAAATACAGAATACTGCTCTTGTACAGGCAGGTTTCCTGCAAACGTTGCTGGGACACATAGGAATGGCAGTACAGAGAACAGCCTGAAGCTCTACTATTACCCTCATCTACAGCCACATTGTTTCCTGAAAAATGGATTGCAGGCATACTGCATATTGCAGAGAGCCTTCAGAAACCAATTCCATTACAAAAGACAAAAGAGGTCAAAATCCTGGCCTCAGAGCACATGGAAGATCTTAGCTCAACGGTGCTAAGATTTCACCCAACCAGGTAATCCAGTTTTTCTTCCTGCAGGACAGGAAAACCAGCTCCTAAAAACGCCTCTGAAGGTAGCTGAGAAACAAATGAAAAAAGAAACAAATAAGGAAGGAAAAGCATGCACATGGCTTGGGTCTTGCAGCTGGGACATTCCCCTGACAGCAACAGAAACAGAAAATCAGCTTCCCCTGGGTTATCAGCATTAAGTACATGAAGAGCGATTACCAACAACAGGTAACTTCAGTATAGCAGAAGTAGGTGGGAGATTACTTGAAACACTACTTCTATCATCTACCCTGTCAGAACCTCAGTTCCCTCTGTGACAACACAAGAACATAAATCAGCCATGAAATGAACCTAACAGTCATAACTCGCTGGACTGAGAAGTGCATGCCAGGTCAAGTGAGCTATTCTGCTGTCCCTCACCTGCCACACACTGCAGCTTCTTTGCTCATTACACATTCCAAAGTAAAGGCTAAACAGCTCTTTGCCAAAGATTCCCAGCTAGACTGGGGCAAGTAAGCACAAATAATGGCCTTCTGTTTGTGGTCTGGTATCTACTGAATCTAAAAACATGGAGTATGAACTGCAGATTTTATTTACACTTCAGAAAGTCCACCATATATCTTTGCTATTGGCATATGCTGGAGAACTTCAGCAGAAGCTCTGGAGCTGTAATGGCACTGGCTGCAGATGTTCACAGTCCTTAAGAAAAGCAAGGCATCCTAAGAATGTATGCAGGTGTGTACACATGCTTTGCATTACTCACAGGAGATGAAAAAAAAATAGCAAATATGTCAGCTGTTTCCTATTTAAAGTACCATAGGCATTCTGGATTATACGAGAGTCTGTCTTGATGTGAATGAAAGGTAAACCCTGGAACCTGTGGTAGAAACAAGATGATAGTCACTAATGAAAAGAACTGGAAGGAATTTCACCTGTGAGTCGTTCTGGTCTGCTTCTGACACTTTTCTCCAATTTCCCTAGCCACCATTAATGATAACAGCTGTATCACATCGGTCAATGGTCTGATAATCTGTTGTAGGATGGGTGGTCAAAAATAAAGCAACAGACTACTGTTGTCCAGATAATCCAGACCCTGCAGTGCCATGCACTGCCATCACAACTCTGCTATGGAATAGATGCAATCTGTGACTTCAGGGGACCAATCAACTGCAGGCTGGAAAGTGCTGCCCTCAGGCTTTGTGGATCACTGCCCTGAAATCTGGTCTTCTGAAACTTCCCCTCTATGCAACACAAAACCTCATCAACCCAAACAGGAATGGAAACCCTCTGAAGAAACTTGTGACTGCTGCTAGATGATATAACATCTTCATCAGCTAACTTATTTTCTCCTGTGAGACCTGAAATAACCTGTTAATGCAGATGTGGAATCTGTTTTTCTGGTGGAGGTCTTGATGCAAAATCTCCAAGCCCCATTAAAAGAATTCTTTGGTTTTGTTGTTGTTCTGAAGGTAACAGAAGCCTTCACGCAGTGACCTTAGCAACTTCCTGTGTGCATCTCTAACTTTCCTTACCTTCACTGACATATGGCTTATGCCTACTTTCTATACACTACATTTTCCGTATTTGCAAATATTTCCAATCCTATTAGCTTCTGTTGGCTCCAGTTTAAAGCTTTTATTTATTTCAGTTTGAGCTTGTCTGGACTCCTCCCCTACTAATGTAGCTTACATAATCCTTTTCTCAAGAAGACAGATGTGTATTTCCAGTAAGAGATTCCTACATCTGCATTTCATTTTGTTTTACTGTAGCTTAATCAGTACTTTGTTAACAGCATTATTTAGGAGATGTTATCAAGCCCCATGCTCTTCACATGCATTTGTTAACTTGACAAACAAATCTAATCAAAGGAGCTTAAGGGAGAGAAACAAACACTTCTTTCCCTGCAGTACCCTTCCCACTTCAGGGCTAGTTCAGTGTTAAAAGTGAAAAGAACCCTTGTGCTCAGACCAGGCAGATATAATTCTGTATTACTGCTATTTACAGCTCTGCCCATATATCTAACAGTGTTGCTCAGCTGCAACTTCTCCCTTTATTATCTCAGTTCCTCCTTTCCTCCACCTGCTGGCATCCTAAAAATAATCAGCTTCAAGACTGAAAACCATTTCTCTTACAATAATTAAAAAATTAATCATGTTACGTAGTTGAAATCAAAAGAAAGGTTTAGAAAGGGGACAAGAAGGACAAGATACCCATCTGCATGGTACCCATGTACATTGAACAGTTTCCAAAGGGAACAGGAATATAAGGCTGTAGACTACACAAAACACATACAGAAATAGAGGTATCCGCCAGCTCTGGCTGACTCCTCTCAAAATAATAATATGATTGTTTTCACAAACATAATACAACTAGTCAAGCAAGCTGTTAAACTAAGCATCAATAAATAATGGTCCCAGAGATCTCAGCAACCCCCTCCCTTGATTTCAATGGAAGCTGAGCAGGATCTGCACCTCTGAGAAAGAGATTCCTTAAAATATGTCCCCTTCAAATCAAATCAGCTGTTAAGTACAGTTCTGAAGTACCCTGGTAGCACTCAGAAGAAAACAATGTCACTTTCCTCTGTTCCAGTAACAAAACGTACAGTCATTACAGTGCCTTGAGCCAAAAGAAATTACTTTTGTCTGTTTATGCTGCTAATAGCAACTTACCTGCATCAGAAGCATCAGTGAACATTCCTGATTTCCTGTGGAAAGAACAAACTGCCAGATGCTCTAGACACACGTTGGCAATAAACTGCTACAGAGGCAAAACTTCTTTAACTACATCAATGGTCAGCTAGATAATACACAATTTTAATTACTCCTCCTGTATCTTTCTTGATGAAACACTCCGTAACATCAGCAATAATCCCTGGGACAGCCTCTCATTACAACAAACAAAAAGAAACAGAAGTAAAGCAGAAGCTTTACTTACTACACAGGGAAGCCTTAATGGTGGGGGTCTGGGAAAGCTCAATGGCCAGGACTGCCATTTTCACAACGAGAAAGCTGCTCTACCTGCTCCACCAGATTTCCAAAGCCATTTGCATAAGGGGGTGTTGCTTGTTCTTTGCCTAGATAATCACCATTTCACTTCACCCCTTCACATTAAACACATCTTCCTGCCCTGAGGTGCTTCCAAACAGCAGATCTAGCACATGAATCACATCTCAAGCTGTGACTCTTTACAGCTTTGCTGCAAGCAGTATGTAATATCTCAGCATGTACAAGACTTGTCTTGTTATCACTCTTCACCATGATCCCATCAACTCCCACAATGAGACTGGTTTCCTGAGAAATTAATGCCCCCCTCCAGAAGAGGCATTCTTCCCTATGGTTTGGCACTGAAGCCATGCTGCAGAGCAAAAACTAGGCTGTCCTAATCACATGGCTGAAATGAATTTTTTCCTACAGATATGGATGATGACTTGCTTCACAGGAATTGCCACAGTACCATGCTTAGTTGCTACAGTTTTGGGAAAAAACTGTTTTTCCTTTTTCGCTACATGTCCAAAAGCATCACACAGCAGTAACCTACATGGATTCCATCACAGTGTGCACACTGGTCAATACATGTTTTCCTTACCCACAGAATTGGTCAGAGAGTGCAGTTTCATACAATTTGAAATTGTATACAAGGTTTCATACAATTTGAAATTCTTAAATTAAAGGAAAAGAAAAAGGTCAGATTACTATGAACACGAGTTTGGGAATGGTCCACCAAAGCTGCTGCAGTCGGTCCCCTGCAATTGGGTACAAAAAACATTCTCCCCTCCCTATTCATGGTCAAAAGCCAAAACCCACAAAACATGACATGCCAAGGGAAGTCAGCAAGTGATGTCGAGGACAAGGGAACAACCCAGACTTGCAGAATAGTAGTAAATCAATTGAGAAGAATGCCCACATGATCATTATGACTTGGCAAAACACTCCATATCATGATCAATGGTTTTTAAAAGAAAATGCTAATGAAGGTTATAATCGAATGGAAAGAGAGACATACTAATACAGTGAGAGAAATCTACACCAACATACATCTGCAGGAAAATTTCTAGTCTAGTACACAAGTCCACAGTATAATGTAACACCTATGGATAATTAATGCCCACTTCCCATTCTCTACTGTAATCCCTTTGGGGCTCACGAAACTCTAAACCAGTTCTGAAGTGCAGCAAAAAACTGCTCTGTACTTTTGTCTTAAAAATTAATGAATACTATTAAAAACAAATGCATAAATTTATATTAAAGACAATGAAACCCTGGGTTTCTCAAACAGACCAAACATTTACAATGCTAGATAATGATGAAACAAAACAATCTCATCATTGTTCAGTGAGGACATTGCTCACATTCTGTATTGTTCACAGATAACAATGATGCATTTTTAGGAAATTCTTGTGCTGCATCATTTATTTTCCATTACATCAGATGCTAACAGTTATAAAAGCTATTTATGAATGACAGACGCCTAGGCAACATTATTCACTATTGTTTAACTGCTGCCAGGCAAAATATTCCTCTTAAGCCAGAATAAAACCAGTATGCTATTGACTAAATGACTCTGTGTTTTGAAGTAGGAAATCATTCCTTCTTTGTCTCTGGTTGAATAAGAAATTTCCAAAGTGGTGCACATAAAAACGTATTTCTTTTGAATGATTTATGAGTGAAACGCCAGGTAACTCTTTATTTACAGGTTTAAATTGCAATATATCTTTGCTCTGGAAAGCTCACTAAAAATCTCAATTTCTGGATCATTATGACAAACACTTAAACTCTTTCTGAGGAAACAGCTATAAACCACATTCTTTAGGACCTACATGATGCAACTGAAGAGGTCAAACACACTGTCTTCAAAAGTTCTTGTGCAGAGCAAAAAGGGCAATGTACTAAGCAACCTGTACCTTTTCTTCCACAAACTTGCATGACATCAGTAAGTTATGCTGTCTCTGAATTGGAGAGAGATCAATTTGATAGATGGACCACTTGGTGGATAAAGAACTGGCTGGATGGCTGCACACAGAGTTGTGGTCAATGCCTCAATGTCCAGCTGGAGACCAGCAACAAATAGTGTCCCTTAGGGATTAGTGTTGGGACCGGTCTTGTTCAACATCTTTGTTGGTGATGGGGACAGTAGGATTGAGTGTGCCTGCAGCAAGTTTGTCAATGACACCAAGTTGTGTGGTTTGGTTGATATGCTGGAGGGAAGGAATGCCATCCAGAGGGACCTTGACACTCTTGTGAGGTGGGCTGCTGCCAACCTCACGGAGTTTAACCATGCCAAGTGCAAGGTACTACACCTGGGTCGGAGCAATCCCAGGCACAGCTACAGGTTGGGCAAATAAGAGATTCAGAGCAACCCTGAGGAGAAGAACTTGGGGGTGTTGGTCAGTGAGAAAATGAACATGAGGCAGCTTCAGTGTGCACTTGCAGCCCAGAAAGCCAACCGTATCCTGGGCTGCATCAAAAGAAGCATGACCAGCAGGTCGAAGGAGGTGATCCTGTGCCTCTGCTCTCATGAGACCTCAGTTGGAGTATTGTGTGCAACTGTGGTGTCCTCAATATAAAAATGACATGGAACTGTTGGAACAAGTCCAGAGGAGGCCACGAGGATGATCAGGGGACTGGAGCACCTCCCGTATGAAGACAGGCTGATAAAGTTGGGTCTGTTCAGCCCTGAGAAGAGAACGTTGTGTGGAGACCTCATAGCAGCCTTCCAGTATCTGAAGGGGGCCTATAGGGATGCTGGGGATGGAATATTCATTAGGGAATGTAGTGATAGGACAAGGGGTAATGGGTTAAAACTTGAACAAGGGAAGTTTAGATTGGATATAAGGAGGAAGTTCTTTACTGTGAGGGTGGTGAGGCACTGGAATGGGTTGCCCAGGGAAGTTGTGAATGCTCCATCCCTGGCAGTGTTCAAGGCCAGGTTGGATGAAGCCTTGGGTGATATGGTTTAGTGTGAGGTGTCCTTGCCCATGGAAGGGGGGCTGGAACTTGATGATCTTAAGGTCCTTTCCAACACTAACTATTCTATGACTCTATGATTCTGTGTTTCAACCATAATTTCTCACATTTTAAAGAAACCTGAACTTCTGATGCAAAACTAGCTACCCTGAAGTTTTATATTTTAAATACATTTTAAATACAGGGGAATACCATGAGTTACTGCAGTATAAGAGATTCCAGCAAGAGTTTTTTATTGGAAAGTATATTCTGACATAGTATGCCTGTTTCATGGTGCTAGGGTTTTTTTGTTTCCACCTTTTTCCATGCTGATGCCTTCTCTATACATTTGCCAGTGTTCAAGAATTCCCTCTCCAGAGGACAACATGGAAAGGACAAGTACTGTGAGCTGCCCAAGAACTTGTGTTCCAGGCAGCTGGGGAGTCCATAGCCCCATAGACAGAACACCCATCTCTATTTCAACTATCACCAATACAGTGCTGTACTTGCTGGCTGTGGTTCAGGACACCAAATAATTTCAGTTCTTCAGCATATTCACTTCTGTGCAATGGAAAGCTAACTACTTCCACTTCCCTCTTCCAGGCTGCTTCAGCTGCACAGATAGCCTCTGTGGCAGTGATATTCTTTCTCACCATGGCAATGGTACATGCTACAACCATGAGCACAGACCAAAGTGCTACAGTAAGACAAGGAACAACCCAGTACACATCTGAGTCACTCCTTCAGTTTCACACCTGCATTCTCACAAAAATTGCCAGATTTGGATCTGAGACAGTTGCTAGCCAGACAAACTTGGTATTTCTCATAAATTTTAACATGAAAATTATGCTAGGAAGAGCTTAAGAACCTCTGTGTCACAGCATTACCATTAAAAAAAAAGTAAAGCAGTATAAAGCCTACAGAGAGTCCAAGTCTGTGAAAGAATTTGTCCTCCTCCAGTGCCAGAACAGGATGGACTCTTCCTGCTGTAGCCTCATCATGGGATATGTTGCACAGTTAAAAAGGCTGCATGTGCTGCTCTTATCACAAGAGTCCCTGCTGTAGTTTAGAGGGCAGGAAAGCAATTTCAGAGTGCTGACAAACAGCCCAGCTTTCCTCATCCTGGCTCCCCATGCCCATGCTGACACCAACATGCACTGGCAGCAGAGAAGTATCAGCATAAACAGTTTCCTATCATGAGGGTGTTACTTCATGCAACTGTGCTGGCACATACATGTTGGCTCTGCCTGTCCTGCTCCCACAACAGTTCTCTGTGCCACCCAAAAAGAAGGGCCTGGCATACTGATCCCCACAGACAAGGCATTCCTTACCATGGTCTATAAAGAGCCATTCATCCCCACTGTACCTAAAATAGCCACTGGATGCAATCATGAGATGAATACATGACTGTGGATTCTTTTAAATCACTGCCTTCTTACACAGACAAGAAACCAGTGTCCAGCAGTTACATCCTCACTGTTGTCCTCGTTCTCAGTTCAGAAATCAAATGTTCACCCTTTCTGTCCCATCTGGTATTAGTCCCTTCATTTCTACAAGTATTTAGAAGTTTAGAGATTTTATGAGAAGTTTAGAGTAACAGCACAAAACTCCACCAATCCTTTCCTATGCACCTGCATTCAATCCTATTAAATCAAATCCATCACAGCTATCACCAGTATTATAGCAGCATTTCTTAAGTCTGTCTGTCATCCACTAGCAGTTCTTTGCCAGTCAAACACAGACAGCTGCATAAGGCTGCCAAGACAGAGCAAAGTATCCAGGTAAAGAGAGATTGTGCCTATTCATGAGAAGCCCCAGGAATTGCACAGGTCTGTTTCTTGCAGATCAGAGGAGGCTGATTTGCAGTGCTGTTGCCCTACTCTTAAATTACTTCTCGCTTTCCCTCCAGCAGATGCTTCAAACAATCTTCAAGAGCCTAGGAAGGGTGGGGAAACACCATTAGAGAAACCCATACTGTCAGATGGTTTAAAAGGAACCTGCTGGTAGCTGGGGCAATAGTGTAGAATGGATTCCGGGATGCTGTTGTATATCCACAAGGCAGGTAAAAGAAGTTGATACGAAAAGTTGTCCAAACAGGGAAAAGTTTAAAATAAAATTCAGGATCATGGCCATAACCGATACTAATTGATGTGTCACATTTTTTAACCCAATTACATTTAGAAGCGGCGTTTCTGTCTTCTCCCCTGTCTTTGCTTTACATTAGTTTAGCCAGGAGCCAGAGAGATGAGCAAAGTGTGCTACACATGGTCCATGCAATTCTGATACACAGGAACACTATTGTAAAATCTGAAACATGACGACAAAGCCTGTGAGATACAGCAGTTTGTACCAGGCATCTGCTGAAATTGAAGGCAAGAAGAAAAACTTTTTTTTTTAATTATTTTAACATTAAAATCTTATCAGTCTTGGAGGAAAACGTACTGCTGGAAAGAGAAGCAGTGAACCTCTTGAGGTCACACCAGAATTCTGTATCAACTGCATTCAGAGCTGCAGCGGGATAAACCCACCCAACCTCATGCTACTCTCCTCCATACTGGACAGAACCCATATCTGCTCACCATGTGGTTTCCTTCTCTAAGTAGTTCGATTTCTCTAAGGCTCTTCCAAAGAGTAGATAAAAAATTACTACAGACAAATAATCTGAATGTCTGCTGAATTAAGCTAATAGAAAGATAAGGACATATTTCCTTATTAACCATTTTGAAATGGCAAATACAAGATTTTTTTAATTAAAAAAAATAACAAATAAACCACAAACTACTCCTATTCCAAATGCAACAGATGTTAGAAAAATCAAGACAAAAACTCCTCAGTTTTCTACTCAAAAGAATTGGCATATTCCAGTCCAGAGACAGTCTTATCTTTGGTACATGGGCTGTACAACAGCATCAAGATGGTCATAGAGTATTTAAAGATGAAGGATATGAATTCTGATATTTTTTAAATTACAGGAATCCACAAGTGAACAAAACACTGCTGCTTTCTCCTTGGAGTACCCAATCATTCCCTTCAGTCTCTGGTTACTAGAGGAAGCAGCACTGTGCTTAGAACAGGCATGGCTCCCTCTGTGTCACAAGTGATCTCATGCCTGACACAGCCCTTCTTCGTTAGCTGTGCTCTCTCTGAATGAGGCATAAGGCCCTGGTCCTGGAAGAAGTTACAATTGTTCTACAGGGACATGTGCTACTCAGTGAATGGTATTATCCGGCAGTGGCAAAAGTTCCCATTACTATACTCTGCCAAAGAAGTAATTTGGTAAAACCTCACATCATCATTTCTTGCAGAGTTAACGCAAGTTTTACAACTCAGCAAGGTAAGGCCAGCTGATCTTCTACTGACCCATTATAGAGGACAGCAGCCATCTAAGTTAGAAATTAAATCAACAACAGGCTAAAAAGTATTCACATCCAAATCTTGGGAAATGTTAAATATATCAGCTGAAAAGGCTCCCTCCTCCTTGTGCTGCTTCTGCAAAGCCAGGCAGCTGTCTTACAGTGCTCAATCAATGCTAACAGCTTCAAGCATGGAACAACAACATAACACACATCCAAATGTCCATTTATGTGCTCATGGATTGGGTTTTTCTCAGTTGGCATGTTTTTTTGAAGAAACAAAAAATCTCTAGGACTAAGGTGCCCACCAAGGAAGGCATCTGCTCTTCCTGTAAAAAGATACTGCTAGCAAAACTGTATCCAATGGCATTTAGCTGTGGCAAAGACTCAGCATGAATCCAGTGCAAAGTCAGTACCAGCATCCTTACAGCAACTGTTCTCACTATGAAATTCCCTTCACAAACATTCATCCTGCTCAGACTTCCCAGACTGGCAAAACAGAGATATCACTTCTGTCTGATCTTGTCCTATCTTCAGGTTACAAATTCCAATACTCCTCTAATTAGAGATCAACTGTGGAATTATAAGCTGGATTATTTTCAGCAATTGTCTGATTGAGCTGGAGCCACATACAGTTGTAAATTAGTCATTGCTTTTTCTAAGACTGTATTTTACACATCAACTTCCAATGCAATATTTAGTATCTCTTGAAAAGCCATAATGTACCAGTCATCTTTGCAGGGAAGAGAGGAAAGAGGAAGCAGCTATCATACAGCCAAGCAGAAACTTCTTAAGACCTTCAGTTCCTCACTCAAAGCCTAGAAAACATGGCAAAGGAAGATGCAAAGGTCTGGAAAGGCACAGCTGCCTTCACACACAGTGGTGAAGACACAAGCTCGAGTAACCCATCTCTCTGACAGCTGTACTGTTGGAGTGGATCTTTCATAGAAGGCTCAGCAAGAGTGTACTGCGCTGTTTTATTACTCGCTAGGTTAAAGCATGACTTAGCCTGCCAGTGACTTTCTTCCTTCTTTTTTTTGGCACATTCCAAAAAGGGAAGAAGAAAAGGCCCACAAAGAGGCTCAGCTCAGAAACTTGCCAACTCTCCTTGACTCACAGGGGTTGCTGGAGATGGAGGATAAACAGCACCTCAGGAAAACAGGTCTATGCTGCAGACCTGGCCTCAGTGGGATGAGCCATGTACAGTCCAGCTACTTTCCACTCCCATCCCTTGCTGACAAGAATTACTTTCAGACTGGAAACCAAACAGTTTCATCGTCATCTTAAATTCCCTTTTACCGGCTCATACGTATATCATACGCATTAGTTAGATTACATCAACTACGAAGACCTGTCCACTAGCTACAGGGGACTGAGCTCAAAGGAGGCCAGTCAGAGATTGTATCGGCTGAGTTTCTCCTCCCTCATTCACAGAAGCAGCAATGTAAAACGTGTCTCAAGGGATGAGTGCATGCTTTGTGGGGTCATGTGGAAAGGGATATAATACCAAAGCACCAAATTGCAACTGGCAAAAACACCTACCCTAAGCAGAGCATCCATCCGCAGCAGAACCATCTCTGCAGCTTTCCCCCACAACCCCTTCACCACGCACAGACAGGCTAAGCCGAACCAACTTAGGTCTTACAAACTGTAGAGCCTAAACAAAGCAGCTATGGAGGACCTGGAAAGGCAGCTGACAAGCAGCTAAACAGCAGCCTAACCAGCAGGATGCCTGCAGGGCATCACAGCCCTACCAACCCTGTGCAAAGCACCTGCAGCACTGCACAGTGAGAACACACCAACTGAAAAACTTCTCAGTAGGCATTCAAAAACGGATAAAACATACTGAACACGTGTCTTAGTTGACAACTAAAGCTCAAGTACACAGAGAGAGCAAACAACCGTAACAAATGTCTAACAGACACAATGGAAGATCACAGCCAAGAATAAAATGCATGATGTATCCAATTCCCTTTCTATATAAGGAACTGATCCTCACTCCACTTCCTTGCTTTCAGGCAGCTGGACCACACAATGCTATACTTGCTTCTTGCCAGGGTATCACTAACGAAGGAAAGTGAGTGAGAAATCTTATCTTGAATCAAACATGTTCAACAGTAACTGAGCTGGGATCCTTGCCTTATGGTTGGAGAAGCTGATATCAACACCTCTAGAGGATAAAACTCTAGGCCTGGTGCAGCTACAAGTGCCGCAGGGTTCCGAAACACCAAATGCTGACCACAGGAGACTGATCCTGGGATGATGAAAACCACAAAAAGACTACAAAGCATACACCAGACTTACCCTTCTGCATTTGGCATGTAGAGAGATGCTTCCACACTCCACTACGTGTGCTTCAGATGCAGCCTTACTAAGCAGGAGTAAAAAGCAAGGAGAACTTAAGTCAACCCTGGTACAAGGCACAGGGCTCTGTCAGGGCCACCTCCTGCTGCTCTGAATGCAGTTTTGAAGCTGCAATTCTAATCTATCACTTGCACATTGCCTTGCTAGAAGCACAGCCACACATTTCATTTAAGAAAGTAATCAGATGGATTGGGAAAGGTCAAAGAGGAGTAATTTTGAACCCTCTTGCCATTTGAAAAATACAGCAGACTTGTGAACCCCACCTTCTCGGTAATTTGTCTGGAAAACATCACAGTGCAGTTCTATGCTCCCAGGAGGGCATATAAAAAGAATCTCATGCCTAAAAGGCCTTGGGAGCTGCAGAGCTCCACAGGTGTACCAGGAGCAGGACTCTCACACCTGCCAAAGCATGCAGCAACTTGTACAGAACAACACAGAGACCTTTCAAGCCTTACAATTTTTTATGATGAAAGCAACCTAGTGAATATTTCTGCAACATCTGAAAGACTTAACTCCAGTGGTCTCAGTCAGAAGTTTTCCTCCCCTGACAGGTCTGACTGGTAAAGGGTACAAAATAGCTGAACATTGCTGCCACGAGAATCACAGAAACAAAACACACATCTCATGCAAAGAAACTGCTAAAGCACAATATATAATTTTCACACCCAAAACAACAAGGTATTTCAAGACTACATTGTTAACACGCTGCATAAGAACACTGATGCATTTAGAAGGCTGAAATTTGATCTCATTTTCACTGGCTTCTGCTTTGTTATGCCAAGAGACAAAATCCCCTTCCGTCTTTTAATCAAACGTGCTACTTTTTTTTTTCTTTTAACTCCCCAGATTAATCCAGCAGGGTAAGACTGCTGTAACTTTACTTCCTCTCCTCCCTCCACCCCCCTTACGTTATCAAACATTAATTCTAGGAAGTCTGCTGTGCCATGTCAGCTCTAGTTTAGTAACAATGCTTAACCTTCTCCCCTAGGCTCTTACAGGCCTTGCAATAGAAGAAAGCCATCCCATGGGCAGAAGGATTAGCGGCACAGTCTGATTCCCTACAGTCTGGTATCCTGTGGTTGCAAGCTTCATAAGGGCCATTCATCCATATGAACTATCTTGTGTTTGAAAAAGTGTTATCTCCATGCACTTCACTGCACGGTGGGGCTGCAACCCTAGGTAGTGACATTGCAATTTACATTACTTTCTTCCTGCAACACCCAAAGTTCCACCAAATATTTGACATTTAGCCAACAAGTTACATGCAGTGTTACTGCATAAGCCCACTTCCCCCTGGAAGGCAGGCTAAAAATACGTAATTTTTAAAAAAAATCCAAGAACCTTACAAAAAACATTATACAGATGACAACTGAGTTGCAGGAAACAAATGTACACACTGGTGAAGTATCTTAAACCAGAAAAATAGAGGCCAGAAGCAGGAAAGAGACTCAAATTTCCTGACTCTCACAACAAACCCTCAGCTGCAAGTGAACTTCCTCTTCTTTTTAGAGCTAAGTAGGTTGGTTTGGTTTTGTTTTTTCCCTCATTGCAACAGGACAGCATTTTGTTCAGTATGTGTTGATGTTGTTTGGTAGAAGAAAACGCTTTCATCTAGAGATCATTTGCAATGTCAAAGGGCAGCAACTCCTCTGCAAGTCTTCAGTCTACATGTTTTTAACATATCCTATACATGCACTTATACACACATTTTATAGCAGCAGCTTCAGTGGAAACAACCGGTCACAGACTGTGCTAGAGAAAAAACACTGACAACTATCCTTTCCAGGCCTGGTGCTTCCAGTTCAGATTTAGCAGGCAAGAGCTAGATGAAAATGACCCTGAAAGCTGTGAATACAATAACCACATTTAAACATGACAACATTTGGATACAGAACTACAAGGGAAATTCATTTACCTGAAAGGAAGAAAAAACAAAGCCTCCTGTTAACTTCAGAAAAACCCAGACTGCTCCCATGTGTATTTTCCTCTTTGTCATCACCTATGGTAAACTATTACCCAGTGCTCTTCATGTTGCTCTGCTAGGTCAGACTTCACCAGGCTTATCAAGAGGAGAAAAGCCACTGCCAAGTTTCACTTTCTATTATTATAGTGCTGTTAAGCGCAAGTTCCTTAGGAGTGGTCTGCTGAAGGAGGCCATGGGAAACAGGGAAAAGGAGGGCAAACTCCCACTCAGACAGGGCAAGAGGAGACATCTGCAAGAATTTCTTGCTATAATGTGGCCTGTTATGAAAGCATGGTGGAGCCCTGTATTGCATCACTCCCTGTATTTCAGTCCATCAATCTCGTAAATATATATATACATAGAGAAAAACACAGAAGTCACAGAATCATGGAATGGTTTGGGTTGGAAGGGACCCTCAAAATCATATAGTTTCAAAAACACACACACACACCCTTCTTCCCCCTCCACAGGCAGGGACACCTTCTACTAGATCAGGTTGCTCCAAGCCCCTCCAACCTGGCCTTGAACATTGCCAGTGATGAGGCAGCCACAGCTTCTCTGGTCAGCTTGTTCCACTTCCTCACTACCCTCACAGGGAAGACTTTTTTTTCCTGTAAATATGCTTTTATCCTTTAAATATGCCACATTTTTCCATTAGCCTTTCTCTTCTGATACATTCGTAGTTACAAGAGATTATAACAAGGATTGGCCTAGTAGCGAATCACCCTCAACAGCACACTGCGCTTCTACAACTAGAAATAGAGGGATCAGAGAGATTAATCCTCTTGTCCTGGATGACAGGAGGAGCCAGTGACAGCAAATATAAATAGGCAGGGAATGCTCTTTGTCTTGTTACAGCCCCCTCTGGTTTCAGAGGAGGCTCTTCCACCACGAGATGCCTTAAGAGGTCATTATGAATGAAATGAGACACAGGCATCCTTTTTATAAACCCTGAAGGAACTAGGAGAGGACAAATTCCCACTAATAATCTCTGTGACATCACCTTTCCTCTCCCAGGAAGGTAAAGGCCAGGTTCAGCCCCACTGCCAAGAGAAGCACTTACAGTAGCAAGATTTGACTGAATACTTCTGAGGTGTTTTATTGGTACTATAGGGCAGGTTGTGCACAGCAATTCTGTTGCTTCCTATTCAGTTAATCTGACACAAATGATCCTCTACAAGGCAAAATTTCCCAAAAGACATGTCTAGAACTCAGTAACCTTCAGTGCTAGGAGTCATGGCGATTTGTTAACCCCAACTGCTGTCCTCAAGCAAATTCTCACGTAGCAAGAAAGCGGAACTTAAAACCTAACTCTGGCAACAAGAACAAAAGCACATTTCCCCCCTCTCCCCGCTCTTCAAGCTGCAACAATGTCACAGAGTTATTAGCAGTAAGTAAGTCTGAGTGATAAATTATTTTGGTAATTAGAATCAGCAGATCAGACCCAGGGGAAGCCTATCTGTTTATGAAGAAGTGGGTATTTGTTTGCTTGGGTTTTGCTTGGGGTTTGCTTTGGTTTGTTTTTATGCAGGTACTCTCCCTTGCAATCTCAGTACACACAATGAAGAAGAACTGAAAGGCTTTTTAAAAACGAAGTATAGAAGTATATTTGAGAGGAAGCAGGCACCAACAACTTATATGTGTTTTTAAAAAATCAGTAACTTGGCGTGAAAACTTGCTTTTTTTAAAAAAAAAAAAACAAACTTCTTTTTTAGTTTGTTAAGCGAGATCCTTCTATCTATCCTTTGTTTCTTTCCCCTCTGTCTTATCCAACTGACTCTTTGATTCAAAGATAAATGATTCTCATCCTGTGTACAGGACATGACAGAAGTCAAGCTATCTGCTCTGGGAAGAACAGCCAGGAGTATTTTTATTCCCTGTAATGAACCTCTTATCCTTGATGGTGTGTAAACACATGATCTTATTGAAGCCACGGCCAAATCTTGGGACAAACTCACCCCCGGTGGTTTTCAGTTACCTGTTAAGTGACAATCTAAATCCAATGCCTACTTTCCCAAGGAGAGACTCACTTGTAGAATACATGGTGACACATATTCTGTCCTCCTTTTGCAGGACACACAGAAACTTTAAGGGGAAGGTATCAAGGCATACCTATCTGATACATCAGATATACCTACTCCATAATAGACAATATCTATAGTCCATATTGATTCTGGCCACACATTCTGCAAGGCTTACAAGTGGGATCCTTAAATGAGTCTCCAGGGATAAAGTGCTCATCTATTAGTTAACATCAAACTGTGGAAAATCTCAGCCACAATTTCTAGAATATTTTATATTTTCCACCTATTAAACATATACCTGGCAACAAAATTTTCAGCACTGTTTTCAGCCAGTTTAAATCAACCACAACATTCTGCCAGGTCAATGGGTAAATTCAAGAGCTACCACTCCCCTTATTTGCCTGCAGGCACCAAAGGTAAACTCCAGAGGGGCACCTATTTTAGAAGACAGAGAAGCTTAACAGTCATTTTCATATATCTGTGATTTAAAAAGGCCTAAACCTGATAACCAGATGGACAAAAATAAAGGACAGTCTTCCCCCTGGTCCCTGGGGAAAGAAACTGCAAGGGCTAGAAACTACTGATGTCGCTGTTTTATCTGTAGCTGTTTCTGAACTGTCTGGCTGGCGATGAGTTACATTTAAGAATAACACAGCTGTTAGAAGTGTATCTTTAATTGCAAAAAAGACTGTGCTTCCAAGGGCTCTTGTCCATCCCAGAATCAATAAAAACAATGCAATCTGTTATTTGGCTTTTTTAATGCTCCATATGAATGTGGCTAGATATCTTGATAAAAGACCCACAAATACATTATGGGAAGCAGTAAAAATTAATCTGTTTTGGAAATGTTGAGTTCTTTGGACAAGTGGTGTTTTCAGTAATATTCAGACAACAGAACAAGTAAAATTGGCTCTAATTAAGTGAAGAGGGTTTCAAGGACCCAGAGCTGTGAAACTTTACAACAAAGCCCACCAAGGAAGTTTAATGCCAGCTCTGCTATGCCAAAGTAAGCTGTCATAACATCTTTGCAGTCACTGCACAAGTCAGCAAAACAGAAATCACAATAAACCCTACACAAGTTCTACCTCACTACTGAAATTAATACAGTGAATTAGATGCATGGGTCGTGTGGTTCACTCAGTTACTGCAGCAGCTAGCAGTAGATGCCCCAGAGAAAGAACTGGAGCAGACAATAACTGGATAGCTTGTTCCCCAGGAAGATTCACCCTCTGATACCTTACGCCCTAGAACTGTAGTTTTTACCAGACTCGTAGTTTTCCATTCTTTACAGCCTTCTACAATTTTCCTATTCATTCTTTGTCTGCCACATGCAGACACAGTCTAAGTACAATGATGTCCAGGTTGCCTGCAAGCACCTTCCTTCAAAGCCTGTTCATTTTCTAAAGCAGCCCGGCTACAGCCTCTTACAGAACTCTAGAGAGACGTTTCTACAGGATCAACATTCCTCATATTTTGGGGGGACGGGAGGATGGGCACAACCAGAACAAAACTAATAACAATAATAATATTAGGAATATATTATTAAAATATATGTAAGAAGAAAATTAAAAGAAGGACACTTCATTCCTGTTTTCATTTTTCTGGCAAACAGCCATGCTCACTCTACACTTCACCACCTCCAAAGCTGGCTATCAGTGAGCTGCATTGGGATGACTGCTTTTGAGGGGTTATTCAGGAAAGACCCATAGCAGTAAACTTCTTTTTCTTAAGCAGCAGAATCAATTCAGGACTTGATAGAACCACCTACCACTCCTTCCTTGAGCGGCATTACTACTGGGAGCTGTCACACTCCTGCAATGATCAGCCTCCCCCACTAATATCAGTGTCTGGAAAAGCAGTAAGGAAATCACGCTGGCAGAGGAGAGACTTGGAAGCATTGCCCTAAGTACGTGTGACAGCCTCAGCAGCTGGGAAGACTGAACCCTTTCACCCTTGAACATGGGAGAGCTGCTTGTCCAAAGGTTAGACCTAAGATAAAAGGAGGGTTTTTTGTGGTTTTGTTTGTTTTGCTGTTTGGGCTTTTTTTAATCTCATCCTGAAAATATGAAAAGTTCACCCAGCTTGGTGAATTAATCTATCTTCATAACATTTAAGACTGGGCAAAAGCAACCAGAGAGTAAGTGGATTTTCTAGCACTGGAATCATAACTGCCTCATCTGGACACCTCCACCAATTCTGGCAACATATTCATACACTGAGTCATAAAAGGATTGCAGCCTTTCTTCCAACGTGACACCCCAAACAGAAAATTGTTTCTTTTCAACTAGTTTATAAGCGAAACTGCTGACTTGTGCTAGCTGAAAGCCAAGGTAAAAGAACAACAACAAAAAACCCAACACCATAGCAGTAACACTCAGTGAACTGTGATTTTTTTTAAGCTCACATCAGACTGTACCCAAAGTCACACGAAGTCCCCAATGCAGGGGCAGCTGTTCAGGCTGCAGCAGTCCTATCAGTTTCAGCAACCATAGCAGAATCAAATCCTGGGGAACATCTCACTCTCCTTGAAACAGGGTTGTGCTGGGGAGTTTGGCAACAAATGGTCTGGGCCACAGCTGAAAAGCTGCCAACACCCCCTCAGCAGGGGTTACCCTGGGTGCTGGGCACAGCCTTGAGACAGGACCCTCTGTGTTTCCAGCAATCCTGGTCCAGAGGAAGCTTTAGTAGAACACTGCATCAATGTAAGCTCATCAGAGCTGGCAGATCTCGAAGAAAACATCTTAGGTTTGACACGTTTTTCAGAAAAACTTTCCTCTGAATATTTCTGAGTAGGGCTATTACTGGATCAACCTGAGCCTCGTCTGACAGTACTCCAGCACTAATTTCAGTAGCAAAACTTCATAGTGTTGCTGCTTCAGCTGAAGTGTTATTGCCAGACCAGCTCTCCTCTTCCGCCCCCATCTTCCTTTCAAGACCTCTTTCCACCTCCACTCAAGCTCTACCTAAACTGTCCCTGCTATGTTTATGCTGCTGGGTTACCACACAGATTTGCTGTGCTTACAATTCCTTTGCCAACTGCAGAGCCTCAGCTGTGTGCCCTCCTGCACTGCAATTCCAAACAAACTGGTTTCACATTGGCACGTTATAATTCTAGCTTTGCTTGCACTTCCAGCCTACCAAAACCAGGAAAAGTTAAACTGTTACAGTTCAGAACAACTCCAGCACTACTCTCTCTGCCAAGTAGCTCCAGGAAGCATAAAAGAACTCAATTTCTCAGCCTGCCGTCAAACTTCACGATTTGTTAGGAACACATTGCGACCAGCACATCTCACGTACGGTTTTACCTCTGGTGTATCTTCGTTCCACATCGCTAACTGAAAGCAAATCGGGGTCCTCCTCCAACTCGGACGCCTGGTTCAAACAGTGCCTTTCCCACCAGCCGAGCCGCTCCCGGTTTCTCCTCAGCAGCACTAATACCCCACCGCCAACACGCACA
Organism: Melopsittacus undulatus; assembly: GCF_012275295.1. Classification (NCBI taxonomy): domain Eukaryota; kingdom Metazoa; phylum Chordata; class Aves; order Psittaciformes; family Psittaculidae; genus Melopsittacus; species Melopsittacus undulatus. The sequence continues at coordinate 91,988,342 of NC_047530.1, forward strand.
TCGAAGAGCCAAGGCTGCGCAGACAAAGACCCCGGAGGTGGGAAAGCCTCTTACCGGTGAATCAGGTGCCGCTCCCCTAGCGCCCTCAGAGGAACAGCTGTCAACGCTCCGACCGGGGCCCCCGCACCGGCCAGCGACGGGAAGCTCCCTTGCAGACCCCTCCCCAACGGCCCGGCGAGGTGACCCCCGCAGCCGTGCTCCCTCCGGCTCCCCCCGCACCGCTGCCTGTTGCTTGCCGTCGGCCCCGAACTGCTCTCGGACAACGGCTCACCTGCGGGCGGACCTGCGGCCGGCCCCGGGGACGAGGTGGCGCCCACAGGGGTGGGACGAGCGGCGGCCGCAGGGCAGCGGCCCCTGGCCAGGAGCCCCCTGCACCGGCCGAGCTGCACGGAGGGCAGCCGCCCCGTGCCACCGCAGCAGCACGGCCTCACTCCCAGCAGCGGCGTCTGGCCCGGCCTCCCCGCACGGCCGGACCCAGCTCAGCCCCCGCGGAGGAAGCGGTGGCGACGACTCCTCGCGGCCAGTGCGGCGGCCAAGCTTACCTTGGTGCCCCGCACAGGGCCCGGGCCAGTGGCTCCTCCTCCGGCTGCGACGGCTGCTACTGCTGCCCATGCCCGGGGCCACGGACGCGGCGGGCCGGAGAGCTCCTGCGGGGCCGGGGCAGCCCCAGCTCCCTGCCCGGCTCCTGTTTACCGCGGCCGGCCGGACTGCCTGTCAGCGCACCGCCCCGCCCCGCCCCGCCTCCGCCGCCGTGGCCCGGAGCAGGACGGGGAAGCGAGGCGGCTGCCTCCGGCAGGGAGGGTGCCCCACTCGTGCAGGGCCCGAGCGCCTCCCGGCTTCTTGCGTACGGTGCCCTCTAACTTTTAATAAATGGATGTATGCTATAAGCCCGAAGACGGGTTATAAGCACCTTAATAACGTGTTTCGTATGAGTTACGCACCTGCATGTACTGAGTTATCAGCAGATAATGTAAACAGAAAGGTACCAGTACTAAAACGGTGCCGCACTCTCTTGCTATGTTTCACTTTCATTTTGCAAGTAGCATGTCTTAGTTATTTCTTCCCAAAGAGAAATCTCAAGAGTCTCACAAGATATGCTGGAGTAGGTGAACTGCACCACTGTGGTGAATTGTACCCATGGGGGGAAAAAAGCAAAAAAGTGAGAGTTTTGTGAGAAAATGCCACGGGAAAAATTTCCTCTGTCCTGAAGTGGTATCTGTCCCACTTGAAAATAAATGAAAAAGAACAGGAAGACAGGCAGCCTCACTGAGCTGCTGCTGTCGGTGCAGAACAGACAATAAAGCAGAAGAAACAGATCGAAAACAAGGAAAGCTCCTGACTTGACATGCAATTTCACTCACTAAACCTAATCAAGGTTTTTCATCTCCCAAGCCTGTGCTTTTTCACATCAATAATTTACAGGACTCTGGGGAGATGACATTTACCCTTAGGGAACAGCGAGAAATGCATAAGATGAGTAAAGTTACCCCTTTTGATGCAAAAAATAATGTTACAATAGGTTTTCAGAGCAGAGAGAACCTGGGCTGGAATTCTGTCCTTACATTTCAGTTAGGACCCAGCACACCGATGTAGCAACAGTGTGAGAAGCACCACGCACAGAGTACACATCCGATCTTCCGGGGAAGAAGAGACTGCGTCTGCAGCTCCTTTTTTGTCCTGTGTAGACCAAAGTTGAAAAACAGATGATTAGATTGTACCCCCTGATAAGATATGGTATGGTAACATGCATATGTGATGATACTTATGTCCTCTTGATAGGCTATGTATCAAAATGCTGCCTTATAAAAATAATCCTTTTCCATCCTAAGCTATACTGCTGGCTTACCTTGAGGCCATGGGTTTATCTCAGAGGAGGCTTTTTATTGCCTTCATACTCTCCATCTGTTTTGTTGTGGGGTTTATTAACTACTTTTCAGGCTAGGACTGTATCCCACTGTGGGAACAGCATAGCCCACCAGCCAGTACTATGTGCCATACTAGGGAAGGAGCCTGTAGACACAGCTGGAACAGAAGTAGAAATTTATAAACACAGTGGAGCAGAGGGCAGATTTTCCTGGCAAACTAGAATAACTAATGATTAGGCCTGAAATGAAAGCAGCTGCAATAAGCCACCAGTACAACACCCTTAATTCTCAAGCGGAGCAAAGTGCCTAAATTCCTTTGCAGAAATAAACCATCCCTGTGCTTTGCAATTATTACTTGACACTATTTCCTCAGAAAGCTTGTCTAGTCAGTTCCTGAGTTAAAAGTCTCAGCCACAACCTCTTGAACACAGGGCTGCAGAGCTTGGATTAAAGCTTCTGTGTGCCTCACAGCTCTCAGTAGAAAATGCGAACTTAAGCCTTTGCATACATTCCCATTTTCCATTCCAAATTTGCAGCTAATTTTAAAAACAGGGAAGAAAGAATAAACACGAGCTGAAGGCCATTCAGATGGAAGTCAAATTCTCCTAGCTAGCGCTGCAGTTTGATCTGAGTAGGAGAGGCTTTTAAAAAACTATGGGAACAGAACATCTCCACTTTGCTAATTGGACATCTCTGGCTAAAAGTTAAGGGAAAACCATAGTTGAGGAATATGCACCTAGAAGTGCATGTCACACTTAGCTGAAGATCCTGATGGGCCTGCAGAAAGAGCTGCCCCATGCCCTGCACACAGAGCCAGACTGTGAGAATCCACATGGCCTTTGTAGTTGCCATCAACAATTAATCCAATTCCTTTAAAGTCACAACAGCGGAAGTACCTCCATGCTCAGAGAATTCCAATTCTCTCTTCTAGCAGCACAGATCTAGAATGGTTATTAAGACTATTGACTTTCAGAAATACTTGTTTATTCCTTTTAGCAGGAAGACTTGAAAAGTGTTACAGGGCAGAAACCCCAAACAGTAAAAAACTATCGTACAACTGTGCCCTTTTTGTCTTTAGTTATGACAATACATACAGTAGTTATGTGGAAAAGCATCATTCTTTTATTTTTTTTTTCACCCAGATAATTAGAAATGATCTTTTTATTCCACACTATCAGTCTGAGCACCTGCATGTTTCCATAGCAACTCCACAATACTTTAGGGGATTACTTTAGAATTCCACTGTGGCTTGGGTCTCCACAGTTATTTAGTTTTTCTGGGGAGATTCTGTTTCCACATATAAATTGAAACTACTGCTATCATATATTTAATGAGCTATACCAGTCTTTTATGTTACTGCCTTAAGAAACTGCAACACTTTCTTGCAGCTTTTTGTACAAACCCATGCAGTATCTTATCACTGTAATCAGAACAGCCATTAAGGACTCAGGGCTGGAAGCATCCCCAGAAGTCTTGCAGGGGATCACACTTACTTGAGGTTCTGATGGGAGACTGTAAATCTCAAAAATGCACATTCTTAGAAGACCCCTTGCAAAGAACAGGCAGATAGAAGGAGGTACCTTCATGCACTAAAGTACATACATGCTCATTCATTTCACATGCATGTATATGAATCTGTCTGTTAATTCAGAATGTAGAGAAACATCTATTAGATCGGATAACAAACACTAAAAAGAATGCAAGCCTGATGACTAGGAAGCTTTAAATCCAGACATAACGCATATGTGCTCACACAGGCAAACATGACATGCCTGCAAACAAGACAGGATGTGCTCCTAAGGCTTTTTCTTTGCTAGTTTTTCTCCAGGTCAGCTCAGTTCCTTTACTTCCTTCCACCTGCATATTGCATATCCTAAGCTGTGTGTTCCCCCATCTGTTCACTGTCTTCTATGAACACTCTTCTGCCAGTATGCAGAGACGAAGGGAATTTCTCCAGAAGTTCTCTGATGACCCCTAGTTTTACTGAGGGTGAGCCCAGGCTCCATTCCTTCCTGCACTGCTGCTTTGCTGATTTCTGTCTGTGTTAGGTGAATAAAATAGAGTGATAAGAGAAGGAAAAAGAGGTGCATTAGGGGAAGGTGAATGGAACTGATATGAATTCAAGTACAAAGATGGAAAGAAATACAAATAAAGTTTAGATTCTTCCTGTTTTTAATTCATACAAATCAGATTTCAGGTTCTGAAAGGAAAATTAAAGAGATCAACTTACCTCTGTAAGATCTGGATTCCTTCAACCCTGTTACTGATATGCTTCACACAGCATTGTTTTAAAATCTGCTCTATAGGATTGGTGGGAGCACCTTTTGCCATGCATTTTTTGCATACTGGTAAATGTATTTCACAAAAACCTGGCCGTGGAAAATCACTAGAATCACAGCATGGTTTGGGTTGGAAGGGATCTTAGAGGTTCAGTTCCAACCCCACTGCCATAGGCAGGGACACCTTCCACTAGGCCATGTTGCTACAGGTCCCTCCAAATTGGCCTTGAACACTGCCAGGGATGGGGCAGCCACAGCTTCTCTGGGCAGCTCTCTAGGATGAGACCATTTGAAACTTGTCTCTGAGACAGAGTGGCATCAGCCATTAAAGTCTCACTTGCAAAGTCACAGGAGAAAAAAACATTTCTCCCTGCAAACCAAATTACAACCTTTTCCTCGGTGGACTGATGCAAGACCCTTGTACGGTGTGGATTCAGCAATGACTGTAGCCAGCCTTACATGCAGCAGGTTCAATCGGACATGACGAACCGCCATATGACTACACATCACAGCAGACTTAAGCAGCTCTTCAGTCATGTTAGGGTGCCTTTGGAGACTGACAGGATTGTATACAGCTTTGAATCTGTCTCGGAGCAGATAAGCTTTTGCAGTTGTAAACCCAAACCCAGGCCTCATAAACGCTATCCTCTATGAAAGTGTTATTAGAGATTTTCTCATTATTGAGCCTCAAAAATAAGAGAAAGTTTGGCAAATGCCACAAACTGACCTTTTAAGGTAATTTCTCTAGATAGAACTAGGTATGTGTAAACTAGCACTAGGGAAATCCAATCAACAATGTTACCGTCCTACACTTGATCAAGGCTTATAGCACAGTGAGTCATTTAGTATCCAGATAAAAGAAACGAGCAATCTTCACCTCAGTCCATTCTTTGTACCCCAGTAAATTTAATGCTTAGCCGAGGCAGGATATGCACTACCAGAAAGAAGTGCAGGTCAGTGACAAGTGATGCATCTCTATGTCAAGCAGTACTGCAGCTGGGACTACGACTCACTATTTTCTTCCCCTACTTTGCAAAAAGAAAATGTTTCTTCCTCTACTGATGAGAACTTGGAAAAAGGATGTGATCAGTGTGCTGCACTTCCACATTCGTTAATCAAACTACTGAGGAGCGTGTAGAAAGTTATATTAATTTACTCCCCCAAACTCAAATACACAGAGGTGAAAAGACATTTTCTGAGCCTACCTCTTAGCAGTCGGTATTTGTTTTGGCTCTCCCCACTGCAATGAACAGACTGCATGCATCCAACATGCAGATGTGGTAAAGTTGTAAAAATAGTCAGCCTTTTGCTGTGTAATGGAACCAGACATCTTCCTCAAAGCACAGCTACTGTGCTGAACTCAAAATAGATGTTCCCCTTACAGAGCTTTCCTACCTTTTCTCCTCATACTCTAAATAATGCTATTTATATCCTGTTCAGAGTGCAAACAGATTAATAATACTTTCTATAGGATATCCCTTGGAAGAACCATGGGTATATTTTATCAGATGTTACTTTAATTATAATTTTAAAGGCTTCCATTGTTAACACCTTGAGTAGCTTAAAGCTTAAATATACATGACAGGAGAATGGGAAGCAAGGAACTGAAGAAGACAGAAGGATCTCTGAAAGTATTCTGCAAAATTAGAGGAGATTCAGAGGACAGCAAGCATAATTAGAGCTCTGGAATAGCAAAGACAGTGAATCGCTATCATAAAAAAGATGAGTAAGAGGAGACGTGATACAAACACAGAACATACTGAATATTCAGGAGATACTGTTCTTCCTTTCACATAACACTAGACCAAATTAATTCCAATGATAAAAAATGGTAGGAAATTCAAAACTACAGTGAAAAAAAAATGCCTTTTACATTACACAAATAGATGTAAGACTGGATCTATCAAGATTCAAAAACAGTTTTAGACCTTTGTGGGCCTCCAGGTTAATATCATACTATACACTGAGACAGCAAGTTCTTGACAGTTCAGACCGGTCATTAGTATAAGATCCAGTGTTGAAAACAGGTTCCTGCAGACCTGGCTCCAAAAAAAATTCTTGCACCTTCTTCTGAAATGCTGTGTTACCTCCTATTCTCAGAGACAGATACTTTACTGGATGGATCTCAGGCTAATCCGATCTGTGAGTCCTATGTTCCCCCTAAAGCAAACTACCTATAATCACTAGCAAGACAGTAAATGCTAAGAACAAGTCCTGGCACTCAACTCTCAGTCTCAAGCCCATGTTTAAAACCAAAGATAACTCATTATACATCTCTGAGTTATAACTTTTCACCAGTTAGTGGAGGTTTTCAAAAAATCACAACCACATCTCAAATACGGCCCATTACAGGCAACAGTTCCAGCACTTGACATTAAGCACAAATCAGATTCATACAAAATAAATCCAAGCCTACTTCTCAAACATCAGTTGAAGTGAAATAAAAAGACTGCACACTAATTTTATGGATAGAAGGGAGAGAAGAAAAAAACCCCAAACAAATAATCTTTTTTTTTTTTTTAGATCATGTTCATTTCTCAAAACAAAATAAGCAAACTACACAAAACGCCCAAAACACTGGTTAAGAAGAGGGTGTGTTTCAAAACCCCTGATTTTGCATTTTAGAAAACTTCAGTGGTTTGTTTCCAACCCATTAACCCTCTTAATCACATAGCATGTAAATCATACTATTTTCATGGTCAAGTATTGTTTTGAATTTCTGGTGCTGGGCAGAACTCCTAATTTCACTGATAACTCACCATGCAGGTGTGGTTAGAATACATAATCCTTATGTAGCTATATACACACACAGAGAGTATTGTATGATATATAGTAATCAGCTCTACTTAAGGCTGAATTAAAAAGGATTGAAAAAAGGCCTTAAAGTGTGGTTCAGGAAGAAATATCTGTTGCTGAAGACTTCTTGAGTTGCAAGGCGAGAAAATACAAGGAGTGGTCCATTTGTTTCAGCAGGTACCGGTGTACCCTCCCCACACACCACTGAATTTATTCTTTTGTATCCTCACCCTGTATCCGTAAGAAAACCGTATTTATCATTATATAGTATGAAATCATATAGACAGATATTATTTTTACTGTATATATAGCATACAGCATAACTTAGCTAACCTCTGAAATTCATACCTGCAGGGTTAGTGGGGAGGCAAAGACGACTCCCTATTCTGCAATACATTAAGATTACCTAATAGTTTACATCACAAAAACCAGCATATTGTATTTTTCAGGCGCTTTTCCATTCTTTTCAAAAATTTTTTAAAAGCTTTGGAATTAGGGAAAGGAATTACCCTATTGCTGACCTCCTCAGATCTGTTCAGAGTAGGCTGAACAAGAGTCATAAAGAAATAATCAGTTTTCATTATCTATGGTTTTCTTTGCAAACCCCATTACTGGACAAACCCAAAAGTTTTGCCATTCTTAAATGCCACCGCTGCCCTCTGGTGTCTCTCCTCTGCAGCTTCACACAGAGAGCTTATGCTTCAACAAGATCTCTTCCACAAAGTCCCTACCTAAGAGAAAAGTTAGTGCTTCTAGATGCAGTTCTTCTGCAGACAGATGCTTATAAGAGCTTCTGAAAAAGATGTGATTATTAGGCAAGCCTCATTCCAATAAGACACTGCAGAACACATAAAAACTGTGTCTTACACTAAACATTTCCAGTAGAAATTACTTCACATTAGCCAAAGCAGCACTGAAGACTTACAATAATGTGGGTAATACCTTGTCTTCCTGTTTCACACAGACTGCTGCAGATGCACAATTAAACTGCTGCATATGCAAGGACTTCTTTTTTTTTTTTTCCATTTTCCTTTTTTCTAAAGAACTGTTAACAGTAAAGGCAAAACAATGACCCGAGCTAAAATACTTTCCAAGAAATATGCAGGCAATGGCATAAAACAACATCAAGCGAAAAATAACATAGTTTCATTAACAAGAAACCCAAACATACTGGCTTATTCATGTGTGAGTGGTAGAGAGGAATGGCTGGAATAGACAGAACCTAAGCTATAGACACATTGGTAAAGCAAGATGCATACTGTATTCTGCAGTTTTATTAAACAGTGCATTCCTTTTGATGGCTTTGAAAAATTGCCTTTGAGTCTTTCTAGTAAGATGTAGCAGTAGTCCCAAGAGAAGCTACGTTTGGGTTTTTTTTTTAATTCATGGAATTAGCTGCAGGGAAGAACTTGGCTCAGGGAGTCAATCCACATGTGGCTGGATGACGTGGTTTCATCTTTTGAGTGAGAAATACACCGAAAATCTGACACATCCTTCTTGGAAGATTGGAAAGGCTCTGAAGTACAACTTGTTCTTTCATCACACAACCGTCTTAGTGAAACTTATCAGATGGAAGGATCCATCAGGAAAAATCATGTAAGATCTCAGGAGATCTGAAGAGCTAGAGGACCTGTTCCTTAATCTGTGGCTGTAAATTCCAATAAAGGGAGTAGAGGATTTTCCCTACGAGGAAAAGTAAGTCAAGCATCCAACCTACCGTGAACAAAGCAATGGGGGTGGACAAAGACCAGCTTCCTGAAATACTCTGCTCGAAAAGGCTACCTGGTAAGTAAAGGAATCCACTTTTCACTAATTAGGAAATAAGATAGGCTAGGAATATAAAATAGATCTAAGCCAGACTCTTAATAGCTCCAGGAGCATGGGGAGGAAAGGGTAGGGGAGGATTGAGTGAGCAGCTGCATGGCTGAGGTGCTGGCTGGGCTTAAACCACAACAGCTGACAATTATGCAAAGTCAAATTAAGTGAAGAGAGACGATATTATTTTAACAGTAATTCTCACCAACTAGATACTGCAACTACAAAAAGGTCAATACCTCTGTTTTTAGAGAGCTGCGGAGCCACAGATAAATTGTTGGGAAAACATGAGTACGTTTGCCCTGTTCCTTACTCCTTCAGCATCAAATACTGTCCCTTGCTAGAGATGAAATAAAACCTACAGGCACTTTCACAGTACCTAGCTCATAACAACATGTTTCTCTTGCTAGGAACAGCTCTGCCCAGCAAGAATAAACCTAGAGGTCACACACACAGTGTTTGTATCTTCTTTCCTTATCACTGCCCAAAATAATGATTTTGAATTTTTTTCCCTGAGGTCATCACACTCTGAAAATTCCAGGTGGTTTAAGCCCCACATGGACTGCATGAAATGTACTTCCCTCCAAGGATGAGAATTCTTCAAGTTAGTTCTCTACCTTCTAACAATCCCCTTGATTTTTTTTTTGGCTGAACTTTTGATTGCCATGCTCTTGAGTTGCTACTGTTCAACTGGAATGTAGCACAGATCATTTTAATACCACAATCAATTAAATAGCTGAGGACTCTGGACCACGACATTCAACTATCTAGATGCGATAAGGAGGGATATTTCGTTTTGGTGGTTTGTTGTGGGTTTTTGTTAATCTGTTTATACTAGAACATCTCAAGTAACATAAGATTACAAAAATATTTCAGACACTTTAAGGGAATGAAAGAGGAAAAGCTTTCAGTAGGTATATGCCTGCAACATCACTTTCTGCAGTAGCTGTCACTCACTAGTGGGGGTCTCACAAAATTACTGAATTGCCTCTACAGGAGAAAGGCTGTAGGTTAATATATGCCATTTGTTGAACATCCATTTTTGCCTTTCCTAGTACATCCGTAAGACTTCAGGTCTAAAGCACACACTGTTGGTCACGTTATTCCTAATGAAGTCAGTGGGAATTTTTCCATTAATTTCAGTAAGAACAGGTATGAGCCAGTGCTTCTAAAAAAGAAAACCATAAAATCCACCCTGCCCCCATAACAGAGCCCAACTTTTAATTTAGGAGCATACTGTAAGATAGGAAAAGTTATTTTGCATATTCGTAAGAGCAAAAACCAGAATAAAATTTAATATTTATTAGAATTTCTTCCAGTAACAGCATTCAACATCTTAACAAACCAAGTTGTGAAGTCTTTAAAAAAATCTAGGATTACAAAAGAAGTTAAAATAAATTGTTCCTTATATTTAATGGCAACAAAGGGGGAATTTTCTATTTAAAAACAAACTTGTCATATAAACAGTATTATTTCAAGAAATGTGATTAACATGATATGCAATTTTCAAAATGAAGACACAGTGTATGAATACCAATCTGAATGAAACAGAGGGGCAGAACACACTACCCCCTTAAAAATCTCAAAATAGGCCATTTCAAGAAAGGGGAGGGAGGATCTTTCTAGTGAAATAACTTAGAAAATACCACGCAATGGACAAAAAACGCAAGAGTACAGAAGACATTACATGACACCCTCATTACAACACCCCCTCAAGTCTGGTTATACAGTAAATAAAGTTAGTAAAGTGCATCTTTTAAAGACTTGTCTAGTGAAATAGCTTTTCCAAATATAAAACACAACACAAGACGTGCAGTAACATAGTGTAAGTTTTTAAAAACTAATCTTTAACTTTTCATTCAATAAGGAAGAAAAGTTTTAACTGCAGTAGTGTTCACATTATTCTTCAATAGGATGCATCCTCATGTGCTTTTGCTACTTGGCAAATCTTTCAATATGGAGCATGGTAAAATTATGCAGTTTAAGCAAGTGCTTCTCAGTGTAATACAATTCTTCAATGGCAGAATGGCCACATGCAGCACAACCATGTTATATTTTGGGAAGCTTTGGTGCACTAACGACGGGATTGGTCTCCTGCAAATACCTTCGCCCTGCACTCTTATAGTCGTAGGTGCAGGTGTGAGTCTCTGCATAGCGGTGTGTTGCACAGAAGTTGTTTCCACATCTGAAGAACCAAGAATATTAGAAGTCAGAAGCTTTCAGAAGCTTTTAACTCCCTGATATGCTAGAAGCCCTTTGGCTTAATCATGTCTTGTTTGTTTGACAAAGCTGCCTGGATTCTAATCATCCTTGACTGTTAACATTAGCTGGTGGGGTAATCAAAATGACATTTTTGTCACCTTTGCAACTTTGACCCAACAGTCTCTTCAACTGGGAAGTTAAGCAAGATCAGTATTCCTTGAATTAGCTACCAAGGATTGGACAATCTTACAAATTCAGAATGATTGGCTTTGATTTATGCCTTTTCTAAAGACCTCACACAACATTGGTTGGTAGAATTCAGAGGACAAAACCATGGAACTAAAATAATGGCATCAGGGGAAATCCACAGAATGCATTTCAGTTAAAAAACACCACATCATTCAGACCACCAAAACATGATGTTTAGTTCAACACAACTTCTGTCTGGCATAAACTCAAATTAGTTATTTGAGATTAATAAATACACATTTAGCTGTAAAAACATCAGACAGAATAACTACGGGGAGCACGACTTCCTGTATGATTGGATAAAGGTGCATCTTCCCAATCTCAGTTGAAATTTCAATGAATTAAGATTATGACTTTTTCCTCAACCTTGACAGCTCACCAGCTAAGACTTCTAACAAGAGAAGAGCATACTCTGGATGTTGTAACTGATCTTGACAAGTGCTTCAAGTGGAGACTAGTATTAGTGTCCCATTGCCCGATTATTTGATAAAGTTGTTTCTTGACAGGAAAGCAATTACATCATTCACAATCAGAGTTCTCTTGAAATGGATTAGGCATTAGAATCATACAAGGTTTGGGATAGAAGGGACCATCAAGATTATCTAGTTCTAACCCCACTGCCAGATGCAGGGACACCTTCCACTAGACAAGATTGCTCAAAGCCTTGTCCAATGTGGTCTTGAACAATTCCAGGAATGGGGCACCCACAGCTTCCCTGGGCGACCTGTTCCAGTGTCTCACCAGCCCACCAGTAAAGAATTTATTTGGAATATTTCGTCTATATCTTCCCTCTTTTAAAGCTATTCCCCTTGTTCTATCACTAAATGCCCTTGTAAAAAGCCCCTCACTAGCTTTCTTGCAGGCCTCCTCTACCTACTGGAAGATTGATATAAGGTATCCCCAGAGCCTTCTCTTCTCCAGGCTCAACAACCCCAACCCTCTCAGCCTGTCTTCATTACTTATGCAACTTTCAGTCTCAGTATTAAACTATGATCTCTATCTATCTGGATTCTTAATAATCTCTAAAACTGTTACTGAGGCTTTGTGTGCCTGGTATTAAGTTTCCTTCTCCTTGGTTCTTGATCCTGTAATCACCAGTTCTCTCATACAACTGTATTCTCTATTTGGTTTATGTTCCATTCTAATAAAAGGTTGTATGGTTGCATCTTTTGAAACTAGAACAAATGCTATTCTTGGAGATGTGCAATTTACCCCCTGTTCTGGGCTTCATTTTTAACCTTAAAGCAAGCTGCTTAGTGACTTCTAGAAGAGCTTGCAGCTATGTGCTCAGCAGGAAAATGTGCAGTGTCCAAACCTGTTTCAAAATCAAAGACTGAAGAGTCAGTAAGGAGGCAGTTCCTCACCCTGAACCTCTCCAACACAATTCCCCACTGGCAGAAATCTTGCTCATTTTGCTTTTGATTGGCATGAACCAAGATCAGCTTCAAATGCCACCCCCACAGTGCAGCAGTTCTCAACCTTGACTAGATTATTGGAATTGATACTGAAAAAGAATATCTTGTGGGAAATAATACTTTAAGAACCAAGATCAAAGAGAAAGTGTTCAGGGTTTGGGTTTTTTGTTTGTTTGTTTGTTGTTGTTGGGTTTTTTGTTTGTTTGTTTTTTTATTTAAATTTCCAGTCATCACCCCCAAGTGCCAGGTCTCACTGTATTATCTGCAAATCATGATTTGGGGGACCAGCACTCTAGCATTCTGCTTTTGAGGTGTTCTAGATGCTCAAAGGTGACTGAAGTCTCACAAGAAACAACACATGCAAAATTAAAAAGCTGTCTAATATAAATTCATATAAATTCAGAAATTGTGCAGATGTGTTGTAATAGGGCCAAATCTGAGGGAGTTTTTCTGCAAAATTGTAACAAAGTCCATATTCCTCAAATTGTTGTTAACAATTATAAAATGGTTGAGAAATTGTAGAAAACTGTAGCAAGTTCTCTCCACACCAGTACAAAATGTCATTGCTCTTTTTTTGTAATCATGTTCTTTATTTCCAATACCTTGAACCTTAATAATTTCCATTCCTTGATTTTCCTGGAGGAACATATACCTCAGCAGCAGAACAGGTACAACATACCTGAATTTTAATTCCTAAAGTTTTGCTGAACCAAGAATCGTAGCTTTCTGCAAGGTTGACTTTCGATTTGCTATACTTAAGGAAAACCATGCAGCGCAGGAAAACTTTTGGTTAATTCAGCTATTAATTTTAAACAAGAGCTGATTATACTCTCAGCCTACCTGCACTCATAGGTGGTTGCCAATCCAGTTTTCTTGCCACAAAGAAAGCAATGTTTTGTAATTTTCTTTTTTGCTTGAATTGAGCCATTCACAGGTGGAAGATGGGTTGCTTCACCTGCTTTCAGAGGTAGAAACACAGCAAAGACATTATATTTTTACTTATTCCTGATCACAAACTAGTTAAATCTTTTGGAATCCAGATTAATTTTGCTTTACTTAGGAACCTCAGGTGGGGATCCCAAAGCCTAAACAGAGAGGAAAAAATACAGAAGCTAAAACAGAAAAGACATCTCAAGCCTTTGAACATCTTTGGATGAGGTAAACACAATGTAGGAATTGAATACACTCTTAACACCTGTTAAAAGTTCACGCGAGTTCCAAGAAATCAAGAAATACATCTTCTAATGGTCTCCCCAAATGTAAAATGAAAAAACATGATGTGATTCGGAAAGCACTGTACAACTGAGCATTGAAGTACCTAGCATATTCAATAGCTAATAACTCAAGTATGCCAAATAAATATTGCGACATTTGAAAAATCTTCCTGATATTCCATAATTGCAAGAAAAGCCTCAATTTAATTATATGATTGCATAAAGCATTTTGCAGGTGTGTAAGATTTCTGTACTTAACAATTTACTTTGACTTTCTGACCTGTAATTCTTAGCTGTTACTTTAGCAACTGAAGAGCATGTAAAGGAAAGGCATTTTCCTCCCCTTGGTAGAAGTAAACTCTGTCCACAAATTCCTTATGCATATTTATCATATGCTAGGACAGTGAAGGTGAGCAATGCATCCTCTCAAACATTCTTTCAGTGACTGTACCACTATATTGTCAGGATGCTCACAAAAACTGGCCTTTATGAGTTCAGACATTTTTTTTTTGTCCAACATACCTTCAATCTCAACACAGTCAATTCTCAGCTGAGACACAGCAGGCTATATTCAATAGTACTGCCAGGCAGTCACTACACACTGCAGTCATCACTATCAGCCAGTACTATCTCGTAGCTATCTAGTATAGGAACTTCCAGGCAATGTTTGCCCATACTATCAATTTCACTGTCTTAAAAGCATACTATTTCAGAAGCATCAGTTAGCCCAGTTTGTGAGAAAGACAGAACTTGAAGACAGCCCCCTGCCATGGACCATACTTGAACAGAAAAACAAATATACCCATCTTCACATTTATGATCCCTGCAGCAATTACATGTAAACTGTATCTGTCCTTTGGCCAGTTATACAACATATTACTGACCACTTCTCTCTCAAGAGCCTATATGATATGATGACACCAACTTTAGCTTTTTCATGTCTGGAACCTTTTCGAAAATACACTTTTTTTCTGATGTAAGATACATCAGAAGAGTATCTTCAGAGTCATATTCAAGATGACACAGGTGATAAGAGGCTGCCCCATCATGCAGACACAGTTACTGGAATCACAGAACAGTTAGGGTTGGAAAGGACCTCAGGATCATCAAGTTCCAGCCCCCCTGCCCATGGGCAGGGACACCTCACACTAAACCCTATCACCCAAGACTCTACCCAACCCTGCTTTAAACACCACCAGGGATGGAGCATTCACAACTTCCTTGGCCAACCCATTCCAGTGCCTCATCACCCTCACAGTAAAGAACTTCCTCCTTATATCCAATCTAAACCTCCACTGTTTAAGTTTTAACCCGTTACCCCTTGTCCTGTCACCACAGTCCCTAATGAATAGTCCCTCCCCAGCATCCCTATAGGCCCCCTTCAGATACTGGAAGGCTGCTATGAGGTCTCCACACAGCCTTCTCTTCTCCAGGCTGAACAGCCCCAACTTTATCAGCCTGTCTTCATACGGGAGGTGCTCCAGTCCCCTGATCATCCTCATGACCTCCTCTGGACTTGTTCCAACAGTTCCATGTCCTTTATATGTTGAGGACATACATATATATATGTGTGTGTACATATATATACTGTGTACAGAACTGTACGCAGTACTCCAAGTGAGGTCTCACAAGAGCACCATCTCTGTTACCATGCAGTAGGTAAGGACAGACCTGTTAATTAATTGACTGCCAATTCAAAGCTGCAGCCCTAGTTGTGAAATGAAGGCACAATGCACTATTTTAGCAACTTCTGCTTCCAAGTCATTACAATTACATAATTTTGCCTGTTGCACCTACTATTTGAAGATCTATCTTCTAGCTCGTTCTCTATATCAGATCTTGAAATTAATATTTAGGCACAACTTATCAATTTTCTGCACAAATCAGGCATTAAGCAATCCACAGTTACCAAGACTAGGGTAGAAAGAATGATAACTCTTAAGACAACACCAGTGATAAATTTGCCTCTGACTTTAGTACACTCAGAAGTATTCACAGCACTGACCTTTTGGAAACTTCAGAGCAGAAATCATATTTATGTCTACAGATGACATGCAGGATTCATTAAGTATTAAAAAAAAAGCTAGGTAAGAGTCACAGTTATGTCTACCTATGATCTGGATGACATCTGTATGTTAAAGAGTCCCTTAGAATACTAGGAGTTATACCATGATATAGAAGTACAATATAGTGAAGACTTGGAAAGACATATGCCTTACAAAGATAAACTATTCTTGTCCTCTATACATGTGATACATCAGAAAAGATTAAAGAGTCATCTTCAATTATTATTTAAGTCACACTACTTACCTACTCTTCTCCCTACAGCTGCAATACTTCCATTCATTCCAAGCCCATGCGCAGACTAAAAAGAAAAAAATTTCCACAAGGGAATTACTAGCAGATGGAAATTAAATGGGAAGTAGGTAGTCTGGTATCAGCTTATCTGAAATCAATGTTTCATCAATCGACATACCTAAAAAGAGTCCAAAATTACTTCTGTACACAAAATTAGAATTCTGCAGTATAAAGCCTTACTTAAAATGTCTATTTAATAGTCTTACCATACTTCACAACACACCAAAACAAGAAAGTACATTAGAGATCTGAAGGTAGGCACGTACAGTGCCAGTCACAGTGCGAACTTTGGCATAAATGACAATTAGTGAGCAGCAGGAGATGTCAGATGGCACTTCAAACACAGACACTCATAACTCTATCGTTATGGAAACTAATGATTTTAGTTGTGAACTGAACAACCACTTCAGTATTTATGAAAAATTACTTCTAGGACCTCTTCAGCTAAACAGGCATTTAAAATACCAGCAGGAATTCAGAAAACAGTTTAAGATCTATCAGAGATTTAAGTACACCTCCCCCTTCCCATCTGCCTTCCCTGAAAAGACACAGACACATGCTCTGAAAGTAGTTTTCATAACACCAGTACCAGAAAAGACAGAAAACTTCAAATTCTTTGGAAGCTTAAGTACTCACTAGAATATATTCAGCAGCTTCATTTGGAGGAGTAGTTTTCCTAAAGCTTTCTTCCTGACAATGCTGCAGGTTTGCAGGTAATGAAATACCAGAAGTCCAAAACCTGCCTGTCCCACAGGAACTCTGTATACTTTCCCTGTTTGTGCTTCGGGCCAGCGAAGCCAGAAATCCTAGGTTACTTACAGAACTCATAGGTTCTCTGGATGCCTTGTTGGCCACATCTGTGAGGTCCCTAGACTCTGCTTTAGGAATTACATCAGGTCTTTTGCCAAGTGACTCTACTTTCATGCTACAAAATCTAGCAGTCCTAGAAAAAGAGGAGTCTGCTAAACTGTGGACTTCAAATGATCGAAGCATGTTTGGGGAGGCTGTAGATCTCAAGTTACCAGCCTCAAAGCATTTGGGTTGTGCTTGCGGTTTCAGAGAACTGTGACGTGCCATTTGTGCTGAATACCGAAGAGGTGACAAAAGCAGATTTTTTTGAGGACTTAATTCACGAGTACGGAGAAGACCAGACCCCATTGCTGTAGTGCTCAGCACTTTGCTAATAGGTTTTCTATGCTGCTCTACAACCTTAGATTCTTCATCTCCATCAGGCAGTTCAAGTTCTTGGTTCACCTTTCCTATGTCATATATCTCACTACACTGCTCAGTGGTGCTTTCTTCTGTTAACAAAGCAAAAGCATCTGTTTCAGGTATAAGTTTTTCTTCTGTTCCATATAGATCTACATTTGTGAGATTTGGAAACAAAACAGCATCCTCCTCACTTGCTGAGGTCACATTTTCAGATGTTTTTTCTGAATTTTCAGGTGGAGATGAAACAGGAGTCAAAATACTATTACTAGGTAGCTTTGCATTTTCTAGTTCAACACGAGATATTTTTGGTGGTAACCTGATGCTACTAATTGACTGTGACCAGGAGTTGCTCTGCCAGGTGTCATCTTCCTTAAGAAAGTCATTAGCTGTGGATGGCATCGTTCTACCAGCAGTGGCCAAAGTAGCCAATGCTGAAAGTGCATTTTGGGAAGACTCTGAGTGATATGAATTCCCAGGAGGAGGTAGGCAGGACTGTCCAATATGGGGGAGCACTCTTAAAAAACGGTGACGAGCAGCAGCCACTGAGCCACTAGACGGTCGAGGAGCCATCGGAGGACGAGATTTCACCTTGACAGTTTTCTTAGGCTATTAAGTAAATAAAACAAAAACCACATACAACAATTAGTATCTGAATTATGGTTGCATTTAAAGATCATAGTGCCAGGAATTCAGACACTGTAATGCCAAAAAAGACTAAATCATTCCTTGTACTCTGTTATCTGTTGCTAGTCATCAAAACCACACCCCAACATCTGAGTAACAAAAAACAAAATATTACAATCAGAAAAGTCTTCTTCTGATTAAAAAAAAAATCACATATAGGCGACCACACACCAACAGAATAGAAAGGGAAGACATAACACCAAAGTTACCCAGCAGAGCTTAGGGTCTCAAATGAAATGAGAACAATGAAAGAAATCCTCTTCATTTTAGATCTAGTTAACGTAGACAGACATGAACACCAATGTAATGCTTTATCTTCTAGGTAATCTTATTCTCCTGTTTAACTTTGTAGGCCTTTCATTTACAGTATTTTTAATGAAGCTTCATTTAAGAGAAACCCTGATTTTTACCAGAGAACTACTGCAAAACAACATTAAAGTATTGGAAGAAAAAAAGCAAATAAGAAAAAAACAAAAACAAAATCGAACAAACCCAAACCAAAACAGCCAAACAACCAAAAAACAAACAAAACAAAAACACACACAGAAAAAGACCACCCCAAAAATCCCATATACCCACAGAAAAACCCATCCAACACATATAAACCAGGACCAGTAGTGAATTGTTGTGAATTGCTTGAATGAGGACAGGTAGATCCAAGTAAGACCAATGTGCACAGCAGAACATTTATACAACAGCATTTACTTAAGCAACAGGTAAAGAATCATCTACCCTTGATCCTTCACTTCCCAAGACAGCAAAATATCTGATCCGCTTTTTAGAAAAGCCAGCACCAGGAAAGTGCAAGCCATTTTACAGTAAAAAATTTAAATCACAACTTCACCTTTTTACTCAGATTCATGTTCTCCATCTTTGCCTTCAGCAGTTTCATTTTATTCATAGTAATTGAATTCTCAATAATCTGTTGGCCAGAAGGTGATGCCTCTGTCTCATCTTCATCATCCGCATATAAGTTATAAATTGAACCACCGCTGAAAATAAAAGAAAGATTGGGTTCATCCTCTAATCACATAATCATGTTTTCAATGAAGTAGTATTCTTGCAACTAGAGTCATACCTGCAGTTGATCTGTTGACAAAGCATTATGTAAAGCTGTTTGCAAAGACATTTCAAATCGATTTAGTTTAGCATATAGGCATTTCTTATAAGATGCTCACACAAAGTGATGACGCTGAAATCAGAGCATAGCCACGCTTCTGAGAAGTTGTTATACCATATACAGTTGGTTCACACTCACTATATATTTTTCCCCACAGAAGGGATATCCAGTTCCACAAATGTCTCCTGAAGGCCAAAGCTGTTAACTCTGTGACTCAGACAACAAGCTCATCAGTTTTCCAATTAACCAGACACTGGCATGGAAGCATAGTCCAAATTTCTATCCATCCTGAGGGGTGTTCTCACCATAAGTGGAAATGGAGGGGTCACCCATGTGGATGTGATATTCTACTTCTGCTTTTCAAAATAAAATCAAATAAAAAAAAAAAAAGGATCAGTTTAGGTTTCCAAAGTCTCATATTTGGGGGAGAGAAAAAAAAAACCAAACAAAACAAACCAAAACAAGCAAACAAAAAAAAAAAAACAAAAAACCCACCCCCAAAACCCCAAAACACCACCAAAAAAACCCAAAGCTATCCAACTTTGTTTTTTTTTTTCTCCACTAATCAGAGCTGGCATCTTACCTGATTCATGTTGCAAAATTCTAAAGGCAGCACAACTTCAGGAGACAGATACTTAAGAGCAAGATGGCAGCAAATTCAAAGCAGGAGTTAGCAAAATAGTCCAGTAATTTCTTATCAAAAACTGAAAAGCTCCATATATGGACAGCAAGCTTGGTAAAAGACTCAACACTAAAGAATCATTTCAGAATTTTAATTCTGCAAAGACTTAAGTCACCAACTGAAAACAGTTCTCAGAACCTGTTTTTATTCAAGGTAAGGATAGAGAGAAAAGTGATGCATCGCACATGTTTGGCTGTTTTTTTGCTTCATTGGTTGTTTTTTTTGGAGTGGGTTTTTCCTTCTTTGTTTTGTTTTAATGCAAAAAGAATTGTTATCCTTTTTCTTGCATTTCCTGGCTAAATAGCAACCCCCCTCTAAAACACATACAATAAAAAAAAGCCCCGAAGAGTAACAGAAGGATTTTTTTGCTTTGATTCTAGAATTATAGAAGATGGACATGAAGCTTTGCTCTTGATCATACTTTTAGCCCATTTTCCAATGAGTATACTTCAAATCTACTTTATCCATAAGTGTCAACATTCCTGAGATCTTGCTTGTAAATGTATGCCTCAAAAATGATCAGTAGCTTGCTGAAACCTTTTGACATCAGTGCTTGCCAGTCCCCTACCACAGCTTCCAACAGTTTTCTTTTAATCCAGAGACAATAATCATTGTATTTACACCTTGTAAATTCTGAACCCTTAACCACAGAGGAAATGAAATTATCTGGAGAACTATAAAATAAAACCCCAAACCAGTGTCTCATTTCTAAATTGCAGCCATTAAGTTCTGCTCCACACATAAGCAATATGAGAAAAGCTGGTAAGTAAGCGTCTCAAAACTCTCAGTCACCAGTATATGCACACATATAAACATATTTTACTGTCAGTGTGTAAAGTGCTACTATTCAGAGTGATTCACAGCCTTCCTCTATAAAGAGAAAATGAAAAAAAGGTCTGCTTTGCTTCCATTTTCTCCTCTTTGTTACTGTTTCCATTTCCCACAAAGTCTGCCCAACCATAAAAATTAAAAAAACAGAATTTCTCCCCCACCCAATCAGTGTCTACTTTAGTAGAAAAGCTAATAAACAAACACCCATAGAAAGCACTTGAACAACTGAAGCTGAATGTTTTCAACTCAGTTGGCTTCTAACTTAACTGGATAATTTAACCAGTGACAGCACATTTCTTAAGTATAATGTATCTGACTTTTTTACATGCTCTTGTGCTTTGAAAAGCTTACCAAGATGCCTTATAAGAGCCAAAAGAATGTTGTTAATTCCTCTGGTTTGCTACCGTTAGCCAATCTCAAGTAAGTAGTAAATTAATATTTAATTTCTACACTAGGATTATCTAATGGAAAACTACTATGAGTTTCAAACAATTGTCCATGCTAGTTTTAAATGGGTGCTGGGGACATAGGAAAAACAAAACCATCTCTCACACACAAGAATTTGAACACATAGGCAGACACCAGAGTGTCCATTATACTGGACAAAAAAAACTAAAAAAACCAAAAACAAACAAACAAAAAAAAACAAAAAAAAACCCCCAAAAATCAAAGTTCAAAAACCTTCTGAGAATCCCTTGCATCAATTCACAGTATAGCACCCACAGTTCTAGCTCTTTGGATGTTCATTTTCAGTTAAAGGTAAAAGGGAACAATTTGGTAATAGAATCATAAAATAGTTAGGGTTGGAAAGAACCTTAAGAGTGAGTACAGGAATTACACCTGTCTGCTCCTCTTTTCAGTAGTTTATTTAGCCCAATGCAGCAGCAAGGTTCTCAGTTCTTGCTGATGATGGTGGCTTTCAGCTATTTCGAATATACACACAGCATAGTAAGTGGCTATTTACTGAAAATGAGTGCAAGGCTTAAAAGATGATCACAAATCTAAAATATTTGTGTATTTCCTCCTCTTATTGCTTTTTTATATAATAATATTATTTCAGAACATTAACAAAGTAAACACCAGCAAAACAAAAAACCTACCAACACACCCCCAGTTTCTCCAAAACTTCAGACAAACCCTCTCAGGATTTTTCACTGCCAAGCTACTATCTTTCTGACTAATCATTTGGTGAAGTCACATCCATATGAAAAAGTTTATGTTGTGAACAGAAGAATGTTTATAAACTAAACAAATGCCTTAAGATGGAAGAGAAATACATTTATTGCTAAATCAACTCTCCTGTGAAACGTTCACTTTAAGAAAGGGCTGGAATGCTGAGAATTGCCATAAGCACAAGGTCAGCTTTATCTCACTCTATTGACACACATGGTGATAGATCACTGTCAGCATGGCCGCTGACCACAAGGTACTACTGTGTTGCTAGGCTTACCAGTTACAGCATTTTAGGGCACATTTCTTACAGTATTTCAGATGCTTTTTTGATAAAGTCAACAAATAAAGCTAAAGTTTATACAGCACCCTCCTTCTGAAAAAAATATATAGAGATTAAAACCAACTTTACCCCAAAGACTCAGATAATGGTGTTAGAGTGCCATCTCCCCGGTCTACCACACGGAAGAAATTCAACTGATCTCCTTCTCGATATACTAAGAAGGTAACTTGTTTGTTGGATGACCCTTTCTCCCAAATTTCATCTCTAGTGGGATCCATGTATTCAGCCATTTCCCTGATAGGGTCTTCCACAGGAACTATGAAGAGAAGAAAAAAAAAACAAAACAATAAAACTCAGAGTAAAATCACATTATTGTTATCATTATTATTGTTTTGATCACCTTTGAGAGCTCAGCTCAGTTTACAATGGGAATTCCCAATCTAGAAGATACGCTGAGGTTTTTTTTTCCCATGTGAAAATTAACAAGGGGATTTCTCCATTTTCATTCCTGTATAGATGATACACAGGTTTATCACTGGACTAAACCAATGCCTGATTCTTAATAATCAGATTTTTAAAACAATATGCATAATTATATTACAGTATATTTTTTCTGCAGGTAAAGAATTACTGATTTTAAAACTTAATGATTCTATAAGGGCAAACAAAATGAAAAGGATGATGTACTCCATATGTTAAAGAAAAAAAGATGCAACCCCCCTGTCCCAAAAAAAAAAAAAATCAAACCAAAAACCCTCTCTCCATTCTTGTTAAGTACTTTCCAACTGATTTGGAACTAAAATCTGCTCATCTAGAATGCTTAGCTAAAAAAAGTTGTTTCTGGTTACAGGATGTTGCATGAAACTATTTTGAACTCGATTAGCACTTACCTCTTCTAGTGTTAATAGGTCCACCTCGCATAGCCAGAACTAATTTCAGAGTGCAGCCTTCCGAAATGCTGAAAATAATGAATAAATTTTTGTAGCATCATGATTACTTATGCTAATAATTATTTAGAAACATTGTCATTTATTCTATACTTACTTATAATCATTCAAACAATAGTCATCCCTCAGTTCTGTATTATTCCAAATTAAGTGCTGCTGAGAGACTGGAATACCTAAACAAAACAAACAAAAGATTATTAAAATTCAAGCTTAATGGGAGTTCTGCTTTTTGAAGAATGAAGAACATGAGGTAATGAAAGAGAAGTGAGAAAGTGAATTACAGGGGAAAGACAAGAGGAAGCAGGAGAAGGACAGGTGCTTGAGCAGCCTTTAGTCATGATATCCAACCTCCCAAACAGCTATTACGAACAACAGCTGTTGTTCTTTGAAAGTCAGAGTTAAGATCATCAGCAGGCTTGTGTTCAGACAGAGTTCAATCCTTTGGCTCAACAAGGGGTCTGTAAAAGTATGCAACTGCTTCAGGCTTATTGAATACTTCCTCTTTTACAGTCTTTGGGTGAGAGTTTTTTCCTGTTGTCTGTACCTCAGAGCTTTATGTCTACTGACAAGATAAAACTTCTAACTATAGAACTGCTGAATAATTTAATCACAGACTGATATTCTATATTACAGTCAAGACAAGGTTGCATTAAGGCAGCTCTATTACAGCGGTGACAACTCTAAATGTTTTTTTTATCATTGCTTCGTTTGGAACCAGAAGGTTCACATGTACAACATAGTACCATAGCAGGTAGTCTAACTTTGTACTACAAGCACTTTTATTTTGTTGTGGGTGTCCTTTCAGGCCATCAGAACATTTTATTACTCATATACAGTATTATTAATTTTCAACTCAAGTTCTGGCTAACTATTTTTTGTTAAAGGGAAGCAAGCATTATGAATATTTCCTTATTAAAATCCATATTCTACACAACAATTAACTTTGTTTCTTCATAGTCAACTAATCTAGATACATATATAATACACATAAATAAGCATAAGCCATTACAACCTGAGGTCTTCACACATTTTTACTAGAATTACCACTTTCCAAATTTACCACTTTCCAAATTTGGGTGAGAATAGGAAAAGATGAGATATCTCAGATCACACACAGAAAAAAAAAATTCTTCCCTTCAGCATCAAAAAGAAGTGCTATTGTTCAATTTGTCCAGTGAAGCCCAGGTAATTAAGATCTCACTGTGCATTCCTGACAAATTGCAATTCAAATCAAAGTCTAGAGAGGCCAGAACTACTTTTTCAAAAGGGTCTAAGCACTACTGTCAGCCTAAGAAGCAAAAGCTATAAATATATTTTCCAAAAGGTTACATTAAAATAACCTTATCTTGTACTTTTATTCACTGCATGTTCAGGTATTCAAAAGGATATACAAGTAGCAATGCTATAGAGTAGGACTTCCCAAAATACATCTGGCAAGATAATACAAAGATCAGACTCTTCCAGGTGGTTTCCAAATGTATCTCAGCTTGCCAAAGCTCGCAAGAGCACTTAGCAAGCTGTGGCAATAGGTCAGTTAAGTAGCCTTTTCTCAGCTGGAGGAAAGGCACAAAGCTACCAACACCCATCACTAGCAAGGAAGAAAAGGGGAAAGTCCGAACAGATTCAACAGGCAAGTGTAGGAGTCATGCTATGTGAGCATCCTTCTGCAGAAGGAGTGCACTTTGGAGGAACTGTCATTGTTGTTAAAAGTTTTAGAGAAGATGACACTTTCCTTTTCTCACCACAGCTCACGTCATCTTCTCTTTTATGAACAACCAACACTTTACCTCAGTTGGACAGCATTTAATGTGAATCTTGTATCCTCTGAAGTCCACAAGACATTAATGAGAGGGAAAATATTCATATAGTAGACTAATATAAGTACTACTACTACACTGCCAGCTATTTAGTAACTGGTTTTTGGTTATGATTCAAGTCTGCAGTGTAAGCAAAACAAGAACAAGCTGGCAACAGCCAGCAAGTCTACAGTGAAGTTGTTTTCTGTGTTGTTTTACAGTCTTCTGATTACAAACAGTCATTACTGTCTGCATTTGTTATGGTTTCAGCAGCCTCCAAGGAGCAATTTCCAATTACTCTGATAAACCAAGAGAGCATTTGTTAAAAAGACTGGCTTGCAACTGGCTGTACTGCAGTGAAACATGGTTTTGTTCATTTTAACAATGACAATGTATTTTTGATTAAATGAACAGATGAAAAGACTACTCTGCTTTAATGAAAAACAGTGAAGTCTTTATTACTAATTCCCTTTTATGCTACTTTCTAAGAATTCTACATACACAGAGGAAATTCCATGTGCTTTATAGGTTCAGGTGCAGGAAAATACGATCAGCTGTTCCTTTTCTGGATCATAGTAAGGCTTTCTTGAGAAAAGATTTGTGCATGGGATCAGCATGAAAAACTGGCAAAAATATAAGAACTGCAAGACCTCACCCACTCTCCCTAAGCAACACATGACTGTATCACCAGTTTGATCTAGATCAGTCCCAAGAAGAGAGGTAAGCAGGGTAATAAGCTTCATCTCAGTGCTCAAATGCTCTTGGCCTAGACAGGTGATGCTACAGAAGAATCTGCAGGCTTCTGTGGTGCATTCGCCTGCCCTTCTCCTGTCTGCTCCCATCCCCTGGGCTCCTCCAGTATCTCAGGAATTCCCATAAGGCCTTGGCCTTTCTGTAATGAGTTGGACAGTGATGTGTCCCTTGACCATACCAGGAACTCTTGCATGGCTAGGGGGGAAAGCACTGATCTCATTAGGGACTTCTGTTCCCCAGCTAAGGCAGGAAAGGAGTGTGGAGATAAAGTCAGTCATCCCCTGACAGCCTTGGAACACTCCTGAATAGACCAATAACATTGTTCCTGGGGGTTTGAGAAATTTCTAGTAATTACCAACTCAGACTGTGGTCAGGATGGAAATTTATTAATGACTAAAGCAAATCATCTTGTAATCCTAAAAACAGTGGTCTCTAGTGAGACCCTTTGAGCACTCCCAGACCACAGCAGGCTGCAAACAGCATCTCCCTCTGGATTCATTGCCCCTCAGAGTTTCCGCACTCTAAAGTTTGTGATAATTGGAGGACCATCACCAAAAGACAGGACCTGAGCTGAAGTCTCCTCATCCCTTGAGAAATGCTGAGACATTAGGAATATTTTAGTCAACTTGAGGGGCATTTTTAGAAGTTATGCCTTTATATGTCTTCATGTATGTGTAGGTTTTATATAGATTATATATGCTTTATAGATGTTTTTATAGATTGCTATAGCAAGCGTAGTAAATACTATTAACTTACTTTATAAGATCCAGCTTAAAAACTGCAAACTGCAGTAGGTGAAAGCTGTGTAAAAATCCCTCTGTGGTGAATTGGTATACTTGTAACCCTTTAGATACGTAACACTGTCCGAGACTAAAACTAGACTCATCCACACTTAGGCTCCTTTGGGAGCAAGGGGGTCTATTCTGAAGCTTGTGACTCAACAGGAGGTTCTCCCTTACCCTTTTGCGTCTTAAGTCTCTGTAGTATATTCATCTTTAGTTAGATTTTCCTTTGTGTGTTTCATCCATGTAATAAGTAAGAGTGAACCTTGCCATAAAATTCTGTTAAGTTGTGCTTTTATTAACGCACTATAAAACTATTCTTTGTTAATACCTTTGATGGTCATTCTTTGAGCTACCTTAAACCACTCTTCATGCAAGTCTGTCTCCTGAAGTGGCTGCAGATGCACTGACAATCTGACCTACTGAAATGGGGGGAGGAAAGAAGTAAGTACTCTGTCCTGTTTCTGAATCAGCCTATCTCATATATTCTTAAGCTTCACTCCTTTACTCTTCTTTCTGGCATGCTAAGCAGGTTCACCAGAGAAACTGATGTAGTTGAGTCAGACCCAGAAACAAATGACAAAACCTGTAGATTTCAGAACAAACTTGAACTTTATGTTGTGTACAGAAGGTTACTGTGTTTAAAAACACCACAAACATTTAGAAGCCAAAGTTCAAACATTTTACTTATCTTTGATCCAATGTCCAAATTGCGGGAAAGTTCCTTATTTGTTCTTGCTTGCAGAGAGGCTGGTCTGACAAGTCTTATTTTCCCCCCACAAACTAGAGGTGCAAAGGTTCACAACTTACACCAGCAGGACTGTTTTCACAACTCTTAAACCTCCCATCTTTCATTTGCACAATAGTAAGCTACATTAGTGTACATGGTGATCAGTGCTGATCTATTCTTTATTCTAGGCATTGACAGAGGAGACTAACAGCAAGTCACCATCAACTGAATACAGGCCCAACTTCCCAGTAAATGTGACCTTATTTACACCTTCCAGATGCTGCTCTAACCATCTGACCTGTGCACAAGCTTGCGTTTGCAGGAATGTTTTCCCAGCTCAGACAAGACATAAGCTTTAAGAAGCTTCATGAACTTCTTCTAGTCTTTGTCAGCACAGTAAACAGGCAAGTAACTAAGCAAACAGGAGACACAGGAAAAGTAGCAGACAGAAGAAAAGCAAGATTTTTTGAAAACTTGTTACCCTTATGCAATACACTTACTCCAGTCCTGACAGAAACATAACTATTTTTCTAACATTAGTAGTAATAAATATAATGCATACTCTGAATTCACAGAGTTTAGAAAGAAATTCCAACATCCAGAAAAAATCTGCTTGATATTCATCCACTTTGCTTCAGGTGAAGCTGCTGTACATAGGCAGCAAAGTAATGACAGGAAAAAAACCAAAGTATCAACTGTCATGATGAATTAAGAGTACACACACATACAACAAAAAAGCTGTTGCATCTGTTGTCCCCTGCTGAACACAACCATTCCAAATTAAGATGTACTTTAAAAGCTAGCTCTGTTTTCCCCCTTTACAATAATACAAGAACAAGAGAACATCTAAGTTTTAATCTAAAAAGGTAGATGTTTCCATATATGCAGATCACAAAATTCAGTTGCAAGCAATCATTGAACAAATCATGACCAAGTTGTTTCTTATTTTAAAACTAGCTACGTAAATGAAGGCCTTAACTCTCCAGCTATAGAATGCAAATTAATTCTCACAAAATAATAACACTATCACCAAATCCCAACCCCCACCTCTTCCCTTAAGACTCGATCCTATCTTACCGAACACACACATTTACAGGTATTTTCTATGGTTCTGTAACTGACGAAAGAATTAGCCACCCCAGGAATACACTATCTGAATGTTCTTCCTATAAAATTCAATATAATAATTGGTGTTTCCAAATAAGGAATACTAAACTTTGCCCAGCAGCTACAAAGACTTTTGCAATAGAGGCAGCAAGAAGATATCTTCCAGCAAAAAAAAGGCAAAAAGCTATTTCCTCTTTCATGTAAGTCCTGCTATTTTTAAGTACTGTTCACGTGTTAAAGCTCAGTCTTTCATGTCACCTTGAAACTCAGGCACCACCTTATCCATGTCCTGGTCATCCATGTCCATCCAAAACATGATCCTGCTTTCAAATACAAATAATCAAATGAAACCAATGAAGCAGGTAACACTGCTGCCCACACTATACTGTGCTGCTAGCTGTGTGTATTCTAGCTTTTATGCCACCAGTAGAGACAAAGGAAGCTATTTCTTCTCAGTGTACC
Organism: Melopsittacus undulatus; assembly: GCF_012275295.1. NCBI lineage: Eukaryota > Metazoa > Chordata > Aves > Psittaciformes > Psittaculidae > Melopsittacus > Melopsittacus undulatus. The sequence continues at coordinate 92,017,094 of NC_047530.1, forward strand.
ATTTTAAAAAGCTCTTCAGTGAATCTGAGACAAGGAACAATTCACCCTAAGTGGCTCCAAAGTCAACATTAAAACAAATCTAAATTTTTGGATACCAAGTATTTACTTTGCATGGAACATATTTGAGGATAAATGCCTGGATCAGATACAAATACACATCAGATCTGCTTTAACTTCTATTTACAAGCAAAGTTAAGAGTAGCATTGAAATTTCAGATGCTTTAGAACCCATTAATAAATTTTTACCCATATTCTTTACTGACTTAAAACCAACTGGAAACAGAAAGCTGTAGATACCAAATCTCCAATGTCTACTACAGCTGTCTAAACAAGCCCTTCCCATATCAGATCATTAAACAGGCACCGAGAATGACAAGTATACAAAATTCCTAACATGCCATCCATATTATCCTTTCTTATTACAGTGCAGTCTACAGCTATTGATTTTCAGGTTGTTGACAAAGATCAGTTTTCTTGATTTAGTTTTATTATTAGACTTTTACAACTAAATGCATTGGTGACATATGAAAAGATTTATTAACTTCTGAGACAATTCTAGATTTCATTCTTGGAGATACCAAGTCTTAATTTTCCCCAAGATTGTCCTATTATATTCTTACATACCATTATCCTTACACTCAAATGAATCCACAGATACAATACATATACTAGATACCCTATATAGTTTCCCAGCAGCACAGGAAGCATTCTTCAGCCAGAAGTGCAGCTTAAATGAACTTCTTTGTTCACACCCCATGAAAGTTGACACTATACAATAACAAAAAGTTAAAAACAGCAGCAGAAACAGGAACAGATGTAAGCTTCTTACTTCCCATACTAAATCACAACAGTAAAATTACTTTAGGATTTTTGCTCCAGCTGGGTGATTCATTACTTGCACTTATGCACTGTAACAGGAACTCCATCAATTAAAAGTGGTTATTATTATCAACCCCAAATGCAATATAAAATTAATTTGTCACTTTGTATCTGTCCCTTCCACACATAGCCAATCAATCTGTCCTCACTCTGCCTCAAATGAATCATATTAATCAAGACACTGCAGATATTTTAAACTTCCGGAGTACCAAGGAATTTCAACTGACTTCTAACAATTCAATGGTAAACACCAGTGAAGTCTTACCTTCCATGTTTTAATAAAATTTACTTACTAATAAAGGTCATAGAGCAGGCACCTAAGCTACTACCTTATCATCCTATCAACTACAACATGCGAACAAAATTCTCAATAAGTAATATTGTAATTTCATTACTGAGCTGTTCTTCTTATAAGAAACTAGTGAGAAATTATGACACTTTTGTAAGCTAGGCACACCCAGCCTACAATAATAAGCTATAGGGATAATTCAGGATGTCTATTGGCAACCTCCTATTTCAGAGCATAAGAAATTAAAATTCCTCTTCCTCACATCTCCTACTGTCTTTTCATGCATCCTTTAACACTCACTTCATCTACACTGTCCAGATAGCCTTCCTTCTCCTATACTCTATTGCCTAAGCTCCCTTTTAATTCACTCTTAGTTAGCATTCTATCACATATCTGCTTGCATCTCTCTTAGGCCTATATTCAGTCATGAAGAAAACACCTTTCCTTTTCTTGTTTCACCTCTAGCCTCCAGGAGCATCTCAACATGTTCTCAGACTTGTGATTAATTATGGCCCTGTCCACAGGAAACAAAAGCATATCTACATAGCTGCACTAATGGAGCTACAACGATGTAAACTCTAGTTATCTGCATGGTGGAGCTTTTACTATGTGACCTTACTAGCAAAAGTCATCCCTATTGTTGAATGCTTCTGTGTTTTAAGACTTGTCAGCTACATTTTTTTTCCATCCATTAGCACAGATTTCCATAAGAGGAAGACAGTACCTTAGATTCAAGTCTAAAGCATCGCATTACATCTCCCAGAGGGTGGGCTCCACACAGACAGAAGAACGAAAAAAGCGTTCAGGTATACTGGAGAAAGAGAGGATCCTTTTTCTTAAAAATCAGCAACTCTGGTACCCTCAGCTTGTGTAGCTACATCGTTCTTTAACTCCTCCAAAGTGAGTAAAAGGATATAGTGCTTCAAAGTAGCTGAAGTATTTAAATGCATGTGTTTTAAATTGCGTTCTTTCATGCAGGATCATCCTCATTGTAGAGGGAAAGAGATGAGAAAGGACTAAGCTACATCTTTTCTCCTCACATTAGCACCAGGACTGGACTCATAACTTAAAGGAGGTTTTCACTTTTCAAGATGTGCCAAGTTCATCATGTTAAGAAAAATCATTGTTCAGACAGACTTTTACCAGAGAAAGATTTACCTAACAAAAATTCTAACTTCAAGCCACCTTTGCATCTGCCTGCACTACAGCTCCACTTGTGACTGCAGTATCATAAACAAACCATAAACTGGCTAAGAAGCAACAACCAGAGCACCTATGTTTGAAGTATGCTCAACAGCTGCAATATAGACATACTGCAACACTCCAGTTTATAACCTTGCTAGTTAACAAGTTATACCAGAAAATACTTCCAACACCAAAAATGCTATATCCCATATAACAATTAGTGATTTAACATAGACTTCTAAAGATTTACCTTATTAAAAAAACAAAACAAAACACAACACAACAACAAAAGGAGGGCAAAAATACCAAGTCCAGTGAAGTCCAAGCTGTGAACTGACAGGAAAAGGAACAGAAAGAGAGCAGAAAAAAACCTCAATTCCAATTAAACCCAAGTCGTAAACCAAGTGCCTAGTTTACATACATAATACTGAACAAGTCATTAATCCAATTTGAATAGCAATTACAATTTCTAAAATAAGACTCTCTAAAGGGATAAAGTTTATACTGAAATGAGAACAATACCTTCCAGTCTTTGAATTTTAGCTTTCACAGAAATAACCGTTTCAAAGGGGGAAACTCGCAGTTCAAAGCATGTTCCTGTGAGTGTTTCAATGAAGAGCTCCATAGTTTCATAAAAAGGAAGCTTGTAGTGAAACGGTCCCATATTATCTTCGTTGAAAAAAGGAGGCTCTTTCTTGTTGGCCATTACAAAGGATTTACAACTTCCTTGTAAGGAGATCTGTCAGAAAACTACATTCCACTTCCAGCCAAGTCAGCTTTGAGGACAGGTGTGGTGCATCGCTGTTCATTTCTAGGATTTTTCACCTATAAAGCAAACATGCATAGCGCTAACAACATCGGCATGTGGCTGTTGAAGAGCATTTCAATTTATTGTTGATGAACAATGGAACAGCTATTAAGAAGCAGTTAATTACTATGTAGGTTGTACAACAGACCACCACAAACGGTATTAGTATATTGTAGGTTTAGGACTCTAGTTTCAGTCAGCATTCCAGATCCTACCTCCTACCTTTCTTATTTTTACTTTGTTTTCACGAACGACCTACACTAACGCCCAAAGCCAACAAGAGCTGAGCCCTCAGCAGGATCAGACCTAGGGAAAAAACTGCAGGAAGACATAAATACAGGGACTCGCCCGGGCTCGGGGAGGGCAACACAACTGACAGCAGCTCTTCCCCCTCGGCCGCTCCATGCTGCCCCCGGCCCACAACAGCCCTGCACCGGGAGGCAGGCCGGACTCAGGCCAGCACAGCCGAGCGCCCGCAAACAAAGGAGCGAGAGCAGCTGCCCACCCTCTCTCCCACCCTCCGCAGTCGCCGCCGCCGAGCCTCAGGGCTGCTTCACACCTCGGGTAGTCAGCGCACCTCATCGCAAGGACCAGCCGTGCCCCAGCCCACCCCAAAGGAATCCACCCACCTTCCCTCCAGGGACGAGCTTTCCACCGGCGGGGACGCTGGAGGGGCTAGCGCACTGCCCCTCTCCTCAGGTCGCAGGGACCCCGAGGCAGCAGCACTCCCGGGGGCCCGGGGCCGCAGAGCCGGTCCGCGATGGGAGGAGAGAGGGAGGGGTCTCATCTCACCTGCCGCCGCTGGGCCCGCTCGGGAACAGACAGCTTCTCTCCCCCCGTGCAGCGCCTCCCGCCGCGCCTCAAAGGAGCTATGAAGCTCCGGGGGGTCCCATGCAGCCGGAGGGGCTCGGGGGGCAAGAGGAGCTGTGGGGTAAGGGGAGAGGACACAGGAGCCGCCCCCAACGCCCGCACCGCCACCACTCGCTCCCCGGCAGCCCCCGCGCCTACCTCTCCTTCATGACATCCCCCCCGGGCAGCCTCCCACGGGCCAATGCGATGTCCGTTCTCACGCGGCTCTCCCAATCAGCTCCCTGGAGGGGCGGTGCTCCGAGAGCCGCCGGGGGCGGGTGTCCGCCGGGCCGGGCGCGCTGCTGTTGCTTGTTGTGGTCGTTAGGACGCTGGGAGGCAGAGCGTGCGAGAAGGACCCGGATGCAACTCCCCAGCCGCTAACAACTGCAACCACGTGACGGAAGGCCGCGGTGGCTCCTGGGACATGTAGTCTAGCGAGGGCCAAGAGGCTCAACATCTTGCCCCTGCTCTACCGCTACATTTGCTCAAGAACGGTCAAAACCAGCGTTTATACCTCAAACTGAACCCGAGAGGCGTCCAGGGAGCGCTAACGCCTACCAGCGCAGCACTGGGCCCAGTCGAAGCACAAGTTGGATGACACCCAGCCCCCACAGGCCTTTCCCCTTTCCTGAGCCAGAGCTGGTTGGAGGTGAGCGCAGCTCTCGGGCACCTTTACTCAAGGTCAGCGCACCACTCTGCTCCTGCTTCAATGTCAGTTGGTTAGGCTGGTCTCCAGGAGCAGCTCTTCCCTCAGCCCATCAGTCTTACAGTGAAACACTAGACAAAACAAGCTTACCTTATTAGGAAGTGCTAATTACATTAAGCACTTTACTTTCCATTTAGGTTTTAAATAATGCAAGACCTGCCCTGGGCCTGAAACAAAACAGCTAGAGTCAGTTAAAACAAACAGAACAAATACTGTGTTTTATTGCATGCAAGTAGCAGGTATGGAACCCTCAAAGTCGCCAAGCAAGTCCCGGATACTGTAACACTGGACCTCCAGCTCTGCCCTTCCTAGGAAATGTAGTTATGGTTTATCAAACTTGGAAAAGAGACAAGTCAAGCCAAAACTCAAAAAAGCCATCACCCAGACCAAGCTCTCCCGAAAGCAAAGCACTTAGACCAGGATTCAGAGTCTGTTTCAAGAATTGAGGACCACTTCATTTTAACAGGAGGAAGAGACTCTCCCTGTGCCAGTTTTTATCTGTCACGGTGCAACTTTCCATCATGAAGTTTTCTCTACCAAGATTTCATATTAAAGTTTAAGAAACATTTTAAGGCAGGTTTTTTTTCCTTCTACTCCAACAGCTTTTGGCTTCCAGGGTTCTTGGCTTATGAAGAGCACCCTCTGTAATGCTAACAGAAATTATTAATGTGAAGGGCCAATAAGAAAGGAGGAAGCAGAAAAGAAATAGAAGAATTCACCATATTTTTCCTCTTTCTCCCAGTATGTCTTTGAAGCTCTTCTAAGCAAAGGAGAAAGGAGTAAAGCAGCAGTTCAAATCATGTATGTGGCATTTGCAGCAGATGTAATGCCTATAAATAAAGTGCAAGTGCTCTCACGGTAGATACCCATTTGCAAATAGCTCCTACATTCTTTTCCAATCTGCTACTCCCAATTTAGCCCCCATTTAACATGAATCACTGCCAGGCCCACCTATGACTCAAATCAATAGTGTTTCTCCTTTATCCCTTCCAACCTTTCATTCTGCTTTACCCTCATTAGTCCAACTTCAGAAACAAGAGACTGAAGCAGATGTCTCAAGAAAAAGGGCTTCAGTGAAAGTGGGAATTTCTCTCAAAGAAGTCCTCTGAACACATGCAGAACAGTCTTAACAGTTGCAGATAAAGTAATACATTACTATCATTAAAACAGCACATCTAGTTTTGAAGTCAGAATAGCTGGCAGTCACTGGTAAAATAAGAGCAACATTTGATCCTTCTACATTTATGCATTTGCTCTGGTTGTATGCATGCAGGAGAGCAAGTGTCTACCACTGGGCATCAAGTATGGATAATGGCATCAGTTCCAGCAGGACAATCCAGAAAATACAAGAAGCAAGAAGGTTAAGACAAATGCACTGGACAGTTACAAGGAGTCTACAAAATAGCAACCTCCTGCAAACAGCCTACATATTACACATGAGAAAGGAAAGCAGACAGCAATCCTTTGGGCACAAGTGAGTCTTTGCACTAAGGCATGCACACAGGCTTGTTAACCTGGAAGCAACCAAGCATGCTCAGTTCAGACAGACTTCTTGGAAAGTGTTATTTGCAAAACTTGAGCAAATCCAGTTAGGTAAAAAATCTCTTTAGTGACTTACAACTTGGATAGAAGACAACATCATATTTCTTGCGTTTTCATAGAGCACTAGGTGCTCATCTGTAATACACTCTTACTGGCAGAGAAGTTTTAACCATTGTTATTTTTATAGACCACATTAGCTGCCAGTATGAAATACCTTCTCTTTGAATGGTGTCAAGTCCTGCACTAATTTTATTAACTGCTTGACTACATAAGAAGAGAAGCTGTACCTGATAACAGAACCCAGTCTTACCCTAACATTAGCTCAGTTGATTGGCAGCTGACCCAGAGAAGGCACTGTAGTGGTTTTGGTTGTTTTCAAGTCATGAAAAGTTGTCCTTAGTGAGTGGTAAAGAGGAAAGTAAGACATACAGACAGATCTGGTTTAACAGACTTCATTTACTATTTATCAATTATTTTCTCTATAGATCTGTTCAATAAAACAAACTATACTTTGTATAATAGATTACTTCATTGCAGGTATTGCACAGGCTATATTCATCTGGGTATCATGGAAACAGATAGCAGGAAGTTACTGTCTTTTTCAAAAAATATATCATTTAGAGCAGTCAGACCCAGCACAAGAGAATACTAACCATTTTAAATGGGTAATCATTTAAATATCCAGTCATCTCATTTCAGCATTATTGGATTAGAGAATCCAGATTATTAGTAATGTACAGACGTAAGGAAAGCTTCCTCTTCACAACACACTCCTCTTGGCTACTGGCCTCCAAAAGCATTCAGCGGGTCATCAAATGTGCTCAGTGTCTTGCTTTCAGATTTTGCTTCTGAGGCTGCTTGGGAAGATCTGCTTTTGGGAGTGGGTATCTTGACTTGGCTGCTAGAGAAGATATCATCTAAAGGGGGGGGAAAAAATTAATGTGAAGTGACTGCCAAACAGAAGTAACATTGTACATAAGTCTCCAGCACACAGCAGTTACTGCCAAGGACATTCTGTGATAAACAAATGCTTTCCTGCTGCTTGCGATTCTAGATGCATTTGTAAGGACATACGTGGGAGCTGTTAGCTGTAAGTCAAATTAAGAATATTGTTTCTTCTCAGTAGAGCAGCATAATACTTTTTTTGTAATGTGTTCAAGCTCTCTTAAGTAGTTCAGAAGTACTAATAAATTAAACCTCCACAATAAATTCCATCGTGCAAGTGCCAGATAACATCCCTCTTTTCTGGAACATTAACATCTGAGGAACCTGAGAGATCTAACTGCTGTGAGATGCTCCCAAAGAAATCAGAAAAGATGGTACTTGCTAGTGACTACTCATGACATCCACTAGCCATATAAGAATCTTTGATCTATAGTATTATAAGAATACAGCATATGTCACTTGAGAAAAAAACACAGCTAAGATGCAAGGAGGAAGACAGCTACAGCTACCATCCTGTTGAATATTCAAGAGTCTGTGCACAGTCCTGAATCAAGATCTCCCACCACCTTCCTCAATAAAAGCATTTTTGTTACTCATAACTGGGACAACAAAGTGGAAAAATATCATATTGCTATCAAGGTAGAGTTCTCTCCTGAAAGATAGAACAAATAGAAATGAAACCTAACCCAGATACCCTGTGCCAGCAGCAGAGCTCAGAGACCTGCAAATCTTACTGTGCCTAGTGCTGTTCGCATTGAGGACTACGCTTATGGATAGGGATGGAGCTGCTACAATACACATGTTGAACTGTTGCCCTGAGGTTTCCTGGGCACATGCAATATCATAGCTCTTCCTATACACTACGGTTTTAAATTTAGGATACTCAGATTACACAGGCGGATTATGAGAAATTGAAAATTACAAGACTGAGATATGTGGATTACTAGTGATTCACAAGGCCAGTGTAACAGGCACATAACTGGTCTCCAATCCCTATTAAACCACACAAAAGTCAATAATCATTTACTAGTCCAGAGTATAAAAACTAGCATGTCAGTCTTCAGCATGTATCCTAACCTGGAGCAGAAGCCAAGCACGAAGTAGTCTGTCACGATGTGCTTGCCTTTCTCTTCTTGCTATTTCTTCCACTCCAGCACATGGCTGCTATTGTACTGATCACAGGGATTACACAGGAATAATTCAGGACAGCATTGCAGCACAAGAGCAGTTTAGAAAGGCAGTAAAACAGAGTAATCCCCTACTGGCATCAGTCCAAAGCAAGAAGCTATCACATGGATTAGCTTCACAGCAGAGGGGAAGTACAATGAGTGTATAAGCAGTACAAGTATTGTTCCCATTTTATAGCAAGGTTTAAGGAATAGGAAAGTTTTGGCTGTCAAAAACAGTATTTGTCAATGCACAAGCTTAAGTCACCATTTTGCAGACAGGTAGATGAAACATAGAGATATTTGTCTCATCAGCCATAAATTCACTGAGGAGGCTATGAGGAATAAAGACCTGAGAAAGTTTTTCTAATACTACCACCATAAGCCTAGCACAAATGTAGTAAATAGTGACTAGAAGCTGTGGTAGGAAAAAGGAAAGCAGCCTGCTGCCTCCACCGCCTCCCCAAACTGTACCCACTTAATGTTTTATCTGCAGCAGAAAGAATCCTAAGACAACATACAGCCCTGATAAAGGATCATACTACAATAATCACTTAAATCAACCCTTAACCTGAAGTATAGGTAAGTTGTAGAGCCCATAGCTTTGGGCATGAAGAGGCTGCATATTTACAGCTGCATCACAAAACAGTCAACACTCTCAAGAAGATCAAGTCCATCAGATACAGGGTGCTGTAGATGTATCAAGATCAGATGTGACATGAAACAACGAATTCTAAAATCAGAGTAGATGTCAAAAGTGGAAGTGCAAATGACAGGTTCTGAGTGGCTAATTTTCCATGATGCCACTTGCAAGTAGCATTCTACAACTGTTTTTTCATGAGGTCTGGATTTTTGTGCTGAAATATTTGGAAGTGATAGCAGTTTGGGCACTTATTTCATTTGCTATATGCTACATGAAAAAGTGTAAAATATTAAAATAAGACATTTTAACTACCCAATATGTATTTCAAATACCTTGCCTGCAAACATTTGACTCTTATTTTTTGTATCAGTTGAGCAGCCTTTAAAAATCTCAAGGTGTTTATTCTCTCCAAAACATCTACAGACTTCAATTAGGTCATTCCATCATGCTGGAATGTTTAACAGCAGTCCAAGCAAAATAGTGATAAGTCAAATTCAATTTGAACAGGTTAGAAAGAATGATGACACGAATCAGAGCTGGAGGAGAAGGGATTTTTTTTTTTGTCTTATAGGAAAAGAAATACATGCAAACCCAAAGAAGAGCTATAAACATGAAGAACCTGAGAACAAACACACAGTGGTGGATCACATGACTTTCAGTATCTCCACTGATGGAGAAGAAAGGAAAATGCTATGCATCATTTCACATTATTATATGCTGCTTTCTCATACAGCACAAACTTTTGCTTCCAGGTGTAGTATTTGTAAATTGTTCTGGGTGTACAGGGAAGCAAATAAAAACTTACAGGTTCCAAAAGAGTCACCGCAATAGTGAAGGTGGGGTGGGAAAAGATGTTAATTTCTTCATTTCACTGATTCACTTCAAAAGTATGATACAAAAAACTACGTAAATTGAAACAGAGAATGTATCTCAGAGCCATAACATGAGATTAGTTTCTTACTCCAGAAAAGAACATTTTTTAATTCCCATAAGTGAGAAAATTCCTACAGAAATTATATTATTCTTTCTCTCAGAAGAATTTTATACACTTTCTCAATTCTTTCAAATGCCATGCTAGTTCCACAAATCTAGGAAGTTCTCATCCAGTGTTAAAATGCAAAGATGACCAAAGGTTTCAGAGCAACTGAAAAGTTAAAAGAAAGTAAAGGGTCCTAAAACATCTCGGATAAATGCAACTTAGGACAATATTATGAGATTTTCAGTAAGACTTACCCATTTCATCATCAAATATGGATTTTTGTTCCACCTTTTTCTTGGTCTTCTTTTCTTTTGTTTTTACAGTGAGATCCGCAAAAATATCAATGTTATCATCAAACAGGTTTGGTTCTGGCATTTTCTCTTTTGCTTTGTTCATTGGTTTAGTTGCCTCAGTAGCAAAGATATCATCCTTGGAGCAAAGCATAAAGAGACTGTCAGTACACACCACACAACAACAGTTAAATTATCTGTACACAGAGCTGAGATGTTTAGAAGCCTGACAGCCTTGGGCTTCTCAAACCCAAGAAGTTTTAAGTCCCTTCTCCCTATGGAGGACTTGGCATAAGTGCCTTAGTATGGGATTTTGCACAAGTCAAGTATAGCACACAGAGGCTTGTATCAGTTGCTCAGCCTGCCAACTTTGTTCCTTTTACAAAAGAGTTATTTGAGCTACTGTGTTGACCAGACAGCTAACAGATAAGAACTAAATACCTTATTACCCTGAAAAAGGTCATAATCACAAGTATGTTGTCACAGCACATTCAGTGACAAGCCTGCTCTGTGTTAAGGCTCCATTTTTAATCCACTCTTACAAGGGGTGAACAACTAAAGAAATAGTTTCTATTGCTCATTAGCAAGCATGACTGACAGTTTACTTCACTGCCCATCCTGTACACCCCAGGAACTGGTTTAAGCAGTCTCCATTAAGCCTGTGTTTAAGTAGAGGGGTCTGCATAAGGTCCTCAGGATCAAAAACACCAAGGTGTCAGGCTCAACCACTACCTCAAAGATATCTTGAACAGTAGGGTCCACAGCTTGTCGGACAGCAGATCTCAACTCATTTTTTCCAGTTTTCTGACAGGTGAAGAGAGAGTCTTCCTCTGCCTCCAAAAAGGATATAGGGCTGCTTTTTGTCGAAGATTTTTGCTGTACAGGTTGGAAGAGATCACTGCTGTCCTGATCACCCAGAACAGACAGATTAGGCTTTTTCTCCCTGCTCTTGACGGGTTTATTAGCCACACTGCTTGGCATTTCCTCCTTCACTGATTGTGTGGCTGGTCTGGATGTCAAGCTGCTTACAAAAAGGTCTTCAGATTCAAAAAGATCATCCCCTTGGTCTGTGGATTCTGGAGGAAGGAGTCTGGTTGTCCCAGCACACAAAACACTGCCGTGAGCTGGTAGCAACAAGCCAGTCAAAAAGCCATTTTCCTTGGATGCTGCTTCAGTAGTGAGAGGCTCCTTTATGTTCGCTACTGCTGATGCCTGTTTTGGTAGAGACAACTGTGGTTCTTTAGCACTGTTCACCTCCTCATTCTCTTCAGACTCTTGGGCAGCTAGGCGGCGGGCCATTCTGCTAGGAGGTCTTCGTTTTCCTGTAACCTTGATCCTGGTCTGCAAGAAATAAATACAAGCAGAAGAGTTATACAAAAGGGAAAAAAAAACCTTATACTTCACAGAAGACAAGTTAGGATTCATGTTATGCTTCCTTGGAGCACTTTACCTTCACAACATTGCAATTAACATGCGTTACCCATTTCATACGAGCATGCTGAAATGGAATGAACTACAACTTCTGCTCACAGCTCTGGTTTAAGTAACTCACAAAGCAACATGTACATTTAAGCAAATGCTCAGTTAGGAATCTTGAGCAGGAATGCTGAGCACACACATGGATTAAGGCTATAGGGAGAAGCAGCATGAACTATTCATTATCAGCTCAGCATCATCCATTCTCCCCATTTTTCAGAAAGGGGAGAGATGGACAAGTGGGACATTCAAGCTTAGGCTAGTTTGCAACAAGGTTCATAAAAATAACCCAGAACTTCAGATTTGCTCTCCTCTGATCATTCCACAGTAGGTGAAATTGGGGTATGAAAGCAGCAGCACTCAGTAGAGTCACAACACAGGTCAGCAAGACACTCTAGTCCCTTGGCATTAGGTAGTACCTTGCTAATCCAGGGACTGCTGTAGTACAGTTAGTCTGTGTAAGCCAAGACTAATTAGGTTTTCCATTTAATTTCATTTTATGCATAGTCTGCTGTAGTTCATTCCACTGCTGCTTTTAAGACACACAACCTTCCCTCCCCCAGGTTTCCATTATAGCCTCTAACATATCCTACATGGTCAGGAGTATTCACACAGGTAGGAAAAAAAGAGGGACAAATTTCTCTTCCCTTTTGTTAATTGCTGTGTTGGAAGAGGACAATCTGGATGGATATGCTGTAAAACAGCTTAAAGAAGCCGTATGCTTTTGTCAGAATCATTGTAGGAGCATATCTGCCTTCAGAGTGTGGGGCTGTACTGATCAGATCATGGCTGAAAAATAGGAAAATTATGATTGAAGGGAGATGCACTTGAAAAAAACTGACCCAGCTCCATGAACTGTTCTTTGAAAGGACAGCCAGAATGCTGGGTAGGTTGCTTTGCTTCAGCCTTTGGAGAAAAGTGCATCTGGGCATATATACTTACAGCTTAAACCCAAACTTGAAAGACTGAAGAAGTAATGACATGGCAAAATTGAGACATGTAATGTGAGCCACAAAAAACAGTCACTGTAGTTACTGAGATGCTTCTCAGCTTACTTCTGTTAACGAACATGCATCAACATTCAAGGTTGACCATATGTACCTTTAGGAGCTCTGTTATTTTGCAAGCCTGCCTATTTAAAAGTACCATGATAGAGAGGTTTGTCTGTTGTGCAGGACATGCTGCTATTGGAAACAACTGTGCCTACATGGTAATGCCTTACTCTGGTGTACAAGCTTTAAAACCATTTGACACTAAGGAATCATGTCAGCCATGTAATGAACAGCCCCAGCAGCATTAAAGAACAAAAGACTGAAGTCATCTTGTTCAAATCACTGCATTTGGCAAACCCAAGACATTTATAAAATAAGCACCCAACTTAATTTTAACTAAATTTTTTAGGCTTTTAGGTTTTTGTGTTTTGATTTTTTTTTAAGAAACACTAAATCTTTAATTAGAATATGCCTTTTTGCAGTCCATAAAGTGAAAGGTATGAATAAAAAAAGCCCAAATGAGTCAGGAGGCAGAGATCTACCATGTCAAAAGCTGTAACATTTGTTTTGGTTTGGTTTTGTGGGTGTTTTTTCTTTAAAAACAAAGATTTCTTTGAAAAAGAATTGGGAGTGACCATCCAGAACTGGCTGGATGGCTGCACAAAAAGAGTTGTGACCAACGTCTCAGTGTCCAATTGGAGACCAGCAATGAGTGGCGTCCCTCATAGACCAGTGTTGGGACCGCTCTTGTTCAACATCTTTGTTGGTGACGCGGACAGTGGGATTGAGTGCGCCCTCAGCAAGTTTGCTGATGACACCGATCTGTGTGGTTTGGATGATACGCTGGAGGGAAGGAATGCCATCAAGAAGGACCTTGACACACTTGTGAGGTGGGACAATGCCAACCTTATGAAGTTTAACCATGACAAGTGCAAGGTCCTACAGCTGGGTCGGAGCAATCCCAGGCACAGCTACAGGCTGGGCAAAGAAGAGATTCAGAGCAGCCCTGCAGAGGAAGACTTGGGGATGTTGGTCAATGAGAAACTTAACATGAGCCAGCTTCAGTGTGCACTTGTAGCCCAGAAAGCCAACCGTATCCTGGGCTGCATCAAGAGGGCCGTGACCAGCAGGTCAAAGGAGGTGATCCTGCCCCTCTACTCTGCTCTCGTGAGACCTCACTTGGAGTACTGTGTGCAGTTCTGGTGTCCTCAACATAAAAAGGACATGGAACTGTTGGAACAAGTCCAGAGACGGCCAGGAGGATGATAAGGGGACTGGAGCACCTCCCATATGAAGACAGGCTAAGAAAGTTGGGGCTGTTCAGCCTGGAGAAGAGAAGGCTGTGTGGAGACCTCATAGCAGCCTTCCAGTATCTAAAGGGGGCCTATAGGAATGCTGGGGAGGGACTCTTCATTCAGGACTGTAGTGACAGGACAAGGGGTAATGGGTTAAAACTTGAACAGGAGAAGTTTAGATTGGATATAAGGAGGAAGTTCTTTACTGTGAGGGTGGTGAGGAACTGGAATGGGCTGCCCGGGAAGTTGTGAATGCTTCACACCGAGGGTGTTCAAGGCAGGTTGGACAGAGCCTTGAGTGGCATGGTTTAGTGTGAGGTGTCCCTGCCCATGGCAGGGGGGTTGAAACTAGATGATCTTAGGGTCCTTCCCAACCCTAACTATTCCATGATTCTATGATCCAGGACAACATGACATTTTTATCCTCAGGGGTGGTAAAGGTCAACATACAGGAGGGCTGTGTTCTTGATATCTTACCACAGCAGCTGTCCATAACATACTTTGTAGTTAACCTGAAGAGATGCCTTTTTATGGTTTTCAGGTTGGTGCTTCCTGGGACAGGACAAGACGCTAAAATTTTATGCTAAAATACCTTTACCTATAGGGAAAACCACTGTATTTTGGGAATGTGCCTCAAAAAGGCACTGAATTGGGCATATGCATAATCCCCTTACAGAGTAAAGGATGTAGTAGGCTTGATTTTCTTTTCAGTGGTCCAAGTGAGAGGGGATTAGATTTCCACACATCTATTTTGATTCAGATAGACCAAGCTGTTAGCAGCACTTACATACCAGAACACAAAATCCTGCATGAAGATAGACTGTGTTTTTAATCTCCCTTTCTATCCTCCTAAATACCAAGGTTACCTTATTTGCGCTGTGCAAGGTATCCGCTTGCATAGGCTGATCAAAGCTTACACCCAGCTCTTCATTATTCCCTGCAGCAGAGAAGGCTTCACTGTTCTGTACATCCTTGGCCTCATGCAGTGGAGCATCTGGAACTGGTAAGGGGGACTTTGCACTGGAGACTTTAGGCATTGCACCAGGCAGTAAGGCTGCAGGGTTAATAGCTAAGTTAGCCTACAGCACAGAGAAAACAAAAACATACACACACAAATAGATCATGTTAATACTGCTTAAGAGCAAGTGTGGCTTAAAAGAAGCAGCAAAATTATCATACATGGGCATTCAAGTTCTACAAGTGCCTGGTCTTTCTTGCACCTATGCATTTCTGCGTTTCCCACATCCTCCGTCCTGCTAATCCTGTGGAGTGCTCAATACTCTGTGTAAGAGCTTCAGGAACAGCACGGCCACATTATGCCAGACCAAACTCTTACGTAGCTCAGTATCCTGGCTGAGGACAATAGCTCTGACATTAAGAGTGGTACTGGGATATTGACAGTTTAGTCATTTCATGTCAGAAGACGGACATTTCCCTGGCAGTGTTCAAGGCCAGGTTTGGCAAAGCCTTGTGTAGCATGCTTTAGTGTGAGGTGTCCCTGCCCATGGCATGGGGGGTGGAACTACATGATCTTAAGGTCCTTTCCAACCCTAACTATTCTATGATTCTATGATTCTATAACTAACCCCCCAAGCCCCTAAGAGTCTCTTATCATAGTTAAAATAGTGCTGAGAACAATAGGAGGTCAAAGAGAAGCCCACCCTCTGCTCCCAGAAGAGTAAATAGTGCCGCTGAGAATCAGGTCTGAAACAGGAGAGGAAATAATTTTAAACATGCAATGCAAAACCAGTGATAGAATATATGCCACTTGAAAAAGAAAAAAAAATGCAAGAGCAAGGCAAGGAAGTAAAAAGATTTTGTTTCAGGGAAAGCCATCAGTGAGGAAAGGAAGACTGTCTTTTTTTTCTTGAAAGTCAAAATGCCAGTAAAGTTAATTACTTGTAGCTTTTCAATCCGAGATGAGGGCTCTTTGGTTTTAATAGGAACAGGACCTGTAGATTTCTGAACAAAATTACACTGAATTAAACAAGTGGGAAAGTTGATATCAACCAGACTGTAGTTAGCATTTTAATATAGCTACAGAAAGCAGCTCACTGCTTTACCAATTTCTTCTGAAGATACATTGCTATATTCTACTGCCAGAGCTACAGTCACTCAATTTTCAGCTTCAGTGCCCCACATGCCACAGGCTCATCTTTATTATATTTCATTCCACCCTCCTTCTACCCAGTATTATACTTTGCCACTGTATTCCAACAACTTACATCTTCTCCAGGTCACACACCACCAGTCAAATCCAACTGTGACAGCTATCTCCTTTCTTACGCCCTCCCCTATGATCCTCTGAAGCCACATTGCCAGATTATGGTATAACTAACTTTTTCTCTTTGTGACAGGCTATATAATAGGATCACAGACTTCATTGAAGCCCACATGGAAGCTGAGAGCTACAAAAATTGTACCTTTCAGCCTGCAAGGAAAATAGGTTCAGTGAAGTAAGTGCTCCTCTACAGAAAGTAAGCCATTAGGGCCAAAAATTAGACTAGTCTAAAACAGCAAGAGCAGCTGTTTAGTCTGAAGACTTGGGTCAATTCTAGGACTCAGAGATGAACCAAATCAGCTAAGGTGCTTTTCTCAGGGCTCTCCACAAGCTTATTGTCTACACAGTTCTGTGAGCTGGGCAGTCAGAAGTCCTACAGCTCAGCGTTAATTGAGGGTTCAAGGGTTAGGACACTGGTTTGAAGCTCTTGATAGCATGATATTGGAATCCTAGAGTCTGAGGAGATGGCTCTCCACTTAAATGCATGTGATGCTCAGATGAACCTCAGACAGGCTGAAATCATTCCTACACCAAGCTGTCAGTAGCTACAAAAAAAAAAGCCAAACAAAGGAAGATGAGCGTGGTTCTGCACTTCAAGGAGTGCTTCACCATAAGGAGACAGCCTAATTACTAGCCCTACAGACTTGCTCTGTGTTCCTCAGCCCAGAGAAGAAAAACAACACCCACCCCCACGATGAAAAGCTCATCTCCTACAGATGGAAATCCAACAAGCAGCTCTTGTGAGGCACCAGCCAGAATTTAGATCCAGGCTGCCTCTCTCAGAGATCCTTGGTTCTGCAAGAATAAGGACAGGAGTAGGAGTCTTGTTTGCTCATCAAAAATCTCCTAGATAAGATTTGTGCTGCATGCCCCAATATCCTTTCTGAGAAAGGATATATACTTGTAAGGCTTGTACTTTAAGGATCACATTAATTCCAACAGACACTGGCACTTCAAAGAAGAATGAACAACAACCCATTTTCAGTCCAACTGGACCCAAAGTGTAGTTCTTCACTGCCTTGTATTTTGCCCTTGTAAGTATGTGGGCAATGAATAAAACACTGTATAAACAGCGTCTAAATTTCTTGCTAGTAACAGTGCACCTGCTGATAAGTGAAGACAAGTTTGATCAGGCATTGCCACTTTGAGCCAGTGAATCCAGACACTAGTTTCTGTCTTTTCAAGAGACTTATTTAAAACAAAATGATACCTCCCCTTTGTCTTCTGTTCAAAGCACAAGATTTAAAAACTTGCCTCTGTAGTTACTGCCTTTAGAGCTTCATCTTGTTTGGCACTTAGAGCATTTTCTAGAAGGTTACTGCTCTCCAAGGAAGGTCCAGTACTGGCCATAAGTGTTTTCTTCTCAGGTATTTTCTGAAAGCATTAAGAGCACAAGTCAACATAAATCAAGTAAAAAGCATGGTCTGCAGATCAAAAAAACCAAAACCAAACAACCAGCTAAAAAAAAAAAAAAAAAAAACAAAAGCACAAAACCAAACCACAAAGGCAAAAAAACCACAAACAAAAAACCCCACCCAAAAAACCCCACAAAACCAAAAAGAACCAAAACAAGCAAAACTTCTAAAAATCTTGCTTCTAGCTGAAACGAAAACTAGCCACATCTTTTAAGTCTGCAATACATAGAAGGCATTGCCTTTTGGCTCTGCAATGACAAGGGCCTTCCACTCCTCCATTCCTTCTCAAACTTTGTTGTCTATGCAAATGATAAATGAAAGTTTCAATAAACTTCCAAATGCATACATATTTCTTCATACACAGGACAGCATGGAAAATAAAAGCACAAAGCTAGCTAAGGAACACTGCTATTTTTATGTTTTCAAGCAAACAAATTCCATATATATATCTGCCAAGCACTAATTACTTAAGATCACCCCTTCCACAGTACTCAAAGAAACTTTTTCCAGGAACTATTGCCAGTTTTCTAGCCTAACTTCCAGCTATAGGCATGAAAATAGACTAAACTGAAATTTGGCTTCAATTGAGTCAAGCTATGTATATTAGAGTAGCATTTATAATGCATGTTAGGACTTTGAGCTCAGATCACCTGTAATGCAGTCTGGTTTATTACTGCAGCTGCTCATCCTCTAGAAACCACCCAGTACACACAAGGGTTTTAATACTGCATTTGTTACCTTAAATCAAACTAACCTGCAGACACTTTAACTACATAAGTCAGAGAGCAAGGCTCAATCACAGATGAACTATAGAGAAATAATATTTGCAAGTTAAACAGTAGAATTAAACAATACAAACTCTACTACTCTGATTTCTGCTCTGGTGTGTACACTTTCTTTTAAGCTAGTCCCAGTGGTACACAGAAGAAAAAGAATCCAATCCTCTCATTTCAGCTTTGGGAGACCTAATGCACCATTGTATTCCCTGTTTCTTCAGGGTTACAATGACCATTTCTGTTCTTCCCAAAATATTTGAGAAGTCACTTCATTTCCTGTGGGGATCCATATGGAAAAAAAATCCCTTCCATACACTTCTTTCCAATGTCTTTTATATAAGCCATTTACAGTAGAGGAACTGATACCGGGAAGTTTGTTTTAGCAGTACTGAAGAGATCATCCTCATCGTCATCTCCAAAAAGCCCTCCTCCAGATGATGTCTTCAGGATACGGTTTGCAGACTAAAGAGATAAAACATAAAGGAAAAATGTATCACAGATCACATATCTCCTTCAGGCCATGATGCCTGAACTGATATTAGCACTAAGTCTTCCCTGGAAATCAGTGATTTCTAAGCAGTGTTCAAACAAGGAACAACAGTAGGCTTTACACTTCAAAGACTTCTTAAATAGCAAGTTCAGAATAGGACTTGGAACTCACCACTGACTTCTTGGGGCCGGCAAAGAGGTCAACATCTGGATCATTGTCCTTCTGAAGTTTGTGACTGAAGAGGAGCTCTTCATCTTGAAAGACTCCAGTGCTTTTGGGTCGAGTACTTTTCGCAGAAGCCTGGAAGGAGAGGAGAAAGGTCCACACAGTAAGAAACTCCTTCCTCATGAAGGTTATTTGCCTAGCAATAAGGCAGGTTACAATTTACCTGAGGTTACACTACAACCCAGATAACAAAAACACAACTTTAACTGACAGTTATATATTTTACTTTGACCCAATTTGCAAAACGTACAATAAAAGAATTTGTATTCACAGTTCAATTTGAGGAGAAGACATTAACCAAAAATGTATCTGTGTCTGCTGACCTGAGATCTGGCTCCTAATATTCACCTGTAAAGCTTCCTTAGAAGGAAGAAAAAAGTTTTCAGCATGTTATCATGAATGTATAGTAAGGTTTATATTTCAGTAAGAATTCTATGCATTTTGAATTTTTCAGCTGAGGGTTTAGGACAGAAAAGTAAGAGAAGTGAATGTGGTAAATTATTTTCCTAAGCTACTTTTTAACAAAAGAATAAAATTTAAAAAAAAAAAAAAAGAATAAAGTGGAAATCTTGTAAAGCTATTTCTGTTGCTAGATTCCCCATTCCCCTGCTATTAAAGCAAACACACCTCCACAACGAAGAACAGAACATTGCCTGCCTTTGGCAAGAACTTGTACTTTCAAATTTGCTGGTGGGGTGGGAAGGTTGACAGTCAAACATATTACCTTATCAGTCCTTCACTATCTGGCAAACCAATCAATATCAGCTGCTTGGACACCAAAACCAATGCCTTTCTATATCAAAACCCAGGTCACATTTTTAAAGCCCTCCAACTGCTGTTTATGCCCTGACATTTGAAAACCTAACATACATCTAGAAGGATCCATTACTCGAAATGCATATTAAGCTAAGCAAGGAAAATAGTAGCACCTTTCAGATTTGCCTATCAAAAAGATTAAGTTCCTAAATTACCTACTCTGATTTTTGCATGAATATGTATTTCAGCACCTTAATCACATTGTGACTTACATACTGACAGCTGAGTACTTTGAAGAAAAGATTTGAACAGACTTATATCTTTTTCAAATTCACAGGGCTTCTTGCAACCATCTCACAGTGTGCTCCCCAAAAAATCAGAGACAACATACATGCACAAGTCAACAAATGCTCAAGCTAACTACCTGTTTTAACTCAGAAGCAGCTATAAACAGGGATAATTCTCCAAGAGCCATCTATTTTATTCAGCTCCAAAGATTTCTGAAAGAAGTGTGTATAGCCTTTAGGGTTGACAACTTTACATGGTCACACTAAGATGATTAAACCTTGTGGTATGCTGTAGTGCACCACATGTAGTATATATTTTTGACATGACTTTGTCTTTACAGAAAAATCTTGGTACATCTGCATCAAGTAGAAACAAGAGCATTGCCATGGATTCAAGGATATTGCTGCTGAAGATTCAAAGTCTACTTCTTGATGGTATATGCTGTAACAGGAAAGCCAGACAGCAAGAACATGGCAACTGGAGTCTTTTTCAAAGAAAGTGAACACACATACTTGAAAAACAGAACACAGAACTAAGATGATTCTTGCTGAAGCTAAGTCTGCAAGAGTATATCCACCAAGCAAACTGCAACAATACAAAGAAAATTAAGGTATATGCCACAAGGCTTCAAATTCCATGTCCTTCTACTTCCTAGTACCTCTGACCTTGAGGGGAAACTATAAAATCAGTTCTGTACAGCAGACATCAAGTAGCTGAATCAAAACATCTATACAAAATTTCTTTTCATATTAATCATGCAGCAAAATGCTTTCAAGTTTGTGGGATGGGAAAATTTACAAAAGGATTCAGGATAATGGGGAGGAGTAGGAATAATTTCCCACCCAAGAATCAGAAGTTTAAAATAGAGAAGGATTAACCTCCATGACATGAAGAGAGGTAAGGGTAAAACAAAACCTTGCTTAGAATAGTAGAGGTAGAAATATTATTTCCTAGCATTCAAGATTTTCCCTAGACTCACCACACAGTCTTTCTGTGCATTTTTAATGCCATCATTGTCTTCCAGTCTCTCCTCTTCCTCCTCTTCCTCAAACAAGCTTAACACTTTCTTAGCTTGGGTCTTGACATCTTTCTCCAGGGCAGGTGGTGATGTTGCAAACAGATCTGAACTGCTGCCTGTCTCTGAGGATGCTGCTGCAAAAGGCTCCACCAAAAAAAAAATATTGAACACATCAGCCTCGATTTAGTTTGCCCCAAAACCTTCTAAGCTTCCTTGGCTAAATACTAGCAGTGGTCAGAGTTCTATAATACATTACCAAGCAGATTATATTTGACTAATTTTTAAGTAGGCAGAATAGCAACATGCAGATTAACAAGACACAACAGATAAAGAACACACTTTACGGCTTTCAAGGAAACACAAGTGTCCTCCTTTACACTACACTGTAGCACTGTTGATAAGCAACTTCTTGTATAAACTTTCCTCCTCATCAGTATGTCAGGTTGCATGCACACCACAAAGCTGCATTAAGCAGTTCTGCCATTATCTCCAAGGTACCTATTTGTGCAACTTGGGAATCTTTGGTGTGGAGAGCATCACCCGAACCTTGAACGTACTCAGGAACGTGCAAAACATGATAATTACTCTGGAAATTCATCAGCTAATAATTCCTTGACACTCATTCAGTAAAACCATGCCCAAGGTCAAGTTCTGTTAGGGCTTCTTCAGCAAGAGACTTAATAGTACACTGTAACACTGTTGCCCAAGAGAAATTCACAAGCCTAAAAGCCACAGCTACCAACACCATTTCTAACTAATCAGACAGTACATTATATCCTTTAAAGGAAAACTCTGCTCCTCTGAATAAAGATTATCCAACCCACTCCAGAGGAAAAAAAACAGATCCTCTCAAAGAGAAACAAAAAGAAAACAAATTAAAACCAATCAAACCTCACCCAAAAACAACCAACAAAAAACCCCAAACTAAACATCCAAGCACCAAACCCAAACAATTCGTTCATGTACTTCAGTTGGGAAACAACTTCTAAACGCCATTTAAGAATTTGCTGTTTGACTGACATGTAATTTTGCTAAATGTAGACAGTTATTCTCTCCCTGACAACAGAAGAAGCAATCCAGAAACAGAATTCTGCTCCAGAGCACTACTGTTAGATTGTTGGTTTTTTTTTTTTTAATGAATCTTTACCAAACTTCAGATTAATGTAAGAAAATCTCTCACTTTTTCCTTTGTTCGTTGCCCTGCAACATCTGTTCCTCTAGGCACAGCAACTGCTCCAGGCTCTTCTAAACACCACAGTGTATCTTCTACCTGGTTAGACTTTACTGCTCTCTCTGGCAGATCTTTCTTCTCCTCCTTTTCTTCTTTATTAAATAAGGGTGGTTCTTGTGCTGGTTTTACTTTCTCCTGCAAAATTAAGAAAATGTTGGTGACACAAAAGTAGTGGGTATATAAGTAGTATACACTGCTGCTGGACAGCAGAGTCCCAGTTGGCCTCCTGCAGTGATATGATGGCACACTTGCTTGGCTTCTACTTTTCTCCCATGGGACATTCTGGTTTATGACTTTTGATTTCTAGTACTACAGACTCTTCAGTCCGGTTGCAGAGTACCAGGAAACAGCTGCAAGTTTAGAGCAGATGCCCTGGGAATATTGTCTGGTTGGGACATCATTTCTTATGATTGCCAGCAGCCAGACTGTAGCTTGCTTGTTTCTCCTGCTTGTTCTTCTACTCCCAAGCCTGTTATCTTTCTGGGCCAGGACAAGTTTTCCTGGCAAGCAGAAAGGCAGGGGAAACACATGCAAATGTAAACATACACACACACACATACACACACACTGGTACAGGAATTCCCACTACAGATACAGCTGTGCTAAGCTTTTACATCTCTTACTCTCAGTTCCAAGCAAAACCAGGCAGGTAGTAACTATGGGCTAAGGTCCTAAGCAGGTAGCATAAGCACCCTCAACAGAGAGCCAGTAAGAAGCCTTACAGACACATCTGAATCAGCTTGTGTTGAAATACAAAGGGTGAAGCCCTAGCTTCACAGTCAGCCTTCCTCTTAACGGTATTTTATGGTTAAAAGCTCTCAAAACATACTCAGAAAAGGCTGTTAGCATAAACCAAATAAATTTAGGGTTAGTGGTGAAGAAAATCTTTAAATCTCTTAGGCTGGTGGTAGCAGTAAGTTTTACATGTAAGAGTTCAGTCTGCCCTGTTCCCATTCCCACTTTGCTAGACCTACCATTGTCTAAACCAAGTTAGACTTATATTCAGTACCTAAGAAAGTCTAACTATAAAAACCCCAAGTGTTCTGCATTAGTTTTAAAAGAAAGGGGAGGTACCACTGCAGCCTTAGCAGTTGAAGGAAGGAGCGTTGATTGGGAGCTGAAGAGCGATTCTCCATTAATAGCATCATCTTCAAACAACAACGACACCTTCTGTGTCTTTCTTTGGCTGCAATAAGAGACACGAAAATGGAAGATTCAGTGCAAAGGTTTCAGAAGCCATGCACTCCATCTGCTTAAAAGTATCATTTAGGACCATCATTTGCACTGTAGGATAGCAGACTCTCACTTGGCTTTCTTCAGTGATCTGCTTGTAGACTTGCACCACAGACACAAATGAGGTGAAAGAGCCCAGCCCTGTCCATTTGTACTCACACAGCTCTACTTCCTCCTCACCAACAGTAGCAAGGGACAACCCTTGCAATAGGCCTGGGTTTGTCTGGTTTTGAGGGTGCTACCAGGCTTCTCTGAAAAAATGCTGTCCCCCTGCCCCCTCCTGGACTGTCACCTCTCTTTAGTAATTGCAAATAAATCCTCCTCATCCTCTTCCTCAAAAAGGCTCGTCTTCTTCACAGCTTTAGCCTGACTGACAATGCTAGCTGGTTTTGCGGGATCCTCTTTGCGGTCATCCTCAGAAGGAAGTTTAGCTGGCTTGGAGACATTCCAGTGTTCCTTAAAAAAAATAAGGAACCCTTAAGTTTTCTATTGTCTTGGCCACCTCAACAGTTTTATGCTTTGCCCAGCATAAAGCCCAGTAAACCTTTTCAATCAAATCTTATTTCTCAGTACCTCCTCATCACTGCTGAATAATAAGCTGGAGGCCTTCTTGAGTGGTTCTGACTGTTTTGGTTTATCTTCCAGGGTTTTTTCCTGTTGCTTCTTGGCAGGTACCACACCAAAGAGATCCTTAAAATAAAATACATTAAAAAAAGATATATATAAAAAAAATAAAAAATCAAAAGCCAAAGCCACAATGAAAAGCTTACTGAGAAGTCACCAGCATGCAAGATACTGTTGCCATCCACTTCTCAGATGAGCAGGACAGAGAAATGGTGTTTTTGTGAACCCTTTTGGAAGACAATCTTGAGTGTGATACAGTATTCTGGTACAGGGAATTCTACACACATAACATTTGATAGACCAGAAACTTGTAAGCAGCCAGCCTGGTTTTGGTCCACAGATTCTCTACCATAAGGCTTGACCAGCAGCCGGAAAACACCAAGCAGCAATTCTGTTGCACAGCTGTTAACACAATGGAACACTGTTTCTATATCTAGATAATGAAATAGAGAATGAATCCTACTCAGAGAGGAAAGGCAATAGGCAATTGAGCCACCACCACTAGGCAAGAACCAAGACTTCCCATCAGAAGACTCTCATACAGACAATAATATAGGAATCAGAATATACAAATCCATATATTGACTTTACCCCCTAACATTTATTTATGCTTTTCTCCATGCAGCTTGAACTTCAGTGCAATAATACAACCTTCATGGCAGATACCAGAGACCTTACCGTATTACAAAATGTTCCACTATTGTGACAGTTGCTTCTGAACAGCCCTTATTTCAGAAAGGTGAAAGCAACCCCCTCCTGAATAGGACATCTTTATCCTCAGTTTGAAGAAGTCCCCTATCTTGCAGCTCTGAGGAGGCCTCCCATTTGCCTCAGATTTAGACTATGAAAGATCTTTGGAGGGTGTGTGGGAGGGAGAAGAGGGTTGTACTGGGTTTATGTGGCAACGTTTTGATAGTGGGGGAGGACAGGCAGTGCTATAGGAGTGGTTTCAGTGAGAAGGTGCTAGAAGCTTCCCCCATGTCTGACAGAACCAATACCAGCCATTTCCAAGACAGACCAGCCACTAGCCAAGGCCAAGCCCATCAGTGATGGTGGTAGTGCCTCTGGGATAATTTTTTTAAGAAGGGGAAAAGTTACTGTGTAAGAACAAATGTAGATGGAGAGAGGAGTCAGGAGTGACCCTGCAGGCACCAGGGTCAGTGAAGAAGCAGGGGGAGGAGGTGCTCCAGGCACCAGAGCAGAGATTCCCCTGCAGCCCATCGAGGTCCATGGTGGAGCAGATCACCTGCAGCCCCTGAAGGACCCCACCCTGGCATAGGGGGATGCCCAAAGGAGGCTGTGACCCTGTGGGAAGCCTGCTGGAATGGGGTCCTAGCAGGACCTGTGGCACCATGGAGAGAAGAGCGTGTGCTGGGGCAGGTTTGCTGCAGGACTTGTGACCCTATGGGGGACCCAAGCTGGAGCAGTCTGTCCCTGAAGGACTGCACCCTCTGGAAGGGACCCACACTGGAGCAGCTCATGTTGTAACTCATAGAAGGGGCTCTGCACTGGAGCAGGAGAAGAGTGTGAGGAGTCCTTCCCCTGAGGAGGAAGTAGCAGCAGAGGCAATGTGTGATGAACTGACAGTGACCACAATTCCCTGTCCCCCTGTGCCGCTGCAGGTGTGAGGGTAGAGGTGTTTTTAAGATTTGGGTTTATTTCCCATTATTCTACTCTCATTTGATTGATAATAAATGAAACTAATTTTCCCAAGTCGAGTCTGTTTTGCCCATGACAGCCATTGGTGAATGATCTCTCCCTGCTCTTATCTTGACCCATGGACCTTTTGTTATATATTCTCTCCCCTGTTCAGTTAGGGAGGGGGAGTGCTAGAGCAGCTATGGTGGACACCTGACATCCAGTCAGGGTCAACCCACCATAAGGGTAAAAAAAAGATAAGAAAAGAACTAATTCACTTTTTCATTAATTCTGTTTTGTTAAGTTCCTCACACAAACTGTGCTCTGGTCTCAGATTCTACAGTAGCAGCCACAATTATACACTGAAAAGCAAAAAAAGGAATTCATCAGCCATTACACAAGAGAAGCGAGAAGTTATTCATGTGGCTAGATACCACAGGCCATGATAAACAGCTTCTTGAAGCTCATATTTCTTCTTCTCCTCAGTGCTCTTTAGTCCTGTCAGAGGAATAATGTCCTTCATGTTTAGGTCCAGAGATGATATGCACTGACTACGGAATACTAAAATGACACCAAGAACTTGCAAGAGTCTCTGCTACCATTCTTCTCCATAATGCTGCCACATGCTCAGAACTGGTACACAGTGCAAGATTAACTTAATGCTCTAATTTACTGCTTCATTTAGAAGCTTGGTGTTATAAACTTCTGAATATTTCCTGCTGCCTTTGCAACAGGCTATGCAGGAGGGTTCCCACATACAGCAAATGTCTGGAAGGGGTACTTACCTCTTCATCATCATCAAACAAGGACAGTGGAGCTTTTGTCAGGGACTTGCTCGTGGGAAGAGATGTAGTTTTGGACTTCACAGTTTTACTTGACGAAAACAAATCCTGTGCAGACCAAAGAAACATCACTTTGCAAAGCAATGCTATACATTTAAGAATATTAAATGGGACATTCATGTTTTTCTTTAAAAAAAAAAAAGTGTTTACTGTGCCTGTGAAGTAGGGAAAGACTGTCTTACTTGGATGTACCAATCACCTACAACTCCATGAGGACTGCCCTCAGCTTTGCAGATTAATTACTAGCTGGAAGCCAAGGACACAAGATTAAACATATGCAAGTCTTTCATGATTCTTGCTCTTGATTGGCTGATCTTTCCCATCTTCAGGCTTTCAGTTTTTGCCTGTGCATAAATTTTTATGCACAATCACACTGCTATCTTTAAAGATACGGAAAACATTCCCAGACATTCCACTCTTGCAGCAAGAAGGAACTTTCAGGATTGCTCAGTGTAGCTGCATGGATGTCACAGTTTCCAGTCCTAGATATAAATAAGGAGTCCCCAGATAGAAGTGGACTGAGGTCAGGGTGACTCACATCCCAAGTATTTCTGTGGGGATTTATTAAAGAGATACTCACTTCAGAATCCTCCTCATCAGAGAAGAGGCCTCTCTGTTTTCTTGGAGGTGTTTCAGATAAAGGCTTGAAGTCCTCACCTGAAGATGGTTGACTCTTTAGGACAAAAAGACACTGCATCAGCAGCCATTTAGATTCAGTAAGGGTAAGCACATCATACAACGCTTTTTATGGGGCATGCTGCTGGCAGTGCCTCAGCAGTTGAAGGGACAGAACACATGCTTGTTACCCAGAGGCTGAAGTCCAAAACTTGTGTGCTGAGTGAGCTCCTCACATGCAGACAGAACTATGCACAAGTGACTTGCAGGTTTTACTGTAGGCTTTCCCTCCACCATCCTTCTCAGCAGAAAAATGTATGCAGGCACTTATGTCAGGCCCCCTTATGAGTTAAATTAAAATGTTTCTTTTAACAAGCTGTGTTTCATAAAGGAAGAGGGCAGTTTGTGCCAGTCATCATTCCCTGCATTAGCATAGCACAGCCCCAGCCTGCCGCCAGCTATCTTGCCATTAAACTCAGAATGATTCCAGACCAAAGCATTACTGTCAGCATGCTTGGAGGATAAAACAGTCCTCACTTCCTGACAGGGCAGTAGTGGTGCTGCTGAATCAGCACTCATCCTCTCCTCTCGGAAAGTCAAGTGCTATGAGATCAGAGCAATGGCTTTGGATGGCCTTGCACCACCACTCTTGCTCCGTTGACCATAGATACTCTTGCACTGCACCAAAAAAAGAAGCTGGCTTTGGTCTTTGTACTCAACTGCTTCTTGCAAGCCAATATGGTGAAAGTTCTACAGCAATTTGCATTAGACATCCCCAGCACTGTATGCTTCTCAGTGCAGAGGGGAGAAGAGTCACTGTAACTCATTATGTTCAAATACTCCTTGGACATCAAATATGTATAAAGTGACTACATACAATCTCTGCCACAAAACTGAAAAGCATTACTGCTTTCCTCAGGACACTGCTCTGAAATTGCAAGTGGAGTGGACATTAAGTAGGCTCTATACATGTGTCCTCAGGACAGCATTTAGAGCTTTCTACACATTAAGAGTTTTCAGCTGAAAACCAGCTTTTTAAACACTCCACTACAAACAAGTATTGTATATGCTTAGGTAGAACTGTGACATCCACCTTCCTCTCCCCCAATATATACAAGCAATAGGTTACCAGTTCAGTTGCTATTGGCAGTTGGTAAAAGTGCTGACACAGTTTTCACAGCACAGAACTGTGACACCAAAGGTTCTTAAATCAGGCTGGTTTCATTTCAGCATGAACTTCATAAACATTTTTTATTATCAGAGGCTTCTCATTTTGCTTTCATTTCAATCCCTGCCTCAATAAGATTGTTCCAATCACTGCCCACATGAGAAAAACCTCAAATAAAACCAAAGTTTGAGAGGAAAAATTCATTTAAAGACCCCTGAAGAGCCTAGCTCATGGAAGACCCTATGAACCCAGTCCTTCTTCATAAATACGGCACTGCCATAGTGTTGTACATAGAAAGACTACTTCAACTGCAGTAGTAACATTTTTCTAAAACCTCAGCCATACAATCCATTTATATGCAATTACCTTTTTTTCCATTACAGCCTCCCTATGACTTTCTGTTTCTCTTGTTGTGCCAGAAAACACATGAGGAGTAACAGATTTTTCCTTGAATAAGTCACCTTCTTCATCATCATCAAATAGGTCCGCTTTGGACTTGACTGCATTAAGACACAAAACAAACAGGGAGTGATGAGAACAGAAAAGCCATTACAGAACAACAGAAGATAATGGAGTCTCCAAAGATACTATGCTACCTTTTTAAAGATGATGAACATCAGGATTCTTTAAAAGAAACAGCTAGACAAGTTCTCAAAGTGGAACACCACTTACGTGAGCATACTGGTAACAGACAGTGCAGTCAACAAGGCAGTCAGCTGGCACCTCTAAAGGCAGTGTTTTTTGTTAGCTTGGCACCATTAAAGGCCTAGAACCTGACAATAGGGAGTGCTGGGCACAGGGACTCAAGGCTGTGTGAATAATTCAGTACCATTTCCCTGATTTAAGGCTAGATACTGCCCTGACAGTAGAGGGAACATCCTAAGAGATGAAAGTCAGTGGAGAGCACATACAAATAAATCAGTCCCATGCCACTCTATGGAAAAGAAACACCAGTAAAAGCAAAAAACCCTCAACTAAGAAGAACAACAAAAAAACTCTAAAACCAAACAATCCAAAACAACCAACCCAAACAAAAAAAAAAACCCAAACCCAAGCAGACATAGCAGTGACGCAGGTTTGAATTTTGTAACTCATTGATTCCTATCAGTTTGTTTTTTGATAACATTTAATGTTTAATCTTCCACTTCACATGTATAGACGTACCTGAATCTGGAGGCTTTTTAGTTGTTCCCACAAAGAAGTCATCATCATCATCATCAAACAGAACAACTTTCCCAGGCTGTTTTGGAATTTTCTCTGTGCTCTGTGCTGCAGAATTCTTCACTTTTTCCACAATTACGGTGGAACTGAACACATCACTTCCTCCTACAGGTCAGATGAGGACAAGAAAAGCAACCCACACAAACATCATGGCCAGAGTTACCAAAAAGCTGAACTTGTGCCATAATAAGTGAAGCCAAGCAGAGTTTCCATCGCAGCAGCTTTTAATGAGCTTCTGCAACAATGCTGCATCAAAAGCATTAGCTAGAAACTTCTTGATAAAGCCGAGTCGCAGACAGATAGCCCCTCACTCTCACTGCAATCACTTCTTCCTCAAACCTTCTCATTTCCCTAGGAACAACAGCCAGGTTCCACATTTAAGCTAGAAGACCCCAAAGACCCACGACCCCACAGACCCACACTGTTGCCGCTATGGACTTTCCAAACCATAGTCCTACATTACTAACTAGTAAAGCATGTAGTGGTGGACAAATTGGTAAGGTGCTTGGAGAGGAAAGGACAAGTGAATGAGCTCTCCCAAGGAGCTGCACTTGGTATGGAAGACCACCAGCAGCACTGCAGTGTGAGGCTAAGCTCGGTCCTGAGATTCCTTCGTGCTTCAGGTGTGGCAGTGATCAAATAAAGTAAGCTGGTAACAAGTGTTTCTTCTACATCTGGTGTGCAAGTGTGCAGCCTCAGTGATACATGCATGCCAATAGATGGTCTGCAAAGACTTAATGGTTCTGGTTAAAAACTGGCAGCCTGGTTCTAAGCCTGTCTTTTTGTTTCATACCTGCAGATGCTTGAAAATGGTGTGAGGCAAAACAAACAAACAAAACAAACCTCCCAGAGGAAAGAAAAGGAAAAAAAAAAAGTTTGGCAGGAAGCAGAACAACTATTTGGTTAAAAGTCAGCAGACTGCATTAATTTTAACCAGCACTGCAGCAGTCTATTACAGATAAAGTTTACCACACAATTAGAAACTGCCACAGGCTTGGCAGGAACACAGCCATGAAGTTTGATTAATTATTAAAAAGCCTCAAGTTCCTAAACAAACTGTTCCCTGTGAATGTGTTCATCAAGCAATTTTTAATAGCGAGGAAGCCTCAATCTTAGCTTTTCTCTGGTGAATTTAGCCTGCCTACGAGTTACTGAGAGGAAGCAACTGAAGACTCTGAATAAATGCCAGTTATAACTTAATTCCTGATGAACTAAAACAGGCCACTGCTAGAATGGTGGGTAATTCACTGCTTATGTAACAGTATCTCCAAGAAAGAGTGAAGGATACAGGAAACCTCCATCTGCCCTTTTAAACTTTGCTACCAAGTCTTACAATTATGTAGAATGACAATTGCTGATGTATATCTTTGATCCTGAAGCAAAAAGGCTGTATTTGTCTACATCCTCTAAAAACCACACTGAGGGCTCAGCTAACTGAAGCCATAGTCTTAAAATAGGCCTTTCTTGATAAAGAGTAAAACTTAAAATTAAGGTAACTCAGTCAGGTAAAGACCCTACAGAGAGACAGAAATCAAGGTTAGTTAATTCAAAGAGAATGGTGACATGTTTCTTTTCATCTCTCAGCCTGAAGTCCAATATGCACTGCAGACTTAAGCTGTATAGTATCAATTAAAATAACACACACCCTTAAAAGTCCATAGCACAACACTGGAAACTGACAGCTGCTAATACCTGCCATCAATTACCTCTACCTTCAGAGCCCTACAGAATCTTGACTATTATAAGGCATGCTGCAGTTTAGGCTTAGCATGGTAGAAGCACCTGTATTTGTCACTAAGCATATGATCAAGCAATGTAGTGCTGCTGTATTTGGATAGTTTTCTCTAAAACCTCCCCAGTAGGTTTTAAAGAAAAGAGCATTTTGTGCATGAAGCAATTTGCTATTGAACAAATCATACCTGGGAACAGAGATACTGCACCTGCGGGAACTTTCTTTAAGGACTTTGTAGAGGATGCTGAAATCATAGGAAGTACAATACAAATTGGATGCACTTGTTTTATGCTGCCAAAGCCTTCAGAACTCCAACACAGAAATAGGAATCCAAGAAGACTTCTGAGCTCCGTTCTTTTCTTCTCAACAGCTCCAAACTCTTTAGACATCCTCCTTGAACTTTTGTTTCTTTGCATATATATATATATATATGTATCACTCTATTTTCCCTCATTAAAACTCCACAAGACAGCTCTACTAAACTGAAGCTTATAAACATGATATGCATTTATACGTAGCATTATTTAAGAGTTCACATTCACACATTCAAAACCACTTCAATACAGTACACTCAAAATGGCTTAGTCTCACAACCTTGATCTGAAAATTCAGCAAATTCAATGCTTCAGTAAAAAATGCTGCAGTATAGAATGAGTGCTCAGACTCCTTAAGGGTCTAGATATGCAGCTAATGAGAAACTCTGACATGCATTAGTCTGCAAGAAGAATCTTTACTCCACTTCAACCCACAACTGGATCCTGTTATGTACTCTTCAGCAGCAGGAGCCCAGTGCACACAGAGAGCTCTGCCAACATCAGTAAGGATATTCTTTCAGCTCCAGATAGTAGGTGTGTGCAAGAGATCATAATGAATAAACACATTTAAAATTCAAGGAAAACACAGCTGTTCTCTATTAAGACTGCGAAGAAGAGATATGTCAACAACTGCCATTCTTTCTCTGCTAGACTTTCTAGTTTGGCAACAAAGTCTACAGGACTAGAAGAGGCAACAACTGGTTCTTACCATCACTTACTGGGACTCGCTCCTCTCTCTCTTTTGATTCTTCTTTTGGTGCTTCAGCAAAAAGATCACTCTGTAGATGAAAATGTAAAGGGGGGGAAGTCCTGAATTTCTGTTTTGTAGGAAAAGACAGCTGCTGATTTTTCCACGTTGAAGATCCACTTCTAACCCAAGACAGAGGAGATAACCACCAGTCCCTTCTCAAAAGGATGCCTGCACATACGTACTTAAATCCGGGTACTCAAGCATTAATTTGAGTGCATATATTCAGAAGAGTAGCTGTCTTCTAAAATTTAATTTACGCAGATTATCAGGCTGTTTACTGCAGAGAAGGAATGACCTTTTATTTGCACATCTTCAAGGGCTTACACCAACATACAGCTGTTTAGGTTCCGATTACATCCTTCCATGTTTTCTTGTTGAAGCTTATGCAGTAAAGTTTGAAGGAAGAACTCTGGTCAAGCCAAGCATAAAAGTACTCTTCAACTACACATGATTAAGAACGATGATTTATATTGTTGCTAAAGAGATGCTAAGACATCAGTATGGTGTAAAGATATACATTACAGCTCAAAAGCAGTGGTGGAGAGTCCCACAAAGTCCTTGTGTTCAGATTACAATTACCCTCTGCCAGTCCTTCCTGAGGATCCCAGGAAACCTCCAAATTTGTAAGTACTGACCACTTCTATTTTTTGAAAGACTCACTCTTACAGGAAGTAAGATATTAGAAGTTGCCTACCTGGAGGCTCAAAATACATGGTCTTTGCATAAAGCTTTATGGAAAGAAGGCAGCAATACTTGGGAAAGAGCAGGAAAGCACAGGGCTATAGCAGGGATGTTAGTGATTAACCACACATTTTTCAGTTACTATTTGCCTGTTGACCTTCTGTTGCTCCATTCTACTACAGGCCTCCTCCACTGCACAAAGTAGGTGAAGATAAGTTACCCTTCCTAGATGAGTAACTATCAGGTAACAGAAAACCAAGAACAAACATATGCAGGCAGTCAAAATCACAGAGAAATCTGCCTGGTTGCCCTGTGTCTACAGGATAAGAAAAGTACTCTTGGCAATAAGTAACAAAGAGGCTTTAATGATAGCTTCATCTGAATTTGCGCTGACACAAAGCCTCCTTCCAAAGGCCTTCTTGCAAATTTCCATTTAACAGACCCCTTAGCTCCAGGGAACACCTGACTCATTCTAGTTGCAGAAAGGAACATCACATCTAACAAAGGCAGCAGTTTGGCTACTATCCTGGACTAACCTTGACTGTTAGCGATAGCAGCTGCATGCTTAAAACCAAAAGCAACCATCTGTTTTATACAGCTGTACTATGAGATTAAGTATACCCGTCATAGGGCTTCTATCCCCTTTTACGTACGCAATGTTAAAATAGAAGTAAAAACGCACTTTGTCCCATGCCTTTATCAAGTCAGCTCTAGATACGTAGCACAAGAGCAATCTTAAGGTGAACGTTTCCTGCCAACGCATTAATTAGGTAAAAGAACATAGCATAATTGCAATAGGGAACTTTTAACAACACAGAGAAACCCAACAGCACCACTGTCCAGATATGGTATGTGAAAGATAAATTGTGAAGGGCATCACATTCTCTTTCCTCTCAACCTTCTCCCACACCCAGGGAGAAAGAGAGAATCACAAAATTCAGTATTCACACAGGCATTATAATAGAAATTTGCTGTTTTAAAATAAACAAACTGTATGGCATTTGGTTTACTTCCAGAGATAAAAGTGAGGCACTGGGTAAGCTCTGCTGGAATTACAACCTGTCTAATATAATGCTGGAACCACACCTGCATCTCTCATAAGCACCACTGCAGAAGAGAGGGCTTTGTGTCAAGAGAAACGTAAGCAGCTCACTCACGTAGTTCTGTTTCTCCACTGGAAAGCTATACTGTTCCTCCACACTTGAATACTACCAAGCAGTAAGATGCTGTTTCCCCCCCCTGCCTTCCAGAACTGGGAATTTGTGGGGATCTTTTGTTTTGTTTTTTAAAGGGGGACACACTCAATTTCTATTCTTTCAACATTCTCACCTCTTCATCATCAAAGAGACCTGTTCCACCACTGAAGAGGCCACCCCTAGACCCAAACGGTGTGAAGTCTTCATCAGTCAGTTTAGGAGGCTTGAAGATGTCATTTTCATCTAGAAAGCACAAGAGCCAAGAGCTGTGGTGGGACTAACCAAGTTTTAGGAAAGGGCATTAAAGAGACAACCAAAATAAAACCTGATTTAATTCCGTCCTTTCTCTCTCATAAATATTATATGTACAGAGAAGTTGCTGTAGACAGATTGGGTTGTGTGTTGCTTTTCCACAAGACCACATTTAAGGAGGAACTCTAATCTTGCTTCTAGCATTTAAGGAGGAACTCTAATCTTGCTTCTAGCATTGTTTCATATGGACATCACAACCTAGATTTGTTTACACACTCACCTTGAAGGACAATCAAATATCCTACCCAGTTTCTAAATTAGATGCCACAATTTCTTAAGTGATATCTCACAATCCAGCCCACAGTTCAAAACCAAAAAGATAACTTACCATCTGATGGAACTCTAACTTCTTTCTTCTCTTTCAGGGTTTTCCTTGTTTTAGTCTCTGATGACAGGGCTTTAAAGGAGAAAATTTCAAAGCAAAACAGTCCACCTTTATTTGTAGCCTGTGATTAATCTATGGTAAAAAGAACCTTAAAAAAAACCAAATCTAACCAAACTGACCTGTATTTTTTTCATTAAATCAGCCCACTCAAACAATTCTATGAAATACAGGTTCTAAAATTAGCACTTACAATTGTAATAGCACCATTCTGTCAGGCACTGTGGGTTCAACACAGTTGCCCACACACAGACTAGCATCACCTGAGATGCCAGAAAGCAACTCAGCATTCCAAATGGTACAGATCCATTATGGATCCAGATCCAAATGGACACAGTGCATGCAGAACCTGAGCATCTCAGATGGCTCTACACATATTATACCTTGATTCAGCTACCAAAAGCAAAGCCAGAGTTTTATTTTCTTGCTAACTCAATTTCAGTCTGCTGTTTTCAATTGCTGCTTTGCTACAAGAATAACTACTTCAGAGAGGTCTTTCCTTTTGAAAGTGACACAAAAGTAAATAGTTTTTAGTTCAAAATGTCATGGAAAACAGTAGCAAGGAGAAGTTTCTCGAAAAGTAATATATTTAAGCTACAAAAAGTTAAAAACAAATAACCCACATCACAGGAAAGCACCAATCTATGGCTAGAGGGGTTTTCTATGGTAGAGCTCACAGAAAGACTACAATGACCCATGGCTTCCACATGCCTGAAACAAGTGGAAGTACATGTGGTCAAAGATGCAGTTTTTCATGTAGAGAGAGTCAGATTGGCGAGAAAACCTTTCTGTGTGCTTGGGGAGTGACCTGTCCCACCTAAAGGCAATGTATTTTCTACTATAACACTCGGCAAATTCCAACTGAATCCTTAAAGTTATGGACAAAAAGGTTCTCAGAATGCGCAAGTGTCTTTATTTACTCTTGTTAGGCTTTCACCTAATACATATTCAAATAAAAGATCTAACTTCACATACTGTTACACAGCACCTCCTATCTGACTCCTGAGTCCCCTGCTATCTCACAAGAGCTTATCAAAACGAAAGTTAGCTTACATGAACTTTCTTCATCCAGTTTGACTGGTATTTCTCGTTTGATGCGGGCTGCCAGCTCATCTGCAAATGATGTTGGCCTCTTCTTTTTCTGAAAAGTAGGGACAAATAACAGCACACTCCTTATACACAATCCAGTGTATAAATTGCAATTACAAATACTGTGTTCTACAGCACCAGTTGTACAATATCCTGTCTAGACTTTGACTGAAGCCCTCAAAAGAGGCAATACCTCTTTCTGTTAAGAAACCAAATGGAGAGTATGCATATATCAAGAGAAAAAAGCGCCGTTTCTAGTCCCTTATGATCACATAGTTTTTAATGTCACCTTGTTTTGGGAGCAGGACAAGCAAGAAGACCTTAACACACACAGATGCAACAAGTAATTTCTCAATAACCTTTCAAGACAGCTTTGATGCCAGTTTAGAGTGCAGGAGTCCCCTGTTTTAAAGAGGTGAAGCCTGAACAATCATGTTGAAGATCATTCACTATTTATACAGGCCCTCTTACAGGATCCCATGCAGATATAACTGAAAGCTACTCTTATAATACCTCTAAGAACATATTTTTTTCATGAGGAAAGTCAAACCTCTCCTTCCAGTGAGGCAACAATTACTTACAGGCCTTGTGCTTTCATCTAAGTCTCCATCTTCATCTTCTTCTTTTTCAGAGTCAAAGAGATCACAGCCATCATAATCATCTTCATCACTCATCTGTGCTGTCCTCTAAAAAACAGTAATGCCCTGTTGTGTTCTCCTGAAGATAGTATGCAAAATAAGCACAAAACTATCACCTGCATAGATAAAACATTCAAAGCAAATTTCCTGAAAGGAGAGGCACATTCAGCCAGTTTGGGGAACTTCACTGCTTTTGAGAGGTAAGGAATGAGTGTCACCAGCTTCAGGCAAGTTGTGGCATTCCCTAGTACATCCCTTTGCTGTGTCACTGACCATTTCTGTACTAGGGATGAAACTGAAGACACTAAGACCCTCCTTAAAGGAGTGTACCACTATTATACACAACCCCAAACTGCTCTGGCTATGCTGGTGCCCTTAGTTTATGAGCTGCTCTTTAAAGACATAGTATTAGCCTTAAAACAGGGACTTTCTGAACACAGTAAAAAATTGTATCATCTTGAGCTATTCCTAAGGTGGATAGCAGAATGACAACAGAATCCACATCTTGGATTCAGTCATGTGAAAAAGAGGTTGAAAAAGATGAAGCGAATCGTGAGCTGCAGGCTGGCATGGCTAAGGCCCCAACACCCCAAGATACTTCCCCATCCTAAAATACACCAGGAATACAAAGTTACCCTATGAAAGTCAATACAGCTGAGTGCTTTGTAACACTGTTTTGTTAATGTTACAAAGATTACATTAAACACAGGTTGCTATTTGAAACATTGTTCTTATGGCACTACATTTCAGACTGAGAATACCCACATAAAAGTCTTTCCCAATAGCACATCTAAACAC
Source organism: Melopsittacus undulatus (assembly GCF_012275295.1). NCBI lineage: Eukaryota > Metazoa > Chordata > Aves > Psittaciformes > Psittaculidae > Melopsittacus > Melopsittacus undulatus. The sequence goes on from NC_047530.1 coordinate 92,054,852, forward strand.
AGGTTAAGATCCCTTCTTCTACTACCAATGACTAAAGTCAGGCTTGAATTTTTCAACCTAAACATTTCTTTTCCCATTTCACTTGTTATTCAAATGGACATACTTTTCAAACATTTAATACTGTTCACATCTTTGATTTCACACCATACCTAAACTGAACTGTTCCTTACTTCCTGCATAGCAGGTTTAGAATTTTAATTATAGACCAAACAATCCCACCAGATCCTAGTTTTCCTGGACTAGATTCTTTGAACTTTCATAACTCCAAAGTAATTCCTGAGAAAAACACACAGCAGAAAATGCCACCCCACATACACTTTGCATCTAATGATGGTTTGCAAGCATCTCTTTAAGCCAAATCCAGGTTCAATATCACAACTCAATGCCATCTGGTCAGGACAACCTTCCCATACAAAGTCATACAAATCAGGCTTAACAAAAGTTTTCAAGTGTTGTGTATATTTCTTTCTTGCACTCTCACTGTGTCACAAGTGGAAAATCTCTCAGGGATGTACCAGGGTGTATATAACCGTACCGTCTTTTGGTCATCTTCACTAGGGTTTCCAAACTCATCATCTGATTCCTGGAACACAAGAGATCCAAAGACAAGTAACACACATTATGTGGTTCAGTGGCTAAGGGAGAGGGCTCAGAAACTCTGGCCTTACTTAAGTTTGCATATTCAGATCTCCCACCATGACCTGACCAAAGAATTGTTTCCCCACTGCTCACCATCTTTACGAATGTTATTAATCTAGCAAAGACAACAAGCTCCACCTGACAGTGTATTTGAGTAACTTGAAGGGGATTTAACTTTAACTGAGCAAAGACACCAAAAGCAAACTCCCAAAAAAGGGAGTGCTTCCATAGCACAGTTACAAAGCAGAGACATCCCAGCCCAGGCAAGTGAAACATACCATAAATTGATAGTTCAATGGAGCAGATTTCAGGCAAAGCCCAGAGGTGCATTACTGACACCTACTGAACCTTTAAAATTGCTCCTGTTAAGTGTCTATCCCATTCTTTGGCATGTAATTTACAACAGACTTGATCTCCATAAATACAATTCTTGCTAAGAATCTGATTTGTTTCACATTGAAATTAGACAGCAATGAAACACTTCAGTTTGAAGTATTCTACTATAATAGCAGCTAGAGCCAGTACCACTTTATTGTTCCTCTGAAAAGCTGCAGAGGAATCCACTGCATAAGAAAAAATGAAAAGCACACTTGCCACAACAGATACAGGGAACAGACGTTGTGCAATATTAGCTTGAGACCTCACATGAATAAAACAAAATAGCAAATGGCCTCACACACAATCAAGGACTCATGAATGCTTGTGCAAAGTGGCTAGTACTCTGTCACTTGTCACTCACCTCTTCATCCTTGTCTTCACTGTCAATTACACTTCCACGATCACTATCTACTGATCCTTCTATTTTAAATGAAAAAGAAAAAAAAAAGATCAGATATGACATCCATGCACAGAGATACATGGTCACAGTATCAACATCTTTAAAGGCTTTGTGAAGAGCACTAAAAATCAGGTGGAAAAGAAAGTAGTTTGGAAGAGCTTTCAAGGCTGCTGAAATTTTAGCGCTTTGCGTTTCTAATACACAGAGCAGAAATAACTAAGAAGTTACTGCTTTGTGTCCCAGAAAAGTGGTTGTTACAGCATTTTTCAGCAAATTGCATATTTTCCCCCCTAATTAATTACAGTGTGCATCTGAACATGCAAGAACACTATGCAGTGTAATCCAAGCTGTGAGTTAAAACAGACCTAAGTCACAGATTAAGAACTAGTTACTTCCTTAGGAATAACAGGTCATGTCAGCACACACCTTCACTAGAGAGATCTCCAAGGCCAACATCATCTTGTTCCATAAACTGCTGAGAACCAATCAAGTATGGTAAAGGCCTGTCAATATAGAGATCCTGGAAAGAGAATACATCAGGTCTTTTTGGTATCTAGGGACAGCTCTGCACTGTTGACAAAGACTTTTTATAACTCAAGGAAGATACAACCTTGTCTAAAAAGGGTCCCACCAGACACATGCTTCAAGTATGCCTGCAAATGGGTGGGCCACCTTAAGTTCATTCTTTTCTAAGACTGTCAAAGAAGGAGTCTATTTGTGTGATCACAACTTGTTTCTAGGTGTCATCTAACACAAGAATATCCTTGCAAAGACTTGCAAGCATCAGTCTTATCCCGAATGTGGCACCTAGCATTCTTAACTACCAGAAGAGTAAAAACCACCTATGAAGATACGGTATCTAAAGAGCTTGAAATTTCAAGGTCCCACTCCACCTAGAATTGAGGCTTCCCTTTCTAAGTTCATCGTCACTAAATTAGTTCCCTTCAGGGTGCCATATCTTAATGCTAACCCAAATGAAAGACAAGTAGTCTACACAAGGAATAGCTCAGCAAGGAGCACTTCTCCTTTACATGTAGTCATCCAATCCTCTTTTTAGATAACAAATATCTATTTTACACCAAAACACAGTCAATTTTACAGTAATACTGCTGACAAATGCAAAGAGCAAGTCCAACAAAGCAAAACACAAACCCATGCTCCCAGCAAGAACACGGTCTCTGTACCTTTGGCTCAAGTATCAGTTCCACCCTTTCATTACTTTCTTCCTCTTCTGAGTCAGAGTTGCCTGCTTTGATGTCTAGCTGTTCAAATGCACTGTCCAAAACTTGCAACCCATAATTCACTGCTTCTTGGATTTTGGGGATCAGATCAGCTTCTTTCTGTTCCCGTGTCTTTTCCTTTAGTAATATAGAAAAAAAACACATTCTCATTGCATGTCACTCAAGACTCAATCTCACTGAAACATGCACACAAAATTTTAACTTCGAAGTAGCACAATAAAAGCTTTTTCATTATACGCAAGAGCAAAACCTCCAGAATCTTTTTGTTTGTTTGACTTAATTAATCTTTATCACTCTCAGAAGCAGAGATGTTCTAAACATCTACACCAGCACAGTACTGTATTATTCATACTTCCAGCCCATCAAGGGAATATTTATGGTATTACACACCTAGACTGTAAGATACAATATAAAGCTCTCTTGAGATTTTATCCCTGGGAATTGTACTCAGATTCTGCTTCCTCGATCTCATACCTCTGAATCCAGTAAGAAGGCCAAAGTTCTCTCGCTGAAAAAAAATGCATAGCCATTTGAAAAATCAACACATAAGTCTTGACTACTGGTCAGAGTACTGAGCATGGGAAGGCCCTAACAAATTGACATATACTGTAGTAGCCTTCAATGTTATAGTAAATTTTATGTTTGAAAGACATTAGACTTCAACAGAGATACTTCATGGAGAGAAAGGTAACAGTTTGATTTGTAAGGTGTAAATGTCCACAAGAGTCTGAAAATGAGAAAGCAGACAACATCTGCAAACACACTGACAGCATTCAGGGCAGCTAAAATTAATTACCTGCTCTGTTTTGTCTCCAGTATCAGGTTTGGGAATGGGTTCTTCCACTTCTTCATCATAAACTCTCTAAAAAGTCAAGCAAAATTAATTCAAGTAAGAACAATATACAGGCACCACCACCAAAATGAAATGCACTGCTAATGTGCTATTAATTGCACATTAATTCATTGCACATTTAAAAAAAAGGAAGCCACAGATGATGCAAAGCATTTCATAGCCTCCTTCACACATTGAACTCATCATCAGGCAGCCTCTCAACCCAGCTGAGGCAATCAAAACTGGAAATATCCCTGCAGCAGCAGGAGACAAGCTGGCCATTTAACCCTGTTCACAGATTGACTTGAATATGCTTTTAAAAAGCATGTTTTAACTCCCCTAACATAAAGCTATTCTAGAAATCTCCAAGTCAAACCTAAGTTTAGTTCTGAGCTATTTTCTCTTTGTTTTCTGTCATTTAGTAGCTTTCCTTCTTAGCCTTTACCCTTCTCCTGTACTTACAGAGGCTTACTTCCTCCCTCAGCCTTTGTTTGTTCTTATGATCTCTCCCATCCAGCTCTTTAAACACTCTTTTCTAGGACCAGCTACAAGAAAACATGGGGGAATAAAAAAAAAAAATCTTCCTTGAACCTGCAAACCTAAATCTAAGTCTCTCAAACACAAGCGCAGCTATCTCCTGAGCAGAGACAGATCTCCCACATTAACTAATTAAGAACTAGAAATGAAGACCTATTTCTATACACTTAAATTTGGGAACAAACAGCTTCAAGCACCCAAGATTTAAGATGTTTGGTATAAACTGTTCTCATCCAAATCATTATGAAGAACAGCAAAGGTAGGCCAGAAAACACATTGCAGCTCTGGAAAAAAACTAAATATCACAAAAAACCCCAAACCAGAACTCCAGATTTCCATCATCTTTATCCTCTGCCAGTGTCTTTCCAACAACAGTATTATGGCTTCAGATGAGATACATGTGGCCTGAGAACAATGCTGATCAAAACAAAACACCTACTAAAACTTACAGTGCTAAAAACCCCTCCACAAATGTAAACGACTATTAAAGCTCTACGTCTTAATTATACACATGCTCCTAGTGATACAGTGCTGTAAGCAGGCTTTCAAGTTTAGCTTTCACCTTTGTAAAATAGCAATATTCATAAAGTGGGAACATTAACCAACAAATAACGCTTATCAGCTAAAAATGTAACAGACAACTGCCTGCAGTCCAACACCTTTAATACCAACTGTTTTTAGCATAAAATAATACCTCTGGCCAAGCTTACAGCACTGTATAACATTCCTCTTATTTAGACAGCTAGGTGCAGACAGATGCTACACTCACACTGCCTGTGAAGCTAGATCAAGACACCCCAGAGATCCCAACTCATTCACAGTACTAAAAACAAAACTCCGACTTCCATGACACGTATAAATAAGGAAGGAAGGTAACCCAGAAGAGGCAAAAGATAATATACTGATATCAGATAGTGCATTACTCACAAAAGAATTAGGACATCCTTTAACAGAATACAATTAAACGCTAATTAATCTCTAAATTCACATCAGACTTGCGAAAAAGTCAAATGACTTCTCCATGTTAAAGTAAGGGACAACACCAATGTTTGGAGTACAAGCTTGATGGTGTGCAAGAATATACTCACGTTCTCTATGAACTGTGTATTGGACAACATAAGAAAGTCATTGAAGACATTATGAAGGCGACAGTCTGTGGCTTTTGTTTCACTAATCAATCCATCTACTTGCTTTTTGATTTCATGAGTCCTGGAAATTGTTTGTTGTGAGAACTCTTGTAGGAAATTCAGAAGCTGTTTACAACACGGGAAAGCAATAGTCAGCATCCAGCTCCTTTTTCTCTTGGCACAGTTTATGACACGCAGTTATCACGCACTTCAACGGCGCATAAAAATAAACACAGTTTAGACGAAAGCACCCCCATGCACCCAGGCCCAAGCCTTCTCCTACTCTGCTTCCACTTCATTCTGCTTCTCCTTTCAGGCCAACTCCTAATTTTATTTTCATCGCCCGAATCCGAGGTTTTAAGCAACAGCAGGCCGCCGCTCGGGCCCCGCCTTACACCTCCCAAGCCCCGTTCAGCATCCCTCCGGTTCCACGTTCTGTCCCTGCAGCACCGCTTACCCCGGCGTCTGAGGCCAAAGACCAGCTCTGGCTACCCTTCCGGATCTCCTCCAGCGACCAGGGCCGCTCCCACACCGGCGCCGGCTCCGCCGCGTCCCGCGGGGCCCCGTTCATCTGCGTAAGAAAAGAAGAAGGCCAGAAAGCCAGTGAGCCAGGAGCCCAGTGCCGCCGCCATAGCCGGCCACAACAAACCCACCCCAGCACTAACCATGGCGGCGGGCCGCACTTCCCCTCTCGCGCCCGCCGGCGCCATCCGCCCGTCCGTCAGCTGAGAGCCGTCACGTGACCCGCCCAGCACGGCGTGCTCACGGACAGGGCGGCAGGGGGCGCAGTGGTCTCGATAAACCCACACCAAAATCTCAGGTTTTGCTAGGAAAAAACCCTGTATCAATTTAAGACAAGTAAATATATAGTGCAAATAGCTAAACTGGGATTCACAGCTAATTATCCCCCCGTCTTTAGAGATCAAACACTCTACTATGTGCTTTAACTTCCACTTCTCATTAAATCATTGTTTTTCCCAATGGATTAAAAAACCTTATCATACTACTGTCCTTTGTGTGTTCTTCATTACAAGATAATTAGCCAGAAATGAAATTAAAATAATCTGGTTCTTCCAGCTGGCAAATAAATAATTAATTGGAAATATTCCATTTAGATCAGCCCTTGATATTAGCCCACAGAGTTTATTTATTGCACTTGATTGCACTGATACCACAGAAGACATTGTGAGGAGCAAAGTACTTTGTGATTTACTTTTTTGAATTCTCAAATAAGAAAAAATGCCTAAGCTCTCCAAGTTCTCATATATTGATTTTAATGGCTACATCCAGATACTTGAAGGATATTGCTAGATTAAGGACATAGCAGCTTCTAAAAGCAAATAGTGTCATATTCCTTTCATTTCTGGTTTTCTGTGATTCTATAACAAGATACCATTAGTGAACTGGCTCAGACGTTCAACCTCAGTAGAATTTAAATAATTTTCATATAGTGATATTAAAGGAGAAACTAACTAAATAAAAGTAGAAAAAGATTAGCCCAGGCTAGTTTCACAACAATGTCTTGAGTAAGATTGTTAAAAACCACACAGATGGGATTAATCTAAAATTATTCCTCAAGACTTCTAGTGTTTTGTGATTGTTCCTTCTCTATGACATTCCAAAAACCAGAAAAAAATTCCTTTGGTTACTTTCCATATTCACCAAAATGTGAAATAAAATCCAACAGTCTATTGATAAAGCAAAGTTCTACTGGCACAGAACTCTGTGCATTACAAAATGTGAGGCCTATATGTTCTATGTGTACTGATGCTGCAAAATGTAGGGTCTTACCATCAGGCAGCTTCAGGTCTGGAGGTCTCAAACTAGTTTCCATTAAAAACAAAACCAAACCAAAAGACAGAGAAGAATTTAGACAGGTTCCTTTTAAAGGATAGAGGGAAGATAGTAACAGAAAAATCACTTGCTCTTCCACTTAGAACATTCCAAATGAATATGTGATGTAAAGATATCAAAAATCACATGTCACCTGGGACTAACTTATATATTAAGAACCAGAACATGTAAGACTGCATAGAGCTGAGCTCTCTGATATCCATGCTTACAGGCATGCCTTGGCTCTGTGGCATCACTTTCTACTTGTATGTGGCCATGAGATCTATGTCTGTGCAGCTCAGATTCTCTAAGACCTCTCCAGAGCAGGGCAGAGTGCTTCTGGAGTCAGTCCAGAGGACAAGTTCTTTCCTGCATGGCTACAAGGACAGAAGTTACAGCAGGCAGGTGTTCCTTGGCATTATGCCAGTCCCATGCAGCTGCTGAACTCCGTACATTCACAGCAGTGAAAATGAGACAGGTCTTTTGGTGGGTCTCAGGCTGCAGTGAAAGTGTTTAAGTGGGAGTCAGGCAGTCATGTTACTAGAAGACCCCTGTGGGTGTGGGTTGCAGAGGTGGGCCACAGTACAGGACACAAAGGGTTTGAAGAAAATGTACACAAGGCACGCTTGAGAAACATAGCACATACTGCATTGCTGTTCTCTTCTGCCCTGCACTTTGTGGAGAAGAACTAGCACAGCATAATGGGATGTGGTAGTTATGCAGATGTAGCACAGCATAATGGGATGTGGTAGTTATGCAGGCGTGGTCCAAAAGGAAACACACCTTTACGGATTTCTTCCTGGTCCTACTTCAGTGTCTTTCCTGCAATGTTGCTCCATGGTGGAAAAAGACACTTTCCATCCTGAAATTGCTTGTTAGCCCTGTCTGAAAATTTACTACCCCAGACTGTGGCCAGACTAGCAATCCTCTGGTTAGTTCTGATAAGCCAACACTTAAGCCTGGAGACAATACTGATGAACATTTGTTGCTCTGGTATAAAAACTTGCTTACATACAGAGTTGGCATTGGGGATATGCCTGAAATTACATCTGGTTCTGGGATTTCCCAACTGAGTTGGGGATGCAGACATAAATACGTGTTTGTAGCTTGTCTCCTCAATGTAGCAATGAAATTAGCTGAGTTTGGATGGAATAGTGGGGCTGATCTTGAAATAGTTAGGGATTCTGTGCTATAGCAACCTCAGAGACTTTCTCCTGGCTTCAATCCCTAAGCTTCCTTCCTGTGAAGCCAAGGCATGGAATGGAGACAAAAATTGGTGGGAGGGATACTACAAACAGTTGGTGTTATCCAAGCTGAAGAGCACACTAGGCTTCCTTAATCCACCATTTTAAGCCTAGGTTGTATTAGCCTCAAAGCCAACACAAGATGCGCACAAAAAAAACATGTATGAATATCAGCACAAGAAGAAATTGCAAAGCAAAAGAGAAAATCCAGTATTTACACTCAGGCATAGGCTGACGCCTATTCCTTCTCATGGACCTGGTTCCCAGGAGGTATCCACAATAATTTCCAAAGGCCTGTAGCACCACACAGAATAGCTGTAGAAGACTAAAGGTAAGACGATGCAACCTTGAAAGTAATTTGGAGGCCAATATTGCATTCCTGTTATGTGTGATCACAGTTTTCTGTTTCTTCACAAGTTCTGTAGAGCTGAAAGCAAACATACTCATTTGGAATGGATCCTGGCTACTCTCAGACCTAGTAGATTGTTTTGTCCAGAAAATATCCCTATAAACAGCATGGCCAGCTTTAACTGAGGTATTGTGTCTGCTATACCCTTTCACTGCTAGGCTATATACAACTCTATTAAAGACAGAATGTTTTTTAACACACATACACAGAATACGAAATAACAAAAAATAATCTTTATTCATACAAGATTATTAAGGAGATGTGATTTTTCCCTTCTACTTATTTTTTTAAACTGTTTGTTTGAAGTAACTACTAAATTACCACAAGCATTTCCCTATGAGGAAATTACAGTTTAGACTGGACAAAGATTTAGAGTCTTGACATGACATTCAATATAAATTTACATATAATTCGCTCTTCTTGATAATCTGGGTAATGATATGGCATATAGCTAGCCTGGGTAATTTTCCTTTTCCTGTGGGTAAAAACTTGGCAGTACTGCTTTCTGTTTCCTTACAATGGAAGTGCTAACAAAAGCTTAAGCAGATACAGCACTTGGTTAAACTCACAAATATTTACCAGGTAAAAAATGAAAAAAGAATACCACAGCCAGCTTTCAAAATAACTCACAGAAAGTAAACAACTTTAGAACAGAATGCAAACAAAAGAAAAAGTCAAGTTTTAATTAGAAGATAAGCTTCTGTGTCACACAAGAGAGAACCCCAATATAGTTTTTGCATTGTTCTTAATTTTTCCTGCCACTCCTTGTTCTTATGCAAAGATTGTATTGTATGGCTTGGTACAGGTACAGAGAGATATGGTTGTCCAAGCCCTACGATTACCAGAACTCCCTAGCTCCAAGACAGTTCCCACACCTGCTTTATGTAAACCCTCCAAAAGGAGTTGGGGCTGATGAGTGAAGTCAGGGTTTGAAGATGCCTCAGTCTCTGGCACACAGCATAGAAAGGAGTGCCTGTAGCTAGAAATAAACAAGGTCTTGCAGTCACTGGACCAGCACAGGAGCCTGAAGCCTCCAGATTTCTTTCCACTCCTACCTGGGATTCACTGCTGCTTAATCATAGAATAGTTAGGGTTGGAAAGGACCCTAAGATCATCAAGTTCCAACCACCCCCCTGCCATGGGCAGGGACACCTCACACTAAACCATATCACCCAAGGCTTCATCTAAACTGGCCTTGAACACTGCCAGGGATGGAGCATTCACAACTTCCTTGGCCAACCCATTCCAGTGCCTCACCACCCTCACAGTAAAGAATTTCTCCCTTATATCCAATCTAAACTTCTCCTGTTTAAGTTTTAACCCATTAGGCCTTATCCTGTCGCTACAGTTCCTAATGAAGATTTCCTCCCCAGCATCCTTATAGCCCCTTCAGATACTGGAAGGCTGCTATGAGGTCTCCACGCAGCCTTCTCTTCTCCAGGCTGAACAGCCCCAACTTTCTCAGCCTATCTTCATATGGGAGGTGCTCCAGTCTCCTGATCATCCTCGTGGCCCTCCTCTGGACTTGTTCCAACAGTTCCATGTCCTTTTTATGTTGAGGACACCAGAACTGCACACAGTGCTCTAAGTGAGGTCTCACGAGAGCAGAGTAGAGGGGCAGGATCACCTCCTTCAACCTGCTGGTCACACTCCTTTTGATGCGACCCAGGATACGGTTGGCTTTCTGGGCTGTGAGTGCACACTGAAGCCGGCTCATGTTCATTTCCTCATCGACCAACATCCCCAAGTCTTCCTCTGCAGGGCTGCTCTGAATCTCTTCTCTGCCCAACCTGTAGCTGTGCCTGGGATTGCTCCTACCCAGCTGTAGGACCTTGCACTTGGCATGGTTAAACTTCATAAGGTTGGCAGCAGCCCACCTCACAAGCATGTCAAGGACCCTCTGGATGGCATTCCTTCCCTCCAGTGTATCATCCACACAGCTTGATGTCATCGGCAAACTTGCTGAGGGTGCACTCAATCCCACTGTCCATGTCACCGACAAAGATGTCAAACAAGATTGGTACCAACACCGATTCCTGAGGGACACCACTCATGACTGGTCTCCAACTGGACATTGAGCCACTGACCACAACTCTTTGCATGCGACCATCCAGGCAGTTCTTTATCCACTGAGTGGTCCACCTATCACATTGGTGTCTCTCCAATTTAGAGACAAGGATGGCATGTGGGACAGTGTCAAATGCTTTGCACAAGTCCAGGTAGATGACGTCAACTGTTTTACCCCGTCCATCAGTTCTGTAGCCCCATCATAGAAGGCCACCAAATTGGTCAGGCAGGATTTCCCCTTAGAGAAGCCATGGCAGCTGTCACCAAGCACCTTGCTGTTTTTTATGTGCCCTAGCATGCCTTCCAAGAGAATCTGGACCAAGATTTTGCCAGGCACAGGCGTGAGACTGACTGGTCTGTAGTTCCCTGGGTCATCCATTTTCCCCTTCTTGCAAATGGGGGTTATATTTCCCCTTTTCCAGTCGTCAGGACCTCCATGATTTTTCAAATATGATGGACAATGGCTTAGCAACTTTATTCACCAGTTCCTTCAGGAACTGCGAATGGATTTCATCAGGTCCCATGGACTTGTGCACGTTCAGGTTCTTAAGATGGTCTTGAACCAGATCCTCTCCTACAGTGGGCCCAAGATCTTCATTCTCACAGTCCCTGCATTTGCCTTCCAAGACTTGGATGGTGTGGTCAGGGCATTTGCCAGTAAAAACTGAAGCAAAGAAGTCATTAAGAACCCCAACCTTCTCCAAATCCAGGGTAGCCAGTTCTCCTGACAGCTTCCAGAGATAGCCCACATTGTCCCAAGCCTGTCTTTTATTCGAAATTGTACCTATAGTATCCCTTCCTGTTATCTTTCACGTCCCAAGTCAGATTTACTTCTAACTGGTCCTTAGCTTTCCTAACCTGATCCTTAGTTTCCCAGACAATATTCATGTACTCTTTCCAGGCCACCTGTCCTTGCTCACATCTTTTATAAGCTTCTTTATTTTCCCTCTAAGTTTCCTCAGCAACTCCTTATCCACCCATGGAAGTCTCCTGGCCCTCCTGCTGCATTTCCTTCTAGTCTGGACGCAACACTCCTGAGCTTGTACCATTGCATTGGTAGTGCAATTTGATTACCAGTGTATTTATTAATTTCAAGGAATTCAAAATCAGCTTTCCTTTAAAATAATTAATTTTAAGGTGTGTGTCAGGAGTAAGCAGATTATGATTACCCACATCACCTAAAAGGCCTCACTGCCATATACCCAGTCAAATGACTTACTACAGTAAGTTGTGCAACCAGAAAAAACAGGCTGATAATTCAGGTAACTAGGAATCTTAAGGGAGGAAAAAAATCTGGAAAAAAGAACTGCTATCCTCTAAAGGAATCTGGACTTGGACATGCATTACTTCATTGGCTCATGGTTTCCTCTGCATGGGTTTGTTCCTTCTTTGATTGCAAAAGTTCATTTGTCATGGTAAAATCACAGTCTTGGAGGACAGCTATTACCCTGGTGCTGCCTTGCTATGGGTTAGAAATGCCTAGTGTGTGAGAAGGGGGAATCACAGAATGACAAAATCATTAGGGTTGGAAGGGACCTCTGGAAATCATCTGGTCAAATCCCCTGCCAAAGTAGGGCCACCTAGAGCAGATGGTACAGGAGCATGTCAGAGTGGGTTTTGAATGTCTCCAGAGAGAGAGATTCCACAACCCCCCTGGGCAGCCTGTTTCAGTGCCCTGGCACCCTCAGCATAAAGAAGTTCTTCCTCATATTGAGGAAGTTGACTTTTGGGTTCTGCAGTCAGATAATAAGCTCTGAAACTGGAAATCTCTGACACACCTAAGGGAGCCACCCAAAACCATGCATTAAGTCAGCATCACAATGAAAATATAAACCAAGATCCTGAATCACAGTCCCATGGGTTTTTACTTCAGTCTTTAACAAAACTTTGAAACTTGAAACTCATGAGACTAGTGAAATAGTGCTACCCTCCCACTATTGTAAATAGGTCAAGAAACTAAATTTCTCGTATCAAGTGATATATCATAGTTGATAAAGCAACATAGAAAACATGGCTGTGAACTTACATTCCAAGTTAGATCCAGCAGAGCCAAGTGCACACTTGAGAACAGGGAGTGGCTCTACTGGAGACAATGGAACTACAGATCTCTTGTGACCACAACAGTGGCAAATCTAGTCTAGCAGATTATAATATGGTGTTTCTCTCCAAGAACATTATTCTCAACTCCTGCCGATACTCCAGAGTTCCTTAACAGCAAGGAATTTAAATTAGTTTATCTAAGCCGGTGCAAAAACCTTTCGTTGCAGTTAAAATGAACCTCTCTAGCAGTTTAGCTAGGAGGGAATTAGCTTTACTAGAGTTTGCAAACAATGTTTAATGTGACAAATAATGACTAAGTCTGGTCATCTTGGTGGTGAAATAAATTGTGGTGACTTATTTTATGGTTTAAAGTTTTTTTTAAATTTTATTTTGTAGGAAAAATGATTTTTTACAATTATAAAATATAACATCTATATTAACAGTGGCCCTTGGACTTGGCCTTGTTGAACCCTCATAAGGTTTGCATGGGACTGCATCTCAGGCTTGTCCAAATCCTTCTGGATGGTATCCTGTCCCTCAGGGTTGTCAACTGCACCACTCAGCTTTGTGCCACTGCAGATTTGCTGACAACACACTCAATCCCACTGTCTGTGTCATCAATGAATATATTAAGCAGTACTGGTCCTAATACCCCTGAGAGATGCCAATTGATCAGTGTAAGGTCTTGCACCTGAGAAAACAATCCAAGAATGCAGCACAGGCTGGGATCTACCTGGCTGGGGAGAAGCACTGTGGAAAGAAACCTGGAGGTCCTGGTGCACAAGCTCAATGTGAGTGAAGAATGTGCTGCTGCAGCTAAAAAAGCCAACAGGATGCTAGGTTACAAAGACATCACCAGCAGAGATAAATATCCCACTTTACTTGACACTTGTCAGGCCGCACATAGAATACTGTGTTCAGTTTTGGTCTCTGCTATACAAAAAAAATTGTGGACAGGCTAGAAAGGGTCCAGAAAAGGGACAAAAAGATGATCAAAAGCCTGGAAAGCCTGCCCTATGAGGAAAGGCTGAGAGAACTGGATTTGTTCAGCCTAAAGAAAAGAAGGCTCAGGGGGGACCTCATCACCACGTTCCAGTATTTAAAAGGGTGGCTACAAAGAAGATAGACACCCCCTTTTTAGAAGGAGTCACATAGCGAAGATGAGGGGTGATGGGCACAAATTATTCCTGAGGAGATTCTGGCTGGATATGAGAGGATAATTTTTCAAAATGAGAACAGTCAACCACTGGGATAATCTCCCCAGCAAAGTGGTGGATTCCCCCAGTGTTGGATACTTTTAAGATTCAGTGGGACAGGATGCTGGGACATCTTGTCTAAATTGTGCTTTTGCCAAGAAAAGTTGGATCAAATGATCCCTGAGGTCCCTTCCAACCTTGTATTCTATGATTCTATGTAAAATTGATCATATACTTTATCACAGTTACTCAGGTCAAAGCCTGAACAGTCCCACAGGAGAAGCTACAGGCTCTTTATGTGAGAGGAATGCTTTATTTTAGTTGAGAAGATAAATGTTTAGTGTGATTTATCTTTGGCTAAGATTTGAATGTTGAGAAGTTTTAATACTGGTAATGGCCAAGTACCTTTGGTTATCTTACAGTGCACACAGCAGCATTAAACAAGAATATGCAAAGATCTGGCAAAAGCTCCCTAAGCTATTGATATCTAGTTCCCTACTTTAAAGATATTCCAGCCCACCAATAGCAGAAATGGTCAGCATGCATGCCTGCCACAACTACAAATCAGGTAACCGTACAATATTACCAACAGCCTACCTATCAATTACTGTATTTCATCAAAAATGCATTTATTCTAATCATAATGCTTCCAAGGAATACAAAGTACCAGGTTCAACCTTTTACCCAGGTCAGTGCTCTACAGAATCAAACATTTTCTTACTGCCAGATGGCAAAATTTCAGTGATTTCTTCAGAAATGTCAACATTACTGCATTCGAGTTGAGTAAGCTTTTTTCCCCTAAACTTGAATTGCTCAATATAAAGGCACCATAAAATATTTGCTCTCAGATTCCACATAAAGCACTTTCAGAGGTCTTCTGGAGACTTGGAGCTCTTTGGAAGCCAAGAATTCCACAATGGTAAGTCAAAGGTTTAGATTTATGTTTTTTAAATGAGGATAGAGATAGCTATTTGCTTTAAAACTGCAAAAGAAGGATATCTAAGAGAATCATGTAGCTATAAATTTTTAAACATGGATATATTCTGTTAACTGCAAGATGCAAAGTAAGGCACCTTTGTGAATTTTGTTCTTTGTTTTCTAATTCTTTGCAAGAAACTGCACATACATTGCTTGGTCTTTCACATGCTGTTATCCTTTGCTCAGAAATGTTTGTGAAAATATTCAGAAGTTGGTAAACATTCAGGACCATGCTTTTAAAACCTACAGATGTGAAATACATTTTAAAATATAGCCCTTTTACAATGAAAAGTGTAATACACAGTTATTTGTCTGCATTTCTGTTTTGTTCTATCAAGTTGTGTCCTATTCAGCTCTTCAAACCTCCAAATGTGTTTGCAGAATCTGAATCAACAGTTAGGTAATGTTAAATACATAGTCAAAGTCCTATGGCCTAGTTTTCCTCTAATTTATGCTCATGTAATCCCCAAAGTTTCAGACATCAGTTACTAACTTTGATGCGAATCTCAGGAATAGCAGAAGTTTTACAGAAGAGACAGTAGTTTCAGTAATATATGTAGATTCATGAATAAAGGGAGAAATTATCAACTACTTTTTTCTCTGCCTAAGATTTTCTGAGGGCTTGTCTATACTCAGATAAGACTTAATTGAGCAAAATAGTTTGGTAGCTCATTCCACATTAATCCATCCACTTTCAAAGGACATTAAACCCCATTTGGAGGATTCTGTTCTGCAAGATGGCTGGTGGCACCCCCTATTTAAGAGAGCAAACAAGAAAAAAAAAGCTCCTTGAAATGCTTTGCTCACAGACCACCCAGGGCAACACAACTCTGATGTTTAACTAAGAGCTCTTGGCATCAGTATAACACTAATCTCTGTAATTTCTGATGAAGGTTACTGTTTCTGCCAGTGCTTTCTTACCTATTTGATACCCTCTACATACATGTAGAATCACAGAATAGTTGGATTGGAAAGGACAGTAAGATCACCTAGTTCTAACTCCTCCAACATGGCAGGGACATCTCACACTAAACCATACCACCCAAGGATCTGTCCAACCTGGCCTTGAACACCACCAGGGAAAGATGTTGTGACCCTCTGTGGAAAGCCATGATTCTCCGAGCTCACAGATCTCCAGATATCTGCACAGCACAGATGGCCTGGCAGATCCACGCCAAGTGCACATGGAGCCTCATCAGAAGCCAGCTGCAATGTTTCATCCTACAACTTCATGAACAGGAGTTGCTTAGACAATTTTCCTCTGGTCAGGCACTACAGAATACCACAGTTTAAGCATTTCAGTCTTTCTTCTTAACTTCTCTCACCCAGACTATGATGCTCAGCACAGCAGCTAGCTATATTCTACCCCAAACCCTCAGGAACTCCAAATCACAGAACTGCTGTGGAAATTAAGCATTACATCCTTTCCAGACCACTCCACAGACCCTTCTTCTCTTTTCATTACACCATGAATGTCCCACAGCCCTGTAAGAAAGCAGCACATCAAAGATTAAAATATCATTTTGTTTTCACAGCAGACAGAAGAGATTTCCCTTGCTCACCACCTGCCTAAAGTTCAGGGTTTTTCAGTGTCTTTTGACATTCACGATTCAAGTAACCCAAAGTAGACAGCTGAGCTACCTAAAACCAAAGACTCTTATTGCTATTTTAAACCCCAGTTTTAAGTAGCAACAGCCTCTGGAGTTCAGGACAGTAGTTTGGAAAAATCTACTAATTTTACAATCCTTTAATGTTAATCTGCAACTGCTATCAAGAAAATAGAGGAACTTCCTCCATCGTTTCTCAGTCTCTGTCCATTCTTAAACTTTTGCCTGAAGTTATCCAGCCTGAGCAACCAATCAAAATAATCTTGTGTTTCCTCCAGTCTCCAGTCTCTCTATCCCTGTATAATCATCATTACAAAGTTATTCAGGCTTTTCCAGAAAAGTCTTGGTTGTTCAGCAGGTCCCAATGGATATCTTTGAAGAGCTCTTACAGATGTTTAGCTGTTGCCTCCACTAGACAAAAGGAAGGTTGTACTGTGACATATCCAAACCTGTGTGTGCATGGTTTGACAAGATGGCTCATGGGCTGCTAAGCAGAATGTACAGCTCCGGAATTTTGCAGTAAGACACTCATTTGTGTCTCTCTTATCTGCACAGCCACAATTTACTGGAATATGATTAGGTCTGTGATCTCCACTTCACTGGCAAATCTGGAGCAATTGCTGTACCCAAGTGGAGAAATAAGATGTTCACAGTGATTTACTGGATAAATGTATTTGACTCAAAGGCAATAAATAAAACAACAAGAGTCTGACAGAGCTTTCAAGTGTATAATACTACTATAGCATTTTGTGATTTCTAGAGACTGGACTTCAGCTGGTGTCAGACACTGCTGACACATTTCTGTTGTATGATTTTGGTGGGCTTTTTTTCCACCTAAAGAAAAAGCCACCAAAGCAGTAAAATATCTGGAGTGCCCTTTTCCAGTATTTCCATGTACACATGATGTTATTTCTAATTTTTGATTCATGTTCAGTGACTTAACTTTTGAAAATAGAGATAGCAGCCTTCCAGTATCTGAACGGGGCCTACAATAATACTGGAGAGGGACTCTTCATCAGGAACTGTAGTGATAGGACAATGGGTAATGAGTTTAAACTTAAACAAGGGAAATTCAGGTTAGATATAAGGAAGAAGTTCTTCACTGTGGGAGTGGTGAGGCACTAGAATGGGTTGCCTGGGGAAGTTGTGACAGCTCCATCACTGGCAGTATTCAAGGTCAGGTTGGACAGAGCCTTGGGTGACATGGTTTAGTGTAAGATGTCCGTGGCCATGACAAGGGGGTTGGAACTAGATGATCTTAAGGTCCTTTCCAACCCTAACTATTCTATGATAATCAAAGCAAAATTAAATTCATGCTATGGGCTTTGTGTTTTTTTTTTTTACAGAAAAGCTTTTTGGCTTTCCTTGTTGCAATGGGCATCACAGTGACACTGGGTGATGCATACTGTTTTTCTAAAATATACAAGCCAGAGGAAACCACTAAAGGTAAGATTCTCTCACTTGATTGTCCTGTGGAAGCTTGGCTTTATGTGGAGCTGCCAGGAAGGCCTCAAAATAGAAGGGATGCAGGTGATGTTAGAAAGACATGTATTGGTTGCAGCACCAAGTTGCCAAAAGTAGGAAAAACCAAAGTCTTCCCCTGGACTGTGTATAACTGCAGCAACATTATCGCTACTGACGGTAGGTTGCTATGGCTATTCCAGCACATGATGCTGATGCAGGAGCTGAAAGTAGTCCTGAATAGTCTGGTGCCCGGTGGGGGATCTGGCTGTTTGGTTGCTCACTTTCACCCCAGGTCTGTCACACTGAAACAGTCTCTAACAAGTGAGGAAGAAATAAGTTCGTGCTGTCAAAATAGTCCAGATAATGGCCTAGGGAACTTTAGAGTTGCCAAGAAAAAACATTTTCAGAAAACTTGAAATAATTTTCAACTTTTCAGCCTTTATGTGGAGGCTTAAAGAACATTTTTTTTTTCCTGCTGTCTCATGCAGGCTGTGTCCTGGATGGAAAACTGTACCC
This sequence comes from Melopsittacus undulatus, assembly GCF_012275295.1. Taxonomy (NCBI): domain Eukaryota; kingdom Metazoa; phylum Chordata; class Aves; order Psittaciformes; family Psittaculidae; genus Melopsittacus; species Melopsittacus undulatus. Next base: position 92,073,360 of record NC_047530.1, read on the forward strand.
CTACGGAGAGATTGCAAGGACAGAAAACTGCCTCAGATGCCGCTGCAGCAAAACAGAAATACGTTGTTGCTCCCTGTAAGTTTGAACTTGGTAGCATCATTGCCTGTAGGAAAAGCACAGCTTTCAATTTGCTGGGGGTAAATGTGTTTCTAAGGGCACAAAAGGGCCTTTCCTCATCCATGTAGGAGAGCTAGGGCAAGCCATATACAGCTTTTGATCATTTTTATCCTTGGCTGTGCTTACCTCACTTTCTGCTGACTGGGAGTGGACACAGGTCCTTCCAGACACAACAACTTGGTTGCCTTTAATTTGTAGGAACTGGTGAGCTTCTCTTACACTGCAGTTAAGTCTTTCCTTAGCAGGTAAAGTTGGGGTAGGAAGGAATTAGTTCCACAAGGGACTCCAGTGAAGCTTCTCTAGAGGGCTTATGATAATCCTTATTATGACCCTTTCCAGAGGTGCTTTCTCCAGTTAATATGCTGACTCAAGAGAGACAATCTGTCTCCTATATCCTCCTCTCAGACTACCTTCTCTAAGGGCCAAAATTCCTTGATTATGATTATCACCTTTGCTCAGGTGACAATCTCTCAGGAAACAGCTACCACATTCTAAGAAAACTGTCAATAATGAAAAAGTAACGGAAAAGAGATAAAACATGCCAAAGCCATGCTTATGTTGGTCTGTATTGGTCTGTAGAGTAGTGTGCTAGAAATCCCTGTGCTAGTGCTGAGCATACTGCTACATCTGCACAGCACACTGCAGCAAGGTATCGTTTGAGGTCCTAGAAGCTGTAGTTGTGGGGGCTTTAAAAGTAGCTAACTGTTCTTAGGCATAGTTACAGAGATTAGTTTCAGCTATCATCATTGAACCACTGAACTGTTTCTTGCTCTCAAGCTAACATTTGGTTTCTCTTTGCCAATGACAGCTTTCTGACTCCTACCGGTTTTGACAGAGAGAACTGTAGAGTCATTTTCAATAAAAAAACCTGTGACTATGAAGTGGTGCAGAAGAGCGACCCCACAAAGGAGTGTCGTATCTATTCTCATGTGGGCTAACAGAACATCTGTTCCAAACCTTTGTGCACTGTGGAATTCCTTCCCTTCCTACAGATGTTTTGCCTTCACAGAGAAGCTTGAAGCCATGGGAGATCTTGTAAGAGAGCACTTCAACAGCTTATTTCTAATCTTCGAGTCATTCTAATTCAGTATACAAGGTGCATAATCATATACAGTGTTTCATTTGTCATTACTTGCATTCATATCACTGAGCTTTTTAAAATATAATAAATCCAGATGAAACATCCAGAAACACCTCATAATGTTCTTTTCAGGTAATAACGTGGGGCAATGTCACCTTCTTTGAGAAAGCAATGAATCCACATCACTACTCTGACATGCTCTGCACCAATACCCCTGGCACAAACCACTCTACTGCTTTTCAGGGTCTCTTCTAGCCAAGGGTCACAGCAGACATTTTAGCTCACTAGGTGTCAAAGTCCATTATAATTTGGAAAGTATGCACTGTTTGGGACATGCTGCACAATGGGACCTACTCAAGGCACACCTAAACTGCTGCAAGAGTTTTGGCAAGAGTCCTCTGAAAACAGAGGATGGAAGATCATCATCCTTTTTCTCACCTGTATCCACTTATTTTCTCCCATGTGGCCTCCTCCAAGCCCTGCTTCCGAAAGTCTGCACATACTGCACTGCAGTAGTCAGTGGTTCTTGCCCACACTGAAAAAAAGATCTAGATCCCTACCCATGGCAGGAGGAAAGAGGGGAAGGGTGGGACTAGGTGATCTTAAGATCCTTTCTCACCCTAACCATTCTATGATTCTATGATCAGTCCCTGGAGACATGCTTCCTCATGGCAGCAGAACTTGAGGCAGTAATAAAAAGCAGATGCCTACTGTCTCTTTAGTGTAAAAAATCCCCACATCCCTGGGGAGAGAAGTCCAGTGATGGGCTTTAAAACTGAATCTCACACCTGGCAATTGTTAATATCCTAAATCTGTCTACACAGGACACCAGGCAACAATGCCCTATGGAATACTGCTTCTACATGGCCTGTATGCTCCAGAACTATTAAAACCCCACAACAGTCTGCAGTTAACTGCTGCACACATCTTCAAAGGTGAATGGGCTGTTTAATGATGTTCCATAAGCACAACAGGTCTGTTTTCTTGGAAGAGTATGAGGCTACACACAGCTGAATACTTAGAGAAGGGTTCCTCACATGGTCCCAAATCAATTATCAGCTTGTATTTATTCAGCAGAGGTACTTACTTCTCAAGACAACCCATCTCAAACTCTGCAAGCAATCAGTAGACTCAGAAAGATTTAAGTTGGTATGTTTTCTCTGGATTTGTTTTTGGTAATTTTTCAGTGAAACTATTTTAAACTTTCTTATGGCTTCACTCAAGATATCTCCTTTTGGGAAAAGGATTCCAGCATTTTGCAAGCAGAGGTGTTGCATACTTCACCTTTTAAAGTTCTCTGTGCTGCAGGCTGGATATCAGTCAATAACTCCGTGTCTGTACAATTGGTTCCTGCAAGGCAGAAAAAAAAAAATGTGAGGGGCCTGAATTAGTAAGTTCAGCTTTTTCCAGTATAAACATTTGCACATGGCTTTCTTAAATCTTCCATTCACCGATTTAATCGTCATTGCTCTGAACAACAGCATGTGGAAATGAACATTCTCACATTGCTTAAGATCCAAAGGTAAGTTTTCTACATTTCGTATACTGCGGGAAAGGAACAATTTTGAAACTTGTCCTGACTTCTCCCCTCTTCTACCAGTTCATGTCAAAATTACACAGAACACAGCCTCAACTGGTACCTGAAGGAATGTTCTCATTTACAGAACAGCTGCAGCTCCTTAGGGCAAGTAATATTTTTGGCATGGACTTCCAAAGGCTTCCTACATAGCTCACAGAACTGTTTCTTGAGAAAAATCAGTTTGTTTTTTTTTTCTTCCACCCTCTCCCCCTTCTTAAATCCTCATTTTAAAAATTTACTTTTTCATGGCTAATAAAAATGACTTGGAGGCTCCTCATGGTTTATTTGTTTAATTCAAACCACTGAGATGTGAACACATCAAGATTAACATTCATTTTGTTGTAGTTTGAAGCTGTGCTATGTGGTCCTGGAATTATTTCAGTATTCCAAGTTTTTCCCTACCAGAGCTTTACAAATTAAGACTACATTTTCCTTCTAAAACTTCTGAAATTTAGCTATTATCTCATAAGGTTACATTTGTGTTTTTAATATTAATAGCTCCTCAGTAAGTCTTCTTATTTTAAGTGATTTACAGATGCTTAGTTCATTTTTAAATGAAATAGAATTCCATGCCATGATAGCTGTCTTATGTTGTTCTGTTCTAGTTGCTGCCCATCAGGAACAGACAGGAAAGGTGCAACACAGGCAATGGAAGGAAGCAGGATTTTACACATTACATTGGAATTAAAGAGAAAAGATCCCAATAGCCAAGATATCCCATGGGTTTGGCTGAAGCATTCTGTGGCTGCCTTTCCCACCTCAATCTGTTCTGAGTCCATGCAGCAACAATATCCATAGAAACAGTGATTAATACGTTTAGGAAACTGAAACAAGCTTATGCTGTCTCTAAATAGAGCTGAAATACAGCGTAGGTGTAGAATTAACTGAGCTTCCAAAAAAAAAAATGCACAGAGGTCACTCAAGTAGGTAACTGACAGTGACAATATAAAACTGAAGTTAAGCCTCCTTTCATTTAGCGCATGCATGTGGATGTTGTGTTAAAGATGGAAGACTGCATAAAATTGGTACCACCTGAAAGACTTCCAGGCATGCTTCCAATGCCAGCATGGGCAGAGCAGGGTCCACTATTGCATCATGTAAGCTCCACAAAGCTAGAGGCACCAGTGGCAAGAGCTACAGCAATGCTCCCACCCACAACCCTTCCTATAGCTGACTCCACTAGTCACACCTCTAAAGTCTTTACTTTTCCTTAGCTTTCTGATCTTAATTTGCTTAACCAGCTGCAGGTTGGGATAACAAGCTGTGTTTGGAATCACTGTGTTTTTTCATTTCCAGAATAAACTGTTCTGTCATTTTCTGGTTCACTGAAGATTTCTAAGATGTTTTTGTTACTATGTGGCTTGAGTTGAATGTTACAGGAATATTGCATTTCCCATAAATTGGAAATCTCCTTTCAGCTTCCTCTGTCACTCCTATCCATTTTGATTTACTGTCTCTGGACTTTTGTCCTTACTGCTGTAGTATCAGTATCTGTAGCTATCTTCCTCAGTGCAGAGACTGAGGTCTCCTCCTTGCAAACACAGCATGGCATTTGCAGTTGCTTCTTTAGATCTTCTTGTCTGTCTCTATGTTCATGGCTTATCACTTATCCTCAGCAAGAGGAATTTTTGCTTACCCACAGAACTAAACTGGGGAAAAAAAACCCAAAGTGTTTATCCGAAGTGAATTAAAATTAAAATTTGGCCCAGGAATGGGGAATCTGCCACATATGGAAGGAGACAGGCATGTTCAGATCAGGGAAGAAATAACGTCTTCTGCTTGGGCCTCATAGCTTGAACTATGACCTCAATTCAAATTTCTGCTATGCCATATCTTACCTGGGACATGTCACTCGCAACATCTGTGCCCCTTGCCTATAAAATGAATACAATTCTTGGCTAATTCCTATGCCAGGAGAGATATGAACACATAAGCTTTGAGGTTCGTAGGTATATGAACCTCAGAGCTAACAAACATGTTCCCACCAAGATAAAACTTCCTTCTATCACACCCACAGACTGGTTCTGTGTCAACAGTGCACTGTGTATTTTAGCACAGTTTGCCTGGGCTTTTTCCTATAACTGTTGTTCTTTCTCACATGCAAATGTGGCAGACTTTGCTTAACAATTGTAAAAGCAATGTACATTGTACTAGCACTGTCAGTTCAAGGTCAAGACAAATTTATATGCAAAGCTATGTTTACTTGTTATCTGATATGCCTCATGCTTCCTCTTCTTGCTTTCTGCCTCTCAGTGGTGGTTAACCTACTGGTGTTAATAACTGGATATGTGAACTTATCTTCTCTAAGGAGTCCTGCACTTACTCCCTCCTGTAGAAAGCTGATTCTCTGTCAAGAATGTGAGAGTAATACTCTAATGCTGGGTTAAGTAGCAAGGTTTCTGGCCTGCTTTCATTCTAGTGGATCTCTTCTAGCTTTAAGTTCATAAATAACATTACTGCTCCAAAACCATGCTGTGATTCTCTGTTTATTGCCTAGCACTAAAAGATATAGAAAAACCAAGGCTGACAATATTGAATTACTCTTATTATCTCTGCAGTCAGTGACACGTAACTAGAAATCCTGGCTGAAGAATGACTAAGTAAAATAGTGAGGTAAATCTTCAAAGAAAGTTCCCAAGATTTTTCCCTGCCTTAGGAAGAAACAGGATACTCTGTTCATCAGCATAAGTGGAAAGAGGACATGGAACTCAGCAGAGTACTGATATTCTTTAAATGTTTTTAGCAAGAAATAAACCAGTTGGGAAGAAGGCATAAGATTTCAACAAAGCAATGTTTGTTGGAGATATCTGTTCCCCACACAAGTGATATACCTATCATCCTGTACAAAAACAGCATGAAGAAACAACATAATATAGGCTGCAGATTACCTAACTAATCAATGTATGAATGGACTATCTTCATAGTTTGCTGCTCTGAGTAGTTTCAGCACCACAACATGTTGTTAGGGTCCCCTGGGTTCACAGATCACACAAGAGCTTCCTCACCATGCCCAAGCTTATACAAGTTACTCCCTGCTGCATCCCAAAGCAAGCTGCTTGCAAGAACTTTTCTCCATACCTGGCATAGCTTGCACCTAGAAAACAGGGAGGGTCCTGCAATGGGAACAGCAGTATGGTCTCTGCTTGTCTCAAAAGTTGAGAGAGAAAACACTCATGCACATTGGTTGGATTTTTGGATTTTGGAGTTGAATGACAAAGGTGTTTTCTGTCCCTCAACACCAAATCAGCAACTTGACTGAATTTTGGCTGTAACAGATTCCAGAAGTTTCGCTGTAATACACTAGCATCAGAAACTGCTGCGTCTGGTGACTTACACTCACATAAAAGAACTGCTGAAGGGTGCCTTTCAAGCAAGATACTGCATGCAAGCTCCACAACATAAAATATATACATATATATATATACATATAAATGCAATGTGATGATACTTTTTTTCCAAACTGTCACAGAATATTTGCTCCAGATTACCTTTGAGGACATGGAGGAGCCAATAACTTACGAAAGACTCCCTGGTACTTCCCACAGTATTGTCAGCCAAGGAGAAATAATTCTCAGAACAAAAAGATTACAAAGACCAGACACACAAGGCTCTTGCTTTTTTTTCTGTAAAGAGATTTCCAATGCCTGTATTCATGAGCTGTCATGTTTTGTTGGTTTTCCAGTGGTTGGGAGTCAAGGGCAGGAGGCTCATGACTGTGATATTAGTCATCTCCTGCTTCAGGGCAATGCATGCATCAGCATTGCCAAATCTAATTTATTAGTGATAGGCTGATTGTGAGCAGCTTTATCAAACCTATGAAATTCAGCAGGCACTTCAGCTCTTTTCTGCCATCCTTTTTTAAGAGAGATCTGGTAACTGCAGAAAAAACAATTTACCCAACCTGGCGAGTTGAAAGCCAGCTAAGATGCCCCTGTGAATAGTGGTCTCTGGCCTGCATTGCAACAATGCTGGCTTTCTCACATGGAATTCATGAGCTGCCTCTCAATTCTGTAGTTTGGGTAGGAGACATAGTCACCACAGCTTGGAGTTTAACCTCTACTCCCAACCATGCACAATAAGGGAGCACAATTAGGCTTCTACCCAATGGAAAACTAAACAAAGAAAATAGTTATCTATGATCCTTTTCTAAAGGCCTGCAGATGCCATCCACTCTCCACAGAAACCATGTTTTACATGTAACCCTTCCAACCACTACTCCTTTCCTACAAGAGCTTTTTTTTCATCTTCAGCTGATGAAGAAAGCTGAATGATTGCTCCAAGTACCTCTCTTGAAATGTAGGTGGTTCAAATTAAGCATGCAACTTTTGTTGTCAGTGACAACCACAATGTCTCTAATAGGTTTCTAAGGGCAAGTGCTAAATACTCATTTTAGACTCAAAATTTCTTTCAAAGTACCTCCCATAACTGCTCTCCAGATCTGGTGTGGCACAAAAGCCACACCTATTTTTTCACTGCCTTTTAGAGCTTAACCTTCCTTTATATAATTAGCTTATTTTAATAATGTCCTCCCCATGAGGTCATTTTGCAGAAACCTCATTGGAAATACTCATGCATGTTCAGTTTGCTCAGTGACTGATACAATGAATTCCCTCTCTATATAAGCCCTCTGAGAAAATGAGCTTCCTGCCTCCTTACTGAAAGCCTCATAATTCTGCAAAAATGGTGAGTCCTTACATTTTATACTGTAAAAAAACATGTCATGTTGCTATAGATTTTAAAGGAGGTTCTGGATTTAACTCAGGATTCAGACATCTAAGCAACTTGGAGGAAGTATAAATTCTGTGTTTTGAGAGCAAAAGTCAGACAGAGAGGCACAGGCAGGTAAAACCTTGGGTAATATATCAGCATGTATATGTCAGGAGATGTCTAATAGGACTCCAGCTAAGGCTTTTTATTATAACTTGTTTTCACTTACATGCAATGTTTGGAGATACCTTTTCTGGCAGAAAGCAGCCCTGTTATATCTCAACCTATAACTGGTTAGTTTTTGTGAAGAGTCTAGATAATACCTGAAGTTAAACTCTAAAATGTTGTCTTAATTTTTACTCAGTTGCAGCTCTGTGGGTTTTAATCTCTCTTCTGCAAAATAAAATGCTAGTTTCTCCTCTTTTCACCTCTCAGCTACAACTTTTTTATCAGTCACCAGTTCAACTCTTTCCAAAACAAACACACATAAATACAATGTGTGTGTGTGTCATTGTCTACTCCTGGTCTACTTTTACCAACATTTGAAATTCATGACTGCTAATTCCATCCTGGTGTTCTTCTGCTCTTTTCCCTCATATCCCTAATGAAAATTTTTGATATTAGGTTGAAATGTTTGAAGGGCTAAGAGATTAGCTGAGAAATTTAAGCTGACCTTTCAGAAAAAGCTGCTGACAAAGGTTAGATTATATGAGTTAGCTAGGTTGGAAAGGACATCTGCAAATCATTTGGTCAAGCCTCCTGCTCAAAGCAGGGCCAAGTCTTGAGAGCTCAACTGTAGCTGAAGTTCTTCAGCTTGTTCCGAGTCCTTCAAGATTAGGTTAAAACTCCCAGTGGGTTCTTCAGACTCCTGTGAAGAAGTTTTTACAACTAGGAGTGAGGTTAGTAGCAGAGGCAGTCAGCGACTGATCCCATGGAGAAAATAAGAACAAGAAAAATTAATGGGGAGGGGAATAGAACATACTCCTTTCAGAAACAGTTCTGGGTCTACGATTTCTCTATCAGGCAATACTTGCTTTTAACACCTTGGAAGAAAGACAGGCTCTTTTGCCCCTCCCACATGATGCTCTGCTTCTGCTTCTTCTAAATGGTTCGTATTCCTGGTTGCATATTGAAGTTTCTAAACTGCAAATGACAATTGGATTTTTGATTTGAAACGGCAATGTATTTCGCTATTTCTAATGGTAGTATTTATGATCAAGAAATATTAATAGTTACTTAAATATTCATATGAATTCTGCTTTCTTGTACAGAAAACCATCTTGGCCTGCCTTTTTGCTCTTGCTGTTAGCATTCCACTGTCCAATGCTTATTGTGTCAATCAGCCATCGAAGCCAGAGTTGTCTGATGGCAAGATTGTAGGTAAGAAATCAGCTAACATCAACTTGACAGATGACACCACAAGTACTGCCTGATTTGGTTTGTCCATTTCATACAACTTATAAAAATTCAGAAGTAAGTGGAAACAGTGGAGAGAAAACTTTAGGAAAGGGGAGGAAAATGAGGTATGGAGAGCAGGGAATTTATAATGTTATAAAAAAGAAGAGGTTATCTGAGGAGCAACTCACAGGCCAAATTAAAAATTAATTTTGTGTAGGGAAGTAGCACAAGCTTACTTTATCCATCTGCATGATGCAATAAGTCATGTTTTCAGTATGGCAGCATTTTCAGAAATACAAAGAAGGGGGAAAAGGGCCTTTCTCTGTGTGTGTGTAGACAGTATAAAGTAGGAATCAGATTGGCAAGTGTTCAGCACACTGACTAATTTACTCATTAGTTATTTCTCTGTCCAAAACAAGTTCTTAAGAACTGAATGGCTGCTCCACTTGAGTCTGGGACTGTTTCTCCAGAACATAGCTTCTCTCATCTGTAGATTAATAGACTAGCTATAAGAAAACAAGTGCTCAAAAAAGAAACATGCAATTATTTGGACACAAGAAAAGCTGATATGTGCCAATATGCAAAATAAACCAAGTGCCTCCAAAACAAGATTTTCTTGGAAAGGTAGTGCTACTGCTAGACAAGTGAGTTAGCATCACTAAAGAAACAAGACATTTATAGACCAAGACACAACCTAGAAACCCCAAACTCTCCACTCTGTCTTGTCCTAGCCACATAAAATCCTGCTTTCCAGGTCACTTATTTAGAAAGTGTATTCTGTGACTATTGATGGGAACTTTATATACAATATGTGCTTTCTTCCTACAGTTTGGGACTGGGGAAAGTTTTCCAGGCAGATTTAGTCTTGCTCTAAATGAAGAGTCAACAGGAGTCGGTGTCAATGAGGGGGAAAGTCAAAGCCTTTTCTAAATTCTGACCAGGTCTGTGTCTGGGGGCTCAAACTCCTATAGTTAAAAGATGAACTGCTCCAGACAACCTGGTGCTGCTGACCATCATGGGAAACAGATGCAGCCAGTTTACCCTTCTCCATGCATTAGAATAGTAGCAGTCCAGCTCTTTAGCAGACTTTGAGAACCTATTTTTTGTGAGATAGGGATGCTAATGTAAAAAGCCTGCAAAGATCCAACCCATTTTGAGCAAGCAGTAGTGTTGTTAGTGCAATAGGTTTGACACTGAAGGCTGCTTGCACACTATGTTTTCAGGCTGCCGTGACTTGAATGGAGAGCTGCATGAACTTGATTCCCAGTGGAGGACTGACAGCTGCCATGATTGCTCTTGTTCTGAGGGTGTAATTGACTGCTGCTCCAGGTGAGTTCAGAGCAGCAGTGGGGGTTGTCCTCTGCTGCCATGATACAGCACAAAACAGTCCTTTTTATGCAGGGGTCCCTGAGAAATGACTGTGACCCTTCTCTTGCTCACTTGATATCACGAAGTTACACATTAACCCAACACCATCATCTCTGAACATGCAAAAACTCCGGTGACAAATATACCTCATGTTTAACAAATTATTCTGGATTTTAAGAAGAGTACTTCATCCTTCTCAGGGATAAAATTTCAGGCAAGATACTGATTCAAGAGAGAGCACATAGTTACTTAAGTAATTTCTACTGCTCCTAATTCAGCTCTTCCCAAAGACACACATTGCCCCTCTTTGAAGGGCAGCTCAAGATACACTGGACTGCCTGTAATTTTCCTATAGTGACACCCATCCACTCATGCAATTTTGTTCTATACTGTGGCTGAAGAGAAAAAGCAATGATAGTGGAGTAGCAAATAAACACAACAAACATTGTTTAGGTTTAAATCAGATTAGTAAACTACAACTTTCAATTCATCCTGCTTAAGCAGTAGACTAAGTAACATTTGAGATGGGAGATTTGTGTGAGCCCCCTTTTCTGCTCTTGAACACCTCCTCAGTATAGCCTCCTCCTACTAAAGTGTAGATATCATCTGAAATGGAAGCTGCTTACTTCTTGGTCTCATCACCTCTTTGTCTTTCTTTTCCCAACCACAGCTTCTCAACACCATCTGACTATGATGAAGAGAATTGTGTAAGCATTTTCAACAAAGAGACCTGCACTTATAAAGTAGTGGAGAAAGATGATCACTCAAAAGAATGCCCAGTACATGGGTGGGTGGGCTAATAAAGAAGGATTGTGGATTTGGGAAGTATTTCCTTTTTAGTTTGTTTTAAGAATTCTTTCTCACAAATGAAAACAACCTGAAAAATGCAGCTGTAAAGCGAAATCTACTCATAAAACCTAACACATAATAAAACTGAGTATCCGCTCACAAGAGTCCCTTGCTTTCTCTGCCTTCTGCTTCCCCATGAAGAAATAATTGACTTGTTCCTTCCTTAAGATTATAAATTAAACATTTTAAATTTTAAAGCATCCTCAGTAGATGTTAATTATTATTCTTCTGTAGTCATAACTCAGTGCTAGGAAGTATATTCTGCTATCTCCATGGAGCTAAAAGAAAAACAGAGGAAGCATCAGAAATTCATGTGACATTTTCTTGTTTGAGGATGAAAACCTAAAGAATTAATATTAAAAAAAGAAAAAGAAAAGAAATGAAAAGCAGCTTAAGCCTTCCGAATACTCACTTTTTTAGAAAGTGTCTTATATGATCTTTTATCTTATATGGCTCCCTGGAGCCTGCCCAGCCTAAGGCCTGAAAAAGCCACCAGCTACCCTGTCTAACCCAGCACTTTACTCACATAGCATCCACAGGACAGCAAACCGAGTCCTCAACCTGGGGTTTGGGTAAAAGGAAAGGTCCTTTATTCAGATCAGACCTTAAGAAATTCAAGTTCTTAAACTGGCCAATGGGCAGGATTGCAGCTAGATGGAGATACTTCAAACATGAAAGAAGCTAGACGATTCCACAAACAATAACTCGGATACATTTTCTAGTATATGCTCTCCAGCTCTCCCTCACAGTACTGCTTCATAATCTTTATGAGTACATTAGTTCAGTTGGGAATTGTAGGGTTGCTATTTCTGGTTTCCACCAAAGGAGGTGACACAGGAAAGGTAGCAGCATGGATGGAGAGAGATTTTTTACAAGAGCATGTAAGGATAGGACGAGGGGTAAAGGTTTTGAAATAAGACATTCAGATTACATACAAGAAAAATTATTTACAGTGAGGGTGGTGAGGCACTGGAACAGCTTTGGCTGCTCCATCCCTGGCTGTATTTAAGACCACTTTGGACAGGGCTTTGAGCAACCAGGTCTAATGGAAAGCGTACCTGCCTGTTGCAGGGGGCAGAACTAGATGATCTTCAAAAAGGTCCCTTCCAACCTAAGCCATTCTATAGATGTCTTTCTGTCTGCAAGAGACTTCCAGGTTCAGTTTTAAGGCATGTCCACTGAGAATGCCAAGTCTCAAGTAAGTCATAACCAAAGATTAATATTTTTTAAGGCCTACTAGATGTTTGCATCCAAAGTCCAGAAAAGCCAGTCTGAACCAGCATTCCTATATGACTCAGACCTATTTAACTACATTTTAAATCCACCCAAGCAGCCTTCTCTACCATCTGCTAGGTCTTGTTGCAGTATGTGGATCTACCATGTCAGCTATGCAGAAGTAGGAAAGATTTCATGTCTAAATCAAAGAACCTTCAGGGGGCAGTCTGCTCTCCTCTTGTCTGCTCCAAGTTTCAACATGGAAACAAATTATGTTACCTGCTGTATCTAGTTTTGGAACACCAGAAGCACAGCAAGGACTTGCCTCTCTTCCCTCTGAAGGAGCCTAGCTGTGGGAGGATGACAAAACCCCTGAAAAATCAAGACCGCAGAGACAGAGCATGCAAAGTTCAGCTTGGCAAATGCTGGAAGATGTGGCATTTCATGACACGGACTCAAGTTCATACACACTCAAATCCCACTTTATTACAACTAAGCCCTTTTTATCCCCTTGTTCAGAACTTTCCCAACCTGCACATACATACAACATTCAATCTCACTGGCCCCTGTAAAACTCTCCAGGTAAATAGTCCAATCACAGTGTTGCAGACCCTCTCACAGCCCACACATCCTCTGGCCTTACACACCCCAACTCATTGCCCCAGGGCTTATCAAATCACCAAGGCCTCAGAGCTCATTCCCAAACTGTTCTTCATGCCAATCGTATCTCCTTCACTCCCCACAGGAAGAGCAAAGCAATGTTTTGTCTTGGTATTTCGCTGCTTCAACACACATAGCTACAGTCTTATACAGAGAATACATTCCTGCACCTTCAAAGCTTTAGATCATAACATTGCTTGCACGATGTAGTGGAAAGGAAACACTCACAGAAGCATTTCCTCAATCAACCTAACATGTTAAAGTTTAGGAGACTCTGCAGAGATTTGGGAGACAACACAGCTCAGATGAAGCAGAAGAGGTTGTGGGCTCTCTTCCTTCCAGTTTCCTTCTCCTTACCTGGTAGCACACAGCTCTCCTGCTAGCAAGAGAGGCAGTATTGGAAAGCTGGTCCTCTACTCTCAGTAAGCACTGGAAAGGTGTTCTTGGCTTAAAAATGAAATCTAGTGCTTAGCCCACCAAGTCTTTTAAACCAAACACACATAAATCTGATGGAAGATTTCCTGTTAAACAGTATTCATCACCTAAAACTTACTGGTTTTGTAGCCATTCAATGTTCCATTAAGATTTTTTGCTCCAGTCTTAAAAATAAAATTCAATTTAATCATAAACAAGGAAAGCACATTTCTCATTTACATTATGCATACCAAAGAAGCTAGAGGTTTGAAGTTCACATTCCACTTCATGCCATTAAAAAAAACCACAACAAACTCTATAAATTCAGTTCATGACAATTTTGCTTGTTCGCTTTGCTCTTCACTCTTCTGTTGGTATGCAGAGAAGTTTGCATAGGCACCATTTGAAAACCTGAAAGTTTGTTCAAATCTATTGCTGTCCACATGCTTCCCTTAGGACAAACTGATTGGCTTTATAAAACAGGTATTTACATGAAACTCCAAAACACATATTTTAAAGCACTCAGCAAGAACTGGTTACTTTAACATTCCTCCCCACATCCCAGAATTCTGTTTTCACATTAACTGCTTTCAGAGTGTTTCAATCATTGGTCCATGTTTTTTACAGTTCTTCAGGGCTTCAGCACTTTTGCAGAGTCAATACTTCAAGTAGATCTCCATTAAAAAGCAATGATAAACTGCAGTCCTCTGCCACCACAAGATAACTTCCTTCAAAATAACCAAGTATGTTCTCCATTAATTCCAGAGACTTCTCCCATTGCTGCCCTGGCCTGCCAAAGATGGGGCAAATCTATAGAGACAGAAACAGTTTTGTTTAACAGCTAACTATAACAGCTCAGAGACTGTGAAAGAATTCATTCCCTAAGCTGCATAATACAGAAGTCACTCCAGTTTGCTGTATGAAAGACATGATAGCTGTACTGAGCTGAAATAACAGCTTGGAATCATCCCTGATGTGTTATCCTGAGCCAAGCCAAAGTCTAATGGCACAACAGCTTTCTGAAGAGCTTTGTCCCCCCTTTTCAGTTCCTAGTTTGGGACTTACTTTATCTCTCCTAACAGCAATATCCCATGTCCTGTGCATAGAGCAGGCTTCTCAGGGGTTGCAAGAGCTTATATTATTTTGATGGTCTCCTGCTTTCACCCTGCTCCTGAACAAAAGGGGCTGCTGTTCTGCACACCAGAGTTGATGTTCAAGCAGAGGCGAGCAAGGTTCTGGCTTGATGTGGTATTCATTCAAAACTCTTTATACCCCTGAAGTCATAAACTGGATTATTTAACAATGCCTTTTTCCAGGTCAGTTGTTCATTCCTGTTTGTAGGATTTGGCTGTTTAAGGCAGACTATTAATCAAGCCCATTCAAAGCATAGAGCATTGTCTTCTAATATTAATAGCAAACGGGTTAAGTAAGAGATCAGCTCTGTAACATTATTATGAATCCTGCAGAGACATTTGGGAGCATAACACCCTTAAGTTCGGCATCTGGTTTGGTTACATGGCTCGGCTAGGTTTTTCATATGTAACTGCTGATGAAGTTAGTATCCCTCATTAACATCTCCCTCACTTTCTTTCGAGTATCTCTTAAATGGGGGTACTCTCCCTTCTTTCTTCAGTAAGGAGAGGTTCAAAAGTTATAATGACCAAAACTGTATCAGAAATGGAGAGTGGCAAACCAGTATTCTTTGCTTGGTGCTCACTGCCAGTGAAGAATTTCAGAAAGGACCCAAGTTTTTCAGCAAGCCTAGTAGGAAAGTAGCAGAAGCTTGATCAGGCATATTGCTATAACTACAGCCCAGCTACTTTAGTGCAGCTTATTTATATACAGATATGACAGCTTTAGAACTTTATTTTTCTGGTATTGTTGAGTTTTGTTTGGTTCTCTTTTCTGTCCTATAAATCCACTAGTCACTAGATAATATCCTAGCTCTGTCACAACTCAGAGCTACAGGGAACACAAGTCAGAGCTACAGGGAACACAAAACCTAGATCCTGATTCAGTTGGCAGATGAGCTCAATTTCTGTTTTCTCCAGTAAGGTTTCAGAATGCAAGTGGCTTTTTAGGAGTGTCTTTGGTCTATATTTTGAGTCTATATCCAAAGAGATATCATGGATGGGACTGAGTACTTTTAAGAGAGTTTTTGAACTTGAACATAGAGTGGCCTGCTTGAATTACGCTTGATACAGGAGAAGAGTAATTTAGGAGAACAAAAAACTTAGCAATAACACTACTTGAAAGTTTCATTCAGGGAATAGATGCATTAGCACCTCTGACTGTTAATAGAGGAAAAACAGGAGTTTCTCCTTTGAGCACAGCAGCGCAAGTTGAATCAGATGTGATGACTTCTGAAAAAATCACTAGGGATAAAATGGAAAATCTAATGTTAAATTCTGAAATAGGCTGGTTCATAGGAAAATAGTGCTGGGATCAATTCTGTTTGGAAAGAGAAGCAACTTCATAAGCTTTCTTAATAGTAGAAACATTGATAGGATCAATCATGCTTTAAGGATTTTGGTAACCAACTTCTTACAGAACTCTCAAACTGCAGTTTTATTATATCAGCACCCCATTCCCCAAGATTTCCAGCCAAAACTTCCTCAAAGGTGCTACTGTCAAGACATAAGAAGACAACAGAAAAACAAATGCTTGTATACCAAGTTAGTCTCTGCAACACTGCTTCCCTTCCCAAAGCCCCCAGCAGATGAGAGCTGATAAGACTACAGGTACTGGCTGCAAGAAACAAACAGCACAACATTCCATGTACAGTTCAGGAGGTGCACATGTAACCAGCTTCTGCCACTCATCTCCTCCACTACTAATTTGGGAGAAGGATCCCATGAAAAGTTCTGTAGTTTGCCTGGATCGTATAGCACAACTGACACCATGTAATTGAATTTCATTGTTTTACTGGTCAGATAGACACATTTGGGAGGGTGTAGATGGGCACAGGTTAGATAGACAACACCAGCACCATGTCTGCAAGAAGCAAAACAGGACATGTCAGTTTTAACACAAGGCTTCCTCACTAGAGCTGCTACCAGACTCCTATAACTGCGTAACAACAAGTATCTCTGGGGTGTTTGAGAAGAGGTCAATATACAATTGTTCAGAGGTGTCATTTCCAGGTCTGAATAGAGCCAAGCCCACCACAACAGGAACATGAGGATGGCAGCTTTGGCTGCTTAAGCTGCAGTCTAGCAAAGTCCTATAATCATCATCTAGAAGCTGGGCATCTTTGTAGAGCCACTGCTCCTTTGGTGGCTTCTTCAGTATTCCCTCCACCACCTTTTTCAATTCATGCATAGTTGTATCTTTAGCCACAGTGAAGCTTCTTGTCTTGTGACAGCAAATCATCAAGCAGACATCCATCATCTGATTCAAGACCATCTTAACCTGAATGTGCACAAGTCCATGGGACCTGATGAAATCCATCTGAGGATCCTGAAGGAGCTGCCATATAAAATTGCTAAGCAACTGGCCATCATATTTGAAAAATCATGGCAATCAGGTGAAGTTCCTGATGACTGGAAAAAGGGAAATATAACCCCCATTTTCAAGAAGGGGAAAATGGATGACCCAGGGAACTACAGACCAGTCAGTCTCACCTCTGTGCCTGGCAAAATCTTGGTCCAGATTCTCTTGGAAGGCACATGAAAAACAGCAAGGTGCTTGGTGACAGCTGCCATGGCTTCACTAAGGGGAAATCCTGACTGATGAATCTGGTGGCCTTCTATGATGGGACTATGGAACTGATGAGCATGGGTAAAACAGTTGATGTCATCTACCTGGACTTGTGCAAAGCATTCGACACTGTCCCGCATGACATCCTTGTCTCTAAATTGGAGAGACACCAATGTGATAGGTGGACCACTCAGTGGATAAAGAACTAGCTGGATGGTCACATGCAAAGAGTTGTGGTCAATGGCTAGGTGTCCAGTTGGAGACCAGTCATGAGTGGTGTCCCTCAGGGATCGGTGTTGGTACCAATCTTGTTCGACATCTTTGTCAGTGACATGGACAGTGGGATTGAGTGCACCCTCAGCAAGTTTGCCGATGACATCAAGCTGTGTGGTTTGGATGATACATTGAAGGGAAGGAATGCCATCCAGAAGGACTTTGACACGCTTGTGAGGTGGGACAATGCCAACCTTATGAAATTTAACCATGCCGAGTGCAAGGTCCTACAGCTGGGTTGGAGCAATCCCAGGCACAGCTACAGGTTGGGCAGAGAAGAGATTCAGAGCAGCCCTGCAGAGGAAGACTTGGGGATGTTGGTCAATGAGAAACTTAACATGAGCTGGCTTCAGTGTGCACTTGTAGCCCAGAAAGCCAACCATATCCTGGGCTGCATCAAAAGCAGCGTGACCAGCAGGTCGAAGGAGGTGATCCTGCCTGTCTACTCTGCTCCTGTGAGACTTCACCTGGAGTATTGTGTGCAGTTCTGGTGTCCTCAACATAAAAAGGACATGGAACTGTTGGAACAAGTCCAGAGACGGCCAGGAGGATGATCAGGGGACTGGAGCACCTCCCATATGAAGATAGGCTGAGAAAGTTGGGGCTGTTCAGCCTGGAGAAGAGAAGGCTGCGTGGAGACCTCATAGCAGCCTTCCAGTATCTGAAGGGGGAGCTATAGGGATGCTGGGGATGGACTCTCCATTAGGAACTGTAGCGACAGGACAAGGGCTAATGGGTTAAAACTTAAACAGGAGAAGTTTAGATTGGATATAAGGAGAAAGTTCTTTACTGTGAGGGTTGTGAGGAACTGGAATGGGTTGCCCAGGGAAGCTGTGAATGCTCCATACCTGGCAGTGTTCAAGGCAGAGTTGGGCAGAGCCTTGGGTGGCATGGTTTAGTGTGAGGTGTCCCTGCCCATGGCAGGGGGGTGGTTGGAACTTGATGATCTTAGGGTCCTTTCCAACCCTAACTATTCTATGATTATATGATTCTATGATCACTACCCTAAGGCTTCTTCCAGTCCTCTGTCACTGGGAAACTAATTGAAGTCTTAGTGAAAAACCTGTATTTTCAGGAACAGCTGAAATCAAGACAAAGCTGTCATCAGATGAATGGATCCAGTGGATGCATTGGAGGGGACAAGAATGTGTGAAAAACCTGAGAAACCTACTGGGAGTTGCTCTACTGGACAACAGACCAATAATCTCATGTTCTACAGAAGCAGAGTTATTAAGTACTTAATGACTTTTGTTTTCCTAGCTAGATATCATCTAGAAGAGATTTTTTATCACTGTTACTGAAGATCTTTATCATTTTAGCTTCTTATTCAAAAGTATTTCATTGTCAGTTTGCTTTGGGCCATGGTCCAAGTAAGAGCCAAACATGCAGCTCTGACTGCACTCAGTACAGGATAATATATTACACCGAATGATTGTGCTTTGTAGGTTTCTAGTCAGGCAAGAGACAAGGACTTCACATGTTCAGTAAAGATAGGAAAGTTGATAAACACACAAGTGTTGAGACTTGTCAAATTAACGGACAGTGTTATGATATTTTAGCTGCCTACTGCAGCTCTAGGGAGTTGTCAAAATAGCTCAATGCCTACAACCAGCGCTGATAGTGGAGACTGAGCTTAGGAGTAACACTTCTCCTTCAGAGTTTGGCTAGGATAGAAGAGAATCACACAAGAGTGGAGCAGGAGGAAAAATTAGGGCTGGTAGAATTAGCTTAAAAGGGATCTCTTCCAAGCCCAGCCAATTTAGGACATAATGGTAGCACCACTGTAGTGACTTGTCACATGAGGAGCATGTCACACCCAAGAAGCTAAAGGCTCATTTCAGCTCTGTAATGCTCAAGAGGGTCAAGGACATCTTCCCAGAGCTTTTATTACTAGGTCCCACAGAGAAGTTCAGGACCAGCATGGGGCTGACTCCATCTGCACCCACAGACATTAAGTCCTACTCCCAGCCCTCTGGAAGAATAGCTGCATTTTAGGAATTTGGGCTACTCTTGTCTTCAGGATGAGAAGGTAAGGTTCAGATGTTGATGAGAAGTTGTTGCTTCTCCCACCCCATCAGTTGGACCCCCTCAAGAAGTAAAGCAAGACACTTGTCTGGATGAAGGCAAGCAATGGCCATGGTAAGCCATCTGCAGGTCTGCAGTGCTGAAAGAAGGCAGAACTCTCCCTGAGTAGGTCAAAGAGCGGAGGGGTGGGAGGGGAAGAAAAAAATAGTCACCCGGTTTTCCTCTGCCATCTCCACTTAGCTATCACTGGCACATTCAAGCTCTCCATGACAAACATAGGCTAGGTTTAATAATTCCTTTTATGGTCATTCAAGCTAGATTACACCAAAGATAGTAATGGATGCAATAGCACTGCTGTTCCAGTATTTTTCTTTTTTACTCCCTATTGGGAAGAAAGACTTTGCTATTCCAGCTTGGCAGATCCCAGTTCATCCATCACTGAGCAGTGACCTGGGACACTGTCATCCAAGTATGGCCATTAACTATCTGTTCATGTAATGCCAACTCATATATGCACATGAACCTGTTCCTGCTGAGGTTCCCTGTGCTTTGCAGTGTGTTCTCCAGGAGAAGGGAAGAAAGGAGCAGAGAGATGTCACAAGTGCAGCACAGCCAACGAAACAAGAGGGAGCTACTTTGAACTCACATATGATTTATACAAGGGTTAATTCCTGCTGGAGGTAAGTGGGACCTTGGGATCTAAATAAGTTTGTGGATTGAGACCAAAATTGCCACCTCCATAATGCTACTACTGAAGAATGGAAAAAGCAACATTTACCACTCTTCAAGGTAGTGGCAATGTTACACTGCCTTTATGTTATGTCATTTTGTTGAACAGTTTAAAGAAAGAAGTCAAGCCTTCTGTACACAAGTAGCAGCTAGAGAACTCCATTTTTGATTCAAAGGGAGAGTGCTCAGAGACACACTAACCTGGACAAAAGAGAGCATGCACATAGGCTAAACAGCTTGACGTAGTTGAAGTTTAAAAAAACACATGCACACACATGCAAAAAAAGACCCAACAGCAATCTGCCCCAGACTAGTAAAGGTGGGAACTGATGGGTAAGGAAAAGGAGAGTTAATAGAGAAAGGCCTTTTTAAAACTTCCATTAGTGAGAGGATTTGGGCAGGGTGCATTTACATAACCTAAAAGCATCGGGAAGTAATAGAATCATAGAATAGTTAGGGTTGGAATCATCTGGTTCCAAACCCCCTGCCACAGGCAGGAACACCTCCCACTAAACCCTGCCACCCAAGGCTCTGTCCAACCTGACTTTGAACAACACCAGGGATGGAGCATTCACAACTTCCCTGGGCAACCCATTCTTTCCCCTTTGCCTTCCTTTCATCTTCCAGTTGCTGGGTTAGGTTCTTCTGCCTTTGCAACAAATGGTCTCTCTCTTGGAGCACTTTCTTCTTCTCTGCTTCCACTTCCTCCCACTTTTGGAGTTTTTGGATTAGTTTCTTTAGGGTGTCCCCTTCATCTTTCCATTGCAAAACAGATGTGAATTGTTTTAGGAGTTCGCTTTGCCTCTGAAGCTCTTGTTCTTTTCCTGTCAGAGTCTTCTTTAAATTCCTGACTCTGTCTTGCTGGGACTTCATCTCTTCATCCTTCCTGGTCAGAGTCTGCTGAACACGCTGGAGATCTTCCTGAAGAGCTCTTACTTCCTCTTCTAACTTGTTTTGCTCACCGTGAGCCTTGGTTCCTCGCTCCCTCTCAGACAAGACTTCTTCCAGGACCTTCTCTTGCTCTCGGTGATGTCCAACTGCCTCGTTGCTCTCAGCCGAAGCTGGAGATTCTGCAAGGTCTTTAATTCCTCTTCTTGGTGCTGGAGCTTTTGCTTCAGAGCTTCATTGTCTTCATCCCTCTTCCTCAAGCAGATTCATTTGCTTCTGGCATGATGCTAGTGCTATTTTAATGCTTTCACCCTGAAGCTCTAACAGGCTCATTTGCTTTGTCTGCTTGAGGAACTCCAAACGCTTCTTCAACATCCCACTCGTTTCTTCTAGATCCTGCTCTACTCTCTTGGCCTGCTTACGTTCTAACTCTTTCTGCTCCTGAAGGTCCTGCACACGCTCCTGCAAGGACATTATCTCTTGATTGTCAGCTTCTAGAGAAGATTCTGCATGTTCTAGTTTTTGCAGTATGGCTTTAGCCTGCATTGCTGCCTCCTCCTTTTGCTGCTGAAGCTCAGATAGCCTCCTCCAGAACCCTTATCCTTTTTTCTTTCTTTCAGAGTCACTTCTGTAGCTGGAATCCTTCCTGCCAGACGGAAGACAGTACCAGGGGAAACAGCAAGCTGCCATAGTCTCCATGTCTCAGAGCTATTCAACCTTTTCACCCATCACAGTCACCAGCTAGGCAAGCTAGGCTGGGAGAACTTAACCTTCCCAGAACTCCTAGAGGACACCTGCTTAATACTGTAGCCCCAAAAGATAGCTCCAGTTACATCTGCTTCAATATAAACTTCAGGTTAAGAACATAGAGTTACCAAGCATTTCTGGCAGTAATAGCTTTGGTTTCACTACACTTCAGTTTCCTGTTTAATACATTTTTCTATCTGAGAAAAAGCACTTGCTTTGATAACTTACTAAGAAAGTTATTAATACAGTTATTTTCTCCAAGGAAAAAATATAATTAACTAATTAAGTAAAATAATCACCTTTAATAAAATAACAATTTAGAATCCACTGTGCTCTTCAAGTCAGAAATTACTTGTTACATTTCTTTGCAACTACACCCTTACTAGAGAGGTTATAGGCTCTCCTCAAGAAACAGCAAAATATTTGTCCAGAAGGGACAGGGCAGAAGTAAGTCTGGCCTCTAGTTAAACCAGACCCTGATCAAATGGTTTCAATTAAAATAAAACCAAATTCATATCACATACTTAAAGTCTTAGTAATGCAAAATCCATGTAATGTTTTCATTTTGCTGCCTCTAATTGCTAACAAAGTAATTTTGAGCAACTCATTCCCTTCAAATAGAAATCAATTCATTCAAGGGTTACCAGAAGAGGAGTATCTTCTCAAGGAATTTCATCAGATACCACAACTGTTTCCTGCAGCAGAGCCACACACAGAGAGCATGATCTACTGAAATTACAAGGTTAACACAAAACTTGACAGATGCACCGCAACGCTAAAAGCAAAGTACAACAGAAGCTCTAAAACCTCTTGCTAAGCACACAGAAATGAATAAACTAAAAGAACATGTGTAAATCAGATCTTCTGCTACAACAAAGACCAGCTACCTCCTTCACAACTGTTCCTTTACTCCAGACACCTCAAGAGACTATACTTATCCTGCCACTGCCCCTTTTATTCCAAAATTCCACTTCCAGTGCAGTTTTGTTTCCTTCAGTGGAAGCTAACAAGTTCAGCCATACCAATCAAGGTGTCTAATTAAACTCAGGTGTACTGAAAGAGCCAAATTAATGCAACTCATTATTCTGGGAATACTTTCGTAACTTCTAAAACTTGTTATGCCTGTGCTCCAATTCAGGCAAACATTGAATCCCTACAGCCCTTGATACCCCCACTGGGACCTGTGCTAGTTTTCCTGTCTGATTTTGAGTTGCAGCCTCATATACTGTGTGTTGCAACAGTCTAATACCTGAACACCTATGGCAAGATTTGTATTGAAAGAAATGTCCTCATTTCAGCATTGCACAAACAACAATGCTATTTATGTCAGAGGCAGGGCAAGCATACAGTGAAAGAAAGCTAGAACTTTTTCTTTCTTTGTCTCCCTCAACCCTTAGCATTACCAATGTTGCTTTCAGGAAGGGAGCCATGAGTGACAATCATCATGACTGTTATGTTCATTTCTTGGCTGAGACAATACACAGCTCATCTCACTTTTGCTGCTGAAAAAGTACTATCTGGCTGCAGTGATCTGCCTCTGTTTCCTGGGTCTGGCTTTGCTTCAGCAACTGGAAGACACAAATCAACAACTAGTCCCCAACAGGTCACTAAATATGGACAAAGTAATATGTCTTATATAAAATAATTGAAATTAAAATAAATCAAACTGAGAACAGTGGACTTTCCACGCGACTGCCCTGTATGAATAGCCTGTCCTATACCTGGGGGCGATCTCCCTGCAGCAGGTCAGCTGAACAATAGTGTCCTGCTGCCTTGCATAGCAGGTGCCCTTTCCCCACTGTTCCTTGATGGCCTGCCAGTTCTGGAGGCATAGCTTTCTGGGAATCAGACCCTTCCACTGACACCAGTGCCGATGTGGAGTAACTAGTCTGTCTACTGGAGTTTTTTCATTTTTACACCAGCACAATGGAGATCAAGATGCCAATGCAAGACTTTTTGAGGTGCCACCTTTTGATTGATGATTGGAACAGGTTAAAGTGTCCATTGGCACCCAGGGTGCTCACATTTACGTCACCTCCCTTTGCACTGATCATTGTTTCCTCACTGTATATAAAAACACTACTCTTCGTTATGAAGAGTGAACGACCCATGCAAGTATGGTAAGTTAGCAGCTTATAGTGTGTGTGTTTGTGTATGTACACTGGAAGTATTTTATATTCTAAGTTTCTTGGGAATAGTAGGATTCATCCTTAATTCTGTGCAGGTTAGTCTGCTAGACCTTTGAAAAAAAGATATCTAATTTTAAAGAAAGATCCTTGTTTCTTTTCTAGAAATTCTTGCTGCTTTTCTGCTCCATCCTTCTCTTCTCAGGGACTCTGTGTGATGCTCGCTGTTACTTCAGACCAGCCAGCAAATATGGTAAGAATAGCAAATCTATCAGACATCCCAAAATAATTAATTCAGAGATTCAAAGCCCCCCTTTTTTTTAATTAGAAATGTTGGAATAGTATGATATGATCTTTGCTGAGAAATGTTCCCAAAAGCTGCATACTCATGAATCAACCCAGAGGCATCCCTGGACACACAGAAGCTTTATCTCAGTTCCTCTGGGCTGATGTGTAACTGAAATTGCCCATGTGGCAAAAGCCATGTACTTTTAAGCAGCATTGACTAACCTGAGGGGGTACTTGACATTAAAATCAAAGCAAAGACAACACAACTGGTGTTTAAGTTCAGTTTAGAAGACCAAGTTGAAGTCTAATAAGAGGGAGAAGGGAGAAACTGAAGTCTAGACCTATGTGTTCCGTATGAGAAAGGGCAGAAAGATCCTACCATAGTCATAATCTAAGGCATTTCTCATATCCATTGAAATAGCAAAATAATACTCTCTGGTATCTGGTTGCTACCACTTTATTATGCCATGCCATGCACTCATGCACACTAGATATGGTATCTTTTCTGCAGAGCACTGGGTTAGATTATTCCTTGGTGTGACTCTATGAAAATTAGTGCTCTGATTGCTAGTCCACAAACATAAGACTGTGATCTATGTCTACTGATACCTGTTCACTTCAATCTACTGACTATCATTTTCTGGTGTGTACATGCAGGGTGCCTTTCAAACAGAAACCTCTATGTTTTTGGTGCGGTATGGAAGACTGATGATTGTTACCAGTGCAAGTGTAAGATGACTGCAATGATTTGCTGCAGCTTGTAAGTTCACCCAAATTATTGTTTGCTTATTCAGGAACTGGTTGAAATGTTCAGACTTAAAAAGCCTTGCAGAAAATGTGCCTTGGAATTTCATACTTGCATGAGCAAAATTCCTCTTCCTGTTTTCCAGTTAGCTCTGATCAGAACCAAGCAGAACGATCTGGCAATCCCATAGATTTCTTTGGGAAGAAACAAAATGAAACACAGTAAAGGTCTTTCCAGCACACAGCTCTTCCTCATCACTTAGTCCTTCCTTTGATTCTGGTACAAACTGGGTGTATGTTTCCCTTTAGCCTCTGTTTTCTTCCTCCTATTCAGCGGCTTGTCTCCAGATACCTAAAAACCCCACAACATTCATACCTGTGGGATCCTGCTGCTCTGCACCAGCCCAGTGGCCTGCCTGCAAGCATTTAATCAGGCCAGAGCTGCTCCACATCCTACCCATGCTGCCAAGAACCCACTCTTCATCAGGACACACATGCCCTGCTCTGATAATTTGCTTTCTGTATCTTCTCATGTGTTCCTGCCTGATGGATGGCAGGTGACACATCAAGGAGAGCTGTGTCTTCCCAAATATAGTGATGTGACCTGATTATAAACCCAGAAAGCTGGAAAAATTCTTCAGGTGAGGGAGAAAGAGTTTCATAAATGATCTGTGAGGAAGGATACAATCTAATGATGACTTGGTGGGAAATAGTCCTGGCTGTCCCCAGCATAGGAAGGAGGGAGCTGTCCTGTGCTGAGAAGAGGCTTGGCTGGGAGGTATTCATGCTGGGGTGATTCAGCAGTCTTTAAATGGTTTGTTATTATCAGGAAAGTTTTAGTTTGAATGGGGAAGACAGAATTAATTCCTATTTTGTCACTGCATGGACATCTAAACAGATCTCTAACAGAATGACCAGTGAGAACTGCATTTGAACCAGAACAAGCATTGGGAAGTAATTTCATCTGTTAACAATTATGATCAGGTCTCTGTATTCCTCCTATGATAATCCATAGCACTAATATTAATGAAATCCATGAACCAAATCAAACCATGACATAACTTGGTCCAGGATGGCTGTGGCTCAGAGAACATCCTCCTCAGTCCGTGTCTTGGCTGCTGATTTCTCTTTGCCTTTCTCAATTACAGGGTTTTAATCCCCAAGAACTATGACAGGGTGAACTGTGTTGGCCTGTTCCACAAGAAAAGCTGTTCCATTCGAGTGGTAAAGAAGACTAATCCTGACATAAGCTGCAAAGTCTACAATGGAGTTGGTTAAGACCACATGATGTGGTTTTCCTCTTCTGCATCTACATTGGCAATTGAATGTGCTCTGGATCTCTCCTTCAGAGAAAAGCAGCAAAGCAACATGGTTTCAGGAGTTTGCCTTGTGCCTTTCACAGCTCTAATTGTGCCACATCTATCTAATTTCTGACACTAGGTGGTTTGTCTTATAACGTACACATTTCTAACCAAGCTTTACCACAGATAACTTTATGACTTTTTTCCTGTTGGGATCCAGAGTTAAATAAATTTTCACATATATCAAATCACTGCTTTTCCTTCTAAGGAGTCACCATTTGGTCTTGCTGAAAACAGAATAATTCACTGTGTCTGTAAATGTTTGTAAATGTAATTATTGATTTACAAATTATCTAGCTTTTAGAGTATCAGGTATTATATAAATTTTTGCCAGACAAACTGATTCATTATGCTATAACGCTCATTGAGATACCCCCACAGATGTGTATACTCGTAGAATAGGATAAAACAGAGCAGAAAACAGCCCTTTGAAAGCTCCCTCCTCCTCTCGTGCCTTGTGTATATCAATCTGTTAGTGCAAACAAGGGAATATATTCTCCAGGAGATGACAAGTATATTACAAAAAAGGTAAGCCCATGACTGAGAGTCCAACCTGCTGCAAAGTAATGCTATATAAATAGGTCTGTAGTCATACATATCGGGGTAGAATTTCCTGTAATAACCTTATTTGGATCAAAGTACACTGACTAACAACCCCATGAAAGCTGTTTGTGCAGAAAACCTAGACTATTAAACATGTTTAGCCAATAGACCTCAGGTACTGTACTGTGCCTGGTGCAAAGTCCATGAAAATGGTTTATATGAGAAATATCCTATAAACATATTTAGACAATATTAAGAGCAATTATAACAAGAGTACAGTACAGCTTAAAAGGCCCAAATAAATCATTTGAGTGTGTTCAGTTTATTCAGCACTGGAATCACAGGTGTTTTCTTCTTCTGCTTTTCCTCTACCTTGCTGAAGTGTATTACAATGAAATATTTCAGCTGATGGAAACAGCTTTTCTTTAATATCTATTTTAGGAAAACCCAGTCAAATGGTCTGTTTTCCAATGCAGTGCTGAGAGTATACAAGTAGAAAACCTGCACATACTAAGGAAAACAGCTTACCAGTGGCTAACAATAAAACATCCACATCTCCAGGCACTACCAGAAAGTCATTCACGTGAAGTTAGAAATACAACTGTAGTTTCTTAAACTTTTGGACCTTAGGATTAGTTAGAGCTAGCTAATGACAGCTCACTTTGACAATATTCCCCTGTACCTTCTTAACAGTAATGGAGTGGGCATCACTGCAGTTGACTATAGCCCTTCCCACCTGTGGGTAGCAAACACTGGAGAGGTCCTCACTTTTCTGCTTGTTGAGGGTGGATCAAATGATTTCACCCAGTTATATGTATATATGAGGAGACTGATACAGATTAGATGTAGGTATAGATATAAGGGATCAAACTATCAGCTTCCTAAGCGCCAGAGGCATTTATAAGGGCCTGCCTAGGGTCCCTGAGCATCAAGGCTACTTTTCTGAAGGCTTGAACATCATTTAAGCAGTTCAGAAAAATCCCTGGGAAGACACCTCCATTTCATAGCTCACTCCATGGAAACAGGGTAATGAAAAAAACTGGAGAAAGTTGAAAATGGTTAAAATACTTATTGTAATTCAGAGAGAGATAGAGATACTGACAGAATAAAGCCAAATCAAACTTGTGCAAAATGCTTACAGGGATGCCATGTAGATCTGATAAGCTTAGCACACACTTGGACTATGTACTCTTCCATGGTACATTTTATCCGTATGCTTTCAGCATTAAGTACTTAGTAGTATTCTTTGTGGATGCTGTTCACTCACTGTTTAACAGTGCCAGACAGAGCAGGACTCCAGATGCTGGAACACAATTAGATTTGCTAAATGTACTGTAGGAGAATTGGCCTCTGAAATTCCATGTTCAGAGGAAAGAAAGAGACAGAGCGTCAAGGTTCCATTCATGAAGGCTGATATGGCTGAAGTTCTGACAAGACACTGGAGGAGCTCCTCAAAGCATCCAGAGTGCAGCTGTAATCCCAATGCTGTGACAATCCTGTCACTCCCAGGGAAATGCTTAATTGCCCCCAATAAAGCAGAGGCCATAGTAGAGGCCTTACTGTCACTATAAACACTTGCAGGAGCAAGTTATTTGCCCAGAGCAGGGAAGACTATTTCCCCATGTACCTGTACCCCCTTGAAACATACAGTCTCCATGGAGTCCAACTGTCTTTTGTAATAAACATAGACAAGTAATATGTAATAAATATGTAATAAAAATAAAGACAGTTCCCCTGTGCCTTCCCATAAGAGGAGCACATGTTGTAGGCAGAGTGGGAGCAAGTCTTCTCACTGCTCTGTGGGTAGTAAGACATCCGCATGTCAGCTACTGTTTCTTTACTTCATTCCCTATCAACAGCAAACAGGAGATGATCCCTTGGTTGGTAGAATCAGTGCAAGACTACTGATATGAACAGAAACAGCCAGTCTGACCAGCATGTGGCTAGCAATAGCTGGGAATACAGTACTTCCATGTTGCTTCCCAGCAGCAAGTATCCTGCATATAGATGAATTTCAATCCTTATGCAACCTCTTACGAGTACTGCTTGTGCATTTTGCATGAGCCTTGATGAGTCAGGATCTTCACAGCAACTCTCCACAGATATGTGCTCAGTAGTCTCCATTGTGTAGTGAAATAAAACATGGCCAGATTCAAACCAACCAGCTTGGGTGCCAGCATCCCTTTCAGCAAGGTGCTGCACCAAGCCTACAAGACCCACCTCGATGAGGAAACAGGCATCTACATCTTTGTCTTAGTGCTGCTGTTCTCACTCCAAGCTAGCTGTAGTTTTTTTCCCTCTATGCTACAGTTTAGACAACTACTGCATAGCAGCTCCCGCTCTGCAATATCTCCTAGCTTACACTCAGTGACTGCTGTGTGCATGCAAGTCCCAGCTACAGCAACTAGGGCAGGGTTGGAATGACCCAGGTACTGTTCCCACATTAGCTTTTAATAGTGAGCATTTTCACCCTGCAGTTTAGACATGATGTGGAAAGAATTTGTGTGTAATAGGACTCTAATGCAGCCCCATTCACTTCATCAAAAAGTGGCCAGAACCTTACTACAGTTGGTAATTCTAAAAATCTGTCAAGAAGAAAGTCCCAGATGCCATATTGGTGGTTAGGGATCATTTCCTGATCCGTGGGCAGCAGAGCCTTGAGCAGTCTTTCAGGAACAGTGCTGCAGCTATTCTCTGTTGACTTTAAGAAGAGAGCAGATGCTAATTTCCAAGTTTGCAGGCTCTGCTCAAATGTCTGCATTGTGAGAATAAAAGTGACATGGCATCTCTTTAGATGTTTGGAAGGTGTGGAGATAAGACTGGCTAAAGAATACTGCAAGCTGAGAGGGACAAGAACAGCTTCTCAAATCAAAATAGCTCTCAGTAAAAGAACTTCCTGTTTCCTAGTGGTCTTTCTCCCATTTCTTTAATGCTTTGAACAGCAGAACAAATAAATGTATGATAAATAAATTAAGGAAGAAACAGAAGTGAACAGGCCAGCTAAGTAAATAATTTTAGCATTTCTGGCTCCAATAAGATCGGAAGCTTGTACTTCCTAAGGAGCTGGCAAGAGGCTCAAGACCTATGTGGGCTGATGATTTCTCAGCTGAAGCACAGACTTCATGTCCTCTTTCCTAATCAGATCAGAAAAGTCATCTTCTGGGGTGCCTGGGTAAAAGGGAAATGCTGGAATATCGGGGTGCTGGTTCAAACCAGCTGGTAAATAAAGTTCCTGAAAAGGAGACTACAAAAAGTAAGTAATACAAAATAAGAAGCAGCTCAAGTATTCCTGAAGAATAACTAAGGACAACACTCCAACTTATGCCATTCGTTACACAGATTCTGTTTTATGCTTCTCGGCATCTTGAGACATTAAAAATGCCAAAATAGCCTAGAAAGACCTTAAATAATCCTGCTTCTGCTTTGCTTATTTCTCTAATGGTGAAAGATGTCAACTGAGATCTTGAAGTAGATGAGCAGAATAAGAACTGGTATCAGAAAAAATAAAAGAAAGAAAGAATACAGTACAAATGAAAAATTATTCTCACAGTTTAGTTGATAAGAGCTGGTAAGTTTAATTGATAAGAGCTAGTACTTCTTTTGATATTGAAATGTTTGATTTCTATTAACATACTACATGTCTACAAATGAAAACATCCATTTATTAAAACTACTTATCATACCTTTATAAGGGCCCCATAATAGCACTAGCCACTGGGCTAGATAAGTAGACCATAGCTTAAAAACCCACTCTAAGTAAAAACTGAAATTAGCCTCTTCTATTACAGCCTTTGGAAATAGTCTGTGTATTTTCCCAATTCTTCAGAAAAATTTGCAATTTTGATTTCTGCCTTGTTTTTTTCACGAGGAAGGCCTGGGGAAAACAAAGAAAACTGGCATTTCTGCAAATCTTTCTTTTCCTCTATTTCCATCTTGCCTGAGTGCTCTTGCATTTCTGAGTTATTTGCCTGGATAAAAATGTACCTCTTTCACTTTCACAATTTCAGGAATTGTAGCTTGGATCATTCTAAAATAAACTTTCAGCATGAGTCTGTGATGGAATGGAAAAATTGAGAAAACCAATACTGGCAACCTTTTCATACTTACGAGGCAAAATTGTCTTTGAGCCCTACAGAAATCTTGGCTCAGAATGGAGAACAGGATTAGGCTCTGTTCCTGTACGATGCCCCTTTGCTTTACAAGCTTCCAATTGAGTGCACACTTGTATGCAGCACAAGTGCATGCTGCGTTTCAGATAACTTCATAGATCTTTGCTGAAGTCGCTATTCCTCTCAAGTGTTTGTATATTTTCTACGTTTATGTAACAGCAGAGGGAGCCAGAACCTCAAAGTCAGACCATAATCATCAAGCAGAATTCATTGGCTGAACCGAAGGGATGGAAGGAAGGAGGGCTGGAAAGAGAGGGAGGGAGAGAGGTGCCATCCTAATTACCTACAGAAACAGTGAGGAGAGCTTCTCTTCTGGATTGATAGGACACAGAAGATCTTACTTTGCTGCTACAACACTCCTTTCTTCCAAGATAGAAATATGCAGCAGCAGCAGTGATTTTCTCAATCAATAACAGGTAAGGATTCTCTAAGTTATCTATTTCAGACTGATAAATGTTCTGGTATCTTTATCAAAGTTATCACTTTTGATTGTAAAAAAAGAAAGCAGGAGACTATGTTTGAGAAATGGATCCAGTCTGACTTGTTAGGAAAGCTCCAACTCTTGCATCTACTAAGCTGAGCTTTGCAACCTTTCAGGGTGCAAGAAGGAGCTTCTTGGGGATCTTTGGGGTTCAGGTGTGCTCCTTGCCACCTTGTGGTGTGACAAAAAGCCTTCCTGGTTACCACGGAAACACTTCTTATCTCCTAGTTCCTGAGACTTTTTGTTCCCCACCCAACCCATATAGTTTCTGGCAGTACATTCCGTGTTGCTCTCTAGATATCCTAACCAGCTGTCTTCTAAGGTGCCCTTTACAATGATTTAAGGATTCACCACCTCCTTAATAAGGTCACCTTTGTATAAATACAATGTTTTTCTTTGGGGTACAGGATAAGTTACAATGGCCTTTACTCTTAAGGAATAAGGGACTAAGTGCCACTCCAGTCTGCTGACCATTTTACCTTTACCAGTCACATTTTACCCTTGTAAACTGGCTCTGTGTCTTTAGTAAGGTTATTAGGAATTTAACAATAAAAAGTTGGAGTAGGTGCTTTGTAAAGTTTCCCTGGTTTCCTGCAGAAACCAGTATCAAATCTCATAAGTTCATAACCTCTAAAAGGTTTCATTCTGAAAATACGAAGCTGTGAGAGGGTGGGAAAATATTCCCTTTCCTAGGCCATCTCCCAATGTTATAGACTTGTAACATGTTAATACACACAAGCCATTCTATACCCTAAATTATGCAGGTTTTAGAAATTTTTAACATATATAGCTTTTTCAATGACCTAAGGTAGTTGCTTACAGTATTTTTGTAACACAGAGTTAAACAAAGGTGGAAAGTCCACCATTAAACTTCATTGTACAAAACACATTCATTTTAAATTGCTGTAGGATGCCTGTGTATATGGTGGCAGGATTCCTCTTCTAGTTCAGTGTTGCCTTCCTGGAAACCTGTGGTGATAGCCAGATGATTTATAACCTTTCTCTAGGATATAAGGCCAAACAGGGTAAATCTATTTTACTGACAGAACATCACTGCTAGTGAAAAGGGGATACCACTGCTAGTCACCATCACCCCAATTAACATCTGCAATATGAATTTCATAGTTCTGTTAAACCTTTCCACTGCTACTTTGTTTCTAGTTTCTAAGAGGAAGACAGCCACTGCTTTACTCCAGATAATTGCTATAACTGTTTAAATAAGTAACACAATCCCTTCATATCTTTAGGAATCACTTCTCTCAGGAATTCTTATGGACTGAGAGCAGCAAACACGATTGAGCAGACAGTCAAGTTCTGAGCCAGTTAAGCAACTGCTTCTAAGTACCAGACAATGAAGCCAAAAACTGTGAACTTTTTTTCTTAGACTTATATCTGATGTGACAATTGATACACATTGACCATCACAGACAGATGTAGAGTCTAGAGACTGGTTTTCTGTTACAGGGAGGGGATGATCATGTTTAGCTTTGCAAGAATGATGCACCCTTTCCCACTGAGTACATACAGCACAGCATCAGTAGTAGTCTCTTGCTTTATCCTGCATTTTTATACAGAGGTTTTCATAGGATGCCTTGAATCCAAAGATCTCTCAAAAGGGCAGTCATGCATTAACTGCTTGGGGCCACATTGTTTAGCAGTCTCCTTGAGACCCACTGGGCGTTCCATTTTCTTCCCAGATCTATCTCTTCAAATTCCCTTTACTTTGAGGAATTTTCCTAGGAAATGCAGGATAAGCCCCTGGGACAAGGCTTTCAAGCTGCCTAGCGATGGTCTGTTTCCTTTTTTTTTTCAGACAACCTGAGTTAAATTTGTTAGTTCAGAAGGCTGTGTTGTTCAGCAAGACAAACCCTTCAAACCTTGCCTACTCTTCTTCCTTGCTTTCAATACAGACAGCAGAGTTATAAATGGTTATAAAAGACGTGAGTGTGGAATTTAACTTACACTAAAAAGAAATCTGAAAGGTTCTTTTTTACTTCTGTATCCTGTTTATTTGCTTCAGACTTTTGTGACACTTGCTTTTTAGATAAGTTATCTAATCCTGCATCAGAGAAGAACACCCTTTTACTTTGAGCATCTTAGCTTTTGTTACTGATGTCTTCGCTAAAGTTCATCAGGGATTCTGAACAGCAGTACCTTTCCTCATTAAAAACCAAACAAGCAGTCAAAAATAATCCAACTTTTCCCTGCACTCCCTCAGCAGACTGATTTAAGAAGCATGCCTGTTACTCCTACAGGCCAAGTAAGTATTGCTTCACTTTCTGGAGACAAAACTCTGGGTTTTTTTAGCCAATAAAGGTTCTGCTATACTTTACTGGGTAATTGACAAACCTTCGATACAGTGAGGTGACTAACACCTTTGTTCCCACTGCATTGGTGGTTCAAAATACAAGTTAACATTTGATTCAAATGTCTAAAGAGTATGTTTACACATTGCTTATTACCAGCTCTTAATTTAGACCAAACTGAATGGCCTCAAACACCTGGGGATAACACAGCTTTTGGCAGCAACTAACCTTCAGAATCTACTATCCGAGGATACCATAGTAGGGTACATAAGTATAAGGTCATTGAAGCATTTATTTTTCTATAACTACTTTTTATAGTATGGTTGCTGGAATAAGAGCTATAGAGAACTATGGACCTAGGTGATCTGGGCTCTGACATCAAGTTGGCAGGCAGTTTTATATACTGCACAGTGCATCACAGGTTACCTTGAAACGCTGGAAAACTCATGTCTCACCTCTCTCAGTCCTCTTATCTGTGATAAGAGGGTGATACTTCCTTACTTGCCTTTGGGCAGTACCAGAAGCATGAATGTCCAGGAAGTGCTTGACAGTTACCTTGTGGAGGACACCATGGAATGCAAGGTGCTAAAAGAGTGAGCTGTTAACCCAACAAAATGTATTGCTGAGTCTTCAGAGATGCCTTTTATCCCCATGGTGTTTGCCATCTCCCACAGACACATAGACATGCTCTGCCTTCTGCATTCTTCTTGGGAATTTGTCCCTCAAAGCTGTGGGATCTGGTTTCTGCTTTTCTGGTGGCTCCACTTCTTTTCTGTTTTGTTACAACTTTATAGTTCACCTCACTGACACGTCAACATATTCAGAAGTGACTGGGACCCTTGACAGGGTTTACTTTGTGTGGCACAGATGTTTGTAATAACTCAGCACACATTTTTCAAGCAACAAAAAGAGA
Organism: Melopsittacus undulatus; assembly: GCF_012275295.1. Taxonomy (NCBI): domain Eukaryota; kingdom Metazoa; phylum Chordata; class Aves; order Psittaciformes; family Psittaculidae; genus Melopsittacus; species Melopsittacus undulatus. The sequence goes on from NC_047530.1 coordinate 92,108,040, forward strand.
ACCATGTGTTTCTTGTTGAGGATACTGTAGCTAAGGACACCAGGATTAGACTGTAGTAAAAAGCTGGTGTGTTTATTTACAGTGGAGTCTGCTTGTCCTGTCCAAATGCCAAGACAGTATTCCTTTGAGTAGTACCAAATAATACTCGGGGATACATATCCCTGTGCTCTGTTTTGTTTCCAGCATCTCCATTGGCCAGCAGTCACTAAAAGCTAAAGGGCTGGTTGATGGTTTTTTATTCTATACCAGTTAAAACACCAAAACAGACCAATATGCCCACCTCATATGTAACAATGCAATCCATACATCATCATTGTTGCTTCTTTCAGTTACATTAAAAAAATCAATCTGTTCACACGGGTTGAATAACAAGACAAAAGTGAGTGGACAGAGTCATACCTACATCTACAATTCGGAAATTTTTCTTTGCCTTCTTTAATTAAGATTTAAACTACTGAGGAAAGAAAAGACCAAGAGGAAGAAAGGATAGTATATTTTACTCGTGTGACTATCCTGACTGTCTCAGATACAGCGATACAGATAGATAAATCAAGAGGTCTAACAAACAACAAAATAATTCACTGTTCTATTTTTTTGCTGATCAAGCAGAACAAGAATCACAAGGTATCTTTTCATTTACTGTATACTATTGCCTTTGTTAATCTCGAAGAGGCAACACCTCCAGAAGCATACAATAAAAGTCATAACAAGAAAGTCAAGCAAACAAAAAAGTGTAGGATGGTGAATGCTTTTTTGTACAGTACTGGTTACCTTTACACATGCAGTTGCTCAGCAATAAATGGTACTAAAACAAAGTGATAAGCTCACTATAGCATTTTATTTATGTATTTATATCTTGACCACTTGTTTTTATGAAGCTCAGAAGTTTTTCACAACCCTGCAAACTTACTTGAGTGGCATTTTATTGCTGAGGAAAGGGTCATGCAATGGGTAAATCATGTTGTGCCCAAAGTATTTATTTACTTTTCACACTACAAACCTTTGTACAGAACGAAACTGCCTCTGGTCTGAGGAGAACTCCCAGCAGAGTCAGACTTTTTTTCCCCTTTGATTCCTGGACATAGACCATTTGGACTCCAGGGTCAGGATTATAAAGCAATCTATGGCAGATAATGAGAGCAGCCCAGGAGCTATTTGGCAGAGTCCAGCCGTTCCTGGGGCTGAGGTTTCTCAAAGTGTGCAGCCTCAGTTAACTCTATAGGTTTATCTCCTTGACACCCTATTGAAAGTCCAGCTCAGAGCTTGCAGCAGTGGTTAAGAAGCAGACCCATCTGCCTGTGCAAGAACAGGAGATAGCACATATTATTAAAACACTTGAATTCTGTTGGTTAAAAAACCCAAAACTATGATGAGGAAGAATCAATAAGAAGCTTCTCACAAGGAATTAAGAGATGTTTTCAGATCATCCACTCTTTGAGCCAAAATCAGGAAGCTGGATTATATTTCTGATAAACCTTGTGATGGCCATATTAGACACCCAGAGGGAGACATTAGTGCTTCATGGGCACTGGAGTTCATCCAGGATTGGGAAGCAGGAAATTTGGACTGCATTTCCCGTGACCTATCACAGCTGTGCAGAAGATGAAGAATGCTGAAATGATTCTGAATTATTTTAGACTTCAACAAATTGTCCCACATTACTCCTCCTGAGGATATGAGCCTGAATTTTTGCATGGTGATTGTCTCAAGGAAATGTGGGTTCTGACTGCAATCACAAATGCATTTCACAAGTTAACTCACATAAGATGTGTTAGTGTTGGATTTATGCACCTAATATGCCTTTTCACATTGATGTTTAACTCAGCTGAGGGTAAATGCAGCCCCACAATGTGTCTTCTGTTCAGTTCTGGATAAGAACCTTGCAAACATAATTTTTTTTTCCTAAATGTGTTTTAATCCAGGTTTCCTGAGTCAACACTCTACTACATGTAGATGTTCAAGGGACTGTACCGAATTAAATGATGAATTTAAGGTGTTTTTAAATCCATGGAACAACCTTACAAAGAGTAAAACCAGTCATAATTCAATAGAGTTGCACAGAAGCAAAGGCTTCCATTTTATGATCTAGTGAACTATATAAATGGAAGTAGCAGAATATACACAGAATCCCTGATGTGTTTCCCTGTCTCCCCCCCCCACCCTTTGTTAACTCATGTCTAATTGCATAACTAAGCAATCTTTTTTCTTTTCCTTTGCAGATAAACCCAGATTTTCCACAGACGAACAGAACACAGAAAACATTTTTTGGACTGGCTACAGAAGACCCAGATTCTTTTTGATTATCATCTTTTTTTGATAAATATTTTGGGGTTCAGGATGAATAAGACAAGGGCTGTTAATGAGGGCTTTCCTTTCCTGAGCAGTAAGAACTCGAGCTCAAATCGAAGCTTCCCTGTGCACATTTCTAATCAGTGCAGGAACATCACTGACCTTACTGTCTTTCTGGCCACCTCTTACAGCCTGGAGACTGTCCTAGGCATTGTGGGAAACATCTGTCTGATCGCTGTCATCGCCAGGCAGAAGGAAAAGGCCAATGTCACCAACATCCTAATTTCCAACTTAATAATTTCAGACTTGTTTATGTGTCTTGTCTGTCTGCCTTTCACCGTTGTTTACACCATGATGGACTATTGGATATTTGGGGAAGTCATGTGCAAAATGACCTCTTTCATTCAGTGCACATCTGTGACAGTGTCAATTCTTTCCCTTGTTCTTATTGCTCTGGAAAGGCATCAGCTCATCATAAATCCAACTGGCTGGAGGCCAAGTATCTCCCAAGCTTATTTAGGAATTGGAGTAATTTGGACTTTGGCATGTCTCATGTCCCTGCCCTTTTTGACTACGTCCATCTTGTCTAATGATTTGTATGAGCAGCTCTCACACATCCTGAATTTTTCCACTGACAAGGCTATCTGCATTGACTCGTGGCCTTCTGAGCAACAGAGACTTATCTACACTACCACTTTACTGCTCTTGCAATACTGCATACCACTGTTCTTCATTATACTTTGCTACCTGCGCATCTACTTACGTCTACAGAAGAGAAAGGACATGTTTGAGAAAAGTGAATATAGCAACCGAGCAGTTCAGCTGAGAAGGATAAATATTTTGTTAGCATCCATGGTTGCTGCATTTGCTGTTTGCTGGCTACCACTGCATGTTTTCAACACCATCGTGGACTGGAATTACAAAATCATTTCACCTTGCCACCACAATCTGATTTTCTCATTGTGCCACCTGGTAGCTATGGCTTCCACCTGTGTCAACCCTGTTATCTATGGTTTTCTAAATAGCAACTTCAAAAAAGAAGTGAAGTCATTGATTCTGAGCTGCCAGCATAATTCAGTAACTGCATCAGTAGAAGAATACGATCATTTACCTTTATCCACCATGCAGACTGAAATTTCCAAGGGCTCACTGACATTAAGCTGCAGGCATAATTCTATCTAGCTACTAGTAAACATTTCAGAGGGGTGCCCTGACACCACACCAATTATTACCTGCAGGTATGAAAAGCAATACGTGATACCATAGCTGAAATGTGAAGAGGAACCCATTACTGCCTGATTTTTGGAAGAACAGGCAAAGGAAGGTCATGAATGTATACAGTAGCTCTAATGGTACACAAGTTGTTCATGTTGTTAAGGTGGTAAAGACATTGAGGAGATTGGTCTGATGTATATGTGACTGCTCTAAGGGATCAGTGACTAAGCTGTGGCTGCATATAGTCTGACATGGGCTTCAACTAGCTAAGATGACATCTCTACAATGGTTGCAGTAGAAACACATACTTCCAGTTTCAGCATTGCAGGCAGCCACAAGCTGTAATAGAGAAAACTCTCCCAGTTTTTCAGTATTAGATTTTTATGCACAGCTGACACCAGTGGGACAGAGACTTGTACATATATAGATTTTTGTACTTTACCAATTCTCACAGCACATTCATTAGGTAACAGTAATCTTTCAGCAGATCTAGTTCACATCAAACAACTAGATGTTCATAAGAAACTTCTTTCTCTGTCAAACTGGCTAGATAATAGCCATTTCCTTTGCAAGTAGGGACACAGAACAATGACCCTGGTATGTAAAGACTACTTATTTATTGAGGGATGGTGAAAAACAAAAATGTGAATCAATGGATTAAACTTTTAAGATGCATTTAGATGATGCTGAGTGCTATATTTAAGCAAATGAAAAACAGTTGTAGAACTACATGGAAATGAGTCTGCTTGACTTTGCAGTTGCTGCTTCTTGTCAGTGACAAAGCTCTGCTAAAACTGCATATCATGACTGTGCAAGGTGGCTGGATTACTGGAGTTGTTCCAGGTCTTGGTAGCAAGATGTCACTTCTGCTTCAGTAGCTCCTTGATATTTTAATTGCAAAGTATCTCATTCAGAAGGTCAAGACGGACATGAAAACATGTTTGTAGAAGCCATGTATTTTCAGAGCAGGTAAACTTCCAAAGAAATATGCATATGCATGGAGGCTTTCGATTTCCTGTTGAAATAAAGCCAGATGTCAGATACCAGTCCCACTTGCTGGCATCAGCAACAGAAACGGAACTGAAATTCCAACTAATTAGTAGGAGATCAATGAAAATACACAAGTGGAATCCAAGTTAGATTGAAGCCAAGCTACATGTAAATAAGTAGTAGTGTCAATTGCTCTACTAAAGTGAGAGTCATGTTTTTTTCACATGTGGTATTTTTACTCTTTGTCCACAAAACCTACAAACCATAAACTCAGTTTAACCTCTGGAGCCAGAGGCTTTGCTCAGTGACTATTGAGAAACCAGGATGTTATGATAAGCAGTTGTTACTCCTTGTAATCAATAGGCTTTCATTGAGTTGAAACTATCCAATGTATATTTATGCAGACAGCTAGAAATCTCCTAGCTGAATGTTCTCCAATTAGACAAACCAGTTAATAGCTACGAGAGGAAAAAATTCTTCCCATGCAATATGGGTACTGGACAGAGTATCTGAAAACAAGTGTGTTACCTTGTACTACAAGGTAGCAAGAGCTATCAACAAGTATGAGACCATACTATCAGCTGGCAAAAATAGGACTTAATCCATTGCCACAAACTGGGTGCACAGAAATCAGTGGCAAAACTTCAAGTTTAGACTTGAATTCTTGGTGCAGAGTTTTAAGGCAGAAGTTGTTTTGGTTCAGCTGCCTTTCTAATTATGTGCAGAACCTGTATCTCTCAGTAAGAGAATTCACATGTGATTACATTTTGTATCTTCCTCAAACACCTGGCAAAATATTTCTGCTCCTTTCAAATGGATTTCTGCTTCCTTTTTTTCTTTGTTACTTGCAGAATGATGATGCAAAGTAATTTCTTTTGATGTGTTGGTATACAACATTATTTCAAGACTGGATATTAAGTATTAGAAACAGAACAAAAGGACTCATGTTTTATTTTATATGCAGCTTGAAATTTGCTATTGTGACTGAAATCAGAGCTGATACAAACCTGCAATGCTGAGTAGTACAGTAACTCCTCCTCATCGGCTTGATTTATACCAAAACTGTATTGTATTATTTGAGGGCCTAAATACTGCTTAAACTTTGTACTGGTTTTGTATTTAAGATCTGTTTCATGCAAAAAGCCTTTCGTAATTCTGCCTATTTCCTGCATGTGTTATAATTCCAACATTTAAGATGTGTGGCAAGCTATTGTAAGAATACTCTGCTAAACATGAACACAGAGAACTATCTGATTTATGATCTTAAATACATAGATTTCCAAGCACCAGTGTCTTAACTATAAACACAACAACCTTTAGAATTTGTACTTCACTTTCTAAGTGAAAACGTTTTGACAGAACACTTACAGCATTATCAGAGACCTGCCACTAGAGCTATGTATCGGCATTGGTCCCAGTTCTTCCTGCAAAGGGTAAGAATATCAGAGGGATCTGACTTTCTTTAACTGTAATTCATGTGGCTATTTGTATCCATGATCACAAGTAAATATGTAAAACAAGCAGATCCAACTTCACAGTAGTTCAGACAGACAGAAATGAATGTATCTTTCTCTAGTTATTAAGGGAAGAACCAAGTTTGGCGTCAAGTACTGTTTATTGCTAACAGACTTTGGACTAGATAAACTAAAGGATTTAAACAATAAAAGCCACCAAAACACACTCATATATCTAACTGCAAAAATGCAGATTTTCAGAACTCCCAATCAGCTGCTGCCTAACCATCTGCTTATATACCATCCTGAGGTACCTCATTTTCAACCTCTAGAGTTCCCTAGGTAACTAAATAAAGTCTAGAGTAAACCCTAAAAAATATATGTTGATGGCTTGGCTTCGTGAGCAAGTATTTTGGGAAGGGCTTAAGCCACGTTTACTTCAAGCACGATGACCAAGGGCGAGTGGGATATGCAAATCTGGTTTGAAAAGGGTGCTTAGGCAATCAGGGAGTGTCTGATCAGGACTGTCATCTCCTGAGCAATCTCGAGGAACCCATGCGCTGGTCCGCCCACATGCAATGTTGGATCTGCAGCTTCCCATGCACCTTGTCACCTGCTGATTCAACCCTCACCTGTCCATACTGACAAGTGAGAGCCAAGCCCTTCCAGCCTGCGCAGGGGATTGTTTAGGTGAGGTGCAGCTTGCGCAGAACTGGCACCACCCTTTACACCTGAGGTTTAATTGCCAGGCCTGGCGAGCTAGGATGGTGACAGCAAAGTCCACAGGTTGTAGGTTTTGTAAGGGTGCCCTTCTCTTAGACGGCAGACCATAAAAGGCTGGACGAGCTCCATCAACCCAGGTTTGAAGATAGGAGTTTTCCTTCTCCTATATTCTGAGCAAGACTGTCATTTCCTGGGTCAAACTTGAATGACTGTTATCACGAGCCCACCAAGGCGCCGGTGGCTCTGCGGTGTCACTACATCTAGGTGGGATTCTGACTTTGAGGTGTTCAGTCCTAAACCCACAGATGGTAGACTCGTGCCAGTGGCTCAACAGCCAAGTGCACGCAACAGGGGTCTGAACCTGCGGTTCCTCTTGTATTGAGCAGGATTACAATTGCAACAACACAACATCAGTAAGGTAAAACTAACCTGTCTCACAATGGTCTAAGCCCAGCTCATGTTCCCTATTAGTGGGTGAACAATCCAACACTTGGTGAATTCTGCTTCACAATGACAGGAAGAGTCAACATTGAAGGATCAAATAGCAACATCACTATCAACGCTTGGCTGCCACAAGACAGTTATCCCTGTGGTAACTTTTCTGACTCCTCCTGCTTAAAACCCCAAAAGCCAGGGGGATTGTGAGGCTCTAGGCACCGGCCTGGCATAAACAGCTGTAAAGCAAAGGTGCCTTTACCACTTTTTCACTCTGTGTGGACATCGAGTCTTAGGGAGCTGTGCACAAACACAGTAGAGGATATTATGCTGCTAGCTTTTAAGGACTGCTATAGCAAAAGTTCCCTGTTCTCTTTGATGGCAAAAGCACAAGGTTGCATTTGATCGTGCCTCTATGGTTGAAAGAGCCATTTTATTTGTCACTTTGAGTCTTAAATGCCACCAAGGGGAGCTATGTCTTTGGTCCCAGCAGGGAGAAACAGAACAGAAATAGCTTACATACTTCTTATCAATTTGCAAATAACAAATAAGGCTTGTATTTAGGAAAGATCAAGCATTTTTTGTGTTTGTTGTATACAGTGATGCTTTTGAGTATAATTTTATGAAGATCTGCTACTGAGTTAGAAAAGCAATGTTGGGGAAATACACAGAAGTTGTGCAAATCATAGGCTTATACAATTCTAAGACTTTACCCTGACTTTTTTTTTATTAAAGCTTTTTATAATCCTGCTTCTTGTGACATGTTGTAAGAAGAAAAACTTTTCAGTGCAAGAAAATGTGATTGCTGTGGTAAGTGGAATGCTATAGGGAGTCTAACAATAAAATTATATATTGCCTCTGTTACTTCATTTCTCTGTGCCCACTTCTCTAAAATGGTATAATAGTTTTCACAGTATAAAGTACATAAGATTTATCACTCAACTAGTATTTATCAAGAGAAAGCAAGTTATACAGTATAAGAGCCATTGATATATTAAGGATTAATAACTTGATGCGTTGTTCCTAAGAACAGACAGAGGTACAGCATAGCCAACCAAAGAGGAAAGGACAGGGTAAATATCAAAAATTCAACATGGGATATTGGAATATTCTGATGCTAGGACCCAGCTCACGTTCACAGACTTTCCAAATACACAGCAAACTGGGTCTTACAAGGCATATTGCCCTGGAATCCCAGTCAGAAAATAACAGACACTGCAGAGATGAAAACTGAAAATTAAAATTTTATTGAACCTCAGAAATACTTTGACTGGGTTAAAAGAATTGCTAAATTTCTCTGACCTGGGTTACCTGCCTTGTCAGAAAGTAAACCAAGGTAGTAAAGAAGACCACAGATTGTGCTATAACCAGGTTATGTTTATTACATTTACATGCAGAAGGAAGGAGTGCAGTAGTAGTATCTGCTACCTGTCTGCCATGTTGTTGCATGTCATAAATGTGATTTAACCATGAACAGTGGCTCATAATGATGTTGTGACAGCAGTCTGTCAGTGTCTGTACTATACTTTTGCTATTTGCAAATGCAGCATGCACACATATTTGAAGCGTGACAGTCTAAGAGCTTATTGTAACTTAAAACATCATAAGCTAAGGACTCTTTAAGGAATTCTTTTACTTTGACCTGGGTGTCTTCTCAGAAGATCACCTGGCATTGTTTTGTAGAGGCCATTTTCTTCAAATTTCTAAATTCATTCTGATTTTCAGACAAGTATTGATTTTAAACAGAAACTGTTGTTGCTTAGCACCCATGGGTGATCTGGGTTTGCATTTTATGAGCTTCAACATCCAAGTAGCTTTTATGACCTTCCCTTACTTTCTGAGTTTGCTTTACAAAGTCACTCCTTTGAACTCAGGAAGTCATAAGTAGACTAAGCCAGAGATTTATACGTTTGAATACTGCATTTTCCTGCCAGCGAATGCTCATTAGACCTAAGTCAGAATTGTTTTGTTGTCCTTCCAAGAAATGCTTAGTAAACCTGAAGCCCAGTAGCAGCACAGAGATTATATGACAGAAATGTGGGATTAAATTAAATTCCAGAGAACTCTGTATTTTTTTAATTTATAACTTAAACATACAAGACCCTACCACACACTCAGTTAAATAGTTCTATAATATTCATCCCGTATGCTAGAAATACATTGCTCAGTAGCAACTATTACACAGATTATCAACCATATTACTAAAAAAAATATTTAGCCATGGTACATAAAATATAACATTGTCCATATTTTTCATGCTTACTGGCAAAATATGAAGGGTTATGTTAAACATGATGGCATCATAATATATGTATTTTTTGTAGAATACCACGAACACAGATGTAGCTTCATTTTATTAGGCTCAAGACGCAACTTCTGACAAAAGAAAGACAGATTTCACGAGTCAAAAGCTATGATGACATACAGAACATGAAACTTGTCCTTTAACTCTTAAAAATAGGGCTAAGTTTTGTACTTAGAGTCCCAGAAAAAAATAAAAACAAAACCAAAACCAACCCAACAACAACTCTGTCCTTTGACAGAGGATAAAATAATCATTTTAGCTAACAATACTGGGACCATTATCCAGACTATAGGAATGTAAAGTCTCCCTTTTGGCAGCTAGTGGGCAAATAGTACTTCATCAGTCATAAATCTTTGTCTTGGTTCTATTTTATTACAAAGTGACAGCATGAAGAATGCACTTGTCCCATGCTATGCCTTTAATAAGGTAATGAGCATTGATTCCTATAGTTGATAGGCTGACTTAATGGCTAAAAGTAATTACATGTACCATGCATTCCTTAAATTTCAAGACAGAATGTAGAAAAGTTTCTGATGTTCTAAGGACCAACATGACTGCTTTCTGAAACACACTGCATTTACAGCAGAGAGATGGCTGAAAAATACTGAGAAGTTCTGATCTTCTCAGCATGCATATTAAGCTCATAGGAATTAATACAGTCAAACAGAGAGTTTTATTTAAACTAATGGCAGCTTCCTGATTCAGGAACATAATATATTGTACCACCAGGCTTGGGTTTTGGGAAGACTCACAGAATTCAAAGATAGCAGAAGCTGGCTGGCACTGTGGTTAAGATTTTTAAAGCTGAGGAAATCATCTAACAACACCAGTTCCATTTAAAATTCAGTCTTCACTCAAGTCATACTGTTGCAAGTTGTGAAGTATCCTTTCATAATAACCCACATTTCTGTAAGCAGTCACAGAAATCCCACATGTCACAAGAGACAGGCATGCGACTTCACACCAAGTAAGCTCACCTTCATTAGCAGACCAAACAAAAGGTCTGCTATTAAGCCTACAAACTGCTAATATAGTTTGTTTCCCTCAGAAAGAGTCTATGAAACACGGGTCTTAGTAGAATTAATGTATTTCTCATGCATTGCAAGGGAGCTTTGTGTTAGCGTAGTTGCATTCTGTGTCTAGGTGAGCTGCTTACAGATTTTGATGTGTAAGAACAGGGCAGAGAAGTCTTAAATAAGGAGTATTTTACTATTTGCAGTAAGGAAGCAGGGAATTATGAGCCTGAGATAAAAGAAACTGTTCTACCTGTACTCAGAGCAACAGGCAATATATTTGCAAAAAAACCCTGGTCCAGCACATGCTCGATTCTTTGCACTGCAAAATGAATGTATTGCATTCCAGATTTGCAAAGATTAAGTGAGGACAGCATGAGGGTTAGGCTTTATTCTTCAAAACATTTTCGCTTACCAGTTTTCCACAAACCAAAATCAAGAAAACAATATACAAAGTATACCAGAATTAAAATAACATATAAATATATGATGAATCATAAGCCTATATAATTTCTCAGGATCTGGGCCACAGAACAATGGTACACTACATGTTTAAAAAAGAATTCATTAGGAAAATTCAGTTTTTTATTTTGGTAATTTCCAAGCAGCAACTTACAAGGATGAAAAACAACTCCTCGTTCTGGAAATAAGCTGAATGCAGTAAAAAATCTGTTTACTTGAAACCATGTCAGCAATAGAAGTAGCTTGGTTTTGATCAGTACTTCCTAGGTTAACACATTAGCTTCACTAGAAAGAACATAAGGAAATAATACACTGATAATAGAACTCGAGAGCACACAAATACACTGTTGTGACTGGACTGCAAGTAAATGGTATGATTTGATGCTGTGCAGAACAGCTAATACCTTCTCTTAAATATAATAAGGAATGTGCCTTTATTTTAGCCAGCTTAACTCAGTATCACTTTTTACAAATAGAATTCATGTGAAAGTAGTAGTAGCAGGCATCTGGGCATGCAGAGAGTGTATATGATCATAAGGAACAGATTTAAGACATTAACCTTAATCCTCTTGTATCCCAGAGATTGTGCAAAGTCTTTATTAGTTTCTTTTAGACCTGGAATTAAATCAATTAATGCTGTTCCTATGATTCAGCCATCAGCCAGACTGGCTGCATAACAGTCTATGGAGACAAAAAATTTACTGAAGTTAGGCAATGAAAATAACCACTGTGGTGCCTATTATAAATTGTGCTTATCAATGGCAATCTCCCATTTTGTACTAAGAGCAAATAACATTTAATATATCCTTTTAGAACTAAATACAAGTTAGTAAGAGGTAAGGGGCCAAAAAGTAGTACCACCTTCCAGGAATATCCATTTTTACTAACCTTTTTTTTTTTTTTTAAATAACATCTATAATATCTATTCAGGAAAATGCTGTCATCTGTTTTGGTAGAGGTTTACAAACCACTGCCATGTTCAGAAACAAGATTTTATTGCAACCTGTGTTAACATGCATTAACTGTAACTACCAGCAGCATCTCCTACAATGAGTTCCAGGCCTCCCAGTGCTATTGTGGTACACACAAATTAAGTGTAGGTAGCTACAGAGAACTCAGCTACAGAGAACTTCAAGAACACTTTGACTTGGACACCGCTGGGTGTTTTCCTATATGCCACAAACACAGATATGCGCATACAGTCAGGGCTACAGGTACACAGTCACAGAGCACCATGAGACAGCAATGGTGTGCAGGAAATTAACTCCCGCAAAAAAGGAATGCACTAACCAGTTAAATAGGTTTATACCTTATCTTTCTCTTTTCAGAGGCCTGAAGACACGGCTAGATTATTTTGTTTCTCTAGCTGTGCTACAAATTAGGCTCCCCTCTACAGCAGAGGCTGTGTGCAAAAGTGAGAAAGGGTCTCACATGCATTGCACATATACATCAGCTACTCAGTAGTCATACAAGAGCAAGGGGAAGGGTATTGCCTTGCCAAAGCTGCTGATGCACATCTAACTGAGCGGGCCTTTGTGGAAGCACAGACTGGGCAGCACCTGATCAACAGACAGAAGCAGGGACTGGGAAGGTGACCTGCTCACCCAGTGATGACAAGACCTAGGGGATTCTGGAGGTGGCCACAGCAGGAGTTCAGGTGGACCAGGGAAGTGGCAGAAGACAGATTTCTAAGGTTAGGAAGCACTTTGAGGGTCCTGTTTTGGAGCAGAGGTACCTAAAATCCATCTAAACTTAGTAACAATTAAAAAATCTGAATTCAGCTGCAAAGTGACATGTCAAAGTTACATGAGTTTGAAGCAAGTCCTACACCAGCATACTAGTCAATAATGCACTTCAACCTTAGCTGAATCTGAATCTCCAAAACTGCAGCCCCAGCATCTTCAATTCAGAAGAGAGCCAGAGAGTAAGAGCACTGAAAAGGAGATGGGGCTGCACAAGGTCACCTGAATTAGGGCAGTTTCACAATTAGAACAATTCCTCTTCTTGGGGAGTCACTTGATTTTATAATTAAATTAGCTTGAATAGTTAATTTCTTGCAAGCTTTGCAGTACTAATGAACTACCCAGCCCCTGAGGAACATGTACCTGTGCAAAACTTGCTGAGTACACTTTCATGCAATTTTAGTTCTTATTTGGCTAACCATCAGACCTTCTCAACTGCACTTCAGAAAAGCATACTCCTTTTTTCATGTTCTGCCTGTGCCCATGAGAAGAGTATCCAAGAGATTCAGTTGTCTGAAAAGAGATGCCTATTTTTTTTAATTAATTAGTATCAGATTATAGATACTCCTGCTTTCATCAAGAGACATTGTGTAATTGCAAACTGACTTACACTAGGCTGGATCCAGGCATACTGGTCTCTTCCCAGCTTTCTCCCCATCCGCTTGTTCATCATCCCATGTGCTATGACAGTACATGCCAGCAGAGCTGGGAACTGCATAGCTGAACTGATATGCATTTAAAAATAACACTCAAAAAAATAAACATTATTAAAAAACAAGAGAAAACTTGTTACTTTTAACCTTGTCTTATAATTGATCCAGTTAACATTGTGCCCTATTAATAGCTATATCACTGCCAGTAAAGAGACAATGACATTGCAGTATGGAAAAAAGCAGAGGAGGGGAAATGTTGGGGACTGGGATTCCTTAAGTCTGCTTCAGCAAAGTCAACATTAAGCCTAACTAAACCCCCAGTCTCTGGGATTATTCTTTACCCATATTGAGGGGAGTGAGGTCAGAACCCTGACAGAATAGCCAAGCGTGAAAGGAACCTCCTAAAGTCATCTTGTCCAAACCCTGACCTCAAATAGGGTCACCATGTCCAGATGGATTTTGAGTATCTCCATAGATGAAAATTCCACAGCCTCTCTGGGCAACTTTGTACCAGTGCTGCATGAGTAGATGTATAAATGATTCATTTTACTGTCTTAAGTTATAACCTTCGTTATGTCTGCACCAATTGCAATGGGATGTCAAGAATTTACATCAACTGGGATTCCATTCCCTACTTTGTTTTCTCACTCCAAGTCTGCCACTATATCTGAAATTACAAATTCAGCTTTAGTTCAGCTGCAGGTTCATATTGCCTGTGGTGATAGGAGTTCACAGGCCAAGATAGAGTCTTCAGCTTGAGCAGAGAAGGTAGTGCCTTTGAACTTATTGAAGTTCAGGCCTAACTTGCAGGATTCTGTTACCTCACAACAGCAGTTCTTGTTTGGTGGTGGTATCTCATTGGGCAAGGCTGTATACATAACCTCAATGACATTAACTTTAAAACCTAAGATAGAACAAATAGGTCATGAGCTTTAAGGTCCCTTCCAACTCAAACCATTCTATGATCCTATGAACTCTCCTTTTAAGACTTGTTACTTGTTCCTTAATTCCATATTTTTGCAAATAGTTTTAAAACATGGTGGTATTTTTTGCTTTGCCATTCGTATTTTGGGACTTTTTCCTGTAGGACACAGTATGAAGTTCACAGGTCTCATTTGCCAGGGTATTCTGGTTTAAGGACATGGCAGCCAACAGCAGGAGTGAAGGTCATGTCTAGTACTTTCACAATAGAAGGATCATGCTTGTCTTCTGTTACTGTAAGGAAATCATTCCTGCAGCTGCTTGAGTAGTGCTGCAGTCCAAACCTTCAGGGAATGTACTGGATGCATCAGACCAGCAAAATGTCAGTTTACCTTTTCCTCTGCTGGGGTCTTATTTTTTAAAAGCAATTTTTTTCCTAAGCTGCCCTGATTAGGTAGTACTAATAACATTAAATTAAATTGGTTCCTTGGGAGATGTCCCAATTAAATGGCTATCCTAATTAAGCACATCCTGATTAAGCAGGAGATCCTATAATTATTATAATAGCATGTAATAAAAACTGGCCCATAGTTTTGTTCAGGCAGGAAGCATTTTGCAAACTTTATTTACAGGAACCACTTTATCCAGAATTGAAACACAACAAGCTCTTGGGTGAAATTCTACATCTGTCTGACTAGTATTCGGTAGAACTAAACACTCTTTCAGAGCAGGAAATGAAAAAATCCTGCACCATACTGACAGTGCAGATGTTATGATAAGGCAGAATGTACTTAACATGTAATTTGGAAGAAATATTTTGACTACTCTTAGCAGAATTGCTGCAGTATTTATAATTGCTGCAAATGACCACAAGTGCACCCAAAAGGACTTTTAAATAGAAACTACTAAAAGGAAGGTTCCATACTACATGGAGAAAAAATACCACATGTTGTACTTTTGCATTCCAAGTTCTGAAAAAAAAAGAACCCATTCCTATATTAAAACCACAGACTTTCCTTAATTTACAATACTAAAGTGAGTGCAGCACAAGAAGCTGGGTACAGTCTGGTAGAAGTACTAATGAGAATAAACCAGCAAGGCCACTTTCTCCAGTGAGCTGTAAAGCTGAGATCCTGACCCTCTGTAGTTATTGCAAATGTATGGCATGCATTTTTGAGTTTTACTGTGCCAGGGGGAATTCCTACTGTGTGTTTTGGATGCTGTTTATGCTCCAGCTTGCATAATTGTATTTGGCTGGCTCAGTTCCTCTGGATCACAGTATGACAACCTCTTTTTTTTTAATTTGTCCTACAAAACACTGTAGAGAAAGTCTTAAGTAACTCTCAATAAGCAATGGATAAACAACTCGGATAAACAAATCTGAACAAATATTTAGTATTAAAATTACTTTCCTTTTTTTTTTGTTTCTTAGTGACAAAAATCAACATGAAGTTCAAATGCTCAGAATTGTCAGCTGATACTGAGTGAATACATATGTAAGCAGCCATTGAAGAGAAGAGTTCCTGAAGTCCACCATAAATCATTACTCCAGGGAGTATGTGTAATAACTCTCTACATCTCTTCTAATTGTCCTGTCATTGCAGTGTTTGAGCACCTGAGAGCTACAGAGATACTGCAATATCTGTTTATTCAACATTAGGTCAATACTGTGTGGATATGGCAGCTATGGGAAATGAAATTGCAACCTGAGGATGAATAGGGCAGCATAATTGCAATACCTGACTAAAGTGTTGTTGTGCAAGGACCTCATGCAGAACACATGAATCCATGCTGAGGAAAGATCTACAGAAGCTAGGACAAGCTGAAAAGTAAGATTATTTGGATTAGAGAAACAGCCCGTCTATAAACAAAGATAATTAAAACAGCTTTGCTGTTCAGGCTGCAATTGCTATTTGTACCTGCATCAAACAAATTAAGTCAGAGAAAAAGAAAAGGTAGTTCAGATAAAGGGTCAATGTTAACATGAAAGCAAATTAACGTAGGGTTTGAAACTGAAGAGGCTTTAATTGAGGTACCTTCTAACCATATTAGCCTTCAGAATAAAGCACAGCTAGCCAATAAACAAGCTTGCCTGTAGCTGATGACAGCTGTGGACCAGCTCTTACAGTCTTGTGCTCTGTTGCTAGGTAGTTGTGATATCAGACTGACCACTAGAATCTCAGTGACAGCCTTTCTTGAAGTTTCCTTCCTTTATCACAGACTGTTAAGTCACTAAAATCTCTGTACCTTAATATATCTCTCTATGATGCACAGAGGAACAAACTAACAACGTTACAGAGGCTACCTGTTGAGCAAACTTCCCCAAGATAACATTAGCTTAGATTACCTTCGTTTTTAAGGAACTAGCATAAATCTTCTGGCAGTTCATAGCAGCACAACAGTCACTCCCTGTTCCCTTCAGGTAGTACAGGAAATACTTCTCTTTGGATAGAAATACACTTTGAAGTTCCTGATCACTAGAAGAGTATTTCTATAAATAACAAGTATCTCAGAGGATACTTAATCCACTCCCCCCTACCCCCCAAATGTAAGCCAACAGAGAGATGTTGGTTAGATCTCCAACAATAATTGCTTTATGGGGAAATACACTGTGCTATAGTAGTAAAGGCTATACTAATTTCTTGCCTTTTTTCAGACTCATCTTCCCCACCAACTCACCTGACAGCCTCCTCTCCAGCCCCTTAAATAGCATAAATGAAGGGCAAGTCTTCTGGACCCTAGAAACCCTCAATCAATTATCTTAGGCTGGAATTACATGAGGTTTGATTTTCTCACCTCTTCATGCCCTGGTGTCTCTGGTGGTGCTTTCATACCCAGATGTACATATAAAAAAAAAAAAAGCTAAAATAAAAAAGCTACTTCCTGCAGGACATGGGGCAATTCAATTTTTTACAAGCCTTAATAAAGATTTCAAACAAGCTTGAAAGTAGAGTGAAGGTTATGATAGGTGAAGTGGCAGCTACACAAGTAGTGAAGGCTGGAAGAGTGTTTTAAATGAAAAAGACTATTTCCAGGCAGTCAGAAGATTCCCAGCTTTTGGGAATTAACATCTGGATGAATTAAAGTCAGATTTTCAGCTGCTGTAAAGCAGCAGGGCACTATTTGAGTCCGTGAAATAGGCTTTACTTGCGCAAATGGCTTCTGCAACTCTACAAAGTCATTATTGTGGGGAGATCTGGGTCAAAGCTCAGTCCCCATCCAGCCCTAGCCGTTTTTGGATCATCCAGAAGTACACTAAGCTAGTGGGTTACTTCATTCTTTGTTTCGCTGAGGCATCGTGAATTGGGAGCTCAGGCATGAACATGTTATTTTTTCTATATATACATAATTAAGTGCACCTGTGTTACAGATTATCTTTGTTTTGTCAAAATAGTGATTCTTTCCCCCTACTTTAAGTTGAGAACTGCTCAGGTTTCCATTCTTAAGTGATCCTATGACTGCTGAGAATCTTGAGAAGACATTAACTGAATGCCAGCAACCCAAGAGAAGTTCAACAAAATCCATGGTACTCAGACCTAATGTTGACTCTCTCCAGACAAATCAGCTACCAAGACTGGAGTCCACACAAGCTGGCACGCTAATAAATCCTTTTAAAGTGAATTATTCCTAGGGTAATGTTTCAATTTCCTTTGCACACAATATCGAAGTCTCATTGGTAGCCGCATGCTAAAACTAACAAGAAACATCAGTATGTTTTTTCAACTGGCTTATTCTAGAGGGAAATGGGAAATATTTTAAGAGCTATGTTGCAAGCTCAGTCTGAATAACCTGACCCCTGGGATTCTTTAGCCTTCAGCCTGAATGTAATGACTTCACCCTGCCCTCAAGACAGAAATGTTGTGTTTTGTAGGATGTCCATCTCAGCACAAACTTTTGAGGCTTCAGGCTATGTTTTCACTGCTCATGAGGTAAGGGAAGTGTCAGAGCATATGTTATAACAATGATTGGTGGGACAAACTCCTTCACTGAACTGACTCACAACGAGTATTTTCTTAGATAATTTTGACTTCTTGCAAGGGCCAGACTGCTGGCTTTTGCAGAGTAGGACCTGTGGTGGTGGTAAACTCTCCAAGTTCGTTGGCTGGCAACTCACACAATCTACAGGCTGTATGCAGACATACAGCTATTTAACTGGTGTGTGGGAGGGACATCTTGCAGGTTGTTACATTGCCACCACATCAGGTAGCTTCACATGTCAAGCCCTTACAGGTCACCTTTGCACAGGAGGAAAAAGATAAGCATAATTAACTTTATTTATACATTATACACAAGTCCTTTAAAAGGGTTGGTTACAAGCACAGATAATTTGAGAGTTCTGTGAGACAGTCCAAACATCAAAACTTGGTTCCCAGGGAGCACCAAGCCTCAAAAGCTGGTTCCAAGTAGACAGAAGGGCAAATTGTGCCACAACTTTATAGGGTGGCAAGCTCTTTTAGAGCTCAAACTCCATCACCTGATTCAGGGAGCATCAAAAACCAAACAAAGCTGTACCATGTGATGAATCCTGCTCTGTAGGTTTTATCAAAATTACTTGCCTTCCGGCAGACTTGGTGACCGTCAAGACCTCCAGTTCTAGGAAGTGAGGATTTCAGTGTATCCAGAATACAGAGAGGACTCAAATAGTGACGTACAAACCTCCACTTCCCTGACATTGCTGCTGCTCTTACTGTGGGAGTGAGACACAGTCTTACCTTTTATTGGTCCCTTTGACAATCATGCCACCTTAGGACTGATACTGATGGAAGTTTTTTAGAGACTGTAAATATTTACCTGGATCCACAAAAAAAGAGGGAGAGGCAGTTCGCAGAGTACCAACCTTGGACTCAGGAAGATGCCATTTTGTTCCTTGCAACATCATAGGTTTCCTGTATGACAAGCACAGCCAAGCCCTGCTGTAAAGGATTAGCAACAGTCCCATATTAATTCAGAGTCATGGGTTCAGCCGTAGCAGTCATTTTCTCTCCTTCTTGTAGCTGGTGCAGTGCTGTGTTTTGACTTTCAGCCTGGGAACAGTTGCTTGATAGCGAGCATGTTTTGAGGGTGTTTTTGTTCAAGGCCTTTTCTGAGCGCATGCTCTGCCAGGGAGGAGGGGAGTCCGGGAGGAAGGAGAGACAGGACACCTGACCCAGGCTAGCCAATGAGGTATTCCATACCATAGCACGTGATGCCCAGGATGCAACTGGGAGAGAGAGAGAGCTGGAGGGGTGGAGCTCTGGAGGAAAATGGAGGAGGGAGCACTTGGTGCTCGGCCAGGCAGGGTGGAGTGAGTTATGGGTCGGTGGCTGGTGGGGTGTTGTATTCTTTTCGCTTGTTATTGGCTTTATCATTATTATTTGTAGTAGTAATGGCAGTAGTGATTTGTGTTATGCCTTAGCAATTAAACCGTTCTTATCTCAACCCATGGGGGCTACATTCTTTGGATTTTCCTTCCTAACTCTCTGGAGTTGGGGGACTTGGTTTAAACCACGACATTCAGTTGTATACTCTAAAACAGAAGTGAAATGTAACAAGACTTTATATACAAAAAGAAGTATTCAGATACCAAAATGTAGATGTTGGGTAAATACCTTTGAGTAACAGCAAGATTCTGCATAATTATCATCATGACATCCAAAACTCACTATGCCAGATTTATTTATCAACAAAATACAATCATAAATACATGATGACTTTCAAGCACTGTGACATTCCCTTCCTGCAGAAGGCTGGAAATATTCTTAGATACGGTATTTGCAATTAGCTTGCTGATGAAATTAGTGCTCTGAAATGGCTAGTTTTAAAGATGTTCATGTTGCTCCCTCTATAGCTATTACTGCTTTAACCTTTTTGAGACCTTACCTGAGAGCACTTTCTTAGGACTGCAATACTGAGAGTGCAAGACAGAAAGAAACAGCCCAGCAGAAGCAGAGAGAACAGGTGGAGTCCACAGGTGGGTGATTTGCCTTGGGCTCTGACAAACTGTGTCCTAATCCCTGCTCCACTGCTGACCCCAGACTGGTCACTCACCTCTGCCTCAGCAAAATTAGGGCAGGTCTTCCAGCCCTCCTGCCCCTTCAGAGGACATGCCTTGGGAGAGTTTAGAGCCATCAGCATTCCCCTGGGGGCAGTTCTGCCACCTTCTTTTTGCATGAGTAGTCATAATTTCTGACACGTGCTGCTCTGCCCCTCTCTTTTACCCAGCAGAAGGGTTCGGGGCATGTGTTCAAAACATTCAGGAAAAATCCCTCCAACTACTGCTACTGACTTCCCTGGGGAGAATTGTGCCAGTGCACACACTGCTGAGGACTCCTTGCCTGGAGGTTGGAAGCACATCAGTGCTGGAATGCAACCATTAAGAACAGAAGCACTTCATAGGTTACATCAGGGATCTCGGGGAGTAGGGATGGGAGTCCAATACAAGCCACATTTGCTTCAACCCACTTTGCCACTCTTCACTGCTTTGTGCCACTGGGGTGTGCAAGAGCAGCATCTCTTCCATAGGAAGCAATCAGGAAACTCAGAATTTAATTAAGCTTGGATTCTTACTCTCTTTGCACCTAAGCCTGACAGTGTCTTGGGCTGGTTTTCACCTTTCACTGACACTAATTTGCTCACAACAAACAGCTTCTCATCTGAAAGAGGACTGGTATGAATCATAGCGGAAGCATGAATCAAAGTGGACTGGCATGAAAAGCTCATGCTTATTTTTGAACACTGCATTATGCCCTGATTAATTGGCAGTGGCTTATGGCTCTATCAGTAGGACACACTCCCTGGAAGAATGACACATTTCTGAGAAATCCTCCACCGACCTAAGAGTGTATTATTGATGAGCTAGGAGAAAATCATCATTTAAACCCAAGGTTTAAATCAGTTTTGCTTCAAGGTCTGACGATCTTTTTGATTATGGTTTCCCTCTGAAATACAAAAGATTTAATTATGGCACTAACCTACAGCTCAGGAGATCTGTACTTTCTCCTTAGTTCTGCTTCAGACACCATGGGTAATGCTGGACAAGACATACTGAAAAGGTTTTCTATGCCTGCTGACTTGGATACCCCTTTTTAAAAGCACCAACATAGGTGCAATGTCAAAATCTCATGAAGGCAGCCAGTGGGCAGATTGGCATGGCCCTACCTTCCCCTCTGTCCACTATCTCCCCTGTGGTGTTACCATCAGTCTGATGATCCAACCAGGACAGGAGTCTGAGCCAATAGGAAAGGAAGAAGGCAGGTTTGTTACTACTGAGCTGAATTAAGAACCTGCTGAAGGGGATTTCTTCCTTGCCTTGGCTATGATCTCAGTCTAAATTGATGCAATTCCCTTCCTAGGTAAAGAAGCGGCAAGGTATTTTTTTTGCTGGTAGGGCTGGCATGTGATCAGACAAAGCCTGCAAGCAGCAACAGGCAAGAGTACATGGTTGGGAGTGGAGCAGCTTGCTCACACCATCACTGAGCTGTTCAGTTGGTGCAGGCAAACCCTTGAAACAAATTTACAGCCTCAGGCTACAGATACTGATGTAAGTTGTCTACTGCTAGGGCAGCAGGTAATTAGTGCAGCAGCTAACCTGCATCCTAAACCAGTTAGTTTCCCCAAGGCTAGATCTACCACCTGTCCCATACACTGCATGGTTTGTCTATTTAAACTAAGTCTTGGAGCAGGAGCTTCTCCTTCACATGGGCTTGCGCAACACCTATGACCATGAGGATCTGATTGCAGTTGTATGCTTACAGGTCATATCTACTCTTTAGGAAGTCTCACAAAAGATGAAGAACATTCAACTGCTGCCAACAATCCTGGCTATTCAGTAGCTCTCCCTCTTCACTCCAGTATCTGCAGACTTACTGTGGAGAACTTTTCCATCTTCTGTTTCCTGCAGGGATATTATCTGTGTTTGTGAGGATTCAATTAATGCCGTTGATATGGAATGTTGTTCCATTCATCACTAGCCACTGCATCTAATGAATAGGGAAATCTAATTCTCTCTAAATAAATACGACACCAAATTAAAAGAGTTCATAAACAGCTTCAAAAATGGAGTGAGTTTGTTTCAATTTATTGCCTTTTAAATTGCACTGGATCCCTCAAGTACCAACCTAGCTATAAACAAGTCAGTTACTGAGTCTGAAAGTTTATTATCACTAATGTTTGCCCTTATTTGTACTAGAATTGAGTATTAGTATTTGCTGGAAGAACAGCAAAAGGAAGGTCATCCAAATGTCACAGTTTTTAATCACAATTTTCCTAAACTAGTGAGAGGGCTTTAAGGCACAATGTATTCTAGATTATTATTTTTGCTGTGTTTACTGTCACTGAAACATTTAACAAAGTGGTTATGGCCCTATCATTAAAACCATGTGAAACGTTCACCAGAAAACCAGAAAAAAGTACCAGAAAAAAAGCAGTACTGCCTATTGGGTACTTGGCTAGCTCAAGAAGAGACTTCTCTCCCTATGTTCCACCAAAACCCAAAACAACAGTTAGCTTGTATCATTTTATTCGGGAATCAGCTGTCAGATAATTGATTATGTACATACAGACAGATGATCCTGTCCAGCTCTTCTTTGAATTCAGTCTGGTTTTCAGAATCCTGTGTTGTTTGACCAGCCATTCCAGAATACATGATAGGAAAATACATAATTAGCATGGCTGTGGATTTCTAACAGGATGATCTAGATGAAAGAGGAAGAGAAAGGAAGTATAAACGTAGTATGGTGCTTACAAACTACATCATATTGGATCACCAGTTTAACTATGGACAGCATTTGGCACTTCAGAAGAAGCTAATCTTGTGCATTACCGCTTGAAAGTCCTATCTATTTAACAGCTTCTATCATGGAACCTGAACACTTTCCTTAAATTAATCATTTTAACCTCATTACAGACAGTCTCAGAAATAAGATGTTTTACCTGGCTTTTACTGTTAGCACATTACATATGGTAACACAGCTCTGTCTTAGAAATTTAGGGCAGTCATGACTGCAGAGCAGAAAACTCCCTTGTGTGAGGATTTTCTTTCAGCCATAGAAATATCACAAGCAGTGAGGAATAAGTGGATTTATGGTAGAATCATAGAATAGTTTGGAGTTTGGGTTGGAAGGGACCTTTAAAGGTTATCTAGTCCAATCCCCGGCAATAAACAGGGACATCTTCCTCTGGATCAGGTTGCTCAGAGCCCCATTCAGCACAGCCTTAAATGTTTCCAGGGATGGAGCATCTACCATCTCTTTGAGCAACCTGTTCCAATGTATTCCCACTTCTCGATACCTAGTCTGAATCTACCCTCTTTAGTCTAAAACCATTACCCCTTGCCCTATCACAACAGGCCCTCTAAAGAAGTTCCCTTCCAATCCAAACTATTCTATGATTCTCATTAGCCCCCCTGTAAGTACTATAAGGCTTCAATAAGGTCTTCCTGGAGCTTTCTCATTTATATAATGATTTTGAAAGAATTCAGGACATTTTGTATTTCAGCCTTAGACTCAGCCTGAACTCTGAAACCTCTTTTTGCCTTGCCTGCAGGGAGAGAGTTAAGGCTGAGATAGTGACTAATGGGGATAATAATGAGATCTGTTACATTTAAGCAGTAATTTCTTAAACTAATAGAAATGATTGACATGATCTTAAGAAAAGCAGTAGCTCTGTTTATTAGTAAGTCACCTTTTTTTTTTTTTTTTTTTTTTTTTTTTTTTAGTCTAGGATACCATAGTATTGAATGAATATTCTAGTATTTCATTTTGGGGAAAAAGAGTTCTAAATAGCTAATAAACTTCAGAACAATAAGCTGTGTTTGGAATTGTTCAGCACAGAGTGTGAATATTTCTGCACTTCCCTTTTGCTACTTTTCTGCTGCAAACTAGAAAGCTGACCATGTCTTAGCACTTCTTACAAAAATATTTCATATTTATGTGTCATAGTTGCTTCCTAACAAAGTAATGAAGTGAAGTTAAGGTGAAACCTAGGAAACTGTGGAAAGGAAAGGCTAAGTGACTAACACAGGAAGGTAGGAAAGCTGTAGGATGATTCTGATGTGCTTTATAAGCTTTGAACAGGAAGTTCTGGAAAGGCTGGAAGTTGACATCAGCTGTACTATTCTTATTTTTTCTTGTCTAGACTTTTTGGGATGTTTAAACTCAGAACTTAGCCACCTCAACACTGACCTTTCCTATTGGACAATATTGCTAGTGACATTTAAAGCAATGACTCTTCCCTTGGTTTTGAAGAACAGAAGTCTTTATTTTGGCTAAAATAATAAGGGATCTTTCAGCTCAGTGGCTAACACAAGGAATTGACAGGGAATTCTTTGGCTTAAACTAAAATAGAAATTTAGGAGATACTTTGGAAAGTAAAACAAAAGTATTCTGAAGCAATCTGAAATATTCAACTTTCTCCCCTACAAAATATCATGTTTCACCTTCAGATTAAGAAAACCTTTTTAAAAATTGTTTTTCAGCTTGAAACAGTTTTCAAAATGAAGTTGCCATTTTAAAATCAATACACAGAAAAGCTGACTTTCGTTTTTTTCCTGTTCTTCTGCCTGACATTCTTTTATAATCCCAGTTAAATTGCATTTATGTCCACAAAATGTTATTTTTCAGTGAATATACCATTGTCAATAACATTTTGCCCAGTGATGACTGTGATTCTATGCTTCCCTAGAACATTACTACACATGACTCAGTTCCTGCTTGGACTGTAACTCAATTTCAGACCTTGCTGTCATCTATAACTCCAAACAGCAATGTCAGCTGAAATCCTAAATTGAATTGCAGATTTGTACTGCATTGCTCACTATTTATTAATAATATTGTGCGTACAACATATCCTGTTCCTCATTACCACAGAGAGAACAGTACTAGTTCTTCTGTGTAATCTAGAGCTATTTATTTCTCCAAATGTTAGATCCCTGAATGTACATAACCTACAGACATCTGCATTTCCTCTGTAATAAGTACTTTTATCTAGCCAGTAATGCAGAAAAAGTTTCTTGGGACCATAAAACCACTTGGATATATCCATATGATCTGTATGTCATAGAAAAATATCACTATATGAATTCTTCTGATTTCAAAGGAATACTAAGTATTATGGGATAAAGCCCGTGGGAGCTTTGAACTCTCATGCCAATAACACCCTTAAGTCTTGGGTGTACAACTTTTGGTAAGAAATTTCAGTCCTAAGCTTCCAACAGACATGAGCAGTCCAAGGCATGATGCTGACACATCACAGTGAATTGAGATTTGGAACAGGAAAGGATATTGGGAAATAAGCAGCACAGCTTGTGCAAATCACACTTTCCTCCAGACAGAAGCCCAGGTCCCCAGGGCTGACCATTTCTGTCATGTTATTGGAGGACAGTCAGATATAAAATTTAAAGTACAAATTTTTCTTTTCCTGCACCCTAACATATGATTTTTAGTAAACAACAAATTCTATACTGGTAACTTCCTGGAAACTCAGGGATGAGCCCTTTGACTTCAAATGGATGACACCAGAAAACTGAATGACTACTTAGAAGGCCAGTATTGTTTGCAGTGACAGGAGTGACGAAGAATTGGAGTGACCTTGTTTACGTGTGGTCTGAGGAGGACAGCTCACTACACTGCATCAAACAAAACATATCTCTGTTGCTGTGGTGTCTCAGGCACAGGGGTCTGCTGCATTTATTGCCCCAACCACGAAGGAAGTGAATAGTCTTTGTAGTCAGTTTGAGCATTCGGGTTCAAGGTAGAAGTTGAAGGAAAGCCTAACATAACATCTTTGGCTCAGTCCCATCTTAGCATCTTACAGCCTGGTACCATGTTCCCTGCAAAGGAAATACCATCCAATGGTCCCAAGGAAGGTCTACAATTTCATCATCAGATGACCACCTTGTCAGCAAAAAGGGCTCCTTCAAGAAAGCTGCACCCCACTAGAAGACTCCATTATGCAATCTGGATGCCTGTGAAAGGCAGCATTTCCTCGCCACAGCACATTACATTTATTAATCAACACTAATTTATCATTAATTTACTAATTGTTGAACACCTAAATATATTTTATAAATATGAAATATCTTTATTTTATCTAAAAATTACTCCAAACTGTTGCAGAATAGAAATTCAAGTGAAACCAGACCTATCCAATTTTTTCTTCTTTCCAGAAGTACCTCTTAAGCAGAGCCTTTGCTTGCCTGTGGCTGGCCACTGTCTGCAGTTCCTTTGGCCAGCCTTCTATGTTTCAGGCCACATCTGCTTTGGGAAGTTTGGAGAATTAAGCAACACTATATGAAGTCAGCTTTCTCTGGAATGGAAGCCTTCAAAAGTTAAACATGATGTATGCACATTGGCATCATATCTGTAACAGCTTTTCATTAGTTTTCCCAGGTATCAGGAGAAAAGCTAATAGTTGGAGTCAGCTTTGCCTATGTATACCTGGGTGTGAGTTGAGTGGAACACTGCAGCACCTACACCCCACCATGTTGCTAGTTTGCACAGCTCCTGCTGTGTGTGTCCCATCCAAGGACATGGGGCATCATACATCTGACCCAGGGGGCACAGCAAGGTGGTATTTAGTGCAACCATTGGAGACTCCCCACACACAGGTCTTCAGGCAGCACAAGAGGTGAATCAGTCCTGGGCCCTGTTACCTATTCTTTGCTGAACTTTTATCTTTATTTCTGTGCAATAAAATCATGTTTATTTAACTGTGAATTAATAGAAAGGCTCTAAGTCAATATTTGCATTTGGAAAAAAATGGTTAGAACAGCTTAAGAATTGATTCTGCTTTATTAAGGCACCTGTTCACCCAGGGAACATTTTAGCAGCAATCAATATGTAACTAAATCATTATTGATGTTTTACAATTGTTTTGTTTCCCAGCAATTATGGTGATAGAATCAGCTTCTCTTGACTGTTCCTCCTTTCCAGCTTTGCTATACTGATCTCCTGAGAGCCTATTGGCAGCTCATCTTACATCTCCCAGGTTGTTGTTAGTAAAATAGGACCATAGTGGCACTGAAACAGCTCTAATCCTAGCCCACAGTGCTAAGCATAGGCCACCAAGATAAACCAGCCGCTGACCTGAATAACCTAGCAACAACAAGAACTCTAAGTGCAAAAGTTCCAGTGAAATGAGCAGACAAGTCTGAACTAAAATATTTTGAAGAGCTGAGATTTCAGTAGATTTTTCTAGTTAGATTTTAAGTCCCTCAGAGCTGGGATTAGTTCTCACTCATTGCCTGTCCAGCCTGGGGAAACACAAATGTCATGGGTACAACTGTATAAATCATTCACACTCCCTGTATAGGCAGTTACATGGTCCCATTTGGCCTCTCCGAAATAATACCCCAAACACAGAGGAAGTGGCTCAGTCTTTCCCTAAAACTTCATCACACAGATATGGTCAGAGGAATGCATTTCTGCACACATCTTAGCTGTACCAGAGCTAAGGGGCTGCAGGGTGAGAGCCCCTAAGCAGAAGTCACGAAGGCAACAGCCATCAGCAAATGCATCCCTCCACTGCAGACTTTGAAACGGCTGGGAGGGAAAGCATGCGTTGCTTGAAGGGGAGGAAACCTCACACACCCCTCCCCAGGCCGGTTCTGCACCCCTCCCGGGCACTGCTCAGGATGCGAGGGGTGCTCATTCACCCGCCCCCTCCAGCGGATGGGTCCCGATGTCCCCGCTTGTCTCCCGTGAGCCCCGGCCGCGGCGTCGCAGAGCGGTCTGCGCGCAGCCCGTCGCCCACAAGGTGGCGGTGTAAGCACGGGTTTCTCCGCAGCAGACATCCTGTCCGTGTCCTGCGTGCCTCTCTGGAAATCAACGCCTGAGCCCGCTCTTAAGAGAAAACTGAAGAAAGGGGGGGGGGGGGGGGGGGGGGGGGGGGTCATCAGTGACGATGGGAGCAAGTGACTCTCCCAAAAATCAGGTGGGCCCTCTGGCCAGCAGAAGGGAAGTGTAGATTCTCTGTCCTTTGATGTCTGCAGCTGCCCCACATCCCCCCCAAAAACTGAGTGAAGAACCTCCCGTTGGTGTTCAGTCTTGAGACACACCTATCCCAGCTCATCCTCATCCAGGTGAGAAACTGGGATATCACCGAAAACACAAGCACTTAAAGAGCCAGAGATTGAAACCTCTTCATGTTCATCTGAGGAATGCAGATACCCTGACCCCAGGACTAGGTCCTGGAATCCCCAAGACTTTTTGAACCCTCCACTTGCCCTGCACTGGTTCCTGCTCATTTCAGCAGTTAAAAGGAGGAACCATCCCTGCTGCCAGAAAATTAATTCACTTTATCAGAAAAGCTGTTTCTCTGAACACAATGGCTTTTGGTAAATATGCATTTAAATGAGTTGCTTTAAATGTGGAGAATCGCTGTCAAGGCAGACCTGAGCTTCTCAACACACTTCAATCTGTTCTCTCTCTATCACTGTGCAAGTCTGGGGCCTCAATCAGCTAGTGGTAGGTGCAGTCATGGAGGTGGGAGAAACGACCAAACAAGTCCACTGACTTCTGTGAAGTTACTGTGAAACCAGGAGCAGAAATAGGTCTGCTTCCAAGAGCAGGATATCCTATATTCACCAAAACCAAATTGTCTGCCCCAGTTTTGATTTTCCTATGGTCTGACATTGATGTCACACCCTGAACTTGTCAGTCTTGCCCTACAGACATTCACACAAAGAAAGAGGAAATCAGTCACATAGCTTTTAGCTTTCACATGCCTATGGTCAGTTTGGCTCTGCCATTCCCAGCTCCTGGGAAGCCCCCACTCAAGTTATGCAGATAAGGCTGCTAAAAGAGCCCCTGAGGACTGACTTCTCTACTCTGACCCATGTCCTAAAGCCCCATTAATATCTGGCATTCCTTCCAGACCCACTCTGCTAATATCAAATGATAAGTGCTCTACCAGCTTGTCCTAGTGAAGTTATCAAGGCTACGGGGCAGCCCAAGCTTTGTAGGGTTGTTAAGACCTGTGGAATACCTACAGAGATTTTAAAAAAGCCTTTAATTTTAAATCCAAGTACCAGCCTTTACAGTGTGCTAAAAGAGAAGGGAAATTGCATAGAACAAAATGGAAGCAAAAAAGAAACTTTCCCACTTGGGTATGAAAAACTGTTGGGGTAGCGAATAGCATTTAGTGTGTAATGAGCACCCACATCCTCCAGAGCCCTATAGAAATCTTGATCATTCATTTGATCTTCTTTTTCTCCCCAGCTGGATGAATGGAAAGATTTTCTACAATGCACATTTTCAGATCCTTGTTCACTGTTAATTTTCTTTCTGTATCCATTTCAGCATCTTCCTCCTAGATGTTGTCAGTCAGTGCCACAGAGATTCAGCAAGGCTGTCTTGTAGTCGCCACTGGTGTCATCCTGACAGGAGAAAAAAAATGAAAAAAGGTGAGCGTGGAAGTTCCTCTGCATGCTCCGAGTGCTGACTTTGTCAGTCCATGGAATATGTCCACACAGGAAAAGGACTTTGGAAAGAGCAAGCCAGACTTCAGCAGTATTTCTGCCAACTGACACACCATCAAAAGCAAGTGGAGAAACGAGGCTTGTAGCTGCCACCTGAAATAACATTTATCAAGTCAAATTCATTTCTTTGGAATCCAGGTGAGGAATTTATCAGGGCTACATCCTACAGAGCGGCACAGACAAAAGTCAGCATGAAAAAGAGGAACCAACCCTGATGTGTTCAGATTTCATATCCCCAAGTATTTGTGTAGCATCCCTCCCCTACAGGAAGGGAAAGGGCAATATTGCTAGCCCTGACACGACATCTTATAAAAAGCTACAGTTGTGGTCATTTTGGTCTAGAGAAGCACTACAGAGAATATCACAAGGTAAAAAATTGCTCCCTTTGACCGTTTTGTGATGACAGGTGTAAAGCCCGTTTCACTTCTTGGAAGGAATGAATATTCCATGCAGACCCTTGAAGACTGATCATTAATCAACATGACAGACGCTGACAGTGTCAATTAGAAGAAAGGGCCTTCATTATAGAACCAGACTTCCCATGGGGACTGCTAAGGATAGGGCTTCTGTGCCATTTGCACTGAGGGAGTGGAATGTCCCAGAGTCCTTAAGACAAATGGTAAAACCCGTTATTTCAGCCCTAATAGGGGAGGGACATTCACTCTGAGCTGAGACTCTAACCTCAAAAGCTACAATAAGCTTTGACAAGGTTCAGTTTCTAGACCTATCTCACCACAGTATAGGCCAGGCCTTTGTTTCGAATAAGTCAGCTAAAGGATAAGTCAAACCAACCAACCAACAACAAAAAGAAAACAAAACAAAGAAAAACAGCACTGTTTTGATTTATATGGGACTGACTTGAGGTAGTTAAGGACAGCACAGAGAGAGGACAAAATTGCACAGCAGTGTGGGAAAGGTGTAACAGTGAGAATTAAATGAATCTAGATTCATCTAGAAAATCATTAAATGCATGGATAAAGAGTACAGTCCATGAAAAACCTGGAGCATCTCTCCTCGGGTTTGGCTTTGCTCAAGTCATTTCCAGAGAAAACAAACTGACTCACCTTTCAGGTATGTATGTCTCCCAAGGAAAAGATTGTTAATAGGCCTAATGAAGGAGAGCTTGGCAGAAAATTGCATTTTTACTGAAAACAACCATGAAAGCATCCCACAGTGCTGGACAGGTTAGGAATGTGTATGATGGCTAAGAACCATCGTATCAAGATGCTGCTTACCATAATCATGCTGGAGAGAGTCTTTCCTGCAATACGCTTGAATTCAGCCTTTATAAGATTTAAGTCAACTTCACTTCGAGAAACGATCACCCTTGTAAGAGTCCCATTATTGGTGCCAGCCCCCTGCAATAACAGATATATCAGTCTGTGTTATCAGTGGATGTTCAAGGGATAAGCTGTTGCAAACTGGTCCAAGACAGGAGGAGTCATGTTTCAGACATTGGTTGGCACGTGCTCTGCAGCACACCTTCTGCTCTTTCTGGAGGGCCAGTCCCTGGGGGTTATTGTCAGTACCACAAGCCCATCATGGAAGTGTGATGCAAGTTTTTGCGCACGTCAAATGCAAAACCAAACATGTTATAGAGTTGGATGTCAGCATTGAATACATACTTGTACTTCTGCAACATCACCCATGCGACATTTGGCTTCAACCAGTATTGACTAATCACTCATAGGAAAATTAAGTTCATGTCAAATATCAGTCATCTCAGCTTTCCACAAGTTTGGGAGAGCTGTTGTCCTTTACATAACAGTTAAGAGTTACAGGGCCACAATCTGCAGATGCCTTATGTGTCCCCATTTGGGACTCTTTCATTTTATACTTCCATTGAGAGAATTGTTTCCTAGAAAGAGAATATTGTGGTCCAGTCTATTATATCAACATTATGGACAAAAATTCCACCATGAACAACCTCCTAGAAGAGCCTTTTCCAGAAGTTTTGTCCACATTTCAGAAAGTGCTACTGGGCTCCTTGCAGACTCCTAAATCAGAGAAGCTAGACTCC
The DNA here is from genome assembly GCF_012275295.1 of Melopsittacus undulatus. Taxonomy (NCBI): domain Eukaryota; kingdom Metazoa; phylum Chordata; class Aves; order Psittaciformes; family Psittaculidae; genus Melopsittacus; species Melopsittacus undulatus. The sequence continues at coordinate 92,139,716 of NC_047530.1, forward strand.
CTTGGTATCTCACTTTTAAGAGGTATTTTTCTGCCTAAGGTGGAGGAAGAGATCCTGCTATTACCTGCAACAATAGCATTAAACTTGACTGATTTCACCAAAACCTTGCCTCTTCTAACTTGACTTGGTGGAAGCCAGGTTACAAGTTCAGGTCAGTATGAAAACAAGTATGTTACGCTGAAGAATCTTACCTTTAAAGCATGGTACAGCCTCTCTGCAAAGTAGCAATGGACACTCCTCGTGCATTTCACTAGGCATACAAAAGGGCTCAATAAGAATCGATTGCAATTCAGCTCAGAGCAGCAGGTAACAAGAGATTCAACATGATTTCCAATAATTCAATGTACCCCTGGGTTCTGAGTTTATCTTACTTAAGAACCCTTTAATTACTACCAGATGCCCTTATAAAGTAGACCCATCCCATAACAGTTACCTGCTACAGGAGAAAATGTAGCAGACTCAGACAAAAGAAAGGGAAACACAGCCACTCTTACCAATAGCCAGCATGGCATCCTCAAGTGAACCACAAGTTTCACTCTTGATAGAATCTTCTATGCTCTTACCAGCCAGTTTCTCGTATTCTTCAAACACTGTTGGAAACAAAGAACTTCAACTTTTACCAAGCAACTGCTCAAGGTTTTTGTGCCCAATATTTACAGGTATTGCTTAGGTACTGACATGAAAACATAGATCTCACTGAAGGAATGGCCACATTTTCACCAACTTCAGGAGGCTTTAGTCAAGCCCAGAAATCGGCTACAAAAAAAGATGGCAACGTTTGCAGAAATGCAACCCATCCACAGGTCTTAATTCCATGCCTTAAGTTGAACATGCGAGTTCAGTCACTTCATGTGACTTCATGATGCCCCTTCATCACTGTATTTAACCACAGAAATGAAGCAGACAACAGGAAGTTAAGTAGAACTCAACCATGTGGTCTTGTGTTTGTTGATGCCACTAGCTTCAGCAATCAAAACAAAATCAAATTAAATCTAGGACTATGCTGCTCATTGCCCTTGGACTTTTAAATGATGACAACAGTTTGGAAAAACTTACTATTTCAATCAGAAGGAAAAAATCCCCCAAAATTCTCAGAAAAGATGAGCAAAACACAGTTGTAGATTCCAAGGTGTTTGGACTCCCACATTAACAAAAGCTCAGCAACAGCGCTGTTGTTCACCTTATGCACTCCAGATACTCTGGGGTTCAGATATCAGTTTTGATTCCTAGCTTTCAGACTAACAAAGAAGGAAAACTACTGTGTAATGCAGTGGGCATCTTAAAGAAGTTCGCTTGGCATTCAAGATCAGATACCTAAACACTAAGATAACTTTGGGGAAATGTAATAACACATAACAGATAGATGGATACAATGTCCTCAATTCAGACCTACTTTCCATATTAATATATACGTAAATATATATTTGCATATATACATATATACACACAGATATATATATATCTGCAACAATTACACTCAAGTCTCAAGTTTTAAAGAGGAACAGTTACAGGTTGCCCTAGCACAAAGGAAACTACCTGCTTGGTGATATGGCAGGTTTCAAAGACTGGTTGCATCCTGACAAGTAGTTGAAACTCAGTTCTTAAAGACAGGCAAAGCTGAAGACTAGAGATCATTCTTTTTTGTTTTGTTTCCAAATTTAATCTCCCAGCAGCACTAAGAAACACAAGGGGGAGCTGGCCTCAGGGCCTAGAAAACAACTTCAGAAGACCTCAGCTTGAAAAAGCTCAGATATTATTTATCACTGTCTAAATTTATCACTTTATGTCCACATAAAGTAACACATATGGATTTACACAGTACATGTCTAACAGCTTAGATTCAACCAATATAACAAAATCTGTCAATCAGTTTTGGACTGCCTCAAAATTCTTGAGGTGACAAAGCCAGGTCTCTGTTGCACTGGGCAGTGGGGAGTTGAAGGCTCCCTTACCTGGATCTGGGTTAGTATGTTCACTTCCAGCAGTCTCTGGTGCCCTCAGAAAAGCCTGAAGCAGAAGTGCAGGGTGCACCCTGGGATTCTCTATCACTGAATAAACAGCTATGTTTCCAGTGATTTTTTTGCTCAGGAACCCATAACCAAGAGGTCATGGATCTGTCCACTGCATGCTCCTACCTGGTTAAAAAGGGACTATCTCTCTCCTTGGGTTCATGAAAAAAACTATACCATCCAGCCACCACCATTGTATAAGGGATCTCAAGTAAGCCACTTGATTTTCAGCAGTGGTAAGCCTTTGTAAGTTTTCCTGAAAGCTGCTGGCAGCTTTTGGTCACTGAGTGACCAAGAATGAGACAGAGTCAGGTATTTACTTCTGATTACCCATCTCTCCCACCTATATTCCTGACTCTTTGGCTAATGATGTCTGATTTCAGAGGCGAGTGCTCCATACCTTTCAGCAAGTGTATGGCACTCCTCTTGCACAAGATGGTGATAAACTGTATCTCATCGGTGCCCCGTATCTTCTCTCCAGCAGCATGGAGAGTCTGTAATTTAACACACAATTTTTAGAGAGATGTTCTCTGTGTGTAGCTGGTAAAGGATCAGAGTTTGGTTTAAGTTAGGGTTAGGGTGATTTTAAGTAACCTGAAACACTGTGTGAACTAGACTCTCATAGAATTGTTGCTTATTAAACCCCTTGACTGTGTCTTCTAGTCAAATTGGAGCAACCAATATCTCCAACCTTTCCATTCCTCCTCCAGCTGTTGGAGCAGACAACAAGACTCTTAGGTTTTCTTCTCTATTCTTTGCTGTTCCACTCTACCATACATATACTTTCACATATTTAAAGCGGATCTGAGCCCAAGCCCAGCTCTCATCACTCCTTTTTGGAACAGCAAGGCTCAGCAATGCAGGCAAAATTGAAGAACCCCAAGTTGCTTCTGCTTGAAGACCACCCCTTCCCAAGCTATTGTGGCTCCAGCCTTCTGCTGATCAGGACTCTGTTGCCTACTGAAGCACTTTGAAGTTTAAGACAGATGGGATGCAGGTATATCATCAATCACGAGCATTTGGTAGTACCTCTGCATCTTGGAGAGCCAGTGCTGGATCTACATAGAAAGTGGCATTGTCCCTCTCACCCTATGAGAAGAAAGAGAAAGGTAACCACTTTATTTCACGAAGAAACTTCCATATATAAGGATCACGGCATATATTCTGAGCAAAGATCAATTATCCTGAGAACTATTTATTTCTGCAGAATACTCAAGTAGTAATGTTTCAGACAGCACAAGTACTAACTCCCTCCCTGAGAGGCACTGAAATCAGACATATGAAGCAAAGTCAAAAAACTGCTAAATTATTCTGCTGGTAGGCAGGAAAATTTGGAAAATGTGGTAAGATAAATGCATCCAAATGCACTCAGCAGTGAGAACACAGCCCCTGGAAGGCTGGTGAATTAGAGCTGAGGGGTATTATTTTCCAAGGCCCTTGTAGAGCACAATAGCTTTATGTGTATGTAAAAGTGAGGTGTCTCCCTGTGGCAGAGCTATGTTCCCAGCTGCTAAGGGAGGGAGGAATCCCTGTTTCAGTCACATTGAAGTTGAACCACAGATCCAGCCAAAGTCACACATTTGTCTCTGTATTGCCTCTTCTACTGCGAGTCTTCTCCAAAAAAAAAAACCCAAAACAAAACAAAGCAAAAAAACCCAGGAAGAGAACAATGCTTCATTTGTTGTTCATTTCTCTTCTCTAGCATTACCTGAAGAAGGCAAACCAGAATCTGTTCCAAGTAGCCACTTGTTTCTGATTTTATGTCTTCTTCCAGATCAGAACCATATTCTACCCAAGGAAAAGAGGACAAGGGAAGGATTTGTTATTTGGGTCACATAGTCAGGGTATTGCCAGTCACTCAAGACATACAATACCTGACACTAGTCAAGAAGGTTGCTAGGGAAGAAGGACAGGACTGAGATCAGCTCACACCCTCAGTGATACCCAGGGCAGCATTTGCAGCAGAGTTGGTAGCTCCACTGATATCCAAGGCATAAACACATATTTAACATTACAGATAGCAAAGAAATAGAAAATATTTACAAATACATATTTGATACAATCTTGATGGAAGTTTATTTGAAGGGGAGAAGCAGCCAAGTGTATAGCTACAATTTTGTTTGCATTCTGACAGTAGCATGTGGCCAAGTTGAACCAAACCTGATTTGCTGACCTTTTCCTGCAGCTGAGTGTAAATCTGGAAAGGGAATTTAAATTCTGTCAGGATAGCCATGTTCTATTTTGCCAGGCTGAAAGCAGAGTTAGGCTGCACCTTCTTGCTTTTAAAAACACCAGCTACCTGCTGACAGTGCTAGTTGGTAACACCATTCCTGCTGTGCAATTAGACAGTCATACATTGCTCTGACCACACAGATCAGGCCCCAGGCACTTTACCTTCTTTGTACGCCTTGATTATCTCTCTGATCTGTGCTTTTGTTCGGGATGCCAGGATCTCTATGATAACATCTTCACTTGTTCCCAAACCCTTTAATAGAAAACATAGGGGAGAAATAAAAGTGGAGAAAGGCATCTAGTCATGGAGTGAAATTTATTGCTGGAGAAGTACTGTCATATGAGGAGTCAAAGCACATAGCCTAGTGCAGCAGTGTTGGGCTGCCTGATGAGCTGTGAGAAGCCATCATGATGAAAGCTGGAGACACAAAGCACATTTGGTCTGAACACGGTTTTTTCTACTGGTGTGCCTAACTCACGAAGGATGATTTTATCTAACCTTTCACAATGCATTTCTGCAATGCATTTCTGGATTTGGATCTCTGATGACAGTGTTAGAGGGATGCAGTGGGACAGACCAATACTTGTCTAGTTAGTCCATCTTTCTACCATTTTAATAGACCTCTCTGCATCTGAAACTTGAACTGCATTGATAGGTAGGATCTCGACCAAACCCAGCCTTGCCCTCACGCCACCACTTCTTGATTTCTTAAGGGTTTCATGGCTCAGTTGGGACATCAGGGCAGTAGCTTTGTGTCACTGAGCTCTGTTCAGGAGAAGCACAGCAGAGAGCAGCAAAGAAATGTTTAAATAAAGAAACAATCCATGGAAGTTCATTCCTTGCCAAAACCAAGGTTAGTTTGCTTTTGCTTTCCCCAGGCAAGATGAGAAATGCATGTACAGAAACTCATTCAGCCCAGATATTAAAGCAGAAATTCCCCCCGGAATATGCATTGACAGTACAATTAACTATTTCTCAAAGGCTACTGCTAATAACAAACATAGTCATGTAGCAGTCCAGTTATTGTACTGCTTCCATGCTACTACTTAAATATCAGCATGCAATTCACTTACCTTCATGGCATCATAGAGCTCCTTGGCCTCATACTTGAATGGGGAGTACATGAGAGCTACAATGAGCCTCTCAAAGTTGCCACTCAGTTCACACTTCAGGCTATCGATCAGATCCTGTTAAATATGCATCACAGAGTTACACAAAAAGCCTCATGGGATCTTTTTACTGCCTAATGTTGTTTCCATCGCCATGGCCTACTGTAAGGAAGCTGAATGACAGTATTGTGTTGATGGTTTATTAGAAAAGGTCCTGGGACTGGAAAAGGTACCTGTCTCCAAAATGAGATTTGTCTACATACTTCCACATTCCCTGTTGTCCCACTACTTAAGCATCTCCCAAGAATTAATTAATTCTGCAGAAGGGTAGGGAAGATTAAAATCTTCATCCACTCTGTTTTACTCAGTGAACAGAACCAGGCAGTTGAAGGCCTTTAACTGAATAAAGTATGTAGCTTCACACAGAGCTGATTCCCAAAGCCTGCATATACACATGAACCCAGGGCTTCCACAGAGTCAGGCATGTAGTCTGTCTGAAGATAAACTTCAAACTTTCCTATCCCTACAATGCATTTTTGTTATGGTATGACTCACACTGTTTCAGTGGGATGTGAGCACTCTCTATTCATTGCCCTATACTTGCCACCCCCGTGTTTTCTTCCCTTTCTGAGGCCCTTTCATGGCAGTCCCCTTTCCAGCAAGGGTCACTGGAGACTCCAGAGTAGGGCTGGTGGCAGAGCTTGCTGATGGAAAAGTTTTCCCAAATGACAGTAAGATTTTACCAAAGACAGAAAGATAATCACAGGAAAACATGGTTGTCAATAACTGCAATTTGATTCAATTTTCAGAATTTCCAAAGAAATGTAATTAAATAAGTTTTTAAATTGAGCTTTCTTTGGCATTTAAAAGGACCCCAAACTAAACCAATATTTTACTCAAAATGCCACTTAGAAAAGTATCCATTTTTGTTGCAGCTTCAAAAAGAAGTTAGACTTGAAGTTAAAATAACAAATAAAAAAATATTTTTAAAGAAATATTTCTAGTAAAAAAAAATTACAAACTTTGGGGGAAAACCAGGTTTTCCAACCAAAAATTGATTTTACACATTCACCCCAAACCTCACAAATAAATATTTATCCACTTATTTGCAGAAGACCTGCATATCATTTGCATCATGCTTCAGGATGAACTGTATACCCATTTACTACATTCATTTACTGCATGCACTGAAACAGTGACGGAATATGGGTTTGGTTTGGAAGAACCTTTCCAAACTGTGCTTTGAAGGATTTGGCAATCTCTTGACGCTGTGCATTGCTCCTCTTGGTTAGGACATCAATTATAGCCTGTTCATCAGTCCCTGCAGAAAGCAACAATAAGCCATAAGCACAGTACACAGGATAAGTTGAGACTAGTCCAAAAAATCTCAATTCAAATATTCAGACAACCTTTCCTAGTCCATTGTCTTCATGTAGAATTTGAAATGTGTACTGAAGAAAATTTAATTTTTAATTTTCCACATTAAAAGTGATATATCTGGCTGCAATTTTCTTAAGGAATCGCTTTCAACTTGGCAATTAAAGCAGAGCATAGAATTTACACATGAATTTGGAGTCAACTCACCAAGCCCTTTCATGGCCTTGTACAGAGCCTGAGCATCAGGTGTGGGGTCAAAGTTTAAAGCACCTGCCACAGACTTGCCCTCTGCTTCACTCTGAAAGAAGAAAAACGTAGGACTTTTCACCACTGCTTTTCATCAGCTGAAGAAAAAGTATTTTGAAAATATGTTAATAATATTTGTTGCTTGTACATGGGGAGGGAACTGTAAAGTAGAGGGATTGGTTCAAAATCTCTCAGCAGAGCAGAGCTCCAAAGAGAGCACAAGTTTCCTGCCTCCATCTGCCTGTACCAGCCTTTGGCTCCCGGCAGAAACATGAAGTGCAAATCATTAATAGTGACACTGCTGTGACAGTCATGTGCTGATCACACACCATTTTCTACTTATAGCAGCTTTATTCTGCTGCTCCTGCACAGCTGGTTTCAAGAAAGAAGCATTTCCTCTGAAAAGATTTGGGCCAAGAGATTACTTTGAAGGAGAGATCCATCAGCAGGAGTGCAGGTTTTATGTTCTCACCTGAACCAAGGGCCAGCTACGCAGGAATCCTACAGACATCTAAGTTACTGCCAGTGCCAGACTTCCAGGGCAGAAAGACAAGACGAGACTTATTCCAGTCATTACAGGGTAGTAGGGCCATCAAAGAGAACTCAGGCTTAAGAGCTTCAATTTAACATCAGCTGTTAGTCAAGGGCCTGGCTTGAAGATATTTATGCATCTCTAACAGTATGGTCCTATCAACAGGGGAGTACGCGAGTGGTTAGGCATAGAATCATCACCACTTTATTCCAGTAATGGACATTATTTTCTCTTTTTTAGCAGCAGAGATTTAAGTTGCTCTAGGAAACTACTATATTCTCATAATCTTAGTTGCAGAGATAGGGTTAATACTGTACTAATGATATCAGTATGACCTGATGGATTTTTTAGTGGGAGTGGTTTCACAGTCAGTGAAGTACCTTCAAATCAGAGCTTACAGACCAGAAGGAATCACTTGGTTGTCCTATCTGACTTGCATAACACAAACCACCAAATGCCACCCAGCAGCCACCTGCTATGATGCAAATCCCTTCTGCTCTTATTTCCTGTGAGAAACAGGGCTTTATCCCTATCTCCCAGAGCCCTTCCAGGTCATTCAAGCCCTCCACAGAGATAAAAAGCCTCCCCAGGGGAAAAAGCCTTCAAGTGATCCTTGACAGAAAAGCTTGCAGAAATTTCCTTCAGGACCTGCATTTCTGGCTTTTAGCAAGAGGCTGGAAGATTGATGGCTGTGTGCTCAGGAGTGTCTATCAACAACTTCCAGGTCTAGCCTAGCTCACAGCTGGAGCATGCCCACATTGTGCTGCACAGATGCTCAGGCTGGCTGAGGGCAAATTAGCTCAGGTGTCCTTGTCCAGTGCTTTGCCAGTAGATGTAGCTGACACATGTTTGCATGCCAGTCTCTTTGCTGGTCAAGCTCTGGAAGTGGTGACAAAAAACCAAAGGGCAATGATGGTTGTTGAGACAGGCAGTATATTCATCAATCAGCAAGATATGGAGAAGTTTGCTCTACAGCAAGCATATAGACAGACTTCTGTGCTACCACATCTTGCTCCCAGCTGAAAGAGCAGCTGTGGAGGGTGTCAACAGAAAACTTTTCAATAGATGCAGCTTTGAATCCCAGTGATTACTTAGCATCAAGTTTAAGGCTGTGATGAAGCTGTCACTGCAAAAAGAGTGGTGACTAAAGCATTACCACCCCCAACAGTTTGTCGTCAGCCTGGAACAGAGTTTGGCTGAGCTAGCAATTACTCCTCTAGTGCTCTGTGAAGTCAGCCAACACCATCACAGCTACTCTCAAAAGCAGGTTACGCTCATCCATCTGATTTTGCTCTGAAAGAGATGGACAATGGTCTGTAGCTGCATGTAAGGACCATATCAGAGAAACACTGGACACAACTCAGTGAAAGACGAAGTGCAAAGCTGAGCTTTCATTTGAAGGCAGCAGAACAAACTGAACAATAGTCATCTTTGACACTAAGTCAAATAAACATTGACAGCCCATCAAGGCTCAAGTGGCACACTCATGATTCAATCATAAGACCTCATTCTCTGTCTACATAATTGTTTCAGCACAGGCTCAATCACAAAAGGTTTCCAGAGAAACCCTGTTCATTTTGGTCTTGTTTCTCAGATGAACTGAACCTACAATTACCTAACTGAAATTACTCAAGCCATCTGTGTAACTTGCATGTGAAGATGAATAATTCACACGAAAGCAATCGAATCAGTGTACTTCAGACATGATGCCCTCAAATGTTTTACCTATAAATGAAGGAAAGGGAAATTAAGTCTTCCTACCAAAATATTTTCAAAACTAAACAGCAGTTTGTTGAAAAGCTACAATTTGGGGACAGATGGGGTCACTGTTGTTTGGGTTGGGGTTTTTCTGGTTTTTTTTTTCTGTTTGTTTTGTTTGGTTGTGGGTTTATTTGGTTTTCTTTTCAGTAGAAAGCTTCTGAAAAAGTTTCACATTTTTTCGTTCTTTTTGGTTTTGAACTGTATTTTCTATGAAGGGTTTAGAAAATCAAAACAATTTAACATCCTTCCTTTGTCCTCTCATCTTTCTCTCATGCTTCTACTCCCCGCAACACCGACAGGTAAGAAATCACTGGAGCTTTCAAGAGCTTTTGTCCTTTTCTCACTCTGAGTTTTCAAATGATTTGCGGCTTTGGGCATAGTGGAGAATAGATCATCAGAAAAAGGAAAGTTGAAGTGAGAGCTACTCCAAACTTTGGAATAAAGAGAGTACTACTATACTAAACTTCCAAAAGGAAATACGGAGGCAGAGGGAAATGAGCAGAAAGGAAGATTACAATTTTATTTTTTTTTTTTGTGTGTGTGGGGGGGAGAGGATGTTAAAAAATCAACATAGGTTTTGAGATGAGGAAAGTTTCTTATCTGGAGCCTACTGTGGAAAAGTAGGAATTAGTTTGGTGTTCCCCACCCCACAAGGTGGTTTGGTTTTGGTATAGTTTTTTTCTTGAGTTCACACCCCCTAGTTGTGAAAATTGTAACTGAGAACAAGAAAATGGTCATGCCCATGCAAAGTGGTTTCTCTCTCCTTGGTGATGTATTGCACCCAAGGTAATACAATGCACTGCAACACAGCTCTCCTACACCTCATGGGTACCTTTGCTGGCAAGTGACAGCAGAGGCCCCTCACCCCCTTCTCAAACACCAGTGCCAGGCTTGGGAGAGGAGCAGTAGCACTGGAGCCTTCGTGCAGGCTCACCCCTTGCCCAGGCTTCTGAATACGAAGCCATCTTCACAACAAGCAGAGGATTTGGGACAAATCTTTCCAGAAACAAGACAAAAACAGTCCAGAGAAAGCCTGTGCACTACTGGCAGTGGTGCTGGACAGGGACTGGGAATGGACACTCTACCAGTAGTCTTCCACTGCATGTCTCCAGCAGATGTCTTCTAGGCTTTAGCTTATAGTTATCTGGCAGTAAAATCTAGGGGTAAACATGACCTTCCATGGGGCTAATGGGAAAGCTGCCATAGCTAGCAGCAGAGCTGTTGCACATCACCAGAGCTGCCTGGCACCTGGCCTGAGCTGTACCCTAGAGGCTGCCTCAGCATACCCCATGAGCATCCCCCTGTCCTGCCACATTCCTCCCAAAGCCACAAGGGTTTAGAAGCGAACATACACAGCATTTCTGGCTCCTTGCAGACTGACAGGGTGTTCAAGTCCACATCGTCATTGCAATATTAAAAACCCACCAAGGAAAAGGACACTGGCTTGATCCTATCTTCTGTGGCTACAGCCTGCCAGTGCAGCTGGGAGCAGGCCAGTGCCCTGATCTCACTGCCACATGAGACAAGAACTTGCAGACTCCATCTGTGGAGCTTCGTTGTTCCTCAGTACCATCTCCCTACATATACAGGCACACAAACACCCCCCTGCACCACTCTCAGCTGAAGGATCATAGAGAGTCTGCTGCTCTTCTTAAAGCCACCAATCATGTTAACACCTTCCTTAATCAAGATTTTTGAAGTGCTGAATACCATTTTATAGTCAGAAACCCAGCAAATAGATCTTGCTGTTTTTTAAAGAGAAACATTTAAATCCCACACAGTTCCTGATGCAACTTACAAGTTGCCTTATGGTGCAAAAAAATCAGGGTGTCTTACTTCAATATTTCCTCTACTTACCCAGGCCTTCCACCATGCCATTGCAGTCTAAGTCTGGGTCTGTTGATGAAGAAAAAATACACATATCACACCTCACAGTTAGGGAATCTGAGATTTGAAGGGGGTGGAGGGAGAAGAGGAAGAAACAAAAGCTCTTTTCTGTAAACTTACCACAAGTAAACTGGAATAACTGTACTCCTCAGGAGGCTTATTCCCTCTGGAAGCTGCAGAATGTAACTGGCCTCTCTGCTGGGAATACACAGGTATAAACCATCCTTATCTACAAATTCCATGAGGCAACGCCCTCAGACATGGCTCAACCTGTTTTTCACAGGGAGAGATCAAGTTGCTTAATATACGAGCCTTCCCTTGTGCGGAGCCAGCCCTACGTTCACCCAGTTGACTAAAGCTCATTGTAATTTTTCCACTGCTTCTCCCTATACACACCCTTCCCTCCTAACATTTTGGCCTCTGGCACAGATACAACATGCAAATTACAACCAGGTAATTTCTCAGTATAAAGCCCCACTGGGACATGGTGAGTTCTGCTACAACAGAATAAGCTGCTTACTCATTATTACCAATCCTTGCTACCTCTACCAATCTGGAATACCAAACCAGGATTCTGAGACTTAAGCCCTCCTCTACCATCCTTCCTTCGAAAGAGCTTATTAAACATCCCCCCTCCCCTCCAAAACAAAACCCACACACCACAAAGCCACACCCCACACCATACCATGTCCTTCCTACCTACACCTTACAGTAAAGCTCAGTAAAGCAGCAGACTATACAGAGATTGGGAGGTTCCCCCCATCCCACACCTAGACTTGCGTGGCATGAGTCAAGAAGCATCTCTAGGCTAGTACAGGCCCAGAGCATTTAAGGCTAATAACTTTCAGTAATGCCAACCCCAGCAAAGTTGTCATAGGGCTTGCTCTAGCTGCTGTGACATGTTCAGGCTCAGAAGTGGAGTGTGAAATGCTTTGGGTTTTTTTCCCCCTTTTTGTGTTTGTTTTAAAGAGAGAGGAACAGCTCTCAATGCTTTAATTTGGAGAAATGTGTCTGTGAAAACAGCTGAAATATCTTATGGTTGTAGCCATATTTTCCTGTCTAGACTTTTGTCAGAATCCACCAGTGACAGCATTTATTTATTTATTTTAAATGGAAAGCTGCCCTGATAGAAATGTTCCCACCAGTTATAACTTAACCCTTGCTATATAGGAGCCTTGTCCCCTCTCACATTTACAGACCCACATGGGATGCTGGGTAAACACCAAATTATGGTCCTCTCTCATTCCTTCCCACACACTGCTATTTCACTTTACCGAGCAGGGTCCTGGTGGCCTGGGAAGCTGCCCTGGCTATTCCCAAGAGAATGAGCTGTGTCAGCTGCTTCTGCCTCAAACACATCCATCATATGGTGAGGGCAAGTTGTGAAGGAAGAGGCCTTGCTTTTGGCATAATAAACATGCCGCTAGGGTCTGCACTAGCTTGGTTTCTAGCCATGTTTGAGAGGCAGGTTCAGCAGCAGCACACAACAAGGAGAGCTCATGAGTGGTCCTTCATTCCTCCTCCTCCTTCTCCTTCTCCTCCTCCTTCTCCTCCTCCTCAGGGTAAGGTGGATTCATAAGCAGGGTGGATTTGCTTTTGCTGGATCCAAGGCTGTGTCTGGCTGACTATCCCTGTGCTGGGATTTAATTGGGTCATCTTGCCATAGAGGTCAGCTTTCTTAAGGACTCCAAGGACAAAGAAGCCCTTCTAGACAGAAAATCACAGAGTTACGGCAAACAGCTGTAGGTCACAGAGGGGAGCAAAGACCAAACCAGACAGAAAATGGGAAAAAAATCCCAAGCAATCATTTTTACCAGCATGAGCTAAAAAGGCTGTGAAGGGGCACAACAGGGAATTTCAGTGCAGGAAAACACTGGCCAGATTTTAATAAATCAGTATGTATTGGCTAGGAAAGGTCTGGAGAACCTGAACCCTGCAGCAAAGCTCAAGGCAGCTCTGTGCAGCCTTCATACATACCAGAGCAGTTGGCACTCGCAGGCCAGTGTAGCAGGAGGCAGACAGTACAGTTCAATATCTCTTTTTTTTTTGTGAGGTCCTGTTAAACTGAGCAGCTTTAAACATGAATAGATTCATCTTCACTACACTTCTTGTCCCCCTCTTAACATACATGCTACGTATGTGAGTAAGCTTGCCTGTGATTCATGCACTTTACTACTCTGTATGAGACACACACATCTTTGATAGCACCAGTAAGCTCTGCAAGGCACAACCTCACATATAGCTCAGTGATACCCTCAAGAACGTGCAAAACTTCATAAAAGGGGCAAAAGATGTTGCATGGGTTCTCCCAAGCCTCACTGTCTCACACCCCTGCCCCTCAAGAGGCCATTTTTGCATCTCAGGGAATACTTCTTTTTGGAAAGTAAACTCCAAATGCACAAAGCTTGTCAATAGAAACTCCACCCATCATCATATTAAGGTGGTTAGAATTAGATATGGACCCTGATCCTGTTTGCTTGTATTGTAGGTACTGTGGTACCCCACAAAATATAGTAATCTCTCAGGCATCTGCAGGAAGAACACTGGGGCAGTGAGTCAATCATACTATGGGTACAGACACCTGCAGTGTCTCCACAGTGGACCTTTCTTGAGCCTCATTCATAGGCCTCCTCTAAGCTTCCAGAGAGTCCCTGTTCCCAACGATACATCTGGCACAGCCATCAGCCAACAAGAGTGGGCAGAAATCTCTAGCAGAATATCATGCACTGTAATCAGGTTTGGTCTGTGCATTTCTAAACCATTTGATTCAAATCAATTTTCAACTAAGACAAAACAGAGACACTATCAGCATACTCAGTTTTTTTGACTCTGTCTTTGGGACTTTCTAAGCTAGAATCAGTGACCTTGGGAGGTGTCCTTGATATATAGCCAGTGTAAGGAAAGTTAGGAAAGAAATCACAAGCAGGTTTTTTCTCAACCTTTTTCAAACTCCCAAAATACTTAATGCATGACAAAAAGCTGCTGGTAGCCTTAGACATACTTCAAGAAGCTTTTACCACCCATTAAGCTCTGGCAGTTCTGTCTTAGGCTAGATGAAGGCAGTCTAAAGGATGCCTTAATTTAGATTGAGAGTGACTCAAGTATTCCAGGGTGCAGAGGCAGCCTTCTTTCCCATCTGTAGATTTGTAGTCTGGCCCTATGCCTGGAAAATTTCAGACCATGAACTGACTGCTTTGGAGCATGAAGGCTTATAGAATTCAGGTTCTCAACTGTTCCGCAATTTCACTTACTCCATGGCTTTTGCTTCTAATAGAATTTTTCAAGCCTATAAAGAATAGCACAGCCCATTGAGAAATTTTCCCCAAAGTTTGTATTCTTTTTTTTTTCAGCCAGGAACTTGGACATTAAGTGGAATCATTATGGAAAAAACAGATCAAACATAGATATTTCTGTACAAAATTATAATCTGATAAATGTAAGGTATAACTACTAAAATTTGGGGAAATTAGAGCATATCCTTAAGGCCAAACAGCAGAGAGGTGTTCTGCTACAAGGCTAAAAAATGGATAACTTTCTCCAATCTAGTCTGTAGCAATACCATGTAGAACTTTACCTCTGATGAGGACCCAGTTAAGCAAACTGCATTGTTCTTTGTCTTTTTTCAGTGCATAAAAGAAGTCACCAAACTCATGCAGCACTATGCAGACATTACCCCCTTACTTACAAGTCTTTTAGCTTTACACTCATTATTAACACTTTGCCCTGCTTTCCAGTGTCTTACACCAGTCTTTTGTCCCATCATCTGCTATGTTTGCAGACAGGCTTGCAAACTCATTGTGCAAACTGCACTAGTTTAATCCTGAAGATTTTAAGCCACTATGCAAACAAGTCCAGAGACCAAACACTACGTCATGCTGCTGCTCCTTTTTCTTCCTGTTTATCACTACTTACATGGATAGGAGCAGCCAATGCCCTCACAATCTATTAAGCAAACACCCTTACATATACTAATCAACTCACCATCATCTGAAATCAGATCATTATATGAGAGAGCTGTGTAAATTTGCCAATAAGCCAAACCAAACAAAAAGTTATTGTCTGTTTATGAAACAGGTGTGAGCTGGGGGAAATGAGCAGATGAGGAAGGCAGAAGTCTGAGCAAGAAGAGCATCTATAATGAAAAAATAGTCACTAAAGCCTAAAAAACTTGTATTCACCTACCTAGCAGCTCACTGTTCACCCTGCCCTTTCTTCTCGTGCCTTTGAACCAGGTTTGACAGTGAAAACTATCTCAAAATAGGATTATTTCCATTTGAAAATCACTAGTGCATCTCAATTTTCTGATTTTCCTTCATTACTGCAATGTATTTCTCTTGCAATGCTGTGCCAAGTATTAGAAGAGAAAATTCCCGTCTATACGTTCTGAGGAGTGTTCAATCACAGAAGCTGCAATAGAGTAAAAACTCAGATCTTGAATCCTCTGAGAACCTTTGTAGCTCAGCAGGATGAGCCCCAGGGATAGCCAGTGCTGCA
Source organism: Melopsittacus undulatus (assembly GCF_012275295.1). NCBI lineage: Eukaryota > Metazoa > Chordata > Aves > Psittaciformes > Psittaculidae > Melopsittacus > Melopsittacus undulatus. Next base: position 92,155,364 of record NC_047530.1, read on the forward strand.
GGGGAGTGCACAGAGGTGTGCAGAGGTTGGTAAAGGGTGTGTGGGCTTCACCTTTCCAGAGCACTTCTGCTGCACAGTGCCCCTCTGCTGCCCATGGGAGAGGAGGATGAGGAGCTAACACAAACACAGCAGCTCTGGCTGAGCATTTTTCTGCTCATTCCTTTCTTGCGCTAGAGCTGCTGCCAAGAAATTCCTCCCAGTCACCCTAACAACTGTTCCCCACACAAAGGAGGTAATTGCTGCTCTTGTTTAACCCCAAAGACCAACAAAGAAAGCGCCTTCTGAATCAAAACAGGCAAAGGCAGCTTACTTGGGTCTGATGGGGACATGACAGATGCCAGGAGTTCACATGCCAGCAGCGGGTGGTAAGCAGCTTTCAGGAAGCCTTTGGATGCCAGGGTGTGAAATATTTTGTGCATGTCCCTATCTACCTCTATGGGAATTGATTTTTTGTGTAGTCCTTGATGGAATGTGCAGGTTTCTGCACACAATTACAGACAGTACTGTTGCTTGAAATGACCATGTAATGGAGACAGATTCATACAAAACAGCCTTAAGGGAGAAGAGAAAAAGCCTGACATAGTGAAGTGCAAGGTCCTGCACCTGGGTTGGAGCAATCCCAGGCACAGAAACAGGTTGGGCAGAGAAGTGATTCAGAGCAGTCCTGTGCAGAAGGACTTGGGGGTGTTGGTCGGTGAGAAAACGAACATGAGCCAGCTTCAGTGTGTGCTCGCAGCCCAGAAACCAGCCTTATCCTGAGCTCCATCAAAAGGAGCATGACCAGCAGGTCGAAGGAGGTGATCCTGCCCCTCTACTCTGCTCTTGTGAGACCTCACTTGGAGTATTGTGTGCAGTTCTGGTGTCCTCAACATAAAAAGGACATGGAACTGCTGAAACAAGTCCAGAGGAGGCCACGAGGATGATCAGGGGACGGAGCACCTCCTGTATGCAGACAAGCTGAGAAAGTTGGGGCTGTTCAGCCTGGAGAAGAGAAGGCTGCGTGGAGACATCATAGCAGCCTTCCAGTATCTGAAGGGGGCCTATAAGGAAGCCTGGGAGGGACTCTTCATTAGGGACTGTAGTGATAGGACAAGGGGTAACAGGTTAAAACTTAAACAGGGGAAGTTTAAATTGGATATAAGGAGGAAGTTCTTTACTGTGAGGGTGATGAGGCGCTGGAATAGGCTGCCCAAAGAAGTGGTAAATGCCCCATTCACACAATGGATGTTCACAACAAACAATGCAGTGTTCAAGGCCAAGTTGGGTGACAGGGTTTAGTGTATGGTGTCCCTGACAATAGCAAGGGGATTGGAACTATAGATTTTAAGGTCCTTTCCAACCCTAACCATTCTGTGTTTCTATGATTCTAAATACATAATCACTCTTTGCTGAAAGGCCCACTACTGGACTCAGCAAATCACAGACTTATCATGACATTGTCATCAAAAGAAACAGGTATAGGATTATACACAAGGAAGAACATTTTTCATCAGGTGCAGACATTTTCTTTTTCACCTGTAAAATGAATGGAAAATCTCTAATGAGTGAGTGCTGGGCCAGACACATGGCTTTCTGATTGATTCTGGTTACCTTCCCACAGCTGCAGAATCACAGTGACACTACTGAAGTCAGTGTGGTCATGCTAATTACATTGGTAACACTGGAGCTGGTATCCAGACCGCCCTTTGTGTGCATTCAGATGTTGTGGTGGACATAGCAAAGACATTTGAGTGTCAAAACCTTGACAAAGGGGAACAGAGACAAGGAGACCTAAAATGGGGCTTTTCTTTGTTGGGGACACAGCATTAAGTTTCTACTCGGGTACCTATGATCTTCATCACTTAAGCAGATCACTGGGGACACTTTACATGAGCACTTCCTTGGGCTCTTGGGCAGGAGCAAGGCTTTGACAAACAGGTCTGCCTGTGACAATTTGTGATTCAAGGTATAGGCAGGTTACTGAGCCATATCTCACAACACATCCTTCCCCTCACCTGGATGCCAGTTTCTGGGACCTGATGAAGAATTCACAGCTACTGGGAATGTGTGAGGGTGCATAGTTTAGTTTTTGTATTTTACTGTATGCTTATGCGATGGCTGTTTTTTCCTAAGAAAAACCAACATATTTCACAAATTGTTGTAACAAGAACAGAAAACAGGGCAAGTAATCTTATATCAGAGAAGACTTTTGCATTACAGGCACTAAAAATAGCCATAGTGCTGCTACAACAGCCAGCGCTCCTTAAGCTGAAGGCTGTGGTCTAGCTGTGTTGAAAATCTTCCAAGTTATTTCTTGGACACCTCTGCCAGCTATTGGTGGATGATCTAAGACCAGACCCTCTATGACACTGAGGTGATTAGATTCCACTGGGTCAGACCAGAAAGGATGTGTTCAGGGTCACGGAGAGAACAAGAAATCAAAACAACCTCTCTCAAGAGCTGGTCTCACAGCACCACAGTGTCTCAGTTGCAGAATGTCACCAAGTATTCATTCATGCCTCAACAGACTACCTTGTGACCCAAACTGTGGGTTATTTTCAGCACCAATTTTTGTCACAAAGGTGATAAATGAGAGCTGCACATTTCAGACATGGAATCATTGCCATCAGTTCATAGATAAGCTCAGTTAAGTGCAAGAACAGAACAGGACTGATGGACAGGGCTTGCTCACCTGAAAAATTTTACTCAGCCCATGTTTGAGGGTTGATCTGTGTTTCTTTAACAGAGATGTAACCATCAGGTCACAGCTCATCAGTGAGTGTGCCTGTATGAAGTGCAGTGTAGAAAACACAGCACAGGCTTGTGCATACTGCCACATTACCAGCTTGGCTCTGAAGAGGCTGCAAGAGGCAGGGACATGGCCAAGGAAGTAGTGGCTCTGAGGAGGGTGAAGAAAAGAGCCTGGGAAGGGAGAGTGACCATGGAAGGAGCTGAGGAGGGACTGACTGTGGCATGGAACCTTAGTGGGAGCCTTTAGCCATCAGATCATTTTTAATTGCAGAGAGCTACAAGACGTTTAATAGATGCTGTTGACTTAGGAGACAATCATCTTCTCCAGTGCTGGGCAGTAGGGAAAGCATCAGATTGCTGGAGAAGCTATGTGATGTCTGGAAGATTGCTTTTGTTAGGTCAGCATGTCTGGTTCTGGCCCTACGAGCTTTTGGGAATCTTAGCAGAGATTTGGGTAATACCTATATGACCAGCAAAATTACTGCATTGCCTTCCAAGTCAATAGTATCTAGGAAACAAATGTAAACTCTTATCCCAGAGGATTTTACAATTTCTATTTCCATTTCCATAAAAAGTCAACTCTTTTCTGATGTGTGCATGTATATGTGACTCGATTAAGTAGTTCAATCACATAGATACACATCTGCATAAACTGCCTTCTAAGATTACAGGCACACAGCACTATGGACAAAAGTAATCTGATCTACCAGGGCAAGCACACACTCCCAGCAGGAAGCTGCTCCCTGCTTAGTAACTGCAAATTCCAGCTGAGCATGTGGACCTCATGCTTGCAATGTCTCAGACCAGTGCTTTTCAGTGGTGAAGATGAGGAAGACCAGAGAGTATGGTAGTGATGTGGCCTACAAATTGTACAGGCAGGAGTTTCTCCTTTGCAGAACAAACAGAAGGGCACCTGGAAAGCACATGCAGTCTGTGTGCAGTAGAAAAGGCTGTTGATGGAACTGCTGGTTTAAGCAGGGTTTCACAGCAAAATCAGCTTGAAATAAGTATTTTTTTTTTCTTTAAAGCAATGCCAGTTTCCCAGTCTGCTCTGCAGAATTCCAAGTGAGCTGCTCCATTGTGGGAAATAAGCTGTCAAGTCCTGCCCTCCAGCCAGGCCTGCCTCCCTAGCCACCATGGCTGTCATCCCCCCTCTGCCATGTTGAGCCCTGTGCTGCCTTTACCAGAGCATGGAGTGCTGTCAAGGGCTGCAGTCCAAATGGCCACTCTGGGTTGGTACCATGTGCCATAATGTCCCTGTGCCTGTGTGCAGTGGCCTCCATTATGCAGGTGTCAGCCCTGCCAAGGAACATCTGGCTGGCGCTGATTCAGGTCTCACAGGATCCATGCAGGAAAAGGCGCTATCAGCTCTCACTGGACAAACCCTACAAAAACAGGCTCTGAGGCTGACACCTGCCCTTAGCCAGCTGTCTGAGCAGCAGCAGCCTTGAAGAGGCAAGTGCTTCTTCACAGCTCATTCTCTATGTGCAACTCTTCAAGAGCCAGCTAGGAAAGGGGCTACTGGGGCCAGATTCTGGCAGAGTCATCATTCACTTTTCTTCACTGCAAACACACTGACAAGTTATTTTCATACTTATTTCCTGCTGTTGAGTTGGGGCTGCTCCTGAACTACCAAAAATACCAGAATGCCAGACATGAGTCATGTGCACAAGGAGCCTCTCCCGCCTCTTCCCTCTGCCCCAGGGGGAGCTGCAAAGGTACCCAGAGGGGAAAGCCTGGCCAGGAGTGCTGAGCTGTACAGTTCATACAGCCAGAGCTGGGCTCTGTCCTTCCAGCAAAGGAAGCTGAGGAACAACAAAGGGCAGAGAAACAACCATAGCCTCATGTGCCTTCAGTAGCATCACAAGAGGGAAGGAAAGGCTTAATGCTGGCTGTGCCACCCCACAGAAACAAGTCTGTAGAGTTGATGAACCCAGGGTGCTCTGTCAACTCCTCAGTGCCCCTATTAGCACCAGCAGCCTCCAGCTCAGGGCCCTGGCAAGCAGACAATCATCACCAATGCACAGCTCAGGAAAATAACAGGATTCATGAAGGATGCAGAACACTCCCTCTCCTGATCTCCCTTCCAAGAGACCACTTTAGAGCTGCTGCTGGGGGCCACCTGGGAAGCATTCTGCCTTGTCTTCCCAGGGCAGTGCTGGGTCCAGATGGTCTGGGTTAGAGGCAAACTTGCTCCTTTGCTCCTGCATGTGGCTGGGAGGGAAATGAGCTATTTCCTATTTTGACCTGTGAGTCACTTCAGTGATGGAGACCATTAGTACTGGCAAAAATAGACATAGGGCTGGGAAACTCCAGAGCCTGCTGAATTACCGTGTTTCCCTGCTTACTTTTTCCCCTAGAGAGGGACAAGTGCTGCAAGGCGCTGGTAGTACTTGACTGAACCTGTTAGCCTGGGAGGGACAGACCCCACCAGGGTCTCTAAGACTGTCCTGGTGGACAGGCTGTCACCTGTGGGTCTCAGATATGGTCTGTGTGCATTCCTGGAGCAGGTGGCTCCTGGTGACACGCAGCAGACCCAAATCTACCATCATGATGACTATAGCTTGTAAGAGCTATTAACTACCTGCTGAAGGCACCTGTCTGCTGAGGACATGTCAGGATTTCCCAGTCAGAGCCAGGCTTAACAGTCTCACTGCTGCATTGGCATCTCCTTGTCACCAAAGTACACAACAGACCTTACACAGGTGGATCAGAAATCCAGAAAACAACAGAAAAAAACCCCTAAAGCTGACCAGTATTATCCCCTACCTCTAGGCATGCTCACTTTTAACTAAGCTGTCATTAATGCACAAGGAAAGAGAGGCACAAAGCAGCCACAGTTGTGTTTTTGAAGAGGATGAGCTCCCACATATGCTTGCCATATTTTCCCATTGGTTTTGGTTGTCCAAATATGCTTTTGATGATGAAAGGGTATCTTGGGACTCCCGTTTTCAGCTCAAAACATCTTCCTGTGTACCAAAAAAATAGAAACTAGAAAACATTTTAGGGCTTTTAGTATTTTAACCTGACAGTACATAAGCCATGATCAATGAAGAAGGAGCAGCTTTACTCAGTAAGCTATCAAATGCATGCTTGCTTATTACATGTGGCTATGTCCTGACTGCTGTTTCCCTGTACCTTCTGGGAAGACTCATGCTTGAAATCCATATCTCTCTGCCACCACAAGGAAAAGTGTTTATCTCCAATATGAGGTGTTCTGGGTCACAGACTCTAAGACATTTTTAAAGGGCCCCTACTTCTATTATGAAGAAACATGAACCCAAGAATCATAGCCCAGAGTCAGGATGCAGAAGGACACTGACATGGTGCTACATGGCAGTGACAGGCTGGCATGAGGAGACCTAACGACATTGAACTCTGTGGCAGACACAGATGGGGTTATCTTAGGATCCTCAATGAAGATTTATCCATGAACAACAATCCTGCACCTCTGAAAGCTTAAAAGGAAACATTTCTCAATCTATGTCACAAGCAAAACCACTCCACAGGATGTTCCATTTCTGTCAGAGAATTCTTTCATCTCAATCTCATCTCACTGTTCTCCCGGGCTGCAGTCAAGCAGCAATCAAAGTTATACCTGGCTAGGAAATTTCGTGTAGCCTCCCTCGCAGTAGAAAGTGGGGTCCTCAATGTGTAGGAGGGGGGAACTTTGAGGCAGAACCCGATGAAGCCTGCCATGAATACTAACACAAAGGGCAAAGCACATTCAAAGAATAAAGATCAGACAACTTCCAGCACGGGCAACATGCTCTGCCTGTGGTTTCCTAAGGAATGGGAGGATAGGGGAAAGAACATTTTTTCAGTTCCTAGCTCAGATTGCTGCAGCCAATAATATCCTTGCTACTGAGTTCCATGTAGCCAAATAGGGTATGTTGGTGTATGTTCGCATGTAAATGCCACTCCTGAGACTGCGAAGTATGTTTGATGAAAGATGCTACATCAGCGCTAGAGGTTATTTATAGACAAGTCCTAAACCAAAACCCTGGAACTGCACATTCCCAATCTCCGGGGAAGTTCAGGTCAATTCTGAACTTTGTTGTCTTAGGCACACATAAACCTAACCAACCACAGCTGCAGCCAGTGTCAGGTTTTTGTCAATGCAGAACAAAAATGCCCAGAGCCTTGGCTCCAGGACCACTTTTGTTTATCTGATCTCCATCGAGAACCTGGCCCTGCTTTTTGCGTAAGAAGCAGATGCAGGAACAAAAAAGAGCGAAGGCCACAAAACCATTTTGTGTGAGTATTGTCTTGCCGGTCTGGGGAGCAGAGTGAGAGAAAGGCAGGCTCTTTGAGCCCCTGACTCCAAGAGGGATGAGCACATGTCAAAGCAAAGGATTTTAGCTCCCATTAGCCGCAGAGCCAGAGTTTGAGCTGCCAAGAAGGGAGGACGATGCCTGCCTCAGCCACCATGCAGCTCCTACCTGACTTCACATGGCTACCACACCCCCAAAAATCAGTGCCTGCCATTTTTGCAGATGAGTTCACACGGGTTCAGGGGACTGCATGTGTGCAAGGACCAGCCCCCTTTCCCATTGCATGCAGGGCTGTGGCTGCCATGCTGGGCAGACTGAGTGCGTAGCACAGCTCAGCAGCTCTGCAGCACCCTTGATTACCCTTAATTGCAGCCTGCTGGGGATGGAGATTTTTGTGGCCTACAGCTATTGACCTTCTTGCCTGTCTTATGTTTCCATGAGCCCTGCTCCCCCCAGGCCCAATCTTCAATGGGCTCTAAGAGATACAGAGAAAGCATTAGAGGCATGGAGGGAAGAGAAAACTAGTTTCAGAGACAGTGAGGGAGAAGGTGATCTTAAGATCCAGTCCTGCATCCTTCAGGCAAGACTCCTGAAACAGCAGTTGTGTTTGATACCTGTTGACTCCAGGCTCCATAGGTATAGGATTTGCCATAGTATTTCTCTTTGCTAAAGTTTTAAGCCCTAACACCATGTTGTGGGTGGCTTCTACTTTGTTTCTATGCATTAGACAACTTTTCAAGACAGTAGCTGTAAGTTCAGACCCTGCCCATGTGCCAATCAATATTTGGGCACTGACTCCAGTAAAATTTACTGTTTCTACTCTGCTACGTGAGATCTGAAAGGGTTTCCAACAAACGATGGCTTACCTTTGACTTAATCAGGCAAACACTGAAATTCTCAGGCTAGAAACTGGAAACTGAGGCACAGAACATACCCTTGTCTCTAGTCAAATAATGAATGGGTAGCAATTTGAGGATAGGAATTCTGACAGCCCAACCCTACTTTCTCCTCCTGACCATTAGGTGGCTGAGCTGATCACAAACGAAGTACAGACAAAGCTTATCCCTTCTTAAAATGATCCTACAATGGAATTCTCTGTAGTGTTTAACCAGTAAGCACTTTTATTGTTGATTTTGAATCCATTAAGACTACATTATGTTGGATTATAACACTTCGGCTACATCTCCCACATTTGCATGCAGGCATTACATTTGCAAAGTTTTCTCAGAAAAAATGGAGCAGGTGCATAAAATGTATAAAGATTATAGGATTATAACGTGGAAGCAGCATGTCAGTTACAGAACTTTGTACCACATGTACCAGGAACGAACCCACACACCCATGTAAAAACTTCTCTGTTCCCCCAAAATCTAACTGCTTCCTCTGTCCCTCACCTCCATGCCCCAGCTATCAGCCCACATCCCCACTGTTTCTGAAAACACTTATCTTCTCCTAAAAAAGGTTTAGTACAGTACATTTTTTCCCTTCAAAACTAGAACATTTTTCCTTCACTACCCCCTCCCCCCAAAAACCCCATAAAATCTATCATAATCTACACATCTGTTCAAGCAGTTATATGTTAGGAGTCTATTGCATTATTCAAAAGTATCAGATCAGTACAAACTTCTAAACAAACTAGGATGACCCAAAAATTCCCATTCCCTAAAAACTACAGAGAACTGAAAATGCTATACTGCATTATCACACTTGCATGCATGTATCCTGAGCCACCTGTATTTATTCACCTTAAGCCCCTTTTAATAAATAACTGTCCAGCAGTAACATCCAGAAGTGTGCTGTCTCCTCCAAATTAAACTCTATATTTACAGAAGTAGGGATGTTTTCTCAGTGAAACGTGTTTTTCTAAAAAAAAAAACCCCAAATGAAATAACAACAATAAAACCAAACATACAAATAAAGAGAGAAAGCATATAACTGATCATGTTGTCTAAAGACCAACAGGAGTAAAAAACATTAGGAGCACCAGGTGCACATGCATTTGAACTGGTACAGTTCAGGAAATATGTCATTCATTGTTATGCTCACTCATTCAGATGAGGAGCTGATTCTTTTCCTTTCTTTCCCCCCTCACCCCCCCTTTTTACATTTAGGACCGTCTGCTCTGCAGTCTACTCTCACAGATGGCAATACATGCACTGAGGTTGAAAGATGGCTGTAAATATGCTTCGATCAACGTGGTTCTGTATCAGCTTTAAACACATGGGATTTCCATCCCCGCTGCTTTGCGACTTGTGCCATGTCACATCTGTGTTGTTAGCCAAAGATCCTCCTAATCCATATTTTTCTCTTAGATTTGGGGAAGCATTAGATATCCACTTTTTGCAAGTTTTGGATGATGCTACATGCTGGAAAATACTGGACAATCATCCCACATGAGAACATTAGTTAATATTTCCTATAATCAAAACTGACATACAAGCATACCATAACAAACCTTGAAATATCAAGACAGTTGGAGGGATTTTTGTCCATTTATTTTGAGCCAGGTCTCAGCTGATAGACACCAGTATTACTGCCTTGATTTCAGTTGGCCTATTCTGATTTTATTTGTTCCAAGTAAGTTTCAAGCTCAACAGATGGTGAAGTAGCAACCGTTTTCTCCTACTGCATTGTTATAGTGTCTGAGATCACTGCAAATGGGGACATTTCTACACAACTAACAGGCCATTTTGTAGCCAGTGTAGCATATTCATTGCCTCCCACCTTTGCAAAGGCAATTCAGTTCAAATTCACTTTTTCTTCTTCCCACTTTACAGGCAAACTAAACCTGCAGCGCTCCTATTGCAGAAGCTGCAGCCAAAACATGACTTACACACCAAATGCTTAATTTTATATAGTGAAAATTCTGGAAACTCCATTTATGCTGAATCTAATTTCAAATTGATGGTGCTTTATCATATAGAGATCTCATCACCTGGAAGCACAAACCACTCCTATTCTCGCTGCACTTGACAGGGATGCAGAAACTGTTAGTATCTGCTATCTCTGCAAGACTGGCTATACCAGCAAAGAATATTGCTCCCTTCAACAGCAAAAAAACAGGCATGTCGGATATGTTACTGTGAGAAGCACTCCCTAAGCCAACACCTCCATTCTTACTGGAAGTAAGTCAAGTTCTATCAACATTAACAAATACAAATCAGTACAAATCTGCAACTCTATGACCACCCTCAAGATCTGTACAGGTGCAAGACAATGTAAAATCTGGCTTCCAGGCTTTTTCCTTAGCTAAAGCTTACTCCTGTGACTGTGTGTCACACTGTCTGCAAAACGCCTTTCCATTCATAGCAGTGCTACTCTTCGAGCAACTTTTGTAAAGGAAGAAAAACCAAACAAAAACCGACACAGCTCCCACACACAGACACACGCACACACATGCACACACACTTCTTTCTCCTCCGAACAGAAATCCATTCTTATGAACCAAATTATGCAGACCCTATTCAAGTGACTAAAAAGAGTGAGGAGAGGGTTAAGTATACCCCAGTTCTCCTTTCTGATTACAATGAAGTCACAGGTCAGCAAAGTACCGGGCGTAAGGATGTTCCTCTCAACTTGCAGGACATTTTAATGCATGCAGAAATGCTTTGCTGGCTTAGACCTAAATTAGGAACTGCTCCAAGGCCAGCAGGCACCTATGACTATGATGTCACTACTTGCACCAATATACATGAGGTAAGAGCATAACTCAAGAGCAGAGCAGTGCAAGAGGAGAAAGAGGCTCTGTGGTTCTTCTGAGTTTATCTTTGACAGCCTCAGCTGCATACACACGGCATGTCACAGTGATCAGCATAGACTTATGAGAGCTTGGTATGGTGTTCTGCAAGTGGGACTTCCACTGGAAAGAGTAAGCCTGATCTCTCTTTGTACCAGTGCAATTTTATATGCCTGTAACAACTGCATAAAGAGGTCTAAAATCTGGAGTAACTGCATGATTCTGTTAGTGTTTTATCTTAGACTTATGTGCCAGTAACTACTGTGATGTGCTACACACCCCCACCTACACACAGATGGAGAGATAGGTATATGCTGTGTCATAATGCAACATAAACATTATTTCTACAACTATCCTAATAACACATCCAGTGCCAAAGCAAAACAGCACAGGAATTTGCAGCCACCCTCTCCAATATGATAGGTAGTGGTGAAGAAAAAGCAAGCTCAGGTGTTACTTTGATTCACTAGGGACTGATCTGGGCACAACCCATTCAGGTATTGCTCAGTGAACACTATTCATGGGCTGTCCCACACTCCCGCGTCACAAATTCCCACCTCTGTGTGGGTGCTCCCATCATTTTCTGGTGACACAGAGAATGGAGGTCAGAGGTGAGCAGTCACTATTTGGGAAGTACTTTAGCCAAACAATATATAAAACAGGGACAAAAGCTCATGCTGACACTTCACGCCATGCCTCTCAACCACAGGTAGACTGCAAGGTTACATTTAGTAGGATCTGAGCTGTCTAAAGAGCTACTTACAGAGAAATTCATATTTTAATCACAAGAGGATCTAGTTCTGCTTGGCAGTAAGATCAAAAGAAAATTAATCCAATTAAATTATACTGGAATCCCTCAATGCTGCTGATAAAAATAATACATGCTGTTTGCATATTACAGCATTCATGCTCAAATCGCGTGAATGTTGGCTCCATTTCAGAACTCATTTTCTGTAAATAAAAACTAAACATCCGGCCAAAATGTTGTTTTTTTTTTAAATTCCTCTGAACTTTGGACAAATCTGAACCCTGGCCATCAGCGGCTATCCTATGCAACTGAGTTTAAACATACGCAGAGATGGCAGGTTCAAATCCAATTTTCTCAGCAGAAAAAGATATCCCTCTTCAAGCTAGATTACTGTTGCTTGATTATTGGCACATAGTCTCATTTTACCTCATTATTGTTATAGCCTTCTTTTAAACTTCCATGGAAATTCCACCTGCAGAACCAAAGGCAAAAAGTTACCTTTGCAATTATTGTTCCATATTATCATCTGGATGCAGTACTGTTGGGAAAATAAAGCAATTTGCTCAATGAACTATGTTTAACCAACTTGCAGGTGGCAGCTATCAAAACAGCTGATGCATATGTACCGGCTAAAGTTAGTAATGATTTGACATACCAAGCCAGACAAATGTCATATGTAAATAGATCTTCAACTGTGTACATATAAAGCTGCTACTGTATCTAGATGATCACTTTGGTTTGTTTCTATATCCCATAGCTCTGAATCTATCCACTGAATATTTACTCAGCACGTGTGGTATAAATATATTCATACACTAAAATTGACACTTGGCAATTTTTCCTCTTTTTTTTTTTGACTTTTTTCTTCTTTTTTTGCTGACCAGCAACAAATTCTGCTATCTTTAACTGTAAACCGATACTCAATAAATATGCTGTGTTCAGCAAAGAGACATGTTTCGTCGATCAGGGTTTTGCTGCACTCTAAGCCATGGGCTGTGGTGGTGGGCGCGAAGGAGGAGGTCCAGGGGGCACTCGGGATGGGGGTGGTCCAGGAGGTGGCTGCCTGGAAGGAGGCTGCAGAGACACAGGAGGAGAATGATTCCTTGCAGCATTGTTGAGAGGAACTTCCTCACGCCGTGGCAGCTTTGGCGGTGGGCTGTAAGGGACAGAGGTTCCATCCGATTTCACTCGAGTGAAGTTCATGCATCTTCCCTGTAGGTAAAGAAAAATTCATTATCCATTAAAAGCAGGCGTTTTGACTCAGCAGAAGCTAGCCAAAGGGACTACAAGCAGAGGGGCCAGGCTGCACATGGAGATCTTCCATCCAGTGTCATTCACTGGGTCCTGAACATGACATTCAGACCATACTATAATAAAGATCAGCACTAGAAACTAATGCTTCCAGGAACTGTGGTGGAATTGTGTATGACAACAGTCATACCTGCCTTGGTGAGGTCTCTGACTAGCAAAGCTGTGCCTCATAGTTGACACGGGACTATACCAGAGGAACAACCTTAGCAAAGACACCATCTGTAGCTTTCCTTTTCACAGTGATGCTAGCCTAGCTGCTGCCTATGCTTTGAACAGTGCACTGGGATAGTACATCTGTCTTCTGTGCTGCAGTGTAAATTTGGCTTCCCTCACTAAAACCAACAAGGTTTGGGACTTGCACAAACAGTTTTCCAACAAGTGTGTTTTCAGAATATGTGTGGAATGCAGGTAGGCAGAACCTGATGGGAGAACTGTGGATGGAGATTTTAAAATAGGAGTAGCTTGGGTCTGAAAAAACACCAAGTACTGGGAATGTTCTAGTCAATTAGTGGGTAAATGCAAACATGTCAGGGTTTCCTATAGCCAGAGGAAAGCTTTGCACAGGTTACAACTAACCAAGTTCCAGACAGGAAGAAAGACGGACCCAAAAGTCCACCTAAGCTTTTCCTGTGGGGAGCAGCCAAAGGCTCCCAGGCACTTCAAACCTTACATGGCAACCTCAGACACCAAGATCTCTACTGTCTGCTCTACTTACTCATCCCATGACCCCTGACTTTTGTTACAAACTGCCCCAATATTTTTGTGGAGGCCACATGAAATCCTGCAGGCACAACCTTGTGTGAGGAAATGCAACACTTGGCACCACTGTCTCCACCTCCTCACCTACGGAGGTGGAGGAGATGCTTGTGCAAGAACCCAGCTGTCACAAGCTTGGCAGAAGTCTGCACCTTGAAGTCAAAAGGCCTCTCATTGTCATGTACAAACACTGAAGATGAAAACTGCCTGAAATGCAGGAGTGACACAGCCAAAACCCCATTAACAGTAGCTGGGATGTGGTTTCCAAAGAACTGTGGGCTGGAAAGTACCCATCCCATCTGTGATGAACTCCATCTGCTAGCACCTTCTCCTTTTATGAACCAAGCCCCTTTTGCTCCATGTAGCAATCATCTTAATGATGACAACCTCTACAGCTTAGCATAGAGGGGAATGTTACCTCTTTCTTTCTTTTCAAGACAAACACTAAATGGAGGAAAAGGAGAAGAACTGTTTGGTTTGTTTAGAAAATATCTGTCCCAGAAGGCATCTTCCCTCTGTTGTTTTGAAAGACCTGCAGAACCATGATGTGATGACACCAGAGGCTTAGGTTGCACACTGGAATAAACAAACCAAATTCAGCTCAAGGTTATGGCAACATCTCCCAAGCAAAATTCAGGAGAAAGACTCCAGATTTAGAAGAGCTTATCTAAGAGCTAAGCAGCTGTAGATCATGATCCCCACAGCTACCAATGGCTGTGATAACAGGGGAGTACATCAGTGACAGATGGCTGCTAAATCAGTGCTGCCTGGCATGATGAAACTCTGAAAATGCTTAGGGAATAGGATGAGTTTCTGTGGCAACCCCACAAATCACAGTTTCCCCTGGAATCCAGGCATAAGCAATCACAGGCGAACCACAACTATCTGTTTTGTTAAGTGACTTGTTCATTAAAACTATTTCTTTAAAAAGAAGGGGATTGCTTAAGTCTGTGGCTTCTCTGAAGAAAGCCAAGTAGTGTATCAGTAGAAGCTTAAATAAGCTCCAGAGAGCTCAGAAAATGATTCAACAAATGTACTAATCTCCAAAGGGTACCACTGTCCCACTTACTTGGATCAGATGGCTCAGGGCTGCAAAAGCTCAGCTGCAGCCAAGAGTTGTTTAAATGGGCATCTTGTTGCCTGTATGTGAGACCTACTCAGTAGTTCTCCATCCTAGCTTTCACCATCACAATTCACCACTGCACTTAAACAACAGTATCAATAAATAGGATAAAATCCTCTTTCTAAAAATCCAGGCTTGTTACAGTGCATTTTAGTTATGAACCAGGTGCAAGACAATATTATACTGGGGCCAGAGCCTTGCATGGAAGCAAAAGGCAAAAAGTCAAGGTCTTGGTCATTTATGTAACAAAGATAAACCATTGGATCAGTAAAACCAAGTCAATACTCTACTCCATCACAGAACTTCAGTCCTCACCAGTACTGGAGTGAGCAGCCACCCTTGTTAGCTATTTGTCTTCTGTTGTGCTCCATTGTATTTAGAGCCCACTTGGAAATTCAGCAGTATTTACTGCCATGCAATGGATGTCACAGATATATGTAACAGCTGTACTTCAAATACATTCAGAAATATCAAGGCTGAGTTTTCTTAAAGTTATTAATTTAGAACAGCTAAATAATCACCCAGAAGGAAAAAGGAGGAAGTCAGAGGTATTCAGAATCAATGCACCCTATGGGAAGAGGAAAAACTAAGGACAATCTGCCTCATAGTAAAAGCAAAGCTACAAACCCAACACTACTGCTTTTGCTTACAAGCCTTCCCTGCCTCTCTGTTGTCTCTTTCCCAAACATCAATTCCAAATATATTCATAGTCTATAATCAAAGGGGATCCCATAAATCTGTTTGCATTACTTTCACTTCAGTTAAAGTGATAGGCGACGTCAAACTGCTGCCAGTTTCTGCCACACTCACTGATTTGTCAGACAGATGGGTAATTTAAAGGCCATGCGCCGCATTGTGTCATGAAAAATACGGTTGGGTTGGGAGAGTCTGACAGATAGAGGCTTGGATGATCGATGTATGTATTGTGACACTTCCTCGCAAAAGATTATTGGCGTTAGCCTGCA
Organism: Melopsittacus undulatus; assembly: GCF_012275295.1. Classification (NCBI taxonomy): domain Eukaryota; kingdom Metazoa; phylum Chordata; class Aves; order Psittaciformes; family Psittaculidae; genus Melopsittacus; species Melopsittacus undulatus. The sequence goes on from NC_047530.1 coordinate 92,171,007, forward strand.
ATCTCATATATCAAAGACTTCTGGTGAATACTGGAGGAAATCCTCCTGAGTACTTCAAGCAGCCATTGATAAAATGAGGCCGAATCCTTAGCCAGTGTAAGTATTAACAGAGGAAAGGGAAAGGGAGGAACAATTGGTAATAGATTGTAAATTGCAGTTTGGGCTTATCAAGCATATTTCATCAGAGGATTTCTAGGTTGAAGAGTTGAGTCCTCTGCTCATCACACTTCCCCAATAACACAGGTATTCTACCTAATACGCACATCCCTCTGGGGTTAGTTTATAAATAAAACCCCATGATGTTTCATAAAGAAATATGCTAACCACAGGATTTTTAATATTCTGTGTTTGAAAGGACTAAGTAATTTCCTCTCCAAAGGCATATATAAAGGCTTTTAAACCATAGAGAACATGGACAATCAGGCACACTCACCTATGCTCTCCTTTCACAGGAGATTAACAGGGATTAAAAGCCACCTCCATTTTAATAGTGGTAATAGCAGGTATTTTTTCCAGAAGCATGGTATATACCAAGTGTTTTAGGGAAGGTGTCAGAGTTGCAAGGTGTGCTAATACCAGGATGATCTCAGACACAACAGCTGTTGGTAGCTGCTGTATTGTTTTCTAGGAAGCAGATGATCTGTGTAAATCCAGTTTTGTCTTGGTTTCAGCCCTGCTCCCAGTACAGCATCCATCAGATGGTGCGACCCGCACTGTGTACTGTCATTCACGCACTAACTGAAGGTCAGCATTGTGCCATATGGAGTTACGCCCTTACTTCAGCTCACATCTGCACAGTATTCCTAATGCACAATTATTTTGCCTCCCCATATGTCCATCTACTTGTTAGGCTCTTGTTATGCTGCTTGCCAAATTGGCTTTCAAAAAGTACAAATACTGAAGGAGCAGGATCTGCTCTTGTCCCGACTCCAGCTTTTATCTCAGTATAACAATCACATGTGCAATTCAGGCAATTTGTACTTCCAGGCAATGCCTCCTCGACCACCTAGGATGTGTTTTTGTGTGTGGTTTAAGCAGAGGGGAAGGAAAGGAGGAACCTCTTGAAAGGCACCGCATCATGTTTCTGGGCTACTTTCATCATAATTCTCAGTACATCATCCCCCAGTGCTTGTTCCCCCAAATTTTTATCTACTACTCAGCATGTTTTCAATGGAAAGGAACTACTGTTAAAAGAATCCAGGCAATTCAACGAGCACCCTGGGAAAGTCTCTTCACCATGATACTAAGAGCACTTCATCAAAAAAGAACTTAAAAAATCACCCCATCCACCAGTAGCTGTCCCTTTTCTCTGTTCAATTTAATACATGAGTGTTTATTCAACAAAAAACAAATCCAGGTTGTGTACGTAAAAGTATGCCTGTTTCTTATTTTTAGCTGCATTAGCTGACCTAATAAAAGATATCATTCCTTTACAAATTATTTTTGCTTGTTACAAATTTTGCTTGAATTTTCATTCACTCCTGGTTTTATTTATAGAGTCTCAGTACTGTAATTCTGAGTATCTGACTGAGGAGCTGGATTCGCTTAAATGCCTACTGAAATTTCTTTCTCTTTGACTTTGCAAGAATATGATACATAAGCTTTACATTTTAGAATGGATTAAATAAAACCATTCCTTTAAAGTTTGGGATTAGCAATCCAAAATACCAGGCCACCAAATTAAAAAAAAAAATAAAGTAGCTCCCAGTCAAAAGTACTACATGTAGGATACTGGAATGTGAAATGAACATAATTTCCTTGGGCTCAAATAAGTAGTCACCTTTGTCCCCAATTCTGTTTATGGATGTCACTGAGATGACGCTGCCAGCTTGCAATGGATGTGGTTCATTGGCATGTAGCTTTACTTCCTAAATAGCTATCAACAGTGCAGTGTAAAAGTGGAGCTCTAAAACTCAAAAGAATATATCCAGGTTTTTGCTCTTGTGGTTACAAAACCACAAGAGTGAGCATCTACAAAAGTCAGAATCACTTTAGCTAAGTGAATGTTTTGATCCACACACCCAGAAACCGATGGGTTAAACACCTTTTAGATCAGTGACTTGCGCAAATATTTAACCTTGGAAAAATTAGAGGACAGGGTAATCTCGGTCCTCTAACAAAGAACAAAAGTGTTGTAGCAGAAACACCTACACTGAGTATCCTAAGCCAGCAACATTATGGGGAAACTTGTTTAGCAAAGGTATTTATGAATGGCACAGATTGTGGATACATTAATTTTATAGAGAATGAGCTGAATTGAGGTGGTACAGAGTTTCCACTATTCGAGTTCCCTGGGCAAGTGTCAGGATTAGCAGCTGGCTCCTCATGAACCAGTATCTATGTGCATCAGCCTTTGCCAAAAGCTTCCTCACACTGCCCTGCTTCATGCTGACTGTGCACTGAACATGTCACGGCTCATTAAAACCTTCATGGATTTCCTGGGAATTGCACTGATTAGCCTGCAGCATACAGGCTAGAAATTAGTAAGCTGCTGAAACAGTCTGTCACATAAAACCTAAGACTGCCTGGTTTACAGGCATGTTCAAGTAACTTACCAACTCCTACTCTTGCATTTGGGACTCAGATACTGGTTTTGTGTTAAAAAAAAAAGTACTGGAAACATCAGAGATTCCCATATCAGCAATTTAGAGGCTGATCATGATTTTGGGTCAATAAATATATAATCTATAATTAATTTATAGTTATATTGATCATATTAACTTGAATCATCAATGTTAATTATGTGGTTATTGCATTATTCATTATAAATGAATTTATTAGGTTGTAATTAATTTTTATATGTAGCCATTTAAAGTTATTAGGTCTCAAATCAAAACATTAAATATCATCAATATAAAAGATTTGCTTGCATGAGAATCTGACTTTTCAAGTTACCTGCCAGTTTAATAAGTCCTTTCCTGTCAATAACAATTTTCTGGGGATCTATTTGGCACCTCAGCACTGATGCCTAAAATGATGATAACCTGAAACTATGATGAGGTAAGGAAAAATGGGGTTGGCTGAAGTGTGGAGGATTTCAAAAGTAAGGTCCAGTAAAGTGGCAGTGTCCCAACAATGAGAATTATTATTTTCTTTAGTGCTGCTTTTAAAAAGGAGAATTAGTTCAGCCTGTTCTTTATCCAGTGGCCTCTTTCTAAGTAAACTCATATTACTTCTGCTCCCTCCATCTGCGATGGAGTTACTAGAGGGGAAGGAAATCACTGCATTGTGGATTGTGAAACACTCATATGGTAATAGCCAGGGCCCTGAAATGACCTTAGGTACATCAGATAAAAAAATTAGAAAATGATGAATACAAATGCACATGGATGACCCAACCAGCAGCAGCAAACTCTACTGTGTAGCATGAGTGAGGTGATGCTGCAAGCAGTGTAACCTACTGAGCTCACTCAGTGTGCTTCACATTTCAAAGGAATTAAATTGAGCTTTAAGATGTGGGAGGTAACACAACTTTAAACAGGACACATGCCCTGAACCAGGAAGGAGTAGTGATATTTAAGAGGAGCTGAGGCACATACAGATCCTTCACACAGTCCACAAAGACACTCTTATTAGCAAATTTGATGCCTTTTCTCTTACATTTTAGCAACCAAACAAACCCACCCACAACCCAGCACCAGGGAGACACAGCACAGAAAGCTCATCCCTGCTTCAGAAACTGAGGCACAAGTCACAAATGAGAAGATAGCATGTTCCCTGCATACAGACTCGGAACAGATCACAGGGTGACAATTAAGCAGTGGTTTGGGTTAAGATCTGTTGGCTTAGCTAAGGCATGGCCCATGCTGCTGCCCAGAAAGGTGAGGGATGAGATGCCTGAGACCCTCTCACAGAGGCAAAGGGGGACCAGCTTTGCTTTGTAAAGGGGCTACGAGAAGAAATACTTCAGAAGCCCATATGCCCACAGACATCTTGGCTATGGGAGCAAATACCTGAGAAAGTAGGATTTATGGAGTGCGGAAGGAAGGAGAGAGCACAGGAGTTCTTTTTACACCAAGTGTGTGATAAACCTGTCCTCCAGAGACTGAAGGAGCAAGGCTGCCAGGACAAACTTGATCACAGGCCCATGGCATGCACTACATATAACAGCAGCAATAAAAGTCATCTTTTGGTTCACTTGCTGGCCAAGGGAAAAGTCAATAATGACTAAAAATCTTTCAGGTAAAAGTAATATGTCAAAATAAGTTTCACTTGGGCTTGAAACATATGTTGCTCAATTCAGAACGTCTTTTCTTTGAGTTTTGAACAGAAAAGGTGTTTCAAAACAAATATTGAAAACACAGACTTTTTCAAGGTTATTATTCCCACTTTAGCTAACTCCACTAATATGCAAAAATATTTACAGACTATCTAAAAAAGCAGGTTTTAGTCAAAACAAAGAGAATCATGTGGGAAATAGTGTCCAGATTTACTAGGGAATTAAGACAGGAACTGTTTTATAGTAAGATTAATAACTGCAGTATTCCAGACTACTGTAGCTTCTTTAATCAGGATACAGATAGTTGAATACAATACAGTACTGATAGGTTCTCAAGACACACACATCAACAGACACTACTTCCCAGTTCACAGTCCCAGCTGTGCATGGCACTGCTTGAAACTAGGAATGAGTCCTCTGGGAGCAGTCTATTCAGTTTGGAAACTAGTGCAGGAAGACACTGAAGAGAAGTGGACTACTTCCAATTTACCCTTGGAGAAACAAGCCAATAATGAGGAATGTGAGAGCAACAGCTCAGCCAGGGTAATTGGCCTTTTAAGCTAGGACCATTACTTTTCACCAAAATGAACTTTGTGCTGAACACACCCCCACCATCCAGCTGTCACATACCTGATACCACTTTTCCACCTTAGGCACACAAAGCAAGTGACATGGGCACATGGAGAACCCATCCCAGTACTGAAGACAGGTCTATTCAAATAATTTGCATCACTCCATTCAGCAAGGAGCTGCAGAGTTTCCAGCCCATCTTAGCATGAAAATGCAGCAATTTGCTACAGAGACCTCCTGAAAGAATGGCCAGAATCACAAGATATCTTGCAGGAATGTACAAAACATCACATGTCTTGGACCTTGCTGAGGTTGTGGCTGAAGTAACGCACAGTGCAGATCCATATCAAAGCCTGTTGATTCTGAGCCCTAAAAAAAACTGAAGTGGCAAAGGGAACAGAAAAGGATAACACTGGACATCAAAGTTAAGGTCTATCAGGTGTACTTTATACTCAATTACCAATCTTGAAGTACAGCCATGCCATACCAAGTCCCACCCAAACCTGAGAGGAATGTCTTAACCTAAGTTGGCACTCAAAACACATGATTTACTGTCTTCCTCTTTTTTGACAGCTTTTATGGATGAGGCTTCCAGAGTGGAGGAAGTGAGGAGTGCCACTTTCAGGTCATGTCACCTACCCAAGGTTATGCAGAAGCTTTGGGTCAAAAATCCCAATATTTACAAGTTCAAGACTCGTGACTCACATCCTTTGTTTTTACCACAGCACCACACACTTCCACACTTGAATGCTGACCAGACTAGAGTGGGGCTCAAGAGAGAAAAAAATGGTGGTTGGTTTGGAAAAGATTTTTCATTTTCCTTTGATGTTTTCAGGGAAAAGATCACCTAGAATGGGGATGGCTTTGGAGCATAGCAACAACAACAAACATCTAGTGGGTGCAACAGGGTCAGGTTTGAGGTATTGGTTACTTGCTGGTAGCAGTAAATTAGGCCACAGAGGACCATAACTGGTCTTGCTCAAACTGTAATTAAGTGTGTTGTGCTTTCCAAGGTGAATTATTTGACTGACTCTTCAGGAGCAAGCTGAGATTATAGCGGGCACAACAAGAAGGGCACAATGCTCTTTACTCACCTAGGGTGTAGGCTAATGCTGGAGACTTGGAGAGATTTCTGGTGAAAATGGTTATTATTTTCTTTGTCTCTGCCAAAAATGTAAGACTGTGGCCCACCTCACAGGCTGCCTCTTTGTTTGGAGTCTGGAAACAGATACAAGTATCCCTAACCCTTCTTTGGGTAACTGGTCCTTAAATGGCTCTGTTGCTGCCCAGAGCAAACAGGTGGTAAACCCAACATTCCCAGGTTCCTCTTGCTTCTCTCATAAGGACTTTCTTCTCCTGGGATGAGACTCATACAGTTCATTATTAGTGTTGACATATTCTGTACAAAACACAGAAATCATCTCCTCCTCCAAAACATCTTACGTTGAATGGAATAGCTCATTGGGAAAGAACCACCTTATTCTTTCTAGGAATGAACACACCAGGGAAGCAATTAAAGTACCAAAGTCCTGACATGGAACTTTCCTTCCTGTTCCAGGTACGTTTCCCTTACTGCAGCTTGACCAGCCCATCAAGTACCAGCTCAGCATCTTGAAGCCATTTTTTAACATCACCACCCCACTGCCACCTCTCTCACACAAATTGTTACACACCCTGGCATCAACATACCAGAGACAGTGGCCCGTCCCCCAGCAGTAGAAAAAAACCCACGTACACCTCCTCTATTTTTCAAAGGTCTGCTCCACTCAGAGTGCCTGCCTGGCCTTTAGCATTGCAGGAAGGGATGCTGTATACCCCAGTCCTTAAGTTGCCCAAAGATCTTAAAACCCCCAGTGTTGTTGCAAAGAGTGCAGAGTGTCTTGTTCCAGAAGCTGTTCCTATATGAGACTAAAACTGGCATATAAAACTGGAGTATATTATCATTAACCTGATGTTTATGTTCAAAACCAGATTAAATCAAGATGAAGACTTAACAGACATAGTTCATAAACTCTACAAGTTGTGCAGTATCTTTGTGTGACTTCTACAATGGCAGACTCAATTGCTCATTCTGCATATGGGAAACAGATTCTTACGTAGTTACTGGAAGTATGTAGGCAGAGTGCTAAGGAAGGTTGGGTAGGTTAATTTCTGGATGGTTACCCAACTCAGGAGACAATGAGGGATGTACAACTCACAGCAATCCAACTGAAAAAAGGTATCATGAGGTTCACCTCTGGGTGCTGCCAAGAAACAAATAAACATTGGCTGCAGCACATCTGTTCATTTGCACATGTAAATCAGATCTGAACACACAGTCTTAGTAAACAACTGCATGTTTGTGTGCTTCTTTTCTCAAAACAGATGTACCTTCAGTTGTGGGCTTCATCCTAAGACCCAGAATAGTCACCCAACTCCAAGCCAGGACTGCACAGCTTAGCCACACTATACTCTAAATAGGAGCATCAATGAAGTGCTGCCTGGAAAATGTCAATAACAACACAGAAGAGTCTATTCCCCCAAGGCAGGCATGTCAGTGTTGCAGTTAACCAAGGACTTATCCCAAAGTCATGTTCCCCATTAAAACAGAGAACAGAACAGGTTCATCAGGTCCTTTACCATAAATATCAAATTAAAATCAAAGTGGTATACATGCTTAGAGACTAGAGAAGAGCACTCTTGCTACCTAACAGATTCCATCTATGAAATGTTCAAAGTGCTGTTAGGAACATGGTCTCACTGTCCTAGAATTTACTGTTAATCTTGTCACTGTGGAACTACAGTAAAACAGAAATGAAGTAACTTTCATCAACTACAGCCAGGGCCTCTGATTTCACATCTCAGTGTCTTAAACACACAAAGCCAAACCTCCTTCATCCTGTTGTGTGCTAAGTGGCACCAGCCCTCGGGTTTTACCCTGTCTTCAAAAGAGCCTCTTGTGGTTGTTACTGAGCATCCTGAGCATTACTGAGCTCTGCCAATTACTACTTAGGCAATTACAACACCTCTCCAAGCAAGTGGCAAGGAAGCCTATTAAACACCATTACTTGGTCTTGGAAAGAAATAATCAGAATGAGCTCCAAATAACACTGGTAACTGGGCAGCTAGTGTGGAGTGATAGGAGGGTGCTGCCATCCCTGTAGGCTGTATTCAAACTGCAGACCAACTGTAGCTAGCAGCCAGAAAGTAATAACTAGCTGTTAATAACTGATAGGTTTGGTGTTACACTATTCATCTGAGGAGTCCCAGCTGCCTGACAGGACTTAAGTAAACCTTACAGCTGTAAGGAAGATAAAGCATTCTCATTATTATTTTGCAGTTGGGAAAACTAAAGCATATAGCTGTTGTGGTCAGCATTAAGATGAAACGCTCAACATTTGAGGGTAACCAGACCTGAGCTTTAACTTCAGCTTAAGAGTGATCACTTTCAAAGGGAAACACAGAATAAGGAACACAAGGAATTCCTGTTCTCATTTCAGAGGTGAGTGTTTATAATTCTAGCTGCTGTGCCTTGTTCAAAGTCCCACAGTAACTCAATAGTGAGAACTTGAATGGACCCAGAAGTCCTGGCTTCCAAAATGACCAGCAGCTCATAGTCTGTGAACTTTCTGACTATACAGCAGCCTTTTTATCTTCAGTTTTATGGAAGAAAGAAGGCAAAAAGGCTTTCAGATTTTTGTGCAACAGCCTGCTTCTAGTCTCCTTCCCGAGGAAAGGGTTTTGCATGTGCAAACTACAGGGTAGTACTGCTAAAGCATGTTTTTTTTTCTAAGTAAAGTCCCATGAGTACAGAAAAGTAACAGTGAAATCCAGGCTCTGTTTTCTGTTGCAGGTAATTTTCAGTGACAAATGTGAAATCACTTTCTAAAGCTTTAAAGTAAACAAGAGCAATTCTGCCTGCGGGGAAAAATGTCGTCTCTTTTTCAATGAGGTTTTCGGTAAACCGCGTCTCAGAATTTCCTGTGACAGTATTTGCTGAAACGCAGAATTGAATGGATTTGCTGAAAACAGCAACTAAGCAGACCATTTGAAAGAAGCATCTCACCTTCCTCTCTGAACATATTGGGGCTTTTAATGTTTACTTGCTGGTGTTCATAACATCACTGCTTTTGATCCATGAAGCCAAGGGGAAAAACTTGAACGTTCCTTTTTTCAGAGGCTACTGACAACCTGTCCCACCAGCTACTGTGGTTTCTATGAGATACTTCAAGATAGACAAACATTAATATTTCCCAAACTCCAATCTTCATGGCAGTCCTCTGCAAGCTCAGAATCAAGCTCAGGAGGACACCAACACAGTGATGGGAAGTCCTCAAGGCAGCCTGGGCATCCCAAGCAACACACAGCTCACCAGGCCATGACACTCTTCTTGTTGCTGGATGAGCAGTGTTCCTACCTCAGAGCTGTCAATCCTATTCTTGGGCCAAAAGAGTGACTGCTTGTCCTGTAAGCCCTGAATTTCTGGGGGAGGAAGGGAAGAAAAGCAGCCTTGTTCTAAGGGATCCATCACTGCAGCAATAGCCCAAATGTCTGTGAAGGCTTCACCTTCATACATTACTGCAAGGAAGAAAGCCCATCACTCCAAAACAAAGCTGGTAGCCCTTTTTCAATTTTTTCCTCCTCTGCTGATGTTTTCTGACAGTTCAGCAAAAAGCCAACCCACAAATAGCAGCCTATCTGCTAATGATGGGGTAGAGCTAAGTGTTGCTAGTGCAACAGAAGCTTCTGCTAGGGGTGACCTGCAGAATTTAAGTGAGCAGGGTCCTGTGACTCTTTACTGAGTTACTTGTCAAACTAATAACCACTTTCAGCAGTGGTGCAGTGACATGATCTTGAATGGAGACCAAGAGGAGGAGCTGTTTGCAGAGCCAAGCTAAACACTGTGGGCATAGCTCCCAGGAGAAGGGGCATCAGAGCTTGTGCTTGGCTGGTTTTCTTTAAATCACAGTTCCAAAGAGTGCCTGTAATTTTCACAGCCAGTCCTATTAGTACAATCCTGCCTAATACTGGGTCATCCATCCCATGATCATTTTCTTGGTAAGTCTGTAGAAGCATGAGGCAGGGCAGGAAAACTCTCGGTAGCCTCAGCCAACTCTGCAGAGAGGCCATAACCCCTTGCTACCAGCAGCCCAGTTCCTGTGGTGTGAGAATAAGAGGAAGGAGGCAATCACAATCCCTCTCCAAGATCACCGGCCTGTGGATGGCACAGTCTGGAAGAACACCATGCACAGATGCATGTCAAGCTGTACTTTCATGTCTACCCAACAGTAAACCAAAATCCATTGATTGCTATCACCACTCTGTTGAAGAGTGACCTTGTCCCTGCCTGGCCTGGGTCAAATGGAGCAGTAGGCTTGCTCTTGGGACTGCCAGGCTCCTCCAGCTCTGCCACAGCCAGAACTCCAGACTCTCCACACTCTTGGTCACTCATAGCACTGACTTGATCTCCCCATTCTTCAGGCACAGTGTGTGCATGTGCGTATGTATACTCGTATATACTTAAGTGTACATAATGTATACTTATAAACCCCTTCCCCCCAAAAAAGCCTAACTTACAAGAATCCAATTCTCCACTGAGAGACTTTTTACTAGAAAAGTAAACCAAACAATAAATAATAACCTTGGTCTTCTCTGTGCCCACTTTCTCCATGAAATACAGTCCTGTGATGTCTTTTTTTAAAACAGCAGAAGGATGTCCAGTCATTTTTTTTTGTGTTCAATATTCTTCAGCTTTAGTTAATTTCACAGGCCAGGGAACAGAGATGATCCTATTCTTCCACTGAATCTGGCTCAATAGAATTCCTTCCACCCTATTTCCCAGATGTACATTTGATATTTCTAATGTTCTCGCTTATACAATAATCCTTCAGCTCATTCTGTTTTACATTGCCTCTTTTGAGCCCCTTCTCCTCCCCATAGCAAAGCTGGAAGGCAAGGAACTGAGGATCCCTGTTTGGAGCCAGCCCCCTGCATGTTTCTTGACTGTGCAGGCTAACAGAGGCTCTGTTGTACTCTGCACTGATAGAAATGTACCAACCAAGGGAGTGAAAGGCAGAGGATAGATTCATACTATACAATGCTAGTGCTATCAAAATACAGCTGGGTCTAAAGAGCCTATTCAGAAGCTCCAGATCGTGCTTAAAAAGTAAATAAGGTGTTTTGAGCACAGCTGCTTTGAAAATGCATCTTAGAGAAACAGTTAAAACCATTTTAGAAAGTAGCACAGGAAGCCGAGTTTGGTCTCCTAGTTTCCTGAAGCACCAAAATTAAAATGGAAGAGACTAAAAATACTGAAACTATATGTTTGGTTAATAACCATACAAGTGTCATAATGGTATTTTGCCATAAACCACAGCAGTACAACTTATTTGCCCTAGATGATGCAAATTCGGGATGCTTTTAAAGTCCATTACTAGATGCAAAGGTCACTCAGGAAAACAACCCCACACAAGGGCCTCTGCACTGCTACCCCAAAACAGCACTTAGTGTCCACTGCTGTAACTCTGTAGCCACTTCCCCTCCAGAGTAAAGGTGATGAAATATATGGACTCTGGCAAGAGAAGGGCCACAGTGGGGAGAAAGGTGCTGTCATTTCTGCTCAGTCCTCATGTTTCATGGTGGCACTGCAGAAAGCCACATCTGAAGGTGCAACAGCCCAAAGCAGCAGGACTCAATTCTTTTTCCCCTCAGGGTAACAAGACCATAACTGTGCCAGGGAAATTGTGATAGCTTAGCCGAGAGCCCTCATAGGTGACCCAGGAGCAGCACACAGATGTCTCCACGTCTCTGAAAGACACATACTTCCTGCTTCCTTCCAGGAAGAATCTACTTCTGACCAGTGTTTCGCTAATAGACTTTATCGAGGCAGGAGATTCTGTCTGTCTACATATAGGATATGACCAAGAAATGTGTCTTTGCACAGAATTTTACAGATTTTTTTTTTTCTCCATTAACTTTGATGATTTATTTCTTCATCACCTGCACATGTTTTCCCATGAGTTCATGTTTTCTTTTATTATTCACTTAACTCTATTATTAAATCTGAGAAGCATTTTAATGAACTTGGGTAGGAAGGATAATTACTGTTGTAAAATGACTACTGCATATTAAATTCTAAATGAACAGTCTCAAAGAACCTATCTCCTTTGACTTCAACATGTGTGCCCATGGAAAAAAAAAAAGGCTAAGAACTAACATGGCTGAAAAGTGTCTCATATACTGCTGTGTCTGGCCAACTTCTTCATTCTGCTCAGCTCATCACAGTGAACACATTGCTGCAGACCTTTTGGGGCAATATTTTAAAACAGATGCCACAGCAAACATTTTAGCTCATTTTGAACCTGGAAGGGTGGCTGGAAGGGAAGAGAATTGCTGCTGCTAACAGAGAAGTGACATGCCAGTATGTTTGCAACAACTTACCTTGTCCCCTGGTTGTGGTCTCATAAGAGAGACTTGATCATAGCCTCGTCGAACCAAAGCCCACAGTGCATCAAGTTTGCCCTGGAATATATATACAAAAAAAAAGCAATGTGACCAAGAAATTTTGGAAAACAGCATGAGATTAAACTACAGGGAGTTAATCCAGCTTTTCTGTATTAAATTCTCTGCACAAACATTGCTCCTGTGCCCTTGCCCTCTGTATATTGCTTATCTGGATGCCAGAAAAGAGACCTCAGTGGGGTAACATGTACCCAATATGCAATGGGCCAAATTCAGCCTGCCTCAGTCCTCAGTGAGTCATACTCACTGAGGATGACTGTATGTGAGTTTAATGTGGACAACTCCCGTAAAATGCACAATTAGACAGGTGTATGATAATGAAAGGCAGAACCACAGAAGTACTGTACTGATGGGAGGTGAGCTACAGCATGGATAAAGAGCCACAAAACTACCTACCTAGGCAGGCTTAAAAAAAAATAATAAAATCACAGCTACTTTCCATACAATAAATTCAAGCACTGTTCCACTCATCTGTGAGCATGGTGGGGAGGGGAGACCTCATCCCACAAAGCACTGGTTTGGGACACAGCCACAGGTTTCTGGGATGAGCATGGTATGCTGCTCCCTTGGCCTGTGCTAGCCCTCCAACTTCCTTCTCTGTAAGCAGAGAGAATAGCTCTGTTCTGCCTCCAGGGTTGTGTGAGGATACATACATTAAAAGACAGGGAGACATCAGATACTATAATGATATGGGACAAATGGGTATGAAAGTGTGGGGAGACTGAACGACTTGCCTAAAATCAGAAACTACATCTTGTGGCTGAACTAGAGGGAAACAGAGCTGAATCCCAACCAAAGGCCCTTGCCACAGTGCAGTCAAAAAAGGGATGGTGCACTTTATGTGATCCTCCATGTATACTGCCTTGAGACAGCATTAAACATCATCTGGCCTTCTTAAGAGTTGAGATGTCTGCTGTTATAATCAAGGCTATGCAAAAATGCCTGAAAAGAAGGTATGAGCTAAGGGAGGGAAGATGTCTACTCATGCTTTCCAGTTTTCCTCAAAAAGCTATTGCATCACATAGCCAGGTGAAATGCATTTTCCAAGAAATGAGCAAAGCTCTTTTCTAAATAGGCTCCTCCCAGCAACATTGTAAGAAAGGCTGCATTAAGGAAGCAGGATGTAGCAACATACACAACAGAAGAGACTTGGTAAAACTGAGGGGCAGACATGCTACCTTGATTGGAGTGTACCATTTCCTCTGGGAAGGTGGTTTTCTCACATGGGGCTTCTTTGGCTTGGGTTCCCATGGCTCATACTCCTGTTCCGGCAATTTAATAATAGCATTTTTGGGCTTCTCCAATTTTGCTCCTTCCTCTGTTGACCCCTTGTCTCCCCATCGCACCTGAAGTCAGGAGAACACACTGTAAGTCCATATTCTTCAGCAGTCCCCACCAGCAGGTGGCTTTCACAGACATTAATTTAGCTCCTATCAGATGACCCAATGTCACCAGGTATGTAGCCCATTTTATGAAGGCACCAAATGTGCACTGTAATTGGAAATGCACATTTAAGAGACAAATAGTCTCACTCAAAAAAATGCTTGAACTACTATGTTTTAAACATCTAGTAACCTAAGTTGTTGTGGGAATTCACAGCATCCAGGGCAGATTGACCCACTTCCAAAAGCAGTCTGAAGCACTCTGCCCAGCTCTGCTAGGACACAGGTGTAATATGCTTCCCATTGCCTCATGCAAAAAGCAGGCAGCAGCCCCAGCTGAAGGCAGGCAGTCTTTATAGGCAGCATTAAGCAGCTTCTGTTGTTCAGCTCAAATAGTGAAAAAGAGTCATTGGACAAGTACATGAGTGGTTTAAAAGCATCAAACTTGTATGGCTCTTCCAAAGATGACCTTGCACAGTCACAAAAGAGGTCAGTAACCTTAACTTTACATGCTGCACACTACTTATTTCAAGCAGAAATTCTGGTTTCATTGTCTGACTTCCCTCAAACAGAAATGTGACCCTGCATTCAAGGGCAATATAGTGTTACTCAGCATCAATTATAAAATTCTACCACAGAAAATAGTCAGGCATATTAAGATGCAATACTTCAATGTCAGACTTGCAGGGACTTGCTGTAAAGCTATTGTTTTCATTCTGTTAGTCCTAGCTTGGTCCAGATCCTTGGCTGATTTACATTAGACCACCTCCCTCAACTACCAATTAAATCTAGTGGAAGTTTCTGGTGTGACATCCCTAAAAGTCATTATCAGGCCCTCAGCTGATAGAGGTGAGTGATAATTCCCTGCCTTATATTATTCATGGTTAGGAATATTGAGCTGATTTTACTAACATGGTTATTTACAAGAGTTAGTAGCTGATCACAGCATTATCCACTGATTCCCTGAAACACATGCCATAAGACAGGGCACAAGGCAAACTTCTTTCAGAGTAACACCTCACTTTACACCCTAAGACTAGCTTGTGCATGAAACCCAGGGCAGGATGTGATTCATTGGCCAGTTTCAGCACATGTGGTTTTGTCCATTAGGAGTTAATATTGAACTAAAAAACCCCAACCAACCAAAAACCCCCAAACCAACCAAACAAGAAATAAAAACCAACACCAAACCCCCCCCCAAACAAACAGAAAAAAAACCCCAACAAACCAAAACACCTCCCTCCCAAAAAAAACAAAAAAAAAACCCACCAAAAAAAACTCACCCAAAAACAAACCCAAAAGAAAAATACGGGTGGGCTGAAGAGAAAAGAAAAAAACACCCTAGCTTAAATTCTCTGTTAACTGCTCCTAGTCAGTCAGGCACGGTGTAGATGGCACCCTCAAATACTCAAAACCGGTGTGTAACTCTGACTGAAACAAAAGAATTGAACCCAACTGCACTGAAGGGTTGATTCATTAACTTAAAACTTTCGGTGCTTAACTCATTTCTTAACCTGTAAACTTTCTCTAGCTCATAATGCTAGGTTCATTTAATTATTCATGCAAATAACGGCAGCTTGGTGTCTGTTACTAGGACAGCAGGTGGAATCAGCTGGACAAGCCCTAATTAAATCCCAGTTTCTAGCCCATCAAGGTAGCTTTAAAAAAAACCAACCAAAACACATAAAACCAGATTGTTATAATTTATAACTAAACGTGCTGATTTTTACAACACTAAAGAACAAGCCAAATACCTCCATCCTCTTAATCCCACCAACACCTCGACCTCCATAATAAGATGCATCCACGGTTGGCCACTTTTTCTTTGGCAATCCATCTTCATCATCCGATTCCTATGGGAAAGTCAGGGAACTATTACTTCTGTTCTCACACAAACAGCGTAAACTATGGCAAACAACTGAACATCCTATGGTCCAGCCTTTAGATATCTGGCTTTGTGTGTTATATTTATTTGCTGACAAAAAACAAAAGATTTTTTGTCTCTGCAGCTGCGATTTTAACCAGGGAAGCCAAAGAGGGTTGGCTATTCCTCTCTCCAGGCAGTTTTTATGTGGTCAAATATGCATTGAGCTTCAAAATCACAACTGATTTTTAAGGGAAGGCAAAGTGAAAATGAATTTTACGTTATACTGGCTTACCACTATTGTTATGCAGAAGGTGCAGCAATCAGTTGGCCTAAAGAAATCATTTGTTAATTGCACTTTTAGAACTTAATGTCAACTAACAGTGCAAAAAGCTACTACTGTAAGTTTTCTAACATGGGCATCAGACCGTTTTCTCATGGCAGCTGTAACTAGTTATTCTGTGCTGCTTTGTACAGTCTGGCTCAAGCTGTACAGTTTGGAACCAGGACTGCAACTGGAGCATCTCCAAACTGTCAGGAAGCTCAGATCCAGAGTTTTTGACCTGCACTTATAAAGACTGCAGATTATTTTTCTGGAACGTGGGAGAGTCTGAATCAGGCATTTACTTCAGGTTCACTGTTCTGTTCTTGCTTAACTAAAAGCTGGCAAAAGTTTCTGGTTCAACGACCCTGGGAACATTTCTGCTCCCATCATCAGCAGACAGAAGTCACTGGGATTTCTCAGACTCCCTGTCATTACACTGAGTTGAGGCAGCTGAAAGTCACACCATGACACCTATAACTGAGGAAAGGGCTCAACAAGCCTCCTAAGGTACCATATTCCTTCCTTACATAAACACAAATAACTACACTTCGTGCTGACAGGCAGATGTGTTCACTGCACTTGGGCTGGCCATGCACAGTACTTCTTGCTCATTTTCATCAGTACAAGCATGTTTCTAGAAACTGTCTGGACATAGTTTTTACTAAAAGAAATTAAAAATACTAGAGAATGACACAAGTTATTGTCAGATTACTAAGTGACACTTCCTCAAAATTGTCCCACATGATTCTATTGGAATGCAAAAGGAATTGAGAGTCCAAAAGCCAACAATATTTTTTTTAAACATGCTATTATTTTTGTTTGTTCATATTTAACTCTTAGGTTATGCCTCTGAGAAAGGTTATTTCCATCAGTCATTCAGTGACATCTGATCTCTCAGCTATGGTACATGAGTTAGTTCCTCCAACAAATGCTTTAGTATGGCCAGGCAAGACTAGAATTGACATTTCCATTAACCAGTAAGAGAGGGCTGTTTTGGTTTCATTTGTGGGGTGGGGTGGAGGAATTGGTTGGTGGGGTGTTGTCTTTGGTGCTGGTGGTTTTTTTTCTGGCTGTTTTTTTTTTTGTTGTTGTTGCTGTTTGTTTGTTTTATCCTAAGTCAGGGAAACAAACATAGAAGGAAGGCACTGGGATTTGGTGTTGGGTTTTGCTGGTTTGGTTTTGTTGTGCTTTTTTTAACAAACAAATTTTATCCCACTTTGTGGACAACTAAACCAGTACGCAGTGAAATACATCAATAGTTTTGATTCACTGATATTTAATTTCATTGTGAAATTGAGTATAATATAAACTACACTGGCTCTTACATGTGATGTAACAGAGATTTCATGTGTTCATGTCTTAACAACCTTTGTTATACCAAATATGCCCTACACTGAACACATAGCAAAGCAACATAAACAGCTACCACATATATTTTGAATAATAATGGGAATCTAATGTGTGTGGTTTAGAACAAGTTTTAGATAACTATGTTCAGTTTAATAGCAGCAATACCAGATATATCAGCTAAAGGACAACTCACTATACCTAGGAAGACTAGTGCTAAGTATAACAAGCCCACACTCCATACTTGATAAAGACAAGTAATCCCAAGTAAAGGGATGGATAGCATCTGTATTCTGTGCTATTCCTGGACACTTAACATCAGCTCACAGTCTCTGATTACATCTAAAATCTCTGCAGATCAGAATAATCTCAAAGCATCTGGGAGCTCTGCTGCAGGGGTGCAGTGCTCTCTAAAACCTCCTTCAAACACAGCTTAGCTGCAATTGTATGCTTCACAACACTAATCACCCTAGAACCAGCATGATTTTTGGTGTGTATTTTAAAGTTAAGTTGTCACAGTGCTGCTGCCCAGGACAAGCAACAGGGTCACATACACAGTTATGGTGGCCTCTGGCAACCTCAAAACAGCAGCTGTGGTTGCCTCCTCATATTTATGCCAAGTTACAGCAAGTTAGCAGCAAACTGTAAGCTTCTCTTGTGGGTTAGGCAAGTATTTTTCCATCATTTAACTGTCTATGCCTATGAAAGAAATAAAGGCAGGCATGAGTTTCCTCTGGAGGTACTTTTATTTATTACTATTATTTTAATGAAATTAGCACAGTGAAATTAAGCTGAGATCAGGGCCAGATAGGTCAGCATCAGTTACTGTCCCAAAAAGAGCCAACTAC
Source organism: Melopsittacus undulatus (assembly GCF_012275295.1). Classification (NCBI taxonomy): domain Eukaryota; kingdom Metazoa; phylum Chordata; class Aves; order Psittaciformes; family Psittaculidae; genus Melopsittacus; species Melopsittacus undulatus. Next base: position 92,189,062 of record NC_047530.1, read on the forward strand.
AACTGTGCCCCAAACAGTTCACAACCTAAATGGAGAAAGGCTAAATGTCCTTTAAAAGGTCACTCTGCAGCAAAACGACAGCTGGGGCAGGCTCTTGTCTCCCTCTCCTGTAAAAAAGCCACAAGAATGTGGCCTTCACTGTCCTTTCTTTTAGCTGCCAAACTTTGTTTCGTATTGCAAAGCTGGGCTAAACAGCAACGGCAGCTTTGTTGGAGGAGGGACAGCTTTCAGCACAGCTTTAGAAGCAAAGATTTGCTCACACATCTTCTTTATGTGCAGCAGAAGGAACAAAATACCATGGGAACTCTCAGTCTATGGACTTCTGAGTTCTGCAACTATTTTCTCTGTGGATGGAAATACCCTTACTGTATGTATATAAAGTCGCCAGAAAACAGAAATAACTGTCCTGACTGAAGGGACTTCCTCTCACAGCCTTCAAGGTGTCATTAAAACACCTACAGGGCTGACATTCCTGGGCAGCACAATACACTACAGTGGCTGCAGACAGTGCAATAGCTCAAAAGTAGCATACTTACAGGCTCTGGAGGTGGTGGTGGTGGTGGCTCCTTGATCACCTAGAATATATAAACAATGGAAGAAATCTGAGATAATGATTGAGATAAGGTTCATCATCTCAATGCTATGTCTTCTCTGCTCTTCTGCTAATATCAAAGATGGGTTGCCCAGCTCAATCAGCAGGCATAAAATAAATGTAGATGAGAAGTTAAATCCATCACATTGAACTGAGTAGTCAAGAACTGCCCTATTAAATAACTCATAATACAGCTTATTATTCTGGTAGTTCTGCCTTAAGAGCATTATACAACCACCAAACTAGTGCAAGATATTAATGCAGAATCTGCAGCTCCTACAAAAACTTGGGCCATGTCCACAAGCTCACTTAAACTTATTCAGTGTTAAAATCACGTAGACTTTACAACACTCAAAAACCCAGACCAGAGTGACTTAACAAGCACATTTAACAGTCTTCTGAGTCAGCACCGTACAAGCCTGGCAATATTGTTCTTAAAGTTAATCAGCCACTCCAACAACTTCAATTCTGTGGTTTCAAAAAGAGATTAAACCAGGTCAAAAGAATAAAATCCTCTACTTACCACTGTGCAGCAAAGGGGCCAGAACCACCACAGAAGAGCCAGAGCCAGCAGCAGAAAGAGAACCAGGAGAACAATGAAAAGGATGGTCCCAGTCAGCTGCAAACAGATGATTACTTCCAAGTTATGTGGGCATGTCACAAACAAGGCAGGAGTCCTTAAGTTACACATTTAGACTGGGCAAAAGGAACCAAGTTTTGCTTACTGTGAGGTCTCAGGTAGATTGTGCACTCAGTCACTATTATCATTAGGGTCACATCAAAATTTGGTATGACAAATCTGTATTTGAAGTCATTACACAGGGATGCACCTCCTGTTTGTGGTGGGTATAGGTATCACGAATACATGAATTTATGGTATACTTCTAGCCCACTGCATTAAAGTGTGTTAACTTGTATAAAAACCATTCCCAAATCTGTGCTGACAAGTCCCTTAGTAGTCTCAGATGGGCATTGCAAACTACATGACCACAGACCCTCTCAGGTGTGCAGAGTCATATTTCATCATCAGAAACGTACAATATGTAAATGCTGATATTCAAAGAATGGGAATATTTGGGCTAAGACTTTATGGTTCAGCATCACAGAACAGAACACAATTTATTCAGCCTCATCAGGTCCCAAGCCTGCCTGCATTGCATCTTGACTCAAACTGCACACATAATCCCAACCTGAGTGATTATAGAACCATCAAATAGTTTAGGTTGGAAGGGACCTTCAAAGGTCATCTAGTCCAACACCCCTGCTATAAGCAGGGGCGTCTTTAACTATATCAGGTTGCTCAGAACCACATCCAGCCTGGCCTTGATGTCTGCAAACTAGTCCTTCATGCTGCTGGTTGTTGGTACACTTCCTAGAGCTGGTTTAACTATTTTTAATGAGATTCTGTCATCACGATCTTAGGTATTTCTGAGTCTTATATTCTACCTGTTTCTCTGCAGAGATTGATGAGACTTTATGGCTGGATAGCCAAGGGTTTGCATTCAAAATCAAAGTTAATTTTCTTTACACTTACTAGAATTTAAAATAAATTCCAATGTTAACACTTGAAATTAGCTTTTCAGAGCAGTCAGGCAACCAAAGAGAATCATAGCTTTGATTTTCCCGAGTAAATCTTAATGGATTCTTTGCATTCAGAGCATTTCATGTCAGTGTGTTCAGAATAGTTATTAACTCTGTGTATTACTCTGATGACCACAGAGAAGCAGGTCTTCATATGCTGCATGGCCCCTGCAGAGCATGCAGAGCACATGGCTTTTTGGAAATTAAACATCTGTTGCAGTGGCATGCTGGGACATGCTGTTTGCTTAGACTGCACTGGGCTCTGGGGTGAGGTTAAGATTAGCTCTCATGCTCTAGCCATTTCTTTTATACTGGGAAAAGAAACCTCTTCAATGGTAGATTTTCTGAGTTTGAGAACAGGTTCAGTTCACTAGCAGCAGAGGTAGCAGAGAACAGTCAGAACTTGGCAGCAAACTAGAGGAGAACCTGGGATTAGGAGAATATGCAAAAAGCTTGGAAAAAGGTCTGTGAATCAGGCTAAGGGAATCAGAATTGGATAAATAGGAAGCTGTAAGAGATTTTCAAAGAAGGGTAGGTGGGAAGATAAATGGGAAAAAAAAGCAAATTCTAAAGAAGACTTATGGAGGATAAAGTCCATGAGATTCACCTATTAGATGACACACTACCCAGCTGCAGTTCAGTGCTGCAGCCCCCCTCTCAGGCCCTCCTATGGACCCATGTGGCACTAAATACACTTGGAAAGCAGACTTGAAAGGCATGAATTCCCAGCAAATCAGTTTGCTGAGAAAAAGATGAGCAAAAGTCACATCTGACTCAAGAGGTATTGCTGCACTCAAAATCAAATCCAAGCACAGTAGCAATGCAGTGCATGAGCAACAGATGCACATAACCACTGCTACTGTTACTCCAAACACACCTCACCGCCTTGTTCTGTAGCCCTTCCTCCCAGATTCACTTTTCCCATGCTAAGTGCTCACATAAATTGCTGAGATATTTGCCCACTGCAGCCCTGAAGCTGCTGGCAGCAAGGAGCTAAAGTGTCCTCTTTTAATGATTAAATACACAAAGCATCGTACTGAAATTGGACTTGGAAAAAGAAATAGCAGACTTCATGGAACTGAACAGAAATAAGCACGGGGATCACAGAGAGGCTTCAGGAGTAAAGTGAAGATACTTACTGTACAGAAAGGACAGAAGGACCAGCAGGGGAGGAGAGCTGAGCAGGCCAGCTGACTGCCACCCACAGAAAAGGAAACGGGATAGGAAAGGAAATGGAGGGAGTCTCTAAAACGAGAAGAGTTAAATGCATGAAATTAAGACAAAGTTGAAAACTGAACTGCCAGCCTCCCTGTTTATGGGTTGTAACTAGACTGAGACAGCCTTTTTGTACCAACTGAGAATCAGGCTTTCTGCCTCCTTCACATTCAATCTGCAAGATGTTGGTCAAAAGCTGTCAGATTGACATGACTGGAGATTGGATTCCTGTCTTTATCCTAAGGCTACTGAAAGGAATGTTTCCTCCATCTATGCTCTGGCCTGTGGAAACCCTAGCTATGGCTAAAACTTCAGTGCTCATCAGAAATAAGCTACATATGGGTGACTAAATGAACCAGTTAATACTTGTGTTTCACAAGGGGAATAAAATGTGAAAATATCAGTCTTCGGGGTAGAAAATCTGGAGGAAAGTTTCAGAAAAATAAAAATCAGGTGAAGCAGCAAATGTATCTCTGCTACATTCTGAGTTCCTGCTTGTCCCAGCAATCTGGAGTGAGATTTCCCAGCTTCCTTGCTGAAAACGTCAGAAAATTAAATTTGCAAGTTCCAGTCACTGCCTCTGTTACATTCCTACCCTTGTGTTCTGCAGCTGTCAAAAAGGCCAACAATGATTACAAACCAATATGACAGCATTTGGCCTAAGCTATAAAAAGACCTTTTGACACTAGTAACAATAAAGCTCAACTTTGATACAAAGAGCTTTCTATCAGGTATTTCAGTCAGCTTGGTTTATTCCACAAGCAAAAGGCCACATCTTTCGCTACTGTTCCTGCTTGCACAGCTACAGGTGTTGCCTATTTCACTCCAAAACAAGGAGGCCTACTGCTTATCTCATAGTCGATGTCTCAATTTTGATTGTTTGATCCTAAAATCAAATTTTTAACAAAGGATCGCTTCCAGCTGTTGGCCCCTAACACTCTGCCTGGTCTTTTTGACCAGGAGATGCTCATATCAAAGTCACTGCTGTCCTGCAGCAGGCATTCGCCCTTGGCTGGGCTGAGCTGTGGCATTTTATGAAGAAGCTCACCCACATCTGAAGCTTCCATCTCTTTCTGGTCCTCTCTCATGACACCAAGAGAGTAACAACCAACCTCTGTCACTAAAACAGTAAAAACACCTTAGTAAATCGTGAACTAGTATAGGCAAGTTATGGTGGTCAAAAAACAAACGCTGTAAGCTCCAACCAAAAAATAACCACATAAATTCAGAGCACCTTCAATGTTGGGTCCCTTCCAGATCCAAGTCCTGACAGTTGCACATTTGACCCCAGATCCCATAATGGAGCCCAAAGTTCAGCACCTGGAAGCAACACCCTGTTCCTTCCCTCATTTTCTCAGATTTCCTTCTACTCAGTACCTAGTTTTGAGGATCTCTCTTTCCTGGGCTAGCAATGGGAAGGGTGCCTTTTGTTGTACTATTTTATTCAGTAAACCTATCATGATCTATCCATCAACAATAACAATTTAAACTTAACTAGCCCTGGTTATTTTCCAAAGAACTGCTGGGACCCACTCAATAAGCGTGACGCAGTAGCTGTAGAGAACTCATGCTCACTCAAGGAGGCTTTGCCTGAAGAACCACTGCCTCATTGCAAGCTCTCATGGTTTCTCTGTCAAGCCCCATTGCAATTACTTACACACTGTGTGCTGGTGATGCTGACAGAGCTGGAGATGAACGTTAGCCCGTTGTTCATGCTGACTTGTAAGAAAACAACCCTAAAGCACAAAACAGATACATTTATTTTTAGTGTCATCTTTATATCCATTGTTACCTTTATTCTGGCTGTGGTTTAACCACTGGCTCATGAGTGCGCATGGACAGCATGTCCTGCTGAGTCAAGGCATTTTCATGGCTTCAGGTGCTTGTCTGCATTTGTGTTTCTGCTTGCCCAGGAGCTAACCTTTTTATGTTGCCTTAACTGAGTTGGGGCATATGCTTTCTATTAAAAAACCTCCACCCCACCTGGGGCAAAGGGCAGTAGGACAACAGGTTATAATGTAAATCTCAGACATTTACAATAGTATGCTAGAGAACACAAGAAACTAAGACTTTTTTTTTAACTCTTTCTGCAGCTTTAAGAACCAGAATGTGTTTATTTTATATCCAAACAAATCCAGAATACCCACACTGAGGTCAAGGGTAATAACACTGAAATGACAGTGAAATTAAAGAGAAATCTGGCCCTAGCAATTCTCCCATATCAAGGAAATGGTTTGAGAAAAAATAAAACAAGAAAACACAAAACACCAAAAAACCCCAAACAAACAAACAAAAAAATACCCAATCCCAAACCACAAGACAAAAAAGCCCATAAAAACACCCCAAAACCCTCAACAAACCACTTTCCCTCACCCATGAATAGGAAAAGGGAAGGAGGCATTCTCCCTCACTTCCAGTATGGTATTTAAGCACCCATAAGATCACTTAGGGGGAAGGTAGAGCCTTGTGCCATGTCTCCCATGAGTCTGCACAATTAAAACAGATGGAAAATACCAACACTAGACAGAGCAGGGCAAAATGCAGGAATCGACATCTACAACAGCATCAAGAGAGTTCAAATCAAACACCACTTTTCAATCAAATTCCATTACCTTTTGGTCTGAAAAAACAGGATATAGGAACAGAGGACAAAACACTGTTCTATAATGTGTCCATGGTCCAACAAGGCCTTTGGTTAAGCTGTTTTAAAGACACATAGTGTTGAATACAGCTATACTTGCTCATCCTAGGAGACAATTTTGCATAAGGGGGTGGCTGTAATCCTGCCATACACACCAAAATTTATTAGCTTGGTGCTTTGGGCAAAATTCTGAGCCCCTGCCTCAGTAATGACACCCTCATCCTGAAGTCCACTCTTTCTTGACATGTGCTAGGAATAATACTTACTGTCCAGCATCTTCTATCACTGGGGCAGGACAAAGTAAGTAAGTATCATGAACAAGGGTTGGCTTTTCATCTGAAAAGAAATTAATATAACTGTTAGTGGTGAAAAAAAATAAATTTTCCAAAGCAGGCCACCCCTTGGAGAAGTGTTGATACCAAATGAGTCATAGACAAATTCAGTTTATCGGCAAGTACCAACAGTCCCCAGTGGTACCAAATTACAAAGCAAAGTATGAAAATTTCCATTCTTGTTGATGCCAAGATAATATTATTAGGCTGGAGATACTACATCAAAAGTATGGAAGTATATATCTATTCCCAACAGCAGAGATCAGCCATTTGGAAGCCACCTTTGAGCAATCTTCATCTTGTCTTTCTGAAAAGTGCATGCAAAATCTACTTGTACAGAATGCTCTCACCCCACAAGTTACTCAAGGCATCAAAAGTATAGGGTTCAGTTTTTGCCCACCCACTTCACAACACACATACAGGAGAAGCCAAGTGTGCACTGTTTGAACTCCAGGAAAAGGAAGTACAGGAGCTGGGTGAAGCTAATGTGAATAGACAGTAAAAAAAACCCAAACCCTATGACTGGGTATATATGGGAGACAGGCAGAAAGGGGCCATGACTGATGTTACCATGAGGACCTATCCTGCACCAGCTGCTGCTGGTTCCAGTTCCCAAACTGGAGCAGCATCATCCATAAATAGCCCATATTTATAGGGATTTGGTGCAGAGAGAGCCAAAAGAAAGTCCATGAGTGTTTTTCCACCTCCTTGAACTCTGCTGCTTCAAGAGTCATTAGTACTAATCCAGTTGCTTTCAAAACTCACATCCAGGAAATGCCATGAACACAACACCACTCCACTAAAAATGTGTAAGCTATGGCACAAGAGCAGAGAAATCACTGCTGTGACTGCAGCTTAGCTCCGAATAGCCAGCAAAGCAGCTACGGTGCTAGTCCAGGGAAAGACTAGTTGCAAGACTTCAACCCAAGTGAATAAGGGGCTGGTAAAAGTTCTTAGCTTATTTATAATTTAGAGGCTTGATTCCTGTTTCTACCTAGAAAAATAATAATAAACAACAACAGAGAGTTGTTCCTTCATGCTTCACTCCAAGGCCACCCAAAGACAAAACTCATTTCCCTGCTTTGGCAGAGATGAGGCGATGGAAATCATAGTGATATGCTTTAGGGCGAGCCCACGGGGCAAAAAGCCAGCCAGTATACATCAGTGTCTCATCACAGCATCTGCTGCAGACCTAATGCAAGGAAAACACAGCACGGAGGAGACGCAGAATGAGGGTAGTTTTCCTCCTGTGTGCTTCCAGGCCGGGGTCAGCACTCACTGTGTGAAATCCAGTCAGGGTGCTAGTGGATGAGGGACAAGGAAGAAAAAGCAAAAGTGTCTACCTGGTAAACCACAAGAAATGAATCTAGCAAAGGGCATCTGTAAGCGGAATGACAGCGAGACCACCAGAGTTTATTTAATGCAGCCTCCACATAGGCAATCAGGATGGGAAATGAAGGAGCGATTCATGTGCTCCCTCTTGTAAGTGAATGCTAGGGGAGGCACTAGTCTGACCACGACAGGATATGAAAGCCTCTACTGTGCTCACCCAACAAGGGTAGCACATACAGAAAGGGAGGAAAGCTCCCCTCCCCACACCACGCTTTACTCTGCCAGACATACACGGCTTCTCAGGAATAAGAGAAGACTGCTGAGAAATAGGACATTCGATCTTTTTTGGACATTCAGTTCTTTGCCTGGCTGCTGAGATACAAAACAAAAGACTGTTTCGTACAGCGATGACAGGGAGTTTCTGTATTAAATGCTCACTGTGATGAGACCAGCAAATGGCATCAGAGAGGAACAGAGCAGGCCTGGGAGGACCCTGCTTTGTGGTGAATGTCTTCTGAACTGCTGAATAAAGACTCTGAAAACACCACTGGCAGATCAAGATAGTATTATTTCTTTTTAGGGGTGATGGACAAGGTAATAGGGAGCAATTTTATTTCTCCCTTTTAAAACCTTATATCCAGTCCTCAGTGGCTGTATGTTACCCACTTGCATCATCTCAATGACGTTGAAGTTCATTGTGCAGCAGCATGCCCCACATAAGCAGTCACAACACAATGCCCATAGGTCACAGGATTGAATAAGGATTAATTTCAAGCTTCTGTTAGGCACAGATTCCTACCCAGCTCCTCCCACAGCCACTGCAAGGACTCCCCTCAACATGGATGACAGCTGGCCTGCGTCCCATGAGGTGACAGACACAGGGGACACTAGAATCCACCAGCCTGCAAACTTACTGATAGTAACGCTGTCATTGAGCTTGAAGCTGCAGAGTACCTGGTCAATATTTCTTGCATGATAAAAGCCGTTGCCTCTTACCACAACTTGAAAGGATTCTGTAAATAAAAATACCAGAGTGTTATGAAAAAAAATAAAATACAGCATTTCTATCCAGAGTGATCTGAAGTACAACACGACAATGGCCGTTCTCTGTCCTATGACTGAAACCAGACATTCACATTGTTACTCTCTCTATTCAGCAGCAAAGGCCAAGAGTGCTACAGTGGCATTAGTGCTGCACAGAGTCTTCTCTTTGTCTCAAGTTTGTTCCCATAAGAGTAGCACAGACCCCAGTGCCTTAATTAAGGGTACCACTGTAATACTGTAAGTCTGACTTGGCTGATGTCATCTCATGGTTCCTCATGGCTTTTGGGACAGACACCTTTGCTAACCATAAGCACTAGTCCTTCCTCCTGTCCCCACAGCAGATGGCACTTGGCTTTCAGCAGCAGCTCTGTTCTGGCACATGCTGACAAACAGGGCTCCTCTTCTAACCCCTCTGTGAATCAGAGAGGAAGCTTTGCATCTGGTACAAGGCCTGGAAAAACACAATCCTTCTGCCCGTACAAGAGCTATGCGGGTGCACAGCTCCACTAGCATCTGCTGTGCATGGGAACAACTAAGGATTCAGGCACTGCCATCTTTGTGCTCATCCTCCACACCCCTGCCCCAGCAGCACGAGACCTGCCACAACCAGACACGCTCTGCTGGCCAGTGCAAGTGCTGCAAGCAGCCTCCTCTTCAGCTGCTCTCACAGCTTCTGTTCCTTCACTCCTGATAGGGAAGGTTCCTGTGATGTTTTTTCATTATCACAATAAGCACCTGTAATTTGTCATTCAAGCAGGAGAAGCATTATCGTTTTTTCCAGAAAACCTTTCAACAGTCTTTTTACTGATTAAGCAGTTTCACATTTGAGTAAAGCCAGTCTAGGAAATAATTCTGCTGTCAGAAATAAGATTGCAACTGCACATGCCCTCCACTGTTGGCACCACTGATCATGTTGCAGCGCACTGAGCTTGCTCACGCACCTGAAAAATAACCCTCTGTTTGTTGCCAGAGAGATCAGTAAGGTGATCTGCCTGGCTGAGCATCTGCTGGGAAAAGAAGTGTGCCGGAGAAGGGAAGGGATGGAGACAAGTAGTGATAGCACTAGCTGAGTTTACATCCATCATGAAAGCACTTGGAGTCATTGTACCCAGTAGTTAGACAGGGAAAGGAATTTGAGGTTTCAAAAATTTCAAAGAAATCTGGGTTTGTTCCCTCAGCTTCTCCACAGCAAGCTTTTAAAATTATTTCTTAGTAGCTATAAAGGAAACAGTTCTGCTTGGAGCTCTAACAACAGCACAACACAACCATTTGCTGCTCTTCCTTCTTAACTGTGCACAGCCCAACACTGTGCCACAGTCTCCTCCATACTCATGATCAAGCACTCAAAACCCACACTCTGGTTTTCTTCATGGTAACTTTCCCTTAGAGCACTGCTCTGAACTGACATAGGCTGTAGGGAACATGGGAATCAGAGAAGATATTTTGGGAGGGGGGGGGGGGGGGAAGTCTACTGGAATGCATAGTAAAGTGGAACACATGCTTTGGCACTTTGCTGAAGAAATATCATCAAATATGAGATCTCACAGAATGCATCAAGAGTCAACATAAGAACTTGGCCTCTTCTTTAAGAGAGGGATTATACCTCCTGGTTCCCACTGGGGGTGGAGGGCACTTCTTCAAACAAAAAAAAATGGACTGTAGGGTGCATTAAGCTTTTTTTTCCCCTCTCAATTTTATATTATAAAAGCAGCTTGCTGAAAGAAAATTGCACATAGATTCTACACACCCCCATCTAATTGCCTTAAAATGTAGCAGCAACTACAAAGGTTTGATTGATAGCTATTTCAGTGCCTTTAAAAAGATGCAGCAAGTAAGAGACTTTCAACTCAAAACATCAAAGGTAAAAGCTACATCTAGAAGTTTAGTCTTGTCAAGACAATTTACTTTTCCTGCCCTTCCTTTCACAGTCACTGCCACTCTGCACAGTGAGTTGTGAACAGCAACTCGTCCACCAACACAAGCTGACAATATAGTTTCAACACCAGACTTGCATGGAAATGTAAACAGCTGGTACTGGATTTGGTTGTCTGCCCCTCTGGATGCTCTAGAGTATTAATGTGCTCTGGATGATGGTCTGTTGAAATGGCTAATTCCATTTAATTTTGCGTCCTGGCTCTGCCTGCGTCCTTTTCTTCCTTAGTTACTGTCAGATCGTAGATTGTAGCTTTTGACAAGACAGCGAAGGGAAAAAGGTCAGCACTGAAATAACCGGGCAGCGCTGGCAGCGAGATGGTAGGTTGAAGCTGGTGTGCGCTAGCTGCGCTGTCGGCTTCGCTTCTGTGACTCTGATGAGAAGCTGACGGCTTGCATCCACACCTGGTAGTTGATGTGGCCAGTATGATGCCACATCCAACAAATCCTTTCAATCCCGTCTGTGTACCGTAAGCATAATCAAAGCAATGATGCTGTCAAACAGGATATGAGGCACCTCCAATTCTGCACTGATAGCCTGTTTACAGGCTGCATGTCGGTCACGTTAAATCAGAGAGTAGAGGAAACACCCAACTACATTGCTCCACATAGGGGACAATGAATTTGCAGGGTCAAAAAGCATTAAGCATCAGATAGTTTTCACAGCGCAGTGAGATCAATTTGTAAGTAGACTTGCCAGATAGCTTTGACACAGACAGCAAGATCAATTTGTAAGTAGACTTGCCAGATAGCTTTGTCACAGACAGCCAGAGTCCCAGCTGGAATTGTCGCCACATGGAAATCCTTTCATCAGCATTTTGCTAAACCTCTGGCAAGTAAAAAATGAAACGGCAATCACCAGTAATCACCAACACAGTAGTAATTATGAGTTGCAAGAACAGCTACCAGGAGTGGGTCAGATCTGTTGTGACTGGCTTCCACTGAACAAGAGAGAGCCCTCATGATCTCATACCAGATTCTAAAAATTAGTAACAATGCTAGAAAAAGCCAAACTGATTATCACCACCTCACTCAAATAAGTCTTATACAACAAGCAGAGACAGAGCCACATTTCCAGGATGTAAAGATTCCTTGCTGGAGAATGCAGTAATATATTGTACTTTTTCAGAAGATCTACTGTTTTTTGACCAAAATTTTGGAAAGTAAATTTCAATTACATACTAAAAAAAAAAAAACAACTTAGAAAAAGGGGGATAAATCGTGCATTTCTAGAAGATCTTATGTTCTAGAAAATCTTATATTCTTGTTTTCAGCTAGTTCTAAAAGCAGGTGTATATATATTTGTATCTTTTTATTATTCTTATATATATTATTTACATTTGTTATTCAATAGCTATATATCTTACCTATATATTTATCAGCAAATGATATTAGTAATTACCCAAATTTAAAAAATGCATTACAGTTCTGAGATTAATTCATAGGCTTCAGCATTTTTTGCACTGAAGCCCAACTAAAGTACATTTAAAAAAAATATAAAAATCACATTACATAGAGTAGAAGTATATCTGACTGTACAGTGAACTGGATTCAGGATCTGGATTCACACTAACACGAAAAAGTTGTTCAATCCCAGGAGATTCCTTCCAGCAGAGAGTGGTGCACACAGCTATAAAGATGAACCTCTGGCTATGTTGAAGTTAGTGGGATAATAAAGCATAATAAAGTCAAGCACAAGCATAAATATTTGCAGACTAGTACTGTAAAACCTTTTGTAGGAGTTAATTCCAGCTTGCAAGACTTGACTCATAATAAAAGCCATTACAGGCCTGATTCTCTGTGCTAAAGACCATATAACACAACAGCATGTACCATTTAGAGCTGCACTTCTGGATTCCTCCTATTTTCAAGGCTCCTGCTACTATAGGCAAACCTTCAAGCATGCAAGATCCACATCTTCATACCCTGGTGATTCAGCATCACACTTCACCGTGTGCCAGCCTTTACTGGATGGTTTTGTCAATAGGACAAACCTCAAAATTTAAGAGAAACAAGTGCTGGTATTTTGCTGAATCATGAGCAATACACGGAAACTGGTTCTCCCCAGTTTATATTGGTCTTACTTAAAAGTCACAAACACAATGAAAAAACATTTACAATGCAGCAATATTTTATTTTATTTTTTTAGGAAGGGCAAACTATTTTGAAGTGTACTTGTGTATTTTTAATCATGTTTGTGATAAGCTAGTTACCTAGAAAGCTTGGCAAAAAATCTGAACTCATCATTCCTTTTGAATAAAAGAAACTTTACTCTTTATGCTCAAATACATCCAGTTTTGAGAAGCCCATGGCAGGGGGGGTGGAACTAGATGAACTTAAGGTCCTTTCCAACCCTAGCTATTCTAAGATTCTATAAACATTTTCTTTAAAATTTATTTCCTCAAATGCTTCTGAAAATATTTTCAAATTTCCATTTGAAAAGATGGTTTCAAATTCATCTTTCCCACATTCTTAACATTTTCCAAACAATTACAGGACTACTACTGAAATCTCTCCTTTTGGAACACTCACATTGCTAAATGCAATTTTTGTTGAATGGGAAATCTTGCAATAATCTGCTGCACAAAAAAACCTGTCTGGTATACAAGAAACTGCAAGCAAAAAAGAAAGATTTTTACTATGAAATTTAAAAAAAGCTTTGAAAAGTCAAAGCTTTAAAATTATTTCTGATCATCTCCACAAATTTATTTTTAAAAGTAAAATCATTCCTTTTTATATTTTTTCTACAGACAGGATTTTTAACACAAACATCTAGTCCACAATTATATACTTAGGAATAGTTCAGAAGATACAGAGATATTTCATTTTAAATTGAAATAGTCAGAGCAAGATCATACTGTGATTGACATGTGGAAATGAAGAATGAACCATTTCTCTTCTCTGTAATATTTACTAGATTTTTCCTGATTTTCCTATTTATGTTTGTTTTCAAGGTCAGCTTTCATGCATCATTGCTATTTTAATGTGCTCAATTTTCAGCATAGAAGGAAATGAACACAAGACAGTAACATCAAGTCTAAATAACCACACTGTAAACTGTACCTTCCAGCAAACTTATGGTGTCACTCTTACTCTGCTGTAATAGCCTCTTCAGTAGACAAACACACAGCAAGTTAATTGCTAACACAAACCAGAACAAATCCAAGTTAAATATACTACACATGAAAAGCATGAAATTATGAGCAGTTCCTCTGGGGATTCTTTTATTGTAAGTAAAACATTAGCGGTTTGGAAAACACACCAGGTACCCTGGCCTATGCAGTTCATTATATCCGGTTCAATAAACCTGAAATTTCTGTGCATGTTTTGCAAAATCTTGTTCTAACTGCTGACAAGCCCTAGCAGACCCAGGAATGCAGTCTTTCCAGAAATTTTTGAGACACCATCTTTAGACCCTAACCCACTTCTGACAGTCTAGCTTCACATCACTTTTGTTGTCTCTTGCTCTTGGATGTTTTAAAAGTGGTATCCCCAGTTCCTAAAGTGCTACCTCAATCAACTCTCCAAGCTGGTTTTCAGGCACAGCAGCTAGATGCTTATTGGCACTATTTTTTTTTCTCAGGCTGAGAAGGAACACGCAGGGCTTTCTTAAGCCATGGCCTGAGGGGATCCTCTAACACATCCACAGGCTTCAGTTCTGATACCACATTAGGCAGTTACTGACATTTCATCAGTGTCAATTCTTTGCCTTATCGCACTCCTCTTGTGGAAACTTACCTCCTGCGCAGACACTCGATGGTTCAGCCGCTAGGATCTCAATGCAAGATTTCTTAAGAATCTAAAAAATGTAGATAACAGCATTTTTGTAATAATTTTTATCTATTCTTTATTAATACAGGAAAGGGTGTCCTTTTCTGGGTTTCAGAATACCCAACTTACTGAATCAATGGTGCCTCTTAGGGCATAAAAGCCTCCCGTAACTGGAAAAACATGATTGATGCTGTCAGCAATTGTTGACAGCTGCAAAGAAAGACAATCATAAATCATGAGGAAAACAAAATCACAGTGAACAAAACTGAGCCCTTTCATACTTGCTAAAAGACATCATACTGACATGAAATTATTTATGCCTCAAATGATTAAATAAATGTCTTCCTCTGATGCTGTTACTTGTGCAGTAATGTCACAGAAAAACAAAACCAGAAGAAAGCAAGCAAAGTTACCTGCGTTTCATTGAAATCTTTCACTCCAACACAATAAACTATAGCGCCAAAGCTTCTGGCTCTGTTGGCCTAAAAAAAATAAAATTGCCATCAAGCACAAAGCCATGCAACAGTTAATGTCTACAGGTTTGACATAAGCAGTTTGGGTGAATGTGAAGGTGACTTACTTCTTGTTCTGCATAATAAAACTGAACATCTTGCAATTCTCCATCCGTCAGAGCAATAATCACACTAGCAGCCCGAACTCCTGCGTGAAAGATTGTTAACAGATTACTATTGTATGTATGACACGAAGATTCAACAATGAAATGAAAGCTTGAAGTGAGGCATTCCTTTCTTTTTTTGACAAATAAATACATCTACCAAGATTACATCTAGACCTTTTGTGTGGAAAAGTGGCAAAATGGATCTGCACAGGAGGACAGGTTTCCCCTTTTCTCTTTGCAAACTTGTCTCTACACAAACCTTGGCCAGGGTTTATGGTAAGAGATACCTGTGCAAAAGGAGCTCTGCTGTCATCCTACCTTCTCCTCCAGCAGACTTTCAAAGGGCAGTTCAGCTGAACATGGCACAAAATCTGCTTCTGTAAGAGGGTTCAGTCCTACACTTCTCCAGCAACAAGAGCTTTCACTAAAAATCATATGACTTCTGAGCACGTGAAAATCTTGAGATCAGGTTCATTAGAGAAAATTCACACCTTGTGGCAAGATTTTATATCCCACCTAAGCTTAAGTGAAAAGGTTGCATAGACTTTGGATAGCTATATGTATAATGCAGAATACAATACAATACTACCTAAAAAATGCAACATGTTAACAAGATTAAATTTAATGTGCAAACTATGGCTCAATCAATCATTCTGCATCCATGGTTCTTAAGCAAAGTAACTAGTACACACACACACATTACTTTCAGAGAAGTATTTCTTATTTTTTCAAAATAATCTGTTACAATTTCAAGTGTCTTCCCTCATACTGTCTGAAATTAAACACTGATTAGTTCTGACAGGTTTCTTATGCCATGCAGTCCTTCCCATGTCATGTCAGACACAGACAAATCTCAAAAAAAATGACCTGCAACTTAGGGGGGGAATAGCTTGGATTCCTGTATTCTTCCTTTTTTTTTCCTTTTATTTTTTTCCCCTGCTCAGTATGCTTGAAAAGGTCTGGGGAAAAAAAATGAAGGCTTATTTTGTTTTCTTTTGAGCACTTGTTTCTTCCCTGATATTTTTATTTATAAATCCAGATGTAATCTACTTTTTCCTTACAGAATAGTTGGTTAGTTCTTAGGTATATATTATGATGAGGTAAAAGCTTCCAGTTGCATTCTTCAGGACTCTGCTGACAGAGGTGCCTGAGAAGCTATGCAGAGCTGCTGCTAAAGACTCTACACTCACAGCCTATTTTGTGAAAAGGCACTGACCCATTTCTCCATTTTCCAGAGACCATCAGACCACAAATGAGAACCACCTCATACCAGGGTACAAACCAGGCAAGAAAGGTTCAGTTTAACTAACTAGGCCTTCTTTTGGCAAAGGTAAAAGCCACAAATATATTTCCCTCTTCAAATTTACGGAAAATTTACATTTTAGGAACTCAGAATCTGATCCTGAAACAGTCATGCTGATGCAAAAATCTCAGCTGATTGCATTCACCCCTGCACCAATGAGAACAAGGACTTGGGTGCACAAGGCAGGCAGTGCTGACTGCATCAGGACAAAAGGGTGCAGGAAAATCTGGGTGTTCCTGTCCCCTGGGAACAGGACAAGCAGTTCTGGCTTTAATGCTTTGGTCTGTATTTTGCACTGGGGAAATCTGTGATCATACTGGTCTCCTCTGGTCTTAATAAACCATGAATCATGCATTTAAAAGTAGGACTGTAGTCAAAATGGAATGTAGTGATTGTGTAACACCAATTCCTTCTCCAACACTTTTCAGCGGGTTTACTGCAGGTCATATATGAACTATCATCACTGTCTCTTCAATGAAGATACTTAACAGGAGCAATATACAACACATACCTCCATAGGTTTCGTGGTAAATCTGCTCATTTGCCTGCAACAAAGTGCAGAACTTTGTTAGCTCTTAAGTACACCGGAAGCAAGCAAAGCAAAGTTTATATGTATAAATCAAAGGAAAAAGGTACTGTGATATGTACCCTTTTAAATCCTTCATGCATGAATGTGTCTCCTCCAGGCACTTCAGACTGAAGAATGTTGAGTCCTCGTCTTATGGCTTCCCTTTGGATAGAAAACAAAACCAAACAAAACACTGTTAAAATCGATTTTATTTTATTTTTTCAAACCCCACAATTTTTCAGCCAAACACCCATAGGAGCACAAAACTGGATATATGATACAGTGTTAGGGTTAATACATTTTAAGGGTGCAATTCCATCCCTCATTCTGGTACACTGTCAGTCAGGATAAGATTGAATTAAAGCAAATGCCAGATATTAAACTCTGACAAACTGCAGACGGAATGAGAAGTTAAAAGCTTATGACCCTGTCATGAAAATGGGACAAATATAACCCCCGTATTCAATCAATCATCAGGACAGCTGGAATTAGGACTTTTCCATTATAAAGACAGAGGCCAAAAGATAAGAGAACAGGATGGGAATGATGTGTATTTCCTATCTTAGACCAGGGACTGATCAACCTTCCTGGGGCAGCTGGCTGCCTAGTAAGAGAGGGACTTTGATACTACAACACCTCTTGCACAGCTTCTTACTCCACAAATACCTATTAATGAAGAAGATTGCTCAGTGAAATGAATAATTTGATCAACCACTGATCACCAAAAGGCCCTGACCCTCAGCAAAGTTTTCATTATATTAATGGAACACAAACAAGACAAATAAGGCACAAATAGTCAACAGACAAGATGTAGGCAGTCCAACATCATCCCCAGATGCCATGGCACATTATTTTTTAAAGGATAGTGAGAACCCCATTTTACAACTGGGTATTTTAGGTGATACAATCCCAACTACAGAGGAAACAGGAGTCTATGCGGGATGAAGGTAAAATTAGAAGTTGGAAATACAGGATTTGTCCTTAGGGCAAAAAAACCACATTTTTACCCTTTCAAACTATAGAATGAGCTGAAAAAGCCCACATGGTAATCCACACAAAGAACAGGAGTTCAGGAGAAGGAACATTCTAGTATCATGTCCAACATATTGCCGCAGGGTTCCTGTCTACTTTCCACCTTGAAAAGAATAAATCCACCTGGGAGAAGTAAGCAAGTTTGGGTTCTGTCACCAAGGTACATGATGGAGACCTAAGCCAAGATTCAGTGGAGCCAGCAGAAACACAAGACCCCTACGGGGTTTATGGCTTTGGATGAGGCCCTGGAGTACAAAATGGAGGAGAGGAGGAGAGGAGTTGTTTCGAGAGCGCTTCAGAGCTGCCTTTATTTATAGGGTGCACTGTACTGCTGTGACCTTCTCACAGACAGAAGAAGTAGCAAAAGCAAGGGCTTCAAGCTGAAAGAAAGTTCTTAGAAACACCTCCATAACTGGGATTTGGGTACACGAGGCAAATTAAACTCACAATTATTTGGGTTGTTTTGTCTGCTTGGTTGGTGATTTTTTGTTTTTGAGGTTTTGCTTTTGGTGGGTTTTTGGGGGGCAGGGGAGGTGGGTGGGTTTTGGTTTGTTTTGTTTTTTGGAGGGGGGCTGGGTACAAGTAGCTGCTGACATGAAGTTCAGGACCTTGGGTCACTCTGAAAAGCACTGTGGGACTTCCATACAGTCCTTTTGCTCATCAGCTCAGGGTATGAGATAGCTGACGCAAAACCTGCCCTTATTTGGGTACCTAGAGATAGCGAGGATGTACATGATTCCTTGAGTGGAAATGTAGTTTCTCCTCAAAATACTGCAATAAAGAACATACAGCCCAGTGCTGCCTTACCCTTACAGGGCTGAAAAAAAAATGGTAATGGGAGATCCAAAGTCTTTCTAAGCCCTCTTCCAGCTGGGAAAGGTGGAACAGATTTCAGTTGCTGCCTGAGTTGCTGCCACACTGAGACCAAGACAGACCTCTGGTTTCTGGTTTGGGGGCCATTCACTGCTTGAGAGGAGGGATAAAGGGTATTTCTGGATGAAAGCTGTAGGGAGTACTTGCCTGTTTTCTGTTAATTTCATGATTGTAGTGCCTCGTGAAGAAAAAACGATGAAAGACATCCGCAACATTGGACTGAAACAGAAGAACAAGCCAGATCCACATCAAACACACATCACTTCAGACCTGCATATGCTAAGAAGCAGTGAATGAAAGAACAAAGTAAGTATATAGCAGATTAAAATATCAACTTAAGAAAACTTTACCTTATGAACTTCTCAGCTAGGCTTTCCACAAAAGAATATATCTCAGTCCAATGATTTCTAACACTTCCAGACCTGTGTACAAAACATAATTGATTACATTAATCTATTTCACAGTGAAATTCCTTGTTCCACTCTCATTCTTAAGCCTGGGCTACTCCAAAGGTGATCTGGGACACAAATTACATAGATGTCTATGAAGATGAGGAAGCTAGCTCTGTTGAAGTTTCTACAGCAGTTGTGTTGGAAGCTGTAACAGAAACCATCATGGCAAAACATACTGACTCAAAGAGAAGTAGGTCTGAAATGGTTTACCATACAATTTGAAAACATTTTCAGTAAGTCTTCCATCTGCTTTTGTTCCTTTTATAACATAGCATATAAATATTTTCTTCTAGTTTAATTAGTTTAAATTGACTGTGAGCTGCAAGCAGATTATTTACTTTCCTAGAGCACAGCTCTCCCCTTGCAGCCACACAGAAAGTCTTGACTGATCTTCTATTCTCCCAAAATGTGTGGGAGAATGTTTCCATGAATTACTGTTTGTTTCAGAAGAGAAAGCTTCTGAAGTAATTCAGAAGGAAAAGGCAGTACTCGTAGCTAATTTGCTGGACTAACATTCTGGCCAGTCAACCCCTGGCTCTTTTACAGATTTCTTGTGAAAACTTGGGCAACTTGGTTACATGCACAAACTTACATCCCCAGTAAATAAAATGGAATTACTGGAAAATCCCTGGCTTTTTCCTGCTTAGTCTCACATTCCCAGGGACCCCCACACTCAGACCTTAAACAGACCCTTGCATGCAGCAACTCTGTCGTAAACGATAGGTAGTTTCTACACAGTAGAAACCATACATGTTTAGGCCATTAAATAGGCTACAAAGTACGAGAAGTCAATGATTTTAAATGCCCTCCCTACCACTGTGGTGTTTATGAAAGAATGACTTATTTGCTTTCCTTGCTAGGCAAACTCAGGTCTCATATATTTTAGACATAAAGATCAATGAAACAATAGCACATACAGAAGGATCACAGGGACTTAGGCAGAAAACTAAAAAGTTTCTGAAATGTAACTACTGCAAAACAGTAGGTTTCCTCTAACTTGTTAGACATTTTTCTATGTAAATATATATTAAAAAGTGAGAAAATTACCTGTATTACAATTTTCAGTTCTACTATGAACTTTCCCAGTGACTCTATGTCCATCGCTCCTGCCCCTGTATGTCAGGTACAGGTCAGCATACAGAAGCCCACATGTGATACTGTTCTGGAGAATTGGTGATTCATTCACAGACTGAACTGGTTATCACAGAATTAAAAAACTGCCAGGCACTGAGAGAGGGCAACAAAGCACAAGGAACTGCTCAAACCAAGGGTCTGGAACCTCTGCGGTCTCCAATCTGTATGTGCTATGCAATGACATGTTTGCATAGTCATATACAGCACCAATTAAAGTTTCTGGCACTGCTAGCACTTTTCTCATCATTAAAAAACAATCCACGCTGATCAGAGGTATGTACTTTAAGGACAGCTTTTCCAAAAAGGATCTGATACAGTTCAATGCCCAGAACTCTCCAGGATTTTTCTCAGCATCCCAGGCTAACGCTCTAAACATGATGAATTTAAAGAGATTTTCTTGCATCTCTGTAAGATGCATTTACAGCTCCCACATTTATTTTTTTTTAATCCTTTCCCCCATAGAGTTGACACCCACAGTTTCATTCTGAGTTTTCCACCCCACTTAAATCGAACTCCTGCAATTTCTAATGGAGTCACTTCACAGATTAACCACAGTTCTTTACTTGGAAAAGAGTGACCTATTTTGGATGAGGTATCAAATTTCTACTGCTGGCTCCAGAGGCACTGATGCAATCAAAAAAAGAAAGTAGCAACGAGTTTTCTTTATAACAGCCACAAACCATCATTTCCAGTACCTTCTTAGGACTGTCAGAATTACCTCTCCTCCCTCCCACTCCCCTTTTTTTTTCTTAATCTACCCCTCAGGCAAAGAGCAGCTTGGTAAAACAGCCTCAACGCTGGAAATTCCACAAAATCATAAACCACTCATGGTGGAAAAACATGAAAACTTTTAAAGTAAAAATATACAGGTAACCTTAATACTGTGCACTTCCATACACTCTGACTATAATGAAACACCCCTAAACAGAAGGCATACACACAGCCAGTGAGATTAATAATTGGCTGCAATCAATCTGTAGATGCCACTTCTGGAAAGCTAGGGGGGTCTGGGGAGTGTACAGTGCTCTCAGAGTATCTGGCTCCACATCACCATGTTACAACCCTGCTGAGCAGAGGTATTTCAGCATGGCAGTGGGTCTCCTTGTCCCCTAGGATACTCCACAGTGAAATTAATCATTTCAATCTTAAGAATGAAATTCTTAACATGAACCCACATGTTGTGTACCAGCTGAGAAGTGCCAAAGTATTCCAATCTATGAACTGAGAAGTGTCAAAACCAGACAGAAATGCTAGCAAGAAAACATTCCTGTTTCAAAATCCCATGTAAAAAGTACCAGTGAAGTGGTCATCACTTAATCAGTTCCACATCACACTCCTCCAAGCCCAAATATGTCATAGAATCATAGAATAGTTAGGATTGGAAAGGACCTCAAGATCATCTAGTTCCAACCCCCCTGCCATGGGCAGGGACACCTCACACTAAACCATATCACCCAAGGCTTCATCCAACCTGGTCTTGAACACTGCCAGGGATGGAGCATTCACTACCTCCCTGGGCAACCCATTCCAGTACCTCACCACCCTCACAGTAAAGAATTTCCTCCTTATATCCAGTCTAAACCTCTGCTGTTTAAGTTTTAACCCATTACCCCTTGTCCTATCACTACAGTCCCTAATGAAGAGTCCCTCCCCAGCATCCCTGTAGGCCCCCTTCAGATACTGGAAGGCTGCTATGAGGTCTCCACGCAGCCTTCTCTTCTCCAGGCTGAACAGCCACAACTTTCTCAGCCTGTCTTCATACGGGAGGTGCTCCAGTCCCCTGATCATCCTCGTGGCCTCCTCTGGACTTGTTCCAACAGTTCCATGTCCTTTTTATGTTGAGGACACCAGAACTGCACTCAATGCTCCAAGTGAGGTCTCACAAGAGCAGAGTAGAGGGGCAGGATCACCTCCTTCGACCTGCTGGTCACGCTGCTTTTGATGCAGCCCAGGATATGGTTGGCTTTCTGGGCTGTGAGTGCACACTGCTGGATGTCTCACTGCAAATGATGCCTAAATGCCACCAATGCCCATCATGTTAAACCTCTCATGAACACCTGTGGGGATAGCCTAGTTTATAGAAAAATCTGATTTCCCCACCCTGCCACCAAAGCTCACCTCGATATATCCCCATTTGCAAAGTATTTTTATTTGCTGATTCATATATATAAATAGATATACATGTATACATATATATATATATATATACAAGTTTCAGAGGCTGCTGGGGTTTGCCCTGATAGTTTCATCTGTTGCCCTGAGGCATGACCCCACACCACCACCACCACCACCACCAGTTTTAATGGCAGATTAAACAAAGAATTACAACAATAAAATGTTTGTTAAACTATATACTATGTTGCCAGATGCTGTCAAATACTGATGAACCAGAGCTGCCCAATGTTATTGAAGATACTGATGCATTTCATTGCTTTTGGGATCTTATCTCTCACACTTCAGAATTGCTTTTGCTGGCAGCATAAACTAACCTGCTGCCCTTCATGGCTTCATCAGGTTAGGAGGTTTCTTGCCTTGGTTTCCCATGACAAGTGGGAGGCTCCAAGCATACTCTGAGCTCCTATCTGAACATAGCCAATGCTTGAAAGCCATACTTGTTTTTAACTCCACAGTTACCAAGCCCAGAGAAAGCACAGGGTCTTTCAGTGATTTTCTACACTACAGGTTATTGCTGGTCATCCACACAGCATGGCTTTCACAGCAGTTTTGGTGCTTTTGTTGCTTCCCTTAGAACCTTTCAGTAACTAATAACAAACTCCTGTTAATCAGTGTACCCACGCTAACAGGGGCCTCAGAGTAGACATGTTGTCCCAAAATATCATCAGTAAATAACCACAAACAGATTCCTTGCCTGGCCTGTTTGGCCATCAAATGATACATTCCTGTAAGATTTCAGAGGAACTGTGAAGACTTCTGAATAAAGAGAAAAGAATAAATGAAGCATGGTAAAGGTCAGTGCTGTGCAGAAAAAGCACTGGGCACTCAACACACACTCATCCTCCCTCACCAGTAAATAGGAGAAGCCATAGGGAAGTGATGCAGCCAGGGTGTCCTATGTATCCTGCTGTGGAGGTTTGTACCACTGGATTCACCAAGCTGCCAGCAAAGAAAGGTCTGGCTGTAATGTAGCCTATCTTGTTGGCTCACACCTTTGAGATTTCCTGCTTTCAGTCATCAGCTACCTGGTTCACCTCCTCGCATGAGCCAAAACAGCCACTGTCACTCAGCTGAGCCCCAGGCTTCCTCCTTCCACGCTCCCCACTGAAGATGCCCAGGGAGCCCCATGTTCTCTGCAATCTACCAGGCCCCACAAGCCAAAGACCTCTGTGGATGGTGACCCACAGCTTACAAGCAAGCAGTGAGTGTGCCTTTCAGAGGCAAGCTGGATGATGAGGTTCCAGCCCTCAGAGGTTACATAATTCTCATAGTGAAGGAAAATGCAAAGCAATAAACAGCGGCTGTGGGTAGCTGGAGAGCCACGGAAAGTATTTCAGGGCCTGTTTCTGCTGCTGCTGGTTCTGCTGGGGTGAGCCTGGAACAGGTCCAGAGAAATAGCAGAATTTCCCCAAGTTCATACTGGCACAACTGGGATCAGAATTAAGCCCAAGCAAAGTGAAAAAACCCACACGAGCATTTGTTGTGAGCGTGCTCCCCACTCCACAAGCTCTGTTCCCATTACACACGAGACAAAGAGGAGAGTCAGCAAACCACAACACAGGAAAGAATGTCCTCCTGGCCTCACTGGGACTCAGCTTGGAGGAGCGGCTGTTGCTGCAGCTCCTGCTGCTGCCGTTTTCCTGAATTTCATATTGCTACTGCTTGAAGGGAGGGGAAAAGAGGAGGTCAGTGAGTATTTCTGGGGGTGGAAGGAAATGATGTGATGTGATTGCAAGGCTTGATTCTGCTCCTGCTTACTTTGGAGTGACTCCTTCTAGCTTAGCAGAGCTCTATGTCAGTATAAAAAGCACACATGTTATATAAAAAGCACGCATGTTAGAGTCATGCCTACCCCGATCTGAGGTACCTCACTGCTGCTTGTGAAGACAACAAAGCAGGAGATGGGTTGGAAACCTCCACTTACAGGCTCCCAGAGGCAGTGGAAGCTGCAGCCCTGAGAAATCAAGCAGCAAAATGGGGTGCTACTCTCAGCCCAGTTACTTCAGCAGGCAAAAGATAGGAAAGTCAGTTGTAAGGTGTCTGTCCTATGGCATCTGTGATTCACAGTTACAGCTTAACTCACCGGGAGAAGCCCATGTAGTGCAACATACATCAGTCCTGCACCTTAGCAGTGAAACTTAAAACCCCGTTACCCAAACAGTGAATATATTTTATTATTTCATGTACACAGAGGAAAGGCAGCAGGACCCACTGCCTTCCCTCCCTGCTGAAAGTGAGAAACTCCATGAAGATACAGGGCTGCTCCTTGTCCTATTCCTTGCACATGAACATTTGCCTCTGCTACAGATTAGCTGAAGGCAGCAATTCCAGGAACCCCAGAGCAGACTCATTATTAATGATGCCAGGTTCAGTTTGAGTTTGGTGTCAGGAGAGGACAATACTCATTAAGTTTGCAGGTCCCTATAAGTCTCTGTCCCTTAAAGCTAATGGTGATCCTGTATAAGGCCCATTGCTCAGCAATCTGGCACTTTGTTGTTGTTATTTGGAGGACTCTTTATGGCCACAACCATGCTGTAGACAACAGAATTCTTGCACATGGACAATAACAGCTCTGCAATAAAAGCAAACCCTGAGGCACCTAGTTTGTTGTGGTTTCAGACATGTACACGCGCATGTTCATCCACCCCTCTGCTCCCTTCTGAACCAGCACAGCATTCAAAGTGACAACAGTCCTCCTCTCCCAAACAATGCATCTTGCAAGCATATAAGGGACCTTGACTGGGTGATTCATCTAGGCAAGGACAGACTAGCTTTTATTATGTGCTCCAGAGGCAATTAGAAACACTGGTGGAGACAGCTATTCTGAGACAGTCCTTCCTTCAGAATACTTGTAACACTAATTGACAAGACAAAGGCTGGAATGGGGAGGGAAGTTGGAGAGGAGTAATTTGTAAATGGATTTTAGTCCTAGACCAACATCCTGAGCACAGGACTCAAAGTATTTGAACACAGAGGGTCTCGAGAACAAAACCATTAATTTTATACATGGCTTTTCTCTAGTAAGATTACTGACAAAATCTGCAGAAACATTACAGACTTCTCTAAGTCATGCCTCAAACACTGCTTTTTGCTCCAATGTAATCCATCTAATCCAAAAGTCATGTCCACCTGCTGCTATAGCTCTTACTACATCCCAAGCTAACAAAAGAGCACAAAGTGAAATCCAGAAACCACGATTAGACTGCATGTATCCACTTCAGATATTCCTTTAAGGCTCCAGAGCTGCTCTGAGGAGCATCAAGGAACACTCTCAGCATCCCCATCCTCTTCAGCACAAAGTGAGCAAACTTCAATCCTAGTCACTCTGCAGCACTCTTAACAAAGTGCAAATGATAACCAGGAGCAGGGAAATACAACTCTTGAGCCCTGAAAAACTCCCAGGAGTCAATTAATATTCTTCGCATTTGAAATTAAAAGGTTCCGTCCTACTATGTCTCATACAAACTCACACCAGCGTTTGGCCTGCAAGCTCAGACAAAAGTAATAAAATTCTCAATCACTGAGTGCACACAAACAAAAATCCTGGGTCACTGGGAATCTTACGGTTTACTTCCTTGGCTCAAGCCCCAAATAAATCAGATTTAGTTACATGCATAAATAGACGGCAAATGACAAGCTGCCATGGCTTTTTCTTCCTGTTAACTGTACATGGTTTATGTCAAATAACCACTGCCCATTAATTTTGCCTTGTGTTTTGTAAAGAATTTTTTTCTTGGGGCAGAAGAGAAGAGAATTGGTTTTCCTGAATATTTTTTTTTCTGCCAAAAGACAAAGCTGGCAGAATAATATCAGACAAAATGCAAACAAATAAAACCTGGTTCCAATAACATAGGTATGTCTGAAGCTGAACAAAAATTTGCTTTGGAACATTCCAAGCAATTATACCTGTTGTAAGAAAATCACAGCACTGTCTGAGATTTAACCACAACAAAGAAAGATGCAAAGGCAAAATATCAGCAGATTATGCTTTGAAAACAATAAAGAATATTGCTTAGGGGCAGCTGGGGAGTATGAGAAGTGTCATGTAGATTATGTGGTTGCATTATAAAAGGGGGGAAGAAAGTCAGAAAAGATGGAAGACAGATACACGTAACCATTTTTAAATATACATGCATAGGAATCAACTCCATCTAAGGAACAAAACTGATATTTTTGTTCAGAAAGCAACTCCTCTCAATCTCAATAGGCAGCTGACTTGCATCAAGTCCTGTATTTTACAATGAACTGAAGTCTGCCTGCAGTAGGTAGATATTCTTATGAAAAAAAAGGAGTTCAGCAGTGGTTTTAGTCAGTCAACACAGATTTTCAAATGCAAGTAAGTTAGATTACAGCGTATGTCTTCAGGCACCTATCTTTGCCAGCAGTCTGATTTCCGACCACAACAATGGTCTTAGCCACACTCTTCCCCACCTCACGTGCTGTGTAAAGCCAGCACACAAGAATGGCATCAGACCAAGGCAGCACAGAGAGAGAAGCTGCAGAAGTTCCCACAGGTCCAGCTCCATACTAACATTCTTGGGCTGGGATTACACAAGTGCTGGAAAAGAAGCAGAGTGAGAGCCTAAGGCAAAAAATACTTGCCCTCACTAGTACTTGTAATTCATGAGTGCTAAATTCATTCAAATCATTGGCAAGGAAATAGGGATACGGAGGGACACAAAATGTGTTTACCAAACTCTCTTTCTTTGCTTTAAATATGGCATATTGTGAAAAAGAAAAAACATACCCAAGGTGGAGATCAACAACTTATTATAGTTGGTTTAAAATGATAAAAGCTGGCCCAGAATAGCAGCTCCTGAAATGCCTTTTGTTCCAGTAGCTTTTTTGGCTTGCCTGCAGTGACTTAGGAAGCATCAACTTGTTTCCTTCCCTCCTCTACAAAACTAGCTTTTCAAAGGGAAATTGGGTAGGCTGACACAGACCCAAAACTCAAAACCAGGAAGCAGTTGAGACACAGGAGCTAATTTCCCATATAATCAGAGGCTGTACTCTTCCCCACCAGCTCCCAACCAGTAACATTCACCTCTGGAGCAAGGCTTACCAAGTTTAAAGAGAGGAAGCTGGTAAATGGATTACAAGTGAGAGGCTGGCCATATTTTACTGATGTCTTTACCAAAGTTGCTGTTGACAGGGATGCTCTTGGGAGCACAGGAGACAAAGCAAAATTGATGTGAAAGGCAATATTGTTGTGGGCCTAAGAGATGGGAATACCATGAAGAGGTACTACCCAGAAGTTCAGGGAGAAGATGAGGAGTGGATAAATAATAGCTAGGCCAGCATCTCCCTCAAAAAAAAAATTATAATCACTGCTCTAAAAGAAAACCAGCCAGGGCCTTACTCAAGACATTTGTGCTTCTATGGTGTCTGCTGTGGAAAAAGAAAACATTTTCCCAAGGCTGTGCAGATCATTTTTCCTCAAAATAAAAACAATTACTTAGCAAACATCCCAGCAGGAAAATGAGAAAATACTTCCCTCTATCTCGCATTCTTCCCCCACCCCAATTTTCCATCCTGTCCTAAAGTGAAAACAATAATCAAAGACATTTCTTCATATTGGGTAAATACAAAATACAGACAGCTCTGCAGCTCGGATCTGTCATGTCAAGCATTGCCAGCAGCAGATATTTATGGCAGTTGTAAGTCCTTACTTTAAAAGGGTTTCTATTTGTTGCACTAACAAACAATCATAATGATGCTACCAGGCACTGTTATAATTAGAAAACACTAGAGGTCACTCATCCTTTCTGCTGTGCAAGTGCATTTCAATATGATTACAAACAACAGCCAGATGTCAACAGCAAGGCAGACATGAAAGGGAGTTATTTACATACTCAAGCACAAGGATGTCACTATAAGACCTGATAGTCAAGCACTCAAATCCCTAAAAGGACCTGTCCTCCGGCAGTTTGGGATGGGACTAAAACAATTCCTTCATGGCTTGGGTAACCAAGGCAAATTAAACAACCAAAGCAAGTGAGAAATACAGAACTATCCATTATGCTGGGCTTCAGAGCTATGTTTGTTTAAAGGTAAGATCTTTGAGATCTTAGGTACCCCATGTGGCTTGATCTTACCGCATGCCATAGAGGAGGTGGATATGCCAGCTGCACTGTATACTGCCTTACCTCATGCAGAGGGAATGACTTTGCTAAAACCAGAAAAATTTCTGCTGCTCCAGTATGGTACATTAAATTCTTCCACTACATCTCCCAACGAGCTCAAGCCTCGTAACTCAAACTATGACATACAAACAGCACAAGATTGAAGATTCCAGACAACCACCTTTGCGGCCAGCTAATGTCCAGTTCTCCTAGCTTCCAGAGAAGCATCCTCAGAGACCAGGCAGACAGTCAGACAATCCTAAGGAGGATGGCAGCATGTCTCCCTCCCACACATGCTGCTTCTCCCTTTCACCATGCCAGCTTCTTGCGCATCCAAGGCTTAGTTCCACTGCTCTGATCTTGTCTATCCTATGGAGTTAACAGAGGGCTGCAGTCAACTTCAAGCTGAGAAAAACTCTAAGAAATCAGTGAGTTTCTTTCACTAACTGGCAGCATATATATTATATCAATAACTTCACCAGCAGATGATCTTTTCCATCTGATGGTTGTTGCCTGCAGGATTAAATCCCCAAAGATTTTGACTGGCAGAATGTAAAAGAAAAATCATGTCCCAGTACAGTCATTGCAGTAACACACAGTGCTTATATGCGTAAGGAGAAAGGCTTGTTGTCTTCTTCCAGTTTGTCTCCTATTGATGTAAGATTACATCTTTCTATGGGGAAGCAAAGCAAAGCAGATTTAAAGTCATTTTGGTTCACACCCAGGCTGACTTCAGACAGGGCCTGCCATTCAGCTGAAGAGCACACCCCAGGGTCACAGGATTAAAGCCTGGAGTTTTCACAGAGCCAATGCTTCAATTCCATTGTTAGACAGCTAATTAAGACTGAATGCATCTAACTCCTGACTGGCAAAGCACCAATGAAGGGAGGCAATACCCAGGCCATGTGGGGATACTCTGTGGTGTATAGGGCTTGGTTTTTCTGGGGATTTTCCCACTAGAAATTAGAGCCAGTATCCTTCCCATATATGTGGCAGCACAGAACCAATTCTAAAAAAAAAAAATGTCCACTGCATTTTCAAATTTGACCAGCTGCTTCTGACTAGCTTCCTGCCTTCTCTCTACCAGGAATACCCTGACTCTTCTCAACACTAATGGATTATCTGGTTCCTTCCTGATGAACTGCTTCAAGGTCCAGTGTCTATCCACTCAGTCAATCCTCCCTGCCTCTATAAAGCTCCCAATGCTGTGCCAGATGTCACAGAATACAGCTGGGACTAAATACACTCTCAGCTAGCATGAGACTCACAGCTTCTAAGGTCTGGTGCTCTAATAGTACCCATATGGATAGTAATGCGATCTCATTGAGGCCAAAAGCAGCTTTGCCACCACATTGCCACAGACTTGATAGGAGCAGGGATGGATTCTAAAACCACTCAGGTGCCTGAGGAACTTCTACTACCACTTCTAAACAAAGAGGAACTCTTTGATATAATTGTGAAAGGTTTTAAAGATTCAGTTTGCAAATGAAGGCAAAGAGAATTTTCCCACTGGAACTGAAGTGCATGACTTTTCCTTCAACCATATTTGGGTCAAGCCTCTAATGGACCACTGTACAGAGTGGACAGCACCTGAGCCAATATACAAGACCCCTAGCCTGCTAAAAGAAAATACACCATTTCATGTCCACAGTACTGAAAATGAACTCGCTTATACAACCAATTTCCTATTGCTTGACATATCAGCTACTGAGCAAATTACTCTCTTCTCTGCCTTGATTTCCCCAAATACAAAATGAGTGATAACAGCCATCACCCATGTAAAGTGCTTTCTGATCACAGTGTGGTGATTGCCAGGGGTACACAATGCCAATGTAAACAAGGAAAACTGCACTGCAGAATCATGTCACAGAGAGAACCACTTTGCAATCACCCAACATTTACTGTTGCAGCAAATTCAATATGGGAAGTAAGCATAACAACAGTACGAGTCACTTTGGAAAAGCCTGGCAAGAGTTCAGTTGTGAAGTAACACTAACCCCCCACAGAGCTCTTCCTAGACATGAAGGTTACTTCAGGAACAAGTTCTTAGTGAAAGAAAACAAAACAATGACCACATGGCATGTTAGTGCCTTTTAGAAAGGCAGAATGCCTATGGTCTTCAGATCCATTTGCTCTAAGAACAGAATCACTACTTAATGATACTTTTTTTCCCCTTCTTCCTGAATATAGGAATATACTGACTCCACAGTGATGGTACTTTTTTGCCTTGTGTGAGCTGTGCAACGGGCCCGATGGACTGAACAGTTCTCCCAACCAGGAAACAGCACAATGCAGACTTCATACCTGGCTTGTGGGCAGGAATCACAAAGAAAAGGCTTCAGTCTTTCATAATACCACATTTTATAGGTAACCCAGGATGTATTAGATAATTCAGCCATCACACTCCTTGAGTTTTACCCTTGGCTGTCAAGGCAGAGCAATGCACCAGGAGAGAAAGAAATCTGTGCCTTCTGAAGAACACCTGTGGGTGAACCAGTTTACCTCTCACTTTGCTACAGCTTGCTATAACATGCCTATGAATGCGAGCCTAACCATACCCTCTGGCCATGCCTAAATTGGGCTAACACAGTATTTAAGTATTTGCCAACCTATTTTAATAGATGTAACCCAAACACAGGTTTAGACAATTCCAAAGAAGCTGAGCAGAAACAAGCTTTATAAAACCTTACAGTGAGGCTGTAAAAAAACCACTACCACATAGAAGCAGTCCAGCCTTAACTTTAGGTAGGTCTGCACAGCCCTGGCACTGCCAAATCCCACAGGCGACAGCTCATCACTTAGCTTGAGTCTTGGCACCAAACTACAGGAGTGCTGGGGTCAATAATCAACATCCCCTCAAAACCAATGCTCATAGCCCATGCACCACACCTACAACCTGAAGGTGACCCAGTTTCCTGGGTCTATATAGAATCATAGAATCATATAACAGTTAGGGTTGGAAAGGACCTTAAGATCATCTAGTTCCAACCCCCCTGCCAGGGGCAGGGACACCTCACACTAAACCATATCACCCAAGGCTTCATCCATAGGACAAAGCATAGTGCTCCCCTAAACGCTCTGCTTGAGAAGCATGCAAATTTTGGGGAGCAAAAATAAGTACCCTGCCCTTCACATCACATCTGGCATCAGGAGAGGTGTGGGAAGGTACTCGGGGAGACTGGGGAAAGACCATCCCCACTGCTACAAGGAGGCACTGAAGGGTAAATAAACGTTTTTAAATGCGACTGTCACTTACTTATCCAGGATGAAGTAGAGATCAAAGGCACCGTGACAGGAGCGCTGCTCTTCTTGCTCTTCCTCCTCCTCCGGCCGGGCGCAGGAGGTTAGGATCCCCATTACCAGCAAGAAGCAGCACAAAAATGCTGCTTTCTCCACGCTACTCCTGCAACTCGCCATCTTTTCCCTTACTTAATTCTTCCTCCTCCCCCAGTCTTTCTCTCGCTGCAAACCTCACTGGCTCTTTGTAAGCACCGAGGACAGAGAGGAAGAAAATAAAAGAAACAAAACAAACAAAACCCCCCCCCCAAAACCCTAACTTCAGGATCTCAGCTCAGCCCTGCGGGCTCAAGGCAGCAGTACTCTCCGGGTAGCGGACTGCTGGCTCAGGGCTGGAGACTGAGCCAGCCGGACGATCCCCAGAGCCCCGTCCCCATACCCTAGCCGCCTCTGAGGCTCAGACCCGTCCCGCACGGAGAGAAGCGGCGCCTCTCGCAAGGGCCAGAGGCAGGAAGGGGCAGAGGGAGGAGAGTGGAGGGGAGGGAGACAGGATCTTATGGGGGCAAGCTGAACCGGGACTTTCCTGTTCCGGGATACCGAGGTGGGAAAGGCTGCTGCGACTGGAAGAGCAAAGTTAGGGAGCGCTGCGCCCCAGCCCCGTCACCCCCCCCCGCGGGCGCCTGGCGGGCGTCCCTCCCCCTTTCCCCCTTCGGTTGCTCGCGGGACGCTTGGCAGCCGCAGCGGGAATAGGAGAGCAGCATCTTTCCGCCCGGGCGCGTTGCTCGGTAGCGGCCCTCGGGGCACGGGGCAGCCGGAGGCGGAACGAGGGGGGGCGGCCTACACGTCCCGCTCTGCCTCTCCCCCTTGGACTCGGGGAGCAGCGGGGGTCCCGGGGTGACCGGGGTGGGAGGTGTCAGCTAGCAAGGAGGAAAGAAGTTTCTGTAGGAGATGGGTGTCATTGCAAAAAGCTGTGACAGACCGGGCGTGGGGGCCGACGCGAGGGGGATCTTGCGAAAAATTGAGTTGTAGGAGATGAGTGTAATTAAAACGGTTATTTCCTGGGGGCGGGGGCAAGGGCAGGTTTTCACGACCCTCTCTCGCCACAGAAAATAATTTTTCTTCCGTGGCAAAAAAAAACCCCTTAACGCTGGAGTCTGCACTACTCTGCAGGCAATGAGTGGTGATGAAAAGGAATTTCTTAATGGAGGCTTTGCACAGTAGCGTTATCACTACCCGCCTGATACACACAAGATACAATGCACTGCCTTGAAGAGCTGACCCAGCTCATGTGGATGCTGTCTCCAAAGTTTGAATAATTAGTGGCTTCCAGCCGCTTCCCCCTCCCCCACAGCCTCTGCAGGCCCTAATTAATGAAAAGAGCCACGGGGAGGGATGCGACCAGAGTCACTTTGCATGACAGAGTTGGTACTAGACGCTTCTCTTTCTTGGGGGGGCGGAGGCTTTTGAACACGAGTCAAGGTCTAGGGAATCCATTTCCCGTGGGGCGCTGGCATGCTGCCCCACCGGGCAGTAGCCCCCCCAGACACCGATCGGCTTCGCTGCGGGCCTCTTCTCCCGGGAAGAAGAACGAAAACGCTCCGGCCAGGAGCCGTTTGTACCTGCCAACAGCAAAAAGTGACACCTCCACCTCCAGGCACAGTGGCACTGGGGGTCGCACGGCCCACCCGGGAGGGGTTCAACCCACTGCCCTGCGGGATGGAACTGGACGGGCTGCTGCGGGGGAGGGTGTGTGCTGCGTATCCCCCCGCAGCGCACGGTAGCTGTGTCCTGGCCCCTGCCGGTCCGGCGGTAGGGCTGCGGCCCCACTGGGAGACTGTGGGATGCTCTTTCTCTCCACGTCCGACAAGGACACGCGTGGACGCGGGGCGCCTGCCCCAGCCGCGCAGCCCTCTTCTCTGTCGGAGCCGGTGCCCCCCTCCAGCTGCACTCGGCATGTTTAGTGCGGTGTAGTTTGCAACCCTCAAGTCTGAAATAAACTCTGGCACTGCGGGGAAAGCATCTCGGTTTCATTGCCTTGTTTCTGTGCTGGACCGACTTCAGACACATCCAACCGCGGCGGCGGTCAGGTACTTATCAAGAAAAGATTGGAGGGCCCACCGGTTTTCAGCCTCTCTCCCCGTTTTAACTATGCACAGCTAGAAGCTGAGTGTACTGCTTGAGCTGACCACTTTGAAGGTTTTTGTGCACTGGCCAGCTGAGACCCAGCGATTACTTAGATCATGGAGAAATACAAAAAACCCACATCCTCCCTGGTGACATTCACGAAAAGTGAGCAAGCGGCTGCTGGGCGGCAGGAATCCCCCGTCCTCCCGCTCCTCCCTGCTTCGGCCTCTACGGTGCCCGCTAGCGTTGAGAACCCGCCGGGGCCCAGGGAGCCGCCGCAGCGGCGCCGTCGCCCTCGCTACCGCCTCCCGGAGCTGCCGCGTCCCTCTCCCGCTGCCGTTCAGAGCGAAGTAAAAGTGCTAATTGCTTCAGATTCCCTCGGTGCTCCGTGAAAATCAGGTTGTTTCGTAAAATAACGCGGCAGACCTCAAGGGGCTGTCCAAAGCAGAGTAAGACACTACAAAGAAAAATCTGGCTGAACTATTTTCTGATAATGTGCGCTGCCCTTCTCTGATCACTGATAAACCATCTTACTCTGCTAAGGAAGCAGGCTGCCCTGTCTGCCTTCTCCAAAAGATGTGTGGCCCCGGCGAAGGGGGCATGCTCTAATTCTCGTTGGGCATAAGCGAAAGACTAACGAGGGGTGAATGACACAAATCACTCCCGGAGAGATTCCCGTTAGAAGAGGAAAATTTTTCACAATGAGAACAATCGGCTATTGGAATAATCTCCTCAGGGAGGTGGTGGACTCCCCAGCGTTGGACGCTTTCAAGATTCATCTGGACAGGATGCTGGGACATCTTGTCTAGACTGTGCTTTGGCCAAGAAAGGTTGGACCAGCTGATCCTAGAGGTCCCTTCTGATCTGGTATTTTATGATTCCATTATTCAATAAAAAGCGCTGATACCTCCGGGATTAGCAACTGCCACGGTTAGTGTTGAGCAGGACTCCCACGGAGGGTGTGAGGCTTGCCTCTCTTCTAGTGACCCTTCCCTGCTGGCCTGGCCCCGAGGGCAGAGCCGAGCAGGGCAGGGCTGGGTGGGGAGTGCGGGTCGCCCTGCAGAGCCACCTCCGGCGCCGCAGCCTCCGATGTTCAACAAAACAGTTTTTCCGATCTGCCTGAGCCCGTTCGGTAGCTGTCACAAGCACCGGGCGAGCCGGACAAGTCCAGAACCGGAGAAGGGGTGGTGGTGGTGCTCATGCCCAGGGGAGGGATGCGGGTAGCCGGACCGGGCCGCAGCCCTGAGACTGCCTATGAACCGGAGCCCGAGCTCGTTTGCGCAGGTATTGCTCGAAGGAAATCAAACCAAGCCTGAGCTGAGGGCAAGATGCGGATCTCACCCTCCACACAGGTTACTTCCGTGCACTGCCTTACAGTGAGTCGAGCTCCGTAGGGCGGGTGACAACGTCCAGTTACCCCTTCCCATGCCTTGTCTGGATAAAGGCTGAAGAAATGTGAGTCCGAGCGATACCAAGTGCAGTGAAAATTGTCCATCTCCAGATGTCTGCACCCCAATGCAGAAAGTGTTTCCAAAGAGGCGTTAGGATGCTCCCCTGGCATACCGGGAAAAATGCTAGCCTTCCCACAGCAGTGAGTTGCCCCCACCTCCCACCCCCTGGTGCTTTGGAACTCTATTCCTTTTACCTGAACTGAAGAAAACACAAACTCTTTACTTCATCCTCTTTAATTTCCGTAGCACAAAACACGTAGAGAGTGATCCACCCTCTTTATTGGTATGAGATTACCCTTTAATTGCAGCGAAAATCCGGCCTTTCAAAAGCATTAACGACTTGACATTTCTTTTCCCAGTACAAACCGATATTCAGATTACATGGACACTAATCAAATAACCCGAGTTATTTCATTTGTCAAAATGTTCATAAAAATTTTCTACCAGGCGTTAAAGGCATTTATATGGAACGACATCTTTCAAAAGCAATGTTGCTAGTCCGGATTTAGGAAATATTTGATTATGACAAGACGTTTGATGGTTTTATTTTACATACCATCTGTGCAACAAATTGTCTCATACCTCAAACAAATCCCTAATTTTGCGAGCCCTTTCTATGAAACAGTAATTTTCATTTAAAGTCATTGTTGTCCACACCTGCAGCTCCGAGAACAGCCTGGTATTCAAAAGTGTTGTCAGATGCTCTAAAGGACAACTGGCGAGAAGGCTTTGGAGGTGGTTTCGGTTTGCTTGGGTTTTTTTGTCCCAACTTTGAATGAAACTCATCTTTTTACAGCGCCGTTACACGGGGGAATCCCTCCCTCTCCCTGAGTCCTCCTCCCTGCATTCGCAGACCTCCCGGGATGGCGTCTGCAGGGCCCAGTGGAGGGGGACGGTTCGGGTCGGGGGCGGGGGTCAGGGGCAGGCGCTGCGGAAGGCGTTTCCCGGGGTCCGCTCTGGGCGGGGAACCGTCGCGGGGCAGAAGAGGGAGGGTGCTGGGGCGCTGCGGCGGCGGGGGCTGCAGCGCTGCTGCTGGGGGCCTGCCTGCCCCGGCGGTGGGGTGAGCGCTCCTCGGGGTCCCGGACGTAGCGGGATTCTGGCAGCTGCTGCTCTCCGGGAACGGGGCACGGAGGGGACCCCGGTACCGCGGAGCCACTGTGTGCAGAGAGCCTGCAAAGGGACCCCAGGTGAGAGGAGCCCGTCGGGGTATCCAGGGCAGCGCCCCGCAGTCCCTTCCGCCCACCCTGCGCTGCTGCGGAGCACTCCGGTGTGCTGTCCGCCCGGAGCGGCCGGTGCGCACCGAGGGGGCGGCCCGAGGGGATCCGCGATCAGCCAGGGGCTTACGTCGCACTGGGACCTGCCGTGCCCGGGGCCTGACTGTTCTGGCGGGGAAATGGGGGTTTTCCGGGGAGCCGCGAAGGCACGAGGGTGCCCAGCGGCGACTAGTGCTTAACCCCGACCCTTCAGCGCCCGCTTCACTGCAGCAGCGAGAAGCCCGAGGAGGGTCCTCCTGCCGGCCGGTACCGTCCCGGGGCTGCTGGGGGCGATGAGGAGGCGGCTCAGGGCGGGGCGAGACGGCCCCCGGCAGCCCCGAAGGCAGCGGCCCTTTCCTACCCTCCCAGATCCTCTTCTCTCGGCGAGACCTTTCGAGCATCAGTTGTTGTTTTTACTGGTTACAGCTCTCCCCATCCTTCCGGCTTCGACAGGTGATCAGAGCATCGTGGCAGTTTTAGGTACTTACTCAGGGTCTAATCGCTTTTAAGAAATTAATGAACTTTCATTGGAATAGCTCAAGTTTTATTCTCTATTTATATCTATATTATATCTTAGTAGAAATTTCCTGCTGGTTAAGTAAGTTAGTAAGCTGCTATTGTTGTCACTTTAAAATTTTACATTGATCTTTACATTTGCAAATTATTTCGTGACAAGGTTTCTATAGGAATTCAGTCCACTAGAAATGTTTGAATAGGTTTATATTTTGAATATAATTGCTCTTAAATAAAAAGCAGTTGCATTCATGCTTGAAATTCGAAATTTCATAATAAATTATTGCTCAGAAGTTATCCCTTATTTTTGCTTTTAAAAATGCATAATTTAGTGCTTGACAGTTCTATTCACCATTTATTAAATATAGTTGGTACTAGAGAGATAGATTTATGTAAGCCATAGGTAGCCTATGAGATAAATTTAAGATTTATGTATTTTAATGTGTAAAACTAAGCATAAGTTGCTTTTTGAGAAATCAGATTTATTTGGTATTTAAACACCTTTCAGTATAGGAAAGCAAAGTAGAGCTCCCTTACAGAACTCTATAGAGATACTGTCTTACAAAAAATAAAAAGCTTTATTGCCATAGAAATATTGATGCAAAGTCAAAATATTACTTTAGTTTGTATTGTCTGAACATAATATAACCCAGTGAGAAAGTATAAAAATAATTTTTGCATAAAGACTTGTAGATTCTAGGAAGATTTTGCAAAAGTAATTACTTGGCTAAATCCTAGTATGCTGTATGTGGATATTTCTAGGTCTGTCATGCTGTGGATCAGCTAGTACAGTTTTTCTACAGCACAGTCATATGTTACTTGCAAATGGTATCTGTAGGCATCAGGTCAAAGTACAAAATACTTTGTTGGGAAACAAATTATTTTAGGTCAAAAAATTTTAGGTCAATTTTAATTCACAAAATTCTCTTGCCATTAAAGGGTTTCTTCACTTCATTGTAGAGTAAAAGTTGTTTACGTTGTTCCCCGCAATTTCACATTACATAGTGCTCTTCAGCTCAGGTACTTGCTGTTATTGGAGGTGGCAATATGTAGTAAGTTTGGCATTATTATAAATAACATTAATGTTACTCAGAATTGTTGAAGAAATCTCCAGTATTAACCATATGAAAATAACTGCTAATAGTTTAAAAATATTTCTATTCAAATACTGATGTTGAACATGCACAATCACAAAAGATTATATAGTTGTATGCATAGCTAAATGTAGTTATGAATGCATGTATGAGTATATATATACATGTACATATACATATGTATATGCTACATAAAGTGCATTAGTTTCTTGTCAGAAAAAAACATTTGAACAGATATAGCATCTTTTTTTAAATGAAGAGCTACCAAACATAAATAGCAAGACTATTAAACAAGAACTTACTCTATGTATCTTGAACATCAATCAGATGATGTAATTTCTTTTGATTCATGAAAAGACATGAATGTGAACTGTATGGAGAGAGAGGAAAAATGATTTGTGACTGTTTACACAAGATACACATTTTGGTTCAGTCTGGTTGTGTTTGGATCATGTTGGTTAGTTGGTTGGTTGGCTGGTTCTTTCTCAGTTTTGTCTGCATGGATGCCTGGGTGAAGGAACAAATGCGTAAGTCTGTGAAAACAAATGTGTTAGCACGAAGTGTTGTGGTCAGGACTCCTGTTTGTGTGAATCAAACAAGGATTTTGCTGAAAGTGGATACACACATCTGTGTGACACGTAAGTTTCTTACGTTATGTTGACAGACAAGCAGTTGCCTTCTCTGTTCCCCTCTCATGGAATAGCTTTGCTGCTTTAAAACATGTGTTTGTTATATGCTTTTTCTTTCTTTTTTTTTTTTATGGGAAAAGTAGAGGCATTGTTACATCTGCTTTCTCTCCCTTCCTGGTTGTCCCCTGTAAAATTCAAAACTCCTATGACATTCTGGGGCATTGTGTCTGCTGCTGAAAGGTGAATAATGCCAGAGCAGCAGGATCAGAACCCATGTGAAGTCTCTGAGGTGACCAGTAGCACAATTCAGGTCTGGAATACGAAATACTGTGTGCTCTGAACTGAAATATACCTATACAGTGCACTTCATCTACTATGCTGCTGAAATAATGTTAATTCATAACATTTACATCATGATAATCCTCAATCTTGGCTAAATAGTTAAAACATGCTCCTTCTGTCCTACAAGACCTCTAGTTTTTAGGTGTTAGGCCTTGAAACCACAAAAGCCAAGTGGTGGATAAAGGTAATGCTTCTATTAGGCAGAACAGCTGTAGTCCAGTGAAGAATCAGCCCCTCAGTACAGTGCCCTGCACATAAAAATTAAGTATTTGAATGCAAGCAGACTACACAGCTGTAGTCAAGTCCTCTTTACCCCCAGGTGGATTGTCTAACTATGACTGTCTTGTACAAGCCAGTACCATCCACCAGGGTCCATTAGATCAGACACTGCCAGGCAAAAGCACTAATTCTGCCTCTGTAGCCAACCCAATTGGAAAGGAGTATTGATATTTCATGTATCATGGAGCCAAACTCCTAAATCCAGTCTGTCTGAACCACTGGGACAGCAGAAAATAAATGTATTTTATCCTTTATAATTAGGGAAGCATGGTATTACTATTGCTTATTGTCCAGCTTGAAACATTGAGAGCTCTCCCAGTGTCTGCACAGCATTTCTTACATTCAAGCACTGGGAGGTGTTGAACAGAGACCTCAGTGACTCTGTCACTCATGTTCCACCATATAGAAGACCTTAGTTCTGCTAAATCAAAGAAGGCTTCGTATCGAGCTATGAAGGTACTGTTGCATCACACATCCCAGCATATACATATTAACCAGGTTTTCCTGCTGTATGGGATAGTTCATTCCTCTCTTCCCCAACCTGTTTCCTGTCATGGAAGATTGTGGCAGTAGAAATAGGTGTTCAGTGTGGAAATTTCCTAATGACACAGGGAAGTTTGGGGCAGAGCTACTATTTGAAAGTCAGTGGAGCTATGGTACATGACTCTATTAGGACTTGTTCACATCTCAGTTGTTTTCTCATTGGATTAGACTTGATGCTCAATGTCAAGCATTTTGTTCCTTGGCTTCAGGTAAAAAGTAGGAATTACATCCTTGTGGTGGTCTTGGAGAAGCAAATCAACCTGCATCTACTTTGGAAAGGCATCCCTGAATGTCTGTGGGGCAGCTACCATGCATCAGGAGAGAGCCCATTTCAATTTTCCCTATTCTCAGAGAAAATGAGAAGAAACTTGGAAGCTTTTCTTTTGATCTGTGTTTACAAATGGCTCCTGTATTTCACAAGACTTGCTTAAGGCAAGTGTGGTGCTTGAGGTATATACTAATTTCCAAGCAGGGATTTTAGGTCTGTCTTCTTCATTATTCCCAGTGAAGTTTGAGAGATTGTTCATAATAAAAAGATTTGGCAGCTTCATGATTCACTAGGCTGAGTATCCAGCCAAGATATAATGATGGTTTATCAAGAGCTGTCAACTTAAATTGTATGTACTGGGGATTTCAGGTGATGGAAGACAGTCTGAAGACCATAGATCCTTAAAATAGGAAAAATTGGAGAACTGTTCCCTGAAGATATCATGATAGTGTAACAACAAAATTGTGAGCACCTCACAAGGTCTTTGCTTCACAATAAAACTTTCAGAAAGAGCGAGTTTCTGGAATTTCAAAGCAGACACCACACTCTTCATGCCTTGCTGCCTCATGATCTTTTTCCAGGGATGCTACGCAGTGAATTTCCCTATTTCTACATGCTATTTCTAGGGGCTTGACAGGTCAGAATTGTGCAGCTGCTGTACAGGGAGGTATGGTGAAAGAAAGCTGGGGATGCCTGGAATGCCTAGGGAGAATTGTTTTTATTAATTAGGCCAGGTTAGTCCCAATTTTATTCAACTTGTATTAGATTCAGCTAACCTCTGCAGTCAGCAAGTTCCTCTTAGTGCATAGTTGTACTTCCTTCTGCTTGTTCCCAGATGCCTAGCTCAGGCAAGCTTCAGGGATGGAGTCATTGCAGGAGTACAGAGCATATGTTTAGATGAGCCGTACATCAAGGACTATAAGGAACCGAGAAGAGAGGTACTCACAGTATGCCCCAGTCATAGCCTGGACATCAAAGAATTCCAAACTCTATAGGTTTTATTACCATTATCATTATCTCAGTGAATTATCAGTGCTAATTTGGCTGTTCTTAATGCATAGATGGGAAGGGGCTAGTGGCAGGAAAGGGCCCTCTTTGAACCAGTGGCCCTCTTGCTTTATGCAGAATCATTGCTGAGATCCAAATTTGCTCAGTGAAAAAGGGAGAATGAAACAGCATACTCCAAGATCAGAATAGCTGATCATCCCAGACAGGCTGGAAATGGCAGCACATAGCTATATCTGCCTATACTCTCCAAGGACACTTGTACAGTTTTCTTCATGTATGCAAGACTTTCAGCAGTAAAGGTATGAAGGAACCACTTCATGCCCAAAAGGAAACAGCTCTCAGACCTGCATCCAAGCTAAAGCACAGAAACTTTTCTTGCAGTGGCAATGAGCTAAAAGCAATCACTTTTTGTCTTTGGACTTTTCATGTTTTAAAAGGACTTTCTCAGGTTGTAATATATCATTTAAGTTGCGGCTTCTTTCAGGGTTTATTTTGTGGGTTATAGAATTACTTATTTTGTCTTTTAAAACAAGAATTGTTTATTCCTTTCTTTGATTTTGTGTCAGTTTTCTTCAGTTTTAGTCTTGATTCTTCCCCTTTGCAGTTCACATTTTGAATAAAAAGAGAATAAAATCTTGAACAGAAAGAAAGCACATTTTTAAAACCCAGTAAGTGGATTTTCTCACTTTTCTATCTCTGATCCCCTTGGAGTTCCTTTCATGTATTAAGAATCCTCAGTTTCTTATAACAACAGAGAATAATAAATGCTGCAGACAGAAGCACTCTCTCTGCATCAGCTCAATTCCTTTAATATCTGTAGTTTATTGTGCATGACACTGCATGTCTGATCATGGATTCCTCAGACCGACAGACCTCCTATTGAAACCAAAGGCAGTTTTGGCAGTGGTCACAGGAGTGCATTGGCATGAAGTCACAGGTTGTGTGCTCCAGGGAAAATGCTGTCACACTTTACAGTAGAGAGGATTAAGCTAAAAAGTGAAGAAAAGGATGGTTCCAGTATTTAATTTTTCTTTTTTACTTTTTTTTTTTCTTTCAGCATTGTTGATATGGCAAATGCAGAGCTATACTGTTTATATTAATCACTGCTCTGCAGAAAGTCTGGAGTACATATAAAAATGGTTGGGGAAACTGTGGGTGGGATGATGCTTTTCAGGACCAAATAATTTCCTTAGTTTTTATGAGTAATTTCTGTGGTTTGTTTTTTTTTTTTTTCCAATTAGTGCAATTTCTTTGAAAGTAATATCACTATGTGTAAAGTAATCCATAGTTAAAAAGGAATTTAAAGGTGAAATCAAAAAAGCTACTGAAATTTTAAAAAATCAGATTAATTTGAGAGAAACAATTTTTATTTTCTCCTTCCATCTATGATTATGGAGAGCGAACTAGTTAAGTTCTGGGTGAAAAGGTTCCCCTCTTTCAAAGGTGATTCATTGGTTCTCCTCATGCTTCCAAAGCTCTTCATAATATTAAGTTAGGCTACCAGTGCTTTTATGACCACCAGGAAACTCCAAGTGATGGCGCAGTTCAGCATTGTCTGTGTGCTCTGGTGAGGAGAATTAGGCCAAGTTCTATGAAAATAGGAGGCAGAGAAATCCTTTCTCAAATTGGTCTTTCTACATTTGGGCATTGCCAGATATTTCTTAGAAGAGCCTGCAGTGACATCTGAAGGCCATGCAGTAGAAAATCAGGGATCTGAAAGAGCTCAGAACTTTTCCTATGCCCGCCTCTCACTCCCCCTCTAGAAACACGTCTTTTTCAAGAGGCAAGGGAGCTACGTAAAATTTTTTCAAGATGGCAGAAGTAACCTTAATGAGTTAATGGGATGATACACAAATGGAAATGGGGAGTGAGGAGGAGAAGGAGAAGGCAGGGTTCCAGCTTGAAAGAGCATTTAGGAAACCAAAAGATGATTAGCAATTTGTGTGCTGCTCTTGGAAGCAAGCAGGCTGGGAGCAGTTGCTGTGAGCATTATCTATTTCATGTGCTTTTTGATGGACCATCCATAACTGCATAATCTATAGGGAGTTGCCTGCCCATAGGTACTTGTTGTTTGACAGATCTGTCACACTTCTCAGAAATCAAGATGCAAAATCCATCACTCAGGGACATGGTATACGTGTATCAGACACTCTCTTGGGGATGAAGAGTCTATTAAACAACAAGTCCCTAAACTCATCCATATGAAGAATTTGCATCTGTGACAGATAGAATATGGAGAATACCCATCGTCTAACAGGTGATCTGACTCTGATGTGCTTCTAAAGCACTATAAATATTAATTTTATTTCACCCTTGCAGAGACAAGTGTGTGGGTGAGCCTAGAGGGATAGGAATTGCTTATGCAAAACATGAGCAAGAACAGCAGGATTATGTTGCATTGGGGAGGATCATGTCTGTGGCAGACAATGGCACTCCCAGCATTGGCAGTTTGAGGCAAGCATATCATTGCCTGCACAACACAGAGCTGAAGATATGACCTTCACAAAGAAGCCTATGACAGAGTTCTGCAAAATTTGCTACATAGTAGGAGAAGAATGAAGAG
The DNA here is from genome assembly GCF_012275295.1 of Melopsittacus undulatus. Classification (NCBI taxonomy): domain Eukaryota; kingdom Metazoa; phylum Chordata; class Aves; order Psittaciformes; family Psittaculidae; genus Melopsittacus; species Melopsittacus undulatus. The sequence continues at coordinate 92,233,084 of NC_047530.1, forward strand.
TGAACTAGTCAGATGTGTGACAGCTAGTGAATCTGTAAGAAATGAGAGCAGAGAAGAATCTGCTTAAAAGAGGCAGCCAAAAAGTAGAAATGAATAACATACAACAAGAGCAATCAGTTAGGTGAAGTCTTAGAGAATTCTGTATTATAATAATTTCCTCAGTCCTTTGCTCTCTATGAAGAATGTGAACAATTCACCTACTTCAGCCTATCAAAGAAAAATGCTAGGCATTCTAGTATATCTTCACAATTTCTCTTTATTATGACATTTGTAGATTCTTAGTAAGTATGACTTTCCATAGACTATGAAGACCATTGGCAAAGATGTGACATTTGCACTGAGACCAGACTTACAATTAAACAAGAGCTGAAGTACTGGGTTCATGGGTTAGTGTAGAATTCTCATTCAGGTTAAAGTCTGACATTCATGAAGACTCACAGAAGTTTTGCAAAAAATCCCATTCTTGGTTGCGGCTGAAGTTCTGGCTTTAGATTATAAGCAAGTGAAAAACATGGAGAGGTTAGTCTAGATCCAAACCAAACTCCCATCCAAATTGAGAGGCATTTCAGATTTATATTCTGGCCTACTTACATGTGATCATACTTTGTCCTACCTCATTTCTGTAACCTGTTTTAAGTGCTGCAGGTGGTGCTGCTGTATTTCAGCAATGCTGAGCTATCTGCAGCACTCTCAAGCTATGAGGTTGCACAGGGCATTACACAGTAAGCCTTCTGCACTGTGTGCTGCCCTAGTGCAGTCAAACATCCCTCGAAGAATCCAGCAGATATCCTTCTGGCAGCAGTTGGACCTGACCTTGCACACAGCCATTCCTGGCCTATATCTAGGTTTGCAACGAGTGGTGGCCGAATTGAGCAGAGCCGATTAGGGTCCTGGACAATTTCATGCCCATATCCTGTTGAGATTTATTCCTGTAAAGTGTCAGTGAGTATTTTACTGGACTTACTAGGGGAAGAGCATAGGGTAGATTTAGGCTGGGGATACTTCCCTGAGCTTAGCTGAAAAGGCACCTCTGTGTGCATTTTCCAGACACTACCATCATCAAATTCATGGGACAAACGTAAAACTTATGTTAGCAAACTTTCTTTAGAAGTCCCATGCAGCCTGATAAGTTTCTTTAATAGCAACAACCAATAAAAGGTGATTTTGAAAAATCTGCACTGTAGAAATAAATTGCCTAAGCTGTCTGTGTGTGTGTGTGTGCCCTTTTTTATGCTGCAGTTGCTGAGTTGCCCAATCCAGCCACAATATTGCAATGATGCCTGTAAAACGTTAAGATATTTAGTTTCCCTTCACCTCTTACTCCTGTTGTCCATGGTCCTTTTAACTCCTTTCAGCTCATCTGTTGTGCTTCCTTTGCTCCAATATGTTCAGAAAGTAAATAAATCCAATTTCTCTCTCTCCTCTCAAGTCAGGTTTCAAGACTCATCTTTAGTCTTGAGAAGGTCAGTATTTAATTTCTCCAAAATAAGGGCTGCAGCCCCCAGAGAACCACTTACTATCCCTCACCTGTGCTGGAGGCAGGACTTGTTCCAGTAGTATCCTTTGGATGGATCTGCACTCTGCAATGGAGACCTCTGACTGCTGGTCCAGGTCAGAAAGCCCACAGGACGCAACACATCTCTTTGCAGAACCAACAGCTCATTTTTGAAAGCAATACAGTCATGCTTGCTGATACCCCTCAGCTGATGAACTTGCCTCTCTAACACTATCTGAAAGCTTGTCCATGCAGAGGGAAGAGCTTTCTCATGCTATTTGGAGATTGTGGAAAAAAAAAGTTCACCCTTTTTCTTCTAAAGATGCTGCAGAATATCACCATTCCACTCCGAGTACCAGGTGCACCTTCAGCCTGTCTTCTCTGTTTCAAAGAGAATTTTGAAAATTGAAATGAAACTCCCTACCTGGCATAAAGCCGACCAAACCCTTTGGAGGGACCTTTGGGCAGAGGGAGGCAAAGAGAACGACCCACTTATGAGAGAAGGGTGACAAGGTGCTCAGAAGCTGCAGTGGTATAACACATTAACAGTATCAGGGACGTGGTTTGTCCTGCTGTCGCTTTGTTCTGGGACACTGTTTCATGCTGAGATGTCACACTAGATGGTGCATTTGGCAAGTTATTTGAAGAGATTGATCTTTCCAAGCTGAAAGTCTTCTGCACACGTCTGACAGCACCAAACCCATTTGCTGTGTACACATAGTACAGCTTTTGCATAACTTTTCTCAACTTTTCACAAAGTTGACCCTTTTGTGCAATGTGACCACAGCTGTGAATGTAACCACTGATGCCAAGGCAGAACTTTGCGACTTTGGCATTTATGGGGTTTTTTGCCCATCACAGACATTTGACTAATTCACAAGTCACTTAGAAACAAGCAAACAATAGCATATTGAGTTTGAGGGATGCCTGTGTTTAGATAGAAGAAGGATCTGTTAGAAAAATACTGATATTAAGTATTAAACTTAATTTCCCACATCACATCAATCTAGATGAATTAAACAGAACTGAAGATGTGCACATATTGATTTATTTGCTGGAGAATAAATGTGATTTATTTGCATATGGACAGACACGTTTGCCGTAGGGCAGAGCTTCCTATAAGCCATCCAGTGAGAAGTGATGGCTTTCTTTCCCCTCTCCAGAATGAAGAATTAGCCTTTAGGAAGACCTGTGGAACAGTGCTTATAGGCACAGACCCCACACTCCCCTTGGGTGTGTGAAAGCCCTTCTGTGTTAAGGCCTTGACAGGAGGAGGCTCCAAATGAGGAGCAGGCAGCACAGCAAGGAGCACACACATTGCTAGGAACTGCTGACACCTTCACAAGTAGCTTAGAAGAACTCTCTGGGTTGGAGGTGTGTGCTCTGGGTTTGCTCTGGGAGCTGAAAGCTTTCTTTGGGACGTATATTATGGCAAGAATCACTAGGTGGTGCTGTTACACATAAATCTCACAGTTTTTCTTGGTATTCACACTTGCTATTTTCAGTCTTCCGAGAAATGGTTCATGTTAGGGTTGGGTTTATGGCACTTTTTTGAAAAGCTGCTGAGATAGAGAAAAGTAGCAGGCAGCAGTAGCTAGCTGGAAGGGACTGTAGCTTCTTCAGACCCTCGTATCTGTGTTTGGGCTGCGATTTCTGGAGGAAGAAACCTGCTGTCCACAGGTAGCACCCACCCCCTTCCTTGGAGAAGTGTGTATGCTCAAATCCATCATCCTTCCTCACTGAAAACTCAGCTTTGAGGGCCCTGGATTTCTGTTTCCACAGCACTCTCATAATTCACATGGAGAAATTCACATGAAGTTCACAGAAAGGGAAATTTTAATAAAGAAGAGTTGCCTTCTAGGGTCATAGGTGGATAAGTAAAATGATGTCAGAAGAGATTAGGAATATCCTGAATGTGAATTCTTTAGAAAAGGAACTGGCTCAGGTTAAAGTATATTTCTAACAGTTTTTCCTCAGTTAGAGAGACTTTAAGGCATTTTTAGATTTCAATTTTTTTTTTCCCCTGATTGATTTAGAATTTTACTTTTGGTATTATTTAAATTATATTTACCTTGATGATTTTAGTTTATTAAAAATTGGTATATTTTAAATGGAAAAACACCCATACATATGAATATGTTGTATTTATTTAGATTCTATATATTGTACAAATGTACACACAGATCCCATCATTCTGTTCTCACATCAATAGTAACTTAAGGAAATTGTTGGAAAACCAGGCAATGAAACTCATAATGAAGAGAAAGCAAGTCTATTCTTTTCTTAATAACTAATTTCTTGCAAGCCATCTGACCTTTTTCTTAACCTTTCATGTCCCACTGTCTGGTTCAGGCCTTCATCCTTCAGATATTTACTACTTACTGCATGTGTAACCATGTATTTTAATGTGTTCAAGGTAGGGCCTTAGACCTTGCTTACCAGAAAGAAATTATAATGAATTAAATGTACTGATTTAGAAACTGATTTAGCTAAATCAGTGCAACTCTCTTAGGCACTTCAGTTTAAGTCATGAGTCAGTGAGTAACAAATCAATTCTGTTGAATGAAAAAGATTAGACTGGATCTTCAGCTCTTCTATCTCAGTATTTATTAGGCTAAAGCCTCTTCAGGGCTTGTTACTGTTCTCTTTAATTTTCTCTGCCTCATGGACCTGAGCCAGTCCTTGATGGCATAAACGAGGGTTTTTCCATGACCTCCAGCTGGGAGCTGAAGATGGCAATATCTTTATTAAAAACCTAAAGAAGTTACAAATGACAAATAGCTGAAACTTACCTCCTCACAGCATACAGAGTTCTCAAATTGTGGCTCATATTGCAGAAATCGCCTCTGCTCTGAATAATGTAATAATCTACATTCAGGGCAGGAAAATTCAACCTTTAAAGTCATCAGTTTCTACTAACATTATGCTAAGAATATCACCTTACAAAGCGTCATAATCTGATTTAATTTTCCTAAAACAGCAGATAAATAAGATCTCTCATATATTTTGATATGTCATAAAAATAATATTTTTGTCAATTTCCACAGATTTTTTTTTCATTCAGGTTGAATGGACTCAGGACTCAGATTAATCCTGTTTTTTACCAGCATAATCAGAAACTATACTGATGTTGCATTTCCATATCAAAGAGCACAGCTTTTTCAAAATGTGTTTAAAAAAGTGCTTGCTCTTTGTTGTTGCTGTTGTTGTTCTCCTTCTCTTTCTTCACACTTCTACAAACTACTACTAATAAGTAGGAAGGATACGTGAGAATATGATGAATGAGCATATGCTGAGTTCCACTCACTGAAAATGTTGCTCACTGCTCCCAAAGCTTCTTATTCCTGCCTCTAGAGAGTAGCAGTGAAGCAGGACTTGAACTCTTGGAGGATTTGTCTATCCCAAAAGAGAGGAACTTCTTTACAAACCTAAGATTTTGGTTTAGTGTGAAGTAATTTTTATCTTTCTGAACTGGACGTTGACAAAGCTGCAGACTTTATAACCAACATTGTCCTAGCACGCTCTTACAATTCACCTACAGCTCTTGGAAGTCCTTGTATTGGAAGTAGTGATACCCCCTTCTACTTCCATTTCTATTCCATATATGATTTCTTACTTATTTTTCAGGTTTATGATGGAACTTACATCTTTGCCTAAATTCCTTTGGACAAGTGACAACAAACTTCTGCATCACCATTTTCCGGACATATTGGCTACTGTTCATACCACACAAGACATTGCTGAAGAAGTTGTTTTTGGACCATGCATGCTCCAGAACACTCTGCTGGACACTGTAGCTTTTATTGCTCTCAAGTGTTCCGATAGAAGGAACATTCACTACATATTTAAGGTAGGAGATTTTAGTCATATCAAAAAGGGTTACACCGCACCTGGGAAGATAACTTTGCCAAGAGGTAGATTTTTGTTTCATTCAGCACAACTAACAGCTCCTTCAAAGGGGAGAAGTAGCTGGTGCATTTCTGATTTATGAGCTGTAGACTGGAGGGACCTCAGTGAAAACTCTTTTCTTTGAAGGAAGAATACAAAGCCCCATTTCTGTGCTGATTGATGGCCTGCTTCAGCATTGACCAGAAACAGGAGGAAAGAGGAATAAATAGTTTAGAAACCTCATGCTCAGGTTTCATCCTTACAAAGGATAAAGGAGGCTTATCAGGAGGCAACAACCCTGTGAGAGCAGAGAGGGAAGACTGTGTGTGACATTGCACTCATTCATGCAGGTGGTAGATTCACAGTATTTATTGACAGATCTGAGAAATTGTTAACTCAGTTTGCTCAGTTGTCTATAAAATAAAATCACAATGGCTATGATATCAGCACAGGCTATATGCACTATAGAAGATATCAATCAGGCAACCAATCCACACAGTCTTCAGGCAGCCACAACTTATTGCTATTAGTACATGCATCCTCGAAAGTTAGCTTAGATATATCTGTCTTACAGCAGCACTTTTTAATCATAGAGAAGCCAGAGCGTGAAACAAAAGGAACTGTCATGTAGAGAAATTAAAAAACCCCAGGATTGTGATGGAGTGTTAACTTTCCATCTTTACTTCCCCAATTTTTTATTCCCTAGCCACTGTTTATCATAACATTTTCATTTGGACAATGCGTATTTCTCTTACTGAACTGTTACCTTGGCTCTTTGGCTCCTGGAGTGTACTGCAGTCGTCATTGGTCTAGATGAAGACAGAGAAGTAGTGTTTTACAATGTGGGGCAAACAAATTTCCCACATGCTATGGCATGGATGTATCTGTGAGAAACTCGGGTTCTCCTAAGATTTCTGTGCTCTGGACAAGAGAAATCCCACAGACTTTTTGTAAAATGAAAGATGCAGCTGTTGGGAGATACCTTTTTGACACTTTTTCTTTAAACAAATTAACAAAGAAGAGTCTTCAGGGTTTTTCTGTTTTGTTGAGTGTCTGGCACATGTTTGCTTGCTTAGATGATGTTATTTGTACTCCAGGAGAACTACAAGCTTTTTGGAGAAAGATCTCTGAAACAAAGCTTTATTTATGGAATGTTTCTGTATTTCTCCTGGGAGTTTTGGAATTGCTGTAGACTCAAGAAAGAGCCTCAGAGGGTTGGGTTTTTTTTTTTTTTTTTTTTTTTTTTTTTACATTGGAAGATCCCTCCAGAGGGATCACTTTAGTGTTTTGCTATACTTGAGCTATGTAATTGTTATGCAGCCATGAAACTGGATGTCTGAGTTGGCTCAGATCTCTGTCTTTTGGCAGTAAATACATCAAATTCTGTGCAAGTAGCTGTTTCAGATGCAATTGCAAGTCCCATATCCTGCTAGCTACTTACAATTAAAATCAAGCCTTCCAGAAATCAGGAACTATTGTTACGGCCCTAACTCTGTGTAGAGACAACCAGCAATTCAATCATGATACTATGTTATCATGGCACTAAGGTGCAATGCAAGAAATTGGTTTTCATATGCTGTCTATGGTACGAAAAAAATACACGCAGGAATAATTTGGCAAGGTGGATTCTTCACAGCTCTGGTTGACATTTGTCATAGTTCAGCAGCACTCCTGCAAGACTGTAGGGGATATAATTTCTAACAAGGGTTTTCTCATCTTGGGCTTTTATATTTAAACCAAAAGGGAGTTCTATGTTTCTACTCTCATCCTCACGAAGACCATAATTTGAGCTCCTTGTGTCAATTTGTACACTTGGGCAAAGAAAATGCCTTGGCAACTGTTGGCATAGGTGGTTCTTTCCTGCCAGTCATTCACCCCAGAAAAGCAAACCAGCCCCTTACAAAGCTTTCTGACCCACTGGGATCTTCTGCTCCTTACAGCTTTTTGTGGGTTCCAAGAAACAGCCTTATTCTCTCCCTTCACCTCCATCCTCTCTCAAGGAAGCCACTTTGCCTCCTTAGCCCAGCTGTGATTGAGCCTGTGGGGCTGTGAGGCCCTTACCTCGTATATAGATGTAAAGGATTCATTTGAGGTGTTGCCATCTCCAGAAGAGGGTGGCCTTGCAGGGTTTATAGTGTCTCTAAACACACAGGAAAACTAAAACTGGAGTATGCTTCTAATTGACAGCATCCAGATCTTAATGTTCTGTCCTTTATTCCTCCCCACCTTCTTTAATCTGTCTCAGCTCTTTCCCTGGGGTCCTGGTTACTGGAGGAGCTGTTCCCTTTGACTTTGCTTAGAGGGCTGGGTGGATGCTTAGTATTTCTGAAACACAGAAACTAATAAATGACAGTCTCTGTCATAGTTATTAGTTACAACCACTGTGTGTGGGTGGGTGTGCTTCTGTTGCTGTCAGACTTCTGTATTTCTCAATCACTGTTAATTATGGTGTTTAGAGAGAGCCTGTTATAGGGCATGCTAAATTATTTTCTTTTATACTAATTAACTCTTATCCTAATGGTCCCTTAATGTTTCATTCTTCTATTCAAGCTACTAAATGTGGTCATACTTTTTATGGGAAGTAATAGAGAGAGGAAAAATAGCCAGTGGAGGGGGAAAAACAGTCACCATACTGTTTCTGATACCAACCACCAATTAATGGCTACCCTGCAATTAGTAGAAAACAAAGAGTTATGCATTGCTTGGGGTAAAATTTAAACCATACCTGTCATTAGACATTTTTCATTTCCCATTTCCCAACTTCTTCCTTTCTGAACAATGACTTAGTGCTTACAAATTAGTTGAGGCTTTTTATGCATGTAAATGTTGCCAGTGATCGCCCTGCATTTCAGCCTCCAAGCTATGAAAATCTTCCCCGTCTTTCAAATACTGGAGAGGACATAGATCTGCTGTGGTAAACACCAAGGAAAAACCTATAAGTAAATAAATCAATCATTCCTTATTCAGAGCAAATGCAGTAAAGTAACTAAGAAGGGAGCCACACACTAAATGAGGACAAAGCCAAATGTTTTACAGTTATATTATTTCCAGAGAGTGGTCAGCCTGTGACTGAATGACTCAGGAGCCCTGTGGAGAAAAGAGTATATGTGACTGAGGACTATGGTGTAATATACAAGCAGAATGGAAATTTAATTTGAGCAGTAGAGTTAATATTATTTTTTTAACTTCAGAGTGCCTGACCTTGCAACCTAAGCAACATTTTTAAACTTAATTTGTTTGGTATTTCTGAATGCACACATCCTGAAAGCAAACCAACCCCTTGCAACTCTCAGAAATAATGTAATAAAAAATATTCATCTGATGAGTTTTTATCTGTTTCACTACAATGAAATGAATTTAATCAATCAAAGGCAGAAATAGGAATATATAATTTTATATCTGAAAAAAAGACATTATGTAAGATATTTTTATTTGTATTTATTAAAACCTAATTTTTATATTATCTATTGAGTTATATATGCAGATTTTGTCTCCTTAGGGTACTGAATTAAATAATCAGGATTATTCTGACACCTCCTGATCCATACCCTCTTATTCCAGTGAAAAACTCCACATGCAAGTGCCTTGAGTGTGTGTTCATTTCCAGGCTCACACTGCTCTGATCCAGGGGCTGCACATCTCACACCCCCCGAGCCACAGCACTCATGGTCTCCTGACTCATATCCCATTTTCCCATGGGATCAAGACCCTTTCTTACAGAGGAGCACAACTTCTGTACTTCTGTGATCCACCCCTGATACAGCCCCTTGGGACAACCTGCACTGAATGGAGGTCACCATGCTCGCTGTGAGTGTGCTAAAGACTGATTAGCATACCAGCCCTGTCACTGCTATGGGAGGTTACATGTGAACATTGGTGTCTCCTTCCCATGCAGCTATATTTCCAGAGCTCTCAGCATTCATACCAGGGAAGCCTTTTGTCAATGATGGTTTTGGATTTGGTGACACAGTCTATAAACTGGGCTCACAGCTTTGGCATACCAGTTCTGTGTGAGGCAGGAAACAGGCTTTGCTCTTGAATTTGATGGAAATCTATTTTGGGTCCCAAAACCTAAACCCTGCCTTTTTTGTATCCTGTCTCACAGGTAGATGTTACATCTGTGCACAGTCCCACAGGTTTGCCTTGGATGAGACTTGTACAAGCAGCTGCCAATAGCAATGAGCAGAACTTGGAAGCTTACTTAGAAAACAGTCAGTTATATTATCGCTCTACCAGGAAAATCAACAAAAATGAGGAGCTGCTTGTCTGGTATGATGAGGAGCTTTCCAGGCTCTTGGGTTTTGATGAGATAAAAGCTCAGAGTCCCCAGAATGGTAAGTACCAAGTTGCTGACTGCAGAGGTCACTGAGGACTGAAGTGAGTCTATAACTTCTTCAGTATGTGGTGCTCTTGTAATACAGGAAGTAAAACCTGTCTAAATCCTTAGTTGGTCAGCTAAGGAAAAAGATTCCTGATTCAAACTTCAACTCGTCATGAAGTCCGTATGGTTTTATCTAGATCACTGTGTACTGCCCAATTTGTGTAGTATAAATTTGTCTTCAGACTATAAATGTAAGCAGTTTTGCAAGTAGCAACTGGAGGCAAATATGAGTGAACGATTTTTCATAGCAGCATGGGACCTGATCTCACACTGGCATTAGGTTTACCATGTATAATCTTGCATGACGCAAGAGATGTTTCTTTATTTTCTTTTTGGTAATGGCAGGGTCAGGATCTGCATCCATCCATGATTCTACCTTTGCAAAACTCATCATCTGTTGTCTGTTTCTGCAGAGTTGAGATGCCAAGAATGTGACCGAGTCTTTAAATGTGAGCATTCCTACCTCTCCCATGTCCGCTTCCTATGTGTCCCAGAGAAGTGCACCCTGCTATGGAAAAACTTCCAGAACCCTAAGACTGAAAAGAGCAACTTAGCTGAGCAGACCACGAATTTCCATAGCTTGGCAAGAGATCTAGAAGTCAAAATGACAGCTTGTAAAGATGACGCCCATGGTCTCACAGGAGAAAGGAGAGCAAAATCTGAAGAGGCTGAGAACACCAGGAGCAGAAAAACAGTGTTGTTGGAGAAAACCAATAACCTGAGTGAGGAACATAATTGTGGGAGCAAGGAAGAGGTTGGGGGAGAGCATGCATTGTCTGGTTCTTTCTGGAAGCATAGTTCAGGGAGGCAGTCAGCTATGAAGGATGGTTTAGAGCAGAAGCAGAGTGCTTTCACTGAGGTCAGGAGGATGAAGGAGAAGTTGAGGAATGAGAGGATGAAGGAGCCAGAAGAGGAGGATGGCATAGTCCCACCTGGTGAAGAGCAGGTACCAAAGGAAGTGTTGTTGAACTCCTCTGGCAGTGCATTCTCCTTTGTGTGGCCCACCAGAACGCGAGGAGAACAGAAGAGTGCTTTCAGCAAACCCAGTAAATGTCTAATAGAAAGACCTGTGATAAATTCTTCTCATCCCATGAGTGAGTCACCAAAGAGCTTGGGAGAGCTGTCTGGCTTCATTGCCACTACAGACATCATGTGCTGCAGCACCCTTCTCAATTCCAAGTTCTTTGTCAGTGATTTGTGTAATGCCCAGATGCTGCAGACAAGCATCACTCAGAGCAATGTTTTCCCATATACCTCAGAACTGTGGCCCAAACAAGCAGGAAGACAGTTACAAAACACAACCACCACTTCTTCCTCCTCCTCTTCCTTAACTCTTCTTCCCCCCACCTTCACATCCTTTGGAGTGGCTGCCCAGAACTGGTGTGCCAAATGCAACCTGTCCTTTCGCATGACATCCGATTTAGTCTTCCACATGCGGTCACATCACAAAAAAGAATACTCCTCAACTGAGTCCCAGTGCAAGAGAAGACGAGAGGAGAAGCTAACATGTCCCATTTGTCACGAGTACTTCCGAGAACGTCATCATTTATCCCGGCACATGACTTCTCATAATTAGAGCTGTGCAGATAAATCTCACCAAGGGACTGGGCAGGTTGGGTAAAGAAGGGAAGCACAGTACACTTGTATCCATTTCCTTTTGAGTTTACTTTTTACCTTTTAATTTTTAAAATTCTTTTAATTAATAATTTTAATTAAAATTTTTTTTAATTCTTTTTTAGTTTACTTTTTAATTTCCTGCAGAAAATCACTGTTTACAGTAATTTATAATAGATGCTTTGCAAAAAAGAAAAAAAGTAAAATGTTTACAAGAGTCTGAATGGGTTGCAAGTTTTGAAATCTCAGCCTAGCCGTTGTCAATCTATTTTTGAGGAAATAAAATAGTGAAATCAATGCGCATGCCTTATTAATTTGCAAGGAGTTGGGGACAAAATTATTGTTTTGCAAATGGTTTTCTTTCTTGGTATTTCATTTGCTTGTGTTGGTGCAGTACAATGTAAATACACAAGTAACAACCATCTCTTTGAATGAGGACTATTTAAGCACTATCAAAGCTTATATGCTAAAAGAAAGAAGATGCTGTTTCTTGCAACTTTGGTGGACACTTGCTCCTTCATGGTAGCTGAATCAGCTCTCTTACCAGATTTGTGAGCCTAAGTAAAAACCTGTTATCTCACTGTCACCTTGGATGGGACTTGAAGTTATGACTCTATCTGATATACGTGATTGTCAACAGCTGAACAATCGACTGCCAAAGAAGTTGGGTCTTGTAAATCAGAATATCTGAGTTCTGTTCTAGGCTCTGCCACTTTTGAAATATCTTTTATAAAATCAAATCAACATTCTGCCCTGATGTGTGCTTGCAAGATCTGTGTGACTTTAGCAGGTGTACAGATCTGATGGGGGTAGAGTTCGGCTTGTGGTTTTCAGGTTTTTGATATGCTGAAGAAAACAACTAGGGTATTTAAGTTGCTATTAACTACTGATAGATAGAATCTACACACCTTAGTTGTGGATTATAGGCTTTGTTCTGCTATCAGTGTGAAGAATGTCCTTCACAAAATATGAATAAATGACTTTGCAATATGCTCATTATTTCCATCATACTGGTGATATAGTCCAGTGTTTGTCTACAGCACAGTAGACAGAATTTCTCTTTGAGTTCCCATAATGATGCCTAGGGTGATAACACAAGTATCTGCAGATATATATCTGAGTGATATAAGACCAACACTGAGAGTCTTAGATTGTCAGTTGGGGTCAACATGTTACTTATTGTCATCTCTTGGGAGATTTCTCTAAGTCAGGAGACTATATTTTTTTCCCAATATATTGCTGTTGAACATTTATATGTGGATGTTTCCTATTGACATAAACATTTTACTTATTGCAGGCCAACCACAGGCTGTGCACCCCAGCTTTATTTTCCCAACATAAAATGAATAAACTGTCAGATTATGCCTTTGAGTTCAGAAGACATAAATTGAGACTGGAGGTCTGGTTGGACTGTAACACAGTTTTCCAAGGTCAGTGGTGGAAGCTCTTTCACTGGAGTCATTAAAAAACAAATGAACAAAAGCTTTGAAACATGGAGTGAAGGGAACAACCTTGCATTGAGTAGGGCATGATGTGGTTTCCTTCTAATCTTTCCATCTCCATTTTCTGTCCAATAACATTAACTGTGTAAGGAATATATTTATGGCAATGTTTAATAGGCCCAGTTTCACTCCATCTGGTTTTATCTGGGTGCCAGCCAGTTTACTGTGAAGTCAGTGTCCATAAAGTCTAATGAAGGACTCCATGGTATAACTGCATTCATATGCGGGTAGAGTTATAGTTCCCATTAGTAGTTTAGGCCAGATTGTGATCTCATTTATTCCAGTGCAAATCCAGAATAATTCCATGTTGATACTCCTGATTTACATTAATTACATTAAGATCAGCCTGGCCCAGTATAAATAAGACTACAGATTTCTTGGTACCATTGCTGCAAAGTGTTCTCTTCTGTACTGACTGAAAGATGCCATATTTTCTTAATAGTTTTACAGTTAGAAACTTAGCTTCAGATTTCTTCTGGAAAAAGACAAGACCAGCTGTGTAATGCTCCCCAGTATTATGCTGGCACATCACTTCAACATTACCTTGCTCCAGAGGCGTGTTTTTCCAGTGTGCTATACCCACCGTATCATCTAGATGAGAACAAAGCACTACCAAATCTAACTGCTTACATGTTTTCACTGATTTTGCGTTGGTGTATGTGATCTTGAGAAAATGTAGAGAGTCACCCACTGCTGAATCTCAAAACATCCTCCAATGGTGTGTTAGATCTACATCCTTAAAAGTCTCACCAGTAAATCAGACTTCTTCATTCTGCTTATGGTATGAAGTGTAAGCAAGCAGCAAGACTATAGAGAGATACAGCCTTCCTTTATCTTGTGAAGTAGTTTTCTCTGGGAAAAAATAAAAGGTAAGAATTCTTTTCCAGTTTTTTAGTGGACATATCTCAGCCACAGCAACTTATATATTGTAATGACAAGCAATGTATAAACACCTTCTGTGCACAGAAAGGCAAGAGAACCAGTTACGAAAAGTGTCAAAGCTGATTCAGAACGCAAAAGTGAAGAGGAGAGGTTTTAATCAACTTTATTTCTGGTACTGTCCTCCCCGCCTCCAGCTGCAGGAGCAGTGCAGTTTAGTCATACCATGTAAAGACTGGGGATTTGCCTCTTGCAACATAAAATTATACTGCAGGCAAATGTGTACAATATTGCTCTTGCTCCTTTGTAGGAGGCCAGTGGCTTAAAAAATGGTGAATAAATTGCTTCTTATACTCGACTAAAGTGTTTTGTGAACTAAGACTTGTTTACACACACAGCTGACCAATAGAACATTTCGTTGCTGACATCAGAGCAAAGCAGCATAGTTACCAACAGAATGAGAACTTGATTCATGATGTATAAAACAAGCCCTTGTGTAAAGCCCCTTGTTCAGGCAGAGAAAATGGCTTTTATGTGTCTGAAGTTTAACTGAGTGTCTCATCTAAGCTGGGTTACATAAACCAGGGGCTTATCCAAAATTTTTGCAAATTTTATTTCTTCAAATGAAAATACTCATACTAAAGCTGAGCGACCCAACTATTGCAGAGGCAGAAGGAAGCCTAACGAGACAAAGAAAAACAAACTTCTCATAACTGAGTCATGCTGGAAGCTTTTTTCCCCTTATGTCTAGAAGTCTGAACATTTAAATTGGTGCAGATGAAAGGAAATCCTGCTGGAGGAAAGGTGCTCCAGTAAGGCAGGGGGTTCTTGAAGAAATGAAAGGGCTTAAGGAATTCATGAAGGACTGCATTCTGTCTCAGTGCAATACAGTGGTTTTACAGCTGGGATCTGTGTCTTTTCTATAAGCAAAAATGCTTGGAATAAAAAATAGGAGACAATTTGAAGTCAGCTGGCTGGTTCTCCTCTTTGCTATAAACCGCCTGTGTCATTTGATCAAACTCTGCCTCTCGTGACATCTCTTTCTGGATCAGTAAACACAATGCTGTCAAACTTAGCCGTTCAGGAAGGTTTCTGCAGTGGGTTGTGAGTTTACTGATAGGGAATGCCAGAGTAGGATATTTGTTCACTCACTGAATCCTGAACTTTCTTCAATGAAGCTGGAGACAGGGCAGCCATTGAAAGGGCACTCAAATATGCTTTTGAAGAATATTTATTTACTTGTTTGGGGGGCTAATTTTTCACTAATTGATGCAGTGCGTGGGCTCCTATTGGGGTACAGTACAGTTTGAAAGTCACTAGACTAAGGCAGCTTTTTTGGTATGATCAGAGAAGGCTACACTAGAAGTACCCTCCAGACAGAAAGAATGCATCATTTTGTAGCAAAAAAAAAAAGAGAATAATCTTGCTGCTATTTCTTGGTTAGAATTCTGTGAACACTAAAAGGAGAAAGATCATACTGTTAAGAGGCCTGACACACCAAATCCTTTCTTCCTTCTTCTGAAAGGAACATGATTAGGATTAAACTTCAGGAAGCAGTTCTAAGTGGGATGGTAAGGAAACGGTGCTATAAATTGTTGAATGTCCATATCAGCTCTGGAACCAGAATAGAGAAGGGTGGCAGTTTCAGTGTATTTCATGTTGTGGAAAGGCATTTCTGAAATTGTCCCTCTCTGAGAAAACTACTCTCTAACTTTATCATTTAAACCACAAACCATGGATTTTCCATAATTAATTTTCATTCATAGTTTTGTGATGTTTGAAACTTTCAGTGTAATTTTCTGTGCAATTACTGCCTGTAGTTTTGTGAGGTCTGTTGATCACACTGTGTGTGTGGTCATGGTTTAGGTTGAGCTCAAAGTTATAGTGGTCACTAGAAACTTAAAAAATACCAGATGGAACCAAACCTGGGGGACAGGAATACAAAGTGGGACATACACCTCAGGTTCTATGTCCTCCTTTACAGTATAGAAGAAGAGGGAAGATCCATGCAAAAAGCAGCTGTCAGAGAAAAAGGAAGTTCTTGACCACACAGATGATAGAGATCTGCTTTAGTTCAGAAAGGGCAGGTTTAGGTTTCAGGGAAACTTCTGTTACCTATCATAGCTGCAGATATCCTAGAGGTGTTTGGTACCTCTAAATAGTACAGCCTCACTAGCTTCAGTGCCACTTCCCTCAGTAAGTCCTGTGGGCTCTGCCTTTACATGAATTTCCTTTTTGTCAGTTCTGAATTTACCTCCTTTCAACTTCACTGTATTAAAATGAGATAGGATAGGGTGTAGCTTATCTATACTGCTTGTTAGCTCTCCACTCTGAGATGAACAATCTGGTCTTTTCAGTGTCTTCAAACAAGACATGGTCCTACCTTGAGCAAAAAGTACAGTCACACAGAATTTACACTAAAGTGTATCCAGGTTCTAATCTCATTGAGATGGGAAAAAATATGACATAGCAGTTTCTGAAGACAGAATCAAATTGCTAATAGATTATCTATGGAATAATACATAATACTTTGCTGATTAATAAACTTCATCAAGGTTGCACATCAATTTTCCAGTGAAATTGATCACTTCAGTGGACTAACAGCACTACTGATTTCAAATGAACTCACCAGCAAATGCATCTTGATTTTTTGTTTTCTCAACTGGATCCAATTTCTGGACATAGTTACTGTTCATAAGTACTTACCTTATTACTGACAGAAGAAATTATTTGCTATTTGTGCCCATATAATATAGCTTTTGGTCCTTGAATGAATGGATAAAGTTTTTAAATGTTGGCTTTAACAACTACTATTGTTTGTATATGACAGCACAACTGATTGTATTTAGGAAAACAAAGCAGTCTATCTGGACCATTTAGATATTAAAGAGGCTTAAAAGGCAGTAGAAGAAATACATTAATGTTGTTTAATCATTTATTGACTACTCCAGTCTTTTCCATATTAAGAATCTTTAACATACTTCATACATATACCACTTTATACAAAAGTCTCTATGAGTTTTAGTAATTGAAATATTTTCCACAACACTGAGAAGTTCAAAAACTAGCTAGTGCATACAAATCAGAACACAAAACTGGCTCAAAAGAGTCCAGGTTAGTGATCTCACTGAGTGTAGCTGATAAGACAAACAAGCAGTAAAAAAACTGAAAGTTTATTTTGTTTAAATTATTTTCCTGTAAATAGTGAAAGAGATTCTTTGCAGTCAGATGTTCAAACATAATTTATAAAAAAAATCCAACTCTGCAATAAATTACAAATGACCAAGCAAACATCAATGTGTAGCTACTCAGACTTGAAGTGACTAAATTTTTGGGGAATATTTTCCTAACTTAATTACTTTACAGCTGGAATTTTACAGAGATGAGAAATTTTGAGATCTAGATTAGAGTTACATGTATTGCTAAATAATTATGATTTATTTATTTATTAAATAATTAAAGACAGATATTTAGATAAGAATTGTAAGAAGGATAACTAATGTTGTTAATTAAGCTCATGTCAGTATTCTGTTAGCTGCTCTGGAATACACCACTCCCTAATAAGTAGTATGCTAGCAGAGTGAGAAGGATATTTCTCTGCTTTCTTTCTGTCTTTGTGGCAGGACATACAGCAATCTGCTTTTAGCCTTAAGTAAAAAAAATATGATTCTTTTTCATGAGTCTGTTGATCTGGGCACTAGGTGAAAAATCAATGTTTTGCCTTTCTCTTGCTCATTCCCCCTCCCTTTGCCAGACACTAGGGGAGAAGCAGCCACGTACATAGAAATACCAGGAGTCTGGGCAACTTTGAAATACAGTGGCTATTTTTGGTACATCTGGATGATAAAATGGTGAAGAGATTAATTTAGCTGTTCCAGTTTGGAAAACAGACTCTGCCAACTAATGTTAATTCTTCTTTAACACGTATAAATAGGAATTGTACACAATTTCCAAGGAGGAGAGGTGCCTTTACTATATTCGCAAAAATGCTTTGAGATGGCTCACATGCCTTCAGTGAGTTGGAGCTAAATTTAAAAAACAGACACTGCAACAATGAAAATTTATATATGACCAGAAAACGAATCAGTAAAACCTAGTGCATTATCCAACTATCTCAATCATGCCTAGAAAGGGCTGGGTTCCACAGAATGGGGTAAGAAAGTCAGTGTGTTGAAAGAGTCACTTTGAGCTGTGTACAGGGAACCAATCACTGACCATAGAGATTGAAATGAAGCTGCTGCTTCTTTCTAGGGTTTATATTTGGGGGTGTGTGCGTATCATACTTTGCCTAAGAACTAGGGGCATGTTCCCTCACTGGATTATCTAGAGCTGTGCAGGTGAGCACTGAGCATCTCCTTTGCTTTAATGAGTGCTGTTTCAGCTGGTGTTTTCATGTGAGGAAGTACCCCTTTCCCTTCCCAAGAAGTGTTCTCTGCAGAGGTGACTGATCTGGAGGTGGGGATGATGACGTAGAAGTTGGTATCATTTACTTGATATGTCTGTGGGGAATGGCAGCCACCGCTGGTCTGTTCCCCAATGACGAGAGCTCTGCCCAGTCTCTTCATTATGTATACAAACTCTTCAGCAGCCCCAGCTGTCACAGCACTGGTAAGGATTATTAGTCCCTTCTGGGAACCATACCTCTCTCCTGCCAGATAAGACAAAAATAATGAGAAATGCAACCATTTTCAGAGATTTATTTGCATAATGGAGCAAGAAAAGTCTAAATTTCCTACCTCTTATTACCAAAGAAGTTTGGAAATATACTTTGTATCTATGATGGTATTAAAACACTTTTTACACTAGCCCAGCCTCTATACTGTAAAGACTATTGTCCTATGTGGCGCTCTCATTCTACATTTCTGGTTATAAGATTCAGCAGCTGGGAGGCCAGCTCATGGTTACTACTGCTGGCTCTTCTGTGGCTTTGACTTATACAGGAGCTCTAGATCTCATCATAGGACTGCTATAAGTGGGTGAGGAAAGCAACATTTTCCGCTCCTTCAGCAGAAATACTCAAAGCTGAGCCAGCAGCATCTTCAGTTTCATCCCTGCTCTAGGAACATGGCTGTCAGAGAGCTGGCCTGAAAACTATACAGGCGGCATTTTATGAAATTATAATTATAGTGGTTTCCCGCAGGCTCTTTATAGTCTATAAATGGAAGCTGTTGCATGGCCTTTGTCCCAGTCCCTTCAACAAATACCCCGTATTAGGATCTGAGCCAAGTTATCTCATTTTCTTACATAAAACAGCTGACAGGAGTAGGAGGTGTTTTGCACCCATTTTCAATATATTGGAACAGCCTAGATAGTTTTTGAGGTTTAGTTCATTTGAAAAAGTGGCCAAAGCATCATAACTGGGACCTAATAGCTTGAAAACTACTCTAAACTGCTCTAAAAAAGTAATCCTTTAAGTGAGTTGCAGTATGACATATAATTCTTATACTAAACTGTCAGAGAGGGGCCTATAGCATGGTAATTAATTTCCACATCATCTTTGCTCTTCACATTTCACTATAGATGAAATATCCATTTGAAGACCTTTTTCACAGTAGATATGTGTATATAATACAGGATCTGATCCAACTCCTTTGAAGTTAATATGAGTCTGCCTGTTCTCTTTGATGGGAACTGGAATGTGTGTCCCAGCATCGTATCCCTCAGCCCACCTCTGACTGCCTGGGAAAATAGATGGACCCTGCAGCCTGTGACAAAGTTTAAACATTGCCAATAATTGCAGACACCATTGTGGCACCATTTTTTTTTTTGTTGCTGTCTTAGCTTTAAAAGGGAAAAAGAATTAACACTAATGTTTAAGGCTTCTTAGCACTCTAGCTGCACTCTATGAGTACTCAAGAGCTCCATTTCTGCATGTTACAGCATCCTTTCAATTTCCACAACCAGCAGCCAGGGTGTGTGTGTAGAGGGGTGTGTGTGATACATTGCCAAATAATCTAAACTCACTCATAGGTGAATAAAATTTAGTGGTTTTCTTTCTCTCCAGCATTCTGTGAGCAAACTGGGCTATTGTGGGTGTTTTCATCTACTGAAATTATGAATTACACAGGTAGAAAGTGAAGGGATACATATAAAACTGTGAGTATTGGAAGAAATATTACGAGAGGTCTAGGCAACACAGGTTTTATTTTTAATTTTGGCAACTTCTAAGAGCAACAAGTCACAACCAGTATATGCAATATTCAGCTAAACTTCTGGGAACCAGTTTACAAACCTCTGTGCTTAACATACCCCATTCCTAGGAGCAATAAACTGTTATTTGTAGACGGCATTGGGGAACATGGCTGAAATGCACATTTTTGGTTTTATATTCATATTCTCTGCACAGCTTGAATTAATAGTGGTCATGTGCTTTCACCAAATGAGTTATGGTTTGTAATGGCTGACTTTAAAATACCCAAGGAGGGACAGCTGAAATGAAAAGCTACTCTAAAAAGAAATTGACATTTTACCTTTCAGCTGTGGCTCAGTCCATATTTCCTTTACAGAGTCAGTGGGTCTGTCGTAAACTTTGTCCAAGAGAATTTTATGTCCTTCATCAAAGAAGTACGAGCACAGGATTGCTATGGGAGTGGTGGACCCTCCAACATTGTACCTTTTCAGAAATTAAAAATATTAAGGAAACAATTGAAAATTTGAGGCAGACAGTAAATCTCCCTTCCAAGTATTGTTCCTTAACATGTTACGGCTATAACTTTTTACACTTACATTCATTCTCCCCTATCAGCATGTGTATATTTATCAGAGAAACAAAATCCCGTCTAAGAGTCTTGGACTGTAATTGCCCACAACTGACTTCAAAAGCAAACATAAAACTGAATAGTCTCTTTTTTTTCTTGATTCAACTTGGAAAAAAATTCAGAAAGTAAGCAAAGACTCTGAATCTGCAGAGAAACATCAGATTCTTGTTATTCTTCTACTCTGAATAAACCATGCTGTTACTGACATATGCAGCAGGAGTAAATGCCTAAACCCAATTTAAGAAACATGTTTGTGGAATGTTGTGTTCTTATTTCCTGCTGTACACAATGGGAATACTTGGTGTTTGGCACCCTATAATATCACGCAATTTCTTTTTGTGCGTAAAGACTATGTTAGCTGCTTCATTTAGGACAGTCATGTTTGCATACTTTGGTTGCAGCTTAATTTCGTACCAGTCTCTGAAGATTAAATTCACTGAGGAACCTAACTGTCATTGGAGAATCCCTGCTATGAATACAAAGAATATAATATCAAAGTATTTTTTTGTCTGTCCCTTTTCACTACTACTACAGCATATACAGCGCTGGAGATGTTTGTACTTTGATCACTACTAGTAGGAGATAGATGTAGTGCTTTCCTATAGGTGATATTCAGTGCCTGATGCAGAAATTCCTCCAAAAACCTGCTAGAAATTGTGTTTTGCTCAGTCCAGTCTGTAACTAAGTTTTTTTCACCCCATAAAATGATGAGAATACCCAGAAAGCCTCTGTCCAAACGAGTGAAGCATTCTGCAGTATTTGGGAGCTGTATGCTGGATTCACACTGTGACTGGCTAGAACTGAAATAAGCCTTTTCAGTGTATCCCAGATAGCAGTATGGTGTCACAAGGTCCCACTGCTGCTCCTGCACAGCTCAGGAGGCAGCTAGATCCAGCAGAACCATTTCCCACAGCTATCATCATAGCTGAAGTGAGTGGCAGGCAGCTAGAGCAATGCTGGAGAGCTCTTCTTGGGAGTCTCTTGTAGAGAGTGAAACTACAGAAACTTTAATCGGTAATAATGACTGAGCAGTTGCTAAAGGTTTAGTTTAACTTCATTACAGACTTCTTGTGTGACATAAAGGAAGCTGTTTAGTTTACCAGTGTCTCTTCTCAGTGCTGTGAAAGTTAAAAAACTGAAGTTCCTGAGTGGCATAGCTGTTCCAGGGAGGAAAACTTGTAAGATGAGAAACATTATTTGTTATGGCTAATCCATGCAAAATTGAAATTATCATTCTTGCCTTAAAATCAGAAGATGGTTTAGGGAGAATTTCAGAAGGTAAAATGTTTGGAGTTCTTTTTTATATGCCTTCAGAGACTGGGTCTTTTGTGTACACTCAAAGGAATAGAAATACATTAAATATAAAAAAATCCAAAAAAACCCAAACCAAAATCAAAGTAACCCAAGAAAAGAACTATAGTGATAACAGTTGGTACCTGGGACATGATTTCATCTTTGCTGTTTCATTACCCCTGGTCCTGATGCAAGTTTTAGCCTGGGAGAAAACTGGTGCAAGAGCAAGTAGTACCAGTCCTATCTCAAGTCTATTGGAAGATGGTGGTGCCTTTGACGAATTTGAATTCAGTTATGGGTGTGTTTTGTTGGTTGCTGTCCTGCCTCCTCTTCTCAATAAGGTATTTCTCTCTGCTCTCATTGCCATGCTTATCTTTTCCTGCATATGCTGCAAATCCCAGAAGAATATTAAGAAGACTACCAAATATCAAAAGCCCCATGGTGGCATTGAACATTAATGGTTCTAGCATTAAAAATGAAATCTTACAAAGGCCTTCTTTAGTTGATAATGGTGATGTTCTGGGCTCACAAACATCAGGTCTGGACCAAAACAAGGGAGTTATTTACCTAAATGTTGTATGGAAATGTGTATTTGTGATATTCATCTGCTTTTATAGCTGAGCAAATGGTTCTCATCTTCTGGTTCACAAGATTTGGAGCATTGTTGACACACTGGAGTGTCCAACAGAATCTTTATCTGAGAGCAGGCATATAGAATCATAGAAGCATAGAATAGTTAGGATTGGAAAGGACCTCAAGATCATCTAGTTCCACCCCCCCTGCCATGGGCAGGGACACCTCACACTAAACCATATCACCCAAGGCTTCATCCAACCTGGTCTTGAACACTGCCAGGGATGGAGCATTCACAACCTCCCTGGGCAACCCATTCCAGTACCTCACCACCCTCACAGTAAAGAATTTCTTCCTTATATCCAGTCTAAACCTCTGCTGTTTAAGTTTCAACCCATTAGCCCTTGTCCTATCACTACAGTCCCTAATGAATAGTCCCTCCCCAGCATCCCTGTAGGCTCCCTTCAGGTACTGGAAGGCTGCTAAGAGGTCTATGAAGCTGTATCCTGCAGCAGTATCGTCTAGGAGTGCTACAGTACCTTTATGTCAACTTTGCCTCTGTGCATAAGGGTCATTCTGTATAGGGCTGATTACCCAGGATAATTTAGCATTGCAGATATGGCAAACTAGATGTTGTAACACAGCCTTACTCATGGCCTGTTTTTTTGACTGTTCAATCACTTGACCACTGCCTGCAGTGAAAGATTATTTAAGCCACATACATAGATATTTTATATATATAACTAATATAAGGCACATCCTGGGTTTGATTAGGAAGAAATTAGAGAAAGAAAACATTTGTGACATCCAGGATTGTGTTCTGCAACATATTTCCTAAATTTTTCTATTTAGTTCTAAACATCTCAAATGATGGTACAATTTGTCTTGAGATATCCTTCCAGACTGTTACTGTTTTCCTTGGCTGTTTTCCTTTTCTCATTTAATCCCAGCAATTTTAGCCTGTAAACAAGACAGTAAGCCATGTAAAGCTAATTCACTATTACAAATAAAATATTGTTTGGAAAGAGTTTTGGTTATTTGCCATTCAAAGGTTTACCTCATGTCTATGATTAATGCATCTGTGTGAACAATTTTCTTCCAAACATGCTCTACCAGTAGGTCGGACACCTGGGTTAGAAGTTCACAGTCTCCAAACATATCAAATCTCAGATAGCCGATGTTGTTTTCAAATACATTTGTGTGGAATGAAAATTTAATCAGATCTTCAAATACTTCTGGGGAAGGGATCTGAAAGAGTTTGGGAAAACAAAACAAATCACTTGCTGGCACTGGTAGCTTGGCACAAGATTTAAAAATAGTGATGTGGGTCAAGTTTAGTTCAGGTGGGATATATGTGAGGAATATGACCATGTTAAAGGAACATAATAAATGATATTCAGACTTTTGCATATTAAACAGAAGTTAACATTGGCTGCTGCATTGCTTGCCCAGCATAGGGTGCATCAATAACATGCCCAGAACCTGGACCAGGCATCTATTTGTCAGGGCTCAGTTTATTTTTCAAAAATACAGGAATTTCCTTAGATCAAGCAAGCTGAGAAGGCTACAAGAACCATCCCCCAGCCTGCAGCATAGGCCACTATCCCAAGCCTGCTACCCAAGCCCACTTTTTTCCTTTAGCAGTTCTTCCTAAATAAGGCTTCCCTCTCCATAAGGACTTTTATAATCTCTTGATTAGCCTCAGCTGACAAACAGCTGCTGGCTACAGGTGAGGTTGGCCCCAGCCCCTTTTGATTAGCCAGTGCCTCTAACAGTGAGAAACCTGATGTGTTAGGCATGTGCTAGGATACTCAGGAGGTAGACATGTGTTAAATCTCTCTTATGGTGGCCATGTGCTTGGAGTCTCACGTGTTAGTCTGTGATTAGTTTAATTTTGTTTAGCTTATGTTATTAAACAGCAGACATTTTTAGTAGCGATGTGTAGCCAACTAATAAAGTTATCCTAGTAACCCCTGCGTGTATCGGGACTTAGCCTGCTCGTATTGCCAAACTTCTGTTTTGCATACATGTGTCTGAAAACTCTCCTTCAGCTTAAGAAGGAAAGGCTTTAGGATATATATGACTTATGTGACCTTCAGCAGTTTGGCCTTTTCTCCTCAGGGTGGCTGTGAAAACGATTTTATACTTGTTTTTTTAATCAATTGCCCTCTGCCATAACTCAGCCCCAGACAACCCATACTCTTACATCCCAAAGAACAAGAGTCAGCAGTGAGCCATGTGCTAAAAGGTGTTATCCCAGTCTGCAACATACCCTAGAATTTTGAAGGCATTTCTGCAGCTGTAGAGGAGTTAGGCAATCTGCTGCCTTACACGTAGTGCTCAGGCCTGGGAATGTGTTCCTGTCAAAAGCAGGTCTGCCACAGAAGAAACAGGGTTTCCCAAGTGTGTGAATGCAGCTGTATTTGACATAGCTCAAGCACTTTACCTTTACCTGGGGGAAAATTATCCACCAAATCACACTTCTAGCTGCCCTGAGATTCTTCATGATTCAGTACCTTCTGTATGCCTAAATTTCAAACATTAATTTAAAAGACCTATTGGCCAGTAGTTGACCTGATGCTAAGAGCAAACTTTACTGAGTCCTTTTCTGTGCGCTTCTTTCTCACTGTACCTTGTGGAAACAACCGTTATATCTGGACTGTAAACATATCAGTCCAGCACTACTGAGTTTGTCATTTCCAATCCACTTCCCAGTGACAGCAATGCTACTTGATCTGCCCACTGTACTTTGATTAACAAATCAGTTTTGAAGAATATACCCAGCATGTGTTGCATTGTTCTGACAGAGCTTATATCTAGTTCAGAGGTACTGGTCCCTCCAGGAGAAAAAAAAATCATCACTCATTGGTAACATCTATAAATAAAACTGATGTGTTACTTTCAGCCATTTACTAATGATATTTTAACTGAACACACATTTGTTAGTTCTGTCTCCAACAATAATTGCTAGATGCATACCCATTAGCATGTTGATTAAGAATAACCTCTTTGTCTGGTGATTTCTTTTCCAACTTGTTCTTTTACTGTGCTGCATCCCATGTTCACTGAGGACTTTAGTACTTGTTAGCAATGCTGCTAATTTTTGAAAATTCATTACAGATTTCAAGATGGGCAGGTTGTTTTTAAAGACTTGGGACTCATGGTGTAAAATTAATATACAAGGATCTCAAAGAAACTCTTCATCTTCATGGTTGGAGGGAAGGTATGGAAATCTATCAATTCTAAAGGCTTTAGGACCAGAAGTTATGAAAATGTAATGTTGGGGCAGTGGGGAAAGCCTCCTAATTTTTAAGCAAAAGAGGTGAGTAGGCTGGACTGACAGTAAAGAGTTACTATTCTGAAAAACTGCAGTTTCATGACACTGGCACATAGGCCATGTGCTGCCAGTACTAAAGGAAGTAAGTCTAGCTTCAGAGAGCAGTAGTGCACTTTTCTTTGGAAGGCAAGGCTGCTCGCTGGCCAAGGACAAGCTGGGACAGGATGCAGCTGAAAGTAAGATCGTGCTGTTCAGTCAAGCAATGTTTACATACAAATTACTTGATGTTAAATAAAAGTCCTCAGGTGCCTTGGTAAGAATACTATAAGCAATGTGGCTAGACTAAAGTATCTCCAAGCTAACATCACTTAAGGAAGAACTGGTTTTTGTTAACTATATAGGGCCTCTAGCCCTGTTCTGCAGTCTCCTTCCACAGGTGAGTGGCCTAACCGGAATAAGAGATGTGACACAAAATAGGACCTAGAATGTTGCCTTAGGACTCATGCATGGAGTTTCATCCCTGAATCTGCTACTGACACAAACCCCAACCATAGGCAAACTACTTTTCCAACTGTCTATCTCTTAGCTCTTTTCTTCCCTTTCACCTCTCCCTTAACTTGTTCAATCTATTTAGATAGAGACTGTATTTTCATACCTAGTTTTGTGCTGAGCACTGCAACATAACCCTGATTTGCATTAAGGTTGCTAATGATGTCAGCTGTTAAAGTGTTATCAGCCAACATCCTTGTGCCATTGCAAATCCTGAGATTGGTTTAAGAACCACGAAATCTTGGGGACTGAGTGGCGGGGTTGTGCCTTTCTTTCTTGGAATAGCATTTGGGTTCTGCACAGGCTGGAATGGAACTGTCCGTCCTTGTAGGTCTCCCAGCTCAAGGACTGAGCAGGGTCAGCTATATCCCTGACAGCCAACTCTCAACTGCTCTTAAAAACACCCGTATCACTGGGTGATTTCTGGGCAATTCAGTCTAGTGCGTCACCAGTCCTACTATTACAAAGATGTTTTTAACATCTAGTGTAAACAGTCTAAGTTCACTACTTTCCATAGTTTAAATGCATTACTTCTTGGCCTATTTACCATGGATAAGGGAACAGATTATTCTCTTCATGTTTGAAATAGCCTGTTACATATCTGAGGAGCATTTTAATGTCTTCTCTCAGTTTTCTTCTTTCTGGAACAAAACAACTCAAAACTCTTAAACTTTTTCAAGATTACTCTTATTCAGCCTTCTCTTTACTCCCCTTTTCTGTTGTCTCCTCACTTGAGGAACATCTTTCCAGAAAAGCATTGCCCAAGACTGCACATTATATACTCTAGCTGAATTTTCTTTAGAGCTGAGTGTAGCCTAAGACTTCACATATTTTAGTGATTATATTCCTCCTTATCCATTCCAGTTTGAGGATTATTATTTTTTACTGCAACAACTTGATTCTATTAACGTGTTCAGCTTATGAACTCTGAAGTACCCATATACTTTTTTTAACACAGCTCGCCACAAACAAGCTATTTTCCTCTCAGAGCTAAGCAGTCAATTACTATCACCCTAGAAACTGTGTGAGAACCCTGCATGTGTTCTTATTTAACCTCATCCTTCTTTTCAGAGATCATTTCTCCAGTTTTTTTCCAGAACTATAGCTCTGAATTCTAATCCTGCCCTCCATTGTACCAAGACAGCCAGGACTGGGGGGGGAGGTTACCACAAGCAAAAGCTGAAACCCTCTGGGACAGTGCTCTGGGAAGGATTAAAAGAGGTTATTCAAGGCTTTCAGCCTCCACTGAGGGAGTACAGGGCAGTGTGAGAGCTATACTTTCACCCTGCAAAGGATGGCACTAGAAAGAGGTGTGTAAGCCTTCTCTGACAATACACATACTCATTGCAAGCCACTGAACTATTATGAACTTGAATTGAAAAAGGTGAAGAGTCAATGACAGTTAAACATGAGACATCTTTTCGGTTTTCATGCACTTGTACAGTTCCACTGACTTTACTGTGGTTATGTTGATATATATCAGCATTGTATGGGCCCACAACAATTTTGTTCCACCTGTTAGCAACAGGTGTAGAAATTTTGATTTCACTCATTTATGAAGGGATATAATCAAACTATGCTACTTTCTGGTGAAACATCTGTAACTATTTTCTCCTTTAGCAAGTACAATACTCTGCTATAGATACTTATTATTTATCTGAGAAAAAGACTCCAAATGGAGGAACAATTTATCTTTATAAAGGAATAATTTTCATCTTTTACTCTGATCATAATTTAGAACTTATCTAAAATATTAATACAAATTTTTTTAACTGTGAAGACTGCAAGCAAAGTATTTGGACATTGTCAAGGAGTCAAAAGAATCATTCAGGGAGAGTATTGTCACTTAAAATTAACATAACATAACCACATTTGCTAAAATCAGGCAGCAGTTCTATATGTAGCCAACATTACTCAGATACTCATGAACACAAATGTTTCAGTATGGGAAGTAAGGTATGACTGGAGAGAGGCAAACAGAGGAATAAGAAATATGAATTATTGAACTGCACATCAGCAAGTTTACAGAGTTTTGCCTTATAGGCAAAATGCTATTTTCTAAATCACAAACAATATATAAAATATTTGCCTCTGGGAAATCTGACTTTGGAAATGGCAGTCATGTGGCAGACAACTCCGGCTAGCATTGACCTTGCTGCTATCATAAAGGAGACATATTCACTACCCATATTATGCTTCAGCAACTATTCCAGTGTAGCAGATGCAAAGGTCTGCATACATTTCACTTGCCTGTCTGCTATGTCCCATCTCATCCTTCTTGCAGTTATTCATCATCACTTTCATTTAATTGTGTTGGATCTGCTTCACTGTCAAGGTCATTATCAAGAAAATCCCACTGTCAAGGGAAAGGGTGGCTTGGAAGGTAGGTAGCACAAGAGAAAAACTAGCTTTTAGGTGTTGGAAGAATAAATGTGATACAGATTAAAAAAGCCACCTTGTCCATTATAGGACTGTAAAAAAAAACAACCAAAAAACCAAATGCAATTAGTGCCATCATGTAAGCTTCCATGTAATCTTACAGCATTTGCTCTCTGGATTATTGGTAGGGGGTATTCCTGAAATATTCCACAGAAAGCATCCCTCTTGGCCATGTAAAAGCAAGGCAGGAAATGAAGATACTTTTGCTGCCCAGTGGTAAATATGTGGGATAGATGAATTTTCTTTTACCTCTATCAAAAGAAAAAGCCTTTACTTCAGTAACTTTGGTGTCTTTGTTCACTCACTCTCTTTCACCTTAAGACATTTTAACACCTCTCTCTTGTCTCTCTATCTCTCCATTTCCTCAAGCACTGGATGGAATGCATAGGTCTTTGGAAACTGTTTTAGCCTCATAAGAGACCCATGCTTCTCCTCTGCTATTTGTACATTATTTCCCCTTGAAGAAATCTCACATTTGTCCTGATTTTCATGTACACTGATGTGATCTCTTTCTTACAGATGTATTCCCAATATCTTCCAATAATTTTGCTTAACAAAGACCTGAGGTAAACATAGGCATTAATTAGTCTAGTAGCTTTTTCTCACTAGCTCTATTAGGATCAGAATTTCACATCATTTGACAAATAAGATATTTGTCCTGCATATTCTGTTCTCAATATTCAAGGTCTGAATAAAGGTTTGAAACGGCCTACAATATCCATTAACAGCCTTTCAGTGAAAGCAGTGACTAATTTGCAAGATTGGCCTACACTGTAAAATGGGAAGAAATTATGATATATCACTATTGATATGTTGGTAATAATTTAGCAGGGACCTCTGTCAAAAACATTCTTAGAGTGAAGCTTTATACACCTGAGAAATGTAGGCAGGAAAAAGAATGATGAAATAGAAAAACCATTTAATTAATTATTTCAATTTAAGCTTAGAGGCAAAAATGGGGCCAGCATCTCTTGGTTAACAAACTTGAAAAACATGCCTTCCCCTGGCAATGTTTAGACTTTGCCCTTGAACTTAATGTTGGAGATAACACCACAAAGGTCATGCTCACTTTAAATCATGCATACCAAGAACTTCAGAGGTTGGAAGCCCACAGATTTCCTTCCCTGGAAAACATTTAAGTTACCTGACACTTGGTACACTCTGGTTCATTGCAAAGACAAATGCATTCTCTTCAAAAACCAATTTTATAAATCCCTAGAGAAAAGACATCTCTGATAGAAATACTAGAGCAGTAGCCAGAAAGAAGCTAACTCCATCCAAGAAAGGGATCAGGTTATCCTAACCCTCCTTTAATTTGAAGATGGGATTTTAGCAAGTGCTCCTGGGAGCTCTCACCAGCACAACAATGGACAAGAAAGACTGCCAAGGCAGACCAGTGCATAAATACCCAGGCTCAGAACAAAGCATAGACTGTTATGCAAACCACACGACATGGGCAAAAGCAGGTTATTAAAAATCAGTTTCTCCCTGGATCACATAACTTCCACACAGATACTTCTCCTAAAGTATTTCTAGGTCACTGGGAAGCTGTCTGATGCTGAGACTGAGAATCAGAAAAACTTTCCACTATCACTACCAAAGGGGCTGCTTGTTATTCTTGTGTAATACAAGTCAGGTACAGCAATTTTATATAGAAAAATCCATTGAAAAGTATGTGGCTCAATGTTTTGTGGTCTATGCATGTACCTGGTCCAACCAAATTTTTCTTAAATTACAAGCTTGGTTTGTAACCAGTGGGACTCTGCATTAATTTGTTATAGCTTGAAAAGCCATAGTACTGAAAGAGACAGGATTACAAAAACAATGAGATATCTTCCCTCTAACCATGAAGCCCGGCATATTTGCTTGTGCAGATGGCAACTGAAAGAAATTCATAGCTTGAATGTTGTTCCTAAAATGCATGCATTCAGAACTATCATCTACTACCACAAGTTACTCCTCTGACTTTCCTCCAAAATCCACTCAGTCACTGGCTTTTCTGCTGGGTGCAGGTAAATCATGGTGGGTTTATGATATGGCCTAGAAACAAGATGTCTGACTCAGCGCTTCCATTTTACCTGGCATCAGCATAGCTGGATTCAAGAGAACTGTACCTGTTTTGGCATGATCCCTGGAATGCTGTCCTTGGCATGTTGAGGGATGTAGAGTAATTTCAGGTGCTCATCATCAGAAAGCGCTTGCAAGTTGGCAGTCACCTTCCTGGCCAGCTCCTCTTCTGTATTAATCATTCTATAGCTGTCTTTGCTCATGTTCTTGGTGAGGTTTAATGCTATAACAGCCCCAGCGTTCACAAAGGCATAATTATCTGCTACAAGCTTGCCTACGGTTTGCAATATCTGTGGCATCTGGGCACGCAGGTTGGCAATTTGCTGAGCTACAGATATGGCTTCATTGGCTTGGACGGTGATATGTGGCTCCACCCCAGACACACTCCATACTTTGCCAGTGACTGGGCTGAGCACTACTTGGCTGGGGATGGAGGCATATAGGGAACTGTTACCAACACGATAAATGCCCACTGAGAGAGAACCACCTACTGTGGGCTCACCAATAACTGTGGCCCGGTATAGATCCTTCATAGAGCGAGTGAAAGCTTCAGCTGCTGACCCACTCATATGGCTTGTTAGGATGTAGATGTCCTTGAGAGAGCCATACCTCTTGCCTGTGACTTGTGGGAGAGTCCATACCTCTGTGCTGCGGGAGGTACTACGATCGAAGATGGTGTAGAGGTGTTGCTGAGGCTCAGACTCAAAGAAGTAGGAACAAAGTATTGGAATGGCAGTGGAATAACCACCTGTGTTGTACCTCATGTCAATAATCATGGCATCTGTGTTCACCAGCTTGTTCCACACCATTTGCAACAGCTGGGGCCCAATGGCCTTCACTGTTTCTGCCTCAGCCATCATATCAAAGCGAAGGTAGCCGAGGTTGCCTGGCAATACCTCAATTTTGAAGAGCGCCTCAATGATGTAGCTCAGCTCTTCAGGGCTGGGACTCATGCTGGGAAGCTGTTCTTCTGGTGTTGGCTCCACATGGCTGTGGAAGACATGGAGCCGATGGTCCCCTGAGGCCTCCTGCAAGTCACTGGTAAGCTGGGAAGCCAATGTCTCAAAATCTACAGCTGATCGATAACCTCCTTGGGCTTGTTTAGTGCTCAGCATAGCACTGGCCTTACCAGCCACTTCTGGGATGGCATAGTGAGCCTCTAGGAGTTGTCCGGCACTTTCCAAAAGTACTCCCATATTCTTGTGGAAAGTTAGCACCTCTACAGCCTTCTCCAGGGCATCCTCAGCCAACACTATGGCATCAGGCACAACTCCTCCACCCATCCAGCTTTCACCATGGTTGTCAATGAAGGTAATGACAGGAACTGTGATAGTCAGACCACAGGTTATTCCCTGCTCAGGCTGCAGAAGAGGGAAGGTACGGGTGTGTGAGAGGCTTCCTGCTGTGATCTCACCAATCAGTGTGGCACGGCCCAGGGACTGCATGAGGTAAGCAAACTCCTCAGCAGCTGTAGCAGTGTGGCGGCTGGTGAGCAGGTAGATGCCACGCTGAGCCCCATAGGGCTGGCCCAGAAGTTCTGCCTGACTGTTGTGCTCCTGTGTGTGGTTGGTGCGCCTGTCATATGTTGTGAAGAAATGGACAGGGCCAGCAGCTGGATCTTGGAAATAGGAGAGTAACACAGGCACAGCAGAGGAGGAAGGGCCCCCAGGGTTGTAACGTAGGTCCATGATCAAGTTTTCTGTATTCTGGAGGGGCTCCCACACTTTGTGGACAATGTAAGGTCCCAGCTTAGCAAGCACAGAGGCATCTGCAAACTCATCAAAGCGCATGTAGCCAACATTGCCTGGCAAGACTGACACCTTGAAGACAGTATCCACTAAGGCATGCAGCAGTTGCTCATTGTCAGGTAAGTTGGTTGCCAGTGCAATTGGCTTCTCAGCAGGGGGGACAGCAGCTTCACCTGGCATCAAGACTCGGACCAACAGGCGGGGGTCTTCAGATAAGGTCTGCAGCTCAGAGTTGAGCTTGGTGGCCAGGTCCTCTGCTGACTGCACAGAAGAGAAGTCAGAGGTGCTAAGGTGCTGCAGCAGTGCTGGCACTCGGTCCACTAAGCTGTAATAGTTGTTTAGTATGTTTGTGAGATGGCTGAGGGTGCCAGGCACTGCTCTGCGTACTGCCAGGATGTCCAGGGATTTCTGCAAGGCTTGCTCTGCCTCAGTAGCCACACATGGCATCACCCCACTCACCTCCCAGCTCTGTCCACCCCTACTCAGGGGGCTCACAGATCGTGACACAGGAACCATTATGTAGAAACTGGAGGGGCCAATACGCAGCTTCTGGATGTCCAGTGAGCCCCCAGCTGTCTTCTCCCCAACAGTGATAGCCCTGTTCATGTTCTTGAGAATGTAAGCCACATCTTCAGCCACTCCTGTGGTGTGGTGGCTGATCAAAACAATGACATCCTTGTCTTTGCTGTACCTCTCTCCCAACACCTTTGGAAGTGTCCATATCTCTGTGGTGGTGTTGGAGGGCCGATTGTATACAGTCTCAACATGCAGCATCTTGTCTGCTTCATGCAAGTATGAAATGATGAAGGGGAGGCCAGAAATCTGTCCCCCAGTGCTGTGACGAAGATCTATCACCAAGGCAGATGTATCCATCAGTGTCTTCCACACCTTGTCCACCAGAAAAGCTCCAACTTTCTGCACAACTTCCTGTCCTATGATATAATCAATCCTCAGGTATCCAACATTGCCCTTTAGCTTGTCATACATGACCACATGTTCAATAAGACTAAGCAGTTGCTCACGAGTGGGGGAAGCTTCAGCTTCTTGACTGGGATCTGCATGTGGTGATGGCTCATAGGAAATCACCAGTCTTGGGTCATTCAGAGCACCCTGCACACCAGCTGTCAAGACGCTGGCCAGCATTTTTGGATCTGATATGTCCAGGATCTCCCCACTTTTGATTGCTTGCTCAATGGCTTCTTGCATGCCCACTAGGTTTTCAGGATAGCAGTAGTTATCCAAAAGGACTTTAGCCATGTCCAGCACTAGAGTTGGCTGAAAGATTTCCTCAGCAGGTATGCTGAATATGATCACTGCTGAATACAGGAAGAAATGTGTCCGGATCATTTTGTCTTTGAATGGAATAGAAATGAAGAAAAGAAGTCAGAAGCTCTTACTGATCAAGATGAATGTAACTCTCCAATGACTCTCTGTTCGTGGATCATGCTGAAATCCCTGTGTTGAATCCAGGCGCACTGAACAGATAAAAACCTTTTAACCGCATTAAACCTTTAATCTCATTAAAATGGAGTGCATCATCTGAAGTGCACCAATAGTTCAGCTAGCTCCTTACTACTTCACCGCTCTCTTATGAAACAATAATAAACTTCAATCATCAAGGATAATCTTTCTTCATCAGTTAATTATTTCCAAAAGGTACTACATTGACTGTTATAAATGTCCTGGCTTATCCTGACAGTGGATTTCTTAAATGCAAATCTTGGATTTCAACCACAATTAGAACACCAGTCATCCAGTCTTTTACCATTATTTATGGAAAGCTTATACCAGGAGATTCCTCAGTGACTTAGTTGTACCAATATTCAAATTTTTTTTCAAAAGTTGTTGACAATATATTGTCTTTGGTGTTTGTCAGTCTGAACTGCAAAGGACTGTTCTTGCATTTTATGATTAAGAGCTCCAAACAAGGAACTCCAGACATTTAAAACAGCTTATAAAATTCAAGGTAATGACAGCTTGTTAATTTCTGTGCTGAGAATTGCCAGCATTTTAAACAGGACTTTGAAATACATTTGCCTCAACATAATACAGCTAAATCTGAGGTGACTTTAATCTTCATAATTTGCACTCAATTAGGATTTACTTGTAATGCCATTGAGTAACATATGGTCATGTCTGATGACAGCATCCAGCCAATAGACTTCAGGCTCAACACACCAAAATAGAATGTGGGGGATTGTTTTCTTCTGCTCACAATGTATTCAAGACCCTATTGTATTAAGAGTTTGAAAGAGGATCAGAATATGCAGGATGAAGCTGCAGGCTGTACCCATGTGAGTTGTCAACATTCAGAGCTCCAGTATGACACACCAAAGATACACAAGAACAGATTTTTGGCTCTAAGTCTGAAATGAGCTGCCACCCCAGTTATTCTGCCTGCTGGAGGTAGCTGCAAGAATAGACTAGGGAATCTGGGAGGAGCATGTTTTTGTATTGTTTTCAAAATGTCACTTATTCCTACATATGAATACATGTGGAAGGAAAAGTCTAAAGATGGTCTATCCTGGCTGGGTGCACTGTTGCTGTCTTGTGTAAGTGTCATGTGTGAAGCATTACAATGCCTCACCACCCTCACAGTAAAGAACTTCCTCCTTATATCCAATCTAAACTTCCCCTGTTCAAGTTTTAACCCATAACCCCTTGTCCTATCACTACAGTCCCTAATGAAGAGTCCTTCTCCAGCATCCCTATAGCCCCCCCTTCAGATACTGGAAGGCTGCTATGAGGTCTCCACGCAGCCTTCTCCAGGCTGAACAGCCGCAACTTCATATAGGAGGTGCTCCAGTCCCCCGATCATCCTTGTGGCTCTCCTCTGGACTTGTTCCAACAGTTCCATGTCCTCTTTATGTTGAGGACACCAGAACTGCACAAATGCATGGCTTAAAAAGCTACTACAGTGGAAACCAGTATTTTTTCATGCTGGATCTGTTCGGTGATCTATTTCTCTTGCTTTGAATTCAATATGACATACATCACTCACTACTACCTTGGTAATTCTTTACAGATGGTTTTGGAAAGTAACGATCTTTCCCTGTGTGGTATGGATTCCTCACACTTTGGAGAATGACTATTTACTTACTCATTTCTTGATACATATAGTTTAAATTTTTATCAAACATATTGTTTAATGCAAGTCTGTTCATTGAACTCTGAGTACCTAAATCCAAAAAGTGACTGTACCATCATTTCTAATTTCTATGTAACCCAAGTCAAATTCCTATTTTGATTTTAGTTTTGAGCTAAACTCAATAGCTGAGGCCTAGCTCTAGCTTTTATAACTCATAAAAATTTATGTTCCTTTAAAATTCGTCCACAAGTATTTCATTTTCTGACTTCCTGTGGGTATGAACTTCACACACACTGTGAGAAGATGTATTTTCTTTTATCTGCCCCAGACTAGTCTGCATGCATGGTCTGCATCATTCAGATCGCATGCTAAATAGTTTCCACAAGAGCGAGATTAAATGTTTTGCTATATGTTTTTTGCTTTATAGATCTTGTTCCCGTTCTCCATGGTTCTCATCTGTGGCTGATCTCATCGTTCTCCATATAGACCATTTGGACACTGATAAGCTGCAGTAGCAGGAGGCTCATCTGAAGGTGGCAGCAAGAGCAGTTTTTGCACTGGCAGAAATGCCAAGAGGATGAAGGTGAAATTTGGAAATAAGCTACTTTTGGCTTTAGTAGAGCTCTCTAATACAGGCATACTTAAATTACATGTATGAATTACAATTAATGTAAAGGTGATATGTGGCTCCTAAATACTGGGAGGCAGGGTTTATTAGCTCAAGCACAGGACTAAGCTAATGAAACGTTTAATGCTTCCAGGATTCTGGTAAGTATTTCTAGACAAACCTTCACTGTATTTTATAGATGCATAAGTCTAGATCAGTGCTACTTCATGGCTGCCTGTGACAGGTATTACTGGATTGCATAGGTATGCTCTAGGACTGTCTTTTCTATTCTGCTCTTGTACGGTCTGGTACAAAGGAAAACTTGTGCCTGAGTGGGCTTTCTGGGCCCCTTCATAATGCAAATAATGAATAATAGCACCCTTCTATTCCTTTATAATTCTCATGTCAAAACTAGTAATGTTCAGTTTCTGTGCCTCAGTTTTTCAGTTCTTATTCTCTACAAACACAGAACCATAGGATAGGATTGGAAAGGACCTTAAGATCACCTAGTTCCAACCCCCCTGCCATGGGCAGGGACACACCACACTAAACCATGCCACCCAAGGCTCTGTCCAACATGTATAGATTAAAACTGTAGCTGTTGGAAATTTTCACTTCAAGTGAGTTCTTTAATGATTACATTTGTAATAAAAAATATTTAAATCCAAAATGTGATGGATTTTTATTTTCTTCTCTCCCCTTCACTTCTCTTCCCTTTCTTTCCCTTTCCTTTCCTTTCTTTTTTACAGTGACCAAGAAAGAGAAAAGGTAAAAAACAAAACCAAAAACAAACAAAAAAAAAAAACAAGAAGAAAAATTATACTTTTATCGAAAGACTAGGAAAGGGTAGGAAATGTATATTCCCATTTTGAAACCTTTCTAATTTCAGCCAGGAGCAGGTGGAGGTCCCAGCTCACAGATGTGATAAGCTCGCACAGACCAACTCTGCTGAACCGATGAACTGCCATATTGTGGGTAAGCAGAAGATTCAGGAGAGCTTCAGGAAAATGCATTGCAGAGATCCAACCTGAACTGATTCAGGAACATAGTTTTGAATTTTGGCCAGTATTTTTTTGTTTTTTAAAGGGAAACTGACGTACAGTCTTTTGAGAATTGGTATATTATGCATTTGTATTATATAGTCTGTATCTACTAGATCCTACATTTCTGATAGATTTACATGTGTGTTCAGCTTGGTGCACCAGAGTTAGCCCAAAATAAATAGTGTATATCAAATACGGCATCAAGAGCCCTCCTATCCTGAGGTTAGTATCTGAAACAGTGAGAACTGCTGTCATCCATGGCAGAGGATGTACAAACATCCCTTTGTTTAGAGGCCAGGCATCACGTACAGCTGCCACCAAACTGATCTGATTCCTACAGACTGTGCTGCTGAGGGCTTGACACCTGTGATAACTGGTTAAACACACCCTGGTGCTGTTTTCCGACATGCTGACTTTGGATGTAAATGCGCAGCAGGTCCTGGCAGACCAGTTGTTGGCATCTTAAGCTATGTAGATTGTAAAGAACTAGGTTTCTCCCATTGCTGGATCAGAAATTTTAATTGCCAGCCCAGTACCAGGGCTGTCAGGATATGCCTTGCTCTTGCTGTGCCAGCATCAAGGCTTTTGGTGAGGGCTAACAGCGGGTCTGCGGGGCTCCAGCTAAACCATGCACCTCAGCAAGGGGACTGACTTAGGGCTCCCCATTTTCCAAAGCTAACGCTTAAGTCATTCTCCTGTGAGGCCTTAGGCCGAATTATCACTGATGATCCAGCAGGAGGTCTAAGAGAGAGGACAAAAAAGAAACAGGAGCAGCTCTGAGGCAGCTTGGAGGGATGACACGCTCCAGAGGCAGTCTGGGGGCAGCAGCCAGTGCAAACATGGCAGTGGGACACTCTGGAGACTCGGTGAGGGCAAAAAAGACTGTGGGCAGCCCAGAGAGAGACGGCAAGAGGCACCTTTAAGCTGAGAGATTTCAAGGTACCATGTGAGGAAGAATAAGAAAATGTGCGTCGACAGCTCGGGAATAACGCGCAGAGCCGGAGCAGAAGCATCACACAGCCTGGAGATGGCGCCAAGGCAGCACGGAGCCCCCTCGCGGGCCCAGAGGTTGTGCGGCGCAGGCAGCCCGGCGGCCCTCACAGCCCAGCAATAGCACTGCAGCATCATGGAGGTAGGGCGTACGGTAAACACTGAGGGCTGAAGAGTGGCCAAGATGGCTCTGAGGCGGTTTGTAAGCCTCAGTCAGACCAGGGAGGCACGGAGAGGTCTGCAAGTCGGACACCTGCAGTTAGAACGTTCAGCCTTGCAGGTGGACGGGCAGAGCTCGTTCCTTGTTCTCTAGAGGCTGCGGAGGGAACCTGCCTTGTTTTTGTCTCTGCTAAACACACAACAAATGGTAGGCTGGGATGTTAACACAGGGAAAACGGGGGTGGTTGTTAGGCAGATGCAATGTCCTGTTAGCTGGCATGTGGAACTGTTACATGATTAAGGTTCAGGTCTTGCCTCATAGGCATTGTTCATTCACTACCTGTTGGCTTTTCCAGCTTGTTTGCTGTTTCCATCTTATCTTTCAGTTCTTTGCAGTAATAAAATTCAATTTGGTGCTGCCTATGAGGAGTTATAGCAGCATACTGATACCTCCTGAAGCTCACAGTGTGTTCCTACGTGGACCTACCTGGTGCATGGCTATGCACCTGCGTCCATTACCTATGTGACAATGGCTAGGCTCTGAGGAGGCTGGAGACAAGAATCAGATGTGGTCTGGGAGCAGCATAAATTGTGTTAAAGCACAACTGAGTCTGAAATTAAAGTCTTCTTTAGAGGCAGTCTGAAACCTATTAGCCTGAGTATCAGGAACTGGCAATTGTAGGTTAACTTTTCAATACTCTCAGGATCTTTCCAGTCTGAGTATATACCAGATGAACACCTCTAGATTCCCTTGAGGCCATTGCTTCTTACCTGTGGAGAAGAATAGTGAATATGAAGATCTTTTTGACTTCTAGTGATCACTGGTCTTGTTGCTAAGTGGTAAATTGCACCAGCTGTTCTTTTGTGTTAGGACATAACACAGAGCAGTGAATGGGATCAGAGAACTCTGTGATTGCTGTTTACACAGACAAGGTGGGAAGCTAAGAATAGCAACAGCTATACCTCCTGACCAACTTCCACCAACTTAGCATGTTTATCTATTAAGACTGAAGTGCTATAAAGTAGCCTTAAAATTGGCTGAGAGAGATGGTGATTCTGATATTACAGGGCTGTTACAGAGACAGCTAATGGACCTGAGAAGGAGGGCATGCTCCAGCCATGTTTGTGTTAAACATGTAAGTTTTATTTTAACTGTGCATCTGCTGGACTGTGCACAAGCCACAGCCTGCTCTTCAGTAGCAGTAAGCTGCTGGTTGATGTTCAGAATCCAGTTATGTGAGAGTTTATTTTTACCAGTCTCTGACGGGGCCCATTTGAAGCAGAGGGCAAGGTGTTTTCCTGCTCTTTGCAACCTATATGCTCTCTAGCATATTGGCCACCTGGCTGATTTGTTGCACCCCAAAGCATCTGAAACATGAGGGAACTTTAGCAATTGTTTTAAAATTGAATATTCAAAACTACATAAAACAAGCTGCTAAATTTACAATGTGAAACCAAACATCAAAACACACTCCAGACATGCTGTAGGTAGCATCTGTAGTCACTACTGGGTTCTTATTTCTTCTTGACCCTGAGTTGCACCCTTTGAAAAATACCATGTCCAGCTGGCTGGAAGAGCAATCAATTTCTTTTGGTTGAAATACAAAAGTGACTTGTAGCCCAGTTTTGGGGCAAGATCTGAAAAGCTCATCTGGACTTCTTATAGCCTAGCTAGGATCTGAAGTTTTGAGCTAAAAAAAAATGGCTTTGGTTTTGTGTTGTTTGGTTTGGTTTGTTGGCTTGTTTGTTTTCTTTCTCCTCCAAGTAAGCTTGGGAAACAAAGGTCAATGTTTGAATTCAGATTGTAAAAACAAAAAAAAAAGGAGAAGAAATTTGATTATTTAGAATTTCTCTCCATGAGGATGTGGGAACTGGTCTGTCTCCTTTTCTGCTTTTTCATTTAATTATGGACAAAGTCCTGTATTCAGTGAAGTCAAAATATGACTAGGACTTT
Source organism: Melopsittacus undulatus (assembly GCF_012275295.1). Taxonomy (NCBI): domain Eukaryota; kingdom Metazoa; phylum Chordata; class Aves; order Psittaciformes; family Psittaculidae; genus Melopsittacus; species Melopsittacus undulatus. The sequence continues at coordinate 92,273,388 of NC_047530.1, forward strand.
ACGTTTAGATGACTTACGGACACACAGCTACAATTACCTTGATGCATGGGTGAATAACTTTTCTCATGTGATTACACCAAGTGTTTGTTTGGTGGTTTCTTTTACTTGATTAAGAGAATTTGAGAGTATCATGGGTTTAGGAGACAGGAACAAAACAGGGTGAGAATACTGGGGGTTCCAAAAGGAAGACATAACAATGGTTGTAAGATGACAGAAGTTGCTGGGGAGTAGTAAAATGAGAGGATTGCCTTGAGAAGCTTGAGAGATTAATGACATACAGCTATGAGTGGATGGAGTTTGCATGGACCCCTTTACTGATCTCAGATCTGATCCGATTGCAGCCCAGTTCTAAAGGAAAATCAGTACAAGAATTCTGGTGAATCGTGCTATGTGCTCATGGTTTGTGATGTAACCAGCAGTTCTTGATGGAATTAAAACTCCCCTGCTCACACTCACCTGCTGTTTGCTCTGTATTAAGTTATCAGTAGTAAATAAACTGTGTATTAGATTTGAAGCTGACCTGTTCATGCCAAATGAATTCATCTTGCCCACAGGCTGCCCTAATTTAAAACATATGGATCGATTTAAATCCTGTTGCTTCCATACATTAGGCTACTGTTTAGATTTTTGCCTCATCAATATTCTTTGCTATTTTGAATGGATGTGTAGTTTCCTGTGGGCTTGGATCAAAAGTGTTCTCTGTTAGTGGTTTCTTTTTGTTTGTTTTTGGTTTTGTTTTTGGTTGGTTGGTTGGTTTGGGATTTTTGGTGTGGAAAGTGATGAAGGAGTAGAAATGAGGTGGATTATGGTGTCATTATACAGCATGTACACCCATCACCTGAAACCAAGAGAAGACATTTTGTTTGTTCTTTTACATGCAAACCCTTCATTATAATCAAAGGAAGTTTAATTGCAAGAAGGATGGGCTCCTTGTTCAGTGAAAATGCAACTGAAGTCATGAAAGCTGTTGTATGCTAGTATATTTCCCATACAGCAGTGTAAGTCTCATAGAATACAGACAGAAGTTTTCAGGTTTTCCCAGATTTCTTAAGGGGTGAATTTTATATGTAAAATAGAATTTCCCAGAAGAAGAAATTTTAAAAAACATCAGAGACTTATGTCAGACCCCAAAGAACATATTTAGGCCTCTAAATAAGTAGCCTGGGCTTTTCAAAAGTGCTGAGATCTGCCAGCCCCCACTACTGTTAGGATACAGCTTCTAGGATACAGGCTGATCGTCATTAGACTGCATGTTCTTGTAAAGAAATACTAAGAATATGCAGTAGGCCAAAGTGTCTTCTTATCTTTGTACAGAGATAAGGGCTGCTGTTCCTCGTAGGAAACAGTGTCTTAGAAGCGGAAGGCTGCACTTCTTATCGTTCAAGTATGTGCCATAAGGGGGTAAAAATAGGGACACTGAGGATAAGAAAGTTGAAACCAAAGCACCTGCTACCCACAGAAGGAAACTTGGAAATAAAATATGGCTGAGAATCTCTTCTCTTTTGAATACTGCAGATCTTCACTTATAGGAGTAAATAATTTGCCTGTAAAAGCCTGTGAGATTATTGATGTGAGAAAAGGCTTGGAGGATTTAGACTTCTGACTTTTATCATGCTGACTAAATTCCATTTACTGAATTTTACAGAAGTTGAAAATGTCAGAGTTGGCTGAACAGATTAGGTTTCAATACCTATTAAACATTTACAGGACATCCTAAATCCCCAGTGAGAATCCTTTTGTTTGTGACCTAAACAGAACTGCTCAAAGAGAAAAGTTGAAATAAGGTATTCAAATTGTATTATTGTTGCCAAATAATGCACAATTCATTCAATCTCACAATACTTTAATCCAGTATTCACTTTGCCGTGATATGTATAATGCAGGCTATTTACAATGATTGCCGTTCTTTAAATGCCAGTTTTCCTTTAAAACAAGCAGCAATAGCAACAACCAGGCCCATACCCTGCTCCAAACATTGTTTGCAAGGATTTTCATTTGTACCACTAATGTACAGATTTACATATAACAGAAAATGTGGGTATTCTTATTCTTAGAGATTCTGCTTTGTATACTACCTGCAGCCACATTCTGCCACTTTCATCCCTTCGTAGTTGTATATCAAAGTGGGCACACCAGCATCATCCTTATAAAGAATGGAGATTGAATCCAGTTTGGTTGGAACACAGCAGGCCTTGGAAGCTTTCTTTGGGTTTTGGAGGTGCACCAGCGTTTGGACAATAGCATGTTTCGTTGGGGTAACATTATCTGTCAGAGGGAAGAAACAACCTCCTTTACACTCAAAAGCCTCATAATCTTTTGGTGCAATGATCCAGGAATCCCAACCAATCTCCTCAAAATTGACATGGAGGGATGTTCTCCTGCAGTGGTTGGCTCCAATGCTTCTCTTGGTTCTGGAGGAATGCTGATGGTGCCCAGTGATGGCCTTTTCCTCTCCCTGTTCTAGCTCTTCAGATGAAGTGTTGTTCTTCCCTAGTTTCTTCAGCACACTTTCTTGTTCATGAACAATCATTTCCCGGAGCTCCCCTTTGGTCTCTTTTGTCCCATTGTTGCGGTCATTGGAGAACACTATTAACAGAGGCAGATTTTTAGTATCAGGGTTAACACTGATAGCCAGCTTCCCACAAGTGAAACCACCCAGAGCCTTACTCTCTATGACAACCTCTAGCTTGTTTTTAGTCTTCAGTTTGTCTGCCCTGACCCATCTTTTCACAGCGCTGGACACTTCCAATATCTTCCAACCGCATTCCTGGATATTGTGGGAGACAAGGAAAGATTTGGTATTTTCTGGGTTATCCCAATGGTCACCACCTAGAACATCATAAATGACCATGTTGCCTTCCAGCTTAGAGAGAGATGCAACTTCCCTGTGACAAGAGATATATATTCTCAGTTCAGCTCTGGTGATTTCCTCATATCGTGGAATAGTGATGTTGAAGAGCAAGATGTGCTTCTGAAATGGATTTTCTTCTGGTGAAGCTAAAGAAATAACATCTGCAATAGAAAATGAAAACGTGGTTACAGTGCTTTTCTGACTTTCTAAGTAATTTGCTTTTAGAAGACTCAGGATGTATTTTGGAGGTGCAAAAAGAGCTTGGCTATCCAGTGCTAAAAACCAAAACAAAATACCATCCTCTGGCCATGTTTCAGGGGTAGAGAGTGGAAAGAAGAAATGGAGGTCCCTGGTGCTGGTAATATTTTCACCAAGATTGCATGGTCAGATGACTATGAGGAGAGGAGTGTAAGAGTCTGCCTAGAACAAGCTGTGGATGATGCTCATTAATATTAAGTAAGGTATCTGGAGAGGTTCAGATTTAAGAGATTTTTACACAAAGAATTCCTGTAAAACTCTATGAATTTCCTTCTCTTATCATCCTGCAATGGGATGTACTGCCCTCCTAATACAGGGAAGTATTCTATGTATTTAAGTGTCTCTAAGAACTAGCTGTGCTGAGGCTTTTGTTTTCTTCAGATAACTTTGAAAGCAGATCAGATTACTGGGAGTTTGGGGAAATAAAAAAGGTTTTGAAAATCCTTATGTGAAGCTTCAGGGTCTGTCTAAATTGGGACTTGGTGAGAAACAGCTTTTCTTGTTCAGGTCCCAGTCCATTCCAGGCTGGACACACTGAGCTTGTGTGGTTTTGTTTGTGGGTTTGTTTTTTTTTCCTGTGAAATTATATGCAGTACCATCAATTCTGCCTTGGGAGGGGCAGATACTTGGGTGGAACATCAGTAGTGTTTAAAAGTCATCACTGACTGATGTCTATTTTAATGGGCAATGTAAAATAAGTACTCAATCATGACTGGGTTTTAGAGCAGTTTTAATTAGCTAATGTTGATACTTCTTCACAGTGTTTACCCACTAAAACAGTCAAAGAGAGTGAGATATGGAAACTATAATCTAGCTCATTCTGTTAAGTTTTCTTTCCATTTCAGAAATAGGGGCACTAATTTAGGAATTTGAAGTTCTTCCTGGTTCTGTTACTTCTGTATGTCTGTTTTCGTATAAACAGAAGCTTTAATTCTCCCTATCTCATTTTTATCACAAGAATTGCATTTATTTCTTTTTTACTTCTTCCTTTGATGGAGCTTTTAAAAAGTCTGTTTAATGTGACACAGATAGAGATCTTTTTTTTTTTTTGGTTGACACAAGCTTAACTACTCATTTCCATAGAAATCTTTCCATCTAACCCAGAATTTTGGGGGAGCACTGCTGTTCCCTACTTGGATCCCTAGACACGTTTCTTGGTTGGCTGCTGTAGTTTTTAAAGAAGAGCCCAGCTGAGAGAAGAGCTCTCTAGTATGGATGTCTCAATTATAGATGATAAAAAATTTGCATTCTAACATTAAAACACAGCTCCAAATATCTAGTTTTGAGAAACATTATTCATGTAAACCCTCTTACTCAGTACATCATCTCAGTTAATGCGTTTGAGAAGAGAGTATTGTACAGTGAAAATATCAAAGAAGAAAATTAAAGGTAGTTGTATTTTTAAAAGGTTGGAAAAACCTACAGAGCAAGACTACAATCAAAATTTTAATATATTGTATTTCTAAATAATCAGTGGAAGTTTGGCACTCAGTTCCCTCTGAATATCAAAAGAATCTGAGTGCCTCCTGTCCATGTAATTCTTTAAAAGTTCTAGTCCACATATTAGGACTTTTCCTACCTTCAGTACTGAAGCTCCTCACAATATTGGATGCAGGGATGGAGGACTTGTCTGCAGTATATCTGTTGTATAAATCAATCATGAACTGTGGTGGTTCTTCTTTGGTCTTCACTTGCGAGGGGACTCTTGACAAATTCAAACTCCTTAGTAAATCCATCTTCATATTCTCCAGGACAGATTTAAAGTCGAAATGAGTCTCACTTTCCACTTCCTCAGAATCATGAAAGTGTGCATCAGACTTTCCCATAACTGGTAACTTGTTCCAATCTTCCAAAGGCTTGCCTCTTGTCAAACAGGCAATGATGTTGAAAACAGACAGTGCAGCTAATACCCCAAAATAATGCATTTCTTCTATATTTACTTTCTTGTGGGGAGACAAGAGGATAAGGGTATTTTAGCTGTTTAAAAGTCTTGTTTCATTACAGACAGGGGAAAGGAGATGGAAGGCAAACAACTGGAATACCCTTTGCAAGTCACTTTCTTGTGTTCTTTTTGCAGTCTGCTTCAAACCGCAGCCTCTTGTCAGTTGTCAAGCAGATTGGTTGTACACTTGCCCTTATCAGAGTCATTGATGCCATGCTTCAGCTTCTGTTATCTAGCAAAGCTCTTAGTTAATGAAGATTCTGTAAACATCTGACAAACACATGTGGCTGGTGGGAAGGACATTGTATATTGTAAAGAATCCACATTTCACTTTAGGGTCATCATTGCTTAATTACACTCTTCTATCACTTCCTTGCCAAACAGAGAGAATCCTTGTTAGAGACATGGAAAATTATACTGTTTTCATCACTACTAGAAAATAGAGATCTAGAAAAAAAACCCCTCTATTAGCTATTAGTAAGTAACGTCTCACAAATCTTTATTATAATCCCTTCACACGCTATCAGAGAATCCTTGATCATTTGATGGAGATCTGTGATTCTGCAAGACATAATCTCATGACAATACAAACAACCTTAAAACTTCTTCCCGTTTATCAGCCAAGAGCAATTATTTGTACAGAGTGAAATATCTGTTTTGTGTCAAGTTCTCTTCATGCTGTTTGCAGGCTTGTCCATTTTCAGTTTGATTCCTTTGGAGTATGGGAATTTAGTCTTGTTTTTATAGTATGTTATGTAATATATTTCTTGGATTCTTGATAGTCAATCCAGTCCAAGAACAACCAGTCATTATTTCAGTGACCTTGTCAGGCTACGTAGAAAGTAAAAGGTCTCTGTGAAGATACAGATTATCTATGAAGATACTGTTATCCATAAGAAGAATGGGCCAAGGCAAAAGACTTATGATAGAATTTCTCATTATACAGAAGAAAAAACTCTAGCTTATTTGTAAACAAAAATATCACTTGCTGTTTACCTTAATGAATGCATTAGGATTCAATCTAATGATACATAAGTGTTTTATCTGTATTATTAATGTATCATTTTTTTCCTAAGCACACCTCAATCCATACTGTACATGTGTCATAAAGTCTAAATAGTATTATGAGCTTTTACATTACAAAAATCTCATTGCAAAGATTTTTTTCTTTCTGCCATTGTTCTGTAGTTTTCTAGCAGTGCATATGCAGCACTTAAAGTGATTCCAGACTTCTCAATTACTCACTCTGTTCAAGTGTCACCTTGGATACAAGATCCTTCCTAATTATGTTCCTATGGTGTGAAGTCAGAAAGGATGAGCACCTCCTGTATGAAGACAGGCTGAGAAAGTTGGGGCTGTTCAGCCTGGAGAAGAGAAGGCTGCGTGGAGACCTCATAGCAGTCTTCCATTATCTGCAGGGGGCCTGTAAGGATGCTGGGGAGAGACTCTTCATTAGGGGCTATAGTGATAGGACAAAGGATAATGGGTTAAAACTTAAACAGGGGAAGTTTAGATTGGATATAAGGAGAAAGTTCTTTACTGTAAGGGTGGTGAGTCACTGGAATGGGTTGCCCAGGGAGGTTGTGAATGCTCCATCCCTGGCAGTGTTCAAGACCAGGTTGGACAGAACCTTGGGTGACATGGTTTAGTGTGAGGTGTTCCTGCCCATGGTGGGGGAGGGGTTGGAACGAGATGATCTTAAGGTCCTTTCCAACCCTAACTATTCTATGATTGTATGATTTAGCATTGATCCTGGTCTCCTGTATATTTTACTCAAGGGCTTTGTGTTCCCTACCTCTGTGCAGAGCACTATTACTTGTGTTTAGCTAAAACGTAACTTCTTATGCATCTCCAGAATTTATCTGAAAATGTCAAAGAATCAAAGTTTTTTTCAGTTTTTGTAGCACTTACTCGAAAAGTTTATCACTTACACTTAAAACCCCCACAGTGCTTCATTTAGTATTTCATTGTGCCTGGCTTCACCTTCTAGACATGAGTTCATGTAACTTTCTGGCTGGCTTAAAGAGTCCCATAGAACTGGCATTTTTTCTTCATCAGAGTACTTGTACAGTGTAATCAAACTCCCTCTCAGTTTGCTTTCTGATAAACAGATTGTGTTTTTTAGACACATAAGACATTTGCTCTAACTGTTCTTGTTTCCTTTCTGTGTCTCTTTCAGAGTTTGAATGTCTTTTTGAAAAGGTGAACACTGGGGCTATACATAGTTTCCTAGTGGCAGTCCACCAGTGCCATATGCAGAAATAAAATCTCCATTCCTTATGTGGTTCACTGCTCCATGTGTATCTTTTCAAAGCTTTTATAAGCTCTCTTTACATAGCATCACCCTGGATGCTTATATGTTGCCACAAATCCAGGATATCCACAAGAATGGTTTGAAGACTTATGGCTTTCAAGGATACAGTCTTTTATGCAGCAGGCGAAACTTCCACTCCTTGTGCTTAGGTACCAAGTTCTGCATCTGTCTACCTTAAAATGAATTTTGACTACATAAAGTGCAAGTAGATCAAGTGATCTATATAAATACCTCTCTCCTAAAGACTGTCTTTTGCAAATGGTGTGGAAGTTGTTTTATGCAGAATTCCAGTTCATATGTAAAGATGTCAAATAGTGTTGGGCCAAGTGTCAGCTTTGCAGAAACTTCACAATGAACAGTTTCATTCAGAGGCAATTCCTTTTGAAAGCTGCTCTTTGAGGTTGGGCAGTGAGACAGTTGTTAATTCATGTGATACAAATATATTATCGTCCAATGGTTTCTTTTAATTATGCAGCCTTGTGCAAATGAGTTGAACTACTCCACAAAGCCCTAGGTACATTCTAGCTGTTGCTATTACCTCTGGCAATTAAACTGCGGCCTTGAAGGGTGAAACTGAATTTATTTTGAAAAAAAAAAATCCATCACACCTTCTTGGGTAGTATCAGCTGTTCTCTGCTTTTAGCTGTCTTTAACCATCTCATATTAATGTATCCTCAATTCTTTTAGGTGTAGTTAGTGGAATTATCTTGACCTTCTATCTTAAGTGTTTATCAATAGTAATGTTATCTAGAAACTTACATGTTCTTTGGAATGGTTTACTGGATGTTCATAGAAATCAAAAGATCTGTTGGAACCAAGAAAGTAAAGGGATCAGTGTCTTCCAGCAGCACCTGACTGCATTTGCACTGTTCAAATGCAAAGTTTCGTTCTCTAGAGGAAGATTAGACACGCAGATACCAAAACCCCAGAAACCAGTGTCTTAAACCACTAAATGAATAGCTATTTAAGAACTTGTTCACATTAAGCAATTAACTGGTATAGGTGAACTTCAAATGAAGTAAACTTTACTAATAAGAGAATTGTATTGCTTGTGTAGTAATGGTAAGCCTTGAGAGCTATGCCCCTTACAGGTATAATTTTGTTTTGCCAATTCTAAATTACATAGTTTTGCAAATCTTTAAATGCAGACTAAACCTTTCAGGGTGTTTCAAGCATCCTGATAAGTATAGGAGTAGCATTTTCTCTTATGTCCCATAGACCTTATAACAGATCATAGGATGGTATCTCTTTCCTAATTGCTTGCATCAGAAAGTTTGTACCCAAGGACTAGTTGAAGATGTAGAAAAGATTCCTTAAGGAAAACAAAATGCAATAGATAAGAACATAAATGCAATAGGCTAATATGTCATGCTGTTCAGAGTTGGTGCTAAATGGGAGCAAGGCTAGACCTACAGAAAAGAGTAGATTTTCTTAGAGAACAGGAATGACAATGACTTAAGATATTTTGAGAAGTTTTATGCTTATGGCTCTTTGTAGGGATAAATGATGGATTTCTCAGAACTTTTCAATATTTTTTTATGCCTTATTATTACTTTGTCAGCTGTAGTTGATTTCTAATAGCAACAGTTTACAAAGGGTTTCCCAGTAGTTTCAGTGTAAATCACTGTAGTACTTTGGGAGAAGAAATGCCTATCTGGATTCGTGATCTTTTGTCAGTCATAACTGGCAGTCACTACAAGGTGCCTTAGAACTATCTGCTTCTTATTGAGAGCTGTTTAGGAGGAACTTGCAAGAACTGCTGTGAGTGTAACTAGCAGAGACTCCCATACACACTAAATCTTGCTTTTATGTAAGTTAGCAGGAAGTACCACATTTACACACCTCTGTTTTCTTGGGAGTCTGTACCACATGAGTATGGAATAGTGGTGGCAGAAGTCACCTAGCATCTTAGCAGCATAGCAGCTTTCCATTTAGGCAGTCATCAGAAGTTAGTGTGTGTAGTACCCTTCCCTAAAAAAATACAGCTCTTAATGGGATAAGAATTGCACAAGTTTAGGCTGTCTCTTGAGGAGGAAACACTCTATATCTTACACTCTGCTACCTCACAGACTTCAGAAGTTTCTCCTGCTCCTGGTCTGCCCATGCTACTGTACAGTAGCTGGGTGAAAACGGAGTATGTGGCAAGTGTGTCCTGGCATGCAGGGACACTGAGAAATAGGATTGACAGACACGGTAATGGAATGTCAGCTCTTAAAGAAGAGCTGCAGTTAAAAGGACTACCATAAATCTATCAACAGGGGATTGTACAGGAGTTAGAGGGATGCAGAGACTTTATTTCTATAAAGACTTCTAACAGAACCACTGCCAAATATTGTGTCCCATTTTGATGTTCATTGTTGGAAAGGAAGGTTAATGAAAGTTCTGGAAAAAGTTCAGAAAAGAGCTGTGAGAGATTGTTTTGAGGCTTAGAATAAGAAATCAAAGTATCTATTTAAAATCCTAGCCAAAATGTAATCTGACTCTGCTCTATATACTAAAAATACACAGTGAAAGTGTTTTGGATAATAGATAAAAGGGATCTAATAAAATTGGTTACTGTAAGATCCAGTGAACTAAAGCTGAAGCTCAGCAAGTTCAGGATTAAGCCACTGCATATGAACAAAGAGCACTAACTTTTGGAACAACTACTTGTAGTCCAGTAGATATATTCTATCACGTGAAGTCTTTAAAGCCAAATTTATGCATATTTTTCAAAGATATTCCCAAGCTCCAAACAGAAGCTCCATAATGCATGGTGCAGAAACTACTGAACAAGGTTCTTTGATCTGTTCTGTGCAGGAGGTCAGTTTAAATGATCATAGTATTCTCTTCTGTCTTTAATCTATTGAGGTGCATTATGATGAGCTTAACATGTATTTACATGTTTCCATCTAATTAAGAGAACATAACAGAGTGCATTTACAGAAAGAAAATTCAACTATTTTTAGATACTACTGTACCTTTAATTTATTAGCTTTTGTTAAAAGCATGTAACAATCTAGAGGATATAAAGTATAATTTACAAAAATATAAATCTTGGTTATTTTACTTTTAGTATTTCAACATATTACTATATAGTATGTGTTACTTAGGGAATATGTTTAACAACCCAAAATGATCCAACAAACCGAAAGTGTGGGATATTACATGTCTTTTGTAGAACAAATTATATATCAGGGAAGGGTAACCAAAAATGGCTATATTAACATACTGCTTATATGAAAGCTTATGCAGTGCACTATACTTGAATCCTGAAGAAACTATACATTTTAAGCCCTTTATTACAGCATTTTCAGTATAAATATGCAAATTAAGAGTATGAGTGTTTTAGGCAAAAGGTTTTGATTTGTGTACAAAAGTGCTAGTCTAAAAGAAGCCTGACTTTGCAAGTTCACTTCCCAGCTTGGTTAACTGAAAAGATAAAATAGTGAAAAAAAAAAACCCAAAAAACATATAAAATGTATTTTAGTCCTTTGATTATGGAAAACTTTACACTTAAATTTCTTGCTAAACTCCAGGTTTCTTGGCTAGGTGGTTTAGGAATATACTTGTGAAAGTACTGAGTACCTGGAAGATGAATATGAAAGAAAAATGATGACAATAAAACATATCCTTCCAGGTGAGCATGTGGATCATTTTAGTATCTCTGTATGCTTTGTGTAGACAACTGTAGGCTTGCACTCATTCAACAGCACAAGTGGATTCTTTTCCTGTTTACAATGTTCCCAATCTAGTCAGGCAGGATGTACAGGTCTTCTGAAAGATGTGTTTATATGAACTTATCGACAGGCGCAAGTTTCAACCGACATATTGGGATATACCTTTAAAACAACATTTTTGTTCTCATCTAAAAACAGGACACTGAGTGAGCTCATTTTGTCAGGGACACAGCAGGGTTCTGGGATGCCAGGAATGATTCCTACTGCTTTTACGATGCTCTGGATTGTAGCATGATTTGATGGCCGGACAATCTGGAACAGAGAAAGAAATAGTTATCATTTCATTTATGAACAGTCACTTTCAGAGATGGACTTGGAATATGACACCAATTATGCTGTTTTGTTTCTCAAGAAAAGTGAATATACGTGACTGAGTCACAGGGTCATGAAGCAAAGTTAGTCTCACACTTCCAGCTTTCTTGTGCAGGGTGTATTCACGAGATACTTTGTGTCCCTTATGCTGCCTTCCACAAATACCAGAGGAGGGCACTGGTGGCACAGCTAGCCTCAGCAGCCTGGTCCCTGACTGCACCTACAGGGGTGCTGGAGGCAGGCACGCAGCAGAAAAGGACTAAGGTGAGAACGCTTCTCAGTCATAAGATGTTATCTTTTGTTTTCTTAACTTCTTATCAGATTCGGAAAATTTGCTAGTGTAAGTATTTCCAAAATAACCATCCCTATGTTTCAGTCTTTCTTCTCATGTACACTAACCTGGAATTAGTTACTTTTTCCTGGAGTAATTGCTCTCTTTTAAAGAGTGCTCCAGAAGTAGCGTCCACAGGGAGGAGTTAGTCTAAATAGTCAAACAACCTGACAGGGCCTTTCTGATCATAACCCCATTACAAACAAGTACTTTGTCCCTGTAGTTTTTGCTTCCCTCTGGCTTCCTCACCAGGCTTCCCCACTCCCCCTAGCTATCCTCAAAGTGGAGAAGAAAACAAAAGGCTGGGAAGGTAGGAAATGTCTGAAGTGAGTTTTCATGACAGCTTTACATCTACATATTTTTCAGGGTACTGAGCCACAATTTCATATAATAATTTTATATACTAAACCATATACTGTTTAGTAGTTTAAAATAAATTTTTTTTTCTTTTATTCACAAGCTATACTTGGCCCTTGTAGTGTGAGGAACAGAAGAGTACTAAACAGTTTTCGCCGCTTCTGTTGCTCGAGGGACATACAGTCAAGCAGAGGTTTACTGGTGACACAGTGACAGCCTTCGTTTGCCACTGCCTCAGCATAACATGGAATGCTCCAGTTATATGTGGTGATAGTATGGCATGCAACCCATCACAGGCTGAAGTTTCAGTGACTCCTGTTCAGCTGTCATATTTGAATACAGTCCCAGCAAATTAGAGCAGTAAGAGTATGAAAACTGTGTTAGTACTATCATGCTTTTTGCTAGTTTCACAAGTTTTCTGCACAGATCTGGTGTATGTGGTACGTGAAATCTTTCATCATTATCATCATAGCTGAATATTGGATGGAAAATGACATCTGTGGGAAAACAAGCAGGGACTTTGCACACCTCCACCTGGAAGCAGATGCTTCAAGTGAGAATAATTAATGTCTCCCATGTCTTCTCTATTTTTCAAATAATAATTTTGTATATGCAAAATGTGATTTTTCATTTCAACATGAAAAGTTATGTAGACCATGTGTGTAACAAAGGAGCTATTTTATGATAATTCGGTTTTGATACATTTGCTTTAACTGTAACATATCAGATTGAAACCTTAATTGCTATTAAAGGGTTTAGATTTTCCTTGACCTCATTTGAGCAATTACAAGGAAGAACTGTGAAATCTATCCTTGATCCTTCAGGGCTTCAAGGCAACATCCCTATAACCAAGTCCCAACAAGTGGCCGCTCCTGGAAAGTGCCTTTTTGTAATTAGCATATGTTGGCATAATTAGCAACAGCTTGCTCTCCCATGCTGCCCTTCATCTTTAGATTTCAAAGTTGTCTGCAAACAAGCAGTTGTGAATTGGTCTTCCAGCTGCTTTTGTGAAGTAGAAATAAGCTTCTACCTGCATTAGCCATGTCAGAAAATCTGGACAGCAAAAGAGAGACAGATGTAGCTTTCTTGTGTTTAAGCAACTGTAGTTTAGAAATTCAAAGAACTAGAGTTTCTGGGATGCAGTTCTTACTTTACTCTTTATGAAAAACCTCCTGAAGTATTCCTAGCACCTTTATTATTTCATATTGTTTCTTGAAATAGTCACAGATCCTAATGTGCTACTGAAACAGAATTTGTTGACCCCATGCAGCAGATAGCCATCATTGCCTGTAGTGCCAGTTACTGACTTACAGGATCCTACTAGGATCTTCTCCAGCTATGCTGTCTCTAGTATCTACAAGGAACAAATAGATGTGAGCAGTCTAGTGTGAACAGCCATCTACCAAGACAACAGAAGGTGTATACGCTATGCACAAAAATTCTTATAGAGAAAAATACTATGGACTATTACTCCATGCAGAATATGGCTGCCTGAGCCCTACATCCACAGCAGAACCAGCAGAGCCAGACAGCACACCAATCCCACAGCCAGCCAGGCTCTGAATTTTCCATCCATTCTGGAAACCTGGCAGGACTGTTCAGTGATCATGGGCTAGGCTTCACATTTATCCTTTGTACTGATGTGCTAACATGGAAAGCTTGAAATAATGAGTTGAATACCCAGTAGCAAGGGCAGTGGGGAAATGCTACTGTTTTAAATGCTGTCTGCTAAGTTACATACAGCAGGCCAGGTTCTGCTCTTGCTTAACCTCTAGGACAATTCCAGCTCAGGAACATTTTGGGCCTGAGAAAGTTGAATGATGGTGATGAGGCCAAAAAGTAATTGAGCAGCAGGTTTGAAATACTTTAGCCCTTCCCCTTCTGCCTGGCTTACACACCTTTTAAAGTCTGTTTTATCATGAATTTGCCCCTCAACATCCTCTTCCCCCCACTATCTTAATAAGCAATACTTCTTAGCTTCAGGAAAGTTTGGTTTCAGGTTTGAATTCAACTGTTAAAATGAAACTCATGAACTGATACAGTTACAAGAATGAAATCCAGAGAATTCTAGTTACTGTAGATCAGAGAAAGGATATGTTCCCATCTATGTCTACCACAGGAAAGTCTAGCATTTGATTTGGCAAATGCAATAGTGCAAACAGTCATGATCAGCCATATAAACCAGTCTTCCCTCTCACAGTTCAGGGAGCAAGAACTTCAGCAGTAAAGTAGGTGAACTTGCTACGACAAGATTTGTACTAGAGCTGTTTTGTATCTAGAACAAGAACTGTGGTTACTGAAGTAGATGTGCAGAGTGATGTACTGATACTTTAAAGAGCTAATTATACCATGTGATGATTCTCAATATACCAGGTATGTTTCTGTCTCCACAGTTCTAAAAGAGTACCTTGGAAACCTGTTATCCATCACAGGTTGACCATGCAGACCAAGTGAATAGCCTTAATATTTGTATTAGGATCCTAAACCAAAGCCTTTGATTTAGGAGTGTCAATATCATATGTATGCTTTCCTTGCTTAGGGGTTATGTGCAAGAACAAAAGCTATTTTGCCCTCTATAGTACTTAGCAATTCTTATGCTCTGACCTGGAGTTTGAATCATGCTGATGACCTAGTTATTTCTGTTCACTTGAAAAAAGTAATTTTAAAGGTTACAGTTATGAATCTGTCTCTTCTTTTTTTTTCTAACCTCTGCTTAAAAATATAAAGCTAACAAAAAGTAGACCTCTTCCAAATCAAACCCAGTCAAAGAGTGTGTCAAACCAAAAATCCCCCAATCTATGTATCTGTGATTTGGTTTTAAATTTCTGGTTGGTTTTGTTTGTTTTAGGGTGGTGGGTTGTTTGTTTGGTTTTTTTTGGCACCAAGATGCTAGTGCACCCATATTCATTTATCTAGAAAACAAGCATTAAAATGAAAACAATACTGTTTTTTTTTTTACAAGGGAATCTTTATTCTATAACAAGTATACTATTTCTAGATAAGACATCAAGCTTATTTAACTATTTCAGCTAGAAATGGATCCACTCTCTTATGCTTCTTTCTTTTGCTTTGCTCAAAGGAAGCCAGATGTATTAAATATAGGTTTTGAGGTTTGTTTTGCTTTGGTATGTGGAATGGTGCATTAGACTGTGGTTCTGTGGCAAAGACCCATATTCCCAGGCTGTATTTTGTTTTGGCTAAGTTAAATGGTGATTGTGCTGCATGATCTCTTTATATTGTAACAAAAAAGTGAAGTTGTATGTGAGCCTGTACATGCTTTAATTTTTACCAGACCATGTATCAGTTTATGTGTACATGGTTCAGCATTGGCCAGCTACACAAGAACATGTGGTCAGATTTATATACCCTTACAGTGATGTCTGGATTTCCACTGTTCCTGGACTTAAACTAGCCTGCATATCTACTCTTTCTGAAATCATACTACCTATTTCAACACAAACATGCATCAGTCTCCCTGTATGTAAAGTAGGGTAGATTCCAGTCTCAAAGCTCTGAAATTCTCTCCTGTAAAACACTATACATTATTTATGTTCTGAGTGATGGCATGCAGAAATGTTAGTAAAATAAATAATGAGGCCACCTGTAGGTAGAACTGCAAAATATTTACAGCTTCTAAACATGCAGGTTATGCAATACTTTAAATCCTCCCCTCCCCCAGTACTTGAAAGCACTATCAAATGCCAATAATTCTTGTGCTACGTAGGATTGCCAGAATTTCTACTTCATGCCATACAGCAAGCGAGTGGGAGTGGGCCAAACTGAAATTCCATTGGAGCAGGAGTTCATGTTTGCCTCTCTATTAACAAATTTCACACTGCTTCTATAGGAGGAATTCAGTATGCTAATTTTAGAATGTTACAGACAGCTATGTGGCATTTCCTGCCACATAAAATAAATCAATGTTTTTGTTCTAGCAGGATTGTCTTGAGAATTTAGTAAAATAAAGAAATACCAGAGAATTCCGAGACACTATCAGCTTAACCAGTATTATTATTTTCAAAGTGACAAGTAGTTCCTTAAAGTTAAAAATACCTCAGTGTCACTACTCTGCATTCTTCTCCTTGAGGTATTACTAGGGGAATTCAGAAACACTCTGACAGAGTACTTTGTTTATTATTAGCATTTAATACTTTATACTTATGCTACCACAACAGAGTAGTTCGATGGTTTAGTGTGTTTAACCATATTGTAATAAGCTGCATAAATCCTCATGTTATGGTTTCAAGATATAAGATGAGGAATCATAAGATAAACATGAGATATTTTTCTTATTCTTCAGATTACTTTTAAAGATAACTTGGGATCTTTTTGCACTCATAAATACATCAATGAAAATGATATTGTTTAAATTATTTAGACTCAACAAGGCAACAGAAAGAATACAGTAAAAGAGGTAAATCTAAAGGAAAATCTAACTAGAGGAGTAGTTGGATAAGCAGTACAGACCAAAACAAAAAAGCATACTACCTTGGGCATTGGAAATTCACATGCCCCTGCACAGTAGTAGGCATCAAATGATTTGGGAGATATGATCCATTCATTCCAGCCAATGTCAGCAAAGTCAACTTTCATGTATCTTCTTGAACAAATCCTTGGCTCATTCCATTGTTTTCTCCTTGCTTTCTTCATTGTTTTCTCATCAAAATTTAGCACCTGAGACTTTGTAAGTGTTTCTGTATTTTCTTGCCCTTTTCTCCTTCGGTCTTTGCGTGAAGCTTTTGGTTTCAAGGATTTGTAAGCATTCTCCCATATGTCATGTTTGTTATATTTATTGTTGTTATAATCTACTTCTGGCAACTCATTGTTCTGAATAGAGCTAGAGAGGTATGTATCCCTCCTCACTCGAGTATCAGTAGAAGCATTAGGGGATAGATTTGGGTCCCCATCATTGGAAGGGAATGGATCATAACGCTGTAGGGTGACTGCCACACTGTTAGGTTCAGAGATTGCAAGATCATTGGCATAAACTAGTATATAAGGTAAATGACTGGCAACCTGTTCAGGGAAGCCCTTGTGTTTCTCTCCAGAATCAAGCTCAGTGCAGAGAATGAGCTCTCCAGCCCGTTTTGATTCTTTTATGATGTGTGAAATGTCCTTTGTATGCCAAGCCCCTCGCCTTTGAAGAAACATGGTGATGTTCGCTTTCACTAGACCATAGGCAGAATTCTGGTGAATGCTTTGGAAGATGAGGTTGAGCCGCAGGACTGAAGGCAGGTGAAGGAGGCGGCAGGATGAGTTCTTGGATCGCTTACAAAACACTTCCTGGTGCCGAGGGCGCTTGTCAGCATAGAAGTGAAAGGTGGCAGCAAGGATCATCTCTGAATCCTGCATGGATGTCAGATTGAAGCAGTACATAGGCTTCTGGGCCAAGAATTCTACAAAAAGCAAGGAAAACATGGATAAATACCTGAGACCAAAAAACACAATGAAACCTTTATTACTATATAAGTGAATTAACAAATTTTGCTTTTCACTTACCCACTTCAAATCAGTTCATATAGTTAGCTTGTCACTTCAGCTTAAAACCAGGGTGAATAAGTGGAGGAAAGAACCCTAGCAATATTTAATACCAATATTACAATAACATCTGCACTGTCCAACACACTGGGCACCTTTTGTTTACATTAGGGATAAAACTCTTCTGAGCGATTTTCAGTTTCAGACTGCCTCTCATTCAGCCAGGCAGGAAAAGCAATTCTTGCTTCTATTTCTTTTATAACAAAGTCAAGCTCAGTGAAGCTTTCAGATTTGTCAGTGGCAGAGCTCAGGATGGTACCCTGCTCAGTACAGTAGTTGAAAACAAGTTCTACAGTTAACAGTCAGGATGATCCATTCTAAAGATGACTGCAAAGATTCCTGAAAGATCTCTGGATGCTTACTGTGTAGTAATATGAAGTTCATCATCTGTAAATAGTGCACAAGAGATGTTTCACAAGGAGGCTGGAAGTAAGCAGTGCAACACATTTTGAAGGCCATTACTCTTACGAGCAACCCTCCTTTTCAGAATATGTCATGAAGGAGCTTTGTTTTCAAGCACTATGAAACCTACTTGGTTTCTAAGACTTGTGTTTTAATCTGCTTGAAGTTAGTGGTAGCTACTGTTGAATAGGAGGTGACTTAAAATTCAAACTCCATTCGGCATATCTTCTTTAACTAGTTGAATGAGTTCTGCTCAGGTTACATCTCTACCCTCCTCTCAAGGAAGATGAGCAATTTTACGCTAATAACTGTTTATACCACATTTATTTAAACAGTAAAAACCTAAGAGATAATATGTGTTAACATGTAATCCCAGGATCAAAAGACCATGTCTCCACAGTCTATCATGGTGAAAAGTTGCCTTTCTTTATTTTTTTTTTCCTTAAACTAGCTCAAGAACATACAGAAAAGTGGTGGCACAACCAAGAAGTGATTCCTGTTCTTCCAGGCCCAGACTGGTACTTGGAATGCATCGAAGGACTACAGTAGGTAAGTTTGCATCTTTAGTTAACCCAAGAGGGCAAACCCTCTGGCATCTTTTTTTGATATACCTGGAAATTCTCTGACAGCAGGGAGAAAAAAAGGGACAAAACCAACAAACCCAGCAGACAGTCTTTGCAGAAAAAACTTAGGTTTGTTTTTCAATGCACTGGGCATGATGAGCCAGAGAAATTCTGGCAAGAACAGAAAGGCAGTACTATTAACTTCCACCTGTCAGAATGTTCTTCCTTTTAAGCACAGTTTCATTTAAAAGGTAGAAATTAATACTGCTATGTCTCACTAAATTGGTGCTTGATATCTTCCAGTTCATGTTACACAGAACCATCATTTGAACTAAATCACAGCAGGTTAGGATGCTCATTAATCCCAGGCCCACATAGTGTGAAAATACACATGTTCAAGTATGCAGTTTCTGTCTACACCATGTATATTTTTTTCCCGACACAGTAAAGTGAAAAAATATTCTGTGATGAGAAACTAATTATTTCTGTCAGTTCAGGACAGGATTCCTATCAGTAAACTTCTAATCAACACTAGTCTTACTTACAGATGCTCATACTATGAAAAACCTTGGAAGTTTAGATTCTTTTTAAGTCTTTGAAGCATAGAAACTTCACAAAGCTGCTAGCCTATTTTTCAGACAAAGGAAGAGAATAATTGTAGTAATTCCTGTACAACACATTGTTATTAAAGTTTGCTCATCTCAGAAGGCGTATTTTTCTAAAACAGAAGTTCATCTACTGCCTCTCCCCACCTGAGCTGTGTACAGTTTAATTTTTCAATACTTTCTTTTAGTAGTGGAATGCTACTAGCACCATCAGTTCTACAGTTATGACTATAAAGCATATGCATTGCTGGGCTAAAGGAATTTCAAATGCCAGTTTCCCAGGGTTTCAGATCAGAATGTAAACTTGCAGTGATAGCTCAGAGAAAGTGCATTTTAACTCTTCTAAATTAATTCTGCATTCTGGAGTGAACAGACCCTTTCAAAAGTCAAAATTATTTGTCGAATAGGACAAGAATCTGAATCTGCAGCTACTGAAAACCCAGAAGCCTGGAAGTACAGGCTATTTGGGAAATGGGAATCAAGTTTGGGGTGGAGCATAGTCGTATTTATCATATTGCATCAGATGTCTCAGGCTTTTACCAACCTGACAACCAAGCATTATTACATTTTCCAGCTCTACTCTGAGTTGAACTGTGCTAGCTGTGCACATTAAAGTTAATAATATTTTACTGATTGTATCAGTAAAATCACTGATCACTGTAGACAGCTTCAAGTTAGGAATATAGGCAAGATGTGTGGAGCATACACACAAGAGACTGGTAGAGGAAAAAAAAAGGCAAGGGCCAAGGAAAGAAAATATTAGCCTTTAGTATGTGATCCACATAAGAGAATGTTGCATTGCAGTAAGCCAAGATTGGCAAAACAGATTTACATGGTATTCATGGTAACACATTTGTGAGAAAGATATATGCAGAGAACCTAATTTAACTTGTATTAAGGTATGAAATTATGTTAAAGTAAGGCTCTAGATGCCAGAATTACTGTTTCCTGGGTAATCTTGGTTTGGTTTTGTTACACGTACGCATTATGATATAGACTTAATTAAATATCTGCTATTTTCTGCTATTCACCAAAGCCTTTGCTTCTTTTAGCACAGAATTTCTCTGTGCTAAATGAAGAAAAGGTTTTGGTTGGGGAAATGAACCTGAGCTGCAAAAGTCCATTTATGGGGAATTTTCGTGGCTTAGGCAGCAGATTGCTGCCATGAACACAAACATCCCCCAGTCGCAGCAACCCAAGTGAGGTAGGACAATCATGGAATCATAGACTGGTTAGGGTTGGAAGGGACCTTAAAAATAATTTAGTTTCAAACCCCCTGCCTCAGGAAGGGACACTTTCCACTACCTTCATATTTCACCTTTGTTCACAAAGCACTTATGACTTGACTGTGTAGCTACCTTCAGCCAATTGGTGCTGTTTTCTAAAGCTACAAAGTTCCCTGGAAACTGGAAAGCACCTACAGAAAAAAAAGAAGTTGAGAAATTATTTCACAGACTGTCTCTCAGCTCTTTGTCAGAGACATAATAAACTCTTGCGAACACACAGAGATGAGCTGAGAGAAGGTGATCAGATGTTTGTGAAGCACCCTTTCTGAAGTGAAATACTGCTAAAGAAACATGAAGAAGTATCTGAAACATGTGCAAATAGCACATGCATATATATATAGCAGGGGCCTCACATAGAATATGGAGAAATATCACATATTTAGTAACCCAGTCAACACCATCTACACGCTGCAAGGCATAAACAAGATGGCAATATAACTTTATAGTTGATGAGACCTCAATAATGCATAAGACAAAGGAGCAAACTAAGTCTGGGCTGACATTTTGTGCCGCTGGAGCCCTCCTGTTGACAGTTGTAACAAACACTGATGCTTGAGTGTCCCCTGACAAAGAGCTTCAAGCTGCAGGGTAGGAATAGAAAGTTACAGATTTTCTGAAAGGTGCATGTCTAAAAAAATAAAGAAAAAGAAGTCCATTGCTTACAATAATGAAAAGGAAACTATTGTAGGTGTAGTCTGTTCTGCTTATCTCAGTGGTATTAGAATTCTCATTTGTATTTTATACAGAACAGACCCTCCATACATCTTGTTAGAAAGAACATGCCAATTTGTTCTTTCAGAAGAAAGCACCAGAACTTCTTGTGGAAGATAAATTAAGACATTCTGCCAGATACAGCTCTTCTCCCCTCTCTCGTGTCATTCTATAGTTCATTTCAGACTGTTCATCACTAGGTTGATGAATTACAAAGAAATACAATTTATTGTTATAACAAAGGAGCATTGTGGAGGAGCTTCTGCTTTCATGCCATGTCACTGAGGAGGGGTGGGATCCAGGAGATAAAATACACAGATGAGACACTAGGGCTTTGGA
Source organism: Melopsittacus undulatus (assembly GCF_012275295.1). Lineage (NCBI taxonomy): Eukaryota > Metazoa > Chordata > Aves > Psittaciformes > Psittaculidae > Melopsittacus > Melopsittacus undulatus. Next base: position 92,294,916 of record NC_047530.1, read on the forward strand.
CATGGGTGTGCTCAGTTTCCATTATGTGGAAAGACAAGTTACTTCCAGGCATCTCTGGCTTGGTTTCATGATCTGACAGATGAACAAAATAATACTGGTTTGTAATTGATCAGTACAGTTTATTCTAGTGTTTTAAACCAGAATTTAAACCACTTAGAGGCAAGTAACTTGTTCAGCAGATCAACTGAAAAATTAAGAACGAGTATAGTGCAATTCTTGTGTTCTTCCCAAATCACTCCTGTGGACCAGGGCCTTTGGTAGCAGCCAGTATCAGCAGCTCAGTTCACAGAGAAATAAAGAGTGGTAGCAGAAGGTCATGCAATAACCACCTACAATGGAAGTTCCTTCCCAACCCCTCTTAGCAGCTGCTAGCTATTGAGCTAGAGCATGACTATTTTTTTCTCTTTCAAATGTCTGCAGTTGTTGTTTTCTAAACGTTTTCATTTGCCACTTACCCTTCAATGGGATCTCAGCCTCCCTGAATGTGGTTATTTTTAATGTTACATTTGACATAGGTTAGAAATTAAGTTGGGGGTGCTCTAGAGAATATGATTTATTTTGCAATGGTATAGTAGCCTCAACCACTGAATGCTGCATTGTATCCTATGTATGAAACAAATGTAGGCAAACCAGACTGAAACTCACAAAAGCAAATTTTGAATGCAGCTATCAGATACACCTATTACAAAATACGTATTTCTGGCAGTGCAACAAAAATTATATTCTAGAAACTGATATAATTCTTCTTTTAAGAACGAAGTTGTCAGCTCTATTCTGTAAGAGTTAACCAAAGAAAGGTTTCCCACAAAAAAATAGTTTGGGTTTCCTTAGCACAGGATAGCCAAGCAAACCTCTTCCTTATTACTTTGAAGGAAGACTGGGATAAGGAAAATGAAGTTTTGAGAGTGTGTGGGCTCTTCCACCGTCTCTATCAACCTAAGCAAAGCTAGGGACAGGGAGATCAGACATGCGTCTTTGCAGGTCTGGGCAGTGTCTCGGACGCAGAGACCTGGGTAGTTCTGGGCGGACCCGCAGGCGGCACTCTTCCGACAGAGCCGGAGAGAGGAGCGGACCTGGCGCTGGGGCACTCACGGCTACGTTTGTGCTCCAAGTATCTCTGAAGAGGTCTTGCAACCCATGCGATCTGTGCTGTGAACAGCCCTTCTTTTGCCGATGGTCTGCATCCACAGCAACCTTTCTGAAGGGACATAACTTGTTGCAGATTCTCTTGGGAAAGGGAAGGGAGGCGGGAAGCAGCCCGCACAGCAGAGAGCAGACATCAGGTCCGAGTGGTTAGCAAGGATCCCCCCAGTGTGACACCCCGTGCAGTCAGTGACAGCCTCGGCGCAAACCCGTCACTGTAAAGCGAAAGAGGAGCGAGGGCTCCAGCGGTGCCCTCCCGCGCCCGGCCAGTCTTACCCGGCTTGGCTTTGAAGCTCCGCACAGTGTTGCCATCGCCGGGCCGGCTCCCTTCCCGGTTATACTTCTCGTAGAGCTTAAGCATGTGGACAGCTACCATGTCCTGAGCGATGCTGCCCAGCGCAGGGGGCGGCGAGGAGCCTCCGCGGGGGTCACTGACATGGGAAGGCGAGTCCCGGGGGACTGGCGGCGGGACGGGGCAGGCGGGCTGGCTGCCGGCGCCCTCCCTCGCAGGCGAATGGCAGCCCACATGGCCCAGGGCCCACAGCAGGAGGCAGCAGGTCAGGCGGCTGGCCATCGGCGGGGCGGATGCTGCTGGGCGGCCGGGCACGGAGCGGCGGCGGCGGCTCGGGCGCTGACTGCGTCTGGGTCTCCCGGTTGGCCCTGCCGCACCGGGGCGAGGGGGCGGCGGGGACAGGGAGAAAGGGAGGAGAGAGGGTGAGGGCGGCTCCCCCCTCACCCCCCCGCCGGTGATGCCGCCTCCGCCGGGCCAATCCCCGGGCCCGGGGGTGAGGAGGTGCGGGCCGGGGGTGCCGGTGCGGGGCGACTCGCAGGAAGGGACGCTGCGTTACTCCAGTGGAGGGCTTCCGTGCTCTTTAAAGGGTAGTGGGGAAAGCATCTAAATTAATCAGCGCACAGTCGCTGGTTGGAGACATATGTCACTGTCGCCGCTGTGGCAGTGGGCGCTGAGGCAGGACGGTACCTTGGCTGCCTGCGCCAGCAGGGATTGCGGGGGGAGTGGGTGTGTCTTGAAAATTACTTCTAAGATACAGAAACAAATAGATAACAAGCGGGCAAGCAGGCGGTGGGAGAGGGCAGGTGTGTAGCGGGACATCAAGAGGAGGAAAGGGTGTGCACATAGGTGCGGGAAGAAGTGGAGGTGTCTTTTTCTGTTTCGATCGGGCAGAGCTGACAGTGCTGTCTTGGAAAGACAACGCTGTAAACAGTGTTTGTTTCAATGATCCCGGAGAAAACAGAAGTCCGCGGTGCGTCCAGACTCTGGAAGATCCGGTGTGAACTAGGCAGGAGTGTAACAAGGGTCACTGATAATTCCAAGCAGATACTTAAATAGTAGGGGTTAAAGGGGCTGTGCAGGGGTAAACTTTCGTCATTGGGCTATTTCTATGTGTGATCTGAAGGAGGAGAATACTGGTGTGAATTTCTGAAGGATTTACATGGCTTAGGTCGGAGGGGGTTGATTTAAAAGTGAATGGTGCATGTTGTGCTTATTCACCATGTGACACAGGTAGTTCTGAATCATAGTTTATAGTCACCCAGCGGGTATAAATACTGCTATAATGAATAGCAGTTTTAAAGACAACTTATAAGGAGAGTGGTATATTTTAAGAGAATTTGTTCCTTCTGCCTCCTTTTTTAAAGCTTGTTCTCCAGTAGCCAAGACAATTACTTTTCTTGGAGAGTATACAATGCAGTAAGTGAAAAATTGTTGGAAAAAGCTACTGTTGCTGTGTATAACACAACTCTTTTGTGATTTTTTTAACCTTGGAGTGTCAAATCTGAGCAGATACTATTGAAAGCCTCTGAACCACAAGACTGTAGTTTTGAATCACAGCAAAGAGAGGTTTGATTCATTTTTGAAGTTAGCACCAGGCCACATTGCTCTCTGCCCTTGAATATACAAAACAAACAATTTGCAAATACAAATTTGCCCAAATGTATGTTGCTAAAGTATCAAACCTCCTATTAATTAATCTTTGCCTATAAATAAGCCAAACCATCCTTTGATGCGGGATTGTTTTTTTTTTTTTTTCTCCATGGTAGCATGCTCATGACCTCCACTGGGGGTGTGAGCAAACCTTTTGTTGTTTGTGGTTTTTGTCTGTACTGTTTCTATACAATCAAGGTCCTGTGAAAAGGAGGAAGAGGCAGCAGGAGGTAGGAACAAGCTGGGCTATTTTGGACCAATGTCCCATTAAAATGTTCTCTCTCTCCTTAACTCACTCCAAACTCCTATTCAGGCATAAACTTTGTAGCAGTCTTTAACCTGCACTAAAACCTGTAGGACACTGATACTTTGACATTGTTGGAAAGAATTAAAGCATCAGCCAGGGATGACTAATATTTCTTGCCTTGTTTTATTGCAGAACAGCAGGACTTCAAAGTCTTTAAAGCTCTGGTACTTTGACTCTTTTATGCAGCTGAGATGATGAAATAAAAATGTGTTTGGTAAAGGAATTCAAATTAGCACTGGGTCACATAATTCCCCTGTTCTGAATATGGCCAATCAATGGCATCTCTAAGGCATCTAGAGGCAAGAGCTATGCAATTTCTGCTCATGCAGAATAATATTCCTAGCGTGGAAATTTCTGCTAATTAAAGCTCTTGCCAAGTAGAGTTTTTTGGGTTTGTTTTTTTTTTTTTTTTTATTCTTTGCAAGCCAGGATTTGGATACAGTCTCCCCTACAGTCAAAGCAATGCAGTCAAGATTTTAAACTGCAGATGTAAGCTTCCTGCTAAAATTATTGTGATATAACTAGTGTTAGACACCTTCAATAACAGCTTATACATGGAAAAAGAAAAACCAAACCCAACCCCAAATAACTTTTACTTATGGAATTAGAGACATCTACACAAAAGAACTATTGTGACCTGTGTTTGTGTTTTGTTGTAGAACATAATGTGGGAAATACATAGCAAATGTATAAGAGGGGCCACCAGGGCACCAGTATTAGTATCTATTCTTTTTGTTCTACTGTAAAATAACTTACTAACTCCCTTTAGGGTTAGAGCTATCTATATTAAAACAGTGTTGCCTGATTTTATTTTTAATAATAAAGTCAGTAACTGGAATAATAAAGTTACAACTCCAGGGAAGTTAATGAAACAAATTATTATTGAATTTAGGCTTAAGTCCAAATTTCTGGTTACTACTTACTGTAGGATAGCTCATTCATTTTTTCGCTCACAAAAATACCTAGCTATGCATCGTGCTACATAATTAGCTAGGATCATACAAGACCATTCCTTAAGTATATAACTTATTAATTAGAAATTAACTGAATTAAATGCATTGGGCTGCAGGTTCTCATAGAAACTGCTGGCAGAACTCTAAAAACCCATTTCACATTCAGTCCAAAAGCAGATGGTGTGACAAGAATATATGGTTAGTAAAAAGGCTTTTGTTTTTTGTTCAGTTTTCCTGAACAATAGTGAAATTATCTTAATACCCCAAAAAGAACAAAGAATCATAGCAGCATTTAGGTGTTAGAGCAAGCAGAGTGCTCAGAGCTGATTCGAGGGCCCTGGAAGGCTCTTAAGAGTTTGACATGTCAAACAGTGCTTGTTTTTTGCAGGAAAAACTTTGCCTCTCAAGAAGCAGGACTCACAGTCCCAGTTCCTTCCCTCAGCTCAAGAACAAGCCCTTGCCTTGGATTTCCATTCTGGATCCACACTCCCTCACATTCCAGTCTGTTGCAAGAATAGGCTTTCCCACTTCTGGATACCCCATCATTCATCTTTAGTGACAAAAGTTTTTTTTGTTCATCTTGATTTGCCTGTATTCACATCCTACCGCACTATCAGTGATGCATAATTACAGAAAGTAACAAACTAAAAACCAAGATGCACAGACTCAGTTCAGTTAGCATAATTTGTCCTGCCCTACTGTAGATATTTTGTCATTGTTTAAGAGATGTCTCATCACTGGGAGAGAATGTGCCTGGCCATAGTGCTTCCTGTGATACATACCCTCTTGTTCCATGGGAGAGAGAAGCCACAAACATGCAGGAGAAAAAGAGCACAATGCAATCAAACCACTCAGGTTGTGGCTGAAGCAAAAGTAGACAGATTTAGGCAGGAAAGGGGGTAGGGGTTTTAAATCCAATTTCCTGTTCAAAAGCATTTTTAAAGAAGTATTTCAAGCAGCCCCTATAGGGCTTTGAATTCCCTGGCCTTTTGCTCAGTTTGTTTCCTAGGCAGCAAAGACTCTTACTGAGGTTGGTGTTCAATACAAGTTCAGAGCTCAGCCTGATGCACTTAACAGGCAAGATTGATACCCACAGAGCAACGGTTGCCAGTGTAAACACTAGTGCTTTTCAAGAGGACAAGTGGGAATGGAGATGAGTTAGATAGGCTTGGTGAGACTGCAGCATGCCGTTACAGATCCTGCGTCAGTGCTAAGGTGGCCAGCTGTAATACGCATCTTCTGACTTCTGTTTACAAGTGGAATTTGAAGGCTGTGGAAAGAGCGTGGGGGAAAGACAGCAGCAGCTGGGAACCATCCATGACCACAGCTGGTTTTTCAAAGATCGTCTTGCAAATTGGGTTGGGATCTCTCCAGGATTTTCTTGGTCTGAGTAATGCTGCAGATGAGAGGCGAATGTATTGTGCTGATAATACAGAAAGGTTTCTGCACATGGCGGACTAGATTAGACAAGTATTGGGGATTTAGAAGCATGATGAGCAGCTGCTGACCAGTAGGTGGCAAGCGTGCCCCTAAGTCAAGACACCCATTGCCCTCTTGTTTTGTATGGAGCGCTACCGTGCCCTTAGGGTGACGGTTGGGATCACTTATGATCCTGTAGCATTTTCCCAAAGAGTGGATCTGTCAGGTAGCCTCAGTGTTTCCAGCTTGCATAGTCATAGCTTTCTAATCCTTTTGATACCTTTAGCTGGCTTCCTGCATAGGGCTTATGGGAGACCCTGTCCCGGTGAGGTATGCTAGGTTCTCACAGGTCTCCCCCAGGCTATGACAGTTGCTTTCTTAGAATCATAGGATCATAGTAGGATTTGGGTTAGATCATCTAGTTCCAACCCCCTTGCATGGTCAGGGACACCTTCCACTAGATCAGCTTACGCGAAGCCCTGTCCAACCTGGTCTTGATCACTGCCAAGGAGCCTCAACTTCTCTGGGCAACCCATTCTTAATTGCAAGTGACAGATAACTCAGAACAAGAATTATATTTTCATTAATCTTTAAGGCTTATATGCTATTTTTATTTCAAAATGAAATAAATTGTTGTGATTTGGTTTCCTACAGACTTGGATACAGATTTTTTTTTCTTTGAAAGGTAGTATGGTTTCTTTGCAAGAATAAGTGGTTCTCATGCTGCTTCCTGAAGGGACAGCAATGCAGTCATGAGTAAAGGCAACTCTGAATGTAGTAAAGCCTGACTCAGATCAGTGATGTCTCTTCCATAGATGTAATGGGGTTTTGTTTTCAGTTCACAGTGTTTTAAATACTGTGGGATGAAAGCTGCTGCAGATATTTAAGCAGAGCTGATCCTACTCTGAGGTAGGGTTGAGGAATGAAATAATTGTATGTATGATTGTAATGTAAAGATTTTAGTTCCTAAAAAATTCTGTAGTTGTACTAGTGGAAAAGATGATAATTTATACTAATAAAAAGAAATTGAATAGTAAATATGGCACATATGTTAGGGCATTTCCTCTCTGTAAAAACTTACCAAGCATCTGTGTTTGACACTAAATCTGTATTACATCTCTAAGCTTCTCTTAGTCTGTATGAGATGCAGAAGTATTTTCTTACTTAGGTCTATTTGTCATCTTTCTTGAGCATTCATTCTTTGTTCCACCACCACAGAAATGGGAGTGTGTGGTCTTACTATTGTAATTGTCTTGGTCCATGTTGACAGTCTTCCCTCGATCCTGCAAATACTGCAAGATACATACTTTCAGATGCATTCTTTCCCTGAGCAGGTGTTCTGAATGTGGAGTTACTCAGGATAGATGAAAGCAAAGAGATTGAGAGGTTTTGACAAAAGGTTTCCAAGCTTTTTGCTTTTTGGTTTGTTTTTTGTTGTTTGTTTGCTTTTGTTTTTTTGTTTGTTTGTTTTTCTTAATAAAATAAAACTTCCACAGCAAATATGTAGTTCCAGGCAAAAGAGTAAATGCACATATATGTTATTTTGACCATGATTCCATACCTCTGTGTTGGTATTTTTGTTTGTTTGTTGGTTTGTATTTGGGTTTTTTTAATAGATTAGGATGCTTTTAAGAGTACAGGATCAGTTTGTAACTTTGTTCTCAGTGGTAATCATATAATGGCCATGATGACCAGAGTCAAGGCAAGATTTGAGGGTAGATGTAATATTTTGCATTAAATAACTAGCATAGGAAGGCTGAAAGTTTTTCTGAATTTTGCAGCCATACTTGTTGGTCTGATGAGAGCTATTGCCTCTTTCTGTCTTGCTTCTGAATCCATTAATCCTCTTCTTGTTTCTTACTCTGTGTAAGCACTTAGCTTTCTCTTCAGGCATTTCATCAATTCAGCAGAATTTATATCTCCAGATACATCTTTTCCATATGTCCTCGATCTATATGTCTCTTCATCATTTTCTCAGATTTAGCATTTTTTAAGGGAGATGCCAACACCCCTCACCTTTGTCTGAGTAAATCCTATTCTGTCCTTCAGCCTTTAGCACTAATATGCATGAGTGGGTAAGTGCATAACACTAGCTTTCCTTAGGATTTTACCATTCAGCTATCTTATTTGAAAAAGTCATTCAGGTTATCATCCTGTATTATATTCAATATGCTTTAAAAAACGAACATTCAGCACAGAAAGTGACCAGAGCTCAAAGTGGTGTTTTTATTCTGATTTCCATAGACAGAATCCAGAGTAGTAAACAGAATTCACACATTGTGTATAAACTGACTCCACAGATCACTGCTGTGTCATTTGCGTTCATGTGGGTATTTTGCTTTTTGTAAAATAATACTAAGGGGATGTTTTCTGTTTTTCTTTTATACTAACTCGTGGGCCAAAATGTAACGTCACTACATTAACTTTGGAGTTGCACCCAAGATGAATTTGGCTTTGTCAGTTGTTAAATTCTTACTATGATTGATCTCAGCTTGCTCAGAGAGAGATCGTGCCAGACAAGCAACCACAGAAATCATCAGTTGAAACTCCACCAGAATTCTCATTCCCTGTAAATAGAAAAATAAAGCTTTGAAATAAAATGCTTTGTTCTTCAATCTCACACTAACTTTTCATTAACATTATAGAAGTCTTAAGCTATTAAGAATGGCTTGAAGTACTTAAGTGGAGAAGAATACAATCATGATTCTAAATGAGATATCATACTAGTTCTTGGCATCTTGTGGCATCTTATCTCTGATATTTTCAGTTGCAAATTTCATTGCCCTCCACACCCATTTATCATAGACGTACATAATGTAAGTAAATTAAAACCTATTCTTGGCGTATTAGTTTTATGTATTCAAAACCACCCATCATCCATATGAATGACACAATATGAACACTTTCCCAGCTCTTTCTTTTGAACTCTATGCAGAGGAATTTTTTCCACAGAAAGAAGAAATACCAGAAATTCCATATGGCTCACTTGAAATTGCTTTATAGCAAATCAATGAAAAAAGGTCATAGATAAATATTGGAGCAGAAGAATCATGAAGCTAATACTAGATTATTTCTTTTCAGTACTTAGAAGTATAACTGCATGTGACTTCAATAAATTTCTACTCTGAAAAGCTGTTCTTCTGATATAACTTTTTATATTACCAATACACCAGAGGAATAAAAGGCAAAATCAGATACTAAAAAATCTGCCATTAGTAATCGCTTGGTTGGTCAGTATTGGATTAAAAGGGCTGCTGATCTAATGGCATGGCAATCCCTTTATGCATCCCTAATGGCATTGCACGTTTATGGTTTTTCAAATGCTAGTGATTTCCACATCAAATAGCTATTTCCACTCTATGCATCAGCACTGGTAAATTTCTGCAAGCTAACGTGATTTCACTGGGCTAGCTGTACTGCATTCCTGTTGGGTATAAGTAGGACAGGAAAATTCAGAAATATGGGTAATCAACTTGTTATTAGAATCCAGTAAATTATCATACTGATTCTCAGATAGGCATAAAGTCTATATTCCAATGTATACAGGCATAAAACTAGTAAATACTTATTTTTATCCCTAATGCCAGAAAATAAGAAGTACAGGGAGCTGGTTAATTGACTTGAAATTACTACTTTTTAGAAGGGAAAGCTAGATTGAAGCTACTTGTATGCATTAATAATGTTCAGCATTGGTTTTATATACTATTTGTTCCTGTATTCCAAGGTTTATTACATTCAAAAGAAGCCTGTGCAATTTCATAAATACAATGTTTGCAGAAGCAGCATGAAATAGCTGTGTCAAATCTGCCAGATTTCCTGTCATTGAGAAGGCTAACAGAACCTTTTTACTGAAAGACCCTGAAGCACTAGGAGAGATGTACTCTTAGAGCTGGAGCTTTTTATGGACATGAAAGACAAACATCTGTGATGAATCGTTAGGTGGAATTGAACCTGCTGTGGGACAGAATTGAATGGATGACCTTCATGTTCTTACCAGACCTGTGTATCATTTGCAAATGGAAAAAATGAGTCGTACCCAGCCTTGTATTTATAAAGTGATGGGGTGATATGTACCAGTCTGGGTAGTGAACTTGGCAAAGCTGTATGCAAAGAAGTGATTCTGCAAAGTAAATTCCTATTCCAGCGTTTATTATTACAATAAGATGGTAGCAGTCACAAGCATGGGCACTAAATGTGTGGTGTGATTGTGCTCAACAGAGCCACATTAAATGCTTTGTAAACTCTAGATCTTCAGTGAGATTAACTTCAGTAAGATTAAGATAACTCTGTTGCAGTGTTATTAGCATTTTTGTTTAAGAAAGATCTCAGGAGCTGTGCAGATCAAATAAAATGATAAATCTGATTTCAGTTCTTCATCTGTCTCAATCTGTCATCATGACCTTCTTTAGAAAGATTCTGAAGTGCAGAACCAGTTGCTTATGGCTTGCATAAAAGAAAGGGATCTCAAAACTTCTAAATTTATTAGCGGTTCCAAAGTAAATTAAGTACTTTATTTTAAATCTTAGTGATTGTTAGTGATAGTCTTATAGACACTTTCCTTACAGCTTCCCATCAGGTGGATATCTGACTTGCCTGCTTAGTTCAAATCAGTTCAATAAAGCATTCAGTTGCAGTTCTTTGGCAGCATATCACCTTCTAGGAGTTTCAGGAGTTGGAGGTTTCTTCAGGGATATTTGAAACAGTAGAAAGAACTCTGCATAATTTGGGGCTACTGAAATCCCCCCCAGGTTTTGGTGTAAATGCAGGATTCATTTCCAAGGCATAGTACACTTTTGTTTACAGAAATAAAAGACCACACGTATTGTCTTGGTTTTGGTATATATAAACTCCAAACAAATAAGAAACTTGCACACTCAGAAAAATAATTAAATTTCTTCATTCGTGCTCCTTTGCTTGAAGAAATACTGTAAAACCAAACAGAAGACATATCTGATCTGTTGCTTAGTATACCGTGGGATCACACTCTGATGCTAAAGTGATGTAGCACAACCTGCATAGGTTAGAACAAATATTCTAGACCTTTGTTTCCAGAATCTTAGTATCTCCCAGTGACCCACTAAAGACATAGGCATGATCTAATTAAGTAGTCCAAGTGAGATGGGCAAAGATTGCATAGTAGACTCCTGGTTATACCAAGGTCTAACCTCTATGGCTCTGTTCAGTAAGACATTTGTGAAGCAATGAAGCAAAGTGTTCCGAAATTGGAAAGGGCTGCAAAAGGCAGTAAAAGTTTCTCTAAGCTTCTACTTTGTGTTTTTGGTGGGTCAGGCTCCTTCCATAACAGCTGAAAGCAGCTGCGGTGCCACCATGTCCCAGAGCTGGGAGTCAGAGAGCTAGTAAAAGGGCTCAGCAGGGTTATGCTGGAGGAGAGGCTGCTTCCAGGAGCCCTGCCCTGTCTTTAGTGAGGAGTGTCAGGTTTTTATGGCCATCGTTACGTTTTTATAGTTTAATGAGTTTGACTATTAAAGAATAACAAAGCACATTAAAAACTTGCCGTGGCTCATTTCCGCACTCAGTAGCAAGTCCTTGCTATTTGCAGCATGGGTCCCTCGGAAATACTAAATAACAAAGGCCAGCTTAATACAGGGTTTTTCACATCTTCCTTACCCACTTTAATCATCTCGGTCCCTTTCTATTTAAAAACAGTCTTGATTTGAGGTGTGTTTTGTTTAGCTTCAAAGTTCTCAGCACAGTGGCTAGTCTGGAATTCACACATATGGGTTGATTTCTTCAGGAAAGGAAAAAAGATGGTAGTTTGTATAAAGGCTGCAGATGACAAGAGAGGTCATTAGAAAAAGTAGTTAAAAAGACATTGTCATAGAAACTAAGGAGTACTGGATTAAAGAATAGGGTAAGAACTTTTGTAAAGAAGCAGTAAAGAATACTGTAAAGAAAGCAACTATGATTAGTTGCCAACACTGAAAGTTTGACAGGGTGGAGAGTGGTCTATTAGTTTTAAAAAGTGGTGCTGGCATCTTCAGTTGCAAGGACTTGGAGGTGGATCCAGGCTGCAGTCCAAGGGAAATTTAGTGGAGCAGCAATTCAGAGTTCACTCTGGCTATAGCCCACAAGATCTGTGAAACACTAAATGATGTTAAATTTAGAGGACACTACTACCAAGGATGGCAGTGTTGAAAAGAATATGGTAGGGTACTTAGTTGCTCAAAGCTAGTATGAGGCATGTCCGTGCTCATCGCAGTAGGGGGTTGGAACTAGATGATCTTACAGTCCTTTCCAGCCCTAATCATTCTATGATTCTATGAAAGTTAACAGGGACTTCAATACTAGCTAGAGGAACAAGTTCATCGAGGACAATGGAAAATATGGTGCAGAATATAAAGAGCAGTTTCTTAGGGTAGGCAAGGAGCAGCACTGACTTTCTGAAGCTTGTGGATGTAAGATGGAATGCTCTGTGGGAACATTTAATGCATCTCTTTCTACATTTATAAAGAAAAGTTAGAAAGTATGATAATTCAGATAAAGTCTCATAGGGGGGATTTTAGGTGTCTTTTATTTCTAACAGGCAGTTTAAGTAAATGGATGAACAGAATACTTACATTTGATTTTGGTTTGCTATTTCAATAAGGTCTTTGCAAAACAGAGTTTTAAGGTTTCTATTAAACTGAAATCTGAAAGACAACTTACATGTGGAGCACCTGGGTACTTGTATTGTTTTTTAAAAAAGTATTTAGGTGTCTTAAGAGGCAGGTATATGTGTCCCTAATGGCATTTTCAGAAGGAAGCTGGTATCTATATTAGGAATTTTGGAAAATCTTACTAGGTGCTAATTGACATTGTTTCTCATGACTAAATATGATTATAATTAGATTTCTTGTGAGCTTTAGGATCAAAGTGCTTTGGAAATGTAAAATATTTTATTATTATTTACTGCCTTCACTTAATTTGCTCATATGTTTTATAAGCTCTTGAAAGCCATTGCAGACTTACAGCAACATGATCCAGACCTGGAATAAACCCATGGGTGATGATGCATTCAGAAGGGATGTATTTACCACAAGGCATTCCAGTGCTTGTCAGTGGTGCCTAGTCCCCAAAGATGGTTTGTTATTACATTTAGCTTCCTCATAACAGCCTACATTTAATACCACTTACATTCATGAATCAGAGAACATGAGTTCATTATGGGGTTACCTATCATTGCCAAAGAAACTTCACTTATTCTTTTCTCCGTATTCCCAGGAAAGAAATGAGGATTCTAGCAAGCTATTCTGAAAGGAACTGATAAGTTCAGGGATTCTGCTTTATGACCCATGTGTTACAGGATCTTTTACAGCAGAACAGTTATAATAAGTGTCACTGAAAACATATCGCAGATCACTGTTAAATAATTCCTGGTTTGTTGCAGTGAAAAGTGCTACAACTGCAATGATGAGCAGGGAAGAAAATCCTTCTAATGATAGGATATAGGGCCTTTTTAAAGTTCTTGAATGGTAACCGGCCTTCCAAGGGAAGACAAGTAACCACAGATGACAAGAATCCCATCTGTCAGATTTTGAAAGCTTCCAGCTTGGGAATGAAAGAGAGGAACCAGTTATGCAGCAGGTTTCTCAAAGGCAGGTGTCCCTGTCTGGTGGGAAAGAGGAGAAAGCAGCCTATTTTTTTATTTGACAGCAGACAAAAGATTGATTCTGAGGTTTCACAGCAGAGTCACAATACTACTTTGCCATCCCCAGTAGGAGTTACTATCTAGTGAAGTGTGTGTGTGTTGGTCAAGTGGCAACAATTGAATAGACATCACAAAAAATAAAGAAAAATGTTACAGAAACATGTCTTGGTTTATTCAGAGCTCCTGAACAGTTTTGTCTTCTCTCTTCCCTTCTCTACATAGTAAGTACTGTTAGCTGCTGTAAATATGAACTGTGGTTTTATCAAGAAATGTAGCAAGTAATTCCAGTTTTACTACATATCTTGGTATGAGGAGTCTTCATGTGTAAGTGGATGAGGTGTGGACAGAAGAAATGTGAAGTTGCCCTTTCTCATGTCACCAAAAGCTGATTTTTCAATGCAAACATGTTCCAGGAACAGGAGCTGAGATGAGGAATAGGAAGAACTGAGACAACGATTGCCATGGGACTGAATGACAAAAGGGATGATGCAATATGAGATTGGTGCAATGCAGGGAGAGAAGCTGCTTAGAATTAATATGATAATTATATCTAACTGTTAAAAGGAGGGTGAGAGAGTATATATACTGTGATGTAACAAGTGAAGCAAAAGAAATGTGACAGTACTGATGTTATAGGCCCACTGAAACTGTAGTTATCTAGAGAGTGAATAACTGCGAAGGGTCATCTGTTAACAGTGGTGTTTTTGCTGAGCTCTCAGCTCAACAAAAGCTTTCAAAGTCCCATTGAAAATATCTGAATTGTCACAATGAAAAGAGATTTGAAGTTCCACAGAGGTCTAGTTCCCCAGATATTCTAGCTTTTGAGGGCACAAGAATTGAAAGGAACAAGATTTGGTGGCTTCTGTTAGATATGGGCAAAGTTTTTTGGTTAAGCTGAGTTATCTAATGCTTCTGCTTATTTTTAGCATGAAAAGTTTTCAGCTTTTCCTTTTGTTCCTACAACCAATGTAAAATTGCCTTTGCAATATAATCTACTTTTATCCCAGTCAAATTGTTAAGGTTTACTTTAGATGCCTAGCAACAAAGGGCTAATGTGAACAAGCATTCTTTCCTCTTATTGTTATACTGCACATGCCAAGGAATTATTTTAGTAAGATTGATTTCTGCAGAATCTGTGGATGGTGGCTGGATGTGGCTGATGGTGACCCCGCAGATAAAAACTACAGTGATCTGGAAAGATGAGGCATTTGGCTTTTGCATATCTAGCATTATGTGAAATGGATTCCACCGCACAGATAGTTATGTGATTGAAACTGGATCCTGTGAATACCCCTGAGTGTTGGGAACTACAGATGCCTTAAACTTAACGTATTAGTGACCATTCCATTTCCCTATACACTGGCTAAATGGCAGCACTGAAAAAGAAAGCAAAGCTGAACAAGATGAAACTCATATGCTAATAGCAAGTACCATCAATGTATCAGGTATTGCATTCTTCCCATTAAATGTAATGCACGATTTGGTGTGCATTAAATCCATGAGGCTGCCTACAATCTTATATCACTTGCTAGGCAGCTAGCACATCGATATCCCTTACTGGCTGTGCCATCTATTAAAACACTATCACAGAATTACTGTACAACACAAAAGTACTGAGAATTCATTCACTTGTAAAATAAAACAGTGAATCATTTTCAGTGACTATTTCCACCCCTCAGACAGGAAATACTTTCTGTGCTATCTGCATATATGCAAAGGGATTTCCCATCTTTCCTGCATCAAAAACTGTTTCAGTACAGAAAATACCCTCATGCATATATACAAACATACTTTAATACCTCTATCATATATTTAACATAGGAATGTTTGTTAAAAAAAAGTCTCTGTATGTGTTTCTTTTCATATTCACTTTAAAATGAAATGGAAAAAGCTGCCTTTGCAAGGAATTTTTATTGGCGAAGCATATCATTTACTTTGGCTCCATAAATCAAAGGGCAGTCATGTTGCAAAATATGGGTAGCCCATTTAGAAATATTCCATCAGGAGGTATAGAGGTACAGTATATTATACCTGCTGCTTCAAATAAATTGCATTCTCAATTCCTGTTCATCTGTATATAATAACTTTTATTGCAATGTGGCGCTTTCCATCAAGTTAGTTAATTTTGTTCCTGCAATTCAAGATGTAATCGATCACTACAGTACCAGCCCTTGGGACAAAGTATCTTTTTATTCAGTGTGTTGTTTCAACTTTTCACCATTCTTTTAAAAATATTCTATATGAAATATCATATCCTCTGCAATAAGTTTTATAGTTCTTTTTTTAATTATATTTTCTATCTTCATCATATGTACGTAGTCCGTAATATGTACTACATGCATTCTTCTGTTCTCTACCTACATTGTGTTTTGCAAAAAGATGAATTTCAACATCATTTGCTTGAAGCTTGTGGATTATTTCAGTTAGCTTTAGATTGCAGGTTTCAGTTTAGCAAATTATTTGGGTTTGGGCTTTATCTTTTGTGTTTATAGATCTACTCAGAGAGCAACACAAAGCTGGGTTTAAATTTTGAGCTATTATAATTAATTTTATTTATAAACTACTACTTTGAAATAATTGCAGTGTTCTAGTGGACTTTTAAAATCTTGTAAATGTTTTATATATTAAAATTATTTTTGTTTTGAAAGTAATTCAGAAAGAAAAAATCATGAGAAGGCTGCATCAGACTTTGCAAATGAGTCTGTATAAGCTAGGAAATAGTTCAGGAGGATTAAAGGTGTCTATCTTTTGATGAGCTGCTAAAAGAAGTATTGAGTCAGTTAAGCGAAATAATTCAGAATGCCTGAAGAGTGTTGATATATTTCAGACAAAACCATAATGAATCAGAAGTGTAGTTATCTTACACTTCAAATGTAAGCTGTCCGGGGAAAGGACTGTATATATAATGCGTCCCCCAAGGTACTATTTCAGTACAAGTAAATCATCATCATAATAAATATCATAATTAGTCCTGTGACATTAGAGAGGACAGCAAGTAGTCAAAGGAGTCTGAATGCTCAGCACTTGGCATCAGGGGGCATGCCTGTAAAACAGCAGGTGATATGCTGGGAAGATCTGAATGAGAGCAACTTCTGTGTTTAGGTGTCTTTTGTGGATTGAAAATTTTAGCTCTATTTCTAAATTTCTAGATTGGCCAGAAATTAAAAAAAAAAAATAAAAGTTTTCTAGAAAATTCTATTGAAATTTTAAACAGTCATGAAAAAATAGAACAATGAAATTTTTACCACTTTTGAATTTATTTTTGGCCAACTAGTTGAAGTAAAGTAGCTGGAGGGAGTTATGTGGGTATATGTTAAAATTTTCCTGCACAATTCATTTTAATTTGGAGAGAATACAAATTTTTATTGCTGTACCAAACTGGAGAGAAGGGCTTTCTCTTTAAAAAAAAAATGATATAAAAGTATTTCAGTTCTAAGCTCATAAATTACTTCAGAAATATGAGTTAACTAACCTTTCTAATGCACATATGCATCACTATTACAGCCAACATGTTAAAAATTAAAGAAACATGTTTTAAGTATTAGAATTGAGCTTTGATTAAGGCATAGTCTATGCAATTTTGTTTGTCTTTTGTTGGGATTTCTAGCAATTGAGGTTGGAAAGAATATTAATAAATCAAGGAGGCAGTTAAAAAGTAGTTACTTTGTATGCATCCAGCTTCTCATTTTGAATTGGTAACATTTCTAATTGGGGTGGTCAGTCATATTTCTAATTCGCCAAATCTGTGTTTTTAAGCAACTGGAACATAATTAGTGCAGCATGAATTGCAATAACAGATCTTCAGAATAAAGGGAAATCTATTGTTAACAGTAATGAAAACAAAATTATACTACATTTTGAACAATTCTTTTTCTAGTGTACTTTCAAGGGTAAAATGGCTATGTAGTAATAGGAGAACTTGTATGGTTTAGTAGTAGTATATGAGCAGGAAAAGTTTCTAAGAAATGTTCCAGAGTAAACATAAGTAATTTCCCTTTTGAAAAATCCTGGTAGAATAGCCTGAATGTTTCCTTAAATATCATTGGTGCAGCTTAGCCAGTAACACTTTCTCCATTGAACCACATGCTTAGCACTGGAGTTTTTTGCTAGTATAACTGTGCTGGCTGGCTATAATTGTCTTGTGAGCTACAATGCATTGCATACATCCCCGTGCCTTCAGTGAGACTGACAAGTGGAAGGCTTCTAGAAAAGGCTTCTTGTTGTCAGGTGACCACAAGTGTGTACTCAGAGCACTGAGCTCTAGGCTTGGCAGACTCAAAACCGACACTGATTTTGAAAAGTTCCTAGTTATTCAAATAGTACTGAAGTCTCAGACCAGCCCATGGAATTGCATTCATTAATTCAACACATTTAAGATTCTTTGGGAGTATTTTAATTCATTTTCAACAAACACTGGATTGGTCTATACACTTACAGTCCCTGAGAGAACTTGGATGTCATCACCCAGCTATGTGTGTACGATAAGCTATGGACTGTATTTAAGTGTCCTTACTTTGGCATTTGATTTTGCTTCTGTAGATAAGATTCCCAGGCTACTTTGCTATTACCTATTGTGGTTTTCTGTCTTTTCACTATGTTTGCAAGGGGAAGCTCTCATGGTCTTTACAGGATGTTTTCCTGTTTATTCTGTGTGGGATTACAGAGCAATGGATTTCTTTTCCTTTTTTGTTTTCCTCTCATCAGGTGATACACAGTATGCGTGCATAAGCATTGCTTTGTGACTGATATCACCATTTTACCAGTGCCATGTATGTATATGTGTCTATATATATATATATGTAAAATATTAATTATTCAGTGAAAATATGTTGTCAGCAACAATTAGAGAATTTAGGGCTTGTAAAATGATACTTCATTTTGGAACAGAATGTTTCAGGAATATACCTTGCTGTTATGCGTCCTATACCACTTCATAAACATTCATTACTGTTTCAATATACCGTCAAATATTTAGGTCATTGTTGCTCTCATACTCTCTTGAGTTGTTTTTACTTCTTCTGAGCTTATAAAACAAAGAAGTTCTGTCTGTCCTTCAGGTGTTACAGGAATCTTGAACTGCTTATAATAAGAATAGTAGAAATCTACTTTTATGCTTATCTTCTTGACAACTGACTGTTGTTAGGGTTGTCAAACATTGTACACTCTAAGTATGTTTTGCATGTTAACAATGAAGGCAGAAGTTACATGAATTTAAAATTGTTTAGATATTTTTGGGGAAAGAAGGGGATAGGTA
The DNA here is from genome assembly GCF_012275295.1 of Melopsittacus undulatus. Taxonomy (NCBI): domain Eukaryota; kingdom Metazoa; phylum Chordata; class Aves; order Psittaciformes; family Psittaculidae; genus Melopsittacus; species Melopsittacus undulatus. Next base: position 92,313,582 of record NC_047530.1, read on the forward strand.
GTGTGGGTGTGCAACTGAAGGATGCCAGAGGCAGAAGGAACTTGCATTAATAGGTCTGGTGCTGACACTGTGGCTAGTTTGAAGAGAGAAGAGATGGACAGCTAGTGAAAGCTGGAAATGGCTGGAAAATGAGTTTGAGATCAGGATAAAGAACTAGGCAAGGTGACTGTGTCTAGGGTATAGAGAGACTGCAAAGGGAAGTCTGGAGGGATGAGACATGCTGGATCAAGGATCCAGAGGACCTTCATTTTGTAATCATTTGCTTCATTCTCTAAAAAGCAGCTAGCTTTTGCAATAAATTAGGTGGGAGACTCCTTTGCCATGGAGCCTTTGTAGAGCAGGCTGGCCTTGAGCATCAAATTAATTAGAAATCTATAAATATGATTTTAGATTATCTCAGCAGATATACATACATAGAGTCAGAATCCAGGATAAGCAAGCATATTGAATTATAGTATTTTCACGTGTCTTCTGTTTGATTTGCCACTTTAATAATACTTCTGAAATATTTTTTTCTGTATATACCTAGAATGCATGCCCATTCACATTGAGAAATATGCCTATTCAGGTATAGACAGACTATACAAATGGCCACACCAATGGAAATATATGTGCATAGGCACAGACATGCTACCGAAGCAGATGGAAATCAGAAGGGCATAGGACCATACATGCACATGTGCACATAGAGAAGCAAATTCACATACAAGCAGTGGGAGGCAGATAGCTGTGAATAGTATTGCATGAATACACATGTAGATACCTATACTTACACACCACAGTTCCTTTCACAGCTGTGTAAAATGACAGAAAGGCCTGGAGCTGTGAAAACATCATTAAAAGACATCTGCACATCCATGGCTGTCTCAGGCTGGAAAAAAGGGAGTACTGAAAAATACTGTCTGGGAGAACAAAACAGGAGAGTCAACCCATCAACTGTCTGGAACTAAAATAATGCCAGAGAGTATATCCCAGCCAAAAGCACTGCCAGCAACTAAGTCAGTTGCACAGCAAGAGCAGTCATCTGCACATACATATGCTGCAAGAAAAATATCCACCACCTGCCAACTGGCTACTAGCAACCATGATGTGTGTGTGTGTGGCCAGTGTGCTGGCACCAGTGTTGGAAGAGGAAGAGGAGTGGAAAGAAAGGAAACAGCAATAGGAAGTCAGAAACAACAGAGGTGAATAGGAATCAGTGCTCCCTGTCAAAACATTTGTTTAATAGGAACAGAGGTCTGGAATGTGTACAATTTATGTTTTACATGGTGAAAGGTCCTGGTCATGTGTGAAGCTTCAGCCTTCTTGAGTAGCAGGAGGTCCCGTATGGTTGAAACACGTAGCTACACTTAACACATATTGCATGTCTGGAAAATACCAAACAATGAAACAGGTGGCTAATTGGCTTCCATCCTTTCATTTCCTATAGCAAGAAGAGATTTGGTCAAGTGGTAAGAATAGGATGCTCAGTCATGTCTTGTTTGCTGTTCTAGGCTCTCTCTCCTTTTGAAATGCTGTGTGTTCTTGGGTAACAACTCATTCATGCTCTGTGTGTCTAACTCTGCTAGGAATAAAAGAAGGGTAATAAAGTTTCTTTACCTCTTAGGGGTGCAGGAAGATTGAAAGAATGGAAGTAAAACTTAAGATTCATGAACAATAGCAAGTAGAGGAGAGCTGAATTGCAAATGAAATTACTGCAGTGTGTTTCTGAGTCAGACACAGTTTTGGGGTAGAGTTGAGTGACAATAGCATTTAATGGCAGTCAGATTCCATTTTCATGCTGGTTCCATATTTATATCTCCCACATTTTTTAGGATAGCTTTTTAGTATCATACAATGTTTTTTTTTCCCCCCAGTATCATGCTATCACTGTATAGCATCTCTCCACCTAAACTTTACTTCAAAAAAGCCCAAGTAATTGAGAAAAGCATATTTGACCTTGTTAATGTCAGTATTTTCATACTTGCTCTCAATTGTCTTTTTTGCTCTATTGCTCTTACCTATTGCTTTCTGAACACTTTTCTTTACAAGCCTAAATCCTGAAGAAAAATCATACCATTAAGTTAACTGTTTTGTGTTTCTCCCCAAGGGAAAAGTTATAAATGGGGAGCTCATCCACTTGGCTTTTCTTATTAAAGGTAGTATGAATCTTTTGTGTTGATTTAATGCTGTGCTGCCTTCACTCTCAGCTCAGGAGGAACTATTAACAAACCACCATAGTAAGAATCCTTTCAGCCATGCCAGGCTGCATGCTTTGGCTTACCCTCTGTCATGAGACCTAACTTTAAGTCGTTCAAGTCGCTTATCCATCCAGACACCCATCCGGAAGAATGTAGTTATGGCCAGAAATTCAATCCAAGATCTAAGAACACAGATAAATTTCTGTTGAAATGGTAAGCACAGTTTCGAAGATAGTTAGGTATTTTTAACAAACCCCCCCCCCAGCATTATATCAAAGTGTTCCAGACCAGCAATATACAATTTTATTACCATGGGAATTCACCTCATGGACTAAATGTAGAACTATTGAAAATTTTTCCATGAGACATTTTCTCATCAATGAGCATTGTTCCAGAAAAACAAATATAAGCAGTTTGTTGTTGATTTTGACAACATGAGTTTAAGAAAATAAGAGGATGAGGCACTTTAGTGGGATGGAATATTGTTTGGTATAACTGAATTTTGCACTGAAATGTATTTTATCTTGATTTTTTTGTCTTCAAATGGTATTTCATCATAATGCAACACAGCCCGTTTGGAAACTGCATGAGAATGATTTTTTTTGAGGAGGTGCTTTACTAGGTGAGTGAAGGCAGTTGTAGATCTGTAGGGAAGTTGGAGAGAAGGAATGCCATCCAGAAGAACCTTGACACACTTGTGAGGTGGGCTGATGCCAACCTCATGAAGTTTAACCATGCCAACTGCTAGGTCCTACAGCTTGGTCAGAGCAATCCCAGGCACACCTGCAGGCTGGGCAGAGAAGACATTCAGAGCAGCCCTGTGCAGAAGAACTTGGGTTGTTGGTCAATGAAAAACTTAACATGAGCCGACAGTGTGCGCTTGCAGCCCAGAAAGCCAACCATATCCTGGGATGCATCAAAAGGAGCGTGACCAGCAGGTTGAAGGAGCTGATCCTGCCCCTCTACTCTGCCTGAAGATAGGCTGAGAAAGTTGGGGCTGTTCAGCCTGGAGAAGAGAAGGCTGCGTGGAGACCTCATAGCAGCCTTCCAGTATCTGAAGAGGGGATTACAGGGATGCTGGTGAGGGACTCTTCATTAGGACCTGTAATGATAGGACAAGGGGTAATGGGTTCAAAGTTAAACAGGGGAAGTTTAGATTGGATATAAGGAGAAAGTTTTTTACTGTGAGGGTGGTGAGACACTGGAATGGGTTGCCCAGGGAAGTTGTGAATGCTCCATCCCTGGCGGTTTTCAAGGCCAGGTTGGACAGAGCCTTGGGTGACATTGGTTAGTGTGAGGTGTCCCTGCCCATGGCAGGGGGGTTGGAACAAGATGATCTTAAGGTCCTTTCCAACTCTAACTACTCTATGATTCTATGATTTGCTTTGCCCATGATCTGAGCTTGCCAGATAGGAAAAGCCCAATTCAGAAACCATTTGCTGAAAAGCAGGATACATTAGCTCAGGCTCGATGCCATGTTCATATGGTTACATGGCATCTGGATAGCGCTGGCTGTCATGTGGCTTGTATGAAGGATGGTAGAGTAAAATCCCAACTGTCTGCACCTATTCGTCTGGACATACCCAGCATCTGGTCAGAAAAACAAGTTGTAATTCACTTCTTGGTAAACTTGATTCATCATTTTTGAGTTTCATTTCTGACTTGTGGACCTGTAAACACAGGTCTCATTCTGTGTTTACACAGTATCTTCATTGCTACGGTGTTCATCTCATGCCTGTCATTAATGTACCTAAAACATTGTGCAAATAAATCAAAAGTGTACAGCTGCTCAAGATTCTTTCATTAAATTCTCAGAATAAAAACTGACTTTATATCCAGTTGAGAGTATTCATGAAGAATATGCTGGTTTGACTAGAAAAGAACTTAACTGAAGAGTTAATAAATCAGAAACTGTACCACCCCCTCAAAATAGTTGTTCAGGGGAAATTAATCTTTTCTGGAAAAGCTTGGATGTCTGATTTAGTTGATTGGTTTGTCTGTTTGTGGTTTTTTTTTTTTAGTGCATATATATATACACACTTGTTTTTCTACTTTGATTTTCAACAAAGTAAATAAAGTACCCAAAGGAAAACAAATCCTCTAAATTGTTGTTGGTCAAAACGAGATCACTATAATAACTATATTGGACATAAAATGCTTGGAGAAGTTGCAGAGTATTATGAAATTACAAGTTTTGTCTCTTAATCAGTTTGTAATTTTTGGGTCTCCTTAGGGAGAATGTGTAAAGCTAGACTGAAGTTAAGCACTGTAAATTGCTGTAAGGCAAGAGCATCTACATGGCAGCCCAAAAAGCCAACCGTATCCTGGGCTGCATCAAAACCAGGTCGAAGGAGGTGATCCTGCCCCTCTATTCTGCTCTCATGAGACCTCACTTGGAGTATTGTGTGCAGTTCTGGTGCTCTCAACATAAAAGGACATGGAACTGTTGGAACAAGTCTAGAGAGGGCCACGAGGATGATCAGGGGACTGGAGCACCTCCCGTATGAAGACAGGCTGAGCAGGTTGTGTCTGTTCAGCCTGGAGAAGAGAAGGCTGCATGGAGACCTCATAGCAGCCTTCCAGTATCCAAAGAGGGGCTTATAAGGATGCTGGGGAGGGACTATTCATTAAGGACTGTAGTGACAGGATAAGGGGTAATGGGTTCAAAGTTAAACAGGGGAAGCTTAGATTGGATAAAAGGAAGAAATTCTTTCCTATCAGAGTGGTGAGGCACTGGAATGGGTTGCCCAGGGAAGTTGTGAATGTTCCATCCCTGGCAGTGTTCAAGGCCAGGCTGGCCAAAGGCTTGGGTGACATTGTTTAGTGTGAAGTGTCCCTGCCCATGGCTGGGGGGTTGGAACTGGATGATCTTAAGGTCCTTTCCAACCCTGACTATTCTATGATTCTATGATTAAGGCATTTGAGCCTGGAAGAAAGTATACTGGTTAAGGCTTAGATTTGGTATGCTTTAGCAATGATTTGCTTTTGTTCTTAGAAAATCATCAGTATATTCATCAGTTTTTCAAGTAAGCCTGGCATGATGATCTGGGATTCTTATAATTTTGTTTAACAAAGATATTTACTCTGTTTTACTGAGCCCAAGATCAGGGTTTGTCCCTCTGAAGTAGAAACATTTTCTTACAGATAGGTGGCCTGCCACAAAGAACTTTTTGCAGGAGGAGATTTCAGACTCGCTTTGGACATAACCTTCTATTTCTACAGCTAAAGAACTTAGTATCTATGCAAGTGAAAGGCAAATGGTCCTAGAAACACAATATGTAGGAATAAGGCTGTATCACTGGTGGTTGTAATACATTACCATACTAAACTGTATGCTGCTGAGGAGCCAAAACATATTACCCAAAGGTTCCAGGTCCCTGCCCTGCCAGATGGTAAAGGCAGTTCCAATCAGTCATCAAAGCTGCTTTCTTCAGAAAATGCTAGAAATAGTTGTATTTGAGTGGAACTGACAGACAGTAGGAGAGTTGCCAGTTTCACTTTGGAAGTAAATGTCTTGAGTTCAGTTCTGCCTCTGACTTTCAGACATGGTGTCTGCCCAGCTGGAGACATCCCCCATCAATCTTATTGGCCTTAGGATACAAGATGGCATTTTTAAAGGCCAGTTCAGTGCCTCCTATCTTCTTTCCAAGTGGGCAAGGCAGGAGCTGGAGCAGAAATATAGTACTTAGCACATGCAAGCCACTGGGGCCCTTGCACACTGCTACAGTACAAATAATTACTATCTTTGTGCCTGCATATTTGGTTCGGTAGTATGTATGGGGGAATTTTGACTCAGTTACCTAAAGTTCATCTTGAACCTCCTTCCTGCTCCTTATGAGGATTGTGCTAAAGACAGAATACTGATGTGGTACCACATGGTGACAGAAGGCTGAAAGACTTTGTTCTCTAAAGGTCCAATCAGTTCCAGTCCATTCAATTCCAGGTATAATTTCTAGGCTGTTGTAACCATAATGGTGGTGGATTTGAAAGGCAGAAAGGGCTGAGCATTCTGCTTGGAGCTCCCCTGAAGTTTAGAAAGAAATCTTGAATCATAAATTCTAGGATTTTCCAGAATTACGGCTTCTCCTGTTCATAGAACAGACTCAGATAAATACCTGGGGATAGTTACAGTGGACAGCCTGTTTACAATGAAATAAAAAGCCATTCTCTGGTATGAAAAGCTGTTTCCTGAGCTCTGAACTAAGTCTTAACTCCAAGAGTGTTCATGCTGAAAAAGCATTGAAAAGAATATGTCTATTTCTTACTGTTGTTCTTTTCCTTTTTTTTTTTTTTTTGTGGGAAGAGGTATCATTGCTTCCTGCAACAGCTAGATTTCCATGTTGTTAAAATGCAGACAATTTCTTTGCATTATTGTAGATAGTGTCTTTAAGGAATTAGCAACTGAAGCTGGGCTGAAAAAGTCTGATCAAACAGTACATAGACTAGCCAAGCCCAGGGAGAAAGCTTACTCTGATGTCGTATTTTAGACCATTTTACCAACAGATCTACGTTCTGAGAAGCAGGTGAATATTCAGAGTATAAAATGCCATTTTCCTCTGTCCTTTCATGCAAATGAAAGGAAGATACAGAACTATTAATACTTCTGTGAAGTATTGTGATTGCCTCGATGTGTGAAGTTCAGCATTTGTTTAAATAGTCTTGAGGCACCAGGCATGGTGGTGAACAAACTAAAGCTGAAGTGATTATTTCTGTTCCTTGAATGAATTGGAAAAAAATCAAAAGTATCTGATTTAATTCAGAGCAGATGTCTCTCCCTCACACCTAGGAAAAAAACACATCATGCAACCAAATATGAGTGAATGCAGTTTCAGAGGGAGCACTCTTCAGTCTCTTCCTTGTTCATGGTATGCTGCATCCAGCCCTCATAAGGGTGTAAGACCAGACTGTATTGTTTCAAGTTCTGCCATATACTCAATGTGTAATCTCTGGGTAGTAATTTAATCCCCATCCTTCTGTTCTCCAGACATTGAATCTTTCGTTTGCTCACCAAGATTACAAACTTTGGACAGCAGCAATAGTTTCTGTTTACCACCAAATACAGCATGAATTTCTGGGTGCAAGAGTAGTAAAATTGTAATCTGTTCTTCTGAACAGCTTGTTCATGTTACTGTTTCAATTGGTGCTCTAACTTAAAATGATAATTTTCCTCTGTAGGGAGCTTTATTCTACCTTTGGCTATAAAGAGCCTGAGAATGAGAGTCAACTAACCTAGTCTGAAATTTGGCTTTGTTCAGATCTCTTGTAGTTCTTATGAATTCTGAAAAGTCAGTTGTACTAAATGTATTCTAGTCAGTATTGCAAAGACTTGCCTCTCCACCTATGCTCATTTTTGCTCATATGCTCTTTGCACTTGATCAGTGGCCACCCGCCTCTGTTTGAATTTTCAACCTGAATGGTTGAATTGAATCTTGCTATATAGTCTTTCAAACACTGGACCACCCTGGGTCCTTTAAAACAAACAGACAAAACATCTAAGTTCTTTGTTCACCCTCAACTTTGCTGGTATTATTTTACAGCACAATCTTGTTTAATACCTGATAATTAGTGGTAATAGCCTTTTTAACTTCTGCAGCTGTCAAAACCACACATCTCTAGCAAAAGCATAAAGAATATTATGTATCCAGGCAGTAGGCTACATTATCCCTCCAGTTTGTCTCAGCTAAGAAAAACATCTGCATGATGTAACTCACATAACTTTGGTTCTTGTTACTGATCAAGTTGAAGTTGCTGGTTTTCTTTTTTTTTCTTTTTTTTTTTTTATGTAAGTATGTGAGTCCTAGAAGCATCTAACAAAGGCATCAAGGCAGACAGCTTCATAAAGGAAAAGGACACTTCTCTTCATTGTGCCTTTTCTTTTAAAGAGGATCCAAGGAAGGCAGAGGAAACTACAGCAGTCCCCACTACAAACATGACACATAGCCTTTATTGTACTGTCCTGTTTGTCACATGCCAATACTCAAAATGTGGAGGGTTATGAAGATCTGTGAAACAGGCTGCAAACCCCACATGGTTTGCAAGCTATTGTACCATTTTAAATCTCTGCCCCTACAGCTGGACCCCAGATCATAATAGAACAAAACCCTTTCGACATATTTACTATGCGTCTGCAAAATAGTTATATTCTCACTAATTAGTTTGGAAGTGGCATTGTCCATGCTTTGTACATTGGCATAGGGATTCTGGGGGTTGGCATGGATGCTAGTCTCAGTCCTGCAGCTAATGTATGATATAACTTTTGCTATGTCGTTTGTCCAAGTGTTGGACCTTAACAGAGGATAGCATAAGAAGGAAATGTGAATAAAACCATCATTTCTAATATTTTAGGGTGTTTATGTCAAACTTAATTCTGTGATGCTGGATTACACAGGAATAATTAAAGAAACCTGTCTTGACAGCAAAGAAGTAATGATCCACCAACTCTTATGAGCCAAGTTTACACAAGCCAGGAAAATACAGGTTGCATGAAGGCAGATCTATTTTTGTCCACGTTATCAGACAGACCCATTTAGCTACATTGTTTATGGACATGGAACATGCTTAGCACAAAGCTAGATGGAAACTGGGCTATTAGTGTTAGCAAAGCCAGAAGCAAAGGAAAGTTAGAGTGAGTTAAGATATGACATTAAACATGATATAATATAAAATGTTTTAGAATTAGTATGTCTGACTACTACGAATGGATGTGTTTCATTCCCTTGATTAAAGTTTATTACCAATGTTTTGGTTTTTTTTGTGAAAAATTTTAGATTGTAGAGAGACCACATGATGGCAAACCAAGTAAGCACCAGAAAGATGGGACCAGCAATGTGTTTTCTTATTCAGTGTCCTAAAGCATATACAAAAAAGGGATTTTCTGTGGGCAAAAAACATAGAACATATCTCAGTAGATATTGTCATGCAATAATTATGTTTGCTTCAAGAAGAGTGGAGGTGACAGATGATATCATGATGTGCCGCCTCTTGCTGTTGGGTCATGATTGGATATTACTGGCAAAGGAATATCAAGTTGAGCACTCAGTGACAGTATGTTTACCTGTGTGGCTTTTAATTTACTTTTGACTTACTTTGAGGGTCCCATTTCCATTCTTCTTGGATGTTTCTTGTGCAGCTTGTTGTGTGCAGCTCAATAGACTTCATGGGCTGCAGAAGAGGTTGAATCACAAGGCTTTCCTTAGAGAAGTAAATGTGTGTGTTTGCCAGTAGTCCAGTATATGGATGAAACTTGGTGGGCTTGACTCTGTGTAACTTTCCCACCATTTCTAGTGAGCACACTGCAATTACAGCTGGCATTTCTGATAGTGTCAATTGTATTCATAGTTTAGATTTGATACTTTCTAGACAACTTTTAATAGCTCAAAACTTGAATGCCTACATTTTTTGGCGTTCACATGAAGTAGTCATAGGAACACCATAGGAACTTTTGATTGTTCCTGTGTCAAAGAATTTATTCTGATTCATTGGCCCAGAATTGAGTTCATCCAAGTTAAGGCTATTTCATGGGAAGACTCCATTCTGAATCTAAGAGTAACTTGAGAAACAAATAAGTTTGTGATGTCCTAATTTCCATGTCTACATTAGAGTGGTTTCCATTTTTCAGAATCAGACAAAGAGTAACATCCCTATACAGAGCAGACATGGATTAGATGCTTTTTGGTGTTGGTATGTGATGTAAACTACGGGAGCTCTAGGCAAATATTACCAAAATTTATGAATGTATTGTTACCTAAGGATCTCAAAGTTTCTCACAAATATTAAGCTTATCTTACTCCAGTTTGTAATGTCAGGTATGTAATGAAAAGGTTGGCACAAATAAGTAAATAACTGAAGTAAATAAAGAACTAAAATATATGAAGTGTTATTAAGTGAATAAATGAGGGCACATATAAATAACTCATCTCAGAACTATGACAAAATGTAGTGATGGAATATACAGTAGGAAGTACCCTCTTTTCCAACATTGGTAGTTTATATCTAACTACTCTGAGTCTTTAAAGGATTTAAGCTAACTGCACAGAAAATGAGGGACTACATTTGTCCCTGCGTCTCTTACCTCTGGCACAACACAGAGCGTCCATCGAGTGGGAGTTCCTACTGGCATAAAATGTGTGAAGGCCACCCACAGAAGAGCAAAAGCCCAAAGACTGACTCTCCCTAGTGAAATCTTGCATGTCAGTTGTAGAACTAGGACTCTGAATCTCACAGCTTGGTATTGTCAGCTCTTTCAGTGACAACCCATACTTAGATTGCCTAAGAGTTTGGCAGAATTTTTCAGTTGAATATCAAGCAGATTTGTGTTCTGAAAAAAAAAATTTCTTCAGATTCATCTCTCTACTAACTTGTGAAGCTGCAGTCTTGCTTTAAAAAAAAATTCATTTCCCTAAAACTGTTTTTATTTTTTTCTGAATGCAATTTCTTTAAACTTTGGAATTTTCCTCAATTTTATTTTTGCATGGATGAAACAATTATTTGTCAAATCTTAACTACAATATTTTGTTTTGGATCAAAGATGGCGCTGTTTGGCTTGAAGTGGTGCTTCCTGTCAACTTCACAATGACTGAAAATGTTGGTTCATGGTTGACTTGAGACTAATTTATTCTTGATATTTTAGAAATGCCACCACCACCAAAATATTACTGCAACCTTAGTTCTAATCTCCTGTCTTCTCCTATACACACTACCCCATACTTTTTCTCTTGTGTTTCAAATGAACAATTCTGTGATAGTCACTGGGTTTCACAGTAGCCCTCAATTAGAAAAATGTGCTTTCCAGAAGCAAAAATAGCACATGTAACGTGGAATGTGAAAGCAGCTTTGAAATGTTAGATTTCAAGACTTGTGATTAAGAATTTGATTTTGAATCATTCATCTTTAGGGAAGTTTCCTTTTTGCTCAGATCCTGGAAATTCTCGATCTAATGCCATACTAGAGACCATGTGTGCAGCAGCAAGTTGACAGCGCAGTAGGAGGATTAAACTTTTGAAAAATGATTTTCTAATGAAAACCCTCTTAGGAAGTCATGTCCATTGCTGCCAATGTAAACATTCACCTTGTGTCCATGCCAGCAACAAAACTATTTTTTCCAGAAAAAACAAGACACTGAAACACATGTAAGCAGCATGGTGTGTGGCAAAAACATGAAGGGCACATAAGCAAACTCCAGTTACACAAGAAACTGGAAAAACTTAGAAAAACTTGTTATCGAGGAGTAATATATGGTCACTTCTATTTATATTGCAACCGTTTTTAGAGAACCCAACTTAAATCACTATCCCATATGATAGAAACTGCTAAATTCATCTCAAGAAACAGTCTTAGTGCTCTTGACTTCACAGTAGCAACAGGATAGACAAGCAGACTAGGAGTCTGAGAGGCATTAAAAAAGAGAATATACCCACTGTCATAAGGGAGAGAGTAGCAAATAATAATCCAGGGCAGTGCGTGGACCTCACTGAATGTGGTGCACTTTTGTCATTTAACAATAAAGTGTTAAGAATTATTTCTGTCCTCTGCCTCGCTTGTTCAGTGCCCAATTCAGTCAGTCGTTTTTTTGACAGATTCCTAGCACTGGTTAATTCCTGTGAGTGGAAATGTATAAATCTTCCTTTCATGAGAGTGGAGGCTTAGGGTGTCAGTCTTATGTTACAGGTTGCTGGACTGCTCTTCCAGGCAGCTTGTCTTTGGCTGATACACATTGTTATAAATACTGAGAAAATGGTGATACAGTCTGCTGAAAAGAAACATTTTTTCATTAATATTTTTATGTAAAGTTAATATATTTTTCCATCAAACTGTTCAGCTGAAAATATTTTTATTGAAAAAGATGTTTTATGAAATGTGTCATTCATCTCTTGCAACATTCTGAATATAGAAGCATCAGCTTCCTAGTGATTTAATATCAATACTGGCCTCCTACGTGGTTAATGCTAATAGGCCTTTCTAAAGGTAATACAGCTGGCTGCCCTGCTCTTCCCATTCATGTCTTTCCAAGTGTGTCTCTCAACTGCTAGCTCATGAGTTTATACCTTTCCCACTTGAATCTTTGAGAGTTTTTTTTCCTTCTTGCACATAAACTACCTTGAATAGCAGCCAGCACATTGTATAGAGTTTGATCTATGTAGCTCAATGCCTGTCATTTTTAGCTCTGGAACTGTGTCAGTGCAGAAACTGGCAAAGCAGCCTGCGTAAAACAGCTCATTTAATAATAGGAACAATTCATTAGAGGGAAAGAATTTTAAAACACCAAGCAGTTGGCACCCAAATTGCTGTACTTGCCTTTGTGCTGACACTTGTGCTTATGTGGCTGCACAGAGAGCTGAATCAGGGAACTGGATGAAAACTTCCTTTTGCAGAAGAAGGGGGTTGGTCATTCAGTTGGATTAGTTCCCTGACCCAAATTACTGTGCAGCCACACAAGCATCCCTCTCAGTAGCAGCCTGCACATGTATCAATTTAATTTACTCTTTTCACCTCAGCTTAAGTGCTTGGTGAACATTAGAAGTTAGCTTTTCTGCACATCTGTATTTCTGGAAGGTGTTGTGGTTTTTGTTTTTTTTTTTCTATGCTAAGTTTGCGTGTCTGTTCACATGTGCCAGAGGACACTTTCTGGCCTTTGCTCAGCCTTCTGGTCGGGAAATCAAGCCTAGGTACTTGTATTGGATGTTAAGCACTGTGCACATAACTGATCACAAGTTTTAAAGTTTTTTAAGTATAAATTATTGAGATGAATTCAGGACCTGGATAAGTAAGGTATGACCAGCTGATGGCTGTGTTAGTGCATCCTGGTGAACTTAAGTATCACTGCCCATCCGGTATGGAATGGCAGAAAGCTTGGGGTTTTTTTTTGTTGGTTTTTTTTTTTTTGTGTGGGCTTTTTTTTTTTTGGTTTGGTTTTGTTTTGTTTTTTTAATAAGTGTTTTGAACACATCTCTGCAGAGACCTATCAGCAACACCCTCCCTTACACTGAAGTTTCTGTGTTCAAGTCATTAATAAGGCTAAACTCCAGCAAGAATCTATGTTCAGACAAAATACTGAGCTCAGTGTCTAGATATTGATACTTTCATTTGCATTTAATCACTTAAACAGCAGGACATGCAGTTTCTATTCAGAGTTAGAAAAAACTTCAACTCTAGGTACTTCCTGATGAAAAGCATTCTATAAGATATCACTTTTATTCATAACAGTTGAATTACAAATTGTGCATTGCAGCAAAAAACTTTACAGTAGATCACTGATGTGGAAAGTTGTGAAGGTCTCCATTAAATTTCAGTAATGAAATGCAGAGCATGGGGTTGAGCAAGAACTGTTCTGTAGATGCAGTTAGGGCAGACCACTCCTTGTTTTGCTAAGAAACCTATAGAGCTCCTGTCACCTCTAAGAAAGAAGAAAAAGAGGAATGAAGGAGAAAAAAATAATTGAAATCAGTTGGATACAATGTCATCTTGACTTGTCTTAGCGTAATAGATCGTGGCCTTTTACACATTATGACTACACATTTTCATAGACATATGTTATGCATAGTTTATGAATCTAGAGTGTTCAAAGGAGTGCGGGAATTTTATCACTACATTGCAGGAGTTGACAATAATTATCCATGGCCACCTTACAGGCAGTTAGCTGACTGAAAATGAAAAAGAGCCTTGGTCCCAGTCCATTGTTGAAGCCATAAGGCCACATTGACTATCTCTTTTATTCTCTCCCCCAGCCAAAATTCCAAAAATAATAGTTTCAGGACTTTCTCTCATTTGCCATAAAGAAAGAAAGAACTGTTTTGACTTCTGAGAGCTTTTTAATGACTCTGCTGGAGTTCCATTATCTTGCAGAACTTAACTCAGTCTCAATAACCTTTTCTCTATTTCAATACAAATTTTCAGTGACCACACACTGTCAGGCCTGGAATTTCACTTGTGAGTGTGTATCACTTTTTACTGTTGTCACTCAGTAAGTACTTAGCTATCATAGCTTCCAGGGTCTCTTTTCCTACAGGCACTGATTACTGCTTGGAGGGGTATCATCCAGATATATTACAAACCAAACCTGGTGTTACTGGAGCTGTTAAAGGATACTTGTTTGGTCATTTTGCTTTGATATTTTGCCAAATAAATAAACAGGATTATGAAGACATACTCAGTGAAAAAGGAAAATATATTGCTAATGCCTGAGAAGCAGGATTTGACAAATCATTATCTGTATGATGTCCCCTGCTTCCAAATACAGTTGAGGTCTCATTTTGTTTGATGCTGGGACTGGGCATGGGAATCTGTCTTCACAGCATAGTAAAGTGCTATGCAGATATATCCAAACTCTGTCTGAATAACATAGAATCATAGAATCATAGTTAGGATTGGAAAGGACCTCAAGATCATCTAGTTCCAACCCCCCTGCCATGGGCAGGGACACCTCACACTAAACCATATCACCCAAGGCTTCATCCAACCTGGTCTTGAACACTGCCAGGGATGGAGCATTCACAATCTCCCTGGGCAACCCATTCCAGTACCTCACCACCCTAACAGTAAAGAATTTCTTCCTTATATCAAGTCTAAACCTCTGCTGTTTAAGTTTCAACCCATTACCCCTTATCCTATCACTACAGTCCCTAATGAATAGTCCCTCCCCAGCATCCCTGTAGGCCCCCTTCAGATACTGGAAGGCTGCTAAGAGGTTTCCATGCAGCCTTCTCTTCTCCAGGCTGAACAGCCCCAACTTTCTCTGTCTTCATGAGGTTCTCTCTCAGGTGGGTTTGTCTGGTAGAGTGCTATGTGTTATGTCTGGGCTAGCTTGCGTAGATTTTGCCTTGAGGATTTGCATAGGAAAAATGATCCTCCAAACCACATGATATTCTCAGTTGTCAAGGAGTACTTTCTCTGCTAAATCATAGAATCATAGAATAAGCTAGGCTGGAAAAGAACTTTAAGATCATCAAGTCCAACCATTACTCCAGGATTGCTAAGACTGCCACTAAACCATATCACTGATCTTGTTTCTATTAAAGCGCAAGAACACAGTCAACTTCTCTACATGTTTTACAGAATCATTTCCATTTAATTCCTTAATAGAAAATAAAAGCATGATTTCTTTTTGCTCTTAGCTCCAGCTTGTCCCATCTGTAACAATTGTAGAATCAAAAGATGTAAGAATTTGTGAAAATTAAAAGCCACTCGGAAAATATGTTTTCTCTTGGCCATCATAGTTTGTTAAAAATCTCAATTTTTAGATGAAAACAATTCTGGCCATAGCCATGCTATGACAGACCATTAATATTTATTTAAAAGTGTCATCAACAAGGCAAGAAAAATCTAATGTCACAACATATTTGTCACAAACTGCTTGAAACTGAAGTGAAATTCTTTATTTTTCCCTTTGAAATGAATGCCTGTGAGGGCAAATAATAAAAGACTTTTGTGAGCAAATGAATCCAATTGCTGCTACTCAAAGGAACAAAGCCTAACAAATTAGTATTAGCTAGAGGTTCAGATTTTCTGTTGTGAAATAGGATTTGTTGAGGTTTTTTTCCTTTTTCTTTTATATACACTTGGATAAATTACTGGGCTGAACAGAATTGTAGACACAAACTGATTAAAAGTCACTTGGTATATGGTGATGTTTAATGGTCAGTCATGTGGGTTCTCAGAATTTCTTTTGCTTAGTATTAGCAGCATGTGAACATGAAGGTACCTGAAAGCACCTGAGCCTTTACTTGGTAGGTTCTGTACAGGTGTAATCTTACCTAGAGGAGCAGCTCACTATTAAACTGCTGCATTACTAGGGATGGGAGCTGAAGAGTTAAGACTAATGACATATTTGGACAATTTCCAGCCATGCTGTGGCCCATATGTTCATTTAACACTTTTAGGAAGAAAAATTGTTTCCATTCTATGATTTTATGGTTCTTTTATTTCTTATAGTGAGATGGTGAAATACACAAAATCATTAGCTAGCAAAGAGCAGATCTAGTTGTTGGGCTCATGAGCAGGAGGATATTTATGACAGTAATAGACTTCTTAAGTTAGCAAATGAAGCCAAAACAGTGCACACATATCTAAGACATACATTTTTTAAATATGGAGGTAGTTCATAAATATAAATCCTTAACTGGTGTTCTGAAAGATTTTCTGTATTCTAGGGTAAGCAGTGTAAGTGAATACTAGTGCCATTTTGAAAGGTACAGTCCAGTTCCATCTAGAAGTGATAGTCATCAAGCAGCAGAGTGGTATGAACCTATTGACTGTGTTATGCAGAGGATCAGATGAGCTAAACAAGTGAACCTTTGTGCTTCCAAGAAGCTAGTGTATGTTTTTGGGTGCTGTACAATTGTACAGAACAGGTAGTGCTTTCTGAAAAATGTAGAGTTTAATCAAGATATTCAAAAATAAACAAGCAGGGAGCGAATCTTTCAGTGTTTATTTTACATCATTATCAAATACAAACTACTTTTCTTTGGGTTACAGTAATGTGATTTATAGGATGAGAGAACTGAAACTTTGTGGGCTAGAAAGGAATTTAGGAAACATTCCAACTTAATTATATTTGCATGAGAAATGTGTTTTATCTCTATAAAATTACCAGAGCCACTGCTGAGAGAATGGAGATGTCTCTTACAGAGCCTGCTTCCAAAGAGTTCCCCTCAAAGTATACCCAAGCATACTGACTGGGGAAAATATTTGTGGAAGGACTCCTCTGCATGTTTCCAGAATTTCATTTGTTGTGCCGTTGTACAGTATTGCAGTATAAACACAGCAATTACAGCTAGTATGACAAAGAATTGCAATTAGTTCAAAACCTTTGTAAGCAGCAGGTTGCCTTGCATGATTTTTTCAGAATTGCTAAGTCCACCAAATCCTTCTCTTTATTTATCAGCGTATCTGGGAGACCATGTGAGGTATGTATACACTTTTCTGCCAGAGTCCTCAATAATGGCTCCCCTTCTACCTTAGCCCTTTGGAGTACTTCTTAGAAGTTGTATTGCATCTTCCAGGGTGTACCAAGGTATCCCCTCAGGATGAGAGAAAGTAGGTGTGATGAGGAATACTTAGTTAGGGACTTAATCCAGAGAAGGAAATGGGCACCTGTCCAGAATGAGGCAACTACACTCGAGAGTCTGCATCGCTACACTTGTCCAAAACAAATAACTGGTATTTTGGCCTGATTATTTTTATTTAGATTTTTTTCATAAAAGTGCAATATCTTTTTGCACAAAGCAGCTACTTTTGGGATTATATTCAATTGAGTAAATAGCTTAGGTTTCTAAAAAATAAAAAAAAAATGTTATTTATAATAGGAGACTTTCCCTGAAAATAAAACAATCAAATAAACAAGAAAGTGTAGACACAGTAATTAACACTTTTATGTTAGGTAGAAAGTACAGGAGTACTTTACTTGCCAAATTCTGAAATCAGCATTACCTGACAAAAGCACTACTATTTGCTCTTTGTCAGCTTTTAGAGATTAAAAAAAGGAAACCTACTCTTCTTTTGATATGAAACTAGGTACAGAATGATAATAGGACAGAATTTATTATCTATGATGTAAAAAAATGTGGTTTGCTCACAAACCTGCAGCAAACAGTCAACAGTCTGATGGAAAAATGAGACCTTGATGAACAATTTTATACTTGGGAAATGAAAACCATCATAAATGCCTAGCAGGGATGCTGCTTAAAGCAGACTTTCAAATGAAGTATAGGTGATGCCAATAATTACTTATTACAGTCAAACAGATACAAGACAATTGTCTCAAAAAACTTAACACACAACTGAGGTAAGTGTTAAAAGCAGTTCAGTTGGTAAGCTGTCAGCTGGTTTAGAGACTTCGATTCATAGGAGCAAGGTATTCCTACTGTTACAGAAAATATAGGCTGTATCTTTATATATGGACGATAAGTTATGTATATATGTGCAGCTTAATACATGCACCTTCATAAACTAGATAGAAAACAGCATTACGCACAAGTATTCTATGCACTCAGCCTCGCTGCGGTACAGTGAAAACAAATTATCTGCATGTGGTAAGTACTCAGGACAGAATATAAACTGTTTCCCTGCATCTGGCCAGCAAGCACCACATCTGTATCTAATAACTCTAATCACCCTGTATGTAACTAAGATAAATCTGCATTGCCATGTAAATGAGTTACCATTAAAATATGACCTGACCATTAATCTTCCATAGAAGAGGAAGTTTGCTATTGTGAATTCTAGTAATTCTTAATAATTCAATTGAATTGCTCTCTGAAATAATAATTAGTGTCTTCTGTTTTGTTTTAACCTGGTGGTTATCAAATTACTAGCAATATTTAAGTGCTTCCTAAGAGCACAGTTGTTCTAGATAAGGAGAATGTTGTGTCGGGAGCTTTTCTAACCTACTAGCCTGAGACTCCATACTTGAGTCAAGTGATAATGGTTTTGTGGCTTTTGCTAAAATGGTGGCTGTCAAAATTTGAGCAAGGAAAAAACAACTGCAAATTATATGGCTTAGTACAAGAAAGCATGAGGAGAAATTTTGTAGGCTGTGCTGCACAGGAGCTCAAGATAGTTTAAAATCCATCTGAAGCATCTCTGCATTGCACCGAATTTTGCAGCCGGACACTGAAAATCGAGTCAACTATGTATTAAAATGGATCTTTACAGATAAGCAGAACACCATCAGTCCCACAGAAGTCACTGAAAGCTCAAAGCAGTCATTATCACCTGTGATAATTCATTACAAACTTAAAAATAATGTGAGTAGCAAGAGCTGGAGTATGCATCTCCACAACTTAAACACCACATATACAGTCATTGAGATAATGGCAGCTAGCAGGAGGAATAAGCCTCCATAGAAAGCCATATAGTTAAGCTCACGTTTACGGTGTGGGAAGCACTTGAATCATGCTCTGCCAAAACTTATTTCCCCTTTCATGTTTTCTAACACTGGTCTCAGGCTATTTCATGTAAACAAAGTGGCAAAGCACCATTCTCTGGGCCCTGTATCAAAAGGCATGGCACAGCTGATGCCCATATTGCTTTACCCTCTTCCACCCAAAGCAAAGCATCCTCCTTCAAACTGTCAGCTGGAGACAGTCCCTGACTTGAAGAATTTCCGTAAGCATGCCGAGGCATTGCCTGAGGTAGTGTCAATTGACATGAGCCAAAATTATGCCAGGAAGTACACTAATAATTAAATGGTAGGAATGGTTGTATGCTTGAGTCTATGCATTAACCATGATTAGTTTACCAGCACAGAGGTAGTTTCATTATGTACGTGTGTTAATCAGGTAAATATGTTCTAACAATATCGTGAGGCTGTCCAAACTATCTGTCTTCATTTTTACTCCTCTAAAGCTATATGTAGTCCAGCTTGATACAAACGTAAAGTAAAAGGTTTAGGTAAGTTTATGAAGGTGATAGAATAAAATCATATATATTTGGAAGCTGTATTAGAAGCACACACAGGCATAGCAGAGGACACTAGGAAAGTACTGCATTATCAGTGTTCAAATATTAAGTTGGATTTGAAAGGAATGTAAAAAAGTATGTCTACTAATTCAGTGATTCAGAGGTTTAAGTATATTCTAATGGCAGGGTAAGCTCCCAGTCCAACTTGAGCCTGATTATCTCTGCTTAATTCACAAGATATCCATGGGCAATTCAGTTCACCTCTCAGCTGGTAAAGCAGAGTTGATGACATTTCGAAACCACTTTAAATCTTGCCAGTGAGAAGCCTGTAAAGTGCTAGCCAGTGTTAGCTGCTGTGAATGTCTGCAGAGTACTTTGCCTCTGTAATCACTGTTTTGAGTTGCAAAAGAAGGAACTGGCAGCTGGATAAAGATACAAACAGCACAAGGAGTCATTTCGGCTGCAGGCATTTGTAAAATATTAAGGAACAAAATTTCAATGGATTGCAGAGTGCTTTTCACCATATAACTCCCTTTGATTGCAATGGAAACTGACTACTTTTGAAGGCTAAGTTGTGTCAGCATAGCACAATGATGAGGTTTTCATTTCACAGTCATTTGCATGGCAATGATTTGTTCCTTCCAACAAGTCTTCTAAATAATGCAAAAACTGAATAATAGATTGCAATAAAAAAATATATCCAGGGACACAATACATACTTTTCAGTAAGCAGGCAATGAAAAGAGGTATGTGCATTAACTGCAGACAAAAATCATTTCTCAACAGCCTGACTCTCAAGGATGGGAACGTAATGAAATGTGAAGTTATAGATCACAGTTCTGTAAACCCTCCTGCTGCCTGGTCTTTGAGAAGAAAATATTATTACATTGACAATCAGCCTTAACTTTAGACTGCAGAGAAACTAGAAGTTAATTGTATTTTCAGATCTTTTCTTCTTAGGCATAAGATCAGTTTGCCAATTTCTAATGCAAAGGAAGGTGAAGAAAAGCTTGTCTGAGTAAGATACTGTGGAATAGCTGACATGTCAGAAGTTCAATGCAATTAAAAGCCCCAGAACCACAACACCATATATGTGCTCCTCAAAATGATCCACCCCAGTATGTCTAAGGAATGAGGGTTTGGCTGCAGTGCTGTAATGTAACTCAGTGTCATTGAGTGCTCAGTCCCTTTGGATTCATATGCAGCAGGTGCATACAGCACATTAGTTTATTCAAAGAACTTTGGCCTTCTGTGAAAACATAGGCTTTAAACAGCTAAAATAAGGGTGCTGATGGTCAGTGACCTCATATAGAAAATTCCACAGGTCTGCATCACTGCTCTTTTAAGAGCACTCTGGTTTTAAGTCTTGCTCTGGGGGTAGGTGGGGCCTGGCTGCTGATTGGATTTCTATTCCTGTGTGTGTACTAGAGTCAGTGCACAATTGTAGTCAAATTACTTCCCTTCAATTTTGATTTGAGCAGATTTCTCTCTGATATTTCTTTTGTCTGCCACCTGTTTAGACATTAATAATTGGGAAAAAAAACGCTTCTTAGTATCTGTGCAGTGCTCTGACTAATAGAGCTCTCTGATCAAAGATCATCTTCAGTACTGAGGCCATAGAAATATAGATAGACCCCTCTCTTTAAGAGAGGTAAAGTGACAGTGCCATAAAAATAGTATGAATAACGGAGAAGCCATTTTTTTTCCTTTAAGAATTTAAAATTCTCACAGGAATTCTAGATGATAATTCAGAGTGACTATCAGCAGTTGCAGATTTGAGGAAAGCACAAGCTGAAAATAACTGATTCCTGAGCAAAAGTTTTCATGGCATTATTTACTGCTGAACATCTATTTTGGACTATTCTGGCAGGTTTGGTGCCTCATTTCCACATGTGTGGATCATTATCACAACAGGTACCAGTTATTATCTGCATTATTACAGCAAAAAAGTCAGGGACAGTTCAAAAATGACAAGTCAGGAAGTTGGGAGCGAATTCAGAGAGAAAACTATAAACTAACATGAACGAAGAGACAGTCTGCCTTTTCCACGTTTTCAGATTTGGACCCTATTTGTTTTATTTATTTTTTTTCCTCTTTATTTATGTAGATTTTTTCTCCTGACAGAATGGACAAAAATATATCACTTTTATTATATAAACCATCAGAGACTGCTTATATAGCTTGCTGCCCGAAAGTTCCATGCCATCTTGTGCAAGGGAATGGCCTTTACAGAGTTCATTACATTAATTATTTTCTCATCAGTATAATTGATTCCTTACAAATTTGTGATTTCTGCATGAAAGCTAGTTTATTATTTTATTTGCAATTATGTTTCAAAATAATTTATGTTGTGGCTCAGGATAACAGCTGGCAGTCAATCTCCTGCTGGTCAGTTCCATTTTTATTGTTTGAGTCCTTTGATCAGAATTCATTTATACTGTGTTTTAAAATCTGCATTCAGTTACTTTTCTGTTAGGAAAAAGAAGGCTGATAATATTACAAGATATTGCGTTGTTTTTTAAAATTCTTCATTTTTTACCATTGTCTTTGCTGTACTTAAAATGTTGTTGAAAGCAATATTCCAAACTCTTCAGCATCCTCTTAAAATTGGAAACTCATTTTTGCTGGCATGTTTTCTTCCATGCTATGGAGCTCCTCCAGCAGTCTTTCAGAATATGTAATGTATCTATTCTCAGCTTAGCGGATTTACAGAATGGTCTGTCTCCAGTCTGGCATGATTGTTTACTAGAGGCCGTAGATAGAATTCACTGACTTTATTAGTGACCGTGATGGTGAAGTCAGTGGAATGTATTCTTGGTCTATAGACATTGTCTTAATTTTACTGAAGATGGTATTGTGATTTTCACCAGATGACCAGATACAATGGGTTTCCACTGATATGAAGCTGCTTTGTGATCATAATCAGGCTTGTAGCCTGTTTAAAGACAGACCCAGGTCTTCAGGTATGGAACCTGTAGATTACATGATACTGTGGGAGTGCCCCATGAATTTGGAGTGTGTACGAAGAGACACTTATATTCCCATCAAATTTGTCTTTGAGTGGACCTGACAGCACTGTTTATCCATAAAAGATGTGCAGCAAGGCAGTGAGAAGACAAACTCTTTCTTTCAACTTGTGCACACTGTGCCTTTTCAATCTACCTTCATGTCTACCAATATATTTTCCAAAGAATGAATTCCAACTGGAAGCCTGATAGAGGAAGAGGTCAGGTGACAGAAACTCCATGATTCTGTCCTGCTTCTTAATCTTGAGGCCTTCATCTGTGCCTTTTCTAAAGTGGCACTCACTGTTAGGAAAATGTCTTAATTCCTTGTTAATCCAAATTAATAGCACTAAGTGCAGGAACTATAGACCTGACCATTACAGTTCTATTCCTAGCTATCTAGACATGGAGAAATCCACCTGTTAATTTGTCTCTTCTATCCTTGCTGCTTCAAGCCTTCACTCTTAATCCAAACTAGACTGTCATCAAATGACCGAAATCTTCTATGTGAAATATTCAGAACCACTCCTCCTGGCAGCACTAGTATTCATCTTTTCAGCCTTTCAGGCCCAGTGACTGGCTCTTATGCCTTTGTTGTCCTTAACCCTAACATAACCTCAGCCCTAACCCTATCTTTAAGAGTAGCCAAAAAGCTCATAGTCACTTTAAGTCATTTGCTCCACAGATGCCAGCATGTCAGTCTTGTTTCCTTAGCAATCTGAGCAGAAGAAGTGATTGTTCTTTTTGTGCCTGTAGTCTGAAACTGTAAGTCTAGCTCTAGCATTAACCTTAGAAGCAGTGGTGCTAATCTCTTTGATGTTTAGTGACAAATGTATTTTAAAAATGTTTTAGTGCATGTTAAACACTTAGCTCATTGTTAAGAGCCTTAATTTCCATTCATGCTAAACTTCCCATCTGTGCTAATGATTAATCACTGCTTGTCTAAAAAGACCACAGGTGGTGGGGAACAGAGCTGAAAAAAGCAGGGTATCAGGAACAGGACTAGAAACTGTCTCCTGTCATCCCTGTTCTGAGGCACAATTTTGGAGCCCATCACTGCTGATCAGAACATGTAACTGCAGCTCACGTTGGATTGCATTTTGAGAGAGTAATTGCCCTCTGGACCTGAACAATATTTCGTAGAACTCTGGCTATTCATTTGGACAGTTACATTTCAAGTGATATTAGCTAGGGTAAGTCAAAGAGATTCAAAGAATATCACATCTCCTCCTCCAATGTGCATACTGATCCTCAGAGATCAATGGAGTTTAACTCCCCTTCCCACATTCCCAGTCTTGTCCAACTGGCTATGACCAAGATTTTCTACTTTTTCTGAAGCATTTGGCATAGGCTACAGCTGAATGTGGAGTTTGGGGCCAGATGGTTCAGTGACCTCCCTCACTGTGGCCAACTGCGGTTTATAAGAGGCAAGTGGCAGTAATGGCAAAGGGCAGCCTGTCAGTGCTGAGATGTGGCTGTCCTGTTCTGATGGTACACTCTCCAGCCAGGGGACTGCAATGTAAATCACCATTGGAAGAATGCTGAGGTTTTGATGTCAATGTTAGGAAGGGCTGATCCAAGATAAAATGTTACTAGAATATTGACATCTGGAAGTTTCCAATCCACCATTTAAAAAAAGAACAAAACAAAGCAAAATCAAAAGCCAGCCAGTTTAGCTTGGAGGGAAGCGTTCAAAGCAGAAATTAAAGAAACCACAAGACAGAGAATTGCCAGTATTCAAAAAGAGAAAAAGGGAGAAATGAGATACTGCATTAGCAAAAGAACGTGTCCAAATGTTGTATAGCAGAGAGTACTATTATTTTTCAACTCTTTTCAAGACTAGTATGGTCAGATCTAATGGCTTGCTTTACCAATTTTGGATTATTTGGATTCTACAACTAAAATTAGTTATGGTTAGGAATTTTTGTACCAATATGTAGGATACATACTGAGGAAGTATGTAGGAACAACTGAAGAGAAATAAGAGCATGGATTTTAACAGATAGTATACCTTATTTGCAGAAAGGTGCTACTTTAGGTGCTATGGCTGCTGTTGCTTTGAACTTCCAAAAGCCACTAAAAATGCAGATGTGTCTGGATCTCTCTTATTTGACATATGTTTTAGAATGTGCCTGTCACGCTACCCAACCATTAAGGGCACAAGTATGTTTCCATTAAAGTAAATGAGGGATATTCTATGAATTTAGTGTTTCATGGCCCTACTCTGAATAGTGAAGTAGCTGCAGAATTTACTGGAATAGTTAACTTTCCACTGTGAAGAAGGGGGAGATTTCACACATCTCTCTGAGCTGTTTTTTATGAATTCTGAGACAGACTCCTATTTTCAGGTTATCTTTTAGAATATATATGCAACTGTGAAGGATAAGGTCTTTTCAAAGTGAAACCATAGGAAAATCTCTTGTCACTTGTTATCATGTAGAACACATTGTTGCCTTAGTCTAGTCTCACTCAGTTGTCAATGGGAGAGCCTACAGCCACCCCAAAACCTGTCTCTGTTCATGAAGGACCAATGCTTTTATAGGCAACCATAGCCACAGTGCTAAAGTATTTCACAACTGCAGTCCTACATGCTGCAATTACTTAAGAATAAGTAAGTTCAGTGTACACTGAGGTCCAGGTCTCAGGGACTAGCATAATTCAAATGACTCCCATAAAAACAGAGAGATGACTGGGTACAAATGGGGAACAGTCATTTAATTCCAGTTAAGGGAGTCTTGATTTTTAACCCAAGAGTTTCCCTTGCTAGGTTTTTGATCTTGAAGTTCTATCCTCAGGCTAGTATTCTTTACAGTGGTCAGTTCTAGAGATTATGCTACTAATAGCCACAGTATGCCTGTCAATGTAATTGTGATTATTTAATGTTTCTTGGAATCACAATAAAACTGGCAAATTAAAATGAGAGGACACAAAGGAACACAAATTAATTTCATATTTTCCTCATTTGTTTTGGAAAAAAAGTTTTTCAAGGCTGCCCCAAAACTAGAAGGGATTTCACTGTTTCACACTTTACAATGTTAATAAGTGTGCTAAAAAGCTGTTCCATTTTATATCTCAGTAGCTTT
Organism: Melopsittacus undulatus; assembly: GCF_012275295.1. Taxonomy (NCBI): domain Eukaryota; kingdom Metazoa; phylum Chordata; class Aves; order Psittaciformes; family Psittaculidae; genus Melopsittacus; species Melopsittacus undulatus. The sequence continues at coordinate 92,339,244 of NC_047530.1, forward strand.
TCCAAGTTGAAAGCAGAATGCAGACAAGACACTTTTGGTTTTACTACAAGGTACTCATAAAAGTCAGACTTCGAAGGAACTAATGTTCTATTTTTTCATGGTGCTGTTAGAGCAGATAGCTGATGGTTATTAATTAACACTAGTTTTATCACCTAATTCAATAAAAGGAAGCCAAAACAACCCTCATCCTTGCTCAACACTTAATGCAGCTAAAAGGAAAGGAGAAAACACAATTCTTTCTACCAAAAGGTAGCAAAGGGACTGTAATTCAAAAATGAATACAGAGATAGCCAGTTTGGATTTCTTTTCAGCTTTTTGTAACTTCGGTGTAGAACTGAGTGTCCTTGTAGCTTAGTCATCTGTTCAAGTACCTAGATGACTCTAGTTGCCTGTACCTGATTAATGTGTTTTCAATAAAACACGGTATGATTTAGATCTTTCTGAATTTTACAGATGTTAGGAAGCAGAAACAGCAGTAAATTTAAGTAACTAGGATTTTAGCTACGTTCTTGGGTAGCTCTGATTAGAGATGGCAGGGGGGTTGGAACTAGATAATCTTAAGGTCCTTTCCAACCCTAACTATTCTATGATTCTATGTCTACATAGTTTCAATGTTAATTGCCTTTTGGAAAGAGTATTTTAAGATACTTCTAGACAATTTTCCCACAGAACTGAGGGTTGGTTCTTCAGAACATGTAGGCCTAGGGGACTTCCCAAGGTCACATGGGGTTTGCAGCAGAAGCAAACAAATGTGCTTCACAGGTCCTCAGACCAATCTTTCCCTCTTTCTTATTTTGTAAAGCAGGATAATAATTCCTGCACATGTGAAGTCTCAGAACTCTAACAATATGTCTTTAAACTAGATCAAAAGGACATAAAGAGCAGCAAAGCAATATTTTTCAAGCTCATGTGTGCAGGAGCAACAGAAAAACTTTGGTTTTAAGTTTGGGTAGAAATTTATTATAATGAGTGGCTTCAAATTCCAGCAAAAGATAGTTGTTGAAACCATGGTGTTAATGTCAAAAGTAGAAAAGACACTTATGTCACAGACTTCTGGAATAGGAGCATTAGCTTACAGGTTTCAAAGAGTCTTGGAAAAAAACATGTAAAATGTAGTTTCCTCAGCTGGGTGTATGAAACTTCATGGAATTGGACAATTTATACTGTGGAAGTTAGAGTTTCTGGGAAGTGCCAGTCAAGCATGCCATTTGGCCACTGTAAAAGATCATCACTGAGCCTGAGCTGTACAAGAAGAAGTTCCTTTATATTTGTGCTTTCTGTTTCCATAATCTAAATATAGTATGAAACATGAAATAACAAAATTCTGTTTTGCTGAGTACTGATGCTCATTAGAGCCCCTAATGGTGTGAATGCTTCTTTTGGTCTTAGAAAAAATATCTTTCATGCCAGAGCTTCTCAAGTCCCTGAGCCTTTGTTTATAATGTACTTTGCCAATAAAGTCTATTTCCACCAGTTTCAGGCTATTAGTACCTATCTTTTGAAAAGCATTTCTAAACTTCTTGCTTGAGAAATATTTGGTGATATCTGAAACCTTTACTGAACTGTAAAAGTAAAAGTTCATTTTAGTGAACTGATTTGGTCTTCCTGAGCTGTATTTCAGGAAATTAAGTAATTAAATGTAAGTATGCGTGGGTGCTGTCTGTGTCATATCATTTACTTATTAGGGCTTCTAAAAATCCATTCTCTTTTTCATGCCTCTGTGACAGGAAGTGCCAGAAGAATAGCAAGCTCTGAAATGCCATCTGGGAAATTTTAACTGTAAACAGTTGTGCATATTTTCCCCCAAACTGGAAAGAAGTTAATGTTGCTGTTTATATTTCATTTAGCATTTTCAGTCTTTTGTTATTGTTTTGTTTTAATAAACATTTTGAGGGATGGTCCTTCCACACTTCCCCTCGCACCCCCCAAAAGAATAAACCTCCCAGGAAGCAAAGGACTTGGAAAAAAAATAAAAAGGAAAAAGAAAGAAAGAAAGAAAAAGAGAAATAAAAAAGTGAGATTTTCTGTAAAGCTAACAAAATATTTTAAAGCTCACAGCATAATTCTTCTACCTTCACTTTGTCGGCAATGAGTGATCCTTCACAGTGCTATACAGAGAGGTATGAGCTTGACAGGAACATCACATTCTCCCAGAAGCACTGAGCCTGAAATTATGATGCTCTGTTGATATTAGTAGATTTCATCTGTTAAGGTGCATTAAGTTAGACTTGTGATGCCTTAAATGGAATGGGTGCCTGGTAAGTCTAGACAGTGACAGTGCAGGTCTTCTACAAAATAACAGCTTCATTTCTATTTTCAGTGTGCGTAAAGGGCTTCACGTGCTGATGTAGCTAATCAGTGCATCAGGTTTTCAAAGGCCACTGGGAACCAATGTGCACCCATGGCACAGGAAGAATAAACAAAGTTCTATGACTGCAGCTTTTTTGTTGTTATTTGTTTATTATGGGAAGAGCTGTAGATGCTTCCAGGCAAGTCAGGGATGGGTTTGTGAAAGTCTCAGAGGGAGGAAAAAAACAGAGAGGTCTCCACACTGAGTTGTGCACTGCTTATGTAGTATTGGTGGAAAAGAGTGGCAGAGAAGCAGAGTGGCAGTATAAGAGGAGAAAACATACATGCACTGACTGGGAGTTTTCTGATAGACACGTAACAATGGGGAATGGATAGTTGCATGTGTATTTCATTTCCTTTCTCCTTGTGCAGATTAGCTGTATGCCAAGTCCAGGCTCTTTAAACTGTATAAACTGAAGGAGACTTTGTTATTTTTGAGCTGGAGCAATCAGGTTTCATCTTCTGCTCTTGCAGCCACAATGTGCTTCCATGGCCAACTGTGTATCTTTCATCACTTTCTTTTATTGGTTTGGGTCCAATAAGAATGAACCCAGACCAAAACCAAAGAGGCACAACCTCTGCAGCAAGCTTGGAACCCAGGGTCCTGGCCCAGCTGTTGCTGCAGGGTCAGGCCTAAGGCTGGAACTGTGATGAGGCTTAGATCCCTGGCCAATTCCAAACCGAGGGCTGTATGGTTTTACCTCAGCTACCCTTTTAAAACAAGAATTTGTTCTGAACTAGCTGTTCCCAGTAGCTATACTATCTGACAAACATAGAGTCTCTTGTGCTGTCATCCCCAGCAGTCCTGGAGGACAGAATAAAACTATTATCTCAATTTCAGTACTTGGGAAACTGAGGTATAAACTTATGCATGTCAGGAAAGCAAGGAATTTCCTAACACTTGATCACATGTTGTTGTTTCTAGTGTAATTAATGCTTCATGACTTTTAAATGCATGTGTAATGATACCAGCATGCATGTAGCAAGCTAAGAGTAGTTTAGAGCTTGAAACACAATTATGTGCAGTATAACCACAGTGAATAAGAGCTGCATGAACAAGCAATGGTCTGACTCTCTCATGGAGACTGCAGAGATCAACTCTCATAGCCCACTTTTGACTATTTGCAGTGAGCATACATTTGAAGTAAGTTACTGATGTCAATCCAATTCAAATTTAGAGTTACTGGAAAGCTGATACCATCAGCTGATGGCTTTCTTTGTCTGTGTTTTTTATTTCTATTTCAAATGTGATTCAGTGCAATTGGGCAAACCAAACAAACTGCAATTTCTTGTGGCTGTCATAAATCTCACAGTAAATCTTTTGCTTTTTTTGTCCTGTGGAAATCTCACTTCTAACTTCTTGGGTACAATGAGGAGCTAGAAAATAACTCAGAGAGCAGAAGCTTGGGCTTGTCCAAAATCTTCCCAAAACTGACTCTTTGCATGGGAATGGTAGCAGGCACACAGCTGGGAGTGTTCAGCTTCTGTGCCAGCCACCATCTGTAGCAGAAACTGCAAGTAGAAAGTGGAGATGGACAGGTTGGGAAAGGCTGAAGGTACAGTGTTCTGGTGTTGCCTTGCCTTTTTGTGTCAGTCATTCAACAGAGCAGCTCACATTCCTGCAGCTTACCTGGGGGGGGGGGGGGGGGGGGGTGAGGGGGGGAAATGAGAAAGAAGAAAGTGATAATGAGGCAGTAAAAGGGCCTATGAAACAGCCTGGAAGTAGTCAGTCTAGTCTTTACACTTTCACAATTTTTATTTTATGAGATTTAGGATCAGAATGTCTCTTGAAAATGCGTGGCATTGACTGCTGTTAGAGAGAGCCTGTTTGACTAATTTGACCCCAGGCTGTTCCAGTGTGTCAGTGCCAGTGCTCACTTGAAAAAACAGAGAATGAAATTTGAAGATGGGAGAAAGGCATCATTTGAGATAGTCCTGAGGAAGAGCACTGATTGGATGTCAGAAGATAAGGCTTCTATTCCCAGTTATGCTTCCTGACCTCACACAAAATTCCGTGGTACAAGCATTCTTGTTATGTGTCTCTGCAATTCTTAGTATTACTGGGCTCCCATATCACTTGGCAATACGAAAAACTAATATATTATTTCAACCTGACATTGGCTCTTTTTGGGCTAGTTCCAAGGTTGTGTTTTATTTAGTTTTTTTTTTTTTTGGTTGCACTGACTCTCAGCTAAGAAATGAAAGAATAAAACTTAAACCAAAGAGTGATGATGTAGCTCCAAGAACAACTTGCAAGATTTCATAAAAATGTTTATTCTGTAATCAAAATTGAAGTAACAAAACAGTCTTCTTGCTATCCCATATTACCAGAGGTTAGGATAATAATAATTCAGTCATTTAAAAAAATACCAAAAACCTTCTGGGCTCACATATTTCAGCTCCCTGCCAGAAAGCAAACTACAGAATTGTATTTAAAATAAACAAACAAAAAACCAACAAAGCACTACAAAAATATCAAAACTTTTTTTTTTTTTTTTTTTTTTTTTTTTATCCGGAGTCATACAAAATCTGTGGAAATTTTACAGGGCTATTTTCTGCTATGGTCAACAGATTTTATGTGGTTGCATATTATGGGATGTTTGAAATAACTTTTGTGACTATGTAGCCTGTTATTTCTGCTATTTTCTTTTTACTGTGCTGTTTACTCATACCAAACTGGATGAGGAAGGGATTGTTGTATCATAAAGCAACACAAACCAACACTGCAGCATCCTGTTATGGACTATAAAAATTAGTGGGCATAGATGAAAACTTATTTTACTGAATACTTCTTCCATTTACTCGAATCTGTTTTCTAGCTCTCATTTCACAATTTTTTGTGCGAGATTAAGTGCTATCCCAGTGTAAGATACCAAGATATGATATAGATGCAGGGGGCAATAATTTCACAATAACATCCCTATGCAAAAGAACAAAAGTCTGGCACATGGGAACATACTTACATTTTCATTTATATGAAAATACAGGCAAATATTAAAAATATTCCTGGAATAGCTGAGAAGCTGCAATGAAAGTAAGCAAAATACATGGAGTATTATGATTGCTAAAGCAAAATTAGGAAAAAACATAACAGCTCATGAAGTGGCACCATCTAAATAATCCCAGAATGTTTCAGCTTCATCATAACAATTATTTTAAACAGATTGTTTCTTTTTGAGCAGGTGTGACATCTAGTTATCTACCAGTGGAGCACTGGACTAGGGCCATAAATGCCAATTTAAAAAATGAACAATTGCAAGATCATTCTCTTGGGGGTTGGAACTAGATGATCTTAAGGTCCTTTCCAACCCTATCTATTCTGTGATTCTATGATTCTATGTGCAAGTTTTGAATTGAAAACCAAGAGGATCTTGTTTCGGGTAATGTCATGTCTGATATTTATTTGCAGGAAGCAAGTCGCCTAATGGACAGATTATTAATCAGCTGAGTAGGCAAAGAGTCATCAAATCAAACCATTTTGCCCCTGTTTTACTGCAATAAAAGACAGAAAATAACTACTGACAAGGATTTCCTTGTAAAACTATCAAACACTGACCGGCAGCCCAGAGCTCTTATTTAATTATGATCTTTACCTACTCAAAATGACACAGTGACTGTTCTAATCCATGTTAGAAAGAAAACTGAGATCAAGATTTTTTCATGCTAGCAAAGTCTAGAGGCATGTGGATTCTATTTGCCCAGCAATTGTGAATAATAAATAAACTAAGTCACAATTTGTTGTTAGAGTATTTATGGACAAAAAAAAAAAAAAAAAGAAGACTGAGATTTGCCAAAACTGTTATTCTCATAGTTTAAATCCACAGATAGTTGCTATTGGCCTAGCTTTAGGCCAGCAATTCCTAAACTGTGGTTTATGGACCAGTGGTGGTCTGTTAAAACAATGATAAATGGGTCTGTAGCTGGTTTCTGTAACTACATCACCTTTGTTGTGTTTCCAGTGAAAACTTCGAGGGGAAGGGTGGAGCAGAGAGAATTCTGAGGGTTGACAGTGACAAAAATTTTGGAGTCCACTTTACTGGAAAATATAATGTAACCTTTTACAAGACTGATATATTTGTTTCAAAGGTTACATGAGTTGCAAATGGTGTTCAGGATTCCTGTGTCCTGGACTGAGCTGTTTTCCAGCCCCCACAGGTCCTGCTGGTGCATTCATTGTCATAGAGTCATGCTGGAAAGTCTCAACTCCAAGCCATACATTCTGAACAAATTGGGTCCAGTGTTTCTGGCACTGACTGGTGCCTACCACTGAAGAAAGAACTGGACAGTTCGTGGAGAAGGCTAATTGCCCAAAACTTTATAAGGTGGTAAAGGGGGAAAGAGAATGAATCTTGTTTTGGCAAGTCATCCATCGCAGATACATCCCACAGACAGTTCATGCCCTGAAGCTTGGTCTGATTAATGCAATCATTGTCCTAGCACGACTAAAGATGTGAGGGTCATAAAATGATGCAAGCCTTTCATTAGTATCCAGCCACAGCTAACCTCACTGTGTGACCTTCTGGGGTGGTGAATTTCAACAGGTCAGTTTCATGCTATTCAGAAGTCTTTCCATTTTTTGCTTTTAAAATTCCCTGCACTTTAGTGTCAGCAAATGTCTTCACGTTTGGGATTCAAAGGGAGGATTGGTCTTCTGGGAAGCAAATGGTTTCAAAATGCAAACCACTGATAGTTTAGAGTTCAACTGCTGATTCTCAGCGTAGCTGAAGATACAGAATGTCTTCATTGCATTATGTGATAATTAAGCACTATTTGATAATAAAGCAAGATACCCCTTGGCTCTAAAAACCTTGGTCCACTGAGCTCTGGAACTGTTTTGCTACTTGTTTTCCAGATGCTGCACTTTTAAGTTTACAGGACTGACACTTTGTTCAAAGAGACATCACAGTATATTTTGAAGGTGACATGCTATGTCTTTTAGAGACTGTATTTTTCCTTATTGCTTCCATTAATCTAAAAGCACATAGAGTAGCACTGAAAAAAAAATTTTTTTACTTGTATTCAGATGAAAAAAGAGAAGAAAAACATTGTTTAAGGACATTCTCCTGCAATGTACACTATCTGAATGGTAGTTAATTAATAGCATGGGGCATGGAAATAGTATGTATTTTCATATCACAGAATGACAGAATCATGAAGGTTGGAATGGACCTCTGGAGATCATCCAGTCTGACCCTCTGCCAAGGCAGGGCCACCTAGAGCAGGTTACACATCAACATGTCTAGATGGGTTTTGAATGTCTCCAGAGAGGAAGACTCTACAACCTCCCTGAGCATCCTGTTCCAGTGCTGGAGAGGGAAGGAGAGAGGCCAATGCTCATGGGCTTCTCTTGAAAGTCCCTGAAAGAGTAGAATTTACCCCTGTGACTGTTGCCTTCTCTAAGTTACAGTTTTAAATCACTCTACATGTAACCATTTCTGAATAAGATGTAAATTTAAAGTTCAGTAGCTACTGCAGAAAAATTTCTACGTGGATTTCCTTTTTCTGAGTGCATCTGGATCATTCATATAAATTTGATTCTTACTATGTTATCAGATGGGCAAGAAAATGTCTCATCTATTTTCCTTTTCTCCAGCTTGCTGCTCACATTAGTAGGTCACAAAAGTTTTCTCTTTCTCCACTTGTTCAGTAGAGTGATTCTTCCAGTCATCTCCTTTTACGTATTTTTTTCAGTTGCCTTATGGCATGTCAGCTGTTGCAAATGCTCTGGCTTCACTTACAACACGTCCTAGATATTTCCTTTTTCTTTGTAGAATAACTTCAGAAATAAAAGGTTGCTGAACTCAGACTGATCTAAGAATTTGATTTAAAGTAATTCCATTTAATCCCTAGTACTTTTCTACAGCATTTATTTCAAAGACATTTAGACATCTGTCAGTACTTTTGGTAGTTTCCAGCTGTTACATCCATATAAGAAGATCGAAATTGCATAGTTTTGCAATTGAATTATAGATTTGGGATAACCGAATTTTGTTTAAATTATGGATGAAGTTGTTGCAATGTCAGCTTTGACTTTGATCTTTTAGAGGTATTTCATGGCTTGAGTGGTACTGCCAGTGGATGTTAACTGACTCCTCTTCATTCCCACTTTCCCTCACTAAGGAACCCAGGAAGCCTTTGTCTCCAAACTTTATTTGAAGTGGCTGTGTGTCCACAAAAAGCTCCACATATTTTCAAAATAGTATTTGTCAGAAATCCCCAAAAGAGAGAGCTGCACTTTTTTCAGCCTGGAAAAGAGAAGGCTTAAGGGAGACCTTATAGCCTTCCAGTATATAAGGGGCTTTTCCCAAGGGCATGTAGTGACAGGACAAGTGCGAATGGCTTTAAACTGAAAGAGGGTAGACTTAGATATTGGGAAAAAATTCTTCTGAGTCATGAGACACTGGAACAGGTTGGCCAAAGAAGTTGTGGTTGACCCATTCCTGGCAGTGTTCAAGGCCAGGTTGGATGGGGCTTTGAGCAACCTGGTCTAGTCGAAGGTGTCCCTGCCCGTGGCAGGGGGGTTGGAACTAGATGAGCTTTAAGTTCCCTTCCAACCCAAGCCATTCTGTCATTCCTCCCATTATTTGGTTTAAGAAAAACTCAAGAAAAGGTCTCTTTTTCCATTGTAAAGCAGCTCAATCCCATTTAGTTTCTGCAATTAGGTGTAGTCTCATTTTCAGTGTAGATTTGGATAGGTGAAAATTTATAACAGTGAGTCTTGTTATAGGATCAGTGCATGCATACCTTTTCACTGGTACAGCCTTTTGCAAGCATTTTTCAGTGCTGAACCTGCCAGTGATTATGGTGTCAGCAGCCATCACTTTTGCTGGGTCTGTTATTATCTTTGAACACATTCAGAGCAGAAGTTACCAGGAGCATATGCACCCAGAAGAGTGTAAGACAACTGTACTTTGGGCTGGGCACACTCTATGTGTCTTTGAGCAAACATGCCAGATGTATGAGGGACCATTTTTTCAGCCAACATATGTTAGTGGACTGCAGCTTGTGCTAAATCACTATTTCTTAGAGTATTTGTGGGGCTGCTACTGATCAGTTATGCCTTTAAATGGGTAAGCCTAGACAATGTGAAAGTATTCTTATACCATAAAGGATGAGGCACTGTGTCTTCAGGAAAATATTTTTCAAAGCATTAAAACAGTAAGAAGACTGGCAGTGCCTTTACAAGATTCCATACACTTATCTGTTTATCCACCTTTGAGTGGGGAAGCAGGAAAGGAATGAAGAAATAAAGATAATTCTCTGATTATATGTGGGCCAGATCCCTGACTGCTGTAATTCATGTTGCTATGAATGTTTGAATCATTTGGGAATCTGAAACTCTATATTGCAGATTAGGTGGTGAAGTGGAATTAGTAGAGTTTGAGTGTATGTGGAATGCAATACTGAACTACAGATGAATTTAGGGTTAAAGGTCACATTGGTGCAAATTTCATTCTGAAATTCTCTTCAGCCTGCTGAAAGAGCTGGCCAAATTAAAATATGTAAAATAGTGCATTGAATTTGTGTCCACTTTTCTGTTACTTGTGATATTGTAATATGAACAAAAACAACAGAGCAGCCTCAGACTGAGAGGCTTACTCTATGCTTCTACTTTTGCCTGCCTAAAAATTTCTTGGATTTTCATCTGGGTTCTGAAAACAGTATTTTCAAAAATTTATTCCTTTTGTGGGCGAGATGAGAGTTGTTCTTAGTGCTTTGCTTGATAACTCTTGAACTGAAAAATTCTAGTTCATTTGGTGTGTTTCTGAAGGTTTCATCTTTGAAAAATAAACTCAGGAGAACTTGCCTACATCATGAGAAGGCAAAATGCAAAGCTTGGATTTGCTCTTCCCATTCTGGTGTTAGTCACTGGAATTACACGATGGTGTCAGATTTACTTGTAGGGGTGAGAGTCGGGAGTGTAATGGAAGGAATAATTGCTTCTACTCTCCCTAATAATTGCATCTGGGAGAATCATAGAATCATAGAAGAGTTAGGGTTGGAAAGGACCTCAAGATCATCTAGTTCCAACCCCCCTGCCATGGGCAGGGACACCTCACACTAAATCATACACCCAAGGCTTCATTCAACCTGGCCTTGAACACTGCCAGGGATGGAGCATTCACAACCTCCCCGGGCAACGCATTCCAGCGCCTCACCACCCTAACAGTAAGGAATTTCTTCATTATATCCATTCTAAACCTCTGCTGTTTAAGTTTCAACCCGTTACCCCTTGTCCTATCACTACAATCCCTAATGAAGAGTCCCTCACCAGCATCCCTGCAGGCCCCCTTCAGATACTAGAAAGCTGCTATGAGGTCTCCATGCAACCTTCTCCAAGCTGAACAGCCCCAACTTTCTCAGCCTGTCTTCATAAGGGAGGTGCTCCAGTCCCCTGATCATCCTCGTGGCCCTCTCTGGACTTGTTCCAACAGTTCCATGTCCTTTTTATGTTGAGGGCACCAGAACTGCACACAATACTCCGGAGGTGCAGTAGTTAGGCTTTTTTTGAATATAAAAAAAGCAGAGCAAGCATAAGGTAAACATTACCTTTTTCGATCATCCCAGCTTCCAGTCGTGAGGAGTTTAAGGATCTCCCAAGTGAAAGATTGCAGCCGTTCTGACATGTTTATTGCCTGATATGTGATCTATCTTTCATTAATGTGTATATATTTTTTCAGACTCAGTAATGCTTCTGACCTGCACATGATATGTTTCACTACTGGATTATGTACTATGTAGTACTTTGTATGTACTATGTATGTCCTTAGACACAGACATAGGTAAGTCCCCAAAAGAATCATTATTTGGGAGGGGGAAGGGAGGGACCTCTAATTTTTATGTTAGTATAGAATACAAATCCACTGTTTTGCACATTATTTGTAATTATATAGACTTCTAGCATATCTCAGTCATAATGCTTCCAACCTGAAGAGTCCTAATCTATTTTCTTCTCCCATGGAAGTTGTGTGCTACCTCTCACCATCCTTATCAGCCTCTCTGTGCTTATTCTTGATGTATTCTCCTCTAATTCCTTTGTAGGTCATCCACCACTTATGGTGTCTTAAAGCTCTAAGCCTGAATTCTAAATCCCTCAAAATGAACCTAGCAAGTGTTGTAAAGGACTTACAGTTTTTTTACTTAACTGGGCATTGGATTAGTATCAGAGATCCAGATCCTCAGTGGTATTAAAACATGCACTCTTATTAAACTTAGCCTGACTTTTGTGGGAATGTTGTGTGACTCTCTTGGGGTATTTGGGTTGTAGTACTAATGAAAAGTCCACAGCTTTAAAGATATGTAGGATAGAAAATTAATATAACTATGTGCATATTTACTGAAATTTCTGTATTGCTAACCACTTGCTTCTGCTTCATATTCATGGATTTGATTTCTTATCCTAAAAAACCAAAACCCTCTGCTGTTTAAGCACATATTGTTTCAAATATATTGAACTGCTTGGCTTTCAGCACCTTCAGAAGATGTTATTTTCCTTCTTGTCTTTTATTGCCTGAATTCAGCCCTTGTTAATATTAAAACAAATATCTTGGCACCAAATGCAGTCTCCCTGATCCCTGGTTTTTGTTAGCCACTGTTTGAAAACCTTGTTAGCTTAGTGTCGGGCACTCATTAAACTTTCAACTTATACAAGCTGGCTCCCAGCTCTGACAGATTGTCTGTGCCACAGTGTGTATATGCATGAGCATGTGTTTGTGTGTGTGTGTGTCACTTACTGACCTGTATGCAAGGCAGGTCACTGTAAAAGAAGTGCATACCCCTTTTCACCCGGCAAACCCAGGGTGTAGTTCCTCCCTTCCATCTGTGGTGTACAGAATTCAGCAGTGATCCCACACAGGGCTCCATTCTGCTCTCAAACAATGGGCTGCTGTTCAGTCCATATTATCATGTATTACCTTAGCTGTGGAAACTCCTCATTACTAAGTTAATAAAATATTTTTCTTCCTTCCCCTAAAATTTTTCACAACAGACAGATGCATGTCTTTGCATTCACAATGATCAATATCTCTGCTTACATAAGCAGGTGATCACATGGTCCTTGTTTTGTTTTGATCTTTTTGTAGGTTTTTTTTTTTTAGCAGGGCTGCAGGCAGCACAGGAGATGAGGGGTATCCTGTTTTTCCAAAGGTCAGGCTTGGATATGCCCATGATTGCCTGGCTTACGTATGTGGAAAACCAATGTTAAACAGCACAGTGACTCTTTATTTTTTAATCGCTACGTGACATTTTAATGTTTTACTTTAATTACATATCCCTTCTCCCAACACTTGCCTGCTGTTGTGGAAAAAAAGAAAAAGAGAAAAAAGAAAAGTCCTTAGAGAGCAATAAACCAAATAGAGACACTTCTGTACAATGCATCAGAACAAAAGGAAGAGCTTAAAATGCTTTCTTCCATCTCCATTCTTCATGATCCTGCAGCCAAACAGATTGCATTTTAGCAAAAGGAAAGTACCAAGAATTTGAAGTATGTACATGCACGTCCTCCATTTGAGAGTAAATCAGCAGTGATGTCAGTGCTGCTGTGCTGATTTACACCAGCTGGGAATGTTACCCATTGCTTTGGTGGGGTTGTACTGGTGTACACCTGCTGAGGAGACAGGCTGTGAGACATCTAGTTCTGCTATATCTGTAAAGAATTAGACCCATGAAATTAAGGGAGCTTGTAGCAATATAAGAGAGAGTTGTATCAAGACCCTTCAATGTCTACTGATTTGCTTGGCTTCTGAATTTTTTCCCTCTGCTATTCATCTCTCAATAGCTACTTGTACTGCAAAATACCAATATTTACTCTGGGATATGTTGCCTTTAAGCCTAATGGCTGATTTTTTTTTTTTTTTGAGGTTTGTGCTTAAGCTGAGATTCAAATTAATGAGGCTTCTCCCACCCTCTTTCTCACTTCCTTCTAGTGAGGAGCTTCAGATGGTTTCAGCTGCAAAATAAAATAACTGGCTTTTGAAGGGTAAGCTTAAGAACATTTTGGCAATAGTTTATTAAATACACAGGACTTGGTCTGTCCTTCCCAGGGTAGCTCTGTCTCCAAAATAATCCTAGTTCTGGACTTCCAGACAACATTTCAAAACAGCAGCAGGAAGGTGGCAGATCAACAATCTCTTCCCAGACTGTGGTCAGCCAGGCAATGAGGCCTAAACATCAGTTCTTTGACTGAGGACAACTACCACAGCATATGTCATGTATTCCCAGATCCACAGTGGAAAGTGGAGACCTCAGGATCTGAATGGTTGTAGGCCCTAAGTGATAATCCTTGATCATTTGTAAAGTCTAGCTCAGGACAAGGAATTGAATACAATTGCAATCTTGTTGGTTTGAGTCAGAGAAAACTTTGGTCTCTGCAGTTCCTTCAGCCCTCTTTTTCAGCCCACTTCCTTTTGTGCATTGCCTTCCTTTTTCAGTCTATGTGCATCTTGTATTTGGAGGTGGTAGTTTTTGTACAGCTGGATGCCTCTTGTTGTCTGTATGTGTAGAGCCTGGCACAATAGAGGCAATGCCTACTTAGGAGTTACAAGTAATGCCTACGTGTTACTACCAGTACCTTTGAGTGGAAAGTATAGGATGACTATAGTACCTGAAGTAGGAAGAACAGCAGCAAGAATGCAGGAAGTATGAGACAACTATTTTTCCCTGGCTCTCTTTCTGCGCATACCACCAAGGTGTAGCCCTGACCCCTGTGGAGTGTGAGAATCTGTTGCTTCAGACTGATTGAATTGGTTCACATGGTGGACATGGCCCTCATGACACTGCCCAGCTTTGATAGCTTTTGAAACCAGCCTTGTGTTTTACCAGCATCACTATTAGATGTATGTGCTGGCTTACCTGCTTGTTGAAAACCTGTACTTAAATTCTGAGGTCACCTAAATTAATAGCTGTGTCAAAGGATGAGACAGATCAATAACAAGACCATACTTTAAATATCATTTCATAACCTAGACTAAGCAGTTGTTCCAGGAAAGCATTAGTGAGTCAGGATGAGGTCACATATTACATGAATGAAATTCTCTTCCCATTGCTGACATGACTTCAGATTTAGCCACCATAATTTTTAAGAGAGACAGGCATCCAGATGGGTCAAATCTCCTTAAATCCCCTAGTAAAATAAAAAGGATGTGTGCTTTATTTACAGTAAAGAATCCTTTGTTTTTTTATGCTTTTCTTTTTCTGAGAGGCATTTTTTTTGTTCTTTATAACTTCTTTTTAAAAAAGAATATAAACAAAGCTTATATGGGCTGAACATGCACTGCTCTCTGAGTGCATCTTATGTCTGTGAAATAGAATAGCTTCATTATTTTTTTCATGTTTGTCAAAGTGTCTTTCTTTAGCTCCCACAGTCATGTGAAATTTCATCTCTAGTTATTTTAAATAACATCCTCCTTTTCCGGGTGCAAAAAAAAAAAGGTGTAACACAGCTTGACACCACTGAACTCTGATGCTCAAAGCTGAAAACCAAATTAATTAAGAATGATATTTAATCTCATTTATGAAGACTCACAGAATTCAGTTTTAGGGTTATGAGTTCCTGGCTTTGTGATTTTAGCATGCTTGATTTGCCAGCAATAAAGCTGGCTCTGAAACTGAATTTCAGTTCTGGGAAATAATTTTGGGTCTTCAGAAACTATTGTCCCAAAGTAACAGAAAACTTTCAGAGACTGGGAATAAAGCTGTTTAATAAGAATATTTTAATTTGGCTTAATCAGCAAGTTCTGAGGAAAAAAGACTTGGTGGAGTACTTATGATCAGTTCTGTTTTGCAGTACTACCCTTGACTTGAAATCCATCATGTTTCTTTCTAGAACAGCAGTCACTTCTGGAAAAATCTCTTTGTGCCTTCTTCATTAATGTTACCAGTTTTGCAAGATTCTGCTGTTCCTTCCTGTGAGCTTACTGTCTGTAGAGCAGAGTAAAGAGGTTGTTTGCCTCATCAGTTGAGATCCACATTGCTGCCACAGAAATTCAAGGGGAGCATTGCCATTGCTGTCAGTGGTATCTGTTTGCAAATGAGTGTGTTGTCATCACTATCTGCTTGCTCCATTTGTTATGGTATTTGTTCCATTTGTTATTCCATTGCTTATCACCAGCAGGAAGAAAATAGTTTTTATAGACCTTTTGCAAGCTAGACTATTTTCCAAACAGGAGAAGAGAGAGAGGAAAATTAAGTAAGAGGAAAAAAGGGCAGGGATTTCCTCTTTCCTGTTTCACCTGTGAGATAGAACAAAACAGAATCCCTCATCACTACACCTCAGGAGCAAATATTTGTTGTCACAGGGGAATAACCAATGTAGGGATGGCACCTGTGACCCGACCTGACCAGGTGGTAGCACCCTGAGTTGTAAGGATGGGGCACATGTATCAAGTACACTGGTACTGCTGGAAGTTTGTTAATGTAACAAACAACCTAAACAGGTTTCCTCAGAGAAACTAAGATGTAGACTTCTGGAAGAGGACTTCAGAGTGTCTGTATGCATGCAGATTGGTATTTCTGTATTTTATTTTCAGTGGTGTTGAGGAGATCACAGATTCTTTCAAACCCAAATGGAAAATTCTCTCAGAACTCTCAACATGGATTTTATCGCCTTTTGTCCACATTGTAGCAAATTATTACGCAGTAATAATACAAGAATTCAGGAATACCATGCACATCCCAGTGAGGGAATCTCACACTTTGGAAACTATATTAGTTTGTGTAGTTCTCTGTTATGATAGGGGTGAGTTATATACCTCTATGAATTTTCCTGTGTCCAGTTTCAATTTTTTGTTCCCAGAAATTCTGTAAAAGTGCTGGAAGATGTTGCTCTTATTCGAGCCCAGGACAAATCCTGTATTCTATCACTGAGTTTCAGAAAGGAACACTAAGAAGGAGAAACCATCTTTGTATTTCTGTTTTTTTCTGTGACATATCTAAGACTAATTTAAGGTAGTAAACTATTACACAGAATCACAGACTCACAGAATCCCAAGGGTTGGAAGGCACCTCGAAAGAGCTATTGTTCCTACAGTAGTTGCAGCATCAAGTTTTTTCTCTGTCTCTTTCTCTGTAATGACTCCAAACATTGGTTTACCATCCCCTGTCTTTCTTGTTGGAAAACTGAAAAGGTAAAAGCTATCTAAGCATGGACTTCATCCTGATTGCAGCAGTTCAGTGCTTTTGCCTCACGAGATTTAACTTGAAGTTCTTGGTGGCATCATTTTTCCCCACTCATGCTGGTTCAATATCCTGTCTAGTTTCAAACAAATAAATAATGACGAAGTAAGCTTGTTCTTGCAGCATATAAGTCAGACATTTTTGTTACTGAAGGGGGGATTTTAGTGGAATTGGATCAGAGGAGTTTCTGTCATCCCCCGCACTGATTAATAAGGACAGAAAAATACCGTTAAAATCAGAGTGCAGAAGGACTAGGCATTTTTAGTCCTGTGACTTCCAGCAGCATTCCTGAAAATACTTCCTCAGCTTGCTCCTTTGTTTCATTCGCTGTTGTACTAGCTGGCCTGGCAGGTCCGTTTTCTGCAAGAGCATATGATTCTCTGTTGCACATGCTGTTGGCAGTGGTAGCTGACAAAAGGAGAATGTAAGATACTCCTTCCTTGGATAGCACAGCTTGTTTTCGTCTTGTAGCCAGAAAGCAGTGTCCTTTTGAAATATGAGAACCTCCAGGTCTGTAGGTAAAATCACCGCTGAGCTCTGTCAGTTCCAGGGACTATCATTGCCCTGGAACAGGAGATCCAGGAATAGGAAATGCAGGAATAGGATATATCCCCTTGCCTTTCTTCCTTTCCTCTTGCTCTTGACTTCTTCAGTGTTCTTCAATATGTCCCAACAGTAACTTCTGTTGCTAGCAGAGTCAGCTGAAAAAGTTAAGTAAGTGAGAAAGATGCTTCTGTTTAATTTTCAAATAGCTAACATTTATATTAATATATATATATCTAAGAATGTGTTAGAAATAATTGCTCTGGCATTTTCCTCTCTTTCAATGGGAGAAATGCAAGCAAGAATATCAGAAAATAGTAAATGAAAAATATAGACGACAGCTTAAGCTCCATGGAGAAGATATATATTCAATCAAAGCAATTTTCCATCAGTAAAAACTTTGAAGCCAAATGTGTCAGCCAGCCTTTACAGCACATTCTCCTTCCCAGCAGTCATCCAACTGAGGACATTATAACTCCAAGCCATGGGGAAGGTGGATGTCAGCCCAGTGCCTCAGCCTGCATAACCATTTTTCAGGCAATATGTAATTATTAGAAGCAGCTCTTATGAGATCATTTGATGAAACCTGATATCCTGTCTGACCTTCTCAGTACATAGCACTTTGATAATTGTACTATTGTTTTATTTTATTGAATAAGGAAATTGTTGTTTGGAGGTCACAAATACGTTACCATCTTGACCTTTTCATCTGCCACTCATATACTCCCTCGAGTGGTCTATGTTATGAATTGCATTTAATCTCTCCAGCTGTTCAGCTGGTCTGAATATAGTGATTTTTTGTGGATATGGTCCTTTATTCGTCTGAATCAGCTGGATGCCTGATTTTCTAGCTTCCACCAGGCTGTCCTGTTGTAGGAGGAAGTTTGGAAGTGTCATTGTCTGAATCTGACTCTCAAGTCCATGTTGTTGGCCACAAGTGTCTCAATGAGGGGCACTATCTGCTTAGTTTTATCTAAATATCTGCTGACGGTTGGCTACTGCTAGCATTAGCATTTGTACTGCAGTAGCATGTAGAGCTATACACCCTGAACCAGTGTGCAGTACTGGTCACAACAAAAAGATTTCAGCTCTGTGAGCTTAAAACCTGTGAGTATACCTGTCTGTAGTGGAAGGTAGGACTGTAATTTGCATGAACCCAGGTAAATTAGCTTTCACCTAGATAGTTTGTTATCTGTGTAGCTCTTAATGCAGTAGCTGAAGCACAAGGTAAGGAAATGATATCTCCAAGATTAATTAAAGCCCTAGAGTCTAGGAAAAAACCAGAAACTGTAGTGTTTCTCTATAATGCTTTGCCTACCAGGCTGCATACATACTGTCTGCTAATTCTACTAGGGTCAGATGCTTCAGTGATAAACACATAAACCCAGAAGAATTTGATTTATATTACAGCTTTTGGCAGGGGCATTTCCCCTATGTGGCATCAAAAGAGTAGAAAATTCTAGTAAGTAGACACCATTAGCACCAGGGGAGTTGTTGATTCGCAATCAACAGGCTTCTAGCATAATGATTTCCTGATAACTGGCTCATGTCTGGAAGTGGCAAGACACACTAATATTCACCAGAACCAAAGGGAGTGATGGATATTGTGGGTCTCCTGTCACTCAATAACATCCTCATTGCTTCGTGTGTCAGAAGATGACAAAGTCTTGGTCTTCCCTGGGGTTTCTCATGTGGCAGAGGGAATGCCTGGCAGTTTTACATGGACTTAGTTGTTCAGCAGTGGAAGCTGTGATCATAGGCTGGCTTCATCTGGTTTCAATCACTTCTTTCTCTCTCTCTCTCTGCTGAATGTTCCTATGTTCATGGAATATTTTTCCAACTGCCAAATGTGTTCCTTTGGCATTACCTTTCCAGCCCACAGCAGAAGCATTGCAGGAAAAAAAGAAGTGGCTTCATCAAAGTAGCTGTTTGAATCAATAAAGCGTTATCAGCATTAGGGGTAGCTTTTTCGGCTGCCCTGGCAGCAAACTTGTTCTACTTTTCTTGAAGGGAAGTGCATCTTAACCTTTCCCAGATTTAGCCTCAGTGAAATTTAAAACGATCTGATCAGTATCTTTAAAGTTCTTAGCTAGCTCATATGATTCTATCTTGCTGGTGTAGAGTTAGAGGATATTTGAACAAAGAATGGAGTAGTGTTCTTCCAAGATATCACATTATAACTTTGCTTTGGGGAAGATTTTTTTAAGCCAGTAACAGTTGTGGTGGAAAATAACCTCTCCTTTATTCCTCTTATACTTCTGTCACCAAGAATTTAAGCAAATCTGTTCTTCATCGCATTCAGATAAAGACACAAGCATATTTCAGAATCACTGCATGTGTCAATAATCAAACAATATAGAGGCCAAGGGGCTGGTTTAACTTTAACAGTTTTGTGCTGGGATTATTAAAATGCGTGGTGATGTGTTTCACGAATGGGAATATCAAAGCTCTCTCTTTTATGTGGAGGAAGCTATGGCACATGTGAGAACACTCTAACCAAAAACTACTTTTTAAATAGAAACATTTCCAATATAAAGGCAGTTTAATCTGTGTCTGCTGCTGGGTTCCTTACTGACTCCAGGAAATAAATGTGCTAAGTGGGTCGCTTTTAACTTAGAAACAGAAGAGCAAGATGATGTCAGTGTCTTCTGGCAGATCCAAAATGAAACCCGTAACTATTTCAAGGAAATTAAATAAATTATGGAATCATAGAATGGTTAGAATTGGAAGGGACCTCAAAGATCATCTAGTTCCAACACCCCTGCATGGGCAGGGACACCTTCCACTAGACCAGGTTGCTCAAAGCCCCAGCACTTTCAGGGGTGGAGCATCCACAGCTTAAATGAGGACCTGAGTGTCCAAGTATGTGTACAGCTATTGCTTTAGGTGAGGGCTACTTTTATTCCTTGGAAGAAATGGCATTCAAGAGCTGTTCTGTGTGGACTGATCACTAGAGAGGGATGAAGATTTGAATTATATTTGTGGGGTTCCACCAGCAAGATGCAAAGGAACTTTGAATTGAGTCATTTTCCACTGGAGTCCAGGTGGATCACTGTATTGAGGAGTCTAAGGCAGTCCAAGGAAACAGCAGCAAAACATGTTCTTTGTCTAGGTGGATTGTTTAAACCAGCTTTACAAGTATCTTTCATTCCTTAAGACACCCATGACACACTATTATCTCTTTGAGGTTTAAGCACCTCAGACTCAGAGGGGAATGCTGTTAATTTTTGGTAGTTGCTATACTTGGCTAAAATGAACTGCATATACAACTGAAAAAAAATCTAGCAAATTTGAGTATTGCAAGTAAATTTGAGTATTGCTAGATCAACAGAGATATTAAGCTTCAAAGCCACTGCATGCTGTAGAATGAAGAATCCCCACATAAGAGCATCCTCAGTTTGTAATCTCATTGGTAGGTATCTGTTCAAACCTTATCACCAGTATTGCAGAGGATATAGCTGGAATATTTTTTCAGTTGAGAGGCAAAATCACAAATTTAGCTCCAGGCTCTTAAATATGGAGGTCTCCAAAGGTAAGTTAGAAGAAAGCAAAATGGAGAGTTGAAGACAGTTGAAGACATCAAATGAATAGCTGGAAAGCTATGATGGGAGGTAAAAGTAGTATCAGCTGCAAGTGCTGGCACGCAGCTGCACCCAAATAATGGCTGAGGAAGGCCTCTTCCTGACATCAAACAGCTGCTCTGCCTCATAGAAGGCAATGTGGAGGTCAGTGTCAGGTGGAATAAAACAGAACAGAAAGTGCTTTCCTTAAAACACAGGTGGCAAAAGCATCCTGCAGAGCTTGCTGAGCACAAGCCAAAAGCTTACTTTGTTCTAAGGAAAAGACATTTCATCTTATCAAGGCTTTGTTGAAAATGCATGTACGGACATTTGCACCAACTGGAATATATTATTGCTACAGTTAGTTTGGAAGATTAGCATCCGTATTGTGTCTCTAGCAGTGAGCAACACTATAGCAAAGCTATAACTACAAAATTGTTTCTTTTTTTCATCCTTGCTATTTGCTCTGTGTTTCGTTCTTTCTGGGAATGGCAAGTTTTCTGGGAATGTCTTATAGCAAGCTGAACATGTATATGATTCTTTGTGCTTAAGGCCTTCAAGTCATTTTCTGTGTGCAGGTTACAACTGAGAATGAACATGCTGTCTGGTCCCTAGCCTATAACCTGAGGGAGCCCATTATCCCATTTAGAAAACTGGGGATCATGGATCACATTAAAATGAAGAAATGGGAAAGAGCATGGATTTGTACAATACATGGATTTAGGCTGTCTCCTGCACAGGAGCTAAGGTATGTCTGCCGCACATTGCAGTCACCTGGACTAAGGTGCAGACCAGAACTCAACAGCCTCCCCAGTCCACACTACCTAGATATGGAGTGCTTGTAGCTCTGTGGATTTACCAGTGTTCTCATGGGAGCAGACTGTATGCAAATACTGATCTTTTGAGGAAGACAATTTTAAGCCTTCTTTAGGAAGGATACTATGGCACATTATGTATTCACACTGGCTGAACAATCAGAACAGATCTAGAATGAGGTTACTATGTCTCTTCCCCACTGCACATGGAAGGCAGTATAGACCTGAGTTCTCTCTGTCAGGAAATATTTGTTCTCGCATAGGATGCGAGACAAATTTGGGCTTGACTATAGTTTCAGTCCTGCTGTAGCAATCTTAGCAATGTTCTGTTACACTGTACGCCTGAGAAGGTCTCATCTTTCTTTTCCTTGTCCCTTGACTTTTTTTGAGGGTTCTTTTTATGTTGGAAAGGAGAATGTGTCTTTATGATCCTTTCTCCCTTTTTTCCTCTCTAGAAAAATAATTCATGCAGACTGTTCCTTATGTGATTTAGGGAAAGCTGTGCTTCTCGAGGGGAAGTATGGTGCTTCCTGCTCCAAATACTCTGCCAGTCCAATCTCTGTGCTATGGCCAATAAAGTCAGACACTTTGCTCCTGTATATGTGCAGTTCTCCCATCCCAACAGTCCCTGCTTGTCTGTAGCATTTTAAAGCTGTGTGATTCTTGAGACTAACCAAAAAAATCTTTAATTTCGGTGGGAAACTGGCTCACATACTGCACACTAACCAAATATAAGAAGGTCTTTTGTCATTTGAGTATAACTTTGATAGCAGTTAAGTATTTTGCTAAGTATCTTCCCAGAGTATAAATCTTTCACTGTTAAAAGGTATCATTCCTCCATTTTACATGGGTTCATGAATGTCAGCTTAAGATCGTATTCATTAGGGGCTTTTTAGGTAACAAGGGAATAGAAACCTTGTAAAATGCATCTAAGATTGCAGAGTTAATTTTTAACCTTCTGTAGAATAAAGCAGTATAAAATCAATTTGGCCAAAGCCAGCTTAAGTGGGTAATTAAGGTCACAACGAAAATGGTTTCTGAAACCATTGCAGCTAGAGATCATTACATTTCTCTCCCAGCATAATGCAAAAAGATGGACCCCAGCTAATGCTTTCATCTGGCTATCAATCATCATTACATTGTAAGCTGCCAGGGTGAGAGAGGGCAAAGCTTTGAATTCAGAGCTGATGGAAGTTCTATGACCTTGGGGCTTTCTTAAGCTAAAGGCTAATTAACCATAAAAGAGTCAAAGGTCTGCAAGTCTAACACATTAAATGATGTGCCTGCCTCTTTAGGTTCCATTGTATCAGTAAACATTAATTCTGTTAAGTGTGAACATGTCTAAAACAATCACTGCCTTCTCCCACCCCTCCTTCTACCTCCTTAGTTTTATATCTTCGGATTTTCTCCGTCCATGTGAAGTGGAGCTCGGGTACTGTGCTCACAGTGGAGAAAGTTCTAAGTAATGCAGGCTACATCTGGAAGATGGATTCCTGACATTCTTCTTTCCTAATCATCTTGGCCAAGCTAATCACATTAGCTTCAGAGAGTGTATTTGGTCATCAGAGTCCAGAATAAACAAGGTCATAGTCTAAACAAGTGTGTTTGAGATTTCATAGACTGTGGGAGGCAGCTGTAAAACCACATGATTCTATATAATAAATCTATGGATAGCAGCATAAAATTGAGGCAAAGGTAAAAAATTAAATTTAAAGGTAGCAATATGGGACAAGAAAAATAACAATTGTTAGATAGATCTACATTTAGGAGAGTTTGAATGTTTTCTAAATAGTGTTTGTTTCTTTAACAAAATCTTCCAGCCAAAAGGGGATAAAATTGTTATTGCACAGTACCTGCTTTTGGGCCCTCATTCAACGGCCATTGAACTCAGGGAGAATTTACCTATGAACTCCCAAGAAACACTGGATTAGATGAAATATGGTATCAAACAGTGTTCCAAAGCTCAGGAGATGTGTATTTGCCATTGTAATAATCGTGTTGTTCAGGTACCCTCTTCTCCCCTGCCTTCATTCTAGCCTGTCTCTTCCTGTGGTGTCATGCTCCAGCTCTTCACTTATACCACAAAAGTTTGTGAAGCCACCTTATTAACCAGGACTAATATTGGGTTAAAAGTTTTCATTTGAATCTGACACATTTCAGTGGTGCAATTGGCAATCCTGGAGGGAGAGAAGAGTTAGCAGGTGCAGGGCCAGACAGGAACTTCTTAAGTCAGCTTTGGCACCAGAGAAAGTGTTTATCTAGGAACATCTTGAGTCTCTCATTGATTTGTCATTAGCATTTAGCAAGTTCAAGTTCCTGAGGTTGCAGTTCCATTTTACAAATCCTTTCATAGCTGAGTGTAAGGGGTTCCTGTTTCTGTCCCTGCCAAGCCTGCCTACATCTGTCAGCTGCTTGTTCTTGCCACCTGTGAGACATCACAACCCTTTGGTCATACCAGTGAAATCATTCATGTAACTGTGATCTAAAAAGGTCTAAGAAATTACCTGTTTAAAAAAAGTGCAACATAGAAAATCTCCAATTCTTGCCCATACCACACCAACCCCCCCGCCCCCCCCCAAAAAAAGATAAAAGAACTTCTTATCACTCTAGGCATTGACTTTGCTAGATTTTTCCTTGGTGAGAATGAGAGGGGAAAATGCTTAATGAATGTTACCTAATAAAGGATATGAAAGTAGAGGGTCCCTTACTGTCATCTGCCTTGATTGCTTGTCTAAGCCAGTTCAGGGTATTTTAGAGTATTTCACTTCTTTAAACCAGTTTGTGATTCTTACAGTGAATTTAAGAGTTTTCTGAACAGCCACCTTTAGATGAGGGTGAATATATTGTAGTTCAAGCACATCATCTTGCCCACAATTCTGACTTTTTTTTAATTGTGGAATGTACTGAGCATATGCATTAATTATCAGTAAAGTTCAGCAGCATGTAATCAGAGTACTACTGCAGAATGCAGACTGTGTTAGTAATGTGATTGTAGAGATGAAGACATGATATGACAGGCATAGTCTGCATGGAGAAGTACTGTCTTTTAGTAGTTTCAGAGAGTTGAAAGAAATGGAGAAGTTTGGCATTTTGTTTTCACTATCACGTCTTCGTATACCAGCAGTTGTGCTACAGTACCACCCAACAGTCTCACAAAGAAGGTGTAAAGGATAACAGCACTTGTTTTGGGGTTTTGTTAGAAAGGTCCTTCCTGTACTACGAAAAAAATTGTTGATGTATTAGAGGCAGAGCTTTATGGACTTCGGGCTGCTGTGGGTAATATTTTTGGAGAAGCCCTACAATTATACCCTTACAATTTAGTGTCAATTAAAGATGCCATAATGCCATTTTCAGAAATGTTAGTGGGTTTTTGCTTCAGTTCCACTGTGGCTTACCACACTGCAATTTTGATCAAAAAGCTCCGTTTTGCTTTCTCCACCTGGCTTTCTCCAAGGCTTTTAATGTAGTACTGATAGGCTTTGGCTGCATTCCAGGGTAGGTATTCTTTTAAGGTCCCATCACCTTACCCCTAATCCTTTGATGATCACATCAGAACACTTACTGGAGTGCATGGAAGTTCCCTCCCTGCTCACGTATCTTCCCTTACACAAGGTGCAGATGGAGAACAGGGCTGAAGAGTCCTTTTGTACAGATTGGTATTTGTAATTAAAATTATGAATTAAAAGGTGTATCACCAATGAATTTCATTTATTTGTTAAGAGATGCTATGAGGGATCCCCACAGACTGCTTTTTTGCTGTAATACCATTTAATATTTTCTTCAATGAACTAAATAACAAAATAGAGTTTTGAATTATAGTTTTGTAGTAAAGATTAATGAAATAGTAAATAATGAAGGCAAGTTTCTATCGTGGAGTGATAAGAATTATCTTGGCATATGCTCTTCCACCAAACTGAGCTTTCAGACTGCTGACTAAGAAGGCAAGGTATTCTGACATGCTGTGAGACTCCATCTTGGAAACTCAAAGGAGTGAGATGTTGTTACAAATAACCATCCTAGCAAAAGCTATTAGTGCAGTACTTAAAGTATAAGGGACAGTGTGATCTTGTAAGAGGCTAGAAAGGCCATAAAATGGAAACATCAGATGGTCAGAGAGAAGTAATTTTGCTTCTTACATGGAACTAATGAGGTCAGTTTTGGTGTGCCTCTTTCCAAGAGGAATTTATAAGAAAGAGATTGTTGGGAGGCAAGCTTACATGTGAGGTTTGAGAGCTGCAATGCTCAGA
The DNA here is from genome assembly GCF_012275295.1 of Melopsittacus undulatus. Taxonomy (NCBI): domain Eukaryota; kingdom Metazoa; phylum Chordata; class Aves; order Psittaciformes; family Psittaculidae; genus Melopsittacus; species Melopsittacus undulatus. The sequence continues at coordinate 92,364,930 of NC_047530.1, forward strand.
CACGTAAAAAAAAGATCCTTTGCCCGTTTGCCAGAGATGTCCTAAGTTATATGAAATGTTAGATTACATGATCCAACAACTTCTTAAGGTCTCAGGTCCTGTGAAACAACTGCTCCTTCCCTTTCATTTCACCATTTATGTGTGGAAGATTGAATATGTTGCATTTTAACTCCAGCATGGTGGCATTGGACCATCTGTGCTGACTGACCAACTGACTTCAGAAAAGTCACACTAGTGTCAGCCTGGAGTAATGCAGTGGCAGGCTATACAGTTTGTACAGAATTTTTGGGATACCTCAGGATAAAAGGCGCTATATAAATATAGGTCACTTTTATTAAATGCCTTGCAAATCGTTTATAATGCCTTTAAATATCAGAACAGCCATACCACATCAATAACCCCTGCACATGTGTTTACTTTATTTTAGAGTTTGCCACAGTTCACTATAAATGGCTTAGATATGTTCAGTAATTCAGTTATAATGAAATGCGCAAGCCTTCAATAAACGCACGTGTTGCAACTGGCCTCTGATGTAAATACTTTACCAACTATATGTACATTAGTGATGACTGTAGTAGGCTTGTAAATACTTTTTGTAATTCTTTGGACTCTATTCTCCCCTACCCTAACATAAGTTTTATAGTGGTGTGTAATTCTAGATTCACAGATTTTTAAGGCCAGGAGGAGCCATTAGATCACCTAGCCTGACAGTGTAACAGGGCCAGAAAATCTCATCTAGTTACTTAAGCAGTGAATCTAAGAACCATTTTTATTGTCTAAAGCACATCTTCCAGTTGGCATGTCTGCAACTCTTCAGGTGAAGGTCCTGAGATGTGAAAAATAAGTTAATGGGCTCAGAAATCTGTTGCAGTTTTAACCATCCTCACAGTGTGTCTTGTCTTCTTCCCCTACTGTATTCTACATTACATCTTTCTATACAACAGAAGATCTAGTGAGGAGAGCATCACCTTAGCTTTGAGCCTCACCCCAGATCTTTTCAGATTCTAACCTGCATGAAGTTTTTTTTTGTGGGGAAAAAGCTTGATTTAATTCTTGCTAACTTTTTTTCAACAGACCTCCAGGCATTTTTTCTGTTTTCTTTCCCATAATGGATAAATTCTTTGCGGAGAAGCTGTGTGAGAGCCATATGCCCTTTCAAATTAATTTTCAGCCTCTAAGCACATTACTGAAAGAATTCCTCTCAGAGTTCTAAGGCTTATACACCCAGAAAAGATGCCAGATTTTCAAGGGCCAGGCACTTCTGTAGGTATATGCATTAAATCAATTCCATGTTGAATTTTTCCAAGGATCTGAGTGTGTGTAAAGGTTGGTAAATAGAAGTTGAAGACCCCGAAAAGCCTTCGCACTTTGTGTGTATGTACCTATTAAAAAATACAGTTCTATTCTGTTTCACGTGTTGCTTGGCAATTGTTTGTACAGACTCACTGGAAAAAAGTAAATGTTCCCCCTTTCTGCCCACTGCCACACAGGTTTCTCACAATCATCATGTGCACTTCTCTGGACACTTTACCTGATTGCCAGCAGAAGTATTTTTACTCTTCCATGGTCCATTCAGGACAGTCAGAAAGTTTACAAGTTTCTAATCGGGTGGTTTTATTATCTGCCAAATGTACAGACTCATGGTATAGGTGCAGAGAAAAAAGAAGATGGAGAGTCTGGATATAAATGTAGTTTAATGCTTTCAGAAATATTATTCTACTATTCCAGATTGATTCTGGAGTCTATAAGAATAAGTAAAAGTACAGCATATACATTACAGGCAGGCAGAGGAACAAGTGGCAGGCAGGAGGAGTTCAGCTGGTAGATGGTTCCTTGGAGTTTTGTGCCAGAGCTAGGCACAGTATCAGGGAATTGCAGTCTGATAGTTTAAGCAGAAACCAGTAATAGTTAATTATTATGTTAATGAAAGCATGAAGGTAGGAGAGATCTATATTCTCCTGACAGATAGCTATGTGCAGATCAGATCTGAATCCACAGGAAAGTGCTGAAACCTCTTTAGAATAAAAATGCAAAGTTGAGACAGTGTGCATTTTTAATTGCTCTATTAGCACAAAATAAAAATGCACATAAACTTTAGTGCTTTTAATATTACACTTAGGAATGTTTACTTGCTGAAGGTAAAGTGCTTTGAGAAGGAAAGCATACTTCCTCACAGGGGCTGCTTCCCATAATTGGAGTATGACTGTTTAAATTGTAGCTCAGCAGAAATATTTTGATTCTGTGGGGCACCAGCAGCTCAGCAACAGTGCTGCCTTTCACATCCACTTCTTAAGTGTAACAGATCATTTAGACCCTGGGTTGGCTAGGCTCATATAAACCAGGTTTACAAAGAGTTATAAAAGCTTGGCTTTCCTCCTCCCTTCTCCCCCACATTCCAATTTTTCCCCTTATAATTTTACCACAAGGCAATGCAGTCAAAGCTTTTCTTGGATCATATGAATCTAGATCAATAAATATCAGTTGCAGAATGGGAATCTGTGCACAGGCATGTGCTAGAAGGATGAAATGGTTGTGTTAGTTTAAAGGAACCTCAAAGTTTGTTTTGTTCTCTATTTGCAGCGTATAATGCCTATGTTATATAGGTACCAAGCTGCAGCTGGAGCGGGAGTAAGTTTCTTCTGAAACAGCAGCAATGCTGGAATGTACTGTGGAGACTCAGATTGTTTTTCAGTTCTAGAGGCATGTATAGTAAGAAAAATGTTCTTATCTCTGGCTGGATAAGGGTACCACACGTTATGGAATAACCTGCATTTCAGCTGTGATCAGTTATTGTTGATATATATGCAAAGCATTTTACGGGAACGAGATGTTTGGTTCAACAACAGATTGTCAAAATCATTAAGGCAATTTTCTTCTCCCAGTGTGTAGACCCTGAGTCAGCCTCTACCAGTCTCTCCTCCCCTCATATCCCCCCTGCAAGAGATAAGTTATTTTACTAACTCTGAAATGAGAGAGTAAAATTCAGCCATTTTCAAAACAGCACTAGAAAGGTTAATCATTGTTTAGCAGCGATCCTGTGGGACCCAAATGATGCACAACAGTTATGTTTGCCCTGAGCCTACCTTATCTCAAACATACTAAGTTCAATAAATTTTAGATCAAGAATATGTTCCATGTAGTGTCTGAAGTAACTAGGCTCAAGTAGTGATTCTGCCACTAAACTGAGCACCATGATATTATAATCAGATTTTCTCATGCATCTTTGCATGGAAGTTCCTGTATAATGATACAGGAATTGCTGCAATGAGACCAAAGGCAGAGGGTACAGCCAAAGGCATTTCACCTTTCAAACTACAATGAGCTCCTGAGAAGATACAGTCGTTCTGAAAAGGTTTAACTAGAATGGTATAGAATTGTGCTGAGTCAGCAATGATGATAGCAGCCTCTGAAACCTGCTAAACCCATAAAATCAGCTTATGATTTAGCATGAGTTGTTGTAAGGGCAGTTGTTTCCCATATGAAAAAGTGGTAATTCTGTCATGTTTTGCTTTGAAGGAAATAAGGTACAAGATCATGGTACAGGAATCATGGCAGCAAGATTTTACTTAACCATCTCTTGCAGGCCTGTTCTATGATTTTAAGAATTCACTTCCCTTTATGCAGCCACCTCTTAATTTAGAAACTGAGAAATACTGATTCCCAGGGTAGAGGTTTGTGGGATTTTTCTTTTGTTGTTGTTGTTGTTGGTTGGTTGGTTGGTTGGGTTTCTTTAAGTTAAAAGGGTTCATTATACTTATCTCACTCAACTTCCTGCATAAAGCAACCATAGAATTCCAGCTAGGATTTATCAGTCTTTTGCAAAGTACTGTGCAATCTCTGTCCAGATGCAGCTGTATTCCTGATGAAGTGAGTGGGCTGAACACTGATATAGGTTCTTTTCATTCATGTGGCAAGGAGCAACATGCCATATATGCTTAGAGAGAAAGGGAGGAGTAGGGTTTTGTTTTAGCTTCCCTGATATATCTCTCCCACAAAATATGACACATAAACGTAATTGTATAATTTTTCATAAAGAAAAGCAATATCTTATTTGTCAGAAGTAACTTTTCATGGAAAAGCTCTTCTTTTAATTAATTAACATGCTTTAGTCATATAAAAATATAAAAAAAAATAAGTATTTTCTCCCATGCTTATTAGCCTCACTGGGAGTAAAAGTAGTTTTGATTAAACTTAAGATAAACAATACATATGTAGCCATGCAATGTTTATATTTATATGCCCACATTCTTAGCTTTCTATGTGCATAATCATATCTACCTGTACCAGAGTACCAGATAAAATCAATCAGGGGTGTCTCTTGATCTGTCTCACACACACACTTTCAAAACCTGAGAGTTTCACACTGTACAGTAAAACTGAGTGAAACAGACCTCATCCTAACTAAGGCCAGATTAGATCCTTAGAATCCAGCCCTGATGCAGGAGGCCTCCCACATCCAGAATTATCCGTTGGATGCACAGCCAGAGTAGGTGCCTTCAATAAAGCTGCTAGTTCTGTCGTAGTAATAGTGACTCTTAGTATATTAATATCATGTTTCTCATAATCGGGGACACTTTGGTGAAGCAGAATAGAGAAATTATGTGCTGCAACTTGTGGCTTTCAGCTCTATAGGCATATGGCAATACATTGTTAATGTAGAAGTCAATAGCTACATGTGGCTAAATTTCATATGAGGGTACCTTGCTTTTTAATTAAGTCCAAAAGATGCCTTTGGTTTGAAAAGCTTCCAACTGAACATAATTTACATTTCATTGTCTATTAGCAATGGTTTTAAGTGTTTTTATTCTTTTGAAATGTGAAAATATCAGAGCTTGAATAGCGTATTACAGAAGAAAAATGAGCTTAAATTAATTTCACAATTAGATTAACATCCATCTCCTCCTCTCCACTCTGTGTTCTGCTTATGCAATATCACAGGAGCACAGTCCTTGTTACTGTTTTCAACTGGTGTGGGGATGTCCTCATCACACACGGGCCCAGTGCAAACCTTCCTACACCTAATTCCCATGGTCCCTACTGCAGATAAGGTAGCAACAGTGAGGAGGCTTGGACTCAGCATAAAGGAGTCTGAGCAACAGAAATGGAGTTTGCTGAAGGCCAGAAAATGTATTGTCAGAGCAGCTAGTAGGCTGGTTCGTCTTGAGTCTGGTCCACACCTAGGTTGATAGATCCCAGCTGCAGCCAGTTAGAAGCATTAAATTTGCTCATAAATCAAGGACATCAAAGCGTTATTCAAATATTAATAAGTTAAGCATTGTACTATATGCCATACTTACCTGTGATGTGAGCACATTTTAATAGATGTATTTTACAAATGGGCAGATTTTAGTTTCATTAAACTTCTTTGCAAACCTACAATCAGGCACCATTGGAGCTGAGAGCTGAGAAAGGACCTTGGGATCTGTGATACTGTGCTGAAAGTATTGCCAGCCAGAATCCAACAGCACCAGTATGAGAGGTGTTCCTTCAGTCTCTGAGTCAGCCTCTCAATAACTCCTTCATTTTTCTCTATCTGCATCTGTGAAAGGAAATTTCCTGTTCTCTCTATCAGATAAAAAGAGCCGTGTCAAGAGAATGTGATTAGAGCATCCTATTCCTCAGCTTTCTCTGGTAAGCTGGTACTTGGTAAAAATGTGTTAAAAATAAGACACAATGAACAAGAAAAGTATACTCAAGTCTAATAGTTTAAATCCCAGAATACAGGGGAATCTGTGCAAAGCATGGTCTATTTATATGAGTTAGTAGTTAAAAGAACCATGGTAGAGAAAGTGGCAAGGAGCAGTTCTGACCCTGGGCAAAACAAATGTAGTTGCTTTACTTTGTTCACATCTAAATTGCAATTCAGTGGGAAGGACGACCTTGCACAGTTCTGTTTTGAGATGCACAAGACCTCTCAGGACCTTCTACCAGCTGAGATCAATGTGAGAAACCAGGGCAAAGATAAGTCAAGAGAACACAAGACAGGTCAAAGGTTGAAAACTCACATTTTTGCCCTTTGTAATCCTGTGGTGTTGTTACTGACAGAACCTGTAGTTGCTGCGATTACAAGATTGTATAAGGCAGCAGCACAGACTGTGGGTCCCTCATGTTTTTAGAAGGCAATCTTTAGAAACATCATTACTCTACATCTCCTGAAATCCCTTAGATAGACATTTTGCTGTGTAAAGTCCTCATTAAATTGATCTAATTTCATTGACCAATTTATAACAAGTAAGGCTGTGATTACAATGATCCAAAGTAAAATATGACCCACCTGATCAAGATAGGCTACTTCTAACAGTTTGGTGTAGCAGAATCAGAAGTTTGTGGATTATTGCAGATGTCACTAAGCATAATGCCTGGCTTTTGATATGATTCTATGGATTTAAAATTACTGGTTTATATTTAGTAAAATATGAGAATTTGGCAAGTGCATTTTAGTCAAAAAACATAACCCAAACAGAGGTTTGGGTATTTTTTACTCAGCATTATTAATGAATATTGTTTCAGCAGTGTGCATTTCACAGGTAAATACATGACCAGAAATTTTAAGAATGGTGAGTTTGAAAAGTGGACTAGGGTAAACTGGGACCCAGAAACAGGGAAATGACTCAATTTGAACTACATGGAAATTCACTGGCTGGCATCAGAAAACTGCAATGATCAGGCATGGATGTTGTGGCTTTCTGTTTTCATTCCTTAATATGTCTATATTTTTATGCAGATGTAATGCTGTATTACAGTAGCACTGCAGGAGCCATTGTTGAAACTCCGACCCTGATGGTAAGAAGTATTTTAGCAAAATAAAATTATAAACCCATTCCATGCTCTGCAGAGCTTACTGACAGTAACCCCAGTTGTACAGCCCGGGGTAACCTCCAACACTCCTCTGACATCACAGAGAAAATTACAACTGTGCTACTACTTGTTGCAGTCCATCTTACCTAACCCCTTATGAAAGTTAAACAGAGGGACACATATTTTGCTGAGATGAGACAGCAGGCTGAATTAGGACCCCAGAGATGGTTACATGGATTGCTTGTTCAGGATTGTACCAAGCCTTTTACTTGCCCCATCACAACCAAGTAACCTTCTTGTGGCAACCACAGTAATTCCCTGCAGGGGGCAGGGATATTAAGAAAGTATGTTTAGAGTCTCTTAATGTAATTTAGCAGCAGGAAACTAGGAAGGAGTGCCAGAATCATCTGAATAGCCAGTTCTTTGTGCAGCACTTGCAAATGCTCTACCTAGGCCACAACAGGGCAATTGCTGCTTCATTTGAATTTATTGCTAAGAAGTGTTTGTCTGCAAGTACATTTCACACCTGATTTAAGGCTTTTCATTTACATGTGACTTACCTAACAGTAAATTTACAGTTTAAGTGTGGTTAATGAAAATTAGTATTTGATTCACTGGAAACTCTTGTCTGACTTCCCAGCTATTGGCATATATAAGCTCTCTAACAATTCCAAGCCAAAAGTGTTTCTCTCCTAAGACCAAGTAAGTCTGCTAGGTGATAGTGTTGTCAACACCTCGTAGTGCTGAATGTAGTATATTGTACTTTTTGCACCTGAATACTGTGGAAGTGTCCTTGTTATAGTTCTGTGGTAAATCAGCCATTAAAATATTCATTATAATAAACATTCACTTAGACCAAGTCAGTAAGCAGAAAACTCAAAGAGCTATGTAAGCATAGTGAAGAGATGGTATCTGTATTGAAGAGCTTGTGTGAAAAGAATGATCTAGGCCAGGGATATGCAAAGGCACGGAGACAGAAGTGACTTGTCTCAGGTTATGCCACTGTTCAGCGACTGGTCCTAAGTGGCAGTAACTCAGCCATTTGATGGTGGTGTTTCCACTCTTTACCATATTGGTTACATGAATATAGTAACAATATTTATTTACAGAAGATTAACAAAGTAGTTTAGGTATCAAAGACCAAATGACAGCACGGTAAAAAAGAAACAAAAAAACAAAACCAAAAACTCAAACCAAAACATTAACAAAAATTCATATCCTCCCTTGTATCCTTAAAACCCAGTTAAAAATATCAAGATAAATTTATCCCTTTGTTGCCCTTAAAGAAAAGACATCAGGGATGAATTTGGCCCCATTTTGTTCAATTTGTACTCAATTTGCTAAGCTCACTAATTTTCTCTTGTTTTACTCTCTGTTAACTGAGAAACAGCAGCCCTTTGCAATAGGCATTAGAAGCAGGAAATCTCCAGGTATGTTTCTAATTGCCAGACTTTCATTCCCTCTTTCTCCTGTTCCTGTTCTTAAGGAAGCATGAGGGGGTGGTGTGAGCATGAGGTGCCACTAGGGAAGCAGAAAGAGTATCAAGGTCAGGGTGAAAACCACACAAGAAGCAGGAAGAGATGCTTGCAGTTAGGTTCATGACCTTTGTATTTTTTTCTGATTGTCCAGGAGAGGGAAGAAGCGGGTAGAGAAGGAGAGATAGGAAGTTAACATTAGAGCAGATGTGTGCATAACCCCTGCTAGAAAACATCAGAGAGTTATGAAGGTTGCATTGAAGCTGCTAAAACTTGTACAGTTCTTACTGCTGAACATCTGGGAAAATCAGAAGTATGTCTGGTTTTTGTTCCCAGGCAGCTGAGGTAGTTCCAACAGGTTAAGTTCAAAGCCTGTGTTTCAAAAGAACAACTGAACCATAGAAAAGACTTGTTTGGTTATTCAAAAAATATTTTAAATATTGAAAATATTTTCAAAGCAAAACAATACCATTTGTAATTGGTAAAACTGAAGTTCTTACCAAATATAGTAATTTAAGATGTTCATAAAAATTGGCAGGTAGTAGCCTTTGTGAGCACCTTCAAATTCTCATTGAGAGAGTTGCATTCTTCATCATTTCTCTCTGTGTTCTGACTTGAATGTAGTAATGTACATGTCCTGCTCTACAAATTCGTGAATGGAAAACTGTGACCAGGTCAGAGTTCTGCTTAATTTTGTCCTGGCTTGTTGAGGTCTCAAACATTTCAGTTTAGGCACATTCCTGAAGAAGATAAAATCTTTCTTTCCAGTGCCTTGGGGAACAGTTTCAGTGCATCACCACAAAAAAGTCTGTTAAAAAATTCAAGCTCAATCTTTGCCCTATTTCATTACATATGCAATCACATAGCATTTTTTAATACTCGTGTTTGAGACAAGACTACAAAACTCAGTGTCTTCTGAGGCAGTGGGTGGTGGATCACTGCAATGGAAAGATGCTTGGTAGAATCGATACTCTGTAAGACCTCTGATGGTTTTCTACAAGGTTGGAAGGAATGACGAGTCCTTTTATTCAGTGGTCCACCAGTTAATAAAAGTTTGTACACTTGTGTGTAGGTGATCTTCTCCACCTCCCTGTAACTGCTGAATATATTGCCACCTGCATTATGCTCTGAGCCACATTTTCTGTTTCAGTAGGAAATGCTAAGAAGCTACTAAGCAGCCTTCAGCCAACTATAAAACCAACTTTGGAAATTGTAGTGACTTGATTTTTCCAAACACTATTAACAGAAATAATTGTGCAAAATGAAAACAAATAGTTAAAATATTGGTGTTCTGACTGTGAGTAGCTATTTGCCTACAAGTTAATTGCAGGTGTAGTCAAGATACTCCAGAACTTAAATAGCTTTTTGGACTCCATGTGTGATATTCTCTGGTGTTTCACATACACAAAAGAGTTGAGGTCTGTTTTCAAGACTTTGCACCTTGTGATGTCCAAGATTATGACTCTTTTATGTGTCAGGGAGCATGTCAGGAAGCGCATAAGGGTCATCTATTGGTAGAAGAGAAGAAACTGAGTTCTTGGGGATTCCAGGTTATGTTTGGATGGAAGCCTGTCAGCATCTCTGGGGAGTCAGGAAATTAGACCATGCTTCATTTACCTTTCTTTTTTTGTGACACTGGAGTCACATTAGTGAAAATCTGTTCAATTTCATGTATACCAATAATAAAGCATTATTGGCTCTACTAGATTATTAGAAGATATAAAAATATCACCAAATGTGCTTGCAATGAATGGTTACCAGGGCTAATTGAAGTTTGGTGTGACTGGATTCTGCAAACAGGGAAAATTGGTTTATTGAATGGAAATAAAATAAAATTTAAAAAAAAGTTTTATTTTTGTAAGCATTCATGAGGGTAATGATTCTTTTTGGGATATTACATGATGCTGAGCTTTCTGGGGAGAGCTAGTGTCAGGACACCTTTTGTAAACCAAGCAGATGATGTCCAGGTGTTTCTTTGTTGACATTGGAGAAGCCAGCAGCCTATCTGATGGATTTCTGTGAGCTCCCCATTCAGTCATCAAAGCAGTAATTGCTGCATCTGGACATGCAGAACAAATTGTGAAGCACTTTCCAAAACTGGACTTCGCCTGAATTCTGGGTTTTACAAGCTCTGAAGATCAAAATGTAATCTGCAAGCAGAGGGGAATGAACTGCTAATTACAGTATATTGTCAGATGCTCATTTAGAGGAGAGCCAAGATTAAACCAACTGCAGGACAAAGTGTCTTACTCTGTGAGAGCCTTGCTTGATATCTAGATATTGATGATCCATTCTTTTTTCCTCTGCAAGTTTAATTCTTTGCCTATTTTCCAGCTCCAACAGTGTTCTTTATTTATTCAGCTGGCTTAGTTCTTCCGTTTGCTGTACACCTTTGAATATTTCAAATTTTGCTCCAGTGAAGGTCATAAATTTGTGAAATGTCAGAATTTATCTCAAAATGGGATTTCTGTTGCCTCATTAAAAGTGTATTTTCATGCTTCCTGTTCTAAACTGATTCCTTCAACTTGCATTCAGAAATCCCATCAATATTCATAAAGATTCAGAGAATAATATGTCTGCTGAAAAGTTAAGTACTGGAATTATCACTTGAGAGGGGCTTAATTAATTTTAAATGATAAAGGATAAGGATCTGTGAACAGAGAAGTCATCTGTGAACACCTGCATAAAACTAATAAGTCCTGAACTAAAGACACAAGAATGGGGATAAAGACCTGTTTGTTTCTTTTTTGACTCTAGCCTGAAAATTACTATATTCTTGAGAATCAGAGGAGGAAATTAATCTTCTAGAAATCTCTGTTAACAGTAAAGAGAACATGTTCAGGTACTCAGGACCCATGCCTAGAGTTGGAAAGCTTTCATACATTGCCTTATTTGTTAATAGTGCCTGAGCACAGCAAAGCTAGCAATAAAAAGGGTCCCTGTAGGCTTCATCTACAAGTAAAGTAAACAGTGCCAGGATGCATTCCTCAGTGATGGAACTCAGTTCTCTGTGCTATGAGATTGCTGGAAAAGTTCCTGGCACATTTTCACTTCTATCACCTGGAAATCTACACAATTCATAGACATGGTTCAGGAGTTAGCAGCTTGTAATAAACATTGAGGATACAGCCACCCTGTTACAGAGTGAAACTAATGTCATGGAGGCGGACTGTTCCATGCTAGTTGACATTAGTACCAAAGAGAATGTCTGGGTACATATCAGCCCTCTTAGACAAGCTACATGCTGTCTTAAATCAGTCTCAGTATCAGGAAATCATAGCTTGTTTACCTGAACGCTTCTGGGGAAATAAATTGTGCCTATAGTTCTACAGACCAGACTGGCAAAGCACCAGAAAAACTATTTGAGTCACTGTGAGGTCCCCACTGACAGCTTTCACTGGCTTGCTACCATACCTTTCCTGTGTCCTTCAAGGCCTGTAAGATAATTTCCTTGTGATGATAACACTGCTGGGATATTCTGGATTCACATTCCTAAAGATGAAAGTTCTTGTTTACCCATGGAGCACTTGCAGTATAGGAAATGCCAGTGTTTTCTCTTCAGAGCCTTGCCAGCATGACTTATTCTTAAAGTGGAGTGATTGCTTCTAGACTAATAAAGCCTAATTTATTTTAGCTACTAATTCCCTTGTAGGCATCTTGATGGGTAGCTATCAGCTATGCTACCTAGAATTACGGCTTTTGTTAGACACTTGGAAACTCAGCATCTGGTGCAGAAGTTAATCTAAGGTAAGGTCGCCTGCAGCCAGAATCTGACCCTGGCTTGCAATTACCCTTAGTCAGAACTGAACTCTGTTGCACTGCCAATCTTGTAAGTCAACATGTTGCTCAGAGTGTTGGAATTTGACTTAGCATCCTTTCTGGTGCTGTAATAAATCATTAGATCAAGTGGGGAAACGAGGTAACACACTATCTTCTCCCATACTCAGTATCACAAAAAGATACCCGGGAAGTTGCTCACTTACCCTCTGCCTGCCATCAGAGGATTTGCACTGCAGAGATCACAGCTCTGCCATCAACTATTGCCAGAGTCAGGAGGCAGTGTGTAGAAATTGAACAGGGAAAGAAAAGAGGGAAAGAAATTGAAGTTTTGATTTTCAAAATGTACAGTTAGAAATATGTGGGCAGGAGGTTCACTGAAGAAGAGAGAGAGTATTGATCAGCTGTTAACAGCTCAAAGCTGAGAAGGTCCTTGCTGCCTTGTTGGGATTCCACTGGAATGGCAACACTGGAAGATGCTGCAAAATCAAAGTGACAGATGGGAAGAAGGAGGGGCATTGATTCCAGTATGAAGGAGGCAGAGAGCAAGTGAGCTTGCTGGGGAGGATAAAACAGGGTTGGTATTGTTTTGAAAGACTCCCTGATTCAAAGTAGGATGAAGAGATGATTGATGGAGGTAGGTGAACAAAGAGAGGTCAGGGAATGGTGACTAATAGAATAACTAGAAATGACAGTTGCCTGAATGACCCATGTAGTAGAAACCAGTAATGACATGCCTTATACTCCCAAGAGTAGTTGTCAGTAGCACCCAGTAGAAAATTAAGCTAGACAAACTCTTAGCAGTCCAAACTGCCTGAAACTTGCTCTGGCAAAGGGCACTGATTGGCTCCCAAACTGTTGCTGTCAGGAAGGAGGCCAAGGACCAAATGCTTCTTTCCCTCTTGGGGTGGTCTCAGTGGTCTGAGTGAGCTCTGTGTGTGGCAGAGACCCTGTCCCTGCCACTGCTTGTCTTGCACCTATTCTGCAGACAGAAGGCCTCTGTCTGCAAACTTGTTAAACTGGCATCTTCTATCAGCAGTAGATTCACTAAAAGAAACATGTAGGAAGGGAGAGTGTATTTTGCTGATGTTCTTTATTTCAATCATACAAAGAAAATGACAATTTTTATATAGAATCCATTAGGGATGCAAGAGGCATCGGTTCCTAGCTCTAGGGTTCTTTCTTTTAACCAGACTGTGGCAATGCAAATACAGCCCATCATGATATTTATATCTTTAATTCTTGCATTCACCACATTACTAACACACTGATGGGCCCCTTGTTCTTCATTTGTCTATTTCCTTAAACTTTCTGCCCCCTTTTTTATTATTATTATTTTTTCTGTCATGTGTGCAGTTCTTGAAGGTCAATCAGACGTCACGGATAGAGCCATTCTGTTCAGGGGCTCGCAAGCAGCTTGTTTATGAATGAAGAAGGCTTTGTGAACTTCCAGGGACCTGCTGAGCTTTTTTATAAAACTACCAGTGGGACAAGGAGCTTGGGAAAGTAAAGGCCTCTTACGGAAACAGAAAACAGAGGCATACTGCCAAAAAACCTAGGCTGACATTCTGGTTTGTCAGAATCATGTCCAAGTAACAAGTTTCTAGAAAACAGATCAAGTATCTATATACCCAGGGTTTGAGCCTACCATATGTGAGCACAGGGCAGCATGTATGCTAGGAGACTGGCATAGCAAGTCAAGATTTAACCATAAAAAGTGTCATAAAACAAACAGATCAGGAGGACCAGAGCTTTGTGGAACAGAAAGCAGAAGGATAAACACAGCTTAAAGAAAAAAAAATTAATGGACTATGGCTGCAATATATGCAGCAGCAGATGCATGTTGATTTAATACTGCTTGTTACAACTTTTTTACCATTTTTTTCTGTCTTAAAATTAGTGTTTCATGCAACTGACAGGACATTATTTTGTTAGAGACACGCACAAACCCTTCTAAAAAAAGAAAAAATGTAGGATTCACAAATTATGCACAGTAAAGGCAAACAAAGAGTTTTGACTCCACTGCAATAGCTGGCTCATGAAGATAATTTTGAAGTGAATATTTTCTTCATCCTGATATCCTATATTGAACACTTGTCTAGCTTGTATATGTACTTTTAGTAAGTACAGTGGAATCCTACACTGAGAGTTTGGTAGCCTTATCAGCTATCATCTCTATAGAAGTTCATAATTCTGAAAACACCTGAGAAGCTGGAAGTTTAGTTTGAGAAATTATCAGAGAGTTTTAGATAAGTGAAGATTAGTGTCAGGCAGGTGAAGACTGGGGGAGGGCTCAGAAATTAAGAAGCCATAAAATTGCTTACTCTGTGTGTTCTTAATTTTTTCACTGTGTTATTTCTGTTGCAAAGTTAGCAGCATCCCAATTGCCATTGTTGGATAATACCAGTGGGGAACAGGGAAATACGAAGGAGATGGCTCAGCCCATTCACGTTTCTACTTCTTCCATTTTGTTTGATTGGGCATTTAGAGTTTCCTAGGGGAATGGGTTAACACTAGATATGGTATGTCCTGCTCTGTAATAACCCTTGGAAGTGTACTACTACTTGAGTAAAGCCAAAGTGTGCAACTGGTTCTTAGGTTTCAACTGGTTTTTAGGCTTCAGTAGAAAAATTCTTTGAATCTCATAGATTCTGTTTGAACCTCTTGGATTTTGTGGACTTCTCATGTGTATAGCAGCCCTCCTGCATGTAGCTGGAGAAAGAATAGAGGAACTAGCAGAATTGTTAATTGGCTTAAATTTCCTTTACTCCAATGTAAAATTTAGTTGCCAGCACAGTGGAAGCCAGCTGGATGTTATTTACTGGAACTTTCATTGTTGTACTCATCGTTACAGTTCCTTCAGGGAAATGCTGATACACTTAATGAAAGCAGATTTAGGAACATATAGCAAAGTAACACAGAGATAGGCAAGCAGGAGCCTAATCCAGGCCTCAGTGTTTTTCCCTGACAATTGGCTGTGCAGCCTATAGGTGCTACATATAGTCTTTCTCTGAATATCCTTGGTATTTCTTTAAAAAAACGGTAACAAGGACAAAACCTGAGGGAAAGCACATAATTTGTCCCCAAAGCTCCAGCGCACCAAACATCCAATACAGTTTGAGAATGCTTGCTAATGTCAAAGAAATAGTGAGTTGTGCAAATCCTTGGTTGAATCTTTCTCTGATTTACCTTCCAACTCTTGCCTTCCTATCTCTGCATGACCATCATTATCAAAATTGCTATCATCATTATTCCTTTTTTCCTTCTTTCTCCTGCCAAGACGGCCTTATCTCCTGGGGTATTTCTAGTTCCATGCCATCATGCTTTTCTCATCTTAACATTAGAGTCAGGCTATTTTCACAGGTAGATGTGGCACTTGAGGGATGTGGTTTAGTGGTGGACTTGGCAGTGGCCCAAGGCAGTGATTGGCCTTGCTGATCTTAAAAGTCTTTCCAAGCCTGAAATATTAGTGATTCTATATTCCATGACACCTGGGCACAATTAAGCCCTGTAGATAACAAGGGAACATTCTCCTTAATGTCAGATTTGACATTTTAGCCAGCAGGTTTGGGGAAAACTCTAATCAGCCCCTGAATCCCTCATTTGAAGTTGACTGTAGAATTTAACTGTCAAGCTGTACCAAACTGTTGTGCATAGGCACAATATTTGTTTCTGCCCCCAGTGACTATGAATTGTTTCTCTGGGGGGAAGACAGGAGGCTCATCCCTGAAATAAGGGAAACTCATTTAAATTTCAAATCTGTTTTTCAGCAGAACTTTCTGAAAACAAGAAAAGTTGTGAGAATATATTTAACATGCACAAAATGACATTTACCACCTAATTTCATTGTTTGAAACAGCTAACCTTTTCCAGCACAGTGTGAAAAATAAAAGAATAGCAATTCTCTGGCAGACATTTAGCATGTGAAATTTTAGTTCTAACAGATAATTTTGGCAATGTCATGTAAGTAGCCTTAAAAACAAGGCTATGCCTAATATCTGTAAGATGAATATTGGTCACCCTGTACAACTTAGGGTAAAAAAATCACTTTAAAATATGATCTTTGTTTTGACATTTCAGGATACCTTAGAAATACAAATTAAATCTCCCATGCTTCCGCTGTACTCAGTGTGTGTGTTTTTTCCACTATTTATCTATACTGTGTTATATCCAAAATTATGCAGTTAATTTAAAGATGAGCTATTTCCTTAGCTGGGATTGCAGGCCTTGCAAAAGTTGGAGATAAGAAACCCACTAAACAAAGTGAGAGCAAAGTTTAGAGTGACAAGAGTTTCTGAGCTGGATTTAAAGAAGATTGATACTGTGTTTCTTGAGAGGAGACATCTGTACAGCTGAATAAGAAAATCAAGAAAGAAGCCATGGCAGGGGGATTGGAACCAGATGATATTTAAGGTCCCTTCCAACCCTAACCATTCTATGATACTACGATTCATTCTATGAAGTTGTCTTCTGTATAGGCGTTAGGACAGAAGAAAGAAGACTCAATATTTATTAACTTGATTGGAATCCCCCAAACTGACAAACCTAAAATGTTTTTGGAGGGAAGCTTGGTACTGCAGATGCTATCTAGTGTTATTCTCAAGAAGGAAGAAAGTAACTTTGAAATCAGTTCAGAGGATCAAATCACCATGTGAATTGCTTTATGGGTTTTGACTGACAAAGGAAGACTGAAGCCAAATTCAGTGACTCCTGAAAACTTACCTTGGAGGGCCAGGTGACAAAATGCTGATCTATACAGCTACTGTGCTAAGTGGAAGCATTCATCCTCTTTGCATAAAGAAAGTCTCACTGACACTCATTTCGCAACTCCAGCTGGCCTTAAAGAGAGGCCTGAACCATGCAGTGATAATTTTGTATTCTGCCACCTAAGTTTCCTCCTGCTGCAAAAGTCCAGCCTGATGACTCTGCTGCATAGAATTCCTTCTGCACTGAAACTTGCCATATAAGGATTCAGTAGAGAGCAAGTTTTATTTATGCCAATATATGTTTTGCTCTTTGGAAGCTATTTGAAAATGTTATGGTCACTAATTGATTCAATATTTTTTGACAAAACATCATCATGGTTGAGGCCTTGCTGTTTTTCATAGACAAAGCCAGTACCACAGTTTGTTTTTGTTCTTTACAAAGGCTTTGCAGCACATGTGGTACAAACCCCTCCTTCCTCTCCTTGTCTCTATCAGCTTAAAGTGCAGATGGCAGAGTTTTCTTAGGCATGTGCATAGTAGATTCAGAAGGGGGAGGTTCTAATAATCACAAAAGGCTCTCCTTCCCTCCTTCTACTTCTATGAGCTCCTACTCAGATTCTGGCTTTAAAACTCCTTGTTTAGTGACCAGTGCACTACATTTGTCTCCATGTGTTGATGGGATGTTCAGCCCATCTTGCAGCAAACAGAGCAGGAAGTATTCCTGCCAGTTATACTGCACCTAAACACCTACAGTACTATGGCTAGGGGACCTGGGCTTTCCCTAGCTACAGACACGAGGTTCCTGGATGTTTTAAGGCCACTCAGCTGAAGTAGTTGTTGGCAGTAGGAGTAATAAGGCTCTTAAAGTAGGGTGAGCATGAAATGGAGGCAGTGAGCCTCTACAAAAGTTTGTATTGTAGTAGCCACAGTAAACACCCCTGCCAATGATTAAGGTATTGGTATCCCCTTGTTGGAGGCTGGAGAATAGTGATCTAGACCTGGGGACTGTGAGCTAGAGTCAAAGAAAACTCTTAAGTAATGCCCATCTACAGAAAATGCGAGGTGATGCAGAATGGCATCCTGATGCTGAGGTTAGGAAGGAGTCTCCTACAGCTTTGCAGAGGCCTTGGTAGAGGAAAGAACATGGTAGATTTCATAAGCTACATGGTAGATTTCTACATGGAAATTTCATATTTCCCAGTTCCAACTCAGAAACAGGTATTCTTTAAATCCACAAATAACTCTGTTCCACACCTGAGAAATATCAAGACTCCATCAGAATTGTCCCATTGTGCTTTCATCTCATACTAGCCTGTAAGGAACCTGCAAAAACCTTTCCAGAAAACAAACATGTCCTGCTTTTTCTACTCATCTTTTGTCCACAATGATTCATGCTTTATTTAGAAGTGTTGGTTATTTAAATATATTTTTGGCAATAATTATTCTTACAAGGCAGGGGTCTGTTCTGTATGTGGAGAGACTAAGACTATGTCTATAATGTCATGCTAACTTCAGGCAAGACTTTGACCTCGTTGTCCCCATGACCTGTTTTTATTTGTTACTGCAGCTCTGGTCTGAAGTGAGCCCACTGACTGTAAATGAACTTGGCATTGGACAAAGACTACACATGATTAGTTTTTGTTATGATGGTCAATTCACACACAACAAACCAGACAAGGAGCTTCAGTAAGCTTAAGCCCTGCTACCAAAGGACAACTAAGAGTAGCTGTAAAGATCTCAGACTTGTGAACTTCAAGAGGCAAGGAGCAAGGAAAGGCCTGGCAAAAGTTGGAGTATTGTGTGCAGTCTTGATGTCCTCAATGTAAAAAGGACATGGAACTGTTGGAACAAGTCCAGAGGAGGACCACGAGGATGATCAGGGGACTGGAGCACCTCCCATATGAAGACAGGCTGAGAAAGTTGGGGCTGTTCAGCCTGGAGAAGGCTGCGTGAAGACCTCATAGCAGCCTTCCAGTATCTGAAGGGGGCCTACAGGGATGCTGGGGAGGAACTATTTATTAGGGACTGTAGTGATAGGACAAGGGCTAATGGGTTAAAACTTAAACAGGAGAAGTTTAGATTGGATATAAGGAGGAAATTCTTTGCTGTAAGAGTGGTGAGGCACTGGAATGGGTTGCCCAGGGAGATTGTGAATGCTCCATCCCTGGCAGTGTTCAAGGCCAGGTTGGACAGAGCCTTGGGTGACATAGTTTAGTGTGAGGTGTCCCTGCTTATGGGGGGGGGTGGGGGGGAGGGGGGGATTTGGAACTAGATGATCTTAAGATCCTTTCCAACCCTAACTCTTCTATGATTGTATGATTATAAGTTTAGGGAAGAAGTTAGTGAAAATATCTTGGACACTTCTTTGAAAGTAGGAATGAAAAGGCAACACAGTAATAATTATGTAGCAGATGATTGATCTGAAGGACTCATTGGTGCAGATGTCATGGAGACTAAAGGTTTACTAGGTTTTCAGAATCAGTTAGATGAATGTGAACATTCAGGGCAAGTTATGAGGAATATAACATTATTGTCCTTTGTAGAATAAGCCAACTGTAACAGAGAGTTCTCTTCAATTTACTATTGAGTTTTGCTGTTAAAGCAAAGCTGGTTACTTTCTGCTCTGATTATTTCTTTCCTGCATTCTTTCTTTTTGACATACAGTACTTCAAGCAAGACCTGAAATTCTGTGTGATTTCCATGGAGTCCCAGATGAACTGTGACCTCTTGAGTAATGAAGCTATATGATCTTAACTGGAGAGTCCTATGTTAAAACCAGAACCTATATTATAAATAACATTTATTTCCCCAGCATTGTGAAATGTTTCAGTATTTTTTTTATACTGAGCTAATGTTTCAGAGAGCTCCTGAGTATAAGTACTTGATATTCTTACACAGTGCTAGTTGAAAGCACAGTAACTTTTGCTGTTAAGAAAAAAAAATACTGGAAAATTTCCAGAATGTCAGTCTTATTCCAACAGGAGAGTTTATTGAATGCATCATGTCATCATGCAGTTTTGTGCCCTCTATTTCTGCAAAATTTGCATGAATTTAAAATAAATCCTTTTTTGAAAGTCTAATCAAATGTAAAAACTGTCATCAAGATCATTCTTGAGGAAATTGGTGGCCTGTGGGGAAGCAGAATGAAAATCAGGATTTATTTTTTAAAGTTTTAACCATTGTAGGTCTTGATGTCTTCAGACATGGCATGCTTATTCTGCTCCTTGATTGCTGTGACCTACATTGTGCCTTCCTCTCCTAAAAAGATCTGATGGAACAACTGTTGTTACAGGGCTCCTGTGACCTACTAGTGCAATAATACACTTCTTGAGCTACAAATCAGATACTGACCTGATCAGATAATGTTGTAAGCCATTTAGAAATGCAGACTGACTCAGAACAATTTCCACCCTGACTCTTCAATGAAAGCACACCAAACCCAAGCTTTTTGAATGAAACATAGAAGCATAGAATAGTTTGGGTTGGAAGGGACCTTCAAAGGTCATCTAGTCCAGCCCCCCTTCAATGGGACATCTCCAACTGTATCAGATTGCTCAGAACCACATCCAGCATGGCCTTGAATGTCTCCAGGGATGGAATATTTACCACCTCTCTGGGCAACCTGTTCCAGGGTTTTACCACTCTCATTGTAAAAAATTTCTCATGGCTAGGCTGAGGAACATAAAGGACTCTTGCTCTTTTATTCTATGTTTCCATCTCTGGATGACTCAGAGGCCCCATTATCCCAAGTGTCCTATGACTTTTCCATACCAACACAGTATTGCTGGGTCTTAGGCAATCTAGAAGCATAGATGCTACTGCTAGCTTGGCTACAGGAACAAGAGCAAGTGAAAACATTCTGTCATACTAATACTCAATTATACACTGTTTTAAACTTTTCAGGTGATGATACTAATCATGTCTTACTAGTGGTCTGAAACAGAGCCAAGGATTTGCATGCCATTTCTGAGAAATTCTCAAAAGCAAAGGTCTTAATTCCATACCAGTAATTCTGTAACACTCTTTAGGGGGAGTGGGATTTTAATGTATGGGATAAGGCATGATGGGTAAAACAAATTATCCCAAAGTTCCTTTGCTCTGTCTGAAGTGAACATGAAGGCCTTGTTTTAGCTCCTGTTTAGCAGTTTGTAGACAGTTGCAGCTGTTACTGAGTTGCCATTAAGTTAGTGGAAGCTTTGCTTAGTTTGAAAAGAGCACAGAGTCTGTCCTGTGAAAATCTCGAGGCTTGGTCCTATCCTTTGGATATGGAATATAGGCTGAATATAGGCATCTATCAGTCTTTTTCCAGAGAACTGGTAGGGCTCATTGTTCTCCTTTAAAAAATAACTACAAGCAAAGCAGGACATGCCTTTTATGTAAGAACAGAGTAACTAGGAGTTTCACCTAGAAAGGAGGAGAGCCACTGAAATAAAAGTATTTTTATCTATAACATGTTGGGACTGCACAAGCTCAGAGATCGATTACATTTTGCTTAGGTTTTTGTTCTTAAATTTTTTTTTGTTGTTGTTCTGAAGTTCTTAAATCAACAATTTCTCCAGGCATATGTATAGTGTGTAATTAAAACTTACAGGATTCAGATAGCTATTGGGAGAAGCAGATAAAGGAAGCCCCAAGAAATCATTCTTAATGTTCCAGCACCAAAAAATCAGAGCCCCTAGTTGAATGAAAAGTTTCCTTCTTATTGCCTACAAGTAGTTTCTGTAATTGGCAAAATTGCCTGTTATTGTTTGAGTGTGTCTGGATCTGCTGTGGTAGGTTTTATATGTTTGAGAATTGACTGGAAAGAAAAGCAGTGGCTTTCCCAAGTCACTGTTTCATTCACACAGACCGAGCTGTAGGTATGAGATTAACAGGGTCTGACATGAATGGAGCCCCTTCTCTCTCAGGCCTATTGGAAAACAAAACACATACCGGCATACATTTGAGCAACTGTGAGTTGACTTTGGAGAGCACTGGTATTTTTACACGATAACAGTCCATTGGATTCCCTCATAAGTCTTTCAGTTCTTCATTACATAAGGACTTTTCCTAAACTGCAGAGCAGAGAGCAGCATGTATGTAATCCCTGTTTCACACTAATGCATCACATGTGCTTTGGATTTCTAACATCAATATTTGTAGGAACATACAGTAGGGCTCTTTCTAGGAGTAGGGGTTGGATTCTCACACTTACCAGCCTTCATGGACTCTCCATAATTCACTGAGCATGGGCTTTGCTTTTCTTTATTTAATTCTTGTACTTGAAAATTGCCCCTTTACATTTAAGTATTGTGGAACCCTCCAGTAGCAATGAAGAGAACTACAACATGACATTTACAAAAAGTCTTTCTTATAGGTGAACACCACTGGACAGTTTTTATTTATCTCCTAAGATAATTGTTTTAATTGATCTTACTGGCTAGGTTTCCATCAGGTGTAAACCAGCACATCTGTACCAATTTCAATGGTAACATTTATTTACAGCAGAGAAAGGGTTAATCTAATCTAATTCCTGTCATACCTGTAGACAGTGAAATCTGTAACAATAGTTTTAAGAATGTTCTTCATTAACTGGTTAATATGTCTAGAATAGTTTTTGTGGCCTGATCCTGTAACATTCCAGAGGGAATTAACAACTGGTCTTATTAATTATAGGAGGCCATGGTGCAGAAAGAATTCCCAGGCCTGCATGCCCAAAAGAAGGGTGTTGTAATCCCTAAATGTAAGTGCTAGGTCCTCTTGATGGAATCCAGAACTTAGTGCTAAGTAGCAAGGTTCCTGATACCTGGTGGGCCAAAGTAGGTGTCTCAGAATGGGAGTCAAAGCAGTCAATGCTGAGAGCAGGAAGTCATGTAGATTAACCAGCTGGAAGTGTTAAGCACAGAGCCCTCTCTGGAGCAGAGCTTTACATTCTAGATGGCACATAGGTTCTTCCATCCATTCAGGATCCAGTGTCATCACTCATCTGCTGAATACAGGTACCTATCAGTCTTTTTCCAGAGAACTAGCAGGGCTCATTGTTCTCTTTTAAACCCAGCTACAAGTAAAGCAGGACATGCCTTTTATGTAAGAACAGAGTAGATAGAAATTTCACCTAGAAAGGAGGAGAGCTGAGTTCTGTGCCCCCTCACACCCTGCTGAAGTCTGAGGGAGCTCAGCATATCAGTTAATAATGAAGCTATGTACTAGTATGAAAGGGAGTCACTTTTGATCCCTGCAGAAGCTTTCCCCTTGCATTCAGACTTCACCAAACATCTAAATGTGATCAATTGAGCTATAAAAGGACTATATTCTTCTTTTAGTAACACCATGGCAAAACTAATCATATTAGTATAATTGCACAGCAGATGTTGGCCTTGTATGTCTCAATTATTTCACCTGCTTTGGTTGCAGGCTTCAAAGATCTCAACAGAAGAAAGTGTCCTGTTTCTAAATATGCTGTTTGCATTTATCCACAATTAATCTACGAAGAAATAATGAAAACCTAGAAAGTAGCATTCTCAGAGAGAATTACACTCATTTTCTTTTGCATGCTCACAATGAAATGCTTGTGAGTGCTCATAAGAGCAGACAGCTTCTGTTAGCTGCCTTTCGCCTGCTGAGTTAAACAGAAAGAAAAATGTTAATGGTCAGAGCTTGTCAGCAGTACATTGCCATTCACGTTTAGTCACACTTCACTATTGTTTTGCATAGTTGTTAGGATACAGATATTTCTGGGGTCAAAAGGGGAGTGGATTCATCCCTCTGGAAACTTTATTAAAGTTTCAGCTCATTCAAGACATGCTATACACTTAAAAATTAGTTCACTGGCTAATCAATGGTAATAATGGCCAACGTGAGAAATGCTTATAATTTCGGATTTATCTGCATGTAGTATTTTCTACTTCTTTGATAAAGGTATGTTTCTACTGTAGCATAGTTAAAAATATATTCTATTTTGCTAATTCTTTTTCAGTAAGACATCTCTAATTGCTTTAGAAATACTGATAAATATGAAGGAAAAGATATAAGTGGACTTGAAAGCAGATAAAACTTAGTCACAGGATTAATAGATCTGAGTTTAATTCTATTTCTTCAGTGACAGTGAATAATTCACTTGGTTTTCCTGTGACTGGATGTAAAATGAAGTGAATTCTCCTTTCCACTGTGGATCTTGTGTATTTGAACTGCAGGATCTTGGAAGCAGAGACAATCGTTTGCTATGTCCTCAGAAGGTAACTTGGTGGGACTGTGTACATTGTCTGATGTTTTATTTGTTACATGGAGGAAAGAGTGATCAGTTAGAACTGAGTGAACACCATTCTGTAAGTCTAACTCACAATCTTAGACTCTTTACCTGAGGACAAGATTTGCTTTTCTCTATAAATCCAGCTTTTACTGGCATCTCTGCTAAAGCACTTTCCTTCTTACTCTGTTGAGTTTCAAATTTGGCATGAGTAGGCTGTAGGCAGTTGATAATGTGACCAGATTTGAAGTTACTTGAACAAGCTGTTTCAAAGTTGCAGGGAGTGGTGAGGGGTGGGAGAAATGTATTTTATGAAATATCTTCCGTGTTTCCCCCCCCCCCTTTACTCTGGCCTACTGATCAAAGAGACTGAGCTAGAGATGTTAGAGTGCTATGTATAATCTGATAGGCTGTACTACATGGACCTTAATAGGCTGTTGAACAAAATAGAGTCTTCAGGCTGTTGAAAAACATGTTTGGAAAGTGATTGAATTAGGAATTTTGGAATAGCATGTCAGAATCCAGCATATTCCTAGGGGGGAACCTATTCTGGTGTTGCTGTGCAAGTTCATTAGGCAGCTGGTTCGGCCAAAGAGGTTGCAAGCATCACAGTCAGGGGTGTAGCAGAGAGTATATGACAAAGATGGTGAGGATGATCTTTCTAAAGCACACAGAGATTCAACAAACAGAATGGAACTTTACTTCAGTGTGTTTGTCCAGGAAAATACATAGAGTGTTGTCAAATTGCCAAATCAGAAACCAAACCCCCAAAATCAGGAAGCTGGCTTTCTTTTACCACAAAAGGAGCTATAGGGCTTTTGAGCACAAGAAGTTTGGAGCATCATGGACTTCTGAAAGTAATGTTTTTCCCTCCTGCAAAAGTTAGAAAGAAGCACTCAGACTTGTAAGTCCTGCGTTGTATGTGCTTTTGGTGTTGTTTCATGGCCCAATGTGAGATGCAGCAGTGACATTCACCTGAAATTGTAGTGTGCTTTTAAAGATACCTCATGATATTACCACTGCTGCTTTGAAATAAAACAGCCTTTTGGAGTCTAAGTTGCTCCTGATGTTAGACAGATATGCTATCTCCCAGTTTTCTCTTGTCATGAGTGGGAGAGGCAAGGTGTGCATTAGCATGGTCTAAGAGAATAGCACCAGTGTGGGTTCTGTGTCCTCTTGTAAAGAAAGAAAAAGAGATAGGGACTGGATTTTAGACCCAAACTTTTATATGTAGAAATGCAGTATGAACGCAAATACTAAAAAGATGATTGCATAAACCTTTGCCCCATAGTAGATGGTACTAAAGGAATGCAAAAATGTAGCTTTTCCTATCTCAGAGTAACCAGTGTCTAAAGTAATAATTTTTCCAGTATATCTGAATCCAAACCATTTCAATATGTGTAAAATAGCTTTAATATCACCAACAGCTGTTTATTATTGAATTGTTCTGTGAACTTCAAGAATACAGTAAGTTGTAGGGGATGAGATACTCCAATTACTTACCAGTTTTGAAATTTACAAATCAAATGAAGAGTCAGTGAGCTGATAGTTCATTGAGCTGCATTGATCTTAACTGTAAGCCTAACAAAAGCCCATTTAATAAAGGGGGTGTGAGAAGCAAGGTGCCTCCATCTCCAGACTACTGTGTACAAAGCCTCTTCACAGCACTTAGTAGAGCAAGCTGCTTGGCACTTCAGGCAGGTTTACCCTGGCCGTCACACTCTCTGGCCTCTGTTCTGAAGCTTCTGCCTGTAAGCTATTTCATAAGCCATATGAAAAAGGCTTGTTTTCCTGTCCACCTAAGGTTGAGTGAGCCAGTGTACGAATGGTAAAATTCCTCCCCGTTCTTTCGGAAGGAGATATGGATCCAGTGATTTAGTGCAGAATAGCCTAGAAAGAAACAGTGCACTTAATTTTTATAAAGAAACATAAAAAGGGATTTTTTCTTGAGAAAACTTTTGCAGTTGAAAGAGTTGTTTTAAACTTTCTGATTTAAATCTCTGCTTACTGCCAGAATATGGTCACAATAATGGCAAGTAGGATAAGAGAAGTTAATTACTTCTATTTGCAAACCTCATGAACCTCCACTGAAATATATGAGACTGAGCAGCAAATAAGAATTCCAGATTTTAAAAATAGATGAGGTATTTCAAATTCTGGTTTTGTGGTGCATTACCATGCAAATGAAACAAATGAAACAGCAGATCAGAAAAACCTTACCAAGGACTTGTGAGACCAGAGTTCACATCCTTGATACATTTGTCCTAGAGGACAAAATTCTGTGTAATTTTTCTTTATGCATGCAACTACCCTGTTACAGAACACTGCCTGTGCTAAAGGCTGCTTTCACAGTTTGATCAGGAATTCTTCCCTGGACCTGAACTTCCTGCTTGAATTTTCACCTCAACCACTGCACTGCATGAGGATGAATCTGTAAATCCCAGCAAAATGTAAGTGCAAAAAATAGAAATGTACTGACCATCTCAAAGTGGGACTAGTCCTTGTACTGATTCATTCAAGGGTATAGTGTCTCTTTTTCCAGTCCTTTGCAGTTTGAAAAGAATAATTTAAAGTTTTGAGCATCTGTCGTAAATTGAGAGACTTAAGAAGCTCAAAATTGTAATCTTATCTGAGATAAAACAAAACACCAACAAGAGAGTGAGGTTTGTGTTTTAATCTGTTAATAAAAAATATTTTAGCAGTTTATATAACAGAATGTAATTCGCTAATGCAGTAACTTGCCAGAAATGCGTTGGATTCTCTACCACTGGCAGCTAGTTGGAAAGACACCCATCACGACTTCAAAAGGTACGTAACAGATTAACCATGTGCTATAGCACTGTTGCATAAATCATTGTGCAGACTTGTGTAGATGATTCTAGTAGTCCCATATGGTTTTCAAGTTTGCCTGTCTATGAACCAAAAGATGCTTTGGATAATACAAGATTACATATCCTGTAGGACTCTGCCTCTGTGTTTATCCCATATCCCAGAACATCCTTTAAGGTTGTTGTTCGTGAGATTATTTATTTGTGCTTATTCCTACCTGGCATTTTTGTGCTACCAGCTATACACCCGGGAATGTCCTACCAGAGTGCATAACGTACCTTGCTACAGCTCTGGGTGAAGAGGATTTCAGATATGTTCTGTGTGTAACTGGCCACACAAATCATGTGCCTTGAACCACTTTGGAACAGAAAGATTAAGGATGGACTTTCTCCTACTATTGCTATAGCGGTCACTTGATGAGTATGGAGCTTGAGGCAGGCTTTGGATTTAATGCTCACACAATTCAGGTATGCTGGGAGCAGGGTTTTGGTGTGTATTTCCTGAGGGGGTTTGCCACTCTTTTTTTTTTGTTGTTGTGCTCATTGTTGATGCTGAAGTCTGAATGAGGTAGGTTGAGCATCTAGAAACACTGTTTCATGATTCCTTGTGCCTGTAACCCCTGTTAATTGACAGTGTCCCTTCTTCTGCCTTTCTGGTACCATGTAGTTCTGCCAAGCCCCATTAACTCAGCCTTGAATCTCCTGGCCTGTGCCTCCCCTGGGGCACAAAGCCACGTGTTCAGCTCCTAACACTGACAGATGAAGGTAAACACTTCAGGATAAGCAAGTCTAATGCGCGTTATTTGCACACCTAGGAAAAAATCAAAGTCAGCCATTCATCTCTCCTGTTCAGTAAACACAGAAGCTAACTAGGCTGCACTGCATGTGCTTCCCCAGGGGATTGTTTTCATAAGACTTCATGTGAGGTTTTTTGTTGCTGATTTTGAAAATATTTTGAGGTTGGATTGCAAATGTGATGTCCTCATTTACAGCCTTTCCTGAACCATAAATCAAGGGATATGTAATTAAATGAAACAGATAGTCAAAACCTTGACTAAGCTGTTTATTGAGCCTGGAAGGGAAAGGGATTCTGTGGTTTCACAAAGATCTTTACATAAAGATAGACTTATAAAATGCAGTTGTCAGTGTTCAGATATGGTGGCATTAATGCATGATAGCAGCTAGCACTGTATGCTGCCAGCTAAGAAACCCATTTGCCAAGTCAAAAACCTGTACTGTAGGACAGTGAGAAATTAAGAGTTGTTCAACTCAAATAACTTGCTTAGGCCTATAAATTTATTTTTTTTTGTTTTTTTTCCATGAACCAAAACTAAAATCTGTTTTGTACCTCCTCACGCCTCCCTGCGTTTTTTCTAACAACTATTGTAAAAGACGAGATAATGGGTTTTTTAGAATCGAATGATGTGCTGAGTCTTTTAAGGTGCTTTAACATTTAATTTCATTTCATAAAATTACTTTTCAAGCAAAGGGCTGTTTCTAGTTGAATGAAATTTTGAATGGGAGAAGAATGAAAATGTCAATCTTCTTGCTGGAAAGATTTCCAAATAGCTGTTCATGAAATGTTTCAGTTGGAAGAAAGCTGCTCTTCGGGATTTTGACAAAAAGTTTCTGTGAAAAAAATCATCATACATAAGGACCAAAAAGTTGATGAGATTCTTATTTTTCATTTCTCATTTCTGAGTTAGTTTATATGAACTGGAAAACTTTCCCTCCTTTCCTCCATCTGCTCCTCACTCCTGTAACATAATCTGTGCAACCAAAACACCGTGGCAATGATGGTCACTCTTACAATGGATTAAGTTGATTTTTTTTAAGAGCTTAGTCTGTGATGGTGGACCTCCGCATGGTGGCACATTGCTCTCTGGAGGAGTGAGTGCTGCTGTAAGTCCTGGTAATGCTGGGGCTGTCTCTCTCACTTTTTCTAGCTGCTGGAAACATCCCACTGCGCGCAGACTGATGGGCCCAGAGAGTACACAGGGAGTCAGCAAGATCCATGCTATGAGTCAAGTCTGGACACTCTTTTGCGTCTTTTCCCATTTTATCTCCTGATGCTTGATTAACTGTGTGAGGCACTTAAATGACACTTCATTGTTTCCACCATACATTTCTGTACATACGTAGGTATATGTATACATGTTTGCTGTATTTACTATACAACTATTCATGTAAGCAGATAGGGTTTCCTGTGGTTATTCTTCTGCCTCAGCGTACTTTTTAACTTCTACCAGTCAAGCTTCTTCAGTCCAAATTATGTTCTTCACCTACTTTGCAGGTATGTTTTGAGCAGAATTGCTTAAAATCGGGGCAGTGCATGCCAGGATTGGTGTCTTTCCCTTTCTTTGGTCCTTATATATTCTTGGGCCACACTCATCTCATTATTGCGTGTTGGAATCTGCGGGTAAGCAGTAAGTCACTACAGTTTTCTTCACCACTGCCTTCTATTTGCTGCTTCTTCCCAGTCAAATGAAAAAAATCTTAAAGGACCACACAGAGCAGCTGATACCTTCTGGATGCCTGTCTGCTGCAGAAATTTCCCCATGTTCTGGCCATTTGACAGTATTGTCAGCTATGAATATTTGAAAAATCAAAGTAACCCTGGTTTAAGGGGATGGGCTCCCTTTTGCATCTCAGGAAATCCACACTTTCATAGCTGCTGCTGCCACTGAGCTGAACCCTCTCCATAGCTTTGGATTTACAAATCTCTTCAAGATGCAAACTTTACCAAGGTGACCAATCCAAAGTTTTACGTGTATTTGGGATAATGTATGTATGTATGTTTGTTTGTATTTCAGTTGAAAGAACTTCGAAATGGGAGCTGATCTCTCAAGATGAGCTTTTCCAGGAATCACTTCAGGAATATAGTTGGTGCTCGGGGTAAGAAGATGGGAGGTGTATACACAATGATTCCTCTCCTAAAGAGGCTGCAGCAGTGAAGGCAAAATCTTGCTCAGTGTCTCTGGGAGTGCTAGAACTCAACAGCTGCTACTATCAATGAACTGAAGGTATGTTTGGAGAGGTTATATTTTATCATTTGTTCCTCCACTAACAGTGATACATGGTTGAAGGTGAATGGATGTTGTTAGGATTGAGATTGTATGGGAAGGTGTGGGAGAACTGGTGGCTAAGCAAGGAAGTGGCAGCAATGAGTTGCAGAGGCAAATTGTCCATTAAATTTTCCACTGGCATTAAAGTTATTTCAATCTGAATTTTAAAAGTGCAGTGGATGATAAAACACATATTTAAAAATAGGGAGCAATTAAACCATCTTAATAATCAGTAGGGTCATAGAATCATAGAATCATAGAATAGTTAGGGTTGGAAAGGACCTTAAGATCATCTAGTTCCAACCCCCCTGCTATGGGCAGGGACACCTCACACTAATTTATCTAATTATTAATGAAAGTTACCAGTTCTATCTCTTCAGTGTTCCAGTCTAAAAATCATGTAAGAATTAAAGTTAAAAATCCACACACAAAATGTGTCTAGTTGGCAGAAACCAGAATTCAGCATGAAATAACACTTAGGGCAGAGTTTTTTCCTAAGTACTGATTAAAGATGGAACATTGTCAACGTATTTTTTTTCTAAAAGCGAGTGCAGCAAAAAGCTCCACCCAAGATGGAGATTTTGCACTGTTTCTGTCCTGCTGATCTGTTGGTCTGTGATTAATTAGGATCTACTAGGCTACATGCTGCCTGACACAATGCACTGTTTATCTGTGCATTCAAACAGTATTAGAGACCAGATAATAACTCATATTTTAAATACAGATAATATTATTTGGTCTCATTAAAGGATTTTGCTGTAAGTTTAATTCATTTAAGTTTAATTTATTATAGATTTGAGCTTAGATAATGAGATACTTAGATTACTAGAACCCATGGGTCTTCATGGGAATTATACATGCAAATTATTTCTTAGAAATGATGGAACTTATTTTTAATTTCCCCAAGGGTGCAATTTTATACAAGAATGAAATTGCTCATACACAGTCTTTTTCAAACATAAGCGACAAAGGCTAATATAAGATTTAAGTGCTACACGAAAGGCTGGCTTGAGGCTCTTTCTTCCTATTCCAGAAAATCATATTGAAATATATTTTGAGTTCACCTTTCTAAAGAGAACTCGCAAATCAGTAGGACTACTTTCTCAAAGAAGTCAAGCAAGACTTTTTAGGAGGAAAATTCATTTCAAGCTGTGCATATTGTAAAGTTGAGACACCAGTAAGCGCCCAAGCCCTGTTATTCATTAGGTACTAGATATTAGACTGTGCACTTCACAGAACTATACTTACATGTCTGGCAGGGAGTGACTTGTTTCACTTCATACATTTGCAATGCGTGTGTGGCACTGCAAAGAGGCTTAACAATCTTGCTGTGATGTCCAGAGACAGGTAGGCAAGGGGAAGCATTCACTGGCTGTGCTGGAGCTGAAAATCCAGCTAAGACTAGAAGAAGAGCTGGTGCACAACGCTCTGCAAGCATATATTGACTGTCTGCTTTTTTTAAAACGTTGCCTTAAATCTAGATAGCACATCTTATGTTTATCTCTTGTGGAGAGTTGGAGTATTAACAGGAAAGCTCTGGTGTGAAATGAATCACCCTGAATAACCAGAAACTGCACTAGAAATGTCTGTATCACAGAGTCTGTACAAACAGTACTGGAGGCATGACCCATTCCAACAGTCCTTCTGTGCTCTGCAGAGGTTTTGAGTAAAATACTTAGAATTAGGCATATGCTGACAAGTTTTGCTGAACAGAGATTGGTTTAAGTAATACCTGTAAATGTTCTTTGAAACTTGAGCTTCTGCTCCAGACTGCACATGCTCAAAATAAATAGCAGTAATTTTAAAAAATGTAGTGAGAAGCTGGCTTTAAAGACTATTGTGAAGGGTGAGAGAAGGGCATCTACAGGTAGAAATTCTCACTCACCTTGGGGGGCAGAATTATTATGCCATATAAATACGTATCTTAGAAATAGGTGAGGTTAGGGTTACTGACCTCTAAATATCAGTAGGATGTTGGCTGCCAAGTAAGAGAGTGTGCACTCGGATTAGAAATGAAGAGTTATTTGGCTGTACAGTAGTCCTTTGGAAAAGGTCAGGAAAATTTCAGTGTGTGAAGCTTCTTCAGGTGTTGTACAAGGGAAGCTTTCTGGAGTATCTAGTGCATATCTTAATCTCCTGAGTTCTCTGATGTTTGTCAGACTGGAACACTTCTGGCTAGTGATTTGTTATCTTTGAACAGCATCTTAATAATGTAGGTAACTGTTAGGAAACTGTGTGCAGCCTGCCCAGCTTTTCTGTTTTCTTTTGGCTCACAGGAGATGAGGAGTTAGGCTGCCCAAAGCCATGAGTGCATCATTGTACTTCACCAGCTGCATGTGTAGTGTCCCTGGAACTCGTTCTTGGACTCCACTGGAGTCACTCCAGTTTTAGACCAGCCTAAGATTAGGAATCAGGCTGTACAGCCCAGCAATTAGTGATTTCAGCTTGGCTCTGTCCTTTCCTTTTTAATAACTATGCCCAAAGCAACTAAGCCAAAAAGCTATTAGAAAAATATGTAATCAACCAAATTTATTTTGTATTAATTTTGTGCATGTGTGGGTTTCTGTGGTTTAACTTTTTCATAGGTTTCAAGAAGCAGGAAGCACATGGATGTCTGGTACCATGTTCACGTCAAGGGAGGGAAATGCCACAGATGGAGGGAGCAAGTCAGGAAGGGTGGAGAGAGAAACAAACCACATTCTGAACATCCACTGCCCAAAGGCCATGCAGTAAGTTGGTGCAAATAATATTTGTTTGTTTGAAATGTCTTAATTTGGCTGAAAGTATGTAACCCTTAAGGTCATTTTGAAAAGTAACTCTTTCAAAAGTAAAAAATCAGACTTTTTATTTTTTTAAGTCAAATCCAAAATGTTTCAAGTGTCTTGATTTTTTTTTTTCATCTGTACCTATTTCAGACTAAACATATTCCTGAATTTAATCCAAATTGTCAAATCTGGTTTTATTAACAAAGTTCCTTCACTTATCTCTTTATAGTATTTAATAAGATCCCTGATACAAAATTTTCATGTTATTCCAGTTCACCACGGAACAGAGCATAACATCTTTGGACCCTTCTGACCCCTAAGAAAACTACACAATAAACACAAGTTCCTGGTTTAGTTCTATTTTCCCCTGCAGAGCTTAACCATTTTCACTGATAGCTATTATCATTAGCTGTCAGTCAATAGCTTACTCATTGAACCCTTTAAGATCAATGCCAGGATATTTAAGTGGGTCTGTGCTGTACCAGTTTATAGCAAGAAGCCCCAGTCAGTGCATCTGTCTTTCCCTTACCATGAAAGAGGCAAGTTGCTGTGCACTGTTGATTCAGCTGGAGCTCCTGGGTGGCCCATGTGCGGTTGGTAACAGGTAGAGGTATTGCAGACAAAATCTTCGATTATTGTGCTATGACTGGTTCCAGGAAGAAAGGTATATCCTACCAGCCAGCTTGTGATACATAAAAAGTATTCTTGGCCATTGGTACTGTTTTGGTGCCCAGAAATGGAGGGGAGACCAAGAAGATGCTGAAGTGGCAACACTTCAATAGAGAAGAATGTCTCACCGGCTGTTCCCCAAGTCTTTTTCTATTTTTCTCCTATTCTGACTAGATCCTACTGCTTTTTATCCAAATGTTTATTTTTATCAATTGATAATATCACAGTTTAATATAATCAAATGTGCTACATAGTAATGGGCCAGAGTAGGCTATTGTTCTTAATGTGCTGCTTGCAGCAAAATCCACTGGCCTTTGATTTTATGTATAAAATATATTTAAATAATGGATAAAGACACTTTATACACTTTGCTTTTCTGGTACCTAATCTATTCTAGTTAACCAAAGAAGTCCCTGTCACTACTGAACTTGGGGTTTTCATCATGGTACTACGTAAAAGCCTTGCTAAACTGAGGTCCTAAAACTCTTTCAAAATGTATCTGATCTGGAAAAATCTCAGCCTGCATCAAGAACCAAATGCATCACTGTAAACTGCAAACTTTCTACCTGACATAATCTCTGAAAGTGATTTCCAAGGTTTACCCGAATACCTGCAGGCAGCAGGTAATAAACTGCCCTTCAGTTTGTCAGTGGAAGCACCAATTCACATGGTGTTATTTTTTCACCACACCTAAAATGAACAGATACCACCTCTATAGACACTCAGGTCATGCATTCCCAAATGTATACAGTGATACACTTTCATGGATCTCTGTGTCCACACAGTATTCTGTATACCTACATATTCTTTAGGCTGAGTACCATCCTTCAGATGGCTTCTGACATTTTCTCATAAGGAAAAGAGAACACTCCTCATCTCTATGGCATCCTGCTTTAAGAAGACCAGGATACAAGCGGGCTGTGAAGTCTCACTGCAAGCTCACTATCTGATACTGAAAATGATATTTAAAACATTGTTTGAAAGGAGAGACAAGATTTATTTTTTTCCCCTGTTTTCCACAAGTTTCCACTTTGTTTATTGCTCCAGCTGAAGAAGTAAAGAATCCAAATAGAACTAGTGCATTAGAGAAACAGGAGGTAAAGGATCCCATGTAGAACTCTGTGACAGGAAGGATTTCCTGTCTTCTAGATACTGCAATTCACTCACCTTGCTGCTTTTGTGGATCAAATGCAATGCACTAGGTGGACTTCCTTGCAAGCCCTTTCTGTATCACCCTCTTTCTGTTTTCTTACATTGCTTGGGTCCTAGATCGCAGTCCTAAGGGAAAAACAAATTTGATTTGACCAAACATGTCACCTTTGAGTTAAAGAGTGATTAGCTGGGAAGTACTACTGGGGTAGTAGAGATGGTCTCTGAACTGACTCTGTGCAGTAGCTGGTTATACAGCCTCCCTGCCTATAAAATTATTGTGCATATAACCATAAAATTGTTGTGCTTGCAATATATTTAGATTTCTTTTCAGCTTTCCAGAAAGCACATGTCCTCCCCTGTAGAAAGACATCCCATGGCAAGGCAAACACCTGCAGAATCTGGTCTCCCTGTGTGGCACAGTCTCATTGTGAAGCTGCTCTGTCCTTTAGGTCCTTTAGGTGATGAGCTCTTCTACGTTGATATCTGACAGCTGGTATCTATTATATCAGGCACTTGGATGTTACAGGATTTACTTGCAGGGTAGAGCACTAAGAAAAAACACCTTTTCTTACTCCGTAATCTCATTGCACCTAATTGTAGAGGTGAAAGAGTAAGGAGTTAATATTCAACAGAAATCAGTGCTAATTACAGCCTGCAGGTACTAATAATCCAGATCGTCTAGAACAATAGAATGATGCAGCTGTCAAAGGGAATAATTGATGTACTTCATTCTGAAAATGCTGAAGAAAACCTGCCAAGATAGCAGTCCCGCCCTTCTCCCTCGTCCTTAGCTGGTAAAACAGCTCCCTCTACTGCAGCTATGTCAAAAGCCTCGTCTATAACAACCTGTGCTTCGGGTTCTTTGCCAATAGCATATTTGTGAGCTACTTTTAAAGCACAAAGTAGGTGTTTTCAAGGCCAGGTGATGTGATGAACAGGTAAAGGGAGGACTTTTTGTCTTTCCGCGTGCAGCATATCCCAGTTGTTAATGGGGCTTGCACAAGTCACCATGATTCTTCTTTCGTACAGGAAAATCTCAGTATCTCAATGCTTTGATGACAGTAGTTAATGAAAAGCAGACAAATGTTTTAATCTACATACTGAAGAGATTTCTAAATTTTTTTTTTATTTTTTTTTTTTTTAGTCTGGGTAGAATATTTGAGATAAATGCTTTTGGAAGCTGAAGCCTGTTCAAAATAGAAAGGAAATAATTATGAATGAGTCTGATCTTGTAATCCAGAAAGGAGAAATTCAGTTTCTGACCATAAGCTGATTGCTTCCCATCTCTGGGATGGGTTCAGTATTCTCTTGGGAAACAGGCATAGTATGGGAATAAGTCCTAATGACTGTAGACTGCTCAGAAGCATTAGCGAATGTGATTTTGAGAAAAAGCAGGCCTACGACAACCCAGTATGGTGCCTCAGTGGTAAGACATTGATGACAAGTTTTGGCTTAGTCCACTAAAAAACCCAAACCTTAACCATACTGTTGGTTTAATATGACTGGATTTTCAAGAGCATTCACTGAAAAACTATGCAGACTTGAGTTTATACTTTACCTGACCAGCATGCTAATTCTCTGCAATATAAAAATAGACATTAATTTTGAAACTGTCTTTAACCCATAATGTTAATCTCCTTGGTCAGATTTATAGGAGAGATTCAGATAGAGAGGAAATGTGTCCAGTGTCTGATTATTCCCTCCCTTTAGTCACAATGCCTTGTTATAAAACTAGCTGAAAAGCTTATAATTTAATTTCATTGCACAGTGAAATAAAAAGCTGAAAAAAATACATTGCATTATGATAATCCTGAAAAAAAAGTAAATGGGACTGTCGTTGTTTCAATCAAAATGTTTCAGTATTCAGAAATTAAAACATTTCATGTTTTTCTCTGCCTGATTTTATCTGAAACATGTAGAGACCATGAGATCTGGAATA
Source organism: Melopsittacus undulatus (assembly GCF_012275295.1). Classification (NCBI taxonomy): domain Eukaryota; kingdom Metazoa; phylum Chordata; class Aves; order Psittaciformes; family Psittaculidae; genus Melopsittacus; species Melopsittacus undulatus. Next base: position 92,401,329 of record NC_047530.1, read on the forward strand.
CAAAAATGTGTATAACTATATGGTGGCAGATAAATGCTTTGAAATATTTTGAGATATAGTCTGTACTTCTTGCAGAAGAAACTAAAAAAAAAATATTTATTTATCCTGACTCAAGGCTATCACTTTTTAAAGACTTCCCAAAATATTGTTATGGAGTAGACATTGTCTTACACTTTCTGGCTAGGTCTCCAGCAAGCAAAGAAGCCACTCCCACTCTCTTCCTGCTACCCTACCACACCTGTGTCAGTTATAATACTAGGCTTATGCTTAGGCTCACTAGTAGCTGCCTGAGGGGAACATCAGTCTGCAGATGTGTTGGAGAGTGTTAAAAAGAAGGGATGGAAAGCCATAGATGAAATTCTGTGACTTCAGTTCCTTGTGGAGTCGGAGTTGTTCGTGACAGAGATTGATAAAGGAGAAATAAACAAACTCCATGTTCTGCCTTGCTATGCCACTTTCCATCAGCAGAGGTTCTGTGGGGATTGTGAACTAAGCATGGTGCCCACTCCTTGTGTGAGTTCTGTAAGGAACTGAAAACAGGCATGTGTCTAGAAGTTGGGACATCTTGTGTTCCTCACCTTTTAGTATGTCTAGGTGAAAAGTATCACATGTACCTCTGGTCCTTGCTAACAAATAGTTCCAAATCAATTTTGCAGGAAATGGCCCTTCAAGTGCAGAGCATGGAAAGAGAGAGTGCAAGGAGATCAACTGTGCTAGTTCCTCTTACAGCCTGGCAACTAGTCATTAGAGATCCCTTCCCAAACACAACTTCTGAGGGAGGAAGAGATTGAATATATCAGTAGCTCTCTGTCATTCAAGCAGGATCACTGGGCCCAGGGCAGAACAGACCCAGGAGGAGAGGGGAAGCACAAAGAATCAGAGTCTTCGACATATCAGGACATCTGTAATATTATGTGACTGTGTGAGAGGAAAAAGAAAAGATGGTTGTGACCCCAGACACTAATAAAGCTTTGGAAAGAACAGATGTGAGCTGTCAATGATGAGCTGGAGTGGGAAGAGAAGAAATTGGCTGTTGCTAAAGAAGTTTAGAAGAAAAGACAGACAATGAGGAGTAGGGGAAAGTCTTTAAGTGGGGGGAAGGAAAAGGAGCTGACTCTGTGCAGTAGCTGGTTATACAACTTCCCTTCCTATAAAATTATTGTGCTTATAACCATAAAATTGTTGTGCTTGCAATATATTTAGATTTCTTTTCAGCAGTCAAGAACTGAAGACTGCATGGGAAGAAAAGGAATAGGGAGTCTGATAGGTTGAGAGAGAAAGATTAAAAAGGGGATCCCTTGCAGAACGAGCTGTATGAATATGCAATGGAGTCTTCTAATTCAATTTCCAGAGCAACTCGGTTTCCATACCAGCTCCAACAGGCTGACTAAATGCAAATTATGTGCAGCTAGCTGAACCCCCCTGAGAAATTCCTAATCAATCAGGGAGCCTCATTTGGGCCTGCTAACTTAAGCTGTAACTCCACAACATTGCTGTACAGACACAAGTCCAGCGTGGGACAGTTGTGAATAAAAGTCTTAGTTAAGTCTACAGTGAAGATTTACTGTGTGCATTTACAGACCATTTACTGCAATGTGACAACAATCTCAACTGGAACTATGGGTTCCTAATGTAGTACGGAGAATATTTAAAGGAGGAAAATTAATGTTAGAGAGAGAGGAGGAATGAAGTTATACTTTTGTGGTCCTTGCTGCAGATAAATGGGTAACAACCTTGCACTTCTTGTGCTAGTGGTTTTGACATGGAGAGTGGCTAATGAAGTCTTATTTTCTGCTTGAACTCAAAGAATAGACTTGCTGTTGGACTTGAAGAAGGTCATTCAGTGATAATGGTGATTCATGGTAGCAGGACAGTGGTCTCCTGAGAGCAGTCATGAAATCTGAATTTGCTAACTGGAAATAATGATGTTGTGGTGGAAGGCTCTCATCTGTTGCCAGAGAGTCTTAGCGGAAGCTTGTTCCAAACCATGTTTACCACAGATGTCTCCTTTCCTTTCTCTCACCAAGATCCCTTCCTGGCACATGAAGATGAGAAGGATCATGCAATTTGCCACTTCTCATGTCCAAACAACAAAAATTTTGGAAATGCTGACTTTACCCAGAAGAGGCTTTAGGGGAAACAAATTAGCTCTGTTAACCTCAGTAGTGATTAAATGTCAATAAAAGTTTTATTCATGTGAAATAGAACTTACTGACAGCTAGACCCATATTTGAACCTCTCCAACCTCTGTTGGAGTCCATGAGAGTTGGACTTGAGCTCCTTGTTCCTGCAGAGGCTGGGAGGTTGTGGAGATGTTGTGACAGACTGTGGGGACAGAACAATTAGGGACTTGGAGGGCAGTGGGAGGAATGTGAGACTGAACAACAGTCTTCTCTGCAACTTTTACAAGATGTTCTAGTGTTTTACAAGATTTACTTAAGAAGAATCAAATTCATGGTGCAAGACCTTCAAACACTTCAAAATAGGAACTGCTCAAAATGTCCCATTTAGCTTGTTTTGATCACGATTGAAACCTAACAAGAGGTTGCTGCCTCTGAAGTTCAAAGTGATTCAGAACAGAACCTGAGAAATAGTCCAGATATTAAAAACAATCTCCTTTTGTTTCTCCAGTGCTTACTAATGCCTGCCATGCATGTCAGCAGCTGGCACCTTTATGATAATTCAGTTCTCATAAAAAAATAACTAAATGATCTTATCTTCTTTAGCGGTTATACAGACTTAGAAAGATTTGTTTCTGTTGTGGTTTGTTAGCTGTTTGTTTTGGTTTGGGTGGGTTTTGTTTGTTTTTGTTTGTTTGTTGGGACTTTTTTGTTTGGGGTTTTTTGGGGTTTTGTTGGTTTTTTTTCATGGGACATGAGAGGGGTGGTTGGACAAAATCTATATTTTAAGGTCAAAGAAGGAAGTTGGCTTTGTAAAGCAATGAGTTGGTACTCAGCAGAGCATACTTTGTGTCTCAGGTCTACCAGATCCTTCTTCTCAGTGACCTGTAGCAAAGTACCTGGTGTTCTAACTCATAGACATAGGCTACAGAGATTATTTCCCACTTCTGTCTTCACTTCTCATCCCTTGGACTACCCCTTGGAGAGTCTTTACACCACTATATGAGTAGTTTAACTGATCCTGAAATAATTGCTGTATTGTTGCAAGTTAGTGTAATATACTGAGGAAACTCAGAATCTCTGTTGGCTTCCTTGATATAGCAAGCTATAATTTGTAGTTCAGGATGCTCATTTCTATAAGTTTAGCTGTCCATACAGTACATATGTCCGGGAAACAAACAAGCTGGACAACTTTGGCTCTTATTTTAATCTGTTTGTATTTTTGTGACCATCAGCAGGAATGCTCCCATCTCTCTAGGGCTTGTTGAAAGTCTTCAGCCTATAATTGACTGAGGAATAGTTTTGTACCCCGCTCTTTCGTAACAGTATCAATTTTCAAGGATCCTACTGAAGTCCAAGAGCAGTGTTACCTCTGCTGATGAAGAGTGTGCTAGGCTTGTTTCACTTCCATCTCCCTGTATGACAGTCTGGTCTGCTGGTAGCTGACAAACTGAGACTGAAGCATTAGTCCAGTTTCCTCATTTCTTAGAGATAACAGGGAGTAGTTGTACTTGTGTTCTCCTAAGTGCAGAAATAGCAGGAAATTTTGTTATATTCCACAAGAAAACTGTCTATTTCCTAATATTTTCTCATGTTAGTGGAATGAAAAAGTGAAATCCAGAAAATCACTAGTTGAAATAGAAAAAATAAGGTTTAATTTCTTGAAATGTTGTTTCAGTAATTTAAAAGCATAGCTTCACTTTGATCTTTTAAAATGCCTACACTTTGTACATAGAAATCAAATTTCAGAGCAATATTTCACATTGAGAAGAAAAATAAAATTAGAAAAATGTGAGTCAGACTTACACATATTTTGAGGTTTTCCCTGTCCAAGCACAGTTGTTTTCCAGCAAAGTTGCTTCATGAAGAAAATATGAACAAACTTTAGAACATACCTGTTTTGTCCTCAAGACTAGAAAAGGATAACAAGGCTAATCAGAGTGTATTCTTCTCCTCCTTTGTACATTACTGTCTTCTCTTCGGTTATAGCCCTAGGAAATCAGGCTGAAGCCATGTAAAACATCCAGCAGAAGGCTGGGTGCTGTAGAAGGTGCTATAGCTTGCAGGGTTCAGAAAATAATCAGCTAATGTCCAAAAGCATGAAATTTGATTATCCTGTTTTGCTCAGACCACATCACTGTGGTTATGTCTACCTGTTTAAAACCCCTATCTTAGTGCTTTGCTCTGTGCCCCCGGCAGCAGTGAAGGCTGCCATCTGACTATACTTTGTGTACAACAATCTCTCCTTATGTCACAAGTCGTTGAATTTTATTGACAGTCACAGTACGCATCTCATGAAATGAGGTGAAAGGATGGCAGATTAATTTTCTTCTATGTAACTTCAGTTATTATTTTTTTACTGCAATGCTCCACTTTTCTAGAATAAATAACCAGAACCATGCTTTTTTTTTTTCCATCCCATATATGGACTGACCAAACTGGCTTGCAAGGAAAAGTGAAAAGGCGAGTGAGGCATAGGATAGAATCATAGAATCATAGAATAGTTAGGGTTGGAAAGGACATTAAGATCATCCAGTTCCACCATCCCCACCCCCCCACCCCATGGGCAGGGACACCTTACCATGTCACCCAAGGCTCTGTCCAACCTGGCCTTGAACACCGCCAGCGATGGAGCATTCACAGCTTCCCTGGGCAACCCATTCCAGTACCTCACCACCCTAACAGGAAAGAATTTCTTCCTTATATCCAATCTAAACCTCTGCTGTTTAAGTTTTAACCCATTACCCCTTGTCCTATCACTACAGTCCCTAATGAATAGTTCCTCCCCAGCATCCCTGTAGGCCCCCTTCAGATACTGGAAGGCTGCTATGAGGTCTCCACGCAGATTTCTCTTCTCCAGGCTGAACAGACCAAACTTTCTCAGCCTATCTTCACAGGGGAGGTGCTCCAGTCTCCTGATCATCCTCGTGGCCTCCTCTGGACTTGTTCCAACAGTTCCCTGTCCTTTTTATGTTGAGGACACCAGAACTGCACACAATACTCCAAGTGAGGTCTCCTAAGAGCAGAGTAGAGGGGCAGGATCACCTCCTTCAATCTGCTGGTCATGCTTCTTTTGATGCAGCCCAGGATACCGTTACGCAGCCCAGGATACAGTTAAACAGATAACAGCTATCAGTTTCCTCTAGCTGAGTATGTGTCAGTTCACTGAGGTCCATGGAGCTGTTTATCTTTTACAAACAGAGGACCTACCCAGTACTTTGTAGAAAGCAATGTGAGGTGATGGTAACCATGCTGCTTTGGATGAAAGCCAAGAGAACTTCATGCAGAAGTAAGTCAGCATCTGAGTGTTAGCAAAAACTTGTCTAGTTCCCAGTTGGAGAAGAACATGTGTTAGCCATAGCTTATAAAGCAAGAAATCCCAGATGCAAGTGAAACAGATAAGCACTTGCAAAGCAAAGCTAGGAGGAAGGAGCACGAAAAAGGAAGCCATGGTAGGAGTGTGTTATATTCTAACACCTGAATGTCTGGCTGCCTTCAATTACATAAACCATTTGACAGGAATGGAAAGTGCTTTTGAACATCAATGAAACAATAACCACAGAGATTTTCAGGCAGATGTTAGTGAACTTTGTACTGAAAGCAGTGAATTGAAGTACTGGGTGTGGAGAAATGAAAAGCAAGGACAATGGAAAAACAACTCCCCATCCTGCTCTGCCAGCATACACCTTACATGCAGTTCTTTTTCAGTATGACTATCACCTTCTTAAGGCATTTTTACAGCCCTCCCCCGAAGCATAGACATCTCATAGCTTTTCTTCTTTCACATGAAGTGAGGTAATACTACAATGCTATGTAATACTGTACAAATTTCCATTGTACAGAGAACAGATACATTTTCAGCTTCATTCCAAGTGTGATGCAGTGAAGATTCATTGTTACAATGTGTAACTTAGATGCCAGGTTATAAAATTGAATTACAGTCCTGAATTAGGTGATCAGACTCCCTACACAATGCAAATAGGGCTAGATGTCTAAAAATGTAGTTTCTGTTCTCCTGTCAGATACTCAGCAGAACCTGTGAAGCTGCAGAGTAACACAAAAGGAGGTCAAAAATGGGCTTTCCAAGGACTGTTGAACAGCTACGTGTGAACTGGAGCAAGGCATCACTGGTGTATTGGGCAGCCAGTATCTCTGTTTCCTTGGTGTGATATTCCACCACACAGGTTGGAGAATGCTCAAGTGGTGAATCCTCCAGTTGTGTCAGATTGTGCAACATTACCGTAACATCCACTTTCATGAGAGAAAAGGTGTATCATGCTCCTTGAAAAGATTCTCAGTTCTAGTTTGTATGTTCCACACTATTTTTCTTAGTTTTCCTCATAATCTAGGTGCGGCTGGATCCAGACTTAGGCCCAGGCTTGGTCAACAATTTATGTCTACAGGGTTATATGTGCACAGTCACTCCTTTATATCACTTAGCTAAGATTTCAAAGTTTAGCGTGCTATTAATCACTTACAGAGAATCTGTTGTGGCAAGGAATCTCTCAGGCTCAAGGAGCAGCCTTGAGAGGCATCCCTACTCAAGGGGAGATCCTGCCATGCAACCCACTGCCATGCAGGAGGCCTTGATGAGGCCTGGGCTGTTCACTGTTTATGGAGTAAGCTAATTGGCTCATAGTCATATTTGCATACAAACTACTGAAGTTATGTGGTTTTCTCCTGAGTCAGACCTTGACCAGCGTTATGGTTAAGGGGGTGCAGATTGCTCAGATTAGCCCTTGGCTATTATGTTGTTATCTTTCTCCCTGAATCCACTTTTAGTTGGATACAGCTGTCATAACCAAATGCATCTATTGCCACCACCAGTGGTTATCAGTTAAGCAGAATTACCAGAAATATATAAAGGTCAGGCTGGGGAGGAAGAGCACACTGTCACACTTACAAAATAGGTCATTCAGAAATTTTCCAGAATCCCTCCTAATTTACACCCTACTGCTCTGATTCCACAGCCCAGTGTCTATTCCTTCTTAATGATTATTTTCTTCCACCTCTTACCTGGTTTTAAATTTTCATACATTCAGTGCTACAGTGCTATTAGCATTTCTGTGTTCCTGCTTAAAATATGTTGAAGTTTTTTCTTTTTATGTTTGTGAGATAAACACAATAATTCTTTATCCAGAGGAATCACATGAAGCTCTCCTTTATTGTTTTATTTTGGGATCTGCAATCTTTTTAGGTTTTACAGGTTGTGCTTAGTAGAAGGTATGGTCTGTCTGCATAAAAGCCCAGTGACCCTCCTTTGTTTTTCAACACATTTCTCTTGGCATAATATCTCCTAAAGATGTGTTACATATCTTCTGGTGTTCATAAGCCAAAACTATTTCTATTCTATCCACTTGGACAACTTGCTGATGATCTGCTTTTTTCCTATGCACAGATTTTCAAAAATCACTTCTTAATACAAAGGAAGAAAAAGAATGATGTTTTAAACCATTTTACATGTTGATCTAAGTGTAATGCTCAAGTTCATACACACAGAGTTACAGGATGAGTTAGTAAATACTAAGGAGATGCATAACTCTTTTTAAAATTACTGTCCCCCCCACTACATAAAAGGGCTTGGGTGTGCTTCTGAAGAAATCAAAATTATGCCAGAGCAACAGGGTCCCAAAGGGAAGGCAGTTCCACATGAAAGTTTAACTTTATTGTTATCAATTTGAAAGTGAAGCAAAGAGTTAAAGAGTTAGGGAGGTGTAAATGGGATTATATTCAGGGTGCATGCTGTATAGGGCAGCATAGACAAACTGGTCTGTCATCTTTTTCCTTCTTAGGATCCATCAGTAAGAGAGACTAACTATATTGCATTAAACAGTATTGCTTGTAAGAAAAAGTCTATCCCACAGTCTTGTTTCAGCATCAGGGGATTCTGTTGGGGATAGTAAAAGCAGGCTTCAGCAGTAGCATGTATGTCTTATGACAAAGGACAAGCTTGAATATGATGATGTTCATCACAGTCAGTAAACAAGACATTTGTTGTTAAGAAACTGCTTACCAGAACCTAAGCAGCACTCTGTAAATTTCAAGGAAATCACTGGCTACACCAGCTTGACTTTTTCTAGGCTTTATGAGATTAGGTTACAAGCATGGAAACTCATGCATTGAGTATGCAATGGGAGAACTTTCTTATTGTTCCTGGAACACAGCAGAAAAGCATGCTGAGAACTGGAAGAACAACTTAGCAATAAAAAAGGTGAATACAACAAATAGTTCCCAGGGTATGAGCTTTCAGGCAATGCAAATTAATTCCTTATCCCAACTGGTCTGCAAGTAATGAGTGAACCTCTAAATAACTAGAGTTTGGTTAAGACTTCAAGAACTGGAATCTCCCTGAAGTCACAATCATATGACTGTGCTTTATCTCCAAAACGCGTATCCTCACAAAACCCAAGTAGCAGAGCCCTCATTAGTATATTGTATTAGATTTGTTCCTGAAATTAGAAGGACAACAATTACCACAGAAAAATTAGCACCATCTGCTGCAGTCTCCAGGTTGTCTTTGAACATTTCCTCTAGCACACTGAACAAGGTCATGATATTGTTTGCTCATGAAGTCCAGTTAGACTCCATTCCAGCATGAAAGCCTGGCTTAGAGGAGGTATCGCATTTAGACTTGATTCTGGAATTACAGCAGAATGCATCACTGGCAGAAACTGTTTGCCAAGGTTTGGAAGGTGGAAGGAGTAAGCAAAGAGATCCTGACATAAACAAGTGAAAAATCAGTGGTACTGACCAGAATTTTATTTATGATTTAGCAGGCTGGAAAAGCCTGACATTTCTCTGGGCATGTCTAACTGGCGTGTTTGCTGCAGATAACCCCAGCTGGCACTGACTTGGCCACAAAACACAAGACTATTTTCCTTTGTATAAACTGTTCCTGAGCTTTTTCCCCAAGTATTGGAACATGCTTTTCAACGATACAGGTTGGCATGACTTCTTTTTCCATCTGTTTGGGGGAATGGGGCAGGGTGGAGTCAATATTTTCATTTCTAAAAATAAACATTCCTGTTACACAGCCAAAAAATGGGAAACCTTCACTCGACAATAGTATTTAGAGTTCCATTTGCTTTGGCTTCCTCCTCTAGATTCCTGTGTTGTGGAAGAGTATTTGCTATATGAGCAGTACAAATTTATGTGAACAAAAGCTTATCATGCCAATCCAGCCAGTCAGCAGAGATGGCACCCCCGAATGAGAACAAGATCCATTAGTTTAGAGAGCAAAGTAGTAGGAGGGGCTGCTCTTCTTAGGACATTAAAAATCACAAGGTGAAGAATCCAAAGAGCAGCAGTTCCCCAGGGCAGTCCCTGTAGGTCATCACAGATGTCTGCTCATTGCTTTTGCTTGCTTTTTTCCTATAAAGGCTGCTGCTTTGGAAAGTGTATGGAGTGGGATGATTGGCGGCACAATGACAATTGCAGTTGTGGGCGCTATCATCTGCCACCTACTGAACAGTAATTAGTAAGGCCTGCCCTGAACAATACCGCTGGCTTGTTGAATGCTGACATGTGCAACAAATTCTAAAGGGAAGAGACACTCGGTCTGGGGTCCCACCCATCCACTCCCCTCCTCCTCCTCCTCTTCTCACCCTACTTAGAAGATTGGTTTCTTTTTTTTTTCCTTTTTTCTTTCTTCTTCTTTTATTTTTTTTTCCACAGCAAAGGTTACAATACATAAAAAATGACTGCAAACCAGTTTGTCTTTTTGGTTTCTGTTTCAAAAAATGCCATGGGCTTCATTGGTGTGGTATAATTAGAGCTCCATTCTGAATTCACAAAGAGCGGGGTTTGTTTATGTTGACGCTTTGCAGCCATGAGAGTTTTGCATGTTGCTGAAAAATCACTGGTTGCTTTCCTTTGTAAATGCAGCTTGCTTTGCACAGTAATCACCTTCTCTGTAGTCTGTCACATAGTTTTCAAGTGTCATTTTATTACAGTTCTTCAAGAGACATTATCAGCCAGAAATAAAGGAAAATATTTATTCTCTTTAATCTGAGGGAGTGATTATATTGCTGTTGGGTCAGAACATTCAGAGAGACTACTTTTAAGTAGCAATTCATTAAATTGTGGTCACGTTTTCAAGATAACGGCTATATGACACTGCCAGATCTACGTGCAATTCAATTAATGCTCATCACACAATGGGGTAAATCAGGGGGGAACTCTACCAAGCTGGGTGTGGTTATAATTTTAAGAGAGCCTAAACTGATGCTTCTATAACTGAACATGATATCCAAATTCTAAGTTCTGCTACAGCGTGTAAATCTAGATGAAATAAAGCACTTATTAACACCTAACATCCCAAACAGACAAAGAATTTTATGGCTTTACAGACGTGAAACTCAGAATGGCATGAAGTGTGTATTTATTTCACACAGTACTGTGCTACTGTCCTGTACAGATACCCATGCTAGTAACATTTGAGCACACTTCAGAGACTAGAAGCAATAAAGCCATACAAAAGTGATGTTCAGTTAAACTATCTTGCTGAGTGATAGTCTTCATAGCCAAAATACAGTCCAATATCAGCCTGTGTTAATGAAAGTATGACACTGCATCATTTAGAAGCACGGGCTTGCATGGTGGTAGCTGCATTTTATGGTGTAAACATCCCCAGGGTCATACAGGCTACTGCTATACTGCCTGACAAAATGCAGAAGAGAAGCATGTTAAATAAAGCACAGCCCCTTGACCTGACTACATTATGCACACCACTAGGACATAGGGTGCTTGTATTTCGGCTCAGTGTGACATAGACACAAAGCAGGTCAAACCTAGGCTGCCTACCTGCTCCATTATCCCTTAGCAAACACAGTGGTGATGCTTTTCTAGACAGAATATAATGACTAACTTATCTTCTTAATGTGAAGTATACTTGGGCCTATGTTGAGGATTAATGTAGTGCTGAATTTGTTTCCTCATCATAAAGTAGCCTTACTACAGGGGCATGACTAAACACTTCGAAGAGAAAGTGAATTTAGACTTTAATACAGGAAAACGTCCATGTATCTGTCTGTAAAGGCAAAAGTGAGTGTGACTGGAATTAAATTTACATATATTCTTAATCATGCTGCAATCATTGCTCTCTATTAATTTAATCAGATGTATAAGGTGTAATTTTATCAGATGAGTTCCATGAGATTATAGACAATGTGCATTATTCCATAGCTGCTCTGTAGGAATTAGAAAAAGGTGTTATTGACCCACTCCTATGGAATACAGAACTGGAAGAGAAGGAAGAGACTTTCCCCTTCTCCTGCCAAATATTTAGATAGAAATTAACTGTCCTGAATTTGGCTACTTTGAATTTAAGTGAGAAAATGAAGAGTAAGTTTTATATACATATATGTGTTTTCTTTTTTAGCAGTAGTGACTCATGACATCTGGAAACTTGGCACTTAACCCAGGTCTGGCAGTGTGCCCACTCTGTACATAGAAGGAGTAAGAAGCTTTTCAATTTCTCCAATCCAATTCATTATGCAGTGGTGCACAAGTTGCCACATGTGTGCTGTTAGGAAGTCTCAACACAGATGGAAATAGACAAAATATGGGAATTCATCACTGGTGATGCTGTGCTTCCTCACTTGGAGAATGATTAGCTGTCTTGAAGTTCATTTGCAAACTGATCAAAGGCGTGAAATGGGGTTTACTGCCTAATCTTGTTTATTCCCTCATGCCATTTGAAACAAATTGGAGGAAGATGAAAGGGTGAGGATTTTTGAATACCACAGGTAAGAAAGGCCTTTTGCTCTGAGATTTGTAAATCCACATTTCACTAGAATAGAAAGTTACTTTCTTATAATTGCATTCTTGATTCACATGGTAAATAGATTCAGCATAGCAAAAAAGCCCAACAAAACCCAAACCTTGAGTTAAATAATGTATGGTCAGGCACTACTCAGAGCAGCCACTGACTTTATAAAATATGGAAAATCCTTAGAAGTTGATTATGTCTCATGATATGTACAATTGTACAAATTGCTGGACTTTTTTTGTTCCTTTTTCTTATCTGGACAGTGCTAAGGACTTGCAACTTCCCTTGAGATCAGTATAGGTCCTAATGGAATATAGTCTGGGTGGGAATCTCTGGTTTGAATTTACAAGGTTTGAGATTTATAGTAATCCAGATCTGAAGACTATATGTCTTTCAGAATAGGGAGAGGAGAAATTGAAACCTGCACAAAAAAGTGTTGCAGTGTCAGAGTACTATCTATCTGTCAACCTCTCTGCTAGCAATAAGAAGGGTGGTGCTGAGAGAAGCCATGTCACTGCCAGCTCATGTTAAGTTTCTCATTGTCCAGCATCCCCAAGTCCTTCTCTTCAGGGCTGCTCTGAATCTCTGAATGCCCAACCTGTAGCTGTGCCTGGGATTGCTCCGACCCAGGTGTAGGACCTTGCACTTGGCTTAGCTGAACTTCACAAGGTTGGCATTGGCTAACCTCTGACACTTGTCGTGTTCCCTCTGGATGGCATTTCTTCCCTACAGTGTATCAACCGACCCACACAGCTCGGTGTCATCAGCAAACTTGCTGAGGGTGCACTCAATCCCACTGTCCATGTTGCTGATAAAGATGTTGAACAGGATTGGTCTCAACACTGACTCCTGAGGGACACCTGTTCCTATCTGTCTATAGAGGGCTTCATCCATGCTGTCTTTCCTAAAGAGCCTATAACCTTCCATTCCAACACTCCAGAGTTATAGAAGCCATCCCACCATTTTTCTGTGGTGCCAAAATATACATATGGCTGAGATTCCAGAAACCTTTTCATCCTAAGGTAATAGTACCTTTCCCTATTTGGTAGTGCCATGACATAACATTATACCACCTGCCTGCATTTCACCCAAATGGATGCAAACTCCAGTCTTTCCATTCTGTTCTGCTTGAAACAATGTCTGCATAAATGGATTCTGTGGCTACTCTTGGCAGCTTGGAAAAGCTTGGTTCAAAGGGTCCCTTTTTAGTTAATTAAAGTGATTCTTTTTCATGGCTGTCTCTATGGTCCCTAGTTTCAGCCAGAGTCTGAAACACAAGTACTCTGTTAATGCTCCACAGCACAGGCTGGGGTTTTCCAGCCCAGCCAGATGCTGGAAGTCCTGGAAATCTTGCAAAAGAGCCTGCATATATCTGCCAGCTCAGTTGTTGCTTGGCTGTCTACAGCTGTGGGGGACTGGCTTTGATGGTCTGGATGCCCCCTACCAGGCCTGTGTTCACACGTTCAGATTAAGATGGTTTGGTTGTGATCTAGAGACAGACAGACAACATTTTAGAAACTTTTCCAATTTTTACCCTACCCTGTCCACATAAGATTAGTACTGGCAGGTTGCAATCTATCTTGAGAATAGTATGGCACAAAGCTGTAAAGGCCAAGGCTAGAAGTAGATTGTCACTTCAAGGGGAAACAGTGGCTGTGCGTTCTTCTTTTTTATGCTAAAATCACTTTGAACTTTTCCAACAATTTTTTCAGGGGTAGCTTTATCTTGTGCCAGACCCTTTATGTTCATCAATGTACTGAGGAGGCAGAACTCTTCATGTTTTCCATGCCTGGCCTTTTACACTTGTAAAGGAGAGGGCTAATGATAACTCTGCATTGAGAGTTCAAGTACTTTATTTATCCCCACTGTTGTGAACAATTGCATAGATCAGTACACTGCTTGCAACACTAGCTTGGTACACAAATGCTCCTGTTATTTCTTCATTCCAGCTTTTTTTTTTTTTTTTAATCTTTAACCAGCAATCTGCCAAGTATCAGGCTGCTGCTGCTGCCTGTAAGATGAAAAGAGTGTAACTGCTGGTTGGTCAGAGAACAGCAGGAATGAGTATGGACTAACAGCCATAGGCATCAGTAGCGCTAAATTCTCTTATACATGTTAGGTCTACAACTCAGAGGAGAGAAGAAAAAAAAAGAAAGCAAACATCTTACCATAACCCAAATCTAGGTGGGAACAGGGAAAAATTGTTTATATCAACCCTCCTCCTGTCTCCCCACTTTCCTGCCATCATTTTAGCACCATATATACTCCAAATATTCAGAGTGTCTCAGCTATTGGAATAAGATGTTGTTTCACGTCTGTTTTCCATCTGGATCTGGAGGCAGAAATGCCATAATACCACAAAACAAGCCTCTTGCATGCTACTTCTGATCATAGACAGGAATCTGGCCTGCCCCCCAGAAGGGCATAGCTGTGTTACAGGATTAGCAGGCACCCCCAGAACTATGAGAAGTAATGCAGTGTCAGCCCATGAACTCTGTACTTACTTGGTTACTGAGCACGTGCAAATTTTTCCAAGCAAATCTATGCAGCGTATGAGGGCTTTCCAAGCACAGAACCAGGCCACCTTGCAGCAACTTCAGTGAGCATATCTTGAAAAATATTGCCCAAAATGTTTAACAAAGGTATGTAGATCTCAGCTGTTCTCAGCTGTCTTCCAATTTACAGCTCTCCTTGTATGTTGTTGTTAAAGTCACAAACAAATATATTAACATATAGAAAAGGACCCTTGCATAAAAATAAAAATGGCATTTCTTAAAACGTGCAAACCAGTTCAAGTTTCATGGAGTATGAAGATAAGTAAGAATGTGTCAACGTTGGTTACGTTTGTTAGCTTAAGAGCATTCTTTGGGCTTCTGTATACAGCAGCAAAATCCCTCAGTATCTCTATCTTCCCTTACCCTGACAAAGTGCCCTCATTAAGGGATTAAAGATGTTATTGCAATACTATTCATAATGTATACACTTTGCAGCTCCTCACATCTGTTTTTTTGCAATATTTATCTAATCATCAAGACCCTTATTCATATTTGCCTTGGAGATAACAGGGCAGGATACCAAAGGATTCCTGGGCTGAGAGGAAATGACAAAGGGTTGGTGTAATGAACTAATTTAAGACATCAAGGTCAGACTAGAGAAACCCAGAATTCTGTGTGTGGGGAGACTCAGAGGATATACAACACTACCTCGTTTTTAATGGCACAGGCATGATCAAAGCCACCTGATCGTTCCATCCCAACAAACATGCCTCTGCCAGATCATCCAGCTTCTGACAAGTGGCTGGTGTTCTCAGCCACACATTAAGAGAGATGGCAGGCTTTACTTTTCATGTAAAGAATTACAACGAAGCCAGGCAACTTGTGAGAGCAGAAAGCTTACTCTCACTAGGGTGCTAACATCCCACCTGTGAACAAGTCAAACTTTGCTCTCTCCTCTTGCTGACCTGTCAGTTGTTTGACTGTCTTGGCTCAAAGAGCTCTGGTGGCAGAGTAAAATACAGTATGAAGTTGAAGTCTATTCTTTTCAGTATGTACTTTCAGAAATGCCTCCCCATAGCACTTGTACTATGTAGAGCTAATGTGTAGAGCAGAAGAATGTTTGCATATTTGTTTTGAGATAGAACTGGGCTCAGTGGCCTAGATCCCTGGTTGGTACTTAGGTTTCATTTCAAAAGTTCTCAGAGAAAGAGAATTATAGAAATCTTCACTGCAGAACAATAAATATACAACACTATTAAATACATGTATGTGCTGCATAAAATGGATTAAATGAATACAATTTATCAAGTCAAAACTCATTAATATAGAAGTAGAAATTATCGAATAAGATTTCATTTCCCTGAATACTTTTCAGGTGTTACTTACTTTGTTAAAGTCAGTACATAACAGTGAAACTCTTCCACTGGAAATATAGCATGTAGTTCTATATGGCATCTAAATATCACTTGTGAAACAAAAGTTGAGTGAAACAGAAGGAAAGGTGTACAAAGCGAGGTTTAAACAATAATGATCAGTGTAATAAACAGTAATTACAGAGTGCTGGCTATTTTCAGGGCCAGTGTGACAGGAAATTTGATCAAAAATAGAAGCTTCTGAGCTGCTAGGCTTAATGAATTAGAGTCGTACTCAGAAGGGATGACTGTAGCAAATTCAGACTTTGTGAACTGACAGTGGGATATTTAAAACAAGTGCAAAGGACATTTCAGCTGTCTAAACGTCGCCCAATGTTTTGTAGAGATCTTTACAGAAAAAAGTCTTAAAGAGACATTTGAAGAATTTGAAGGTCATATGCTCTGCTTCTTCATCTGGCTAATGTCACCAGCAAATCAATTCTAAACAAATGACTGCTTAAGTGTGTATTTAAAGAATTGAGAAGACTTGCCAAAATCAAAGACAGAGTTTAGAGCAAGATGGAGCTTCAGTCTGCAAGAGGAGTTTATCCAGCCCACAGGCTAGTGCCACCTCTCTTTTTTTGGGGCATCTCAACTGTAGAGATAGTGCTGAGTCAGACTAAATGTACTGTTTTGGCAGCCAAGTGCTTTCTTCTTTCCCTTGTCTCCAGACATCATGGGACAAGGTCAGCACAGACAAATGTCAGTGACCAAATTAGAGGGAGCAGATTTATTACTGCAGCAGCTAACAGGAAGAAACATTCTGTTATCTCTGCAACACCAAGTTCTTCCAACTGTTTTTCAACCTATTGATCTGGGGTTCAACAAGGCCCAGTGGGACAACCAAAAGAATATCTGACAGAAGGGTATGAGATGGTTCCCCTTTAAAGCCATGTCTCATAGCAGGGTAAGTCCTACTATGAGACAGGGGATGTATATTGGGCAGCCAGAATTCTCACACTTTTTGCAATGTTACTGACAGTGCTTATTTGCAGAACACCAGCTGCTGCTCTCTCAATGGACATAGTTGCAGTTAACCAAGAGATGTGCCTCCATAACTACCTATGAAGCTTTTCTAATTGGAAGGTTCCCATCTCTGCTTTAAAGCACTCAGTACACATCCGTTTAGGGGTTTTGCAAGCTTCTGTCACTGTATCAACAACTCAGTTTGGTTATGGATTTAGGGAGAACTAATAACATAGAAGTGGTAATCATAGACTTCTCTGGCTTGGAAATAAAGTAGGAACTGGCTACATGTTAAAGCTTCAATGGAAAATCCATTTTGAATTTGCTCTGAAGTTCTGCTTTCTTTCAGCTTATTCCCATGCTGTATCTTTTTTATTCATAGTGATCTGAATCAAACATCCCTATTTGAACTCTGCTGAGCTAACATAAGTTTGATAGTACAGATGAGAACAGCTATTGAGACATACTCCTGTTCCCTGATCAGTGCATTCTGAAGTGTTTGCTGCTGTTTTCCCTTAGAAAGTGAATGAACATAAATGGCATACTGAAATTACCTTAATGCCAGTGTATGAAATGAGCTTATTTTAGCCAGAACTGGCTATTGTCCCAAACTAGAAACTCTGATTTTCAGGGAGGTGGACAAAAGAGACCTTGGGCTGGAACCCTGAGATGGGCTAGCAAATAGTCCCACTGCAGTGGATATTGCAGGTACTTTTCTACTTCTAAATTCCCTGTATGTTTTCTGTCATCCATGAACGAGACCTCTGGAGATGGTTTACTTACAATATCATAATGGAAAAACATGTTATGCTAATTCTAGTTTGATTTTGATTGTCACAAAAGCAAATTGCACTGGGAATTTTACAGTTTTCAGTGTGACAAATGGCAGGGCTAGTGGTTCAAAAGACCTGAATTCTGCATCTGCTTTTTTCCTGGCTTCCCAGGTGATCATAAAGACAGTTTGCAAATTTCCTCTTTTTCTCTTTCCCCATCACTGAAGTTGAATCTCCCTTGTAAAACGCCTTAAAATCTGTGGCTGGGAATTATAAGATACTGGTTCAGAGTGGTGAGAATATGGAGTACTATTATCTTATTAGTGAAGAAGGTGACTTTTTTGTAGTCTTCTGTACCTGGACAGAGATTAGAATCTGATCAGAGATGTGATTAGTCCATCACACCCTGATAGATCCAAGACATCATTAAAGGGTAGGAGGCAGCTTCCTTACAGTCTGTTATTATCTAGTGATCTGAGGAGAGACAGTGACCAAAGTGAATGGCCGTGATGAGCATCACACCCCACTGCCTGTCATAGTCACGTGTTAATCAGGGTACAGTAATTTGTGAGAACATTAATAAATACACATCACTCTCTAGGGGACTGCAATACATTATTTTACCTTCATCAGTAACAGACCTTGTTATTACAGAGAGAAGCTCCTGTCAGGGCAATCAAGGATGGCCACTTTTAATGAAGACAAATGATCTCCGGCAAGCCTTGATTTGGCTTAATGGCTCGCTAGTATGAAGCATGGATTTAATCAGAGCTCCAGCTTCTGTCACGCATGGGCCTTGAAGTCAGGTAATTGGAAGCAGGTGCTAAGTACAATTTAAATGAAATGTCTAGTTAATAAGGACAGTTTGAAACAAGCAATTTATACCCTTCCCCCAAGCCATAGCCGTCTCAGGGACATGAAGGCAGCCAGCTGTACTCAGGAACCAAATGACTTAATTTCTCAGTGTTGCTTTTCTCACTCCCAACACTCTGTTGCTACTTTTAGCTTGCCAGATGTCCCAATTGGATGGACAACTAAGGGACTATTTGAGCTCAGTATGCTTTGTTTTCTGCTGGAAGAGGCAGCTAAGCCAAAATCTGGACAGAGATATGGTCCAAAAGATTCTGGCTTTCAAGCTTCTCAAAGTCCAGGTTGGGAATGAAAAAGAAGAAAGTACTGGTGTTTCCCTAATACATTTATCATTGTTTACCCCTGAACTGTGGTTTTGATTTCAACTGCTATGTTGAAATTGGAGTACATATAACCCACAATGCCTCTCATAATCCAAATTGAGGATCATTCTGAAGAACACTGTGGTCCCTTTCCTACCTGCTAATGTGTTACATTTCCTTCCAAGAACATCATCATAGTTCATATTTTTAACTTTTTCTTTTTTGGTGGTGATGGGGCAGGAAGGAGAACAGAACTTGGGGGTAGCAGAAAGAGACTGCCTACAACCCATGTTATGTGTGTAATTGTCATTTGGAACCACATAGGAATTGTCAGCCCCACTAAGTCTTCTGCTGTAAAGGTAAGTCTTCCAACATTTGTAGTTTGTTTTGATTTTTTGTTTGTTTTAGTGTGGAGTTTTGTTTCCTTTAAAACCTGGCTCAGTCATGTGCTTATGAAATAAAAAATGACTGTAGCCAGGGAAGAAAATCTGAACATGTTACCTAAAGCAACTGCTACACCACCCCAACACCTCACTAAAAAAAGAAATACTTATTTTTTACTTACAGTCCTGAAGAAAGGCCTCTCATTCTCAGGCATTTGTTGCCAGCAACACTGAACCTTATAGGGAATATAGGGATTTATAGGAAGTTCAGTGAATTATCACTAATACATTTATTATAGTCTAGATTTTCAAACATAAATCAAACAGAAACCAAACTGGGTTTTAAACCCTAATTTTCAGTTACTTAAAACAAGGGTCTAACAAATGGGCAGAAGCATAATAAGAGCAGTACTATTGGTACTACAGGATCTTCCTTATCCCTTTTAGGTCTTTCTGCTATCTTTACACTTCAAACTAGCAGTTAAAAGGTAGTACATTCATAACAAAAACAAGATTTTACTTCTGAGGGAGAAAGTAATTAGCCACTGGCTGTGGAAATATTTTCCATTAGCAATTTTTCAAACACAGGCTGGAATACAACAATGCCTGTAAGGACTGCATGACTGGTACAAACCACAGACATTCACTAAAGGGTTGTTTCTATGATCAGCTTCTGTGAAACTAATTTCTCAGTCAAGGAAGTACACACAGGCAAGGAAGGACCACTGGTGCAATTAAGGAGACAGATACCGGTGTGCTTTCCCAGGATAGCATATGTGCTGCTTGCTTTGAAGTGGCATCAGTCAAGAGGTAGGGCTGCCTCTCTACAGCAGGACCAAAGTTACTAAATCTGAGCCATGGTAGGTGCACCTATTTCTGGGAGCATGACGTGGCAGTGATACTGGAAATTGATTTCTCTCCATTAATATCTTATTATAGCAGGACCATTCAAGACTAGGTGCCTGCTAAGGTATCTTTTTTAGAGAAGAAATAAAGTAATCCCTGGCTTAAATTGTTTATTGAACTGCTTGGAAGCATGAATTTTTCCTGGGGGCTTCTGCAGGTTTTGTCTAGATTTCAGGAAATCAAAGGGGTTTTGGCATTTCAGATCCATTTTGAAATTCATTGTTGATTTTTTTGTTTGTTTTTGATTTTAATCCTTTTCCCTTCATCTGGGTTTTTTTTGTTTTTGTTTGTTTTTTTTAATTGGGAAAAAACTGCCTGGCTATAATTAACAAATGAGAAATAGAACAGTCTCAAGGAGGCAAATGGATCAAGAAAAGAGAAGTAAAATACAGGCTTTTTAGATTAGAAGCTAGTGTTCAACTGGTGAGAGTCCTGCTATCCTTCTGCTTTATGGCTTTCATTTCTTCCAGTAGCCCCAAAGGTGGAAGATTTCCCATTAGTTACAAAATAATTAACAAGCAAAATGTTCAGATGGCATTTCAATTCCACAGCTACATTGTGCTTATGCATGTGATTGCAGCTCAGATAGCTGCAAAAGAGCTGCCAGCTCTTGGAATTATGAAGTCTAGCTAAGTTGGGTACCAGAAGCAGTGGGCATTCAATAACACCAGCTCCACCAGAAACTGAACAAAGCTGGCTGCTGTGTGAGCAAACACTCTGTGCCAGTTGCAATCATGTCTCTCTGTAATGGAGGAGAGAAGCAGCGTTCTATAAGTGGCAGAGTTTTGTGCTTCAATCCCAAAGTCACTTCCTATTCACGTGTGTATAAGGAGGGTTTATCATGGGCATGCATGATGATGAATAATGATGGGAGGAGAAAGGAAGGATAGTTTGATTCTGTACCAGAAGGGGAAGGGTTGCAATGTCCACCTTGCCTTTTGAATGTTGGTTGTTTCTGTGTACCTGTCAAAGTAAGATATTTATGGCAGGAAGAGGAACTATGATTCTGTCAGAAAATGAAGCATTGGAAATGCTATGATACTGTATTTAGTTATTGGCCCAGCTGAGGAAAAAGAGAAGTTCCCAGAAGAAGAAAAGGAGTTTGTGATAACTGTTTAATTGATGCAGATAAAAACAGTGGAGAGAAAGCCCAGACGGGGATTGTAGTTCCGCTCTTCTCCTAAGGAAGCGGAATTGGGACCGTGTAATCATGGAGCAGTGAATAGTTTGTGTGTGTTCTGTCTGCAGTCATAGAATCATAGAATAGTCAGGGTTGGAAAGGACCTTCAGATCATCTAGTTCCAACCCCCACACCATGGGCAGGGACACCTCACACTAAAACATGTCACCATGTTTGAACAACATGGCCAGGGATGGAGCATTCACAACCTCCCTGGGCAACCCATTCCAGTACCTCACCACCCTCACAGTAAAGAATTTCTTCATTATATCCAATCTAAACTTCCTCTGTTTAAGTTTTAACCCATTACCCCTTGTCCTATCACTACAGTCTCTAATGAAGAGTCCCTCACCAGCAACCCTGTAGGCCCCCTTCAGATACTGGAAGGCTGCTATGAGGTCTCCACGCAGCCTTCTCTTCTCCAGGCTGAACAGACCCAACTTTCTCAGCCGGTCTTCATATGGGAGGTGCTCCAGTCCTCTGATCATCCTCGTGGCCTCCTCTGGACTTGTTCCAACAGTTCCATGTCCTTTTTATGTTGAGGACACCAGAACTGCACACAATACCCCAAGTGAGGTCTCATGAGAGCAGAATAAAGGGGCAGGATCACCTCCTTTGACCTGCTGGTCACGCTCCTTGTGATGCAGCCCAGGATACGGTTGCTTTCTGGGCTGTGAGCACACTGCTGGCTCATGTTCATCTTCTCATCAACCAATACCCCCAAGTCCTTCTCTGCAGGGCTGCACTGAATTTCCCTTTTGCCCAACCTGTAGCTGTGCCTGAGATTGCTCCCACCCAGCTGTAGGACCTTGCACTTGTCCTGGTTAAACTTCATGAGGTTGGCATCAGCCCACCTCACAAGCATGTCAAGGTCCCTCTGGATGGCATTCCTTCCCTCCAGTATATCAACTGAACCACACAGCTTGGTGTCATCGGCAAACTTGCTGAGGGCACACTCAATCCCACTGTCCACGTCACCAACAGAGATGTTGAATAAGATCGGTCTCAACACTGATCCCTGAGGGACACCACTTGTCACTGGTCTCCAGCCAGACATTGGGCCATTGACCACAACTCTTTGCATGCATCCATCCAGCCAGTTCTTTATCCACCGAGTGGTCCACCTATCAAATTGATGACACTCCAATTTAGAGACAAGGATGTCATGTGGGACAGTGTCGAACGCTTTGCACAAGTCCAGGTAGATGACGTCAACTGCTCCACCCCTGCCCATCATTTCTGTAGCCCCGTCATAGAAGGCCACCAAATTGATCAGGCAGGATTTTCCCTAGTAAAGCCATGCTGGCTGTCACCAAGCACTTTGTTGTTTTTCACGTGCCCTAGCATGCCTTCCGGGAGAATCTGCTCCAAGATTTTGCCAGGCACAGAGGTGAGACTGACTGGTCTGTAATTCCCCAGGTCATCCATTTTCCCCTTCTTGAAAATGGGGGTTATATTTCCCTTTTTCCAGTCATCAGGAACTTCACCTGACTGCCATGATTTTTTTAAATATGATGGCCAGTGGCTTTGCAATTTCATTTGCCAGCTCCTTCAGGACCCACGGATGGATTTCATCAGGTCCCATGGACTTGTGTGCGTTCAGGTTCTTAAGATGGTCTTGAACCAGATCCTCTCCTACAGTGGGCCCAAGGTCTTCATTCTCACAGTCCCTGTGTCTGCCTTGCAAGATGTGAGTGGTGTGGTCAGAGCATTTGCCAGTGAAGACTGAGGCAAAGAAGTCATTGAGAACCTCAGCCTTCTCCAAATCCAGGGTAGGCAGTTCTCCTTATAGCTTCTGGAGGAAACCTACGTTGTCCCTAGTCTGTCTTTTATTTGCTATGTACCTATAGAATCTCTTCCTGTTATCCTTAACATCCCCAGACAAGTTAAATTCTAACTGGGCCTTGTCTTTCCTAACCTGGTCCCTAGCTCCCTGGACTGTTTAAAAGATATGAATAACTCTTAGATACAATTCACACCTTGACAATGAGGATATTCCAGTTCTAGTTTGGTAGCTGTTTTGGTAGGCCAGGAGGAGAACCTAATACTGATAGTTGCAGTGGACAGGAGACAAGGCTAGCATTGCCTGTTGAGTCACAGAAATAACGTGTAAGACCAGCTCCTGAGTGGAATCACCCTGCGACTGTTGTCAGCTTGTCAGGGTACCAAAGAGTAAGGCCAAATTTTGTTTTTTGGTCTGCATGCCTTTGTAGAAAACAATGTAGAAAACAATGTAGAAAACAATGTGCACTCTGCTCCCAGCTACACAGGACAAACAGGCTTTGCTATTATTATGGACAAGGATCTCTTCATTACAATGTAATCTGTGAGGGCTCGTGCAATATAAACCAACTTCCATGCTTCCCTAGGAGCAAGGTTGCAGAAATAAAGCAGTAGGCCAGAGGTTCATTTATACTGATCAGGATTCGCTTTCCCAGCTCTGCGAGTTGCTCACCATGAGGCCAAATAATTTTGTCTTAGTGTGTACTTCAGTGTCTGTAAAAAGCCCAGAATAATGCTACCAGCCTCTCAGAAGTGAAATGATTTGAAGCCCTCCATAAAAGGTGCTATAGAAGCCCAAGCTGCCATAGTCAAGCCAGCACAAACAATACCTTGTGGAATGTGTGCCTTTCATGTTTGTTCTGGGGCCATGGCAAACAATGTCTTTTCAGGACAATAAATGTCTGTGTTCCATGGTGAATTTCCTTCCCTTCTCTCATTAAAATCCATTCATTTCCAGTTCAGCCTCTTCATTCTGAAACATACGTCTTGGATATTTGTCAACTTCTATTCATTTTACTTAGTCTGCGCATCTAATCTCTTTGAGACTAAACATTTCCTCTGATGGCAGAGCCCTAAGAGTGCTATTCTGCCAATTGGGGCGCATTGAAGAGAGCTTCTTGGCAAGCTGGCTCATTCTTGGGTACACACATATTTGAGTAGTGAGACCTTAGCGTTTAGCATTCTGCAAAACTCAGAAGAGAACTACTGCCTTGAAATGCAAGATGCTTACTGGCAAGTGTTTTTCAAGGTAGGTATGGAAAGTTGGCTTTTGTGCCCAGTTTAACTCATGACTCTGTATGTAGGTTCCTCTGTAGCCTGGAAAGCAGTAGCACGAACTTCCTTCTTGTGCATACTATCGTATCTCCTGCCTGCTCTGCCATGTGTTTCAGGTACAGGAGAACAAAACTGTAGTGTTCACTACTGCTAAATGAAGGGAGATTGACTCAGATTGAGCTATCCAACAGCAGTGAAATCATGGCAGCTTTGGCTCTGCTTATGTCATCCACTGTTTTATCCACTGAACAAAGGGAAAGGCTCTTTCCTCAACTCCTTACGTTTGCTGTTTTACCCTGTTCTCTTCAAAAGGGAAAAGCACTCAAGCAAGAGGCTTCTGCTGCTTCGACTCAAGAGATCCTTGAGGGCTTGGTGACATCTGGTGGGAATTGGAAGGATCGCAAGTAATTTATAAACAATTTTAAGTTTCTCCCCACCTAGTCACAAAGGTTGCTGTTGAATTCATACTCAAAAAAGCAAACATGGTGTTATAATGGTGCATATTGAACACTGTTTAATTTAGAGATCAAAGGGCTTAAAATGCTGATGGGACATAACAGAGCTTACATAGAAGGTGTTTGGCACTGGGCTTTTGCAGGGATGTAAATACCATCTTTTTATCAGCCTGGTCAGAATATCAGTATAAAAAGCAAATTGTGCAGGTTACATTTGCTCATCACGCAGTACTAGGCCCCTGATATATAACCAATTTTCATCATGTTTAAACTTTGCACAAAGCACTTTTATGCCCTAGCCTGGGAAGTACCACTGTGGGTATGTTTAGCAACCCATTTGAGAGCAGTTAGATATGTGTGCCCAGAGTCTGGATTAGGCATGGGTCTGAAAATTGGTGCAAAACTTCAGCAAAGGGAAAGGTAGTGAAGATAATGTTCAGGCTAAATCTGGCAAGGAAAGAGAAAATGGGTTTCTTGAAGTTCTGATGATTTATCACATTTGATCTACATGCAGATGCATAAACAGACCTTAGACCTTTAGCATAGCAGACTATATGGAGTCTTTGGAGTTTACTGTTAGATATGCCCATTATTTTAGGTTCCCTGATCATCACTGGGGCAGGAAAATGTTCTGCTGGTACAGAGGTGTTCATGGTACTATTGTGACACAGTGATAAGCTATTAAGTCCTAACCTAGAGAGAAAGCCACGTTCACCACCATGCTGTACACATGGCATCTTCTGGGGCAGGAAGGTTCTCCTGCACAAAGCACAAACAGGACTAAAGACAAAATCCCCACTCACAAAATCTCTAGTAGCTGTAATGGGGCACTTAGTTGAATGTTTTTGATTCTGTTCTGCAGAGAGCAGTGTTACATACATACACACACATTTGTGCACTCACAAACAAACACACACATTAGGTTGAGGAGTTAACAAATGCAGTGAGCACACACATAGGTTGAGGAGTGAATGAATGTCTTATTTTATTGTAGATTATTCTGTGATTTGGCAGAGGGTGAGAGCAAAAAAAAGAGGGCATTTCTCCAAGGAGTTAAAGAAAGGTGCCCCATTTCCTGCATAATATTTTGGCCTGCATCGATCATCAGTCTGCTCCTGTGGCATTGTAGTCTGGTGAATGCATCCACATTAACAAGGATATCTTTCCCAATCCTGTCAGTTTTCTCCCAGCAAGTAGAAATCATGTGCATTTGTGATATGAGATAGATTGGAAATGGTATATGCTACCTCTTCCATAAGTCCCCAGAACCTAGAGGTAGCCTAGGTGCACTTTGGATTATTCAAGGACAAAAAGCTGGGAATCAAAGCACCCAATTGGAAGTGGGGTTTACAAATCTGTTGCCCTGTTAACTGAACAACTAAGGGGGGAGAACTGTTGACAAAATGGAGAGAAGAAAAGTTTTATTTACTGGATAATTTTAATATATTTACTTGTTGGTGGTGTTCCCAGCTTAGTCTGTGTCCTTCTCAGAGCTCCAAGGAGATAGCTGAGTTTCACCAGATGCTTTGGTAGAGTTCAAACCAGTGTTATGTAAGTCCCTGGAAAATTGAACCTGGCCCTTTGAACCTTTTGAATTTCTGCTGACAAAGGCTAACAGAAGACATAACCCAGCAGCTATCCACATTCTTAGCATCTGAATGTTGCTGAGAAGCAGAATAGGTGAAGTCTCCATGAGATTGAAAGTCTCAGCAGGAGCTAGAATGGAGTACTCTGGAAAGAGCTGCTGTTGTCTAGAGCAATGTTACTCTGAAGGAATTGAGCATTTGTGTTGATCTGAGAGATGTGATCATCCCACTGCTCCTGGCATCCCAGCCATTATCTGGATTCTAATTATGGGAACAATTTTAGATCTTTTGATCTAAAATTGCTGTCAAGCAAAAGGAATGATGCTTAATCTATGCTAAGTGGCTCAAATTAGATGATATTAATGGTATTCTCACTGTGAAATAACCACTTTGTTCCTACTCACTGTCCAAATGGTAGGTTAGCAGAATCCTCACCTTTCCAGGGGAGAGGCATATGCAACAAAAATAGCTCTCAGTTGTGTGAACTGTTTCCTTAATGAAGCAGCATAAATTTCCTAATAATAGAGACAGGTGCTTGCTACTTGTACCATACCGCACACACAGTGGTGAAGTGAATGTGTGATAACTGAAAAGTGAGAGCATGGAGAATATTTTATGCTTTGTGCTTTCTTTTTCTTTGAGTACTTTCTCAACACTTCACAAACATTACCTGTGAGCCACGTATCTCCTCTAAGATGGCAAAAGGAAAATGAGATAAGGAAAATGAGATGTGATACTATTAAGGAATTTGTCTTACAGTGAATTATAGGTATGATGAAAATATTAACCAAGAAATTCTGGAGGAATATGTGTAATGCTATTTCAAGTTACATAATCTATTTCTTAATTTACCTACTGGAAGTCAAAATTCCCCAAAAGTCATTCAATTATTTCAGTGTAGGATTAAAAAAAAGTCAGAAGTCAGAAAGCACTGTCTGTGTTCCTATTGAATACCCGAATACAGGTTTCGTCTGGTTTCAGTGGATAAAATAGGTGTGAGGCAGGATAGTTTAGTGAGAGAACATGATTCAGTTCCTGCCTTGAACAATGACAGCCTCCTGATCACCGAGGCAGTGTTATCAGTATGCGGTTCCTTTGGTGACAGTGCTAAATTTGCAGTGAAATCTGGAGCCAGCTGAGTGAAGTCTGGGATTTCCTTGCAAAGACTCAACAGTTTTGGAAGTGTTTTCTCACCCAACATTTCCAAAAATTGTGTGAGCTGTTTCTGGCTACTGTAGGTGTGATTTTTACATGTGTTAGGGGTTGTGGCAAGTCTGCAAGCCAGGCATGCTCCCTCCTGATGCTGTAGCCCAAGTTGCTGCTTTATCAGCACCTTTACATATAAAATTACAGCATTTTCCTTGCACTTATGGTAGGGGTTTGCTTTGTGTGAATACTTGTGTTGCTATAGCTACATTTCCCTAATGTTCATTATTTCCCATAGTGTCTTTGTCGCTCATCCAAGGATCCTGGCATCAAGCAAGCTCACAGCATGTAATTTCTGCCTTGGGAGCTATTGGTAGGTGTACTGAATGGCCAAGAGGTACTGCAGCTGGTTCATTGCCTGGACTAAATCTACTTCAACCATGAAGGAAGTGTTCAGGGAAACAGGACTTTTCTTACAGCAGGGTGATGGGAAAGACAAGCCTACAATCACTAGTGCCCCTTTCCAAGAGGTCTGAACAGGAAGGAGGAGAAGAAACTGTCATCTCTCAAGGGAACAATTACAGGGAGGGGAGGGATCACAGGCAACTTCAGCTAATTGCTAGGTTGTGTAATGAGCTGGGGTGCTGGACAGCTACTGTATAGTCTCCATTGTGTCCATTGTGCCTGGTTGGGGGTGTACTGCTCTCGGGCATTTTAGCTGGTTTTTGGTTTTGAATGGTTTAATGAGTGAGCTAAATAGCTGTAAAATTCAGAGCAGGCTCTCAAAAAGTTCACTTTTCCTCAGGCATGCAAGTGTATCTGGTGCAGAGCAGAAGGAGCAATGAGTTATGAACAGCCACCTACTTCCTATGGGAGGGAGCTGTGTGCAGAACTCAGTTGCACAGAAAGACAGCAAAGAGTTAGTTAAAAAGTAGAGCTGGTCACTGGCAGATCTTGCAGACTGACACCTAGGAGATGCTCCAGACTCTTCATCTTCTGCAATATCTGTCATATAAGGAGAAGCTGAGAGAACTGTGGTTGTTTAGCATGGAGATAGGAATGTTCAGGGGCCATATGTACAAATTCTGAGAGGGGGAGGAGTAAACAAGTAAAGAAGGAAGAAACAGACTCCTTTTAATGGTATCCAGTGAGAGGACAAGATGCAATGGGCACAAACTGAAATACATGAAATTCCATTTAAACTTCAGAAAAAAGATTTCTTACTCTGCTCGTCAGATATCAGAACAGATTGACTAGACAGCACATGGAGTCTCCATCCTTGGAGATACTCAACACCGAACTGAACACAGTCCTGAGCTGTAGATGATACTGGTTTGAGTTGGGGGGGGTTAGACTAAATGCTCTCCAGCAGTTCCTTCCAATCTCATTTATTCTGTGTTAATGCTTCCATGCTATTCGGTCTGCAGAAGTGAGAACAAGTATGAGGTTCTCTTATTCCTGGTTTGCATTAAGTAAGTGACCAAGACAAGAAAAATAGTACCTATATGGCACTTCAGAATATCTTTCTGGTTTTACAAGCTTCTTTCTAAACCTACAGAGCTACATGAGTGCAAAATTATGTGCAAATCACACTTCACTGTTACACATATCTTCTGTAAGTGCTGTGGCCTTCCATCACACACATGAATGGACATTTAAAAGATCAATCTAATAGTGGATTGTCACCCTCAGTCTGCTTAGACTGCAAGGGTGAGCTCTCTTTTCAGGGTAGGGATCTCAGTTATAATGCTCAGTCAGTAGGCAGGCAATCTTCATGTTGAGCCCAGCTTTGTGACTTAATAACTGTGAGAAATACTATTGTCCTTCATGGTAACTGTTTTACTGGAGGTAAAACAGTTTATTGGAGCACTGGAAGTGCTCTTCCATTATAAATCCAGTAAGAGAGGCACTCAGACTATGCAGAGTGTCATTTAAAGTGCTATTTATTGACACTAACACTATGGAGGAAGAGATGATAGTACAGATAATCTTATGTCCCTTCAGATGGCAAAAACTCTGAGTTGTGCAGCATCAAAAAGGCAGCATACGATCTGGGTGCAGCCCATCACGCAGACTTTGTCTGAGAAAGGGTTTCCCTCTTTTGGTCATTTGAATTATTATATGGTTTTTGCACAGGAAAAAAACCCTCAATTTTTCTACCACCCAACAGAAAGAATGTTCACATGAGAAGTTCTTGCTACACTTCTAGATAAAGGCAAGAACTTGAAGGTGGTATGATCACCAATACCAAGTGGGAGATGCCTACAGGCTCTCTGTTACAATTAGCTGGCTGTGTTTATTCTGCAGCTGAGATATTCACAGCACCACAGGGGCCTGAAGGTTAAGCTGTATGTGCAGCACAGCACAGCTATTGGCCTATTGGGGTTAAACTTTATGTGGATAGCCGTCCTTGATATGCAATGATTGGGATCATTGCACTGAGATGTATGACACTATCTCCAGTGGTCATTTCGCAGATGGAATTGCAACATACTTGATGAAAGAAACCAGTTTACATGGATTATCTTACACTAATATACCCCAACCCAACTAGATTCAGTTGCTCACAGGGTTTCATAAAACCAGTTCTTGTAAAACTCCAGGAAGATTTACCATTACTCTTAATTTTCAGTAAATGAAGGAAGAAAGCACTCAATTGCAAAAGCACAACTGCTTTGAGATCAAGACCAAGTTTATTCATAAATTAGGCTCTTGTCAGATTTGGACAGATCCTGTTCCTGAGGATGATGAGTACTTTGTTATCATTTATTTTAGGATCTCTAGGACTGGCACCAGCATGGCTATATAGCTGTCAGCAGCATGCAGCCCCTGCCTGCCCAGGCAGGAACCTGCCAGGCTGAAGCCAGAGCACTGCATCCTGCTGACCCTCTTCTGGTAATGCTTGTGAAAGAGCCTCAGTGAAAGTTCATGGAGTGATTCTGTGCCAAGGACATGAGTGACTCACTGCAGTGGATGCTGTGGCAGTGGCGATTTGCCCATAGATGGCAGCGTTTGCTGTCCTTTTGATATCCTGGCGGTATATGTATTTACTGTATTTGTTCCACCACAGAAGATTCTGTTGTACAGAAGGCCAAAAACTCCAACTGAAAATACAGTTAGAGAAAACTTTCTGACTCATCTCTCAGGCTTTCTAAAAATAAAAATTAAAAGGAAAGCAGAATAGCATGAATAAAGAACACAGGAGTATGACCCTCATTTGTGCTGGGTATTGGAGAAGATGGTGTAGATCTGCTCTCTGTAGCCAGATTCCCCTATACATAAACACATCTTCAAAGTCTTCTGTTTGCAGTTTATCCACACTTTGAGTTCAGTGGCCCCATCTATAAAGAATATAAGCGTACCCCAGTAGTGCAGTATAAAAGAAGAAACCTGTGAGGTGCAGAGAATCCCATTTAAGTGATTTGGCTTATTCAGGAAGTCTGCAGCAGAGCTGGAATTTGAATCCCTGAATCCTACCTCTAAAGGGGAAGCTGAATGCAGATGGTTCCTTAGCATCTCCAAGACAGCATATACATCAGCCACATCTGCTGAGCACTTTCTAGTGATGACTCATTGTTTATTTCTCCAAACATAGTGTAGGAAGAAGATGCATGTATCATTTCATTCCTTTCCTCCTAAAAATGTATCTGCTGTCTAGGCTGACTGTCAGCAGTGGAGCTCATGAGCAGTACTAGTACTGAGGTGACCAGCTTTTAGCTTCAAGCATGTGCAGAACCTTTGCAAGTCTGCAGTTTTGTTAAAATATTTTCCTTCTGTGGATTGAGAGACTCTATCCGATCGCCCTGGGACTGTGACAGATGGAGCGCCTATCACCCAGAATGTGGTTATTTGTGTCTGTCTGGCTCCACTCAGAGTGGGTTGGAGAGTCTCTGAGATTTTCTGTGGGAAAGTTTCTTTGTTATAAAACAGATTACAAAATATCTGGAAGGACAGTTCTGTTTTATCTTATTCTGCTAGCAGCCTTAAAGGACAAGATCTGTGTAAATTGTATGTCTCATCGAAAACAAAGTTCAGTCTGAGTGACAATGCCATTATGAGGATCACAACCATAGGATCAGTTTAAAAGCATTTAATTATTATATTCCTATAGGATAAGAACATGGGATATGGCAGAATGTCTCAGAGGTCAGTTAAAACCTGCTTCACAGAAATGTGCAAAAGGTAGCATAATCCCAAAATCTGCCTTTACAGGAAATTTAAGCCCCAATTAATAAAAGTTTGTTTTCCCTAGATCTCAATAAAAGAAATTGAAATGAAACAGTGCTTTTAGAAATCTTTGTAATATCCCTGTAAATAAAGAAAAACTGTCAAACAGCAAACACTTCTGTTGAACAGCTGTAAAGATGGTGCACAAATGCAGATGAATAATACCATGAAGATTGCCTTCTAAATCCGGAATGCTTTTCCTAACCTACAGAAAAACCACTCTTGCATGAAGCACAAGAATATTTTCACTGAGAAGCTTTTTAAAGCTGTTGTGATACATAAGGTGAATTGTGCATTCATGTGCATTCATTGCATAGTAATACACGTGCAGTAATGAAAATCAAAATGAAAGGCCTAGTACCAAATGAAGGTAACAAAGTTATGAATAAAACTTTGATGATATTGGACAAAACTGTAAATAATCCTTTACATGCAGCATAAAGGTAGCAAATGCAGAATGCATGGAGAGCAATGCTTCTGGGAAGGCTCAAATTCAATGAATTTAAGACAAAACATTGAATTCTGTTTATATTTATGCCAATTTAAATCCAGGGTTACTCCACTAACTTAGCATTACTCTGGATCTCTATCAATATGGTTGAAATTAGCATCTGGCTCATCGTCATAAATTTAATTTCTATCTTTTCCTGACTTCCAGCAGACAGAAAAAATGGCCCTTGGCCTTAATTATAATTGTATTACAATGGCTTTTTCTGAAAGTCATATTTTTAATTTCTATTTAATCCCTCTTTCTTTCTGAACTATAAACCTTTCATTCATAATGAAAATAAACAGCTATTTTATTGTCTTGTTTCTACTGCAGTTTTATATTCAAATGCCTCAGGATTTTGTCCTTTCCTGAAATGAAAGAAGTTTTAAAAATATGTACAATTGAGTTAAATAAATTCTCTTATAATATTCTATGTGTAAAAGTTACTCTTCCAATGCAACCCCCCACCTTCTAGATAAAGGACTTAGAAGTAGCACTATAGAAACAAGTACAGTCTTATAAACCTGAACAGCAGATTTCTGCTCAAATCTACTCAAACTCACACTAATAAAACACTTTTTACAAGAGAAATAAACTGTACAGAGAGTTATTTACTCTAAACTGAAACCAATAGGACCTCCCATAGGTTGGTTCAGATCCTAGATAAGAATTACAAGATAGTTAATGAAAATGATCAGGGGAAGATGAAATGTAAATGTGTGCCACAATGCACACACAGTCCTTTCATCTGGCTTTGTATTGCATTCCTTTTTACATGGATGCAGAATGAAAGAATACTGATGCTGTTTAAAGACGTTCATATTGCTGGGGAAAAAATAATATTCTATGCAATTATTAGAACACTCTTTCTGCTTTGAAGAGAACCAACTAGGGTTTAAAGGCATCTTATTTTTCTGTCAGTTTCTTAAGATGTCTTTTGATGGTGGTATAAATTCCTGGGCTGGAGTGATGACTGGAAATGATTCTACATTGTTCAGGCAACCAAAGCTAAATAAATTGAGTCCTTCAACACAAAAGCATAACTACTGTAGAAAATGCTGATTTGCAGTCCAGAAACCAATAGTGCACAACAATATGTAAGGGACAACTAATCTTCCACCAACACCAGCAGAACCTTAGATTTTCATAGTTGCCTCTGGAAAGTGGAGCTAATTCCAAAAGCTTCTATCTCCTTGTCACAGTCCCAAAATATTTTCCAAACAATTGATATGTTGTTTTACAGAACACACAAATTCCATTTTAATTTAACAGCACTGTTCCAGCACTGGTTGGCTGTTTCTCCAAACTGTGTGCCAAGACTTAAATGACTTACCGAGGACATGTTAAACAAGGTTTTGAAATGCTTTAGAAATCAGAGTAATTTAACAAAGCATGTAATGTAACACTTGTCTGTGCTGGCTTGACATTGCTTTAAAGCAATTACTGAGTGGTCCCTGGAGTCCAATGGGGACAGCAACAGGGAAGAGTCATATTGCAGTCAGTCGGAATCCATTGCTTGAAGGTTCTGAAGGACTTCCAGCACAACTTCATAGCAGAATAAATACTCATCCTGGATGCAAAGACCGCAGTGTCAAACATCTGATTACATTCAACATAAATTCTAGACAAAGAACAATGAACTGTTTGAAGTGTTGTTTGTAACTCCAACATCTATGTAATATGGATACAAAACCTTAAAATATTTAAGACAATCCTTGTTTTTTTTGTTCCATCACTTCAAAAGTTCATGAAAGTTTTCTTATTCAGTGCAGTGCCTGTAAGCCTGTGCTCAAGCCTCATTTAGGTCAGTGAATGCTTAATTTTAATCACACACTCAATCACTATCCTGAAGCAAAATATATGAAAGCATATGATAAAGTATTTGCCTACAGGAAGAACGTACCCTGGTCTTGTCTTACTTTTCTTCACACCACTTGTTTGCTCAAAATTGAGTTAGCTACATCTTATCTTTTCCTGTGTGAAAGCTCTTTTCAGGGGTAGGTTTAACTCAGCAGTAGTAGGCTTTACTGAGGTGGTGATAACTCAGTAATAGCAAGAGTTCATCTGAAGACTGCAATTTTTCAGGGTAGAATTTATGGTATCTCACTGGTTTTGTTGTTGAACCCTGCTTTTCTTTTTGCTTAAAAAAAGTGGGGGAGTGGGAAGGGAATGGGGATGGGACTGGGAGCTGTACTATATTGGTGCTTTGCTTTTATTTGCATTACTCAGTAAGAAACAGACCTTTCATATTTAAATCTAGACACCACTTGCCTGGAAGGCTGTTATTTTCCTCAAATAAGAAGGCTAAATTTATGCTTTAAGCCCCAGATTTATCAAAGCATGGAGCTATTATGTACCACTAATTGAGACATTATAAATTCTTCATCTAGTTGAATATTGAAAACTTACCTTCGTTTGGATCATGCCAAATCGTTGATGTCTCAAGTCTCTCACTATCTGCTTGATGTTGAACTATCAGA
The DNA here is from genome assembly GCF_012275295.1 of Melopsittacus undulatus. Taxonomy (NCBI): domain Eukaryota; kingdom Metazoa; phylum Chordata; class Aves; order Psittaciformes; family Psittaculidae; genus Melopsittacus; species Melopsittacus undulatus. The sequence goes on from NC_047530.1 coordinate 92,435,946, forward strand.
AGAGAACAGGTTTTATTTTGTTGACATGTGAGTTATAAAGAAAGATTTAAGCATGTTTAGATGGGGAAGTTGTGTCTTAGTTCTGTTACAAATAGTATATTGGCGGTTATTATCTTTGTTGCTTAAAACAATAAAAGCTGGTTTGTTCCATTTTGTTACGTTGATTTCTAACAGGAGTAATGCTGATCTAAGATACTCCCACTGTGTTTTTGATATCCATGCCAGTTTGTAATACTTAATGACAATCTGCTGGATACTTACAGATAAATCTTTTTCTATATAGCTGAGCAAAACTTCAACAACCAGCAAAACTCCACTTCTTCCAATGCCAGTGCTGCAGTGAGCAACAATAGGTCCTGTGCTGTGAGCTCTTCTCATGTAACAAATGAATTTTACAAGTTGCTCAGGCAGTTTGGAAGTATTTTGGTCTGGCCAAGTGGTAAACTGCAAATGACTTATAATGCGCTTCTCTTCTGTCTGGAAGAGCAAGACCAAAAATGTTAAAAATGAACAGTTCTAAGACCAAGTTTCATGTAATTCCACTGATAAATTTTCCATTAGCTTAATTCTTAGTCAATTGTTAGTCTGCTGAACAATTCCTCAGCCTTTCATACTTGAGTCTATTAAGGTTTCTTTTAGGTTTTCAGAAATGTACTCAGAAGACACTGGCCTAGGAAATTTACTTCATATCATTTTTCTGACACACTGAAGTTACTCTGGATGTAGTTACCTTATTTGATTAGACAGGAAAAACAAAAACATTTGTTAATTTAGAACGTTCCAGCACCATTTACTAAAGTTAGTTTTGTAACTGAACTAAGCCATACTAAGATTGTAAATGCTATTCTGGCTATGAGATATAAAAGAACAATTTGTGATTAGATACCCTAACATTCAAACCAAATCAAATAAAAAAATTCTTACAAGAATAATCATAATGTAGATAAAATAAAGAGTGTTATTAACAGAATGGTCCTGGGACGGTACTTCCTGTTGCCAGCTTGCCAAAACATGTTAAGCTGAATGCAAAACAACTACCTGTATTTTTACGATCAGAAAAATGTGAATGCATTTTTGGATTTCTCCTGAAGTAAAACTGTGTCTTTCTGCAGTAATGTGATATTGGTCCAATACAGACATAGCAAACTAAGATAACCATTGAAACAATAACGTATAACAGCCTATCTTCCCATCTTAATAATCTTTTGGGGAAACTCTTATCAAATGCTTTAATATGCTTCACACTTAGTGACATAAAGTAAATTGCCTTTTCTTTATATAGAGGTTTTTTTTTTCTTGATGGAAAACACCAATTTAGTCTGGAACAAGAAGGAATCTTTTAATGATTTCATTAATTAATATGTCTTGCAGAAATTTTCACAAAGCTAAGTAAAGCTTTGAGACAAGCTATTGAGGCAAGACTGATGGACTTATAGTTGCCCTAGTTTCCATGTTTTTACACTTGGATTCTGTATTTCTAGTTTTATGGGTATTCACATCTTTTGACATTAGAAAGAAACATCATTAATTCTAAGATCTAAAAAAACCACCTTCTTCCCCTTTCCTTCCAGCCAGCATTAGAGAATGTGAATCCACTCTGGCAGCCGTTACTGATTTGACTTGAGAACAGTAAGCAATTCTGCAAAACACTGAATGCACCAGCTCTGTGAGTATTAAAGGACTAACTTTTGAACATTCTTGTTTAACCTTAATTTCATGCCTGTTATTCAGATTTTTACATTCCTAAAAATTACTGACCAAATGTTACAGAAGAAGCAAACAATAATATTAGAATATACTCATGTAAAATACCTAAGAAATTTCATCATATATGAAAATATTAAGCCTACTCAACTTACCTGCTTGTTGATTATTTCTATTGTTCTAATTATGAAATATTCCAGAATCTGGTAATCGTCTAGCCTGAGATGGAAATTAGCCAGGTCTATAGAGTCATGGGGAGGTTCAGGCCAGTATCGATGAGATTTGATTTGCCCTAGCTCCACTTCTTTTGTCATCATGGCAATCACATCTGATTCACTCTCCCAGACCATTTGCCAGAAATCAGCCACAGTGGATGGCAAAGGCCCTTGGGTTGTAATATAGAAATGTTCCTCTTCTCCAACTTTCATCCTAATATAACTTGCATTAATGTAGCCATTCTTTTCTCCCAGAGGAACTCGTGTCCTATCATCTGTACAGAAAGAGAAAGTAGTTATTTCAGCTATAGGTCTGACACAGAGTTCTACCATCTCTAGTAGTCGGGATGGTTAACCTCAGCCTCAAGCAGAAAAGTATGCCTCTGGATTTTCAAATACATTTGACTAGTACCACTAGTATTAATCACCATGAATAGTAATTCCCACAGATAAATTGTATTGTTCACTTCAGCTTTATTTCTCTTAAGATACCTGTGTAACACTCTGACAAGCCTTCTAATTACCATAGAATTATACGGCAGTGATTCAGAATAGTGTATCTAATATGGCTTTTAATATATGGGATGGGAACATTGTCACTGGATAGTGCTGTTTTAGAGCAGGAAACTCCTGAGAATGTATGCTGTATCACTAATACAGAAAGGTGATTGCGAATCCTATTTTGCATGTGTTTTCCTGCTGCTGCAGTTCAGAAAGACATCAAGGGTCCAGCAAGTGCTCCCCTTCTATTGTGATACCTCTCAGGGAATCATTGGGTATTACAGTATTTTTTGGAAATACTTGTTAACAGCAGTCATTCAGCTCGTGTACTGAAATCTTCTAAACAACTAAAATGACTTATCAGTGAGCAAACTTGTTTCTGACTTAGAACAGAGATGAGCATATAAAAGCTCTGGTTGTATATTATGCTTCAAAACACTTCTGAAAACATCTTTCTTTTTCCAAGAGATGCATAACTCCATGATTTCCACCATGCTTTCCAGAATTCCATTGTGTCACAAACAGTAGATATAGCTGTACATTCAAATAGATTTAAAGATCTGCTATTATAGTTCAAGTTACACTTGCCCATAGAAATATAGATGAATATTTCTGAGAAAAATGGGAAGGAAACGCTCAGATAGCTTCCCCCCTACCAGAGAAAGTCCCACCTTGTGGAAGATGATACTTCAGAAAATTACACACTGTGCAATGCTGACACCCTTACATGAACTCTACCGCCTTTGGAAAAATCTCAACATGTTTCATTGTTAGCGTACCTCTCAGTGACTAATGATGTAGTGGGATTTGCATCTCCTACATATCAATGTTATAATTGCTTTTCTGTTTTCCAGTTAACTGAATGTATGTTCTCATTAGTGTGCATACTTACACGGAAGAATATCTCTGTATCTGTTTTTATCCCGGTTTTCTGGTGCTTTGCCAGCTCTGCAGTCATCTATTGGTTTCAAACGTTCTAAAGCCTAGAGCAAAGAGAAATAGTCAATCTATGTTGTTCATGTCCTTCTTAGACAACCTTTACAGAGTTGGTGTGAGCAAATTATACCACTATAAGTGACCCAACATTGATAAATAGACTTCTTACAGAAGAGAATCAGTACATCACCCTCTAAACTTCAAATTGCTTTGTACTTTCTTCAGTCTGCACAAGATTTCTGGGGTTTTCAAGTGAGATTTCCAACCCACATCCTCAGCCCTTGTCATTACAAATCCCTGTTGTATCCTCCTGTGAAATGAATGTTTGGAATAGTGTCTTGGTCAAATGTCAGTATTCATATTTGATGACATACAAAACTAACTAAAGCACCAAGTATTGCTCTATTAACAAGCAGTGAATGTCAGTGAATACTTTTCAGTGACAGGGAAAGTGATGGATATAGAGAACAGCATCAATGGTGAAAAGTGCAAATAATATGACTGTTAAATACTTCATAGCAGATTTAGGGGAACTGTGTGGTATAGCTTGAAGCAGGAATGTAAAAGTTAATTTCATTTACAGTTTTGAGTTACCTTCATTTTTCTTTATTCTTTTACCTCTTCGGTATGCACTGCACAATGCCCAATCATCACATTATGGCAATATACGGTGTATATGGGCTGAAATACATCTGACATTTCTTTAATACATTTGTCAGTTACTACAGCTTTTACTCAGATAAATTATCCACTGGCTTTGGTGACCAGTGCATTCCCTGTTAGACCTTTATGTTTTCTGTGCAGACATGTGTCTCAGCTCAGTATGCTATGCCTGCATCAGTAACAGAATGGAATGAATGGATATTAATACATGCCCTTGAGCCTTTAGGGAAAGTCAGCAAATCCTATACACTTTAGCCTGTGGGATTTTCCACCCAGAAAGTCAGAGATACAAAGGCAAGTAAAAGGAACTGATGATGTTGTAATTGCTATGGAAAACTGGTAGCAATCTATTTCCCTGGTTTTGAGTACATCCTTTAAAGGAAATTCCGGTACTGTGCTGAAGTTACGAAATAATCTGTTCTTTAGGAGTTTGCTGATAATTGAGTACTCTTTTTATACCCTGAAACAAGAGATCATAGAATCATAGAATAGTTAGGGTTGGAAAGGACCTTAAGATCATCTAGTTCCAACCCCCCTGCCATGGGCAGGGACACCTCACACTAAACCATATCACCCAAGGCTTCATCCAACCTGGCCTTGAACACTGCCAGGGATGGAGCATTCACAACCTGCATGGGCAACCCATTCCAGTGCCTCACCACCCTAACAGGAAAGAATTTCTTCCTTATATCCAATCTAAACCTCTGCTGTTTAAGTTTTAACCCATTACCCCCTGTCCTGTCACTATAGTCCCTGATGAAGAGTCCCTTCCCAGCATCCCTATAGGCCCCCTTCAGATACTGGAAGGCTGCTATGAGGTCTCCACGCAGCCTTCTCTTCTCCAGGCTGAACAGCCACAACTTTCTCAGCCTGTCTTCATACAGGAGGTGCTCCAGTCTCCTGATCATCCTCGTGGCCTCCTCTGGACTTGTTCCAACAGTTCCATGTTCTTTTTATGTTGAGGGCACCAGAACTGCACACAATACTCCAAGTGAGGTCTCACAAGACCCTAATTTTATATCTTTTCATGCCATCAGATGTAATTATGTGTTATCATTATCTATGGAAGTACTTTATTGTTTCTTTTCAATTTCATAAAGTTCCCAACCTTAATAGCATCTTGTGGCAATGAGTTCCGTGGTTCACTGGAGCATTGCGTGAAACATTTTGCTTTCAAATAAGTGTTTCAGATCTACTGAATCCCTAGCTGCATGGATTTCTTGCTTTAGTGCAGCCTCTAAAATAGTTCTTAGGGAGTTGTTCAATAGAGCTGAGGGGGTAATAGGAAGAAGTCAGCCTAGGAAAAAGCAATTAATACTCTAGTGTATTATTTATTTTTCATTCCATGTGGGCTGTATCTTTGGACAGGGAATAGTGTAAGCTTGACCTGTGTGGAAAGAAAGATCCAAATACTGTAGCATCACCCAAGCAGTAGAGTAGAAACCCCATTCTGGCAGGAATAATTCCCTGAGAAAGTGGAGTTAGTAAAGATATACAAGCCAATCTCCCATACAGTATGCAGAAGGCTGCTAAAAGTCACTTTCTTATCTCTGCCACACACTCAGATCTTAAAAAGGAATCACACTTTACCACAAACTCCTTTAACACCTCTTGAGTCTCAATCTGAAACTGAAGGCCTCGAATAAGACCTGTGATGCCAGTTGTTGGACCTATTCCAGCCAGTGATGGTTTAAAGTTAATTAAGTTAGTCAGTTCATCTCCAGAAGCAAAGGTTCTACCTATATATCAACAAAGAAAAAAAATGAGTTTTTAATTATTGTTGTTCGTAGTACAAATTCTTTGCTTTAAAAATTAGGGGGCTGCAGTACATAAATACATTTTGATGCTTATACTGTGGAAGTGAAAAGTGAAAAAATATTTTTGGCTTACTTATGTTCACAGCAGAAAGAAGAGTAAGTCAGCACCATGGATACAACCAGCACTACATTTCATGTCATTTGGAAGCAGATCCAACTATTGCAACTTATTGCCTCATAGAGTTTCTAAATACAGTCTGTTTAAATAAAGTGTTCTTGCAGAATTGTAAACTTTATCGACAGATTCTATTGGTACTGGAGACTCTCGCCACTTCTTCACAAGGAATCATCTTCATCTATGCAACACTTTCCTTAAAATTAGTACTGCCACCCCCCAGTGCTAGGAATAATCACTGCAAATTCTTCCTCCCTGAAGTAAAATATCTTCTGTCCTTTCATCTTACCTCACACTCCTCTTCAAGAATAAGATGCAAAGCATCTTTGATGCAACAAAATCAGGATTCAGTTTTACTAATTTGCTCAGCCTGAAGTATATGTTCTGATAAGAAATTTGGCAGATAAAGAATATGGATAAACATTTATATCTCTAGAAATACCACTACTTTACTGTAGCAATTGAAAAAAAAAATTACCGTGTAGAGGAAAACCAGTAGCTTTTTTGGTAAAAAGTAGTTGTTTGAGGCAGAGAAATTACGGAAATTGTCCTTTTAGTCATAGGCTACTGTTGGCAAAGGATAACATGCCAGCTGTCTCAAAAAAAAACCCTGTTGATCAGTCCCACAGGTTTGTGGTATGCTGAAGACAAGAAGCAATGCTCTCATTTCCTCTTGTAAGATGTCATCACTATTCTTAAACAATCTCCGTAACAAAATTGTTGCACTTTCTATGCTTTTGTCTGAGCTACAACTTGCAACTGCCTTGCTTGAGCTTCTGAAACAATTTCTGTCCACTTTCTGTTCTCTAGCCATAAGAGATGCCAAGGTACTTCTATTAACTAGTTGAGAGTGCCAATGAAGACAGATTTGCCACTCCAGACACAGCATGCTATTTCCTATACACCTCTCCTTCCTGATCAAGTAGAATAAGAAAGCCAGAAATCTGGGCAGGTATGAGAGGAGAGATTGGATAATTTTCTATTTGCTAGCCAGCACAGTTTGGTACTGTGAGGGAGATAACTGTGATTTACTTCTTCTAAGAGCCATGAGTAATTAATTGCTTCCACAGGGCAAGAAGAAGCAGGGAGAGACCTGTATTTCAGAGAATCTATAGGATACTGCAGTGTGATTCCTTTCACGAATTTTTCTTGTTTGGAGCAGAAGCAAGCTTAATTTCCTACAGGAACAACTAGGCAGATTCTTTCTGCAAATGGTCTTCTGGTATCAGAACGGCTTTAGCACCTGAGCTGTGAAAGTGCTTCAGTATGTTTAAGCACATCAGTTCTAGGGGTTTTAATTTCACTCATTATATGATGTGAAATTCAAAGCCATCTGCTTTCATTTCATTCATTTTGAAACAAACTAAGAATTTCAATTTTTAATTATGCACTGGGAAGCTCCCACAAATTTCCTTCTGACCCAAATTGCACTGGTTTTGTTTTCTTTTTTTTCATTCAGCCACTGAGCCAGTGTGTCATTTCTTCACATAATCCAATAGTGCATGACTTGAACAAATGTTATGAAGTTGCTCAAATTAATGCAACAACTTTCTTTTCCTCTTTTTTGCTCAGTTTACAGCTCAGTTACACCTGATTGAGTATAATCAAGGTATTCAGAGATTTTCCTTTGAGGAAGAACATGATACAGAGCATGGAAAAAAAAAAAATCCCCCCCAAAAAACCCCACACACATAAAAAAAAAAAATGCTCATCCTTTTGAAACTGGGGTGCCAAAGCAAAGGTGCTCCAAGCAATGGTGAGTGGGTGATGTTGGAGAGCTCCTGATGTAGACCTTCTTCTTGCGAATGTTGCAAAGGTTTGATGACCTTCATATGTGTCATAGTGAAAATTGTGTCCTGAGTGCTCTAGTCTTTGAGACACAAAGAGCAAATACTTAGCTTATATATAAGTGATTAGTGTTGTTCTCACTGTACATATACAGAGAAGCTGGCCTGTAATGTTAAAGAAACAGAAATTTTTGCATGGTTACTTCTAGGTAGAACAGAACTCCTGTGGGGCATATCATCGTCTTCATCATTCCGGTTGTCTGCCCCAGGCTGCTGACTCTGTCTTCTGCAGCCTTCACATTCCGCATGTTTCTGTGACCTGCAAAACAGCATTAGTTGAATGATCTTACAGAAGCAACAGAAACTTTTATAGTTTGGTTTTTTTAATCTATTTTCTATCACTTTTAACATTCTTAAGCAACTATTTTCAAGAATTAGTGTGAAATCCAAAGAACATAAATCCAAGGAGTAACAGCATAGTCAGGAGTAGTGTTTGGAAGTAAGGTTTATCACAGTTGCAGACAATTTTTCATGTATGATACTTTTCATTTGTTAGGCAGCCATAGCTATATAGGCTTTGCTTGTTACTATTGCCGAAAATATTTAGAAAATTTTGGAGCCCTTAAATATGTTTTAGGTAGAAGACACACCTGCAATCCAGAATACAGCTACAATGTGTGCAGAATGGGTCAGATGTTCCTCTATTGGCTAACTCTGATACCCGCAGACCTAACATTTAACTATATTAGCAGGCTTAAGCATTATCCTATCCTAGGTGTGATAATAATACATAATGTTAGAAATAGTAGAAGGTACACTTAAGAGGGAGAATAAGACAATAAATAGCAGCTTTCTGAATATCAGTATCCATTGCAGGCTGTGCATGTTCAAATGACACAAGACTTTTGCAAGTAGCAAATAGGAACACTGGAAAGTACTGGTAATAAAAAAATTCAGATTACATGACAGATGCCAGAAAACCATCCTATTTGCAAAACAACCAGAAGAGATACTTGTTATCCTTATATGTGATAACTTTGTATTAGTCATAGATGCATTTATGTAGCTTGCCCACAGAGCAAGATAACTTAATAATAATCATACCTAATTGCCTGGTATATGACAAGATAATGTTATATTAGCAATGAGATAATAGCAAGGGGCACTGAGCCTCTGTTCATATGGATGTTCTTACATGCAGATGCTCTCAAACCATCTTGCAGCTCTGCAAGCAGGTGGGTTAGGGAAGATTTTCATCCCTAATTGGTTGGCCAAATACTGTTCTTACAAAATTTTAAGTTTTCTTACAAAATTTAAGTAAATATTTAGTCTGTTTTCCAGTTTATGTGAGTTGTAAGTGATAAATAGTCATATTTCATCTATGCCATGTCATTTTAATAGACAAAACTGCCCATGTCTTATCAACACTCTGTTATTCTTTGGTTTCCCATTGTACTGTGTATTTAAAATTTGAAGTAAAATCCTTCTCTTCCTGTAGTATGTACTTTCTTTGGAGTAACATTCTCAAATTCTCCTGACTCTCATATGTCTGAAGTTCAAAATCTGGATTGCTACAACCATAATAGCACAAGGTCCAGCCCACGCTGCAATTGCTGCTTGGAACACTTAGTAGAACCCACAGGTACCCTACCCACACCAATGTGATAGTGGTACCACTGTTCTCTTTTCTCCTCAGCTAGAAAAGCTAAAGCTAGCTTAGGCATGTCTGCATGAGCTGCTAGAGCTAGAAGTTTGTGTTTCGTTTGTCTTAGTACTTGCGTGGAAGCTGTTAAGCATTTCTTACTGCAGATGGAGCTGTATTCCAATAGAACTATATTTCTGTCATTTAGGACACATGGGTGCATTTGCACTTCATATTAGGGCAGTTCTGGAAGTAAAAGATTAATTAGCCATACTATTTATTTTAATAGTTTTAATTCATTTGAAAGACTTACCTGTCTGAAATGTTACCGATTATATCCTTATAGTCTCGTCCAGCCAGCTGACCTTGCAGAGGGGAATTGTGTGTCCTATCTAGATCCTACAGGTTTAAAATATGAAAAAGCTGTGAAAAATCAGTACATAGAAAACATCAAGCATGTAGTTACTTTCATTTACATTGTTTCTTATATCTGTAAAAATGTGTCCTTCAATCAGGAATGGAAGGGAAAACAGAATAGTTTCTACTTTCAGAAGAAAGTATGCAACTTTAATTCAGCATTGTAGTATCTACTAGGAGTAAGAAGCCACTAGGTATAAAAAGTATCTGTGAGTTTCATAACAATACAGCCTTCAGAATCCCTACAACTTAGAATTAATGACTAAACTTTGAAACGTTTCATGTTAGTCATATCCTCCCCAATCTCATAAAGAAAATGCAATCACAGGAATCATGAGTCACACTCTATCCTTCACCTCCTTAGCTCTTGGTAGGAGAAAGCACCACTGTCTGAGATGGAATTGTTGGTAATAATTTCCTTTTTTCTATCTCAGACACAACGATGCCAGCTGGTAGAAGCAGGGTGCAGCTGCTCTACTGAAGCACTCAACTAACAGAGAAGGCAGGCCCGTGATCACCCTCCATATGCAGGAGAAGCAATAATATTGGTGGCTGGTTTTCCATCCTAGAGAATTATAACTGGATTCTGCATTTAAATAATGATTCAGGACATCTGCATCTGCATCATGTTTGTGGAAGTGGCTCCTTCTGAGTTGAAACACTTGATAGATACTTATTTAAATTCTAGTTCAGAGTGGTGTTTCTTTTTCTTTCCCTCCTTAATATTCCAGATGTACTCAGAGTACTGTGACATGTTACACAGTATAAAGTACTGAATGCCCACAGAATCTTAAAGGTAGCTTCCACTTACACCTTATTTTCTTAAGTTTGTGCTTGTACTTTCCCATTAGTACAGGGAAATTCGTGGCAGCCTATTTAATAATGAATTCATTTACCCAATTTCTGCACCTACTAACTACATTGATTGGAGAATGCTGTATAGATTTTTGTTTTCTATTTGCTAAGGAAAGTTATCTTACTGCTGCTTTTTTGCATCTGTGATTTTTTTTTCAATGGGTTGTCATTTTCAGAGTCTACATCTTTAGAGTAGATGGCAGCTGTGCTCTATAAAGTAAAGCATAAATAGTTTCTATTCACAGGAAACAGCTAAAAGCAAGCTTGAAATAACAAACACTTAATGAAACTAGTTCAGCACAACATTTTAGCATGTGCTTTAAGTTAAGCATGTGCTGTGCTTAACTAGAAAGACTTTACTACATGCTTAAAACTACATTTGTGCATTAACACTTTGCTAAATTGGGGAGCTAATAAAGAAACTGTAAGTAACCTTAGCACTATCACTTATTTTTCATTTCGTTTTGTATTTCTTGGGTGTACTTCTTTGTCAAAATACAGGCATGACCTTGTTTTGATGTTACTTTTCATCAATCTTCAACAGTTTAGTTCAACACCCATTCCAACAGAGTACTTAAAACTTCCTCAAACAAATTCCTCTTCAAGGTTTTCTCATCTTATTCACATCAAGGATTTCTTCCATTTTTTCTAGTTTCATTATATTGGTTGAGGGTTTTTATTTGTTATGGATGATAAAAAGACCTATATTTCTCACATTTCCTGAGAAGAGGTTTTACAATTGTAAACTTAGAAATAACAGACGCTGTAAAATTTGGTGTGGAATGTCTTATAGAACTTAGTAAGATTACAAAACATAAACATGTTTGAAGAAGTTTGGGACCCTTGGAGTTATGAATATTTATAGAAGACAGTTGAATAGAAATCTTTTAAAGTGTACTGTTTTAAAATACTGAAAGAATGGTAAAATTAATTAATCATCATTCCAGTGTTAAAAAATACAAGAATTAGACTTGATATATGCAGCCTTCCACTTCCCCCCCTCCCCCTCTTAGCATATATATATTATACTGATTGTATGCTCTATCTCAGTGGAACCTTGACTCATTCAAATGTTACCAGTTCCTGTCATTGTAGCACACTTCCCTCATCTTAATCCTTTTTTGTTAAGGAGGTGTGGTTCTTGCCTGCATTGCAGCAAACCCATTTTGTAAACAAATGTGAGTGTTTTGCCTGATAAATTCTAGAAGCCTGATTCAGATTTTACCTTGGTACACATCTGGTTGGATTCTTCTTCCTTGAAAGTGAGAACAGGCTGAGCTTGCAGGCTTCCCTCTGCACTATCTGAACACCAGAAAACAAAAATCAAAACAAAATCCCTATGAAGCATGAAAATATAGAGCCATTTCTTTTGTGCCACACGCACCAGAGGACTTCAATCTTGGAAAAAGCACTGAAATACAGCGCCAGAAACTGGCATGGAATATCCCTTTCATGGATGCTCCGAGAGGTTAGTACAGCACAAATGTTATATATCACCACTGAAGAAGCTAGCATAATTCAGGTTGCCTGAAGATACACTGAAGAGACCCCTGTATCAATAGCAGTTATAAAAAAACTGAAACAGATTTTAATTCTGCCCTCTCTAATCCAGCCCATTCCTAAGGCCCAAATACCATAGATTAACTTTAATGCCAGTGCTTCTATAATACCACGGGGTTTTGCTGGTCCAGGAAAACAGTTAAAACTTTCCAGCAACTGTGTAATTCACCAGTGTCATTTGAGATGCAAATAAATGTGCCCACAACTAATTCCTTGAATTTGCAGAGCTGGGGAAAAGGCTAGTCTTACTGAAGTGAATGGGAATAATTACACAGACCTTAATAGAGCAAGAGCTTCAATCAGCCTTTTTATTAATTGGCTATCCTTACTTTTTGTTTGATTTTTTTTTTTTCATCATTAACTCCCAGAATTAAACTAGGATAGAGATGGGCCAGTGAACATCCTCCTTTGAAGCTGGTGCTGACCATGGCTTTTACATCCTTATGGAAAAGCTTTGCTCTTGAAACTCAGAGGCAGCTTCCAGTAAGTGAAGGAGTATCCAGTGCTTAAGACACTGGCTAGAAGTTCAAGACGATTAGGTTTAGTCTAACAGATACTGAAAAAATTGAGATCTTTGAACCCTACGGGGCAGCTGCTGCCTAACAGCAGAATTGCCTAAAATACCTCTACGGGCAAGTTTGCATCAGTAAAGCTGACTAGATGCATAAATGTTTGCTCTAAAATATGTCAAAACCCCACAGTCAGCTCAGCATCTCTTCCTCATCAGCTGAGGAGAAAGTAAATAGCAATGACACTAGCTTCTTGCCTACAAAGATTTGAAACAAAGCCTCCAATCTGTAACTGATGAGCTAGAACATATATTAGGAAGGAATTATATATTCTTCTCACTGAATTTTCTCCTCAGTGTTCAAGGAAATAGGTGGTTGAGGTATATAAAGCCATAATCTATTGTTAATAGTATACCCTTCCTTCCACTCAGAGCTTTAATTAGTATTTTGATTTTGCATATTCATTAGAGCAGAGCCTGCAGCACAAGTTTTTTTCTATTAGAGTTAGTCAGCTCTGTTTTACCCTCTGCAGGTTGATATGCTCTCAAATTAGTAGCAATCAATCTGGGAGCAGAGGCTTCTAGATTTGCACACACACAGAAAGGAGAGGAGGTGTTTGTCAGGTAGAACTGGTGCTTCCTAGATATAAGGTAAGAGTGCTGGGGTGTGGAATTTATGGGAAATGTGTTTCAGCAGCTGGGTCAATAACTGGCTGTGATTCCATCAGTGGGTTGTATAAAACTGGGTAAAATCATACCAGGAGCCTCCATGACTTAAAAATAAAAGCTGAGTTAAAGGTTCTGTGAGGGTCTTGCAGCTTTGCTTCAACTATTTCTAGACTTAAAACTGACACTTGGACATTCCTTCGTTATAGTCCTATGTCTTGAGTAGCTTATCCAGAACTGCAGATCAGGGTGAAGAATGTGTTTCTATATGCAGCTATGAATCAGGACTAATTGTAAAGTTAGTACTGTTGAACCCAGGCAACACATAATCTCACTTTACCATCTACTGAGTGGCTGTAGCTGCTTACCATGCTCTGCTTTTGTGTTTGGAGGGGAAGGTATATTCTTGCTTTGACTGCCTGAATAAGCCCAATGCAAAGCCATCCTTCGGCACACAGTGAGTTGAACAGTGCCTTGAGACTTGCGCAGCAAATCTGTAACTGTTTGTCGTGGCAGGCCAGACACGAAAGTCTCATTCACCTGAAAAAATACAATGATATGTACTTCCAGGTTCCCATAACAGAAAGGTTTTTTAATCACATATCCTAGCATTGAGCACTTTGCACTTTATGTGTCCTCGTCCCCTCCCATTTTAGTAACTTGCTTGATCCTCTCCTGCCCACTTCTTTATACCATGATTGCCAGCAGTATGGCACAAAAGTATAGTCTACATACCTTCTGAGACAATAAGAGGGCATTGTTCCCCCCATAATTCAGATGGAAGATGGAAGAGAGATGGAAGTAAATGAAAAATAGAAAAGCAAACAGAACTACTGAAAGTCCTGGAGGAGGAAGAAAAAATAATTTGGGGTAAAAATAAAACCCAAACACCCCCCAAAAATCCAAAACATGGATTTACATTAAGAGATGGTTAAATAGTGAGATTTTAATTAAAGATTCACAAGCTCTAATTCCAGTGCTTTTTGCTTGTCTTGGTAATACCTAACTGGCACTGATGATAAATTCCTCCCAGTATCCTCTTGGTTAGTTGTTATATGCATGCTTGGTCAGTTAACTCTTTCTTCCCTGATTTTTTTCATGTGTAGCCATGTGTAATCCTCACTGTGCAGTTACACTACAGAGTGATTGCACTTTGTCACTTGCCCTGCTATTCTGTGTTTGCTTCTCTGCTGGAATAGCCAACAGCTACCTCCAGCTGTAGAGAGGCCCCGTCCCAAAGGAAGATGAATGCTAGGCAAGGGATGGAGGGTAGGGAGGCAGAACAGCTGTCTGACCCCCAGAAGCTGAGGAACGCCATCTTCTACATATTACTGTGCCAAGCAGCCCCAGATCTCCAACCTGTGTAGCCTTTACACTGAACAAAATGCTGATTATAGAATAGCTAGAGAAATTGTAGGCCAAAACAATGAAGAACAAGCAGTACCTTAAGTAGGATGTCACCAACTTGAAGCCTTCCATCTACATCTGCAATGCTGTCTGGGCTGATAGCTTTTATTAGGATGGCCCTGCCATTTTTTCCACCCACGAGTGCAAATCCTAGGCTTCCATTTTCTGCTTTTTCCAGCTCAATCTTAATAATGATGTCCTACAATAGACAAGGATGTAGTCTTAAGTGGAGTTTATTTAGGGCTGTGCTTTTTTTGCATTTTTAATACTAAATAATCCCATTATGCTTCAGAGTCCTCACTCATTGATGTAGATTATGGGATATATCCTTCTCCTGAATAGGTATATGGAGCTTTCATATATTAAAATAGAAGCTGCATGTATATATCAGTTTGAAAATAGTACATACTTATTTCCATAATCTTTTTCAATAATTACTGGAGGGAAAAATAAGTTCTTAGTAGCAAGGAAATACTTAATTTTGCAATCCTTTTATAACGTATCAAATACATCACCTTCACTGACAAACAAGTCACTCTTCTCTCCAGCATGATGGTAATGCAGTACATCCTCCATTATTTTATTATTCTATAATGAAAATCTTAATCTTGCAACCCCAACATACCCATCTGTTTGGCTTTAGCATTTCATTAATTTTTAAAATAAGCTGCTTTCATAGGGTCAAATATTATGTCAGAAATAGCACCAACCTAGAACTATTTATGACTTGCAGCATGACTTGTTCCAATGTTGCAAATGTCACCATCAGAAATTATTTTAGCATGTTGAACAGATAAACCATCATGGATTAAATGGTGCAGAAGAAGCAGTAATAGTGATGTCTTAATCAAAAGTGAGAAAATAGTTTCCATTTTCCTGCAAGGTTGGAGGTCTAATTTTAACAAGAGAGCAGCCTTCTGCAAACCACAATCAAGAGAAAACTAGTAAATCAATTCCCATGAAATATCAGTCCCAATGTGGGTAATTTCACTTCCAAGTAACATCATTTTCCACATTTTTGCACAAACAGAAGTGGTGCTTGCACTTGTAAGAATTCTGAAGCATTGTGTGTCGAGCATGGAAATTCTTTTTTTGAAGAGCACACATGTATTTTAAGAAGTCATCATTTCAAAAATGGCATTAATTTTGATAAATTCAAACCATTAAGGCTTATGTCAATACTGCAGAATACTCCAAAGGTTTTGAGTAATTTTACACTCTTTTCAAACGCCCCCATCTGAGAATGTCAGAATGAGATATATTAACTGAGATTTCAAACATTGTTGTGGAAAATATTTTACAATTACATTTGCACTTATTTGCCCTAGAATTCCATATCATAAACTGAAAAACAGTAATAGAAGAGCCTAACTCCAGGAGTGTTCAAGGCAGTCTAGTCCATGAAGATTGAAGGAATTCAATACTTCACAGGACACTCTCCAAATGCATTATATTCACATTTTCAAAGAAACTGGAGAATCAAATACTGTTGAAATATCACTGTTGAAAAAAAAATCTCACTCCATATAGCTCACTTCACTTGGCAGACTATGTCACACTTGATAAACTTGTCACTTACCTTACATTCTGGAGAATCAGGAGTGTTTTGCTCAGCATCACAGTTTGCTTCCTCCAAATGTTTCTCTGTGAAAAAGCAGTGGCAGCAATTTTTGCACAGTTGCACTGGTAAAATGTTCTACAGTATAACTCTCAAAATCATATTCAGAGGCATAATAAAACATTTTCTACTTGACATGTAAAATACAAGAAAGAAAACCATTTGAGGATTTATGTGGGCTTACACTCCTGAACCGTGAACTTTACTTTCTGTGCATTATCCTTTAGACTTTTTATGTCCCAGTGAGCAGGTTCCAAAACAAACTTTAAAAGCTGCATATTACAGGGTCAGATACTCTATAGAGATGGATGACAGGTAATGAAAATCTGAGAGAGGCAGTTTTGTTTATGAAGAATTAATCTTTCCCAGGTGTGGCCAGTACCACCTACAGTCTTATTTTCTTTCAAAGAGAAGGCACGTAATTGTACAAACCCTAATTGAAAAACGCTGAGTTCCTTACCATGTTGATGCAGCAGATGCTGTTCTTGGGAATTCAGGTTTTCATCTGATAAAGAAATATTGTCATTCTCTGTCTCAGCAGGTGGCCCTGAAAGCATACATGGAGGTTTGTTCTAACAGGCCATATACACAGTGGAATGTAAATTCTTTGATTATTAAACAAAGGATTAATATCCAGTATTGACACTACATGCGGCAGTTTGAGACACTTACTACTGTGTTATTAAGTTTGCCAGTTTGCACAGTAATATAAACAATTCTGTCGTGAATTGCAGAGATGTTGCATCTCAGTCATTGCTATTTTTAAAATTGTAACAACAATCAGAGATCAGACTGAGTCATTCTAGACATGTGGCAATGATCAGGCAGAGGAAGAAGCAAGGCGTGTTAGTGTCTGAACAGATGGATATGTAAGAAAACAATGTGCATTTTTTGACCCTCCCACTTCTATCCACCCACCCCAAGTTTTGGGATTTTGCTTTATCATCTTGGTGATTCTCGTTGTTTTCCAAAAAGTATTCTTTATTGTATGAATTACAGAAAATGTAGCGATAGGACAAGGGATAATGGGTTTCAATTGAAAGAGGGGAAGTTCAGACTAGATATAAGGAAGAAGGAATGAATACTGATGGCCTCATAGCAGCCTTCCAGTATCTGAAGGGGGCCTACAATGATGGCAGAGAGAGGCTGTTTATCAGGGAACGTAGCAATAGGACAAGGGGTAAAGGTTTTCAACTTAAACAGAGGAAGTTCAGGTTAGATATAAGGAAGAAGCCCTTTACTGTGAGGGTGGTGAGGCACTGGAATGGGTTGCCCAAGGAAGCTGTGAATGTCCCATCCCTGGCAGTGTTCAAGGCCAGGTTGGACAGAGCCTTCAGCAACATGATCTAGGTTGAGGCATCCCTGCCCATGGCAGGGGGGTTGGAACTAGATGATCTTAAGGTCCTTTCCAACCCTAACTATTCTGTGGTTCTATAAGTTTTCTGCTGGTTTTAAAGGAAAAAAAAAAGCTCCCTGTTGCATCTGCAATTTTAGTATGCATTTTTGTGACTGAGAGTCTATCAAATGAAGAGTTGTTTCCTTAATTGCAAATTGTTATGGATTTTCTATAAATCTATCAAAGATGATAGCAACAGAACACCAAATACCAAATTACTATAGATTTAAGTGCCTTAGAAAAGTGAAGAATCTTGTTTTATAAGAGAGGTGGGTAACTGTACTACTGTAGAGTTCATAAATCTGTATCAGAGGTGGATCAGATCTGGTAACCTATTTTGCAGGTGTCTTGAAAAATCTCAGAATCTGCAAAGCTCATGGAGCAAGGGTGTGTAAGCAAGGTCCTATCAGGATATGCTTTTACCATGTTTTAGATATACCACAGGAACTGAGAGCACATGTAATTTTAGCTGTAGAAAAGTCAAAAAAGTTTGTTCTTCAGTTAATTAAACAAACTGCTTCAGATTATAAAAACAAACACATAACTAGTTCTAGGGTAGGAAACTTGTAACTAGCTTGACTTGAAATAATTTCTTCAGGTAGTCAGATGCTAGTATTAAGATGAGTGTAGGCATATGAGTAATTCTCTTTTAGGGGTACTTTTTCAGGTCATCTTTGAAAAAAAAATTATTAAAAAAATTCAGATATTAAGTCAGGTAAATGAAACTTAAAACTTAAAACTGTAGCCAAATGTACACTGGAAAGTATGATTTGCATTGGTAAGGCACTTTCTGAGCAGTGATGCAGATGTGATACCTATCTGATGGTGCAGACGCAACCTCTGCTTGCTGAGTTTCCTTCTACTGCTGCAGCAATTCTGGTTACATCTTTGCAGTGCAGATGATTACTGTAGTTTTGTGTTAGTTACAGTATTAAATATCCTTTAGGAATGCTGTTATATTAACTAAGGGATATTGGTGCTGCCTGTTTCTGATTTTCTACAGATTTCTTGATAGCAGTTTAAAAAGTTGGTCTAGATGATGAAGTAGTGGCTCATATTAAATAGTTCCAATCAAAACAGATGTTGAAATACGGCCGCTTAAAATTCCCTTTTAATATCAATTAAAAAAAATAGAAACTATGCAAAATACAACAAATACTTTTTTACAGAGAACTATACATTTAATTTCTGTCTTTAAGGACCTACCAATTTTTTTCAGACTCTTAGAATCGCCGTAACAGAAATACCAAATGTCAGATTACAATCTCTTAATAACGTTTTAAAGGCCATGAATCAATACCTTATGTTTATTTCCAAAATCAGAAGTAAGTTTTGAACTAGAAAATAATAATAATAATATTAGCCTTACTTACTATTCTCCTGCTCTATAGGAACCACTGGATTGCCATTTCTGGGGGCAGAAAAAGTGAAATATGTGAGCCATTAAGAGCTGCATGCTTTGTAAAGCACATATGAAAAATATTTTTAGAAAGTCAGTTGTCTGAATTGTGGTTCTATTCCTATGCTTTTGTTAAGGGTGCTTTCCTAAAGAGTATTTATATGAGTATACAAACTATTTGTATGTATTTAACAACAGTGAAACGTTTTTATTTAATTTATTTATTCCCTGGGTTGGGGAAATAAAGAACATTTTGAGCCATCTGTCCCATTACAGAACTGCTTTGTGGTATATTTTGAATTCAGCTTTGGTTCCTCCTATATAAAGTTGGAATGATCTTAAAATGTTTGGCTTTTTTAAGCAACTCAGAGTTTTCCATCAGAGGTAGTTTCTTGCCTGTAGTAGTGAATCTAAGATTGTATGCAGAAGGTTGGCGCTAGTGGAGGGCTTTCCATAGAGAACAGGATACCTGAAAATGATGGTCAGCCTCATGGTTAAAGGTCCACATTTGTAGTTGGGTGACAGTTTGGAGATATCTCATTTGTATTGTATGAGTGTACTTGTACTCATTGTGTTAGCTGTAATTACAAGGAGTAAAGATATCTTATGGATATCATTTATCAAGTGGCAATGTTTAGACCTTTGAGTTAAAGCATTTTTCTTGTACTTTGTCTTGGTTTTATTATTTGACTTGTTTATGTAAAATTGAAGAACTTGCTTCAACATTAGGATAAAGGTTGAGTATGCTCAGATTTACCTTGTGGCTTTGATTTGGACATGCTGGGTGGCAGCTTCACACACTCTCACTGCATCATCCAGGCTAATGCCCTCAGTCCGCAGTCCACAGATGTAAACAATCTGATCTTGTGGCTGCAAACTGCCTTCCACACTGGCGGGAGAGCCAGGCACTATTTCTAGCACATAAATACCTTGTAACTTGCTTCCAGCCCCTCCTGTCAGCTTCAAGCCTAGAATAATGCAGAGAAAGCATCTTTTGTGGCAGTGTTTTTTCAATTTCACTGTCAGTGACATACAGCCTAATGGAATAGATGTGGGTCATTGAAAGATAGGCTGAACAAATCACTGACATTATAAATAACAGTCACCCCAGTGCGATGAGGAATAAGAGCTGGACAGGGAGAGTGAAATGCAATTAGATGCTAAAAAATGTATGGAAAAAACTTAATGGTATTGTCTATCTCTATGCTTCAGCTATTCAATAGTGCTTTATTTCACCTGATATTGAATAGTCATTTGAGTAAGACACTCAGCTGCATAGCAGCAACTCCCTCATTACCAGAGTGCTGAAGTGCCCTGCAATCTTTAGAATGCCATAGGCAATGGAGGCATAAAACAAATGAGGAGATACCTATACAGTGAAAAATGGAATTGTGCAAGAATATCCAAGAAAACTCCGAAGAACCTAGTTTTGAACTTGAAACTGGATACTATACCTGAGCAAATAGTTATACTGTTTCCTGAGTCTACAGTTGTATCTGTGTACAGTACTCACCACATTCTGCAGAAATATCAAGATACAGTGTGAGAACTTCTTTTGTAACTTGTTTTGCACAATGTAGATCAAACTTCGTGTTTATGGCTAATCAAAGATTTGAGTGGAGACTTTTTGAATAGCAAACTATTTTTTTTTCTTTCTCTCCGAAAAGATATTTATGTATCTCAGCAGGTAGGAGACATTATTATGTACAACATTAGTATCTACAACCAACAGCTTCTGTATACGAGTAACATAAAAATATGAGACTAGAGATCTGCAAAAAATATTAGCTGATAGAGTCATAATACAAAGATCATTTATCCAATAATTTTCACTGGTCTAATAAGATATATTGGTCTTCCCTTTCAGGCCTTACCCAAAATAAAGCTGTTCATTGTCATGGGTGATGGCGAAGAGCATAAAAGTGTCAAGGTCACTCAGGATCATATTGATCTAAGACCACAGTTGGCTATGATTACTTTATGATTGCTATAATCCCTGTCTAAAATAGCAAGTATATATTTACTACACACCTAGCTGTCCATTGGCACCTTTGGTGAGAGTAATTTCAGGAATCTCATCTGGCCTAATAGAAGGACGTGGATCACTGTCAGCACGACCAACCACAAGGTGCAGATCAGGAGGGGAGCTCTGCAGTAAAGTCAGGGCTTCGTTGCATGGTAAAGATGTGACATCAATTCCATTCACCTAAATGACAAACCAGTAAAATGATGTCATAGATCTCATTGGCCATCATGTACTCATCCCTCCACTCTGAATTTTGCAGATGAACTTAAATTAGTTTCACTTACATGTTACTGCTTTGGTGTGGTATTTAATGTCAGTGAATGCAACAGCTGAGATTGCAGTAAGAATTCTTTTTTGGACTTTTGTTTTTCTAAATGCAGAGCTCTCATAAAAATAGCTCTTTCTTTTCCTTGAAATTCAAGATCTTGTAGCAAATAACCAAAGAAGACATTCTAATGCAAACAACTGAAGATGAGCCAAACTGAAAACAGGTTTTATTCGTAACTCCTGTATCCTTTGTATGTAACCTATCTTATGACATTAGTTCAGTTTATTGGGAAAGCATTTAAGATCTTAGTTGTCTTGCATTACTGTTAGATGATTCATGATATTTGACTGGTTATACAATCTATTCAATGAGAAACGTGTCCTGCTGAAGTCAACAGAATTACATTTATTATATGATTCATTTGCACTTGCATGCCTAAGTATGTGTTAAACTGGACCCTATGAAAGGAAGAATCCTCAAGCTAAATGACATTGATCTGCAAATATTTTTTCCTCTGTATAAACTCAAAGTCAATTACTGTACCATAATGATTCTGTCTCCCCTTCTTAGTCTTCCATCAGACAGAGCAGGATCATTCAAGATTTCATCAACATAGAGGCAAGAGTTCACTTTGTTAAGAACTACAGAGAATCCATAACCGTTGTTCTCTGACTTTGTCAAGGTCACAAAGATCTCCATTTCCTATTAAAATAAGTACAAGATATGTCTGATGTAGGCTTTTCTGTTGCTTCATTAACATCTTCCATTATATGCAATGTTTTATATGCAGATAGTAATCAGATCCTCAGATGATATGAATAAGAGCATACATAAAGGCTTCTCTGATCTGTCACTGCTTTATTCCAGAATTCATTTTACTTCTTTTTACCTAGTGGAGCTTCATGGTGATTGACTGATAGGGCCTAATAAGGCAGAAAACACCATCAGGGACTGGAATTTTGGTATTCGAAATGTGTGAAGTAAGGCTTGGAACAGTCTGAGCTGGCAAGCATTAGAGTATTAGGGTGCAGAGATTATTATTGCTATTAATACTGCTATTGCTGTCACATTGAAGGAAATGGCTGGAGATAAATTTTGGCCTTGGTGCTCTCAAATTAGTATCAATTCAGAACTAAATTAGTGTCAGCAAGAATGCAAGATACTCAGCATTTGGCAAGACTGAGCCCTAGATTTTGTATAGTAATTAGCAGAAGGAACGCACTTTCTTATCAGGACATTACAGTAGTATCACTGTTACAAAGAGATTTTTCACATGGGTTTAAAACATGACAGAAAGAAACCCATGTAGCTGACTCCAATTAATTTTAGTCACTACTAGAGGACTGTTAGGCCTTTGTAAACTGGGAATAATACTTCAGAATTCTGGAAAGCTGAAGAAATAGTAAGGTGGCAAGAGCAAGGACATGGCCTTTAAGGCAATTAGTAAAGAATTCTGGAGAGCTGGGTGTTACAGAAGGTCTCCTTTACTCGAGTATTCTTGACATTCAGGAAAGTGAAAAAAGCCATGCAGAAATAGCACAAACAATGAGTTGAAATTAATGTTTAAGAATGTTGCATTCTTAAAGTTGGTTTTTTTTCCCATGTTTTCTACCTATTAATAGTTTGGTGCCTATCACATACCTTAGTGCAATCTTCCTTTTCTTCCTTCTCTTCTTCTAGTTCCTCCAAGTCTTCCCATTCATTGTCACTGTCACGTGTCTCTCTAGCCAGCATGGATGATGAGAAGGGACCACAGACACGTGGTTGTGGGGTCACCATAGTTGTGGAGAGTGTCTCAGAACTTCCTTCCCGTGAAAGTGAGGTCACAGGTGTTGAGCTGATAATGAGATACTCTTCGTCAATAAGGGTTAGACAGAGAGTTTCAGGCATACATTTCGTGTTCAACAGATCATCATCACTCTTGTTAAATATGTGGCTGGAAAGTAAAAAGACTGCAGTGCTGGGGTTTTCCTCCAGATGCTTTATTAGATGGCCACTGGAAAAGTCTACTACTTATACGTTAACTTATTTTAACTGAAGTACTAGTTATGATATCAAATTGCTGTGTGGGTCTTCTAATGTTACTATAAGAATAAATAAGTAATCAATAGTGGTGACCTCATAGCATCCTTCCAGTATCTGAAAGGGGCCTACAAGGTTGCTGGAGAGGGACATCAAGTACTGTAGTGATAGGACAAGGGGTAATGGGTTTCAACTTAAACAGGGGAAGTTCAGGTGAGGTATAAGGAAGTTCTTTACTGTGAGGGTGGTGAGGCACTGGAACAGGTTGCCCAAAGAAGTAGTAAATGCTCTATGCCTGTCAGTATCCAAGGTCAGGTTGGGCAACATGGTCTAGGGTGAGGCGTTGCTGCCCATGGCAGGGGGGTTGGAACTAGATGATCTTAAGGTCCTTTCCAACCCTAACTATTCTATGATTCTACAATACTTTGCAAAGCTAATTAAAAGATTAGAAAGCTTTCAGAATTTGAAAAGAGTCTTTGCAAAATCTTGCACTTTTTTTAAGACATTAATTAGTACTTTAGTTGTTTCTTGAAAAGAATAATCAGACTGTTCCTAGGCCACTGCCATAAACAATTTAACTTATCTGGTCAATGGTGTGTACATTACAATACTACTACAATCTTTATATTTTGCATTTTTGTTGAAAGAGGAATGCCAGCCACACTCCTGGCTCCTAGAGGTCTTTCCTGATAACTGGAGCACAGACCAGAAACATGAAATATGAGTCTTGTCTCTCCATAAAAAAATTCAAGTCCTGACTTCTCTTTGTAAGTTTGCTTTTATTCTTATGCTTGCCTTGAAGCATAAGGTTTGTCCTACAGAAATCAATGGATTTTTCAATTACTTGAATTAAAATTGCTATTGATTTTATTTCATTACAGTGGAGATAGTGTTCAGCACTTTGGATATTCAAGCCCAAACTATAATCGTATGTGTTGTGTTTAATACTGTTTTAGCTGTTAGCATTAATGAACTTTAAAAGAGTTCATTACTATAGCATTGACTCCCATTAAATTTAACATTGCAGCCAATAGAAATGGTTGGAACACTTTTTTTCAAGTATGTATTTTCTTCATATCAGTCTTTATTGAAATATTGTTTAACCTCATTCATCTTAATGAAGAAAACACTTAAAATGACACAACTTTTATTAATGCTTCACATAGCAAAAGTGTCATGTCATTTCATACATATCACCTAGGAACTTCCGCACTGGTGGAACTGAAGTGTATCTACCATCTCCAAAGCAAACATAGACAACTAAAATGAACACCTATTATGTGTCTTGCAGGAAATCACGGAAGATCCCCAGTGTTAATCTCTTCTTTCAAAAGTTGTTTATGATCAGAAGGATAATACAAAGCACACTAGCAAAACAAGCATTTTAGTTGACTACAGCTAGTAGACCTCAATAGTATGTTGAAATACCAATGAAAATTAGAAAAGGTTGTAGGCTTATGCTGTGTGCCCTCAGTGACACAATCCATCTAGTCTCTTAGCTTATATCTTTGCAGGGAGGAATTGAGAGAAGTTGGCTGTCTCAAGTACAACAGCAAAGCTGAGAATGAAGCTGACAGTTAGTGCTGTAATAGCTGGACAACAGATACTTACAGTACCATGGAAGACTGGGATAATTGAAAGAACTGTTTAAGGGTAACAGCAAATGCACTCTGCTCCTTTCTTTTAGAGACGGGAAAGAAAAGAATAAGTTCAATAGACATTGGTCAGTGTGGGTGTCATAGAAGTTGTCACATGCTAGTGTAGTGCTGGCTGACCTTCGGAGTGTATGAAAGTGTTTGGCAGAGCTACACAAGCTCAAGGCAATGAGCCAGCACGGGCTTAATCAGTTCACAACTTTGAGCCAATCTCCACATCGCTGTGGGAAATAACATGAGTCTTGGTCCTGCAGGCCCATACATGAGCTTCACTGCTTTTGATTTCCTTTTGGAGACTTGTGACTGGACACCTGGGCTTCAGAGGGAGAAAATACAGGCTAAGGTTTTCCAAAGCAGCTTTTTCAAAGGTTCTTATTGGTAGTGATAGAAAAAATAAAAGGAATTTTCCATGTGATACCCTGATCTTCTAAAATTCATATCAGAAGATATCTGCATTTGCATGAGCAGTTTTGAGAAATCTGAAGGAAAGAAATTTCCTCATTAATCAAAAGGAATTCCTTCATTAATGCCTATTTCTTTTTGAGGGTTTTTTGTATGTTTCTAGATAGAAGGATCGTTTAAATTCAGATTATATTAAAATATTAAAATGCATGGCATCTTAAACTTGCCTGCCTGCCTTTTGAAAATGCAAAAGCTGAAATTAAATGATACTGAGACTGCATCAAACAAATTTTTAAAAGCTGTATTTTAGAACTTCCTTCTTGGGAAGAATCCAATTTTTTTGTTGGAATTTATATTTTCCCACATTAAACATAGTGTTGTTGGAACTGTATCTCTTGGCAAAAATGTCTGCTACAGACATATTTCTGTTGGTTTTACTCTAAGCAGTAGGGAACCATATAGGTAAGCAGGAGCTTCACTCATAATCATAAGTGAAGGTTCTCTCAAGAGAGAGGAGTTAAAAGTATGAATTGCCATAATGGCTCAACTTGACTTGCAGTCAGCTTGACTGGAATCTCTGACTGTCTGGTTCTGCACTTGATGAATTTCAAGAGTAACAAAAAGATTTCAAGCAACTGGGTAGAAAAATAGAAATTAGTTTCTAGATAAAATTACCAAAACTGTAAGTTAAAGGCTTCTAGAAGACCTTTAACTTGTCTTTCCATCAATCATTTCTGTTCTGATAATTTATATTCTTTGCACAGGGAAGGATTATTAAAATGGAATAGATCATGTTTTGTGTACCAGTGTCTGGCATATTGAAAAGGGTGTTAAAGAAGGCTGAGTCTGTTTGCACTACATCTTATTGTATAACTCCTCTGGCTTAGAGCTTCTACCGTTCTACCAGCTTTCAAAGACCTGAAAGTAGTTTATCTTCCAATTTTGTTTTATTTTCTCCGAAATATTTTGGAATTAAAAGATCATACAATAAGAAAGAAATTTTTGGTGCCTATTTAAGTCAACTCTGAGAAAAATTAAATTAAAAGATCATATAATAAATGAGAAACTCTTTGGTTCCCATTTAAGCCAACAAGAGTCTTTCCACTAATTTCCAACTGCAGCCAGCTTCTGCTGAACAGCATCAATTATTACAGTAGTGCAGCACTCATACAAATACCTTGCAACACAGACTTATGCAAAAATCTTATAGATGAAAGTAAATAGAGACAGTAGGTTAGGATAAACAGAATAAGCTGGTAAAGCAAAATCTTCAGTAATCAACAGTGATTACAAGCACATAGTACTGTACTTAAATCCAAGCAATTCACATGCAAAATTCAAAGAGCCAAAGGAAAGGCTGCAGAGCAAGTTTCAGCATTCCCTACCTTTTTGCCCGTCCAAATTCACATGGTGAGTAGCAGTTCTCCTTCATTTCTTCCTCAAGGGAGTGAAAGACTTCAGAACTGGCAGCTTCTTGATGAAACTTCCAAAGATGCTTATAGAAATGTTCCCTGGAAGTCATAAGTTTCTGTATGGGCTTCTCTGGAAGTTCAGCTTCCTGCTCTTCATAAGTTGAACTGTCCTCCTCAGGAGGCTCACCAAAATCTGCTGCCACTGGAGAATCCAGGCAGTCTTCGAGGTCTGGAGAGGTGCTACCTCCATCACTGGTTGACTGATCCATACTATTTCCTAACTCTGTACTGCCTGGCGTTTCTGCCACAAACTCCTTAACTGGAGATGGTGCTGGAGTCTATCGAAATAACAGAAAGGTTAGTGTAACTACATTTTATCTCCCATCTTCTTTAAGAACAAAATAACTTGAAGAAGCTGTATCAACAAGCAAGTGAATGTGAATATATGAAATGGTAGCTGGAAGGGAGGGGAAAAAATAAGAGGGGAGGTACTCTTACTAAATCAGTGTTCAGTCTTTATGCTTTTCTTCCATATTCTGCAGGAGTTCCTGCCAGGACACTACTACACAATTCCACTTTCCCCAATATTTTTTTTTTTTGCTAGAGGTGGCCCTTTTTTATTTCTTTTCACATCATGTCTCAATCTGTGTCTATATTCTCTTCATTGTGTAGAAGTAGCTTCCAGATTTGACTCATGTGTGACTGACCGTAGAAAACAGTCAAGAGCACATAGCAGGAGAGCAACAGGAGCCAGTTTGCTATCTGGAGATGGTCCAGGCAGTAATTTCTGTCTGTCTAGGGACAGCTCTTATAAATCCTTGAGGGACAGGAGCCATGAGTGGGCCATTCTGCTACAGTAATACAAATGCATATTCATTATAAGAATACTTGTGTAGGTGTTCATGAGATGTGTTGAAGAAGAAGGAATAATAATGGTAGCACAGCTAATGGCACTGGTTTAGTCTCTGCTGCCTCTAATGTTTGGGTTTTTTCTCCCCCTTTCTCTCCACACTTTCCTCCCTTCTCCCTCTCCCCCCCTCCTGCCCCCCCCCCCCAATTCTGCTAACTATCAATAAGAAGCTGAAAAAACAGTTGAAACCATAATATATATAAATTTACTAAGAGGTAGCCCATATGCGAAAAGTTCTTTAGTTTCCTCTTACTTTGGGGAGTAATACAGCTACCTCAAGCCCACAAGTTGTAATAGCTGCAGTTGAGAATACTGTAGGATTTAGCTGAGGATTTAGTAGAGCATTTTTAGAAGCATCACTAGAATATCTGCTGGGGTATGTGCTGTTTCACTCCAGTGACAATACTGCAATTAAAAAGTTGTTGGACTGGGATAAATATGTTTGACATCAGTCAGATTTCTATTATTCTGGTTACTAAGGAAGAAACAGTTGAACTTTAGAGGTTGAATTGAAGCTGGGTAGGGAAAGAAATGGAAAAAAGAGCCTTTGGGAAAATGGAAGGTTACCTTATTCAAAACTGAATAAAAAAGGTATTGTTTTTCCAAGTTTACAGAAACAAGCTTACTGATAGAAGCTTTGCCTTACCATGGCACTCTGCTCTATTTCTGGAAGAACACCTTTTGGTGGTCTGCAAAGTAGTAGTCCGACTTCTGAAGGAGCTCCTCTCAACAAGTGCAAGACATCCTAAGCCAGAAGAAGGAATATTATCTTTCTTATGGAACACAGTCTTTTGTACATGTCAATTTACCAACTGGGATGGAGACAATTTTTATAGTGAATGCCCAATTCCTAGTATTTGTGTCTCTCAGTTGTGTCTGGGGGACAAAATTCACCACTGTATGATTGTCATATAAATGAACCATAGTTTTTATGTGAGTGTATATCTAAAGTCAAGTCAGTTCTAATTACATATTTTTGTTCCACCAATAAACACGTAGGTTTAAACTCTTTTCTTGAAGAAAACAGGGTTTTCAGGCAAATTCATTCAAATTGCATGTGGCAGTGACACATCTTCTGCCAGTTGTATCAGTGCACCTCCACAGACTGCCATATTAACATAACCAAA
Source organism: Melopsittacus undulatus (assembly GCF_012275295.1). Lineage (NCBI taxonomy): Eukaryota > Metazoa > Chordata > Aves > Psittaciformes > Psittaculidae > Melopsittacus > Melopsittacus undulatus. The sequence continues at coordinate 92,464,974 of NC_047530.1, forward strand.
GGGAGACTTTCTCAAAGCCCCTCCTTGACATCTCCTCAGTGCCATTCAGCTTTCAGCTAAAGTGAGAGATTAATTACTTAATATGGGAGGGGGGAGGGAGGAATAATGCTTTAGGCAAAAACACCCTGTCTGTCCCCCTGAACAAACTGAGTAAAAAGGCTGTATGTCAGAAAGCAAGATAGTGCTGAAAAGGGACAAACTCCAAGTAAGAAAAAAACCCCAAAAAATGGAGTACAATTACAGCAGCTCTTCAGGTGTCTGGGACCTACAGCACCTTGCCTTTTGCCCTAGCTATTTAATGATACAGGTGACATGCCATTCCAAATTGCATGATTTCAACATTTCTATTTGTTACCAACCTTATCTATTGGTATATGCATATTTACATACAAAAGGGGCATTTTTCATAAGGAAAACAGTTTATAATGAAAAAAATAAATCCACAGGTAGTCCTTTCTTACCATTTAATTTCTTCATAGAAATAATTTCTTATTCTAGGTAAGAAAGCTGAACTGGACTTAGCTCATGTGGTAGAGATTTGAATCTGGGACATGGCATTATAAAGCACAAATGATCACAGGGAAAAATTGTTCCAGCTATGCAGAACAGCAATAAAGATTCCAACTAATTAACAACTGGTGTGCATCTGACAATAGACTTTGTGCATCAATAGTAGAAAGTTATAAACTAAATAACAAAGAAATTCTGTTAGGGAGGGTATTCTCCTTAAGAATTATAGAGAATAATCCTACATAGAAATCAGATTAATTATATGCTAATTCTGACTCCCTCTGGTAATAATTAAGTTCAAATGCAGTTTCACCCCATTGTCCTTATTATTATGTTACCCATCTGGAGTTCCAGTGATAGTATTGCCTGGTACCTGATACAAGAGTCCTTGAATAGGTTTCCCATTCACAGCTAAAATGATGTCTCCGACTTCAATTTTGCCATTCTCTTCAGCTGGCTGCCCTGGAAACAGCCTTTTGATCCTGATGATAGATCCTCCGAGGTGTTCGCAACCATCTCCTTCCATCTGCAGAACACTAAAGCCAAGGCCTCCCAAATTCTTTGTCAATTTGACTTCAAATATATTACCTGTTCAAAGTGGGGATTAGAAAAAGAGTGGGAGATGTGGCATATAGAATCATAGAATCCCACATATGCAGCTGATGTAAATTATATCCTCAGTAGTCCTTTTCCTGGTGTCCTGCAGAAGTATATCTACTGATAATAATGGCAAAAGAAGGGTTTGGTGTTGCTTTAACTTATGTGAGCCCTTGAAATAGCACAGGTAGAATGTGGATAACTGGATTCTGTTTCACCATGTCTTCACAAACTTTATGCCATCTGGTACAAGCTCAGAAAGGAAGAAGCCTTTCATGCCAACAGAAAGGTTCAAATGCTATTCTTTTCTGACATTCTTTCTGTACGTGTTGGATATATCTTACTACTGTGTTGATACCTGATGTTCGTTTGGGTCCTGCAGTAACCAGCATAACCTATAATAAAATTTACTGCTCTTCCCAGACAATAACAAGAGACCAGACTTTTTCCGAATACAATATTTGCAGCTGACCCCCATTCTGCTAGGGACAATATAGAGAAGTATGCCCCACGAGAAAGCATAGTGTTTATGAGAGAGCCTTACAGTAGAAGAAACAGCATTTGTTTGTTGGCTAAATTCAGTGAGAGTGATCTCTGAATCTTCTGCTTTTAAGAAATGAAGTGCTGGCCCTCTTCAGTCCTGTTCCTGGGGTAGCAGCTCACCCTGGCTTCATCACTGACATAGCATCGGCAGTTGTGCTGGTGGTGCTCTCCTTGGGTATCAACCTGGCAACATCTACACAGCTGCTTCATGCCCAATGGTGCTATAGAGTACAGACAGGAATGTCCCCTGCCAGCTCCAGCTCATGACAGTACAGTATTTATGCCTAAGATAAATTTAGTTATATCTAGCAACTATAACTCTTGAGTACATCAGAAATGTTTTGTTTGGGATTGATTTTTTATAATGCCATTAATATTGCACATTATATGTTTATTCAACATGCAGTTTTCCTTCCAACCCACAGAAATTTCACAGGATTATTTTCATTCATTCCTTTCTTGCACACTGTAAGAAGTCACCCTGAGATCTTTTTTTTGATCACTCACCATCTGTCAAAAAGCAGTAGTCCTTGATATCATCTGTGAAGGATGTTGCTACAGAAACAACTGCACATTGGTCGTCCTTTCTCTCACTAGCAGTCAGGCATGGCTCTGCTGATTGGTAGCTTCCCCGTTCTAGAACCAGCTTGGCAATCTAAAATAATGATGAACAGGTTCTAGTTACACAGTACACAGTGAGCCCTAAGTCTTTTCTTTTTACTTTTGCTTTTATAATAGAGTTGGATGGAGGAGTGGGGTGGCGGGGGAGGGGGGGGTGCGGTTCTTCCGGTCCAGTCTTGCTACTGTGCTTCGTATTAAAATATCTTATTGAGCTTTGCTGTTGTACAAACCTGGCCAGACTTCTTCAGGTGTTCCACAGCCTGTTTGTGAGTGATGCCACAGAGGCTGATGCCATCTACTTCCAGGAGACGATCACCTGAGGCAAAAAAAACAAGCGAACAAAAAAAGCGTTCAAGTTGCTTTTATGTTTACGGTCAGTGGGTGTAAACATTGAGGCTACCCATGATGCAATAGGTGTTCATGCTTACATGTGTCAAATTATGCTACTTTGTATAAAAGCAATACTGCTTGCTGTACAGAATTCTATACCTAGCACTTAAAACATACCAGCGTATTCTGTAAGTAAGATGCAGTGATAGTATCTGGTTATCATAGCAGCTTCTGAAAGTAGATGTCAAAGTCACTAGCCTGATGTGCAGCTACATAGAGTAACTGTACAATGTTGGCATGAGGTTCCTGGTTTTTCCATGTGATATCTATAGGTAGTACTGTGACTGGCTGACAAATAATGGACTACATACTATGTTTCATGGTAGTATGATCTCCGATCCCAAATGGGTTTCATTGTCCCTATGGCAAGTATTCCTCACAAACATTGACTTCTGCAGCCCAGAGTTTTCTTGACAGACACGTTACCTATTTTTATTTGTCCATCCTTATCAGCTGGTCCCATGGGAATAATTGACTTCACATATATCCCACCATGGCGTACACTAGTGTTAATTCCACCCTACAAACATACACCTACAGATTAGAGCCTTTACATGATAAAATCAAAGCAATTTACTCATGCATTGCAAAACAACTACTCCAGGAATTGCATCTTATATAAACATAGGAAAAAAAGGAAAAGAGGATGTTACTCTGAAGTCCCATCTAGTTGTAATACACTTCCCTAGGCAGTAATTTTGTTTTTTCTCAGGCAAATGCAATGCATTTCCACTTGGCTATATAAAAACATTTACTAAATGGTCTTAATTTTTTCCCTGTGCTGACATAAAGGTGTTGCAGCTTTCAGTCAGTCACTAGCCCAGATTCCACACTATGCAATATCCATTCAGTTATTATTAATGTTTCAGACAATATATAAAGCATGGACCTGAACTTTTGCAGCCATGTGCGAGCCTACAGCTCAGAGGAATACCAGATTAATCCAAGAATCATGTTCTGCCCACCTGCATGCCCTGGCAAAATTTAGACAAAAAAGCAGCCCTCAATTTCTCCTGCAGGCAATGAAATGGCTGTTGCTTCCAACTCCATTTCAACAAAGACTGTAAAGATGTCCCAGCCTGGAGGGGTAAACTCAACTTCAGTAGCCAGGAAAAGGAATCATTATTCAAATGTGGCAGATGGTTTTCACTGCTGCCTTCTCTGGTCCTCTGAATATACAGTCAACTGCATTTCCTTATATTAGGAAATAAAATTGGCCATGGCCCTTTCTCTGGCCTCCAGAGTAAGAAGCATGATGTCATGCTTGAGTCCACAAGCTAAACTTTCAGCATGGGATGGCTTCTGTTATTCTACTTGTTGAGGCCAAAGCCTTATTGAGGGCTGTCAACAGTTAAACAGTGCTTGTGGGCCACTGCTTGATCCCGTGCCATGGTCCTGTACAACCTGCTTGTACAGACACAGTCTTTGAGTTCCAGGAGCTCTAGGGGAGCAGCAAAACCAGTCATGACTTGGAGAATTCTTGAATTGCTGCATTTCTAGAAGCCCTGGCAATATCCCTTGCTCACCGAACTCAACATTCAGTGGCAGGTCTTGTTCTCAGACTAAGGTTGAAGAGGGTTTGTGCTGCCGCTAGGCCGGCACACTTTCACAGCTTCTGCAGGCAACAACTGGGGAATAAGCAGAGCATGTACTTTATGCTTTCTCAGTCAGTCAATTGGACACTTAGGTTTGAAATGTGCCATGAGAACATCTTTTGTCATCAGCCTATCTCCTATTTCTGTTCCACATAAATACATTTCCCTATGTCTTTCTTGGTCATTAACAGTTTGACAGACACACTGAAAGATTAACAGTAACACTTGCAGTCACACTGATTCCAAAAGTTCCATCTTCTTTAACAAGCTCCACAGTATAAATTTCCTTTGAGTTAGTTTCAGATGGAGGTGGTAAGTGCGAAGAATCAGCTTCCTGTCTCAAAAATATAAACAGCAATAAGAGTGCAGCATCTCAATAAAAAAGGAGGATAAGGAATAACAAAAAGGAGAAAGTTTCCAGGAGGGTTTGATCCTACTGACACTGTAAGCCTGGAGCAGTAACATTTATATCCCTGACACTATTTCAAGCTTACAGTAATGTTTCTCAAAATGTAATCTAAATGTGTGTGTGCTGAGTAATGGGGAGGTTGTCTAATAGTAGAAAATTAGACACAAATTGTTGCTGTTCTCTGTCAGGTTGAAAACTTAAGAGAATGCAAGGAAACAATCAAAATTTTGTACCCTCACTAGAAAAGGGAGGAGAATTTTTAATAACTTTTTTTGGAACAGTTTGCCTATTTTCTTTTGCATATTCTAGACATGTCTATCATCTTGACACTTCCAGTGTAAATTAGTAAGCAATATCTTCCAAGGTTTTCTTTTTCCTTTACTATTTTTTTTAAAATTTCTTGGTTACTTTCTACTCTTAACAAGCTGGCATGTTGTAAAGAAACATACTGGGCATAATAGTTCTGAACTACATCAAAATCTCGGTTACCTCCACATCCAGGGTATCAGCTGAAGGAACTGGCATCCTAGAGCCCAAATTTGGTACTAAACTCCAGGAAAGGGCCTTCTCAAGTTCATCTACATTTATGTCCTGTTCTTTGGGGAGGGCTGTATGACAATCCTGAATCTTTTTTCTCCTGTTGTCTGCACAAGAGATCTCAGATCCACTAGTGCTGTTTCCTCTTGATAGATTCTTTTCTTCATTTAGTTCTTCTTCACATATGTCTGTAAAGCCATAGCAAAATAAAGCATTGCTGAATGCAAACAGTAAGTAAACTTAAAGGCAAATATTATTATACCTCAGCACAAGATGGCAAAATAACTTCCTACACCAGCTGGTTGTGAAATCAGATCTATAAAATTAGTCGGTCATTGTAAAGTGGAGCACTGCTATTAGGAACGTGGAGAAATGCATTTGCTTTATCATTGCAGAGGACTGTTTCTCTATGAGAGAAAGAAATTAACAAAATTCCTTGGTATTCAGCAAAGCAGCCAATAATAAATATTTTCACACTGACTGTAGAATGGAGACCACTTGATACCTACTAGAAGCTGACTGTTTTCACCACTGGACTATGGTTATTATGATAGGCACTGAGCAGCAAGAAAGTACTACTATATCCCAGTGCCTAATAAATACCAGCGTCCTGAGTTAACTATTAGAATTCTATAGGCAGGAAAGGCATTTGCCTTCATACCTTTGGGTTGAGAGATGATGAGCTCCACTTCATCAGGAGAATTCTGTATTATTTTAACTGCAGTATTAAATGAAACACCCTCAAGACTAGTATTATTCACAGAGATGAGTCGTCCTCCTTAAAAAAAAAAACAAAAAAAACAAAACACACGGATAAAACTAAGACAAAGGAAATAGAGAAATAAATTCAGAATAGTTAACTTTAAACCATGAAAGTATTTTAATTCTAATTAAAAACTAAGGACAATGACCTGGTTTGATATTTCCAGCTCTGTCTGCAGGTCCCCCAGGGATAATTGAAGCGATAAAGATACCGAGGTCTAATTTTCCTACATTTTCTCCTCCAATAATTACAAAACCTGCAAAGATGAGATAGCATGAGCATGCAGAGACATTGGCAGTATTAGCAAAGATGAACCTTAGAAGCATAAAAAGCTCTTTGCTCTAATGGCTTAAATTTTATACATGGACTGGAGAATGGGGAGCTCTGATTTAAATGGCATTTTTAAATCAGGTAAAACAAGGTCTTGATTTGGAAGAGCTTTAAATTTGTATTATATTATAATTAAAGTGTGCTGGTAACTTTGGTAGCTATGTAAGTATAACATCTCAATAAGAATACCTTCCTGGTGTGGGACTTTCAAAGATTCCAGCTACTTTCTTACAAGAGTCATAAACTCTTGTATGTGGACCTTAGTATTTAACACCTGCAGGAGTGAAATGGTATAAAAGCTCATTTAATAAATTCAAACATTTTTTCTGCATCATGTGGTGTAGGGCCTGTCACGTGGGCCATGTACATTTCTAATGGAAATGTAAGGCATATCTAAGAAAATTAAAACTATTGTCAAGGAGTTCAATTTCACTATCCTAGTTCAGAGTATTCTGCTTATTGCAGAATATATTCTTCTTTCTGGTAGCATAGTTGGGTCTGGGATGAGGATATTCCACACAGATATGCACCATTTAGAAACTTGATGTTTAATTGTATTACTGGTCAGCTGTGAAACGTGATGGTCCTCTGAACTTATACACAAGACCAGGATAGACTGCAATAGTGTATTATATAACAAAAAATGTTATCTGAAAAAGAATTCAAAAGTCAGGAAACATTAATGTTAAGCCTGTGTACACATTTTGCACTTCCACAGGCAATACCTGAAAAGTTTGCAGAACATGATCTTCCCCTGTGTAATGTCTAAGATAAATAAAATCACTGAGCTTGCATTTCAGATACAAAAATAGACCCTTGTTACTTTCATTGTATTCTTAGCACTTGGTCCCCTTGACCTCTGGCCTTAGTTACTCCTCTGAAAAAATTGTGGTCTTGATTTATGTCCTTAGCCCTTTTCAGTCTCAGAAATTCTAAGTCCTTCTCAAAGACTGGTAGTTTTATTCTATAAGAATAAATGAGGTGAAGAAGGTTACAATCTTGGCCAGGCTGAGTCAGCAACTATCAGCGTTAGCAACAGGATCTGAAAGTCTCAGTAACAAACGCAACATTCATGTTCTTTACTCACCAAATCCATTCTTAGGGTCACGTTTTAGATTTACGCAAATTATTTCCCTTTCTAGACCACTTAGCAAAACTTCCTTTTGGATGGCTGGTGATCCAGGTGCTGCAGAAACAAAACAGCTAGAATAAATGCAGATTAATGCAGGGAGACAATAGATTCATATAGTGTGAAAAACTGGGGCTTCAAAACTAAAAATATATTTTGTCCTTTCAACATTACCATCACTTCTGAAAAAGTATAATACGAAGGAAGCTCAAACAAGTGTCTGAAAATTTGTATTCTTTAGAAAAGTGTACACTAGCTGTGTAAGTTCTTCCTATAATGTTCCTTCCTGGGAGGCAATGCATTTATGTGCAATAGTTTTAAGATTAGGACATCTAAAGAGACAGGCTTGTAGTGCCCATTGAACATGAGGGTGATTTGGAGACAAAGTCTCCTATGGATTCCTCCGGAAAATCTAGCCTTTGTCACTGAAGGCCCTTTTGTCTCTGTAGGTGCAATCCAATCAGCACTGATTAGGATGGTGACTTTTGTAGTGTTAACACTATTTAATATTGGGCAATTGACACAGCATGTCCGAAATACAGTTCTAATTTTAAAATGGACCAAACAAATAATCATAGCTTTGTATTTCATACATCTCCTCACTTGTGCATGCAATGTTAGACAATTAAGTGTTCAGATCTTATTCTAGTTAGTGTCATACAAATGCAAGAACAGAGAAAGGACCTGGAGCCTATGTCATCTCATACATTATTTATTGGGTTGTAGATCTTTATTGCAAATCAAATTATGATCTCTGAACATTGCGGTATTGCCTCATGCGAGAGTCCTGGGTATACTGAACCATGTCTCTGAAGAGCGTTAGGCATCATTGATAGAGTAATTGTATCATTAAGTCCCCTACCACTAATCCTGATGGAAAACAGGTGTGAAAGGGAAGAAAAGTGTTTGTCTTGCTAAAGTCTGGGTTAATTTCCAGGACTAGAAGTGCAAAATTATATTCTTTAATCTGTAAGTAGAGTATATTTTGGTCTCCTGCTATTAAAACAATAACATGGAAGGGTACTGTCTCTATGATTATTATACTCACCACTGATTGTGTTCTGAGCTGAATGGATAGACAGGTAGTCATAACTCCTTTGCTTTCCGTTCAAATTGATGTGCATTTCTGACTGGGATAGTCCTGATGTGGATCTGCATGGTAGGAGGTAAAGACCTCATTACAGGAGCAAATCAGCAATGGTATTTAGCACTCCTCATTGTCATTAGTCTGTCAGAGCCAAGTTGGGAACACATGTCTTTATAGCCTTTCAATGAGTATTCTGATTTCTGGGCCACATTTCATTGTAGAATAGAGGTAGTCTATCCTTGCCAGCATTAGCTTCCAAATAACAGCTGCCATTAGACCACTCACATCATGACTGATTGCACCTTGTGTATTCTTTGAGCTGGGTGCAGGCATCAGGAAAACAGAGCACAGTCTCAGCATGATTCGTTTAGCCCTGCTGTCCATTTAAACAAAACCTCGTCTGAAACTTTTCATAGTAGTTTCTGTTCTTCTCAGCTCTATTCTACCTCAGTATTCTAAAAGGAACTAGAATTCATCAAAGGCCTTGAGACTGTGTGCAGCTATAGTAACTGCCTACACCGGTGAATGTACCAATGCAAATGAAAAGGGAGAAGTTCTTATGCTGTTCTCTGTGATTTGCACCTTTAGACATAGAGGAATCAATTAGGCAAGACCTGCTCAAAACTAGCTTCCAATGTGCATTGAGTTCACATACTGCCATTTCCAGACAAGATACAGACAGTAAAGATTTTTATTCTCCCTCATTTTTATCCTTCTCCATGACGCAGTAAGTGGTTCATTCCTGAGTCTAGTACAAATTTAAATGTCATTCTTTTTGAAGTTCTCTGTTAAAGGATTAGCCTCCCGCTTGTGTTTGCACTACTGATGCCACCATGGAACCCTAGGACTTTTGGTGTGACTACAATAAAGGCTGTGAAAGAACCCGTCTGCCCCACAGCTTACTATAGACATTTGCAGTGATAGTCTATGACTGAGTATTCTTATACATGTTTAGAGGAGAAAGCAAACTTACCTGCCGAGATTGCTTTTGTGTCTAGTCCTGCTGCTGGTTTCCACACTGAGGTTACCACAAGATTTGCTCATCATCCCAGCAGAAAGATTTTCCAGGTTTGCTCCATAGAGCACATTCTCTGAACGAGACAACCTCTGAATCAGGGCAAGGTGCTCATGCTGAGCTGCATATGAAGAATTTGATTTGTCTATTTCCACAAATTTACTTTCCTCTTAACAAGAAGGGAGAGAGAGGGAGGAAGGAGAGATAAATCCACTGATAATTTCCAGTCTTTTTAAGCTCAAAGGCACTTTCTGTCTAACCTTTAGAAAATGCCAGCAAAAAAAAAGCTTAGCATCACAGATATATTTGTTCTGGTATCCTTGGGGATACCTAGGCCTTGGAGAGAGTGGAAAGGGTTTCCAAATAATTTCTGTCATAGAAAGCATATGCTGTAGTTAGATTTCATTTCTATGAATTATACTTTCCACAAACAGATGAAATTTACAACCCTGTATAATTTAAACCTGAATATTTCTGTAAAGCATACTTTGGAAATGTTCAGTGTGTGGAGAAATACCCATCTGTCAGACAGTGAATTAGTCAGGTTGGTAGTTTCCTGTCCTTCATGGACAGGACACCACTCTGACCTATATGTATCTGAAAAGACAGGAGCTACACTAACACATGCTCTCTTAAGTTCAGAGAGGGGCCAAGGAGCTGGCTGTTTGCTCTAAGTGATTTGCACAAGTGAAGTTGAGTAAGGGGCCATATTGATGGCAATGTTTTCTATCCAATTTTCCACCTCTGTGTGAAATCTACTACTTGCTTAATGACATCAGGGCTCTGCTACATATGAATCTATCCTCTCAAAAGATTTAATTTCCCTCAAACAATATAGTGCTGGGGGAGGGATTGTTAATTTATTTAGGTTCTCAGCTGGTGGGCTGGACAGGGGATTTGAAGGAGAGAGGGACAGTAGGAAATAGGATGGATGCTGGAAAGTAAAATAAGCTTGGTATAGGTTAGCAGAAATATCAGGTTTAATTGTGCTTATACATGACAGCTGACCTGCCATGTGTTTTCCTAACAAGTGGTAGCCTGAATGCAACTTTCTAGAATGCTATTGTGAAGCATCAAACTGGGGCTTTCTCTTTCCTCAGTGACTTTGTTCAAGGGCATTTGTTGAGGCATCAGAAGGCATAACTGTCCACAATATGAGCACAGTCTGAGAGTTGCCATGATAACTTTAAAGTAGGGGGTTGCTAGCAATTTTTGGAGAGATGGTGACTTCTGCATTTGAAGAGTGCAGCAGAAGCAAGTTTCCTTCATGAATAAAGAGCCTTATAATGTCTTACAGCCCCACAGTGGTGACTAAGGCAGCATTTTGTCTGTCATTGCCTTCACAAAGCCTTTATTTCTGGGACAGCAAGCACATATCAAACCTCAGAACCTGCAGTCACATGGCATGTGTATGTCTGGCTTTTTTCAGTGGTTGGAGGGGGCTTAAAATCAAGACTTGGGTTATAATTTTCTCAGCTCTCATGTATGGAATGTAGTAATTTTTATTAAGATATGTTACCACAAGCAAATGTGACACAGGAAACTTTATGATTCACTGTTAGTACTCATTTGTATGCTACAGATCACAGTCCCACTAAGTTATATTTGAAGCTACAGGAGCACAAGCAACAAAAGATGCTTTGAACCTAAATGTCATCCTAGTGCCTTTGCCATGGTAACAAATATGTACAGGTGGAATTTCACTTTCATGAAATAATTTTAGTGGGAAAGAAGCCATATATCAATCATCCTGTTATATTCCATGATACAATTTTTTTGCCTACACTTTTACAGTTTTACTAGAGAAAGGAATATCCCAGCAGATAAGGCTAACACTTGACTCTCCTGCTATGACTCACTGGGTCAAATACTTAGTGGTTGTAAATTATAATGATTCTGTTCAAAATAGTGGATGAGCTAGTGAAAACTCATGTTGCTCCACTGAATCCAAGAGTGATGACAGTTATCAGCTTAGGTTATTTTTTCTTATATGCCTCAGTTTCCCTATAATGATCCTCACAAGAAGTGCTATGTAACTGCCCTCGTTGAGCATAACTTTATCTTAGAAACTAGAAAATCTGAAGCCTAAGGAGGTATTAGTCATATCTTCCACAGACACGGCAAAACCTAGCAGCTACATAGTTGAGTAAGTATAATGGATGTGCCTTGGATTTAGTGGTTTTGACCTGGGACTGAACCATACAGCTGAACTCCTGTCTTATGCAAAGATGGCTAGTTAACTAAGTTCAGCTCCAGCACATCTGGGCACTACTGTATTTATTCATTTTGAGCAACATTACTCAGTTGGAGTAAGATTGATACGTTTCTTCAGATTTCTCAGAAGATTTCCTGAAGGGAAGTATAATCATGCTTGTGGGTTTTTTTTTAATCTGGGTTTAGCTACATAGTTTTTATCATCAGAGAACCCCCCTACAACCCCTGCACATGGCCACTCTCATCCAGAGACTAAATTAGACTTATACACCTCTAACTTCTAGTGAGTAGGAGACATTATTTTCTATTCTGCAAATGTGAAACTGAAGCAGAGTGAAACTGATGTGGCATGTTCTGATTCTCAGCTTCATGGAATGTACTTTTTCTAATAGCTAACTTTGTCATATATCCTAAATAATGAAAAGTGCATTTACACCTCACCTGATGATGTTTGCCGAAGTTGCCGAGAATTCATCTGTGCATTGAATTTGTGCTGGGCAGAGCAGAGGTCCAGTAGATATTTACATGTCTTTGCTGTATCAGTAATGAAAGTGTGTTTCTTGCCACTGAAGCTGCTTTCAATCATGAACTTTTTTCTCTAAAAGGATAAAAAGCACAGCTTGCTTCATATATCAGTCATTACAGTGAGGCACTGAAAGTTCATTTTACATAATCTTGTTGGTTTGTCCAGCTGTATTTATACCTGGTTTCATGCCTTTGAGTACAGTAAATACCCATAATAAATTCAGCAGTTGTTACTGAGGTGGCTGTCTTCTACTCTATGTCAAAATTCAGGAGCCTTTGGACATTGACTACATTGAGAGCAGTTTGATAGAACTGGCAAAATTTGATCTTACAGATGTTAAAATGATTAAACCAATTTAATGTAAAACCAAAAATACCTTCAAGGGGCAAAAAGGCCATGTGATGCTGGTTGACACCTATGCTGTATGATTGTAGATTGATATACATCTGATGGCAAAATACAATTTAGAAGGGGTCACAATCTTGTCACCAGTACCAGTTTGTTACAGGCATCAGTATACCAAGAGATGAGGACGGAAATAATGAGATCTGGAAAGACAGAGATGTGATCCCATGATCTGCTGTGGGTAGGAAAACAAAAGGAGTGGGGTGGGGGAGGGAATGGGCTGGCAAAGAGAGAGGGGAAGATGGGAATGAATAGGGAATATGCCATAGAGAGATTTGAAATAGTGTCTGTAATAGTCAACACCAGATTATTCAGTTTCATAGTAAATTGACTCCAGCCTTGGCAAGAAAACTTCCAAATCTAAACCTCACTAAGAGCTGGATATCTTGGTAACTGCATCCACATCCAGCCTCGATTTTAGACTGTTTTCAAAAAGGACTTGCTTGTACAGAATGAGTCTAATTTTGGCTCTGAATGCAATATTTATCAAAGTGACAGGCAGAAAGGGAGTAATGTGGTAGGGTGGAGAAGAGAATCACTTGATTCCAACTCACATGAGCTGAAATTCTCTCTGTTTCACGCCACTGGAATCTTAAACTGGCAATTCTTGTTTGATTTTTAACCTCATAAACAATGATGCCTTTGGCACAGATTCCCAGGATGATGTCCCCTGCTGCTCCTTTCTTCTCTTGGGACACACGGTAGAATAAGACTCCATATTCAGGAAGTTGCTGAGTCACCTTGTAGAGAAAAAGCGCATTTACCAAGTGTTGCTCAAAAAGAGGCATGGGAATAAAAGGTAAGTAGAATCATAGAATAGTTAGGGTTGGAAAGGACCTCAAGATCATCTAGTTCCAACCCCCCTGCCATGGGCAGGGACACCTCACACTAAACCATGTCACCCAAGGCTTCGTCCAGCCTGCCCTTGAACACTGCCAGGGATGGAGCATTCACTAACTCCCTGGGAAACCCATTCCAGTGCCTCACCACCCTAACAGTAAAGAATTTCTTCCTTATATCCAATCTAAATCTCCCCTGTTTAAGTTTTAACCCATTACCCCTTGTCCTGTCACTAATGTCCCTAATGAAGAGTCCCTCCCCAGCATTCCTATAGGTCCCCTTCAGATACTGGAAGGCTGTTATGAGGTCTCCACACAGCCTTCTTTTCTCCAGGCTGAACAGACCCAACTTTCTCAGCCTCTCTTCATATGGGAGGTGCTCCAGTCCCCTGATCATCCTCATGGCCCTCCTCTGGACTTGTTCCAACAGTTCCATGTCCTTTTTATGTGAGGGCACCAGAACTACACACAATACTCCAAGTGAGGTCTCACAAGAGCAGAGTAGCTGGGAAAGGAAATGGTTTTGAGTCTCTTTACTCAATATTCTTTCACTCTGTCAAGAAACCTTTGAGAACCCTTACCAATTTTTCATATCTGCTGCCTCACAGAATCATCCCTTTACTTTGGTATGTCATAGGACCATTACATGAATTCATTTTCCATGCGTAAAATTGAAGCAACACTTTCCCATGTTCCTAATTTGAAGAGGAAGAAAGATTATATACCTTCCTCCACAATGATCTAAACATTATATTGCCACTGGGATATTCAGCATTACTGCTCCTTGGTACCTGTGTGCGTTTCTGAATAGAAATCCATGCAGGATTAGTGCTGCTTGACTACTGTTAAACCTTGTTTCATTTCATTTTCTTTCCTGTGTCTTTGTTTTCCTGTGCAATTCCAGAAACCATGAAGTACAGCAAATATGATGGTCTTAGTAAAACTGCTAATATTTTGGTGCAATGGCTACTCTGACATTTTTATGGGCTTGTGTAGTTTCCTTTCAACAATAGTGATGTCCACCTGGACAGTGACACTACAACTCCCTGCCTGCAACTATCTCACACATATGTCCATATAGGTACATAAGTCCATTCCTTCATGGCCATCACCTTTTAAAATCAGACATTATAGATTTCTGTTACCAAAGTCTTAAATTATAGGGTTTGCTAATTTGCCCCTTAAATTATCTCACCCAGATATAGTGGTGACTTCTGAGGGAATTTCACTGTCCCAGAATTCCTTTTGGTGCCAGACTTTATAGCAACAGACCTTAGGTATCACTTCTTTCTTGCACAGTGCCCATTGCTAGGTAAAACATCAAGTAGGAACATGCTTCAAGTGACTGAAGAGCCAGCTTGTGTCCCTGCCATCTATCTGTGCAGAGGGTACTCTGAGGAACTCACCCAGAGGTCCTGGGTTGTTGCCTCTGTACCTCCTGCACTTGATAACAAAATGTTAAAATATGACTCAGACCCTTTACAAAACTATGGAATATGAGGAGGGTTTTCTGTTCTCTTTTGTGATCTGCAGATCAGTAAAAGTGTATTCTACAGCTTTTTTTTTGTCAGGGGGAGAAGCTAATGTAGAATCCCCAAATTACTTTTCAGTAATGAAAAGGGATTTTCAGAGACCAAAAATAAAAGAAAGTAAGTTTTTCAGAAAGCATCTAGAGCACAAATGTTTAGGTCCTGAAAACTAGGGCATCTATTAGCTGAATCTGGGTTTTAATTTTTAATCCTTTTTATATTTGAAATATGCATGTTCTTGCCATGGGGGCTATCTTTTTCACTTTGTATGATGTGTTAGCTTCTTCTACAAACTTATTCATTGAAACAGATACTAACGAAGCTGCTTTTCTTCATTGGATTTGCCACGCACGATGGGACTGTCATTAAGGCTAAGCTTCAATCTATTTCTTCAATTCCACTGACAGCGTTGGATGAGGAACTAACATAATTAAACAGCAAGTGAGCTAAAATTATGCTATAAATAAAAATGTGGCACTGCATCAAAATGGCTACTAATACTTATTCATTATCAAATCCCTGATATTTTTCATTTGATAAAAAGCAGGGAAGTTTGGGGAAGAATGAGAAATCAGGAAAGAAAAAAATCATCATGACAGTGTAGAGCCCTAGAGAAAGTCATGTGAGAAAATACTTCAGAGAACTTCTTCCTCCCTTCTAGAGTTCACAGATATTTTTAAACAAATAATCACTACATGTTTAGAAAGTAGCTGAATAGCTGCTGTAGTTTCAGAAATCAAGAAAGTGCTTATTCCCATGCTTATAATCATCCCTAATACATTCAGTAGGTGTACTTAGAATTATCTGGAGCCCAGACATGTTGGTAACATGCTGAAAATTCGCATCAACTCTTGGGATGTTGAAAATACACTGAAATGTATATTAATCCTTTATAAACTATCAATGAAAGGGAACCTACAATGAAAATGTCATGGAAGTTATTTAGAGTAGCAGTATCTGCAGCAGAATGAAATTCACAGATTTTTGTTGGCTGTTCAAATTTGTTCACTATACCTAAAATATACTGTATCAGACAAGAAAGAAATAATAGGCAGTGTAAAGAGAGAGGGGCTTTCTATTTCTAAATATACAAGTGCTTGGGGTATGGCAAGTTACCTTTAAAAATTCTAGTTCAGCTTCATCCTCAAATAGAGAACGATTCATACGATGTAATTTAGCAAGCTCCCTCTGTACATGTGCCAGAGTCATTTTCTCTATTCGGCTTGCTGGAATGTAGTCTTCAACACGGAAATAGCTTTTCCCATGCATCTTTGGGAGGAAAAAATAAATAAATAAGTAAACCCTCACCAAACAACAGAGAGAGGAGCTTTTTGTTCTTTCTTGACTTTTCTTACTTGGTGCATTTCCATTTTCAGGGTGACCCATGTGCTGAAGTCACCCTGTTGCCATTTCCTAAGAGAAGATGGGGAACAGCAGGTAGTATCGTGACAACCAAACGTTCCTCTTGTACTTGTGCTCAGACAGGTGCTTAAAGTACACACTACTGTATGTATTGTGCATGCCTGCAGTTGTGCATGTGGAGTTGACAGCTACAGCTGCCTCAATACAAACTACAAGGGGAGACCCAGTGCAGGGGTGGATCCAGCCAGATGGATCAGACCACTCAGAGTTCAATAAATAGAGCTACACTGATTTGTATAATTGAAGATATGGCAAAGACCATGAATGGATATTTTCTGTATACTTTACAACTTGGATAACTAGTTCAGATACAGCATCAGTAATCTGTCTTTGCAGGTTGTGGATCTGAGCCAACACACAAAATAGCTACAAATTCTGGAGTGTTTATTTTTTCTCCCATGTTTTCTAATGTCTTTAAACCCCTCTACACATCCAAGCTGTGCCTGTGTTGATTTTTTTTCTACAGATTTTTGGAATTTCTGGTCTATATTATTAATTATGAAGGACCAAGAGTCTTTCATCATTCTGCCATATGGCCTACCAAGTTCATCTGGCTTCTTATTGCTCTTTAATCAGGAAAATTTTGTGACTTTTAAAATGAAATCTGAAATGTGATTACTAAAGGGCTTAGCTGAAATTATGTGCTTTTTACATTTCTTCTTTAAACTCTAGGTGACAAACAAAAGTTATTGAGAGAGACCTCTGAGAAATATTGTATTACTTATCCGCACCTCAGGAGCATAATTGCCAAGCTCTGCCTGTAAAGCCAAAGCACCAAGTTTCAGAGCAGTCTCATCATTGCAATACAATCGCTCCTCCAAAATATCTTTACGAAGCTGAAGATAAAACTGATGCCTTGTCAAGCCATGCCTGGAACATAAAGAAGGTTTAGGAACACAGGGGAAGCCTTGAACAGTCACCTTAAATGCTTCTGTTTTTCCTGCCATCAGCAGAACCATACACTTACTGGATAATATTAAAGTGATTGACAAAGAATTTTATCCTTAGAAAGAGAGTGAAATTAATAATGGATGTTTTCTTCTTGGGTTGGTCATTCCAGCCATCTGGGGCCACTTTGTAGAGTTTGGTCTCCTCATCCAAAAAGAAGAATTCTTTACCTGAAATGAGATTTTGGGTTCTGTGATAAATCTGGAGATACTTCAGTTTCTCAGAGTTCTGCTTTGTTCAGTGCATCACTACCAATAAAAAATAAAAGAGATCATGGATGTTAGTTGAGTTATATTTCTCTGCATTATGGCTCAATTACTGCTTCTTTGATGGAGAAATTAGGATAACAGTGTGTAATTTAGGATTACAATTGTTTGATGCTGGATTTGTGAAGTGTCTATTACTCAAAAAATCAATGGGGCTTGTATTCTGCTCACCACTGTAATCTTCATGCCCTACACACAAGGTATGCTTCTTCCTAGTGCCTCAGCTATGCTTACTATCAGAAATGGGCTAGGGAGACGTGTGTCTTGTAGATGAAATAGCTGAGCCTGTATTCAAATTTGTATCTAGGAACAGTCAGCCTTCCTCATTACAGTGCTTCCTGGAATTTCTAAGGGAGCTATGTGGCTCAATATTATTGCAGTGCAAGGCTGGGACACAGCCTTTGCTGCATGAGAGTATCGGATAATAGTATGGTCATGCTGATGCAGAGTCCTTAGGGTAGACATCCTTTACACCTCTGCAGTACAATTTAAACCAATGTACCTGACTTTTGCCTAAGCTTTGGATCTACTTTCATCTGAGGACCTTAAAGGAGCTTGTTGCAATTCATTAATAAAGTGACTACAAAAGCACTGAGGGGGAGAACTGTTACTCTAGTTAGCTATGTTTCATTACCTTTCAGGTAAGCCAAGCCAAAGTAGAAATGTTCCACCAAGTTTGCATATGCCACCACAGTGTTGAAAACATCTCTTGCCTTGGACTTGATGTCACATTGCACCTCAAGGCACTGCCCATTGAGTAGAACCACATTGAGATCCCTTTGGGACAAATAGGATTTCCCTTTTTTAGTCTAACAACATGTAAAGAAAATGAAGAATGAGTGTCAAGTACAAGCAATGCAAGTTCCACAGCATTTTATTGCTGAGGCCCCCTAGTTTCCTGTCTCTACATAACCTGATGGAGTTGGTCACAACACAATACTGTTCCCTGCTTCCCTTCTCACAGGTTAATATCCCAAACATTTCTAATTTTTTTAAACCCAGGGAATCCCAACAAAACAGCCAAGCATACTCAGATTCTACAGTCACCATAATTTTCACTGCTGTATGCTGTCAGCCTTTTCCCTTATCTTAATTAAAGGTAGAGGATCTGCCTGAAAATTGAAGAAGTCCCATACTTTGGCACTAGATGTCATATTGCATCTATACAATGTATAATCTTAATATAAAATGTATAATCTTAATCTCAAAAAGTCTTGTGTTAAAGTAAGCATCCTTGCTGAGAAGGATAAATTAAGCTATTTTCACAACAGAAAAAATTACATAGCACTGAAAACTAAATGACCTCCTTTCAAGTTTCAGTACCTCTGCAGGAACCCTCACTTGGTTTGGGAGGAGCACAAGAATACAGAGGTGGGACTCAACTTACAAAAAGCCCCAACTAAAGGATCACCAGGTTAGTTCTAAATTCTTAATGTTCATACTTACAACAATTGATCCAGGCAGCTGTAAGGTCACCGGTGGTTCACTAGACAAAATAACAAATTCTGGACCTGAAAACTGTGAGGAGGCAGTTTAGAAATTTAATAAATGTTTCCTTAATATAATGAAGATCCCAAATACCAGTAGCAATGAAACCCATTTCTGTTTGTCTGTATATTGTAGCTAATTGACTTCAGTCAGTTCAGACAGAAATGCTGACTGAAAGCTTCTCTGTTTGGGGTCTCTCTTGTATGGGCTCTCTGGGGTCTAATTAGGTGTAAGGTCATGCTGAAGCAATTTCTCCTGTAAAGGCACTTAACCAAGATCCATTTGCTTTGCAAGGCACCTATTTTCATGACACCCACAGAAAATTAATTTCTTTTGAGACATTTTGTCATTTGATTCCCAAGTTGCTATAAGGGCAGTCACAGACATGTACATAGAAACATACATGCTAATGTGATTTTCATAAGCCTAGCTTCCATAGGGAACCAGACTGGAACACAGAGCTACTTTCTTCCTTGTAATAAAGGTTGACTGATATATTAGCATACACTGTATTCTTTCTTTAACTTCCACAGACTTTAACAGCACTTAGTGAGCTTTTTCTTAGTGAGCATCCATCTCAAGGAATTTTGCTTATTGTTTTTTTTTTTCATATTCATCTATGCATTTATATCCTTCAAGCAGACAGAAAAAAATGAATGTCTCCAAGTGACAAGATGTGGATCCTTCCAACCATTCTCCATGACTTAGTACCTTGACCATTTAGATATCCTTTTTTCTTATTTTTGTTTGAGAAAATATGTGGTTAGTTTCATAGTACTAGTATCATCTACCATGACAATGCAATTTTGTATCACATATAACGAGGGTCTAGCACTTTGTTGCAACAGTTACTGGATGCCTGAGGAACTCTATTATTATCCCAGCAAAAATCATATTCACAAAGTTTAAAACTAAATTTATTTATAAAAAGATAATTTCCCAATGTATCTAACTGAAACTCTTGATCAAAGTTCTGCCACCGGTCAGTCTGAAGCTGGTGAATTGGGAACAGGTTAAAGGACTCACCAGCCTGAAAGCTGTCCAGAAAGCTCCATGGTAGCAGCATTGTGGAGTTTTCTGATTCAATTATTTATAGGTTCTTGTGACCAAACTGCCAAAAACAACATTATCCTTCCCATTTAGCAGAGTCCTACAACAAATTAGCAACGAGGAATAGACCCTTAGGTGAACTATTGGTTTGGCACACTCTGCTAGCCTATGCTTTCTGTCCAGGCATATACTATAGAAGCAATTTAAGATCTTTGAGCACTGTAGACCAGCAGGTGTTTGGGTTCAGTGTCTCTGTAATTTTTTTTGCTGTACTGAAGCTCCTGTCAAAGTGGTTAATGAAAACAGACCATATGGTGCTTGATGCTTGCAGAAATCACACATGTAGGTCAGAGAGAGTTTGATTATAAGCTTTTGCTTAGTCTTTACAGACAAGACTTTCACTGCCTTCAGTTTTGAGTTACCAGGACTGGATCATAGTTAATTTGGAGTTTGTCAATTTAGAATACTCATCTAATGATACAACTCGTGCAGGTCACTGGCAAACAACAACTGGATAAGAAGTTTCTCTTTAGTGATATTTACATTTTTAATCAGCTTATAAGTTTTTCATTATTCACCTTTTCCTTCCTGTGGAACAAACATTTCTGTGATGTAGCAGCTGCTGTGTAGTCCTTTGTAGACACAGAGAAGGTGGAACCTAAACTTATCAGGTTCTGTCTGCTGTTCTTCTGAATTTCAGTAGGGATTTCTTCTACAGCGCTGACCGATCTTCAAAAGAAATATCATAGTGAGCAATATATATAGCATGCAATCAAAACAACACAGACTTGAGAACAAAGAGCTTAAGATGCATTGAATGCAAGAATAATATGAAATCCAGGGCATTGTCAGTTACAAGTTGTTAAATGCTTCATTACAGAAAAAAAAACACAAAAATAAATCAACTGATTCTGATGAAGCCAACAGGCAAAGAATTTAGCCCCTTGTCTTTCTGTGAATTCTGCAAGATGAAGTAAATTCCCAATTTCTTATTTTCTGGAGAAAAAAAGCTTCCCAAAATCATAACATTAGTTATTGCATTATTCAGAGTTTTCCAGGAATGGAAACTAAATTATCTTAATACTAATTCATTAGAATAAATTTATGTCTAAGGGAACTGAGGGAATTTTCTATGTAATTAAGACAAAGATGTGTGAAATCTCAGATCAGAAACCTGTCTTTACACTATACTTCTAACACATACAGTAATGGTGTTTTCCACGTGAGAAGAAACATGTGTGCTTAGAATAAACTTAAAGTATAACATATACTCTTATCAATGAGGAAAGACTGATTATGTAGTATAGGAGGAAAGATTTTGTTGAGGTAGGTTTTTGTTAATTACATTTTAAACAAATGCCAAGGTCACACATTTTTTGTTATTCCAAAGTTTTATCCTTTTTTTTGTATGTTGTAGAGTTGCTTCAGGGAACTATTCATAGAGTTTTCAAAATGTTTTTAGTAAAGTTACTGAAGTAGTTGCTGATCTTGATCTCTTCTCCCTGGTATCCAGTGACAGGACATGTGGGAATGGTTCAAAGCTAAGTTAGGGAAGGTTCAGACCTGATATTTTAAAGCATTTCTCTACTGAGAGATTGGCCAAACACTGTAACAGTCTTCCCAGAGGGGTAATCACTGCCCCAAGCTCGTCGATTGTTTAAGAGGCATTAAGACATTGCCCTTAATAACATGCTTTAGCTTTTGGTCAGCACTGAGATAGTCAGCAAGTTGAACTCAATGATTGTTGCAGCTCTCTTCCAACTGAACTGAACAAACCTATCCTATCCTATCCTATCCTATCCTATCCTATCCTATCCTATCCTATCCTATCCTATCCTATCCTATCCTATCCTAGTTTAAATTCCTCTGTTATAAAGTTGTCTAGATACTTTTGTTTCTACCTACACAATCTCTTACAGGTCAATATTTAACTAAGAAATATGCCTAGAAAATCACCTGAAGTGACTTTTGTGGGTATGAAAATACTCTTAGCTCAAAACCCAAGATGCTCTATTAAGAAGATTTTGTTTTCCTGTGGAAAACACTTCCTGTTATTAGTCCTGCAAGGTGGGAGATACAAGACTTGACATTTGTGCCTTCTTTATATATAGGCCAGAGTCCTGTGTGTACTTCAAGCTTAACTTTATGAGATGTAAACTACATCAGTTGGATGGCTTATAGAATTATGATATTAGTAAGCTTTATAGATAGTAAACCCATCACTAAGTTTTGTGTTGGTTGTCATTCTGTATAGGAAATTAGTGGTTTCCAAACTAATTAATCTCCACTGTTGTCGTGGTACTTACAGTAGGGCCTTGCAAATGCCTACAACCAAAAGTGAGATTTACAGTCCCTGAAATTCTATGGTAAACAGCTTGCTGGAAATTTGGAGAAAAGAGTTTATCTTTCAGCAAAGGAGGGGAACATTTTCTTGGCAACATTATTTTAGATCAAGGATATGGGGATGATACCCAGATTGGTAGTCAGAAGCATTGAATTTACTCCAAAATACTCAGTAAATAAATTTTCTGTTACTGATAGCATTCCTGGGTGTGTAATGCATTTATAGATGTCTGTCTATACACATATGTATGGTTTTGTGTGTAGTTAGACAGGTAGACAGAGACTTCATTCTTCACAAAAACTAGCACTATCATGCATCCTGCTTGTAGTTCTTTATTGCAGGTTTAGTGGTGTACTCGGGTATCTCACATCACACAGATTATTGTGGCTGATTTATCAGGAAGTTCAACTATTTACCTGGGGTACATTTAATTGGGAGTTGATCTAAATAGAGCATTTCCTGTGGGCCTGAATTACTCATGCCATGGTTAAAAGAAGAAACACCTGTTTAACTGGGTCAAGAACTCAATTTAAATGGGATGTCTGTAGGGATTACATGGTGCTTAACTGTGGGATTCTGGTCTTTGTGGTGCCTACAGGCTAACAGTACTTACATCTCTTCTTCATTTGGAAAAAGCCATGATTATAGCTTCACTATGCTAACACCCTGTTTAGAAAACTCTTGTTTGGCAGCAGTGGTGTTTCCCTGGCTTTTGAAAATGAGTTAGTATCAGCTGTACAATTTTCAACTTTCCTTGCCTATGTCTACAGGGCTGCTGTATAGGCTGTGACTGAAACGAGGCTAATCCTTATAACAGAGCCAAGTTCTTTACTGGTTGTGTCCCTAGGTTACTTGAAACTCTTCAGTAAAGTGGTGGTGCAAGCCTGGATATGGCTCACAAAAGTGAGGCAAATCAATTTAAGAACTTAGATGGAAATGTAAATAAACCACTGAAAATGATGGATCATATACATGGTCTGTCATAAGCACTCCAGAATACATTAGGCCTCTGCTAACGTGACAGCAAGTCAAGACCAGGCCCAAAATCTGAATGTAGACAAATATGGACTCTGCAGAACACCTTGCCAGTTAAAGCAATGCCTGTTCACATCCTCTCAACATGTTTTTCCTTTCCACACTCTGTGGAGCTGCTTTGCAGTTGTTTCAGGCACAGTGCGCTATTGCTTCTTACCTGTCTAATTATGCCAGAGACAAGTTAGCAGCAGCTGTTTTGGGAGGCCAGTAACAGCTGGCAGCACACACTGATAAAGAGTAATGGTTGAAAACTCAAGTGTGCTTGTTTTGCATGGACTGATCAGGGCCCAAGCTCCATTTCACTAGAGCATTCGGACTGTTTCACGTGTAGCCAAACTGAGCCTAGGTGCACTTTAATTCTGTGTAAACTCGTAAAAACGAGTTCAGATGGCAATCAGACATTTTCTGATCATGACATTGCCTCATTAGTTGCTGTTTCACTTGGCAATAAGACAGCATCCATCTTTCAGGAGCATGAGTTCTGATTACCTGTTTATGAAGAGCTTGTAGCTACTTTGTGTCCTTGACCCACTAAGGGTGGGGTCCCATGACCTGTGTGTCTGTGGAACTCGTCCTGAAATGAACAAAGGAAATTTCACAATTGAAGCAATTGAACCAGCACTTGGCATCAGACCTTGGGACAACAACAAGAAAGAAATTTAGACTGGCTGCCTCCTCTCGTGTCCTCACTGGGGCATGACAAATGGCTATTTGATAAGGTTAAGCGAATACTACACCAGCAGTATTCCCAGTTCTCTAGTTATTGTTACTTCCTCTTCATAACTCTTCATGTGAACGTAATTTGGAAAACAGCTGTGTAGGTACAATGGCTGTTATTTCCATATGTATGGAGAGCTTTTGCTGTTCAGAAATTACCCTTAGGATTCTTTGTTCTTCTATATCCAGGCATAAAATTGGGAAGGAGGGGTGGGGGAAGCCATGAAATTTCTCTGGCTTAATCAGAGTAGGATATGAAATCAAAACTGTTCAGAAATATTCCAACAGTTATTTGCTACATTTAATATATTGTGAATGGTTTTACAGCATAAAAATCTGGCAGAAATACAGGATGGCTTCTGAGTTATTAGCAAATAAGTTTTGTATGATTTTTAACCTTCAGTCATCTCTGCTGCTACACAAAGGATAGGCATTGCTCTGTCCAAACATATAAAAGTTGAAATTTAGAGATAGAACCAGAAAAGGTTATACAAGTTCTGTGAACATCTCTTATAGCAGCAGAGGTGTTTTAAATCCTGTAGGGAAGGGTGGGAAGGTTAAATTTTTCTTCACTTGGACTATGTCATTGATCTTATTTGAAGAACTGCATATCAAACTATTACATAAGCAGTGGTGATAAGATGAGCTATGTGAAAGCACTCATACAGGTAAGCTTTTTCTCCAGATAAAATATCCATTAACTACACCCTGAGACCTCACTCTGAATTCCAACATGAAAATGTGACATTGAATTTTAGTATACCAACCACCAATTGCAATTTTAAAAACTAGAAAATTTACACATTGCTAAAATATGCATAAAATGGTTTTCAAGCCACAAATGGTAGTGTCAAAATGGGAGATTTGAGATAAGCCAAATACGCAGGACTAGTTATCAAAGTTAAGATTCAGTCCTGTGTTCATGTGCTTTTTAACAAGAAAACTTTGCAAAGTTCTCTGCTCACACTATAGGTTTCACATAATTGTGTAAATGTATTTTGACAAGCACATGAAATTCCCTTTAATTTTTCTGTCTCAGTTGTCATGGCACTGAGACAAGGTGACTAGTTTCAGTGACCGGACTGTTATGCTTTGATCACAAATCCAAAACATTCCTGATGTTAAATAACATGTGGCCCTCAAAGACACTGATCCTGTAGATGATTAATACAATAATGTTGATCTCTCTTGATAATGGTGCTCTACTAGGTGGTAATATCTTTTTTTCAGAGAAGAATGCACTTTTCTAATACATTATCTCATGAAAGAATCTTTGCAGCAACAAGTTCCCACGTTGTTTTCTCACGTAATTTGTTTTTTTCATATAAAATCCTGAGTACAGCTACCAGTGTATCAGTGAAGACTGAGACATGCACCAATTCACTAGAATGGGCCTTTGTCAAATTTCTGTCCTTACTTTTTAAAAAAGGACTTACAAAAAAGGCTCCTGGGCTTACCTTCACTGTGTGCCACTAGGTCTGTGACTGACACGTATGAGTCACATAGGGAGCAGCTGCAATTTCAGGGTTTTATTGCTGCTGATATTGAAAGCAATTCTGGAGCTTCAGAAAATTGCTTTTAAGGAGTACCAACAGCAGTTGTATGAGTAGCCTTACCTTCCTCATTCTTGGGGCTAAAGGCTTGGGGCTGAGAGGCTGTTACATCCTGTGTTTTGTGTTTTGCTTGGGTTTTTGCTTTGTTTCCCAGGAAGTATTTGTTTTCTCTCTGCAAATCATCTCTTGGCAGACTTGTGATAATGAAATGGGCACCCAGGGCTTTTTGCTGTCTTTCCTAGGGAAATTTGTGTGTTGAGTTCATGCTCTATGCCTTTAATTTTTGCCTAGTAAATTTTAAACTTTTCACATTTGGAAGAGTGTGAGTAATATGTTCCTACAAATCTCATAACGATCAGCAGATGGATATCATAAACCCAAATTAATGTTTCCCCGTGAGAAAAAGCAAGGACTATTCAGCAGCTTTCTGTCATTTATGGCATCAATGAACTAACCAGTAGGTGTGCATACCTTGTTGCATCATAACTGAAAAAGTGGATATTAAAATTATAGGGAGGAAATTTCTGGGATAAAACCCACACATGCTTGCAGAACACATTTAAATCCATGCCACAGGAGGACCTAGTACCTATGGAGCCTATCTATGGAGGCTCATAGAGCGAGGATGTAAACTCCAAAGTACAGCTTCCTGGGACTGGAAGCTCAGGAGAAGTGCCCCAGGCAGGATGGAAAAAAAAAAGTCTGAAAACAGGAGGGAAGGTGTGTAACTGTGGAATAGAGAACAGAAATGTGCATGTTTCTGAGATGGGGAGCTGGCATGTAACCTTGGTTTGTTAGGCGATGCTGATGGCATTTGGCAACAGGAAATTTTTGCTCTTACATGGATATTCTTACATTTCAGGGGACAAAAGAGATGAATATGTAATTCATAAACATAATATTTCAGGAAAATCTTACCTCTCCTGTGTCCTCGGTTAGACAGTATCAAAGATGTACTTTCAGAAATACTATTAGAGTCACTGTAGTCCACAGAGAATTGTCTGTAATCTTCTGTTGATTGACTGTAATTCATTAATCTGGACCCTTTGTCTGGAAACAGAAAAGAAATATGGTGAATCACATACTTTAATTATAAATCATTGTATCTGCATGATAATGTAAATAACATTTGGCTTGACTTCAGCTCCTTAAAGATCAAGGAAAGCTTGATAACTTCATTCTACAACTTTCATCATCTTATTCTGACCCAAAATAGTTCTTATAGTTCTCCTAAAATATTCTGAATAAAACAAATCTAACATATTAATTCTATTCTACATGTTATGTGGAAAGGTTGCAAAGTGCAGATAACTTGCAAAGTTCTCCTTTCTTACAATCTGAGACCCAAAACCTTCAGCTATAAAGTATTCTCTTTGCGTGCGGGATGCAGAGTACCCAGAGATAAACCACTAGCAGTGCTGGCTGAAGAAATTCCATTAAGGAGTCATTCTACATCATTAGGAAGTACATGTTTTTGTTCCACCTTAACTTTACTTCGGTTGTGTTGTCCCTTGTCCTTTTCCAGAACTTCTGAAGGTTATAATTTTTAATTAAATACAAAGAAAGAAATTGAATGCTGCCTTGAGAAGTGCAGCTCACACATTGTCAGTGTAATCAACATCCTGATTCATTGAAGTCCTTCAGTGTAAGCCACATGACCTGAATCCCTAGAAAACACGGAGATCACCCCAGATACATAATCATGAGAAACAGTAGAAGCGAAATGGCAGGAATTTGAAACTAACAGGGGGTTGAAGATGGGACCACCCCTTTTGGCAGTAGCAGAGTTTTTACCAGCTTATGCAAGTGTGAATCTATAAACTCAGTTTCTGAATAAGTGAGCCAATGTGCTTTGAAGGGTGGTTTATCTGTATGTTTTCAAAAGAATGTCATTTTCTTATGACCAGTAATACCTAATAGATCATAGAATCATAGAATAGTTAGGGTTGGAAAGTACCTTAAGATAATATAGTTCCAATCCCCATGTTTTGCAGGTATTTAAACATGTGTTTAATTCTAGCTGCAGCTAATGGAACATACATCTAATTTGCTGAATAGGAAATGGATTTTTCATATGCTTAATATTGCGCATATCCAAAAAAATGCTTGTATAGCTTTGTCCAACCATCCCTTTTCCCCAGAATTAGAGACTTTTGTTGAAGTGAACAGTACAATATGGAGACTAGAAAAAAATTAACTATCTGAACCTGAAGCTCACATTTAGTTACAGCTAGAGAATTAGTCTGTGGGATAATAAAATCTTGAGTTTAGTCAAATGAAATGTGAAATTAGTATATGCTGGTTTATTTATATAGTGAACAGGATCTGGCCTTGTGTCTTGAAATCACTCCAGCAATCCATATGTGAATTTATAAAACATCTCTGAATACAAAACCAAAACTAAAATAAAAAAGAATCCACAAATCTTTGCTTGAGTAATCAATCGGGAAGGATGAATATATATTCTTTAATGGCAACAGGATAACTTCACAGAATCCCACTCTTTACCTTCAGAAATACACTAGAGTATGCAAATATAAAAGCATACTCCATATAAAAAGCAGATTTGAAATCAGGCTTTTTTATACACACAGGTTTTATGCAAAGTGCTTTAAGAGTTGAATCTGTGCAAGCTGATTCGTTATCATTGCTTCACAGCCCTCAGACTACTGTCCTTTGTGGAAATAAGGAACAGAAACCTTGCTGACTTGCCCCAGAGTCTTTCCATTATGAAGTCATTTATATGTAAAGCAATAAATATCCTATCCAACACTACTTGTAATCACCACAGCATGAAATTAAACAAGTCGCCTAGCCTGGGAAAGACTCAGAAAAGGCTGGCTGTATCCTTATTACACAGTTCAGATTGTAAGTCTTTTTTTACCTTGGTGAAAATTCATCTGGGAGTACAGTGGTGAGCTGTCTGATATTTTCTCATGCAGCCTTTTCCTTATCACATGACTTCTGTTAAGCTGAGAGGCTGTGCACTCTTCGTTGACTACCCGCTCTGCCTAGAAGACAGTAGTACTGCAAGTCAATGTCATACGATATGTGGACTTCAGACTCTCATATTGAAGTGATCCTTGCCCTCTGCTAGTCAGAGGCTGCTGGTTGAGTTGGTATAAACAACTTCATCTTCTCATATTAACACAAAGCAGGATTGAGTTTTGATGGCTTTTTGCTCTCATGCAAGCTGTGTTTAAGAGGGGACACTCTCTCTTACACTGGGAAATAGAGTAATAAGGAGTGCAAGTTCATCTCAGAATATTAACAAATACTGGCTGAAAACAGGGAAAACCCCCCACAACCCTGCAGTGTATTTTCTTCCAGTTTCATTCAGCTTGTCAAAAAAAAATCTTAGTTGATATTTCAAATCTTGAAAAAGACTCAGGTGCTCACTTATTAAAGACTTCACATGGTCAGGCTTGATTGAACAGCAGCTGTTCAGTTCCACTCAAGAATGATGAACTGAATTCTCAATATGATGTAAATGTGATTTCTTCAAATTTCTCAAAGTCTGAAACCAGAGGGGCAATGAAGAAATCTTTTCTCTTGTGTAAAGACAATTGGCCAATATGAAGGCTCTGCAAAGGTTATGATTGCTTCAATATTAACCAAAGAAATGAAGGTACAGACTGGATTTTCCCTGTCATTTCCCAGGAGTGTAAGAGTGGTGTGAGAGATGGCTTCATTGCTTCATTTGCTTGTACACATGGCCACACAATTTCCTGCTTAGAAGTCTGAAACCAAACCTAACTTCTTGAATTCATACAATCATTAATTTCAGGCAATTCCTCACCATGATGCTGCTCTCCCCTCTCACCAAAGAAAAGATTACATATGACAGTAGTACCTACCTCACTGACATTTCCCACAGCAAACTGGACCATATTCTTTATATAGACATTGGCTGGTAAGAAAGCAGCTTCTTTCTGATGTGCCTCACATGCTTCCAGAATTGACTCGGGAGAAAGTCTTTTGTGTGGCAGATCTTCACATAGTGTCAACAAGAGCATGTGTAGTTGGTCACTCAGCTGGAGGGACTGAGTCAAAATACAGGTACTGTTAAATGACATCTCCCAGTGGTTTGAAATCCTCTGTAAACTGCAACAAGGGATTTCTGTAAGCCTTTTACTCTGGGTGAGAAATGGGCAGTGAATTTGTTTAGTGTGAGGTGTCCCTGGCCATGGCAGGGGGGTTGGAACAAGGTGATCTTGAGGTCCTTTCCAATCCTAACTATTCTATGGTTCTATGATTCTAATTCCTTTAGATTTTGGGAAAATTCCAGACAGACAGCATAACAGCACTAAATGGAGCCACTAATGGGATCCAGAGGGAACTGGCATTGACAAGGGAAGTCATCAGGCCATATAGGAGCTTCCTGATAACAGACAAAAGCTAAGTTTCTCCACAGCTTTGCTAATTAGACTGTAAATCTTAAAAGATTCATGCAAGTAAGATATGTGACAGCATTAGCTTTAAAAAGGTGAGGAGTTATACAAGCCAAAACTGTTACCATAGAGACCAGATACTTAAATTTTAGAGTCATTTAGCTTATAGAGCTTTTTCTCTTAGACCATGTATACCCATGAAAGGGAGGTTAGATCTACTAAAAATTTGTGATTTCCAAATAAAAACCATGCCATCAAAGGCATGGATAGATAAATGAAGCAAAATGTGTGCTACAATTCTTTGAAAGAATGCTGGGGAAAAGAAGAAATGCAAAATTTCAACTAGCAGAGATGCTGGTAGAATTTGCACAGAAATAAGGAGAGTTATTCAGTTTACTTAGCATCTCATTCTTTGAAAAAGCACATAAATGTGCACAGCATCACAATCATGTGGACATGATGTTTTTCTTTTAGCCCTTCCTATTTTAGAATCATAGCGTCATAGTATCATAGAATGATTTAGATTGGAAAAGACCTCTAAACCATCAAGTCCAGCTGTAGCCCTTATACTGCAAATGCACCACTAAACTATGTCCCTAAGTGTCACATCTATACATCTTTTAAATATCTCATGGGATAGTGACTCAACCACTTCACTGGAGAGTCTGCTCCTTATTACAGCCTTGGAATAAATAATCTTCACTCTTAACAGCAAGGCACAATTAATCTTATTTGGAACAATTCTGTTTTTTGAAGAAAAGAGAGAGAGAAAAAAGAAAAGTAAAGATGAGGATCAACTAAATTTCTGACTTGGATTAAGTAGTATTTTTGGTGAAATCTGGACCTTGACATAGAATTTCCATTTTTTTCTAATGGTCCAAAACATAAAGACCCTCCCTCTGAGATTTCAGATTATGCCTCTCAATCTTTGAACCAACTAATATAAAACAGAATAAAAGTTCAAACTTCAACAGGGAAGTTCAGGTTAGATATAAGGAAGACATAAGATATATAGATATGAGGAAGAAGTTCTTTACTGTGATGGTGGTGAGGCACTGGAACAGGTTGCCCAACGAATTTCTTAATGCTCCAGCCCTGGCAGCATTCAAGGCCAGGTTGGATGACACAGGTGACATAGTTTAGTGTGTGGTGTCCCTGCCCACGGCAGGAGGATTGGAACTGCATGATCTTAAGGTCCTTTCCAACCCAAACCATTCTATGGTTCTATTCTAAAACAAAAAAGTGTTACTGGCCTGGTTTGGAGGAACCTGGTAGTCTGCTGACCAATAGAGGGTCATTCCTAAGGAATACACCAACATCTGTTAAAACAGAAAAGGAAACCCTTTATTAAGTCAACATTAAATACAGAAAAGCGTTGTACTAGAGAGACCACCTTTTGTGTCTTTGGTCACCAACGGCAGAAGCCAGAGAAATGTTAAAAAAAAAAAAAAAGCTAGAGGAAGCATATGAAAGTACAATAGTGACTTGACTTACAGAGTAGGTAGCATGCAGTGAGTATTGTTCAGCTTGAGGGGTTGAGCCAGACTTCCCTTTATCCAATGATGCCATGAGTAGGAAAAGAAACATTAACTCCCTTTCTAGTTTTGAAGCAATCTCGTTAGTCATTAAAGCTCTCTTCTACCTGTGGAGCTGACCAGCACTCATGTCCATATATTCCAAAGCTTCATGTTTCTGCATAGTGTCTAAGTGATCAGGTACATGGGAGTCTGAGACTACTGTGTTCTGCCTGAGGGAAGTATGCAGTTATGCAGTCCTAGTGGTTTGTAAAACTTATACGTCCTGAGTGTTGTATCTTACTGTCTTGAAAGAGAGACTTACTTGGCAGCAAGAAGAAAAGTAAATTGTTAACAAAGCTGAACATATTTCTGACTTCCTGGGAGTGCTTCCACTCCCTGATTGTAATTACAATTACCATATCTGGTCAAGCATCATATTCATAGAAATATTTTTCCTTTCTGTGGGCTTTTCCATATAATACATTTGCATAGATCTTGAGGACTGATGTTAAATATTTCTTTTGATGATGACATGCATGGTATCTAATGGCAAGCTGCAAGACACACCTAAATCTTTCTTACTGTAGCCTAATTAGTGTTATCGGAAATGGAATTTGAAAATAGATACCTGGTATACTGCATTAAAACCCACAAGCTTGTCTTCATAAGGTAATATCAAGATTTATTTTCTAATATACCTTACCTTTGCTAGTCCAACGTGCTGGTTTTTACATTGTCTTTGGAGCAATTCTGGTGCACTGAAAGGTACAGCTTCTGTCTGAGATGCATTGTTTTGGAAGGACAGATTTCCTTCAGCAGACAGTAGTACTGACCATGGACAAATCACACAGATGGCAAGGTCTGAAAAATGTTGAAGAAAATAATGGAGTTTTTAGTGTTAAATTTCCTGTGCTCATAAAATTATATTGCTGGTGTCTCACCCGCATAGCCAAACCTATCAATGAAGTTTCATGGAGATGTACCCAGAAGTCAGTGGAATCATGCTCATTTATGCCTGGCTCATTTCATCAGGTGGAATTCAGTGATGGTTAAAGACTTGATTTCTCTCTCACATCATTTCACACATACAAACATATTGATATCAATGGATTTCTGAAGCCTAAGGACAGGCACAAATACATCCTATGTGCAGATTCTAGAGATACTGATATTTTTGATAGATCTTTTTATGCAAAGCACAAGAGAGTATCTGAGGAATAGAACACTCCTTCCAATTAAGCATGGGCACTTTGAACTGGCATTTGCAAAGACCTTAAGTTAGCTTCCATTAAGCTGCATAACCACAGTACAAATCTCTGTGCTGATATATTTTTGTTCTGTGTGCTCCTTATGGTCAGTCAGTTCTGCATTTTAGTAACCTCTTTTTCAGTGTATTGTGTCTAGCAAAGCCAAGTTACTTTGCCAGAAAGTCAGTGTCAGGATTCAGTATCTTCATTCCTATTGTACAGATGAAGAAACTGATGCAGAGTCCAGCTTTGATGACTACACCACATCAGTCAACAGAAGCCAAGGCAACTTCCCAAGTCCCAGTGCTTTAACCTATGAAACTTTTTGTAGAGTGGAAACATAATTTCCAACTAACTTAAAGTTTGGGATTTTTTTTTTTTACCAGAATGCAGATATGAAAGCTAAGCAAACTAAAACTAAGACTAGACTCTAGCAGTCTAGTAGAACTGCTGTGATATTTTAGCATTATTCACATTCAGTCTTTCTGTCTGCATGTCAGATCTCTTAAAAGAGGGAATATTTCAAACAAATGTGCTTTCAAATGATAAATGCAGACTCCTAAACTTGACAAGATCCTGAGGACACTAATAGGCCTTAAAGGCCCTGACCAGCCTCACTTGGGAACTAACCCCATCCTCTGCCCATAGTCCCAGCCTCAGTTAAGCGCAGCCTAGGACCTTGAGTCCCTGCCTGATGTATGGTGAAGGTGTGCCTGTGTCCAGCTTAGCCACAGTTATGCCTTGTCTGACTGTGGACCTCTTTGATCCTGACACATTGAATAACTTCCCAAAAGAACCTCAGGCTTGCCTTGTCACTGTGGACTTGCCTGGTGATCACTGGGCCAACTGACTCTGGTTGCCCACAGAAGACCTGATCCTGACTCAGCTTCCCCATTTGAGCTCAGGCCTGCCTTGTCATCACAAACTTGTGTGTTGGTCTGGATTCTCAGCCGTCAGCCCCACACCTTCCCTGCTTGCCTTGTTTGGGTAATGTGGGACAGGGCCCTCTGTACCAGGAAAATGGATGGTAAATATGTATAAAATGTTAATCTGGGAACACATATATATACAAACCTAGGAGGTTTGTATAGGTTTGTATAGCCAGAGGACTCAGAGATTCAAGACTTACAGACTGCTGGTATTTGCAACAATTGCGGCATTTATGATGGAGCTAGGCTTTTTTCAGTGATATTCACTGGTAAGACAAGGGGCAATAGGTGTAAACTGGAGCATAGGAGGTTCCATGTTAACATCAGGAAGAACTTCTTTACTGTAAGAGTGACAGAGCACCGGAACAGGTTGCCCAGGGGGGTTGTGGAATCTCCTACATTGGAGATATTCGAAGCCTGCCTGGACAAGTTCCTGTGTGATGTACTCTAGGTTACCCTGCTCTTGCAGGGGGGTTGGACTAGATGATCTTTCGAGGTCCCTTCCAACCCTTGGGATTCTGTGATTTACTTCTTTAGAAAACTAAAGGTCTTACAAACATCAGCTAACCTATTTTGCTTCTTCCTCATTTGCTGTAATACTGTGTGCAAATGCAACTAGCATGTGCTGGGAAATTTGTCTGTTTTAGAAACAGCCAGCTTGTACTTTAGCATTGATGGAGATTACCCAGCATTCTGTACTGTTGTCCAGCCAAGGACTGAGCATACCTGTCTAACCAATTAGTGCTCAAACACACTGGAAATACTGCTATAGCAAGTGTTGACCCTCAACAGGTTTAGCAAGACTCAAGCACAGTGCAGCACAAATGTGACAGTACTAGCCCAGAGAAAAGCCTGATTCCAGAAGTAGTATAGCTGTAATTAAGAGATGTAGAGCCAGGGATATGCCTTAGTCAACTGGGATGATGCTATGCAGAGGCAGTTTACCTTCTCTGCCCTCCAAGAAACTGTAGCACTCCGGATTCAGCTTCAGGAGTCCAACTTGGCATCACTTCTGGACTTGAGCTCTCCAAAGACATGTTTGAGCAGTCGTGCTTAACCTGTAGACTAGCTTGGTTCTACATAGCTACTTTCTCTTGGTTTACTCTTCATCTTCTGATCACAATATCCTAAATTTATCTGATGCAGCATAGGGAACATAGGCTGATTATCTGAATTCAACAGATATCCAAAAAGTCTGTTTGTTTGTTTTCTTCTTGTGTTTTGGTTTGGTTTTTTTAGGTTTTTGGTTGGGTTGTTTTTTTGGTTTTGTTTTTTTTTTTTTTAACAAGAAATCAGGAGCGCATAGTGTCAGCTTAGCATCTGGGACAGAATTAGTAAGGTGTGATGGACAGCAGCTGAATCTATCCAGCTGGGTATCTCTGTGATGCACTCCTTTGCACATTCCTGGTGCCTGTCTTGTCTGTGACGTTCTTCCCTCTTGTTAGACTACCTAATAGAGAACTGATGGTATAGCCAACCTCCTATAGTGTTCCAGTCCATTAAAAACCAGCTGATAATGAAAGTTCACCCCTCCAACTATAGCAGAAGTTACATATTACTTGTTTTAAGTATTTTGCATTTTGGTTCTACATGCTCATGAGGTAAGAACACATCTCATTCATTCCCCCCTCAGAAGGAACATCCATTGTCATAAACAGTTCTCAAAATGTGACAGGTTGCTCAGCTGTGCTTTCTTGTACAGCTGGCCTGCTTGGCAAGCATTTGTCATGAAGACTTGCCTAGCTACTGTGGTAAGTCATTATTATAAAGGATGAAAGTATCTTACCAGCTGAATGAGGAATCATGTGGATTTGCCTGTTCTCCTCTGCTGGAACATGAAAGACATGATTCTAGCTGGCACTGCACTTTGTGTGAGTGTATGTTTCTCAGACTTTAGGAAGGACTCTTCTGTTCTGTTCCACTGTGTATAGTTGTACTTAGATGAATTAATATCTGATGTGTAATTTGAAAAAAAAATGCTGTGAAGATCTCTCATGCATGCAGAGTGGTCTGTAATGGCAACAGCACTGAAAGATTTCTCATTTTTATTATCAATATGCTAATACTGCCATTAGTGCTTTTTGTCTCTCTCCCCACCCCGCAAAGCTATAAGAACTCAATGAATTTCCAACAGTAAAAAGCATAAGAAGATACTTTTCACCTCACCTTTGTGAAGATCCTCCAGAAGCTGCTCTGTGGCCAGGTACAAGAGTGCCCATATTTCTTCTTCCTCCAAAGGGCTTCCTTTTGCCCACAGGACCTCTGCCAGTGTCACACAGGAACTGCTCATGCCTGCTGCAACAGAAACCAGATTCTGGACACAGTAAAGTAGACTGGTCACAACTGTGTCCTTCTCTCACAATATTTTGTGAACCACCTTCTTTGTTCACTAAAGGTATCATTCATCCCCATCTTAATCTGAGTAAGAGTAAATAAAGGGATCTGAACTAAGTGACTCCCTGTAATCTTCTGGAGCCCTTTTATTCCTCATTTGGGACTAATCACAAGAATATTTGGGGCAAATAGATTTTACTTGGGAGATCCTCTGTGAATACACGTTGCTCAGACTTTCTGAGTAGTTATATGAATAGTAGGGCATTGATTTTGCTGCTTAATTGAATGTTCTTGACTATAAAAACATGACAGAGTTAACCTAAGAGAAAAAGAACTGCAAAGCAAAAGAGATGCACTGTAACATGGAAGGTTTGTAAACATAGTCCAACAGAGCAATTGAGTTTCACTCATTGTGCAGCAGATTTATCAATAAAAGCTTGTAGACTTTTACTGAATTCATTGATGAGAAATTTTCTTGGTCAGATACCTGTGACTCAGGACTCGCAATTCATCCATATCAATACACATATAAACTTGCTTTCTTTCACTAAACCAAATTAAAAGATTGTTCCCTTAGTGAGCTGCTGAATAGGAGTTTTGTGGCTCCCTGCATGCTATCCTTTCTGACAGGTTCATAAGATCTGGTATACTTAAGAAGAATGTTGGTGCACACACTCCCTGTTTCGTCTCAGTGCAATGCAGCATCAGATAATTTAAAGAAAGGCATTCTGTAGTGAATAATAATTTAATGTCTTACCTATCAGGAAAGTATTTTCCTAATCCCAGCCAACCAGAAACTGACTTGTGACTTGATGTATTAAGGCTTCTTTTCTTCCAAATGTGTTACCATACTCAATATTGTCAAAGAAGGTTTTGTTCTTCATAAATGGGTCTGATTTTTCCATTTCACCAATTTTACATTTTTATAATTTACTAATCTAGGCAGAGCTGATTAGATTTACACATCTGTAAGGAAAACTGAATCCAAGCTTAAAATTCACTAAAATCTTTTGAATTTAATTTACTCTTTTGCTGTTACTATACTGTAACAGTGAGCTCCATAGTTTCATTGTATGCTGTGTAAATAGGGGCATAATGAGAAAAGTTGGAAGTGATCCATCTATTGCTTTGAGGTTTTGATATTGTCTAGATTGATGGACTGTCTGACCACCAAGTGAGGACACAAGAGCTTAGGAAGCTATTGTCACATATA
Source organism: Melopsittacus undulatus (assembly GCF_012275295.1). Classification (NCBI taxonomy): domain Eukaryota; kingdom Metazoa; phylum Chordata; class Aves; order Psittaciformes; family Psittaculidae; genus Melopsittacus; species Melopsittacus undulatus. The sequence continues at coordinate 92,502,467 of NC_047530.1, forward strand.
GGATTATAAACACCACTGTAAAATTAGTTCATTTACAGCCTGAAAACAGATCTCCCCCCTAACCATTTCTTCACCCTTTGTACACAGCTCACTTACTGCTACCATTTGCTGTCTGTCTGCAATAGAAACTACTGTGTCTTACGGCTGGTTTCTTTGCCAGCTTCCTGTTCATTATGCAGTCTTCAAGGGGTCACTGCAAGAGCATTACGAAATTCTGCAGGACCAACTTGTTGCTGATTAATAGACTACTCAAACTTTAATTTATGGGGTCTTGTCTTGGCTCACTAGCTTCCAAACAAGGAATCACAACACTGGAAGACTGATCCCTTGCTGCAATCACTGTATGATTATGGACCAACCTAGTGACATTTTAAACAGAACTAGAGTCCTAATTTTAGTCTCTGTAGCTTCAAAGGGTACTAAAGCTTCTTAAGAACTTAACCTTAATTAGAAGAGACAGACAAATCTTCTTAATCTAAGCCATCACCATTTCTCTTAATAATAAATTACTGTGATAGTGGTTCATTTAACCTAAGCAATCAATTCACATCCCCAGAGCTAGAATCTGTGTGGCTTCTCCATATGGGAAATCCACCAGACTGTACTTATTGCTATTTTATTTGAGACTGTGTTGGGGGAAGGAGCACTGACTGCATCCTTCATTTTAGATAGAAGTGCTTATATGAAGTGATTCCAGTGCTGATATTTCTAACTAGCATAAATCGCTCAATAAGCAACTATGCAGAGTGCAGGTGTTACAACCTCATAGAGCCAAAGGGAAATCAAAAGTAAGACCAGATCTGCCTAACTTTTGCAGTGAATGTTTTTTTCTAAGAGCAAAATTAATGTCTCAGATCAATACTAAGTATGAATTAAATGAATACTGCTAGCAACAATGTGCAAACTTCTAAAAACTGTAAAATTTTAAGGCCATAGAAATCATAATCTCTTTAAAGTGTAATAAGTTATTGCTTTAATGGCACATAAAGTTAGGGAATGTGTTAATTTATTTTGAATGGGCAATTATTTTTAAACCCACTTGTAATGCCCTGTAATTTGGGGCTGTATTTTTGATTTTTGGCTTTCAAGACCAGCACAATGTGATATCTGACAAAAATACAACCGTGCGAGTGCTTGGGAAAAAAAATGCATTTCATTTCCTTTTATAGCCAGGCTATGCTATGTGTATGATAAGTGAGTAAAAGTGATATAAAGATGTTATCACTGTAGCCCTGCACATATTCATGGTCCCTCAATTTAATAAAAGCTGTGATCCAGATCCGAACAATTCTGACCTTCAAACAAGCTACAACTGATAAGGCAAAGCAGACAAATCAGGAGGCATGGAGGAAAAAGTTAACAATAACCTTGCAGAAGGGACTGGATTGTTTGTAGTAACCCTACACATCAGGCAATGCCGGTAGGTCTAGTTGAGCCTGAAGGGAAAAATTAGAGCAGCAGAATGTAATCACCCACTTTGGAGTTTGGCCAGGATATAGACGTTAACATTTTGTGCCTGGAAAAAGTAGCAAAAGGCTTTCAGTGCCAATTTGTGCTCTGAGGTCAAAGATAAATCTTCTGCTGACTTCTATAGAAGGTAGTACCACCCAGATAGGCAAATTAGCTTAAAATATCCTCTCCAATCTAATCTTTGCAATACATTCATTCACTGCATGGACTGTCTAAAGTCAATAAAGGTTCCCCTGGGAGAATTTAATCTACTCTTCTTGCATAGATGTGAAACATATGCTGAGGTGAGGCTGACCCATCATTTTTCCACCAATTTATCCTATTTTTTTCTAAATTGTTTTATTCTATTTTGGTATTTGTATTTTTTTTTATCATAAGTGCAAGCTTTCATCCAAACAGTCATTGAAAGTTAGGTCAATGAAAGACATTTAATTAAATATAAAAGTTAATGAACTACAGCTTTGCATCTGAATTTAACACTTAATAACAATCACACATTAGTAATTTCATATGCCATTGTCACTTCGTGTGAAATTTAGCTTTATAAGATTTGGCAGTCTTAGTAATATGTAAGGGAACAACTTTACTTTTGCTACTTGGTTGACTGTACAAAGAAAACAAAAGAGCTAAAACCTTGCTTTTGTGAGAAAACTGTCCTTCCCTTGTCAAACATGTGAATCAGATATCCTCAAGAGGAATGGGGCATCTGGATTCCTCATAAACTACAGCCCTTTTCATGCAACCATATTAAAGGGAGTTTACTTGAGAGTTTATTCAGCTGCAGAATCAGTTTCTATATCATGAAAGTCTTAATTCATTACCTGGATGATGATTGAAAAAAAAAACAACAGATGAAAAAGAGACATCATAGGACACAGCAGTGAATAAGATGGTGAGGAAGGAGAACTCACATTTAGATTTTGAAAATATGGGGTCAAGTTTGTTTCTGGTCTACTTTTAAAGGCATGAAGCAGAATAGATTTGCCCTATTTGGGCATCTTGGATAAAAAGTGGAAATGAGAACTTCGGCAAAAAAAATCTGTATACACAGAACAGCAACAAAGGATTAACCTTGAGTAGCAACCAAGCATTCTGTGAACTGGAAAGGCTTCTGTCAAACCAGAAATACCTTTCAATTTTTACTGCCTGGAAGTTGTTCTTGCAGCGGTCTTTCTTCTGATTGAACATCCAGATCTGCTTCATTATCTGTATATCAAAAAATACCTAGCTGGAAACTTAACCAGCTTTTAAATTGCTGAAGGCTGTAAACAGGCATAGATTTTGTAAGCAGTTGTGCCTGAGAAAGGTGTGTTCCCTATTTATGGTTTGGACATACATGCTCATTGCAGCTCCTGTACCAGAGGTCACTAATTGATTGTGACAAGTGAGCCAGAGAGAGGCCACATTAAGTAGGTCCCCTGGCAGATGAGAGGTTGCTAACCTCAGTCACCAACCTCACTAACAGTGTGAGTGTAAGCTTCTACTGACAGGCAAGTGAGTGTGGGCCTGGAGTTTAACATCTACCATTTTCACCACTATATCCAGAAAAAGTTGTCTACTCCTAACAGTATGTGTAAGCTGGTGTAAACCCTCTGCACATGAAGACACATGAAGTTGGCTAATACTGATTTTGCTTAATATAACCATTACACTGTGGAGAAGTATCTGAATCTCCATAGGTCACTTTCAAGGGCAACTTTTGAGACCAGGAATTGTTTCTTCTAGTGCCACACTGAAGCAATAAAACTACACATAAATTTATAAAAAGATGGTGTTTTAGCCAACTTTCTTTATATACAGTACTTTTCTCAGCCTTCTATCAATTTCAGCCCTTGAAATCCAATTTCTTAGCTGTACTCTTTAAGCCTCAGGTACTGCCTCATAGTCTAAAAGCACCTCCTATAAATAAATGACCAAAACCAAAGGGACCCAATCCTACTTCAGTATAGCCAAAGATAAAACTCCTTGTATTGGTGGTAGAAAAATGAAATAGAGGAAAGAAAACCACTTTTTAGAAGACGGACTTAGCCAGAGAACCTCAGGTGCTATTCTGAAATATGTCAAGCAAAAATCTGTTTTCAAATCCAGGTGATCAAATTCCAGGAAAGATGGGAACTTGAAGTGACATTTTCCTAGGGTGCTGAAGGGCTAATAGACTGATTTTAAAGGCTGAGAAGGAGTATACAGCAAACAGATTAGCAAGACAGACTTGATAAATCTTAAAGATCTTTAGAATGAAAGTGACTAGAAAAGTGGATTTTTAGTAAGCATCCTTTTGCTTGACATGAGGTGCTGGACAATGGGTTTTTAACATAGCAAGTAATGTAATTTCTGTACACACCCAGGTGAGGACTTCGACCTAGATAAAATCAGTCTGTCTGTCCTATCTCTTACTTTTTCTCTGTGGTCCCACCCCTCAAGGATTAATAACTTACAGTATCTCATTGCTTTGAAGTTCACTATATTTAAGAGTAGCCCAGTGATGATTTTGTATCTTTACATTTTTATGACATAGGAGTTCAGAAACTTCATAAAAAGGGACTGAAAATTCACTGAAGACTAGAAATAAATTAAAACACAAATAATATCTGATTAAGGGTAAGACAAGTGCTTTTATAATATCAAATATTCCAGATTCCAAAAAAAAAAAAGTTCTTGCAGTCTATCTCAGGACTTGCTGTGCAATAAATCAAATCTAGAATACAAAATTAGGAGGATTAAAAATATGGCTATTATTAGTATTTTAATTGAGCTATAGTTTTTAAATAATCATTGATAATTCCAAAGTAAATCTACAGAATTTTAAAAAGTCTCTTCCTAGCCTAGCAGTATATTGATGTGACATGACGAAGGCAGAACACCTTCTGAGTTGCCTGATTTGTAGTGGCAGGGACAGTGTTTGGCACAAATCTGAACCAAAGCCAGAATCACCTCTCCACATTTTGTGAGAGTTATCTGCAGGAAGATACTTAACTGATCTCCATTATGCACTTAAATATTATATAGCTATAAATGTGAATGCAGAGACCTTTTTTAAAATGAAAAAAAATATCCCAATATGCATAAAGATTAAATATTTGATGTACAGGATCATTTCTAAATTGAAACTGGAAAACAGAGCTTGCTTTTAATAGAGGCACAAGATACTGCACAGTACATATGTATTAAACTGATTCTGGGTCTCTAAAGACAATTTGGGATCAGTGAAATAATTCTGCCCTACTCAAGGGTGCTCACTCTTAAATGAACAATTTTCACATAAGGATTACAGCCTTTTGATGCTCCAGACTGCATGTTGCACGCTTCCTTAAAAAAACCCAACAAATCCAAACCTTGTCATTTGGAATACTCTATGGAGATTTGGTGTTGGTCTCCAAAATAACTAGAGCAAGGTAGGTAGGAGATTCTGAAGAGGCACTGAAAGGTGGAACCAAACTGTCTTTTAATGAGAACACTAAACCTGTTCTGTTTTGCATCTGATTTCTAATAATCCACAAAACTATAACATGCAATTGGCTACAGAGGAAAAAATATGATCACTTCAGTCTGCAATTGTGAGCTTTGGATAGGGTCTGACTGCCTCTACTGTGTTGATGATAGTTTTGGTTTAATACTTCAGGTTATATTTTGGTTTTGAAGAACAGTACTCTTCCATGAGAAAAATTAAGCTTCTCAAAAATACAGTATAGAAATAATTTACTGAGAAATGACAACTAAATATATTGGTTTTATGGGCACTAAATGTAATATCATAGTCATAACGGTATTAATATCCTAGAGGAACAATAAAGGAAAGACTCTGGGAAGATCAGATACTCTTACTGTGTACTTTAGGCTTTTTTAAATGTCTAAATTAAACTTTGAGATTCTTGTGTATACAGTGCATCTCAGGGCCAATAAGTAAACCTTTAGTATATTTAAAGTCAGTTCTTGATACATGCTATCACTCATGACATGTTTTTACATGGAAATATAATGACTGGATAAAAATATTTAATAATTACTAATTACTTTGCTTAAGTACAATCTATTATATTTCAATGCTGCTTGTCCATAAAATACCAATAGATAATAGATGCATGAAAAGTTGGAAAAGACTGAAAAGAGCATGTTTTTTTAAAGATCTAGTTTAAAATGAATTTAAATCATAACCTTATTTATTCACATATATTCTACATATAAATGTTTGACTCTATGCTTTTTATTATAATTTTGGAGTACACACTGCATTCCTCATACCAGAGAGATGAATTCAACTTTCTGAAATATGGGGTGGAAATCTCTGGGTTTATAATCTGAATAAACAAATAAAATGATGTGGAAAAAAAAATCTGTTTAAATTAAGTAGATAGGTGGAGCCAAATATGTAAACATTGACAAGTCAATAAGGGAGTTGCCTTGTTGCTACAGCATGACTGTTCCTTAGAAAGGTTATGCCACAAGAATTACAGCTATAATGATATAATATTTTTTCACCCTCTAATGGAAATTATTTCCTTTCTAGAAGCATGCACTTTAATCAATGGGAGAATTAACCAGACTGCTGCAAAGTATTCAGCACTCAGATGAGATAAAATTTCATTGCTGATTAGAGCCAAGCTTCATTGGTAGGAAATCATAAACTTCTCATGGGTTGGGCTACACTTTAAAGAGTCTAATCTTTGAAGGAGAGAACTGAAATCTGATTCCTGAGCAGTGTAGTTATGTGCCTCTCTGCACTGAATTTCATAAGCTGAGTAGTAAGGGTGGCTTTATTACAAGATCTGTGGGCACTGTTTCTCAAAGGCACAAAATGTTATGCCAAAAGACAATATAGAACTTCGCATCTGAGAGAATCAGGCTTACAGGGCCAATTTCTTATTTCTTTTACTTCAAAGGGAACCTACCTGTGAGGATAATATTACACTGAAGTCAGTTTGCAGAAAGATCTTCTTTCAGCAGAAATGTATAAAAGCATCTGCCCGGATAAATGCATTCAAAAGAAAGTGGTGCTATGTTTGTTCTTGCTAAGCTTATGTGCCATATTGCCTGCACACTGGGTGATGTCAAACCCAGAAGACCTCATAGAATATCTATCTGTAACAGAAAGCTACTGTTATGCTTTTATTTTTTTCATGCACCTTTCATTGAAAACTCATTCTACAAGAGAGCATTATAGATTGATCACCTAGAACTGAATCTAATACATCTAATACACAACCTACATTCCAGTGCTTCAAAGAATGAAGCTTCAAAAACAGTCTGCTGCTGCAGAGCTAGGAATAGTAAGACAGTAGAACTCCAGCAACACATTGGTATTTCTCTTCTTATTGGCTTATTTCCTTCTTTATACATTCTGTAAATTCTCTTCAATGAGGCAGTCTTGTTCCAGAGATAAGAATGAAGAATCAAAGGGTTTGCCAATGTTGGAGTTAAAAGGCAGCACCATAACACAGGTAAAAGGACCTGAGCAGGCTTTATTCTAGCTTCTTCAGGTGCCAGAGAAAAATTAAATCTCAAATTAAAGATGAACAGCCATGATTTTTGCCTATACTCTCAAGGCTTCCCATATAGTTTCTCAAGCAGCTAATCCTACTATAGTAATGCAGCTGTTTTTTTACTATAGTTAATATGTTTAACAGGTACTCTGAAGCTACTTTTTGAGTCCTAGAAGTATTACAGTTATACTTTTGTTTGCAGTAGAGAAATATCTAAAGCTTCTGATTTTGATTCTGATGCTGACTGGCTTTATCACCTGAGAAAGAATCAGTGCCTTCTTTCACCACATCACTGAGGATGAAGTTTGCTGTCATCAGTGATCCACTTCAGATGTAAATAGTACTTTACCATTATTTGTATTCCTTTGGAATTTTCACATTAAAATATCTAAATCACTAATATTTATGAAGCATATGTCAGAATGCTATAAATTAAGGCTGTTTTTATTTTAGAAACTGCAAACTATAATGCAGGGACTTGCCTAAAATCACATTAGAAAGCAGTAGAGAAGAATTAGAAAACCAGTTTTTTAATTGAGACTCTTTAGTCCCAGGTTGTCATCACTGGTAATCTTTCTGGTGTTTGGAGTTCAGTCCTGTTTCCTAAATCATAGTGCTCAGTAAAAATCCATGAATAAATAACATACTTAAACATGGTTTCCAGAATCATGTGAACTGTGTGTTATACAAATGAAGACTGATCTTTGCCATAAAAGTAGTAACTATTCCTTTGCCTTCAATAGAAAATAAAAATAGACTGAGGTACTGTGAATTTTTCAGTGAAATTCTGCCATAGGTAAATGTTTCTAACTCCAGGAGAAAGCACAAGGGACTAAGCACTGACATTCTGTACCACAATCTGACCAGTTCTATATTGTTATTTTTCATACAAGCATGCAGCCTTCTAATCAGAATTAGCTAATGACCAGAGAGAAATTAAATGAACTTTAATTAAAAAGGGCAAATATTAGAAACTGCTCTACAAAGCCAAGAAGATGAATACTTTAATGCTTATTTATTTGATAATGAGATTAAGATAAATACACAAGAACCTACCTGTATAAATTAGACAGATGCTGCATCCAGAATGGTCTGAAATCTTCTATACTTTTGCCCAATACTGATTGTTTAGATCATCATAGTTGTAAATGTCCCATTAACCATATTTAGGACTTGTTTGGACTTCTGTTTCTTGTGGGTTTTACCTCTTTTTCTTTGTTTTCTTCTGTCTTCTTTCTTTCTGTTTCTCTCTGTCTTTCTCTCTTTCTACTGCTTTGTTTATATATTGTAACTAAGCACTCTGTGGTCTGGCAAGTGGCTAAGCAAGTAAACAGTAAGGTTCCTTCTCCTGCTTGCAAGCCAAGCCTAGAGCTCCTGGTTTAAAGTTGAAGGTAACGTCATGACTGCTGGGGCTGTTTACACTCCTTCCTTTTTTTTTTTTTTTTCCTTCCTTCCCTGTTTTGCTGTTCACCCACCAGGTAATAAAAGTCAGCTTTTAGGAAGTGCCTCAATATAAATCTCTGGGTCTGTCAACATGTAAGAACTCAATTGGATTACCTGACGCACACGGGAGCATTAGATCTAAAGCCCTGTAGACTGATGTCACTTTCAGCCCCCTGCCAATCCAGAGAGAAGTGTTACACCAAAGCAGAGACTGATGATCTAAGGGGGTGAGCATATCTTTTATGAGCAGCAAAATCCTTCAAATTCAATAAACAATGTGGATAACATTTTGATGGGTCTGGCAAACCCAAAACAAAACCAACCAACCAACAAACCAAACGAAATCCCTAAAACCTGAAAAGAAAGGAAGTTGATTTTTTTTTATTGCTCAGTCTGAAAAATGCTGTTTTATTATGTCTCTGTGCTCAGAGCAGAGCAAAAGTGAGCTACAGGGTGACTGTGAGCTGGCCATAAGAAAGTGAAGAAAAAAAAAAACAACTTAGCAAAACTAAAGAAAATTTGATTGGACTTATTCAATAAGCTCTTCACATTAATTGTTCCTTCATTCTTCCCAGCTCTGTTTCTGTTGGCATTATGGTTTATTCCCTCCATCTTTAAAACAGCTTTCTTCTGGTTTGAGCTAACGAGAAGCCTCTTTAGCCCTAAAGAGAAGCCTCACTCTGCCCCCAAAAAGTATGAATTCATTAATTTACTTCCCAGTGTTAAAAATGAAATAACAAAACAAACAAAAAAACAAAACTAGAAGAAATTTTTGAAATGTACATTATGTATTGAAATGGCAAATGTCCACTTTTATGATAATGTTTGTATTCGGATAGATCAGACAGCATCTTATTTTTAAAGAAGACCCACAAAAAATAGGATGACACAACAGAAAATACAGAATTATTAAAAAGAACAAGAGCTACAGCAAGAAAATATTAATATCAGGCAACCATCTCTTTTGCTGTTCATGTCTATGGTAGACACAAGCCAAGATTATTTTACCATCAGAAGCTGGAATTGTCATTACCCTAGATCTTCATACTGCTTGATTCATCAGCTCACACTCAGCAATGTTCTTCTTTATGTCTTGTCCTTCCTTTGACTATAGGTCTGTCTCCAGTCCTGATTCTTGTCCTCCATAAGTGCTCTTCTGGGAAGTAGCTGGAGGATCCTTCACTTTCTCTCTCCAGCTTTGTATGGGCATTCCACAAAGCTGCATTTGTTTACTCTTTCTCCCTATAATTTGTCCCTGAGCAATGTGATTTGCAGATGCATCTTCAGCTACAGTCTTTATGCTAGTGTATCACAGATGTCTCCACTAATTGTTGTGGAGAGAAATTGAGAGAAATTGCTGATTTCTCTCTTCATGTCCAAGTGAAACCCTTGGATTGTCTCTCTTTGCCTAACTTCATGCAACTAGTATTTTAAGTTCAATATGACCCAAACCCACCCTCTTATTTCCATACTTCTCACTCCCTTTTCCTTTCTTAGTCACTGTGAATGATACCACTGTTATCTTCAGCCCATATCCTGGGCTTCATGTTCAGTTTGGTCATCTTTCTAGGTCAAACCTTCCACCTTGACATGTGCTTTGAATAGAATTTACAAGCTATGGTCTTTCTTTATCTATTAAAAAAAAAAAACAACAAAAAACAAAACACAAAAACAATCCCCCCCCTGAAAAAAAAAAACAAACTAAAACCAACAGGTTTTTATAATCTAAATTGCTGAAAATTCTTCTGACACTCGCAATATCGCCTTATCCAAAATGTCACTGAAAACATCCATTTTGCTGAATTCTCATATTGGACACAATTCTCATCTTTTTGTATCCCTTCTCTGGTCCCTTTTCTTTATAGCAGCAAAATGAAACTATTTTTTTCTAAGTTTGGCCTTGGTCCAGAAGTCATAAATCTGATCTGAAGAATAGTCTGCCAGGAATGCAGGCAGGAATTAAATTAGGTAGAAAAGTGTCACATTTGAGATGTCTCAAGCAGACTATTATGGAACTAGCAAACCAGCATACAGTGACAAATCTGTAATTAAGACTATTTATTTATCCTTTTCCTGTGATCACGGGGATAGATACTGCTTTTCATTTTTTGAACTCACAAATCCAAATATCAATGGATCAGCAAAAGGCTGTTGAAAAGAAGCTCTGAGCATTGATGCGCACTGGGATATATTCAGCCTGATTGTCCAATACAGTCATACCAGCAGGAGAAAAGCAACACAGAAGTTTGTGGCTATTCCTTCTGGCAGATAATGAGTGGGGAGAAGTTATTTATACTGGTGCACTTGTAGCTACCAGTTTTGATTTAAATAGATGTGTGTATAATGCTGTTTATGGAGTTAATAGGGCATGTAGCTTGTAGAATCATTTTGCTAGAACTAATGTGTTTTGTGAATATGCTCCCACTAAATCAGGTAGAAATGTTGATTTGATTAACTAATCAAAGCTCCTAAATACTTTATGCTCTATTGTTTAAAGAAAAGACTCAAATTGTTCTTGTGAAAACATGGTCCCAATGCAAACCTGTGATAGTTCTGTTGGTGTAAGCAACAGTTCCAGATTTGTGAAATCAAATTCTCACCCATGGTTCCTTCTCTATTCAAAACAGTCATTGAAAACAGACATTTTAGAAAATTATTCACATCATTTGGCCTGAACCAAAAGCAGTATTTCTGAGTTATAAACTCAAAAGAGACAGTATGTGAGCTCCACTTGCATTTATTCTATTCATCTCTTGAATCCTTACTGTGTACAGGTGACATGTTTGTAATTGTGGCAAAGTTTACGTAACTAGATCACTATGAAAGAAGGTTAACAAGATGAGACTATTTATCCTGGTGAAGGAACTGCTGGATGGAAGCTTAGGATCTCCCTTATGTTCCGTCCAGCTTTCTGAGAACTGGCAACGGTTAGAATCCAATTATTCCCTGACATTAATGCCTTCATCCTACAGAAGCTGAAGTGTGGGAAGCTCTTAAAGTTTACATAAACGTGAGGATTATTATTTACTTCTCAGCTGATTGTGATACGAGCAGGCTGTCCAAATTCAAACCACATCAGGTGTGGGGTTACTGTTAAACAGAGAAGACTCACAGTGCTTCTGTAAAGGTTTAACTGGTTTTAGTTCAGATTCCCATGGAGTGAATCATAAACTGCCTGCACTATCAGAGCTAAATGGGACATCACATTAGCTTTCAGAAAAATCGGGGCATCTCCCTTTTTGTTTTAAGTCTGCTCAACAGGACCTAACCAGTTCTTTTGATGGTGAACTTCCATGCATCATCCCTATGTCCAGTATACATATAAATTAAAGTTTTATTTCCATAATTATTTCTAAGCAGATGGGAATTGGACCAGTCTTCTGCATTTAGCTTAGCAAAATAATACAGGGATGTGTCTATGCTCTTGTTCTGGTCTTTGCTGTCAGTGGTATTTCACAGTAGTATCTTCATGGGAATCAGATCAGATTAGTGTAGCCCTGATATCAGTTTTGAAGAAGAAGAGGCCAATATGTAAGATCATAGAATGGTTAGAGTTGGAAAGAACTTTAATATCATTTAGTTTCAACCCCCCCTGCCATGGGCAGGGACGCCTCACACTAGATCAAGCTGCCCAAGGTGCTGTCCAAACTGGCCTTAAACACTGCTAGGGATGGAGCATTTACCACTTCTATAGGCAACCTGTTCCAGTGCCTCACCACTTTCACAGTAAAGAATGCCTTCCACATATCTAACCTAAACTTTCCCTGTTCCCCTGAAACTTAAGTTTAAACCCATCATCCCTTGTCCTGTCGCTACAGACCTTGATGAAGAGTCCCTCTCTGGGATCCTTGTAGGCTCCCTTCAGGTATTGGAAGGCTTGTGGGAAGTCTCCGCACAGATGCAAAGAAAGGATCTATGTAAGAAAATCCATTTCAAAATAATTAGCGTAACAAACATATCTGAACAGCCTGTTTCCCTTTAAGAGAGAATTTCTAAATTAAATAAAAAAAAAAAAAATAAAAAACAACCCATCCAAGCCCAAACCCCACTAAACTGAGACTGGAGGTGTTTAGGGGTTTGTTTGTAATTTTGTGTCTGAAGGGGGGAAGAAGGCAGAATAACTTCTACCTGCTACTTGTGACAGTAACCAGTTTTCCTTCAAAGGAATAGCTGGCAAAGGCTGGATCAAACTCCTGGGAGTTTCTGAATCTTTAGAAAGTTCTATGAATGGGTGAGAGGCAATTAAAGTATCACTTTTAATACAATCTGTTTAATTTGCTTTTGCTTCTTACACTGCTTTTGAGATGTGATGTGAAGCAGTAAAATTAATTGGACAAGTAGCTCATACTTGTGATAGCTGATTGCAGCTCTGCTTATCCCATAAGTAATCCAATGAGTGGCAGTATTCCTAAGGTACATCCTCCAATGCATCTTTCTAGGATACAAGAGAGAGTGTAAAGCAAGTAATTAATTATATAAAGTACAAGCTGGCACTGTTTAATACCAAATGCTCTCAAACTGTAATGGCATTACTCTCTAAAGAAGAACTGGAAGTTCAGGCCATTAATCTAAGGAAAGAAAACATGCAGCTTCTTCAAAGTTTCTGGAATATGGTGATGGAATTCCATGTGTGCACTCCATTTGTAGTTTCACTAAAAAGTGTCATTTTAGCCAGCATGACGTGGATGCTGGTACTATATGAAAAAAAAAAAAAAAACAACCCTTTTCTCTTTTGGAAAAGAGATTACATATTTGGTTTGCTTTTTGCCCCCACAATGAAACCTGCATACATCCAGATATACTTGTGTATATTAGATTAACAATTTACCTAAAAAGTGAAAATATTTTCCAACTATGATCACCTTATAATGACAAAGGAGAAACAATTGATATAATAGCCCATATGGCTGCTTTCTGAATCCTGGAAATGCCTTTTGTTTTGGAATTATTCTTAGAATTCCAAACACAAAGTATTCATTGATAAGGATGCAGGAAGGGAGATCAGGCATGTCGGTACATAAATTAGAAAGACAGAAGTATGGTGCAGATATAAATTGGAACTATGGTTGGCAGATTCCTGAACTAAATGACAGTGGCACACATTTACAATCAATCACCAGTAAAGGAACCACGACTTGGTTGTGACATAGGTAGAATATTGCCACAATCCAGCCCAGTGAACACACTGTCTAATGTTGTTCCCAGGTAATGCCAAACCCCAAAAGCTTGCATGAGCTCCAGGGTTGATGCAAAATTTCAAATGAGTAGTTGTATAAAGAACAACCTATGCTGGGTTAATATCAGTGTATAGAAATATGAGGCATTTTATACCCTAAATGCTGTTTTCTAATAGTTAATCTACACTTCCCTCCATCATTTCCAGTTGGCTAGTATGTCTAATGCTTGTACATACTTGGCTGCCTGTTTACTTGCTACACCTATTAATATCAATTGGCTGTACATGGAATTATGGCAGCTCAGAAAGAACTTTGTAGGATGAGCAAAGAAGTGGTTAATAGTACTAATGACATTTCAGGGCACACAGTTTCTTGACTACGCATACAGAAAGACAACTTTTACTGAGCTTCAGTATCCCTTAGCCATGAATAGGGCCCTCCTTTCATGTTCACATTTATAACCTGTCGCATGGTGCCCCATGGTGGCTGCTTGCCTTCTGTTCCACCTGTTCAAGCAAACGACTGCTCAATTCATTTTGGTTACTAGTAAAAAGATGTCATTCACTGCAGTTCACCATTATTTGCTAATAGTCAGAACTCAAGTATATAACAACATTTGGCAACTATTGACTGTTCCATTCAAAGAAGGAATACAGTCCCTCCAGCTAGTTACATGAAGTTGATTTCACACAGCTATTCAAGACTTGCTTTTCAAGACTTAAATAAAAAGTTTAACTATTACGATATTTTTTTTATTATGACTTTTGCTGAGGTGAGCAGCTCCAGACAGGATGCCTTCAACCCCTGAGCGAGGGGACACACCGCGTCCAGGAGCCTCAGTTCTGTGACAGGCCGGGAGCCACAATGAAACCTCAAGCCCCAGCCAGGCCTTGCCCAGCAGCCGTCAGCTCAGCAGAGGGGAGCAAGGAACGCACAGGGGGTTCCTTGTGTGGGTAAAAACTGCCCCAGGGGGCGCGGCAGTCAGGGTGTGTCGCTGCAGTTGGCGCCGGCAGCGCCAGCCGGCAGGGAGCGCAGTGGTGAGCACTCGGGTCAGGACCAGGGCCCAGTCTGGGAGCTCTGCGCTGGCTGCCCTGGCGGTGGCAGCGTCGGCACCAGGCAGAGTCGATGAGAGGGAAGGCTGCAGCGCAGAGCTCGGCGTACAGAAAGAGCCTGCACTGGTCTCATGAGGAGAGGGTGCACAATGGGCAGGGCTGCACTCTGTGTGCCCTGGTGCAGGTCCTCCTGCAGCAGGGGCTGAGCTGCGGGATGCTATCAATAGGCTGCAAGATGTCAGGGAAGCTGAGAGGAAGCAGGACTGCTTGCTCCAGGCCCAAACTGTGCAGAGGCCTCAAGAGTCCATTGTAGCTCATGCAGGAAAGAAGGACGGCATCGGTAAGGTTCCATGGAATAAAGCCTTAGGAGACAGGGGGGCCCAAGGCTGTTGGTTGATATTCAAGGATCACCTGCTACAAGCTCAGGAGTGTTGCATCCCACTCCTGAGAGGGAATGGGAAATGCAACAGGAGGGCCAGGAGACCTTCATGGATGGATAAGGAGCTGCTGAGGGGGAAAAAAAAGCTTATAGAAGGTAGAAGCAAGGACAGGTGTCCTGGGAAGAATACAGGCACATTGTCCGGGAAGCTAAGGACCAGGTCAGGAAAGCTAAGGCCCAGTTAGAATTGAGTGTGGTAAAGGATGTGAAAGATAACAGGAAGGGCTTCTATAGATACATAGCAAATAAAAGACAGAGTAGAGATAATGCGGGCCCTCTCCATAAGCTATCAGAAGAACTGGCTACTCTGGATTTGAAGAAGGCTGAGGTTCTCAATGACTTATTTGCCTTCACTGGCAAAGGCTCTGACCCCACCACCCAAGTCTTGGAAGGCAGATGCGGGGACTGTGAGAATGAAGACCTTGGGTCCACTGTAGGAGAGGATCTGGTTCCAGACCATCTTCAGAACCTGAACATGCACAAGTCCATGGGACCTGATAAAATCCATCTGTGGGTCCTGAAGGAGCTGGTGAATGAAGTTGCTAAGCCACTGCCCATTATATTTGGAAAATCATGGCAGTCAGGTGATGTTCTTGACAACTGGAAAAAGGGAAATATAACCCCCATTTTCAAGAAGGGGAAAACAGACAACCTGGGGAACTACAGACCAGTCAGTCTCACCTCTGTGCCTGGCAAAATCTTGGAGCAGATTCTCCTGGTAAGTATGCTAAGGCACATGAAAAACAACAAGGTGCTTGGTGACAGCCTATGACCGAAGATGCTCTTCCCCTTCTCCAGCAGACGGTCCCTGTCAGTCCAAGTTTCTCAAACCAAGGGTCATGCTCTAAGTAGCTGAACCCCTGGCTGTGCCACCAGTCCTGTAACCATTTGTTGATTTGTCAGTTTCAACTGACCCATTCAAATGCCTGCCCTTTGACTGGGAGGACTGATGAAAAAACTACCTGCACTCCGGAGTTCCTTACTGCTGCTGTCAGGGCTTTGTAATCTTTCTTGATGTTCTGTGCCTGGCTGTATCATGGGTGCCCACATGAAACAGTAGCAGTAGATAATACTCAGTGGCCTTACAAGGCTTGGTAGTCTCTTGGTGACATCACTCATACAAGCCCCTGATAGGTAGCACAACTCTGGAAAATGGGTCAGCTTAGCAAATGCATGCCTCTATACTTTGCAGAAGAGTTGCCTACTACTGTCACCTGTCGCTTTTTCTTAGTTGCACTGGTTATTATAGGGGGAGCAGATCAGGCAGCATCTTTCCTGATGTGACAGTTCTTTCCCCTTTAGTCTGCAGAGTGGTGAAGCAGTCCTGCAAGGGCACATGCCTAGAATATCTTGTTTCTATTTTCAGCTTGTCTAAAAATGACTGTAGGCATAATCAGATATTTACTTGGAAAACAGCTATTGCAGTTTAAGCAGCTACCACCCTGTGTCTGTTCACAACAGTTCCATTCAGCTGAAACATACTGAGTTACAATGTGTATTTTCCTAATTGATTTTGGTGCAAAAAATTATTATTCTTAACTATAGATGTTTTGTGGGCAAAAATTACTACTCCAGGTATCTTTGGGCCTATAACTTTATGTTATAGCGTCTAATTTTTACCCTGATTTTTGTACATAAAAATTTGCATCAGATACTCAGATCTGTTGCCTTCACTCCAAAGATTTCAGCCTGAACTGTTTGCTTTGCAGTTTATAAACATCAGCATGTTAAACCTGCATTTACTACCAACAGTGTGGTAATTGATAAGAACTTAAAATATTCAAATATGGCAAAACTACGTTTTTAATGCAGTTTCATGACTGCTGAATCCATCTAGTTTAAAGTTTTCTTGACCAGCCTCGCAAGCCTCCAACTAAAACAGCTCTTCCCCTTCTTTGTCAGACCAGCTCCACCAGCCTCCAGTAGACCCGGCCTCCCAAATTGAGTCCCATGTTCTAAATATCCAAGCCTCTGACTATGGCACCACTGTTCTATTTATGACCTGCCAAATCCTCCTTGCCTTTTTAAGGTCCTTCCCTTTATCCTGGGGAATTGATGAAAAAATTATCTGAACTCCAGAGCCCCTAACCACCTCTCCCAGGGCTCTGTAGTCCTTAATGTTCTTCTGGCTACTGTCATCTATAGCGCTAGCACCCACATGGACCAGTAGAAGTGGGCAAGTCAGTGGGACTTACTAGAGCAGGCAGCCTCTCTGCAACATCCCCATTCCAAGCCCCTGGTAGGCAACACATCTGCCTTGAGACTGGGTCAGGCCAACAGATGGGTGCCTCTGTGCCTTTCAAAGTACAGTCCCCTACTACTGTGACTCACCGCTTTTCCTGGAGGCACCAGTACTGATCTTTCCTGATACATCAGCCGATTGTTCATGTGATGAGGTGTGTGTTGTCTTATTAGCCCCCTACAGAACTGCAAAGTGGTTCTGGGTGGGGAGGTCAGATTTAGGAGAAAGCTCCTTGCTTTTAATTGTCCTTTTGTTGTTGTTATTTTTTATTTTGATTTTTGTTTGGTTCGGTTTTTTGTTCGTTTGATTGTTTTGTTGTGGGTTTTAGGGTTCTTTTTGTTCTTAGTTCCCAGCTTCCTGGGTTCATGTCCTCTTTCTTTCCTGCATGAACTACAGTGGACTCTTGAGGCCTCTGCACAGTTTGGGCCTGGAGCAAGCAGTCCTGCTTCCTCTCAGCTTCCCTGACATCTTGCAGCCTATTGACAACGTCCCGCAGCTCAGCCCCTGCTGCAGGAGGACCTGCACCAGGGCACACAGAGTGCAGCCCTGCCCATTGTGCACCCTCTCCTCATGAGACCAGTGCAGGCTCTTTCTGTACGCCGAGCTCTGCGCTGCAGCCTTCCCTCTCATCGACTCTGCCTGGTGCCGACGCTGCCACCGCCAGGGCAGCCAGCGCAGAGCTCCCAGACTGGGCCCTGGTCCTGACCCGAGTGCTCACCACTACGCTCCCTGCCGGCTGGCGCTGCCCTGACTGCTGTGCTGCATTCCTAGTCGTTCGCGCTCCCTGGGGCAGGTTTTTACCCACTCAGGGCTGGTGCCGCCCCTCCTGGCTCCGCCCGCTGTGCGTCCCGGATCGCGTCAGCTGAGCTGCCGGCTCCTGGGCAAGGCCTGTCGAGGACTTGAGGTTCCCTCGGTAGCTTGTGCTGCTCTGAGTTGAGGCTCCTGGACGCTGAGCTTTGCCCTCTCAGATGTTGAAGGCGTCTTCTCTCTAGCTGCTCACCTCAGCAATTCAACATACTTGTGAGAAGCAGTTTTGAAAACAATACTATAGTGATGCTCAGTCTCATTCTCAGTTTTGTTTTCTTATTTAGGGACTTGGTTTTGACAAACTGACTATACATTCAGTCAAAGAAACCTTTGTCCTTACTCAGAGATGTATTATAGAATCAGACAATGATAGAAACACAGAATAGTTATGATTGGAAAGGGCTTTAAGATCATCTAGTTCCAGCCCCCAAGAGAGCAGAGCCCAAGGCTCTGTCCAGCCTGGCCTTGAACACCTCCAGGGATGGGGCATTCACAACTTCTTCAGGCAACCCATTCCAGTGCCTCAGCATCCTCACAGAAAATAACTTCTTCCTTATATCTGACCTAAACATCCCCTGTTTAACTCCATTACCCTTGTCCTTTTGCTGCGATCCCTGGTGAAGAGTCCTTCTGCATCATCTTTGTAGGTCCCCTTGTGATACTAAATGGCTGCTACGAGGTCTTCACACATCCTTCTCCAGGCTGGACAGCCCCGATTTTCTCAGTTATTTCACTGTCTTGTAAATTCTGCATAGTTTATAGGAACTTTACTACCTATCTATCATACTATTTTCTTAAACCATTACACTAGTAAGCAGCAAATTAACAGTATGAAATTCTTCCTTTCAGTTTTCCGTCATAAAATCTTTACATATTCTGGAGCTCCTATCAAAATATATAATGCCCCTTCGTCATGTTCTGTAACAGCACCAATCTGATCTTTTTGTGTAAATCTGAATTATTATTTATGTTGTTCATCAGTTCTACATGCAAGATGGCAATAGATGCTGATGGTGTAGAAGGTCGTGACGACTAGTTTTAAAAAGTCATTCTCTGTTTAAAAGTGTCAGCTTTATAAAGTCTTAATGAGGGTTTGATTATGCCCTGAAAAAGACAAATCTGGATCCTAAACAAAACACCATTTTATACTTTAGAGAGACTGTTGTCTTTCTTCTCTTGCAAATCTTTCCCACAGAAAGAATGCCTTGTCCTTTTCAAAATACTGGGCACAAAACCTCCGTGCATTATGCAAGTTATTGCCCTTGGACATGCCCAGGATTTCTTGGGATGTGTGGGCTTTTTATCATCTTCCTCTGCATCCTCTTTGTGCTACCCAGTTGTCTGTATCTGATGGACAACTGGTTTACTATTTTTGAGAAGCTCCAATGGGCATCAGTCTCAGGCCTTTTCTCCTCCATAACTTCACAACTGTCCTCACAACCGTAATTTATTGCAGGGTCAATATTTGGGCTTTTGCTTATATGGACACAGTCTAAATTCAAATGGGATAGTTGGGAACAATAACTTTCCCCAAAAGAAAAACATTTGGAGAAGCATCAGTGATCTGTAAGTCCATGGGTCTGGTTGCAAATAACTGAACTGGCTGAACATGACATCATAGCATCATAAAATAGTTAGGATTGGAAAGGACCTCAAGATCATCTAGTTCCACCCCCCTGCCATGGGCAGGGACACCTCACACTAAACCATATCACCCAAGGCTTCCTCCAACCTGGTCTTGAACACTGCCAGGGATGGAGCATTCACTACCTCCCTGGGCAACCCATTCCAGTACCTCACCACCCTCACGGTAAAGAATTTCTTCCTTATATCCAATCTAAACCTCTGCTGTTTAAGTTTCAACCCATTACTCCTTGTCCTATCACTACAGTCCCTAATGAGGAGCCCCTCACCAGCATCCCTGTAGGCCCCCTTCAAACACTGGAAGGCTGCTATGAGATCTCCATGCAGTCTTCTCCAGGCTGAACAGACTCAACTTTCTTAGCCTGTCTTCATATGGGAGGTGCTCCAGTGCCCTGATCATCCTTGTGGCCCTCCTCTGGACTTGTTCCAACAGTTCCATGTCCTTTTTATGTTGAGGACACCAGAACTGTACACAATACTCCAAGTGAGGTCTCACGAGAGCAGAGTAGAGGGGCAGGATCACCTCCTTCGACCTGCTGGTCATGCTCCTTGTGATGCAGCCCAGGATACAGTTGACTTTCTGGGCTGTGAGTGCACACTGAAGCTGGCTCATGTTCATTTTCTCATTGACCAACACCCCCAAGTCCTTCTCCACAGGACTACCATGAATTTCCATTTTGCCCAACCTGTAGCTGTGCCTGGGATTGCTCTGACACAGGTGTAGGACCTTGCACTTGGCATGGATAAACTTCATGAGGTTGGCATCAGCCTACCTCACAAGTGTGTCAAGGTTCCTCTGGATGGCATTCCTTCCCTCTAGCGTATCAACAGAACCACACAGCTTGGTGTCATCGGCAAAATTGCTGAGGGTGTACTCTATCCCACTGTCCATGTCAGCGACAAAGATATTAAACAAGACCGGTCCCAACAGTGATCCCTGAGGGACACCACTCGTTACTGATCTCCAGCTGGACATTGGGCCATTGACCACAACTCTTTGCATGCGACCATCCAGCCAGTTCTTTATCCACCGAGTGGTCCACCTATCAAATTGATGTCTCTTCAATTTAGAGACAAGGATGTCATGTGGGACAGTGTCGAATGCTTTGCACATGTCCAGGTAGATGACGTTAACTGCTCCATCCCTGTCCATCACTTTTGTAGCCCCGTCATAGAAGGCCACCAAATTGGTCAGGCAGGATTTTCCCCTAGTGAAGCCATGCTGGCTGTCACCAAGCACCTTGTTGTTTCTCATGTGCCTTAGCATACCTTCCAAGAGAATCTGCTCCCAGATTTTGCCAGGCACAGAGGTGAGACTGACTGGTCTGTAATTCCCCGGGTCATCCATTTTCCCCTTCTTGAAAATGGGGGTTATATTTCCCTTTTTCCAGTCATCAGGAACTTCACCTGACTGCCATGGTTTTTCAAATATGATGGCCAGTGGCTTTGCAACTTCATTCGCCAGCTCCTTCAGGACCCGTGGATGGATTTCATCAGGGCCCATGGACTTGTGTGCATTCAGGTTCTTAAGATGGTCTCGAACCAGATCCTCTCCTACAGTGGGCCCAAGGTCTAGGTTTTCACACTCCCTGCGTCCGCCTTCCAAGACTCGGGTGCTGCGGTCAGAGCCTTTGCCAGTGAAGACTGAGGCAAAGAAGCCATTCAGAACCTCAGCCTTCTCCAAGTCCTGTGTAGCCAGTTCTCCCGAAAGTTTCCGGAGGGGGCCTACATTGTCCTTAGTCTGTTTTTTAGCCGCTACATACCTATAAAATCCCTTCCTATTATCTTTAACATCCCTTGCCAAGTTTAGCTCCAATTGGGCCTTAGCTTTCTTAACTTGGTCCCTAACTACCCTGACAACATCCCTGTATTCATCCCAGGCCACCTGTCCTTGTTTCCACCTTTTATAAGCCTCTTTTTTCTTGTGATTTTTTTCTCAGCAGCTCCTTATCCATCCAAGGAGGTCTCTACATCACCTCACTTGTTTGCCATGCAGAGGAGACCAAATGTTAACACCAGAGGTCTATTAGCCAGTAGAAAGAAACCTCTAAAGGTGCCATGGCCTGCATCAGCCAAAATCAGGAGGGCTAGCTTAACCTGTCAGTGAAGATAAATATGACCCACCCAGATTAAATTTTGCCTTCATTGTATTTTGGGGATTCATATTGCCCCTTCTGCCAGGTGATTTGCCTTTGGCACACATAAACATAGAAGGGAATGCAATGTCTGGCTGTGATCTAATCTGCTGCAACAAGAAAAAGCCTTAAAACTAAAAATTGGCTAATTCATTTCTGGGGCTGTCCCATGGAAATGATAAGAGGTGAGGTGGGAGGTGTATTTTAGAAACATACTTAAAGCCCAGTGACATCTAAAGAGGACTGTGGATGGACTGTCAGCAATGGTTTTGTTTGTGGGTTTTGTATAGATACAAAAGAAGCATCATGTATCTGGGGATTTGTAAAAGAACAACTTCGAACTTAGTGAGTGAAAATGGGCTTGCTTAAATTGAGAATTTTAAGAGCAGAGGGTGCAGAGGTCTTAATAAAATGGTCGCGAGTAGTATAGTGGCAGCTTTGTGTAAGTGAAGATTTAATCACCAAGATAGCAGGCAGAACGGTAATATTCTGAAGCACCACCTTTACCATGTAAAAATCCATGCTTATCATGGGAGGATAAATGCTGCTAGCAGCAACAATCACAGTATAATCTTTGTCATCTTAAAAATGTGACATAGGCCAGTCAAATGTTTGAAAATAAATTAAATGTGTGTAGTGGTTTAAGCCCAGCTGGCAACCCAGAACCACATAGCCACTCGCTCATTCCCCCCCCCCCCCCCCCCCCCCCCCTTTTCCTCCCAGCTCCCGGAGATATGGGGAGGAGGATCTAAAGAATATAACTCCAATGTGTTGAGGTAGAACAGCCCAGTAACTAAGATACAACACAAATCACTACTGCTACCACTAATAATAATAGTGATAAGGGAAATAACAAGGGTTAGGGTTAGGGTTATATACTGGGCATGATGTGCTGTGGTATGGAATACCTCTTTGGCTAGTTTGGGTCAGGTGTCCTGTCTCTGATTCCTCCCAGCTTCCCCTCCTCCCTGGCAGACCATGAGACTCAGAAAGTCCTTGGTCAGAGCAAACATTACTGAACACCAACTAAAAACATCAGTGTTATCAGCGCTGTTCCCAGGCTGAAAGTCAAAACCACAGCACTGCACCAGCTACTAAGAAGGAGAAAAATGACAGCTACTGCTGAACCCAGGCCAGTGTGGAATGTCCATGTTAACAGTGCCTTATGCCTAACTGGCAGATTTTATGTATTGTTAAATATTGCTCATAAGGCCTGTTTTATACTACACAGTAAAAATATACAAAGGCTTGCTTCAACCATATTTATATGGCTTTGAGGCACTGAGGGGCCTCTTTTTGTCTCTAAGCAGGGATATTCCTGGGGGAAAAAGGAAGGGGGGGGGGGGGGGTGGCGGAGGGATGATGGTATACAAAACATCAAAAAACAAAGGAGAGAATATACTCATGTCAGGTGCCAAGCGCCAAAGGCAATGGTAATGAATAATACCAAATCCCACAAAAGGCACTGAAGATCTAGAGGAGAAACAGCGCCAAAACAGATACAGAACAAGAAAATGTTACAATACTCCAGAATCCCAATAATGAGATGAAGTGCTGCCATGCCAGGCATGCAAAGCGAAGCCTGGGGCTGCCAAGGCCGTGAGAGATGTCTAGGAGCAGCAAAAAAAACTGATGCCAGAGCGCGACGGTTGAGTGCCAAAGCACTGGCGGAGAGCAGGAAGGCAGAGACCTGAAAAACGCGATGTTTTAATGAAAGCCCCAGCAGGAAGGGAGGTCTGGCTCAGGGGCGTCATTCAGGAAAGCAACTGCTCCGGTGGAAAGGGTGCGGAGGAGACAAAGCGGAGCTGGTGCCAAGCAGGGATGCGCGGGCAGCCGGGGCCCCGCAGCCCCGGAAAGGGCCAGATCGAGGCCGCGGGACGAGGCAAGCCTGCGGTGAAGGGCAGCGCGAGCGCGTCGCCGAAGGCAGACGAGAGCAGCGGCAGCCCTGAGCCGGGAGCGGGACCGGGGCGGGGCGAGGCGAGGCGAGGCGAGCGGAGGAGGCGGGCAGCCGCAGCGGGCGGGCGGAGCGCGGTGCGTGTGCGCGGCCCGGCCCTGGCTCATTACTCAGCGGCCGAGGTAGGAGGCGGTGGTGAGTGTTGTATTGGGGGGTTGTAGCCCCGCTGGAGCTGTGGGAGTGTGGGGGGAGTGAGGGTGAGCCAGGGAGTGGCAGCGTACGGTATCGTATTGTGCAGTATGTCACTGTTCCTTGTAGTATGGTACGGTACGCGGGCGAGCGGCCGCGCTGCGGGGGCCGGGCCCGGTGTCGTCGGTTTTGTTTATGTTTCGGTGGGGCAGCGGTGGGGAGGGAGCTGGGGCCGACCTGTGCACTTGCCCAGAGGCGGGCGGCGGTGAGGGGTTCTCCGGTCTGTTGACCTTCCCTGTCTGCTGGGGCTGGAGGTGTCTCTGTGGATAATGGCGGGGACCTCTTTGTTGGTGTGGCAGGAGGGGCAGGAGGCTCGGCGCGGGACTCCTCCTCCTGCGGGGAGCGGGGGTAACCGGGGCAGGCCGGGCCGACGTCGCCTTGCAGCCTGGGCTCTCGTTCGGCCTCCGGGGAGGGAAGGGTCTGCGGGCGAGGGGTCGGAATGCTACCCTGTGAGTAAGCGAGCTACCTCTGCGGCCAACTTCCATGACCTTGCTTCTGGAAATGCCCCTCTGGGTAAAAAATATCCCTCTGGGATAATGTAACTGCTCCAGATAATAGGTGCTTGGCAGGGGGAGTACAGCGGTGTCTTTAATTTGTTTGTCTTTTAATTCTTATATTTATTGGGAAGGGAGTGAGCTATTTCTTTGCAGAGGATTTCTTTTTCTCTTTAGTTTCTCTGTGTGCTTACATTCAGTTTTGCTCCCAAAGCCAGTTTGCCTTTTTATCTGTAGTGGTTTTTGAGTTTGATCTGAGCGCCCCTAATAATAATCTACAAATGTAAATCCCACTTGATTTGTTCTCACCCACCATCCCCCCATCTACAGTAATGGTTTAGAGTGTATAGCATGATGGAATATTGATGTTGTACAGAACAGGCGAGCTGAAGCCTCTCAGACAATAAAAAAAATCCTACACACTTTGGCCTGTCTGATAATATAAACACAAAGGGTGTTAGGCTTGTTAGGGGAAGGAAAGTATTACTTGCCCTAGGGCATGTGCATGTGGAATTGAGCAAGCTTACTGGCTGCAACTGGGTTTTACTTACTGGTGTAGAGACTTAACCAGTGGTGGTCTCATCTGTTCTCACTTCCAGAGATGCCAACAAATTCATTGCTAGGCCAAAATAGTATGAAACCTCAATCTTAATATATTTGCAGATATATCAGTATTTTAGGCAACTTGAAAATGGTTTAAACTGCAACATAAAAGGAAATGCACCTAACCTAGTTAAAGGTACTGTCAGAGTGAGTGCACTGACTTATGTGAACATTCCTTGTATATAATGAAGGAAAGCTCTTAATTCTTCAGATAATAGTTAACAAAAATATGTTGAATGTCAAATAGTCCCCTGCTTTCATCTCAGTCTGTGGGGGTAGCCATCTTGTCTTTATACCCCACTTGGTTCAAAGATGCGTATCATAGACTAGCTTGATAGTAGGATCCAGGTATGGAGTTCTGCAGAGTGGGTGATGCCAGTGCAGGACCAGACAAATTGCAGCTGCCTGATGGGTATTGAGTTCGAAGGGCCAGCTGACCAGAACTATATTCAGAAAAGGGAGAGAGAAACATCTGCTGAACAGGACTAACCCACAGTTGCAGAGGGTGTATGAAGTTTTGTCATCAGTCTGAAAAAGGAATTTTAATGTATCTTCCTGTCCTCCAGTGCAGAAGTTCCCAACCTTTTTGGACCATTGGCTTGTATAAGCATTCAATTGTTCAAAGTAATCTTCCGGGCTACCGTATACTTCATGGAGACTTCTAGGTCAGAAACATTAGTAAAATGATATAATATGGTTTTGAGTCCTAAAGGTTTGTACTGCTTATTCTAGGCAGGAACAGAGGTGCATTTTCTATATGTGTCGTGTGCTTTTAACTTTTAACCCTTATCTTTAGGGACCAAGGCCTCTGGCTTTTAGGGACACAGATGTAATCCTCTTTGCAAACGGTTTAGGTAAACTTGTTACATTGATGTATTACTATGCCAATGTTAGGGAATAAACAAGTGTTTAAAGATTTTGACAACAATTTGTTTTCTGCCTGCTACTTACCTGAAATTAATGAGTTTATTCTTTTGTTTGTTTGTTTTTTAAACCATGAGCTAATAGGATAGTATTTGAGATTATAATGCTACCTGGTTATTTGTTCATTGTAGATGTGGTTTCTGGTTTCTTTCATCCTTCACAACTAAATTGTTTGAGTGCTTATTGTTTAAAAGATGCATGGAAAGTATGTGCTCAGCTCTTTATTTCTGAGGATTGATCCAGTGTTTTGGACAAATATAAATGTCCTTGGTAGTCTATATAGTGTACTGTTTCTTAAACTTAAATTTCCCACTCACCCCCCTTGGGGGGGAAAAAGTGCTCTGTGTGTATACAGTTTTACTAGGTATTTTTGTTCATTGCTGTATCCCTTTAGCAATTGGACTAATATAGTTTTGATCCTATTTTTTATTAATAAAATTGTATTTTATTGTGGTGAGTCTTTCCTTTAAAAAAAAAACAACTTAGTCCTTAACTCAAAACCTGCAGAAACAGGCTTCTGTTTATGTTACTGAAAGATCTCTTGGCTTTTGAAAGCACTTTAAAAATCCAGTTGAGACTACTTATGCTGTTTGCCTGCTGTGAAATTCACACAGTTTGGGCATGGATTCTACAAAACACTTTTTACTGTGGTTTGATAATCTAAATACGTAGTTTTCAAATCTCTCAAGAATCCTCTTGTGAAATTCCATCTCCATTTAAACCTTTAAATTTGATAAAGGCTTTTTCTGGCTGTCCTTGTGAAAAGATGAGCTGTATTTAGAGAGGCATTTGTTGCTCCATTACAAGGTGTATTTGCATAAAACTACAGAACTTGCAGATATTGTTTTTAACAGTGGCTGTTGTGTTCTTAGTGAAAGATACTTGGTTGATAAAGTCCTTGAGTTTTCAGAGCAATTATAAGGATTTATATTTCTATAACATCACACCATAGTTTCATGTTCACTGGCTACTTTGCTAAAGCAATTTCTCTTACCTGCTATTCCTTACCATCTGGTATGTGGCAAAATAGATCAAGGAGCTAACTGATCCAGCTGAAAAGATCTTCCTCTTGGACTATTTTTCAGCCTGATTAATTCCCTTACGTGTCTGAACAAACAACTATTCCATTGACAGGTTGGAAGACAAGGAGGCTGCTTAGGTGGGGATTCTTGTCAGTCATACACATGCAAAAAAGTATTTACAAATCAAGCAGTAGTTTCTTGAAGACAAAAATGATGGATGTGGGCAAACCTGTTCTATGTTGAGAGGTACTTGTTTAAAGATCTGATTTGCAGACTTTGTTTTCTGCTGCTGTTACTGAAAAGCATTCTGAACAAGATGTTCATTTTGGTTTCTTGAATGCACTGTAGAGACCAAAATTAATTTGGGATGACGACCCATTTGTAATGAATGTTGATATAGAAGTTCTATGTTATTAACTTCATGAGGAAGGACATCCTCTTGCACACCTGACTATTGTTTCAAAGCATGTGTGTAGTATCAACAGGGGTCCTAAAATAAAACAATCTGAAAATTTCTGGACTTGAAGTAAGGGGCTGGTGCAGAAGATACATCCTCACAGTGCTGATAACTGTGTTTTCCTGCTTTCTTTAAATATTGTGTTTGTGAAGAAAAAAGAAAGAAATATTGTAGGACTATATTTGACATGTAGGAATGCAAATGCACATCTTTTGTGACACTTCAGAAATATGTAGCATTTATCTTTTTAGTTATTCTGATTGGTAGGTGCAGCTTTTAATTCAGCTTTCAAAATTTCTCTTAGTAAGCTGGGAAAAGCTATAATGTGTCTCACAAATGCATGAAGTCTTCAGGAAAAAAGGCTTGAAATGCCTACTCTCCTGTCCCGACTCTCACTCAAAATAAGGGACTGCAGATGTAGGTCATTGATGAGCTTCCCAAGTTGTTCATATTTACTAAATAAGTGTAGGTATGCATGAGCTCTTTAATTAAAGAAAATTAATATTTGAAGAATGAAGTCACAGAAAACAAAATCAGAAAGACCCAGAATTGCTGGATACTTTGAAAGTGTGACTTAAGATTTCCTTGATGAAAACTTTGATGTGTGAGCTCAAGGAGCACACCAAGCACATGGTAGCAGGACCCCTTTCCTGAGCTGGAAAGCAGAGCATTCTCTGTAGCATAAGGAACATTCTAACTTATCATACAGCAGACAATACATAGCAGTTTGCTTCTGCTATATATTTTACAAAGCCTTTAAGTGAGAGCTCCTCCACGTGCAACTGGACCTGAGTGCATAAGACACTGAGGTTATTACTGATGTTGAGTCAGATGCCAAGTGCAAGGTCCTACACCTAGGTCAGAGCAATCCCAGGCACAGCTACAGGTTGGGCAAAAAGGAAATTCAGTGCAGTCCTGTGGAGAAGGGGGTGTTGGTCGATGAGAAAATGAACATGAGCCGGCTGCAGTGTGCGCTTACAACCCAGAAAGCCAACTGTATCCTGGGCTGCATCAAAAGGAGTGTGACCAGCAGGTCAAAGGAGGTGATCCTGCCCCTCTACTCTGCTCTCATGAAACCTCACTTGCAGTATTGTGTGCAGTTCTGGTGTCCTCAACATAAAAAGGACATGGAACTGTTGGAACAAGTCCAGAGGAGGGCCATGAGGACGATCAGGGGACTGGAGCACCTCCCATATGAAGACAGGCTGAGAAAGTTGGGGCTGTTCAGCCTGGAGAAGAGAAGGCTGCATGGAGACCTCATAGCAGCCTTCCAGTGTTTGAAGGGGGCCTATAGGGATGCTGGTGAGGGACTATTCATTAGAGACTGTAGAGATAGGAAAAGGAGTAATGGGTTGAAACTTAAACAAGGGAAGTTTAGACTGGATATAAGGAAGAAATTCTTTACTGTTAGGTGGTGAGGTACTGGAATGGGTTGCCCAGGGAGGTAGTGAATGCTCCATCCCTGGCGGTGTTCAAGACCAGGTTGGATGAAGCCTTGGGTGATATGGTTTAGTGTGAGGTGTCCCTGCCCATGGCAAGGGGGTTGGAACTAGATGATCTTAAAGTCCTTTCCAACCCTAACTATTCTATGATTCTATCAGCATGGAGACCTGCCCAACCAGCTGTTTGTATAGTACCATTACCCTGACTTACTTATTCTGTAAAATTGTTTTGTAAAGGTTTTCTAAGGCCTTCGTTTTCTTAGATTTGTGTGAGGAAACGATAATTTTGGTGTACCAGGCTTATAATTAATAGCAACACATTTCTTCTTGATGTCAGATGCTTTTTTCCTCAAAGTGATTAGAAAATAATTTTTAGTTCTTTTCTGTCCAAATTCGTTGCCTGTAAGCTTCATTCTAAATAAACCTCTTAGTTGCTGCCCATATTGTCACTTCTGTTGTTGGATAAATGCTGCTTGATATGTGAACAGACGGGATGCTTATTAAATCGTTCTCAGTTGGATATTGTAGACTAATACTAAAATGGTGACTGCAGAAAATACACTTTCACTTAATGGTCACTTGTATTGCAAACAAAAGAAATACTGTATTTGTGATCATGTGTATATACGCTTAAAAAGGGAAAGCCTTCTACAGAGCTGCTGGAAAGCGTATTCACTAATTACTGATTTTGAGTATTTATAAAAAAAACCAAACCTTAGTCTGCTGAGCATAACCTGCAGTGTCTCTAGTCTGGTGTTTTTATTGTGAAGTAAGAAGGATGAACATTATGTATCATGTTTCTCATTGCGATCTCAAAGTCATGGAAATACCATGCATGTGTTCCTGTGCGTGAAGGTGCATAAAATGAAAATGCTTCTGCTGCTGTCAGTTGCTAGGAACTGCTGACTTGGCAGCAACTCTTGCAGAAGAGGACCTGGGGCTTCTGATGCATGAGAAGCTACCAGAACTCAGCAGTGGGCTTCTGTAGTCTTCAAGGCTAATTTACTGAGCTACACTGGCAAGAGCCTGGCTGGCAAGTACAGGGAAAACACTGTTCACATTTGTGGGGCAGCCATGGAGCTCCACCTGCAGTGTTGTGCGGTAGATTACATATATACATGCCCTGCATGAGAGAGACAGACTGGAAGGAATCTAGCAGAATCTAGCAGTGAGTTGCTCAGATGGTTGGGGACTGGAGCACCTGAGGGTGAGGAGGAGGTACTGGGTCTGCAGCTCTGAGGAAGAGAATGCTAAGGGAGAAGGTAATTGTTCTATTTAACCATCTTTAAGCAAGGCATTACAGAGATGATAGCCACTTATCTCAGTGGCTTTCCTCTTAGAAGTATATAGTAAAAGATGAATCAATGGTCATAAGACATAAGAATGGAAATTTCTGTAGGTCTTGAAGGAAATGTCTGTTGCATGGGAGTGGGTGAGAGTTGCGTCAGGAGTCAAGAGGGGCCATGTGCTCTCCATCTGTGAAGACTTGACTGGACAAGGTCCAGAGCAGCCTGATAGGAATACAAATGTGAAGTTTGTCTGTTTTGAGCAGGTAGATGACCTCCAGAGGCTGCTTTCAAGCCCCATTATGATTTTACTCTTTATGGATTTTTTTTAAATTTTATTTTCAAAGTAGCTTGAGGAAGTTGGCAAAACAAAGGCACAGTGATGTTGATAACAAGGCTGCTCAGAACTGTATCAGAAGCTGTGGAGGGAAAAGTAATGAGACATGATAAGGATCTTCATTGAAGACTGCTGGCGACTATACTGGAATATTTCTGCACTGAATTGAGCTTTCCAGCTGGCTAGACCAGAAGTGCTTGCAGGCTAGCATAAAGCGTGCACACAAAAAAAGGTTATGGTACCTATCATGCCTATGATCATTGTGATGAACAAGAAAACTCATTTCCAAAGGAACAGCCCGGAGTAAGCAACCCTGTAGCCAGCTGAAGTTCCTCCAGCTTTTGCTTTCTGTAGTGGAAGAGCATACCGGCAGCTGCTGCTGTGAGGCTTTGATCTTCTGCTGGGTGTGTGATGGTTCCTTAATGCTTAGCTGGAGCATGGTTACTCGAGCAAGTGGCTTCATGGAGCAGACCTGCTCTGATTTCCAGTTGATCACCATAGCAGCTCATGACTACAGAGAGCTTGTAGGGCTAATAGCAACTGAGAGAAGGTACAAGAGCCATGTCAGATCCGTAAATCTTTCTGTATTACTGTCATTAATATTTGTGTTGCCTTGAGAAGACAGTGTTGTGCAGCTCATATGTTTCTTTTAATTCTTCTGTATTTGTCCATTCAGTGATGTTAACAAGAAATCTTAAAGAAAGGGAGGTGAGCAGAAGAGGAAGTTAAAACCCAAAGTGATTGTTCTGTGTCTCAGCAAAGCAGCTCTCCTGGGGTTTGAACCCATAGGTAGTTAAATATACGAATACGGGTGCACATGTGTGTAAGACAGAGTCGGAGGGGAGATCTGGTGTTGTGGATGGCACAGCCTTGTAAGCCCTAGATGTAATCTTTAGTAGCTTTTATCACCTAAGATTATGTCAGGGCAAAGTTATCAGTAGTCATGATACTTGTAGGATCTTGGTTGTGGAACTGTGTCCTGGGTTCAGCAGTTGCAGTCATTTTTTTTCTCCTTCTTGGTAGCTGGTGCAGTGCTGTGTTTTGACTTTTCGGCCTGGGAACGGTGCTGATAGCACCTATGTTAGTAGTTACTGCTCAAATGTTTACTCTGATCAAGGATTTTGTGAGTCTCATGGTCTGCCAGGGAGGAGGGGAGGCCGGAAGGAAGCAGAGACAGGACACCTGACCCAAGCTAGCCAAAGAGGTATTCCATACCATAGCACATCATGCTCAGGATGTAACCGAGAGTTATCCAGAAGGGCTAGGGCTCTGGGGGGTTGGAGGAGGTATTGGTCAGTGCTTGGTCAGGCAGAGTTATCAGTCTACAGGTGGTGAGGTGTTGTATTCTCTTCACTTGTTATTTCCCTTATCACTATTATTATTATTGGTAGTAGCAATAGTGATTTGTGTTATACCTTAGTTATTAAACTGTTCTTATCTCAACCCATGGGAGTTACATTCCTTCGATTCTCCTCCCCATTCCTCTGGGAGTGTGGGGGGGTTGGTGGTGGTGTGTGTGAGAGAGACTGTGGTTGGGTTTTAAATCACGACAAACTACAAGCATAGATTTGAGCATGTAATCTTAATTTTTACTATAGAAACAGTAAAAGCAAATCACATGTTTGACATGCCAGTCAGCGTGAATCATAGAATGGTTTGGGTTGGAAAGGACTTTAAAGATCACCTGGTTCCAATCCTCCTGCCATAGGCAGGGACACCTTCCAATCGGCCAGGTTGTTCAAAGCCCCATCCAACCTGCCCTTGAACATTTCCAGGGATGGAGCAGCCACAGCTTCTCTGGGCAAGCTCTTTCAGTGACTTGCCACCCTCACAGTAAAGTATTTCTTCTTTATATCTAATCTCAGTCTACCCTCTCTCAGTTGAAATCTTGATAAATTCTTAATTGTTCATTGAGTGAATGTTGGAATCCTGGAAGGATAGTAACATGGTATCCTAAAAAGCTTTATTAGAAGAGTGTGGGCTGGGTTTGCTTGTTTTATATTGTGCTGAAAATGAATACTCAGGAGACACACAGCAGGAGGAAGGTCCTTGTAGGTGCTGGGGTTCATTTTATGAGCAGTGAAGCCTTCCAATAGTGAGTTACGTTCATTTGCATGGTTGCTGCAATGCAAAACTCCTTGTTGCTGAGCAATAGTGAGGGTTTCTTTTGCTGTTTTTTTAAACTGGAGCATTACAGGGTTCTTGTGCCACTCATATGTTGAGATGGAGGAAAAAAAAAGAAAGTTCAGTTTCTAATAAGATTATGTTGGACATAAAAAGGTTTCATTAATATTAGCATGGCACTTCAGAGAAGTTAGAAATCTTGATGTAGAGCTACTTTATTCTCCCACTCTTTTAGTTTATTTAAAATTCCTTCTTCTGAGTTTTCTTCAGAAAATTTCTCATCATGACTCTTTGTGTCCATAGCCGCTAGCTCTAGCATATGATGCACAGCTAGAAAGAAAGAAGGAAAGGAAAGGAAAGGAAAGGAAAGGAAAGGAAAGGAAAGGAAAGGAAAGGAAAGGAAAGGAAAGGAAAGGAAAGGAAAGGAAAGGAAAGGAAAGGAAAGGAAAGGAAAGGAAAGGAAAGGAAAGGAAAGAAAGAAAAAAAGAAAAGAAGGAAGGAAAGAAAGAAAGAAAGAGAAAACTAACTTCTGAAGTGAGTTTTTGTTCTTGTTTAAAGAATGGGAATTCTTAGACTCTTCCTAGTTTGGGAACTTACGTGTTAGATCTTTTTTTGCTAGGATAGAACATCAGGCACTACCGAGGCATAAGAGAAATAGGGCAACAGAACAGGCTATCGCCATTAGTAATGCATCTTGTAGGTTAGTGTATATTTCTTAAAACTACCTAGATAGTAAAGCCTTTATTTTGAACTGTTCTGCCTTGCTTCCCACCCCAGTCCCATAAAATTATTGTACAAAGTACTGTGCTGCATTACTAGAGGTATCTGTGAAGGGATTGTTAGGGCTGAGATTGTAATATATTTTGGAGTACTTTGTTCCATTCTAAAGCTCTTATTACTGAGGTATTATATGCCAAATACTTTAGACAGGATTTCAGGGCACATTAGGCTACTTGTACTTGACAGATAAATCCATGAATTAGTGAAAGTAGCACATTCATAATTGGATTATAACTTTTTGTAAGTGGAATTTAAAGTTTAAATGTTTAGAGTGTTTTTTCTGTAGAACTATTGAAAGAATTCTTAAATGTAGTTTTAAAACATCCTGAGAACATTTTTCCCAGACGTTACGTGCTCCTTGATTCCTATAATGTCCTGTAGCTACTGTTCTCTTCATCACTGATATTTAACAACTGTTTTAGGTCACTTGGTAGCTTTTGTTTGCTTGTGTCCTTTAAAGGAGTTAGAGAATATTTTGATCTGTTTCTTCTGCTGAAACATTTAGCTTCACCTTCCCCTACAACAAGAGGTTAAAGAGTAAGCATTTCCTCCTACCCCAGAAGTAATCCTGGAAAGGGATTTCACTTCTAACCTTGTACAGATCTCATTGAAGTACTCAGAGTATTATTTACTGATTTATTTTCCTGATGATTTGCCTGTATTTCTATACTACTCATTTGCCAGTTGTCACTGGATGGGCAGAAGACTAGCATATGCAGGCAAACTCCTGTGGTGCAGTTAGAATTAACAATTCCTTTTGTAGTTAGGTGAAACAGTGTAGTGCCAAGATTAATAATTTATTCTCTTCTTAGGAATTTCAAGTTAGATTACACACCTGAAAAACAATGAGGTGGTCGGTGACAGCCGCCGTGGCTTCACTGAGGGGAAATCCTGCCTGACCAATTTGCTGGCCTTCTATGATGAGGCTACAGAACTGATGGACAGGGGTAGGGCAGCTGACGTGATCTACCTGGACTTGTGCAAAGGGATGGACACTGTCCCATGTGACATCCTTATCTCTAAATTGGAGAGACATCAGTTTGATAGATAGACCACTCGGTGGATAAGGAACTGGATGGATGGCCGCACTCAAAGAGTTGTGGTCAATGGCTCAGTGTCCAGCTGGAGACCAGTAAAGAGCGATGTCCCTCAGGGATGGGTGTTGGGGCCAGTCTTGTTCAACATCTTTGTTGGTGACACGGACAGTGAGATTGAGTGCACCCTCAGCAAGTTTGCTGATGACACCGATCTGTGTGGTTTGGATGATACACTGGAGGAAGGAATGCATCCAGGGGGACCTTGACACACTTGTGAGG
This sequence comes from Melopsittacus undulatus, assembly GCF_012275295.1. Lineage (NCBI taxonomy): Eukaryota > Metazoa > Chordata > Aves > Psittaciformes > Psittaculidae > Melopsittacus > Melopsittacus undulatus. Next base: position 92,537,281 of record NC_047530.1, read on the forward strand.
TGGGCTGATGCCAACCTTATGAAGTTTAACCATGCCGAGTGCAAGGTCCTACACCTGGGTGGGAGCAGTCCCAGGCAGAGCTACAGATTGGCCAGAGAGGAGATTCAGAGCAGCCCTGCAGAGAAGGTCTTGGGAGTGCTGAGCGATGAGAAACTTAACATGAGCCAACTTAAGTCTGCACTTGCAGCCCAGAAAGCCAGCTGTATCCAGGGTTGCATCAAAAGCAGCGTGACCAGCAGGTCGAAGGAGGTGATCCTGCCCCTCTACTCTGCTCCTGTGAGACCTCACCTGGAGTACTGTGTGCAGTTCTGGTGCCCTCAACATAGAAAGGACATGGAACTGCTGGAACAAGTCCAGAGGAGGGCCACGAGGATGATCAGGGGACTGGAGCACCTCCCATATGAAGAGAGGCTGAGAAAGTTGGGGCTGTTCAGCTTGGAGAAGAGAAGGCTGCATGGAGACCTCATAGCAGCCTTCCAGTATCTGAAGGGGGCCTACAGGGATGCTGGGGAGGGACTCTTCATTAGGGACTGTAGTGATAGGACAAGGGGTAACGGGTTGAAACTTAAACAGCAGAGGTTTAGACTGGATATAAGGAAGAAATTCTTTGCTGTAAGGGTGGTGAGACGCTGGAATGGGTTGCCCAGGGAGGTAGTGAATGCTCCATCCCTGGTAGTCTTCAAGACCAGGTTAGATGAAGCCTTGGATGACACGGTTTAGTGTGAGGTATCCCTGCCCATGGCAAGGGGGTTGGAACTAGATGATCTTAAGGTCCTTTCCAACCCTAACTATACAATGTTACTGATTATGGTTAAGCTTTTTCAAGTCCCTGAGTAAGCTAAATGGACCATGACATGATTCTGCAGAAAATCTATGGAATAGCATTCTCTTGAATACAGTAGTCCCAGTCATTTGGCAGAAGTGTGGTTTAAGTGAGATTTTTAATTCATTTTTTGGGTTCCAGCAGCATGCATTCATATTGCATTTTTGACACAGTTAAGTTGGATACTTAAAATGGAACAGCTTTTTGAAGTTTTGCTTCTCTGAATTTTCACTGATTTCATATTCTAAGAATAGTCCTTTTTTTTTTTTTTAAAAAAAAGGGAATTACAAATAATGTCCTGCTGTTAACTTGAATATTTTAAGCTTTTTTTAAAAATGTTTGCCTTGATTTTCTCCCCATTTACTCTCCTTTTGTATAATCTTTTACGTGAAAAAGGATTAAGGAATTGGAAGATCCTTGCCTCAGCCTATTATTTCAGAAAAAAAGCTTTGCTAAGAATAGTCTTTTAATCTGTTGTCATAACAGATTCTTTGCAAACTGTAGAATTAGGCAAGTTTTCTTTTGATAGAGCCATTCTGCGTTATGATTTCTGCAGAAAAAACTGACCTGCAAGAGACAGTCGGGAAAGTGTTACTTCATATATTGCAATAATAGGATTCATCATGGAACCATCTGTAGTGGAGCTTCATGTGACATTACACTGAAGAAGCTGTATTCTCCCCATGAAGTGCAGCACAGCAGTGTTTGCAGGGGGATTTTGTGTGTGTGTGTGTGTAGATGTAGCATTATTCATTTTGATAGTGCTTCTTCTAGAAAAATGCTACCTATTATTTTGTGTGTGTGTGTGTGTGTGTGATTAAAGTCACAGTTAAAGAAAAGAAAGGTAGGGTAAGAATCTGCAGCAATAGAAATGCCTGTTTACAGGCTCTTTAATACCGCATGTTGCAGCCTGTCTGTCTCTTCATTTACATCCTACTGGCATGTGAATCAAATCCATTTTACAAAGGAATATAGTTATCTTATGAGTCTCTGCTAATATCTGATCAATCACTTCTTAAAAACATAATGTTTAAGAACAGAAGAATTTGCAGTATCTTCCATTACAAATGCATAATTTCTCTGTGCAACCTCCTGTGTTGATCTCTGTGTCATGTATATCATTATCACAAAATACAAAACCGTGGAAGACTTGTAGTACAGAATTCCATATAGTAGCAGAGTGTCATTGTAAGAAAGAAAATCGGAAGTGATTTATAACTTGGTGAGGATATGTATGTTAAGTAAGTGCCGTTGGCCACAGATGAGAACTTTCCAGAGAAGGGTATGCTGGTATTCCAGAGCAGCTGTGTTGACTTTACTGGTCATGTTATAGGAACTGACTTGACAATGAGAAATGCTGGGAGGGAGGTTGTAATTGCTGCTGCTGTTGTTGATTTGGATAAACAGGACTGATTTGACTATCACCAAAATTAACTCGCAAGCCTCAGATAAAGTTTGGGTAAATCTTAAACTTTGTAAGTCTCAGTACAGTTGTTAGGATGTTTCAGAAATTTATGTTAGTGGCATTCTCTAGAGATTGCTTTATGTTCAGAATATGTGCCTTTTAAAAATATATATTCCAGAAACCAAGAAATCTGGATAGCACAAAGTTAATATTCGCAGATGTTAAAGAAGTGACAGGTTTCATCTCCTTTGCCACAAACCGTCAGACTTCCCTGCTTCCTTTGAGGAGAGGGAGATGGCTAAAGGAATAGTAGATAACCAAGCACGAATGTTCACATCTGTTCATGGAGCTGATAGAATGCATTCATTAATGCTTCTTTCTTTCTTTGTCTTCAGGCTACTGGAAATCTGATTTTTAGACCATTTTTAGACCATATTTTGACTTATTTTCTCATTCTTCTGTTTTCTGAATCTTAATCTTGTTTTACTTCAGTTTGCCGTATTACAAAGCTAGAGCTACTGATGTTTGTGATGTTTACTGATGTTTACTTAATTGCCAGACAGAGCCTAAGACAACAGGCTGTGGATAATTTTCCCCTGTGACCAGCTGCTTTAGTGGTTGTCGTAAAGGGGGAGATAAAACTGAGTAGCATTGAAAGTGCCAGAGGTGAGGCCAGTCACCAGACTGGTTTAGGTAATATGAGTGTGCAGAAGATAAATAGAAATGTGCAGTTCGATCTGTTTCTTTTTCTGTGCTTTGTCAAAATCTGTTATTGTCTCTGTACCATTAACAAGCAGTACCTTAACTTGTGAATGACTACTGTATGCTAGTATTTTTTTTTGTAGTGTAATTGCTGTAACTTATGGAGTGGCATTATGTGACAGTATTTTAGAATATAGAGTAACTGAGGTGCAAGAGTAGGAAGGTGGATTAAGTGAAATCCTCCCAATAAGAGATTTATTGATAAAAAGCAAAATCCATCTGTTTTGAAAGGAGAATCATTGCAAAACTTATGTCATTTTGGGAGCAATTTACTGTGTGTGTGCATTTGTTACTTTGTTCTTAATTTTCCTGATTGTGCATGGTACGTGGTGTGTTTGGCTGTAAAGATTCAGTTCTCAGCTGCATTTCATTTGATATTAAACAAAACAAATGTTTGAGAAGCAGCATAAATTATATCGATTGTCTTATTTTGGATCTTTTGTATGAGTGTTTCACAGTATCAGAATTGTGCTTAGAAATGCACGTAGCAGTTAAATATTGATTTTTTATATAGAGAGTACTCTGAAGTTGTGAATATAGGTTCAGTATTTGATATTGGAGCTGCTGACCCTTGTTCAGGAGTAGTGTTTTCTTAAACCACCTTAGAAAATATTGCTGTTTGATATTGGGTTTGAATAAATGCATGCTGCGAGCTTCTGAGGAAAATGTGATGTGAAGTGGCCATTCTGGCCTCGCCTGTGCTCCACAGGGAGCAGTGTGTGAAATCGCTGTTGGAGCTTTGGTGGCTCTGTCCGTGCCAGCTGGCTGAGCAGTGCTAGGAAATGGTTCAGCTGGAGCATTGCTTAACAACAGGAATTGGTTTTGTGGCTTTCTATGCATTTGCATGTGGTCTTATGCTACCTATTTCTAGACAAATGCCAGTATCTCAATATTCTGCTAGTTGCAGTCTTCATTTTGTTGCTGCCGGTCTTTCTTTACTGTTAAACAACCTCTGAATTGTTAGTTACTTCGAATATTAACCTGACCTTTTGAAGTGGAAAAGCTCAAGTTCCAGTTGCTTAATACAACAATCCCTGAGCGCTGCTCACTTTCTCGAGCTTCAGGTTTACCCAATTTCAGGTTCAGCTGTTAATATTTTGGCACTGATGATGGCAACCTGTGACTGATTGCTATTTGTGGCTGCCTAGTATTTTAACATGATTTGATGCAGGGAATTCAGGCATAAAATGTAGTGTTGAAAATTAGCTGTCTGAGCTCATCTCTGGTTTTATTATTAACCTCTTATTGTGGCTTGTGAAACATTTTGGGTGAGGTTCCCAGAATAGCAGTATAAACATCTGCTTTTGGCTGAGAGGCTGGGGTATTGACCAGAGTAACCTGACAGAAGCAGTGTTAGGGAACATGCCAGTTTCAAGTTCCTGGCTGTATGACTAACCCTGCAAATATAATCCTTAGGGTGTTACAGCTTCAGTTCCACTGCAGAAGGTGTTCTCAGCCTTGGGGAAATCACCTGGTTTGAGAGAGGAGCAATATGAAAAGGGAAAACTCAAGGGGCTGCTGTGTTTGCCAGCAGCTGCTACTGAAGAGCTCTGCTTGGAGAAAAAAGTATCTTCCTCTTCCCTGGAGAAATCCTTGACTGACTTCCAGCAGTAACTGTCCTCTCACTTCTCTTCCTGCAAAGCAAAGAGAAGCTTCCAAGTGCTACTGGTGCTTGTAGGTCAGGCTTTTTACCTGCGCTCTGCCCCAGTGCTGCGGCTGATGTCACGGCCCCTCCATGGGAGTCATGTGCTAATTGAAATAACTAGAAGGAGCAGGTCAGTTTAAGATGAAAAAATTAAACATGAATTTGCTATCCTTATTTATGTATATACATACTACCTTTAATAACTGCTAGTCTGTCCCTAAGCTGGAACCTGACTTTCAGTAGCTATGAAATTTTATGGGTGCAATCTGCCCCCTTCTATAACACACTGGAATTATTTTTATTCAGTGGGTAATGCAATGGCTGGCTTGGCCATTACAGTTCATAAAATGTGTAAATATTAGGCTGGAAAAGATTTAAATTGCAGGAAGCTCACTAAAAGTAATAAAACAATAAAAAATTGCTGGTTCTGTTTCTATGAAGAAGTTCCCTCCTTTCCTGCTCCCAAATTCTTCACTAAGATAAACATTAAAGATAAAAGTTCACCCATAGTTGCAAGGAGAAAATATAGAGGGCTATGCTTTGCTGTCTGCTAAAGAACTCTGAATTATTGAGTAGTTGACTAGCATTTGTCAGCAGCTCTGCAGATAGCCATGATGTCTCCCTAGAAGATTAGTTCATCCTCAGTGCTCTTGGATTCTGGTCTCTTGTCTTTTCCTCACTGTGTTTACAGGTGCCCAAATCTTCCTCTACTAATTCAGGCTTCTCTTTGTTGTTGTGTTTTTGGTTTTGGTGTTTTTTCTTTTTGTCTTCATATTATCCTTAGTAAATCTTAAAGTTGTATTTCTGCTTTGATTCAGGATCTGGAAAAGTTTTACTTTGTTTCTGATTTTTAAAACATTTTTTTTATTCCATAATCCATAGTCATAATTGGTAGTTAGAAAGATTCCTGTTTTACGGGGTAGTCCAGGCTGGCTCAGCACTTCTAGAAAATTAGAGGGGAGATGCAGTTTCTTGCCTATGTGTGAAGTGCAAGGTCTGGCGTTTGTGAGGATTGAAGGAACTGCTTCTGCTTCGAGGAAGCACAGGAACACCTCTACTGGAGGCAGGAAATGAAGGAGGTTGGCCCCAAAGCTGGACTTGGTGGAGTAGAGGATGCAAGGATTTCTGAGTCAGAAAGGGAAGTAAGGAATGGGGAGTGTGTACTGTTACATCTGTGGAGAGAAGGATGGGTCTAGGGAGCATAAGCAGTCCAAAGACTGGAGAGACATATGTGTTGTAAGAAAGCACCCTGGTTTAGAGCATCTGAGAGTACCTCACCTGCAGAAGATTCTCTGTCAACACTAAAGTAGCTGCATGTACTTCAGCATGTTCAGTCTTAAATAAAATGCTTAGTTTTCTCCATTTGAGTTCCTACTTTCAGTCACTACTAATCTGGATGAAGAAAACTCAAAGCACCCCATGATTCTTGGGGTACTTTATAATTCTCTTAGACATATATCTGGATATGATGGTTTTAAGAAAGGTCTCTGTATGTGAGATGGTAGGTTTACTTATCTGTTGCAATCAACTGGGATTTGGGGAACCAAATCAGTTGTGAAGATTAGAATCAGATTATTAGACTTTTTTTGTGAGTGCCTCTTTCAAAAAGTAATACAGCTTCTTGAAATGCTCTTTTGAAGACAATATGAAATACTGAATTTAGCAGAATTTTGGATTTTACTAAGGGTATTTTTATTGACCACTGATAAATAAGTACAGACTTTTTATTTACCAGGTTAAGAATTTGGAAAAAGAAATTGAATTTTAGATATTTTATGAGTCACTTACAAAGTAAGTTTTATGTAAATATTCTTTTCCAAGCAATGTAATTTGTTAATTTTTATTGTCACGGGGAAGGCATACTTCCTCCTTTGCTTAGAGCCTTTTGTGCTGCCAGCTGGCCTACACACAGATTGTTTTGTGTTTAAGAGGAGAGACAGAGTTCCTTCTAATTTTACAAATGTCTGTATTGTATTTTTCTATAGATGGGAGAGGGGGCACTGTGCAAGTTTGAACTGGAATTCAGTATGGAGTGTGGGTTGTTGTGAGGTGTGTAAAGCTGATGTTCGAATAGTAAACAGCTCCTTCATACTGACTGGGGCTCCAAGTGATTTTTTGAATGTGAAATTAGGTTCAGGTCATTGTGTTTCATTAAATTAGGTAATCTTTTTATGGAACTGTAATAAGGTGAATGTTGGCCAAGAAAAGGCAGCTGGCAAATGAAGTTGCTAAGCCACTGCCCATTATATTTGAAAAATCATGGCAGTCGGATGAAGTTCCTGATGACTGGGAAAAGAGCAATATAGCCCCCATTTTCAAGAAGAGGAAAATGGATGACCCAGGGAATTACAGACCAGTCAGTCTCACCTCTGTGCCTGGCAAAATCTGGGAGCAGATTCTCCTGGAAGGCATGCTAGGGCACATGAGAAACAATGAGGTGGTTGGTGACAGCCGCCGTGGCTTCACTGGGGGGAAATCCTGCCTGACCAATTTGCTGGCCTTCTATGATGGGACTACAGAACTGATGGACAGGGGTAGGGCAGCTGACATGATCTACCTGGACTTGTGCAAAGGGACGGACACTGTCCCATGTGACATCCTTGTCTCTAAATTGGAGAGACATCAGTTTGATAGATAGACCACTCGGTGGATAAAGAACTGGCTGGATGGCCACACTCAAGGAGTTGTGGTCAATGGCTCATTGTCCAGCTGGAGACCAGTAAAGAGCGATGTCCCTCAGGGATGGGTGTTGGGGCCAGTCTTGTTCAACATCTTTGTTGGTGACACGGACAGTGAGATTGAGTGCACCCTCAGCAAGTTTGCTGATGACACCGATCTGTGTGGTTTGGATGATACACTGGAGGAAGGAATGCATCCAGGGGGACCTTGACACACTTGTGAGGTGGGCTGATGCCAACCTCATGAAGTTTAACCATGCTGAGTGCAAGGTCCTACACCTGGGTGGGAGCAGTCCCAGGCAGAGCTACAGGTTGGGCAGAGAGGAGATTCAGAGCAGCCCTGCAGAGAAGGTCTTGGGAGTGCTGGGCGATGAGAAAACTTAACATGAGCCAACTTAAGTCTGCACTTGCAGCCCAGAAAGCCGGCTGTATCCAGGGTTGCATCAAAAGCAGCGTGACCAGCAGGTCAAAGGAGGTGATCCTGCCCCTTTACTCTGGTCTCATGAAACCTTGCTTGGAGTATTGTGTGCAGTTCTGGTGTCCTCAACATAAATAGGGCCTGGAACTGCTGGAACAAGTCCAGAGGAGGGCCACGAGGATGATCAGGGGACTGGATCACCTCCCATATGAAGAGAGTCTGAGAAAGTTGGGGCTGTTCAGCCTGAAGAAGAGAAGGCTGCATGGAGACCTCATAGCAGCCTTCCAGTATCTGAAGGGGGCCTATAGGGTTGCTGGTGAGGGACTCTTCATTAGGGACTGTAGTGATAGGACAAGGGGTAACGGGTTGAAACCTAAACAGCAGAGGTTTAGACTGGATATAAGGAAGAAATTCTTTACTGTTAGGGTGGTGAGCTACTGGAATGGGTTGCCCAGGGAGGTAGTGAATGCTCCATCCCTGGTAGTCTTCAGGACCAGATTGGATGAAGCCTTGGATGACATGGTTTAGTGTGAGGTGTCCCTGCCCTTGGCAGGGGGGTTGGAACTAGAGCTTTCCAACCCTAACTATTCTGTGATTCTATGTGTCAGTTTATTTCCTGGAATGTCCTCCCCTTCTCAGTTGATTCCTTAGATTACAGTTATTGTCCTGATATTCAGGTGAGGTGACAGAAATACATGAAGGAAACTATATTCAGAAAAAGTCAACCTGTCATCTGACTGGATCATGCGGTTAGAGACAATATATGAACCTGTAAACTGCATTGTTAAGCCACTGGAAAGATTGCATTAGAATTAATGGATTTCATGCATTGTTAATTTAAGACTCTGCATAGTTGTTTCCGGTGAAAGGTACCTAGAACAGAGTTGGTTTAACAGAGATGGCTCTAAGTCTTCCCTGCAGATTTATCAATCTGGCAGTAACATTTTCTGAACCACTGTGATATTTTTTTTGTATAAACAGATGGTATTATGTTCTCTGAAGTTTCAGTTTGCTGCAACATACTTGAAAGGTTTTTTGCTTTAAAACAATGTTTATTTTTCTGTATCAAACCTGTCACCTTTTCTGAATTTCCTCTTTAGTGTTTGACTTTCTGGTTACCAAAAGATATGTAAAAGTGTTCTGTTATTTTTAAAAATGTGCCTGCACTGCACTTCAGACTTGGGGTATGTAAGAATCACTCCAGGATATTTGTGGTTTTGTTTAATAGTTGCCTGCTGAAAATAGGTCCTGAGATGAAACTCTGGAGTTAAGGTGTTGTGCTGTGCCACTCCTCCTGTGAGCAGTGTAAGCGAAATGGAAGACTCCTGTAACGCCGAGGTACATTAGATGATGTGCGAAGCAATTTCACATCAATTATGCACAACCTAGGGACCTCATTAAACACGTGCCATGGTTAGGAGTAGTTTAGGCAATCATGTGGAAGTTTTTCAACTTAAAACTACCTGATTTGCGAAGGTGTAATTTGAAAGCTGTGTAAAATGTTAATTAATCCTATAGTCAACAATGAGAGTATTTCATTTTAGAGTAAGCTTCAGGTGTTTCAGACAGCTTTAGCATTTATAATGGTCTGGTAATACTTTGCTTCAGTGTTCACCCAGCTAATGTTAATGCCTTTTTCTGAATTCCTTATCTGCATCAACATTTAACAGAGCTGGAAGTAGTGTGAAAAACAACTTTCAGTTTTAAGTGCAATATGGAAAAAGAAAACATTATTAAAACTGCAATTAATTTTGTGAATAACTGAATGACTTATGAAGTTACCTTTAAGAAAAAGAATTATTTTGTTTCTCCATTTCCTGAATTTGAGCCTTTGAAGCATTTATTAAGTATCTGAAAACTGGTCTTTATTTGCAATACCAGTTTAACAGATGTCTAGAAGCCTTTAAATGTGACAGCTGAAAACTAGACAAGCATTCAGAAAAACATGATGAATATAAATCAGCTATGTGCAAACTGTATTTTCACAAAGAAATTGTATAAAGTTCATTAATGCCAGAGCTTTAGGTACAAAATACATTTGTTTTGCTTTCAGAAGCAATCTGACGTATACTTGAAATACTGTTGGGTTTCTCTAGGTCAACCATAGATTCCTACAGAATATTTATTTTGCTAGTGTTAGATCCTTTTCTAAAATGAGTTATTGAATCATCATTGATATGTGCCTTATGTCATTATAATGTTGACTATATTACTAATTAATTGTTCATGTATGTAATTATTTTAAAATTGCCTTTTCCATTTCTTCATGTCTTTAATTGTCATGGTCTTAATCTTTTGTCACCCTACTTCTGAGCAACTACTGCAGTAATCTTCTTCTTTAGTTGTAAAACAGCTTTGCCCAGGAGCCCTCAGTTTTCAGCATGTGTATGTAGATTGCTGTCTTAGTTGGTATTTGTGTTTCACATAAGGCACACCTTGCCCCAAAGGCTGTTTGCTGTCTTAGCATCCTAATTTTCTTCTAAGACTAAGCGTATTTATATGTGCTCTTAGGAAAGGATTGCCTTAGAAACCATGAGCATGTGAATCAAGGCTGATTCCACACAAAACTTGTAGGTAATGATGGTTGTTGCCTCGTACGTATTTTCTCATATCCTATATTGTAGTGCATTTCAAGGTATTAGGGTACAAAAATGTCTTCTCAGCTGTACTTCTTCACTGCAGTAGGGGCAAACTGAATACATATAGTTTCTTACATAAAAGAATACCTAGGGTAAGGTATTGTGCATTATGGCATGGGATGAATCCTGGATTTTCATTTTGTGTTGTCTAGTAAAGGTGTAAGCCAGCAATTACTGAGCAGTCTTGGAGACCTAGCTGTCCAGAGCATATGTTTCTCCATCCTTTAAGTTGGCACTATTCCAGCCAATTCTGTTTCCATGTCCTTGATGGGAAAATTATCTCTTGGGTTCCGTTTCTTTGTTTGAAGAGGTGTTTCTCAAATGTAAGCATTTTTTTTTTCAGTTTGCAATGCAACCTTTGAAGCTTTCCTGTTGTTACTGTCTTGAGTGGGGGAAAAGTGCTGAAGAGTATTGTGTGCAGTTCTGGTGTCCTCAACATAAAAAGGACATGGAACTGTTAGAACAAGTCCAGAGGAGGGCCATGAGGATGATCAGGGGACTGGAGCACCTCTCGTATGAAGACAGGCTGAGAAAGTTGGGGCTGTTCAGCCTGGAGAAGAGAAGGCTGCATGGAGACCTCATAGCAGCCTTCCAGTATCTGAAGGGGGCCTACAGGGATGCTGGAGAGGGACTATTCATTAGGGACTGCAGTGATAGGACAAGGGGTAACGGGTTGAAACTTAAACAGCAGAGGCTTAGACTGGATATAAGGAAGAAATTCTTTACTGTTAGGGTGGTGAGGTACTGGAATGGGTTGCCCAGGGAGGTAGTGAATGCTCCATCCCTGGTAGTCTTCAGGACCAGATTGGATAAAGCCTTGGGTGACATGGTTTAGTGTGAGGTGTCCTTGCCCATGGCAGGGGGGTTGGAACTAGATGATATTAAGGTCCTTTCCAACCCTAACTATTCTATGATTCTATGAAGAGGTCATAAAATATTTTGTGCTCTTGTGTGAATGGGGTGATCCTTTCTTCCACAAAACCTGTTCCATTTCTGCTCCTCTGTATGCCTAGAATGCATGCATTCAGGTCAGTCCGGGAGAGAAGAAACATTATGCATAATTGTGTGTTGCTTTAAAGTGATCTTTGATTTAAAAAGCACTGATGTTGTATCTAATGTGAAGGCTAGCAGGTGTGATAGCCAAGAAGGTATTATTTGATGGTAGTGTTGTGCTGAAGATGAATAACTTGGATGTCTAGTTGAAAGTGCATGTTTTTCCAGTTAAATTGTAATTGTGGAGACATAAACTTGCTGTGGGTAACTCAGACATACAACACTTAGAGCCTGTGTTAGCTGGGCAAGTCATTGTAATTACCTGCTGTTTCAGATAAACTTCGCAGAGTGCTGTTGCAGATGAGCCTGGATTGATCTTAAAAGCAAAATGTGTTTGCCTAAGTCCAGCCATAAGGACATGGTGGGTGCAGGTCTGATAACTGCACCACAGGCTCTGCATAGCCATAAACCTCTACTGAGCCACAGGAGTGCCAGCTCTAGTTCAAGCACGTTAAGTTTATTTACAGTTTGGGAAGGTGCCGAGTTGAAGCTCTGTTACTTTGGAGGCCCCTTTATAGCACCGTTCAGTGGTATAGATCATAGGCATAAAAAGCATTAAATAAAAAGGGATCTGGAATGAGCATCAAGTCATCTCTCTGCCTTCTAGAGAAATGAGTTTACACACTCTGCAAAGGCAAGCTTACAAAATACATTGCTACTATTTATATAATTTTGCATTGCAGATTTTTGTTTTACCTAAGACTGAATCCATCTGGCCATTTTTTAAGATTTTAAATGCACCTGCAGTAGGATTTTTTAAAGTTAAAGCTGTGTAACCAAAGTATTAGCTTGTCTTTCCCACCCCATATATCCATCCCCAAATCCTGTTTCTCAATTGTATTTAGGCTGTACTGGAAAAATATTTTAACATATATTGTCCATTGATTGTTCTGTATCTTTTTTAATAAGTTTAGTATTTTCAGTATTAGAGACAAAGTCTGATATTAGTATACAGCATTATGTTATCTTCCAGATACCTTGAGGTCAGCAAGTTTATATCAAACGGGCTTGTTAAAAAATACTAAGGTATATGCCTTTCTTTGAGCAGAAGTAAATGGTAGAAGCTTGCATATTTGTGTATAAACATTGCTATATACATGGTTTCTTTTATTCTAAACTCACTGTTTTTTTAAATATGCTTATTTTAAACCTGGGTGAAGAAATTTAGACAGTCTTCATTGTCAGTATTACTCACTTGTGGAGGAGGAGTAGAATGGGGTGTCAAACAGTTTTTGCTATGCTAGTTAAGGTTAGCCATAACACTTACTTTCATAGGTACATGCTGCTTTTCTTTTCAAGGAGCTACAAGCTCAGTGCGTCTGTGTTGATGCTTTTAGAACTTAAGCTTTACGAGGCTGTGTAAAAGAATTGATGAGTAGAAATTCTTGACCATCTTATGTCTGCTGCAGGACTGTTGAGTTCTTGATTGCTTTTAGTGGAATCAGACTAAAACTCACACACAGCCTTGCAGGAGCCCTAGAGGACTTTCACTGTATGGATATAGTGTTATTTCCATTGCCAATGTTTTGTTGTGCTGCTTCAGGTAAATAGTACTTGTGGCAATCTGAATGATTAATAGACTAATGTGCCAAACCTTACCATGCTATTTTAGGATTCAGTTTTAGAGTATCCTTACCTTGAGTAGTTGCAGGCTGTATTGAAATTTGCTTAGGCAAGGTATTTTCAAGGAAAAGCGCAGTAATTGATATGGGAGAGGAAATTGAAGTGTTCTGTGGGATTCTTCCCCTGCTGATGGTTGACAGTGTTCTGGGAAGTTGACAGTTAATGGGAAAAATATATTATTAGTTTCCTCATTAATAATAGAAATCTGGATCTGCATCCTCCCTTTCTTCCCATATGTGCTTCTGCAAAATTGCTAGAAATTGGAACTAAACGTCAAGTTTCAGGCAGGTGAGTTTATCTGATACAGCTGAATCATGTTTTAATGAAAGATATTGCAGGCATGCATTGTGTGAGAATCTTGAAAGTCTTGACAGTTTCTGAATTTAGACTTAGTTTAATATTTAAAGACTGAGACTTTCGGTAGTGTGGATATTTGAAGCTAGACTTCATAAGACTAGTCACCAGTAAATTAGCAGGAAATTAGAAGGAAATAATGAAGTCTTTGACTTTGTTCTGGGATCTGTATTTACAGAGCTGGGCAATCCCAGGCGCTTCTGAGGATATTTTTATGAGAGGTGAAGAGACAGGGAGCACAATTCATTCTGAGCTGAGTGGGAGCAAAGAATTGAGTGAAAGTAAACTTGCTTATAAAATGAGAGGTTTACACTTTCATGGTTGATGCACAAAACTGCGTAGAAGCTATAAGAGACTTTGAGGGAAGGGGTGTAGAGGAAATGGATGTCTGGCTGAGGAATCTGTAATGGCCAGATGAAATGCAGGAGGGTTGGAGGTAAGGGGAAAGTGTTTTGTGTGTAAATATAAAACATTAAATTTGGAGTGGTGTTCCAGAGCTGCTGTATGGAAATGTATATTAAAGTACAAAAAAGTCACAGTTGTATTTGAGTTTTCCTCCTGTGTTTTGACTGCTTCACTTGTGCATTACACCTTGACTTGAAGTTTCTCAGTTCTTTAAACTTCCTTTTTCAAAAAGAAGTCCCTTCCCTGAAATAGTGCCTTACTGAAAGTGCAGAAGTAATTTGGTTTTGCAGTATGTCAGAGCAGGGCTGTTTGTTTTTACTTACTACCTCCTGTAAACTGTTCCTGCAGAAGCAATCTTTGCACTGCAAACCCTGTCTCTCCAGTCTTGCTCTTTGTTTATTTCCTAGGACTTGGAAATATTGCCAAGTAGTGGTCTGAGAAACTTTCAGTCTTCACAGTACTGAAAGGCTAGTGATGTATGGGGTCAAGGTAGCAGTGAGATGTTTGAGGCATGGTCCAAGTAGATCAGTTCTCTTACAAAACACCCACAGCTTGCTAAGAACATCTGTTAAAAGGAATAATTACTTAAGAATTTTCATGACTAAGGGGGAAGCATTCACTGAAAGTTTCTTGTGATTTATTTTGTAAATAGATACACTGGCAACTAGAAGGCTGAGATTTTTAACTGCCAGTAGAAAGATACAATGCACTGTAGGCTCTTCAGTGTTACTCAAGCAATGCATAGCATACTTTAACAACATTTTAAAAGGTCCAGTAGTAGGCAAAGTCTTTCAAACCATCATCTGATAATTCTTTTATAGAATGTTAATGGTTTTATCCTTTTTATTTATTTATTTACTAATCTGAGGTTTTGTTTGAGTTAGTTTGTTTTGGGGGTTTGTTTTTAGATTTAAGCTCTAAGTGTCATGACTGACATCAGTTGATGAATTTTACAGCAGGGCAGAGGCAAATTTAATTACATCTGACTGTTCCTGAATCACATTCCTCAATCACTTAGTTCATTCTTTTTTAAGTAACCCATAATAATTAAACCATTGACAGCAAAAGTTTGTAACTTGTGTTGAATTAAGATAGAACCACAGAATTGTTTGGGTTGGAAGGGACCTTAAAGACCATCCAGTTCCAACTCCCCTGACATGGGCAGAGACACCTCCACCATACCAGGTTGCTCCAAGCCTTGTTCAACCTGGCTTTGAACACTTCCAAGGATAGGGCAGCCACAGCTTCTCTCGGCAACCTGTTCTAGACTGAAAAGTTTAGCAGATTTATGGTTTGGGGTTTTTTAATTTTTATTATTTTCTAACTGTAACTCTTAAAATGCCCTGAATTGTGGTACAGTGTATCTACAATATTTAGCTTTAGGAATCTATGTTGGAATACTTTATTTTTTTAATTTTTTTTTATAGCTACTTAAATAGATATAAAATATTTGAATTTTTGAATGTGTTTTTTGATTGTTGAAGTAGATATTGTAGATGTTTCCTTTCTCTGTTTAAGCAGTGCAATGAAAAGCTTTGCCTCTAAATGATTTCAGGCTTGGGGACCAAAAACATTGCATACTTTGGGGCTTGAAAAAGCATAGTTAGACATATCTTCCTTAGGGTAGGCCTGCTTTTCTCCATGGGTATGGAAAGGCAGGTGAGGACACAGCTTTTTGAGAGAGGTGAGCTTTCTGTTCCTCATGCACAGCAGAGAGTGGAAGTGGCAAAACCAAAGATTGATGAAGAGGGGGAGACTCAGCCTAGAATGAGTGAGAACGATGGCCTGGTACATCCTGCATGTTGTAGTCCTGATCAAAGCTGTCTACTAGCCAAATAATTTGCCACCAGTGCTCATGTATAGGCAAAACTACCCTTTGTGCTTTCTCTCTGGCCAGTGGGCAGATTCCCCAGCATTCCTGGCTGGAGACACCTTCAGAGTGTATCTTCTCTATACATGATACAGTCAGTCAGTGGTTAAAGTGAAAGAGATAATTTGCATACTGAACCTTGTCACAGACTTTTTTTTTTAGGATCAGCATATCTACTGCAATAGTAGAAGTAGGGCTTTTCAACTATGATGCTTAGACTTAGTGTACAGATGGATTGGTTTGGATTTTTTTTAATTCGTCTTTGGAGCAGAGAGGCTAGACTGTAGGCAATACCTAGGTGACTGCAAAGCTGATAGCTTCAGAAAGGGGTGAAATTTTTATTATAGAAAGATTACACACATATGCTGGACTATGCCAAGGTACTGGTTTGAGTTATAAAATAGTTAGCAAATGTAGGTTTTCCAGTACATAGTACCAAGCACATTTTGTAATATTGTGCAGCAAATGACAAAGCCATAAGGTGAGAAATTTTGCTTGATAGTAATACCATGTGTAATCTACATGTAAAATCTGTTTCTAAGAGAATACTGTCTCTCAAGATCCTTTTCTTAAACTATATTTGCTCTGTTCATGAAGTTCACCAAATTGAAAAAAAGTTCAAAAGTTCAATAAAATGCTTAGGTTTGGCTACTCAAAATACTGACCTTTAAATGGGAAGGTATTAATATTCACCTGAAAACCTTGGATGGGGGAAACCATCTTTCCTGTATTTGAGGATTTATCCAAAGTGGAATATAAAACTCTCATTATCTTGATGCTAATACCAAACAGCTCTACCTACTAAGCTGTTCCATTTAATCTTACATTGTTCAATGTCACATCTTAATACAGTTTCAGTGGGTAAACTCAATAGTTCTTTTTCTCAGTTGACGATGAGCAGATGTAGGGTTGTGTGAAATGTTGTCTGCCACCTTTGTTTCCTGATTTTTGAAAATTTGTGTGGCTGATTGCACACCTTCTGTAACAAATTGTGCCTTTCCTAATTCAGTCGGGGTTTTTTGTAATTTGTATTTGTTGAGCATCTTTATTCCAAATTTTTGTGATTACATCTGTGAAGAAAGTGTTGAGAAAGAGGCACGGTCTTATAGTAAACAGGAATTTGTACTAATAGACATCTTTTGCAGCTACACCCAGAACCGATGTAAAGAGAAAATTGTCAGTGCACAGTTATCATCAAAGAAACAGGAAATGATACAGTAAAAGCCACCATGCAGGGTTTTGTTTTGTCCTGTGAATGTGTGCATTGAGGTGTTGCCTACCTTTTTTTTTCCTTATTTTTTTCTTTTTTTTCCTTTTTTTTTTTTCTTTCAATATGAAGGGATTTTGAACTACACATCCTTTTTTGCTGACTCCTGTTCTCGCTTCCCCTGATTATTACTTTTATTCATAGGAGCTAGTATGTGAGATCCATGACAAGGACAGTTTTTCCATTCTGGCCTAGATTGCCTGTATGTGTTGCTGCATCAGTTACACGTATTCCTGCCAGCTGTGACCAGGACCATCTTGATGATTGCAGTGTCTGGAAGAGCTGTTAATGTTTTGTCACTTTTGTGATTAGAATCATGCAACAATCAGGTTGGAAGGGAGTTCTGGGAGCGACTGGTCCAAGCCATGCTCCATTGCTGCGTGTGTGTGAAGGGGTGGCAGAACTCTTGGAGTTCTCTGGATGACCCGTAGCTTCCTGCCTTTTAATTGTCTGTTGTTGTCATCTAAGATTTTTGCTACCATACATTTATTTTTCTTATTCTATTATTTTTTGCCCTTTTAGAAGAGTATCTTAGGAACATTCATAAAAATAAAACATTTCAGACACATTCCACAACATTCCTGCAGACATTAAAAAGAACCTACTTTTGTATATGGAACTTATTTGAGAAAGTGTCTTCTGTGCGTTAGAAAGAACTTTGCCTTTTGTCATATTTCATAGAGTTGTAAAATCTTAATTTTTCAAATTTTATTTATTTACAGGCCAGAAGCAAAGTTTGGATGAAGTGATCTAGCTGAGTTGCCATCATGAGCAGAAGCAAGCGTGACAACAATTTCTACAGTGTTGAAATTGGAGATTCTACTTTCACTGTATTGAAACGGTATCAAAATTTAAAACCAATAGGATCAGGAGCACAAGGCATAGTATGGTAAGGTTTCTTTGAAATGTAAATGTGCTTGTAGGTTCCTGTAGCAGAATTTTCTGAGTCCTTTAACTGTTTTATATTACTGAGTAGGAGTGTGAAAAACAATTTTTATGTGCAAAATGGCAGTAGTAAGTGTTGGCTGATTTTCCTCAGTAATGGCTGTTGGTGTTGCTTTTTGACCTATGTCCTTTCCTGATATGCTTCTGTGCACATTCAGGCAGCTGTGCTGAGCCCCACAAATTAATGGAGCAAAATAAAAAAAATGATTAAGAAACTAATCCTAATCCCAACACACGCAGTTTGCAGTGAAATAAAAGCCAGAAATACTCTGTATAACATTTGCTGCTTGTAAATCCTTTTACTTCTGGAAATGGTTTGTTAGGGGACAGTTTCCCTTCCTTTTATAATCATACCGATTAGTGAGCACTTGTGATACTGACTGCCATTGTAATACGTAAAATATGTGATGCAAGTTTAAGAAAACATGATTTCACAACGTAATTCTTTGAGTAAGAGTTCTCTTGTATACTGAAGAGTGTCTGATTGATATAAGATTGGAGACCAATAGATGCTTGTAGCCACTGTTCCCTGTGTGATGATGTTGTCCCAAAGGTAAATGTTTGTTTAAGCAGCTTCTGAGTTTTTTGGATGTTCAAGAAAAGGATGTAGGTATGTCGTGGTTTAAACCAAGTCCCCCAACTCCCTGAGAGTTAGGAAGGAGAATCTAAAGAATGTAGCCCCCATGGATTGAGATAAGAACGGTTTAATTGCTAAGGCATAACACAAAACCCCTACTGCCATTCACTACTACAAATAATAATGATACAGCAAACAGCAAGTGAAAAGAATACAACACCCCACCAGCCACCGACCCATAACTCACTCCACCCTGCCCGGCCGAGCACCATGTGCTCCCTCCTCCATTTTTCTCCAGAGCTCTCCCCTCCAGCTTTCTCTTTCCCAGTATGCATCCTGGGCATCACGTGCTATGGTATGGAATACCTCATTGACTAGCCTGGGTCAGGTGTCCTGACTCTCCTTCCTCCCGGACTCCCCTCCCACCTGGCTGGAAAAAAAAAACCTTGAACAAAAAACACCCTCAAAACATGCTCAAACCATGACATTATCCACCCCTTATTCCATACCATTCACGTCATGCCCAGATCTCACATTTCCAATACACAATCACTCTTAAGTCCACCCCTCGATCATGAGACATCTCTATGTTGCATCTCTGGACTGATGGCCTGAAGTATCTGGGCCCACCAGGCTCAAAATCATTCACCGTCCCCTTCAGCAGTTCTACAGCTTGCTGCTGGGGACTCCATACAGCTGCCTTCCACCTCCAATGCTTCCAAAGCACTGGAGGGGCCCAGTGGATCAGATACCAGGCCATACTGTCCCACATGCCCTGCCACTCATGACTGTCCAGCCTTGGGAACAGTCTACTGGTGCTCTTATGTACTTATCTAAACTTAGACAAGACCCAGACCTGACTCTGCTTAACTTTTGGGATCAGACAAAATGGTTGTGGATGGAACACACTCTGTGTGTGTGCCACCATGCCGAAAACCATCACAATCAGCAGGCAGGTCCCAAGGGCACCCAAAAGCCATTCATAACCGTCAGAACTCTCAAATGATGCTGCTGCACTTGTCACTGGGGCTGATGTAGCTGCCCTGCTTGCCAGCTCTCCCACTATCAGCTTCTCTTCTCCCGAGTCCAGATCTTCCTCCTCTGCCTTGCTGGGAAGTGCTGCCTGGTCTCCTGTATCCTGCTGGGGCTCGGCGGGTGACTTCCGGGGAATATTCTCGGATGCTGCGGGGTTCGGAACGGCGGCAGGACTCGGTTCCTCCTCTGCCTTGCTGGGAAGTGCTGCGTAGTCTCCTGCATCCTGCTGGGGGTCGGCGGGCGACTTCCGGGGGACACTCTCGGCCGTCGGAGGGTCGGGAACGGCCGCAGGACTCACCCTCCCCACAGCCTGATCCCCCTGCTCAGCTACCGCCCTGCTCCGCTCCTCCCCCGCCTGCTCCCGCTGCTCTGCCACAGCCGTTTGGCTCCCCGTGCCGCTCTCCCTGGCAGCCTCAGCTGCCGGCAGCTCCCGGGGCCGCTCCTTCCTGGCTTCACGCAGCTCCACACAGACGACGACGAGGATAAGGACAAGGACGGCGAAGAGCAGCGGGACGGCCTGGTACAAGTCCAAGTCCACGGCCACGTCCATCCCCCCCTGCTGCCGGAGCCCCACCGTATTACAAGCCTCCGACACAAACACAAACACATCCAATCCATACACCAAGTACCCGGTAAAATCCCGAAACAGCGAGATCCAGAGAAAAACCTCTAAGAGCCAATAAATCAGTATTGTGACAAGAGACCATAAATCCGCTCAGATCTGTTCTTATCTCAATCCCTCGGGCCCCACGTTGGGCGCCAAAAATGTCGTAGTTTAAATCAAGTCTCCCTACTCCCGGAGAGTTAGGAAGAAGAATCTAAAGAATGTAGCCCCCACAGATTGAGATAAGAACGGTTTAATTGCTAAGGCATAACACAAAACCCCTACTGCCATTCACTACTACAAATAATAATGATACAGCAAACAGCAAGTGAAAAGAATACAACACCCCACCAGCCACCGACCCATAACTCACTCCACCCTGCCCGGCCGAGCACCATGTGCTCCCTCCTCCATTTTTCTCCAGAGCTCTCCCCTCCAGCTTTCTCTTTCCCAGTATGCATCCTGGGCATCACGTGCTATGGTATGGAATACCTCATTGACTAGCCTGGGTCAGGTGTCCTGACTCTCCTTCCTCCCGGACTCCCCTCCCACCTGGCTGGAAAAAAAAAAACCTTGAACAAAAAACACCCTCAAAACATGCTCAAACCATGACAAGGTAAAACAGGAATTTGGAGATTTTCCAGTGTATTGTAACTCTTAAGAAGCTGACCAGGGGCATAAAAATGCAAAAGAAACATTGAAGAAGAGAAAGGGAGTAAAAAGTGTAATCCTTTTAATCTTACTTCTCCCTATAACCTCTTTACTACCTTGATCTTGTCTTTATCAGCATTTAGACCATATGTGATACACGTGGGGTTTTAATTTGTTTTTGTGTTTTAGCTGGGTTAATAATCATAGAATCATAGAATAGTCAGGGTTGGAAAGGACCTCAATATCATCTAGTTCCAACCCCCCTGCCATGGGCAGGGGCACCTCACACTAAACCATATCACCCAAGGCTTCATCCAACCTGGTCTTGAACACTGCCAGGGATGGAGCATTCACCACGTCCCTGGGCAACCCATTCCAGCACCTCACCACCCTCACAGTGTCTCCAGTCTAAACCTCTGCTGTTTAAGTTTTAACCCATTACCCCTTGTCCTGTCACTACAGTCCCTAATGAATAGTCCCTCTCCAGCATCCCTGTAGGGGTAACAGTGAAAGTTACCAGTATATGTTGTTTCTATTTTTGATTTCTTCAGTAAGTACTAGAGAATTTAGTGATATGTTAAAAAAATAAAATTCAAGCCCACATGACATGTAGACATGATTTTGTTAGTTTGTTTTTGAGAGAGTGAGTTGGATTCAGTAGATGCTGATCCTTTACTGGCAGATGTTCTTTGTTAGGTTTGCATGCGATTCTTGATAAGAAACAAGAAAACAGTGTTTATCCTGCTGAAACTTTGTTAGTAACTGGTAAATATCTCGTGAGTCTGCATGTAGTCAGCTGTTGTATTACTTCTTACAGGAAACACCTTCCTGTCATGGGAATGTAATACATTTTGGAGTTGTCCTCAGTAACAGCCTGTGTCACTGAATCGTATGACAGTCTTGGCATTAGTCTGCAAATGAAGTGTTACTCTTTTTTTTTTTTTTAAACAAGTAAAAGCCAGTGACATCAAGATACTAAAGCTTGTTTTAACTTTTTCGGTTTGCTTTATCTTGACCTTAATGCTCCCATTGTCATAAGGAAATTAAGCCACTGTGTAAGTGAAAGCATGAGACCTTGATTTAACATACTTTTCCTCTCTCCTCCCTTCCTTTCAGTATGAAGATTTTATGTGAAATTGATGTGCTTTTTATGTTTGAATTGTTTTGGTATTTTAGGTGGTCTGTTCTTGAGTGCCAATAAGTGGCAAAATATCAATATCTTTAGTGAAGTATTTTAGGAAGCAGAGATCCTGCATTATTTTGTGGAGATTGTCATGTGTTAATACTAGGAATCTGTGAAACCTTTCTAAATTTTGAATCACTCAGGTGTTACATACTTCACTATTGCGCTATCCAAAGGTAACAGTGGAAATTTGGTTTAACTGCGGGTATGATATCAGGTGTCTGGAAAAGATGGCAAATGGCATGGCTTAAAGGATCTTGACACTGAGATGTAATAATGTTATTTTTAATTGCAGTGCAGCTTATGATGCTATCCTTGAACGAAATGTTGCAATCAAGAAGTTAAGCCGACCGTTTCAGAACCAAACCCACGCTAAAAGAGCCTACAGAGAGCTTGTTCTTATGAAGTGTGTTAATCACAAAAATGTGAGTGCAGTGTCCTGCTTTAAATGTTAAAAGAAGTAACTGGAAGGTTATACTTTGAAGTCTTAAAAGTGCCTTCAGAGGTTGACATCCTCTGTAGATTATATATAGAGTTTTTCATTGCCTAGTATCTCCATGAGAAGTACAGAAGGATCTTTCAGGAGAGCTATTATTGACTAGTTTTAATACCTGCCCAGTCTTTAAATACCGCCTTCAAACTCAGGAAGGGAGTCAGTGTTACATTGCTACATTTTACAAGCAGCTGGAAAATAAGAATGCCATGAGTGATAAGTGCACGCTTTTATTTCTGTGTCCGCTGCTAGACAAATAGGAGAAAAAGGCTGTAATAATTCTATTGCACCAGTTTTTTTTCTTGGTGCATGAATGAGTTGGGGATTTTATGTTGTGAGAATATGAACTGTCTGATGCTTGCAAAGCTGTGGAGTAGAGCAGGTCATAGAAAGGTTTGTTCCACATCACATGGGGAGAGAATAATAAACGGTAAATTTATTAGAGTTGAACTACATAAGGCTGGCATTGTCCATTTTCTCGTTCAGAGTTGGCTGTGTGCAGTCTTCCTCGCCTTCCCTCTTAATTCCCCTTCAGTAAGATAAAATGGCTTCTAGGGAAGGAAACAGGGATAGATGACTTATTCTGCCTCTTAGCTATTCGGGAAAATTTTGTGTATTTTCTGTGTCAATGGCAAAATTGTATCTCTTATGTAGTCTGTCAGTTTTTAATTTTATTTTTCTTCATAAGCAATAAAAATCTTACCAGCTCTCTTCAGACTGCAAGTAGGAGGCAGGGGAAAACTGACTAACTTCCTTAGGTTTCAAACTTTTAGTGTCACCTTGTTAATGCACAGAGTGGTTTTTGATTGTGTGACTTGTGAAGAAAAAGTACTCCTTCTACAATCTTTAGTATCTATTACAGCATATTAGGCATGTTGAGCCACTGAGCATCTTGATGTACCAGGAGGATCTCATCAGAATAATGGGTATCAGTTTTGAAACATTGACATTGCAACTTTGCTATTGCTGTGGTGCAATTATACTTCCTTTCCCTCTTCCTACAGATAATCGGCCTACTGAATGTGTTCACACCACAAAAATCCCTGGAAGAATTTCAAGATGTGTAAGTCTGATTTGAAATAAAGCTGGGATTTAATTTTAAAAATACACAGAAAGATGAACAAGGGAAAGAATGCAATAAAATGACAGTATTACCTGATTATTACTCTTTTTTTTCATAAGCTACATAGTGATGGAGCTCATGGATGCAAATCTTTGCCAAGTGATTCAGATGGAGCTCGACCATGAACGAATGTCCTATCTTCTTTACCAAATGCTGTGTGGTATCAAACATCTTCATTCAGCTGGAATTATACATAGAGTAAGTGAACTTAAGTGAGGATCATTTCCATTTCACCTGGTTTGGACTTGAGTACTTAAAGATGGAAAAAAATATAGCAGAAAGGGCTAAAAGGAAATCATCACATTTCTGCTGTAATTCTGGAATGAACATTTTCAGTGTTTGATTTGGTAATAATCTGTACAGAACAAATAACAATTTTTGAAGCGGGTTACATTGCCTACTCTAATTCTGTATCATACTCTATTTTAGTAGTCATAGCAGGAAAGAATATCTGAAAGTGTCTCTGCGTTTACTGTTTTGGTAACCAAACCTGAAATTCCATCTTCTGAAAGAACTGCCCATTTTTTTTTTACTAGCAGAATAATGAATAAATATGTGAAGTCTCCAGATAAACAGATGGTGATTAAGACCTGTAAGTGGAAAGACTTTGGGCTCTTCAGGAACCTGCTTAGGAAGGTTCCATAGGATATAGCCCTAGAGGGCAAGGAGGCCTAAGACTCTTGGTTAATATTCAAGGATCACCTGCTACAAGCTCAGGAATGTGACATCCCAACCAGAAGGAAGTGCAGCAGGAGGGTCAGGAGACCTCCTTAGATGGATAAGGAACTGCTGAGAAAAATTCACAAGAAAAAAGAGGCTTATAAAAGGTGGAAACAAGGACAGGTGGCCTGGGATGAATACAAGGATGTTGTCAGGGTAGTTAGGGACCAAGTTAGGAAAGCTAAGGCCCAATTGGAGCTAAACTTGGCAAGGGATGTTAAAGATAATAGGAAAGGATTTTATAGGTATGTAGCGGCTAAAAAACAGACTAAGGACAATGTAGGCCCCCTCCGGAAACTTTCAGAACTGGCTACACAGGACTTGGAGAAGGCTGAGGTTCTGACTGGCTTCTTTGCCTCAGTCTTCACTGGCAAAGGCTCTGACCGCAGCACCCGAGTCTTGGAAGGCAGATGCAGGGACTGTGAAAACCTAGACCTTGGGCCCACTGTAGGAGAGGATCTGGTTCGAGACCATCTTAAGAACCTGAACGCACACAAGTCCATGGGCCCTGATGAAATCCATCCGCGGGTCCTGAAGGAGCTGGCGAATGAAGTTGCAAAGCCACTGGCCATCATATTTGAAAAATCATGGCAGTCAGGTGAAGTTCCTGATGACTGGAAAAAGGGAAATATAACCCCCATTTTCAAGAAGGGGAAAATGGATGACCCAGGGAATTACAGACCAGTCAGTCTCACCTCTGTGCCTGGCAAAATCTGGGAGCAGATTCTCTTGGAAGGTATGCTAAGGCACATGAAAAACAACACGGTGCTTGGTGACAGCCAGCATGGCTTCACTAGGGGAAAATCCTGCCCGACCAATTTGGTGGCCTTCTATGACGGGGCTACAAAAGTGATGGACAGGGGTGGAGCAGTTGACGTGATCTACCTGGACTTGTGCAAAGCGTTCGACACTGTCCCACATGACATCCTTGTCTCTAAATTGGAGTGTCATCAATTTGATAGCTGGACCACTCGGTGGATAAAGAACTGGCTGGATGGCCGCACTCAAAGAGTTGTGGTCAATGGCTCAGTGTCCAGCTGGAGACCAGTAAAGAGCGATGTCCCTCAGGGATGGGTGTTGGGGCCAGTCTTGTTCAACATCTTTGTCAGTGACATGGACAGTGAGATTGAGTGCGCCCTCAGCAAGTTCGCTGATGACACCGATCTGTGTGGTTTGGATGATACGCTGGAGGAAGGAATGCCATCCAGAGGGACCTTGACACACTTGTGAGGTGGGCTGATGCCAACCTCATGAAGTTTAACCATGCTGAGTGCAAGGTCCTACACCTGGGTGGAAGCAGTCCCAGGCAGAGCTACAGGTTGGGCAGAGAGGAGATTCAGAGCAGCCCTGAGGAGAAGGTCTTGGGAGTGCTGGGCAATGAGAAAACTTAACATGAGCCAACTTAAGTCTGCACTTGCAGCCCACAAATCCAGCTGTATCCAGGGTTGCATTAAAAGCAGCATGACCAGCAGGTCAAAGGAGGTGATCCTGCCCCTTTATTCTGGTCTCATGAAACCTTGCTTGGAGTATTGTGTGCAGTTCTGGTGTCCTCAAACATAAAAAGGACGTGGAACTGCTGGAACAAGTCCAGAGGAGGGCCATGAGGATGATCAGGGGACTGGAGCACCTCCCATATGAAGAGAGGCTGAGAAAGTTGGGGCTGTTCAGCCTGGAGAAGAGAAGGCTGCATGGAGACCTCATAGCAGCCTTCCAGTGTTTGAAGGGGGCCTACAGGGATGCTGGGGAGGGACTATTCATTAGGGACTGTAGGGGTAATGGGTTGAAACCTAAACAGCAGAGGTTTAGACTGGATATAAGGAAGAAATTCTTTGCTGTAAGGGTGGTGAGGTACTGGAATGGGTTGCCCAGGGAGGTTGTGAATGCTCTATTCCTGGCAGTGTTCAAGACCAGGTTGGATGAAGCCTTGGGTGATACGGTTTAGTGTGGGGTGTCCCTGCCCATGGCAGGGGGGTTGGAGCTAGATGATCTTGAGGTCCTTTCCAATCCTAAGTATTCCATGATTCTATGATTCTATATACCTGTGTGTCACAAAGCATTCACTCGGACTGTCCTCAGGCAAAACTGACTACTGCTTTTAAATGGCATGTGTGTGTTGCAATACAGTCAAGACATTCTGAATTTAAGTTGGCCTGTTCAGGCTGAACATTTCATATATATATTTATATGTACTGTAAAGTTTGCTTGAGATGGTCTAGTTACAGCTTTTCAGATATGATCTCTGCTATTTTGGGAAATTGTAAGCTTCTATTTCTGCAGTGCTAGATTTTTCATTATAATCTTTTAGAGAGATTTAAAAGTTTTCATTTCTGAAGTTATGCAGAAGATGTTATTAAGCATATTAAATATGTGATGCTTTCAGGCAGTGCTACATAGTCTTCCTCATGGGTGAAGTACACAGTAAAGCAAATCATGAATGGCAGTTCTGAGTGCTAGGACAGGAGCTACTATATAGGATGCTTGTCCAATTCAGTAGTCCGCCTCATTGTGACTGATGTGTTGTTACGGCTTGCAGGCTGTGTCTGGCAGTATGACATTCCAGTTTTCTGTTTTTCCCTCAAGGGAACAGGGACAACTGCTTGAATAGAGTGTACAGTTTGAATGGGCAAACACTGCTTCCTTTTTTTCAGCTAGCTCTAGTATGCATTGGCTGCCTCATTCCAGTGAGGAGTTCTAGGAGGGAACGTGATGGCTTCCTTCTTGCTTGCAGTTTGCCCTTTACTGCTGTGTTTGAAAGATAGGCAAGGAAGTGTAGGCAGAAGCCTAATCTGCAACTAGGCATTGCACCCTGTGCTTCTTGGTGGACATTGAGACAGGTCAGTGGGCTTCTTGTGTTATTCTGGGAATGATAGGCAGGGTTAGGTTACTTCACTTGCCACAGTTGTGGTATTGTATATTACTGAGATTATCTAGGTTTTTGTGTCCTAATGCATGCGCCCATGGGATTGAAATAATGGTTTTGTATGCAGCTTGACATTTTCTGGTCTCTTCAGTACCTGGCTGTGCAAGATTAATGCTGCAGGTTCTCCTAGGTCATCTTTTTTTTTTTTTGAAAACTGGGTATTTTATGGACATGGTCGAGTATGTAACGTATGAGTGTCTCTTTCTGTGCATCTTGGCGCAGGCAGGAGGGAGCTTCTAAAACTTTGCTTCAGGGGCAGTTTGTGCTCCCATAAAGCAGGAATCAGACCCTCAAGCCTGTAGGAGTCATGGATAAATATAAACATTCGTACATTTATAAAAAAGAACTACCTACTCAGGTAGTTGGGCAGGAATAAAAAACAGCTTTGAGGATAAAATTCCTACCTTTGTAGAGATGGGTGAAGTCTTTGAAATGTGACAGGGATAAGCTATTCCAAAGAGACTATAGGTACAATTGCTTTGTAAATAGTAACATATATATGCATGAATGCTTTTGAAGGACATGGGCAGATACATTTCACTTGCATGTCTTCACAGTACATTTTCAGCCTACAGCTTCTTCTCAGACTTTGCTAAAAGATAGGTATGTTCAAGCAAAATGTTTGTATTGCTCACCTCCTGTATTTGTTATGCCTTTATACTTCAAGGTGCAAAGTATCAAAATCCTGTTTCTCTGTGGAACAAATCAAACAAAACCTCAGAAGACAAAGAGGGCATGCTTGGAAAGAGGTCATATAGTAGCTGCAGTAGTAACTCTCTATACCACTCTCCTGGGCTTTCAGCACTACTGTCCTTAATGTCTAAAGCTTATTAGTTTATTGAAACTAGATACTCCTTAAACATAGTCTACCTTACTGTGGCTGCCTGTGGAACATTCTGTCTGTGAATCTAGTGTACTTCTTTAGTGTCCTCTAAAGCTTTAAGCTTTTTTTGGTGTTGGTAGTTTCACATGGTTTTTAACCAGGTTCTTCTGCTTTTAACACAGCTGTGATAATCTCAGCATCTCAGCAACCTTTTGAAAGCTTGCTGAATGAGTGAAATTACAACAATCTGTGTATGTACCTGCAGCACTGGATGCTGCCTGCCTAGAAATAAGTGGTTTCTTTCACAGCAAACTGGTGGCACCAGACAAGGCAGGTATCAAAGAGTTTTAGACAATTTCACCTCAAAGTTGTAGGGGCAAACTTAGCTGCCACATCAGTAGATAAGGATTTAATTTTGGTAAAGATTTGACTGTAGTTTTACACCTGCTTTAATGTATGATGGCAAATTAACAGTACTGTTTTCAAAGTATTTTGCAGAGACAGAGTTTCCAGCAAGTGTAGAAGTACACATTCATTTATATTTTGCAGTCTGAAAAGGATGGATCATCAGCATTGCCTCAGTTGTGCCTCACTGGCTTGCTGAAGGACACAGTGTCTCATTAGTCTTGCATGGAGGCTCTGAAACACTGCATCCTGTATGATTTTGAGCACTTAATGAAGGTGCCTAATTATGGAAGCCCTTCACACAAATATTTCTTTAGATTTTTAGCCACTGATATTTTACATATTTAAGGTTAGGCAAGATACCTTCTGCTATAGGTTCTGGATATATTTATGCAGCATAATTAACCTGATCACTCTTACAGGATCTTTTGAGACTGTTTATTTAAAACATAAGAGGTTTTGGGCCTTCATGAATTTGGATGCAGTGTAAGTCAACTTACCTTCATGTTTTTGATGGACAGTTCTGTATTGTAAATTACATCATGTTCCTAGGCTTCATGACACTACATGGTGTTCAGAAATTAAGGATGGACAGTATTCTGTAAGCTTTTGCATTTTGTCCTCGTAGTGATTTTTCTCTTAAAAAGTGAAGATCTTTTAGTATTTCCAGTGTTATTCCTTCAGCTTTGAGGAGGATGAGTATAGTTAATACTGTAGGCATGCACCTGGGACTCAGACTCCAAATAATAGAAGTGTGCAAAATTAAAGCTGATAGCATTGTAGCAGAATCTGAAACATGCATATTAAATAGCTGGAATGCCTTATAGTACTTGAATTCATTCATAGTGTTTATAATCTTTTAAGTCAAAGTTGTCTGCAGAGTGTGTGTCTGAAGTGAATGCGTGAATATGTAAGTATGCAAGACTTTTAATTACCCATTAAAATTCTATTGTTCTGAAACTCTTTTGTGGTTTCCTGTCTAATGCAGTTTTCTTAGCTTTCTGAGGAGTTTGCTGAAAGCCATACAAGTACAAATGAAAACTACTGTATCTTGCAGATAGCCATTTTTAAGTCTTTATGAAACAGTGAAAGATAGGGCTACTTACCAGATGCCTGCAGCCCAAATGCTGGATTTCTGTGCAGCATCCCAGGTTTTTCCTCTCATTAATCTTAGTAGAGTGTAGGCAGAAAGGATCCAGGCTTTATCTGTGTCAGTGGGTGTGCTATGAATGATTTTATGATGGCAAAGTTATTCTGAAGTTACTCTGTAATATTTGCTTTGTGACATTCGGTTGTGTGTAAGGTCCTCCTGAGATAATGACTGAGTATGCCTGTGTAATGTTTGTATAAGTAGATGTAAAGCCACTGTTGTCACTGTGGTTTTAGGGTTCAGATGAAGAGAATACAGTTGCCAAACTTTTAAGATGATCTGAAACTGTATCTGGGGATTTACCACTCAAATTTAATGGTTGTGTTAATTTCTGGCAGTTTTTCAATGGTGCCTTTTGGGTTTGGTCACCAAAATAAGTATAAAACCAAGTCCTACATAGGAAACTAAATCTATGTGAGGATGGGGATTTCCTTCCTCTTCGGAGAAACTTCTGCATTGGTTCAAAAGAGGTAATGCAGCTTCAGCTAGTAAAGAAACCTTTTGTTTTTTATGTTCATGTTATAATTTTAATAATTTTTGTATCAAGATGATTATTTTGTGAAATTATTTCAGCAGTTGTCATGTTACTTGTGTTCTGCGTCATAGTAATAACTGTTGTTACAGTGACCAGTTTCTAGACCTTTCCTCAGAGCTAACATTTCTTACTAACTTCAATTTATTTCAGACATTGCTAACCTATCTTGTAATGCTGGTTGTATTTTCCTTCTTTAATTGATATATAAATCTACAGGCACATTAAGGGAGTTAATCTGTAGTCTGCTGAATGCACATGAATTAATGCAAGGGGAAAAGAAGCTGCAGTTAAGCAATATCCTAGTTGTATATGTGGGGTTTAATGTTAGCAGTATTATCTTTTAAAAATGTGAACCGCAGAGTACTTTGTGCTTGTCTTAGCAGTCATATATGATGTTTCTTTTTAAAGGATTTAAAGCCCAGTAATATAGTAGTAAAGTCAGACTGCACTTTGAAGATTCTTGACTTTGGACTGGCCAGAACTGCAGGAACTAGTTTTATGATGACGCCTTATGTAGTGACTCGTTACTACAGAGCACCAGAGGTCATCCTAGGGATGGGATACAAAGAAAACGGTCAGCAACTATAGTCTTTCTTTGGCATAGCTTTATTTTTTGTTTGGCACACCACATTTTACATGTTAATGTTTTTTTCAAGCTGTAAAAATTTTATAAATTAGCCTTGTGACCAAAATGCAGATTCTGGATACACCAATTTGTTTATTCAGCTTAACCCATTAGAAATGTTTGCATTTAATAGGAGAAGAAATTGAGGGCCTTGTTTGTTTAAAAATTCAAATAACATGCCTAGTAGATCAAGTTTCATCCAGGAAGAACTGGAAATATATTTTCTTAATTTGTGGTACGTACCTTGATACACCTTGACCTGACTTTGTTCCTGATGAGGATGTAAACTTTAATTCATCAGTAAATGTGTGTCCTACATTTAATGTTTAAATAACTATATTCAGTGTAGCCTTTCAAGACATAGGTAACTTAAAGGCTGCTGAGGAACAGACAAGTTAAAACTGCCTACTGTGGCAACCAGCCTACTTCAGTCCTGTTGCACTAAGTCCTTGCTGAAAAAAAAAATCTTGAGATAAGAATGTAGATAGTACCTTCATGAAGTATCACAGATTCCTTGGGGTCCATGGTCTTTGGATGAACTCAGAGGAAATTTGTTTATTTTGTCCCTCTGCTTGCATACATCCCTAGTTTTTCTACTCACTCTGTGGCCCTTCTCTCAATATCTTCTATGATCATATAAGGAAGGGATACAGTATTTGAGGGAAAAACATGATAAAAGTACATAGCACCTCCTGAATGAAACAGCTAGTATTCTTTAGGAACCAAAAGTAATGTGTCATTCCTGACATTCTACTGTAGTGACCTCAATTCTGCTGCCATTTCATTGATCTACTGTCATTGTGGTCAGTTCTGCTCCCTTTGTGTTTCCACCTCAGGCAGGCACACTTCACAGAGACCACCATTTGCTCAAGGTATTTTAAACCCTTGATTGATTTGTCTTCCAGAAACGCCCATGAGATGCCGTGATGCTTGAGGCTTTGTTAGCTGTCTCCTGGTGATATGAGGCATGGCTCCTCAGGTTACTGACACAACTGGGGCTTGCTCTCCTTTTCACAGTTCTTAATATAGTCTGCAAACTTGCCTGGCAACTGCGTACCATTATGGCAAAGTAACTTCAGGTTGTGGGTAACCAATAGCTGCTGTGTACATAGAGAGTTGATTTTGTTGTCATTTATAAAAGCCAAGAATAGTAACCTCTATCGGTGTTTACAAGGAAAAAAGCCCTATCAAAGGAATAAGAACAGACCTTTCTTTGCAAGGCTGTGGTTTTTATATCTCTTTGGATCATTAGTTTGCATGAGAGAGTATATGTTCTTCAAATGGCCTCCAGGGTTGGCTATTTTTCCCATAATTTAGAAGTCAGAAGTTGAGTGGACCAAGCTTAATGTCTTTTTTTTCTTTTTAACTGCTAAAGTTTTGTAGAAATCATATATTAAGTTTCTTTTCTTCCCCAAACTTTATATTGGCCACTTTAGAGAGACTAGATAAAAGAACCTAAAACTGTAATCTGAGTCATGCAGCTGTCTTACAGAAGGAATTGCTACAATGGAACTCACAAGCTTTCTGATTTTGCTTGCCCGTTTTACATTTATCTCTGTAAGTAATTTTGACTTACAAAAGTGTGAAACATTCTTTCCACTAAAATGTTAATTAGGTTACAAATTAAGTTAAATAGATTGTGTTCTAGAGCACCTAGTCATGCTAGTGACAGTCCTATTCCTTAAGCAAGCTTGTATTGTTTTGTGCAGCAGAATATCAATTAAAAATTACTTTTATATGAAAAACTCTCTTGTTTTTGCAAAGCCAAATACATGGTTCTTGAGTTGAGACTTGCACTTCTGGAGGATGAATATCTGGGCTGAGTCGGAAGTCAGTCTGCATTTCCGTATGGACTGATGTCATTAAAAAGCTACTGCATAAATTGTTACTCTTCTAAATCACTGCCTGATGAGTTTCCTCACTGTGGAGCTACCCTGATGGGGAGGCAGATATCAAGGATGTACTTACAGTAAGAACCACAGGCTGTCGAGAGTTTTCACCGTTTAACATCAGTGCCTATTTTATCCCTTTGAAACCCATAGTTAAATTACAAGTTAACTTATTTTAGAGTTAAATATTAAAAATTTACAGCTAACTAATGATTAACATTAGCATTCAGTTTAGTTGAACAGGGTCATCTGGTAGCTTTATGCCATTCCAGTGCCTTGCTGAACTTATGTTGGAGGATTGCAATATGTTTTGATGACTGAGATACATACTTCAGAGCACTGTTCTTTTTGTACTGTATGATACACATAGGAAATTTTACTTGTTTTAAAACTAGCAAAGATCACAGACAAACCTGTTATAGACATCTAGGTTTTGATACTGAAGAAGATAAAGCACATTTAAGTACTTTATATTAAGAAACCAGGTCTTGCAAACTGAAGAAATTCAGAACTGAAGGACACCAAAACTGCTCATGCACACATACCTTAACATACTTTGATTTATATGCAGTTACATGCATCATTATCAGCAAGGAAGCTTTGAAAAGCAAGGAAAACCCTAAACCATCTGAAGCAACTGCTTTTAACTTCCCTAGTATGTGCACTGGTTTAACTTCCATTGCACGTGCTATTTTTCTCTTAGTATTATAGAAAATAGTAACTTCTCTCCAAACAAGGTTTTTAATTAAAAAATACACTCTGACAAGCAATAGGTTTTTGGAAAGAATTTTCAAGTCTGTAATGATATTGTACTCAGTCTTTTATAGATTTATATACAGGAGCAGTCCTCAGTGTACAGTTAATCTAGCTTAATAAAGAAGTTAGAGAGACCTATAAGTAGGCAGGCTTTGTTTGATTAATGAAAGCAGCAATCCAAAACATCCCCAAACATTGTAAGTTTGGTTTTGTAGGATGACCAGAAGAATGGTTTCTACTGTTTTTCTTCACCTCTGAAGTAATTTGTCTTCTGAGGCATGAAAATAAATCATTGTCTCATGCTATTTCTCTTCCCGGACTTCTTCATGCAATTATAGGTGTCATTTTTATCATGTTGGACACAAACTAATTATGACAGAGTTGGGTATATTATGGGTTTTGATAGCAGTAGATTGTTTTGCAGATGAAAAAGCCAACATAAATAACTTCATTTTAAAAGCCAAATGCAAAACTTGGCTGCTGATCTTTGGGTCTCTAAGCCAAAGAATGTGTACTTTTTTAAGTATTTGAAAAGAATTTTTAAAGAAAAAACACCACTAGTCAAAATGTTTTCAAACATTTGTTTAAATGAACCAGGCCCTTAATTTTGACCTATTAATATGTACAACTATGATCTCCTATCATATGATTTAGATACTATTTTAGAGGAACTATAAATAAGGGGGAATGAATATTTTCAAAAAGAAGCAACATTATTTGCTTGATATTGTTTAGCTCCTTCAGAGCTTTTACGTGTGATTTTTAGTATACAACTGTTCTCATAAAAGTATTTATAATAGTACAATTTCATTATTATGATTTCAAGAAAACTTGTGCATCCAAAGTTAACAATATCTCTGAAAGTAACCACAAAAGAAATTGGCATACCTGTGAAAAGTAAACTTTTGCATCTTTGAGTATGACTTCTGAGTGATTAATTTTAAGGTATTGTAGAAAATGTGTACTTTGTATCCCCCCCCAAAAAAAAAAACAACAAAAAAAAAGGATTTTGAATTTTTCTTTTGTACAAGATGTTATTTCAGGAGAAATATTTTTAAACAAATAATTTTAATTGAAAATCTTATAGGAGCATACTAATTGTCATTAACCGATCCTCTAAAATTCTAAATGATCTTTTACTGATTCTGTTTGCTTTTTATTTAAAGGGAAAGAGAGATGCATGGTAATCTGACTTGTAGAAAATACTTCATGGCAAATTTAAATTCATATGTAATAACCCATTAATTCTCCTCCTAAATGTTTAGATGCACAATTTTTTTAAAGTTTGGTTTACTTTGCTACTTCTAAAATTATTCCTACAGCTACAGTAGAATTACTTTCATGAAACACCTTTGGTGTTCCAATCTAGTCTATTGGCAGAGGTAGCTTTGCAAGCCTCAGAGCTTGGAGAAGAGCTTTACTCTGCTTGATTCCTGTGTATCCCTCTCTCTCTCTATGCTCTAGCTCTTGCTCTAGCACTGTGTTAAACAAAAGGATGTTTTTCTGCCTTGCATTTGAGACAGTTAAAAGCTAATCCTTATATATGGTGTATTTTAAAGTGTTTTCATTGATTAATATAAAGACTTGCTCTTCTTCCTGTGCTGTCTCTGCAGTTTATAGAATGCAGTCATGTTATGCTTCTTTTAATTTTAAATGACCTTTTGCTTTGCTTTTCCTTCTTTTTGTGCTACAAACATAGTGGATTTATGGTCTGTGGGGTGCATTATGGGCGAAATGGTTTGCCACAAAATCCTGTTTCCAGGAAGGGACTGTATCCTTGTGCTGCTGCAGCAGGTTGAATTAGTTAGGAAGTGATTAACCATTTTATTGATGTTGTGTCATGAAAATGCATATTGTACAATTTTTTTTTATTAAATGAACATGGATTTTTCTTGTGATATACTTAAAAAAATTCAAGAGCTTCATTTATATTCAGGCTGCATCTAGCAGTAGGACATAGTCTCTGCTGGTCCTGTAGTTAGCATACATTCACCTTCACTCATTTTCATTACACACGCTTTTTATAGTCACTTCATGTTTGTGTGTCTAGATGTTTTTATTTACTTTATTTTAATAACTATCTTTTATGTTAATATCATTGCATTTTGTTTTCAGTTGACATTTGGTCAGTTGGGTGCATCATGGGAGAAATGATCAAAGGTGGTGTTTTATTTCCTGGTACAGATCGTATCCTTACCTTTGGCCTAGGATGTAGTTGTAAAGGGTCAAAAGATACTGCAGCAATATAGTTCCAGATTAAGGTGGTTCTAATTCGTAATATTCTGGTTTTAAACTGCCTTTTTAAAATACAATTTGCAAGTTCATTATTTTGCTTCCAGGAAGCTGCAAAAATTTCTACAGTTATACCATTTAAAGCAAAACCACAACATAGCATTAATGTGTATGACTGTCTTTAGAGATTAATACTAAGTAAGATGAACAAAATACCACTTGGGCAAACAGGCTTATTTTTTCTTCCTCCTTTTTAATTTGTTTTCCTCTTTTTTTCTTTTCCCAGTTTAACACAGTGTCTGTCCATTGCTTTTGGGTGTTGTCACATTTAAGACAGATTTGTTTTGTTTTGTTAGGTGCTGTTTTACTGGTTCACATGCATTGCTTTTTGCTTTGGAGATCATTTCTATGTAATAACTTACTAATCTTGTTTACTACCCAAGCATGTTAGTAGTTGTTAACTCTTTACATTCCATAGGAAATGTGTACCAAAAATTCCTAACCTGCTTCATTAGTTACACTCTGGAGTTTTGTATTTTTGTATGCTGAAATGATCCTGCAAACAGCTTTCAAAAATGTCTGGCACTTCTGTCTCTCTGTTCCATGAATGGCTTTGTGGTATCTGTGTGTCCTGTGAACAGTACTTCAGACAAAGGGTCTGCTCCAAGTGAATAGAGCTGAAACCTCTGGATCATTGCTAAAATTAATGGATCTAATTGGAATTTGGCATCTTGTTTTACTGGTGGTTGCACATCAGAAATCTTTCCCGCTTTTGCTGCAGGTTAACTGTTTAGTAACTGATAGAATCCCATTTGGGATCAAGATTGGGTGAAAATTTTGAGGCACAGTGAAAAGATCCACGGCATTCTTACTTTCACACAGCTCTGTCATTGCATGAGCTGCACCATGCTTAGCTTTATGCGTCTGGTTTGCAAACATGGCTTCTCAATTTAAGCTCAGTGCCATACAATTTAAATACCTTGTTTTTTTTTCCCAAGGCCTATACTAAAGCACTGTAGAGATTGAAAATCTCAATGTAAAGGTCTGCTGTCAAGTTTTAAGAACATAAGAGGAGGCCTGCATCTGACTAAAGGTTTATGTAGGCCAGTATCCAGTTTATGGTGGTAGCTGAAGAGAAAAAGTTGGGGAGAATATATAAGCGCATATAAATTTTTACCTGAGCTCTCTCCCACTATCTAACCATTTGCAAGTAGGAATTCCTGAGCCAAATATT
The DNA here is from genome assembly GCF_012275295.1 of Melopsittacus undulatus. Lineage (NCBI taxonomy): Eukaryota > Metazoa > Chordata > Aves > Psittaciformes > Psittaculidae > Melopsittacus > Melopsittacus undulatus. The sequence continues at coordinate 92,574,123 of NC_047530.1, forward strand.
TTCTTATTCAGTAATATGTTTTAAATTCTTATATTGAGAACAAGTCAATCTCCCCTGTACCTTGTGTAAACTTCTCAATTAAGACATTCCTTATGCATCCTTGAAACTCTTCAACTTCTATATTTGAGTCTCTGACAAAATTGTCATTGATATGTGGGGGCCAAGATTCCATCCTCTGTGTGCCCACTGGTGCTCAGTGTTGCATGTTGTTGGTGACAGATCACCAACTTGGGAAAGTCCAGCTGGGCTGAGGTATCAAGATGGGAATGAAAGACAAAGCATCTGCAGGGATAAATCTTACGAGTAGCTTCTATACTGTGAATATGTGTTCAGATTGGGAAGCAAGGTCTTCTCCAGTACCTAAACAGTGCCTTCATTTAAATTTGTTTAATAATGTTTTGTGAGCCTTTTAATTTTCTGTTTCTCAGAAGTATATCCTTTTCTAGTTAATTACAATTTTGAGTAAAATACATGATGCCGGGACTACATTATCATAGTCTTTCATTGTTTCACTGTTTTCTCTAAGATAGTCCCAATAAATGATGGTGAACTTGATATTCTATTATAATTTTCTATGTTTTGTCTCTGTTGGTTATTTCATGTGGTTTTAACATAACTTTCTAGCCAAAAATTAGACACAGTGTTTTTCTTAGCTGTATAACCTTAGATATTGATCAATGGAATAAAGTTATAGAGCAGCTAGGAACACCATGCCCTGAATTTATGAAGAAATTACAGCCTACAGTCCGAACTTACGTGGAGAATAGACCTAAATATGCTGGATATAGTTTTGAAAAACTCTTTCCAGATGTCCTTTTCCCAGCTGACTCTGAACATAATAAGCTTAAAGGTAAGCTCTGTCTTCTGTGTGTTGTATATGTTAAAAAGTTTTAAAACTGTGATGTATTGAACAGAAGCATATCTTAGTTTTATTCACTCTAACATTGTCTGTCTAAGGATTTAAATACTACAATATAATGGGAGTGGATGAGCGTGCTGGTGTATGCTTATCTCCACTTTCTCATTTCTAAAACAGCTCCTATTCTGGAGATACTTTTGTAAAGAAAAGTAAATATATACATTCCTCTCAATGACAGATACCAACATGATTTAGAGAAGAGTGGGAGGAGGGTGGCTTGGAAGTTGTGTAGGCAGAGCAGATCTTCCTTCTCTAGGGAGAATAAAGGTTTTATATTCATTATACATATTCTGTAGTTATTGCAATAACTCATTGGTTTAAAAAGTCATCTACTCAGTGGAGTCGCAGACCCACCATATTTTTTGTGAGTAACAATACATGACAGTTTTTTCTCCATAAACTCTGAGGGGGGTAATAGGTGTTTACCCACTGCTATTCCAGACAGGACTATGCTGCAAGGTGAGTTACATTTTACTTAAGGATGTCTAAGGGGTGCTCATGCTGCCTATATTATATACTTATATACTATAAGTAGCTTATGCTACTAAGGGGTGCTTTATGCTGAAAATGTGTAGTGGAACATGTCCAGCCCCTTTCCCACCTGTGTTATTCTCTTCAAATTTTTTTTTCCTTCCATCAAATGGACCACTTTCCTAAACTCCAGATTACGTGAGGGTTGCATAGATATTAAACTGGAGTTTGTTTACTCTAGGTCTCCTCTCCTTAGGAGCTTTGGAATACTGTGCAATTGCACTATGTGTCGAACTGGTCTAAATAGAAAATTTTACTTTTACAGCAAGTCAAGCAAGGGATTTGTTATCAAAAATGCTGGTTATAGATGCTTCTAAAAGAATCTCAGTGGATGAAGCCCTGCAACACCCATACATCAATGTTTGGTATGATCCTTCAGAAGCAGAAGCTGTAAGTTCTTGTTTTAGGTCTCTGATTAGGAAGGTACTGTACTAAAGCAAACTTGTGATGCTTGATATAACTGCTTGAAAGATTATTGATTGATCTACACATTTCACTAGAAGCTTAAATGAGCCATAATCATTTTTACTGATACAGATAGACATGTTTATTAGAAATAGTATTAGGAGTGGGTGCAAACCAAAGTACCTGTATGTGTGTATGTTCATGTACAATTGCATCTAATCTCCTGGACATGTTGCAGTGCATATGAAACCTTTTATTTAGGGTTGTAATTTATAAAGCTTCAGTTATTTGGCATGATTGTCCTTGATAGGTTTCTGAGGTATTTACTCCTGGGTGAGAGAAATATTCTCATTAGTTGCAGCAATTGATAATACTCATAAACTGTGTTTAAGCAAAATCACAGTATGAGATTTTGAGCTTTCAGTTAGTAACACTGATGAGCAAAAGGAGTAATTGAAACTTTTTCTTAAAATTCATTTCAGGAAAATTTCAGCTTGTGAAAAAAGTAACCTTTTTTTAAAAAGGTGGTTGGTGGATGTGGTTGATCCACTAAGAATAGAAAAGGATGCTCGATGTAAATGGTGAAATTAGATTTCTGTTGATCTATAATAGCTAGAGGGAAAATTTAGTAATTAGCAGTAGGTAGATAAAAAGGGCTGCTTGGGCTGGAGATGACTCTGACCAGAGTGTTCAATTTCTATTTCAATTATTACGATAATGTAAGCAAATCTGTTAATCAGAAGAACTTTAAAACATGTAGCAGCACCTAGAAAATAAGCCAGGTCCAAGTATAAGAGGATACATGACCATGTAAATACAGCATTTTTTATGTCAGCTACATATTCTGAGTACGAACTTTAATTTTTAATTTGTTCTGGTTTGTATCCATTTTAATTGCTTTAACCTGAGTTAGTTTTGTTTTTCAGCCTCCACCAAAGATACCAGATAAACAGTTAGATGAGAGGGAGCACACGATAGAAGAATGGAAAGGTAAGAAAGATATAATAAGACTTTTGGGAGTAAGCTAGGTCCTAGTGATTACTGTTGTTAAGGTTCTGAGCAACCTAATAGTATTTACCCAAACTGCTTGGATTTGCAAGGCAATAGGTCAGTGCTTCACAAGCTCTTGATTGTTTGGACGCTAAAAAATTTTCCTGCAAAGGTGCTAAGCCTTTGTAGTGAGCTTAATTCCTGCTCATTTCAGTCACATTTTGCAAATCACGAAGGCAGTGTTTCTAGGGAGGATAACTCTTCTGGACTAACTGCTACAGCTAGAAAAGATGCAAGAGCTTGAGTAATACAAGTCTGAAGTAGAAGCACTAGTCTTCAAGTGAAGAGCATACCAGCAGTAACTACACTCCTTTTAAATCAAGCAGAGGGTTTGAAAGAAGAAGCTATAACAAGTGTTAGTGGTAGGCAAGGTAGTTGAAGTTACGACTGGTGTGGGAAATGTTGTTGGTTATCAGCTATAGGATCCTGAGGAAGTACCTGAGTTTGAGGTGTGGAATGGATAGTAGTATGATGTAAGTCTTGTAGCCCCAAGTGCATGGTCTTTAGTGTTCAGTACCGGTTTAGTATCTATATTTCCTAATCGTATATGAATTGTAAAATGATAAAGTATAAGGGGAACACATTTGTTAATTGGCAAACTTATGCTTCATTTTGAAAGTGCTTCTAAAAGGGTGGTACAATTGCAGAGGTTTTAGTTCTATAAAAATGCAAATCCAGACTGCAGGCTATAAATGCTGCACTTAATCAAGAATTTAGTGCAGTTGAGCGTTCTAATACTTTGTGCTGAAAATGTCCAGAAAGGGATATCAGACCTCTATAACTTTTTTATCCCCAGAGGAAAAAAAGACAAGGCAATTTTTTCATGAATCATTTTTGATATTGCATTGTGTTGGCTGGTAATGGACACTACTCCCACACTTTTAAGTCGCTTTCTATTAGAAACTGATTTTTAATCGTAAAGGCAAAGATAAGGAAAATTGTGGAAATTCCTCCTTCCAAGCAATGTTATCTCCCTTTTGAGGCAGATGTGCTGAGGATATTTCAAGCAATATAGAGTTTACATTTGAGACTCCCACAGCCCTTGAAATTGTACTTCTTAAATGCTTTTTTATTCTAAATTGTTTGTACATTGCATTAGTTTGGCAGTGACAGATAAGAAGTAGTATTCTGACCGTCAGCTCTTACGAGTTGCATTTAACATGCCCTTTTTCTATTGTTACTTCTCTAGATTCACAGCTGAAGTATTTTCTGAGTAATAAGCTGCCATTAGCCTAGAAACCTTCTGGCCAGGGTGTATGATTGATACATGTTAGAAACACTTCTAAACTGTTTAAGGATGAGGAATTTCTGTAGCTGGAAAATAAATTTGCTTTCATTTGGAGTGGCTAGTTATGTGGCAGTACTGTATTGCATTTTGTGGTGATCTGGACCTTTAGATGTTCTTGCTGAAGAAATTTAGTGGCAAATGTGTGTCAGGAGGATGGCAATGTTGTATGGGCTTGTTTCTACCTATTCCTTTGAAGACTGCTGATGAGTTTATCTGTACTAAAGAATCTATTGATAAATACTGAGAGATTAAGACTCCGTTTATCCTCAGGTCCCGAAGCAGCCTGGACTTAAGAGTCTTAGAGCAGTATCAGTGAGTTCTTGAGAATGCCAGACCATTGTAGCTCCAATTTAAAATAATTGTACATTTTTATATCACTTGCCAGTTGTTCCATAGCCTACAGCCTGTTGTTCAAACCTAATTCTGAACAGTACTAAATCTATGAAATTCATGTACATTATAATGGGAGATGTATTATCAATCCAGTCTTGGATTTGCAAATTCATTTTTGTCTTCCTTTCTCTGCACTTTCAGAGTTGATATACAAGGAAGTCATGGACCTGGAGGAGAGAACCAAGAATGGGGTTATACGTGGACAACCAGCCCCTTTAGGTTGGTTACAATAAAAGAATAGTTCAAAGCTACATTGAGTTGTAGGACAGGAGGGAGGAAAGCTATTCAGGATATGCAGGAGTAACTGACCTCAAATGTATCACAGAATCACAGAATCCCAAGAGTTGGAAGGGACCTCGAAAGATCATCTAGTCCAACCCCTCTGCAAGAGCGGGGAAACCTGGAGTACATCACACAGGAACTTGTCCAGGCGGGCCTTGAATATCTCCAATGTAGGAGACTCCACAACTCCCCTGGTCAACCTGTTCCAGTGCTCTGTCACTCTTACAGTAAAGAAGTTCTTCCTGATGTTAACGTGGAACCTCCTATGCTCCAGTTTACACCCATTGCCCCTTGTCCTATCACTGGATATCACTGAAAAAAGCCTAGCTCCATCATCCTGACACCCACCCTTTACATATTTGTAAACACTGATGAGGTCACCCCTCAATCTCCTCCAAATTAAAGAGACCCAGCTCCCTCAGCCTCTCCTCATAAGGGAGGTGTTCCACTCCCTTAATCATCTTTGTGGCTCTGCACTGGACTCTTTCAAGCAATTCCCTGTCCTTCTTGAACTGAGGGACCCAGAACTGGATGCAATATTCCAGATGCGGCCTCACCAAGGCAGAGTAGAGGGGGAGGAGAACCTCTCTTGCCCTACTAACCACACCCTTTCTAATGCACCCTAGAATGCCATTTGCCTTTTTGGCCACAAGGGCACATTGCTGGCTCATGGTCATCCTCCTATCCACCAGGACCCCCAGGTCCCTTTCCCCTTCACTCCTTTCCAGCAGGTCAACCCCCAACCTATACTGGTACATGGGGTTGTTCTTCCCCAGATGCAAGACTCTACATTTGCCCTTGTTGAGTTTCATCAAGTTTCTCCCCGCCCAACTCTCCAGCCTGTCCACATCTCGCTGAATGGCAACACAGCCTTCTGGTGTGTCAGCCACTCCTCCCAGTTTACTGTCATCAGCAAACTTCCTGAGGGCACACTCAGTTCCCTCATCCAGGTTGTTGATGAAAATATTAAACAGCACTGGTCCCAGCACTGACCCCTGAGGGACTCCACTAGTCACAGACCTCCAGCTAGATTCTGCCCCATTGACCACAACTCTCTGCCTTCTTCCTTTCAACCAGTTCTTGATCCACCTCATTACCTGATCATCAAGCCCACACTTCCTTAGCTTATCTATGAGGATGCTGTGGGAGACAGTATCAAATGCCTTACTGAAATCAAGAAAAAACACATCTACCGCTCTACCATCATCCCTCCTAGTCACTTCCTCATAGAAGGCTGTAAGGTTGGTCAAACATGAATCCCCCCTGGTAAAACCATGTTGGCTGTTCTTAATGACCCCCTCATCCTTGATATGTCTAGAGATGGTGCCAAGAATAAGTTGTTCCATCACCTTTCCAAGGATGGAGGTAAGGCTGACTGGTCTATAATTACTCGGGTCCTCCTTCTTGCCCTTCTTATAGACTGGTGTGACATTTGCCATCTTCCAATCCTCAGGCACCTCTCCCGTTTCCCATGACTTACCAAAGATGATGGAGAGTGGCCTAGCAATGATCTCCGCCAGCTTCCTCAGCACCCGTGGGTGTATTCCATCTGGACCCCTCGACTTATAGATGTCCAGATTGCATAGCTGATCCCTAACCCAGTCCTCATCTACCAAAGCAAACTCCTTGTTTGTCTTGACTCCTTCTGGGGCTATAGGAATCTGGGGCCCCCGGGGAGAGTATGTGGCTCTTAAAGTACCAGTAACCCTTTAAATTCTTTTTGAGATATACTGCATATTTGAATTAAATGTATGGGGTTGACACCTCTTTTTATAAATCTGTTAAATTCCTCTATTATTGTCCCTGTGTAACTGATGCTTCGTTCATTTCAGTTCTCAAGAAACATCTTGGTAGGTAGTAGTGCTCTACTGCCATAAGCTGGTTTGATGTGTGATGTGTAACTGCTATGGTTTCAGATAAAGATATAACCACTATTTTCATCTACTGAGTAGATGAGTAGTAGATGTAGTTTCTAGGTGGGAAAATTACAGAGCACTTTCAGAAACTGTTGCTGAATTTTGGAGCAAAATGTGCCCTTTAACTGTCCATTGATAGGAATCATATGCACTGCTGAAAAATGATGGTAAAAGTTGGACAGCTATCGTGGAGTGTGCTCAGAGTTCACTGAAGTCCAGACTCTGAAAAAAACACTGTGTATCTGAGATTGAATGTATGCAGTCTGGCTGGACACCAGCTATTACCCAGCTGGAAGGGGAGGATCTGATGGGGAAAAAAAATAGGCCTCTTCTTCCTTTAATAAAATATGTAGATGTATTCTAGCTTTGCATCTCAACATTTTGTAGGGCATCTCATCTCTGGCTTTATGCAGTATGGTCTGTCTGTGATTATGCAGGACTATCTGTGATTTTTAACCTTCAGCCATCAGCATTTACTGTGATTTGACAGGTGTCATGCCATGTGGGTTCTGTGGTTCATGACATACCATTCATTAAGATCTGTATTAAAGACTTGTGGATTTTATTTACTTTGACAACAGATTGAGACACATCATGAAACTTGCCAAAACAGGGGAAAGTCATAACTATTAGGAAGAAGCAGACTAATGCAAGTACTGAACCATGCAACTGTATCTGCAACTGATTTGCTGTTTTGTTTCTCATAGCACAGGTGCAGCAATGATCAATGGCTCTCAACATCCATCTTCATCGTCATCTGTCAATGATGTGTCTTCAATGTCAACAGATCCAACATTGGCCTCTGATACAGACAGCAGTCTAGAAACCTCAGCTGGACCTCTGGGTTGCTGTAGATGACTACTTGGTCTTTTGGGGGGTGGGAGGGGGGTCCTTTTAGTCATTAATAGGGCACCTTTAAAATTTGGTGGTATTTTTGAGTGTTTTTTCAAAAATAATCGTAGAATTCATCATAAAGTGCTGTAATTTTAAACTGTAAGTTGTGTTAAAAGCAGCCACTTTTTTGCTGTAATTAACTGTAAAATATTAAACCTGATAATTTTTATTGTGGTTTTAAAATCTGCATATTTGCTTTACTGTTATGCTGCTGACTTTTTTTACTGAATTTGTAAGATTTGTTTTATCAAAGCACATTAATGTTGTGGTCATTACCATATAATGAATTATTTAAGATTTTATAGGTTTTCAATTTTTTAATTAGAATTTATTCCAGATGTTTTGTTCATGATATCCTTCAAAGTTTTATGCTTGGTCATGTGTCCATGTCCAGGTGAAGGGGGAGGGAATTCAGTGCAGCCAGCTGTAGTTTGGGCATACTACTCTGGTGCTGGCAGTGAACAAAATCCTCTTTTATTTTGGCCACTTGCCTGTGATACTTCAGCAAAAGCAACAATTAGTGATTCTTTTTTTTTTAAGAGAAACAGTATACAATCCTTGGCAGAGTAATCATATCTGAACAGTTTTATGAACTTAAGGAAGCAAAGCATATCTTCAAAGCTGCAGAAATATCTAGCCTAACAAAGTAATGTGATATTTTCTGCAGAGTTGTGGCATGCCAAATGTTGTGATTGCCATAAAACACAAGGATACTTCATGAATAATACATTGCAATGCCAATAAACTGTTTACTTCTAGCTTGTAGCCTGTTTTTGTACACACAAAATGAAATGTATCCAGGATGTCTAGACTGCCAAGAGGGAAAACGAATATGCTGTAGCTATACTGTCATGCAATATGTGATTCTTAGGAGTTTTATTTCTTGCTAGTTTTGTCTATGAAGGCAAGTGCTTTTTGGGTAAAAGAGGGAATGACACAAATGCAGTGGGGCAAAATGTCAGCTGTTCTTTCTCCACCAAAAGTAACTGATTGTTAAAAACCATAGGAGAACCTCAGGATTTCTGTAGCTAATGCATTAAGTGAGCAATATATGCCATCCAAAGGAGGGAGAAGTAGTGCTGTATAAATTAATGTTTATCTTCATTTCACCATAAGACCAGTGTAGCAGAAATCTTAATAATGGTTCATTTTAAGTCATAAATATTCAGTAGTTTACAGCACTGATGCTCCAGGTTTCAATACTTTTTAAACAAAAGATATATTGAAATATATAGAACAGTTACTAAGTAGTCATGTAAAATGGTGCTGCTCCTCACAGAAGTATTTTAACTGTTTACATTTTATATTTGCAGAATGATTTATGTGTAACTGACTTAAGTTTATGTATGAGTTTAACAATCATTCAGAATTTATTCCTTTGGAAAATGCAGATTTTTTTAGTGAAGCTAGGCTGTACAATTGATTGCCTTGTGTAGATGCATATTTTGTGTAGTGAATTAGAATGTGAAGAAGATTTTAAATTAGTAATGCTCACAAAAGTGAGCATAAAAGAATACAGAAGTCTTGCCAGGCACAGAGCATAAGCAAATAGTATAACTGGCTACAGAGGTCATTCAGGAATGACAGATGTTCTTCAGTGTGGTTCCTTCTGCTTGTTGGGTTAAATAAGTATGTTTTTGAAGTTGTAATTGAAAGAGGAAAAATGATCTTTGCAGTAAGTTTCAGAAAAAAATAGGAGTGATAGTAATGATTCCAATTTCTGTCATCTTAGAAAACATGCAGGATTACAAGGAATGGTAATGTCTCAAAGATGACTTAAATTCTGTTTTCCTGGCCTGGCTAGACTACTGGTAAGTGCTGTGTGCATGTAATTTTGCTTTCCTCACTTGTATCTGATACTTCAGTATTGCCTTTCTAAACCGTATTTTTTAAGGCAATTATTTTTAATGGATCCTGCCAAACTGTATATTTTACCTCAGAAGAGGCAGGACATGTTTGGATTCATTTAGCACTGAAACATAGAAAATCTGCTCAAGTTCAACAGAGACCGACAGAACAGTCTATTTTGTAGGGTTTTTTTTAATTGAAGTTTAAGCTGTGAATTAAGCCAAAATTTTGGTCATACAACAGTACTCCATTGTTACCTAGGGTCAAATGATATTCTCATCAGCCCAGTGTAATGAAGTCAAGACTGACAAAATCAACTTCTGATGCCTGTAAATGCTGTTAAGAACACAATCTGGTAATTATAATTGCTATGTAAATTTATTTTGGATCCCTCCAGATTGCAGCAGTGATTGAAGTATTTTGAGACTTTGAAATAATTTTTGCTATTGCTTTCCAGTGTCCCAGAGAAAATAGCTTTAAAAATTGAGTTTTTCTTCTTTTAAGGTAGGGTTAATCATAGAATGTTTTGGGCTTATGAATGGGTGGGATTGCCCACGGCAACCTGTTGCAGTGTGAGTGAACTGTACTTAAAGGGATTATTTCAGTAAGGTCAGAGCTTTGCCTGTGGAAATGTATAGTTCACTTTTGGCACCATCTGCAAAGCAGTGTTGCTTTTCTTTTCCACTCAGTTGCCTGAATTTTAGGCAAATCAAAGTGATGGTAAATTCAGATTCAGTAATGAAATTATCATAACAACATGCTAGTTTTAACTTCCCTTTTCATTTATTGAAATATAAAATTATTTCAGAAATAATTGTACACTGCCACTGATAGCAAACAAATGGGCAGCTGGAGTTCAGCTGCCTTTGTCTACTGTTCCGATGTTAGATTATATACTATCTAATACACTGTACAATTTTATTCCTAAGGTATTATTAAGCTTTATTTTAGTCTGTAATTCCAAAATCTTCTCATGACAACAGGCTTCACTAAAGTGCATGCAACTTTGCTCTTCTAGGGCTGTTTCAATTCACTAGGAGTTGGTAGGGATGGAATTACAGTGAGCTGTCTGATTTCTTATGTCAGGTGAGGTTAAAAGTTGGACAACAATGACTCGATTAATTTCAGCATTCTCTGGTCAGAGCTGTGGCAGGCAGCAAGGATAAAATAGCTCCTCTCTTTTAGAAGTGTGTTAGAAGTGTGTTCATGTGTATGAGAAGCTGGGCTGCTAGAGCTGTACCCATCAGCTGAACAGCCTCAAGGCCAAATTGACCAACCAGATCACCTCTGCTGTATTAAGCCTGCTAAGCTGAGTTGATCTGGTACTTTTCCTTGTGAGGTTACTGTCCAGCTTTGCATTTTTAGTTTTGAAAAAGCTGACTATGTTATATGCAGTAGTACCATTCTGGATAGGAATTCCAGCTAGATACAAAGATAGTATTAGCATAAATTGTTATGTGCAAGTCCCCCTCTGCCAACCTCCGGGTGTGAATTCAAGGAGGTAGAGTGGTTTAGGCCCAGCTAGTAACTTAGATGGGGTGAGCTCTGTTGCAGGCAGTTGAGGCACTGCCACCCTCTGCTGCCTCTGTGTCTGAGTATGGTATTACTGACATGGGTTGGCTCTATGGAGAATTGCTTCTCTGAATGCAGGCTGTTTGGCTAGAGAGCAAAAATTAAGCACCTTGACAGGCCTTTGCGTGAGTGTAATGCCCTACTTTAGAGTATATGGCATTCATCTCAACGCTGCATAAAGGAACATGATCTAAAAGCTTGTACAGGAGGATGGTTCCTATCTAGCCAGGGATCCAAAGTGTATGACATTAACTGTTTCTCAACTAAGATTAGAGGGGAAAGGGGTGAGAGAAGGTAGTTCACCTTACACTTGGGCTTACTGTTGCCAGTCGCTGAAGGAGGTGAATTACTGTTTCTAGATATGTTTTTATTTGCTGTTGACAGCAGCTTGTCTATGCTGTTAAAATTTATTTCCCTTTCAGTGTTTAGATTTTTACATTGAGGACTGGAGCTGAGGCAGAATTGTCTGCATTTTTTAGGATTAGAAAGAGAGGTTTAATGAAGAAATGTGCTAAGACTCTACTGCCTACCCAAATTTTCATTTAATTTATTCTTAGTTAAGGGCACTGGATAAGAGTGGTATTCTAAGTGAACTCTTTCACTCCCTTCTCCTCTTTATATATCCCTGCATTACAGAAACGTGTCATGAATCAGATCACATTGTGTTTCTACTTCTGCAGTTAAAAAGTTAAGCTAGGTTTTCTTGAACTACCTCACATGAACTTTCTATGTTTCTTAAGCAAAACTAACCCATGCTATTGGAACTACACTGAATGTGAATAGAGAAATACACTTCCTTTAGAAAAAATAAACCTACTGGCCAATGTTGAGACAATATCAGTAAGTATGTTTCTTATAGATTTCACATAGGATGGTCATGTGTAATATATAGCTTGTGTACAGTAATGTACATCTAGAATATTGTGTTAGCTGTAAATTGGTGATTTTATTATTGTAGTCTGGTTTTGTAGGTAAAAATAGCTTACTAGTAACGTCAGCTCATCCTTTACATTTTACAAAAGGAATAATTCTTGGTAAGCTTTGCATACAGATGAATTACTTTTGTAGGCCCAATATCTAGTCTATTTTTGAGAGTTCTTTAACTTTTATTACTAAAGTTTGAGAAAAAACCCTAATTATTGTGATCATTCCTTCTGCCCCTTTTGAAGTATATTCTTAATTTTATTTTGTCCCAAGAAATATGAAGGGGAAGATACACCATTAAAAATGCTGAGAAAAACTGTCTTTTTTTTCTTCCCACATTTGATACCTTTTCCTGCTTTTCCTTTACTCCCTCCAAATAAGCTGTTGGTGGGGCATTACTGAGAACATTGTGGTTTTTTTACTCATTCATGCCATAGGTCATTATGTGTGCACCACTGGAATGTATACATTGTTATCTAGTATGTCAATTGGTTATAATGTTATTTTAAATAAAAAAGGGAAAAAAAAAGTTTGACCATTATGCATGTAGTGTTTCTTCATTGCTAGGCTGGAGTAGCTTTCATAATATGGCTGCAGTTGGAGACTTCCTAGCATCAGTCTTTCCTGAGAATTCATCTGTTTCAAATGGTACTTAAATTCCTGTCTTGTATGTGAGCTCACTCATGGGCACAGTGACATGTTTCTTTCATTTCCCTATTGTCATGGGCTTTGGATGTGCCACAGACTTAATACCAGGCATGTTTGTGACTACTGGAAATCCAGTCTTACTTCATTGCTGTCAACTGTCAATCTTTCCTGGAAATACAGCTGCTGGGACCCTGTGTTTCAGAACAAGGTAAGCCATTGGCTGTGAAGTGTAGGAAAGGAGGGCCCAGTCTGTGTGCCCTTGGGGAAAAATCTTTCTCAAAACTTCATCTTGGAGCAGCCTAAGGATGTGCCTTTTGAAGAGCTCTTACTGGAGGCCTAACTTGGGTGCCAGGACCACTTCCTGCACTGGCTCCTCTACCATGGGGCTAAATCCTAACATAATGCTTTTCATTGCTTTCATTTCCAGTGGGATCTCTCTATTTGTTTAAACAAAGAATCATGCTGCCTTTGAGTTATGTTGGTCTGCATATTCTTCAGTTGTCTTTGTGTACCTCTGTAATGGAAAGAGAGTATTGCAGCCTGCTTTGTTTCTCTGGACCTGCTATTTGTGAGGTACTTTTCCAGGAGTGCAGTGAGGTTCAGAAATACTCTTTTTTATTAGCATATGTTAGCATGAAGTGCAGCTGATTCTGAGTAACATATATTAATACAGAGCAAGGTCTTGCAACAGTTTAGTTCTGCCAAGAGATTTGCCTGTGCATGACTTAGGCCAAGAACTAAACCACTCCATCGTGTGCTGGCTTGCATGGAGCTTGTTAGTGAATGTAGATAATTCAGTAAGCTATCGTTAATTTTCCTTTTCATATTAGAAATGCTGTGGAGATTTACATAAGGTTTTTGTTATTCTGTAACATTCTTGTATTCTTGTATTTTGGTTATTTTTTAGCATATGGTTGTGTTGGGTTTCTATCACTGAAAAATGTTTATGCTTTTTTTGCCTTCATAGTAGTAGAAAGGATATTCCAGGCTTGGAAGATCACACAGGTAAAGCCTTTTGTCATGTCTTACTACCAAATCTGTACATTGTAAATGCTTGTAAAGATCCATGAAGCTGGCAAATGAAGTGACAGAGAAGAGGGCATAGAAATGGGAGTTAAAGCTAGGAAAGAGTATATTGCTTTCTTCAAATAAAGGACATAGCATTCATGAGGTTGAACAACACCAAGTGTGTTCCATTTTTTGCATAATTGTCCATGATGGGAAATGCATGTTATGCCCCTGTTGTTCTGCTTTAGGGTTTGCATCCTACCATGGTGTGTTTCTTAGGATGAGCTGGGTAGTTGTAACTTCTTGCAGGCTTTACTTACTGCAGTGGCTCATCTTTAAAAGAACCTGAAATATAGCCCTCATGAACAAGAGGAATAGATGTTGCTGGAGCACAGTAATAGGGAAACGGTTAGTTCTATTAATCAGTTTGACTGAATACAGTTTTGTTTGTGATACTGAAAAGAATTTTATCCTGGATGCAGATTAATATTATGTAGTGCTACACAGTTGACATATGCGGCTAATTTGGAGTTGCAGATCTAGGATAGGTGGGCTTGTCCCCTAGTTCTGCTATATGTACTTGTTACCTAAGTTTAAATACTTAAAGAATATCTAGAATTGCAGCTTCATTTGATTTCTCTGAGACTTAGGCAGCAAACCTGTTTAATAAGCATTAAAGTCTTGCATTTTTGTTTTTTAGGCTTCTAGCATGGCTCTGTTTTTAAATTTGTAGCATGCCAGAAGTAAAGGGAGTAGTCTGCACTTGATAATACTGCATTATTTCCTGTATGTAAATAATCTAAGGGATGTGGGATGGATATAGCAAAAGGTACCCATGTGGGGGTTAGGAATAAAAAAAGGCATTAAATAACCTGGATTTGAATGCCTACATAGAAACTTTCTTTTACTGATTGAGGAGAATTACTTACAACCCAGTTTAGGCTACTCTGATATTAAGGTTTATTTTGTAATGACTTAATGCTACCTAATCCACTGTGCTCTTCCAGGTCAGAATCGTTGTTACAACAGTGGCTTCTCACATTATGCATCTTAATGCTGTTGTTTTAAATAAGCCACCAGGTTCCTTGCAGGATCAGTTGTGACTATAAGTAATAATACAAGACAGAGGAGTGGTGCATAAAAAAGGTGAGGGTGACGCTACTGCCTGCAGGTGGCAGGGCTGCCTCGGTAGAGCACCCAGGTACCGGCCAGGCTGCCTCATGCCTGGGTCTGTAAGGAATCCAACACAGCTGGATATTTTGGGAAGGGAAAATGCAGTGAAATATCTGAATTAACCTATCCCTACAGCTTACTTTATCAACTTCCTTGACTTCTCTTAACCTAATCTTTCCTGGTTAAAATGTTTGTTTGGGTTTGCTCGCTTTAAATGGATTAGATTTCTGTAGGAAGAGAAGTGTTACAGTGAGGTAGAAACAAGTTAACTTGATCTTTAAATATTGAAAGACTTGGATATCTGTGAGATGAAAAGTAAGTAAATACTGAAAGGTGTGCTATCTGCTGGTAGGTAAAAAAGTCCATTCTAAGGTTATTTATTTCCTGACCTATGAGTTACATTCATCTATAATAACAAAATACAGATTCAGGTAATTTTTGGAAAATACTTGAATAAAGTGAGCACCTTCACTCCAATATATACTTTCCCTTCAGCCAGTTGGTGTTGTCATGGCACTTTTCCATTAAAAATCTTTCTCCTCTGAGCCTCCCAAGCTGCCTCAGCTGTCAAAGATACGTGCCAAGAAAGAAGGAGCAGTGCTGTGAACGTTGCCTGGCAAGCAGCGTTCAAGCTGAATCTGGTGGAACAATTTTCTGTGTGCAGGTTCCACGTGGCTCAGAGAGCTACAAATGTTGGGCAGAACTTCCCAAAGAAGACCCTTGGAGGTCAGCCCTGGCTGCTAGTTACTGGAAATTGCAAGTCCATTCTAATGATTTTCTGCAGTGGAAGTGATGAACTTGGGCTGCTGGGTGGTTTGCTGCACTCCTGTGCCCTCATCTCCCTGTGAGCTAAGAACAAAAATACCAGCTGGTGTAGTAAAAATGGTACAAAGCAGGTAGGTGCAAATTGTCCTAGGAAGGTTAAAGACAGATCTCCACCCTTTCTCACCCCCCCCCCCCCCCCCCCCCCCCCCAGTTGCACTGACTTATCTTACCACTGGTTTTGCTATTAAAGTTTTACAGACAAAAATCCCTCAGCAACTGGAAGCATTTTGATGGTAAGAATCTTCTCCTACCTCTATGTCTGATCAGTACGCATCAGCTCATGAGATCTTGCAGCTAATACTGCTCTAGTTTTGGCTCACCCCCCCCCCCAGATACCTAGGGCAAAATGTGCATATTTAAAGTTCCATAGAGTTTATGTGGCCAATCTGATATCACATACATACTCTTTAATAAGTTGCATTTTTTATGAAACAAGAACTGTTTGCTGGGCAAGGAACAATTTTAGTAAATTACCAAGATTTTGGTATCTTCATCTCCTTTGTAGACTTTGTTTTCACATTATCTTCATAAAATAACGCCACTTTAAGGAGAACAAACTTGAACAAATTTTATGCAGGGAGCAGGAAGAAAACTCATTAAATCAGTATGGTAAATCACACTGAATGTGGTAAGACACTGGGACTGCCATCTTCCTAAGCACAAGTGTAGGAGGCCTGCAGCTTCAGGCTCAGCCTGTCCTTCGATTCTGACCACCCCTCCCATGTTGCAGGACTTTCCACTGTTCTTGGGCCAGTAAAAGGTACAGCAAATAAGAAAATGGCAGCAGTACAGCTATGGAGAACAGCATCTTTTGATTTGGGGATAAAAAGGGTGCCCACTCTCTTGGCAGTCTGGCACCTACACTTTCAAGCCTTGTGTTTAGCAGTCTTTCCCAGATGACCCAAATACTACAGCACATGTAAAGACAACGGAGCAAGTGTTACTGAGAGCACAATCACTGTAAAATTACTCATGATGCATGAGTATACCAGAACAAAATGTGCATTTTCACTGGTTTTGTCTGAAATAGAATTTTCTATGCTGTACATCAGCTTGTTTTACTTGGAGCCTTTAGCACTTTGATTCCCAACAGTTAAACATCCTAATGTTGAAAAGAACTCTTCCATTTCCTTCTGCAGGAGGTGATTTCTTTTCTCAGCATCTTCACGAGCACGTTCAGAATTCCTCAGTTTTATCTCCAGCATCGTGTATTTCTTTCGTTCTTGGTCCAGTTCTTCTTCTAACCTAACCACTTGTTTCCTCAGGTCTGTGCTTGTTTCTTCAATTCTTAAAACCAAAAGAGAGAGAGGAAAGGAAAAAAAAGTGTTTGTTTTGTTTTGTTTTTTTTTAAGTGGCTGAATAAATAGTGCTGAAGATAGCTATAATAAATGTGAGTTTGTTCCACTTAGAGCTAAAATATTTTAAGAGAAAGTTTTAAAGAGGGCACTAATTGTCATTTCATTAATGTTGAGTTGAAAGGACAGAGACTTCTTGAAAGCTGGAGCCTCCTCTATTTGTATCTTGAGAAAATATGCTCAAGTCTTACAAAACAATGCTTATTTTTGCCCAATAGACAGTGTCTAAGGAGATGTATTAACTCCTGTGGCTGAGTTCACGTATTATTCCAAAATCATCTAACCTCTGTTTTAATCCTGATACTGTGAATTGCTATATGGATACCCAGTACAGAGGAACATCCTTAGAGGTCAGGTAGGAATGAGATCACATTCCTTCCTCATCATGCATTTTATGCTATTTTTCTGTAAAGTTTGTCACCAACATTGTGGTGGAGGAATAAAATTGTGTATAGTATGAAAAACTTCTGCAAAAATCAATGTTACATGTAAGAAAGAATCCAAAGAACAGATGTTAAAGGTATATGAGCACAAAGCTCTAATGCCAGGCTTAAGATTTTAGAAATCAGGCTTTTCCTAGGAAAAGTGCCCACCTTCTAACTTAACAAACCAAAGCAAACAAGGAGAAAACCCAACCACCAAACAATGAAAACCCCACCGCAAAAAAACCCCAAAACAACCACAACATAAAACCAACAAAACAAAACGAAAAAAACAAAACCACCAAAACCCTCTTAGGTTCACTGATCTCCGTAATATCCAGCTGTGAAGCTGGGGTGTCTGACTTCCCTGTGAAACTGAATGGGTTATTTTTAGACAGGCTAGATTCAACAGGGACATGCTACAGCCTCCACAACAATAAAGGGGGGGGGGAAGGATGACCTTTATGCCAGTGACTGAAGGTCTGTGTTTTGTGACCAAGAGGTAATTATGCAGGCAGTGCAGTGCATCCTCTTAAACTGTTCCTTCATGCACAGCTAGGAGTGGCAATACGACAATTGTTACAAGTTTCACAAGTTAGTCGCACACAGATGCGCTGATTACCGAGTCCAGCAGACTGACACCTGCGCTAGTGAGTGAATAGAAATAGTGTACCATGTCTGCAAAAAAACACCCGTCTTGATGGAGGCAGACTTTTATCACCCAGCTGGTTGTTTTCTGTAATACAAGAGGACTTATCTAAAGCCAGGATGGTTCTACACACAAACACATTCCCTTTATAATATTTTTGTTAGATCCTGCAGCTCTGAGATCCTGATCCCACCACAAGGCTTAGGTCAGCTACAGCAGCCTAAACTAGCTGCCCATGTCTTTAAGTATGTAGAGTCATAGTACTTAACAGCATTTCTCCATACGCAGCATCATACTCCTCTCCAAGATACTTCCAGTTCCTTAAGAGTCCCAGGTGGTAAACATGAGTTACGGAAACTCAGCAGAGAATGCCTGATAATTATAATAACCTTGAGGGAGAAATACTCTTGAACAGGCTGGTTACATGAAGGCCATAAAACATGCTTCCCTCTGACTAAGGGAAAGAAAATGGGCAGTTGATGGTGATAAATAACAGCTTTTCCATCAGCAAGTGCTCCTTACCTCTGCCCCAGGCAGGTACTGACTCTGCTTTCCCTCCACTTATGTATGTGCCAACAAAAAGCTCATATTCCTTCATTAAAACATGCCCTGCTACACACACAAGAGTTCTGCAAACCACACAAGCACACGTACAATTGTAAAGGCACTAATTATTACTTTTGGGGACTAAATTATCTTTAATAAAATAAAGCTAGTGAGGCAGCCCAAAGTTTTCCTGCTAAGCTGCCTCCCTTCTTTGCTAGTTAGCTCCTGTATTTCCACAGGAGCAGACTTTCATGCAGTCTCAAAAGGAGCATATTTTTGCACACCTAAATTGCTGCACATGTTGTAAAAACATTGCAAAGTTTCTGAGAACTGAAAAACTTGGCATGAAATTCTTAGACTTGACAGCACAATCCTTCAGGCTGTAAGTCCTGAACAGCTGGAGTCATCCTGTTTAATACAAAAAGGCAGTGATTGCATCTTGCTTGGTTTTATGAAACTGTTAGTTTGTTAGGCGTTTTTCTCTTAGCTACTTTGCCCTGGAAAACCTGGCATTTTTACAGTCCTCCCCTCCAGCCCCAGTACTGTCTGTCCATGCACAGCTGGAGGGGAGGGCAGGTGTTGGAGCTGAAGCAGCTGAAACTGCTCAATAGCAGGAATGAAAAACAGCTCTTCCTGAACATTCCCTGATGTCAAGAGCAGAAAGCCCCTTTTGGAATGGTTTCACTGATAAGAGGTGTAAAGCCATCTCTCCTCCCCAGGCAGCAGGTAAATGTGTGCAGATACACATTTCCAAGTTTTGCATCCTTGTCTCATGTATAGTATTCTATCCCTGCAACAAAGCCTGCCAGAGCACCTCTACAGAATGAAATGCAAGCCCATACCCTAATTTCCCTCTCATTCTGCATCACTAGGGCATAAAAAAAACCAACAACAACAATTAAGCCATGAACTACCATCCTCATTCACAGACATTTTCCAACACACCATATTAGCAACTGATGGTGTTCTCAGTGGCTGTTCTACCTGCAGTCCAACAAGGTGGGTTCTCCCACTCTGTGATGGTAGATGGGAACCAAACTGCTACATGGTTTGATTCTCCTTCCATCTTCACGTATCAAAGCAGTACAATGCAGAAAAGGTGCAGTCTGACAAACCACAACCATAGGAAATCATAAAATAAAGCAGGAAGATAGCAAGTGAAATTCCTATTCTAAATGCTGTCCCACTGAAAGAGATCACAGTTCAAATGCATTTCTGAGAAAACACTTCAATGACAACAAAAAAAAGAGGCAACAAATGTAGCCTAGAGCTGTGCTATGCAATCCCTGACAATAGTTGTATGTGCTTTTGGTACCATGTTTGGGAAATTGATTGGAAATTGAATCTTATAAATGCTACCAGTTTTAATAATTAACACCTTAACACACAGGAAAAAAACCAAGAACTGGACTATTTGTAAGAAATGGGACTAGAACCTTTCTTTCATGCCATGTATGTGTGCTGCAGAGCCCAGGCCAATGATGATTATTCTGTATTTTAACATGGTGTGCAATTTTGCATATGGCTGTGTATTAAAACATATCTAATTCCTTTAAGCAACAATATTTCATGTGCATAGTTCCCTAAAAGTCATTCTATAAAACACTTAACACACTAACTAATACACACAATATAACTAATACACTAACTCACATGAATAAATATAACTTCCTTGTTATCAATACTTCTTACAGCCTCTCCTGGAAAATGGAAGAAATTTTTCTGAGCACAGACCTGCAGTACAGCACCATCAGTTGCAGTTGTGCAAATAAGCATCAGAGTGGCCTAAGAGCTACACAGTTCACATATCTGCTGTATAGGCAGCATCTTGCTGCTATTTTAAGTCAGCGTGTGGCCTTATGAGCAAAGGATCACAAGTACATCGAAAGTCAAAAGTGAGATTTCTAGAAGTTCAACACAAAAGGGGTACTAAAAAAAGTTGTAGCTGAGATGCAATCCCAACACCACCACCACCAAACCCCCACCAAAACAGAGGAGAGCCAAGATCAGTTTCCTGAAGAATATTTCCATTGGGAAAAGCAGCAAGAAACCCTCAGTTGGTGCCCTCTTGGCACCTGCAGACTAACATTTATTTGTTAAGGCCTGGTCACCCTGGGTCCCCATCCCTCCAAGATGTATCTCCAAGGACACTAGCTAAGAGAGCAGATTTTGGTATTACCTGTGCAGTTCTAGTTTCCAGTGGAAACAGAATGTGAAATACTGGAATTCCCTGTTTGATGGAAATCTCATTTTTTTGATCCTGTCAGATCAGAGGGAGGGAGGTTGTATTCAGAGAGCAGTGAGGAAAAGAGCAGAACCACATCTGCTTTCTCCCAAACCCAAACTCCAGGTCTGAGAACCTGATACGCTTGGTATCCCACACCCATGTTCCAACAGGGGTAATGCTGACAGAAAACTGTCCCCCCGCAGATGACATTACCTTTTGATACTAGTCTCATACTCAGTCCTCTGTTTGCTCAGCTCTGTCTTTAGCTCTGCCACCAAGCTTTGTAAAGCCCTAGAGCATTGGACAGAGTCTCTGGAAGCTGCAGCTGGATTGCTCTGTTCACTGCCGCTGCTGCATGCTTGAAACCTGTCAAAGCTGTTCTCCAGATCTGCAGTCTTGACCTCACTTTGAGACAGTGAGTCCTGAGTTATCCACTCAGTTTTGAGAGAGCTTAAAGCAGAAGAGTCACTGGCCCGGCAGGCTGCACAGCTGCTGACCGAGTCCATCACAGAGATTTCACACGATGATGTAGACCATGTGGTGCTGGCCATACTGTGTGTGCTAAGGGAGAGGCTGGATGAAGGGACATTGTCATAAGTAGAGAGTCTCTGGGAAGAACAAGAGTCTTTAACTCGTTCCCCAGAGGCTGTCCGGCGGTGGCCTCGGAGGGAGTAGAGTCCATTCATCAACCAGTTCCCACTGGAGGAGAGGTTGGGGATATCTAAGGATGAGCTGCCCAACTTTGGACTCACAGACCGTGCTCCCTGCTGGCGGAAGGAGTATTTCCATGGAGGCAGTGTCTGCACTCTTTTGCTGGGGCTGGTGGCAGGCTGAGTCAATTTGCCACTGTACTCTGAAGGAGTGATTTTCACTGCAGGCCCAGGGGTGGTCTCTAGTACTACAGCATTGCTAGAAGGCGAATCAGCAGGGCTGGGAATGCTGTTCTCCGACCTGTTGTCCTCCCCATCCTCCTCAGAGATCCACTCCACAGTACTGCGCTGGTGTACAGGTCTGATTTCCAACTGGCTCCCTGGCACGTCAGCCTGAGGAACAGCGAAGATTCGCCCCTGTTCGCTTATCAGCACTGTCATTAGGTGCTGAACTAGGGAGGTGCCTGTGTGGAGAAAGCAGAGACAAGTGTTTGATGAGACATGGGAAACCTCAGACACATGTAAGGTCCTCCTGAGGCAGGCCTGTGGCCACCATGCACTGCAATGGGTCTGCACAAACATGTGCTCTAGACCTTTCTGTACAGGACTGCAGGAGACAGGAATCTTTCCCTTTGCTGGAAATGGGGACTGTGAAGGATGCAGGTGTCAGCCCAGCTCATGAATATAGCAGAGTACAAATAATCACTAGCAATGATTACTAAGTTGGCCTACTTAATGGCACCTTTGAGGATGACAGACGAGGAGGATACCTGGAAAACAGGGCGTGCCTGTAGCACACCAAGGCAGGGGTACAGAGCTAGTATCAAAATTAGTGTTTGAATCCATGCAG
This sequence comes from Melopsittacus undulatus, assembly GCF_012275295.1. Classification (NCBI taxonomy): domain Eukaryota; kingdom Metazoa; phylum Chordata; class Aves; order Psittaciformes; family Psittaculidae; genus Melopsittacus; species Melopsittacus undulatus. The sequence continues at coordinate 92,596,498 of NC_047530.1, forward strand.
GACAGCATAACCCTGGGCAGATATGCATTCCAGGCCTGCACACACTAATTGCTGGGATAGAGTACTGATCTGTCCAGCCTCCAAAACCAGTACGTTTACAGAGCTACCTTTGCATCCAGTTTTAGTCTTAACAGGCCCAGAGAGAGGGTATATGGAAGAACCAGAACTTTCAGTTCAGGGCTTCTGCTGCACTCAGTGTATAGAGAAACTTACAGAAAGTATGACATCTGTATGATCCATGCACTTGCAGAAGTGTACAGCAAGTACAGAAAGTACTTGCAATTACCTATCCACAGAAATGAGTTGTCACTGTTTCCCAGTAGCTGAGTAGACTGCTGTGAGCCAGCACAGAACGTCACGTCCTGAACCTAATACAAAGCATTTTCTACAAAAGAGGAAAACCTTTAAGGTCAAATACGTAGTCCTGTCTGTAAGTATTGTCCAAAATAGAGAATAAGACTAACATCCTCAGCGGTTCAAGACAAGAGCCTGAATTTAAAAAGGTTTTGGCCTGATAGCAAGAGGTACTGAGCTCAATTTCTATGTTATGTCTGTGAATGCATGGAAGAAAAGAAACCTCTCTGGAGAAGAAAGGTTCCTAACAATTTGGCTGTCACACTTCAGATATTTCTATTTGAACTTCATTATTTAAATTTGAAAACAAACACAATTGAAGTGCTTTTTGTTATGAACTATCAGCAGTATTTTTTTGTTTCAGTTGGTTTAACAGACCCATCTTACCCTTAAACTAAAACTGAGAGTCTTTCCACTTCTCTGTTATTTCTGTTTAACCAATCTTTTATTCTTAACTAACAATAAAACAAAACACTGGCATCACTATTGCTTATGAGTATAATGATCAAGACTAAAATTCCAGCCACTGAATCTCCATTTTTCTACAGTTCAGGTCTATGATAATACAGAATTCCAGGTCAGGTCTCTGCAGTGTTTTTATTTGATGATTAAGAGAGGCAATGAGACCACAGCATCCGTGGCACCTGTGCACCTACACATCGCACAGCACCTCTGCCATCAGGTGAACGGCATAATAAAATACCTGAGGTGAATGAACCTGAACTTGTCATCTGTAGCAACAGAACATAAAACATTTTGATGGCCAAGGCTGAAAGTCTTATCAGCGCTGGAATGCTGGCCAACTGGCCACTAGGGGAAGTCACAGCATCACATAACAGACTGAGGTCTCGGCTATCCCCACCTTTATTAACAACGAAACGACCCAGCGCCTACTCTTGCACCCCTTTTCTCCTCCCCACAGGTTTGTACCTTCCCTGCCTCGAGTGGAAGGTCTTAAACCTATCTTTGATAATACGGCCCGCATCTCTGCAACAAAACTTCGAGTCCCTGGACAGCTACAGTATATCAGGCTGTGTTCTGAATTTGGCCTGCTGCCTTATAATGAGTTGACACCTGCAGGGCACACATCTGCAGTACCTTTCAGAGGTCATTTGTGCAGAGATAAAAAAACTGCTGCTACTAATGCATCTGAAAGGGAGCTATAAGGGTGCTGGGGAGGGACTCTTCATTAGGGACTGTAGTGACAGGACAAGGGGTAATGGGTTAAAACTTAAACAGGGGAAGTTTAGATTGGATATAAGGAAGAAATTCTTTACTGTGAGGGTGGTGAGGTACTGGAATGGGTTGCCCAGGGAGGTAGTGAATGCTCCATCCCTGGCAGTGTTCAAGGCCAGGATGGATGAAGCCTTGGGTGACATGGTTTAGTGTGAGATGTTCCTGGCCATGGCAGGGGGGTTGGAACTAGATGATCTTAAGGTCCTTTCCAACCCTAACTATTCTATGATTCTATAATGTTGGTGTTCCATGAAGGATTTCCATCACGCAGAGCACTGTATGAGCTGTTCCCTACAACTAGGGAGCGGCGCCAGGGCTGAGTTCAGACATCCTGGGCACAGCATCTCCATCTGTGCATAATGCAAAAGAATTGATGGATTCATCCAGCAGGCTTGCCAAGATCTCACAAAACTTGATGCAAAAACTGTGCTAAAACTTGCACCACAGTTGTGCTGCAGTGCCACCCGGGAGAGGGGCTGTACCCCAGCTCCTGTGTCAGCAAGCCAGAGATCATGGCCTGGGCAATTCCTGAACCATATGGAGGTAGATAATTTTCAAGCTTCTTATTTTTACATCCAAAATTAACAGTGGTTTTTCAACTGATTCCTTGGCTTCTGTGAAGTTCTGACCCATACCTAGCCTGCTTAGAAGACTTCTAAGACACCTAGTTATAGCCACTGTAGCACAGCAAAAATTACAGTTCCTCTTTCAGTGTGGACTGAATATCCTTTACAGTGAGCTGTCTAACCACCAAAATGTATCTATACCAAATGACAGCAGTTCAGTAGTTAAGCATGATCCTTCTGATGAACATTTGAGCTTTCATTTTAGCAGTGGGCTCAAAATGAGTTTCATATAATAACTTGCAAAAGGACAGAGGCATTTTCATGTGGTGGAGAGACACTCCCAGGCCAGCAGCGAGTGGGATAACAGAGGTGAACCTGTACACTCCCTCACAAGCACTGATGAAAGGGAGCGCTTCACTTGCTGCTGACTGCGCAGCATACTCTTACAACTCCAAAACACAGGTGTTCTGTTATTTCATAAGAGTAGTGCCTACCTTCCATCATGGTCACCGGATCTTCCATTTTGGGCCGTAATATATTTGGTCCAAATACTGTAGCCAAGTTCTGGACACTCATCTTGTTAATGCTGGAGTGAGCCTGAACTTCATCAAGGAACCTTGAAAAGCCCCCCCAGAAAAGTCAAAGGAGAAGAGAAATAATAAGCAAGTCACTTCTCAGACTGTAGACATTTTGGAGGAGGGACAGTTTTGTCTTGTGCTTATGGAAATTTGATACCTGAAATGCTTCTAGGGACTAATGCAACTAAAACTCAGTAAAAACCTCAGATCCCTCCTAGTATATGAACAAGAGAGGACAAGATGGCTTCTGTCAAAAGTACCAGTTTATCAGCCTACTGGGTATGAAATGACAGATTATCACATTATTATAGGAAATCTCCAATCACATGGATTGACTTCTGCCAGTTTTCACTTCCAGATATAACAGAGGTAAAAAGACATTTCAGTCATGTCCTTGTCCTCAAACTAGAAGCCTGTGGAAAGAGCTTTGTGACTTGAATCTAATAAAATACAGATAGAGAGGTAGCCCAAATGCTTCTTGTGAATGCATCATCTGGGCAAACAAACACAAGAAAATGTCTATGCAAGCCAAAGACAGCACATGAAGAAATCCAGACAGAGTGGCTATCTAAATGCATAAACTGGAAATCAGCAGGAAGTTTGTAACAGTTAATGTTTTGCAATTTGGAACACTCTCCCAGTAGGAGCTGTAGTAAGAGAAGGGCTGTAACAAACACCTGAATAGCTTGTGCATACTTAGCCAAGCTGTAAAAAGGGCTATATGACGTGCAGACCTACAATAGCAGGAAATAGGACTCGGTGGCCCCAAAAGTGTATTTTACTTTGTCTGTACTCTGTTTCCTAATCTACTGATAATTTTTGGATGATTGGATGGTTTTCTGGCAAGCAAAAATTTCCTTGTCATTCTGCACTACTTGACAAATTTCTGAATGCTTCTACTGACAGCATAGCTTTTCTTGGCACTCCCATTTATTCTGCAGCTTTGCCCTGTGGTGGACACTGTGCTGAGACCCTAAGAATCTTCAGTTTTCTTCACTGAGAAGCAAATTCTGCTTGCCTTTCCTTTCCTCAGGTCTTCACTTAGAAACATGTATCATTATATTCCCCTGCTTCAGCTGTGTTCTGAGGTGCTCAGTTGTTAAAACAAATGACTATGTGCTTCTATAGTAAAGCAAAAATAATTTCTAAAGCATTCAAAAATACATTTCAGAAATGTTATCTGTCTGTACACTTGGGAAGGGCTTGACATCTCTTGAGTAACTCATGGGCTTCATGTCAGCATTTATGTCTACTGCCTGCCCCAGATATGCAAATCCCACTGTTCATAAAGAGACTACCTACGACAGAGACTAAAATATTACAAAGTTCACTACACTGTATCTAGGGTAACAGTCAGTTCCAGCTCCCAAAAGACATTCCAGCCCACTTTGCACAAATGGAAGATCAGCAGAGAGCTGGGAAGAGACAAGGCTGCAGAGTCCATGGTACTCCAAGAGGAAGCTATTCCCAGCCCCCCTTCCAAAACAGCGCTGAGGCCAGGCTGGCTATTATAACTGCATCTGCTATTCAGCTTGTGTCATAAATCTTCCAAGTGTGTGGTACCTGGAAAAAAATCCCTTTCCTTACTGGTCTCTAAGTACTTCTGAAATAAATAATATAACATATTAGTATCTTTGCTGTGGGTGACAGCAAATTGGTCGGTTGATGTTCTTGGATAAAAGAAGAGCTTCCTTCAGGCAGGCTGCACATTCACCTCCACATGTTTTATAGCAGTAACTTACATGTAAAGTGATGCTTGAATATTCATACTTTCAGAGTAAATTATTTGCATCTAAGACTGAGCCTCATAAACTTACTTTTCCAAGTGTTAATTAACTTCACTTACTTGCATATGTATTTGAGGAGGTTGTAGTTGGCTTGGGGCAAATTCTTCACTTGTTTAACCAGTTCCTGGGTACCCTGAGGGGCAGGAAAAACAAGAAGGAGAGCTATTAATATAAAGGATGCAAAGCATACGTGACTTTCCTTCAGTGCTACAAAGTCCTCTTTCCAGATTCAAAATCATGAATAACAGATAAGACAATGGGACTGCTTTAAAAGAGGTGTCATCCAGTGCAATGTCCAGAACTTGACTTGGTTCTCAAAATCAGTGGAAATTGTCCTGACAACTTTAATTGTTAACATGGAAGCCCTCAATTAGTGAGGCCTGCTAGCTTTCACAGATTGCCCACTGGCATTGGTATAAGTGTACCAACAAATATGCCTTTTCAGCACCTGGCCTATTTGAAACTTTGAGGCATTGAGTGTAGCACAAATACATTGCAGCAATGCTTAACTAGGCAGAGGAGTTTTCTTCTGAAAAACCTAAGCAACATTCCAATTCAACTACCTCCTTTTTAATAACTTACTTCCATTTGCAGTCATTCTGAGTTGTGACACATTTCCTCATATGAATTCTGTCTTTGCATTAAACTGTAAGATGAGACATATGCTGGAGGAATGACTTAAAACCCTGAAGCTACTGAAATCATCTAGTGAAAACCTCTGACTCAGAAGGCTATTGTCCTTCCACATCCCAAGCACCATTTGCTTGTTTCTGTCAACCCTGCAGTTGCCCTGGAGACTTGCTGGGTTTTGATAACTAAATCTTTTGTGGGAAAACAGATACCAAAGCCCATTTGGGAAGAGCAAAGCTGCTAACTAAAGATGGAAGGCTGCTAACCAACAATAGAGAAATTCCAGAAGCAGCTGGTTCCACCCCAAAGAAATGCAGTTGGACACTCATTTCAACTTTCTTCAATTTCTAAGGATTGGTAGGGAGCAAATTCTGTAGGCCAGCCTCTTGAACGATCTTCCTGATTTCTGTGGTCCAGAGAAGTCAGAAAGATCCAGAGAGCACCACCTCTACCCTTAACACCTTATATGTAGACACACTTTTTTTATCCCGTATGTCCCAACACAACAAAAAGTCCTCTAATAAAAAATGAAACTTTAAAAATATTCTTAAAAGTAGTAAATCCTTTTTAATTCCCTAGCTTAAAAATGACGCTGATTTAACTAAGACAACAATGGAGACACCAGCAAAAAAAACAGCCACCTTGACAAACTCAATCCTCTCTTAAATTTCTGAAAACGTGAATCAAGGACAGCTGCTACTGTTGTGAATGTTCAGGTCAGTTGTTCAGGTCATCCAGCTTTCAAGTGAGAAATTTGAACTATAAATAGGTGAGCTAATGGACCTAATTTCCTCTTGAGTTTTGCTTTGTAACCCATTTTATTTCAAACTTTTGTTCTGTTCTTCTGTATCTCAAGTGCTCTAAATTAAAATACCATTTCTCCATTGGATGCAAGAGGGGGCTTTGGAACAGAAAATTCAGGCAGTTAAGAACAGCTGGGAACATGACCTAAAGGTACAAGGTGCTACCTAACAGAAACAAAAAGGTTCTAAAAATTTATAATTCTTTCTTTGTCACAAATGTGCAATTACACAGGGAGTATCTTCATATTGGTCAGGGTATGAACACTTTCCAGGTTAAAAAAGCTGCAGCGTTTCTCAGGTCTGCCACAGGTTTGAACCCACCAACAGATGGCAGAAGGCTGAGACTATTAACACTCCAGTGAAAGAGTAAAGGAAAATGCAAGCTAAAATCTTCTCCATTATTAATAAATAGCACCAATGATGCTTACGGCTGCAGCCTAGCAAGCAATAGAGGCACTGCACTGTAATTCAGCATGGTCTTTTGCAGTGTTAACTCTTACTCTGCTGAAAATGCTGCATGTGTAATTTGCCACAGATGCATGCTTTCCAAGGAGTGATCCTAAAACCAAGGCTCAGCGACAATTAGGAGCTTCTAGCTGGGATAGCAACACTTTAGATGTTCACTCAAATTCAGACCCCTCTTTAAAAATTCAAAGCCATTTGCTTAGCCCACTGAACTTCTGTGTGCACCACAAGAATACAGGCAGCAGTGAAAGTTAAAATGCTATTATATTAAGCCAGCTCAGACTCGAATGAGTTTTGAGATATTTGAAGATCTTTCATTTGTTCTTACTCTAAAATTGTTTTTCATTTTCAATCCCTCCTCCAAACCAGTTGGCATGAGAATCAAATCTTTTGATTTTGATGCCTGGAGGCCTCAGCACAGCCAAAGGTCTCTGTTACATTTCTGTTTGCATTCCGACACCAGAGATGAGCTGGGTGCAGAATGAAGATGAACAGCATTCTGAATGAAAAATTGAAAGTTTAGGGCAGTGCTGGAGTATTTTTTGCTGCAGATGGAGGTTAGGCCGAGCTAACATCACAATAATTCCTATCTATGGTCACAATGTAGCAGCACGGGGTGCCAACAGTTTTATTTGAATGGCTATTTTGCCTTCAATAATTTTGATTTTACTGGGGGGTGGGTGTATAAAACTGAAAACTAAAAAAAAAAAACAACAAAAAACCATATTTTGAATCCAAAACTCTCACCCAAAAAATCCAAATATTTTTTCAAAATGAAGCATTTTATTTTGAAATTTCCTGCTTATTATTTCATGCTAAAGCGTTATGGTTTCAGTGAAACTGCATTTTTGAGCTGTGGGATTTTCCATGTCGTAGGCGAGTCAGGCCCTACAGGCTGGGTATACTTTGTGCTACATTCTGCTCCACGTGCTACTGTGCACGTACTGCATCTCCACCCTTGGTGTGTGCACTTCACCTTTCTTTCTGAAAATGTAAACAGCCATTGTTGAGGTTCCAGATTTTCCTGACAAAATAAATAAATATAAATGCTTATGTTTACAGCAGTCTAGTCAGAAAACTTTGTGCTATTAACAATGCTGTATTTCGTACGTTTTCATTTTGGTTATCTAGTGCTCCACATTGCCTTTCTAATCCAAAGAGAATATTGCACCAGGAGTCATTTGAGTCTGGCCTTGCTCCCACAAAACCAACAGAGATATTGCTTTCCAAACTGCTGCAGCCTGTGCAGGCAAAATCAGGCAACTACGTAGTTAATAAGCTGAGCACTGATGTACAATTATGTTTGCCCAACTTGGCAGTGTCTCTACTCTTGTGCAATAGTGCTTAATGGATCCAAAACTTCCCAGTCTGCACATCCTGAGACCAAAATGCAACCAGCTCCACTGCCTTAGAAATGCTGCTGTTTCTTGTGAAATCAACCATTGTGCTGTCTGTAACACAGCACCCTGCAGAGTTGCCTGAGTATAAAGAAGAAATGGAGCAAGTTTGGGAGATAATAGTCACATACCTGTAACCCCTTAAGACAGCACTACTAGTGCACTGGCACACTGGTGTGGCTGTGTCCAGAATGCAAATGCGTATCTATGTGTGGCAATATGCTGTGTCATACATGGAAATTTGCTTTCTCAGGGTTGGTTACAGGATACATCATGTGAGTATAGATTGAAGCAAACTTGCATTATATCCATAAAAAAATTACATTATCAGATGTGCTACATTTGATGCATGCAAGCCAGCATCTTCCTATGGGCATCAAGAAAGACTGAATCTCCCCAGAGTCTTATACCACTTGAACTGAAGGTGAACTGCAGGCTCTCAGTAAAGAAGTTTTTATAATCCCCACCAGAGACAAAGATGTGAGCTCTCTTTTGAGGCCACACACAGAAAAGGGATGGAACTGTGGACTGCAGCTTACAACTTACAAGCCCTCAGGCCTTTGCTTCTTTAGCTGACACTAACAACAATCCTTAGAGCTTCTTTAAATTTCTGGTTTAGAAGGTGGCACGGTTCCACCCGCATTAGACCAGATCCAACGTGTCTTTGCAGTCAGCAAAGACCTCAGACATCACCACAAGAGGAACAATATGGATGAAACAAATCAATCAATCATATTGTAAATTATCCTGCTCCTCCCAGGCACTGAATCAAAATTTCCATGATTGCCACAGACTTAGAGGTTTTGTCAGTCCCTTTTCTTGCCTGAAAATCAAAGAGGAACATCAGAAGAAGGTTCTGGAAAAATATTCATAGCATATTTCCCCCTATTTTGGGATAATATCATAAGCTGTCCTTTTGTAGCACCTTTCCTCTAGAAAAGACAAAGACCCTCTCACTGATGAACGCCTCATCCACCAAAACTTTGGGAAGCTGTTCTGATATATGAAACTGAAAACACAGAAAAAAAAGAGTGACTTCATACAGGTTGTTAATGAGTCAACAGCAAGGCTTGGAAAGGAACCCAGATCTCCCACCATGAATCTCTTGCAAATTATTCTACAGAATTTGTTCAGGAAAACTACCAGGCTACAAGACTGACTTCAAAGAAGCTCCTGCTTCAAGCAGGAGCCTGTGATACTAATGCCCAATTCATGGTTTAGGAAAACTCAGAGGAAGGTTCCGAGGAACTTCACTGATTTAAATCAGGACTGAAGAGTGACAAGAAAAAAGCTGTACTATGCTGAGTCTGAGGAACAATCTTTGAGGTAGAAGGAGGCAGATTAGAAGGATCACTGACCTCTCCCTCATCTTTTGAGAGTAGCTGTCCACAAGAAAGAAAGTCTTCATATTTGGCAAAGGGGATGACAGGCTCTGGCAGTTCTCGAAGGTAAAGCTTCAGGAGGGACGCCACAGTGTGAACATCAGTGTTGCTGCAATAGAGAAGAGGAAAGGAAATTTAGAAACCCACACCACCCTAAGGGTTACTTTCTCTGGAGGTGCATGAAGGTCTCTTGCAGGGACAGGGACAAAGTCGGCACATGGACAGAAGCTGTTTTGCCACATGCCTGTACTAAGCAGGAGGGTCTACCTGGGAACAAGGGAAACCTCCCATTTTGTCAACATATAAATGCACCTCAGACAATACAGGCAGTGGAAGATATATGTCCATGATACTGCTTAAGGTAGGGTGGTGGTGTGGTTCCCAGACAATGTGGATCAAGACTGTGGGCAATACCAACCAGGCAAGTGCACAGTGATCACACAGCAGGGAGTAGAGCTCTGCATCCTCGTGCATCAAACATAATCTCTGATCCTCTCACTGATTACTCCTTCCTTATACTCTTCTCAGCCAGCACCCACCTGAGTTTGATAGGCCAGGCCCTCAAGTATCCTAGTCAACCATTCAGAAAAAAATGGAGGGAGCTGTATTTCCCCTGGGGTCTCTATTGCCATTTGGCACAGCTCTTAGGCTGGAGTATCTGTCATTTCCTAGCCCATTTGTTATGCTGGGATATCAAGCACTCTCTTTTCTCTCCCCCTCAGGAACTTTTTCCTCTTCTCTCTCCTTTGCTCTTAAGTTGGGGTTGAGGTGTCAGATCCTACGATGATGAACCTTTTCAGTTTCATATCCAGCTTTTGATGTATGACAATACCCCTCTCATGATGTACAACTTTATTAATCTTTGCAGATGACCACCTGGAAGGTTTTGACAGTTGGAAAGCTAAAGAGATTCTGTCACCAGCTCCCTGCTACCCACCTTTGCCCTGAAAGTCTTTAAAGAGCTCTGAGAAAAATGTATTGGTAACCATGGAGCAAGAGCTTCAAATCCTTACCTGTCTAAAAGCTGAATTTCTTCTGCTTAGTATGTTTTTAAGCATTTTTGGAGCACAGAGATAAAACAAAACAGGAAAAATTACAACAGCTGCTAGCAGCTACTACTTCCTGCTAATCCTGATAATGCTATTCCTACTAAACAGCTCCATCACATTTGGGAATACCACAGTTACACATGGCTGTTTTCTTCAGCTGATTATAAATACTGTACAGAGATGAGGTCATCACCCTTACTATTTTTTTCTTTTAGTGTAGAGCTTTAGGCATGGATGGTGGATATGACTGTTACCCAGAAGCAGAGCCCAGACTACAGCTTCAGGTCTGCTGGCTGCAGTAACTGCTTCATTCTCAAAGCCATGTGAAATCCAGCCAAACTTGCAGCAGTGTGGAAACACAAAAGAAGAGACTGCTGTACATGCTTCCAAAACATCAGCACCTGTCCTTTCATAAGAATATACATAGGCATTTAAAACTCAAATTGGAAAAACAAGCCTTTTAAAAAAATAAGTATTTTAATTATCAGTCATCAAAGAGATCTGATCCACCATGGGGCAGGCAGGCTCTAGTGTTTGGAAGATCACTCTGGATACAAGAGCCATCTACAAGCACTGACTGCAATGAGTTAAAAAAAAGAAGAAGATACTCCTTTCCCTGCACCTGATTTGGAAAAAAGCCTACAGATTTTACACTTGCAGAAAATATTTGCTGCTGCCTAGTTATCATAAGCCATATATGAATAGTTTTAGTTATACATCAAGAAAATTATGCACGAAAAGCTTTTCACTTAGCTGAGGTAAGCTTTTCACTTAGCCTCTCCCCTTATCTGTGATGATTTGTATCAAAGACCAGAGACCTGGACCTACAAGCTGCTGAGCTTACAGTGGAAAAAGCAAAAAGGAATGATGGGGGGACTCTCAACTGTCACACTATTTGGATCCCCTAGGCTTGCCTCCTTTAATTCTGTACTGAACCATCAGTTATCACATTTCAAATCAACTACCCAGAAGGCAGGCATTCCTTCATGGAGATCTTTACTGCCTCTTTTGAAGGTGAGACTTAGCACTGATCTAGTTAGCTAGTGCAAATGACTATGGAAATAAAGGTGCTTCCTGCTTTAAAAATGCTGGGGGCAGGCTTGGCTTATCTTCATGACAATGAAGTTAGTACGGATTAGACTAATTAGACTAAAGATGAAAGTAAAACTGTCATTCCTAATTAATTCCTTCTGTAGATACTCCTGTTCCAAAATACAAGAGTTTTCCAAAATAACTTCTTTCACTTCCACGAGTTAAAACAATTCCAATTCTAAACTAGAACACCCAGGCATTCAGTTACAAATACAGAGATTTTGTTTAAGAAAAGATCAAGTGAGACAATTTGATGATTTCAAACTTTATTTTTTTCATGAAAATATTTCCAAATATTTGACACTTCTATTTAGAGAGCAAAGGCTGATTGTGGTTAAAAATCAAAGAAAGGAGGATGGGTGGTCTGGGAAGTTGAGGGGAGGGAAGAATTAGAGGAATGTTCCCAATAAACTCTAGGGATATTCCTCCCAGGATGAGACCAAATATTGTGCTTCCCATGCAGGAGACTGCTTCCTCTTCCTTCAGCACTGGGCAGGGATGCTATTGGCAATGTCAAGACTGGTGGTAAGTGCAGAGGAAGTGATCCCCTAGGTTAATGTGCTGGTGATACACCAGATGCTGCGTGTATCGCCTGAGAAAGTGGTGATAGTGAATTCCAGCAAGAAACGGAGCCAGGTGTCCAAGTCAAGATCCCAGATCTGATCATACTTAGGGACCTCTGATAGAGATTGGGCCAGATACGTAAAATAGCCTTGGATCCAAATATTCCTGGAGCTCAAAGTCTTTGTTAGGGTCAAGGCCCATTTCTCAAAGCACTTTTCAGGTTAGCACAATGCTGACCATCCCTCTGGGTAGCATGTATGTATGAGAGAGGAAGGAAATGCTACAGTTATGGACAGGATTTGGCTGCAAGGGCCCCGAGAGCATCCATCCCTCCTGATTAATTGACTGCCTGGGCTCAGAGCCAACACAGATAGCACAGCTGAGAGCTGCCCCCCTTCTGTTGCTGACCTTGGATGGGAGTGCTCTGAGCCAGGGCTGACACTCTTCTCATGGGAGCCAATACTAAACTGAGCTTCTACTGTTTATCCTGTGTCTGAGCTACAGCTCCCACTGCCTCACAGCCATGTCTGTGCCTGGCTACAGACCCTGTTGATCTGGACTCTGACTCACAGATGGATTACCTAACCTGATCTTGGAGCTGCCTCATCACAATGGATTTGCCAGGTGATCACTGGACTGTGTCACTGACTCTGCCAGCCTCGTTACCAAACTTGGCTCCTGGCTCACCTTGCTCGCTAGAGCAGCTGGTCCTGCTGCTCCCTGATGTTGGTATGGTCAGCAGGACAAGAAGGCAGCTAGCATGTCTTTGTACAAGGCAAGGACTGATTACATCAACATTTTATACTGGGAAGAAAAATGCAAAATTGCTGTTTTTATTTCAGAAACATTTGACTCAAGTTTTGCTGAAAATCAAAAGATATTTACTGTTTTGAAATAAAAGTATCATCTCAACTGCTGAAATTGTGGATGAAAAAAATAATTCTTCTGCAGTCAGAAAATGCTTTGTTATGACATGCTCACCAATTCTATAAATTGCACACATCACAGCCAGCAAAGATGTGCAAGATGGTGGTGCCTATTCTGAAACCTGGTGACAAAGGAAGTGAAAGAGTCAAGACATTGCCACAAACACAGATTCCACAGATTCCACAGATCCACGATCTGCCAACTAGCTAGCTTAATGGTCTCAATTTCTCCCTCTGCTCAAGCACTTAGTTGAATGAAGGCCTCTGCACCCAACACCATGCAGGAAAAAGGCTAAGCAACACTTTAAATGAAGAGAATGATGGCATGTAAAGAACATGTAAACTAGAATAGCCACTGCAAGGCCATTCTTGCCAGATTTTACATGCCACAGATAAACCAGCCTAAATTTGGTGATGTCAACTCACCTGTCAAAAAGGGGCTTCTCTCCACAGTCAAAAGAATCCTGCAGATCTTTAACAAGGTTGGCTTGGCCGGGCATCCGAAAAAGCCCCTCCTCTGTAAGACCTCGCTCCCGAATAAAATCCACACACTGTTCCACCAGAAGTGGGGCCAAGCGCTGGCCATACTTCCTCTCGTACTGTACAGTGTCCTCTAATCGCTGTCCAAAGATCCCTGCCAACAGAGAGCAAGACACATCTGTGTATCAGCTCAAACTCTTCTTGAGCTATGGATCAGGGCATACAGTGAGGGAAACGCAACTGGAGGGGTGAACCCTTGAGAAGGTCCAATTTCTAGCAGACTTTAAAACAGTATTTTTAAAGCCAAGAGTTATATGCTGAGTGGGGCTTTTTCCTGCGTAAGAGTGCTTCAAACTATTCTGTGCCCTAAGTCAGTTTGTATCTCACTATATGCAAGAAAAGTGGGGTTAAGATTATGTTTATGCATAATGTATAAAATATGCAGCAGTGTTAAATCTAGATTAAGTAGTTATGCTTCCACTGCACCTTCTGTCCCACGGATGCCAAAACAAAGGCCACACTAACATGAGACACAAACCCTTTCTGCAGGCACCCACCTCAGCTGTCACACAGTTGCCCTTCAACAGTTGGCAGCTGCCCAGCCCAGCAGGTAGCAATCCCACTAGCAGGGGACTGATAACATGACAGAATACAGCTGTTAACATTAAAACTGGTTATAGTGAAAATCCCCCACCATCCTGCAAGCTTTGCATTTCAATTTCTTTTCCTTTAATTAAAATTATTGAATAAAAACTTAAAACAGAGTAAAATGCATGCAAAATTCCTACTAAAATACTGTGCTATACTTCCTGCACCTTGAAAATATCAGAAGCAGCAGGTACTCTAAAACCAGACTAGCACAGGCCATTCTAAGTCAGATCTATTGTAGACATATATCATCAAATACGAAACACTGTCTTCCTCTTTGGGGACATTGGAGTTCCTGGTCAATACTAGCTGCTGAATGACACTCTTGGCACCAGATTTTCAGCAATTTAGAAGGGGCTCAGGATGTAAAACCCAGAGGTTTTAGTTTAATCCCTGCCACTAGGAGACTGTTCCATCTATAGGGACAGCCACTGAGCTGTGTCGTGAGCCCTAATTCTAGCATCCTATAACATGTGGTGGAGTCAGGGAGGATAGCATTCAAGTTAATCATATTTTGGTAATAAGAATTCAGTAAATTAGAGAATCACAGAATCTACTCCATTTCAGATGAGACCAGTCCATAGCAGATAGGATACTCTATTCAAAGATTTTCAAAGCAACAGGAGGCTTTCCACTGATATCAAGGAGGTTTAGATTATGCATTCAGCACTCAATCATGCAGGTCTGAGGGAAAAATAAACTCAAAGCAGCATGCAGTGTTGGAGTTATACTGTGTTCACAACCAATAGCCAGAAGCAGTATTTAATGGATGCATGCATGTGCTTACACCAGGCTAGGGGACTTAGTCCTTTCTTAAGGCTCTACTTACTTTCCTTATAATAACCACATTTTCTATTTTTATTTTAGTGCTGCATTCATGGGAGAATAACTCCTGGCAGGAAGTTTCCTAACCACTATTCACTGTCCTTCACGGGAGATATCATGTCAAACCATACCTGTTTTCTGTGTTCAGTCCGTCCCTGCTGACCCCTCAGGGAAACAAACCTTTCACTATCAGTTGCAGCTTCTTGAATGAAACATGCAAGAAAGATCCAAAAGTCCAATTTCCTTTCCCTTCCTTACAGAAACCTTCCTTACACTCCAGCCTAAACAACTGCATTACAGTATCAGAGCTGGAGGGCCAAGAAGAGTCTTGAAGGAAATTCCCTCCTTATTCTGGTGAGAGGGCATGCCCTGGAGCATGGGAGTGACTTATCTTTACCACTGTAAATATTGGTTTTCTTGAAGAGTAAATGTTTCACTAGTTCTCTTTTCTGATCTCTTTGAATTTTCTCTGAGAAGGGTGTCTCTGAAGTCACGTTCTAGGACAGGGAATCTCTTCCTGCTTTTGCACAGGTTGCTTTGTAATCTCATCACGTAATCCCTGCTGTCACGATGGGGCACAGCAGAAGTGCTTGGTAGGTGGGGTTCAGCATTGTCTAAGAGTTTCCAGGGCACTTACAGAGGCTAGGCAGCCATGAAAGAGCAAACCTTTCAGCCCAGCTTCTTAGACAACTTCCAAATCCAGATCATAGCTGAAAAAGTGAAGTCTCCGTGGCCTGTTCATCTCTCAGCCTCTCTTGCTGAACCTGCTCATGAGGGAGTAACTCTCAACAGTGCATATCATAGTAAATATACACAGGAATGATCCAGGAACATGCATCATCTGTAACCTCCCTCATGCTATTTTGCTAGTGACCATTTCTCTCTCTTCCTCTGCATGTTTGATCCTGGGCCATAGGTCAATGCAAACCAAGGTCCTACAGCACTAGTTGTAGCAGGCTTGGGTCAGTCACCAAGCTGGGCACCTTAAAGACAAAGAACTTCCTCCAACCAAACCCATCTATTTCTTTGAAATTATACATGGTAAAAAGACATACAGGTTTAGGGAGGTCAGGCTGTGGCAGATGTCATGAGAATTATAGGATAGCAGCCCTGTTTTCTGAATTCTCTACTCATTGAATCACAGCTGTGTTTCCTAAAGGGCATGTCTAGAGAAGGCTCTGGGAAAGAGGTAAATGCTCTGCATTCCCCAGATATAGGACAGAGAGATAATATCTTTCCAGAAGCTCATGTTCTGGTGTTCTAGGTTGAAGTTAGAGCAAGGACAATGATAGTATCAGACATACACGTCGGAAGCACACATAAAACAGCTGCATGCATAATGTCCAGTTGCATTACAAAGTCTAGGGAAAAACCTAGACTTGGCTAGCCTGTGGTTAGCAATATGGTCTGATGCATTTCAGGCAACATCAGTCCTTGCCTTCCTAGTCAGCTTGAATCACAACAGCAGTAGCTTTCTACAGGTACAATCAACCCTCCAGTGACCTCATGGTAACAAGTGGACTGCAGCCAGAGACCACTGACAGAGAGGTTAAGGAATGTGACAGATAACACAGATAGAAGAGTGACCTGTTTTGAGATTCAGGAGTGGCAGATGGACCTTTCACAAGCACAGGATTAACATTACTGTGGGTGTCTGCCACAGAGTCAGATGCTGGGAACCCTGTCTTTTTCCCTTCTCAGGTATAAAGGCTGGCAACACCTTTTTCTCCTGGATGGAGACAGCAATCTTTGGAAGAAGCAAAGACACTCTAATATTGTTTTAACTGCAATATTACTCACCTCCCTTCACATCATTTCAAATGGGTAACAAGAAAAAGCAGCCTGGAAACGAAGACTGACAGAACTGAAGATGAAGCTGATCTACCTATCATATGATGAGTGAAAGGAGCTGGCACAATCTTGGGTTTCTTCTTGTGTGAGTGTGTGCTGAAGTGCTATACAGGAGAGATCACACAGCTCTCACGGGTCATGTTTTGCTGAGGGGAAGAAAAAACCCTGTAGCCATGGCCAGGTTGAAAGAAAGACTTCTCCCAGTCCAGCTCTCTTGGCTGCCTCCTGCCTTGGTTTGGCAGCCCCAGTCCAGCCCAACTCCAATTGCAGATCTATGTTTTCTCTTTCCCTCAACCCTTAACCCTAATTTTCCAGAGAAGCACTATAAAAGGTCACTGAACATTGCACAGACAACATGCATGCATTAGAGCATGCTGCTGACCACAGACCAGCCAAGGCTAGGGAAAAGTAGGCAAAGCTTCACACAATTTTTCACCCAAGCCAAGTCTGTTGGCAACTGCAACTTTCCCTTTGCAGTCTGAATTACACCACAGCTCTATGCATCTTCTTTCTCTCTATCCTAGCTCTCTTTTTTTTTTTTTTTTTTCTGAGCCAAAGAGAAGTATTCCCTCAGCTGCTGCTACCCAGAAGAAATACTGCTCTCAGGCCAAGTCTTTTGGCAATAAGAGCATTAGGGTTGGGGTTTAGAGGGAGAAATCAGAGCTGCAGCTACAGTGGGACCAGAAGGTTTGCTTTGGAGAAATTGTTCATCTATGCAGTGGCTGCAGAGCTTGTTCATGGCTTAGAAAAGGAAATTAGTGATAGGGTTCAGAGAAGGAGCAAGCTAAGAGCTATCTTTGGAGTGGGGCTGCAAAGAGACTGTCAAAGGCAAATGTGAGCTGCTGACAGTTCTGCACTTGCAGAAATCTTTCATCTGGACATCTGCTGGGGGGTCTTAGTGAAGTTTACCCTCAGGAAAATTACTGCCAGGACTTTCACAGCTAAGCTGGCAAGAGACATAGCAGATGCACCTACTTCAGCCTCCCAGGACTAAACAAGGGCAGACTGGGAAGCAGTATCCTGATAGCTCTACAAAACTCATCTCACTTCTGCTAGGTCTCAGAAGGGTTTGTAGAACTGATGTACTAAAATATCCCTGAAACTACCAGCATATGACAGCATCTCTGGGCTGGACAGGGACGGCCCTGCCTTGCAAGGAAAAGCTAAATCTGGAGACAGTCACACACAGCCTCATCCCCCAGCTCGTCAAGGCACAGGCCTGTTTTTAATCACCAGGCCCTGCAGCTCAGACTGAACTTGGCAGCACTTCACTCCATTCGATGATCCTGCTGGAAGACATTAAAATCTTTCTCTTCATTCAGAAGAAGGGGAGCCAGTGCCATCCAGTCACACTCCCAGACAGAGTTAGGCTGGAAATAAAGCCAAAAGCTACTGGCAACACAAGGGTTAACTTTCCTTGTCATATCTTTATCTATAGCTAGGCCCTTTTGTTTGGTTTCAAAGCAGAAAAAAAGCCAACAAAAAACCCCAGCATGCCTGGGACTACAGCCTTAATCTAAGAAAGATTCAAGAGATACTAAAAAAAGAGGCTAGCAGAGCTACAGGATTTCTTTCCTCTATTCCAACAAGCTGTCTCTGTTCTTTCAAGATTTAGGTGGCTCTTTGTGGAAAAAGCGAGCCAGTAATGATGTACTGACTAAGACACAGACAGACTCTCTGTCCTGGCCTGAATAGCTCACCCACCAGCTCCAGGCATACAAAGCCTATATATTCAGCTATGCTGTCCAGACATGCAGTGGGCAGGAAAATATATTCTCCCTGTTCATTTTTCCTCATCAGAGCTCTGATTTCAACCAAAATAAAGGCAGAGATAATAAAGTCAGTTCTTGAGTAGATTTTTTCTTTATGGGGAAGACTGAGGGCTCTGTATGTACTTAAAATAGGAAAAGTCCAAGCACACCTATGTCAGCTGTATGTATAGCTTAGTACACACACGTTAAAAGATGTGTGGGAAGATAGTCAGGCACACACCTGGATGCTGCTATACAACAGTACATACACCCGCGCATGCATGTCTGTGAGGCATGTGGTGCCTCACCAACAGACAATTTATGGATGTGAAGATTGTATACGTGCTCACCTGCACAGGTAATCTACTTTTACCTTCCCACATTCGTGCTTATGCTCCCATTTATCTGTCCCTCTCACACATGAAAGCATTGAGGAAAAAACTCATGGGCAGACATTCAGAAATGCATATGCTTCCACAACACAAAACACACACAAACCTCTAACTCCTGTTTCCCCTCCTCTAGCCCACCCAAGCATACACTATTACTGTGAATTACTGCATCAGCAATTGAAAAAGGATTTCCATGTTAGGAGCTGTACGTGCCTAAGGAAAGATAGTCCCTAACAACTAAACGATCCAGCCAGACAAAGCATGCAAGAACTGGGAGAAAGAAAGGAAGTGACAGATAAGGAGGAATCAAGAGAACTTGATAGAGTAACTTTCCCAAGGTCACACAAATGGGTCTGTGGTAGAATTTGGTATCTTCTGATCCCATTCCCCACAAACAGCAGTCTCCATATAGTAGGAGATAATTGCTCTCATCCACATACAGCCATTTAAATATTCAGTGTAAAAGCAAACAGAACTCTCCCAAACTATTTTCAAATGCTAGCTTGGCATCCAGTAGTATTTTTGGCCATAGACTGGGAGCTTCCCACTCTTTCCCTCTCTGTAGAGCCAGCACCTTTTCAAGATTCTTAGCTTCTCTGAGGCTAAACTCAAATATCTGCTTTTCCTCTAGGAAAAGAAAACCATAACAAATCTGAACTCTGGAAAATCATCTCATACCTCTCGTTCTTGTGCAGCACTCTGCTACATGACAGGCGCTGAGCTTCAAGCAGAAACCAGGCAGTGTCAGACAGCAGGAGCGGCAGAGAAAGAAAGTCCTGACTTCAGGCATCAGACACATTCTGAGTCCCAGCACTGGCAGCTTTCCATTCACCCAGCGCTACAGAGCGGAGAGCAGCCGATCTGCCCTGAGAGATAATCTCGGCAGCACATCTGGTCTTAGCTCCGCAACTCGGCATTAATTATGACTTGTGCAGAAAGCATTTGAAATATCCAATGAGATGCAGAGCTCCCCGGCTCCCTCCACAAGGGGAAGGAGAGAAGAAAAAGACAGGCAGGTAGGGTCTTGCCCACCCTCGAAGCTGCCGCCAATGTAAACAGCAGCTAAGTATGGGTCACAAGTTTTAACAAAGGCATCCCCCATCGGCTCTGTAATATATTCATGCTCTAATTGCTTGTCAGATCTATTCTAGATAGCTGGAAAAGCTGAGCAACAGTTGCTGTCTGCATGCTGCATTCTGGATCCCTTCCTGATACAGGCAATGCCAGTTGTGCTGCAGGCAACCTGGTGCCCTGGTCTGGCCTCAGAACTTCTTGCAAAGCACCAGAAGCAGAAACCTGATTTTGAAGGGGAACATTCCCCCACCTTAGCCTTGGTGTCCTCTGAGATCATCTCCAGAGCTCTGGGACATGTTAGAAAGTTTTATGAAGCTTAGGAGAAGTTGCAGTCTTTGACCTGTGCAGCTTTTTTTTGTGCTCACAGCCTCTGCTTTTAGCCCTTTACAGAGAAGCTGGCTGATGATTAATGGCTCAGCTGAGTAACTGGTAAGGAAAGAAATTACATGTGAATCAATCCCCAGGACTTACTTGAAGGAAAACTTTTACCCCCTTGACTCGTGCTCTCAGGGTAAGAAGCCTATAGTTAGGAAAAATGCTTATCACACAATGGCTCATGCAGTTATATAGAGGTCAGCCCTACCCTATTTACAAAATGCACTCGTGTGACTGCAGACCTGCAGCAGTCACCACCCAAAACTTTTGCCCAAAGCTTCTAGGGAATTCTATTACATCTGGCTAACTTCATCTTCTTCTGCAGGAAAAACCAGTGTGTTATCCCTGTGTGCAGCTGCTCATCTGCTTCTTTTATAAAAAAACCTATCTCCTATAGGTACCTATAGGTAAAAAAACCTATGATAGATCATACTCATCTGAACATAGCGGCCCACCACCTTCTTAGTTATACTGTGGTTCAGTTTGAGCACACAGGTCAAAGAAGATACTTTGTGAGACAGTGTTGTCTCACAACTTGGGAAACCTGAGGTCAAACTCTGTCTCTACATTCTCTATATTAATCAGAAGCTCCTGAAGAAATTACTGTCTCTTATTACAGAGGAAGGCAGTACCAACATCAAAAGCTTCAGTTCTTGAACAGCAAGGCAGCAAGGTATCCTTAACTATTCATGGTATACCTTGTGTAGCAAGGTATTGCACAACTGGACACCAGAAGCCAGACAATACACTAGACAGTGTTTAAAGCCCACTAAAAGATATCAGAAAGTGATAGAGATCCTTAAACAAAAGATATAAATGAGATTGTGGATATTCTCCACCCTTCTATTTAATCTCTCTGCCTTTGTTGTGAACAGAGCAGGCTGCAGGTTAGGGAGAGACTGCCCATAGTGCTAAGCAGTGACTAGGACCAATCCTCTTCTGAACGGCTGAGACACCATCAGCATTTTTGGCACTATTTTCTGGAACTACCCCTCAAAGTGTGTCACATCTGCTAATAACATTATGGAGCCTGGGACTCAAAGTTTGGGATGGGAGCCCAGGAGATAGCAAATGCAGACTTTTATTCTTCCATTCACTTCTTCCTTTCTGTTTTCCAACTCTCAAAACACAGGAACAAGGAGGTATCCAATGACATAGAATGTAATGTCATTTAACATGGATAATTTTATACCCAAAGTATAATTAACCCATGAAATTCACAGCTTCTCTGTGGCCAAGAACACAGCGTGACTCAAAGTGTGGTTAGACTTCAGCATAGCTTATAATACTGCAAGTTGTATGAGAGATTATGAAGATAATGTAAACTCTTCTCCAAAGAAAGAAAACAGCTCCCTGGTGAGAATAAGAAGCAGAAGGAGCACATGCTTGCTCACATAAGCACCACAACTAAAGCATAAAATGGCAGCTGCTTCCATATTGTTCCCTGCACATAGTAGCTCTGCAGCTATAGGTGTCCTGTGAGAAGATTGCAACATTATGCTTCATATCTACACACTCCCCAGTTACCACCTTTAGCCTTATGTGAAACAATTCTCAATCCCTTTCAAAGTGTTGTGTTAAAAAATTGTGACTTAGACCACAGAATATGATGAGACAAATAAAAATCAACACATATATGTATATATATATGTATGTATTTGACTTCTGTGTTTTGAATTTCCAGGTTGCAGTTGAATCCCACTTTCTCTATTAACCACATTTCTCAAAAATGAAATCCAAGATTCACACATAATTACTGGATTGCAGAGGCTGCAGACTTCAGAAGTATACTTGATACTGCAAGAATAGTAATAAAATCCAGAGAGTGGGCCACATTGCATATAAACTACCATCAAAAATTTCACCTGGAGACCTCCCCATATACATGTGCCAGGGAGAGAAGGGGAGAAAAGGAGGCTGAACTCCCTCTTTCCATATTGGTGTGGATTTATTTAGCTGTAGAGAAGCTTACCACTGGGTGGTTCTTATTTTCTAAAGAATTTAGGATTATAAAACAGTTTAGCAAGTAAATATCTCATGAACGTTCTGCTGGGGAGCTGGAGGCATTTTCTTTCCTGGTGTCCTTGTATGAAGAAAGCTCTCCTATCTACTATCACCAGTTACACTGCTGCAGGTACCAGAACAGGGAGAAAGAACTCTGCCTGTACATGTCACTACAAGCTTTGAGACTGGCTGGGAAGTTCACTACAGCTCACACCACCTCTGAAAATGCAGGCATGTCTCAGGCTTGGCATCTAACTCAGGTCAAATTCAGTCTTGAATCTGGTTGCAACAGACAAGAATGGTGAACCCACATGAACTCGGAAAATATTCCTCCTCATCTCTGATTGTGAGCAAACTTGTTGGCTTGCACAGCTCTAGGAAGTGCCCATAGGGTATAGGTATTTTTAGACACTGGCTTACATAGAGTATTAGCTAATATACAGGTATACTCAAGCAGAACTGTCTGAGAGAGCTCAGATCTAGGAAACTGCCTCATCTATTTGTACAGAAAGAGACCTGTATCCAAGTTCAAATTGGAGATGAATTTCCCTATTATAAAGTAAACTGAGCCTTGTACAGACTCATTTTTTTTAACCCAGGCAAACATGGGCACATGAACATCCATTGTGTTTACTGAAAGCACGCAGTAAAGTGTCTAGAGTTGATAACTCACAAGGGCTGAACCCAGCAGGGAAGACTTCAACAGTATGTCCCTTGTACAGAAAATTTCCCTTCCAGATTCTTACCTCTCCAAACAGTTTGGACAGATCCTTCTCTGAATAAAATGATGTCCCAACACCCCTCTCCTGCTCTGGGATGGGGTCTCAACCTTTACTGGTAAGATGAAATCTTTTGAGAATAAACAGGCTCCTGCTGATAAAGAAGTTCTAACTGATAAAGAGCTCACCCTGGGTTAAAAGGTTAGCAAACAGCTATGTTCATCCTTCTGTCACAGTGCATTCTACCTATGTGAGGTGCTTTCCCATCTCTCTAAAATATGTCAAGAAAGGAACTGACTGAGAAGCACTCTAAATTGTCCTGCCATGGTCTCTGACCAGTTTATGCTTTAAAATGAGATTCTGTTTGTTCACAGAAAAAAGATGACAAACAGACTTAAACATCACTTAACCACAGTATTCTGAATGCAGAGCCAAATGCCTGTGTTTATTGGTCTATTCCTTTCTAAACAAAGGCAGAAAGAATTTAGAGAACAAAACATCAAGAGCAACAAAAAATGGCTTTTAGCAAGCAGTGATCTGGACAAATGTGCCCTGGAAAGCTTCTTTCTTCCCACAACATAAGAACATCTTTTACAGAACTTTTTTATTTATTCTTGCATATGCCTGTCTTCATTTAATAGATAGCTTTCATAGACTGAACTGAAGCTATGTCTGTAGAAAGCATCTGACCAGCAGATCCTCTCTTTCCAGTGTGCTGCATGTTGATGCCCCCACTGCACAGAAAAGCTTTACAAAAATTCTGGGTGTTAGTAACTAAAAAAGAATTACGACGTAGTATAACTGTTGCTACCAGTGTCTCATCTCTAGAGAAGGATGGGAATTCCAGCTGTGGGTTCAAATGCAAGGATCACGGAGTCCAAAAGCTGTTGCTGATCCTCAGCTCAGGTACAGAATGAAACAAGTAACTCTCAGGATTTCTGGCCATCCTGAAACCTGACAGTGTCTGTGATCTAGATTCACAACCAAAATTTAGAAACCCAGCCCTTTTATCAATTCAGAAAATCAAACAAGCTTATGCCCTCAAGTCTTCCCATATCCCAAGCCCATGAGGCTGATAACCTATGCACAATCAGTCACTGAGAAGAAGATGGGAACAACATAGAACACATGGATGCTTATCCAAATCAAACTTCATCATAAATACCTCTGTCAGTCTGTAACCTGCAACTGTAAAACTCACTACCAGGTAAATTGCACATGGTTTCACTTTGCTGCTTCTTCAAACTCATTCATTGATGAAAATCTGTTAACCAATTTACCTTCAACCTCCACTATACAACTGAAATCCTCAATCTATATGAAACTTAACTTATACCCTCACTAGCCAAGCGTACAGTTGGGGATCTAAGTTCTAGCAAAAAAACTGAACCTGACTCGTTGTGCTTGGGGAAAAGATGGCATTTAGCTCCAATTTGTAAAAATGGATAAAACATCTCAGTAAATCAGCTAGCCTTCTAGAAAAGATTAAGGGCTGAATGTTCCCTTCCCTGATCTGCAACTCTGATGGCAGAAAGGGGAAACTGCAAGACTGATTACATGATGATGGTACAACTATGGCAGGTAGAAGGGTAACGTTCAGAAAGGACCTAAGAGAAGAGAGACAGAGTGAATTTCTTTGTTTTCAGCTCCTAAATGGTTAAAACTGCAACTTGCAAGGAGCAGGCTACCAGTCCCCTTCAGTAAGCACATATTCTCACAACATTCATCAAAGGACTAAAACAGAGAAATAAAATACTTGCCTGCAAGCTGAGAAACACCACAGGAACGTATTTATCCCATTAATCACACACTGCCAGGACATGCAGTAAGAACCATCAATGTTTTAAAGACTGTCAGCTTTCAAACATCAAGCATGAATCTAATGATTACAAGAACAGTCTCACTAAGAAACGACCAGTGCAGGAGGTGGTACTGCTCAGACTGTGTACTACAGGCAGTAGCCACCAACAACATAACAAGTGCACAGCCACTGTTACTTCTCCATAGTACTTCTAGCTGAAAGGAATAGGAAAACAATCTACTATCAAAGCAAATCCAAGCTCCACCATATTTTACCTAAAGGTGGATTGCTTTTAGCAATACAAGCTATATGACACTAATGACGCCCTCCAGAACTTTTTCTTTGATATCCCAGGTGGCCTTCTCTTCTATGAAGCCATCTAATTCTATTTTGGATCCATTTATTATTTTTGTTTCCAGATCTTGTGGCACTGAGTTTCATAATTTAATTGTGCACTGCATTAAACACTTTTTATATCGGTTCAATATCCTCCATACATTTGTAATTTTATCCATCCAACTTTCCTGAAATCTTCTCTTTTCCAAGACCCTTTTCAAAGTAATTTTTTGAGGAAAGTGCCTAAGTTGGGTAGATTTTCCATCTCAATTGCTTATACAACCTCTAGAATACAAGACTAATTTAGGGCAGAGCTTGTATCAAAAAATCTGCTCTGAACTTGAAAAACTATGCCTAGCACATGTTTCATCCAAATGGAGACATTCCCATGTGACATTTCATTTTATCAAGTCAGCATTTCCATCAAGCAAATCTCATGAGAAGCTTTACCCTGCTCACTTGCAAATGTAACAGAAGTAAATTCTACTTGTATTTTTTCTGTATTTGCTGTCTGGTTGAGCAGGGGCACCAAGAAGGATTCTTGCTCAGCTGCCTGTCCTTCTCCAGCTCTGGATGGCTGTTCTTTGGTGCCCAGGACTGTAAACACTAACAAAGTGATACAAATTCATTCCCTTGAAGTCAAACTGCATCATCACTCAGAAGCCATTGGAACTAAACTGGTTAATGACAACTAAAGATATGGCATTGTAGTGCAGAACTTGTGCTGCTGCCTGGGGTTTCTAAAACGAGCAGCAGGTGACTTGCCCCTCTGAAAATACAGTGACACAATACTCTGAAATTACCCCATTTCTGCTCTGCCAAGACCAGGCTACTGCATGGTTTCCACTCAGAGCCCAGAAAAGCTTGGCAGTGGTACTGGATGTCACTTAAAGCCTTTAGCCAGCAGCTTTAAAGATGAAATATATGCAGTTGACATGAAGGTTAGGAATTTTATATGGTACTGGAACAGCCATCTGACTTCTAAAGGTAGACTCTTCAAAAGTTAGTAAGGAATACCTTTTGCCCTTGACATGCTTTAGTTTTACACCATTCCACCAAGTATTTACACAACACTGATAAGATCCACTCTGAAACTTCTCCAGGCTAAACAATCCCAGACTTCTCAGCTTCTCTCACTATTTCACTTGCCACAGTCCTTTAATCATCTTAGTGGGCTTTTGCTGGAATCATTCCAGTAGGGCCATGTCCTTCTTGTCCTGAGAAGCCAAGAATCACAGAATCACAGAACTGGGCAAAGCACTCCAAATGTGGTCTCATAAGTGCCGAGGGGAAGGCTTACCTCCCTCAACCTGCTGGCAATGCTCTTCCTAATGCAGCTCAGGAATCTGTTGGCATTCTTTGCCATGAGGGTGCATTGCTGGCTCACACTCAACTTGTCCAACAGTATTCCAGGTGCTTCTCTGCAAAGATGCTTTCCAGCTGGTCAGCTCCCAGTATGTACTGGGACAGAAGAGGGGTTCGGGAGATTTCATTTCAAGCATTACTTCCTCCAAGCTCAAGAACAGTCCTCCCCATCATGTGCAGGAAGACAAGCAAAGTGGCAGGAAGCCTGAACTGATGAACAAGGTTGTTTATATCTGTCCATCCCAGATACAGGACTTTGCCTTCCTCTCTGTTGAACTTCCTGGGGTTTCTGTCCACTCATTTCTCCAGCCATTAAGGCCCCTCTGAATGATGGCACAACCCTGTGATGCACCAACCATTCCTCCCAATATCATTTGCAAGCTTGCTGAGGGTGTACTGTGTCCCATTATCCAGGCCATTAATATAGTTAAACAGTACTCACCCCAGTATCAGCCCCTGGGGTGTACCACTAATGACTAGCCTTCAGGTAGACTTTGGGCTGCTGATCACAATCATTTGAGAGCAGCAGTTTAGCCAGGTTTCAATACACCTTAATGTCTATTTATCTAATCTGTATTTTATGAATTTTTAAATGAGGGTATTACAGGAGACAGTGCTAAAAGCCTTGCTAAAGTCAAGACAAACAATAATCACTGCTGTTCCCTCATCCACCACTTCATTGTAAAAAGCTATCATGTTGGTCAAACACGATTCCCTCTTCATAAATCTATGCTGACTACTCCCAGTCACCTTTTTCACTTTCATATGTTTGGAAATGATTTCTGGGTTTGTTTACTCCATCACCTTCCCAGCAACAGAGGTGAGGCTGACCAAAATGTATTTCCCCAGGTACTTCCTGCCGTTGAATACAGGAGTCTTCAGGGACCTCCCCTATCACCATGTCTGTTCAAAGATCATCAGGTCTCCTGCTTCTTTTAGTAGTGAGCCCATATTTTCCCTGGTCTTTGAGTTCTTGTTGATATGCCTGAAGAAGCTTTTCTTATTGCCCTTCACAACCTCCACCAGATTCAACTCCAGGGGGGCTTTAGCTCCCATGTCTTGTATGCTTCCTTTTTTAGGTATAGACTTTGCCAAGAGCTGCTTTTCATCCATGCAGGCCTTCTGCCACCTTTGCTTGGTTTCCTGAGTATGGGAGAGGACTCTTCTTGAGCTTGGAGTAAGGAATCCTTGAAAGAACTTCTGGACCCTTCTCTTCAGGACCATATCACTAAGGATTCTTTCAAGCATATCCATAAGAAAACCAAAGTTTGCTCTCCTGAGCTGACATCCTTTTATTTGCCTTGTTTAAAGATGCTTTCAGAATGGTTCTTTCACAGATAATCATTGTGACCTCAGGCAAGTTACTTGATTGCTCAATACCTCAGATTCCTCCTTTACAAAAAAAAAAATGCAGGCAACAGCCTTTCCCCACCTCAAGGCTACTTCGTGATGGCAATAGATATTGGTCATAAAGCAGTAATATAAACCCCAGATATACCTGATAGAAGTAACTTGGAAAAAAATAATTTGATCAGATCTCAGAAACTGATCTTAAAATTTTCTCTGTTGTAAGCAGTTTTGGCAGCAAGATCCACTCCCAACTTACTTTAATTCTACTTTGGGTCTCAGTTTCTGTATTCACAAGTTTGCCCTTTGTGATATCTTTGCTTGAGGTAAGGCTAACCAGCACTTCCTCGCAGATGATTTGTGTATCCCCTAGTCCTGGACACATATCTGAACTCATAAACCCCATCATCTTTCTCTTCCTTTGGTTGGTCCCATCTCCCACCATGAGACAACACTGAAGAACAAACACTGATAAACTGCATCAGGCGCCAGCTATCTCTGTGCAGAGATAATGGCACACATCAGGTACAACAAACATCCAGCATCACTCCCCACACACCTGTGGGAGCCTGGCACAAGGGAAGCTCACCCTGCCACCAAGGGAATGGGCTGCTCTTGGCCTGGTCAGGAATCCTACTTGAGTTTGTCACTGTAGGGGGCCCTCTGGCAAGACATGGAGCAGAAACCTCCTCCCTGCCTTCATACAGGGCAGGTAACTGAAGCCACCTCCCTCTTCTTCGTTAAGTGTCTTAAATTCACTGATACAATTCTATGCTCATGATGCTCTTGCTGGAAAATCTCTGTCTTACAGGTGGAGAAATTAAACCTCAGATTCCCAAGACTTAATATCATATGTTAGCTCCCGAACAGTCTGGCATCCTAGTGGACATACAACTAATACCAATATCTGACCCTTCTAAACACTCAATGTTTTGTTGTCATGCACATGTTACCTGAAAGGCACCACCATTTAGCCAGGTATTAAATTACACCCCAGAGACTTGTCCCCTAGCTTGCAGCTCTCCCCTAATACAAGACATGGTCTGCACAGGGCCGTGGCTGCCAGCAGAAACATTCTGTGCACTGTTTCACTGGCAAGAGAAGAAAGAATCCACACATCACCTTTTATATAAATGGAGAAGAGGACTTAATACTGTGTCGAGTGGCTTCATCAGTGGACACTTCTTTAGAGCCAGCCAGTTCAACAGTGACTATTCCTCCAAAATAGAGAAACCACTCATGGAGCTCTTGCAGGACAATTACTTTGTCACAGTGTAAAACTTCCTGTGTTTGCATAAGGGAAGCACATCCCTTCCAACTTCTTCACCTCCCCTCCATCACAAGAAGCTAATGAAAGCTTGGGATGAGGAGGAGGAAAAATTAGGATAAAGTAATGGAGAAAGAAAGCAGTTGTGACATGCATTTCTGGCAAAGGAGCAAGGAACTGCTCATGACAAGAAAGAATATGTAAACAGAACAGAACAAACATAGCACAAGATTAACACAGAATGATTCTGTCCCCATGCAGTGCTGATCGTGCTGGCCTGTTAGGGAGAGTTATGCCACTCAGTTTTCAACTTGGGCACCAAAAGAACTCAGCTTTTTACCTCATGGCCAAAAAAAATCAGTCTTAGACACAGTATGGTTTACATCTGATGCAAGTCAAAAATGAAGAAAGCATGCCAACTGAGAGGTGAACAGATGAAAAGCAGTTTCTTTAAGGAAAGTAGAAGTACAGCTCCACTGTACATGGAAAGTAAGAAATTATGTCCTCTCCCTCCAGCTACACCAAACATGCTAAGTGCATCCGCATTCAGAGGATACTGGCAGGCTCATTCTCACTCGACCTTATGGCCACAAACCCTTTGCAATGTAGCACTGTGGCACTCCATATTAAAAAGCAGCTGCAGAGCAGCATGACTGCAGGGACTTCTCAAATAAACTTTCACTGGTGAATACTCAGGGCAAAATTTATTCATCACAGAGGTGAGAAGGGTCATGGGGAACAGTTTTAAGCACCCTCTGTCAGAATGTGATCCAAAACTCACTTTTACCAAGCCACTGTGACAAATTCCGCTCTTAAAGGCATAATCAAAACATACAGAGTACTCTCAAATCTCAGTTTACAAAATCTGCTTGAATGAGATGGACTAGACTCAAGAATTCAGGAGTCTGAAATGCAGGAAAACTTGATAGAAATGATTTTCCCCATAAACAAGACAGCTCTTCTTCAAAAGACTTAGGAACTCTAGGATTTTATTTTAAGGCCACATTTGAAGTGTATTTCAAAGCACACATTCCATATGGCTTTTAAGCATGCATGTGTCTCCTGTTAATAATTTGGGATCCTCAGCAGCTTTGGGGAGTTTTCTGTTTTATTTTGAGAAGCCTTTGCTCTTCACCTTTAAACACAGTTCATGTGCCCACATCAACAAGTAAGTAGATACCCTCAACCTTTTTGATTTATGTTTTTTTCAGTACATCAGGGAAGATTAAAGTGTGGCTAAGCCTTCCCTTTTATCTTGGCAAAATTCATTTTTACACCATATCAACCTTCTCCAGGGCTGGATATTTACATATTAATAATGAAGCCTGCTTTTTAATCCCTTCCCTCACCCCTTTAGCTTCATATATTAAAAAGTGTCGATAGATAAGACTTGGCTCTCAAATTAGTGGTAGTAGCACAGCAGAGTTCAAATTATTCAATTAAAACACAGAGACAGCTATGTTTACTGTCCTCCCACGTTTGAGATAAGCTGGGATTTCACTCAGAGAAATTGTCCTGCTCTGATTCTGACAGAAGGAAGAGTAGGTTTGATCATTTCCCCAAACTGGCTAAAACCATTTGGAAACAATGGTTTGTAATTCTTAACTATTTCCTAGTTATTGATATTCCTATAAATACTTTGTGAAGAGTAAAGAGACTGAGAATGCAGCTCCATGGTTTCATAGAATCACAGAACGGTTTGGGTTGGAAGAGATCTTAAAGCTCATCTAGTTCCAACCCCCCTTGCACGGGCAAAGACACTTTCTGCTAGACCAGACTGCTCAAAGCTCTGTTCTCCTGGCTTTGAACACTTCCATAGATGGAGCAGCCACAGCTTCTCTGTGCAACCTATGCCAGTGCCTCACCACTCTCATAGTGAAGAATTTTTTCCTAATATCTCATCTAAATCACCCCTTTGTCAGTTTAAATTCATTCCCCCTTGCACTGTCCCTGCAAACCCATGTAAAAACACCTCTCCTGATTTCTTTAATGCCCCTTTTAGGTACTGGAAAGCTGCTATAAGGTCTCCCTGGAGCCTTCTCTTTTCCAGGCTGAATAAGCCCAGATCTCTCAGTCTGTTTTCTCCAGAACACTGATCATTCTTATGTCCTCCTCTGAACTACCTTTGGGGCCCCAGGCCAGAATGCCATACTGCAGATGTGGTCTCACGAGAGCAGAACAGAGTCAATTAAGTGTGAATTGCAATCAGAATGAACAAGCATGCTCTCTTCCACCCCATCATCTCTTCCCACTGTCCTCATTGTGTTGGAGCTAGCCCTGCAGTGCATGGTTAGCAGAGCCAGGGAGACAATCTACCTACAGATTAATCTTCCAACCATTTTTAATGCCAGGTCATTTCCTACTGCACAGCTGCATAACCTCTAGTGCTAGCAGAATGAAATGTGGGAGCACGTGGTTGCAAGGTGGGAAAAGATGAATCCTGACAGCAGTTAGAACTGCAGTCAGCTCAGAGAATCAATGAAACCAGAGAACAAGAATCTGCTAATGCAGCTTGGACTATAAAGCAGACATAGACAAACTAGCTTTAAAGTGATGCATTTGAGCATTAGGGCAGCAAGCACAGGCCAGTCTGACCACCCAGGATGTGCCCATATTCTTAGGTAGATATTTCCCCACAGACAGAGGGAAAACATCAATATACAATCACAGTTCTTTCCAACACTGCAAATGCCACTGCTTCTCTTCTACAGGACTTAAGCCAGCTCTCACCAACAGCCAGAGCAGCAGTTACACTGACATAGATGGAACCAGATCAAAACTGCAGTATGTGAAAACAGCAACAAACAGCAGCTGCTGTATTCCCTCTCTGTGCTGCTGTATTCACCCCTGCATTGCCCAGCTCCCTCATTCTCACTATTTCATTCTATATTTTTGGTATCCTGCAAAACCCCAATTCTTGGTATCAAATGTAGGAGTAAGTTTCTGTTTAAAGGCAAACCAAATTATTACCTGACAGCTGCAGGGAAGTTTAGAAGTATAGAAAAAGAACAAATTAATTAGGACAATACTGTCCCCATAAAGAAACAAACATCAAAAAAGAAATGCATCCCTACCTTTGTGCTGTCCTCATGGGTTTGCTTTTAATATCTTAGGATTTGTAATTATTTAGTCTTGTAATACTTTAGAAAAGATGCTTGCTCTGGAACTATTCCAAGAGACTGACAAAACATGAACACTAACAAAAAAAAGCCAAATTTACACTGATACTAGCAGTGCTGACAAAATGATGCCTTAGAGAATAATGCTGTTGCGGGAATGTGTACTATTCATCATGACTTAATGTCTCCTTCTTCCTCACAGTATTTATTTGATGCACACAGCAAAGCTGTAAAACACTAAAAGATCCACTACACATGGCCACAGAAATACAGACTCTGAGATTCTAAGACTTCTGATGGAGTGCAAGAAGGCCCTGCACTGAGGTCAGAGTCTAAAAGACCTTTCACCGTGTACTCAATTTCAGAAAGAAAGCAAAACAAGTACATATTAATTTTTGAGGAGAAATCATGGTAGATCAGTTTCTACTAGGGAGAAGAGCTTTTTCTGACCACAGCACAAAAGCACCACATTCAGCCTCTCAGAATCATGTGTGAGCTGCTTTTTGTACATACACTCTTTCTGCTAGGTGAAAGAAGGACCTAGGAAAAAATTACATCAGCAATAGAGATTGTATCTCCTCCAGACAAACCAAATCAGAGACTCAAATCATAAGAGTTACTTTAAAAAAAAAAAACAAAACAAAACAAACCTAAACCAAAAAACATCAGAAACCCCCAACCAACATAAAAGCTCCTAACAAACAGTGGGTCTTCTTAGTGACCTTGTGGTGTTTCAGCCTCCCTCAATTACACCAAGGTCGCTTTTTCCCCTCCCTAGATCCAGGAAAATTAGTAACTTAATTTCAACAGAAGTAATCGTGTTACCTAACCTTTATCTGGCACTTTTTTATCTGTACCTCTCAAAAGAGGTCGATGTCACTATCTGCAGATGATAGCACTATTTAAACGAACTCCATCAACAGCACACAAGTCACTTCAAAGCATTGAGTGTCCAGTACCAAGACAGTAGCTGCTATCACCAATAGCATACCCAGAAGAAAACATCCTTGAATCCTTCTATGTTAAACCACAAAAACACCTCCTATCTAGTCTACTGACTTAACAGCTTGAACATTGTAGTATAGTATGAACGTTGAGTCTGGATTTTTTTTGTACATTTTAAATACAGGAATTGTCAACAGCTGTATTATCCTACAGCTGTTCACTCAGCCTGACCCTACTGTTCTTCCTCAGGATACACCCCACTGAAGCCAGTGGAAGCTTTGTCTTCTCAACTGGGCCCTGCATTAGTCAGATGAAAAATTTTGCTGCCTCTGGCTCTATAGAGGATAAAGATGGTCATCTGCCCTTGTGGTAGAAAGCTGAGATAACTAGGCACACTCTTTCATGTCCATAAGGATAAGGAAGGTCCATAGAATAGTTCATAATGAGCTGTACAAAACTGAGTACCAACAATGGTGATATGCTTATTATCATCACCCATTTCTGACTCAGTTATATAGTCTGAATGTGCCCTCCCTTCCCATTTCCTTCCATTGCCTGGCAAAAAAACCCAATACAATCATCTTGCTGCAAAACACTTCAGACAATCAAGAGCTTATCTAGGCATCTCAGTGATTTTAAAGTGTTACACATATCCTAGTATCACAAGAATATGTTTTACCTTGAGGCAAATGTTTTAATTTATGTGCATGTGAGCTATTTGCAATACCTCCACCAAATGGAGCCCATATAACACGTCGGATGGCTTTCACCCAATCTTCCATTTCATTCTGGGAATTAGCCATGAGCAGGAAAGCCTCATGATTGACAGGCATCTTTTCCCGGTCCCCTGCACCACCTGAAAGATAGAATACAAACTCTTTTAACATCTAGTCCAGAAGAGAGGAACCGGTGTTTAAAACCACCAAAAGTCTGGGTCAGAATGATCAAATTGTTGTTTTAAATGAGCAGTTTTACACACAGTTCCTACCCATGTGCTGCAGGACCCACAAAGCACAGGTTGGCAGAAGATTAAAGCAGAAGTGAAAATAGTGCATTTTCCAGTGCGGGAACCTGGGGATGTTGTACCTGCTTGTCACAGCAATAAGCAAAGTGAAAGCACAGACTATAAGACTCCACAAGAAGAGTAATAAATGAATTCCACATACCTACTCTGAGGTATTGAGAAATTATCACCCAAAAAGGGGACTATATTAATTGCAAGACAATCTACTGCTTAGGATGCAGAAGTTACAAGATCATCTACTTCCCCAAGACCCTGGGATTTCTAGTCTCAATATTAAAAAAAAAAAAAACAACAACCCCCCCCCCAAAAAAAAAGCCAAAACCAAAAACAAAGCAAAGCAAAAACCCAAACCCCTTCATTCTGATTTTGGATCCCATCCAAAATCCCAGTTCAGAAGGAGCATTTTTAACAGGAGTTAAGACAACCATATGAATCTGACTCTCCTAAATGAAATAACTTTAGGAGCTATTACCATTGGCATGCAATATCTCAGGGAAGTACTGACCAGAATATCAAACACACAGAATATCAAATGCATTCAAACTCTAATATGTATCTGTCACTTGTGGATACTCCAAGACTTGAAACATTTTCACCCTTCTCCCATTTTCATTTTAGGTCAGCACTCAACTTCAGTGAGTTTAAATCTTCCTCTTGCCCCTTGTTTTATGTTCCAGAACTGGATACAATCTAAGAAGGATTACATAAACAAATAAAAGCTTTATTAAAACAGCCTCTGTATAAAAAGGCTACTGATCTTGCCCAACACAGCAGCTGCATCACTAGCAGCCTGGAGCTTCTCTATCACCATGGAAACTGCGCTTGGCTTTGCTGAGAAGATAACATCTTAGCTGTTGTGTCACTGTCATTTCCACACTTACATGACTTTCAGTACCTACTGGCAAGCTAAAGCTGTGCTGAGCAGCTGAGATTGCCTGTCCATGCAATTCAGAGATAAGAGCAGGATGATGGTGTATGGTGGTTTCCGTAGAACTGATTTAGTGTATACATAACCTCTTCCTCCTAAATCCTTGGTAATCTAGGGAAAGGAGCAAGCTAGGATCTGCCTGCAAGCCAAAGAAATACTTTTCCTTGCTATTGTTTCCTGGCCTTGACATGCTTAAGATACACTGATTTGCAAAGCAAAAGGGGTAAACTGAGATGTGTTGGGAAGGATTTGGTAGCTCTTGAGAAGGAATTCACTGGACTGGGAACCTGAGGCAGTCTTTCAGTAATGAAGAGAGACAACAGCCACCTGGGACTAGGCATGCAGGTTAAGAAACAAAAGCCATAATGCTTTTTTGCTTCAGGTATAAAAATTCTGCTTCTTTCCTTATAGCATTCTCTTGGACAGTCTTCCAGTTTGAATTTACTGAATTATTCATATCCATGAAGATATATGAAGCAGAACAGCTCTCTATCTCAAGGCTAGGATGCCAGTATCTGAACAGATCAATGTGCTGCTATAGTCCAAGGAGAACTTACTTCATCCTTTGCATACAGAACTTTGCATACAGAGCAGGAAATTACAGTATGTGAAATTCCTGTCACAGCTTAATTCTTTTACTAACATATTCAGCCTCATGGTGAAAGCAGCAGTCATGAGGTCTAACTTTACCTGGCAGACATATTCCCGCATCCTCTTACAACAAATATCTCATGGGAGATCTCATAGCAAGAAAAAGACTTTTCACAATCCTCAGCATGCACCAGAAATGGCTTCAGGATCTGACATCTGGTATATAGATGGGCTTGAGCTCAAGCTAGCTTTTCAAAGGAATCATAAGACCTTTAAGATCATCAAGTCCAACCACTACTCCAGGACTGCCAAGACCACCACTAAACCATGTCAATGAGGGCCTCATCTACATGGTTTTTAAATGCTTCCAGGGATGGTGATTCCACCACTTCCCTGGTCAGCTTGTTCCAATGCCTGATCACCCTCTCTGTGATGAAAGTTTTCCTAATATCCAGTCTAAACCTCCCCTGGCACAGTCTGAGGCTGTTTCCTCTTGTCCTACCAAATTAAACAGTCTCAAAAAACTCATGTGCAGAATAGGTCACACTACCAGCAAACAACTGAGCTTAATCAAAGTAAACACAGATCTTATTTTTCAATTTAAAGGTACTCAGCTGAAATCTTGCCCACTGAAGCCAAAAGAGCTTGGGTGGGCAAAAGAAAGACCATAATCTTAGCTTCAAATTATTTCCAGAAAAAGACTGCAAAGTTAGTCAGAACAGCTGGATCAACCCATACAAAAACTGCTATATGAAGCATAATAAGCATAGAAAGATGAAGAGGACTTTTTACAGGACTTCTGCAGCAGCGATGTCTCAGCATCTTGCCACTGAATCACTGTAGCACAGGGACCTGACTACAACACACTTTCCCTTAAGGTGTTACTTTGGACCAGCCAGCTGCCTTCTAAATCTTTGAGGACATTTAGAAGGAAAAAACCCCAAACATTTATACTTCTATTTGAGTCTATAGAAAGTAAAAACAGGATGGGAAAGAAAGATTCCTGTACATGCTAGACCTGAGACTTTGCCAGAAACTACATAAAGCTCCTCTGTGGTTGGCTTTCCCCATTGGAGCTTTAAATAGGAGCAAGGTCATGACCCTACAAGCTGCCTGTGGGAGAATCAGTAGTGACTACTCACATAAGTACAAACAAATAAAGAAAACTCCACACACAGAGGCTAGCTTAGAAAAAAGAATACACTTCAGAATTGCTTCTTAGAGAAAGCCTCATATGTTAACATGACATGACTATGAAGTAGCAGAGCATGCAGACACCCCCCTATAAACTATTAAAAAAAACCCCCAACATTTTATTTATGTTCCTTTCTGCACATAGATGGCTCCTTTCACCACGTCCTTGAGGAAACAAGCAGAACTAGAGTTCCCTAAAGGGCAGAGTTAAGATATGACTCTTTATGCTACTGAAACATTCAATAGGTCTTGAGTCTTTGTCATCACAAGAACGAGAAATGACTGAATTCAAACACTTAAAAATTTTTCAAACAAACAATGAAACAATGCCACATACACCTTCTTCAGAAGTCCAGAATTTTAGCTGAAGTTCACAGATGTTTTCTTTTCTGAGCTTAAATCCAATCCAGGATCTTGTTATGGGTTTCAGATTTGAGTTGCAATGCAGCCCTGTATCAGTTCAATTATCCTAGTCTATAGAAATTGTTTCGGGAAAACAATTGTAAACCTTCCAGCCTATAAACCCTTGAATATGGAACTTTAGTTTTGCCTCTCACAGCAGTAAGAAGTTTGCTTTCAGATACTGCAATCAAACCTCATCTCTGCTACTAATAGAGCTCCAGCTCTTACTCTGATTGCTGTCAGACTCCAACTATGAAGTGCACAAGTGCTTCTACTGTGTGAATCAAACAGTGCTCTGGCTACTCAGCGCTGTGATAGGGAGAAACACTCTGCTAATGGTTCTAGACACAGACAAGGGCTTTTCATTTCCTTGAACAGAAGTTTTCACTCCTATTTAATCAAGCCCCCATACAAACAGGACTGGCCTTTAGAGACCAACTCAGGATTGCCACGGGCATCCAGTCCTTCTGCTCAAGGCTACTTTCACCTCTCCAGACCATAGGAAAAATAAAACTGTCTGCAAACACGGAGTGCAAGCACCTTGATAGATGTAGGGGGCTCAACTTTGCGGATGAATAGTCCAGCTGCTTCAGCACTAACCCATGACCAGGGGATCCTGCATTGAATCACCTGATCTGATTCAGATTTTCAGTCACATTGGACAAGATGTACTGGATTCCATCCCAATCCACAAAGCAAGTAGTCAGTACTACCTGCCTCTCTCCTAGATGTACAGCAATTGAGTGGCTTCAAGACTGGGAAAGGTGACAGAAACCATACAACTATATACAGTAAATGTAACAGCCTAGAAAAATTAAGGGACTTGTTTTGTTACTGCTCACCATGAAAAGGGCTATCGATCCCATCTGACTTCAATGCTTTGCCACCCCTCTCTCAAGGTACCTTTGTCAAGTTGCTTTACATACACTCGTAGCTATCTTTGCCTTGAAGGAACAACATACCTGCAAGCCCCTAGCTGCATTGCACGAATGCTCTCTCTTCCAGGCCCAGAGTAGTTAAAGCTGTCAGAATTGCTCTCATATGCCATCTGCTTATGTGGTTTGTGCAACTGCATTTCATGTGGCCTTGAAGCCATCTGCTGCTGATGTCAGCTGTACAGTGTTCACCTCAGAGGAACACACCACATCCTAATCCTTAGCAACAGTCCTCCTTTCAGCTCTTCCCCATACCCCACAACAAGGAAGATGAAATACTGAAACACTGGGGCTAAGTGACTTGCTGAAGTAACAGCAGCAGGAATCACAATCCACACTTCAAAGACCTATTTACTGAAAACTCTTCCTTTTTTGATCATCCTTAGTCTGGTATGCATTCACTGGAAACTGCAAAGCATAAGGTTACCATTATGCTGGTTACCTGTCTTGCCCTGTGTCCCTGTTTGAAGAATCTTTGCAGTTGCATCTCTCCCTTTATACAGCTGTTTCCAATGAGGAAACACTGGAATTTTTGTTTGCTTTGAACTTCATTCATAGAAGCTTAATGTTCTTAAGATCAACACTTGTGAAGCCAGGATCCCCTTTGTCTGTATGCCAACAGAAGTTCAGCGGGAACAGGACTGGACTTCCTAGTAGATGTTTCTGCCCCATTTAATGTAAAAGGAGGAACTTTTCTATTCTCAAAGTTGCTCTCAGGTTCTGCTGAAGTTGGCAGCTTCTTTTTTTGTTCATAACATTTCCCTTCCTTCCACCCACCATCTGGTTTGCCTTTCACCCATTTTTTTCATCATTATGGATACTGATGCACTTGTGTATTGTCATTATCTCAACTCTACTGAAAATTTACACAATTACAAATGTTTGTATTTGTGTGTATATATTTACATGTTTGCATTGCTTTGGTGTGGATAGTACAGTGGTATTTTCAGTAAGAATGAACTTTAGCTGCCCATGTGCATGCTGCTGCAGTATGTGGGGATGCAAATGGCAGTTGAAGGCTGAATTATGAAAGGGGTGCCCAGTGGGTAAAGCAAGGTCCACCTGACATGTTTGCCCTCGGTACTAAAGCAAGTAGTGACAGGAAGCCTTTAACTGCAGACAAGCAGCAACAATGATCTTGACAAATGGACAAAACTAGCACCCACAGCTGAAAAGAACAATTGCAATGATTCATGTTTACTGACCTTTTCTCTATGATTGTCTTAAAAGTATCACATTCAAGGCTCTCAGATTTCCCCAGTAATGAATGAAAGTGAAAAATTAGGTAGATTAATTCTTTCAAGATTAAGGGCAGCTCTATTATTAGGGGGAATCTTTCTTTACACAGCAGGAAAAAAAGACACCCAAACCAAAACCCCACTCTTGATCTTTGCATTAAGGAAAAAGACGGTAGAAATATTAGTAAGCAAAAGGTCTTTATCAGTGCTCTAGAACAGTCACTTGAAGCCTAATTCTATTTCTTCAGTCACTGCTTTTGATTCTGATTAATGCTGAACCTCTATCCTGAGGACTGTCCCGTGAACCAAAGTTTTCCAAAAGCCTGAATGCTAGGGGCAGACCCTGTCTATCATACCTGAATCTTGGGCTAACCTACCATCAGCATGCACTTTAAACTTTGTTACAGCCAGTAACTCCACTCCTTTTCTACTTTTTTTTTTCTGGTGATCCTTTAACATAAGGGGAAACTTGTGGAGTGCAACTGAAAGAAACAAGCTTTGGATCAAAACACATTTCTTGTTTCTCAGCTCCAGCAGACAACATAAAGGCAATTTTTCCTACAGAAATGTGTACCTTTGTAGGTAAAGGGTTTGGAAAGAGTTTGAAGGGATTCTAAAATTCACTTTCCATTTGGATGTGTCAATGAGAAAAATAAAATCTTAAATACCTTTTATGGCACTGAGTAAATTCAGCTTTTAAATTGACACAATGCAGATTTTCTTATGGTGGGATTTACAGGCATGAACTAAAATCTCATTGACATTTCCATCAAATATAAATGACTGATTTCCTTAAATACTTTCAATCCACCAGGTTTAATGACAGTTACAAGTAGAAGATGACAAAATTTTCAAATAAAACTCCTTGCTGAGGATTTTCATGAGTTCCTAAATGATTTTTGGATCCCAGATCTTCATCCCAGAGAATAAAGCAAAGTCAGGCAAACACTCTAAAACCACTGCCAGCTATAAGCTAATCCAAAGGCCCTGTGATCTGTTCTCTCCTCACACCTTCTGCGGTTTCAGATGCTATTAAACTGCTTTAAGAAAACACCAACAAAGAGATTAGACCTCAGAATTGTGGTTTCTTATGCAAAAATTCTGACAAGACTAAACATGAACAGAGGCACTACAGCTTTTCTGTACTAGTACGTGGACTACAGAAACCTAAGGCTAGCACTCTATTTCAGTTGTCAGGATCAAGTGTATGCTAAATGCAAGAACTGAAGATTTGGTTTAATCTTTGTCCTTTTATGCATAAAAATTTTATCTGGTTAGCTTGACCCTCCTGCCTGGAGACAGAATCATAGAATGGTTTGGAAAGGACCGTAAGATCATCTAGTTCTAACCTCCTTGCCATACGCAAGGACACCTCACACTAGACCATGTTGCCCAAGGCTCTATCCAACCTGTCACACTGCTTTTGATGCAGCCCAGGATATGGTTGGCTTTCTGGGCTGTAAGCACACACTGAAGCTGGCTCATGTTCTGTTTCTCACCAACCAATACCCCCAAGTCCTTCTCCACAGGGGTGCTCTGAATTTCTTCTCTGTCCAACCCATAGCTGTGCCTGGGATTGCTCCCACCCAGGTGTAGGACGTTGCACTCAGCATGCTTAAACTTAATGAGGTTGGCATCAGCCCACTTCACAAACGTGTCAAGGTCCCTCTGGATGGCATTCCTTCCCTCCAGCATATCAACCAAACCACACAGCTTGATGTCATCAGCAAACTTGCTGAGGGCGCACTCAATTCCATTGTCCATGTCACTGACAAAGATGCTGAACAAGACCGGTCCCAGCACTGATCCCTGAGGGATACCACTTGTTACTGGTCTCCAGCTGGACACTGAGCTGTTGACCCCAACTCCTTATGTGTAACCATCCACCCAATTCTTTATCCACCAGGTGGTCTATCCATCATGTTTATTTCTCTCCAGTTTAGAGACAAGGATGTTGTGTGGGACAGTGTCAAGCATTTTGCACAAGTCCACTTAGATGATGTCAGCTGCTTTGCCCCTATCCATCAGTTCTACAGAACAGCAGAAGGGCACCAAATTGGTCAGGCATTTCCACTTACCAAAGCCATGCTGGCTGTCACCAACCACCTCATTGTTTTTCACTTGCCTTAGCAGGCTTTCCAGGAGAATCTGCTCCGTAATCCTGCCAGGCACAGAAGGGAAACTCACTGGTCCGTAGTTTTCCAAGTCTTCCATTTTCCTCTTACTGAAAATGGGGTTTATATTTCCCTTTTTCCAGTTATAAGGAACTTCACCTGACACACAATTTTTCAAATATGATAACATAGATGCCTTTCTTGACAATGTATGTGACCTGTATTACTTTAGGCTCACCTATTAATTAAACTGAAGAACTGGTTAAGGGTACCAATCACTTCAAATAACCCAAAACCTTGAAAATAAACAAACCCATATTCCAGGTAGGCCACATGCTGGTAAGTGACCACACTTCAAGAACCATGACAAACAAAAGGAGATGCAAGATAAGAGGAAGGGAGGAAAATAATCTGAAGTACTCTTAAAAAAAAAGCAAGTAGCATTGCACACAAACTCTACCTTGAACCCCACACTTATAAAACGTACTTACATGCATTCAGTACTTTGTAATGTTTAGATCTACGTACGCTGATTTTTCCATGTGCTTTATCTGCCTTAGGCTGAACTGTGAGAAGCTGCAGTAAAAAACCTGCTCATTCATTTTTAAGTTACGCTTCTGGCATTAGAAACATTTATTGCAATAACACTCCAACACTCTTGTAACTCTTTTTTTTTCAATTATTTGAAATTTCAGAGAGGAGACTGTTACACTGCCTGGGATTTGCTGCTCACTATGGCCACAAAATACAGTTTAACTTGGCTAAGGTGAATTCACAATGTGGGAAAGCCATTTCTACTGCAGCAGCCCAGTATTTAGGATTGAGATAAGCCCAGGCATAATATGCACCTGCTAAGCACATTATTATTTTTTTTTCAAGGATGTAGCATCTCTGTTCTACCAACACAGCTCATGCACCATTCCCTCCAGCTTCTGCCCACAATCACCTTGCTTCTCAAAAGAAACAGCCATAAACAGTGATCACGTTGCTTCTCTAAGTAGAGTGGTTTTGGGAGCCTGTAAAACATGCTTCCAGCTCCATACAGTATCCCTATAAGCAAGCTGTATTGCTATTGTTTGAGTTTTGTATTAGCTTCTATTAGCTAGCAGCAAGAGATGAAGTCTCTCTAACTTGATCACAGCTAGTTTAGGATGCCAGAAAAACTATTCTAAAGACAAAATGATCGACAATAATTAACATGAGGAACAACTACTACACCAGCAATTGCTAGGAGCTGAATGACACTACTTCATCTCTCTACTACTTGTGTGTTCCAGCCTGAGTGTGAAATCTTCAGCACTGATATTCTAACCATGTCCATGATGCCTCAAGGATTAGACTGTTAAACAAGTGACAGCTTGCTCAACTAAACCCTTGTGGCTCTTGACTCAGATAAGGTCTCTTGATAGGGGGTTACAGTGGAGACTATGTTCACTTCAAAATTTCAATCAAAGCAGAGATGGCAGCAGCTTGTTCAGTGGAGCTCTCAGTGTGCAATGGCACAGTCACTCCTCTTACCAGCAGTATCTGCTGACAAGAAGAAAATTTAGGGTATAGTGTTGCCTCTTCTGACACAAACTGTTTTGCCTGCCAGGTTAACAGGTATCTGCCATGTTGGCACCACCTTCTCACTGGAAAAACAAAGTTCCTGCTGGAAAAGAACCTGAAGATGTCAGGAGCCCAAGCACAACTGCCATTCAGCTTCTTCCATTTGCACAGACTTGAGCCCCAGAGAACACAAACCTTTCCTTCAAAATTGGACTGACATGTCATTCAGGGAGCTGTTCACCTCATGAAGTATTTGTCTTGGAATGACAAAAGGATAACTTCTCTCCCTTTCTACCTGTGTGCTGGAAAAAAGCACCCAAACCAACAAAGTAGCCATTTCTTCCTCCCACAAAAGGCTAGCATAACCCTGCAACAAAAATCCAGACTGCGATAGTGACAGCAAGTAGGAATGACAAGGGGGACAAAGAAAAGGTTGTGTAGATTTTTCCCCCAGCGTGTTTCATAGACAACCTTGTAGCAACAGCAGGCTGCTTTCCCTTACCCTCCTTTCTTCCACTCTAGACAGCTAACCCCTGCAGTCTTTCCTCAATGCATTTCAGATCTGGAGGGTTACAGTGGGCCTAGGCCTTAATCGTGATGAAGTGTGGAACTGCCTGGGCTATGCAGAGCTGCTGGTCGCTTTTTCCTGTCCTCTGGCTTTTATGGAAAGGAAATGAATTTTTCTCGAGCCAGAAGTTGCACACTCAAGGGAGGTGACTCAGAGCAGCCCACTGACAGAAGCTTTGTGCTTGCCCCTACAAGGCACATTGCCGGAGGCATCTAACTTAAGGCAACAGTCAGTTTGAGGGTACAAAAAGTTAGAAATATATATACAAAAGACTCAGAAAATAGTGGCAAAGCAGGCCACACAGTTCCATGTGGTTCTCCAAAGCAGCAAGTGCTCAACACTTCTGAGGAATGTATCAAATTATATATTCCAACTGTGGTTATGTTTACATGCTATTATAAGGGAGGAAATTCCTTCCTGACCAAAGATGATGATACTTTGTGCTTTGAAATGTCTGAATAAAAATGACTGGATAATTTTTATGCATTACTGTGCAACCACAAGCAATTTTCTAATTCTCATAAATTTCTTCAAATCTGTAGCATTGAAGACAAGACATGAGGGAAACTTTAAATCCTGACAAGAAATTACTTACCACAACATCAGAATGGCAAAGTCTGATCTACTTTTCTTTAATAGTTTCATAATGGAGAGATAATATCCAACTTCTGCATTCTTCTGGAAATGTTGTGCTCACACTTGCCAGGTCTGCTCACCAATGTGAATGAAGTGATTCTTATGTTTTCTAAAGAAGTCTCTCTACAACTATCTTCTCCTCC
This sequence comes from Melopsittacus undulatus, assembly GCF_012275295.1. Lineage (NCBI taxonomy): Eukaryota > Metazoa > Chordata > Aves > Psittaciformes > Psittaculidae > Melopsittacus > Melopsittacus undulatus. The sequence goes on from NC_047530.1 coordinate 92,640,947, forward strand.
TTCTTGCCTCTCATAAACCTATTTTTCTTTCCCCTAGTCCACCATGAAGCCAAAGACACCCTCACTGTATTTTTAAAAGGACCATCTTAGCCAATGCCCAGGTCTTTGAACTAAAGAGAACAGAAGTGAAGCCATCAGCTGCTACAGCTTAGGCTGTAGATACCAGAGCTTTTAGCTGAGCCAGTAAAGACTCTGTCTCTCTGTAGACTGAACACAGAGTTCTACAGAAATTCAAGCCAACCAATTACAAACATTATTATTTTCTTCAGTGAAATGACTGAAGCTTTATAATCACAGTTTTGGCAGCAACAAGTAAATGGGCTATCATTAAAGACTCAACAGTTACTGACTTTGTTTTTACAAAAATGAAGCTATTTGTTGTATTAATGCAGAAAAGGGTCTGAAACGCAAAAGAATACATAGCGTAGACCTTTGGAAAAATGTTGGCAAATTTGGAGGAAACCCTTGCCAATATTAATGATGAGACAATGTAGATGGAAGTAGTTATCCAAATCCAAGAGCTCAGGGATATTCTGATCCAAATACATAGCTTGTTACAGTTTGCACAAAACAGCAGTCTTATAGCAGTCTCCTCTTGTATCCGGCTATGCATTGGGTAACCAATGAATCCTCTAAACATAACTGTAATACATCACACTTTTCACTGTAGCAACAGTGCTCTTTGGCAAAAAAGAAAGTTCACACTTTTCCCTTGGGCTTAACACTGCAACTGCTCAGAGCACAGCTGTGGATGGCTAATAGACTCAAGGTTGTGCTGTTGCAAAAAGAAAGGTCCTCAATTCTTTGTGCTTTAGGACAACTGAATAATTAGCAGAACAATGCTTACAAAAATCAATTCTGTTTCTCTCCACCGATTGGCAATATTCCTCCCAGTTAGCAGCATTATCAAAAAGCCCATAAAAGTTCCTTTAAAGTGGTTAATCGTTAGCAGATGCAACCTCACTTTTCAAAACCATGCTGATTTAAATCAGATTTAAACAAGAAATTAAAAGAGCCTGTTAGGTAAACAATAACTCATCTGGGAGATGTCTTTAGCTGGTGAACTTGTTCCCACTGAAATTCCAGGGAGTGTTGCACAGAATATTTTTCTCTGAGACTCAGTGGATTTTGTGGTGGTAATCTTGTCTGCAGCATTCACTGCTGCTATAGCACACTGAATACTACAAACGTACCCTTCCATTGCATCCCATCATGATGCTTCTGTATCTTCTCCATGATAGGCCAAAGGCCTTGCGCATAGGTAATCTCTTCTGACAAGCTATGATAGTCAGCTTTATAATAGAGGCAGACAATAAAGCTCAGGTGCCTGCCTTTAGAGGTCACAGCATGGTTCAGGATGACTGCTTGAGGAAGCACATTTATGATGTGGGACTATTCACAGTCTTCATCACAAAGCAGAACTGCCTCAAGCATTGCCTTGCAAGCTTTCTCTCCACAGCTCAGAAATTGCACCAGCACAAAAGCAATCAAATCACTGACCTGCTGCTGTATAGCTCCAGAGAACACAACATCGCTTCTGACCTGGTATGGACTTTCTTGTCTGTGCATCTCAGTACTTGTGGACAAGGGCAAACTCCAATAAAGCGACCTTGCTGTTGCAGAAATCCTTGAACCTCTGCAGGTCTTCCTAGATCTTCTTGGCACTGCAGTCTAAGTACTCTCTCCTGATAGTCTTCCTCCAGAATTGTTAACTGGCATATGGGAAATCTTTGTATTTGAATATCTGGATCAGCAACCTCTTCTCCACTATGCCAGCATAAACAGTATCTCAGCAAAGCATGTTGTAACCTACTAAAGGCTACAGTATGGTGCCAGAAGCTCCTTCAAATCATCTTATACTCTTTGACTGCTTAGAAGTTTTTGCTGCGCTTCAAGCAAAGGCAGCTGACCAAAGCTATATAACAGTCATAAAATAAAGTCTCTTTACTAGCAGGGCAAACTAAAAGAATTTCCACAAAGGAGCACAGAAAGGAAACAAATGCTTAGGAGACATTACAACACACAGGAATGTGCCCTGGAAGTCTGAAACCTTACACAGGTGCTAACAACAATAAAGTGTGATAGTGCAGCTTTCTCCTGGTGTGAGAGTGTATTTGTAACATAAATATTCACACTGCTTAGCCAAAAAATAGAATTACATTGCAGTTATCTGTAGAGCAAGAAATGTTACTGTATGAAAAATCTCTACTTTCCCTAAGCTTAGAATCAGGTACCACATAAAGAGACAGAGCAGGTTTACAGCATGCAGTTCCCACATGAAAATTTAGGGCTTACATATTCTGAGGAAACACAGCCATCAATGTATTTTATGATGCTCAAGTACAGAAGATGAAGTTCCTGTCCCAGGGAACAAAAAAGCCTTGGCCAATGCACATTGAGATATACTACTCAGAAATACCAGGGTTGCCAATTTAGCTGCTTTTGCCAGTGACATTAACTATATAAATTAGATCTAATTACACAGAGCCCTTTCCAACGCTAACTATTCCATGATTCTATGATTATGGCCACTGAGAACTAGCAGTTGGGTGACAATGGTGGAATATCATCCTCATTTCTTGGAATGATCTATAAGAAAAGTATTTGGATGTTTCTACGCTTACAGAACCAGAAAGCCCATTCTGGCAATGCTGACATCAGTTGGCCTACTCCAAAGATACACTGAGCCCAGCTGGTCCACTAAGTAAAGTGAGAGCAAGAAATAGGACACATGCATGTACCTCATGAGTCTCCATTCTCTCCTCACCCTGCTCCTTTCTTGAGAGCACGGGAGTGTATGCAGCCATTGCAGGTGGCATGTGTTGTAAGAATTTTTGTCTTTGCAGTCAAAGGCAGGATAACAGCCAGAAACCAGGATCTGCTCAGCCAATGACATGGTATATTAAAAAGCCTTCCAGCTTCTGTTTCAAAACAAAGAAATCTTGATAAGCCTGAAGCCAGCAGCTGCCACCCACCTTACCTTGGGGACACCTGCTGAGCTGCTGCCTGTTTAATATTACATTAAAACAGCAGCTTTCCAGATAATGAATTATGTATTAGCAGTGAAGCTATGGTACACAGGGTGCTGGGGAGGACAAGGCTTGGAAATGGAAGAACCATTTGTGTGAATGGTCTGCAAGACTGGAAAAAAAGTCATTAATGGCTTTATGATTTGCCTGAGCCCCAGTCAGGTAACCAGATGGAACAGGGGGACAGGGCAAGTGCTGCCTCCTCCTGCCTTCCTCATGTTTTACTGAATGCAATCAGGTGAGTTTGAAAGTCCCTAAAAAAAAAAAAATCAGTGAAAACATAACAGAACTATAGAGCTGCACTTGTGACTGCCGCCAGCTTTATTGCCCTAGCATTAAAGACACAGAAGCTTTTATCATTATTTTTGTTTAAACAGTTCACAGTCTGAAAGCAAGAACCCAAGACAGCAGTAAACTATTGCCTTGAAACTCTGATCCCTGCCAGTTATCTCTTAAGAGAGAACTCATCTGTAGTCTCTGAAGCAAATCTACAAGCACTTGCCAAATGGACATTGCTCCTCCAGCCTTCCAGAGAGAAGATTTACTATTTCTCTTGCATAGTTTAATTTCAGTTAGGTGATCTGGGTACCTAGGCACAAAAGCATTAGATAAAAACAGTAAGAGTGAGCATATATGCAAATGCAGTAAAACATGTTATCCTTAAATGTTCCTATCTACAGATATTGCAGTCCTGACCATATTAGAGCCTAAATATGAGTGAAGGCTGACTCTCAGGAGGTAGACAGTAAAAGAAGCTCTTCATACCACATAGCTTATCCTAAAGGACACCTTACTGCAAGACCAGCTTCATTCGGTCCAGCTCTGCTACTGCAGTCCAATTAAAAAGTAACCAACACAGTTCAGACTGCCTTTTTTGGATGAAGAATAGTCACATCACAGTAACTGCAAAACAAACTTATGACAACTGTATGCAAGTGGAAGTGATTTCAGTGTTTGATTTAGTTTGATTTATTAACAAAATAATTTCAAAAAGATGTTTGATTGCTGGAATATTCTACTCAAATATAACTAAACATTAGTGTTTCAGGGGAACAGGTACAGCAGAAGTTAAAACTACTTTCCAAGGTTATATTATGCATCTGTGAGGAAATGACTTCTCTGTATTAAAAAAGTGCAAATTCCAGAGTGAGAAATTCCTACATACCAATGGAGAAGAGAGATACAGAGACACGAAATGATTTCCAGGATATTAGCTAGTGACTAGCAAAACCAGGAATGAAAGACAGAACTACCACATCCAGGCACCCTGGGTTAATTAAACACTGATTCTTATAAAGCAAGGAATACTGTTTGGAAGGTCAGTCATGTGCAACTGCAAAGACAGTGCCAACCCTAGAAAGCAAAAAGCAAAGAATAAGAGAGAACAAGCTGAACAGCGTGAAGACTGCTCCCCCATCACAGGACGGAAAGCAGTCCACTGTTTCACCAAACCAGCACTCTCAAAATGGGAAAGACACATCAGAAATTAGGAGTGTATTGTGTCTGAAAAAGCCATTCCTATTCTCGGCAGCCACAGTGGTTGCCTGGCACCTCCTCTGTTTGGAGAGGTTTAACTGGTGAGCTGAAGTCACTGCTCTCCCAGCAGCATACGCACGGCTCATTGAGAGGCACAGCAGTGTGCTGGCCTCCTCTGCCTCTTGAGCACTATGCTTGGCAGCACTGGCCTCTCCGGCTGCCGAAACTCAGAGCCCCATGGAGACAGTGGCCTGTATCCCACAGAAGCCTAGATACTGGTTGGACAAAGCCCCAGTCCCATTCAGATTTTAATAGTGATGAGGGAGGTTAGCAACAGAGCTACATGGCTCTGGTAGTTATTTGCTGGATGACAGACGTGTCTCTGTGGTGCCCTGCCAGCTCCTTTCATATCTCCAGACCCATGGAGTCCAGCACACTGCTTCTTGGAGTCTCCAAATGCTCAGAGCAGCAGAGTGTGCAGTCAGGATTCAGACTGCCTGTGGGCTCATCCTCTATCCAAATGCCTTGCTTTGATCCCAGTTACTTCACCACAACATGTCTGCACCTTGCTGCACCCCAAATCTATGGAATTAATTTATTTGTAGGGAGTTCTAAGACTGATTTCTAGTCAAGGAAATAGTCTTAGAAAATAACACTCTCACCAATTCAGTTCATAGTTATCCAGTCCCCTTTTCTGCCTCATGATGAGGCTTTTGCACTGGAGTATCCACCAGAAATATGGATAAGGAGTTTAATAAAACACAAAGGGTTAAGTCACACTGCCTGGGCTTCAGAATTTGAAGTAAAGCCACATACCACCACAACTCCCAGGTGTGTGTAATAATGGAGCTATCCAGTTCCTCTTCTCTCCCTATTAGCCCTGCTAGATTGAGCAGGTGATGTGTGATTGACACTGGAACAGGTTGCCCAGGGGGGTTGTGGAGTCTCCAACGTTGGAGATATTCAAGGCCCGCCTGGACAAGTGCCTGTGTGATGTACTCTAGGTTACCTGCTCTTGCAGGGGGGTTGGACTAGATGATCTTTTGAGGTCACTTCCAACCCTTGGGATTCTGTGATTCTGTGACAAAGTATTAATATAAGAGCAAAACCATGATGGCCCATGGTTTTGCTTTTCAACACAACTATTATAGGTGTTGAGCACCCTCATCTCCAGTTCTAGCATTAACTTCTCTCAAACCATAATGTTGGATGGATTGAACACTTCACTGAGACAGCCTCTCTCAACTTCCCTAATGCATATAAACCTACTCACCTCACAAGCTTATCAGAGAGGGAAAAACAATCAGACATAGAAAGGATCAGGAGAGGCAACAAAGCTTAGGCCCAAATCCTGCCTTTAGCATGGCCACCCCTGGAAGTGCACAGTGGCCCCGAACATTGTGAAAGCAGACACTTAAAGTCTCATAGGTTGACGTCAGGCAAAAATGACCTAATCAGCAGCCATCAGATATCCTGAGGTTGCTGGGTGTGGGCTGCTCTTCTCAGGCAGCAGCTAACAGACTCCCTCCCAGGAGTGGCAGCCACATCACTTGTCTGCTGCACATGGCATTTTCCCCAGCAGCTCTGTTTGCTGAATACAAAGAGCAAGCCCACAACATTAAAGACCAACCCTTCCTTTGAAGTTGAGATTGTTTAGCTTGCCTGGCTACAAACTGTGCCTTAATCATCTGGCTTTGAAGTCCTGTAAATCTACAGCTGCAGCAATGTAAGGACCACTTGGTAATAAAACATCCATTATTAATTTTTTTTTTTTTTTATTAAAGAGGAAAAGGCTTTTCTGGAGCTGAAACTTTCTTTTTCCCTCACAAGAAATTAAAGGGCAGGTAAAAGTCAGTGGTGACTTTCCAGGATCTGAAACAATTCTGACAGTATGACATCTTACAGCCCAGTTTTGAGTAGTATTGAGCTGGTATTCACTGAATGGCTGAAGGAAAGCAGACATTTTATTGTAGGAAGGCGTATGAGAGAATAGTACGTTTTAACAACAGACTGTAGAGGTTGATAAATACTTTTAACAGGTTTAACGTCTTATTTAAGAGGTGTGTGTGCAGCTGATAGGAGTTTGATGGCTCTTAAAGCTGGCAATAGGAGAAATAAAGAAGTCTTGTAGCCTTCTAGTATCTGTCATTGCTGTAGGTTTTACCAGAGAGTAAGAGTAGCCTAAAGATACATCACCAAATGAGACCTCTAAGGAATCTCCACAAGCACAGCAGTCTGCAAAGTGAAGGATGCACAGCAAGAGAAAACGTTGTATTTCAGCTTGGCCAGTTCATTTTAGGGATGTCTGGAAGCTCTTAATCCCACAAAAACAGAGAGAGAATTAATCCAAAATGCTGTGTAGCCTGGCCTGGAGTGCTAGTGAGAAGATAAATGGAGCATGGTGAGAATAAAGCTCAGTTGGAGAGAATCAGGCTTCAGCCGCAACTTGGTACAAACATTGCTCAGAGAGCTAAGAGACAAAACTCTGCACTGCCTGGGATTTCAAGTTATAAGATTTAGGAGAATCAGATTCCAATTTTCAGCTCTTCTGGCCTCTTCCTGTATTAATCTCAGCAAGTTCCCACTCCAGCCTGAATCGGGAGTGTTTATTTGGGATTTTTCTTTCCCATGTGACCAGTATTTTTGGCCATGGACTTGTCTACAGTGCAGCTCCTATCCTTAGGTCATCTGAACCTATGGGAAAGAGATCATGCACAAACCTCACTGCTCTTGCTGGCTTGCTTTTCCCCTGTTCAGAGACACAAAGAACAGCATGGACAGACCCATTGGAGCCTGCGGCTACTATAGTTTTTATGCAACTGCACTTTTGATGCTATGCCTAGGGCACTCTGTAATCATTTAATGCCTTTTAACAACCACATTTACTTACTGGGAAATATGTCCTTACTCAGATCACAGTAAAAATCTCTGCAAATGAAGTGCTTTCCGGAAGGGATTGAGGAGGGACTGCTTCAAGTAACGGGAGGAAAAGGGGCTCAAAAACTAGCAGGAGTCTGGCCTCTTTAAAGCAAGACTAGCAATAGACTGATGTTAAACATGGAGTTGTCCAGGTAACTCAGCACTTTCCACTCAGACACACAGATTCTTCCTTCCTGCTTTGGCATTTCCCTTCCCAGTCTATTCTGGAAGCAACAAAAGAAAAGGTAGCGTGGAGCAGAGTGGGCATCAGAAGGAAAGAGGATCCCTACCCTACCACTATGCCTGCACCAGGAGTATCCTTGACAGTGAGATGGCTTTCACAGATCAGATAGATTTGGCAGAAGCAGGCTCAGACAGGCAATACCCTTTACCCTCTTTGGCTCACCAAGTTGCTTTCAGGGAAAAGCTGTTTGAGTTGCCCAGTTAGCAGACAATTTTCACTTTCCTTTTTTCAGAGTTGGTAGTGAGTTTCTAAGAACAGCAACACTGGTTGCTGCTGGCCGAGTTTCCCTCAGTCATCTCCTGAAGGACCAGATCATGCCCATGCTGATTCTGGTTTTAAAATGGTTACTTTATAGCCCCCTCTTGCTTGCATGGGGGGTGTGGGGGGAGCACTGCTGACACTTCCTCACTGCCTTCCTCTCCATGCAAGACTTTCTCTCAAGGCTGAGCTCTAGGGCTAGGCAAATCACAGCTGCTGCACTATGGCACCAGTTCTGGCTCCCAACAGATTGAGCACCACTAAGTCTAGATCTACAGCCACAGCTCCTACCCCCATCTGCTGCTTCTGGAGCCTTAGTCCTCTCCCACACCAGCACATCATCTGCCTTCATGGGCAGGAATTCCAAATTGCAGCATGGCAGCAACAAGGTTCAGGTGACTAGGCAAAGATTAAGTAGTGAATGACTGCTCCCCAGCTTCAAACTATAACCTTGTGAGGGTCATGTTGACTCATGCTCAATGTCTAAAGTTGGGCTCCAAGCCTAAAGGGACTGATGTTCATCTAATAAATCACAGCTTCTTACCAGAGGGTCAGGAAACATCTCATAGCACATGGATAGGTATTCAGCAGGATGTGCTCCCCCTACTCTTGTAGAGGCATCAGGGCTGAGCGAGTTTATCTTCAGGTGCACCTGCAAAAATAGCCTTCCTTACCTTTCCTAGCTGTACCATCAACCCTTTCCTGCCATGCCTTCTGCAGACATGGGTAAGTCAGGCACCTTCCCTCAGCATCTGCCTAAAGAGACATTTCTGCTGTGGCACATGCTATAAGGGAAGAAGCAGTGGTCAGCTGAGTGCTCCCAGCAGACAAGGAAAAAAGGGAGCAAAAACCATCCTATGCCCTCTTGTAAAGTATCATATACATATACACACACACACAACAAAACCCTAAAGAAGAACCTAGCAGAAGCAAATTAAGAATTGAACTATAACCTTTTCTCCTTCTTTCTAGTGTAGACTCCTGATATGATCCTATCCTTAAGAATCCCTGAATGATTATATACATTTGTGTACCTGCACATACATTTTGCTCAACAAAATACCAAAAGGTTGGTACCAGTGGCTACAGATGAGCTTAGCTCAATTCTCACATCCCAGCTGATAGTTCTTGTTGTCAACCCCACTTTCAAAATAAGAACCCAGTAGTAAACATGCAGGTAGGTTAAAGAAAAGAAATTCACATATCTTCAAAACCTTTTCTTCAACTTTCAGCCTGTGATGAAAACCTATTCCATTCCACCATGTAGCTATACCTTAGAAACAAATTATATTCAAACAAGGAATTAGGGAAATGCATATCTTAAATACATACATACATATATATATGTACATATATATATATATTTTAAATGCTTGGCCAGGTAAGCAGCCCAATTTCTCAGATCCCATGGAATTGATGCATGTCCCAGCTACAAGAAATTACTTCTGTTTGCATTTGCATAAAACCACATTTGGACTGCTGGCTAGATAACAAACCACGATAAATACACATGCAACAGAACAAGAAAAATACAAGCAGTATGTTCACTATTAGGAGTTTACTACATTGACAATTCTGCAATGCTAGAGGCAAACTGCTCTCATGAACAGTTTTATATCTACCTGGAGGTAGAACAATCACATTTCCTGGAAAAACCCACACAGCGATTCTCAAAGCAAACCTCACAACAGTGAACCAAAAATCTATGTTGAATCATGCACACATGTAGCCCTTCATAGGAAAGATGCTAAGAGGAAATATGCTTTTCCTTCACTTGGCAGTATTCATTTTAAGTTATTATTATTGTGTAGATTTTCTTTTTTTGTTTTTTTGTTTTTTTAAGCTCCTTTTCAACAACAGAAACAAAAATACCAGAGCATTACTAAGCTGCCTACTTAAACTTATCTGGAAAAACAAATATAAATAGGCATTCTGTTGTTTTTTTCTGCATTAGGAATTCCACCCCTGTGCAAAACATATGATCCCTGTTTAAAGGGTTAAATTTTCTCTCAGTCAGCTTTAGTGAGTGTAAAATGCAAGATAATAACATACACAGTATCTTGAACCAAAAATGCACACAGCATAACCAAACCCCCTGTGCTAACCGACCGGCAGTATGAATAGATCCATTCCCACTGCTTATTAATTCCAAATAAATACTTTACCATGATTTTAAGCAAAACAGACAACAGTAAACACACCAAAAATATAATGACTTACCCTTTCGGAGACACTTGCTTTTCTTAAGATATTTGGCAGTAAAAAATGGCATGGCTGAAACACTGATGTTTCAGCCAAAGCTGACCTTTTATTACCAAGTGCTAAGAGCAAATGACTGGACCAAAGAGAGAAAGCGAATTATTATACCAGAACTTTAAAATGCTCAGTGATGAGCAAAGAGAATTCAGAGTGGGATAAAGTATGTCAAGTTGCACGGTGGGGACTGCAGATATCTTTCTGCTCATTAGCACTGCTGTTTGAGTTATTTAAAGTGTGCTCGGGGGAAATGAGGACAATTTCCATGACAATATGTACAGTATCATATAAGGAGGAAGCATTATTTCAGGCAGAACTTCTGCATTACTCAGCTGCTACAGCAACCAGCAATATGTTGAGAAGGGGGGAAAAAAAACCCAAACAAAACACATCAGGTTTGGAGAACATAAAAACCCTGATTCTATTAACCAGTTCTTGTCTAGAGTGAAAAATGATCACTATAAACCTGCTATGTTAGATCATTGGGCTATCTCCTCATTTTCTTCCTAGGCACTTGTGGAAATAAGAGTCCTTCCTAAGCAGTAAAAGAAATCATCAGAAGGTTTTGATTCCAGTCACCCTGATAACTGATGCCTCAGTTTCCCTACCTTTCAAATGGAGTGACAATACAACCGTGTTTTTATTTGTAAAAATCTCTGAGGCTCTTAGGCAGTAGGTACTAAGAGAAGGACAAGTACTTGAAGTCCATTATTTTGCCCTCCAGAATTATGGTGCTGTCACTCTGCCATGCTGCTTTTAGGACAAAAAGCCACCTAAAACTCTCTTGCTTTTATTCAGCCAGGACAGTCTGATCTGGAAATTTAGCCTTATTCTTGTTGCTTCTGTTGCCCTGTCTGGAGAGCTTAAGGCAGTTTGGTACCACCTTCGTATCCTGTCTAATTCCATAAATTTGGGACAGTATATATAAGGCAATGATATTTATCCATGTCTGCCTTCTCCTAGTCATCTACCTCTAATTCACTTCACCACAGCATATCACTTGGGCAGGCAACACCTCCATCCTCACTCCCTGGAATATAAAGGACAATGCCAGAAATCTTCCTGTGCACTCTGGGACACATCAATTTCTCTATGCTTTAAGTCCTCCTATGAGTAATGACAAGAATACAGGACTCATTCTTTTAAAAGCTCATAGACTTGTCATGGAAAACATGTAAAAGCAAGAGACCTATACTTCCATGGGTGGTTCAGCTGTCAGCTTTTACTGCTTCCAGTCTTTGTGATACTGCCAAGTCATCACTGCACTGAGATGCATGCAGTTACCTGAAAAGGAAAAAATTTATAACCTATAACCAATAACCTATTGACTTGGCTGGATGTGAAATCAGATTTCTAAACCAGTAAATGATCCAAATGAAACTAGTACTATTCTTATAACATAAAAGAGCATACAATTCTATAATACAGACTGTATAAACTAGGGGTGCACTCCACAAGGTAGAAAGCTAACAGCAGGGCCTTTTCTTGAACCATGTGTTGTCAGCTCACAAATATATATATATATATATATATATATTTTTTTTTATTAGGAAAGCCAAGCTTCATACTTGAAGGAAATCCATTCAGTGTGAAATCTGAAAATCTTCACCATAGCTGAGCATTCATAAATCCTGTGATGCTCAATAAGATGCCATTGTTCCTATATCTGTACTACCATACAAAAAAACCCAAGTCTTTGTTCTTTCATTAGGCAGTTTGAAAATAAGTTGTAAAGCTTTCAGGCACACAATTCTTCCATAGTAAACTAAATTAACCTGTGTTTAGCTTAATTATGTTAAGGTATTTGAACAAAAGTGTACTTAAGCACCTTGGAGCAGAGAGGACAAGGGTAAGAAAAGAGTGCCTATGAGTCAGTGATATGGGCAGTTGCCACCTGTGAACTACTGCAGGTGGTGGGATTGGGAATTCACATGATCTTGGAATGGGGAGCCAAACTAGTTACTTCCCTGCCCTTGGAGATGGCCCAATACCATCTGTTTCAGAAAGTGGAAAAATTTTGCACACATTAATGTGCATGTACCTACTACATCTCTTCCATCCATGATCAAACTGGCAAACATCAGAATGTGTCTGTGTATGGAAGGAATCAGTCTAGTAAAATTTATCCACAACATATTTAATCTGGAAACAATACTTGAACCTAATCTCATGTTGTCAAGGACGACCCAGATGATCTCCCAGATCTAACACAACCTATGGGTTCACAGATTAGCCATGAATATCTAGATTTCTTTTTTTTTTCCTGAGGAAGCTGCTTTCCACCACTGACAATTCCTTCCAGAAGGTCCCACACAAAGATTTACACTAGAATCCAGTCATTTTGAAGGAGAAACTCAGCAGTCAGGATAAACTCAGAGAGTTCCCTGAATGTCATGACATTTCCTCCTGCTATCATTGTGTGGTCATGGGAAAAGATGTTATGCTAGAACTGACTTTGGAATGTCCCCTTTACCTTTCAACTTCCTCTTTGCCAGCAGAAGTGCCATCCACACAGCAACTCACCAGACTGGAGTTCATGCTGAAGTAAGTCTGCCTTTTGCTCACAGTAAATTAAAATGACAAAAGAGAAATACCCAGTAAACCCACAAGGAGGGAATTTCCTTCTCTGCCATTTTAACACAAGGTCAAATTTTGACTAATACAGTAATCCATCCCATCTGCCTAAAAATCTGCCATTTAATGACCTTGCACAAAACCCTACTGCTTTTTACTCCAGTGCCCCTATATTACGCTTCATTTCCAACTCATTCTGCCCTTGGAGCTAAAAGCAAAGGTTGCCCTCCTGTTAAGACTTTCAATTTCTAGAGGGAACTTTGAACTTATGCAAAAAACATTTGTGTGTCTCATTCACTGCAATGAAACACAGACTCCTTTTCTTCCATTCCACACCTCCTACTGCCATAACCTACTTTGAGGAACCCTAAAACCTTGTATCTTCATAATGGGGGAACTGTTTATTCGCTCGTATTTTTCTGTTTCTTAGGCATAGCTTTCCTTAATCAGCTCTCCAAACAGAGAGATATCAGGTGAAAATTTCTATCCTCACAAAAATCTGCAGACACCAAGAATAGACTGGATTGGATCCAACATAATAATTCACCCAGCTTTCAGTCTGCTTCCTTTAGTAGCACTTTTAGAAAGGTCTAGTTTTAACTGGGACTACAAGAAAGATAAATACTTCTCTGTTAGGTATCATCACTCAAAAAAATGCATTAATATAGTTATTGGGTCTCTCGTCTTCTGATCCTCCTTTCCACAACTTCAGATTCCCATTCCCAGAGACTGTACAGAGCACAAACACTTGAGCACCATCCTTGCTGTTAGCAGCAGGCTGACTAGTGTGGAGAAAAGCATCTATGACTCTCCTTACTGAATTTTCTCTAATAAATTTCTGTATCAGGTTTCAAAATGCTTTACTAGGAATGTCAGCACCATCTTCCCCCATCTTACAGATGGGAACTGGAGAAAGGGATCATGACTCCTGTACGATCACCACAAGACTAAAAACAAAAGAGAGAATATGAGGAAGGTTTTTCTGAATGCACGCAAGTGATCAATACATAGTTTTTTTGGTTCCCCTTCTCTCTCCTGTGGCCTAAGAGAATTTCACCACCTCAGAGGAGCAGTGCAGTGACTGACAACAGACATGAAAACTGCTGCTTTCTGTTAGACTGTTAGTTGTGGCCACATGTTGGAATTTTCCACTGAATTACAGCCTAGGGGGACTTTCTGCTGTTATTTCCCACCTGGGCAAAGTCTGCATGAAACTCCAAGTGAAAGGCAGTAAGTCTCTACCTTATTGTTAAAGCATGTGATCACAGCCTATATGACAAGGCTACATGGCTCTCAACCCTTGAATGCAGAAGGAATGCAATGACTGGTGGGGAAGGTGGAGGAGTGGAGGTGGAGCAGTTGCCCTCCATCACCCACTAACACAATGCACTAGAGTGACAGGCAGTGGAGGAGCAGGCTCTTCCACTGACTCCACCACCATGTTTGGGATGGAAAGCGACCAAGTTTCTGCAGCTGAACATGGTAAATGAGCAGGCAAGTGGCCATCAGAGGATGGCATGGCCACATGCTGGGCAAAAGCTGCCATGCCATGCAAGCCGTAACACAGTAGGGGTGTGTTACACAGATGACTGTAGTAGCACTCACCCCAGCCTGCTCCCATACCCTCAAGTTCTATTTTATCAGATGGAAAGAACGTGCACTCAGGGTACCCATTTAAAAAGATTTCTACCCCCTGCAAAGTGACCATAAGAGATTTCTATCCGTTGCTGATGGAGCTGATAAAAACAGCCTTTTTTCCTTTCAGCAGTTTAGAACCCAGCCTGCCCTAAAACAAGTAGGGTCATTTTAGTCTGTGAACCACATACATAAATTGTATCTGCAGAACAAAGGGATCTCAGGTCAATTATAAAGATCCTGTGGCTACAATATTCTTCTGGGAAGATGTCATCTACATATGCTTATTACAACCACATAAATCCCACCCTCTCACTTGCCTCGAGCAACTAATTGCCTTTATAAAAGTAAGCAAAATAATTATTTTTCCAACATACTTGTCATCATTAATTATGGCCAGAATAGCCAAATAGGAGTTCATGCCCAGGCTTTTAAATGCTTGTAGCTAGCTAGTATGGCTGCCTGTAACTTTACAGCTTTTTGCAGTGTTAATATTAACATATTATGGCTTCATTAAACAGACACATTCACAGATGAGTTAAGTATGATTCATCAATACCAATACCCTTCATGCTTATCTGTCCCAGAGCAAGAATGGGGTTTAATTTATGCCTACATTATGGGTATATTCAAGCACCGCTGGCTGTATTCCTAAAGTCACATTCAAGCAAATATGTTCCAATGAAGAAAAGGTTTTCAAAATCCAAAGACAAGAGTTTTCAGGAATTGCGTGCTAAATATCTTGAGTTAGAGGCATTTCACTGCTCCATTCATCACTTGTGCAAAGCCCTGTGGCATTACTGTGTGAATATATGATATTAATTTCCTAAAAATCAGAATGCAAACTTTCCCACTGAAGTTAATAGGACTTCCCCTACATAAAGGCTGCAGAATTTGTCCTATAGTTTGTTGTTTTTTGATTTTGGTTTCATTTTTTTTTTTTCTCTCTAGTTTCACTTCACAGGGCATAGGAGCGGGACAGATGCTATTTCCCTAGTACATCCCTGTGCTTCTTTATTCTGCTTACCAGGACTTCCTAAACTCCTTAAACTGAAGAGGATGATGTGCTGAAAAAACACTTGATACAGAAGATTACAATGTAGTCTGAAGTCCACTGATAGCTTCCAGGAAGCATTTTTATCTTGACTGGTTTTTAAATTACATGTTTCTGAAGTAACAGTGACTTTTGTTTGTCAACCAGTCTGCACACAATCTAGCTTCTGAATCACTGTCACTCCAGGTGTTCACAAATTACAGGTCAGCCCACCAAAATCAGGAGACTGGCTTCCAGCTGATGGGAATTTTTCATTATTGTTTATCTTCTGGCTCATGAGCCTTTACAGATCTTTATTTTAAATTCACAAGCAGCAACAGACTTGCTTTTTATTAATGAAAGCTGAAAGATTTACATAATCACAGTATTCAAAATTAGGGTTTTATGGGAAAACACATACTAATAAGCCACGGCATATGAATGTAGGCCTACATATTTCTGAAAGAGAAGCCCCACAATCTTTTTAAATTTTGTAAAAGAAATAAATGAAATTATGTAGGTACCTAAACCAAAATAAGGACAGAAATCTGTCTACAGCACTAACAAAGTGGAACAAGACAAAGTAGTATGTCTAAAGTGCTTAATTAAAGATGTTGATAGCAAACTGATTCAGTAACATTTTTACTGCGGGAACTAAATGCAAAGAATAGCTTTTAGTGACACAGTAGATAAAATGGATCAGAATAAGTCATTGTAAATCTGCAAGTGTTTTGAGAAGAGCCTTTGCTTGTATCCTCAGTGTATGAAATTGGTGCGATTTTGCTCCTAGTCATACAAGCAAAGAAGTTTAGCAGAGACATCTGTACTCTACATCCCAAACAGCATAGTGAAAATGAAGACAATTACAAAAAGATAGGAGCTGAACAGACTGCATGTGCAACATAAGCTAGCAGCACAGCTTCTGTGAGATATTCTGCAGCTCCAGAGCCACTGTGTACATGCCCCCAGCAATCTCCTCCAGCACCACACAGCCTCCCATTGCATCCTCCAGCACTGCTAGTAACAGAGTCGCAACCTTGCCCCACATGTGCAATCAAGACGATGAAAGCCTCTGAGCACCACTTAAGGGAAAAGTTTCTTTTTCTCCCCAGAGTAATCTCTGATTTTCATTCTCATTACACAATTGCCACTGCGCAGTCCCTCAAGCATACATAATGAAACACAGCAATGCCAGTCTCACCATGCAAACCTCCCCAGGCTTTTATAGGGGCAAGGGGAAAGAGGAATAAAATGGTAAAATGCAAATCAGCCACACACTGAATTTAAAAGCTGCCTTTAATTATAATTTCTTCCTGTTTCCCTGGGTGTCGGGAGCACTGCTCTAAGCAAGCCACACTGGTAAACAGAGTCCTGATCATCTTATTAAACTCATTCAAGCACATTACATCTGCCTTAGCAATTCACTGGTTTTGAATGGAATCTGAATGCTAGGCTACAACCAGGCTCAAGTACCAAGGTTCTATACTTCAGTATTTCTCTTTTCACACCCCTCCACTGGGCTGAGACTGAGACAGAACTTCTCTTTCACGTAAAAATATGAGGAAACAGAAACAGTGCATGTTCCTGTATCCTAAACCAAGAATGTTTCTTCTTTCAGGGTTATATTACTGCTTGCCTGTGACCTGCAACCCCTTTAGTCCTGAACTCAGCCCAGGATCCCTTCTGTTTGTATGATGTCTCCTCACAGCATCATCATGTGGCTTGACATTTAACTTTCAGTTTTTCCTTTTCTCTCTAATAGAGCTGACAAGCAGGTAAAAACCTTCTCTTCAGAACTGGCAGTTACAACAGAAACAGTCCCAGCTAGCATACAGACATATTCAATCAAACAGAAGATGCCTGTATTTCAAGGGGCAGCAGGGGAAATAAATGCAGTCATGACACTGAGCCAAATTCTCAGCAGGTAGAAGTCAATCAGCTCTAATGATGTCAGCAAATCTTAATTTATCCCCAGCTGAGAATCTGGCTCCACTTCTTTCCTGTGCACAGCCACAGCTGACAGCTTTAGGCCTGTTAACTAAGCTCCAGAGCTAGATTTATACTATGAGTTTTTTCCAATGATGCCAGAGGGATATCAGATACAGACTGAAGTATCATTCTCGTACAGCTTCAGCTTAGACTAACAAAGCTGCAGATCTGTTACCATAACACATCCTGTAGGTCACACTGAACAAAAGCCTCATGTGGAAACAGGTAACTGATACTTAACTGTGTTGGCAGTGTTTACTAAACCAGCTGTGTTGATCAGAGAACACAGCTATTTTCACCCTTGAGCAGTAACGATTGTACAAAATGCATTCAACTTCAGACTGGTGCAGTTAGAGTAGTTAAACCCACAGAAGGATCTCCACAACAGAACAGAGCCAGAAGTGGAAGGTATATTTCCAGGAGACTGGAACACCTTTTTAATTCAGTACAAATGGGTCTGGCCTAAATTAAAACATCTCAAATTATTAAATCTTTCATGAAGTATTTAAATATTCCTCTTGATATATATATTTCTGCTGATCTATAGCAAAAAAAAAAGCTTAGGAAAAACAGTGTGAAAATAAACTAAAAACATTTGGTCTGGAAGTCAGCAAACTGTCTTGGGATGACTCAAAATGAATTTGTCCTCGCTGCTTTGCTGAAAGGTAATTTAATTTAGGAAGCCTAAACCACTATCTTTCCACAGTTTTCCTCCCCCAGGATCATTACTTTCCTAGAGAACAAAAATGGAGGCAAGTAACCAAAATGTAAAATAACAACAACAAGAAAGCCCCCAAACAGCAGCAAAAAAAAAAAAAAAAAAAAAAAAAAAAAAAAAACCCCAAATCCAATTTTTCCTTCTTTCACTAGCATCTAGGTTAAGGCCTAAGAGTTCCTCTTTGTTCAGAAAAGGCCCTGCAGCTGCAGCATAATGCTACAGGGTCTCAGACAGTTCCTTTCCCAGTGGAGGATGGAGAGCAAGAGACAGTTGTATGCTCTGTGCTCTGAACTGATTTGATCCATCAACACTCACCAGCTAAACCTTTCACACCACTAGCATCACTGATAAGGACTGTCAGCATCTTCATCGCTCCTCTACTGTACACAGGTCCACAGTCCATAGGGTACTGTGAGATTGCATTACTTTGCTTTACTCACTTGTCCCTAGAGAATGAAATGTAATCTCTCCACCTTTCATACAGAGTATGGTAGATATGAAGCAAATTTACCAACATTTTGCTTTAAACTGCACTGACTCCTCTGAGTTTCTCACCCATTGCATGGCAGAGAATCATCTCAACATACCTGAAGCTAATGCAGTGATACACACTCAAAAACATTTGAAGAGCCAGAAACCAAGATGCTAACTCCAATACCCAGTAATAGCAATGCAAATGCCCTCACCTAACAGGCCAAGACGATTTGTTGCAAATCATTTGCACACAAACATTCATGTAGCCTAGCTACCCCGTCACCATAGATCACCAGCTGTACCATGACAAACTCCATTTTAGACTGGGGTCAGCTGCTCTCTACGGCAGCCAAAAATTATGATTTTCTACCTCAGGACTTATTCAAATACAGAGAATTAAATATTTAAAGAGGGAAATCATTATTGGTTAGATATTATAACAGGGCATCAATGGTTTATGTCAAGAACATAATGCAGCCCCAGGGCAAGAAAGGAGGGGGGTGCAGTCTCAGGATGGAGGAAGGACCAGAGCAGGAGACATTTAAAAGCCTCAAATGTCTCAGGCTGTGCAACATTTGCTCAAAAGGGTTGAATCCCATGGGTTTATCTAACATACTGGAAAACTGTATCCAGCCCAGGTCACCTTGGTTCACAAGTCCAACCCCCAGTATCAGTGGTAAAGAAACTGTTTAGGTCAGGGTATATCATACATGCCACAACACTGCAAGTTAAAACAAGTTCCAGAACACTATACAAACTTGAGGCTTAAGTTAAAACAAAGAAACAAAACTATAAACCAGAAGAACAACCATGTTCAGTCAGATCAGAGTTGGATGTACAGGAAGAAGGTACAGAAAAAGTACAACAGAAATGTAGCTTTTTCACTGTTGTATACAGAATATACACATCCATATGTTACAGCTGTCTGTAACAGCTACCAACAAACTTGCTATCCTATGAGTGCCTAAGCCCATTCTGAAATCATCTGGGCTTTAGCTCCCATAATAAACTACAGTAATGAGGGCTGCAATATAATTGTTAATTGTCAAGAAAAAAAAAGCCTTTTTTCCATTTTAAAAAATAGATATTCTGATTATTTAAGTGATCCTACCTGCTGTGTTATGATTAATCCTGAATAATTAATTATTCCCTTTTTGTTTGCCCATACTGTTCACAGTTATATCCAGTTCTCTCTATCTACTCTTACGACCTAGGCAGTTTCTTCCTGCATAGAAGCCATCCATTTATCTGAAACTATTCCCACTGCTCTTAATTTTGGTATGTACTTTTTGGGGATTGTTTCAATTAGAGTAGGGGAGATCAAGAATATGATCAAAGTCCTAAACCTATTTTACAGGAGGGCATACATCTGTTGAGTAAAAATGGACAGATGACCATAGGAAAAGGGCTACTGAAGTCATTGTCAGAAAGAAAGCATCTCTACTTGCATAACTGAAGGTATTTTCTCCAGTTTTTAGATGGATGCAAAGCTGTCAACAAATCTCCAGCCATGTCCTGTAAGACAGAACAGGCACACTGCTATGGCACTTGGGTGAGGCTTGGGTCACAAAATCCAGGACTGATGTTAAATTTGCAGATGAAAGAGGCAGCTCCCTACAAGCTCAGCTTTCCAGGTGACATTGCTCTACTGAAGTCAGCAGGGCTATATTGACTTTTGTCTGTTGAGAGTGAAACTTATGAAAAAAGGAGCGCAGGGCAACACTGGAAATGAGGTAACTTTCTTTTGCAGTGTGTTCTCCTACATGCCAATTTTTGCTTTGTGTTTTTATAAGTTACTTCTAGATTTTCCATTTTCTAATTTAGAAGGTGTATGCAGAGGACAGGAGGTGAGTGAAAGTGAAGCTGCAATGGTCCCCAGGATACACAACAAATACAGGAAAAGCTTTTGATGTTCAATACCAACATTATAATGAAGATGACTAACACACTGTCACTTGAGAAGCTAGACTGTCAATAAAGAGGACAAAAAGAGGAATAACATTAATAATGACTTATTCTTGCATTTCAAACTCTGGAACAGCCTAGTGGTTTGATGATCTTTCCCATATCAGCAACTTACTGGTGGCAAGGGGAGAAGTGAAGACACCTCTCTTCATCTAAATACTTTTGGTTTGTTGTTTCTTCCCCATTTTTGCAGTGTATACATTATTGTTTCAGAGTACAGAACTAGGATGTCTGCATTTTCAGTCCTAAGAGCCATGGCTTTGATCCATAGGTGGCTCTTTTCAGGAGCTCTGAACAGGCTGCTGCAGCCAAACAGCGTGAGAATAATTTCTGAAGTAACTTTGTCTGCTTAGATGCTTTTTGATACAGTAATTAGAGCAACAGTGACCAGTACATTAGCTGAGAATGCTTCTGACCTGTATTTTGAGGCATGTTGAACAGGATCCATCACTGTACAGCAGCTGACAACAGACATGCTGTCATACACTGGCTATCCACTGTGCACGGTCAAGGAGCTGTTACAGAAGCCACTGCTCAGCTGGAGCCAGCTTTCCTGAAACTGTCCACAGCACTGACACAAAAGGAGCAGGCAACGATACTGCTCTGGATCTGACCAGCAAGCCTAAGCAGTATATCATGGTAATCCACTAAGCAAGAGAAGTAGAGTTAAAAACTGACATTGCCTGACCTCCCCGTGTTCAACTCTTCCTTAAATGCAACATTTGCATTATTGCCAGGCTAGGAACATTGCTGCTTCTTACAGCTGCCCAGCAACATCCATTGAAGACTCCTTCAGTTGCCTGTAACTGCCAAAACAGCTTCTGCACAAGTTTGCCTGAATCACGCAGACTGGCTGTAAAGGGGTGGTACCCTGGGCAATAAGGGCTGTCTTGGCTGGGATAGATCCACCACCCCAACCTGGTCCTGATGGCTATCCAATTTTTTCTGTCCTGGTAGAAAGGAGCCAAGTGAATTCTGCTGAGTCTAACTGGGTCACCTAGGGAAAGGGCCTGAGGAAGGAGAGCACCTCTGCAAATGATCTTTCTGAGATAGTAACTTCAGCAGGAGAGAGAGCCTTCTCACCATCTCAATTTGCTTTTAGATCTTTCCTTCTGCCCTCTGCTCTCTTTTTCCTCAGCACTCTCCTCTACAGCCCTTCCCTTAGACTGACTCTTTAAGGTCAGTGGCTAAGTCCAAGTCCGGGAACTCTGGGAGATTTACCTGGTATTTAGCCCGCTCTATTCATGATCTGATAAAACCAGAGCTAAGATTGCTGGTTGGACCTGCAGGACTTCACACGCTACTTCAAAATAACTAGTCTTCTTAATTCTGCTATAATGACCTTGCACACATGACAGTGGGTTTGCTGGGTGGACATCAAACTGTGTCTATACCTGGCACTAACTCTACCTTAAAGGAGAACAAGGGTTTGACAGTCCCTTTGGAAACTGTAATCAAGCTTATGTTAACATTAAATGCAAAATTTACAGCTAACTATAAAGCTTGATGTTATTATAATCTATAATTTACAAGTAGGCATAGCAAAAAAGAGGAATAACCCATGTAATTACTGGCCTGAGCCAGACCCATTCTCCAAGCAAGAATAAAAGTAATAGAAAGAGAATAAAACACTAATCAATGGGAAGATGGTAAACAATGGGTTTCAGAGACGGCGTTGGTTTATAAAGGGCAAAGTATTACAGATAAAATGGATTGGGTTGCTACAATAAGGCTGTACAACAAGGAAAGAAGTGCAGCAGGGCAAAATGCTTGGATTTCATTACAGTACCATTTCCTGTGGCTCCTGAATTCCTTACTGCAGTAACTCAAGTTGTCTGGAGCACAAATGCTGCCAGAGGAACCCAAAACTCTGAAGGCTTCTCAAAAAAAGCATTATCACAGCATGCAGTGTACCAAACTTGAGAAGGGACATGCAACAGCAAGCAGCAGAATAGGAAGCTCAGAGACAGAAGGCCAGTTCTGCTCTGAGCTGGAACATGGTTTTGTTCCCTTTGCTGTAGCTCCCCTTATGCAAAATGGTGAAGATGACAACTTCTTATTTCTGTCTTGCTTAACATGGCAGAAGTTCCACAACAATTACTGCTGGCTCTAAGCTACCAAATCATTTAAGGCATGACTGAGCTAGATCAGGCATGGACACAATCACATTTCTGTCAAATTAGCAAAAGCACACAATAGAGAGTTTACATCAGCCTCATGCCAGCTACAGGAGAAAAGATACCTAATCCAGCACAAAATTGGAATGATATAAGCAGAGCATATCTATATGAGCAGACCATATTTGTGTCGAAATAAAGCTGGCTGCTTTAGAGCCTAGGGGATGTACTTTTTTTTTTAGTACAAATATGAAACATCAAAATTAATTCAACTCAGAACAGTGCATTGCAGCATATGACTACATCTTCAGTACTAAAACCCTGTTAAATTCTTGGAACTGCCTCAGACTGTCAGCTTTTCAGTACATGTCTAGTTTCTCACCACAATACATGCAGTATTAGAGGCTCTAGTCTCAGCTATGCTTCAGGTCTTGTATTTAGATTCATGTTTGCATCAAAAGCTACTACATTTAGAGGCATCCAACATTACTCTCTCCCAAAAGAGCACATCTTGTAATTTTCATTTAGTGTTCAGATAATATCTTCATAAAGATTTGCAAGTGTAAGAGTATGTGAAGATAGTGTGCTGTAAACTGCAAATGACAAAATGAGAGCGAAAAATCCTAGATAGATTATGAAGACAGAAATAACCACAGGAGATTAAAAACAATGTATTATGTGAAAACTTGTATGTTATGGAAAAATTAATCTTGGCAACAATGAGAGATGACAGGGAATGGCTAATTACAAAGGAATTTGTATGTGATGAAAGCAGCAAAGAAAACATGGATTGGGCTGCAAAATAAGAGACCTCACATCATCAATTCTATTCCAAGGAATTACATGACTCTCTGAATTTACATGTTGTCATACAGTTACCTGCTGTATGCTCAGCTGAACAGCTTCCCAGCCTCATGACCAGGACTATCTCCATGTTATTCTCATCTTAATTAAGTGATTTTACTTAAACTGTAAAAAACCTAATATCTGTGAAAACCAGATTCCTCTCATAATTGTAGTTTTCAACAAAATTACTACGTAACTAGTATTAGAGATCAGCCTATGAAAAAGCAAGGTTACAGTAAAACTGTTACTGTTCTGTTACTATATGCCTTATACACAAGCTACTGTAAACAGTTTGGCAAGGCTATCACAACTACATAGATGACTCAGAATCAGTTCTACTCCTTCCTGCACATATATAACGTAAGGTTTTTTATAAACTACTGCTCTTTTTCAAGCGTGCTGAGCTGCTATTCAACTGACAGGCAGTTCTGGAGTTGTCAATAGTAGGTATAAGTCCTGCACTGGCACATATTTCTTACTGCTATTTCACATTTCTCTGAGATTTCCTGTAAGCCTATCCACTTATACTGTCAGACAGCACCTCCTGCAATGGAATGGGAACCTCAGCATTAATGTCTATGATGCTATCCAGAAATAACCCACGGAACATTGTACAAGCCTCAAGCCATGGAGAATATTAGAATAGGAGCAATTCAGGTTGATCCTCATTCTGAAGAGCATATCATGTCTATCAGAAGCATTTTCCCTACAGTATTTCATGCCTTAAAGACAAGAAAGGGAGCAGAAAAAAAGCAGGTGGTGCAGAACTTGTTAAAAGGGATGTGAAAACATCCCAGGGCCTATATATGCTGCCAACAGTAAGTCAAAAAAGAAAATCCAAAGCAATTTGAAAGCCAACAACCCAGAGCACCAAAGGCCAAAGCTGTAAGGATAGAGGGCTAGCCAGCCCTTTTCATGAGTCTGCTAGGCCCTTGAATTCTTGCAAGATCTCTCCTGCCTCAAGCAACTGGGGTGGCACTTTGAGTTTATATGGGAAAAACACAGAACAGAACAATAACAATTCCATGTGGAACCCATATTTTCCCCTAACTCCCTTCTTTCCCCCATCTCCCATCTGCTCCCTGCCTGAAGGGAACCCTTGCTAGAAGCCAACACAGCAGTTACTTGTCTCTGTAGCCTCTCCAGCTGTATTGGTATTATTAGCAGTGAGTCACACGCACACTTCCTAATCAACTTTATTAAAGCCTTTCATTACAACATACACGCATCACTTGCACGTTTATGACAAAAGTGAACCTCAAAGGCTCAATTCCTACAATATTAACAAATCAATGTGGTGCAACAAAAAAAAAATCTGCTTTTCCCAGTAAAAGGAAGACGGTGTCTTGAGTTCCAGGTTAAAGAGACTGACTCATCTCACTGCTGCTTTAAGACTAAATCTCTGATCTCCTATTTTAGCAACCTTACTCTGTCTACACACCTCATTGCTTCT
Organism: Melopsittacus undulatus; assembly: GCF_012275295.1. Lineage (NCBI taxonomy): Eukaryota > Metazoa > Chordata > Aves > Psittaciformes > Psittaculidae > Melopsittacus > Melopsittacus undulatus. Next base: position 92,665,933 of record NC_047530.1, read on the forward strand.
GAGTGAATTCTGCCTTCCCAATATCCTTGTATGGTAGGGAACACAGTGTAAATCAGATAATTGACTATGGATGTTTCTGGCTTCATTGAATGAAGTTTTCCTAACTTCTCTGTCCCTCAAAACTTTTTTGTTTATTCACAAACTTATTAGGCTGCCATTATGTCTAATCTCAGTCTAATACCCTTACAGTCAATTCCTTTCATCCCCTTCACTTATATGTTTATATAAAATATAGATGTCTGTTTTTAGCTCTCTATAGAAATACATTTCAGTTTTAAGAGCTGTGTTTGAAAGCTGTACTCCACTGAGCCAGGAAGGAGTGGTTCTTCTAAGAGATGCAAATTCTTATGTTTATAGGTAAGAGGTAAACACCTGCTACCTGCTGTCTGGGTAAATGATGGCCCACAGGCCATCACCATCACAGAAACCAATAAAGGAGTTAACACTTTTGCCCAGAGAGAACTAAAACTGAATCTCTTGTTAAGTTATGAACAGCAGGAAGTCTCTGGATCTTCCTAGAATCTATTTAAAACACAGGTGGACAAAAACTAGTATTTGTTAAAAAGTAAATATATTCTTTTTACCCTAATATCCCTTTAGTGTTCAGATACTTTTCAAGGTACCTGGCAACCTAACATAACTCCATTCCCACAGGTGTGGCTACCCTAAATTGGCACAGAGGACCTCTCAACTTGACCAGTCCAGCACAGGAATCAGGGATAGCCAAAAAGCAACAACGCTGCCTAAGCTAAACTGTATGGCTTTCTCTAGAAGCTTACAATTCAGGATGTCAAGCTACCTCACAGAAGGAGGCATGAACATGCAGCACGAAACGGATTCACACCCTGGGTCTCAGGCCCTTTCATCCTCCTTGGGCTAGGTTTTTAGTGTTATTTAGAGAGCTTCACCAGCAGCAGCCTAAGGATAACCATAACAGCTACTCAATGACGTAGGCAACAACATCCATACATGTCATTCATCCATGTGCTGACACCAGAGGTTTTCAAAGACTTGCAGGTAGACAGGGTCACAGTAACAGATCCAGAACATACCGAAAGACATAGTTTTGTATTTTTTCATCAGAGCATTTCTCACCAATTCCATAACCAATTTTGGATCAAGAAATAAGACTCTTCATTAATCTGAAATTTGTTGCTTCTATGTGAAAAATACCCATACAATTCCCATTCATTCAAAGAGATGGAAAATGTAATTTTGAAATACAGTTAAAATGGTCTCACCTACTCTTTTAATACAAACATTTCTCTGAACTTACAACAGTCCACTGAGTAATTTCAGTCTTTAAAATTAATTTTTTAATCAAACTCTGATGATCATGTTTTTTTTTTTGACGACAATCTAAATCTAGACATGACATTATTTGAACTCACAGAAGGAAATCCTAGCCATCATTTCACGTGCTTTGGATACCCCGGTCTCCAACTCCAACACTAAAAGGGGCATCTGCACTGAAAAGGACAGTAGTTACATGGCCCAAGCATTTCAAATTGATACCTAAGGAAGGCCAGCTTGAATCATCTCATTTACTAACCACAGTTGCTGCAAGCAAGCTCCCCAATAATGTGAGGGCAGCAATGGGAATAGAACCTGGCAGGTAAACATCTGGAGGCAGAAACTTAACCCTTCTATCCACCCCAGCTTCCACACATCCATCTCAGCTGTCCCAAGTCCCTCAGACACCAAAACTGGAGTGGGAATAGCTGACAGAGAATGAAAAAATAACTAGGCAATCTCCATTAATAACAGCTGAGAGGAATGAATGAAACAAGACTAGGTCAGTGCAGGGAGAGTGAGAAAGGGCAGGCTGGGCCCCAGCATGCCAACAAAGGCTTCGCATTCTGAGAAAGAAACTTGGAATTAAGTATACTTAAAAATAAATCCCAGTCTCTGAATGCAAAATAAATGCAGCCTCTCATGGCTGCAGTTGCAATGCTGAATTTCTGCCCATAACAACATATCTGGCTTTCAGCCAGAGTTGAAAGTCACTGTGATCTTTTTTCCCCTCCTCCCTAGCCATCCATAATTTTTAAACATTCCCACAGCTGTGAAAGAAACGACAGCTGGAAGGGGCAGTGCTTGGGTATCCAGAGTCTGCTCTCACATTTGCTCACAGCTGGAATTCTTCATGGCCTTTGGCACAATCCCTTGCTACCACCTTGGCTGCCGGGCTGCCCGTTCAATGGGTGCAGCTACCTGAACAGTTTCAGAATTATTTCCAATTGAACAAATATTGGATTTTCCCATAAGAGTACATAAAAATAGGCAGCTGCTTCCATGTAGGGAGAAAGAAAAATAAAAATAAACAGGTAGTAAGTCTATCTGGAGTAGAGGGTCATAATTCAAACAGATGAGTATTACAGACTTCAGTTTATGAAGCACAGGCTGCATCTTAACCATGACACAATTTTCCTTATTCACATGCTCCTTATCTTGCAAAACTAACTCCACCATGAGGTTCAGTTTGTGGCACTACAGCTGCTGAGCATGTGGGTGAGCTCTTGGAGAGGCAAGGGCAGCAGCCAGGAGTCACCACACTCTCCTATCTGCCCAGTTGTTTAGTGTGGGAACTTCCTGATGCTCAGTCTCCCTCTGCCCGATACAAACAGTAAAACACAAACACAGTAACACAAGTACAGTAACTGGTACTGAAAGTAACTCACATTTCCAGACACCCTCAAGCATTGTACCCTACCCCCATCGTGTGACACCAAGCTGTGTGGTTCGGCTGATACACTGGAGGGAAGGAATGCCATTCAGAGGGACCTTGACACACTTGTGAGGTGGGCTGATGCCAACCTCATGAAGTTTAACCAGGACAAGTGCAAGGTCCTACAGCTGGATGGGAGCAATCCCAGGCACAGCTACAGGCTGGGCAGAGAAGAGATTCAGAGCAGCCCTGCAGAGAAGGACTTCGGGGTGTTGGTTGATGAAAAAATGAACATGAGCTGGCTTCAGTGTGTGCTCACAGCCCAGAAAGCCAACTGTATCCTGGGCTGCATCTAAAGGAGCATGGCCAGCAGGTCAAAGAAGGTGATCCTACCCCTCTACTCTGCCCTCATGAGACCTCACTTGGAGTATTGTGTGCAGTTCTGGTGTCCTCAACATAAAAAGGACATGGAACTGTTGGAACAAGTCCAGGGGAGGGCCACGAGGATGATCAGGGGACTGGAGCACCTCCTGTATGAAGACGGGCTGAGAGAGCTGGGGCTGTTCTGCCTGGAGAAGAGAAGGCTGCGTGGAGACCTCATAGCAGCCTTCCAGTATCTGGCCTAGAAGGATGCTGGGGGGGACTCTTCATTAGGGACTGCAGTGATATGACAAGGAGTAATGGGTTCAAACTTGAACAGGGGAAGTTTAGATTGGATATAAGGAAGAATTTCTTTACTGTTAGGGTGGTGAGACACTGGAATAGGTTGCCCAGGGAAGTTGTGAATGCTCCATCCCTGGTGGTGTTCAAGGCCAGGTTGGATAGAGCCTTGGGTGACATGTTTTAGTGTGAGGTGTCCCTGCCCATGGCAGTGGGGTTGGAACTGGATGACCTTAAGATCCTTTCCAATCCTAACTATCCTACAATTCTATGATTCTATGTGCAGAGTCAAATGCAGGATGCATTGAATGTGCTTTCCAGCACATCATCAGATGCATCACTATTGCATGTATAGGAGCTGTTAGAATTTTCTTCACCTGAAAGATTTACTTTGTTCACGTGTTTGGGAAAAAAAAAAATCTATGGAGCCTCTGGGTAGGAGCACAGCAGGGACAAGACTACCAGAATAATCCCTCCAGTCCTTGACCCACTTCCTGCCCACATCTGAAGAACCACCAACAAACAGGATGGGAGGGGAATGTTCTGGCCTGTGTGGTGTATGCTTGGCATCCCTGAATTAATCTTTTTGAAACCTCAGGCTCTCCTGACAGTTTAAAAAAGCTGTAAATACCGGATGAAATGTCCTAAATTAATATGCCTGCTTAAACTCCAAAGATTTTACTTTGGCTAAAGAAAGCAGATTTTTTTTTTCTCTCTTCAGTTTTCAGGAAACAACTAAATTCAACTTGCTAATTTTTATACCACTGCTACTCTGCAATTTGCTCCCTTACATTATGCCTCAAACTTTGCCTCTCAACCTGGTTTATGAATTCAATACCTGAGATGCACTGATGATAATAACATCACCACAGAAACAGCTGACACAGATGCCTCTGTTAAAATTTAGGCCATAACTCCATGTGTCATGCCGCTCTAAAATACAGAGCTCTGGTGGAAATAGAGTCACAGCAGTGACTAAAGAGGTTCACTAAGCGTAGGCTGCTAAGTGCTAGGTACTGTCTAAACATGCAGCTGGCAGTCTCCACTACCTACAAGACAGTAGTAACAACTGGTTGAGACAAACAACTAAAAATAGTGTAAGGAGGGAGTGGTAGATAATAAGGATGTGCGTGGCTTTTTTAGACCACAGCAAGAGATGGTCCATGCCCTGCAGAGTTTATCATCATAACAGGCTAGAGAACAGTCAGGCAAGGAACTGCTGGCAGACAAAGGGAGCAGTGTGTTCACAGTCACACAATAGGAATCCATAAAGCCAGGAGAAGGAACTCTTATTGCTCCATTCTGTGTCATGCACCATATACATGAGCCTGCCACACAAAAATATACACATTCCCAGCAGATCTACTTGGTATTTTATATTCCGTCCACCTCAGCTGAACTGAGCAGCATTTGCAATTCACTTTCACAGGTGCCTTTCATAGACTGCAAGTTAATCATGATACTAGGGGATTGGAAAGTATTCTCAGATAAACTTATTAACAAAGGAAAAATTAAAAAAGAATGCTATGAGACAAAATAACTGATTGAGACATCTATTATAATAGCACATCTGCAGCAAGGAGAAAGCAAAACAAAAGGTAGCTTTAGCGCTGGCTTGGATGTGCTGATTCTTATAGTGCTAATATCCAACTATTTTGTGGCAGATTTTATAAAATAAAAATAAGCCAAGAAGATGTTATCACCAGCAACCAAATGAAAAGCTGAAAATAGGGTATAACCTGAACTGACAGGAAAATGAACTTACAATACAAAACCCCATTATGAAATACTTGGAGCTTGTCAATACTCACTTTCACACCAATTTAACTAAACTGACATAAAACTCAACGCAGTTAAATAGCTGTAGCCCTTCAGCACAACTAAAGTCAGAGTACATTAGAAGTATATCAGCATGACTTGGTTGGACAGTGAGTTAATTAAAAATCAATATCGTTTAGTTAAATGGGTTTAGTAACAGAGTGCCCACCAGACACAAGCAATGATGAATGCTGACCATTGATGTTCTTTCTTCCCTGGGCTCCAAGCCCCAGCTCTAGCATTATGACTGACTTACTGAATAAATCAATCTGCAAGTTTGATTCATAAAAAAAACCTTAGAGATGTTCATCTCAAACTGAGATACAATCACAATTCATGCAAGAATTAGTAGGCAACACTGATCAGGCAAGGCTCACTAGACTTTGACCATCTCTATCATCTGTGCTTTTCAGTACATATGGGCATAACGACAGGAGGAGTTCAGCTCCAAAAATCTCTCTATCCCTTTGTGGGGCCTGGAACAGAGACATGATCAGAACAGTTGCCATGCGGTTTACTCTCTCTGCCGTTTCTCATGCTCTCCCTCTTGTGGCAGAAGAGGCTAATTTTTTTCTTTCCTTCGAAAAAAGCAAAACCTTCAATACATTCAATAACCAATAACCAACTTTCTGCAGGAGCTGGAACACACTGCTGAGTAAACACAGAAAAAAAAAAAAACCAAAAGCTTTTTGGAAACAAAGTAGAAGCTCTATACCACCTCTTCATTTGTAATAATGACACTTGCATCAACTGAAGTGCTGATACCAGAAATCTGAGATCCCACATCACCTCCTTTTTTCATAGGTATGGTTTTAAGCTACCTCCCTTGACGCTTATATTTGCCCCATCATGACTGTGTTGTAAACAGTATTCACTATCATGTAAAGCTCGTTCTCTTGTGAGCTTTCATCTCTTTGTCAGGAGTGAGATGTATGTAATACGGAAAATCGGCATGAGCCGAGTGAGGATGTTTGGAAGGTGGAAAACACAGGGACCAAAGGCCATTCCCCGCATGAAGCTGGAGAGAACAGACTGGAGTACAAACATTAGTCCTACTCACATAGCTGCCAAGCAACTGAAAATGAGGGTCCATGAACTGAATCCAGCCTCAGCATCCATGAAGTTACACAGAATGAGATTTTTAGAACCATGGAATATCAACACCTACAATAAGTCTTTCGTAGCACACATTTCAAAAGAAAAATTAGTTTGTCCTCTCAAAGGTTACATTTCACCCGCTCTGTTTCCAACTCTATTTTGTATTTAGCTACATCCAATGTCAACTCTTCTCAATTAGACACATTCATTATTTCAACTAATCCAACATGCCCTTGAGAACTGGGATTAGGAAACAAGGATATTGCTGCAAGGACAAGCACATCTTTAAATGCCTGAAGCTCTGAACAATCTGCAGACTGAGTCAGGCCAAAAGACTGAAAATAAAATTTATCCCCCAGATACTACCTAGTCTCAGTGTATCAGATTCTTTTTTTTCCTCAAGAATAAGTTAATAACATGTTACTTCTAATTACAATAATTTTATTCTACTGTCCAGTTTACAGGCTTCATACAATGTGTGAACTTTTTCTTCTAAAAAAGCTATAATGTTTAATTTCCTTAAAATGTTTTTCAAATGAGTATCAAAGAAAGCAATCTGATGTAAATAACCCAATGAATATTCACTGAAATAATTAAATACAGCAGAAAAGAACAGAGTAACACAGGCATAACTACTGGGTGCTATCCTTCCTTATTTGATGTTTAGGCACTAAACATTCAAATTGTTAATTTAGGGTCTCCACAAGGCTGGAATGCCATTACAGTAGATGACTTTACATTCTCACAGTGGGTAGGAAAGCTTCAGTATAGGCAAACAGCATGAGAATCACACAGAAATTAAATACTTAGATGATACATAACTTTAAGGTCAGAAATTGCAACCCCCAGCAGTCATGAGAAATCTTGGAAGATATAGGTTCTACATAAAGGTAAGAACTGTTCTTAAAGATGCAGAGAACAAGCCCAGCACAGTTCTAGGAAGAGCTGTACTGCTGCAGCTGCTGACTCCAAGTGTAGTGAGCAAGCAACACTTGGAACATTTACATGTGTCCTGACTAAATTCTATATAAACTAAGAAGTGACTAGTCCATTAGGAATAACAGTTGAAGCCTAGGAAGATTTCAAAACAATGCAGGAGGGAAGCTCAGCAGAAACAGGAATTTGACATGACAGGAACAGGGCACACATAAGGACAGAGCCTTTTGTCAGTGGGACTGAGTGTGCCCTCAGCAAGTTTGCTGATGACACCAAGCTGTGTGGTTCGGCTGATACACTGGAGGGAAGGAATGCCATTCAGAGGGACCTTGACACACTTGTGAGGTGGGCTGATGCCAACTTCATGAAGTTTAACCAGGACAAGTGCAAGGTCCTACAGCTGGGTCAGAGCAGCTCCAGGCACAGCTACAGGCTGGGCAGAGAAGAGATTCAGAGCAGCCCTGCAGAGAAGGACTTCGGGGTGTTGGTTGATGAAAAAATGAACATGAGCTGGCTTCAGTGTGTGCTCACAGCCCAGAAAGCCAACTGTATCCTGGGCTGCATCTAAAGGAGCATGGCCAGCAGGTCAAAGAAGGTGATCCTACCCCTCTACTCTGCCCTCATGAGACCTCACTTGGAGTATTGTGTGCAGTTCTGGTGTCCTCAACATAAAAAGGACATGGAACTGTTGGAACAAGTCCAGAGGAGGCCATGGAACTGTTAGAACAAGTCCAGAGGAGGCCACGAGGATGATCAGGGGACTGGAGCACCTCCTGTATGAAGACGGGCTGAGAGAGCTGGGGCTGTTCTGCCTGGAGAAGAGAAGGCTGCATGGAGACCTCATAGCAGCCTTCCAGTATCTGGCCTAGAAGGATGCTGGGGGGGACTCTTCATTAGGGACTGCAGTGATATGACAAGGAGTAATGGGTTCAAACTTGAACAGGGGAAGTTTAGATTGGATATAAGGAAGAATTTCTTTACTGTTAGGGTGGTGAGACACTGGAATAGGTTGCCCAGGGAAGTTGTGAATGCTCCATCCCTGGTGGTGTTCAAGGCCAGGTTGGATAGAGCCTTGGGTGACATGTTTTAGTGTGAGGTGTCCCTGCCCATGGCAGTGGGGTTGGAACTGGATGATCTTAAGGTCCTTTCCAAGCCTAACTATTCTATGATTCTATAAAGAGTTCCTGATTTGTCAGTCTGGAATTCTAGGGCCTACAGAAGTGTTCACCTGTTTTTCTCCAGTATTTTACTATTCTTTTTTAATTTTATTCAGTCATTTCCTATTTACTTTATAAACCACATATTTCCTTGGCATTTGCACTAAGCATAATACGTCTGTAGGCAATGATTATGATCATTAAGTAATGCTACATCTTTTTTCTCCAAAAGCTTTTGATGAAGGCTCACTAGATTTGAAGCAAACCTGGAAAGTCATCTTTTTCAAATGGTGTGCTGGTCCTCTCTACCCTTAGAGTCACTATCAACTACACAGCAGGAGAAAGATGCACACCCATCGACAAGTATTGCTAAGAAAGTTTGCCTGTAGAATGGTTACAGAGACAGCTTCAACTTTCAGTTTAACAACTGATACTTTAAATAAATTTATTCAACCCATCCTGATCATGACACTATGGAAATCTCCAATTGTTTGAAATTTTTCAAGACAATAACAAGCTAAGATCTCGGGTTTCAACACCAAAGTTCCACCTACTCAGCATGGATGCTAAAGGTGGGTGGGAGGAACAACAGTGCCATAAATCTGCAGCCTTATTCCCCAATCATAAAGTACTATCAGTTGTGTCCAATGACAACAGCTCTTTGCATATACACAGTTCAGCCAGTCCATTAGGGTAACATCAATAACAATCACAGCACTCACATGGCACTTGAAATTACCCAGGTGCAATAACTAACTGAGAAGTTAGAAAAACTATAAAGAGCAGCCCTTACATTTTAGGTAGAGGAACTGAGAATTTGTAGTGGTTTTGTTTTATTGCTTTTTCTGCCTTCACAAATCCAATTCTGAAGACAACATGAATTGCCTGCTAGTAGCAGAAAGGAATACACCTTTTCCCTTATGGGAAAAGACATAAAATCTACCTACATTAGCACACTATGAGCAGATGACACACAATGCTAAGCACCACTTCACAGTTCATTTCTTGAGTCTGAATTTGCTCAAAAGTCCTTTACAACACTGTCAGTATTGCCAAGAGCGGAAGATGCTTTACATCAAATGCAAAGCAACTTCCGCTAACTCTTCAACTATCCCTGTCCTAGAGGGCCACTTTGGATGACAGAATTTATGTACTCTCCTTAAACAGTGCCTCATTTCAATAAGCAGCAATTTTAGCACAGCATCATGGTTACTGACCTTGGCTTCCCTGGAAACAAAGTATTAAATTGATAAAAAACCCAAACAGGCTTTGCTAGTTAAAGCAATCCAAACAGGCTTCCTATGTGAAAGGGACTTGGAAACAAGCTAGAATAGTATGGATTAGCACTAAGAATAGCTAGCCCTTTCAAAAGCAGTGTCTACTTTTTTGTAATAGCTCCTACACATTTAGATGAGTCTGTAAAGATGGATATGATTACTTTCATCTGTATTGGATAATGTCTCCATGCCCTCATATCAATGAACAATTACTGTAAATGAAAGAAACAGATGAGAAGAGGATGCTCTTGCAATGTACACACAATGACTAAATGAATTTCACAGGTATGGTTATGGTTGAGGGTTGCAATGGCCAAAGTTACGATATAAAATTACCTCTCCTGCCTGTAACATATTCTAAGCTGAACCTCAAGTTCTGTGTCTCAGGTTTTCTAGTTCATTTGCATGGATTCAAAAACTATTCTATTTCAAACTTGTGCAAATAATATTTTCTAGGTTCACTGGCAGAAGCTGTCTCCCCCTTTTTTCTGAAGATAGCATCCTTTGCATTTTCTGAAGTTCATTCTCTTCTAGTGATGTAGAAAGCATCAAGATGCATGCAAGGCAAAAAACATAGTCTAATACATTGTTTAGTAATTTCTGAAAATACTCATGGCTGCTGAATTCTGTGGGGCAACCAGGACTAGCTGCGTACATACCTCACAAAACATCAAGTCCAGTATATGGTAGTAGCAATTATGAAACTCCCAGAGGACTAGACCTTGATGGATGCTTCAGTTGAAAGCTATTTTCTAGTTCATATTGATTGCAATTAGCAATTAGGTTTTAGATCAGAACAACAGGTCCACCAGAACACAAAACTACTGGGACTATTTTTCTTAGAAATCTGACTGGACAGAACATTCTGACACTGGATGAGGATGTCAGAACTGACTCTCCCCCTTCAGGAGAAACTTATATGAGAAAATAACCCTTCCTCTTACAAACCACCCCTCCCATCCCCTATCACACATTAAGGGAGATTCTCCCCTCTGTAGTTATTTTTAACCTGGATTAGCAGGCCTTATATCATTGGCTTTGACGATGACAATGATATTTAGTCACATGAACAGTATTCACTATAGAATCACTACTGATTGATAGCCACCACAGCTGAAAGGGTGTATAGTTTTGGAAATCACCACTAAAATAACAACCCCTCCCTTGCAGGTCACACATTAGCTGCTGAGACTAGCATGCCCTCCCAACCCATCATTAAGCCATACTGTCTCATTTGGAACCAAGCAGTAATAGCTGGCAACTGCTGCCTTAAGGATGAGTTTCCCTTAAGACTGACAGAGGGTAAGATCTCATCTATTGTGGTACTAAACGACACAGATTTGGACCAGTAAACTCTACCTCCTGGGATGATGAATACAGCATCCCAATGCTTTATGTCTCACCTGGATGGCAGAAGTTTTGTCAAGAAGCCACATGCACACATCATTTCATGCCCTGCATGCCAGTTCTGCTCAGTTCCCAATCTGGACTGGTGCAGTTAGATTGGAAGAAAGTAAAAGGAAAGAGATGGAGTAAAAACCACTGTGCTACAAGGCTCTGAATGTGTTCTTCAGCTATTCTTAAATGCATTAGTGAGCTCACTCAGTGGCATTAGCTTCAGGGACTGTCACCAACCCTGATGGTATTAAGTCATCACTTCAGAGCCATGTTGCACCTTAACCCAGAAAGAATTTTTATGCACAGTATGAAGGATATTAAGAAGCTGGACAAAAGCAAATCATTTCAGGAGGCTTTCACTTTGATACAAAACTTTCTCAGTGTTCCAAGACAAAGGAACACCAAGACCCCTGGAGCATTGTTGTTACTCAGGGAGAATTGTCTCAGTATACTTCATTTTGTCAAAACTTATCCCACACGTTCACTGCATGAACAATCTGTGCACCTTTTGATTCTCAAAGCAAAGAAACTTATTTGGATTAGTCTACATAAATCTTAATTGATTCCTCTCTCCTCTGAGGGCTTTGCATTCCTTCTACAAGTGAACAGATGGAAACAATCCTGCATTGTCACCCACCAAAGCGTAACATTAAGACACCTATCCACACTGTATTTAAGCACATTTTTCTGGACGGACTACTGAATGTTGATCTATGCTCAGAGACAGAAGTGCCAGATTTTCTCCCACAGTTTGCCAAGGACACCTCACACAGCTCTGAGCGTGTCACATGAGTCTTGCTTTTCAGAGCTGCCGTGTCTTATCTCCCACTGACTTCAGTGCCTACATTTCTGAAGGTCAGTCCCGTAACCGTTCAGTGTCTCAGCAACATCACCTGTAAAATAGGAATAGGTTAGATCCATATTCTGTCTGAATTATTCCTGAACACTGTAATAATATGCAGCATCATTTATTTTCTACCTTTATGTACCTCTGAACCAGTGGAACACTCAGCTGCAGATTTACAGCTGCTGTGGGAGGTCTCTGCAAACAATGCAGGTCTGGAAATCCAAGTTATTGTTCTAGCTTCTTGTTCCAGTAGCTGGAGGGTAACCACCCCAATTAAAATTTGCAACAAAATAGGTCCTGCTGAAACCTGAATCCAGACTTCATCAAGGGATGACATTTACCTGGTGTTCAGTGTTAGTGAGGCTGCTCCATTCTTAGACTCCGTGATTCTCCAGCACCTTTTATTTACCTGAACTAACAGATCAAGGTCTCAAAACCAGACTTTTCTTCGAAAAAGTAGTGCCCATTAGTAGACCACACTCCCTGGTTCAAATCCCATCCAGACAAATTACATTCTTGGTCTCTCTCTTAGTTTTTCTTTTCTGTAAAATACAGACAATACACTTACAGAAATTGAGCTAGTTTTACTGAACTCTAGATAGCAAAAGATCAGAGTAGGTAAACTTGCCAATACTTCCAGAAGTGCCTAGGCTGCATCTAGGTAACAACAGGTTAACACTGTCCAGGCAGAGCAGCCTCCAAGAGCAGTAGATGACAAGCAGCACTTCTACCATCACTGCAGCAGAGCAGTCTTCAATAAAGAAGAAAACTGCTTTCTCATAAGAAAAAATGTTAAAAACTTCCCTGAGAAGCTAGGAAGAGCCACTGGAAGAACTGGCAGTTCAGTAAACAGGAGCTGTGTTCCCCCTGTACCACTACATAAGGGCAACAGATCTTTTGAAGCACCAAACTGGAAAGGAAAAAAAAAAAAGAAAAAAAGAAAAAAAATCCTTCCACAACTCCACAAAATTTTACAACTCAAAGGTATTGTAGATTTCTACTGCTAGCAAGACTGTCCAAAAACAATCACTTCAACAGACATTTGGCAGCAATACTGAAGGATCTTTTCCAGAGCTTAAGTTACCTCTAGCTGCTAAAGACATGTTAAAACCTAGTGTAGGAGTAGATTACCTCCCACCTGCTGCTGCAGGCCCCTGTCACTTCAGAGACATCTGATGTTAGCCACCATCAGAGACAGAATACCAGACCCTGGGTTACATCTAGTCTAGCAACTGTTGCAATCTCAGAAATATAACAGACATGGATAATTTGATAATGAACAGCTCAGGAAGGGTTCTGTCCAGGGAAATAGAACTGTCAGTAAAAACAGGCCTTGATAATGCCTTGTTTTAGCCATGGTCAGAGAAGGGTTACTGCTGCAGAGGTCTCTTCCACAAGTATGATATTCCTCCTGCTTTAGATAATTCAGAAAGGAGTGTTGAGAGCAGAAGATGAGAGGTGCATATATCAGCATCAAAGTCATGAAATCACAGTACACTTTACTTTTGTGCAGGAGAAACCACAAAATTCTGAAGGTTTACTTGTATTCCTCTATTCAAATGTTCATTGATCGGTTCTATGCTACCAGCCACTCACCTACAGCATCAAACAAATGTGAACAATCCTTAAGTCCTCCCTCCTCTGGCCAAGTCTGACAGTAACACCAGCTTGGACTTCTGACTGGTTGAACAACTCAGGATCAATAAAGTATTGGGATGCTGTGAATTAGTGCAAGGACTTGATTAATTAAGACTACCATGACTTCATGTGAGTAGCTTATTAGTGTATACTCAAGAGGATATAGAGTTGTGGGGGACTGGATTGAGCAATACAAGCAGACTCACAAGGCTGCTATCCTTTGAAGGCAGTAAAGTAAGCTTTAGAGCATTTTCCATCAGAAAACATCCCAGCTGCACAGTGCAAAACGAGTATGCCCATTCTTTCTGCCATATTCAGATGTACTAAAATGTTATGAAAGGGTAAACTTGAAGATTTTACACTGGATCAGGTAGTCTGCTCCCACAGGCAGTACAAGGCATAACATTGCAGCATAAAACCCTACTATGTGCTCTACCTAATCCAATATAATGATGGTTTCAGGGATCATGATTAGATTTATACTACCAGGTGACCTAGCAACGTGTCTGGTGTTAATAAGCATGGAACCAGGATGCTTAAAAGCAGTAATTCACAAAACATCTCACCAGCAGTGATCAGGTACTCTTTCCAGCTCCCTAAACAGCTGCCTAAGAAGCCTCTCAACTAGTGTAGTCCCCTTATTTTAGAAGAATAATTCAGGTCTCTCTCTCCCTATGTGTTTCTCCGGTACTAAAGTCTCCCTCCACCATACATATGCCAATAATGAATATCCAGAATAAAAAAATGAAGCAAATTACAACATAAAATAGAAACATGTAGTAAGGCTCTAAGTCAATGCCACTGTAAGCAGGCACAAAACTGCCCAAGTCTGCCTCTGGCTCAGAATGGTAAACTCCTGAAAGTAACATCTAAGAGGACATTCACATTGCTGCTGTTTTCAAGCAGATTCCCCTCATTTCCTTGGAATCTAATTCTACTCCCTACAGTGGTGGCTGAACTATATTTTGCCTCCCAAGAGAAAGTCAGATGCCTGACACTTGAATTGCTTACAGCCAGCCTAGTCAAAGCACATGAGAAAATGCCGGAGGGAACAATACTGCATATGGTTTCTCAGCATTCCTGAGAGCTGCAGACAGAAAGGGATTGATGGAGCCAAAGCCCTCCCTCCTACTGTCCTTCAGTCCGACTTCACTCCAGAGGGGTGTCTGACCCAGTAGGCTAATCAGCAAGGCACACACATTGGCACACACAGATTTTCCCACACAGAAAGCCAAAACACTGATTTTTTTTCAAAGCATTACTTCAAGAGCTGGACACAAAAGGCCTACATGCTTTGGGCAATGGAATCAAAGCCCCCTATTACACCTTTTTAGAGGTGCTTAAGCAGTTTAACTTCAGGAAGATGCTGCCTGCAACGTGAGAAGGAAAACAGTCCTCAAAAACCATGAGGAAACAGTGGTGAAATGGAAGTTTCATCTAAGGGTTTTTCTTAATGTACTGAATACTCTTGCTCAGTCTAGCACTTGGCTTTGTACCTAGAGCAGCTCTAGGTGAAAGCATCTTTGTCAGCAGACTGAGGGGGGAAGCAAACTGCACATCCTCCACTCCCTACTTAGTTCCTACTGGAGGAGCCCTAGAACACCTTGCTGAGTGTCACTGAGGACAGCCTCAGCTATCATAGAACAAGGAAGGCTCTGTCCCAAAAGCAAGTGCAATTAGGGCTGACAGTATAGAGAACAGGGATAAGGGTCTAAGGTTCAAGAAACAGGCCACTGCCCTAAAGTCGGGGAACAGGCATTAGAGGGTCCAGTGGTTGAGCTTCAATAACACCACCTTAAAAAATAAATAAATACAGCTAGAAAGTGCAAAGACCTACCACCAAGCTAAAAAGACACCCAAGTTTAGCAGTATAAGGGTTTTACTGATTACACAGGTAGGGTGCTGGGTGTTGGCTGCAAGCTGCATACACTGGATGCAGAGAATCAGCAAAAAACTGAAAAGGGACTGTGTGAGCACAATGACAGTTTCTTGAGCATGTAATACTCCAGAACATGAGATGTAGAACACTTCAGGGCAGAAGACAGGCCTGCTGTTGTCCATTTTCACTGTACTTGATGAAATTACTTCAGGATTGTTTGGTTGGGTTTTTTTTTTGGTGTTTTTTATGTAATATTACAATTTTTGTATAATGTTTGATTATGTTTTGGTTCAGGGTGGGTATTTTGGTTTTTTTTCACAACCTCTCCCCCTTTTTTATGATTTTTTTTTTTACAGCACACAAATCAGATTACTTAAATGACACAATTCACATAATCAAAACCACACTCTTAAAAACTTGGACTTTGGCAGATGATTAAAAAACAATGAGTAAAGATACCTTTACATTATTTTCTTATGTTTCACATTGGTTTTCCATAACTTAGAAGCAGGTTTGTAGCTCCTTGTGATTTTTATTTTGCTTGCAATTACCTACATTAAAACCATAATCACAAACACATTTGAAGTACCCCTTAAGGATTTGGTACAGACCCAGCTATAACCAGCTCATGATGCCTTTAGCAGTATTGTCAAATGCTTAGCATAGCTAAGAATAAAATTCCAAGAAATTTTATATGGGCAGATCTCTGAACCTGACTTTTTTTACCTATGTTCTCAGTACTTGCAACATATAAACATGCATAGATGATGTTTTCCCAGAAATGAACAGACAGAATTATTATGTTGGCACTTGAGGGAGGAGGGACAGGAGGCAGGGAAGGACTGACTTCATGAACCATTTCCACAAGTCATAACTATCAAATTTTACCAACGCTTAATCAGAAAAGTCAAGTAAACTTTTCTAAAATAAGGGATAATGTTTTGATATCAGATATTCAAGAAAGTTCACAAGAACATTGGGAACAAGGAAAAAGAAAGCATTTATTTTTATTCTGTTCCCCACTGTTTAGTCTGTTTTTTTTCTGAAACTTTTTAATATTTGGGACAGATTTCCCTTAGATAGGGCGTAAACATAGAAAACTTTCATCTCCACAATGAATTTAACAAAGAATTAGAAATGGTTGAAGATGAGGAGCAGAATGGCATTTATAACCACAACGCTTTACAGGAAATGCAGAGTAAAAACCCCAAACAATTATAGATTGCTTACGATCGCTAAAATAAGCAGTTACTGGTATGTTACTATATTCCTTCGTGTGTTATTTGACTATCATTTTGACTATCATAACACATTTATTCATACAATATAAAATTTTATATTCTAGTCTTTATCTGCAGCACCTCAATGGCAAGAATATAGATGAAAACACCATGGTGATAGATGGTCTTTTTCATTTCTCATTTTGATAGCAGCAGTTCACTAAGGATTCATTGCATATCCCAGCAACCTCATGGAAACAGGACACATGGTAGCAAAGACCTTACAGTCTACAGAGACAACTTAATGACTTCCTCTACCAACTGACTTGTGATTTATGTTGTGATAAAAAAAAAGGTGCTGGGAGACAAAGCAGTCTATCACATGTACTGCTAGGATACTGTCATAGCTACTCAAACTGGAGATTCAAAGGGAGGAAAAGGGGGAGAGGGAGCAGAATCTTTCATATAGGCATTTTTCTCTCATCCTCATGATACCAGTAGCACAGACCAATCCATTTGGTTGGCAATGACCAACTCACAGTCAATGACCAGCTCACAGCTGGTCCTGCTACAGGGACACATGGCCAACAGAAGACATATCCAAAATGACTAGGAAGCAACAGTTGTACCTCATACTCCCCGGTACAGCAGATGTCACAGGTTATTAATGAATTGGCACTTACATTACATTTCTCAGCTGACATGCAATAGCCTTTTTATAGATTTGTTAGAACTGAGTTAATTTAAGAGAAGATTTTCAATAGCTAATCTCATTCATTTCTCAACTCCCCACTAAATTCACTTGCTCAGTTCATTAAACCTGCCAACATAGCATGACTGAATAATCATCTCTACTTCGAGATGTTGCTGTACTTAAAAGTTTAGGGAGAACACTTTTGCTGCAAAGGCCGTGGGAGGACAGAGAGCCTCTCCTGCAACCCCAGCTGCCCCCAGAACAGTACTGTTACTCTTCAGCTTTGCTCTTTGAGGACCCAGTCCTCTCAAAAGCTTAAGCAAATCACAGCTGTTGTCACAAAGCCTCTACAACAGAGAGCACAATGAACTCTTCCTCCATACTAGCAACTTTTTCAGACAAGAAATCCCTATAAGAGCAAGAGGTCAGTTCTGTCTAAGCTAAGGCAAACTCCAGTCCATCTTCCCATGTGGCATCTGCCAACTGTAGACTAGATAATACAGTCACAGGGTCACCCACACAGTATACACTTGCTGTAATGTTTTATATGATATGCCCTTTTCTTGGTTAAAAACAAATTTAACGACTTACTCCTTTCCTTTCAGAAGCACACTGACAACATCTGAACTCCAAAACTTACCCTTCAGACTGCTGTTTCACTGCCTAGGACAGAGGTAACTGCAGAAATTAAAGCCACTAGTAAAACAGGTAACTGTTAGTGCAATAAAATGAAGAACCTATCTGCTACTACTAAGTATTCCAAACAGAGATCAGAACAGTTTCTGAAATTTTTTCCATGCTACTTGAAAAAAGGCAAAATAATTATTAGACCTACCATACTATAACACCACCCATGGTTCTCCCATTCTTCCCTTGTGCTCCCTTTAATAGTTTGCTTGCTTTATGTTTTAAAATGTAGATTTGATGGAACAAGGACTACCATCTTGATTCAAAGTGCTGATTCCTGTTACGCAAGTGTGCTGCTGGGCAGATATACTTAGTTGCCTGTTGGGGTTAAACCACACCAGTTTCACAGGCCCAGAAAGCCACTGAATCACAGAGGATTTGTACTTTTGTATTTGCATTTGATCCAAGCTTCCTTGATAACCCAAACATTAATGATGGGAAAAAGCACGGATTTAAATCCTATTCTATTCAGATGCTGGAAAACCCTACCTTATGGAAATTGTTTTGGGAGGTGGGGACTGTTCCCATTTTGAAGCAACATTCTTTGTGATAAATAAGGAATTACCATATAGCCACCTAGATTATACCATGAGACAACTTTATGAAAGACAAACAAGATGCTTAAAGCCTTAAATATGATCATTCCTTAAAAATGTCATTGCATGTTTTTGTTGCTAATAATGCTAACATACATTCTGAGAATAAAAACCAGCAAATAGCATTGTTTATTATTCCGATAAACGTCCAACAGAGGGTGTTGGTTTTGTTTCCTTATATTAGACACACCCTTAAACACTGTCAGCAACTCATCTGAAAGACCCTTTACAGCACCTGCTCACAGCACTGTGATCACCTACAACAGATGCAAGGCGTGCAGTGTTAACATTTGAACAACATATAAAATACTGATTACAGTAAAACCAGTTGATACCAACATGCACAGCTATTTTGAACATATGAAACAGAAGCGTTAAGTCCAAGTCAGAAAGCATGTCCAAGAAGTTTAAACAAGACTGTCATTCACAGGCTGCAACACAAACAAGTCTGTTCTGTACAATCCCCTCTCTTGGTTTGACCTGAGCTCAGCAGTAGCAGTCATTTTTCTCCTTCTTAGTAGCTGGTGCAGTGCTGTGATTTTAACTTTCAGCATGGGAACAGCACTAATAACACTGATGATTTTAGTTGCTGCTAAGCAATGTTTAGTCTGACCAAGGACTTTCTGAATCTCATGCTCTGCCAGGAGGAGAGGCTGGAAGGAAGCAGAGACAGGACACCTGACCCAAACTAACCAAAGAGGTATTCCATACCACAGCATATCATACCCACTTACATAAACTGAGGGCAGCTACCCAGAAGGGCTAGATCATTGCTCAGTCAGGCAAAGCCAACTCATGTCCATTTTCTCATTGACCAATAAACCCAAGTCCTTCTCCGCAGGACTGCACTGAATCTCTTCTTTGCCCAACCTGTAGCTGTGCCTGGGATTGCTCCCACCCAGATGTAGGACCTTGCACTTGTCATGGTTAAACTTCAGGAGGTTGGCATCAGCCCACCTCACAAAAGTGTCCAACTTCCTCTGGATGGCATTCCTTCCCTCCAGTGTATCATCCAAAACACACAGCGTGGTGTCACTGGCAAACTTGCTGAGGGCACACTCAATCCCACTATCTGTGTCACCAACAAAGGTGTTGAACAAGACCGGTCTCAACACCGATCCCTGAGGGACACCACTCATTATTGGTCTCCAGCCGGACATTGAGCCACTGACCACAACTCTTTGCGTGAGGCCATCCAGCCAGTTCTTTATCCACCGAGTGGTCCACCTATCAAATTGATGTCTCTTCAATTTAGAGACAAGGATGTCGTGTGGGACAGTGTCAAATGCTTTACACAAGTCCAGGTAGATCACAACAGCTGCTCCACCCCTGTCCATCAGTTCTGTAGCCCCATCACAGAAGGCCACCAAATTGATCAGTCAGGATTTCCCCTTAGTGAAGCCATGCTAGCTGTCACCAAGCACCTTGTTGTTTTTCATGTGCCCCAGCATGCCTTCCAAGAGAATCTGCTCCAAGATATTGCCAGGCACAGAGGTGAGACTTACTGGTCTGTAATTCCCTGGGTCATCCATTTTCCCCTTCCTAAAAATGGAGGTTATATTTCCCTTTTTTCAGTCATTGGGAACTTCACCTGACTGCCACAATGTTTCAAATATGATAGACAGTGGCTTAGCAACTTCATTTGCCAGCTCCATTATTCCAGTTCCATTCAACTGTTATTTGGAAAAGAAAAAAAGAAATAAAAAGAAAGAGGAAAGCCTGCTATGCCAGCTTCTAACTGCTACATTTCTCCAACACCACCTCTTTGCTCAGTTCTCACATACTGCTGCAGAGGGTTCTTCACATCATACACTGGTTAAAAAACCCAGATGGCTCATTTGTTTTATTGCTATGAACTGAACAAGTTCTGCATCATCCCAATCAGCAATAGTTGATTATTTACCTGCATTTGCTTTCAAGAATACAATTATTACCAACACAGCAACTTAAGTGCTCTGGACCAAACGGAAAGTACAGGCTAGAGAAGAGAATAGACATATCTAACCTGCTTTGATCTCCAATTGCTCATTTATAAAAGAGTGTGCAGTCCCAAGCATTTTGGGAGCAGGAAAGACAGTGGAATTGCTGTGCTCACCACACAACAGAAGCTGCTGCCCTTTGTTCAAAATGACACTGTAGGCCTCAAAAGTACTACTGTCTGGTGGATCTTTCTTCAATAAAAAAGAAAAAACAGCCCAAAACCCAGGCACTGCATGGTTTCTATTTCCTCAGCTTTATTGTTTCAGTGACTTTTTCAGATCCAGGCTGAAATTACAAGTGACAAAACATTAAATTTTAACATTTTTTTAATTAAGTGCTTTGTCTTAAGGGACATTAGGACAGGATGCTTCAACACTGTTTTTTCAAATCCAAATGAAATAAATGAGGTTATTAAAACTGTTTAGACTGGTTAATGCTTTTGAACTTTTCTTTAAAAAGGTAACTGTCTCTAATCTGAAATAAAGTGTTTCTACAGAGATTAAATAAATGATTCCATATTTCCAATGAAAACATGTATTTTTGAGTTGCTGAAGTTTTACCACACTGTCATCTCAGGCTGACTCAAAACAGCTTTTAAAAGAATACAGGAACGCAACAGTGTGAACAACAAATTATCTGAACACTTTCATCAGGAAACAATCTGTTTTCTCATTCTCCTGAGCATTTGCTGGGTAGCATTTGCCAAATCACTTTACTTCCATATAAGAAAGATAATGGTGAAAAAAATAAGACTTACCTTGGCTTGCTTTTCAGTAGAGAGAAGCACAGAAAAAAAAAACCCAAACAAAAACAACAACCCAAACTCCCCAAAAAACCCAAAATAAAAAAGTTGCAGAAAGTCAACTCATTCTGAAATTTATTAGCAGAACCAGCTGATTTTCTGCTGCTTTCTCTGTGTTGTGAAGTTTCACCTAACATGGCAAATTAATAGTAGATGAAATTGCATCAGCCAGAGAACCTCTAAGCTCAGCACTCTAATGGGCATTAAATACTGAACAATATCTAAAAAGCATTTGGACAGCTGGTATTTTGACAATAGCTATTAACAGTATGACCCATAGGAAAAGAGAATTTTCTGACAGTCTGAAACCAGAATGTACCAAGCCTTCAGCTGGCTTCTTGAACAAGGCACCTGACTTTTCTGTACCTCAGTTTGCCTACTGTCATTTAATTTATTTTTTTTTTAATATCTATTAATTCCACTCTTGTAAATCCACTCATGAGGACCTCTGTATAAGATATTCTAGATATAAGCTAGATGAGGCCAGAAAGGCTCATAAATCCTTGGTCAAGGATAGAATACCTAAGAATTATTTAGGGACAGACCTCTATAATGTCTTTTTATTAAGTTAGCATTTTCGTAAAATTAACCTGTTGGAACAGACTAAGCAATATCAGATTCCATAAGCCTTACCCACAGCATATTTAATTAAACAATATTTAATTATATGGCAGCTGCTTGTCAGGTCCCAAGAACAATGAATGCAAGGTTCTACCTGTGGCAGGGCAACAGGCTGAAAGCCTTTCTGTATTGTGGGACACTGTATTTAAGCAAAAACAAAAGAGAAGGATATAAAACAAGTCAGAAGAGAGAGTGAGCACATCCCATTTCATACAGTGTAGGAAGCTTTCCTGTTACTAGTGAGTGATGAGGTAACAGAGAGCAAAAGCAATGTCACTGCAGGGGTCCGTGCTGCCTTTATGAGCTTTCTCACTGTGAGAGCCTGAAATTACATCAACAAGTAACAAGACTCTGTTGACAGTAAATACAAGACAGAGGTTGTGTATACACAGCAGATGTTATCAGCTCTTCAGGTGTTAGCTTCAGTTGTGTACAGATTAAACACAGCAGGCAGTTTAACCTATAAAAGACAGTTCATTGAAGGGGCACCCACGCTGTTTGCTAAGAAAAGAACTGCTTAAGCTTCTCAGCTGATGGAGTTGTTATACATTAAAAGCCTCTGTGAGGCTACCCTTAACACCCTCATATTCTTAAGATCCCTGTTTTTATATACAGGCAGTGATCTGCTTCTTTGCTGAATCTCAGCAGTTTCATTTGGTTTTGGCCCCACACTGCCTGTCCTACAAGGTTGTATTCCGCTTCAGTCAATATGTGCCATGCGCTCATTTTTGGAGGACAGGGTCCAACATCACACACAGTAATGCTTACTTTCTTGGGTAAAAAAGATAACCAGAATTATACAGCACTTTTAGGTGCAAATTACTAATTTTAGAGGAAGAAATAGAATACACCTTCCTTTTGCTGAAAATTATGTTTCCAAGTCACAACAACCAGAAACTGTGGAAATACAACTTTTGATTCAAAGGACTTCTTAATGAAACATTTCAAGATAAAAATTGCAACTAGTTCTGCTTAGAAACCAGCCAATATCTTCCATTATCAGTCCATGAAAAAAAGACTGAATCAGACAAGAGACAAAACACAAGATCAAGCCTTTGAAATGCTATCAGCTTATTTTCTTTTCCTTTGGAGCAGAAGAGGTAGAGACCATAGAGGTTAACAGGACTTTTCTATCAGCTAACACAGCAACAGCTCTGCTGTGCTAGGTCAAAGGTTAGTGCTAGCTTTCATTGACAGAACCAGTTACAGAAAAATTTTCTGCGTGAGTAATAATCGATCAGATAACTCCAAGATAATATTTCTTCTTAAAACAAATCTAATTTTTTCAAATTTCTAGTTAATTTTTTAATTTTAGTGAAATAACCAAATAAGTCTCCCACATGCCCTCCAAATGTCACCCTTATTAGATATAGGTACATGGGTGTATACCAGGGAACACTAGCTGGAAACATATGCAGTGACATTCTTCAGTGTACTCACTGACAGAATCCAGTTCACTTTTTCCTATATTTTGGAAAAGACTTTGAATCCCTCCTTTATAACCTTCCCTACATCTTAGGCTTTCATAAAAGATGTAGAATGCTCAGAAGATGCACAAGTCCTTTTTTCTACCAGTCATCAAGTAAACTGATCAACTTATCGAAATGAGAAACAAGTTCACACATTAATTTTATATACATTCCTACCCAACACAGGCTGTTCTCACAGTGCTCAAGTCTTACCACACAAAGAACTATTTCTTCTAGAAAGGAAAGTGGGCAAAATAATAAACATACAAGTTTATTCATACACATACTTTCTCATCTCAGTGACTGCATAACTCTAAAATATTGCAGCTGTGCTACTGTGCACTTACATGGCTGCACAGACTAACAGTCTATAGGAGCCAAGCACATAGCATAGTCAAAACCTACTCAACAGTTTAAGTAAGGCTTATGTCTCATAACAGCATGAGCGAGAACTTGTGCTGGTCTTCTGTCAGAATGTATCTTTATAGTTACGAGGAAGGCTGAAAAATACAGAAAAATAAGTAGCTAGAAGTATCAATTTAATATTTACTTGTTTGGTTTGTTGTTTTGGGGCTTCCCCCCCCCCCCCCCTTTTTTAAACAGAAAACTTAATTTTCAAAATTAAAAAAAAAAAAGAGAGATTTAGGTTATATATAAGGAAGAAGTTCTTTACTGTGAGAGAATGGTAAGGCACTGGAACAGGATTCCCAAAGAAGTTGTGAGCACCCCATCCCTGGAAGTGTTCAAGGCCTGGCTGGACAGAGCCTTCTAGTGAAAGGTGTCCCTGCACATAGCAGGAACAGGAGGGCTGGAACTTGATCTTAAGTTCCCTTCCAACTCTAACTACTCTATGATTCTGTGATTAGTTCCTCAACTGATGCAGTATCATGAACCCTATCATGACCACATTTCTAAAGTGTTCCAATATCACAGACTGGAAGACACTGAATACATTTTGCATGCATTACAAATTATAGACTTCCAAAGTACTGTTTTCTCTTAAAGCCTTACCCTTTTTGTTCCTGCAGCGGAAGGTACTAATGCTATCTAACGATGGAAATAACTTTCTCAATAGTGCCCTTTCTATTCCTTTTACACAAAGCACAATTATCAAAAAAATCCTAGCTAGCTTTCATATCAGGTAAGTCCCTTTTTCTCAGTGTTCCCTGTTACAAGCCTTACACAACTTGCACTTTCTTAAGCACAAAATCATAACAGGAAACATGCCTTGGCAGCTGACATCAAACAAGATTGATAGGGCAAATATTGTTTGACTGAAAACTGAGCTCTCCTTGATGCTTGCCCCAAGTAATTTAGAATCCACTTGTGTTCAAGTCACTTTTTACCATAGTGAACACAATGTGAGCCTCCTTATGAGAGCTAAATTGAGAAGACTAAATTGAAGACCAAGTTGAAGAAAGTAAAAGTAGTATTTGCTTACAATCTTAATTACATTACATTACTGGAAAGTCACCAAAAATCTATGCAACATTACAGTGAAAGAGTTTTTTGGATTATCTGATTGGGAACAACTGCCAGTGTAAAAAATGCCAAGGAAAGAAATAAAATCACATGAAACAGGCAAGCTCAGGAAATAGGAAAGTGTGGATAAACAAGCATAGCACATGGAAAATTCACTTCCACCAGGTTCAGATTCCAGTCTGGTTCAGGCTAGCAGGAGCTGACAGTAGTACCTAGATGAGGTGGAAGGAAGACTATTTTTAGTTCTATTCCAATTCCTACCAACAATCATATCCTTCTCCCACCTTCTGCTTTCAGCACATAACAAATCATTAAATTCAAAGAAGGTAAAGGGAAATTCTAGTATTCCTACCCAGATACTTTCTAGCCAGCATGATAATTATACTACAGGGACGAAAGTAGGTGGGTGGGTAGGGATGACAAAACTTCAATTCCATTCTGGCCTTAAACAAAAGCAAATATCCCTTAAGTCCTACTCCCTTATTAAGCTTGGTCCTTCTAGCTGCAGAGAACCAGCTGTGTTGAGGAAAACTAACACTTTAGTCTTCCAGTTGTTCTAAGAAAACAGAATCTACTCATCAATTAGCCCTATCTGTGCCTGATGTGCTAAAAACCTACCAAGCAAAAGCAGCCAGGATAAATGCAAAAACCCACAACACTGTTATCAGCACCTTGATTCTCCAGCCACACCTCTCCTCCCAAATCTGCTGGAGGTATCTTCAAAACAGAGTAGGAGTAGTCGAAGCTCAGGGTCAGACAGTGCAACAGTAGCCTAAACCATTCTCTGAAGCCAAATACAAAGACTGGTGAAATTCTGCCATAGGAGCAAACAAGCGAAAAAACTTCCACTGAGGCCACAGAAAGTATGAAAGCAGCATGGGCAATCCCAGTCAATGGCTTCTCTACATTATATTATAATAGATTATATTAATCTAGGAGTGTCTGAAAAGCACAGGAATACAAACTTAACTGTTTTAGAGGGGCCTACACAAAGCACCAAGAGACAAATTAGTTTCAGCAGCATCATACAAAGCTGAATTTGGTCCCAGTTAAGAACACAAATCACAACTTGGTGCTTCAGGCCTTTCCCCAGAGTAACTGACCAGCAAGACAGGCTGCTGACTTTTAACCTCCCTGATCATATTAGAAAAAACAGAAAAGTTGTATTAAACTTGAGACTTAAGTTTCATGTATATGGATGCACATGACCTTTGTAAAATACATTTCAACCTTCTACGTGGGTTAAGAGAGTTGGTCAGAAGAAAGATTTATAGCATTCAATGGGAATGACTTAAAAATAGATATTGAAAACGAGATTAAGATCACGACAGAGCATTTAATGGACGACCATTGAAAGTAGTCCTCAAAAAAGTCTTCCTTTCTCTACAGGTTAAAACCAGAAGCAAATGTAAAGCCCTGTGTTATTTCCTATCGAAAATTCAGGGGTGTTTGGCTGAAAGATTTTTACCTGAGCTTTTCTCTATAAGGAAGAGCAGGGTGCTTTCATCAGGTACCACTCAAAGAATCTGGGCATTGACAACTTAATAATAGACTGAAACACCTGATACACCTTTACCTGATCTTTCTTACTCCTGACATACCTTCTGAAAGGGAAAACTAATTTCAGTGTGCATCCTTCTTTCTAACATAACCAATATTGGTATTACCTCAGATCAGTGTGCTTTTCATTTAGCTTTATTTTTACACTGCATTCTTTAAACTTCACAAGGCTTATGTATATTGACAAGCTTTATCCTGGTACAACTGTGATACAGACTGCAGCCTCTTATTCACCAATTTCCTCCTAAGTGTTTATTTTGCCTTTGTCTCAAAAAAAAAAAAGTGCCAAATTGCTACAATTTCTTTTTAAGCAAACTTTCAGTTTCGTGATTATAGGAGTACTCTGCTTTTTCCAAAATTTTGCACAAAAAAAAGAACTTCTCCCCTCTCCTCCCCAGTTTCTCCATAATTCAGCTTCTGAGAATTTTTGATTACTGCAAAAGAGTTATTTTCAGCTGTCAGAAAGTTAAAACCTTTAAAGCTCAATTTTCAAACTCCAAGCACATTAATGTTTTTGAGTACCATGATCTTTTCTTATAAAAGATTTTTATAATGGTTTTGAGTACTTAAAAAGAGATTGTTTTCTACCAAGAACAGTTACACTTCTCTTCGGCTTCATATATAACCTGTCCTTAGAGCTCCTGGATCAAAACTACAAACTTACACCAAAGCACATAGGATGTTGAGGACTGGTCTTAACAGGCAACCTCCTGCAGAAGCCAGTTTGGGAGTAATTGATAATCCATATGGAGACTGCAGAATAACAGTATTTCCAAGCTGGTCAGAGACACCACCTCTCTCTGCCTCCTATATCAGCCTCTCCTAGACACCTGGGAGCTTAGCCCTTCAGAAAGTGTTCAAAAGTCCATCAGGACATAGAACAGATGAGGAAAGACTGTCAGCTAATACTGTAGCCACTTTAACAGCCTTCCTGAAAAAGAAACGAAAAAATTACTGCCCTTTATGCTTAATACACAATCCATTGTTTCTTCTTTTTGTTCACTAACAAGTTAAGTTTGTGAAAGCTTATGTTTTAAGCATAAGATCACGCTCAGATATAGTTTTTAGGATTCTTTTTTCTTCAAAAATGAAAAAAAAAATAACCACAAAAGAAGCGACAGCACCTTCCGAAGGACTAGACAGTGAACACTGGGGGAAAACAGCCCAGTTTCCCGTTCCACTGGGTCCTGTTCAAGCAGAAGGCAGTTCAGACCGCCGCCGCCGCAGCGACCAGCCGGCGGATCCCGAGCCGCCTCCCCAAGGGCTGAGAGCCGGCCCCAGCAGGACCGAGCCTCGCTGCACGGATCGGAGACAAAGGGGGAAAGGAGGGGGCCGCCGCCTCAGTTTGTCTGCCACCGCCGAGGGGCGGTTCGTTACCTGCGTGCTCCTCACCGCAGCCTCCGCAGCAGCACAGCCCCATGGCAGGTGACCGCGTCTCCCCCAGCTCTGCCCGTCCGCTGCGTGCCCGGAGGGGCCGCTCGCAGCATCCCGGGCTCCCAACAGGCTGTGCAGGGGGCGAGGGCAGGCTGATGCCCTGGGGCTCCCCGCCTGGGCAGATCTCGGCCCTTCACGGCTCTATTTGCCGGTTAAGCCTCACCGGCTTATTAAGTATAGTTGCCCTTTCGAAGGGGTGAGAGCCGTCAGAGCCTGCCTTATGCGAGTGGCAGATGCTTGCTTTCAGTTGGGCAGAGGGTAGCAAACGCCAAATGTAAGTCTTCAGTGTGAGCAAAAAGATACTAGAAAGGCTACTTAACCTCTTGCAAATTATGTCAGCACAGGGTCATATCGTATGCTCCCCCTACCAAGGTTTAACACTTAACCATGTATCTCTGAGAATCTTTGCAGGGATTGCAAGTACTGAGAGTTAAAGGGACTTTGCATTCTTGCAAAGGTCAGCACTGTGTTAGCAATATTCAGAAGGTTTGTTTAAACACTTAATTGCATTAACCTGACTAAATCACTAGGCACAAAGACAAGATAAGAGTTTTGTTTTGGGATAAGGAAAGAACAACATCCCTAGGACAGATGTTTGCTGGTTCTGTGATCATTCAGTGTTTGCTTTCCAGACCTCACAGCACTAAACTTGAACTAGCAGGGACCATGCTCACTGAAGACCCACTGTACAGAAGCACCAATGCCCTAAGCGTTGCAGCATAGTTGCATAACTTTGATTTATACAGCAACACATAGGCAAACAGGGCTCCTTTGCAAAGCCTGAACCAAATGTTAAGTTATATGTTACAAGCAAGAGACTGAATGATGAAATCTTTCCCAGATTGAGCACAGCAGAAGAGAATGCTCCAATAGCAACGTGCAACACACAAATGACAGGGCAGGTTCAAGAAGAGATATACACAAAGAAAAGTTTGGTATGTGAAGAACCAGGGGTGGTAACAAGGAGTTATATCTTTAAGTATAATTCAAATACCAGAAAGAGCCTGAAATTGAGACCTGGTAAGAATCTGCAGCTCCTGCTCACATACATATTCAAGCCCTCTGAGATCAAGTCCATTCTTCAGACTAGGACTTCCAGGATAGAAACTGAATAAAATAAAGGATAGATGTCTACCGAGTCTGTAAGATAAAATTACAATATTGTTCTACAAAGAGGTCATCCTGCAGAGTGTTGAGCTGTTACTGCACACTTGAGCTACCCCAGATTACGAGCATTCATTAGGTTAACACAAAAAACAAATGAAAACCAGATTCCCTGTCTTATCAGTAAACATGGTTGGGGAAACTCATGATATTCCGAAGGAATTACAGTATTCTGGCTTTGCTGGTATCAATTTGTCCCTCTTGGAGCGACGAGAGCTCATCTCAATTGTTTTGTTGAGCCTCTAAACTTGTCAAACAACACCAATAGCTTCTTAGAAATTTGCTGTGCAAAGTACTACCTTACCCTGTAAAACAGGGAATCTTCTATTTGGCTAGAAGAAAATGTGATCTCAAAGAGGCATATGAACTGCCTCCAGAGAGCACCCTGCAGAGGGGGGAAGATTTCTGAATTCTGGAAAACTCACACAAAGTGTTTACTAATGGTGTTGTCAGATCAGTGGTAGATAAAACATATGGAGAGAACATCCAGCTCTCCAGAATTTTCACTCTGGTAGCCAAGTCAGCTCTGGGGATTGACTAGATGCTATTCCTCAGAGCAACCCATAAACTACTTTAGTTTAACAACTACAAGTTGTTAAAATTTGAACATTTAAGAAGTTTTAGGACTACTATGTACATCTCCTCCCATTGACAGAGAGAGGCTGCTGTGGGGTTACACACACACACACTTTTTAAAAAACCAAGCTGATAGCTTCAGTAAAGCAGATCATAGATATTTGCATTTCTTTTACTGAAATATTAGAATTCTAAACTCCCTTTATTTTTACAAAATATTTGGAAAACTGACAAAGTTCATCTTCCCTTTTGATTATGTTACATTACTTGAGAGAATTAAATGGTCCCAAAGGGAAACAGCAGATATTAACTTACTGCAATAAGTATCACCATATATTTAAAGAGAATAATCTTCAGCTGCACTCATGGCAAGAAAGAGGCAGACTCTAATGCCTTATCACAGGGACATAACGTGACATTACTCAGAGCATCACTACATTAAATGGAGTTAAAGAGCACTAAGCTCTTCCCTTGTCTTTTGCTCTGGTTGGCAATAATAATTACAGTGAAGTTCAGCAATAAAACAAGCCAATATTGACAGCTTTCAGACAGCCACCTGCATATGCATGAACCATCCACACTTTCAATTTTACAGGACAATGAAGATTTCATCCAAAATAAATCAGTTCAACACTGGCTCAAACCAGAAAAAAGGATGATTCATTTAAGAAACATCTTCATTATATTGGTGACTTTGATATATATATTTGTGTCAGTTTTGAGAGTAGAAGACTTGGGAATACATCCAGGAAACAAAACTATGGAAGAAAAAAAAAAAAGTGTGTGGAAGGGTGGCGTAAGGCAGGGGCAGTGAAGGGGAAAAAAAACCTCACAAAAAAACAAACCCAAACCACACCAAACCAACCATTTTAAGATAGCTGAGCAGTGTCTGGGAGGTGTAGAAGCCAGATCTGTCATCCTGTGGAAAATTCAAGAGTCTTCAATGGCGAAACTTCATTTAGTTTCTCTTCTCAGTGCAGTCGGGCACAGAGAGACCGCTCAGAAGTCAGCTAATGAAGGTAAGAGTGCAGAACCTCTGTCTAAATATAAAAGCAACCCTAGAAACTCTCATCCTGTACCCTAACATCTTGATTGTCCAGTACTGTTAAAAATTCTGCTCCTGAAGGGTTTGAAGGCTCAACACAACATTACAGAGATACTGGATCAAACAAAATTGAGTTTTGTATTTTCTAATGTTGCATAAAGTATATGTATATTTACACACACTTAATATTTCAAGTAGGTATTAGCCTATTCTCATAATTTCTGCAATTAACAATTTAAACTTTTACAGCTATGGTTAGCTTTGTATGCCTTTTTAAAGTGCACATTATCAGCTTCAGAATAAGGTTTACAAAATCAGAAGCAGAATTAAATGTCTAAATCTGTATTTCAAGTACTAACCAATTAGGCTTATCATAGGCTGCATCAAAAGAATGTGATCAGTAGGTCAAGGGAGATGATTCTGCCCCTCTACTCCACTCTTGTGAGACCCCACCTGCAGTCTTGCATCCAGCTCTGGGGCCACCAACACAAGAGGCAAGTGAACCTGCTCAAGCAAGTCCAGAGGAGGCCACAAAGATGATCAGGACACTGAAGCACCTCTCCTGTGAGGACAGGCTGAAAGTGTTGGGGTTGTTCAACCTGCAGAAAGAAGACTCTGGAGACACCCTGTAGCAGGCTTTCAGTACCTAAAAGGAACCAACAAGAAACCTGGAGAGGGACATTTTTCAAGGGCATGTAGTGACAGGACAAGAGCTAATGGCTTTCAACTGAAAGAGGGTAGATTTAGATTAGACATTAGGAAAAACTTCTTGATTGTCAGGGTGGTAAGGTACTGGAACAAGCTGCCCAGAGAAGCTGTGGATGCCCTAGCACTGGGAGTGTTCAAGGCCAGGTTGAATTTGGCTTAGAGCAACCTTGTCTACTGTGAGTTGTGCCTGCCCATGGTAGGGGAGGGTGGAAATAGATGATATTTATGATCCTTTCTGAACCAAACCATTCTACGATCCTATGACAGGCTTACCTTTCAAGTATTCAACAGGTCCCTGTGAAATGAACTGGTGCAGAATGAGTGCCCTAAGTTTCTCTGAATAACTAATGTACTTTTCACATTTTTCCTCCAGCTCTCAGCTTCACCATCTGAAATTCTTGACTTGAACTTAAACACTCCCTCCCATTTTTCTTAAAAAATATGATACTGTGTTGGCTGCCACTGAAAAGGAAAGCTGGCTGCTAAACACTATTGTGTGAATAATAAACTTTTCTATTTAAGGACCAAGGTGAAGATCTGAAAACCAGAGGTAAAGATTTCACTTTTAGTTAAGCCAACCACCTATATTCTGGGGGAAGGAATTACAAAAACTAGGTGAGGGGGGGGGGGAAAGAAATATCGAGGGAGAGGGGAGCATACTATTGTATTTCAGTGATTCATTCCAGATGTGACAGCTCACTGATGGCTGAGGTTATTTATTTTTCATTTTCTTACTAGGAGACAAATGGGTTGTGATTCCCATATGCATCAGTGTTGCATTTCTAGAGCTGGGCAAATGTTACTTTTCAAACTTTAAAACCCAAGGCAAGGATTGCCAAGTTTGGGATTTTTTCTCCACCCTTCCCACCCCCCAGAAAAAGCACAAACTTATCTGAAGAACACAAATGTTGGCAACACCTTGAATCACCACATGAAAACAGGTGAACTGTGTTCCACAGAGAACAGATCTGAGTCACCTAGTACAAACAAATGCACTTGTGAAGAGCTGGCAATTTGCATTAATACCCATATTAAAAATCCAGGAGAATTCACACTTGGCCAATAAATATTTGTTTTGTCTGATCTGCAAAGTTATTTATACTATGAGCCTCCTCATATCATTAAAAAAAAATCTATAAGTCAGGGAACTGGTAAACTACAGACTTCCTTTTCAAAAATTAGAGTCTAAAATGGCAAACTTGCTTTTTATGAGAAGTCAGATTCAACCTGGATTACCAAAATACACAGTGAAGCTCATGTAAAGGTGGCTTGCCAAGTCACAGTGGGAACACCCTATGGCTATCAACAAAGTTCCTAATAAACACTGGATTTCAGGAAGAAAAGAGAACATTTTGGCAATGTAATAACACAGGCAGAAGAGTATATTACAGTCAGTTTCAGTTCATATAGCTCTAAATAGTGTAACTCCTTTAAAGACCAACTTTATCTCTCATAAATTGCCTAAAACTAGAAAGCAAGTTTTCTGTGCTACTATTTAGTAAGGAAGTGACATGCTGCCTCCCCCAAGGCTTCCTTCTTGTGAGATCAGAGTAATCTAAGCCATCCTCCCCTCCCAAGCCCCTGTCTCCACCATTCCCTGACTCCAAAAGCTCAGCCCTCCAACTACACACTTCTAATGCCTTTACTATAAACTGTGAAGAAAATGTCTTTGCAAACTCCAGTTCTCCAGGCTGGTAAGACTCTGAAAAATAACCTGCTGAGAGAAGAATCAGACAGTTTAAAGGAACAATTTATAGTTCATCTATTCCTTTTGAAAGACACTGGCACAGAAGAACATGAGTTGGATGTAGCTATATCACTAAACTATAAGATATGTAGATACTTCATGGAAATACACATTTTATATTAACACACTGCCTTCTCCCAAGTGATACGACAGTGCATGTCTATTAGCCATGCTAGGTTAGGCTTATAATAGGGCAAAATTGTATTAAGAAACAGATTCTGGGTTTAAAAAGAAAGAAAAAAAAAACCCACTAAAAAAACCAACAAAAGAAAACCCACAAAAACACAACCCCCCAAACCTCACAACATTTAAAAGCACAGGCTCAAAAGTCACTTAACTCTTCAGTCAGGAGCATTATTTCAGAATATATGACCTTGTCCTATTAAACAGTTTCTAGTCTGGAGAAAGTCACAAGGTTCTAAATTTACAAAGCGTTATTCTGATTTGACTAGGTCTACTTCTTCCCCCTTTCCCTCCAAACACCGCAATTTCCAAGCAAATTTCATCCTCCGCAGTCATGCCTTCTGACACTCAGCTGACAACAATTTGCACTGGCACTTTGACGTTTTTCCCATAGCACTGACCATATTTTAAAAGATATTCCCAAGTATACCTTCATTATTCTTTCCATTCAAATAATGACACTACAACCCAAACCACTTGTTGAAATAAAAAAGAAATCCCACAAACTCTAATGGGCCATCTTTTGTACAAAAAAAAAAAGCTCACAGCTTCCTAAGCATATTCAATCAGAAGAATTTTAGATACAAACATCAACAAATAAAAGCAATCTTAATTGTAAATTCAGATATATCTTTAGACATACCGTGCTAGAGAGTAAATCCTCAGGCCTTTGCTTCGGGGACATTAGTATTCTCTTGGAGTTCTGGCACTGAAGTACTGAGAGGAAGCATGAAAAAATCCCTGAATAGACGGCCTTACCCATGGGCCAAGTGCCTTATAATGAATCTTCCACACCTGGTCCTGGCAAGGCTGATGTGCTTAATGTTATATTTTTGTTGGTAGAATCATGGAATAGTTAGGGTTGGAAAGGACCTTAAAGATCATCTAGTTCCAAACCCCCCTGCTATAAACAGGGGCATCTCACACTAAACATTGCACTGCACAAAAGGCAGGGTGTTCACTGATTAAGAAGTAGTACTAGGACAGCTCTTACCACTGTGCTTTTCTTTCTTCCAGCGCACTGACATCAGTAACTCTTACCTGACATTATTTCTCATCAGTGACCATGTATCCATATGATTCACACCCACTTAGAGCCCAAAGAGATCAGCTAAACACATAGATTATAACAGATGATAATATTACTTCAAATACCTGAAAGCATCTTATTCCCCAACAGCAATTTAAACTGCTGTAAAAATAAGAACTTTCCTTTGTGCTGAAAGATGACCAAAAGGTGACAGCCTACTATTAACATATGCAAGTTTTTACACTTACTAACTTTAAAGAAATGTTACTTTTCTAGAAAAGATGGATCCACTTCATCTCAGACACACAACTCTCTTCTGATTGCAGAATCCAAAGATAATGGCAAGAAGGCCTGAGATGGACAGAAACTAACTGGATTCCTACAACCTGGGATGCCTTGACAGGCGAAGAAACAACTCCTTATGTGTAGCTTAATCATATTTTCATTTAATTTCCTGAGACCAAACCAGAGCCCTGTGATGTTGTTAACATTATGAAAGAAGGCAGAACTGCACTTTCCAAGAGGAAATAACTGACCTCATAACATCAAGAGGTAAGAACACTGAATTCCCTCTCACTGCTCCTCCCCAATCCTAAGGTATTCCCTGCAGTCACCTTACAGACCCACACCATATTTACAACACCTTGCAGATTCCCACCAGCTTCAGAACAGAGGCTCAGGGGGGAATATTTCTCTTCTAGCTGTTCTATGATTCTTATCAAGCATGATATAGGCACGAAATTCCCATTTACACTAACTTCCTCTATTTTCTGCTGTGAAGTGTTCAGGTCACAGATATAACTAAAGGTAGGACATGTCTTTTAACGTGCTGCAGTGTCAGTAACATATGACACTGATGATTCATGTTCAAGACCTGTGGAAACAGAAATAAGTTGCTGAACCATGGTCTATCCACTCAAAATGACCCCTAGAAAGTTAGTCTGGAAAAGATCTTCTGTTGAACCCTCCTGGAAGGCATCACTTTGACTCTCTAATTCACATACAAACCACATGGTCTCAAAGAAGAGCCTTTACAGCCTCTGTGGAGTGGGAGGATTCTTACACTTGTGTAGCCAGAAGGTTGCTAGTATCTCCTTAACAGAAATATGAGTGTCTACAAAGTAATCTTTGTCTGTGTTAACCTGTACTGGTATACTAGTGTTTCTTTTCACATAATTATACCAGTGCAGCATTCTTAGTGTAGACAAGGCTCTTCATCTCCCAGGTTAGCAGCTGCCAGTGTGCTGGTAAATCCTATTAAAAATGACAACTCCAAATGCAGGGAAGCAACAGTTTGTGCACTTATCCTCCAATGCAATGGTTATAACTGTCTTTCCTCACAACCTCACAGAAACTCCCTTTTAACACTGCAGACTTCTGATTTCATACATCTTTCTTTTGTTATCTCAAATTTCTCCTGCCCCTTCCCCCAAGTTTTCGTGAGTGTCAGACAGCTGGTGATTAAAAGCAAATCCCAGAATTAACAATGAGTTCAGCATGATATATAGCATCTTTGGTACCACACTGGGGCATGGATATCAACACCTTAAGAGGATTTCAGTTAGATGAGAAATGGTTTATGGATGTCAAATGCACTCCCTAATCCTGCAGTTACATTGATCTCCTCTAGCTGAGATTCAAAGCCAGACTTTGAAAGAATGTGCTTCCACTGTGCTGTGCACCTGCCAGAACAGAGCTAGAAGACACAGACTCAGAGAAGCTTAACATTTGCCTATTAAAAGGAAGAGTTCTATAATTACAAGTGACCTGAATTTTGTCTTACTAATGGAAGAAATTATATCCATCTTAATTAGAGTGCTTGAGGAAAATGAGGAAGATTAAGCTTATCAAAACATGTTACATTAGACAGAACACAGTCCTGATCCCAGCTGCCTCACTGCTTTTATAACAACAGTACCTGTGTACAGCGATGGATATTGCCGAGATGCTGTGAAGCTTATATTAAACTTGTTGGAATGCCACTAAGTTCAACACAGAGTAGCCACACTGCAGTAAGTGTTCTTAGTGCTTGCTATGTTAAGCACCTTCTAAAACCTTCTTGAAAATAAGCAAAATACAGCTTTTTCAGGTGCTTGTAGTCATAAGAAGTATTTTCAATATCTGGTACAGGATCACGTTATATGACTCTGGTATGTTACACCTGTTTAGAAATAGTCTGCAAGATAACAAAACCAGTATAATTTCTATCATCACTACCATAAACACAGAACTTAAATTCTTTACTGGCATATAGCTCAGGTCTATTAATGCAGTGCGATGTGAAACTTAAAATGTTATTACATCCTCTATATAGCAGAGGATACACCTTGGTGTACTCATGCATGCTCTACAGGGAAGCTATATTCAGCTAACTAGCACAGAGAGTTAAAACTATTCACAGAAAAGGATAAATAAAATATAATAAAAATCAACAGAAAATTGAAACAGTCATGCTAGTTAATAACTAGATATCAATCAAAACTGTCATATTGTCATGATACTTCCCTCTTTAAACCAAAAGCTTAATCAGATCCACAGGCTGTGTTCAAGTTATTTGAATTCAGTAGAATTAACTTCTCTACAGAGCGTAAAGCCATCGGGAAGGAGGAATTTCTCCCAGTGTCCTGAAATTAATGAAAATCCAATAATCCAAACATCTATAAGATTCTATCTGTCTGAAAAGCTTGTACCACAAAAAAATCCTCCACATGCTGAACATGTCAAGGATTCCATCCCGTTTAATAAGTTCCTTTTAACAACTGGAACTGATGGAAAAAGACTGATAATTCTTACAAGGTATTAAACCACACAAAATTAGTTCCTTAGTTTGCAACTCCACAAGGGCATTCTGAAGTAATAAAATTGCATGTGTTTAATTTTTCATGTGATTAGTGGCAGTACTTATCTTGGATATACCAGGCAAATTGAACTGCTCTGTTTCATGTTTACAATTTTTCATGTTGCACTAGCTCTTCAGAGCCTGCATTTTTAACAATTTAGGTGCCAGAATAATTTGTTAAAAATGCAGTAACTTGCATCTTTTAAAATCTATTCATAAACATCAAGCCCAATAGGGAACCATGTGATGACCTAGTCTAAGTTCCTTCATAACAAACAAGTTCACAGGCATATATTTTGTCAGCAAACAAGTTGATAGGATCCTACCTAGGGGTAGAGCTATATACAGGCATGTGCATAGGATAAGAATCTGAAAATCATTAAAAGTAAGCATGTATGTCACTTCAACACCCAGGCTTCCTCCCCCATTCATCATACATAATCAGTACTTTGGAAGGAATTCAAGTAGCATACTAAGGCTGAAGAAGGCTTTTACAATGTAGCATTAAGCTCCTGTTACTTTACACCATGATGAGTTATTTAACAAAGTATAAATCTTAAGTGCTATGCTCTAGGCAATACATCTTTACTGTATTTCCTCCCCCACCCTGTGAAGTTCAGAAAGCCTAGTGCAAGCTGGTTCTCACTGATAGCACACTAGTTATCCCTCAAGCATTCCAAACACAGAATTTTGCCTGCAAATGCTCACAGCTGTTTGACAGTGGGCCAGCTGCCACTTCAAACTGGCATTAGTGCATCATTCAAAGACAAGATTTCATGAACACCCCAGATAACAGTTTCCCAATTATAATTCCTTTTGGATGCTGGAGCAGCACATTATCGGCTTTGTCTCCCTTCCCCCATCCACCTTTATGTGGGCTCTGTGAAAAGGAAATGTTTTACTTTTCTTACCTTTTCTCCCCAGAATGACTTCCAGCTGGTATTTTCAAGTCAAGATGTTATACTGAGTAGCTAAGTACCAGCACTAACAGGTACCTTACCAGCATCAGCAGTGATGCCTTAAGGATTATCAGTTGTCCTGGTTTGAGCAGTAGCAGTCATTTTTTCTCCTTCTTGGTAGCTGGTGCAGTGCTGTGTTTTGATTTTCAGGCTGAGAACGGTTGCTGATAGCAAGTATGTTTTGAGTTACTGCTCAAATGTTTGGTTTGTCCGAGGACTTTCTGAGCTCATGCTCTGCCAGGGAGGAGGGGAGGCCAGGAGGAAGGAGAGACAGGACACCTGACCCAGGCTAGCCAAAGAGGTATTCCTCTAGCATGTCATATCCAGGATGTAACCGAGAGTTACCCGGAAGGGCTGGAGCTCTGGGGGTTGGAGGAGGTATTGGTCAGTGCTTGGTCAGGCAGGGTGGGGTGAGTTATGGGTCGGTGGCTGGTGAGATTTTTATTCTCTTCATTTGTTATTTGCTTTATTATTATTATTAGTAGTAGTAGCAGTAGCAGTAGTAATTTGTGTTATACCTTAGTTACTAAACTGTTCTTATATCAACCCATGGGAGTTACATTCTTTGGATCCTCCTCCCCAACTCTCCAGGAGTTGGGGGAGCAAGGTTGGGGAAGTGAATCAACGAGCTGTACAATTTAGGTTTAATCATTAGTACATAGCATAAGGATGATAATTCTTATCTAAAAGAAAGAAAGGGAAACATTTTAAGAAGTGTCAAAATTCCCTTCTGATGCAGTCTAAGGAACAAATATTTCAGTTCCTTTCATGTATGTGGCATCTTGCATTGGCTTAGAGACCTGTCACACTTCTTGCCCTCTTTTCAGTGAACGAAACATGACTGACGCAGTTTCAGATTGTGTGTGTATGTGTTTATCTATATTCTGCATAGCCTGCACCTACTAATCACACCACAAAAATCAAATCCACACATCTCAAAGCAGATTGGAAGGCAGTCATTAAATGCTACAGAATTTATAGCAGTCCTGGAGTGACAACAGCAGAGGCATAGCAGGTATGTAGAAAAATTCAGTTACTGCTCCCTGTCCACAAATTTACATTTAGAAACAAAGAAATGTTTTCTTTGGGTTTTGCTGTCATAAAACATGAACTCTGCAAGCAGATACATGCATACACTGACAGGTTCAGGATCCACAGAGTACTGAAAAAAAGGATAACCACCTCAACAAACAAAGAATCATTCTCCACCCCAAATTCAGCAACTTACTTTTCCTACTATCAGAGCTAAAGAAAATACACTCTGGAAACATGCTAGCCCTCAAAAAGCTCACATACAGAAAATAAAGCAGCCCTTGGGAACACTGAAGGAAAAGAGTGAGCAACCCTGACTGCGTATCCTCAGCTCACACAACCAATACAACCCTGCAAATGCATTATATTTGTAATTTAACACTACCGTGCCAGATTAACTAAGGACAAGAATTAACCCACTGAACCACACAAGGCACAGCAGATGAACAGTGCCCAAAGCCACAAGATTTAAGAATCAGCTCACCCTAGTAAGGCTGTTGAGCTGATAAAAAATTTGTGGAGTGGGCACCTGAGCAGTAAACTTCCTTTTACCTCGATGTTTTCTTCATGCTGATGTTGATCTCTAATTCTTATTTTTGCTACCTCTAGAATTTGCAGTTTGCTGTGAATTACACTGCCATGTATCATGTGTCTTTTATTTTACTTCATCATGATAACCTAACTTGAGTAATATTTTAGCAGAGATCTTAATCACTGCATAAATCTTGAAGAGAATTCACCCATCCTTATTGCAAATGGGAATACAGCTGCCTCTGAGGTTCAACAAAGCTTAACCCGTAGCAGTGGCACGAAAGCCAAAGGACAGCACTAAAGACCTGATTTTTGACAAATTAACAAGAAGTACAAGGAAGATACGACATAAGTGATCATGACAACAGTTTGGTAAGCATATCTTATAGAACAAAGCTGTTCTTACACAGAAATGCTTAACACCCCCCCCCCTTTAACTACACATGCCCTAGGGCTTAATATATTATCCTTAAGACTGAGAGCTTACTGTGGAACATCTCAGCAGGAAGAATTCAAAATCTTGCCTAATTTGCACTAAAAAGCCAACCTGATGTCATCAAGTGGTGCTTTGTACATTCCAGCAGCAATATGCCATCACCTTAGAGCAATGTTTCTATACCCAAAGGGCAGCCTTCATCAATGTTATGCAGACCTATTTGATTTTGAGGAATACAACTAGCTAATGAAAACTACACAAGAACAGTCAGAGATTATGTCTTAGTGATGTGCACTAACAGAAAAAGCTATTCATGAAACTCCTTAAGCCTCATGCTGTTTGAATTGGAAGTTGTAAAATGCCAACATTCTTCCTGAAATCCAGCACGTGTTGAAGACAGCTAGGTGCTACTGATCAGGGATCAGATGCAGAGCTTCTCCTAGAGATGCAAATTCCAGGATAACAGCACACAAGAGCTCTCACAGCCCATTTCCATGCCTATTTTAAACTGTTCAGGGCCCTAGAATGCTAAGGGATCTAGATAGTATAACATGGAGGAGATCAAATACTTCTAAAGTAACAAAGCCAGGATCTTATTTATTTCATAAACTGGGATCTTTACTTGCCAACTGCAAACATAAACCTTAGGCACTGCATATGCTAGAGAAAGAAACAAACAAAAAAACCCCAAACCAAACAAAACAAACAATGAAAAAAAAAAAAGTTAGTCTGCTGGTGCCTCCTGATGCCCTTCAAGATGTTTTAAGTTGATAACATAAGGTGTACCAAAACATTCTTAACTATCATAGAGCCTCATAGCCCTCAGGGGGAAGGAGAAGCCTAATAACCTTTTGATATAAAAGTATGGATGCAATCTGAAGACTTTCACCAGCCATAAGTCATCACCTTCAGTAGGCAACAGTGTGCTGGTCAAGTTGTCAAGGGATGCACCACTGGACTGAATACAACGTTTTTGAAATCAATAAGGTTACATGAATCCAGAGGGCAAAATTCAGTCTTCTCCCTCCTCCTCCCCCTTTTCAGAATTATTCAGTAACAAGCTACAGTCAAGTATTAAGGGGAAAATACAGATCAGAGCAGTAAACAGAGGTGCCATGCTTGCAGAACATTTGCATTGTTCATGCCTAATAACTGCACAAGGGAAATCAGGGCCTCCATGAACTTATGCAAATAACAGTAATTTAATTCAAATTCACTTACATAGCAAGCCTGGAAATATTGGCAGCTGATTGATACTTCTGTTGATGGCAACTTCATTTGTCATGGTCCTCATGGGCCACAAAAACTATTTTTGCAGTTGAATAAAACAATTTCTGTAGAATTATGAAAAGGGTTACCCTGCAGGAGGAAAATTAGCATCTTTTGTTTTTTCCAGCAGATCCCTAAGCAGCAATGCAGCGGGAGGTTTGGTCAAACTCCTTCACCCCCATAACCAGATGGAAGAGGCAAATTCCAGTTCACTAAAGCTGTACATTTAGACAAAGGCTCATGATAGGGCAAATGTACAGAAATTCATGCAATACTATATTCTATCTACAAAGCACAGTATTAGCTTCACAGGCTAGGCAGTAACACTGTTAGGGAACTCTTGCTTGATGATTTGCTTCCAAGAGACCAATGAACAATAGGGGCTAATTTCCTTACAGGACGGACACACTCAAGTGATTCAAGGCATAGCCCACAACTAACAGCGACCGTCCAGGCACAAGATGTAAAGAACCAACACCATCTAGTGCTCAGGAGCAGAAAGAGCAAGCAGAAAATGCATAAGAGATCAATTTTTTTTTTGGCACAGAAGTACAGAATACACACTTCCAAGGAGACTGAGGCTGCACTTACCTTGCAAGTAAAAAGAGACTCTGCAGCTGGCAGATGCTAAGCAGATTTGTCTGTCACTACCTTCATGCTAAAACTTCATTAAAGGTCTTCAACCCAAGACATAAAGAAATAACTTCCAGACTATGACTGATCAATCTGCATGCTTTCTTTACATTCTGAGCACTTCTTCAGAAAGACAGATCAGAGAAGACATTTTAGGTTTCTCACTCCTTGATAATGGAAAGGCTACCTCATGTTCCAAAAGACAGCTATCAACTTCTAGCGACATACAAGTATTTGCATGTTCTTAGCTGCACTGCAGACATCTAGAACCGTTAAACACAGATCAGACTATCCTACACTACAAAACCAAGACCATCAGTCTTCTGCTGGTCAGTGCAGTGCATGGCCACCGACATCCACAGATCTCACTTGCTAAGTGTTTCCACAGCACACTGCTGAAACTACATTGTCACATTCTTTCTAGTAGGGCCCAGAGCTACTTTATTTTGGTGGCATTTCCTTGGTCAATATATTGAGTGACAAATCCCAGAAGCCTAAATAAACCCCAGATATCAAAATCATCAAATATTCAGATATGCACAGTCAGTTTCAGCTGTAGACTTCAGGAGAAAATTTAATTACTACTGACAAACTCAGTTTCCTGCTGTTAGTTAGAAGTGCAATTTACATTGAATAATGGAGAACATGGAATGACTTTTAATGTCTGAATTTCTAATTTCCCCAGCAGGTATTTTAATTACACACTATCTCAACAGGAACAGAGATAAAAAGGTCACAAAAATAACTTAATTGGCGTTGATCACCTGGGACACAAAAGTGTACCACAGAGCAGACTGCTTTGCAGGCATCATTCAACCTACTGGGACAAGGTAAACAAGCTGTCACTCTGACTGCTCAGTATGACACTGCCAAAACCACTGACAGACTCCCTACAGAACAAGTAGTCAACAATTACTGCCTCTGTAAGAGCTGGGGCTCCCACCTTCTGGTTCTGCCTTTCTTGATTTCCTACTTATTATACAGAACAAAAGCAGTGAAATTGTTTCTGCACAAACCTGACACGAAAGTTCCTGGATGAGGCATTTTACTATGCCCCAGCCTAACTTCTGACAGAATGCGACCACTAGTCCAGCTTTAAAGTAGTAACTCTTGAATGCAGGTCCTTTTCATCAGGGTAAATTGCCTTGATTGAGCTCAGTCTCTAACTGAGAAGCATGCCACAGAACTGACCTCTGAGATTTTGAAAATAAACCTTCTACATGTGAGTCAAGCATAGGCCGTCAACTTTGCTGTATTTGCAAAAGCCTGAGACCACAGTTCTGAAGAGGACTGAACTACCTCACTAAAGAGAGGCCTGGTGGCATTGCTCAACTGGGGCACAAAAAGCCACCCAAAGATGCAGTTTTCAACAGACTTACTTGGATCAACCTGAAATCTGTTTTTGGCTTTTTTTTCTTTTTTTTTTTCCAGTCATAAGAACTGAAGTGAGAGATGGGATTAGATATTGCTGAAGAAGCAAGGAGGAAAGGGGGGAAAAGCAAGTCCTACCTCTTCAGCAGCAGTTTCCAGTGAAATCAAATTAAGCTTATCACAAAAACACACTCATTTCCACAGGACGGCCCAGCTAAGAGATATCACTGCTCACCTTGTCAGAAAACACTGTTGCATGACAGAAATTAGCTGTCATCAGTGATGAGGAAACACTAAAATGTGTACCATAAGTTTTGGTCAGGAATTTTTCAGACTTCTCACAACCATAAACAAGCCTTTTTGTTGAAATAGAAAAGGGCACATCTTGTTTGGACAAGAGCATGACTCTAGAATAATTGCATAGTAAAAAAAAAATAATAAAAAAATTAAGAAAACACATTTTTTTTCTAGAAAAAAAAGCCCCAGCAAAATAGCAGTTACTGAAAGTACTTGCCCACTATGCAGGTGAGAAATTCAGGTTTCTGGCCTAAACCCGGTGGAACAGAAACTGTTTCCTTCATCACAGGAGAAGACATTAGCCAGAAAGATACCAGGTAATCCATGGAAAATTTCTTGTTCATTTTTCCATCTTTCCTCTCTTATTCTCTGTTGAAAGACCACTTGAATCCAGTCTGAAGCATAACAGCAGGATCTTGTTAAAAGTTGCCATGTTCTCTACAAAGAAAAGCTATTCTCCAATCAGTTGGTAAGAACCCTTGCCATACCTAAAGATGGCATTTTTCACCTGCTAACTTCTGAACCTTTTCACCACTCACTTCCATGACCCCCAAAGCCTTGTTATATCAGAATTATCTTTGATTCTGCAGAGAAACTTAAGCATCTCATCTCATAGTGTTGCAAAGACCACAGAATAAAAACAAGCAGACTATTTGCCACAGGACACTAAAAGCAGCAGCTTTCTAAATACCCCCAAGGTCTCACCTTTTAAGCCATCAATACTCTTAAAGACATTCTCAGAGATCAATCCCTATTCTTCTTACACACTGCATTACCCACTCTGAAATGCACTGTACTCCCAGGCTAACACATAGATGGTTTGTTGCCCCTAGTAATCAGTCAGCTGCTGTTCCTGTTACCAGATTTGGACTCTTCTCCCAAGTTCTCTACAGTAGTTAGTTCCATTCAGAAATACCAGCTGCTGTGCAATGATTACCCCAAGTAGTTAATGCATTGCATCTAACCTCATACCCAACCCTTATGATTTCACTGAAAACACTGCCCCCTCCTA
This sequence comes from Melopsittacus undulatus, assembly GCF_012275295.1. Lineage (NCBI taxonomy): Eukaryota > Metazoa > Chordata > Aves > Psittaciformes > Psittaculidae > Melopsittacus > Melopsittacus undulatus. Next base: position 92,710,686 of record NC_047530.1, read on the forward strand.
CCTGCTGATGTGCACTGGAACACCACAGCAATGACCCTACAGCTTGCTCTACCATTCTACTATGAACTTCACTAGCTGTGAAGGAGAAAGCACCAAGGGGTTAAAAAGGGTTCAGAAATTTACAGATTCCCCAGAAGAGAGAGAATATCTCTGCCAAAAGAGATATTTCAGGAAGTCCTGCCACCAGACCTAACACCGGTTTGACCACTGAATTGTTCCACACAGTCCCTCATGTCCCTAGTTAACCCTTCTTCCAACTGCACTGCAGAGCTTAGAAATTAACTTGATGAAACATGAATAGCACACAATGCACACCATTAGTTTTTGTTACTCAGCAGAAAAATCAATACATGCTCTGTTACAGCATAGGACATGTTGTTACTCTAGTCCCTGCACTCTGAGGAAGTGGCTCCCACAGCCAAGCTTTTCACAGCCTGTAGCAGACGAAATGTGGGAAGATCCCAGCAACAAATCCAGCAACGAGGATGCTGAAAGCCTTAGCTATTGATCACAAAATAGGGTTTTAGAGGTAACTGATACCACAAACTTTAGAAGGCTTTCATAGAATCATAGAATAGTTAGGATTGGAAAGGACCTCAAGGTCATCTAGTTCCAACCCCCCTGCCATGGGCAGGGACACTCTTGCTTGGAGATCTCAGCCACTCCTCTTTTCCAAATAAGCTAGTATCAGGACACTATGGAAATATTCAAGGCATGCCGCATTCTGGTCTTAATTTTGTTAGTTAAAACTCTGCTGCTTACAAGTACAGTAAAATTCCATATCCATATTTACAGCCATGGAATGTACCTATATTTACAAGATCCCCAAGTTAGTCGACTAAATAAAAAAAAATAATTCACCATCCCTATGGGAGCTATATAATCCTAGTTTATAGTGGCAAAAATGAGGGACAATTAGGCAAAGATATGATTATGGCCACACATCCAACATAGGGGAAGATGGGAGGTGATGGAAAATACTGATTTGGAACCTGCAAATTATTTGTGTTCCCTTTCCTATTTGGCATACATTGAATGGCTGTTCATTATCTTGGGTGTTCTGCAGGCTGGCAACCATGCAGAACACAAGAAAAAAAAAAGGTATTTATGCCAAAACTAGCGTAGAATAGATGCGCTGTGAACAGAACAGGGAACTCTTGAGGCCACACTCTCCTTTGACATCTGTGCCAAGTCACATTTTGTGTTGGCTATTTATAGCATTTTTCAATGCTTACTACAAACATGAATGGATTTAGCTCCACAAGGTAGGAAAAGCATCTCAATTTTGCAGGCAGGACAGTGGTGACTAAGAATCATTTTTCCAGGGATATAGAAAACAACATCAAAACCACAAGTTAAACACAGGTGTCCTGGGATTCACAACTATGCTGTGAATAGTGTTGCTTTTTTCCACCCTTCTGGGTAGCTTTTTCAAGTAGCCACATGGCATTACTTTACCAGCTCCAATGAAGCAACAGCCACCTGGCAGTTCAGGACAATTCTTTTGCAGCCAACAGTAATAAGACCTGACAGGCTGGACAAGAAGTGCCCATATGGAAACAGAGGGCAAACTCAAGTCTGCAGGAAAATGTACCAAGCCAGTCCATGGCTCAGTTAATTATTTCAGATCACTGTCAGAACACATGGGATCCTTCACAATCACAACCACACAAATGCTTTCACACCCAATGTCCACAGTCCTTCTACAACAGTATTATCTTTGGAAAATGGTACACATAATGTGTCACATTCAGCCAGTCAATTGCAATTCCTAGGACACCATCCACACAAGTAACGCTGTGAACCCAATGCCCTGCTGTTTGTGGGGCTCTGACTATGAAGAAACACAAAAAAGAGGCATCAACAGATGCAGTGATAAGGAAAACAAAAATAATTTTTTCCTTCCCAAGTACCTTCCTGTCTGCCAAAGAGAATGCTGTGACTGAGTTATTGCAAAACCCTGCCTGCTGGTAAAATTGAAAACCTTGCAGCATTGCCTATGCTTACACTGACTAATACTCTGTTAAAAAGGTTGTGCAAGACAGACGTTTTAAGCACACCTGATAGGGGGTAAGAGAAAGACCTCAAAGACATGGGTAAATGCACACCCGCCTCCACAACAGTAGCATTCGGCTATAAGGACTAAATGTTCCCTGTGCTCTTCATTCAGTCTAAAAATAACACAGCGATAAAATGGTACCAAGAATCATGGATAGGTAGTCCATGCAGGAGAAACTGGCTGTAAAGTATGACTGAGCCAGTGCACTCATGTAACTTTTACCATAGTCAAATCTGTCTCCCTCCTTGTTTTTGGAAACTCAGTCTTCAGGTATTGAGAAACAGCTGTGGGAAGACCTTGTGGTCAATGGTTCAATGTCCAGCTGGAGACCAGTAATGAGTCTTGGGACCAGTCTTGTTCAACACCTTTGTTGGTGACATGGACAGTGGGATTGAGTGCACCCTCTGCAAGTTTGCCGATGACACCAAGCTGTGTGTTTTGAATGATAACACTGGAGGGAGGGAATGCCATCCAGAGGGACCTTGACACGCTTGTGAGGTGCGACAATGTCAGCCTTATGAAGTTTAACCACGGCAAGTGCAAGGTCCTACAGTTGGGTGAGAGCAATCCCAGGCACAGCTACAGGTTGGGCAGAGAAGAAATTCGGAGCAGCCCTGAGGAGAAGGGCTTGAGAGTGCTGGGCAATGAGAAAATGAACATGAGCTGGCTTCAGTGTGCGTTTACAGCCCAGAAAGGCAACCATATCCTGGGCTGCATCAAAAGAAGCGTGACCAGCAGGTCAAAGGAGGTGATCCTGCCCCTCTACTCTGCTCTTATAAGACCTCACCTGGAGTATTGTGTGCAGTTCTGGTGTCCTCAACATAAAAAGGACATGGAACTGTTAGAACAAGTCCAAAGGAAGGCCACGAGGATGATCAGGGGACTGGAGCACCTCCTGTATGAAGACAGGCTGAGAAAGTTGGGGCTGTTCTGCCTGGGGAAGAGAAGGCTGCATGGAGACCTCATAGCAGCCTTCCAGTATCTGAAGAGGGGCTTATAAGGATGCTGGGGATACACTCTTCATTAGGGACTGCAGTGATAGGACAAGGGATAATGGATTAAAACTTGAACAGGGGAAGTTTAGATTGGATATAAGGAGGAAGTTCTTTACTGTGAGGGTGGTGAGGCACTGGAATGGGTTGCCCAAGGAAGCTGTGAATGCTCCATCCCTGGCAGTGTTGGAGGCCAGGTTGGATGAAGCCTTGGATGACATGGTTTAGTGTGAGGTGTCCCTGCCCATGGCCGGGGGTTGGAACTAGATGATCTTAAGGTCCTTTCCAACACTAACTATTCTATTATTCTATGACTATCCTGGTTCAGCTTTCTCATTCCTCTGGTCTAATGCTGCTAGTGGTGCAACAGCTTTTTTCTCTGTAGAACCTGCCACCTGAAACAATCTCCAAAATATCCTGCACTGAAATATACACAGAAAGATGGCCCTCTCCCAACCACTATTAGAACTGAATAAAGTGAATGTAAATAGTGAATGCTGCAGCAGAGAACTTAACTCATATATATACCTCAGAAATACTAAGCCAGTGCATAGGACGCATTTACATGGGAGCTAAAATGCCTTCAAGAATTTCACAGGAACACTGTGCTGACAGATCATTCGTTTTCCTACTTAAAATTTCAACCTCTCTTCCATGTCATGTCATTGACTCTCTTAAACCATGTATCCAAAAGTGAAACACTTTGAAACTTTTTTCTCCATCTTGAACTAGGGAGGACTAGTATATGCAAACAAAATACATCCAGGTACTGCACACCCTTTTTCCATTAGTTCTGTGCTGTGATGTCAGCTTGGGAGACCACATAGCACTCCAGACAAGGAGTCCCCTCCAAACAGAAAATCAAGGAGCACAGTGCATCTCAATGACTAATTTTATGAGGTACTACTGTAGCAGTTACTTCCAAACCAAAGAACACAAAGCAGTCTGTCAGTTTCCCAATCTTTAGATAATCTGGCTAGCGTATCAAAGTGTTTAGAAGTGATCAGTACAGTTCAATTATCAGTAATGACAACCAGTGGGAATGAGATGATGTTATGTGGAAAGGAAAAGGAAATGCTGTCCTACCTGGGGCAATTTCAAAGAGATGTTTCCCTGGTTCATCAGGATTAGGTGGCAGCTCATTCACCTGATTACCTTGCAGTAGTATCAAGCCCTGTAAGGGACACAAACATCAGTGAAAGGGGAAAGGCTACAGAGAAGATGGCAAAAGATAAACACAACAGACATAGCAAATTTAAGCCCCAATTTTCCACAGAGCCCATCTTCTTTCCACCCTTCTGAGCAAGAAAAGATTGAGCTGGGCATGCACCTGTCTCACCTATCTTTTCTCTCACACTGAGCACTTCTGATAAAATCATCTTTCCTCTAGAATAATACTCTGAACATGCATAGGAGATTTGAATATTCACAGCTTATAGAACAACAAATACTACTCTATATTCAACAGATCTGCATCACCCCTCCAGCACTGCTATGTTTAAAAACAAAAAAAAACCAAACAAAAAACAACAAAAGATGATAAAAGTTCCAGAAGGAAAATCACTCTGCCCACATTGCATATATGCAGACTGTTCAACAATGTGGATTATTGGTATTCCATCTACAGAATATAAAAGCAACAATAATCATGAAAGAAAAAAATAGAAACTGTGAAGTCATTGTTTACTGAGGCCTTCAGTTTAGATATCCTTGGTTTTGCTTTAGGGAAATTGTGCGTTTACATTTTTGTCTCAATTGTTTCCTTGAATTTAAAAATTAAAATTGTGTCCTTCATGTAACAGCAAGAGATGAGGTTGGATGTTCTGTAGCACATTGTAAATTTGTGCATAATGCACTTGACATATACAGATTTGAAATGGAAGAAAAGCCTGAACGATAACAGAAGCTATCGCTCAGAAGACAGCCAGAGATACTCAGCCAAACTCTGCAAGAAGCCGAAACCAGCACCTGCTGGTTCCACAAAGCATCCTAGAGGGGAAGAGTGAAGTGAACATTATATATTTTTGTGTGCATTCTCTCCACATAACAGTTGCCTGATGCTGATAACTAGACAAAACTGTAAACAAGGCATGCTGAAAACAGTGAAAGACTATTAAATACTCCAGGCTTCATGTTACTCAGCCCATATATTTATTGCTCACCAGGAAATACCATAAGAAGGAAAAAAATGGAAGATAGAATTAAAAAAAAAAAAGAAAAAAAAAAAGGAATCAAAAGAGGTACTAAACTAAGCTCCAGATGCTATCTAACAGTACCTTCCTCTGAGCCCCATCCTGCAAATAGGTAGCACAGCCCAAACCAGCAGTGTCTGCAGACCCACTGGGCAGACATTTATCTTCTTTCTTGCAGCAGCCCATGCACTAAACATAAATGTTGCAACTTGCACGGCTGCTGTGCTCCAGGAGAGAGGAAGGAGAAGGATTAGACCTGAATGGCATTCTTCTTCTTCCCTTCCCTATGCTTCAGGAAACAAGGAGCATTGCCCACTAGAATTCCAGAGCAGAGCTGCTATGTGGCCAGCTGGGGAGTTGGTAAAGGGCTAAGATAGAAGAGAATAGGGCAGATGAGCAGAGAAGTACCTCTCCACAATATAACCTCTCCACCATGAATTCCCAGCTTGTAAGTAAGATCAGATCAACCATGGAACAAGAATTTCCATAAGGATCAAGTCTTGCCATACTCATAACCTTATCTAAAAGGACAAAATATTTCTGATCATACTCATGGCCCTCCTCTGGACTTGTTCCAACAGTTCCATGTCCTTTTTATGCTGAGGACCCCAGAACTGCACACAATACTCCAAGTGAGGTCTCATAAGAGCAGAGTAGAGGGTCAGGATCACCTCCTTCGACCTGCTGGTCACGCTCCTTTTGATGCAGCCTAGGAAACGGTTGGCTTTCTGGGCTGCAAGCGCACACTGAAGCTGCCTCATGTAACGTTTCTCATCAACCATAGGTCAAGTGAACACAGAATGATTTTCAAAGACAGGATCCTGAGTTTTGCTTCTACCCAAAGCTGAGAGTTTTTTTGACATGGAGCAGTACTCCTCTGACAAGGCAGTTCTCTGAAACAAAAATGGTTTAATCAAATATGCTGAGGCCCACACTCTCTCTGAGCAAAAGTACTCAGTTTCGAAAGTGAGTAGTGTCTACAAGCCAGTACAAAATAAAAATTAGGTCTTCCTTATCTGATAATGCAAGCATAAATCCCCATTTGAAACAGTTACCTAAACCTCACATGTATAATCAAGCAGAACCCAGGGCTTGATTCAGAGTCTCCTATTACTTAAAAAGGTGTGCTTTTGTGGCCTTCTTCAGTGAGGCAAACCTTTGGTACATGAGCATGATATTTACTCTAGAAGAGGTTCCAGAGGCATAAATTAGTTGAACTAACAATCCTAATCCTAACCCTAACCCAAGGCATTTCTGAGTAAAAATACATTTTCTTCTCAGTCCTTTTCAGAACACATTTGATTCCATATGGCCTGTACAAAGCCCTCACTTGGGTGACAGGCTTCTTAGTCTCACTTTAACAAGCTTTAATGAAATGAAACAGAGAAATACCACAAACAAAAAAAAAAAAACAAAAAAAAACCACAGACAGAGAACAGTGGAATGAATGAAGGACTTGCTGGGGACTGTTCTCCAGTACAGCTACTTCGTCCTTATCAGTGTGCACCTCATTCAGTTTGCAATGAGGTTGCAGCAAGCTGAGCTGGTAGCATAACAACTAGGACTAGGGAAATAAAATTAAAAGAATAATTTTTCAGAAAGGAAAGTTGAGGAATGTTTACTCCACCTATGAAAATAAGAGAAGTCTGCAACCTAAGCTCAGCTCTGGAAAGTGTTTTTAGGTCACAGGTGTATAGATAGCAAAGATCTTCCAAACGCCTCCTTGAGCATTCCTCTCTGCACATGGCAGCAGATTGTGCTGGCTCTTTTATCTTGTCCTTTTAAGGGACAGGAGACTTCTCCAGAGGGTATCATAGTACCTAGCTCACAGCTGTCCAATCTGTTTGGCACACTGTGGAAAACTCTAAATAAACACTCTGAAAGGACAGAAAAACACACAGTTTGTAGTATTAGGGAGAGTATCACTTCTGACAGTTGCTGTCACTGGTAAAAAGATATTGCTAAATTTAAGCAGATTGATGTATCCTTGTCCAGCAGCTGCTCAGACTGCATTAGCAATCTTGCCTGGGAAGTAAATTAATGATGGATTAAATCAGTTTAAATTCTCCAAGGTCTAACTTGATATATGCCAAAGCATGCCCCAGAAATAAACTGCAGTTCATGACTAAGTTGTTCCTCTCTCCCTCAGGCTTTGGGAGCCTGAGGTGGCTGAACACTCAAGGGACAGCCAATATTTTACAGACCTTCCAATAAGCTGGAGGTCCAAAAGGAATTTCTGATGATAGAATCACCTTGTACCCTTTTGAGGCATTGATGCTTTGAGGGAAAGTCTTCAGAGCACAGGCATTCATACCTTAAAGTTATTACTGTAAGAAGACCAATTGAGACTTTCTTCACTGAACCAGGCTCTGAAGAGCCAGGGCTTAGAAAAGCTGTGATACAGGAAACACTAACAGAAAGCTTCCTTTTCTTGGCTGAGTCCCTGAACAAACATAGCTGGTGCCAGAACACTGATCATCCTAATTCTCATACCATTACCTTTAACAAAGCACATCAGACACTTACAAATGCTTACAAGGTGGGGGAAGGGAGAATAGTGGGGCTCAAATCTGCCTTCAGATAGATATTTCTGAATTCCAGGCCAAGGATGATGAACTAACTACATTAATATCTTTATTTTAGCTGAACATTGAACAAAATTTCTACAACAGCTTTCCGAACCCAAATTCTAAGGATCAACTACCACAAGCTAACCAACAACCAGAGTTAGCCTTAGTCTCAGATGATGGACAAGATGGAAATCAAATTGCCTCTTAGCAGGCTGAGGATAGACCCTCCAAGGTTCAAGTGATCTTCGCAGAACAATTAATTAACTGATAAGCTGAGTTAATCACTGTCTTAGACACTCATGTCTCAGGCCAGGAACAGAGAGCAAAATAACTTAAGGAAAACTAAGCTCAGAGCAATATTAACATTCTGCTTACCTTATAATTTTCCAAAAGAAAGGAAAAAGTGAATGAAGATTGAGAGAAAAAAATAACTCTCCCCTCAGTGTTCATTTCTCCTGTGTTCTTGACACCCTCAGATTTCCTCATCAAAAAAAAAAAAACAAAACAAAACCCCAAACCAAACATCCCCCTTCCCCCAAAAATCCACAACAAAACCAAAAAGAAAACCCACCACCAAACCCCATACACTAAACTTTTAGTTTCTTGAGTAAGATTCCACCTGAATTTATCTGACCATCTAGTTTTGTCACAATGCCTTTTTTTAGGGAAAAAAAAAGTTTCTAACATTACTGGAACTGGATTTTGTTTGGGGAAACATTTTGTGAATAGCAGACCTTAAAAACTTCTAGAGTCAATACTGGGAAATAAAGAGAGGACTTCTGAAGCTGAATACATGTTAGAAACCCCCAAACAAAGGGTATAACAGATTTCTGTTTTGTGGAGGATTGTGTGTTTTGTTGTTGCATTTTTGTTGTTTTGGGTTGTTTTTTATTCTTTTTTTTTCCTTTCTGTCAAGCTATATCTACAAATAACACTGGACCAGAGGGTTGCAGAAGCACTTACGGGTGCATATTGCTCATGGAATAGATGGAACAATGAAGTCTGGTTATTTCAAAGATTTTCCAGCCAAAGCTAAACCATCTTCATTAGAAGCTAATAATCTCCACAATGACTTGGAGGATGAAATTCCAGTCTGTTAGAATAGCCAGAGCATGGTCTTGCACCATCCTATACAAAATGGTTTCCTTCAGTGATAAATGTATGGCAACCCTGCTCCCAGAAAGAGACAAGGTTAAAGAAACTCTTTCCAACATGAGTATCTGAAGCAGTTCCTTCCTCATCATGTTCACTGATACAATTCAGAAGTGGGCAGCTCTCCCCATGTATTGTCTAGGAAGATAAGGTACTTGTCTTAAAAGTGCAAAATCCAGTTGTTTCTTGCAGAGTCCTGAGCAACAGCAGGTACATCATCGAGTTCAAGTCTTTATAGCCTTTACACAGCAGGTTATCCCTAATGATGGATCAAAACCCTGATTAGGTAAGAGCAAGATGCGGCTAACTAACATCCTCATGCACTTACCATGCGTGTGTCAGGCTCACAGGGGAAAACTCATTTCCATTCTCACTCTACAGTAAAATTTAGATGTAGCAGTCAAGCACACAGCTGCATCAAGCAGTAATAATAGACTATAACAAGTGTGTGGATTGTGATATTACACAGGATGTCTGTCACCCTGTAATGCTTGTACTGACTCATCAGGAGGCAGCAGTAGAGGGACATTATCTGTCTTATTCAATTATATTCCCTCTGTTCAATCACTCTGGTTAAAGGCCTGACAGTCAAAACAATGACTACATGAAATATGCTGCATAATATACTACCTCAGCTGGGAAAAATCTTAGCTCAGATGCTGCAATAATATTTTACAAGCACATTGAAGAACCTGAATAAGAAACTCTTCACCTCAGCTGTAAGCTTTATCCCATCCTGCAACACACCTCCCCACAAGTGCTGTAGATGTAGAATTGTCAGAGAAGCAGAAATTAATCCTGAACCTAGTGCCAAGTCTAGGCTGCGAGCTACAGTATACTCAGCTCTGCATTTCCCCTAGGTACAGGAGCACTGCCCTTTTTTGGTAATTTGTTCTAGGGCGCCACTTTTAATTGCAAGAAGTTGGTACTAGAATAGCAACAAGCTTGCAAAAAGGTATGTGAAGCAGCAGGAAGTTATTAAATAATCCATTAATTAATACTTGGCTTTAGACATACTTGTGCAATATTCACTTCATTAAAACTGTTTATTCACTACCAAAAAGTTGCATGTTACATGCCTGTGGGAAAGTTGCATGGTGACCATCTATTACCCTTTATGACCCACAAACTGTCCTACAGCTACTCAGCACACAGTTAATCATTTGCAAGAATAAATGTGCTTTGGAGAGCTTCCCTGCACACATTTGTTGTCCTGTGGACAAACCAATATAACTGATCTAAACTTTAATTTAAATTACTAAATTTTAAGTAGCCCTACTGTGGTTCAATTTACTCAATTATCATTTAGTGGTTGCTAAATGATGGTTGCTAGCAGGCTGTCTAGCCAGTAGCCAACTTCTTCTCTTATTGCTAGCTCCTTGTCATTCTGACACTCTTTCAGTTTTCTTCCTACAGTCTACTTTGGGATGGCTCTATTACACTGTTTAATATGTACTACACAACAGGACTTAACCTGTTTCCACCAGGGAAATAGTTCTTCCATTCATGCTCCATAAAGTATGAAAGTTTTGACAAAGGAAGTTTTGACTTCAGACTGTTTTCCGTCCACTATAGACATTTTTCCCCAGTGTGCTCAACTAGTTTTCACTATCAGACTCACACTCCTCCCAGACACAGACAGCACAAAGCCTGCATATATTCTTTCTCTTCAAAATTTGCATAGAAAAACTATCATTCCCAGGTGCATATAAAACACATTAAATAACATATTACACAGCCCATCCTCAAGTCCTGCATGCTGGCATGTAACAAAACCTACATACTCTATCCACACAAGCCACCCCTAAGTGGCTGGCTCTTCTCTTGGTTTAACAATGGATAGTTGGGAGACAATGAGGCCCACCTGACTAAGCAAGGTTTTTCACTCCTGCCTCAGTAATCTAGGACTCCATAGCTCTTTCTGTCAAACTCCAGTTTCATAGACGACCATAGCAAAGTTTGAAGGTCAGTGTGCCCTAATGGGTAAAGAAATACCTTCTAATCTTTTCCCAAGCTGTACTACTTGCCTTGGGTAGTACCTAAGTCTCCCTGCAATGCCTCTTGCTATTGAGCCTCTTTAAGTGTGTATGGTTTTGGCAAGGACAGAGTGCAACTGAAATGAGCTGTCAATCAAAGTGTGACTATGACCCACATAGAAGTCACAACCAACACACCCTACAGTTCTCTAGTCATACCTGAGGTTTAGTTTCTTCTTCATCCTTATAATAGTAAAGCTGGTCCCCACGCAACACAAACCACCGCTGCTGCCAGTTCTTCATAATGCTCCTCTGTTTCTTCAGCCAGCCACACTTCAGTACACGTTCTTGAGGGTTTGGAGAAGAAGGTCTGGGGGGAGGCCCGATCTGTTCACCCATCACCAAACTCTTTGACCGGGCTAAAAAAAGCAATTACAGAGCAAATGAAACAAAGAAATAAGTATAAGAACACACAGAAAGATTAAACTGTTCCATAATTTCTTCCCAGACATGGACAGAACATTACATGCATGCTCACTCTTTGAATAGGTACCTGTTCTTTAAGCTCTACATTCAAGTTCTTCATAGTCAAACACAAGACAAGCACCAACATTTTGGTGCGACTCACTCCAGCAATCTTTTAAGTGACACAATACCTTCATCGAGGTTCCACTGCGCATACTACTTTTTATTATGATAAGTCATTACTGCCTTCCAGTTCTACATGGGAATAATTACATTGATGTCTCCTAAAGGGAGATACACCCAGTGAGAATGTCTAAGTGTGGTGAGGGAGAAACAGAGAAGAAGGAAGGACAGAGTATAAGAAAATACTCTCACTCCACACCCTACTATCCAGAATGATTAAAGTCACCTCATTCTTCAGGGCTTTCTGACACTGAAGCAGAAAAACACAATGAAATTATTTTAAAAACAAACAAAAACAACAAAAAAAGATAGAAAAACATGTAAATCTCAGGAAAGACTTCAGAAGAAGAAAATAATGCTAGTTTTCTTCCTCTTCTCCTCTCACAATCCTGCAGTAAGAGTACTGAAGCTTTGGGGCATTTGAAACTAGTCTAGAGTAGCAGATAACGATTATATATTGCAGGCAGCAAGCTAGTCCTCTAGAGCAAATAGGTTAGATAACTTCATAGGCCTTTTCCACCACCTCTACTTCCTTTGGATTTACGAAGTATCTTATAATTAACACCTTGTGCCATTTTCCTTCACTGCTGCCAACATGATCCTGTTCCTTTCCATTTTCTATATTCCATAATCAATGTAGAAATTTTATAATTGCCCACTTGAAAGACAGGTACAGTTTACAGGCCAGTATCAGTGAATCTACATCACTGATGTTTTGTGTTGGCACCTAAAAAACAGGCAAACTTCTTATCCAGACATCCCAGATACACTACAGCTAATTCAGCCTGTAACAAAGGGCAATCCTCTGCCTCTCAACATGCTGTCTAGCTTTGCCTCTTTTGAGGTCAGACAATTAAAACATCTTGTCTCTGACATTACCACCTGGCTCTGATTTGTACCCCTGGTTCCTCACCACAGAGTGATGCAACTGACAACATATGCCAAAGAAAGAAAAAAAAATAGAGGAGGTGGCTGGGGAATAAAACAAAACAAAAAAAAAACTATTACAACAACAACATTAAATTTGATCCTATTTCTTCTCTTCCATGAAGAAAGCTGCAATAGAAGGAGAGGCAGATATAAAGTACTGAGTTCAGATCTTTGGAGAGCCTTCTCAGTGTAATTTAGAAAAGGAAATCATATTGGTGTTCGTGATAAAAATTTATTTTGAAGTTCCCTGTGACCTGGCAGCCAGGACATCATGTTGTGCTTTGTGAAGAAATATAAGCTCAGCACTTTTACACACTAAACATTTCTGTCAGGGGAGGGCAGATCTGAATGGTAGCAAATCATCCATTACCAAAAAGTCTCAATGACAGTAATCTCCACTTGTCTTATAACATATACTGCACTCCAGGTTAAAAATTCACTCACCTCTCCTTTAAAAACCCAGTAGGCTCTCAGTCTGGCCTCTGACAACTTCACAGTTTTATAGACAGAAGATGACATCACTTTGTTAGTTTTAATTTTCAGTGAAAACCCTGTCTGATGGGCTGAAGGGATTTCTCCCACCCATATTTCTCTGAAATTATAAGCTAAATCCTGCTATTCTCAACAGACTACTAACAGGTTTGCCTTGTGCCTCAATGAAGAGAAATTAGGTTTCACCCTGTAACTATTTAATGCAGTTAGAAATTAAGCTTTTATTTTGTTTTTAGTCTCATATTAAAGTTGAATTAGAAATTTCAAATGTTATAAGAAGCACTGATACAGTATCACAGTTTTTTTCAGAATTACACTTCTCTTTTGGTTAAAATGCCTTGCTGAATTTAACCTGAGCTCATATAAAGTATTGGTCCTACATTAGTGAAGTTTACCAGAAAGCTTCAGATTTGCCTAAGTAGCCCAGCACTACTCAATTCTGATTTTTACATAGCCAAAAAATAATAAAAAAAAAATATTAACATAGAATTCACCTAAAATCAGGCTTTTTCTCTAATCTTACTCACTGTAGCCTGAACTCTCACAGACAGGCATTTTCATTACAGCAATATGTACAAAGAACCACTTTTCACCAAGAGCCTTAAACCTTAATATATCCTCTTCTGGCAACACAGTGCCCTCTAGCAGATTATTACAAAAAAATATCAGAACAACTTCACCTCCTTCCCCATCCCCTATAACTGCCAAGAAATTGAGGATCCTATTTCATGCACATGTAGTAGGAAAACTTCACATTTAAATCTCAATTGTAGAGCTCATAAGGATTTAACTAAAGGAGCCACCTCTGCCTCATCACAGGCCACATTTTACAACACATTCCAAGCAGCAATCTGGTTTAAACCATCCCAGATTCACATTACAACATATGTTACTACAAGAATATCCCGAGAATCTGCTTTTCAAAATGAAACTATAATATTTCTTAGGCAGTATCTTGGCTATTAACCTACCCTGTTAGTCTAATAATATTAAAGTCCATACTACAGTGAGCTCCTCAGGAGTCTCCAGATTAAGTGTGCAACCCCAGCAATTTCTAGTCTTCCTGACTTGCATATAATGCTACAAACCCTCTCCTGCCTCACCTCTCCCCCTAAAAAGAAAAAAAAAAAACCAAATTTATTTAAGCGGAAACTTACCTTTATTTAAACATCTATACTGGCACAGACCTCACAAAAGACATCAAATGTCCAGCTTTGGAATAACCCAAAGTATGCTATCTCGTATCTCCACTGCACACAACCTTTGGTATTACTTGTACAGCTCTACCTAGTAACTACTTATTAAAGTGCAGAATTAAGGCTTTCATAATCAGTCACTGAAGAACATATATCTTCGTGCTTTTATTTTAAGCAGCACCATGTCTTAGTCAATCACTATGGCTGTTAATTCTTCATGTTTAGCTTTCCATTTCCTTGGAGTTTCTAGTCATGACTGTAATAGTTAATTTAATTAGGGAGCTACTTAGCAATCTCATCTGTAAGTTAACAGCATGGATCAGACAGAAATTTTTAGGAGGACGAATTATTTATGGCTATTAACAATATTGACGTTTATATTGCATGCTTCACGTAATGCGATAATTGCATAGAGGTCAGAAGAAATCTTTCACAGATGAGCACAGCCTGTCTTTAAAGCATCACATTTTTCATACTACTGGGATCAAAACATCTCCTTTTATAATCTGATTCAGTACATCAAGCCCTTGATTCTTAATAGTAGATATGTATTCTTAGTGCTCATCCATTTAACAGAATTATGGAATCAGCAGAGCATAAGGAAGAAAACAAATCAATAAATCAGACTCACAACAACTCAAATACTTTACATGCTCTAGAGCTCTGATCCAGTAATGTCTTTTCAATAATACCACACAGTTTGGTTTTGCTCTTTACATTTTCATTAATCAATTATAAATTCCATACACATCAAGTTCTAAACTAAAATCAATGTAGAAAATATTCAACCTTTCCTTGGAAAAAGGTTTAGGACTCTTTAACACAGCACAGCAGTACTAAAATACTGACTATGTGACAGTCAGTAGCAGGGAAACAAGGCAATTACAGCACAGCAAGATTACAACAGATCATGCAGACACATATCCTTGCTGCCCCATAGGTGGCACTAACAACGAGACAAGCCTGTTTTTTTGGCATGACACATTGTTAGATGGCAAAAATCAGAATTGCAGGTGTTTAAAATACTCCTGTGACTGGAAGTGACACCGGCATATGGAAGTTCTCATACCTAGATGAATATGGGAAGAGGAATATAAGGAAAGGCAGTGGGTGACAACCAATGCTCACTGTGCAATTTCCTGAGCTGCACTAAATAAGCTCCCCATCCAAAACCCCACACTAGGTTGGCATGTCTTTAATAGTAAACTCAAAGATTGTTAGATATCAATCCCTATTCCCATCCCAGTTCAGTGCTGTCTAAAGCTACTCTTCCTCAATTTCTCTTCCTTGCCCTATTAACAGAGCACCATATAGTTCTACAAGAGTTTCTCTGCAACTTTGGCCTGCCTCCAAGCAACATACATATTCCCATTTTCTCATCACATCTATTTCCTATCCTCAGCATGCACAAGACAACACAAACAACTTCTTCCCTACATATACCATCACCCTTCCTGAGCTCAGACCTGTCTGGCAACATTATTTAGTCTTTACCACTTTCACTCGCAGCTCCAACCACTACAGACCTGACCAATCAATAAAACGGGGGCATGGAAATCAATCAAGTCAATACAATTCAATATCAATTAAAGTTGTAATCTTTTGAACTTTCCTAGGCAGTTAGCTTAAATCAATACAGTCATTAAAATTGATTCTGGCTGACAAACTGCCATACAGTGAAGGCACTTTAGTGTTTCTTCAGTCTAATGACAGCGACATTACTTCTGATACAGTTGCTGTTTAAAGTACTAGCCACAAAGGGAAACGGTTTCACATACTGTAAACAAGATTTTCAGTTGTTCCATTTAATTAAATAGATTTGCCTCAAAAATGGATGCGCTTAAACACAAGAGTCATAGAAAGAGATACTGCATTTTCCTTCACCAAATTCTAGGTGAAAAAATACTTGGTTTAGATTTGTTTTCTATGTCCCTTACACATCTGTATTTTTGTTTGGATTTGACTACTAAGGTACCACAGTCAGTAAGCACAACTGAAACCAAGAGACTTCCTGAACACAGTCTAAGAATTTAGCATCTTGAAACACGATTAGCAAGGAAATTAAAGGCAGAAGTGACAGGTGATGGGATGTGTTCTGGCAACTAGAAGGGTATTGGTTACAAGAAACTGGCAAGGGCTTTTAGTTCCCTCAAGCCAAATAAAATATCAGCCTGTACAGAAACTAAAAGGTGATACACAGCCACATGCCTGCTAACATTCTGTGACCTGGAGGACACTTAACTACATTCAGAAACATTACTATAAGAGCAGGTTGTGCTCCATTACCTACACCTGTCTATTTCAGAACATGTGCTATGTTCTACTTACTTTCCTTGGTTTTTCTTTCAGCAAAAATAAACATTTGGTCTGCAAAATCATTATTCATGCCCATCCATTACATATATTGCTGGGGGGGGGGGGGGGGGGGGGGGGGGGGCTGGAGGTGAGGAAATTCTAAAAAAGAAAAAAAGAATATTCTGGAAACCCATATTTTTTTTTTCCTAAAAGAAGCCATACATGCATGACACTGAAAGCAGTTCTGTAACCTTAGTGTCCAACTGAAGGAAAAGTGGGGAGACAATTAACTTTGCATATATTTACCTAGTAACCCATATTTTCTGCAGTGGTTGGAATACCAGACTACATGTACTAAAGCAGGTAGGCTTACCAAGAAAAAGTTCTGACAGTCTGAATGATGAAACTGTTTGTACAAATATTTACTCAACATTATTAAGGTTCTGTGAGAACAAATGCACTCCCAAAGGCTACTTCATAAATCTGAAATCCAACATAGACTAGTACAATTTCACTCCCAGACTAGGTATGACTGCCATTAGAAACTGGCTATATATACAGGGGAAAATACTTTTTGGTCCTTACTTGAAGGGCAGAAACTTTGCTTATAGATATCCGCTTACAGATATCTACCTATAGGTAAGACATATTCTGTTTAAAAACAAAAATCAAAACTAACCAAAAGAAGCCCCCCTGACCAACCACACAGAAAGTCTTTTATGCAGAAAACACAAAGAGATTGATGAAGGAATATCCAAGTAGCAAAGGAATTACTAAAAAAGAACACTTCAGCTGCAGAGCACATCTATGGCCAAAGAACTTAAGCCAGCCTGAAAGAATCCAAAATGAAATTCACTATGAACCATACCAAAAGATGCATCAAAACCCCCAACAAGTAGCCCAAGTGGACTGGAAAACTACATGTGTTCACAAAGGAGCACTGTCTCATCCCCTCTCAGAACTCATAAGGCCAAAAAGCCTAGCGCTCTGCTTTTAAGAAGTTTGCTATTTTATAAAGATTGTTACTTCTTTTGCACTGGCTGATCTAGCAAAAGGGAAAGAGAAGAGAACTGCACATGCACCAAGGAACTCCGAAGGATAAACCTAGTCTGCATAAATTCTCTATACCAGCAAGTTTTAAGAATGGGCACACTGACAGCATCTAACAGAACAGGCAGCAATATTTCCCGCTAGCTAGCAGGTTAGCACACCAAACAGCACTGTTGTACTACACATACTGCATCTGGTACTGAAAGCAGCATAGCCCTCCTGTGCCATGAGCTCAGGCACAGCAATGCAGATTTAAAGTTGCCTATAGCCTTTCTAGAGTCATCAGGGCTGGCTCAGATCTTTTCATCAGCCTTCCATAAGCACACAGCATTACTTTTGTAGATCATACAGAAAAACTGTACCTGTTTTCCACCTCCAGTACAGGATTTACAGAACACAGAACCAAGAGGAAAAGAAACGCTAGTTTGAGGGCAGTTGTGGCCTGACTGGCATGAAGGAATTAATCTTTGTCTTCTTTGTAAACTCCAAGATAACAGTGATGATCTTTCACCATCAACAATGTCAGGCAGCTCTCTATAAAGCATGCTCTAAATC
This sequence comes from Melopsittacus undulatus, assembly GCF_012275295.1. NCBI lineage: Eukaryota > Metazoa > Chordata > Aves > Psittaciformes > Psittaculidae > Melopsittacus > Melopsittacus undulatus. The sequence continues at coordinate 92,728,793 of NC_047530.1, forward strand.
AAAAAAATTATTTTATACTCCAGTGACCTGTACAATGTGACTATAAGTTACTGATCAGAGTTACTTTGCAAAAGTATGCAGGTCACACACCTAAAGAAAGCAGATGGGAGGATCAGGCTGAAGAAAGACATGAATCAGCTTCAATGTTAGTTGTGTTTGAGAATGACAAAGGTTCAAGGCTTCCATGAAATACACTAACAGATGACCTGGTAATGCCTTGTCTTTATTGCATCAAAGAACACACATACAACAGCACATATTCATAAACATTAATGCAGGGCTTTTCCAGAAATCAAGGAAATTCATGTCTATTTGATAATTAATGCAACCCATCCCACAGTAAAAAAAACAACAGAAAACACATGATCAGTCAGTTTAGTCCTTTTCTCCTGAAGAAAAATATACATTCATCTTCAAACTATTGTTAAAAATTTGTACCATCTTGGACTTCAGAACAGGTAAATGTTTTGGCAATTCATTGCTGCCATCATGTAGGTAAAGGGGCATTGGTTTGTTGGTTGACGCTTCCCTCCAGCTCTGAGACCTCATTAACCTCTGGAGACCTCTGACCTATTGTACAAAGAAGTCCCAAACTTGTTTTGCTGTCACTAGCAGCAAAGCCAGAAGGTCTCAACACCACACAATACTAATTTTAAGATTTTAAAATTGTCTTTTCAAAATTATTTCAATTACTGCCCCAGGTTGTGGGAACATGTAGGCATTTTAGCACCTACCAATGAGTAAACATTAAATTCCACAGATAACCTGCCATCAGCTGTTCACAAAAGTGCCCTATAAATAAACAAAACTATGCTAGTCTTATCAAACCACCAGCGTTAGATTATGAACATGTGTCAAAATGGAAGGATGATGGCTTGATTCTTTCTGCCACAAAAGACCAGCCTACTGATTTACCACCTAGAGTAAAAAGCTTTATTCTAAAAAATACAGTGAATTGCAGGAAACAACTGAGAACCATCAGCATTCAGATGAGGTAGCCTGCATCTTTGTGCAGAACTGGGGAACTTTGCTAGGTCTATATTTCAAAGTAGTGCAGCACACTGGGGGTAGGGTGGAAGAAGCAGGAAGGAACAGCTGGTACCACAAACCCACCATCCATACAACGCTTATTTCAGGCATTTTCTTTTGGATTGATCATGGAAGCGTACTGCACATGGAGCACATTTTCATTCAGAAGTAATTCAAGACTATGCTAAAACATTAACCAAAGCGTGGTAGATAGGAAACACCACAAGATCTGCTTCAAAAGCACGTCAGTTATCCACAACTAAATGTATACTTATGTAGACAACCCTAACTACTCCAAATGAATGAACACGATCCACCTACTGAGCCAGTAGCTTAGAATAAGAACAACTGGTAGAACTGACAACAGACAGTGATATTTTTAGATAGTGTGGCAGGAACTAATAATAATTCCTTCATTGAAGTCTTAGCTGTTGAACCCAACAATTCCCACCTCCAGCTTCACTGCTGCCAGTGTATCTGAAGTAGCAGGATTGCTGCATTTGTACACTGTGAATAAAAAAGCATACAGAACAGACACGAAAGAGGAACTATTGCAAAAAATGTCTGTGATAGGACAAGGAATAAAGAAATCATTGATTAGCACCCCTAACTACTGGCTCTTTATGACTCAATAGAAATTATCACACTCAGGGGTACAATGCTTATGCCTTCCTTTAAGTAGCAGACACTTTGCTGCAGAAAAAAACCCTCAAACTCATGCAATAGTACGAGCTAGATTCTCTATGACATAGAACACAAAATACATTAGAGCATAGAATCACAGAATAGTTAGGGTTGGAAAGGACCTTAAGATCATCTATTTCCAAACCCCACTGCCATGGGCAGGGACACCTCACACTAAACCATGTCACCCAAGGCTCTGTCCCACCTGGCCTTGAACACTGCCAGGGATTGAGCATTCACAGCTTCCTTGGGCAACCCATTCCAGTACCTCACCACCCTTACAGTAAAGAATTTCTTCCTTATATCCAATCTAAACCTCTGCTGTTTAAGTTTCAACCCATGCTGGCACCTGACTGGGTGTGTTGGGATGGAATGATGCCTCCTTCCCCATTTAAATTTGCCTTCATCATGCTCCCATTTTCTTCACTAACAATGGCCTCTTGTTCCTCCTAGAAATATGAGGATGAAGTAGATTCGCATGGCCTGCTGCAGATCATATTTTAAGCATGCCATTTAGCATAGCTTTCTCCAAGTCAATGAATATAAACACAGAAGGCAAGGAACAATAAGGAAAGGAACAATTCTTGAGGCAAGGTTGGAGAGCTACAAAAGCACCATGAATTGAACACTCATTACTCAAGCAATGTTCACATACTTCATTTACTTGTTAAGTACTGAATGGGACACACAAAAGCTGGAGGGCCAGACCATTATAGATATATGCTAATCTACATCAATAGCAGGTTCAGGTGAGCTTCATTACTAAGACTAAATATGTTTTATTCTTTTCTGGGAGAGGAGAGGTAGAGCAGGTGGAATTCAAGGATATTCTTACCAATCATGAATAAACTCTAACTACTGGGTTACAGCCCCAAATCCAATTCACTATTGCAAAATCAGAGTTACAAACTATATTAATAGGTAGCCCGAGTACATAAAATTAGTCACAGCACAAGACTGCATTTTAACTTTGAGGTCCTTTTAGCTGCATCATCCACTGATAGGTCCCAGCTGGATCCACTGCAGGGATTCAGAGGACACATCAGCACTTATACAGCCATTTAGTCAGTCACTTTAAAGTGCACCCACTTATTGCACACAATAAACTACAAAAGTATCTAGGAAACCCAAGCACCAGCTCTCCACTCACAGCTAACCCTGGCAGAATCTCCTGAAAGCTGTACATCATCTCCACCTGGTTTGCTAGAACTGCCTACCTGACAAGCACTGCTGAAGGCATCCCTGCTGCTGGAGAAGCTCTGTACTTCCACGGGCAACCAACCACGCTGAGCTACAGCCCATTGCTGCCAGAAGAAGGAAGTCTTACTCCCTTCTTCCTACACTCATGTTGCTCTTTCCTTCTGCTGATACACCCAGCCTTCCATTCCTATACTTCATTAACAAGGCAAGATCTTTTCATAAGAATAGTTAACCACTGGAACAGCAGAAAGGTATCTCAGATTTTTTTCTTCCTGCTATTTTAGTGAGTCACATTGGGTCACAGAAGGAAGACCAAATGAATACCTTGTATTGCCTCCACAATCAGAGAAAGACTCTTGTAATCTTTCCTACAAGTACAGCTTTAAGACTTAACTTTTAATAACATTCCCAGCCATAATGGACTGAAGAGCAAGGAAAAAGCTCTGACCACTATAATATTCGGATTGCAGCCAAGACTGTAGCCTGAGCTCCTACAGCACAAAGTACTGCAGCATCCTGGTCAAGATTGCAGCTCTTCAGCGCTACAGATGCAGCACAATACAACTCAAACTACGTATAAGCTCTCCAACCACACCTGTATCATGCTAAACACAGGATCTGTATCATTCAGACACTGCAGTGGCTGCCAGCATCAGTAGTACTTTTCCTGACATAAGCGCCAAAGGTGTTTGTTCACCATTCTTCATAAGATATCGCTTCCCCAAATTATTCTGGACTGAAAAATAATCAAGAGGACAAAAAACTTTGTCAAGGCCTTTTGCCAGCAACTGGCTGTAGGACTGAAGTAATATCATGTCCAGCCACCTTCAGCAATAAACTTGCCTAAATTCAGCTGTATCATCGTATTTCACATTTCCCTCATCTGAACATTAGGAAGCTACTCATTCCCACCCTACTTTTCAGGGCACAGCATTGAGCCAACAGTTCTACGTCCCTGTTTCAACATTTGTTGTACCAATTTTCAATGTGCAAACCCTGCTTCCTTCTCTGGAAGAGACAGCTGAGTGACTTGCCTGACTACCAGGGTCGATCTGGGGGACAAAGGCAGAAGAAATACAGGAATTCTTACCCCTATGTTAATTATACTCTGAACCAAGTACCCAAATTAGCTTATTTAGCCGCAAGCATTTGTAATGAGACGTCACTGGTTGATAAGGGTGGCTTCTTCTAATCTCAGGGTCTGCAGAGGAGCAAGTATTAAACTTAAACATACAGTTCTCCCAAAAAGAACATGATCAATTCAATCCTTTTCCCGCAAAAGAATCAGTTCTCACCTTAGAATCAACATATACAGCTTCCTGTCATTTTGTTCCTTATACCATAAGTTTGCTCTTTAAACTTTTGATACTAGTTCACAGGATGACTATCCTACTGAAGCACAATAATGCTTAGTACTTGCATTTAAGAGAAAGGGTATTACAAGTAACTTTTTTCAGCTGCAGCAAAGACACAGTATGTCCTTTCTTTAGTTCTTCATGAAGACCAGTTTACCACCTTTTGCACATAAGGGACACACAGATAATGTCTGTAGAAAGAACACACATTAGAAGGACTGTCAAACCACAACTTCCCTCCCCCAGGTTAGTTTTAAACACCTTAAAGACATGCAGGCTTGGACAGAGATTAGGCATAGATAATTTCCTCTTCGAGTTTACCAGATAGCTTATACTGCAGCCTCATCAAGTGGTATGCTCTTCCTGCCACAGTGTGCAAGTATCTTTATTGTTGCTTCAAGCTACCTCTGTCCATAATGCAAGGAGTGAGAGAAAAGTTAAGCTCTGTGTTTTATGCTGCTGTGCTTACCTATCAACTACCATGAATGTAAAGGGAGAACCAGCAAGGAAAAACTCATTTTTAGCCGCAACCTTTCAATTAAGAACAATACATTTATACAAGCACTAAAATTAGCAGGTGACTGTCCTTGCAGGAGAGAACTTATTAGCATTTGTAGTGCTTCCACTGTGCTCTTCGCAACCCTGCAAGGTTCAGCCTGTACTCACTCAGTGGGCGTTTTGCAAGCAATTAGAGAGCCTATGGCTTTTTCCTTTTTTAAAATATTTAATATATTTCCCATAATTTCTCTCCCCAGCAGTCCAGCTACCTCTTGAGCTGCATTACTGATTTTTCTCAAGACCCCTTCCCCTCCCCAGGAGATGAGGCCAGGGCTTATTATTTCAAGTTCAGATTGCCTGCGCTTAATAAGCTAGTTACTGCTTGCAAACATCTCAGGGCTTTTCTAAGCAAAGCTATTTTCTGACTAAGCCTTTAGGTAGGGATAGAAAGCTGCTATTGCCAAGAGCAGCACCTAGTTCAGCACACACCATGAACCTTGTGTGGGAAGAGGAAGGCATCTCTAAAGAGACGATAAGATTACAGCTTTGAATAGCTTAGATCCTCCTTCATAAAACACCCCAGAAATCTCACAAATACCACTTTCTTGACCCTTTCTATACATGCATATGGCCAATGGATTAGGACAACAGACACAAAGTTATTACAGCACACAGCTGATAACGTAGCTTACTGCTGCACATCCCTGCACCAGAACAGCACAGTACCAGAAGGCTGATCTAGTACCAAGGGGCAAAAGCAATCTCCTGCTTCGTTCACTTCCCTAGGGCTGACATTGATGAGAAGGAACACCCAGATCACTCCTTGTTCACTTCTCCCACACTTTACCCTTAAGTCTGGGTCTATTTCTTCCCTGCCTTCAGAAAAGTTACTCAAGCTTACTCAAGCTATTGAGCTCCAGCCCCAGTGTCTCCCTCCACAGGTTCTGTACCATTGCTTTAGAACTTTAAACTCCCCTCAGCAGCTTTATCTCATGTTACTCCAAAGCAAAAATGATGAAACTCAGACCTACACCACAGAAAAAAACATCACCTCCTTTCCCCTAATGCCTTACAGACTCTCCTTTACCAGCTCACAAATTTCAAGCCATAAACCAAATCATATTTACCAGCACCTCATCCAAGCCCTTTACCCACATACCTTTCTAGAGCACAGCTCCTGAAATTGCTTCTTCTGTATTAGAGAACCACTTATTTAAGAGAGGGGGGGTAATGAAACTCCCACCCACAGCTGGGCTCCTTGTTAATGATGTCTCTGCTATGCCAGCTGCAGCTAGTCACATTGATTGCTCCTGCTGGGGCTAGTGTGCTCCCAGCTGTGTCTGTGGGCTCTTGAGGGCTGAAGGAAGTGTTTGATTAACAGCCCAAGGGCTTTTTACTTTGGTTCCAAAGTAAGAAGCTGGGTGTTATTATTTGCCTGATAAGCTGGAGGTACCAAGGTGCTGTCCTCCCACGTCCTCTGGGATAGCTGTGTGTATCATCAGCCCCTCAAAGCACAGCTGCAGCATGGGGTTAGGAAGACACTAGTGTTCCTCTTTGCAGAGTTAACAGGCTGCAGGTGCTAAGCTGTGGTTTGGTGAGGGGAACTAGACACATGGGAGAGTTCCCCTTTTCTGCCTTTCACTGGACAGTGAAACAACAGCACTTCACACAGCATGATTTTGAAAGGAATACAGCCTGAGGAGCTGCCCCCACTGAGCAGTCTCTGAGGTTCAGGACTTGCTCCAGCAGCAGGGTACTGGCCTCTGCAGGAATTGAAGGGTGAGGTGCCATCAGCTCTCCCTGAATGCCAGGGAAAACAGAAACATGACAGTGAACTCCTGCTGTGCATGGGGCAGCAGTATTGCCCCCTCTCTGTGAAGGACTTGGACTACAGCAAGAAGCTGGAGAGTTGATGTATTGGTAAACAGAGAAGTCTTGAGTGCACTTGGGACTCTTTTGCTGTCTCTGGGTCCTTATGGAGTGTATTTATTTTACTGTTCCTAATTTCTTCTCTCTGCCACATCCTTTTCCACAAACTGAATTATGCACTATTTCTTTTTCTCCTTTCTGTTGAAGTCTCCTTTAAATCACTGTTTTTTATTTCCTTGCTGGATCTCACATATTGTCCTGCTACCTGTGTCTGCTACTGGGGTTGGGGAGTTGCCTCTTAAGTAAGGTTCAGCTCCTGGAACCTGAAGTGTGTTGGTGATACTGAGGGATTATTAACTGGCTAGGTCAAATGAGGCACTGAACAAGCAGCATCTTCTAATAGAGTCAGAGGTCACCTTCACTGTTCTAAAAATGCCTACTTCATGTTTCCTCAGATGTTGTTCATCACCATCAAAACTTATTCCTGAGCCTGGCAAACTCAGGATAGATGAGAACTCCCAAAAGCCATGACAGGCTGATAGCCTTCCACTGTGATTAAGACTGTCTTGAAGAAGTGATTAATAATGTAATTTCCTTTAAAAGACAAGAAATCTCTAGAGAGATGACCCTAATAATTTCATGTTTCTGGTATAGAAAAAAAGTTCCTGGAGGCATCCCCCACAATTTTGTAACAGTATGTTCATCCTATTATGTTGATGCCTCCCATTTACTTAAGAAATAAAGTTGCAGGATTGTATTTATATGTCTAAACTGTTCTTAATTGGTGAGTTCTTATGAAATCAGATATGTTCTGATGACAGAAAATGGCCAGTGAAAAGTTGTGGAATAAGAGTAAGGTTAATCCAGTATTTTGTCATGTACACTAAACTTTGAGAAACTTGTTTCAAGCCCTGGCACTGCCTTGGACCTCATAGGTGGCCTAGGGTTTTTCCCTAATCCATGGAATATCACAAGATGTTTGCATTCAGAACTGATAATTTTATGTTAATCCATTACTTCAGTGGCCAGAAATTTACTACCATAGTATCTCAGGACTTAACAATTAAAAATTTATTTATCTTGTACATGCCACATTTCAAAATACCCAGTTCCTTCCATATCCCCAACAAGCTAATATATTCCTATATCCCTTAGCTTTTGGGGAGAATTGACTATATGTGTGCTCTTACAGGACAACCAGTATGTATCTTTTGGTTGGTCCCTTGGACCAGAACATACCTTCCTTTAGAGTACTATTTGACAGTTTTCCCTAGGTATGCAGATATAGTTATCTTTCCTTTGTCCTGTCACCATTTTTCTTTAAGGTTATACAAATCAAATACATCTTGACACTCCTTTTCTGCTTTCAAATCTGGTTGAATTTAGCCAAGCAGCTAAAAAACTGGTAGGACAGAGATTGATAGAGATACATGCAATCATGTATCCTTACTGCTAAGAAAGCAGTCTAAATATAGTGTATTCATGCTCTTGTAACCAAAGACATGGTACTTTCATTAAAAATACAATGACACCATTGCAAAGGCATCGAATATTAAAACCTAGCTGTCCTCACTGAAAAAACGTGAAGCTTACATTGTAAATGTGCGTGCTCCCAGAGGGTTACAATAGTACTTTACCGCTTAAAGACCCTCCTGGCAGCATTACTATACACCAGCCTTAGAAATGTTTTAAGTATGCTAAAGCCCACTTTTCATTAAAATTGTATTATGACAAGTTTCAGAGAAGGAAAAAAAAGAGGGAGGAATATAACTCTGTTCTACTGCAGCTACGTAAAGGATACCTGAGGTAAAACCAGTTAGCCTGCAGCAGGCTAGCAAGCCAAGATGTTTCCCATCACTTTTCAGGCTCCAAGTTTTAAGTAAACAACAAAACAAAAGTTCAATTATTATGACTGTGAAGAAGATTTTCAACATATTGCAACATATGTATGAGCATGCCATAAATAGAACTAACAGGTCACAGAAGTGCAGAAAATTCCTTAATGCCCATGGCAGGAGAGTTGGAACTAGATGGTCTTAAGGACCTTTCCAACCCTAACCATTCTATGATTCTGTCAGACACGCATTTATACAAAGTCCCAGTAAGGAGATCAGGTTTATTCTTAGTACCTATACAGCTGAAACAGACTGTACTGAAGACGGAAATACTGTAAAGAACCTATCACGTCAGCAGGCCAACTTTCTTGCTATAGAGGGCAATCCCATCACACTATTTATTAAAAAAAACAATGCACAACGTTGCAATCAATCCAGTTTCCATTTCCTAGCACATTTAAATACAACTGGGCAGATATAACTTGTTTGGGACTTTTCAAACTAACGAGCAAAAGCTTTGTTTCATTTTTTTCATCTCTTAATAACAATGAGACAAAAATTCATTCATTGACACTGATGGCTGTAGTCTGAAAGCCTCTTTCCTTGCTCTCCATAGTGAAAGTTCTCTTGCCTTCATGCTGGAAGGCAGCATTTCTATGCCCCAGCACGTAGAAAGAATGTGAAAATAGATGTTTTCCACTGCAGTCACTTGTTACGGAATCCCAGACTCGGCCAATTGCTGTACATAAAACACAGTAGATGAAAAAATAATGCAAAATCCATTCAGGCCTAGCCAAGACGAATGATTTTCCAGAAGGCCCATTAATGCACATTAAGATTTTCAGCCTGTGAGATTTTACACCTTCCTAGGCCTTATGAAAACATAATGTACTTCTGAACACACGTTTCTGAATTACAGATGTGAGCTTGCTGATGGAACAGCACAGACTGCATTACACTGACAGTTACCTTTAGTAAGGCAAATTATCTTTGTTCTATACTATACCTTTCACAGATAGTAAAAACTATACCCCAGATGTCAGGCTCAATTTTAGATTTGGCATTTTTGAAAGTCTGAATGTCTTTTAACCAAGGAGTTTTCTTAAGGACCATCCACAGCAGAGATTTGGAAATACAAGGGGAGCTGATTAAGCATTCCTATTTGCACAGATGCAGGAAGCCTGAAGCAAGGAGATGGACATGCACAAATGGTGGTTTGAGTAATTCAACCTCAAGAAATCTACACCAAAAACATTAGCATCTCTAGGTGAACCTTTATTGCTGTCAGGACATGGAGCTGTTGGAACAAGTCCAGAGGAGGGCAACAAGGATGATCAGGAAGCTAGAGCACTTCCCATACAGAGACAGTCTGTCTTCCCATACAAAGACAGACTGAGAAAATTTGGGCTGTTCAGCCTGGAGAAGGCTGTGGAGACCTCACAGAAGCCTTTCAGTATCTGAAGGGGACCTACAACAATGTTGGAGAGGGACTCTTCATCAGGGGCTGTAGCAATAGGACAAAGGGTAACAGGTTAAAACTTAGGGAAGTTCTGGTTAGATATAAGGAAGAAATTCTTCACTGTGAGGGTGGCGAGGCACTGTGGAACAAACTGATCGAAAAAGCAGTGAATGCTCCATCCCTGGCAGTGTTCAAGGCCAGGTTGGACAGACTTTAGGTGTAGTGTGAGGCATCACTGCTCATGGCAAGGGGGTTGGAACTAGATGATCTTAAGGTCCTTTCCAACCCAAACCATTCTATGATTCTATCACACTCGAGTGAAATCACAGGCTATACCTATAGTACCTGTCCTTGTCCCTTCTCTTCATTCTGGGTGCTCAGAGAAACCACACTGCCTTCCTTACACAGCTAAGCCCTCAGTGCAAAGTTAACAGCCACTACTCTGAGAAGCCAGCCAAGCTCATGCAGCAGCTTGAAGCAGATCTGCTGCCCTTTTTGATACTGTCAGCAACAGATTCTTGCAGCTTTCTCAATACTTTGCTTGCCTGAATCACCTGAACCTTCACTAGCAATCCCAGCTGAGAATCCAGGAAGCATGAACTAGCATTTCACATTCAGCTCAGTCTCCCAACTTGGGATACTTACCTTCAAGAAGCATTCAGCATCTTCAGCACTGCCTGTTTACAGGTGCTGTGAACAAGAGCTACAGAAGAACCTTACAGGATTAGGTCATACTTTGGAACTTTTTTAAGAGGTTACCAGTGCTTTGCCACAGCATTGCCAAAGAAGGAAAATTCCCGAAGTTTCAAAAGCCATCAAGCCAGGTCTTTTCATGAGTTCTAAATTTACTCAGAAATAAAACTACTATTGGACAGTTAATGAACCAAACAGAACAAACCTGAATTACATATAGAGCTATAAACTGAAATTGAATGACAAAGGTACACTACAGTTTGTTCCCCATAGCATCATCAGCCAACAGAGATCTGTCCCATAACTTGACTTTAATAGATAATGATGTACAACTTAGTCTCTTCCAAATGAATTAAGTGGATGAATGGCAGGCACACAGTTGTGAAAGCCCTTGTCCCTCACCCTGATACAGACTTTCTGTACCACTATAGTCACATCGTTTATAGCCCATCAGAGCTATAACAGCCTTCAGAAATACTGAATAACAAAGATATTAAAGACTGGAAGGAGATTCAACACCCCTTAGAAGAGGGATGGCAAAGAGACAGCACATACGAAAGACTTTCTGAACTTCTACAAAATTGTGTAACTAAAAATAAGCAGTTACTGACTTTACTGTGGGTGAGGCTGTACATATCTGATCCTGACACCTCCAGATGGCAGAAAGCTTCTTCCCTCCAAGATGCTAACAGCTATTTAATGGGCTGTTGATATTTTAAGGACTGTTCAGTGTCTACTACTGCTTTTATATATATCTAGTGCAGAGTGACATCCAGCTGGAAGTATCTGTCTTGGCATCACAGCAGCTAGAATCAGTGACACTTTCCCATTTTATAATGCTGCCATGGCTGAAGAAAAACATTGTCTCTTTTGACTGTGTCTGCTTTTGCTCCTAAATTACATTAATCTAGCCTCTGTTTCTGATGGGCGGGAAGATATCCCTCTGAGACTGTCATTAGACTGTGAATGGCAACGATGCTCAACAAATGCCATTTCAAAGGAGGCACTGGTGCTGCAGCAGGAGATCACACAATACATCCTCTGCCAGAGCATCTCCTCCAGAAGAGCCTGAGTGGAGATACAGGCTGTGCCCAGCCCTAGCTGATGGCTTTACAAACACTGTATACTACACCTCGAGGATCTGAACAACTGCACAAAGAAGCTGTTGCAAACCCAGGACAGGTTTTCCTTCCTTTCTTTGTCTTGCCCACAGCCCACACAGAATGTTGTTCCCCACCTCCTGCTTCCAGCCCTGGAGGGATAATGCGCTACAGCAAACTGCTTCTCCAAGATGCTGCAGGTAAACTTGTCATAATTGTTTCCAGCTGTTATAATGAATTTCAACATTACAAACACAGCAATAGCAACCACCACAGAGGTGCAAAGGTTCCCCCGAGTCCCAGGACAGAGTACAGTTTTTTAATTATCCCTGCTGCTCAGCCCTGACATTGCAGACGATGTTAGTGACCACAGACACAGGTGCTCTCCTCCTCCGCTTCATTCTGCCCGAACCTTTGTAAGCACCGCTCACTCCAGCTGTCCCCCACCCCTCCCTGGGCTGGCTTTGGCCAGCTGGGCAGCCACCTCACTGTGCGGGCTGCAGCCGCCGTAGCTCAGGGACTGCATCGCAGGAAGTTCCCCCGTGCCCGGGGGACGGTCCCTCCGCAGGGCGCGGGTAGCACGGGAAGGCACTCACCTCTCCTGGCCTGCCTTATCCTGGGGCTCAGCATGCTCCCGGATGGGCTCGCCGCGGCCGCCAGCCTCAGCGCCCGGCCCCGGCCTCCGCCCCGTGCATCGCCGCGCCCGCTGCTCAAACGCCGCTTCCCTCCACTGCCAGCTCTGTCTCAGGAGCGACGCTTCGTATGGGGCTAAATAAACCCTAATGCATTATTTATCCGGCCTCGAATTAATTCCTATCCAAACTAGGCATTAAGTGCCTCGGTAATTACTGTCGATATTTCACTGGCACGCAGACACGAAGGCTGGACCTGGCTCCTTCTGCTAATTGGCCATGCATCAGTGTTATTAATATATCTCGTTCAGGGAGCAGGGCTGATCCCACGCTCCCCCTCAGCATCTTTCTCAGGTCGCACTCAACAGACGCTTTGACTCGACAAAGATCACATCAGGAGCTGAATCTCATCAAGCCCGAGCCAAGAGGAAAAAGGGCACAAGGCACACGCCGAGAAACAGCTTGAGCATCTGATACAGTTGTGAGTTCCAAGAAATACCGAGTGCGCTGGTCCAGAGGGCAGCGGCGTGCTGTGCTGCCTGCTGAGCACCGCGTCCCTCCGGGGGATATGCCAGTGAGAGCCGGGGAACTGAGAGAGAAACGACCTGCTGCTCTCTGCAAGGAAGAAAAATGTGTCTTGCCTACACTGACAGCTTGGCAGGATGGGCACAGGGAAATGTCATCATTCCACTTTAGCACCCATCATTCTTATTTGTATTCCTTCCTAAGCTCTCTCTCACCCCTCCCGGGGGGGAGGGAAGACAGGGAAGACAAATTCTGCAGTCAGTAATAGGGGGAGGAAAGGGCAAACACTTGATGAAATAGTTAGATACTATTAAATATTATCTATAAACAGATAGATGAAAATCTAATTTGAGTAATTGTCACATCCTGCCCCTGGGCTGTCCTTGGCACAACATCCTCCCTCATCATCCCCACCTGCCTAGCAGGTCCTTCTGCAGTTTAGAAAAGGGGGTAAATATTTTCTTAGCAATGTTCATGCCCTGCAGTATCTCACTGCAGGTTTGTATTTCTGAATCACATTGACAAAAAACATCTGAGATTGGCAGCTTCCTCCTCTGTCAAGAAGATCCATCACATCTTGGATACTGAATACTGCCCATCAAGTCGTATCTCCAGAAGTGGTTCTCTGGCCCTTTACAGAGGCTGTACTTCTGCGTGCAGGCTGCAGCAATGGCCAAGATGTTTTGGACCTTTAGCTGCTTTAACTACTGGTAGAACTAGCTGCTTAGAAGTAATTATAAATCTTTGAGTTCATGGTGGCCATCTCACATTTAAGTACTTATAAATGAGGCTACAAGTGGGATCTGAACTTTGTCTCTTCTGAATACATAGTCTTCTGTAATTACCTCCCCATTAATCTTCTATATTAGGTGGGCTTCAGCACAGTGAATTGTAGCTAATTGGTGATCCTGTGGCAAACAAACTTAGCAAGTGTGGATAACCAGCAGGAGCCTTGGCTGAGGGAAGTTACAATTCTGCCTTTCTGCCCAACCTCAGTTTCAGGATCAGAAAGTCATTCCTATCAACCATTTAACAAAACCATCTCTCTTCATATTTTTAGCATTTCTTGTCTGCATTGGTGTTATTCAAACAAGCCATTTTGCAGTTTGAGCAGGAAAGCAAAAGGTGTGTACAGTAAAACATAACAAGAGATACATATGTTAACTGAACTTCCAATCTCATGGGCAGCGTGGGACATCTCATCCTGCTAAGTCACTTCCCATGAAAGCTTGATTTTCCCACTGGGGAAAGTTGTTATATAGGGACCTATACAAATAACTGTCATGCTCACGGATAAAATAACAGCAAAATTCCCAGCTTTAACACAATAAATTCAGACCAGAATTTCTCAGATGTACTCTTTGGGACAAATAAACCATTTGTCGGGGGGGGGGGGGGGGAAAAAAAAAAAAAAAAAAAAACCTATTAAAAAACTCCACCAGCTAAGAGAGAAAAAGCCAGTCACCTCCAGAAAGTGGTTCCAGGCTGGCTGCACAGCTCTGCTCTGACAGTTTAAAGAAATACTTTCTGAAAGAAACACTGAGATTAGGTCCAATAAAAGTTAGCCTAACAAGTGTCTAGAAGGAACCAGACCCTATGGGAATGTTTAATCTCTCAAGTGTGTGTACTGAACTAGTTAGCCTGAGCAGGATAATTAGGACAACATATCTCAATGGTTTGCATTTACCTTAATTCTCCTGTGTTTCACAGCTCCTTTCCATCCCACAGCTTCTTTTTCAGGGTGTGTGTTCCTCAGCGGTACTGACCCAACAGAATCACAGCCCACAGGAGCCCTGCTGGTGGAGCAGAGCTGGTAGTACATTTTACCTGTAGACCACATCAGCTCTTCACCTGTAGCCCACGTCAGCTCTCCACCTGTGTCTGTCCCATACCACTGCCAACTGCCCCTTCAACCCACATACCTGGCAAGAGACATTTTGAACATACATATATATATAAAGCCCCTGTGTAAAAGGTGTCAGAACTCAGTAGTCCGTGGTGGTGCAGGAAGGAAAAGAGCTCAAGTAACGGCTGATTTAGCTAATTCTCCCTACACCAACTTCTGTCTGACTCAGATGCTGCTTCTAAATGGCAACAGTATTGAAGTCTTTAATTGCTTGTGAAGGACAGTAATTGCAATCTGAAGAGTACATAAATCAAGTATACTGGAGTTCATCTGGCAGTTCATCTAGGGACAATTTCAGTGCAGTAAATTTTTCTTAAAAGAAAGGGTTGTAAAGACATGAAAAATAAAGGAGTAAGCTTTGAAAGTTTTACTTCCAGTGTATATGCATCAGGTCTCTCCATGAATATGTAATCATTAGTAGAAAATAAAGGATATCCAGCCCAGCCAGGGATATATTAGCCCCATATTTCATTGTTAAATAAAAGTTAGTAAATAGAGGGGTGGTAGAACTTGAGAAAACAAAGATATAGTTCAGTGACACCAGTTCTTTTCTCTCTTTCCTAGCAAAGGTACTCTTTGAGGGGAGTTTGAAAATATCCTGATTAAATATTATAGACAGAAATGCAATAAAAAGCACTTAATGTAGGCTTCCCAGCTTGAGAGTACCTGAAGTTGTGTGCTAAGTCTCAGACAGTCCTTACATCAGCAGTTTAGAGTAATGCCTGCCTGCTATTTCAGAACACAACTCATTTCTCTTTTCACTATTGAAGCCTAGGGCTGGGATAGCATAAAAAAACTTTACCTGAGTAGGCAGAAGAAGTTACAATGGTCTACACAGCAAGCATCAAATTTGTTCTTGTATCTAAACACACTTCACAAGGACTACAAAAACTTTTATTACGCCCCTCAACTGCATAAATAGCCTTAAGAACCCTGACTAGATTCACCTGGCAACCATCCACACCCTCTGTCCATAGGCTTAGAAGTTTCATTTAAGGGCAGGCTTGGATTTTTACTCCTAATACAAGTTATCCTGTAGGAGTATTATTATTATATTAACTCAGCTATACTGATACATACGTTTAGACTATAGGGTATTTTCCCAGCTTGACCTTGTATCTGCCTTGTTGCTGCAAATCTATGTAGTAATTGCTAGATTGTGGTTAATGCTGGTTGATACTGGTTGATACTGGTAACTTTCATCCAAACTAATTCTGACTATGACATTTCTATAGGTATGTAGCAGCTAAAAACAGACTAGGGACAACGCAGGCCCCCTCTGAGAAGCTACACAGGATTTGGAGAAGGCTAAGGTTCTGAATGACTTCTTTGCCTTGGTCTTCACTGGCAAAGGCTCTGACAGCACCACTCACATCTTGGAAGGCGGACGCAGGGACTGTGAGAATGAAGATCTTGGGCCCACTGTAGGAGAAGATCTGGTTTGAAACCATCTTAAGAACCTGAACGTACACAAGTCCATGGGACCTGATGAAATCCATCTGTGGGTCATGAAGGAGCTGGCAAATGAAGTTGCAAAGCCACTGGTCATCATATTTGAAAAACCATGGCAGTCAGGTGAAGTTTCTGATGACTGGAAAAAGGGAAATATAACCCCCATTTTCAAGAAGGGGAAAATGGATGACCCAGGGAATTACAGACCAGTCAATCTCACCTCTGTGCCTGGCAAAATTTTGGAGCAGATTCTCCTAGAAGGCATGCTAAGGCACATTAAAAACAACAAGGTGCTTGGTGACAGCCAGCACGGCTTCACTAGGGGAAATCCTGCCTGACCAATTTGGTGGCCTTCTGTGATGGAGCTACGGAACTGATGGACAGGGGTGGAGCAATTGATGTAATCTACCTGGACTTGTGCAAAGCATTCGACACTGTCCCACACGACATCCTTGTCTCTAAATCGGAGAGACATCAATTTGAAAGATGGACCACTAGGTGGATGAAGAACTGGCTGGATGGCCACATGCAAAGAGTTGTGGTCAAAGGCTCAATGTCTGGCTAGACACGAGTAACGAGTGGTGTCCCTCAAGGATCGGTGTTGGGACCAGTGTTGTTCAACACCTTTGTTCATGACATGAACAATGGGATTGAGTGCACCCTCAGCAAGTTTGCTGATGACACCACGCTGTGTGGTTTGTTGATACACTGGAGGGAGGGAATGCCATCCAGAGGGACCTTGACACACTTGTGAGTTGGGCTGATGCCAACCTCATGAAGTTTAACCATGAGAAGTGCCTGATCCTACACCTGGGTCAGAGCAATCCCAGGCACAGCTACAGGTTGGGCAGAGAAGAGATTCAGAGCAGCCCTGCGGAGAAGGACTTGGGGGTGTTAGTCAATGGGAAAATGAACATGATACGGCTTTAGTGTGCACTCGCAGCCCAGAAAGCCAAGCATATTCTGGGCTGCATCAAAAAGAGCATGACCAGCAGGTCGAAGGAGGTGATCCTGCCCCTCTGCTCTGCTCCTGTGAGACTTCACCTGGAATATTGTGTGCAGTTCTGGTGTCTTCAACATAAAAAGGACATGGAACTGTTGGAACAAGTCCAGAGGAGGGCCATGAGGATGATCAGGGGACTGGAGCACCTCCGGTATGAAGACAGGCTGAGAGAGTTGGGGCTGTTTAGCCTGGAGAAGAGAAGGCTGCATGGAGACCTCATAGCAGCTTTCCAGTATCTGAAGAGGGCCTACAGGGATGTTGGGGACGGACTCGTCATTAGCAACTGTAGTGATAGGACAAGGGGTAACGGGTTAAGACTTGAACAGGGGAAGTTTAGATTGGATATAAGGAAAAAATTCTTTACTGTGAGAGTGGTGAGGCACTGGAATGGGTTTCCCAGGGAGTTAGTGAATGCTCCATCCCTGGCAGTGTTTAAGGCCAGGTTGGACGAAGCCTTGGGTGACATGTTTTAGTGTGAGGTGTCCCTGCCCATGGCAGGGGGTTGGAAGTAGATGATCTTAAGGTCCTTTCCAATCCTAACTATTCTATGATTCTATGTGGGTGGTTTTCTTGGTTTGACCCTAGACCTGTTTTGTCATCATGAACATGCTTGATCTTGACTCTTGACTGAATGTGACTATTGTGTTGAAGTCACAGAATCAGAGGATCCCAGAATCCCAAGTGTTGGAAGAGACCTCCTTTCAACGAGTTCTTGATTCACCTCACTACCTGATCATCAAGCCCACACTTCCTTAGCTTATCTATGAGGATGCTGTGGGAGACAGTATCAAATGCCTTACTGAAATCAGGAAAAACCACATCTACCGCTCTACCATCATCCCTCCACCTAGTCACTTCCTCATAGAAGGCTATAAGGTTGGTCAAACATGACTTCCCCTTCATAAAACCATGTTGGCTGTTCTTAATGACCCCCTCATCCTTGATATGTCTAGAGATGGAGTCAAGAATAAGTTGTTCCATCACTTTTCCAGGGATGGAGGTAAGGCTGACTGGTCTATAATTACCCGGGTCCTCCTTCTTGCCCTTCTTATAGACTGGTGTGACATTTGCCATCTTCCAATCCTCAGGCACCTCTCCCGTTTCCCATGACTTACCAAAGATGATGGAGAGTGGCCTAGCAATGACCTCCTCCAGCTCCCTCAGCACCCGTGGGTGTATTCCATCTGGACCCCTCGACTTATAGATGTCCAGATTGCATAGCTGATCGCTAACCAATCCTCATCTACCAAAGCAAACTCCTCCTTTGTCCTGACTCCTTCTGGGGCTATAGGAATCTGGGGCCCCCGGGGAGAGTCTGCAGGAGTAAAGTTAGAGGCAAAGAAAACATTCAGCACCTCTGCCTTCTTTATATCCTCTGTCTCCAGGGCACCCACCTCGTTCAGCAGTGGGCCTATATTGCCTCTTGTATTAGTTTTATTCACTATGTATTTGAAGAAGCCCTTTCTATTGTCCTTAACCCGACTAGCAAGATTAAGTTCCAAGGAGGCCTTAGCTGTCCTAATTGCCTCCCTCCATCCTCTAACAACTGTCCTATATTCCTCCGCCAACCCCTCCTTCCATAATCTATAGATTCTCTTTTTCCACATGAGTTTGCCCAGCAGCTCCTTGTTTAACCACGCTGGTCTCCTAGCTCCCTTACTTGATTTCCTACCCATTGGGACACTCCAATCCTGAGCTTGGAACCAGTGGTCCTAGACTGCTGGCCAACTATCTTGAGCCCCTTTACCACCTAGTACCCTTTCCCATGAGACTTCCCTTAGCGGTTGATTGAAGAGGCCAAAGTTGGCCCTTTGGAAATCCAGAACTTTGGCCTTGCTAGGTATTCTTTTCCTCCCACACAGGATCCTAAACTCCACCATCTCATGGTCACTGCAGCCAAGGCTGCCATTGACCATCACCACTTACCTCACTCAGGTACTGTGGGAACTACCTACCCTACTGTGCTGTTCCTCCTTTTCCCTTAGGGAGTAAATGGATATTGCTGGTCATCCTATTCCTGAGCTAGGCTAAAAGGGTCCCAATACGTCAGGCTTCTCAGACAGACTTATGCTACTGTGCTGTAAGCAATAAGACTTCAATGACTGACTGATCTGAGGCAAGAGATTCCTGATGGTTTGAGATACCAATGTCAAGGTGTGTACCAGTTGTTGGAAATCACTGCTGTCATGGTTATCTCTCTCTGCTTGTCCAAATCCAGAATGGCAGTCTAGCACTAAGTGTCTACAAGGCTAGCAAACAGAAATCAGCTGACTAACCAAGTGCTTGAGAAGCACTACTATTTGTCTTTTATTTGAATCTAAAAATAAATGTGCTCATTAATTATCTGATGCCTGTTTGGAACGTGGAAAGATTCTTCTGTATCTCACAAGTGTTTACCACTGATTGTTAAACACACATAATGAAGGAAGGTGATATGACCTAGAGATTAGAAAATTTAAGAGGAGTGGGGAGGTATGGCCTCCAGCCTTAATGCCAACCGATTTCCCATGGCTAAAGCAAGATATCCAGTCCCCGGTCCCATTCACCTCCATGTAGTGTTTTTAGACCTGGGATTGGCAAGTGCTATCTAGTTGCAGAGGATGATAATGATAACAAGTTACCGCAGCAGGGACACTCGCTGAAGATATGATTCATCTGTTGGTGCCAAGGCTGATGGCTGGAGGTTATAAAACATGTCGGGTGCTTGAGACGGAAGACTGCATGGATCAGTGAAGTAGCTGAATTTGGGGTAGATTGAATGGATCTCTGTTTCCCTAGGCTGTACACACAGCATGTTCTCACCTACCAATTATTATATGACATATCCTTTTTTCCTCCTCCTCATCTTCTGCTTCCATATGCAGGCCAAGGACTTGTTGTAACTAGCTGATTCTTGTATTTTCTTTGCTCATCAGCAAGATGCATCTGGATCTAAGCCCAAGATCTAATCACCCTGGACTTTGGCAATATTGAAATCCAGAGAGTTTATTTAGATTGCAACTTTGGTAACAATCTATGCCCATTTGGTATAAAATGGAGTTGATGGAAAAGGGTCCAAACAAACAAGGAGGACGATGGTGTGCATTTTGAGATCAGTAACTGCAGCAGCATTGCCTCTGCAAAGCAAGCTAGAACACAACTTCAGGAATTCTGCTGAAAAAGATTTGGCATAAATTGACAACTTTTCAAGTATCTAATGATCAGAAGGAATTTCAGTTTGATATGACCATTGTTTCCAGGCCAAGAGATCGCTGGTTAGAACTTTTTGATGATGATGTCATCTGGTTTTCCAGGTGAAAAGGGCCACTGGTCTTTCAGCAGCCAGTAACTAGCCATTTTATTGACAGCCTTTGGAGATACAGCAAGAAATCTGCAGACTGTGGAGAGAATTCCCATGTTCTCCCTTTAAGTTGGCCTCTCTAGTACCAGGTAAAAAACTTTCTTAAAAGCAACAAATCTTCTACAAATCCAAAGATTCTAGGCTTCTCTAAGCCTTGTAGATAGTAAGACAAAACATGTTCCTATTCAGGACATGGTCCTATTCAGGACAAGGTGTAATGGGTTAAAACTTAAACAGGGGAGGTTTAGATTGGATATAAGGAAGAAATTCTTTACTGTTAGGGTGGTGAGGCACTGGAATGGGTTTCCCAGGGAGGTTTTGAATGCTCTGTCCCTGGCAGTGTTCAAGACCAGGTGGGACAGAGCCTTGGGTGACATGGTTTAGTGTGAGGTATTCCTGGCCATGACAGGGGGGTTGGAACGAGATGATCTTAAGGTCCTTTCCAACCTAACTATTCTATGATTCTATGTTGTACTTAACTGTGTACATTTTCTAATCTGTATTAGTCTTTGTGGTATCATCCTTATCACATCAAAGGCAACATCAGAAACAGAGATAACATGTCACCTTAAATACCAGAAATTCTTTTGCTATTGCAGCATTCCTAAACATGTCTGCAAGCAAAGTTTCCTTTACTAATGAAGGCATAGGGCTACTGAGACAGGGTGGCTCCATGTATTGCACCTCATTTGCCTTTCACAGGGTAAGGAGAAAAATTGCATATGGAATGGACACTAGCTGTATGGACAGCCAGTACTTATTTTAAATGGTGTCTAGATGATAGCTTTAATAATGAGACAAACAGAAATCTTTTTACCTTTGCAATATCTACTGGAGACCCCCCAAGGCAGATCAGAAATTTTGAAATAATTTTTTCTGCTCCATACAAGATCTAGTAGATATTTTCCGATCTGAAGCAGAATGACAATGACACTACAACTTGTCTCATAGCCAGATAAAAATCTGAGCAACATAATTAAGGCAAATACAAATAAATTGTTACCAAATTGTGCTTGGTTTGAAATCTGTTTCACATCTGAGGGGCTAAGGCACATCACCTACAAGGGTAAGGGACATACTTGTTTGATCTTGCACAGAGGCTAATGGGGAATCTAATAGAAATTCACAACTAGCTAAGGGACAGCTTCAAAGACTATGAAATCAAACTATTCTTGGTAGTGGTAGATGCTAAAATAAAAAGCAATGCCCCCACATTTCAGGTTACAAACTCAGATTGGAGCTTTAGAAAAACTTTTTCACCGGGAGAGTGGTGCAGCACTGGGGCAGATACCTACAAAGTAGGTGAGATATCAGTCTTTAGAGGTTTTCATGACAGCTAGATTAGTCTGGATTTGGTGCTAGCTCTGCCCCAAACAGAAGGCTAGACTAAGTAACCTCCAAAGGTAATTTTTGTGAGTCTTTCCAAAAACTTGTTTTCTGATGCTGTATCTGTTGGTTGAACAAATGCTATTTTTTTCTCCAAACATTGCCTTACTATCACCTTCAGAAAAACTCTTCAGAAACTGTAAGAAATAAATTCTGATTTTCCCTGAACTTAATTTTCTGATTCCAACACAGAAAAGCATTTAAAGGCTTAACTTAAACCATGAGAGACTATTCACACGCTTCACATCAAAACACATGGTTAACTGACCTGCTAGATCAGTTCATGTTGCTTGGATTTTGCATTACGTAAGTAAAGCATAGAACCTCAAACTTCAAATGAAGCTGCATGACTGTCACAATTAACTGTGCTGTCCAGCCCAGGTCTCTGATTCTAGTTGTGTTATCTACACAGGTATGCATCCAGATGAGCTTGACATCAGCCTGCTCCCACTGACATCTTCCAGTAAAATTTGTCTGAATTTCTCTGAGATTCCTGGGACAGGTGGGATGTGGAAGCCTGGAGACATTATTGATTTGTCCCTCATTCACCTGTTCCTCTATACCCCCAGGCTCTCCCTGCACCTTTGAGAACACTGACAGCAATATATCCTGTAGTCAGGAGCTGCAGGACCTCATGAATCAGCCGCATTAAAATGCGGTAACCTGGGCAATCATTTATCCTAGCTGTCATCTATGGGCTTAGAAGAAATGAGGTCCTTGATTCAGAGAGGAGATACAGAAATACATTATTGAAAACTTAAATGCTATCTCTGCAGAATGGTTTTTTAAATTTAGTTTCTTTTATATATATATATATATATATATATATATATATATATATATTTTTTTTTTTTTAGTAGCAGGAACCAAAGAGCAGTGCATGCATATTTTAAATACTGGGGACTGAGGCTAGCATCCTCAGGAACGTATCTCCTCCTGCTCTCTCAAATAAAAATATAGTTATTTAAACAGATCTGATTCAAAATGAAACTAGGGTGAAAACTGGAAGCTAGGTGAAAAATGAAGTAAGCTAAAAATTTCAAATGTGCTCTTATTTTAACACTGCCCCATTTTTCTTCTGTTTCAAATCTTTTTAAGCAGAGGAGGAGAAAATAATGAAATTAAAATAGACTTGCAATTATTGACTTCTGGACTTTGGGTTCGAAGGCCCAGGTAATATCTGTAGTTCTGCCATTGGCTGATGATGTGGCCTTGGGTATGTCACTTCAATTCTTAATTTCACTGTTTCCAGCCTGTGAAATGGAGATTATAATATTGATCTCTCTGATAAACTTTTCAAGATGTATAGAAGAAAAACGCCTAATAAAATGGGTTTAATAGAAGCAATATTACTTACTAAGCAAAAATGTGACCTGAAAATTTCTTCCTGTAAATATTTTTGGATCAAAATGTAACAGAAAATTGTGAAAAACATTTTTGTTTTTTTTTTAAATAATGATGTTGGCATTTCCATGGGTGGGGGAGGGGAGATTTAGGGACCACAGTCTTTTAAAATCATCATTCAGTTTAGAGCAGATATAATCCTAATAAAAGTGATCTAAATTTTGGTAAGCGACATCTTGCTTACAATGATATTTGTTTCTCAGAAGTTGACAAATACTTCTTCCCTTTCGCTACCCCAGTATTAATATATGGAATGTACTTATTTGGACTATCCAACTGTGTATTTATACAAATGTCTGCTCAAAGACATTCTCCTATGAAAGCTGTCCACTCATAACAGCTGCAATGTAATGAGTCTGAATAGAAATACTTCATATGAAAATCATAAATTTGTAGCATAAAAATCTCCTACAGTTCTAAATCCTTAGCAAGATAGTTCCTAAGTGTGTCTTCCTACAGGGAATTTACAGCTCAGGAGAAAACCATGTACCTAAAAGCTGTATATTACTGCATTTACAGAGACAGAACCAAACTCTTAATTAAAGTTGTATGAATAGGAATTTTTTGTTTGCATGTTTAAAACCAACCAAAGAACCCTCTACAAATTATTAACTTCCCATAAATGACACTTATTTCAGGATAATCCGTTTCATATAGTCATAGAATAGTTTGGGTTGGAAGTGACCTTCAGAGTTTATCTAGTGCAATCATCCTGCAATGAGCAGGGACATCTTGAACTGGATCAGGTTGCCCAGAACCACATCCAGCCTGGCCTTGAACACCTCCAGGGACAGCTTATCTACCACCTCTCTGGGCAACTTTATTCAGCCTCATGTTTTTGGTCAATGTTTAAATGAAAAATGCTTTTTCAAAACAAAACATCAGCTAGTTTAATTTTAGAAGTATTGAAAAATTCTCTTCTATTAAATATCCCTTATTTTTTTCTTTGCCAAAGCTGACCCATTTCACAAGTAATTTGTTTGCCCTAAAAGTCCACTCTTCATTCACAATCTTTTATCTCCTCTGCTACATGCTGACACCTTTGTAATCTGTACAGCTAGAGTAAGAGTGTCAAAGTAGACCACTGTTTTCTAAGTGGCTTCTCTGCTGGGTGCCCAAGTGAAACCTGTCCATTCCAGAGACTGGTGGGAGTCTGCAATTATCATCCTATAAATGCTCAAATTGCTGAAAGTGAATAAACAGGAAAGTAAGTCGTTATCTTTTGTGTTACAATACTCTCCCTTCTCATTTAAGATGGACTGAGGAAAAGAAACTACCTGCTAAACATGACAGTGAACCGCATACCTGCAGCTGTGTAGGATTTCTGCTGCCTCATGTAACAGCAGACGTCGACTGCCCTTCTGTCGTACTGCCATCTGGTGACGCTCGGGGAGGAAGGTGCCAACACAGAAAACGCTCTGAATTAAGACGGCTCCTGTTACCGCTGAGATCCCCAAACCAGGTAATGTGTGGAGCTCGGGCAGAGGCTAAGGCTGTAAGATGTTGTTTTGTATTTTGTGGTCCGCATGGAAAAAACAGGTGTGTGGGAAAGGAAGAGCTCTAAGCATCTCTGCCAGGAATCCCTGTACTTTGCAAAGGCAGGCTGTTTGAATTTTTCATCTTTATTCTCATATCATTTGAGCAACAAAATATGAAGTAGAAATAGAAAATAAAAGCTTAAAGGAATTAAAAAAGATAATAACTTAAATATAAATAAAAATACCATTAGAGCCTGGCATCTCTGCATTATTTAGTCATACACTTGTCATCTGTCTATATTGGATGCCTTTTAAGATGGCTCCTATCTCCGAACTACTTCTGCAATAGTGCAGAATAAAACAAACCATGGGACTGACTTTGGCAATTTTTTTTTCCATTGGTAACTTTGCCAATGTTGTGAACACAGGTTCTGGTATTAATCTGTTTGTTACACAGTTGACATGAAGGGGGCAAACCTTGCAGATTACATTCTGAATGTATGTTGTTCCCAAACTTTTACAAGGTAGACTTCTGCTTCACCCAAGTTAGAGGCATCTTGCACATTCCTCTAAGCATGGTATAATGAGCAATACAGTGTGCTACAAAATAATTATTTAGGTTTCACCTTATGACTGCTGTCTGTTTCTTATAGAGCTTAACAAATCTACTACTGAATAAGCCTTCTTAGACCTCCATATGAAGCCTGCTGTTCACATTTCCCTGCCTACAGGCAGGAAATTCTTACATGCAGACAGCCCTAGAGATGCTCTGTCTGAACTGGTGTCTTAACATGCAGCTTTGCAGAAGGAATTTGCCTGTTTGTCAGCTCAGAACCACTGTTCTCTGGCCTTGGAAAAGTATTACAGCTAAAAGGACTCCTATCTGAGCCTGTTGCACTTCCCTCTTGTGGTGAGCCTCTCTGCAAGGTAACTACAGATTTCTTTTATCAGTTCCTCTTTTACTTCATGTGGTAGTAGCCTCTGCTTCAAATGAGAAAGCCATGCTTTCAAGTTCCGCTGAATACACTGAGCTTGCAGAAGATCACACAGCCAATGACTAGCTTCTTGTTGCTCTATTTTGCTTCTTTAACAAAGTTTTTCTACGTGTTTAGAGCTAGGGTTTATTTTCAAGTCTAACACTACCTCTCTGCTAAGTATCAGTAGCAAATTTGTGTATCCCTATAGGTCAAGCTCCTAGCACATAATAAAACACTAACATAGAATCTGGCTATAAGTTGAGATGAAGGAGTTTTTTCTTATTATTTGCCAGCCTAGAACAGAGTTATCTGAACACTTTAAAAGCAGTCCTTTCCTAGGAAAAAAAAGAAACCCCACTCCCCAGGGAAACCATTTGGTTTCAAGAAGTTTTTTTAAACCAGAGCATACCAGGTAGCAAAACTACTGGTTTCATCAGTTTGTCCCCATTCCTTCTGTTCAAAATTTTGTATGGCAAGAGCTAGCAACCAAACAAAATTGGAATATTGTAGTTCTATAAATAAAGAATTAAAGAGATGGGAAGAATACATGAGTATAGTCTGAGAGCTACAGGAATATTTGTAAAACTGTTAGACTCATCAATGAATGAGGTGTGACAGCTAATTAAGCATGCTTATTAGCTATCTGAAGGTACCTGAGTAGTTATCACTGTGGGAAAGCAGTCTTCCTGGATATGTGCAGACGCTTGGTGTACAGCTTATGGGAGAGCAAGGTCACAGGAGAAGGCATTTGTAAATACACTTGGGAGCTGCGAAAAGAAATGTAGTAGTTAGTAGGGGACAGATCAGAGATGGAAAATGTCTGCTCTCATACTTGAGTTGCAAGGATTTTGCTTAATTCATTTAGCCTGAATTTCAGGCTCCCTATTTCCTCTAAGACAATGATGAGAGTTGCTGTAGCTGTGCAAGCTACACAACACCCTTGCAGAGAGTTAAGAGGTGTGTTAAACAGGAAGTAGCACCAGTTTCTGAGACTGAAGAAAATGGTATTTGCAAAGGTTTTGGTCCTGCTTTTGCAGAGAGAGTAAGAAGAGTAAACCTAAGAAAACAGCTCTTGCTCGATATGTACTTATGTAATTATATCTTTAGTCTGAGGCTGTGTCCAAGAGTGATATTTTCTAATAAATACTGTATGATAAAATCTAGCTTTCTGTTTTGTAAATATTAATTAAAAATTTCCCGTATCATGAGTCTTCCATTTGATAACTTTTGAGTTGATCATGAAAACACTGAATTTCTGTATATCCTGTAGTACAAAGTTAATCTGAGATAGAGGAGAAGGGAGAAATGGTATGCCATTATGTTTTGCCCTTCAACTTCCTCAGTCTCCTTAGATGGACATGTCTTCCAGTGGGGAGATCATGGGTTCAATCAAGCTGCCTTAAAACTTTCCTGTGCAACATTTTGCTACTCAGTAGGTGGCATTTAATGAAAATAGCAGCTTCCCAGAAGAACTTTCATATTTGATACTTTTTTTCTTCTGGGGGGAAAAAGATTCATTCATTTGATCAAGATGTTTGGGCCTGACAGTTTGAAACCAAGAGTGCTTTCACTTTTGTTACAAGCCTACTTTTAAGCATGGTTTATTTTTTCTTGTGTCTTTAAAAACTGATATTGTTTTACTAACTGTGAAATAATTTTGGTAGCGTTTAGTTATGCACAGAATTTAGAAAAATGTAGTTAAAAATTATTTAGGGTATTTCTGTGATTATATAGTCCAGTGATTTCCCCTCCCTCCCCCGCCCAACTACTTTTAAAGGAACCAAAAACGATGAGCAAAGGGGGAGGGGGTGTCAAACAGCAGACTTCCTCTTGTTGTGTAAGCATTCATAGGAAACTACTTCAGAATTGCACAGATTGAAAAAGGCTGAAAATCACTGCTCCAGCCTGACCTTTAAGATGCAAAGTATTGGATATACTTTGGTTCATTTCTGTTTAAATAACAAAAGCACTGAAAAAAAAAACATTTTAATTTACAGATTTTTAAATTTTTGTTGATGGAGAGAATTTGTTCTAATTTCCAATGAAATGTTTTGAAATAGCAGAACTTCATGTAACAAAATTATTCTTGACATGTAACACTGCCACTGCTGATCAAACCTTAACAGTGCCATGGAAGGCTAGATGACTGGAGACAAAGGATGGGTTGCAGACTGCTTGGCCTTGCTCATGTGGAAATACCAGCGGGAGAAAATGGATCCCTTTCCAGAGACAACTTAAGAGCTTGAGCCCAGCACTCTGCATTACCTTGTCTTTTAACAGTCTGTCAGTCATGCTACCAAAGTAGTCAATCATTTAACTAGACCTCTCGGTCCAGTCTAAGAGTGCTCAAGTCCAAGGGGTGATGGCACGCAACAGGCAGAGAAACGCTACCTTGCATATATCCTGTACATCTTTACTGGCTACCAGTCTCATGGTTTCATCAGCATGTCCTCCATTTAATTTAAAGCTGAAATATAGTTACCTGTGCAGGTGTACAAATATGCAAGCTACCTTACAATCTGAATAATACAGTCATGCCTAGCAGTATTGGCAGAAGCTGGCTTTTACTTCTCACCTCCTCAGGGAAGTTGCACAGAAAAAAACAGGACAAAGGTGTGGTGGCCATTCCTGCTGCCCCAGGCCTCTACACTGAGCATGATGTGCTGAGAAATGCAACAAAAGCATTATGCTCTTCTGTGTGTGCACCAGAGGGATAGGAGCTGAGTTGCTCAAGCACACAGTCCTGAGGCTTTTCACTTCATAGCCTGCTGCTTTCACTTCTTTGGGAAGATTTGCTGAAGGAGCTGAATGCCTCTTTCATTGCAGATTTCAAGGCTGCTGAGAAAAATGATGAGTGAAAATTATGGTTAAGCAGATGGTTTAAATTTTTGCATTGCCTTTCTCTGTGGTCTCTCTGGCAGCTTCTGTTCCGCCATTGAAAAGAGGGGAGGAGAATGAAAGCCAAAGCTGTTTCCCTTTATGATGTTAAAGAAATGAAAAATGATTTGAGGAACATTTTTTAATCAACATTCTTTTTATCAAGAAAAAAGATGGATTTTATCAGGAATATTAAAGAATAGGAATAAAAGCCCTGCAGTTAACTCAACTTTTGGACACTGCAATGTTGAAAGGGACATGTGTTTAACTGGTGCTTTTTTTCTAGATTGAAGGTTATGAATGTGCAACAGAAAAATGTATTGTCTCAGCAAAATCAGCTGCATTTGATTTCTTACATCTACAAGGAGAAAAACTTGCTGAAGGGAGAGATACAGGCTTTTCGGCAAAACTCCATCCTATTTGGGTTTGCAGTTGAGTTGAAATATTAGCCCCTGGGGCAATGGTAACTGCACAGCAATTGCCAGAGGACATGTGTTGCTCTTGGTGTAACTAGGCAGCCCATTTGGTGAAGCTAATGCAACTGAAATGTACTGCAAGCCCGGTTTCTGAAGAAATCTGTAGTAGCTGATCTCTAGCCTTAAGCTGACAACTGCTGTGCTTCTAGATGTTCTGGACCACCAAGATACCTCTGTGTGGGTGATATTAATGTAAATGAAACAGGGTTTTTCCACTTGTGTGTGAAGGTTGGAGTGACAAAGAAAAGAGAAGTTTAATAAGAATCAACATAAGGGACCCTATTTGTGCTATGAGACAGGTGGACCTTACAGTTATCTCCAGATCCTTGCCTCAGGAAGTCCACCCTATGTCCAGCTCAGGCATGACATCTCATCTCCACTGGGCTGTGCATGATCTAATGAAGAATGCTGCCCCTACCAGATGGCAGTTTCCAGTTGGTGCTGGTAAAGGTAGCTCTTGAGTTAGAGAAGTTATTAGTGATCTTTCTAGAAGCCTTAAACCAAATGAGGGTTCCTTTGAACTAGGTGCCCTGCATATAGATGCAAATGCAAGTATGTGGGAGACATGCCCTTTTTCTTCTGTGAGACTGAGTGAAAAAGGGCAAAGAAAGGAAGAATTTTTCTTTCTGTTTTTGTAGGTGGAAGCACAATGCAAGGGGTTGTAATTTAAACACCCCAAACTGACACAAGGCATTGTGGCACTGTCTTCTACTACACTGGCTATTAGCTTGTCTTTGCCCCTTGAGTTATTTTTACCACAGATAATTTGGTTACAGCTGTTTTGCTCCAGTGAAGCAGAGATTAAGTGGGAGGGCATGTTGAAACTCCGACTTTCAACCCCATCAGCAGTTAGTGGGGAATGAAAAAGAGAAATGGTGCTTCCTCTGCTGTGTGGATTAGAAATCTACTAATGACTGTGTGGCTGCTTGAGCCCTGACAGCATCTAGTGAAGGGAGCACCATGGGATAGGTTTCCCAGGAAAGCTCTTGGGCAATAAACCTCTCTGATCAAAAAGCATGGAGGGGCTGCTGCAAATGATCCTCTGTTTTGTGGTTTTAAACTGACACTAAAAGGGTGGAAATGGAGTACATTTAGGCTTCCTTCTGAGTTAGGAATGGGAAAACAACTATGTGCTGAGATGATATTAATATTCTCTTCACAGTGTCTGTGCTTCTGCCATTAATCTTGCCACTGTGGTTTTGGCTAGATTGCAACTGGGAAAGTATCAGCTAAGAGTGAACGACTTCAGGCAGAGAAGTAGTGGATGTGTTGGTACAGCCTTTCTCAGGCTGTGTGAGCTTCCTCAGCCCCTGCTTGGAGGTGTCCTGAGCCCTCACAGCTGTGTTGGTACAGTACTGAACACAGCCAGACCTGTGCCTGCTTCAGTGGCGCTGAAGAAAGTGTAACATTCACTGGAGCTACCCTGGGTGTGGGTAGCTCAGTTTGATCTTGCATCTGCTTGGAAAACACTCTGAAGATTATACTTGGTTTAGCTAATGCTTTCTAAAACCTGGTCAGCTTAAGGCTATTGTCTGTACAGACTGGAGTGTTTTCCTTGAGTCCTATATTTGCAGCAAAGCTACAGAGCTGCTGAATTCCTGGT
This sequence comes from Melopsittacus undulatus, assembly GCF_012275295.1. Taxonomy (NCBI): domain Eukaryota; kingdom Metazoa; phylum Chordata; class Aves; order Psittaciformes; family Psittaculidae; genus Melopsittacus; species Melopsittacus undulatus. The sequence goes on from NC_047530.1 coordinate 92,759,574, forward strand.
ATGATCTGTAAAGGTGTGAACTAAAGACATGATTTGCTGCTGCCTCTATTGTTAATCTTCCTTTCAATTAGTACATTTCAACAGTAAGGGAGGAGAACAATCCTCTGGAATTGTTAGGGTTGGAAAGGACCTTAAGATCATCTAGTTCCAAATCCCCTGCCATGGGCAGGGACACCTCACACTAAACCATGTCACCCAAGGCTCTGTCCCACCTGGCCTTGAACACTGCCAGGGATGGAGCATTCACAGCTTCCTTGGGCAACCCATTCCAGTACCTCACCACCCTAACAGTAAAGAATTTCTTCCTTATATCCAATCTAAACTTCCCCTGTTCAAGTTTTAAAACATTACCCCTTGTTCTATCACTACAGTCCCCAGTGAAGAGTCCATACCCAGCATCCCTATAGCCCCCCTTCAGATACTGGAAGGCTGCTATGAGGTCTCCACGCAGCCTTCTCTTCTCCAGACTGAACAGCCCCAACTTTCTCAGCCTGTCTTCATACAGGAGGTGCTCCAGTCCCCTGATCATCCTCGTGGCCTCCTCTGGACTTGTTCCAACAGTTCCATGTCCTTTTTATGTTGAGGACACCAGAACTGCACACAATACTCCAAGTGAGGTCTCATGAGAACAGAATAGAGGGGCAGGATCACCTCCTTTGACCTGCTGGTCATGCTCCTTAATCAGTCTAAGGCTATGATTCCACTGATTCTCAAAGTTATCAGAAAGTTCGCGGGGAAAAGCAGTTTAGAAAGCACTTGAATTTTCTGAAGAAAATTTTTAAACTCCACCTCCCCTTAAGAAGCATTTCTAAAGCCTTTTGGATATGTTATTATAGAGAGCAAAGAAAAAGCAACTAGGCAACTGAGAAGTAGCTTTCTCCAGGCCCTGTAGTTAATCTAGGCTCCTGTATATTGTTAGTGAGCTCTTGATCTTAGTGGCTGTCTTGACCATTTTAGTAGTGAGGTCAAGGACTTAACATTCACCTCAGCATTCAAACGTATTTATCTTAAGGACACTGGCTTTGAGGAAGGATTACAATTGTTGCCTATCCTTTGGGCACAGGTTTCACAGAAAGCATGAGCTTTGTGGTACTGTATTCCTGTAGCAGTCTGGAAAACCTTAAATTTAAAACCAAAATGAAACAACACCCCTCCCACACATACCCCTCTTATTTGTGAATATGGTATGTGGGGAAATACCTGGTTACTTTTGACACAGGGAGAAGCATTCAGTGTCTGCCACTTCTGTGCATGAACTGAATTATTCTAAGTTGCTTTAGGAGCTTGGTGGGTCTTGAGTGTGTGGTTCATTTGCTCTTCACTTCTGCTTTCCTCAGGAAATAAGTGCAGCAGCTAATCAGGTGATTCACAGTGGAAATTTTAAAGAGAGTGGGAGCTTCATACAGCAAGATGACTAGGAGGACAGAAGCAGTAACTCTTATTTCTTTGGATGTTGTTACTGACTTCAACAGGAGCTGCGGAATCTAGGAGCCTAGGTATGTCAAATTTGTTGTGAAAACAAAAGGAAGAGACTGTTAACTGTTGAAGGAAACTGCAGTACTGTCTGCATCTGGTTTGTTGTGGTAGGATCATTTTTAAACAGTAAAAGTTTCAGTCAAAGTTCACCCTAAACTTCAGTACAAGGAGGGAAAAGGATCAGGGATTTGCTTCTATTTCTTAATCTAGGGATGATAATAGGATTTCTGCTGCTAGTGGAGACTTGTTAAATTTCATTTGACTGCATTTCTTCGTCTAATGAGATGGTCGGAATTGCCCCTTTCTTGTTACAATTAGATTGTTCATGACTGACCAGAAGTATTCTGTTTGCTCTTGAGATGGGGACATTACTTAATTTCCAGGAAGACCACATCTCAGAAGTGACTATACTAGTACTTTTGTTTCTGTCTTGGCTGCAGTAGGGGAGTATGGAAGTCTGAGAAGAAACTGTTCTCAATTAGTTACTTAGAAACTACTTTTAAAGCAGAAAAAAATGAAGAGCGGGTACATGAGGGAGGGACAAAGTCAATTTTATAGCTACTTCTGGATTGCCTAAAGATGCTCTTCAAACAAACATGAAAAGCAATGCAGTTAAGTGTTCAAAACTAAATTATTTGTGAGATTGTACTGCAGAAATGACTTGTCCAGCTTAAACATACTCAAAAAAGTAAAAATTGGACAGATGAAGTCTTAGTGTAAATGAATGCAGCTCCTTTGGTACTGTCATATCTTCTTGAAACAAGTTGTAATTATATTTATATTGCTGAAAAAGAAGGAGCCATGTCCTACTGAAATGGAGCTAGTTCTCTGAACACTATTCAACCTTCTCTAAGCAGACAAGTGTTTTAAAACCCCTCTATTATTTGTATTTTGTCAGCTATTTGTATTTCAAGGTACCAGTCAGGTTAGGCTCCTGTTGTGTAAAGAACCATGCCAGACTTAGGAACAGAGAATACCTTCCTCATAGAATTTATAATTAAATGGACTTGGCATGGATTAGTAGGATATTGAATTTTGCTACTTGTTTTAATTCATTGCAGCCCTCTTACCGGAGAAAATAAGTAGAGCAACATCAAAATTTAACTACTTTTGATGATGTGTTTAGGTTTGCTTCATGAAATATGTAAAGTATGACAACTAGACATAGAACTAATAGGTGTAGATAATTTAACAAAGGCAGTTGTAGAAAATTTAGGAGGGACAGAGATAAGAGAGTAGCACATGGTCAATGTCTGGCATAGTGGTCATTATGAGGTACTGTTATTTCATGTGAGCACAGAGTGGTGTGAGCCACAAAGAGGCATAGAATCTAGATGATAAGATGGTTCATTAAAAAACCCTTTCTTTCCTTTTGTCTTACCAGTTTGAAAAAGCATGACCATATGGCAGGGTGATTTCATACAGGCTTTGTTTAGATAGAGCAAAAGGGAAAATACATGAACAAGTTCTACTTCCTCTTTGTTACCTGACACTACTTTCTGAATGATAGCATCAGGTATACTTGATATATTTTCACTTTTATGTCTTATAAAATCTTTATTATTTAGACTTTCTGTATCATTGTGATATTTACAACTCATCTAAACTGAAATAAGACATTAATTTGCACTGATGATCAGGACAAATGGTGGGATGTAGACAGGAACCAACATGTAAAACCTTTTCAAAATATCTAAGCTATCCTATTAACTGAAGATACTGGAGTGCTGGGCACTGTGATGTTATGGGTAGTCTAGGAGAATAATCATTATCCAAGAAGAACAGAAAATTTGAAGGATTTAGAAGTCTGAATGAAACTGTAGATACAGAAAAGGCTACTTGAAGAAGGAATATTTAAAGCAGATAGTGCAAGTGATGACAACAGTTTTATATCAGAAGGACTGATATTTAGTCTAACATGCCTCCGGTAGTCTGGACAGTTGGAGTAAATGAGGTAAATCATAATCCTATTTTGCTTTCATGTATTTCTGGAGATTAAAGATTTCCATGTACACTCAAATGTCTTGCATAGTCTGTTGCAATTAGGTCTTCATTAATGAAGCTGTGTGTACACATTTGGTTTTAATAGTTTCCACAGGAAGGGAAAGTATTCTTTCATTACGTAGATTCATAAAGTGAGATTTTTTGAGTGGCCAGCTCTGCTTGCCTTAGCTGTGCCACCAGCAAGAAAGGCCTGCTAAGTAAGTTCTGACTAGAAAGAGAGAAAATTGGTGAATGCCTTTGCAGTGGCATTCAGTGTAGTACAGTTCAAGCAGTGCCATTGACTGGTCAGTCACTGACCTTCTGATGCCAGCATAAGCACTTCATTTCACCTTTCCATGCCTCACTTTCACCATCTGTAAAATGTCTCTGTAAAGGACTTTGGGCTTCTCTGTACCAATGACTAAGGTGAATGTAGTCACTGGGGAGTGAGTTACTTGTTACTTACCATTTATTTAGGCTTAGCAGAGTAGCTTCCAAGGCAAGAGATTTCCCTTAGGAAGAGAATGGTGCCATTTCGGATGAGAGAGAAGCTTAATTGAAAAAGTAACCCTGAACTATGCTGAAGCCCCTAGAACCGTACCCAGGTTTTCTCAATACACTGTATAGCTTCATGATGACTTAAGTGGGCTGAAAGCTCATACCGGGGTTAAGTATAACATATGACAAATGTAACTCCCACACAGTCATGAGGAACAGAGTCTTCCTGTTTATTCTGCAGACAGTCATTGCACTTTTTCTGCTCGCAGAGCTGTGTTGTCTTAACACAGATAATTAAGGAAAATGACAGCAGCAGAATATAAAGTGTTGTTGAGGTAGGAAGTTCCAGATTGACATCCTTGGAGGCTGATCAAAATTTCATACCACTCCATCTCCCGGTGAAGAACAGAGTATGGGCTCTGGTAGAATAAGTTTCTCTCTGCTGTACTGTGAAAGATCAGCTTTTACATCCAAGTGTAGGTGTCTGCTGCGATCATCAGCTTGCTGCAGATGGTGTGGTGCACTGTGACAAGGTAAAGTCACCCTCTTCTCCATCTCTGCTGTATGGAACTACTGTGTGAATGTGGAAATGAAACTAGTTCATCTGGCTTGGAGTGGGCAGGATGCAAGCACTATGCAAGCTGTATAATTGTTGGTTAGTGAAGGAAGAGAATCCCAATTATAGTATTAGTGTTGGCTGATAATTCCTAAACCAAGCTTATAATATTTTTTTAAGATATAAGAGGTGTATGTCATTGTAGTACAGATCTGACTTCTTTTTTCTTTTTAAATTTGCTTTTTGGCATTTTTATTGACAAGCTAGGATGGCAATCAAAGAGACTCTGTAGAGAAGGAACATATTTCTCCAAAAATGGAGATACTCTGGTGTTTTTCTTTGAGGGGGTGTAATGTTTCTAGGCTCTTAAGTGACAATATATTTAATTAGTAAAGGGGTGAGCTCTGTTCATCTTGATTAAAACTGCCCAACTGCCTGCCCATACTGTGATAATTAATGTGACATGTTTTGAGTAGTCAGATGATGTCCTACACATCACTAAGCATATGCCTGATTTTGCTGGAAACTGGAGGTGGCTGATTTCCATTGGGGTAAGCATTGTCATTAGGTAGGCTCTGGGTAGCATGTGAATTCACAGAAGGCTATGGAAAAGGAGTAGGGTTGCTGTGGATTTAAGGCCATGTCAGTGACCTCCCAGAAGATGACGGATGAAAACAGGGTTATAAAGTAGATCAACTCATCTCAACCCTAGGTTGAGATGAGAATGCCTGTAGGACTTCTCTATCTGTAGTGCAAAATGGACCCCTTATAAGTTCAATTTGATGGAAAGGAGGCTGCTGAAGCATGTTGCTCTTTCGCTGAGGCAGATCAATTTCAGTTTACAGGATAAGCAGAACAGGTAATGTTGTGGTAAAAACACCTACCTCTTGTACAGAGATGTACATCTGCAGTATGAAAGAGCTGAATGCTGCTGCCTGTTTGGGCCAGCACACCCATGTGGGGAAACCTTGGCTTTTCCACACAGTTCCTATTCCAGCCAGTGCTTCAGCCCCACTATAGGTGTGGAGTGCACCAGAGATGTGCAGCTTAGTTTAGCATCTGTATTCAATGAAATGCGTTATCTGACTCTTAGGTAGTGCTCTTCTGTTGCAGATCTGATGATGAGAATAGCTATGACTTGTTTTGCAATTGGGGTGACTGAAGTATAAGGAGATCATCTAGCTCAGTGGCAAAGTTGGGGCTGAAATCCATATTTCTTGCATGGTTTATTGATTTACATGTTTTTTTTCCCCCAGTTTGTCCTGCCAAAGCCCAGTGAGTTGTGTAGCACATGGACGTGTCTCATGGGAGAGAACTTATTCGTGACTGCAAGGTGGTAATGCTCTTGTCCAGGAGCAAAGTGCTTTGCCATCATAATCAGAGAAGAGTCAGTGGCTGTCAGTGTTTCCATACTTCTAAACTCTACACTTCCAATTATTAAAACTGTTAGGGTCTAGTGTCAGGAGACAGTTGACTGGTAAGAAATGATACTGACTGTAAATAATACCATATTTTACCTTCAGGTCTCATTTCAGCATGGACAATGCAGCTGAATTCATGTGGCAGCTGGAAGATTCGCACAGCAGAGCAGAACAGCAAGAGCAAAACCCTGATGATGGAGACAAAGCTGAAGTGCCAGGACAGCCTGCAAACAGCAAAGACAAGCCAAACAACAAAGACAAGCAACCTCAGAGCCATACCCTTCAGTGGCAGACTCTAGGAAAACAGTTTGTAGAGTATGAGCAGCTGGCTCCATTTCTAATCCCAGAGGAGCAACAGAGAAGACTGCTGGACTTTCTTCCTCTCTTCTTAAAGGTTTGTTTTCCTTCCTGTCTTTGTTGCAGATGCCAAGGATGAAAATTTGAGTTTCTGTTGCTCTGTCTGCCAGTGGAGTTAACTGGAGCATAATCCCTTTGCCTAGGGGATAATTACTTTTATTCCACTGGGAGTCTAGGGAAACAGTGTCTTCTCTTACCTAACTAACCAGCTATGGTAGCATGCAAAGAATATATGGGGGAGCACTACTTTACTTTCATGCGTGACTAAATTTTGTTCTTGGAATCAAGGGGTATTTTGATGACATAGGCATGTTTCAAAGTGAGTACCCTGTGAAGAGATGGTTTCATGTCTGCCCATCTATTTTACATACTTAGTGGGTGGTTAAGCACAGTTTCAATCTGGGAAAATGTTGTGGAACACAGCCAGCTAGGAGGAATGCAGGGTTACAGACTTAAGACAGAATTTTTGGGTTAATGACAGTGCTAAAGTCTAATTTTAGGGTTTGAGAAAGAAGTGGTGTTAGAAATGAGGAAACTGTGCCATGAGGAGAGGAAGGTCATACTGTGGGTGAGGGACACTAAGAACTAGAACATTTCAGACAGCAGGGTGGCCTACCTCATGCCCTTCCATCAGCAAAGAATTTCTTAGATGATCATATTAAAAGATGAAACTGGAAGAGCTCTGTATTGAATGGAAGCCTTATGAATTGCTTTTGCTTGTCTGTGAAGCATGGAGGAAACTGAATGGACCATACAGTGACAAAGTAGCAGAACTTATACTGAGAGGAGCAGAAAGCCTGGCCTGTATTTAAATGTACTGTGGCCATGTGTAGTACAGAAGAATTGTTTTTCTCTTGAATTACCTTGGGAATTTATGGGTATCAAATCTGAGTTTTTACACTTTCTCATTGTGTATGTCTTTCAGTAAGAAAATAAAAGCTTTTTTTTTTTGGTGAAACAATATTTTAATGATGGCATATTTCAACCATCTGTAGCTGTGAGTGACTGAACTCAGATCTGTCTGTTTCCTACCTAGCTGAGCTGGTTTTCACAAAATGAGTCAGTGGGTGCCGTGGAACGGACTCAGTCAGAGACCAATATGATCAGACAAAAAGTCATTTATTGCAAAGCATTAACTCCTTATATACTATTGCTTACACACACCTACAGCAATTTGGCATATCATGATTGGATACTTGTCTTGAAGACCCTGAGTGACTAACATATAATTGGTTAAGCACAGGTGTGAGAACTTGACCTCGAATGCTTGCCACCAGTCCACAGTTCTCATAACTCAGTGAATTACAGCTTCTTCTTATCTTGCTTGCTTAAGCTTCCTCAGGCCTCCCACGGCCTTGCTGTATCCCTCGGAGTTACTCAGAGCTCATGTACCAAATATCCATTCTCCTGTGAGAACACTGTCTCCACAAGTGGGTAGGTGAAAAAAAAAAAGTTAATGGTGTGGTCACCCTCTTTAAATGAAACATAGAAAGTACCATTTATATGGCACATAAAAAGTGATACCGTAGTGAGAGGGACATCTTGAACTGCGTGTGCAAGGAAACCACTGTGCTCAGGGCTATGAAATCTTTGGTGTCCATGACAGCAAAGCATAAACATTTCACTCATCTGAATGGAGCATGAAGCTTGTAAGTCATTGTGCAGAGCAGGGCTCCGAAATCAGTGTGGGTGCTAGTGTCAGCTAACAGCACTGAAACAAATCACTCAGTGTCGGTGTGGTGCAAATAACTAAATTGTGAGTAGGATCTGGTCATGTTTATGGTGAAGAGTTTGCTGTGCTCAAGTAAAAGCTTGCCTTGGTCCAAGGCAGTCCAGAAAAAAATGAATGTAAGGGTCTGAAAAGGCAATGAATTCATAAAGTAGAGGCAGAGAATCATCCTTCTCATCTAAATGGCCTATAGGTATTTGTGAATAGGGAACAAAACTTTCATTTTTCACCACTTTCTCAACTTCTGGATTTGTTGGCATAAAAGAGTATCCCTCCTGGACCAAAGGCTATATTTAAGCATAAGCAGTGTTTCTCTGCATATGTGCCTGTCACTGGCAACAAATCTCTCTCTCTGCTTATGACACTTGCATGTAATAGGGCAGGCTTGGCTCTCTTGGGAGCTCACCAGTGCTTTAATAGATCTCAAAAATTCTGGCTATACAAAGGGGCAGAATTCATTCCTCAGCCTTAAAAGAATGTTTTTAAAAATCATCTCAGAACTGATATTCTGAGTTTTCACCTTCTTATGCCATGGATCTGACTTTTAAATGTCACACCGATAACTGCACTTTTCTTTTTCTGAGACAGCACAACAAGAAGGTACAATCTTTTTGCTTTGAGAAAGAGCCATCTATTTTGTTTTTCTTAAAGCTGTTTTCAGACCTTCTGTCTGCCTTCCTCTCGAAGGTCCATGGAAAACATACAGCCTTAATGCTTTGAGCATATAAATTCATCACAACAAAGATAAGCTTTGCTGTGGAAGATCCAAACTGTCTCTCCAAACTGCTCCATCCCCCTCTTGTAAGCAATGTATTGCAGGCTTTTTGTGAAATTCTTCTGTTGAGATTTTCCTGTCTGAAATTTACAATGATATATGAATTCCCATTTGTCAAGGCTTCTGAGTTCTGTGATGGTTTTTGTTTTTAAATACCATACCATGAATCTGAAGTAAGCAAGTCTTGGACAAGATGGGATTATATAGAACAACTTCAGATTTGCTGATCATTAAGTATGAATAGCAAGAATGCCTTCCACCTTAAGGTCATTTTTTGGAGTGAAACTTTCAAAGGACTGAGGAAGTTGTTGTTACTGAATGAAGGTGATGAAAGCTATAAAATCTAGAAGTGTTAGGAATTAAAGGTTGGAGAGCAAAGCAGGAAATTGCTTATTTTTCATGACACATGAGAAATAAACTTTAGTACCAGTGGGATCAAAGACATCTATTCCCCAGGAGGCAAGCTGAGTAATGCTAAGGGACATACAATGTTGTGCATGTGTATACCATTTCCCTTCTGTACAGCTGAACTTCACATGCTTTAGGGTTGTAGAAAGTGATTTCCTGAATTGCAGTAATACTCACAAGGAGGGGATTTTAAATTCCTAGAGGATATTTCAGCTACAGAATATATTCAAAATAGAGATGTGAACTTCTCATTAACTTAACACTTGATTTTGTGTCCTAAGAGAGAGTTTTTTCCCCTTTACTTTTCTTTGATGTATCAGTGGAGGTTCACAGTGCCTTGTAGGTGCTTAGGTTCAGCTGCATGACTACAGCAATTTGGCCTCACACCATTGATTTAGGAATACATTGTGGAGGACCTGACCCCTTAGATTTGAGTTATCATGTACTTCACCATATGACTTGTACTCCCTCCGTGTACCAGCTCTCTGTGCTAAGGCCCTGGGCTGGCCTGGGGAAACACATCTCAGTTTGAGTTATACATGTTATGAAGTTCTTACAGAAACTACTTCACTTCCTCCTGTTTATTAAGGGACTCTATGTAAGTCATCTCCCTCCCTGGGGAATTTTCACCTTCTGCTTTTCCTTTTCTTATTTGATTATGCAATGCCAGTGCATCTCTGTCCTTTTGTTTCAGAGTGCTTTAGCTCTTACTCAGTTGGCTGGAGAGAGAGGGCACTAACCAGGAGCCACCTGGGGTGTGGGGGCTCATTACTCACTGATACTCCCTGATGTAGAAGGAAAAGTTGTAGGAGGAAAATGTTAGCCATCTGCTTGTGATTCAGGCCTAGGCTGGGAGTCATTCTAATGTGCCTTCTATCTTTCCTTTGGGGGCCTCAGAAAGTGTCAGAATGTTCTATTATATGGATGGCTTTTGAGCTAGCATCTGTCCATGGAGCATGGAAAAGGAAGGACAGATGGCAATAGCAGACACAGGGACCTTGTGACAAAATCTTAAACATGTAGAAACAGACATAAGAGGAAGAAAGAAAATCAGATTACATTGATACCATATTATTTGAGTTTCCTCTGAAGCCAGATATCCTAGAATGGAGTCAGGTAGATACTCTTCCAGGCATAGATGTTTTATAGGCTCAAAGATGACTATGGATCTCATTAGTTCTGCTCTTAAAGAGGAGTGTATTTTAGAGGTTGGTGTCTCAGTCACAGGAAGATCACCAATAAAATCAAATCAGAACTTTAGTGGCCTGGTCTGTAGTGAGATGGACTAGCTAAGTATTTGCACAGTGATAGCATTTGCCAATTGTTGCTCTCATGCTGCATCTTTTAAAATTTAGTCTGCTCTTTCTGTTAGCAGAAGAATGATTATAACAGGTCCTTTCTGAAGGGTTTAGAGTGTGTTTCTCTTTCCTGCAGAGGAGCAGGAAATCACTGGTTTCTTACGAAAAGCGTATAGCTTAAGACAAGCATTGTGTATTCTGTGGTTGTAGGTTTCTTGTCATTGTGTTTGCCCAGCTTGCTTCTGCTCTTTGCAGATCTTCCCTCACTTCTGATTCACAAGTGCAGGAATTGGTGAATTTTGCTCCTGCAGCTGAGGTTTTCTTAAAATCATTTGTGGTCAAAATCTGAATAAAACTAGCCCTTGTTTAATAACATTGATTGATTGATTGATTGATTGAAAATTAATTGATAGGTATTCTGTGTGATTGCATTTCACTCTTTTGTAGCCCAGAAAAAAAAAAAAAAGAAGAGTTGGGTACAGTTTCACAGGTCAATGCAGTAAAATGAATAAAAGTAGGTGCTTGCCCGATTGCCAACAGCTGACTGACAATTCATGAGGAGAGAAATAGCTTGTCCACAAGCTGCCATCTGCAAGGAAAGAACAAGTAATTAAAAGCAATGGTAGGGAAGGAAATAATGTTTGTAGAGGATGTTCTTTCACAAAGAGTTGCCCTAATTTCTTGGCAGACAGTGTTATGGAGCATCTGCTCCAAAGTATTTTAAGAGAACAGATGTCTTATTATTTCTGTTACCTTCCTTTCCTCATCTGGCCTTACAGTTTGATTTTTCTGATCTTTTAAAAGAAGGAGACTTTTCTATGCAAAATTGTCAAGGTTGCTAATACAAAGGTGTTTCAGCCTTGTATTTAAGGGTGAATGCTGCATTATTGCTAGTACATTGATGCATGTAGTATTAGATGTTCCGTGTAAAAGTAATGGTACCTGATTCTCAGAGTTGGGTGCAATAGTATTCGTCTACTGCAGTATTTTATATTGGTTTTGAATTATCTTCCTCCCTCCCCCAGAGTCAAGGCTAAAAAACATTTGTTTTGTCATACTCAGGGCTGAGAACCATCAGGACTTGCTCTTGTTACTCTTGCTAGTTTTGCATTTAATTGCTTGTTCTTTATTAAATATATACATAAACTCATGTATAAATTGTTTAGAAACTTGTCTATAAATTTGTTTTCCTTGGCTAGTTATGCATTTAAGCCTATATCATCCACTCTAAATAGGGGTGCTTATTATAGCATAGGAAACATTTACAAATCCTGATCTGGTAAACATTTACTGCCATCATCACAGCATTTTAGAAGTGCCATGTTTCCTATTGGTACTGACCTGTACTAGTAATGTAAGCTGGCTTATAATGTTGTGAATTCCTAGCCAGGCAGAGGTGTCACTCCACGCTTAGAAGCCTATATCATAACCTCATAGCCAGATTGGTTAGGAAACTCCTGTTGCTGCAAAATCATATCTATATCCATACAGTTGTTTTTTTCAGCTCCTTTCCCCATGCTTCCTTTTAGAACCATAGAAACATAAAATAGTTAGAGTCGGAAAGGACCCTAAGATCATGAAATTCAAACCCCACCACCATGGGCAGGGACACCTCACACTAAACCATGTTACCCAAGGCTCTGTGCAACCTGGTCTTGAACACTGCCAGGGATGGAGCTGTCACAACTTCCTTGGGCAACCCATTCATAGAATCATAGAATAGTTAGGATTGGAAAGGACCTCAAGATCATCTAGTTCCAACCCCCCTGCCATGGGCAGGGACACCTCACACTAAACCATATCACCCAAGGCTTCATCCAACCTGGCCTTGAACACTGCCAGGGATGGAGCATTCACAACCTCCCTGGGAAACCCATTCCAGTACCTCACCACCCTAACAGGAAAGAATTTCTTCTTTATATCCAGTCTAAACCTCTGCTGTTTAAGTTTCAACCCATTACCTCTTGTCCTATCACTACAGTCCCTAATGAATAGTCCCTCACCAGCATCCCTGTAGGCCCCCTTCAGATACTGGAAGGCTGCTATGAGGTCTCCACGCAGCCTTCTCTTCTCCAGGCTGAACAGCCCCAACTTTCTCAGCCTGTCTTCATATGGGAGGTGCTCCAGTCCCCTGATCATCCTCGTGGCCTCCTCTGGACTTGTTCCAAAAGTTCCATGTCCTTTTTATGTTGAGGACACCAGAACTAAACAGAGGGACCTTGACACACTTGTGAGGTGGGCTGATGCCAACCTCATGAAGTTTAACCATGTCAAGTGCAAGGTCCTACACCTGGGTTGGAGCAATCTCAGGCACAGCTACAGGTTGGGCAAAAAGGAAATTCATGGTAGTCCTGTGGAGAAGGACTTGGGGGTGTTGGTCAATGAGAAAATGAACGTGAGCCAGCAGTGTGCACTCAAAGCCCAGAAAGCCAATCCAGTGCCTCACCACCCTAACAGTAAAGAACTTCCTTATATCTAATCTGAACTTCCCTGTTTAAGTTTGAACCCATTACCCCTTGTCCTGTCACTACAGTCCCTAATGAAGAGTCCATTCCCAGTATCCTTATAGCCCCCTTATGAGGTCTCCACACAAGCCTTCTCTTCTCCAGACTGAACAGCCCCAACTTTCTCAGCCTGTCTTCATATGGGAGGTGCTCCAGTCCCCTGATCATCCTTGTGGCCCTCCTCTGGACTTATTCCAACAGTTCCATGTCCTTTTTATGTTGAGGACACCAGAACTTAACACAATACTCCAGGTGAGGTCTCAGGAGATCAGAGTAGAGGGGCAGGATCACCCCCTCTGACCTGCTGGCCATGCTTCTTTTCACAGAATCACAGAATCCCAAAGTTTGGAAGGGACCTCGAAAGATCATCTAGTCCAACCCCCCTGCAAGAGCAGGGTAACCTAGAGTACATCACACAGGAACTTGTCCAGGCGGGCCTTGAATATCTCCAACGTAGGAGACTCCACAACCTCCCTGGGCAACCTGTTCCAGTGCTCTGTCACTCTTACAGTAAAGAAGTTCTTCCTGATGTTCACATGGAACCTCCTATGCTCCAGTTTACACCCATTGTCCCTTGTCCTACCACTGGATATCACTGAAACATCATCCTGACACCCACCCTTTACATATTTGTAAACACTGATGAGGTCACCCCTCAGTCTCCTCCAAGCTAAACAGACCCAGCTCCCTCAGCCTCTCCTCATAAGGGAGATGTTCCATTCCCTTAATCATCTTTGTGGCTCTGCGTTGGACTCTTTCAAGCAATTCCCTGTCCTTCTTGAACTGAGGGACCCAGAACTGGACGCAATATTCCAGATGCAGCCTCACCAAGGCAGAGTAGAGGGGGAGGAGAACCTCTCTTGTACTACTAACCACACCCTTTCTAATGCACCCTAGGATGCCATTTGCCTTCTTGGCCATAAGGGCCCATTGCTGGCTCATGGTCATCCTCCTATCCAGCAGGACCCCCAGGTCCCTTTCCCCTTCACTCCTTTCCAGCAGGTCAACCCCCAACCTGTACTGGTACATGGGGTTGTTCTTCCCCAGATGCAAGACTCTATACTTGCTTTTGTTGAATTTCATCAAGTTTCTCCCTGCCCAACTCTCCAGCCTGCCCACGTCTTGCTGAATGGCAACACAGCCTTCTGGTGTGTCAGCCACTCCTCCCAGTTTGGTGTTTGGCACACTCAGTTCCCTCATCCAGGTCGTTGATGAAAATATTAAACAGCACTGGTCCCAGCACTGACCCCTGAGGGACTCCACTAGTCACAGACCTCCAGCTAGATTCTGCCCCATTGACCACAACTCTCTGCCTTCTTCCTTTCAGCCAGTTCTTGATCCACCTCACTACCTGATCATCAAGCCCACACTTCCTTAGCTTATCTATGAGGATGCTGTGGGAGACAGTATCAAATGAAATCAAATAAAATTTTAATGCAGCCCAGGATATGGTTGGCTTTCTGGGCTGCGAGTGCACACAGCAGCTGGCTCATGTTAATTTTCTCGTTGACCAACAGCCCCAGATCCTTCTCTGCAGGGCTGCTCTGAATCTCTTCTCTGCCCAGCCTGTAGCTGTGCCTGGGATTGCTCCGACCCAGGTGTAGGATCCGGCACTTGTCATGGTTAAACTTCATAAGGTTGGCATTGTCCCACCTCACAAGTGTGTCACGGTCCCTCTGGATGGCATTCCTTCCCTCCAGTGTAATAACTGAACCACACAGTTTGGTGTCATCAGCAAACTTGCTGAGGGTGCACTCAATCCCACTGTCCATGTAACCAGCAAAGATGTTGAACAAGATTGGTCCCAACACTGATCCCTGAGGGGCACCACTCATTTCTGGTCTCCAGCTGGACATTGAGCCATTGACCACAACTCTTTGCGTGAGGCCATCCAGCCAGTTCTTTATCCACCGAGTGGTCTATCTATCAAACTGATGTCTCTCCAATTTGGAGACAAGGATGTTGTGTGGGACAGTGTCAAATGCTTTGCACAAGTCCAAGTAGATGATGTCAACTGCTTTACCCCCTTCCATCAGTTCCATAGCCTCATCATAGAAGGCCACCAAATTGGTCAATCAGGATTTCCCCCTAGTGAAGCCATACTGTCTGTCACCAAACACCTTGCTGTTTTTCATGTGCCTCAGAATGCCTTTCAGGAAAATCTGCTCCGAGATTTTGCCAGGCACAGAGGTGAGATTGACTGGTCTGTAGTTCAAATTTTTATTTGTAGTTTGAAAGTTTATTTCCTTACTTTGAAACAAAGATTATTTCTGTATGGCAAGAAATTCTGAGTTTGAGCCTTACTTTCCTCCCAAAACGGAGTAGAATTGAAAGGCAGAAATTTGATGAAGGTATTAAAAATATCTACAATAGCAACAAAAAAACAACAACCAAACAACCCCAAACCAAAAAATCTGTAACCTCTTGAGGGTACAGGGTGTTTATGTTGTATTTTGAAAGGGACTACCATGCTTTTTTATATAGATAGTGATACAGGGGCTATGAGGAACATGTTGTTTTGATTGTATTCAGTGTAGAAAATAATGTAAATGCTGTCTAGTAGGTGCATTACATGAATCAAAAGGTAGTTCCTGGTTGACTTCTATATCCTTAGTATCAGGATCCTGTCTGTCTTGTAAATACTGCTTAATGAACTACACTGGCTGCGGAGGGGAGTTTTGGAGGGGAATACCAGCTTTATGTTTGTTTATTTATATTTATTAGTACTTCTCAATCTACCATAAACATGCTGTATCAGAAAGACTTAACAGCTATGCTTGGATTTCAGGCCTGGGAACAGTCTGCTGGAGTAATTGTGTTCCCCAACATTCAGCTGTTAGCAAGTGAGGTTTCCAAGCTTCTGACAAAAGAAATTAAGAGGACTATCAGTGGCAAACCTGCAGGTAATGATCTGATATCACATCCACTGGATCTGCTTCTGGCAATGTGCTGTCATTCAGCAGTCCTCCGTGCTTACCATGAGGGGAAAGAGGAAAGTGCTAAGAGTAGCAAGCTGGATCTTTTGGTAGGGCTTAGCTAGCATAAACATACTAGTTTTTGATGCAGCATCCTAGTTTTGGATGATTACCAGTGAATAGCTGGCCTTGTATGCCATGGTGACTTTGGTTTTGGAACTTCTGTAGCTTGTAATGTATAATACTGCAGATATGCAGTAAAAGAGTAGGCTCTACGCTATTCTGAGGAGCTTTCTTTAATGAGAAAAATACTGCTAGCTACACATGGCTTTCCTCATGGCTATCATACACTGGTCAGTTGGCAGGCTTCATGTGCTGAGCTGCTATTCCCAGTGAAGCTTACCAGTTTGAAATACATAGTTTACACAAACTGACCTGAGCCTGATGCTGAATCAAAATCCTTTTATGTCCTTTTACTCACTTCAATGGACTCCTGCTACTGTAATTTTGTTAAATTTGTCACGCCTGTTAAGAAAGGATGAGTGCAGAATTTTCATCTTTCACTGAGGAATTAAAGTTTAATGTTTTTATGGCAACAGAGGAAGCTCGTCTGGCTTTGGAGCAATTGCTACAACAGAAAGGGGAAGGAGAAGATGGCCATTTGCTGCTGAAATCAGTGTATCTGCTCTCACAGACTGACTTGGTAAGAGAAGTTACTACGGGGTGGGGGGCAGGGGTGTTGGTATTTTGTCTTTGATTTTTCCTTTCTATTTGAGAAGCTGAGTAGCCTCCCCAACAGTGGAACAGCTAAGTTTAGTAATGTTTATGTTATCTCCAATGCTTTGTGCTTCAGCAAACCTAGGGTATGCAGTCTGATGGAGGATACACCCACAGGTTTTGTAGTCCAGGCTTTTCTAAAAGAGGGAAGTAGGGCCTCTGTACTTTCAGGTACCTTTTATTTTGATCATTAGACAGTGGTTTGTACGAGGGTTCCCCTGATTTTATTTCCCCCCCCCTGTATATCACTGCTCTTCAACATTTCTTTGTCAGTCCAAGTTATGTATCAAAAGGATTACTACTAAGGATCTGTCTGCCTGGTAATGCAGGGGTTGGATTTTCCATCCTGAAGCTTCTCACTTTGAAGCATTTCAGAGCATTTCAGAAGCTCTGCTTGTACAGCCATTCTGAACACTGCATGGCATCAAGGATGTGTTTATCCCTGACACTGAGCTGAGCAGCTTGTCTCATTCTTATTCGGATACATGAAAATAAAATCTCGCTGTCATCTTGTAGTGGACATGTTCTGTGTCATAAGGAGCTCTATAAAATTATATATAGTTAGTCACAGCATGACATTCCTGGTGAGGTTTGCACTTTTCATGAACGTAAGACATTGATATTTTTTGTAGCACAAACACTTGCAAAACTTTGTATCACAAACCTCACTTCTCTGTTTAATTTGCTGCTGATTTTTCTTATCATTATTATGTGCCAAGCAGGCACACTGGGACTTTTCAGTAAGTTGTACACAGCAGTAATAAAGATGGGAAGAAAATAAGTGTTGGGAAATATTGTAGAGGAACAGTAACTTTTGCATTTATAAAAGCTATAATTAGAAGTGTGTGTGCAGCTATTCAATATGTTACAAAAGCAAAGGTGTTATAGCTAAATTGCTCTGGTGGGTCAAGGAGGAAATTAAGAATTTGTGCTTTTAATATACCATGCCTCTAGAGCTGCAAGGTGTCCTGTGAATTAATGATAAAGGGGTCAATGACTGTTCCTGGACTTACGGTTTTAGTTGCTAGTTAGTTTGCAGTTTGTGTGTTTTATTGACCATAGTTCTCCTTATGCAAGATATAGTGGGTATCTCTGTCAAAGTTATAGTTCAGATGGAGTGGGAAGTCCTAGGAACACCTATAGCAACACATAGTGTTTACTTCTGCCAGGTGGATTTGTATGGCCATACTATATGAATATATACACACAGTTATGTGCTCTAGAGCATTTGTATGGATACAATGCTCAACTTTTTCATCTGCCATGACTACATTGTGTTGAAACACAGGGAAACTGTGGTCAGCTTCTGCAGGGTATGATTTTTCTTTTCCTTACTTAGAGAACTGTGTGGAATATCATTGGATCTGGCCTTCCAGCAGCTCTGATGCAGTGCCTGTACCTTTTCTTTACTTTTCCTCTGAAGAAAATCAGTGATGGAGAGACAAGTGAGGATGACACCCAAACTCAGGAAATGCTTGTTAAGGTGGGGTGGACTCTCATGAAGTTTATTTGCTCTCGGTACTGAGATATTCATTTAGGCTTTTAGCTGGTGATTTACTCAAACTGCCAAAAAGGAGTAAATTTGGACTGAAAGTTAGTGAAGAAGTATGAGGAGAAGTATAAAACAGTCTGAGATGGTGCACTTTATATCTTTTTTTGTTGTTGCTAAACAAAACACCATGACTTTAAGTGGGAAAAAATCCATGGAAAAAATCTTAGTGGCAGTTCTATTTGTTTTTCACTTCACCTTTTCTCCTAAGATTAGGGGGCATTATTAGGCATTAATATCAAACTATAATCTCCCAGTACCCCAATCCCACCCACCCCACCTCACAAACACACACACACACACACCCAGTGTGTATTTCTTTATCTCTCAGGTATTTGTAAAGGTTTTTATTATAGATGATGTTTGTTTGCTTTTCAGATAATGCTTAACATGTACAGAGAGGAACAAGGTGTAGAGGAACTTCTGGCAGCTGATAAGCTTCAGTCATTAATTATAGCAACTGCTTCCCTCTGGGACCAGTGTAACCACTCCTGGAAAGTACCTACAGGCCGTGTGCTGAGAACAATTTCAAAGGCTCAGACCAAAAACAGCATTGTGTACCTACAAGGTTTGGCTTAGAAATCTGGCTTTTCCTTTTCTGATAGCTCCACTGAGAATGAAAGCTCAAGAAGAGTCTCCCTCGGATAGATTTTTATCTCTACACTCAATTGCAAAGCATGGGCTCTTGGCTTTCTAGACAGGAGCTTTATGTAGTACTAATAGCCATCTGGAAAGTGAAGTTTTTTTCTACAGAAAAAAAAAGTAAAATTATAAGCAAGGGCCAATCCCACCTAATCACAGTAATGCAGGAAAAGATAACGGTGTTGTGGTTTTTTTTTATGGTTGCATTACTCAGTGTGTGAGTCTAAGGCTCATGCATACTCCAAAAACAAAGTTGAGGGCACTGCCAGAGGAGTGGAGTCTTTTGGGACAACTTTATGACTGGTTTAACCACATCCTCATTTCTTCCTAGGTTTTACTAGTGTAAGAATTTTTTTGTTATTAAGTGCTGTCATGGTTTAAAACCAAACCCACACAGCTCGTTCACTCACTCCCCCCCTTGATCCCCCGACCCCTGTAGAGTTGGGAAGGAGAATCCAAAGAATGTAGCCCCCACGGGCTGAGATAAGCACAGCTTAATAGCTAAGGTATAACATAAATCACTCCTGCTACTACTACTACAAATGATAATGATAAAGCCAATAACAAGTGAAGAGAATACAACACCTCACCAGCCACCGACCCATAACTCACCCCACCCTGACCGACCGAGCACCAACCGATACCTCCTCCATCCCCCCAGAGCTCCAGCCATTCTGGGTCTCTCCCGGTTACCTCCTGGGTATGACATGATATGGTATGGAATACCTCTTTGGCTAGCCTGGGTCAGGTGTCCCGTCTCTCCTTCCTCCCGGCCTCCCTCCTTCCCTGGCAGAGCATGAGCTCAGAAAAGGCCTTGGACAAAACCAAACATTTGAGCAGTAACTCAAAACATACTTGCTATCAGCAACCGTTCTCAGCCCGAAAGTCAAAACACAGCACTGCACCAGGTACCAAGAAGGAGAAAAATGACTGCTACTGTTCAAACCAGGACAAGTGCGAAGACAATGAGTCCCTGTTTTTTAGAATTAAATATAAAAATTCTATAATCCAGGCTTTACTGTCAGTATATTGTTTCATGGACCAACTGCATTAAGGTATTTTTATTTTTCAAAATAAAAATTTGGCTTCCTGGGTGAGATTGAAAGACTGAGGAATAATATTGCTTAAAGTACTAAACTGTTGAGACATTTTGAAGCTGTCCTGGGAGGACTGGCCATCAGATTAGACAGGAAAACTAGGCTTCATTGCTCAGAGCAGTATGTGTATATTCCATTATATATGCCTTATTGAGCAAAGAATTAATCTCTGAACTCTGCTTAGAATATGTGATTGACTTAGTCCAAGACAAATATGTCAGCCTCTACTTACCTTGTAACCAGACAGCTGGATTCACTGCATATGAATTTTGGTGAGTGTATGTTTTGGAAGTTTATACTCCTGAGACTGAATAAGCTGCTGGGGATTAAGTAAAGAAATGCACGCATACTTTAGAACCAGAAATGTTCTTCATGTAGCCTCTGAAATGAATGTCGTGTTCATCTATCCTCTTGTCTTTTCTTTCTAAAAAAAGAGTTAACTAACTGCCATTTTACTGGGAAGTAACTTTTTAGACTTGATGTTCTGTTGTTAGGAATTTTGAACTTGTTTTACTGTCAGTTCTTAAATACCTGCTATATTGTTTCCCCACAGCTGTGGACTGCATTAAAATAGCTATTCAGAATCTCTTTAAAGTGGCTGATACCCTACCTGCTTGTGATGTGTGTGAAGCTGCTAGTATTGTCCTGTGCTTTGTGAAAGATTCCTATCCCATATCCTCAGCTTTATTAACAGAGTTTGAAAACAATGATGGCTACCAACTCCTGCTAAAAATTTTACTGAGGTAAGTAGAGAGGTTTTGAGTGTCATTCTAGAGGGTGATAAAATGTTATTTTCAGAACACACAGTGGTCTTTTTTACAATATGGCTTATGTAGGTAATCCTGTGTGGATGTAAAGATCACAATACTGGATCTTTCATTGCTGTTTTAGGAAGGGAAGCAGTACATAACTTCTTCTACTGAAACCATAACAGAAATTAACAGTAGGAGAAGTTAGTCTACGAGTGGCACAGTGACTTACTGAGCACAAGACAAAGGTTCTTCATCAATTAATATTAAACTGGGCATAGGTCAGAGACGTATGTCACAGTTAAGATGAATACAAGAATACAGTCTTTTTGACAGGTAAACCTAATCTCCTTGCTGTGGAGAAAACAAACAAACAAACCACACCCAAACTTATATCTGAAAAGGTTGTTCTTCAGAGCTGAGATGAATATGAACATACCAGGAAAAAAAAATCACTAGTTCTCCTAATCAGAAGTACAAAGTAGAATGTTTTAGTCTCCTTGTCTCCTTGCATTGTCTAACCAGGTTCTGAGTTTGCAATGTCAAAACAGCACATTATACTACTTCCTTAGGCAGCACTTAGTAACTTTGTTCTAGCTTTCTTTTATGTCATATGAAAAGAGCATTTCCAGATCTTCTCAGTTTAAGGCAGTTTCCAGGTTGAAAAGGACCTTAAGATCATCTAGTTCCAAACCCCCTGCCATGGCCAGGAACACCTCACACTAAACCATGTCACCCACGGCTCTGTCTAACCTGGCCTTGAACACTGCCAGGGACGGAGCATTAGCATTCCACAGCTTCCCTGGGCAGCCCATTCCAGTATCTCACCACCCTTACAGTAAAGAACTTCTTCCTTATATCCAATCTAAATTTCCCCTGTTTAAGTTTCAATCCATTACCACTTGTCCTATCACTACAGTTCCCAATGAAGAGTCCATCCCCAGCATCCTTATAAGCCCCCCTTCAGATACTGGAAGGCTGCTATGAGGTCTCCATGCAGCCTTTTCTTCTCCCAGGCTGAACAGCTCCACCTTTCTCAGCCTGTCTTCATACAGGAGGTGCTCCAGTCCCCTGATCATCCTCGTGGCCCTCCTCTGGACTTGTTCCAACAGTTCCATGTCCTTTTTATGTTGAGGACACCAGAACTGCACACAATACTCCAAGTGAGGTCTCACGAGAGCAGAGCAGAGGGGCAGGATCACCTCCTTTGACCTGCTGGTCACGCTTTTTTTGATACAGCCCAGGATATGGTTGGCTTTCTGGGCTGCGAGTGCACACTGAAGCTGGCTCATGTTGTTTCTCATCAGCCAACACCCCCAAGTCTTTCTCCACAGGGCTACTCTGAATCTCTTCTCTGCCCAACCTGTAGCTCTGTATTCTTGTATTATTCTTGCTGTGTAATTCTCTTATCTCTTCTCCAACACTTGCAGGAACTTTGATCCCTGGCCAGTACATTAGACTGAGGGGAGTATTTTGTAATTTAGATCTAGGGGACTGTAATTTGAATCATGAATCCAAAGGTGTCTGTAGGTGAATGTGACTTCTCATGATTTTTGGATGGTGCAGCATAATTAACTTACAATTGGAAAAAGTGTTGTCTTTTTCTGACTATGTTTTCTTTAGTTACTGTAGATTGACTAACTCTCCCTTATAAATAACCTCTGTGTAGATGTATATTTCTAATTAAATTGGGTCCACATAAGGACAGAAACACCCCATCTTTGATCAGTAAGGGCTATGGCTGCCCCCATCCTTTGAAAGTGATGTGGGACAGAAACAGCATACAAGTGCACAGGGCTTCTGATTAATCTCCCTTGTCAGCATATACTGGCAGAAAGAGAGAGAAAGAGAGCTGCTTTCCTGAACATTTTGTGTGACCAAGTTTCTTCTTCTCTAATGTTCGGGATTTCTTTTTCAGGTAAAAAGAATCCTGCTGAACACTTGCTTTCCTTCCAAAATGGATACTGGCATTTGCCCTGGATTCCCCCCCCCACCATTTCTTGTTTGGATTAAACCAGAGCGTTTGTTTCGTTTTCTTCCAAAATTTCCACAGCTTCCAGTATCAGTCTGTTGCTCTACCACTATCCATGCCTAGATACTGCAGATGTCTTTCAGAATTGATCCCTTTAAGCAGTGCAGAGTAGGAGGTAGTGAATGCTCCATCCCTGGCGGTGTTCAAGACCAGGTTGGATGAAGCCTTGGGTGATATGGTTTAGTGTGAGGTGTCCCTGCCCATGGCAGGAGGGTTGGAACTAGATGATCTTGAGGTCCTTTCCAATCCTAACTATTCTATGATTCTATGATAAGCAGCTTTCTGCTTTTAACAGACTCTCATTTCAGTCTGAACTGTAGCAAATCTGGGGTTACAGTTCAAGCTATTTCCTTACTAGGAGAGACTTGCTGTCTCCATGTCTGAGTCACAAAGCTCAGGAAATGAAATATTTTTCCCTTTCTAAGGGCTGAGATTTTTCTGGTTTTTATCTCAGCTAGTCCTTTACCTTGCCAACAACATGCCCACCTCTTAATGTGAAGTGCCTGATTTAATTTTTGATTTCTCAGAAAATAATTCTTTTTTCTCCCTAAACCAAGAACTTTTTGAGATAATTATTTTTTTCTTTTTTTTAGGTACATGTAAATAGACTAAATTTCAACATTTAGCTTCCTTTTCTTCAGAAGACAAGTACAGTGTCACTTCAGTTTTCTTCTTCAGTTTTTGTTTGAATTCAGAATGTGCTGCCCAGGTGTGGAGTTACTGTTTGTAAGATGATTAAACAAGTTGCAGAATTAGACAGTAAGGCAGCAAAATAAGCTGGGAAGGAGCAGGGACTAAAATGGGTAGCTCCTATGTGTTCACTACCTGGTGATAAATCCAAAATATTTACATTCCTAAGGCATGAGCATATGACTGTCCCAAATTTTCTTCCTAGATGTGAAGGGTTGCAGCAAAATGAAGGAGACCCCTATCTAGATGAGATCTTGGACATGCTGACTTGCCTTACAACTTGTGGAAAAACTGAATTGAAAGTTTCTGGCAATATTGTACACCCGCAATTACCTCACTTTAATTTTGAATGGACACGGTCTTCTGGTACAGTATATATATATATATATATATATATATATCTGTGGTTGTGTAGGTGGGCCATAGAAGAACAACGTTTTATTCATTATGTGTCTTAATATGGTAGGAAGAGTAGAAAATGGAATCTTCTGATCTATGTGTTTAATCCTGTATCAAACTGAACTGACTATCAGCTGTAGGGTCCTGATCCAAGGTTGAGAATCTGTCTCCAAATCACATCCCCTGTGCCTGTGATTTCTTTTCTACTTTCAGACATGATTTAATATTGTAGTTATGGTGCTTGCAGTCTTAAATAGCATTGACATAAAAATGATCTCACCTGTTTTTATCCCACAGGAATGACAGTGAAAAACCTTCAGGCTTTTCAGGTGTTGCAGTCCATTTTCCAGAAAAGTAATGATCAGTACCTGTGCAAAAGAGTCTTGGCAGCAATCGATACCATATGGGCCTGGGACACAGTCAACTTCTTTCTTCTGGAATGGACACTACAACCTATCAACCAGTTAATTGACATAATCCATTTCAAACCACACACAGTCCAAGTCCAGTTCTTCAGACTAGTGGAGTCCATAGTGCTAGATCTGTCCTATGTTCCCCATGACATTTTGAAGAAGGTTCAGTATTTGATAAAGGAAAACACAGTGCCATTCTGCACCTTAACAGCTCTCCGGTGCCTTCTCACCATGACCAAGAAGGACCTGTTACTTAGTGATATATTCCGTGACTCTGGGCTCTTAGGCCTACTGCTGGCACTTTTAAGGAAGCAAGCTAAGATCCTGAGGAAGTCAGGTACAACTTAATGTTATTCATAATGACTGTTGAAGTAGCCTGATCAATACGAAGAAACTAATCTCTTTCTACAGTCAAATTACAAATTTTATATTCTGTGTAACTAGATTTTGTCTGGCCAAGTGGCCTAGAACACGTAATATATTAACCTGGGTTTTCTCTGAAATCTTCCTTGTTTATCATTCTACTTACTAGCCTAAACAGTTCTGGACTATTCTTCACTAGTCTATTAGTAATTATTCTAGAGAGTACCATTCAGACTACCCTTTAAAAACAGGTCTCAGTTTGGGGTTCTGTAGAACTCCAGCTTTAGAGTAGAGGAAAAAAGAGTTTTTCTCAGTGCTTAGTTTTTCTGAAAATGATACTTAATCCTAACAACTGATTGAAAGCAGTTTCTTGAATTTTGGCCCTATATTACTACCAGCCATTGTCACCTGACATAGATATCTCTTATTATGAAAACAGGAAAGTAATACTCCCGATGTGGTAACTGTGTGGTACAGCCGACTTAAGAGACAGACTCACATAATTAGAAGTTCATAACTGCTATTTTTAAAAAAAGAAAAATGCATTAGCACATTTCCTGTGCTATATGAATTGGGAAATGCCTTAAGATTGCAATGAGATAATTGTTTAATAAAGTAGGAGGGATCCAAAATACTAGGTATAACTTCTGATGCAGCAAGCACAATTGAATTATTTTTGCACATTTATTCCAAACAAGATAAGGAATATTAATTGCAACAGAAGATCTGGAGTGCAGACATCCATTACCTCTGAGGACACTCAGATTTATGTTCTTGATGTCAGAGAACTAGTTTTGTACAAGAATACTTAGATAAGGATTTTCAAGGTTTTCGAAAACTGACCTTCTGCTTATGAGCTGGTACAGAGGTGCTTTATTCTGTCTTGGCATTAATTTCACTGCTTAGATCACTTGGTGATCTAAATTTTATAGAATGAGTGATTGAATGACTATGTAATTTGTAAATTTAGGCACATAGATAGAGAGGAAGTAGGAACACTGTTATTACCACTATTGCCTATAGTTATGCGGGAAGTCCAGACTGCAGAATGTGGAATCACACCTGTGTTTTCCAATCCCAGACTAGACCCTAATAACTAGGGAATGTCTTGCCTGTATTTTGTTGCTCATATTAGGGTTCAATATGAGCAATATTTAAGAGAAAACTAGAATTTGCTGGAGAGCTGGTTTTCTTTCCTGGTTTAATATATTTTAGGTATGGTTAACCAGGTCTTGTATAAATTGTATTATGACTTTTGATATACTGACAGCTGGAACTCATCTGCCTGGTCTGGAGGAAGGCACTGAGAAGGAATTAAATGCCGTGATGCTGAAGATGGTGGCTGCTCTTACTGTGAGGTCTGTGAGGAACACTGGTAAGAAATGACATGACTACATTACTTTTGTGATATTTGGCAGTAAGTGGCCACGATGGAGCACCAACAAATTTTCCAACCTCTATGCTTCAGTGAGAAGTGGTGGGCAACTCTAGAAGAGTAGGGATAACAGGATTTTTAAACAGGAAGAAATGTGTCGAAGGTATTCTCATCCTGCTTAAGGAGCCTTATCCCAGTCGTCAGTCTTCTTCCCTCATCCATGGAATACTTTTGAATTGTTTACATAGAAAATACAAGTTGTCTTGTAGAAAGCAAAACTGTGTGAGTGGTTTGCATACTCTTTGGTCATCCAGACTTTCTTCCATAGTATCTATTATTTGGAATCTTGATGGGATCAGACACATGCTGAGTAGCACACATTTAGAGTTGGCATACCTAACAGGTGTACATGTAGGGAATCTTGTGGAACATAGTAGTACAGAAGTGAGCTCTTCTGAATACTGGAATCCACTCAGTTAATAGTAACTCTTGAATCCTAGAATCTTCATGCTTGCAGCATCTTACAATGCAAATACAGCCACAAATTATCAAACAGTCCCCTTCATAAACTGAAGAGATTTTTAAGCTGAAAATTAGTAAGGAGTCTTTTCATTCATTATTGTATTGGGAAGCTGTCATCTCTGATGATTAGAAGCTATGCTCATCCAGTAATTCTTTCCCTAGATGTACTTGTTCCATTCAGTCTGTGTTGTCTTTAGCTTACCTAGCTGCTCTTCTTGCCTCTCCTGCTGTATCTGTAGAAATGTAGCACTTCACACCAACACTGAAAATCTGCTTGTGAAAACTATAAGTAAAGGATAGTTTACATAACAAATAATACTATGTTTGTCCCCAGTTGTCTTGAAGGACTATGGAATGGTGCCATATATCAAGATATTTTTGGATGATGAGTGCTACAGGAGTGATACTCTCAGCATTTTGGAGCAGCTGTCAGTAATCAACTATGAAGAATATATGAGCATTATTATTGGGGCCCTCTGTTCTTCTACTCAAGGGGAGCTACATCTGAAACTAGATCTGCTGAAGGTAATTAATGTGGCTTCCCACTTGGTTGTTATTTTCTTAGCAAATTGCTCTTAATCTCATACCTAGCACTGTTGTTTTTCCAAGGAAGGTAAGTGCGGAACTTAAAAGAGCCATGGGCTAGTTTTTAATTCTCGTAAATTAGGCACTTTGATTTTTAGCAATGTGTGTAATCAACACCTTCTCTCAGTATCAGATGTTGAAGTATTTTGAAGACTTAAATAGGAAGTATAGAGAAATGGAAATGGTGAAGGACACAGTTGTATGAGCAGTTCTATGTAATGTGACAGTGAAAGGAGGAACAGATGTGAATGAAAGTAGAGGAGAGGTAGAGGGAGAATGTGAGAAGAGGTAAAGGGGTAAGACTGGAAGAGACAGGGTAGGCATGAGATGAACAGCTTGATTCTCTTAGGTTTCCAAGGTTGAAACTTTGCTGTCCTTAATTTTGTCATCTCTCACATACATCAGTGTCATGAAAAACGAGATGTGAGATGATGGAAAGAAGGTGTCTTGTGAATGTTTGGAGGAATAAATTAGAACTGTTTGTAGCCTGTATTGTGTTTATATAGGATATGATCCTGTTTATACAGGATCTGATAAGCAATGAAGCAGGGGAAAGAATCCGTGTGCTTTATTTTGGTTTAGATCATGGGCATCAAATTGAAAAGCAGCAGTGTTATATGCACTGGTTGAAAGTTTCATTCTACCTTCTCTACCAAGTGTGAACTGAATTCACTTTTCAGCACAGCGATAACAGCTGCTTCTGTGATAGAAGAACCATGTTACTTTAAAAAGAAAAAGTTACAAAGTTTATAGCTTTGATTTAAACAGTAAACTTTAACAGTATCTGTGGAAAAGTTAAGTACAGTGTCCAAACTAATATGAAAATAATTGCAGCTTCAGTGTCTAATTTTGATAAATGATAACTATATTAAGGCATAATGTAAGCAAATGTATTTATTATCTACACCCATTGGGACTGTGATTGTGTTACACATAAATTCAGATTGATTTGCTAATATATATTTAGCTGTTAAAACCTGAGCCCAAATGCAATTAACACTGCCATATTCCAGAGTGGCACATGGACAATTATGAGGAATAACAAATAATGGAATGTGAAATAAATTCTGTTAACGTTAACTGAGTTAGGGGATTTCCAGCAGACATGAATTTTATAGATTCAGGACAGAGGAATACTAACTCATAGGCGATTAAATTCTAACTGAGTTAGAGCTCGAGGAAATGTGGTTACTGTTGACCTTCTCTGAAATGTGTTAAAGCCATCCTGATAACTTCAACTCTGAGTTATTAAATTTACTCCCTGTTCAGAAGTCCCTGCCTGGTTTGATACATTATCATACAAAATTGAATGACAGTAATAAAGTTCCTCCCTCCCCCTTCAGTTCTGGTAACCCTTTCTCACAGTCATAGATCGCATTACACAGATATCTAGTTGTGTTAAAACTGTTCCTCTTCAGCAGGTTGTGAAGTGGAATTCTTTCATGGGGTATCTGTTGGGAAACTATGTCAAATAAGCCCTTTCCAAAATTAAAAGGTACAGCCTCAAATTTCAAAGGTCCCTGGTGCCTGAAAGGGCATTATATTTATAAAATTAGTTGTGTAACATCCCCAAAACCTGGAAAGAATTGCATTCAAAGACAGTAGACCATTTCCTTGCAAGTACTTTTTTCTCACTGATTTTATTTCCAACATTACAGAACTTAATAATCATAGAATCATAGAATAGTTAGGGTTGGAAAGGACCTCAAGATCATCTAGTTCCAAACCCCCTGCCATGGCCAGGAACACCTCACACTAAACCATGTCACCCACGGCTCTGTCTAACCTGGCCTTGAACACTGCCAGGGACGGAGCATTAGCATTCCACAGCTTCCCTGGGCAGCCCATTCCAGTATCTCACCACCCTTACAGTAAAGAACTTCTTCCTTATATCCAATCTAAATTTCCCCTGTTTAAGTTTCAATCCATTACCACTTGTCCTATCACTACAGTTCCCAATGAAGAGTCCATCCCCAGCATCCTTATAAGCCCCCCTTCAGATACTGGAAGGCTGCTATGAGGTCTCCATGCAGCCTTTTCTTCTCCCAGGCTGAACAGCTCCACCTTTCTCAGCCTGTCTTCATACAGGAGGTGCTCCAGTCCCCTGATCATCCTCGTGGCCCTCCTCTGGACTTGTTCCAACAGTTCCATGTCCTTTTTATGTTGAGGACACCAGAACTGCACACAATACTCCAAGTGAGGTCTCACGAGAGCAGAGCAGAGGGGCAGGATCACCTCCTTTGACCTGCTGGTCACGCTTTTTTTTGATGCAGCCCAGAATATAATTGGCTTTCTGGGCTGTAAGTGCACACTGCTGGCTCATGTTCATAATTTACTCTAGATTTGTTTTAAAATGGTTCATTGTAAAAATAATTAAAAATTTACAAGTTATATAGGTTGCTTTTTATACATGTGTGATATTGTCAAGTGGCATTCGCTTATAGCCTGCTTTAAGTCTGTTGAAGTTAGAGAAAATCTAATTACTTTGTTATCTTGGATCTGACTCTATGGCTATTTTCCTCTAAAGTATTGTGCAAACTTTAAAAATATGTCTGCTGAGAAAGAAAGTTATTCTTGCCTTCCTTAATGAGCAGAGCCTGCTGCTTGCAGTATTCTTCTGGTCATCCTGAGTCACTCCTTTTTTGAAAAGGGTCTGCTCAGTCACATGAGCAAGTCTAGTGTATTCAGGGCTGTAGGAAGACTTGCCTATAGAGAGCTGTACCTTTTTGTCAGTTCCTGTATATGGTTATTTACAGTTGTATCACTGCTTTCATAGGCAAAGACTCATTTCTTGGGAGAGTTCGAAAAGACTGATGAAAGAATAGCAAAGATCTGAAACTACCTCTGGCCAAAGTGACTAGGACATGTAATGCAGGATTAATGAATAATAATAATAATCATTTCTTTGCTTATTCCTGTGAGCACTATTCCATACCTGTTAGTCTGATTCCATGGGTTGCTCCTGAGGGTGCATTCAAATCTCAGTTTTTTGACTCACTGGGTATATAGGGGAAGGGAGGAGGAGAAAAATTGTGCAGCGATGAGCTTTATTTTGAACAACTTTTTTTTTATTATTTTGAAGAGTGACATTTCAGTAAAAGAATTTTGATACAAACTTGGAATTTTAGAATACTTTAAAACTTCTTTGTCCCTTGATTTAAGTGTTGGGGTTTTTTTTTGTCTCCTTCTTAACATTTGTAGTCACTCCTGAGGATACTGGAGAGTCCCAAAAGCCATTCAGCTTTCAGAACCTGCAGTGGATTCAATGGACTCCTGTCCCTTCTATCAGACATGGAAGGTGCATTGCAGGACCCTCCATCTGGGCTGTGGACATCAGTGGGACAAAATTGTATATTGGAGCTTGTTTTCTACACACTTCAGGGAATAACAGCAGCCCTGCACCTGGACCCTGTCAACAGCAGCTTCTTCCAGAGGAATGGTTTCTTTGAAAAGATGGCAGAGGATCTTGGATCACTGGGATGCTTCTGGACACAAGGGGAATATCAAATCTCTCTGAGCCTTGAAAAGACAAGGACATTTGCAGAATTCTTGGATGCAGCTTTCTGTTCTTCAGAACCTTTCCCAGTGTGGCTAAAGAACTGCATATGGATTCTGAATTTTCTTGATCACATGGTTAAAGGAACCCTCCATCTGGAGAGTTACTACAAGGAGAGAAAGCCAGAGATGGGAGAGGCATCAAGAGATGATCAGGAAGGACCCCAAGCCCAAGAAGAGCATCCTGTTGCTTTCAAAAGACCAGGCAACAAACTACCTACCTCTGCCCTTAGGCTATGTGGAAACTCCGAGAAGTAAGTCTTTATCTACTACAGGAAATATAATAGCAAGACAGGTATCTGCATTTTATATAGCAGTAAACAGAGGTAAGGTGTGATATAACCTGCCTAGAGCAAACAAATCAGTACCACAATCCCTACTCCCAGGCCTGCAGAGAGTAGAAATCCCTTCTTTTTAAAATGTAAGTGATGGTAAATACTGGGACATAAGTCCTTGGTGGAGCAGCGGGTCACACAAGCCAGAGAGTTGCAGACTATGTGCTGGAGATTCTGACACATGCAATGTGGAAGGAGGAATGGGCTGTAGGAAATGGTTTTTGGGACTTGAAGCTTTGTGTTTATTTTCAGCTTGAATATGCCTTGATCAATTTTGACTTTTTCAATTATGTGAAATGATGTTTTCGGTCACCTAATACATTAAAAATAAAAGCTATTTGAATTATTTAAGTGATCCCCCATGATGGTGTGTACAGGCACACATGGACAGACACACACACTCTTATTCATTCATATAGCTGAAACAGAGAAAACTGGAAAAGGAATAGTATGCTGCCTGCCTGGATTATATAAAAATATATATGTCCTTTGCATGAAGGAAAGACTATACGAGAAATCAACATAGCTGTTAGCTATGAATCAGTTCTGAATAACTTGCACTTCATAACTTGTGAGATCTTCTGCCCTTTCATGTGTCTGTAGCTTTCTATTGTGATCTTCTAATAGTCACATTTTGTTAGCTCACATTTTACCTTTACTTTTACTTCACATTTACTTAAAAACTGGACACATGGCTGGCAGTGTAATTTTACAGTGTTAAGATACAAGTTTGAGTTGAATTGGAAATTTGGGAAGTCAGTTCTTGAATATAGGGCTTCAACTAAAAAATGAACTTGCTCTGGGGAGCACAGCTAAAGCAGGAAAACAGACAGAAATTTTATACAATCTTTTAGTCTGGAAAAGAACTTTAAAACCATTGATTCCAAGTATTAACCTAGCACTGCCAAGTCCACCCACAAACCATGTCCCTGAGCTGACCACATCCTGGAGGTCTTTTAAATACCTCCGGGGATGGTGACTCAACCACTTCCCTAGGCAGTCTCTTCCAATGCTTGACAACCTTTTTGGTGAAGAAATTTTTCCTAATATTGAACCTAAACTTCCCCAGTGAAACTTGAGGCCTATTGCTTCTTACCTGGGAGAAGAGACCGATACTCTCCTCAAACACCCCCCTTCAGGTAGTTGTAGGTCTCTCCTGTGCCTCCTTTCTCCAGGCTCCCCAGTTCCATCAGCCATTATTCATGAACTCATTCCAGCACCTCAGTGTCTTGTAGTGAGGGGTCCAAAACTGAGCACAGTATTCAAAGTGTGGCCTCACCAGTGCTGAGTACAGGGGGATGATCATTTCTCTAGCCCTGCTGGTCACACTGTCTCTGATACAGGCCAGGATGCTGTTGGCTTTCTTGGTTGCCTGGGCACAAGTTCATGTTCAGCCAACTATTATACATGACCCCCTTGTCCTTTTCTGCTGGGCAGCTTTCCAGCCACACTTGGTCCTATTATACTAGTGGGCCTGGATTTTTGCTTTTAAAGGTGGTTAGGTTTTGTGGGAGATGGGAAGAGAGTGTAATTTCAGTGTACTTTTTTTCTTGTTTGGCATTTAAAACCTCATACATATTCATGTCAAGTAAAGGTGTATATATCCACACTGGAGCCACTGCTGAGGGTGTATTTATATCCAATCTGATTTTGATTAATCACACAGAAAATACTGCAAATAAGCAATTTTTAAAAAAGTGTATTTCTTGAGAGTGCAGTAAGAATTATTTGTCACTGTGTGGCAGTGTGCTACACATTACTTGCAGCACTGATGTCTTAAATGAGCCTTTTTGGAAGTGGCTAATATGTTAATTATGGTGTTCTTACCCTCCTTTAGGTCCCTTATCAAAGCTATTTTTTCAGTACCCTTAGTTTTATACAGCACATAAAGCATACTGTGCTTTATTTTGTTTTTTTTTTTTTTTCCAATCTAATTATGGCTGTTAGATGTTACTTTTGCTTTTCTCATGGCATCTATTTGGGACAGATGTTTCTGACAGTGCTTGTCACAGCTTCAGTTCAGGGGTGCACCCAAAAATGCTGATGAGGCTCTGAATGTGATGAACTTGCAGTGCCTAAACTTGAGTTACTGCTATGCTGTGGCTTCATCATTGAGATATATCTGACCTCTGGCCTGCATCATGGTATAAGCACATCTTCTCTGTGGTAACTCTAATACCTCAGTTCCCTGCTGTGCCTGAATATGTAAACGTGGTACTCGGCAAAAATGAAAACTGGTGAGGAAGCAGCAGAGATATCCATCTCGTTGTCTGTTCTCTGTACTGCAAATATGTTAAAAGGCAAAGTTCATTTGAAGAGGCTGTGGCACACCTTTAAATGAACAGGTCCCTAAGATATGAGCTTATGAGCAGGTCATGTCTTGTCTTTGTTACTTTAAGAAGACCTCCAGATGCTCCAGGTCATCTGTATTTTTTGTTTAGCTTCAAATGCTGACCCTGGTTATTGCCAGAAGGATTTAATGCTGTACTCAGCTGTAACGGTTTTAGACCCTCTTTGCTGTCGTTAATAATGATAATTATGATGGCATGTCTTATGCGCCTTTTTCCTGCAGATGGGAAACGGGAGACTATACTATTGTACATCCGGGTGCTGTCTGTGTCATGGTGAGGTTGCTGCCAAAGCTCTACAAAGATGGACACCCTCAGGTGAGCATGAACATATTGAAGTGCCATGTAAACAGCTACTTTTCTGTAGCTTCATTTCCAAGAATTGCTTGCTCTTTGTAGATGTGGATGTACTGAAATTTAGCTAGAACACTGGCAAGAGGAACAGCACAAATTTTACTGAATCAGCAAATGTAAGAACAACAGAGATTCTTGGCTATCATTTCGCCTAAGTATTTCTGTACCTGTCTGATGCATTGCCTTGTCCCAGGCAGGTCTTGGTCCCAGAATACTCACTGTAAAGGTATGAGTGTGTAAGTCCCTTGAAAATTGTTTAAAGTACTGCTAATGAACACAGAAACCAGAACAATTTGCCTTTTGAGGCCAGCAGTCTATAAACTTTCAATGTAGCTTAGAATCTGCTTTGCTTTTTCAAACCTTGCATACACACCCCCACTCTGAACAACTACATTGGCTGTATTGTATCTGCTATCTGGTCTAAAATACTTGAATACAATTAAAGTACATATGGAGGGATTGAAATAAACACAGATTTTTCATCCAGAGCTATAGAAGGTGGGAGTACAACTAACTGCTGGCACATCCCAACTCTGTGTAGCAGAACCAAGCCATCAGCTGTGAAATTTTGTTAATTACAGTAATTAATTTCTGAAAAACAAGTAGAACAGTAAATTGGATAAGAGTGTCCTCAAGTAACTAGGACCTGTCTGTAGGGCTGAGCTCTGCAAGAGAGACCTGTCAGACCTTCAGTAGATGGCAGTGTTCTTAAAAGTATGCAGGACTAGAGCACAAATTCTAGCAGTTTTGGTTATATATTTAAGTGCATTAATCTTTTTTTTCTTTCTCCTTTTTTTTTAGTCAACAAGAAATTATTGCTCAAAATGTTTTTTCAGTATTGCTATTGTGAATAAGATTGCCTCAGGTAAAATGAGACCCCTGTTATGCAGGACCTTGAGTCAGATTCTGGCTAGGAATTAACACATGTTCTGAAGAGTTTTTCAGCAGATGATCCACAAAAAGAATAGAGTAAAATTAGTTTTTTTTTTTCTCACAAATTCTGTTTAAAAGCATGTGAGAGAAAGGATGGAACCTCATGTCACATACCTTGGGCAGCTCACTGATGCTGCCAGTTAGTGACACAAATCATGGGACTTTATCACCTTTAATTATAACGTACCACTGCATGACCCCTTGTGCAACGACATGCTACTTGGAACATGGGAGTCATGAAAGATCTGATGCAAAAGGTGGACCTCAGTGGCTAGTGAAGGGCAGATACTTGGTTGGATAACTGAAAGAATTTCTCTCTGAATAGTTATATTCTTTTCCAAACAGGGTGCTTTCTTTCTTTTAGTGCAATAGTGTTTGACAGCTATATGAGAGATGAAATGATTTCTTTGTGGATGGAGCTTTTTTACTGCAGGCATTCACTCAAAAATAGGGTCAAACAGTACATTTTTTTAGGAGCAATGGTGAAGAACAGGAAGTAACTCATCTCTTTCTGCTTGTTTTAGTACTGTGATAGATCTTTAAGGCCCAGGTGTTCAGGAAAATCTGGAAAAATCTTTGGAATAAGTGGAGGTCATGTGCAAGTCCTTTGCTTTCACATAAACAGCAATGAGAAAGCGCTGGTTTTACAGAAACATTAATAGAACTCAATAAAATTAATGTACTTTGATTCTGACACTCACAGATAATATCCATTTTCTGCCAAAATTGCAGCTTCTCAGTGACCTTTCTCAAACCCAAGCAGTGATGGGCTAAAGAAATGTCAAGACTGCAGCACAGAAAAAACAGTAGCAGACAGCAAAACAAGTGGTCTTGCAGTGCAGCCATTTCTTCTGACTGTCCAGAACAACAATTAAAAGCTGAAGCAAATAGATATGTGGTTGTATATTACTGCCATTCCTAGGTATGATCAAAAATCATTTGAATGTCCCGTGGGTACAAAAATTTGCTTAAAATCTTTAAAACCACCCAAATAGACAGTCTTTGAGTCAACAAGTTGTATATAGAAGATTTTGCTCATGTTCATGCCTAGGACTGGTGCTAAACTTCCCATCAGTTCCTATAAGACTGCATACAGTTTGATCAAATGCAAGGTGGATTTTCCCTTTATTAATATGCTGCCTGTTCTGTGATGAAAGATAACATTGTCACATATTACAAAAGCTAAGCAAAATGAGAGTTAGAGGTTAACATCCTACTTCTGACAGATGGCTCAGTATATTCACAGGGTTTTTTCCAGCCTTAAAAGGAAAGAAATTTCCCCTCAGATTATATCTCATCCTTGTCTGGCATTTTGGAACTGTGGCTCCAGTGTCATGTCAGGTTTTTCTCATTTGCAGTGTCAGACAAGGAGATCTAGATCTGCTAAGGCTGGGTAAGGGAAAGAAAAAGAACTTTTGAGAAGAGAATCAAATAATTCACTTCTGTGTCATTATCCTGGCAGGCTTCTTGTATGGATAAGAAAAATCCTCACATGATCAATTATGTGAATTTTCTATACTTATATTAAATAATATTATTGCTTCCACAGCTGGATTTTTCCCCTATATTTTTATCCATGTCTCTACTACAGTGAACTGCTGTCATTCACGGTTATAAAACACTATCAATAAGAAATATGCATCTTTTGTAAAAGATCTTTATTCCTGTTTTAAATTTAGCCTCAGTTGTTCTCACTGTAGATATTAATATCATAATTCTTGCTAAGTATTTGTATTTCTTAAAAGTGTAAAGTCTTTCTAAACTGAAAAGGTCTCTGACAGAGTTAGATATGGCCTGACTCTGTGACATGTGAGACTTGTCTGCCTTTAGACTTATATTAGTGATATCACTGCTAATGTAACTGTTATCAATGCAGTGATTTCCTAAATTACTGCACTATATTATCTGCGCAAGGAAATTCATTGGGTATTTAGCCTGAGCTTCATTCCCCTTTGGGTTGTGCAGTCAAGGCACTGGGAGAAAGGAAAGGAGAATGGATCAGAACTCCGGTAGGAGGAAGGAGAATATAAACACCCTGGCAGTCTGTCCTCCAGCCTGGGCAGGTAATCGAAGGTCAGCTCTTTTTCCCTGAGCACTTTCCTGTAGGCTTTGCTCCAGCCTTGGCTCCTGGGGGATTTTTCTTTGCTGAGCCTGATTACTGCATTACTTTTTTTTTTCTTTATAAGAAAATGCACAGCCTGCCTGTATATTCTTTTCCAAGGTTATTTTGGGCTTTTAGTAAGAAGTTTCTTTGTTCATTGATTAACCAACTTCTGAAGCTTTCACTGTTTATTCAGACCAAGCAGTTTTCTTTCTGTGCTTCCAACCCCACAGCCTGCCCTTTTATTTGCCCTGTTTCTCTTGCTATTCACTTTATCCTTAAAAGGCAGCCAGTGTCTCTAAAGCTGCATTAAAATCTTGATACCATACCCTGGATTGAAGACATAGGAACTCTGCCAAGAAACCCTGGCTAATTATACTAGAGATAATTTTCTACTTTGTCTCATATCAGTTATAAGGTGGCACACAGACACGTCTTGGCCTTCTTTTCAGGTGTCTGATGAACATCACATAATAGCACTGCATTCAGCTAATATGTGGGGGAGAAAAATACTGCAACTAAAGGTAATTTGATGAGCAAGAGATCTGTCAGACCACTAGAATTAACAAAAGGATTCTTAACATTGCAAAGAGATTTTGTTGCCTGTCTTCAGATGGGCAAGTCTTGTTAGTGTATTACTAGGCAATAGGAGACCTGATATTTATATGAGGAAAGCTCTGTAGCTTCTCTTACACACAATCTGTACTTCAAGGGGAAATGTGAAAAGCCTGATGGAGATTATATAATTTATGTGGGGCATTTAATGAGGTCCTGTGTAGGTCCATGGGTTTTTTTGAAAAGTAGAAGCAGTTCATGCAGTTAATAGTGCTTTTCCCCCTGTCTACTTGCAAGGAGTACATGAACACAAATTATTCTGTAGTTTGTAAAACCCAGTTATACATACTATCAGCAAAGTAAGTTTTATTTCTTAAGGTCAGTGGGTGAAAGTTAATCAGCAAAATATTGTGATAGAATGGAAATTTACTTGCGGTTGAGAACTGTGCATCAAGAATTTGAGCTGTGATAAAATTCTGAATTTATTTTATAATATTCTAAGAAAAAAATTGCACAGATGTTTTTCAACTTCTCTACAGACAATGGGTTTTAATGTTATGAATTCCTACCTTTTCTTTTAAAAACACAATTTAAAATCCCGGGTTGCTTGGAACCCTTTGAAAGTTTTCTTTTCAATGCCAGAATTGCTTCATTAGTAAAACTAAATCTCTGTGGTGTATGATAGGAAGTTATTCCTAATTTTCTATGAAGGGCTCCTAGCTTTTCAAGTGTGACCCACATCCCTGGCAATGTTAAAGGCCAGGTTGGACAGGGCTTTGATCTACCTCATATAGTGGAAGGTGTCCATGCCCATGGTAGGTGGGTGGAACTAAATGATCTTTAAGGTCCCTTCCAACCCAAACCATTCTGTGATTTTAGGTGCACTGAGATTAAAAAGTAAGTTTGCTTTTTGCAATTGCACACAGAATTATTTCTGTATAATTGCTAAACATAAGGAAATTGCATCCTTTTGAAGTGAACACATACTGCCAAAGGCTCAAAGTTCATGCTCGTATTGAATATAGCATAATCATCTTGAAGATGGGTGACAGTGAATTAAATTCAGCTACCAAGTTTTGAAACTATGGGTTCTAAGGGAGGAAGAATCTGGGAACTCCTTAAGCAGATTGGGCAAATTGCTAGGTGATATATTGCACTTTAGATTTTAATCTGAAGTAAAGCTGTGAGCTCAACTACATTCTAACTGCACCTTCAATATCCTGATTCATGGTGCAAGTAATACGTGTTAGGAAAAATCAATCCATGCATGTAGAAACACACAGCCTGGTTCCTGGCTACCATTAATATTTCCACTAAAATCTCATTTTACTGGAACTAAGATACATGAAAACGGCACATTTTGTTCAAAACAAGACAACACTGATATTGACAAAGCTGCTAAGCTAATGAAAACAGTCAATCTTTTTATATACCATTATACTTTTATTGGATTTATTTTGGATTAAAACACTAGTTACACTTAGTCAAGACCTGTCCTTCTCTGTTTTCTTGTGGTTTTATACATTTAAATACTTTCCTGCATCCAGTCAAAAAATTACTCAAACAGTAACTGAAAGATCAAAAAAGATATAAGTGAGGCTTTGATATACTGTAGCAGTAACTGCCTTTCTGAAGAAAAGTGTAGTTTAGTCTGGAGGGCGGTTTCTGCATGTAATGAGATGTACAGTGAAACTTCTGTCACTGGCAATGAACAGTCAGAGAAAAGAAAATGTTGTCCAAAGGACTTGCCCTTCATATAACAAAAATAGTTATGTTTACAAAAGCAGTATGTACATTGCATTGTCTAAGCGTTGCTGTTGGGGCTTTTGATTGCTAAGGGCTTTGAAAACAAATTGCTTGTTGGCTTTGAAGTTGTCCTGTGCTGGTTTTGTTCAGTCTGGATGTAAAAGAGCTGAATTCCTCTTCACATTTAGTAAACTAGCTTATTCTGAGTCCCGTGAAGTATCTTCTCTTTGTGTTATGAAATCAAATACCAATGTCCTAATCTGTGTGTCTGCCACCATTGCTGTCCTTTTCTTTGAAAGTTTCCATAGATATTTCCTAGAAGAGAATACAAAAAAGCCAAATAGCTCTTGGGGGTAGGGAACACTTCATCTTTGCAAGATTTGTGTTTAAATATATGATGCACTGTTATATTTGTGTCAGATCTAGTTAAGTCCATAGGGTAAACTCCATTCCTAATTCCGCTAAAAATAATTGATTAGAGTTGAGGTACTTCTTGAAGACCATTAAGAAGCAATAATAAAGTAAAGCTTCAATTCAGCAAAACATGTAGAGAGGTGTATTTAATAAGTATTTCATGCAGTTGCTAAATGCAGTTTTGTTTAAGAGCAGTGCTTTTAGAACAAAAAGTAGGTCATGTCAATACGACACTCCTTATGCTTAATGTTAAGTATAATGTTAAGCTTAAGCTTAGTGTTAACATAAGCTTAATGTTAAGTATATTCTGAGTTACTGCTTTGGTCTTGGAGTTTATTGCCTAGTAACCTGACCTTGATGGTGGTCCATTTTGAATAACCTTTATGGTGGTCCATTTTGAATAACAGCTGATTGCTCTCTTCCTTCACTACCATGGGGCTGTGGCAGGAAAACTCAACTGTAGGTGGCTGAGCAGCTACTCAGATGGATATATACACACTGTTCAAGTCAGAGGTTTACAGAGGAGCCATGCAGTTGCACTTGAGCTTCTGACCTTAGAAGCTTCTTTTTTAGGGGCCAGATTTTTACACCCAAAGATAAAAAATCAGTCACGATGTGGGTTTAGCTCCATTCCACTGACTTCATCTCTATGTCCATTTCAGCTTTCACAGGAAATCCAGCGTGCTGTGGTTGATCATATCCAGTCCCTGGTGAAGTCAGAGAAGAGTCGCCAGGTTATGTGTGGAGCTGGCTTGCTGAGCACCATCATAACCTGCTGTGAGGATGCGTTCCGCAGTGAGAGCCATCCACTCCATCTGCCCCTCACTAGAGTGTTTGAGAAGCTTGCATCACAGGCTATTGAGCCAAATGTGTTAAGGTATCAGATTGTATCCAAAAGAAGCAATTTGCTTTAGTGGTGCAAATTTTTTGTAAAGTTTATGTAATAATTAGATACTTTGTGTAGTGCTGTAATTCAGCAGGACTCAGCCTTTTGTTTCAAGTCTGAGTTTATGCTGCTTACATATTGATCACAGAACATATGCTTAAATGACTTGCTGAAGATAGTATGAGTCTGTAGCATTCTGCTGCTTCATCTCTGCAGGGGTTGTAAAGCTATTTATGAATAGCTGATCATAACTGATAAAGTAATTGCAAAACAGCTAGGGTTATTCCCCTTTGTTATTCATATGGAGAAGCTGTTTCTTGAAGAGTTAAAGTGACTTTCTCTTAGCTCGGATCCATGTCAATGACAGATGTGTAGCCTTGTTTCTCAGCCTCTGTTGTTTTGACTTTGAGGATGTACTTTCTTCTTCAATGCTAACAAATGCTAGGCATAAGAGTACTTTAATAGAGATCGAAGTGCAGATGAAACTGAATATGTAGTAGAAGGTTGGATTTCTTTTACTCAAAAATGGATCAGAATTTCTTAAGAAAAAAACACACACAAAAAAAAAGAGTAGTATTCAGACTTATTGCTGGAGAAAATAGACCTTGATTAGTTTATTTTTTTCTTTTTTCTTTTATTTACTTTCTTTCTTTTTTTCATGTTAGGCAATTTCTTTGGTTGGGAGGCTCACCACCACGACCTTACAGGCCCAGCACAAAAAAGACTGAGGTCCTTTCACATCAGGATAGTGATTCAGCGAGCACAGCTTGTAGTGAAGGTAAACACACAATGAGCAGCCTGTTGCTGATGCGGTGACTCAATTGTAGATGTCTCTATAATGACAAGAAACTGCTGTTGGAGTAGGTTGCTCCAAGACAGTCACAGTAAAGGTGGAGTATGCCTGGCTGTCTTAGACTAAGTGTTGCCCAGGTTGGGTGCTACTTGATCAACACTGAGCTGATCTAAGTATCAGCAGAGATCAAATTATAACACGTGTGCTCAATACATATGATAATATAGGTCTGATTGCTGAATCAGACATGGAAGTGATCTATAAAAATACTTAATCACATTCCACAAACTGAATGGGTTTGTAGCATGTTTTCCCTGTGGATTGTAGCTAGAAATTGAATAAAGATGTGAATAAGGAGCACTGCTTTTTGTAATCCCTAGGGATATCCTAGTAGCCTCTCTTGCTTATACAGGCCATTTTCCATCCAAGTCTTTTTTCTGTTCTAACATATTCTGTAGGTGAAAGGCTACAGCAGTAGTATTTGGTGCTTAAACTACTCTCATGCCTATGAGACACCTGATACAGCATGGTACAAATTTGGGTCTTATGTTCTGTGCAGTTATTCTTCAGATCCCCTTCCATATGTTAGTTTTAAGCA
The DNA here is from genome assembly GCF_012275295.1 of Melopsittacus undulatus. NCBI lineage: Eukaryota > Metazoa > Chordata > Aves > Psittaciformes > Psittaculidae > Melopsittacus > Melopsittacus undulatus. Next base: position 92,801,305 of record NC_047530.1, read on the forward strand.
TTTTGTTATGGCAGAATTGAATGGTCTATGTAGAAATAAAATGGAACAATGTGTCAGGAAATATTTTTTACCAGAGGTGAAGTTTGGAGGTACCTGCAGATGTATGGGGAGAAAATATGGCTATCAATTCTGTAAGCTTATTCTCCTACCAGTCTCCCAGTTTGAAATTCTATCAGTGCAATATTGCTGAGGATTTCTGCAGGCTGCTGAGGATGTGTTATTTGAAGAGTGTGCAGTGCTATTCTTAGTAATCATGAATTGAATATGGGCAAAGCCTGTGACTGAAAAGCGTATTGCAGACACTGATCTGGTTAAGCACTATGTTGATCTTCTAGGTTCAGAAGAGGACATGGTGGACAATAAAACTGATCCTCAAACAGTTGTGCCTGTCAGCAGCTCTCCTTGGGTGTCTAGGGGATCTGCATTGGCACTCCAGACTGCAATGAGTCTCATTTCCATGACGTCACCTAGAAACTTCCAGCTCCGCAACACTGCTTTGGCTCCATCATTTGTGGAGTTTGACATGTCCATTGAAGGATACGGGTATTACTGCTGTTGCTTTTCTCTTTAGCTGCTCTTCAGTCCCTGAGACTCTGGACACAGAAACTAATCACTTCTCTCTCCATCTTAGTCAGTCCTTGTGCCCTATCACTGTCTTCCTTGCAGCAGTGTTGCCAACCTATTTTGTTATTGTCTTATTGCTGATAGCTTAGGTTCTGCCTTGCTGCCATGATTCTGCACTATTAAGTCACTGGTAACCTTCATGGAGGATTTTGCATTTCTGATGAAACGGGTGCTTACTTGCTTTTGTAGGTGTTTATACCTCCCTACCTTGGCCACTATCATGGGACCCAGTGCAGAGAAATCTGTCTCAGGAGGAACTGGCATTGGTAAGCACTTTGACTCACCTACAGCTTCCTGAAACCACTCAATATCTGTGAGAAATGCCAGCAAATAAATTGTGTATGTCAATACACTTCTGCCTCTGTGTCCCACTCCAGATCTGAGCTGCATAATTCAGAATGCTAACCAGAATGTAGTATCTGATGCAGCTTAATAGTATGATGCATTAGCTTTAACATTAGCAATACAAACTTAAAACAGTCTGCCAAGAAAACATAGTAAGACAACACAAGTAAGAGCCACCCAATTTAGAGTAATCTCCCATGGAATTAATAGAAACTGTCACTTAACACGAAATGTGATTTTCCTACAGACCAAAACCGTCTATTGGGTGAACTGGGAAATGGCTGTACCTTTTGCTTCCTGATTTTTTGTAAATTTTGATAAAACTTGTTTCTGGCTTAGTGCTTCCCGATTGTTGAGCTAGTAGTCATTTCTCATCAGTCAATTTTAGGTCATTTAAACATGTACGTGTGCTCGTATGAGCAGTCTTCTATGATACTGAAGATAGGCAGTAAAATCTAATAGAATGGAACAGAAATTAAACCTCATATTCTAATGTAGGTTCTGACATGGTTTGGGCTACAAAGGAAACAGAAAGCAGTTTGTTAATGTGTCTGCACAGGGAAACAAACTTCCTTACAGCATTTTTGTTTTATGTCTACAGGCACCAGAATGTTCCCTCCCTCAAGTGGCCTGACACTCTCCTGCTGGTTTCTGGTTAGCAAGTTTGATTTGGTGCACAGCAGCCACCCACTCCGTTTCCTCACAGTTGTGAGGCACATGTCAAGAACAGAGCAAGAATTTGTTTGCTTTTCAGTAAGCTTCCTCCCACAAGACCTTTCTTTGGTCATTTCCACAGAAGAAGTAGAATTCCAGCCACTTGGTAAGGCTCTTCTCAGTCAAGCTGCAGTGCTGTGTCCCCTGATTATCTGGATTTTTTCATTAACAAATTTCCTCTTCTTCAAGTGCCCAGGACATCAATGAGACTTTTTATCTCTTCAATTTTATCCTGGAAACCTTTTGTGATAGTAATTCCTGATCATATTTTAGTTTTAAATTTGCTTTAAGCATTGAGAATTATTTTGTGGCCTGCAATACGTGATAAAACTTACAGATATTTTAAGGAAAACTTTTGGATGTCAGTTATACGGTTGTGTGCAGTTGTGGGGGCTGGACTTGACCCAGCTGCCTGCTCTGTGTGGCAGTAGGCAGGTTTGGAGATGATGACTGAGGAGTTTGGGTGTGATCTAGCTTCCTAAGCAAACAGCTTATTTCCTTTCCTCACTATTAATGCCAAGTGATTATACTTTTTTCCTTGTTGACATTTATCCCTTTCTACTTAATGACTACAGTAGGTCCTTCAAATATGAATGTGATTGAACATTGCAGAGGAGGTTGGAAATAGAGTGAGAATAGTAGATGGAATTTTTCATGTGCAGGTGATGTTGTGTGAGTGCTCTGATTCCCTTGGATGATGTTAAAAACCCCAGCTTGCCTCTTTCATAAAAGCTACAAATTAATGTACAGAATTTTATCTTCTTGTGAATTCACTAGGAAAATTTCTCTGTGTCACCTAACTCAGCGAATATCCAGAGGGGTTCTCCTCCTAGAGAATACGTTGCCTTTGTCTTAGTCCATTCTATGCTTGCAGCATTGAGGTAGCCAGGTGTTATTTGACAGGATAGGATAGCACACAGTATGGAGGGATCTTGCAAGTTGTGCAAGTCTAAGGTCCTGATAATGGACCTTCAGGGAATGTTTTAAAGATGTTGAATGGAATTGCACCAAGTGACTCTATACAAAGAGAGAGTTGTGTTCTTTTTGTCACATTTGATAGTCGTGTTCCAGAGGCAGGGGAAGGTAAGAGAGGCTTTATGTTGACTTCTCCCTGATTTTGCTGTTACAGATATCATGGAACCTGAGGATGAGGTCCTAAATCCCTCCCCATTTCCAGGACAAATGCAGTTTGGCTGTGGCAAGCTGCTGGTCACTGGCCAGTGGCATCATCTAACAGTGACAGTTGCTAGGGAAGCAAAGAAGAACTGCATTGTGTCAGCTTATATAAATGGTCAGATGCTTGGCTCTGCAAAGGTAAATGATGCTGCACAGATCTTGTGCCTGACATTTGTCTTTTATTGTTTTTCATTCTCATTCTCCTATCCACACTCCATGACATTTCAGTATTAACCTGAGACTCACAGCATGTGACATGTGCCACTTTGTGTCTCCTAACCAGGATGTATTTGTGCTGCTTTTCAGAAGTATGTTATCAGCTTATACTGGTGTTTTGAACTAGTTTGCCCTATCTCCCACGGCATGTAGATAACTGGAGTAATTTTGAATGGTGACACTCACCTAAAAACTGGGATTACCTAGTTTGCTGATAGCTCAGGGTTATGTTCATGAAATCCAGTTGTACCCTTAGGCCAAAGTTTTCTTAATTGACTAGCAATTTTTAGGTTATCTCAGCTTAAACCCAAGATTTTCACAAGCTGTCAGCTACAGAAAGTACATCACATTAAGGTGTGACCAGTGAATCCTGAACTGAAGGTACTTCGGATTTAGGCTAAAACCTGCAGAGGTAATGACTTATGTAGGGACTCTCAATTTTTTGAGAAAGGTCTGGAAAAGCAGAAGGTCGCAGAGGATTAAGCTTCTGTGGCTGGCCAGCTCTTTGCAAGAATCCCAATATGGATACAATTTCAGTTATCTTACATGGGTATGTTTCAAGCTATCCTCTTCCTGTTACACACATTGAAAAATCAGTTGATGAATCAGTGGCTTTTTTCCTCACTGGCCCTCTAAATATTCAGGAATATAGATGTTCTTCCTGGTTTAAAGTTTTGTGAGAAAGCTCTTGAATTAAAATAAGAATATTTTTTCAAGATAATAGAAATAAATAAATGTTCCAGTTAGGAGAAATCTGTAAATTCCAATGATATCAAGTTCATTGCAGATGTTGGTGAAGCTAATATTTCCCCTAGTGTGCCATTTCTTGTGATCTGATTGCACAGAAAAATTCTCAAATGGTGAATTTCTCAGGTTGTATGAGATATCACAAGAAAGCAATATGAATGCACCTGAAGGGTTAATAATCTACAGGATAACTGAGAAAAACCCTGGTTTATAGTATAATTATTATCATGCTCCTCATTTTGAAGTTAATCTGATATTAGTTTTGAGATCTAATTTTTGGATATTGAATATTGTGTATTGTAGTTCTGGTTAGTGTAGTATGGGTTTTTGCTTTGTTTTTGAATAGAATTGTTTTATTAATTAAAACTTGTAACCTTGTTTTCTTCTTCCTTTTTCCCATATTTCAAATCAATATCAGTACATGCAAAGCTCACTTGTGTGTTTTATACTTCCCTTGTAAAAGCAACCTGTTTAATTCCAAATATTCTCTTTCCCATACTTGAGAAAAATGATCTGTCTTCTAAATACCTTTTGGGACCTATATCCTTTTCAAGAATGAAAATTTAATTTAATTTGCCTTCCTTCAAATGAGACTGTGAAAGTCATCAATAAAACTAGGCCTAAGCATTACAATTGATTAAAGAATTCACAGCAAATGTGTTTAACATACAATGAAACAGCTCATAATAAATAAAACAAGCCTTAGTAAATAAAAGATTGTCCCAGTGCTGGGGTCTCTGATATGATGCAAGCTTTCATCTTGATGTGTATGGTAAAGAAAAGATTGTGTAAGAAATTAGAATTGCACAAAGGCTGTTAACAATTTTGAAAGCTATATTTGGGTGGTTTACTGCATTGCATCATGCCTAATATTTGTTCACTTGAGTATCAAGTCCTGCCTCCTAATATTGACCAGCCTTGTCTTCTACATTTCAGCAGTGATCAGTAAATGCTAAGAGTCATACTAACAGCAAATTATTAAAAGCATGGCTAAGCTCTGAAGTACAATATAGTTTCTTTATGCCAAAATACTAAAACTACTTCCTGTTAGAGGTGTCCATATTTAAATAAAATTATAGATTCAATTTAGGAGGCTGAAGCCTTATTTTGATAAAAAAAAGTCAATGGTCCAAATTGCTAAACTGTGTTGCTTTCACTGAAGCTAATTGATGCAGTTGAACATTCTGCACTCTTCAAAAACTATTCATTCCCTAGATGCCCAGTGCAAGGTGAGATCTGTAACTTGGTTTCTGTATTGAATGTCACAGTCCGCGTTGCGAAGTTTAAAACAGGAAAAATCAGTCTGGATCAAGATAGGGTTTTTCTTTGCCAACACTTGAAATGATTTTGACTGTGCTTTTTGAACAAATAGTAGTCTTGAATGTTTCAAAATACTTACATTTGTGATACTTCTAAAAGTCCAATTTCTAAACAGCAGTTGATGATTGTGTTGCACAGCTCTCTGAGACTTCATTGAGGAAAGAGGTGACAAGCAGTACCTTCCAGGAAAAAGACCTTAAGGTACCCCAAGTGTTTTGGGTCCCCTAAGTGAATTCTTTCTCTGTTGCAGATGCAGTATCTCCAGCCCCTACCAGGTAGCTATATTTCCATGGAACCCTCTTCCTTTATTGATGTCTATGGGTACATAGCTACTCCCCGAATTTGGAAACAGAAGTCCTCCTTGACCTGGCGCCTTGGCCCTACATACTTGTTTGAAGAAGCCATCTCTGCGGAAACCATGGAGGTGATTAATAAGCTTGGCCCACAATATTGTGGCAATTTCCAAGCAGTACTGCTTCAAGGTATGTGATAATTCTCATTCAGCAGTATTTTTTGTCAGGCAGTGCTCTTTTTATTCTTATAATCTGCCATTAGTGTTCCAGCTGTGCCTAAAACTTGCTCTAAAAGCCTGGATCTCTGTTTTACTGAGTGGTGTATAAGACTGTAGTAAGATATCATAAGGATCTTGTAACATACTGTAAATTGGGAAGAAGAAGGAAGCAGAAATCAAGCAGCAGAGAGAAATGGAGAATAAAGAGGGATAATGTCCTTCAGGAGAACTAAGACTGCAATTTCTGTTGGACAAATGTTAAAACAGCAACTTTAACTGAGATGTTCTGCATTTATTGTGCTACAGAAAAAACACATCAGAAAAAGAAGCATTGTCTTTAATTGCAAATGTCTGCAGAGTAGGAGAGAGTGCAGAGGAAAGAGGGGTAGGGGAATAAGTTACATTCCATTTAATGAAGAGGCTTTTTAACTAAAGTATGCTGTGAGCTTCAATTATTAAACAGGCAGACAAAACATTTCAGTTATTGATTACTGTTTGTTCAACAAGTAGTACATTCACCTCTGTACTAGATCTTGGGATGAAATGGGATTGTGATCTCCTGTTTGAAAAAAGCAGAATAATCTCACCTGCTGATGCTCCAGCCTAAAACAAAGAGAGTGCTGTCTACATAGACAAAAAACCTCAATAAAATCTCCAAGTCAAGTTTGGGAAGGGGTTGTTGAAAGAGAAATTATATCAGAATAAAGCCCTAAAATAATATTACCACCAATAGAAGTCAGAAAGATTAAATTTTTGAAGTGTTGTGTCTATGAAGTCTGAGATGTTTGGTCTCTGTGTGGTGGTCTTCCTAGCTGAACTTCATTACCAGTCATGGATTGTAGCTGTCTGATTCCAGCAATGCCCTGATGCAGGGAAATCACAGGGCGCTATGCAAGATGTAATCTTGTAATTGTGAAAGTTTACCTATCTCCCCACCCCAACTCTTTTTTTTTGGGCCATGCAAGTGGGATACAGGAGCAGAGGGGATATATGGTACCTATCATCTACCTGATGTATCAAAACACCCAAAGAAGCTTTTCTAATGGAAAATTTCACTTAAAAAATGTCAGCCTAAACTCCCAAATATTATGGTTCGTTCCTTAAAATGAATTTAAGACCTTGTAGCTAACAGCAGTTTGAATTGATTCAGAGATGTTGTGTCCTATCTCACCAGTATATCACTAAGCAGCAACAGCTGTGCAAAGGTTTAGCCATAAGTCTGTGATCTACTGGAAGGGAAATAGGTGACACAGTTTTTGCACATTTACTTCTAGTTAATCTTCATGAAGGACATAAGCTAATTCTTTTTGCCTACAAGGCTGTGTCACAAGCATTATTAAACAGTTTCATAAACCAGCTGCTTTCCCAGTCTATAAAATTGTCAAAAACGAAAGATTTGTTTTAAAGATACACATAGTTTTTCCAAGTGCAAGCAGAAACAGAAAATTATTGAAGGAGAAGTATTTGAGAATTTCATTAAGCTGCTGAATCTGGTAATTTTCAGAAGCTTCCCATGTGTTGTGAGTTGGCAGCTCTGACTTTTGCCTCTCTCCTTTTTCTTCCACATGAATCTTTGCTCCTACAACACCTGAGAAAGCTCACAGTCAAATAGAAGGCCTCTGTAATGTTTTCTTTGTCCAGAAAGTTTGTTTATATTGTGTGGACAAAGAAGGTTTATTCTGGACTCTACTGAGCTTTCCGAGATACTGAGAGAAGTTGCAGGATCTATACAAAGTAGTGACCAGAGGAGACAAGTAAAGCATATCTCATACTGGTGCTTATGCTGGCAAGATGCCATGGATTGTGTTGCAAAGGGCAAAGGTTTTTTTCTCGCTATAGTTAAATCAAAATCAAATTACTGTAGAAACTTTGGTTATCTTCAGTTATTTTTCATCTCCTTCTTCTGTCTCACGTGCTGAGGGTGCAAAGTGCATCCAGAGGCTTACAGTGTCTCTTTGTTTTAGGTGAGGACCAGTACAGTGATCCCAATCCAACTTCTCTGGTGGCAGAAGAGAAGATTTCTTTTGGGATCAATGCCATGTGCTCATCTCTTACTACAGTCCAAGATATAAAGAGCTACTACAATGAAGTGGATGGCCGGCTGATTGCCAAAGAGGTCACAAATTTCCCTTGGTTGTCTTAAGCATATTTTTTCTTGTTTCTAGAGCAATTTTTGTGACTTTGTCTTAGTTGTGCACCTTCAGTGATCCCTCCCCCACCCAAGCTTCTCTTCCCATTCTTCCAACTCCATCCTGCACATCTGCGGAAGGGAATAGACTGGACACTGTGAGCACAGTGTTAAAAGCCTTTCTTAAAACAGCAACAGAAGCCATAGTTCTCAGGATTAATGATAATTCATTTCAGTCTGTGATTTCACAAAGTCTTCAAAATGATCTTTCACATGTTATACAAGCATTCCTGCCAATTCCAGGCCTACTGACATTTTAAAGTAATGGAATTGTAGGAAATTTTAGGTGGGTGAATGTTTGTCCTAACAATCAACTTTGAAGGACAAATAAAATGTTTTCATAGTCTAAAAATAATAAAATAAGCTAAAGTATTAGAGTGTGTGCTTGTAACTTTTCTTCTTCCTAGAAGTACAAGGTTGTTTTTTTTTTTAAGATGTCTTTTATCTCATTTAGATTGGGATTAACTCTCGGGACAGTTCAACTCCAATATTCCTAGCTAAGAATATAGCTGGACACCTCTCAGGTTCCTTGCGGACTATTGGGTCAGTTGCTGTGGGCCAATATGGTAAGTACACTATGCTTTAATGTTTCATTTTTTTTTAAGAGTTTGGCCTTTCTGTGTCCAATAACAAATTTAGTCCACATAACTTCATGATAGATTAACACTGTGATTTCCTAGGGGTAAGAGTGTTCCAGTCCTCTCCAGCAGCTACTAGCCTGAACTTTATTGGAGGCCCTGCCATTCTTCTGGGTGTCATTGCTATGGCCAGTGATGATCACACCATGTATGCAGCTGTCAAAGTCCTGAGCTCTGTCCTGAGCAGTAGCCCAATGAGTGAAAAATTGATGAGGCACATGAATGGTTACCAGGTAGATACTCTTTCATTCATTCATTCTGGTTATAGTCTTTCTCTTGGAGAACTTACAACAAAACCTATTGATGGCAATAAACAAAACATACCCTGGCTCTTGGCACTTATGGTTGGAACTTAACCATAAATTAGGTTAGTAAGTTAAGAAAGTTAGAAGATCTTTGAGAGTGGGATATAGGATAGGGCTCTGAATCCTGTACTTGCAGTTTCTGGTAGCCTCTATGAATAGTGTATCTGCTGATGGGAAGGTGGGGACAGATGTCTCCTGGTCAGACATAATTTAATAAACTAAATAAACCAGTGCAACAGATTTGCAAGCTGTGCACCCTTAACCTTTCATCAGACCCTCCCACAAAAGACCACTTCTCAGGTAGATCTGCTCTCTCCTCTTGGTTAGTCCAGCCCACCTCTTTGCAAGACTGCCCAGTGTAGGGCTGACAACTAATTCCTATGGTTCCATCTTCATTGTGTGTTAGGAATTGCTCTGATACAAATAAGTGCTGTCTGGATTTTATTGATTAGGTCTTTCCTAAATTCACCTTTCAAACTGAAAAGCTGTGCAAACTGAAGAGCTTTGATGTATCTAAGCACTATATACATAATATTGCATGAGTTGAGGCTCATGTGTGAAGTTTCAGTTCAGTATCATTTACTTTATGCTGTGTAGACTAAGTAGTCATGTGTAACAGAGAAGATTTGAACAGAGACAGTTCCAAATGAAACTCTTTACATTAGGGCTTCATAAATTATTTATTCCAAGCTTTCCATTTTCCCAGTTTGTGAACTGTCCATAAATTGATCCTGATTCATATGAATATATTTATAATACTTAGATATTGCTTGTCCAACGCTTTCTTGTAGGTGAATGCCTGTCTGTAGATTGTGTACAAGCTGTTCCTTTCAACATTATGATATATGGTGTTCTTTCCATGTGACTGATCATCATATTGTAAGGGATGCTCTTTGGTTGTCTGAACTTTTTTTTTAACAGCCAATCAACAAAAATGTCTTTATTTTCAAATGAATTTTGTACATCCTAACCGATAAAAAGGAAGTGTCTTTCCGAGCACTTATTTTGTCACTGTGTCAGGAATTCATTGAATAATCAAAGATACACTCAGTTGAGAAACTGGCAAGGTTTCACACAGATGTCTAATTTGAACAGGTCAATGTTCCTATTTATTTCAAACTAACACCATTTACAAGCAACTAAGAACATACCCATGAAGAATAGTGTAGAAAACCTACTGTGATTATTTACAATTACACTTGCATGTTGCTTATTGTAAATTCCATTCAGAAAAATATGGCATGTATTTTGCTCCTGTTCAACGCTAGAGAGCTGTCAAACTCTTTCAAAAACTTACACTTTCACTTGCTACGCAAAATTTCATGCCTGGACTGAAATCTTCGCTTTCTTCATGATGTTTATGTGCATTTGTCTTGAATTAGAAAATAGTGTAATGTGTTAGTTTATAAATACAAATTTATACTCATCATATACTTAAGTTGGGGGGTTTTTTTTGCTGTTTTTTGGGGCTGGTTATTTTTCAGTTGCTGGCCTATCTACTGAAGATGAAGACACAGCTATTAAACAACAGGATTTTGCAGTTAATTTTCTCCCTCGTGGGCACAGCTGAGCTTGGCTTTGAGTCTTCCGTCATAAAGAATTACAGTGCATTCCAGTATGTTCTCTGCAACTTTGAGGTAAATCTGTTGACATTATTTTGTGGGTTTGACCTTTTTTTTTTTCTAATGACACTATAGTATGAGGTTTGGTTTGTTTATATCACCTCCTGGATCCAGTATTTGGGATGGGGTCGTGTATGGTGATTTTCCATGCTGTGGCTCATTGTGATCTGTCACCATGGCTCCCACTGTGCTCCAGTGTAGTTTCTGGAGTGTTCCTGCAGACCCTGAGGGTCTTCTCCTCAGGGCTAACTCAGGAGCAGCAACTCCTCACACTGGTAGGGATTTCCAGCAGGTTGTCATTACTGACTGGGAGTTTATGGTGTTCTCCTCCCTGAAATAACTGTAACAGGTACTGTCCTCTCAGCTCAGCAGAGCAGTAGAACCTCTGTTTTCCTTTGTCTTTCAGCTTTGGATGAAAGCACCAGAAAATCTTGACCTTGCTCTTTTTTCACATCTTGTGGAAATCTTGCAGTCCTCCAGGTATACAGCTAGTGTTTGAATCAGAAACATGTGGGAAAAGCTCATCTGTAACCTGAAGCTGGAACTGTGAGGTGGATATTAAGGGTCCTAGTTGGAATCAGTGAACTCCGGGAGTGAATAATTCCTTTATTGCTTTTTCAAGGCTGGAGTTAGTGATTTGACCAGCCCCTGAGTTGGCTGTGGGGCCAGATTGGGAAAAGCTATCTTGTAAGCTGGTTCACCAGGTTACCCTGCTGTACAATGAAAGCTCAAATGTCTGCTGGGGAGGGGAAATCTGAGTGCTTGAACTGAGTGTGAAATAATTGAAAAAAAAAATGGTGGAAGGTGTGTGTAAATCCAAAACACAACCCAGAAAGATTTTTTAAAGTGGTATTCTTTTTTAATCATCTGTACTAGAGTTAATTATATCTGAAGAGAGATTGCATGGCAGAGGGGCTTAGTAGAGCAGGATACTAGATTCCTCCTTTTTGGTACCAGAAAGCATTATGCAGAACTGTCTGGTGTCCCTTTCTGAGTTTTACAGGAACAGCATTTATTACCACCAACTCATTGCTTGATAATAGAGTTAGGGTGTTTCCTTTGAACTCATTGAAGTGCAGCAGTTTCTACAGGAGAAGACAAATGGAAAGGGTAGAGAACACAAAAAGAAGTTTTCAGATCTCCATCGCTGACACATATTCAATTTGTCTGACGGTGTTTGAAGTGTTGTCAAGGCAACATTAGAAGCCAAAGGTGCAAAGTATCAGAGCAACCTGAAATTTTTTTTAGCTGAAATCCAGCAAATTTAGTTCCTTCCAGTAAAAGCTTTTAATAGTCCCTGTGCTTTTTTACAGAGATGGATGTCAGAATGCTGCAGTTGCCTACCAGGTGCAAATGGTGCCCAAGCTCATATTCCTCTTCAATGATCCTGAAATTAGTAACTCCAGGATTACTGTGGCCTGCACTATTCTCTCTCATCTGTTGCAAGGATACTTTAACACAAGGGATATTCTTAGGTAACCTTCAAGTCTATAGCTCCTTCTCAGTTTGCGGATAAGCTATACCTCTGCCAGTGCTGGAGAACACTCTATAGTAGAACTTCCTTCACCTCATCTTTGGTAGAAGCCCCCATATCTGTGGCAACTGAAGGATCCCCATTGACGAAACCCTCTTTCATGCCTTCAAAACAGAGCTCAGTCCAACCTTACATTTGTGTGAAGATGGCTTGGTTGATGATCATCACACTAATGGTAAAAACAGTTCTGCTGGTATGACTGGAACTAGTCAAAGACTGTACTTTGGTTTCACTAAGGCCTGCCCTGAATATGTTGCAATCACTCTACTATTGCAACTTGGCCACAGTCAATTAGGTACCTAATCCTCTTGGTTTGGCTTATATCCTAGTAACTATCATTTTTGTTCTTCAATTTCAGTCAGTTAATGCATGTTAATGTATTCATGCTCCTATCCTGGGCTTGCATGTGTTAATCTATTTTTTTTTCCTATAGATGTGAGTAGTGGATTTAGTATATCAAATTTGCCATGTAGTGAGTGTGAATGAGCATTTTTCTTAAAAGATCATATTTTTTTATTCCACGGTAATTTGATTGGTTGTCAGGTCCAAGAGTGATGAGCAAGCAGATAAAGATAGTTCCAATCATTCCAGCTCCAGGACAGCAGAGACTGAAAGGTGTTGGGATTTCTGCTGGTCCCAGACATTTGACACATCTAATGGATGCATGTGGACTGTTCAAGTGTTCTGTCACTTAAGAAATGTCCCTGTGGGCAGGAGGAGTTATGCACTTTCACTAAATGTGTACTTCACATTATCCATCCTTAGAACCTTACCCTAGGTAATGTGCTAAAGCAAACTACAGGTGAAAATAGATTGGCAGTCCTCCCTGAGTATCTGTTGAGGTTTCTCTGCTCTTCTTTATGTGCTTGGAAACCAAGTGGTGACAGCAGTGATATCTGAATGTCACAGGCCATTCAGTCTTTTGTATGAACAGAGTGCTAAACTCAATATTGCTTTTCTCCTGGTGACAGATCTTTTAAATCAAGAAATAGGTAAAAATGTTTCCACAGTAAAAAAGCTATTACTTGCATTTGTAGATATATGTCCTTTTTATTTGCCTCCTAGCATATGAAGTTTTGCATTCCTATTTCAACCCTATTTCTACAGTGATTAGAATTTCCAATGGTTGCTACTAGCAGTCATTGTCAATGAGTACTGATATTTGCATGTAATCTCAAAGTAATTAAATGAATGTTTGTCTTTCTGCTGACCAAAATTTTTTCCCTCTTTCTCTGCAAGGATTGCATTATTCCTTGTTTACACTTTGAAACCTTCTTCTGTGGATGAAAATCATATTTGCCTGGATGGTGTGGCTGAGATGCCGAATGAAGGTAAGAAGCTACCATTAGTGTATGTGTTCTGATAGATCAGTAAGGTACTACCCTTCTTCCCCAAGTTACGATGAACCCTAAATGCAACATAGTGTTTCTGCCTGCGGTGGCTGGAAAAGACAATTCAGATGGCTTAATATGGAAACGGACAGGCTGCATTGAGGTGACCTGAAATTGTAGAAAACTTCTGTTGCTACAAAGGCCTGATGTGAAGAATACTGAAGTCATAGTCTCTGTGTGTATACTTATCTCCTCAAGAAGACTTGACCTACTGCAAGAACCTCCTCCTGCTAAGGGCGCTCCCATTTTGTCCTCTCTCTGCTAAAAAACCAACAGTGCTTTGACTGCGTTGTCCAGAAACAGCATAATGTTGGATTTCACAGATACACAGAGGGTTGAAGGCCATTAAATTAAAATTGTCCCCAAACTAACATACTAGGCTGTTACAAGGAATAAGATTTCACTTAGCATCCTGGATTTTCTGTGAACACTTTGATACATTCACAGTTGTAGTACATAATAATGTGGAACTCTGCACCTTTTAAAGTGCCTGCATATTTATGTCAGCTTTGTGTTTGTGAGCTTCCAGGCAGATGACTCTTTCATTGTGATATTTCACTTGAGACAATATTAATTATTGTACCTCCAAACAAGGTATTAAGGAGGCACCAATTACTGTAGTTATATATATAGACATCACAGCTAAGCATTGCAAATCGGATTGCCTATTTACATTTCCCTCTCTAGTTAAAATGAGATTGCTTCCTGTGGATTATTATTCAACATGTAGTCTGGATGAATTTCAATTAACTCTGAAGAGAAGACTTTGACAATGTAAGCAGTGGTCTGATGTTAGCAGGAATTCTTATACCTAAAATCTGATGCCTGCATCTTTTTACTCTACAGAAGACTGATATAAATACTTCCACTGGGCTAATCTAATGCAAACAAGGTTGTTCATCAAAGCAATGGAACATGTGTTTTGTCTCTTCATTGCTCTTTATTACTTTCTGATATTTGTAGCCTTAAGCCAAACATCTGGAAGGACAATCTGGCTTCGAAACCAGTTACTGAAGATGCTGTTAGATGTAATGTGCTCAGACAAATTTCATCTGTCCTCTGAGTAAGTAGGAACAATTTAGGAAGGTATATGTAAGTGTCTCTGTCTTCTAGATTTCCTCCTTGCTGGTCCTTGATCAGGACACACTGATAATATCTGAGTCTCAGCAAAATAGTAAGTAAACGCAGACTGGATTCAGAGTTATTTTTTGTCAGTGATTTATCTGGTGTTCACACAGATGTGTGATAGAATCACACATCTGATGCCCATTTTGAAAAAAAAAAATTAATGTTTTCAGAAAATGTCTCAAAGGAGGAACTTGTATATTGCTGTTTATTCTGCATTGCAAGGGCTGAAGAAATCACAGCTGTCTTTGAAAATCAGTTCAAGCTAAAGTGGGATTACTTGCACCCCTCTATTGTAACCATGAGCACGCAGTTACTATAGTTCTACCTTGTATAACTGAAAGATGGAGGTCTTAGTGCTGGGTGCTGAAACTGCGCATTTTCATATGTTGGACTTCAAAATTTAAACAGGAATTTTTAATTTCATAGGTTGAAAAATATAGTCTGTGATGTAGTTTAGTTCTTGATACCCACTATCAGAAGGAGCTTTATGTTAATTATGTTTTTTGTCTGACAGTAATATAGGTTGGATTTAGTAGGAATTGAGCACGTTGAGCTGTGTGTTAAATTTTATAATTCTGTGTTGCAGTATGCCCTTAATCAGATTTCATTTTTTCCCTAGAGAAACCTGAGTTTCTAGATCGCTTAGAGATAATTTTAAAATAAAATCTCCTTTCTGTTTCCACCATGTCTCCTTTCATTTGTTTTAATTTCCCTGTTTGTTCTAGGCAACAAGAAGAGACATTTTTGGCGCTAGGACCAGACTGGTTTCTGCTGTTCACACAGAGCTACCTGCACTCTAGCACGGTTGTGCTAGGAATCAAGCTACTTCTGTGCTTCCTCCACAATCGATTGCTACTGAACAGATTCAAGGAGGGGATAGTAGCTGGCCACTGGCTGGAGAACAGCTCTGCGGGAGTGACTATTCTAATGGGTATATGTTGGTTTAATGTTCCCAAAACAATTCCTTGATCCAGCTCAGTGACAGGAGATTGCTGAAATGATAGGAGAGTTCCTACTGATCTCAATAGACCAAGAACTGATATTACTTTCTAGGGTGAGTCTGTGCTGAAGAGTGGAGAGCATTGTTTCTCCCTTGCATGACAGTTGGCATTTCTGATTAGCAGTTGCAGTGAAATGGCCCTTTTTGTCCTGTATGAAATAGAGCTAGTTGGTAAGCTTGTGAGGTGTTGAGACGTCGGCTCAACCTTCTGTTTCTTTAGGATTCATTCAGCTTGCTTTTTGTTAACTAGACCTGTGGTTCTGAAAAGGGGAAGAAAAAGGAAGAAGGATTCAGGAAGAATCTCTTGTAAGAAAAGACACAGTGGGAAAAACTGTGGTCTGCTAATCTAGGGAAGTTTTTTAAACTGTTGCTATTGCAGCTTAGCAGAGTACTACATGGCCTGGGACACATACAAATGAGGATAAGAAGTTGGGTCTGTAATCCTTCCTCTGATATGACATCCATTTTTACACACTTCCTCAGAATGTTTTATTTTTCTTTTTCTTTAAAGATAATTTAAAAACTCATCCTCCAGCGCCTGACAATGGCTTCTTCTTGATTTTTGGCTTTTCTGTGTTGCAAAGATGTCTGACTGATCACATCCACATCCCTGAGATCTACTTGCTTGTGGCAGGGCTCTTTCTGGCAACTCCACTGTCTGAACCACCTGAAGTGGCTAAGGTATGAAAAAAATAGTAGACAAGCATGAAGCTGTTATTGCTTCACTACTTTGCCATTTTGTGACCTTTTCTGTGAGAGGATTCTCAAGCAACTTGACCCTACTTTGTTTTTGTGATAGTTAGAATTAGTCTGTCATAGCTTAAAATTAAGTAACTTAACTTCGATTTAAAGAACTTTGTGTTCAAATTGTCCATGTGGGTATTAAATGCCGTTTATTGTACTTCAGAATGTATTTTAGATTGGTTTCCTTGTCTACTCTTACATCAAGACTTATTAAAGTTTCAGAATCAGTGGATTTGGTAATTCCCTCCAGTGTCCTGAGAAGTCATAAGGCAGTTTTGTCCCAGCAGTGCCAAAGATGTATATCAAAAGACAATCCATTAGTGCTATCCTGGGTGTCCTGGTTTGAGCAGTAGCAGTCATTTTTCTCCTTCTTGGTAGCTGGTGCAGTGCTGTGTTTTGACTTTCGGGCTGAGAACGGTTGCTGATAGCAAGTATGTTTTGAGTTACGGCTCAAATGTTTGGTTTGTCCAAGGCCTTTTTCTGAGCTCATGCTCTGCCAGGGAGGAGGGGAGGTCGGGAGGAAGGAGAGACGGGACACCTGACCCAGGCTAGCCAAAGAGGTATTCCATACCATAGCACATCATACCCAGGAGGTAACCAGGAGAGACCAGGAATGGCTGGAGCTCTGGGGGGATGGAGGAGGTATCGGTTGGTGCTCGGTCGGTCAGGGTGGGGTGAGTTATGGGTCGGTGGCTGGTGAGATGTTGTATTCTCTTCACTTGTTGTTTGCTTTATCATTATTGTTTGTAGTAGTAGTAGCAGGAGTGATTTGTGTTATGCCTTAGCTATTAAGCTGTGCTTATCTCAATCCGTGGGGGCTACATTCTTTGGATTCTCCTTCCTAACTCTCCAGTAGTTGGGGGAGCAAGGGGGGGGGAGTGAGTAACGAGCTGTGCGGACTTGGTTTAAACCACGACACTGGGGAACCATATTTAATAGGTAAAGAAGGAGCTGCTGGAGATGAAAATATTTTAGTGTTTTTTATGGTGTGGAGAGCAGGCATTTTTCCTAATGTATCCTATATAATTCACATCTCATCTTGAAATAACTTTCCTTCTTTTGTAGAAAGATCTTGAGTCTATGTTGCAGTGGATCTTACAGCACCACCTTATGGAGAATGTCCTCAAAATTGGGTTGTGTCCAGAGGCAGCTGCTTTACTGCTGGAAATGGTTAGAGTCACTGTGGACAAGGTAAGCATTTTATTGCAAGGACAGTGCAGTGTGAAGGGCAGAATAAACTACCTGAGAATATCAGGTGTCAGTAGCAGTCTTCACTTGTAGCCACTAACCTTTCTCTGCCCTCACAGGGAACTACTGAGCATAACAGTATGCTTCTGAGCATCAGCATAGCTATTGGTCTGGTTACGTACATAGCAGATGATGTGATGGGCTCATGTTTAAGAGCTTCTGAGCACAGAGATAGATCCTACACACAGCATTACCCCTTTTTTTTTTTTCATTTTTGAGGATGAGGATATGCCATCTTTGTGATTGGGTGTATTCAATCTGGGAGTTGGCTGCTTGTGCCTTGCCTGACTTCTGTGGCCATGTCATATTTACCTAGTTGTTTAAGAATACCTAGAGAGGAGCAATATGAGCTTATATGAGCAAGAGGAGTGGTGCCTTGACTAAATACACATTTGTCTGTGTTCAGCCTGTTACAGATGCAGAAGCCTTCTGGGAAATTGCCTATCCAGGGAATGTTATCCAATTTCTGTGCTTGATCTATCACATTTATACTCAGGACCCCGTTTGGCACTGTCCTGACTTCTTGAAAGCTTTGGCTATGGTTGCTTTCCATTCTGGACCACCCAAGGTATGTGTGTCTAAGCCAGCATGAGTCCTTCAGATCAGAGTTGGGTTGCTAGGAGGAAAAATTTAAAATGCATTGCTGTCTACTTCCACAGGCAGGCGCTGAAGGCCTTTTGACTCCTGATGGTCCAGTCATTGCTGAAGGGAAAGGCGGTTCTGATCCCTCCTCTCTCCCACTTCTACCACACCCTGCCAAGAAACAAGTGTGGGATTTTGTGCAAGTCCTCCTGATGGACAGTCTCGTCAACATCCCAGCAAACAAACAAGGGCATCCACTTGAGCTGCTTCTTGAGGTCTCTATTGTAGTCATCGGGCTTTGCTGCTCTACCTTGCACTGGGGGTGGAAGGACAGGAGGTATCCTGCTAGTGTCCTAGTGAAAAAAAGTGCTAACAGCGATGAAGACGTCTTCATTCAGCATTTTCAACAGTTTAGGAAAAGGATGGGATCACAGCTTTTCAAAAGATCCTGGCAGATCTGGAAAGACAGCTTAGTGGAATGGAATTCTTACCTTTTCAACAGGGAAGAAAGGCCTTTTCTGCCTGCTCTGTATTCATGTGAACTAAGAAAATGATGCCCCTAAGCAACAACAAAGGCGTTTTACAGGCAATATTCAATATTGAAGTATGGTGTGAAAAAAATAACTCTTTTCCCTACTAATACCTGCTTGTCACTAGAGCAGCCCTTGGATTTGCTGAGAACAGAAAATTTCACATAAAGCATTCCCATGTACTGTGTTTTGAGACAATAATTCTTTTCCATTGTTCAAATAAAAAAAAACCAAACAACTGTCTTCACTTTTAGTATAGACTAATACAAGCTGTAGCAGCTGAGTCTAAATCATGGACTTCAATCAGTCAAAGCACTGGAAAGAGTCAGAGTAGCCTGAAGAAAAGGAAAATGAAAAATCTAGGCTTCAGCTCCACTTGTCAGTAGTCCAGGTGTTCCAGATATGAATTCTGATGCAGACATCGCTTTGTAATACAAATAGTAATGAACTTAAGCTTGACTGCAACTGTCATGAATTAAATAATTTTGTGGAACAGCAGTTCCCAAAAGGCTTATGCAGTAACATCCCAAGGGTTGGTACAGCTTAAAATAGAGTATGACTCTTTTGACTGTCTGAATCCTGTGCCTGCTAATGGAGCTGAAGTTCCCTGAGAGAAAGATGTCTTGGGAATCACCTGTGAGCCTGGCTTCTGGCTCTGTGCAAATCTTGTTTGTATTCAGTGTGCAGAGGGCAACAGTGCTGGCTGTCACCTAGAGAATGTAGACCTGTGTAGGATTTCTTCCTGTTTTCCCAGCTAGGGTGTGAGGTTCTGTCATCTCACCTGCTGTCCAGTAGTTTTCCGCATATGCACTCTTGCTAAACTCTGCATAAGAGGTGCTATGTTGCCTTGCACAGAGGAGTACACCAAATCTCTGCATTTATGTATCACTGTGGATTAGCTGTCAGAGAAACCTCATCTTGCAGCAGCTGTTTCATGTGCTCAAAGCAAGAGCTAAGGTGTGTGAGGTGGAGTAGTTGTCCTTGCTTATCTTGCTTTTCCTTTCACCTTCCTAATATGGTGTCTAGTTGTTTATGAGAAATATTGGGCATTTTGAATTAGATAGTACTGAGTACCTCTTGGAATTTCTATTTGTTTCCTTTAGCAAAACTGCTGAATCTGATTCTTTGACAGACATAATCTGCCAGAGATACAATGAAATCAAACTGAGTTTGAGTCTGATTTCCTGGCTGTTGTCCTGCAGTACTAATATGTATATGGTCACTGTATAGGCTTCTCCAGAAGATGCGACCAGTGAGCAAAAGAGACATTTTCAGACAAAAGTTTTGCTGTCTGCTATGGATGTCTTCAATGTTACCAGCCAAGGCGAGGGGAAAACAAGACCAAGAGGTGAGTGGTGAGAATCAGGTCATTAGGTAGCTGATATTTAGAATGTAGATGTAATTGCTTGAAATGTTTCGAAGCAGTAGCTGGAAGGACAGTTCAGCTAGCAGGCTGGACTGTCCATTCACTCCAGCTGTAGGCCAGTTTGCTTAAATTACTGTGATTTTACCATTTTTCTGGAGAGCCTCTTTTTTCTCTTTTAGAGAACAGAACATTAAAAAGGGAGTACTTAGAAAGAAATCCAGCTTTATTCTTGAGTGCTTCTATAAACAACCATGATAATTTAGTGGTTGCTGCTTTCCTTTCTGGTTTATTAGTTGCTCCAGTCCTTCATGATTTTAGTGAGACTGGTTCTGCCCTTAGAATGGAGCCATCATTTCTGCACTGAGTGAAGTATTTCTGACAGACCTGGAGCTTCCTTAGACATGTCCATGTTTGAGACATGGTATTCAGACTGTTCCTTCTTAGCTCTAGTAACCTCACATATCACATCATGGGGATTATTGCATTTCATCTTGTTTTGGAATAATCAACCCTCTTGTGACCTCTCCAGGGAGCAGTGATCCTCGTGGCACTTCAGAATCAACTGTGCCTGTATCAATGATGAATATTGCTTACTTTGCTCAGAAGCTGGTTGAGAAACTGAACAGCAGAATGTTTGCTGCTGACCCCAAACAAATCCTGATCTTCTCTGCCAAACAGATTGCAGCGGTGAGCTATATGAATTTTTCTTCCAACTGTCAGCATGTTGTAATGGGCTCTTTCACACTGACATTGCAATACCACAATTCTCAAAAAGATGGCTGTAATCAGTTTGGTAATTGTGCATGTTCCTGTTTTCTTACATGAGCACATAATGGCTCTAAATGACAATCAGAGCTAGATAGTGCAGCATAAAGAAGAGATAGTTAGCTTTCTTTGTGCTGCTGTCTGTTGGCTATGTACATGTTGCTGAACAGGAATAAATCTCTTCCACAATTCGGGGGACTTCAGCAGAAATGCATAAAAATTGAATTTGTATCTAACAGGAAGTTAAGAGGAATTTTGCTGAAATAAGTTTGCAACAGCTTAAATGAAGTGAGAGGGGAGGATCCTTGGGGAGAGAGTTCTTTGAGCAAGCCAAGTACTCTGCTGTTTTGTTTTCACAGGTCTTAGGAAGCTCAGTTTCTCAAAAGGAAGTTTTCCTCAATACCCTGTACAGCTGTCTAAACAGAGCCATCCTATACTGCCTATCCAGACCGCAACAGTCGCTGCCTGAACAGTTTAATGTCCTGAACACTCTCAATGTCCTGCAGGAACAGTGGGACCTTATTTTTGCAACTTACAACTCAAATAACAATTTTACTGTCTGCCTAATGTACTGCCTTTGCCAACTGAATTCGGGCAGGTACTAATATTCATCTAAGTATAGTGTTTGTTTACATCTCTGTGCTTTTATCTATGGGAGCGTATGCAGAGAGGGAGCTTTCACAAAAGTTGGGCAATAGTTATTTTGGTGAATCACTAGAAGCTGAGACTGAGCTATATTGAGATAGGCTAAGGACTTTGGATGTGGTACATGTACTGCATCCTAGAAAGCATTTGATTCATTGGGCTCAGTGATCTGAGGGTTTAAAGCACCAGTTTGCTTTAAATATGACAAACCTTCTCCTCTGACTTGGTGTTTGTTGAACTGTCAGAATAAAGCCACTTAGAGAAAGATGTCTGTTTTCCTCATAGACTTAAACACGAAAAACAACAACAGATTTTTTTGGGCACAATTTTTCATTATTTAATTTAGAGGATAGGAAATTTACTAATGTGGGCAGTATTCTGGAGGCAATGGATTGTCTTTCAGCAAGAAAGTGGAAGGGATAAGCTGTTCTCAGTATTAGAAGGCTACTTTTTCCTTAAATATAATAGTAAGCAGAAAGTTTCCTACCACCTCTCTTTCTCAAAGGCAGACTAGTGCATGCATTCGTGGGTGTAATAAGCAAGGGATATTGGATGGTAATAACAGTGACTTTTTTTTTTTCCATTTTGAAAAGGGCAACTCATTTCAGAGACACCCAGACAAGCTTGCATGTTTGTCTAAGTAGAGCCCTTAAATTTGTACTTAGGTTTAATTGCTATTCTTTACTAACCAAAGCATCTTTGTTGTATCTGTTTTACTCATCCAGCATTTCTAGCAGCTTACTCATTTCAGAGGAGTAACTGCAGTTAACAAGGTTGAACTGATTTTGGTGGAGCTGGCTCACAACCCCATAATTAAAATGAGAATCTGGAAATCTTCCTGGGATAAGGGCTAGAATCACTCCTTAAGCATGCAGGTGGCCAGTCTCTGAGACATCTGCATGAACTAATTTAGGGAGATGTTTTTCCTGATCCAGCAGCTATTCTTGTGTGGGTACCTTTAAAATTTATATAAAATTGTGCATGGGTCTTGTGAATCTGTTATGGTTATTGTTACTTGGATCTGAGCTGCAAAGTCCTGGTCATACTGAAGTTGGGAGTTTTGCCATTGACTTGGATAGGGCTAGAACATCCATATCCACTCTTTTCACTATTTTTACAGGTGATGTATCAGAGGTACTCTTGATAAGAGAAGGCTGCATGGAGACCTCATAGCAGCCTTCCAGTATCTGAAGGGGGCCTACAGGGATGCTGGGGAGGGACTATTCATTAGGGACTGTAGTGATAGGACAAGGGGTAACGGGTTGAATCTTAAACAGCAGAGGTTTAGACTTGATATAAGGAAGAAATTCTTTACTGTTAGGGTGGTGAGGTACTGGAATGGGTTGCCCAGGGAGGTTGTGAATGCTCCATCCCTGGCAGTGTTCAAGACCAGGTTGGATGAAGCCTTGGGTGATATGGTCTAGTGTGAGGTGTCCCTGCCCATGGCAGGGGGGCTGGAACTAGATGATCTTGAGGTCCTTTCCAATCCTAACTATTCTATGATTCTATGATTCTACAGTGTAAGATGGGGAATTATTTTTAAAACTGTGTTTTGTTAAAAAAAAAACAATATTAGGTTGTGCTTTATTTGCTATAATGATGTTTGCTGTCTCAGTTCAAACCTTCTGTGCTGCTTAGTTGGTCTGAATTGAATCCATTAACACAATATCACAACAGAAATAAGTTGCACTTCCTGTGGTCTTTTCTTGATTGTTCTCATTCCAGTCTGATAATAATTTCCAGGGCAAAACTGTTGAGATGGGGTAAAGGTTGCTTGTATGTAGCAAGAGCAGAAAACATAATTATTTTTCTAAATATATTACATTAATATATACATTAATATATCCAAAATCCAAACATAGGAAACCCAGGGAATCAGAATTGTGGTATTTAAAAGGAAATCCAAAATTAAAATGGCAGCTTTGCATACCCAAGAGGTCTGACTCTCCCATGTAGTAGTGCCTTTTTGTAATTGAAAGAACGCAGTATATTACTAGTGCTTCTATATAATATATATATTATTGACAACACTTCTGTGACCGAGTCCTGGTTCTCTTAACTGAGCCTGTTGTATTTATTGTAAGTATTACAGCTGTGCTGAAATACCTGGTATCTTTTACCTACTGACTGCTAAATTACCTGACACACATTCCACTCCCAAAACACTATTAACTTTAATGGCCATGGTGATGTTCTCAACTATAATCTAACTGATACTAATATCATGGTGCTAAAGTTCGCAGCTTGTTTGTGCGGAGTGCTTTATAAACTGAATGAACAGTCACTGGTGCAAAGAAGTTAGATTAGGCAAGCAGTTCAGGTAGTGTTTCCCACGTAAGGGCAGATACCTCTAGTGAAGAAACTCAGAGCAAAGTGACAGCATACAAGATGCTTAGGGGAAGTGTAAGAAATTTGGATGCAATCTGGCTACATTAATACAGCCCCTGTGTTCTAGCTAATTGAGATGAATGGTACATAGAAGTGCACTAAGAAGTGCAGGGGTAAGCATATGTAACAGAGTGATCTGTAGGATCTTGGTGACTGCTCCTTGACTTCAAAAACCAGACTGGCAGTGGTTTAGTTCCCACCTCTTGTAAATCCTCCAGTATCATGTAAGTCCTCAAGCCTGGAAATATTGACCTACTAAATGAATTGGAGTGGATGTGGAAAAATAACTCATGTGCCCTCCTATTTTTTTCTTTGTCACAGCTACTCAGAAGGTTTTGGGGTGGATGCAAAACCAAAGCTGGCTTCGTATCACAAAATTTTCCTCACACCCAGTGAAGAGGAAAGGGGCAATCTGCCTACTCCAGATGATGGTAATGTATAGCACATATTGCCTTTGACTTACTGAGAAGGAAATTGCCTAGCTTAAATAGTTATCAGAGTAGCTTGTGCAAGTGCTACTTAATTGCTTCTTCAGTGTATAGGCACTGTAAGCACAACATAGAGAAAGTTGTGCTAAAAATTACTTGTGCTTGCATCATACCTCTTTATTCAAAATTCACACCCCACATGTTCAGGAGTGATGGGCATCAGTCTGGAGACCTCTTCCTTTGTTGTGGCTGTCCTGGGTTCAGCAGTAGCAGTCATTTTTCTCCTTCTCAGTACCTGATGCAGTGCTATGGTTTGACTTTCAGTCTGCGAACAGCGCTGATAACACCGATATTTTTAGTTGTGGCTCAATAATGTTTACTCTGACCAAGGACTTTCTGAGTCTCTTGCTCTGCCAGGGAAGAAGGGAAGCTGGGTGGAAGCAGAGACAGGACACCTGACCCAAACTAACCAAAGAGGTATTTCATACCACATCACATCATGCCCAGTATATAAACTGAAGGCAGTTACCCGGAAGGGTTAGATCACTGCTCAGGTCGGGCTGGGTGTTGGTCAGCGGGTGGTGAGAGGTTGTATTCTCTTCCCTTGTTATTTCCCTTATCATTATTATTATTGGTGGCAGCAGCAGTGATTTGTTTTATACCTTAGTTACTAAACTGTTCTTATCTCAACCTGTGGGAGTTACATTATCTAATTTCTCCTCCCCATCCCTCCAGGAGCTGGTGGGGGAGGAAGAGGGGGAAGTGAGTGAGCAGCTACATGGTTCTGAGTTACTGGCTGGGCTTAAACCATGACAGTGGCCAGTATCAGTGCCCACATACATACTATTTGTAGCTCTATTTCTTTTCTCAAGGCCTGTACAAAGCTTCTGTCTGTTGTACACAGGAAGAAACATTTTGCTCTTTTAAGAGAAAAACTGTAAAATTCGGGGGCTGGATTCAGTGTGGAGGCTGAGCTGCACTGTACAACAGAATAGTGCTCTTTTTTTTGTATAAATATTGGTTTGGATATGGTGCAACCAAATAAGTCTGTTTTGAAGGGAAGTACAGCAAAACAGATCAACACTTCCTTATAGAGCATCCTGTTGCTATGTCACATTATTCCATGACTCAGTTACCCTCCACCCACCATCTCTAATAAAGTTTGGCAACGTAAAGGAATGTCCTTTATGTGCTTTAGCATTCTGTGTATGATAGTAGGATCATCCAAATTCTGATGAGATGGTTTTCGAAGGCAGAAACAAGTTAGAATAATCTATCACTCCTATTTGTTTCTTTCAGAAAGTTGAAATATAGTAAAAGTAATGACTTGCTGGTTTCTGTTTTAGACTAAGTAGTCTGTCTTAGAACCTATGGAGGCAGTAAGCAAAATTGAGCAACTTCTCTGACTCTAGCTGTTACTCTGGACCAATGCTGTTCCAAATGAGATGTTTTTCCTTTATCTGATGCTTGACTTGTTACACAAAAAATGATTTTTAATTTGTAGTTTTTTTTGTTTCCTAGTGCATCAGGAGATTCTGAAAATAGTAGAAGTCATCTGGAAGCAGCTCATTTCTCAGAGGCGGCAGGCTCTGGAGGAGACTTACAAGATGGATCTTTCTGTAAAAGGAAATGATAGAGAAAGGGATATGAAGTTAACAGAAATCACTCCTTTATGGGAAGAAATTATGACAAAAGCTTGGCAACACTTGATAGGTCTCTGTCTTTTATGGAATACTCATTGTAGTAAGCAAAGACATTGCAGGAAATGTAGCACTTAATGGAAAGTCACTGATACTTTGGTTATACCCTTCCTCTGCACATCACCTGCTAGATAAAGCAGATTCTTGGGGACTGTCATCAAGAACTGTGATTGTTTTCTGTGTCATGCCCTAGCCCTTCTGTAATCACAGATGATGATGGGTGATTTTGTAGGGCTTAACAATTGTTTTCCATAGGAGAATTTAAAAGGAAGGATAACTGGGTGAGGAAGAGTGTCCCAATGTGCATAGTGCTGCAGTGACTCAAAGTTCATGTCTGTGTAATTAAACAGATCTGTCAGACCTCTGTGAGGTTTTTAAAGATTTGTGGAGTACCTGTTAATTCAATGATTTTCCTATATATAGAAGGGCAATTCAGCTGGAGTGAGGCACTGCCATTTTCTTGTGTCTTGTGTAACAGGGATACAAATCCTCTACCTTCCCACAGGCTCAACTTCAAGTCTTACAAGCTTCTTTTTTTTTTTCTGTTCTGACCCACAGCGTCTGAAAAGAAGCTTCTCCAGCATAAATCAGGGCCAGGCCTGACACAAGGCAAGCACAATTCCTGGAGCGAAAGCCTCTCTTCAGCTATGAAATTGATGCCTGGTCGAAACACAAAGGAAATTACATGCAAATCTGAGGTAACTTCTGCTCTTTGTCTTCCTTGACTGTGTCACTGGTCTGCCTTTTATACAGCTCTGAAGAGTTTGTCTGGTCTTGGGAGACTTCTCAGTATGTCTGTTGAAATGTACCATTGTAAACAAGACACCTATTGCAGTTAAAGTTCCTTTTCTAGACTACTAGAAATAATCACTAAAAAATAGTCATTGATATGAAGAACTTCAGTTGGCAGATTTAATTAACATATTATGTATTAATGCGTACTTTTTGCTTGAGGCCTAACTATTGCACTTGAAAGGAAAAACCTAACCAACCTGTGTGTGTTTGTGCTCACAGGGCTCTCTTGGGTCAGAGCAAGGTGAGAGGATGCTGGCTTCACTGCAGCTTTTGACTTACGTCACTTATGTAAATCTTGCCCTTCAGGCACTAAATTAGTAAAAACCATCAGGTATTACCATGGTGCTGTCCTTTCACTTTATACTCATTATGAAGTATTAAAGGTCCACATTTTAGTTGAGCCTCAAGAGATAAAGAAAGAAGTGCTTATACAAACCAGGAATGTGTCTTTAAGGTATGCAGCATTTCCACTGTCAGCAATGCAGCTGGACTATGTTTTCCATGTGTAAGCTCCTCCTTTGCTGAGAGGGCCATTTCCATGTTTTTGCTGGGCATCAGAAGTACAAATAAAAAGCATCGGTTAGATGTTACGTAAGTAGGTTAGGGCTATAGTAACTAGCTATAGGATAGAGCAGCAGTGCATTGACAGAATAGTCAGAGCTTTGGACTGAGCTTGTGTCACTGCAGTGCTGAACATATTAATGTCTTTTTTTCTCCTGCTGAGGAGACAGTGAGTCTGATACAGCATCAGTTTGGGAGTCTTAACCCTCTAACTCAAGCTATAGCAGATTGTAGCTTTAAACCAATGATGGCTGTTTCAGTTCCAGATGTATGGGTGAGGAAGTTTATGATTCCCAAGTAATGTGTCTGATAGTACCTTACTGAGCTGCAAGCTTTTTCTCAGCATGTCACAGAATACTTCCTTTTCCTTAATATCACTTTGCTGCTTACAGAGTGAGCAAGTTCTTCCCAGGTACATCTGTAGACTGTGATGTCATACTGCAAGAGCATCGACTATTTGCCCTGGGGTCTGTTTAATTATTTTTTTAAAATTAATTTTGATTATTACAGCTGATTACACCTCAGTGAGCAATGTAATTGATATTTGTAAATGTATCCCAAGGAACATTTTGTACAACATGCTTTTTGCTGTTGAAGGTTAAAGACTCCGTTATTGGTTTTTTCCTAAATATGCCCACATCATTAGTTCCTCCAGTGAAGAGGTTGCCATCTGGAAAAGGCAGTGCGAAGACATTACTCAGGCACAAGTGCATGAAATTGGTGTTTCTGCATCTTCTGTCTCTCTTCTGCAAGGAAGCGGTTTGTAATTAAAGGAGCTGGTTTTGGAGGAAACATTACTCATTCGGTGTTATTCCTTATCATGTCAAAGTCTGACAGCTCCATAGCTCTGATAAATTGTTCCTCTCAATGAGATATCAAACTACAGCTCCAAATCTTCTCCTTCTTCCCCTTTCTCCCTCCAGCCTCTTTGAAAGAGTTTGATGCACTTTTCACGGAGATGAAATCTAAGAGGAAGAAATTAATTTCTTTGCTCCGTAACATTCCTTTTTCTTTGTACACTTCACAAGTAAGGTAAATAGTAAAAAATTCCATATCAAAGGAAGCTGGGAGCACAAGTTAAGTTAAAAGTACATGATAATTGTGCTTTTAACTTGTATTTTTGACCTCACTTAGGTAGTCACTTTAGGAAGTGTTGTAATGTGATTTTGAATAATTTGCTGTGTCTTGGGTGCCTTCTGTATTCACTTGTGGAAAAATCTTCAGATTCTGGCCTCTGCCTTCACTACTACTAGTATAGACCTGTATGTCCTACAGCAATAGGCACCTGACTGAAACATTGCAATACAAGGCCAAATAGCATCGTGAACTGCATATTGAGAGACAAAGAATTTAAATCTCATAGTGAAAAAAAAAAATCCTTTCATTTACCAAGAGCTAAGCATGATTGTTCCTAACTGAGCAAAACTTATTAAATTTGACAAAAGTGCAGAAACTGAGCCAGGATTTCTAAACTTTGCTCAATAGAAAAAGGAAATGAGTTGGTTACTTCATTATTTGTTGATTTTCAGTCAATAAAGGAATCAAATTAGGAAGTTCATGCAGAAGTTGCTGCAGATTAAAAAAAAAAAAACACCAAAAAAAAAAACCCAACAAAACAACAACAACAAAACTCTTCAAAACTATTCACTTTTCACCTGCTGTCATTTACAAGATAAAAGAGTGGTTTTGAGACCAAATCCTCAATCTGTAAAAACCAGCAAAATTCAACCTATTCACTTGTCCTGGTTTGAGCAGTAGCAGTAATTTTTCTCCTTCTTGGTACCTGGTGCAGTGCTGTGTTTTGACTTTCGGGCTGAGAACGGTTGCTGATAGCATGTTTTGAGTTACTGCTCGGGTGTTTGGTTTGTTCAAGGCCTTTTTCTGAGCTCATGCTCTGCCAGGGAGGAGGGGAAGCCCGGAGGAAGGAGAGACAGGACACCTGACCCAGGCTAGCCAAAGAGGTATTCCATACCATAGCACATCATACCCAGGAGGTAACTGGGAGAGAGCCGGAAGGGCTGGAGCTCTGGGGGGGAATGGAGGAGGTATCGGTCGGTGCTCAGTCGGTCAGGGTGGGGTGAGTTATGGGTCGGTGGCTGGTGAGATGTTGTATTCTCTTCACTTGTTATTGGCTTTATCATTATTGTTTGCAGTAGTAGTAGCAGGAGTGATTTATGTTATACCTTAGCTATTAAACTGTGCTTATCTCAATCCGTGGGGGCTACATTCTTTGGATTCTCCTTCCCAACTCTCCGGTAGTTGGGGGAGCGGGGGGGGGGGGGGGGGGGGGGGGGGGGGGGGGGGGGGGGGGGGGGAGTGAACGAGCTGTGTGGACTTGGTTTAAACCACGACATCACTCCACGAAATGGTCAGTCCCCATGTTTCCGCTGTGCTTTCACTCAGGATCTCCAGTACCAGTGAAGGCAATTCCCTGCAATTTGGTGACAAATGTCAGAGTTGGTAATCAAATGGAGTTGTGTTTTCCCAGTATTTCTGAATCTACTTCGCTATCTCATGCTGTGATCTGGGCTATGTCTGGAAGGTATGGTCATTCAGAAGCGAAAGCATGATCACATTTCAGTTAGAATGCCAATGATCTGCTCTGGTAATTGCCTTTTTGTGCTTTCTTGGAAATTTGAGTAGCCATGGAAAAGCAAGAAGAGCACTGTAGAAAGTCAGATTTTTTAATGCTTACAGTTGACAGGTAAATTTGCCAGCAGGAGGGTCTATAAGACTGAATGCAATGCCAAAGGTTTTCAAAGCATTTACTTTTCTGTTTCAAAGTGAGACTTCTGATCTCTTGCTCTTCATCCTCCCATAGGATATGTATGTAATTTTTAGGTTAGCAATGGCCAATTATTTTTGTCATCTTCAACAAGCTGCAAGGGCATCAAGGGACCACTATAACAATCATATTTTGATAAGCTGTAAATGAGTCAACAGCTTCTACCATGCAGTGTCATGAGGTTCTTCTTGAGGATGAGTGCCTGAACAGGGATACAAGCAGCATACTTCTAATGGCTGTAAGACACACTGCTTCAGGAGTGTAGATGAGGTTGTTCTTCTATACAAGATATATAAAGCCTCCCAAGTTTTAAAGTAGGCCTGATCATGCTTGTCCTCTTCTGTTTTGGTTAATTAATTACATTCTTTTATGCCAGAGACCCATGTACCATGAGAGAATGAAATAGAAAACGTATTTTTAATCCCAGACTTCAGAATAAAGAGGTTAATTGAGACCTTCTAACTTTTAATTGCAAAACCAGAAACTTTAGAGTAGGATTTTGGTCAGCAAACATACATTTGTGAAGACAGCTATAGATAACAAGCCGATATCTGACCTCCCTTGTGCTAGTTTTGTCACTCTGTCCATTGCAAAAGAATTGCTTCTAGTTAAATGATGGGAGAAGGCGGCCTTTGAACTCTTAAGGACTTCTGAGCAGTTTGATGGGTAGCTCAGTTTCTGCTCTGCTGCCCTTAGCATATGCAATGTCACTGCAGAGCTAACAGCAAAAGAGCATTTAATGGTGTAGCTCTATGAACCAGAAGATACTGGGTGCAAATTTTGGCTTTACTAGGAATAATTAATTTTTCTTTAGTTGACTGTATAATAAGAGCCCATTTCTTGTATTTACTTTTGTAAGTAGCAGCCAAATTGTTAAACCCACAGCAAACCTGTAAAAGACAACTGCATCAAAATTTCAGTGAGAGCCTTCTCTATCCCTGTGAATTACTTCCTGAAGTCAGGAGCTTCGAGAAAAGACCTCTTGGCTGAGACTTAAGTCACTGTCAAGACATAAAATCTATTCCAGGGCGGCCTTGAACAAAAAAAATTTGCTAATTTGGAATGAAGGATGAACAAGCTCAACTTAGTTCACAGTAGCTGAAATGAAGATGATAGAAATATTTGAAACAAAATCACAATTATCACTGAAATATTTTTCTTACCACTTACTTGGGCTTTTACCAGCTTTTCAAGTTAACTAAGTTAAAACAAGCAAACAGAATGATATTCCTTTGAATAGATCAACATTTGTGTAACATCTTTATCTTCATAATAGAAGAATAGTTAACATCACTAATTATCTAATTAAGTTCATTAACTATCCACCAACAGTGCACCATGAAGTTGACATTATGTTCTTCTGTCAACAAATGCTTTGATTTCTCAGGAAGTAATTAAAATGTAAATTAGCATGTCATTAGATGCACAAGGGAAGTTAGGAATCAAATATTCATTTCAAAACTGCTCATAGCACACATTTTTTTACTTTGATGAATGTAGGCACTTTACTATTAATGATGTATATTAAACATTTTCCATTATAATATTATTGTCTTGTTTAATAACTGGCTCAAAGCTAAATTACAGTATGCTGCTGCAAGCTGGAAAAAGTTTCTTTAACTTTGAACACAGAAATGTTTATGTCCTTTTAAGCAGCTGTCTGACACATTGCTCATTTATCATTTTCAGATTGTTTACAAGATCTTAAAGTAATAATTCAACAGGTCAATAAGTTAAATAAGAGCTGCATGATAACATCAAATGTAGAGCTGTCTGATTTTATGTAATACAAATCACTAAGCTTTTTGGAATATACGGGAATAATTTCCACGTGCATTGAAGATAACTGTTTATCAGAGAAGTTGAAATATAAAGGCTGTATGTTGATGAATACAAATTATTAGGCTGACTCAGATCCACAAGCTGCTATCCCGAAAGTCTGGCCCATAAAAATCCAGTATGGGTTGTTGCAGGAGATGGTGTATGACAGCACAATGCACGGTAGAAAAATTATCCTAGCAATTTTTTTTTTCTTAATCTATATCAGTTTCATATTAAAACCTGAATTAGAAGACATAATACCCCTTGCAAAACTTTTTCTGGGTAACTGGTCAGGAGAAGTTCTGTGATTTTAAACGCAGTGGTGTCCTACGGCAGTGAAGTCCCTTCATTTAATTAAAAATGTATGAAAAGATGTTTTCTTTTTACTTCTAGCATACTTTAAAATATACTTCTGCCTTTCAAGCTAGAGATTCTGTCTGGTTCAGGTTTAAGCTTGAGTAAACTATTTCAGTGAGTAGAGTTAAATGTTTTAAGCTGTCGATATTAAAATCTCATCTATCAAGAGCTTCTGGTTGTAGAGTTTTATTTTCATATAACAGAGGTGATACCCAGAGAGTTGAATGGTATTAATGTGGATGAAAGCAGAGTTTTATTTGGTTGCAGGAAAAAAACAGAAAAAAGTGCTAGCCACTGAAATAGAATTATTTTTTCTTTGCTGAATATATAGAAAGACAAGTATTTTTTTCATATCTCTTGGATCAAGTATGTCATATACAAAAATTCTGAAATAAATTGTTTTAAGTTACTTTATATGGATTGTTTGATTCAGAAGCCTGAACTGACAATTTAAACTGAATCAAACTTATATTTTTTTTTAAAACTTTGAGTGGAATCAACATTCTCATCCACAGTTTCCCACCAGAGAACTATTTTTCATTATTCGTTAATTTTTAAGTTCTGTGTTTGTTCTATTTTTAAAGTAAAAGAATGCATTTTTTCAATCATGTTAGTTATTATTAGAATCTTTATAAGGAAAATAATTATTAACAAACTTGCTTATCAACGAGTTATGATTTTATATATGGTGTCTCACCTCATGCAAGCAGCAGTGTAAAATACACACAGGAGTCTGGGTACCAAAAAAATTAAGTCTAAGTTTTTATATAAGACAGCAGGGACTGAAAACTGTGCAGAGCGTGGACTGGATGGCAGCACATGCAAATAGAGAGCAGGAAATTAAGGGAGGTCATAGGAATATCTCTAAGATGAAATTAAATGTTTCTTCTAGGTGAGAGTAAAGTTCACTACCCTGTGCTGAAGTCTGTGGCCGTTGATTTCTTGTTCTCATCCTTGTTAGACAAATTAAGGATAAAGCTTGGTTATGCTTATCTGTGTTCAATTAATGCTTTCTGCTTGAGGAGTCCAGGATTGTTCTACAGGCACTAAAAATCTCCAGAAGTAGTGTTGTCACCTTTAAATGCATGTTATTTTAGGAAAATTGATATTTTTAGGGACCAGGGAAGAGATGTTTCTTTGTATTCTGTACTCTGATCTCTAAGCATATGTTAAAGTTTACAGAATTCTTTTGTCAGCTAAAGGATTAGAAGTGCACATTTTTCTTAAATAAAAGCCACGATTCAATGACCCCATTGCTGTTCCCCATAATGCCTTTACCTTCACCTTCCACTAGAGGTAAAAAGGTAATATCTCTGCTGTAACAGGATGGAAATATCAACAGGAGTCCATCAAGAGGTTGAGTGAATTATCCCAAAGACACAGAATTCCCAGAGATAGGATTAAATAACAAACATGTCTTGCCTCCCACTGTCCTTTTTTGTTATTAGGGTACAAGTTATTGGTTCTTCCAGGAATTCACCTCTTCAGTAGTATCATCTGTTGAAGGAGTGTATGTATGCACACATGCATACATACATGCATACATACATACATACATATATATCGTTGCTATATTAGTAATGCTTCTGTGCTCCCAGAGTTTAGCTGACAAATACAGTTTAGAAGTCTTAATGCATGAACACTATACTTTGGGTTTATCATCTTGAAACCCATCCCTCTGTGTGGGTACATTTATGATGCACTGAAAAACTGATTTTTTTCTCATTAAGTTTGCTATTCCCCAACCAACTGGCGATGCCAGGAATCCATCCATGATCCTTAGGAACAGTTGGCATCGTGCATTAACCTCCTAGTGGGTTGAGGCACGAAGCTTCCATGCAACACTTAACTGCTGGAACTACAGTCTGTTGAAAAACAAAATGAATTTTGGCAAAGCAACAATAAAATCCACATGGCTATAACAATTTTGTGATTCAAAAGAGTGTAAACAAACCATAATGTGGAGAGTGTATGCAAAGGACTAGCATAAACTGCTCTTTAATCTGCTAAGGAAAATGCTATCTTCCTTGGATTAATGCTTGTTACCTTGTGACTAATGAAACATTTTTCCTCTTTAGAAATGAACCTACTCGCTTCCTAATGCATAGGCAATTACTTAAAAAGTAGTCTGATGACAAGATGGGTGGCTTACTGTTTGCTGTGTCCCTGATTCAGCATGTTAGATTCAGCAACACTAGTAGATTTGGAGATGTTATGCACTTTGTCCCTGTATCTGAATATAAAAGGGTGGTGAATTGGAGACTTCACCCAGTTCTTGTAATTTACTATAACACTTCTATTCTTCTCTGTAAAACTGCCATGTTAGCTGTAATCTTATCCTCTGCTTGTGATGCTGATGAAGAAAGGATTGATTTATTCTCTCTGATTTAGTAAGAAAGGACCAGAAGTATTGGGCTTTAATTGTGCATGTCAGGAGGGGAAAATCTCGTTAAGTGTGTGGAAAAAGCAGCAGCATGAGAACTGAAGTCAATACAAGATAGTTTTCAGAACTCAGAAGAGCTTAGGTTCTTAGGTGGCAGGAGATCCATGCTGGCTAGTGCTTGAAGTCCAGAGTACAGGACTAGGATGTGGGGCTGTCAAGAGGAGCAATGCTACACCACAAGCAGATGCCATTTAATGTTGAGCTGCTGGGAGATACATACTTAACTAAAACTCAACAGTTTGCTCTTTGCTAAATGGCATTTTCTTAGTGTTCTTCGTTAGAAAAAAATGCAGATTTGCTGTTTGATTTGAGGTCGGATGTGTGTATCACATCAGTATCATGTCATTTTTCTCATTCTAATGATGCTAATTTCCTGTTTCCCTCCTTTGCAGTCATCACCCATAGAGTTTTTAAGCATGTTGATTTGCTACTTTCAAAGTTCAGGTGATGTGTATATGTTATTTGTATGTGTGTGCCTTAAATGCTTGGGTTAAAGGCAAATCTGCCCCTCTTCAGTAGCAGACAACCTGTATAAGAGTTGTGAAGTATATGCTCAAACACATCCTGAAACATAGTTATTTATTGAATCTGTTTCTGCCATGCATAAGCTCTTCGCCACTGTCACATATGCTGTTTACATGAGGTTTGTTCTGTCCCTGAGAGCTCTTTACCTGCTCTTCAGTTTTTCTGTGCCCATGGAATATTTTCTTAAAACCTAGTGACTGCTTGAATAGCAGTAACTAGATCAAAAAACTTACATGTAGAATTGCAAAAGTTTAAGCTAGAGGAAAAAAAATATGTAGACTCTTCCTGTGATATAATATCTGGTAAATCAAACAAATTAGAATATGATCTGTGATTGGGAACATAAGGGCCAAAAGGATTTCCAAACTGGTTCATCAAATTATTTCTCCCTCTCACTGTTGCATGTTGTCACCATATGCATCCTCTTTATTGGTGTATCGGGTTGCTTCAGATTAATTCAGGTTGGGTTTTCCCCATCACCAAACCCCCTTTCCCTGCAACCGGGTCATAGTGACAGGATGTTTCAGAAGCTTGTCTTAGTTTCCCCATCTGTATGCTAAAGAATTTGACCTATTTCATAAAGACCTCTCAGATGTACCAGTGAAAAGTGTTATACAAGATTACAACTTTAGCTCTTCTGAGAAAAATAAATATTATAAATATACAAGCTCACACAGTAAAAGCATTCATGTAGCATTGCAGCTAAAACTAAAGTATCTAAACTAATATCACTAGTTCTAGTCCTCACCAAGAGATGACTAAAGCACATACATCAAAACAAGTATATGGGTATTCTCACTTATCATCCATAGGATTATTTATTTGGCACAGTGAGGGATCTCGTTATCTGGGCTTTCTTTTAGCTCTCTTTGTATGCAGCCAAGTCCAAGCTCTTCCAAGCCCAAAATTGTTTTGCTGCAAGTTTTATTTTTATTTATTAAGAGTTTTGGCAAATACTTCAGTGTGTGTGTGTGTTCTGTAATGCAACACATAGCCTTTAATTCCCCAAAGACAGCCTCAAACTGCAGAGCTCCAATGATGTAATGTTTCTTTAAGAATGAACTGTGGCATATGTGGTGTGTGTATCATGCAATGTGAGTTTATTATGGCAAGCTTGAATATTTATGGGGTGAAGGAGTGTTAAGTGATATATATATATATATGAATAATAAAAAATCAGACATAAAACATTCCAGAGCTCAGTAAAGAATTGTTAACTTAGAAGTGACAGTTCAACCTTTTTTTTTTTTTTTACTTTTTTGTTTCAACTTCCTCTTCTTACAAGCAGCCTTGCAATTGCTTTAGTTGAAAGAAATTATAGAAAATCTGCTCTCTGGTTTTGGTTTGGTTTGGTTTTGGTTTGGTTTGGTTTGGGTTGGGTTTTTTGCATGATAATTTCTTTGTTTGACAGCATATTTCTTCTTGCTGGTTTTACCTTTCCATAGTGATAATCAGTCTCTCTCCTATTTGCATGAGGTCTCCATGCAGCAAGAGGAGAAGTGGGGTTTGATTCTGTGGTTGTTTTTATTTTTGTTTTTTTTTTTTAATGGGGAAATAGCTTGTAAATTCCATCACCTTTCCAAGCTCTAAATATTTTCTGTGGAATCTGAGGCAGAAAAACAACCTGATTCTAGTTAGAATGTGATTGTCTAAGGCTGCAAAGTAGAGAAATCTTTATAAAGAAATACTTACAGCATAGTAACATACTTAGTTTTTTTTGAAAGGATGGATCAATATGGCCTTTTAGTCTGCTCTTTCCTACAATGCAGATCTTATTTCCTGCATTTACACCTGCTTTTATGCACATAAAAGTCACACTTATGTTACCAATATTACAAATATCAAAGCTTTTGTTCAAGATAGATATTACGGTGTGGCACTATTGTATTTTATAACGGGTTGCCATTTTAAAGGATAACCACCTACAATTCTTAATGGAAACTGTTTATTTTTTACAAATTTGGTTTTGTTTTTTAATTTTGTTGGGTTTTGTTTATTAGGGGTTTTTTTTTCCCAATCACAGACATCTCAATTTTGTTAACTGTTCATTTAATTTTGTAACCAGATGGTTTTCCTGGGAGGATGATCATCAGGGACATGTTCATCTGGTTAAAGATGGCTAGACATAGCATTCAGAAGCCAAAATTGTTAATCTTCAGTTCACCAAATGTGGCTAGAGGAATTTTTTCTTCTTAGGACCCTTCATATGTTTCAAAGGCTAGAAGCTGAGTCAGTGAAGTTTGTGAGAATCACTTCAATATGGGCTTTAACCTTAGGGATCTGATGGGTGACCATGAGCAAAATGCAAACTACAAGCAACTTTGAAACAGCTGCCAGTAGAGCACTGACTAGGCTTGAATAGCCTGTGGGTATCTGAAATGCTTGTTAATACCTGGAGGAATTGGTTGTCTACTCTGAATGGCTTTTACCTTTTGTCCACATGGAGATGAGAACTCAGCTTTTCTCCTGTACTGAGCCCAGCTCAATAGCACAGAGATTATGTTGCTTTCTAGGTCAGCCTTTATGGGAGTTTTATATGAATTATGGAATAGTTTTGTGAGGCCACAACTGTGATTACAGGTTTAATGATGCTTTAAAGAAACAAAAATGTAATGACTTTCATCAGAGTAAAAAAAGGAGCTTCCTGCAGGGAAACACCAATAAATGTGACTTCGCGGTAGGGGCACAGACCTGGCTGGCAGCCAGCAGTAATCAGCACACCACATAGACCTTGTGTGTTAACTTAATTATAGCACAGTGCAAGCAGCAGCTAGATAGTTTGCTGTGAGGAATCACTGCCAGCGTGGCACAGCGTCCATGCATTTAAAAGTTACCCATCTGATCCATGGCTTTAGATAGTGAGAAGCTGGGACTTTCACAACCAGTTTAGCTTTGTGTTGTGATTCATAGCAGTATCACCTCCGTCAAGGAAGTTTAGATGGGCATGAGAGCCTTGGAATAGTACTCTAACCTCTCCTGTATAGCAAAAAAATGTAGTAGCTATCCTTGTGTTTGCATAGAAAAGTCTGTTCTACAAGACTCAGACCTTGGTTTGGTTTGGTTACTTGGGTTTTAGTTATGAATCAGGAGGTTGGGTACTTAGACCACGGGACTTGCTTTGGGAGGCAAGGTCTACTGGGAGCTGATGGGGCCAATCTGACAAAGAAGGGGAAGAACTGCTTTGGTAGGAGACTTGCCAGGCTGGTTAAGGCAGCTTTAAACTAGATTTGCTGGGGAAAAGTAGCAGTGATCCTTCCCAAAACTACCAGTCAGATGTCAGCACCTGTAATGAATGCTTGGAGTGATGTGGAGCTGCTCCAGCCAAAGAGTCAGATTTATTCAGAGCTCAGCTTAGACGCCTGTATACAAACACACATAGTATGGGGAATAAACAAGAGCAAATAGAGATGTGTGCACGTCTATAGGTATATGATATCATTGGCATCATGGAAATATGGAAAAGAGAATGATGCGTGGAGACCTCACAGCAGCCTTCCGGTATCTGGAGGCCTGCAAGGATAACAGGTAGGGACTCATCATCAGGGGCTATAGTGATAGGACAAAGGGTAATGGTTTTCAATTTAAACAGGGAAATTTCAGGTTAGATAAAAGGAAGAAGTTCTTTACTGTGAGGATAGTGATGCACTAGAACAGGTTGCCCAAAGAAGTGGTAAATACTCCATCACTGGCAGCGTTCAAAGTGAGGTTGGACAGAGCCTTGGGAACATGGTGTAGTGTGAAGTGTCCCTGCCCATGGCAGGGGGGTTGGAACTTTGATGATCTTAAGGTCCTTTCCAACCCTAACCATTCTACGATTCTATGACTGTAGAAAGTCCTGTGAGTGTTGGGCAGCCTGTTAAAACAGAGTCCTGTGCTGGTTTTTCAACTGTCTTAAGTCAATAAGATAAAACAAGCCAGTAGCTTACTCTGCAGTTGTTCAGTGCTTCAGGTATTCACACAGCCTTTCCATATGCTTTGTCTCTCTGATCAGGCAAAGTAAATGTCATGAGAACACTTTACCTCAAGTCTCTTTGGTACCCAGAATTTCATAAATGGCTAGGAGAAAGTGGGGAACAAGCCTAGCATTTTCAAAGTTGGAAAATTGTCTCTGATTAAAGTTTAAATTTGATTAATTAGTATGATAATGAATGTCCGAGGTTGTATTTTGTAGTTATTTGCACGATGATTTGGCACCTGAAGTATTCCATTGAGTTTAATAATGTTTTGGCTGATCATTTCAAAAGAGAGGATTAGGTAGGACGTGCTGTTTGAAATTCTCTGGTTTGTGTTCTGTGTAGATCATGGCTATGTGAACTTTGTGACCCCAAAACCTGTGGGTTTTGGTGGAGTAGTTAAGATAATGAAACCCATTTAATTTCCCTGCTCCCTAAGTTTAAGGATCCCACACAGCAGTCCATTGTTCATGATTTTAGCATGTGTTACTCTGAGGTTAGTATTACAGTCTCTGGTTTATGGTTGGAGAGGTAGTGGTTTAGGGCAATAGCATGCTTTGCTGAAGACCACATAACAATTCGTTTGCATAGTGGGGACTACAACTTGTAATTTCACGACAGCATTTCATCAGTCTTGTATTTGCACAGAGACCCTTGGCTTGGGAAGTTAGTTCCAATAAAGCATCATATGAAATGTATGATTGTTAATGCAAGTTCATTGTTCTGTGAGTCTAGTGCATTCTCAAAGGAAAGATGGCCAGGAAGTTCTGTCAGACTGCTTTGGAAAACATGTATTACCAGAAACACCTGAATAGCACTGGGGTTTAGGGCATGACTGTGCTCTATAGTGGAGCAGAGGCAGTTATTATGGGTGTCAGCTCCACAAATTTCCAGTTCTAGCGCTAGCTTAAACATGCCTACATCACAATCCCATTAACTAGTGTATTTATACTCCAAACCACTAATTGTCAGAAGACTTAGGCTCCTAAATCTCAAAAATGTTTCTGAAAACAGTTGGTTTCCTGCCTGCAAGAAGGGAACATGGACTGTTGCTTTGCTGTTTATGTTTATGCAGCAAGGAGCAGGCCTATTGCTATGCATCCTTACATCAATTGGGGTCTCTACAAAGAGACTGTCATTTATGCTACCTGCAGTTCTAATTCAGCTCCAAAAAGAGAAGCCTTAAATTTTATTTGCTGCTATTTTCCTCCTTTTGAGTAGTTCCACTAATTACCCTTGTTCAGATCATGGTATGTTTATCTTTGTGGTGAAAGTGTGCAATTTGCTCTCAGATGATGGCCTCATCACTATACTGTCTGGAGAGTCACCAGACTTGCAGTCACAGGCCATATTCCCTAATTTTTCTTGTAAAAAAGCAGCTAATGGCATCCTTTGCCCTTCACAGTGGAGTTTACACCTGCAGCACCTTGGTGTAATGTGTTACGATGTTTCTTCCAGGGATTTGTATCCTGTATGGAGAGATACCGAAGGACTGGGCAGGAGCTGTATGCCTCTTTGCACAAGAACTATATGCAGGTAAAGAACAGGAATGTTGTGCAACAACTTTCTGTTGCCGAAAGGATGATTTTGGACTACCCTGAGAAAGTGGGCATTTCAGAAGTGAGATGAGTGGTATGCCAAAGGAATGCAGAGAGTTGATGAGTCAATATTCCTCTCCTGACGTCACCCCTGAGGTGTGATACAGCCTCACCAATCAGATTCCTCACTTTATCTTCAAAATCCTTTTTTCTTTGGTTTAAATAAATTATTCCACTCTCACAACAGCAGAAATGAAAGTGAGAACTTTGACCCTGTTTTCTTAGTAGCCAGTAAAACTTTTCAGGAGGCTTCAATCTCACAGCCAGTAAAATCTCACTGTTTCTGTTTCAGGGTTGGCTATCAGAGACCAACAAGCATTTAATTCTTTGAGATTCTCACCTCCTATCTCTTTTAAATTGATATTTTAGTGTCCCCCAGCTTCCTGCACGCACTTCCTAAGTAGGAAAATGTTCATTTTTTGCCATGCTTGGAGGGAGTACAATAGATCTCTGATTGAGACTTTCAGACTGTGTTTTCAGTGAACATGGTTGTTGTCATTTGCCACAAACATTAACCAGATAAAAATGGAATGATGCTGTTCTTCTGGCTCACTGCTTCTGAGTTGGAAATGTAGTGAAAGCAGCCATTTTCAAGCAGGTTGAGGTTTACAACATGCTTATATTTGTCACTGTATCTTAGTTTAAGTAGCAGCATCATACACAGCCCACTTTCAGTGGTCAGCTGTACCTGTGTTTTCTGGGTCTGCAACCCTTCCCCTGTAGTAGTCCTAACCAGTAGGTTGGGTAAATCCCTCTGAATCACTAGAGTGGTGCCATTGCTGGATGGGAGGAGGGAAGTATGCAAAAGGTGGCACAAGGTGGTTCTGTCCCATAGATGCTGCAGTGTGGTTACAGCAAAGCAGCCAAGGACTGGATGATACTTGAGGAGCAACTTTTCTATGGAAGGGGCCCATGGAGAGATGCATCACGATCGTTAGATCCACGATGGATTCTTGATTGTTATGAAGGGCCTTCACGAATGAGGAGGAGGATTCAACTTGTAAACACCCAAGCAACAAGGATGCGAACGAAGAGTGAGGTAGAAAGCATTTGCAGGAGGCACGAGATTTCTGTAGCAGTTGCTGGTGACTTTTTTCCTCTATTTCTCACCACCTCTGGCTCTCTCTTGACTCGTCAATATGCTATGACATGCATAGAGAACCTACTGAACAGGTCTGGTTTTGAGAGACTAAGAGGGGCTGCAATGTGTTTAGCAGCCACAGTATTATTTTTCCTCCTTTCTGTTATAAGATCTCCCCAGACAGATGAAAGCATAACCCAAGCATACTTTCTGGTTTGTAATCTCGTGGGCATAGCGCTTCCCAATGTATGCAACAGAGTCCAGTTAGAAGGGTACACTGTCCTGTTAGTTGTATGTTTCTTAGGGATGATCAAAAACGGAATTAGTGTGGTTTGAACTAAGCATTTAAATGTATATGTGGGATATTTACTATTGTCCGTCTGTTGAGTATCTAAGTGCCAAATCCTACCAACCTAGCAAATGCTTAAGCATTTTAATATTATCAGGAAGTTCCCATCTCTAGCACATTTCCAGCTTTCATGTGAAGCTTGGATTCTGGCAATTTTCTGTAGGGTTTTTGAAAAGACAATATTCCTTTTGCCTAACTGTTGACATTTGTTCCTACATTTGATTGTTCATTTGGGTCTTTTCAAATAAGTTTATTTGAATTTCCAAGGCATACATTTGCAACATAGCTCCAAATCTGTGTTTTTCTTTGCCACAAGGTTCTGAATTATGTTTACCTTTCTGCATATTGCACTCTAGTCATACCTAATTTCTTTTCAGGTTCTCATAGGAAACAAAAATGGAACAACCTCCTCTGCTGAAGTGAATCCAGGTAATGTTTTAGGGCTAAAATCACATCATCAAAAGGGTAGACACAAACAGACAAAGAAAATTAGAGTTAGTGTATGGATTTCTAGGTCAGAATTTCATCTAATGAAAAAACCCTTATGTCAGTTCTCTGGACTAAAATGTCACTATAACATCAGGGAAAAAAACAATACAATTTTTACAGGTGGTGTATAAACTGGCTTCAAAATTTGTTGCTCTTTTGTTGCCATCAGAAAGATCTCAAAGCAAAAAAAAAGCTATCTTGACCACCTGGAAAGCTTCCAGGTGCTTAAACTCAGAAGAAAAAGTGTGGACTTTCCCTCTGGTTTTAGTAGACGCTCCAGTTCTGCCTCTGTTGTTGTATGTTTTTTATTGTGATAGAGCTTACTAAATAAGTGAGAATAGAGCTCATTGTTCAACAAGACTGAAGTACTATGTAGTTTCTGCATGAAAGTGATTACGCTCTACCCCAATAGGAAGGCTGATTGTGCCTTCCTTAACTGTGTGCACCACATAAAGTTGCAAAACCTGGGACACAGCTTGGACAAGATATGAGTGGATTGTCTCTCCTTGGGTTCTATTCAGATCCTGCTCAGTGCATGTTTCCAAAAGACTACCATTTTCAGTTTCTCTTAATTTTTTAATCATCAGTGTTTATAGGAATTTAGGTTGAATTATGACTGGTTGCAGCTACATGGTTTTAGTTCCCTGAGCTAAGTATCCTTCCTTAGCAGTCACAGATTCTACTTCTTTCTTGCCTGTTTTTTTTTGGTTTTTTTTTTTTTTTTCAGAAAAATAATGCTATTTCCCAAGGTAGAACAGATTGAGTTTAAGTCTAAATTGCAAATGCTTTTGGTGTCATCCTACTGCCACTAAAACTGCAGTCTCTTTTATACTGATACAGGAGAGCTGACATTAAATGGAGCAGAAAGGGAGATGGATAAGAAGGGATTGGATTGCAACCAGCTAACGTTCTTCCCTGCTCTACATGAAAGTTTCCATTCAGAAGACTTCTTGGAACTGTGTATGGAGAGACAAATTATATTGCAGGAGTTTGCAGAGAATGAAAAGGTAGGAAATATGAACTAGAAAATTTTCTCTGGAGAGATGGCATTTTAGAGGGTGAATTGGATGTGGAGGTCTACCTGTTCCTTTCAGGTTGGAGTTCAGGTTTATTTAGGCTACAGTAAGCATCATCACTGTTTCCTAAAAGCAATCACAACAACTCCTCTATGGACTTCTGTTGAAAAGTATTTAACATTAACTCTTTGAAGTAACAGAAAAAAAATCTTGGCATGTGACCAAAGTATTCTCATACCTGTGAGGAAGTATTATCTGAATTTGCCTAAGACATGGCAAATTATGAGACTGAGAATTTATGTTCTGCTTCCCCACCTTTACTCATGCTCAGAGCAGTGCTTGTATCAAATTTATTTTTTCATTTGTTACCTCCAGAAAAGTATGACAATTTGTATAGGCTGCTAGTTCAGCGATGTTTAAATCTCTTCCTGCTGAATATCAGAAAAGATTTCCTTCCTCTCTTCATATACCTTTTTCTTCTCTGCTCCCCCATGAGTACTGGAAAGATCTGTTTT
Organism: Melopsittacus undulatus; assembly: GCF_012275295.1. Lineage (NCBI taxonomy): Eukaryota > Metazoa > Chordata > Aves > Psittaciformes > Psittaculidae > Melopsittacus > Melopsittacus undulatus. The sequence goes on from NC_047530.1 coordinate 92,845,448, forward strand.
TTTGCAGTGTACCTGTTTTATCCAGTAGCATCATTAGCCCAAGAGTTAGCATCCCAAAGTAGAAGCTGAGGGTCAGACTTGAAGTATTTAAACTCAGCCATCACAGTGCTGTGGCAGTCATATATATAGAAATAATTATTTTAGTTTTATGTCTCAATGCCATTGCTATATTTTCTTAATGCTTTGCTAATGTCCGGGGGGTCACATTCATGTTCTCTAACATGAAGGCTTCATCCTGTTATTAGAGCTGTCGGTACACTGTCTGTCTATACAACATAATTAATTTCCCTGCTCCTCCTCTCTTTTTTATCCTCACCCCCTTCTCTGCAGTAGAAGGAGACAGGCATGAAAATGTAAGGCATGTTTTCCATGCACTGATCTCATTTTGAGCCTTAAGGCTGTCTGTCTCTTCTCCATGTAACTCCACAGGAAGCCGTCAGAAATGTCAGGCATGGTTTTTTCCAGCAGCAGTCACCGTGTTGCCAAGCTGACAGAAGTATTAAAAAAGGCAGTAGGGGGTGACATTAGCTGTCCTGCGCTCACTTAGTGCGCTGCAGTCCTGCCTCGTAAATGGCTGCCTTGTGGGCTGTTTGCACTTTAAGCAGGCAACTGGAACCATCTTACCTACTACACTGTACAGGAAAGTCATTGCGATGCTTTGGCAGATACTAGATTGATTTCTGGAACACAAGGGTAGCCCTTGTCTGGGAAGTGATAGTTGTTTCATAATGTTACCCAGTACTATTTTTTTTTTCATTGCTATTAAACAGGCACTTTTCTACATATTCAGATATATGAGATAGCTTTTTTTGCAGAAGCAGTAGATCAAATGTTATTGATATTGTTGGTTCAGAGCCTGCTCCTCAGCAAATTAAATATGAAGAATATACAGGTGCAGGTGGGGTATTCTTATTGCTAATATAATCTAATCTTTTGGTTTATCTTATTTGAAAAATAAACCAGAAAACTTTTCTAGGCATTCCTGTGAAAATAAATATAAGTATTCAAACAATATGAGTTTACCACATGGACTGCAAGAAAAAGGGACTATAAAGGAGAAAACAAATGGATATAGTTTGAGTATAGTCCCCGAGAGAGTGGGGACTAATCATATGAGGGAGCAGCCATGCTCTGCATGTTTGAACATCACCTAGACCATTCAAAAGGGGTCTTTAAATGTGTCCTTTTTTTTTGTCCCATTTTAAAAGCAATATCTACCCATAGACTAATGCATTTCCCAGATTTCAAAGTCAAATACTCTGAGTTTAGAATATGCCAGAAATCAATAAATTAATGCCAGATCTGTGCAATTACAGTACTCAATGACATATTCACTTACTGATTTTATTGTAATACTATCCATTCTGCTTTACCAGTACAAAGAGTGGAAGGTATGTATATCCAAATCCATACCTTCAAATTAGTATTTAGTTGTATTAACCATAAATCTGTCTCTTCTAGTCAGGATCTTTGTAATATATATAACTGTAGCTTCTGTGTTTTGCAGCTAGCAGGAATGCTATAGACTCCAGTCCTCTTCCTTACACCGAGTTAATAGATCACTAAAATATGTCCCTCCTGAGCAAACTCTATGAAAACATAGTATTTATTCCTGTCGTTACATAGTAACATAATGCATATACAAAGAGGCTGAATGCAGGCTGACATCTGAGGATATGATTTTGCAATCATAATAATACTTTTTTAAATTGTGTGTCATTCCCAAAGCTTAAAAACGGAGGCCTCTATCAGACCTCCCAGGAATAACAGACTAATGGCAGAGATGGAGGCTCAGGGCAGTTGCTTGCAGACTAGAGGAGAATGGTGCCCGGTAGCTGAGATGTTTTGTTGCTTCACCTCTTCCCATACAAATGGGTCCAGCAGAGACCACTTGTGAAAGCTGGGCAAGAGGACTCTTCATGGTATGCCTGGGACAAATGTGACTTTGACCTCAAAGCTGGGAATTGAGTCATGTCATTGCTGAATGTTTGGAACTGGTGTTGTAGTTACAGTAAAGTGGTATCTATGGTATTATGCCCAAAGCACAAGGAGGTGGTTTTATTTCTGCACACAAATTAATGTATCAGGATATATCAGACTGCAGGTGCAGATTTACAGATTGTTTCTGTTAGGGCTGTCACTTCAGAAGTTACTGAGCTGTCATACTCCGGCTGCTTGGTTATAGTTTTTGCTGAGAAGTCATTGAAGTTATAATATGTGAAGATTATATTTTGCATTTATCTTTAGTGTACTGAGACTGCACATACTATATGCATGGAAGGAGATGTTACACACCACGTGTTGCTGCTGAATTTTGCAAGAGAACTGCAAATAGGATCCTGTCCTGGCCTAATCTATCAACATGCCAACTAAAAGCAGAGCCAGCTCTTTAAATAACCCTAGTTTACCAGCAGAGACAGGGAGATAGGATCTGCAATCTGAGCCCCCAGGTGCGAGATTACCTCCCTGGTCTTTACAAGCCTAAAGAAATCCTGCCAGGTTGTTAATGTGTGGTTAGCATGTACTAGATGAAGAAAGTGTTGGAAGGCTTGGGGAATGGTTTTGGTGTAGAAATTCTGAATTTTGGAAAAAAGAAAACCTCTGTTTGCCAGCAAGTCATTCGAGACTAAGAAATCCAAGCAGCTGGGGTAGTGAGTCTGAAGTTAACAAGAAAGCATGGCCTAGCAGAAATCTGGGCACAATGCCTTTCCTTGAAAGAGGGGCTAGAGTGATCACAGGACATGCCAGGAGCAGTAGTAGAAGGGACTAGCATAAATCGGAGGGACTGGGAGAAAGGAGCTAATTAAAGAACAGGCTTAACTGAAAGAGGGAGCTGCTGTAAAGTTCTGCATTTGGGACTGGCGGAATGGTGTAAGGGGTCTGCATTCACTTGGTGAAGCCAGTGTCTTTAGGAGCATCAGCACCTCCCTCTGCACTTCTCAGGAAGTGAAATGCAGGACACCAAAGCAGGCTGTTTTCATGAGAGTGCTCTCGCACTTCATCTCAGCATGAGGATGTAGCAGTACAGAACGTTACACATGCTGACGTGCAGTAGGAACAGAGCCTAGCTGTGTGGTCAAGGCAAAGAACTCAGAAGCCAGGTCCTTGTCACAAGTCTTTTCCCTTTTCTGTGTCTTAATTTCTCATCTTCCCTCCCTGCTGCAGGAGCAGAGGCTGTGATGGCTACTCCACTGCAGGAAGGAGTGCTAAGCAATAGTAGGGGTTTTCAGTGTGAAACTCTGCCTGTGCTCAGATGGGAGCATACGAAGAAGGACATAGTGTGGCAGATGGTTAACTCCTCTAACTTGCTCTATCTGGGTTCCTGCTACAGTAGGGAAGATACTGGGAGCCCCTTCCCCAGCCTATGCACTTCCACCCCTACCACAGCTCAGTTAACTTTGCTAAGAAGGTGCAAAGGACAGGGTCTGACTCATGCTCTAAGTGTCACAAAAAAAACCAAACCAGAGCATCTTTAGCAGGATCTCTGCTCTTCTGGATATGCTCCTTCACCACACTACTTTGTTCCATAGATATAGTTCCTCATATTCTCCCTTCATATCTGCTTCTGGGTTGGTTTGGGTTTTTTTGTTTGGTTGGTTTTGTTTCATTTATTTTGTTTTTGTTTTTCTTTTTCTGTTTTTTTTTGGTAGATTCTTTTATTTTTTTTTTTGGGGGGGGGGAGAGGGGTGGAGGGTGTTGGTTTTTTTAAGTGTTCTCCTTAATGAAAAATGTCTTTCAGTTGTAAGGCTGTAGGTGCCCCCTGGATTTCTTCAGAGCTCCAAAAAGCCAGGGCCCTGACTGCCACCTCAGGCAAGCACAGCTGATTCCCTAGCACTTGCTTTCTGTAGAATGATGCAGCAAGGAAAGGAGCAGGCAGAATTTGCTGTGGTTCTTCCCTAGAAAGCCATAGGAGCAGTGGTAAGGGCATGAACTTGTGTGAGCTGAACTAAGGGGAAATTTAAAGGATCTTTTTTTTTTTTTTTTGAGAGGAGCCTGGAGTGAGACAGAGATATCTTTTGTGCAAGGAGTATGAGCACAATGCAATTGGAACCCTCTTCCAGATGCTATCATCAGCTAAGGGGTGCCAGCCTCTCAGGCTCATGATGGGCTGGGACAGATGTCAGCTTTCATTACAGAAAGCAAGCACAAAGAGCAGTCCCAGTGCCCACAGCCATGTACAAGACAAGAACCAACTTCTGCCACCCTCTTTCTCACAGATATCTGATATTCTTTCCTTGCAACAATTGGGAAGTTGTTAAAACCTGAGAAGTGCACACAGAAACACCTCCTACATGGGGTTTTTGATCCAGTGAAGTAAGAGAGGGTGGGTGAGTAGAGGCTATCTGCTATAAAAGGGGTGTGTCCTGGGTCTTCTAAAGCAAAGCTGTAACCACAAGGATTGCTATCTAGTGACTGCAAATGACTTCACTCAAGTATGAGCAGAAGAAATTTGATCTCATGTTTGTAACAGTTCAAATGTGACAAAACTTGAGCCTAGAGCCCCCACCACTAAAGGATAAGTCAAGCGGATTTAATTTCCTTTGATCACTGAGCAGCTGGTAAGAGTGAAGCAACCTGTCACATATCCTTAAGTTGTGATTTATGAGATCTGTGTGTGACGGTTTCAAAGTAAGATGAGACTTAAACATCAACCAAACCAACAATCATTGAGGGGAAGGTCTTGTGAGTAGCACAAGAGAAGAGGTGGGATTGTATTGCTCCTGCCCTGATAACACATATTTGCTTCCCTAGCAAAAGTTGTGAAAGCAATGTATTTAATTTCATCTACTCATAGTAATTTTAAACTCTGTGGACAAGTTCTTTGTAGCTGGTGCACACCGGGATCCCTCAACACACCAGAGAAAGGGCAGAGAGAGTATATAACCACAGGTTTCATCTCTCTGATTCCTGATACAGTGGTACCTGATTGTGTTGCTTTTATGTGTATCATGCAAAGTTATTGTACCTTTTACTGAGGAAGGGATTGGAGACAGCTATGAGTGTTTATAGAAAAACATAAGATGTGACTATGAGGAGGAAGGGGCTTTAGGAAGTTCCCTAAGCCACTAGTTGTTGAGAAGGTATATGAAGATCAAGAATCACTCCTTACCTAGCTTGTTTCTTATAGTCTTTCTGTAAGCTTCTGCTACTAAGATGCAGGATAGCTAATTAGGTGGACATCTGAACTGGCTTGAAGTAGCCATTCTTTTGTCCTTATTCTGTAAAAATGCTATGTTCAGATTTGTATGGGATGGGTAAATGTGTTCCACTGACATGGTTTTGTAGCTTTAATTTCCTTGCATTGTATTTTTCCCTGAAGGAGCCATGTTAACACTACTAGAGTCTGCAGGAATAGATGGCTAATGCTAACTTCCTCCAGGGTTTTTTGAAAACTGTGTGAAAACTGTTTGCATCAGGTAATTCCTTTCAAAATCTGCCTCTTTAACTCCAGAGCAGATATGCTCGTATTGCTATTTGCTTAAATGTAACTGGAACATTTGCAAACAGCTCTTCTGAAAAACAAGAACAAAATTAAAAAAAAATAAAACCATGTCTTTAATTCCCACTTACATCTGAATGAACAGAGCAATCAAGAGATGCAGGGCTCTGGGCAATACCTTAGAAGGTAATTATTCTATTATTTTATGTCATGTTTGCTTCATTGATTAATGATTTTAGTGGCTGGTGGGCTGGATTTTGTTCTGTTTTGACAGAAAAGGAAAGTTTTTATTTAATCTACTTTAATTTCAGGCTGCTTGGTGTTTCAATGCAAGAGTAGGTACAAAACTGTTATGGTAGGGGTTTTGTAGTACACCTCTTTGTCAGATCTTTATTACTCACCTGGAATAAATTGAGCCCTGTTCTCCAAATAAGAACAATTGACTCATCCCACAGGCCTTAGGATTTCTAGCAGTGCAGATGTGTTTAATTCTGTGGGGGTGATATAAAATTGAAGAAATGGATTTGGCACTGGTGGCTATTACTGGTTGAATAGTACAGAAGACAATGTACTGGGGCTTGGAGTTTTAAGGTTTGAGAAAGGGTAGTACTTGCTTTCTCTCCCTCAAGGCCTGCTTAAGTGTCCTGCTCCTACCTTAGGTGAAGTAACAAAGTAATTAGTGGCAGACCATACTAGTGATCATGAGCAGGCCCCCTTCACAATCCATGTACCTCCCAAAATGACACATACGATCTCTGGCAAAGGAGCTGGATTTGCTGAAGTGTATTTCTTAGATGTCTGGATTTCAACTTTGTGTTCATTTAGCTATTTTACACAACTGCCTGAGCTTTCAATATTCAGTTACCTTCCTTTTGGGAAGAAGAGATCTTTCTGCCATTTAATTACTTTGGGAAACCTCATGGTTTGCTAACGTAAGCAGAATTCCCTAGTACTCTATCAGCAGAAGCATACATGCCTCTAACCGCGTAATGGCATGCACAAACAGAGGCACTCCAGTTCAGAGACTTGTGTCTACAGAGACAGGTGTTCCTTTGGGATCTGCAGAAGTGATGGAAAAATGCTAGCTTTCTCTTAGAAATAATTTAGAAGGGAAAGACAAACAGACTGAAGGGATTGTCATCAAAAATTACTCCCAGAAATCTTCCATGACTGTTTTTTGTAAACACAGAATTTAAAAAATCTTCTGTGCTCACAAAGCGATTTAAAAATGACCCCCCCCCCCATTTTGCTGGTAAAATAATTGCTTTTCAGTAAAAAAAAAAGACAGAAAAAAATTTATATCAATTATTTATCAATTTATCATTTATGTTATGTTGGCATCCAAGACTGAAATCTTGTGTAGCAGCACAGACCTGAATTAGCCTATGTGTATTTCGGGATGGAGGTAAGGAAGGTTGTAAACTTGGTTCCAGAACTAGTGAGGTAGCAACAAAGGCAAAAAGTGAAGGAGAACCATGCTTGTTCTACATATCATCATGTAGACTTTACATAATGTAGTAGAACCAGTGCTATATCTGGGTCTTTTTTTTGTGCACAAAAAATAATACACAACTTTTGTTCTTATGAAGTTTGGTAGAGCTGAGATCACTGAGATCTTAAGAGTAAAAACAGACTTTGTAATACTTCTCATACTTGTCAATCAGTTCTCTCAAGAGCATTGCACTAGGTTTCAGACCCAGCAAACTTCTATCACGTAAATGCCTCTCAGACCTATTCCCTCTGTATGTAGCTATTTGTTCCTTTTAGGTGGACTCAGGCTGCAAAATTCTACACTCGTATCTGGATTGTATATAGTTCAGAATTGTGTTGATTTACAGGGGGAGCTTAGCAGTGAGAAGTTTTCTTAGTATATAAGGTAGTATTTCTGATTTAAGATTGTGGGAGCATTTGTATTTTGTTGTAGTATGAGTGAAAGGGTTTTTGCAAATAGAGGGTGCTTCATCTGAGATAGGCTAATAGCTCCTGCCTCCTTCCCTATGAATGTAGGAGATACTGGTTGGAAGTTTTCTTCCAAACTGGGTACAGTCAAGAAAGGTTTCTAAACTATTCCAGAATGCTTAACTGAATCTTTTAAACAATTAGAATCATAGACTCATATATTTTGATTGGCCTTCTGTATAAGACAGGAAGGAAAACTTCCAGTGCAAGGAGTTTTGTGTTATTGCAATTTCAATCCATTGTATGCTGATTCAGCTGGCCATGTTGAGTTAGATATTTAGTAGATACATTAGATTTTTTTCCTTGTTCATTGCTCCTTGGGATCCCTTTTCAGGGTTTTTTCAAGTACAGATTTCACTAGGATCTAAATAAAAGTATTTGCCTTTTCTCTATATTCTAAACATACATTTATTTATTATATGCCATTTTTTTTTCTCTATGTCACATGTTTCCTCAGTGCTCCAACCCCCTGCCTGTATAACTGTCCGTATTTGCTGTCTAACAAAGTTCTGCAGTGCTAACTCCTGCAACATTTGAAAGCTTTTCATACTCTGTATTCATGTTGCTAAATATAGCTACAGAGAGATGGGGAAGGAACAGGTTTACTGGGGGGAAAGAGCGTCAGACACTCGTACTACTAATAACACAGAGGCATGCACTGTCGGTCATATGGTGATTTTGTGGCTGCATCTCTATAGACCTCCCAGACAAGATGACAACTGGTTTAGTACATACATATGTCCTTCTGCACCACTGGGTCTTGCTCTTTGCTGTCCCTGTCTCCTGTGTTACTCACCCCTGCCTTCATTATACTTGCTTCCATACTAGGTCACATTCAAGTGCTCTGTGGCAGTTGTGCAAGGGCATAGAGCATTGGAAGGAGTGCTGCTCTTTGGCAAAGAGCACTTTTACATCTGTGAAAGCTTTGTGTTATCCCCTCTAGAAGAAGTGTACTGCACACGTCACTGCTTGTCCAGGTGAGTCATTCATTCTTCCCAGGGATCTGCTTGTTTAACTTCAGTAGTGGCACATGGATATGCAGAATTTCCACAGACTTTGAGGGAATTTCAAAAGGGATATTAGCACAAGAAGTCTGCCATCCTTTCCATCTGTTCACAGAATTGGTTAACCTAACTAACACAGGTGCTTGTTCACAGGCTTGTTCATAGGCTTTGTGAACTCTTGTCTCCAACAGATGGAGATGGTGGGCAGTCTAACACACGTTGCTGTTTTTCAGTTCTTTTAAAGTGTTGTTAATGTTTTTTTTCTGATTGGCTTTTATTCATATGGAACAGTCATTACAGGAGCCGTTAGCTCCATTGTCTCATAAGGCTTTTGTTTCTTTCTCCAGGACAGAACTGTAATTAATACTTGGCACACTACTACCGTCTTTGCCTCATGATTTATTGAAACTAATCAATACGGAAAATGAGGCTGTTAAGACTTAGCTATTTGCACATACTGTGTGCTCATGTGCAAAGCCTAGTGAGACAGTGAATAACTCAGTGTTTTTACTCCCCGACTGTCTGCTCTGCATCTAATTCTTATGAAGTCCAATATCAATCAATCTGATCAGGTGACTTAAGGATGAATTGAACTTGGTCTGATAAAAGCTTAGGTTGTTTTTCTAAGGGATTTGCTATAGGCTAGGCTGAAGACAGCAATAACAGTACATATACACAACTAAAGTAATAATGAGTTAACTACTTCATTATTAGTTACAATTAATTGCTATTTGTAATAGCTGTATGATCATATAATGATTGTTCTTGACCAAGGCTTTCAGGTTCTCCCACCCAGTTCCTTCTCCTGTTGATTCTCAGACTTCCAGGTGTACAAAACATTACTGTCTGCCTACTTGCATGCACCAAAATGTTTGCCTCCACAGGCTCTTTATTTCATTTTGTGAACTAGTACAAAATCTGCCTTCAGTATTTAGCTTTGTTTTCAATTCATATATGCCCCAGTTGATATTGCTATCTTAGTATTTTTATTCATTTTTAGGGATTATTTGGATGTTCATTAGGGTTCTCCTGATTTTTTTTTTGTTTCAAATTAATTTTTATTTCTTTATGTTTTTCACTTCCAGCATCAGTGATCCATTTATTTTCAACTTATGTCATAAAGATCATGCTGTGGGAGACCAGATGTGTTGTCGTTATTCATATCATGATATAAAAGAGATTCATTTGATGCGCTTTCTTATGCAGGTAGGAATTAACACTAATGGAATTAATGCCTCAGTCATTTGAGGGAAAACTGCAGGAGGAGTAACAACTTGTGACTGAAAACTACTTGCATGATTTTTACTAAAACTGCTGAGATTTCTTTGCTTGAGTCCCAAAATGCTTTTGCTCCCATCTTTGCTTCATTAGCCTTTTGTAATACAGACTCCTGCCTATATTCACCAGGGTGTTTAAGCACCCTCACTGGAGTGGCTGCCTTATTAGTAGTTAGGCTAACAATGTTCTTCACAGTTTATCTCCACGTTTTTGAAAATAAGACAAAGTAAATTTCCTGTGTTTAATGGAAGCTCCCAGTTAGTGTCTAACTTTTAGTAATACTCAGCTCCCACAGACTTCAGTAATTTTGGACATCAATGCATTTATGGGTATGTCTAACTTACTCTAGGCCTCTTGGAATAACTTTCAGGTTGTGCAAGTGAGTCAATAAATGCATCATAAGTTGAAGCAGAGGGACAAGAGATTGTGCTTGCTCTAGAGGATTTTGGTACAACTAAAGAGTAATTCAGGGATTTCATTTGGCAAAAAATGTGAAGTTTTGAAGCAGCCATGACTAGTTACCTGTTAGTTTGAATCCATTTTTGGAAGGTTTAAATTCAGCATAAATAAGAAATCATTTGGAAAATTCAAAGTTTGGAGAAAATAGGGCTGATAAGTATGGCCCTTATCCATGACTCAACACCATTTCATTTTATATTTAATTATGCATGCAAAATGGACAATTTCAGCAGGTGTGACTTGCTTCAGGATATAACATATTTCAGTGGTTAGGTCAGTCTCTAACCATGTATAGGAATGTTAAGTCTTGTTCTGAGCAACTGCATGAAGCTTATTTTCTTACATCACTGACAAGAAACCTGAAGAACAGAACTGTAACCTCTTCTGGGTTTGTGAATAGCATCAAAGTTGGCAGTGGAATCCTGCCACCACCTCATATATTCACATGTCTGTGTAGGCATAGATTTTTTTAAACATGTAAATTGGAACTGCCTTGTGTGACAAAAAATGAAAAAAAGAAGGTGAGTATAAACAGTGTCTGAGTGGGCCCGGGGCAGAGGTGAAGAGGCTTGTTGGTTTGAGGGGGCTTTGTGGTTTGTTGGTTGTGAGGGTTTTGTTTGTTTTTTTTGGTTTTGTTGTGCTTGGTTATGCTTCAGTTAATGAACTGAAAACACAGGTATCTGTATCAGGCTCCCAGAGTCTTGGACCAAGGCTCCATGCCAAAAACTGCTTTGAAAAAAACTACTGCAGTAAAAGAAGGAAACTGATTTCTGGTGCTTTCCCTGCAGGGCAGTTGGATCAGCTGTCTGGGCAGCTGCTGTGCCTCAGAGAGCTGATCTCCTGCTCATGATGCACATAATCATAGAATAGTTAGGATTGGAAAGGACCTCAAGATCATCTAGTTCCAACCCCCCTGCCATGGGCAGGGACACCTCACACTAAACCATATCACTCAAGGCTTTATCCAACCTGGTCTTGAACACTGCCAGGGATGGAGCATTCACAGCCTCCCTGGGCAACCCATTCCAGTACCTCACCACCCTCACAGTAAAGAATTTCTTCCTTATATCCAGTCTAAACCTCTGCTGTTTAAGTTTCAACCCATTACCCCTTGTCCTATCACTACAGTCCCTAATGAAGAGTCCCTCCCCAGCATCCCTATAGGCCCCTTCAGATACTGGAAGGCTGCTATGAGGTCTCCATGCAGCCTTCTCTTCTCCAGGCTGAACAGCCCCAACTTTCTCAGCCTGTCTTCATACGGGAGGTGCTCCAGTCCCCTGATCATCCTCGTGGCCCTCCTCTGGACTTGTTCCAACAGTTCCATGTCCTTTTTATGTTGAGGACACCAGAACTGCACACAGTACTCCAAATAATCCAGCTCAGAGCAAAGCCCTGTGAAACTACACGGCCCAGTTCTGTAATGGTGACACTTGAACAGACGTGGTTTGGAAAACCGAGCTTCAGAGCAAGTGAAGTAAGCTGTTTATTGTCATAGCTGCTTTCATATTACCTTTTTGCATTATGCTTCATTTGTGAATCATGCATGGGGCAGTTGCCATTGTGGTGTTTTTCTAGGTTTGTATTGCTCCTGCCACATTTGGATTAAAACTCATGTCTGGGTTTTACTTGCTGACTTTGGACAAAAAAGGACCACTTACTGAGAAAATAATAGGATTATATGCTAATGCCCAATATAACGATATGTGGAAACATCGGGGAAAGAGGGGACTCGTTTTTCAACTTTGATTATTTAAAACATCAGTGAGAAATGTTGCAAACTCACATACCTGCTCTGCTGCTTCTGGCCAGGAGAAACTGTTTTGACATTTCTGTTGAGTTCCTTCTTCATTTAGAAAGCAGCACGGTTGCTTTCTTAAAGAAGCATTCCTTTTTCATGTTATCTTTATCGCTAATTATAAATGAATGTTACTAGTGTCTTGTTAGTCACACTGAGATTTCAAGAAAAATGCTTTGGAAGCAGCAGGAAGAGGCAGATGATGGAGCCGATATCTGGAGTTTGTTTTTTCCTCAAAGCATTTGAACTCCTAACCAACCCAGTAGGACCATTCTTACAGTTGGAGAAATTTGGGATATTCAGCATATTTTGCTGTACTTCTTCACACTTGATACAAAGTCAATAACTTTTCATTTTTAAAGCCCTGAAGAACTGAACAGGCCATGACAGACTCTTTGCAGCAATAGGTTTGTTCTGCAGCTCTTCAAACTGTAAATTTACCTTTCCAGGAGATCGCCTTGGAAATATTCTTCAAGAATGGCTATTCCAAATTTCTTGTCTTCCATGACAGTGACCGAAATAAGATATTTAAGAGGTAATAATTTATCCTGGCTTCAAATGTTTGTCTTGTTCTGCCCCAGGGCTTTTTCTTCAATTGCAGCTCCTTGGTCTTTAATGAGTTAAATTCAAGCAAAGCTATGAAATTTTCCTTTTGCTGACGTGTAAGTTCTTCAGAGCCATTGATTTAATAAGGCATCTAATGCATGTGCAGGACTCTTCTAGCGCCCAGGAGTGTGTTGTATGTCCCTGCATCCCAAGAAATTGCAATTATAGATGTGTTGCTGCTTCTCACTGAGATAAGAGCCACCTCCATCTCACTTCACAATACTGTATGAAAGGTTTTTTTCTTGTTTTCTTCTAATATAGAAAGTTTCATTAGGTTGTTTAGGGGTAAGATGCTTGGTTTTGTTTTTTTTCTCTGGCTCTGATTTTAGTGTGGAGTTAACTTTTAACAGTAGAATTTTTGTTTTAAAAGAATTCTTTTTATGTGCTTGTTTTGTTTGTTGGAACTTTAATGTAAGGCTATGAAATGAATAATTTACACTTTGTTTTCTTCCTCTTTTTTTTCCCTACTGCAGTTCTGGCAGTTATATCAGGTTTACTCTTACCATCCTTTACACAAGAAAAATACTTCAGTATGTAGTACTTCTGGTAAATTCTGCATCCTGGACTGAAAATTGGTACTGTTAATTTCTAAATGATCATTGAAGTTCCTTCTGCTCCTGAAATCTCTGAGCAGTTTCTAATGGATTATTGCTTTTGCTGTGTTGTCTTGCAGCTCAGTCCTAGGTTAGAGTCTTAGTGAAATGCTGTGGTGTCTTTCAGAAAGAAAGTTGCTATCAGGACATGATAAAGATTACATATACAAATGTAATGTGTACAGATAACCATTTAAATTGTTATAATGTGACCTTTCATATCTTCTGTAGATTTTGTTCTTTCCAACCTGCTTTGAAATCAAAGGGGATAACAGAAGAGTCCCTGAATATAAGGTAAAACATAAGAAACATTGGATAACTGTAGATAAGTGCAATTATAAAATAAGTGTAAATAATTTGCACCTTAAAAAAATCTGGAAACTTAACTATTTGTGACCCTATTTTAAAGACTGAAAGATATTCCCAGAACTCTGAAAAGTGTTCTGAAGTGCAACGTCCACAGTATGAAAACATGAAGAATGTGTTGAGTAGCTGGTTGTGCATAGTTGATTAATAATTATTATCTCCCTAATATGATTCATTACTAAACTCTACACAGATGGCTAGTGTGGGAAAGAGACAAGCAATGAGCTGAGGTTAGGACTAATCCATAACCCTTCTGCATAATGGCCTCTTTATTGTGTGGTTAGGGCAGACAGTGATAGATGCACATATGGATGTTTTGGCATGTTATAGTAATTGTGCAGTGGAGATTCCAACTCGTCCCTCAGATTTACCACTCTAGGAAAAAAAGCTTTCTCTTGGTGGGATGTGATTGAGAATATGTTCCATGCTGACCTCAAGCTACTTGCATACCTGTAGCTCTTCTCAGTTTGGATATCTGAGGAACACAACCCTAAGTGTCTACTTGGTGCCCCTTGAAGTGATCACCTGGAGGCCAGAATCTGTTGAGACCTGAGGGGCAGATTAACACTATGAGTTGTGTCCTGTGTCAGCTGTACTCTTTTTAATTTTCACTCTGTTGTACATCATTACTGATCTTGTAAGAGAACATTTTCACCCTTAAGTACCAGCCACCAGCTTGCAAAAAACATAAGTGCAGTGTGCAACCAACTCTGGCTAGAGCCAGAGGTGATGGTTGATGCTATGGAGATGTTCTGTGGGCAGTAATCAATAACTTTCCCCAGGATTTCCTTTCCCTGTTCTTGCTGGGTGCTCAACAGGTGGGAATGTCTTGAGATAAGACTGACTATGGCTGCAGGAACTTTAGGCTTTAGCTGGGCTCATGATTATTGTGAGAAACATTTGACTTGTGTATGTCTTGGAGATAGAAGCAGGCTGTATGTCTAGGTTTAAAGTATCCTGTCCTGAATTCCATAAGGCTCTTCCTTCAGTTTCACTCCACTTGCTGAGAGAGGACCTTATGCTCTTTTAGCATATTTAAGAATGTAAGCTGCCTTTGGCATAGCTTTAGCGGGGCCATGTTAGAGCACAAGCTAAAATAAGATAAAGAAGATACTGCCACTGCCTAAAGAAAGCAGCTCTTAGGTGGAAAGTTAGAGAAAATTACCCCAGTGAGCATGCTTCCCTTTGCCAAGATCCAGTCTGGGAACTGAAGGACTGAGGAGCTGATGAGTTTACTTTTCCCTTGTTTGAATTCTGGAGCTTCTTCTGAGTTAGAAAAATTCAAGAGCAGCACAAGGTGCTCCTTCCCCATCTAGGGGGCAATAGCCATGTTTCCATAGCATCCCAGCTTTTCCTGCCCTACCTGAAACAGGGAGGCAGGCCAAACAAAGCTCTTTGCCCAGACACACTATAAATAAGTGCACAGCTGATGCATGGAAAAAAGGAATTGCTAGTTTGATGTATCATATGATGTTGAGGTGACAATATTTCTGGGAAATGCCATATGTATATTTTTTTCACCTAGTTCATAGGAATAATGCACAGTTCTGAATTGCAGACTCTACTGTAGCCATTTAAAAACAGTAATGGGCTGTTCCTGGACAACTGGGTATTTTGCCCCTGGTACTTTATTGTTCATTTAAATATACTTAAATGTTTGCTGTTACCATATGTTACTGCAGCCACAGACAGCACCTCTTCTCATGTCATGCTTGATTACTTTTATAAATTGCTCATTGCTTATACTTGTATATTGCTATTTGCAGGCTGTCAACACTCTCTGCCTTAGGGATGGGATTTGAGCAAATGAATGCATGTGCTTAGGTGCACTTGTGCATGCGCACATGTGAACAGAGAGCTAAAAGTACTGTGGGGCCACCAGACCTGATTTCATCCATTCACCAGCTGCCTCTTGCATCATAGAAGAGGGTGACTTTTTTTCTCTTAAGCATTACTGAAGTGATACACCCAGGACACTTAGAAAGAACAATCTTTTCCCTACTTCTCCTCCCTTCTGTGTGTTCCTTGGAGGGAGAATCAGAGGCAGATTAAACATGATGAATATAGGTAGTGGTGCTGATTGTGTCATACAAGTTAGAGATCACTGCACCCAGGTATAGCACTCAAAATCACAGAGATCTTGCTTATGCAGAGTCTGGCCCCTTGATAGCAAGAAGGATCACTGGTTTTTAGCTTTTAAGATTGTGTTTGCACTGCTTAGTTCCTCCTACATGTAACGTTTGTGTCTGCTGCCTGTGCTGAATTGGAACAGGCGCATAGTTCCTTTAGTGATAGCACCTACCTGAGATTGTCTGAGGGGTTGGTGACAGTCACCAGCAGCAGAAGTTTCCAGGTCTGTTCCTTTTCCCCCAGGCATTATTTACTGAGACTAGTTCAACTGTGTCTCACCCTAAGAAAATGGACAGAACTAATGCCTAGTGCTCAGTGAAGTGCAAGTGAAGTTATGAGAAAAAAAAAATATCTTTTTTAAATATTCCTTCACCAGACATGTGCACAGCCAAAAGACAAAAAAATACCAAACAAGCCCAAAGAGGGAGAACATGTTGTAGAAAAAGGCCCAGATGGAAACAGTCTTTCCTTTCCCAAATGCACCCTTTCCCAAATATCCATCTGGTTTAGTTGGTTTGGAGACAGAGATCTGCTGCTTCTAGAACATAATAGATCTTTAAAGAATGAGAACAGCAGAAAAAAGGAGGAAGGTCAGCTTTTTATTAGCTTGGGCTGGACTTCATGGGACATAGTCTGGAGTACCTTGGTATGTTTCAAGCCTGTGTATCTTTTAATCTCCATTCTTCTTGGTTATCCTTTGCGGTGGAATTGGGTGTAAGGAGTAAAGGGAAACTTAGCTTCTTTGAAGAGCTAGGTGTCTCACTGTTTAACTTACTCAGCTTGTTCTTCTCATCCTGACACGCCTTCAGGCAAGAAGAGCACAGGTCTTTCTCTTGTACTAAGTAAAGGGTTTCTATGCGTTTAATCGAGTTGGCATAATCTTCTTGCTCTATTGAATCTGGAAAAGGATTTCTGTCTGCATTCAGTTTCTTGAGCTTGGGAAGATTTTTCACACTGTTTGGGATGGTGGTCAAGGAATTGTCAAAGAGACCTATCTCCTGAAGTTCCTTCAAGGCCCCAAGGCTGCTAGGAATACTGTCAAGACAGTTCAACCCAAGGTTGAGAATATGAAGGTTCTTGAGAAGGTTCAGCTCCTCTGGCAAATTTTTGGTGGTCAGCTTGTTGTTGGATATATTCAGGTAGAAGAGGTTCTGAAGTGTACCTATTTCCTTGGGCAAATTCTCAAGTTGATTACTGTGCAGGTCCAGCCAGCGCAATTTCTCAAACTTCTGGATGCTGTTTGGAATCCTTTTTAACATGTTTCTGCTCAAATCAAGTTCATCCACATCAGCCAGTTTCAGAATGCAATTGGGGAAGGTAGTGATACCCATCTTGCTTAAGTCAAGACGACGTCCTCCATCAGGAGCTATCCGGATGGAATTTTTGGCAATTTTCAAGGTGATCTTCTTCCCCTTTGGTTTCCCCTTGGCCATCTCTCACTGAAAGACGGACAGATGAACCTGACTGGATAATGTGTAGAAACTCCAGTAAAGCCTTTGTAAGCAGTGGCTGCTTGTCCCTAATTAAAAACAAAGTAATCACATAGTTAAAAATTTACTGCTGGACTCTTCAGAGTTTGTGTTTTTTTGTTGAGATCAGGACTTTTTAACCCTGAAGCTGCAACTCTGAAAGCCCCTCCTGAAAATATTTTGAGTAGGTGATATTCTAACAATTTACAATGATGTTTTATTGTATAGTAGCACCTATATTACATTACAAGGTGAAATAATTGCTTTCATCCCTAGATACTGATTTGAGCTCAGCATGTAATGAAACTGAATGAAATGTGTTATTATCCATCAGCTGTTTGAGGACCTGAGCAAAATGTTTTGTGAGTCTCAATCCAGTCCTACACTTTAGGGAATGCACTAAAAGAAGCTATCAAAAATTGTACGTATTATCCTAGACTGAGTTGCCTTTTTACATGCCTGGCATCTGCTGACAGGTTGGTTAAATGTCATGTTTAATGGACCTAAGTTTTGGGCTCTGTCTGATGTTGAAAAATTGAGATATTTAAAGCAAATGATAAAGAGTATTGTTTAAATCAGGAATATAGCAGGCTCCCAGATTTGCCAGACTGCTTGCAGTTCACACATCCCTTGCAGGGTAGACTGTAACAGGGGGCCTGTGTCAGTGCTGCTTAACCTTGCCTTTCCAGCCATGCTGTGGGATGGATGAACTCCCAGTACCAAAGTGCTCTGCTCCCAAAAAATGCATATAAGTGTTGTGGTCAAACTTTTGATACATACTGATGCTCTCAGCATGTGTCATGTGTTTTGTTGAACTGAGCCTGTATGAGTATAGTCTACTGTAGTCTCAGGTTTGATGTACTGTCTCTCTAATCAAAGGTCACCATACACAGCTGCTAATTATGGCTAGTGACAAAGGAAATAATAGCTGATTCCTTGAAAATGGATGACGATGTCCCTCTCAACCAGAACACAGAAAGGAGCATGGGCTACAGCTGACTAATCTCAGGATGGTACTGGTGCTTGGGTATTTAATTGAGATAAGACTCAAATCACAGCTTTGATGAATGGTTGTTTAGGACAAAATCTGGATTTGTCAACAATACATTTCCCTATTAGAAAGGCTTCACTACAAACCCTTGAGGGTTTTTGGCTACTCATTAATCATGTGCAAATACATGAAGGGGGAATTCAGGCTACAACTAAGGCATTTCAGCTCCTTTTCAATTATATGCGATAACCCAAAGTAATGCATAAGCAAGGGGGTTGCCTGCCAGTTACCTCCCAGCCTCCCAGGAGCTCTGTAATGAGGTAAATGTTTTAGAAAATCCTGGAAGCAGTACAGTGGGGTCAGTCTTGCCCTAAGGTTATATTCCCAAATTGAATCTTTGTTATTTTACACAAAAATATCTAGAAACAGTTAAATCTTTCTATGTCTGTCACTCCCACATTTCTGTCTCTCACTAGTACTTACAGGGCCATGTTACCATTGTATCTGAAGCTCTCTCACTCTTTGCTGTATTTAGCCTTAGAGTGTTTCTGTGGTAATACTAATTCTATTTGTTCTATAGTATAGACTGGTAACTGAAGTACTCAACAGTGAAAGCACTTTTTTTACTTTTGTTGATGTTAGTTTAAATAATTTGCCCAGGAGTGGGTAGGAATTTCTAAAGATTAAAACAACAGGGTTTTTTATCACAGTTCACTCATTTTAAGGTTTTGATGCAATATTCTTGCAGGCAATTCTGCAATGAAGTTCAGCTGCATGGGAAATGCCAGAGCCCTACTGCTGGTACAGGGTACCCTAAGTCTCTTGCCAGTGCACAGAGGGTGACTACCATGCTTCAGAAAAAGATCTGCAGGGCAGCTTCCTTGCATTCCTTCATGATGGAAAGAGAGTTTCTGCTTCCTGCAATTGATGTGAACTTTGTGATCTAGTCCAACTTTGTCTGTTTTTGTGTTAGATGAGTTGACCAAAATATTTTCAGAAAAGTTTGTCTTTAAAAATATGAAAGGGAGCCTCAAGGGATTTTTTTTAATTAAAAATTTTTGAATTTATTTTAAAACATTTATTAAGATATCTTTTAAACTCTCTGAAAGAAAACATGTTGCTCAGCTCCTAACAATTTTTTCTATTACTTTTCATTTAAAATCCAAGGGGGAAACACTGATTCAAACCTGTTGTTTTCTGAAGACTGACAGCTAGCCAAAAAGTCAGCCTGTTCTGCTGCTGTCTGCTAATGCTGGTTCTCATCGTGGGTGTCCCTCCGTGCTGCGCAGGCCTAAGAGCACTAGAGGGAGCCTGGCGTACAAGGTTGAGTGCGGCAGGCTTTTCAGGAGTGGCAGTAGAGTTTAACCTTTTGGGTTCGGGTTCTACTCTGTCAGTAACCTTTGCCAGCCTGTTACGAAGTTTGAAACTGGACCTTTCAGATTTTTTAAAAGTCCAAACAAGCAGATGGGAGTCATTTTCCTGAAGATAGGTGTGGGAATTCTTAAAGAGCCAAGGCCACATAGTGAGCGATCCTGATACCCTGAGCCTTATTACTGTAAAGTAAGAAGATTCTTGGCAGGCATAAGCAAGGTCAGTTGTCTTGTTATGCCTCTGTAATTTTCCACTGAAAACGTGCAGAGAATGATCTCTGCCAAGGTTGTAGTTTCCCACTGTATTTTTAGAGTAAGGTATTTAATCACAATTATAACAAGTGATAAACATTAGCTTTGTAAATGGTAGTAACCTCCAGACTAACCAATTAGAGCTCAGTATCCAAGGCTGTTACATAAGAAACCTAAGGGTGTAAGGGTAATAAAAGGAGCACTGTATCTGAATAAAGTTTGGCAATCGCTTGATCACATTGATCGTCTCCGCGTTGTCCATGACTCCTGTGTCAATAGATAGGTGTCTTTGTATGATGTGCTGGATAATGCCCAGAGATCAGAGATTAAATGCCTCCTTTAGCTGGATTTTTTTTAAATCCTACTGGGGACACCTAAGATGCACTGATCAGGAAAACATGAGTCCCTAGGGAGTGTTCCTGCTTTCCAAATGCTATTTCCTTTGGGTTAAAAGTTGGAGGCTTGTTTCAAACTTAGAAAAATGTGATTTGCTATCCCAAAGATAAGGATTAGAATTAGAAATCTGCAGAAACACAGGGGATGTATATAGCTCTCCTGTCTCTGCATGCTTCTAAACAAATTATCAATGTGTTCACAGGGCTGTAGCTGGAAATAATGGAGCTTACTTAGCCACGTCTCATTTTCTTTAGCTCTATATAAGAGGGCTCCAGTTCTGTAGCCACTGATATTAAAAATTCAGGAATCGAAGGAGCCATCCTTGCTGTAAATGTTAATTATTCCTGTTCAATCTCATGCTCACAGTGCATCTCCTGGAATAGCACAGGCAAAGGTACATGTGTTGCCCTACTACCTAAGAAATTATGGTAAGAGAGAACTCTCTTACTTGCTTTAAACCCTCACCCCACTGCCAGGTTCACCTTCTGAGTTGCTGGCAAGCCTTTGTCCAGTGGTGATACGTTTCTATGTGATATAAGGTCTTGCTTGCTAGAAAACGCTTTCCTGTTTTATCTACACTTGGTAAAAGCTTTGGTCTGGATTGGGCTTTTGGAAGCCCAGGGCTAACCCCAGAGCTTTAGGAGTGTTTCACAGGCACAAACCTTTGAGGCTGAACGGATACAGAAATGAGTAGAAAATGTGTCAGGGGTAACATGCCGTCTGTAGTGCTCTGTGTTGCTGGGAACTGCAGGAACAGAACAGACCTTGAGCATAAGGGCTAAGACTGTCAGTGTGTCTCTGAAGCAAAGGAGGATTGGAGATTACTCCTTAACTGCACTTAAGCACTTGCACAGGGCTCAGTCATGATCAATTTTAGCTTAAGTCTGTTTTAAGGAGATCCAGTCCTAGAAGAATACAGATTTGGACCCTGGTGATGCGTATCTTCTACCTGAACCTTTCTTCTTTCCTCATACAGGGTTGGTAGGAGCAGAACAAGCCTTCTGCCTGTGTCACTGTCTAGGTGTTTCAGGACCTCCACCTCTGTGCCTGTTCTTTTCTTCTCATAGGTTCCTGCTTCCTACTTCATGCACCCAAAGCTGCGCAGAGCCATTTTGATCTCATCTTGAACTAGTCTGTGAGAAAAGTTTTCTCTGTCTTTCCTCCTGAAAGCCTGTGTATTACAAAGCAGGCTTGCCAAGTCCAACACAGCTACACATACTCTGCACCTCTCTGGGGGCAGGAAAGCAGAGAGGTGATGTGTTCTAATTCACCTATTGAATAGCTCTGTGGAAATTATAGGGTCATAGAACGTTTTGGTTTGGAAGGAACCTTAAAGATTTTCTAGTTCCAACCACTGCCAGGGACAGAGACACCCTTCTCTAGACCAGGTTGCTCAAAGCCCTGTCCAACCTGGCCTATTGGTGCTTTCATATAAAACCTCAAACCAACATTTGTAGAGTAAATGATTTTTCATGAACCAACGCAGTTCCAGCTGCAGTAGGTTTTTATTTCCCTGTTTGCAAGCCTCTTACCATTTCTTTGTTTCTCGATACAAACTGTTGTGGAAGAGAGATTTATTCACTGACTGTCTAAAATACAGTCTCTTGCTGAAAGGGAGGTTTAGACTAAATCCTTCCATGAGCAAATAGCAAAAAAGAGGTTTTCTTCCTTATTTTTCTTACTGTTCTAGATTGCTTCAGAGCTATCACACAGTGCAAGGTCACTTATAAAACCAAGGCCCACCAAGAGTTAATAAAAATATAGTTTCACTTTTACAATTCTGCCAGACTCCCCCCTGCGTAAGATCTTACCGGCTAGCAGCTAGGAAGACTTACAAGGTGAGGTATAGATGTCACAAGCTCCTTGGGGCTTTTTCAGTAGTGTAGGATGAATCTTCGTTACTGTGCAGTTGTCCTCTGCCAACTCTTCTCTGAGTCATGAATTAGTCTTTCACTCTAAATAAACACGTGAGCAGAGAACACAGGACAATTTCCTTTTTGCAGTCCTGTAAATTCATACTTCCTTGATGGAAAATGGCAGCCCTTTAAGAAACTTGTGTATGTGAGTGTGCAGAGGGAGGAGGAGTGACAAAAAAGACTTCCCCCACTCCAGAGTCTTTCTATTTAATTCTTCTTCCACAGCCCGTGGAACTTCTGTTCCTAAGCAACAACAATGCTAAGTCCTTGGAGATCGTCAGCATAATGTTTGGTTCCAGCATGCAAGTTCAAGCTGAAGGGAAAAGAACTGAATGACATGCAGTGCCTGGAAATGTTAGATTTCAAACTATTCAGAAAGAAAAAACATCTGGACCTCATTAGAAGCTGTTTGTCAGCTTCTACCATCGCCTTAACTGTCCATTTTATTCATTTGGGTATTTCATTTTACTTGGCTATAACGCAGTGTGAAATATTTGTATGTGTGTGTTAAAACTCACAACATTTGTGATACCACCCTTGGCACATGCCAGATCAGATAGATATGGACACAGAAGGGAAGGTTTACTCAGTGGCACAGCAGAGAGGATACAAGCTGCTGTTTATATTCCTCTATCTGTGACCCTTCAAAAGTGCAGCTGGTACAACTCTTTCCCTTTGTAGCATGTAAATTTGCTGGAATTTCTCTCTACAACTAGGGCTACCCAGCTTAAACTTTTAGTAATTGGTTGCAATAATTTCAAAATAGTATCTGGAAGAAGAACTATGGAAGAAAATGAGCTGTGTGTTCTGTGGTAGGTATTGTTCACAGAAGATGCAACATTGAGATCCCTCTCTTGCTGATAATGGGTCACAGATATTATTGGCATCAAGAAACTGACAGTGTTGACGTGCTTGCTTGATTCTGGGGATGCAGATTGCATTCTGCTCACCTCAATGAATTAATTGAATTTACTTGAGGTTTTTCTTCACAATCCGAAGTGTGTCTGAATGCAGCATTTCTGCAGTGGAAATGTTATCCCTTTTTCTAGTTTAAGCCTGTGAGTATACATGGTGCAAACAGTGTTCCATAAAGGAGGGAGATTCCTTTCTCCTTCCCTAGCCCCTTCAAGACATCCTACTTCAAGGAGCCCTACTTTAATATTATACTTGTTTATAATTTGTTTATTATATTGCTTTATTCTTTGAGCACAGAGTCAGAATACCTAGAAGGTAAACCAGTACAATCAAACAAGGAGGACACTGCACCTTTAGAATGAAGTAATGTAACCTACCACTTTTCTGAGTTTGAGGGAGACTTGATTGTTTCACAGGGAAAGCTGACATTGCTTTTGTTCTCTTTCTTCCTCTTTTTATAGAAGGATTTGGACCTAGGTTATGGCTTACCAGGAAGGGGATTTTCCTTAGAGTATTTTTGATAACTGCAAAGATTCTTTAAGAGATTAGGGTTAGGAGAGCCTTGGCACTGTTTTGCAGACTTAAGAAGTCTGGAGGATGGGAGACAAGAAGAAAATGAAAGCAGCTTCGTGAAGTCTAAGAACTCTTTAAGTTTATTGAGATTTTAGTATTAATTTCAGCAGGGGCAAAAATCTTATCCTTTGAGATTATCTCATCTGCCATGAATCTCCAAATGCACTGAGATCCACCTGTCTCTAGCAAATTAAGAACATTGGCTATCACAAGAGTGAGATCATAGTCTGATGTTAATGGAAGAGGGATTAATAAATCACTAATGTACAGTGTAGCCAAAGGTGGATCATCATTAGTACACGTCATGCTTAAATTCTGCCAGGACTGGTGCCCTACAAATACCTTGTAGATTTAGATATGGATAGCTATACAGGCACACCTCTTAACTTCACATAACTTCACACTCTCTTGAAGTTTAGTTATTTACATTCATAAAGCACTTTTGTTTCTTTTTCAAACCAGCCTTTGATTATCTATTTATTTTTAAATGCACTTATTGTGGTTGATTAGCTGCAGTTGATCTACTTTGAGCTTTGCTGTGCTGGCTAGAGAGGTGTTGGCAGAAGGAATGCTGATGGATTACCATGGAGAAGGGAGGAACAGGCTTGAGCTGCCTGTAATGTGATTTGTGTTCTGAGCCCTTGTGAGTCAACAAGAGAGAATGTAGAATTCTAGATCTCTGAGGAGTTGAAAGTCCCCTGAGACCCAGAAGGGTAGCTCTTACAGTGGAATGACTACATTTAGCCTTGCTTGTTTTCATGGCATGGTGATGTTGTCAACGTCTTTGAGTTGGTTTCCAAAGTCCAATTGGAGGATTGTTTTGATCCTTGTAGAGTCCTTATTAACTGTTCAGGGCTTGTAACAAGCAGAGCAAGAGTTCCACTAGAAGTCATGGCACTCACAAGTCAGCATATGTATATTTTCATGTTATACACACAGCCTTGCCCAGCTTAGTTCTTTGTATAGTATTTTATAATGCTCCCTCTTTGAATGTCGGAGGACTGATGTATTGAGCAGGCTTGTACATTACATTATCCACTGCTTCCTAACTCAGCCATAAATCCAAAATAAACCTGGGTGGTTCTAGTTAGCCAGTCTGCCCTTGTGGAAAGGGAAGAACCTAACTTGATGACAAACCTAACTTTGGTGACAAACATCCTAATCCAAAACACTTCAAGCAAGGTCAGGAACCCTGATCCTGTTCTATCCCTTTGAGATGCACTCTTTGAGTTCCAAATACCTGTTGGAGACCTTAGAAAGGGCAGTGGGACAAAGCTCTGTGAAACCTGATAGTTCCATATGCTGAGCAGGGGAGCTAAACGAAGCTTAAGAGTTGTAGACCATGTTCTAGAATTGGTCCTGGGTTTCATTTTTGTTCATGGAATAGGTTATTACTTAGGCTATGTAAAATACTTCCCTCAGATACACTCTTTTCTCTGAAGGGAGTGCCTAAGCAAGGAACAAAATACTGTGTTGAGTAAATGCTAGTGTTTTTCTTTTACTTACATTATTAACTGGTCCAGGACTGAATAAGCAGTAAAATAATGAATCATAAACATGAGAGGTTGTTTTCAAGAATTTAATACTGCAAATTCAATAAAACTGTAATGATCATAGACCATTCTGGTGTTTTATTTAGGTCTTTGAGGCTG
The DNA here is from genome assembly GCF_012275295.1 of Melopsittacus undulatus. Classification (NCBI taxonomy): domain Eukaryota; kingdom Metazoa; phylum Chordata; class Aves; order Psittaciformes; family Psittaculidae; genus Melopsittacus; species Melopsittacus undulatus. The sequence continues at coordinate 92,870,612 of NC_047530.1, forward strand.
CATTAAGCCTACCTTTTCTGTGGGTTTCTAGTGTGATCCAATACAGAGCACAAGAGTGCAAAGTAACTGCTACTTACTCCTGCAGCACTTTTATAATCTATGGCTGAATTGATTTCCTTCACTTCAGGAAGTTGGTAGTCCAGCCTCTGGCTGCCACCTTAGGATTAGCTTAAAAATATACACTCACAGGGAAAACCATCTCCTATCACCAGTTATATTGTATCACATGAGTAATCCTGTTTATTTTGGCAGATCAGAAGTTTCTTCAGTCCATTTGCTGGATTTGGTTGGGATAGAATTAATTTTCTTCATAGTAGCTGGTATGGAGCTATGGTTTAGATTTGTGCTGAAAACTGTTAATAATCCAGGGGTGTTTTATTGCTGAACAGTGCTTACGCACAGTCAAGGCCTTTTCTGCTTCTTACCCCACCTCTCCAGTGAGTAGGCTGGGGGTTCACAATGAGCTGGGAGGGAACGCAGCCAGGAGAGCTGACCCCAAATGACCAAAGATATTCCGTGCCATATTGCATATGTTCAGCATATAAAGCTGGGCGAAGCAAGAGGAAGGAAGGATGTTTGGCATGATGGTGTTTTCTTCCCAAGTAACTGTTGTATGTGATGGAGCCCTGCTTTCCTGGAGATGTCTGAACACCTGCCTGCCAACAGGAAGTAGTGAACTCCTTGTTTTGCTTTGCTTGTATGCACAGCTTTTGCATTGCCTATTAAAGTCTTTATCTCAACCCATGAGTTTTCTCATTTTTACTTTTCTGATTCTCTCCCCCATCGCACAGTGAGGGGAGTGAGTGAGTGAGTGAGTGTGGGGCTTAGTTGCCCCCTGGGGTTAAGTCACAACAATCCAGAAGCTGTTACTTATTTCAGTTTGGTCTCTAGGAACTGACAAGAGCAAGCCCAGATACTAATACACCTTCTAGTTCAGTGTAGGTGAAATGGGACTTTTGTTTGCTCAGAACCTTTAACCCTTTCATATTTTCAAATTATTTCCCCTGTTTAGAACCAGCCTTCAGCTGATTTGGTTATTTATTTGAACTTGTAGTAAAAAGTTGCATTTTGGGAACAAAGAAAGTGAAGAAAATCCCACATTTACTCTATTACTTTAAAAAATACAGAAATGGCAGCCCCCTTTTTAAGGACTATATTTGTTTCAAAGTGCTTTATGCAAAAAGAACATCATTGATATGGAGACTGAGACACTTCTGTCTTCAAGCCAGTATTTTCAGAATGCTTCAGAAAAGCGTGAGCCTTTGAGAATCAGGCTTCAGAATAGAAACAGACAGCTTTAATGGTACCTGTCACTAGCACTCTAGATCTACAATGAGATGAGACTGGGAGCAGGCTGATTAACAGTGTGGCTTAGCTCAGAACAGCTGAGGAGGTTGCTGTTCCCATCTGTCCATCTGCCTCTGCTGCAGAGGCATCTTCTCTGCCTGTGAGTCAGCTTCTGAATTCTTGCAGTTTACCATGTGGCATCACCACTGCAGTTCACAGTGGTATCTTAGGCAAAAAGAATCCATCCTTAGCACCATCACCCTACTTCCTTCTTTTTCCTTTACTAAATATCATAGTTTATGTGGCACTTCATTCAGGAGCAGACTGACAAGTGGGAGAGTCAGCATGTCAGGGAGAGTGACTGAGTGATAAATTCATCAGCTATCTGAAGCCAGACCATCTCTGTTCATCGGGCAGAGCCTTCCTTCCTAATGAAAGCAGTAACAAAATTTGATTGTGCAGCACTAACCTAACTAATGACCTTCTGGTTTTGGAATTATTTGGTAGCTGATAAAACCTCAAAATTCTTCTAGTCTTGGTGTTCTCTTATTTCTGTGGGAAGAGAGCAGGAGGAACAGGAAGCACAGAAGTTAGTGTTGACTTTCTCTTACTGTTCTGAATCAGGCTATTTCAATTGAATGCTTGTTCCATACAGGAAGCACTCAGGAGGGGAAAAGACAATGCTCCAGAAGTGGCAGGTAAGCTAAATCTTGGCTGCACATGGTTAGGCAAAGAATTTCAGCACCCGTCTGTATGTCCGCACACAGATACGTGCGTGTGTGTATGCATGTACTTCAAGGCCTAAGCTTTTATTTCGCTGCTGGAGGTGAGGTTATTGGCAAGAGGAGCAGAGTATTTACATCTGGTTATTGCAGAGGTTTTGCTCCTCCTGCTGTGAAACATATGGTGCTACTGTCTGGCAGATTAAGTGTGATTTTATGCACATTTTTAAACTGAGAACAAAGACAGGCACCTAGTTGAATGACTTCACAGATCATCTGTATATCTAAATCAATGCACCTCTTGTTTTCCCAGATGTTTTACTGAGCTGAGAGATGCATTTACTTTCCTGTACCCCTGATCTTGGTAACCCAAGAAACACTGAAGAAATCTATACCTTTTTGTTTATATGTAGCACTTAGTGCAGCCTTTTTTGTATAGGCAGTTGTCCAGGATTTTCCAATATGCAGACTACATGCATTTGGCTCACTTTTCAATTGGGAAAAAGTGCTCTGTTATGCAAATACGGCATAAAAGCACTGCGTGATTATAGACAAATGCGAATGGCATGTCTGAGGAAGAGCCAGAATAAGGACAGATTCAACTGAGTAGATTGTGCTGATCTGAATGGCAATGGATGATTAATTGCACTATTTATAATTCTTGTCCTGGTGGACCTGGGAACCACAGGGCTCTGAGGGTACCTTTGAGGCATGGTGTTCAGGAGTGGAGTTATGAGATCTTAATATTTGCTTCTTTTCTCTGGCAGAAAAGGGAGATCAGCAACTTTGATTACCTCATGTACCTGAACACATTGGCTGGCCGCAGCTACAATGATTACATGCAGTATCCTGTGTTTCCATGGGTCCTTGCTGACTATCACTCCGAGGTCAGTGCTTGCTGCAGCTTTCTGTGCTTTCTGTGGTAGCAGCCATATGAAGGTTTGTTGAATGATGCCATGGAAGCAGAGGGGCCTACACCAAGATTTCAAAATTTGAGATAGTTAATTTGAAATGTGTTGATTCTTCGTAGGATAGCCTTATCTTCAAATCAGCATGCTGAGGAATCATGTTCTGCCTCAGAAAGGTGTATGAACATCTGTTAAATACATACCTAGTTAAGGGAAGGCTGAATTGGCTCAGCACACAGGCTGGGACTGGTTTCTGTGACCCCTGACAAGGTAGTTTGGAGAAAAATGCCTTGACAGCAATTTGCAACCTGCCAGATCATTTGTGAACCTCCTTGTGAGTCTTTCAGTGGCACAGGCTGCCACTCTTTCCAAGTGCCATCCCTGTTCTGGAGATGGGAGTTTTAGTAATAAAACTGTGACCTTCTTGTTAAGGTGAAACTTCCAATAAGCTGTGCTTTTGTCCAGTGTCACTGAGCTAAACATGATGTCTAAGACTAAAAATCTACATCTTTGCTGGTTTTACTTTTCAGATACTAAACCTTACTAATCCTCATACGTTTCGGGACCTGTCAAAGCCCATGGGAGCACAGACTGTGGAGAGGAAACGCAAGTTCATCCAGCGCTACAATGAGGTGGAGAAGAGTGAGGGTGAGTGGTTTAGGACATTAACAGACAGCAGAGGTTTGAGGCCCTCAGGCCTTTAGGGATGCTCATGAATCCCTTGGAAAATGTCACCCAAAAAGTTTCCATAACTGTGGCTAAGGGAAACACCATGTCGAGGTGATCCGCTCACTTCTGGATACAAACTGGTTGAGGATTTGAATAGAAATTACTCCTGTAACTACTGCCTTATGTGCCTTTAACTGCTGCATTCTGTCCACTTCCCTTGGGCAGGAAGAGAGGCTACAGCAAAAAAGCAATATTCCCTGGAAAAGTCTGTGCTGTTAGCCAAGCTGAACACATTAGTCTCATTTGTTAGCTAAGCTACAGAGAGAAGACTGCTGCATGCAGCTTAGCTAACAGCTACTTTAAGAAAAGGAAACAGGATACTAAGGCTGTTGAACTGTGGAGATCAAGACTTTCTCTGGCACTAATGGGGAAAGGGATGGTCTGGAAAGTATAAGGCCTTATTTTTCAGAAAATGAAATGTGGAAGGCAAAAAAAAAAAAAAGAACATACAGAGATAGTAGTAACTGTTCCCATTAAATGCGAATATGCAAAGTGTGCTTTTGCTTACAGATCCTTGAACATATCTGCTCTACAGACCTGCTACCTATTTAGCTGTGCTATGGTAACTGGATGCTATGTGCTTGAACTGGTGATATTTTGCACTGGAACATGTTTTCTTACCAATTTCCAGGAGACCTGTCAGCACAGTGCCATTACTGTACTCACTACTCATCAGCAATTATAGTGGCATCTTACCTGGTCCGAATTGAGCCATTTACCCAGACCTTCTGTTCTCTGCAGGTAAGAGGGCAAGATAGCTTCAATACTGCACCTCAGTATAAACCATGTAACAGATTATAGTGTCTGTGTAGTGTAGGGGGACTAATTCTTTTGACATTTTCTGCGGACTCTGGGCTCAGTGAGGGATCTCTGTTATGTCTGTTGAATTCAATGAAAATATCTTTATGGGAGTATGACTGATGCCTGACGATCTTGTTTTCTTTAAAGGGAGAAGGTTTGTTTACTTTTGGCCCTGTGATGCCTTTTGTGAGAGCTGAGGCATGTAATCACTTAGACAATGTTTTACTATCTGTCTAAACAGAAGCTTCTGACTTTGGGGCATGAGACTTTCATGATAGGTATTCTAAAATCAAGTGTCCATACATTAATGAAGCAATGGGCAAGAACCTGGGGTTGGCTGTGATGGCATAAAGAGCATTCCTGGGCCATTTGAGGGCGCACAAGTTCTAGTGAGTGGGAAATGATAGGGATCATGGGATCAGCTCCCTGACAGAGAAGTGGAGTGAGGCTACATCCAGTGCTCCAGAAGGAATATTTTATTTTAGCTTGTTTTGAACTTGGCACTGTTTAACAGTGCCAAAAGCACTCACCATGAAATTTAATTTCATAGAAAAGGAACTTTGACCTTGCCTTTCCCACCTGGTCAGCACAGAGGGGCACCAAATTTCCTGATTGCTCCCTTCAGCAGGCAGTTGATGCACAAGCACAGACGCAGCCTTTAGCAGACAGTTGTTTCCTTTATTTCTGTAATATGTGTTGTGTTATAGCACAGTCTGCCAGGAGGACAGATCCTTAAAAGTGTATTTTTAAGGAGTGTCTTGCTGAAATTTACCTATCCTTATGGAGCAATGTGAGACAACAAGACCAGAACATTCCACACTCAGAGACTTCTTTATGTATGATAAGAGCTGGCAATACCTCCTGCAGCTTTCCAAGTGCTTTGCTGTTGTTCTGGTCTTTATTTTTTTCTTTTAATGAACTAATACAAATAAAGCGCTGTGCTAATTAAGTAATAAGCCCTATGATATCGGCTATTACCAGCAGTAGCTGATGGGTTAGTGAACCACCTGAGGCAATAGTTACCATTGCACTCTGTGAGCCATATGTTAGCTGCAGTCATGAATGACTGTGGAGCAGTTATTTCTTGTTGTAAACAACAAAGGCTGCTGTATCTCACTGGCACACTTTTCATGCATAACAAGTTCCCGGTCTGAGTAGCTGCTTTACGGCTGTGATTATGTGTGATTAGCAGGTAACCAGTGTATTTTGTGGGGATAGTTGTCTTCAAAGGCTGCTGAGAACTGAAGCACTCAATTTTGTCTGGATATGGATCCACTGAAATTGTTGAACTTTTTCCATTCTCATCCCTTTGCTCTTATGCTGTTTCATGTTCAGCTGAGCTCATTCCTGTCAGTTCCCCCAGGTGACTCGTCCTATAGTGGCATAGGAATTGCTAACTGTGAGACCCAAGAATTGTATTATCAAGGCAAGAGCAGGCTGGAAAATGAGTGCTCCCAAACTTAAGACCTTAAAAGGGTGCTGAGCTGGGAGCTGTGAAGGCTTCTCAGCATCTTAAAAAGTGGAAAAGCAATGCTTATAGCTGCAAACTGCCATTCTGAATGCACAAGGAAGTGCGACAATTGGGGTGTGCACCTTGTGAGAAATTGGTGTTGGCGTAACATCCTGTTTTGCAAGATTTGCACGTGACCATAGAAGAGGGCAGTGAGGAAGCTTTGCTTCTAGTAAAGGAGCTGTACAGGAGTTTACAAAACCTCTCATGTTTCATATAAGTGTATTGAGATCTGACTCTGGAGAAAAGTGTGTATGTGCTTTGCATTATTGTACTGGAATGGGTGAAAAACTGGTTTGTCAGAGAGCTGTTGAAGGGTACCTTACACTTCACCTTAGTCAAGTGCCCCCTGCAATACTTTCAGGAATCGGTCTCAGTATGACAAAAAGTAGCAAAGATTTCTGTGTTTAGTATCTCTGTTGGAAAGGCATTCTAGAACTCCATGGCCTCAATAATTAGTGGGACTTGCTTCTGATTCAACTTGGCTTTTTTTTTTTTTTGGCCCTTATATCCTTATCCCACTGGTGTTGCATTTCAGCTAGCAGGCTGATCTTTCCTGACATTTACCTCTCATAGTTACTTACAGAGAATAGGGTTCTTACTTTTCATTGTGTGCTGACTCTTGAGCAGTCATTTAAGCACTGTCTGAAGCTAATTGCTTCTTAGCATCTCTGGGCATGTGGTAAGACTTTGCACCTTCACAGTTATCTCTTAGAAACACTTTGAGGTCCTCAGGTTTAAAGCACCACCAAGTACCAGTGATGCTTAGGGTTATAAGCATGAGAAGTTCTAACTTCTCTCTAGAGATCACTTTGACTAGTTGCTTTGTATATACCCCATTGAACTCTAGTTTTAAAAAGCATATTTTGATAGTATTTCTGATGCCAGTGTTAGGCCTCTACTGAAAAGAAAGGAAACAGAAACTTGCTACATTTCAGAAAAGCTGAGAGAGTTTGTGTCGACTTGCAATCTAAAGGCATAAAGCAATTCTCGATACTCTTTTTCCCTTTCAGTGCAGTTTTTGCATTCATAGAGAGAGAAAACTCATTAATTCTGATATAAATATATGCAAATAAATTTATTAATATAGGAAATGGGAAAATCAGTTATTGCTTCCTTTATAAATAATACAGGCTTAAGTTTTAAAGATATTACTTTTCCCTAAAATGAATTAGACAGCCAGGGAAAAAATCACATTTTTTCATGGTGGTAATATCTTTAACCAGATTTGTCGTGCTAACAGCATTTCCTATGTATATATTATTTTTATTTAATACAGGTAATCTTTTTATTACAAATCATATTGTTTCTCAGGAGATTACCATCAGCTCTCATAAAAGCTGCAAAAAAAGATGAAAAAGCATCAATCACCACCAGACACAGCGTTCTGTGTGCAGATTAAATATACAAAGCCCTTTAATATGCTTCAATGAGATACTTGTTAGCTGTTGATTTATTTATAGTCCCTCTTCTACTCTGTTTTAATTTCAATTTAAATTTGACTCCGAGGGTCCCTGCCTAATAATGATCAAGAACAAGATGACCTTGTGCATCAGATTAACTCCAGCTAGGCTTACTCATGTGATTAGCCACTTTCTTACTCAATCCCTTGAGTGGGTGTGGGAAGGCTTCACAGTTGTCAGTGGTATAAGGAAGAAGCACAAGGAGATACAACAGAGCTATGCCGTCATTTAGAAATGAGGCTGAACCAAAAGCTGGGTCAGAATGCACCTCAGGGGAAACAAGGACAGGTCTTTCCATCTGGAATACATGTTGGCTTTTGGTGAGAGTCTTTCTCAAAAGGCAAGCAAAGAGATGTGGCTTCAGAACTTAGGGTTTATTGCCTCCTGTGTTTTGATAGATTATACATGAGGGCAGTTTCTGCCTAACAAAAGATACCACAAAAGTTATTTCTTGGTTTGCAGTTTGCAGACTTAGCAGAGTTTGTAGATCCAAAGGAGCTGCATCATAAGTGTGCAGGTACTTGGGGAGTCAATAGGGCAGTTCTTCTTACCATCATAAACCAACCTGGCAACTGCTGCACAGGGTTCATCTGGTCCATGGGAGTGGGATCCCATCCCTACAGCATGAGGATCCTTAGATGTTATTTTTCTATTTAACATATTGCAAATCAAAGCTTCAGCTGACTATTGTGCAGGACAGCATCCTCATCATCTGGCACATGCAACAGTCTACAAGCAGAGAGAAAACTAACCAAAAGCTATCAAATTTTCTCAAGAAGTCAGACACACACAGAGCCTGACTGCATCTCACATTCATGAACAGATTTACTCTTGCGCTAGCTCTGGGTTTTAGTGTCTTCATTCTGCAATCCCAGTGGCTTATTGTTTTTGCCTAGCGAAACAGCTTTGAGGATTGAATGGTTGAGGATAAACAGTCATTCATACATTTTCACTGCACTGCAGAACTATTTAAAGTTACTTGTTCTATCTCTGTCAATCTCTTTTGAGCCCTGACAGTGAGATGTAGTGTTATGTCCGATGATGTATAATTCAAACTAGTTAATCCCAATGAGAAGTACCTATATTAGCTTGAGAGCATACAGGAGCTGGGCAACTATATTGCTGCCAGAACCTCGACTAGGTATTAAGAAATAATTTGGTTCTCTCACATAAACTGTTAAAAAGTCAGCTACTTCCTGAAACAGCTTGTTCTTTCTGACAAACTCATTCAGGTGATCTCAAAAATAAAAACCCTTGATTTGGTTATTTTCATTATTGAAGAATTTTTATGTTAAAATAAATCCTTTTGTGCTTAATGTAGGAATCCTTACGTAAAAGTAAACCTGGATTTTCACAACTGCCTACAGTATCTACAGTCCCATTAGAAAATCATATATGGTTCCAGTGTAAGGAATATAGGCTTCATTCACTGAGTTAGTTATATATTTTCATTCTTCTTGAGGCCTTGCTTCAGAATGATGTCCTCTGCTGCTAAGACTGCTTTTGTCTAGCGTTTGACTCTCGTTAAACTAAATGTGTTTAAATGCTCTCAGAATGTGAGGTAGTCTGTTTCTCCTTCATTACACACCAATTCTGCTTGGGACCCAGATGTTACAGAATCACAGAATCCCAAGGGTTGGAAGGGACCTCGAAAGATCATCTAGTCCAACCCCCCTGCAAGAGCAGGGTAACCTAGAGTACATCACACAGGAACTTGTCCAGGTGGGCCTTGAATATCTTCAATGTAGGAGACTCCACAACCTCCCTGGGCAACCTGTTCCAGTGCTCTGTCACTCTTACAGTAAAGAAGTTCTTCCTGATGTTAACATAGAACCTCCTATGCTCCAGTTTACACCCATTGCCCCTTGTCCTACCACTTCCTTTCTTCCCCTCTTTATGCTGTCCCTCCATACCATAAGGAATGAACTGTGCCTTTCCTCTTTGGCTGTCTCTGATGAATATTATTTCAGTGGTACTCCACCTTCCCAAAGTTTTTTCTCTTGTATAATTTTCGCAACTGTTTGGGTCATAGCTCAAGTGAAAGTGCTGAAGTTGTGTCTACAGCCTGCAAATCACTTTGGGAAGAAAGGCATTGATTGCCCTCAGAAGCATTAGTGATGGGTATGCTGATATTCTCTAGTAGCCAATGATTATTTTTGATTGCCTTGTGTTACTGAAAGTTATGCTAAGACTCCAAGCTTCATGGTATTCTCAATCTACGTATCTACAAATTAGGTCTAAGACAGTCTCTAATGAAAGATCAGTAAATAGAGTTGAGACAGATCTTGGGATTATCACCTAATCAAACATGTGATAAGGTAATTATTGCAAAGTTCGTTAGGATTTTGCATCTGCTTTTCATTTAACAGATTATTCACACTGCAGTCTTTCTGTCTGTCTCCATTTCACAGGGTGGGAGTTTCGATGTTGCTGACAGGATGTTTCACAGTGTCAAGAGCACGTGGGAATCAGCATCAAAGGACAACATGAGTGATGTCAGGGAGCTCACCCCTGAATTCTTCTACATGCCAGAATTCCTAACCAATGCAAATCACTTTGAACTTGGTAAGTTCTAGCAGGGACTTCAGTGCTCCCCTTCTGCTCACCAGCATCTTGCTGGGGAAAATGATGTAGATCATATATCGAGAATTGATCCCTTGACTATGTGGACTGATGAGGCTCTCCAGCAATAAGAGATCAATTTTTATCAAAATAAGGCTACAAGAATACAAGCTTCTGACAAGTGAAAGATATCAAAAGAACCAAGTTTCCAGCTCAGAAAGGATTGTGTTTACTCTTAGTTACTATACAAAGGAATTATGCATTTTGTCAGACAAAGGCAGATTTTTGTATAAGCAATCTAGTTGGCTGCTTTTGAAAATTTGGGCTGTATCATCACATCTATGTTGCTGTGAACAATATATTAATTTGAATTTTGAAGGCAGATCAATTATTAAATCATGTCAATGAAAGGTGAGACTTTTTAAAATCTGATGTGAGATCACAAGGTGATTAAATTTGCTAAATGTCCTCCTGTCATCCTGAAAGTTTCCGCACAAGTTGCATGAATTTGATATATTGTCCCTGACCTCACGCAGCATCATAATCCCTTCTGGATGTACACTCTCTCTAGACCTTTCTGCATCAGTGATGGAAGGTCAGGGATAATCCAGAAAAAAATAGTGTTCAGAAATAGGTATGGCAGTCACAATTCACTTCACTTTACAGGAAATTCGCAACTCAGTGAAATGAGACATTTTAAGATAAGAACTGAATGGAAAAAAAGGTGTTAGAAGATTGTTAAAAGATAAGAAAGCATTGGAGTAGTTTTATCCTGAGAGTAGGCCAAGAAATAGAGCCTGGCTGAAATTAAGTTCCAGAGACTGACCTGGATGGAATTAAGGGACCTAAAAAAGACATGAGCATCTTGACAGTAGATGACAAATATAGAGGAAGATTTTACGACAGGCAAAGCCAAGAGCCTAAGTCTGTTCTTTGCTACACCATAAAGAAACTTGGAGTTACAGACCTGAGCCTCAACTTAGATTTTAATTTATCCAGTTGCGCAACCCTTTGCTCTGATTTTAGAACACATGCTTGCCTTCTGAAAGGAATCAGATTGCAAAAGTCTTGAGAACATAATCCCTCTGAGTGGCAGATTTAGTAGGAATACCTGGCAGTTAGGCCCACAGGATTATGTATAAAACTGAAATTGTGCCAACAGGTTTGTCTTGTCTGAGTTTGCTATCTGTGCTAAAATGGTTTGTGCTGAGAACATGCTTATTTTTACTGTATTAGTGACAGTTACTAGAACATCTGAGAAGTGCTTTATTACTGGATCAGAACTCCCAAGAGAAATTGTTTCTAAAGTGTTCTGTGGCACTATATTTGATGTAGAACCTGAAACTTCATGTGAGAAAATCACCTCAATTTCCTTTGACTTCGGTGTTTTAGAAAAGCTGCAATATAATTCTCCCTTTGTGATTCCTGCAGGCTGCATGCAGGATGGAACAGTGCTGGGAGATGTGCAGCTTCCTCCTTGGGCAGATGGGGACCCCCATAAATTCATTCTCCTACACAGACAGGTCAGTGAACATCAGGATTTCTAATAAAATGCTGAACTGGGTCCCAATAAAAATGAAATTCTGAAGGCCAAAGTCACAAATCAAAACATTAGCTGCAAATGCATCCTGCCTGTGTGGAGTTTGTGTGAGTTCCCAACTTTGCATGTCTACTTGTCTGCCTAACAATTCACCCTGAAACAAGGCAAACTTTCCACACCAGGTGAGGTTTATATCTATGTCTGTGGTATGGATGTATTTCAGCCCGTAAATGGATGTGAAAATAATGTAATGCATTCAGATAGCATTTATACGCATACAGTTCCATGTTGTTGCTAACCAGCTCTGTTTTTGTTTAAACTGTCTACTTCCATCTGAGTCATGCCAGGACTACAATAACTTTTTTTGTTTTGGAGGGAAAAGCTAATGTGACTTCCTGCCTTTAATGGAGTCAGCCTTGGCAATCCAAAAGCAAATAGCTTTAAGGTCTTGAGACTTACTGCAATTAGCGCTATCTATTAATAGCTAGAAAGTCTTAACTTCTGTATGATGTCACCTGCTATGTAGTAGTAAGTGCAAATGCAATTCTGTATGAAAGATGGTGCATTGAACACAGACTGCAGCACACTATCTTGGTGCAGGTCTCTTTGTTATTGCTAAAAAGAGGAGAGGCTGTACTACTGTGCCCCTGTATTACCTCATCAGATTTCCTCTGGCAAAAGGAGTCAATCTGTATTTGCAAGTGCATGCAGATTGTTGATGTGTACAAAAAGTATGATGATTCTATTTGTTAGCTTTGGTGGAACTAAAAAAGTAGTCCACGATTTTCAAGGCATTGCATCATCCTGCTTTGTTGTGTATCTTCAGTTTCTGCCTCAGTGAGTTCTTCTCACCTCTCCTATCCTATGCAGGTCCTGCTCTTGGGGGTTCAGCTTTCACTCTGTATGATCTCTTTGTAGGTGATTGTATCAAAACATGTGGATACAACTATCTTCTCTATTTTGGTATCTCCAAACAAGCCTTTCCTCAGCTCACCTCTCCAAATGCTGTTTTAAATTCTCTGACCTCTGACCTGTCTAAACATGGATATGATCTAAGCCTGTGCTTGCCACATTTTTGTGTAGGAGTCCTGCTTTTGTTTTTTTTTAAGGACAGTGGAGTGTATAGTGAGATATTTAATTTTTTGGCTTAATTAATTAAAAGGTTTCTGTTAGTCTCTACTGTAAATTCATGACCTGAACACTTCATATCTGTGTCAGAACAATAATGCTAAAAAATATTTACAGTAAGTTAAATTTCTGTCTTGCTTTTTTACTTTTTTTAAATGAATAACTTTTCCATATATTTATTAAAAATATTGATTTCAGTCATTTGAAAATGTGATTGAAAGTAGACATCTACCACTTTTTTCCCCAGAATCCTGCCTCTAATATATGAAAGACTGTGAATTAATGGTATTTCAAGTTACGTGGTGTGGAGAATAGCTGCTTACTATTATTAGCAGGTCTCAAGTATCTCCATGCCTAGCGGCTAGACTGTGGTGTGCTGCCACACAGTTTAGTAACCTAAGCCAAGCCAGCACATTGAATTTACAACATATTCAGTAATTGATTAGTCCCTTTGCAGAAGCTACATTAATCTTCTTGTCCTTTGTTTTAACTTCTGTTTGTGTAGCCGTTACCTGTGTAACTCAGATCATAGTCCTATATTACTGTCTGACAAGCACATAGTGGGAAGACCTGCCTGGGGAAAAAAATGTGTGTAAGAGCTTTTCACCAGAAAACTAGCCAAGTTGAAATGGGAGTGTGTCGGTAGTAACAACAAAATGTCTCAGTAAATCCTTTCAACTTTCTTTGTTATCAGAAAAAATCAAAATGAATTTTTCATTGCAATGCTTATATTAGCTTACAGGTTGAACTGAAATAGTATTTTATAATGTAGTTGTTCCTACTAATACTGTATGGTATCGGTATATAGCCTCATTCTCAGTAAAATAAAAGGATGTATTTTTTCCAAATTTAGAATTAGGGAAGGGAAGAAAATTTTAATACATGAGAAACTTGAGAGTTGGACTTTTTGTTCTGATTTGGAAAGAAAATACTATTGTCTGAATTTCTCCCAGAACCTAATTCTCATTTTTACATGTGCCTGCAACCACATGATGATACACTTACAATGAGGAAGAAGATCCTTGTATAAGTACTGTGTGCACTGCAGGCTTGCTGCTTAACGTACAGTCCTTACTAAAATGAAGAGTTGAGCTTAGGGAGTGTCCACTCCCTTCCCTTGCAGGGAAGCAAGTCAGTACTACCCACTGCAAATAGGCTTTGACCACTGAGGACATGCAACAGTTCCCTGGTGCTCCCCAGTGACTCTAGCAAAGGCACAGAGGTGTAGAGGCTCTCAGGTTCCTTTCTCTGCTCTCTCTCACGCTCTCCAAGGTGCTTAGTCTCTGTTCTTCAGTTTCTCAAATATGGGAAAGACAACACTGTCCTTCCCTAACAGAGGTTGCTACAGACAGAAAAGCATGGATGCCTGAAAGATGCTGCCACTTTATGCTGTTGTTTTTTTAAAGAAAATAATAGGGAGAAGCGCTGTCTCTTACATTGTGGCTTGTTTGGAATGTGAAGTACTGAGCTGTACTCTTTACTGTTGTGTAATGGTGAGCACTCTGAAGACACTTAGATACAATGAAGAACATCTGCTTTTGCCTTGCACTTTGGAGTAGGGGTGCAATTTGGAAATTAATCTATCCATCATCCCTGCATAGCATGGGTTTGCTCTCATTGTAGAGCAATCTCAGATTGTGTGAACTAGATTTAGTGTGGATGAAACGAAACCAAAGGCTGCACTTCAGTTGTGCACTCCAGATGCTGGTGGCAGTCAGCCTGTTGGAGCAGACTAGATCTAGTTTCAAGTAAAGCTCCCACAGTGCATGTAATGGGGACACTGGGCCCTTTCTACCATCTGTTCTGTTCTACAGACCTGCTTCCACTGAGCTGCACTATTTGATAACATTGGCACAGCTGATAAAGCTGCACAACTTGTACAAATCAATTCAAATCTCAGATTGGAACTGTTTAGCACATGAAAGATCATGTTTATAGACTCATATTCTTTATGATTTGCCAAACCTCATCACACCTTATGTATGCTTGGTGCAATATGCTCTCTTCAACCACAGCTAGTACTAGGTGTTACACAGGAAGGTGCAAGAAATCTTGCTGTGGAAAGAAGATTGATTAGCCTGCTTGGGAAAGTTCACTGAAATGAAAAGCTAGAGTTGAATTCTGAAAGATGATCATTTCTGTCTCCTCTGAAATCATCTGCCAGATGGGAATGTACTTGTTACTGGTATCACGATCATTTTTAGGAGGCTTCACAGAAAGTTTGGTGCATTAAACAGATCCAGGTCAACACTGTTTTGAGTTTTGATTATTGCTTTAAAAAGTATGAGAGAGAATTGTTCTTGGCATACAACTCTGAGTAGCTTCTTGTTTCACATTTAATAAGTTAGGAATCTAATCTACTGAAGAATTTATTTACTTCCTCCTTAGACCACAAGTTCTTCCTCCCTGGCTGGGCTTGTCATAGTGCTCAGTGAAATACTGAGGGCGGCATAGTTGCAGCTCAGTTGGTTGCTTTGTTTTGCTCTGGCAATGATGCCATGCAAAATTTACAGTTTGTAATTCATAGACTAACTGCTTTTATTAATAAGGATGAGTTCTGAGTCTGTTCATAAGTGCTTTCCTGTTGTTTGCAGGGGACAGATTGTATGCTGTGCTTGTTCTCTGAGCTGCTGTGTGATCGTTATAGCTGTGGGCAGGGTCATTTAAACCAGCTGCACTGGGCTAACTATCTGCTCTGTGAAATGAACCATTGTTCTGGATCCCATTAGTTTGCTTATTTCTGCTGTGCTTTGGGTGGGATGGTCTGCTTGGGAGACCTTTAACTGAGCGCTGGGGAGTATTGCACAGTCAAATGATTCGGAGATAGGAAAGTATTTTTAATAATGCTTAACACTGTTGCTTGAATCATTGGGCAAGGCCATTTGGGAATGCACAAAATTTTGGTGAGGCAGGTTATGGCAGTACCATTTAGTGAAGCCTCATGGGTAAGGCTGGCTAACATGGAGGTGGGAAAAGGTGCAATTCAGACTTGTGTCCACTGCTTCTGAACTTGTCTGGATCTTCTGAGCACATGTTTTCTGCTTGATTACATTGAGCTTTCTAGGGAGCCTGCATTAGAGTGGATGTATTACCTTACAGTTTACCAGTTTTCTTCAGTAGTAGTTGTTTCTTCTAGTCACCTGCCACTATGGGTGGCAAATGCAATCAAAATTAATTATGTCTTATTTTGGGAAAAAAAAGATTAGACCCCAAGTTTTTCCAGGATAAGGAAATCTGATGCTGCAACTGTCTGTGCTTGGGCCCTGCAAGGGTAGTAAATTTTTAATCAAACCCAGACAATCTTGACACTTCTGTCATACACCTGCCTTCCTGAACCAGGCAAAGCACCCTGCTGGTGCAAAGCCCTTCCCTGTCTTGACTTGCAGCACTCCTTGCAATTTCACTACAATCTCTGCATTCTCTTTGCTGGTTCATGGCATGCAGCCTCTCCTGATGTATCCTTCAGACCCAAATTCAAGTCCCTCTTCTAGTCATCTCACTTTCCAGTCTATGTATATGTGTATCTTCCCAAATAAAGTCTGCTATTCAATGTGTGTCTTAACTAAGACTGACTTTTTTCTACAAACAGCAATTCACCTGTGGTTTGTCTGTAGAGCCAAGTGGTGGTATCAAATGCTAACAAATGTTTTGCTCATTTAAACCATCTTGTTTATAGCAGCAGTATTGGGGAAGACATGATAGCACAGGCTTTAATGTACGCTGGAGGTTGGAGATGTGCGAAGATCTGTGGAGAGCTTGCACCTTGTTTTGTGGAATCTGTCTGTGCTGTCTCTGAGGATACTGTTCCTGTTGTCTGTGAAGTCAAGAATTCTGCACAATGTCCTTTCTTTTTCTGTGGGGATCCATCTTGCATTTTTTCAAAAAGTCACATTCTGTGAGGATGTGCTGAGAATGGTAGTGTTGGAGGAACAGAAAATGTGAAGATTTCTTGCTGACAATTTAAGTCTCCAGCAAGGGTAAGAAAGATGTAATGCATTTGTAGTTGATACACTCTACTGAATTAAATAATTTTCTTTCATTTTTAGGCACTGGAAAGTGACTATGTCAGTGCACACCTTCATCGCTGGATAGATCTGATTTTTGGCCACAAGCAGCATGGCTCAGCTGCAGTGGAGGCAGTTAACACCTATCATCCTTACTTCTATGGAGACAAAACAGATCTTAACAACATTAAAGATCCTCTGATTAAGAGCACCATCCTGGGTTTTATTAGCAACTTTGGACAGATACCAAAGCAGGTACCACTTTATCATGAGAATAAAGAGAACAATTTATTTTGATGTTGTAATATTTCAAGTGGAAAGCAGGAATAGAACCTTGTCTGATTTAAATCTGAAAGATGGTCTGTCAATGTCTCCAGACTGTGTAACACATCAGTATGCACTCACACATGTGTGATGCCACTTTTCAGTCATGCAGTTCCTGTTGTATGCCATACAGCTGTGGCATCAAATCTGGGTTCTCCTTTAGTATAGTCACATGAGTAACCCATAGTCTGGGAATTGGTACAAAGAAAAGCAGCTCAAAATCTCACCTATGCTTTCATCTCTTTTTTCCAAATTGCTGGGATTAGTTTCCTATTTCTGTGAGGAAGGGATGCAATCTGATGAAAATGTAATAAGGTTAAGATTTTATTGTAATGAAGAGGTTCATGTCCTAGAGTCTATGATTAAGGATTTAAACAGTGTCTCTCCTGCATGATCTGTCAAAGAGAGATTAATTTTTCAATGCCATTCATTTGTTCTAGCTCTTCACAAAACCACATCCATCCAGGAATGCCCACGGGAAAAATTTGTCAGGAAGAGAGTCTGTGCTGTCCCTTCACTCAAGTGGAATTCTTCCTCCTTTTATGAGCAGCCTACAAAATCTGAAGCTCTCACCAGTTACAATAAAAGGTGCTGTGGGGGCTGTGGTCCATTTTATAAGCTAATAATTACAGAATGCTTGGATGGGGCGAATCTGGCTTTTCAAGAACAGAAAAGTAGTCACACAGCTTTGTATGAGTGGGTACCATCAAGATCCCTTCTGCCAATCACTATTTGTGTGCTGTGAGTGGGGATTGAAAACACTCAAATAGTCAGAAGAAATCTTGAAACTTCTGCTGTAGAGTTCAGTACAGATTTACAGATTTATTTTATTTTATTTTTTAGTAAGACACTTAAATCTTTTCCCTCTTCTACATTCTGAGTATGCTAAATTGAAACATAAATCTCACTGTTTTCCTTTCACATTCTCTTATATTTAACAGCAAAGTAAATACTGTCTGTGTTTCTCAACTTCTTGATCTTCAAATCTTTTATTTTTCATCTTTTTCTTAGCCTTCTGCTTTTCTTACCATGAGTAAGTCTGAAAAATTTTGGAGTCAATGATTTCATCCCGTGGTGGTGTTCTTTACATCATACATCTTTGTGGGGACAGAAGGGCTGTACTACATGCCCAGTATCCTCTGTAGTGCATGGCATAAGGCAAGTCTGCCAATGAAAAGAAGCTTAATGACACTGCTGTTAAACAGTGTCATTATCATGTCCTCCTTTGAAGCACATCACTCCCCCTACATGGATATATGTGGTCCATTGGCAAGGAGTATTTCCACTATTCTGCCTGGAATCTCAGTTGTAGAATCCATTTCTGTCTGTGAACCTAGCCACAGCACTGACCCCAGCTATGGGACTTTCCAGTTTCACCACACAAGCTGTGCAAGGAGGAAAGTTAACTTAATTGCTCTAAACCCAGCAGGATTAAATATGTTCTTTGTCTTGACAGACTGCCCCAAGGGAGCTATTGGGCACATTGTTCATACTGAGAAAGGCATTCTGGCTGTTGAAAAAAATAAAGTTTTGATTCCTCCTCTTTGGAACAAAACATTCTGCTGGGGATTTGAGGACTTCACCTGCTGCTTTGGCAACTATGGGTCTGAGAAGGTAAATATGAAAAAAATCTGTGAAGAAAAATAAATTACTGATATGTTGTGGTCTTTGGCTGGTTTAGGCACCCATTTCAGAGGCTACAGGGAGCTGGTTTCAGAAGATGTTGTATAGGACTTCTCACAGTCAGGCTTCTCAAGGTGGATATCCCGAGAGAGCACAAAGTCATTCTACACTGCTCAAAATGTAGCATTTCCTCTCTAAATTACCTCTAGTTTTCCTTCCAGTGACTGTGCTGTCCAGCAAAATGAAGGAGAAAACCCATTTCATAGGTTGTAATGACAATACAAGGTCTCCTGGCCACTGATTAGAAATTTCATTGTGCAGAACTTTCTGCTGAAATTACAATAGGACCATCTGTCAATTCCCCTCTGGCTCCCAAGTTTAGCCCAGTGCATTCATTCAAAATAATGCCTTCTATTCTAGAAAGTTAATACTCTTACTTCTTTACTGTTAAAAATCAACAGTCTGTGTCATCACACTGCTTGCTGGGGCACTTGACAGATCCAGTTTCTTCCTCTACCATAAACACACTGATCTTTAGACATGTCTGGGACAATGTTATGAAATGTGAAGTTATTTGATTTAGCTTGGGTACCAAATAGCAGATTATGTCATTCAGTAAGATACTGACTGGGGTATTTGTGGAAGCCACACCATTATGTTTTTAGACACAATCACAGTCAATGAAAGTGAAAAAGCCTTGAGATGTATTTTACTTTCTGCTCCCTGGTAAAAATTATTGAGAGTTTTCTCCACTGATTTCAATTACACTCAGTGCTTGGCAATACATAGTGCTGCTGTAGGTATAAATTGTTTTGCCTTTTCAAATGTCAGGGTGTCATTGAGCCTAGTGACACTGAGCATAGTGAGTGTGACTTCTCACAGTCAACTGTGAGAAATAGTTGAGAGTCGAACATAAGTTCTCTCTGGATCAACCATGCCTCTGCACATGAACTTAAAAGAAATTCTTGTCTTCACTGTAAGTAGGTAAAGGTATGGTCAGTCTGTGGTATGATTTTGTAGCTGTGTCATTCAGCCCCACCAGAATCATTAGCACCATAATGTTGTTCCCATTTTGTGGGACAGAGCTAATGAAGAACATGAGCAAAATAATGTTTGTGCTATAATTGTGGAAATGTGTAATAGACCTGACTTTGGTTTAGGCTGGTTTGGATGCTACTAATGGAGAAGTTGGCACAGAATGGAATTTAATGCTTTGGCTTTTGTCTTTTCAATCCAAGTAAGTAAGAGGAATGTTGCAGAGCCAGGCACTGTTATCAGTGGTCATCACAACCTGAACTTTCACTTTAATCTACACTGAATGTTTGCATTCTGTCACTATATGGTGACAGGATGAGCTTGCCTTACGTTATGGAGGACATCTGTGGCACAAGAGAGATTTGGACTCAGGTGCCCTAAGACATAGGACATTGACTTTTGTTCAGCCTTCCTGTTTGGCCCCTGGAGGATGGCACAGCTGTATGCAGCCACAGTCTGTGCATGTTCCTATTATGCAGCTGTGCTGCGAGCAAAAAGACTGGTTAAGATGAGCTTTTCTTTCATGGTTTTGAAGAAATGAAGGCTCAGTTCAGAAAATTTAATCTACCCTTTGGTACTGGTAAATGCATGATATCACCAGATGATCACCGATCTTAAAGCTGCTTTCTCATACAGAACATGACTACATTTGAGTGCATGGCAGACTGGGGAAAGTGCCTTTGCGCTGTGTGTCCTTCTGCAACTACCATAATCACATCTGGAACAAGCTCAGTTGTGTGCATCTGGGAGTTTTCCTTGGTCAAGGACAAAGTGAAATATCTGAACCTGAGACAGGTCAGTACTATGGTTCTTTTGCTATAGAAACTCAATGAAAGCCAAAAGATTTGTTTCTTTCTTTCATACGACTGGCAGAGGAAATACCTTTGGATGAATCAAGAAGGCAGAAAATAAACCAATCAGCAGTATCATGTGACAGCCTATTATCATGACAGGTGCTGATCATACGCCTTATTCCCACAGTTTATATTTATGAAAATGGTTGTTTTTTATCCTGCCTTTGGTAGCATTTCCAAAGTCTATTATGATCACAGAAACAGTGATGTTAAAGCATATGCTCTCCTCACTTGAAGTGCAGCCAGCCCTTGGATTACTTTCAAAAAACAGTATCGTCTGGAAATGCTAATAGTTCTTTCTGGCCTGCTACAGCCATGGGCAGGATGTCCAAAACACCCTGTGAACTTAGCTGATGAAGATGAAAGCTCACCTAGGCAAAGTTCTTGATTCTTTTCTCTCAAACTAACTTCAGAACATAAAAAGTTTATCTGTCACTTCACGACGTAGGGTTGCATCCAGTAAGAATGATACAGTTTGTGTCCTTATTGCCCAGTGTCTTTAGTTGTTGATTTAGAGCTCATCTATAGTCATCAATAGCTGTGTAAATGCTATTTCGTTTACAAAAGCGAATTCATATACAAGGTTTTTGTGGTGCAGTTATGATGAGTTCTCAGCTTTACAAGTAAAACTGGTATATACCTCTATTATAGCTGAAAGGCAAAATGAGACCCATTTTCCCTAAGAAATCAAGAGGCACAAAACACTGCTACTTTAGATGAACTAATAAAGGGTTCACTAATCAGCAAATTCTCCCAGTGTTAGAAGCTTCTTCTGTTCATTTGCTCTGAAGAGATATTCAGATGGTATTTCAGTGTTTCCTGTAACCTGAGCCAAAATATGTTTTGTTTTTCATTAAATGATGTGAATTTTCATTAAATCCCTGTTGGGATTCCAGAGAAGGGTTTAGGTCTTCATTTATCTGAAATTCTTGTGTGTTGAAATTAGGAGACAAATTGTGTTTAGGGAAGTTTCTCGTCCGAGTTTTATAAAGTTTCCTGCTTGAGAAGCCAGAAATATTAGATGAGATCTTCAGTGATGACTTTTTAACCAGCTGATTATTAATCCAAAGCAGGACATGGGTGTAGAAATGGAAGAGATAGTAATAGAGAAAAGCATAAGCAGTAATCTTCATCAACATCATGATGATACCAATCAGGGGGTCAGTTTAGTTTCAGGCAACTGTTTGAAGAGGTTGTATTTTATCTCCAATAGAACACCTTTCTCTTTAACAATCTAAAATCAGCTTTGCTGATGTGTTCCACTGTGATTAATCTGTTGTTATCCAAAGTCCACAAAGTGGCATGAGATCATTCAATGACAAATACTGTATCTTTCCTTCTTTTTGCTAGCAGAGGCTTTTTTTGATGACTGTCTGGCATAGATGTAAATTTGACCTATGGTTCTATATGTCTTCCAGTGAATTACTTGCTGCTTTCATGTAATTCACTGTTTTGTGGTGGCTGCTTTTTCTGCTGAACAAAAAATTGTATCATTTTTCCTGAGAGAGTGAGTTTTGCTTAAGTAAAGCTGATGTGCTATAAGTGGATGGTATTCACTTATCAGCTGTCTCATGGGATTGGCATATTCTAGTATGGAATGTAGTAAAGTACAAAAACTACATTTCAGCAGGAAAAAAAGACATTTTCCCCCCTCCCCCTGCCCCACTTTTTTTTAACAGGGGCTGCTTACACAGTTTTGTGGAATACTAAAGATTGAGCATAATAGCCTCAGTATTGATCCATGAGATTTACCAGTCCCCTCAGTGTTCATGAGAAGAGCAATATGTGCAATTCAGACCCCAGAATTTCTGAGCCAAATGAAACACTAGACTGGGAGAAGCATCCAGGCAAGATTTGCTGTCTGCCACACAGACCTCTCAGGGACGTGTTGAACATAGCTGTGAAGTATCTGTGTCCATGTTAGCCAGTTCAGTTGGATGGTCAAACTTGGTTTAAGTTTTCTTGGACTAAGTATCCCTGCAGTGAACCTTGTATTTTTCTGTTTTTTGCTATTTGTGAATTACCTCTGGAGATAGGTCTCACAGTTCTTTCTCCAGATATGCTGCAGGACATTTCCCATTGAGGGAAAACCTGAGCAATAATGAGAAAATGGGAGGGAGCTGAAAGCATGCAGTAGTTTTTGCATGAATATGCATTGAGACATTGGTGAATTGAAGCAGGGATTATAATTGGGCTCAGGTCTAACCCTCTGCTTCACACTCAACTTTTATTTAAAGGACTTCACTGCCAGGTAGGATCTTACTGGCTTAAAAGAAAAAAAAAAGTAAAAAAGGGAGTTTAATTAGAATTTGTGTGGGAGCTTAGCTTGACTTAGCAGTTTGGATGCTGTTACAGTGGGTATGTTTTCTTTCATGCTTTGGAGGAAGGAAGGGAAATTTGAAGTCCTTGAACCTGCCTTGTCCCAGCTCTTTTTGCAAAGGTCTTGTGCAGCTCTTGAGCACAGGCAGCAGGTTATGCCCTGTCCTTTGTAAAAAGACTGTTCTAAAGCCAGTCCAGAAATCCCATTTTGTTCCAGGATTTTTAGTCAGCAGGTCTTGCGAGTAGAGCAAATCACAAGCTGAAATTCATCCCTTGCAGTTGCAGTTCACCTTCAGTAGTGCATAGCCTGCTGCAGCTAAGCTTCTGCATCAGTGGACTGTTTGAATGTTGTCCTAGTAACCTTGGCAAGTGGCAGCACATGTTAGCCAGCAGGATTTCAGTCTCACAGTCACAGTATGGAAAAGAGTGAGAGATGTGTTTTCAAAAACCATCTGGGACATGTGGCTCTTCTGCTCCATGCTAAACTGAGATAGACTCTGAAGATGTGCTAATTATGTCATGTAGAGAAAGACAGCGGGGAATATGCATTTACTGTTAAAACTAACATTAAAACTGACGAGTCTGAGTTTTCACAGTAAGGCAGCTAAAAACTGAGCCCTGAAAAGCTTTTTAGGAGAGCTGTGAAGGACTTTTTCTCTGTTGCCCTACAGGCTTTTCTGTCATCAGTAGTTATGCAGCAGAAATGTATACAGCTGTCACTTAAGAATGCTGTATTAATCGTCATCAGTATACTTCAATCCATGACTTCTATCTCTGCTATTAAATTGCTTTAAGTGTAGTCTGTCATTATGAAACTCTTCTAATAAGGCTAAACTGGGCATTTCTTATGTCTCTGGAACCTATAAAACAACAAACAGAGAATGCTGTGTAATGATGGGAAGGAAAGGAATTCCTATCTGGCTTTAAAGCAAAATTTCTCCCCAAATACTCTTTTTCTTCTTAACTAAACTTGGAAAAATATTAGAACTTTTTTCTAATTAGAATTAGAATTAGAATATTAGAAAGATAAAGACTGGGAAGGTCACTGACATACATCCTGATAAGTTTTATTTCAAAATGTTTATTAAATATTGAGAAATAGTAATCTCCAAGCATAAATTTTACTTAAAACTGTATGGTATTAAGTGAAGAATGGTGTGTTATTGCTAAGTGCAAAGCACTGTTGTAGTCTCAAACGTACACCAAGGGCCCTGAGTTACTGTGCAAGTCATATAATTTCTTAGAACCTCAACTTTTTTCAATCACAAGTTAAGGGCATTGATATTTCCACTCATACCCTTTCCAGTTCTCCAAAGAATTACTAAGTTGTTTGCTCTTACTAAGCAAATGACAGTAGGCTGTGGTTCCCCAGTAAATCAGCCAGCCTCTGGTTTATTGGTTGCATTTTCCCCACCAGGCTTTGTATGGGCACACTCAGGCAGTGACCTGCCTTGCTGCATCTGTGACCTACAGCATCTTTGTGAGTGGATCTGATGACAGAACCTGCATCATTTGGGACCTGAACCAGCTGATGTACATAAACCAGCTTCCTGCCCACAGGGCAAGCCTGTGTTCTGTTGCCATCAACAATTCAACAGTAAGATCTTCATTTATCTTCTTTCTTCTGATGCATCCATGAACATTTCATGATAATTTAATGGGTGCTCTTCCCAACATAAAAACATCCTGAGAGTCTGATACATTGATTTTTTTTTTTATTTCTACAGAGATTGCTAATAGTGTTCTTAATGATGAGATACAAGCACTAAAAGCAACATCTTAGACTGAGTAGCTTAAGTAGAAGCATCTTTGGATGGGTAGATAGCAGGATTAAACAACTTTTAGTTTACAGAGCCCTAGCAGCTCCTGGATTTGGCTCACCCATAACCTTATTGCCTCCATTATTTCATTAATTTCTCCTGACATTCATGCAGCAGAGCCATGTCAGCTGAGACATGTTAAACCTCAGTCTGATGCCTCAGCTAACAACTACTTTACATCTGTGTGGTGACAATGTTGACTTTTTGCTTTCCCGTCTACCCTCAGGTTTAGGGGGGGCACTTGATAGCAGTGGGTATAAGTAAGTCTGTTGTGGTCTGTGTCTTGTTAGAATTGCATGCATGTTGATAGGAAATTTTTCTGTACTGTATTTTGCTGTAAACACTCTGAATGATTTTTTTTCCAACCTTCGACCTCCCAGAAATGTTGCTTGCACATTTGTATTTTCTCTCTGTTAATATACTAGAGCAGGGTTCCAGCTTCCCAGACAAGTCGAGGTTGGATCCAGTAGTGGAGCTTGTACCAGGAGAGGCAAATTTGAGTTCATAGCAGCTAGAAACAGGACAGACATTCTCTATTTAGTCTGTGCCAAAACAGTCATCTCCTATTTGAGTTTTATTAATCATGCAGTCTGATGGTTAATAATTGGAGTGGGGGAAGAATTAAGTAGTCTGTCCAGTGCCAGCTCATCTCCCAGCCCCGGGGGGTCCTGGTTAGTGTAAAATGTCCAGTGCAGCAGGCCAGTTCAGAATACTTCAGTGGTGCCTTATAAAATCAGCTGAAGCAGTGCCAAGCATTTAAAACTGAGGGGGTGGCTGGTACAGAATATGGACTTGAGACCCAAAAAGGGTGGAGTCCTCTCCTTTTTAAGTACCAGCCCACCACTGACATCAGCTTTTTTAGTTGTAGCTCTTCTTCTGGAGCTGTCTGAAACAGAGATTGTCTGTGCCAGGAACAGTCTGGTAATTGATTCAAGTGTAGTTCTCCAGCTTCTGGGGTGTGAATGGTTAAAATGATTGGACACTAGTCTGCAGAAAGGTTCATTTAAAAGATGAAAAGCCTTAGGAAAATATGACTGAAACCTCAAAGAAAAAAGATGAAGGGGTCCATATGTTGTGAATGAAGAAATTCTTTTTGACATTCGAACAGAATGCTAAATTCTGAAATGTGTTTTTGTTTAAATTTTAATTTTTAAAATGTTTCCATTGTGCTAAATTAAATATTTTGATTGACACAAAATTACACGTTCAGCAACAAAGTTTTTTCCTAGAGAATTCAGAGCAATCTGAAGCAATGCTCTGAAAGAAGCAAATCTTTGAACCACATACATTTCTGTGAAATAAGAACCCTAAATCTTGTATGTGATTGTTGATTTTTATATTAGAGCATCTAGAAGCTGCATTTATAGATCCAAATCTCATGGTGTTTGTATCACGTACATACAAAATAAAAGCGCTGTCCCAAAAACTTTATAAGCTAAGAAGGATTGTAAAAGCTTGCTGTAACTAATGATTTCAGTTAGTTTTAAATCCCTGGTCTAGACCTGAAAAACACTGCAGATCATTACCAAATGCCTGGACATTATGTGCTCACATGCAGATAAGGTAGCTGAAATTTAATCTCTTTAACTATTGGCAACTCTGTTTCAAATGTGCTATTCCTGTTTTATCTTCAGAATTCTGCCATGCAGTATGAAGAGCCCAAATCAGAGAGGGGTGAAGTATGGTGTTAGTTGATCTTATCCAGATGCATGCTGCTAATTTAAGGGCACAGAGGCCTTTGCCGGAATCAGATGACTTTGCTGATGGTGTTCTATTTAGCTGGCTCTTAGCATGCATCAAGGATGGAAAGTTTAGGTGGAATTTCAGTTAGTAACTTGATCAAAATGCACTTTTGAAAAAAAAAACATTTAAAATTGCATCATTGTCTCATGTTTCTTGCCCCTAAGGGATTACCTTTGGTTTTGCTCCTTACACATGCTCCTGACATGTAAGACTGCAACCTGTATAGAAGGGAGAGGATATACTCAGTTGCAAAGGATGTTTTCTGCATCAGAAATGCAGACCACTGAATGCTGAGCTGGTCATTGGTCAAATGCGAAACACAGTCTAAAAATGTGATGACATTAAGCTCCCTGTGAGGGGCAGAGGAGGATTGTGAAATCACCAAAGGCTTCTCAGTGAAGCAGGTGAACACCATGTCCTTGCTTAAGAGGATGCCTATTTGTAAAATTTAAAAGCACTTGTCCTGGCCCATTGCCTGTGCACAGTCCCTGTCAGTACATCAAGTCTGACAGTCTCCTTTTTTACTAAAAGCCTGATTTTCTGGAAAATAGAAAGAGAAGGTTTAAATAAATGTTTTCATTTAAACATATAAGAAACCCTCTGCATTATTTTTCTAAATCTGAGAAAGTTATTTTGGATTTCTACAATGTCAGCATTTTTCATGAGAAAAAAAGTGGCATTTTTATTTCTCTGGTTTGCATCATCTGCCCAGAAGCAAAAAAAGGTCAGAATTTAAGTCAGGCCAACACTGTAATTTATAACCAGCATTTAAGAGTTGTGAAGAGGATGAGTGTAGGATTTTGAGACACTGACTCTTGCTTTGTTACAGGGTGATATTCTCTCTTGTGCTGGATCTTACCTATATTTGTGGACAGTCAATGGCCAGCTTCTCACAAGCATTAACATCACATGCAGCCCTAAATGCCATATTGTTTGCTGCTGTTTTGCTGAAGTGATGGATTGGGACATAAATAGTGTCATCATTACAGGAAGCATGGATGGAGTAGTGAGGGTAAGTAGATGGGAGAGAGGAAAGGGGATCCTGATTCACTGTAGAACAGAGGCAGGTTTTTGCACCCTAAATGGAAGTACAGAGCTACTAAAAGCCCATGTCACTTTCTTAACCAGGCAGCACAGGGCAGAAGCTGAGAATCAAAGTGAAATGTTTGCTTCCTATCAGCTTTTATCCTCCTGAACTGAGGAGTCTTTGCCATTCAGGAAGAGTTTTGAAAATGTGCTTTTCATTCTGGTGTGCTTTTGAAAGAAAGAATTATATCATCCATTGGAAATTTTTTTGAGCCTGGTTTCTGAGACTTGATTCACAGCTTGTTAAGTCATACTTTCTCAGGAGCAGGATTCACAGCTGGTTCTGCCTCCAGTCTGGTGGGAGAGATTCCTGGGTTACACCAGGTCCCTGCATACATTTCTCCAGTGTGACACACTGCAACACAGTGGCAGAGGGACTGATGACTGAGAAAACCAATTCTGATGTTAGAAGTCCATTTACCCCTTGCTGGGAAGCAGGCAGCCACTTCTCTCTCTTGTTGCATTGTTACAATCCATGCTTTTCCACTTCTACCTCCTTGCTGGCATAGCTGTGGAAGACTGAATACACCAGTAACCCACACCAAGCTGCTGGACTGGGATCACAGAAAAGCACAATGGAAGAGCCTGACAACACAGGTATGAACACAGGGTGGACTGTAAACTGCAGTGTCACTATGTGCTGCAGACCTTGCTTGGCTGGGAGGAAGAAGAGGTGGTGTGAGCACAGTAATGTGAAGGGGAGATGGTGCAGGTTACTGGTGCAATGTTGCTGGAACCACAGCAGAAGTAGTGGGTAGCCACTGCCCTATCTTAGAGACAGAAAACCCCTGAGCCACCAGTTATATGGATACATCTTGCCTGGATGAAATTAAAAGCTTCTTCATAGGCTCTGTCATGGGTTCTGTTGAGCTTAACAGACCACCTTTCTGCATAAACCCATGAAACTAATCAATTATACTGGCTCCAGAAAGCCCATTCCCCTGGCACCTCTGCTGATGGCCTGTACTTGAGTGTCCTGGAATAACGTTAGAGAGGACAGTGCCAGATCCTACCCTGGGATGAAACATGGAATTTTGTTGTCTTTGCCACCTTAAATGAGGTCAGAGGCCCTTCATACTGGTTGGAGGCCAGCAGCAGCTGAGCCTGGTTTCTGTTAGCATGGAGCTGTTTATTCAACGCCATGCCAAGCTAACGCTGATACACTGGAGTTCTCATAGAGCTGAGGTTAATAAGATGATGGGGCTGCAGTACTGACTGGTATTAAAAATAACTTGAGTTTGTTTCTCTGTTCTAACAAATAGAGGAGCTGAAACCTGCCAGGGAACTTTAAAGGCACATCCTAAATAGCACAGATTGCTTCTCTTCACAACACATTTTAGAAGAGAAAGGAATTATGGTGTTATCATGTATAATTTACACCACTTATTTGCTATGATCCTCATTACAGACAATCTCTATTACTTCAATTTTAGGCATACAATTTGCATAAATATAGTGATATAGATGTAACATCTGCATAAACAGATATTATACAGTAATTGGGCATTACTACTGAGATCTTCACAAGCACTGTTCATGGAACTTGGAATCTACATTACTTAGATTGCTATATAAAAATATTTATACATACAGAGGCATATTGGAAATGCCAGACCAGGTGCCTATCCTACATTTTGTCATGTCCCAGAGTAGCTAAAGCCACATACTTCTACAGAAGCTGCAAGAACACCAGAGATGCCAGATGTGAGTTAGTCTGGCTGCGGTATCTACATATTTGGTTTCATTGTGGTCTCTAATCAGAGTCAAAGCTAAAGATTTAACATTCCTTCCAAAATCCTTGTTGCATTCTGTAGGCATTTTGCAGATTCTTTTTACGTGTAGGAACGTCCCATTTGTTGTAAGGATTTCCTAAACTGTTGTCCATAACTCCCTGTGGCAGATGTTTCCACGTCCTCTGTACTCAGGTACAACTGCTTCTGCATGTCTTTGAACAAACTGAGGTTTTGGCTATTTGAAAAATTTATGCCTTAAACAGTTTTCTAAATGAGGACTTTAAAGCTTCCCTTGGGAGCACAGCAGAATACTACTGTTTGTGTCTTTTTCAGAGAGGACCATAGAAGACATGCACTGAGTGCAGGCATCTGTTGATGTGTAGGCACACACATCTGTTCGTACTGGAGCAATGTGTGCTCTCAGATGCATACAGCAACAGCATTCTTTATTAGAGAGGTGTAATCAAAGTAGTGACATGTTCTCTTTAACTATTCAGATGACTTCAGGATTATTTTGAATAGCCAAATATCCCCAGATTTATTCTATTCAGTAAAGAAAATAAAATTAATACAAACCACAATCATTAAAAAGACTAAAGTAACTATGATTATGTTAGGGGGTGTGTGTATGTATGTGTATGTATGTGAAATGTTCTCAGCATTTAATTATTGGCTCTGTTATGAGCAGATTTAGATAAGTTGATAATACCAGGGCTTTATGTAATTTCTTTTTACTAGGCAATTATGGGCTGTATTATATCCTGGCAGCAAGGTATTGTGGGGCATCTTATTAAGCATAGAGCCAGTGAAAACTGATGAACAATTTTGCTGAACTAGGCATGCAATTTAGAAAGCAATAATACACAAATCCAATTTAGTACACAATTGATACAGCCGCACGTCAGCACATGTAACTATCATAGCCACAAATTAAATTGGGATGGGCCTATTTTGCAACAGCACAGGCTGAGATTAAATATATTTGTTCTCAACTTAACAACTTGCTGACCGTAAATAATAACAATCCCATCCATGCTGCCCCCAGATACTTTCTAAATATTTATTTTTAACCCACACGACAGGTAACAAGTGTGGAAAACATTTTGTTCTCTGTCGGGAACTGAATCCCAGCCTTGCCTTGACTGGAAAACCAAGTAAAACCAGCCCAGCAGTGACCGCGCTGGCTGTATCCAGGTACTGTTCCTCCCTTTGCATTCCAGCCAGGGTCCAGCAGAGGGCACGGTGCTGGCCTTGAGGTCTCCACCCCTCTGCCCTAGATCCTCAGGGGTTTTGATTTTATTCGGAAGTTTCTAATTCTGATGGGGTTTTGTGTTCGGGGGTTTGTAGGGCTATTTATTGTTGTTTATTTTGTTGTTTCTTTTAAATCTCAGTCAAATCACTTTTAGCCAAACACAGTCATTCTGGGAGCTGGTCAGGTAGGAAACAACCTGTGAGAAATAGCAGATTTCAGCCAGAATACTTGTAAAGATCTGTAGCTGCTACACTGTCTCTGCTCTGTAGAAAAACCACTATCCTTAGGAGCTGCTATTTCCTTAAAATGTAAATGGGAAGTTTTTGGCCAAAGGACAACTTTGTTGTTAAACACTTTGCACAGCCAGCAGTGTTTTAGTTTACTTAATCCCTCTCCTGCAGTTTTGTTCAGCTGTAATATTTGTCATCTCCTACTCCAAGATGTTATTATATACTGTAGAACAGTTGCTCTCTTTCCCTCCACAAGTGTTGGCATTTTGATAGTTGCCAAAATTATTCCTATATTCTTCATTCTCATCTTTACAGCACTTAGTGTCATGTTTATATGTATTGAAAGGGGGAAACTTGGAGGTGGGTTATTTTGATTACTGCTGGTGGCATTGCATGCAACAGAGATTTCAGGGGATGATGCTATGACATTATTTACTAATGAGTCTGAATTCTGAATCTGGCCAGCAGGTTATTTAACATTCATAAAGTCTCAGCGAGTTGTAAGAACTTCTGATCTGGTTAGATTGTCTGCAGCTAACCCACTGAACTCCAGGAATATTCAGATGCACTTCTAAGTTCAATCTTGGAAATACTTTGTCTACTCACAGTCTTTTTCTACTCTATATCATTGCTCTTCAAATTTAATGTTAAACATAACCTACTCCCCTGAATGTTGCATCCTCCTAATTGCTACACATGAAGAAAAAAAGCCTTGATCCCATTTGTATATTGTTCTTAAACCTTTTTCTCTTTTCTTTCTTTCTCAAGAAATTCTTCCAAGATTCTAGTTGGTGATGACTGGGGAAGAGTCTGCTGCTGGTCTGTGGATGGCTAGGAAGAAATATCCAGAGCTCTCGATTTTTCAGCCTTCTGGATGGAGATAAAATTACCCTTCAGAGCATGAAAGAATCAGAGAAACTGGAAGCCTATGTCTGGGGACTGAATTGCAAAGGAGTTGTTGGACTGACCCTGCAGTGAAGTCTGATTGGAATTTTGTAGAATGGACTCCAAAATTGTGTGAGATACTGACAGACACATGGACAATGAGATTTTGTGTATTTGTCCTAAGAAAGTTTTTGTATTTTAAACGGTATTTTAGATACAGAATAGCATAATACATTGCATTTCATAAATAATAGCTAGCAAATAAAACCGCCTTCATTATGCCAAAGAGCAATGTAGCTTTTAATAAAATTAACATTCTATTTTTAATACAATGAGATCAGAAAATACTGGGGTTTCAAACAGATGTAAAGTGAGTTTGTTGCAGTATCTTTGCTCTTCCTAACATACAAGCAAGCTAATATCTCCATTATACTGTTCCTCCTTCCCTGCATGAAAATGTATGCATGCCTCCTGGAAAGCTATTTTGTTTGCAAAGTGAAGGTAGGAATTCTTAGGTTGAAAGTAGTGCCTTTACCAAGCCCCGTTGTGAACATGTCTTATGGTGCAATCTTTAGTTTCCTAATTTCTGACTTGTTCTTTTTCTTAGTAAGCAAGGCAGGCAACATGCATGGAATGGGTGAAGATGAAGATCTGACACAGCTGGTCAGCATATTCTTTCATTCTCCTTCACTGTCTTCTTTCCTGGCCTTGTCCCGATGTTCTCTGGAATATCAGTGTATAAGACATACTTCAGGATTTACTTTCACAATCTCCCTGCATGGTAGAAGTGGGTATTTGTAATATGAGAAGGCTGAGGCTGTAGTGTAATAAATTGAAGTGCCATTTGTGTTCCTAGTGGAAATGGAGAAAGTGTGAGAAATCAAGCTCCTTAACATTCTGTGAGAATTTGATGGAGCTAAACTGATAACTTTATTTCCTCTTTGCCCTGCGCCTCCTTGACCTGGCAAAGAAATTGAGTATCTTGTCTTAAACACAGAAGGACTGAGTAGCCACTTAGGCAGGGCAACTTCCGGAACACTATAAACTGGGTCAGGGTAGAGCCAGGAAGAATATGAAGGACATTATGGACATGAAGGCCCTTGTGTTCACACCAGCAAGCACACCCCTGACAGACAAAGCCAAGGTTGTTCCCTGATTTCCACTGCACTGGAACTGGTCAGCCCTGTGTGTGCTGCACTGGACTGCCAGAGAATGAAGAACTGCCATATGCCAAAGTCTTGGTGCTAGAGACTTGCCAGCATCATTAGAAAGAATCTTTTTAATGGTCTTGTTGACGCAGGAGTCACAGACAACGCGGAGACGATCAATGTGATCAAGCGATTGCCAAACTTTATTAGATACAGTGCTCCTTTTATACCCTTACACCCTTAAGTTTCTTATGCAACAGCCTTGGATACTGAGCTCTAATTGGTTAGTCTGGAGGTTACTACCGTTTACAGAGCTGATGTTTATAACTTGTTATAATTGCGATTAAATACCTTACTCCAAAAATACAGTGGGAAACTACAACCTTGGCAGAGATCATTCTCTGCACGTTTTCAGTGGAAAATTACAGAGGCATAACAAGACAACTGACCTTGCTTATGCCTGCCAAGAATCTTCTTACTTTACAGTAATAAGGCTCAAGGTATCGGAATCGCTCACTGCGTGGCCTTGGCTCTTTAAGAATTCCCACATGGTCTCCCTTTAACTATGACATCAACTTTCTTCTTCCTGTAGGATACTGGTTTGTTCATGACTCTTCTTTTGAATTACCCTGCTGAATGAGCAAGACTTCCTATGGCAAACAGCTTCCTTCCTTACACAGTGTTGCTATGTCCCTGCCCCAAGGCACCCCAAAGCTTGGTCTAATCTCCACAGTGAGTGAGGTAATCACCTGTGGAAAATGTAGTAATTAGAGGCTAGCTTATGATGCTAGACACTCTAACCTGGAAATCTGCATTATGTCTACACAGATGACCTGGCTGGTTATCCTTTCTAACCTCCAAGTACATGCCTTGATGACTCTAATACTATTCTTTCTGTGCTCAGTGAAACACACACTGAAAATAGGCCAAAACGCACCAGTGTTTTTGCAAACAAAGTAACCCTATAGAGCAAAGGTGGACCATGCCTGTCTTTCCTTTTCCTGAGGACTGTGAAAAGGTCAATTGTCATAGACTGCAGCAAAATCAAGTGCACTGCTTCTTCTTTCTTCTCTCTGCACATTCCATGAAAATAAGCTGTGATTGGGATACATGGAGAGCAAGACTTGGACTCCTGTCAACTGCGAATACAGCTTTACTGAACCATGATAAAGCTGATTAAGAGCCATGAAAGACACTCACTACCTGTGTTTTCATTTACCTACTAGGCATCTTGATAGCTTATTAATTGTGTATCCTCCCTTAGCTATTTCATGCAGCCTGTCTTTGCCAATAGCAAATACTCCCTCTCCTAGAGCTGGCGCTGGCCTGGACAGCCTGGACAGTCACACTAACGACTTCAATGCTCTAGACATCATCCTGACTTTGGTGTAAGAAGAGGCTAGCTGTAAGCTAGCCATGCATGGATTTGACAGACTCATCTCCTTGTGCCTAAAGTCAGTTCTTTTACACCCTCAAGAGAAGGATGAGGTACATCAGCTGTTGTTTTGGGTCACAGAAAACAAATCCAGAGTGTATATGTGTGAATGGAAGTCAGCAGGTTAAGAATGAATGTCTTCCTGGGTCAAGCTTGTTCTAATGTTCAGGGAGTTGCAATTTGGGAGAATATAAAAGACAAATGGATAGAAATGGGTTGCAGTTTCCTCCTGGTGAAAATACTGACAAGGAATGATTTTCTGTGCTTGACTGAAAAAGTTTTGATTTCTTCTCTAGCTCTAGAGGATTTTTCCTCAGAGTCACAAGTCATGGAAAGAAAGGCACACTATGAGTACCAAAAGAACCACTCATTGCTTGAAGAGTTAAAGCACAAATGTAAGCATGTTGCATTCATCAATTTTCTTAGATCTAGTAAGGGTTAGGGTTAGGGTTAGTGTGTGTGACAGTGGCAGTGCTATCTGACCATTTTTCTGCAGGCAAATCTCTGTGACATGAAGGTTTTTCTAGAAATTCGTAATATGATTGAGCAATTAGCTGAAACTAACCCTCTTACAAGTACATACTTCTGTGTATTTGGTAAATGACTGGCTGTCAGCTCCAGATATGGAAGCAGCTTTCACCCACACATAGTCAAGGCTTGCTGCTATCTCAAGGGCAATGGTAGTGCCTGCTTGGTGGGTATCCTCATGTGATACTGATTCTCTAGTGGCCACATGGGAGGTAGGGGTGGCAGATCTAGAATATGCTTGACAAATTCAGCAAGTAGAGCAATTCCACCTGTAGTACTTTGAGCACAATCTTATTGGTACTGCAAGTGGTACAACAACAACAGTGTTGTAATTGTCTCAGAACCAACTTTTTCAATGGGTAAGTAGCTCAAGGTGAGAATTACTTGTAAAAGAAATCCAATTCCATTAGGATAAAATTACAGTAAAATTGCATAGGCTTAACTCCTCCCTTTAGGGAAACCAAGCACAATCTTTATGAGACTTTGAACATCAGCCTAATGTAACCATAAACCCTAAAATGCCTTAATTACACTTTTTTGGTTGTGGCACAGTGCATCTTGCTTCCTTGTTTGGCAGTAGAAACCTTACAAGTGTTACAATGAGCATTAAATACTGTCTGATCTCTGTAGCTTTGTTTACTAATAAACACTACTGAAGCCATAGCTGCAGAGCTGCCTGTGCACTGCAGGGTCTTTGCATCCTCAGAACAAAGAATTTGCTCTAACCTTTTTTTGAGAAACCCTTGTAAACCAACCTGTGACTCCCGCAGGAAAGTTTCCCTTGTGTTTGCCACCATGTGCTACTGTTCCCAACTCCTTTTCATACAGCGATCTCAAAGTTTGTTGCAAGAGCATATTAATAAGAAGATCATCTCATTCATGATTGCCTATGGCTGTGACAAGGGAATTCACAGTTGCAGAGCACCAGAGGTGGTAAGCAAACAAAAGCTGTACCTTTATTGTGACAGTGGGACCATGTATGATGTAAACAAGGAGTTGCTGCCAGACTGTGAGGTGACTTAGTTGGGAAGGTGAAATCCTGTAACCTGGCATTTGTTGATTTGAGTTTTGTAAGGACTCAATTGCCTGCTTGCTGTGTGCAGCAGTCTGTAGAGTTTGTGGTGGCTGACTGCTTGAAGCTTTGGGCAGCTCTTGGCATTTCAGAGCCTTATTATGAACTGAATATATACTCTGTATTTGGGCTGGATATTTGCATGCCTTTCTGTGGCAATGCTGGGACTGTGATAAGTGGGAGGAGGCCCACTAGAAATCTACTCAAGCAGGTCTAATTGTACCAAATAGAACAGCTCAGTAGAGTGGAAAATAGTCCTTATATATCTATCTGAAGAAGATAATGACCTTTTAAATAACAGAAGCAATTTTATTTCAATACCCCAATTACTCTGAACTCTCAAATGTCAAAGTGCTGAGCACTTTCAAAATAACTTAATCTAGACATTTATAGCACTTAGACACTGCTGTTTTCTTATCTAACCTAATTATGTGTTGTACAGGAAATTGAAAAGCATCCCAATTAATGATATTTTTTATAGTGATATAGGAGTGGCCTTTACCATTTGCTGGTGTCATGTACATAATGATTTACTAATTTTGGCTTTTGAGCTAGTTCCCTGGCAAATCAGAGCTCTTCTATCCTCTGGTTGCTTTCTGAGAGCAAGCAAGGAGGAAGTAAAGTTAGAAGTGGGTATAGCTATGTTTGCTTGAGGATTATGAAGGGCACATGTCCTAAGAGAGTGGAGTGCATGTGCAAGGCAGGACCATTTAAGGCATAGAGGTGCTAGATAGAATAATAATGGCTGGCTGTCAATCTTGTTGATACAATCTGATCTGAGTACTTAGGCCAGGATTCACCATTTGCTTGACTCCCACAGGACTTGTGCAGGGGAATGAGATTTGTAAAGCTGCTTAACTGGCTGCCTGAAAAATCCCTTCACAGATGCTGCTGAGCAGTTTGCCTCCTTGTTGCTATGCACAGCGGGCAGAATCAGAGGTGGAGGAAATGGTGCAGCACCACTGAGCAGTATCCAGTGATACCTTGTTTGTTTTCATTGTAATGGGAGGACACATGTCCAGTTACCATGTTTGAAAGTGATGACTGTTGCCCACCCCCAGGTGCTTTATGCCCTGTATATTTTATGTGATGTCTTGGTCCTGTACTGTGCTCTCCTCTGGTGTCAGGAGAGAACTGTTAGCAGTCAAAGAAGTTCCTGCAGGCCACCTCTTTCCTGAGGATAATCCAAAAGGATCAATGACTAATTTCTTATAGAAAGGTATAGGGCTGTGTGTAGCCACTTTAACTGCTGTCAACTGTGCCCAAGACTGTGCTAGCCCAGAACCAGAAGGCAAAAGCTCCCAGAGATGACCTTGTCTTGTGCAGCTCTATGTACATACCCCTAATCCACCACTGTGTTGTGATTCGCTTCCTTATGATAAAATCTTGATGCTCACAAGATAGATAGGACTTTAACATGGCTTAACAATTTAAATCCAAAATGGAAGTCTGAGTTCATCTCAACAGCTTACATTCAAGAGGTGCACAGGGGACAGGCATGCAGGGAGCTAAAAAGTCCCTTTCCCCAAAGTTTTCCCCTAGCCAGGACCAGAACCCAGGTGAGCTTGCCAGGGCAGTCTGTGCACATGACCTCCTTCTTTCCTGGTGTGAGATGCAGGAGAGTCCCATGTCCTGCACAGCAGGCAGAAATACAATGGTAGTGACTAGCTGTGTTACATACTACAGCAAAAAGCTGAGTGTGTCTCAGCTGGAGGCTCAAAAAGAGCTGCCAGAACAATTTCTGACTGGGGTGGTCAAAGACTGAAAAGCCTCTTGTGGTATTTGCAAACAACCCAGCAACACCAGTGAGGAACAGGAAAGCTTTAACAAAATATGGTGCCACAACAGTAGGATTCTTGCCCTACCTGTTGCAATGTCATCAGTAGGGTACAGTGCTTCAGTATTTAGCCTCTGAGTGGAAATGTTGGAATACAAAACTGCTGTGAAGTTTGCTTGAAAGAGCTGGGGCAGCCAGTGAGAGATGTTGTTTGAGATCGATGTGTTGGAGCTATGGTGTGTTTTGAGAAGTTGCTTCAGCAGTTTTCCTCTGTGGGTTTACTCAGAATGGGATCTGGGAAACCAGGTCAGAACCCAAACTTAACCATCCCCTGAATTTCCAGGGCCGTTTTTTCTGAAATAATTTGTTACACTTTTCCAATATTGGGAATCATTTGTCCTTTACAAGGGGAATTGAGGTTGTTATTTCTGTTTGCAAACTTCCCTCACATAGAGCAGGCTGTTAAGAGAAAAGGTAGATGTTCTGAAGGAAAGGCAAACAGATTCAGCCTGTATCATAAGAAACATTCTGCATGATTAGGGCTGTGGAGACAGATGGTGAAGCAAGTATGGAACCTTATCACTGTAAGCTTCTAAAAAGAAGTCAAACTCTTTTTAGATCAACTTCTACCAGATTCACTCAGTCTGAGTTGGTCCAATCTTCAGATGAAGAGCTAGACTAGCTGACTTCTCAAAATCTGTTCTATCCAGTGCCTTCCAACCAAGGCAGTACAAAGGAGTCAAACCAAGTGGTGGGACAAGGCACACCAAAAGAATGCATTTCAGATTAGTGCAGGAACTCAGAGGAGCAATTGCTCTGCAATGGAATTTAGGAATTTTATGGTTTGCCCTCACAGGTTAGACTGACGCCTAAAAGGATTTTTGCACCTTGATGTCACTCACCAGAGGTGTTGTGAAGAAACCTTCGAAAGCAGTATTTGACCTACAAATCAAACATCACAAGACCTCATCTGGTCTGATTCTTGCTATGTCAGCAGAACTTGGCCAAACCCTGACTAAAGACACAGGTTTACTGAACTTCTTAATGAAGATAACCCCGCAATTATGTTACAGTTATGCTAAAACAAATAATTTGCTTGTAATTACAGAGATAATGACATTCTGACCACACCTACCAATTAGAAAGTTGTAATAAAGAGTAATAAAACACCTTTTCTTTGGGCCGCAAAATCAGCCCCCACACAGCCCACAACACTAATATGATTTACTCCTATTTGCTGATGGAGGATTCTAGTAATAAAATTTAATGTGGAGGAACAAGGTGCATTTAACCAAAGCTGTAAACATCTCTAATTCTATTTAAAGCTATAGGGTGCAGTACATTAACATTCTGATACTAAATCAGTGTGAAGTTTAATAGAGCTGTATTTGTTAAAATTTAAGCATTAGGCAATGTTTTACCAATGACAAACCAAAGTAGTATGACTCAGCAGACTCCAACTGCTACTTAGTAAGGTATCAAGAGTCTTCATGGGAGCTCCTGTTGTAAAAGAGCAGTGGACCACATTCAGCTTTGCTGCTGTTCTTCTGAAGCCAGAGAGAGTTGGGACAGAGATTAATTCAGCCTTTCAGTTCCTGTTATAAGGAGCTAAATCAAACTTATTCTTCATTTCTCCTACAAATGAAATTTTCTTCTCTATAGTACTTCCAATGAGTTGCTTTGACACTTAAAGTTGTAAAATTAATTACAAGGTAAAGGATGATGTTTTTCTTTCTCCAGTTATATGATCTGACATTATCAAAGCTGGGTGGACAATGCATGAGAAAAGGCATAGGAAATGTCTGCTCAGGAAGACGGGTGTACTGCTAAGTAGTATTTCTGGCCCCCTTTCACTCAGCTGGTTTGTTGTCTTCCAGGTTTCTGCTGTCATCTGAAGCCAGTCACAGAAGGAAAATATTTAGAATCAAAGAATTTTCTGCAAAATAAAAAATTCAGTTCCTACCTATTTATTGATATTCTCTAAGTGCTGAGTATGAAATCAACACATACCCTTGAATTGTTCTTTAAGATGCAATAAATCCTCCACAGACTAAGAGAACTTATCTCACACACACACAAAAAAAAGGTAATTTATTTAGCTCAATTAACTGTTATTTGGGTGAAATGGATATCAAACATAAACAAGAATATATAGACTATTAATACACAAAGAATGGTATTCATTAAAATACTGGGCATAAACATACAGTAGAGGATTTTTCTGAACAATTGGCACAATATCCAGTAGTATATAAAAGGAATGTCTGTATACCAAACTTTAGGAAGTTTTCACAACTAAGTGGTCAACTCATTAGTGTGTTAGGTTTTTATTTTTAATTCCAAAGGAATCACTAATTATTTTTATACTTTTCTAAGGCCTTCCTTACAGCTACAGCTGAGTAAGAGATGTCCTCTCTGAAAAGTCAGTCGAACCCCGGCTGTTCCAAAATTGATCCCTGAATGTTTGGTTACTCTTTAGCACCAATTTATTTTGGTCAGTGAGTTGATTGCTGTTTTCTTTGAAAGCCTGTCACCCAATCAATGAACAAGGAAATATACCCTGCCTTTGGATGGGTGATTAAACTCGTCAGAAAAGGTGAAACTAATGTTTTCTTGACGTCTCAAAAATGCATAAATTAAAAATGCAAATAATTAGTAGGAAACCTATTGATAAAAACTGGCCTTAGTTTAAAAAGAACTGTTTTTATGAGGGACTAGGGTAGGAATTAGTACTGTACATAATGGACAGCCTGACAAGCTTCTCTTAAATTCTTTTTTTATACAAGAGATTTTTATCTAACGTGGAAGCAGGTGACTGCATTTTACATTTACGCATCCTGGCTATACAGTAAGAGATTATGTATGCTACCTAATCTCTACACTCATTCAAAAAAGCTAAAAAGCAGTTCATACAGGCTTGTTTATTCTGGTGAAACCTTCCAAAACGTATCGATGTGCTCTCTCCCAGTGCCACATGTCCCCATCCCTGCATTGTCACCCCTGTGCTTCCATGCAGTAACATGAATAAGGGCGTAATTTTTTCTGTGATGGTTCCCAGCTGTGCCTAAGCCCTGGTAAGAAGTTTCTGTATCACTAAAAAGGCCTGACCTATAAAGGAGGAAGCAATTTTAGTCATAATTTGAAAACCCAAGGCCTCCAAGTTCTACTCCAAAATCCATGCTCAATACTGCTGAATGTATGGCCTGTCAAGTGGCTCCCTCCCAGGCCTGGAGAGGACTTGCCACATGCCAAATATCAGATCTCTATGGCCTGATGGTGAGCTAAAGAGCTTTTGTGTCTCCATTAACTCTGTAATTATTCAAGGGCTAAAGCTTCCTAAGGGTGAAAGCTGTTGGGTACCCAGCTCTCCCTGAGCTTTGGTAGAATTTGAGCACTGGAGATTCAGGAGCTTGAAAACATCAATCCAGCTATCCTGCATGACTGAAATGCCCAGTTTGCCACAGAACAGCCCATTTTCCATGAATGTATGTCAAAGGAAAAGGAAAACTCCCTTCTCAGTTATCAAAAGGTGAAGAAAGAGAAAGAGTATTTTGTGCTCTCACATTAAGCTCATTTCACTAACTCCTGAGCCCTGGTCTTTCAAAAAAACCTCCAAATAAGTGAGCAGGGTGCTAATGGAGTCTGTTCCATAGTAAAGGAGAAACTCTACAATTTTTCCTCTAAATCAACAGTTCAGTAACGTAGGCCACAGGAGAAAACTTTTGCAGGTCTGGGAGCACCAATCTAAATTCAGGCCAAAAGCAGTCCTGGCTCTGTTGAACTGTTTAACTCACTAATAAGTTTTTCCTATTCCCAATCAGAATTAAAAAAAAAAAAAAAGTTCCCAACCTATAAAAATTCTTCCTTAAATTTGTTAGGGTTTAACTATGAAAGTTTCCTCTGGATTATTTTGAAATGTTTGATTTCAAGCACCTAAGAATAACTTTACTAAAAACAACATAAGTTTTTAAAGATTATGTCATTTAGAAAGGGAATTTGAAAATATAGAAAGCAAAACTTTTTACAACTATTTCTGGAGGGGAAAAAAAATCAGAAAAAGTAATTTTAGCTTTTTCTTTGCAGTAGGGAAAACATCTCAGCTTTGCTGAGCAGTATATTTCTTACAGGAAAAGCAGCATTAAGCTGACAAATTTCTTGGTTAGTGGTCTTTGTCTTCAAAAG
This sequence comes from Melopsittacus undulatus, assembly GCF_012275295.1. Lineage (NCBI taxonomy): Eukaryota > Metazoa > Chordata > Aves > Psittaciformes > Psittaculidae > Melopsittacus > Melopsittacus undulatus. The sequence goes on from NC_047530.1 coordinate 92,912,312, forward strand.
CAGATTTTGTACATGGATCCTGCCACTACTCCTAAGGCTTGTTAAAATGTTGATGTTTGCAGTTGGACCTGTTGCATTAGAATCAAAGAGGGAATGATATTTAATATTGAAAATGCCCCAGGTGGAACTTCATTTAAACCAGGAGCAAATTCTACAGAGGATGTCTCTGAATGTCACTTGTAGACCAACTGCTTTTTCTATGATTACTTTCAATTATATTTTGTTTAAAAGTCTCATAGAAAAATAGAAGTGCGTGAATGGAAATAAAAAAATAAGGATATTTGTATGATTTTTATAAATAAACAGCACAGCAAAAATTAAATAGAACACAGACAAAGGACATTTATACAGGCATGAACTATTACAGCTTGTTCTCCTCAAAGAGTATCTGTGCGTAGACTGTCATACTGGGAGTGCCTTTGGCTTCCTGAATCGGCTTCATAAGTTCAAGTTCAGCATATGTTAAATTCTCCTCTGCGATTTTTGGCTAGGAAACAGAACCAACAAATTAGTTATGATGTTATTACCACTGAATGTAAATATTCTATAGAATGGGTTATATTTCTTCTCTCACACATGATAATTCTACTATGCTGTTAATCAGGTCAGTCTTAGAAGATTTAATAAAAATAATATTAAAAATCAGAAACAGGAAATAGTAAGATTTTCCCATTCATTTCCAATTTATCCTTGCTTCTTAAACACTAAATTTAATAATTCAAATATTGCAAATTTGAAAAATTAGCAAAATGTTCAGCCTTTTTAATCCCAAATTTTCCAATTTCATTTTAGTTATTGCAGATTTCGCAATTTGAAATATATATGCCAAATTTCCTTCCCATCTGTAAACTTTGGACCAATTACATTTCTAATCACAGACATTCTCAGTGCCTCTCCTTGTTTCTTAACAGAACCAGAAAAGATTATAAAAATAAGTAGAAGGCAGCAAAAATTAATGAATTGAGTTACTGTCATTCTAATGGGATTTCACAGCTTTTGCCTGGTATAAATGAGCTCAGAGTTTTGAAAAAAGGCCGTATCACCAAAGCTGTCTAATTCATTACAGCATTGAGTTTTAGACTTAAAGCTATTGAATTTAGCTAAGAGAGATGTTACCAAGAAAATTTACTGAACAAATTTCACGTGGGTGACATAAGAGCTGCCCACTGCTGTTGGGGACTGGACTACATCCAGACTCAGAATGGGGCATAGAGGAGGAAAGTCTTGTCTTATGTTCCTTCGTGTATGCTGGTTCCTCAGCTGGAATTGGGCTGTTCATATCAAATTCACCTCAGAAAATGTAGTAACAAGCAAAAGAGTTGCTGTGGAATTGTATGTGTAGCCCTAGTACTTTGAATGGATTTCAGTTCATTGGTAGAAGATTGAAGTCTCTGCTTCCCAAAGAAGGATGGAAGTGCTAAGGAGAACTGGAGAATTTGTTCTTTTATCTTCTTGGGTACAGTGTTCTGTCTGAATATAACTGGTCCTCAAGTTTAAGCCTTAAAAAGGACAATTAAAATAAAGCAAGTAACAAGACTGTACTTTATAGAAAAGGTTTAATCTCTGAGAAGAAGAAAGGCTTGCTCAGTTGTAAACTAAAATCTGAGTCAAAGTTCATAAAGGAAGGATTTTTCATATAGTACTTAAATCTTATAATGAAGAAATCATCAGTATTTTCCAATAGTTTCCTTTATGTTTTATTTAGTGCTATTTATTTCTTTCTGGTTTAACATAAATGATTTCTGTTTCCTTGAAATGTGTTTGAATACTTACTATATTGTTTTCTGGCTAAAAAGTTAAACATGTAATATCCTCTGGAATCAGTCCCTGTGCTCCCCTGCTTCCTGTCTTTTACACTGCTCTAGAATACTCTCATTTTGCCTTGACAGTTGCTCATACTATGTATTTCAGATTGTTTCCCCTGGGTGTATCGGTTTACACTTTTCCAGCATTAATTTAATCTTATTTCTTCTCTGCAGATATGATCCTGAAATACTTACTGCAGCTGCTGCTGCAAGTGGTGTCATTGAAGGCAGTTGATCTGTGCATGTGAGTAAAGACCATCTGCAGGGCTAACTTTCCGCAGGACTGTAATCTTTGTGTTTTATTATTCACATGTTCTTAACTCCCACACTCCTTCCCCTTCTTGCATGGGTATTCCTATTTGATCTCAGCTTCTGGTCCTCATTCACAATCAAATGCTGCACTGTCGACCACACAGAAAATTTCCTGCTTTAGTTGAATTCTCTTGTTTAATGATATAAAAGGAGTTCCTGTGGATCTCAGCCTGATCTTGTATGTAACAGAAATAAAATCAGACATTTCATTATTCATGTACTTGGAGCCTAGCCACAATGTTTAGAAAGACATTTGTCCTATCCTGGCTTTGGCTTAAAGAGGTAAAAAAAACCCTATGGTCAACCACTGTGATAATTAATTTTTGTATTCTCCTCTTCTTTCTAGCCTAAGAGCATTAGGCTCAGTTTCCAAGCATTTAAGTTGGTTCTGGTTTTGCTTTTTGTGATATATTGAAGATTCCTCTTGAGATTTCAAAACTGCATGTGCCCATCCACTCAGTAGCTAGTTTAGATGCTGAATACAAGAGTTAGGTTGAGGCTGGGCATTGCAGTAACACCAGCAAATACTGAAGGTTTTATTCACAGTGTAGGGTAGCACATCTAGTCTCTATTTGAAGTTAGCAGTAGTTTTGCTGCCAACTTCAGTGGGTGTCATCTCAGATCCTCAATGCAGATTTATACGTTGAATGTGAAAAGCCTCATAAAGATGAATCTGATAAAACTTTACAAACAAGTTGTTGGTCACTGCCAGAGTAAAACTCTATACTTCCTAAGACTGACCCAGTGCACTGTTTGAAGTAGAAATATTTTCATTGTTCTGTAGAAATCAGTATCTCAGGGCAAGCTGAATCTGTATATACTTTCACCTTTGCTGTTTAATTGTATTTCATGTTGTTTCCATTTAGGAAATGCCGCATGTCCTAAAATAGCCACCCCAACGCCCAGCTCATGTAAATTTTAGAACTAAGATTTATGAAATCATATTGTCCAGGTGGTTTATTATATTATCTCAAAATTGCATTGTTTTCCAGTGTAGATTATCTCTTTATTCTTACTTTATTCTATTATGTTTGGATATGAAAAATAACACTAGATTCCCCAAAACAAGTCATTGGGCAGTAGTGGCTGATGTGTTGCTTTCATACATTTTTATGATGTTCCTATAGTAAACATAATTTAATAAAGCCAAAACACACTAAATAAATAATTGCATCTAGAAAAGCAATAAAACCAAATAAAATTAGTACTTTCATAAGTGGAAAAGGTACTTCAATTACTGCTACAAGCAACAGCAAACCATAAAATGTGTAGAATAATTTCCCTTATGCATATTTCTAGTATGTAATAATTTGATTGAAAATATGAGGAAACACACAGGAGGTTCAAAATTGTGAAAGGTATACAGTTTTCAGCAAAGGATGTGTAATAACAGTGCATGGAAGCCAGCTCTACTTTAAAATACCTATGGTAACCAGGGTTTTATTCTGTATACTCTTCTGTACTTCATTTATCAACCACATGTTTAATTTAATTGTGCTGGTTTGTTTGTCCAAACCCAAGTTTTTTATTTTTTTATTTTTTTTAACAGGCACAGAAAGAAAACTTATTCTACGATTTCATCTCTCATTTGGATTGGATAACGTGTTGGCAATGTGAACCTGGAACCCTGCCACCACATCCTTTTTGGAACTATAGCGTGATTTTAATTACTGATGTTATAGGTGGGACTGGTATTAGGGCAGAAGAGGAAGAGATAATGACTAACTGGCCATTCACTTCTCTCTTTCCATCCTGGCTCTTCACTTAGGGGGTCAATGGGATTTCTATGGCTCCAACATCCTTTCCTGAAAAATTACATCACTGTTCTTAAATAACATTGCAATGATTTCTTCAAATTGGGTTCTATTCCAATGCGACATTTCTAGATACAGTCTTTATCTTGTATGTCTGTTTTCTCATCTTGAGATCACATACTTTGCAGAAATATAAATTAGGAAGACTTGTCATTTTCCAGTGCATCTTCTGGCAAATACAAAATGATTCCTCCTTCAGATTTCTTCCAGTTTGATTTTAGTTCATTCCAGCCACATGGCTTCCCATGGGGAACAGTTTGATAGAGCTCACTTATAGGAACCTCTTTCTTGATAAGCAATCTTCAAAGTCTATCATGCAAATATTTAAAAGAAACTAGAGTATGCATATACATAGTTTTGTTTTTATTGGGTTTGTCCAACATACAAATGTGTTAGAACTTATCCAGAAGGGTTGGGTTTTTAATGAAAATTACTCAGATTTTTATGACATAATTATCAGGAATGTCAATTTTACTCTTCCTAGGCCTAGCTGGTTTGTTTCTTAGCAGTCTCAAGGATGCCAACTGTAAGTACTGTCGTACTGAAAGTTCTTGAAGTGTTCACTAAGAACACTTTAATCCAAATTTGCAATTACTTATGAAGAAAATAAGCAAATAATAACCTCATAAATCTAATTTTTCTGGAAAAATGACTGATTCTAGTGCCAACTTCTTCAATGTTGCTGTTCCATGACGACATCAGTTATAATGAACATGACAAAATGAACGTGAAAATTTAAATTTCCAATTTAAAAAATAATAATTCCTCTGATTCTTGTTTACTAGCAAAAAGAAGCAGAAAAGGGCTCACTTTCAAGTTCACACCAATTTTAAATATTTTAGTGACTACTACTGCAGACATCTGCTTTGGAATTCTGTGTCTGTATGACTGCGTGTGATGGAGTTTCTGGGATATGAAGCAGAATGACTTTAACATAAGACCATGGCAAGAAAACTATGTTTTCTATGTGTATAATTTTCAGCTCTGGATTTTCCGAACATAACAAGCATATATCCCAAGTTCCAGTCAGAGCTTCATATTATTTTTAGTAACTCCAATTTCCTGCAGCAATGCATGAAAATGAAATCCCGCCCTGGCTGGCATGCTGTTTGTCATGGGTGAATGGATTAGGTCAGCAAGGATAAAACCTTGCCAATTATACATATGTTTGCTGGTTTGGTTGCCAGTACATGGCCAATTGCCACCTCTGGACTGGCTGTGCTGTGCTGTTGGGTGCACACTGTGGTGCCACAGGGGTGCTGCAGGAAATACAAATGGGAATAGCATCAGGAGGTGGTGGTGAGGTTCAGGTGATCCAGTCTCTAAGAACTGCACTTTTCTCCAGGTTACTCCACAGCACAAAGCAATCCTTCCCCGGTGCCATGAAATAACTTTCTTAGCAAGCACATGCTGAAACTACTATTTTTCTCTCCCTTTCTGTTGCAAAAAAACAAACTTTGTCTTTGACCTTTTTTCTTTCATATTTAAGAAACATCCTGTTTTGTAGTCACTCTTGGTAAAGAGCTCCAGAGGAAAAATAAACATATTGTCCAGATGGCACAGCTTAGGAGCATCCTGTTTCACTTGCCTAAGCACACTTAGTCAGAAAGTGTTTGGAGTGAACAGGACTCTCCAGGCCAGTTGGATGGGCTTTGGCCATAAGGACAGACTGTTGCTTCTCTGCATGCAGGCCCATATGGGAGGAAACTGCATACTGCATGCAGCCTAAAGAAAGGGGCCAGGCCATCTTCTCCTCTGCATATCTCCTTTTCGTAAGTATTATTTTTGAAGCTATGAGAGGGGATGGCCTTTGGCTGCTAGACTGGTCATCACCAGAGGGTTGCTTACATTGGTGAGGGCAAGAGTGTGCTGAAGTGAAGATTCAGTGTGTTTGATCAATAGGCTGCAACTCCTTTGTCTGGGCCACCAGGACAGGGGAAGACCACACATGCTAGCAGTCAGATTGAAAGATTTTGCAAAGTTAATAGTGGGGAAACTTAATGTAGCTTCAGAAAGAAAAGGACTAGCCTTTCACAGTCCTGGGTTTTAATATACACTGGAAAGCCAGTCTCTCTAGAATATGTAGTTTCAGCTGTGCTGAAATCAGTAGTGCTCCTCAGGGACATAGATAGACTTGATGCTCAAACCCTGCGAACTTCAGTGGGATGGCTCCCTCACTGATGTAGTAACTTAGGATTCAGAGAGGGGTTTCTTTAATTTTTAGAGCCTTGGGTGTTTACCAGTGTCAATGTCCTGACTGCAGGCAGGGAGCCAGAGATTCCCCTGGAAGAGAGAAGCTTCAAAAATTACTTCTGCAGACCTTCATGAAAATCTGAAGATAGATCTGCAAGATGAGTTACCCCTTAGAAATTCAACTGCTGGCCAGTAAGAGCGATGAAATATCAAGGGGGACATCATCTTCCCAGTGCTAAAGCTGAGGAATGTGACATTGGAAAATATGGGAAGTAGGAAGTATGACTTTTAGTGGCCCTATCAGTTAAAAAGGATGGGTTCTTTCCATTAAGTTACCTATTTTTTTACTCTCTAGAGTGAAAAGTACTTCTCAGATTCTTTGGGAACAATATCTACAGCAACTTGTGAAGTCTCTTTCATCATTGCATCTGAATTTTGCTATTGAATCCACACAAGTTATGATAACAAAGTCAGGGGCAAAAAAGATTTACTAAGTCCCATTGAATGATTTTATTTTAAAGAAACAGAATCCTACAAATGTAGGACAGGTGGCAACTCTAAGAGGTGAGCCTGTCCATCTTTTTTCATTTATAGGATTAAATATAACTGGCAGAATTCTGCCCAGCCTGTTTTAACAGCTTTTAGAGAATATCTTTGCTAACACTTTATTTCTTTTACAGTTGCAGTTATTCCCAGATTCTAAACCAACATTGCTGGAAATCAGGCTGGTTTATTCTTATCCTTCACAAAAGCCCAAGGAAGTAATTAACATTTTCTGGTGACACTTTTATTACTCCAAATGTGTCATCACACAAAAATCATCTGCTGTGTGATTTTGTAAACGCACAAGTCTTGACACAATTCCAGCAAGAGATTTTATGTATATATACAAACTCTTCCTTCTTGGGGGTAAAGATAACAGCCTGTGATCTGAATGGGAAAGCAGCCTTATCTCAATAGTTTTGAATATGTTGTGTTCTGAGTGTCAACACGAATGTGCAAATAATATCCATGTTCCTATGTACATCTTAGATCCCAAGGAGAGACTGCAAAAGAAAAAAAAGGAAAAAAGGAAAAAGAAAAAGAAATATTTGTTATGGGAGAGAGAAATCATGTGGACTGGATGGAATATTCAAGACTCACAGGGAGTCAAGGAAAAAAATGTTCACTCCTTTGTATATCATATATACAGTGTTACTTCACATCTGTGGAGACCAATAAAGCCTTAAGAAATTGGGATCTTAAATCATCACCCATTGTTACATATTGTGGAGGAAACAACTCTTATAACAGAGGGTGGCACAGCTTTTAATTTAAAATAATCCAGGAGAAAATAAGAACTGATTGTTTCCAGATCCAGAATCCTCAAATTACTGAACAGATGTATGTAAGTTCCTTTTTCTTTCTCTAGGAAAGGGCCAATGATACCTACAATGGACCAATGAGGAATCCTAGTAGGTACGCGAAAAAATTATTAGTCCATTTTTCGCAGTTAGCTTTATGCATATGGTGTAAGACTGCTTTCAGTGATGCAGTGCTTAATTGTAAGATGAAAATAGGGAAAAAAGTCAATTTGTCCATCAGGGACAATCTTACAAAAGGTAAATTTGTTGTGAGGCTGAAGCTGTGGGGCAACAGGCTGAAGCACGGCTTAGAAGGCACAAATTTGTCAGCAATCAAAATCCAAAGCAGCTCTTTACATTTCACAGCTCTGATATGGTAATCACCCACTCACCTAGACCCCTTTCCAAAAAGGACAGCATGGTAACTGGTTGTGATGTACAGCAGATCTGGCTGGTTTTTTGTACTATGGTAAATGCACTCCTGAAACATAAGTTTTTCAGGTAAAGGAAATTCAAGCTTTGTACAGCTTAAAGGGCACCTGCCTTCATTGTTTGAGGAGTATATAACGATGTGGAGCACTGAGCCAAAGGTGTAATGCTGAAAGCTTGATTTTGCTGAGTACATGCATAAGACCAAGTCACAGCCTTCATAGTTCCACAGGTGAAAGCTGTGTCAAGTTACTGCTCAGCACCCTTCTGCTTTAAGGACACGGCAGTAGTGGGGAAGCTGTCCTTTGAACAAATACTTGCAAATTTCAGACTTTCAGACATATTACTATTACAGAGTAAGCACTTTCAGTACAGGGACTATCCTGTCCTGCAGTTGTTGGCACTCAGTACACTGTCAGCACTTGGTCTATAAAGCAAATAAAGATGGAAGTTTCAAAACTGCAGAAAGAAACCTGAGCTCCCCACTTGTTACATCTATAAACACCTGGGAATCCAGATCTCTGAGCTGGCTTTGCAAATCTCAGCATAAAATATAGAGGTGGTGCCTAAGAAAGGCAGGTAGGTAGAACGGGTGACAAAGATCATGCTTTCACCCAAAGTAAACAAAATTACTTCCAGAAATTTGCCTCCATCTGAGATAACCATAAGTCCTTCCTGTCTCTCAAGTAGCTTTTACATCATCATCATAAAAAAAAAATCTCAGTCATCGCATGATACTGGGCCACTGGCGATCGAATCAATTCTGAGATGAGCAACCCTGTCTATGCTATATGAGCTGAAGGTAAAAGGATGCTTCCCTGAATTAGCTCAGCTACCCTCACTGAGAGTACTCTGCTTCACAAGTCACACAGGACCAATACGTGTTCTGTGGTGGGGAACAAAAGAAGTCAGATACACTCCAGTAAAGAGGTTATTCAGTGTAGGAACAGCAGAAGCCAACTCTTACGTACTGTGTGTATGTACAACATGTTTGAAGAACTAAGATCATTTGTAACACAGGATATGTTTCACTGATATCAAGGTGGGATGGTTATATGATTTAGCAGAGGCCACATAAGTCAGCAACAGAATGGGGAAGATGTGCTATAGCCTGTCTTATCAGTGCACATATTCCTCCCCTTCAAATTTCGTGTGCAGATGATGAAGTCAACAAAAATTTTGCATGAGTAAATATTGCAGGATTTGGTCTAACCTGAAGTCTCGTCCCTTCCATTTCCTCTAGTGAATCACACAGGAGCTCCTAAGCTTGGTGGCGCAAACCTTCAAGAAAAGACACTGAAGCCTTTTCATTTAGATGACGTTCTGCGACTGACACTCTTGGGCTATGATAACTAATCTCTAGGAGGCAATGAAAGGCTTACTGGAAAATTTGTTTGAGGAAGCTAAAGATTCATCTCTGCCAACTCAAAGGGCTAAGGCTATAGCAGAGCAGCCCTTGGAGATCAGAAATTCTGGGCCTCTAGAATTTTCTTCTTCCTAATGACTCTCTGTGCTTCTTGCATGCTATAAAAACCACCCCTTTTTATATTTCAGCATCTCTATTTCTTTTGATCTGTACACATTTTTCATTGATGCTAATAGAGAATGACACTGATGGGGAATATTTTTGCAACAAGGGGAGCATAGAATTGTTATTCTGGCTAAAGCAAAAGCAATATGACTTAAGCAGAGTTTTAAAAAGACTTTACTCAAGGCTGTGTAATTGAACGCAATATTAGGCTTTCTCTCTTTTTTTTTAATTTTCATTGAGATTATGTCCATATTTTATCCAGGTTATTGTATTCTTGTAAAATTATACTGCAACCCACTCCAGCACGTTAACAACAAAAGAAATTCTCTAGCTTATTATAAACATCTTTCAAGAAACCAGAAGCACATGTCCTCTGGAAATAATTTTTCTGGTATTTAGGTTATTGCAAAAAAATTTCCCAAAACACTAGAATTATTTTGTAATGTTCCTTTATACTCTTGCTTGTTTGCTTAGGTTTTCTAAAATATTCTGCTTGTGCGTTGTACCTTCCTTGGGTTGCACAAGGAAGTTGCAGAAGTCATCCAGAAATACAGCAATTTGAGTCTGTCTTTGTAGTGACCATTATCATGTGCCATCAGTGAGAAAAAGACCTAGCACGGACACCAGCTGTGCAATAGTTATATCTGAAAAAAAAACAAAACCTTAATCCTGCAGAGATTTGGCAGGATGATGGTTGGGTTTTGTCTGCTTTTGTTTTTCTTTTTTTTTTCCCAAAGCAAACTAAGAATTGAAAACCTGAGAATTTTTTTAAAACTAAAAAAAAATAGGAGGTAAGTGTGTTGCAAATCAATATAATGCTTCATTTAGATTAATTTATTACCATTTTGTATCTTTGTTGAAACTTCTTTTGCTTCAATTTGTTTAATTTCCTCACTAAAAATCATTTAAAAGCAGAATATATATATGTATTTATTTTTTTTTACTGATAATACTAAACCATGGAGGTTTAACCATGTTGTAAAGGGAGGCAAGAGAAACACAAATGGAAAACAGCTCTGGGGAGTGTCCTGCTCAGCTGCTGAATGTAGCCTGATAGACTGATTTGGTTTTAGTTTACTCTGCCCTTTATTGCACTTTATTGATGGGTGAGTTCAGGTCTTGATAATATTTTGGATAATTTTTCTTTGATTACTTCTTGATTTAAAACTAATGTCCATAGATCGTGGGTTTTATGTAGGCTGCAGTGTCTCCTTGGGTGCACTCTGAGGTGAATATGAAAGGGAAAAGAGCAACATATGGAAACAGCCGCCAGACTCGAATCCAACTGCAAGACATTAAACTGAGTCTGCTGACTGGCAGCGTGTGGATTCTCGGTCACGCTAGGGAAGACAAAGCTGATTTCATTGTTTGAAAAGACTTATTCCTGCTCACCTCTAAAGAGGTTGAACCTCGACTGGGGTTGCATAGGAAGAAGGGAAGAGCCAACAGCTATTTGTTATCCTTGGATTTATTCCAGAAAGAAAAAGCATCTGGAAACAGATTTACCTCAAGTTCAACATGTGTTGATGTGTTTTATTGACCTGCAGGAAGAGTCTGAGTGCTTTAGCTGATGGGAGCTTTCCCTAGGAGAGCTGAAGACTGATTTCTGATGTACCTGTGTGCCTTGGCGCAGTGATTAATGTAGTGTGTACATAGCAAAGGGTGGCTGTCATTCCCTGATGCCAAGTGCTGTCATCTGTGTCTTTGTACTATTAGCTTATCTTTGGCCTAACACAGTTACCTACATGGATATAAAAGTTTTATCATAGACTTAGAGAGCTCTACCTCTTCCACTACTGAAACCTGACCTGCATAAGCAGTGCCTGGGCAAGGAGCAATCCCTGCAGGACAAGAGGTGAACTTCATACCCAAGCAGCAATACCACCTAAGTTTTTACCTAAGCTGTTCTGAAGTCACCAGGTATCCTTGGTCGTACCCTGACATGCTTAAAAGGGAAGAGGTATTTACTGAAAATTGGTGGGAAGGTTTCAAAGTCTAGGCCCCACTTGAAAGTCAAAGTCATCATAGGGTCTTTTGGGTTATTCACGTGGGTTAAATTTAGGTACATAAATTTTAACTTCATCTAAGTTAGAGAGTTACTCACTCTGAGCTTTCTGTATTGCCAGAGAAGAAAGAATTCCCAGCAGGCAATTCAGAACATCTAATCTGAATTAGTAGAAGCACCAGGCTTCTACTCTCATTCACCTCTCTTTCTCATGACTATATAGAAAGTCTAGAAGACTACCCTCTTTATAACGGCAGCTGAAGTTAGTTATGTAAAACTCTATGACCCCTGGATGCCTTGTTCGGGTATTGCTTCGTTACTATAGCAGAGAAGCACCACTCCATCTATTTGTTTTGTCTGGTATATATCTGTACTGGTTCAAACAGAAATTATGTGAGGCTTTTTTCCTTAGTAAGAGCTATATGCATGCATCTTACACCTCCAATTCAGTTATTCCTGACTTACACCACAATAGGGTAGAATCAGGCTCCCCATTTCTGACTTGAAAAGGCTCAAAAGCAGTCTGACCAGTACAGTTACAATTCTGTCAGTAACTGGTATTTTTTCCAAAGCACCAGCTGCCAGAGGAATGTGAGAATCACTAGCAGGTTTTATTTAAGAACAGGATATATTTGTAGACATGATGACTGCTAGAAAGGTGGAAAACATCATCCAGTGTAACCTAATACTCAATGTGAAAAAAGAAAAAAGCCACGATAATTAATTACTTTTAAAAGTATTACTTAAAAAAAAAAACAAAAAAAAACTTGTACTATTTTTAAAGCCAATTCATAATTTCTGAACCTAAAGTACTGTCAAGAATGCAACCATTGTATTGAGAGAGAAAATTATGGAGAAACTAATGTCATAGAAAATTACTTACCAGGATCAATTTTCTTTGAGGTTTCAGGAGCTTGGGCTTAGGAAAATTATTGGCTATTGGAGCTATAGAAATAAATATTAAGGGAACATTTTATATCATCATCATTCACTGACATTTTTAGTATATACATTAGCAGTTTATAAAACACAGATTAATAGCAGATTAGGAGCAAATACATGTATTTATACCAGAGTTTAACTGTATTTCAGATAATATTTTAAAATTAAACATAGGGTTTATAAATTAGAAAAAAGAACCCCATAGGATTAACAAATATGATATGCAAAACATGCTGTTTGTATGCAGAATCCAAAGCAATTATACACCTTGAGAACTGGCCACTTGTGATCTAACCCACAGTAAACCTTCAGGTCCTTTCCCTCCTCTCTCCCAGTGTCTTGGCACTGGCAATAGAGCTCAGAAAGTATACCTGGGTGTTTGTGAGACTGACCCCAGAGGCAATCACAAATCTTTGAAGGTGAGATCCCTGAGATCAATCCAAGAGGTTGATCATTATCTGCTCAGCTTGCTTGACTTCTCGAGTCACCTGAAATTTTAAGAGTGCAGTGTGCTAGCTTCCCTCTGTCTACCCCCGACATGAAATTTCATCCTGCCTGAATATTGCTATAGAGGTTCCTCTGCCTCTTCTGATTACTGAGAGGTGAGACCTTTTGCTTGGACTTGGTGACTAGATTTTCAATAGCTAAAGCTGCAGGGAGGCAAAATCCTGGTCCCAGGAGCAGGCATGGACCATTTCTTCCCCCACCAATGGGAGCAAGCACAGGTCGCATCCCACACTGCTGTCCCACTATAATTGTGCTCGGGATTTGAAATACCTCTACATTTCTGTTTTCATACCTTTTGCTGGGATGGCTGGTGGCTGCTCCAGATTCTCTTTCTTTTTCTTTACCTTCTTGGGCTGTAGAGGGGACATGCTTGTTACACTGGTAACTGTCTCCCCAGAGCTGCAAAGCAGAGGCCCATATGTGAGGGAAAAGTGAAGGCAATGAAGGGAAAGACAGTTCATTCCAGTGAGTTCATGCAAACACATCACACCTGTGAGAGTCCCTGCCCAACAGCTTGGATTTTGACCTGGGGATATGCTGAAAAACTTCTTACAGGGGCTGGACATGCTCTGGGTCTTGCATTTTTTCAGCCATACAAGCTGAGAAACTCAAGTGTGACCTGTCCTGGGGCAGAAAATGCAATGTCAAGCATAAACAAAAATCATTTTATAGCACCTATTCCTTAAAAACATGTATGACTCGTTGCTTCACCCAGGATGAGCTTGTACCTGTCTGTCCTTGAGGGCCAGAGGTGCAAACAGGTTAGGTGACTTGTATAAGCTCACATGGGATTTTTACCTTTCACATCTCCAAAAGCCTTAGATCATAAATCCTGCTTTGAATATTTAGTGTTTGGATACAGTCCAAACTGTAGTCACTGTTTTTGCAGTCATTGTCACTGTGTGTCAGCTGAACTGTGGTTATGGTGCAGTGCTCCTAGCTTGCAGCTAATGTGAAATAAAACTGTATTTTCTTAGCAGCTAATGAAAGATAACTTACAGCTGGAACAGGAGGAGAATGTATAGCAGTTAGTTATGATGACTACGGTAGTGGAGGTGACTTGATAAGCAGTTGTTACTCAGATGCATCTGACCACACCTGGCACTCTGGGAAAAAGTAAGGCAGTGTGGTTGTGGAGATGTTTCTGTTCTGTGCTGGTGAGTTACACCACATAATGTGATCCAACCAGGGTCTCCATAGTCATAACACTGACAACACTGATTTCACTGAATCTTAAATAATTTGTCCCAGGTTGCTGTTCCTCTCCATGTTTTTCTGCATAATGAAACATTCTTTTTATATTAATAGAATAAAATACTCAAACTGGGCCAAAACCTTAATGAAAGTTAAGATGTCTCAGCTATTTCCCACACAAGAATAACAAAATAACAGACATTATCATTTCACACATCCAAATGAATGTCACTGCCATTGGTAAAATCACTCTGGATTTACACTTGTGTAGATTACAAAAAGACTCTGGTTTGCTGACTTTCCTGAGTTCTGTTCCATGTGCTCAGTCCAAAACCTAGGTTTGCTGCCAAGATTTTTTTTATGTGTTTAAAAGGTAAAATATTTTCATGATGTATAAATAAATCACACCAGTTATGTAAACTGAGGGTTGCATTAAAATAATTTCAAAGTCTGCCTGCACTGTTATGAACCTATCCCACAACAACCATTTGTTTCTATATTAAAAACAAAACATGAAATGGTTTTAAACCAGCAGGAAATGAAGCTGTCCTGACTGGCTCTGTTGCCCAAACACAGCAAACTGCAAAGAACAAAGAATGCCAAAAAGGGGACAAGAGTGCTTTTTTTTAATGCTTTTGGTTTTAATAATCCAAGGTCATTAAGGCAGATGTGTAGCTTAAAGATACTATTATTCTGATATAGCTACTTTAAGCACAATACATGAAAAGGCTTAGTGTCAATTCACTGCACTGGTTATTCCTACTTTGCCACTGAAAAAAAGTGAAGCTACAGAGAAATGTATCAGTGGCTGCACTTTTCTTTTAAATGCCGGGGCCATACAGGGTTAACTAATTCTGGGAGATACAATAACTGTACTTGCTGTCTTAGAATTGAGCTCCTCAAACTAAAGAGGGCTCAGAAAAGATTCCTTGGCTCCAAAACAGTGCCTCTTTGTGAGACTGTCTTGTTCTATTTCTAAAAGGAAAGTTATTTCTTTATCTCCAGCTCCTCCTCCAGCCTCCTGGCTTCTATTTCAACAGTGTCACATTGTGCATTTCTTGTGGGATCTAATGAGGTTTTTGAGAACAAGAAAAACACATGAGTTTGGGGGGAAAACCTGTGGAAGGTGTCTAACAGTCACTGCACTGGGGCAGCATTTTCTCTGGAGGTCATGGCTGTCCCAAGTGATGTCAAACTACTACAGGTTTGGGTTTACTATCCTTATTAGAGTCAAGGAAGTTGGGCTTTTCCTGTTGTCATCTAAGTCAGCTATTTTCTCTTGTCAAAGGTCTGCAGAGGGATGACAAAAAATCCGCTTGAGTGAACTGGGAGCTGCTTTGGTATTTTCCAAAGAGGGAAGCTGTGTGGAAGGTGCCAGGGATGGACTGGGTACTCGGTTCCGGTTCAGTCTGGCAGAATTTGACCCTTCAGTGTTGGATTGGCAGTGTGGAACTAGGACGTCCGTATGGACAAATTTCTGGGTGAATACTTTTTTCACCTCTAGCTATTTGTTTCAGAAGAGCAGTCACCGAAGGACTAGGGAGCTCAGGCCAAAACAAATACAAAACACAGGAAAAAAATAATGCCTATTTTCAAAGCTACAGCTCCTGAGGCTTTCTGGGTTTGAAAACTGACCAAATGATCTAATAACAATGAAGAAAATAAGAAGGACGATATTTAAAGGGCAAAAAAAAACAACCCCAAAAATTGAATTATGTGGTTTGAAAACCCAAGAATAGCTATACTTTTTATTTAGGTATTTCTTTTTAAAATGTGGGAAATAAATGGGTTTAGGTTAACTCTTTTGTTCTTTTCTTAACTTGTTCTTGGTCAAGTAGCAAACCAAAACCTAAACATTTGCTTTATCCTGACCAAGAAATCTGGATTTAATTTTCTTTTCTAGCAAGGCCATTTTGTGAGACCTGGGGCAAGTCATTTAGCCCCTTATGCTTTAGATTCCAATAAAGTAAAAACACCATTATGATGTCAAGACATAAAATATTCTAAGATGCTTAGGTATTACTGCAGTGGGAGTACAGACATTTCTTAGACACCAAACTATCAATGTAATTTTGAAACTGGATTCTGCTTTGAGTTTGAAATATCACTAAGGGAGTTGGAGCTGAGCCTCTCTAATCAAGGCTAAATTTTGCACAGCATAGTCATTTTGACTGACAGGAATCTCATACAAATGAGTTCATCAGTTTGGCCCTGTGGATATTTAGACACTGGGGTTTGGCTTTAAATGTGTGAACCAAGTTCCAAGACAAGGAATTCACAGGTGAAGAAAGATGAGTCAAAGGAATTAATGGTTTGTGTTTTGAGCAGAGAATACAAAATAAGTGGTACCAAGTGTGAAAAAATATGATACTGGTAAAACTTTTATAGCTGTTTAATTTGCAACCCTGAAGTCAATGTGCTTTACACATGCACTTGTGGGAGTGGGGCTTTCATTAGCATATCTTGTCACACTTAAATGCATGAAACTGTAATTTTATCCATATAGAGTTATGCATTTCTTGTGCTTCAAGATATTCCATTTTATAGTGAAGAAATCAAGTTGACTTGTTTTCCCCTGATATTCAGCCATTTAAGTTTAGTGTTTGCAGTCGTATCACACATCTATTCCCAGAGAGGCAGATTCTATAGCACAAGCCCTTTAATCTGAATGCCATGCTCCATAGTTTCAGTCATCTTTTCAGTCTGGTCTCATTTTTCTCCTCTTCTTGTGTCCTCTACTGATTGATTTCCTCCCTCTTCCCTTTCTTTTTTTTTTTTTTGTTTTTGTTTTCGTAATTCCAACTTTGTCCCAGCAGCTGATAGAGAAAAGAAAAAACATCCAGGGGAAAATGAAAACTGCTGAGCTGTCTGCAAATTTTTGGTGTGGTGCAATGGCTGGTCAGGGTCACAGAACAAAGATCTTTCCATGAATAACATGAAAGTTTCAGTTTGTACTGGCCTTTCCTGAACTCTATTTTATTGTGACTTTATTTACATCCGAGTGTCAGTTAGATTGAATACAGAGATAATCCCATGAGAATGCACTAAAAAATACACTATAGAGTATGCTCTACTTGGCATTGAATCTCACAGAATCCTTCTAGATACTATGAGAAACAGTATCTGTGATACCAAGTGGTACTGGGTTTAAACTACAAGGTTAGAAACACATGTCTTATGCCACTGAAAACTGGGCAACAGTTGTTCTTCTGAGTTGTTATAAAGCATCCCTCTTTAATCTTTTTTGTTTGTAAAATACTTCTGTCATGTTTCATTTTGTTTTGTTTTGTTTTTTCCTTTATTGCATTTCCAGAACAATTTATATCTCAGGAAAATCATATGATGGAAATCAGTTTTATAACACCACACAATCAAAAACTTGTGGATGTTGGTGCTATTTAAAGAGACAGGAATTAATAACTGAAGCAAAAGTAGAATTTTTTCCATCACTTGGAGTCTTCAACTGGGAATAGCTTGTGGGCCTTGAAAAGCTGCTTTTGAACTCCAATCTCTTTTCCTGGGTGTGGGAATCACTGGGTAACATTGTAGTCTGTCCTATATACATGGACGGTTTAAGTCATTACCATCTAGTGGGGTGTCCAGAAAGCCTGGAAAACCATACAGGATAAAAGTAGCCTTCTCCAGAAAGCAACTCAGAGCCTCAAGGAGAAGCTTGTCACTGAAGCACCTGCAGGACCTACAGCTCATAGCCCAGACAGATCTCCCTTATCATGCACAGCAGATGTTGGCTTTCAGGCATGTTCATGCGTCATGGGCCTGGGATCTTTCTGTAAGCATTTTGGAAAATATCATTCATCTTCTTCAGTACAGATAGCAAAACAAAAACAAAACTGGTGCCTTGGGTTATAGCAAAGAGAAGTGCAATCTCTTACCTGTTCTGGGGGCATTTCACCAGGTAATGTTTCACTGTTAAAGGAAAGAAAAAAAGAAGGAAAATGCAGATTCACATCAACATAGTTTATGAGTTACACAAGGCACCGCAGATCATAGAATCATAGAATAGTTAGGATTTATGTTGCTGAGACTGTGGAGTTGCGAGGTTGTTACACTGGGAGAGCTTCTAATCGTCACCATACGCTATATTGTGCATTAAAAAACTGACTAAAACACATAGGCTTGGGAAAGAGGAATGTATCAAAAAACAGCAAAAATCTGCTGTGGAAGTGCTGGGAAACACACATTCCAGTGGTCAGCCCAGCCAAAAGACAGCTTGGTAAGGATATGCACAGCAGGCCAGTAATTTTACTTTGAAGACTTTTATTTCCCTTGTGGTGCCTCTATTTATTTCCAGAAGCCTGAAATAAACCATTCACCCACAGGAGCCACTGCTGTTCCTAATGTAAGCTAGACTGTGGCCTCAGGCATAAAGGGATTGCCTCCTGGGACCAGATCAGAGGTCCAGCCCAGCCACTATCCTGTCCCTAACAGCTGTGTGTTTGAGCTATATAAATCCTTCTGCTACACATTCCTTTGACTCAGTAGTCCTGAGCAAGCGCAGCTCCCCCCACTGCAGCCATCCAGGAGCCACGGTTATTAAGATGCTCTTTGTAGCTTAGTGGCTTCTGTGCTCTGCCCAAGCTGTGCAGCATGCAGAGACATGCAGTCAGGAGAGGTTCCAGCTCTTCTGGTCAACCTACTGCCAACTTATTTCTCCAAGGGAAATGAGGATGCATCCCTGGGCCATGATATGAAGTTGGATACAACATAGACACCACCCTCCCTTTATGTTCTCCATTCTTTAAAGGCCATGGAAACCAGACAACAGTGCACTACATGATCATGCCCCTCTCTACAGGAAACTTTTCATATTTGGTCTTACCTCAATTCTTCCATTCTAAAGAACCTCCTAGGGGGTGTATTTTAGTTCTAAGGAAAGGGAGCTGAGAGCACTAGGAACTGGGGCTAACACAGAGGCCAAGTCTAAGCTAGCTTCTATTTGGCAGTACTTCCATCTATCTGTCTGGCCTTTTAAAGATATACATGAGAACAGTAGGTCTGGCCCTTCAGGAGTATGCCCATGCACGCTGTTGACATGTTTCTATTGAGCATCTCTAGGTATGTATTATTTTGGTTTGCCCTGCACTAAATACTCCTAGCCTTTGAACCAAGGACTGGGAAGAGCAACCACTCCTGTAATAAATGGGCATAGCCTTCTACATAACCACAAACGAGTTGCCAGCTGCAACCACTACTGCTTCCCACAGAATCCCATAGCTACCCTGTGCTGTGAGCCAGCCCTAGCTGCATTGCCAATCCAGTCAAACTAAGAGACCTCCTTTGATGAGGAACTGAGTTCAGTATTACCCTTCTCATGTCAGAGCCCTGAGGTGAGCCAGAATCTGCTCAGGTTTCACAGACAGACACTCCAGAGGGATCATTTCCAGCTTCCTCTACTGCAGATCTCAACTTTTAGTTTGTGTGTGACTTGCTCTTTATCCCAGGCTGGGCTGTTCTTGTAGAAAGCTGGGCAGAGTTTTCACTCCCTCTTCTCTCCTTACTTTGGTGTCTGCCTCCACTCCCTATACACAGTGCTAGGGCAGGGCAGTTCATCCTCTTTGCGGTGTTAGGGCTGAGGGACTGAGAGAGGAAGCTGGAGTGGCAAGAGAGCAGAAGGGGCTATTGTTGTCTCTGTGACAGGGGTGGGGTGACTGAAGAGGTTCAAGAGAGAATCCCTGTTGGAAATCTGCCCAGCAAGGTGAGGTAAGGAGATAGTTTTGGTTGTCCTGGGCCCCTGACCTGATCTCAAGGGGGAGAATAGAGCCAGGCATTTCTTGAGGGGCCTCAGAGGAAGGTGATGTGGCAAAAACCTCACTAAAGGCGGAAGACAGCTGTGCCTGCAGCCTGCCTGGAGGTTTGGGTTTGGGGTGGCACAGAAGAAGAATCACTTTGCTATTCCTGTCTTTTCTCCTTTTCTCAGGGAAGGATGGACTTCATGATTTCATTGCAGGCTCTTTTCACATGAATACTAGCATCTGCCTAATCCAGCCCAGGATGGACATACAGAGTGCTGAGGATGGAGAGGAAGTAAGATAACACTTTTTGAGGAGTGATGCCTTATTCTAACAGTCTGAATGAGAGAGTACTGCTGTTGGCTGGCAGGGGGTATCTTATGGTCAGACACTAACCCCTAGAAGGTGCTTCTAGAGGGTGTAGAGGAGTGTTGAGAGAGCAGGGAGCTCTTTGTGCCCTATGCCCATATGGCAGAGTTGAAACAGCACCTTCCAGGAACTGCTGCTCCCTGGGGCAGAATTTCAGGGCTGAGTTTGCTACCATGGCCCAGAGGCTGTGGGGAGAAAAAGCCATATGGGGCTGGTGGAGACTGTGTCTGTCACTGTTGCTTCTTCCATTGCTGCTTCAGAAATTTTAATTCCCTGATGCCTAACTGGATGCTGAGGCAATTAATGTGATTACGAAAAATACTCTGATCAGGTGGTCCTGGCTGACAGATTTGCATGAAAATCTTATCATTGTATCCTGAGTGCCTGTCTGCTAAGCTTTATTCTGTCATATTTCCACTGAATCCATAAGTTTAATGTTGCCAGTGTTTACTGGAAAATGTTCAAAATCTAAATAAAAATTTGATGAAGCCTGCAATTATTCAGATATTAAGGTAGTGAAGAAAGGATCCAGCAGCTCAGAAGAAATTACTTTTTCTCTGTTGTATATGCTTATTCTGTATTATATTCTATATTAGTTCTATATTTAACTGATATTGGTTCAATGTAAAGAGACCTCTTCTCCAAGTTGCTTCTATGCTTACACTAATGTAAATCAGCAAAAAACAGAGGCAAAGTCTAGCCCAATGTCTGCGCAAGAAAAAACAGGATACATCAGCATGTCTGCTGCTTGAAGCTTCAGGGTGACTCACCATGACCAACATACTTAAGTGTGGGTACTCCCTTGGCACAAAACCAGGGAGAATAACGTTGATCTTGCTCCTTCTTCTTGGCAAGCAGAGCTGTTGGATTCAGTTAGAATCAGTTACTCTACTGAGTGCACTACCGGGAAGACAGAGCCACAGCCTGAAATGTGTTTGTGGTTAGGCAAGGACTTCTGTATACATCTATTTTTTGTTTATTTCTGCTCTGTGTATCTGAGTCACTCATTCCTTCGTGGTATATGTGTGGTGCTGAAGAAGCAGCAAAGTCATGATTCTCCCCTGTCATTAACAGGACAAACCACTAACCAAACTCTTTTTGAAAGCTTCTGTGCAGAGATGGTCCTTACACTCTTCTCTGTCATGGTGGCTGCTAAGTATGCTGGTATCTCAACCCCACAGCTTGTGTGAGGTCTCCAAATAAACCACTCTTAAATCAAAATGAAAGTAGAGCTTGCACCTGTTACTCCACAGATTTAAAATAGCGCTTTTGATTATAACAGAGCTGCTTTCATGCAGATGTAGCCTCTTTGAGAAACACTCTCTGAGGAAGAAATGAAACAATAATCCTTGATCTTGAAAGATTATTATGAAAAATCAGATCCAACTGATGAAATTATGCTTTAGTTTCAAAGAATGTTACAAAAGAGAAAGGGTTAGTAACAACCCCCATATTTCCAAGAACATTACCAGCTAGTCTGGAAAGGAGAATAAAACAGGACAGAATAAGACTGCTTTGAAACCCCTCTAAATGTCTGCAGAAATGTCACTCATGCAAAATGTTAGCTAGGTCTGATCAGAATGCAATTTAATGATACAGCACTTTGTCTTCCTTGAAAGAGGTTCCAACAACTTTCAATCTATGTTTATGCAAAGCTGAAAAGTTTTGAAAAGACCAATGCAAATTTAAAATACCTTTGTTCTACTCTTGCTGGCAGAAATATTTTTTCTACAAATTTTTTGTTGGTTTTTTATTAAAATCAAGACAAGGATTTCCTGCTTTCCTGCTTTTCCTGCATTCTATTTCTACCCCCTCTCCCTCTTTGATAAAGGTCTTGAAGACAGCAAGAATGACATTTCACTCACCTGTGGACTTCCTCCTGTTCAGAAGTGACTGACAGAGAATGACAAGTGTAAAAAGGAGGACGCTGATTATTCCTATTGAACACACAAACACTGCATACACGTACAGATCTGAAAGCCAAGCATAGATGTCAGTCAGAGTTGCAGCTATATGCTTCACGGTTACAGGATAGAAGAAAGTTACACCTACAAGATCTAAACAGGCTCAAAAGATTTAGCGTAACAGTTCAAAGTAATTTGACTCTCCTGAGACTTTCATATAGTATCCTGCTCAGTTTAAAATTTGGTTGGTGTTTCCATAAATGCAAAGAGGTATGCTTAAAGTAAAGGAAAGTAAAGTAAGAGGGCTTACTTTCATGTGGGAGGAAAGAAGTGCTGACTTGGCGGAGATTTTTTCCTTTTATTTTCTTTCCCTTTTTTGTTTGTTTGATGGCTGGTTGGGTTTGTGTTGGTTTTGGTTTATTTTGTACACCAACAAAAAACTAAAAGGAGCTCAGCTGGATTATTTCCCAGTTAAAACAGCTGTACTTTTTAAAACAAACAAACAAACAAACCAAAACCCTGACAAGCAAACACAACAAGAAAAGTGGCAGTGAGGAGAGTGCTGAGTGGCTGAGGAAGAAGAAGGAAGTCTGCCATTGCTTCTTCTGGTTGCAGCACTAGCTCAAAACTGCTGTATATTTTTTTTCTTTTTCAATCTACAGCCTCAGTCTCCCTTTATGGCTTTCATTTGGGTGCCATAACACATTCCCAGTGGAGCTGACAGGAGTTGTACCATGGCAGATCAAGATGGTGTATTTTGTTCAGAAGGAGAAGAAATCTTTAATGACTTATTTCTGCTTTTACTAGAACTCTAAGTAGAGTACTTTAAGGATGCTCTACCCATTAAGGTCTTGAAATGTCCTAAGGGAGCTTTACTGGCTTCTTTCCTGCTTCACAGAGAGGAAACTAAGCCTCAAAGGTCAAGTGTTCTTGTAGAAAATAGCGTTGCTGGAACTAGACCCCTGACCTGCAGTTCTGTGCTTTGTTCCCCTTACACAGTACAACAATATAGTTTGTAAATTGTGGTTTAAACAGCAAGGCTCCCTATAGAATCAAGATCATCCTGCAAGCAAGCAATCCTGCCTGGCAGGCAGTGCAGTGGCTGCAAATGCTGTGCTGATGCTTTGCTGAAGTTCCAGATTGGGGTGGGAGGAAGAGAAGGGAATCCTAGCTGTGTGCAAATTCTGGATTTCAGTCTCCTGGACAGAAAATACTGCTTGCCTTGAAAATCAAGGGAGCTTTAGGCTTCTCTTGTAGTGCAGAGCGTGTTTAGTCAATAGTTTCTAAGGCTATCAGGAGCACAGTATGCTCAGTGCCTCTTCAGGCATGCTCAGCATCTTCCCGAATAAAAGTTTGCATTTGTGTTGTGTGATTAGCCAGACACAGGTTATTTTCCCACTGACCATCACAAATGTATGAGAAACTGAATATATATGAGAATATATGAGAGACTGAAGCTGGACCTTCCATTTTCTTTTCTCCATCACCCCTTGTACCTTGTGGGATGCTTTCTCAGGCAATGCTGAGTTTGCATGGGAACTAGCAAAACTGATCCTGATTGAAGCATTTTAGTTGTCCTGTACATCTTGTATAGAACCTGTAGCTGTTATAGATGCATCTTTACCTTCGAAAAACTTCCAGGCTTCATGGTTTTTCTTGAAAGTGGGATCATCATCAGGTTTTGATGAAATCACTAAAAAAAAAAAAAAAAAACAAATAAAAAAGCCATGACAAGAACTGAGGTTGTATGGCAGAAAAAGTTGGGACCTCTTGAAGTAAAAGTAGTTCTGCCTTAGACTTCAGCATCTCTCAGGACATTTACCTTCCAATTAAACACTTCACTTCTAAACCAGCATTATAAAAATGTCTTACAGTAGATCTCATCTGGCTTGGCACTCCCATGAGGGCTTCATTGCTTGATACTGCCTCCCTGTTGCCATCTTACTCATTTATACATGCAATGTGTGGCTCTTCAATCAAAAGTTAAATTCAGTTAAGAACAGCAAGAGAATAGAAATGCACTTTAGAAGAGCCTAGGCCTTAGAATAAGATGGCATGTGCTTGTAAGGTCTGGCTTTGTGGGAGTCTGAGTATCCGAGGAAAAAAGCTGCCATTATGTACGCAGCTAGCTCTATAGTTATTCTGGCTGTGTTCTAAGTTAGTCAGAAAGACTGCATGACTACAAGTTGTACCAGCTCACCTTTATAGCTTAGAAAAAGAGCTGACTGAATCATTATGTTCTAACTCAGTTAAGAGGGAAAATAGCGTCAGAGTTTGCACAGAATTCTCTCTGCTTCAGAAAGAGGAACAGACTACAGAGCTCTACAGACAGCAAATGGATGGATGTCAATATCGTAGCAGCTGTACAACCTAGCACTAGAATCCAAATGCTCTGACTGCTGGATCACTGTTCAAAATGTCTTCTGCTCACCCCAGCCAGACTGTTTAAGCAAGCTGACTTTTCCTGATGACATCAGATTAGATGATGTCTCTCATGTTAATCCATGACTTTTTCTTCTACTAGCAACCATTGCAATGCAATAAGAGTCTAATGTTGTCCTCCATATTGCCAGTGAAGTCTGAGCATCCAAGAGAGTTTCACATGGCAAAGCATTACAGAACAAATATCCTACTGGAAAAGTAATCCATTAAGGTGTGCTCCATAGAGATGTAAAGTGTGGAGCTAACTCGATGAATATGGAACTGCTTTCAAGACTAGTGAAATCTTCTGTTCAGTTATGATGGGAAGCTCATCCTGAATATTCACATATCTACTAATTTATTGCAAGAAAGTATCACACATATAGATTTTTTGGCAAGTGTTTTAGAATAACTGCCCTGGGAATAAAATGCTTGTGTTCATTTTTGGAAATAAAAATCTTGCCTTCCTGTATCTTGCAACATTTTTACTGTTAGAAAATGCCACATGCAACTGGTATTTAGTATAATTCAGACACTGTTCTATGGGAAACTCTGACACATAAACTTTCCAACAAGACAGGCTGTAGCTATCCTCTCTACTTGTTTGTGTTATCCATGCCAGCAGGATTATAATTGGACTGCCTGATTTTCTGTGTTTGTCCTCCTACTTGTAGTGTCTTCTCTTGAATTGTAAACCATATGGAACATGTATTGCTCTTCTTAAGAAATGTCTGGTACATTGCATAATGGGCTTGAGGGATTACTAAACTGTAAATGATGGTTTGAAGGTATATTGTTATGAACAGACTGTTTTGAGTTTTCTGATAGGCAGTGGGAGAACCATCTCTCGGGTGTCTTTTTTTCCTTAAATATACTGTTTCCTGGTGTATTTTTTACTGTAATAAAGATCAGTAACTTGCTTTTTAAACTAACATTGACCACACAGGTTCAGGAAAAGGACAGATGCCTTTGATAAGAAGATGTGGGAAGGGGAAAAGTTTGACCTTAGCTTAGACAGAAGATGTTGCATGGCTGGAGTAGAAGACACTTCTTGGCAACATCAAGACATGGATTTCTCTTGTTTTCACTACTAAGATTTAACAATAACCTTTTTATAAATCCTACTTGATATCTTGTGTTCACTACACATGAAAGGGAAAACCAACAGTTCAAATTTCACCTGGGCCTTCTGAAAATGTTACAGTAGCTGACATGTGAGTCCATGAACAGAAGACTGTAAGGACTCCACCCCCATCAGATGAGGCTCCTTTTCTGAATAAATATATTCATAGCAGCCTTCCAATATCTGAAGGGGACCTGCAAGGATGCCGGGGAGGGACTATTCATCAGGGACTGTAGCAATAGGACAAGAAGTAATGGGTTTCAACTTAAACAGGGGAAGTTCAGGTTAGATATGAGGAAGAAGTTCCTTACTGTAAAGGTAGTGAGGCACTGGAATGGGTTGCCCAGGGAAGCTGCGAATGCTCCATCCCTGGCAGTGTTCAAGGCCAGGCTGGACAGAGACTTGGGCAATCTGGTTTAGTGTGAGGTGTCCCTGCCCATGGCAGGGGGGTTGGAACTGGATGATCTTAAGGCCCTTTCCAACCCTAAACATTCTATGATTCTGCCCCTAAAGGAGAAGCCAGGTATGTAGCTAAACTTTAAACTGGCATCATTGCACATTTAGAAATTATCACCTGTAACTCAATTGTTTTTCCACAAGTCTGATATGTGTATCTGTATAAATCTATGTATTGCAAAAAAGTGTATTTGCAACTTCTTAATGGTCTGCATAAATTCACACCTGCAAAGTTACTTTGACCTACAAAGTCACATCTGAATAACTTTGTAGCAGAATATATTACAGAGCACACTGCAATGTGGTAAAGCATTTTGCTTTGTACAGTGCTCTGCTAGGTGAATGACAAAGGCTATGTACTGAACTGCTACAGGTTTTTTCTACTTCAAGATTCTGAAGAAGCCAAATGACCCTTTTCTATTCCCTCTGGAAATTTGTCTAGCACAGTCACCTACTCTTCCTGTGTGAATAAGAACAGGGATATAAATGCTATTTCTGAATTCATATGATACACAAGGTTGTAAGAAATTTACCTGGTGCTTTAATGCAAAGATACTCTTTTGAACTTGGGCATAACTGTGGGCACATTAACTAGAACAAAATATTAGACAAGACGGCAACCGTGATGTGTGTGAACACTGTTGCCTTATTTGATAAAGCACAAGCAGTACAATTTTAGCGTCAGAATGCTTTGGGCTATTTTTATTGCTCCTTCTGTTTCATTCTGGATCTAACTGTAATATAAGTAAATCCCTTTGCAATAAAACATGCAACCAATCATAATATAAAATACAAAATGTGTTTGGAAGAAAATTTCCTTGAAAAGCCCAAGTGCTACCATTGGGGAAATTGGAGACTTTTATCACCACTCTGGAAAGAGTTGCCTTCCCTCCCATGTGTAGCAAGTCCTCTACACTCACAGTGCATTAACAGAATGCTAGCTAAGGAGGTCCTTTGTTTGCAGTAAAGAGGCTTTTAGCAGTAAAACAGTTGCTATGGCATTTAAAGATATGTAATTTTTCAGATGTCTTTTAGTATCTTCAATCTGGATGTAGAATTAGAATAAATACTTTTTCTGGGGGGGCTGGGGTGTTAATGATGTCTACCTCAGATCTCCACAGGGCTTATTGTTGCTGTGTTTAGTCTACAGGTGGGCCTGATTTCCTTCCTTGTCTCAGGATTCTGGCTCTGCTTTGGGTCACATTTGAAGCATTGAGAAGCAGCACAGCTGACTAGTGTGAGAAAGATGAAATCATGAGCAACTTGTTGTAGTGGAAGCTGTCCCTGCCTGTGGCAGGGGCTTGGAACTAGATAGTCTTTAAGGTCCTTTCCAACCCAAACCTTTCTGTGATTCTGAGTCTCAAATACCCACCTTGATTTTGTATTCAGAAATCATACTAAAAATTGGGAAAGAGTGGGGAGGGAATGGTATTTAAGGGATAGAAAGAAAATTTACAGTTTCCCTTCTTCGCAGTAACCAAATTGATCTGGACTCACAATTTGGCTATAAATTGAGAGATTTCTGTGTTTAGTTAACAGCCTGAGCAGCAAAGAAAGATGCAGAATGGCTTTTTGTGAGGAGGGGTATGACACATGATCTCATGATATTTTATATTGCTTTTTCTTCTGCCATCCATGCTGGAGCATGTCCTTCCCCTTCCAAGAACTCCTGACTAATCTGTACGTTTCCCTATAGACATTTAAGAAAGTCTATCATTCAGTGAATGAGAACACTCTTTCAACTGCTGACCTGCCCCATGAAATAACATTATCACAGAAAAAATCTAAAAAAAAATCTCCATCATATTTTCTCTCTTTTTTATTTTTTTCCCATAAGCCTGCTTATTATTCTGCACCCTTTGGGCACATATATTGGTCTATTTTGCAGGTTCTTCATGAAAGAAACACGTTACTTGTTATCCATTGTATGTTTTAGTGTACTGCTCATGGAGACAGCCACCTGGTCTGGTGCAACTGAAACAGCACTCTCCTCCCTCACTGCTTCTCTCTGTCTCTTCACATCAGACCTGACCTTCCCTTC
Organism: Melopsittacus undulatus; assembly: GCF_012275295.1. Taxonomy (NCBI): domain Eukaryota; kingdom Metazoa; phylum Chordata; class Aves; order Psittaciformes; family Psittaculidae; genus Melopsittacus; species Melopsittacus undulatus. Next base: position 92,940,451 of record NC_047530.1, read on the forward strand.
CCTCAAGTTACCCTCAGAAATTCTTCTTCAAAATACTGGGAAAAAAAAGCTTAGTCTATCCTCTAGAGACTCTGGGATTGAATGATGGCCTCCTAGCCTTACTTGTAGGCTTGCAAGCTTCAGCCCTGATCACCCATTCAAGGCACTGTTGAAAGTGGCCACATTTGGTAGTTACTTTCAGCCTCTCCTCCTCTTCTCCCCTGGCACAGCATTTGAGCCACTTGTTCTTTGCAGGCTGATTTGAGAGCCTTGGCTTCCCTTCCCCACACCAGTCATCAGCTTTGCTGCTTCCCAAAGGTGGAAGGCTGAGGCAGTTAGGATGATCAGACCTCCTGTTTGCCAGTGGCTGAATCTCCCCTTTCAGTCAAATCTACAGGAATGAAAGAAGAAGAGATTGGGAGAGGAGGAGAAGAGCCAGTTCCTAGCCAAGTGCAGGAACAACAGAGAAGAACAGCTGCTGAGCATGAGGCAAACTATGCCTGAAGTCTGTAGGGCTAAATCATGCATGCAGTAAAGTTTCATTTCATATCCCTATGTGGTTACAAGACTAACCACTGTGCCTTGGCTCCAGCCACTCAACATGGGGTCAGTGCTTATAAAACTTAATGCCCTCCAGAGATTAAGATGGCTGAGTTGAGAAGATGTTTTTACTCTCGTGTTTTTACTCTTCCCTGTTTAAAAACAGAAGAGTGAAAACAGCAACAAAAATCAAACAAGAAACTGTTCTTTGAGCTGCGAAGCTAATGAATCCTGCAGTATGTCCAGGAGCCCCAGTTACTGACTGTAATGTGAAAGGTCACTGGACAGAAAGATGGCAGCTCAAGAGCAGTAATTACGTTTTTTCTTCTTACAGCTTTCCTTCAGTGAGGAAGTTCATACAGATCTTCTCTCCCATCCCCCCCTCCCAGACAATCTCACATTACTTGTACAACCTTAATATCTTTAAGACTGTTATCTCAAAAATCAGCCCATGGATTCAGAATGGTGCAGACTAGTTGATAGTGTGATCATGTAGGCTTTGATTTCTTTAGGATATCAGGTTATGGATTACAGATGGCAGACCCACTGCCCATTCTTTGGAAAATAAGTTAATTTCTCTCTGTTTCTCTTTCTTTGTATTTAAATAATAATAATGGCATTTGTCTATTCCCACTAGCAAAATTGTAGAGACCTTGTATTGGGTCTGACTGAGGTGGAGTTCATTTTCTCCACAGCAACCCTCATAGTGCTGTACTTTGTATTGGTAGCTAACAAGGTGTTGATAGCACACCAGTTGATCAGTGTTTATAAAACATCAAGGCTGTCTCTCCAACATTGCCCCCTCACTAGTAGGATGAGGATGGGCAAGATCTTGGGAGGAGACATAGCTAAAACAGCTGACCCAAACCAACCAAAGGGATATTCCATACCATATGGAATCTGCTCAGCAAGAAAAGCTAAACAAAAGGAGGAGGAGGAATGGTGTTCATTATCACAGTGTTTGTCTTCTACAGCAACCACTACACAGACTGAAGCCCTGCTTCCCAGGAAGGGGCTGGACATCACCTGCTGATGGGAAGTAGAATATAATTCTTTTGTTTTCTTTTGCTTCTGCACATGGCGTTTGCTTTTACTTTATTGAACTGCCTTTATCTTAACCTACAAGGGTGTTTTCATCTCATTTTCTCCTCTCCCTGTCCTGCTGAAGAGAGGTGCAATAGAGCAGCTTGCTGTGCAACCAGAATCCAGCCCAGGTCAACCCACCACAAACCTGTAGTTGAATGCAAAGGAGTTTTAATTATTGCTATTCTGGTAAAAAGCAAAGGAAATAGACTATCTGCTACAAACCTATCGATCAACCTTCTCACTTCTTTCCATTTTATTATGGGCTGAATAATGTTTAAATTGTAATGCATAAGAAAAGAAGTTGAGTATTAGGTTTTCTTCTCATATCCTCTTATAACACTTAAAAATAACCTAACTTCAAATGTCTTATGGGTGAACTTGAAATAAAATTTTAAAAGGCCTCACGGGACAAGAAAAATAATAAAATTGAAATCAGTAGTCTCTCACCTCTTATTTCAGTAGCTGCTGTGCCATTTGACCATGCTGTCCATTTATTCCTGTGTTTGCCAATTTCCTGGACTTTGCATATATAATGTCCTTGATCTGTTTGCTGGAGACTTAGAATAAGAAATTTGTACATAGTTCCATGTTTCTCTTTAAGAAGATGAAGTCTTTGTTTGTGGAAATGTTGAGTATAATTTCCATAATATTGGACAGACCCAAACTTTGTCATTTTGATCATCAGATACTCCTGAGTAGGTGATGCAGCGAAGACCCACCGCACAGCCAGCAAATTGTCTGTCTTTCTCTTTTGAGAAATGTGGCAGTAGAGGGTAGCATTATCTCCCTCAGAGTATCGCACTGTTGGTCCCGGAGAGACTGTCACATTTAAAGCCTCACAAACATCTGCAAAGGAGATAAAAGATGGTGAGAGCCCTCCATGCTGGCCCAACAGTATCTGTCCCAGTGTGCAAGTCCACAGCAGGTAAACTGATGGCATCCATTCAGTATGCAGCAATTTAATGAGCTTTTACAACCTGACATCTGTGACTGTTTAACTTGGTATGAGGCCCTCCTTCAGTGAGTCTCCTCTAGTATTCTTGCTGTTGTTAATAAATAAGATAGGGCTGAAGTGAACACCTTGCTGCTCTCATAAGCTCAACATCACATAATCTTGTATCAGTCTGAACAAGTGTTAGTCTAGAACTAGATTGGAGTAAGAGCCAAGAACATCTTATGCAAAGCTGTTCCATGACCAGCTATTCCAACGATTTGCACCCTTCTCAGGATTTCCAGGCTAAATTGTTTCAGTAGCCACCTTATGCCTATTTTTCCTGTCCCAACTTTAAGGTTAAATAGTGTTTTATTCTCTAGCCCTTATTTTCTGAAAGCAGTTATCTGATGCTTCAGCCATTGCTTTGTTGACCTGAAGAAGCAAAGCTCTGTTAGTCTCCTTTAGCAAAGTAGTGTCTTCATTTCCCTGTTCACCTTAATAGCCCTTCTCTCTATTGGTTCCTGTTTAAATTTTGGGTTTGATTGTAATTATTTACATCTTTTTCTAATGTGGGTGACTGGAATTATAGACAGTGTCTGGAAAGAAGCTCTCCAATGTACTGTGTAATAGTCATGGTACTCCCAGTTTTGTCTGGGACATACCTTGCCTGGTATATCCCAGAATTATGTTGTCCTTTCTCATGATATTTCCACATGTAATTATATGTCAGTTTAAAATTAAATAATAAACTTGAGCATATTTCCTTCTTTGTCAAATTCTTACTAAAGAAACTCTTACTAATCCTGAAGTATGTGACTTTGCTTTACTAAGTTCTGCTCCACTTTTGTTAGTTGGTCATCAGTTTTTCCTACATGCTATCCCACTCCTATGCTGACTTTTTAAGGTCACATAATTTCATTGTGCATGCTTCTGTTTACTTCTTTTAGATATCATTTGTGCAAACCTTACATGATGCTGTTGCATAGATTATCGCTGAAAGACTGCTAATGTCTCTATATGACTGTAACCAGCTCCTCACTTTGCAGTTCTCCATGTCCTCTTCCTGTTGTTATTAAATGGTCACCTCAAGCCTGGGTTAAATCTGCAGATTAGTCCTTCTGACTACAAATTCAAATTAAACTGATGTCATTTGCATGACAAAATATGACATGAGATTATATTGGGACAAATATTTATTCCATTGTTCCATTTATTTCTGACTTTTTTTTTTCTGTTCTTCATCATCAGTTTAGCTTAAGCCAGTTGTCTCTCTGCTTTACTCCTAACAACAGCCAGTATAGGTGAAGGCTGAAAGAAGTCCATACCTGTTCATTACAGGAAATTTTTTTTTTCCTGACCTAACTGATTTATGCTACTGGTTTCCTGAGTCATGGGAATCAATACTTGTTTTATTTCCTTCCTAAGGCATGTTAATAATGTTCTTACTAGTCATATCAGAGACTGATCTTTTTTTTTACCAATGGTATATTGTGGTAATGTGTTTCCTAAACGACTTGTAATGTGTAACCTACTGGTCTAGTGGCATTCACCAGGGAGAGCACCATATTTCAACAGTGAGCAAGCACACTCTGCAATGCACTCTGCAAAGCATGAAATGTCCTCTAAAATGTGAATATTAAGCTTCCTGTTATGTGAATATACTGTAGTCAAATACTAATGAGAATTGCAAATCTGGGAGAATTATTTTTCATTTCTATACGCTTTTCTAGCACATCAGCTAGGAACATTTTAACAAAGGGGGTGAGCGTTTTGTCAGTCTTTTGTCTGACATCAGCTCCTGAAACCCAAACATATATTTATCTTCAAAATAAGCAAGTAAAGTATTTCCATGCTATTTCTGAGACAGTATTGGAGACAGAGACACTGTATTTATGTTCCCAATGAGGCCATGAAAGAGAGTGGTGAATTGTAGCACCTTACTTAAAGTAAATCCACTAAATTAGTTACATTGAACATGTTTGAGAAGAACCCTATGAAAATTAATAGTACAATAATTATTTTGGTTTTATTTTAAATACACAGAGTGATATATTTTTTTCAAGTAGACATTATTTTTCTTTATGAATGAGAAAATAAGTTGTATAAAGGAGGAGTTTCTAAATTCTTTTAAGAAACTGCTACTGAGCATGGCCTAGAGTATTGATATAATTATTTGTACATGATGCTTGTGTGTGCAACTCTCTGAGTGCCAAAGCAAGAGATTATTTTGGATTGTAGAAAGCACACAAGTAAACCAGGATGTTAAAACTTAAACTTAAGGCTGAATACCACAAAAAGCTTTCCAGGAATGAAACTCCAATTATTACTTGCTGAAGTTACCTGACCTTGGTGTTTTACAGGCAGATGTGAAGATGGCTGCCCCTGCCATCAAAATAAGATCAAATTTTGAAGTTTATGCTGCTCAGTAAATAAGTTTAAGACTTTCAGCACTTTTGGGGTTCTCATAAATACTTGGGCTGTAAATATTTAATAACTAAAAAAATGTGGTTTGGGTAAATGAAGAACACAAACTTTTCTACTGAAATTATGAACATATTGTGAAAAACTGTAAAGAAAAACAATTATGTCATTTTCCTGACATGTGAACTTCTTGTTTGAAAAAGCTGGCTAGGATTAACTGTCGAATAGAGTCCCAAAGTAAAAGGCCAAAGAATCATTGCTTAATTCAAAACTAGGCAGAACATAGTGCCAAGAAGTACTCAAGAGAAAATACAGAAGAACTCAGATACAGTGATGATGGAAATCTGTGCAAGAAGATAAAGAACCATTGTACATGGAGTCTCTGATCCCTTTCTATCTGTTTACACTCATACAAACATTAGTATTTTACACCTAAGGCTCCTACTTTTCCTCTGGGGTCATGCCTTTTTTCTAAGGAAATACCAAATTTTGCATGCTTCATGTTGTCTGATTAGTGGGAATACATCTCCTTGTCTTCCTTTTGCAGCTTCAGTTGGTGTGGCTGTACAAGTGCAGCAATGGGGAGAGTTTTGGAAATCTCCTTATTCTTTTACTGTGATCTCATCTTATGTTGAGCAGTGTCAGGTGATGCTTTCTTTAAAATAGAAAAACAGTGTCCATTTGACTCTATCCTCCCAGTGCCTTTGGAGCAGGGACAGTGGTGAGTTTTGGAGGAAAGAGGTCATTTATGTCTTATGTGGAAAGAAAAAGCTTCATTTAGGCCTCCCAAACACTACTGGAAATGTTCCTCTTGTCTTTAGCAGGCACTGAATCAGCCCCAGTGTGAGGTTTACCCTTGTAATAGGCACCCTGCCAACACAGGAGACTCCTCCACAACTTGAGAGCAGGCTTGTGTGCCAACAGAGCACTGAATTTCTAGATTTCAGACTACTGTTTCAAGTGAGGAATCACTGTTTTTCTTCTCCTGCCTTCCCAGTATATCATGATGTAGCCACTCAGGTGGAGCTCACCACAAGTTTTAGTCGTGCTTTTGCTTAGAAAGGGAAACTATTTATAGAAAAAGTAAGAAGAGTGAGTCAAAGACTTGAGGATTCCTTTGCAGTGTGCTTAATCATTACATACATGTCTCCTTTTGCAATCAGCCCACTTAGTTGCCCCCATCCCAGTGTTTTAGCTGTTTATTTCATTGGTATCCTTCATCTGCATGGCTCACTACCCTGTAGGGAATCAGTGAAGGTTATTGCTTGTTAAAGTCTGTTTTGAAAAGTCGTATTTTGAAAACAGTCCACTTCTGCTTACACCAGTTCAATTCCAAGTATTAGCTAGGTTAGACTTTGTTGTCTGCCCTGTTACATTGCAAAGCACTTTGACAGCAGACAGGAGCAACAAATTATACTTTCAGAAGCCAGAAACCTGTCATTGCGAGGGTTGTCCCCTCTCTCTGTGCTAGATTTGCAGCAAAGGACCCTCAGTCACTGCTGGGTCCTTGTATTTGGTGAGTAGTTTCAGTGTGGCTGTGTTTTAGTGGAAGAACCCCAACTACATAAGTGGAGATAGGAGTAGAGTTGCAACTGTGCTCACAATCCAGATTTAATGTTATGTATCAGACCCTCTTCCTTCTCACATGGAGTCTGACAGGCAGAACCTACAACCCATCATTCCTCAGGGCTGAGAGCAGTCTTATCCTCAGCCCTTGGTGACAGTTGAGGGGTCAGAGGCGTGCCATCAGGGTATCTCGGATCTGATCTCAGATTTGCAGATGGGATGGCTTTCATCTGTGTTGTAGTTTGTTCTGTGAAACAATGTTACTGTCAAAGCCTGCTTTATTTTGACTCCTCTACAATTAAAAAGTAAGAAGAGCAGATGAGCCAGGAAGAAGCAAAGCTCTTTGTTTAAATGAAAATAATTAGTAGCTGGCTAGCAAGATCAACAACAGCAGCCAGCTGGTTTCATCTGAATTGATCTGTCTGCAAGTTTCACAAGTCTGAGTCTCCTTCTCAGGGAAAGCTTCTACACTGACTAAAGATGGACTTGAACCAAACCTCTGCCTCCATCATCTGCTGCCCTTTTGAGGCGAAGATTCAAGTTGAATCTTGAACTCTTGAATAAGCAGGGCTTCCTTACTCCTGAAACCCTCACTGCACCTTGAAGCTCAGATCCTGCCTCTGTGTCTCTGTTGCAGCTTTAGGACAAAACACTGGCCAACGCAACTTTGATTTTGGAGGGATAAAGGACTTGAACGACGAAAGATTTTACAAGTAACCTACAGGTTCTGTTTCGCTGGATGTCTATGGGACATAGGAACCTGTGGAAAAAAACAATGCCGAATCTGTCTTTGCCTTAGCTTTGCCTGCAGTTCCCCCGTGAAGCTCAGCGTTGTCCCGCCTGGCACAGCAGGCAGCGGAGAACGCGTTTCCATAAACTTCTGCACGGGAAAGGTTTTCTTTTTTAAGTCCACAGTTGCGGGTCAGGTCGCTGTGCAGAAACGCTGCCGCCGGGAGCCCGGGAAGCGGCGGCACAGCGAGGTGCGGGATCCCCTGGCCCTGGGGGATGACCCGCCAGCTGCTGGGGACTGCCGGGCTTCCCCGAACATCCCTGTAAGCTCCCTCTCCTGGAGCCCGAGCTCCAGGCGCTGCCGCTGCTCGGGGCCCTTCCGCCAGCCCCGCTGCCGGGGGAGCCCGAACACAGCTCCAAGGCAAGAAGGGGAGTGCGGCAGCCCGCGGCTGAGGGGTCTGCTCGGTACCGGCCGCTGAGCGCCCGCGGTGCCGCTTACCTGGGGCCGGGGCCGAGGCCAGCAGGGCGGCCAGCGCCGTGGCCAGGAGGCGCATGGCCCGCGGGGCGCCGGGTCCCGTCCCGTCCCGTCCCGTCCCGTCCCGTCCCTCTCTGCGAGCTGCCTCACTTCTCTCCTTCCCAGCCTGTCGCCTCCTGCCCGCCCGGTCCTCCCTCCTCTCTTTGCCTTTCATCTCCTCCCCTTTCTCCTCCTTTTTTTTTTCCGCTTTCTTCCTTCCCTCCCTACTTTTCTGCTCTTCCCGCTGTCCTGGCTCCCCCTACTCAGCTCTCCTCCTCTTTTTCTCGACTTCTTTCCCTTTATTTTCTGCCCACTGAGCTCAGGCCTGTGGGGTGGCACTAGGGCTAGATAGGGCTGTCACCCTTTCCCCGTGCACACATCCCCTGTCTAAGGACACTGGTCTGTACATATGGTAAGTGGGAAGCTCCCCTCTCTAAGGACAGAAAGCCTCTTTGCAAGAAGGTGAGAGGCTGGCAGTTAGGGGTTGTGGGGCAGGGTGGTGGGATGGGAAAGGCTGTTATGCATCTTCCCTGCTTTCCTGGAGGTGTTTGAAATTCTGCAGGCCCTCATGACTGTTCCCCACTCCTTTACTGGAATAGCACCATCATTTCTAAGCATTTTTAGTTAGTGCTGTCTCCCTTCCCAGGAGTTCTCTTGGTAGCAGCATGGGAGTAAGGAGATCTGCTGGGCAGGAATGGCCCATCAGCAGGCATGAGTATGGATGCTGTAGGCTGTTTGGACACATGTACCAGGACATTACACACAGTGCTCTGGTGCTTGGAGGATTTTGCCCTCTGCTATGGCAGCAGAACTACTGGCCACTGGCAGCCACCCTCTGTCGAAAAAAGTCCTAAATTTACTGATGTTAACATCTTAAAGTACATCACCCCAAGGTTACTGTGCTTATTTTGCCAAATGGGTATATAATTCTAGGCCAGAAAGGACAAGAGATGTTGCCACCTGGCAGTCTACTCCTGCCCATTCCCTTTGCTCCTTTTGAAAATATTTGTCACTTGAAAGCCCACAAATCTCCAGAGACATAAACTTAATCTTTCTACTAGAAGATATGATGGGTTATGACTGATTTTAGTGTTCACATTTTGTGAAGTGTGGATGATACACTTTGGCACTCCTGCTTCCCAGGATAGGGCAAGCAGGACCGATATAGCTACCCCACCCCTCTCCTAGTAATCAGACAGGATAATACATGTCTGCTTTTAAGCATCATGGAAAATTTAGGGTGTGTTTCATATGATACTTATGAGACTGAACACTACCTTTAATATAATGCAACCCATTTACTTCAGGAATGGATTTTTGTGTCTGTACAGCAAATGCTCCTTTCAAGAGAATGACAGATCTGGATTACGAAGAGAACAACCAGCAGAGCTGAAGAAACAGAGGGAGTTGTTAAAAGTTGTACTGCCTGGGGAGCTAATTAAGATTTGTAGATTCAAGTCTACCATAGTAAAAGGAAATCCTAACAGAGATAAGCTAATTCAAAAAGAAACAAACTCACAAAAGATCTAACAGCAATTATTTAATTTGATAGTCCTGATGAAAGCTCTGTCTCAGGAAGTCATTGGACTGCCAATTGAGAGGGAAACCAGAGATAACTGATTTCGCATGCTCTTCTCCAAAGCATTTTCAGCTTGCCATTGTCGAAGAAACATGTTAGTCTGGATAGACATTTTAGGCCTTCTCACATAACTCTGCTAGCTTCAATCATGCCTTATTCTATATCTCATAAATTCCTTCAGTCTACTAATCTTTTAATGGCGTGAACAAAATAGTGATGTAAAGATATCAATAAGGACTGCCTAAGCTCTCTTGTGAGTGCTGGACAGAGCTTACATATGTACTGTGAAAATCAGTACCAATGTTTGTCATTGTTTATCAACCATCCCAGTTACCAGTGCCACTAACAGTTCTTTTAACTGCATCAAGAACCCAAATGAGCTTTGTGGCAGAGCTAGATCAATCAATTGGTGAGAAGGCTTCATATGATGTATTTGCATGTGATAGAAGACAAATAGAAAGAGTCAGGGACACAACTGGGCATCTCCAGCCTCAAGTGTGTGACAGTTTACTGAAAATATAGTCTTTCTGTTGTGTAACTTGTGATCTCTGTACCTTTGAAAGCTCCCTGTGTGTTGTGGGTTCTCTCTTTTGTGTAGAATTATTTAGTTAATTTCTCCCACACTGAAAGATCTCCATTAACGTAAGAACATGAGAAACATTCCTTATTTTAAAAGGGACATTTCTTTCAAATTTCAGAACTTACTTTTACAAGTGGTTTAGGTCTAAAGTCTTCTACTTGCTATTGCATAAATAAGCTCTGATATATAAGTCTGCCCTTATAGGTGTTTTACCAAGGGAGAGTTTTCATTTTCATAGCTATGAACAGGATCCATAAGCTTCTATGCACAGATTTCTCTCTTGCCCCTGAAATGTACCACTAGCAGCATTCATTAGGCATCCCAGCACCTAACATAAATAAATAAATAAATAAATACACATTTTGCCAATCTCTTGGAATATACTCATGGGCCAGACAGCACCAATCAGGCCAGTGAGCTGTGAGGAAACAGGCTGCTGGCCTCCCATCTTCTCAGATTCGCTGCTGATGAGTTGGTTCCAACCTCTGGGCTGCACCTGAGTGATCTGTAGCCTTCCAGTGTGCTTGGATTGGAAGGGCTTGCTAATGGACTGAGGCAACCTGCATGAAATGTTGCAGTTACATGGTTTTCATTATTTCACTGTTAAAATCCTTCAATCCCTTTACAGCAGCTGAGATGTTTATGCTTTTGTAAAATGTTGAAGCTTGTTGCACTCTTACCTGATACCATCACAGTTTACCCATATACCAAAAATTCCAGAGTCTAAATGAACATGCAATACAATTCCCTTCTTCTCTTTCCCCCACAGGCCAGATACACAGTTCTGTGAGCCAGCAGACATCCCTTAGCCTCTCTGAAAGTGTGCTGACGCACATGAGAGGAGCCTCTGACCCCAGGATATGGGTTTCTCAGCTTTGGCAGCACCTTTGTGGCCTCATTTCCTGCCGGAATGGGTCTGTTCTGATGAGGAAAAGTGCCTGATCAGCACTCCAGTGCAGCTGACACAGCTCAGACTGCCTGTTGGCTCAGAGCTTGGAGCCCCTTGCTCCCTGGGGCAGTGTTATTGAAGTCATCAGCCTCAGTCACTCTGGATGAGACCTGCTGTGCAAATCCCCTTTGCCTCTCTGCAAAGTCACATCTATCAGGAGAGGTAACCACAGCCTCTTGGCTTGTGCTGTCCCATTCTCCCTCCCTGGCTGCTGTTCTTCACTTGCCTTCTTTTATTGGAAGGTCTTACTAGTGTTCCCAAATCTGTCTCCTGCAGGATTCCTCTGATCATAATAATGGCTTGCCCTTACAGCAACATTGCACTGCAGCAGTAGGATACAGTAGCATCCATTGCAACTCACACAGGGCTGCTTTGGCTGTACTCTAGCCCTGGAGAAAATGTCTCCACGACACTGCAAATCTCATCATGTGTAGGTGGACTGGGGTGGGTTGATCACCTGCTTTCATAACTGATATATTTTTAAGGAGAGTTATGCTTTTTCTGGGTGATGTATGGGAGTTTGCTACACACCTGCAACAATAAACTGTCTCTCTGAACTTTACCTGGGCCCATCAGCACAGCTACAGCTTACCATCCCCCCACTCTTCAGACAGTACCTGCCTGCCTGAACCTTATCACAGAGACACGAATTATGGCCACATCTGCTTCAGAATCCAGGAGCTGGTAGCTCCCAAGATCCAAGGAATCTGAATTATAAATGAATGTTCAGCGATTAGAGATGGATAAAATCCAAGCCAATTCCATGTTGCCAAGCACACAGGGAATTTGGATCTGTATCTGAACTTTTCCATCCGTTTGATGAGCAAAATTAACTTCAATCTGTAACAGTGCAAAACTTGTGTTTTAGGATTAAAAACTGTACCCTGCTATTTTTTCATGGCTATTCTGTGGACTGATATGTAGGAAATGCTGTCTTGTGGATCTAGCTCCATGCCAGTGGCAGACACTGTGTAAAACTTCCAAAATGTAAGCATCATGGGTTTTAGCTCTCTGAACATCATGTAATGTTTACACTGTGTTTGGGGCTTAGATGCTGGTTTACTTGTTGCTATTTATTTATGACTGATTGGCAAGTTGATAGGTAGGGTGATGTTGTTATTGAAGATATCCTTTCTGCCAGTGTAAGCTGTCCTTCCTCCATTCTCTTTTCCTTTTTCTTTCAGGGTTATGAAAGATACTGATATATCTGCCTAGGACCTGATGTTTCATGTAGAGCAGCCATACTTTCCTGGGTAGGTGAAATCCTTATTATTGATGCTGTAACGTCATTTTTCCATTTTCTCTTTCTTCAAATCAGAGCACATTTAATTTGGGAAACTTGCTTTTGTTACTACTTTTATGATTATGTTTGGGACTACATAAAAGCACATGGGATTTATGATGTTTTTCTTAGCTCTTGCTTCAAGTTTGATCATTCCAATTTGCAGGGCACTGCTAATCCTCAGAAAAAAAAATAAGAAAGATATTTGTGGGTGTTTTGCAAGAGTGTCATGTGTACTTTCTGGGTTATTAGGTTTGTGTAAGAGTTGAAACCTCATTAAGTCTTACTCTATGCTCTTCACACAGCCTTTCTTGGCATCAGATTTAAAACTTCATAGCCATAATTTGCCTCTGGATCTTCAGCCTAAGAGATGCCCCACTGCCTGCTTGTCGACAGGAGATGTAAGAATGACTTTACTGGGAAAGAGCAATGATCCACTTAGCTCAGTGCCCTCTTTCTGGAAGTAGCCTATAGCGAGTACTTAAAGTGTAGTAGGGGCAGGGCAAACACAATACCTCAATACTGTGGTATTCTGTTTGCCACAATACCACAGGAGACTTCTAGCTTCATATGGTTTGCAGCACTCACTGTCTCAGCAAGACATTGCATTTCAGACCATCACTGATCAGACCTAACCACATTACATGCTCCTTTGTCACTTTGTTCAGGGCTGAAGGGACAGAAGTTTTCTGGTGTATCCCTCCCCCCTCGTTAAGAGTGGCTCCATGGTTCCCACAGTACTAGGTATGGCCATGATAGGAATAAAGCTTAGTGATTACAGAGGATGGATTTTCTGGGCTGATCATGAAAGAATCACTGAGACCACACAGGGACATTCCAACAGCCACTGCTGTCAGTTGGCAGTACGTGGCTCATGAAAAGTCACACCACATAAGCAGCAAACTAGTATCGGAAGGTGTACTGTACTTGTCTAGCAGTTGCCTGGTTATGTTTGGATTTATTGTCTCAAGTTTTCAAACCAGCCACATTTCCAAGTCAACTAATGTAGCCTGGACATATCTTAGGAATAAAGGCTTTCACACTAAGTCCTTGGGTCTACCTACTCCTGCTCAGGCCAGAAATACAACAAGAAGGGCATCTCTTGCCTGCACTTGATATTTCAGGTTTGCCCTTACTCAGCTGCATCAATTGAGGAGAAAGATGAAGGTAGTGTCCAAGCAGAGAAGTGATTGTTGTGGAATTCATGGTTTGGATTAAAGTAAATTAAGGTGAAGGTGTGGGCAAGATATGAACCAAAACAGCTCAGGTATTGCTCCTGACTGATATCACATTACATTACATACTTTATTCCTACATATTAGTTATCCCTACTTGCAGAGCTATGATATATGCAGAACCTACCTACTCCAGGACGTCTGTTTGGAAAATTGACTCTGAAGCTCATAATTCTAACATGTAAAACCAAATTACTACCTGCACTTTGCAAACTTCTAATTCAGCTTTGGAAAGAGCTGAAGTTCACAGCTGGAACTACAAACTTGGAAAAAACTTACAAACCCACTGGGGAGACCCCAGAGAAGAGCCCAGCAAGGGAGATCACAGCTCTAGAAAACACAGCCTGTGAGGGAACATTGAAAAGCTGGAATTGTTCAGTGAGGCCTGGGAAACATAATAAATCTCCAGGTACTGTAATTCTTTTGCAAAGAGAGGTAATATACAAACATCTATGTCTACTGACAGTAGAATGAGAAACTGTGGATCTAAATCTAAGGAAGCAAGATTAGATATTAGAAAATGTTTCCTAACTATGAGGTTAGTTAAGGGCTGGAACAGGGAAATTTCTCATTGTAAGAAGTTTTTAAATACAGATAAGACAAATATTTGTCAGAAATAGCCTAAGTATACCTGACCAGCTTTTCAGAAGGATGTTGAACTAAATAAGACCTCAAGAACTCTTCTAGCATTGCTTTCTTTGATACTTCCTGTTGTCTCCTTTAATAGAAATACTACATCCATGAACATGCCACAGAAAAGACATTTAAGGTCTTCACATCCCAAGGAACACTTTGACTCTGACCTACTTTGTCCTCCTAAGACAGATAACATCTTGACCTCTTATCTCCATTTTCTACTATGTCCCCTAAGATTTTCTTCTGTTTCTGCTTTTCTTAAGTTTGGATAATAAATCCTGCATCTCTGTGTTTTGCATTTTTTAAAACATTCCAGACTGGAAACAAAGTACCCACACACCTACCCACAGTGCAGCATTTGTTGTTGGAAAAGCAGGGAATCCTTCCCTAACCTCAGGAATGTCCCTGGAAGATGTGATTGCCTTTTGCTCTGTTGTCAGGAATGGTGTCACCACACTTTGGCAGCCACTAACTTAAAAACTGATTCTTTAAACTTAAAAATAGAAGTAAAACCCTACTGTTTCTTAAGGAATTCTTTGAGTAAAGATTTTTATTTAAATCAGTAAGCTCCAGTCAAATTTTGTGTGCTATATAGGGTTGAGTGGTGGTCGAAATTTGATCTCTGAACTTCAGGAGGGGTTATGGATGAGACAAGGGGTTATGTTTCCTGCTGAGCAGTGAAATCATGGACAAATATCCATCCAAATATCCAGCAGGTCCATGAACTACTTCAAAAGTTACCTCACCCGTGTTTCTAAGATAATCTCTCAAAGAACTTTGGCACAGCTTTGAATAACAAAATATTTCATGTCCTTCAAATACTGAGTATTTTAGGATAGGTTATCTTTCATGTTGTAGATGTGGATGTATAATATCTGCCTTTAAGTGAAAAATATGCTGATACTATAGGAAGTTAAAGGCATCTCCCTTGAGCAGCTGTCAGGTGCTGAATATTGTGTGTTCTTCGTCTTATTTCCTTTAAAGATAAAAATAAGGAGCAAAAGAAATGCTTTGACTGATGTTTTTTAAAGTACAGAAGTTCAGGTGCCAGTTGTTCAATGATTCTTTGCAGAGAATGTGAAAGAAGCCACATATTGCATACCGTACATACCGTCTGCTTGGATGCATCCTTTAACCAAACACAGACATTTTTCCTAGCAGTGTTGTGGCCATGTGGATAAAATGTAGAGTTGCCATATCACAAAATTAGTTTGTATTTTTTTCTGCCTAAAAAGTTACCTTGTATAAACTTTCAAATTTGCATTACTTATTGAAAAAACATCTGATTTTTTTCCCTGTATTTCTTTTCTTACATGAGAAGGCAATAGGCAAAATTCCTCATTTATCTTCTAAATCAGGGATAAGACAATTACTCCAACAGCAGGCCTTAGAAAGGCACCAAATTATTTGCACTGTTTGATGGAAGTGGGGAGGTCCTGACCCATTACAATTAGTGATTTGATGAGGTGAATTAGCAGCCAGATCCTTTTTGGCTGTGTCCAGTCTGATTTGCTGGCTCCATGGCTATGTGGAACAATAGTCTGTGCAGGGCGGCAGGGACATGGGCAGAATAACAAGTGAGTATCCGTCAAATTCCTCTGTGCAAGTTCAAAAAATGGTTTATCCTCTGCACTTTTTTAATGATGGAATCATATGAATGATTCTCTGTGACTTAGGCAAGACAGCTTTGAACTCCTGGCAGCATGACAAATGATTTTTCTCACTTATGAAGGTATTAAAAGTTTATTGTGTTGATTTTAAGTCACATGTTGGCAAAGCTCCCTGTTTAGTTCTTTTTTTATTAACTGGATGGCTAATATTTGTGCAGTTTAAACAAAAAAAGCAAACAGGTCCTTGTGGAGAGCCTGTGCATAGAGCATTTCTACTCGGATAGTTAAAATTTGTCAAAAGTAATTAATAATAGGAGTAGAAGGTTATGGTGGGGATTGAAGATGGAAAGTGACAATAAGCAGAGGCTGAGTGCAATGGCAAAGGTTATATGGCAATATGAACTTCAAAATATGAAATTTTAAATAGTCAGATACTGAAAACTTCAGGGAAATTGCCAGCAAATGTTACAACAGCAGTGCTGAGAGTTAGTGTCTCACATTTGGGGTTGACTTCACCAGACTAATGGAGAGTCTCAAAGGTTTGTGTGTCCCTTCATGGTTGTGGAGAAACACAAATGGAAAGGAGGGCCCAGCTCCTTCTCTGGGACTCACAATCATCATTATGATCTTTTAGAGAAATCTGTATCTGAACATAGGTAACCTCTAAGATAGGTGGGTGAAAGCATCTAAATTCTGCTTGAATGGCACATAGGGTATATTAATACCTTGTTGAAGGTCTGCTGGTGATTCTGTTGTTGAGGTCTGTTTCGTTTTTTTTTATGGACTCCTCTCTTACTGTCAGTGCAAACACAGTCAACAATTTGACTGAAAAGAAAAGCTAGCTGTGCAGTAGATGATGACAGTACTAAAAGACCATAATAAAAGCCATGGCATATGACTGTAATTTTCAAAAGGGAGTGTATTTGGACATTGCTCTGAAAAAAAAAAAAAAAGATTGTAGGAAAAATATGGAAGCAGGATACTATCTTTTAAAAGTAATAGCACACCATGCAGTCTCCAAAATGTTCCATAATTGTTTGTGGTGTAGCCTCAGGGTAAGGAAGCATTATCATTGAAAAGAAGTCATTTCAATGAAGCTGGAGATCATAACATTCCACTTACCAGTTGCAAACGCATACTGTCAGAACACAGGTTTACAATAATACAGAGACTTTCTCTTTTTTGATCTGTGTGTAACACTTTCCTTCTCTGACACTGAACTTAGGGAAGTAAATAAAATCAAAACCATACTTAAAGCACTGACTCACAGAAAGCATTATGCTTATATATGTCAAAGGCATATGTTATATTAGTCATTATAATTAAAATAATACATCTGTTTTACAATGAAATGTAATGTGCCACTAATTACTGACATCTGTAGTTCTTTCTGGCTATGATATTTCCATTTTTAAATGTTGCACATTCTGTGGGTTAATAAAATGTGCAAAAGCACATTTAAAATTTAAACTTAAAAATTATAATACCCTGAGCTGTACTTTGATTTTGCTTATATCAGCATTTGTTGTCAGGGAGTTCCTGGCTTTCCATGAGTTGTCTGTTTTGTCCCCTACAGCAGCCAGAACAGATGTTCAACAACTGGACTGATATTTCTTCCCTGCCTTCCCAGAGAAACAGGCCTAAGCTTAGCTCCTTTTTAGGGGAAGGGTAGCTTTCCTGAGTGCCTGTGTCTTGGAGTAATTGTGTTCTTCCAGAGCTTTCAGCACTCTTTGAGAGCTTCCTTATTTCCTGAATGGTGTCCCTAAAGCCTTCTTTGAGTTGTTTTGGTCACTCCTTCTCTGTGCTCAGTCTTGATCAGACTTACTTCCTTAAGATCAGCAATAAGATTTTCCTTCTTCACCAACTCTCAGAAAATTGCCCTGTTTCCAATTTTTTAACTGCCTGTACATCTAATTCTCATAGATCTTTAATGGTCTTTGCCTTTGAACTATTTTATCCTTAGTGTAGTGCTAATACAACTGTTCCTGGCATCACATTGACTTGCATGTCAGAGAGAAAATTAGCAAGCATCCCACAGTTGGCAGCCAAATCATGTTCTGTGGCCACACTGTCCAGATTTCCCCAGAAGTTGCTGCATTGGTGTTGCCATCGATGAATTTGGCAGGCCTTGCTTGCCATCTTGTCAATAATTATGGCTCTCCCATAGTGTAGAATCTGGGCATGGTTTTGGCTCATGTGCTGAGTCACATACTGTTGTTTTGGCCTTGGAGCTCCACGGACAGTTTCTGTCTTGATTTCTTTACTTAAGATGCTTTCTGCATACTGTCATGGCCACAGTACCAGAGCAGCCTGCACTCTGTAAGCTTCAGTTGAGTCTGAGTGACTTCCTTTGCTTGGCAGATTCCAGATGTTTTGCCAAAGTTTATTTCTGGGTCTTTCATGAGCCCATCTCTGACTTCACTCTGTGTGTGTGTCTTAACACCACTGAAGAACTGTCCTCTTATCAGGGTCGTGGTCAGACAATTCTCATCCTCCCCAACTCCTTTTCTCCCTGCTCCAGAAAAAAAATGTTCATATTTCCGGTCTTAGGTTTGTTTTTATAAACTTATAAACTCTTCTTATACTTTTCATTAACAAATGTTGTTCCATTTGTGCATGGAATGCAGTCCTCCTTAAGATTCTGCAATCTGTTTTCATGGTGAGCCTCTTGGCTGTCTTAATTGAAAACTATTAAAAACCTCAAGCATTTGAGATCCAACATTTATCAGAAATAAATTGCCTTTCTGCCTAGTCTCCTTCTGACAGCATTCATTGTTTGTAGCTGTAGAAACTGTGCAGGTCTTCTCTAAGGGTTTTTTCACTAGTAGGGAGTTTACTCACTCCATTATTCATTCCTGCAGAACAGTTTGATTCTCCCTGGTACTGTACTTTGTCCTGAGATAATGCCAAGTCTGGGAGTCTGACAGATCATAAATGTGATGTCCGAACATGTCAACATTGCTCTGAATGAACCTCCATCAAAATTGACATATTCTTCTACATGTGTCAAACCATCACTTTTTAAAGGTACAGCTCCACACATGCTGTGAGGACTCCTTTTTCCCTGGGATATTTACTTTTACACCACTCTTCTCTGTGTTCCACAATAGCATTAAAAGAGCTTAATACAGCCTGCAGCCCAGGGCTGCGAATTCCTCCTAGCTGCTTGCAGAGTGTTAATGGACACTATACAGACCAAAAAAGGACAGAGGGAATCTGTCCCAATAGTTTTTAAAGCTTCACCTCTGCTGCTAATGACACCTTTGAGAGCTCATGAAATAGTTTTCAGATATGGGTCTGGTCTCTGCTAATGCTCATGATTATGAGCATACAAGTAGGATTGCATACTCCAATGGGAAGTTTACTTGGGCAAAATTCCCACTGAGGTCAGCTGGGCTTTCTCCAGAGCAATGCTTGCCTAATAAATCCCTTAATGGCAATAATTATTGAGCTTAGGGTTGTAGTTAAATATAGGAATATTTTAAATTTAAAAATACACAGGCTGTGCTCTCTTCTTGTCTGAAACTCTCTTTCCTGCAGTAATTCCTTCAAGTTACTCCCAGTGTTTGTTGGTGTATAGCTGGGTGCAGAATCATGCCTCTTATTACCACTTGAAATAACTCATTAAAAAGCCTCAGTTTTATACAATTTATTTAATGTATAAGTTTATGGCTTTAAACTAGTGAACAGCATGGCATCTAATGAGCTCTGGACTATCTTAGCCATAAAATAAAATTAAGGAACATTCTTATTTTCCCTAAATGAAGGTGTGATGCCAGAGTGGTTACAACATCTGGCTTTTTGCCAGAGGTATAAGCTCCCTTGTGCCAGCAATGACTGTTCTCAAGACAGAGTCAGATCTTGCTTCTTCAAAGCTTTTATTCACCAACTCAGCTGCAAATGGGTACCTGTTATTCTGGCTGAGAGTCAGATAGGCAGCTACCTGTGATAAAAACCTTTCTGTTTCCTTAAATGTGGTTTACCACAGAGTTGGCAGGTAGTGGTTGTGCCACTATGATGCTGAACTGGCTTGTCTTAAATTGTGGCCATTTTCCTACTACTTCTGCTGGGAGATGTGTATTTCAGCTGTAAGCAAATACATCTTGTGAGCAGCAGAACTGATGAAGTCTGCTTCCCAGCAGATTTGTGTTATATACTTGTTTGACATTAGCTAAATAAGGCTACAGCTACTATTAGGTGTCAGGTAATCTGTAAAGAGAGATCTACAGAATGCTGCAGCCTTGAGAAAAGCTTCAAATGGGGTTTTGTGTCTTCTTAGGCACCAGAACCCACACTGTAGAGAGGACTAATAAGTTTTTTTTCTAGCTGCTCATCTTCATGTATGTGTCTGGGAGGATTATGCCCTTCTGTTGTTGAGTTGTGATAGAAACTGGCCAATCTATTCAAACAATGGGAGAAGACTGCCCTAGCCTGAGTCTCAAAATTCTCTGAAAGAAAAGATTCTCTAAATCTTAGCACTTTATGGAGGATTCATACTGTCAAATATGAATCCTCAAAGGATCTGACATGGCCAGGTTACTACTGGGTTTGCTAGGAAATACCTTGAGTTCTGTTGTTCCTGTGGCCAGTTACAATATTCTGAATCCATGCTACAGTCAGGCTGCAGCCAGCAGTGTGTAGGGATTAGTCTGCTTAAACTAACTCTTCACTTTCAGTTTAGGCAAAGTCTCCATAACCCTGTTATGGTAATTAATATTGCTTTAAAATGGGATCTGCTTCTGTGGTTATGCCTTTTAAAATCCACACAACTCAATAGCTTTGGTTTTCTCTTTATTTCTCCCCAGCATGAAAGAGGCTGATTTTCACTCTCAGTATGAAGTTGCATCAACTTCTTTAATGCCATTACATTAGTATCAACTGGCAGTGTCCAAAAAGACTAAAAGACATAAACCAGAAGGAATCAGAGAAGAAATTCTCCTCTGACAGGTCATAGTCAGGTACTCCTGTTGGACACTAGGATTTTCTCAGGAAATTGCAGTATAGAAAATAGGAACTTTGAGAACTGTGAGAAGAGTTAAATCCATGTATACTATAAATTTCCACGGTATGTAGAAACTCTGAAAATAAATATGTATTTCTCATTGAATTCTTAGAGTTCTTATCAAAGTTAGAGAAAGCCTCCTATTCTCCAGAGTCCTTAAGCATGTGCTTATCTCACAGAAGAAGGGATTTTAAGGAGAACTTTTGTGAAGTCCTGTGTACTTCCTATCAGCCTCTTCCATATGGGAATCAAGCCATTTAACTATACAGTTCCTGACTCTGGGGCAATTAAAATCTCAGCCATAATGTTATATTAACACAGAATTTGGTGTGCCTAATGACATATTAAATCTTCCTAAATTATAGCTAATTACAAAAAGGACTAATTTACCAAAACAAGTTAATAAATGTTTAGAAAAAGAAAAGCTAATTGAATTATCCCTTGTTTGTCAGAGACAGATAATCTCCTTGAGAGAAATCTCATTTTTTCTGAAGCATGATTAATTGGCCTGACGAGTTAGAGATTATGACAAATTATGCAGGAGGAGATAATAGATAAGTTAGTAAGAAGGCTTGGGAGCAGAGAACTAGCAGCTGTTATTTGGTTTGAGGCTTGATACCTTATGGATTCACCCTGAACTTTGTGTGGTTTCTTTACTCCTGTTGCAGACAAGCCACGCAGCAGTCAAGCCACCCTTTGCTCCTTTCTCCCACATGTTCTAAGCCTCAGCCCGATCCAGATCAATAGCATCACCTCCCCAAGAAGGATGCCTGAGAAACCACATGCTTCTGTGCTAATGACTGGTTTCGTAGTAAATCAAGGACATGAGATGATTTTTTTATTTTTCTTTAGTCATGGTGGGAAGGAATTTATGGCTCACACAGAAGAACCAGCCACGGTTTCATCTTGTTCCCATTAAACTCACTAAACAAATAAAAATCAGTTGTAGCTGTGCCCAACTCTGAACGCAAAGTGTGTCTAAGCCCTTCAACATGGTGAACCTAAGGGACTATGCTGTGCAAGTCTATACACCCAGCTCAATTTTAGCACATATTGCTAGACCATAGTTCTATTACAGCTCAAGCTGCAGGTTCCAGCGATGAGCAGAGAAAACCAAGGGTGGGATGTGTGCTGGTGCACCAAGCTGCAGACTGCTCCACCTTGGCACAGACCGTGGATGTGGCTGGTGCTGAGGTGCTAAATAAGACCTATTGCCCTTCCTCTCATGAGCATCTCATCTGATCTGTGTCTTTCAGTCTACTTCATGAAAAGAACAGGGCAAGGGTGTTAAAAGTTGATCTTCATGGTTGAACTCTGTGTAAAATGTTGCCTGCATCCATCATCATCTCTGAAAAGTCTGGCAGGTAGTAAAGCTGAATGAAAAGTTTATTGTTTTTGTCGATGTTATATCACATGGGCTTGAGAATTGTTTCCCATTTTCACCCTCTTGTATGTGTAGATCATGCTACTTAGCAGCAATTAGATTTGAGTTATTGTCTCATTAGCATTATTTAGAAAATGTTATGAATTAGATGCAAATTATTAATGTGCCGCATTGGTATCTGGATGATTGTACTCAAGGAAACTGAATGTAGCAATCATTCTTATGCAGAGGATGCAGGAATGAGGCAGTGATCTTGTTGGGTAAGTGTAAGAGAGTTTCCAGTATAGTGGGGGGGGGGGGGGGGGGAAGAGAATGGCGATGGACAAACACAGCTTATAGATAGGTATACATGACATTTACATTTAAATGCCAGTGCAATACTTTTCATTTAGTTTACATGTCTAGCTCACTTCTGCCAATCTCTAGTGGAAATCGTTTGCAGCTGAGTTCCCAGCAATATGCAGTTTCTTTCTTCTGGGCTTTTCCTCCACTACATCTTGGAGTAATTTTAAGAGGGGATGCAGGACTAGACTTCTGCCCTCTGTAAGCCAGAAACCTTGTGGGCTTGGTGTATGTCACAGGGAAGTAACTGCCTTTTCAGAATAAAGCAGGTATGGGCCCCTTGTTTACTGTGCTTGTGTTTGTAACCCTGAGAATTCGAAAATCTGTAAGCACACTCAAAATAATCCTGACAGTTTAGAGGTTTCGGGGTTTTTTAATTAGTACTATTGATCTCCCAGTTTCTGAAACTTCATGATGTAGCAGCGATCAGAGCTTCTAACTGTTCCCTACAGCACCAAGAGAAAGGTATATTTTAAATTAAAGTGGGAATTGTCACCACCACATGATTTGAAGACCTAGTGTCTCAAGCAGAGTATCGGACAGTGCAAAACTTCAAGTTAAATAATGACTGTTGGCAGCACTCTGCTTTTTCTGTTGTTCCTGATTCTACTAAAGCAGTGATTCAGGGCGCTTGTAAGTTCACATATCCTGCCTTTCCTGTGCAAGTACTTTTTTTCCCTTCCCAGCATAAGTTAGTTCTCTCTCATATTTGGTACTCCTTTATATCGTCAGTTTGCTCATCTGAAAAAGCAAGTTACCACACATCCCCAGCCAAGTCCCTTCAAACCTGCCACTGTCCCCAGTCCCATACCAAATGCATCCAGTCCGCGTTTCACACCGAGACCCCCTGAGGTACCTCAGAGCCTTTCCAGATCTGTTTTGGGAACTGCATCCCTTTGGAAGGAAGGAGCAGAAGCCTCCAGTGGAGACAGGCCCAAAGTAAACAGCTGGGTACCTTTTTTCTTTGACACCTGAGGTCAGGGGACTAACCTGGGACAGAAACATTCCAATAGCCTCCCAAAGAGGGACCTGGGGTGGAATAGCAAGGTCCCAAAGCTGTTGGAGATAGTCAATGTACGAGGGGCAAATTTACCAACCAGCCTGCCCAGCCTTCATGGTTTCTTTGCCAATTACTGTTAGAACTGCTCATCCTGCAAATAGGCAGCAGCCTTTTCTTCTAAGTAGCTGTTTCGTATTTTGTATTTATTTCAAGGTAGCAGCTCCTTTGAAGGGGTCCCTGCAGGAGCCCTTCTGCACTCACTGCAGGTTTCTGTTTCTTCCCTGGTGTCACTCTAATGAGCTTAAATATCAAGCAGCTTAAAACATACAGGGGTTGTTGTTCACCAAAGGGGTGAATAGCCAGTGTTTTAAATTCACTGGAGCATTTCAGCCAGTTTTAATCACAACAAAATATGTTTGCATCTGGTCCCAGCCCTGTGACTGTGGAGTAATTGAAGAATACAATTAAATATAATTATTTTAATGGCCCTTTGACTCAGAAAAATTCCTGATAGTGCTGAGTAGAATCTGGTTGTAAAGGAAAGGAAGGCCTTGTGGATTGTCTGTATCAGGACAGGCTGCCATTAATAGTGGTGTGAGGGATCCAAATGAAACATGACTAACTTCCTAGAAGCACTGCTTGGACTGCAGCAACGGGGAACACATTTTATAACTGGATTCAGCAAACAGAATGTGTGCAGTGTGCCAGTTTGCCTGTGACTCATTTGGGCTTGTTATTAGTCCACACAGTGTTCAAGCCCAGTGTAATATCACTGACTTTGCTGAGGCTCCTTTTTGATGCAGTTGTGAATAAAAGCACAGGGTTCCTGTAGGGCTTAAAGCCTGAAACATGAGAATCGAGACCATATAGATTCAATAAAGCAAAATACTTAACACCTAACCGTTCCAGAAACAGCATTTTTGTTGAAGGCGGCAGTAAAGAAGAATGATGATCTAATAACTAGGTCACCCACACTGAACTTGGAAAGCATTGTCTGTATTCTCTGCTCCGCTGATCCTGTACTGGTCTTCAGTGCAGCACTTGTGCTGCTCCATGTCTCATTTCCCCCCTCTGTAAAGAAATGGGAGAGATGTGCCTTCTTAGGAGTATGTGAATTCCTTTCTTTCTGTGCTAATAATGACCATGCAATTTCATTGATGTAGTGACAGAAATGGCAAACACGTTTGTGATTTCTTTTTTTCTTTAATGTATAAATATATAGTATCTGTGGAATAAAACACTTCTGACTGTGGAAGGAAAGTACATTAGAATATAAATAAATTTAACAGGAACACTTTTGGCTTAATGACACTACGCAGAAGCTTCCTGTAGTGTAGTGGGGTCTTCTAGGAGAGCACTGACTTAGGCTAGCAATGCTTTTAGACTTCATCTAGATATTTGCTATTAGCCCCTGTGTCAAGAGGCTATTGGAGAGGATGGACTTCCGTAAGACATAGGCTGGCTATCCTAATATTCCCTGTGTATAATGTGTGATTTTCAGAAGTGTGAAGCCTCTATAGATCCTACTTGTATAGTATAAACATCCTTTCTTTAGCAGGTTTGCTAGTTAGGTACTTCTTTTTGCTTTTGTTTTTCCATATTTGGTTGGTGAGTCAAATAATTTTTTATAGTCTTAGTCTTTTGTATTTGATTAAGTGCAGGTATAAAAAACAAGAAAACAAAAAAACAAAAAAACACAAAAAGACACCCCCCAAAAAAAAAAATCTTGACAAAAATGACCTGATCTTTCATTTACAGGCACTAGAGAGGCCAAGAATGATCCAGGTTGCAACTGTTTTGACTATTACATTTGCCATTCATTCTGTTTGGAAGGAGCTGAATCAGACTCTTCCTCACACTGCTCAGAGCTGATTAATATTAGTGAGGTCTGATTTACAGGACTTCTCCCACAAGAACTTCTTTTCTACCCATGCAGTTGTACTGAGTCCAGTGGATTTTTGTCTGATTTATTACCATGTGAATGAGTGCTGTGCCAAGCTGTGTGACTCCTGCAGTTAGTCTCGATTTGCACCGATGTAGCTGACAGCAGGATTTGAACTGAATGATCCCACTGTTACTGTGGCACATGCATTGTAATCAAAGCCAATGCTGCATCGTTATCTCTTTAGAAATGAATGCTGTGTATGCACCTCTTAGCTCACTTCTTGTCTCTGCAACTGTCTTTTCTTCTGAATAACTCTATTCACAAGCATCATTATGTTGCTGTGCATCTGCCATGAGAAGACGGTAGGTCCAGCATGACATAACTGGGGCATGTGTCCAAATGCCGACTCCAAAGGCCTTCCCACTGTTATCCATTCAAAGGAATGCCAGCAAGCTCGGAGTGCTCAGCATGGGCCGGCATAACCTCTGCTGGACAGTAAAATAGGCAAGTGCAGATGTCTATTGTGCTGGTTGTGAAATGCCAAGGATGCATCCTTGATCAAGAATTAGTGAAGCTAACACTGTCTTTTGTCTTTTGACTGAATGCCTCCGAAATGCTCCCCTTTCATCTGGTTTTCCTTTACTGATTATTTCCAAGCAGTGTTGTGCTACTTGGCCCAAATTCAGGAGCTACTGATGCTGCAAGCAGTGTTTGTAGAAGTTGGTTGTAGAAATGGGCAAAATAAGCAACTCATTGGAGTGGCAAAAGGTTGCCACAGCAGCCCTGTGCAGCAATGGCAGTTACTAAGTGTGCCCAAACCTCTCAGTGGCAGCAGAAGCAGCAGCTCTGGGGATCTCTTGTCCTCAGCTGTCTTCCTCAGCACTGTACATCCTTTTTCCATACCCAGGGAGCCAAGGCACACACCAAGGTTTTGGGAATTCATAATCTATTCACCACCCCAGTACATTTGCCTGATGAAGATTACTAACTTTAATTCTCCAGGCTTTTCTCTTCTACTGCTTGTAGCTTACCATTTTTGGTTTATTTTCATCTTTATTTCCCATAGTGTACTGAAATGATGCGAAAGAAACATTTGTTCACACAAATAAGGGAAGATAATAGCTTCCCTCCCTGACCACATGATCTCTTCTGTTCCAAGTCTTAATTAAAATGGTACTAAAGGAAGCAAATCAATTAGCAGATACCTTACAAAATGGTTTATTCACTTACACATGTACACATACACAATTACTTACAAGTATCACATTATTGCTTTAGTTTATCTGTTAGCAAATGCTGCTAATGAACTGCAGTGTTACTGACCTGGGTAACAGACACCAAGGAATCCAGGGAAATATATTCTTTTTCTCTGAAAATAAACCTTACATTTTGCTGTTCAAAATGTACCAAAAAAAAAATAATCCAGTTTTCTTTGCATATTTGGAAAATTACCTGCTTTGCTAAGGCCGGAACAAAACCATATTCAAATCCTTTCAGTTACAGTTACAAGTAATACACTACTTTATTCTTCAGAGAAACAAAATTCTGATATATCTGCCTTTATGATCTGACAGTGTGTTCACTCTAAGTCCCTGACTCAGCACATCAGCTCTGGCTTCAAGGTGAGGAGTTAATTGCAGCTCTTCATGGTCTGAAAGTTGATTATTGGATGGGAGGCCCTGGTTTCCATGAGTTTTTGAAGTTATATTTCTTTATAAAACACAGAATTTCTAGGTTGGATTACTTTTTTTATAAGTTGGATAACTTTTGTTACATTACAGTAGTGAAAAACTGGAAAGAACTTTATTATGATCTGCCACATGGCATAACTGAGAGCAAACACTGGTTTAAAAGTTAACTTTAGGAATGTATGTTAGATGAGAGATTAAAACAAATCCATATGTCCACAGACATTGGACTGAGTGTAAAGTTTAGCAAGATCCAATCTATTTACAGTTTGCAGTCTTTGGATCTGGACAGTGGGTTTTGTAAGTTGCAATAAAATAATGTAATATCCTGCTTGGAGTCATCCTGTAATGTTACAACATAATAGCTATGCCTGTGAAATATTGTGACATTACTTGATGCTGTGTGTGACATCAACCTGAGGCTCTCAAGCCTTTGGATCCTGCTGGATTTCCTGAGAGGAGCTGCAGGAATAGCAGGGGATGCCCAGTGTGGACTTGCTCCTAGCCAAGTAGCATTGTAGCATTTGCTGCCCTGTCTTCACAAACTGAAAGGAAAAAATGGACTGAAATATAAAAAATTTCCTGCCTTTCTAACACCTTGTGATGAAAATATCTACTGTAATACAGCACTCTTGAAAGAAGTGGGTTAAACAGAACTATAGCATTATTTTCTGAACTACAGGCTCACAGCTTTGAGAAAGATTGGAATGTGTTTACAAAGCAACTTGGGTTTAAACCATTTAAAATGATTTAAACTATTCCAAATATTCTGAGACAAAGCTCTATTTTTTTTTCTTGTCACTCTCACTATACTTGGAGTCAGTCAAAGCAATTATGATGAAATAAAATTCAAGAGAATGTATATTGCTAGAACAAGAATGAAGGGGCTGGGAGACTGAGATTATTCACAAATTCTGATTGAATTTAATGCATTGCTCTATACTAAAAAATAGGGGTGGGTGAAATTTGGAAGTGTCAGATTAGCTTGTTTTAGAATGATGGCATTAAATGTTTTGCTTTGGGTGCCCAGAAACCTTTTTTTTTTGAAATTACAAAACTGGTTTTGTTCCAGTGTTCTAAAAACAAAACATAAAAACCATTATTTCAAAAAGGAATTTTTAATTTTAAATTATGATTCATTTAAAAGGCTGAGATTAGAACTACCACTTACAGTTATACAAGACATTAGTCCTAGAATAAAGAAGATACAACTTTAGAGTGAATGAAATGTTTTCCTATTAACACCGATCATGTATTTTCTGAAAAAAACTGAGAAGCTTCAACGTCAAATGAATAATTTTTTTCTTTTCAAGTTACTTCAGTCATTATTTACCTATCTTGAAATACAGGTGTGACAATGGATTCTGCTGCTGAAATGTATTTCTACCTCGATTTAACTGATTTTAGAAATCAATCATATATTTAGCACAGACTAAACAGGCTCTATTAATGAGCAGAGCTCATCTATTTGATTTTTCTCATATATTTCCTGCATATACATGCTGTTAGGAATTACAGGCTTCTTGTGTGCAGGTGATTGAAGTTAGCATGCACTTCCTGTAATCAATCAATCAATCAGTCTTTCAATTAAAGAACAAAGAAAGGAATTGGTGAGATTCTTGCCTGCATACAAGAGATTTTTATTGATCCTCAGACCAGGTAACTGCTGATTGCAAAAGGTTTATTGATCATTTGTACTTTGTTTTCCTGGTACATTGGTGTCTTCTCTGAAATGAAAGAAAAGTCACAGGTTAACAATAATTTGCTGGCTTTGGTTTTACCTGGGGTGATTCATAGCATCATTGTAAAAGCTGAGCTAAGAGACACCCACATAAAAATTAGAAGATTTCTAGAAAATTATTAATAGCACTGCTGAAATTACATTAATGAAGTTCCTTCCACTTTTCTTAGATGTATCTGTGTATCTTCGAAGGTAGAATTAACAAATTCTAAGTGAATTAACAAATGAATGATTCTTGCTGTTGTGATGACTTCCTGATGCCTTCTTCACTGCCAGGTAGGAATCTGCTAGCAGCAAGCAATGCATTTTAAGGTAGCAACCTACTGTAAGAACTGCAGACTCTGGATTATCATTATTTGGGCTGCTTCCCAGCATTGCCTTACCACATGAGTAGAGACCAACTGAGCAGCTCCTAGATCTGTATTACCGCTGCATCTTTCCAAGTGCTTACCCAGTTGGAGTACATACTAATGTTGAGGGAGTTGCATTGCAGCTGCATTGGGCGCAGAGTTTTGCAGTATGCCAGGGCCTTATGTTAGGATATTCCAGGTACACAGCTGGGAAGAATGAGGCTGTTAAATTACGTGCCTTAGGCCATGTAGAGTGTCTGGCAGATCTGGGCTGTCACTAGGAAGTTAGGGTAGCCCCACAGCCTTTATTACTGTGCAACATTTCCTCTACCTATGTGAATGTGTAACCTTTCCCTATGTTGATGTGTTTTTACAGCATCTAAATGTCTGCCTAGTACTGTCACTCCATCTCTCTGCTCCTCCAGTCTCCCCCTTGTCCCTGCGCATACCTGTTTTGGCTTGATCCCATGTTTGACCTGTAAAGTACAAAGAGTGAGATATTGTGACTTTCAGAGCAATAATCAAAGATCAGCATTCAAAGAAGCAGCACATTAGGAGCTGAGAAAATTCAGGAACTTTATTTTTGTCTTCATTGCTCTTAATCTTTTATTCAGTTTTGCTCCATCTAGCGTCAGTGTTTGGAAATAAGATCTTGCCTTGCAGCCTTCAGATTATTTATATTGGATCTCATGACTCTACTGGGAAATAGTATTCATCATAGTCCCTTTCCTTCAATATTACTTAAGCAGTTTTCTGGTGACTTTGCTAAAGACAGAACTCACAGGAGATTTGGCAGGCAGTGAGGGATATCCTTCTTATCTTTTCCCTCAGTCTTTTTTCGTTCTCTTGAGAGGAACTTCATCATGTGTCTTCTAGAAAGCTGTGCTGAAATTTTCTGCCCATGTGAAATTTACTGCACTAACGATTAGTGCCTGTAAGAAAGTTAAGACCTGAGTCTCATTTTTCTAGTTTGAACTGGTCATACAACCCATGGGAGACCATATGGTGAGGCATACATAGGCAGGAACTGGAGGGATTTTTTTTCTGCTCTGTTCCCCTTCCTCCTTTATTTCTTTCTCCAGTTTGGGGCTGGGGTGAGTTAGCATAGATCTATAAGGTGGCAGTGCCTGCACTGTCCTGCAGTGCTTTCACAGCTGAATTTCCATACTGCCAGCTTTGCCAAGTCCTTGGGAGCTTCCAGAGCATACAGAGGTGTCTGCTGAAATGCAGGAGGGAAGGTTGTCAGCAACTATCCAGTACCTGCCTGCCAGCCCGCTTTGCCTGCAACCTGGTGACCACATTGCAGGTACCTGGGGTTTGTCTCAGCCCTCTTTTGCCTGCACTGGTGTCTGGCACTTCACAGACACAGGGATTTCTTTTAGTGATACAGCTCTGATGTTACCCAGGGTGTCACAGTTATACAGCAATATTTTTCAGCTTGTTCCAAACAGTTTGTGGCAGCTCTTTCCCAGAAAGAGGAGACATTTCAAAACATAATCAGGGGACCTGACATGAGATGAGCTTATGAACTTGTCAAAATTTCTTCAAACAGAATAATGCAGATTTGAGCATGTGAACCAAGTTATGCAAATTCCTGCCTGTCTGGAACGGCAGCCATTAAAAACAACAATTCTATCCTCTTCTTCTGACTGTGATAACAAATTAATGCAAAACAAGGCCAGTGCAAAATGCTTTGAGCTAACTGGGGTGAATCAGTGATGGATTAGGTTCAGGGATGTTCACTTTATCCCTTCCCCAGCCTGTGTCTGAGGAGAAGGTGGCAGGGAAATACTGGGAAGGGCATTAACTGTCAGTATTGTTTCTAAGTGATGTCCTGCCTGTGGCATAATCCTAAGTAACTCAGTCCTCTGCATACAGAAAGAACAAACAAGAGACTAGATGGGAAGCCAATGCTCTTCTCCGTTTAGCCCAACATAATTGGTAAGTCACCTAAAGAGACTGGCTTTCTTGCTGATGCTCTCAGGCAGCCTTCCCACTGTTAACAATGCCAATGCCAGGAAAGGATGGTCCAGGCTTCCCCAGCACCTCAGCTGTAATACTTTACTACTTCCCTTGTGACAGATGCCCTTGAACAGCCTGAATTCTCTGAAAATTATTTTTATTTTATACCATATAGATCTTTGGCAGGGCCTGTTCCACGAGGCCATGGAGATGTGCGACTGCCTGACCAGAATATGCGGCTGCAGAAGGAGGCAGGGGAAAGCAGAGCAGAACTGTCTCTGAAGATGGTACACTCTGTTGATCCCATTCTTTGATACCATCCAGGGAGTCACTGAAGCTCACTCAAAAGTACAAGTTCACAAACACTTTAAAAACAGTATTTCCGCCTAGAGGGGTAGTTATTTTTCAGCACTTGTCTCTACCTCCTGGCCCTCTCTCCCACACCTCTTGTGCTCACATGAGCATTTTAATGTCTGTGTAGTAAATCAGACTTGAGAGTGGGCCAGGTGTTGTTTTTAATGAAGAAAAATAAACAAACAAATACGACCCTACATCTAGTTACTTTTCAGACAGTGATTTTTTTGTCTTTGTTCATTTACAAGTGCATACAAATTTTCCATTGAAGCCGTGGGCCTCTTTGATGTATCTTTAAGGACAATTTAAACCCATATGGAAAGCCTCTAAGCCCATGAACTTCTGTGAACCTATGAAAAATTCTCCATGAGTCCCCAAGCATTTGCAGTCTGTAAGGCAGAAGTCATCATCACTGATCATTTCTTTCAACTTGCTATTTGCTCTCTGACACCAGGCTGTAAAGTGCCCATGGAACATGGAGATGGACAGTTATAAGCAACAACCAGAAAAAAAAAAAAAACAAACTTTGGATTTGTTGATACCTAGTACAAGTCATTTAAGGAAGAACTCTTGGAGAGTAGAAGGTCAGGGAATTGAAACAAATTATCTGTCAGACTACATACATGTACTTAAAAAAGGATCTATAAACAATCTTATTTTCTGAGAAATTACTGAAAGAAGTTCCATCTGAAATTAGTGATTCCTTTTTTTATATGTTTAGTGTGAACTTGCTTAGAAATTAAATGCAGTACAGGAAAGTCTGTGAGTTGGAATATGCATGAGTTCTGCTTTGATGCTATTGTCTCTGGCTATAGAACTCTCAGTCCCTTGCATCAGGAGACCTTGTTTTTGTTTTGTTTTCTGTTTTGAAGCTGTCCTTTAGCTATGGCAGCAGCTTTCATTCCTAACTAATCCATGTTGTCACCTCCCTGACAAGCCCTAGTCAACATAAAGCTGCTCAGTCTGGACGGCAGACAGGTGCTGCCTGGGAGCAGGGAATTCTCTGCTCAGTGACATCTAATATTTGAATTACCCTGGATGTCTGTTGACGGGAGTGAAGAGGGTGCTCTTCCAGAAACATTTATCTTTTTTCATCCAGACTCACAGCAGTTCCAGGGAAAAGTAGAGTCACTTGTTTATTGAAGGAATCTGTGGCACCAGCAAGTTTGCCAGCAGAGACCACCGTGGCTGTGGAAGGAATTCCCCCCAACAGGTGCCTGAATATTACTAGGAAAGTATTCTCCTGAATCAGCAGGTTTGGCACCAACTCTTACAATCAAATGATTCAGAGACTAGCCCCGAACAGTTGTGCAGAGGGGTAGGAAGGAGTAAGGATTCCTCACTGTTTGGCAGCTGTGAAAAGGTCAACCACAAATGCAGCCCCCAGATCTGAGGGGAGCACAGGCATCCTGGGCCAGATGCTCTCCTAGGGAATGTGGAGGGTGGCCAGGGAGAAGCAAAAAATAGCCAGAAGTGTGGCTCTGCCCATCAGGCTGGTAGCTGGCATCAGTGAAGTATGCTGTATCCTGGAAATGGGTTTAATGAATTAATCTTACCCTAACAGTCTGGGCTATATGTATGCGGATATATATATATGTATATAAACTGTCTCTGTGTGTGTATGTGTCTGTATATGAAGTATTCTCCCCATTCAGGAATGGTGCTAAGAGGAACTGAGATCCTGAAAGTGCCTACAGAGTGTCTTAGTACTGCTTTTTAAACCCCGGTGTCCCCAGCACAGTGCAAAGCTTAATGTCCATGACTTTGAAGTGTGTGATATAAAGATCAATTTCATTTTATGGAAAGGGTAACCTAAGCCAAAGTAACTTGTCCAAGGTTGTTCAGAAGAACAAGTTTGACTAAACAGGACAGTAACAGAACCAGGCAGAAAATCTCTAGTCACTGGTGGCCACTGCCTCAACCCAGAATGGGTATTTAATATTTTTTTCTGCAAATATATGTGTGCAAGGAATTGAGACAGCCATTTCTGCTGAGATCATGTGCTCATTTTTTAACACTTAACACAAACATGCTTGGAGTTTAGGCCATTTCTGTTCATAATTACATTTATTTGAGTAGCATGCATTATTATGGCATTTGTGCATCTTTAAACTCATTAAACTCAGTTCCCAAGATGTATACTGAGAAAACCTAAGGCACTGAATGCAGCCTTCTTTCTATCAGCCATTCATTAATCCCTACAGTGCTGAGCGAACTGAGCCTGCTCTGGTGTATCAGGAGGGCCAGGCTCATCTTGTGCATGTGGTATCTGCTACTTTGTCAGAAATGCAAAAGCACTTCACTAAGAGGACTGTATCCCTCCAAGTTGTTTTCCATTCCAATTCCCCCAGTAGTGGATATTTGGCTGTGGTGGTGGTCAATAGTGGGTATTTGGATTAGTAGATATATTCCCCCAATAGTGGATATTTGGCCAATGTGAAGGGAAACCCTGCAGTCAAAGCAGACCAGAAAGGAATCTTTTTGACTGATTTTGCAAGGCTTACCATGGAGGAGGCTGAATGTCTTTGCTGGTTCTGCTTATCCTTCTTTGTAAGCCTCCAGCAACTTATGAAAACTTTATGTTGCCCTGATGATTGGGTTGTCTGTAGAAAATATCAGTTGGCAGAATGAAAGACCCTGGAAAGGGCTGCTTGGAGAAAAAAAAAAAGTGGCAAGTGAAAAAACAACTTAAGATTTAGCTGAGGGGTGTTAAGAAAAAACACTCAAGTCTTTGATCCCAGAGGTGTCAAAGATTTTGCTGAATCTACATGACCACTTTCTCAAGATCCAAGAAGATGACACTGATTGTCATAGGTTAAAAGGAATATTCCTGGGAGAGGAAAAGAAAAAGGAAGCTTGATTTAGGAGAACAAAGACAGATGCAGGCAACTCAGTGGCTCTAAGGAAGATGATAATTACTGAAGAAACCCAGGAAGTTGCCTGGATTACTGGGGACTTAGAGAGAAAGGGGTGCATGTAAGGTATGGCTAATTTTTTTTCCCTTCAATGCTTCATTTCTGTTGCTGCAAGATGCTTAATGACCATGCATGAGAAGGCTGCTTTGAGCTGGTCACAGCTCCTGT
Source organism: Melopsittacus undulatus (assembly GCF_012275295.1). Classification (NCBI taxonomy): domain Eukaryota; kingdom Metazoa; phylum Chordata; class Aves; order Psittaciformes; family Psittaculidae; genus Melopsittacus; species Melopsittacus undulatus. Next base: position 92,974,882 of record NC_047530.1, read on the forward strand.
AAGGAGGAACTGGAACATTGAAACTCAGTTTTGCCTCTTTCACAAATCCAACAGGAATGCAACTGTGAAAGATGAAGACTCAAAGCATTCAGCCCAAAAGAAGGTCAAGGGTGCAGTTAGTCTGTCCAAGAGCAGTAGTTTGCAAGGTATGGGGGGGAGCTGGGGCACACTTTGCATTGTATAGGCATCACCATTTCTAGTCCTCCAAATAGGAAGAAATAGGTGTAGGCTATAAACAAGGGGTGAAGAAAGCTCAGGAGGCACTCGGAAAGATGGCCAGAATAGAGATGGGAGAATAGATGTGGGAGAATAGATGCTTCCTAATTGGAAGCAACAGAGCTCTGCGATTTCCATCAGCTACAGTGATGGTCATAGGCAGGTGAAAGCTGGATAGCCTTTGAAGCTTTTTGGTACCTTTTCCAATTCTGTTTCTTCTCTGTTTTCCCATATTCCTCTGCTGAACTGTTTTCACATATTCCTCGCTTTCCAGACCACACAATGTTTTCTTTCTATGGCAGGAATGCCATGGCTGCACTCAACAAGGGCAGAACCGAACTGAGTGGGGAAAGGGAGGTAACCAGTGGGATGGGGCAGACCCACTGGGGTGTGTTTTTTGGGACTGTATGAAGTGATTGTTGTTCCAAGGAGGCCCATCCATGCTGCAGTGTGAGCTGGCTTCTGCCGGGTGTCTTCCAGGCAGGTCTACTTTTTGACAACTGAAGCTCTGGGTTTTGTTTGCTGTCATAAAGCAACTTGGAGGATTCTTTCTATTCCAGGCACTGTTCTGCTAATGCAGAAATATGAGGCCTCTCAGGAAGGACTGCCCACATCTAGTGTCAGTGGTGTTGGATGGCTTTTGATAATAGGTGTGCCTCTTCCATTCCATTAGTCACCATCTTTTGGATGAGGGTTTTTCCTTGTTACAAGTCTGAAGACCAGGCTGGGAAGAGACCAAGCAGCTGGGACTCTACATGAAAGACTATGCCACCTTTCCGAGCCACTCCATACCAATATTTGCTCTTCTGGTAAGACTGGTAACACTTGAAAGCTTTCCTCGGAATAGTAGTGACTGTGCTTAAGAAATACCTTTCCTATGCCTGTATTTGTTACTAGCATCCCATGTGCTGAAAGAGGTGTATCAGAAAGATAAAGTGACAACTGGTAGCAACTGAGGGAGCATGTTTAAGCAATCGGAATCTTGGAAGGTACAGGCTGTAATCTTGCAGGTAAAGATAGAATGCTATAGTGCACATCTCCTGGGGGCATATGACAGACATTAGTTTATGCTTAGGAAAATGTGTGCTTCTTCATATCCACAGCTGCAGCTGACAATGTTTGTTAGGACTTTGTAGCGATAGACAATTCAGTTGTCACATATTTTGTGTAATATGTCATAGATTTAATCTCCCTCTGCAAAGGTGTCCAAACAAATCCTGTTAACTTCTTCATGGTGGTCTTAGCAGGAAGCCCATGGCTTGAACAAAACATGGAGAATGAACTAGTCTCATTCCAGTTGCTTCAGGCAGCAAAGTGAGATACCTTACTGTTGGGAAAAATTTCCTCTTAAAGTCAGGTCAGTGAAAGAAAACATGTCTCCGAGTCTGACACATTTACACAGGAGGAAATGACTTCATTGAAAAGTAATTAAAGCTCACAAAAGTTGTAGCATGGCTTAAAACAAGCAATACCAGCCCCTGTTTCCTGCTCTCTCCATATAAAAGTCTTTTGTGAAAAGGACATCTTAGTTACTCTGATTAGGAACTGTATAAATATAATTTCTTTGCAGATTTATTTTTGGCATCATGCTATTTCAATTACTTTTGCCATTGAACATGCCTATAGTAGAGCAGCAGTATGTTCTTGCATCTTAAGCAGATATAATTTCAATGGATAGTAGAGTGACTGAGACAGTATAGCTCCCTGGCTGCAGATGGAATGTATAGTGTTACATGCAAATAGCTGATGCAGTAACTGAGTCACTGTAATGAATTTCAATGCCCGGTGTTCTGTGCAACCTGTGTTTCTAGAACACCATCTTTTTTTCTTGTGCACCACTCTTCCAATGACATGTTCTGACAAGGCCAAAATCTCTTTTCTTTTAACATGTGTGAATTTTTATTTGTAGATTTTGGACCCATTTTCCAAAAGACACAGTCATGTGGCACTCTCAAGTACATCTACATCTAGCATCAAAACTAGGTCTCCAGTTAAGTTTACTTCTGACCTCAGACTCCAGTGATTAGATAGGTTGTGTCTCTCATTTGCAGCTGATAGTATCAGTGATATGACTCATGCCTGCTTGACTGGCTTCCTGTTTGGTAAATGGTGCAGACCAGTCTGGACTATTTACATCAGACGGAAATTCTCTCCTCTCCAAAACAGAAGTTTTGTCTCTCTATCTGACTTTAAACCTGTCTGAAAGATATGAAATTTTTAGATCAGATCCTGTTCAGTCTGACTGTCAGTGCAGCTGGCTACAGATCTGAACATGACAAAATGCTAGGAAAAAGGTTCTTGGCTCAAATGTTTAGGCTAAGGCAGTTATGCAAGTTGGAAGGAAAAGCAGCTCAACATTCAAACTTGCATGTGATTGCCCCTTTGTTATGCCAGCCACCTCTGATTATATTTTCCAAGTGGATGATTTCACCTAGTGTATTACCATGGTGCTGTTTTTAGAGTTAGGCAATGAGGAGACTGAAGACTTGCAACATGCAATAATATTCCAAGCCTGCCTCCATTTACCTAAAGAATGTTCTGATTCTCAAGAGTACCTTGTGTGTCCTAAGCATAGTCTAGCAAGGAAAGAGAACATCTAGATGCTGCTTTGGGTAGCAAGAGAAAATGACTGATAAGCTTGGCACCTGGGTGATGCATCTTCCAAGCTCTTCCCCTCCTCTGTCAAACACCAGAATGACTTGTACATTGCATTTAACACCTGATCTCCTAATGAGTGATTTATCCGGGGGATCTGTAAAACCCAGTGAGTGGCATGGGGAGTTTTGATGTGTGCTGTTGCCCAGGATGTGTTGAGGCAACAGATTCCTTTTTGCTATTTCAGTAGGTTTAAGATATGTACCTTTGCCTTTTCAGCAAACATTCTCTCTCTCCATTCTTCTCCTTGTCTCTGTATGTCTCTCTTTTTGTCTCCTGTCAAAATAAATCTGGCTGCCATGCACTGTAGTTAACTCAAAATACTGCTAGTATTAAATGTGCCCAGACATTTTTATTAATGCATTAAACTTGCATGAAATTTTTAGGCATTATAATTTACCAAGCTTACACCAAGATGGCATTTGAAACTGACATGAGCTATTAATTAAAATAGAGGACATTAAATAATTGTCAGTTGGCATCTAAATCACTGTTTTGTTAGCTGACCGAAGCTTGCCTCAAGCCCTTTTCTCTTCTCAAGTGTTAGTAAATATCCCACTGAGTTTAAGGGCATCCCGTTATGAATAGATTATTTAAATCTTAACATTATATACCTGACTAAATAAAGTTGTAAGTGCTGTTAATTATTTTACAATGAGCTGTCAGTGTCATGTGGGTGTAGAAGCACTTCTGTTTTAAGTGTGCCTTGCACCTTGCATCTTTAATTGAATGTAAGAGCAACAAAATAAGCAAGAGATGCTTTTCTCTCTTTACGAAGAATGACTGTGATGATGACATCCTTCTATCCAGCTGTCTCAGGGAGGCCAAAAGCCATTTCTTAGGTCACTGGGTACAGCTGTCGCCTTCAGTTCATGAAAATGCTGATTAATTAATGTCTAATTTTTTTTTTTAGTCACTTATGAAATATTTCAAAAGGACACAAAAAAGTATCTGTAGATTACCATCAGTCAACAGTCAACTTGCAGCCCAAATTCCCTGCTTTTGTACATCTCTACCCTACTGCTGGTCCTTGGAGAAGATGAGGAGTAGCTGTTGCCTAAGCAGTCTAGCACTGCCTCTTCTACCTGTGAATCCATCATGTGCTCAAAACCTGAAATGGTCTTGTTGTTTCTAGGTTGGGGAAGGCATGTGAAGGTCAAAAATACATTGCTTCCAGCAGGAATGATCACTGCATGACCTTGGCCTGTAAGAATGCTTTTGAAACAAAGTTTTGGCTTTCATCCCTTAAAAATGCCTTTTTTTAATGAATTTGCTGTTATAATACATAGTACAAACAAAAAAGCTTAACCAAAAGTGTTTGAAAGATTTTCTCTTTAAAAAGAATCTCAGTCTGCTGTGATTTCCCTCCTATTTCTGAAATGTCAGAAACCATGCTACAAGAAATTTCCTTTTTCCACACAGATCCACTAGATACACTGCATATTACAGTCCATTACATGCCTTCATGTATTTATGTATTTCATGTATTTATGTGTTACTCAAATCACAGTTGTGGAAAAACATCATGCATAAAGAGAGAAGTTGAGCATTACAGTTTGTGTATCGCACCACCTCAAAAAACGCATGGGACAATGACTCTTACCTTCTATCCGGTTTGCCATCTGACTCTAAAAAGACAACAGGAAAATGAGATTAGTTAAGAAACTGGGAACAAAATGGTGATAAGCTTGCTCAGAAGTTAGGAGGGTGCAACCAAACCATAGTTGTAGCTGATAAGATCTACCTATTCTTTCTGAGGCAAAGCTCTTTGATATCAATAGCGTCATGCAATCTTCCTAAAGTCCTTGCATCTTCCAGTTATTTTACATAAATTTTCTCAGACCTACATCTCTGCTAGTATTTTGGATGTTTTGAGCATGATTGTAGCACAGTTCCAGAGCATCATGAGAATCAAATTGGAGGGCAGATGCTTGGTGAGAATGAGGTGGAAACAGTTTCCCGTTAGGCCTGCTGTGTAGTGCCACTAAAAAAAGCATTAGCCATTTGTCTTTCGGGAAGCTGCATTATGTTGTGATTTGTATCCTCCTGAGGTACCTGGGCTGTCTGTATTTAAAATTATCCTTTAAAAGACCACTGTGTACTCTAAATGGGATTAAATAGATTGTGACTGATAGGCTGAGCTCACTGTAGCAGTACTGGGCCAGTAGAGCTCGGTCTGGTTCACGCCAAGCTTAATAGTCAAGATCACTGCTCTCCTCTTTACCAAGTCATGATGTGCTAGTGGTTTAATAGAGTTAGACAGTTCTGGATGCCAGAAAATCCTTCTCATTTGTTGCATGATGGTTAATGCAAAGACACAGCCACAGAAGCAAACTTTTCTGGATACAGCAGATGAACAAGCAGCTCCTAGTCCTGAGCTGTAGCAGCCTGCCTGAGTTCTCTCACTGCATTTTCCTTGTTTAATGTCTGGTTCATCTTTCATGGTGGAAACTGGCTACATTTATCAGAATAAGTAAATTTTTATTACTTTTTTAAGTGGACTGCAAAAACTGCTATTTTGTATGCAACCAGAGCTGTAATAGTGCTTTTTTGAATTTCAACATGGAATTTTTAAATCCACCATGGCATCCCTCCCCATGGCAGGGGGATTGGAACTAGATGATCTTTAAGGTCTCTTTCAACTGAAACCATTCTAGTATTCTATGGCATACAGAGAGCAAGGCTTTCAGTCCCAAAACTCTTTTTATAGTTCTTTTTCTTTCAGTAAGGATTATTTCCCCACGTATTAGATGAGATTGCCTCACTGCTTCAATTTCTGCTATGATTTCCTTCTAAGCCAAATTCTCATATAGTACTAAGAGTACAGACCTCTCTTAACAAGCAAAACATAGGTTGCAAAGATTTGCCTTAGCAAAGTCCTGGAGCTCTTCTTTTGCAAAAAAGAATAACTTATACAGAAGTTCCAGTCAATCTGTCAGGACTCCAGTTTTCCTTATTTGCCACTAACTGATGTTATTTTATGTGCTATGCTCTTTATTTCTCTCTTTCAATCTCAGCTGAGTGTTACTGTGTGCTGTAACTTTATTTCACAGATGACAGTTGTATTTCAGCAGTGGAAGAAATCATAGTATTTGTTCTGTATTACTCTGTGAAGCTCTCTGGAGTCCCATCAAGTAAGAGAGCATCTGAGGATGGAGGGCAATGGGACAAATTCTGCCTGTCACTAACTTCCGTCTACTGAAATGATGGTCATTATTCACTTTAAGATTTTGGTTTTGAATCCAAAAGTATGGGTTGTAAATTGCTGGTATGAACTCAAAAGGAACTGTTACTGCCAGCAGTCATGATTTTAGATCAAAGAGCCTTTGCCTGTTTCAGATTAAAAATGTGCTTTCTTGTAACAACTTGAAAACCAGTTGCAGTGGAAAACTTACAGTTTTGCTAGGTACTCTGATGGAAACTGCATATCTTGGAGCCAGTGACATTTGAAAAAAAAAGTTCAGAATCAGTGAAATAAATAGTAATTTTGTTAGGAAGTGTGAGCAAGCCTCTTGCCCATTCTGAGATTCAACAGGTTCATTCACTTGTGTTGAACAGACAGAATTCTGTTTAAAAATTAGTTATTCTAGAAGATACTTAAGCAGTATGCTGAAGTGAATCTGTTTCTCTGATAGGGTTAAAGAGCAGAGTTGGTTATACCAAGATGTGAACCTGCAGTTACAGGGACTCCAGCACTTCAGACACTTTTAAAAATTGTTCTTCAGAGGGAAACTAGAGTTGTGGCACATTCACAATTCCTAACACTGAAGCTCAGATCTGCTGTATTGGAACATAAGGAGATCTAGATCTCTAACTAAGAAAGCAGGAGTATTTTTCTTACCACCGAAAACATTGTCAATCATCTGTTTTTTGATCATGCAGATTATTACTGCTACAAAAGCAATTGTTAGAAATGCTCCCAGAGTGACTCCTATAACAACGTATGTAAAATCTGCAAACAGATTTGAGAACAAATCAGTGAGTATACACCGTTAAGTAATATATACAGTCTTTGTGTTTCAGATGTGACACAAAATTTCCAAAGTTTAAATGCATCTCTAAATAAACAAACTTATTTATTCTTCAGAAAGGCTTGATGATGCTGAGACAGACTAGGTAGCTGAGAAGAGTTTACTCTTTCAGCTCTCTGCATATCATGAAACCACGTCAACTTGCAGCTAAGGGGAGCAAAGCCATTTTATGATAATGAATAACTTTAGCCTTTGGTACGCGTAGGTTTCAGCTGAGTTGTTTAACTAGGGCTCTACTCCCCCACCCCCCAAAAGTGAAATTCCCCATCCTTACTCCCTTGTCATTTTGTATCCTGCTTATTATCCTCCTTTCTAATTCCTGCTTCCCATAGCTGCATACACTTACTTCATCTCCACTTCCCACTCCCCACCCTTATGCCCTACCCAACTATTCTGTCTCTGTAAATCCTCACTGAGAGGAAGCAGGAGAATTTTAAAGGGTAAACTAGGTGCAATTTTGTGATTTTTTTTTTTTTTTCATCGTGTGTATATAAGGCTTCACCTTCACCTGTCAGGCAGGAGAATGTCTGTGTTGAGGGCCTGTGCTCAGGATCTGTCCTCCCTATGCTCATTGTATTTATCCAAAAGTGCTTTAAAAGCTCCAGTCACACAGCAGGACTTTGCTGTGCTAGGCAAAATACAAACATGCAATCAGGTGATTATCTTCTACACATAACAAATATGTAAGCGCATTAATTTTTGTTGTATTTCTTTGCCCCTAATTTCCAGTATGGAATAAAAACTCTCACCATGGACTCACCTATTTCCTCCTCTGAGTTTCCAGAAGCATAAACCTTTGGTCTCCAAAAATCTGAAATGGAAACATTTTGTCCTGTTAGGATATCAAGAATACTCTACATTGTAGGATAATGCCTTATCTGGTTGATCTTGGTAAAACTTAAGAAAGGATCTGAAGCTTCCTGCAGTAGGGAATGGTTATCAGTCAAGTTAATAAGGGCATCCTAGAAATGTGGGCACCACATGCCAGGTTTTGGACAGAATGGAAAATACAAAATTTTTATATTTTATATTGTGTTAGTACTGTTTCTATTCCAGAGTTCCCTCCATGCAAGCTTGGAAGCTGTGTACAAGAAAAGTTGCTATAAATCAAAAGACTATCAGTGCAGTAAACCTAATGACATGCTAACAAGAGAGATTATAGCACACCCCAGCACCCCTCTCCAGAATATTTGTGAGCCAGTCCCTCTTATAGTTCCAGGCTTAAAAATGTGATTTATTGCTGGTAGACAAGAGAGTCTTTTGCGAGAGAATCTTATGGGATGGAAACAACCTTTTCAGAGACTTCCATGCAAAGTCCCATGTTCATCAAAAGGACACCATCCTGGCCCTTCCCTTCTCCATAAAGCAGTGATCTTTGCTGCCTGATGCTCAAAGTCTGCAGGCCCTCAGCATGGAGTGGCTTTGAAGAAAACAATTCATTCCCACATAATTTTTTGAGGCAATATACAAAATTTTCCAAAAGGAAAAGAAGTCAAGAGAAAGGAGAGGTTACCTTTAGTTTTAATGTTGCTTGCTTATTACAGGAAATGGCTAAAAATGTACATTCAAATTTTCTTTTTCAGTGATAGCAATATTTCCACCAAAGTCTTTACTCATAGTTCCAAATGATGTAACTGATGTGCAGCTGTATGAGATGCCTGGGGCATGAGAAGGCTTTAAAGGCAGATATGACACCTGCATTTTAAAACAGCATGCTTCTTGAGGTTTGGGGAGCTGTGCTTTCATTTCTCGTCCCTTAAAACGAACACTAGAAATACGATTCCCTTTAAATTTGAAGCACAATCCTCCCACTCCAAAACCAGCCTTTTTGGTACTGTTACAGAAATCTATCTTGTGTCTGCTTTTCAAACTGCTGAAACTCTTGAGCTGAGTGTGAGCTCTGAGGCTTCCACGGTTATGTCAGAAATATCTAATATATTGGGTGGTTCACAACAGATTTGTTTTTATTTCCTGGTCTTAATCACATTTCTAATCCCAAATATTCATAAATTATGATCCAAACCTGAAAAATCTGGAGACAAGCTTAAAAATAGAAATGTTGAGTTTTAAAGCAAATATATTTTGGGAACTATAATTCTGAGCTAAAAGTCCTTTTTTTGACAAATTTTTCTTCATAATTAAAATGTCTGGAAACTTATTTTATACAAGCAGAAATGTTTTCTCTCCAAAACCCCCACGACACTCAAAGAAGGGAGATGGGAGGGCTGGGGAATCCAATTGCAGCCATGATAACAAGAGCTGCTATCCCAAATGACCAAAATCAAAGTTACAAAGGAAAGGAAATTTAAAAATGAAAAAATCTAAGACTATATGTAGTGGGTGCAAAAAGCTCCTGAATTTCCAGATTAAAAACCAGTCTCTTTGCTCTCGCCTGTGAATTTATTTCATTATAAATTAAAAAAGAAAAATCCACCTTTCTTCCATCCCTTTAATTATTCTTTGTGCTCATATGAAGAATGTTTTAAATTCAAATATAATAAAAGTGATATTGTAATACTTTTATTATCCTAATGATCATTATACATAGACCTTAATGTATGCTTTCTAATGGAATTAAACCAGTGACAGATTATGTGTTTTATGGCAGAAATAATATTTTACATGGAATATTTTATGTAGGTCAATTTAATATATTGAAATTAAAATATTAGTTTCTTTTTAAAAAGGGAGGAAGGGAAATCTCTGAAAACCCACAGGACTAGAGAGAACACTTCCAATTCATACTTTCAATATGGTTTTAATTAAGGTTTAATATTGTTTACTGGGTGTTGCTTAAACACAATTTTCTGGTGAGGATGGTATTAGACAGCTGGCTTATGTCTGTTTCAGGTTCTTCTTGGATGAAAAGAAGTGGTTTGACTAAATTAAACACCCAGATCCCATCTTCAATTTAGATCTTTTGGGGATGTACACAAACCTCCTGCTACAGAGAGGTTAGAAATTATGCCTCAAATTCTGGAGTGCTCTAGTCCCAGTGCTAGCTTTCTGACCCCTTATTCCTGTATTTAGACTAACTCCCACATCTTGAACAAGCCCTCTGGCCTTGCAGAATATTTGCTTCTGGGTGGAACAGACTTGCAGGTGAGTGCGGTATCTATACTTGAGTGACTCATGGATCATTTTGCAAAGGATCTTGAAGTAACTGATGGTGCTTTCTCACCTCTCTTATGTACCCAGCTCAGGCATAGCATGCAACTGGCACTGTAGTAAGGATGTGTGCTCAGGGGCCCTGGCCGCACCAGGAGACTGGTGAGAGGTGTTGGCTGCATCTCTAACTGTCTGTGGAATGTTTCTCTGTGTGTGGTGGTGGCAGAGAGTCTGGAGATGAGACACCAGAGTAGACAGATCCTGCATTAGAGGTGGGGGGAAGAGAGAAAGAATAAGCGTGTCTGTGCTGAGGCAGGCTGCCTGAGGAGCTGTGTTTGATGTGGTATGCTGGAGCCAGGCACTCAGCTTAGGAAGCTTTTACTTCTACAATCCTCTGCCACTGTGGTTACCTCCTCCAAAGCAGAGCTCCTGATAAGATAGTGGACCTGCAAATAAATATGCCAGGCTGGGAGGGGGCTGAGAGCCCTGGTCTGTGATCCCAGTGTATCCCTGGGCTGGTTTAGCCCTCCTCAGATGGCACACAACACTGGGCAAAGCAGAAAACAGCTTTTGAGCTGCACTGGGGGACATCCTGTTCTCCCTGTGCCCTCTGCTATGTAACTGTGCTGACGAGGTGCCTTGCCCATAGGTCAGTGCAGTGAGGAAAGTGGTGCAGAATGCAGTTTGCACATAAGATCAGGGAACAGGGATAGCTCACTTTCCCACCTTATTAGATACTGTGAGCAACTCCCAGCCATAACCTGCAGGGACAAATGGCAGTATGTGCCTCACCTTTCTCAGTGCACAGCACTTGCTTTAGTCCCTTTACTCACTGCCACCTGCTTCCATGTGACTTTCTTCTCCCTCCCCATCTCAGGTTTCTTCTCATTGCAGCACATAATGGCTGGTCCTGTGGCATTGCAGCAGCCCCGGCTTCAGGACCATTTCTCTTTGGGGCACCAAATGGGAAAGGAAGCACGTATTTGGGGAACCTTGAGGTAGGCTGTAAAAAGGGGTTGCTCAGAGTGAGTGTCTGAGCAGTTCCAAGAGTCAAACAAGGAATGCCCATGGCAACAAAGAGGTTACTGGCAATGAGCCTGCTGGACATCATTCATGATAAACATTATTAAAAGAAGTCTTCTAGCTGCTGTTTAGTGTAGCAAAATTCCCAGCTACATATGAATTTCTTAAGATAGGCACTGTTGAAATCCAGGCAAATGAGGTCCTTCCTTGGTCCTCAAATTAGAGGCAAAATCCTTCTCTGTAGCAATAAATGAAAACAGGAATCACTCTTACATGGAGACAGAAATTGTTGAGCTCTAGTCTTTGCCAGGCACCCCTCCATCCAAGGCCTATAGATTGCCTGCACTTTTCCATGTGTCAGTTTGAGGCATGTTAATTTATTTTCCTTTTATCTATTGCAAAGTGCCTTTTGCTATGGAACATGTTTTGCTGCCCTTGAATCTGCATCTCTTTGCTCTAAGCAAATGCTACTGTATTAATGGGACTTGTGTCATTTGATTGGTGAGCAGTAACTAGTCCGTAACTGGAGAGCAGATGTTGCTGACTCCACCTCTGTGAGAATGATTGGTTATCTATGTCCTGTGTGGTGGACAGTTTCCATTTGTCTGGAGACCTGGAAGTGTCAATAGAAAGGTACAGAGGGCTTGAAAGGCCAACAAATAGGATAGTGAGAGCAACAACATCCTGTGTATACCCTGAGAAGGACTACAAGAGGATAAAGCACTGCTGTACATCTATGGATAGCTTTGCTCATAGAAGCTGAGGCGGGATCAGGTGCCCAATGGATACAAGCATGAATAGCTGGTCTTTATGCCCCAGGCAGGAGCAAACTGCCCTTGTGGGATTCCCCAAGAGTAGATGATGATTTTGTATGAATTTCTGCATGAAGTAGGATAGTGTGGGAGGTGTTCATTAGGTAAAGATGAGTCTTACTTAACATCTCAGAGACCTCAGTAACCACTGTAAACTTCTGCCTTTGTGGCTGCTGCCAGCCCCATCCTCCCCATTAGTCTACATCAATCCCAGTGTTAATATGACCCCTGCTGACACTTGCTATCCATGAGCCCCAGTTCTTCCCTGCACAAATTGGATGTGAGTAACTGCAAAATAACAAGCAAATTGTGAGAAAGCTGTGCTTTGGGCTGGCAGGAAGCGTTAGAAGCAGAATGAGTCAGAAGCATCCAGTTCTGTGAGTGAGAGTTGCAAAGACCAAAACTGGCTTGCAGATAACATGCACATTGATCAAATTTTTTCTTATACTTTACTGAAGTACTGTTTTCTTTAGAGTGCCAAACAGGATGTTCAGCACCTCTGCTATCTAACCTGCAAGGATGCACATAGTGAAGTTCATGGTATCTTCTGGATTCACACAGCAGACCCTTTAGTACTCAGTCTAGGAAATGCTAGCTGAGAAAACTCAGCAAAATACCTCACTGTCTCAAAAAATGTTCTCTCCAAGAAAGAGCATTCTAAACAAAGTTTTAAACTTCATACATAAAACTAGACTGGGAAATAAATAACCCCACCATGCTCAGGGAAAAGAAAAAGCTCTCAAAAAGGACTGAAAAGAAATATGATAGATGACTTACGTAAGAGAAGGAATGCCAGTAGCACTGATACCCAGCTTGTTAAGGTCATTGTGAAGTTTTGACAGAGAAGTTTCACCCAATTTTCTGAATTCAGCTCTTCTGCAGTGTCTTCTTAAAAAAAAATAAAACCAAAACCAATCGTAGACATAAAGCAGGTCATGTGATTATACTGGGAACCTTCAGCCACATCCTGAGTAGTTACATTTGCAAACAGGAGTTCCCCTTTCTGGGTTTCAGTTAAACATGTAAATAAATTCCTCACTTGAAGCTGTTCTGTGGAAGAGGTGGACAGGAACAGTCACAGCCCCGTTCAGCTGCTTTGCTCTCTAAGGTATCTTAAAACACTGACCTTTATTTATTAAAAATTTAAGAGGTCCTACCACAGTTAATTGGTCTTTGCTTATGGCTTCTAAATCCATGGACATGCAAGTCCATTTCCTGCCTTAGAAAGAAAACCTTCTAAGGCAGTCTCTATCAATGCTGCAGTATTTTTTAAAATTCAACATGAATGCCATTGTAACATTTAGAGGAGATGAGTACTTGGCTAAACATTTCCCTTTCATAATCAACTTTTTAGAAGTGGAGTGGAAGAAATCCACCATGGCTGCAAAACCATTGCAAGCTGATTCCTGGAAAAGAGCTTACACCTAAGAAGAATGTCCTGCCATAATAGGAACTAAAAAGCAAGAACTTACTAGCAGATGATGTTTCTGATAGAAGTCAAGTTTATTCTTTGAACCACAATCAAAGAATAAATTTTTCTTCAGGAAAATTCACCTTTCAAACAGGTTAACCTGTTCCAAAAATGAATGACTGCAAAGCATACAAGTATATTAGCCCAGTTTGCTAAGTAAACTCATTCCTCCCAACTCATTTCAGGTCCATTCTTCAGATAAGCAAGGCTCAAAGAGTATGAGCTCCATTTTTTTTGCAGCAGCAGCAGATTTCTGTGGAGGGTCTCTATTGCTTTTACTTATTGCCTCTTTAAGTACCTTCCTGCTTTAGAACAGTCCTTTGCTGTCTGATATCTTCATCTCATGTAGATACTTATATACACCAATCAAAGTAATCTGAAACAAATTTTAAGTGAGAGGTTTCCAGAGAGAAAACTCTTGGATACTTATTTTTCCTGCTATTGGTGAGGGAATGTCTGAGCAATTTGGTCTCAACAGAATCTTGCATCTTAAGACTGGATGAAACATCTGTCTTGCTGAGTAAATTACAGTTATAAAGCCTCCTTCCAGAAATCTGTTTTTTAATGGGACCATTATAGTCCATAAGGAATGCTGGTGACTGCATACATATGGCTACCTTGGTGGAAAAATCTGGCTGCAAATGAGCGAGATGTTCACAAACATTTAATTGTTTTGACAAGCTGTGAGTGAAAAATTGTATTTATGACTACCAGGTGTTTGTGGAGGATTAAACAAAACACCATGTTAGCCAGCAAATAAGGCTCTCAAGGCACTAAAAATACAAGTAGAGATGACCTGTGTGCCCCCAGAGGTGGCCTCACTTCCTGGTTTATTCTGCTGTATGAAGCATAGGTAAAACTGAGTGAGTGCAGTAAATGTGATATAAAGTATTTTTTAATGCTTGGACCTATTGTGGGTGTTTGCATGCACACATGCATGTGTGTGTAATTATTTTTTGCTCTTTCATTGTCTCTGGTTCTCTCTGGGATCAGAGTTGAAAACACCAAAACCAAGAATATCTGTACCAGCAAGATAGAGAAGATCCTTGTAAGAAACCCCCAATGTTTTCATGCCTCATATGTTTAATTTGCAAATGATCCCATGCTCTAAGGTTCCTGAGAAACTTATGGAAGGAATAGTATGAATGTCAACTCTCTCTTTTCCCTCCCCGCTCTTTTTTTTTTTTCCCTTCCTTTTTTTTCTCTGTTTTTTTTCTTTTGCCTTTTTTCCCCTTTTCTTTTTTATTTTTTCCCCTTTTTTAGTTTTTCCCTTTCTCTTTTATTTACCCTGGCCCAAGTGAGTGGTTTCAGGGGGCTTACTTCAGAGAAGCAACTAAACATCTAAACTAAGCATTTGGCTGAACTCTAAAGTTGCTTGGTTTATTCTGTTGCTACTTCTCCACAAAATGCTTCAGACAGCTCAGCTAGCTGACCACACTGCTGACTACGTATGCTTCACTTGTTTCGTTCACAGCATACCTCCAGTGAGAAAAAGCACTGATCAGAATAAGTCAGGCTTAATAAAATCCTGCTTTGCAATAGGTTTATTCTGTTTCTTGACCAAACTGGGGAATGTGGTTTCAAGCATAGTCATCATTATCAGCCTTTCCTCTATTACTTACTCTCCACCGTCCAGCCACTGGGCAGGATATATATGTTTAATTAATTCTGCTTTTACCTTCAACCTGTAAATAGTGGAGTGATGTCAGATTTATATGTTATATGAATAACAAGGATTTCTCAGGAGACCCTATCCTGGTGAAAGAGGCTAACTGTAATTTTCAGCTGTGAGTAATTGTATATAATATAATCCTAAATGATTTTTCTTCTGTAATTTCATTAGAGTTTAGAAATTTAATTAGATTTTGAATCACTCTGAAATAAAGTAGCAAAACACCCAGAGACTAAGAGCAGTGGTTATTTTGTCCTCCGAGGCCAGAATTCTTGGTCTCAAATTGGCATGTGTTCATTAGGAGGAAGTTTGCAGAAGTTCTTGATATATTATTGTCTTTCAGAATGGACTCTGAATAGGTCTTTGGAGAGCATTAGAAGAGCACACAATTATTATACAGACTCTTCTTGAGGTTTAAGATCATCTGCCTTGCATATACTTAATAAAAATATGCCTCTAAAGTTGTTTAAGAAACTGTGGAGATAGGAAAGATGCTCCTCCAGTGCCTCAGTGCTCTTCCTGGTTTATTAGCAACTCTAGTACCTGTGTATGATGATACAGAGAGGAGTTGTTTGCTTTACTTTAATGATTAGGTAGGTTTATGGTTATTTTTATTGCTACACATATGAACTGTCATGGTGGCTGTAATCAAAGGCACACTAAATTCTGTTCCTTCTCTTTCATCCCAGGTTCAGAAGAAATCTGTCCTTCTGGCAAACTTTGATTCCCTGTAGAATTCATCCCATGTGCAAAAAATTGAATGAAACTGCTCTGAACAGGGCAAAGCAAAGACCAGCGCAGTAGCTTATGGTTGCATGTGATGTCGGGATAGTTGTGGTGGGTTAAGGAGATCCTCTTAAAAGATTATGAATGAATAAATATGCAAGTGCTTGCTCCCTTTTTGTTTTAAGTGGTGTAAAGTGGTCTGTGTTTGTAGAGATGCCTAGATTTATATTGCTTAACTGAAAAAAGGAATTGGACATCTAGAAGCACATTCTCTAAAGCCTTTACCTTCATAGCAGAATCTCTTTCCTCATTATAGTTGCCTGAACCAGGACTATCCACCTGATTTTCTGAGAGTAGGTCTCTAAAGGGCAAAGCATGTGACAAATTGAGGAGTTAAGCAGAGAGGAAGAAATTCAGATTACTTTCAGCATGGCAACAATATAAGGAACCATAACAAAGCTATAGGCAGCATGAGTTAAAGAATCTAACAGAAATGAGCAAGGCAGGAGAGAGCAAATGTGAAATGAAGAATTTCAGTAAGACAAATCAAGCAAATACAAACTCTTTAAACCATGTCAATCCAACCTATTTTAAAAGAAAGAGAAAACTCCAGTGGAATGGGATACATATGAGTCTCAAAGCAAGAATTCAAAAGGAAACCTCCAGGATGACAAGGATATTCTGCTATTGATTGTCCTTTGTCACCATCGCTAGAATCCTCTCTATTTGCCACTGTGGGAAAACATGGAGTGAAATGTTCATTAGTCTGATTCGAGGGATAATTTCCTTTGTTTCCTTAACAGGTCTTGATAAGAGCTCGTCATCACATAAATCCAGTCCTCAGGCTCAAGTATAAGCTCTTAGAGTGTGGCCAAGCAAGTCCTGAAGTCTGATTGAAAAAAGTTCATGGAAAAAGATCGAAAGCTTTTGTGCACTTGGCTTGGATGTGTATCGATGGAGATCAGGCAGCATCAGGGAAGTCTGGTGTGCATAGACACGCTGCTTCTTCCATTAACGTGTCATGTCACACCATGGAACAAATTGAAGAAAACATGTTCAGGCTGGTTACTGCCAAAAAATCAAGGTGGTTTTGCTGTGGGTATCCAGAACAAATGGAAACTATGCTTGAAATATCACAGCTGCTCTTCATTTGCTATTTTCTCCATCTCCTCCTCTGTCACAACTCTGAGCTGCTGGGACAACTGGGAGAGATTCCACATCTCAGCAAGCAGCAAAATCACAGATGTCGCGTGTGCTAACAAAGGGAAACACTCCTGCACCAGTTATTTAACGCCTTCCTCCCTTGACATTAAGAAATACCATGGGAAACCACTCAGCATTTCAGTCTCGCTCCTTTTTTTTTCCCCCTCCATCTCTGTTTCTTTTTCAATCTGAAGGAATGGAAATGCTGGTACACTTTAAAAACATGTTTTCTTGATTTTACTTGAGGAACGCTGAGGCTCAGTCTTATTGCCAACTCAGAGAGATGCAAGGAGGCAAAAAGAAACCATGGGGTGTGTACTCAAGCCTTCTTATGCAACATCAGGAAAGAAAATGCCAAACTAGTCCATGGCTCAGCTAAGCAGCCCATTCGTTTTCAGGTGTCCTGTCCCAGATCTTGCTCTGTTCCTAGGTTTGTAAAACTTTGTGGTGTCCCTTGTAGAAGTTAGAACTTTTACTGAACTTAATTTCTTCCATAGCAGGTGTATTTGTATTATTCATTCACATGGTCTGCATCTATGTGTCATTCAGTGAAGAGGATTTTTTGTATTTCCAAGCCAGACTGTTGATGCAGCAGAAAAAAAGGGTATTAACAACAGAGGGTAATTTCTTTCATGGTGAAGGAAAATACCTGAAGATCACTTCTGGAAGCTGCATATCTTTCAGGTTAACACACAGCAATGAACATATGTGTTGGGATGAAACACAGGTAGGCAGACATAAATTTGGGTTGAAAAATTAATCTTTTTTTGTAGGAAATGTGGCTAATCTGTGTGCTTGGAAGGTGCGTATCAGATATTTGCACGAAATGGTCAAATTCATTACAGGATATTTCAGACTCCTGCCAGTGTGCTGTAGGTGTGAGCTAGGTTCTTGGGGAACCTACTGGTGCTCTTTCTTGATGACACAGTTTATAACTCAGACTTGAGTACAGTCAACAGGAGTGTTCATGATTCCTCTTCTCAGGTGTGCTTTCCTACTACCCTTCAACTGGAAAGCTTTAGCACTTACACATGGTGTAGCAGGGCTTTCAGGGAGGTGATGTAATGGTGGTATGTTTTTTCACTGTTCCTCTGTGTGTGTGCTTGGTGAAAGGACAGAGATCTGTTTAGAGCTAGCCATATAAGCCACTGAAAATCTTTCCTTCCTGTCTGGATCTTTTGCTTCGTGGCCATTGCTCTAGCATTTTCCTTGTGTCTCTTACTGTTAATTTCCTACAGGCTGAGATTACAGGTAGCATACAGGAGCATCAGCAATGGCAGCATTTTTTCCCATCTTTCTCTGCTTTAGACCAGAGGATTTAAATTCCTTTTTCGTTTCAGCCAGAAACTTTCTAGGAAAGGTATCAGTCTCCAACTAGTACATTTAGACACATAGGTATGTTCTCAGGATAACCTTTGTTGGCCCTCAAACATAGTCCACAGCCTCATATATAGCTGTAAACCACAGCTCAGAGTAATTATTTTACAGAAACTTTTGATCTTATTTGTCTTGTCTTAGACAGACATAGTCCAATCTGCAGCCTACTGTATAAAATATTTGTAAAAGTGTGAGGCAAATAGTCTAGTATGAAATAGTTTATTTAAGTTAGAAAGATTAATAATAAAGACACTTCTAGGATTCTCACGAAATCACCAGTTGGCCTGTCAGCAAAGACAGTCTTGAAGTAGGAGGGTGTGTTCATGCTTCGTGTTACTGGGAATTGTTTTAGCTAGCTAATGAAATAGGAAAGAGATGTGGATCCTGCCTTAGAGCAGTCCATGAGTAACTGGGAAGGACGTGTGTGGGAACACAAGGAGCAAACGTTAAACAAGTCAAAAGCAAGTGAAAGTTAGACCTATGTTTCTCCAGTTCTACTCTGATATCATTCAGAGGTCTAGCTGGTGGGAAATGGAAAATTACAAAGGCTTCACCAACTGGAAAAGATCTTAACCCTCTCTCTGATTTAGTTGAAATTGTTCATTAAGTTCAAATAACTGTGGGAGGACTGAGAAATACACACACATACAGTATGATTGTATAAGCCTTGTTGCTGTATGGAAATGTGTCATAGTGAACCTATGGCTCCCCATTTCTCATCCATACTGCACCTTACAGAAATGTCCTACAATGTTTTTGTCTTGGTTGTCTAAAGAATTTGTATACTTGTCCTGGGTTTAGCAGTAGCAGTCATTTTTTGATCCTTAGTAGCTGGTGCAGTGCTGTGTTTCTGACTTTAGGCCTGGGAACAGCGCTGGTAACACTGATGTTTTTAGTTACTGCTCAAATGTTTAGTCTTATCAAGGACTTTCTGAGTCTCATGCTCTGCCAGGGAGGAGGGGAAGCCGGGAGGAAGCAGACACAGGACACCTAACCCGAACCAGCCAAAGAGGTATTCCATACCACAGCACATCATGCCCATTATATAAGCTGGGGGCAGTTACCCAGAAGGGCTAGATCACTGTTCAGTCGGGCTGGGTATTGGTAGATGCATGGTGAGCGGTTGTATTCTCTTTCCTTGTTATTTCCCTTATCATTATTATTATTGGTGTCAACAGCAGTGGTTTGTGTTATACCTTAGCTACTAGACTGCTCTTATCTCAACCCGTGGGTGTTACATTCTTTTGATTCTCCTCCCCGTCCCTCCAGGAGTGGGGGGGGTGGGGGAAAGGGGGTAGTGAGCGAGAGGGCTGTGTGGCTGACTTACGGCCTGGGCTTAAACCACGACAGTAATACAGCGTGGATGACCCATTGCTTTTTTTACTTTTTTCTATTGCATGGATGGATTTCTCATGTTAAGTAGAAAATATTTATTAAAGTACAGGAAATTCAATAGTCTAACTCTGCTGATGATACCTGAATAGACATTGTTATGAAGTCTGAGAACCAAATATGGATTTTTATTTATCTACTGAAAACCAAAACACACATCTAGGTAACACTACTAAAATTATATTAGAAGAACTGTATTGTGCAGAGACAAGCTTCTAGGAAATGCTTTTTTTTGTGCTACCATTTGAAATTTCAGTTATGTTTAATTCAACCTTTTACATATTTCCATGATAGTGCAGACTTTAGTAACATGGTCCCATGATACAAACCTTCCCTGTCCAGTCTTCACCTACTTCAAGAACAGATCCTCACCTCATCTGAAACAGATAATGAATGAGGCAGAATGAAGAAGGCAGTTGTTCAATGTATCTCTATAATTCCATCATTCAGTGAGTCTAACAGGTCTTATTTATTACCTACCCCTGTGCCAAACACAGAATAAATTTGTATTAATCCCGACAAAGCAGATGCCTTTCACCACTTTGTTCAACTCTGTCAGAAAGCTAGCTTTGTCTGGGGAAGGAGGCTTATGCTTGTTTTCCTTGGTTGGCTTTGGCTAACAGCTCCTCTCTATGCAGGTCAGGTAGAGGCTGCAATCTGCTCAGGGAGAGAAGCAGATGCCCTACAGAGCATGTGGATTGCAGTACACTCAGCATCTGACGGGAAATCCTCTCTACACTGCATTTGTCTCATTGCTCAAATCTATTTGGGTGAGCTACTGGAGAAGAAGATTCTTTTGCATACTGTATATTATCTGAAGCACTGTATACCACAGTGGAGATACTGCAGTATTTGGAAAGATGCTAGAGAAGATGGGAAGCTGCAGGAGGAAGCAACAGTCCTGCAAATCTGATTAAAGATGTCTATGGGGGAGAGCTAGGACTCTGAGCAATGAGTTAGGACTTGATGACCCTAAATGAAGGCTCCATTACTCACTGGATGATATTGCCTTCTCCTCTGACTATCAAACATCTCAGTTGCTGGAGGACTCTGTGTTGATAAAGTTCCTTTACTGAGGCAGCTAATTTTTCCTGTGAGTTTTCATGCAGCATGAACAAAACAAGCCAGACAGTCCGGCTTTGTCATTGTTATGCATTTTGATGCACTCAGCTGTGTCTTAAAATACCTTTGACACATATGACGATAACTTAGAAAGTTCCTAAGCAGCCTCTGAAAATGGCTGGGTGTTTACTCTTTGAAGGTGGCATATGTGGTGGTGGAGCAAAATGCTGTGACCAGGAAAATTCAGAGCAAAAGAAAGAAGGGGTAAAGTAAGTCCAATTTCCGTCCACTATTCTATTCTTGCATGTCTTATCCATCCCTACCCTGTATAAGCATCTTGGACTTTGTTAAATTGAAGCCACTGTGAGTAATTTGTATCAGTAAAATGGGGTAAACATTTTCAAGGGCACCATGATTATTGAAAAAAAAAATCCCCAAAAAACACCAAACACTAGAGACTGAAAATCTGAAGCTATAGCTTTAGAGGAAGTTAAACCATCAGAAATTTTGAAGTAGCACAAAGTTTTTCTCAGCCCTCACCAGAAATTATGCAATTCTAATGCAAAGGAAAACCATTTTCAGATGATGTTTAGCATTCTGCAGTTCAGAGGTTCAGGACTGAGAGGCAGATCCCAGCCATTCACAAGCTGTGTCCTGTTCACTGTAAATTTCTCCTGCTGCTGCTGTCACAGTACAGAACAACATGATTTTCTGCTCTGTATTTCTAAAAATTATCCTGTTTATTCTACTGCTAACTCAGGAGATGAAGAATAATCTTTAGCCAGTATTTGTAGGAATATGAACATGGTGTTAATGGTAAACCTAAGGGTGCCCAGGAAAGAAATTAGGAAGTCAAATTATATGAAAGTAATAGCACCATAGCCAGAATTGATTGTTCCTGTTGCTGTGTTTATAAAACACGATTTTCTGTATTAGTACGTATCTAATTTAAAGCAGGACATGAAATGAGCAAGATGGGACACCTGGTTTAATCAGAGGTCTTGGTTTTTAACTTTGCCTTTTCTTGATGTGTTTGCCTTCTAGTAGTACAGCATCTTAAGATACTCACAATGTGAAGCTTTTAGAGCACTAAGTATCCTTTTTTAAGGGTGGACAATATAATGATAGCAAAAATAAATTGCCCACCTGTAATAACACTGTTTTTTTTTTTAATGATCAATTAGGCTTTGAAAGGAAAAACCAAGTGAGATGAGTGGGAGAAGAAGGTGGTAGAGATGACAGATTTGCTTTCAGTTGCTGTAGTGGAGGCGATCTAGTGCTTTGCACTTGCTCTCATGTGTATGTTGTCCTGTTTTAATTTTACTGGTGTCAGGGAAGTGAAATAAATCCTTGGAGTCCTGCACAGGGCAGGGTGAAGTTTTGAAGGTGATGGGAGAAGTGGAAAACTTAATTTAACCATTTTTGCTAATACAGCCACAGACACCATTTCTTCCATGCAACAGCTGCAGCCTAGGGAAGCATTTGAATGAACAGCCTCATTGTTTCACGAAGGAGGATTTCTGGCTTCCCACACTGGTCCAGGAGAATCTACACTTTGTGGCCTTTGTGAGTAGCAAAAAGGTCACTTGCTGTGCTGCGTGCTGAATGTGGAGAAAGCAGCTCTTCTCTGTGTGGTGATTCAAGAGGTTTATTTGTATTTCAAGAATAAAAGTTTCAAAGGCATGGCATCTATCTCTTAAGACAGAGGATTTCAGGAGATAATGTATTTTTCAATGAGATATTGTTGATTTCTCTCATAAAAATTATGCTGACTGCAATTCCCCTTAGTACCTCTCAGAAAGCACAACTGACCTTATGTCTCTTTAGTTTAGTAGGAGCAAAACTGTCTGTTGTTTGTCTGCCTACATCATGTCAAAGCCCAAATTTCATTGAGGTGAGAATAAATGTAATGGCTGACATGACCACTTGGCAGATTAAAGCCAGTCATGTAGGAAATTCTGGTCCATATCTAAACATGAAAGTGATAAATGCATTTAGTAACACCTATTTTCAGGAAATAGTATCATAACATACTGCTGTAGCTAGTACCTGCTGTTGCAAATGCAGAGTAAGTACGTGGTGCATAAGTCACTTTGCATCCTTATTGGCTAGGCAATGTATGGAAGTCTTAGTGTCAATGGCTTCTGGGCAGCAGCAGCTTGTTTCTTTACGGCCAAAGGTCTGCAGGTTATTTCCTCCAAATGACCCAGTAGGGAATGTGGCTGTTGGAATGGATGAAACTTTTAGTGTCTCTTGTGTTCCTAGGTGTAAAATAGGGTTTTCAACAGAATAAAACTGTTCAGATTTTCTTCTTTGAAGAAAATGTGCTGTACATGCAGAAAGGTTGAGCTTCTATCAGGAAGGAACTCCTGAAAAACACCAGTTGTAATGCAGGTAGTTCATACCCTGTTATCCTCTCTTGGCTGGGTCACCCACTGAATTGCATTCTCATGATGTACTGTAACCAGAGGACAGAATGATCCATTTGATCCACTGCACTGGCACAGAAAAAATTTGATGCACTCAGAGGGGGGTGGTTTTGAGGGGTTTTTTGGTTGGTTAGTTGTCTTTGTGGGATTTTTTTGTTTGTTTTGTTTTGTTGTGGGTTTGTTGATTGGTAGGTTTTGGGTTGGGTTGGGTTTTTCTCGCATTTTTTTGGGGTTTTTTTGTTTTGTTTTGGTGGTTTTGGGTTTTTTGACTAGTCAATTCAACCATCAAAAGAGGGGACATGAAATGACAGATACATAATTCCACAAGACAGCCTGGTAAATTTCTCAGTAGAAATATTCACCTTGGATTTATTTTGTGTGGGTGTGTTTGATTGTTTGTTTTAATGATAAAGGAATCATTTGATGTCAGACAGCTAGTGAGAGCAGTGCAATAGTGGACAAACAAGCTTCTACAGCACATTTGTATTATTCTTCAAAAGCATGAACATCTTGCACTTAACTCTTGAAATCCTGTTGTTGGATGAAAATATTTGAATGCACTTTAATAGCCTCTTGAACAAACTATCCAGTTCTGTTTCCAAGTAATTGCCACTTACTTTGTTTATAATATGAACAGTGCTGGTGACATGACATTAGACTTAACTGCACCCCATTTTGGTGCCAACTAATATTTGCCCTTACACTAGGCATGAATAAGCTGGGACTTCTCTTGAGATAAAGCACATATTGCATCTTTAATGGAATATACTAGGCATAAACAAGCCAATTGCCCTGCTTTGGGATTAGTATTATGTGAGTTTCCTCCTTTTACATTAAAAAAACAGAGAAAAACAGTAGAAATAATTAGGCAATCTTCATAAACACCAAGTTAAAATAAAACAGCCATTTTTCGTTCATTTCCATGCAGATTGGTCCCAAATACATTATCTGCCTGTGAAGACAGTAATTTTGTTCTTTGTGCATGAAAGCTTTCAGACCCTGACAGAGGTTTCTGAAAAATCTCAGTCTCTGCATGGTGGGGATATGCCTGCCTTGCTCTGGCATGCCAAGCAGTGTTAGTGGAGAAATGTTTATGGCCAAATGAGGAAGAAAGGCACCAAAATCCAAATTTGGATGCCTGAAAGGAGAGATTTAAATGTGTTCCTAGTTACATCCCTGCTTTCTTTAAGCACTTTATATATAGATTTGGGTATGTAAACATCTGGTTTAGTTCCTTCAACAGGGATTTAAGCACCTACATTATGATTTAAGGTACTTAAATTAGGTTAGAGAATCTAAACAGTGTTGTCATTCTGATGGCTCAGGCCTGAGGTCTTTCCTATGAAGGCAGTGTTAGTGGTGGGCAATTAGCAGAAACAGCATGTCAGTGCATAGCCACTTTGCTAGTAAAATCATCACTATGTATGATCAAGTGGCAGCCAAACCATCCAACTTTGACTACATTACTAACAGTTGCCTGCATCACAACGCAAATTTATCTTATGGGAGGGATCTGAAACAAAACTACCTTTCCCACTAAACCCTTGAAGCACCACGGTTTCAGGGGGATGATACTCCCCTGCAGTGTCCTTCTCTGTTGAGCCTGCGGTCTCCCAGTCTCACGCTTTGCCTCATACAGAGTACTTTTTGAGTTAGTTAGATTTATTGAAGATGTCCTTAAAGGCCTTATGTGATGGACAACAAATGAAAGGTGGCTGTTGATCGTGGTTTATGTGAAGTTAATGTGTTCTCTGGTCTTCTTTGCTCTGTGGAAATCAAGCCTTTGGCCGAAACAAGTTTATTTATTTCCTCCCCCTTGTTTGTCACTGTCCTTGTTTATCAATCAGAAGTATATCAAATGAACCAGTGTAGGAGCAACACAGGGTTGCTTAAAGTTGTTGATGTCTGGGGAGGAAGGAACAGAACCAGCATGTGAAATATTCAAGGGCCGACTTTGTGAATTTGTACTATGCAAGCTGCACCAGGAAAGGGAATGTGAGGTTACTGCAGTCACTCAAGCCTCAGCAGATATTTGTCATTCCAAAACTATGCTGTTGAGGATTTCGGTTGAGAGGGGACATCAGGGAGAGGAAAATAGAAAGTGGTATGTAGGATCTCAGAATTGCAGTCTATTAATAGGCAGAAGTGCCATCATCACGAACTCACCTATTTCTTTTCCAGGGAAAAAATAGAAACATTACAGATAACAGGTCTTTTGGTGTGAATTTTTCAGGGTTTGTATAAATCTGGTCTAGTGTACCTACATGCTTCTAAATTTAGGATGGGACTCCTGTGTTCAAGGGCAATCTGAAGTATACTTTTGCCTCACTCAGGCTCTTGTTCTCTTCGTGAGCTTGTTGTAATCTGAGCCTTCCTATGGACATCAAGTCTCTTAATGGATTCTGCAAAGCAAGTTTGCAGGGTGAGAAGTATAGAAGAGATCACATCTACATATGCATGTGCTGGACGCAGAAAATCAAAATTGTCCCCCTTTGGTGATGAGTATACTCAATTGCCACCATCCAGCACTGGGATGCCAGGGAAGAGGTCTTCACAAAGGTGTCACTGCTCTGGCCTCTGAGGCTGTTTCTGCCTATAGCACACAGCTCTTGGTTCTGGCTGGCAGCCTTTCTGTAAAGCATTTCTGTTTGTTTTGTTACACAGTTCTAAACAGGCAGGAGGCATCTGTCATGTCTTCAATGTATGTGCATACGTTCCTGTGTCCCACACTGCTGCCACCAGTTGGGAGTTTGAAACAGGTTTGACTCTGCAGGGTGTGCAATATTCTTCCTTGTCCAGCAGCCTCTCTGTGCCTCCCACCATGAAATGCTCCAGCAGAGGCTTTTCTGAGGGTTTTCACTGCACAAGTTGAGTAGGCTGATACCTGGATATCAGACCTGAAAATTAATTTTGGATCTCCCATGATTTTTTTTTTAATTTTTATTTTTACTTTTACAGCATTATGGGTGAGGAAAAGAGTAAATCAGAGGTAAGATGAGTTGTCTGCCTGTATGAGGATGCTGATGTTCACAAAGCAGAGGCAGGGACACCTTCTCTTGCTACAGCAAAACTGGCATGGCATGGTAAAGAAAGGGAATGCAAAACTGATGCTCATACTAAAACTACAAACTATGAAGTGCCATAGCTAGGCATAGAAGGGCCCCTATATCATGGTTTAAGGACCACAGAAGGACCAGTGATTTACAAGTAGATGTATTTTGCAAAGCATCTTTTGGGGCTCTTAGACTATGGAAACATCAGACAAGGGAACAAAGTGATAACATTGCAGGAGGTAAGACTGGAGTTGAAGGTCATGGTAAAGAGTTTAGTGATGTTAGTCTGAGAGGAGACACAGTAGAAGGGCTTGGCTCCTTCAACAGAGCTACAAAACTCATGTAGTGTTTTTCAAAGAAGGCTTGTAGCAGTCAGGTAACTATTGCATTACATCCCCTGGACTGGGCATCTGTACCCCCTTGGCTCTTCAGACTGTTTGGTGAACTCTTCCTATCCCACTTGGTGTGATAAAAGAAACTGCTTAAACTGGAGGCTGCTGAATGCTGTGCTGCCTCTGTTCAAATCTCTAATGAGCTCCTCCTTGTAGCTCTAGGTTTAATTAGTTTTCATTGCAATATTAATGATCCAAACAAACCATTTTAACTTTCCTGTTGCACAGCTGGAATCTTCTTATTTAGCATTCTACTCTACAAGGGAATCGCACCAACTTCCTTTCCCCTCCCCCATTTGTCCCATTAATATGCATTAAAATCACAGTCTCGTTGGCATAGAGTTTCAGACCTGCTATAAAACTCTTAATAACTTCTAAAAATGGCAAGGTTGAACTAATGACAGAGCCTCATCCAAATAATACAAAGATAAATTTCTCACAGAGTCTGATGGCAGTGATGATTAATACTTCATTTATTTATTTACAGTCTATCGGCATTTACAAAGATTTGCTCATTTCTCTGAGCACACATACAATCTCTCTTGAAACCCCATGGTATTGCAGAAGAAATGTCTAATCTGTTAGTCTTCAACAAAAATGCCTTCTTGCTCTTTTTTTCCTCAGAAGGGCATGTTCTGTCCTTCCAAGTGTAAATCTGAGGGCTATACATCTCAGTCTATTCCTACCACAATGCAATAGATGTATCTTGCAAATCCCTCTAAAATCCCTGAGAGGAAAGACTTAGAGGAGAGTTTTTGTCACATTCTAGTGTGTTTCAGCTTCTGAACTCACTGTAATTTTCAGAGACTGAAGTAAATTGGTTTGTAGATGATCTGTAAATTTTTGAGTTGAAGGATGCTAAGAGAAGACTGGACTTTCCCATGCTAAAGGACTGACATGGAGTCTTGCCAGCACCTTCTCCTCCTTGAGCTGTAGAAATCATGGGAACATTAGTAGCAGGGAAGCTTCAGGGTCTCTTGCCCAAGCTTCTTCTCAGAGCTTGTCTGTTGCTAACACTAGAGCTGGTCTCGTTTAGAAATGAGCATTTTCTGGGCGCCGGAGAAGCTGTGCTCTGCAGATAGGCTGTCAACAGCTGGATAAAAGAGTTTGCTGGCCATACTGCATGCGTACAGGTCAAGATACAACTCTGAAAGTGACAAAAAGATTTAGTGCCACTTGCAAAGACTCATTTTCACTGGGACTTACTCTTCTAAGTGCTCACATTGTTTCTGAAAACAGGACTTCGGAGTGTGACTATGAAGATAAAGGGGTGAGGTCTGATTGCTTGCTTTTTCATTGCCTGCAGGGTCTAAGTTCAAGAGAGCAATGAATGACTTGATTACAGAGCACCACCCCCATGGGCCAGGCAGTGGGGTGCTGGAAATGCCTTACTCCAAACTCCTGCTCTGGGAGCCTGATGCAGTCTTTCCTCATACACAAACCCCAGCTCACCAGGTCTCAAGAGTATGTCCTTAAAGAGTGTTTTTCCTTATGAAGCTGTCAAGTTAGATGTGAGGTAAACACATGCTGCTATACCTAAATCAAGCATTTATGGTATTGTAGAATGACTTAAAAATCCAAGCAATTCAGTAAGTGCAGGAAAGAAGTTGCATCATCAAGGTCTCCTCTGGCTGCTCTTGGTGTTGGGAGAATTGTCCAGGACATAGGTTGAGGGTCAGGACTTCACTCAGTGGACACAGGGCTCTCTCCAGATATATAGGATTGTAAAAAATAAAACTCCCCACCTCAGTGTAGCTGTTTTTAAATGGTTTTTTTTTCTGTCTACAAAGCTGAGACCTTTAGTGAGTGGGTATCTTGACTGATGGGATTCATGATCCATTTTCATAACTTTTGTGATCTTACAAGGGGATAGACTTCAGCGTGTGGAGTTATTTTGCCAGAACATTTCTCTGAAGCAGAAGTTTCTTGAAGGTTTATATCAGTGAGCTGGTTTTAGTAATGCTCTCATGCTTATTTCTTTCATGTTTATGAGAGTTTGTCATTCATTTGTTGTGCTGGAGTATAAGTGTGAATGTTAACCTACAAAAGCGCATTGTCAACAATGCTGGGAAGTTTTAGGTAACTAACTTGTTTTTGTAGGAAAAAGAAAGAGCATATGTTATCCCTTCAGAAACAGTGAGAGTAGAAGAGGGAGAGAAGCGGACAGGAAAAAGAAGGATGCTATCTCCTTGCTCATCTGCAGAAAGAGGAGCTAAGCCTCATATGAATTGAAAGCAGCATCAGAACCATACCCGGACAGTAAGGCAGGGTTATGCATCCTGCACCCACAGGTATATGTGGCATCGTGGAGGACCATTTCCCTTGTCTGGAAGCACAGCTCACAGCAGGGACATGTCCTGATTGGAAGGGTACCACCAAGAGAGGAACATAATAGCAGCTGGGAGGTAACTACCCCAAATTTTCACGCAGCTATTGCTCCCAGTAATGCCTTGCTGCAGTTGACAGTACCACAGCATGAAAATTAGCAGTTTAGATGTATTTCTTACTCCAAATGCAACTGTTGTTTAAGATTAAAATCAGTAAGCGCTCTTAGCAGTTTTAGCTAACCACAGTTTACCACATAAATTTATCTCTTACTCAGTTTCCTTTCCCTGTAAGTGAATAGCTCTCTCTACCTCTGGGAACATACTGGTGCCTCCCAAAAGCCCAAATTAAAAGGTTCACTAAAACCAACATGTGCAGTGGATATGTCTGTTAGCTAAAACTGAACCCAGAGCATTGTAGCTTCTACTGGTATTTATGGTTAAACATGCCAACAAGGTTTCTAACAATATGTCCATATAGGTCAGTGTGACTTAATTTAAATGTGTTTAACATCATTAATTTCACTGAAATCTAGGAAAACATATCTTACTTTATATTTACTGTAAGCTGCAGCAATGAGCCCATGGCTAGTTAGCATCTTTCAATTTATATGTGATGGCAGTAATAAAAGTGTAACCTAGTTTTTGTAACCTAGGTTTAGTGTCTTACACAGAGGTTTGTCATGAACTATTGAACCAAGTCAAGCAATATGCCATGTTTCAAGCAGGATAGCTTAGGGCTCAGACTAATGTCTGAGTTCCTATAGCACATGGGTTATGACATATCACTACTTACTTACCCAGGGACTTATTGTCCTCTCTGATCTGCCAACATAATTATGTGTGGTTTCTACCTCACTCTGTTCCATCAGAAAGATAAAGTTTAGTTTAAGTTCTTACTGGGAGGTCTTTCAGTCTGTGCTGTTTCTACGGAGTCAGGCTTCGGGAATCCAAAGGGGCCAGTAAGATCCAGAGAGGGGAGATGGGGTAGCAAGGTTACGCAAGAAAACTGCTGGGCACTAACCTCCTGACTGGCTTGGCAGCAGACAGCACAGCATGTGTAATTGCAGCTTCAGTGACCTGCTTTGCTCTTTTCTTCAGTCAGTTTCTTATCCAAAAGAGTGCTGTCAAGCTAAAATCAAAGTATCTATACCAAGGGACGGATCTGTTTTAACAAAATTGTTTTCTAAATTGATTTAAATTGGTGTTCAAACTGTGTGCATGGCTTTCTTCAGTGACAGAAGTATGATTTTACCTCTTTCCATTCCTGGAAGCTCTGCAGAGCTGAATCACCTGAGAGGGGACAGGCTTCTATCTCTCCATAGCTGAGCATTTCCACTAAAACTGAGCCAACTTTTGATAACAAAACTGTAATTGTCAGTGACATTTCAATTAGGAGCTTTGGGTAACTTTCTGCTCCCAAGCTAAATTACATGGCACTTAGAGAAATCATTTTGTCTCATACCAGCGCACATCTTTCATTGCTGGTGGGACTGACAGCATTTCCTAAAAAAGAACCCAAACAAACAAACAAAAAAAGCAATTCAGGAGAGCAGATACTTCATATTATTCCTATTTGTTTTCACTTGGAACCTTTGCAACATCATCCAGCTTCAGGTTTTTCTTCTGCAGCTGTGAATGTGAGTTGGGTGGATTTGGAGGAGGGGTGTGAGGTCTGACTGCCTTATGTAGAAACCATTTAACTGCACTGTCCTCCTTTTAAATGAAAGAATCATTTCTTGTGCTAAAAGAATAATTTCTTCTACTAAAAGAAACCTAAAACATAGTATGTTTTGGGACAAGCTGCTATGTTCACATTAAACACTGAACCTTTTGACTTTAGAATTATTAGGGCCAGAAACCTTGCCTTATGTGCATATGAAAGAGAAAACCCCAGACACCTACCTGTGATTTCAGCAAGGTCATTTGCAAAGACAAAAGGTACTGCTGGACTTAGGTGCATTTATAGTTGTTTATGAATAATTAATAGTTATATTAAAGGTGTAGGGTTGACCGGGCAAGCTTCGTCTTCTGGAACTGAAATCTTGTCTCAAAATCTTCAGCCATTTGACTTGTGATTGAAAGCTGCATGGTGTTTCCACACTGGAGCTCATTGCAAGGAAAGACTTGAAGCTGTCAATTGTTCCAAGAGCTAATGGAGGCATTAAAAATGCAGCAGCTTACTGCGGAGAAAGCAGAGTGGGTAGGGAACACGTGTTACTAGCATATGTTGTAACTGGACTGTAAGCGGTCTTCACATATTCATGAATGATGGCTGACCTCTACTCTACTAGGGCACATGTGTGCATGTCCATCATGACAAAACACTCTGAACTTACTCCATCCGAGGCCTTTGGGAGCATAACCCTGTATCTGTCTCCAAATATAGATCTGGTCTGCAATATAAGGCAGTGAGGAGAGCTGCTGGATTGAGGAGCTGTTTGGAAACTGCTGCAGTGATATCCACTGAGCTCCCTATGCCTGGCTGGTGACCTTCTTCATTAAGAGGCAAATGTCTGCAGCTTGTAAAAGAAAAAGATGCCTCTAAATGCCTTTCCACTTTTAAAAGCCCTCAGTGCCAGCTCAGCAGAGCAAGTAAAACCCACAAGTGGCAGTCCTTACTGTACTTGTACTGCGTGAATGTATGCAGCCATACATCTGGACAGAGAGGCATGTCCCAAGAGGGAGCTGGGTATAATTCCTGGAGCTGCCTCTGACTCAGAGCTAGAGTTTTGACCTGTGCCAAATCAGTAACTAGGAACAGTTTCAAAGTTACTTCCCATGAAAATAAGGCCAACAACCCTCTCTGTCTCAGTGTCCTTTCTAACCCCTTTGTAAAATAAGACTGCATAACAGATCACAAGGGATTAGAGAAGACTCCTTCATTTGTATTTAAAGTGCATCAGGATCCTTGAAGAAAAGTCTCTTATTAGAGTAATAATGAATACAAACCATAGTAATAATTCTGTTGTCACTGTGAAATTACAGGGATTTGGTCAACATCACTTGACTACAGCTTTGTTTGTCCTATAGATTACAACAAAGAACAAATCCTCTCTCACATCCTCTCTAAGTGTTTTTGAACACAGAGGATGAAAATGATATGTTGCTATCTTTAAAGAAAATTAAAACTTTAACTCTAAGGTGTGTGTAATAAAATGGCACTTTAATTCTCCAGTGTGCCATGCAGGCTTCTTCTGTTAATTTATTCTCTTCTTTTCTTTTTGTGCTTCATCTAATATTCTGAAGTTATTAATGTGGCAATACATTTGACCACAAAAACCTGCCTTCTGGTGTTGTTAAGACTGTGAATTAACTCCACAAATGGAAGGTATTTCTGGCTTCAAGGCAAACAGATCATGCTTGTATAAAATGATTAGCAATGCAACAGATATGCAAGAACTTCTAGGGTAAGGTTTTCCAGGTACCTATCTATGATCTGTGGGCTTATGTCTTACAAGCCCATGGGACTCCAGCTGTCAATAACTTGTCTGTGGTGCCTGTGAACATCACCTCCTGAGCAGCACCGCCAATGGTGTGCTTGGGTACCTTCCAGTGCCAGGGTGACGGTGTTAAGTGCCAGTTTGAGGTCCCTTAAATGGCAGCCAAAAACATTCAGTGGGGTTGAATTCAGTTCAGTGCAATTTAGACCAAATGCTCAGAACTCTGTAAACACTTCCAGGACTAACGTGAACCTAGAAATGATCAATCAATTTCATTGTGTACCTATGATCTATGTCATCAAAGGCTGACGGAGTGCTGCACCTCATACTGATTGTAGCAGTGAGCCCAGAAATCACTAGTGCCAGCCTAGGTTGTAGGTATTTGCAAATAATTTTTCTCATCTGACTCATTCCTTTATCCCTATTGTCAGGACTCATCCTGTATCAGTGGTACAGTTTATACTGAATAGAAATAAATAGACATAAGTTCAGTAGTCCCTATCCGTGGGGCTTTGGCAATGAAAGGCCGATTCATTGGAAAAAGAAACAGCTTTTCATTAGGATTAATTTCAGGCATGGGGAATGGACAAGCTAAACTGGGTGGTGTATTCCACACATGTCATCAGGAGTTACTATGGCCTTGATTCTGCTTTGAATGCATCACACACTTCTGGAGTAGCCTGTAGAGGTATTCTTGGCAGAGGTCTAAAAGGAGCAGGTTTTCCAAGACGCTTTGCTGAAGTGTTTTGCTGTTTTGGCTTTAATGTCTGTCTCTCTGTGCTGGTAGGCTAGACCCATGCCTCCAGAATGTTGGCTTCACACTCAGCAGTTAGAAAGGCATTTTCCAGAAGACTGGAAAAGGGATCAATAATACCATTGTGTCTCCACATAAATCCATTCTGAATACTGTCTATGCTAATTGCTGTCACCTCAAAAAAGGTCAAAAGAGTAGATTAGAGAAGGTACAGAGAATAGACATGTGGAGAACATCAGAATATCTTCTTCCATGAGAAGAGATTAAATAGGATACTTCAGCCTAGACTCTTGGCACAAGCAAGACAGTGGTTGGTTGGTGTTGGCTTTGCCAGTGGTTGGGCAGAGGCAGGTTGCATCACCCTAGCCTTTCGCTAGACTTCTGAAGAACAAGATATGACTAAGGCAAAGTTTTCATTCGATGAACAAATAGTTGAACTGTAACTACTCATCCCCTCACTTCTCCCTGGCAGAGAGCTGCTGAAGTGGGGCCAAACCACTGCCACCTTTTTCTCTGTCCTCCTGCCCTTGCACTCAGCACACTGAGAGTCAAGGGCATGCACTTTTTCCAGGGCTGTCAAATGGACAGTGAAATGAAACAGACTTAAAGGCTCATTCAATTGGAAAACAGCACCTCTCTTTTTAGGCGAAGGCAGTGTTTGCTTGTGACTCCTGTCAGCAGCATGGGTCCTTCCCGCAAGGCCCTTTAGGCACCTGATTATGTAGGAGAGGGATCTATGTTGTGCTGCAGCACACGCAGCACTGGCAGGCCTTGGGGTGAGGGGAGGTGGGTTAGTGTCTGTTGAGGGGGATATTGCTGCCCATGCTGCTCAGTACCCCTCTCTTGCAGGGCATGCTGTAGTGGCCCTACCAGTTCACACTGTTTAATTCATCATTTGGGTGAAACAATATTTCCTGACCAATCTTGAAGTGAAATGGAACACCCTTCATTTATGTGAACTTGTTGCTGGCAAGGGGTGTCACCCTGTCTTGCTCAAATTTGCCAGTGGTTTCAGGGTCCACCTTCTCTCTTCTTCTTTTTAGCCTAAATCTAAAATCCTGTTAAATTGTGATGATCAAGCATGACACTTGTGTCTGAAAACAAAAGTTTATGGTGAAGGCAACCTAGGGGTATGGTGCTTGCCAGGCACTGAGAACACAGACGGACTGTCCATAGGGCTTCTCAGACAGAGTGACTTTGCTTAGGCAGGCTGAAGTGAAGAGGCTTAGAAATGATGTTTAACTTTTTTAGGCTCCTTTGATTGATGATATAAAATCTTAATCTGCTCGTATCTCCTGCAGGAAAATTTGCAGCCAACAGAATTAGGACCAGACCCACAAAGTTTTGAAGAAAAAGAATAACTTCTTTGTTGTTGTTCTGTTTCTCCATGTTTTCTCTTTTTCCCTTTGTTCTTTCTCTACAGTTTTAAGATTTTCCCAGTATCTGCAGTCCCTTTACATCATCTTTTGTGCGTACTTCATTTGTATTTCCATGCTCTGCAGATCTTGGCCAGTGTTGGGTTTTGGTCCCCATTCTTGCGGCCAGAGTCCTCCTACGTCTCTTCAGCTGTCTCAGCACCTGATGCCTAGGCTAAGCCAGCCAGGAAGGCTTTCTCTCTCATCTGCAGGGAGGACTGTATCCTGAGGCTGTGATCCTTCCTGTGTGAAAAATGGCACTTCACCTCCCAGAGGTGTCTGCTAAACTCCACTGATGAGAAAGGGAGCCTTAATGGCCAGTTTAAACTTGTAAAAGGCCAGCACTGAATGTGATGGATTTGGTGCATTGGATCTCTTGCTCATACAAGATACTTTGCACTAAGAGCTTTTCTCTCCCTCACATCACTGGTTGTGAACTATCCATGGGCTCAAATGCTGAAACAAGCGTTCTTGAGTGTCTCTGTCCCAAGGGTGAGCTGTTGCATTCCTTCTCTGTCCCAATAATAATAACTTCTATTTATAGAGCTTCAAAGTTTCCCAAAGAACCACCTTTGGGATAGAACATACCAATAGATAGTGCATAGCAACCCCAGACAACAACTTAAGACAGATGAATGTATCCAGTTGAAGCTGAAGATGAGATTTCATTTGGCAGAAGATAATTGCAAAAGTTATTAATTATTATTGTTGTTGTTTATGCAGCTCTAGACTCAAGAGGAATAGACACTTTTTAAATACTACCAGTAGGTAGACAAAAGCACAAAGGCATTATGATCGTACCATAGTAATTTGCAGAAGGCAGAATGTGCTAATAAAAATCCTCCCTTGGAGGTTTTCCCATCTAGGACTCAGCATAAGCTAGAAGAGGAAAGAGCTTCCTGGTTTTTCTATAGGTTCCCAGTGTAACCTTAAATATAGTCTAGTTGCTTGGTATTGAACATGTCTGCACATCATGTTGTGGATGTTCAACTAAAGGTGATATCTGGAATGAATTCCAATAGAAGTATTTGATATGAATCTCTGTGTTTTGTAGTGTGATTTGATTCACATCGACACGTTAGGTTTTTTTGTCATAAGCAACAGGACCAAGTTTACATGTGCCTGTATTTAGATCATCTACTCTGAGTGCAAGGTTAGGTGCAAGCTTACTTGCTCTGGTACTGGACACAGTGAAAACCCCTAATGTATTTGATGGTTATTATCAAAGTCTCATGGATTGCACAAATTAATGTAACTCAAATGGTAAACATTAGGACTGTGTGATTATAACTGAAGTATTCTCTGGAAACAGTGATTCTGTAAAGAAGGCAACTGTGAGAATTTGGTGACTGCAGTGTTTTACATTGATGCAAAAAAAAAATAGTAAAGCTGTAAAAGGTACAAACCAAACAGTAGTATTAACCAGGCATCAAAACATCTAATGTTGAACAATGTAAAAATCTTGTTGCTTAAATGATGTCTAACTTTCATTTCTAGTTATGAAGAAAGCAAGCAAGGTGGTGTGTTTTCTGGTCTTGCATTATTAACATGGATGCTTTCTGTTTGTTTCCTCAATTGTTTTACTAAAATTCTGTAAACTTTCACAGTTGGTGGAGATTTTTTTTCCACTGAGATTCCTCATGCTTGTCATGCTCAGCTAGGCTGGAAAAGGACTAGTCCAAAGTCGCATTAGCACCCCTTCTGTGAGGACAACACAAACTCTGTCTAAAACAATAAATAAGCAGAGCATGTTCCAGCTCCCACTCATATCTCTGGAAGGGTTTCTGTTGATTGGAGCTGGCTCAGTCGCATCTGCCAGGCTGTTCTGCAGTGAACATCAATTTCTAAAATGTCCAGCTTCCATGTGTTACGTTGAGATGTCTGAGGGGCTGTTGCCTTTCAGCAGGGTTGGAATATTGAAATCAATAGGACTTGTGATCCCAAATCACATGGACACTGTTGAAAGTAAAGACGTCGAACCCTGCCTTCTTGTTCAGGCCTGCCTGCATACAGTAGTTTTCTTAATAGATTTGAGATACATCTCAGATTTGGGAATTACTGCTGTATTTTGAAACAGCAATACTTTCTGACACTATCAAACGATTGAAATAGAAGCACACTTTGAGCTTGCAGTGCTTAAATGCTTCAGTCTGTGCTGTACACTATGTGTAAGCACTTCTGCTGAAATCACTGCGAGTGTATTTGTATGAGTGACATTATGGATTTGCTTAGAGCCTTGATTCAGTAAATATGCTTAATTTTGTTCCAAAGAGAAGGGACCCTGATCTCTGCAGGATGATAAATAACCACATACAAGTTTGCCAAATTAGAATTTTCATCAGCAGTAATTTTGGTATTTGTTTTATGCTTCTCTTTTTGCCTAAAATTCCTTTGTAAAGTTTAAAGGAAACCAGTTGTGACATTTAAAAAAAAAAAAAGACAATGTTTATCTCTTTATTCCCACTTTATTTATCTTCAAATATTTGACAGCGTAAATTTTCTAATGAGTTTTTCAGACTACAAACATTCAAAAAGTGCCTGAAGTCAGCAGTTTATAGGATTGTAATTCAAAACACATGCCCTTTCCTTAATGGAATGAGATTAAAAAATTCTTTTGTTTGCATTTGTCAGTTTATTAATACCAGACGCTTTAGTACATTTGGTACAGTAAATTTCACTCCCAGGAATCATTTTACTAAGACTAGTCTCCAGTTGCCTGGGATTCATGTGATTAGTCCTCCTTAAGGGGTTGTGACATAGTTTTAGGGATGCAGGATTCTTATGGGGTTCTCTGTCTTCCTATCTACTTCACATATCTCACTGATCCTGTTCTCCAAGTTTGGCTATAGGGAAAGGATAAAGATCCATCCCCAGTTTTCCAGTACACCCAAATCCCTAGCCAAATTGTGCCAAGGACCTTGCAGCCAGGTTCAGCCTGTGTGGACCAACCCAGGCACACTGGAGACAGAATAGCTGGAACTGATTTCTGCAGTGAATCTGCACAACTGAGTTCTGCTTCTGATTGCTGCATTTCTGTTTCCTCACTTTTTGCAGTGGTTGTTTTCTGTTCCTCATTTGGCTCCTTTCTACTCAGTCATTATTTAGCACCATTCTGCAGAGCACATTTGCTATCTTTCATACCAGGTTTTCCGCTGTTCTTGGCCTTTCTGTGCTTGAGTGAATTCCTCCTGCTAACACTGATAATCCCTCTGTTTGTTAATCTTCCATGCCTGACATTCAGAAAAACCTTCAACAGTTACATATTGGCTTTTTCTGAAAGGCTGGACATAAACTTCTAGTTCTCGCTCTGGTGCTTCCTGTTTTACTGAATGCCAATTTTAGATACTTACCCTTTTAAAACATGACTTAAAAGTAATTTCATTTTAGAAATACAGTATTACAATTCCTCTGCTAGGGGACTAGAAACTAGTCCACTATAATTCCTCTGCTAGTGGACTAGGTTAGGGAATTGTGTTTGCTGAGGCTTGCATACTAGTGGTGTCCATTTTTCTGCCAAGGTATGCAAAACAGAAATTTTTTTGAAAACCTTCTATGGTTTCCAATGCTCCTTTTCTGGGAAGGGTTTTGAGCTAAGAAGGGAGTTGATTTGAGGAAGCACAGATTTAAATTCCTTCCCTGTCTGATTTATATCTGGGCTAAAATCTCCCTCCTAAGCCAAGCTGACCTTCCCCTCACTACCCACCAGTGCTCCAGCACAAAGCAATGCAGGTAGGTATTTTGCACCTCAGTATTTTCTGAACACATTCTGCAGTGCTATGTTTTTTCAGATAGTGCAGGTATGTTTTGAAACCTCAGTGACTGTTGAGGAATAAAATCTTTGTATTTTCTTCTGCTGTGCTTCACTTTTTGGCCCAGAGCAAGTGTATTCCACAAGCCACAAAATGAAAACCCATGTAATTCATGCAAATTCATTAGCTTGTAACAAGTTTTAATGTTTCATTTTTATTCTTTTCACCCCTCACCACCCAGAGAGAAGCCCACATCTGAGCCACAGAACCCAGAGCTACCTCTGTAGCATCAGTCACACTGCAGCAAAACATAATTTCCTCCATTTTTATTCCCCAACACCTGGGGGGACTCAGCCCTGCAAACACTTCCCCAAACCCATCTCAGTTGCAAAGTAACCTGGCACAAGACAAGGCCAGTGGTTCTGTGGAAACTTCCATGGAAATTCATCCAACGTGTTGTGTAAAATGCAAAATACTGCATTTAATCTGAATAGGGGTGTGGGAGGCTGGGACAAAAATCATACTGGCTGGTTCACCTTGTCTGTGCTGGGGTGATACAGTGCCAGGACTCTGTGAGCAGCCATGTGACACCTCTGGGTTGACCAGACTTGTAGCTGCTCTCAAACGATCCCCTAAAAATAGGACCTTATGCTTCCCATCATTGCTGTCCAGCTATTTTAATTAGCCTATGGTCTCTGGTTTTTGCTTTGTGACTTCTACGTAGGAAATATTTACACTAGGCCAGTAACTCCACATTCCTCCAACCTCTTTTCTTAAATTAGATGGATTATATCTGTGTTTATAAAATACCTAATGCATTTGTCTTAATATCTTTAAATGTCACTGGCTTAGACATACTGTTTTTAAAGAGAACTAATTTTTAGATCACTAAGACTATTTAGAGGGATTTTTTCCCTCATCTGACCTGTCACAAGTGTGTTCATTTAATCTTTAGTTGAAAGACTGATTCACTGTGTGTCATCAGAAAGGCTGAATTTTTACAAATTGCAAAGTCCTGTCAGTTCCTGCTGATTTCATTGGCAATTCCTGATGGGAAGGGAAAGATTTCAAAGGTAAATCGATGCTCAGAGGGCAGATAGGTACCTAATGTGGGGTTTTGCTATTTCAGTAGTGCAACCCCTTCGAAAAATTGGCGTGGGTAGAAAATAATAATTTAGCCACTCTGCCACATGTGTCTTCTGTTCTTAACAGAGCACTTAATAGTCAAACAGTTACACAAAAGTATTTTCTGGGGGTCCTGCAGATACGACCAATGTATGTGAGGCAGCTGTCTTACCAGCAATAGCAAGACTCAGTTCCTGACTGAAGAGTCAGTTTGATTTGGGGGAAATAAGTAGGATGGGTTTGTGACTGACATCCTTGCCAAAAATGTCACTGCGGCTGTGTCTTTAGCCTCCTACTAGGCTGTATTCTGTCCCTAAAAGCTGTAAGAGAGCTGCTGAGCCCCAGCCTGGTGCCACAGCCAGGCACCTCCTAGTTTCAGGATGAGCATTTGGGGCTGGAAGCCAAACGAGTCATCTCTGAGTCAGCTGAGTCTGGGTGGTATTGATGGGACAGCAGCAGGAGAGCACACCAGGCTGTAGAAATTCTTTTAAAATGGAATTTAAGGTCGTATTCACAGATGGAAAAAAGCATGGTGGAACCAATCTCTGCCAGCGGTCACAAACGCAGTCGAAGTTGAAA
The DNA here is from genome assembly GCF_012275295.1 of Melopsittacus undulatus. Taxonomy (NCBI): domain Eukaryota; kingdom Metazoa; phylum Chordata; class Aves; order Psittaciformes; family Psittaculidae; genus Melopsittacus; species Melopsittacus undulatus. Next base: position 93,014,893 of record NC_047530.1, read on the forward strand.
TGTAGTAAAGTGCATTGGTTTCATGGGAAATCTGATTTCAGAGAAGAAACCTAGCATTTTGTTTGTTGAAAAATAGTATCTTTTACTGCTTTCTGAAGGCAGGATGAAAATAATTTTTATATTGTATTATATTAAACACCATATTATAAAATTCTGAAAGGTGAAATCAATAAAATATTTCTTTTTGCTTGGACCATGCTGAAATTTCTTCCAGAGCTTCCTTTTGCAGGGGATTTTTACTTTTTCAGGCTTCATTCAAAGCTGCAACAGAAACAAATAGAGAAATCTCCAAGGACTTCATGAATTAGAATTTCTTTCTTTCTCAGAGCTCTAGATCCCTGGAGTTGTGACTGACAAATCACAGCTACTGACAAGTTTTGATTCCTAAGGCAAAGCCCTGGAAGAAGGCTATGAATGACTCCTGCACCATTCTCATTGCACAAATTCTGCACTAGGGGTGGATAAGGAGCCTTTCCTCCAAGGTGGAGGAATGTCCACAAGGGAATAAGCTGCAAGACTGCTACTGGTTCTCAGGTGCTAGGGACCTTTCTGTTCTCTACTATATCTACTTAGCTGGGTTTGAAGCTGCTTCAAACCCAGCTGTGTAAGGAACTGGACCAAGAAGACAATACAGGCAGAGAGGAATATGACAGAGATCTGCTTATCATTTCCCCTGCATGGTGCAGGTGCAGCATGGCCTGTGTTGGCTAATAGTAGGTTCTGAGCAAAAAATACAGCCTTGATCGTATTCCCCCTTGGGTGAGAAAATACCTATAGCAATACTGAGACATATTCCTCCCTTAGGACCCCCAGGTCTCTGCTGCTTCCTGGAGATGAGGAAGGGGGCTAGGTATGACCAGAACTTTTGCACAAAATGCAGCTGCAGGAGGAAGCAGTGATGCTTTCACACATAGTAGAAAACGTGCAGATGCTCAGGAAGTCCAGTGCCTCCTAAAGGAAATTGTAAAACTGGAGACCTCAACCCGTTTACAGGCATTCTCTTTGTTAAGCTAGGTGGGAAATGCAAAAGCTGCAAGAGGAAGAAGGAACAAGAAGCACTCCTTTCCCAGAAGGTGGGAGCACTTCCATCATAGAATCATAGAATAGTTGGGGTTGGAAAGAACCTTAAGATCATCTAGTTCCAACCCCCCTGCTACAGCCAGGGACACCTCACACTAAACCATGTCACCCAAGGCTTCATCCAACATGGTCTTGAACACCGCCAGGGATGGAACATTCACAACCTCCCTGGGCAACTCATTCCAGTGCCTTACCACCCTAACAGTAAAGAATTTCTTCCTTATATCCAGTCTAAACCTCTGCTGTTTAAGTTTCAACCTGTTACCCCTTGTCCTATCACTGCAGTCCCTAATGAATAGTCCCTCCCCAGCATCCCTGTAGGCCCCCTTCAGATACTGGAAGGCTGCTATGAGGTCTCCATGCAGCCTTCTCTTCTCCAGGCTGAACAGCCCAAACTTTCTCAGCCTGTGTTCATACGGGAGGTGCTCCAGTTCCCTGATCATCCTCGTGGCCTCCTCTGGACTTGTTTCAACAGTTCCATGTCCTTTTTATGTTGAGGACACCAGAACTGCACACAATACTCCAAGTGAGGTGTCACGAGAGCAGAGCAGAGGGGCAAGTTCATCCCCTTTGACCTGCTGGTCATGCTCCTTTTGATGCAGCCCAGAATACGGTTGGCTTTTTGGGTTGTAAGTGCACACTGAAGCCGACTCATGTTCATTTTCTCATCGACCAACACCCCCAAGTCCTTCTCCGCAGGGCTGCACTGAATTTCCTTTTTGCCCAGCCTGTAGCTGTGCCTGGGATTGCTCTGACCTTGCATTTGTCATGCTTAAACTTCATGAGGTTGGCATCAGCCCACCTCACAAGCATGTCAAGATCCCTCTGAATGGCATTCCTTCCCTCCAGTGTATCAACGGAATCACACAGTTTGGTGTCACCGGCAGACTTGCTGAGGGCACACTCAATCCCACTGTTCATGTCAAGACGTGTATTCAGATCATGGAAGAAAGGGATTTTGGTCCAGATTGATGACATGCTGCAAGATGTAGGGTAGAACATGTAGTAGACTTGTAGTCATCTCCCCATTCTGACAGGACCCATGGAGGTGGAGTCCTCTTGCTGGAAAACAAGCTGGGGGGAGCTTGGGCTCTCCCAAGGAGGCAGGTGGAGCAGCATCTCATTTGCACCATGATTCCTTGCTTAGCACTGTATTGCTACTGCATCCCTGGGCACACACTGGAGCAGACATGCAGGTGCTAGAAATACCTCCCGAGAAATGCACCTTGTGAGACTTCAGGTGGAGCACAGCAGAATCTACCTGCAAGTGTGGGGACAAACATGCAGAGCAGATAAAGGTGTTGTCCTGCTGTGGGACATGTTTTAGTCCTGGTTCACTGCTTTTGTTCAGCTCATATGACTGGGTTTGCTTTGTCCAGCTGATACTCTGCACTCATCTGTCCAATACCCAGAGATCAAGCTATTGAACTGAATGTGATAACAGTCAACAAATTATTCTGTATGTGGCTGCCAGGTAAGAACTGAACCTGCATTGCTCTGCTGGACAAAAAGTGCTTTAAACAAACAACTTAAAACTCAATATATTCATATTGCTCTCATGGGTTGCTAAATAGGCCCCTTGCTTTTTAACACCATGAGAATTATAAACCACTTAGTTTCTACAGCCAAAACAGTTTGATGTTTGCGTTTTGCTAGTCTAGGGTGGCATGTTTTCATTGCTGTTTATAATCAGTTCCACTTTTTGGTTTCCATGTACCAGGGACTTTTCACATGTGATCAGTCCATTGACCCCTTGAGGTCTGCATACTGCTTCTCTGGGATTTGCAACTAAGGTAACAAAGGAAAAAACTGCCTCTCTCAGTAGGGCAGAACTCCATTTATTTCCCTGGAGAAAGTGTTAAGGGATGGGATACAAGTCAGAAAAGGCTGAAAACTACTGCTCTTGCATAAGGCTGTCATGTCTGTACTCTCAGCCTTGCTAAGCAAAGTTTCGTGTGTGTGTGCAAGAGGAAGTTCACTTTACATACATACATTCATTTTCCATTGACATATTTATGCAAATTGCATCCTCGTTTCATATAAATTTAGGATTTCAGTCCAAATTGCTGTCTACAAAAGTTCAGTGTGATCTGTTTATTGCTCTGCACTCACTGAAAGGAAGCAGCAGGAATTTTTGCTTTTTAAATTTCCTGGGAGTAGGGTAACAACACCTAAGTGCCACTGGGTTGTGTTTGCTGAGTGTTATTCAGTAATTTTCCCCAGAAGTGGCTTTATTTTAATGACAGGCCATCTGATCCCAGAGTCTCATCTGAGCACTGAATTTGCAAATTTGTGTATTTATTATCATCATATTTGAATAAGCATAATGCCTATCCCAAGATTTGAGTCCTTTCAAAACTGGAGTCTGTACAGCACATTTATCATTGATGAATAGTGTTAACCCCAGCTGCTTTTGGGTGAGAGGCCTGCTTTGGATTTTCCAAGCAACCAGCCACCCCTCTTGCACCAGTAGTTACAATTTCCATAAGGATCTTTCTAGTTGCAATTCAGCCTCTAAGCAGTTCACAAGTTCATGGGTTTACAGAAAGCAAGGCTATACCTGCCTCTCTTCATAGACAGCAAGGATAGATTTATTTTTAGCACAAGTATTCCAGAAATACATTCCACCCCTCTTTAGAAATGTGTGCGAGAGACAGGCACACATATACAGACAGTTTTGCGTACATTGGTGGCAGTGAGTACCTGAAAACTGCACTTCCACTGTCTGTTTTTATCCCAAAGTTGTTGGGTTTTTTTTTCTCCCAGTGTGTGCTAGGTCTGTCCAGTGTCTCAGTTCATAGGTGCCATGACTCCTGATGCATCAAATCTTTGTGCGTAAGTGCTCTCATGGGTGCAGGGCATGGGTAGATGTTGGAAGTGTGCAGTTTGGGACCAGAACTTAGCAGAAGCACTCTGATGATTGACAAGACCAGCATTCAGTTGGGGATGAATTAGGGGAAGGTCTTGAGCACCAAAAGCCCAGACCAGGAGTTTAGGAGACCGGCTTTGCAAAATCTTCCTGCTGGGACCTAAAGCGGCTGATACACTTCTCCCAGGTGGTGAATTCAAAGCTGAAGATTGCTTTGGAGAAGGCAGGTCATTACCTCCCAGGACAGGTAAACTTAGGCTGCTCTTGGGTCACAGGGAGGGTTAGTTCATCACAAGCCTTCTAGTGCTTGAAGATTCTCAGGCACCAGCTCACTGGATGGTTGTTGCCTTATTCATGCTGTAGCAATGTAATTAAGAGCTCTTTTTAACATGCAAATATGCACTTGGCTCATTGAAGCCCTGCTCTGCCATGGAAGCAAGAGTTGGGCTGTAATAGCAAGGCAATTCAGCTCTTTGCTGCAGGCTGTGGCTCAAGCCCAGCGTGATGCTAATCCCCAAGAGAGCCCCATGACTTCATTAAGGAGCTCTGTGCACTCAGCATGGGACAGGGTGCAATCCATTGTTTATATTTGCAGTACAAAAACTTAGCTTGTTGACTTCATGGCATATTACCCCTATTATTCAACATCCTATTGTAGTATGCCAAATGAAACCCAATGCTAGCATGTATGTCCCAGGATGATGGCTGCTCTTGTTTGCTTTGGAAGGACAGCGGAATGGGGCCCTTACTCCAAGAACGCTGGACACATTTGCCCAGCCTTGATGATGAAATGGGCTATTTATGAAAAAGTACCAGCAGGACAGTAATGTGTTACTCGTTCATACTTCTTGCACAGTATTTTTAATGGTTACCTTAAAAGCACTCTGACTCCCACCTGTAGATACAAAAATGCAGTGCTTTAAGGTTTGAATCAGTGGCAGTAGCAAACCAATCACATAGCATTACTTTCTGTATTAGTTATCTCTGAAGCATTACCAGTGGCGAATCTGAATGTAAAAATAGCTGATGACTGTTTGTTTCATCTGTCTTGTTACTTGACACCGCATGGTTATTCCAATACGTATGTTTGCCTCTTCCCCACCATGATCTCCGCTTGGTTTCCCCTTGCCTGATAACTATTTAAATACATTTTAGTAACTTTGGATTCCTTGCTCACTTTACCTGGCTGGACAGGTCTGCGAGGGCTCAAGGGTTAGCTCCTCCACTTTTGTTGTTTTATTTATTTTTCAGGGGTTGTTTCTATTGAGGTAACCATGTTCAGAAGGAGAGTCCGAAACAAATAATAGGAAGTGCTAATAGTAAGCAGGCTGCTGTAAAATGTGTTGGGGCTTTGACTTAATGGAAGAAAGAGCAGCGCTGCACTGTCCCTGATCAGGAAGCTGAAGCACAGAAGGTAAGGGGGAAAGTGAGTGGGTGCTTTTGAAGTAGGGAAATGGTGAAGAATGGTGGTGCCTGAGTGTGTGAATGTGTGTGCACTCAAGGATCAGTTGTGTAATTGATCGAATAAGAGAAATCAAACAGCATTTATGTCTTATTTTCAATTATTAGAGCAGGAAAGTCCTTTCACTTTGTCCAGCTTTTTTCTGCTCTGAAAAATGCAGGATTGTCTCTGAAAGTCTGCATATGGAAAGAGCATACATATAGATTTGTATGCAGTGGTTACTGTTTATGACATAATTATTTGGTAAATGGGTATAATCTTTTTAAAAGACCGGTAAATTGTTATGAAGCTCCATTTAATTGTCCTGTGCATTGTGCTGTAAACAACTTTAAGCAAATATACATTGATTTTATTTTCTAGATGGTTACTGCCTACAGATAAGGTACTCTTAAAAACTTTAATGTTTTTTTCAACAAATAGGAAAAGAATTGTTTAAATATTTTATAGAGAGCAATTAATTTGCTACAGAGCTTGAAAAAGTAAAATAGCTCAAATACCTACGCAGTGCTAAGAGGCCACTATAAATGACTGTGACTATGACTTGTGTCCAATTTTAATCATTGGAAAATTTCTTAAATGGCATAAGCTGTTGTGAGTCCAGTTGTTGCAGAACTTCTTAATCTGCCATCCCAAGGAACTGCCTAACTGCAGAACTCAGCAGCAAAGTAAGAACAGAAATAATCAAAATTGAACTTGAGAAGCCAAACTGCTTAAGCTTTTTTAAATGGCCTGTGAACGGGCAATCCGATTATATCTGAATAGGGAAAAGTTTTCCAGCAACAGGCCAGAGCAATCAGTTCACACTGACTTTGCAGAATACCAGTTAGAGGGTTCCTCACTAGTCCTCTGTCATTGCTGGGAGGGAGGCCAGGGAGAGGGAAAACTGAGAAGAAATAAGAAGGAGAAACAAGCTTTCCAGACAGGATCACAGTCCCTGGCTCTTTTCCTTCACTTCTTTAAGGAATTGATCATGTAAAAAAGCAAATGCTTGAAGGATAAGGCCTGTGGAAAATACTAACAAATTAAAGATTTGCAGTATAGTGGAATACTAACAAATTAAAGATTTGCAGTATAGTGGAGCCCTAAAACAACTATATCTCTGCATCCTTCCAAGTTTGTCACTAGGAAGGTATTTACATACCTATTGACAACTTACCTACATAAACAGTTGTAACAGGCACTCACCAGTGAACTTGAAGGCCACAACTGGGTGGAGGTACGCAGGTGCAATTGCACCCCTGCACTGCAAACCAAAAGGACACGGAAATTTCACTCTGTAGCCTCCCATTCCTACGTGCTTCTCTGAAATGTTTGTCTTGTCTGTGTGTGTGTTATTAGAGCTGTGCAAAGTGCCCATGAAAATGTAAATCCCTCCAGGACCAGGAAAAAAGCCAACTAACCCTGTGAGCCAGGTTAGGAGAAAATACCATTTGTGTATCAGTCTTTCCTTTTTACTCTAGCTGAGTTTACACACACAAAAAGCTGCTGTCAGAGGCAAATTCTGCAAGTGGAGTTTAGCTGCAGGTTTTGCTGTGCTGGCCTGCCTGCAGCCGGGGTGCCAGGTCACACAGAGCCTTGTCTACTATAAGCAAGCGGGTGAGTCCATTGCTTTTAGAGCTAGTGTGCATTGCTTGAGGTAGGGTTGCATTTGGGACCAGTGGTTTGTGAGCCAGCTGACAGGTGTGTGGGGAAATGGACCATAGTGGGGACTCCATGTGTGCACTGATATGGGAACTTTACCCTTGAGAAAAGGCTGTCTCTCTTCAATCAAGCCTGCATATATTTTAGGGTGGGTCAGTGATTGCTTATACATATATATTTAAAGGTATATACATGTATATATATTGTGTTTGTGTTTTAAGCTTGGTGTTTTGCAACTATGTTAGTGGTTGACTGATTTGTATGGCTTTCAAGTGTATATGGTCAGAGAGGCTGCCATCAAGAGCCCCTGTCCCTTACCAATCTAAGAGAAACTGAGGTAGCATTGAAGCCATAAGAGGACAACGCTTCTCAGGAAGAAAGGTTTCCCTCTCACATGTGTTCTCCTGCCAAATGATCCTCTTTGGATAGGCATAGAAAACAGATATTTAGTTATAGTCCTAGGCTTTTTTAACATCCTTTTCTCATACTTGCAAATAATGGTACACAAGAAGACATTAGCCAATAATGATTAATCTAAATCTATAATCTGGTAACAGTCAAACCAATCTTTTTATGAGTCAAGCAGGTCAAATAATGATACGTATTTTTGTTTCAGTCACTCACACAGCTACATCCCAGTAGTTTCAGGGACGCGTTCCCTGTTGCTTACACATTGTGTCTGAGGCTGTTTGGGGAACTATGATAGGGCTATGGCAGTCAGGTACATGAAGGCCACCTAACTCATGCTTTTCACTTGGAAAAGATAGAGGTGAAAAGCTCTGCAAATTTTTTTTTAAGTCTCTCAAAGAGATGAAATGCAGTTAACATTTAGCTATACCTTAATACGCAGAGTCAGCAAATGTGAGGTAGCTGGTAATTTACAGTTACTGCAGATCCTTAGTCTCAGATGTGTTACTGTCACTTTTACCTGGATCAGACATAAGCTGGCATACTTTAAGGTCAGCTTGGCTTTTCTGCCAGCTTCATTATAGATCCTTGTACAATTCTGCGCACTTCTGATGGCTTCTGTTGTGTTGAGATGTATTTCAGATCTGCCCCTGTCCCTGTCCGTTGCATGCTTCAGAGCACAGGGCTTTCAGAAATTGGACTAAGTGCCCAGGTCTGTCTGGGATGTTGGTGCAGAAGCAACAGCATGCTCAGAGTGAACTGGACTTTGCAAGGCACATCCAGGGTTTGTACTAGGGCAGTGGGGCTGATCATGAAGAGGTTGTTCACTGAGACTCTTTGTTTTGACTGATCTGTTTTGAAGTAGTGACATTAGATTAGTCTGTTTCTCCAAAAATGAGAAATTATTCTTTAACCAGGCTTGTGAATTAAGTGAAGATACAGACAAGTATCTAGAATTGCCTCTTGAGATGTGGAGAACTGAGAAGAGCTGGGGAAGGACTGTCAAGTGACAGCACTGGGCTGCAGATGATGCTGTTGCCTACCCACACCGTTCTTTAGAGGATCTGGGTGATCTGGGAAAGCACTGGGATAACAGCATTGCCAAGGCTGCTGAGGAACTGCTTCAGCCAGAATCATTGGCCTGTCCCTTATGGAACAAGTGTCGATTCTGCTTAAAGCTCTTGTGTTTTCCTTTCTGTCTTTTGCAAACGTCCTTTACAGAATAATCACAAGAAATGCCTTACCATGTGCATTAACTGTAAAGGAATAAGGGATTGCCTTGGGGACACACCATTAAATCATAACAGTGAATCAATCTCGGAATAGGAAGAGGGAGTTTGTATTTCCCAAAGAGAAAAAAGAAAGACGAAACCAACCACAACTCCTTTTGCACAGTGAAGAGGGAACTGGAAGGAACTTCCTTCTTGCTCAGGACAAGACCACTGTCTGGTGTCTGCTCCTCAAAAGGAGAAAAATAGTATGGCCTCTAAAGGTAATACCCGCAGTAAGGGTAGGTGGGCTCTCCCCTGACCTCTAAAAGTCCTCACATAGGAGGGATATCTCTTCCATGGCTATCTTCCAGATAGCAAGCAGGAGTAAGGCAAGCCACAGCTTTTGTCCTTCAACTGGAATGGCTCTGTTATAAACACAAATGGCTGAGGAGCAGTTTGTCATCAGAGTAAAGATGTTATGTGAATGAATGGCTGTGTGCTTGAGTCATATGCTCTGGCGTATGTGTGTATTTCCCTCCATGCCACACTGCTTGCTCTAGAACTGGGATCTTCTAACTGCACTTGAAAGCACTCTGGAAAGTATAAGTAAGAAATAGCTCTATTCCTGCAGCCTGAGCCAGAAAACTGAAAACCAAAGCCTCCACCTTCTCTTCTCCCCTGTGGTACATATACCTATTTGTCTTTGGTAACATAAGACAGGTATTTTAGGATATTGCATGTCCCTAAATCCCATGGAATTCAGTGGGTGAGAAAACCACTCAGAACTTGAAATTATTTTGAACCCAGCATATGGAAATGGCTTGAATTCTTTTCTTTATAGCAAAAGGATTCGGCAAAATCCTTGTCCAAACCCTGGTACCCAGAGGATAAAAAGGAAAGGAACAGGTGAGACTACCAGTAAAAGAATAATACTTGTTTTCTGCAAGCCTGTTATTTCCTGAGTCTGTATCCTGTGTGAGTGGGTATGGATCAGACTCTCCTTATTAAGAAGCTTAAATGGTCTGAGTGTAAACTTGACAGTGCAGATGGTATCAGTGTGCTGGGGCTGATGAGAAGAGCAGTGTAAGCAGGGAATGGTTTCAGATTCCCCAGCCTGGAAAGAGAAGTGAAGCATGGTTTGTTAACTAGCTGCAGGTTTCCTTGTGTAGGTATGCCTACTTCCCTTTTGTGTCTAACATACTTGCTGGTATCATTACAATTTTCCTGTGACAGGCTGGGACTGTCCAGCATGCTCCTTTACAAGTCATGCAAGCCATTACATTTGTTTTCTTGTCCATGTGTCTTTCTTCCCTTCCCCCTTTGTCATCTCACATCTCTAGCCATTGTATCACTGTGGTACTTTACAACTCTCCCTCTGCTGTGGGAAAACCTCGTTTCTCCCACTCAGGAAGCTTTAATCTTTTAAGCTTAGCTTAAGACTAAATGAAAGGAGATGAAAGCCAGTCTCGTGAGCCAAAATCCTGTTAGCGCTCAGTGAGGGGGCTGTAGCAATGCAAATATCAGTCATTACCTTGAACTAGTGAGGAAGCCTTGAGTCTTCATAATCTCAAAGAGATATAGATATCGAGCACTTGAGTGGAGCTGAGATCTTTGCAGTAAGTCAATCACCTGCATATCTGGATAGATTACACTATACAATGCAATGCCAAACTACAGCACCATATTCAGTTGAAGTGTTTTGATTTTTTTTGCAGAGGCTCATGGTAAAGTACCACACTCTATGAAGGGCAGGGGGAAGGCACATTTTTGCTTTAACTGACAAAGATTAAACTTTTAGTGTATGATTCAAAAAACATAGATTTGGTTCCCAGCCCTGCCACAGATGCAGTATCTTGGGCAAATCGGTCGGTTGAAGCTGGGCCTTAGCTGTTGATCTGTGAGACAGAAATCCTGCTTGTAGTGGGAAGTTTATAAGGATAAATAGCCACGAGGTGCTCATGTACCGTGTTACTGGAGAGCTGTATAAATATCTCAGTGTATAATCACAAACCTAGTTACTGACTGGCCTTTTACAGTCAGACATTTAATGCCAAGAAATGCACTGTTTGGGTTCAGTTGCTTAAATGTCACTTGTCTGTACTGACTCCAGGTCATGGAAAGAGCACCATCCCTGGGCCTTGTGATTCTCATAGACTTGTGCTGTTTGTCAAGTGCTGCACCTGCCCCTTGCCTGTGTTAGTCATGCGCTCTGTGCCTTTGACTTCTGCCATCATGTCTGCATGTTACTGACTCTTCAAAGGCAGTGGATAGGGCTCAGGTAATGGAAGGAATGAACAGGAGTTTCAAGAAACCCTGAGTTCAGATACAACTCTTTCTGAGAGTTATCACCTTCTTCCACGCTTGATTGGCCTCTTGGCAGAATGGGGCATTTGGAGGACACTGGGAAAGGCAGTCCAGAGATCAGCTGGAAATAACTGTTGGGTTTTTGCCATTGAACCAGAAAGGGAAAGGTAGAGAGAGTTGCCATGATTCTCCATAGGTGTCATAAGCAGTCTCTGTTCCTCCCATTTTTCTTCACATGGAGTCTTCATCTCCCATTGCTTGGAGCTTTGTGCTCTGAGCTGAAGAGGTAAACATTCCAGCTGGGGCCTGGAAGAGGTTCACAACCTTTGAGGATAGGACACAGTGCAGAATATGTAACACATGGTCATTAGGTAGGTACACACTGTCCTTGCATTCATGCTTCCACCAAGCTGCACTGATCTTCCTCAAGCTGTGAGTCTGATGAGTCCCTGAGTTCCGCTCCTATGGCAACAGATGTACTAGCTTCAGTAGAGCTCACAGGGAGAAAAAGACATCAGCTGTCTTCAGAAAAAAAAAAAAAAGAAAAAAAAATCTTGTTTGATTAAGCAAATAAAATCACAATTATATTCATTTTAACGTTTCCCCTAGAAAGATAATTGAAAATGTTATGTATATACATGCATATTTTTATATAATACTTAGGAACATTTCAAAACAAGTTCACACTCTTTTGCAATATCACAAGACTGGTTTTTTACATAGAAAATAAAATTTAAAGCTTCAGTTAATGCTGAACAGCATGCACCCTCTCTGACTTAAGGACAGTAACTATTTTCAGTGACTTGATTTTAACTATTATGGTATATGTTACATGTTACTTCTATTTATAATTTCATTTCTCTTCAGAATCTTTATTCTATGTACATTCCAAAAACAGTCTAAATGAGAACATCCTCCCCTCACACACACACAAACACATTTCTAAGATATATGGTCCACAGGATGGATGGACATTCAGATGTCCAATTCAGATGGGCAGCCATCTCTCCTGGCATTTTCTGGGACTGCACAATGTCTACCACACCAGGTCTAGGTATTCTAGTTAATATTGCAGAAAAGAGCAAAACTACTTTATCTCAAATGCACTGCTATTATCAGTGGTGATTGATAGAGGTTAGAAAATCAGGGTTCTCCAGACAACATAATTTGGTGGCATAGCAATGCGGTATCTGTTTCAAATCCCTTTCCTTCAGATGTTCATCTGAATGCCATATGGGGGTGAGGTTTGGCTCTTCAGAGATGCTGGATTTCACTTTACTGTGGTTACAGTTACTTGTGTAGCCTTGTGGATAATGCACCAGTGTCGGCTTAGGAAGTAGATGTATTTAGAGTCGCCAATTCTGTTCTCAGTTATTCTACTGACGTCAATAAAATGACTCTAGATTTAAACCAGTGTAACTGAGAACAGAAGTTGGCCCAAAGTCAAGAACAGCATCTCCTCTTCTCTGGCCCAGAACAAGTTGTTCGAGACACAATTGCTGGGCCAAATCCTCAAGGAGAATGGACCCAGTCTACACTGGTTTAGTTCAAGCACATGGTTCCTTCACCTTCCTTTCCAGTACAATGATCAAAGATCTGATGCTGGAAGAGCTGAAGTCGCTTTGTTTTATGCTGCTCATTCCTGCCAGTGTTTGGGATCTTCACCCTAAGATTAACATATCCAATTATCCACCCTCCATCAGCTGGACCAGTTATTTGTATTTGAGCAAAGTGATTCTCCTTTCCCCAAGCAGAAGAATTCAGTTTGGCTGTCCTTTATTGTCCACAAAGCATCAATGGAAGTGATCTTGTTGGATGAGGGAAATGGAGGTTTGTGCTAATCACTTTCATTTTATGACCTTCTTTGTCCAGAAGTTGCCTTTCTTGACAGCTCAGAGAAATGTGGCTGGAGCACCACTGTCTCTGTTGCCAGGCAGCTCCCCTCCTTGGTGAAGGTGTTATGATCCTTCCCCCATTCATGTGCCCCAAGGCCTGTCCAGAGAGTCAGTGTGTCTAGAGCAGCCCAGGCAGCAGAGCAGATCAGAGAGAGCCTTTGGCTCCAATGAAGCCCAGTATGACCAGCTCACACACCCTTGGCATCCAAACATCCTGGCACAAGAGGCACTCAGGCATTCTACACCAGATTGCAGTGTTTTTTCCCGGACATCGTTCTGGCACCTTGTTTCTAACAGGGACTCACAGGGTGACTTTTAACTTCCCCACACTTTTTCATCTGTTTTCCTAAATGCACAATGAAGACAGTGGTACTGTGATCTGCTGATCTGATAGCAGCACACTCAATAGCCATTCACATACTGCCATGCAGGATTTTCCAGTGATACCCAGGAGACCTCCTCGGCCATCACTGCTCAGGCTGGCGAGCAGCTGCCATCAGCTGGGAGCATTGTCTTGTCCTGATGACATATAACTGAACAGGCCTGTTTCATCCAGCCCTCTCATCCTATTATGAGCTTCCATGCATGCCATGGACAAACATGCACCTGTGCAAACAAGTCATGAATTCGGGGATTCCCCTATTTCCCATGGTAAGAAGCACTAACTGTTCATTGTCATAATGATCCCATGACAGCCCAAAGCAGCAGAGTGTGTGCTAGAATGCCACTGAATTAAACCTCAGCTAGCAGTCACCACAGGGCTCTGAGTTTTGGAGCCATGGATGAATGGCTTACAGAAAGCACCACATGAAGTAGCCAGCTCACAAAGATTAAAGAAAACAGATAATAATAAACCTTCCTTCTCTTCCCATTCTCAAGGGGAATGCAGTGCTGCTGACTTCAGATTGCTATACCACTCCCAAAGGCGCTGCCAAAATACCACCACGATGCCTCATGGCACAACATTTCAGCCAAATACCAGCCCAAGGAGCGTGGGTAAACCAACCAGTCCTTTATATATTGCAACAGCAGTGATGTCACATGCTCCAGCCAAGTTTGCTGGTTTGCCCAGCTCCTGACTAGTGAAAAAAGTTGACATTGAGTCTGTGCCAGGCCAGGAATAGTCTCTGTAATTCAACTCCCCACCACAACTCGCTAGGCACTTAAGAGAGCCACTGGAAAAAGCCTCCTATTTAAAAGCCGGGAGGTTGGTTTCTGGTTAAGCTCCTTGAAATCTGTAAATTCATGCAAGCTTTTCTGGTAGCTCATATCAGATGATGCCTGCTGCAACTCCTCACATATTTCTCAGTATTTCCCAAGCAGTTCCAAATGCCCAGAGTTGCTTTCCTCTGTCTTGAAAATATACTAAATTCAGACATCCTTAAATGTTTGAACCAGCTGGATCCTGCCCTAAGCTCAAACACTGCACCTTGCTTGCTCACTGCCATATTTGTCCAAAAACCTAAGAAATGGGACTTTACCAGGTTACTAAACCAGCCATCAACAGCTGCTTTGCCTGAAGTTCAGAACTTGCCATCATACCTATACAAGAGAGAGCTAGATCAGTGCAGTGCTGCTATTTACATCCAGTCCCACTAGTGGTCTATACCTTGAACACTTGGTTTAGATACAGCTTTTCCAGCTTGAAACATTACACTGCCCAAGTACTAGTATTGGCCAGGCAAGACAAGGATCTTCACAAGAGTTTCAGAGACAGTGACAGTCGCTATTCTTTTTTTAATCAGTGACACCAAGCTGTTTTTGTAACAGTAACTCCATCTAGGAAAATAATCGTTGAGATTACATCATGATCTCCATGTTGATTGTTACGCTACTCACATTTTCAGCAAGTGTTCTCAGTTTACAAGGGACAAGAAGTTTCTTCAGACCTCTGTCCATGAGCTCTGAAAGCCAGCCTTCTTCCCAGTTCAGGCACCACCACCAATAGTGATAAACATTGTGCTGCTGGAATTTAGTCAACAGCCCCTTTGAAACGTGAGCCAGAACATAATCACAATCTCCCACCGCTGTGTTGGCTTTGCACAGTTCAGAGTACCACAGAAGCAGTAAAACTGTAATTTAGCCTCTGAGCAAAGAGATAACCGAGTACACATCTCTGCGAAGAGGATGACCTTTTACATCTGGCTACAACCAAATGTTGCAGGGGGGGGATAATTTATATTTATTTTATTTTAATTTTTTTATTCAGACATTTTAAACAAATGACAAAAAAACTCTGACTGGTGCAGACTTGTCCCTAAACTAACACTGCAACTGTCCTTCCTCAAATAAAGTGTAGGAGACCATACCAGTGGGTGAGCCACTTTTGCTAGTGTGTTTTGAATACCATGGACTGACACAAAACCCTTAAAGGAGACCCTTGCTTCAGAAAAAGTCTACTGTACCAAGCAAATCTATGTGCTATTTGCATTACCTAGGGCCAGGCAGTTCCCTTTGTAGGAAATGGATATATTCTTGCAAAGGTTAAGCAAACTAGTCTGAACCTTGAGGGGTTTCCACAGCAAAAAGAGAGCAGCAATGCATGTTTGCCATAACTGAGCTTTCCTTTAGCATCTTTTGACTCTGGTTCATGCATGGAATCAAATTGGATGTTTTGTTTACTGCTCCTCACCATCCTAAATGTCCACCTTTCCCCTCCTTTACAACAGGGATAGTGAAAAGTATAAACTTTCAAACCTCAACTGTGCTACTTCCCAGTCCACCAGACCAATGTCTGTCTATACTTGTTGGCAGTAAAAAGTCATATACAGTTGAAGTAGAGGCACGCATTTTTCTCTGCAGTCCCTATGAAAGTGTGGCGCAGCAGGGATGTAGACAGCAGCAGGGAAGAGCTCATCTAGCACAACCCCTCTTTTTAGCCTGGAGACGTCACCCAGCCTTTGCAATGGGCAGACTGCCAGGAAACCATTGCTCACTCAGCTGTTAGTCCCTGCTGGGGCTACCAGAGAGTGCTGGAGGTTGCTATAGTTGTTTGCTTGGAACCTGACTGCACTCTACAAGCTACCAAAGCCTGAAGGTATTTGATTACTGTAATTTGGGGGTGGATACCTGTGTCTTTTGGTGAGAAGTCCTCACTCCTAAAGGAGTGAGAAATCCTCACTCCTAAAATGGTTGTAAAATGTGAATGAACAAGTAAATGAATGAATACAGCACAAGACAATCTTCAGATCATGCAAATAAATGTCTTTGTTTTCAAATTGCAGAGTTCGTTTAAGATCAAAAAATGCTGAGGGTTGGAAACATCCCAGGACACTACTTCTGTCAACTATACATCACCGGACTATTTCTACCTCCTCATTAAAGATGGTTAGAAATGAAGCCAAATGCAAGCATGAGAGGGAGCTCTAAATATGAGAAGCAAAGTTACATGGCAGGCAGGTATGTACCTATACTTCCCGCTCATATGACAGTTAAGTATCAAAACCAAGAGTGGGATGGCCTTTCATTTGTCGTCTCTCTTTCTTTTTCTTGCTGCATTATACACAAAACTATATGTGCCCTGAGGGGAGTGAAACTCACTTTTTGAAAAGCCTTTGTACAAAATAAAATGGAGAAGCTCTATTAAGCTCATTTTATTTCTGGTGTAAATCTATCGTAGTTCTGCATAAGTTACTGGAATTCTGTTGCTGGAAAGACAGAATCAAGATTCACTACAATACTTTGAGTCTAAAAATAGGTTAGCTGAGATGTTTTCAATAGAAAGGGAAAGTGAGGAGTATTTTCAGTTGAAGAACTGGGCCTGAGTAATTCAGCCGATTAAGCCCAGTTCCTCTGACTTTTCATACTTTGACCAGCACTGAATCCTCATAGAGAAAAATGTGCGCTTTACAAGAGTCTCACTGAGCTGAGCCTCTGGAATTATGGATTTGGACAGCTGGAGCTGTTGATATCTGGATCTGTATTTCATTGCTCAGTTCTACAATGGATCCAAGATTTCAAGTAGAGCTGAAGGGTCTGTTTTGCTTTTACTTGTTCCACCCAAAGATTCCACCATCCTGTCTTCAGACTGATGTGGAGTTGGACA
This sequence comes from Melopsittacus undulatus, assembly GCF_012275295.1. NCBI lineage: Eukaryota > Metazoa > Chordata > Aves > Psittaciformes > Psittaculidae > Melopsittacus > Melopsittacus undulatus. The sequence continues at coordinate 93,031,808 of NC_047530.1, forward strand.
AAAACTACCATGCTGTAGGCCTTGACTGCATTGTGATAATGGAAGGCTGTGGTATTTTGTTATTGTGTTGCATGGGTTACCTTTTTCTCTCAGCAGTTCTAGAACTGAAACCAAATGTTCCTTGAGCTCCTTTAGTGGGTCTGCTAGAGTCCCCTAGGCACTCCTGCCTTCTGCTGGCTAAGCTGATATTAGCAGCCTCTTCAGTTCCAAAGTACCAATCCAACTGTATTTGTATATGGGTGGCTAAAGGGTTTTACTCCAGCAATATTTGCTTGGAAACTGCTAATGCACAGTAAGTCCTCTTTACCTGTGGTGCCATTCTGCTTTCTGAAACAAGGGTTTCTGCTCAGGGTAATTATCACAGCAAAGCTCCATCTTGATACAGGAAGGCTCATCTCTGTAGACTATATTTTCCACAGTCATGAACTAATAAATGAGTGAGGATATAATCTCCTATAATTTTATTTTTCACAAAATATTTTAATTTATAATTATGATGTCTTGCCAAGTAAGTTTTACCAACTTTTCTTTCATTTTGGACATAGTGTGGAATGGTGTATCAAGTGGCATTCTTTTTTTAAGTAAATCTTCCACTTTTTATCACTAATTCTTCCTGCCCAAAAAGCAGCTAACTTTCTAAGCTAAATATATATACAGCGCTCAGAAGTCCTTATGGTTGGAAGTATGGAAAGGGAAGTACTGAAATTTTGTTTAAGAACCCAAGTAAAGAACCTGAGATGAAACCACTTTTTTTAATGGTGCTTTCAAGAAATTAAATGATGAGCTACCATAAGCTACTTGAATTGCCAAACATAACAATTATTTTTAATGTTATGTTATTCATTGTATTGCTAGCATCCTGCTTAGAATACATGCAGGAGTAAATTAGTCAGTGACTGATATATCTGGAAAACGCTCACTGTCTAATAGTGCTAATATAGAAAAATTATTATTTATATTTTTTGGATTTGCAGAGGAGAAAATTTCCTTCAGCTATTCCGTAAGATGAATCAATGTGCAACAGCAGCACCAGGAGAAATCACTTTATGATTGTGAATTGCTAACAACTGGAACAGCTGGAACCACCCCACACAGTCATCTGCCTGAAGTTAATCCTTTGGAGAATTCATTCATGATTCCTATGAACAATGCAGGGAAATAAGAAACATACAGAAGGACATAGTGACTCCTCAAGTATTGGGAGTCTCCTGGATGAAACAGACAGAGAAGTGAGCAGCCTCACAGACCGGGCTTTCAAAAGTTTGTGTGTGGCAGAACTCGAGGACTCTTACAGTGAATCAGATCTTCCCATTTCACCTGATTTCGCTCTCCAGTTCTCTGCTAAACTTCATCCAGGGACATTAAACCATGCCATCAAGAAGAGCAATGTCTGTAACAAGCTAACAGCAAGAAACAATGAACATACAATATGGGCTTCTACATTCCAGCAGTTACCAAAGTGTGCTCAGGAGGAGAAAAAGGTTGCTAAAAATAACAGCTTTACCATAGAAAGGAAAAAACTGAATTTACCAGTTCCTGGTCCAAGGAACAATAAACATGCTTCAAAAGTGTCCTCATTGATTAAAACGTTTGATAAGACTGCAGACCAAGGGTCAGGGGGTTCCCTGATAGCCGTTAAGCAGCCCATTAAGAATAGCTTTCAAAAATGTAAGTTAAATCATGGAAATGATATGGCTTGTTGGGATAACACAGACATTTTAAGCAACCACAAGGAACTTTCTGAATATTCTGAGGCTAGCCAAGGTAGCCACTCTCTCAGTAGCAGACATGAGCCACAGAAAAGACCTAATAAAATAGACCTGAATTATTGTGGTTCTGATGATTATTATCCTGTGCTGATTGAGATGTCAAAAGTAGCCAAGTCAAATTTCTCCCGTTCTTCTAAAAAGGCTTTAAAAAACAGAAGTGTAAAAGTTAATGAGCCAGCAAAAAAAGGTAATTTTCTTCACAGCGAGAATAGTGCTTTTGAATCATGGAACGTTCATCATAAAAAACTGTCTGAAAAGGAGGAATTTGTTGATATAAAAATGAAAAAGGAAGGTCTTACATACCTGGAAGAAGCACCATTTATTAAAGGATCCTACACACAGGAACATAAATTGCCACCTGTCAAGACCACTGTTGCTAAGAAACAAGAGAAAGATTTTCAGATGAAGCTGGCACCAGAAGCTGCTTTCAGCATCCCTCTCCCAGCTGCATATGAAACTCAGGACCCCTTTCCTTCAGAAACTGAATTTCCTGCTGCTCTTCCTCCTACACCCCCCCCTAGAATCCATGTGCACCGGGGTCCCCCTCAGCCACCACCAGTCCCACACCTTCCACCTCCAAACCAGCAGGGCCATCCCCCAACACCCCCTAGCCCTGAAGCTCCTCCTGTGCCACCACCCCCAGTGCCGGCACAACTTTCCTCCCCTGCCATATCCCCAGCCTCCATCTCACCCCAGTCCATGTCCCACAGGATGGTTTCACCTATGTCCCAGGCACCCAGCCCACCTCCACCAAGACCCCTGGCCACCTTAACCGAAGGCGAGCACCTCAGTCTGCAGTTGGGCAATACCTGTCCACCCTGGAGGAGGCAGAGGGCTGCAAAAGGGACAGCAGAGAGGAGACAGACTTCAAAGGAGAAGTTCACAGCCAGTGATGAGACATGCTCATTGTCTGAAAAGGCGACTGGTGCCAAACCCGGTCTGGAGGTGACTCTTCTGCCTAGACAGGTAAACTCCCCTGGATCAATCAGTCCCCCTTTCAACATCACCGAACTCTTAACACCCATCATACCACCAAAACAGGAAGTAGACACTGTTGAAAGTGAGCTGATCCCACTGACACCTCCTCCCACTGAAAACACATCACTGAGAGACCATGAAGGGAATGCATTCGACAATTACAGGTCTCGGGATAGTTACAAAGCAAAAGCATCGAGTCTGTTATTCAACTTGAAGGATGTGCGTAAACGTGTTAAAAGCATTTATACCCCTTCTCCTCTGCTAAGGGCCTTTGAGGATAAAAACAAAATGAGGGAGAATATCCAGGAAAGTACAAAAATAAATGCCTCATTCTCCACTTCACAAGAAAAAAGTAACAAGAATATTGCAGACAAAGATGAATCAAGTGATAGAACCTCCATATTGTCTGGCAGTATTCATGAAAAGGACAATAAAACTGATTTAACTGGACACTTTACAGACAATTACCTGACTATGAGTTCACCTCAGACAACAGGGGACCTTTTATTTTACCAAACTGGAGACAACTTGCAGCAAGACAACTCAGCACGTGAAGATCTGGTTAAAAACACAAGGGAGAATGAAAACTTCCCCTTTTTCAGACATGAATCAAATGAACCTGATTTAAGAAAACATCTGCACTATCCAGCACTAAAACCATTCAGTAGAGACAATGCAGACACAACAGCTGGGCAAAATCCCAGTGTCCAGGGTGAGGAAAATGAGAGACAGGCTGCTCTTCAGAATGAAAATCTTGCCTTCAAAACACTCCCGAATCAACTCCTACCAGCAGAGGATGTGCCTTACAGTGACACCCAAATCAGCATGGTGGTACCTGACCATGAAGCACAAGGCAGAAGAAGCACTAGTTCTTCAGAGCAGTCTTTTGTCTCCACAGTAGAGCAGCCACTTCAGGATGAGCCATTTCCACCAGTGCCCCTGGTGCAGAAGGCAAGCCTTCAAGAAAGCCAAAAGACTAAGAGCGAAATGGGTACAGACAGTAAGAATAGCCACAATGAGAAAGGGGAAGAGATTGAGGAAGATGAACTGCAGTATTATGCTTGTATCAGCTCTGGTACTGGTGCAGCAGAGAAGAGGGAGGGCAAGGTTACTGGGAATGAACACAGGAGCTTGATGAAAGAGAAACTGAGGAGAGAGAAAAGCAAAGAGGCCAACAGCATGGATTCTGCTGCCAGCAGCATAAGGGACATGTCCATCCCCAAGCCTGAAGACTCACAAACACTGCCAACATCAAGTGCAACCAAACCCAGTCTGTTTATGATTAAAGATAACACATTCAGGTCGCCTCAGGTAATAAGGGCTGTCAAGCTGCCTCTGTTCAGGTCCTTTTCCCTGGATGATACAGTGAGCAGCAGTTACAAGGAAATGGAAGGTAGGTTTATGCCCCCAGCATGGCACAATAAGCAACACCAAAAGATGTTGCATGCTCAGGAGGTAGGCTGGTCGGCATTGAGGCACAGAGGGAAGCAGAATGTGAAGGATGGAGCAACCGACAGAGGAAAAGAGGCCAGTGAGCCTGGATCTACTCCAGCAACACTGGATCCCAGTCATCTGGAAGATACAGAGAACTTTTCGTTAGGGAAGCTGATGGAAGAAGATAAAGAGACTTGTGCTTTGTTAAATAAAGGTGGGAAAATGAATGACGAAAGTGTTTGCAGAAGGAAAGAGAGGACCCAGTCTAGAAAGGCAAGACACAGCTTAACACATCCAAATTTAGGTCTGGAAAATGACCAAGAACAAAACAACCCCAGCTATCCCACAGAAAGAAAAACAAACTACTTTAAGAATCATCATCTATCTAATCGCAGGGGTGGATCTTGTGCGAAAAAAATAATCACTACGGAGACAATTTCCCCTGTGACTGATTCCATATCAGAGGACCACTCTTATTCTCCTTTACCCCATGAAGCTTTAGAGGACATCCTATGTACAGAAGGTGCACCAGTCTTGTTAGATAATCTTGAATGCTCTGCTGTTGCAAGCCCCAGGTCAGGCAGCACAATACACTCTCTTACTGCCAGCTCGTTGTCAGACAAACCAACAATTTCAGGCCTTAGAGAGACAGAGAATGTTATAAACCCTGCCTTGCTGAACATGGCACTAAAGAGCCAAGCTGACATGACTGCAGGAGAGAAATCACAGAGAAATCTGCTTTCTGATTCTGTAGGGGAAGCTGAGGGACTGGAGCTCAGGGGCTCTATGGAGAGAGCAGCAGGCAAGCCTCCTGCTGTGCCACCAAAAACAGAAAAAGCTCTGCGGCGGGCCAAAAAGCTGGCAAACAGGAGAAAGAAAATGCAAGAACAGCAGAAAAAACATCAGACTGAGCATACAAATGCTGTAGGGAGAAAGTCGTCTCATTCTGGACAGTCACTAGCATCTGCTTCAGCCTTGGGATATTCTCCTCTCCACCCTGCCCCTCGCTCAACTTTTACTCCCACAGAAACCAGTACAGGAAAGCCCAGTCGTGCATCAGCAGTAAGCCCTTCCCCCTCTTTAACCCAACGTAAACTCCTCCAAGACCCTGACTCTGGCCAATACTATGTAGTTGATTTACCAGCTGAAGTTAATGTAAAGACATTTTATGACCCTGAAACTGGCAAATATGTTCAAGTCTCAGTCCCTTCCTCAGAAGGGAACTTAGACCAACCCTCCTCTTCAGAAATCATGAATTCTCCCTATGTCTCTTACCCTAGAGTGCTGCCTTTACCAGCTTCATCTGTAGCAGTGCTGAAGTCACCTTCTCAGCTCTCTGAACTTACCTGCTTAATGCCAGCTGCACCAGGAGAATCAGCTGAACTACAGGAAGATGGCCAGCAGATCTGCAGCTACTCTGAAGCTGTGGATACTCGGCCCTATATTGAACCAGCCTCTTCCTCGTACAGTCAAGACATTCAAGAAACTAAAGTTCACTTAGGAAAGGACATGAGCCCAACACCAAATACTGACATAGTGTCTATCACAGATTTAGATGATTTTGCTGCTGAAGGAGTATCTTGAAAACTGAAGTAACAAAATATACCAGATGATAGTGTTAAGAACTGGTTGGACAGACACATGCACACAAAAGCACATGCAGATTTGATGTTTGTACAACACTTTATGTCTGAATCTCATTGTGGTTTGGGTGGGAAGGAAAATGAAAGCTGACCACATTGAAAGATGTGAGGTGATGATCACTCTGAACAGTGAAATTGAGTAAACACCAAATTATCAGTGAGATGAAAGGGCAATGCCAGCTAAACAAATAAATACGACAGTACGAAGCCACTGCTTGCTGCTGCTGCTGCTTTGCCATTATGGTGACTGGCATTGCCAAAGCAAGTGTCCTTTTGCCCAGATGTGTTGCATGATATATGACACAAAATGTAACCTGTAAGACCATCCTGTGCACCCTGTGAGACCTAGGACAGATGCCTCATCTACTGAACTTTCTTCACTCACTGGCTGTGAACTATATTGACAGATAGAAAACATATGGCTACAGATATGCCATAAACTCAAGATTCATTTTTTGCACACATTGATTGCCCACATGTTATTGACAAGATGATTGTATACTGGATGCGCAATACAACAGCCATGTCAAAAAACATTTAAACAACCAGAATACAGTTGCAGCTGCTCTAGACTTCTCAATATACTTTTGCAGTGCCCACTAACATGCTGCTGAATTCTTTGTATTTCCTCATAATCTTCAAAGAAGTTCCCCTAGAGTCAGGGGTTATTCATAATACAGCTTAAAAACTCAATTTATCTTGGTACTTGACCTGAAATATGGTAAGGGGCAAGGTTTGAATGAAATCCCTTAACAGTATTTAATTCCTTGTTAGGATGAGAAGACCTTTGCTTATAATTAAAATGCTTTTTGTTTTGTTTTGTTTTCAGGCTCCCACTGAAATACAGTGCTAACTTTAAAAATCTGATACATGTAAATAATTTCAGTCTTCTGAATTCTGTGATTCAAAAAAAGACGCAAAACATCTGGAGTATAAATTTCTAGAGAAGTGTTTCTTTGAATTATCACTTTTCTTTGAAAAATCTGTATCAAAATATCACTCATCCTTTCATAAGCTCTTTTTAACATCATAACTAATGATAGAACCTTGGTGAAAAGATGGAAAAATTGAATGTAATGTGCCTGCTTAAAATGTCCGTATTTGGAGCACTGATTTTTTTTTTCTGTCTCATTTTCATACTGTTTTCCCCCAATTAAAACTGAAGTGCAGGAGCTTTAATGAAGAATTATACCAGTGACTTTCAGTCTGATTCACATCTGAGGCTATTTTCAAAAGACTCTTTTCAGTGAAGCAATTCTTGACTTCTTGAAAAGAAAGGGAAGAATCAGGGCTTTTGGTACTAAATCCATCATGAAGATGGGACACAGGCACTGCTCTACTCTTCCATTTTTAATATTTATGGTAGAGGTTTTATTCAGTAAATCCTTAATTTCCCAGGACCGAGGCTGCTCTCAAAGACACAGACCAACACTTGGTGGTTTGACTCCTTCCCGAACTTGAACTCAGCTCTCAGCCTTCCTCTATCTCTTACTACAGCCATGTGTTCAGAACCTGTCCTGATCCCATCTGACACTTCCTTTTGTCAGTGGTATTTGCTAAAACATTTCCCTTGAAGCAGTCAGTCAAACACAAAGGGCATCTCTTCACTGATTTCAGTTGGGATTTGTTTTGGCCTTTAATGAGTTTCTAAGGTTCATTTCACCTTTTATGCAGAGTTATGCCAGATTTGCCATTTTGTGATTCATCAGGGAGGATTGCAGCAGAGATGTGGAGTGGAAGCAGAGAAGTTAATATTAGTTTGGTTTGGGTTTTGAGCATATTCAGCTAAATGCCCATATTTGAATAAGCATTCGTTGTTCAGTCTTCACCCTTTAAAATTTTGAACATCTGATTGGATAAAGCCATGAACAACCTGGGGTGGCCTCAGAACTGACCCTCCTTGGTCAGGAGGTTCGGTCAGAGACATCTTAGAGAGCTCCTGTAGCCTGAATTATCCTGTGCTCCTATTCTGCAAACATCAAAATTTTAAACTAAATTTGATTTGGAACTCAAAAAGTGCAGTTTCTCCTGGGAAAGGGCTCATTTTGAAAGAAATAAAAAAGAATTTTAAATTCAAGAGTGCTTTAGGAACAAGAATAATGTTCAAGTTATTAAATTAAGGGAAATTTCTCCTATTAAGAATATTTTGCGTTTTATTTTGGTCATAAATACTTTGCTAAACTAACTTGGCACCATTTATGTTGCACGTATCTGTTGCTGTAACTGTATAAAGCATAACGTCTTTTCCAGTAGAGAGCAGGATGCCATCTCTATGTTAAAATATAGATAAATACATCTATTAAAGTATTCCATGGTATATTTGGACAGAACCTATATAATCTGAAAGGCTGACTGAGTGTAAAAGCCTTTTGTTTGTTTGTTTAGTAGGCAAGCAAAGCTGAATTACAAATTTAAATGCCTTTAAGAGCCACAAGTCAAGAAGCAGGCAGGGTCTCAGAGGACAGGATAAAAGCTTGCTTTCCAAGGGGAGACTGTGGATATAAAGTATCAGTGCACAGATATAAAATTGATTGTATTTTGATAAGCAAAATCCCTTTTGCTTGGTTAACTGATGTTTGTTTTCTAAATGTGAACACTTCTGCACCCTTTTTTGAGGGCCTTAAATTCTTACTGTGGGGAACAGGATCCTCTAATATACTACTTCTAGGTATGCAAGGAAAGCAGAATATATATTTTTACTCTACTGTGAAAGTAAACTGAAATGTGGGAATCTGAAAAGGAGCCAGTCCTAACTTGAATACCAAATACATTTCAAGTATGACTTTGTTATTTTGGCCAACCCTTTCTGCTAGCTAAGAGAGCTGCATTCACATTCACATGTGCATTCATCTAGACATGTACATGTCCCAGAGGGACTTTTGACCTGGAGAATTTGTAGCTAAATGAAACAAATGGAACTGGGAAATTCTGAAAACAAATAGGAAAGTGGTTCTCATCATGTACACAGAGCTTTCTCTAGAGCACTTTGCCACAGGGAATGAATGATATTATAAGTCTTGCTCCAGGTCCCAGCCTGGTACTGAGTACATTTGAGTATGAACCCATCAGCAAACCTGTCTCTGGCCTAGACCATACTGATGCCCAAATTGTTGCTAGGCCACGGGAGTATGTGTGTCCACAAACACACACATGCACACCCATAAACAACTCTCTATAAACATATAAATGCATATAAAATATGCCTATAAAAATGCTATTTGCATTTCAGTATAAGACAGCAGTAATGCCTGTGATGATGAGCACAAAATGTCTGTGCATTAAAGGAAAGCCAAATGACAACTTTTCAAATGACAAATATTTTTCTTTCATGCCCTTTTCTTTTGTGTTTGTTGGGTTTTTCTTTCCCAATGCTGCTGTGGGAAACCATGTTGGAAGAGGTCAGTACTAGGCAAAAGGACAGCTGCGAACTGAGTTCTTTCTTTGGGTGGGGACTATGGGAAATGTGCAATAGTCGTGAAATCAGTTGTAGGAAAGCCCTATTTCATGATGCAAACAACAGTGACATTAAATCATAGGTTAAAGAGGTGCTGAGGCAAACTAAGCTGAATTCTGCCTTGCCAGCAGATGGTGCTTAGGACTAAAGAATACAGCAGGCTCTTTGCATGCACAGAAGCACAGCAGGCTGAAGGGAACAGAGGGACATTGATTTCACAGTTCCCTTTTCCTGCATGTGGCCTTTTTCATAAGTTGCATTTCTTGGTGCCCTGAGGCTCGTTTACAGTGGTGGTTCTTGCTTGGGAAGTGTGACTAAGGCCAAACCTGGCTTACCTAGTCTTTGGCTCTAGGGCCAGAACCACCTTCCTGTGAATCTCCTCCTTCTGGGGCAACTGCAACACCTTTGAGTCCAGTTGTCACACAGCAGACTTGGACTGCCACCCTGCAGCCATGCCTCTTTCCCAAGAGCACAGATTTCCTCATGCAAAATGCTGGATTTGTTTTAGAGAGTGCAGCTTAATTGAAATGACTTATATGGGTGGATTTTCATCAATTCCTCATTGGGTGTTCGGTGCCTTCTTAAGTCATCTGTAAAGAAAATGTTTGCCATCAGTATGTTCCACCGATGCAACTGTATTTGGGAATAAGTAATTATTTATTAATTAACAAACAAAATAAATGAGATTTGGTTTACAATACCGCCAGCTTTTTCATTGTGGTTATGTCTCATTGTAACTTTTCTCCAGTTATAACAGCAGAAAAAGTTGACAATTTGGAAGTGTATGGTTGTGTGCATGTGTGTGGTACATAGTTTAAAAAACCTAAATGATGACTGGATGCAGGGCTTCATCCCGATTCCTTCACCTCCTAAAGAAAGGGAGTGGGAAACTGGACAGAAACACCTTTGGCTCAGGACTCCTGTGATCACTCCCACCCGTCCTCACTGTGCAAGGGCAGCGGTTTGTCCAGAGGACCCTGGGAATGCGATGCCAGCACCCAGTCCAGCAGCACTGGAAGATTATCTGCTTGTCACCAGCCAGAAGATATCAGGGCTTTTTTGTTCCCTGTTCCCATTCCACCTGAGGGATGTTACCAGGTGTGTAACTTGGTGCAAATTGTCTTTTTCATTAGTAACCAGCCCTGCAGACTCTATGTACTCTCCAAAGTCTTATCAGGGATGGGTTTACATTTCTCTTCAGTTTCTCTTATTGTCTGTTACACTATAATTATATACTCTTTTTGAACCTCTGTCTCACTGAAAAGCAGCATCAGAAGCTATTGCTATTGTACATGATGGGTTACATGGGCTCTAGTGAATACATACAAATGCGTAATTTGGAGCAACCGGTGTACATCAGTCATTTTTATTAAAAAAAAAAAACCCTGTTTCAGAGCCTTATAGGATATAGAAAGAACATGGAACATTTGAGTAAATTGAACTTAAGTGTGGTTTTTTTTTGTGAAATGCTCATTATAACAACAGAGGTCAATGATTAATTTATTTTTCGTTAGGATGGTTATTCTGGTCTTACGATGATTTTACATTTACCACTGTCCCCTGATGTTAAAGATAATATTGCAATTATGGGGTTTAAGTGGGTAGGGAATTGCTGAAAATGACCTGTGGTCTTCCCTTGCTTCTTTTTGATATTCTCAAAGTTTTCATGATGTTGATTTTTCACATTAGATAGTCAGGTCTTCAGAACTCTATGGCTAATTAGAGACTTGTTTCTAATATGCTATTGAACATACTTAGAAAGCAACATTTCAATAGTGCAGAAGAGAAATCATTTATGTCCCAGTTGCCTAAAGCTCTGTGTTTTTATTAAAGCAGATTTAACTCAAGGCTTTGGGAAGCAGCTTGCAGTGTTAAAAGATAAGTATTTTCTCATGTCAAAGTCCATATAGAATGAATTGAGACCTGTGGTACTTTGAAAGATGGAAAAAGGAAAGACTTTGTGAGAGCTAGGGACAATCTTTGAAGTCCTGCTAGTAATGGGAAGACATTGAACTCCAGCAAAAAATAAAATGCATTTGTAGCTGGAGATAGGCTTTGATAAGCCAGGACTCATCAAAGCCAAGCTACCTGACAGGCTCTTCCCTACACTGGGTTGGACTCCCTTGTCCTCTATCTCCCTGGTGTATTTACACTCCTGCCCACTGGCATTCAGTGTCGAAACCTTATTTCTAACATCTGCCCCTCCAGCTGCTTAAAACTGGCATAGGGAGTGGAAGTATCCAGAGCACACAAAAATGGCACCCCTACTTTTTTATGCAAGAATGAAAGTATTACCATCAACATCATTAGGCATTTCAGGTGAACTAAGGTGGCCTTATTCAGGATCTTCCTTACACTGATAGGCCACAGATGGCAGACAGATTCTGAAATAAACAGAGATCCTTCTTTCTATTCCCAGCACTTATAAGCTGCAAAGGATGCAAACTGGATGTGGCCCAAGAGATACCCTTTCTTTGATTGCACTGATATTGCTGAAAGACTGTTGACAGAATCGGTTTCTACTGGCAAGAGCTGCCTGCCCAGATCAGATCTCCTGATGCTGTGTCCATTCCCAAGGAATGTGGATGAAAATATTTCAGAATTATTCCATGCCAAAACTGGCTGTGGCTTCATGAACTTTCCAAAAAGAGAAATCAGAAAGAAATTGAAGGGAAACATCATATTGCATTATAATTGAAGACAATATTATTGTTGGTAATACATCCATCCATCCATTCATGGATGTATGACTACGGAGAGATGTATCTAGGTATGTCTACATGTCTATATATAATTACAGATGAAGTCTTCATGTTTACTGAAGTGTCTGGACATGATGTAAACTGGCCTTTGCATCTCCTACCTGTCAGTTCGTGTCTCTTGTTACTGCCAGGGACTGCCTCCAGGGAATTCCATTTTCCCCTGGGCTTCGCATGTTCCACTGGGGAGGAGAATGGCTATATTCTTGCCAGGACTAGGGGGTGTACCTGGTATGTTCCCGTATTTTCATCTCTCCTGCTGGAGGAGCAAGTGGTCACCCTCACAGAGAGTCCTCTTGCTAAAAGTGGTGTGATTGCTGAGTGCTGAGCAGTCCCTAGACTGGGCCAGGTGAGACTGTAAAGGGAGATGGAGAAGTCCTTTGGTTTTATACTCCCCTACACTTCATTAAACCACTGTGTTATTAACTGAGACAACAAACACTTCTCCTGGCAACAGGATCAGCCCCAACCAGCCCTAGCACTGATCCTACTGATAGTAAACATCTTAGTTTAGCAGTCATATGAGCCCTAACATAAACCAAGCAGGATCAAATACCAGCTGAAATACTGGCCCATAAACCTACTGACACAGCCAAGTCACCAACTGCACCTTAGCAGGAATTTTCCAAAACAGTTCCTATACTGAAATAAAAAATTTTAAAAATTAAAAAAAAAAAAAAAGGCTGCTTTGACAACACTGGGGAAAAAAATTTTAAAAAGTACATTTGAATTGTTCGGGTTTTTTTTCAACAGCTGTCTTCTGAGCTGTGAAATTGCTGAGAAACTATTGAAAAGTTCTTATATGTTTACATGTATGCAGGAGTAAACAGTCCTAGAACTGTTCTTTTGGGTTGAAGCAACTTTTCAAAGAAATCATTTATATTGCAAAACATGTATTAAAAAGTTGAAGCTGAAGCACAAGTTTTCAAGTACCTCAAAATGTTTCCAATAGTCCAAGTTGGCTTGTTACTTTGGGGTTTGTTGGGCTGAATATTACTTTGGCTTTTTTTCTTTTTTTTTTCAGTGTTTGGGTCTTTGCTATTTTGGGGTTTTGGGGGGTTGGTTTTGCGTTATTTTGTGCTTTTCACAATGAGGAAGAGATGTCACCATCACCAGAACGGCTGTGTGAGGAGAAAACAGTTTCTGATCCACTCAGAGACTAGTACTCTCAGCACCGGCTAACACTGATGAGCCACTGTGGAGCTCCCTCTTGTGCTGGTCTGTCCACGTCTCTAGATACAGCTGCCATGCGACCAGCTCCGTGCTGACAGTCTTGTTATTAACACTGGGGGTGAAGGGGGGGGGGGGGGGGGGACGACTCATGCTGATAACAGTGTTTTCAAATGGTACAGGAACCTGGTTGTACTTTTATATCCTTCTGGGCGTGCAAGACATGTCTAATGGTGTGCAATATTTGCATCCCTGGAGTATACTAAGAGAGGTTATCTGATCATGCTTAGCAGGACATTAACCACGTGGTTTACACTTGTCACTTTTTATGCTTCTCATCTGAAAAACCCAAACAGCCCGGTCCTTGAAAAGCTTCCAGCTACATTCATGCTGTGAGAGTGGCACTAATGTAAGAGCAATGGTACATTCATACTGTGCTTGAAGCACTTCTTCAGCAGGCACAGCTTTGTCAGTAAAATTGAGATTTGTACCATGGCAGTAAGACCACCCTGTAAATAAATCTGACCCAAATGGTAAAACAAAGTTTTTATACATGTGACTGCATCTGTACTATGAGCTTTTCCTGGAAAAGTATTGCCAGCCAAGGTCACATACACCTGATAGAGCTGGACAGGAGGAAGTCTGTTATGCTCAGAGGCCATAGATAAAACCACACAGATCCCAACATGTGATTTTTATTCCAGCTAATCCTAAATCCACCTAATCAAACTAAACTCTTGCTCATTCCTATTTCCCCCAGATTAATGCTCACATTGATGTGGATATGCCGCTAACTAATGCAGCACACAGCAGACATCATCTTCTGTACCATGCTGGGCTGTTTGAAGACTCTCTACCCCTAACTGTTTATTGCTCTCTCTGACAACAGAAGCACTTCACAGAGGTTTCCTGGTCTGCCTATACCAACCCCAAAATGCTCCCTCCTGCTGATAGGCATTCTCGAACCTGAGCTCAGGAAGAGAAGGGTCCTAGGCAGAGGGCAGGAGTAGAGGCTGAAGGAAGAGAGGTGCGCTTAAAAGGTGTCATGATTTACAAAAGTAACATTAGCCAAGGCAAGCCCCCTTTGTGGGAGGTACTAAGGGTTGCCTTCCTGTGGGTCTTGTTAAATTGTAGCCCAGATATATCCACTCTGACATGCAGGAACTATTTCAGTTGGGCACATTTAAGTCCCAGAGACAGAGACTATGAAATCAAGGCAAAAATGCCTGCCCATACTGTGGCAGTAGGAACAAGGAATTTTGGTTCCTCTTTTCCTCGCTTATTAATGTAATTATAAAATCTAATTAATAACAATGACTCTCATTTATTCACTACTTTCCTGTTTTCACAGTGTCTGGTAAATGGTAAATTGCAGAACAGTGGAGCACCAGTGTCACTTAAGTAATTTTAATATGTATCTGATTCATGGAGCTGGTGAAAAGGCATAGCTCTCAGCTCACTGGATTATTGTTTTAAAAGTTTTATTTGATCTGAACTGAGCAGAAATTGGAAGATTTCCAGAGTGTACCTTAAAGGAGAGGGTTCCTAGCCTCAGCAGCTCTCTAGAAACTTGACATTTGTACAGATCAGCAGGCCTACAGCATTTTAACAAAACAAATTGAATCCAACCAACACTATCTCAAAGGAAAATTTCAGCCCAGATCTAGTGATGCCTTTGTGTGCAGCAAAGAATGTCACTTGTATCTTCAGCTGTACTGCTCCTTATCTCTGGTGACAATGTGATGCAGCCAAAGCAGTGTGGCATTGAGCAGCATGGTGACACAGATGGGTCCAGGATGGCTTGTGAGTGTGCACTGAGGGGACAGCCAAAGCAATGGAGGGTGGTCCAGTTACTAAAAAAAGGGATCCTTTCACAAGAAATATCTCCCTTTGGTATGTCTGTGCTTTAAAAACCAGAGCTGCTTAGAGCTCAGGATGGCTGGGCATGCAATCCAAGGGAATCACTAGTAAGAAAACCTCCTCCTTTCTTTGTTTCCAGCTTGGGCCCAGGTTGTGAGCTCCATCCCACAGCCTCATAGTGGAGGTAGAGATAAAATATTGTACAGTGAGTCCTGGGCTTTGCTGACAGAGAAATGGCTCTATGAGGTGCATGAAGCTGACTCACCTCATGCAGGTTCTGAGCCCTAAGGAGGGAAACCTGACCAAAAAGAGGGGTTGTGCACAATGCGGCTTGTGCACATGCCCCGACACACACACAAATGCCTGGCTGCTAGCTGTCTGTGTTGTCTGAACAGCTAGCTGTATCATCAATCTGGACTAATCCCAGGTTCAGCCCCACAGGAGAAGTATTCAGGTATTTGGCTGTCTGAGTGGGATTTTGACACTTTCTTTTCTGACCCCTGTTGGATGGTGATTTTGAAATCCTCCCTGGAGAACCTCCGGCTCAGTCCAGTTAGGGTTAGCTCTAAACACAAGAAATGGTTCAGAGGAGAAATAGGATCACCTCTTTTCTGCTGTACATCTTTCCTCCCTACCAGCAGCCAATTTCTTGCTCACTGCTACAGAAATATTTCAAATAAAAACTAACAACTCCCAGGGATGCTCCTATCCCTTGCTGTGCCAAGGACTATGATCACATCAGCATCTTGGTTCTCAAGCATCTGCCAAAATCTGATGGCTTCAGCCAGCACAACAGAGCAAGGGTGAACCAGCTGTGATATAACAGGCAGAGTTTAGGTTCCTGGGGAGTCTTCTTTGCAGAGATGGGCTTCTTCATTTAATGGGCTTTGGATCTTATTTAACACATCGGCTCATGTACAGTGCGGGCGAAAAGAAGCTGTGTGCATATAATAAAAAACCTCAGCCCATCCAATACCTAGGGGAGTCCTAATAAATTTGCCACTATAGCAAGTCTTAGTCTCAAGGGCCAATACTGAGCGCTGGAGTTTAATAAACAACATTTCTGAAGCAGGAGAACTGAAAGGTAAACCAGTTCAGCTGACAAAGCAAACACAATTTAATTAGAAATTAAAAGTTTTCTCCTGGCCTTGACCAGTCCCAAGCACCAGCATCTTAGACTGATTGTGTCTGGGCTGCCTTCTGGTAGCTGCTCTTGAGGTGCATTTTCTCACTATACTGTCCCAGCTCTCCCAGCCGGGGCTGAAGGGCACTGCTCAGAACACACAGGAATACCAGAATAAACCTAGGCAGCTAAAAAGCCGTAGAAGTCCAGGCCATCCATGAGGCAGAAGATGGGTAGATTGTGAAGAATGTCATAGTTACAGATGTCCACCTGTATACACCATTATTTTGGCTTGTGCTGGGGCTTAGAAAGCAGGGCAGAAACAGTCACCTTGCTGTTAGACCACCCAGGCATTTCTCCTGTACAGAGCTGTCAGTCTCAGGTGTTCCAGGGGACTGTAAGGTGACTTAGGTAAACTGTTAACTGAAAGCAGAAACAGGTCCAATGCTGTAAGGCACCTTCCATGCCCATCAACACAGAACTGGTGGGGGGCATTAGATCTGGAAGTGATTCAGACTGCATAAAAGAGCAGCCTTTTGTTGTTTTGCATGTGAGAACTCTTCTTGGCTAAAACAACACAGGTGGTGGTGGGTTTTATCCTTCTCTACTTCATGTTATGGATATTTACAGCAGTATTGCAAAAGTACCGACTGCAGAAGAAGCCATCAAAGTTAAATACTGGAAAAGTTATGCAGGACAATTCTTAAAATCCTGATCAGTTTTAACTAAGATGAGTTTACCACAGAAGACTTTTTACAGCTCCAAAAAATGGTGCTCAAAATTCTGAGACAGCAGACCAGCACAGACTCATCTTGTGTCACAGAGCTTAGGGCAGGCCACAGGGACACTGTGGTTGTATTATTAAAATATTGTTGACACATCACTCCCAAATAAGGCTGGATTTGCTATATGCCAATGAAATTTTCATTCTCAGGGGCCAGATCTATGTAATGGCTTCTTTGGTTTTGATCAGTAAAAGACCGTATTTTGTGGTAATACAGTCACCTGAAGTCAATATTTTACTACAGTGCAAAGGAAGTTTTTAACTGGAAAGAATAAAGCATTGTTTATTGTACTCTACTGCTCTTTTATTTATGGCAGGGGTGTCAAACTCTTCAGTGGCGAGGTCTGAATTATGTACTCAGAGCTTGGGTATCTATTCAGGGCTTCTCACTTCCTCTGCTTCACACACTGCTTCCACCGCACAAACAGACAAGCACAACAGGATCTTTATCGAATAACAGCTCTTTTAGAGGGAGAATCTGCCACAGCAGCACACCGCAAGCATTTCATCTCCATCCCCTGCTCCCTCGTGGTCCACCAGCAGCAAACGACTTCCTCCCACACATGGCTTCTTTCTGCTGCAGGGAAGCAGAAAGCTTAAGCATGCAGCAGAAGCAAACTTCCCTACTGCCCTACTGGCAGGCTCTTCTCCCTGGCATTGACATGGGATGGGGGAGAGCTCTCAGAGGAGCAGAGATCACTAAGTGGAGCAACCTGTGCTGAACACTGAGGGGAGGGCACCAACTGCAGGAGGGAAGAGTTTAATGGTTTACCTTTTCCTGCATGCACATGGCCTTCAGCATCACTGTAAATAATACTCTTAATAAAGAGCCAATTAGCCTAACAATCTCATTATTATCCAGCATGCAGTGCAAAAAGGACTAGCCTACGGCGTAACTGAGCAAAGGCGCATCCTCAGCTCCACATTTGCTGTTATAATGATGTAGGCTTAAGGAGGCCTAAATAGATGTGCACAAGATAAAAAGCATGGAGAGCTGAGAGAATGGCATCCAACCTTATAAAGAAGGTGCCATGGCCTGGTGCTTTGCATTAACCCTCATTAACAAAACAAGTTCAGGTGCTGCAATAACCCTGCACGTATACCTCGAGCACCAACTCCCAGCTGGCTCTGCCTGGTGCTGGGCTCAGCTCTGGGGCAGGGATGTACCCAGGTCAGAGGGGCTGGGGCATGGGAATAGCACAGGCTGAGAATCAGCACCAGAGCTGAAAGTGGGACCCCAAGCTTTCTGCAGAGCTGTGAGTGAGGATGTTGGGAGATGGCCTGAGCAGGGAAGGTGGGGGATGAGGGGAAATCTGGCCACTGTGGGTGGCTGCAATTTCTTGAGAAAAGAGCCTGAGATGGGAGATGCTTTGCCAAAATCATGCAAGGGTCATATGCACAGAGTCCATCCATGCTATGTGTGGCTCATGCTAGTATAGAAATTCACAGAGAATGAGATCTAGTGACAACAGTAAGCTGTTAAACAAAACATCTTTGTCTTACATCCCTCCCTCAAACCTTGGGCTTCCATCTTTCCCTCACAGAACTGAAAAAAATATCACATAGGCTGATTTTGGAATAGCTCACATGTAAATCATCCCCTTGGGCTTGAGCCTCTCATGCTGGGGTTCAGCCTGAGTGAATTTTTATAGCCAAGTTATAAACTTTTAAATGCCAGACTTAATCAAAGCTACTGAGATGGTCATTAGAGAAGTGGTTTAAGTGGCATAGCCCTGATATATGATAGTACAGAAAGAAGGCATGTGGCTTATCCACTGTGGACAGTCTATCTGGACAGGAGCAGGGTCTGGTGGCTAGATGCAGGCATGACAGAGACACAAATCTCTTGAGTTTTGCTCTTGCCCTTATGCTACTGCTCAGTGACCTCAAGCAAGTTCCCTTGGGCTGTGCTGCCCTGAGCAAACTGGTCTCAGACCAAAACCTGAGAGGAAAATGTGGCTCACCATGCCCTGGGTTCCCCAACATTCTAGTGAGAATGTATATGTGTACCTGCCTCCCCTGGGGATGTCACAAGGACTGTTAGCAACATAGCCTAGGCTTTAACCTGCCATTGTGAGGACTCAGAATACTCAAATCTGAAAGCTTCATTTATGGCTGACTTAAAGCAACGACCCACAAAATCATGCTGAATAATTATAATCACAGACACATCAGACAATAAAGACTATAAAAGACTTTGGCCTCAGGCTTACAGTGAACTAATGCTGCTTTGATCCTTAACAGGAGGTTCCAAAACACTTTGAGCCCCCTTGACTTTGCAAGTTAAGGGACACCCAGCAGGTTACAGCTGTGAATCTGAGAGTCTCCCCCACTCCACATCTTTATGGTCTAAGCAGAACTGGACAGTCATCAAAGTGAGAGCAGATGCTTGGACAGATAAATTGATCTGAATGAAAACAGAACAGGAACGTTCAGGGTCTTCTTTCTAAATTTATTCAAGTATTAAACAGAAACTACAGCATGCATCAGATACTTTTCTTTGTTGTACAACAAAACTGTGGACTTGTTTGTATTTGCAGCATTTCCAGCAACATCAGGCAGACTTGTCGATGTTATCCAGTTTTGCACAGTCACTAGAGTGTCGCATCATGAATTATTAAATCAGTGCTTCGTGGTAATACATAATTTCTTATCAATTATTCATGCTAATGTGTGTGTAGTTTACTTAATTGTGTTATTGACGATCAAAAGTAATTTCCTGAAAATCCTCAAGGACAGAAAATTTAATCAGCGTAACTACTTTTCAGATGCAATGCTGTTAAGTATTCTTAATTTGCTCAACAATTCACTTATTTATGTACCTTTCTGGAGGAAATACGAGTTTAATCAAACAATTAGATTGAAGAGTTAGTGTACAGAAGGGCTGAAGTTCAACTGAATGCAAGGTAATTATGTTGAAATGAAGTTGGTCCTGCCTCTTTGGAGTGGAAATTTTATTTTAATCCTTTTTTGAACAAGGGGCACAAAAATATTATGATAGGGAAGATCACAAGAAAAACAGTGATTCTTTCTTCTCCAGCCACTCCCCACAACAAAGCACACAGACATCTATTCTGTTTTGGTGGAAGAAAAAGGTTGCTGCTCCTATTAAAACTAAGCCATAATTTGCAGCCAGAGAAGCTGCCTCCACCTGTTTAGCAGAGCAGCTCCTGAAGCTGGAACACAAAGGCAGATCACAGACAACTGTATGTTCTCCCCTGCAATTAGGACAGTTCAGGATTGTTAAAGGAAACACATAGTATGGCAAGAGGAAAGAGAAATTACTCCATTTGATGAATGTGGGCCCTGTCAGACTTCATTTTGTACTTGGATCCAAGGACAGACCCAGCAATGCCCTCATGGCTTGTGTTCAGAAGACACAAATCCCCCCCTGGGGGGAGTGCCTGGTACCCTTCACTCCTGGAGCAATGAAGGTGCCTAGTGCTGCCAAACCACCCCCTGAAGACCAGGGCTTGCACCCTTTGAATGGGTGCTGACACCAAGCTCTACCTCAGGAAAAGGAAGGTGTGCACCAAGGGTATTGAAGGGTCCTGCAAGCACTACAGAAGCCCCAGGCTCTGTAAAATTCATGGGGTGAGATCGTGTGGGGGAGATATTTTTTGCTGCCAATCTTACTCAGGACTGCTTTGCCAAGCACATTCCCAAGCCCACATCCTGTGAGAAGCCAAATACAACCCCATGTAAAAGCATGTGTTCAGGACATTGCAGAAGGTCCTCAGTACAACACGGGGGATCAGAGCCAACAGGAAACCTTCCAGTAGCCTCCAGGTTTCTTGGTCAAGTCTCAAAGCAGTGTTTTCACCCTGTTCTTCAGAAACATCTGTGGACAAGACTAAGGAGTCTGCAAAAGGCACCTGAGAAAAGCAAATCTATGTCACTAAGTTTGAATTTTCATGGTATTTCACATGGAAAAAATGTGGGACACCCCATATCAAAATATATGCTCTAGAGCATCAGATATTAGGCTGCTTTGCTTTGGGGAATTTTGAGTCAGAGATAAGACTGCATTTCCTGAGGCATCAATTTCTCCTTTGCACTGTGCCCATTTGGTTATAATTAAGACATTTTCATATCTAGCTTCATTACAACAAGCCTTCAGTGAATGGAATACTCTGATTTTGGATGGCATGAAGGAATATCCTTCCAAGCTTTATTTCCTCTTTATTGAAAACAAAACATGCAAGGACATATTCGCAGTGTTGCAATGCAGGATTATTTTGTTTTCTAGTCTTTCCAAGAGAATTATGTTAAAATACCCCCAGCTTTGTGCAGACTTAGACACAACTGCACTCTCCATTAAATACCATTGTTATCATTTGAAGCTATGAATGCTGCTCTGGAGTTGTGTCTTTTATGTCTAACCCAGGAAATAGCAAGAGTAACAGACTAATGTTCACATAGAGACTAGTGCAAGAATTTTATTCACAGGTAAACTGATCTCAGTAATCTCCCAGTAATCTACTCCATGGAAAGTTCCATTTTCAGGGGAAAAAAAAGGAGAAGGAAAAAATCATGAAGACGTTCATTGTATTTTCTGCTTCTCTTACACCTGGCTTGCCTGGGATAGATTGAGTTGAAGTCAAATGCCATCAGAAAACAGCAGGCCAAATTGGTATATACCTGCAGCCTTCACCTCTGCTGTGCACGGTGGGGTAAATGATGTCTGGGTGCCTCTGCTGCCCTGGATCTCGCATCTGGAAGTGCTGCTTTGCTGCCAGCCCTCTATCTCATGCAGGAAGGAAGCCGAGATGTGCAGGAGCAAGCCAGGATCCTGGGTGTTTCCGTGTCCCTGGGATGTGGAGCAGGGGAGCTAAAAACAGTTTCACAAAACGTTTCCAAACACAGATAGTGCCAATAAATCAGGGGAAGGAACCTACAGCAGCGCAAGAGAAGCGAGGGTTCATGAAAGTGGCCATGTGGATTTGCTGGGTCCCCAGTGCCCCCATGGTGTCCTGGTGGGGCACGGCCACACTGCAGTTCACCCTGTGGCAGAGCCTTGGCAGCGGGTCCCTGCCCTGAGCCAAGGGGCTGGCACCAGTCAGGTCTCATACGCTCTTCTCCCCTTCCATGTGCTCCTTGGCTGGAGGAGGCTGCTTGTCCTGGGTGCCCTCGGGGCCAGGTTTGGTGGGAGGAGTGGGGCTGCTGCTGGTGGCTGGCAGGAGGTTGGCAGACTGGAGCACAGCCTCCGAGTGCTCCCGGGCCTTCATACGCAGTGCGGCCACGCTGGCAGTACGGTTGCTTTGGCAGCCATAGGTGGGCAGGAAGGAGAGGCCCATGGGGTCTGGAACGCAGCACGAGCACAGCGGGCTCCCTGGGGAGGAAGGAGACAAGGCACCATCACTGATGGGGAAGGTCTGACTGTTCCCTCCATGGTCAACATGGAGAGGGCAGAGATGGGGTTGGGGTCTCAAATGCCAACAATTCCCTCCCTTATGGACCTTTAGTGGGTACATAGTTGTTCTCTGGAACAGGACTAGAAAAGCCAGATCCTGTTCTGTGAAGAATCCTACACTGAGAGTCATTAAGGTTGACAAGCAGAGTGAGTGAGGCCAGGCAGAGTCAGAAATGAACAGTGAAGTTTAATCACACATGAGATTTGCACACAAGCAAGGCTGAGCTTGTCCCCTGCTCTCACACCAAGCTGCTGCTCTGTGCCTACCATTAGCCCTATGCTGGAGGTGTCCCCTGCCCTCAACCTGCACACTCAGGCCTGATCAATTTGGGCAACTGCATATGTTGGGTCCCATCACCCATCTACACCTGAAAGATTACTGCAAAGAAGAAGATTAAGATATTCTGGTTATTATGCAGGAACTAATGACCTTCTCCTGTATCACTGTAAGGTGAGATAGGCTTTTCTTTGGCCTGGCCTCTGACAACTACTGGCACCATGTCTACATGGAAGAGTCTGAGTCTGTTCTACCTCCACCCATCCAGTGTCTGTGTTACTTATACCTCAAAGAGAACAGCTTCCAGAAGTGGGCTAAGGCCACCTAAAGCTGGTGCTGTGGACACAGCTTAAGAGTCCCATCAAGAGAGAGGAGGCAGATTATCTCTACCCTGTCATCTGAGGAACATGGGCTGTTCCAAGCAGGCAATAAAACACTAGAGTGAGGGTAAAAGTAGTATTCTTCTCCCTTTAAGCCAAAAGGGTCCCCTGCAATCCACTGACAGAGATAGTTCTCATTCCACCAGCTACCTTCCTGAGTTAGACCACTACAGGCTTTTCCTCTGGCTTATCTTTGATAACACTGGGATTTGGGCCAGTTACCAAACAAACACACCTAGAAATATAGGTTGCCCACTAGCAGGATATGCAGTCCATCCAAAAAAAACATCCTGTACCTAGCTTATATGCATCTATTGAATGAAGAAGAATGTATCAGAGGAGTATGGAGGGGAGACAGAGTGAGATGGCTGAGCTACTACTTTGATTTGCTCTCTGTTAAGAGATGTTGTGACACCATTTTTCCAGGAGTCTCAGAGGCCATACAAACTCCTTATCATCTTCTACCCCTTGCAAAAGCCCATCCTTTGCTAATACACTACCTCCCAAAAAGAAACAGGCCAGCTCTGCACATCCTGACACAGTGCAATGTGTTCCTCTGATCTTTCCAAGCCAAGGACTCGCTTTAATTTCTGCAGTTAATATTTGAGTTAAATGGCTCATGACTAAGTGATGGGACTAATAACCTGCTGGGAGCAGGTAGTCTTTCTTTTACACTTCTGCTCATGGTAGCAATGGGTCAGCACCCATCTGCTAGGGATGAAGACAGACTGTTGTTGGTTTTTAGGATGCTGGCAACACAATTGTCAGAGATTAGCTGCTTGTAGGTAACATTCAGGAAAAAGTACCCTTTGAGTTTTAAAAACATAGTCTGCAAAGTACAAGTTATTAATGCAACTGGGAAATTTTTCACTTGAAATACTCCTCTGACAGAGCATATGATCAGCAGGCCAACATTTCCGTGGGCCCAGGCATTCAAGTGTATTCCACAAGCAAGTTTCAGCACTTGACTGATATAATTCATTTTTTGCTTTAGCACTAGGAAGCTCAATCTGTGTCTGCTTTGATCAGCTGAGAAGGAAGATTTATAACAAAATCCACTCAGTAACACAACTTACAGATTTTGCCACCACCAGTCATACTCATAAAGTCATTTTTGCTCTGTTGAACTGCAGTCACTTCAGTGATACTAGACAGCCGCTGCTTTACCAAGAAAGAGGAGAGGAAGATCCTCACTTCAGAGTCTACACAGTTTGCAGCAAGTCTTTCACTGCAGAAGCCACAAAGTCTTTTTTTGGTCACTACTGTTAAGACCCACTAACTTAAGAGTCAGGTATGAAACATAGGGTCATGGAGGCCTCCCTGTGCTTCATCTCTTTGCACTGCTGCTTTCTAACAAAAACTGAGTGAGACTTTCAAAAGTGGCTGTTCAGCTCTCAGACTGAGGGAAGGACTCCTCATCTGTAGTACCTAACATGGAACCACGCACAGACATTTTCTGCTTTGTGGGAGGTGGGGAGAAGTGGGAAGGTGTTTTACCTTTTTTAAAGGAGCAGGAACCACTCCATCCTCTAAGAATAATATTAATTCCATTGTTAGGGGTAAAATACTTATCACTATTCTGTACCAATCTAAGATCTTTGATTAATAATTAGACCTGATATTACCTAGTGGCTCTGCAACCTGAAGGTGCAGAGGAAACCTGTGATGGAAACTAGGCTTCCTCTAGAAGTAATTCACCCATAAAACTTTCATTTCTCTGTTCACACTTGCAAACAGCTCACACATGGAAAAAAAAAGGTAAAGCAATGAGTGCTATTTGTTCCAGGGTCCAGCTAGAATACAAGAGAGTAGGATTTAGCCCTACCTTAATGTAGATTGTAAGGAATGTTGAATCTATCTTGCAGTTGCCTCTGCCTGCAGGTAGTAAGTCCAGAGAAACCTATCAGGTTTCCCTGGCACAAAAGCCAAGAAAAGCTCAGGAGCCCAAGATCTCCACCTGCCCATCAGTCAGCCCATGATGGACAGCAATGTGACTTTCACGAAGAAAAAGGCATCCATATGTAGCAGATGTCAGTGTTTTTTTACATCTTGTTGCAGTATCTCTAAGTCCACAATGGAAAAGGAAGGAATTGTTCCTGCTTATTTCAGATTCTCAGAGGAGTTTAGGCACCTAGCTCCCATCAAAATCAGTGAGGGTTAAGCCATTAGCCCTAGACCTTGCTCCAGCTTCCACTAACATCTATGACAGCCTAATATTACTTTAATGGGATTTAGATCAAGTTGCTACAATATGGACAGGGTACCATTTTCTTTCTTTCAGGAACTTACTGCCTCCTGTACACAAAATTAAAATACACAATTAGATTTCCATTAACTTACAGCAAATTCTGCTGAATTGATCTGAACCTCCTTGTATTCCTATATGAGATCATACTTTAAATGCTCAGCCTGAACATAAATACTTAATGTAATAAATACAGTCTGAAATATTTGATCCACTTGGCAGTTTAATTGATCTTCTACAGAGACTGACAGGAAAAATTAAATTAGTTCTATCTTGTCTCTGCCAACATCACATTTGAATTGTAACAATATTTCATCTGCAATTTTGGTTGCAGACTCTTTTCTGCAGTTCCAAGGTTCAGTCTTAGCTCAGAAGAGTGGGGTGGAAGCTGGTCCCACATTGATACACAAGTACTTAAAATATATATTTTTTATTTCAACTCTACAATTTAAAGAATTTAATAGAAAGGCAAAATCCCAGTCTCTTTCCTCCTTCAGTACTTGTGCATATCAGCATTTGATGTGGACAGCTGAACAGCAGTCTGACAAAGAGGGAAGCAATGAAAAATTCCCATTTAAATCCTCACCTGTCAATGAATGCTCTTTAGTTTTCAGAGAAAATATTATGCTTGATTTAAGTACTTTTTTCTTCTCATAGCAATCACATTGGTTTGCTTGCACTCTAAATCCTAATAAACCTGAAATCACTTTCACAAGGTTGGAAGGTCAACAACCTCAAGTTCATAGTGTCATTTACCAGTGAGAGTTGATTCACAAGGAGCTCCATCTTGCTCTCTATAGATGACACCAGCACTCTGCCTGTTAAAGCCTGAGGCACAAGAAGAAAAAAAAAAGCTGCTTTATCTAAACTTCTTGGGTTCTGAATCAGGAGGTTCAGAAGATCAAGGCATGAACTTAAAGTCTGAAATGGAGAGGTACCAGATGCTCCCAGTATATTTAGGGTAGCCTCAAGGCTGCTTAAGTTGTACTAGATGGTTTCTCCTTCTAGTGCTTAAGCTGGTTAAGTGTGGAAGGCATTCTGTGCTGCCCAGAAACTGGAAAAGCACTTCAGAGCTGACAGCAGAGTCCAAATGTTTTAATTTCACATCTTGTCTTGTGAATCCCATATGCCAAATGCAAACAACAAAGAGCTGATGATCTGGCTCTGTTGCTCTAGCCTTTTTGTGTAAATAACTTGACACTGGAACTGGAGGGTTTCATCCTCCTTTATTTATGCCATTAGTACTGTTCCAAACAATTCAATAAATAAATTCAGATCCAGAACTTTACCTGTTTGGACAGGAAAGCTGACAACAAAGACAAACAGCTAAGAAAACAGAATCAGTCCTTTAAATACTTTCAGTTCTGCAGCCATTTACCACTCTTCCATTCCACATCAAAACCATAAACTGACCCTAAATACTACTGTCATGTGTCACTGAGAGTGGTCAATAGGAACCCCTGCCCAGCTAAGGTCCACTAACTTAATCAGGATTTGTCCTGGAGGAACATAGCAGCACCCATTTCCTTCCCATTGCTCTTAAGGCTCTTGGTATCTGCATATTCCCTAATATTGGTGTTAAAGACCAAAAATATCTACCTGCAAGTTAGGGCAATGCTAGAGTTCAGGACATGTGATACAGGAATCAAAGTAATTTGATCAAGGTCTGTGCATCTGCAGCAAACTAAAGAAATGTTTTAAATTCTCTGAAGTCACAGTAGCAGGTAAACTACAGAAAATGCTAAACAGAGCCCACTTGATATATTTGCTATGTTACATGAGAAAAGTCAGTCAATAATTAAGAATGAGAGAGACAATAAAAAACTAAGGGTTTTCATTCTAGTTACCCAGTCTTTTGGAAAGCAGTGGTGCTTCTATTCAATGAACACCAGTTTAGGTAAGGTAGGTCCTTGAACACTTTTTTCTCAGCCTTGGCAATGGGAATTGCCCAATGGAATCAGGCAAACTTTCTTCATCTTTCCATAACAGAAACTGAGATGTAATGGATGGGCAGTTCTAGTTGTGCTTTTTTTCCTGGATACTGCAATTAAGCCTCCCTGTTATGAACAATAGCAACCACATCAGCAACAAACCGTAAAAGAGCCTAATCAATGGTGCCCTGAAATATCCACTTTGATGTGCCTAATGCAATCCTGCTTCTCTATCAGTGGTGTGGAGGTGTCGTGAAAACCAACTGAGCTATAATTTGCACAGAGCAGAGCTGTGGGTGAATTATGAAAGTAATTCCCTGGCAAGTGTAATTATTTCTTTCCTCATACACTTCACTCATCACAGGGGCAGGGGAAATTTCAGTGGAATATAACAGACACTCTCTTGGCCTCAGCCAGCAGAATGGTAGAACACTTCCGCTAAACAGTGGAGATTCTTGTTTACACCCATTAATAATATCTTCTACATTAATGAATTGCATTCATGCTGTCATCCATTAAGAAGCTACTTTGAGGTCTTTCTCTGCACAAAACTCTAGCTTCTCCCGATGACTCTATTGTTATATAGCCCATAAATAAAACAAGTATTTTCCCTTCATATTTGAGGTCTGCAATTAAATCCACTAAATGGACTGCAGATGCATAGTTTACAGTAAGTGATTCATCTTGGAAGATCATGGAAATGTCGAAGTCACCACAATGAAGTAGCATAGTTGTCAAATTAGGACAATTTCAGAGAATAACAAACACCAGAATTCTCATCGATGTGAGACAACCTTCTCCCTGACAGTGGCCAGTGGTAAAGAGCTAAAAACCCTGATGTAAGAAAGCCTGTATTCCACAGAAAATATGATATTTTTCTAATTTATCAAATGAGAAATTGTATTTCCTGTATGAAGTGTATGTAGTGAGATGATATGGTAGCTGGCAGGTGCTTGCTAGTAAGTACAGCCTCCAATATGCTAAACTTCAGAGAGGGAAAGGTCTCACTTCAGGAAAGGAGAAGTTCTGTTGTATTACTGATTAGAGAATATTTGATAGAAACAAAGAAAAACTATCCAGTGATAATATACTCTTCTCTGGACCAGTCAATGCTCTGAATTACAATTCTGATTGTTATTGTATAGCCAGCCTGCTTTCTTCACCGGACTTCACACTATCTGTGGTGGTAATACCATCTCTTTGAAGAGAAAAAAAAAATCTCAGTTTCAGAGGCAGCAGGGTTCATTTGTCATAGTGCTTAGGGAGGACAGCTTTATTCGCATTCACGAGAGCAGACCTAGTCCTATGGTCCAACAACATCACCCATTTACCTAGAAGTGGCGCATGTGGGATTCAGATGCGCGTTGCCTATTGAAGAGTTTCACAGTCACACAAAGCATGGAGCAAACCTACAGTGCACTGCACAATCCTTTCAAAACCAAAGTTGCAAGCTCAGTCCCTACACCATGCTAGGCTGTCCTCAGATTTGTCTCTAGTGGATCAAATTCATCATCAACTATTATATCTTTATACTACAAATTAGATCTAGAAACCATGTGCCCTAGACACTTTATACAACCCTGAAAATCTGGGTCTGGAGCCAAGCAATCAAAGTCAGAGAAAGAGAGAGTTATTAGTTTCTTTACATAAGACAGAGAACTCTCAGGTGGCAGAATAAAAACAGTCCCTGAGAGCATAAAATAATTATTAATTAGTTACATCACCATCATCACTTGTTATTCACTGTATTGATTTTAATTGTCTCCTAAAGCATCAGTCAAACATTACTCACCAACACCAAAAAAAGTCTTGGCTCACAAGCCAAACAAAGCACATCTTGTCTCCTCAAAAGAATAAGAAAACAACCTAGACTTCCCAGTAGCATCTGATGTGCCGAGAGTGCTCATTTTTCTGCAGACAGCTTTTCTGGCCTTACTGAAGAGTATGATTCCCTTTACTGGCCAGGATTACTCTCCCAATGGTGGGAATACATATCAATTTATGGGATTGACATAGAGGGGCTGCATTTAATTTGACATTTACATAGAAGAAAGTGGGATCATGCAGCCATTGTTAGTGAAATAATGCTTTAATTCTGGAGCAACAGGTTTGCTTTCAAAAGCTAACAGAATTCCTAGTAGTTTCAAAGCACGGTCAACACAAGAGAGGTACCAGAAAGAGGTCTTGATCATTTCACTTTTTGGTAAAACTTGTGAAATCTTGGAAAACCTTACTACTTGCTGAATTTCTCCTTATCCAATCAATCCAAAAAACAAACAGCTCAGAATTGTATGCCCTATACTGAGTTTGATGAGATTTCAGGTGTCATAAAAGCCCTAGGCCCTCAGAATCACTGTGTCAGACCTGTTGCCATTTCTGCTGCAAAATGCAACTGGATTCTCAAGGGGGAGGCTTAGGTCTTTTCATTAAGACACATGAGGACACGGACTAATGCCCATCCAAAAGTAAAGCTCTTATTTGACAGGCCTGAAAAGTAGAAATCACCTCCTGGCTCAAAGGGTGAAATGAGAAGGGAGAGTCAAACAAACTGAATTGAGCAAGACAAAGAGGGTCATATGAAGATTTTGTGAACACTGTTTCCCTCCCTGTCTTTTCCTTCCTTCCTTTCCACAGCTATTATTTCTTCTTCCAGACTGACATGTGAGCTTTGTTGTGCCCTTACATTGGTTTAGATGAACCATCATTCACCTCGTGTTTCCAAACCAAGGATAAACAAAATGCAAATCAGGCCTGTGGTACTCTTGGTCCACTCAGAATCTCTAGCAATCACCCTGTTCACCATTGACAATGAGACCAAAGCTCAAAGTCTGCTGTTCACAGCCTCTACCTCAGCCCAAGTGAATTCCTCTTGGAAAAACAGGGAAAGAAGAACTTGTGGAGATGAGTCAAGGAAAGAGGAGACAATAATACGTATATAAATACCACAGGAACTATGTTACAATTATTCGCTGCTTGTATAAATCAAATTTGCTGCCTTGTAGAACAAATTCTTCCTCTTTAGCCTGAAAGTCAAAAATTTATATTACTGAGACCTAGCTGCAGAAGAAAAAGTTCTCACATCAAAGCAGCTTAGTCTACCAGCTCCTTGCAAGTATAACAAAATGCTAGCAGGCATAAACAGCTCCACAAAGCTCCTGTTGGGTGGATATCCAGCTATGCAAATCTGAGCTGGATTTCTTAAAATAAAAATATGCAACATTATGGCAATCCTCTTGCATATATCTGGAGATCTCTAGTACCAGGCAGGAAATATAAACCAGGCATCACAGCAACCACATATGTAGCTGACAACATTCATCAAGCAAATACACATGCATCTGATAATGGACCATCCCTTATACAGATGATAAAAAAATCCATATTTACATTTGGAACAAATTTTTCAAGGACACTGCCTCTTAACCTGGGCAGCCAAAGGTCTAATAAGTATCTCTTTACAGAGATTCAGGAATAGGAGGTTTTTTTGCCCCTAGGTTGCATAACTACTATCAAGCAAAAAGGAGCAAATTACTAACTTCTCAATTTAGTGGCTGAGCTGTAAAACCATGGAAAATAATATCTGAAGGTCTTTCAAGTAAATAAAACTTTTAAAAACCCAAAACAAAACAAAGCAAAACCAACCAAAAAATATCCCTCATGGATTCTTTTTTTCACATTTTTATTTCATTTTGCTTGGCCTTTGTATATTGCCATTCTTTTTCTTAAAATTTAGCTGCATTTAAACATGGAACAGGTGAGAACACTGTATTGATTCATTTAGTTTTGAAAATGCTTAGATATAGATCTTAAGAAAAAAACCCAAACCTTCTATCTGAAATTATTCACTGAACACAACCCCATTTCTTCACCTTTCAACTGGCCCAGAACTACATTTACCAAGGAACAATCTTTTTGCCTGAATAATTTCTACTCCAGAGATACTGCTCTTGCACAGTGGAAGAAGCTGAAAGCCTCTGTGCTGAGACTTCAGTAGCCATAGGAAAGAAACCAAGAGGACTTCCGCAGTCAAAGAGCTGCTGCCTGCTTAAGTGGTTTAGATTGACAGTCATCCTTTAAGTCACACCTGAGCAGCTTTTCTTGAATCTTCTGATTCTTCTTAGAATCACAGGTCCCATACCTATCAAAATAGCAGTAGTTGTATGGTGACTCTGGCTTAAGCATTTTTTGAAAGATGGAAGAGAAGAAGTAACAGGACAGGACCCTGGACTTCATGCAAAAGTCAACAGTTCCAAATATTTGCTTCAGGAATGTACCTTGGCAATGCTGATTTAACTGGGAATACTCACAGGGAGCATGAGGTATGCCAGAGAACATAGCGAGAGGCATTAGAGGACATTTGTGTTTGTAGTGGAGGGTCTTAAACTGGGAAACTTTCCACACAAATTATTGCATCACATTGAGGCATAGAGTAAATGTATGTGCCACTTTGTGCTTGGCAGTGCTATAAGGCTTTACATCCTATAAATCTATAAATTGAATTCATCCTGCTTACACCCTTAATCTTATAAATTGTTAGACTAGGAACAGCTAATGGATCAGCTGGTGATTTATTTTTAAAAGATGCATACTCCTGCTTTTTGGGAACCCAAAAGGATATGGGCACTGGATGTACCCTTCCTGAAGCCTGGGTCCCAGGTAATAAGGAATTACTTTGTATCCTTCCCCTGTCCCTAGGCACATGCTTTATTTAAGTTCTCAGAGGGAACCTGCTGCTCAGGAGGAGAAAGGTCTGGTATCGCACAGAGATGTACTGCAAAGGAAACCTCATGCAAAGAATGGATGAGGCATCAGTAACAGTGCCAGGTAATGTATAATGCAAAAGGATGCATATAACTAATTTATTAGTATAAATTTTACTCTTAAAAAAAAAGCATACGCAAAGAGAACTACAAAGGAGTAAACCCTACCTGCCTTGCTCCTTGAGACAAACCTGGAACTTGCCAAAATTAACTGAGTAAAATGAAGGAGTTTCACCACAAATAGTGCTACAAGTTATAACAGACTTACTCCTGTGCTTGCAGCATCAGCCAGTGCAAGTACTGCAAATCCTAGCAGAAAGAAGGATACATCATGTCCCAGAGGCTTTCCCACTGCCTCAAAGTAGGACCATGCTTGAAAAAGCCACTCTTTGAGCTTATCCCTGAAGTTAAACAAAGTCACTTACCTTTCAGAGAAGCAACATGGGATAAAGCTTGTGCATAGGTGGCTGTGTTGAGAAGAGTCCCCGGCAGGCAGGAAGGGAAGAAAGGTCCTGTAGGACCCACTGCTCGACTCAAGCTGATGGAGAAAAGAATTTTCTTACAAAACCAGACCCAACTGCTTCCAAAGACAGCATTTGTCCATGCACAAGAATACATTGGTTTATCAGTGTCCTGACCCTAGATGGGACCAAGCATGGATAATATTAGCCTCCCACAGGCACCAAGTTCTCAGTACCTGCACAGGAAGCAATGAGTTGCATGAGAGAGTTTATCTTCTCATGAGTTGGGCTGAAGATGACACTGTCTAGAGTCAAGGCTTGGCAACAGGCAAGTCTGTATGTATGTACATACATATATGTACGATGCACGCTTGCCCCAAAAAGAGGAAGTTGATAACACATAGTACTCTTACCTCTGCTGAATCTCCAGATTCTCTTTTTTATTCCTGGTTTGATCTGCTGGAGAAGGGGAATTCAAATTCCTCGCAGGAGGTGCCACCTCAGCCATTGTTTCCTTGGAGCCCTCTTGGTCGGAAGCACCCCTTTCTGTTTTCCTCCATTTAGCTCTCCGATTTTGGAACCATACCTGGAGCAGGAGAGAAATTGAGGCTGAATACCATGATTAACTGAATGCAAAGCAAGGAAGTTGTAAATTGTTGCTCTAGTGAATCAGTCACTAGAAGTGTGGCTAAAACGTGCTTTTATTCTGTGTCTCTGTTGATATTCTAGTTGAGCTTTAGCATTACATTTCTATCTGGAATATTTCTGTTCCTGGAAAACAAGCCAGGAATGTCTAAAGACATTTAAAAGGCATGTTAAAATTGAAAAAAAAAAAAAAAAGTGAGAGATTTCATGTAAATGTGTCAGCAAAATTCATAGATGTGTGTTTGCCTTTAATTCTCGCTGGTTTCTATGTTTTAACACATCTAAAAGCCTTTTGTATAGGGATGGGCTTAAATACATATCTAAGCACTCTGCTGAAACCATATATAACCCTTTAAAATGAGCTGCTGCTAGAATGGGAGAGGTCAGAAATTAAAAGGTACATAGTAGGCCATCTTATCCAGCCCATTTCCTGGAGAGGACTGATACTGGATGTTATTCCTCTGATGTATTTGTCCAGTCTGCATTTAGAGGACTCAAAAGGCAGTAGATACTAATTTTAGAAGGTCATCCTGCAGCTTAATACACACCACTTTCCAGAACTTTTTTCCCTTGTAATCCAATACAAATATTCACGTTCTTTATTTTATCCCCTGACTTTTAGTACAACACTTTAGGGTTTTTTTACATTTATCTTGAGGCTGATGCTCTGAAAGCACATTATTTGAGACAGAAAATGCCAAGCCTCTCTCCAGGTCAGAAAATCCACATTTTAATACATGACTTCAAGAATAAGTGAGATTGTTATTATTATTATTCACCTCCTACAACTCCATTTTAGTTAGCTGCCTTTTAATTGCGCGTATCAGCAAACGTTGAATAATGATTTTATCTATATTCTAAATTTAGAGCAGTTAAATGCAAAGCAAAATGCAGACACTTTCTTGTGTCTTAATTGAATGAAGGTCACAGCTATAACAACATTTAATTGAGCTATTTTTCATTATCATATTTTAATGACTTTGCACTGACAGTTCGCCTGCTTCTGAGGAAAGAGCATGATGAAGTCGTTTATTTCCCTATTTAGTTATTGTTTGACAACATCATCTTCGATTAAGACTCCGCTTTATAGCACATTAATCATATTTGAATGAGCAAGGGGTATAAATGTAAACATATCTCACATCCTCTGTGTTTCCCCACGTTCCTGCATGAAAGCAGGCTAAACAAATGCTTGCATCTATTGTCTGTTTGCATAATAGCCAACAACAAGGCTAAACACCAGTCCTCAGCAATCTAATTGTCACCACCCCTATCTCACCCTTGCACCTTTCAGGAAGAAGTTATGATCTTCCACTTCTGAATGCTCAATAATTGTCCCATTTATCTCAATTTGCAGTTCAGTCTTTAGGCACCAGTAGCCGAAATGGCATTTTTTATTATTTTTTTAAAGCCAGTACCTACAATGCAGTGGCAAAAGGAGATTTTCATTTCCAAATAATAATCAGTTTAATTTGCCCGCATATGACCAATGATTCATGTTCAGATTTAATAATCAAGATCGCATAATCTGATTATAGGAGAAATAATTTGTTTACAATCCCCAATTTACTGCAGTGAATTCCATTATCTCTCTTCAGCCATTGGGTTTTAAGAGATACTAACATGACCCTAGGGAACAAAAGGCAAGCTATTATATTTCCTACAATTAGATCTTTGCATAGTCTTAACCCCGAGCACCTAAATAAATAAAAAAAAAATAAAAAAAGAAATAAAGAAAGAAGCATCGTGCAGAAAACCTCCATAAATAAAATGAATGCATAATCGTGCTCAAAAAATGGTTTGCAACTCTGTGGTGGATGCCTACAGAGTTATGGGGATCCATCTCTGACAGCTGCGGGACTGGTGTTCTTAGCAGAGCTTGTAAACACACAAAGTCAATCCCTGCATATGGGAAAACAAACATCTGGATTTTTTAAAAACAAAACAAAACAAAACAAAATAAATAAAAATCGGGGATCAGGAAGGAAGGGGTGGAAAGAGAATAATCATGGCCAGTGGTGTTTATTGGCTCATATTAAAGGTGAGGGAATTGCTCTGCAGGCTCTTTAGCTGTCTAAATTAAGTGTTGAGGAAGAAGGCGAAAGGGAGGAAAGTTGAAGAGGTTCAGGCAGATTTCTTCCTGGCAGCTGGGCTCCCTGCAATTGCCTAACCCCATTGCTCGACAGTGGTCATAGTTGCTTTGGAGAATCACGTCTCAGCTCTTTTCTCCACACACACCCCCTCCAAAAGCATGGAAATGGATGTGCATTGATGTAATTTAGTACCTTGGAGACGCGGACAAATTAGTGTAGAACATTATCACTAGTTAATTATGAATGACCGATTAATCAACCTAATCTAATATTCCACATTATGTTGATGTTATTAAAGTGCATCATGAAAATGACAGATCGTCTTCATTTGCTTTCTTTGGCCAAATGTGCACTCTGCAGTCATGATGTCAAAAGAAAAAAAAAAAAGTTTGCCAGTTTGAATACCCGAGAGTTAAATAATTCCCCAGGATGTTTACCTGCACCCTGGCTTCCGTCAGGTTGATTTTCATAGCCAGCTCTTCCCTAGTGAACACATCGGGGTAGTGGGTTTGAGCAAAAACGGCTTCCAGTGCCTCTAGCTGGTGGAGGGGAGAGGAGCAAACATCTGTCAGGGGCAGGAACGCGGGAGCTGCCGTCTCGGGGGGCATCTCTCCAGCGGCCCTGCAAGGGATGGGGAAAGCGGGGCCGGGGGGGGCCGGGGAGTGCGGGGGGCAGGCGGGGGACAGATCAGGGGCCCTGAGGAGCAGGCTCCTACCTGCTGCAGGGTGAAGGTGGTGCGATTGCGGCGCTGCTTCCTCCGCAGGAACCCGTCGTCAAAGTCGCCAGCGGAGTGACCCCCGAAGGGGGCCGCGCCTGTGGACGGAGAGCAGCGTTAGGGGCCGAAGGGAGTGGAGCCCAAGTCCCAGCCGCGCCCTGGGGTAGGGAATGAAGGACCGGAAGCCGGAGCCACTCCAACGGGACAAGTGGCTCGGAGACGTTCTGAAGAGGGACGAAGCGGGCGGGAAGTGCTGCCCCTCCCGAGCACCTCGGAAGCACCGCAGTGGGTGCCCCACCGGGCCGGGGGGCCCTGCCGGCCTGAGCTCATCCAGCCGGGGGCAAGGGGACACAGCAGCCCTTTTGGGGGTATTTGTGTTTTAAAAGGAGGAAGAGGCAAGGCTTTGACCTGGGCATGGTGACAGTTCCCTGAGCTCCTAGAAGCCCTGCCTGCCTCTGGAGAGACTAAAGGTTACTTCGCAGGAACTTCATTTTCCGTGCTTGGAAGGAGTGGGACTGGGGCTGTTGGTAGTTTACTCCCCACACTCACACACACACGGCAGAGCCGCCACCCGTGTGCTCGCCCTCCTCACCGGAGGCAAACCGGGGTTCGTACCGCGCCGAGCACCGGGGACAGCAGCAGCGCTCAGGGGGCTCGGCCACAGCTGAACTACCGGGACTCGGCAACGGGGATGAAGGAGGGAACCCTGACCTGCCCCGAAGGGGGTTTCGAGGGGCCCAGGGGGAGATTTGGGCACTGGGATTTTATCCGTGATCGGAGGCCGGGGGAGGGCAAACGGCCCGCCGGGATGCAAACCGCCTGCAGTGGAGCAGTCCTCTGCTTTCGCTGCTCCCTTAGTTACACATCAGCGGTACCCTGGCTGAAATGTTCGCTCCCTCTCTGTTCACTGACAGATTAGGGTAAAAAACCCAAACCAAACAAAAAATCCAAACCTTAAACGAAACAAAACCAGCCATAAACAACGGAACAGAAAAGTACCCAAACCCACAGGAGTGTGGCTGAGTGTCTCCCGGGCCTTACCCGCAGACCTGCCCGGTGGGTTGCGGGCTGGACCGGCCCCGCCGCGGGGCACGGCGGCTGCGGATGGCCACGGGTCTTGCAGCATCATTTGGCAGAGAAATACGGCCCCCAGACCTCTCCTCGCACAGACAGACAGCTCTCTGTGGCCCTGGGAGATGCTCATCAGAGAATACAATACTGTCCCGGTGACCCCCAGAGCCTTGTCACTTCCCTCTGGCACCACCGGGCCTCCCCGGGTGCCCACACCCACCGAGAACAATGTCTGAAAAGGGCATTTCTGTTGCCGCTTCTTCGGTTTGGTGATGGTTGGGTGAGGGTGTTTGGGACGGCAGGGTGAGTATATAGAGATTTTCTTTCACTTGGGATGCTCTGTGCTGTTTTCTCTTTAGCTGATCAGATACCCCCCTCCCGCCGCTTCCCACGGCGGGGAAGCGGGGACCAGCGGCCGGGAGAGGCTGCAGCCTGCGGGGATCGCTCCCCGTCTCCGGCCGCCAAAACCAGCCCCAAACTGCCACCGGAGACATAAACAAACAAGCAAACACACAAACAAGAGCACGTTCCCAAAGCTGCCTGCCGAAAACTAAGGAACAAAGCCGCCGTCGGTGGCACTGGCCGGGGGCAGAGCAGGCTGGCCGGACACGGAGGGACCCTGGCACGGCCCTGCCAAACCTGGCTCTCCCCCCTGGAATAGGACAACTTTGGGGAGAGAAGTTTCCAGCCAGCGATGTGCACGCGGCTTGGGTCTGCTGGCCCTGGGCAGCCTTGTTCAACGCAGGGATGCCCCTTCCCGGAGGATGAAACCGCTGAATCACCTCTTCCTGGCAGCGCTACCGCGGGGAAAGCCCTTTGCTCGCCGGGTGATGCCCGTGCAAGGAGCGGGAGGGGCCAGCCCGGAGCTGAAGCTGAGAGGCCGAGGCTCTGGGGCTGCTCCCGCACTACGAGCGCTGGCCGGAGGGAGCGGAGCAGAGGACCCTGGACATATGGGAGGGCACCGGGAAATCCCGAAGGCGCCGTGTTTTTCAAAAATAAACAAATAAAAGGGCAAAACCAAATAAATGAATAGACCCCTCTGGTCAATAACACAAAGGAAAACATCCTCCCAAATAGTTATTTTCCACTTGCTTTCTTTTTTTTCCCACAGTCGTGACGCCTCTTTCCCCATCCTCCCGCTGAATGTTTGTAAAATAGCATTAAAGATTTATGCGGTCTCTGGCTGGAGGGAGGAGGCGTGACCACGTCCTGAAAGTGTCCCGATTACAGCCATGACACCAACATCTGTGCTGGGAGGGGAGAAAAGCATCTCTTTCGTAGCCCGAGGCTCAACTGCGGGATCGCTATCCACAGAGGGGAGGCAGGTGGCAAAACGACGGGGTGGGGGTGTAAAAAACGAGGCCTTTCCAACAGGAATCAAATTAAAGAAGAATAAAAATCATGCAATCCTTCTTTCCATCCTGTGACAAGAGGGGAAAGCTGGACGCGGGGAGGGGGAGAGAGGGTTGTGTTTTCTCAAGGAGAGAGATAGTGTTCTTTTTATATTTATCTGTCTCTATAGATCTGCGTTTTATCTCAGCACCTATCTGTACCCCGACAGCCCTGGAACAAGTCAGACCACACTTTCTCCTTCCACCCCCATCTCACCCACACATACCTCCAACTTCATTTCTTGTACTTACACGTGTCTGTGAGACAACACTCACCCTCTAGCTGCGGGGGGCAGTGGAAGTAGAACATGGCCCTGCGGCGGGAGGGTCGCCCGCTGCCCGCCGCTGCGAGCCCGACGGCGGTCGGGGCAGGGGCCAGCCCTCTGAGCGCGGGGCTTCCGCGCACCCCCGGCACCGACACACCAACACCAGCTCCCCGGCTGGGCACCACCGAGGTGTCTCCTGCAGACCTGAGGACAGAGAGAGGGGAGAAAACAGAATAGGTGAATAACCAGACTGAAGCACCCAGAGAAACTCATTGATAATCTTAGTCCCATCCCAGAGGAAGCAGTGAAAGCGGTATCTAACCCTGTGCTACGAGCTGAAAAAGCCAAAGGCGGAAAACTCCGTGGTAGGTGCACAGTAATCAGAATTAGTAAAACTTTCTTGCTTCTGTTTGTTTTTCTTACTTTTTTCCTTTTATTTCCCTTATAGCAGATTCTCTCTTATCTATCTACCTATCCATCCATTAATACATTTATTCATATCTATTTATCTATCCATCTATTTATCTATCTAATTATCTCAGATATTTCTTTCCGGAACAAATAATTTCATTAAAATAATAATAATAAAAGCAGTAGTTTATAGCTAGGAATACACAGTTAAAAAATATTCTGCCTAAATGAAATAGCAATAAAACCTAGAAGTGTTCTTCTCGTTAAAGCATCCAGCACACTGGGAGCTGTGCTCAGGTTGGAACCCATGTCCTCGGCAAGGAAAAAGAATAAAATATCAGATTTATATGCAGTCATATAAAAAAATCCAGAAGGCAAATAAAAATAGTAATCCATACCTAAACCGAAGTAAAAATCACCAGTAAGGTCTGGGGGGTATTTTGCACTGGAGTAAGGCGCTGTGAGTTGTTGGCTGCAGAGACAGAAGGGCTCTGTGGAGTTCTGGAAGTGGCCAGATGTCTTTATATCTGTCTACAGCATGCTCTGCCTCTCAGCACTTGCCTTTATAATCTCACGCATAATTGGCCTTAATCTGATTATTTCCAGCGCTGTCTACAGTGAGTAACTTGGATAGGTCTATTGGGCCCTACAAATGGCCCACGTGGTGTGCAGAGCAGGGGAAAAAAAAAAAAAAAAAAAAAGAAAAAAAAAAAAAAGAAAAATCCCGTCATTTCTCAGCAAACACCAGGAATGTGAACGGCAGCACCAAAATCCCATTTTTCCTGTGCCTTGGCTCTCCGGGGCCCAGCGGCTCCCTGCGGGTCCCCCCTTCCTCACATCCCCGGGCTGCCCCGGGCTGCGGGGTCCGGGAGGTGGGGGGCCGCCGTGCTGTGCGGTGCCGAGCCGAGCCGTGCCAGCCCTGCCCGGCCTCCTGGACCCCAGCGCTGACAAAGCGGCAGCTAATTGCCGCCGGGTGGGTTTTTGGGGGGCCGCTTGCATACGCCTTGCCTTTCCAGGCGATCGTACCGCGGCAAAGTTTGATTTTGTTCACAGCGAGGGGTCTCTGGATTTATGCTCGCTTCCCGTCTGCAAATGATATGCGGCGGGACCCTTTGCAATTACTTTTAAAATGCATCCGAGACATGGGCTCAGCGGAGAGAGATGGCCCTTGCCTCAGCCCGGGTGAAAATTAGACTTTAAAGTACCCAGATGAAATTTTCAAGTCAGGGACGCGGGATTGGATCAAATCACATAAACTGCAAAAAAAGCAAGTATAATGGCACATAATTGGTTCTGTAATAGCATTACACAAGGATAATAGCCTGTTATGGCCCCCTGCACATTAAGTGCTTCCCTGGCGTAAAGCCTTTATGATATTAAAGGGGGAATATAATGATATTTTGGTTATTAAATGCATGTAATTAATTTATGCACCACTGAAAATAAAGTTGGTATTATGACCCACTCAAGATGCATCAGAAGATGTAAGTCAGACAACTGTTGATAAGTTCTGGTGTCTATGTTTCGTCTAGACTGCTGATTTTATTTTGGAACAATTGCTTCTCCGGCAGACTACACAAATTTAATATTTTATAAACATTGTAATGTTCTGTGCAGGAAGGGCGAGCAAATCTACACAGGCTCTCTTAGATCTGATGAGAGTTTAAAGACATAGCACGTTCATGCCAAAGCAAAGGAGGTGGACACAGATGACAGAGATGCAGAAACAGAGATTTTGAAAAGACCATGTCTTTGTGAAGTGATTCTGTATATATGATTTCATTAAATAAACACTAATAAACATTTGAAATATCACCTGCTCTATCTGCCTTTTACACTAGGCATAGATGTGGAAATTCCCCTAATGTATATTCAAGCCAAGGTTATGTTTCAGCCCTGTAAAGCATTATTTTAGCAACGCAAGGCAAAAATTAATTGTATCTGAGATTCAAATTGATTTAGTTTGATTTTATCTTATCCATTCACTTATAACTTTAGCATACTAGTAACAGATTTAGAAAGCTGAATTCAGATATGGTTTTATATATATACTCATAAATCTATATATATTTGCATCTATACACATGCATAAACGTTTTTGGCTATCTGTTTGACAACAGATACTGATTTACCATCCAGGCAAGTGTTTGAACAGCAAAGTATAGTTTGAATTGAGACAGCTTTTACAGCACCTTGAAAGATGCAAGACCAATGGTCTGAATTCAACTGCACTCCTTAAAAAAGCAGCACAAGCCTAATGTCAATTAATCTTAAAAAAGGGACATAACCCATAGGTGCTGTCTGGACCTCCCCTGTCAGTCTCTCCATCCTCAGCTTTAAAATCCACTCAGAACCAGTATGGCAGGACCCCTTTGCACAGAGACAGATGTGTCTTTGCCTTTTTTTTTTTTTTTTTTTTTTTTTTTTACATTGGGAAGAGAGGAGTAAGAGTGTTTTATCACAAGAACCTCTAATAAAATAATAATAACTTTATTATGGCGCTCTCAGGCCTTGCTCTAGTCGGGGGGCTGCATTGCTGCTTTGGCTTCAACACTCACTTTCCCCAGCAGTTTGAAGCCTGCAAGTTCAGCAGGATTGTGGGAGGCAGAGAGGGTGAAATGGAGCACGGGGAAATGCTCCAAGTCGCTGCTCTTTAAACAGAAACAAAAAGACCCTGAGCTGGGTGCAGCTCAACTTTCTCCCAGGGAGCAGCAGCTGCAAAACAAGGAGATAACTAAGCAATATATAATCCTCCACCCCTCGCTACCCCGGTGCCTGTTTAATTTTAATGCACGAAACGTGGGATTGACATAATTAAAAGTTGGCGCTTCGTAGTCTTGGGTGCCGATCTCGGGTGGCCGGAGGCCGGGGCCGCCGGCGGCGCCTTTCAGCACCATGGAGAGCGCCCATTGCCCCGCGTCACGGCCAGGAAAGGCCCGGAACGCCACGGCCTGTTAGGGTGTAGCGAGGGGTTAGGCACTTCTCCGGGGGAAGGCTGTTGTCAGGGATGTTTCTAGGTCTCTCCGTGTAAAAAACGCTTTCCTGCCAAGGTGGGACTACAGGCAAAAAAAACCCAGAAGAGTAAATTGTTTCAGGTCTTGGCTAGTATTTCTCTGGTAGTTCCTCTCGTCTAGCTACCAGAGGCAGGCCCTAAAAAACAAGCTGTGGCATGAGATAACCTATATGTGGAAGATAAAATATTTCAGAAAAAAAAAAATGAAAAGTCCTTAAGGTCCTTCTCACATACCTCCTCCTCATCATTATTGTTGCTGCTGTTACCATTACTGCCATTGATACTAATATTACCATTATTAAATCAGTATTAGATACAAGGTCTACAAAGAAAAGTCCCAGTGAACATAACTCTGGATAGACATTTTGCTGATTGTGCCTGTCTTACAGCAGAACTGTTCCTGTGCTGCACACACAAACATATATCTTCTCATTTCCCCACAATGACAATAAAACCTAGGACTGAACTGATGAACAAAATCACTGAATGGATGTTTTCCTTGACAGCATTCAGTTTTGAGGGAATCATTTGTAAACCTCAAGGAAGTCTGAATGGCTCAAGTTTGATGAAACAGCTTTCTTGCCTTTTCATGGCCAAACACTTTCCTTTCTCATGATTCTTAATACCTGGCCACAAAAAACAGCTAGCATCTAAAAGGTTATTTTACCCTAATTCATGTGCGGTAAAATGTATTTTCTAATTAACCAAATTTGCCGATTTGTCCCGCTTGGACACTCTTATAATTTATAATATAAAAGTGTTCTTTCTTTATCTAAAGACCAAGGTGACTGCTTTTAATTTTCTGTAACCTCTTTACACTTGATGTTCACCAAACTCATAATGTTAATTGGCTTCATATACGGATCATCAGTTTAATGAAGGAATAAATCCTATGTTGCTTTATGTCCCTCTGTTTTAGCAATGATTGCTTTAATGAAGAATGTGACGTGTTTGAAATCAAAGCTGCAGCAGACATTAGAGAGGATTTTTTATGATGACTGAAATGCTTATTTAAAGCTAAAACCATGAGGTTTCCATATTTCAGAAGCTTTTCTTTAAATAATTTTCAATGGAAAATACCTGTTCTACAGCAAATAACTTTTTAATTGTAATTTCATGAGCAGAGACTGAGAATAACTCTGTTTTGTAATATAAGCATCTCAATTAGTTCATGAAAATATCTGTGAGCTGACTTTAGAACATTGCAGTTTTCATTCTGAGTTTGAGTAACACTCCTAGTGAGCTAAAAGGAGTTATGTCTGCCTAAATAAGGAGTATTTAGAAGTAACTAATACACCTCTTTGTCAAGCTACTGTATTTTCATTGTTCATGAACAATTGTTCATGGAGAAAATTATAGGGGAGAAAGAATTGTCAGTTCACACACAAAAGCCCTGGATAGCTGTAATCTATTTCTCCCCGTGGGGATTTTAGGATTTCAGGAGCAAGGGTAAAATGTAATGAAACATGGGCTCGTAGAGGTAGGTGACTGCAAATCAGAGCATCAATTA
This sequence comes from Melopsittacus undulatus, assembly GCF_012275295.1. NCBI lineage: Eukaryota > Metazoa > Chordata > Aves > Psittaciformes > Psittaculidae > Melopsittacus > Melopsittacus undulatus. The sequence continues at coordinate 93,075,364 of NC_047530.1, forward strand.
GGTCAAGCTGGAAAACATCAATTAGACCCAACTGCATGTGCCGATTATACTAGCTACAGCAGGTTTAAAATGTACAAAGCAAATGCATTCTGGTAATCAAACTTTTACATTCCTGGTCCCACTTATAATGAAAGTAAGCATTTTTTTAAAAAATATTTCCCTCTCTTGCTCTCTTTACTTTTTTTTCATTTTTTTTCTCTTTTTCTTTTTTTGTTTTGTTTTCTCTAATGAAGTCTGCATATACTGGACATATTTTTTCTCATTTGAGAACTGCTGTCTGGACTGAAATTACATGATCCTTAGATATGGGAACATGCAACACAGAAGAGGAAAGTCTCTAATCCAAGTCTGGGCCAGGTTTGAGCAACCAATAGATTCTAACAGAGATTTCTTGATATGGCAGAAGAAGTGTGTGAGAAGAGAAGAATATTAGCTTAAATTACATGCCAATGAGAAATCATTCAGTGTGCCAGGCAGGCCTAATCCCATGACCTCTTGAGTTTATGTTCCCACAAATGTTAATATTCATTCAAACTAGGTCACACCAAGCTTCAGGTAAATGCATACACATCTTCTCCCCCATCTGCCATACAGTATTGTGTGTAAGAACTATGTGTTGCCTTTCATAACTGGCCAGGACTTCAGTCCTATGGTCAGAACTATATGAACATGCAGAAGACAGCCCACACCTTACCTTCCCCCTCCAAGGAGAACAAGAAGGTACCTTGTGCCATCTCGAGTGGCACAGAGGTTTAATCTGCCAGGAGCCCTATTCAGTAGCAACAGTTCTCTACCTGGAAGTATGCCTTTACCAAACCTATGCCTGGTCCCCACACTGCTTGCCATTTGAAGTGATTTGTTGTGCAGGCTGGGACTATGCTAGGATTTGCTGAGGCAAACCAACACTGGGTTTCAGGGGAATTGCTTTGGTGAAGATGCCATATAAAGGCTTTTCAAGGGAGCAGATGTTATAGTGAGAAAAAGTATTAACATTACTTCAAGGTAGGAAAATGAGATGTGGAAGATATAATTATTATTATTTACCCTGGTCAAGGGCAGAAAAGTGGTTTCTTTATTGCATGAAAGATACGCATTGCTACTAGAAGTTTCAGAGCTGTGGAAGTCAAAGTTAAAAATGGAAAGATGTATGATAACTCAAGTTTAGGTTTGCACATTTTCGAATACTCCTTGTTTTCCCATGGATTTACCGGCTTATTTGGAATTTTCCAGATGCTTGGAACTCTTCAGGAACTGGCCCTTGAATATTTATCAGTTGTACTCTGTTTATTCCTCCTTTGTTCTGAGAGAATATACTTGGGAACAATATAATCTCAAAAATAGCTGCCCAGTTCTAGATTCATGTAAAGCCACTAAAACAATAACCTCCTTTTTAAAGATGTTGACTATTATCTGGGACTTCAGAAATCCTGAAAACGACTCTCTTTTTCCAGAGAAATGGTATCTTGGCTTCTCCACAATTCCTAGTGTTAACAAGGCAGGCTAATTGGCTTTCTGGCAGAATAAACTTGTCTCAGATCTCTAGCTGAGCACAGAGATGGTCCAATGCTACATTTGTGCTAGCTGGGTGGGTATTCTGATGCTGCCATGGTCGTGTTCATTGCCAAGTATGATAAAGCAAATTCTTCATCTTAGTATCAACGAGGCAAAACCTTGTTCTTCTTCTGTGAAATAGCACAATTAGAAATGGTTAAAACTTTCTTTTTTCCTTTTTTATTCTTCTTATGAGAGGTGGTGACAGTTTAATGTGCATGTAACTCCTCCTTAGTCCTTCAGCACACCCTCCTAACCATGCTTAAATTCAGGCCTATTCCTGCTCCACTTTATAACATTTGATTCAATAGGAAAATAAGACTAGGCCTTTATCCAAATCCCTCTGGACTTATTTCCAAGGATCTGGATGCTCTGTGCTAATGAAAGGCATTACCGAAATACTGATAATAGTGTTCACTGATGTTCAGAGATTTGTTGATTCAGAGAGTGAGATGGAACCATTTAAACAAACTGAATATTACATGAATGAGGGATAGGAGGAAATTGCAATTCATTCTTCTGGCTTAAGAGCAAGGTCATGTAAAATTTAGGGGCAAGGTCCTAAAGCATTTAAAAAGAAAAATCAACTTGTGGTATCATCCATATAGTTTTTCACCTCCAGGTTCATGAACCTTATTTTTCCCAACCTATTTTCTTAAATCAGGATCACAAAGCCCTTCTTCTTCCTATTCATAAACTGTCATCCAAGGAACAATAGGAGAATGTCCATGGTCATGCTGTTAATTGGGTCTTTTATGCTGCCTGGCTGACTGGGGGCAGAGAACCCTGCTGGCATTCTCTGGTATTCATTTAGGGTTTGCAATGTTCAGACCTTCTTTGCAATATTTTTTTTAAATAGGTTTGTTTTCTTAGCCTGTCCTTGGGAAAGTTACACTCACACTTTCAAAGTCTGCATTCACATTTTATACGTGCATTTGAGTTATAATCACAAGTCTCGGAACATATATATCTTGCTGCGTAGAAAAAGAAGGAACCTGCTCAGATTATGTGAATTATTTTAAAGATTAAATGTTGAGCTTTGAACACTGAAGCTGTTCACAGAAAAAAAAAATCACCACTCCCTTTTCACATTTTGTTTGAAATATAATAATAGTTTTCAAATTGTCCAAGATGTACTTGCAATGAATAAAATACTTTCCAATTACAAATGTAAATTTTCACTGTTAAAATTAGCACAAAAGATCATGGAACTCTTGAAAAAAAGAACTGAAAAATTTTTTGTTTAGCTTTTTGACATGTAAAATTTGAAAGCTGATTTGACTGTTTGCCCTTGAATATTCCCAGGCAATGGGGAAAAATATTTCTCTACAGAACTTGCTGCAGGAAAGCAGAGAAGCTGACTGGTGTGAGCCACAGAGGCAGTGGCATCCTGGTGCATGATCATGCTCTGTCCTGTGCATTTACCAAAGACTGCTGCCTTTGAAACAGCTTCTGAGTTGTCACATTGATAAACCAATATGTAGAGACATACGGTGACTTCAGTGACCACGGACCCACCTCTGAGACTGCCAGGGTTTTGTAGGACTCCAGGTAAACTACTTGGTGGGATTAATTTGATCACATGTTGGTGTCTGTGTTGTAGACATCTGAAGTTGGGTGAAGTGAGACCCAGACCAATTTTCTCTAGGCCTCAGACACTGGCCAGCCCACACACAGAAAAAGCGGTCCAATGTCCAGGTCAAAACCTCATCTTGGTAGAAGTCACTACCTACAGTTAGTAATAGGACCTTTAAAATAAGGGCTGAAACGGTAGCACCTGTAACAATGCACCTATGTGAATCAGAAAGACTGTTACTGCAATAACAGTTATAAATTATATTTGGAAACAGGAGATTATTACAATCTATAAAAAATAATCCTAGGAGGTCTCAAGATATCTCAGAAATTACAGGTTAGCTACCTACTGACTCATTTTCCACCAGAAAAAAACAGAAAGCAGAGTTTTAAAATACCATGAAAATAAATGAGCTACTTTCTTTTTGTAATCTATGCAATTATTGAACCAACCTGCATGAACTTTCAAGAGTAATATGTAAATAAGTTCACATAGGAACTGTGAATTTCCAGAGCAGCTTTGAAGAATTTAGAAATGTTTTTGCATTGTCAGTCTTGAAATAAATATGAAGTATTGAATTAATTTTTTTTTATCACAACAAAATCTTCCTGACAAAAGAAGCAGAAAAACTCTCTTAAAACCCAGTGCTAGTAGTAGATACCACATTTATAAAATTTAAAGTTATTCTGAGTAGGAAGCAACAAGAACCACTTAGAGTTCATCATTGCAGTCTTGTTTCTAGAAGGGAACAACCCCAATACTGGCACAGCCCAGGGCCTGGCTCCTTAGGTTATCAGGGGATCCTTGCAGATAAGGCTGCTGAAAGCTAACCCCTAACCTCCTTTTGGGTTGCATTAACAAAAGCATAGCCATGAGGTCAAGGGAAATACTCAACACTGAGAGTGGGTATGCACTGGGGCAGGGCCAAGAGACATCAGATCTCCATCTTTTGAGATATACCTAACTCACTTGGACAGGGTCCTAAGCACCCTACTCTGACTTTGAAGTCAGTCCTGCTCTGACCAGGAAGTTAGGCAAAGATGATATCCAGAGGCCTTTTCCAGCCTATTTTTTTCTGTGATTCTGTTCTTGGGGAGTTTTGATAAATCAACCACAGGAGTCATTTACCAATGACAAATTAAATAACTTCTTCCATCCCCCCAACATGGTGCACGGTCCTTTTTGTGGTACAGAAAGCATAAACCTTACTAAATAAACCAAAACAGTTCTCAGGTATCTAGTTAATTTAGACATCAAGCGGGTTGTCTAACATGCTTATGTTTGGTTGGGTTTTTTTAAACGGATGAAATCTTGGCTCTACTTGCAAATGTCTGACTCTGGTCAAGAAACCACTTTTATCCCCTATTGCTCAATTCTTTTTCTCTCAACATGTTCTCTTCTAATTGTGATTTTGAACTACTAAAACCTTGACTCCTCCCACTTACAGCCTGCACTCCAGCAGTACAGGGAATCCCAGGAGTAACAGTGGGGACCCAGAATTCACTGCTTATTGTGAAAATTATGATCATTTATTCCCAGCAGCACTTGGCCCATCAGGCTTTGACTGTCAGGAAAGCTGTCCCAGTGCTTAGCTTGGTTTAACTTCAGGGAATTTTAGACATGTTTGGCTAAATTAGACTTATTATTTTTTGTCTATAGTTTTTGAGGACACAGCTCCCTGGCCACAAATGCTCAGCACATTCAGCAGAAAATGTGACATGGACAAACAATTGATTCCTTTGTAGATCACAGTGGGAGTCTATACTAATTTTGAAGTCTGCACACCCGTTTTTATAAAATCACAGAATCACAGCATAGTTAGGGATGGAAAGGACCTTAAGATCATCCAGTTCCAAGCCCCCTGCCATGGGCAGGGACACCTCACACTAAACCATGTCACCCAATGCTGTGTCCAACCCGGGCTTGGAATGGCCTTATGCTGCCTGCTAAATCCATTTAACCTGATAGCTAACCAAGAGAGATTTCTGTGAACAGATCCCAAACAGTGCACTGGGATTTATTCCATAATGCTGCTTTGTGTCAAGAGACCAAGATTTAGGGCATCACAGAATCATGGTTTCAGTTAAAGAACAAACACTTCTCAGTAACAGGTAATTTTCCCACATACAGGCTTTTGTTTTCAAGAAACAAGACAGGCTGTGATCTAGCTCTGAATTAGGGCAGTTAGTATCTGCATGAATCTCCCTGCAACAACAGAAGTTAGCAGAAGAAGTTAGTCCCTTTTATTTTGTGAATGGCTTTTAGCAATAAACCCAGTAGGAAGAATGAACACATTACATTAGCTGCTTTAAGGCACAATTGTGTCATTCACCAAAGGTCAATTCACACCTGCTAACTGCTCTCCTTGGAGGTGAGCTATATTTAAGTCCAGAAGGGGGGAAATGACCTAGGTGTGACATACTTTTGCAGAAAGCAGTTGCACCCTCTGTATGTGGCAACGTCCTCATATTAGCCCCAGGCATTCCACCTCAGTTACGGTTAAGTAGCAGTATCCTTTGGGAAGCTGTCTGGGATGAACGAGGAGGGAGGCTGCTTCTGAACACGAAGCATGTAGCCATGGGTGTACGTAAGAAAGAAGCCATGCAGATATACACATTTACCTGTATATATTTGCATGTGTGATGTCAAGGGACCTGGAAGCAATCTTTAGGATTTGGTATCTGTGCAAAGCCCCGGAATTCATGATAGGCACCCAGCTTCTCTCCTCTCTTTTCAGGAAGTAAGGCTTCAGGGCTATGAATCTTCCATGAGTCTTTCAAGTAAAGCACATAAATGTCCCATTTCCTACACAGAGAACAGGAACCAAAGTAAGTACCCTAGGCAGTCTGGAAACAACTCAGACATTCCTAACTAGATGCCTCATACTGAGGATAATTTTCAAGCCTATAGGATAGACAGAATAGAGCAGAGGTTTTTCAGGTACTTACAGCAATGCTGTGCTCCAGCTTCCTCAGGGCAGGCATATTTAAGTTATCTCCCACCTCACAGAGGAAACCATCCCAGATCAATTTCTCCAAGCCCATCCCTTCTGCTTTACCTGCCTAAGGACACCCCCAGTATATCCCTCCCCCACTTCAGTGCCAAGCTGCATCTTTCTGTCATCTATGTTTTGTGACAAGAGCCCCACAGAAATCCCTCAAACGTTTCTATGAACAGGAGTCCATGGAAGTCTGATCTATTGTAGACTAGTGCTCTTTACCAGTAGCTGTCCCCACAGCATACTCAGACCCCACTACCATCCCAACGCAGCATTGAGGCCAGGTTTAGTACTCTCCCCACCTTACACAATAATGAGTGTGACTGCACACACCTGGATCTCTTTAGTCCCAAACCTGGACCAAACTCTTTATCATGGGGTTGTTCACAACCTAACCATAGGTTTGGATTCTCTTCCTAGGCATTCTCTGAGTTTTTCTGCCTCTGCAACCCTGTTTTCCATGTGCCTGCGGGTATAAAATGCAAGTTATGTTACTTACCAGAGGAGAATTACACTGATCACATGCTATGGAGAGGATGCAGAGATGCATGAGCTGTCCAAGATGAGGGATCCAAGTTGGCAGACCTTGAGTCGCAGAGCTGAGCGCTGTACAGATGCACCACTGCAAATAATAGGGTGCTCTGCTTCCAGCCACCAGCTGAGCTGGCTCAGAGAGCACGATGCCTGCTGTAGCAGTACTCTCATTGGGACTTGGAGCTGGAAACAGGGGAGAGATGCTGCAAAGCTCTCTGTCCTTTCAAGTGGGACACTCCCTCTGCATACCTCCAAATTGCAGGCTCTGGGGTGTTGGTGCTCTTGGTAGCATCCTGCATACAAAATCTGCAGTCATACACTTTTGTTTTCACTGTGCTTTAGAAGGAGAACTCTTCAGGGCCAGATGTGCTCCTCATTGGTCTTGGTACTATGTGGTTTGCTTCCTCTTGCTCCTGTTGCAATGCAACACGATATAACAATGCAGTCTGAATAACCAATCCTTTTCCAAACTGCCCATGTTGAAGAATAAGTATTTCCTCCAAACCCCTCGCTGTTGCTTTTTTATATGTCACCTGAGCATATGATGTTCTCATTAAATCAAGACTCCAAATTGTAGCATTTCTTATTTTGGATTCTTACTTATTTCAGTTTATGAACAACAAAAAAATGTACCTTTACTCTCAAAAAAAAAAAAAAAAAAAAAAGAAACCAAAAAAAACAAAAAAACCCAAAGAAAGAATGGAAAAAAAAACAGAGGGATATACTTGTGCTTAATTGTTACTCTAATTACAAGTTCTAGTGTAGTGTAAATTTTTTCCCTTGGCATTATTATGAACCTCATTTCCTTACAAAGTCCAGGATAAACAATTCCAATATATTTTGTTTTAATTATCAGGGTTTAATGGGGCATAATGAGACTATGTTGAGTGGCACAGAAAAAAATAATTTAATGTGTACAAAACTACTGAGTGCTCCTAGTTTGACTATGCGCATTTCACCTACTGTAGAGTAGCACTATGTGAGCTAATACTCAGTGTGCCCATCATTTATTTATTAATCACACTTGCTTTTGAATTTAAAAAATCCTTTTTTTTTTTTCCTGGCATCTGAAACAAGAAGAATCTCATTAAGTTATCCTGGAAAAAAAAGACAACTCTCTGAGTTGAGCAGCAAAGGATGCAGCTGATACACAGCTGATGGTGAAGCATTTGTCATGTCATGGACTGAAGACTGGAGCATGTTGGATGCAGAACCTGCCTCAGCCAGTCTGTTCCAAATGCAGTCCTTCTCCCAGTGCTGTTTGGCAGTGAAAACTTCAGTTCTTTGGGGCCCTACCAAAAGAACCATAAATAAATCAGCTGAAGTCACTATTCAGAAATTACCCTGTCTGGACTCTCACTGCAGATATATTTTCTCACTTCCAGTGTGTGGTTCCTATAAACTTAAAAAACCCCACAGAAACTTCTGCAGTGAAAAGGGAAAAATGCAGAAGAGCAGTCTGAGAAACCAGAAAAGCGAGATTATAACCCTTTACACTTTCCAAAGTCCCTTTGCCAATGGCACTGAGTCCAGTGACTATGTGCAGCTGATGCAACAGCTATCACCATCTGGCTACCACATTTATATGCCCCTTTACCAAAATGATCATATACCAAGATCAAAACACCCTCCAACCCCCACTATGCATTTTACATAGATAGAGAATACTGAACACAAGGCAGTGGTGGTCAGCATGGTAATGATGGGCTGCTCTGCAGAAAGGACAAACACTTTTTTTCATGCCAGCAGCAAGGTCTTCTCTTGGATCTGTTCTGATATCAGACTGCCACAGCTCCGCAGTCTTACAACAGCCTCTGCAGCCTCCTAGAGAAACAACTAGACAGGAGAAAGAACTCCTCTGCACAATGACCTGTGCATACTATCCTTTCTTTCTAAATCCTTGTCTTGTTCAGCCTCCTCTACTCCACCTATTCCAGGCTGTAGTTCTGATAAGCACATGCTTGGCCTACACATATGGGGCACAGCCTTCCCATCCATTTATTTTACTTGTGAATAACAGTGTTTCTTTTGTCCTCACTTTCTAACGTAGTGAATTTTTAATGAAGGCATCCCAAGATATAACAACATACATGAAAATAAGACCTTACACATTGAGGAAATTTAAACCATATGTCATGGTTTAAGCACAGCCATAAATCAGCACCACGCAGTGTCTCTCTCAATCCCCCTCTTCCCCCCTACTGCCCCGTTCCCAGAGCGATGGGGAGAAGAATCCAAAGAATGTAACTTCCAGGGGTTGAGATAAGAGCAGTCCAGTAACTAAGGTGTAACACAAATCACTGCTGCTGCCACCAATAATAATGATAAGGGAAATAACAAGGGAAGAGAATACAACCGCTCACCACCCACTGACTGATACCCACCCTGACTTGAGCAGTGATCTAGCCCTTCTGGGTAACTGCTCCCAGTTTATATAGTGGGCATGATGTGCTATGGTATGGAATACCTCTTCGGCTAGTTTGAGTCAGGTGTCCTGCCTCTGCTTCCTCCTGGCTTCCCCTCCTCCCTGGCAGAGCATAAGACTCAGAAAGTCCTTGGTGAGACTAAAGATTACTGAGCAGCAACTAAAACCATCAGTGTTATCAGTGCTGTTCCCAGGCTGAAAGTCAAAACCACAGCACTGCACCAGCTACTACAGAGAAAAACTACTGCTACTGCTGAACCCAGGCCACCATACCAGGTACTTTATGTTCAGGACCTCCACTAGGTGGGCTTTGTTACAAGCAGTACAAAAGATGAATATGAACAGTTTTAATCTCTATGCCTAATTCAAGTGAGAGTTACAAGAAGCTTCAATATGAGTTTCTTTTCAGGAGTAATTACTGGATGATACCTGAAGGGAAACAAAATTATTCTGCTTATCTATTATACTCCTTGAGACGGAGTCAGAAGACTTGATACAGTGCCCACTGAAGCCATCACAAATGTCCTGTCATCTGGGAAAGTATTTGATTCATGTCTCTAGGAAAGAGGATCAAACATAGAGCAAAAACCCAGACCAATGTCACATTACATTTATTTGCATATTAACATTTTATATTACAGATTAAGTTAATATACAAGTGTTTGTTTTAAATAAAATTACAGACATCAGTATTTACAGTGAGAAAAACATATACATATATATCTTTTTTTTTTCAATTTCATTGGAGTAAAAAAATTCTCCATGAAGTTTCTACCCACAGGAAATGGCATGTTCTGTGAGAAGTCAGCCTCCTTCAAGGATTAATGGAGACAAGAAATCTAAGCAGGCTTACATTTCAACTCAATGAGTTGATTGAGGAACTGTGATGGGCTTGTTACCTGCATTAAATTGTAATAAGGCTGAAAGAACTTAGGGGAGCCCTTCCACATCTATGTCCTATTCTTCAAGGAAGAATAGAAGAGTATCAGTGAGTACTTTCCATTAAAATTGCCTCAGATGTGGGACCAGGCCAGCATCCAGCATGTTTTCATGGACCTCAAAGCTTAATGTTCTTCGTTTTATCTGCTGAACTACAAGGATTCTGATCCAAGCTTATGATGCCGTCATACAGTCACTGTTCTAAATGCTCAAAGGCAACCTCTGCTGCCACACAGCCCAACAACCACAGCAGACCATAGTGGAAGAGAAAGATTTTACAAAGAGGGGGACTGGTTGAACCTTCATCATATGTATGTTTTGTACCAGTATGGCCCCGAGTCAGAAGCCAGGTTTGCCAATTTCCAGACAAATACTGACCTTTGTGTTCCCTCAGATTGGCTATCAAGTGCCAGGGAGACTTACAAGGAGGTCTCTGCATTTGGCAAACCTGCATAAAGAACAGGGGAAAGAACTGCATTTCTCAGTAATGCATGAGCTGCAGATAGTAGAGTTCTCTCAGATTAGCTCTGGGCAAACACTTATCCTGAAAGCTCTATTTAGTTGTGTACATTGCCACTGGATCATGCAGTCAAAACTGAGTAAGGTTGTGTTCCTAAGAGGCCTGCACTCTGTTGTGGATTGAAGCAGGATACCTGCCTATTAAATCACAGGAAATTCTGAGCCTCAGTATACAGAAAAAGCCCTTAATTTGAATGGTCAACTTAATATGTTTGAACTATTTCAAATAACAAATTCCAATTTTAATGGTTTCCCCCGGTGTACAGATACTCCATGCATACATGCATACATGTACAGCATACTCCCCAGAAGCCCACAGCTCTTTGAAGGCCAGCCTTGAACATCTTTCCATACAGCCATGGTGAAGGGAGGTCTTGAAGCACAGCTGAGTTTCTGGCTCTTCTGCCCTGTGAACTGAAATGCCATCTCTGTTGGTATCTTCAGCGGCAAATGAAGAACTGAATTCAAGTGCACAAATGAAGACAACAAAAGTTCTTGCTAATGACAACCACACCTTGTTGCCACCATGTCTTTATAATTTTTAAGGACCACATTCTCTTTGTCATCAAAGTAGAGGAGATTGAGGGACTTCAATTCATCTGGCACACAGCAAGGTGTGCCGATATCTTGAGACAGTTTAAGTGTATGGACTATGGACTGAACTGTAGCATGATTTGTTGCATTTAGACTTTCCCCCAAGGGGAAGAGACAGGATCCTCTGCAATAAAATGCATTGTATCCACTTGGGTAAATAATCCATCCTGACCAGCCAATAGCATGGAAGTCAACGTAGAGTTCCCTTCGATGACAAACTGTTACCTGGCTTTTAGCAGAAGGGATTTCAGCAGCTCGAGGTCTCCTGCTCATGCCTGCATTTCTGCTTTCGATGACCTGAGCTTTGCGAGGCACTCGTGAAACAACATTTTTGGCAGGTTTCATCTCCGGTTCTGGAAGGAAGTTGTGTGTTAAATTTTCTCAAAATGAACTAATTTAGTAATTAATTTTCCTTAATTTCAAGTGTTCTGCATAAAAGCCTATTCTGTAAATCTACATCAAAGTCTTCAGATTTTAAAGTGACACCTATACTGTGAAAGTCCCAAAAGGGGTGTGTATTCAATTGCCATTTCAGCCATAGTTCAAAACTTTCCAAATGCTGTTTCTGTTGGTGGTGGCCTGAAAGACTGCAACTTAGCAGAAATAGAAAGAAAAAGCTCTGTGATATGCTAAACACATTCTGTGAACTCCACATGGCCCTTTTCAGGGCTGAATCTGGTAAATAATGGTATTAATGGTCTTTATAACACCACACCTACAATACATATCACACTGAGCAGTGTTAAAAGAGGGTGGAGAACAGCCTTTTCTTTCCCCAGTATTCTCCTCCCAGGACCTCCACCTATACACTTGCAAAACAGAGTGTGTGTTTCTGTAAAAGTTTGGGGGTTTTTTGTTTGTTTTTTTTTGTTTGGTTTTTAGTTGTTTTTTTTTTTCCTCCAATTTTTGGATCTGGAAAGAACTACCATCAGGTTCATGGAACTTTGCTGGAGAATGAAGCTTAGTGACAATAGGTTTGCTTTCTTAGAGTATCTTCTGGGAAGACTTGTTAAATGCGTGTGGATACCCCAAGATCCAGATGCAGAAAAACACTGATGTTCAGGCTGGTAGAATAACAATCTGCAAAGATTCACTGACCACAAACAACAGGCAGGTCTAGGGAGTTTCTTCATTGAGAAGTGGGTATCAATTTCTCAGTCCTGACACAGTATCCCATACAGAGCTTGATGCTCATTACGCTGGGATCTAGGACTTCACTAAAAAATTTCTTTGGAAAGCAAAGACGAACAGGCCAGCCTCATCTTTGGTTTTAATCAGTTTCACCACCTATTTAATACTGATGCAAGTCCTACCTAGTTTCTAATATGCAGATGCAATTGTTTAGCAGAAAACCCTGCAAACCCAAAACAGAATAATTTTTGTGCCTCCTCCCAGCTTTTGCTCTTTGCATTTATCAGGCTCCAAAATCCAACCTTGGTTCCACTGGAAGACCAGTGCGGGAGGTAAGACACTGTGTTTTGTAATTTAAGGGATGAGGGTGTTGCCTGCTATAAAAGCAGCCTTTAGTCACTATGCTAAACAGTCACTGAAGTGAAATAGGTGCTTAAAAAAACAAGGCAAGAACAGAGAGGTTTAAATTGCTTATTTAACAGCCTCTTCCAGTCTTGAACACTGCACTTAATGACTCTGCTTACAGTTGCTTTACCAGTATTTTCACAAAGTTTTTCAGGTCACAGATGTTTTAGCATAAATCTAAACAATTTTCACACTAACTTCACCACCGCAAAAGTAATATAAATAGTAATTTTAAAAAGTAGAATTCACACCCATTTTTAAACAAAATAAACCAGATTTACCCTAAGCTTTAAGAGTATTTCCTGCAAAAACAGTTTGACTGAGGGTAAAAGCTATTTAAGATGCTGGGTGATCTACTAGCAAGAACTGTCAAATCAAACTGACCAGTGACAAAGCCGAACTTCAAACCTGTTCAAGATCGAGATTAGGTATACATGAGGCAGCAGAAGGGACCTGAAGATAAACGGGGAGTTCATACTCTAAAACAGACCACTGCTCCTGTTTGAACTTACTTGTGGCAGAGGGTATGAAGCTGGGAGGCCTCTGTTTGTTACTGTTGGTGAAGAGGACAAGGAGAGCATTTCTACTCTCCTGCAAAGTGCCCTGGCTCTTAGCAAACTTAATCAGGTTGTGCTCAATTCTATTGTTGAATACATGTGTTGCAGTTATCAGAAAGCCATGGTTGGAGCTGCTGTTTCCAACCCACTTGGAAACCTGCCAATGACAGGGAAATGAAAAAATATAGTTTCAGTATTCTTATTATAATATTACAATTAAGCAATGATTATATTAGGAGAAGAGAACAGGCAACAAGCTATGAGAGTGTAAGAACATATATTATGACAGAAGTGAGGTAAATGAAGAGCTGAGACTCAACTGAGTTTAATATTTTAACCAGTAATTCAACGACTAAAAATACAAAATGCCATATGCATTCCCCAAAGCTACGTTTACAGGAAGATAATTAATTTCTGAGAATTTGCTAGTGAATAGATGAGTCTAGGAGTTAAAATTAACATTAAAATAAAACCTCTCTCACTTTAGCCAGGAATGTATTTTTCATAGAAATCTTAATAACAGAATATGAACTCTCCAGACTCTCCATACCATTAAAACTCATTTAAATCTAACAAACATGTCATTTGAAGAAATTAACTCACCATCAAGCAAATTTATAATTGTTATAGTTACAGACTAATAGATAAGACCAGGCCATTCTCAAGCAGGGCTGTCATGACTTAAGATGCAACTCAACCGATTATCCAAGCATGCTGCTGATTCCGATCATAAAGATTAGGCAACAAAAAAACCCCACTGTCCAAGAGTACCGCTTTCAACTCAATGTTTTAAACAACATTTGGATTTTTGCTATAGAAAGGCATTCACACAGTTACAGTTTAAGGATATCTACAAAACAAATCTTGAAACTAACAGATAATGAAGTCTACAGAGGAGGAAGTTAAGGAAAAACAACCCGATCATAAATTCCAGAAATAAAACACTAAAGCACTCTGCTCTGTAGTAATGTCACCAGAATAAAAGGAAAATGAAAACCTACTCTTAGTACACAATCAGTGTCATCTACTTTGGCAGCCAAAGCACTAACATGTTTTAATCACAATGACATACTTGGCCTGATGTTTCTCCAATCTACTCGGTTTGGGTTACTCAGTTCCCATCATGCCCATGCTACTAGCAGCATATAAACACCTCTTTAATTCAGGTAGCATCAGGTGTACTTTTAAGTGCAGAAAGCTTCTTCCTCTGCTGCTGTCCTTCAGTTCAGATGGACCACAAAACCCAGCACAATGCTAGAGTCAAGAGTTGACTGTCATCTTCAGAAATTTAGAATTAAGTCAGAATTCTGTGCTTACTGTCTGCGTGACATTGAATACTTCCCAGCCTTCTGTGTACATGGACAATAATCTTGAAGCAACGAGATGTTTTTTTTGTGGCTTGCTTCCACTCTCCAAGAGCTCATACACTTCCACCTTGACAGGAGCAATACAACAAAGCAAGAAATGAAACCAATTATTCTTCCAGCAAAACAAGGAGGACAAAGATATGCACATTTCTGCCAAATCATAGCTGTAAAATTAATACTACCATTCTAAACCAAGTAAAAAGTATTGTCAGGTACATCTGCTTCTAGCTGTGTTCAGAGGCAGGATACTCTGACCATCCCTTTTACTTCCATTTTGAGCACCTGATACCACGAAAGTCTTCTCTTCCTCCACATCTTTGTCTTCAGGTTTGCAAAACGTCTAATCCTGCCTTTTGCCAAAGAAACAGTTACACTCCAGGTCAGAGTCCTCTCCCGCCCTCTTTTCCTATGAAACCTTGACTGCTATTGCTACTTTTTAGAACAACTCAAGATAAAGATTCCGATTCGAATCCCAAATCCCAGAAAAGCACGATGTGGTTTCAGATAGGTCCGACATAGGTATCCTTAGGGAGAGCTCACTGCTATAGTGGCAAAGAACAGCATACATATAGCCAAAGCCAAAAAGAAAGAAAGCAAGTTTACGTGGTTGCACTCTTCACTTCCAGTATCAACAAAGAAAGCGCAAACGACTGTTTAGCAGACAGATTATTTCTCACTTACTTTGCAGAAGTGTTTCATGTCAGACCTCAAAGACACGTGTGGCCTCTTCAGCTTGAAGACCCTGAACTCTGCTTTCAGCATCTGCTCACCCTTCTCCATCGCGCTGATGTCGAAGTAGAAGCGGTACTGGTCCAGGTGAACTGGAAAAGTGCCCTTTTTAGGAACCACGCAAGACTCCGCATTCAAGCTGTGCCCCGCGTTTTCCAGAGCAGCGGCGGGTCAGCTCTAGCCTCCAGCGGGACGCAGGCAGCGAGCACGGCGGCCATTCCCCGTCCGGGAAACGCCGTAGCTGCGGGAAACTGCCCTGCCGGTTCGGCCCCACCGCCCCCAGCGCCCCTGCCGGGGCCCCGGCCCACCTCGGTCCTCGAAGCTGCGCACCACGTTGCTCTCCAGCAGCCCCGGAGCGCGGGTGATGCCGTTGGGGTCAGCCACCTTGTTGAAGAGATCGACCATGAACTGGGGCGGCTTCTTGCGGGGAAGGACATCGGGCGGCAGCTCCTCGATGTCGAAGACCTCGCGCAGCCTCTGCAAGGCCGCCGCCAGAACCTCTTCCCGCGGGCCGGGGCGCAAGGGCAGGCCGCTGGCCGACGGCAGGCTCAGCAGCCCGGCCAAGGCCAAGGCCAGCTCCAGGCCCGCCATGGCTCAGGGAGGCCGCCGCACCTGTGACAGCCCTGAGGTAAGGGGACAGCGGCCCTTCCGCGGGCCCCGGCCCGCCGGGGCTGGGGGCGGCCAGGCGAGTGCGCGGAGAGCTGGGCAGGGTGCTCAGCCCTACGGCCGCTACCCCGAGGGGGGCCGACCGCGCCTCGCCCGGGCCATCAATGCCCTTTAAGGACTCAATGGAGCTTCTCCGCTGGGTCGTTAACATCAGAGGGCCGCCGGCCGCGCTCGGGGGAATGGCTTTAGGTTTGACGGGAATTCAGGTGTCCGCAAAGAAAACCGCACCTGCGACAACCTCATTCTTTAAATTCGCTTTGTTTTAAAAGGCTTTTATTTGGGCATTGCTAATCGCAGGTGCTGTTTCCTGCCATTGCCACAGGAGTAAAGTGTACACTTGAAAAGGAGCTGGAACTTCCGTACCTTCCAGGTTCACAGCTTGTAGCATCCCCCCGGTGCTCGGCGGGACAGAGCCTGCTGTTAGCGCAGACTCTAAACCCTGCCCTTCAGCTGCCCATGGTCAGGGCTTAGGGACAGGGTCTGGGTTTCTGCTACTGCAGTGGAGGCAGAGCACCAAGCTGCGAAGGGATTAGCGGTGAGGGGAGGCATTCTGAAAGCTATTTTAAGGCTTAGCCAGCTTTCAATAACTTTTTTTAGCCCCTTTGGTTTATGAGGGATGTTCTCCCCAGAAAAGCCCCAAGCCAAAACCCAAGGCGCCCCCCCTCCCAAATCCCAAACTCCAAGCACCTGCATACTAGTCCTTTTCACAGACTGACAACTTACTGAGAAGCACATTCTGTAATTCTTCATGCAGCAGTACCTTTTCTGCTTGTGCCACACAGCCCTGTGTTCACTTTCCAGACCAGAAAGCAAAGAGGTAGGTTATAGGGCAGGTAGAAATATCCTCTTGCTTAGGCATACTGTGTTAGACAGGAGTACTTGCATTGAGAAAGCACATGACAGCCCAATGAAGAGGCTACAGCTCCATAGGCTCCTAAATTAGCTATCTGAAGAAATAGGAGGTTTAATCTGGATTGTTCAAACAGCTCTGATGCAGGAATTCCTCACCTTCTGCTACTCCAAAGCTGCAGTTCCCATTCAGCGATGCAGCTCTTCAGCTCCAGACTCCCTCCTGTCACTCATTCCAGCCTTCAGCTACTGTAGCCACATGCTTAGGAAAAGAAAAAGCATAGTTATTATTGCTATGTTTTTTTCACCAAGAGGCAAGCCTGTTGGTCCAGTTTGTCACAGGAGGTGCAGAGCACTGATGGAGGAAGATGAGAAGCAGACATGGGTTAGCCAGAGCAGCATAAAGCACACATAAAGCCACAGCCAACTTTGATCCTCAGAACTCTCCAGCTGTCTTCTAAGGGCTATGGGTGTCACAGCTCATGGCTAACAGAAGTACTGGATAAAGTAATATCCATCCAAATGTCTGCCTGAGAGCATGGAAAGATACTAGTGATATATGAGAAATCATCACTAGAGTGTTTTTCAGTCATTCTAAAAGCTTTCTTCCACTCCACTGCTTCTTCACATGCTTATCCTCACAAACCCTCCCCTGCTCTTGGGCCTCTTCATTTACTCCTAGTATCCTCCCTAGGCACATACCTCCATTTCTACTCTCCTGGTGCTGCTTCCAGACATTAATGTCTGGAAACACATAGTTAGGGTTCCCAAAGAACCTTTACTCTGCCCTAGAGGCAAAGATTTATGAAAAAAGCCCTCTCTGTTTAATATAAGCTGGGACCACAAACACCGAAATGCCTCAATCACAGTGGTGCGACTGCAGAAATTCCAGTGTACAGTTAGCCAAACGTAACCCACTGAGTGCTGTGTTCTTTTATTTTCATATTTCTGATTAGGCAAACAACATAATGAAAGCCTTGCTCCCTGTTCTTTCGTAAGGCTGTATGACTCACCACTTATGTAAGCCTTATGCAGGAGTTGGTCATAGCTCCACTGATGATACTACGTACTGGTTTGCAATTAGTGCAAGGCTTCAACCTCCCTGTTCTGTACAACAAAATTAGGTTCTCTCAACTTACATGTTGTGAGCAGTGTGGCTTTGGGAGCCCAGGAAAAGCAGGGAATCTGTAGGGATCTATGATAGATAGTTAACAACTCAGAATTTTAGGTGGATTCTCTAAAGAGTTCAGAATTGGTGTTGCTTTTGCTTCTCTCAAATGACTGGATAAACAGCTTGGAAAGCCTGAGGCATTAAAAGTAATCTGATTTTCAGGTATACCTTATGGGTAAGAACAATGGGATTTATTATGTAGCCTGCCACATCATCTTTCGTGCCATTTTAACTAATACAGAACAGCAATATTGAAAAAGCATGGTTCTTGCATAGTATCATTAGTGGGCAGGGCAAAATCTAATCTACTTGTTAGCATTCTTGTGCATTTCAGAACCTTAGCAAGTTTGGCCTTAAATGCAAGTCCAACCCTGCCATTCAGAAATGAAGAGCGCTCAGCTCAGAATATACTCTCCGTTCTCCCATTCATTTCATGTTTAGCACACACAGTAAGAAACTAGTGGATAGAGGAAGCTGGAATTTGCTGCTTTCTCAACACAGCTGCCTGACCCTTCACTGTGTGCTCTTTGTGCCAGTTCTCTAGCTCCTAGTTTAGTGAGTCAACATGGGGAAGAACAGTTTCTGCCCCCTGAACCCAACAATGATGCACCACAGTCAAAAACACAGTGTTTTTTTGCAGGCTGGGAGCAAGAACACAAGGTGCTTCACTCACTTCATAGCAGCTGCCTTAGACCCATTTAAAAAAGAGGAATGGCCCTTGTATGAAAGATGTCAGACTTCTCTACTTTTAATGATAGTAAAGGCAGCAAAAACCAGTGTTGCCATCAAAAGTTCAGAATTAATAATGAAAGCTTCATCTTCTGAATCTCAGCTGCAGGAACAGGACTGTACCACATCAGCGATATTGCGTGAAGGAGTGTTGACGTCACCCCAGAGCCTAGAATAGCAATCCCCTGAGAGCTGGGTAGATGAAGAGAGCCACTGAGTTTGTAAGCGTATATTCAGCATTTAGCTTGAATGTTGGAACAGGGAAATTATAAATGGCCCTAAGTCGCAGAGAGCGTTTTTACCATGTTTCTAATATATAAATACCTCTCCCAGAGGAGATGAACTCCCAAGTGCAGACTCGCCAGCACATCCTGAATCCAAGACATGTGCCTTACACAAGCCCGTCAAAAACTGGTCTCTCAGCAATTTTGTATGATAGTTTTGTGTAAACTACAGTTGATGAATTAATGGTCTAAACAGCAAGATGCCTTATTACCTTTTTTTTTTTTTTTCCAATCAGAACTTCCTTGTACTGAGCTATCATTTCCCGAAGCATTTCTGAAGGACTTGAAAGATTTCCTGCCTTCCTTGTAATGCTGCATCCATCAGGCGGAGAAACCAATGCAGCAGGTAGTATGTTACCACATACAAAGTCACCTGAAGGTTTATAGCAGGAGAATCCAGATCTTCCCTCTCCTAAAAGATCAACAGGTAGATTACTCCACATTTTAAACCATCTCAGTGACTATGCCTAACTTTAAGACCTTCCTAATATTTCCGTATGCTTTTTTGGCCATAGTAGGCCAAGTTTGGAAAAAGCTGTTATGGGGTCTTTTCACATCTAATCTTTTAGTCATTTAATCTAATCTTGGTTTCCCTGCCCATGGCAGGAGGGTTAGAACTTGATGATCTTAAGGTCCTTTCCAACTCTAACTATTCTATGATTCTTATGTTTCATTTGAGAAAGCACAGGTATCACCAGCACAAGAGACTTGTCCACCACTGAAATATGGCTGTGCCTCAACACCTCCTCCCCTTAAGAGACAAAACTGCTTAAACTATTATTACTAGATTTGACATAGGAGTCACACCAGTTTGCAAACTAATGAAAGTCAGGTATTATCCCATGAATTTTATTATTAATCTACATAGTTTTTTCTTTTAAGAATAAAATGATTTTATGTTGGAGAAAAGTGTAATTCTTTTGGAAGAACATTATTCAGGTTACTTTTTTCTCCAAGACTGTTTTTTCAAACTAATTGCTTAAATTACTGCTTCCTGTGACAGCTCTCCCCTGAAAGATACATTCCATAACAGTAACTTTCACACTGCTTTAGTTATGTGATGCCTGCCTAGATATCTTCATCCCTAAGAAAGTATGGTACATCATTACATGTAGGGAATTTTTTTTCTTGATAGATCTCAATGTGTAACATTTTGAAGTCTATTAGAAAATTCCCTCCCTTCCCACCAATGCTGTTATGAGGATTGCCCTCTCATTTTCACACTGTTACACAGCAGTGTCATTGTTTACTGAACAGATTTTGTGTATCTGCTCAGACTTAGCAAATACAAACCACTCTCCCTCTCTGAAGAGATTTTTATTTCCATAGTAGTGATGGGGCATTATGTGTCCTGACAGTATTCATCCACTATCAAACTGAGTTAATTGGTAGATGAGGAAAAAGGCTCCAATTCAGTTGCAGACTAACAGGCACCGGAGTGGGTTGCCCAGTGAAGTTGTGAATGCTCCATTCCTGGCAGTGTTCAAGGCCAGGTTGAACAGAGCCTTGGGTGACATGGTTTAGTGTGCGGTGTCCCTGCCCATGGCAGGGGGGTTGGAACTAGATGATCTTAAGGTCCTTTCCAATCCTAACTATTCTATGATTCTATGATCAGTATAATCAAATTCACTTCACGCACAACATTAACTGAGGAATCAAGATACAAAGGTCTGTTCTGATGGCTACTAAAATCATTGCCGTCACCAATCTCCATAATTTTTGAAAAGCACATCTCAAACTGTATCTGGAGTTCAGCCAAAACTGAAGCCCACAAGATCACTCTTCACGAAAACCAACTAAAACCTGTGCAACAGGCTATCCCTTTTCAGGAGCGAAACTCACCTCCAATTGTCCTTTCCTTACAGCAGTATCAATAAGCACACAGAAACTGGAGAAAGGCTAATGTTCTGTGTTTCTGTCATGACCATAGAGTGCAACACACTTTTTGGCCTTGATGAAAGCTAGTATCAGAAGGCTAGGTCCTTGAGGAACAGCATCAGCTTGTCCATGCACGTGGAGCTGCATTGTAGTAAATGGCAAAGAATCAGATACTTTTTAGTCCTTACAACTCAAAAGAAGACCAAAGAAAGTTCAAAGAAAAAGATGGCTCAAAGAAGGCAAGTGCTGCAGGATTTTATGAAAAACAAAAATTTCTGAAAGTCTTCTCCTTTCATTGTAGCCACTTGGAAAGCAGAGAATTGCACTATTTTCTAGTAGTCAAAATAAGGCAAACTTAGCAATCTTGGAATCAAAAGCAAAGCTGACCTAGTGACTTGAGTACAACTGTCTATAGATGACTACTATCTGAAGTAAAAATTTACAGATATAAAAGCTCAATTCTCTGCATCTTTACATGGGAGGGTAACGTCTATTAGCTGCAATAGACTCAAATCTCCACACGGTGTAGCCCTTTGAGAAGAGGTTGAGTCATGGTATGAAGTTAATAGATTTAAAAATACACTTCTCCATCTAAAATCACCATTTCTATCAATCTATCCATTCAGCATCTTGCTAACATTTCTTTTGTGGTGGGTCATCATTGTCTGGAAGTGACAAAGGCCTACAACCTTTAGCAGAATCTCTTCTCTGGGTCTGAATTTAGTTCTTACACCAGCAATGAGCGGGTCGGCTACGCAAAACTTAAGTGTTCACCAAATGGATGAATACAGGAAAAGGAACACTTGGAAGAATGCAAGAGGAAGATGGGATGGGTGGAGGGTGGGAAACATTTTTAAATCTATGCAAGAGGTTTTTTACTTTATTCCCACCATTCCCCTGACAAATATGGTTTGAAACCAGGAGGAACAGCTATGGTAAATTTTAACTTCTGTTGTTGAAATACCAGAGCAGCATGTTTTACCTAACTAGTGTACACAGTTTCTATAACTGCTTATAGACAATCCAAGATTTTTTGCTATTTGGCTCTCTAGGTATCTCTTTAACAGCATTTGTCTGTTCAACTGCGTGGGTAGTGGGTCACTCCAATCTCCATTAGCATGACATTTTTGGAGTAGCATGGTGCTCAGCTTTTAGCATCTTCACATGAAATGAAAGAAATTTTCCTTTTAGTATATTACTTTATTAAGATTATACTCTCTGTTTCATGCTGAAATGTCTTTCCTTACAGGATTAATGACTTTTTTTCCCCCCACTTAATTCCTAAATTAATCTAGGTTCATTGTTCTTTATCCCTTTTTTACTTGGGTAAGAAAACAAGTTATAAAACCACAACCGTTCCACAGAAGTGATTTTTGAAATCACACACAAATAAAATAACAACTATCAACCGTGACGCTGAGTACTTGGAAACTGAGAAGGCTAAAATACATGCTTTTAAAAATATTTTGTATCTATAAGCTATTTAATGGTAAATGTTTGACTATGCAATAATCACTAGCCAGGAATTGTTTCAGATATTCTTTGAAGATGTGAAAGGAATTGACTTTTACACAGGTAAAGCTAAACAAACAAAAAAATCAGATAATGCTTTATGGAATAAAAGTATTGTTCTGAAATAGCTCTTCTATTTCAAAGGGTACAGCAGTTATATCATATTCCAGAATAATTTTTGCCTATAAATAAGCCTGTAGACCTTTAATCATGTGCTGACTTTTGACATTAAATACTTAAAAAATATTTTTTTTGCTATTATACTAATATTCACTCAACTCTTTAACGCTTTAAAAAAGAGCAAGTACTGGAAGAAAAATCTGGTTGGTAGGGTGCATAATTTGAAGTTGCATGAAAAATAATATCAACCATTTGGTCAGAGCCACACTATACAAGAAAAGATGGCTCCCCAACCCCATTCCTGCCTCCACCCCCAAAGATGACTTCTAGAACAGACTTTTTTTTTTGTTTTACTTTTTTATTAAGTCCATAAAAAGCCAAGGGTTTATAAAAAGCACATGCAAGTCCATTTACATTAACATATCAGTGACTAGCTGCAAACTTTCCTTAGTACAGGAACTATGTCTCTGAGACTGGAAGCAGTAAATAAAACAGGACACCAAGCTCAGGTGACAAAGCAGCTTTGCTGACAGCTGAATTCCTGGTTTGTTCCTGGGGCATTGGGATGTGGTGGGTGGGGAGGCATGACACCCAAAACCAAACAGAAATCCCTATAGCTTTGAAGAGAACAGCAAAATTGATTTGTTTTTTACTGATCCATTTTAAGTCGTATCAACAGATCTATGATTTAGGCCAAGCTTGGAGTCTTGGTATCATCTTTCTCCTGAAAGATGGAATGTAAAGGAACATAAATGGGATCAGAAAAAAGAGATGTCAGGAAAAGGTGCAAAAGCCACACCTTCAAAAGCCATGAAGAAAAGAAACAGTCTTGGACTGTCTGCCCTCTTCCAGCTGCAGTTTGTGAAAAGCCAACTGATCAATTACCGAAACAGTGAAGCACCACTTTCTGCAGATCCCTACAGATCCTTTAGCACTGAGCAAAAGCCAGAGGAAAAGCCACTGGAAGTTATTTTCACGACTGTTTTTCTCTGAGAACAAAGTAACAGTTTGTATTCTTGCTTCACCATTCATATTGCAGTATATGTACTTTCACTTGAAGTAAACAAAATACTTTCACAGTGAACAAAAACCAAAGTAGCTTAGCCTTCCTTTTTCTCAACAGTTTAGGAATAGGAAAGACATTAGGATTAGTTAACTATTCCTAGTTTTTAAGCCATACAGTAATTTAGTATTGCTGCAAGAATCCAGTTATTTATCCGTTCTTTTCCCCTTGAAGACCTCCTTATATAGCATACTGGTACTTTGAAGACAGAGCCAGTGTAGTACTCAGGTTTGCTACAAATAATCCAATCCTTCCTTCCTTGAAAGGAAATGGGTATTAGAACTTGCCTCACTGTCAACAAGACTGAGATCTTCCCTATTTACAGAATAGTTATAACCTGCAACTTCTGTATACACTCCAATTATGTCTCTTGCCAAATGTGATTATATTTAGTAAAATATAGTCAAAACATTCCCCCTCTGACCAACTAATACCTCAGTCTTTGTTAAGGTATAAAATTTTAAGTGCTAACAGGGAACTGTAACGTTTTTGAAATAAATTACAGTGAGACCCGTGAACATTTCATGGGATTTCAGTCCACAACCTATGACAAACATAACAGTTACTGTCACCTCAGTGGAAAGAATAATTTTACCAAGCAATTGCTGGTGGTATATGGGACTGCAACCAAACTGAGAATTATGGTGTAAATGGATTTTCCATAATATAATGAGTTTTCCATAATTATCAGCTGTCAGTCATCTCAATACCCTGCCAGGCTTTCCATTTGCTGTGATTAAACCTGTGTGGCAGTAGAATTCTTTCCCAAGTTAATTAGTGATGTAAGTTACACTGAATACGCTAGATAGTGGCAACAATGAAAGCACCGATATAGAAACAAAATTCTCACTACCCATGAAAGGGTCATACAATGATTTTGATGCACTTGGCAGTACAACTGAATCTCTTACGCTGACCACTGTCATCTCTTTTTTCTTTGATGGTGCACTCTGTGCCCTGTGATCATTCAAGTAACATACAGAAAATAAAGGAAGAAGTTCTTGGGATTTCACAGAAATCAAATAAGTCTTGCAACCCACAGCAACATCCATGGTTCTTACTGCAATAAAATGTCAGTGTATTCTTCATCCCATTTATATTAAGAATTATTTTAAAGAAAAGGTGCTGATATTTTGTATTGTTTCATTAATGAGGTAGATGGCACTTTCATATAAATAGTGTAAATCAGAAATTAAGCTCTGAGCCTGCAACAATTCTTCCGTCAATCCTTAAATCATGAACATGAAATAGTTCCTTAATTTAATAGATAAACAGTACATCTCTAAAAAAAGAGTGGTGGTAGAGTGTCTTTTCCTTGACAAAAGTTATTGGAATTCTGGCTTTAGTCTCCAGACACCTTCACCATTTGGGTTTCTATGGAAGGTGCAGAGATTGCGGAGAAGTTCTCTGAAGACACAGGACTGTGCCGCAGGCAGTTTGGACTCAAACTGGTGCAATATTTCCTGAGTGCTAGCCTCGCCGTCCACACGAGCCTGGAATGCTATGAAATTACGCACATCCACGAGCAGTTCATCATATTCTGTTGAACATGGGGGTGGGGCAGATGCTTGCTGGTAATTCTCATCTCCCTCATTCTCAGACTCTTGCGGTAAAATAAGGTGGTTTCTTGCCCTCATCTTCGCTAACAAAGATGAAGAGTCTAGTGCACTGGATGACGATTCTCCAGATTTTCCATCGAAGTACCCACTGGAATGACACTTCTTTACATCTTCTTTCTTTATTGTATCTGCATCCTGCAAACAAACATACAGACTATGGAGAAAGCTGGATTTTGAAATCTACCCAATTTGCTAAACAAAATCTGCTTGCTGTGTAAACAAAAAACATGAACAGTCAGAAGTTAGTTGTCTAAAATACACAATAATGAGGTAATATATTCTGGTCTTAACTTTAGAACTTAGGGAGTGAATGAAAAGCAGTTAGTCATGAATCTACTCTCATGTTTAAACCTTAAACAGGGGAGGTTTAGACTGGATATATGGAAGAAATTCTTTACTGTAAGGGTGGTGAGAGACTGGAATGGGTTGCCCAGAGATGTTGTGAATGCTCCATCCCTGGCAGTGTTCAAGGCAAGGTTGGACGAAGCCTTGGTAACATGTTTTAGTGTGCGGTGTCCCTGCCCATGGCAGTGGGGTTGGAACTAGATGATCTTAAGGTCCTTTCCAACCCTAACTATTCTGTGATTTTACATACACCATTACCTCATTAGCTGTGCCATCTTCACTCATGAATCACTGCTTATAAGAGTATTCAATTCACAAAGGATTGAAGCAGCTTGGACTGCTTTTCCTCTTACTATGATCACCACTCCCACAGCACATACTGGAGCATATGCTTAACTGTTCTTCAGCAGCTGTGGCATGGTAACCTGTGGCTAAGAGGTGGCAGCAGGTAGGTGAAGGAGAGACATGTTTCAACATAATCAGAAGGTCTTTACTGTGAGGGTGGTGAGACACTGGAACAGGTTGCTCAGAGAAGCTGTGGATGCCCCTGGCAGTGTTCAAGGCCAGGCTGGATGGTCTCTGAACAACCTGGTCTAGTGGAGGGTGTCTTTGCCCATGTCAGGGGTGTTGGAACTCGATCTTTAGGGTCCCTTCCAACCCAAACCATTCTATGATTCTGTAATCATATACCATATGGGTATGAGATCTACAGCATTAAACAGGTTTGTTGCATAAATCAGAACATTTCACATGTATCAGCTATTAAAAGAGAAATATTAGCCTATGTCTCATACCTTGCACTTCTTTGCAGGTGACGCACAAGTGGAGTGTGAAGAAAGCAGCATTGGGTTTCTTTTTTGACCAAACCGACTTCTAAAAAAATCACAAAATAATTAACTCCATAAAACATCTTTCTCAAAATGATTAGGATAGTTTTGCCAAAGACACTGACTGGGTTTGCATTTTAGGGTTCTCATGAGCTCTCTGCCAAACTCTCTCTCCTCTGCTGTGCAACAATAATGTCTTCTTTGTACTTCGTAATGGACTTCCTAGGCTTGTAATATGCCTTCCTGTCTTTATTAAATATAAAACACAGAACTCCACTTTGATACATGTTACTGCAAATACCAAGTGGAAAAAAGAATAAAATCCATAGCATCCTAAGGAATTCCTCTGTTTTTGGAAAAGCAGTAAGAGAACTTAACTTACTTTATTCTTGCTGGTGCACCTGAAAGACCACTCATGCCTGTCCATGTTGGCACACCAGAAGCAGCTCCTAAACATCGCTGTCGAGAGACTTTTAAGGCTCTTAAGGCATCCTGTGCTACTCTGCTTGCTTCTGCTTCCACCAGCACATGATCTGCACTGGAAGCTTCCATAATAGCATCATGCTTCATAACACTGTGTACCCCTAAAACACAGAAAATAAAAGAAAAGCTGAAGGAGGACATCTGTTAATATATCTGGTTAGCTGTAAAATTAAATATTCACCATTTAAGTGAATGCCACAATCACATTTTTCCTTTTTCAGGCTGATTATATTCAGCACTTCAGTATAGTAATTTCTAATAAGAGAACCTCCTTCTATATCAGTTAAGCAATCAATTTGGCAGCAAACCACTTCTGGTGTGCTGATGAGGTCATTATTCAAAACAGACTTGGCAATTATGTGGGTAAATCGATCATTCCTATTGTTATGGACAGGACAAACAAAAGTGAAACCCTTGTGTAAATTAAGGTTTGTTATATCCTAATTTCCAGAATAAACACTGCATTACTTCTATATACAGAAGCATTTCTGGAAGGTTGCAGATCTAAAATACTTGTGCCAAGGTAATTAACACATTTATAACTACAGCATTTCAATGGTGAAAGTTTTAATGTTTCACTACAGTAACAGAATAAAGACCACAATTTTTAATTGTAACTCTAGCTGTAACAGAACCTCTCCTTCCCTCCCTTGCAAGTCCTGTATATACCTCTGTTTGAACTGTCTGATACCACTGAGCAGCCAAGTAAGTTACCTGATTTTTTGAAAAGTTTCTCCAAGACGTAATCGTCATTTTTCTTTGAGTCTTCCTCCTTCTCTTCACTGTTCTCCCTTCTGTATTGCTTTTGTTTCACTAGATGAGGAATGCGCTCTCCTTCAAATCTGGCATCTTTGTGCCATTTCTTCTTAGACTTATCTTTGTGACCCTTGTGTGACAGCATATCTACCCTGTGCTTTGTTTTTGAGGTACATTTATAATGATTATTATCTAATTGCCCATCTTCAGTTTTAGCAACCTGCTTTTCAAAAGAGCCAGCTGCACCACACGTAAGGCTAAAATCTCCCTTGACATTTACATTAGCTGCTCCAGGTATTTCATCAGCCACCATGGGGTCCAGACATCCGGTATTCTCTGAAGACCCTGCATCACCTGGCAATAAGTGGGATGTAGATCTGTCAGCTCTTTCAAAGCCTTCCTCCTTGCTTTTATTCAATGAATTTATATTAGAAGCAGCTTGTGCATTATCTTTTGCATAGTTGTTTTGGTCAAAGGCTTCCAAATTGCCTTTGGTTTCCTCACTTGTCTCTATTGCTTTGGAAGAAGAATTTGTCATGTCTGTGATTGAGCAGGAATTGGGTAACCGGCTGCACTTTGGTGAACTGCCTTCTGTAAGATGAAGATCACCTGTAGAAGTGTCATTATCAGGTGGCTTTTCAAGTTTCCGTTTCAAGTGGCGTTTTGGGACTTGAACATCTGATCCAGTACCTGAGGGGTGAATTAGTATCCATTTATCAAACACTTAAAACATTCTTCTATTTTAAATAAATAGAAAAAAAAATCATGTACCTGCAAAAATCGCACTTGTTTCTGTCCCCTGAGATCCATCTGGGCTGCTCAGAGTAAAAAGTTCATAAAGGTCATTTGATTTGAAAAAGCGCCTCTGCTTAGGGTCTTTCAGCACTCGGTTTGTTAAAAACTGTTTGAAGATTTGTCTAAAAAAGAAAAAAAAGTATTTTTTTGTGTGAAAATAAGTCTAGCTATGTTTAAATACTGAATAGAGTACTTAAACAGAAAACTGTGTAAACACAAACATTACCCTGTAGAACAATTAAGCAGTGGGAAGATGATGTTAGTTTCCAAAAGACAATCTGGAGTTAGTAACTTTCAAACAATCAACTAAATTGTTAAACACAGGGATTTATTGTTCTGCAACAACTTCATAACACAACAGGTAACCACCACCCTGAAATGTCCTATGAGGCATTCCTTAACTAAGTGATAAATAACTTTACAGCTAGATTTTTTTTGTGTGTCCATTAAAATGGACAAGCTTGCTTGTATTACAGCAAGACTATCAGAAAGCTCCTGAAAGAAAAACAAGAGCTTGCTAAAATGGCAACATTTTAATGGTTTAATTGGTTGGAAGAATCCAAAGCAGAAGAGTATCTCAGTCTGACAGTGATAACTGGGTGACAACCACTGAAAAGGGAAATATGAGCTGTAGTGGAAAGGAAGACAAGAAAGAGCCCACCTCTATCCTTCCAGAGAGGAACAAATCTAGGGGAGTACTAAACTGCAAAAAGTCTTCTAGTACTGGTAAATTGACTTCTATGCCATGTTTGTACCTCATAGCATTTGACTGCAAGTTCTAGGCACTATTTTACTGTTCAAAAGATACATCCCTAAATAAAGCTTGAAATCAGTTCTCAAGAAAGGTTTTAATCATGGTTTTGGCTCTGCTGGCATTAAGCAGGGAAACTATTTTTAAACCCAATAGGCAGAAGACAGGTTTAAACATAGGTGCCAGCTACTGCAGTGCACATATCAGAAGACTTTAAAGTTTTTAAGAATTAATTGAGCTTCACAGTTTTCTGCAGGGATGAGCACACATATTTGCAGGTAAGAGAACATGGGCAAAGAGAAAAGACAACTTGCTTAAAGTTCAAGGTCCACTGTACTGTTCTGAAAAGAAATTAATTTCTGATGGCTGTCCTGACCGTTTGAGCCCACTTCCTTGATGTGGTCAGTGCTGTTCAAGCAGAATTATGCCAGAGGGACACAAGCCAACCAACAGCGGATACTTTGTGTCTGTCTGTGTGGTAAAACGGATTCAAAAAGGCACTCCATAAATGCAGGTATTTCATTATTTAGAGGTTATCATTCATCTTCATTTTCAAAGAGGATATTCCCGTTCTAAAAAGTAATGCCTAGTCAGAGGATTCCCATCTACATTAATTTGGAATTCATGTGAGTGAAGCTAACTACTGAAAAAGCTTCAATGGGAAAGGAAACCAAAAAGGTTTCATTGATTTCAAAATACAAGCACTTTAAGGCTTTAGCTATATTTTGGAATAAATAACGTGAATACAACTGGTGGTTCTTGGGATTTAATTCTCTCTTTGGAATGATTTGGGAATAAAATCAAACTGGGTTTACAAAGTAGTGAACAGATATATGTACCACATACGTCTTTACATATCCTAAGACCAATATAAATAACTTGCTGATTTCAGTTTACATTTCAGACTTGATGAGTCTCATGTTCTAAGTAAGGGGTTCATTTTTTCCTGGCTATGCCTCACACACTCTCATACACATTGAATTCTTTATGTGCTAGGCACAGCTCCTGGAACAGATTGACGAGGTATATTTAGCATATGGGTCTTGGAGCTAGAGAGGCAGTAGCACAACCCTGCAGCTAGGAGTCTAGTGTTATAAAAGTTTTCCGTGACATACCTGTGATGACTCAGGCTGGGGTTTTACCAACCATGTGTGCACATGCACAGGTATGTCACTGTTACACCACTTCAGATTCACTACAGATATATTTATGAGCATATAGCTGTATCCAGGAAATCGTTCTGACTGACCTGTGGTATATCTTCTCTTCAATAGTACCTGCAGTGAGAAGTCTGTACACAGTCACATGTTTCTTTTGGCCTATTCTCCAAGCACGTTCCCGAGCCTGGAACACAAAAGGTTTTCTTACCAGACATCAGCCTCTCAAACATTTGTTTGACAAAGAGCTATTGATACTGCTGTTTCAAACCTAGTTTGGGCATTCAACACACAGTTCAAGATACATGGCCATGATACCTCTACAGTATTAGGACAACTAACTCAGTGGAAAGCAGAACAATTTTGGAAACTTACATATGTAAAAAGACAATCCTCCAATTGTCCCAGTTGTGCAAAAAAAAATCTCAAAAAAATAAACTGTGTTAAAACTGGAACTTGTATCTATGATATATACTTTATATGGACTTATTCCCAAAGAGATCTATTTCACAATAGAGCTTTAATACACACATTCCCTTTGAACTTTCCTTCTTTTTCCAGACTGCAGGCTTTCCTACAAACATCTGAACCAACTGCTAAAACTGACCACTCTAGTCAGAGTACATACTTGCAGAGCCCAGAGCTATGTAGGATTTCCACCAAAACAGGTTTTTTTTTTTTCCTCTTAAACATATAAGCCCCATGTACTGTTAAGAGATGTGATAAACGAGAGTCTCATCACACCATCAGCTAGAGAAAAAAAATTTAAGGTACTGACCTAACAGCAGCTTCTAAGGGCATAGCTACATATGATTACCTAGTGACAAAGCCAATTTGAGCAGCACTTGTTCTCCTTTTCTCACCCTACATTGCCACCACATACAGTCAGGCTTGTTTAAAAGTTTGCACAGCTGTACTCTCCCCTCATAAACATCTAGTTTGTTTATTTATTTATTTAAAAATCCCAGCCCATTTCAAGTGTTCATTTGCCTACACTCTAAGCAGGCTATGTGAATCAACAATATTGAAGAGTGGTAAAGTTTAACAGCATAAAGGTGATGTGGTGGGAACCACTTCAACTGGCTTTGCCACAAGAGTAATCCTAATGTGGAACTGCACCCTAAGTGAGCATTGCTGGGAACAGCAACTTAGGGAAGAGCACCACAGTGTGTTAACAGTATTTGAGGAGATAGATGTCCTTCTGTCTTAAGTTTTATTTCAACTTAGCTGGTAAATGGAATGTAATGAACCAAACTCACCTGTGTGTCTGTACTGGGATTCCAGTCAGGATCATAAATAATAACCCGATCAGCACCAGTCAAGTTAACTCCAATGCCACCAACACGAGTTGTTAGAAGAAAAATAAAGATGGATTTGTCCTGTAATATGAGAGAGAATTTACTCAAACAAAAATTAACAAAGCAATACCTAGATTTTTTTTCCTGGATGCTTTTATTATCAGTGTCATTTGCAAAGATGCAAAGGGAGCCAAGAGAAGTAATATATTCTTTGTTTATCCAATATATCTTTTGACAAATAGAAGTAGTTGATCCAATAAGCCTTCTTTTGTCCCCTTTTCAACTGTGGGGTTTTTGTCTTAGCAGAAAACCCAATGTACGTGTGAAAGAAGTGGTGTCTTCTTTCTCTTCTCACAAAGAAAGTGATTTCATTTGATTGAACTCCCCAGTTTTGTATCTCAAACCTGAAGTAGTATACTTAAAAACAGACAAAAAAAAGAATGCAAGAATTCTACCATACTCACTAATAGGCATTAGTGTGTGGGATGCAACATCTCACCTCATTATATCTTGTTATAAGCGGCTGTCTGGAAGCTATTGTGGTGCTGCCATCCATTCTGAGGTAGGAATAGTTTCTCTCTCTCACAAAGACTTCAAATATCTGCAGCATCTGTGGTGATGGGAAAAACTTAATAAAATCCAGACATGAAGACTGAGAGACTGAGCAACTGTCTGATCCAGTCATAAGAATTTCTCATACTAACTGCAGTGCCAATCAAACAAGATGACAACCAAAAACATTTTAGTCATCAGAACTTCTTACTTTTTTAGTCTTAGTAGCAACTAAAACCAATTAGCTCATCTTACCTGTCTTGACTGAGTGAAAAACAACACTCTGTGACCTTGCTTGTGCCATATTTTCAGCAAGGATTCTACCACTATCATTTTCCCTGAACGTTTCCAATATCCAAATTGATCTGCTTCCTCCACTTCAGCATCTGGTACAGCCTTCAAAATTTTGGGACCACCAGAGAAGAGGTCAGGGTGGTTGCAAATCTTCCTCAAAGCTACTAGTCCTGAGAAAATCTAAAGAGCACAGGAGAAAAATATTTTTAGTTTCTTGACAAACAGTTGTATCTGTATAGGAGAAAAATAAACAGCAATGGATTAATCCAGTCATCATCCATAAGTTTGTTTTAAATAGTGGTTTGCTCTTTAGAGAAGCCAGTGGATGCTAATACTTGTTTCATGAAAAGTTTTAGGACAAAAAATCAGTACAATAGAAGCTCAATTAAATTCTGTGTTCTTGTAAGCCTATTCTGGTTACAATGTTAAGAAAATTCTGCAACAATATCCACATTAGCAAAAGTAGTCCCTAGCTGTAACTCACAGTCAAGTTATTTACTACTGAAAAGGAAAAATACCACCAAGTTTGTTACTTGAAATTATCGTGTCTTTCCTTCCAACTCCTGCCATGTTTGCAGGTAGCCACGAGAATGCATGGCAACAAAGAGCAGAGGAGTAAACATACTTGAATATATGACACTAAAAATCACCACTTCTGATGTCATGTTAGAAGGATCCTATTCAGTTATACATTCAATAATATTACAAGTTTTATTTACTCTTCTGATATAATGGTCACTCATAAAAATAAACTAGCTTGAATCATCAAATCCCTCAGTCTTCTATCACGACAAGTTGGATGAGCCTGCTTATAATTTATGTGTTGTTTGCACAATGGAATTTTTGTTTTTCAGATGAGATTCACTGCTGTCATCACAAAACATTTAATAAAAGCATTGACATTTACTGTTTAAAATTGTCATAACTCTAGCAAATATGATAGCACATTCTGTAAGATCTTAGAGAAATTTCTGCAGGTAGCCTTCTACAAGCCATCTCTTGAAGATCAAGCTCCTTAAAATAATTTCCCCTGGGATAACTAAAATGGGGAGGCACTTGAAAAAAACATGGCCACTATACCTTTGTGAGATTTGTAAAAATAATAAGTCAAAACAGTAATAATGTCAATATCTGTCTTGTATGGCACTGCAATATGCATGGCTGTGTTGACCATATATCTAACTGGAGCTATTGGTGAAGGGAGAAGGGATTTGAGAGCTCACAAGACAAGGAAATACGTAGTAAATGATAAATTACAACAAAGACATATTACTTCTCATTTTACAAACAATAGATCTCTGTTTGGACATTGGGCCATTGACCATAACACACTGTGTGCGGCCATCCAGCCAATTCCTTATCGACCGGGTGGTCCATCCATCAAGTTTGTCTCACCACTTTAGAGACAAAGATGTTATGCAGGACAATGTTGAACGCTTTGCACAAGTCCAGGTAGATGACATCAACTGCTTTGCCTCTATCTTATCGGTTCTGTAGCCCTATCACAGAAGGTCACCAATTGTTCCCAAGATCATATACATATTGCAAAGCCCATTCCATTCCTACTTGTATTTGGTCATGCTACTGCATATGGATCATGAACTCTACATATTTCAAGAAACACTTCTGAGGAAAAAAAAAAAAAAAAAAAGCAGACACCCACCAAAGCAGAACTGAGATCAATGTGCTTGCTTCCCTTTCTGCTCAGAATCCAGCTAGAAGAATGTTAAGATCAGTCCATGACTTTATCCATCAAACTCTACCTGTCTGTAACCTTAACTAATGCCAACCTGCATGTCTCCATTGATAATCTGGTAAACTTCTTTAGAGTTGATGAACTTCTGATAGACTTGACGCTGCTCATCTGTCAAACGGCAAAACAGGACCTACCAAAACAAACAAACAAACAAACCACTCAAGCTCAAAGACTGGATTTGGAGAAGGAGAGGGCTCAGATCTAATAATAAAGATAAGCAAACCTGCTCATTTTTATCTGGAAGTGAAAGGCTCATTTTTACATCAGCCTTCATTCTTCGCAGCAAGTAGGGGTTTATGGTGTCCCGTAACACGCAGGCACACTTGTATGCAGTTTTTACCTGAAAAGGGAATAAAAAGCAAAAGTTGTATTTTGGTTCTTGATATTAATTTTAGCAACAAGCAAAATTCCATAAGTAGCAATACAAAAATCCTAATAAAATTAGATGGTTTATGATTTATGTGGCTCTATGTAGGTATTTGATACAACATGAACTACAATGAAATTTATGTTAGCAACAATAACACTAAGTATTTCTCAGATACCACTAATTTATCTCTCCTAATTTAGTGGGCTTCAAAAGAGACTAGAAATATTTCTTTTAGAAACCAATCGAGAAAGTAAATGTAAACTTGCACAGAACCAAAATCCTCATGAAAAACTGCTAATAAATATCCTGAAGATCAAAAAGAAAGCCTGCAGCAATGGTGGTTAGGGGACAATAAGTGAAAATTAGTGCTCACCTGGGACTATTAACACACATGCACAAAAAAAAATCAGTACAAGAAAATCCCCATGATCACAGAAACTAAAGGTCACTCTGGCCTTAAATGGAGCATATGGTTCTATAATGGGTAATGGATGTGTGCGATGGGTTTTATCCACACATAATGGGTAAAAATACCTTAATTTCTCTTAAAGCAAAACAAAGGATATAATAAATTATTGAGATATATATATATATATAAACTAAATTGGATGTCCGATTTAGTAAACTACTAAGCTTTAGACAAGGGAAGTACTTGAATTCAAAAAGAAAACTAGAAACATGTGTGCAAAACATTACAAAAAATATTTTAAAGGATACAAGTTTGTTAGCATTTATGTAAAACTTAATTGGCAGCTTATTACACAGACAATTTATCAGCTAATCTGAAAAATGCTTAAGTCAGAACTACTAAGCAACACAACTACAGAGATTAATAGACATACTTATTAAAAAAATATTTCAAATTATTTTTTCCTTTCAGAATTGAATAGTTTATCTACTTTCAGACTTCCAATACTTACTTTAGCTTTTAAAATGAAAGTTTTCAATTTGAATTTAATTTGATTCCTCTGTTTCACAATTCACTGAAGCTTGATATCAAACAGGAAAGTTCTATTTAAATGCATCAAAGTGTAAGATCAGGTACCTCCCACCCCAATTTATTTATCTTTACATTGAAGAATACTTCAAATTAATAAAAATTTTAGGCTTTTTACAACCTCCCTTGTATAAATGGAACGGTCTCATTTAGCTGAACAGGTGTCTTCACACACCCAGCGGTAAAACACACATAAAACACTCTTTCGGGTTAGTGTCTAGAACACACAGCACGAAGTGTGTTTAAAAGACACTTTTCATAAAACGTAACAGTTTCCTTCACACAAAGAGGTATTTTTGAAGCACTTACCTGGACAGCAGAGGCATTGGAATATCCTCCCATTGTTATTGGAACAGAAAACTGCTCCATGAACACAGGTAGTGTTCCCAGTTTCCCTGGGTATACAAAGTCAAAGAGGGACCAAAGCTCCTTTAGGTTATTTTGCATAGGGGAGCCAGACAAGATGATTCGATGTGGTGTGCGGAACTGTTAATAAAAAAAAAAAACAAACCACCAAAACAACAGAAAACCAAAAGAAAGTTATTTTCATGTTGTAACCTGCCTCCTGCCTCAGAGGATATTCAATTTCACCATCAATGAATTCTTATCTTAAAATATGTGGCCTCCTATTCCTGAAAGAAACAGCTTTTGCAATATATTGTCCATAATCTTTTAGCAGAAAATGAACACCAGCAAGCTGGCATTTGTCCCTAATGGTAAACTATGACACAATTTAAAAATTCTGATTTTTTTTTAATCCTCTACCAGACTTCTGTAAATGTCAATGTAAACTCATTTAAAACTTTAAGCAAATTAAATAGTCATATACAGACAATTGTAATTTTCACTTTTATTCTTTATTAATAGTCAGCTGTGTATTTTTATCATAAAGTAATACAGGCTATTAGATTCTGGAACCTCCACCCAGAGTGCTTAAAATCTTTAAGTACCTGCTTGCATGCGAGGGTGACTGCCGCATTCGGATTTCGGATTTTGTGACCCTCATCCAGAATCACATAATGCCAGTCATAGCTGTGGATGTTATCCTGCATCAGTCGAATGTATGAATACGATGTAATTAAAATTCCATGGCATGAAGCAATTTCATGAATTAGTTTCACCTAAAATCAGAAAGTGCATGTTATTAGTAACAGTGAGACAGAAAACTCAAATCTACTGAACTACAGGTTTGCTGCCTAAGGTTCATGCAAGAAGTTTTGAAAAAGCAGGTGTATTATTTACTTAGCAAAGAATAAGTACAGGCAAGATTTTGATTACATGATTCTTCTGCAAAAAAATGAAGCACTTGAATCCTGTGTTGCAACTGATCAGAATTTGACCTGAAGCCTGGTCAGAAGGAAACAGTGTTTGTTTGTTTTTTTTTAAGTTTTTTTTTTAAACAGTGTCTGAAATAACAAACATTAAAGCAACCAGTTTCTTCAGGTTCTCCTATATTCACTTCACAAACCCAGCTTTGAGTACTGCATGCAAAATCTAGAATGTTAGAGGGAAAATAAAGTGAAAATCACAAAAATCTATTTGGTTAATCCTAAATTCTGTCCAACCTCTCTCATTAACAGGAATCATATATTTGTTATTAATGTTCACATTTCGTGCTTCTCTTGTAAGCTACATCCTTTCCCCAATATTTACTAGCCTTTATAGCTGTAAATTATGTAGGACAGGGACAGTCTATTCCATATTTTGCAGCATTCACAGTATTCAAGACTCATCTTTCCCGCATTTATCCTACATATGTAAATCTAGAAGACTTAAAGAGAAGATGATGGTCTGGGAAGCAATTCTGGATGAAACAAATGTAAAAGAATAAAAGAAATAGAATCACTATAGAATTTGCAAAAAGAAAGACAAACCCCTTATTCCTAGAAGTGCCATTAAGAAAACAAAACAAAAAAAAGCCCAAACAAAAAACCAACACGCAGAAAAACCCCCACCCTACCCCCAAACATTCCTCCACCCCACCCCTCCCCTGAAAAAAAAATAAACCCAAACTCAGAACCCAATAAAAACAAAAGGGGAAAATCCATCTCAAAGACCCAGATGGGCTTGAAAGTCCATCTCTTATTGTAAATATTCTCGCTCAAACACACCCTAAGATGGAAAAAGCTCTTCTGCATTTAACTGTTCAAGAATTTCTACTTTCTGATTATCATCTCCTTATAAAACCATGACCCACTATTTAACATTGACATCTTGATTCCCAAGAGAATACATAACCTTTAGAACAACGTGTATTACAGACAGAGTAGGATTTCTAGGTAACTGTGGGCATCCAAAGCTTAATTCTACTGGTACACTGCCCATACTCTGCACCCGTGTCCTGCAGTCTCAGCACTGGCCTATCATAGAATATTGTAGACATCTCTACCCAAACACTTTAGACAAATCATCTCGGGCGATTTCAAATTAAAAGCTTGTAAAATATGTAACCTCTCCTAGTTTTTGCAATTAATAGGGTATGTCTGCAATTAGCCTGACTTACAGAATGCTACACTGTTGTCATTAAAAGATGTTTTGTGAAAGTGCTGCTGTTATTATGGAGGCTCAAGAGACCAATCCCTCCTAGAGGGCAAACAGTGGACTAGTAGAAAACAACAGCCATAAATCACATTGTCAGGTAGCAGAGAGAACAGAAGTGAAACACAGGCACATGAAGGCCATTCACTGTAAACACACCACAGCAGAATCCTAGTCAGGATTTACTGAACCTGTAATTAATTAAAGTTTCCTTCAAGCTAAATTTTTAATAAACAAGGATTTGTGCTGACAATGAAGAAATACAACACCACAATTTTATCAACTCACACTGCAACACTTATTAACTCTCATTTTACTGCTCTGGGTACTTTTTCAGAGGTTGCCTTCATTTTAGTTGCTGCTCTTGGAATAATGTTAAATATTTTAAAATATGATAACAGATTTAATATTGATACACACTGATTTGAAGCTGTGGCATTCCAGAATTTATACTATTTTATCATGTATTCTTAAATTCACCATTTCTGTTTTGGTTAGGTTCAGAGATATTTAATTTCCCCCCTCCAAAATAGGCTTTAATGAAGTATTTCAAAGCATGCAATTTTAAGTAAACAAAACAAAAAATTATTATTAATAATAATAATACAGCTTAAGAGAGACAAATCCTACCAATGCCAAAAGATTACACAGCACTTTCTAACTTTGGAATTCTGAACTCTGGCTTTTAAAATAGATGCTAATGAATCTAGGAACATGCAAGTAGATTAAGTAATTCTGGTCTTGCATTTCTGTTCAGCACAGTATTTCAAGCCTTTACAATTCAAGGACAATATCTGCTCCTAATTTAGGGTGATAAATTGATTGTGTTGCCTTGTCTTCTCTGGGACACATACAGTCCACAAGGACTGGAAGATTTTTGGCAAGCACCATTTCTTAAGGCTAAAATGTTAATGGTTTATTCTAAAGATACATCTCTAATGTTTTTTTTCCTGTTGGCATCTTGCTGTAGCTACAAGT
This sequence comes from Melopsittacus undulatus, assembly GCF_012275295.1. Taxonomy (NCBI): domain Eukaryota; kingdom Metazoa; phylum Chordata; class Aves; order Psittaciformes; family Psittaculidae; genus Melopsittacus; species Melopsittacus undulatus. Next base: position 93,114,477 of record NC_047530.1, read on the forward strand.
TTGTTTCTGAAGCTACAAAAATGGAGCAATTTTTTGACTGATGCTCAAGAGAAATAAGGTTTATCTTTTTTAGCATAGCCTTTTAAAAATTTTTAAAAAGGACCTGAATTCTGTAGTATTATTATGAAAAATGGTAATTTACTTAGAAATGTGTATGTTAAGATTGAACTAGACTACAGAAAACTATGAAATTCTCTTAACATTCAGATACCTTCAAGACAAGTGTGAACTTACAGAGATATCTAGTCAGACAAGCATACATCACTTATGAATCAAAAATGCTTTCTTCAGCAGGCTTATCACTAGCTCATAATCAACCATTAAGCCAAGAGATCCATAAATTCAACCTATAAAACCTCTATTATTTCCCTGCCCCCAACAAAACAATCTAAATGGCACCATGAAGAGGCTTCAAAAGAACACATTACAATGTTTAATAATGTAAAAGTTGCAATAAAAAGAGCTAAAGCACTTATTACATATTTAACAAGAATGCCACTTCTTGTGGCATGTTACTAAGTTTATCTGAGTTTGGTCCTCAACTCAGAAATAAAAGCTCTGGCTTAAACAGAGGTTCTATATGCAGTCACGCCAATAACCAACCTCTGCAGCTTATTTTCTTTACATGTTGATCCTGTACTCTACTGTGAGGTTAGAAGGTCTAAAAGCTTCAGTGCAGAAAGTCATCTTCAAATAGATGGTTCTACTATAGAAACAGAGGTGCAGTGCAAGCATCATGAACTGCATTTGCTTTTGAGGGCTTCAGTGTGTCCAGCATTTGACCAGATTAAGGGAATGTAAAGTTACAGCTTTACAAATTACATGTGACTACCACGAGAAAGAATTGTTAAACTCAGTGATACCTGTTCTAAGGGTCAAGAAATTAAAAGTTCAGCCTTGATCTTAAAAAATACAGCCTCCTTCCATATGTAGTATGTTAAAACAAGATAACCAAAGTTTATGTTGCCTCTTACATTCTGTAATTTACAAATGTTCATGTGCCATCAGAAGTTTTGAAACAATATGACAAGCTCTTGGTACAGAACGCTTTTATCCCTACACTTACAGAGCTTTTTTTCCCTCATCTCCTGTTCTATATCATACATAAAACAGTATTTATGATACATAAGATTTACTTCTTTGTTTTCTCTCATGTCTAAAGGTCTCAGAGCACTTGATATTTACAAGTCACTTTAAGCTACATCAGATATGAGTGTAAAAAATAGTGTAAATTCAACATTAACTGCATTAAGACAGTACCACAGAACATAGCCACAAATGTTGTAGCTTGTCCAAACTGAAAGTTGACTTCACATGGGAAGACTACTGCTAAAATCTGGTTCTTCTCACTGCTTCCAACTTAGGCACATTTATCATCGTAAAAGAAACAAATGATCTTCTGTGATCATAAATAATAATAATAAAAAGGCAAGTTTTACATTTCATCCAAATGCTTAAACTAGCTCTAAAGTCTTGGAAATGTATCCAACTCTCTATCGTGTCTTCCCTCCATCATCTAAAATACCAATCTGCCTTCCCTTGTGGCTAGCTGAAGGCCTTTAAACTATTAGTCATATTTCAAGGGGTGACACTGGAACTTTACACTTCTTTCCCTTACTGCCAAAATTGTCTACCATTGTTATTTTAGCAAAGGAATGAAGTAGTCTCTTTCGAAATATCACATATGCTAAAGACCTACATGAATACGAATAGCAGCAGAGATATCTAAACAGGATGTCTCTATGATGCATTGAAACAGGCTGGCAACTTTTGCAGTCAATCTGGTGCTTGCAATTCAGGCTGCTACTTCATACTATTATTGTGGAAAATCCTAAAGTTGTTTCCAAAGAAAACCAACATGGACTGGGAAAAGCGGATACACCAAGGTAATCATTTGTGAGCCTTTCATTTGTCAAACTGCTCAGAAGTCCTTTTGTAACACTAAAGAAGTGTCACTAACCAAAAAGATATGCAAGATATTGCCTAATATCAATTTATGATAATTGGAACAGATGTCTTCCCCACTCCACTGTCAAGCAAATACTTTTGTGGGCAAGTCTAAAGAACTGGGAGACAGGATCTTGAGTACCTTAGAAAGTGCAACAGAAAATACCTTCCATAAAAGCATATATTTCACTGCTGCTAAATAATATAATATTTGCCAACATTTCAAGATTCCTGACAATGTTGTTCTAATAATTACGCAGACCCATCTCACTGAAAAGATCAACTTAAGTTCTAACCAATTCAGCTCTTTCTTCAGCTATTGTCTCTTTCTGCTTTGGAATACTGTCTTGCCTTATGGGACACTTGTCATTGCTTAACTCTTTTCCTCCAAATATAATGATATAGGTTATAAAAAGATGGATTTGTCGATTAGCACTAACATATCCATAGAAAGAATGTGTATTGGAAAGAAGTTCTAGGCAGGAGTGAATTTCCCTGGCCTGCATTTTACGTGATAGATTTTCAGCATACAAGTGTTATTTATGCTCATAAATCAGCAGTAAAATTTTCTTGCAGGTATAAAGAGAACAAAAATGGGAAAGGGTTTTTGTTTGGCTTGGTTTTAGTTTTTAACTTTATTTTAGTCATACGCTTGCTCTTCTTTGATTAAAAGGCAACTAGAAAAAAGATGCACTAAATGAAGATCACATCAGCAGTGACACTTGTTTAAAGCATACTGTTGCAGCTCTGAGAAGATGAGGCATTAGGGCACAATTAGATAACTGAGCCTGTCTAAAGGGATCATACAGTATCCAAATTCCTTAATTTTAAGTTGTTGAGTAGGCATTTGTTGAAGGACAACAGGAAGGAGAAGTCCTGAAAAACCTGATGATTCCTGCAGATGGAAAAATTTGAGCCAGTCTATCATGTGCATTAATTAACAAATATCCCAAAATAAGCGCACATGATTTAATTTAGGAAGACATGCAAGCATATTATTGAGGTCAACACACTTTCAGGGTTCAAAAACATACCAAGTTAATTGAACAACAGGAAGCTATTAGCACATTAGAGTGTGCTATTCCTTCCTTTTTTGCCATGTACTGTAACTGCATCAATTACCTCAGAATATGTTTAATCAAGTGCAATTAAGCACCATATTATTTTAATGTTATTACAAGAAATTCAATAAATATTTAAAGAGAAATTTAAAAATGCTTTTCCAAATCCTGAAAATCCTTTTAAGCACCTGAAATATGAGGTCAAGGGAAAACAAAAATCTCAGTGTTTTCTTTTTTTTGTTTTTTGACCCTTCAAGGTATCAATGAGTGAAACTTCAGACATGTCAGGCTTGTCAGCTTAAGAATGGAATAAGAACATGCATATTAAAAGACTGGCCAAAAAAATTGAGGCAGAAAAGGCACTGCTTGAAAAAAAAAGGAAAACCAACAAAAGTAACACTGTCATTAAAGAAAATGTGACAGGTGATATCAACTGATAACTGAAGAGAAATTGCCTGCGCAAGCAAAATGTATTAAATACTAGATCAATGACATACTGATGCAGGGAAGTGCAAGGAAAGAATTAACCGACGCTAGAAGTGTTGTACCTGGTGCACAAGCAGTTTAGATGTGAATTTCTTGAATGCACTACTGTACAAGCTCAAGTAAGAAACCTGCTATGACATTTAATTTGTTCAGGCAACACTAGTCTGTGTCATAATATGGAAGCATTTCGTGTCACTCCCTTTTTCTCCAGCTTCCTGAAAAAAATCTGTGCAAGACAGTGAACTTTCTCTTTTAAAACAATGAGCAAAAGAGCACAAGCTTGCTGACAAACAAGCACAAACAGGGGCTGATTTTTTTTTTGTTTGGCTAGCATTAAAAAAAAAAAGAGATTTTTGACAAAATGTATGTCAACCATTACCTTCTTGTTGGTATAAGAACCAGTTTCATGGAGAACAGCAACTCTAAATGGAGGCCACCAAGTGTGGAATTCTTTTACCCACTGATGCATCACAGTCGCTGGACAAACAATCACTGTTGGACCCAATCCCTCATACCTAAAATAAAGTATTCAAGAACAATAACATTTAACATTAAATAAATACTCTATACAAAGTGACTCATCAAAAATACAGACACATTAAAATGACATGTTATTGTTCAAGTGGTATACGAGACCTAAGGAAATTAATTTGCACTTTATTTTTCTGGAAGTCTGTTTTTTAAGGGAAGATGAGAGGGGTACTGCCATAAGAACCTATCCTCTGAACAGTTAATGGATGCATCTATCAAGATAAACACAGAAATAGAAAGGCTCCAAACAATAAGGCATAAGGGAACTTCCTCCTGTGGTAATACGAATCAGGTCTGGGTGACTGCTGTTTCTATAAGAGAAAAGAAACATTAACAAACAACTATTTTATTACTTTTATTAAAAACAATGTGTAGTTAGTCTCATAAATGCACTTAAATGCAGGTGTTCTGCTTCATGTTAGTAATAAACTGTACTATTATTACCATAATTTACAGATATGGAAAAGACTCTAAAGCAGCAGAATATATCATCCATGGCAGTTGAGGTCTGGGCTGGGCTTAAACTGTCTCGTAAGTTTCTTATTCATAATCATACGATTGTTTCTGAGAATTACTAAGGACGTTTGAAACAGTCTTTCTGTATATTAGGTTCAGAGCTACTCTTCAGGTTAAGAAGAGAAAAATCTCCCACACAACAGCCAAACAAGAAATATTACCATCATGAACAAATACCAGCAGTCATATAGGAAGCACACTAAGTAGTGGTTACTAGTAGCTATTTTTCAAATATATTTGCTCTTTAAAAAACAGAATAAAATGACTTTCCAAGCAAATGCAATAGTTAGTTATCACATACTGATCTGTGCCTGGTGGACTAAGTGCTATTCAAGTGGTAATAAATAAACAATTCAGAACATCACAGTATATATTCAATATCACATGCATACAGCTATAAGGAAGGATTTCCCAAACACCATCAGTATCTTGCTTTAAAAAAAACCTTGTTAATGCGTTCAGAAACTGCTGACATTAAGAAATAATATTCTTTATTAAAAGCTTATACATATGCAAAATAACAACCTGGATGCTGCTTATCTCTTTCATTATGGAAAAAGCATTATATAACAACCTCACATAGCCTAATTAAAATCTCCCAGCAATCCAAGAGGAAGTTAGAATTTAGAGATGCAAAAAATAGCGTAAACTATGCTATAAATCCAAATAACCATTGCTACTGATCTATTTACAACAAAAAATTTAACTGCTCTTAAGAATATCTAAAGCAAGGAAGCCATCTTTCCCCAAATGTATTAGTTTCTTATTCTTCATGGGTAGTAACAATTTACCTCTGTTTATTCTCCTGGTTGCATCAAGCAAGCTCACATGCTGAGTTTGCCTGGGCTTTTTTAACCCCACTCAGCTTATATAAAGAGTTCACACTTCCTTTGATCAATTTTCAGAAAATCCACACCACTTGTCTGTTTGAAACCTCTTCTGTGCCTAGTTTGGCTCTAGTCACTTTCCACTAGCCAACATTTGATTCTTGTCTCAAGAGCTTTTATTTATTGACATAAAAGAGTCATCTAATGTCTTCCAGTCTGTGCTGTTTCACAAAACTAAAGAAACCATGCACTTCTGCTTGCTACATTTAGGAGGCATCCTTCATTCTTCTTATCACTGCAACAGATATGCTCTGCTACCCTTCCAGTTTACATCAGTTTTCCTTGAACAAAGGTGACAATGATAATACTCCAAAACAAAGTTTTACTGGTACTGTATACCAGGATACTAATACTGCCCCATTCCTACCACAAATATATTAATTGGATGTTATTAGAATTGCAAACAACACCTATTCCTGCAACTTACTACCAAGAGAAAGGAAGACGTAGTCATACTATATTTATAAACTTCAAGTATTTTAAAAATGAGCAGCGGAAGACAATCTGCATTATAACCAGCTATACTGCCAAGCACCAGCAAATACCTTCAAAATGAAACTGAAATGACAAATAAAACCTAGCAAAAATAAAAGAACTGAGCAGCAAGAGCAATGCAGATTTTCTGGGGCAATGGATTTTTATTTAAGCACCACGGGAATTAATATCTCTGCCACTCATAGTAGAGACTGAGCTTTAAAGAGCACACTTGAGTAAATAATCAGTGTCTAAGCTTTTCAGCAGATGTTTTCATCTGATCTCTCAAATAAATGAAGCAAAGTTTGCAATGAATGGTAACAACTTTGTTAAACAAAATAATGTATTTGGAAACAAGCTAACTTGTGGATCCCCAAGCCCTCCAACAGGTTTCAACAACAGATTTCACCCTAAATAACAGCCTAGAGATGGGTTTCTTGAAGTTTGCTGCTGCTTTGTTTTTTTCTTGTGAAGGGACCATTGGCCTGCAAGCTGTTGCTTTGTTCCAACTCTCTCAGCTTGCCTAACAAAAGACCTTTCCCTCTCTACAAATCTTCCTTCCCTTATATCCTTACTCCACCATAGCTGCAGCACTTCTACTGATCCTCACAACATTTGGCTTTCCCCAGCTGTACGGCTCCCTAACTTGTAAGTTATACTTCATGTAACAAGTATTACCTTACTTCAGCTAGTCTTCAGGCTCCCTCAGAATCAGAAAAATTAGATTATATGTTGGCCTTTAAAAATTTTAATATAGTTTCATTGCTGTATCTTAGGTCTTAAGGGGTAACTGTGCAACGATGTCAAGAGATGATCCTGAAGGATTTCCATCAACTCAGTGGTTCTCCAAATGGGTCAGGGAATATATCTACACAAAATAATCTGTACAGTAGCATCCTTAAATCAGGCAGCCGTATCAAAGTAAATTAGCTGGCTTGAGTGATGGAGGATCTGGATGGTTTTTAAACTAAAGGCTATAGTAGGAAACCACTAGAAAAAAAGTTAGCAATATTTTCTCTTTAAGGAATTATTTTACAATTTACATATATGCTGAACGTTGATTTAAATATGCCTCTATATAAAGTTAATTATTTTTGTTTAGCATAGTACTGCAATATTTGCTTGACTGCATGTAGTAATTTACATCAGGTAAACAGGCCAACAGAGCTATAAAAAAATCAAGTATTAATCTTGTATGCATTTGTAAATCCAAGGACACCAACAAGTATCTTTTCCGGTAATTTCATCTATGAAGAAGGAATTTAGAGCATTTTCAGTAATTAAAAAGCATAAAAGATCTCATAAGAAAGGCTAGTTACTCTAACATTTTGAAAAGCAACAACAACATCAAAAAAACCCAGATGGGAGTTCCTTTGTATAAGTTACCTCTTTACTATAACTACTATTTTTTTTTTGCCATGGATAATTCTGTGCCGATCACAAACTCTAGCTTTCATTGCAACTCAGCTTGCTACTTCCTGTAAAGCATTTACCTGGTGGCTTGCCAGAACAAGTATTTTAATGTAAAATTTAATAAATGGAACTACAGGTATTACAGCTAATTTAAAATTCCATATTGTGTAAACTATTGATATTAATGTAATTGAGTTTGTAAACAATCCATTTGTGGAAGCTAACCTTAGACACTGTATTGACCCAAAATACCTAGTGCGGCTCATCTGCAAAATGAAGCATCAATGCCTGGAATTCATTAAAAGTGTTACATGTTTAATTTTTCCTGCCCTACAGCTCCATTGTCTCGTAAAATTTTTCCTTTGATGTCCCCCACTAAAAGAATTAAAGGAATATTGTAATTGAAATGTCATTAATAATTCACAGGACCCTCCTCCACCAGCAATACATCTGATGAAATATTAATTGAGCTCCACAGACTGACAGTCTGCAGAGGAGCACTTGCCTGTAATTTGAACCACGAGTCCTGATCTTGCTGTAGCTCAGACCTGCCAAGAAGGCAATTATCTGGATGGTCTTGCCCAATCCCATCTCATCTCCCAGAATTCCTCCTGCCTGCTGGCAGTGCAATTCCCAGAGCCACCTAACACCTGTCTGCTGGTACCTAAAACAAGGAAAAAGAAGATGGCAAACGTTTGACAGTACAGATCATAACAGAAAGTACTCATGAATTAATCATTTGGCAAGGTTCTCGTACTAGTTACAGTAACATGCTAGATGTGTGTTTTACATGAGTGCTGTATTTACTAGGTCATACATTTTTGATGCATGCAGACATTACATGCGACTTTCATTCTTTATGCGACACTAAAACATTTCTAATTAAACTGATAGTCATGGTAATTAGAGGGTATTTTATTTCATGTATATTTTAAGTGTTAAAAGCAACTTGGAAAGCTACTCTAACAAAGCATTATCTTTTTCAGATGAGATGACATGTAAGGGTCTAGTAAATTATGTTATTTGGAACATACACCTTGAACTGAAGGCAAAGCTTGACTTGTAATAGGTACTCCACTATGAAAATAGACCACATCTGCCAAAACATGCTTTCTTTTTACATAAATTCATTTAATAACATTTAGTCTCTTTCAATGAAGAAAAAAAGCCAACAAGGCAAAACATTTTGGAAGGGAAAACAACAGAAACTATTCCAGTGATTGGGATGCAGCAGAGCATTATTAAGTGAGAGTATCTGGACAGTTTCTAGTTCCAGTCATTCACTGGAAATTGTATAAGCAACAACGTAAAATACATTCCAATTAAAAGATATAGACTAGAAAGCAAGATTTACATTGGCAAGTAAATAGGTGGCTGTAAGAATCCGTACTTCAGACATGCTTTTTTAATAATGATATGAAATAGTGAGACCAGTAGGAATAAACAGCATGTGTGTGGGTTAAATTGAAAACAGAACAGAAAGAAATGAAGTGACAGTATATTTAAATTACAATTAAAAAAAAAAAACCCAACCCAACAAACCAACCCCAAACCGCACAGCAAAGCCAAACACATTTCGGCACTTTTGTGTCTTGTAACTTAGAGGAAGAACAAGGTTACTGATACCATTTTCTTGATGAAATGCATTACTGGAGTGCAGAGAACAGCAAAGTGCAAAACACTTTTGTTTTGGCTTGTTTTACGAAATAAGGATTGCTCATTTCAGCACATTGTCTTGTGTACATTTCAAAAATCTTGTTTCATTCTTTGAACGAATAGTATTTAGGACTACTGACAGCTAATGACACGAGTGTCTACAAAGTACTATTAAAAATCAATTTACAATGAGTTCTACGCGGATTTAGAGGATGCCGAACAGAGAAAAGCAACTTGAGTAGTTAGAAAAAGATGATCAAAGAACACATCTAATGGTTCATACATCATACTATCTGGTGGCATCTCAAATGCATTATTATACCAAGCAGCCCTTAAAAAGAACCTATTATTAGAAAAAATGCAGCAATCTAACCCCAACTATGAAATGGCTTGCAGGATTAGCTATGATTGGGTTAAGATGCTACCATTACTGCACTTCATGAAGAACAAACATTTTCTAACAGAAATACTGAAGAATTTGAGAGCACATTAATTCCAGACAGAACTCTAATTCCAGTCAGAAACTGCTTCCACACACTAATGTCCAGTATGTCTCTTCGGAAGACAGCCATTCAAGACTTCCTGGTATATTATTTCTTAGGCTTATACCCAGTACTTAAAATCTAACTGCATTTATAGGCATCTTTCTTCTGAGAAAGCTTCACAGCTAGAATTAAGTTTGTGAAAAATTCTGCTCCGAGGTTAATTTTTATCATTACATGGAGATAATAAATTATTGTTAATGGTGCTTTCATTGCACCAATTTTTAAAGTTTGTTTTTCACTTCAAAAATACCATGGAGGTAAAATAAAAATGTTGCCTGCTCTTCCAAAATAGTTACATTTGGACTGTATTTCACATGAGCAATCATGCTGTCCTGTGATGTGTCTCTCAAAATTCACCACAGTAGCTAGGAGAGTTTAGCTGAGTTTTTGCTGAGACAAAAATTGCATTTTCAGACATACAAGGGAAATCACATATTGAAAGCAAATAAAGAAGAAACCTGATTCATGCTACTGCTGAACCCAGGACAATAAGACAGCATTATCTCAGGCTAAGTGCAGACGGTATAAGCCAATGTCCGTAAGTCACTCTTGTTCACTATGTCCAGTTTTGTTCCACAGCAGCACCAATGACATTCTTGCTGAATGTTTCAAAGCAGACAAGTATACAGGGAAGAAACAGACTGTCCACTTTAACAGGCTTTCAAAAGAACAAACTTAAAGAGTCTACTATTTCTACTGTGAGCTACCTTCTTTGGAATTCAATTCAGATATGCAGACAGATCACTTAGAGTATACTGATATCCACCTCCTTGGGTCAATATACTTCCATGCTTTGTACTAAACTTGCTCAGAACTCAGTTTAATGCCTATTGACTATGGGCCTTCCAACACTGGAGATTTCAGCATTTAAGTTACAAGTCAGGCAAATCATTCAACAAAATTGATCTTTCTAACCACTTAAAAAGTTTTGCCAACTGACTCATGCTTGCAGGGATACCCTTCATTAGTGAGGCTGGTATCTCTAAGATTAATTTTTAGTTGTCTGCTTTACCTTAATTCTCTTTGGGTTGCTCAGACCACACACATCCATTCTCTTCTGCACTACCTTCATATAAACAACTGGAGACCACATATTGGCTGTGTATGGTCCTGGAAACCAAGTCATTAATTCAATTCAATTTCAGAGCTAGTGCTTCCCTTCTGAGGGACTGCAGGACAACAGTAATAATTTCTTTGAGGTTAAGGCTAAGTGGTCCTGTTGAAAGGGATACCAGGCACACCCATTATGAACCAGGGCTTTCTACTCCACTAATTGTAAGATTCTAGAGGGTTAGCTTTTCAAAGAAAAGCCATGTTTCCTGCTGTGTGAAATGTTGCCAACAAAAATGAATTAAAGTCTGCTACACATGGAATTTCAGGGAGAGATGATGGATATTATTAAGTTAACTTGTCAGTTGCTAGCTTGTTTGGGCTGCCTTTTGTAAATAGCTTTTTGAGAGGAACTTGAAAGTGTTACTGGGCACCATGGTCTCAAAAAAATAAAACAGAAAACAGTCATGTCCAAATCTGTAATCCAGCATTAAACAACTGACGAATAAGCTGTAGTGTGTTTTCCATCTACTGAAGTAATTACGGAAGCACTTTCCATATTTTAAAATCTTACTGGACAAAATATTCCAGACTATTTTATAATATGAATTATAAGTAGTTACTCTGAGTATTTATTTAAAAAGTTGTCTTTTTTTTTTACTGGCAGAAAATTTCATTCATTCTACCCAGTTATAAAACCACCTACATCTCTTGTTTTCATCTACCACAACTTGCCAACACCTTACGCTTCAAAGCTATTCTAGCACTCCACACCTGAATTAAAAGCAACCACTTATCAATAAAGAAAGCCTTTACAAAAACAGACAAGGAGAGCTTCCTAATTTATAGTGTAACTAATATGCATTCACAATATTCACATCAGCCATTTATCACCTGTATTTCCATGTAATTGCATTTTGTGTCTGTAATAAATTAGTTTCTTTGTGGTTTAATCCTGGAACCTTTTTAAAGAAATAATCCTACAGAAACAACAGAAGTAAAAGTTGAGGCACTACTGAAGTGAATGATGCCCAAAGTAAGTGTAGAAGTTACAGTGAAGGGCATCCAGAAATCACCATGACTATTACTGCTACTATTATTAACAGCATATAGAAGCATGATGTTAAAATAGAGTACACAATACATACTTAAAAAGCTTTTTGAAGAGAAATCCTGGGACTTTGAAACCCTCTTCAAATTCAGTGTCACTTTCTTCAGAAAGTTCCTCAGCTGTTTGATGTTTGTTGTCTTTCAAACGTTCTTTTTGCCATCTCCTAGAATGACACAAGGATTCAACATTCAATCATGGCATAGAAAAGATTCCATATGGAAACTATACTGAATTTTTGAACAGGTAAAAAACAAACCAAAATGCATTCTCCAGTGTCACATTTAAATAGCAATATTCTGGAGGAGAGAACTACGGAAGTACATGCTCAAAAACTAATAAACACTTTAGCTGTCTTGATTTATATCCTGACCTAACTAGCCAAAAGGAGGGAGACAGAAGTCACTGTTAAAATTTTTCCTCAAATAGCTTCCCAAGAGCCAGCTACTCTTCCTGACATTTTGCACTACCTACCTGGCAAACAAACCAGAAGATACTTTAAAACATCTCAAGCATTGCTTCAAGTCCTTAAGATTTCAGCCATACTCTTATGTAGCTCAGTAATTTCAAAGCAGGTACAACTGGTACAATACCACAACAGCACCGTAACTCCTTTCAGTCTCATAAGAGAAGTGCCTTCTCCACTACAGAAAAACACTGTCAGCTAAAACTGCTTAAAATCCAATTTGATTCAAGGTTTCTACCTTGAACTCATCAGTGAATAAAAAAAAAAAATAAAGACAATAAAGGTCTAGCGTTCTCTTTGTATTTGTTAACTGCATAAGCATTCTGGGGGAAATTAAACCAGTGGTGCCTATCTTCTTAAGGACACTTCTCTGCATTTTCTCATATGAAATGAGGTGAAAACACTAGAAGTGACTTTTCTTGCTGTTAGGTCAGTCAAAATCAACTTCCACAGGAACTAAAAACTTAATCACAGTGGCAGCATTGATAAGAGTTTCTCTTGCCTTCCTGACCACTTACTCCAGTGACATTTGAACTTCCACACAAAGGTTTCTGCATCTCTGGCAAACTTGTTTAAAAAACACTTGGGTCAGGAACAAGAGAACAGGGGACAAGTTCAACACTTTGTATATAAATCACACAATCATATGACCTTTCTCAAGAAAGTGAGCTAATTATAGCAGGCTTCTACATCAGCTTTTCACTAGCATCTTTTGAGAGAAAACAGTCTGCCCTTATGGAACCAGTCACAAACTTGGAACTGTGGTATTGTTTTAATATGTGAAAATAAACACCACCGTCTCCAAACATACTCAAGTTAACAGTAACTGCCAAAAATGACTGCACTGAAAAAACTAAGCCAACGTGACACTGGACAGGTGTAGTGAGCCAGTTTCACTGGAATATATTTTGATCTGTTAAGTCAGCAAGTTTTCAGAATCAAAAAACATGATAGAGGAAAAAAAAAGCAGCATATGCAAGCAAAAAAACCAAGAGGGATAGTCTTCAGTTTTCTCATTAAAAACTGATGAGCTGCTAACATTTATAATCAATTGTTCTTATTATATGAAATTGTGTATCAAGTAGTAAAAAACCCCGAACAATTTACTAAAAATATATGAAGTGTCAAAGTTTTCCCCACAGATACTTTTACCTATCCCTCCTAACACAAGAATAGAAATCTCTACCTTAGATTAGCAGTTTCTTAAATGTTTGGTTTAGGAAAGTAGAGTCTAGAAGAGTCTAGCAGGCAGATACGATACATTCTAAGGCCATATAATAAAAATGCATTTATTTTTGTTCAGTACTACAATGCTGTGCTAGATGCTCAATTATTATTCTGAGTTCCAGAAAAAGATCAACGATTCAGACTGACAAATGTTGACAGCCATTGCTTCAAACTGTCATTACTGGAACTGAGACATATCAGAACTTAATTATTTTATCTGAGTTATGACAAGACGCAAACCAAGGAAGCATACTGCTACTTACCACACTAAAATCAAAACAGTTGTACATTACAAAGCTTTCAAAGTGACAGCTCAGTAAAGAATCCACACTAAACTCATGCAGGCCAATAATTTGTACAAGAGATTGTCTAATTCTATACTCCAATACGAATTGTCACTAGCCAACAGCGGAGCTTCAGTCTCCCCTGGGAAGAAACAGATTGCCCTCTAGTGTACATACAGAAAAAGTGATCCAACAGCAACCAAAAAGCCAGTTTCTGAGATCAGCTCGTTGCTGTCCAGGGATTTATTTTTTAGGCTCTTCACCTTGATATAACTCCATATTGCCTGCAAGAAGTGCGATCAATGTTGGGATTTCTCTTAAAATTATTAGATATTTAGAAAAGATAGATGTCTAGAATTTGAACTAATGAATCACACAATTTTCCTAAATACAAGCTGATTTTATATACACTGCATATTACTTTACTGAAGTTTATAATTATACAACCTGTAGTATTGAAGGCTCTAGTGCTACTACTATTCTTCCAGAAGTCTGGAGGATTTTTTGCCCTCAACTAACAGTTCACAGAAAAAGCAGCAATTTTTTGTTACCACTAACAACTTTCAAAGTTTGAAGAAGCTATTCAGTATTTGAAAGGCTGTGAACTTAAGGTAAGACGTTTCCATTAAGATATTCTACACTAGAACTTCATTATCTTCTTTAGAGAAGTGTAGATATCTAAATGGCTGAAGCAATGGGTAGATAAACACTATTTGCTAGACAAGAGCAGTCAGTCAGTTAATCACTCTGGTCCTGTACCTTTTCCCAGAAATGAAACTTTGTAGGCAAAACCAGCAGTAGCTTATATTTGACTTAAGTACACAGAAACATATTGACTATTTGGTCACTATATTCCTTACGCACCTCAATTTAACATCATTAGTATGCATAATGAATCAGAAAATACAGGTTTTGCTGTGCCACCAGAGCCTCTTGAACATAAAAGTATGACCTTTGAGAAATCTATTTTATGTTGTCCATGGTCACAGACACAAATATAATTTTATCCTGCAAGTGCAGCACGAAAGCCATATATCATACAATTAAATCTTTCTTAATATAAGAATGTATTGTGATACTAAGCCCATTTCCCACTTACTGCAATACCCTAGAAAGAAATTCTGCAGTTGAAACAGTAATGAGTACAATTTGATTTTTTTTTTAAAATACAGTCAGGAACGAAGCTGAGTGTTTAATATAGTTTGCATTTGTGAAGTACAATATGTTTTCTATTTTATATAGCTAAGAATCCCTTACAGATTATTCTAATTCGCTAAATTGAAGCATTCAGCATTACTTTTCTGATCTAACTTTTTATGGTCTATATGGGTGGATTTAATTGGAATGTCCTAACAGATGAAATACATGCAGTTAGTACCACAAGTCTCCATAAGTAAATTAAGACTGATGTAGACAATTACACACTTGAGCTTAGAATGAAAGGTGTACTTGGCAAGTGAGCCAAAATATATCTTCATTTGTGTCTTGGTTTTGTCATTTTAAAGAGCAGTTAGGATGCTCTAAGAAAGTATCTTTCAGGAAAGGTAATATTTAATCCTTCTTTAATTTATAACTCTGAAACATCAAGAGATTCAGTGACTCAGATACTTCAAAGACGGCTAGCACATGAAAACTCATCTGATTTGAGAAAAACAACTTATTTCAAAGCAAATTTTATTTTTGGTTTGATTTCTTGTATCAATTACTTTGTGCATTGATGACCACAACTTCCAGCTTCTCAGATGCTTGGATATCACTTGGGATATATGGAAAGAAATAGCTTTGCTTCTGAGCACTTGACAGCAATTGAAGGATTCAAACAACTGTACTCCAAAACTATACAGAATACACAAGACAATGCAGATATGGCACTTATCTTCCAAAACATGTAATTCCTTTACTGAAGCAGCAGGCAGTTACGCACTGACAACTGCTATGGTAATAGTGATCAAAAGACTGATCATTTTTTGACTCCAAGCTATAAACTTATGTAGATAACGTACTAGTGATGTCAAAAATGTAACATATAAACTACTTATTTCATAAACAGCAAAAATTACTTGGTTATACATATGTTTTGCATTTCAGTATATGAAGAGGAAAACTTCAACATGCAAAAGAAAAATAAATTTTGGAAAGTTGCAGTTTCCACATCTGCAAAATCCTGAGAATAACACAAGAAAACCATGCAGCAGTTTTCTTACTGAGAACAAAAAAAAAAGGTTAATTTCCTATATATTTAACCTGCATACCAAAGTTACTTTTATTTTGTGATCCTATGCCAAAGAAGCTGAAGCCAAGTGCATTTTCACTCATTCCATAGACTATAAAGAAGCTGGCTCCACCATGACATGACCATTCCACCTGGCAGAAGGCAACAAGTCAAGATTCCACCAGCACCAGTTCTGAACACTTGCAGACCAGGGTGGTCACTGTTGAGTATGACAAGATTTACATCGATAATATACATGTTGATAGGAATCAAGTTTCTGAGACCTTTCGCACCATCTTAGAGATCTGATCCTTTGGCTCCAGCTGGCAATAGCCAGTATGAAGGACAGATGGGAATGATGATATGCTACTTTGCTCTGAATCTTAACCTTTTACATGCTTTATGTTATCCCATTTAATTACCTTACTCTCCATAATCTTGATGTTCTTTGCAACTGGTCATTACTCTTGCAAGCTATGATTCACCTCAGACATTAACTTTTTAAGAACAGATTTTTCCCCTGCATGTCTGCAGAGCAGCATGACTCCAGTAACAGTAACTAGAGAAAGGCAAGACCCACACAAGGGGAATGAACTGAAATTACTGAGTGTGAGCTAAATTCTGTATAGCCAGCTTTTCCTTTTTCATATTCCACTGATCTCATTTTGCTTTGAGTATTCAGACCGACCACCACCAGTAGCCTTTAGAAAGAAAGGAAAGAGCCAGGTGCTCTCCCACCTGCCCTGTTTACTGCGGATAACACTAGCTCCTGTAATGAAAGCAGTCTCTTGTTCTAGAGATGCTCTGCAGTCCCACAGTCAGCTAATTACCATGCTTTAACAACATCAGTGTAGCTTCCCCTTAACACAGACCAATCTCTTCAAGTCCCATCTGTGAAAAGTTTTAATGTTAAGGAAACTAATTTTCAATCTTTAAGAGTGTATTTGGCAGCAAGCACAAGACTAGATGTTCAGAAGACTAAAGTAATCCTAAAGGATTTTTCCCCTGCCTCTCTCAGGAGTAAAATATACCATAATCTCACCCATTTGTTTGCATTCAAAAGTAAAACTGACATGAAACAAGATATAAATGTAAGCAAATGACAGCATTTCTATAACATTCTTAATATGTTTCTTAATTCACTACATTTTATTTTCTCATGGTATTTCCCATAATGAAGATTACCTGGGGATGTCAGCATAAAAACATCAATGTGGACAGCTGCAGCTTAACAGCCACAATAACTGTAGTTATGAAATTTTTAAGAGATGTAGTGTTTTGGTAGCAATTACAGTTATTGATATTTCTAAAATTCATTTAAGCTTTTATTGTAACTTTAGTAACCAAAAGAAATGTAGTCTATGATATGACTTTGCTAAGGATAAATTGTCACAATCTTAACGTTATTAAAAAACGTGTCTGAATGAATTTAAACTGTGAGTCATATTAAAACTTTCAATCAAAATAAATTACTCTTGATGAAAACACTGAATTAAAAATGATTTAATATTGGTCTAATTTAAATGTGAGGAATACAGTTTTATTCAATAAAATAGTAAATA
Organism: Melopsittacus undulatus; assembly: GCF_012275295.1. NCBI lineage: Eukaryota > Metazoa > Chordata > Aves > Psittaciformes > Psittaculidae > Melopsittacus > Melopsittacus undulatus. The sequence continues at coordinate 93,131,902 of NC_047530.1, forward strand.
TTTCACCAATTAAGTACAATTAGTTAATGCACTCAATAAAAAACATTTATTTTTGATCCTTTAGACATTGTTCAGATTAGTCTCTTACCACAAACTATTCAAGAGCAATAAACTATGCTTTAACCTTGAAAAGCAGCATCCCAGGATTGCAAACCTATTGTCTTATATCAGCTCCTAAATGCCTTTGTAATCTGGGACCTGAAAGTGAAATTGGGCTCTTCCTACCTGACGTTTTGCTACCAGTTATTCTACAGCTGTGAGTACCTCTGCTATCAGACTATACCTCTTACTCCACAGCAAGTCAGGCTTGATTCCTCCTCTGATACAGCTTCATTTAAATCCATAAGATTCTATATTTTCATAGAAATGTAAAATTCAAGTCTCCAAAGCATTAACCAAGTTTCTGTGTTAGGCCTTGCCACTATATCAATCACCTTTCACTGGCTGCCCTAATTTATGTCCTTCCTTTCACTGTAGAGTAGCTGTTTTCAGGTTGAAATCCATGATTTTCTAGAGGATTATAAAACTATTTGAAAGACATTCACTAAGAGTAATTAATTAAAAGTAAGCATGTGATCAACAAGCTGAAGTTCACTATATGACACTCAACCCTTATACTAGAAAACATGCCCATGGTTAGACAACACTTAACAATAAATCAACTATTTTAGTGATCTTGAACTTTTGATTCCAGCATGTGCACACGTCTTTCTAACTTCACTGACACGTCTAGTTAGCATTTTTAACAGCTTAAAAAAATGACACGTTTGTTGCCCCTTCAAGACGTTTTTCAGGTATTTGTGAAAATGGAAACATTGCTTAGTCTTACTGCTAGGGACTCAACAGCTATGCTATCAGTAAACATCTCAACAGCACACTGTAGCTACAGTTATACAAAGTTAAAAAGTCACAGATGAGCACAGGGTGTTTCAGCTGCCATTTTAAAAAATGGCTTGCGTTCTTAGCTGTTTTCCCCACCTAACATACTGCATTCTCCTTAGAAACTTCAGTTTAATACCGCAGGTTACCAGAGCAACAGAAAATACCACTACTACTATTTCTACTACCATCATCACTGTCTCTTTAGATAAGGGTATTGTTACCCTCACTCTCATCCAGCATAAAGAGAGGAAAATCACTGTTTAACAGATCAGCTATTTTAGACTGGACTAACAGCAGTATAAATGTCCAGTCTCCATTACTTATGTCTTGTAATGTAAGTTAAGCAAGAGATATCACGTGCTAATAATAAAATAATATAGATGTAAAAAAATTAAAAGGACAAGTTTAAATTCAAGAGATCCTTTTAATACTGATTTTCAAATAAATCTGTTAGCCATATAAAGTATATGTAAATGCCTCACATTTTGCTAAATGAACAGATTCTACAAAAATAGTATGCTACTAATTTATTCAAATGATTTCTTCTTGACTAGTAAACTACTTAAAGCTGAAAACTAAGCATCTCACCCAATCCCAAAGATTTCTCTCCCAATGGAAAAGTGTTCTCCCTCTGAAGGCAGAGGGCTTTGTCCACTTGCAACGTAATTTTGCCTATGAACAGAGGATGTAATTTTTTGTTGTTGCTGAAAAGTAGGTATATTATCTACAGACAGAGGTAGTCCTTAAGTATAAAGCTGTCAATTAATTATTAATTATTTTAGGTATACTCAATTTTGGGCACATTCATAGTTCTGCAAACAATGAACATGATGATCCACAAATAACTTATTACTGAAAGATCTGTAACAATCAGAAAAATCTAACAGCAAAGTCCTAGTAAATTAAAGGTATGTCTTATTCTGGCTTGCTTTCCTTACTTTAATTCTTAGCAGTGTATTACAATCACTGCCCCTTGCATGTTCAACATCATTTGTTAATGTTATTAATGAAAATATCTAGGACTAACCTTAGTCTCTGTTTATAATAGTCTTCATCTCCATCATCTCTCCATCTCTTTACTTTGCGTTTCTTCAATGTATGCTCTTCGTCCTCAGAGCTTGGAAAGAAACTGGCATCATCTTCAGATTCTTTAAAACCTCTCTTTACCAAACATTTTCTTTTTCTTGGCAAATTCCTGAGTTCATAATCAGAATCACTCTCAGCATGAGAAGATGCCTGCTTTTCCTCCTCTTCTGTTGCTTCTGGATCAAAGAGCTCCTCATCGGGTACATACTCAGACTCTTCACTATCACCCTCCTGTTCACGCCTGGACTTCTTGGCCTCAGGGTATTTCTTTTCTCTTGGAATCTCTGCCTTGGACTGAATCTGAAGGGCATGCTTCTGAAGTTTCCTAAGGTGTTTTTTTAAGCGCTTATCTGTTTTTGACAGAGGTTTACACCCTTTTTCCTTTGTAGCACATGTGGGAGCTATGCCCTGAACAGTTTTGGCTTGTAATTTCTTCTTTGCTCCTTTGCGAAGGGATAATTTTTTTCTTTCAGAAGACAGCTTAGCTTGGTCTGCTAAGTACTTTTCAAAATCAGATGCTTCATTTAGCATTAATTGTCGTGTTTTCCTCTCTGGCTTCTGAGTTATTTTAGTTCCAAATGGAGTCATCTGACCAGTACGAATAAGCTCTTCCCACTCTGTTTCCTGAACAGGCATAAGCATACTGCCAAGACATGATGGACCAGGTTCTACAACAAAAATCAGAACATCCATCATGCCTTTAACACATTCTCAGTAACTCAAACACAGGAAGGAACAAGGGTGTTTTTGTTTCTTTCCTTCCTTCCCTCCCCCCCTGTCCCAAGCTGTGTATGCATTCAGTTCAGTTTGTGAATGCTCCATCCCTGGATGTGTTCAAGGCCAGGTAGGACAGGCCTTGGAAAACCTGGTCTAGTGAAGGGCATCCCTGCCCATGGAAGGGTGTTGGAACCAGATTTATCTTTGAGGTCCCTTCCAACCCTAACCATTCTACAATAACTTAGAAGCCCAAATTATCATACATAATACTTGAAATTCAAAAAGAAAAAACCCAACAAAACATAAGGTCCAAAACTTCAGACTGTAATTTTTACTTCAAATTACTTCTTGAACTTAACATAGGAAACATTTCACATGCTATCAAAATGCAGGTCCTTCTGAAACAAAACACAGCAGAAACTACCACAAAATTACAGTCTGCCATGGCATATGAACTCTAATGTGCTCCCTATGCTACCAATTCAAATCATGCCACCATGTTCAGTACACGAAATCATTACGCTCCATATGCAGTAACATTATCCATTTCTATTTTATTATTCCTTTTTCAGTCCTATCCATAAGCTTGAAATTTGACATTTCCATTACCATACCAGGACAAACACAAATCTTACAAAATATGTAAGACTCTCTCCCCACATGCTTCAAAAAAAAGGAAAAAAACCTCACCTTCCTACTCTACAAAACTATTAGGATTATGACTTTAAAAATCAGATTGGCTGCACAGCACATCGTCATAAAAGAGCATTTTAGTTAAACTACATGCGCAATTCACGACAGATATTAACACAAACTATAACTGTTGTCTGAAACAAAAGATGGGAAAAAGCTCTTAAATTCAGGAAGCTGAAGAGGATTTCAGCCTGAAATCTGTTATTAGGATCCAAAATTTTAAAACAACCGCATAGGAACTGCCAGCATGGCATACTACTGCATATGGTCTCGTTTAAAGAACTGTATCACCAAAACCTGTGTAAAAAGTAAGAATGATGCATCAGGCATGAAACTCCTCCCTCTTCACCCCCTTAGTTTCTCCAGATACTGGAGCTGCTTAACTCTATTTTTAATGTCCTAGCCTCCATTCACTTCCTAGTTACTTGATCATACTGTGTGCCTGAGTTATACTACGTGAACCCATGCAAAGAAAAAGGGTTAAGAATGCTTTTCTACTAAGAAAAGTTTACTGAGGTTTTGAGTCCTGTAAGTTTTGCTGAATCAAGAAGGAAGCATGAGCTTCTGTGAGATCTGGAATTGACTCCGGACACATCTGCAATGGACAAGTTGCGTGAAGACTTTACATCTCTTCAAACAATGTAACTCAAAAGTGAAGAGCAGATGTCAATGGGGTCCAAACTTGCCTTGCAGAATACTGCAGGTTAGTGACTAGGGCCAAGACCCAGCCAAACTGGAGTTACAAAATCCAAGCTCAGTTTGCAGACAGCAGTGAGAAAAACCACCTTCTGAATTACTGAGAGAATACTCTCGTTTGGAAGAAGCCTTATTTTTATTTATTTATTTAAAATCAGTGCAGCCTGACAAAAAGAAGCACTTCCACCTTCCACTTCTAGTGATACTTCCCAACAGTAAGAAAAAACAATTTTGTTAATGCTGATTGATAGCATCCAGCATACAGAATGTAATTCAATCATGATGTTAGTCATCTTTATCAAATTAGCTGTGAAAAAATGTTGGGATTTCCAATTTATTAAGCCCAATACTCTAATGTGCCTCAGCCATCCCTACTGAGCTGAACATGGATTAACATCCATTTTTTAAAACTTCCCACATGAATATGTCAAGATCTGCAAGTCTGCAGGTGCACAAAATAAGCATTCTTAACTCTGCCTTTGAAAACAAACCACTGAAATGCATTTCCTTATTGGCAAAGATCTCACAAACTAGCTTCAAACAAAGAAAGGCATTACATCAAAGCAGAACAGAACTTTCATCCTTCTCCCATACCTTCATCTTCCTCGAATTCAATCTCATTTACTTTATCAAGAATCTCTGTTCCAACTAGAATTGCTTGGAGGCGCTTTTGTTTTGCTTTTATCTTCCTTAGCTGTTGTTCCTTGAATCACAAGTAGATACATAATTTAGTTTTAATTTGGTTCATAACCATGATTTCCTTTTAAACAAGACTTACATTACTACATTTTCAGTATTTTTCCTAAGAATCTCATATTCATATGTTCACAGTATGGCATTTGAAACAAAAAAGTGCAAAGAAGTGTCACCCAGCATCTGTAGGTCTCCAACCAACATAACACACACAATTTTGTGTGTGCAATCTTCTTACATGTGCAGTAAGAGCAGACTGTTTATACACCCAAATTTCATGTGCACATTACACATTTTTCTGTATATATTTTGAGGTAATTTTATGAATGTGTCAGTTTTAGTGAAGGAAGCCCACTATGCAGATTAGTGAGATGCACAGAGAACATCAAAAGATTTATGTTTCACAAGACTGGGTTAATGGTTAATAAGCCACTAAAACCAGCTATAAGACTTAATAAGACCTATTTATCATCCCAGAAGTTTTGGAATGTTTTGGTAGAAAGAAACTGAAATTGTAAATTAGTCCATCAACCTAATACATGTTTGTACACACTTAATTCAGGAGTGGTAACATCTAATTTATCAGCAAAAACTATAAAGTAGAATGACTTTAAAAAAATAAGTGAAAAAAATCATTACAGATGCTGTAACAAGTACAGTTCATTACTGCTATGAAAATAATTCATAGCTAGCTCTTCTGCTACACCTTTTATCCAACTGCAGTATTCTCAACTGTGTATTTTACTGGTGACATTGCATTTCCTTGGTGTTGCTAACTTTAATTTATGAAACTGATGCAGAGGGTTGATCAATGTACAGGGGGGTTGTACAAGGGGGTTGCACAAGGGGGGTTCCAACCAGTAAAACAAAGACATGAGCAACGTAGCTTTACTTATTTGTAACTTTGTTACTCCATTCTCTGGAAATACTTCCCTATCTAGAGAGGCGCATACTTCACTAAAAAACAATTTCATGGCAAAATGAGCAATTTTTTTTGTTTTCTTATTGGTGACAGTCACTAGCCTGCCCATGCCCATAAGCACTTTTCAAACCACAAAGGGCAAGTATATTAATGCGTGGTACAGTGTATTATCTCCAGTGTATGCACTATTATCCTTGCTACCAGAGTACTTTATATCATAAAACACTTGCTGTATGACAGCTCTAAGGAAATAGCTGTCTTGTACCAGTCATTAATTTCCCATTTGTCTCAATAACAGAAGAATTCAGTTTTCTTTAACCATTTTTTCTACTACTACAAAAAGAAAAGTACTGAAAGTCACTTCTCCATGCAAAAAGTAGCCAAAGAGCAGCTTTAAATATAGTGCCTGAGTCCAAACGGCCTCCAAAATTCTTGAGGTTCATAGGACTATTTTTACAGATTATAGTTCTCATAAAGGATCTATTGTTACACGTCAAGGACTGTGAGAGGTGACCAACAATGAAAACACGAGGTTTGAACTTCCTCTGAAACTGACACATAGTTTGTTATTAACTAATTATTACTACTAACACATAAATTACTTTTACTTCATAATAAAAAGTAATACGAAAACAACTAAAATACAATTACATGATCACTCGTTAGTGGTACGTCTGGTTTAATGCATTTCTTCCCTCTACCTGTTCCTATTTCTGTACCGCTGTTCAGTACTGCCCCCCTCACTCTCTTCATTAGCCAAATTGTGAGAACAATGTTATCCAAGTTGCTGAAACAATCAAGGTTAAAAATCATACAACTGCATGAGTCGGTGACAAATGGCCTGAGACTGGGAGGAAGTGTCTAAGGACAAAGGACAGTAAGTTTTTCAGTCAAGTTTATCATTGGAGAAAATATTAGGATGAATTGCTACATTCCTGACAAGGAGAATGTTTTCCTTCTCTCAAATCTCCTTCTTCCTATTCACAGCTGTTTAGGTCTGTTGCTTACATTACGCTGGAGCCTGCTAGATTCCTCTACGAGCTCCTTCAATTTGCTACTCTGGCAATAAAAACTCTGGTGTGGCACCTACCAAATCAATGAATTAATATGGTTCACAGAAAGGAATGTTGTCTACCAGTACAACAAAGATACAGACAATGAAAAGAGGATTAAGGAAAGGAAGGTAGGGAATGAAGAACAGGACAGCCGAGATTTAGGTCAACTATTAAATCACACCTTAACAATGCTTTGCTAATTCTTCAAATATTACTGGGGAGGATTTAATTAAGTTAATGAAATTAATGCAAGTCAGTCTTCTGAGCAAGTCCTGGAATTTCAGTTTTACAGCTTGTTCTGAAACTAATACAAGAAAGGAAATCAATGTAATCTAATCACCTTGTTATATTTTTGCCGCTTTACAGAATCTAGTTTTCTGTTTATATCTTTGTTGTCGGCAGCTTGAGGTGAAAGTTGCTCAATAATTTTATCTATTTGCTTCAGAGATGTTGTACATGATCTGAAAAAAGAAGATTGTAGTGTACTGGTCAACTCTAGAAAGAAAAATAGCACATTCTCAACTCAGACAATTTAGAAATTCCAGGAAATTTAAGGTAAGATTTTAAAAAGTCTAAAGCTAAGTTTCTAGATAAGTATCTTGTACTTAAACAACACTGGAAATACTAAACAATTTAAAAGACTGTACATAATAAAATATTTTTGAACAAAATTTTGCTAATACTAGAATTCCAAAGGCAAGGAAACTAAACAAACCACTGCAGTATTTCGTGCTCAAAGTTACAAATCTGATGATGACAATAAGCAAGTGATAGTGGTTGCTTTTATTATTCAAGGTAAATAAAACACAAACAAAAAATCTAAATGGGAAACCCCATGTCTTCATTTTCTGAATCTGTTTATTCTTTTGATGCCATTATATAAGGAAGCCTATTTCTTTTACTTTTACAGTATCTCTTTTAAACAAAGAGCAGATTATGTAATACAGATTCAGGTGGACTAGTTCGAAGAATTAATAGTACATCAACATTAATCTTTCTTCACTCATGCACTACTTTTTTTCATTTCTGCATATACAACATGAAATTCAGGTTGAACCACATACTATAACCCGGTATCTGTTTCTGCTGTTAAATTCCACTGTCAGAAGCAACAGATTTGTTGATTCAAATAGCACAACATTTCATAAGGATACACAAATTAGCATCTCAAATCATTATGAAAAATGTCAAAGAAAAATCTTTACAAAACCTACAAAGTAGCCATTATTCCTCTCATATGTAAAGAAAAGCACCATATAAATCTCCTCAATTGTCAGTGAGGAAATCATTGGGCCACATTTCTCTCCAGCTCTATCTGGATTCTACCACTTTTGTCTACCAGCTCCCCAGCTATCACTGCCATCTTCACTCCTCCATTCTCTTTCAGTAATTTTGAACCATCCCACCTCCTTTCTCAGTCTTCTGGTTTGTTGCTGTGAAGTATACCATCATTTTGCATACCTCCTACCTTTTGGCTGTTGCTTCCTTGGCCCTAAGGTGTCTTGACACATACCACTACTGTCCTCTTCCACAGGCCTTTATTTAACAGAACTGTGCGATCTAAACAGAATTTAACTTCAACTATTTTATATTCTACTCCTTCTGCTTAAATTTGTATGCATTTCAGTCATGCAGCTTCTATTGTGAACTTCGTGCCAACTACTCAACATCTCTTCCTGCCTGATTTTACCTCTAGTCATGCATTCAACATGTTACAGGACTTTAAGCAACTCCATCATGCTCTACTCATACGTCTTTACTTCTGTTAGTCCCTTTGCTCCACAAGCCAGCTATATCTCTGCTAATTTTCTCCAAAATCAACTTTCAGACATGCACATCACATCTTACGAGATGAGGTTCTACAGGTTTGTGTAAAACTTTTGCATTCCCTTGTGTAAATCTCATTTTACAAATTCAAGTGGAAGACAAAAATAGAGGGGTAAGAAAAATCATAGAAAGTCTTCTAAAGAAAAACAGGAAAATACCAACTAACTGATATACCATGTACCACTCTTTTAACAACCACATATTCTAACTGCAGTGGTTACACTGTTCCATTCTTCTCAGCATCCATCTTATTCATTATAACATCTGAAATTAGGTTCCAATTTTTCAAACTCTATTTCACATCTGCAGTTCCAAACTGGAAAATTAACAAAGAGCATAAAATTAAGCTTATGCATAAAAAGACCTATGCAAGAGTTCACATAATTAATGGAGGCCTACAGCACTCTTGAGCACAAAAACTCAAAATTAATGTAATAGAGTGACAGATGCACTTGTAAAATTATTTACCTCAGTAGTTCACATGGTAACTCTACAATGAGACTAGAAACAGAAGGGAAATCTAAGATCTGAACTCAAAAGATTAGTTGCTCCTGTCCCACAAAGTCTTTTACTACCATGTTAATTTGGCATTTGATTATTTTAAGATGTCATTAAGTACTTCGTACAAGCACTTGAGATAAGGTTGTTTTGGTTGTACCATATTCATGATATGGAGTCACTCAAGTTACAGAAAGCACATAACCAGAAGCAGACAACCCTATGAAGCATACAGAATTGAAGAAGTGTCACTTTTTCTGACTAGAACTTTCCATGATAGAATATAACGTTCTCCTCCACTGCCTAGAAAAAAGGACACACTCCTTGATAAGACAGGAGACAAAGCAGAAAAGGAGATGCGCTGTCCTCTACTACTTTAATGCATGACTAAATTATTCAAATAAGACCAAAGAAGCATTTCTCTGATGCAAAAAATATTTTTCACCTTTTTTAAAAGGTGGGTCACTCAGAACACGTGATCTAGTGTTTTCAAGACATCTTTCCATCTTCCAGCTCTTAAAGACACCAAGCTTTATCGGAGAGTCAGGAACAGAACAGTAAGAAAGAACACTACTTACCTTAAGTCATCTAGCACTGACCGATACTCTTTCTCTGCATCACCTATTTTTGTTGCTTTATTAGCTTCATTAATTGCACTATCTACTTGCTGAAGAACTCCTTGCTCCAATACATCCTGGTCATAGACATCAACTCCTAAACCTTTGAGCTCAGCAGCCTGTGCACTATATGAGACAGACTGAATCTGCTGCCTGTTGATCTGTAAAATGGGCTGTCCTCTTCTGGACACCTCCAAAGGAGCAGCCATGGAAGTAGACGGCTGGCTGGAAGAGCTGGGAACTCCAACACTATTATCCAGGTCACTGTCACAAATGCCATTTTCTTGTTCAATTCCTGATTCCTCATCATTATGCAGGCAATTATTGCTTGAAATGGTAACAGAGTCTTGTTCTTGGACACTGTCAGGCAGGTTGCTGTTGTCTTTTGGCATTCTCTGTGCAAAGGCAACAAAGAAGAGCCAAATAATCATAAGGATGTTCACATACACAACACTCCTCATGAAGACCATGTCCATATAAAAGTAAACAAAACAATGAGCACATTCCTTGAGAAATTCTTGTTTCAGAACACCTAGTAGTCTACTCCTCCCTGAGTCCTCCCCCCAAAGGCTCCCTCACACCGATTTCCACAAAGGGAAAATATGGCCAAACCTTCTTGAAGGCAACTACATGTAGTACTACTAGAAGACACTGATATCAAGACAAATAAAACAACCTGTAAAAATTCCTTGCCAAAGACTGAACTCAATCTTGTGTTTAAACAGTCATGCTCCAGAATATTGTGACATAACTAAAACATGAGCAACTTCACATACCTAAATTAAAAAAAAAAAAATACAAGTGTTCAAAACAGGATAAGACTTGCCAGTTAAAGCACCAATGAGCACAGCTGGCTGTAGGCTTTAGTCTGACAACTCGGCTCTGAAGCAGAACATAAAGCTTCAAACTTAAACAGGGGAAGTTTAGGCTAGATATAAGAAAGATACTCCTTACTGTAAGGGTGGTGAGGCACTACAACAGGCTGCACAGACAAGTTGTGAATGCTCCATCTCTGGTAGTGTTCAAGGCCAAGCTGAACAGAGCCTTGGGCGACATGGTCTAGTGTGCCCATGGCAACGGGGTGGGAACTGGATGATCTTTATGTCCTTTCCAATCTTAACTAGTCTATGATTCTATGATAAAACATCTTAGTTATTAGGAAGTTAACACCAGACTAACTTACTGACGCAAGCCTAGAGCTGGTCTGGTTTGGAGCCTTCAGCGTGAGGCTGTCCTCTGAAAAGATGTATTTTTATCAACTTCGGGAGAAACAAGCGTTATTAACTTGCAGGAAGACAGCAGTGAAGCAGGTGGGCTTCCTCAGCAGCTGCTCCCTGCATGGCTTGCCCGTGGATCCCAACCCCAGTTCATGGTTTCCTAACGCTAGCTCCGAACACACACGCCACACACTTGGCTCCGTATTCAGGCAGTGGGTATCATAGCAACTCCGCGCACCGGTCCACCGATGACGGCCCCGGGCCCCATACATCCCCGACCGCACCAGCTCGGCCGCTTCACCACAGGCAAGGCAGGGCCCAGGACAGGCAAGAAGACGGCGAGGTGGGGTGGGGCGGGACGGGACGGGGAGAAGTGGCCGCTGCTGGGGACTGCACGGCCGATCCCGGGACTCACCTCACCGCTCGGCACCCGGACCCCCAAGAACCACTGCGCCTGCGCTCTGCACTCACTGATCACGCACGCCGAGCGCGTATGCGTCATTTCCTCAACATCCGTGGCCTTCGTGGTAGCGCATGCGTGGCGCGGCAGGTGCCGGGAGGTGCTGTGTGGCGGGTCGGGCAGTGATGGTTCACCCAGCCCTGCAGAGGGGTGCCGCTGTGGAGAGGATAACCCCGCTCCCGTGTCTCCTGCTGTAGGCTCGTCAGACTGTACAGGCGTTAACGCGTCTGTGCGTGGCAGTGCATGAGCCCGCTGCGGCTGCCTGCCTGCCGTGGTGGTACATGGGTCACCTCTGGCCGGCCGCCCTGTGTGGGGTTGGTGGTTGTGGAGAAGCACCTGTAGGTCACAACCACGGGGGAGCCACTGTCAGGGACCGCTTCGGCAGTTCTGTGTTCTTCTTTGACATGCCTTAATATAGTGTGGTTTTACTTTAAAAGGCTTAGGGGAGGGTGAGCTGGTGGTTGCAAAATAGGCGTGGGGATCAGAAAACATGAGTTGAGTAAATAATATGATTGCACCAAGGCACAAAGAGGGAAGGATGCTATGTAGTTTGGGATTTGCCAGCAGGATTACTTGCAGGCCTAGTAATTGATAGTAAGAAGAGCAGTCTTGTAAGAATTGCTGATCTCCTGCCTGCTGGGCTCGGTATCAGCAGTTTGTTATGTTTTTTTTGCATTCCTCTCTATTTTCCTCATAATTCTCTGATAGTGACAAAAGCAGAAAACTAGATTTTTCTCCAGGAGTCCTTTCACTTCTCTGCTTTCTTTTCCCATCCTTCTGTCTCCCCATTCCAGTGGCATGAGCCTCTTGGACATAGCTCCTCCTCCTTTGAGCAGCAGAACTGAATTTATTTGCTGACTGCCCTGGGCCAACTGTGAAAGTATAAATATGTAGCAGACTACATTTGGAAATGTTTCGCTAATTAAAGGCTGGGGCAGATAGTTTTTAATTCTTGGCTTCAGGGGACAATTTGTGATTCAGTTTGACCACAAAGCTGCTTTTTTCCGTTGCCTTTCAGTTGTCCTTTTCTGTGTGTTCTTAATGCCGTCTTTCTGTGGTGAATATCTTGAAATAAGATGCAGATTTAAAAAAAAAATATAATTTTCTAAGTTGTTCAGGAGTGAAGTCAAGGCATATGTGACACACTTAATTTCAACAAAATGCTACAGACTGTGAGAGAACGCAAGCTTGTCCAGTAATGATGATACATTTGTAGTGCCGCTTTGATCAAGAGAAATACCAGATCCAACTGATCAAGTCACCCTGAATATAGAGGATTGTGGGTCTGGCTATGTAGAAATGTCACAGTTGTTTAACAGAGGAATAGCAGAGGTGGGGTTTATGTATGACTAGGTGCAATGTTTTAATCATGAAAGTTTAAGGATGTAGGTTAGGGTGTATAGGGAGAGAAAAGTAGTTTAGATTTTGGGCTTTGTCTTCTTTATACCTTGTTTTTAGATACTTGTGCACATGGATGAGATCCTTCCTCCTTCTTGTTTAGGTTATTCAGTCCCAGCCTTTCCTCACAGGGGAGATGGTCCAGTCCCTACTTGTATTAGTAGCCCTTTGCTGGACTTTCTCTAGTAGCCCCATCTCTTTTCCTGGGCAAGTCCTAGTCTTTGTAGACATTGCCTGACATTTTCTCAGTTGTATTCTTACAGTGCATTGATGGAGCCCACATTGCAGTATTAAAACATTGTTGACAAATAAAGTACCAAGCTATTCAAGTATTTCAGATGTCATAGAAACTTTTTTTTTGCAGGATTTGTGTCATACCTGACACACCCACAGAGTCCCTACACACTTGCTTCAAGAGAAGTGGTTCCCTTGCCATTTCTCAGGAGTCGCCACATTATTTTTTTGCAAAATACTGTATCCTAGCAGGTTCTCCATGTTCTCAGCTCTCTGTGACACATTGTACCATTTATTTACTACCCACTGGTGTGAGTATTAAGAAATAACTCTGAAAATTGTTGGTGGCTTTATTCTGACTTTATTCTGAACTACAGTTTCAGGTCCTTGACTGTCGATGTTCTTTTCTGTTTGCCTTTTCCCTTTGCCTTTGCTTTTCTCTTTCCTTTTCCCTTTCCTTTTTTTTTCCCTCTTCCCTTCAATTCCCTTCTCTTTAATATCCTTATTCTCTCCTTCTCCCAGTGTCTGGAACTCTCAAGAAAACACACAAAGGGTTCTCTAAGGTCTGTAAGACCAAGACCCGAAAGGTCAACAGGCAGATAAAACAGTGCTTAGTTGATACACTCTTGTTTGTTTCCTTTGGTCTGAAATATACTTTTACTGCAAATATAACTTAGTATTTAATGACTGGAATGATGAGGCTTATTTTAACTTTTGTTGCCATGTTCTAAGTACAAGGAATGATGCTTTGTAATTGCTGAAACAACTGAAAATGTGAAGTGCAAAGTTTTTCAACAAAGTGAGAAATGCAGCAACCAAGGGACATTTAAGGACAGAGCAACATCAGGCTGTTGTCAGAACTAAACTGCTGTATGGAGGGATAGGCTCGGTTTTCCAGAAACTGATTAATGAGAGGGAAAAGATAAGTTGTCCTGGAAGAAGAAAAAAAACAAACTTTGTATTATTTGCTAGGAGAGGAGTTTTCAAATGGAGGGCTGCTTCTTTCCCAAGGTGGAGAGGAAAATGAGTGAAGATTTTCCTGGATGTTAACAGGTGTCTATGGTTTAAGAGATTACTGACATGGGAGGTAGTCAGTACTAAGTCCAATAGAAGTCCAACATTAAGTACTATTTCTTCAAGGTAGGTACTTGCAGAACAGAGCAGTTACACTGGTGTCCTGCCTGTGACTCCAAAGATCTGTAGCAGAGGTTGCTCATAAAGATCCCTGTAGTGTTTGCCATATGAGAGGGTGTACAGGACTGAAGATGATCATTGTGGGAGTGTTCTGAAACCGTGATATAAATATGCGGGAGACCCTTCAGGCAGACACTGATCAATGTCATCTGTCTGTGAAACACCATATACACTGGGAATGATGTATAAATTGTAAGCATATTGTACAACTAGTCTGCAAACTGGGTCAGGCTCCCAGGTGGTGTGAATGAAGGCTGTTTGACTGAAGTCTGCTGAAGCCAGGTCTTCCAGCAGTTGAAAATCAATATGGATCCATTAAAGTCATAGAAGACATAGATTCAATAGGCCTTTAAAGCTCATTCCATGATGGTCCATCCTTGATGCATTTGCAACCCTGTGCCCTTCTATTATCTTTTCTATTATCTCTTCAACACATAGTTTTGCCTAAGCAGGTTAGATCTGTGTTTTCGATCTGTTCTCAGCTTCAGCTCTTGCCTGGAACAGTCCATTGCAAAGGCTGTAAAAATACAAAATCCGTGTTATGAAATAGAATGAAATAATATTTTCAGTACAGCCATTTTCACACAAAATAACCCCTGATGAAGTAAAATTTCAGTTATGCACTTGGCTACATACATACATGTCTGCTTTCCATACAGTATGCATGCATGTTTCGCTATATTTTACAGAAATATGTATTTATCTTATTTATTTATTTATTTTCTACATGTAGATGACTGTTAGTTGCTGCAGCCACTCTGCTAAACCGCTGGCAGTGTGGTTTCCTGAACAAGATCTGCTCATTTGGTTAGCTTTTTAAATGTTGTTAATGTAGCCACAATCTTCACCCCCTTTCTATGCAAGCATCAGTGGTGACACTTAATTCTTGCTGGAGCTGGCCCTGGCAACTTTTGACATGCAGTAATTATGCTCTTTTACTTGAACTAGCAAGACTGGGAAATTAAACTGCCATTTCTATCAGTATTACTGGAAAGGATCCTGGCAGAACATACAAAGCAGCAGCTCAGAGCTCAGATGTTAGTTCTGGAGTGCTGTGAGGAAATTCAAATAGGCTATCAAAGAAGCTCAAATAGAACAACAACTTGGAAAGAAAGCAGTTTGTTAATGTGACTCTGAATTGGGCAATGAAAAATCAAGTTCTGTAAATTATTGTCAGAGATGAAGGGGAAGAGGGCAGTGGTTTAATTTGTAGTCCATCATTTTTATTCATTTTCCTACTCTAAAAAGTTATCCTGAGAGTCACAGCCTCAAAACTATGAGAAACACATCCCAGTGGTACAGCCAGTGTATTTGGTAATAACCTGCCATGTCCCTGGTTCATAGCAGGAAATGTTCCTCTAAAGCCCTGTAGTGGCCTGGTTGTGCTATTAAGGGTGTGCCCTGCTGACAGTTGGCCAAGCCTTCTAAAGGCTTTTCCTTCACAGACTGTATTTTGCCAAACTGAAGGCAAAAGAAGGGCTTTACAACAGATAATATTTATGGATTTTGTTCTGAGGAAATCCTGCACAAGAGCTATGACTGATTGCAACAGAGGAACTGCACAGAGAGGCTTGGACTGACTGGCTAAGAAAAAACTAATCTGAACCACTACATTTTCAGAGCTAAGTGACCCTAGAATTTGAACATCTTCAAGCTCTCATCACACAAGTGTTTACATGCATTAAGGTGACCTGAGATGGCTGATCCTCAGGCACATGACTGCTACTCTTATTTATGGAGCAGTCCCAGTGGACACAGTCCTTTGTTAAATATTTAAAGATGCTCCTTGTCCCAAAGTGCTTAAGTCTGAGATTTTCATAGATTCGTAGAGCTTAAGGCCAAACAGGACCATTAGATCATTTTTTTCTGATCTGTGTGACACACAGCAAAAATTCTCACTCAGTAACTCCTATTTGTCATGGTGCTGAAGTAGCACAGATGTCTTAGCAAGACATCACACTTTTATTTAAATACATTGAACAGTAGAAAATGTACTACATAATGTGGTAGATCATCCAAGGAGCTCATTACCCTTGCTGTGAAAACACATTTCAAGTAGCCTGAAACAGACTAGCTTTACAAAAAGTCGGGTCTCTAAATAATAATAGTCTGACCTGTTAAACATGGTGGAGGGAAAGACTCCAGAGGAGTTTTGGAGGCAGCCTCAAACACAGCTTTGTAAAATCTTGGGGCTGAATTTCAGGAGAACAAACTTTCCCTTACTTTCTTAGAGGTCTGTAATGGGCTGGACACCTTGAGTTCCACCTAAAACTCCCCTAAGCAGTTATGTGCTATGGCTGTTCCTAGAAATGGTGCTTTTGTGGCTGAGCTAATCAGCTGGACACACTTGTCCCACCTGAGGCCAGCTTAGAAGCTGAAAATCCCAACAGTCAGGTATGGAGTGTCCTCATGCCCATAGGCAGCTCTTTCCTGTTATAAAACAGATGGCAGTGGCAGCTTTTAGTGCATATCAATTTAGCTTCTCTAGTTTTCAAGCCTTTCCTGGTGAAGTATCAGCTATGGGACTGAGGCAATGCCCTAGGAGGTTTCTATGTGAATGGTGAGAATGCTATAAACTCAGGCACACAGACACTCTTAAAACAAAATGCTAAAACTGTGAAATTGTGATGAAAACAGATGATAAATGATTTAGGGCCTATGTTACTTCTCAGGAAGGCACAGAATTGCAGACAGCATTGGCAGAAAAGAAGATTTCATCCACAGTAATAAAACATCTGTATCTTTATGTACCAGTGAGTTGAGTGGCAAGTATCTCTCAGAGCCATGCCACTGTAATAAAGCTAATATATCAGCCTAAGAGAGATGCTAAGCTCTTTGAAAATAACTGTGTAGTTGGCAAGCAATAGCTTTTACTCATTATGTTACAGAGAAATAAAACTGGGTGTGTTTTTGCTTTTGTTTTGGGGGGGGTTATTTATTTATTTTTATTTTTTATCCCTGCTGTGGTGCATTTAAGAAATTAAATGCAGAAATCTTCTCCTGTTGCACTATGAGGTTGGAAAAATCATGACTGCAAATAGGAACACATTTCAGAAGTGAAGGTTTCTCCCACTGCTTTACTGTGGTTAGATTGCTCACCTATTATATTTCCAACAAATATTGCTGGACAAAGGCTCACATGTAAGGAATTTCTTGACAATATCTTTTTTTTTTTTTAGGAAAGCTCTGTGTTTGTGCTTATTTGGACTGCATATTTCTCCAGAGGAAGATGAAAGTTACTCTCTAGTTGGATCTGCTGCTGCTTGTAGAGGGCTGTTTCAGAGCTTGGAGCCAGATCATTGTTTCACATGTGTCTTTGCTATCAATCTTTTATAGCTGTGTACACAGCACTTTTTAAAGCCCTATAAAAAAGCAAACAAATATATATTACTTTTAAGTACTGAGTAAGCCTGTAATAGCATGCTGCCAGAGCAATTGCATCAGTCTCCTGCAGGCAAATAGGGAAGCTGAATCTGGAAGTTTATTGAGTCTTTGCAAATCAGCCATTCCCATTTTGTGTATTTCATAACTGTTCAGCGGGAAGCTTATGACAAGGCTCTGGCCTTTGTTTCCCAGAACCAGGATTTTCTGCTTCCATCTTACCCAGGCAGCCATAGGCTGCCACTTTCTCACCTGCTGACAACCTGGTCTCCTTGCCGTAACTAGCACTAGCACGTATAATGATTCCAAAAATTCGCTGACAGAATCATGCTATGATTGTTTTTGAACTGTCAGATGGAGCCAGGTAGAGAACTATATATTTATTCCAGTACTTGATAATCTTTCACCTCTTCAAAAACTGGGCTGACAAACAGCCACCTGCCTGCTTTAACACTAGAGGGAGGCATCGCCTAAAAGAAATTGAAAAGGTTTCTAAAATAGCACAATTTAGAACGATTTATGTGTCTTGGAAGGGAACAAAACACTGATTTCTTTTTAAAGCCTCTGTTTTTATTGGAATACATTATGGGAGGCCTCATTTGTTGCCCAGAATGCTTTCGGCCAGAGTGAAATTCAACCTTCCTGATGAGGCGGGCAGATTCAGCTTGTGCTGCTCTGCTTTGTCTTAGCTCTGTTCTCCTGGGACAGCCTTATGCACAGGGCCTGGAGGTAGTTCAGGCTCTATAAATAGCTTATTGCTGAATGCTTGTGTGAGCAGATTTGGAAGGCTGTGCCAAAGGATGAAGAGTTGTGTTGTTTTAGTTCACTTTAGACTGACAGACTCAAAGATTTCCCTATCTGGCCTCAGTTTGTACTCAAAGCAGAGGCCAGGAAGATGAAATGTCAGTGCCTCACTCTGTATTTATTTCTCCGTAATTGCGAGCCTATAAGCAAAATAATAGTGATTGACTAAATGATGGTGGCTATATAGGGATGGTTGTGGTCCCTGAGGAGGCTTTCTCTCTCCCTCATTACCCCATTATCTTCTCCTCTTGCAGCATGGATCCTGTACCCTATAAGGGGTAGATAATGCATAGCTCCATCATTCATGGTAAGAATGCTTCCAGGCCTGTAAACTGTATTTTGCTAGGTTGCACAAAAAGACCATACAACAATGCGAATAGTTATTTAAGAGCCTCACAGCAGCTGACAATAACTTATAGTTGTATAAAGCATTTATTGTACTGAACAGAGAATTGGAAGTTACATTTCTAAAGTAAGGACCTGGTAGTGGAAAATTCTGCAAATTACTTCCAGTGGAGGAGGAGAGGGGATATGATTACCTGTGTTTACCTATTATTTCCTCCACTCATTGTCAGGAGTAGAGGTGGTTCATGGAGAAAGGAAGTGGTGTGGGAGAAACAGCTCAGGAGCTCTGGGTATCCTGCCTAAATCTTTCAATGAGCTTTGTTCAATGGAAATGCTT
This sequence comes from Melopsittacus undulatus, assembly GCF_012275295.1. Taxonomy (NCBI): domain Eukaryota; kingdom Metazoa; phylum Chordata; class Aves; order Psittaciformes; family Psittaculidae; genus Melopsittacus; species Melopsittacus undulatus. Next base: position 93,150,958 of record NC_047530.1, read on the forward strand.
ATTTCTTCTTCTCCTAGACTTGTATTTGCCCTGCCTTAGCTACACCTAGCAGAGAAAGGGGTGAAGAATGTGCTTTGAGGCACTCATTTCCAGTAAGGTAGGAGGGATGAAACACTGCTGAAGGAGCAAGATGGGCAGATCTGGGATGTGCAGATGGAGATAGAAACAGATGTGAGAAAGAAATGTGTAGAGGGAGACTGGAGAGGAAAGAACAGATGTGAAGAGTGAGGGTAGGTCTCCCTGTTATGAAATCTAGGGACAAGATTTAATTGCTGAACAGGATGGTGCAGAGGTATACGTGCGGCTGTTTTGAGTGGCTGCTTTGAGTGGACATAAATCTTTGAACTTGAGTTATAGCACATATGCTGATGGGCCCAGGTGCTCTAAGATCACTGTGATGAAGCTCTTGAGAGATAGAAGGTCTGTTGTCAGCAGGTGGAACTCACAGACACTTCAAATGAATGGCAGGAATTTAGAATAATAAAATGTGTAAGCTGCAGCTATCAAGACCCTGTTAAAGTCACTTAAACTGTTCCATGGATTTATCCTTCAACAAGTTTCAGATAGTGCCTTTTCTCCTTTTGGCAACATTTAAAATGTCCTGCGTCTCTGCTGAAGTGGGACTTGGTCCGCTGCTCTTATTGCATCATACTGCTCCAGCTAAGCCATTTACTGCTTCCAATAAAGGAACTTTTGCAGTGTCTGTCTGCAGATTTCATTGAATCCCTTGGACACCTCATCATCTGTGATTCTCACCAAAGGCCTTGAGATACGTTTTGTTAAAGAGCTAAAAGAAAATTGTGGTGGGAAAGCTGCTGATGTGGTTCCTTTTGCCTTTCAGAACATAAGACTGCAGACCTGTAGTTATTATAGCAGATCTCTGTTTAGAGCGAGGAAGATTTCTCAAGGTGCTGTTTAAGACTTCCTGGTTTGTGCTGCAAATTGTTAATCAGTCCATGACAGCATAAATAAAATTAAAGGGTTTAATTAAAACTAATGAATGAGTGAATGGAGAATACACAGCATGTTCCACTTGCAGAGCGCTGGTGCTGTGAATAATTAAAATGTCACAAAGCAGGAGATGTCTTAGTAAAAATGTTGGAGCTGCAAAAATAGAGGCCCCTGAACTTTGGTAGTTTGGGAAGGTTTTGCTCTTTAAATTGGTGAAAATCAGTTTATATAAGCTAGGGGAAAGATACAAAAATATATACAACTCTGATTTTTTTTGTGATGGACTAAAAGTGGAAGCTTGGTGCTAAGCAAACTCCACTGCATTTTGGATCAGTTTGCACATCTGAAGATCTGTTTTCATACTGTATTATCCTATCAGTATCACCCAGATTAGTTTCTTCTTTTGAATCATGTGGCTGTATTCTTGCAAAGTAAACCTATTACAGGCTATTATGTTGTTACTTGTTAATGCTCTGTTTACTCAAAGTACAAGCATTCATTTGATTTAAACCCAAACCTGAACTACAGCTTGAACTGGATCTGCCTTTGGCTTGGGTTTGGTGATGTGACATGGTCAAATACCAGGCCAAGAAAATAATTTATCTGGATTGTTTTAAATAGATCCAGGGGGCATGGGGTGGGAGTTAGAAAAATGAGAACAAGAGGCTGATCAGACTGCTGTAAATCTTGGGATTACAGGTTAGATCCAAAATATCGCTTTTAGGACTAACAGAGAGACATCTTCCATGTTTCTCCTTTACAGTGGCTTATTGCTATTTTCTGTGGTACTATGTGTTTGATACTACCCCTTTCTGACCTATTCCGAGTTTAGTGTTCCCCTTCTCATCAGCTCTGGACTTTCCCCCAGATCTCCTGACCCTATGACATCTTCTGAGGAAAAGAGCCTGTTGGAGGATGAAATAGGATCTGGATAAATGTCCTGGCTACTGACATTACTCATGAAATAGTAAGGCCCCTGCAGCCTGCTTTCTGTATTGTAATGACCCAAGGTGAGCATCAGTGAGGGACCTTACTCAGTAGAGGGGTTTGACTACATGCATGTGTTGGGAGGTTTAAAAGGTAGCCTACCTCCATCAAGTGCCTCTAGAGGCCATGATCTAATGGTAGGCAAGTTGGAGTGGGGTGAAAAGGTGAAGATCAGCTATGAGGTAAGTAACTATGCTGTTGTATAATCCTAGCTCCATATCATGTAATGTCTTTAGGTGGCTGAATAAATAAATTTACCTTGAGAATTTCCACTAGTTTAGCCTGGTAGGTGAAGACTAGAAGAACAGTAGAGCTTCCAAGTAGCACCATGGAATCTTCCATGTCCAAACTGGGTATACAAAGCCTCACTACTACAGATATACACAATATATTGCCCCTCAAAGCTTGGCTGTCTGTTTAGTGGAAGATCAGATTAGATTATGATAATGGTCCCTTTGAGCCTTAAACATTTATAAAGGAATGAGTAGACTTTGCCAGGAACTCAAATGATTTCTGAATGTTGCATTAAATACTGTTTAAAAGTATGGCATAACCCTAATGTGTTTGCCGTTGGCTTAATGCTTTGGCATTATGAATAGTGTGGAAAAAAGGTATCTCAAAAATGCATATCTCTCAGGAGAAAGCTTTTGAAGATTATGGAGTTTTATGCTGAAAATTTTCACTTTCCATATATGTTTTTGGCTTATTTTGGTTAAATTTCAAATATTTTGGAAGCAGAACGTTGAGAGTCTACTAGTTCTCCCTATACCTCACTTTGGATGTGTTTGAATTGGGGGAAGTTGTACTGAAGAACATGTGGACCTTTCAATATGCTACAAATCCCAAATATCTATATGTTATCAAACTAGACTAGGCTTTCTGGGTCACCCTACAGCATTAGGGGCCTTGGTTACCCAGAAAAAATAATAATTATTAACCAACAATTGGAATTAATTAGGTATGGTCAATTCCTCAGATAAATTATGCTGATTTATGTGAATTCTTAGACTTCCATGGTTACATTAATAATTAACTACAAATTAAAAATAATCATGAGTATAACCGAGAAAATGTCTTCCCACTGGTTACGTTATGATTCAGTTTCAATTAAAGGGTTTGGTGCTCATTTTCAATCAACTGGGGCTTGTAAGATGCTCTTTGTGACATCACTGTAAATCTGGGGTGAGGTTCTTATGAAATCAGTGGCATTACTCCAGATTTACGTAGACTTTGCCAAAAGTAAAATAGAGTCCATCAACTAAAGCATTCCCTTATCTTCAAAGGGAATTGGTTTCATCTGTAATAAAATATCTCAGGGCAGCCTAGGCTAAGCCTAGTTATTTGGCTTCACTGAGGCTCTTTGTTGAATCTTTTCAGATTTGAACCTCAAAGGTTGAAATCCGTAAGCAACCTTCCATAGACTTCACTGGAGCAGATCCAGGCTCTTTAGAGACCCTGCTAAGAGGGTTTTCATTACAGCAAGATACAGTTAAGTTTGCAAAAATTTGTTGGGCTTTTCTAGCATATAAAACCTTGTATTTGCTAAATTCCAGAAGCTGCAAATATGATTATAATGCAGCTAGAAAGAGAAAGTGAGGAGGTGTTTGAGACTCTGCCTGTGTTGATCTGTTTTTGCAAGGGATAGTTCCACTTAGATGCATTCTGTTGTAAACATCAGCACAATATTTTTTTTTCTGAATGTGGATCAGTCAGTTACCTCATTAGTTAAATTCTTAGTTACTTGTGAAGTTATCAAAAGCCAAAACTTCAGATCAAGATTCCTCTGTGAACAGTCCCATGTTTTTCACTGAGGCTTATTGAGTTTAATGCTTGGTACATGGTAGGGCATACGGTGTATGCTACAAAATCAATACCTTTTGTATATACCTAAACAAAGGTATTGCTCTGCTTTCCTTCAGGGCACATACAAGGAACCATAAGCCAGTAAACTGTGCATTAAAATATCTTTGCTCAGTCCATTCAGGATGTTGGCACAGCTTTTTCCCATTCCTGCATATTGCTGCAAGAATAATGTAAAGCAGATCTAGGACTGGTTTACAGAACCCAAGATTTTTATCTTATGCATTATTCACATCCTTTCTGTGTAAAGGAATTGTGGCATGGTGCAGCTTTTCTCTTGCCTTCAGGTAGGCTGGTTGATACTCCTGGAAGCATTTGCCTTATTGTACTGGTACCACTGTTGTTGGCATGTGTAGGGAGAACAATACTCCCAGAACTGCTGGATGAGAGTAAATGGCAGCATGATGCAAAGGAAAGGCTGGAGAAAAGCCATCTGGGGGTATGCTGCTGACACCAATATGAATTTGCCAGCATTCAGTATGCTTTCATGTTGTTCCCAGGAGTGGTCCTAGCAAACTGTCCTGGAAGAGTTGACAAGCTGATCTAGCAGTTCTAGGAGCTTATAGCTCCTGCATCAAAAGGAAGCTTGGAAGAAGTTTTTCAACATATCCATGAACAACCATGTCAGGAAGAGGGGATTTATCCTTTGATTGAATGGAATCCACCCTAGACCACTCACTGTTTGGGAAACCTTTGTGTTCTCAAGAGTATTTTGGGTGAAGATACATGTCTTGCAGCCCTTCTCCCTGTATAGTATCTGGGACAGCATTCATGTATAGCCAGAAATATTGTGACAAAAAAAAAAGATTAAAATATCAAAGAACTTTCTGACAGCTAAATTTACTACAGTTAGGTCAGCCTAAAGTAACGTCACAAACCCTGTATTGTGGGTCATATACAACTGTGATACACCCAAACCTGGGACAGTATCGTGTATTTATTCATCATCCAGATACATCTAAATTAGATGATGTATCTTAGATTTTAGATTGATGTATCTGGATAAAAAGAGCAGTAAGGAGAGTAAAACACAGGGGCAGGAGTCCAAAGGGTCTCAAAAGTCTCTATCCCTAGTATGTAATTGGAATTGCCTTTGTTGCATCTTGGGTATTGCTGCTCACAGTATTCATCTGATTTTAGACTGTTTATGCCAGCAGGCCATGGAGTCATGCAGCTTTAAGTCATCTCAAATATCTAGGGTAGGATCAATACCTAATTCTATAAAGGAATCCTCTTGAAAAGGACAGAAGACCAAAACTAGGATTAATAGAGCCTTGCAGTGAACACCTCCAATTGCACGTCAGATTGTTGTCAGTTTCCCTGATACAATTTACACTGCATCAAAAACACAAACCTCAGCAAGTACAGAAAGTGAAAGCAGTTTTGAAATAATCTGTGCTAGAGCAATTCCCTCCACAATAGGTCTAAGCTTACCCAAACTGATGCTTTTTACACAAATGATTATAAATAGAAGCCAAAATTTTGTCAGACCAATAGTGCAAACTTAACATATTGGCCCCTTGGTGTCATTTGAAGAAAATTAATGCAGAGGGCCAAAGAGACAGAGTCTGCAATATGTAATGCTCCGGAGACGTAGCTGAGATTTTGTTCCTAGTGTAGCAGAAATAAATGCTCTTGTCAAGTCATAGGGGAGAAATAAGACGTACATAAGTAAGATTAATCAGTAAAGCCAGTGTCTATCTCATGAGTTATATCTGACATCAAAAAGGCCAAGGTTGTTGTATGTTAAGTTTGTGCTACTACAGGAAAGGAAAAATAACAAATAACCTCCTGTGCAAATTGTGCTGGAGATTTGGAGAACGTGCAAGCATTAGTGAGAATGGGGGCGGGGAAGAAGGAGGGGGACCTCCTTTTTTCTCTCTCAATAGAAAATAAAGTATGAAATCATGACCCAAGCAAAATTAGTGACAATGCTCCTGTGGTTCTTAGTGGGGCCAGGTCCTGCCCATGAGTTGTGCATACTGGGTTACAGTGGAAGAGCTGAATTTCTCAGGCTTTACTTAGGTAAACTCTCAGAGAACTAAGTGGGAGTGACAGCTGGCCAAAGAGCCTGATTCTCTCTGCTAAAGTGGTAGATATGTTAAATCAGAGGCAAGGGAATGTTTTCCTCAGTGAGGGTCAGATAGGCTTCTCCTATACTTCTGTGATCCACCATAGGGCAGTTGGATAATGAGGGGACCAGGGCAAGAAGTGGCCGCCAGAGCGTAGAGCTGTGGTCCCAGACTGTAGGTCCCCTGCTCACCTCCCCTTCCATGCAGTATGCATAGGAGGGACCTGATGCAGCAGTGCCTCTTCTCTGTGTGCTCACCAGTGATGGTCTGATGTGTGCTGCTTTGTCTCCTCTTGCAGCAAACCACTGGGCTAGCTGTCTGCCCCTTCTGCAAGGACAGAGAGGTCTGGAAGCAGAGGTACTGGGTTTCTGCAGCATTGTTCTCTGTTTTACTCCTAGATTTCCTGGCACAGTTGAACCTTGTGATGCACTGGGCATGTTTTTGCTCTGCGTGAAAAGTAGCTCTTGGCAGGGTCTGGGGGAAAGCACATCAACAGAACTAAAAGGCGTTTTTTTCAGGACATAGGGCACAGATACCTGGTCTTGCTTTTTTAAAGACAAGTGTGTTGTAGCAAGCAAACAAATCCCTTTACTGTTCTTTTCCTGCTGGTCCTGTCCCCAGCAGTTTTCTGGGTCTTACTCGAAGAGCTCAGTTGACCTTTCAGATACAAGTCACCCTCACTGTTAGCAAGGGAAGAGAGCAGCGTTTTCAGTATAGCCAGGATGACTGGAAGTCAATGGAAGGATTGCACCTCTTGCTTCTATCCATGTTATGCAGCTCAGTTAATGGTCCCCCAAGGGCCCAAGCCTTCAAGGCACAGTATGTCTCTGCTAGTTTTGTGGCCATGATTGTCTAGTCCAGTTCCCCTAGGACTGAAATAAGACACCTCCTGTGCTGAAAACACTTGGGTCTCTCCAGACTGAGCTAAAGTGGGCTCTGTAATTAACGTTTGTAATGGGCTTATATCCTCAGGGAAATGACCACAGGGCTCAGTACGGGGTGAGAACAAAGACTGGGTAAACAGTGGCCTGTAGGAAGTGGCCTCAGAGGTGTTGGGTGTTGAGAATCCTGGGCACCAGGGCAGGAAAGTAGCTGGATAGGGGTCCCCATTTTGTTTCCATGGCAGGACTTCATATGGAAAGCACTGTGAAAGAGTATTTGTTGCTGCGGTGTCAAACCCAAGCTGCTAAGCTGGAATTCTGTCTTTCTCTCTGTGTTAGCAATGCTGTTCTGCTCCTCTCTGGTAGAAGGAAGGCTAACATCTCTTCTGCTTTTCAGGACAACTTTTTCTCTTTTTGTTCAAGTCCATTTTCACTTGCCAGTTTCCCCAGAACAGAAAAACCAAGTCTTACCTAATATAGTTTAGGAGATCAAGCACTGCAAAGGCAAAATAGCACTGAGTGGAATAAGATCAGACAGGGAGAATGCGCCTTGCTTGCATCACAAACTCATCCATTGTGGACCATTTCCAAAGGGTTTTGGATGCCATGCCAGTAGAGAAAAAAACAGCCCCCCTGGGGTCCTGCTGGTGGGGGAACAGAGGGAAGGGTCAGCAGGGCTGGCTGGTGAGCCAGTGGTAGTGGCAAGTGCTTGCTGCAGGCAGAGTGCTGGGCTCTCCGAGTGTGCATTTACGAGGCACCAGTGCCCAGTTTATTGGGGATGCTTTGTGAGCACTGCACCCATACTGGCGGGCACATGCAGATCAGCTTTTTAAAAGCAGCAGGAAGACTTATGGCTAGCTTTTGTGTGTGGGGGAGCTGTTAGTGTAGGAATGTGCTAGCGGTTCTGCTGCTGGCTTGTTCGTCTTAAGTGTCTTAAATAGAAAGTGCAGACAGAGGGGCTAGTTGCCAAATGCATTGCAAGATAAAATATCTAAAGATGGAGTTAAAGGTGAGATTGTATATCAGTCATTTAAAGGTTAAAATCGTGTTGTAATTAGCTGTGCATTTCCAGGAACTTCTGAATACAGATTGGCAAGACAACCTGTCATGTTAAGAGCATGCAATTAAAGTTTTTTTGCCTTCAAGCATTGAGGATGAAAACCTGTCAAAGATGGTAGACCCAGATTGAAAAATCACTGTCCCCCAGCCCTGACCTGCAAGTTGTGAGAAGAAAGTCCCACACATATGGTTAATGCATGGATTTGTGCAGTGAATGGAACTGTTAGCTGCCCTACAGTTTATTTCTTTGTCTGTGAAGAGACACTCTGTGCTCCTTGGATGCTGGGAGGGAATGAATGGATGACTGTAAGCACAGATAAACTTATCTGCTTCTGGAGTCCCCATGTAGCACAAATACCCTGGGACAAAGTACTTGCCGTGTGACAGAGTTCAGTGACTTGTGCCTCCCTGTTTTCTGGTCTAGCTTTGTATTGTCTCATAGCAGAGACATCCCCTGCTCTGCAGCTGTCATAACACTTGCAAACCACCCACTCTTTACAGGAGCAATTACATGTAACCCAACCCCTTGCCGTATGTGCAAGCTGATCTCTCCCACTGCCCTAATTCGGGCTCCAGAATCCCTTTGTTTTGCAGCGCTGTCACCTCTATAGCAATCGCAGCAGACCAGCTTCATTATTTTCCAATTTGTGCTCTGGGCCCTGAGACCTCGGACCCGCTGGCCTTCTACCAGGGGAATTCCACTTAAGCAGCTCAGACAGGGCGCTGTCTGCTGGACATTCCCTCGCCTACCTCTTTTGGAGTAACTAACAGGCTGATTTATCTTTCTCCTAATTGTATCAAGCTATTTGTCAGCCGTAATTTTTTATTCTGATTTAACTGTCTCCTCTCTGCTCAGCAGCAGAAATTTTCCGTAGAGATTAGCTTATTGGTGCTGGTTTATTTTAGCACTTGTTGCAGTTTATCATGGCCCACCTGTCTATTTCTGCACTGCCGCATACCTTGCTGTATCCTGGGCCACTTTGAGTACAGATCATGGGGAAGAGGTCTGACAGAAGAGGACCCTCTCCCTCCCATGATGTACAGTTAGTTTTGTATTGTTTCATCCTGCATTTTTAGATCAGGAAATTTGCCATCGTGGGCAGACCTTTCCAGGGATGTTGGGGCTGCAGTTGTTGCCACTGTTGAGTTTACTTTCTCAGAGAGTGTTTGATTTGAGCTGAGATGTTCTGATTGGGATCCAGATTTTGGTTGTCTGAGGTTTGATGTTTGTGTCCACTCAGAACTTAGCTGTGAACTGCCTCACCCCTCAAAAAAAAGCCCCAACAACCCACTAACAAATTTATTTCCAGAAAAAAAATATATATTAAGCACACAGGTTTGACCAGAACAGCTTCTCTGTTTCTGAGGAAACTTCCATTTTAGTTCAAACCAAAACACAGCCTGTACTGTTTAATTCACTGATATCACCAATAGTTTCATTCATGACTATCACTGATAGCTTTTATTTATCCAGCTTTACTCTGTACAGCTTCTGCAAAAAGTCTCTGGAAAAATATTGGAGCTGGAAATGCTCCAGAGACCTGCATGTGATGAGGACAGTCCCTCTGTGACTTACTGCTTGGTCAGAGCCTCCCTCACAGCCAGGCAGGATCTGTTCCACACGGCTTCCCTGCAGCAATGGCTTGCTCTGCTCCTCCGTAAGCCTGTATCACAGCCAGGTCCCTCTGACCTTGCTGGAGGTGGACACTGAGTGAGACCTTTCGATCTATTTGACTTCTAAGGAACCTTTTCCAGGAGAGCACCAGTGCCATGGAGTATGGTAATGACTTGCTTTGTTGGACCTGGCCTGGGCCAGCCCCCCTGGGTGCAAGGATAGCATAAACTTCATTTTTATGCCTTCATGGTGTTTCTAATAAACACAAATAGCAATTAGGCAGAAAGTAGTGAAAAGCTACTTAAGATTTCTTTCCTGCTTTGCTGGCCAAAAGTGTTAGCCAGCTCTAATAAAAGTGTTCCCTAAGGAGCTGTGTTTCACAGTTAAAAGTAGGATTCATAGGCCAGCCCTTGAAATCTAAACTTAGGCATCTAAATAGAGATACTCTAAAGATAAGACCAGCTTGGAATTCGAATCCTTGGAAACAGAATTCTGCAGTCAAAAATATACTTTCTGGACAACCCAGCATTTAATGGGGCTGTTGAAGGGGTGTCACAAAAATACAGGCACTGATGTAGGCTGTCCCTCTCCTGCCCTTTCTGGATGGAGACACAGAAAATGCTGTTGTGTGCATGGAGAGAAAGAGGCCAAGGGGCTGATGAATTTGCTCAGCACCATGTGGAGACGGTGGTCAGGTGCCAGCTTGAAATTGGCTTCATGGGCGTGGGATTCTGCTGTTCTGTGGAATGGACTTTCAGGTGAGGGGTCAGTGGTTGTCCAAAGCCAGAATAAGAAAACACCAGTACCTTGGTTATGCCATAAAGTCACCATTACCAGAGGTTATTGTCAGGGAGGAAAATGACATTGAACCTGCTTGAGAGAGTCCAGAGGAGGCCATGAGGATGATCAGAGGGCTGGAACACCTCTTGTGAGGATAGGCTGAGAGAGTTGGACTTGTTCTGGAGAAGAGAAGGCTTTGGGCAGACCTTATAACAGCTTCCCCATACCTAAAGGGGACCTAAAAGAAATCTGGAGAGGAACTTTTTACAGTGTAGTGACAGGACAAGGGGACATGGCTTAAAACTGAAAGGGTAGATTTAGGTTAGATATTAGGAAGAAATTCTTCACAGGGAGAGTGGTGAGGCACTGGAACAGGTTGCCCAGAGAAACTGTGGCTGCCCCATATCTGGGGATGTTTAAGGCCAGACTGGATGGGGCTTTGAGCAACCTGATCTAGTGGCAGGAGTTTCTGCCCATGGCAAAGGGGGTGGAACTGGAGAGCTTTAAGGTTCCTTAAAACCCAAACCATTCCATGATTCTATGATTCAATGAAATAAAGCATTGGGACTGCCTGGACTTTCCTCCTCTCAGCAGCTGGCCCTTGGGTCACATACGTTCAAGGCAAAATTTCTGCCCTCAGTGTCAAAGATCTGCGCCTGCTCAGGATCTGTAGGTGTGCAGCGTGTTGGAGTGCCTTCCCGCTCCCTGCAGGGCTGCACTGCAGCTGGGCATACCCTACTGTGCATAGTGAGGGATGTGCTGGTGGGAGATCTGGCCTTCAGCCGTGATGGAGATGTGCTTGCTCTGAGTTACAGAAAGCAAAAAACTAGCAATACAGCAGTTTTTTCTGGCCAGTAGATGGTGCTCTCCAGCTGATTTTCATTCTCTAGTAGGAGCTCGGTAAGGTTTTGAAGCAAGCCTTTTCACATTGTGAACTGCAGTAATTTTTTTCTGGACTGGGTTGAACTACCCAATTATCAAACTAAGAACAGGCTTTGGAAACTCTCTTTAGAGCAGACCCGACCTGAATGACCAGGTGATTTTGGTTTTCCACTTGCAATTAAGATTTTATTTAAACAATAAACAACAAAAAACATTGTCCCCCATAAACAGTGTGCTGCTGGCAACTTGACAACTTATGACTCTTAAATCACACAATGATGACCTGGTACCAAATGAAAACAGACCATGTACTCAAACATACTACGAACTAGGAGCACAGCATGCTCTTAAACTCCCTGAAGCCTTGAATAATCAAATTGCGACAAACTAATACAACCAGGTGGCAGGTAAATCAGAGCAGAGCAGTATCTTCCTGGCATTTGGGACCCTTGTATTGGAGATAGGGGTTCACAACTAATTGACAGCTGTGCTGTGGGTGAACAGGGTGCTGTCATGCACCCCTCTTCTCCTGAATGGGCATTTGCACGCTCCATGTGAGCAGTGCTGGTGCTGTGGTCAGTGGTTGAAGTGGGTCATCACCAGATTGGTATATTTGGTAGATCAGTTAGCTGATCCATCTGTCCCACTGCCACTCAGCTGTATGGCCTAAGGAATATGGGAGTATTTTGCTATTGTAATTTCCTGTTTTCCATCAGCAGCCTGGACTTCCACCACTGTTATGCAACTACTCCTCAGTTTTTCCTCATATTTTGAAGTCTTCTCTGGCAGTATTTTGGTTAACACACTTCTGTTGAGAGGCAGGGTGTGTGTCTCCTGCTCTTGTCCCTGGCTGTGTCACCCCATCCTCTTTCTTCTTCCAGCAATGCTGTGTATTGGGCCCATCTGTGACCAGATTTGGTTCACTAATATAGTTGAAAATTATTGGTGGAGAGGGTCAGCAAGACCCTTTCACTTTTTCAGCAACAGTGAGCCCAGGGATCAGTTTAGTTTGCTGGGGGAACTGCAGCTGGAGCCTTCAGGAACTTACTCTTGCTCACAGTGAGGTTGACAGCAAAATTCTGCCTGACATGGATGCTGCAAGAGCAGTCTCTGAGCTCCAGTCTTGCATGTTGTAATATAGAACAGCCAAGGCATAGGTTTTGTGCCTCCCTGAAGTCAAGCATACCAATATGTGCTTCAGATAGCTACCTGTTGTCTGTGTACGTCACTCTCAGGAAAGCAATATTTTAAAGGACTCACAGCTGCTTCCAGGAAGGCAGTATATCACAAGGGAGAGATGTGTTGCATCAAAGACAATGTTCTGCAAATGTTACATCTGAGATTAACTTCCCAGATGTCTCTTGATTTACTTATAATCAAGGGCATGTGAGCTGTAACTTCCTTCCTTTACTCTTCCTTGGCAAAAGGACCTGTTTAATGCAAAGTTAGGAAGTATGACAGGACATTTCTTCATGCTTTAGTGGTAGTTTATGTGGACAGCATTAGCTTGAGTCAATGTATTGAAGGTGTGGAGCCCATCCTCCTGCATTAGCTCAAGAGAAAATATCTAATGTGTCCAAGCTGGCAGGAGTTTCTTATTAACTCCCTTCCCCCAAAAGTGTTATCACAGCGATCTAATGTGTTTTTATGGGTATGAAATCTTCCCCTGATTACTGAGCTGAAGGGAACATGAGAGCAATTTGTTCTGGCTAATAACCAGGAGGCTTAACTTGAAATAAGTTGGAATGAAAGCAGGTGTAAACCAGATGCAGAGAGAACAGAGTTGCAGTCTATTGAAGAAGTGCTTGAGTTTTCTTGTGCACATTTTCTTCAAAACAAATAATAACAGATTGAGAGTTCATGTCAAATCCATGCTGCTTTGTCCTTCCACTGGGAAAGCATAGCTGTGTGCTGCTGAGGACAGGGAAAAGCTTTGCTTTGAACAGCATGTGTGGGAGCAAATGATGATGGTTGGATTGCGCTGTTGTAATTCTGGAATGGACTCCTATAGTGGCTGTTTTGACGTTGCCAGATGACCACAGACTGTTAGTTTGTTGGTTTTTTTTAGGTTTGTGCGGTGTTTTTTGTTGTTGTTTTCTTTTTTTAACTCAATAGCCAATAATTAAAGTTCTTATCAAGATTATCGTGGGCTTTGCAAGACTTTGTTACTGGTTCTTATAGCCATATCAACTGATATACTCAGAGAAGGAATGCAGATTTGTACCTTAGTTTCCACCCATCTGCAAAAGTAATAGATCACAATGAAATCAAATCGAATTGTTTGTCTGGGGTTTTTGGTTCAGTTTTGGGTTTGGTTTTTTTTTCTCCTCCAAGATGTTGTCTGCTTTTCATGTCCAGAAGGTTCACATCTGCTCGATTCCCTGGTGATGTTCCAGAAGTAAGTGGAATGATTCAAGAACTAAGAATACAAGTTTATTGAGGTGAGAAGGGGAAATTCTCTACACTGCCAAGTCTTGCCTGTGTTATGACTGAGAGCATTAGTCACATGTCCTGAAAGAATCTAAAGCAAGGAGCCTTGCTAATGACAAACATTCTCTTAGCGCAATTAAGAGGTTCTGTTGTGTCCTCTTCTGTTAAGTGGTTCTGTTAAGTGTAACTGTGGATTGGTCTGACACACAAGGTTGGTCACTATCTAGATTTGACTGAGTTTATAGAGGTTCAGATCATCTGTTCAGAGGCAGACATTAGCAGCAGTGTGTAGGCCCAGAAGCTAGATGGTGTTGACAGCTGACTTGGAGTTGAATCTAATAGCAGCATTTTTCTAAGTACTGGATCAATGCCAAGGGGGGAACCCCAGCTCTGGTTGTCTTAGCAGCACATATGACCAGTGGTTAGCTCTGTGTATTTTGCTGTTACCTTACAAATTCACTGATGGCTGCTGTTATTTGTCAGAATGTCTAATGCATCCCAGAGCACACCATCAGTGTCTGGGTGCTGGAGGCTGTGTGTCCACTTTGCAGTGTTTTTTTCTCTGAAGCTGAGTGGGTGGCAGCCATAAGAAGGAGGCTTCACTAAAACCAGGATGGTTTTATTGTTTACTGCCATACTTCTTTCTCATGTCTTATTCAACAGAGTCTAAAAGCTCCTCTTACTGGAAGGTAGTTGTGAGGCACAAGGGCACATCTGTCTTTCCATAAATCTTAGTCTTGACAGAACTTCACATGATGGCTGATACAGGCTAAGGAGGCTACACAACTCTACTTTCCAGGAAGCTATATATAAGCAATAGCAGCAGATGCTTTAAGACCAGCATTTTATTTTCTGCCACCTCCTCTTCATTGAGAGTAATGTTGTAGCTGCATGTCTTGCCAGCCCAACCACAGTTTGCCCTAGTGGGATTTAGCCAGCATAGAGCATCCCTGGTCTTCATGAACTCTGCTAGCCCAGATCCTATGTCAACACACAAGGATTTATTGCCACCAACAGATTCAGTATTTTGTTTAATCATCAAGATTTTTTGTTATCTAGGTGGGAATAGCCAAAATTTCTTAGCTGCTATAGGTCAACTATCTGCCAATTATTTGGATGAATTATAGATATTAGTGGGTCTGCAAAAACAGTGGTTAAAGCAGAGCTTGCTTTCTTCCAGATCATTGGCCATTTAGCATTGCATTATCTCCAGTTCACATCATATATATAATAATCTGATCATCTCTGTTTGTCAAAAGCCTAAACATTTATTGAAACACAAATCAACCATTTTGTCTTAGTCACTTTTAGAGGTGTAGGCTATTATCTTTATTTAACAGAAGGAACATAAATCTAGGCAGAGAAACTTTAGGAGTGCTGTGGGAAATCAACTTTTACAGTAAGGCCACCTTCTACTGAAAACTTGGGTAAAGCATTGGCTGAAGAAAGAATTGATGTTTTTTAGATCCTGAGAGGCTCCCAGTGTTCCAGGAGAGGTCATGAGTAGAAGTGTGATGCTTTTACTCACATAGTGGCCCTTTCCCCTGCACCATGTGCAGCAAATGCAGATCCAGAGATGGCGGGGTGGGATGTGAGGGGGGAGCAGCATTTATCTATTAACATTCTTCGTAGTGGGGGAGACTTTTTCTGTAGAGTGTGTGATGGCTACATGAATGATACATGCTGTGGAAGTGGTTCATCTCAGAAAGCTTAATGGATCACAGATTCTGCGGTGGTCCTGAAGATTAGTTTCCTGAAAATATTTTCCCCACTTCATCCACCCACTCTTTGGGAAAAAACCCAAAAGATTGTTGAGAAGCTGCCCACAGACATTGGAAATTAAATCTGTTAGTGGGACTTGCCTGTTCTGAAATTATTATTCTCTCTTTCTTTGGTATGGCCTGGCTAGGGCACTCTGAGCAGCCAGCAGCCCAGCTCATTCACTCAGTCACCCTTGCTGCAGTTGCTTTTCACAGTTGTTTGGAAATCACTTTGCATGTGAGTTCATATTTAAGGTAGAGAGCAGAAGAAAAACACAAGTGAGATGCAGTTGAAAATGGACTGGGACAAGAGCTGTGTCTAGGGAAAGGTCCCTGGTACTGACATCTGGGAGACTGTGCAGTGCCCTGAACCAGTGGGAGCCTGCACTCTCCTTCTTTAGCACAGTTATTCAGACTAGTACTATACATGTAAACCACCAGGGAAGTGTAAAGAAATATTCAGTTGAACTTCCTAACTGTGCATTAAAGAGGTTATTTCAATAGGGAAGAATAAGGGAAATTGCAGCTCACACTGCCCCTGATTACAGATGAATTAAGAGAGAGCTGGGAGGTTAGTGTGATCTGTTGGAGAAAATAGGGATGTAAGGATGTGGTGAATGTGGATGTGGAGAATTTTTTTTAAGTGAAATATTTCTTCTTGACTCCCCCCATGCTTCCCTCCTCTCCCCAGGCTCAATTCTCCTGATATATTTTTCCAACAGAAAACCTAAAGTTCAAGAAAACTACATTTTCCAACAGTAGAATACTGCATAGGTACCACAATGGCCCTGCTGGCCCTGCTACTTGACCCAAAGCCAGAGTCAGAAGTGGATCATTTGTGAATTTCTTGGCTCAAGCTCAGCTTTTCTCTTTCTTTTCTAAAAGGGAAACAGGTCATTGTTCAGGAGGCAGCCCTGACTTTTTATATTCATTCCAGCACCCATGGAAAGCATTGCCTGATTTAGCCCCATGGTGACTGAGAGAGGAATAATTATAGAGGGGCATTTTAAAACACAGAATGTGATGTCTCATGTTTCGGACTGCTGTTTTTCTGGTGCAACAAATACTCTGTAGGGACAAGTAATTTTTAAGCAAGGTTAATCAACATTCTTTGCTTCTACTCACAAAGCCATTCTTTACCTGCAGAAACACTGTGCAGGTCAATCTGCTCCTTGAGTTCATCCTGCGGTTGGTACACAAGAAGGCCCTGAACCTGCAGTACATGATTAGCTCCCTCAGCATGTATGTAAACATCCTCTGAGAAACTAAAGGATGGAGTTGAAGGAAATGCCCTGTGTTTGTGTTGCTGCGGGAGCCAAGTACTGTTTAGTCTTCAATTTCCTAAATGGAGAAATGGTAAGCCATGACCCAACATCATTGTCATCCGGAAGATTTGAGACTGTTCAGTAGGTCTGGTGTCTGAACTGGAAACGAAAGGCAGGCTATGCAAACTGGGTCTTCTCAGGCTTAAGCATGAGAGGAATTATGACAACTGAACAGGAGATCCTAGATCAGAGGATGCCAGATAGGAATGTAGCTCCTTCCTGCAACTGCCTTCACTATATCTATGGAGAGGACCTAGGCTAAGGTGTACGTGATCTCTGTGAACATAAAACAAGATCAGAAATGTCAGGTGACTATTGTTGGCCTCAGAACTGTCAAGCAGGCTAGCCTAAATGTTGTCAGGGTTTTGTTAGGGTGGTTGATTCTCTTTCAATTGCTGGGACAGGTATCCTGCATGGTTTAACTTCAGAACGTGATGTTGCCATGACTGAGCTGCATATAGTGTTTGAAAAAAAAAGATACAATTTTGAGTGAAAGGACAAGACACAGTTTAGGCCTAGGCCTACTAAATACTAGGTCAACTAAATCTAATTTGTTTGGTATTGCCACTAGTTATGTTTGCAGCCACTAGTTATGTTTGCAGCTACTAGGCAATGGGCAAGCACTCAAGACTTAATAGAGGTTGCAGAGGTCAGAAGCTGCTGGGAAAGCTCTGAGGCTGTCCTGGGCAGTGGTGAGACCCAGGCATGCACACGCTCACGCACACATGCTGGCCAGCATACTACAGTGTTTCCCAAAGGGCTGTGCAAAAAATAACTTTAAAAGGGAAATGGTGTTGTCAAGAATATTTTCAGAATGCAAAATAACCTGTGGTCCAAGAAAAGGTATTACTTTGGAAGGAAGCCAGAAAGCAAATAAAGCCATGACCTGCAATGACCATAGCTTGTCCCTTCTGATCCTGGCTGGCTTCTAGCCTCCTCAGGGAATACAGTATTGATTAAAGAGAAGGCCAGCAGCTTCTGCCCTTAACTATCTCTACAGTGAAAAGATCAGACTGTTAGGGTACTGGGCTTGAACAGTGCCTTGGCTTGGTAAATAGAGAGCCTGGCAAAAAAAAATCCCACTCTGCACTTACAGGCTTCCTTGTGAAGAGGAGGAGGTGGAACGCTGCAGAAAAATCTGCTCACTTAACAAAAGCAAAACATGTAAGATCTGTCTCTTTTGTGCTTTTCCAAATACAAATTCACTATAATCATTCAAGAATATGGTTATTTTAATAAGGAAGAGTATTTTTTATTGGATTATGTCAAAGCAATTATCTTTAAGATAATTCACAGAAAGGGGAAGCATTACAGCATTCAATCAGGGTTTTTTCCAAGGAGTAAACCAGTCTGTAAATATCATGTATGCATCTTCAGTCTTCTCATTCTACTGGATTCAAACCAGCAATGTGTCCTTGAAAACAGACCAATGTGCTATTCTTTGTGGTCAATGGGATTCTCCCTCTTGATTTAACAAGTCTTAGACAAAATCTTAGCTCCTTTTAGTTAAGGATGGGGAAAAAATATGAAACACCCCAATGAAAACAATCAGTCAACTTGGTGCAAAACTGCAACACTGTGGTGTACCATCTCAGCCACTTGAATTGCTTACAGAGGTCATAAGCAATGTTTTCTGAGAGCAGCAGTCTTCCAAGTATGCCTATTCTCTCTGTCTGAGCCTCTCCTCTACTGCTTTTCCAGGTGGCTTTCACTGTAGAGCAGCCAACCTGCATGAAGGTTAGTACTGCCTGGCCTTCAGTGGTGCCCGCTAACGTGTGCTCCATCTTACAAGGCTCCATCACTGGAAGAGGTGGAGATGGCTTTTCAGAAAACCTGGACTTAGGCTTGCATATTTCAGCTATGACTAGCTGTTGCAAACACAAACAGGTTGCAGCAGCAGTATAGGGCTGTATCTAGTGGGCAGAGAGGAACTGATATAGTTAGAAAGGCTTGGGGAAATACTTCTAATGAGTATGAAATAGTTGTTTTGATAAGACACCTTTTAAAAAAAATCCCAACATCAGCAGTTTTGCCTCAACGACAGCACAGGTGGCTCAAGCAGAGTGTTTTGTTATCTGTGTTCTGGGAGTGAGTGACTTTTCAGAGCCCTGACAAACAGTGTACACTCAATTTTATTGGAACTAATTAGCCGCCAATGGAAAAGTGTGTTCAAAATGATGTATTCCTCTCACTGAAGCCAAAGAGCTGCCCTTGTTTCACATCTGTGTCTGATTATGCCTCTTGAACTTTAAGGCAGCTGTCTTATAGGTTCATTTTTTGTAGGAACTCAGGAAATTACTCAGGAAAGCCACTGACACTACCTACCACTTACTGCCAGATCTCTTTTACTCATGTGAAGAAGCCTATTACCGGGAACTGCTGGCATTATCATGGTCAATGGCAGCCTAGCAATTAGAGTGAAATTTATAAATAATGATTGCAATAGTCCTTAAATGTTACCAATTGATGTGTATTTTCATGGCTTATGAAGCAGTCCCCAAAGACTATGGTCCTTCCTTCCCACCGACAAATAATAAGGGATTCTACAAATTACATTGAGATCACAATGGGATTGATTAGGTGTAAAGGAGATGCTATATGAAGGAGGGTGTAAAGTGATACTTGCAGGTCATTAGTATAGTGAGGGAGTTAACTGTTGGAATATTGACTCAGAATGTTGGCATTGCTTTTTTAACCACATGGAGCAGCCTTCGAAGTACTGCAAAAATGTCTGTTTCACTTTTTATTCTATTTTAATCTAGAGAAAGATAAGTGACTTGGAATAACTGAAACTCATTCGTTGTCTGGTTATTTTCCTGATAAAGATGAATTGAATGACAAAAGGTTATTTCTTAAGCACCTTGCCAACAACTATACAGTAATTACTTCCAAAGGGCATGTAGCCCACCAGTGTCGACTTGAATGACAGTTTAGGGCTTCTGATAATGTTGGTTGACTCCTTACTTTAATTCTCAGCATAATGGTGTGGGTTATGATCTCATCAGATCTCAATGGTAAGTGAAAGTCAATCATGCCAAGACCTGGATAGGAAGCAGACAAGAAGAGGTGTTTCAGGAAATGGTGTTCATTTATTAAGATATTTTATTTATTAAATCAATGTCCCAGCAAAGTTCTACAGTTACTGTGCTACTGAAGTTGCTTTGCTGGCAATATAAACACCAAAGTAATTTTTCTTCTGGTGAAAGGAAACCATTTTTTTTTAAAGCATGTCCTTGCTTGCTTGGACATCCTTCCCAAATAAGCCTTGGTAACTTTTCTCATGAGTTTTTTTCTGCACTCAGTAGCTATGAAATATGGTCTGTGATTCAGAAGATAAGCAGATCTGAGGCTGAAATATGTTTATATGAAATATTGACTGAATGGATGAGAAAGGTAAATCTGTAAGAATTGAGGGACAGTGAGAATCCATAGAGCCACTGCTGAGAATGTGCTGGCCACAAACTGGCCACACATAGGAGGGTTGGGTCCCATATATAAAGTGTAGTTGTGTGCAGTCATGTGTGTGTGCCAGCATGTAAGCAGTAGGTGTTCTGAGTACTGTTATCTAGAAAGCAGAAGTATATGTTCCACAAGGGAGATAGCCAATAGCATTTATGTCTTTTGAATAATGTTTTTGTTATTTTGTCATGTAAAAATCCCACCATTAAGAGAATGGAAATGACAAGAATATAAAGAGGGGAAAAGTTTCGTATGAAAAAATGTGACTCTAAAACTAAGATCTTCACAAGCAAATTCCTGAAATCATGATCAATACAAGGAATAGAGACAAAGCAGGCTGTGTAGAAAAGCCTGCTTGGCAGGAAGGGATAAGGAAAAATATAAAAACTGTATTCCAGCATAAAATGAAGACTTGTTTAAATACCACCATTTTTCTAGAAAATCACACAGATATATTTGTTCCTATTCAGAACATAATAAAGCTTTCAGGGTTTTGGTGTCTCAAATTTCCATCCTCAGATCCATTGCACTGGATGGTCTGTCTCTCAAACTAACAGTACAAGTAGCCTTTGACATTGCTCTCAAAATAGATCAGGGGTTTTTGATATTTGGTGGACAATGGTGTACCAATAGATGTAGGTAAAGGAGGAGGATCTGGGGAGTGCAGGTAGATGAAATTTTTTGATCCAGCTGTGAGTGAAGGGTGTTTGTCTGTAAAATACAGCTGGGAGGATGATGAAAGTAAGCATGGAATTTGCTCCATGAAAATTCAAAGCTAGTGCTGTGGTGCTGGGGTCTGGCTCTGTGCCTGCTAACCTTTTTGCTGACTACAGAGAGTGTGGGTGAGTCTTTGACAAATAGCTGTCCGGAAAGAAGCACCTGAGAAGAAAATTCAGTAACTCAAAAGCTTTATGTAATGTTGACTGGAAGATGGCATTCAGCTCATGGATCATAAGTGCAGGCAAGCACACCCTATGGTGCTGAAGGATCTCGATGCTCTGGCAGTCACCAAGTACTCACATACAGTCCAGCCTGCAGGAGTTGAGTCCACTGTAAGCCTTCAGCTTGAGAATATGTCTGGAGAACTTAATTTCATACTGTACTGTGTGATGTTTAGCTGCAGAGATTCATATGCTTGTCGAGATGGGACCTGTTTTCTATCTCTTTAACTTTCATCTCCTTTCAGCAGATTTCAGTGCATATCTCTATGCTGAAATAGATGCAGACTTGGGCTGGAGAAAGGCAAGGTAAGGCTGTAACCCCAAAGGGCAGCAGAAGAAAGCTGAGGCTTGCATGTCTGGCTTTGCAAATGTCCCTTGATATGATTAGAACTGAAAAGGTACTTAGGGGAGACCTCGGGAAAGGAGGGAGGTGGTGGTTTCAGGCTACAAAAGGCAGGCAAAAGTGAAAAAGGTGAGTCCTTTGGACTGTCAGATGATTTGCGTGATCAGAGGGCATATAGAACAGAGGAGGGGAAGCCCAAGTGTCCAAAGAAGCAGTCCAGAAGAAGTCAGTGGTGTTAGCTGACCTGTGTGTAACAGGTGTTAAAGCAATAGTGGCTCTACTATTTGCATTAAAAATATGTATTTAAATTCTCCTCTTACTTCTTCAGTGGTCCTGGGGACAGGGCCAGGAATAGCTTTTAGTGCCCTACCAGTGTGGAGCCCTGTATACCTGCAAATATATATAGGCTATATATTTGGTTATGATCAGTTTCTATAGAGGCAAGGCCTACCATCTTCCTAGCTGACTGTGACTGGAAGTGGTGAGCCCTATTGGGATGTAAGTGAAGGGAGAAACATCTGCAGAAGGGAAGAATTCATGAAAGCAGTAACAGCTGTCTAGCTTTTAAAGCTTTCGAAGATTTCCTGGAAGCTAGAGAGCTGCTATAATCAACCAAGCCTGAGCACCGGACAAATGCACTGCAGTGTTTGGGTTGGGTGTTTTTTTCCCCCTTTTCATTTAATTTAAAATTATTTATTGGAGGGACAGACTCAATTAAATCAAATTGCCAAAAGACCACAGGGGAGCTCTAAGAGGTCTTTTTTAAACCAAGTACATAAACTTTAGCTCCCATTGGTTGGGTGACTTTGGAGTCGTTAATCTTTGTTACTGTTTATTTTTCATAGCTGTCACTCTGTAATTCTAATTATTGGTTTTGTTAGTGGAGACATGAGGTGTCCTGTTGGCTCAGAGGCTGATGCTTGGGAACCTTAAGTTGACTGGCTGAGTCATGACAAGTGCATATCACTCAAGTCTCCACAAATTCCTCTGCAGGATTTGAAACAGCCTTGACAATTATTTGGCCAGCTGAAAAAGAGACAGTACTGAAATTAATAAAATGTGTTCCAGTAAAGCAATTTCCTTTGCCTTTCCTTATCCTACTTCCCTGCTTTATTTCACCTTTTGTCCCCACAGAAGTTAATTTTAAAATTAAAGAATGCATGCTACATGATACAGCTTTGGGTTTTTAAGTGAGCCTAGAGCTGAAATGAGAGAGGCAGTGGGAATTCAGTTTGACCTCAGCATTTGCCAAGCATGTAACAAGCACATAAACACTGCACCGTCACCAAGGTGAGCTGTAGAGGAAGTGACATGGTGGAGGGAGGAAGGGTTGCTGAGCAGACCTGGATCCACCAGATAAGTAGTGTGTGAGTTGCCCTTCCTCTGCGGGCTTTGCACCTTGCAGTGCACACCAGGGCTGTTCAGGTGCTGCTGCTTTTCCATAGTTTTTTAAGCTCCACACAAAAAAAAAGTGTATTTCAGATTCCTTCCAGAGTTCCCTCAAGGAAGCAATCCTATCTGAAATGGTATTTTACCTACCCTTGCAGACTTACTACTACTTAGGGGGAGGTGGAAGAGGAAGTGGGGTGCAGGAGGAATGGGAGTGAGGTGGAATTGCAGGGGATCTTCTTGGGCTGATGTCCTATGTTCCCGAGTAAATTCTAAATACACAGGAGGGTGGGACAAATGCTGGTCCTGACTTCACGTTTTGGGGTTCAGAAAAATTCCCCTGACTGCACCTGATGATGGTGACAAAGAGTAACTGGGGTTTGCAACTCAGATGGACACTGGGTCATAGCTTAACAGTGACCTTGATGCTGATCCTGGTAATTGGTATGGACATGCTGTTGGACTTTGGAGCCCAGCCTTTACTTTCAGCTGTGGTAGAATTTGGTATGTAAATGTCTGTGTGTTGACTTTGGCAAATGCTGACAAGTTTCACAGTCTTACACTGCTTGCTTTCTGTATTGGTGCTGTGCTGCTAAATCTCAGATGTTCCTAATTAGTCCAGGAATTAGTACTAGTGTACTAGTATAACAAGCATTTAATTATCACATGACTACAAGCAGGCAGAGCCAGAGATGTAAATCTGAATGAGTATCTCAGCCACACACAGTGGGTTGTTGGCCTCAAATAGAGGTCAGAATCTGGACCTGTATCTCTGTCCATGTATTAGTGTGATACATCAAATGCTTTTAAATACTCAATGTACTGATGCGTCCAGATGCAAATGGATTCTTGACTGTCTGTACCTCAGCTCTTGGCCACAGCATGAAGATATTTGCAAGTCTTGGTCCATCATTCTGAAATTGCCTGGATCGTCCTGGCTGTCTATCCAGATGCAGCTGTTAGTCCCCACCCAAGAACATATGTCCTCACATTAGAGTGCATATGAATATGATGTCCTGTGTAACTGTAACCTGCTCTTTTTGCACTTCACTGCAAGCTTAGCCGCTGGCTTCAGCAAATTATCACCTACTGGTGACACAGGACAGTCCTGAGCATCTAGTGTTAGGTCAAGATAGATCCCGCATTTACTTCTGCTCCCCTGGCTATTATGAAGTAAGTTTGTTAGTTGTTATTTTTCAACACTACCAAAGCATTTAGGGATTCTCAATGAATCAGAAGGTAGACCAACGTAATTCTAGATACCTACAAAGAACTTTTAGCTAAGATTAGTAATTTTGCTTACTTGTCTGTTGAACTTGCATAGCCCTAGGCAAGCTGTGATGAAGAGCAGGTTGGATAAACAATTAATGTTGCTAATATTGACCCAGAGCTCCATTTAGCTTTGCAGCCCCCTTTAAAAGGAAGCAATCAAAAGAAAGTGCTGTGAGATCCTGAAGGCTGCTTGTTTGTTTTTTCACATGCTGCTCAGCCTGGGAGGTGAAAATACCCACCGGTTTGATTTCCTCTTTCTCAGGCATTGGTCAATTGTTGATGGCTTTGCATTTTCAGTATTGGAAGGGCAGTGTTGAAATACACCTTCAAAAGATGATAAAAAACATTCTGGTTGAAGAAAGCCTTGGACTCTTTTTTACGTTTGTATTTTTTCAAGATCACATTGCTGAGCCTTGTTTTAAGGTGTTTTGTTTTAAATAACTGGATTATTAGTGCACGTGATTGTCACTCATCAGCTCTGGCGACACACTAATTGTCTAGCATGTAATTTTCCAGTCTGAAATCTACAAAGTGGATTTTGCAAAGCTTTTGCAGCATGGTGATGCTTTCTAGACAATGGTATATAAATGCCATTTCCAAGTGAGACTGTTGTTATTATTCCCAGATGTTCCAGTTCTTTAGTTGCCTAAATATAGTAGCTGGTGAGGGTTTTTAGGCTTTGAGGGCAGAAGGTCAGCTTGAAAAGGAATTAGAGTTGTAAAGTAAGCAATTTCTGGATTTTGAGCCTTATCAGCTCTCACTTTGAGTGTGATGGGAGACCCTTTAAGCTGCTTTTGTCAAGCTTGGAAGATAAAGCTGGCATTTCTAGGGTCTATCTCATAGAAAAAAAATGCTGAAGTTTGAGTCACTTTGGGTCACAAATTCCATTGATCTAAATTTGCTCCACTGTATTGACATCAGTAGGGCCAATGTGATTTGCTCAGTATAGGTCCTGGCAGCATCAGTGAAAGTATTTAAATGGGAAATGTCAGAAATATAACCACTTCCCCATTTTGTCATGTGGGAAAAGAACACATGGAAAGGTAATGCCTTCTTTGGAGTGATAGCATTCACATCCTTCATTTAAAGAATCAAACCTAGGCTGACATGGAGTCGGCAACAGACCTTTGGATTTCAGTGAATCTAAGGGAAAGCTGCAACCAATCTGATGAGCTGCAGCTTGATCTCCTGTCACACTTCAATATTTATGTACTGAAGGCTCTTTGTTTAATGGAAAATACTGTCCTTTTCCCATCATGACTGTCATAGCCATCTGTGTTAGCTAGGTTTGCACCTTTTATATATCGCAAAAAATGTGCGTATTGCAGTTTAATATGCTGGAGCATAATAACAAGGTATGCGCAGTGAACAGCACTGTAGGAAATATAGGTTGAGATCGTGTCATTAAAGAAGGCAGTGAATGTGTGGAAAAGGCTCTAGTCTTGTCCAAAGGCCTTATTCTGACTCCTACATTAAAAAGCATTGATTTTATCATTCTTATCCACCTCATTAAATCTGAGATAGTGCTTTAATCATAGAAGCACTGGATCATTTAGATTAGAAAAGACCTACTAAGATCGAGTCCAGCTGTTAACCCATCACTGCCAAGTCAACCTACTAAACCATCTTGTAGACTCATAGTCATAAAATCTATGTCATAGAATAGCCTGGGTTGGAAAGAACCTCAAAAATCATCAAATTCCAACCCTCCTGCTATGGTGAGGGACACCTTCCACTAGACCAGGTTGCTAATTTTACACTTTCTTATCTCATTCCCTTTTCAGGATCCTTCTTCCTTTCTCATCTGTAGTGGGGGGGAGGCATTATCTAGTTTATTTTAAAATCTTTCCTTGTAGAACTGTAACTGGACCCCTCCCTACCCTGACCCTTCCTCTTCCTCTTACATCTCCCTGTGAAACAAGGCAACTTTTCACCTATGAGCCAAAAAGGGTTAGCCAGGAGCATCTGGCAGAATCACTTTCTTTTCAGTCAAAAGGTTATGACAAACACCCTATTTTCTACAGAAAGCACACATTTTTCATATACCCTAAAAAATTCACTTACTGAAGGATCTGAATTCTGTCCAGAAATGAATTCCGATAAATTTTTCAACCAGCTCTCATTTTTCTTCATCAGGAGTTTTTAACCAGTCCTAATTTTTCTTCATCGGGATTTTATTTTCTCCTCCATAATTTCTCTTTCTATAGCCTCTTGGGCAAAATAAGAATCCCTATAAGCATTTGAGTACTAGATAAACTTTCCGACCTATGGTATTTAGGTGGATTAAAAATAAGGTGAAATAAGTGCTGGTGCCCTATTTTTGACAATTCTGGCCTAGACACTTCCTTTATAGGTCAGTAAAAGTCTTGTTATGTGTTTGTAGAGTCAGCACAAAAAGCTGGCTTTCCTCATAGCCTTAACCAGTGCAATCCTGAAGCTCTCTGAAGTCACTGAGATAAAGACCAGGCCCTGAGAGAGAGCACGAAAAATGCACTAAATGCACAGCTCTGGCCCTTGGATACATCAAAATCTTTTGAAGCAAGCAGCAGAGAGAAAAAATAGAATCCTGTGCCTACATCCAGACCACATCAGACAGCTCAGCATCACTCTCAGCTGTAAATGCTGCCAACAGAAATGAATTCTGGTGTGTCCCCATCATATCACAACATGCAACACCCATGTCCAAAGCCCAGCAGCAAGGCCATCTGAGAAACATGGCAGGCTGAGGAATGGGGAAAGGCTGTATAGCTTTTTATCCACAACAGAAGGCAAGGTTCCTCCCCACCTCCTCTTTCTGTGGGATGTCAAAAGGTATCTATAACATGCATATAGTTTTAGGTCACTTACTTCCTCCTAGATGATATCTAAAGACCACAGGTTTGATCACGGTGTGGGGTATGCCTCTAGTACTTGCAGGGTATTGTGTAGCTTTCAGTCTGTCTCCCTTTACCTTGCCTGAAGAGCTTAATCTGTTTTCACCATGTTTCTTTTTCCAGCCTGGGCTTTTTCTTGCTCGCAGTGTATTGTTGCTGAGGGGATCTGGGAGAGAATCAAGTAGGAGAATATAACCCAAACCTGGAAAATGTGTATAGTCTGTTTTAAACAGACTTACTCCTTGGCAGAAGAGTGGTGCCTAGTCAGTAGAAACAGTTTCTAGGGTACACAGGATGAAAAGAATTTCTCTATGAGAAGATTTCTGGTAATTTAATTACTACTAATTACCATCCAGTGCTGCTAGCGGAAATGGCTGCAGTTTTCAGCTAACTTGCTGTGAAGACTGAATGGGGCATGAGGGTAATTTTAATATATTCTGCCTTAGTGATTAGCATTTGTGTTCAATTTTGCAGCCTTTAATAGGAGCTCTGTGCCTGTGTGCTCTCTGGTAGCACTGGTTTCCATGACAGCTTCTGTGTCAACTATTTTTCACACATGCTTTATGACTTATTGTACAGCACGTGTTGTTTAGTTTCAAAGCCTGTGCTACAGCTTTCAGGAAACCTGTGACTCTTTAACATCTACATTGCAAGGAGCAATTGCCTGCCATAAGGAATGACAGAACAATGAGCAATCCGTATAGGAAAGGTGGGGAAAGCACGCTGGTATGTTAAAAATTTGGATTTGTCACATCAGAATACAGCTGACAGGAATGACAGGCTCAAGAGGATCTATGAGGCCTTGGACTCAAAGGAGCTGGTTGTTTGTGATGGGTTTCTGTCCCTTTCTGAACTCACCAGTGTTAGATTTTCAATCTCCGTCACATTCTCCAAGCGCCTTGTCAAGTGCTGTCTGATGGCTCTCATGTGCATGCCTGCTTTGTTCCCATGCCCTGTCTGTCCTACATGAAAGGCTCCCCACTCATGCCAAAAAGACATTTGTAAAAATAGCAAGGGAGACCTACGTCAGGCTGGGCACTTCTATGCACGCCTGTGCTGGTCCAGTCTTGCTACCTCAGCTGAGTTCTCATCATGTCCATGCTGGGAAACCTCTTCTGGGAGCTTGAAGGTGCCTAGCTTTGCTCTTCCTCCCCCAAGCACATGGGCAGCTTGGGAGGAGCAGTGTCTGCAGCTTCTTTTTGGGGATTCCTTTGCTGAGAACCTCCCACTGTGAACCCACAGGTGGGTGGGGCGGGTGGGAGCATGTGGCTGCATCTGACTGAGGCTTCATCGCAGATTGCCTGTGTCTGAGCAGGGTGAAGGCTACTCTGCTGCAGCACAGCCAAGAGCATTGGTCAGTTGCTCTCAGAGAAGGATGCACCAGAGGACAGAGGTCAATGAGAATTTGCCCAAAGAGAACCTGAGGAAAATGAAAAGGCAAGCCTACAATAATGCATTGAGGCCAGGGTGGGTGTACGTGCTGTGCCTGAAATAAAGCAGCCAGATTGGAAATGGTCCTTTGGCCAAGTCCTTCAGAAAGGAGCTTTCTGAAACAGCAGGGTGTGCTCGCCATGAGGCGGTGGTGGCCCTTGCTGGATCGGAAGAGAAAGCCTGCTGCTGCCTGCTGCCTCCCTCTGAGTAACGCCCGGCAATTAATGCTGCATCAGGAAATAGGTGGGAGATTAACAAAGGGTTTGTTGCTGAGCGGATTGTGTGGCCCTGTCAAAAGGAGCTGTAATTCCCACCCAGTCGGGTTATTTCTGCCATGGACTAGCCCTGTTACTTGCTTCTCTTTTCAAAAAGGTTAACACCTTCAAAAATTCGGAACTTCCTAGAGACTTGGAGTCTGCTGGAGGCAGTGGTTTCCACCTCCCCTGGGGCTCTCTGTACAGTGTTAGGAGTTGGCAGGGTTCAAGGGTGGAAAGGATTCTGGTCTTTAGACTAAGAGGGGGACAGAAAGGCAACTGATGGAGAGCAGCATTCTGGCCTGGGATGGGCTCATTTGTCATCTGCCAGGTACCTGTTAGATCTTGCAGTCCCTGGGAGAGTTATTTGTTAAAAAATTAAAAGCTTTCTGGTGTCTGAAAGTTAGCAGAGCCTGGTGTAGGAAATCTGGTGGACCTGACTAATCTAAGGTAATTTAAAGAAGAAGAGATTGCAACATAACTTAAAACCTAAGAGCCTGTCAGGAACTATTTCACACCTAAAACTGCCTTCTTCCCTGGCACCCATAAGGCCTCAGTTTTGTGTTTCCCAGCTCCCACGTTGCTGGATTTGTTGCTCTCCCAGCTCCAAAGGAGAATGCAAAGTCTGATACAAGCATTTTTAGTTAAACACGGTCATTGAGAGGGCCTGGGTCTCCCAGTGAGCCTGCACCCCATCCTGGCTCTGACTCCACGAGGCACTCATGCCCTTCTGATGAAACTATTGTCCCAAGTTTGGAGAGCCTGTGGGCAAACCCAGTCATATAGTCACTGGAATTTATGTAACTTGTGCTAAAGCATCTTAAAATGTTGTGTTTGTGGTCTGGCAGCTTGTAACGTGGAGGTTATATCCTGACATGCTGCTGGGAAGGTCTAACACCTTCTCTTTTTGGGGCACTTGGCAAGGTGCTGCCCCATGTGGGTGCCAGGCAGGGTGATGCTGGGGGAATGCCACTGCCAGCACTGTTGGAAGAACACAGAATTGCCTCAGAACCTACCTGCACAAGATGCCCAGGCCTGGGAAGAGGAGAGAAGGACAGACATCTCAGAAGGGAGTGGTGTGCTGGTGGTTTGTGGCTTTGCATCATGAGGTGGACTTTGGGGGGAAAAGAGGGGTGAGACTCAGGACACAGGGACTGCTTATGGGAACATGCTGTGTGGGAAGGAGGGAGGTGTGGGTGCCGGCACGCTGGTGTGGGCTGTCTGGAAGCGCTGCTCAAAGCGGGGTGGGCTGGCGCGTGGGAACGAAGCAAGGGCTGCTTGTGCATGCGGTGAGTTTCTGTGCAGGAACCGGGATGGAGTGCTCACCAGAGCTGGGCTGAGGCCAGCCGGTCACTGGGTGGGAATGCAGGCTGCGCTGGGACAGGGCAATGCAGTGACTGCAGGGCAGGAGGGAGCCTCTGAGCTTGGGGGCTGTAGCTGTGCAAGGAGCAGCTTGTGGCAACAGCGTGGGAGCAGGCTCTGGCCTCTGAGCCCTTCTCCTTGTGCTTCATTTTGCTGTATCTTATCCTCAGGGCAGTTGGCATTGCAGCCACAAGCTGTACGTGACAGATCCCCTTGGGTGGCTGGGGCAGGGAGGCTCTATTCACCATCTCTGCTCTCAGGTTGGGAGCCCAAAACCATGTGAGGCTGCAGCCCCACCCAGACAGAGCTGTTTATTTTTGAAGCAGCTGGGAGATGCTGTGAGAGAGGTGGGTAAAGTTCAGCTGGGATTATTTTTAATACCCTGTGTCTAGAGGGAAATTCAGAGTTCCATTTGATTAGATCTGCTTTTCCCATTCCAAATGTGTCTGCTTACATTGCATGAAGTCCCTGCCATTTTCTGTACCTCCCCATCCATTTCCAATTTCCCTTTTTGTCTTCCCCTCAGAATACTCAGTTCGGGGCCAAATCCCTGTGGCTGGTGATGCACTGTGCCTGGTCAGCAGAAGGACCCAGCCCCACTTCCCTGTGTTACTTCTATGTGCTATCTTTATGGCTTGCTCCCCATCTGCTCTGCAGGTTGAAATCTATGTTCTAGCAGACAATTCATCATTGTACTTGGTGACAACACAAAGCTCTTCTGTTGAGGTATCTGAGTGTGTCTTCTGGCTGAGATGCTATTTTACACAAAGCTTGGAGAATTAACCTATATTACTGTATTTATGCTGAACCCTTTGCCAGTCTCCAGAGCACGTCAGTAAGCATGGAGTCAGCAAGAGGGCTAGGCTGAATGGTGGTGGACCTATATTCACCTTCTCATTCTGCCCGTAGCCTGTGTGGCACTTGGGCTGTCTCACTTGGACTACTTGGAAGCCTTTGGTTCCACAGCTGTGAAGTGAGGATGATAGTACTGCCCTGCCTCTTAGGGATGCTGAGGAGACAAAAGCATTCATGTTGATATTGCTTGCTAGTACTTGCCATATTTGCTCTTAAGGAGAGCCAAGTAAATAGTAGGTGTGGGTTGATGGTCAGCCATATTTTTCCCTCGCTCTTACCTTTACCTTCTGAAACCACTTGAATGTCACCACAGCCTGATATTTGTAAGCACTTGATTGTGTGTATGTGTGTGTGTGCATGTGTGATACTAACACATTTCTCTATCTGGATTCAAAACAGATGTTGAGATGACAATTTGATCCCCTCCTGCTCTGGCTGAGCTGAGTGGGTGGAATCTGGGCTGTAGCTCACAGTGCAGTGTCCAGCCAAGAATCTCCAGGCCTTTCTCTGACATTAACAGGACCCCCTGGAAGTCTGGGAAATGTTGCTATATCAATGTGCAGCTGGAGAAGCCAAAGCCCATGGAACAGCAGGCTTGCTCAGGGTAGGACAAGCTGAGCACGATGTGTAAGGCTCCCTTCCCTGGCCAGACCACTAGATGGAGACATCCCTACCCGATCTGTGGAAAATGCAGGTATTTAGGAAAATGATTTCCCAGTGGTTTCTCAGGGCCCTGGCAGTGAAAGTGAAGACATTCTTCCCACTGGTTTCACAACGAGTCAGATCTGGACAGTGGGATGAGTTCTTGGTTCAGGATGAGGAACAGCTCATATATTCCTCACAGGGCATGAGCAACAGCTTTTAGAAGAATTGATCATTTTGAGCTGTCTCCATATACCAAGTACCCTCTCTCCCATGCTGGGAAGTACAGCAGAGCAGTGCAGAGATCCCAGACAACTCGCTTTCTACCTCACAAGGGTACTCTGCCAGCTCTGCAAGTCACAGGGAGCCCAGAGGTGACCACACTTGCGGCAGTGCTTCATGCAGCTCTAACTGTGCCATGGTAGTGGTGATATCCCTAAGGCCCAGAGCAGCTCATTTTCAGCTGCCTCCACCCTGCATCTGGAAGCTCGCTTCACTATGCCTCAGCACTGAGGATCTTAAGTATGGATTAGTCTCTGCCCAGAGTTTTGCTTAGATAAGAGGGAAAAGAAGGCAAGTATTGCTCTATGACTTCAGCTGTGCCTGGTGGCTATTATATCTCAGTACTTTATTATACGTTTGACCTTACTTGCCTCTGTTTTCTGGACTCATTCTTCAAGTAGAAGGGTATTGATGATTTTGACTTCCACTCAGTTCTCCCTTCCTCCCTTTTCCCCTTTTTTCCCAAGAGCTGGCAGCGAGGTCAGACATAAACTCTGAATCAGTGTCCACTCACACACTGCTATGTCTGTCCTTAATGTTCTGCAGAGCTTCAGGCTGAGATGGTTGAGGTTTCTCTGAGTCACTGCAGCTCTGATCCTCTGGGGAGAAAATGCCCAGAGATGCTCTGCCTCTGGAAGGCCAACAGGGAGAAGTGGCAAATGCACAAATCCTTATCTATTCTTACGGAAGGTGAATCTTATGTGCACTGAATCACAGATGTTAGAAATACAGAGGATGTAGGTTAGTTAACCGCTGCCAGCTGCTGGCCTGTGGCATGCTGGTGTCCAGCTCTGGGAACTGGTAGTTCCACAGAGGAGGAATTGTAACAAGTGTGTGACTTCCTGTACCTTCCCACCCCTTCTCCTCTGTCAGCTCTCCTGATTGATTAATACAATGCTTATGCTGGAAGACCAGTCATACAGTGGCATACCTTCCCCATGTCTAACTAAAGACAGGACGTATGCTCAAAATGTCTATACTTATCCTTTCTTGGAAATGGTGTGCAATTCACAGCCTTAAAATACTAGCTGGAAAGTTGTTAAGGTTTTATTTTTTCTTCCTTTCTTTTTCCTGTTGACAATACCCATTGGCAAAAGTCCATCAAATAACAGATGAGGTGATGAATGCAGCTGGAGTTCAGCTCCAGGACTGAAGTTCCCCCATGTTTGCCTTTGGGTCCTAGGGGTACATGCATGTCTGCAGAAGGAGTAATGTTCTATCGAAGGAGTAATATCTCCACAGTTTCTGAGGGATCTGAAAGTGCTTTGGAGCTTGGAAATAAAAGAAACAATTATGTTCAGGAATTACTTTCATCACTGTTGAAATACAGCTTCACCTCTGGGATGCATCAGGGCAGCCTATTTACTGTCAAGGCTGTACAGCAAAGCAGGGTACAAAGGGAACTGAATTACCAGCAGGAATGTGGAAGGGGCTCTGACAGCAATTCCCTAATCCTGATGTGGCCAGGATATCAGTGTTGATGTCATGCCACTCACATGTGTCGAAAGATTACTGATAGCATAAGTACTTAAGACTTCGTTGGCTGAAAGAAGGTACTTGAGGTGGCACAAGTCCCCTAATGTCGAATAGGATCCTGTAGGTCTGAAGAGGAACAGGGTTTTGCTTTTTATTTGTGTTGGAGTTGGGGCACTTCATCTTTGCAAGAACTCAGAAATTAATTAGGAAACACACTTGCTGTTTGATTGCCCTCCTCAGATCTCTGCACATCCATGTTGGGCATTTCCAGAAATGGAGTCACTTGAGGGACATTAGTAGACGTGAACACACAGTGGTCCTGCTGCAGCAAGGCCGTAGGTTTTCTAAATTCTCTTAATTTCTAAATAGGACTTTCCAAAATACCAACAAATTCTGAGTTACTGTCAATCTCCTCAAGTCTCCTTGTATTGAGCTCAAAATCCGGGGTAAAGTTGTACTAGAACCTAACAGTATGACAATGCATCCCTAAAGCCCTGTCTGTTAAGGAGGAATTAATCACTACAGAAAAAGACTTTGTGGCTGGGGCTTTAGAAGTGAGGAAGGAATCATGGTCAGACCAGAAGAGAAGGACTGGAGCCCTGAGTTCAGTGCTCAGCTTTGCTACTAGCCTCTGAGGTGGCTTTGAGCAAGTCCCTGTCTTTACCTTCCCCTTTATTTCTTGCTTCGTTTGTTCCCCATCCCAAAATATTACTGACTGCATCTCTAAAATGTTTTGATCTTGAGGTATGCTCTGAGTAGAGTTATTGACTCTCTGGTGGCACCAGAGTTTCAGAATAATCTCTTAATATAAATACCCACCTCATCAAGTTGAAAAGAAATTCTCTCACTATTTTCCCACTGGGTAATAAACCCTTACACTTCTTGGATTTTAAGGTAAAAATTAATGATTTCCTTCCTGTTCTGAAGGAGGTTCTACTTCCGGAATCTGGGAAATTCTTTTCTTAAACATTCCATGTAAATATAATTCTTTTAAAAAATAATATGCATGGCTTAAGTCATCGTGAGCACAATGGTTATTGTATATAAAAGAATCGGGGCAGTATTATATAACTAGGTAAGTGCTATATTTAAGAAACAGAATAAATCACATTTGAATTTGCTGATGTTAAAAATGTCAGGTGTCCCCAGGGAAGGTGAAGAGGGTGTGCTAAGGGCCATGAGTGACTGAGGAGTAGTCTCATGGAAGTATTGCAATACAATACGGAATACATTTTATTAAAAAATATAATAAAAAATTGAACATTGTTTCACTGTTTCCTGCACTTCTGATCCCAAAGTCTTACATTGTCCTCATCTGTACTGTAGTCCCAAAGGATTTTCAAAGATCCTTCATAGGAAGCAAACTTTTACTTATTACTTGCAGTATTGTGGAGGTCATTTGGGGTGTGGGAAGGACGTTGCTGGCAGTAGGTTTTCTGGAAGCACTATCTGGCTGTTCTGGCCATGTCTTTGGTGGGGAAAGCCCTTTTCTTTTGAAAGCCTGGACACCTTACATGTCAGCATGGCAAAACCCCGGGAATGTCAAAGTTGTTAGCATGTGTAATTCATGCTGAAAGAGAGACCATGCTGTGGAGGCCTTGTTCCAGCTTCAGAGAGAGGCAGGGCTGGATTTCTACCTCAAGAGCAACCAGATCTAGCCTAGGAGAATGGGAGTTAAGAACAAAAGTCAAATATCTGTGTGAGGAGGGGAGTGTTTCAGGAGTTTCTTGGGGGCCTTCAGCTCTGACCTTTTGTGGATATGTGTGGTGCAGACATTCATTGTGCAGACTAGCTCTGTGGCACAAATCAGTCTGAAACCTTGTGGTTTTGTTTCTGGAGAGCTATACAATCACTGATATTGGCCACAATAGCTGAAGTTATTTAAGCATTGTCTGTGAACAAAAGGATCCCAAGGGGATGAGATGATAACCCCCAGAGAACCCACTACTTGTGTGGCTTTGCAGTGGGGCAGCACAAGGGAACTGCTGGGGCTGTTGAGCTGCTGCCAGAGCCCCAGAGGAGCTCAGTGGATCAGCAAACCTCAGATGAGCGTCTCCATTAGCAAATGAAATGCTGTGGTATGTCTTCTGGTGGTGTCAGTGACTCCTCTGTGTAAGCCCAAAGCATGCCATAGGCTTTGTACCTCCTAGAGAAGATACAGCCTTTGCTTCAAAGTTTTGTACCTTTAGCTGTAGGACATACTGCTACCTGAAAACTACACTGAAACAAGGTATCCAATTTTCTGTTCAGCTTCAAGATCCCAGACCAGACGTTTTCATGAACTTAAACTATGGTAAATAGTATTTAGTGACAGAACTGACTTCCAGTTTTGTTCCACATATATTTCTCTCTTTGTGTTTCACAAAGGTGTGTATGTGTGCCATTCAGTGCATCTTAAAAGACTCATCCTTACAGAGATCATAGAGTTATAGAACAGTTTGGGTTGGAAGGGACCTTAAAGGTCATTTAGTTCCAGACCCCTTCCACTAGACCAGGTTGCTCAAAGTCTCATCCAGTCTGACCCTGAACACTGCCAGGGATACATCATTCACAACTTCTCTGGGCAACTGGTTCCAGTGTCTCACCACCCTCATAGTGAAAAATTTCTTTCTAAAATCTAATCTAAATTTATCCTCTTTCTGTTTAAAGCATGTTTTCTAATCAGTCAGCTGTAAAAACAGTGTCTGGGATTGTAATAATGAAGCATCAGTGGAATTAAGTTGTTGGAAACACTCTTTAAATATAAAGCCTATAATCATCTGATATACAGTTGGCATCACTTCTTAAAAGGATGAACTTTGCCCCAGAGTTACGAAGAAGACCACGACATATGAAACTTTCAGTTTGGAGTGTGTTCAACCTAGGTTGTAACCAAATCTGAAATACTTTTTGTGCGAATAACTCTTACTCACCCAAAGAGCCTTGTTCACTTCAGTGGCATTACTAATGTGATTATAGGCTGCAAAGTTGAGTGTCATGTATATGATTTGTAATTTGTGGAGGGAGGCCCCTGGAAAAATTTTTTCTTATTTAACTTCGATTTAGTCTGGCAAGACCCTTTTATTTCAATAAGACATTCAGACCACAGAAGGAATTGGTGAAATAATTGTGGGCAGTCCCTGCCACACATCATTGCATGTTAACAACACATCACTATATGCATCACTAATCTTTGGGTGGTGGGCTGGAGAGGGGCCTGGAAAAAACAATCAGGGATTTCAATTAAGAGGCACTTAGCATGGAGAAAATAACAAGGTCTCATCTTATGTAATAATACACAGCAATTTTGTTTGAGTTAAGGTTGATAGATGTTTTTTGCCTTAGGATCTATAAGTCTTTAACATTTCCAGGCAATTAGTAGCTCTAGTGTAAATCATGGCAGAATTGCTCAGATAATCCTAGCAGCTGGTTGCAAAAGAAGACATGCTTCAGGCTGCAGCAGCAGCTGAGATGTACAGAGCAACATCTCACTCTCTTGCAGCTGTCTCCTGCACAGCATTAGCTGTTTGCTGGAAGATAAAGAACAAGGAGGGTACCCCTGGCACTTCTCTTGAGCCTCTTCCTGGCAGCACATTTGAGACCTAGTCTGCTAGTGCTTTCTCTTCTTCCAACTCAATGCACTGCTGAGCTCTCTGATGAGAGACCCTGGCCTCTGGACAAAGCTGAAGAGCCTTGAAAGTGTTGAGTCACTGGCACCCTTGGGATGCAGCTGGAATGGGGGGTGAAAATACTGTTTGACTCACCCAACACAGTTGTCTCCAAATCCCCAAGATTCATCTTGGAGAGTTTGACTCTCTAAGAGAGGTTGTTTCCAGTGGATTTGTTTGCAGTGGTTGTTTGCAGTGGCAGCAACCTCTGAGAGAGCAAGGGGGTGAAAAGGTGGGGAAGGGTAACACAGCCAGGCACCCCAACCCTTCTGCAGTTGCTTGTGAGTGAGGTGTCCTAGCTCTCACCACAGGCATCAAGGATGTTGGGGGATATAAAGATATCTCACTAAGGTTACTTTCTGTATGTTTAATCTCAGCTGGAAAAACATCTAGGAGCTGTGCGTACACAGAGGATCATTCTTTAAGGGTTGTGTCATGGTTTAAACCAAACTGCACAGCTTGTGCACTCACTCCCCCCATTGCTCCCCCGACTCCCGGAGAGTTAGGAAGGGAAATCCAAAGAATGTAGCTCCCACAGGTTGAGATAAGAACAGTTTAATAGCTAAGGTCTAACATAAATCATTACTGCTACTACTACTACAAATAATAATGAGAAAGCAAATAACAAGTGAAGAGAATACAACACCTCACCAGCCACCGACCCATAACTCACCCCACCCTGCCCGACCGAGCACCGACCGATACCTCCTCCATCCCCCCAGAGCTCCAGCCCTTCCGGGTTTCTCCCTATTACCTCCTGGGTATGACGTGCTATGGTATGATTTGGCTAGCCTGGGTAAGGTGTCCTGTCTCTCCTTCCTCCCAGCCTCCCCTCCTCTGGCAGAGCATGAGCTCAGAAAAGGCCTTGTACAAACCAAACATTTGAGCAGTAACTCAAAACATACTTGCTATCAGCAACCGTTCCCAGCCCGAAAGTCAAAACACAGCACTGCACCAGCTACCAAGAAGGAGAAAAAATGGCTGCTACTGCTGAACCCAGGACAGGTTGGCTGGTTGGGATGAAGGTGGTTAGG
Organism: Melopsittacus undulatus; assembly: GCF_012275295.1. Taxonomy (NCBI): domain Eukaryota; kingdom Metazoa; phylum Chordata; class Aves; order Psittaciformes; family Psittaculidae; genus Melopsittacus; species Melopsittacus undulatus. Next base: position 93,188,820 of record NC_047530.1, read on the forward strand.
AGCCGATAGCACATGTTTTGCATTGTGAACCATTAGGCCAAGGCACTGGCTCTGTTTTTGGGAGATAAAAGCAACACTAAGTTGCTTTTACTTAGTGGCATCCAGAGTAGCTCTATATTGGCATAAACTGCAAATGGCCAGACTCTTCCCTCCTTTTCCCAGTCCCTTGTCTGACTGAGTAGTTCAGTGACTCAGTCACAGGAATCTCACTAGACAAATCTTGGAGACCAAAGTCTGGGAAAGGCAAAGAGCCTGGAGTGTAAGTCTTTAAAAAAGACTTTAAAAAAAACCTGATTAAATCTACAACAGTGTTTGTAGAGAGATTTGGCGTAGTTCTGTTGGATCCCCAATGGCCCTGGAATCTGCCTCCTAGTTGCCTCACTGAAGTGAGTATGGAAATGAGTGAAGGGGGAAGGTTCATAAGAAATTGCATAATGATGCAGACATATGTAATTGCATGACAAGTTCTTTCTGCCTCCTGAATGTCCAACAGGAAAACTATGACTCTGAATTGTCTCTTGCCTATTAATACAAAAGTGCCATTCTTTCCTGTTGCAGTTCAGCTTTACAGGTGCCTGACCTGGGGCAGTCTTGATTCAAATTGCCAGGATATAGATTTCACATGAGAATGTAGCTCTAAAAGAGAGCTGACTGAAAGGCACTAGTGAAAGTGAATTAAAATGGCATTCTTACACAAACACAATGGAAGAGCCCTGTGGTACTTTTCATTCTTGTCTTCTGTTTGCTTAGGATCATAGGAATATTATGGAGAGCAGATTGTCTCCCCATCATCATATTGTGTCTGCATTTCTTTTGTAAACCCCATTTTGACCTTCCCTTTCTGAGACTGTAATTTCATGAGAGCTGGATTAAGTTGCCCTGGCTTAATGCCACTCTTTTCTGCCCCAACATGTCTCCTTTCTCCCTTTCCTGCTTACCAGCACAGCTTTTTGGATGTCCCTGTGGAGGAGTGGATTGGGGAAATGATAAGGGTAAATATTGTGTAATTTTTGCTAGGCTTAAAACCTCCTCTCTGCTTTCACCAAAGCTTTCCTCTGTCCAAGTTCAACATCTTGGACAGACGCTGTGCAAAAATTGGATGTTTTCTCTCAAGGGAAATCCTCATATATCACTATTAGTTTTCATTCCAAGTTGGCAGAAAGAGACAGATAACTCATTCGTTTCTCATAGAAAGTACTGTTAAGAAACATGTGGAATCAAACTCTCCAAGTGGTTGAGGGGTACAGTCTGCAAAGCATTCAGGTGTACTTCGTCCCACTTTGTGCAGGCCAGGAGGTGACAGTGCCAAAGGCAAAGGAGCATTAAACTGACTTGAAGCAGAAAGGCAGAATGTTTTGATTTCAGCTTAAGGAGCCCAAAATGGAATAACCAGCTCTTGGTTAACTGTGGGTGGATTATCTGTTGAAAAAGAAGCTTTTTCTAACATTGTATCATATGAACAGCTGGATCTGGAAATGAAGTTTGTGGCTTTTACTTGGCCACCAAGAAACCCGGCTGCCCTGAAATACATCGGTGTGCTTAACTGTGAAATTGTTCAATCTGTCTTCTGATAACCTACAGTCATAGTGTGTTTTGCAGCACTGCTAAGTATCATGGTATCTATTTACTCTTTTTTAAAACCTCACTTACAGGAATGCGGGGACAGAGAGAATTTCAGTTTCTCTTAAAATACATAAAGTCATAATATTCATAAATAGAATACGAGGGGAACTCCAAAACAGGAACTTAAACATTTGTGTCAGAAGGCAGATGAATATTTAATTGGCTTTAAATGTCCTAGTTTTTGGAGGATGGAGCAGAAGGGATATCTCGGTCTGATTTTGGTGATTTGGAATATCAGTAATAATTCATGACCTAAGGAGGACAATGTGACTTATCAACCAGCTGAATAAAGAAAGGTTCAGATATACACAGAAGTTAGTGTGTGATAGTAGAGCAGTACACGCCAGCTCAACTGTAGGGATTATGTGTGTGTCTTTAGTCCTAAAGTGGAAAATGTGATATCATTTCAGTTAGCTTAGCCCCCAGAGAAAGAGGATATTGAGCTAAAATTAACAGATTCGTAGCTCATGGCCAGAAGGGACCATTATGATAATCAATCTGACCTCATGCATCACAAAGGTCACAGAAACTCATCCAGAAATTCCTTCAACCAGGCTATAAATTGTACCTTATTTTTTTTTTTTAAAAAAAGCATTCTTTAAATAAAGATTTCATGTGATGAAGAATTTACCATGTTAATTTTTTCCTGTTTGGATATACCTCTGGTAAAATCCCTAAACTCTTAACAAAAGAATTTTCATTTATATGTTGCTTTTGATTTTTTTTTTAATTGAATTTTCAGATGGAAATATTTAGCACTGATTCTAATTTTTGTTTATGGGACATTAAATACTTTTGCCTAGCACTGGAAGTATATATAAGAATGCACTAAGCTTGCATCAAGCAAAGATTTTTGCTATGATAGATGATGCAGCCATAACAGATTTACAGTGGCCGAGTCTGATGTTAAGAGTGTAGTGAGCATATACTTATGAAGTCCCTGGTGGCTGGTATGGCCATGAGTGAATTTCTGAGCCAGTTCCTGGGACCCTTGTAATGAAATTGTCTGGAAGAGGAAAGCGAAACAGAAAGAAATCACCCTTTATGTGGAAATCCTGTTTACATGCCAAAGGTAAACCTGTGCTACCAATAGGCACAAGTACATTGTAAAATCGGTGAAGGTTGTGAAGGTGTAAGAAATCAGAAATTGTAACAAAGTAATGAAACAAAGTTTATCAGCTTACAAATAGAGATAGGTATTGCTGGCTTTGTGTGTATCTATATGCCTGTTTCACAGATAGCACAAGGCCAAATGTGCGTCATCCAGTGCGTGCTACTGTATCAGAGGTGAATGTCATCAGCAGTTTTTATTTCTACAACAGTCTCTGGGCTTTGAAGATTTTTCCACCAAAACCCCCCAAGCCCCAAACCCAAATCCCAAACCAAAATCCCAGAGTTAACTGTGAAAAGATGCCATATGTTGAAATGACAGGACAACATCACTGCAGCTGGAGCAATGTCCAGGTTCTGTGGGAAGTGGTCAAGTGGCTGAAGCACTGTGGTGGCTGCACCCACTTGGGTCATGGCTTTTCTGTGGACTCGTAGTGTGACCTTGGGTGCAGTGGCCATTTGCTCCATGTCTGGGTACTGCTTTTGTTTCACCTTCCCCATGACTTGCTTTGTCTCCCAAGACTGAAAGGGCAGCAAGTGCTTGTCACAGTGAAGTCTCATTTCTGACCACAGGACATCAGCTGTGACATCTTCCCTCCAGTATAACATAGGTGCTGGAAAATAACCCAGCATTGAAGAGTATCACAGTGCTGGAAGCCTTAGTTAACGCAGGCCAATCCATAAATCAGATCAACACCAGGAGATAACAATGAATCATGTGGAAGGCAGTTTTAATAGGAGCCTAATCCCCTGAAGAAGTGGACAGTACTGGCATTTTAAGTACAAGTGTGAGTTTGAAAGGGAACAGACATCCAACTGGGACTGCTGCAGGGAAGGGTAAGTCTGAAGGGCTGTTGGATTTCCAGAGAGAAACCTGTTTTGACATCTTAATGGCAAGAGTGTCTGCCAGTGGCTGATGGAGTGATGATAAATAAATACTGCCTCGCTCTGCAGACGACTGCTGGGCAGGACAGGGATGCTCTCAGGTTCAGCATGTCTGGCAGAACACAGTCACCACCTCGCTGGGGTCCTGAGCAGGTCGGGGCAAGAGGGAAGGAAAGCTGTAGGAGTGACTGTCTGGAGAGCATGAGAAACTGAAAGGGAAGTGTAGATGGAAGAATTTCAGGCTTTCCCACCACAGTTTCAACTGGTAACTTGCCAGCAGCCCAGTGCAGAGTGCACACAGGGGAGCAGACAGAGACTGCTTTCTTTAATACAGATGAGGAATGACACCACTAATGGCACACCCCAGAACTGGCTGTCCCTTAATGACAAGCTTACTGTGTGTGGGGTGGTTGGTCCTCCTGCAAGGGCCTTCCATGGTCATTCCAGCTGGGAGAGGCAGCAGCTTGTAAGTAGGATATCAGGGCTACATTCAGTTTCCTGTTCCCAAACTTGAATATCTGCTGGATAAGTGTGGTTCTGCTTTGAAAGGTGAAGTAGCAAAAATGTGTCTTGGTTACTACTGTACAGAAAGCCCAATTTCACATGTACCCCTTTACTGGGAAGGAATTAGGGTCCATTACAGCCACCTGCCCTGTTAATCCAGCTGGAATCTGAGAGTCAAGCTGGCTGACATCTTGCACAAAAAGATCACCTTAATCTTAATAGATAGATCTCATGTTAGTACCTAGGCAGGAATAGACTCTAGGTTGCCTGCTCTTTGGCTGACTCACTCACTAGCACAATTATTTTGTGTTTGGCTCTGTGGGGCTAATTGAAGCAGTAAAGTGGAAATGTATTCTGGAGTAAACTGTTGCAGCTCTGTTTTTCTCATGAGGAAGATTAGATTTTGCAGAGAATCATCACCCCTCTAATGAATGGTAATTAATGGGCCTGAAGAGGGACCTCAGAGTGCAAACTCTTCCGCTTACTGGGACTGTAAAACCCTTCTGTGTGATCCTTCACACAGATGCCTCTGTTCTGCTGAAGCAGAGGCCATGAGGAGCCCTCTGCCTTGTAATCAGCATCTTGGTGCTCTGTTCAGTAGATTTGGAGGGTGTCCAGCTCCTGCTCTTCCTGAGGCATAGATAGTGATGGGCTATAATGGAGGTAATGGAAAGGAAGCTATATTAAAACTGGTGGCTATTCCAGTATTCCATCAGGGCTTTCCCAGTATTCTGCATATCTTCAGCGTTCAGTGTGTTTCCCACCCATAGCTATGCTACTGTGGGGGAAGGAGTGGTGGAAAAGAGAGGATTGGATACAATATATTTGTGAGAGCACTGAACTATGACATCCTTGAGTCTTCAGAAAGGGCTACCACGACCTCACTCCATGAAGCATCTGTGACTTCATTAGGGAACCAGTCCCACAGGTGAAGGGTAATATCACTTAGTGCTGGTGTTTTTTGATGCCATTAATGAGCTAAGGTATTGTTGAGTGTAGTAAACAGATACACTGGAGAAAAAAAGGGTATGTTTTAATTTCCATTAAAATCCAGATCTAGCTGCAACAAAGTTGCTCTTAAGTTAGTTTGCTCATATTAGAATCATTTTACTTTTCTTTTTCAAGTGTGGGTCATTTTAGCTGAAAATTTCTGTTTTGAAAACAAACTCATAACTAAATATAATTTTAAAAGAAATAGTGTTTCAGCATTTTCAAAACTACATCTTTTATTTTTAAAAATGTCATTAGATTATTTTTTTAATCATTTTTTGTGTCCAACCTATTTAACCTAACTTTGCCAGTAGCTGTTGAGGATATGATCTGGTCTAGAATAAGAGGGGAACATGTGATGTAGAGCTTAGCACTGGGGTCTCTGTAATCTCAGTAATATGCAGCAGAACATGTAAGTGTGTATAGATTTGATGTGGATGTATACTGTGGATTGCCAGTTCACTGCTTTGTGAGGCTTCAGGGAGATACAAATGCAATGAGGAAGCTAAAACCCCAGCTTTTATGAAAACCTCAATGAAACTTTCAGCCACTGGTTCCCTCATGAAGACTTCACTGTATTCTCTTTGGTGAATACTTGGCATTATAAATCATTGCACAATGTGCCTGCCAAAATAGCTAATAGCCAGATCATCAGATGGCAGACCTATGCAGCTGCCCCTGCATGTGTCTCTTACAAACTGAAGGCTGCTGGTCCCAGCCACCCTCGGAATCATGGAAGCCAGGAATGCAAGGCACCAACTTCCTCTGGTTGAAACTCCACCCAGTAAGTCTGTATTTTAACTCACAGCGGTATTTGCATTGCCAAGGTTCTTATCCCAGTCAAAGTCCCTTTGGATAATCTCCTAACCATTGCCCTGAGGCACGAGGTATCTCACTGAGGGATATTGCTACAGGGGTGGGTGGGCAAAGATCTGTTTTTCTTTTTATTCTTGTTCCTGTGGTTTGTCTCCAAGGATTGCATGTGTTTCCATCCTAAAGCAGCCTTCAAGTACACAGTATTTAGGAACAGGGTAAAGGACCTATTTTGGTTTATAGCACATAACTTTTGTTTCTCCCCAGGGTCTCATAAACAAATTTCTCATTGAGTTACTCCCAAAATAGATCCTGCTCTCTCGGCTACCCAAAAGCAATCTCTCCATTTGTCTCTTTTCTTAGATTGTGGGTTTTCTTTCACCTCAGCCCCATGAGTAGCAGGGAAACTCACAGAGTACTTGCAATGCCCTGCCAACCAAAATGGGGTTTATTATAGATTAAATTAAGATTTGCCTGAATGACTTGAAAGTTCAGGGACAGGAACTTATGAACACTTGGCAAAGACACACAAGAGGGTCTCCTTGTCTACAGATCTGATCAGGCAGGGAGTAACAGATTTTTATAAGTAACAACTGTAACAACCAGTGTAGAGTGGAAAGGCCTAAGTGAGGAACACTTATATTTGGGCTTGCTTTGAGGGGATACATTCATGATGCTTGAAACCTCATATAGGGTTTCTTTCCAGGCTTCTCCCACCCACAGCTGGTAGCTTTGCTTTACTGAAGCTCACACTGCGATGTAGGTTTGGGGTTTTGTTTCTTTGCCGACTTCAGCCCTGTAAATGGCATCAAATCCAAGGCAGTCACTGAGGCTTTGTAGACAAGAAAGAGACCACAATCTCCACAAAGGTATTTTCAGAGATGCCCAGCCATTAATTATCTAAATAGACTCTGGAGGAAGTACCTGTGTCCTTCCCTGGCTCTATTAGGGACCCCTAATACTTGCTTCAGGTATGACATTTTGCTTTCAAGTGGCTTTCTTAAGGAAAATTCCTTAAGGATAATTCCTACCTTAGAGCTCCATCAGTGCCTGATATAGCTTAATGGGAGATTCACCATTTGGAGAGCTAGTTTTATCATTTCCCTTTGCCTTTTTTATGGTGTGTTTTTTCATAGTTCATAGTTTTTTTTCAAGTTCAACCAGCTTAGGTAGGCTGAGTGTCAGGCAGCACTCAAGCAGTAGGTGAGTCCTTAGGCCAGATCCATTCCCTTTGTGCTAGTCCAGCATGACAAAGAGATGGAGCAGACAACAAGGACAGAGCCAAGCATTTTAGGATGGCTAGAGGTCTTCCCAGCAGACCTTACTGAAAGGCTGGATCAGGGACATATCCTGGGACTGTAGAGGGAGCAGAATTTGTGTGGCTGAAATTCAGAGTACTCTGAAAGTCCCAGGTAGCAGATCATGTCCTGCAGGCTCCATCAATGAGGTGGGAGGGTAGGGGAGAAATGGCACCTTGCCTTCAGACACCCTGGAGAAAGGTGATGGCTGGGTCCTTCCCCTGTAATCAGAGTTGCTGAATGGGTTGGAAGCCAGTAAAAAGGTGCAGAGCTTAAGACTCACGGTGCCTTCAACAATATATTTCTCCTGTAAAACCCTGAGGGTCTGCTATATCAGCCCTGCATCTTTGCAGTGTAACACATGGTCCAAGCAGAAATGTGCCGTCAATATCCTTACATTAGTTTGAACTTGGATTGCTGGGGGAACACTGCTGATTGAAGCTGTCCACAAAAACAATGGGTAGGGTTGGGTAGCAGATGTTGCGTTCACATTGCTTGTTTAGATAGTCTTGCTTACGAAGCATTTCATAAATGCAGTGCTGGCCAGGTGGCTGTGGAGCACTGCAGGAGGGAAAGTGGTAGCCTGGCTCAGTGCCTGGGGCTGCATGATTGAGTGGGGAGGCAGCACACAGAGGCATCAGGGGCTGTGGGCCATGCCAATGGCTCCATCCTGCTGTGCCAGCAGTCCTGGGGCAGAATGGGTGGTGCATAGGACAGGAACAGACCTTCCTTTCAGCAGAGGAAGCAATGGCAAGAAGTGTGAAACCCAAGGTGAGACATGGGGGCAAAACTCTGTCTGTCAATTACTTGCAGAAGATTTAAGGGCATTATAGGACTGACACAGCTAGTAGAAGTGGCACTTCTCACATTAGGTTTCCCTGCAGAGTCCAGACTAGTGGTGAGGTTTGGACAGCAAAGGCCCTAGGGCTGCAAGCTAAGCACTCACCAAATCTTTTTTCCAGTCTCTGCAGCCAAATTGTGCCTAGCCAGATGGCCAAGCTTAGCTCTAGGTCTGGCAGAGTTGTCTGAGATCTGTGTGCCTGAAATGCTGCCTACATGACTGGCTGGGAAGGGAACTGGGAACCCCAGCTGCCTGTACCTAGATCTCTCTGCAGTTCAAAGCCAAGGCTGTTTTTATACCAGAGTAAGAGCAAATACTCAACTCTGGTGTTTATAGTAGTGTGGGACATTGGCCCCTTGGAAATAAGTCATGAATTCGTAACACATAGTAAGTAAGAAGTAGCTGCACAGTTGCCATCTTACATTCAAAATATTGTGCATTTTGGAAATGGAGCTCCAGCTTTGCTCATCTCTGAGTGCCAGAATGGGCCAGGCTTGCATGGGTGCTCTATGAAATGCATTTGGGATGGCAGGAATATGTCTCTGAATTTTACTACCCTCACTGTTGCCTTTTCTGCACAGCCAAATCTCCCACTGTCTTCAGAAGAGGACCCTCCAACCATTTATATTAAATAATTTCCCATTATCAACCAGAATAATTAATTGTTGTATTAAGAGAAAAAATGTAAACATCAGATATATCTGCCACTCTAAAATGTTTCTAAGATAACAGATCAAACATTAATTTAGTCCCTGGGCCTTTTTTTTTTCTTTTCAGAAAAAAGAAATAAAAAAAGGAATGCTTTATTTACAAAAGAGGCCTTTGATGTATAGCTTACATTTATTACAAGTGTATTTTTTCCAGCGGCAATGGGATTTTCAACAGCAGTAGGATATGTTTTAATAATTAAAGGGACTTAGCTTCTCTACACAGACAGCCAGCTTCTGTTCTCACTTACAGACTACAAATCACGCACAGCTTCAGTGATGTTGCTATTAGCTTGGTGTAAACCCGAGGTTTGTGAGACTTGCAGGAGACCCTTTGTGGTTTTGATCTGTGGCCATTTCTGGTTGCTTTCCAGTGTTAACTCTAGCGGAAATCTTGAAGTGCCAAGGGGGAGCCAAGCTTGCTGTGGTTTCTAAGCCACTATGCAAAGTACAGATGCTGGGATAAGCAACCAAGCTGAACCTCCGGTTTTCCCTAAGGGATCTAATCTGTGGAAGAAGATCAAGCACAGAACTTGAGTCTGGCATTTTTCTCTGGCCACCCTGTAGCATGGGAAACTCAGATGAAAGTGTGGGTTCACCCTCTTTAGGTGTTTGTGGAGCACAGATCTAGGGACAGGTGCCCTTCAAAACTAGGCAATATTTGGATTGGGGGGTTTGATTCAAAAGTGAATGTGAACTCTTAGTTCAGCTACATGTCATCACTACTGTATCTTTCCTCTGTGGAGTCACCCTTTTCTCTTGTAACTTTTCCTGACTTCTTTTAAACACCAGACGGAGACTGTCTTTTCCTCCTGAGTTCACCATCAACAGCCTCAGAAAGATGATATCCCATCCTACATCAGCTCTTGGAACAAGCTGACTGAAGTTATGCTGATGCATATTGCCCTGTGCATCTCAATTAATGGATTAAAACTGATCTTCCATTTATTTGTTGTTGCCACAGTGTACCAAAATGGTTCTGAGCCAAGAATCAGGTCCTCATTTTGCTTGGCATAGGAGGGCCACAGGGCATTATAAGTCTCAGGAAAGGCTGCTGCTGCAGGGAAAGTGGGGTGGCCGAGAGGATTTATTATTAGTGCTACCCCCATGACCCTGCTTTTCTTCAATATTTGACTGGACACTTGGCTGTTTCCCTTTCTTCCCTGTAGGAATGCAAAGTGGCAGGTGGAGAAGGCACTCTCACCCTTTGTGAATCAACATATTTTTGCTTCCCAAAGGATTTGTGAAGTGGCAAATCTGTGCTTGTTAAATAGGTAGAAACTGAGTGTCATGGTTTAAGCCCAGCCGGCAACCCAGAACCATGCAACCTCTCGCTCCCTCCCTCCCCTTCTTCCCCCCACTCCTGCAGGGATGGGGAGGAGGATCGAAGGAATGTAACTCCCATGGGTTAACAGCAGACCAGTAACTAGGGTATAACACAAATCACTGCTGCTGCCACCAATAATAACAATGATAAGGGAAATAACAAGGGAAGAGAATACAACCGCTCACCACCCACTGACCGATACCCACCCTGACTTGAGCAGTGATCTAGCCCTTCTGGGTAACTGCCCCCAGTTTATGTAGTGGGCATGACGTGCTGTGGTATGGAATACCTCTTTGGTTAGTTTGGGTCAGGTGTCATGACTCTGCTTTCTCATGGCTTCCCCTCCTCCCTGGCAGAGCATGAGACTCAGAAAGTCCTTGGTCAGAGCAAACATTACTGAGCAGCAACTAAAAACATCGGTGTAATCAGAGCTGTTCCCAGGCTGAAAGTCAGAACCACAGCACTGCTATAGCTGAATCCAGGACACCATGGTTACAAGAATTTCCTTGTTGGGGATACCAACATACATGCCATGCAGAAACCCGTCAAAATTATCCTTGTTTCACTTATTGTGAAATGAGCAACACTTCTGAACTCTTTTAGATGTGCTCTTAACTGCAGATAAGCTGAGAAGAGTGAAAAAAAATCACAAGAAATCATAGAAAAATTCTTAATTAACAGTAATGGAAAACAAAATAATAACCAGAAAGTTGGGACTGTTCAGCCTGGAGAAGAGAAGGCTGTATGGAGGCCTCATAGCAGCCTTCCAGTATCTGAAGGGGGCCTACAGGGATGCTGGTGAGGGACTATTCATTAAGGACTGTAGTGACAGGACAAGGGGTAATGGGTTGAAACTTAAACAGCAGAGGTTTAGATTGGATATAAGGAAGAAATTGTTTACTGTTAGCGTGGTGAGGTGCTGGAATGGGTTGCCCAGGGAGGTTGTGAAGGCTCCATCCCTGGCAGTGTTCAAGGCCAGGTTGGATGAAGCCTTGGGCGATATGGTCTAGTGTGAGGTGTCCCTGCCCATGGCAAGGGGTTTGGAACTGGATGATCTTAAAGTCCTTTCCAACCCTAACTATTCTATGATTCTAATTTCTGTTAAATCCTGCTTGGCTAACTCCCTAAAGTGAGTCAGGCTTATATCTCTTCTGCATTTTCAAGCGATTTCCAGCTGGTCTGACTGTGGTTGTTCCTATTAATTGTATGTGTGTGTAGTTGGCTCCTGACTCCCATGATCCCATGGAAATGAGTTCCAGAGGATAATGATGTGTTTGGTAATGACACTTATGCCACAGGGAAGAAATGGAATAAGGTCACTGGTGTGTCCATCCAGAATATTCCTACTATTTAGTTTCCTTTATAAATAAGTCTTAAGACAGGTAACAACTGCAAATTCTGGAGTTCAGGAATTTGCATTCCTGAGAGAATTACCTGGCAGGTCAGCTACGAAAGGATATGTATTATAAATGGGACATTTTAGAAAATATTTTCTTCAATGTGCAATTTCACAGTCCTCCTCCTCATACCCCTCACAAAAACAAAAGACAGAAGAAAAATCAGATATTTTCCTTAGGTGTTTCCTGAATAGTTTTCCCAGCTAGGAGACAATTGCAATGTGGCTTCTTGAGCCAAAGGGCAACCCAAGAAAGACAAAAGTTGGTGTGTGAAGCTGTTTCAGGCTGCAGTGTAGTGTCTTCCTTTACAGCTCTGTAATACAGGAAGGCTTGAGGGCTTGCAAATATCATAGCAGAGAGGGGAGGAAGGTAATGAGTGGTGGCATGACCTTATGCAGGAGCCAAATTAAGCAAAGTCTGCAATCTGTTCAATGGAAGATACAGTGTGCAGCTATTCTTTAAAGAGCTCCATCTGATTTCACATTCTTCCTGTCCTCTGGTTTAAGCTCATGGCTCTGCTTCTTCAACATAGCTAGGAACTGAAATCTTTAAAGCTAAGCCCTTTGTGTAGCCTGTGGGTATAGGCAGATTAATTCGGGGATGCTCTGCTACTGACTCCTAGGTAATAAAGAGCACCTCTCTTAACAATTCAGGGACAGTTTTGCACTACTAGAGGACTGCCATGACTTTCTTAGAGTAGCATCTTGTCTTAAGCTAGGGCAGTTAAAGACTGGCATTGTTGCTGCACTGGGAATTTGGCACCTAACCTAAACCTCTACTGTTGTCACATGAACTGCTTCATTTATATCTTTATGTTTTGTGCTCCTGACTTTTTATAACTGCAGAGAAAATAACCAGAGTCTCTTTCTCACTCCAGTCATAAGAGTAACTTCTTGGGGTTTCCCATCCCTTTCTCTGTTCAGCGGGAAGATCCTGTGCATTTGATCTGCCTCTGATCTCCTGCTGGAGAGACCAAAACATTCAGAGCAAACCAGTCCCAGTGGGAAGGCTGGTCTTCCCAACGGGAGCAGCAGCAGAGCACGTGTGCGGCTGAAAATAATGCAGTCTGGAGCTGCCATGGCTCTTGCAGGCAGCAGTTTTTGTTATGCCTATAGTGAAATTGCCCTTAGTTCTTTTGTGCTGAGCAGAATATGATGTGAGCCAACACAAATGGCTCTCACATGTTTTTACTGGTGTAAATGAGGCATTCAGGTATGAGACGAAGCAGTTGCAAGCTGATCAACTTGAGAGCTGAGGCAGAAAGCTTTGGAAAAGGGTAATAGCTTTGGACAAGGGTAAAAGCTCTGGGCAAAGTAATGGGTGCCTCACTGATGAGCCCTAGGAAGGCTTGTGCTGGTTTGTGAAACAGATCTTTAAACTATCTTCTGTAGGCAGAGATAGTTAGAAAACCTTTTAAATGAAAGTAAGAGCTTTTTGTCAATAATGAAGATTATTCGCCAGAATGAAATAGGGTGTAATTGCAGGTTTTGTTTCTCTTAAAATAATTTCATTTCCATATGGAAGTGTTATTTCTACACAGAAAGCAACACTTGCACATAGTTCCACTACTCTGTTCCAACTGGCAAGGTTAGAATATAAAAAAATTAGTTAGTTTTCAACTTACAAAACCTTAAGGGCAGTCAGAGGATGGGGAACAAAGTGAGTCTTTGTTTTCTCACCCTCCCCCCTGCCTGATTTTTTCTAATTTTTCTACAGGGAAGCTATTATTTCTTGATGGGGAAATCTGAAATGAAGTTTTCTTAGAAATTATCTTTTTCCTAGAGAACAGTATTTGGTTTATGGGATCTCAGAGATTCAGATTTAGATTTTGGACTCTGTCTCCTGTTAGGATAAGTTCCACTACAGGCCTGACTAAAGACCTTTTCTTACTGAAATTCTTCCATTCAGTTAACTGAAAAGTGATCAGCAAGCATTTCAGTCAAACAGATGCTGTGTTACCTGCTTGGTTGTTCAGGAGATCAGAATGTCCCAAGCCATCAGAATGTCTCTTCCCAAAATGGGAAGAGAGGAAAAGTTAGGTATTTCAAAAGAACAGGAAAGTACTCTGGATAATTTAATCAGACTGGGTTCAGAAATAGTCTTTCATGAAGTCAGTCCATCTCTGTCCTGACTGTGCCATTGTGGGCCTACTGCTGAACTAATGGTAATGTGAGCTGTTGGCATTCACTGCCATGAGACCTGCCCTATAATATGTTCTTATTCTACCAAATTCGTAGAATCATAGAATAGTTAGGGTTGGAAAGGACTTTAAGATCATCTAGTTCCAACCCCCCTGCCATGGGCAGGGACACCTCACACTAAACCATACCACCCAAGGCTTCATCCAACCTGGCCTTGAACACTGCCAGGGATGGAGAATTAACAACTTCCCTGGGCAACCCATTCCAGTGCCTCACTACCCTAACAGTAAACAATTTCTTCCTTATATCCAATCTAAACCTCTAGTGTTTAAATTTTGACCCGTTACCCCTTGTCCTACCACTACAGTCCCTAATGAAGAGTCCCTCACCAGCATCCCTGTGTCTTTTCTCAATGACCTTTCCTTTTGCTACTACATCGTGCTCATATACAGTGTTCTGACCTTCTCTGCATATATTTAATTTTATACATGTTGGTGCTTTGTTTATGTCAGCCTTCCCCCATTACTGTGGCCAATTATATGTTATTAATTGTGCAGTGGTCTTCAGGATGCTGGTCCATCTAAGACACAACAGAACTAATAAATCATGTAGAGCTAGTAAAAATAGCATATCTCTTTCCCACCATGGAAACTCATGTTTTCAGAAAGCTGCCTCAAACTCTGGAAACTCAAAATGCATTTGTTTCTGAACATTTTTTGTCAGAAAGTAACTCCTCTCCCCCAGACGCTACAAATTCCTACCTGCTTCCCTCATACCTGCCTCTTTCTAACAAATTCTCCTATCAATAAATTTTAGCAAAGATTTTAAATTTGTTAAATTACAAGCTTTTGCAAAAAAAAAAAGTAAATGTTGTGACATTTTTTAAAAATGCTGTTAAATTCTGAATTTCCAAAGAAAAAGGTTTGATGGAAATGAACCACAGTAACAGCTGTCATGCTGTACTTGTTTACAGCTGTCTTACTTAAGGAAGTGTCAGAAAGAAAGTGAAACTAGTTTAGTGGGCTAGGACACAGAACTCTTGAACCAATGATCTCCCTGTGTCTCAGTGTTACAAAACTCTCATCTGGCATATCATAAATCTGTACTGGAATTTTAGCCTCTACCTAGTCCAGTCCCAACAGGAACCAAACTCTTGAACCACTTGGAGAAACCTTATGTATAAATTCAGTAAGCAATGATGGGTCGGTGATTTCTCTATCCTAGAAGTTTTTGATTATGAGCTAAAATGGCCTGTGGACCACTTTCAAGAACCACTTTTGAGTAACTGTCCAATTGCTCCCAACACATGTTCACTGTAACTCTTGCATATGTCTAAGTGTGCCTGTTGTGGTTCCTAAAAGGAGCTTCCCACCCTCAGTAGAAAGGTGATGCAGCAGTATATCAGGAGGTGACGCAAAGACAGCTTCATGTTATATATGTCTATGCTGTGATTCTGAAATTTCATTCAAGTTCCTTTCCATCTCAAGGCAAAATCATAAGATGGGCAATAAGCCATTGCTGTGAATATGTGTCTGCCTGAATTCAAGCTCTCACTGTGACATATGAAATGGATAATTAGTACTTCATGGCATCAAGATCAATATAACTCACATCCTCTGGCTAACTCTGTAGAATATTTAAATATTTTATAATTCTGCCTGTATTGCTTCCTCTGCTTCCCTGCTGCTTGTAAGCTCTGTGGACAATCATTACTAAGGGATGAATCAGCATCTGGGTCCAGCCAGAATCCCAGGATTGCTCATGTTGCCTGTTACCTTTAGATGGTCATGAATTCCACAGTAACCCCAGCTAACCCTCTAGAAACTAGAGAAAAGAGCCACCTCTCCAATTTGGAGCCATGTTCTTTTATCTGAAGATTTAACCAGGAGAAAAAAGGCTGGATTTCCTTTCTCCCCATTTGCCTGTGATCTTGATTGTACTTGAACATGGTTCACATTCTTATCTGGCACAGTAGGGCAGTTCCAGGTTATGGCAGGTTGATACTGCCTACGAGCCCATAAATTATTATGCTTCATGGCTTCATTAATGTGACTGGTCCCACTTTGTTTTTTCCATCTGTCTCAGGGCCTAACTGGAGGACAGAATGACAAATGTATGATCTGTAATACACATGTCCAAGGAAGAGCTTGATCTTTATCTTTTTGTTATTTTGATGCAAACTTTTACTGCATTTGGAGTTTTTTTTTTTTTTTAAATAAAAATCTTGCCTTCCCCTCCTATTTTGATAGTGAAAATAAGTTTGGAAAGGCTTTCACTGTCCTTGTGCTATAGAAGCTGCTGAACATTGTGGTCAAACTTTCAAATGAGTTTGGGAAAGTAACTGAGTCTGGAAGATTTCAAATGTAAAAAAATAAGGTTTCAGAAACCATAGTATACTTTACTGGGAATTTACACCTGGAAGCTTATATAGCCTTACCATCAGAATTTACTTGTATGCACTGAGTGGATAGAAGGGAATTTTTTATCTGCATCTAGAGCCTTGTTCTGAAAAACCATAGTTCACTTTCCATTAACAGGGTTACACTGTATTGTACGTCTGGGGCAACAATCTTGACAGCTCACCAAGAAGTCCTGTGAGGCATGGGTTCAAACTCCGCCAAACTAATTAATTCACTATGAGGTAATATGGTCTTACTAGATCAGGCTACAGAGAGTAAATTGGGAAATAAATTTTGACTACATACATTAAGGTAGTGCAACAATTTAGATTCCTTCATGTTCATTTTCTTGTAGATCTCTTCATGTCCAGCCAGTTCAGCTGGGGATCTTTGGTGCAAATTCATCTGAGTAAGTCTCCTAATTTACAGTGTTCTACATCATCTTGCTAGCTGGTTTTGCTCTCTGGTTGGTATGTGGCACCACATACATATATGCAGGGGAAGTGATGCCAGCAGATAACCTTCTGTAAAGATAAGTCATATATTTACATGGTAGGAAGTGAGCCTAAGTCTAAACAAAGCTGGAGGAACTGTGTTGGAATGATAGAGGGAGCTGAAAGAAGCTGCTGAAAATAGATGTTGTACAATGTTGTAGACTCTCTTTGATTTTGGCCCTCAGGAGTCTGGTAACCTGTCTAGAATTACCAGTCCCATCTACGATGGAAATGAGATCTACAGTTAGGAGCCCCTCCATTTCAGTCATCTCTGTGACCTCATCAGAGAGTTAAGTGTGGTCTTGAGGACAAAGGAAAATTACTTTATAAGCACCAGAGATTGGAATGTACCCCTGAATTACCCTTGCTGCTCAACTCTAAGAGTCCAGAGAGGTAAAACATATTGTGTGTCTCTGTTAGCATTTTTTAGGAGCAGTTTCATTTCATGCTGAGGGAATCTAGTGACATACTGTAGACAGGGTAAAATGACATTTATTAGCACTAAAAGTTGGTTGTTATATGGCTGAAAATGTTTTGGCTCCACTGGAATTTAAACTTGTCTGACTGCTTGAAAAATGTTCAGGTTTAATATAACTGATTCAAACGTGAAGTCAAAGTTCTGTGTAAAATCCTCTTGTGAGATAAGGATCTTGGTTTACAGCATCTGAAGAATGATTCTAAACACCCTCCAGCTCTAAAAACCACATAAAGGTGCCAATTTCTGCAGAGATCAGGTTGCTGCTAGTGTTGAAAATGCAAATCAATGTCAAAGTTGATAAATAAGCATTCTCTACCAAGGGGTTCTGCTTGGAATTATTAGTCAGACTCTTTTCTTAATGTTATTTTTTTTCCTAGGCTGACGAACATTTGATTTCATTCAAAGACAAAGTAAAGCAGTGATGAAGTGAACAAACAGGAAATAGAAAGAAATACACAGGAACTAAGCAAAGGGTCTTTCATAAAATATTTATCTTGGTTTATAGAATCATAGAATCAGAATAGTTAGGGTTGGAAAGGAGCTTAAAATCATCCAGTTCCAACCCCCCTGCCATGGGCAGGGACACCTCACCATGTCATGTAAGGCACTATCCAGCCTGGCCTTGAACACTGCCAGGGATGGAGCATTCACAACTTCCCTGAGCAACCCATTCCAGTGCCTCATCACCCTTACAGTAAAGAACTTCCTCCTTATATCCAACTTAAACCTCCCCTGTTTAAGTTTGAATCCATTACCCCTTGTCCCATCACTGCACTCCCTAATGAATAGTCCCTCCTCAGCATCCCTATAGCCCCCCTTCAGATACTGGAAGGCTGCTATGAGGTCTCCACGCAGCCTTCTCTTCTCCAGGCTGAACAGCCCCAACTTTCTCAGCCTGTCTTCATACAAAGATGTTGAACAAGACTGATCCCAACACCGATCCCTGAGGGACACCACTCGTTACTGGTCTCCAGCTGGGCATGGAGCCATTGACCATCCAGCCAGTTCTTTATCCATTGAGTATTCCACCTATCAAATTGATGTCTCTCCAGTTTAGAGACAAGGATGTTGTGTGGGACAGTGTCAAACACTTTGCACACGTCCAGATAGATGACATCAACTGATTTCCCCATCCATCAGTTCCATAGCCCCACCATAGAAGGCCACCAAATTGATCAGTCAGGATTTCCCCTTAGTGAAGCCATGCTGGCTTTCACCAAGCACCTTGTTGCTTTTCATGTGCCCTAGCATGCTTTCCAGGAGAATCTGCTCCAAGATCTTGTCAGGCACAGAGGTGAGACTGACTGGTCTGTAATTCCCCGGGACATCCATTTTCCCCTTCTTGAAAATGGGGGTTAGATTTCCTTTTCCAGTCATTGGGAACTTCACCTGACTGCCATGATTTCTCAAATATGAAACTATGTACTATGAAACTATGTACTTTTTCCTTACAGATTTGAGGTTTTAAGGCCAGAAGAAATCACTGTGGTCACCTAATCTGTTTTCTTTCAGAGCACAGGTCTGAAAGCTCACTCCGTGCATTCAACATCAGTCCCAGAACTTCTTGTTTGGTTGTACGTATCCAGAGCAGGGAACTTGACTATGTTTTATCTCCTGTGTCTGCCTTCTAATATGTCTTTTCTTAAAGCTAAAGCCCCTAAGGACAGACAGTATTTTGTTTCCATCACCATAAATCAGAGCAGTCTCTGTGGAACCAGTAGTTATCCCATATTTTCATTTGGAGAAATTCTGATCTCATGCTATCCTCAGTTAAGAGTAAAAAGAATGGAATTAAACTCTGAATTGCCCTGTAATGTGACCACATCTCCCTCTTATGCCTGATCTCTGTGATTACAATCCCAATGACAGAGAAATGAATTTTCCTCCTCCTAAAAATGCCTGTGGTTCTTGCTGCACCCAGAACACTGTCACTTACATATGTTTATTCTGTGCCCAGCTGTGCCAACAAATTGCCTTAGTTTCTGACTGGGAACTTTTAAGGTCAACTGATGTTGCATATTTGTGGAAACTGAACAGCCACTGTGTACTGGGAAACTGAACAGAAGGCACCTTGCATGGAAAAGCATTCATCCATAAAAATGTTATTTTGCTTCAGAGAACATGTAAATCTGGGGCAGAGGGGGGATCAGGATTCATTGGCTACTGAAGAAAATGTTTTCTTTTTTGTTCAGAGCAATCTATTTTTTTACTGACGACTCTCAGAGAAAGGAGTGCAATGCCAGGTAAAGCAGTCAGTCATCTGCACTTCGCCAGGGGAGGAACAGCTCATTACTGCAAGCGAAGCTAAAGTTCAGGCTTGCTTATTTTTGGCATTAAGTTCCTCAGTTGTGGGAAACAGTTTTTCATTCTTGTACTTTTAATAAAGTCCACACATTGTTACATGCTTTGGTCTGATGAGGGTCTGGATCGATGCTGTGATGTGATGTTTGCCAAATTTGTAACATTCTTTTAAATATATTTATTCTTCTTTCTACAAGGGCAAAGTATCTTAGTCTGAAACCCCAAAGACTTTCCCAACATATGGGGGATGAATAAATACTCAAAATGTCTACAACTGCTGTTACTGCTACAGCTGCCAGCTTTAGAAAAGAACAAAGTAAGTGCACGCGTGTGCGCATGCGTCCAAGTGTGAGAGGCAGAGAAAGAAATACAGTGTGGGCACTCTTGGGGTCAGGAGAGATCTCTAATAAGAAACACATTTTACAGGCAGCAAGAGAATTATTTTTACTGTGCACATTTACAAGTCCTCAGGCAGTGAATTTTGTTGTGCGGATATTTTTAAGGCTAATTATATATAGCATGCAGGGCTTGAACCTGCAGATCTTAATTTGGCAAAACTCCTGTTCGCTTCAAGGGGTGCTCTGCGTGGTGTACCCAGTGGAGGGGAGGGGTGATGGATACATCTGGTTGTGAAGGGTTGCAGGAGACCCCGCTGACTTCAGTGAGAACTGAGCTTCTGTCTCCAGTGGCAGATTTTACACGAGTGTGGGAGCTGTGGGTGCAACCAGCCCAGGGCTAGGGTGGCCGAGAAGAAAAGAGTGGTTTGGAGGAGTGGTTTTGCCATCACTCCCATACAACTTGCCTGATTTTTAACTCAGTTTCTGGCATGGCACTTTAAAGTGAACTTTTATGGGATATCCCACACAAATTTTATGGTATTCCCACACAAACCACACTGGGTTTGAGTGTTTCAGTCTCTAGATTTTAACACTGTGATTCTGAATGGTGTCCTCTCATAAACAAAGAGAGGAGGAGCAATCTCTGTTAAATTTCCATCTAATGCCAGCTATTTTTCTTTGAGAAACAGAATTCAATCAGCTCTTTTGATCAAGGAGATTTAGGGGCCACAGCAGAACACAAGGAGGACTAGAAGCACTACTGAAGCTTTCTGAGTCAGAAACCAGTTTATATGCATTGTATGGAGCATGCTTGCTTAGACAGATCCTCTCTAAGCTGAATGCTTCTAGGCAGTTGTGATGATGGGGATGTTGGTTACATCAGTTACTTTACAAGGGTTTTGTTTTGCTAAATACTGTGAACAGCTGGGCACTTTCAGTTTTTAAAGAGGTTTTAATAGGACAGTTTTCACTGTCATCCGCTTGTGCAAACCACCTGCAAATGAATATATTGCTTTCCATGTATAATTAGCATATGTAGAATTTATATCCTCCAGAAACAAACCTTAGGTGTCTTCTCTGTCTAATCAAAGCTAATCAAGCCAGGTTGTTTCTCTACAGTCATTAACATTTAAAATAATGCCCATTCAGTCAAGCTGTGGAAACAGATTTGAGTCCACTCAGTTATTTAATTGTTTCAAATAATTTGGCCAACTTCAGTTATAAAGCACTGATATATACATTAATTTCAGGAAAAGAAAGAGCTCAGGTATTTTAAGAGTGAATCTAGCTCATTGCCTTTTGTTTGGAAGAGCAGGTAGACAAGGAGCTTCCTACTGGTTGGATGGAAAAAGATCCACATGGAGGTATATGGTGCTTGAGGAGCAGTAATCTTGGTAAGGTAAGTTGCTGCAAAGGAAGCATGGCCTTTATTATGCAAAATTTCTAAAAGCATAAACAGTGGAGAAGAAAAATAGGAAGATTGCCTAGTGAAATTACTTATGTTTTTATGTTGATATGGCATGACTCCCATGTCTCTGAGTGTAGTGGGCAGTCTTGACTCCTACTTGTGAGTGCAGCAGATCTGTTTTTCATTCAGCAGATGAGGATGCTCACTTGTGCTGTGTGAGGCTGAAGGGCTACACCACATCTAGAGCCCAAGGAGCTCACTGCTACGGGACTTGTAGGGAGCTGTCAGGGAAGCCCAATGATTCTTTTTTTTTTCTAGGAGAAAGGCAGAAATTGGAGGAAAATCCAGTAAATGATCCCTCTCACTTGAAAGAGCTGCCAGCAGTTTCAGGACATTTTTGATTGGATAATACAGAGTTTAGCTGCTTTTAATATCCAACATTTGAGTTTCCCAGCTCCCTTTTTTTTAAAAAAAAAAGAAGTATAATTTTATATATATTCAAACTCATTGAGTCTTCCAGCTCCCTTTGTTTTGTCTGTCAGAGGTATGAGGTCTGGAGGTGACTTCTTTCCATTCTCATAGGGCAGAGGCCGAATGGAAGGCTGATTCTCAGGACAAAAGCTATTAGGTTTGCAGGGGATACAGCCAGTTAGGCAATCCACAGGGTAAGTGGTCTCTCTCTGGGCTGTTGGATACCCAGGGCAGCTTGCTTTCTCTACTCAAGTCACCAGGGATAACAGGATGCTCCCATGACACAGGGTCAGGTTCTCACTGCCTGCATCCATGTTGCTATTGACCTAAGAGAGCTCTCTTGAAGGTTGAGGTTTCCTATGGAGTTGTGGGTCTCACTGCAGACCTTTTTCTCTGACATGGAAGCTGTAGCCTCAAAAGGAGAAGATGTTTTTGTCTAGGGTGGTGATTAGAGATACTTTCTGTTCCTAGGATTCTGAGAGTTGCTGAAAATCTGATAGGACAAAGAGTTCCAGAACCTGTGGAAAGAACTCTTTGATCTAAAGGCAGGAAACACTCCAAATGTTTTTTTTTTTCTGTAGTTACTGAGGCTCATCCTGTCTTACACATTACATCTAGATGCCCTAAGAGCTTCAAAGTGCTTCTGTAAAAGAAAAACTGAAGCATGTGTGAACCTTGAATCCCTGTAAGAGAATAATACCTTAGCCCCTCTCCCAGTCCTTTCTCTGCTCTGAACCAGGGTAGGCAATGCAAGAGAAGTCTTAAGTAACTGCAAGGTCGATATCCCTAGATGCTGCTGCTTCTCTGCCAGTCTAGTTTTGTCAGTTTTATACCTGCCTGAAATGTGATCTCAGTAAATGTACCTACTTTTTTAATTTCTAGCTGACGTAAATGTTGTAATCAGTTAGCAAGAGAAAGCAGAGTACAAGA
Source organism: Melopsittacus undulatus (assembly GCF_012275295.1). NCBI lineage: Eukaryota > Metazoa > Chordata > Aves > Psittaciformes > Psittaculidae > Melopsittacus > Melopsittacus undulatus. Next base: position 93,211,275 of record NC_047530.1, read on the forward strand.
CAGAATTAAACATTCATCCAAAAGTGTGAAAAAAACTTTTGTAGTGACTTTTCTTTCTTCTGAACATCAGATACAGCATGTCAAGTTAGTCTTTCCATTAGCAATGTTGCCATTGCACATTCTGTTTTTCAGAGACTTGAATATTCTAAATTGAAAACTTTGAACAGATTATGACGTTTTCATATAATATTCTTGACCCATTTTGACTGTTATTATTTTTGTCCTTTTAATGCCCGCTGATTTTAATCAAGATTAAAATCCTCCTTCAGTCAGTTACAAGTTATGTATTCAAAATACACCACACTTGTAATGTCTTTCTTTTGTCAACTAAAGAATTAATTGAAAATCACATTATGGAGTTCTATAAATGGGAAATGAAGACACATGTTTTGGATCCTAGACTGATTAATAAACCATTGCAGCATCCTGGTCCTGGATCAAGACTGTTGATCCTAAACAATTTGTGCTTTTACTTCAAAGTTGAATGAACAACAGCTTTATTTCCTTCAGTTCCCAAGGAAATCTATGCAGATTCATGGTGAAAGGGCTTCTGTTTTAAATGCTTTCTTTGGTTTTGATCCACATCTCCAAGGTCTGAGGGTTAAGAGTACTCAAAATCAACTGCTTTCTGAGGGTTAAGCATATTCAAAATCAACTGCTTGGAGGTCAAAAGAGGTAATTTCTCATAGTTCTGACCTAGAGCTATAAACTGATCCAGTTTTACTCAGCCCTACTTTGGGGGAGGTGGTTGTCATTTGAAAATGCCCACAGACTTTGAGGAACTTCATGTAAATCATTAATACATAGTACAGCTGCAATGACAGTTCATGATGAGTATTTCCTACTGCTGTATTTCTAAGCTAGTCTACCCATAGCAGGAAACAAAACTGAAAGAGTATTGTTTAAAAAGTGCTACACCTTCACCTCTATCTTAGAATGTAAATTCACTTCTTATTATGAGAATCATATGAACTTTTAGGTGATGAGGGCTTCAGAAAGAGGTAACTGGTTAGATTGGAGCAGCCTAGGAGAACAAACAACATCCAAAAGACAGGTGGTGTTTGACTTCAGGCCTTGTAGTTGAGATTTACCTGAATTCCTTAGGATTCAGCCTCAAGTGATGTTTATCAGTGTCTTTTGTACTTTATAATAGTGCAGCAAACCACTGCACAGAGTGCTGTACGTAAAGAGAGTGCATCTCCTTATCTGCAGGGGAAGCTTCTTGGGACAGCATCGAATCTAGTGCAAAGGAAGCTATACCTGTGCCTCAAGCCTCCAAGGTATTTTTCTGCCCTGAACTGTCTGTGAGTCTTAAACTGTGCCATTTTTCTCTCTCGTCTCATTTTGCTCTTGTCACCTGATCAGGACAGATTGGAAATAACACCATTATAGACTTTCATATGCTACAACAGTAGAGTCATGTGAGTAATTATAATGGGTCATCTCTTAATAGATCATTCTTTTTAGTGTGACATTTATGATCAGGTAATCTGGAAAGGTGTCTCAACTTTGAAGAAGTCTATACTTAGTACGTATGAGCAGAGTCATACCTACTTGGGCCTTTTTAAACATGGCTTGGGTGTTTAGCTCCTGAGACATCAGTTACTGTCATACTCGTCAATCATTTCAACACTACACAGTCGGTGACGCCCCCACCCCCCTAAAACTGCTTTGCTTCATTTTGGATATTTGATTTCACTTGGATATATATCCAGGCTAAGCAGGCTTCGGGCAACAGCAACAACAAACCCTTCAAGGAGCAAAACTCACACCCTCCACCCAAAATCCCATGCTCCAAGAAACTGGCTGTACATGCTGCCAGAAGAAACTTCTAATAAACCACTCTCTTGGTTTATATACTGCAAATCCCATGCTAGGTATCAAAAAAGGTAGAGTCCAAGTCTGAGATGCTATAGTACAAATGAACCTCCAGAGAGATGAATATTTAAGCTTTTTACATAAACATCCCATGACACTGTGCTGAAAGGTGGCAATAAGTAACAGCAGAGAAACCTGGGTATGCCAATAAAATACATTGTAGTGGCTTTGTGTGTGTGCCCCAAGGTCTTGTTAGCAATCCAATATTTGTCAGGAGTGACTGAGCAGAGGGCAGCTTAAGGTAACTTAGCACATCTTGGGGAGGGGGAAGGATTTCCTTGAGCTGTTCTTAATAAAATTGCTGTCTATGGAAGATCAGGCTTCCAGGTCAAACACCATTTAGCTATGGTAGCATGCAGGTACTTGTGCGCCAGATGTGGAAGAGCTTGGCTAATTGGTTCTGTCTGCACTGGTATTGAACTTCCAGCCAACAGACATAACATTATCCAAGGAGGTAAAATAGTAAATGCAACCTCAAAGGCTTTTCCTCCACCTGACACTGAAGTGGGAGCCCAGCAAGTTAACAGCTTCATAAACATTGCCAAAGCAGGGCAGTAAGTGTGACTTGTAGAGCCATATCTGCTTGCAATTTCATTAATGTCAAACAAAGAGGGGGAGGATTTTCAGCCCAGCAGTAATTGTGCGTGTGTCCTCCTTGCTAAGCTCACAAGCAACGAGGAGTGACGGAATACACTGTGGGGCAAATACAGATGTTAAAGCATTGAGGTCACCAGTACTTTGGGGCTTCAGCATTGTCATACGTCACCTAGTCTTCCGGCTTCCTTGCCTGTACATGTGCCTTTTGAAAGACAGATGACCAGATGGCAGTTGCCTCATACTTCCTGAAAGGTTAAAAGCACTGCTATTATAGGACATCTAGGTCATACTGACACTGAGAGGAGCAGTATGGTTCAAATTCAGCAATAACAGGGCTACTGGTTAGTCTGGCTCATCTGACCAAAAAAGCTCTGCGATTATGTTGTTACATCAAGAAGTCCTTGGCTCCAGTGACCAGTCTTGGTTGAGGTGGGTTGATTGGTTGTTAAGATTAAATACTGGTGTGTTGAGATCTCTGCCTGTTGTTCTCACAGTCCTCAGAGATGCCCTACTTGTTTGAGCCTTTTCCCTATCTTTCTATTTACACTGGGATTATCCGTAGTTGTGCTGATCTTTTTCAAAGGAATCCTGTCTTTTTCCATGCTTCTCAGTACTACATCCCACATACATTCGTCCCACATACATTTATCCCACATAAAGAACTTTTTATGTAATACTGAAATCAGGATCTCTGTTGCCTCTCTCCTTCTTCATTCATGGTGAGATGGGAATAAACAAGGCAAGTCCAGATGTGAGTTGGGCTGAATGGCATTAGTATAACTAAAAAAGAGTTAAGTAAAGATTTCTTTTAATACCAACTACCAGAGTAATAACTGAAACTACTTGTAACCAAAGTGTTTTGCACTCCAGAATTTCACATCTCAGACTCCCTCCACCCCGACCCACACTTGTGTGTGTACTGCATAGTGCTCCCCCGATCCTGCTTCAGAACACAGAGACCCAGATGCTGATGGTTCAGCAGAGCCCTTTCAGACAAAGTATGGTCACTGGAGCTCCTAGCAGCAGACCTGGTTGCAGGAGTTGAGCTCTAGTTTCTATGTTGTTCATGACCATAAGGCATGTTATGCACACTTAGATGCCCTAGAAATAACAAACATTAGCCACAGAGTTGAGATGGAAACCACCTTGGATAATCATGTGGTTGTCATAGATACTCTATAACCCAGGTTAACTTCTAGAGCTGGAGGCACTGTCTACAGGGTGAATGAAGTTTCCCAGAACGTGTGAAATGCTGACATAAATCCCCAAATGGACTGAACTGAGCCTTCACAGCCTAGCCAAAGCCCTACAGCCAGATTTCAATAGTATAAACAAGACTAGGTCACCTCCTCTTTCATTGAATTAGAGATGGTAATAGTCCTGGCAGCAGCTGATTGCATACTATCAATCATTCAGGCTGCTAATTTTTCTGAGTTGGCACCAGACAGAAAGTAACCAAGGTTGAGAAGAAGTCTAAGCTGCTGTTCTGTCTGTGTCATACTGCTTGTGAACAATTCAGCAACAGCTTCATGCCTCAATCAATGCAGCTGTTAAGCTGAGGAAAAGCAGGACTTTACCGAAAAACAGATGTTTTGCACATGAGCTGACTTACTTCACTTAATGATCCAGGGAGAAAAGAAAACAAAGCCCACATATATGCACACACAAACAGGCATAGTCAGTGCTTGAAACAGTATTTAAGAAGTGCAGATATGGATATTGAGATATGTTGAGAAAGAAAAATTCTCCTATTTCAAAGTTACTCCATATACCTCTTAGACATTTTGTAATGCCAAATGGCCTTTTGGCATATTTTGACTCTTTGAAGCACCATGTACATATATGTATGTGTATATGAACACACACACATATGTGACACAAGACAACAATGACAGCATTGAGGCTGATTTGCATGAAGTAGTGTTGAAAGTTCTCAGAGTGACTGAGGCACATGCTTGCAGAGTTGTTTTTATCAGTGTTTTAGATGATTCACTAAGAGGAATGTGATTTCCCAGTATCTGGTCAAGAGATTAACTGTGTTAGTATTAAGAAAATAGTTTCTAAAAATAGCAAGATTAAACACATTTTTATTCATCAACTTAATTAGAGTTTGAGCATTCAGAACTACAAAGAGCTCATGTGGTAGTGATTTTGAATGCCTTGGTATTTGAATTTCTGAATGGGGATACTGCAATGAGGCTGATTTCCAGGGCATGACTTCTCAGACCTTTCTGAAAGTTGGTACCTGGGATATACTTTAAATTGCATGCTCCTCTAAATTTCCAGTCACTGTTAAGAAAAAGTGACCACAGCTTCTTTGGGATCTTTTGTGTCTTTGGGTTCTCTGACCGCTTTGTTAGAGGTCAAAAATAAGAAATATAAATAAACAAAGAGCTTGCAGCTATTTCCGTTTAATACACCAGAGTCTGTCTTGGTTCTGCACAGTTATACTGAAGAGGTGAGAATTAGAAACTACTTGGGAAACTGTTTATTCCTCCTCCCTTGCCCCAGTTACTTTTTTCACTTTTCTGGCAGAAATTACAATACTTTATTATTACAATGGGTCTCTCTTTAGTAATATCTGATCTCACCTTTCTAAGGCATGAAGAACAAGGATGGGAATGCCTGAAATTGCAACAGAAGATGTGGTCATTAAGTGTGACCAAAATCAGCATTTCTGTCTCTTAGGAAAGTTTTCTGGGATGCAATTATTTTCAGTTTCCAATTTGTTCTTTATTGTTGTGTATTGGAAATTCAGAAAACAAGCCTGAGAAATTAAATTCATCTGGAGATGCTTAGCAGTATAGAACTATTTAATTGTCAATCTCTTAAAACTTAGCTTTGTCTCAACTACAGCAAAACTTGAAAAAGCATGAAATGCTTCAGATGAAACGTTCAAGGAAGCAGTGTTTACTGATGAAACTTTGTTTAGTCGGAAATTTGCAAACCAGCTTTAGTTATAGTCTTATATCTCTCACACACAGATTTTTTTCCTTATACATGTATTCACATAGAGCTTGTGTTAAATAGATGTTATCAAGTATTTACTTAAAAAAACAATAAGTTTTAAACTGTTTGACCAAAGAGCCTTTTCCTCTCTTCTGATGCTGCCAAAAGAATTTATATAGGAGCTAAAATACATGTGGAAAGGGTCATGCCTGGAATTTTGCTGTAATTGATATATTTTGATGCTGCAAAACAGCTGCCCATCAGTTTAAAAGGATCACTTGAGAGCCATTCCACGCTCTCCAGTAACATGGCTGAATCACTGAAGCACTAACTCACTGGAAAATTACTTCATATAGCTCTTCCTCCCTATCTTTGGCACAGGCCAATCCTGTAATTTTGAGAAGAGCAAATTCATTTCAGAACCTGCTGGACCAGATCAACTCTACCTCCAGCTCTGTAAAGCCCTGGTTCTTCAGCTCTGTCTGCACCACCAAGATGCCCACCTCCAAAGCAGAATTTCACGCTCTTTTTTACATTTCTGCTTCAGCTCCCAATGCAAAAACAGAAGTGAACATTAGGACAAAAGAAATAATAGAAAAAAATACAATTACTTTTCACCATCCAACCCTACAAGCTCCATATAAAGTGTTGATAAAGCTTCTGGGAAGCAAGTGTCTTATTTCTTCTAATGTTTAACTTACTGTATTTTTTACAACATTTATAAGTTATCATTGTCAGTTCATCACATTGAAACTAAGATCTCCATGTAATCCTCTAGATCAGCAGGATCTGAAGCCACTGTTTCACTGATGATCGCTAAAGCAATGCTCACAAAGAGAATCTTGCTGTGCTTACACTGGGCAGGGGTTCAAGTACACCTGAGTTGACTGGTAGTGAAAGAAAGCATGGCTCAGTATTAAAAATGAGATCTGCAAGTCCAGAACTTTAATTAAGTAATTAATTAGCAATAGACTCCTTTTCATTATGTGCCTAAAAAAGTACTAAGTGTTGGCTGGATAATGTTAAAGTCTGCAGTATTATATGTTCCTGGTGGTCACTTTTATGAGCTCCCAGTTAAAACCCCTGTGATAGCTAGTGAGGAAACTACATTCACCAAGTAAAGTGATAGGTACTGAAAAACAATTAGGACTTAATTTCCAAGTGAGCTGCTGGCCCTCGGGCAAAAAACTATGGGAAGATAAATGATAAATGACCAAGAAGTGTATCTCCAAAGGAAGATAAGCCAGGCATTTCTGAGAACAAGTCTTCCAAAGAGCTAAACCCTGATACAACTGAGCAGATAAACTGTAAAGACAGCCCAGAAAACCAGAGTGGGACAGTTTCCTGAGTGATGGGTTTCTTTGGGGTCTCTTTGAGGTTTAGGCCTCTGGTATTTGCTGCAGGGGAGGGGTCACCACGTCGATTGTGTTGGCAGTGTACTAAAAAAATGATCAGACAATTTAACGATTGATAATAGCATGGTAGTTATGTCACTGAGATAAGAGTAATCAGATACCTGAACAGACAGTCTCACTTGAGAGATCGAGTGATATTTAAAGTATTACAACAAGTTGTGGATGCTGAACATTTCCATTTGTGATGCCGGTGCTGATGCCCATGGCGCTATGCAGAGCAGCAGGGATGTGGAGCAGCTGATACTCCAGCACTGCCTCAGTAGCGGGGTGTCTCTGGGCCACACAGAGAAGCCTGGCATGGTGGTCTTGGCTGCCTGCCCCTGCCTTGTGCAGCAGCACAATGCTGGCTCTGGCAGCAGGAGCTCTGGGAGCTCAGTGGGGCTGTGACAGGATTTGCCCCTGCAGATAAACACTCTGCTATTGTGAGGGGTGCGCCCCTGTGGTACACAGCAGTGCAAGCCCCTGTAATGACGAGGGCGTGGGGAACGGGTGGCTGGTTTATCAGCAGATCTCAGGGTCTGACAGTGTGAGACTGCAGGTGCCCTGAATTTGTGTCACAGGGTCCCTATTAGCAGGTGAGTCTACTAGAGGAAGCCATGGGTTTGCCAGCACTGACGACTAAAATGATGCAGAATAGCCAAAATTAGCTGATTCTGGTATTTTATCTTCTAGCTTTAGAGTTATTCACCACCAGCCAGCACTATGAGATTCAACTAGGACTCTCTTTTGGCTTCAGGAAATCCATGGGAGAGAAGTATTCTCTGTGTCTGGATTAACCCAAAGGCCTATTTCTTTCATGACTGTTCTTGGTCACAGCCTTGTCCATGTAGCTCTCAAATACCTGTCTGTGTTTCTGTGTTGTCTAACATCTCCAGTATACAGCAACCAAATAGCTAGCAAACTGTGCTCATGCACTTCACTCGGCATAAAATAACAGGCACATTTCAGAAAACATGCTTGCCAGAGATGTACTTATGGTCCTAAAATACAACAATCCCCTATGTAACCATCATCTCCCCCACAGACACATCATACTAACTTACGACATCCTCTTCACATGCTTCCCTTCACATATTGTTATACAGACTAAATTTGCTTAGCACAACACAACAGTCTCTCTCTTGCAAGCCTACGTGTTCTTAGCTCATGAGTTTTACCATAAGTCCCATGAACATTCTGTGAACCTCCAGCTCCCGGATTCATGGGAACAATAAAAATTATGGTTGCAGAAAAACCCACACATAAATATGATCTAAAAAGCCCCCAAACCAGAAGGCAAATAAAAATAATCCCAGAAACATTACTATTATGCTGATAAATCCAGCGATTTTTAAGTTGCCTTCTTCAGTGTGTCTTATATATGGTTTTGGAATGGTAGGGTTGGCCACATGAGAAACACATACTTCTCTACAGCCAGGTCTCACAGAACTTTTTCTTTCTAAACCTCACACAGGCTCTTCATAGCACAGTAATTCCCTGCCTTGAGATCTTCTGTAGTATTAAAATGTCTGGGGTGAAAGCCTGTGTGTTTAGATTCAGCCTGCCTAAGAGAGCTTCAGTCACTACAAAGATCGGGGTGAGAAGTGAAGGCACTTGGGAGCTGCAAAGGTCACATCCAGTGTCTGCTGTTTCTGTGGCTTAATGAGGTGCATGAGATGCCAGAACAAACAGCCCGTTCCCCCTCACACTTAACTGCTGAAACAGTGTGTCCTGCCTTGGAGGAACTGCTCACAGAGGTGGTTCCCAGAGCTCATGCTGGCCGCTTTGCACCCTGTTCCATTAAGCTCTGGGCTTGTATGTGAAAGTCACGCTTAGTGAGGAGATGTGCAGGTCTTTGCGACAGCTCAGAGATCATAGAATAGAATCATAGAAGAGTTAGGTTTGCAAAGGACCTTAAGACCATCTAGTCTGATGAGCAATCTGGTCTGCTGACAGTGGTCCCAACCATGGTGCCCCACTCCATGCTGGGCTGTGCAGCTTGCATTATGTGCATGTGCATTGCGTGTCTTCAGGAAGCACCCCTGCCTCTTCACCTGTCTTGTTTTGTGCCAAGTGGCCCCCTTGGCTTGGAGTTGTTTTTTTTTTTCCCTTGCTCTGCTGTTTTATCTTGGCATGCCTAGGGGCAAGCAGTGGATCCAAGGAGGTCTGGACCAGTGCACTAAAGGCAACTTTATCTGATTAGATAAACACCCCTCTCCTGATTAGACTGAGATGTCAGGGTGTTGCCTATAGTCCTGGCTCCACTGGACATGACTAGGTGTAGACAAGGTGATGATGGTTTTGAGATGAAGTCTCTGCTCTCCTTTGCTGAGGGAGAAAACACAGCTGGTGTTATATGCTTTATTCTAAATGGCTGTAGCCAGTTCAGATGAATTCTCGCCTCTGCCACCTTCATCTATGACTGATTTCAGGGGCATTAGTCTTCTGAGCAGAGATATGTTTATGTAGACAACAACCACTGCATTATTTCCTTGCTTTTCATGTCCCTAGCTGGAAGATTGGTCTCCAGTCTGTTATACTGGCCAGTGCAGCAAAATGAAAGGGGAGCAGAGACAGTAGTAATCTAATCTGAGAAATACTCCAAATTTTTGTGGCTATGTGATCCTCTTCTGCTCCCACTCAGGCCTATGACAGCTGGAGAGGCTGGCTGTGGTGTTCTACTGCAGCTGGAGAGGCAAGGGTGATCTGAATGAAAACTCTCTTCTGAAGAAGAATTTCTCTAAATCTAAAAGGGCATCCAGTATTTTTTAAGGTCACGGATGTTTTGCAAGCGTTATGAGTGATGGCAGAAACGTACTTTGCAGTCAGGTCTTCTGGGAGTCAGTTGGGAGTTTGGCTGAGAAAGAGTTGGCACTAAAGTTATGGATTTGACCCAGAGCAAGTATTGGGTCTGTGGGTGAGGCTGACCCTACCTGAGATCTGAACTTCACGGCTGGTCCACATGGGATCAAGTCCAGAAGACAAAGGGAACTGCCACTAGGACCTCATGTGGGCTGGAACAATGGTGCCCTGGGAGATTTCTTATACCAGGTCCAGACAGGGCTTACTGAAGTTGGAGAGAAAACTGAAACAGGCAGGAATGAGGTTCACAGGAGATGCAATCTGTTTGACACCATCTCATTTCTTGTTCCCTCTCCTTCATACTACAGCTGCAGTTTTTGTATGCTCTTGAATGCCAAAACTTCTTTTTTAACATCCTTGACACTAGAACAGAACTGAGAATTATACAGGGAGCTGGTCAAGGGACTTGCACTGAATGCAGGCTGGAAATTATTTTCTCAGTTTTTGAGAATTTCCAAAGAAAAAAAATCCTTTCTGTCCTGGCGGAGGCAGGAAAGTCAAAATCTGTAACATATTGGTGAACTGAAAATCTGGAAAAGAGCAGTGAGGTTGGGGTCAAGTGCAGCACTTTGTTTAGATAATTTTCAAATGTTTTGCTTTAGTTCTGGATATTTATAAAGGGATTCCAGCCACTACAATTAGCTTAAATTTGGAAATTAAAAGCTACTTTGGAAAGTAGAAGTTTGAGCAATTTGGAGGAGAAAGAAAATTCAAGCTGGAAACATTACAAGAAAAAAACTCTTTCCTACTAAGAAAAATGGTTATAATGAAATGGCGTTGCATTATGAAACCCTGAAAAAAACCTGATCCTCCCTGCCTGACAGCTGTCTCAGGAAAGGGATGGTGTTCAGCCTCTACTTCCAAGAGTTCATCTTGAGGCAATGCAGCTTGTCACACATCTCCCATTTACTTCCCCAGTCTGTCCCTGTGACTTTCTTTCCCGCTTGTGGAAGGGCCTGTGTTGTCTGATAAACACTGAGCAGAACCATATGTGAGCTGGGCTGCATTATGCAATAAGGGAGGATAGGTTAGTATCTGCTCTTCAACTTGTGAAAGTTTTCCTTTTTGGCCAGATCTCAAGAGGTAGGATTGAATTACGTTGCATTTAATTTCTGATTGACATTGGATGCTTAAAATTTACTGCCAATTCAAACATGGATTTTTTTTTGTGCTGAAGGAATTCTTATATTCCTTGAAATTTCTTGATCAACATGAGTCTGCCAGTGCCAATTCTTGCTTTACAAGCAACTACTAGATCCTCAGACTGAATTTACAGTATTATTTCCTTGTAAATGTCAGATGTAATTTTGGGAGAATGCTCAGATACATCCGACACCGATGGACTCTCCATTTTCATTAGGATGTAGTCAAATCAGATGCAGCTGAGATCCTTACCCATAGCCTTAGGGAAGCCTATCGACAAGGTTTGGAGTCAAGCTTTGGAAATAATAGACATGAAAATGTATAAAACCTATATTAAAGTTTAAAAAGCTTCATTATATAGTGATATTTCAATTAATTGGTGAGATATTTGGATGAACCTATGGGAAAAGAAATATGCGGGATTGGCTGAGACTTTGACAGCTTTTTTGCTGTGCTTTAGTTCTGAATTCTTCCTTTCGATTTGAAATAGGAAATCCCATCAGCTGCAAGGGAAGTACTGGACCAATTCGCATTGGAAATGAAGAACTTAAGGCACTTTACAATAATCCATTATTCTAGTTAATTCCAGTAAATTTTGAGGCTCTTTGACAACTTTCTGGTTAATCCCATGGAACAAACCAAAGAGTTATCTTCTGCTACCCAGGGAAGTAACTGTAATCACATGTTACCTACCAAAACTCCTTATCCAGTGTGTAATGCCTCTAAATAGGACCCAAACTATCATTTTGGGAAGCTGGGAGAAAAAACTGTGAACCTTTTCCTTTCCATTAGTTTGTTCCCTCCAAGGCAAATGTGCCTTGCAAGAGTGTAGAGGACATATTCTTTCTTTATTTCTTCTTCAAAAATATGTGTGCAAGATCCAGTAGTGCTGTGATTAGAGCAGTCTGCAGAATAGACATGTCCAGAGTCAAGACCAGATTGGCAGTCAGCACCAGGAAAGGATTGGTGTCCTGTGAGGAAGGATGTTTGGCCAAATTCTGCTTATATTCACATCAAAATAGAATATGGTGACTTCAGAGGAGCCTGGATCAAATTACAATAGTCCTGTATATATCTGAAAATTAGATTGTCTTTTTAAATACAGCCCTTCCTATGAATAGTAAATATTACTTACTAAACCATACTTCATATGTATGTGGCAGGTTGCAAGCAGTAGCCAGATTCAGTGTTTTTCCTACCATAGAGGTACAATTATTTCTGGGGAAATTAAAGCACCAAGGGAAAGAGATAGTCATGACTGCAAACAGCTGTGAAACAAGGAAATGGCTCTGGAACTGAGAGTGCTAGCCCCTCTTTTTGTATTCATATTGCTCCTTCTGCTCTTTACAACAAATGCACATCTGAAAATGTGGAAGGACTCTTTAGGGTCTATTCTCTAACCCTCTTACTGGACTACAATTACAGCCATAAGGGTAACAGAAGTGAAGCAACCTGGAGCCTCATAAGAAAATGGCATGAAAATTGTCACATGTACCCTGCATTCACTTGTAAAAGAGCTAACAGAACTACAAAACAGACCCGACAGTATCATTGCCTGCAGTAGCAAGAAGCTGGTTTTCTTTCCCAGCCTTCAGTTCAAAGTACTTGACCTTTATCCTCATGTCTTCTGTCTTTAGGAAGGGCCATACTAAATCCTCATGCCTCTCCAGTTATAGGAGTCATGCTTACAGCTATTGAGTCTTTAATTGTGTGAAGCTGTCCCCAGAAACGCAGTTTCAGAACTGCCTTTTACTGAAGCGAACAATAAGGCTTAATATAGTGCCTGGAGTGATATTATAGAGTTAGAGGCAGATCAGAGATTAGTACATTGTTTCTGCTATAGAGGATTTCTTGCTAGGACATTAATAGAAAAGGCTTTACCTAATCATATTGTTTTCAGGCTTGTTTTGTTTTGCCAAAGTGATATGTAAGTCCCTGACTGTCAAAAGGGAGCAAAGTTCAGCTTCCCATTTTCCACTACTGCTAAATAATGAGCCTTCAAAAGCCTTGAGGTTGGCTTAAGATGAGTTTTACAACAGTGGAGACATGAGTGTTTTGTTTCTTGCAGCTGATTTCTGAGCCTTTAGGAAACCTGTGAATTACATTTCTAAGCATGGGGGCGAAAAGTCTTCATGAAGAGGAGAGAGGATGCTGGATGAGGTTCACACATAAATTCTGGGATTTCACAAGCTGTGCTTTTAAAAAAACACCAGATTTCTCAATACTCACAATCAGATTGTGAGGGATGGTGACCTTTTGGATTTGAAGGGATTTTTTTCAGTACTGTCTCTGTTGACTCGTAGCTCTGGTATTTTCTTTTCCTTCCATATGTGACTCTCTTTTTCAGGGTCATGTATATGTTGCATGGATTGTATGTTGGTAAATCCAGTTTTTTAAGGCACACCACTCTGCCCCATTTTCTGCAGCTATTACAAGGGGTAGGATAACTTTCTCTGCAGCCCTTCGTTCCCATCTCTTTACATAAACTTTTGAGGCTGTTGAAAGCAGTTCTTTACTCTCCCCATCTGCTACTAACTGCTCCTCTCTCATGCTCCGTAATTATTCCTTTGCACCTTGTGTACCCCCACTTTGGAGGCAAACTTTGGGAAAAGCTTGCACTCCATTAAAGCCACCTATCGCAGGCTAAATCCTTCTCAATGACAAGCATCACCATTCTTGCTGTACTACATCTTGCTCTTTCCATGCCAAAGTTTGCTCCAGGAAATCCCCCAGATGAATTAAAAATACTGTTTTGTATTTGTTGGGACTTTTGCCCAGTGCTGCTTGCAGTGCACAAGCTGTGTTTGGTGCTAGCTGGGTCAAGATACCTCAGAAAAATCTCATGCTTGGGTATTGGCTCTTCTAAGCCTATTGGCTCACACACATGGACACGTACACACACACATACATACACAGAGTCTCTCTCTTCTTTAAACAGGAAGCTCAACTCAGCATGTGGTGAGTAACTGAATATAACAAAGACTTTCTTGCATTTAAAAAAAATATTAAAGAAAAGAAAAAAGAAAGAAGAATAAATTGGAGAAGGAGGAAAAACCCCAATTCCTGTTGCTAAAATAAACTCTTGGGTGTAAATAGCTCAGCACAATCAAGAAACCTGGGTGTTTAATGGAGAGATTCTGGCCAGGTTTCATTAATGGCTGATTCAGTTGAAGAAGTGAAGCTTCACAATGCCTGCAGGTTTTTCAGAAGTTTGGGAAAATTGAAAGAAAACAGTAGGCATTCTGTGGACATGCGATGCAGGCCCGTGATGTAAGCAGGCACAACTCCATTCAAATGTACCGGAGCTGTGCAAACAGTTTGTCTTTGGCTCTGGGAATAACACAGGTGTAGGTTAAACAAGGCCTGATTCATTGTATTTAAGGCCACAGGGATTTTTATAGTTGTCTGGGTCAAGTCTCTGTATAGCATATATCTGAGATACCCTGTGATTCACATATGAGGTCTGAGCTGTGGCAAAGTATATGTTTTTAAAGAGATTTGATGTCTTTGAGAGACTCACCAAGTCCTTTGGTTAGATTAGCCAAGGGTTAATTACCTCTAGTAGCCTGAACATGCATCTTTCTGCTCATTGCTGTTCATGATTGTCCTCTGCCCCCATGGCATGGAAGTGGCTTTGTGTGACTGTCTCTTGTCAGCCTCATTTGCTGTATCACCAGCAGTGCTATTGCAATATGAATGCTGCTTTTGTATCAGAGGTGATTAGCACAGAATGAAAGCTTTGGACATCTACCATGCTTCCAGGTCAGTGTGCCAAGCCTGTGGTGATGGGAAAACCTGATACCCCCAGTGAGAAAGGACCACAAAAGCCAGAGCATGGTTATGCAGTCTCTTCTTCCTGGATTCGTGCAGGGCATGTTTCACCCCATATAGCTATTTGAATATCATTCTTTGGTGTTTGAGGGCAAACTGCTAGAAAGAAGCTTGATATAAAATAAGAGGTCTTTATTATGCATCTTGAGAGGGTCTGGTGGTTGTATTTTACTTCATCTTGGTTGAGCAGATGTTTACTGTGGCTAGTCAGAGTTCTGCACAATGAAAAAAGCTGAACATCAGCATCAAGGTGTAGCCCACTGATCTCACCACAGAGAAGTTATTTCCTGAACGGGGAGCATCAAAAGCCATGTAGTTCATACAAACTCCCGGCAAAAACATATGATGTTGCTGTTTGTGGAAAATCATTACCAGATGGTACAACGATGGTAGGTGTGTGCAAACCCACAGGGTGCAATGGAATGGATGAATAACATCTCTCTGCAGCACATCAAAAAGTCAAGGTGATGGCAAGCATAGGTCTTGCTTCACGTTTGTTGGTCATGCTCCATTCTGCCTTTGTGCACTGGGTTGTGTGAAAAGGGAATGTGTTGTGGGAATAGCCATGCCACTCAGGGCTTGAAGCCTCTACCTTGAGCTTAGCAGAGGGGAGTAATAGCAGGGACAATTACATCTCGGTTGGTCTGGTGTGCTCAGCGTGAAGGAGATTTCTCTGGGTTTGTTAACACAGCTCTGATTCATAACCTTGAATGGAAAGAGGCCAACAAGCACAGTTTGCTATTCCTCTGAGTGAGCTGTTCCAGCTAAATGGAAGCAAAAATTATAGCATGCTCCCCCCTGAACTACTAGAGAGGTGCTCTGAAAGTTTCATTAAAATGTCATGTCATTGTAATGCCTTCTGTGGTAAAGAGTGGGTCACTCAGATTGCCAGGAAAGTTAGTCTGTTACTATAGCTTTTTACTAAATCCTGGGTTCTGTTGTTTGGGTGGAAAACAGTCTGTGTGTCCCATGAAAAGTTTTTGTAATGGAAAAAACCCACCAGCTTTTGCAGATGATATGGGACAAAATAAACATTTTTTTCCAATTTGGTTTTCATGAAAGCCCTAATTCAGATTCATGTCCTTTCTGGAACTGGGGCTGATCTGGGGGCTGGGGCATTCTTTACCCAGCCCAGCAGAACAGGCTTTTCAACTAGATGTCGTGGTAGGAAAATGATAGGGCACTTCTCAAAAGCAGACTCTGTTTCTGCTCTTGAATTTTCTAGGACCAAAGCCACCCCTTTTCTATATTTGTTAATTTCTCATAATGGATTGGCTCACGACTTGAGCAAATTCATTTGTGTATGAACTATCTCCTGTGTATGTCCATGAAGGAATTTGCACCTTATACCTGGCCAGTTGTGTAATTTGCAGACTTTCTGATGGTGCCACTACATCTACTGTTCTTCAGAAGAATTAAAACACCAAGATGCTTGTTAGAAGCACTGACCATAATATGCTATTATAGGAATGTTCACAAACAAGCTATTTGTGAAATCTTGCTCATAAAATGTAGGATTTGCAAATGGCTTTAAGATTCTTTTATGACTGAGAAGCATTGATCTCACTGAACTGGAGGAAGGCACACAACCTAATTCACTGATTCAATGCTGCTGATTAAATGATTAAAAAAGATTTTTTGCCTCCCAGCTCTTATACTAGCTCTAAAATAAAAGCTGTTTTTCTAGTCACAGATTAATCTCAGTCAGCTCCCAAAATGCAGAAAATCAGAATTTTCTTCTTTCAAATATCAGTTTTGTATCAGTTTTGAATTCCATTGATCTAAGAAGGATTTGGGGAAAGCTTTTAATATCCCATATGGCTTTGGGATTCAAAGAATTTCCATGTAATGCAGTATTGTCTTCTGGACTTTTCCCTTTCTGCTTTATACTTAGCAGGCGGTATTACAACACTAGCAGCTTGGGGCAGTTTAAATTTCGTATTAGAACCATAGAATCTGAACTGAAATCCCAAAGGGAATTTTCATCCCCTTTCTTTTCAGCATGTGTCAATGGAAACAATCCTCTGAAGGTCAAGAACAAGTGCTGTCCCTAAATATAGAATTCCTTTGGTTATCACAAAAGCAGTGTTCACCACAGGAAGGGACTGGACTTCTGAGGAGGGTGCAAGTTTTGATTTTGTGAAGTTTATTTTGCAGAAGGGTTGTGGACAGAGTCGTGAAGACTGGTAAGAATCAGTGAGATATTATCAGTCCAAAGCAAGGTTTTATGTTCCAAGGCTCCTCGCATGTAACCTGTGTCATTAATTTCCATGCTACTGATTCTGGTATTACATTAAGGGTAAAGAAGACTTTTTATAACCATGAGCTCCATTGCAGCCATAAAGCAGATCATGCAGTTTGATGTAAAAGGGGCAAATATAGCTTATAAAATTTATTTGAGAAGAACCTGACTGAAAGCAAAATTATCTCAGTGCTCTCATCTGGAATATTACACTAGTGTAGCAGCACCTTTTTTTTATTATTAGGAATCAAGCTGTCTTGATTGCATATGGAATGGCCACCTCGTAAATGTGCTCTAATCCTTGTCATGAGAAATTTTTAAAGGCTCTTGGTGGGAGCTGGTCACAGTTTTCTTTCTCACTTTTTTTTTTCTTTATTCAAAGGTTGCTGTGATGAATATATTAGGGTATTGGTGTTGGCTTTTTAAGATTTTAGGGTTTTTGATCTTCCTGAATTTAGTTACCGTTACCTAGAAATAATGTTGTTTGCAATTTTTTTCACCTTTTTCTGCTTTTCTCTCCGTTTTTTTCTGTTCTTCTTCATACCTTCCTGAAACAAATAGTGGGAGAAAAGATGGAAAGATGTCTAAGAGTAAATTAAAATAGAGGGAGAAAGACCAGTTACAGGAGAGAAGCCTGGGTCCAGATCTCTGCTATGCTACACATCTGTGGCTTAGATTTTGAGGATGAATTTGAGCATGTATTTCAACCCAAACTTGCCTGGTGTCCAAATGATCTGGCATCAGGTTTAAGAGAGATCCAGAGTAAAGCTGAGAAAAAGCTCAGACTTTAGAGAATACTCCTTTATAGATGGCAACAATCTGGTGATGGATCAGGCAGCTAAGTGGGGAAAATGCTGAGCTGCAGTTACCTAGAAGCCCATGGGATGCTCAGATGATTCTTGTCAGTTCTCTTGTCAGTTCTCTGGGAGGTCCTGTAGACTACATCTACCAGATCCTCATGTTGCTTTTATGAAACACAGATGCTGGTGCTTAGAGCCAGTTGTCTCCACCAATTACTCATATATAGGTGCCATATAGCTAGCCCCAAACTGAACAACTACCCTGCATCAAGTAAAGGTTGAGGTGAGTCTTTCAAAGCAGGTTTAGCCTGAGACTAACCAGATGACAATGGGAGGTAGTCCAGTGGCAGAGCCCTTCCTTCTCTGCATGCTTCGGATGAAGTGCAAAAATCTGTTTGGAATTTCTTTCTGAGCCAAGGCTCAACAATTTGTCAGCAGCTTTATTTTGTTGATGGGGCAATCAATGGAATGGAGCATCTCAAAAATTAGCATTCTGTGGCAGCCAAGCTATAGGGAGAGAGATCATGATGCAGTGTAGGTGATGTAGTCCAGCCACCAAGGAAGGCCTGTGCAGGTATGTGGGGCTTGCAAACCCAACTCAAAGAGTTCAGCCAGATGCTGAGGAAAAAGCTGATTGCAAGTGAAATATTCTGTTTAGATTTTCCACAGCATGAAGTTCCTATAGTGTCAATCTTCATCTATCTGCTTGTGAGGGCCACTTGCAGGATACTATATAGGGGTGAACCTGTTCTTGGCTTTTTCTTCGCTGGGTTGAAGCTCAGCAGAGGAAGTCTCCTCTGGTGTTGAACACTGTGCTGAGTACAGGGACTTGCAGATTGCTGTTCAAATGTCTCTCAGCAGGCTTTCTTTCCACAACTTCTAAAATTTCCATTAAACCTCACTGTAAGTGTTGAAATCAGCTTAAGAAAATTAATCCATTGTTTGCAAAATCATTGAGACCGTCAACTTGACGTTGTGTGTAGTTGTTCAAGTTCAAAAGCCCTGAAAAATAGAGCTCACAAAAGGACTGGCAGCTGACCCTTAACTCCAAACATCATTGCTTTTATACTGCAGTATGAATTATTTTCTGCTTTACAAACTTGTGTCATTGACTGAAGACCTTGCTGTGGACTGGAGTTTTCAGATTTATTAGTGATTAATTGGACTTGCACTGCAAAAACCCAGGGTTCAGTGTTTGCTAGGTTTCAACAGCTGTCATCATTTTCCCAAGATATATTAGAAAATATTCTCTGGAGCTGCTGTGAATCACAGATGTTTGTTCTAAAGGATAGGGTTGGTGGTCCAGGGCCGTGTGTAAGGGCACCTTGATGAAATTCTATGTGGGGGTCAGTTTCAGTGATGGTCAGTCTGTGAAGAAAACCTTTTACTTACTGTTGCCCATCAGCAGAAAAATACTAACTGAATTTTGAAGGCTCATTCCCTGCTGTAGAGAAAGGCAACAGGAGGCGGAAAAAGATTTTGTTGTCTTTCCTGGGTAGTTCATTTTGCAGTCTTTAAGATCCATCTGCTTTCAGAGAGTGGGGGACATTCGGGAAGAACATCTGTGAATATCCCATATCATTACACTTCCAAAGCCAATGGCAAAGGCCTTGGAGAGATCCAGTGTTTTCAAACGTGAGCCTTTTCTGCAAGTGTTTAGACAGATGGTTTGCTACTGTATGGAGCATCTTCAGGGAATTTACTCCTATTCTCAACGTTGCAATTATTGTAGGCTCAGGATTGGCTGTCTCCTGCTGAGTTTCTGAACAGTGTTTGTTTTTGCTTGATGAAATTCTGTCTTAGATTTTTTAGTGATTATGCTATATTGTGTTCTGCCAGGCTTTGAAATGAGATCAAATTGCTTTTGCCTTAGCATTTACTTACAAAACATGTGTCGGCCAAATCTTGAAGTTCCTACTTGTATACCACTCACCCACTGAAAGGCAATGGGACCTTTGCCTGAGTAAGCATTCTGTGAAAACCAAGTAAGAAGGTGGAGGGGTTTCTTGGCTCTGGAATAGCAGCCTGCAGCAGCAAATGGCTTATCTTCTCTGGAAGAGGTGAATGGGTACATTGATGTTGCGTTGATGAGACACTTTTTAAGAAAAGAGCTGGCCAGCTCATGGTGGAAGGGGACACTAGAACTGAACAAAAACTGCTTTCTAGTTTGCTGAAATGTGTATGCATTTTTAAGGTGATTTCAGTCTGAATCAAATAAGAACCCAAATTCAGAGATCCTTACAGTGATCTGGAGAATCTGCTCACCAAAACTGACAGCTTCTGTTATTTTTAACCAACAATCTAGCTGTGAAATTGGTAAAAGAATCCTTTTCAATGAGGAACTGTGTATCAAGATGCATCAAGAATGCATGTTTGGGCAAAAATCTTTTAACTGAAAATGTTTTGTGCAAAGCATTTTGTGCTCAGTTAATTGGTATTTTTAAATTATGTTCTTGTAACAAAATCTTCCACTAATCTCCAAGAGGCACAGTCCAGATCACATCCTAACACTTCTTTTTGCCACACATAGTTTAAAGCTGAATGTGAACTTTGAAATTCTGGCCCTTTGTGAGGGTGTTTGAAGCATGGCTCCCTTGAATTTCACAATCAAAGAACATCTAAAGAGCTGCTGTAGAAACACGTCTCTATCAGAACCACTTCTTTTCATAATCAGGCAGACCTGACCACACAGAAAGGATGAAGCTCATTGCTGAGAAAATAAATAGCACAAGACTATTTAGATCCTTCAAAAACAAACTTGGTGGTCTTTGCCCTGGTCTATTGAGGAAGGAGAACAGTACATTTTCTTTCTCAGTCCAAATATTTAGTAGATCTCTGCACACTGCAGTCACTCTTCTACTGTCTGTATTAATTAAAGCAAATAGGACTGATTTTGTGTTCATGTACCATATATGACTGCTGTGATGTCAGTGAAGTTCATGACAGTATTAAACAGGCGTGTTAATGGACTGAAGTCCAACATTTAAACTGAAATAGCAATCACTCTAATTTGAAGTTAATTATTACTGTAACTTAATAATTGTAGAAGGCAAGTTTGTGTGCATATAATGTTTTTTTAGATTTTTCAGTTGAGTCTAGGGAAATGAGCCCTGATTTCTTGCAGAGGAGAGGATTGCTTGTACGTGTATATGTCTGTGTGTGTCCCTGACACCTTTTGAATTCATTGGCTGACTTCCACATGATTTGTCAGAGGAGTAAAGATGTTTAAGATAAGCAAGCTTCTAAAAACAGATGGTCAGGTGAAAGAAAATTTTGTTGGGAGTACCTGACAGTAGGGAAAAGAGCAAAACAAGAGTGCACATTATTAGAAATGAGAGAATCCATATGGGGGAAAGCCCCTTACAGATGTCTCAGTTGTAATAAAATTCTAGATATCAAAGTCACTCATCCATGAGACACAATTGTAAAGGAACTGATTTCATTGATTCTGGTGCTTTTGTTTTTGCAGCATACCTAGTTTTATCTGCATTCAAGGAAGGTAAGATTAAGAAAACATTAATCTCTGGAAAATAAAACAACCTCAGCATATGGGTGATTGCACATTCTTGGAAAAAGAGCAGTATTTTCTGTGAGCAGAGAACGAAGCAGGGTCTGAATATCTGGAGTCAATAATGGTATGTTGGTTAATACTGAGTTAAGAATCTTCTGTTCTTCCATTCTTGGGGCCATTACCTGTTTTAAAAATGGGGTTAATGATACTTAAGTGCTTTGGAAAGTTTTTTGACTACTGCAAAGTAATTGTCCTTCAGATAGGTGTAATTAAAAGCTCCACGCCCTTTAAAATCTAGTTTCTTGCTAATGTGGCATTAGACTGTAAGGTTTTTGAGTCACACTATTAATTTTTTTTTTAATGTATACAGGAGTGGCCACTTTAATTGATGCTAAAATGTGAAGAGTTACGAAAAGATTGAGCTTCTCTTAACGCTGTTCTTTGTACTACTTTATGAACAATAAAGCCAAAAGATACCATGCATAGGAAACATTTTGGTTTAGCTCTTAAGTAAAGTTTGAGTATGTTGATGATCAATATGATCTTATATGGTGGATGAATGTGGCTGTACTGTCGTATAGAGAGGGGGGTTTCTGAGGTTCACTACAATTTTGTTAACTGGATCCGTATTGGTACAAGGCATATGAGATATTTCTGTCAGATATTAAAATATAGGAAGGCTTGAACTCTATGTTTTATGTCTCTCCAAATCAGTCTAATAATTTATTTTTCTTTTGTTTGAAAAAGTGTTTGAGGAAAATTCTTTCCAGAGAAACATTTCTGGAAACTTTTAAAGAACGCATAAAACTTTGATAACATCACTGAAGACATTAAAGATGAGCTTGAGTGGAGGTTTCTGGAAAGATTTAAACCATACAGTACTCTAATTGGCTGTAGAGAAAGAAATAGTTGCTGGATGGCCCTGTTGATTCTCTGTGTCACTTGAGTGTGACAAGGTTTTATACCATATCCGGAACCAAAACCTAATTTGCTCTTGACCCAAAGCTCAAGTGTTAGATGGTAGAACAGGGTTACAGCTAAATGTACTCTGAAAGATGTACCATGGCTTTGTCCCAGCTACGGTGAGGAAGCTACAATAGCTTAAGGGGCAAAATGTGCAAACAATTTACTGGGTAAGAAGACCTACTTTAACACAGAAAAATCATTCAAACAACATGTTCTATAAACAAATTAATCAAATACTGGCCAGATTTTCCCCAAATTCATGTGGTTACATTAAGGTCAACTGGGGCCCAATTAACTTGTGTTAGCTTCCCAGGGTCATCTGATCTTGGCAATTTTCATCATTCCAATAAAATTAGGTTTGATTTCTGGTGAAGAGAGAACAGCTGTGATTCCAGGTCTTCAGCGTTGTCTAATTCCAGTGAACAGTGTGCAAACAAACTAATCATCTGAGATCTCAGCAGTGAGCATGGGGAAGTGTGAGTTATGTGCATTGGTAACTTGTGCAAGGGAACTAATTAGGAGCAGATGCTTATGCTTTTCTAATGTTTATATGAGGAGAACAAATTGTCCACTGGCAGAAAAAGCCATCTGTAAAAATGGTGTTCAGCCTTATAATTTGAGAAGTTTTCCTTATATTCCTAATTTGAATGTACAAAATAAATTGCAACTATATATTCAATCAGCAGTGAGCCTGAGTTATGTAAGGCTTAAGGTCAGGACCATGTCATCCAGCAGTTCTGTAAGACCGTTACAGATTCAGCTGAAGATTAGATGTCCATGAACCACTGTTGAAGGGAAAAAAAATCCTCAAAAACTGACATGCATGGAAGAACTTACAAAATCAACATGAGTAAGAAACGAAGAAATGTTATTCTTCTCCGATTCCTTAGAAATAGTAATAGGAATTTGCTGGTAAATAAATGTCTTCTTCTCTAGACAAGAGAATATAAATGAGTTGGTAAAACACTGGTGTCATGTAAAGGAGTAATGTTCTTGAGGTATGGAAACATTCCCTCCCCCTTGTATTATCCAGCTTCTTTTAAAAATAATGAATACTAAAGTGTTTAGGGATCCCTTCATATAAATAGTGCATGTCCCACACTATGAAAGACCTGTCCATTCCCACAGATGTCAGCTGGGACATAAAAGCTTATTTTGCCTGTGCTCACTGAGTGCTCCTGCCGTGGGCTAGAATGCTTCCCTCCACCACCTGTGTGCTGCACTGATTGATTCAAAACAAGACCACAGACCGTAAGCCTGAGCAGCAATTATTTGTTTCTCAAAGTCAATCTACTGTATCTTAAAACTGTCTTTCCAGAAGGCTTAGGAGAAGAGCATTATGAGGAGCACTGGGGTAATCATTGGGATAGTTGTCCTTCTGGGGAAATCTTGACCCTACCAGCTGGGCCCCATGGTGGTACTTGACTGCCTGCTCTTACCTGCTAAAGAGTGAAAAAACACAGTTGCCTTTAGATTACTGATATTACTGCAATACTGCCAAACCTGCAAGGGAGTCATCGAGTCTAATTCCTTGTATGTCACAGACCACTTCACTTTGCAGTTACTCCTGGATAGAGTTCAGTAATGTGTGTTAGCAAAAAAGAGTGTCTTCCAGGGTGTGCTTTAGCTGTGATCTGAGTACTTCAAGAGATGGAGATATGCTCCAATTTTGTAGGTAATTTTCTTCAACATCTAATGACAAACACTGATAAAAATAAAAAAAAAAAATACTAAATTTCCAAGTGGAATTTCTATGACTTTGATTTGCCAGCTATTGGTTCATGTTAATATTTTCCATTCAAGATTAAAAAAATCTGTTGGTGATTGATATATCCTCCACATGAGGATATTCAGACACCAAAATAAAATCGCCACTAAATGTTCTTTTTGAGAAGCTAAGTGTGTGGAGTTCTTTAGATGCCTTGACACCAAGAGAATGTTTGATGATGAAATGTTGAGGGCTGCAGCCTGTGGACTTCCCCTTCTGGTGACATCTCTCAAGACCTGCGCTGGACAGTCTTTACATCATTTCTGCTTTCTTCCCAAACATCCAGTGTCATTTTCTGAAAGACACACAAATTGGCAGCAGTGACCCAGCATGTGACTAATACAGACACCCCTCTCCTGCTTTGCATCTCCTCACATTGCACTTGCTGCTATTTTCTGACAGAGGAGCATGCTTAGAGCTTAGGCTGAGCTTGTCTGCTCTGGCTGTATAGTCCTTCAGTGAGGTCCCTGCTTTCCTATTGCCTGTTCTGTTGCTCTGCTTGCCTGTCTTCCTCCAGTCTATGGAGCAAGTCTGAAATTTCCAAGGTCTCAGGAAATGTCTGGTACTCATTTCTCAAATAATTAAATTTTTCCTATGCATCATTTTAACTCTAGTTAAAGTCATTAAAATGGTCTCACCTTAACAACTGATCCACCTTTTCATCTCTTTATTTGCAAATCATTAAGGAAAGTGCTTAGTAATGCCCAGACCAGTATCAGTGACCCAGTTGGCCCATTCCCTGTACTAGTATGTCTCAGTTGTTAGCTACTCCTGAAGTAGGCAGCTCTCCAGCTCTTATGTGGTGCCAAAGTAGATGAAGGTCCCATTGTCTTAAATCTCCCCCTAAGAAGAATTAAGTAGTGTACTGGTCCCCAAGGAGCTTGCAATAAGGTATGCAAGAGTTTGGAAAGCACTTGCCTATATCACCCAGAGAGATCAAGACCTTGGTTTTCTGGGCAGACTCTGACATCTGCAACATGAAGTTGGTTGCTGCTGTTTGTCTGACCATTGGCTACAGCTGTCAACAAGTAAGCACTTGCACTGGGCAGTCTGTACTGCTCAGAGCATCTCCAAGGAGCACCAGAAATGTTTACCAACCCAGGTGGGGACTGTGGTGGTCTGGGAGTCTGAAGAGCTCAAGCCTGCCCATGAGCACCAAGGTGAGCTTGAGGCATCCCTGTGAGCCCCCATGGGGAGGGCAGCTCCTGGTATTCAAGCAGGGAGCTGCTCTCCTATGGCTCCTGGTGCTTTTGTGGCTGGTTTCCCTGTGGGATAAATCAATGTTTTTCCATTGATGCTAACTGAGGCATACCACACCATCCATATTTTAAACTAGTATCTTTAGTTAATCTTTCTTATATTACTATATTCTTCATAATCTAATGCTGTATTCCTTGGGTTATGCTGTCACTGGGCTTCCAGGGATGTGATCAGGCTATTAAACACTCTTCTGTTCTTCACTTTTTTACAGCTCCTGAAAAAGCTGAAGGTTTTCAAAGCCTCTGGAGAGATCTGCTCATCATTTCTCAACTAATTAATTTTTTTTCTGAGATAGTTTTGACATTTTGGTCTGCATCACGTTGTTTTAATCTATTTTTGCTCAGGAACAAAGCAAGGAGGCATATCCTCAGGAGATAGGAAGTGGCACAGATCTATTGAGTTTAAGCCGGAGGGCCTTATCCCAGGACTGAATCTAAACCAATCTTTCTACTCTCCCATTCTTCAAAGTTTCCTTCACCCAGGAGACACTTCACTGAAATCAATGGAATTGCATCAGAATGTTCAAAAACACCATGATTTTTATCAGGGAGGGTTGTCAGATCTAGGAAAAAATTGCTAGGTGAAGTAATGACCTGTGAACTCTCTGTCCCTCAAAGCATTTGAATCAAAACCAGATACCTTACATTAGGTATACCCTGTATCAGCCTGTTGCATCTAATGTGAAGATCACTGTGTAAAAACCCTTAGCCAGCTTTGAGCAGTTCAGAATAGACTGCCATAAAATCCCATGCCTTAAAATGTCTGGATCACTGTCACTAGCATGGATAGAGTCAGTCAGAAGCAGAATTTGGAGTGAAAGACATCTAGGAAAGGGCATGTAATTTTTCCAGTACATTAACACAAACTCTAAAATAAAAGGGTACTAATTGTGTATGAGCACCACTAAATAGATTCCAGTATTACCTAGAGCCATGTCCTACCCAGTCTGGGTAAGGTCTCTGCTTTGCATGCATGAAGTTGAATTCTCTCAGCTGTCTAATCTCATTTCTTTTTTTTTCCATTTCAGAACACTGTGATTAAGTTTTGTCATGTTCCTATTATTGTTTTAGGCAAAGGCAAGAGTTGGCTACCTAAGGGTTTTCTGACCTCTGTAAGTACAGACATGGCTGAAGAGTGCTAGCTGCTGAAAAGGCCAAGACAAGTCAGGGTTAAGTTCATAAGTCGGTCGAGTTTAAAGATCCCATATGCGTGGTTTATGGACCCATGTTTTTCAGTTTTAAAAGATTTTTATTAAGTTTTCACAAAATACAAATGAAAAGTCATAAACAAAACCCAGGACCCTGCTCAGAGTTGCCTGAAATAAATCTGGAGTAACTGCCTTGGAGTCAGGCAATGACTCCAACTTTATGTTGCTGGGGCTAAAAGGAGAGCCTGACCCCGTGAGTACATTCAAACATGCAGTTATAAAGTATGCAATGCTCTCTTAATAATTTAGGCTAAAAAAAATTTACTGGCTGCTGTTCACTAAGTATTGAGTTTAACCAGTGATCTTTTGATTTAATAGCACTTTTGGATTCAAGTGTCAGAAGAATGGAATGTGTCCAGTGGCCCCACAGTCTTTCCTGTGCCTGTTACCAGTGTCACAGCTAGTCATCCCCAGGCACCAGGAGTTTGTCCTCATGACACCTGAGTCAAACAGGAAAGCATTGTATTCTCTAGAGAAACTGAGGTACACAGCGATGAGAGACTTCCTCAAGCTCACAAGGGGGAAGCCTGTTGTAGGGTGGAGGTATTGACAGTCATAGTTACTGACTTCATCATGGCTAAGATTTCACTTGGAGTTCCCCAAGGTCCACGGGGTACTCAGTGAAGTGTTGAGTTGGAGAAGAATCGTCATGGCAGCTTCTGTGAAGGTGTCAGGTCAGGATTTTTAAGTTGGTGAAATCAAAGGAAGATTGAAAAGCCTGTGTCCTTCTTGCCCTTCAGACATGGCTGCTGCATCTGTTCTATTTGAGACAGAGACCCTCATCAGATGTAGCATGAACAGGAGTGGGCTGTGAACTCTTCCACTGCTTTTAGACCACCAGGTCCTGGGACTGACCTTTTTTATCCTCTGTGATCTGGATTTGGTTAGCATTATTAGGGTTTGTTTCCCTTATTTCAAAATTGCATAAAAACTATCTTCTCTTGAATCCTTGCAGCCTTTTCCTTGACACCGGAGGGTTCTATAGTATATTGTGGAGGGTGAGTCTCCCCACAGAGTTAAATTACACATAGAAACTGAACTCCTGGCCCTGCTGCAATGAAGGGAAGATTTGGCAGCCAAGCAGGGATTTCACCCAGACACCAGCCCTTTCTTCTGAGCGCTCTGCTCTGCAGGATGTACTCTTTCCATTAGAGTCTCTCCAGGACTCCACAAGGGCGCTGTGAGAAAACCACTGTTGTCTCTTTTATCAGATTTAGGGTCTGCAGTGCTGAAGCCATGAGAGCTCCACAGAGGCTGGGCAGTCAAATCCACGGAAATCAAATGAGAATTTGAGTAAAGCTCCTGGTTAATAAGTCATTCCCAAGTCCAATAAACATAACTGGAAATAAATTGCATCCATACATTTCACAGTTTGATTTACATTAAATGAAAACACAAGAAAGACCTGCCATTGACAAGTTCAAACAATGCAAAATTCTGAACAGTTTGTGTTTATTCAACCGTAATATATGGCTCAACATTTCCATTGAGATATAAATGAATCAATAATAGTGCACTACTTGTGATTTATCTTGGAGTAGTTAAAAAAAACAGATTATTGTTTTCCTATAGTGGTAGTGTGGGCCTATCATAAAAACCATCACACATACAGCATTTTGCTGTTCAAGGCCCAGGCAAAATGCCTTCTGACAAATGGCCTCTTTTCACAGTTCAAGCAGCTTCACTTCTTCTCAAACCTCAACCTAGCCAAGTTTCTCATGTGCTCCGTATCCGAAAGGAAACTGTCACTCAGCTCTAGATTTAATCTCCAGGTGGATTTTTGACAGATGGGGTTCAGTCATTGAGCCCTTTAGTACCAACATTGTGCCAAGGAAGCCAGTTTGGAAGCAGTGGAAGGGCACGTTTGTGCACCACCTGACCTCTGTCAGAAGTAGTGATTCAGAGCTGGTAGCATTGTTATTCAATAAATATTATTGGACACAGAAGAGAAAGGAATTCTTCTCCCAGTCCCTATGGCTCCTATGACTCTTGGCAGCTGTTCTGAGGTGAGTGAGTCATTAGCAGCCGCTTGGGAGTGGAGGGAAGGCTGAGGAGCAGCCAGCATGCCACCACTCCTAGCTGTGCTCCTCCACCCTTCCAGGACACAGGCTTTTTTCATTTTGCCAAGTTATAAAAGAAGCCTTGCTGCTCCAAGATTGTGTGTTGGTTTGGGGCTTGGCTTAGGCAAGTGAACTCATTCCATATTTGTCAGAATGGAGATTATTAGACTCACAGAAGAAATTAGGCTTGAAGGGACCTCTGGAAATCATCTAGTCCAATCGCCTGCTAAAGCAGGTGAGTCCTGAAGATCTCCAGGTATAGATTCCAGGACCTTTTTGTGTTCCTCTCAAGGCTTGTCCTCTGGGTTGCTCCTGCGACAGGGACCAGACAGTGATGGATTTGCACACCTAGTTTGGTCAGGAAAACTAAAGTGGCAAAGAAGTAATAATGCTGTTTGTTCATCCTAATGCGGCAAGCTCTGGCCTTCCAGGAGTGCGATCCCTTCTCCTGCCTCCCAGCCTCAGGTGGATACTGTCCCATTTTTTGGGGGAGGGAGGAATTTCCTGGGAAGTCACTTGAGGTCCACTGTCAGTAGCAATAGCCAGCTTTATCAGGTCTGGACTGACTTGGAGCCCAGAATTCCTTTAGGCCACTCCAGCTAAGGCGGAATCTTTGCTGCCTTTAGCATTCACTATTGACTTCCAAATATTGGCCCTGATGTCCCTGCTGGGTTTTCCCAAACCTGTGGCTGTCAGACTTGCTCTCAGAGCACATTGACAGCAGGTTCCAGTTGTCAGGGTACCAAAAGTGCTGTTAACATAGCATCTCACTCCCTTTTTTTCATCCAAACACTGCCGGCTGTTTAGCTGGGTTAGCCCTTTTCAAAAACCACCGCACATGTTCACATCTTGCACTCTTCTGGGGGCTTTATCTCTGGCCTCTGTGTGTTTTCCAAATGCCAGGCAGCTTTATCCCATGCCCTCCTTGGTATCTGCCCACTGTGCTCCTCTGCCCACTTCTTGGCTACTGCTTTCTCCATCACATCTAGCTCCCCAGAGCCTTCCAGCATAGGAATTGGGCAGGATTTCCTGCTCCCTTTCAAACCATTCAGAGTTTTGAGGGTGTGAAGGAGCCAGTTTCTTCTATGTGCTTGCCTCTATGCCAGTCAAAGCCCTGGGGACAGGGCTGGCCCTCTTCATGCCTCCGGCATTCACACCTCTGCCCTGGGTCTGCACACCCCTGTGGCTGCTGCAGGCACAATCTGTACTTGCAAGAAAACAAAGTGACCCCTGTCCTGGGCACATGATTTATGCTTTGTATTCAAATACTCACAGGCAGTTTGTTTGCTGCCCTTTTTCTCCTCATAGTTTAATGTCCCTGGAAGGGTCATTGACAGAGCTTGTACCTGTATCTTTGCATTAAAAGCCTGTTTCTCTCATGGGCTGGAAAATGCATTCACCCACCTCTGTCTCATTCCCAGGATGGGTATTTAGCCTTTTATTTGAGTCTGTCACCAAAGTGGACCAAAGGACTATAAAGTCTGCCAAAAAACTTCTCCCCAACCTTGGCAGTTCAGCCTGGTATTTCAAAGTTGGGCTGAGCTTTTTCTGCTTCACACATTGCCATCAGTGATAGCAATTTTGAAACTCATTTTAGAGGGAGCTCTGCCTATGGCATGTGAGTCCACATGAAACGGCCTTGCCTGTTATTACCATGTTCTGCTTCTAGCGGGTGGAATTTGTCTGGCAGGACCCTACCCCACTGAAAATTGCAACTTTCTCCCAGGTAATTTGTGAATAAAGCTAAATTTGTCTGTGATGTTGTTCCCTGTGTCTTAGCTTTGTTTTGTAAGTATTTCCTTGTTGATACCACCACACCGACACAGAGCTGAAGTTGGTTTGGGATTTGGCCACCCACTGGATTTGTTGAAATCATTCTTGGGATGGAGTGGGAACATCAGCATCCCCCTTGTCCTTTTTGCCCCATTCCTGTATGCCGACATTCCAGGTCACCAGTTGTTCTTATTTCTCTTCCTCTGATTTCCTTAAATATTGTTGACATATTTGAGATTCTCTTTCAGTGTGGGAAAAGGGAACTTGGGCCCTTGCTCAACTCGGTTTAATCCAGGCCCTGCAGGCAAGGAAGGTACCTCTAGCTGAGGTCACTGGGTGGGATTGGTTAACCTAATCTTTCTTTTTTCTTTCCCTGACCCAAACCATCACATAATTACCCATACTGCGACGATGGGAGTTTTAATTAACCAGGACTTTGTAAAGGTCTTTGAAAGTTAAAAAGTTTATTAATAAATTATGGACCTGGATTCTTTTAATCAGAACTTGCTGTGAAGTTGAATATTGAAATTTTGCTTTAGCTGGGCTTGTTAGCCTCATACTAGGTTCATGACAGATAGCAAGAGTTTGCCATTGGCAAGGACTGTGCATTGTGCCTTTGTTTCAGTAGACTAATTACTTAGGTACCTACATTTAAATGCAAGCATAACCCCATTGAAGTCAATGGGACTTAAAAGGTGTATGCTCCGTACTTCAGGCAAGTCCACATATTTCTTGCCAAGCTGAAATCCAGAACCAATTTTGTCAAGTGAATAACTCATTCACTTAACAGATTTCATTTGTCTTTTGTTTCTGTGTCTTTGTTTTCTTTGAAGAACTAGTTTTCTTTATTTCATTTGGTGAAACAGTGGTTTCACCAGACTGATGGTTTGCTCTTGGGACTGTAGTGATAGGACAAGGGATAACGCGTTGAAACTTACACAGCAGAGGTTTAGATTGGATATAAGGAAGAAATTCTTTACTGTAAGGGCGGTGAGGTATTGGAATGGGTTGCCCAGGGAAGTTGTGAATGCTCCATCCTTGGCAGTGTTCAAGGCCAGGTTGGATGAAGCCTTGGGTGATATGATTTAGTGTGAGGTGTCCCTGCCCATGGCAGGGGGGTTGGAACTAGATGATCTTAAGGTCCTTTCCAACCCTAACTATTCTATGATCCTATGATTCTTGCTGTGCAGGATCCCGTCATTTTCATTGCTGCTTCACTGTGTTGACTTTCTCTTCCCTCTGGTTCATTTCTATTCCACTTACAACCCTTTCCAGTTCACTTTTCCAGTGATTCCAGTGCTGTTCCCTATAATATGTATCTTGTCCAAGAACTAGCAGCATCTACATTTTGTGCTACTAAGTGCAATCAAGTCAAGCTTGCTTGGGAGCTGCAAATTTGATGAAATGCTGTTGTTGGAACAAAATGTTTATGATACTGGTCTGGAGTTCCCCTTTATCTAGAGTCTGTCCAACTGCCCAGTTCTAGCTGTAGCCAAATATTTAATGATGTATTTAACTCTGGCCATTGCAGATAATTCCTACTCTGTCAAATTTCATCTGATTACCCTCTAGAGTTTTACCTACCTAAGCTTCAATGCACTCTGGGATGGGTGAGAAGTTATTTGCTGTGGTGCAGGAATGCAGCCACTTCATACGAGGAACACAGCAGCTGCATAAATTTATTTGGCACTCAGTCATTGGAAACACGGGATAAGGATCTAACCAAGCCATAACAGAGACTTTCAGGAGTCAAGTACAAACATTTAACATCTTGAGTTACAATTTTTGTAGAACGTCATGTTCCTGCAACACTTAAGATAATGCCAGGAGATCCTCATTGCAAAAAAGACATCTGCTTCATACTTCCATCAGACAGGTGACTCTTCTGTAATACAACACCCTTGT
Source organism: Melopsittacus undulatus (assembly GCF_012275295.1). NCBI lineage: Eukaryota > Metazoa > Chordata > Aves > Psittaciformes > Psittaculidae > Melopsittacus > Melopsittacus undulatus. The sequence goes on from NC_047530.1 coordinate 93,243,421, forward strand.
GAAATATGATGGGGCTTATGATCAGTGCTGAGAAAAAAGACCTCTAGCTTTGTAGCTACATTTATGTTACTTGTCCATTAAAAATACAGATCCTGCTCTGTTAATGGAAGCTGACATGATCACAGCAGAAAGTAATATGCCTGCAGGCAGGCCAAAAAAATATTTATGGCCCATCATTAAGTTGATTTGGGAAACTAATGTATGTTCTGTGTATACATATTGTACTTAATTTTTCTCCACAGCAGATGCTTATCATGGATTTTCTCTCTGTCTGTTGCAACAAAAAAAAAAGGAGGGGGGGAAAAAGGCAAGGAAAAAATCCCAAACTGACATTATTTATTATATTGCCATTGAAAAAAGATCATGAAAGTAGGTTGTAAAAACTATTGGGCAACATTAAACTTGTGCTGCTGAGTTCACAGGCTATCTCAGGGGACTCCATGAACTCCTGCGTGCTGTGAGAGCAGGAATCTCTTACACAGTTCTTGGGCACCGACTTTGTTTTTGCAGTTTACAAATTAGTGGGCTTGAGGGTAAGATAAATTATGAATGGGGAAGATTTCAGACTAGCAAAGATTGTGGGTCATTGTGTTGAACTTCAGGGTCATCGTTTCTTCTGTCATGGCTAAGATCTTTTGAATAACAGAAGCCCAGGATGGGGAACCAGGGGTAAAGTTGCACCAGAATGGATGTGCAGATAGAGTTATGTGAGGAGCTTCTCAAAAAGTTGGGATTTTTTCATTGGCAGCTGTAGGCTTGGAGTGACTGAAACACAGAAATTAGCGTTAGATTTACAAAATTGTTTTGCACAAGCCCCTCCCTTCATGAGAAAATGAAAACATCTCCTTTTGGCATTTTCTGAGCAAAACATTTTAGTTCTGTCATTTTATATGTCTTATGCAAATGTTTAATTTGGTTTGCTTTAAAATAAATACTTAAAAAAAAAAAGACGAAAAATGAAACAAAAGGTGGTTTGGGGTCAATCCCAACATGTTTTCTGTATTTTTATTTTTCATTGAAATGAAAATATTTTTTTATCAGGTGGATCCACATCATGTTAAAAAAATGTGCTTAATTACCGGAACAGTAAGTGAACTAGAAGTCTGTTATTCACTGACTTTTTGTGCAAACTGGTCTCAGAATTAGTTCAAATGAAACAGCAAAGAGGTACAACTCAAATCATACATCTTCTCTTTCTCATTTTACAGAAGAGAACAACTCTGCCCTTGAGGCAAGAGGCAGAGGGGAATTTGGGGCCAGTTTTCAAAGCATTTATCATTGATGGTTACCCTGGGATAGCTAAGTGGGAGCTGAAAATCGAGCCAACAAAGTCCTACAGCAGGAAAAATGTTTATTGCATTAACAAAGGTATAAATCACAGCGCACCAAAGTGTGTGAAATCACTGAATTCTCAGGGGATTAAAGCTTTTAATTTTGTTTCAATAAAGGCAACAGAAGTAAGGAAAGAAGATGATTCTTCTGAGGTCACAACCTCTTGTGTTGCTAGAAATTGCCAGGAGAAACAGTCCTAAGCAGTTCCCCAGGACTGCAAATGGACACTGAGAGAAAGCTTAACTTAATCTCGCTTTTAAAACTCTGCAAAAAGAAATTGCATTAGGATGCAAGGGAGGAAACAGAGCAGCACCCTGAAGCACTCTGAGGAGGTGCTGTCACCAGAAATGATCTGTTGTGGAATAAAAACTTCCTCCACACATCCAACCAAGCAGCAGCTGACTGGGTGTAAATGAAACCTGGCCTTGCTGAAGGAACAAATCCCATCAGGGACCATTGGTTTGAGCTGGTGGGTTACTCAGTCAGTGCAATATTGTCCTCACTCCTTGACTGGATTTTCTACAGAATTAATTAGGTTTCTAGTTATGGCTATGTTTTTTAATCAAAAACATTATTTCGGGAGCAAAATAAATAGCCTATGATTTACAGATGCCACTGGTGGTTTGTGCTGTAAGGAGAGCAAACACCATTTTACCACCTTTATGCACCATTGGTAACATGAGTGTCACAGAGATCTTGGCTGGGGCTCCACAAGGAGAGAGAGTTTTACTTTGTACCTAATGGGATGACCTGAGCTTCCTAGAGAAATATGAGAAATACAGCACATCCTCTGTAAATTCAGCATCTTTCCTAAAGGCAAAGGATGTTATTTTTGAGACTTTACAAGCAAATGTGCTGAATAGTTTGTAAGATGAAAGTAACTAAAATCTGGGTCCACTGTGTGGCACCTACAAATTTTGTTTTACCCAAATGTTACTAATAATGGAAAGATACACAGCTCTCAAAGCTTCAGATTCATGGAAACATGTTCCCAAGCCATGTTTGGAAACATCCAAGTGTAATTATACTCAACAACAGCTATATCTATTTGCTGTGAGTGAAAGGGCTAAGGGAAAAGTCATGCCACAATGTAGGTGAGTGTAGTGACCATGCCTCCAGGGAGAAATTCAGACCTCAGCAGCTCTCCATCCTGTCTGCTTTGCTTTGCTTATACTGAGGCCACCCGCTGTAAATGCCTCCCTGCCAGCAGTCACTGGGGCCAGGTGCTCTTACTGTCTGTATGCTGTTTTTACCATCATGTAAGCATGCCGAGAAACTGATACAGCTGCAGCCCTTCATGCACAGTGTTTCCTGGTGCAGTGCCTTTGGCTAGTGAAAGCATTTGCCAGCAGGAAGTGTATGCAGCACTTTGCCACACAGCCTTAGCATGTTTCCATTGGACTGCTGGTGTGCAGCATTACTGTTGCTCTGATCTGGCTGTGGAGGTGTGTTCCGCACCAAATAAATTCTCCCTGGCTGGCTTTTTGCCTCCTCTGCAAAAGCCAGTGGCTTCCTGAAAGTATCCAAGGAAGCATCTTTCTAGGCCGTCCCAAAAGCTACGTATTGTAATGCTGTGCATTACTTTCAGTTCCTAGATATTATCAAGAAACAAGAAGTACCCAAAGGATTTCTTAAGCCAGAGTCATCTTGTAAATGGCACTATTTGAACCATCACTAGGACTGAGAGTATGACCTGAAGACATGAGCTGAAAGCTTGAGTCTGCCTTATTCAAGAGGAGAGATGAAGTTTAATGCTTTAACTTTCTCAGCTTCATCTGGATTTAACCACTAGAGGGAACGATGGCAAAGTTTATGTGTTTTGTTTAAAGTCAGACTATCTGGTTTATGATCAGGCATGACTCCACCAGCCCTCCACTGTGGCAAGGTGCTCTGTTTATGAGAGCAGTAATCCTCACCCATGGACTGGACTCACCTATGCAAAACTTCATTTACTCCTTCCTCCCCAGGCACCCAGTGTCATGTTTCCTTTGCATGTCAAAGGACACTAGCAAATAAAATCCTGCTCACAGTCCTGGAGCGCTTTTGTTAGTGAAAGACAGGAGTCTTCACAGAAAGTGCTCTGTCCCTGCCATCTCTGTCTGGATTTATTTTGATGCTTTAGGAAAGTCTCAGTCATCCAGTCAAGGAGGCAAAACTGCCATGGTGCAGAACAACAGGATGGAGGAGAGATGTGAAGCAGAGAGATGAGAAGAGATGGTAGGCAACTAGTTGGCTGGAATCAGATCTTTTTCACCAGTTACAAGCCCTGATATTCAGTTATTCTAATATTCAGCTGTTCTCACAGTATTTACCAGAAGGAATATTCACTGGAGAGACATGTTGTACTTCCAGCAAAGTGAATGTACACCCACAGTAACAAAAAGCAGCCCCAAATATCATAAACATTAACCAAGACTCAACACTGAATGCATATCTAGATCGTGCTAATGTAGTAATGAAAGACAGATTTTTACTGTATACATTCTATATATGATAAAGTGATACATACGTTTTTTGTGTTCATAATTCCCTCCAAAGCAAACATCTTAAACACTGCAATATAGATGCTGCTTGCAGCTCAAATTGGTCTAATAAGACAACTACAAGAATTCATAAGCCACATGGTAGGAAATAACAATATTGTAGCAACATAAAAACATGTACAAATATATAATTACTTATGTTACACAAACATGCTGCCAGAAATGGCGTTTCAATTTTCTGGGTCACAAAAGAAGCATTTCCTACACATCATTGTGACCAAAGCTATTCATAAATATAACAAAAATGAATTGGTCACCCCTCTCCCAACCTAAATCATTACCCACAGTTATGTTATAATATTCTGCTTGCTTCCATTGACCCTATAAGCCACAGAGTTCCTCAAAAATGCTCCAAAAGTAGTTGTTTCTTTGGAAAAAATGTAACATAATTTTTAATATTTTATAATGTAGCGTTTCACTGGTGTTTTGGTTCTCTGGCAGGTTATGTCTCTGGAATGGCATCTGCAGTGAAGAAAAAGCTTTCAAGCTTTGTTGGAAATTTGCAGTGTCAGCTCATATGTACAAATCTTTGAGCCTTTTAATTGTTCCTATTCTTCTGGGAGAAGAGGCTTGAAAGGAAATGTAATTGCTGCTTGATGATAAAAAATACCTTCACATTGCAGGGATTTTCCTAATTGCATCCAGGATCTGGCTGAATTTCTTGCTTTCCTTGTGTTCCTATATCCAAATTGTTCTTGACAAGACAGAAGGGGCCCGGGCCAGCATGGCACAAAGGTGACTGGGCTGCCCACCATCACATGCTTCTGGTGTGCCTGGCACTGTGCAGAGCCCTGCCTCTATGGGGTTAAATGGTGTCACACTGTCATTAGCATCCTACAAGACCTTTTGTGTCCCTTGTGATTGAAGGCAGGAGCTCAAATACTTGAATACAGAACCCGCAGATGTCGTCATGGTTCAAAAAAAAAGAGACAGTGCAGATCCACGTGTGGTTTTCTGTCCTCATATTTTAAAGGCCAGTTTATCCCCATTGTCCCTGGTAGGGCTTGGGGCAAAAACATTGAAACAGGAGTTTTGCCTGAGATGCAGTGAGTTGAATGTTTTATTTGCTGCTTTGATATTTTAGGTTTGTAATTCCTGTATTTCCTCAAATGAATTCCAGTTACTTCACTCCATGACAGCAGTTCTACATGTCCATTCAGTGGGAGAAAAATGCTACCTCAGGACAACACAAAGAAGTGTGTAACCTCCCCAGGACTGGCTGTATAGGTTCAAGGTTGTGGGGCTGCTAATTTTAAAAGCAGTAGTTAATAACTGAAGCCAACTCCTGCTGCCAGCAGCACCTTGCAAAATAATCATGTGTGTGTTATTAGAAAGCATCTGGACCAAAAAACACCGACAGACATCACTGAGGTTGGACCCCACTTGCTGGGGGATACCTGGGGCTGCAAATCTGTTCAACGGGGCTGCAGGTCTGAAAGGCAGGACAAAAGGGTGAGAGAAATGGGGAGTATGGTAGGGCAGGGAAAGTAAGTGAAATAAAAAGTTTCAGAGTGGCAGGACTGATTTCCAGAATCATATTGAATTTGATAAGCAGCATGGAAGAAAAACAACAGGGTAGGATTTAAAACACCAGACCCTTTCCCCTGGATAACTGCAAACCAAAGTTTTTTTTCTTTTCTCTTTGAAAGGAGATTTTTCATTTGGAAACAGGCATGATAAAAAGCCGTATTTACAAGAGTTAAGGAACATGAAAGCAAAAGGAAACTGTGGATTTAGGATTTAGTAAAAATTATTCCTCCCCTCCATTTATCACACTTTTTTTCTTTCTGTTTCAGTCCAAGCCTGCCGCTCCCACTGCAATTTTTCCCTGCCTGTGATTTTCCAGTTGTCCACCAGCCAACCCCTCACTCAGCTCTCCATGGCCTCTCAGCTGCATTTAACACAGATTAGCTGTGGACACTTCTATCCAGGAGGAGCAGCAGCCACAAGCCAGCATGCCCAGCACGTTCCACACCTAATGCCAGATCTGTAAGAGCTAAACATCTCATGTGAGCTGGTTGTTCTGGGCTCCTACAACTGCTGAGGAGACAGAAGCTTCTCCAGATAGCGTTTCCTCTTCCCTCTCTCCAACTGGTATGGGAGCACATGCGCCCATGTCCCTGTAGCCTATGGAGGTAAGCTCTGTGCCCTGCTTCAAGCAGAGGTCTTGGGAGGCTGCAACTAGAGATGGTATCCCTCCAGGCTGTAACCATGCTGAGAGGGCAGCAAGCAGGAGGTGCCTGGAAGGAAAAAAGAGTGGGTTAAAGTGAAGCATTGTTCTAATGGACTTTTCCTTTATGCCAGGTGTTCCTGGGCTTTTGGAGATGTGATTGAAGCTTGGTTTGCTTGGAAGTACAGATTGGAGGCTCTGGGGTGCCACTGGAGAGGGTATGTCAGGCAGGTGAGCTCAGGGCTGCCCAGGGGATGAGCTGGGGCATAGAAGGTCACAGGAACTAGAAGAGGCTGTGGTCTGCGAAGGGAACATTAAGTACGAAGCATTGGGGGTTTATTTGTAGTGCTCATCGATCAACTTACAATCTTTGCACAGGGGAAAATCTGCAGTGGAATTCAGCAGATTTAGACTTATAGGGCACATTGTAGTCACAAAAAACTAAAGCTTGTTTTTCAACTAGACCACAGTGGGCAGATAAGTGCTCCTCTTACCAAGAAGGATGTCAGGGGCATTGCTGAAGAGATTCAGGCATACACTACAGGAACTTCTGCTGTCACATGCAACCTCAGCACAGCCATTCATCTGATTTCTGCACCACTAGGGTGCAGGGTCCTGAGGACCAGGCTGGCATGTGAAGCCTCAGCTTCTTCCCTGAATCCACAGCTGAATAATTCAGGTTATTCAGTTTCATTGTGCAGCCTCAGAGCTAGTTTAAACAGCAGCTTGGCTATTTTCCTTCTCCAGCCTGGTCATCCTGGGCTTTGTTTTGCAGGGGCTGAGGGGAAATGCTCCCCTGAACATCCACCCCTTGCTTTACTTCCTTCACTTGTGGGTGATTCTGAAGAAGAGATTTATCTTCTTCCAGTGTGAGGGAAGACCAGTACAGCGATGCATGAGCTCTGTAACCTTGTAATAGTAGTAATAAACTAATAAACTCACTTCTCCTAAGTTTGCTGTTCCACATAGTCATGACCAAGTGGCTCCTTGTGCAGGAAGCTGAGCAACACACAGTCTCCAGGATTGTTTCCACGAAGATTTTAATCTGCGTAATCCAAGGAGCTTTCTTACAATAAACCATTGAAATCAACTCATCTGGTCCCATTCTTGTGTTTAGAGAGATTCTTCCTTCGCACATGCCTGCGGTGTTAAGCTGGGCTCACCAGACACCCTGTTTGTTGTTTCGTGTCATGAGTCCATCCTCAGCAGGACTGGCATTCCCGAGCCTTTCCGCCCAATACTTCCGCCTTCTCCAGGGAGCCCTTGTGTTTTTCCATGCTGCTGAGATACATCTTTCAGCTAAAACCCAATATGGCCAGCCAGGATTCCTGGCTGATAGAAGCCTGACAGATGGACCCCACTTGCCCTGTCAGGGTGGGATTTCACTGCCCCCATCTCAGACACAGTTCAAGATGTTTGGCTGTTTGCACTTTACCCCTCTAGTGTGGAGCTGAAGTTGCTGCTCTTGTAGGAGTCAGGCAGGCCATGGTAAAAGACAAGTATGCAAAAGTGTTGGCTATACCTAGCACATATACTGGCATGGACTGATGGGCAGGATGCTCAGGAATCCTTTCACCTGCATCTGCAGAGGATTACTTCTGGTCTGAATCAGACAAATGTGCTTCTGGCCTAGGCATTTCAGAGTACAGTGGGTTTTTTTTGGCAAGAACCTGTAAGTCTTTTACCTAGAGGTTTAATTTGCCATTTCACCCTCTCAGCAGTCGGCAGAGGTTGCTTGCTCACCTGAGGAGAGAGATTTTGCAGCACCAGCATGATCCCTGCCTTGTAGTCATAGTCAGGGGTTCTCAGAAACTCTCCTAAGTTGTGCCAGAGCAATGGTGCTTTATAACCCTGTGTCAGCTCTGTCCCATTGCCAGAGGAGCTTAGCACTGGCATCGTCTGCTGCAAGGAAAGTGCCCGTGACAGAGTCTGGGCAAGGAGACTGATTTATCAGCGTGGGAAGGAGATGCAGCCTGGGATGGTTTGTGTGTACTCATGTTGCTCCACCATGCAGGAGCTCAGGGGCTCCTGCCTGACAGTGGGCGTGCATCTACACACCCTTGTATGCAGGGACAAAAGTCTGGGTTCAGACATCAAGAAGGCACAGGGGATGGATGTGAGTGGGAGAGAAATGACAGAGACCTGTCTCGCCTGTTATCCTGCCCCTTGACACCACAGAGAAGCAGGCAGTGGGCTTAGCTGTGAATTAGCACCAGGATACATGCCACCAGAGACATGGGAAATTCTGCAGCTCTCTGCTTCTATGGCTCAGGCTGTATGTCATCAATTCCAAAATTGCAAGCCATAAAGTAAAACAAGAAAGATGAAAGTTTTTAAGGAAATAAAACATTCTATTCAGATTCAGTCAATTTGAAGGACTTTTTTATAAAAGAGAGAAGCAAAGAACACTGTGTAAGAGTAATTTCTCATTCAAAAAACAGCATTTATCTTTTGCAAGAACAAAATTAATTTCCCCTGACAGCAGCACTTTGGCAGTTTGGAGACAAGTGTGTGAAACATATCGATGATGCTGAATCTTCTTTTTTCTGCTTTAAAGGATGAAGTCTTAAACTCTGTGATCTTTAGAAGTTAGAACATATAAAAAAATAGGGTGAAAAAGAGCCCCTCTCTTCTTTTCATGTCAAGCAGACTGTGCTTGCAGACTGAATGCCAGATCAGTCTTGACAGTATATCAGCTGCTTCGGTCAACTGTGAAGTCCTAACTGTGAGAGCAATAAATTCACAAATCAAAACTATCCTTCCTGGGACTGAAAGAACTTTATTGCTGAAAAACGGTCACACACTGGTTTTCTTTCATAACACTGTGATAAAGTCCTCGAGACAATGAGGTATTTAGTCCAGGTTTCCTTGGTTTAAGAAAACTTTCAATGCACAGACCATGTATGGAGTGCAACACTGTTTATGTTAGGCAGGGGCAATAATGGTCTTAGATAAGATATGCTCCCCAAATAGGAATGATGTGTAGTGCTCAGAGCCCCTGAAAGGGAACGGGACTTGAATTACCGAACCCTGATATTAAAAGCACTAGTCTGCCTGTGGAAACATCGAGCCAGTCACCAGGTGGCAAGTTGCAGGCTTGAGGTAATGCTCCATGTCCCCATTGTCCCAGCACGCTGGTGCTGCACCTCAGTGGCTCGGAGCTTTTGTTTTGCACAGGAAGATGACTGCATGGCTGTCCTTGCTCCGTGGCTCCTGGAGTTTAAAAAAAGCCTTCCCTTCGTGAATCACAATATGCACTCACCAGCCAATTATATTTGGCTTCCAAACTGTTTACTCAGTAGCCGATACATTCTTCTCCCCGGCTCTACCTCCACCCTCCTTTTTGTTCTTTTTAAGGAATAGCCTGGGGAAACCAGGAGAGCATTTCCAAAATTCGGCTATATAAAATAAACAGATTTTATTTTCCAGCAGGTCCTGTTTTGTGCTGGGTTGCCTGTTAGCACCAAGCTCCAGTGCTGCTCAGGTTTAACTATTATGTTACCAAGGACAATGAAAGATTGCTCTCAGGGCAAACCTGTCTGGGTGCAGCTGTAGCATTGCTAGTAGCATTCTGAGAGGAAGACAGTGCAGGACAATGAAGGTACAGTGAGTTTCAACAGTTAAAAGAGTTTGCGTGTGGAGTGGCAATAAAAGTGTCATAAAATAGACATAAAAGACAAGATATGGGAGGGTAAAACACAGTATTTATGCAGTGACTTTGTGCAATACAGTATACTTTTTCAATTATAAAAATACTGTGGCATGAAATTCCGAATGGCATATAAAAACTAGAAAGCCATTTTGAACCAAAGGTCCCAAATGGCTTGTTTAGAAAGGGATTAATTGGAATGCTTCATTTTTCCTAAATGCCTTTCTCAGTACTCTTTCCTAAATGACCATAGTAACACAATTAACATGAGTTTGCAAAGCAGTTTGTGGATTCCAAACCTACATTTTCCTGTAAAAGAGGATTAAACCTGTTTTATGGAATTCTGCAGCCCTAACTGTTCTATGATTCTATATGAGCTCTGCCTTGCAGGATGAATGACTGAAATTTCAGCACATCCTATTCTTCAAATACTTCCAAACAGACAGTCTCATTCAATCAAGTCAAGTCACCTTCTTTACCTGAATCTTTGCCCTTCTGCTTTGCAAAATGTTGAGATTGTCTCCTGGAAGCAGCAAGAGGTCTCACTGTGTATCAGGAATGAGCCTGTTGGTGCCCTGCAACTCCCTTGCCATTCATTGCCCCATGCATAACTCATGGTTGAGAGTGTTGCTTTGGTATGTAGGGAAATCTCTAAATGCTGATTTCTTCAGATCACAGCTCTGGTGGTTTGTTAGCATGGTATGTACTTGGCGAACTTCACTCTGTGGTTGCAAAGGGAGTCCTTGGACCTATAAGGATGTGTCTTTGTGCTTGACCAGGCTGGGTGCTATCGGTAGTGAGAGATGCTTTAAGCCCATCAGCGCTAGGGGATGTGGGATTCAGCCTGCACATCTCTGCAGAAACAATGGATGGCCTGGAGAGACAGAAAAACCACTCCTGTGCATGATGCCAAGTCTGCAGGAGCAGCATCTTAGCTAATGTTCTTGCTGTATGGCTTTGCAGTGGCAAATGCTTCAGAAAATAGGAATGTGTTATTCAAGAAAGAGAAGAAAAAAACAAGGAAGGAAGGAGATGGATAAAGGCAGACTGGAAGTCAGGAAGGGCCTTGTCCCCACATTAAAGAGAATATGATTTCAAGTGGGAAGTACTCCCTCAGTACTGGGCCAGGTTTCTTCCTCAGAGATGAGTGTAGAAGAAAACCCTTTCCAAAAGAAGCTCCCTTTCCACAGGAGCTTTACCTGAAGAGGAGGGGGCTGAAGGACCAGGCTGGCCCAGATGTGGATCCTGTGGGTACCACCCCACCTTGAGCACTTGGGCATCACTGCCCAGCCTCCTACTGTGAGAAACTGGATGTTTGCAGAGCCTGAAAACCATCCCTTTCACATGGGGGAGCTGTAACTTGGATTTTACAGCTGTTTCCTTGATGGGACCCTGCAAGAAATCACTTAGCAAATAGTAATAAGGAGATTGATCCTGGATGAAAGTTAGGGATAGGCTGAGTTTTGCTTGTGACTCTTTGTAGCTTCTGTGGAGTCTGTACTTATTTTGAGCTGAGTGCTAACGCTGCTGAAATCAGGGCAACGTTTCCTCTTGTCTTTTAATGGGGTCCAGATCTTGGTTTCCTGTGGTGTTTGGAGCACGTCTGTTTCCAGGCTGGCTTGTTCTCTTTTTTTGCAAGATAGAATGTCAACTGAACACTAGTTGAATGTGCCTGGAGGGACAGAAGTGTTGGAAGACTGAGTGTCTGGGTGGTAAAGTTTTTAATTGGCTTTGGCCCTCCAGCTCCTCAGGTGGATGGTCTGGACAAAGCAGGGAAAGGAGATGGCATCACACTTGCTATAATTATGTTACAATTACAGAAATTTTTGACCTCCCTTACGAAAATGGAGGGAAAGTGAGGCTCATTATTTGTCATGGATACTTACACCATTTTCCCCCTTTTTAGAGAGCTAATTTTGAATTGTCCCCAAAAGCTATCAGGCTGTGTCCCAGCTGGTTCCTTTTTCTGATGTCACCCAGAGTCATGTTGGTGCCTCAGGGACCTTTCTGTTGACTTTTTCTTTGGTGACCTCCTGTGCCTGCCGTGCTGCCCCACAGCTGCCTCCCTGCTGGAGCAACACAAAGATGTTCAGCTTCATCTCCCAGGAGGGACCAGACCACATGGAAAAGATCTTTACTGCTGGAAAAGAAAAGAAAAAAAAAAGTAGAAGGGAAACTTTCCATTCCATTTTGGTTATTTACTAGCTTTTGACCAAAAGCCAAACTTTTCCAAAGAAAATAAACAATTTTCACAAAAACCTTCTATTAATTGCAAACCATATTTTCAGCAAAACCTCCGTATCAACAGTTTTGCATCTGTCCTACTTTAGGCCCTTCAGAGGAGGAGACCTTTCAAGCCCATATACTGTTTTCTGGTGGGAAAATCTGTGAAAAATGGAACAATTGTCAAGTTTTGGTGGTTATGTGCACTTCCCACCACTGTGAAATAGCACTGCAGCCAGAGCGAACCCAATGGCTTTATGGTTTTGGGCCAAGCAGACAGTTTGCTATCTATCTAAAAGGACTCTCAGCCTCCCTGTAATCTGTTAATTAGCCTCTGATAAATTATGGGCTTAATCCTCAGTAGGGGAGTGGGGTTTAATCCCTTTGCTGTCTGGCACAGTCCCCAGGGGCTGCACAGCTCTACAGCTGCTCTAGCACTACATGTGCTGGTCCCATAGAGCTGTGGGTGTTTGCCTTTACGGGAAGCAGGGAGGACACAGCTTTACAGTAAAACCAACCCTTGCTGCTCTAAAAGCTGCCTGTTTTTAGAAGTGAGTGTCCAGATGAGAGGCACATTGGCCCAGTTCTAGCAAAGTCTGTTTTTTCCTGGTGACAAGCATCTAAATCACTCTGGGACGTGCCAGACATCCCGATGCTGGTGTCGCCAATTCCCAAGGCTTGGCTCCACCTGGCCACCCAAAGCCTGAGCTTGGGATCCCCCTCTGCAAATCCGGATAATATCCAGCCTTGATGGCCTGAGTGGTGCCAGACCTGGAGCCTCTGCTCACTTCCCGCTGGGACCTCTCCCAATAAAACCCTTACTCACTCGGGAGTTTAAAACCGCTTGTCGAATTACCTTTGTCTGCAGCTGAGACCGGGGTTCCTGCATTTGTGCTGACCTTGTTCCTGTCTCCTGCCTGTCCCTTAGCTGCCTGTCTCTGCCGATTTCCTTCTCTTCCGGAGGGCTGGGCACGAGCGCCCGCATGCCCCGGCTGCCTCGTCCCCTCGTGCCCTCCCAGGCTGGAGATGTGCCGAGGGGCTGCTCCATGCTACCACTCTGCACATGTCCTGCCAGGGTTCCTGTGGCAGTGTTCCCCAGGGTGCCTGCTGGTTGGTATATGAGGAACAGAAGAATAGACGGTACAAGCCCAGCTAAATGGCTAAACAATAGGCTTTGTCCTGTGCCTGCTCTCCCTTGAGAACTACTCTCTCAATGGAGCAAACCCGGTCCTGTCCAACTTCATTTAGGAGGCGGCAAGCTTGTGTCCCCTCCAGGTACAGTGTGACACACTTGTTGCTCCTTTTCCTTGCTAGAAAGGGCTTTGAGGGATGATCGTGTTTTGCTCCTTCTTCCTTCCCTCACTGGCAGCACCATCCTCATGTGCACAACCCAAGACAAAAGTTGCTGCGACAGAAAGCTGGCAGCTGCAGGGATTCGTGTGCAGGGGGGCTGCACGTACAGATAGGCGGGCTTTTTCCTGCTGCACACACTGACCTTTAAACATTGACTTTGCCTGCTGTTGACTTCAGATGAGCTTATTTCCAATAGTGTCTTTAACCAGTGAAGGTCGTATTTCCATCTGGTTGTATTCTCTTGTCTCCCTTTCTCCTTTTCCCTTCCACATCTCTCCATTTTTAATCTACGGAGATAGAGAAGCTCAAAATCTGTGGAAAGCAGGTCTTCAGAGCTCCCTCCTCTGGAGGAATCGTGGATCTGTGCCCTTTGCTGAAGCCCTGTTTCTACAGCTCCTGCTCCACAGAGGAGCGATGCAGGCAGCCTGCCCAGCTGGTGCCTGGTGCTCTGCTGGCAAGTGAAGTCAGCAGCAGGAGCACGATTTTAGGGTAGCATGTGGAAGTGGGATCCCCAGAGAGATTTTAAGGGCACCATTTCAGTTTGGGCTTCATGATCTGGGACAAATCTCAGCCTAAGCTGTCAACAGTGCTCTACTTTACCAAATGCTCATGCCCTTTGGCTGGAATATTTTCAGGGCTGCTTGGCATTGCATTTCACTTCAGCAAGTGAACTAGTGCCACTTATGGCCTTTACCCGATGATGAGTTTCGTTCTGCTTTTTTTCTTCCCATGACTGTTGTAAGTATAAATAAAGTATGTGTATCTGTAGTTGGATCTGTATTGGGTAGCTGGTGGGAAAAGAAGGGTTTACAGTCAGGAAAGCTGGCCAAGCAATGAAAGGTACCTGAAGACTGCATGATAGTTATGGAAAGTCAATTTTCAATTCAAAATTATGTGCCTTTTTCTTAGGGAAAAACATAACATAGCAGAGATACACCAATGATTTATTTGCCCAGTCAAAAGTGCTTTGATTTTGGAAAGCAAATGCAGAATATGCAGCGAAACTCACAGCAATAACACAATTACCAGCCATTCACAGGATGAAGTGTGCCTGTGAGAAGCATTCATTAAGCTTTCTGTAATCATGATCTGATTGGAAGCGGGTCAGGCAAACAAAAAGGACTAATTTTGGTTAAAGAAATAGTTTTATGTGAGTAATTAGGATATGTATTCATGGGTAAAGCATTTTGCAAATGTTAGCTGCTATGCAAACATACTCATAATTGTTATTAATGGGGTAAGGAAGTGTTTTGACAGACAGCAGTCAAGATGAACTTTTCCAAGCCATGGTGTTTTCCATAGAGGAATGTGTATATGGAGGGACTATACATCATACATAGAGAGAAGACAGATGGTGTTTTAGACACTTGAAGTAATACCAATAATGCTGCAGTTTTCTTTGTTCCACATATCTGCAATCATAGTGGGACCACAGCAGGTGAAGCCTTGCTCTTGCTTGTGCATTACCCTGTGGCTACAAGGAGGAGCAAGGCAAAAGGCTGTCTGAATGTTTACGGTCAGGCAGCCTGTGGCTGCCCAGACCAGCAGCTCTCCTGCCCTACAGAAACCAAGCAGTTGGCCCTTAGAGATGCCCAGCCTCCCTGCCTTCAGCCTGGATGCCAAGTGCAGGAAAGGGAGCACTGATATTTTGAGGAAAGCACATGCTGTTTTAGGAGGTATTCTATTTTTGATCAGAAAATTGGAAGCCCTTAAAACATCTGCCCCAAACTTTTCCCCTTTGGATCTGATATGAGGGTTTTTTTTTTATTTTCCTCGGGACATGAGAGAGTGGGGGGAGGGCATCTGGAATTTTCTTTAGTCTTCCACGGGACCTTGAGTTACTTTAAAAATTTGTTCTTAGTGAAAAATCAGTTTTTCCTGCTTCAGATAGGTTTTTTTCCTAACACCCTGAATCTAATCCTTGAGCATAGAACATTGACTCTTGAAGATGTGCTGCTAAAAAAGAAAAGGAAAGAGTGAAACTACAAAGAAATTTCTGCCCAACTGTTTCTTACTAAAACCAGAGATCCAGCATGCAGGTTTCCTGCTGAAATGGGTGTGAGAATTGGAATATTTGTTTCACTGAGATGGGCTCATGGTTTTCTTCTTGGGCTGATTTCCCTCTGCTGGCAGTGCAGAGGAGAGCACGTCTGTGGCCTCAGGCACTGCAGCAACTCCCCCCATCAGATGCGTTGGGGTGCACAGTGACTGGTCCCACTGCTACCGGTACTGGTAGCGAGGAGCACGGGTGGAGGACCTGCCTCACTGCCTCTCATCACCACATAGACACAAGACAGAGGTTTTCACATCCCCAGTCAGACACAAAGAGCTCACAAGGATATAAAGTGTTTTGTGCAGAAACACTTCTGAAATGTTCTGGGGACTTGAACTGCACAACATTATAAACGTCCACCATTGTCATACTTTGTTTGCATTTTCAAAAGCTAACATGTTGAGTTTGAAGCACTACCTCTCATAAGCACATTTCTAAAAGAAAACACGGCTTCAAATGAGGATGAAATGTCATTTGAAATGACTTTGTTTTAAAGATATTTCAAGTCTTGAAGTTGGAGGAAATGGGAATTTTCCTGGGTTTATTTTTTCTTTTCCTTTCTCTATTTTTCTTTTTCCCCTTCTCCTTCCCTTACCTATTCTCTTTTTACTATTTTTTCTTTTTCCTTTTTACTTTTTTTTCTACTTGCATTTGCTTTCTTTTTACAGAAACAATTTGTCTAAATCACTGAGGATTCCTAAAATGTTTCTCTGACCTAAATTTCCATCTCTGCTAGAACAAGGAGACCATTGCTGGAGATGGGCTGCATGCTGCAAGGTGGTACAAGAAGGGTGGGCACAGGAGTAAGTGACAGCAAATTTATGAGGTCCCACCTTTTAAATTTATGTGAAGAGCAATAAAAATGGTTTTAAGGGTGTATCTGTATGTCTAAACTTCAATCTGTGATAGCACCGCAAAAGCCCCATTTCCTCTGTTAGCACAAGAACCCTCTGAACCACAGAGCTGATGGAAAGGTGCTGAGGTCAAAACCACTTTGAATGGGGGAGTGTTTAATGGCCATATGAGCCAACCTGGGATTGTGAGATTTCTAGGAAGGCGCCAAGAGAAGCAGCCCCCTTATCTCTCCTCACTGTGGTGACCTGCTGATAAACTCCAGCTGCTGTGAAGCTATAAAATATTTGTACATCTAAAATGAAAAATTCCCCAGACCTTGATAAAACAAGATGGCCAGCAGAAGCCTGGCTCACATGGGGCAGTCTTCATCATTCTGCTTCCACTGATGAGAGAAAGCTTTTTTAAGTAACAGCAGCAAAGCCTTTAGAGCTGGACAGAACTTCATCAGATTTAGCCATCTATAAGGTAGTAGTCTACTTTATCTCAATGCCTTGGTGCTCTCAATAGCCAGCTGATACACATACCCAGCATGCCACTGGAGGTGGGCTGAAAAGTCTCATGGGGCTGCCTATTGCTCCCTAATTTAGGTGACCAGGTCAGAGTGCTGAACTTTTACACTGGCAGAGCATAAGTAGCTTGGAGTGACTCAGCTGCCTGTTCAGGGTTGGTCCAAGAAATATTCACCCATAGCCTTGACTAGGTTCAAGAGATCCAAGGTGAATATTTGGTTAGGAACAAAATTAAAACATAATTTTGAGCATGAAAATGAACATGAATCAGCTTCAGTGTGCTCTTCCAGCCCAGAAAGCCAACCATATCCTGGGCTGCATCAAAAGGAGCATGACCAGCAGGTCGAAGGAGGTGATCCTGCCCCTCTACTCTGCTCTCGTGAGACCTCACCTGGAATATTGTGTGCAGTTCTGGTGTCCTCAACATAGAAAGGACATGGAACTTTTGGAATAAGTCCAGAGGAGGCCACGAGGATGATCAGGGGACTGGAGCACCTCCCATATGAAGACAGGCTGAGAGAGTTGGGGCTGTTCAGCCTGGAGAAGAGAAGGCTGCGTGGAGATCTCATAGTAGCCTTCCAGTATCTGAAAGGGGCCTATAGGGATGCTGGGGAGGAACTCTTCAGTAGGGACTGCAGTGATAAGACAAGGGGTAATGGGTTGAAACTTAAACAGGGGAAGTTTAGATTGGATATAAGGAAGAAATTCTTTACTGTAAGGGTGGTGAGGTACTGGAATGGCTTGCCCAGGGAGGTTGTGAATGCTCCATCCCTGGCAGTGTTCAAGGCCAGGTTGGACAGGGCCTTGGGTGATATGGTTTAGTGTGAGGTGTCCCTGCCCATGGCAGGGGGGTTGGAACTAGATGATCTTAAGTTCCTTTCCAACCCTATCTATTCTATGATTCTATAATTGAATCTAGAGGCTGCATCACTTGATCGAGCCTTGGAAAATCTGTGTTCTTCTCCAGTTGTTCATAGACCAGCAGGTGACTTTGTCCAAGTTCCTTTGTCCTAGATGCCTCCCCAACTTCTGAAGAATCTGAAAATCCTACTGGGCCCTAATATTTTGTTTCTGGTGGGTCAGAAGCACCACCTAAGAACTAATGGTTGATAAGAAAGAAATTATCCACATCCAGGCTGAGACCCCAAGCCAGCACAGCTTGTTCTTGAGAAAGCAAGCTAGAAGGGTGGCACAGACAGACAATCGTTAAGTACCAGCTTGCTTTGAAGTTCAACCACATTCTTCTTTCTAGGTTTCACTTCTCAGAGAGGATCCACGGCCTTTACTCAGCCTCCTGCCCTGCACAGGCAACAATCCATTGGTGCAGCCCCTTAGCTGTGCCTGCCCAGCGCTGCACAAACTGAAGCAGCTTCATGGGATTTACCCTGTGAACTGGAGCCTGGGGACTTGGCTTGGAGCTTGCTCACATCCTGCTGAGCAGGATTCACTCTGCAGACCACCCAATTTTTAATATTGAGCTGGGGATTTCACTCAGATCAGAGCAAATCTGGGCCTGGAATTTGCCCTCACATAAACCTTCCAGGCTCTTAGTGCTGTCATAGCTTCACAGAGAGTGCCAGAGAACCACTGCTGTTGTCTCACAGAGAGCAAAACTATGGTACCTCATGATACAAACCTTTCTCTAGATAGGGAAAGCTGGACAGTTCACTTGGCTTGCTTGCCTCAGCTCCAACCTGCCAGAGAGCACAGGGTGCTACATGGGAGGATGGTTCCTATTATCCAGCTTTAATAGCTGCTGCTACAAAAGCAGGCTGACAGCTGTTGGAGAAGCCTCTGCTTTTGCCCCCTCCCCTCTGCCATGGGCTAGCTGCTTGCTGGGAGAAGCCAGATTTGTTCTATTAAAAGAGCTTTCCCGGATGGAGAGAAGTTCTCATGCACTCTGCCCTGGCCACCCCTGACCTGTGCTGGCTCCAATGTGAGCTGCCTTTTATTCATCACAACTTGGTGATTGGAAGCAGACCTGAGTGGGAAACCCACCCACGTGCACCACAGAATGAATAAGGGCACTGAGCACATTCTGGACAGGCAGAGGTGGTCTTGCTCCTGGGGCTGTATGGGGAGAGCCACCACCCTGGCTCCTTGGGGCACCAGGCCTGTTTGGGCACTTTTTGGTGAGCATCTCTGGGATAATGTACAGGTTGCAGACTCAGAAAGCCTCTCCTGTTGCCTACTAACTCTTGGAAACAGCAGCTGTATCAGCAGGTGAACCGGATTTGGGGTTTCTTAAGGCATAGGGACAGAAATTTAGAGTTTGCAAATTTAGCTCTGTGGGTTTTGCAGCTGCCCTGGTGTCACCTGTGTGAGAATACATCCTGCTGTGGGCTGCACTAACACTACTTCACTCCTCTCCCTCCATCCAGCTCCTGCAGCAAGCCTGTCCCTGTGTGATGACACCCACAGCAGCACAGGGAGGTGTCAAATGCAGTCACAGACCTCACACCTGAGCCACTTCCCTGGGTCTGGTGAAGGGTGCTGGACCCAGTGAGGAGCATCAGGCTGGTGCACTCTCCACTCTGGCAGAGCTTGTGTGCTACAAGGTGCTTGCTGGAAGCAATTTTGTCATGGAAAGCCCACTGAGACTTTTTAAAACAAGACTTCAGAAGAAAACATCTGGCTATGCTATTTTAAACAGAAGGATTTGGGAGTAACTATAGCTCTAAGCTTCAGTTAATAAAGAAAACTTTCAAACGCTAAAAACAAATTTAGAAACCTCCAACTTTAAAACAGCAAAACAGTGTGTCAAAGGGTCAAAAAAACCTCTGAAATGTGTAAATTATTTATGAGGCAATGCTGGTCGGGCAGGCCACATCGCTGTTAAGCTCAACCAGATACAAGCTAATGCTACCTCAGGATGGCAAACAGAACTGTAAGGACTGGCATCAGCCCTGCTGAGGTCTTTCATGACTGCTGAAGTGTGATGCCAGGATGTTCACCACACTCCCTTCTGAGTCCTGTCTGCAACTGAACTCAGGAGCTGATATTCGAGTGTATAACCTATGTCCCCAGTAATAATTTTTTATGGAGCCAGTGGGGCATAATTTTAGCAGGAGATGTTTAAGTGTAAAAGAAGAATTGTCCAGCAAGCACCTCTCAGCTGGCTGATGAGCAGCAAGTCTTCTAGCAGGAGGAAGTGGTCAGAGCACAGGGCGAGGTGCCAGGAGCTTGTGAGGTCTCACAACAGAGCTAAATGAAGTGATTCTCTCAGCGACGCGGTCTGCTGTGGCAGTGAGCAATCACTTCATTTCCCTGTGTCTTTTCATTGTGAGTTAGAAAGATTTGCTAGTTTCTGAAGCCAAAATATTTTGATAGTAAAATGTCTCATGTTCTCACATAATTTTGACAAGATCTGGATTCTGGAAG
Source organism: Melopsittacus undulatus (assembly GCF_012275295.1). Taxonomy (NCBI): domain Eukaryota; kingdom Metazoa; phylum Chordata; class Aves; order Psittaciformes; family Psittaculidae; genus Melopsittacus; species Melopsittacus undulatus. The sequence continues at coordinate 93,263,489 of NC_047530.1, forward strand.
TTATATTTCAGAGTCCCTTACAAAAGGCAGACTCAGATTCTTCCCAGGGAAAGCTCTTATCAGGGAAACACCCCTCCAATGAATTTCCTGTGCAGGGACATATCCTGAGAAGTTGACTTAATTTTCCCGTTGTTTGTGACATCTAATTTATACAAAGAAGAATTTTCCATCTGTCAGCATTTAAATGTTCCTTCACCTGAACAAATCCCACTGGCCCCTTTTCAGGACTGTCCTCTGATTCAGATACCTGGTGAAAACTCTCTAAGCAAAAGGAGTTTGTTTGAACTCCACACAAGGCATCTTGCATTGATCCTTACTTGAAAGAAGAGCCAGGCAGCGCTTTTAGCCTCCAGTTACATTTGAACAATTGATGCATCAGATGATGAAGGAACTTGATCAAGGTCATGTGGTGAGACTGTGACAGAGCAGAGGTTGGAAGTGAAGATTCAGATTACTGCCCTAGATTCTGGTCACTTTTCCTTCTTCATATTCTCAGGCACTGTCAGACAGATGTCCACTCCAGAAACAGTTAATTTTCAGTGAGAAGCCCAGAATGTGACACTTATACCGTGAAGAGTTTATGGGTAAATGGAAAGCCTTGTGCTCTCTTCATTCCTTCAAGACTACTTCAACACATGTTCTCCAAAGGACGGCGTCTACACTGCACAAGATGAAACAACCCCATCAAGTCCCTGGTGAGCTGGAATTATTGTGGCAGACATGGCTTAGGTCACTCCCACAGCCCTAGTTTACCGTTAGCAATAAACCATGAGCTGGTGCTTTCATGACAGGGGATCTCTTCATTATGTCGTTTGCCAGACGTCACCCTTAACAGTCCACATGTTGCCTGTAATAACTGCACCTCTCACACCCCTTCAAATTATGAATGTTTGTCTGAGGCTAAAAATGTGAATCCCAGAGCATTTATATAAAGACTTTTATGTATCCCTTAAATGAAAAATGGTGCAGTATGTACTCATTAGTTTTATCATACCGAGTGAACAATTGACAGCCCAAGCAAGTTCCTGCTTGTTAGGTAGGAACACGGTTACTCCAGCAGCGTTTTATAAACTTCTTTTGGCAATGGCACAAAACATGGAGAAGTTATTGAGGCACATTCCCTACAGCTGTTGTAATCTTTACAAACTGATTTCTTATTTTACCAGGGGAATAAAAGTAACGATATTCACAATTATAACAATGATGATGATGATGACGTAGTTATTACATTTTCATCAGACGGTCTCTAAGCACTTTATAAACTATAGCTAAGCTTCAAAATAAATAATCCTGCAGGACATGTAAGTATTATAGTGTATTTTACATGGTCCCACTAGGCTACAGTAAAGATAAAATGAATCTTAACTTATGGACTACCTTAACTTTAAATTTTCTTCTTATCATATTGTTAGAAATAGAAATATTCCTCCCCCCAGCACTTTTCACAATTAAAATTTCCATCTTGAAATATTTTGAAAAAGTCTAAAGATGAGTCAGAAAGCGTGAGTTTACTTGGAAACCACCCCCCCCAACCCTTCCTTTGCTCTTTTCAATGTATCTACTTCAAGGTGTGAAAAAATGGGAATTCTTGCATTTTTTAAAGACTGCTACAGTGTTAACTGAAAGTATCAAAGTTCTTTGATGTGTGTAGCTCTTCTCATCCAGAAAAACCTTTTAGTTAGAACTATTGGAGAATTTGTATTTTCAGAAAAATCCGGAGATGATTTCTTCTTACCCCCTTCACTTTGGACAAGATTATGTACTAAAAAATGTCTTTCATAATTAATTTCTCTCACCCCAAATCCCTGTGTTTTATTTTTTGTGGTTTTTTTTTTTGGTAAAATCTTTATTTAAATTATTAGGTAGGGCAATATTCCTCACCATGTCATGTATTTGTACAGTTTGCTTTCCATTGACTGTTTCTTTAAAGACTGATCACACAACTATGTACATATACAATTATGTACTCTTCTAACTGGTGACACACTTTTCAAATAAAATATTTAAGACCATAGCTTGCAGTATATGCAAAACTACTTGTAGAATCCAGATTATTACTTTCTTCTGTTGGATTGTTTGGGTATTCCGTATATTATGAGAGAGAATGAAAAAACCTCAAACCCTTTAAATCATGAAAGTGTAAAAAGAGAGATTCCCTCACTCCTAATCAGTCTAATAAAAAGTAGCAATTGCTATAAAGCCATAGATAGTAGTGAGCCTGACCAATCGAAACTAATAATTACATATTTCCCTTCAAATGACTTTCCCAAGGTCACACTGCAAATCAATGGTAGATTCGATAATTTTACCCAAGAGTCCTAAAACCCAATATCCTGCTCTCATCACTAGAAAACCACCACACTACTGGCTCCCAACCCGGGAGTGATACATGATGTAAGGAGAAAAGCTATAGATGTTTCAGGACTTTTCCCTCAATACTGCTCATTTATATAAATTTTCTATTTTCCTTGATCTAGGATAGCAAATGCTTAGACACATTTTCTGTAAAAATGCTTTGAAATGTTTCAAAAGCTGCTGGGTTTGTCAGCTGAAAATGACATCTTGGGGCTGCTGTAAGAACTGTTAGCATTGTGTGAGACTCCTGTCCTTGCTTGAAGAGTAATCTGTATGTCCAAGCTGATAAATACCCGAGTAATAACATAAACTGGAAAATTCCCTTTTTTTATCCATTGAGGAAATTTCTCAAATATTTTTCCCATCTGCTGGCAATACCTTGACATTGACATTAGTGTGAATATGCATCAGACTAGATTTAGATTTATATCTTGTTTTTTCAAAAGTTCAAAATACTTTTTTATTCCAAAATTAATTTCCCCCTGTTTTATTTTCTTGCTATTAATTGCAATAGAATGAATAAGGCTATGGGATTCTAATTTCTCACCTTCTTCTCCAGTCTGCATGTTCCAAAGCAGAAATTTGTCCAAAGGAAAAGCATTAAGAAAAAATGCCTAAGATTTGGTTTCTTTGTAATGTTTTAAACCAAAATGTCAATGTAGAAATGAAGCACTAACCTCTGGATTTCCCACTAGAATTTTAAAACAAAAAGGAAAGTTTTTGATTGAAAAATTTATTAATGCATAGAATGGAAAAACGCTACACCTGTCTGTTTGAGACCCCTTGAAGAACTGGCCCTGCAGCAGTTTTGGGTATGCAGAGCTCTATAGAGGTGCATCTGATATGATTCCTCCCATTGAGCTTGCGGACTGTCACCTCCTTCCACACCACTGATGCAGGTTGGAGACTTAGTGCTAAATTTATTGCATGTTCTGCAGGCTTCAAACCCCAGACAACAAGCTTATCCTTCGTTGCCTCCTCCAGGTGTGTGGTGCAAGGCTGTCATCAATTTTCCTGCCATCTCTGCTCTCCAACAACCTCCTACAGCAGGTGTTCCTCATGTCCACCTGCCCAGGGCCCACCAGCCAATTTTTCAGTCCTGACCTCACACAGCAAAAGCTTTTCCCTGCCCTCCAGAGAGAATTTGTGGAGGGAACTACAATTAGAATAGATTTCTTTGTGAGGGAGGAAAAAACTCCACTTAGCTCTACTAGCACAGGATCCTCAATGGCCCTGGCCAGTCACAAGTTTATAAGGATGCTTTGAAGAGACCAGTTAGAAACTGGTAGCCTGGTGGTGTTGTTGGATGGTGCCATGCATGGGGTCCCTTTTCCAGTGCCCACCCCCAAGATGGCCAAAGTTTGAGAGTGTCTTCACCTGCAGATGAAGAAAAGCTTTCTGTCACTTTGGTATCTTTCCCTATATCACTGGCACTGGACAGCCTGCAAGGTACTGGTGAGCCAGGTCAGTGTTAGCACCATCTCACAACCAAATGGAAAATCTTCCCCTTCTGTTTTCTGGGATGCTCTGCCTTCATGACCTTAAGAGAGTCTCAGGAGAAGGAGTTACTTGGCCTCCTGAGACCCTCTGATGCAGTAAATCACCAGGGACACATGGAGTTAACCCGAAGGGAGTTGGTGTTTGGGTACCAGTGACACTGACAAATCAGCATCATGTGTGTTCCTGAAGGGTACAAACCTGGGCTCTGCAGAAGTACAGCTTGCTGAAGCTGCAGCAAAAACAGAATCTGATTACACATAGAAACTGGGTAATGTGTGTAATAGCAATCTGGAAAGGGCAGGTCATCCTGTTCCATGGGGGAAGGAGAGTGCCTTCCTGGCCTCTCCAGGTGAAGTGAGAAAGGCAGTAAAGTGCTTGTGGTTTGGAAGGATACAACAAGGAGCCTTGACTGACTATGCTCCTTCAAAAGGGTTACTTGTTGTGTATACTTGCCTTGAGACATCTTCTGCTATCCCAGTTTTAAGAAGGCAGTTAACATATGGGCCTATTTAAGATGTATGGGTGCAGGATGCCTGGTGACTGAGAATCTCAAATCACCTGCCATTTCTTAAACTCTTGGCTAAGCTGGAAATTACCATACTGGAGATATAAATGGGTACCATAGCCCAGGGTCAGAATGCAATGGAGGTACAGGGCAACATAAATAGCCATGGCTAGTTCATGCAGACTGCATTGAGCAGACATCATCTTCCAGTGTCAGGATCTTTATAGCTGCCATGGAAATTTCCCACTGCGTGCTCTGTATGAGCCAACATTACAAATTTCTTCACATCAAGTTCACTTACATCAAGCAGGGGTAAGCTTGCTTTTCTTGGTCATGGATGAGCAGTAAGCCATCAAGGGAAGTAATCTCTTGGCCTTTTATCATTAAAGATGGTCTTCAGTGCTTGCCTATGCCACATATATTGGAGGACTGTGAAGCAATCCATGGTGGACCTGGTGAACACAGCACACTTTTCTGCCTTCTGTCCTGAAAGACAGCAGCTGATTGCTCTTGTTGTCTTCCAACACAGGCTACATTAGCATTAATTATAATTTGTTCATTTTAGTGCCTTCCCACTTTTCCTGTTAGAAGAGCTACTCCAGTGCACTACACGGTATTATCCGTAGAACATTAAAGGGTTAGGGCCATTTGAGACTTCAGATGATAGGAAGCAGGGCAGAACAGCCAGGTTCTGGGCACAGCTCTCTGCCAATGCATATATTTTGTTGGTTTTCAGAGTAGCAGGAGAGTCTGGGAAGCAGAGTAGAATTTTGGTCCCTCATCTAAGACTTGTGTTTATGCAGATTTGCTATCAAAGTAGCATTATTAGGACTGTTCTTTCTCAGTCTGGTTGTAGGATTTAAGGCCAAATCTTGCTCTTTGATACATGTGTATATTTCTCACTGATGGTAGAGTGGTCACAGAGGTCTTAAAGGAAACTGTGAGAGAAAAGATGGAGACAAAGTCATACCTATACCACAGCATTCAGAACCAGGACCTTGCTCCCCTTTAACCTGTTTTTTTCACAAAAAAGAACTGCAGACAGTTAATTAAATTACACTGTTGCAGAAATAGAAGATCAGATTCCTGGGTCAAACTTCATGACTTCACACTTTGGGGGTGCTTTGATCTGGGCTGTCAAAGAGCCCAGACTAAGACACTGGGACCTAGCATTTAATTTTTGCCCCAGGGGCATCTGGAGCTGAAATCCTCTTCAGACTCATTTCTTGTTTGAAATAAAATATGTTTATTTCACAAAGTACAATGGCAAACCTTGAAACTTAAACAGACCTATGCCCCTGTATGTGTTCCCTAACATGCTACACATTATGAGAAGAAACACCATGGGAGCTCTCTTCCCATTGCAATGTGTTCAGCCTGTGTCAGGCATGCAGAACAGTTCACCCCAGGAATGCACTATTTAAACTTCATCACAAGTATAAACACCAAGGACAAATTAGCTGAAGTCTCATTAGTTGGGGGCTTTCTGTGATATCAGTAGGAGACATCACCTGATAAGAGGCTGCTTTGCAACCCGATCCTGCATTTCTCTTTATCATGTGTCTAGGTCATGCTTGGAGAGCATGGATCTGTTAGCAGGCAATTTACTTGTGGCTTGCTGGGTCCATCTGCAGGCTTCTCTTTCACTGTGAAGTATTGTAACGTCAAAAAATGCCACCTGCTCCTCCTTGGGAAAAAGCCAATGTAGAGTGAGCAGCCAGCAAAGCTGTCTGTGATCCATCAATCTTCCTTGTAGCAATGGTGTCCTAAAGGATGTGAAAATTGGGAGATGAATGCTTTCAAGTGGGATGCAAGGTCCTCAGCCCCACTTAGCGAATGTCCTTCCTTAATCGCTTGTAATTGCACCACATTTTCTATCACAAGAGATGAAAAGCCTGTCCTCGCTCCAGAGACACTTCACTACTGTAATGAATTCGGAAAGCAACAACCAGTCAGTGAAGTCTGGAAATTACTCCAGAAGTAAGAGCAAAATTTAATCAAGGATGGTGAGGATAGATATGGACTGCTAATAAAATGTGTTTAATGTCTGTGGTTCACACCTGCTAACCTAAACATCACCATTTGGCTGTTTTTTGTGCAAAATAGCAGAAAACTCAAAGAAACTTTCCCTCAGTTTACCTCATTTCTCAGATCCAAAAGTAGGCACACACTATATTTGCAACTTTGTAGTAATTTTACTGGACAGGATTGATGGAAATGTTGTTCCCAATAACAGGTGAAAGGTTTTGAAGCTGACACCTTGAAATGAAATATTTCATGCTGTTATTTCAATGTGCTTCAGCTGCTAGCAACTACTCAGGCTCAGTGCTTGCAGCATTGTGCAGCATAGCTTATCTTGCACATTTTTTTTCCTTTCCACTTTGATGCAAAACCATGTTTATAAAAGGAGCAGACAAAAGATAGCTTTGGTCAGACTTTTGTTCCAGCAGGGTGGTATGCTGGGACTGAAGTGAAAGGTGATTGTTGCTGTTTATTTAATAGAATAAGCCAAACTCCAACCACAGATTTAGATAAATTACAGCCCTTCGCTTTAAGATTTATTGTTTCTGGGGAGACAAACAGATTTTTTCTCAGGCTTATTTTTGCTACTGACAGTGCATTCTTTCAGAAATATCTTTGAAGAAAAGACTTTCACTCATTTATTTGGATTCACATGAGCTATGATCAATACCATCTTCGCCTGATGAGGTAGATCCCATTCTAATGGGTCCCATTTCCCTTTTAGACTGAAAACTGTCCTGCTTCATCTTCAGACTAGGTCTCGCAGTTCTAAAGAGGTCTCTACTCATCTGGCTGCAACACTTCTATCTGTACTGAAAAGGTGCTGTATCTATCTGTAGAAATGGTACCAATAACACAGCCTGATCTGGTTAACTCTGTGCAGCAGATGGGCTCATCTCCCTGCCATAAGCACTTCACTATACTACAACCAAAATTTTAACTATGGCATTCCTTAGTTTTTCCTTCTCACAAACAGCAATACCTATTGTTAAAATAGGTACACAAGCAGGGCTTTTTATGAGATCCTAAAGGCCACCAGACAGAATGCATCATACCAAGGAAAGGATAGAGCTTCTATGTGGAGGAAGCTCTGCAGACAACATCCCACTTAACTCTTTTAGCCTAGAATATTATTTGCTGTTGAAAAATTACAATAAACTCTTACAATAGAGCAATAGCAATGCAGCCTACCTGGATAAAAGATACTCCATCAGAAAAACAGAAACAGAAAATCTAAGGATGCCCTCCCTAACCAATTTGCATCCTTCTCATTTCGCCCTCCTGTTAGGAAATCAGTGACAACTTCTTCTCTGAAAAGCCCGATGAGCTCCATAAATAGCTCAGCTGGCAGAAATCAGCAATGCTGTAGGCAGAGCTGTAAATCAGAGAGCTGCTGGTTTACCCTGGCTGAAAAGCTGCCCCTTAAGACTGATTAGGTTGTGTTTCAAGAGATATGTATGGAGTGTCTTTATTCCTTTTATTTTTTTGTACAAGAGGGTTGGGCAGTTAGTGTTTAGAATAAGCAGGCCTTCTACTTTAGTTGGAAGTCATGTGTTCTATAGACTTCTTAATTTTGTCAGTGTTTCTGCTGCTCTGAAACTAACATATCTGGTTGGTTGGGGTTTTTTGTTCAGTTGTTTGGTTTTGGGGGGGGATGTTTGTGCATTCTGGAAATCTAACAAGCTATGTGAAAAGAGTCTGGATGAAGCAGATGTTCTGTAGCAGAGGAGCTGTCTTTTATGGCTGGATCCTGCTTCCTCTGTGCTAAATAGTACAGAATGGGAGTGAATACGGATGCTAAAAGAAAAGGCTGAGTGACCTCAAACCCAGACAATATCATGCTAATTATTTCACATAAATCGGAGCATAGGAAACTTTGGCATGCTCTGTTCAGTCAATAGGAATAATTTGTTACAGACTAGGAAAGAAAATGGCCAAATTGGAACTCTGGTTCACACAGGAGTGAATTCATCGATTGAATACAATTGTGGTTGCATGTGAACTGAATTGGAACTGTTCATAACTCTGTGGTTACTATTGTCAAAACAAAGTGCATCCTTCAAAATGCAGGCTGCAGGATGGTTCACTAAGTGGTTGTGCCTCATGCAAAATTAAAACCTTTTCTCAAGAATAGGTTGGAGACATTGTGACAGCAGGGTCTCCTCAAAGAGGTCCAGCATTTCATGCCTTCAGTTGCAAAGGGAATACTGAGTAAATAATTTTCTTGGGCACTCTGTCTCTTTTCCATTGGGACACCCACAAAGTATAAACCATGTAATGTAAAGCAGTCACCCAAAATACAGGACCCCACTGCATGTTACAACAAAGAGGAGATCTGCAGTGGACTTGGGCACCTTTTCTTCAGTTCTGCTCATTTACAAGAGTGTACAAATCCTGTTTGCCTGGGTGCAAGAGGAATCACACCACTGGAGGCAATATCTCTTTGTGAAGCCTCTGAATATCTGGAAAGTCCTCATCCAAAAGCCCATCTCTTCTCTTGAGACAGCATCTGGGTGAACTTCAAGACAGAATTTTTTTGTCAGCCTTGCTTCTCATTCATTCAGGCCTTCTTTCCAGAAAAATTAAACAATATTCACAGCCTTCTGATTTAGAGTAACCAAGGAGCGGCCCAATTCCCATCTCCTTTGCTTTAATAAAGAGAAACATATAAACCTAGTGTTTGTGAAGTTCAGTCAACATACCCCAACAATGTCACTTCTCTTTTCTCTGTCCTTTGCTTGTAACTTGGTGTTTTTACATAATGGGGGGAAACAGATGCATAGGGCCAAGGAAGTGTTTCATGTTCAAAAATCCAGTATTTGCTTCTTGTGAAAGAAACAAATATTTGCACCCATCTGCATTTTGACCTCAAATGATTTGATTCTGGAATTCAAAATTGTGGAGGGAGCATTTCACTCTGGCTTTGCTGATGTACTCCAGTTTGTATAACTCTTCCCCCTGCTGCGGATTGTTATGTCGGTAGCTTTCAGCCTCACCAGCTGATGCTTTTCTCAGTGTCATGTTGATTTATTTGTCTTCATTGGAATTCTGATAACATTTCACCAATAAATAAGTTTTAAATTAAACCTTCTGATGTCTTTTATGTTGACCTCAGTGCTGGAAATGAAATTTCATTTCGGAGATACTTTATTCTTCTTTTTATCACCCTTTTCAGTTACAGACTCACCAGCTGTTATATTTATTTTACTCTGGGTGAAAGTTGTAAAAGCACAGCATAAATTATGAATAAAAATTTGCTGCTAGTGAAGATGAGCAATTGTAAGAAATAGCCACAAGCCAGAAGCAGTTGTACATACAACTAAGGGTGCAGCCTAGTACCCTTAGAGAACCTGTGCCTACTTTATGTTACCTGATAACAGAATGAGAACTTGCAGTGATTGTCACTCCAAGTCTTCCCATTTCCTTGCTGCTAGATGAGTACAAACACTAAAAGCAGCACTGAAGAAGTCTGGCTCAGAGCCTGACCCCATGCTTCATTTGTCATTATTCCTTTATTTGACTACATCATTGCTGCCCTGAGGGCAAGGAGCACTCTCCCTAAGCATCTCTGGCAGGGCTGGGGGCACTGTCTCTCCCAGGACTGGCTGGAGGACCCCTCAGTGTTGTCCCCCCTTACCTGCCAGCTGGGTGCCCCAGCAGCCTGCCCTCCCCAACACACCTTTCCCACAGTTCAGCCTCTGCTTTTCCTCCACTTCCATGTTTGAACAGCTTTTAGTGGTTAAGTTGAAAGCAGTTTTCACCTGCTGGGGTTCCTGGAGAAAGTGAGCATCAGACACGCAGCAATCCTGGGTGTTTATGTTTTTATGTTTTACATTTTTATGCTTTATATTTTATATTTTCTTTTACACAAATCTATCAAAAAACTGAGCAAAGGAAAGCTCTGCAGGAGTTTGTTACATCCAACCTCCACAGCAGTATGGCCCAACTGCAAAGGGCATGGGCAGAGGGGGAAAAAGGAGGCAGGAGACTGAATTTTGCTTTGTCTGTGCCAGGCAAAGCTGAGTTTGCTTTTCCTCAGCATCATACTTGCCACTTCTGTGCTTTTAAACAAGGCAGGAAATTGCTTCTCTCTGCAGCTCATACATTAGGTAGCAGGAGCTCCACCGCTGCATGGAGTTGCTGGGCACCTCGGGCATGCTCCAGAGGGACAGTTGTGGGACCCTCTGAGGCTGGGCAGCTGCCCTGCCAATGGGAGAGACTTGACTCACAGGTTGCACTGAGGTCGTTCCATTTTAGTAGCACTCTGAGGTGATGAGAGGAGGTGAAAAATGCATGTTTGGCTTAACTGAACTCCAAAATGGAGGATTTTATGGTATAAAATATAAAAGCACTGAGCACCATGTCTGTTGGAGTTTATTTTTATAGCAGATGCCATTCATTCTGCCCTTGCCCCATCTTTTCAGCGCATTGTAAGTAGTAGTGATGTATAGGCTTCTTGATGAAGCACTTATCTGGGGCCCATTACTGTAATGACAGAGGCCTCCATACTCTTTTGAGGCTTTATTATCAGAACAACTGCCTTGCTTCAAGCTCATTTTCATAAATCATCGTTTTCTCATAAGCTTAAAGCAAAAAAAAAAAAAAATAGGTGTTCTTGAAAACTGTGACCTACTTTATTGTGTGATTCCTCACCACTGGTCCAGCTGCCAGACTCAAAGGCAGAGTCCCATCAGCTCATGGTTTGCTTCAAGGAGATTACTTTATATTATTACATTATTTTATAATCTCCTGGGTTTGAGTGGTCTTGTTTACAAGCACTTACAGTGCCTTGCTCAGTACTATAATCTTGAATTCTGTGCAGAATTGTGCCAGACCTTGCACACAAGAACTAAATCACATCTCTGTTCGGGTGCAACTTCATGTTCCTAAGGGGGCAACCTGTCTGGTCATCTTGTTCTTCAAAGTGGAGAGGTCATGTGGGGGGTGTCTGGTCAGAGGAAAGAGAGCCATGCTCCTTGCCTGAGGAGGTGCTGGGAGGAAACCCTGCAAGGACACACACCTCACACCAAACAGTGCCTCTTGATCAGCCCACTCCATCTCTGCCTCAGAGCAAAAAGAGCATTCAAGCATTTTCTTTTGTAACCTCTTATTATTTTTGAATGGGAGATCCAGAAGAATTCCTAACAAGCATGGATCAAAACGTCTTTGTTCCAGTCCCCAGAGTAAACATTTCCAGCACTGGAAGAAAATCAGGGTTCCTGAGGTTTAAATCCATGGCTGCATCCCAGCACTCATGTGCAGGACAGCCCCATCTCACTCTCCTGATGGTGACATTTCCCAGAGCAGAACTTCCCCTCATGTCCCAGTTACTTCTCACCATCTTGCTTGCATATGCTGCCTCTCTGCCATTTGGGACTTCTTGAGCCCCCTCTTTTCTGTGCCACCCCTACTGTGTTGAAGGGCCACATCTCACAGGCCCAAGGATCAACTTCTGCCACCCCCACATGATGGAGCAGCTGCTGTGCCCACCTCCCTCCTGCCGTGGGGCAAGAGCTTCCTCCCATGCTTTCCACTGGGCAGTGTTTTCCTAACAGATAATGCAAAGAAATCTGTTTGCATCCCCTGCTGGCTTCGGTGGCTCTGGGTTTTCTCTCTCTGTCACAGGAGCTGTGCAACTCTGCATTTCCCTACTGGTTTATGTCTCCTGGCTGGTGACCGTAGCAGAGTCTGCACACCATGCAGGCTGCTTTCTCCTTTGTGGGGCACACCGCTGGGGTGCTTCTGCCTTGGAATCAGCAGGCATCCTGCCCATTCCAATGACTGCTCTCTTTCCCAGGCATTGAGTCATTCCTGTATTAGGCCTTTGTTAAATCTTTGGATGCAGTTCATGTCTGACTGATGATTTGATCTGATATTTTTGGATGTTAGTTATTTTAAGATTTAGGGCGATATTCTCATTTTTTTTTTCTTTGGCAGATGAACTCATCCCACTGTACAAACACAGGGAAATCTGAGATATTTATGAATTTGGGATAAACACCAAAATACTGTTTTCTTTAAGGAAAAAATATGAGTCTCTTTAAACATTCATGTTTATTTTCCACTTTTTCTAAACAGAAGAATTATTTTGTTTCAGAATTACATTTTCTTTGTAGATTGGCATCAGTTGCAGAAAGATTGTCCAGAAGCTTGCATAAAAGTACCCAAATGAGCCATTTTTGGTTTCAGGCAGAGTCTTTGTGTTTTGTTTAGGTTTGTTATGTTTTGTTTTGTTTTGTTTTCCCAGTTCCTTACCAGAACCCCAGCAAGTCCCTGGACTTGGATTTGCATGTCCCTGTGGTGTGAAGAGCTGTTCCCCTGCTTTGCCACAGCAGCTTTCTTATCCTTGGCATCTGTTTCATTAACTCTTCACTAACACGCAGCAGAGGGATTGCTGCATGCTAAGACCCTTCATGGCTGCATTGAACTGGAAGGCTCCTTCCAACAACACCTCTGTCCTCCACTGAAGCTGTTGTCAGCCACAGTTCCTGGGAAAGAAACTTATTAAATTTCTTCTTCTGGGCTAATCCAGTGGGAATTTTGCTGTTGTTTTATCTTTCTGCTGATGTGCCCCTTGCATCTCTATTTTTTTTTTAATATATATCTTTTTCTGCTCCTGCCTTTTTTGTCTCTCTCTGGGACAGGATTTTATAGCTGATGTAGATGACCAGAGCTACACCAAACAGATAATGAAGACACAAAACCAAATCTGTTACTGTTTTGATTCATTTTGCTTTGCAGTTTGTGGACCACTACAAAATTGCTGAAGGAAGCATCTACTCCTGTGTGGTAAAATCGAACCTCCTGCAATAGGCTAATTCTTAATTACTTTTTGTGGACCCCTTTGAAATTGTGTTAAGCTTCTCAGGGATTTCTAGGCCACTGATTGAAACCAATGGTTTAGTGTGCTGCTCTAGTGATGGAACTGAGGGTGATACTTGTGTGAAAGTTCAGAATAGTTCAGAATAGTTTTGAACTAGTTCACTAGTTCAGAATTAAGAGCTCTGTTGCCCAGGCTCTTCAGCAATACTTCTTGAGCATACACTGGATCAGCAGTGCTGAGGGGAGCCACAAAAACAATATGCAAAAACCTTAGAGAACTGGCCCAGTAATGCCTTCTTGATACAATCAGGCCTCTCCAAATCAGTGGGATTAATGAATGTAAATCCTTACAGCCAATGGGATTAGCATATGCAGATTCTCTCTAGAGGAAACCAGATGATTGGATGAGCTTTTGTTGAAGTCACAGTGTTCCCTGTCTGCAATTAGTTACAAAGATTTTTAACTGTGATTAGTTTATTCAGCCCTTGTCTATGTGCAGAGTCTCAATGAAATTTGACTAGATGGAACATTTTTGTGGTCTGTGTTATTTCATTGTTGAGATGTTTCAAACAAAGGAACAATTGGAACAGATTTCTTAAAGGACCAAGTTTCTAATTAATTGCAAATCACAAACTAACAAATTACCAGACCATTCATCTCATACCCAGAGGGATAAGTGCTGCCAATTTGAGGAGGATACTGTGTTTTTCGAACATAACAAAGAAGCTGAATTCCTGTTTTCAGTGCAAAACGGAACTGTGCCTTAACTGTGAAATTCAAAATCATGTCTGTATTAGCACAGTTCTAATTTAACTATAAAATTCACTTATCTGCTGATGATACTCTCCCATTTGATTCCCTTGCAGAGATTTCCATCATTTCCCTAACACTATCTTTGGCTATCACCTGGAGGCATCTGTTCTAATGACTGCTGCCACTTCTCCTCTTCATTAGTTTCCTGACGCCCTTGGTTTTTGGCACATCATTCAAGACAGGAAAACAGCCTGAGTACCTTAACTCAGTGTCACTTGCAGTGATACGACAAAACACATCGTAGCCTCACAGGAAGTAGCTGGGCCCCCACAGAATGTTTCTTGTTCACCAGATGTGCTAGACCCAAGCAGTTAAGAAAACAAAAGGTGGCACTGAAATAAATTAAGCAGCAAAATTCCAGATCTTACATTTTGAAATTAAAAAAACTAAACATGTTAGGTTATCAGTCTTTTAAAGATAAATAAAAGCATATTAAAAAAGAGATGAGAAACACAATTTCAATTAATTGATTTAATTTATCTTATTTTCTGATCACTTTTTTTTCTAACATGGGAAATAACAAATGCTGCAGTTACATTATGCTTTGCTGTGTGTTAATAGGGTGTATTCTTGAAGATGGATGATTCTGGCAGGGCTTTCCTCCCTCCTTTTTACCATGCATGGAAGGTGCTATTCATTTCTGGACCCTCCTGTGTGCAATGGGGCATGAAAGGTGCCATCCTGTAAAGTAAAAAGGACATCTGGAGAACACAGCCCTTTCCAAGCAGTAGGATCTGAGCAACACAGCTGCTGAGAGAGTTAGGGTCTCAGGAGGTCGCAGTTCCTCTTACAGCATCAAAGGAGCAATGGCAATGTGAGAGGCTGTAGCAGGACAAGGATCTGCACTGGACCCAGATGTGACCATGGCCACACTGTTCCTTCCCATGGGCTCTGTTTCCCTCCCTGCTCTTGCCCAGATAAGCCTTTGAGGGTAAGGATTGCTTGGGTGCCTGGGTCTGCCTGCACTGACCTGCCAGTGCTTCAGCTGGGTCCCTCTGTGGTCCTGACAGTGCAGACTGGAGGCCTAGCAGAGCATGCTGTGAATCCAGTCAGGATGCAGACCAATCCCTCTTATTGCATTTGTGAAAAATAGAGGCACCAATGTACTTAGGCTTCACCTTAATATAGATTTGGCACACTGACAGACTGCATACCTGCAGCTATAAAAATGGGCATACACTTGGTGTTTGTACAGTAACCAACACCGGTGGTTTTTGCTGCCAAGACCCCCCTGTGCTAATGTAAGAAAATCAGTGGGCATTAATTTATATTATTATATCTGTCTTACCTCCCCAACAGCAGAAGAAATAGCCAGGAATATTTGGCAAGGGTGAGTATGGCTGTTTAGTCTGATCATTACTATATATATAATCACTGCTATTAAAACAGTTTACAGAATTACTGCATTATAGTATCAAAGATTATATACATGCATCCTTAGCTACTAAGCCTCAAAGATGCAGGGACCTCAAGCAGAAAGGTATCTCCAGAGAGAGAGAGAGGTCTCTTGGGGCTCAAACTAGCGTATTTTCTCCCTTTTTAGAGGGCACCAGCCTAATCCATACCTAAGCCTCTCCAGTGAAAGAGATTGAACAACCTTCTGCTCCTCTGTATTGACAGATAGAAAACTTTCCCCAGGCTCCAGCCTAAGCAGCCTTTTCCTGCATGTTTAGCCGATCTTTTCTTGTCCTTACTTCCAACCAGAGCAATTGCTTTCTGCCTCCTTTATTAGAGTTCTGTGTGCATTTAGAAACCAGAGTCTTGCCTTGCCTTCATGTTCGATAACTAAACAATCTTCTCTAGACTAAACAAATGCAATTCTTTCTACCTCACTGCTTTATTTTACGAATCTCTGATCATACTGGTTTATCTTCAGTATACCTATATCTTTATTAAAGTACAGTGTCCAAAACTTGATAAAACCTTTCAACTGAGACCTACACACCAAAGTACAGAGCAGAATAATTGCTGCCTTTGTCTTATGTGTGATGCTTTCATATGTACAACTCAGGTATTCATATTTTTTTCCCAGGACACTGTACTGCCAACACAAATCCAGCCTGTCATTTGCTACATTCCTCTGACCTTCTTCTACCATCCCACTGCTTACACATTTCTTCCAGCTTTATAACTGAGAATTTGATTTCTCTTTTCTGAAAGTAGCACTTTATCCTAGCGGTTACTTAATCAGGTTGGCTGTGGACCATCTTTCCAGATCATTTCTGTACAAATGCTTTGACTTTGATTCTCTTGTAACCTCTCCAAGTTTAATGGTAACCACAGATTTCATCATCTGCATCATTAGTGAAAAGAATGGAAACAGGCCCAGAGAAGATCCCAGAGGAATCCCACTTGAACAACTTCCTTTTTGATAGGAACAATTGATAACTGTGTTTTTTTGGAGTGAAGTTCACCCAGTTGAGCACCCGTCCTGTTGTGATTACATTTTAGCTCATACCTAATATGACCATAACGGAAGGCTAAGATAAATCACAGCCACTTGATCTTCTTCATTCACTAAGACAGCTAGTCTGTTAAAAAGGGAAATTAGATTGATCTGACATGACCTATTCTTGACAAACTCAGGTGGACTGCTTTTTATCAACATACCATCTTCTGGGTATTTAAAAACTGATTGTTTAATAACTTATTCCAGATTTTTTGGAAACCAGGGTGAGTGGTTTATAGCTTCCTGGGGCCTCATTATTCCCTTTTAAAGATTAGCATTATAGTCACCCTTCTCCTGTGCTCTAGAGCTCATCCTGTTCTGTGTGACTCCTTTACAGTAATTGCCTTATAATAATTGTTAGCTATTCACAGATTACTTCATCTTATTCCTTGAATAAGTTCAGGTGAACTTTATAAGGCCCTGCTGATTTGTATACAGTTGGCTCACCCAAGTATTCTTTATCGTGGTCTTTTCCTGTTTTGGCCTGCAGTTCTACCTAAATTTAAAAATAATTTAGTTAATTAGCTGGTCACAAAAAGCTTGTTTTTAATAAGGGCTGGATCAAGAGACACACCAGGCTTCTCTACGTCATTTGTTATTTCCTCTCCCAGTTTAGCATTGGATCAAGACTTTCCTTTTTCTTCCTCTAATTAAAATGTATTTATAGAACTTTTCCCAGTTCCCATTTATGTCCTTTCCTAGTTATAATGCTGTAGGAGCTCTGCTTCTGTACCCAGTTGTCTGTCTTAGTCCCTTGCACTTACCCTTAGCTATGTTTGTGTTACTCCTTTCTGTAGTATTCACTTTCTGAAGTCCTCAGAATGCTACTGGTGCCACTGTATATGAGGTATGAGAACACTCTGATGTTCTTCTGTGTAGAGCTAGATTGCTTTCGTGTTTTTAACATAGAGGTCTTTTAGGATCTGCTCCCTTTTCTACTCCTGCAAAAAAAATTGTTATCTACTTGAGAGACTTTAGCTGACCTATTGATTTTACACACAGTTTTGGATAACTAAAATCTTCTATTTCCACCATATCTCATTGTTTGGATGTCTTGTACAAGTGCTCGTAAAAGCTTCTTCCACTTCCTATTACTGATGGGATAGCCCATAGCAGATCTCTGTCCTAATCTGCCCCAAAATCAGCTGTGTCACAGCATCTGAACAAGGGCTTACAGTCCTCTCTGTTCCCCTGGCTCCCTTCATTAGCTTACAGTGATCAACACATTGGTCCTGTATTTACATTTTTGTCTACTTTATAGCTGATGTTTCTGATTCCCAGGCTGCAGCTAAGGACAGCACATTTTTCAGTTAGCTGAAAGCTTCTGCAACCAGATTTCTCTGAGTCTGCTTCAGAAGCCACTGTCAGATTATTTGATAGTTTGGGATAATTTAAGACCAGTTTAGTATAAACTCAGCCACAGGCATTCCGCTATACCTCTGTGGGGCTGTTTTGTTTTGACATGCAGTTTAGCCTGAATGAGTTGATTGCAATTTGACCTAATGTCTTCCTGAATCCGTAAGAATAAGCACAGCTCCTAGAATGGCATGTAACATGGCTGTTGGCAAAACCAAAGAGCAATCCACTCCAGTGTGTAGCAATTCTCACCTTAAAGAAAAATACCCAGAGACGCCATGATACATAAAGATTCAATACCCATCATTGTATGTTGCTTCCTGATGCTCTGCTGGGACATTAGCTCTTTTTGATCTCGGAGAGAAACCATGACACCCTCACCTCAGACAGCCCCTTTCTGGAAGGTCACGCCCCAGGTTGTCACCAAGCCCACAGAGAAACTAAATTCTCCCTTGGCAGGACACTAGCATGGCTTCAGAGGCTCTTTATGGTCCTCAAGTTACAGACATGCCTGTGCAACATGGTTTCATTAGGGCTTGCTTTGGCTCTTGCTGAACTTGGGACCCTAATGACATAAACAGTGAAGGATCTGGACAGGGGAAATGGACTTAAGTGCATGTAGAAGCCCTTGAAAGACTGGAGCTGAGACTGCAATTCTTGTTTGGCCTGGCACGTCGTTTCTGACCCATCCCATTGTTCTGAGCTTAATGCTTAATCATTTCCTCTTTGCTTGTGTTTTCATATATTATTATTTTTAATTGTACTTTTTTATTTTAGAGAAACAATAAAAATAAACTCCCTTGTGCTACAGAATGTGGATCAGCACAACAAGGTCTGAGACTGCTTTTAGTCTCAGCACTGACTCTGATGCAAACATGAATTTCAAGGTGACATCTTTGCCTAAAAACTTTCTGATCAATAGCTTTAGTCCTGGTGTGGTTTCTGGGAATGCAAATACCCCTATAACAGGAATTCAGAAGGACCATTATTTTAAAGGGAAGGATACTTTTGAGAGGATAGCTAAGACATTTAGGGGTTCTTCTTCATTGGTCCTCATTGCAGAGCTAACATTTTACATCCTACAAAAAACTGTAAATACTTATTTTTCCATATCATCATTAAATTAAACTGACCCATTGCAATTGAAACTTAAACATAAATTGAGGTTCTTCTCTTCTTTCCTATGTCACGTCTCTGCAGTGGAAGTTTATGCTGGGAAGGGGCTGAAAGGAGTGGAGGAAGAAGAGAAGACAAGAAGACTCTCACTTTCATAATGAAAAGATCAGTAACATAATAATATTTTCTTAGACTCTTACTTCCTCTCTTGCAGGGGAACTTTTGGGAAGAGTTGCAGTGGAACAGACCAGGTGGCTGTGCAAACTGAAGCCGTGATGCAGGCATGTATCTTCTTCCATTAAAATGCTGAAATACAGTCTCTTTGTAAGGCAGCTGCAGTTACTTAACAGTCAGGCTGAAAATTAGCAGAATGAATAGGCATTTAAACAATGCCAGGACACTTTAATTAAATATTAAAGACTGAAGGGCCATGCAAATTATACTTTGGTTATTGCAGTTCCACCAAAAGTGTAAAAAGAATGTGATGTGATCTCCCTTGGGCAAATGCAAAACATACTTGGAAGCTGCTGTTTTGAATTAATGATGGCACGCTTATGGAAAACAGACAATGTTGATACCACAAAAATGTGATGGGTACCATTAAGAGTGACTATCACACAGCAAACCACAAACCCCAGTGCCTTCAAAATGTAAAAAATTCAAGTCAGAGGATTTGCTTAGGGAAGGGATTAAAGGCAGGTAAATCCCCCCTGTGTTATTTCAGCCTTTATACAGTTTGCCAGGAGCTCTTTAAATAGAAACCAAACAAGCAATTATGCATTTGAAAATTAATAAAACTATGCCCTTTTGTACAGAATATAGTAATAATACAATTGTGCTACAAAAAGAGACACAAGATGTTGTCCTAAGTTTTTCTGTAAGTTGCTTCTGTAGCCATATTAAAAGAAGTGGTGCCTGATCTAATTTTTGAGTAATAGGTTGCAGAGCCGCCTTAATCTTTTTGGTGGCTGGTCCTTATTTGAGGCAAATAGGTAGTGACTGATGCCAATACTGATGAGGACATGCAAAAGTTCCTTAAGAAGGCACTGAAAAATGTTGAAGGAATTTACATGCAAGAGGAGATTAATAAGAGTGGACATGATAAATGTATGAAGGGAGTGGGTGGGATAGATAAGAGAGGGAGGAATTAATATTCACATTGTCTTTAAAACAAGATTTCAGAGATTCAGTGAAACTCAGCAGCAGGAGCAAAAGTAATAGTGATAAGGGGAAGCACTTTTTCACACAATATGGCAACTAGACATGGGAACTGCTAGTTACAGGATGTTTTTGAGGTTAGTAGTTTATCAGGATTTATGTAGAGAGCATGAGCATGCCAAATCATCACTGTGAATGCTAAAGAGAGCCAGGAACCAGAGCAGCTTCCTGCAGTGTTGGGGTGCATCATTTCTCTCCCAGAGGTGGTTCATCACCCACTGTCAGCTGCAGGACCCCTGGCCAGAGGACCCCATGGTGGGATGGGCTGTGGCAGCTCCTCTCTCCTGCTTAGCTGAGTTTGATGGAGTTGGTCTGGGCCTTGCTGAGCTCCTACTTGCAAAGTAGCTGGTGCTGCAGAGAGCCCCTGGCAGGATCAGGGATAGCAATGCCCATGGTGAGCATGGCTCCTTCAGCCTGCAAGATACCCTTCTTCCCAAGGCAGTCAAAAATACCTTATCTCTACATAGGCAGAAGACTTAAACACCAGTTGTTTTGCTGGGAAAATCTGTTTCTCTGAAATGAGAAACCAAATCGGATTCCACTCCTTTATTAATACACACTGATGCAGGTGCTGATGCAGATACCTTTAGGCTGCAGTCTTGACTTTCCATGCTGAAATGGAGCTTCCTGGGAGCTGTGCATGAATGGGAGAGAATCCCTTGCTCCAAGGAAGACTTACAAGGGACTTTTCATTCCAGGAATCTGTGACCCATTTCCATGACATTGCCCTGAATTTTGCTACTGGGAAGCAATTCGTCACTCTGAAATCCCTTATCATGAGGGAGAATGTAATATTTATGTTTTTTCCCCTGTTTACTGCACATGTTGATAAGCTGCTCTGGGACCAAGGAGCTGTCAGACTCTATCCCTTTTTCCTACTAAGGACTGAATAATTAAAAAATAAATAAATCATTAGTTGAACTTTCAATAACTGTTTTAAAAAATTCATGCAGTGTTGTAAAGGTCAATGTCCAAAGTAGTTTGGGATTTAGATCCCAGCAGGTCTGATGACTGCCTGGTTTCTTCAGGGAAATGCTAAGTGGGACACCTGAGGGGAGGAGGCATTGGTCATTAATCCAGGAATCAGCAGCTGGCCAACTTCAGTGATCTCAGTAGAAACAAAACACGTGCATAGTGTGTGGTTTCTCAAAGCCTGGGTTTGTTGCCTGGCCTGCCAGTCTGAAGAATTGCTTGCTTTTGTGAGTTTAATACTAAAATGGATGCTAGGGTCAGGGAATAGGCCAATGCTTTAGTCATCCAGCTGGGAGACCTAAGGATGCCTCACAGGAACTATCTGGACAAGGGAATTTTGATGGATTTTATGTGAAACTGACGAAAAAGAACTGGGTTTGGAGCAAGGTCACATGCAAAGTCAATGCAGACAGTCATCTTCATTACCAATGTGTCTTCTTCATGTAGAAACATGGGCAGAGAAGGGAAGAGCTTTGATTTTGACTAATTATCAGTCAGAAAAACTCCATGATGGGGCAGCATGATTTCCTGAACATAGCATATTTGCTTTAGGGGAATATTTCTTCTCATTTGATGAAATCAACACTGTCACAGTATACCTCTTGGTAATCTTGTCCTCCTCTCCTGATTCTCCACTCATTTCATTGCAATTGCCACTCTTTGTATGGGGAAATGTAAGAGGAAAAGCATGCAAAGCGTATCAGAAGAATGTGTAATTAGTGGGATTAGACCACCTCGTACAAAAAGAGATGGGAAGCTGCAAATGTATTGCCTTTAATGGTCCAACAGGTCTGCTCTTATTGCTACTGTCCTTGTTAATCTGTGTTTTCCAGCATCACAGTGAAGTTATATAGTGATAATGTATGAGTATGAGAATATTCATATATATATGAGAATATATATGAGTATGAGAATATTTAACAAAACTCTGTCTGTGGCAGCAGCCTATGGACACGTCCCCTGCTCGTCATGACTAGAAGGTAATTTAAGTGAGTTCATGTAGCTAAACTCATTTTAGTTGTCTTGTGTCTGCTGCAGTCAGAGGTCCACAACAGTGCCAAACAGAGAACATGTACCTCTGTACAGAGCACAAACTGTTCTCCAGCATCCTCCAGGGACATCCTGCAACTCTGCGTTTTCTGTCCCCCATTGCCATAACCCACCTTTTCTACAGAGAACAACAAGCAGGCAAATATTAAAACTAGTTATTTCCTGATCATGTGAATTGATGCAGCCTGTTTTTCTATGGGATTTCTGTATTTCATCCATATAATGACAACCAGTGTAACCGTTTCCCATGATCTCATGTTTCCATGCATTTTTGTGAAATACCTCACAGACCCTCATCTCTTCTCCAGCAGTCCCCTAAATCCTGGGGAGCCAAAAGCAGCACGTGCCATGGCCTGTTCTGAGCCATGTAGTGCTGACTGGCTCTCTGGGATACATTTGTTCCTTGCCAGCTGGCAATGAAACAGGACAGATAATTGCTGCTTTCACTTCACAGTCCTTCCCTCACTCAGGACACTAACTGGGCTCTTCCTCCTCTAGCCAGGCCCTGGTTTTCACTGGTTTATAGGAACTTACCTTTCATATCTCTCCTACTTTATCAAATGTGACTGAAAGTGGCCAGAGGATTCAGAATTTGTAGGGGAGGAGGCAACTGCGGGAGGAGGGAACTAACCAAACCAGCAGCATACGCAGCATACAATGGTGTAGCGCAACTGGCTGCAAAAGTACATGTCTTCAGAAAAATATTCCCCAAACATGTTGGGTTTGTGTGCACAACTTTCTCCTGGGAGAAGATGTGAGAGAAGAATCCTCACATGGGATGGATGAGCTACAAAGATTCATGGGCAACTGCAACATGCCCAGGTTCCCTCATGATGAAGATACAGGGAATTTGTGTTGAACTTTGGGCTTGTGAATATAATACTTGTCACCAGCCCTAAAATAACTAGAATGTAAGCACATACCTTTAAGAAATGAACAAGTTATAGCAGCTGCATATGGCATTTGAGGGAAATATTTTGCTCCCTTTCAGATCTGTGAATGGACAAGCTGCACTGCAGGACCTACTTGGAATTGTTTAGATTTGAAATAATTTTATTTGGAGATTGACAGAAAAGAATAAACCAGTGCCACTACCATCTGTGAGACAACAAGGAGATGGATAATGCTTGGATACTGAACAAGGCTGTGAGAAAAGTCCCAAGGTTCTATGGGAAAATTGCATTAAGAAAGAAAAAAATCTTATAGCAATTTCTTGCTTCTAATTCACACTGGCTGTGGTCTACAGCCCATCTTTTGCTAAGATATGAGGCTCACGGCCTGCCTGTTGGCATTTCTGTGTGCAGGAGACCACTACATGATGCCTCTTTAACATCTACATGCAATTCACCTTTGTAGCAGGAGCTTGTTTCAGAAACCCTGCAAACAAAAAAAAAATCCATATACCAAGGATTTTGTAAGAGAAACATTTAATGTTTCTGTCTAGAGGAACATGTAGTGTTCAAACCACTGAAGGACTCGATTCCTGAAGGACTCGATGTTGCCTCCGTTCTGCTGGTAAAAGAACTACTACTTTCTGTTTAGGCATTTCAGCTCAGCACATCCCTTTAAGAATAAGCTTGTCTATCTGATTTTGACAGAATTAGAATTAACAAATGATGGCATTGCTATTTTTATTGCCATAATTTCTAGGAGCCAAGTTCATACAAAAGCCCATTGTGACTATCTCTTTTCATTACACTCAGGCAGAATATAGCCAAGTTCTGCTTTCAGTTACAGCCATATAAATCTAAACTACCTACATATTCTTTGCCAGTAGTACTTGTGTTTGCTCGAGTGACTGTTCTGTAGTATTATTTTCCCAGAGAAAGCAAAGTGATAATTCATTCATGTGACGTAGCAAGTTCCAAAAAAAGTTGCAAACACAACCAAAACTGGAATGTGAAGTGAATAGGAGAAACGAAAGGAAATAAGAAAATAATTTTAAGATTTCCAGTCTTGAACATAAGTACGCATTCACAAATGTGAATACTGAAAAGATCTGTTAGTGATCAACTCCTTTGTCACTTACTGCTTGAGTGCTGGATTCAGAGAGTCTGCTGTCACAAAATGATGTGTGAGGAGCAATACAGAATGAGGAAGCAGATCCAAAAGCATCCAAGACCTAGCAGCCCTGGGGAGAAGGCTTGTTATGCAGCTGTTCAGCCTGGGAGGTGCTCAGGCACTTCAGCAGGGGAAGTAGGACAGAGAAAGAGAAAAGGAGAGATAAAAAGAGATAAGGCTAATTTCTGATCTTTTTTGGGTGCCTAAGCACCATCCTAGCACAGGCAGAGCTATTCTGGCCTTGGTAGTGAGAACACCTTGTAGATGGCAGGCAATGGGGACTCAGAAGCTGGAGTGCAGTGGACAGGAGTCTGTGGTGCTGGAAGGCTTTTCCAATCGGCTGCATGCTCTGCTTTCACAGCACAGACACGTTTGTGGTGTAGGTGGATGAAAGCCAGCACTGACTCCCTGCTTCGCAGCCATTTTGGCATGGTCCTGAGGCTCCCCTGTTGACAGAGCACAGGTGCCACGGAGGCTTTCAAGGAAAAGTTATTTCAAATGGAAGTAATCCCTGCAGCCTGGAGGGATGCCTTGCAGGGAAGTGTCCAGCCCCTGGCTGAGCCAAGATAACACATGCCAATTTGGCATTTAACATTCTCAACCTCTGTTCATATTAATTTAAGATATTAGAAAGCTGAAAATATGTGGCTTGATACCAAAATGGAGGGTAGCTAAAGCAACCGCACTGAACCTGTCTGCACACAGAAATACAAGCCAGCCTGCAAGAAACCATGTAGCAAACTAATGGAGATGTTTGAGAGTAGAAGTTTCCCAAGGATATGCAGGGGTCACAGCTGGAAAAGACATGATGTTCCCTCTCTTTGCCAACACTAAGCAGTTTTGCAGTGTTACATGCCTACAGCACGTGCACTGTGCTCTGTAGGGCTGGTTGAAATGTTAGTAAAAGCACAGGCCTTAGCAGTCATTAGCTTTGGTATCCTCAGGTGCATCTCCACAATACATGGGTAGATGGAAGTGACAGCATACAATCCGAGGCTTGGCACCTGGTATAAATGTGATCATTTCTTCTGTCCCTTTGCTTGCTGTTTGTGAGGTGAGCCTCCTTTCTGCCAGCATGCTGTGCATTTCTCATGTTGCTCGACTCTACTAACTCATAAAGTCTTCCTTGACTATTCAGGACTGTGGTGTCTGGGTCACACACTGCTGTTCCCATCTTGGTCAGAGGGCTGAAATATTTACAGCTGTAGTATACCAGCCCTCCAGAGGACTATAGATTCCTTTCTGAAGGTCTAATCATGCCTTTTCCCACTTCTCTCTACATGCAATCAACATGTTTGAGAAGGCCACCTGCAACATCTCCCTCCAAAAAGATCTAAAAGAAAGCAACAGTGAAATAAAGCTTAATGTTACACTGTAGTGCTCTCACTCATCTGGCTGAGATCAGGAATACATAGGGGCAGGAAAGGGGGAGAAGTAATACATATTCATCTCATTTCCCCCACTGTATTCACCAAAAGAAAAGGTTTATTTCTCCTTTCTATTGCTTAAAAAATAACCTAAGGAGGCCCCTCTTCCCTGTTGTCCCTGTTAGACTGAGTGGGACCAGCACTGCTGTACAAGCTCACCCCAGAAGCTCCTGATGGAGGGAGGCAGCTATCTTGCAAAGGAGAGGCCGGCACAGGCCTGTGGGTCTCTGAAATGGGTTGCTAGGAGAATGAGTGGAGAAGGCAGAAGTTTCTTTTGGGAGCTGGATTCCAGGGGAGCTAAACTGGACAGAAAAGTGTATTAGTGTTGCTTAGTTCTTAGTCCTTGCATCACCTTGGTGCCTGGAGCTGCTAAGCAGCTGTGTAAGCACAGAACAGAAGAGCTGCTCCACAGGAGCTGGACCTGAAGCCATGAAAGTTGTGTATGGCCTGAGGCTCAGGTAGGCAGTGCATCTCCTCAGTACAAAGGTTCCTGGGGACTACTTTTTCATAGTTTCTGTGTTTGCACTACATTGCCCACTGCAGCAGTCAAAGTGCTTCATCAGCAAAAATGGGAGGTGTCCTGGACACCCCAATTGGTCAGGCTATAAGTCATACAGACCTGGGCTAAAGAAGTTCACGTACATCATGCTGCTGATCTTGTCACACAACAAAGTATATCATTTGCTCAGTGGCATTTTCCATACTGCACAGAGTTCACACAGCTCAGATCTTTTCCCCAGGCTGCCACCCTGAGCTGAGCTTCCCCAGTTCCTTGCAATTCTGTCTCCTCAGAACTGCTGGTGATTCCTGCCACATTTGTCCCAAGTGTTTGAAAAGAGACCATGAAATCTCGTTGGTTTGTTTCAAGTCCTCCAGAGGTGCTTTATTATAAAGATTGCGCAAGAAGAATAAACTCAATTCAAGCTGCTAGAGAGAGTCCTTGGGAAAAGCTGGTGTGCTTGGCCTGATGAGAGCCTGAGCATGGCAGGGAAGCTGGGGGGCAATTATGGAGAACATCTGGCTCCTCTCACCCCAGGGGACACAGAGATTGCTCAGTGCAGGCAAAATCTGTAGGGCAAGAATGTGATTTTAGGGAAGTTCCTGCTCAGTAGAAGAGAACAGATATGTTTCAACATCTCACAGCTTGTCAAATACTGGCAAAAACTTCCTGAGAGCAACAAAAATGCTTCCCAGTGTGTGTGGTTAGCAGGCAGCCTAGTTTCGAGACCTGAACTCCAAGCAGATTAATGCTAAGTGACAAAGTGGTCTTCTGGTAAAAAATGTCTAAACCATCTGTTTCTTCCCTTTTACTCATATTTTAATATAGAGCTGAATAATTTCAGATGTCAGTCCCC
Source organism: Melopsittacus undulatus (assembly GCF_012275295.1). Lineage (NCBI taxonomy): Eukaryota > Metazoa > Chordata > Aves > Psittaciformes > Psittaculidae > Melopsittacus > Melopsittacus undulatus. The sequence goes on from NC_047530.1 coordinate 93,290,510, forward strand.
TTATTCTTAAACAGTCTATTTAAAAAAAAAAAATAAATAAAAGAAACACCATCCTGAGGTGACATTCATCTCCCCAACATGAAGAATGTCAGCTGGCAGGTTCAAGCACAAAAGGATAATTTCAGCCACACCTAGGTCACACCAAAGAATGTTTCAGGCTCCTCTAACTACATAGAGCACTGCTTGGATGTTCATGCCACAGACACTCACACAGTGATGAAGGCCCAGTATAGAATAGACCATCAGCATCCCTGAGTGTAGGGCTGTGATTTGTCTGAGGCCTGTGAAACAAAGTTCTGGAAGTGAGATGTTGGGAAACATGCACTTAGAGACATATTTTGAAGACTACCTTGACTACAGCAAAAGCAACAGTTATTGCACATTGAATTATATTATTCCAGTGTGTGGTTTTCACAGCTTGACTGGAGGTGGCTAAGTTTCTCATGCAGTGATAACACATTCATCAGTCATGTTTGTAGCAAGTGACACAGTAAAGCTGGAGACAAGGAGCAGCTTTTCCATGGCCAGAGCATGGCAGTCCCATATGGAGGGAGCCTGGGGAAATTTCACACTAGACATATGTGAGTGGTGGGAAGACACTGCAAGATACTGAAGATCTTTCACTTCAGCGAAAATGACAAGTGCTGAGAAAACTCAGTGCCTTAAAGGTTAAGACTGACAGGTATTTCCAGATCTCCTCTATATTGTGGGAAGCATCACAGATTCCAGAATTGGGGTTCGAAATAATTTGTTTCTGCATTTTAGGTTTCATTGTTTATTCTCTTTTTGTACCCTTCCTTTCTCAATTATATTCTCCTACAAATGAAGTATGCATTTAATTATGAAGCAATTTTTTTTGTAAGTGTTCAATGCCAACAAACATTTTCAGTAAATCAAAATTCACCATTTTAATTCAGTGTCACCTAGCAAGCCTTTGGCTGGATTGGCTTTTTAGTATTTAAATTTATGAATCTTTAGAATTGTATCATCGAATCTCTTACTTTGTTTGAAAAAGGAGGGTAAAGAAATCAAACAAGAAGACAAAAAAGGAAAAAGCCTTTGTTCCCTCCTTATTTTACACATTCCTCCCTCTTTCTCTTCTACTGTAATCCCCCAAGAAAAGAGGGAGAAATAAAATATCTGAGAAGATACATTGAGAGACCTGAAAGCTGGCATTTTGCTCCCATTTCTCTCCTCTCCATCTCCTTTATCTGTGGGGAAAAGGTAGAGGAATATGAGCCTTTGTCCCTCCACTTCCCCTTCACAAAGATCAGAGAGGTTTAGAAACAAAGAGAAAATCAAAACCTGGGATTGAAAGTCAACAGAATTACTTGAATTACTTTTTTTTTCAAATATTTTTGGCATAAAAATGTATGACTTGGCAGGAGAAAACTTTGCCATTTCATTTATTGGTCAGCTCTATTCATTAGCAGTGTGTTAAGAGTTAGGTGCTGCTTGTGTAGACCAAATTATGTCCATGATAACTAATTAGTCCAATCCCACTGAACCTCGTGGAATTTTCTGATTTTAAGCTAAACTAATAGGATTGTATATTAAGAGAAAGGAGAAATAGGGATTGAAAGACCTGGTGAGACTGAAGCCTGTGGAATGAAGCTGGATGCATTAGTTCTGACAGGAGTGACTGCAGTCTGTGACAGCCTCCCATCCTTCAGAAGGACTGGGCTCTTTTTTTCATAGAGCTCACACCAGCAGAAATGTAGAAAATCCCTTTATTCTCGGAGTGAGCTGGATGCTGTTTCAGAATTCCTATTGCAGACAAGTATTTATTTTGCACTGATGACTAGAGCTGTCCTCACTGGCTGCATGGTCCGGAGGGCTCTGTGTACCTCTGACCAAGGGTAATGCTCTTGCTGGGTGCAAAAGAACCCAGAATTCATGTACAAGAATCTCACAGCAACATGTCATTTTCTCTGCATGCTTCTCACACAGTAAAGAAGATAAGTTATAAGTCTTCAATTACAACTCAAACTGGCTATTCTCACTTCATTTGTTCTCATTCTGCATCCATAACACAGAAGTACCCAGAAGCACTTGGAAGAAAGTTCCCCTGTGCTTTGTCCTCTTCTGCTGACCCCTCCTGCCCAGCGACTCCTGAATGAGGCCAGGTGCCAGTGTAAAACGAAACTTGTGTTCAGAGGAGAGGAGAGATCACATTAAGTCCCATCACTTCTTTCTTGCAGTGAACACCAAACACAGATTTTCTGGTTCCCAGTGGTGTATGCTGTAGTCATGGGACTGGTGTATGCTGCAGTCATGGGACCACATCACCTCCAGTTCCTAACTGTTATTATAGCATCACATCCTCTATCCCCCCGACAGTTCATTGAACCTCCCTTTTCCAGTTCTTTCCACTATAAAAGGGTGACAAAGAGACTTGCCAGCCCCACTTCTGTCGCAGGATTAAATGTGTGCAAAGTTTGATGAAAAGACAAGGTGTGAATGCTGGCTGCTGTCAGCAAAGGAAATAGGGCAGGTTAGCAGGTTAGGATACCACCTGTAACTTCTGTATTTACTGTAGCCAGGGACATGGAGTTGGGTTCTTGGTTCCAGGGTTATATTCTACTTGTTGGTGTGCAATAAAGTATGAGAGTAGTTTTAAGATATATGAGAGATACAATGCTGGTACTGATGAACACAACAAATATCAAAGACAATAACTTAGTGTTGGGCTAGCCATGTCAAACTCCATCCCACTTCAACTGCTTTCCAGGAAAATAGATTTCTGGTTTTAAATATGAGGATTAGCAACAGCAGATTTAGGGCTTAAAATAAAGTATGTATTTTAGATTTATTTAAGGGCCTTTAACTCCCAAACACTTTGCTTTAATATATCGCTTTCTGGGCTGACATGGCTTTCATTTTTCATCACTACTTTACATTCCAGTGTTTGAATGTTTTACACAGGGGAAACCTGAGTTTTTCAAGCTGAAATTCTGATGCTGCTGCTGTTTAAGCAATGCTTTCCTTTCTTCTCTGTCTGTAGCAGGTTTTTAGCAGAGGGAACTGTAATTCAGAACAATTCAATTTTCCATCATTTGCAAGAACCAAGATGCAAGACACGGTAATGGCTTAATCCTGATTATACACAGCCATTTGTGAGGACTGACTTCCAGATGGTCATGTTCTTTTATTATTTCTTTTTCTTTTTAAATGTGAATGTTATTCATTTCTTTGGACTTGGTGCTAGGAAAGAAATCTTTCAAATTCCCAGGATAGAAGCACTGATCAAACTTCAGTCAAACTGAAGTCAGAAAGCCACCCTGAAGGTCTAAATATTTGCTGGACAGGTCTAAATCAGGTTGCAGCAATGGAAATTTTTCTGTCCTAAACTCTGCCCTGGAGGGAATTTCTACTTGGAGAAGAGCATGTTCAAGCTTCACTTTTTCCTTGGACTCTCTTTAGAGATAGCTAAGTATGGCGAGGTCAGTACTCTAGGATCTGGTTTGCATCCAACCAGCTTTGACCTTGTGAAGGCATTGGCTGCACTGCCAGCTAAGATTTCATGGTTAAAGGTCAATTAAGATTTTTCCTTAAATTCCAAAGTATTTGGGGGGGGGGTGGGAGAGGAAGGGGGGGGTAGGAAGGGGAGGGGGGAGAAATGGGGAAGAAGACAATGACAAAGTGTTTGAAAGCCAAAATTTAATTTGGTAGCAAATGTTCTGTGTATACCAGATTTTAGATCCCATATCTTCTAGAGTCAAATGTCTAAGTCACGCAATCCCAATAATAGGCCTTTCCTGTAAACTGTGCTTTCTGGCTCAGTGATGAAGGCTGGCTTTTGAGATGTGAGCTGCTCTCCCCAGTTTGTTTCCAGTAAAAGAGTGGCTTTTTAAATTGAATTTTGGTGCTATCTTTGCACACATTATTCTAATCATCCTGCTGGGAGGGTTCTCAATGTAGACAGACCAGGAGGTTCATGCTGAGGCTCTCTGTGAGGATCCAAGGGATAAACTGGATTTCATGCAGCTGACTTGCGAGCAAGCTTGCTAATAAAATTTAACTCTTAAAGGAGACTGCTTGGTCCTGACAGCTCTGATTGCCTTGGCACACTGTGATGGAAATGCAATTACAAGGTTGGACTGCTGTCAATTTGTTCCAGATAGAGAAAGGGAAGGAGAAAAACTGGGTTTTTAATTAAAAATAAATAAGTAAGCCCAGTTTTGAGACCTTCTTGCTTAGCTCAGCATTATCATTACATTTCCATTATGGTGATCCCAGATATACATATTGACAAATTTTCTCCACTTCAGCAGGTAAAGATGGCCTCTTGGTCACAGTCATGAGCTGACCAAAAGGACTCCAGCAAGTGCTCTCTCTGAGGCTGTCTCAGGGGCTTCCAAATGTCTCCCAGTGCTGTACAGTGGTCCCTGCAACCATTTTTTTGGCACAGTAGCTCACAAGATCATTATGATAAATCATTGTTGATTATAACATAGCTATACAATAAAAAATATGGGGCCTTTCATTGTACTGTACATGTGGGCCTCTGCCTGCCAATTTCACCTGCTTGGCAGCAGTTCTGATCTGCTTGAATGGCAGGAGGGACCAGCATGCTTCCGTTATACCAAGACGCCGTGTAAGGGAGCACGCTTCTGAATCCCACCTCTGCCTCTGAAGGGCTGTGTAACTACTACACCTTATCTCAGTCCCTGCCAGCAGAGCTCTCCCTCACAGTACATGTCAAGTATTAATTACTGCCCATATGCTGCCTGCAAAGATCACTTACTGCACCGTGAAAAAAATGCCAAATATTATTACAGCCTCCGTATGGGTGACTGGGCTGAGTTCTCCAGCAAAGCCCTGACTCCAAACAGAGGTTGTGATTGTGGGGAGCAAAGCAAAACAAACCAGGAGGTGCTTTCACACAGCTGAATAAAGACAGAACAAACCTTCCTGACAAAAGTAGTGTTGAATTAGTGCAATCTGATCCCTAAGCTAGCTATGGAGATGCATCATATTCATTACCCAGGAGAAAGAAGCCGGCATGGAGCTGGGGTGGGGGGGTGGCATGGGCAGTATGAATAATTGTAGAGGCCTGCTGGTAGATGGAAAACATCTGGTTTGTGTTTGAGTTAAGAAGGGATATTTAACTCTATTACCCAGATTTGTATCTGTCAATTACTTATTCAGATTTATTAATATAGGCTCACAACATCAAGGTTATGCGAGGCTGAGAAGTCTTTGTGTGTTGGGAACCACAGAAAGTTGATGTTAAGGTAGTAAAGTTACAACAAACACCTGCAGGCCTGTGAGCAATGGGACCTGTGCACATTGGTGCCTGCTGATGTAAACGTGGATGACGTGAATGCTGTGTGCAGGGTGTCTGAATAGGGAGGCACCTGCCTGTGTGCCCAGTGGTTGCTGTGGACAAGGGGATGTGAATGGACAAGGGAATGTAGCTTGGAGAGACTAACACTCCCCAGCTGAACTACAAACACAAACATAAACACAAATAAATAGAAATGCAAATACAAATACAAATATATAAATACTTTGTGACCAACAGCTCACAAATACAATGAGTAGGGGTACTTTCAGTGACTTTCTTCAACACTAAGCTGCCTCTACCTTTCAGCTTTCCTGTGGCAATGTTTTACCCCTTCATAATATTTACTTACAGCACCATCCTCAATATCCCCATGTCTTCTGCCTTGTCCTGCCCCTACCGGCCATCAATTCCCTAGCTTCCTCTTCCAGTGCTCCTCCTTCCCAGTCTCATGTGTCTTTATCCACTTTCCTAATGAAACATCCTTACTGCTGCATCCAGATACTCAATCTTGCCTTTTGCCCTTCTCAGTGTGTAAGACCTGAGATGTGTTTGATGATTTACAAATACTCAGTCCCCTTGAAAAACAGACCCAAAAAATGCCAAACCAGATGCCCAAGCTGAGGGGTAACTTCAGAAAGGGGGCTGAAGGGGACTTTCCATTGGTGACCCAACCTGACAGCCCTGGGACCTGTATTTACAAATTCAGGCCACCAAAACACAGTGTACTGAGCCTGACAGTAACTGTGGGGTTATTCTTCTACCACCTCCCTCCAGCTTCTAGCTTGAAAGTATTCATTCTGGAAACAGGGACTTTGCCAGGTTTCTTAGGTTATTATCTACACTGTAAGAATAGCAAAAAGTGAAAGCAAATAGGTCACAAACCACTCCTAGGCTGAAATTATTACCCAGCGCTGTCCCAGGAATCCCCATGAGGACTGAAATGCAAAACACAAGTGCCACATATTTGTGAGATCGTCCCCACTGTTTTATCAGCAATGGTTTCAAAGACTGCTAGTCAGCCAGCCCCTGACAGGTGTAAGTCTATATTTAACATTGCTCAATTCCAATTGTTATTTAAATGCAAATAGGGACCTGTTTTTCTTTCAATTTCATTTAATTCCTCCAAGATATTAACTATAATTCATCATGTTTATAACTTCTGAAATTAACTTCCCTCCCATAGAGTTCAATAAATAACACTTTTCCTGAGTAGCTCATTCACAGTGCAAAACCGCCTTCTTCTTCATATTTTTCACTTCATAGAATGAAACCATATGAAGTGGTTAAGATTTCCATGGTCAGCTCTGGCAGGCTTTTTATATTTATTTGGGTTGCAAGATATAAATCAGTACTGGGCCTTTCTCCAAGAAGGAGTTATTTGTTATCTTGCTTCATGTGTTTCTGGGTCAAAATTTGATAAGGTGTTTCTAGCATTACTGCATGGCGTAGGTAGGGTTTACATTGTTCTGTGCCAGCTTCTGTGTTTTGACTGCAGAACATTACCTTCAACTGCGTTTTATCACAACTGATCAGTAGAAGTTTGAAAATTTTCCCAAGTCAGAAATAACATGTGATGGTGAATCAGATAGTGTTCTTCAGGGACAGTCCCATTTTACTGAATAGCCCCTAAACATATGTGTGATCAGGAGTAGAATTTTTTGAGGATTTAGAGCTGTGATTTAAAGTCACATGAATATGGCTTCCTTAGAAAAATTATGCTCTTTAAATCTCTACGAGATCAAATTGCTTTTGTGGGGAGCTTTCTGCAGGACCGGATTTGAACTTCATGCAAGTCTTTCAGGCACGTAGGGACATGGGGGCATGTGGGATCTTTAGAAATGCCGTAATAGACCCCTCTAGTTTAATGTCTGTGATAATTGTTTCAACTCAAATCAGAAGTCTGTGGTGGATACATGATACTATTGCTGAATCAGTCAGGAATTTCCTTTATCTATTTCAAATATTATACCTGGGAATTTCCCTCATTTGGTGTAAGCTTGAGCTACAGCTAATGCACAGTCCAGGAACAGGACTTTGGTGGCTTTGTAAATTCAAGCCACCAGAAAAGTAGTTGGCTGGGGTTTTAGGAACCTGGCACTTCAAGCAGCAGCTGGGCAACTGAATTGAAATCATGGCAGATAAATACCTCTGTAACTGTAAGGGCCCAAAAGCAAGAATGCTCAAGATCTAAGACCTGACCTTACATTCAAACACAAATATGGAAAATTTCCATGGATATTAGTGACTCCTGATTCACCCCTGCTTTGCGCTTGTAAATTGGGTGATACAGAAATCCTTGATCTCTGTTTTCTATCACACCTGCTATCCTAAGAGGTTTGGTAAAAATAAACAAATGTAAACTTTGGGAAGTCATGTATGCGTTCATAGAGACCTAAGTCTACCCTTTAGCCTTGTATCTATATGGAACTCCTAAGCTAATGCTTTTTCTTCACATATATCTCTCTTGTGGGCATGTCATGAAAAATACTAATAACCCACAGACAATTTTAGCTTTGCCCAGAACTTGTTCTCTGCAGCAGGAAAACTATAGGGTGACTTGTGCAAATTAACAAGGTCACCTCATTCATTACATGCAGAGCTCTTCAAAACTCTGTGAAAGATCCTCTAGTTTACACAAGGGTTTGTTCTGGATTCCCCCAGAGGGAATTAATAACAAAATACTTCTTCTAATATCAATATGATATATGATGACACAACAAAGTAAAAACAAGCCATATTTTGTTCAAAACCTGATATATATAACCCCGCTTTCTCAGAATCTTTCATTCCAAAGATGATGATTTTACTCTTCATGCTGTCATTGGCACATCACCTTGTTTTGTGGAACAGTATTTCTCCGCTACATGAACCCCCCTGGATGTTTTTCCAGCTCAAGCTCTGCATCAGAAGTGAATAGAAGCAAAATGCCAGTGTTGTTTGGGTTTAGTCTTTCTGCTGTGAAAAAGGTTTGTAATTTGATCTCTTTTTTCACTAGACAAAAATCTCTTCCTCCCCTGCAGAAATATTCTCAGATCTCTTTCTCACTTTCTCTCTTCATCTCCAGTTTCACTTTTCAGTTTGTTCATTACCTCTGGAAGGAAACCCTTGAAGTTGTCCCTGTGCTTGAATATCTTTGATATGCCGAAGTTTCCTTTTGTATCCCACATTCCTGCTCTGGGCAGCTTCATTTGTTGACTCTCTGATAGCAGACTGCTGTATATGTCTCTGATCAGAAATGAGAGGAAAAGAATGCAAAAAATAAGCAAAGTACCTAAAATTTTGGTTTGGCAAACAATTCAAAGCCTCGTGACTGATCAGTCATGACCTCTCCTCTGTCACTAACATGTTTCACTACAATTTACATTTAAATGGTGTTAATTAAAGACTTTTATCTTGGCTGCCCACTCCCTTTGAAAATGTTCTTTCCTGCCACTTTCACCTCATGCTACTTTTACAGAAACACACAGAGAGATTGAAACCCCCATGCCTGATGGCTCCATTTTAACTCCATGTATAAAACCCCTCCTTTGTAGGCACCATTGTTAATTGATGAGCAGTGCAGGCAAAACCATGACAGGCACAATAAAAGGAGAAATATCACTGTGAGGAAAAACAGGTCACTGCAAAAGATTATGCTTTATGGTCAAGAGTCTGAAGCTCTGAAACAGTTGTACTTTATGGAGAAGAGGTTGAAGTTGAGAGATACGTCTGTTGATGTGGAGTTACAAAAAACTATCCCTAACAATAATTCAGAGATTACATGATGAGATGTGGGTTTGGTTAGGAAAGGGATTCCTAGGGCCCCATCCTGCTGTGTACTGAGCATGTTGTCATCTTTCCCCAGTAAAATAGCTCACTCTCATAGGTAGCTGTGGTGAAGGTCAACAGTTGGATCATTCTGATTCCAGTGGGACCTGCATCCAGTCCTCTCACTATTTGGAAACTCCACATTTCACACAGCACCAGAAATTCATCAGCATGTGGTAATTAATGATGTATACTAATGCTGTACACAAACCAGAAGGACTGGGTGTCTTTAGGAGAGAGGGAGGTGTTAACATGGCAATTAACTCCTAACAATTAATGTGGTTTTTCCTTGCCTTCACACACCCCCAGACTCAGAAAGTACAAACTTTTATGTCTGTTTAAGATAAATGTTTCCTCAGTAAACTGGAGATATTAAATTCAATTAAGCCTTTGCTTTCTGGTGGAGGTTTTCCTTCCTTTTGAAATATTTAGTAATTACTCAGAAAATGTGATCCTTGTGCACAGATGCACTCAGTATCAGTTGCATCTTGCTTTTGTGGTATTTACCAAGTCTGTATTTTATATGTTACTCAGGTATTTCACCAAAAGTGACCTGTGTTTTATGGATCTGTAGCTTGTTGGTCCCTCTCTTCCTCTGCGATATCAAAATACCCCTGACCCTCAGAGATTTGGATTACTGTATTCATTGGAGGTAGGTTGAAACATTATCCACCCTGTGTGGATGGGGAATTGAAGCACGTGCCAGATGAAGTGATTTAGCGTAAGGAAGGAAGTCTGTAACTGCTCCACAAGGAATTGAATGCGGGTTTTCTTAGTCCCAGTGTGGTATCCCCCACCCCAGACACTCCTTCTCATGCCAAGTGCTCCAGTACTATATCTGTCTTTAGGCAGCAAGACCCTCTGTGCTAATGATGCTTGAACCCAGGCATGAGGATCACGCAGTGTAACACTTCTGTATAAAAGCCTGATCTACAAAACCTGCAGTAAATGAACAAGGCAAGAGACAAAAAACAGGACTGGACTTAACACACTTTGATTTCAGCATGAATGACTCCAGGATGCAGCTCTAGAAAATATCACACAATATTATTTTGAGCAAAAGTTGTTAGTGAGACCACATGTAAACGGGGGAGGACAGTGTGGGTGTGCAAGAAAGCAGACCTAGGCTGTACTGGCTTAACATGCCTTACAAATCATTCTCCATTAGCCAAATAATTACTGGACCGCTGAAAAAAAAAGCCATTATCTGTTCAATCAGCATCTGGGTCACGAGTGCTTTGATGTGGGCGGGTAGCTGTGAAATATTTCTAGGTATTATTGCCAAGAAGAGCTTTAAATATCGCCAGAAAACAAAAATTGCACTAAGGATAAACAAAACAAAAAGGTCAAAAGACCCCCAAATGAAAACTCTTTACAATGGAATATCGATAACTTAAATGGGAGAGGAGGCAGGGCTTTGTGGTCTGGGAACATTTTAGAAATTCTCATCACTTTTGAATGTGTTTGACAGATTAGTTAGTTAATAGCAATAAATTTGGGAGGAGATCCAAAATGTAGGAGGTAGAGGTAAATGCAGATACAAAATAGGAGTACTGAAATAGTGATAAAAGCTTGTAAAAGTCAGGTGCAGGGACCTGGTGCATGGTGCTGTCTGAGGACACAGAAAGCCCGGAACTTGTTGAGAGCTTTCTCTGGCAGTGACTTTTCACTTGCATATCTACTGCAGCACCTGAGCCTTGGAGCCAGGCAGGAAAAGTTGGGTTAAATGGGATATTTATATAAAGCAATAAATCAAAATGCTCATGGCTTGAGTGCAAGAAGTGATGCTCTGTCTAGCAAAAAGCTACAGGCAACATGCGGATAATGAGCACAACTGTTTTCTGAAACTTCTGTGGCACACTGAGGTGCTGTTATTACACACTTCCCACATGTGGAGACAGTACTTTGAGGGCTGTAGTAGCTGTTCTAATGTGAGATATATCAGTTTTGAAGCACCTTATTTTTCTGCAGTGTCCTAGTGGAGGCTGCTCAGCTTTCTCAATAGTATCAGTAAATGAATGAGCTGTTTATGAAATAGTCACAGATTAGCCCCATACTAGAAAAGGTTTTGGCTTGTTTCTGCATAAGGCAAAACACATGCACTCAGTAGTACCAAAATATTTCAAGAAATTTTTCACAGAATTGGTCACTTTTAAAAATCACTCACAACAAAGTCAGTATTTTTTGGCATTTTTGAAGCAAAAAATAATTTGAAAGGTTTTTTTTTATCTTGGAAAAGCCTAATTTCATTAAAAGTAAGTTAAAATATGCTACAAAAGAGGTTTTAAAGGTTTTGCAGTTTGTCAAAAGTTTTAACATCATTTCATTAAAGATCAGGCCAAATTCGACAAACCTGACTATTCAGCAACTTAAGGCATTCAAACCTCTAAAACTTCAAATTTAAAACCAGCAACCCACAACACCCTTCCACATCACTGTTGCTCCCACAGGTGCTGAAAAGCAGTGCTACTCCTGTAACACAAGTATCTATCCTAGCGTCTACAGGCAAAATTCCTCCATGGGTCCTTTTTGCTGTTTTGCTGGTTGTCACCTCAGGGCTGCACTTCTGGTACTGAAGTGTACTTGTTGGGTAAGACAAGTCAGTAAGGATCAGCCTGGAACCAGAAAGTGTGTTGGTTATATGAGAAACCTATTTCTCCAGTGTTCCATCCATTGAACAAAACAGAGCTTTCTTTAGTGTTTCTCAGGAAAAAGCCTTATGACTTACATGGTCACAAGGAGCCCTTCCAAAGCAGCCGTTACTTGCATTCCTGGGGGAGCACAGGAGCTGTGTTTTATACCTTATATGATCCTGCTGAGGTTTTTACACCTGTGTATTAGATAACCAGCTTAGACATTGCCATTTAAAGAAAGCCCCTACTTGAAACAAAAGATTTAAAGCCCCCAGAAGGATTGTCAGGCAGCTCAGCACACTGATGTATTCCCCTGGCTTTCTTTCTCCTTTCCTGTTCTTTGTGCACACTTATCTGCCTTTCCATGGCATCCACATGGCTGTGCAGTAATACTGCAGGTGAAACCAGAGGCAGTGGAAAGGGAGGAGTGAGAACTGGGGGTGACCCCCAAGGATCCAAGCAGCCTCACTACTTCTGCAGTAGAGCCACGTGAGATGATCTAATACAGCTTTAACATGTGCAATATGCATTGTCTGTATTTTTAAGTGTGCTTTATTTAGGTCCAGGCAGCCAGAGAAGGGAAATGAGTTTCAACAAACAATAAGAAAGGATAGACATCTAAAAACAGATTCTTTCCTGGGTTGTACTATGCCACTCCATGTTCCTGCAAAACCTCAGGGTTTTCATGTGAAGGCAAAACGATGGATGTAGCATCACCACTGCTCATGTTTGGGTGTGCAGCTTCCGTGATGCGGCTGGCAGCCCACGTTACCTTGCATCCTGGGGGATGTGATCTACACATGCGCCTCAGCAACCCATGGAGGAGAGTAGAGAAGCAACATGAAACATTCCAGCAGCTGCTGTCATGAGGCTTCACAACAGCTTTTCAGATCAGCAATGTTCTTGCTTTTGGCCAGCTAATTCACCGTTTTATCATTAATGAAAAATTTCCTGTAAAATATTAACCGATAGACTTTTTTTTAAATGGACTTTTTCTATGAAAGCTCCAGAGCTAATGCTCCAGGCAGCATCAAAACCATCAAGAAGCTTAGGTCCTTCCTACACTGTAAACACCAGTGCAAGCTGAACTACCGAGTTGTTCCCACAGCTTCAGTGAAAGCTTAATTTTTATAGCCTTTGAGCAAAGATGCTCTGCTCAGATCCTAGTCAGCACCCAGCAGAGGTGGGCTTGGCAGGGGGAGAGCAAGGGCCATGGGGAGAAAGGAGCATAAGCTGTGGTAGATCTTTGACCATGCAGCTCTATATCTGGCAGATTCAGTTGGCTTAAGCCAGGCCTTTAACCTCAGTTTCTAAGTCTTCCCCTGTGTAAAGGGAGAGCTGATCCAGGAATGCTGCACTTGGCTGGCTTCTCTCATCTTCTCCAGTCAACCTCTTGAGGAATTTTATTACGGAGTTTTAGGAAACTCAAGGCTTTAAAACAAAAAACAAAAGGGAAGCAGTGCAGTTTTAGGGTGCAAGTCATTCTAGATAAGTCAGGTTATGACTTGGTAATACAAACAAGATGAAAGGCCTCTGAGAATGGAGCCTTGCTTTAATAAAGCTTTCCTTAGGAAATGTTTTGGCACAGGGTTTATCTGTTTGCTGCACTTTACCATTTTAATCTGAAAGAAGTCCAGTAATTGCACGGAGTCTGCCCTGGGTAATGAAGCTGCCTGCATGTTTCCACTGCTTGAATGCAGCCAAAATGAGTACATGAGCATTTGTATTGCAAAACAGTTCTGTGCTGTTACTAATCCCACCAAAATGCATGGGAGATTTATGGAGAAACATTTCTTGGCTGGTGCAGACTTGCTTGTGCCTGCTTCTCATTTCTGAGTAAGTCAAAAGAGAGATCACTTGCCTTTTGCTCATGCCAGTCTACTGAAATCCAACAATCCTTCATCCCATAGGGAGCCAGGGGCCAGTGTTCAAGCCTGGGTGGCTAATAGAGGAAAATCCATGCTGAATACCTCACCAGTGAACTAGGGAGAGGGCTACTGGGAAAGAGATTTCATTGCTCTCTGTTTTACCTTTATCTTCAGTAACATGACTGAATCTGGTAGGCTTCTGCTCAGTAGCTTTGATACTAATTTTCTATACATTAGATGTTTAGAGCTATTGCATGTGCTCAGCAGACCTGTGTATGAGCATTAAAAGTTTCTGGAGAAGCCTGAGGTTTTTTAATCCAAGAAAATTACAAACTTGGATCACGCATATCTTGAGTCTGTATCTGGGAGTAAGAATAGCTCCCTATCCTGTGTACAGGAAGGTACTTATGTCTCTGAATACAGAAAACTCATCCTCAGTGGTGTCAGCTGTGAACCGCAAGGCTCCTCTGGACTGGGCTATGTCTGCCAGGCACATGGGCTGGGCACAGTCTAAATATGTCCACAAATTAAATACACATTAAATAAGTATGTGTTTATTTGTTGTTATTTTTTGACAAGTTTCATGTCTGAAACACACTACAGCCTGAAACCCTACAGGTAGAAAAGCTGTCTGTTCTCATACATCAGGCAAGTGGAGGCAAGTAGGGAGAAATTCACCTCTAGGAAGCTTGGTGGGTCTTTCTAAATTCACATGCAAGCAGAGAAAGAGGTGCTGCAGGACAAGGAGCTCTTCTTTATTGCTTTGTAGTAATGAATATTTCTATGGCCATAAAGTCTTTACCTTTGTGGGTTTGTGTTGCTATTGCTCAGTGTGCAGTTTGGAATATCTCAGAGTGTTGAGCAGACAGTCCATCAGAATGGTACCTTGTAGAAAGGGCTTTTTGGAGCTGCTGCAGGGTAAGTCTTTGAGCTAACTACCACCAAAAGAAATTCAAACTGAGGGAAGTGTTGGATTTAAGTACTGGGACTTAAGTAATTTAAGGAGCAGGGATCCTTTTGCACAAAGTTGAGACAGGCCTTGAGTAACCGGGGGGTTGTAGGAATGTGCTGCTTGCAAAGTGATAGACCATGGCAGAAAGCATCTGCTTCTTAGGCTTGTACTAGGGACTGAGTCAATTAACTTTGGAAAGTGCTACCACAAGGAAAGATGCTCACTGCTCTTTTCCTATAAGCACTGGATGGTTCTGACCTTTCACTCCCTATCAAAGCTCTCATTAATAGGCAAGTGCTGGCTATTAAAGGCACCCAGAGTAGCTATGTAATGAGCACAAAATGCCACAGCAGGAGCCCATCAGTGGTGGTTATTAGCTTGAGGACCGACCTTACACCTCTCCCTTTTCTGTTCAATCCTGGTCCTCACAGCCGACAACTTCTTGTATATAACAAGAGCTTTGTGGTTGCTAAGGAGAGCCCACCCCCACAGAGAGGAGGAGAACATGTGGAGAAGAAGTAGCAAAGACCATTATCATCATTTATACGGCAATGGGAGACTGGCAGCCAAGTGCTGTTGGCAATAAAGCTTTCAGCTGCTCTGGGAAGATTGAGAGGGTTCTCATAATGATTCCCAGACATCTGCTTCACAGCAATTTCTTGAACTCATTCCCTTTCTGGATTGCTTTCCCCCTCTGTTTTATTGCCCTTCTAAAGGGCAGGGGCTACCAAATGGGCACAAGGTGGACTCTCAGAAACAGGTCTGGAAGGGGCCACTGTGTCCCAGGCACACAGTTGCTAGTGGAACTCGGGAGGGCACTGATCCCCTGACTTAGCTCCAGTCCTTGTGCTGGGACCTCCAGTCATCCATCCATTTTCACCTTGGTTTTTCCAGCTATCTGACAGGGGCACTGCCTGTCTCCTGGTCTCTTCAAGCTCTGGGCAGTGTAGGCAGGAGAGGCAGCAGAGAAGCTGCCCTGCAGCAGAAGAGAGCTGATACATTCATTACGATCTGCCCTTTTGCGAGGAAACCCTCACTTCCCATTTACCCAGCATCAGCAGTGACATTGCAGTTCCCCAGGAATGACACAACAGCCCATCTTCGTGCAGAGCAGGGATAGGGCCCAATCCACAGCCATCATTCCTTACTAGCTTGCTGTTTTTAAGGAACTAGGGCAAAGTTGAGAAGAGTAGCCTTCCCTCCCTCCCTTCTCCCCCCCTTCCCCATAAATCTACAACTGGGAAACAATCACAGCCATCTCCTTCCAAAAATGTGCAGCTCAGACTCATCTCTAGCTGAGACAGGAGTGACGTGAGGTTCCCCAAGCTGCAGCAGGCTGGACAGAGCAGATGGACTCCAGTTTTAACAAAGGCATAGAGAAGGGGGAGGTGTAGAGCCCAGCACACAATGGAAAAGGCTCTGGAGGAAACTCTGTAGCTAAGGATTCTAAGCAGATACCCTTGCTGAGGTATAATTGCTTAAATGCAGCTTGGCTGAAAGCTAGGTTTATACTAGGGATTTTTGCTTTCTGTTAACCACCTGGAAAGTGACATTCACTTCTTTGTCTCTTGTGTTCCTGGGTAGGGGTACAAAGTCAGAAATTTCTCTGATTAAGGACAGAAGTCCAGGCATGCAGACCTTATTTCCTGGTCACACAGAAAGGGACTCATGTGACTAGGCTGCAATTGCCCTGGCTTTTTGCCAACACTACCAACAGCAGAGTTTGACCCAGTGTCACCTTTCCACTATAACATGTTAAGTGGCTGTGATGCTTTGGCCAGTACAAAAGCCCTGGGGACTGCCTGGTTGCAGTATAGATCTTGGTGGGTATAGATCCCACCAACGGGCAGGGAGGGGACCATGGAGCATCCTGGAGGGGATACTTCCTCGTGGGTGGCTCTGTGCCCCTCTCAGCCCCTGACCTTACAGCCTGGGCTGCCAGCCCCAGGCCAGTCAGCACCAGGTGGAAGGATGGTCATGGGAACCAGCCTGAGGCCACTGGATGCTTTGGTACACAATAGCAGCCCCCTTTTAGGGTAGGGACAAGGCAGCCTGGGTCAGGGGTCAGAGAGCTCTGCCTCTGTCTGGTCTGATGACCAGATGTTCGTTACTGGAGTTGGCAGCGGGTTGGCTGCCAAAAGCTCTGTGGGAGAGGAGATGTCATTTGGGAAATAGTCTTCCTTCCAGCTGACACATTTGGGCTGGCAGTCAAGAATGTCAGCTGTCCCTAGGGCTCTTTTTAGCAGCTACTGTGGCCAAGAGAGGTGTGAAGACAGAGATATGTAGTCTTAATAGATCAGAGACCCAGTCAGCTTCAATTAGACCAGACAGATGACATCAGAGATAATGTAAAATAGTATGAGGCCTATCAGTGTATCAGCTCTGTGAGAGGGGACATGCAGCATTGGCAGGGAGAATAGGCTAGAATATCCTGTGGATCATTTTGACATAAGTTTTATGGGGCTAAAGACCATGGAAAGAAGTTAGTCTTCCCTTTAGGTTCTCTGATGTTTGGGGTATGTCATGGAAAAATAAAGTCCCCCTTCTGCTAACCATATCCTAATCTTAAATTGTTCCTGCTGCAGTTGCTGTGCCTGTATACTGGAAAGTTAGGCTGCCACAGAGCTCTGCAAATATACAGACCATCTCTGAGGCTCTTATAGAGTCTTTTGCTCTGTAAAAATGTATATGTGTGAAGATATTGATCTATCTAGTGCGGAATTGCAGACCTGAAAAGAGAGGTCTTGACTTCCCCTTCAGTGAGGTTCAGGATATTTTTGTTATCTACGTATTTATCCACTCCTCTTTAAATATTACCAAATATTTTATCTTAGTGTCTTCTCAGCTTTAGGGAATATGAACAAGACAGTGTTCATTTAGTGGTTTTCCTCATTTTCTGACAATAACTAGCAGGCACTGGTGCTTTTGGGAAAGATACCCTCCAAAAGTCTCCCTACGTGTCCTATTAAAGATTAGTTAAAACCCTTAAATGAGAAGTTTTAATAACATTTCAAAACAAGTTTACCATTCATCTTTTACAACTGTGGATATGCTTGTTATCTATAGAGAAATCCTTCCTTTTAGCATCTTGCCCTTTTTGTTTTGTTGAACAATACTATGGGAAATTAGTTTTCTAGCTTGCTCATACATTGGCTAGAAAAGTGTTCCCTCTGGTCCATTTTGAATCTGCCCCTTCTTTTTTCTTTACTTTTGTCTTGTGGATGAGCCTCTCATTCAAAAATTTTTCAAGATCCTTTCACAACCAACATCTACTCACCCCCAGGGACCTGCAGGAAAAGATGACAGGCCCTAGTGAAACCCATCTTTTGCATGAAGTGTGCTATGAAAATTTACAAGTGAAGGATTATATACGACCTGAGTTTTGTTGTGTGAAGAGTGCCAGCTGGCAGTGAAACAAGCTATTCTATACTCATTGCCCTGGAAAGCTGGACATTTTAGTTCACCAGAAAGGAATTAAAACCATCGACTGAAAGCACTCAGAGTAACAATAACATCCCAAGAGAGGGCAGGTAGCTGTGTTGGGGTTTTTTTGTAGAACATTGTACAGCTTAAATAACACCAACATAACCTAAAACACTAACATGAAATTAATCTAGATTTGTAATATAATCAAAAAGCTGATATGAATCAGAACAAGAGCTAAAAAAATCTCTGACACCGCTGAAAACAAGTTTCTGTTTAAATTGAAATGTTTTCACAACCCCTCCATCACTCCCTCCCTTCTTCCTTCTCTCCCTCCTTTCTTTGAACCAACTAGACATTTTTCTGCTGAGCAGTTTCCAGACAGCTCAAGATATTCTCTAGAGAAGGAAAACCTTACAGCTATGGCCAGTTTCAGCTGCAAACGAGAGCTGGGTAGCCTGCCCTCCTGTATAGGTACTGTCCCTGGCTCCTGAAATAGGGCAATATTCCTTGGTTTGAGTGGAGTTCCTGGGTGGTTTCTGTCCTAGGCGATAAGCAGAGCACGGAAGTGATTAATGTGGCATGAAATAATCTGGAGAAAACATGGCATGTGGTCTTTCAGTCAGTTAAAAACCTGCCTGAAATAGGTTTAGCAGCTCCTCTGTCCCCATCAGCATGAGACAAAGGTCTTCCCCATTCTTAAAAAACCTTGTATTGATTTAATTTAAAACACACGCATTCCCATGGACATGTAAGTGTCAACCCAGACTCTGCACAATCCCCTGCAGGTGTTATTCCTAGTCTAAGCAAATTACTCAAGGCCTGGTCTCTGTTATACTCTTCTGGTGGTGTTGAAAAGTGTTGTTAAAACCGACATTACGATCCTCTCCTCCATCCTTCCCCTGTTATTGCCTCTGACAAGGTGTTGCTCTGGAGCCTGCTCCTGAAAACCTGATGGCTGTTCATCAGGAGTGAGGAGACCATGGTGTGTGGAGAAACCTTCTTCTCTATTCATCTGAGAAAGGGCTTGTCATCTACCTCACCTCACTTGGATGCCAGGTGGGGCCTAGGAAGGCCAACAAAATGCTCTTGTTAGGGTACATGTATCTGCTCTTCTCAGTAATTCTTTTCCCTACAGGACAGCCAGGTGGAAAGCATGCAGCCCCAAATTCACAGAGAAAAAATTATATCAGCTCCTTGGTTCCTGTGCCAGACAGGCAGAACAAGACTGCAGAGCTGCGACTGCCCTGCAAAGATGTGGCAGGGAAATGCAGAGCCCCAAAATGAAAATTGACTCCCATAAAAGGAGCCAGCATCACCTTAGCTTGGTTCATGTCCCTCCCACAGGCAGTGTATGGTATTTTTAGTTAAAGTCATTTTTGAGAAATGTTCCTCCTGAGGCTTTTTGGCAAAGAAGATTCTACAACGACCCCAGACAGATCTTTCCTGGTGTGTCAGTAACCATGCTCTAGAAAGATTTTCCTGATACCTAACCTACAATCCCTTCGCTGCACGCTAAGCACATCAGGAGCCTATAACTTCCGTCTGTCAATGGGCTCTCACTGACCCCCGAGGTCCTGATGGAGGGGCACAAAGAGGCCGGACTAGGGACCCTAATCAGAAATGCTCATTACTGACGCCACTGCGAGAGGGTTTTCTCATTGTTATTTTTTTCTGGCACAGAACAGCAGGGCAGACGGGGGCCATGCAATGCCCCTGAGCATTGGGAGATTTCTTACCAATACCAGCAGGAGAGGTATGGGGATCAGGAGTCAGACACAAGCCTTTGTCTCTTACCTGCCCCAGAGAGTCAAGTTTCCTTCCACATTATAAGTATTTATTGTTTCAGATGAAGGATGGTAGAGGTCACAGGAGAGGGGGAACAGTGAGATAATAAAGGATAATATTGCTTCCAAAAGCGTGTCTGGTTTTTCCAACAGTATTAGCTACTCTAATAAAAGATGTTATCTCTCCCTACAAACCTTGACTAGCCTATATCCTTTCATCACCGCTTCAACAATGTTACTACTGCAATAAAAATATTTGCAGGCAAATGAGCCTCTGGTTCTTTAGTGATGGGTTGCATCAGCAACTGGAAGGGAAGCCTCCACAGCGAAATGTTCTTCTACAGCCCTTTCAGGCAGCTCTATTCCCAGAAGAAACACAGCCAATCTGACATACACTGGATTAGGAAAGCAACAGTGATTTGATATTTGTTGTTGTTGTTGTTGCACCTCTTGTGTTTACATAAGAAAGGAAGAAGGAACTGAGGGATAGAGGGGAGCTGGTCTATTGCTTTCAGCATCAGGCCCAGCTTCTGCCAACATGGGCTGTTCATGGAGCTACAGTCTAAGCAAATATCTAAGCACATGAGCTGTGAGGGGAGGAATGAATCAGGTTCTGTGGAGGGTACAGTAATTCCATTGGAGATCCTCACTGGTTTACTTCTGAGTACCCTACAGGATTGCTCTTATTTAGAAGTGGCAATGGGACCATTGCAGCTATAGCTGATAAAGATGTGCTTCTTCCTACAAACCCGCAGCAGTACAGGCTTGGTGCTCAGGAGACCTCTGATCAGTCTTGGTATATTAGCCATGTGGGGATTGTGTTGCATGGGTTAAGGGGCAAACAGGAAATTCAGGTTTGAGATTAGAGCTATCCAAACACCTCTGGAATTTGATGGGAAACAATTCCTCTATGCTTTCTGCTGACACCAGATCTTTCTTCTCTAGTTTAAATTCTAAGAAGGGTTTGTGCTAGAATTTACCCACCTATAGAGCAGGTTTTTATTCATCTCTTCTCTGAAAAGGAAGCATTGAGGAAATAGGAACTGTACAAATGGACTGAAGTGGACTCTGTATGACTTAAAGGTTCAGCTACAACCTAGTTTCCTGAAGAATGTTGTGCTAGGGCAAGTGTCACCAGTGGTAGAGCTTTACTAAGTTTTGGCTTAACGAATTAATTAAGGTGACTTCAAAATATGTGGCTTTTGTTTCTCAGGAGAATATGTTTTAATGCCCCATTCTAAAGCAAACTTGGGACCATGGTGACTGGTGTTTCATTTCTTTAAAGGAAGAAAAGTGCCAGAAATGTAATGAATCATTGCTTCTGGGCAGAGAAACTCCCATACGTCTGGGGGTCAACATATTTATTGAAAAGAGGAAGTATTTTTCATTTTGGGTCTTTCTTTTAGCAGCTGTAACAGAAAGTCAGTTTTCCACAAATCTCCCCTTCCTTCTTCTTTGACTTTACTTCCCAGCACTCTCTAATGGGAAGAGCAAACCCCACTCCAAGAAAATGTATGAAACAGTTAATGTATGCTCACTATCCTGAGTGCTTGGAAGCTAAGAGCCAGTCACACACATCAGGTCTGAACAGGCAGTCAGAGACCCATATACCAACTTTGGAGGACAAAATCCTTTCCCAGAAGACCATGGTAAGAAGAGTTAAATGCAGCTGCTACTATTCTGACTTAATAGATGTCCTTACACAGACCACTTGAGTCAAGATTTGTTTCCCAGCAGAGATGTTTCACCCCTTGGTTATAAGGCCATTGACCAACTTTTCCCAGTCAGGAAGCTCCAGTCATCTGTTTGCAGCTATCTAATGATAGAGAGGAAGGGCACATTTTAATTGGAACATTTGAACTCAATTTGAACTCCACAAAGATTGGTGAGGTTCAAGATGCTGGCTCAGGTGCTGTTCATTTTACAGAGCAAACACCAAAAGGAAGTGAGAGAGAGAGGGAGAGAAAGATCCTAATAAGGGCTGTGTAGACAGGAGTTTGACTGCATTTAAGGGACCCTGGTGGGCCATCATAGCTTTGGGTGACTTATCTCTTCCTGACACATGCTGGAAGCTGCTCACATGCTAGGTTTTATTTTTAAAATTGAATGATTCTTAAATATGAAATGGATCTAAGTGATTGTTGGGGGCCTGCAAGGGGGCTGGAAGATGGAAACATATTGTGAATGGGTTCAAGCACCAAGTTGTTCCAAACTTCAGAATAAATGTTCCTGCAAATGTTCCCCAAAGCGTGTTTACAGAATCAGGCTCTCACCTTGAAGGCTTGATGGAGTCCCTGAACTGTGTCATTAGTTCTTTAAAATTCTTTGCTGCTCTTAGGCTTTGAAGTGGGGGAATTAATCATGACAGGCCAGAGCATGGTGACATAAACGGACTTCACATTTTGCTGATGAGACAGCTGTCACAACACTGTGCTGATTTACATCCAGACAACAGTTACATGGCTCCTTCCTAATAGCAGTCAAGAGACCTGACAACAATGTTCAGCCCTACAAGTTGGTTTGCTTTAAAATCTCAGTGGAAGTGAATGGAGCAACTGTGGAGCAAAATCAGTGTCAGTGCACAGAAACTCAGGCTTGGAGTTACGCAGTATTCCTCATTTTGCAAAGTACCACAGGGACTGAGACATTGCCCTTCTCAGTACCACAGCTTGAAGTGAAAAATCCACCTACTTTCACAGGTCTATCTGCAACAGCCTATTAAGCTATTTCATTTGGACCCAGAAGGGGAACTTGCTCCACTTGCTTGACAGTGGATCAAACTGTGGCTTTTCACATAAGGAATTTATTATTCCAGAGATGCAATTAGCCAACTAAAGGGCTTCCTGATGAAGTGTCCATTCTCTATACCATATGTATTGGAATCCTGATGCAATATTTAAAGAGGACCTCCCTTCTCCTCTGTTCTACAGAAACAGTCCATGGTTTCCATAAGGTCTTTTTCAGTTTCTACTACTTGAAGTGGGTAGAGAATCAGAGCCACAGACTTCATTTGAAATGGATCTTTACCAACATCACTTTGTGCACAGCTCCCTGACTCATTCCCACCAGCTTGGAAGAGCACGTCTGGACTTCCCTAGCGGCAATGGAAATTCATTCACTTAATCAGTGTAAATCCTATGAAATCCATTGCTGTGCCCAAACTAAGCCAGGAACATGACTAGCTAATTTTATTCTGTGAATGAAACTGGGCTCATCATGGCAACCAGCCCAAGGTTTTTGTATATGTCTCAGCTACTGACTGCCAAAGCTGCATCTTGGTACTGAGCTGCATCTGCTGCACATGAGGCCTGCCTTCCTGATGGTATGATTGCAAACACTAAAGAGGTGGTTTCATCTTCAGTAGCAAAACTGAGGGAAGAGTTTCTGAGCCTTGCCTGCATCTGGGCTCTCTCAGGGGTGCTCAGGTAAAACCACCACATAGCTTGTATCAGTAAAATTACCCATGTTACCAAAACAAATCCATTGTTATTAGGGCTGAAACCAAAAGCTGCAATGGCAGGGGAGTGAGCAGACCTCAGGCTTGTTTTGTTGCTAAATAAAATATTAACACTTCACTCCTGAAGAGCACAAAGCAGGGAAGTCTCTGCATTTGAACTCAGAAGAGACTCCAACTTGCTGCTGGATGCTCCCTGGTCTACAGCTGCAGGAGGACTTCTTACTGGGTGATGGAGTGTAGTCCAGTTGCACAGTACAGGCTTACCACTGTTACAGTGGTTTATCATCAAATGACCAGAGTCATCCTGTGTGAAAGCAAAGTCAGAGCCTCTGTGGGCAGTCCTAGCTCAGACATTGTGAGTGACTAGGCTGTGCAGGACTGTGTTTTGCTTTGCCTGTTAATAGGTGGCAGCAGTTGTATTTCAGGTCTTAGGGCTAGATTATGTCCCTCATCTTGGAGGTGGGATTTGGAAAACTGAACTGCAGCTGAAGTCAGCTATAAATTTAGCTGTAGAAGTGCTGGATTTATGGCAGTATAAATAAACTCCAAACCCGTCCCACTGCAGTGTCTGAGAGAGTGGGATCCATGTGTAGGTCTGAAAGTGTAGGAGCCTCTTGAGGTAAGTTTTAAGTGAAAGACAGCCAACTGCTATAACCTACTGCCAGGAGTCTGGAGAGTGGCAGTGATAGCTTATTCATGGTGACAATCTCCTGCAGCCACATCTGCCCTCCTTCTGCGAACAACCCCACATGCTCCTTTCCTCAAACTCTGGGCTTCGAGTTGACGCTTAAGACACTCTCTTCTGCCTAAGTTCACGAGCTATGCAGAGTAGGCAATAGCCTTTGGTCATGTGGGGGTTTTTCTTTTGTCTATTGAAGAATCTTATCGAGAGAAGCACCAGAGTGAAATCTGGGTGCTGCTGAAGTCAGTGATTAAACTGCAAGTGCCTTAACAAGGCCAAGGATGCAGCCTATAAGTTTCTTCTGCAGTACCAGTAATGAATAGCAGATACTGACTTTGAAGTCACTTTGCGCATTGATGGCATAGAATCACAAAAAATGTTGTCACTAGTAAGCAAAAGCCCTCAAATACCTGAGCAAGGTTGTAATAATTAAAGTCTTCTTTACATCCACATCAGAATGGAGATATATTGAATACATGAGCTAATCTGGTATTTGAAGCTAATTAATTACATCTCGTTATACATTTCAGTGGAACCAGGACTTGCGCCAATATCCTGGGGAAAGAGGGAATATGGCTGCGTTGCTTTCTTACCCCTTTGCTGAAAGAAAACAACAGATTTTAAAATTAGATGTCACATATTCCTTAGATATATTGTGTAGTTTCCCTTTCTCCCTCTCTGCCCGATTGGCTACCTCTTCCAGAAGTTTAGCATTTCATCCAAGACACAAATACCCTGAAAGCAATAAGTAAGTTCTAATGAAGAAAGCAAATATCTAAGAGCTGTGGGATAAATTAGGCTGTGGTTATGATGGGCAAACCAAGTAAGGCAAGGGGCAGAACTTGGCCATGTATCTGAAATCAAGTAGTTGAATCTACAGTATTAGAAGTTGGCTCAGCATGAACATGTTTCTTAAATAAAGCAATTATAGATATGCTAAAGGAAATGAACAAGGCTAGCCAAGATAATCAGCAAAGTTCCTTGAGCCAATATCCCATATCGTCCTAAGACAAACTTAAACAATATTTCTATTTGTTGTTTCCCAAGTCTCCTGATAGTCCCTATCAAAAGGCAAGAAGAATTAGAGAAAAGGACTAGAAAACAACTCTGTAACAGTTGCAAGGGCAGCATTTTGAAACTGGATCCTTCAGTACAGTCTGTACCAGCCTGAAGTGGACAAGTTTTGAAATAAATCGGAGAAACCGCATTCACCAAGAGGCATCAAGTGGGCTTTGGGCATGGGGACAGAAGACTTCTACATGCACTTGCAAGGGCCTGGTGAAGAGTGAGAACAGATACTTTGCCGCTGTGTACAGAAAGTTGAGCAGAACAGTTGCTTCTGCTGAATGGAGTCAATATTTCTTGCTCCATCTGAACTGAATGACAGAGAATGGCCGAGAATGACATGTCCATGTCCTGCAAGTGTAAGTAACTGGCTTTTTCTCTATGTCTGTCCTGGTCCCTTGCTATAAATGAAGAATATTGCAAACTGGAGTCACAGTACATTTGTAACTAGGGAACACAGAAGAACAGACCTGCCAAAATGTGTAAACATGCTGGTGTAAAAGAAGGCACAAAATAGGTTCCCCTTTGGTTTCTAAAAGAAAGCTCCCTCATTAGAAAATTGTATGCAATGATTAGTATGGCACAAACCCAACTGTACCAGTGCTGCTGTCTTCCAGATGGGCCATTAAATCACTTGCAGTTATTAAAATACCATGGCAACTTCTGCAAGTGCAGAAATGCTCAGTGTAGCACCGTGGCCAGATTCCAGCTCGCTGTGCTTCACCCGTCCTGCTTCTTCAGTCTCATGTGCTCAGCAGCATTACTCCACTCCAGCTGTCCTCCTAAGGCTGCAGCTTGAGCACTGGCAGTGCCCAGCACCCTACAGACCCTGCAAGTCAGGCTTTCACCAGAGCACATGTAGTCCCTGCAGCTCAAGGCTCACTCACATTAACTTTCTCTTTGCAGGTGCATAAGTCAGAGAGCCCAAGAGCCTGTAACAGATGAGGCATTTGAGAAGAAGCAGCCCTCTGTGGACAGGAAGCCCTCCAGTGCCAATTGCATCTTCCCTGAGGTGTTTTTCACCCCTGAAAGCATGGAAGGAATGCAGCATGCACTTGCTGGCCAGAGCCAGCAGTACCATGTGTAACAATAAAACAGGAAGCAGTTTCACATGCACAGAGTTGTCCCAGGCAGGTCCATTGCCAGCTCCTGGGTGGCCATCATAGTGTTAAGCCACTGTCCTCTTTCCAGTACACTATGTCTGAGACAGTTGCCAGAAGGACTGATGTCCCTACTGTGACCCCCAAAATCTAACTGTATTGTTAGGTTTGGTTAAATCACTCTATTGTGAAGGCAAGAATAATTTCATACACATGTTCAGTGAACTCTTCTCTTGGGTGGTGTCTGAGTTAACACTGGGATGCCATGTGCTATACAAACTTCTGTAAGTGTTTGTACAGGGTGTCTATAAATGTTTGCATTTCCTCTTGTTTTTGAGTCAAACAGGCATAGATATTCAACCCTGGCAGCAACCCTGCTTGCTTATAAGCACAGAATTCCCATCCCAGACTTACTGGGATGCACGATGCCTCTGGCTGCAGCTGCCTGTGGCAGACCCAAGGGATGGGACCGGCTGTGGATGCCTCCAGCTCTCCTGAGGATTCTGTAATCCTCCAGGAGCTCCAAGAACTCGGCTGATATTTCCTTTGCCTCCCTCCTCCATTATTCTTGGTTCTTTCTGTCCCCACAGCTCATTCACACTGGGGCAATGGTGCAATAAGGAAACGCTACCACAAAACCTCCAAGAACAATTTGTGAAATGAAATATCCATAAAGGAATCCAGAGATATAGCACCAGAAACAAAATATTAATTCACTGAAACCCCAATTTATTGCCAAGTCGCAATAAAACCGGGACTGATGTCCTCTGCGCATCAGCTTAAGCCAAGGGAAATGTTATCATTGTTAGACATAATACTCTCATCCTGTGACTTGTTTTTCCCTGTGTGTCTACTGAAACTGCTACATTGAAGATGAAAAATCCAAGTTTTCCCTTTTTGCTAAATGCAGTTGTTGCTCACCACAGGACACACATGTTCCTCACAGACACAGGAGCCCAGTGAAAGCAGATTTGCCCTAAAGAACACTATCAAACTCCTTGCTTCTCAAACCCAGCTTACTGATTCAACATGCAATGCAATGAGCCTAAACTAAGGACCCTGACAACATACAGTGAAAAACGAAAACCAAGCCCATGCACAACACTAGCCACAGCTCGGGCGTTTCTCCCTGTTGGGAACCTCTCCTCATTGCTAGAGTGAGAGCATTTCTGTGTCCTGCACATTGCAGTCTCCAAGTGATACTGCTACACATTAATTGGGGCCCTGAAGGTATTCCTTTCCTTTCCTGAGTAGTAAATTATAAAATTAAATAAACTGGCCCACAATAAGTTTTTCCTCTCTCCAAACCAAATAGCTCAGAAAACAGTGCTCCTCAATCAGACCACACATGCAAACCTCTCGATTTTTTGGTTTGTCTTGCAAATCTAGTTCATTTAGCCACAATAAATACTTGGAACCCTACCAGCAGTTGCATTGGTCAGACTGCAGCAGGTTTGTAAACAGGTATGGCTCAGTAGTCTCTACAACTTGTCTTTCTTAAAGAACTGCTACAACTTTCTGTGGTAACATTAGTTCTGTTTTTTTCCTTGTTAAAGCCTGTTTGCTGACTTTGATCATGAACCTTCTGTGTCAAGCCAAATGATAAGGATAATGAAGCAGAAATACACCACACATACATATTTCTGGGCGACAACGGATGGGGCAGCAGGATGACAAGACTGAGAGCACTCGTGCAGGACTGTACCATTACTAGAAATATTTTCTGGACTGTTTGAAACACATCAGCACCCAGGAAAAGAAACAAGGCAAGTGTCACTGTGCTCTGGTATCCTCATCTTGTCACAGAAAATGAGAAAATGTTCTACCCTACAATGAGCTAAAAACTAGAAAGGACCTTTGGATGTTTGGAGTGTTTTTATGTAAGGTGTCTAAGGCACAGTGGCAGAGTACGATATGTACAACACAGGTTATTATCAGATGTATGCAACTGAAAAATTATCCTGACAAAATACAGCCTTATCAAAACCAGAAGCTCTCTGAAGATATCAAATGTTAGGAAAGTTAAATTTCCCAGATGGAAACTGAGAAGAGAATCTATGTTGGAAAACCAGTTTAGTGATAATTTTTGACTGAGACATACACCCTTCTGGCCCCATATCTGAAATCTGAGCTTTATCTGGAGCTAAGGTTTGGAGCAGGCAGGGTTTCAGTTTTCCTCCTTGCCCACCCCTCATTTTCACTCTCTTCCCTCCCTCCTCCTCCACTAAAAGAACTTAAATAGTGCAATTGGGTGAAGATGGGAAAACCCAGCCTGTGTAAATACACCTACTATTTCCGAGAAAGGGAGACTCAGAAGATAGGGGCATGTCTGAAGAAAAGAGTATTAATAGACCAGAAGCAGAGAAACTTAAGCAAATAGAAATGTTACAGAAAGGCTGGAAGGCCCCTAAAATCACAGAAAACAGAGAATTTCAAGACTAGTCTGGTCCCAAAATTGAATAATGTGGACTTCTTGATTAAGCAGGCCCAGAAGCTATGTTTATTTTTCAGACCACCTTCTAAAGTGAAAAGCAAGCATGCGTTTCTACAGAAAAAACAGAGATGTTTGAAGGATGAAGTGTTTCAAGAGAGGATTTTTTTGCTTAGGATGCTCACGGGGAAGTGAAGGAAGAAAACCACAAGCTTTCAGCCTGGCTCTTGTCCTCTCCTTTGGTCAGCAAGGTTTGGTGTAGGGTAGACACACCAGCATGCACCTCTCCTCTCACCTGAGGTGAAGTGCAAGAGCCAGTATGAGCTGGGTGATGCTGCAAGAGGTTTCCAACTGGGGGAAGGTGTCAGGCCCTCCTGGGTAACAGCATCCGAGCCAGCTTTGCTAATCCACTGCTGCCCTTGACTCTGTCCAGAGCAAAGCCTCCAGCACAGTCCCAGTGGGGCTGGTGCATGTGAGAGCTCCATCATGTACAGATTTCACTAAAAGAAACACAAATTAAATATGAAATGTTAACACCAGTCCCTGAGTGGCTCAGCTGCAATGGGTCTTGCAAGCACAGCTCAGCAAATATGCCAATTAGACCCTGCATGTTATCAGTGAAAAAAAACAATGATCTTTCACTGCAACCCTCTGGCAAAAATAACCTGTGCTGATCTCAAGCACATGCAATAAAATACATGGGTTTATTTTTTTTAAATAGCACCAGAATGAACTTTTACTTTAAATAAAACAAACAATTTGTAATGGTCCTTTCCCACCTTCAGTCCCTTTGGCCTTTTTTCTCCCCTTTCCTCCTTGGTCCTAGACATTTTACAAACACTTGTAAATAACCATAGCCAGGCCAAACAGAGAGTCATTCTTCATTCTAAACAGGACGTCAGGGATGGTGAAAAAACAATGTAGCTGGAATGCATTTTACAAAGGTGGAGGGAATATAGGACTCATTCTGTGTCTGGAAACAGATGACGGGTGTTTGTTTTTAACGCAGTATGTTAGGGAACAGATTAGATAATAAGTTCCTAAACAGAAGACCTCATGCTCCACCAAAGCTGAAATAAACTTTGAAGAGATCTCTCAGTGAACTCTGTCTCCTTCTGGGCCCTCGCAGTACCGTGAGGTCAGAGCTGCAGGGATGGATCATTTCACATCATTTGCTCAGTCAGTCACCGGGCAAGTATAAACAACCTCTGTACCCTCCCCTGATTTGATCAGGAATAGTAGATCTGGTATTCTGGTCTTTCTGGAGAAGTTAATATGCCATTGCTGCAGCTGTGCCTGCTCTGATCAGCCGTGCATTTCTAATAGGATGTGTACAAACATCAGCCTGCCTTGCAGGAAATACATGCAGGTTTTCTGATTATTATTATTATTGTAGGAATCCTATTTCCAGGTGAGACTTAAGAAATTTTCTTTCAGAGAAGGCAAAGTCTCACTGACGTTGAGGTTTTCTTTAGTATATTACAAATTGCATCGAACCGTAATCATTAGAACTGCATTAACACAGCTTGGCCCAAAAACATTTCTGCATTTTTTTTGAGAAGCAAGCCACAATGAAAGAATTAACATGGATCAACCAGAAATATTCTGATCACCTTGAAGCATTTAAAAAGCTCTGCTGAGTCCTTCCAGTGCAGGTCATTTTATTAACTGGCAATACAGTTTTGAAAAAAAAAAAAACCAAACCAAAAACCAATGAAAACTGAAGCCTGTCCAGCAGTATAGCTTATTGTTTTCAAAGTTATGGTTGCTTGTTAGCTTTGGATGAAAAATAAAAGCAAACTGAGTTATATTCCTGATTCATTAGTGGGCTTAGTTCCCTGGAACTTTATTTAACAACAAATATAATAAATCCATTGTTTTTTAGACTAACAGTTAGATGAGTGGTTCTTCTGTTGAGTTAGTAGAAATACTTTGCACAGAGCATCCCTCCACCCCCTCACTTTCTCTTATCAAAAATGGATCTGTTTCAATATTATAAACATTTTCACTGAAATAGATTATTTCCAGTGGGATTTTCCACAGAAGACACAAAACAAAGTGAAGAAGGCCCACAGCATTTTGTACAGGGTTGACACAGTGCCTGGTGTCTGCACTAAACCATGGGAGCCTTACAGGGCACACTGTGCACCCCTACCCAGCAGCCTCTTTTGTGGCCCAGCCCATGCTGAAGGACAAAGGGTGGCAAGGGGTGCCCACGAGACCTCAAGGGCCATGGGGCACCACAGGCCCTTGTGGGAAAAGGATATGCCAAGAATAAGGTCAAACCTAGAACTGAAGGCAGCCTTTCAGCATTTCTAAACCCATGATTTTCTTTAACAAATAAACTCAACTAAGTTTTATTTCAACTGCTTGTCCCAGCTGTTTGTTTGTCCTTAGTGCTGAAATTACATTTTTCCCATGGGAAGGACATTATATTTTTCTGTACCCTTTAGTGTCAGTCACTCCCCTGTCCTAAATTTCGTTGAAACACCATAAGCATAACCTTGAACACCTTTCAGAACCTCTATTCATAATACTTTTTTTTCTTTCACAAAGTGCTTACATTTTCTATGCATCTGCTGAATTCCTACCTGCATCACAGCAATGCATATCAAATCAAAATAAGGTGGTCCAGTTTGACAAATATAAACTGAAGTCACCACAAAAAAAGAAGGAAAAAAAAAGTATGAGAAGAGAAAGTTTAGATATCAAATAATGACCATTTCCTGATTTTCACACCTATCTTTCAGAACTTTACAAGCAGAAAATCTCTGCTCACTTTGACAGTATCATCTTAAGCTGCTGCAGATGAGATTCACATGGCCTATATTCTACTTGATTCTTTGGGTTTTAGTGTTTTTCCTATCAGCTTTCTCTGGGCCCTCTAATGTGCTTTGTCCATAGAAACCCTCAGGCTGAGAAGCTCAGGTGGAATTTGGGAAGAAAGCTTTGATTAATTAAAGATTTCTGCAGAATGTCTGCTTTCCTTGGTAGTTTTGTTTGTGATTCTTCCTGGTAGGCTCGAAACCTGAAACACCCTATTCTTGCTAGCAAAAACCTTGCAGTTGTCCCTTTTGCTAAATACTTGCTATTTCCCACTGAAAAATAGCTTCCAGTTATTTTATTGAAGATCACCATAAAAACTCTACTCTTAGTTTCTCTCTACTGCTTTCCCTGGAAATAGCAGGATAAGCTGATAAGAGCAGTAGCTCCCAGTGCCTCAGAAATACCACTGGCCATGGGGAGGAGAGAGCCAGAGGCCTGTGCTGGGAACAGGAGCTAAACAAGGAGTGGAGCACGGTGGTACATTGTTCATGGAATCACTCATTACTATGATGAAACACAGTAGAATGCCTCAATGTTGTGCTTGCAATTCACCTCCCATGACATCTTTGCATGGAGTCAAAAGTAGACAGGGAAGGAGCAGAGGTTAGGTAGGGCCCTTGATTTAGCATCCTGAACTCCTGAATGGAAAAGCAGGGGGTAGAGAATAAGGATTTCCAAAGAGGAACAGAATGCTGTTATTTTTGGCCTTCTCAGAATTTTCCACAAAGTATACAACTTTCAGCTGAGTAAGCGTCAGGAGCTCAAATAGGAGGCCCTGCTCCACATCAGACTTCTCAAAATGTTCACTTCTCAGGTTATTAAGTTTGGTCTTTGCCCTCTTGAGACCCATGAAATGAATCAATGTCTCCTGCCAACCACCAAGGGATTTGCTGCCTTCATGCCTCATTGAGACATCAAAAACTAACTAGTGAGGTGAGAGTTTCTCAGACATAGATTGCACAATACTCCAAACACTAATGCTCTATGTACAGAAAAAATATCCTCAAGGCAGATCTCTTCACACTGACATCGATAACATTTTCTAGCCACTACTGATCTTTAATATCCCGGTTTATTTATAAAGACCAGCACAAGTAAATGTTGTTTTGCCTGCAAAATATTGTATGCAGGCAGACAACTGCATTTTGGCAGAAACTGTGTGAAAATGCCAAAATCCTTAATTGGTACAGGTACTGTACAGATTGAATCCTCTCAAAAATGCTAGTGTCATACACAAGAATAGCTTATGGCCATCGGTGTAAGTGTGGGACAACTCGGTGAAAAATAAGCCTCAAGTCTTGGGTATTCTTCAAAATCTTCTTCTTTGGGAAAATGTTACTTATCCCTCGTAGCATGAGAACTGTGCAGAAAAAGTCAAGTTAGTGTTGATATCTCTCTTGAAACCTAGCAATGATGAAGGTCTGTCAGCAATTTCTCTTGCTGCAATTTGTGAATCTGAAATAATCTGGCACCAATGTTGACGTTTAAAAAAACCCTACACAGGCTGCACAAATCCAGTGTTACCTTCCAACATGTATAAAAACTTGCTAGAAGATGTTCAGAAGAAGTCATTCAATCAGTAAATTAGTGATAGCATTGTGATTAACGGTGGCTGGAAAAAAGCCAGAGGTTAACTGGGAATTTCCTCTTCCACATTGAGAGCTGCAAGGTTATGAACATTTGGTTTAATCTTTTTCACGAGCTTAGCAGAGCCAGGCAACCTTTCAGAGAGGGGTGATGGACTATGCACAATTAAACCACTGGACTCTTTCCATTAACTTTAAAAACTATCGGAAAACACTTCATATGGCTTGGCTTTCCATGGAAATTCTGCAGCATTCTCTCATTGATGTGTGTAGAACAGATATATTTTCCTCAGGAAACTTGTTGGCATCAACATCTGGCCCATGATAACTCCAGGAACTCTATCTAGAAGCCTTTGAGGGCTGTTAGCAGACCATAATTTCAGTCTCATATCTCACCCTTATCACTTATTACTTCCTTCAGAACAGGGGTTTGATTTCGAACTTGGACTTGCTGCAGACCAGTCCTGTTCCCCTAGTGTAGAAAACATCCTCCAACACCACCAGAATCTCAGAGCAGACACTCTTTAGCCACCATTCTAATTTATATAGCCTCCTACCACACTGATCAGTGTCTCTACTGTGAGTTTATGCAGATATCCATCACCATGCTTCTGTGGCCACACAAATTGCTCCATCTACTCCATGAAGGTGCTTGCTGTATAGTTCACAGTGAGTTGAGATAGAAAAGCTCCAAACACTAGCCTATCCGGTTTCAGGTACACTTGTGAGTCCATTTGTGATGAGGCAGAAAAGTGTATGTGCAGTGATATTTTAATTCATGAATATCTGAACTCAAATCAAGTGCCACCCTGAAAATGCAGCCTCCCATAGTAACATTTACATGTTACAGGTTACTGTCTTGAGTATCAGCTATTGGACATAAACAGTGAAGACACCAACTTCACACTACTTTATCTTTCATTAATTTCACCTATCTTCTGCAACAATGGTGAAGGAAAGCCAGGAAGCAGTTAGGCTGCTTTTTACTTAACATTATCAGAGCAAATCTACATTTTCCTGTTAACTTCTAGAAAATCATCTACATGTTTTCTGGTCATTCCATCTTCTACACTACAGTGTCTGATAAGCTCAAGCACTGGATCAGACTTGTGAAGTTTAAGTGTTATCAGAGTGACTGATTCTATAGCAATCTTCCAGTATCTGAAGGGGGCCTACAGGGATGCTGGGGAGGGACTCTTCATTAGGGACTGTAGTGAGAGGACAAGGGGTAATGGGTTAAAACT
Organism: Melopsittacus undulatus; assembly: GCF_012275295.1. Lineage (NCBI taxonomy): Eukaryota > Metazoa > Chordata > Aves > Psittaciformes > Psittaculidae > Melopsittacus > Melopsittacus undulatus. Next base: position 93,324,661 of record NC_047530.1, read on the forward strand.
TAAACAGGGGAGGTTTAGGTTGGATATAAGGAAGAAATTCTTTGCTGTTAGGGTGGTGAGGCACTGGAAGGGGTTGCCCAGGGAGGTTGTGAATGCTCCATCCCTGGCAGTGTTCAAGACCAGGTTGGACGAAGCCTTGCGTGGCATGCTTTAGTGTGAGGTGTCCCTGCCCATGGCAGGGGGGTTGGAACTAGATGATCTTAAGGTCCTTTCCAACCCTAACTATTCTATGATTCTATGATCCCACACTGGGATTCACCAAAGGGTCTTGTTTGGTGTGTTTCTTTCATGAAAATAGAACACTGGATTTTTTTAACCCATATCTACTGCATCTCTAATGCAAAAGACAAGGGTGTATGGAACAAGATGTATATCCAGCATTTTCTATAGCCAGGACTAGTCTGACTACAGCCTGCAGGATGTATCACTGTTAGTACACAAAGAGCTGAGTAGTCCATCATGGAACCCTGCCCATGGTATGACAAAGGAACATATTCCTTAGAAGCCTGGCACAAGACAGCTGCAGAAAGGAGACAAACTAACTATGCTTCCTTGAAATCATTGCAACAACATGCACCACACAGGTTTGGGTTCTTTGCTTCTGCATGCTGTAATTTCATATGAACAAAACCTGAAGCCTAGCTCTCCTCTCTACCTGTTTGTAGCAACTATAAGAAACTGTTCATCTGTATAATGAAGCATGTCCAGCCATAGAATACTGATCTCATTACAATAAGCTTTAGACAAAGCTATTTGTTCTAATGTCCAGTTTTGAAATGTTTTAGCTGTACCCATTCCCTGCAAAGTACTTTAATCAACATAAAGCAAAGACCTGGAGGCTGAAGTGCTACAGCTCCTTAGACCTGAGCACTAGCTTGGAAAGGCAGAGGAGCTGTCTTATGCTGCTTGATTCAGACAAAAAAATGATCGCTGACCTCAGAGAGGCTGTGTGAAATTCCCCCATTCCCCCACATCCCATTTCCACTTTGAGAAGTAAAGGGCGGACATAGATTCCAGTCCCAGAGAGGAACAGGAATTTGAGGTGCATCTTTCTCATCAGCCTTTCTTTTCAGCTCACTTAGCGGCTCCTCTCCCAGCATGCTGGCTTGCAGTTGACTCCTGAAGCAAAAAGCCCTCCTGTACAGTGAACAGGCAGTGCACACTCTCAACCTGTGGCTGGCAACTCCATTAGGTGCCTGTAAATACTGTAATGCTATTACGATATGAGACTTTTTGTGGCTGGATGCCAAAGTCTACTGGCCTACCCTTCACTGTAGTGAGGATAAGAAAAGCTAACATTTCACTCAACCATCAGAAACATGAATTGACCTTGATAAGTAGATGAGTGGAATTTTTCAAATTTGAGGTAATAATAGCCACTGACTCCATGATCACTGGTGGTATTGGGAGGTTTAAATAATCCATCTTCATAAAGCTTGTAATCTTTTCCTGACAGGCACTATATACAGTGTGTAGAATATTAATATTGTGCTCAGTTCTGGACAGCTCAGTAACAGCAGTAAGAACAAATTGGAAGGAATTCAGAGAAGCACAGTGAAATGATGGAGTGGCTGGAGAGACTGATTTATGTGGGATTATATCAAAAGAATTGTGTGTTCTAAGCTAGCCAAAATGCAAGGGGGAAAGGATGATCTGTGGACTGGTAAAACAGGCATCTTTGGGTGAGACACAGCAGGAAGAAAGTAAATTATTTGGTGCTCTCTCAGGATGTACAATTAAAATCAGCATGAGGAATTAAATAAATTCCAGTTAAGGCAGAACATCAGGAAAGTCTAACTTTACTGTTGTCCCCTGCATCAGCCGGTGAAAATACATTTCCCAGGACTGAAGATAAGGGGTGGGTAAAATGTTACAGGCTAATGAGGAGATAAGGGAAAATTAGGAGATAGAATAAGCAATCAGTAGTACAGAATTGACTTCTGAACCTCCTGTTGAGGACTCAAGTGATCCTTCACTGTAGGAAGGGAACAGAATATCAAGAACCAGTAGGGAGGTGCTGAAAAAAAAATGACCAATCTGGGAAGAGACCCACAAGTCATTTCCCAGACACTGACACAGAGAGAGACAGCAAAGTTTGGCCAGGGCTGGGGTTCATGCTCCTTGGGTGTCCTGACTCCAGGTCAAACCTTTCTATCAAGCAAGCCTGAACTAAAGGTCCAGACTCCAAAGGACAGCCAAAATCTGAATCTTAAGCATCCAGCTCTGTGTAGTTTAAGGTGGCTGTTTTGCATATTTTAAAAGGAAAAGAAGTGATGTGTCCAAGACAGGGACTTCTGTGCTCTGTTGATCCCTCTTTCCTGGCAATGACAGGAACTTGCAGTGCAGCTGTCAAAACCCCCAACATAACATATAGGAGTTCTCTTTGGCAAACTTGCTATCTAGAAACATGTGTGCAGAGGAACACCCACCAAGGGTCTGTGCTGTGTTCAGGGAGGGAGGGCTCTCTCCAACAGGACAGCAAGATTCTCTGGAAGGGGATGAGTTGAAATCATATACAAACAAGAGATCAAACAGGCCTTCTTCATACTGCCCAGAAAGCAAAGGTTTAGTCACTCTGCTCTGGAGGTGGACTGGGATATCTGTGACCTCTGCACAGCCACCATTTGTGAGGAAAATGCATACTTCAAGGAGGCTGAACATGCCAGAACTTCACATCCCAGATGCTGGCTGTGGTGCATCTCACTGCTTCTCTCTGCATGCAGCTCTCCACATGGGGAGATGTGAGGTACACAGTGAAGCTATGTTGTAGGGGTGTCATCTTTTCAAGTGTCCTTATTTTCTTTTATATTTAGGAAATTTTAAATAAAAATTATCTTTTAAGAGCAAACATATTGAAAATAAAACCAGTATTCCTGTTCATATTCTCAAGTTCTCAAGTATTAAGTGGACTCAGTTCTACCATACTTAATGCAGGATATTGCTCCTTTCATTTTCTGTTGAATATTACAGAGACTTTGCTCAGCCCTTCACCATCACTGGAGAAAGGAACTGTGTTTTAACCTCTGAAATATGCAGCATTAGTCCTGACAATAGAGACTTCACTGTGCCAGGGTGATAATCCTTAGAGAGCTCAGCATAGAGGAGAAAGAGGGCTATGGCTACTCACACCTCCCTCCCTGGGCCAACAATTATTTTTCTTATGAAAACCTGATTTTTCTTTCACTAAAGGGAGCTAGTAGTAACTGAGCTTCCCCACCTGCCTTTTCACACACCAGAGCACACAGTTCTGGACAGTTACCTCCCAAATGCTCCTTGACATATCCCCCAAAGCAGCAGCACTATGATCTCCTGCCACTGTAAGCACCACAGCGATCAGCAAATATTGCTGGTGAAAGCAGTCCATGGCCCACACACATTCCTCTTCAGTGACACTCAGGCCAGCTGAGCCAGGCACATACTGTACTGAGGAGACTTTAAATGGATTCTGACACAATCAGGCACTTTTTCTGCTCCCAGCAACAAAATGGACAGAGAGAAGGACTTTGAACCCTATAAAATAATCTATTGTATGGATATTTTGCTCGGAGTAACTGTTCTTTGCACAATTCACACAGCTAATGAAGTTATGCTGGTGAAAAGGTTGGGGAATCCTCACTGGATATAGTTGATTTACATCAACATACAAAAAAAAATTGTATTCAAGTACCAGTCACCTTACATTGGTTGGTGACATGAATATCACTTTCCCACTAGCTCACAAAGTTGAATCTGAGGAGATAATGTTGGCATTAATTAGGACAGAGCTTTTCACTGTGAATTCCCATGGTTTTGGGGCCATGTGTAACTAGGACCACAAAAGCCAGAGTATTTAAAGTAGTCCCTTGCTGTAGGATGCAACACAATGGCTCTTTAAGTCTTCACCTTGTACACTTGCTTGTACCTTCAAGTAAAAGAAAAAAAAGGTGAAAGAGAGCCTGGCAGGTAATGTTTTCCTACTAGAAATAAAGCAAACTAGAAGAGGAAGCTGATCTGGACACAGAGCCATTTAATTAATTGAACACTACAGAACAGATGTTGATCTTTATATTTTCCTGCCCTTCTTCACTTGTATTACCAGCCTACTGAAATTTCATCCTGGAGGCTCCTTCTGGAGGCAGCAGTTATAGATTCTGCAGCAGGGGTTCCTATCACCTCACTGCAGAGCAGACCTTGAACCTGCACACATAGAGCCATGTAATGCTGATTAACAGCCACAGTTGAAGTAGGATCAAAGCTTCTGTGATGAAATTATGATAGGAATTCACCCATGTAACATTCACCCATCTGTGTTGGCTGGAATATATGACCTATCATCAGCCATATATTACTTGATATCTTGATCCAGCAGTGTGCCAAAGGGGTACTCCTGCTAGATGAGTAGCCCCACTGATTTTAGTAGGACTACTTACAAATATTCTATTAAAAGATGTGCCTAAGTATTGCTCTTGAGCAAACTTAAAACCATTGGCTCATCAGCAAAGTCCTCATTTTAGTATGGTAATAATGCTTATCAATGCTTTTCATTGATGCTGTTTTACACTAATTATCAAACTAAACCCTTTCTTTGATTAGGATTTTGATTAGTATTATGGCTATTTTTCTGCTCTAGGATTTAAGGTTTGAGTTTTAGCTGAGGTTGAAAGTCCAACTCCATGCATGATACACACAGAGAAACCCACAAGAGTTCTCCAGTCCCCAGAGGAAACCAACCTGTAGGCTGATGATCATCGATTTTGCCAGGGACATGCTCACCTGGGGCCAGTGGCTGCTGACTTTCACACCACAAGTGCAACCAGTTTGCCTGGTCTCTGGCAAACTCTGCAGTAAGGACTACCTGTGTCAGGAGACTCATTTTGTGCATTATGCTGACCAGTGTGTTATTCACACATCTTGAACAAAATAGTCTCGGCTTCCATCTACCTTAAAGTGTAGGTTTATTATATAAACAAAAACTACCAAAACTTTGTACGTTCTCCTTTGAGACAGATCAGAGTCTTGCCTTACGCAAAAATGGTCTTGACCCTTGAAAAAAGTCTGGTCAGTCTCAAAACCATTTCCCTCATTAATCTTTTTATTAGCTGACTTAGTCACTAGAAATCACCAGCACACCTATGCTGCAATTACAACCAAGCTTCAGCTGATCACTACAGACTGAAATTAAGGCAATATGGACCTGAACTGTGTAACATGTTAGTTTTGGCCTCCTGTATTAAAACCTTTTAAACTCTGCAGCAAGCTTTAAAACAATCACATTTCCTCGGGGCTGCCAGAAGCAAACGTAAATACAGAAGTTCAAAAGAAGAATCCAGTTTTCACAGCTGCATCTTAGTTAAATTTTAAAAAAAGGAAAAAAAAAAGAAGAAGAAAAAGAAGAAAGACAAACTGACCTAAAGGTTTTTGAAAATACAGATGAGGGCAGACAAAGTAATTGTTCTAAAGCTTTTCTGGATGTTTTAGGAACACTATCATTTCCAGATTTGAAAAACGTTTTTCCTTTTCTAAGAAAGAATCTTTTAACAGTTGTGTAGGACTTTAAAACATCTTGGTTAGAATGAGGATTGAAGCATCAAGAGGCAATAAGATATACCACAGTTAGAAAAACATGCCATTTTGGCTATAGTGGATGACTAATTGATTTTTGAGCATTGCCTAATTGTGTGACACTGGTTAACCAAACAACAATGGCATTTTTTCACAGGCTCCGATATTAGTTCAGATCATTCTGTGACCTCCCTCTGTTCAGAGACACATTGTATTTCTGATCATAAATCTAACAGACTAAGGGTTGGAAAAGGGATTCCTGCTTTGGTTTTCAAATTCTAGCTGTTGTCATTTATATAGGGAGTCATATATTTTAGTGTGAGCTATGGCTTGGATAAATGTGGTTACCAAAGCTGTGCTGCTGTGCTTTGTGTTTATTTAGACATAGCAATGGGTTGGATTTCTGGGTACAGTCATACTTAAGTTATGGTTAAATTCGTCTTTGATGGCTTCACTAAACAGAGGAAAGCTATTAAAAAAACCCTAACATTAAAGAGTATTTTGAACATCAAAATCTTCAAGTGCTCAAATTACTCTCTGCATTTCCTCCATGTCATGGATTCTGAGAAAAATATATCATCTTAGGCAAATAAATTTCCACTGAAAAATGTGTATTTGTGATGAAAAAAATATACAATTTCAAATACTAATTATATTCTGAGAAAGAAAATCTTGAGAAAGATTGACATTTTGCAGTAATATAGTCTAAAATACAGGGTTTTAATATTAAAATTGTTACTAGTCCTGAAAGTTAACAAAATTATTATAAAAGAAAAATTCAGGAGAACAAAATGAAAAAAAATATGATATTCTACAAGAAGATTTGATTTATATCTTTTAGTGGGAAAGCTAAACTTAATCATAAGCACTTCACTGTGATTTGAAAACATTTTTTTTTCCTTTGGCCAGTCAACAAAGAAACTGGTATTCCTATTTTCATGAGCACAATCCTGATAAGATTTAAAACACCATTTGTTTGGGAGTGTGTGCCAAGAAACTAACCTGCAAAATTTGAAAGCAGTTTTGTACTCTTCTATGCAGCCTCATGTTGAGGTTCCCCTGAGGAGAGATGGGCAAGTTACTGCTTGTGAATAGACTATGAAGAGGATTTTGGTCTGGTTTTGGAGGGTTATTTTCTAACAAAATAAATCTCTTGCAATATGTTGGCAATCTCAGTTTGAAATATGTTCTTTGATTTACTTGGGACTGAGAATTTGCAGTAAGCATATAGTTACCTGGGTACTAGAGTAGTGCTGTAGATATGGGGACTACTTTTGTCGAAGGAAAAGGTTTTCCATTTAAAGAAGCATCACTGTTAGTGCCTTGCATACAAATGTCCAAGTAAAAATAGCGTTCGCACATTTAGTCTCTCTCTCACTGTGTTTAACTCTTCTGATTTGGTTTTGTTTGCTGATAAGGGGACTGGAGAAGTGGCAGGAGTAATTGATGAGTTGCAATGCTAATTCCCATTTCAAAACTGGTGGGTAAATAAAGCTTCATCCTCATGACTAGCAGAAAACAGAAAAAAAAATAAAGAGAAAAAGAAAAAGAAAGAGAAAGAGAAAAATAAAGAGAAAGAGAAAGAGAAAAAGAAAAAGAAAAAGAAAGAGAAAAAGAAAAAGAATAATAAATAAAAAAAAAAAAGAATAGGCAGAGATCAATGTGTTGATCACAGACTGAGTTTGTCCGTGGTAGTAAGTAGCACAACTGTACGCATTTAACCAAATGTATTCTCTAAAGGGAAAATGCGTCTCTCTAAGGTAAAATGAAATTCAAGAATTCCCGTATTTTGTATTTGATTACTTTGCCATGTGTTCTGCTTTGTTCTCCATGTGGGGGTGTGCGTGTGTATCCTTGGTATTTGTGATGAAACTGGACTGTGAAGATGGAGGGCGCGTTCTTGAAATGGTTTGTGGGAAACTGGCTCCCTGTCATGTTACTGAAAGGTACCTGGCTGTATCCCAGGTCCTGACTTGGAAACATGCCTTAAGGAGTCTTCCTGGCTTTTCCCCAGTTATTTCCCTAGGTGATAATGAAGAAGAAAGAGTAATATGTTGAACATAAGGTGCATTTGCTGCCCATAGCATTGGCTGCAGCACACATGGCATGACCTTCGGCAGAATACGATGTAATGGTCTGGTCCAAAGGGGAAAAGACCATAAAACTCCACTGCAAACACTTGCATAAATAGGACTTTTTCTGATGAAATTGAAACCAGATTTTGACTTGCTTTTAGAAAAACAAATCCAAAGAGATAGTTATATATTGAAAAACCTTGGAGCTTTTCAGATCCAAGAAATCAGCTGCTGGCTTAAAGAGTTGGATGGCAACGTGATACTTGTTGACCCATTCTGATTCTTTTAGTGCTCTGTGGCTCAGCAGCATATTCATGTAGTGATTTTGCTTTCCATCACAGCCATTAAGATGATCTTGGGATCAGCAAGTATAAAACTGATGCTGTTGCCTCAAACGCACAGGTTTTTAATCAGACAAAAGAGGAACCCCCAGGAACTATTGGCAATATAGGACAAACAACACACAGCCAAGCCTTATGATAGTGCCAGCAGACCATGGTGGCACAGTCATGCTATCATGGGTATATAAGCCCACAGAGCATGCTTCAGTGGTGTCAGCTATGTGCTTCTCTCTGGGGATGTCAGTTTTGCCTACAGTTTGCTGGTTGGCAAAAACTAATTCTGACCACAACACAAGGGATGTGCACAAGAGGGGGGATCTGCCAAAGCAGCTGTCCATCAACAGACTGTGGCTGGTTTTATCATTTGTGTCTATGTCCTTCTCCTTCCAGGGGCTGAAGCTGAGGCAGCCCTCAAGAAGCTTTCCTCAGTCAAGAAGTTAAGAAATGCAAAAGGTACCTCCTGAGCTTCCCAGAGATTTCTGCTGGCAAAGTGGGCACCCAGGTCACAATCCTGGGTGATTTGCCCCTAATATATCTCCTGTGACTGTCAGTGAAGGCACCTATGGCCAGAGCCATAAAGTATATGTACAGTATATTAGCATCTCATTAAATACATGTACTGGGGCTCTTAAACACCCTGCTCAAAAGGAAGTATGTAAGATGTGTCATATTACCCAAACTTTATCCACACTTCTATGATGAGGTGTGACAGCCTGCAAATGGAGCAAGAACAAGGTCTCCAAGGAATTGTAGTATTGCTTGATTTTTGTGTTTCAGTAGCACCTACAGGCACTGAATGAGATCCAGGTCCCTGTTCAGAAAAGCTTACCAACTTAGGGAAGACAAATGAAAACTGAGAAATGCATAAATTAAGTGACTTGCCACGGATTATAAAACATGTAATAGTAGAAGAAGAAAGAGAATCCAAACTTCATCCATGGTGCCATCCCAGATTGCTTTCAGAACAGCTTATTGTAAGCTGAGTTCAACAACTTCACGGCAAAGAGGAATGTCCAGTGATCCATAACACGCAATCAAATGCGCTTTGAAACTGTGACTTTGGTGTCTGGGATTTTGGATGTTGATCTGCATTATCTGTAGATTGGTTCTACTGAGATCCAAAACTTTAAGCTAGGTCAAGTCACACTGTGGGTACAGCTGGTATGGCATATGAAGTTACTGGCCCATCTGCCCATCCCTTCCACTGAGGAAATACTGTGGGGGGTTTTCAGTGCTGGTGAGATACCATAACAGCTCTTGCAAGTCTTTCCATTGTGTTTCCTTGCAAAGATAAATGTATGCACTGAGTGACTTTACACTGTAAAAGATTAGAAGAACATGGGATTGTGCATGCTTGGGTTATAAGATTAGTAACCTTCCAGCAAGCTTGACTGCAATCCTGGAATGAGAAGACAACCATCTCCTCAGTCAGTCTTTCTCATGATGCGTAGATGTAAATCCTCTCTAGTCCTGTCCAGCACCCAGTGTGCTGGAAAGCGGATGGTGTTTACAGATGTCCTTGAAACTGTCCAGTACAGAGTGTGCAGTGGAGGCCAGTGCTGGCAACAGTGATGTGCCTTTTGCACAGTTCTCATTCAGCATTTATTCACAGATGCAGTGGTTGCCAAAAGGGGGTTTCCACTGCTGACTTCCCAGTCTCCTATTTCTGGCTGCAGTGATTTATTACTCTCCTGTGAGTATCTTGGTGGGTGTAAGAATTTGGAAAGACATTTCCAGCGGGAGATGGGCAAAATCACTGACAACAGAACAGCACTGCTGGCAGGCCTGACTTTTAACAGCATGAACTGACCACCAAGGGGAGAATGAGGAATCCCAGGGCAGTGCATTTCTGAAGTTCCTATGGGTCCCACCACATTGGACATGATCTGACTCTTCTGAGCAAGTTCATGTGAATCAGGTCCATAGCCTGGAATTGCTCTGGGGGCTGTCAGCCAAGCCAGGCAGCATCCCTTTTCCACTAGCACTCCAGGCTTTGAAAAACTGCTGAGATCTGTATAGGTACTATGGGGAAGATCACACCTAGAGCCAGTCCCTTGCATTTCTTGGAGACCTGTATGTGTGCCACAGCACAACCTATCCCATGAGAAGAGAGGCACAAGTAAGCATTCAAAGACAAGAGCAATAGGTGAAAAGGCATATCTCTTATTCCTCTGTTTGCTGATGCTGATATTTTAGACTTACCCATGTGTTGGGTTTGCCCCAGAATTTGCAGCTAAATGGAAGGGTGGGTATGAATGTAAGAGGATTGTAGTCCCTGGTGTATAGTCTTGATCTTGCACTGGGTTATGTGACAGACAGAAACACCCTCAGTGTTGGGTTGGATGATCCCATGTTGAAAGGAAGGGGCATGTGATATGTCTTCTCCATGAAGGAAGGAATAGGCTATAATACACATGCATGCATATACTCCCTCCTAGCTGCTTTGCAGCACCATCACTTCTCTCTAGCTTTGGGCTCCTCAGGAATTCCTGTTTTGTGCAGTAGCAAGGAGTGTTTTGACAATATCAGTAAAATAGGAAGAGAGAGCTAATGAAGAAGCAGAACAACAGTTTCAAGTTCATGCCACCACCTTTTTACTATAAATCTATACCTGGCTAAAATGGACATAAGAACAGGTGCCACAGCAGCTAATTGCATGCACAAGATGACTTGCATGAGCACTCAAGAGTGGGATGTATCATGCTGCCAAACCCCCCTTGCAGAGCAGTCAGATGCCTTATCTTCACCTCTGCAAAATGTGGAATAGAGTACCACTGGAGAGAAGCTTCTTCTGCTGAAGACATGAACACAGATATGTCATTATCTACATATTTAAAGGTCCTGTGTGGGACCTTTTGGGTTTGTGATACAGTCTTTTGGGCAACCATTCATTCAGATAGCATAAAATATACCTGATTATCATCAGGGCCTAAAGCAGTCAGTACAGATTCTTAGGGTATCTGTGCTGTATGTTTAGCAGTGCCCCCAACCCATCAGCATGTTATATTCACTAGCTGTGCTGTGGACCAGCCACAGTGGAACTGTGGAAAAGTGGAACTGTGGTTTTAGATGTATTCACAAGTTGCTCCTTGAAATCTGCGGTTCATGCACTCATGCTTAGAGCAGTATATTTTCCCCATACTTTTCTCCCTCAGACAAAGGTAAGAACAGTAACAGATGTCAAATGCTGTTAACATGCTACAAAATGTCAATATGCTTGAACCGAGAAGGAAGCTCTGATCTTAGTCTACCTTATTTCTGGATGCCAACAGTTCCCTGTGTTTCTTGATAGGAAGCCTGAGTTAGCTAAAACATGTCATAAACAACTGTGCTGTCGTTAAAAGGCTTTGGCAAACATCTCACCTCTCATTCAACAGCACCAGCATCTGTGACAGAAGGATTGTGCATCCTTCAAAGTATGCTTTTTGAATTATCAGCTTTGCAGAATGCAGGCTACAGAGCATAGCAATTGATTCAGCAGGCTTGCCATGACACCTTATCGACCCTCAGTGTCCCATACTGACCATGCAAGGCCAGCCTACAGCTCTTAAGCATCTATGGCTCATTCCTGAGAGCTTCCAAAGCAGATTGAGTAGCACCAGGAGGCCAATGCTCTTCTTACAGCTGTCCTGCCTATTCCCATTTTTTACATAACAGTCCTGGGCTGTACTTTACAAGCTGAAGCTGGAGCAAAATGCATCGTAGACTGAGTGAATCATTGCACAGTGAGCTCAGGGTACGAGGTCTGCCTACTAGCTTCTCTGCAGTACTTACAGCAAGCCATGGAGATCACCACGGCCAAGCAATGGAAGGGTTGTCTCCTTTCAAGTTTCCTTTGCTTGAATGCTCTGTGGGATCCTTGTGGCTACAAATCAAACAGATTTTAAGGCCTCCATGGTGCTGGAAAATGTTCTTTCCTCCCATACCTTGAGCTGACAGGGTCTAAAAATGGTGACTTCCAAGGCATGCTGCAAAAATCCATCTTTGGCAAACAGTTTTTGGAGCAGTTGGGGCTGTGAATGATCAAAAGGTTACCAGTCATGGCTTCCTGGTTGAGCTCTTCTGTGGTTTATTTTTTAAATAAAAACAGATTTTGAGGTTTTAAGAATATTTTTCATATGCAAGGCACCTAAAAATTCTTTACATTGTTCTCCTTATTATTCAAATCAAAATAAAACCACCAATGAATCAAAATTGCCAGTCCAGTCCCAAAATCTGATTGTGAAAGCTTCATCTCTCCATGTGGTCTTGTAAACCACAGCAAGCTACCAGAGTTTAAAGCTGACTCTTTCTAGTACCACAGCAATCAATCCCTCCTGCATTTAACCGTGGTTATTTTGTAGCACACCATGACAAGAGCACATTCCTTCCTTATAAAAGAATTGACTTCTCCATATCTCAAATAAGGTTTCATCTTCCCAGGCTGACCCAGTCTGACAAATGCACTGGTTCTACTTAAAACAGCAGGTCCAGCATAGCTAATTCAAAGCACTGCAATTAAGTGGGAGCAGCCTGATTAAAATGTTGTCCTTAATTACGTGTGATGACAAGGAAACTTCATTTTTATAGATTCTCTTTGTGACAGGGCCCAGACTGCCTTGCCAAAGTCCTAATGCTAGACAGCAGGAAACTTGGCCCTGAACCAAAAACTCAGCAGACACTTCCTTTAGACAGCACTTGGTGCAGAAAGCAATCTGTCCTTACCCATGTATATTTTAGGCAGACAGGCTGAAAGTTAACACAAGCTTGAATAAATCCAGGGACTGGTGTAGAAACTCATGTTATCTTCAGACAAGCCTAACCCCCAGGTCAGCAGAAGTCTAGAGTATGGGGTCAGAGTAGGACTAATGCTTGTAAGTATAGACCCCATTAAACTTACAGCATTGTTTACATCAAACTACTTCATTCATGAAATGATGATGCTGCCAAACTTCCCATTTTTTTTTAATGAGAGATGGGCAAGGCAAATTGGGCAACAGTCCAGAGGCTCCTCAGGCACAATTCAGTTTTGATAGATTAGAAACAAGATGAATCTCCATGGGACGGTATTAAAGCATCTTTTATTACGTGCAAAGCAACCTTTTAACTTCCCAGGAGACATCCCAATCTCTCTATGCTAGTCCTAGCAAAAAGCTTTCAGCATTAATAACACCTGGAGAACTGCACTGGTTTGACAGCTCAAGGAGAACAGATTGGCAAGGGCTGTCTGATCTCCTAAAATAGCCCATTTGGGTGAAATGGTGTGCTCTGCACAAAATTACCTCCTTCCGAAACCAGTAGGAGCTTTGAACACACATACATAGAAGCATACAGACTGAAGTCAGTCTGTTCCAATAGTCCTAAGCATGCTTCAGCAGAGGAATACTTGTCTCTGAGTGCTGGAAGTGTAACCATTTCCCTCACTGGGCTTACGCACTCTTCAGAAATACAATAGATGGAAAGGCAGAAATATGAAGCTAAAATCAAAAGGCCAACAATACATGAAGCTGTAGGTAGGACGGAATGCAAAACAATGTAATACTATTATGTAAAATCAATGTTATTGCGTTACCTGGAAAATGTAAAGTGGGCAAGTGGGAGAGAAATGAGCTACACACTGAGCTTTTTTCCCATCCTCAAATGGGCAAGTGATTTGAGTGTTCAACTTTTATCCTGAAAGGACCATCCAGAAAAGCCTTCCCTTAGATTCACAGAACATATTTTTTGCTCATCTGGAATTGTTTAATTTTGATTGTAAATGTAAACATAATGTACTTACTACACAAAATATCTTTTTGAACTCTTTCTAAATGACAAGATGTTGCTCCATTGATATTTTTCAGTTGTTCCAAATTTTAAAAATTGATGTGTCTTTCAACAAAAGTTATTCCAGCATATATAATTTTCCTCATTATGACAAAAACACAGCAAATTTCCAGCCAATTCTAACGTGCATTCCTGATTACTTGTCTCAAAAAGCATCCTTTATACACAGAGCTTGAAGAACAGTAGTGAAAATAGCACAGGAACTGGAAGGGAAATCTCTGAGAAGAGACTGTTAGATGTAATTCTTTCAGGAAGAAGAGAAGTAGAAGGTGAATACTGAACTGTATGTGCAATAAATGTCAAGAACAGAGACAGGGAAATTTAGCTTCCCTTGGCTCCATTTGTAAAAACAAAAAAGAAAATAATTCAGTGAAACGAAGTCAAAACTAGTAAAAGGACATGTTTTTCATTTTAGTTTTTAATCTCATTTTTCCATAGCACAAATGCCACTGAGGTAATGAGCTCAGAAACAGAGTGGACATTTATAGAGATAACCGTAACACTTTAATCCATAATGGGTATTGATAACATATATTTTGAAAGGAGCATTCAGCCCTGTACAAAGAAAGCTAAAGATAAACCTGAACTACTGCAGAGAGAGGGAGGTGCTGGCTGCTACTGGTGGCACAAACTTTGAGTATGACAGGTGTACTCAAGTTGTCTTCAGTCAGGGGACTGCAACACTCCCTTGCACACATAAATAGGACAATAATCATCAAGCAGCAACAAAACATTGCGCATATACATGAAATTGGCAGTTTAATAGATGGGTACAACTACTAGCTGTTTTCATCAGGGCAAAATGTGAAAACCTCTTTTTATTCTGATCCAGAGTGAAAAGAGGCACTGCATATTTTCTTGTGTGATATATGCATTCAGAAAAAAATGTCCTTTTTGGGAGAAAAAGAATATGTTCTCCTATATATTTATTCTTACGTTACTTTTATTAGTTTTACATCATTTCTTCTCTAGGAATCATGTTAAAACATTTTAAACAATAGTTTCTCATCCTATTTATGAGTACTTTTTCGTTCCAAATGGTAGAATATACTAACACTGGTAGAAGACATAATGCAGAAAAGACAGGATGTTTCAATCATTGCCACGTAGCAGCTGCTCTTATTTATATAAAAATAAAATAATAAATGCTAAAAATAATAGCTGTTGCAGCAGGTATTGTAACATAACCATCACATCCTGTGCTGTTTGTTGTCATACATCATTCACTTGATGAACGCACTGTGTGTTTATGTCCACTCTCCAGTTTGCTTCCTCTCCCTACACATATCCTTATTTTCATCCAAAAACATAGCTGCCACAACACTTCTACTATAGATTATGACATGCCAGTTGAAAGACTGAATGACACATGAATGCCAACAAATAACTAAAACCAGAGATTAAATCCACAATATAATTATTATTTCTGAAACAAAAAAAAGGGGAGGGTTAAAAATATTGGTGTGAAATGTCATCATCACTAAGCTTTATTATGGAGGAAAAAATAATTATTCAAAATGACATCATGTGAGGGAAAAAAATCACTTAACGAAAAATGTCTTGAGCAGCTCTAGTCAGTGCTGATTAAGAGTGAGTTCTGTTGTAAGACTCAGTTACATGAAAAAGCCAAGCATGATTTAATGGAAAGAACGGACTAGAGACATTCAGTGGGGAATATAAATATCATGCAAATCACTACACATTCAGAAGCTGATCATGGCTTTTGTTTAGGGAAGCCTGCAGACAGTGCAACAACCAATAGATGTTTAGGCAATCAGTCCAGTTAATCACAGCATATATTTATACAGAATAGTAACTCTGAAGAACCCTGGAGACTACTGGAAGAAGTTAAGAACTGATTTGGCATTTAGCCTTTCCCAAAGATTTCTCTCTGTCTTGAAGAATGCCTGATCCTTCCTAACCAGGAAATCCTGGATTCATCTGCTTTGCGAGAGTGAGAGAGCATACAGCTTTTTCTCCTCCAGGAATGATACTTGGATAAGACTAGTCCTCATACAGAAGTCAGGAGACTTCTATTGCACCAGTGCTGCCTGAACCCCTCAGGTCTAATATACTGCAAGTTAGAGAAGCTCCAGCCCATAGTTTCTTAGAATTCAGTTGTATTTGGCATGAAACTTGCATGCTTTCTCTATATAGATTGGATTCTTGCCTGTCTCCAGCTTAAAACCTCAGTAAACCAATTTGTTAGGAAAGATTTTTTTCTCTCTATGCCCCTAGGCAGACTCAGGATTACAAGAATAGCAGGCTTTTTTGAGTCTCCCGGGTGTTTCAGCTTCATCTCAGATCCTTTTCTGTAGCTCAGCTGTTAGGACTGAGTCCTGGACAACTGCCCATACTTGAGGGGCTGTGGAGTCCTATCTCACCTTCCAGCTGTGATAACTTATGCGCCACTGCTTCCAGATGTGGCCTACATATTGAAGTGCAGAGAACAGTTGTGTTCTGCACCTGTACCTGTCCACAGGAATGCTCACATAATGCTCTGGCTGTGAAGGTTCTTTCCCTTCACTTTCCCTTGATCGCCTTTTTCATATTCAGCATGGATATGGTAGGGAAAGTTCCTGGAGGCAGGTCAGAGCAGTGAATAGCAGAGCTAAGCTTGGCTGCTGTTCTCCATGCTGAATCATCTTCTCATGCCCTAGAAATTTCACCAGTCACCAGCCTTCTCATTTCTTTCTTCATAAACTTGCAGTGTGTTAATAGGTCCTATATCTCTTTCCTCCTCAGCCTAGGCTCCAATGGTTGCTCAATGAATGGTTGCTCAATGAATGGTTACTCAATGAATTCCCTTCCAATGAATGCTAGAAATTCAGCTGGGTGTTTAATGTCCATTCTCCACAATTTTTTCAAATTCCCTGTTTATTCCCAGTTTGTATCTTGTCTTTCTGTCCTTCCTGAGCTTTGAATGGTACTTCACCTCTTGAAACAATCTGGGATATTTACCTCCTGCAACTGCAATTAGGAACAGAGAAATGTTTCCAAACGTTTCTACCTAAGGTCCTCTCTTTGCAATTATGATCCCACTGTTGTTCTATTTCCATGCTCACAACAGCTAGATTAGGAACTACAAGGAAAAGGGAATGAGAGAAAGGGGTTACAAGAGATAGTCCACCAATTCACAGGAATTCAAACAAGAGAGGCTCAAGACCTTGCAATCTCACCCTCTCTGAGGAACAATAGTTTCTTGTTGTTTCTGCTCTGCAGCTTGTAACTTGTATTTGGCTGGAGTGTATCTTCCAGGAAAGCTTAGTTTGATATTTGAAGGTATTAAGGAGGGAGAATTCCCTGCTTTCTTGATAATCTTTTCCAATGCTTCATCGTAACCCCTATCAAAAGTCAGCAGCTTAAGAACAGTGGGATCTGAGTCCCAATTTTGTAACCCGCAAGGTAAGAGGAGGCTATGTGTCTCTTTCAGTTGTGACTCTGTGAGTTCAGTGCTGCAGCTCTGTCCTCATGGAGTATGTCTTAAGGTTACTTATTCACAGCTCTTTGGCTTGGATGTTAACTCACTGTCATCAATCATGCTTAGAGATATATGGGCATTTTGTTTTCCAATGGATCAAATAAGTGTCACTGACTACACACACTGTGGCAGACAAAGCTCTCCAGAAGAGAGGTCTGAAAAGCCTCATACTGCGCTATCCAAATTATCATAATTACCTAATTATCATTATCTCAGCAGCTAATTAGGCTGGCTATAAAGCTAAACCCATAAACAGACCACAGGCTATAAAAGCCTGCAGGCAAGGGAGCTGTCAGACAGGGACTCTGAAGAACAAGTGGGTGTAGGAATGCTTTTATTTGAAGGTTTGGTGGAGGACAAGCAGAAAATAACCAGTAGCCTCTCAGCCTGCTAAGAGCACTGACAGGCTACAAAAGCCACAGGAGTGTCAGCAAGTTCATCATTTACAATTTTAACAACTTGCACAGGCTAATGTATAAAAATTGAAATCTATTTTTCCCCGCCACAGACCCTTAAAAGCAGGCACAAAATGCTTAAGTCTTCTTCCTGAGAGCCTTCTCTTCCTAAGAGAAGCAAAGCCTGAGTGAGCAATGTATTATAGGAACACAGTCCCAAGTCTCATCCTTTCCCAGAGCAAGAGTACAAATAAATGGCCTCTGGACCAGCTCTGCCTTCTGCATCAACACCTCTCTTGAAAGGTCAATTCAGCTCCTACTTGCTAATGCAAAGGCATTTTCTTAAGGTGTGAAGTGTGTCCAAAAGGGTTTCCTGTCCTCCAAGATGAAAGCTTTTGCAGCAAGGTGAAAGTCAGTGGTATTATTTATTGCTTACTTCTGGCTCTCAATAATTGTAGGTTCGGCTGTTGGGGAAGGCCATATGTAAACATTTTGACGGAGTGCAACATCTGTCCCTTTTAGCAGCCATTTGGGAAGGGAAAGGGAGTCTGTCACTGTGTCTGGCGCTCCTCGTTGCTTGGAAGAATTAGTTCCTTGTAAATAAAAGCCTCTGCTTTTTCCTGCTGAGGTAGGTCCCTATTGTCTGTTATTTGATTTCCTGTAAGTGGACTTACACTGCTCTTGGAACATTTAAAGAGAAACTAGAAATAGTTTGGAGTAGGACTGTGTGCACACAGTTTAATGGCAACCCAACTGAGTCATCTTTTTTTCATGAAGCTGCCAGAGTTTGTCTTCCCTCTATCAAAGGCCCTGAAGGGCTAGTTATAGGCATCACCTCATGTATATTTCCTGCCAGAGACAAATCAGAGCATGTAACCAAAACCAGGCAGAAACAGCAGGAAGCTTCACAGAGAGCAAACACCTTGTAAGCAAGGGGGAATCTCCTCTGAAGCTGATGGAGGGAAGCACACTCCTTGCTAAATGATAGCCTTGGGATGCTGCCTGGAGCTGCCTCATCTCTATGCTAGAGCTGCCTGGGAACCCCTCATAAGTGAGATCTGGTAGGAGTAGAACCCTGTTTATTTCACTAATGCAGTGGGATGGTTTCTTTTTGACTCAAACAGAACTCCTGGTTGAAACACCTTGTGTGTTCTTAGCAGAATGTATTATCTCTTTATTTGTTACACTGGTATTTTTCCATGCGTGCAGGTTTCCCAGATGGCACACACATTTCAAATCCCAATTACACAGAAACCTGTGTGAAAGCTGTAGTTACAGGCTCAGAAGTGAGGTATCTATGCTCTTGTAACCTTAATAGCCAAATATTAAGTAATAGCTCCAGAACTTGTAAGAATCAGAAAAAAAGTGGTCTGTTTGGACGTAATAAAGTGCACATTGCCATGGGCCTCCCAGTTCATGCACCTGCTGGCACAGACACAGTCAGTAAAGGGAAGCTTGTAATAACATAAAAGCTTGGAATTCAGAGGACTTAAAGCCTAACAAATCATTGAAGAGGGAAGTTTGTATTGTAGAGAAATGAGTTTAAAAGGCCTAGAAAGCCACAAATGTTGATTGTTTCTGGATTCTGCTCCATTTTACTAAGTTAATGTGAATTAGCTGAGGTTACAAGGTTAATCTCTGCAATGTTTACCACTTTCCTGACTAAATAGAGGGGAGCACAAGCAGAATGTGTTAGGTTTCAGGGCTGCAGCTCCATTTCTGCGCCTCTTCTTGGGAGGTACTGGAAAGTTTGAATAGCCTGTGGGAGTGCAGGTTGCTCAGCACCCTTCGGGCAGTACTCAGCACAGGGCTGCATTGCTCCTGGGAGATTTTGGTTACAGCAGCCTTGGAGTTGTTCCTTGCACTAACATAGATAGTCAAACAACTATGTTTTCCACTGCTTGTGTCAGCTGAATCTCTTGCACCTGCTATAGATGATGCACATTTTGGTCAGGAGCTTCCCAGGAAAATTTAGCGCAGATCAAACTTTCCCAGTTTTCTATTTTCACCAAAGCCAGCAGGGTTGAGGGATCTTTTGGGTCAACAGAGAATGTTGGATGGGTATAGCGGAGGTCACAACTGAGCAAAGTGCAGCTCTCTTATCATCATAGAATCATAGAATCATTTAGGTAGGAAAAGACCCTTATGATCAAATCCAACCATTAACCCAGCACTGCCAAGCCCACCACTACACCATGTCCTTAAATGCCACATCTACATGTGTTCTAAATAACTCCATTGGTGGTGACTCAACCACTTCCCTGGACAGCTTCAGTCCCTGCCAGACTCCAGTTGTGTGAACAGTTACTGCGGAAGTTTTTCTGTTGAGCTGTGTTCTCTGATAGCTTAAGGAACAGGGAAAGGGCAAAAATACTCAGACTTGTCTGGCTGAAATAAGTAGCCATGTGAGTTGTCTGTCCCTGGGTTGGGAAGGAAAGAGGCTATGCCTGAAAAAACTGTTCACTTAGTGGCTACAGGCTACAGACCTGTACTGCAAGCCCCATTCTAGGTAATTTCCCAGCATAAATGCTTCTGAAGTAGGCTACTTAGGCCACAGAATGTAAGCCTTTTTTTTTAACAAGAAGCCCCGGTTTGTTTGAGGGATTGCCCTATCTCTGCAAACCTTTAATCACATTATCCCGTTTCCATTCCCAGGTCTGCCCCAGGCCCTACCAGCTTTGAAGACAATTTCCTCAGCTACATGCCTTGAAAGAAGTCTGATTATTAAAATCAGCTTCTTGATATAAGAGAGGCCTGGGGAACTTCCTGAGCTAACAACCTTGGGTCGTAGGACTGAAGATGTCACTGGAACTAAGGTGAAGCAACAGCATTATGAAGAAAGTTAGTGCCTCTTTGGTTAAATTTCCACCAATATTGTAATTTTCACAGAATAAAAAATATCTGCCAAATTCAACCAAAGAAAATAAAACCAAAAAAAGCCACAAACCACCACCTTTGATAAGGTCCAGCTGCTTAATCTGATTATTTTCTAGACAAAACTACAATATTTTTTCAGACCTCTATAGTTTGTTTTCACTTTCATTTAAATGTATTTGAAAATGGAGGGAAACAAAACCTTGAAATGAAACTTGATTTCAGGGAAAACTCAAATGACACAAAATGAAACAAACAAACAAAAAGTTGTGGATTGTTCCTTTTTTTTAATATAATTTTTAAACTACAGTTAAAATAATTTGTTTACACCTGTGAATTAGAAAAAAAAACAACAAAACCCAAAAGCGGTTGCTGTTATAACTCTGGGCCCGAGTCCATTAACCCGTGGCTATATTTGCCAGCCTCTCAGTCCATCCTCTTATTCCCACAGTGGCTTTAAATGTGTTAAACCATTTAACTACTTTTTTGCTTTCCTCCTTTGAAAACGTTTCTAAAATACACAGGTGGATTTTGGAGCACTTAAAAACACAAGCAATCAAAGCTTTGCTCCAGGGCTGGACTGCTCCAAGGACATTCAAAGGAAAGCAGTTGGAGAGCAATAAATACTTACAGCACACACTTTTAACAAGGGATGGAGGGATGATTCAGGGTCAGTAGTCATGGCACAGCATCCGGATCCAGCCTTTTCCTTCTAACACCAACTGCCTGCAAAAGCCTTACCTTACAGAGAGAGCCTGGCTCTGCTGAACACTTCTCATTCCCTTTTGGGGACTGGTCTATTTTTAAATCTCAGAATTTACCCTCAGTAACACTGGGAATTCAGTCTCCCCAGATGAGGAACTGAGGTGAACTAAAAAGAATATGAACCAAAACATTCCAGTATCACATCATATTTTGAAGGAGTTAGGTGCATATCTCACTGATGTTTGCCAAAAACATCCCAGTTTTGGAATCACATTCTTGCTCTCCATAAGTTATAACAATTACCCAGACTATCTGTACAAATCTGGAAGGTTTACAGCATTTTGGGAAAAAATAATTATGAAAAGAATGAGCGTGTCTGTGTGTTAGCTACAGCATAGTTCCCACCCTCTAATGTAATCTGCATTTGCAGGCTCAAAATGTCAGATGTGATGAGGAGATATCTGAGCATAAACAGGAAGGGCCTCAGTCCAAAAAGCTACCCATTGAACTCATAACTTTTCCAGCTATGCCTCTGTTTTAACCCAGATCATTTAGCCCATTTCTGTGTTTTTAAATTCCACTGGGAAGATGTTTGGGCATCACTGGAAATGGCTCTGACCATCATTTTATTCTCCTTATGGGGTTTCCATCTTCAGCAAAAGGAGCACAGTGAGTTTTCCTGATAGCTGGCTGAGTCCCCTACTCTGGCTCACTGGAAGTGATGCAGATTAACCTACACTCTGTCAAATAGGGTTGTGTCCAGGCAGAGCCTGCCCTACTGCAGTTGTACCCATCAGAGTCTTACCTGCACACAGAGCATTTGCAACATTAGCACAACAATTTTTTTTATCCTATGAAGAACAGCATTTTACAACCACCACCAGAGAGACAAAGTATGCCTCAGCAAGGAAACAGTTGAAAAATTTCAATGGCCAATTATGTCTGTGCATGTATGAAACTCAAATTTTGGTTGACCACAAATCTGATTTGTATTTTTGTGGGATCTGAGCCATTTTACGCAGTCTTGACCTCTGCATGTCAATATTGCTGAGCAGGGCTATACAGCATGGCTTAAGTATGTTGCAATGAAATGTTTATTAATGTCAAAGAGAAATTACTCAAGGTATGGCAGACTCTTACCCCGGAAAGACGTAAACGTATTGCAACAAGTTGCTTTGTTTTATTCCAGTATACTTAAACATAAATATTAAAAGCTAAGACAGCTTTGATGGTTAGGTGGACCTATTATATTAGCAGCGTAATGTCCAAAAGTATTGCACATCCAGTGTTACTTTCATAAGGGTCCAAGTCAGGAGCTGGGGAACACATTTTTAGGTTACCACTTTTCAAAACTTTTGGCTTCTATGCTGAAAAGTAACATGCCAAGCAACACTGCTCAATAACAATGTAGGGACCTGCTTGCATACCGTGTCTCAGTGAAGTTAGTGGGACTGCTGCACCAAGAAGGTTAACCGCAGAAACAAATGAATATTGCAGGATGAGGCCAGGCTGCACAATCAAAATTGAGTGCAGTGAAAATCCTGTCTATAAACTGCTCAAAGCCATTTCCATCTGGAGGTATGTAGAGAGAAGTTGATCTGTACTGACTGGTGACACAGTGACGTTTTATACTGGACAGGCTAATGAAAGTCCAGACAAGACATAAGCATCTTGTTACATATATGTTTTCCTTTAATTATTGCAATACAAGATTTAGTTTTTCAAGGCAATTTCTAGGGTAGAGATTAGGAGATATTGTACATAATAGGACTTATTCCTTGAATGGAATCCAATAGTCTTAAACTAATTTCCAGTTCTTAGAATAAGGTATTTCTCCTGGGGATGGCAATATCTGTGGTTTCAATCTCTCACATCCTACCCAACTGTTTCCTCATTACAGTCTCAGGTTTCTTTGTCACCACACAGTTTATACAGGCTCAGATTTAATCAGTAGCAAAACATTCATCAACATGAAGCCATGACATTTTTTTCTTCTCAAAAATACCTCCAAGCTTGCTAAATATTTGTCAAGAAAACATTTCCTAGACACAGAGAGCACTGCTGTCCACTTCCCTCTCCATAAGGTCTATTGCAGTCTTTGGATTCTTCCCTAGGATTGCAGTCATTGGTATTTTATTCCATCATGAAGATTTAATAGAAAGCCATCAATGCCTCTGGGCTGTAAGTTCACAAGACTTGACATGGAAAGCCCTTCTGGGGTTAACTAACACACTTTGTTTCAATAGGCTATTTTCTCTTCAAAATTATAATTAAGATTCTCATTGGCAAAATATTTGCCTTGTGCTGTGCTTTATCAAAGAGAAAAAAATGATTATATCATTTTCTTCCCTATAGTAAGAGGATACTGCTACTTGAGCTCTCACAGTGATTAATGAACATAAATTAAAACTTGCAAGAGTACTGAGAGATAAGGAAATACTATTCTCCATCTCATGGTACAGGAAACCAAGGCACATATGCCAAGATCACACACAGAGCTGGTGCAGGGCTAAAGCACACAATTCTCCCCAGTTGTCATCTATCCTGTTTGCCATTTCGGCTCATTCCAGCGTTGAACACTGTCAAGTTGATTTTAAATAAGGTGCTTGTTTGCCATAAGGTGATGTTTCCAAGCAATTGCAATGATGCCCATTCTACTCACACCCCTCCACCTCTGTTATGCTCATCTTCACTTTTTTCATCAGAGTTTTGAGGACTGCTGGTTTTAATAGTGTCACACAACCACAGTACCTTTTGTCTGTTTCAGGGTGAAAGCATGCAGGAGATGAACCCTAACCTCTCCCAGCTCCCATGCAGGGTGCAAACATCTAGGGCTTGGGGGAATGTGGAAGATTCAACTGAGTTTTGTGTCCAGAAAATCATCTGTGGTCTCTGTGCTGCAAGTTGTAGTTACACTCTTCAGAATTATCTCC
Organism: Melopsittacus undulatus; assembly: GCF_012275295.1. Classification (NCBI taxonomy): domain Eukaryota; kingdom Metazoa; phylum Chordata; class Aves; order Psittaciformes; family Psittaculidae; genus Melopsittacus; species Melopsittacus undulatus. The sequence goes on from NC_047530.1 coordinate 93,348,811, forward strand.
TGTGGTTGCATACAGCACAGATACCTTCTGCTCAGGAAAGATCATGTTCAGTTAAAAACCTCAGGCTCTGAGAAATGAGCTTCAGAAAAGCTCAGTGAAGTAGTTTAAGATGTTACTGCCCATGGCTTTCTGCCCTGCCTCTGTGTTGAAGTTTATGGGCCCTAGTCAGCAGCACAGAATGTTCTTGTGCCACAGGTGCTCCAGTGGTTAGGCTGGTGCCTTGGTTTAAGTCTCCAAGGAGGTGAATTTATACTACAGCTGGAACAGGAAGCACAGAGGCATGTTGCATTTGGCTGACTCTGATACAAGGGCTGCTTGTCCAGTAACAGCCAAAAGGATGTTAGATCTCTTGTACTCCCTGGCTTTATAGTCCCTCAGTGCTGAGTTTTCCACTTCTCAACAAAGCCTGTTCCTGAAGTTTGGTCCACTGGCCACTTACTTCTCACTGAGGAGGATCCTAAAATTGGAGTGTGGTCTCCTGAATCCCAGAAGAGACAAGGCATGCTTGGAGAACACTTCACACCAAGAAGTTCACACACCAAATACTGAGTTGTGTTTACTTCTGTTTTAGAGAAATAAAAAGGCCCCCTCCTGGGGTATCTACCTGGGAAGTGAATAGAGACCCCGGGCTGAATTCCTCTGCTGCCTGAGAAGACTCAAACTTGTAGCACCCTCTAGCCTGGTGTGCACTCAGTGCAACAGGACACAGAGCCAGCAATGCGGGGAAGCAGAGAGGGGCAGGAGCTGAGGGGGCCAGGAGCTGCTCCAGGGGCAGTTTAAAAGCGTGTTTTGTACAGGTGTTTAGTGTTAGCGACTCTAACCTGAAACATTTTGCCATCCAGGTGCAGAGGAGATCAGTATTGTCATCTGGCCTTCTCCTGCTCTCCTATATCGGCTTCTGTTATAAGCTGAGTCCTGACGTTGACACCTGCGAGAGCAGCAGATCCAGCTGTGCATCAACAGAGCCAGATGGGGCTTCTGCTTCACTCCCAACTGACCTGCCCATCACCACCAGTGGGATGAGAGCGCAAGCTGGAAGCAGGCCTGCAGCATCACCACTGCTGGCAGCAGTAGCAGACAAAGCAGCCAGAGGCCTAAAGCCTAAGCAGGGGCAAGGACCAAGGCAAGGCTGGCCTGGTGCTGACAGCATTCTCCATGTGGATCACATTGAAGAGTGCAATGTTTGGGGTGGGTCCATTGTGTTCTCTTTCACACTCTGGCTGCATTACAGCTACCAAAGCCAGCATCTATCACCTGGACTATGCAGGGGAGACAGCCCTCAGCTATGGGTTCCTGGCACCAAAACTGGTACCAGTCTCAACTGGGCTGGGATAACAGGGTTCCTGCAGTTAGCTAAAGCAGTCTGCCTCATTGCTTTGTATGTCATGAATAAATCCCAGGAGTCTGGAGCATCCCATAGCAGCTGCTTAACAAGCCATCTCCACTGCTGACCTTGCAGCCTGCCTGGTGTGGGCTGTATAGGCAGCTGTTCTGACACTCTTTGGAGGATGCTAATGATCCTGTAGAGCTGGATCCAAACAGAGGTAGCAGAAACCCCACGTTATTCACATTTGGAGCAAAATCTTTTCTAGAGAGAGTATTGGAAGGTTTGTACTGGAACAAGTGTTTTCTTATTTTAGAAATTACATATGAATGTAGAGAGATGTTGAAACATAACAAGGCATAAACGATACTGAAATGGCTGCTTTGTGAAATCCTATAATGGGAAATTCTTTTACAAACCACCTTTAAAAGTTGGCAAATGTTACTAATATTCCTCCAGGCAACACTTGGGCTATTATTTAAAATGGGATGTGTGGTGTCCCAGAGCGACTGTTCTCCTGAACTGCAAAACGTTCTGTAGGACCTGTGAAATATGAAATGATTTAAGGAGGAAAGAGAGCTATGCAGTTCTGCTTTGTGTGGTTTCTACTACGTCTAAAGAAGTTTTAGAAGAGAGTGTGTTCTGGGCTGTAATTCAAACAGTGTTACAGATATTGTAAGGAACAGAAAAAATGGACAAATTGGGGGCACCTGATGAAAACATTGTTACTTTCTCTGTTTGCTGTCCCAAGCACACAAACATATTGCTTAGATTCACTTCGGTAATTACATTAAATGCAACTGCACTCATTAAGGAGTCCTGAAGTGAGCTTTAAGTAGAAAGACTGGATTGAGCTCTTTGGCTCTGGAGAGCATCCTCAGCACTCAGGATGGCAACAAACTCAGCACACACTCAAGGGACCCCAGCAGAGATGAGACATCTTTTCCATCTGTCCCACCTCTTACACAGCAGTGCAAGGACAAGCTGTAACTCTCACGTCTGTGGAAGGCTCTGGGAGTTTTCTGCACATACCTGAACTTTTTGCTCCAGCACAGAAGTATACTATGTGTGATTTTTCACAGTGAAAGCGACCTTAATGCTGCAGAGTTTTTCTTGCGGGTGGTGGGGAAGGGGGTTCATTTTTAAAAACACCATTGCAGGCTGTCTTTTGGAGTTTGGAGAGCCTGGCAGAAATGCCCTAATCCCACTGCAAGCTTCAGAGGATCGGTGAAAGGATGGGGAACAGGTTCCCTGATGAGGGAAGCCTCAGTGAAGCACTGTGTGAGAAGCTCAGGGTAAGTGGACATGAGTAGCATGTGCTTAGCCCTGCCGAGTACCTGTCCCTCGTTGCAGAGAGTGACCCCATACACAGGAAGGACACTGTGTGGGTAAGCCTAAAGGATGTTCTTGGTTGCGTATTGCACTTACTAAACCATTATGCTCAAAAAAAAGTAAGGTTATAAAAATACTACATGTGTTTTTCTGCCACAGTGCACTGCTCAGAGTGTGATCTGGCAGTAGGAAGAAACCGCATACACCAGCAGTTCTTTACTTGTAGGGGGTGGCCTCCTGCAGTGTAAAGGGACTGATCAAATGGTTTTCAAGGAACTCAGTGGATGAATCCAAGAACATACAGCCAAATGGATGCAAGTGGGGATATATCTTCAGCAGGGATCAAGTTTCGAGAGTAGACAGATCCCAGAGGACTGTTAGGTCCTGAAACAAAGCTCAGGAGCATAAGTCAGGTATTCCAAACCCAAAGGAGAGGAGATTTCACTATAATGATCACAAAGAGCAAATCTACATTCCGGCATGGAAAGCATTTGTGGGGAAAGGGATCTCGCGGGCAAGAGAAGGTGGACAGCTAACAGGAAGAGCAGATCACTATATCCCTGGCCAGTGCTGCAGTTCTGAGCTTTTCTCTCCATACCACAGCTGTAGATCAGGGATGATGTGAAAAACAGCAGACTTACACTGGCCCACAAAGCAGTGCTAATGAAATCATACCCAGGATGGCTGTATCCTGCTGGCCATCTCCTGCGATAGCACTGGGAGCACTAGAGAAATGCTGATCAGCAAAGCTGTGCTTGGGGCATATATCTGGTTTTGAGGGATGAGATACAGCTCCCACCTGGGCAACGAGGGGATGAACTGGGAGCACTGCCACTTTCCAGGCAGAGGGGGCAGCCCTTTGGGACTACCCCGAAGTCACTCATACAAGAAACAGCCTCCAATCCTGGGGCAAATCCCATAAGTGAATTCTTCCCTCACTCCTATTCCCCATCTGCCACCTCCAAACAGCACCACTCTGCTGGGGTCTTAAAACATGCATGAGGTTTGGGTGTCAGACTACAAACGGCTTCCTGGTTTTCTTGGGTGGAAAGCAAGAGCCTGTGAGGAACTGGTAACTGCTGTCCCTTTGGATACTGGTTGATTGAGGCTGAGTGCCTCCAGGATCTGGTCCCTCCTCTTTCCATGGGGTGATACATATTGTCCTTTCTCTATTAGAGAGCAAAGGAAATTCATGGAGGCAACACAAGCTTTGATTCTTCCCATCTACTTAAATTCCCCATGCACTGGTAAACCTTCCATCACATTGAAGGTCTGTCAGAGAAGAATGATACACAAATGTGTAATATTTTGCCACTCTCTAGGAGCAGTGCCCCAAGTACTGCAGTATTGCTGTGTCAGGCAGGGACATCTCCAGGAAACATTTTGTAGCACATCTTGCAGCCAAACCACAGCGGTGGTGTTGAAAGACACAAAAATTGTTTTCCCTTCCTCCAACTGGCCAAAATGCAAGGAGGAGTGAGATTTGCAAATTGCCAAATTAAGCTCAGCCAGAGTCTGTGGCTGCTGTCATTAAGAAAAACCCTGCAATAAATGTTTACAAAGCGTTTCAGAAATAATGGATCTCTGTAGAACAGGGTTGGGAAATTTCCAGCACAGAACAGGTTTCAGCAGAAAAATGCTGATTTGTTGAAACTGTGGGGTTTGTGGAATTGTATGGGTTTTGACAAACTTTCAATGAACTACAGCAGCAATTGCCAAACTCAGGCTGGGAGCTTGGTGGAAGTTCAAGCAGAAGTGAGGCCTGTGTCTGGATCTGGGGTCATGAGTCTGGAAGAGGCTACAGTGTGGGCAGATTTTGGCTTTATGATCCTTTATGCCAGGGCAGCCCCTCTGTACAGAGTGCCCTGCGGCATAGTGTGACAGTGCTCCAAAGCTCCACACTACCCAAGCTGTCAGCCCTGCAGTGCTTTCAGGTTTGCATCTCAGAGAATGCATATGGGCATACACCTCGCAGATGCAATAGTTATAGAACAGAACAAAATATTTTAAAAGATGTGTAAAAGAATAAAATAAAAAAAAAAAGAATGGGGACAGTTTTGGAAGGATGGAAGCTATTCCTGGACATTTGTCTAGTTCAGACAATAGGTTTTGAAAGAAACTAAAAGTAGGGAAATAAAACATTCAAACAAGTCAGAAGAAGCCACTTCCACTTCTCTGTTTGAGATAGTGGAGGGTTTCCTCCTACAGTGTTTTTTTCTGACAATCCCAACTTTTTTGAAATTTTTTCCCAAAATAATGCAATAAATATCCTGATTTGGGAATCAGACAGACTCAAAAAGACAGACTTTTTAAGTCAACATGAAACAAAACATGGCTTGAGTTCAGCTGCTCTCTGGTAAGTCCACTTCCCTAAAAGACTTCCACTGCCAGGCACTCCAGCACAACCACCCAGGGCCAGTACAGCCGGCTACCAGGCAGGACGCATGGGAACCCAAACAACTCTGGTGTTCCCCCACCTCATGTCACCACTTCACTGGCACCATGCTGGGCAGCTGCCCACCTGGAAGAGACCCAGCTGGGCTATGTGTACCCATGCTGCCCGGGAAATGCAGTTTTCTTCACTCTGTCCCAGGGAAGCAATGAGGATGGACTGATGCTCCGGCTTTCTGGCTGACCAATGCCATCAGCATTTCAAAGGCGTCATCTGAAAATCAGTACTAAGTCTTTAAAGAACTTTTGCTCCTGATTACAGGCTTTAGCATGTCCAGAGACACTGGCAGAAATCTGTAAAGGATGTGTGTTCACACTTCCCAACTCAGAGAATTGGTTTGTCCTGCCATGGAATCCAGCCTCCCAGGCACTGCTGCTCATGAATTAGAAAGTATTAATACAAAAACTAATAGCTTAAACTTACAGGGGGGATTTTCATCCTGAAACACAAAAAGTGAGCTGTAACTGCATGAGTTACTGCAATCTGGCATTCCCCAGCCAGCATGGTAATTAGGCATTCTAGTGAGTCTGTGGCTGTATTAACCCCTGGGGACCCATTAATTAACTCTTTTGCATTACCAGCTGATAAATACTGTGCTTGGTCTTAAACAAGAGGAGAAGGGGCAGGGAAGGTGGTTACATCAGGAGGTTACCCAAAGCCCTTCTGAGTCATGAAGGAGCCCAGACCTGGTTCTGCTAGGTTTTGCTTATTCACTGACATTCTTTTACTGTTCTTCCCATAGCTGCTTTTCTTAGTTAAACTGACCCTTCCCAACAGGGCACTTCAGCAAGGGTTCCCATAAATCCAGCTCACCTTACCACATTTCCATTGTCTAGAAAACCATTTTCTGAGGAAACATTACTCAGGCATATGTTGCTCAGGTCAAAGCCAGGTACTCGTATGATGCTAAGTCTTCCCTATGTCTTCACAAATGTCTTCTAAATTCCTGCATCTTATCAAGGGCTGAGTACCACACCCAGAGATGGCATGACTGCCTTGCCCACATCACCTTTCTTGCACAGGATTTACATGCTATTTGCAAACACCATCCTTGAGTCATGTCAATCCTCCGGCAGAGCTGAGCCCTAGACCTCTTCCATCTGACTTCTGCCTCAGGACCCCTGCCTGCTCCAGTATCTGCTGAGGACTGTTGAGGCTCCTGGGCTGAGCCTCCTAGGAGCTGTGAGATGGGGGATGAAGGGAGGAAGAGCACAATACACCTTGGCTGAAGGTATGGCATGGAGCTGGAGCTGAAAATAGCTGGCCCGCTGTTGCATGTGTCTCCTCTGCCTGGTCACCTTAGTTCAGATCATTTCTTCTGACTAAAAAAGACCTACTAAAAGATGCAGAAAAGAGCATTCTTTTTTTTCTGAGTTCTGCAATAAGGGGATTCTGTAGATCCCCTTCTCGACCTCAGTTCACAGCATTGGCTTTCTTAAAAAGACTGTGTCCTTGTAAGCCTGAGACCCTGCTAACGGAGAGAAAATTAAAATCTGCTTTAAAAAGGCCGGTCACCTTCTACGTCATAAAATGCAATGACCTTCTTAATCACTTTATAAAATATTTTTACAGAAATACAGGCTGCATAAATGGTCCAAAGAACCAGCTGCTAGTGAAAGTGTTTGGATTTTTTTTCTTTCAGCTGAATAAGGGACAGCTCAAAAATTTTTCTGTAGTGGGTCCATAAATAAAACTCAATTAGAGAAGAGGGAAGAGTGGAGGTGATCTTCTTATTCTCTTTTCAATTAAAAAAATATCAGAGAAACGTGACTGCCAGTATTATTTTACCAAGCTTTAAGTGATCTTATAGTACCCTTTAAAAAACCCCAGCAACAGGAAAAGGTATGCTCCTATTCTGTTATTCATGATCTAAATCAAAAGATAGTGGACTTCTAGTGACTTCAAGCAAGTTGCTAGGCCTCATGGCTCATCATTACAAAAATGGGCAACAGCTAAGCCCAACTTAGGAAAGGTTTTGTGAGGTTAAGTACAGCAAAGACCGTGAGGTATCAATATAGTGATGCTTAGTCACAAAGCACCAGACTTCACACTTCACTCTTCTCCCAGGGGTATCAGATGTGGGAAAATGCAGTCATCCTGAAAAGCGTACTGACATTCAGAGCATTCAAAGACCCATCCTTTTAAAATGTCATCATGCAGGTAAGGTACATTTCATAGAGGCCTTCTGAAACCAGGGGATGGTAGGCTTTTTTCCAGTTCATTTTTGCAACCATGAAGAATTGCAGGTAAGTAAAACTGCTGTGAGGCAGCAAAGTGGTGATGGTAGGTTTTCTATGTCTGTATTAGCTGCCTAGGTAAGGAGCACCACGGGAGGATTGGCAGACCTGCCTGTGTGCACTGGCTGGACAGGCAGCTGCTAACAAAAAGCATGGCTGACAACCCCATCCTGCTTGTTCTACCCTAGGGAGGGCTTTAATAAGATTCCTCTCCTTCCCTTCCTTGTCCAGTGTTGAAATGATCATGCAAACTTAATAACTTTGAGACTTCATCCCTTCTCTCCAGTCTGCTAAGTGGTTTGAAAGTCATTAGGGAGGGATTGAAAGGCAGATGGATAGATATGCTGATCCTGTAAAGCCTGGTTTCCTTAGGAAACTAAGTTAAGAAATGTAAGCTGCTATTCTCAGTGGTACCCTAATTTTGGAGCTGAGATGTAAAAAACCCAGTGTTACAAGACTTGAGTGCTGGCAGCTCTGCAGTAAGCAGCCTTTCCAGAAACCTCATCCTTTTAGTTTTCTTCTGAATCACAGGTGTTGGGGGACACCTCAGCATCTGGGTGCCAAACTTGTGACAACATAAAGCTGACCAAGCCTTGAATATTGAGCATAGGGCTCACACAACTGGTCCCCATCACACTCCTCAGAGTGCGTGTGCATCACAAGCCCCAGCTCCTGCCCCACAGCCCTGACACTGGGAAGATTATGGCCTCCTGGATTTGCTGGCCAGCCCTGCTGGGTACCAGGACAGGGAGGGGGAGCGACAGCTGCACTGCACAGCAGCAGATAGTTCCATATGGCAGATGCTTCCAAATAGTGGCTGGTACCATGAGAAAAACCTGTCTATCACAGAGTAAACTCTGAACGCACTGCGCTAGCTGCCCTGCAGTGCTGCAAGAATTCACATGTAACTCTGCCTATGCAAGAAAAGTATGTAGCTTTAGCTTTACTGGCCTTTTTTTCACCTTATCTCTTTTCCTCCAGCTTTTGAACATCACAGATTGAGTCTAGATCAGCCTGCAATGATCAAAGATCTGGACCTGGCACACCTGGAGTTTAGCTCCTTGGGAGTTACCCCTCTATTCCCTCCAGAGCAGCTTCAGCACCTTCCTAACCAGAGGAGAGCATTAACCCAGAAGTGGGGGAGAAAAGAGGTCTTTTGCCTGTGACTCCAGATGTCCTCTTTCTACCAGAAGTTGCTGGCAGGGTCCTTCAAGAGCTGCCTTACCCTCCTGTTCCTCTGAGGCTGCATGAATCCTTTCAACACAACTGACCTCCTGCACCTGACCCAAAGTTTCTCCTTTGGCATCAGAGACCTTGTGCACAGCACAGGTACTGCCATATTTCAGCCCTTCCTCAGGTGTCAAACACCCTCAAGATGGTGTGTCGAGCACAAAAGCTCTGTTCTCCTCATCACAGTGAAAGCCCAAGTGCCTGTATTGCTGTGTCCCCTGGACAGAGTGCTTGTGCTCCAGGTCCCAGGGAGTGCCAGGCACACATCTGCCTGAGCACACTTGTGCTGGAGAGCAGCATGACTCACATAGATGCTCCAGGCAACAGCCAAAGTAAAGTGACAGCAAAAATTTGCTGGCAGAGCCCAAGGTTTGACAGCTCTTTAGCAGAGGGGTTCTGCTAAGGCATTTTCACTCTTTTCTACGCAGAAAACCTATTAGGAGCACATGGAGCATAGACTATCAATTTCAGTCACAGCATTCACAGAGGAAAAGTGAGAAAGTAGGGATGGGGGTTGATTAAAGGGATGAGAGACTATGGAGTGAAAATGGGTTCAGGAATCATTATGATCTGTGATGCACTGATTAATGATGCTGAATAAAAAGCCAAAGGTTCCATTCTGTACCATTCCATGGTACAGAAAAATTTAGTGAATTAATGAAAAAAAAAGGCAATAACCCAGAAAATTACCCTTATAGAGATCTGGGCTGAACAAACATACATCCTCTTTATGTGCTTCCCACTACTGAGTGTTTTCACTCTAAGAGCAGCAAATTGGTACACTGGATAAATTATATGAATGGATTCCCTCCTACACTTGCTGATACTACCTGAAACTGAAGAATGCACAACACCAAGCTGCAGAACAGGATAACAAGCTCAGGAACAGCTCTCTAAAGGTATGGCTGGAATAGTTATGCTTTAGCTGTGGTTTATGGTTTTAGATTACAATAGTTTGGATAGCAGAATTGAGAAGGCTGAATAACTTATTCTTCAGCTCTTACAACAAGGTTTACACCCTTCTGCATCTGCAAAGGGCACTGTAAAAGTGCTAAAAGCCAATAGCCCACATTTAAAATCTCTTTAGGCTACCAGTTCTGTACCACTGTGGCAAAAAAATTCTTTCTGCAGAGGCAGAATATTTTCCAATAAATTGCCCTCAAATTAGAGCTGAAAACAATTAATTTTCTCAAGAGAAAAAGCAATTAATTTTGCCATATTCAGCTGAAAACCTAACTTATTTCCACTTGCAGCCGCATTTTTTTTCCAACTGAAAAAAAAATTGCCCAAGGCAGACACCTCACACAAATTCTCCAAATAATTCCTTGTGAGACTTTCAGACAGCCCTAATATACGTCACATCCATGATATGTGCAGCACCCTTGTTTCCAGTGTCATCCCAGGGCGCTGTAGGATCCAGCTCATCATTCTGAAGCAATCTGAAAAGGAGGATGACTTCTCTAGTGTCCTACCCACTGCTCCCTGGAGCCTCTGGGGCTGCCCAGTGACAGTGGGGTTGGCCTCACCTCAGCTGTCTCAGGAGACATGAAGGGATGCACAGAGCTGTGCAGGCCAGGGCAACCAGGTACTAATATGTTACACCAAAGAAATGTTGCTGCCTCACTGAAACTTCAGGAGTGTAAAGAGGTGTGGGAAGAGAAAAGTAAACACCCTCTCCCTGTTCTCAGCATTTCTTCGAGAGCTTATTGTAATAACATGGCTAACCTGGTGCTTTAGGAACACTGTGCCTGTTGGCTCTCAAGATCACCTCCTCGCACCGTGCACAGGTGAGTTAGTATCCTGCAGTCTCATATCTTGTGGTCATGTCACCATCAGAGTGAAAGCTGTCTGGCTGTGGGATAAGCCAGACTTGTTGGAGGAACTTGACAGAAATTTCTGCCTCCCCCTCCCAAGTGTCGCCTTTGCATAGGCACAGGGTGATAGCAGTAACTCACTGCACTGCTTGTCACCCTCCACTGACAGCCAAGAAGTGCTGCCCCCAAGGGATGGCCTGATCCTGCCTCTAGGCTGAGCTCTGCCCAGCAGTGATTTCTCCTATTCGAGGCATGTATCCCCATCCCTCACACACTGCTCTCACACCCCTTCCTTGGGGAGCATGCTGCCTCCGCAGGGAAACAAAAAGAGCATTTCAAAGCATTTCTTTTCCTCAAAGTGCTGAGTCCTGAGCAATTGCAGCTGCTCCTGTCCTTGTGTCAGGGCATGCTCCTAAATCAGATGCTGCCATTTAAGGCACAGAAGAAGTGTCTCTTGTAAGGCCATCCTCATAAAGCCCTGATGCACAGCAAAACCTCTTCAGCAACAGCTATGAGTAGCAAAAGAGAAGCAAGTGCAGCAATTCCCTGGGGTGGAGAGGTGATGTTTATCCAAGATCTCTGAGGAAAACAAAGTGTGAAACAGAAGAGGCATTGGCAGACTCTGAAGCAGCAGTGAATAGACAGCTCACAAGTCCTCATTGCTAAGCTACACTATTGCCTCTGCATCTGTCTGTGGAAAGGCTGCTGCAGACGTGGAAATACTCCTGCCTTCTCAGAAGCAAGGCTGTGTGACACTGGGGTTCTGGTCTCTCTTTGACCTGGAAGGATGCTCTTCTGCTCTGATTCCCATGCAAGGTGATCCATGAAACTATGGGGACATGTCTAAGGACTACAGGCTCTGTCAGGGAAGTCTTGAAGCCTCTTCCAACACCAGTACTTGTGCTATCTGCTCCTGCTTACCTCTGCATAGAGAAGTACATGGTAAAGTCTGCTGAGACCAATGCAAATCAAAGACCATCACATCTAAATTTCAATATACTACTTTCATCTCCTGTGTTTTCCCCTCATGAAGTTCCACTCTTTTGTGCCACTTTTATCCCTCTCTGAACCCTTTCTCGTCCTCTGGAAAATCATTGCTGTGTTTTCTCACATATTTACTAATATTACACCTTTCTCAAGCCTGTACTCCAGATTCTCAGAGTGACTTCCAGGAGGTCCTCATGGAAGCTTGCTTTGAAGTCCTGCCTGCAGACAACCCAGTGACTTGTAGAGGATATTTATGGTGCAGATGTCCCTAATGTGCCTATATTGTCAGATGACTCTTGGGCTGAGCTCCTCAGGGACTCAGTATCTGAGAGGCACTGTGTCCACGGGCACTCACAGCCATCAAAGAACTCAGTGATCAAGCTGTTAGCAGGGCATGCATAAGATCAAATCTGACTTTCTCGTAAGTTCACCTCCACAGCCATAGAGAACCCGAGGATCTAAGATACCTTGCTGTGACTCAACAGGAGTTAGGTATCTTGGTACTTTTGGGGCAGCACGAGCAAAGCTGGGGTTGAGATTCTTCTTGCCCCATTTAAAAGCAACCAAGCCTGATATGAGTACAGTACAGCAGTGCAAGTGCTGCTTGCTGGAGTCATCAAAAATCACACTGCTGATCTATAGCACCTACCTCAGCAGTCCAGCAGCCAGCTAGTTAATGCAGGAAACCTTGCAACTCAGAGGCTTCCAGGAAGTTCCGAGTGTGTTGCAGGCTGTATGGCTGCTCCTGGGGAGTGATCTATGCTCCACCGTGACCCTGGCCTTTTCCGTTCCACGCTGCTGCTCTTTCAAGTTGCCCTATGGAGGTCCTCCATGCTGGCCTTTGAAGAGAGTGCTGTGCTGCCCAGGTTGGATCTGCTCCCTGGCAGTGATGGAGCAGCATATCAGAGGCAAACAGCAGATCCTACTGTGCAAGGCTCTGCTCTCACTGCACTTCATGGCAGATCAAGCCATCAGCTACAGGCTGACAGGTTAAAGTGATTTATTGTGCTTTTTTCACAAAAGACTGGGTTTTGCTAGGTGCATTAATTGAACTTACAAGTACAGAACCCAGATGAGAGATACATACGGATTTGCCCACCATGGCTAGGGAAACATTCCAAAATCTCTCTAGGCAAAATATTTCACACTGCCAGCGGATCTCTTTTATTCTCTCCCCTCCAGGGGAAGAGATATTTTCTGGCAGCATCTGCCTTTATTTTCTAATGTTTTTCCTTATTAGAGGCTGAGGCTCACTGAAAACACAGAGCATGTATTCATCTGGGCTTGGGCTTGTAATATTATAAGCTCAATTTGGTTGTGATACTCATGAGGAAAATGTTTGCACTTTCCCTTTCGGCAAGGCTATCCATGGGAAGTTAAGTGCTGGGAAGCTGTCTGGGCACTGGCAGTTTGTCTCACATCTCTAAACTCCATTAGCCAACCGAAAGAAAAAACGAAGCAGATGGTCTAAGCAGGGATCCCTCTTAATTTTTTTTCCCAAAACTGCATTTGGACAAGGCAGTTTTGGTCAGGACATACATACAGACTAGAACTGGGCACCAAGTTTCTTCCGAAAAACCTAAAGGTCCCAGGAGAAACACCATTGCCAGAAGCAAGCTACAGAGACCTGCTGCATATCTCATTGAAATTAATCCCATCTAAATCCTGGTGTGCAGAAAACAATGGGAGTTTGTCACTATTAGGGCTTAAATCTCTAGTCACTGACGTTAAAAGCCAGGAAGACAGTTTTTGACATAACCTCTGAACTCTGAAGGGTTAAAGTTCAACTTGGATCAAAGAGGGGTTTCTAAAAAGCTCCATGCGACACAAGGAGGGTAACATAAGGATGCCATGTACAAATTGCATTGCCTTTCAGGAATGCCTTGCTTTCTGTTATTGCTTTTGTCCTCAGATAGCAGATCCAGGGTCCCAAAGCAGAATGCTGCACTAAAATACTAATAGAGGCTTTGCCATCTCCAACTTAATGGCCAGTTCAGAAACTCCCTCCCATCTCAAGACAGGAAGGATTTGAAAGGGATTGTAAATGAAGTGGTGCCTACAAAGTGGGAAGTCCCAGAGACCTGTGATTTGTCGTAATTAACTTATCCCCAGAACACACACTGGGAGGACAAAGCCACCGGTTGGGAGAATGAATATGGCAGCTTCAGCTGAACTCTTTGTGGCACCACCCAAATCCTCTTTCTAACACTCTGACTCCTTAACTCAGCTGCTGGCTTCTTCTTCCTATGGGAACCCTCCAGCTCTCAGTTGCGTGAAAGACAAGGAGGATGCACTGAATGCAAGTGTAATATCCTTCCCTCCAATCCAATATCCTTTCCAAAATGAAAGAGTAGAAATTAGGTTTTTGTTCTTAGTGAATTACTGAAATAGTCTAAAGCTGGGGCACTTGTTCAAAAACCTGAGAAACCTAAAAGGGACAGTGAGCTCTAGTGAACTTGATTCATGTGGTTTGGGGGTTGTTAAAATATTCATATGTCCTCAGCACCGCCAAGAAGCCCTAATGGCTGAAGAAGCATCCCAGTCTGCAAAGAGCTGTACAGCTAGGGCTAGGGCTAAAAGTCTGACACATTTATTTGTCCTGAAGCTAAATGTTGCCTTTGAAACTAAGCGATATTATTATCTTGGGATCATAGAATCATGTAATGGTTTGGGTTGGAAGGGACTTTCAAAGGTCATCTAGTCCAGCACCCCTGCAGTGAACAGGGACATCTTCAATGCGATCAGGTTGCCCAGCATCACATCCAGCCTGGCCTTGAATGTCTCCAGGGATGACGCATCCACCACCTCTCTGGGCAACTTATGTCAGTATTTTACCACTCTCATTGTAAAAATTTTTTTCCTCACATCTTGTCATTCCCAACAGGATGGAACACAAAACCAGATCAAAATCACGATGTTTTATACAGCAGTTTCAATCTTCTGCATATTTTACCAGTCAGCAGTTCCTAGAAACAATGCTTTTAGATCTCACCACTCCTCTGGAGATGTGCTCCATGAATGAATCACTAAAAGAAGAAGGAAGCTTGGATACCTGCACCGCAGAAGGATAAAGCATGCATGCTCCAGGCTTCCCTGGGGATCACAGTATGCTGCCTGCCAGGTGGCTGTCTCTGCACATGGCCAGCCAGCACTTACTAGCTCCAGTTCAGGGCCAGCTCTCCAGGATCACAGCTGGCTAAATCACCACATTACTACTACATTACTACTCTGCTCTGAGGTTCTGGGGAGGCTTATTAGTGCTAGAAATAATCCAGCTGCGTGTACTCCTGCCTCAGCATCACTGGCACAGGTTCTGTGCAGTCCCAAAAATGCCTCCAAAGACAGCTGACAGCTGGTTGTGCACACATGGACAATTTATACACATTATGATGCATACATTATGTTATTTATATAATAGTACAAGTCAAATCAAGTGAAATAAAGTACAGTTTAATGTGCCATTATTTTTAAAATATTAGTCAGAAAACCCCAAAGACAGATACTTGTATTCCTTTGTTAACATGTATACATTCCCCACCCATATCAGGATTCAGAAATCAGGGTAATGCTACACATGCTTAAACTAACCTTAGATACCGCTTAAGAAATGTGCTAGCATTGCCAAGAGTCCTTGCCCTCAGGTTATCATCACCATATGGTACCTCCTGGCTGGTGGTTCTGCATACCAGAAACAATTATAAAAAAATCTTTTCAGAGTAATAGCACATAATAACAGCACTGTCCTTATGGCAGATAATCAGGTAAAGCTACTATAGTTTTACATGTCTTTTTAAATCAAGCAAGCTTTGTTCAATCTTATTTTTAAATTGCTGCAAATTTGGGGGTGAAATTTCTTTTCAGGTGAGCTATGGCCAACAGATTAAGCATTTATTTGCCTTGCTTTCCTTTAGTCCCTCAATGCAAAACTGTTCTTGGAAACTGGCCATTCATACTCTTGCTTCAATTGCTTGAAGAGTGGGGACGCTGTTGCCTGTCTACTCCCAACATTGTCCCAGAACTTTAGGTCAATGTATACTGGAATATAAAAACAGAAATATAAAAATATACAAACCAAAACTACCACATCCTAAAGTCAGTAAGCAAATATAAATAAGGGGGGGGGGGGAATAGCAATTAATCTCTTTAGAAAAAAGGGGGAAATTGCATCCTGATTTTGTTGCATTGGTATTATTAGAGCTGCAGTAGGATGACACCTGCTCAGCCTCTCCTGCCTGCAGCTCCCCCGGACTTAGCTGGTACAGATGGACAGCTGGACAGAGGTTTGGGCTGATCAAGTAAGAAATTCTTCATTAGAGTTACAAATGAGTATGAACTTGTTAGAGCCTCAGCAGCAAAGAACAGATGAAAAGTGCCTGACAGGAGAGAGACAAAACATGGTGCAAAAGTGTGTAATTGAAGGCTTTATTAACACATTCAACAGGTCAAACAGCACTACCTGCAAGGTGTGGACATCTGTTAAAAAATCTTCTGCAAAAAATAAGACAACAGCAGAAAAAGATATTATTTATATTTACATCCTATTCATTTACACAGTATTTTTGGTACTTCATATCTAAACACTATGAAGCACTGGCAGCCACAGATGAGTGCATTTACCGTAAAAAAAATAATGAAAACCACAGGAAAGGTGTGCTCATGAGGGTCCGGGGTACTCTAGACATGGAGGGTCCAGAAACTCAGGTGGCATCTTATGGCAGGCTGGAATAGGCTCCCCTTGTCTGCCCCAGGAGACACATCAGAGCATGCACATTACAGAGCATGCAGAACAGGCTGGAGGCATCATGCCTGAGCTGGAGACACCACTTCCTCTCATACAGGAGGTCTATGTCATGCCTCTGGTCCTCACGCAGCCTGCATGGTGTCACCCTCCCAGCTGGACTGTTGGAAGTCTCCAAGATACGGGCAGGTTCCTCTGCTCCTGCACAGGTAGACTTTGGTGGAAAAGGTGGATGTATCCAAGAAACTTAGATGCAGTTTAGACAAACTTATCTCATGAATGGTTAGAGCTGATCTCTACAGAAAACACAGGGAGAGTCTGAACTAGTGCATCTGAATGAATTTATTTTTTTAATGAAAGTCCACACAAATCATCAGAGAGAAATCTCATCTCCTGTGTAGCATTATCACCATGCTTTTTATTTACTAATGGATTAAAATTATGCCAAATTCTGAGCACTCATTTGTTGTTTAGTTTTGCCCCACTATGTTTTGGCACAGATGAGAATGTATAAGGTGTGTGGGTATGGTTTGACAACAGACTTTTTGGATTGTTTTTACAAACAGTCTCCTGATGCCTTGCAGACTAGAGGCAGAGAAATACTGAACTAGATGATGCTTTGAGGTTCCCATCTTGCTATTTATGAGCCCATCAATCTGCCACAACTGCTCAAATGATTCATTTATTATTGTGGATCACAGACTTTTGGCTGCAGTGGGTGCCCCACCATTTCAGGAGCTGTATAAACACCTGGCAGCTAATGGGGTCAAACCTTGCTCCTTCCTTATTAGCATTGCCCAGATTGGCAAGGCACAATAGCACTTTCATAGCCCTGTCCTATCCCACTCAGACTGCATCTTGGACCCATTGGAGAAAAGTGTTCTGTTTTGGAGATTCTTCCAAGACAAAGGTGCTCCCAGATGGGATGGGAGGTATCAGTCAGCTGTTTTCATACTGCTTTCACTGCAGTAGCATTTTCACCATGCACATGACCAAGGCTGACCACGAAGTTCAATCCAGAAGGAAATCCCCTTATGGGGATTTGGCCTCTGCCTCTTGAGCAACTTGCTATGAGCTTGGGATATAGCTCAAATACTTAATTTCCTACTTGGCCGTGAAGCCTTCTACCACCTTCCCCGATCCCTTTTGCTAGCAGAGAAACCATAGAGCAAAAAGGCAATGGAGCTGCAGCTCCCCCTTGCCCAAGATGGGTTCAGCAGTCAAAGATGCCACAGTTTACCCTTCCCCTTCTGTACTTTGTGTGTTTCCCAGTGATCCTGCTGAGGGTGATGGAGACAGGTTGCCAGTGTTCACCCTCAATTCTAAGCAGCTTCAAAAAGACATTATATAAAAAAGAGTCTCTTCCCTCCTAATCACTCAGGGGTTTGCCTCCCCTGCTTGACACCTGTTATAATCTTTTTGAGAATTTATTAATAAAATAGGAATTAGGACATTTAGGCGTCTGATGTCTGAGGGACTTAAAGCAAGCTATCCCTTATAAACTCTTGAAATGGGCAGTTTTCCATTGCTTGAGTGGATGAAGTAATTGAGCAGAGGAGTTATATTAAATCCAGACACATTCAGTTTTTAATGCCAATTAGTTTCTACTGACAAAGGAGGGATATAGTAGACATCTGGCTTATGTCGTGCCCTTCCTTTATCCCTTTCTGACAAGATGAAGGTGGAATGACCTTAAATAATGGCATTGCCCTGCTGTTACTTTTGGTATAGTTGGCACATCATATTTTTTTGGTTATTGATGGTTCACAGCTTTCATGTGTTGCAATCAAGGAGTTTTAAGGCTTTTCCCACCATTGGTATTGAATACAGCTTCCAGCTATCCCTTGCTATTTAATTCCAGATGGATCGAATCTTTAGTACCGCCCGCAGGCACATTACTAGCTAATGAGTTGCACTGCTCTGAGATCATCGCTACAAACATTATTTCCTTGGTAAATATTTTTGGTTCAGACCTGAGAAACGGCAGAGGTACATGAAGTCAAGATTTATAATCTGGCAAGATGCTTAAAAGCTGAGCTGCAAATAACAATGGTTACATTTGTAGTCTCTGTTTACAGTTTTCTTCCTGCAAATATGTTGAGGCTTAAATCAAACAATCAGCCTTGCTACAATGCTGGCAAATTCCCATGTTAAGTGCACAGAGATGCACGTCTCAGGGACTTCTATTACTTTCTCTGTTACGGTATCTCAGAATGCACTCATGAATGCACTAATCCTAGCAACCACCCTGGCAGAGAAGTGAAATTGTTTCTCTTTCACAAATGCAAATGCTGATGAAAAGGAAAGCGACCAAAGTGCCAGAAATTCTTAGAGCCTAAAAATGCACCCAAATGCTTAGAGATATTTTTTCAGAAGCTCCTAACCCCGCTCAAGGCTGGGTACAACCATGGGGAGGCTAAGCAGCTCTCAGTTTCTTCCTCATCTTGAGGCTGGTCCCTTGGTGGGGGAGCACACAGCCTTTTCAACCACCCTTCCCAGTAAACCTGCACCTGCTTTTTTTGATGCCTGCTGAGGCATTCTTATAGATTCTATCAGGCAAGAGTCTACTTCTGCAGCTCCTTTGAAAAACTGAACTAATGGCCCTGGTCCTCAGAGGCCTTTAAATACTTCATGAAACAATTGATGTCCTGCCCATGGCTGCTCAGAGATACAATGACAGAAACAGAAGCCCAGCTCAGGTCCCACACCTCTCAGCTGGCTGACTGTATTCTGTTGGCAGCCTCCCACTGGCTTAAAGCCAAAGAAAGAGCCTCTAGTTCAAGGTATGGTTTTGGTATTGTGCAATGCTATCTGCATGTTAGGTAAAGTTCTGATTCTTTTACTCAAAGAAGTTATCTCAATGGAGTCATTAGGCCAGAATCTGATCTCAGTTAACCCAGGATTACTTCAGCAATGCTGAGGGTTATTCTAGTTTTAGTCTGAAGGCACATTTTGTGTTTGTATGGCATTACACCAGATTTCTACAACCAGATCCCAGAGTGAACAGACTAATCCAGAACAGTGGCAGGATATTGTCGAAAAGGAGCTGAAAAAAAATAAAGCTAATAAATATGAAAATTAATTTAATAAACAAAACCATTAAAAAATGCCCCATGCAAAACCTCTTATGAAACACATTTAATTGGATGCATACTTGGAAAAGTGACGCTTTTCAAGTAATTAAAACACATGCAGAAAGAATCAGATGACCTCAGGAAAGGTCAGAAGAAGAGAAGAATGGAACAAAAATGCTTCATACAAATTTGTACCCATAGGGATTAAGCTCAAGAATTCACCTTTAGCACGCAGTCCATCACTGGGAACTAAAGAAACTCTGCAGCTCTGACACAGGATGTCTCAGAGTCACCACTACACTACTGACAGAGTAAAGCAGAAGTTTGCTGATGTTACATGAGGGCAGGTATTTCAATGTGAAGAGCGAAATATTCATGCCAGAAAGCAGAGGTGTAATAAGATCTGGTCTTCGTATTTCTGGTCACCCATAATCCGTATTAGGAATCAGTCATTCTATATGCAGCAAAACTGAAAAACTACTTTAAGACTGAGTTTAATGTGTTCAAACAAATACTGGGGTTAGAGAGCAAATGCCCGTGATAGTAGGAAAGTGGAGTGGCTGAGTTGTCTGGCCCTACCAGCGCTGTGCTCCTACCACATTCAACCCTTTGAAACACCAAATGTTGTTCCCACTAGAGGTTTTGTCACATCAAAGCCATCAGCACTTCCATATCCATAGAAAATTAACATTTTGAGGGTTCAGATTACATCTCTGGGGGCTTCTCATTCCACAAAAATGTTAATTCTTGTGACTTTTCCTTCCTCTTAGTCCCTTTCCTCCTTTCATTCTTGCCTCAAGATAAAAGGAGAAGCTAAAATATCTACATTTCCCATAGGACAGAGATTCACTGCTTCCACATGTCTCTCATTAACATTTGTGCACACTAACACAGCTCTGAATCCTCCTAATAGTCTCTGGCAGGAATGATAACAGGTCACTAAGATCTGGCTCTGTCTGATGGTTGTGGATTTGTCCAGGATGGGAACAGAAGTAAAAGATCCTCCTGCTGTTTTTTATTTACCCTTGCAGAGTGCAAGAAAGCTCTCAATCTGTTTCCTACTCCATCAACAGTGTCAGGAAAGGGAGTCAGGTAGGATTTGGACAACCTGACCTCTTGGAAGGAAGTTTGCTTCTTTAGCTCATAACAGTACAGCTCCTTGAGAAGTTCAGTTTTGCTCCACCAGTGTTTGCCAATGGCTGAAAGTCATCCAGAAGGTGACACCCGGAAAACTTCTCCAGCCTTTTATGAGAACAAGTTCTCATTTTCAAGTCAGACCCTACAGTAGGGGCAGGAAGGATGCACCTGGAGGACTAAGTGTTGGTATCTGTGAGGAGGGCTGAAGCCATCCCTTTGACAAAAAGATCACTTGGCTGCTTTTATCCCCCTGTCCTCAATCAGGAGGCAACAGTAGAGCTGAACCCCCACTAACAGTTTTCATAAAATTTCAAGTCCTTTTCAGCACTTCTCCTCTACCCAGTTAGTAACAGTGCCTTGCCTACTGCAAAGGAAATATCCCCTGGGATGGATATGCATTTCCAATATTATGGGACTACTCTGGGATTATGATGGGATTATTCTGTATCTAGTGGTTTTATTAAATGTCATGTGATAGCCAGGGAAACCCTGAGGAACAGGATAATACTGGCCCACAGTTTCGAATTTCACCTGGATCTGAGTCAATTGCTATAGTACATAAATGAAGCAGGCAATGGATTAAAACCATCAAATCTAAGCCTGGGATATTCTAGAATAAACTACCCTTCCCTGTTCCAGCAGAAATCCTGTTTACTCAGCAGTTTCGTTAATGGAGAAAAGTCACCTTGCCTAGAGTTAGTAGAGATATTTCCAAAGTGGTCACTTCCATCAAAATGATCTTTCTGGAGAGGTCTTGCAGAAGTGACTGTGGACATACCATGAGTGCTCCATGGGTGTAATTCCCGGCGCCGACCTGTTGTGATGGAGTGCGGCACATGGTGGGGCTCTTCAGTCAGTCCTACCCAGCTCTGGGAGAGACAGAGCCTCCAAGCCTAGTGATTGGATCTCATGGGCTGTTATATTTTATAATGGTGTTTCTCCACTTTTTCCAATCAAAACCTACCTACCCTCTTGGAAATTAACCATGAGGCCATCTTGTGCAGTGCTGGCACAGGGGCTATAATTCATAAGCAGTTTAAAAAGCGTGCTTCAGTTTGGATATTTATAATATGATTTTACAATACAAATCATAGAATATATGCCCCTGTAAATAAATGCTCCTTTCTGTTAGATTTATAATTCTTGCAAAGCTGTTCCCATGTCCTGTAGATCACCACTGAGCCACAGACTTCTGCCAGAAAACCCTCAGTTTCCATGACATTTCTCTGAAAAACAGCTTATAGAACTTCAAATGTTTGGAGTTTACTTATGCTTTTTCCCTTGCCTTTTTTTTTTTTTCTTTCCTTAAATGTAACAAATTCCACTTTTGAAAAGCTCAAAAATTTCTCAAAAGTCACATTCTTAATGATGGGTACAAAAAAGAAATTATCAGAAGGAACTAGGATTCATCTTCTGCACTTTGTCTGAATGAGACTAACTACATTTATACACCAGCAATTTCCAGTAGATATTTGTACAGAGCCATATTTCTTTGCATTTTCCCCCCCCCCCATTTCCTGTTAATTCTTTTCCTAGTACAGACTCTCATCTTGCAAAACGAGTCCATGTATACGATCCTAACGGTCTACTTGACAAGGGCTTTTCTTAGGATGACAATCCTCAGCTGCAGTCTCTTCATGATAGGTCTGGAAATGATCTGAGAAGAAGCAAGAAAAGAGGTGACAAAGTTTGCCAAGGATACAGGGATTCTCACAGACTGAGAAAAGGTGCAGGAAGAACCCAGGTTTCTGAGCAGCGGGGAGATGAACAAGGGGGGTTCTATTTGCAAATTTAATGCTAATAAGTACAAAGTTGTGTTCATGGGAAAGAAACAACTTTAACTCACCGTACAGAATAATAGGCTAGGATATAAGTCAGGTTGTGTCACGCCTAGAAAAGAAATCCTGTATTAATTATGTAGTCTGTGGAAACAGCTGCCTGCCTGGGACCATCAGAAAGCATGATGAGCCTTCAAGTGTTGTTCCACACTGTATCCAGTAAATCTAAACAGGGTGGCTGCTGCAAAGGCAGTTGTCCTGTTCCCTTTGCTGTGTGCTCTCTTCTTCTCCCTTGCACATCCCTTTTGCTCGTCTGTCTCCTCAGCAAGCAAACTTAACCAGAAGAAGCCCAGCTATTTGTACCATTTGTATCAAACTTACTCAGAAGAAGGAACAGCGATTTGCAGTGTAAGTGCTATAAATTATGCAGTTTAAATGCAGTTTGTTTCACAGGAATATGCTAAACAAGGTGTCCTTACTGTGCACTAGAGCTCTGCAGTGGGAACATGCCCAGCATGGCCAATACATAACGTGAATGCTTAAGCCCCAGGAATAACACCCCTTTCCTGCACCCCTTCTTTCACCAGGATTTCCATTGCACACCAGCCACTGGCACCACATGCCCGATGTCAGTCCCTGTCCCTAGCTCCCACAGCATGGCCTCTCTGTGGGTTTGCCCTGCACTGCATAGTGGGGATTTGGCCCATGGGGGGTCTCAGTGGTCTGACAG
Organism: Melopsittacus undulatus; assembly: GCF_012275295.1. Lineage (NCBI taxonomy): Eukaryota > Metazoa > Chordata > Aves > Psittaciformes > Psittaculidae > Melopsittacus > Melopsittacus undulatus. The sequence goes on from NC_047530.1 coordinate 93,371,644, forward strand.
GTTGGACACAGTAGTCTGCATGCCCTGGGCAGGGCAGAAGGACTTGTGCAGCTTTGGGGTCTGCCTGCAATCAGCTGCTGCTTGGCAGTGCTTCCTAGCTCCTCTGCAATCGGATTTGGCAAAGAAGGGGTTAAACACGGTCAATGACCTTCACTCCCAACCTGGATTATCCCCAGATGGAACATGCAGCAGCATCCTATCCCACTTCCCCATCCCCTGGGACCCATTTTCCATGTTAGTTTGGATCCTTTGTGTCCATCCCACCCTCCTTTCCCTGCTCCATCACCTTGCTCTCCAGCCTTTCCTGAATCTCTGTGCACTGCCAATGTTTTCCTCCTGCTAGCACTGCCTTGCTACACACTGGAGTGGGTGCTGCCAGCTATGCAACATAAGAAATTCAGCTGCCAGTCCATAAAGTACAGTTCATTATGGGGAGAGCAGAGGTCTGAAGTTAATCAGTCTGCAGAAGGTGTGGTGTGCCACAGGATTACTGCTCCCCTGCATGGAGAAGGCAGCTGCTCTCTTCACCAGATGACTATCCCTCCTGGGATAATTTGGACTTGAGAAAACTCAAACCAGATCCTTTAAAGGCAGTTATACTTGTGCTGGCCAGGCAGGCTCTGTCGTGCTGCGAATTACTGCCACACATGCAGGCAAGGTGGGAAAGCAGGTAGTGCGGAAATGTTTTTGGAACCTTTTCCACTTCCAATGAATCACTGAGACAACTGGCAGTGGTATTATTCATTATTCAGTACTATTAAATATTGTGTTTATGATCATGTATAACAGTAACATTCTGTGCTTCACAGGAGGCACTTAATTTTTCTCTTTGAGTGCTGAACGGGACCTTGAAAGATCTTCTAATCTTTTTTCCTGCCACAGGCAAGACCAGCTTCACCTAAAACTTCCTAAGAAATGTCACATAAGTTTGTCACATCCCATTCTCCTTCTCAACGGCTGTCCTTCCAAGTTTTTGACCTGCATAATGTAATGGAAAAGGCAATTGTGGATTCTGCCAATATTCATCAGTCTGCACCTCCAGGCAGGGCAGCACCTTATGTGACATCAACTGCAATCTCTGGCCACCCTCAGCAAGTATATCCCCTGCACCTCACCTGATCTGGGAGCTGAAAGAGCTGTGATCCTGGCAACTGCTGGGAACCCACTGAAATTAACCTGAACTAAGGAAAGGCATGAATTCTGCTAGGCTCAATTAAACTGAATTAAGGTGAACTCACTTAGGGAAGAACAGTGCTACTGGAATTCTGCAGCTGCACACAGTAATGTGTCCTGAAACAGCTGACCTTGAAATAACTGTGCAATACACAGAGCTGTGCACCCTGAGACAGAAGCTCTCCATGGGACAGCTATGCCCCAGGCAGAGCAGTGTGATATGCAGCCAGATTTGTGCCATCTGAACATCAGGACAGCCTGCGGACAACTGAGCATCCTGAAGATGTCTGAGTGCTATGTGGTCAGCCATGTGCCACACAGACAGCTGTACTCCCTGCAGCCAGCTGTGCACACTGCAGGCAGCTGTGTGCATTGCAGGCAGCTGGGCCACAGAAGAGCCTTCTGCTCACCACTAGCACACATGCATGCCAGCAAAGCTGCTTGGTAGAGTACTCCCCACCTCATTTCTATCAGAATAAACTGGTTCAGCAAATAGTGCTTATCAAATAGCATAAGAGAGTAATAGCATGAGCTCAATTTGACAGAAATATCTCAAGGAGCAGTGTCAGAAACTGCTCTGGTTGCAGATTAGGGAGGACGGTGACAGCCAGCAGAGATGTCCCATGAAATAATGCTCATGCACAGCCTGAATAAGAGCATTTCACACCAATATTCTCTGGTGTGCAAGGGGCATTCCACTCTCTCTGCACATCAAGCAATTTTAGTAACACCCAAAGGCTTAATTAAATACAGTGCTTCAAAAAACTATCAAGAGCACCAAGCGAAGAATGCAGACATCCTCATGTATTGCTGCACACACAGTTTTGAAATAAGCATACTTGCTTCCAGTTGCTTTTCTAGCCTTCTCCACTGAGCCATAAATTTCTGTTTAGAGAACTAAGCAAAAGAGATGGGGAATAGATGGTGGAGGCTTTAACAGGAAATATCTTGATCTTGTTTTCTGTTAAATCTTGTTCCCCACTTGACTGCCAGGAGAATCATGTACCTCTTACCATAGAATCATAGAATCATAGAATCATTTAGACTGCAAAAGACCTTTAAAATCATTGAGTCCAACTACAAACCTAATAATGCCAAGTCCACTACTCAACCATGTCCCTAAGTGCCACACCCACAGGTAATGCCCATTATAGGGCTGTAGCACTGATGATGCTGGAGCTCCAGCCTAGGCTAGCACCTATAACTGTATTCAGGATGACTCTTCAAGCCCAGTTTTATACTGGATCTCAGTTCAGCCCAGGAAATGCAAGAGAAGAACACAGACCCGACATTTGCTAGCCACAGTAATGCTTATTCAGACCTGTTTTTCTCCCAGTCTTTCAGGGTGTTCTTAGACTCCAGAGGAGCTTGAAAATATGCTGTTTGCTAATGCAATCACTGACTCATCAGAAGTGTCTTTGTTGCTAAATACACATGAGGAAATGGCTTGGACAGAAGAGCCATAGAGATCCACATTAGCCAAATGTGCACTGGGCTCGTGTCCCTAAGCTAGTCAAAGTTGGAGACTATGTGTTTAAAAAACACTTTAAAAAGAAGATTTGCAAACACTGTAAACTAATGAGTAGATCTCCTCTCCTTTGAGACAAACCCTAGAATTTATTTACCCCCTGTAGACATTGAGAGAGAAAGCCAGCAATAATGTCAAGGAGCCATAAATATCTGTTTAGTGAACTAAGCAAAAAGAGGTGGGGATAGATGGGAATGCTTTAACTGGAAATATGCAGATCTCTCACGTGGACAGTAATATCTTAAGCATGCTTATTTTCTTACCACACATGCTCTGAAAAGGAGGCAATGTTAGCAAGGCTTCTGCAGACCATGAGGATGAGATTCGCATATGTGCGTTGACTGGCTGTGTTACAGCTTCTGTGGGGATACTTACAGCCACAGACAAACCAGTCAGTCATTTTTCAATACCAGAATGAAACTAGAGTTCACTGATTCACACATCGCTCCTCTCAGTCTCCAAGGAGCTAACAAACGAGATAGTTTATAATCCAGCAACGGACTGTTGTTTGCAGTGGCAAAGCAGAGCCAAGCATTTCCAACTGAGAGAGAAAAATCTCTACACTTTTTAATTTTAATGTGCAATTCTTTTCTGGTGAGAAGAAAAGTTTCTGGCAGGCTTTGAATATTCATGCTCAGTGTGAAATCCCCCTTCATCACAACAGCTTCATCTGAAATGAGGTAATCGCTCTCCCACACAAAACCCACCTGAGCCCACTTAAAGTCTGGTAGTGTCCTGCTACCACTCAGTTATCATCTCTTTATACATTTCCAGAGACTTTTGTTGTCATGCCTTTGTAGCACAGAGCTTTCTCAATACACTCTTCTGGCGGCTCACCATTGCAGTAACCATTCACCCTGAATGTGACACTGCCACAGCTCCAGCATCACCAAAGGTGCCATCACCACACTCTGGCCAGCTGTAGATGCTCTGTCAACTGGTCTTGCTGATGCTGCCATTACTTCAAATCTAAGGTCCCAAAATTATATAATTCTACAAGGGACTCAACTTGCAACTTCTTTCCAAGGAATTTTAAACACTCCTTGCATTGCAAAGGAAAAGCTTAGAAATGTGAATTTAAATGGTACCAGAAGAGATCACTGTGCACTGTTTAAGGATGGAAAACATATAGAAGTCTTTCCTTTATAAGCTTGGACTGTAAAAATAATTTCTTTGATTTCTTTCTTTTGCATTAGTTACAGATATTGATGAAAAGTACTGTCCCACACAGCCAGACTCCTCCTCATTCCTAGGACTTGTCTGCAGAGGCATTAATAACAGTGGGGAACAGGCTATTATTAATAGCATACTTCATCAGTTTTCTGCACTTTCCTTTTTTATCTAGCTACCTGTATCTACAGATGTGTCTCTCACATTACCTGCAACAAAGTTATATTAGGAAAATCATTAAATCAAACTGATAGTAGTGGGAAAGTATCAAATCTTGTCTGATGGTTATATTTATTCATTAAGATAGATACAATTTTTCATAGCCAATTATGTCAGTAACTGTTTCTCAGACTTCCCTATGCCTCATTCTGATATAAAATATTCCCTTTGAACCTCTGTGAGGTTCTACCTGCCTGAGATGAGCTTCTCAATTTGCAGTGCTCTGCCTTGTCCTGGGTCAGCACCATGGGGGCAGGTCTTCCCCACAGGCAGCACCCCAGAGGCTCCGGGCAGCCTAGAGAGACTGTGTTCCATGTCCATTTGGAAATGGCCTCTCTGTCTCATTTTTTCACTTCACATTTATTCAGGTCTGTAGCCCTGGAGGGGGTGAGGAAGGTGAGGTAGAGGAAGGCACACAACGTCTGTGAGGGAGATATTTCAACATCTTCCAAAAATTTCAAAATAAAAACTCAACCTAGCTCATATATCCAGCTGTGAGGAGATGATCACAGCTGTGCTGCTGCTGATGCAGAGATAAATGAGTCTCCCTGCAGGAGAAGGCTGAGGTTCTCCCTCCTCACTGCCTTTTCTGCTCTGTAGTTTAGGCAGCTCACTGAATGATGTACCCCTTCTTGGGATCCCATCCCCAGACACTTGGCTCCCCTCATATTGCTGCTGGGCATCCAGGACTCCACCTGCAACTGTGGATGCTGCAAGGCAACAGGACTCAGAACTCATGTTTTTATTCTACAAAGTAGCTGGAAACCTCTAAGAATGGACTTGTGAAGCAGTCTCACAATCCAAATGCATCTCTGTCTGGGCTGGCTTTGGTCCCTTGATCAAGTGCATGCTAAGTTACTGACATGTCCTTGGGAAACAGTGTCTTTATATTCATTGTAAAGTGCACCTGAATTTGCTGTCTGCAGCTTTGCAGTGTATGTGATGCCTTATTTTACAAATTCAAATCTGTCTGCTTTTTCAATAGACCTTGCTCATGGTTATACTTGTGCAAATCTGGAGTAGCTTTCCTAATGTCACTGAAATTACTCTCGGTTTATACAGTGGGATCAAAATTTATTCCACAAGGTTTTGCACTAGATCCAGTTACAAGTGATGGAAACACTTAATGCAAGAAAAAATCCATTAAACATGAGAGCAATTTTACAAACAGAGGCCTTTTTAATGGGAAATAAGTGGAGTTCAAGATTACTTATTAGGAATGCTTTTAGATGTAGTCAAAGTTTTACTGCTCTCGTAGTAAAGGGATTCAAACACAACATACAAAAAAATTGTGAGTCCAAGAAAAAACTGCAATGTACTAACAATAAATTAGACTGTTTAATGTGAGAAAGCTTAATAATGCTGGAACTCTTCCCTGTATACCTTTAAAAATTACACTGGATGACAAATGTCTGCCTACCTGCTGCTCGTGCATGGACAAGAGGGAGGGAAGGGAGTATGTACATAGGAATGGCAGGGATACCTGACACATGGAGATAAGAAGGCTATACAGAGGTGAAGCCTAGTTTAAGAAGTAGAGATGAGTCAAAAAATTAAAAATTCAGGCTTAGTTTTTCATGTCTCACCACAGACCTATGGCCAGCTTTATCCTGCCCTGATGACACAGCCAAGGGCTAGAAATCACAGACTGTAGTGACAGGACAAGGGTAATGGGTTGAAACTTAAACAGCAGAGGTTTAGATTGGATATAAGGAAGAAATTCTTTACTGTAAGGGTGGTGAGGTATTGGAATGGGTTGCTCAGGGAGGCTGTGAATGCTCCATCCCTGGCAGTGTTCAAGGCCAGGTTGGATGAAGCCTTGGGTGACATGGTTTAATGTGAGGTGTCCCTGCCCATGGCAGGGGAGTTGGAACTAAATGATCTTAAGGTCCTTTCCAACCCTAACTATTCTATGATTCTATGATTCCCACCACCACCAGGTAGCTTCATCTTTTCAGTGCCTTTCCACTCTTTATTGACAACGAACTTCCCCTTGCCAGTTCAAGGTTTCCATGCTGGTTTCCCCTTCAGAGGCCTTCTACAGAAATACAAACCTAATATTGCAGAAATAAAGCCAGAAAGGACCATGGTTCTCCCCCTGGTTTGGTACAGACAGCCCTTCAATGGCTTTGCATTCCCACAAATTCCTTCGGGATGAGCTGGCTTTTAGCCAAATGCAGCTTGGTGAAATCCTCTGAATTTTTGGGGGCTGCTGGGAAAATTGATCCTTGGCTGCCCAGTTCCAAAGTCTGTTTCTTCCTCTTGCCTTCAATTTAAAAATTGGAAGCATGTTTTCCTTAGCTGGAAGGCAATAGTGGGCTTCATGGCACATCCCCCAAATCCTAGCACCTCCCTCTATCAGCCAGGAAAAGCGAGCTGGCAGAAAAGCAGCCAAGTGCTCCCCTGCCCCCGAGTTGTGTCAGAATCAAAGCTGTGTCGGATGTGTTTAGATTGAGAAATCAACACGTTTTAAAGTAAAAAATGTTTTTCCCAGCAAAAATATTATGCCAGAAGGTCTATTCCATGTTCCAGATCTGGGATAAGCATTATGCTCAGTATATGTTCTACATGAGAAGATGCTAAAAATGCTTTCATAAAGTTTAAGATTTGCAAGTTTTTCCAAAAAAAAGACAGAAATATCCAAACACATGTCACAAATCCAGGGAAAAATTAAAATCCTGATCATATTTAAATGCTTTCAACTTTAAACACAGACAGGAGAGTCTCTTAAAGCTTTCTCATTTACTCATCCAAAATTTTTCTGCAAGTATAATGAGTTTTGAGAGGAAATATTTTGTTTTCCTGCAAAATTCCAAGAATCCCATTTTAATGGCATTTTTCAATGCAGACAAATATACGTAGTTGTTAGTGTGGCCTCGTAATCTAATCAAGCCATCTAACTATCTGACATGATGGATGGAAAGCAGGAATATTATATTTACTTTCCCATTGAAGGGTAAGGGCCAAATTTTGCTCCCACTCACAGCATTGCAAATCCAGTCTATCCCTCGTTATTTTCCTCTTGCTGTACTTGAGAATGGTATTTGGCCCTTAGGGTTAACTAGTGCCAAAGGCAAATCATTTGCTTTGCTAATGAACCAGTGAGCTTCCCTTCTTCACAGCTACACAAACAGCAATCACTTCATTACACTTTCAGATAGCTGCATTCTTCAAGAGAAAGAAAATATAATTAAGCAGTGTGATAGCATCGTGTCCTGGAACAGCTCAGTGCTTTTCATAAAATTACCTGTATCTGAAATACTTTTATTCAGATGGTTCCATTACTGGGGGCTGAGTAGATAAGAGGCCTCTGTCTAAGATCAGGGTTAAGTCAGAAAGTTTCCAAACAAAGACCACTTTATATCTGAAAGATATATATACACATATATATATATATATACGTATGTGTGTGTATATATATGTCTTTGGAGATAGATATACATAAAAGACTGCTTTTGGATATCATTCGTCAAAACAAATTTAGCTGAAAGATTTGTTCTGGAAACTTATATTTTTCTATTCTTTCACCTTTGCTATATGTATTACTTTTCCACCCAAAGAAATATACACATGCAATAAAAAAAAAAAAGGACCAGTTTTTAACCTCTTGATACAATATATCTTTATTTTGTTGGGCAAGATGTATCCCACTACACTCCGCTAAATCCAAGTTAGAGATATTCTAAGATACATTTTTTAGACGTAGCATTTGGCAATAATGATCTCCTTTAGACACACCAGAAAGTCTTTCTGAATTTCACTGAAGTCTAAGATTGTTTACCACACATGGCTTTAAAATCTGAATCATATTTATGGCAAAATATGACTGAGAGCTCCATGCTGCAAATCCCCTTTGGGAAGCATCTTAGTTTAAGTGTCTGATCATTAAGGGAAAACCTTCACACTGCCCTTGTCAAAGCTGACTGCTTTCCAGTGATCTGTGAAATAAAACCATCTTTCAACAAGCAAGTTTTCCGAGGATGTTTCATATTCTTTCAAGAGAAATTGCTATCTAAGAAAAAGTAGCTCCTTCTGTATGGAAAAATGATAGAAGATGATTTTAGCATTTTCTTCAGGGGAGAAACTCCAAAATGAAACATTTCAAAAGTACTGACACAGTCTATTTAATTATACAAGTTCAGAGAAAGATTAATTTTTCTTTTTTAAAATAGCTTCAGAATGTCCTTACAAAAAAAAAGGCATTTTAAGACTTAAAAATCAAAAGCAAAACAAAATTCTCTGAATCTTTTCATGCACAGTGCTTAAGCAATCCCCAATATATCTCGATTTATTTCATTTTAGAATAGAAATGTTTTTGACATCTGATGCTGAATTTCCCATAAGACACAAAAGCCAGATCCTAACTCATTCAGTGACTTAGATTGAACAGTATATGGTTTCTAATGAATGAAATCTAGCTTTTTGGCACTGATTCACCAAGAATACTCAAGTGACATAGTGTAATACTAGAAGTTACTTCCTTAAGCTATTTTTTTCTCCACTAGCACTAGGTATTTTCCTCAAAGAAAGCCTCTTTTAATGGAATGCATGTTTGTCTAATCTCATATGTGTTTAAATGGGGAAAATGCATCTCATTTTCTTACTTACAAAAGACTGTTTTTCTGTCAATAGATCTGTTTTTTTTTTCAGTAAAGCAATTAAAAAACTCACCGTAAATTCTTCATGAAAAAACAGCTAATTAGACTGCTTGCCCTGATTACACAGTGGGATCCATCTGTTCAGACAGGTAAAAATAAAGATATCCAGAGGTGGGTGCACTGCTTTGCAAGGCTTCACTATTGCTGGATGGATCTTTGGGTGCTACAGCCCTGGGGCAGTGGCATCCCGGTCCTTTTCCCCAGCAAACCTACCTGGCACGCAGCTGGAGGGAGCTCTGGAAGCCCAGATGTGCTCCACAGCACTGAATGCGGCCTCTACGTGGCAGTCGATCTCCAGCTGCATCCTCTGAGTGTAACACACTAACTAACCAACGTGATGGGTTCATGTTACAGTAGCCCTCCCTGTCCTGAGCATTTAGCAGGGGTCAAGGTCTCAAGTCTTATTTCTGGCAGGAGATAAAAAATCCGGTTCTGTATGTATTGCTTTTTTTTTCAATAATTTGCCCGTTTGCAAAAAACAGGTAAAAATCCTTTGCTGAACAAGGCAGGACAGTGTCTCTCTGCTCACAGCTCAGGTCCCCTTCCAATCATCCTTGTGCATAGGTGGCCCTGCCTTTTTTACTGTTTCCAAAGCCAGGACCAAAAGTTAGGTATTGAGATATATCCCTGTTTTGTTCTCTCCCAACTTTTCTTATTCATTCTATGCTCATGTAAGTTACATCCACACAGCTAAAAAAGTCAGGAGGACCTAACTACCTTGGTAATGAAGCTACTAATGTGTGTAAGTTACACAGATGATCGCACCCTTGTGCCAGGTGACGTCGTCAATCTAAACCTGGACAGCGAGTATGCTGTCTCTTTCTAAACCTTACTGTGGCAGCCTTGTCTCATAAAGGCAGCCTGCAGAAGTCAGCTCATGGTTCAGAGTGAAGCACTCACTACACTGTGTGCGAATTCAGTCTCCTCTAGTAGCATCATACTATACATGCTGGCTTTGATCCAGCAAAGTACTTAACCAAATGCCTAGCTTTAAGTAGACAAGTGACTATTGCTTGCATTAAGATCTCAAGCTAAGCACATGCTTTAGTGTTTTGCTGAATTAAACTCACAGGCAATACTTAGGAGACACATTTGATCTCTGCTCTACCCATTATAATCCCTTCCTCAGATGCTGGTATATGTTCATCTGTTTTGGATGTCTGAATCTTACAGGAAGATCATGAAAGGGCTGTATATACCCAATGGACTCATGAATGATCAGGTTATTTATTCCCTGGAAATGCTATCTCAGAGGTGAAAACAGAAAGGTCAGGTATGGATATCAATTTTTCCAGCTAGGCCTATTGCCCTTGCAGTTAATGCTCCTGATTGGCCCTGCTCTCAAGACAAGCAACATTTTCCAGATTGGAATAATGAAATAATTCTCTGTAAAAAAAATTCCTCTGTCTAATGACCTTCTTGAAGCTGCCATACACAGACCAACAGACATGTCCTGCTGTCATCAGCAGAAGGATCTTGGTGACTTTCTTTTTATGGTGCTGCTGAGAGCAGGACAGAATTGTAATTGCAATTCCATGTTCCTGACAGCTTCCAGATTTCATGTTGTGAAATATTTTTTAGCCATAATTTATTTTATCTTCGCCTCATCCTTGGGAAAGCAAAGCTGTTTGGCTCTGTGCTTGGGTTAGTATCACTCTTTCCTGAGCAGACCCACCCACACAAAGTCTGCTGTAAATTGCACCCTCAAGAGCAGTGTTTGGTCAAGGGGATCTAACGACCAATGTCCTCTGGACACCAGGAAGGGGTTGACACAAGGCAGTAGCAAAAATGGAGCCTCCATCTACCTCCAGGGACACTTGAGTGCTGCCAAGACACATCTCAAGACTCCCCTAGGGGTGTGTGAGCAATCAAACACCCATCTGCTCCCTGGGAGCACTTACCCGCAAAGACTGGCCAAGGTGACGGAACTGCCAGATACACTTCTTCCTAGGAGGGCAGTGAAAAGGATCATATATTGACCAGATCACTGAAACCCAAGTCCCAAACGGATCCAGCTAAAGGATGGAAACTGTTAGACCTATGCAGCTCTAGCATAAGATCTCACAGACTAAGCCCAGCTGCTCTTAGCTCTTCATCTATGTGTCACTATCAGCATTGTAAATATCACTGGACTCCTGAGCATTAAGATTTTGCCTTCCTGCCTTTTCCCAGGCAACCCAATATGACTGTTCTCAAGCTTGATGATGGACTCTCCATCACCTCTGTTTGCCCTGTAATACTTGTCTATCTGGAGGTGGCAACAAGTCTTCTACAAAGTACATCCAGTGCTTAAGCCCTTCTCTTGATGGTAAAGGCAGGAAAGCCGAAGGAGCAAGTAATTGCACTCTGCTGCATCTCAATGTGAAAGCATTCACAGGGCCATCAGCTCCTTTCTCTCCAGCATCTAATACCCTTAACACAGACACCTCTTTCAACAATGTGTCTCAGACCGAACCATAGAATCATATAATACCAGGTTGGAAGGGACCTCAAGGATCATCTAGCCCAACCTTTCTAGTCAAGCATGACCTAGGTTTTATGTCCCAGCATGCTATCAAACAAAGCTGATCCTTGTCTGTATCAAAATCCCAGTCCTTCATTTGCAAAGTGTTATAAAAACTTCTGGATTTATTTTAGAGGCAAAAAATTTGTCTGCTGGCTCCTTGAAAGGAAAGGTTGTTTCTGTGTAAGACCAGCTACCCAAGTATTTGTACATATATACAAGGATGTATGCATAAGAAGTGTATTATAAAGAAATCAGAATTATTTTCAGTGTGCCTAAACCGCTTACAACCCTAAGCCTGTGCTAGCTCTGCAGCCTTGAGGTTTGAGTGCAATAACTGCAGGTACAGCTGAGACCAGATAGATGAGGGAGTGATGGTATGGCAGGCACCACACATGGCCTTAAGCCCAGGCAACACAAACCTACCCCAGACTTTGTAAAAAAAACCCATTTCTATTTTGCACTTCAGGTGCTATTTCAGTCTAAATATACAGTGACCATCATTCAGTAAAAGGCAGGTCACGGACATGTGGATGGGGTCTTCTAAGGATGGGATGTGCATGGGGTCTTCTAAGAAAATCCCAAGGAAAGAAAAATAAAAGATTACTTGTCTAACTCATATGACCTCTTGAATGAAAGCAGTTCTGCCTTAGCTCAGGAAATGTCGTTCTGGTTTGATTCCAGGACAGTATGGTTAAGGCATCATGGGGCTGTCTCTACATATCTTCACAGTGCACTAAGTGTGTACATAGATATACAGCTAGATATAGCTGATGTATATGGACATCTACGTATTTCTGTAGCTACACATGTATGTATGTATGTATGTGTGTATGTAAATGAATGGAGAGATCTTGCAGCAGGTCTGTCTGGAATAAATATTAATCTTTTAGGAACCATGTGGATCTTATCTGCTCCCTAAATGAAGACATAGGTGGTTTCTCCTCAGAATTCAGATAGAAAAGGTATTTAGTCCTTAGGGAAAAAAACAAAACCGAAAACAAACCCACCAACCCCCCCCGAAAAACTAAAACCAGAACAAACAAAACCCCATGAAATTTAATAGAATTCAAAGGGTAACTTGAGAGACCACAGTGAGCATGCAAAAATGAATCCTGTCCCAGGGCAGGATTGAGGGATGACAGCCAGGAGTCTGCAGGGAGCTACACATAACCTTGCAGGGCTGCTGCACCTCTGGTGGAGATGGAGAGGGCTCCAGAGCAGTCACACCAGTCCTGGAGATGGCTGTGAAAAGTGTGATTTAAGTTCTGATACTCATTTCCTTTGTTTACCATCAGCACAAAAATTAAATGAGGTGCAACAGCAAGGCATCATAAAAATGCTGGTGCTGTCTCCTAGTTTTTCTCCCAAGCAGGCATCTGGATTAACATGTGTCTCTGCACAGTGCAAAGCCATGCTGTTTGTGTGTAGGGACTGGGTAATCCCAAAACAACTGGCTAGTGACCAGGAATGATGCCTGAATGATTAGAAAACATCTGCTCCCCTGTCGTATCCTGTACTATCTGCATTCCATCTGCTTTGGCTGGACTTAACTTTTACTATAACTGTCTTGTGGATTGGTCCCTTTGGGAGTCAGCTTGGTTTTAAGAGTCTATGGCAAGTGATGGAGGGGAAAACCAGCTAAATAAATCTGTTGTGGTCATTGCATTCCGTGTTACTAGCACTTGAACCATTTTGAGGGAAATAATTTCTTTGCTGAGTTACCTTTCTGAATGAAATAATTGCTTCTGCTTGGGGAACAAAGATTTATTTATCTCACATAATGTAAGAGGTCGTTCTTCACTGGGCTTGTAAACTGGATCATTCCTTTGGCAGCTGCTGCTAAGCTATTAATGTTTCTGGTAACATGAGAAAATAAATAAATAGAAGTGCCCTCAAAAAAGCTAACAAAACTATAGACATGGATGTAAATTGATGTGTGTGAAGATGTAATCTTGTCTCCTGCAGTCCAGGATTTATAGTCCAGTGCTCTCAGCATCCAAGGGTAACAATCTGACATGAAACAGGCAGGCTTGCTGACCGAGCCTCAGTGGGTGCCTTACACAACCAAGCCAGCCTGAGCAGCGCCCCGGCAATGGCCACGTTGCAGTTTGCAAATACAGGGCTCTAATCTGCGCCTGGAAGAGCACAGAGCTCCCCACATCCATCCCCCAGGTCAGGAGTGTGGGGAATAGGCACGAGCTGACAACACCACATGGCAATTCAAAGTAGAGAGAGGGGAGCAAGCAGGAGGCAAAGAGGGGAGGTGAGACTGATGGATCTGTGGGCCCAGACCCTATGAGGGTTGGGTGTTCATGTCTTCAGAGCTCTGGCTCTATGGATGGTCTGAGGAAAGCCCAACAGATATCAAGGAGCAGGAGGGCTGAAGTGCCCCTAGTTTTCCCAGAACAGCAGCACATCTGTTGTGAGACTTAGCAGCAAGCTGTGTATCAGAGCTTTAGCCCTCTTTCTTTCCCTATCCTTTCCAAAAACATATTTGGAGAGGACAGACCCTGCATTGATCAAGTTTTATTCAAGTATTGTTCTGAATTATGTAAATCATGTTTCAGAATATTCTGAAAGAAACTGCCAGGCAAATGCTCCATTTCTTCCTTGGACAGGGAGAGGAAGATTAATCTTTTTCAGATGTTCATGCCTGCCTTACCTTACGAGTTTTCCCTCAGGAAACCTGGGCTGAGCTAGGAGCTGTACCTTAGCCTGAGGTGATTTCTAAAGAGTGGTACAAAAGTTATGTGACGCTTTGAGTAGCGACTGATGCCTTAAGCCACATTATGTCTTCACCTTTGATTTTTCTTTTTGAAATGAAGACCAAAAATAAAGGCAGGCTGAAATTCTTACTTTTTTTCTATCTCCAATTAAAGATAAAATGAATGGGAATATTCCACCCTAAGCCTCAGATTCAATCCAAACTAAGAATGCTTCCTTTAATATGTTTTTAAATAAAATATTTCCAAATAAAAGTTAATTCTTTTGGAAAAGTGAACAAGGAATGTTGCCACAAATTTCAGAATTTCCCATACACTTTTTATTTGGAAACTTTTCCTCAGGTGAAGAAAACACCTGAAATAACTTTGTTCCCTCTGTAAACTTTTTTAAACTTTTCTAAATTTGCTGAATTTACCAGGCTCACTAAATATTGCTGCCCTCCAGCCTCTGTTCAGAAGCATCTAACTCCTCCAGTCATTTCTTCATTTCCCTTGTAAGTGTCACAATCTCACACACACACTTCACAATGCTATCGAGAAGTGAAATTAGACCTACTTCAGTGGCTTACAAGAAGTGATTATCCCAGGCTATCTCTGCTCCTCAGAAGTCACGCTTCCTCAGCTCCCTATCTCCACAGCTGGCTGGAAGTCCGACTTGCTCTGGTGAGCCCCTTCAAGCATCAGCCCTGGGCAGGAGCAGCAGCCCCAGCTGCCTGCACTCTCACACACAGGAAGATTTTTCTGAATCAACTTTGTTCCCCTCTGTTATCGGAAAACAGGAATGTTTGTGATTATGTCTGGCAAAAGTTAGTGCTGGGGGAATAGTAAGGAGCAGGCAGCCTGGTTTTGTGGCAGATAAGCATGAGGAGTTGTACTGATTAGCCAATGTTTATCCAAGTTATTCCAACTTCTACAGTGAGCGGAATGAAGCTGCAAATCTCTCAAGCCTCGGCTTCCTCCAGAGGTTTGTGATTGGTTTGGAAATGCCACAAGAGGAACTCAATCTTGACTAAAACCAAAAATCTGTATAAAAATATTCTTCATCTTCCCACAAAACTCAGACTCTACAGCTCATACAAGTGTGGATGCTGGTTAGAGGACCCTGGTGAGTAATGAAAGCAGCAGTAGATATGGAGAAAATACAGAGGAGGGGTAAGACAGAAAATTGAGTGTTTTGAACCTTAGCTGACTTACAGGAGTTATTTCAGCAGGGAAGAACCTCAGGCTTGCCAAATTGCCTGAGATATCTGGGCCAATATCCCAACTCCAGTTCTATTCAGAACCAGGTGCTCCTAAGGAAGAAACTGCCCGCTGGGGAAGTTGCTTACCAATTTACTTTATTAGCAGTTGTCTGCCAATATGTTTTATAACTTTCCCCAAACTCATTTATGAAACTGAATTAATATCATTGTGAATATTCCCATGGCTTTGAGGAATGTCCTTTTTTACTCTGACCCCCTCTATAATCTCTAGGAATCAAAAGCCTCCTATTTATTTGCAACATGTGGAGAAATCATTCCTACAGCTACATTTAAAAGTTATGACTCAGCTTCACAGAGTATTCTGTGCACATCCAGGATATTCATGTGTTAGGAGACACCATCAGAAGCTTTGTGATGATCTGGCTTCCATACAGCTCTGATAGTCCTGTCTATTTCCATAACATCCCTAGGTTTTTATCTCCACTGTGAAGTGAATCTCACTATTTTCAGTATCTTCTATGTTTTCCTGGACTATAATCTCTCTTCCTGCCTCTAATCGTGCTTCTGATTCCAGAGCTTCCTTTTAGGATAGGGTCCCCACTGGTACATGCAATAGCTTTATGCTATTGACTGAATTATTCTCCATCCTATCAGCAGTGCTGAAAGGGGTAATCCCACAGGCTGCGTGAATGAAGCCGCCCTTTCTTGGCACTGCATTGGTACTATCTGCCAGATAGCTTTCCTTTCACCATGAAAAATACACTTTAGCCTAAAGCTTTTCTGCTGTAACTATGTGAGACAGGAGTGTGAAACCACTGTAGAAAAACCCCTAGCACAGATAAAATTATAAACAAAAAGTCTGCTTTCCCCTTTGGTAGTCTTGCTCGAGTCAGAAATGGGCCTGGAGGAGACCTCAGACCCTGGGCCTCCACAAGAGACACACTTTTTGTGTAACAAGGGTGACTTGTTTTATGGCCAGCTTTGTATCCCCATGAGAGCTTTGCTCAGGAATGTGGGTTTTTTTCACCTATGGATGAGATGTGCAACCTTCAATGTGGATGAGCTCATATCAAAGTGAAGATGCCACACTTTGGTACAGCATATTCCCCGCTGTCCGCTGGAATGAACAATCCAGCTCGAAAATGCACTTGTACAAGAAAAAACAGCGTACAGCAATCGAGTGGGATATGTGCCGTTTACATGTTCTCTTAAAGCAGCACAGTTGTGTGGAGACAAATCCTGTGCTAATAAAGGTTTTGTTTATGTTTGTGTTTGGGAAGAGAATGATGGGCAGAGGGATTGCTTGCATGAACTTTGGTGTTTAAAGTAGATTTTGACTTTGGACAAAGATGAATGCAAGTTTCCTTGTGCTCTGAATCCTCCCTCCCCCATTGTTCTTTCTTTTTTATTTTACTGCTCTAAGGTTGGGATTTTTTTTTTTTTTGAAAAATTAAATATGAAACTTGAAACTTTTTATTTAAACCACTTAAAAAAAACACTCTTTTTTTTTCTTACCCTTTCGAAGAATCTTCTTGAAAAAAGGAAGAGTGGAGAAGACTGAAGTTTTATTCTTTTTCTGACAAAGCCAACCGACATTTTGATGAAACATAATTGACTTTTCCTCCTGGATCCCATGTATTTTCCAAGGACAACAGATGGGGCAGAGATGGGGGAGCTCTGAAATCTTTTCTAATCATTAAGCAAAGGAACCAGCAGGTCCCACATCACCTCATCCCTACATCATCTCTGCACAAGCTTTCCCTGACCTGAACCTCCTCAAACACAGGGAGCAAGGGTGGGGGGCACAGACCTTGCCAAAGCTGAGTGGTCTCACTTGAAAATCACTGCATCACCTAACCCTTGCCTTTTAGGGTGACCTGCCAGAAATATATGAATAAGTAAACTAAAAACATTTGCAAGGAAAGAAGGAATAGTCTTAGCTCCAAACTGAATTTTTCAGTAAGGAAAAATACACTTCTAGACTGGGAATTGGCATGCTGAAATCTGGCAAAAAAAGGTTAGGTTAGAGATTAGAAGCAACATTTACATTCTAGCCTTGGCTTTATCTGTTGCTGGGGATGGTGAAACCTCTCTGAAGGTTTTTTCCAGCCAGCTGAAAGGTGGGTGAAGCATATGCCGAGGACAGGGGTTTCCCTGCTGTAGCAACTGTCTCAGGCAGCATAGTGAAATAGGGGTCCCCTTCAAGCAGCCACAGCCAGTAGGGTACAGGGTCAACATGGCATGTGAGAGGAGGAGGTCACAGAAAACGTGTATCACACACTCATTCATTCTCTGGCTGGAGGGAAAGGCTGCCCTTGGGCACCATGGGGACTGCAATTGCTTTAAAGTCCCGGTTAAAGGTAACAGTGTCACCACCTGCTTGATTTCCCCAGGTTGTAAAATGATACACAACCGGTGCAGATTATTTCCATCTGTGGGGAGCAGCAGGCCTTTGTGCTTTATTTACAAGCCTGTGTACTGGGGGGAAACCAAGTGACTGGAGAAGTTCTCCATGAATGGAGACGCTGCGCTGAGTCACAGCTTGTTCCCAGACAGTTCCATGTCTATTCTCACAGAGACTGTTTTTTTGCCTGAAAAGTTTTTCCTATCAGAAAATGTGGTTTCAAGTGAAAGCAATATTTGTGGGGAGGCAAGAGGGACCTGGCCATCGTGACAGATGTTTTTCAATATTCCAGGGAGATGAAATGAAGCAAAAAGGAAACTTGCCTCCACTTGAGCTTTGGAGCAAAATTAAGTTATTTTGTTTCAAAACATTCATTCGAGATGGAAAAAGCTGCTCTCATCAGTTTTGCTGTTGCTTTTTTAATCTTTGTTGAGAATGCCTCAAAAAAATGTTGTTTCCATATCCTTAATTCAATTCTCCTGAAATTCTTTGCCTTTAAAACAGTTTAGTAATTTGGTCTTCTGGTTTTGTTCAAACAGGAAGCAAGATGTAAAGCAATTACGTTTCCTGCAACAGAACCAGTCTTCCTCTTCGCCACTGCTAGGAGAAGGACATGGGGGTGGGTGGCCCAGGATAAGACAGTGGCTCTAAGAAGACATTCCATCTCTAGCTCTTCTGAGTCAACTCCTAACCCTCATACCGATGAGCTAAGAAATATACTTACATTTAGAGGGTTCAAGACATCCCAGCTCCAAAGTGCTCATAGTGCCTAGCTCTGACTTCACAATAGGAGCCAAACTAAAGTTCAAGCCCAGATTCAGTCCTGAGCTTCCTTTCAGAACTGTTTGGAGTTGACAGTTTGGTTTAGACCTGAATCTAATTTGTAACCTCCGCCTGCTTCTTTAGAAATGCCTGCACGTTCCTGCAGCCCCAAGGCAGTCCACCCCTTCCTGATGCCAGCTAGGAAATCAAACTCAGACCCAGCCCTTGTCAGGGCTTGATGAATGGGCTTGCTATGTAAAAGATGAAAAAAAGAAGGATCTGGGATTGTGGAAGCTGTCAGGCAGAGGGGAGCAAATGCCTGGAGGATGTAGGAAGGGTCCTTGGTAACAAGAAGAGCTCTGTCACCTTCATTCCCAGATCAAGAAACTCTTGGAGTAGGTGATAGAGAAAGGAGCAGCCGATGGCCGCTGTGGGGAAGTGGTGGAATCAGCTGCAAAGGAAAGGACACACTGCTGGTGCTTCTTTGCAAGGGAGCCCAGCCCAGCCCAGCTCCAGCAGGATAGGAACCTCTTCAGTGGTAGAGACGAGCTTGGGAGGAGCAGGAGAGATCAGAGAACTGAGAGTGATTTACCCAGCAGCACAAAGCAACTCCCAGTTTTCCTTCTGCTCTCTTGAAAGCATATCGTGAAGTCTGGAAGCTCATTGTAAAGCTTATCAGAGCAGGACCCTGCTCTTCTTTTGCTGGTCATAGTGGGATGATGACATTAATCATAGAACCATAGAATCATTAATGTCTGGTTATGCTGCCATCTTCAGTGCTGATGACAAGTGCTGCCAGTGACACTGGTGATATTTTGCCTTTCACTAGCTATCCACCAGTCTGCATTGCCTGTGTACCTCAGTGGTACAAATCCTCCTTCCTGGGAACCTCCACCTTTGGGCTATGCACAGCCCCATTGAGGCAGGACAATGGTTGAGAAAGGACTGTGAAGGGAGTAGAGAGCAGTCAGACTACTGGTGCCATCCACCTGCATCATCATCTGCATCTCCATCTACATCTCCATTTGTAACTCCATCTGTATCTCCACCTGCATCTCCATCTCCATCACTTACCTGCCTCAAGGAAGGGTGTAGCCTCCTCTGCCTCTATAATACAAAGGCTTGAAAAGATGGAGTGAAGCAAAGAAGGAGAAAGCAACCTGGAAAGGACTGGTATGTGTTGCTACTTGAGGCAATTGCACTAGCTAGTTGTTTTGAGCAGTTTGGAAGTTTGCCTTGTGCTGTGGGAACACCTATGGTGGCAGAATGAGAATGCAGTGTTCTGTGGTTGTGCTTCACACCATTCATCAGAGCCAAGACACTCATGGAAATCAGTGTTACTGCTGGAGGTAAAACCCAGACCATTTGTGCCTCCCCAGCTTCTATGTCCCATCTCACCTGTGACATTGGATTAACCAGATGAGGTGTATCCTTAAATAGAGAAACCTTGAAATTAGTCTGCATCCTGTTGTGTGTGCTTCTCTTACCTCAAACCCTGTGCCCATTAAGCACCAGTTTGAAAGCACTGCTAGGGTTTCCTAGAACGTTATTTTGCTGCCACTTCAATGAACATCAGCCAACCACTGGAGCTGGCTGCTAAAGAAAGTGTGGCTTGTTTTCACCTGCTCCCTCCACAACCAGTGTAAAATGAGAAAATGATTGCTCTGAAAGAAGCAGGCAGTGAAAACAGATGCAAAGCTGGGAGTGCTAACTCCTCTGTCAAGTTAATTGTCTGCCTCTTGTAACCTGGTGCAGCTCAGTTTTGAAAGCTTTTATAGAAATCCAATTATGTGCTGGCTGTGGAATTTTTATTGATAAATAACTTACCAGAGCAATGCAAAGTGAGGAGAAGGGAGGGTGACAGAGGGGTGTTATTCCTACAGAAGAGGGGGGAAAAGAGCTTAAAGTCATGATTGATTTTTAGGCTTTCAAAACTGCTCCCATGTGAATTTTCACTAGTAAACCCTGCCCTGGCAGCAAGCCATCAGGAATAAAAGCAGACCCCAAAAAAAGAAAGATATGTACAGATGCAAGCTTTATGAACGGCTTTCAGAGAGAACCTACTTCCTTGTGCCTTGGGTTATTCACTTTACAGGTCTCTGGATACAGGGTTACTTTATAGAGGCAATGCTAGGAAAGCTGTTACAGCCTGGCATCCAGCAGCTGAAACATCTATGCCCCATCCTTCGTTTTGCACACTTTTAGAAGTCAGCAGTTTAGTTTCAGCGAAGATGCTGAGGCCAGTAGGAATTGTGGGTACTCTGGGAAAACATGCTCATCTCTGGGCCAGTAATGGAAATCTCTGTGTAGAGAAGGAAAGAAACAGTATCAGGAAGGCAAAGACAAGGGTTTCAACACAGAATGTATTCAGACTGCCTAAAAAAAAACAAAAAAACACATCAAACTAAATTAGCAATCAAAAGGAAAAGTAAAACCCTCATCGTTTCGTAACAAATACAAAGTCACAGAAGATGCATGGAAATGATTTTTCTTTTTGAAAACTGGCATTTTTTAAAGTGAAACCTTTGGCCAAAATTCATCATCAGGAACTTTCATGTTTAGAAAAACTGCATTGGACTGTCTTTCCCTTTCATCTTTCTTTTTCAGTATTCCTATTCTCCTGCTTGTTTATTTTGGTTTTTTCTTCATTTAAGAATGGAGGAAAAAAAAAAGTGAATTATATGTAAACTGGAAAATCTGGCTTCTGCTCACCTACCTAACACAAGAAGCTGTGGAGTGCCTAGAGGCTATGGCCACTTGGAGTTAATTTCAGAGGCAATAAGCTACATAAAATCCATGTGCACAGGTTCTCCCAGAATATTTATCTCCATTCCTTTTTGTTTCAGCCCTGGGAGACATCATTCAGGCAGAAAAAGATAGGGTGTCTTTTCAGTGATGGAGTAGACCTTGCTGAGATCAATTTGCATGAAAGACCTAGCAGATTAGATGATCACTGGGAATTGATCCAGATATTCAGGGAGTCTGCAAATGAATGCTGGAAATCCTTCAAACACATCCAGACTTTCTAGTCGCTTTCCCTCCTGATCTGACTGGTGAGAGCTGAAGAATGACCTCCTTTGCAGTATTTCTGCATTTCTTCTTTCATGTCTGGCATAAAGACAGAAACTAAGTAGTGCATGAAAATTAAAAGTAAAAATTAACCAAGTTTTCTCAAGTTCAAGGTCTGGATTTAGTCTGAACCACAACTGGGTCATGCCCTGGGCAATTTGCATCCAAGATTTAGCCTTGAATTCATTTGGCCTCAGGGCAAAGGTCTGGGCTGGTTCTGAGCACTGCATTTGCATTTAGTCTAATGACAGTCTCCCAGCCTCACTGGCCTCATTAATTCTGAATGTGACATTGTGTCATCCATGAGCCGACATAAAACAGGGAAACACTTTTACATGGGCAGTAAAGATCGAGAAAAGAGGGTTGGTGTTTCATGTACTAAAAGGAAAACAAGGGTCACCGTATCTGTACTCCTCTCAGGTCTCTCCTAAGGTCCCTTGAGCAGTGTGTGGTGATGAGGAGGTATGGGTCAAGGTAGAGGTGTGCTGCTGGCTGCAGGGGCTCAGGCAAGGAGGCATGAAAGGAAGAGCTCTCTCTTGAATTCTTGCTTGAAACTTCCTTTACACAATTTCTTCCTGGTGAAGAAAGGAGCACTGAAGGCTAACCACGCAGGGAAATATTCTGTCTTCTCTCACTGGTATTTACTCTTTCCTGTTTTCTCTTTTAAACACAATTTTGGAAGAAAAGATTGTCGAGCTGGGTTTTACCCATCATAATGAACAGTGAAAACAAAAGCAAAAAGTTAGAAACTGGCTTGTACATTTAAAATACACCCACAGACTTTTCATGCCTTGCTTAACTGGGTTTCAACAGAGTCAGCATCTGTTTGAAGTATTCATATAGGCTGTAACATTCTCACATTGAGACATTTATCCTCTTAATACCTTTGTGAGATGTGGACATGTTGTCATCCCTATTTTAGCTAGGACATAAAGAGAAGGCCTGCAGAAAGGTCTTGGGAGGCATCCTAATATGTACCAGTAGCTGCGGAACGAGTGAGTGCTATACAATGTCAGCACCAGTGGGCAACACCATTACAACTTACTGTATAAACTCAGCAGGTAAGTACAGCTGCTGGCAGGAAGATGAGCACAGTCCTTCCCAGCCCATAGGACTACACAAGAGAGACACCATCCATCAATCCAGGACAGAGTCATGACTTATTGATACAATATCTCACGAGTGTCTATTCCCTCCCTAACTGGGAGTACTCTTTGCATGGATATACCTCTGTTGGAGTGCTTTGTGTTGCACAGCTTGTGGAGCACATCAAGTGATGGGAGGCTCTTTGCTCCTTGAGTGCAGATGTGTTTAGACTTCTGCAGCAACATCTTCCTTTCCAGAGAGGAGATGTGTTTCTAAGCACTGGGGAAAGCATAGAGTCTAACACAACTCATACATCATTTCCGGTCCTGGAGGCAAGTTGAAGGCATTCATATGAGGGCATTGGCTTTCCAGGTTTGTAATGATTCTTGACAGCAATGCAGTGAAATATTTTCCAGAGTGGGAGTACAGATGTGGGGTGATGTGGATCTTATTTCTAACGTAACCCCAGTCATATAAATATGAGGATTGAAATACACAAGGTGATGAAGAGCAGATTACTTTAATAGGAGGCTTGCAAGAAGTTTGCCTGTAAGGCAAGCAAGTCTAATAAACATGATAGACAGAACAAGCTGGCTACAAGTCAGCCACAGGCAATGTGACCCTTAGCTCTCCCCAAGGTGGGTCTCTCTGGATGAACCATCTCTTCAGAAGAGTGTAAAACACCTCAGACCCAAGTGAAGGTATGGGAGCTGTTCCAACTCACAGAAGTTGAATACCTAGCCATTATCACACTCACAAGTAAAAAGTCCTGTGAATGATCAGTCCTGAAGACACACACTTCCCTAGAATGAGCTAGGACAAATGTTTGATGTCTAAATTAAAGCAGGGATACTAACAAGACCTGGACCTTAGAAACAATAATTGGAGAAAACTGAGGAGGTTGGTGGTGAAGGGATGCATTCGCCAAAGGAGGAATGAAGTGGTTGTCATTCAGCCTTGATAAGCAGTAAGTGGTCAGTTCAAGAAGATTTTGACTGAAAGTATGGCTGAAGAGGAGCTAGAAAGTGACTGACTTTTTGGTAGCTGTGCTAGGAATCTTAGGAAGCAAGGAGAGAATCAAATTGGACTGTGCTGAAGTTCTTTAATGGAAAAGTAAAAAAAAGGGAAAAAAAGGATTATCAACACAGAACCATTTGTTTTCTCTCAAGTTATTTTAGTAATTCAATTAACTTTCAGACAAGGAAGATTCCTTTAAAAGGAAAAATCAAGGCATTTAAATTTTAAAATAGCAAACTGAAATGCTGACGTACTTCTGAAGCTTGCTTCATTTATTTCATCTGAAACGGTTGACTGTTCAGCCAAGCGTGTGCCCAATCTCAATACCTTTGTTCCTTGGTAGTGCTTATAAAAAAAGGGAGAACTGTCACACTGCAGCACTGAGGGACAGATGTGGAGTGACGGTTGCCAACATGTAGTCTCCCCAAAGAAGAAACCATAGGCAGTGGCTGGGAGTCACACAGCAGAGACCTAGCTGTTACACACCATGTCCCATTCCACTGGCGGCATCTATATAAGAGCGGTTTTATAGCTACTTGTCGTACGCTATAACTCTCCAGTTTCTTCTGCTTTCTCTGCAGGGCAGTCTACAGTCCAAAATGGAAGGAGGATGTCAGGGAGATGAAGGGCTTTCAGAGCAATTGTGGTGATCCTGTAATGGAGAAACGATAAAAGAAGGGTAGAAAAAGATGTGAAATGGTATTTGGCACACAAGCAGGTCAAACCAGAGCTAGAAGTAGAATATAGTCTGATTGAGCATCTCTTTGGACTGGCTGTCCTGGGAATGTATCTGAACCTGGCTCTCCTGGTGTGAACTTCATCATGATGATTAGGCTAACCTGAGAAACAAGAGCTGAGTGCTGCTTAGCCAAAATACTGCAATAACGCAGCAGTTCTCTGTCCACACAGGGTCCTGCTAGTAGATGGTGTTTTCTTGTTATACACATATGAACTATCTTAGAGCCTGATTAGTCTATTTGACAGAAGTTCAATGCATATGGGTTTATAAAACAATGGCCTCCTACAACATCTGTTTACTACTACAGTAAGTGAGCCTTTTCCAGAAAATATTCTTACATGGATAATACAGTTCTTCAAACACCATATCAGCTAGAATCTAACTGAGAAATGCAATCTCCCTCAGGCAATTCTGGTACTTTTCACACTATTTCATCCAGAACTGTGAGGAAAAGCAATGATGGAGAATGAGAGGTCAATTGAAGAGCTCTTTTCAGCACTGGGGAGCTATTTGCTGTTGGCTGACATGATGCTCTCTGCCTTTTCCACTGGTGGTGATCTGCAGCTCCCTAGCTGCAGTTGCACCTAGCTGAATTCATACTGAATTCAGACCCAGGTGTCCCTCCTCTCCTGTTGTGCAGTGTAATACCCCCTCATAGCCTCGGTGCAATGTCTCTTGAGAAATCAAAATGTGTGGAGCACTGAATGACTGGCATGGATGAGACATGACTGCCAGTTCTAAGCAAGCCTTTTCACTTTTCCCAAAGGGAAGAT
This sequence comes from Melopsittacus undulatus, assembly GCF_012275295.1. NCBI lineage: Eukaryota > Metazoa > Chordata > Aves > Psittaciformes > Psittaculidae > Melopsittacus > Melopsittacus undulatus. Next base: position 93,396,673 of record NC_047530.1, read on the forward strand.
GCTGCCAAAAATCATTCTGTTTCCTCAAAAGACTTTGATCTTCACACAACTCCATTTTCCAGTGGGGAAAAGCATTAATTTCCAGCAGATCCCTAGCACAGCTCTGCCTGGGTGTTTGCAGTCTCTCCTATGCTCCCACTGGAAGGACTAATATACATCTCATGTGTTCCTTCCAAGCACTGAATACTCTCAAATTGACATGCCAAACTCTATAGCAGAATTAATAAAACTCTGCATGCTTTATAACTAGAGCACTTGAGGTGCGATTTTATTGTCCTGTTAGGCTGCTGGTTTATACACACACCATTTACATGCATGTAAAATGGATTATATGTATACAAATAAATATATGTCTAAGTATACATTTATGTATGCATCTATACACATACGATTCATACAAGCATTTTACTTAGGAAAAATGTTTGTTGTTATTATGACTTCCTGTTTCTTTACAACTGAGTGGTCAGCAAGTGTTGAAGCATGCAGTGACCTTGCTTAAATTTACAAACGTGCAAATTTCAGAGCAATAAACTCAGACCTGCTTCTTGGTTTGGTTTTCTTAACATTCATAGCATGCCAGCTGGCTGAATCAAGATCAAACTGAACTGAAGCTACAGGGTGACTTGAAAATCAAAGAAAAAGGCATGTAAGTTCTGCTCATGCTATCTGTAACTTGCCCAGATCCTTGTTCTCTTTCTTCTTTCTCATCATCTCCCACTTGCTAACTGCTACGGCTATGGTGCTAGCCATAACACCTGCTAACTTCTTCCCCTCCTCTGTGTTTTCTAGAGCTGTCTCAGACTCACTGCTGTGTGAGCTATGGCTATGCAAGAGAGGAGATGGAAGGGGAGTTCTGGGTGGCTCCACATCCCAGCTCAGGTGCTTGAGGGAGATGCCTGTTGCAAGAAACTGGGGCACCTGGGCCTGTGCTGAAATGTGCCCAGGACCTCAGACCTAACCAGGCACAGTCACCAGCACCTTGCAACTGTTGTCCCAGCAGACAGTGCAATGGAAGAGGAGATTCATAGTCCCCACGTCCATCGCACTGGAAGGCTTCTCCACTTTCACTGGTCCTTGGTCCTCTCATCAGAGTTCATGCTGCAGGAACTCTTCACATTTCGGGTTGGGTGTTTTCATATATCTAAAATGTTTCTCTCCTTGGGCTGCTGTGTCCTTTGCTCTGCAGTGCTCAGTTCAGGCTCCCTGAAGGGATGCTTCCCCTTCTGAAAACAAAGAGAAGAGCCAGTCTCTTCTTTTTTTTTTCCCAGGACCCAATCATGTGCCTTTCATCTGCCTTCTGGTTGCATCTGTGGTCTTTCCAACATGGCAGCACTTGTGTCCAGATGACATTACAAATATATAAATATATAAATATGTATATTTATATATAAAATATATGAATAAATTTTCACAGAGGAACAACCAAGCATATTGTTTTAATGTTGTTTCTTTTTTCATTGTTTGGAGAAGAAAATAATAGAAAGGAAGAAGCTGTAAATATTCCCTGGCTTTCAGCAAGCAGGAAATGGACTGATGGGTTATGTTGAGTGTGTCAGTTCCTGACTAATTTCAAACTCAAGAGCCACTTCATAACATAAGCAGTTGAGTAGTTCTTTAAGGGAAAAAGAAGAGTTGTTCCAGCCCACTGGAAATAAGTAAAGGAGATTTTAAGAGCTTAATAACTGTGTGGTGACTCAGCAAAGAAAGGAGCTATCGGAACTGTCACTCCTACAGCATCTAAGATTGGCAAGCATCAAGTCCCAGTGCTGCAATGGAGAGTGCCAGCACCTGTCCTGCTCACCAAGACCAGGCACATTTCTATGTCTGGGAAACAGCAAGCCTCCCATCTTTGGTGGTTTGCTTAGTTACTTGTCGTGGTGTATTAATGTGGGATTTGTCTCAGCCTTCTCTGCATTTTATTCTGCAGGTCCCAAAGGTTGCTCCTCTATGGAAGGACATTTGCCAAAGTCTGAACAACTGTGACTGCAGGATGAAAGCTACCAATAATCTAATTTAACTCCTCTGAAGGCAAATATTCAAAGAGTAAGGATCCACAGGGCCTAAGTAACTAGTAAAACAAAGTGATGAAAAGTCCAAGGGGAGAATACTTGGCCAAATTCTAATATTGCTCATACAGTATAAATCCCAAATAAATCCATAGACTTTGCTCTCCATGTCATTAAACCCACATACCTGAAAATAGTTAGACTCTTTTTTCTTTTTTTTTTTTTTAGTTTTTTTTCTAGCTGTACTAAATTACTTGCAGTCATTTGGACCTGATTCTGCTCTTCCAGAGCCTGATGTGTGTGATGAGCAAAAACATGCAGCTGTGCTAAAGACACTCTCTTTGCATTAAAACATTAAGATCAATTTCATATACAGATATGATGTTTTCAGAGCAGTTTCACAGATATATCTGATTCAAGAGACAGGTAAGACAAAAGCATAGATTTTTCTCAGTTTGGAATAAAATTGCATTAAGAAAACATTTCTTGACATTCACTTGTGATGAAATGTTGTGCCAGAAATGGGAATTAAAAAAAACCCAAACAACACCTACCAGGGACTAGCATGTTCCGCTTGCACAGTATTTGCTTCTCTGGTGGTCTGGGTCCTGACTTTACAGACTAAGAAGGACCTAGAGGTCATGAACATACTATGTACATCTGAACATGGGCTTCTTCCCAAGACCCACATAAAACCAGAAAACTTCCCTATTATTTTTTTTTGCCTGTAGATGCTCTTCCTTATTTTTAACATGGTCAGGACTTGGAATGTGAGATTTTGCCTTTTCCCTTTGATTAACATCTCTCCACTCTTTCAGCAAACCCACCACTGAGACTCCAAATAACTGTACTGGCAGGAGAACATCACAACTTCCCCTACTTCCCTGACTCTCCTATCTTTTTTTCTGATGCTGTTGATGCTATGCTCTGCACCCTGCACAGCTGCTAAAATAGAAAAATTAAAAAAGGAAGAAGAAACTAGCTGCAGAGTTTAATACAAAACAGGCATCATAGCCAAAAAATACCACATTTATAGATTTGTATCTTGAGCCTAACTCAAATCAATCACAGAACAACCCCCAAAGGGGAATGTACATAAAAGAATCTTCCACTCTTGCAGGCTGGCTGATACACATATAACTTTTCACAGTCATCATGAACTGATGTTGCAGGGCATAAATTCTGGGCACCCTCCTACCTTTACCTTCTGACCACCAAGGCTCCCTGCTGCTAGGGATAGATCCCAGCAGCACTGCAGAGATACGCTCAGTGCTTCGCTGTGGCTGGGTGGAAAAATTGACCTTCTGTTCCTCTTAAGTTCCTCTCTCCAAACCATCGTCCTGAGAGGCTGCTAGAAGTGGTCAAAAAAATAAATCTCTTTTTCCTGAGAACTGCTGGTATTTTGCCATTTATTTCTGTTACTAATTGGCTCAGAGGAAGTCAGAATATCATAACTTCTTGCAGGAAGGCTATTTCCATTAAAAATATTTGGTTTGGGAATACTTTTAATTTCAAGAAGATATAAGCATCTACTTTTGATGTTGCTCTGCTGTGCTATATTATCAGATCATGTTTGAAATAGCGAAGTCAAAGCAAGCTATTTTACCTTATCAGAATGAGAGGTTTCAATAGTATGAAAATTAAACAATCGAGCACTAGTGAGAAAGAATGAAAAAGTCACCTCAGAGTATTTGGACTTTCCCACTAAATTTTAACCAACATGGCCATGTTCCCACCGAATGTTTGGATTCCAAGGAAATCTATATGACAGAACAAAAAAATATCCAGATCTGTTTGCTAGGGAGCAAGCAAGAATAATCCTCCCTCTCTTCTTTCTGCTACCTGCTCTCACATGGGATGGTGGGATTGCTGTCTGGGATGAGATTGTGCAGACTCCCAGGATAAGCACATGCAGGTGCTGTGGGGAAGAGGTGGAGGAGTGGGATGAGCCCCAGAAGTGATGTCTTCATGTAAAGTGAGTTCTTCACATGAAGGTTGGGAAACCCTCCAAGGGGGAGGAGATGCTTGAGGGCCACAAAGGAAGAAATAATGCTAGCAGGACTCAGTAGTGTTTATCTGCTGATCAATATCTGAGAATGATTCCCCAGCAAAGTTGACTAAGCTGAAGAGTGGCAAATAAAATAGCGAACAGTAGCTAGGTGATAGCTTGTCAGGGAATATAGAGGTGATGGAGAATTTTCTGCCAAAGTATTCATGCAATTAAAAGTAGTTTTAATTAAATTGAAGTTTTTCAGGGGAAGTTTGCAGAAGTTTGTGTGGTTTCTGCTCGGAGTAAAAATCGTGACAGAAAGATTTCATATTAAATTGACATGCCTAGTGCCTGTCCTGCCTCCCAGACTCTTCTTCATGCTCTCAATATCTTTAATGAGCTATGTGCTGTGGAGAAACTATAAACCTCATGGAACACCCTTGGCTAACATGTTTGAAGTCATAGATAGGCTGCAGCAGCAAGGCAGCCCAGGCAATATACTCTATCCTAGGAAACCCAGGATGGGGTGGATTGTTGGAACCATGACTTCTATGCATCACTATGACATGCAGGCAGGTCCAGCTCTTAGCTGATTTGAGCAGAACAAATGATTTTGTCATTTCCTGAAGGAATCCATTCCAAACTATCGGTTTCACTAAAAAACATGATATCTAGACTTTTTCTGTCCCACTCTGGAATAAAAACAAATGTCAGAGTATTGGGAATCTCTCCCTCTTTCTCCTGGGTGAAGATCCAATTTTCAAGCAGCTCTGCGTGCTGGGCAGAGGAGTGTCTGTGTATAGCTTGTGAGACACACACTTCCATGTTTCGCATGCCTCTCTCTGTCAGTCTTTGCCATTGGGGTAATGATACCTTTGGTAGTTTCAAAGAGAGGCAGGGATGGAGTGGAAATATTGTGCCATTTGCCTCTGTGTTCTGTGAGGATTTTCTGAATGGTGTCCATATTGCTCATTGCAATCAACTACCCTTTATTCATTGACGTTAAGGAAAAACAGACATTTGAGATATTCATGTCACAAGTGTCATGTGCTTTTTATGCCTTTTCTTCCAAGGCAGCTATATTGCTGAAGGCCAGATGGCACTCTGAGATACACTGCAGTAAATCACAAGCATTTCACCAGTCCCACAGTGCAGAGAGAGCAGAATAAGGCCCTCCCACCCAAGACACAGTATTACTGGGGACATAGCTGGGGACTTCCATTTGTTTGCAATTATGTGCTGGCACTGGGAAAACCCTGAAATCACCACTGTATCTGGGCAACAGATAAAGCTTTTGTTTTCACACAGACAAAAGGCAGAGCAGGCCAAACCATCACAGATTGTGTGAGCACTGGGAAGTCTGATGAAAGGCAATAAAGAATGTCCAAAGTCAGCAACAAATAATATGGCATCAGGAAAGAGAAATCTTAAAGTAGTTAAAAGTGGGGAAGGAGAGAGGGGAAGGGGAGGGAGAGAAGGGGAGGAGCGAGGATGGCTGAGTGCCCAAACCAGTGATACACGGGGTGAGTGCTGCTAAGATTCACATGGGAGCAAACCACGTGGGAACTATGCAGAGCGAGCTGCATAGCTCAGACCTACTCATCTGCCCACAGAGCATCCCTCTCCAGACTTTATCTCTTGTAACTGAATGGCTGGGGAGCCTTGTTTCTCCTTGTCACTTCTCCATTATCTTTTTACATTACTCCACCCCTCCAAGGAACTAAAATACTTTCTGTTAACCACATCTTGCAAATGGTGAAAGAGTTGAATGTGAAATTAGATGATCTGCATTTCTTTACTTGCTTGACAAGCCATCCCGCGTCTGGTGTGATGCTTCTCCAACACCCAACGAAGAGATAGAGACTTGCATTCCTTGCATCTTGTATGTTTGATTAAGAACCCAGCAGAGCACATCTTCGGCCATGAAATCTATCAGGTAGGGCCTGTCTTTATCATTGTGTGTTTGTGCAACTCCTGCACAGTGGGGCCTTGTCCCAGTTATAATAATGATGGACAGAGAGAAAATCAGACTGGGAGACAGGATACAAGAGTACGGGAGTGCAGGCTTGTACAACAGATGCATTCTGAAAATGTCCCTGAAATCTCTCTCTTTTCTTGGCAAGACTAGATGTCTAGAGATCCCAAGAGGCACAGAGGGGAACCAAATCCCTCAGTAATAGGTTTGGGGTAAGATGCTTAGCAGGCAATAGCGCAGGTAGGAGAAACACTGGAACAACTAGGCTGAGAAAAGCACTGAAACCAACTGAAAGTTATTATGAGGACCTTAGGCTTGAGTATAAACACTTAGCATGATGGTAGTTATCTAACCTCTTATGTGGCTCTAGATCTGGCATACAGGGTTTGATTTCTGTTTGCGTTCATAGTATTAATATTTGGAAAGAAAGTCGTATTTCCTCTCTTTTTGCTCCTTCTTTTCCAAATACTTTGTGAGGAGTATTTTGACGTACTCTGCCCTGTGGGAAGGTTCTAATTTATAAAATATGGGCCAGGCTATGCAGTGGGGCTTGGCATTTGCTCATGTAAGTGGTCTTCCCTTTGCATAGGAATTATGTAGTGTAGTCTGAAGTATTTTAAAGGTCTCTCTGGTACTCAGAGGCAAACAGATAGCGTGTGCTAGATATTAAACTTGCATTGGTTTAATATATTGCTGTGGTATTATGTATGGAAGGACTTGGCGATTTGGGTTTTGTTACACCCTCTGAACCACATCCAGGGAGTCCTTTCTTCAGATTTGCTGTTCTTACAGGCAGCGTGCAAACATGTTTCACCACAGCCAAAATCTTCTTCCAGGCACTGCAATAAATCATGTGGTGCACTAGGCAGCTGGAAGTGATTGCAGATCTCTGGGGTGGAAGGAACGCACATGTTTTGGAGGGTTCAGTCAGCTACAGCAGCATTTTAAACCTCTGTCCTGTTCTTAGGTTGTGCTCTTCCACCTCTCAACAGGCTGTGCTAGACTTCACCCTCTGTTCAAGCTATGGTGGGCTGGCTTGGGTTTGCTGAAAGTGTAAAGCACCCTCTGGGTTCTACCAGTTCACAGGGCTGGTGGGACAGGCTTCAGCTCTCTGCTGGCAGGGGGAAGGAAGCAATAGCAGGTCACCATTTTTCCTCAACAACATCTATGCTGAAGAACTGAGGCTGTAGAGAGTGGTGATGGAAAGCGTGTGAGCTGAGGACACGCTGATGTGCCAAATGATGGTGCTGTGGCTGGCAGGAGAAGACAGATCCAGTTTTACAGATGGGAATGAGCCCAAGAGCATAAGCCAAACAGCTCAGCTGCAGCAGTCAGGGAGCTCCTTTCCAAAAGGACCCTGTATCCTGCTCTGATACAGTGGCTGCAAAGAACAGAAAGGAGATGTCCTACCACCTCTTTCAAAGACTGAAAATGGATGACTGACTCTTGCCAGAGAGCACCAACAAGGATGAGGGAACAGGAAGCAGCTGATGACTGGCAGAGACTGTCAGATGGTTTTAGATCACCAAGACTTGCCACTTGAGCTGTTACAACTGGGATTTAGAGGAAAGAAGAGGCTCTCAAAGAGCTAACAGAATAAATGAAGGACAAATAAGGGCTGGAGCAAAAAGGAACAAAGGAAGAAACTCAGAGTGTTCCCACAAGAAAACCACCAGTGTGAGCACTCTTACCAGAGGGGACCTATGTGAGCAGACCACCCTTCCAGAATCAGGAGTTACATGGACCAGGGACAGGGCTGCAGCCTTCTCTCTTTTCCATGCCCCTGCCTCCCCAGCTGGAAGACAACCTTCATGACCAGGTTGTCATGAGGTCTTTTACCCTAAATCTGTCTCCTGTGTAACAGCAGGAGCCATCCTCAGCCTCTATCTGAGCAGAGCTGGGGTGGCTGGTGATGTACTGGTGTTACTAATCACAGACAGGCTGAGGAATGCTCCTTTGAAACCAGGGCTTTCTGCATATGGATTTGAGACCAGAGGGATGGTTAGCTCATCTAGTCTGACCCTATCGTAATAGAGGCAAGAGAACTTCACCCTGAATCCCCTGAGAGCCCAGTAAGCAGCATGTGGCTAACACCACAATGGCTTTCAGCCCCCTCTGAAGACATAGGAGGGACCAGGGCTTTCCCCCCCTCTCTTGGAAAATGTGTTCCAAAGGCTAATCAGTTCCACACTTAGAAATCTGTTTCCAGTTTGAATTTCTCTGGCTTCATTTTCTAGACCTTGTTTTTTGTGTGGATTTTTTAAAAAATATATATATTTTTTTTTTTACTTTATTTTATTTTGCCTTTGATAATCTCAAAGCTACATATTTGTTTTGTCTGAGGGACTCTCAGGATAACTTTAGAGCAAGTAGTTTTATAAAACAGGGAGGTGTTCATCAGAACCTAGGACTGGCCCCCATCGTGTAGCATCACAGCAGCTCCTATGTAACATCCTCAGTGGTAACATCCTCAGCTGGTTCCAAGAGCCAGGGGCATTTACCATTCTGTCTCCTGACCTATACCATGCCAGTGCCTAATAAATCCAGCCCATAGTCAATGTCAGGATGACTGAGGCCATCAATGCAACTGATTTCCTTCAGCTTGCTAATATTGAAAAGCTGCCTATGAAGAGAGCCAGATGTGCTAATAAGGGGGTTCACCTCTAATACTTAGGCAGTTCATGGATACACTGCCATGATGCTTTGCTGAGGAAATAAGAACCAAAACACTCACTTTCAAGACAAAAGACTTGATGAAAGGCACAGCAAAGTTCTCTACAGAGCATGGGGCCTTTCCTTAATATTAATGTAAAATTTTGAAGCTAATTACTCACAGTACATTTCCCAGTGGCCTGGGAACCTCTCACTGACCATCTGCACTCACAATTACCTGCTCAGTTTTTCAGAATCTCTTACTAACTCATTGCTGGATTTGCAAAGGGATCATCAGTCATCCGAGTTACTTTTTTCCATTTTTTGTTTGTCTTTCTCTTTGCACCAATTTGGCCAAGATATATTTATTGGACAAGAAGCTCAGTGAGACTCTAGCAGTTTCACTGTTATGAGGTATTAAATTATCCCTAACCTTTTCTCCAGCCAAAGCTGTACATGGTGCAAGGATTCACTGTGCTGTTACAGTCTAAGAATGGAAAAGGACTGGCATGTTGGGTCAGGGCACTGTAAAGGGAGCAGAGTGACACAAGAAAACACCTTCCGCCTGCCATGGGGACTCAGAGATGAGGGGAGGCACTGACAAAAGCCAGTTTCAAACTCACGGTTTTGAAACTCACAGCAAATTCCCTACAACATTGTCCACGTTAGGATTGTACCTCCAGGATCTCAGACCAGTCCTACAAGCCTCTATAACCATTCCCCACCTTCAAACTGAAGGCTGATTTTGCTGAGTCCTCGGAAAACCAGCCGCAAGAGCATCCCCTGTCACCCCTTGGGCTCTTCAGGGAAAGTCTCATCCCTCCCCCAGCAGTTGAGGATGGCACCCTTGTTGCTGGAGCAAAAACAGCTTTTCAGTGCCACTGAAGTCAACCTGCTGCAGGGGAAAAGTTGGGAGAATTAAAAAAGGATAAAACCCCAAAAGGATGGGCTTCTGTTTAGGGAGCAAATGGTTAAGCTTTTACTTTTTAAGACTGCACATTTCAATCTCTGAGACTGCTGCTCCCTGACACTCTACCGGCACTTTGCCTCAGGTTCACTGCAGAGTCTGAGCCCATAGGGCTACATGGAAGCATGCTTGAAACTGGCAACTTAAACTACACCAGAAGCTTTTTACTGGTGTGGAGCTTTTAGCTGTTTGTAGTGAGGACAAGAAAAAATTAGAAACAAGTAATAATTTCATTTAGATAGACATTTTTATTAAGAAAATTTTAAGTGCATACACATTTGTAGGAGAAATTACAACAATATAAAAGTGTTTTTCTTCAAAATATTCTATGAAAGGAGTAATTTCAAAAGCGTAATATAACTCCTCCATAAAAGCTGCCTTACGGGAACACAAATACAAAACCCTTTTCACATTATTTGGGAAGATATTTCTTTTTACTTAATAAAAATATCAAGTACAGTATTTACCACATTCTGACAACACTGAGTTCTTAAGGAGTGGAAGATGGGAGGTTCATGCAGCCCTTTCACCATGATATATGTTTTTTTTCTCTGTGGCTACCAGTTTCATGTTTGCAGACAAGGTTTGTCTTGGTGGGATTGGTAAAGAAAAAGAATATCAGATTTTAAGTGACAAGTTCTCAGAAACCCTTGGTTAGTATAAATGACACTCAAAACAAGTTGCCAGAGAAACAAAGGACCCTAAAATGTTAAAAAAAAAAGGAAAATAGCAAGAAAACCTTCTATAGGAATTGCATTTTCAATGAAATGTGTATATTTAACTTCAAATATAGCCTTCATTGCAAAATGAACAGTTATCTTTGCTCAAATACCTTAGTTAAAGACACATCAAAAAGTCACACTTCATCCTTCCTCAGGCAGAATTCAGATAAGATATTGATACGGACAAGTATAAAGCTAGCATAAATAAATTGGCACAGCAATAAATACCACCTATTCTTAAGGAAAAAAAAAATAAATCCAACCTTAGGATTTGACAGCTGCACTTTGAAAATACCACATGTGATGATTTCACATTTATGGAAGCTGCTTTTTCAGCACAGTTCAGTGATATCTCTTGTCCTTCATTCTCCTCACGTGTGGTCCCTACATCACTCCTATCTCCCTATTCTTTCTTCTCCTGATTTGGTCTTTGGTCAACAGTCAAAGGCAAAAAAGAAAATCAGGCAGTCTCCCCAAGCAGATTTCTGCTAGTGCTGCTTCTCAGCCTGCTATTACCATGGTGTGCACATGAGGAACAGCATGCGATGCACAGGATAGTGCAGGGAGCTTGAGGCAGCCAAGTGTGAACATCATGACTGCTCTTCCTGATGCATCATGCAATTAATGTCAGGCAAAGAGTAAAGCTTCCCAGTCAAGGCTGAAATTTGGTCTAAAGCAAGAGAAGGGTTTTTCAGGTTCTCATCAAAGTATTCTGCCAGTTCTGTACCACCCCCACATTCATGCTGTGCGCAACCTTGCTCAGGTAAGGGAAGAACATGGTGGTGGTACCCAAAAGCAGCTGCATGCCCTGAGTGGTCTCAGCGACACGAGTAGGGAACTGTCACCAGCAGTGTCAGGGCCCAGGTAACAGTGTGTGTCACAAGAAATGCCGGAGGCAGACAGCCAGCACCAGGCTGTCAAAGTTCCCTAGCCTTGCAGGGAATCCCTTTCATTCCTGCTGCTACTCATGCATTGCTCCCAGGACTGCCTGTTTCAATGCTTCTGTCAAAGCAGTTTGCGTGCCCAGGCTGTAATGTGCCCAGGCATGTACCCAGAGACCTTTCCCTACTGTGCTGACCTCAGATGCACTACCCATTAAGAAGGACTGCAGCAGAGCTCTGGCAAGGCTGTCCAGTCACAACCACACACCCCACCTTTCCACTGGAAAGACATTTCCCCTTGAAGAGGAATCTTCATGGCCTCAATCATCATTAACAAGGTATACTTTTGAATCAAAACCAGAGGATCATTCAATTATCTGTTTACTCCAATGGGAATTAATTAGACCTCGAGCTGTCCTTTGATGGGAAGCATGTGTGAAGACTGCACCTTCTGGGATGAAAGGAGAAGCTCCGTGTCTGTGTCAGAACCAAGATTCTTCCACGCTTTCCCTGAAGTCATTCTTGGCTTTGACATTCACATGTCCACCTCTGGCAAACCACTAGCAATTGCAGGTGCATGTGTGGGGACAGAAGATAAACCTTAGGATATAAAGCACAGACCAGGGAAGATACAAGAAACTAGTTTTCTCATAGAAGTTCTTTCTGTCTTTACTCTTATAACAGATGAACCTACTCACATTAAATCAACACTCCATTTCTCATCAAGTACAGTGGTCCCAGACCTTTCAAAACAGAGACACAATATACTTACAGCACCAGATTGGTAATAATAACAATAGAAGGAATGTCAAAATCTCACATACATACATTTTAGGCACAGCAGTTGGCTTCTGCTTTAAAACAAATGAGGTGATGTTGTCCCAGCTGAAGCACTCTCTGTAATAGCACTGTTTTGCAGAGAGAAAAATACAAGACTTTTACCTGAATACACTCAGAAGTAGGATAGTCCCTGGCTTGCCAAAGTGCCTGTTTGGCACTGAATATGCCTGCCGCAAAAAGGAGTGCTTAGTGAAACATCCCTCTCAGTGTTCCTGACACAGGCTGGAGGGAAAATTCCTTTTGAAGCAACCCACTCAGAAAACATACCATCACACATCTTTTTTTTTACAATACACACAGATACATACAAATGCAACTACTGTGCTGCACAACTGTGCTTCCCTCAGATCCCAGTGTGCAGCATCGTGTGATTATCTCAGTATTGCAAGCGTCTTTTCATACTTTATACTGCAGTTATTGTGTATACAGGTAGGAATTGGGAGGAAGATATTTCTGGCTGAGAGAGAGGATTGTTGCAAGAAGTGGTGCTTGTCCCCACAGGTACTTTGCAAAGGAAATTCCAGACTATCCTGTTCACCAGCAAACAAGACCATGACCACTGGTGAACAATCAGTGTTGGCCTTCATTTCCACACCTGAGAAATACCACTCCTTCCACAAATTGGGCAGACTCTCTCTTGCCCCAGGTGTCTCTTTTCTCCAGAGATATGGCCAGACATCATCTTCTAGATATCTCCGGCGGAATCAAAGGTGTTACTGCTCTCAGGAACCTGTGAGGGTTCAGTAACCAAGGCTACAGTATCATTGGTGAAGGGTTACATTAATGCATCTCCACCTACTTCAGTGCAAATCTAGCCAGGAGAGCTGGAGCTGAAGCCACCTCCTGTGGATGGGTGGGAAGAGACACCTGGTGCATGGCAGCATATCTGACTCCTCAAACAACTTACATCATGATCATGTGGTTAGACCTATAATAACCCATGCCTTTTATGCTAAAATTTGTCATCAAAAACACAGGAACATAGGAAATGCCAGGTGACATCTGATCAGTGTTGTGGCTCCTAACACATACAACTGCAAACCAAGTACTAGCACCTTGCAATACCAGATGAGCACTGACTCAGCTGCTCATAGCTGTCATCAAGGTCTCTGATCTTCAGAGAAGGGCTTTAGACCTGTAGTCCTCAGTTTAATCCCTCACCCCAAATACCTATAAATGCCACTCATGGTGATACTGCCCACTTTTATCAATGTCTGGTGCTTAGCCTTCCTATGTTCTTGGCCTTGATGACTTCTGAAGGCAAGGAGTTCCTCCATTACTTACACAACATCATTGCACTGTACAGTTCATGTCCTTCTAGGTTTAAAACTCCAGGAGACTTGCATGAACCAAAAGAAAGTTAAATAAAGCACAACCTCTACATAGCAAAGGTAATAAAATATTATATAATAACATAGGGTTAGTTTGAATTCATATATGCCCTCAGTGCTAGGTAATAAACCAACCTGTATAAAAACTATTTCCCTTGAATAGTTACATCTTATTATATAAAAATAGCACTGTGAAAGGAAGCCAATTTGTGGGAGGGAAAAATAAAAACACCAAACAAAACCCCAAACAACCCCAAACAAAAAGAAACAACTTTTGGAAATGCATCAAGCGTTGCTTTTGTGCTGCATCATAACAGTGAAATGTATTCATTCCCTAATACTGGTTATCTGCTTTCTGGGTCCTACAGTAAGAAATCCTGTAGACGGCTTACAATGCTTGCCTCTTACATCTTGAACCTCCTGTTGATGAAGAACAGAGTGAAACACTATTAAGGTTGATTTTAGTTGCAAAAGCTTTGACATCAGGCCTAGTCAAACAGCAAATCTGTGTCTGGACTAACCCAAAGGCCCCTCCAACTAGTGTTTGCCAAACATTTTGGGGGAAGTTCTCCACAAGGAGCTACTGGGACCCATCAGGGCAGACCCAGCAATGCAAGTTATTTTGGGCAGGTTGTGCTCATCACAGTTAGTAAGGTGTTCAGATCTAACACAGGAAGAAGGCTAGCTAGGAAGCTTATTCTGGACTTGAAAGCCAGAGCAGAGAATTATCAGTGGGCAGAGAATTGGCAAAAAACACCAGCAGGGAAAGGAGGGATTAATCATTTGTGAGCAGCCCCAGCAGTGGAGCAAGTAGCACTGGGAATGCCCCCTCTACCTGCCCCTGCCCCACAGCTCTGCTGGAGATTTATGGGCTGCAGCTCCACAGGGTTCCAGATCTCTGTGAAGATGGAGGAATACAGAGGGCAGTCCATGATTTGCTCTTGTTGTTCAGCTCCTGCCATGGGGTAGCTGGAGAGCAGATCCCATGAGTGCTGCTCAGCCAGGAGCCATCCCTGTGGCCACCCTGACCTGTATTGAGCAGCTGGGCAGCATGTTACAGCTCATGGTGACCAGCTGCCCAGTGCAGGTGTGGTAACAGGGAGGGTGAGCAGCACAGTATATGTGTGAGGCATTAAGTGCAGAGGTAGGGAGCTCAGGGTAGGGAGCTCAGGATAGGAGGCAGACAAATTGGGTTACCCATACTCTGTGTAAGCATGGTACCCAGGGGGAGTAGTGGGTTAGGCATCACAGTAAGTGCAGGTCTATTGTGTACAGGATTCACTCAGAACAAGGAGCCAGTCTCTGCTGGTGGCCTCCAGGTTTTGTCTGAGATGACTCCTATTCCTGCTCTGGGCTGATCGCCTTTTGCCATCTAGAAGTGGTCACTAAGCCTGAGTTACAAGTGTCAGAGACCAAGGATTTAAAAACTAAAACCCCTGGTGTCCAGAATGTCTTGTCTAGCCTACAAGATCCACACAAACATCCTTTTCAATGTCTGCTGGACAAGTAGGGTAGTGTGCTAACAACCAGAGACAGTTGTGGCTACTCTCAGTAAAGGTAGTCCAGAAAAATCATCCAAACATAAAAAGGATGAGTAAGGCACAAGCAAAATTTTCCTCTTTGAAGATATCTTTTCCAATATTCCACACAGGTAACCCTGTTTCTTTTGGTGCAGAAAAGCAGGACAAACCATCCTGGGGGGAAAAAGACAAATGAGTCATCCAGAGCTTTGGCATAAATAAAACTATTCTCTGGGACTTGCCATTGGAGAGGTGTCAACCAGTCACCACTGCACCAAAACGTGCTGTTGTTACTCAGTGCTGCATTTGTCATTAAAAAAACACCAGTGACAAATCCACAGCTGTTATTTATAGTTTAACTCTATCAGTTTGGTATTGGAGGAACATGGCCAGCTAAAAGAAATAGGGATCTCAAACCTTTACCCTGTTTTAGACTTTATCTTTGTTACAGGGTTATTTTGGCCTCTTTGAGTGTCCATTTTCCCATCTATAAAATGGTTAAAAAAATCCCACCTCTGTAATGGCTGAACTTTCTCACTGTTTTAGGAGTTTTATCTATACAAAAGTCCTTTGCAGGGAAGGTACAGATGTTACCCTCAACAAATACGGGAAAAATGGAGGCCTGGATAAACTAATATATTTGCCCAATGTCACATAGGATGGTCAATGGAAGAGCAGGGACTTAAACCTGAGGTATCCCAGCTCAGAAACTAATGCCTCCTACCATTCTTTCTCCCTGGAGACTTTAGTGGTGTTGTTCGGGAAGGGCAGAGTGGGCCCCGTTTCTTCTGTTGCTTTTTTTTATGAGTGCGATGACGTGGTCTAAATTAAAAGAAAAATACAAAAAGACTGCCATAAATTATCCACATACAAAGGCCTTATTCACATTTATTCTGTGGCCCCATCACACCTTGCTGGCAGGGTGCAAACAATGATAACATCCCCTTTCATATAACCTCTGCCTCAGAGGAAACCCTATGAAAATGAAAGTGCCCTGGTGAGAGGACATTCAGTTCTCAGGCCAGAACCATGCTTTTCCCCAAAACACCAAAGCCTCCCCCGGTTCCTGCTAGATATGGTCAGCCAGGAGCCTCACCATCCACATGGTACTTGCTGAGGTACAATGAAAACAGAGAGGGTCTGGATTTTTTACTTCCCCCATAGCATTCCCACTGATAACAACAACTGGTGGCTACTCAGCGGGATTAAGACAAGGCTATAAAGATAGTCATCTATATTGTCCCCCACTATGTGGGATGTCCACCCAGCATACACTTGGTGGAGTACCAAGAGGCAGTTGTTTTAGGATCTTCAGCCCTTATTTACAAATGAGGTCAGAAATAAGGAAGAGCTGCCACACCAGGGTTTACAAACACTGTGTAGGAAGGCAGTAGCAGGACTTGGCTCCCATTGCAACCAGCTTCTAGAAGCTGGGAGTTTCTGTTCTCCCAGAGGGCTCAAGGGAAAGGTTTTTCCTATCTGACTTTGGTATCTTCTCCAGATCCATCAGCTCTCTTGTCTGTGCCAGGGGTAGGCACTGAGATTAATGGACTCCAGCATCTTGGATGGAAGTAAGTTCTAAGGTGGGACTATATTAACTCAACAGCAGACAAATTTGTCTCTGTTTTGGGCTCTGTTCTCTCTGCAAGGGCCTGATTTTGCATGTCCTTTCATGAAGGGAGAAGGAAAAGATAGTCGATGTACGGTAAATGATGACTGGGATTGTCTGGAAGGGATAAAGGATTTGTTAGCTATTTCAAGAAAGGACTGATTTGCCCCTTGCCTATAAAATGTATGAATGTTGAAATGATGTTGGCCACAGCAGCTGCACAATGATTTTTAAAGCCAGTTAAGGAATTTGTATTCCTGACAGCCTGAGTGTATATTACTGATGTTGAATAAATGTGTATATTACATGGAGATGTGATGAATATAAAGCAATAATAAAGGCTAAGCAGAATTAGTGAGCAAAAAAATTTCACACTAAAAACCATCTCTGGTTTCACAATCTATTGCATTGGACTACCATATTCTATGAAATTTTCCTTTACTTTAGCTGCAGATTATAACACAGAAGATACTCTCGTATTGAAACACTGGTATAGATTAGGTTGTCTTGACAGTTTGGATTTTACTTAAGCAATTACAAGAGCCCTTTCTACAAAAAGTATTGCTTTTATTCCAGAAAAAATAAATTCCCATGTACAATTGGGTTTTGATAACACAAAACAATTAGCCATTTTATTGCTAGTGCATATAGGGTAATGTCACATTTCATACAATTTCAGTACAAGTGAAAAAATATAATATATGGCTGATTGAAATTGATAGCTACATTAACATTTATAGATCTATATAGATTTATTTTACAAGCTGTTAGTAGTTTAGAGGGATATCGGTGTTTTAAACTACCAACATTCATATGGCTCCAATTCAAATATATGAATTGTTTGATGCGCTATAAATATATTCCAAAGTACATTTCATTGAAGAAGTCAAAGCTGTGCGCTAAAATATATCAAAAACATGCCTTGTGAAAATCCTACAGACAGAACCCTCACTGTCTGTGGAGCATGAAAATGCCACTGGTGCTTGCATTACTAGTTGGAAAATTAAAACAATGCCATGATTACAGGATTAGGTGATGGAGATATATGCTTTCTGTCATCTTATTTCATAGAGCTGGGACCAAAATCTCTTCTGTTACTTAATGTAAACCAGGACATAATCCACCAAATTAGCAGAATTGCTTCTGGATTACTGTTAGATAAACAAAACCCAGAATCCGGCTGGAGATCAGGCACAGGCTCACTGGTTTCAGTAGAGCTGGTCCGAAATCTTCGCTAATGGAAGTGAGAGCAGGATGTGTTCCAGCTGACTTATTCCCCTAAGTCAGGCAGGCAGGATATGAGCACATAAACCCATTTGCCCAACCCTACAAATTTTAAGTGCTTCCTGAGTTTTAGGTCTTATGAACAGCACAAAGGGCTTCACTGGGGATGACAGCAAACATATCTAGGCAGGGATTTGAGGACTTCCTGAAGCTCGAAAACAAAGTTGCTCAAGTCCCTAGGATAGTCAGCATGGAGCAGATCCTGCTCTTCGGTTCAGTTATGCCTAAATACAAAGCTATCCTGGCAGCATGAACCTGGATTTCCTCTACAAAGAATATGACAAAAGGACAAGAGGGCTGAATACTGGGAGCAAAGAAGGCACTGAGCATTGGATGAGATGGGAAGAGCTGTCAGGGCTGGAATCACAGTCAGTTTGTTAGCTAGTTTCCTTCCCTTCTCCTCCTCACTCTTGGCCCCAATGTGATCCCAAAAGGACCACATGGAGGAATCTCTCTCTTTCTGGTATCATTTTTCCCATCGCTTATTTTAAAACACGGGAACAAAGTGTTAGTTTTTTTTAAACTACGCCTTGTTTGACAGATGCCTTTACAAAGTGAACAGTGAAGGGCATTCAGCTGCCCATACAGCCTCACATCTGCTCTGGGGCCATACCCGCCACATTTCTCCAAGAATGCATTGCATTTGCAAATGACTGGATTCCAGCCCTGCCTTTACAGCTGCAGGGGGACAAGGTCGGGCAGGGTTACAGCGTGGTTACTGAGGGTGGGAATGTGGTCATGAGGGTGAGAGGGATGCTGAGTGCACAGGTAGGCTTGCTGGCCAAAATGCCACTGCTGGATCAACTACAGCCTGGGACATTAGGTAAGCAAGGAAATGCTTTGTACTATTACTTGTCTCATCTTCCATCCCAGGAAGTCTGAAGCCCTCCCCTGGAACTCAGCACAGAAATGGTCTCTGTGCTGCTGACTGTAAAATTAAGCTGAGATAGGCTGTGTCCACCTCAGAGTAGCCATGATCACCCGCTTTCAAGGGGAATAAAAATAGATTTTAAAAGCCTGAATTTGCCAAGTGTGGATGGTTTTCCCCTGGCCTCGTGTGAGAGCATTATTCATGGCAGCGCATCTTGCCTTGGCTGATATTAGTAGCACTCCACACTGGCCAGCAGAGAAACAATTTATAGAGCCAAGACCCCTTAGGCCTCAGCTGCCTGTGCAAACAGACCCCCAGTGTAACATGGAGAAGGGGCTCAAAAGAAACTGGAATGATACAGAATCTAAAATAACTGCAGTTTGGCTTGGGGAAGCATTTTCCTTGGGAGAACGGCTTTTCTTTAAAAGAAGATGAGTTGGGGACCCCAGAACAGATTCATTAGGAGAAATCTTGCCTCAAACCCTGGCAAAACTCTTATTTTAACATTTAGAATATGCTATAAGCTGTTGTTTTAATACAGACTAGGTCAACTCCAAACCCTTCTTCAAAACAGCATCTGATTCCACGAGTATTTTGTCATGGTAAAAGCCAGCCCTTAACGTTCTACCCTTCAATAACTCAGGATGTTAGCTGTTAAGTCCATTTGTCTCTTGCCTTACTTGTTTAAAGCTTTCTCCAGATATTCCTGGATCCACTTTAACTTGGGATCAATGCACACTTGTTTGCTGTTGCTCTTGAGCCTTGCACTGCAAAGGAGAAAAGTCAGAGTGAGCCTAGTGTGCAACTGCTCCTCAGCCCACACACACCACCCGCCCACCTCCTTAATGCCTTATTTTCCTTGGGTGTCAATGCTGCTCTCAGTTAACCCATGAAGAGGATGTGTTATTCCTGCCATCTTCGAAGCACCTATTAAAAATATCCCTGGTTTCAAAGCATTGGTACCATCTGTCTCCTCTGATGATGATTCTTGTGGTCTGCACTAGGATGCATGTGGGGTTGGCACAGACACAGAATTTAAATCAAAGTTTTGCAATTCATACCTGGGGTGTTAGGAGTTCAGCAATGACAACAGCTAAACTTCATTTGGAAATACTGACATGGTAAATGTGGGTCTTTTTTGGAAGGAATTAAGAACAGCTTTCATATTCCATGCAATAGTAAGTTTCACACGTTTTGAAGACAGACACCAAACCATACCTCCTGGATGTTCTGAAAGGATAACTCTGCTTTTTGTTTTATACAAGACTGAATGAACAGGTTGCAGGCAGGAAGACAACTGAAAGTACCATAGTGCCAGAGGCAAGATTCCTTTCAGCACTAGAAACAAAAGCAGAAACCTCTTGAGGGTTTTCTCCTGGATGAACAAGCTGCACCTTCCACACCAGTCTCTTCAACTAATCTAAATTCCCTGTGAATTTGGCATTTGTGCTATCTGCATCTTTCATGCAGAAGCAGCACAAAAAGCTCTTCACCCACATCTCAGGGCCTCTTGAGAGTGCTGTGATCTCCCATGTTTCCAGAAGTACCCAGCCTCTGCCCCAGCTGCTCAGAAGTTTCCCCCTAAGCAGCCTGCCTGCCATGCAAAAGTGCCAAGAACAGCAATTTCATGGAAATGCCCATAGGAATAAGTTCAGTACTTGTTTAAGCATTTTGCTGGATGGAAACCAATATATTCCCTGCTTTATAAAATGAAATCCGTTGAATATAAAACTACAGCATAAGAAATAACAGGTCAAAAAGGCTCCTTGGTCTGAAGTTATGCAATGACACAGTTGTAACACAAACACATAGAAGATGCAGTCTTGCAAGCCTTGTGCCAATAAAGAGATGAATGGGCTTAATTCATATTTTCCTTACAGCAATGCCAAGCTGGAGTGTTTCCAGTGAAGTGATACCAACAGAGAGTAAAAATGGATTTGCTGATGTTAGCAATGCCTGGGAACTCTTGAGCTGGCCTCATGGGATACAGAACTGAAAGCATGTGTAACCAGCTTCCAGTCACCATTCCAGAGGAATGCAGTGCCATTCATCTCACCTAATATTAAGATATTGATTTGTATTTTTTTTGACAGTTGTTTCTGAGCCTGTCAGTCCATCCTCCACTTAGAGTCACAGCAGAGACCAAGACTATTGTATGGAGTGTTGATCTGAACTGGTTTAGGTGTCTACTTTGGGATGCAATTAATTGCGTGCTAAAAGTACCTATTTCCTTGTACCAAAAAACAAGGAATTTAGAGTGGACTTTGTGAAAGTAGACAGTGACAGAGGATATTTCTGAGTTTGGAGAGATAACTACCAACAGAAGAGAGAAGCCTGCTCTTAGGCTTTTTGCTCTGGTAGAATTTTGCTCAACTATAAAGGGGAGTGCAAAAAGACAAAGTCTTTCCTTGAAACTATATGATTTCACTGAGATTCTCTATATCCCGAAAATGGTATCTGTTAAGTTACTTACATCTCCACTGTACAACTCATATTCACTAAATTCAGAGTGTGCTTAAAACCATCAAGATGAGAAATTTATGTTAGCTTTGATTCTATTTCAGCTTCTGTTTCAATAAAGACATAGTTTGCACTCAGGATGTTTCAGGGGTAAAAACTTTATTTTTCAAACTAACAAAGAGTTGGTGAACAACAGATTCATGTGTTTCATGTGCCATAAATTGCATTGTAAATGAACATATTTGGGTCAGGAATGGACAAGAACATGAGTTGGTTTATGCTGTTATCTATCTGTAATAACTATAATCCCATCTTAATTAAGAGATAAATGTACTCTATCCTTGTCTTTCTTGAAACTACTCCAGAAAATTCCAAATCCTCTATAAAGGCTTAGTGCTGGGACCTTGATGATATCCACTGAAGTCCCAGAGCACAAATCCATACACTACAGTATTTTGGATGCTTGCCTCCAAAATTGTTTATAGGTAGAGAGCAGAGTTAGTAACAGCTGGTTTTGTCATTTTTGTGAAAGGAAATTATTTCTCAGCTGAGGCTTACATTTTTCTCACTGTCCTCCACCAAATCCTAAGGCAGATGTATGCATGAGAAAAATGTATATGACCTACCCAGAGTGGTTCAAACAAGAAAAATATCATATGAATGAAAACCGGTTCATGGACAGATACGTGCTCTTCAATATATCTGTACGTTCCTAAGAAATCTCGTGAAACCACATCAGTTTTCTAAGTGCAGAACTGGTGACAAAGGATGGATTTCTACAGCATTTCAGTTGTAAATGGAAGAGCTCAGCATGGATTGAAGACAGAACTAGTAATGCACTAGTAAAGCACTGCACAGAAACTCGTTCTAGTCACTGAGACCCTCTTACAGAGGTCAACAAGAGGTGACAGTGGTAAGGCTCCTTTGCAATGAAAAGATGAGTGCTATTTTTTTTTCCTTCCGAAGATTTTGAATTCTGTGAGAGGAGGGAGGGGGTCACCAATGAACAAATGAACCAAAAAGACTTTCCTAAAACATGCACACTCAAATCTACAACCCAATTTTTTCCAGAAAATCGGTGGGTTGACTGGTTTGGGTTTTCGGGTTGGTTTTTTTTTTTCTTCAGGAAAAAATTAAGAGGTTATTTTCTATTTGGAGCCCAACATTTCTGGCCTGATGTGATCTGTGATTTGCCAGAGACAATCACTGCCTGATCAGGCCAGTATATATTTAGGGTTTGTAACTCCTGTGGAGACTATGAAATCCAGGAATTCCTTTTGCTTGTTTATCTCCTCTCTTTAGAGAAGTGGAGCATTAGAAGACTAATACCACTGTAAAGCCTTTTCTCCAAAGTGTGAAGCTCCACATCCAAAGGCAATGAACAGCCTCTCTGACATTCCTGCTCACATACCCATGGGGGAGCAGTACATGGGATCACATAGTCAAAGGGAGATCACAGAGGTAGAACACAGCTGGGAAACATCTAGCTGGGCATCTTTGTGTGTGGGAAAGTAAGGACCAGCTGTATCTGACACATGGAGTGAAGAAATGAATTGGAAAGCATGGCATGAGACAGACCAAATTGCAGCCACCAAAGCAGGAGCCAGCTCTGTGACTCTTCTTTTTGACACCTGAGATTTGCACCCAGCTGAAAAGGGTAAGAGACTTACACAATCTGAAGTGAGCAGTTGGGTGTGGAGAGGATTTTGAGGTGTTTAATGTTGGCTCTTGCCACGTTGCTCTCGTAGAATCGACAGGGGCATCGGTAAGTCAGGCTGACCGGTTTCTCTGCAGGACACAGGGAGAGAAAGGACACGTTACTCCCTCTTGCTCCCGGTCAGCAGCACAGATACACGAAGCAGGGCTGACAGAAACGCCTTTCAAAAATGCAGGTGAAAAAAGCAATAGAAAAGCTGCAGCTTTGGGAGAGCATTTGCCCACAGCTCACAGCACAATCCTTTTACCCCAGTACCCAGCCTTTCAATAATGGTGCTGGGATTTTGGAAGACAAAAGAAGAGGGAAAGAAAATGGAGATAAGTAAATAAGAAGAGATTAGAATAAAGAGCCGCTCCATTGTGCGGGGATGCTCCTGGTAATTAGACAAGATAAAGGCCAAAAGAGGGGGCACTTGTCTTCAGTGCTGTTCTTGTCAAACGATTTTGACCCGAGGCCAAATTAGAAGGTAGCTAGAAGAAAGCGATGAATTCCAAAGAGTTCAGATCAAAACAGCTCGGCTCAGGTGCAGGCTTTTCAGGGAGGACTTACTGGCTACAGAAAAGCTCTGAGTCTTTTAGGCTTTCCCAGGGCCCAGGACTGACCTTTCCCCACTACAGCCAAACTTTACCCCCAGACAGAGATACTCGCACGAAGAGGTGCAACTCGGAGATGGAGATCACAGCAGGCTTCCCAGGAGAGATTTGGAGTCTTCTGAACACCCCGCCTGTGGCAAAGTAACGGCAATCGAGAAGACAGGGACCAGGCAGGGTGCGCTCCACCAGAATGAATGGCAGTTTTGTCACGGGCATCACTATGGACAGAATTAAGTGTAGCCTCCCAGGCTAAAAATCAGTCATGTATACACATGCAGAGAAAAGCAGCCTGGCACTCACCACAGCCTCTGATGAAGCCCTGCTACCCAGTTCTCCATGGGAGAACTTAATCACTGGCAAACAAGTGGACATAAATAAGGTCCTTATTCTGTGTGTAAACTTCGAAGCTCCATGCACACTAAAATACAAACACAGAAGCCTTGCCTGGAAGTCTAGAAAGAGCTGCTAAGATTTTAGACTATTTCCCAGTGGAATACTTTCAGCCTCTGGGAGGAATTAAGTTCACACACCTAATCCATAAGGTCTGGCTTATGCTGTAGATGGTCAGATCTATATCTGATAGGGCTTTAGATCCTACATGGCAATCTGCCACCCTGTTTATTTAGCCACACAGGAGCACTCCCAGCATCCAAACCCAGATCCCTTACAGGCAGATGGAGATCTAAAGAGCAGGGAAAGACTTGAAATCCCTCAACTGCCATCTAGGAAGGTGAGAAAAGAGACAGCTTTTCAAAGTGCAGCAGATCTGCATTCATTGCACATTTAACAGTGCCTGTCTCTAGCACATATAACCACAGAAAACACGGTGAAATCACCCTGTCCTAAGGAGTGAACCACCTTTTTTTCAGTTGCTCAACCAAGACATGAACCAGAATCAGATCCCACAAGCAGATGGGCAGACAGAGGTAACAGTGGGAGCAGAGTTGCTCCAGATGCACATCAGGATCTGGACTGTAAGGTAACAAAATTGGAGGACTTGTTATATCAATTTTATGGCAGTCCAAACAGTGATATCATCTATGAGTTAATAAATGAGAGGAGAATCTTCCACCTGCGGGGGAGGAGGAGGAAGGGCTGCAGAGTGAGCCTCTGAACATGCATTAGGCTGACTAGTGATAATGTGGAAGGGAGGGAGAAAACCACTAGGGTTTTCCACTGCAGTTCTATGCCTCACAGCTGCACATCAGTGTGTTTGTACTGGAAAGGGAGGCTAAAACTGAATGCAATCGTACAAGAGCGGTCAGCACGGCTGCAGTGGAAACGTCTCTGCAAGCTTGTACCCGGTTTAAGCAAGCTTTAGACTAAACAGCACACAGGAGATGAACTGTTCAGATCTAGGATCTGAGAATGCAATTCTGTCCTTTCTGAGACTGGAAGAGGGATTTTTGATCCTGTAACACTTGAAACCAGGAGCAGAGAAAGCTTAACTGTAGCTAACACGTCCTTGAGTCCCAAAGCTGTTTCCTGCCCAAGAAAGAGCATCCAGTACAGCAAGCAAGAGGGGAAACCCCAGCATTTGGTGTTCTGTCGTCTCAGTGCAAGGTGGAATGACAACTCCCTTCCCAGCACAATAATCATTTTGGCGTTTCTGTGCCCCTTGCTGCATGATCAGCAGCAGGCTAATGCTTCTATTGCTACACCTGGGACCAGCAGCACAAGCACCAGCTGGGCCAGCTCTCAGCATCACTAGCTGGGAACCAGTATCTCTTGCCACAGCCCTCTAGCACTCTGGCTCCAAAACCTTGCATGTGGCTCACTTTGCTCTCAGCAAAGCTGAAAACCAGGGAAAACTAGTGCGTATGGCGTCTCCCAGTACATGAACAACTATCATCCCAAAGTAGAAGGGGAAAGGGGCCATCTGGGGCTCACAATTTGGGATGGGGACATTTCTGAGGTGGAGAAACACCTTCCTTATCTCCTTTGAAACAGTACAGCTGATTAAGTCAATTATTCTGAATATCTGTACTGCAGGAGTTAATGCTCTGTGTGTTCTCTGATGTCTAATAAACACTGAACATCAACTGAAGCCGTTCTCTCAGTAGGACAAATTAGTAGTCTGTTAATTGCCCTGTTACATGAAAACACCAGTTTTTGTGAAACTGATGGTACATAAAGCTTTTGAGACCTTTATCTGTCTGGCACATTTGGATAAAATGGGTGAATATAGTCAAAAGTTACAGAAGAGCCAGATGCTATTCAGTCATTGCAATGTCATTCCTTCAGGCTTATTTGCTTAGAAAGAAAAAGAGAACAACTATTAGTCTCCACCAGAAGGGTTCAAAGGGCTTGGGGTTTTTTAAATAACAGTTTTACTCTTTTACAACTCAAATCCGAGTTTTGCGGCTTCTAACACCCACCTTTTTCTAAAGAAAAAACACAAAGTCTCTCAGAGTGGACACTCATCAACATTGGACGATACCTATTTCACCCTGTAGAGATCTGCCTTCACCCACACTAGAACTGAACATCCAGCTACCATCAATAACTTGCTGTGTTGGCTGAGAAGGTCTGAGCCTTTGAGTGGAGCGGGAAGCTATAATGCAGGCAAACAGGCTGGGCATAAACAGACAAAACATGTGACGGAAGCATCATTTTATGATATCCTACCAAGGATGCATCTATCAGTATTGGGAGAAGGCTAGCAACTTTTTAAGACTAGAACAGCTCAAATTCCCTGGGAAGTGAGGCTGTTATAGGCAGACAGAGCTTTACCAGGGTGGTTGCAAAGCATTCAGAGCTCACCTGCCTCCAAAAGAAGGTAGTCCTGCAAGCCCGCAACTCGATCAGAGTTCAGGGCATTACAAGACACGCAAGGATGCAGGCAAAAACTTCACTTTTATCACTGTAAGCCGGTGGGGTCTCTCCCCTTACACTAGTTTTTCTCCAACCCCTCACTCAGGTATCCAGGTCCTGGCGCACTTGCCCTGCTATAAAGATAACCTCTGCCGTTTGCAGACCCGCTGCTGGCCTCCAAAGCTCCCACCGCTAGCTCCAGAACCCCACTAACCTGCAGAGTCTAGGGGAGCCAGCTCTAAGTCCGTCCCCCCACCCCAGGCACCGGCCGGGCTGAGCCGCTGGAATATTGTACGCTCAGGGGATGCTGGACTTGAGGCTCCGGGGGGCTGGAACTGGCCCCAGCACCTGCGGTCCCTTGATTCCCTTAGCTTCCCTCCCGCAGCCCCAGTGCGGCGGGTCCCGGGGCCAAGAGACCACCTGCCCGGGCCCGCTGGTTGGACTCTGTCCGAGGCAGCGCTAGCTCCGTGCCGGCTTTTCGTGTACTTCATAGGTACGGGGCTGCTGCTGGGACTGTACTGCGGAAGGGTTTCGGGGAAATTATAGGGAACAATTAACTCTTTCAGAAACACAAAGAGGGCACCGGAGGGCATCCTTTGCCGCCCTGGGTGGGGAATAACCAAGTTTCGATCACTAGAACGGGAGAAGAAGATGAAAGCAGAGGTTTGAAAGGGCTCTCCTTACCTAGCCCAGCAAGCTTTAGATGAGGGGACAAAAGGCGGCAAACCTTTGCCAGGCGAGAAGGCAGCCGCAGTAGGAACGCCCTGGAGATGCCCAGAGGCTGCGGGGAGGAACCCCGCGCTGCCACGCTTGGTCGCCTCTGCCCCATAGCCCCGCGGCACAGGGCTCCCCGCGGGATGCGGAGCAGGAGGCGCAGGTTGCCGCGCTCCGAGGGCTGCCCGAGTCCGGCGGCTCCCAACAGCGGGTAGCGGGTGAGGCAGCTGCCGCTGCGGCCGCGCTCCGCGGGTGACCGCGGGCTCGGCGTGGGGAGAGCGGGCTGCAAGGCTGCGCTGCAGCGCGGTGCGAAAGGCGACAAACGCCGCCGTGGCAGCGGCCGCCAGCTGCCAGCCCGCGTTTGCACAGATCCCCCCTCCCATCCGTGCAGCAACCCGCGCCCCACGCAGCCCTTCCCTGCGCTCTCGCCGGGGGTGCGGTGGGTTCCTGCGGGGTGACCACTTTGGCTCAGCTCTGCCCTGATGGAAGGAAGATAGATCACGACAGGGGGTAGAAAAGGAACCGAGCAAACCTTCTGTTTCTCATTTCTTGTTAACTTTAAGGGTTGTGTTTTTAAAAGGGAAATAGATACGCGTATTTTGCAACCCAGCCAGCTCCCTACAGACCGAACGCTGCTGAAAGCCTTCCCCCAGCCGACCTCAATCTGGGATAAGTTTGGCAGCTGATCGCTTTGACCAGCCTTCTTTTGAAAAAAGCGAGGGAGAGCGGGAGGGAGAGCCTGCCTGCCCCAGCTCACCACAGCAGGGCTCGGGGCTCGCCAGTCCCCCACATCCGAACAGCGGCAGGGGAGAGAGCCCGGAGAAGCTGCAGCGAGAGGGGAAAGAGCGGGGCTTGCCGCGGGACCGCAACTCCCTGCCGGGCTGGCTCCGCAGCGCTCACAGGCAGGAGCGGAGGGGAGAGCGGCAGCTCACTTACCCTCCGAGAGGGAGAGGATGGCCAGCGCGAAGGCGAGCAGAGCCAGGGCGCGGAGGTCCATGGTGAGGCGGATGGAGGGGCGCAGGGCAGGCGCTGCACTGCTCGTCCCGGCGGCTGAGCGCTCTGCTGGAGTCCCCTCCTCCCCTCCCTCTATAGAGGGGCCGGGACCGCCGGGGCTGGGGGAGGGGAGCCAGGGGGAGTAGCTAGCCTATGATTTATTGCCCGTGGCATGTTATTACATCCTTCCTCTGTTAAAAATGCTTGGAAAGGAACCAAAAGAGAGAGGGCTTCTCTCCGCACTCCGTCAGCCTGGCAGTCTTCCCCTAGGCAAAGCGCTTACCCCAACAGCCCCACGACCCTAGCCCCCGTGGGACGGCAGCGGCGGTGCCTTACCCCCGGGACACCCCACACCTCCCCTCACGGGAGCCGGCATCACGGACACTCCGTCCAGCCCCGGCAGAGGGGGAATATTTCCTTACCCAGCTATGCCAACCACTGTCCCTTCTGGGAACCCCGGCCGCGCTGTTCTTGAACCAGGGCTGCTAGAGCTGGAACAGCTGTGGGGACACGTCCTGTAACACCTCAGTATTCACACCGCGATGAAAAAAATCCCCCTTCACTCCAGTGGGTGCGAATTTAGACTTACACTGGCGCCCTGGATATCAGATCCAGAGCCTCAAGCGAAGCATCTTCCCAGATTTATCTTCCCAGATTATAATAGAATATAAAGATAATACCCCCAGGTTTATCTGGGGACTGGGGGGAATGGGAGGAGGTAGGAGACGGATGCTTTCAGTTTTTGCCTCAGCATGGTTGGCTCTGAACACAACCTTTTCCCCGTATTAACCGAAGCTAGTTGTATGTCTGCTGCCACATTTCGCCTCCTTTGTATTGCAGATGCCTCTGGGCTCCCTGGCACCTCGTCTGAAAGCCCCGACGGAGCGGCTGAGCCTTGAGGTCCGAGGGGTGCCGCTTACCCTGAGCCAGTACGGCATTGTCAAGTGTAATTGACTTAAGCATGTCCTCTCTGTCTGCAGTCCAAGCCCACGGGGCCCTGTTTGTTGCTATTCAATACTTTAAATAAACATCGAGGCTTTGGTTGAATTTGGACCCCTCAGCTACATTTAAAACAGGCGCCTTCAGACGGGACAGAGACGGGACGAGTGGGTAGAGTGAATCCTGGACTGGAGATCTTTAAACGACAGGTCCCAGATGGCACCAAAGACAGCAATGCAGTCGGTTTATTCCCCAGCTAACTTCAAACTCCCTCAGCCACTGCTCATGAGGTTGAAAACAGGGCTCCAAACCATGCATCTGTACTAATCTGTGGCTGTTTCACTGAGGAGAACTTGTTTCTAATGATCACCAGAAAAGCTGGAGTTGATACTGGGCCATGAACTGCTTCCTCCCTGACACACACATCCAGCTCCCCGCATCTAGTTATATGTGTATCTGTATGTCTTTGTCCTTGCTTTCCAAGGAGTACTGAATTTGTTTAGGCTGATTTTGTTTTCCCTCACTTTCTTTGTAGTAAGCTAGCACAACAGGGATCTGATGCTTAAAGGGCCGATAATTGTAACTCGTGCTTTGAGCCTGGGTGCATCTGCAACGTGACAGTGGTGACATTCAGCAGGATGGGAAATGCAAATCATAATGCCTCTGCAAATACTGCTAGGAGTGCTGCTGTCCCACCAGTGCTCTGGCTGGCACAGGGGGATATCCACATTGCACTTCATATAAAAGACCAATAGCATGACTGTGCTGATGCTATTGCCACAGAGTAAATCAGCCCAAAGTGCTAATCAAAGTGACTGGTTAGATGCGGAATGAAATCAGTGTTAAATCTGAGTAGCAGTCTCCCCCTCGGCATCTCCAGACATGCAGATGCGTTGTAACAGAAGCTGAAAACTGGTTGGATGCTGGGAAATACCTGGACAGAACTTCAGAGCTGATGCAAGTGCTCTCACTGCACCTTTGGATAACTGAGTGCGATCAGCTTCGAACAGGGTTCACACCCTCTTCCTCACTGCGCAAGGGTGCCCCGTTCTCCTCGGCTGTCCTCCCCCTCTGCCACAGCCGCCCCTCTCCCGAGAACAAGTCTCCTGAGAGGAAGGGGGCAGGAGCACCGCTCCACCTCACCCGGCAACATCCCTCTCCGCAGCCCCAGCACCGAGCCGAGCGCCGGCTCCGCCGCTTCCCGGCAGCGCTGCGCAGAGGTGCAGTGAGGCGGCACGGAGCTGCCTCCCTCTGGCGGGACAGGCCCGGGCGGGGGGAGCCGGGCGAGGGGGTACCCGGGGCTCGGGTGCCCGTAAAAGTCCCAGGGGGTAGTCCTGGCACCGGAGGAAAGAAGATTGTCATCCAGCTTCGACGGCTGCCGGATGAACCGCTTGTCTTTTGCATTCCGTTTCTTTCCTCTCCAGCATGCACACACCTGCACACACCCAAAGGTGTGTTCTCTACTGTAAAGAAACCAGAGAGCACAGCAAGCTTCGCGGTCATTTTGCCAGGGCGACTTTACCGGCCCATCGCAGCCTGCTCCGTTTCCAGCCCTTCCCGCGCTGGGTATCCTCCCACGGACGGGTCTGGGCTCGAGTCGGAGCAAACCCAAACCCAGGAGCGCTGAGAGGGGCCGAAGACCTAATTGAAACACTGCCCTGTACCGCCGGGCTTCCTTCACCACTTCCCCGCTATGTTCCCCCTATCGAGATGGAGACCTTCACACAGTGACCGAGCTCGTCTGAACGGTCAGCAGTTTCTACGAACGGCGATTGTTTTCATCCCCGTCAAGAACAAATTGCTCCTACGGTACAACGCTTCTGAGTTTAAGACTTAAACAGCAACAAAACAAAAAGGGGCTCTTATGATTTACACACACCACCAGCACCCCCTCAACTAGAATTATGAACTCAGGGAAATCTAAACACTTGGAAGGGAAGTCAAAAGAGTCAAGTATTACATTCCTTGAAAAGTTCGTTTCAACTTCATGTTAACTCCCACAAAACTGTCCAGTGTTTATCTGAATGCTCAAAAAATCCCATCTACACCCCTCCATGGGCAGGGTGGCTGAACAACACCCCCACTCTCCCAGCCAGCTGCAGCCAGAACCCTATAATAGCCAGTAAATTTAATCTTTTATCTGAATGCTAACAAAGAAAGGACGAATTCAGAAACCTTAAATAGATGTACTGTTGATTTCAACACAGCTTGAGACAGCCTTTTTTAATAACACAATATTCCAAGTTTTTAGTGTGTGTGTGTATCAAATTACGTTTCCTCTTAAACGAGGAGATGGCAACATTTCTGTTGCTTAGAATTTTAGACTGGCATAACCCAGGAATGAAATCATTATTATCTGAAATTGTTTTAAATCCCCACAGATCATGTCCCAAGTAAGCCATTCCTGGCCAGTAAAATACAGTTCATTATTATTAAGAAACTTTCTTTGTGAGTTAGGAATTAAACTAAATGTCCTCCTCAAAATAGTGCCCCTGTTTTCATCTTGCTCTTACTAATACTATTTGACTGTGATCTTCTGTAATATTTCCTGGACTTATTATCTGTAACTAAATGCATTATTTTTTGGACAGCATAGTGTTCACACAGAATCTATGTTTAAATGGAGTTCAGATTAACAGAAAATTATTGCATCTCAGCAATTTGAAGTAAAATACATTACAAACCAAGCATGTTAATGCCAGGAAACTCAGGGATCTGGAGTTAAGGATAATTACATTTAGAAATCTGTGTGTATTAGGCTGTGGGACTGCATGATTAAGATACCAAATCGACCTTATCTTTGCCTTGTTGTAACATCATCCATTATCCCACATGATAATGACTACAGCAGTTTAGTATCTCTGTCTCTAGATGCAGCTCTCTCTTTTTCTTTTTTTCTCTTTATTTTTCCAATATGTATTTTTTTAAATCATGCTTCAACTGCTTATTTCCACACAATATGATGCTGTGATGGGAAGGAAATAAAAAAACCCTAAATGTTAAAATGACATTAACTATTGCATGGGTGCAGAGTTAAAAGTGCTTTCCAATATGTTCCAATGTTCTATGTGTTCCAATATTTCTATGCATTCATAATCTTTTGTAACTTCTCTAAATTCTCTGACTTATCAAGGCATCCATATAAAGTTTTTCTTTCTTCATTCACTGACTATATGCCTTTATATTTACTTCCATCTTACTGTCATTCTTGATTTGCTTAAGAATTCTTTTCTAAATAGTAGTCTTATTATAGTAGTCTTATCCTTGTGACATTCCTATATGAATACTTTTTCCCCTAAGACTGTTAATAGGGTGAAAGACTGAAGGTTTTGCAGTCTTGCTGCACATCAAGCAGCAGCTAGAAAAGAACCCTACAGTGGTTTGAAAATCTTTCTTGACTCTTGTCTTTGACCTTCTTGTTTCAAGTGCTAAGACAATTTTCCCTTCCTATTGTCACGTCATGGCTCCAAGCTCATTCTTTACATGTGTAGCAAACAGGACTTTCAGTATTAAGTATTTACAACAGAGCAGTATAAACTAAGTGTTTTGTTGGATTCATCTGCTCTGCAGAAGGAAAAAAATGATCTCTCCAAATAGCCAGGTTTCAGATAGACCTTCAAGAGGTCTGTTCTCATTGCAGTAAAATAGCCTCAAACATTCATGTATGCAGAGATATCCATAATGTGTGTTGGCCTGAAAGATCCCTTGGAGGGCAGAAGAAGAGATCAAATGGAGGTCAAGTGAGTAACTGTTTATAGATGGTTAACTAGAGTGACAGAGAACGGTGGTAGCTGCTTTTCTAACAGTGTTTAAAGGTTTAATCTTGCTTCCCTGGGAGCTCTGCATGTGATTGCAATGGATGTGAAATTGGCCCTTAAGGGCAGAATCTATCTCTCCTCTTATCCCAGCAGAGCACATCCCAAGTTGATCTAACCTTTCATGAAGAAACTTAAAACGTGATAGATTTTGCTTGCATTTGTTAGGAGCATAGCTCTTGGTCCCCCTGTGAGGCGTTTACAGAAAGCTTGGGGTAAAGCAGAGCCAATTTTGGCGTGTTCTGCCTCTCCCCAAGCACCACACTGACGCTGTGGAGGGGATTTTATTCCAAGAGTGTTTAAAACTGTGTGGCTTTGCTTGGGTTTCGCTTGGAGCGTTCAGGTTCATTGAGCTTGCAGGCCACTTCGAGGAACTTAGACCTCAACAATAAAGGTTCACTATTCCCGGCAAGAAGAGGCACCTGGGAGACTTGGCCAGGGCCAAATCAGCTCTGCTGTTGTGCTCTCTCCATGGGAAACTGATGCGCAGAACACCAGAGCATCAGAACTTAACAGACTTGAGACTTCAGGGAAAAGATCTAGCCCAACAGCCAGGTCAAAATGGTCAGAGGTCCTTACAGCACCCAATACATTGCTTTCAGGCTTTCTTTGACTTATCAAATATGAGTCTCATGTTTCTTGGTATTTTTTATTATCATTATTATTTGTTTTTAATTTAAAATAGGCTTGAACAAAACACCATAACCCAAATATCTATACACTTTGGGGATTTCGGGCTCTGAAACAAACTTTCCAGCTGCCTTCTCCCTCAGTAAAGTCTGGGGGCCTCATGGTTTTGTCTATATTAACAACTTGTGTGGTGCAATAAGGATAGATCTGTTGAGCAAAGCAATCATTTCAAGGGTTTTTCTTGAGTCTAACTCTAGTCTTGTCCTAAGGACTGAACTGCAGTTCATCAACTGGATGCTTTTCTAGAGTTATTTTTTTTTACTTTATTTCATCCTAAAGAAATCTAAATCACGCCTTCAAAGACAACTTTGTAATGCAACGTAAATAGGGATAGAGCTTGAAGAAACCCATTCCAAAAGCACATCCCTGTTCCCAGATAAACCCTTCGTAGGTGCAACGTCAGAGCCACAGAAGCCAGGTTTCTGTGTATTGTGGTGCCCTCTAGTGACTCGGCTTTGGCTGGAAATCACCATGAAAAGCCTTTCCTCAAACTTCCGTCGTATTTTGCTTTTGGCTTTGATAGTATTTTCTATTTTCTTTCCCCCCCCCCCCCTTTTAATTTTTTAATGTTTATTATTATTAATATAACATTAGTAATAATGTTAAGTTCAGGAAGTTTCTGAAAATTTAAAATGTGGATTTATAATTCAAGAAGTCCATTATTTCAGTGTTGTTTTGAAAAAGTCCTATTGTCAATTAAAACCATGGATATAGCCGTTTTAGGAAAAAGCACCCACATCACATGAAAGCCCAGAGTAATAGGTAAGATAAAAACATTCAAGAAAACAACAAGAATCTGGTGGGAAGGGAAAGGACAGCATGTGGTGTGACCAGAGCTAGGCATTAGTGAATGCACAGAGGGCTGATGAGGCAAATAATGTAAACTAAATCTAGTTTGTATTTAGAGATCTGTTCTCTGGGCTAGGAGCAGCTGTATTAATCTCACGTTGAAGCAAGATCCAGCAAACAACTCATTTATGGTGATGGAAACATTTCATTTGCTGGAACTGCTCTGACATTCGTCATCTAAAGTCGCCAGATGGTAAAAATGTTTAGTTTGCAATAAACAATCATTAACATCACTTAACATACATGTCACTCACACGGCAAGGACATGTGTCTTACAGGACTGCAAATAACTGGGAGGTGGGAGACTGGGATGTGCCAAATCCTACCATTTGCTTACTTGCTGGAGTTGTGTTTTGCTCAGAGCCTTATTGGATCTCATAACCAATAGCTGATTGTGTAAACTAAAGTTTTCAAGGCCAGCTTTTAAAGCTTTTCTCTCTTAGAGGGAAATACTGGGCCAGAAATGAGTCTCTGAAGTACATACCCATGACCTGCCACTCCCCCAATATGTCAACAGAAATATCAAATACTCATTTCTCCTCTTTTGAGTAACTATGGTCTTGTGGCTGTAGCTACTCTTCTCAACTTCTGCTTCAGAAATTGGGGTTGAAAACATGTTTCAGGAGATAATCCCCATACATACCAAAACACGGAGGGAATGGGACCAGTTGGTACTCCTGCAGTATCTTTTAACCTAATGGATACCTAGCTGCTTATAAAACTTCAACCATCTACAAAAAGCATTGAAGAGTCATCCAGTTACAAGATTCAGAGAAGTAAA
The DNA here is from genome assembly GCF_012275295.1 of Melopsittacus undulatus. NCBI lineage: Eukaryota > Metazoa > Chordata > Aves > Psittaciformes > Psittaculidae > Melopsittacus > Melopsittacus undulatus. The sequence continues at coordinate 93,431,686 of NC_047530.1, forward strand.
CCCATCTAGCCCCTTTTCTCTCACAATGCAGGACTGTTTCTGATTCAAGATTTATTTGCATTATGTACAATCTGTGCTTTAAAGTTTTTAGAGATTCAGCTTCTATTTCTTTCCTCCGGAGGCCTTTGTATAGTCCAATACATCTTACATCAGAAATCTTTTTTCCCATAAAGTCTCTATTTTTAACTCTTCTGGAGTGTAAAAATTCTACTTATGCTCATTTACTACTTTAAAATATTCCTCTCTGGAGATTATTTCTATTTTCATTTTGACCTACACAATCAGAAGATAAATGCCTACATTATTTAATGAGTCCCCAAAATGTTGCTCTTGTCTTACCTCAGTTCACAAACAGGGAATAACATTTGCTGATGTGCTGGTGGTTTTTACATTTTTTAAGCATTTGTGGCTTTGTTAGCTCACCAATCACATGCTGTTTTCAACCTGGCAAAGGGCATACAGGTAAGGGACTCACCCAGACTGAATTTCACATCAAGAAGTTCAGCCATGATTTTAACTGAGCAAACTGGTCAATTAATCTTGCAGTTGTGCAAACAGCCAACATTTGACAAGACTGTGTCAGAAGGGCTTGTAATCTCAATTTGAGGAGTTGCTCAGAATTACTGACCTCAGAAAAATTAGTATATTCATTACTCTATGTCTGTAGGACTTGGTTCCTCAAGACTTGCTTCATTCAGTGAAAGCCACTGAGATCTGAACAGCATGGCAATTTAGAGGAAAAAATGTCAGTTTTGCATTTGTCCTCATTTATAGTGACTGCTCACCTTTCTAGGAAAGAGACCTAGCTCAAAATGTTTGTATATATGTAAATCCCTGCACCTTCTCTCTCATGAGAAACGTGAGAATCTTCTTGTTTCGGTACATATACATTAAGCTAAGTTCTAAGAACATCAGCCTCCCACAAGGGAGTAAAGTAGGTGTTTGAATTTGGCATAGTCACTCTCTTCACACGTGTACACAATCAATTCCCCGACATCTGTAGCACAGTTGATTTACTGCTTTTTTGGTGTATGTTAATTAAACGTGTACTCAAAGCTCTGACAGCATATTCCAGGCTGAGGGCCCAATCCTTGGCCCCACTCCCACTCTGTGGAGCAATCACAGCACAGAGGCGTCAACATTTATTGGAGCTTCACTCCAATAAATTCCCCAGGTGAGATGAAGTGCCCAACACAAGTCCACCCAGTGCATTATCTCTCATCCTGTCAGAGTGCAGCTCCCACAGTGGTGGGCGTTTGTGAGCAGGACTGGTGTTGGACCTGAGCTTTGTGTGTTACAGAGGGGGAGGACTTCACTGACAGAGCACAGCCAGCTAACTCACACTGTGACATTTACAGATGCAAAAAACACAGAGGAAGATGCATGAGAGCAGTACAAAGGCCGCACTCTTTCAGATCAAAGGTCGACATAGCTCAGAATCCTCTCTCTGGCCATGGTCAAAAGCAGATGCTCAAGGGTGGAGGGCAAGCATGGCTGCAACTTCCTGCAGCATGCCCTCTTGGCACATGGCCAAGGGTCTGGGCTCAGCTCCAACAAGGATGTGGAGCTCCTAACTTCCCACTGATTCCAGCAACTCCAAGCAGGTCTCACATCATTTGATTTTAGCAGCGAATCAGAAACTTCAGTAGAAATAAAGAACTATAGGAGATAGACTCTGCATTTTTTAAAAATTGCACCAATTTTCCTGTGAAAAACCCAGCTTCATTCCCCATTCCTGATTACAAAGAGCTTTTTCCAGCTCCTGCAATATCTGAAAAGTGGCAGATGGCATTTATAGAATAGTAAATGTCTGCCCTGAAGATAAAGTCAAGAACACCTGGAAACAAGAGTAATACTGAACCTTCAATTGCCAGCAGGAGCTGATGGCAGTATACCTGTGCAATAAAATACCTATCAATCACCTTATGGAAAAAGCCAACACAGTAGAGTTGCTAGAAGAGCATGCCCCAGAAAGCCAGGGATTTCAGAGCAAAGTGAGGCTTTAGGCTTGCAAGATTGGTCCTAGAATGCTAAATCCAGGAAGTTATAATGGAATTTCTCCCTATGTTCAGCTGGCAGATTATAGCTAACTAGTTATTCTTGTGAAGAAGAATGAAGTGGATTTCTGTAGTGTGCCCATCTAAGGACAAAAATGTTATTTCTTTCAATTCCTTTTCCCAGGACAACACCACAGCCAATGTCCCCCCCCCCTACTCTTGTAACAGGGGAAAGGAGGGGAAGGAATGTGCCTGTACCAAGCCACTCTGCACAAGAGGCCAATATCTGATATACTGGTTCATAAATGACACTGGAAGATTTTCTTTGGATTTACAGCCTCATCAGTTCTGCAGGGGCTGTAGTTTTCCCTTTTACATTTCTTGGAGGTGTTGCATGTGCTCTCAAACAGAACATCTGATGTGGAAACAAAAGCCTTTCAGATCTCCCCCAGAAGGTAGCTTTTTCCTCCCAAACAAGCACCATGACCAGGTGGACTGCCTGCAGCTGGGATGCAGGAGCAAGAGTAAGTAATTTAAAGGTCATAAAAACCCTTGGGCCTAGCTTTTATTTGTGGAAGAAAAGCCCAGGTGGCAGATGCATCTCTGCAGTCTTCCTAGCATGTACCAGTGAGAGCAAACTTGCCAGAGAGCTGGTACAATACAGGTGAAGAAGAAATCATCTGGGTTGTCTGTATAAAATGTACTTTTCTATAGACATTGTTCTGGGGTTCTTTATGGGAATGTCTTAGCACTTTGTAGACCTTAAGAAAGCAGGGCCAGTTCCCTGGATGTAAACATAGGGTCACTGCAGGTCTGTGGGGCAACCACAAGGTCTCCAGGTGCCATATCAGAAATACATGGGTCTATAAGCTTCCTATCATCACCTGGCAGGCATGCTGCATACCTGAGCTGCTCCAAACAGCACTAGAAACCTGTATCTAGGTACCCAAATCAGACCCAAAGGATTCTGTCCTAGAGTTTTATTCCTATTTTAAGGATGGAGAAACCAAGGTGGAATGTTATTTTGGACAATGGTTGCAAGAGCATCCTGTCATTCAGGGTGAAGCAGTGCCTGGGAGGCCAAGTCTTGCTTCCTGAGGATGCTGAGTATTGCCAGCTCCAGCTGATTCCAATGCCGGGTGTGAGTGTTCTGGCCTTTGGAAAACAGCTGCTGAAGGAGCACTATGGCACTAGAGCTATTTATGGAATTTGTGATTACACAGAAAGTCTGTATTAAAGACAAGGCTATGCCTAGGCTCTCGAGTGGTGCAGTTTACTGACACAGTTGCAGTGATCCTCAGCTACAATGGCTCCTTGTGAAAGCTGAGAGACTTGCAGATGTTACCAGAGATACTTAATACTTTCCATTTTCCATTTACCTACTCCAAGTCATGGAACTGACCCCAGTCCTCCACACGACACAGGACAAATATCCATACAGCACATGCAAGCTCTTGCATATTGCACTGAATTGCCTTGGACACATCTGTGTTGCCCTTAACCCCCATGAACACATACATGCTTACACATGCAGCTCAACAAGCACAATTTAACTGCTCTGTACCTTCAGCTCTGCCTAAGCCCAATTTGATTTTAGCTTCATGCTTAGGGCCATTGGGTAAGGGATGTTGCAATGATCTATGCAGCTTACAGCCAATGGCCCTGGGAAAGTATCTATGGGGAAGCTTTGAGTTTCTGGCATGTATATATGCAAGGCAGTAGCAACATAAACAAAAGCAGCTGAAGCAAATGGCATAGCATCTTCTGTCTTGACTGACAGAATGACATTTGCACAAGAGCATTGATTAAGAAAATGAGGAATGATATGGCTGATCTGTATTGCCCCTGCTTTGCCGCCTGGGGCCTCTGGAGGAAATTGCTGGGAAAAGATCAGCACTAAAAAGCAGCAACCACAGTTCCAGGCATGGAGAGTTCAAGGCTATCAGATCCTTGGTGGCCTGGGACTGCTGCTTCTAGAAGGGTCAATACAGAAAGGATTAACTTACTGGCAAAGGGCCCAGTGAGTGTGGGGCTTCCTTCCAAAACCTCCCAGCCTGAAGGGCTTTATTCAGCCCTAACTCCAGATGCTACAAAACAAAAGGAACAGGAATTTTCCCCAGATTTACTCTACTAGGGCTGTAAGGCTGGGAGAGAGGAGGTGGGGAGAGGTCTTGCTTATCAGGGAAAGGAGCCCAGAGCAGCAAGGTGGGAGACTGCAGGTTAAAAAGTACGTCAAGGCTGGTGGATTATAAGGTTACTCAAAGTACAGTGAAGGGTCTTTGGGCTGAGTCCACAACCTGTTATCACACAAATAACCCTCTTATTCCACACCTCTTTTATCCAAGTCTGCTGGCAGACTCTTCCAAAACCTGGCTGCTTAAAAAGTTTAGGACTTCCTTTCAATTTCTGCCTCAATTTATTCTTTGTCCATTTATTCCTAACTCACGCTTGCAGGATAAAGTCTATGATGTAATAAATCTCCTTCACTTTACAGACAAAACTTTTAGTTAGTCTTTTGGAGAGTTTTTGCATATTCAGTAATGACAAAACTTTGGTATTTGTATGTCCAGTGCAGTTAGTACAGAAGTCACAAGCAGGACTATCAGTGATGGCCCCAACATGCAATCTTTGGTGTCATCCTTCATTTATTTCCACGTGAATGGGGTTATCTAGGTGGTGCCATCTAACTCTGGAAGGTTACACTTCATTTAGATGTATTGAGTAAATTCTCAGCTCCACTGATACTCCATCTTCTAACAGTGGGGCTAAAAGGGCACAGGATTGTTTATATTGGTTTCAGGCTCAATCATAATGTAGGGTTTTGTCTGGGTGGAAGTGCAGAATTGGAGCAGCTGGCAGAATTGAGGAAAACTATAGGATTCCCTTCAGATCAAAGGAAGACACTTTCTTCTTCATTCCCACAACCGATGTTAAGGAACTCTGCTGTGTGCTTCAACAAGAAAAAAGTCATGATTTCCTCCCCCATCTCTTTTTTCACTGGATCTGATAGAAAATTTCTCATCAAAGCTTTTTCAGTGGACATTTGAGCTCTTGATGAAGAGAAAGGAGGTCTCAGTGCCCTTGGAAACATTCAATTTTTCACTGAGTAAACAAACCAAATTATTTTTAGATAAGAACAGCAGAGTCAGGGGAGAAGAGCAGAAGGATATTAGCTCTCGGTGGAAAGGCAGTATGTTTTGTGTCAAAGTGGAATATTTTTCAACAAGCTGTACAAGCTCATCAATGTTCCTTAATTTCAACTTTTGAAAACCTCTAATGTCAACCCAAAAAAGTGCTGAAAAATAACAATTGGTGTCTGTTTGCCAGTCTGTTGACTCCAGTGCTCTTAGTTGTAAGACAGACTCCTGAGTGGGGGTTTGTTCCTGTATCTTAACCTGTAATACATGCTTTTACCTGTGGAGTTTACCAGAGTTAAAATTTTATTTCAAGGAATCCCAATTTGATCCCACTTCAAGCCCAGGTTGGACAGAGCCTTGGGTGATATGGTTTGGTGTGAGGTGTCCCTGGCCATGGCAGGGGGATTGGAACTGAATGATCTTAAGGTCCTTTCCAACCCTAACTATTCTATGATTCTATGATTCTTGACATTGTATAGGGCTTTGGGAAATTGTTACATGGCCATCTGCTCATTACCTATCAGAGCAAGCACATGCAATATTAGGAGACAGCTCCCTTCTCTACAAAAGCTGCCAATCCAAGAAGAAACCTTCCTCTTATGGGTGGCCAACAGCAGAATACTGCACCCAGATGCCAAGAGCCTGTGTGGTGTATAAGCCTGTCTCTTTTTCAAGCACTCGGGAATTACATGTTGTCTGGATAATCTGTTTTCAGAAATAAGGGGTCTTGAGCCTTCATAAACAGAGACAGAAGTATCACCAGAGCTGAAGCAACAGTCATCTGCAGCTGAGCAGATCTAGCAGTAAGAAGATGCTTGAACCCACCTAAGCAATCCTGGCATCCAGCAGCTGACATACTCATGGTTGACCCTCAGATACTGGAGATACAGATACATTCATGCTGCAGGCTAACGGGGCACAGTTGAAACAAAAGTTGGGTATGTTTATAAGAGCCACCCAGAGGATATGAGGGCCACCAAGTCCCAGTGACTGCAGTAAGAACTGTAGCTCAGCTTTCCACCCTGGATTCAGTTTGGTAATGCTTGTGAAGAGAGGAGTAACCTGGAGAACAAAGCCAGATGAAGTGTGTATGGAAACATAATGTGGGTCTGGTGTCAGGGCTTTGAGGAAGACAGGGCTCTTGGAGGGGTTTCATTTTGATGTCAGGCTGCGCTCCGTTGCAAGAGGCGGTGATGAATTTTGCACTGCTGAGTTATGCTGTCCTATGTGACTGTAGCTCTGTTTGTTTTGAAATCTTGCTGTGGTGGAGGGAATTTACGAGCCAGCGATATTTCTACTTTATGGCACTTCCTTCATCCACATTCCTCCGTCTGGTCATTTACACGGGCCGGGCCCATGAGGAGAGGTCAGGGGGCACCCGAGTGGTATCTAGAGGCTCAGAATGGAAACATGTTTTCTCACGCAAAAATAAATAAGGAGAAATGTTTCCATTGAAGAAGAGGAACAAAGGCTGGAATCACAACAGAAACCAACCAGGACACAGCAGGCTGCCCAGCCAAGGCAATTAACAGCATTTAACAGCAGCACACATTGTACATAACTTGTCTATTTTACTGACACCCTCTATGGCTTTGGCACATTTAAGTTTGGTTGCTTTAAATAGCAGCTGAAATGCAAAACAGAGATGCTGTTACATCTGAATTATCTGAGGCACAGGCACATGTCTCCCCTGGGCTGCATCTGAACATAAACCGGCTATTCCCCCCCCTTGGATCACAGCAGAGGATTTTACATTTGAAGAGGCAACAGCCAAAAACCAAATCCTCTATACTGACTGCCCATCCCTGCCCTTCTCAGGAGTTGAATGAGTACCCCAGTTCATCCAGAACTGCTTGAAATATGCATCTTATCTAATTTCCTCAGTTAAAGGTCCGCATCAAAATGAGATCTGTGAATCTGAAGTATATAAACCACCAGAAAATCCCACCAATAAATCAGACAACCACCTAAGCTTGAGAGGCATACAAGACCAGCATAATCTTATTAACATACCAAGAGCACTCAATAGAGAAATGTGACTGGCACCATAGCTGGGATAGTTCTTCTGGTTAGTTTCCAGTTTCAGAAAGGAGCTACACAGTGATGTAAACCTATGGGAAGCAATCACCATGCCCCTTACCCAGCAGAAAGGACTGAGCTCAGCTGTGTATACCTGCACCATATATCTGACCTCTAGGGCAGAAGACTTCCCTCCTCCACATGAATGCAGACCACCACCTGCAGTGGAGGATCTCAGCTACTTCAGTACTTCCCACAAATTTGTTAGGAGCCCTGTTGGTCTTGCTTCTGCCTCCCCACCCCAAGATGGCTGTATTTCTGCTTTAGATTAAACAAGTTATTCCCACACAGGCAATTTGTTAAATGTCCTACAGTGACAGACAATACCTTAGAAAGGCACAGAGCATTGATTTATCTGAGGTTACTAGCTACAGCACGTGGTTTAAATCAGATCCCAGTCCATGACAGTGATATAAGGGAGAACCCTACTTAAAGGTAGTGAAGGGAGCACATCTCCCTTAATCACACACAGATTTCCAGTTAGGTAAAGGGTGGGCTGCTTATTTGTCCTTCATTATATAAATCACAAACTCTTACTTAGATATGCAGACCTCATCCACTTTGTCTGTCAAGAATTCCATATTCCTTCGCTGTAATCCAAAGACCTCGTTTATTACCACATCCTTTCCTAAAAATTTACATAAACTAAGTTCTGTTCTCATCCCATTCTCATCTTTTCCCAAACAAATGGAAAATATCAGATTCCCAAGGAAGCTGGTTTTGAGGCCCCATGTAGATATTCTTACCTGGGTAAGTAGAGCAATGTCACTTGCAGAGATTTTAACATTCAGCTGGCTTGGTTTTGTGACATCCCTTTTTACTGTACTGCTAAAACAGCCCACATGGATGCTTTTCACTAGCTCCATTGCAAAGTCAGTTAGACTAGTTTATGCCACCTCTGAGTGGCAGCTTGGTGTTGCACTGAAACACCTGAAGAGTGCTCATGTAAATCTGCTTCACAGCTGGATAGTTCTGAGATAATCTCACTGAAAGAGATTCAATGACAAATGGTCGAACAAGAGTGTTACTTTAAATTGCCATGCTATTTTAACAGCTCTGTCAAAATCTAAATCAGATGGGACATTTCTAAAGGTACAAAGTGAAATTAAGTGCCTGTTTCACAGTGGCTCTCATGAGGAGTTGGACACCTCATAGATAATTGTGGCTTTGAAAAGAGAATCCAAATACTGGACATTTGGTTCTTGCCTGAAATATACTTGCAAAGTTTTTTTTGGCAAAGTAAATTCTACCAGAAAGAGTCAGAGAAAGGTTTTAAATTCCATTTACCATCGGATGTAACTCAGACACGACATTTGTAATGTCATCAGAGCAGGACTGCTGACGTGGACAAGAGTGCTGGCAGTGACTTCCATGGGACCAGGATTGGGTCCAGTTTTCACATTTTCTAGGCATTCTTTGCTAAATGTTATTTTATATAAAGAAGCATTTGTTTGGACTCCAGATGTTCAAGTAACCTCCTGTGATATTTTGTCTGCATCCCAGCTCTCCCATCCACAATCTGAAGTGTTACAAGAAAAAAGTGGAAGGATTTATTTTGATCTCACTTCCATCTGTTTTGCACTCTGCTGACTCCCTTCTTGATTTGTACTAGTGTTTGAGAACAGGCCTGAAGTGTAGCAGGTGAAATTCTGTACTGCTCATACCAGTGTAAATCCAGAAGACAGGGCATTCAGTCTGAATTGACCTTTGGCAATTACTTGCAGACTTATCTGGGACAAACTGTTGTGATCCAGGAAATCAGCAAACCCTGTGTGGGCACTTGTTCAGGGAGAACATCTGCTGTGAAACACATCGGTTGTTACCAGTGCTTAACAGATGGGCACTGCCAACGCTAATGATTATGAAGTATGAACTTTGCAATGTCTCTGAGCAGCCCACAGCAAAGTTACTACAGCATAACCATAGAATGGTTTGGGTTGGAAGGGACTTTAAAAAATCATCTGGTTCCAATCCCCTGCCGTGGGCAGGAACACCTCTCAAGTGTGTCCCGGTCCCTCTGGATGGCACCCCTTCCCTCCTGCGTATCAACTGAACCACACAGCTCAGTGTCATCAGCAACCTTACTGAGGGCACATCAATCCCACTGTCCATATCACTGACAGAGATGTTAAGCAGTGCTGGTCCCAGGAGCAACCCCTGAGTAGCACCACTCATCACCGGTCTCCACATAGACATTGAACCATTGACCACAATTCTCTGAGTGTGAACATCCAGCCCGTTCCTTATCCACTGAGTGGTCCATTCCCCAAATCCATCCTGATTACAAGTGACCAATGACTGTGATTATAATCAAATTTATAAGACAACCTAATTTGGGCCCAAATGGTCCCAGTCACTGGGGACAAATGCTCCTTACGAGTGTCAATAAACCTGTGTGCTGGGCAGGGGGTTGGGGATCTCCCCTATCCATTTCCTATGAAATGCTTCCCTACTCCAGGCCTTGTCTACACGGCAATTCTTCATTGCTAATGCAGACAAGGGATGTCTGAGGGCAGAGAACTGTTCTCACTACCTTGAAACCAGCAAAAAAAAGTGTCAGGGAGGTTTGTATGGGCACCTGAGATGAATCTAGATTTTGCACCAACTTCCATAGTTTGGGTATTTGTCTAATGCTGCTGAGTAGGTGAAGATGCTTCTGAAGGCAGTTACAGACTCCTGGTTCCAGTATTTAATTCTGTAAGTACTTTGTGTTTCAGAATCCCAGCTGGAGGCAGCAGGATCATCAGCATAGGAAACAGGGAGGCTTGAATTCCAAATGGGTAAAAGGTATCCAAGAACCATATGGGGAAAAGAAACGTAAAACAAACCAAAAAATCCCACTTTCCAAGAAATTCAGAATGACAAAAATCTTCTGTTTCCATCTTCACCCTGGTTGAGCAGAAATGGGCAGCAGATCCAAGGCAGTGGGGGGTGGGGAATTTTAGCCCTTTATGCTGCAAGAAAAAATTCTCAGAGCACTTTGTTGGAAAGAAATCATTAACACGGGAAACAAGAATTAACAGAGACTGCAATAATCCTTGCTATAGATGAGGTGGACCCAGTTTGCATCCCAGCTGCATCATTGGAAATCCACTAAGGGAAGCTTTTTGGACAAAAAGATTCTCCAGGGCCTGGTGCACAAACTTTGTCACAAAGATTACAGGAAGTTGTCTGCAATGTAGCGTTAACATTTTTTACTGGAGACCTGAAAATTTCCGTGCCTGGTCCAGAACAGAATCCCCTGATGCTAAGCAATCCTCTTCCTCCCCAGGCCTGACTGCTGGACCAATCCTAACAGCCAGCAGCCCAAGGTGATATCACTTGTGAAGTATGAAGTTTGAGACTGAAATGCCTTGTCCTTTCTCATTTTGCTTGCCAGCCCTATCCCTTAACTCTAGTCAGGGCCTCTCATTTGCCTGAGAACTAAATTTAACTGAAACAGTAATAAAGATACTTTGCATGCTCATCTGACACTAAGAGAGAAGAATTAGTAGACAGATTATTGGCATGTGGAATGATCTCTTTTTGGACTTTCTGTAATAGCGTGGCTATTAAACTAAAAGAACATTAATAATATGCCATTTAACTTGTTTTTGAAAGGTGAAGGAAGAACTGAGAATATATGGATGAAGAGACTGAGGGGAAGAAGCTGGAACTTTACATGTTGCTGGCAGCAGGCAGGGAGACAAACCCCAGCTGTGCATGTAGCACACTTTGATGTATTCGTAAGGCATTGCAATAGCACAATCATTTCCAAATATATTTACTCACGGTGGTAGTCCAGCCAGCTGGTGTGTCTGTGTCCAGGCTGGGAAAGATCCCTGCTCAGCAAAAGGTGATGATACTGAAATCGGGCTGTGAAGAAGTCTGGCTGTTTGTCTCTGTTACAGCTAGTGTCTCCTGCTAAAAATGTGAGGGTCTACTTTTAGATCTTGCTTTTATGACAGCAAAATCTTGTATGGGTTTGAGTGATGCAATGTTTTGCTGCTTTGTTTTTGTTGCACTAAGAGAGTGGAGTACGAAAGATGAGAGGCTTTGGGCCCACTTAGGCACAAAACGCCAATTTTCAGATTGCTCTTTTTCTCTTTTTTTTTGGGCATTTTGTTATTATCACAAGAAAGATACTCCCTCACCTCTGCACTGAAACTGCATCAAAGGGAAGAGGTGTCCAATAATAGCAAACAGGAGACAGAGTCCAAACTTCCTCCCTCCCACCAAGTGAGGAATTAATTCTGGGAAAGCACCTCACAAACTCTTCCAAATCTTCCAAACCCCTCCAAACCTGCAATATTGGACTTAGAAATGCTGTACGCATGAGGGCTCTGTAGAGTCCAGGTTCTCAATGCTGTTACTGCCTTACAATCCATTTAACTCACACCATTTCTCTGCTGCCTGAGAGTCCATGTCAACTGAAGTAGGTCTGGCAGTGACCCCCACCTGTCTCTAGTAGTGGAGTAACTGGAGACCAATGAAAGCACCCACGAAGTTACTACTCCACAAAGGTACCCACATCATCACATAGATCTTGCTTTCTCTAGCTAATTGGTGATCTTTGTGGGCTCTCTTACGCAATGTTTAATATTGTGCCAAGGAAAAGAAGGATCTTGCAAAACCATTTTACACTGCTCAGATCTGGGAAAAATAATGGCTATCACCAAATAGATGCATCAATCTCCAGCACATTCGCATGCTCCACATCCTCCTTTGCACTCTGAGCTGTCCTGATGCAACTGAAAGCTCTGTGTGTATCCAAGGGAGTAGCTCTTATTCATGCAGGCAACTCAAGGAGGAAAGTGCTGGCTACACCTTTTTACAGCACTAAGAAGAATGCACTTGGTTAAGATCAGCAAGTCACATCACCTTGGAGCTCAGCAGCAGCCTGTGTCATTGTGCCCATAACACAGTGGCCACTCTGGATTCACTCAGCATAATCATACCAGCTGCAGAGAGTACCAGAGGGATTTGGTAATTATTTGCTAAAGCCTCAAGCTCTAAGCAAGTGCCACCTGTGATGGCAAGCCCTGCCATGTTCAAAAAGGGACTCTTTGCTCCCCATCAGTTTTGATGTTCTTTTATGCTGCAGTGCTCTTCTCATATATGGCAACCAGTGTCACCGCAAGTTGGAGGGGGAGAGCCCTGCGGTGGGAATGGATGTTGCTTTCTTTAAAAATCTCTTCTATGAAATACTCCTGTGGAAGGGAAGTTTTGACTTTGGCTCAAGATGCCCTGTGCCTGGATAAGTCATCTCGGCAGACAGATTGTGCCCTGAAATAGAAATGATGGAAACAGTGACAGTGCTCGTCTAGCAGGCAAGGCTGATGCTGCCAGAGCGGCGGGCTCTTCCCCTGCAGCATGAGAACACAGTGCATCTCATGGGAAACTGCAGACCTGTAACCTTGACGTGCGAGTGCCCGGCTTTGCAAATGGGTTGTGATGGGCTGATGCAGCTTCACAGCTTCTCTCCTGACTGCTGCCCTTTCATACCTCATTATTCATGTTTGTTCTGAGGTATATGTTTTGGCTGGGTGGGAGAATACAGTTTTTCCTTTACATTTTTTTTCTTTCTAGTAATCAGTGATCAGAATTCCTATTCCTCTGCAGGCCAAAGTCAAAGACTGATGTACAAGACAGTGTAAGATGGACTTCTTAGGCTTTTCCTATCACTTACAACCTCAGGCAGATATGCAAAGCACTCTAGTTATATACCTAAGGACAAAATCAAGCATAATTTCAATTAGAAAATTCATCTCTGACAACTTTTTGTGTGCTTTTCTTAAGTTTTCTTTTAATTCTTTAGCTCTCTGAGCCATTCAGGTGATTAATTATACCAAACTATGAAAGATACCACTCTTGTCTGTAATTTCATAGATAATTCAGGTAAAATTCAGAGGTGATACAAAGCAGACAAAGCGGAAATAGTAATAGAAGGTTCCAGAGCAACCCTCTCCTGAATCATACACTGTAAGGAGACTGAAAGAAGATGTGACACGTACAATTCCAAACTCCCTCTATGACCTTCTTTTACCAATATATCCTTGTAAAACTTCTCAATAGACAAAGCAAACCAGTGGTTTCCCATACGAAGGCTTTGAAAGTTATGCTCCTGCCATAAACTACTGATGAAATTATTCAGAATGGAATAATAATTTAATTTGCTGCCTTCAGTCATATGAGGACAAAACACCCTGACAATATCATCATATAGGAAGAAGCAATAAGACAGCTCCCTCCTCATGACAAATAGCATGACTTTGCTGATGTTACACTCTTTGCACTGTATTCACCCCAGAGACTTCCAGAATGGACATGGATACTAATATGGTAAGGTCTGCACCCATACATAATAGGCAGCTCCCAAGTCTATAGAGCTTTCAGGATTAAGTCAGTTTTAACTTCTGTAGCTCTTTCTTGTGCCATCCACAAGAACCCCTGATGCTGACAGTCAGTAAAATACTGTCTTTTCTGTTTGTTTCTTTTTAATGGTCTGCATAGATTTGTGAGCAGTAGTACTGTTTATACGTGTGCAGGTAAGAGAGGGTTAAACAAGTTTTATGTTCAGAGCACCTAAAAGGGTCAAGGGGTCATTTCCTTCATGTGCAACCATTTGACCAGGTGCAACAGTGGAATTTTCCTTTCCTCAAAAGCCTTAAGGTACCGATTATTTCCCAGAGGTACATAATTAGATTTAATGGCCCAATATTCTTTGGAAATGGCAAAGTTTAAAAATATTGAGCATGTACTGGCTGGAGAGAGTGTGGAGATTTGTTTGACAAATACCACCATCAGCCTTGGCCTCACTTTCACATGAATCATCATTTAGGATTAGAGAGGAAATGGAAAGGGAAAAGTCTCTGTCTGAATCCTGCTGAAGTGTGGGAGTACAGCATTGATTTCCATGAGTTATTTCTGCATTACCCTTCTCTAAAGAAGCTGCTCTTTCCTTTGACTCTTCAGTGGTTTGATGCCCAAGAGTATTTGATAAAAGGGTAGCAGGCTTCAGTGTCCTGGAACCCATCTTTTCTAACCAGAAGCAGGTAACATCTTTAAAGCACAGTAGTGAATTCCATTGCTTAGGAACAACCCAAGAAAAATCCTCACCATATATTTTGCTTTTTTAATTCTTTATTATAGATACAGTAGACCTGAAAGTTTTTCTGACTTAAAAAGATATTTCTCAGTTTTGTTTCCATATAGGGAATGACATACAGATCTCACTAGAGCCAAAGGGAAAATTCCTCTTTTCTTCAAGAGGACCAGGGTAGTACACCAGAAATACAAATTCTGAATAAGAAATTCAAGACATTGAAAACAGGGAGCACCAGCCCAGATGCTGAAAGACTCCACCAGACACTGTAAGGCCTAATGCATATTTTTGCAAGACCTACAGTCCTATATCCTGAGTAGTACTGAGGTAATGTGGGCAGTCAATATTTCCTAAACTGCTGAAAACAAAGCCAAAGCTCCAACATAAGTTAACTGCTGGTGAATGAAAGGCCTACACCTCACTTTGTCTGTGACTCAAGTAGTCAAAATTTAGATGTGTAAAAATGAAGCATCCAATAGAAACACCTTTTCCTAAGTTGCCTGTGTCTGCATGGTGGCAGCTGAGGGAGGCTGGCACAACTCTAAGAAGGTTTTATCTCTTTTGAATTAGCTTGTCTTTTGGCCCTGTTATTCTCCCTTAACATCAGCTAAGGATTAAGACAACCAGACTGAGTAGGAGCTTGACTGTTACCTGCCTGGTTACATAAAAGATATCCCTTTTCTACTACCTTTGCAAATGTTGCCCCTTTTCCACCTTAAAATATCGTGGATATTTCAGAATTGGTGGCATTATATTGGAAGACATTGACCTTTAGGCTCATGCTGAAATTAAGTTTGACTTAGGTTTTGGTATGTAGTTGTCTTTTGTGTTTGGTTTTGTTTGCTTTTTATTAGTAGTAGTTTAACTCAACACCTGAGAAACCCTGCATGAAAGGAAGGTCTTCATTAAAATTTCAACACACTTGCTGCTTCAGTGTAGAGTTGGAAGAGCTCCCACTACGCATGTAATTGTTTTTCCACAGTAAAACACCCTTTGCTGAAGGATAATTGATATGAGGCTTAAAATTCTAGCACTGAAATACAAAAAAAAGTTAATAACTTCTAAGTACTTGTATGGGGCCCCGATTCCATCCCCTGGAGTCCCATCACGTTCTTCAGGGGTGGGCTAGTAAATTTTCTTCTTGGCTGCCTCATTGGCCAAGTTCACCCACACACATATCATGTTCCAAAGAGCCTGATCCCATAGGTCTGTGTAACATAACCAGCTTCTCCCCTGCAAATATGCTATGAGAACCTGATACCATTTTCTTTCTGATGTTAGATCACAGGCAATTCATTGGCCTCTGAACTGGTGGGGAAGAGTCATCAGGTGTGCAGTCTGCATGAGCAGAGATGATTAATCAATACATAAATGTGTGCCTGTATCCTCAGACTAGACTGTATCATTTAAAAGCTGAAAAAATGCAGAAGCATAAAGTGACCACTTAGTAGCATTACCAGCTGAAACTGTCCATGAATGCAGGATTTAGTCTGCTATTGGCAATCTCTTTCCTGATTAGTCCATTCCTCAAAACCACCAAAAATGCGCAGGCCCTTCTACCCACCAATTCACCAAGCAGTGTCTGTATCCTGTTCACAAATTAAGCGAGTTGGGCTGAGAGAACCCTGGGAAGCCCCCATCCTCCATCCTATTGCCATTGCTTGCTGAGGGAAAAGCTAATGCTGTGCATAAAACATGCTCAGATTCTTATATAACCCTTCATGTTATGCCACATGGTCCGTGTTATAGTCCCCGCAGCTATTCACAAGAATACAGTTCCTTTCTATCCCAGAAAGTCCTACCAGACACCCAGTTCTATTACATTTTGCTCATACAACCAGACTAAGCCCCAAAATCCTTGCTCCTGCAACAGAAACCTCCCAGATGAGTTTGGTGAACTTAGGAATGAACACCAGACACCAACAAACCCTTAGATGTCCTTGGTCCACCTCTTCTTTACAATGTTTATGGCCTCTTCTCCTAACCAAAAAAACCTAAAGAGAGTTCAGTGGAATAAGGCAGCAAACCTGCTATAGGGGGGAGGGCAGGTAATGTAAATAATACCAGTTTTAGCCAGGTTATGGCAGAGCGTGTTCTGTACTGATAATTTCCAACATCTGTGCAATCCAGGAGTATCTCTAAGTGAGATTTTTCTTCCTGTGATAACCTCTAGACCCTACAGAGAATCACAGCAGTATGACTTGGTTGACAAAATTCCCAGTTGTGGGAGCATGCCCACCTGCTGCCTCTCAGGATCTGCTATGGAGGCTTTCAGGTTGGGGACAATTGGTATATTCTGGTGTGGTGTTCTGCCTACAATATCAAGGAGTTTTTAAGACACACATTGGTCCGGAAGACATGGTTGGCCAGGCTGCTTTAACTTCAGGTTCAATCATGGCACAGTTCTTTCCAGCTTCTGGAGTAGGCTGTGGCTGAGAAGGCATAAAGGTGGTTTAAAACCATCGTCCCACAACCCTTCCCAGAGATAAAAAGTCATGTGCTGTATCATCTGTGGCACACCACAGTCTGTGAACCCAGACTTAGGCATAGGTCCCTAAAAGTTGTCTCTTTGCATGCAGTCTGTTCTAAGCTGTGGGAGCAAGGGACAAGTGCATGAACATGCACAGCTCAATACACCTGGCCAGTGTGTTAATCTGAAGGATGGACCTGGATTTCCATAAAAGCAAACAAGAAGTGGAAGAAGCAGTACATATTAACTAGTAAAGCTACTCATCTTGTATTCCTTTAGGGCTGGCTTTGGTGAAGCTGCAGTGTTGATGTGTAGTAGTGTTCTACTGGGATTGGAACTGCTTAGGTTGACAAAGTGATCTAAGGAAGGTGTGGAGACATTGCAGTTATTTACAGATACTGAAAGCCCGCGTGCAAGTACCATGGAGGACAGACAAACTCACTGGGGTGCCAGAAGACTAGATAAGAAGGGATAGAGAAAGGAAACCTACAAAACAGCATGACTGTCAGGAGGAATTTGCTGATACTACTCAGAGGAATGTCTTCCCTGCATCTTCAAATACATAAAAATAGACTGGGAAAAGTGCTAGAAAGTATATACAGTAGAAAAAGCAAACTGTACTCAGCTTCCAAGGGCAGAATGAGAGAGATCCTAGGAAGACTTTGCTGTCTATCATCTCCAGGTTTCTCTGATATTCAGGCTGTCCTGGAAATGCTCATGCAAATGTATGCAAAGTTAAATTAAATAACAGTTGTTATTCCACCATAAGTTCCATTCAGAAAAAAAATATTAAAAGGTTATTTCTGCAGAGCTGTAAGATCTTGTTAAGTGAACAAAACCAAGTGGGACTTCCTGCCTGGATGTGTTTGCCTTGAGATTATCCAAAGGCTCTCTCTTGACAGAGATTCCCCAGATTATTATCATTGTTGTTTCCTGTAATAAAAAAAATCCTCAAAAGTTAGTTTGAATGAATGCTGAATCTGTGCTTCTCCAGCCAAGAAGCCCTTCCCCAAGATCACTGGAGGCTGTTTACCACTGTTTTATGTTAGCCTGTCAATGAGATTGACTGAATGCCCAAGTGTGTCCGCCTGCCAAAGATCAATGGCTTCCTTCAGAGAGAAGTAGCCTGGGGGGAAGAGGAATTTGTGGACCAAACAGCTTCCTGGTCTCCCATGCAGTTTATGGGTCTGATACTCTTCTTACTTATCTTAGGGCAACACCAGGGTTCATCCCCATCCAGACGGAGTAGAGATATGCAAGATGGTGATGCTATCAGTACAGAGGTCACCAGTAGCTTAAAAATCACATAGATTATCTTTTTTATGTTTCCTCAACATTTTAATATCAGAAGAACATAAGGTAAAATGAAGAAGACAACAATCTGGCATACTTCCTTATGCAGCAAGTGATGGGTAAAACTTACAAAATCTAGAGACCATCTGCTTTGGATCAATATCTAAAATACACTGAAGTTGACTTTTGTGCCACCTTATCTAAGGGTGATACTGACAATCCAAAGAGTCCCAAGAAATGCTGTTAAGAACCTAAAGCACACTAAATATGAGGAGAGGCTGAAGAAACAGAGTTTTTCTAATCTGGGGAGGAGAAAACTAGAGAAGGGAGGAGCTGATTGCATCTTCTGCTTCTTGAAGATCTTGTACTGAAGGTGGAACCAGACACTTTTCAGAAGTACACAGTGAAAGGATAAGACACAACAGAAACAAGCTGCAACAAGGATAATTCCAACTGGATGTACAGAAAACATTCATCACTGAGAGAGCAGTTAATTATTGGAACAAGCTGACAAGAGATGACATGGAACATCCATCCCTGGAGTTTTTCAGAACTTTGTTGGATGAGATCCTGAGCTAATGTTGAGCAGGCAGAGTAGATAAACCCCTGAGGTGACTTCTGATCTAAATTTGTCTGCGATTCTACGATTTCATTTATACTGCTTGAACCTGACACAGGCTAAAAATGTTATTGAAAACCATTGTATTTTGCTAGCACAGTTGCTGGTTTTAACTCTGAGAGCAGAGCTTGATTTGGATTCTAGAAACTGGAAGCTTTATTTATGTAATTATTTGCCCATAGCTGTGTTCAATAAGTGATACAAGGTCAATTACTTTATTGTAGGATTTTATTCTTTACTGGGTTCAAAATACCTGAGCAGCAGCAAATTATGATCCAAGATCTCTGTCAAAAATCCTGTAGGTGGCCAGAAAACATTCAAATCTACTTCACATTTTAGGTTAAGGTTCAGATGGGGTTTTGTTTCTTGTTAGGAACCAATTTAAAACTGCAGTAGTGGATTTCTGTTTTGCCTTTCCTCCTATACTGGCTTTAACCCAGTGCTCTTCCACTGAATTCAATGAGCATGCCACTGAAAACATGGTAAGTGGGAGGAGCATTTACAGACCTCTAAGAATAACAAAGAGTTCTGGCTGTTTCTTGTCCCTGAGCTAACAGCCTTATCAATCCCACTGTGGACATCTGCATTACTCTTTTTGTTCTTCAGAAAGAGAGAGCAGAAGATGCAAAAGAAGAAATAGTGTGAGAGTGTTTCACTTGCTTTGGGACCCAGTCCTAGCTCAAAGCCTGTCCCATATATCTGTCTGTGGTTAATTGTGAAGTCACAGAAACTTGAAAAAAAAAAAGAAAAAAAGGTTTGCCTTCCACAACAGTAAGATAGGTTGCTCCTATCATTAACTGGATCAATTGCTGCTGACTAAAACTGAACCTCTAAACACATTTCTGTAAACCAGGTGGCAGTTCTGATTTCTTAGATTCCACTGTGGAAAACTGCTTTTTTTTTGCCTCCATGAACTGCCTTGTTTTAGCTGGAGATAGGATGTTTCTCCCTTCTCAACTGCAGGCACCAAGAAAAAGTTACAGTGACCTGATTAAGGAATGACTGCCCCTTCCTATCATGGAAGTGATACCTACTCTGCACAGAGCATTGCTTTTGTGCTGCTGGAGCCTTCAAGATGAAAAGGAGATCACCAAAAAGCAGGAGGTCATATCATTTGCTGGGTAAAATTGCTGAAATGAGTTGGGCCATTATCTCTAAATACAGTGCTTGCACATGACATCTGCAGAGCTGTATCTTTGAATGGCACTGCCAGATGAGGAGCCAGGCATTTAGGCAGTGCAGCTCAAGCACTTGGACAAACTTCAATGGAGCAATGCTGGGTGACACCAGCTGAGGACGTGGCCTCACAATATTTGACATCTGCCCCTCAATGAAGGAAAAGAGATTTCTTGGCAGATATCTTACCTTCAATATTAAAAAAAATGAAAATAGGCTTTATTGCTTTTTAATTGGGATGAAGGAGGGAGTATGTGTTCTTTGGATCTTACTTCAAAGCACTTGATCAGTGCTGCTGAAAATAGAGAGCTTTGTTTAGGCATCTTTTGATCTTACCCGCTAAGCAAAATAAACTCAGATGGAAGCATCCCTCTCCACTCATGCTCCCAAAGCAGGTCATTTCCCTTGCAAGTTTATTTGAACAATAAGAAATGCCAGGCTTCAGTCTGAAGTCAGCAGTTGTCCGTTCTTTAGCAATATAGAGATCAGCACCTTCTCCAACCAGTGGTTTTGTCCTCACACAGTCAAAACAAAGACAATAATCAAAAGCCCTTGTCTTCAAGCTGTTTCTTTCTGCACCTTCACGTGGTACAAGAAGCCACCTTGAAAGGCCAGTAGCTAAATACAGGACATCATATATGAAAGCTCTCATATGAACCCTACTCCTCCTCAAGCCAGTGTTTCTCCCATCCAAAGGAGAAATGAAATTATTGATGGGAAGATAAAATTATTTTCTTTTCCTGGCATTCATATCTGTGTCATCTTTAAAGCAAGTAGATAGAAGATGGGAAATAATATTGTGTTGTAACATTGATAGGGAGCTTTCAAAGTTGTTCTTCCTTAGTTGTTTTGTTTAACTAGAAATACAGCATTCAAGCTGAGAGGACTATTTCCTGCCCCCTTTTCCTTTCCCTAAATATGGAAAACTCCAGGATATGTTGTACTTTCTCCAAATTAAACTCAGGACTGAGTGACTGACAGTGTCCCAAAAGTACTACAAAAATTAAGAGACTGAACAAGAATAACAGGAGCACATCTGATGACCAGAACATTTGCTGTACTCCTGAAAAGCCATTTAGCTGCTTGCTGGTCAGAATTGGCTCCCTATAGAGTAGGCTTTCTTCTTTGTGGTGACAGGGCAACATCCTTTGAGAGTCACCTGGATTCATCAAATAAGGATGTGGGGGACTTAAGGATATTTTTCCATTTGGTAGTCTACTACAAGATCAGAAGGCCGGGCCCTGGATGTGGCCAGAAGTGACCAAAAAATGTATGCAGTTTAATATAATGGAAAATGTTCAACACACCTCTGTCACCTCCTGTTGTGATACAGTGAAGTTCTCATCAGAGGTTTCAGTGTTAGTGTGTACTTCACTTATCAGACACCAAAGACCAAGGGTATCAGAGAGTGCTAGTTAGATTCTCAGTCTAGTATAGGGCATGTTGTTATTTAACATGTACACACAGGGTCTAGGAGCTCATTGCAGCCATTTAGAAAACATTCTTTATACACTTTCTTTAAAAGGTAAAATTTCAAAACCTGAAAATATTTGGCTAGAAACCATAACAGCTCTGTCACACAGGCCCTGCAGGACCTTCTGGGAGCTGTATTTCACATGCTTCATGCTCCCATTGTCCCCAGACATGATACTAGGTTGGGCTAGATCTCCTGTGATGCATGATCTTCTTGCCTCTTTTTCTTTTCTCAGGCCTTGAGGGTGAAGCAAGAAGCAATAGATAACATATATCTTGAGTTCAGCAAGGGTTATGACAACGTCCCTTGTGATATTTTCATAAACAGTGCGGGAAACACAGTCTAAATGAAGCTTCTCAAGACTTGATGCCAAAATGATCTCCCCAAAAAATGATTTAAAGAACAGTTATCAATTACTTAGACTCACCCTAGAAAGATATATTGCATGGGGTTACTCAAGGGTCTGTTCTGGCTCTGGCACTACTCATCATTGCTGTTAATGATTTTGGCAGTATAATAGGGATTACCTTTATAAAGCCTGAATATGATACCAAAGTATCATATTCAGGCATATAAGAGATGGAGCAGAGGGAATAAAGGATGGACATTGTATTTAACGAGAGAAAGAAGAAAAAGAGGCAAATCACTGCCAAAATTTGACCAGTTGGAAGAATTATTGGAAAGATAGTTTGGGGATCAGCTGTTTGCAAGTCTACATTGACAAAGGCCAAATACTACATTTAGGTAGAAACAACTAGCTGCACAAAAATCAAGAGATGGTGGATGACCAAGAAAACAATGGGTCTGCAGAAAGTGTTTTGGGGATTGCAGTGGATAAAAATGTGAAAGTCAGCCAACATTCCACCCTGCTGTGAGAAAAGGCAGCTTGAAATAAAGAGAACTGCCCTATGAAAGTCTGCGCAAGAAAGTTTCCCTGTCTGTTTGGTAATGGCAAGGTCTTAACTGGAATATGGACTGCAGCTTCAGGCCAGCTGAATTAAAGATACAGATCAAAAAAGAGAAGAAACCAAACCAACCAAACCCACCAAACCTAAACCCTAGCCCTTACATGAGAGAAAGAATTCTAAAACTAGTATTTAGCCTTTGGAAGGGAAACCTGAAAGCCACAAGTCTTTAAAATAATAAAAGGAAAACAAGAAAAAAACTGCAATAGCCATAATAAAACAAAACAAAAACTGGAATATACAGCCTGAAGAAGTTCAAAGCTTTCATTGTTGCAGATGTTTGGAAGCAGATTGATAAATACATTTGTGGAAAAGGATGCGTACAATTAATCTTGGTTTAGGGCAGCAGGATGGGCTAGATGACCCATTAGATGAAAGCATCTTCTCATGTTATATCAGAAACTTGTGATTCTGAGCACACCACCTTGACCAGAGTTGCACAGGGACATGAAGCAAATTCGGTGCAGCATACTGGAAACGTGAAGTAGATTGCTAACTCTATAGCCTTCACAGCTTAGACAGAAAGTGGAGCAAGGCAAAGTTGATGGCTTTCTTACTGGAGAGCGTATTTGTGAAAGGTGATTACTTGTTGAAGAGCAATGCTGGAGGTCAGATCTTGAGAACAACATAGGAAGGAACTGGTGACACAGTAGGAAGAAACAGTTTGTAAGCATCCTCTTTCCTTTCCTGAGCATGAGGCTGGGAGCAGGACTCAACACCCCAAAGACTCCCTGAGGGTCAAGGCAGTTAAACACACAGCTTCTCTAGGCTTCTTGGATCTATTTAGAGTGAGATTACCCTACAAATAAAATTACATCTACTGTGACTTCTGGCACCTCTGTGGTCCTTTCACTCTTGCCCTGTTGCTCTCCTGTCAAACAGGCTTAGCTCAGTGGCTCTGTCAGCATTTGGCAGCAAATCATCACAAAACTTTGCTGGTTTAGCTATCTTTTTTATCTAGTCCAATCCACAGAAAGCTTCAGTATTTGGAGTCTGATATTCAAATAGCAGAGTTGTAGTCCCTTCCTCCATCTCAGTGTTAGGGGTGATCACACCTCTCTGCCTCTTGGATCCTCCAGCTTGCACTGGAGTCCCCAGTGACAGCTCATGTCCTTCCTCACCTCTTCCCAGACAGGACCCAAGAGTGGGTGCCGTGCAAGGATCTTTGTAGTCCCCCAAGGCAAATTTCCAAATGGTCTTAAGGTTAAGACCATTAAGGTTAAACTGGGGGGAAGAAAGAGGAGGAGGCAAAACAAAAAGAGGAGTTTTGGTCTCATTCTCTCCTTTCCTTCCCCATCCCTGCACAGGCACTCCAAATCCCACTGTCTCCTTAGGATAGCAGCTAACAACAATCTTGTCAGGAATGTGGCCAGCCCGAAGGTGAACACACCAGCTCCCTATCCCAAAAGGAAAAACTCCACAAACCCTGGAAGATCAGTGCTGCAGCAGCTTTTCTGCAAAACTGACAACCTGGGCAAGCAATGCTGTTATGAAAACAAAAAAGATAAAGGAACAAAACCCCAGAGGTGTTTATGTTCATCAGACATACTGATTTTAATGGGCAGCAAGTACATAATAGCCAAATCAGTAAATATATTCAAGGTGTCTAAGTCATAGTGAAACTCCTTGTGGTGCACAGGTTGATTTAAGCCTGAGGTCTTCTGTCCACAAAGAGAACCAAGGTAGCTGCATGATTGGTCTCCCATTTATGCCTTCACCCAGTCCCCAGAGAAGCCAATAAACCTAATCCTCACCTTCCTTTTAGCTCTTTGTAAAGACTCCCACTTCTTTTTGAGCTATCTTCCCAAGACACACATTCACTCTCTCCATAAGAATAAATCCCCTTTGCAACATGATTGACCCCAGCATACTTATTGTCAGAGCTAAGGTGATAATGAACCTGAGTTATATCTGGGGTGGGCTGAAGCTACAAGCATTTGTTACTTTAGCCATTACACAAGGTGTTACTCTAATTACTCACAGAGCCCACAGGAGGTGAATAGCAGCTCTCAGCATAATGTAGTATGGCAGCCCCTGGATTCAGAGATCAAATTAGCGACTGGGTGCAGAGCAGAAGAGGAATGGGCTGGTGGGGGGAGGGAAAGGAGCCCTTGCTTTTCCTGTCTGATCCTAGCACCTCAGCCTTGGCCATGCAGCCCTGCCAGCCCCAGAAAGTCTCTCTTTACCTCCTCCAGGCTTGCAGAAGCTTTTATTTTTAGAAAAATCAGTGCCACATGTAACTGTCTTAAGCAAAGGCAAAAAACACCAGCCCCCCCCAAACCCCCATCCAACCCAACAAAAAACCCAACAAACTTACAATGCTTATAAGCAGTGCAAATCCAGGGTTATTCCTTCACTAATAGGGTTTCTGGTGCTACCAGCATCTGAGCCTGGACCGCTGGTTACAGGGAACACAATGGAATTTGAAGCCTAATTAACAAAGAAATCCCTCCACCTGCCCGTAACCAGCACACGTGTTTCCAATTGGGCTCACAGCCACAAATGGATAAAATTGTGCTAAACAACTTTATTCAAGAGCACGTGGCAGAAAAATAGCCTCCCCAGTCATGAGCCAGATCCAGATGCTCAAGGGACCACAAGAATCAAAACAAGACCATGTTCAGGGATGTGGGTGAGGGGGAATGCTAAGGATAATTTTACTAAGAGAAGACCTTAATTCACAGCAGCCCAGCTGGCTGTAAATGGAGTCATTACCAGGCCTGTGGTAAGAGGCTGATGCCTGTGCTGGAGACCACCTCAGTGTGAGGCAGTCAGGGGAACAAACTTCAACGCTACCCCTTATCTTTTCACCATCTGCAATTAGGACTCTGATACAAACTATTACATGAAACCTATGTTCTCCAGAGCAGTGCAGCTGTCTTATTGTGTCTGAAACGCCTAGCTATGCTCAAAGCAAAACACACAGCAAATGTCTGGTAAACTAACAGAGCCAAGTCAGTAACATTTTGCTCCTCAAAAGGAAAAGGTGTCTCTTGCTTTTGAGAAAGATAAAAATCTGCCAGCCATCTGCTTTATCCTATGGTTGTGATATGCTCTGTATGTTGACTGCTCCAAGTCTAGCTCTTTAGACAGACTTGGTGACAGATTCTAACAGGCCTGCTGATACCTGCTGTGCCCTGAATCAAAGGGTTCATGTGAATCACTGCTGGGCTGGAGTTGCTCCATTTTTGTAGTTGAAATGCAAATGTAAGCAGCAATTTCAGCTATTCTCTTCCTAAAACAGAACCTTTTAAGCTTTCTGATACTAGTAAGCTGCTGCTTACAGTTGTTTTTTTTTTTTAATTAGAAATGGCAGCATCCCCTGAGACTCACAAAAAAATCAAGAATCATATAAATTAAAGGTCTGGGTCCTGCTGTGTAAAAAAGTGATGTTCACTCAGGTCATTGGCACACAGTCTGAAGTGCCCCTAGGGACCTGCTGTCTCCTTGAAACAGGAGAATCAGGGATGCCCAAGAGAAATAGTGATGCCCAGTGATGTGACACACTCCCCCAGCTGCAGGAACACCCATCAAATCTGGCTTGCCTCCACTGAAACACCTTAGGTTGAGTTTTCTGAAGATAGTTGTCAGCCACAACCTCAGCTCCAGTATTCAGGGGCTTTCCAAATACTGGAGCAGCTGTTTCCATTTCAGACACAGCAGGGCCAGCTCTAGAGCTTGCTCACAGCCTGCAGAGACAGGGAGGAGGATGGAGGTGCTATGCTGCACAGTGCATATTCAAAAGCCCCTATACAGCATGTGTCCCATCCAATAAGACAGTGCACAACTCTGGTAGGTTTATGCATGTTTGGGACCAGACTGGTGAAAGTCTTTATGTTACTGTCAGCTCAGAGTTACTAGTACAAGGGCTCAGTGCTGCCTACATCTTACAGGGGGAACAAGTGAGCTGGTGGGATGCTCCCACACACCTTTTGCCTGACACAGTTCTTTGGATCAGTGTTATTCAGGTGGCTGCTGAGGACCTCTCAGGTTATGGAGAGGCTGCAGTCTGCAGGGCTAGGCAGCATTGTTCTGCAAGAAATGTAATAGGCATCTGTGACTCGAGAAAGGAAAAGGGGTTTTAAGGGTCTTTGCTTCATAGGCATCCTTAGCCAAACACTACTGGTGTGATCAAAACCAGCTCTACTAAGGACCTCTTTCCAACAGCACAGCCTGGGTGATTAATACCAGTCTTATGCTGAAGTTGCATATTAGAGAAGATAAAGGAGCATTGTGGCACTGGGAACAGTCCTGACCCAGTTGTTCCACGATTACTTGATTTATCACTGGAACTTTTCTAGTTCCAATTTCCATCAAAAATTAAAATATACTTCACTAGCTTTAAGGTTACTGTTAAGTCTACTGGATTTAAACCCTGTGATATATATTTCATACAAAAAATATAGCCAAAAATCAATTTAAAAGAAGCTGCAGCTTTTAATACCCTGTCCCATATCTCTGGAAAGATGGAATTAGATTACTGTAGAGATACACACTCCACCCTGCCTCAAACCCTGTGAATGCATGGGTGAGGAGGCAGCCAACCAACTTGAACAAATCTAGTCCAAGGCCAAGTACAGGGGAGCTGGGGGATGGAGAAAGAGAGGGTTTTGCTCGGCCAAATGCTTGAAAGTGACACTAGCTACAGGATCTGCCAATTCTGCCAGGGGCAAGTTTGGGATGCAGCCCAGCATCTCAATAACCTTGCATTGTGCCAAGGAATCTCATGCATGCTGCATTGCTAATCAACCGGCATGGATCCTGCCGGCTGTTCCTTCCCTGCCCTCACCTCAAACTGGTGAGAGGAATGCCAAGACTGCACCTACTCCTAAGAGGGATTAGCAACCCCAGTTTTCTCCCCACAAAGGCTTTCTGTGCCAGCAGACCAGTCCAAGGAGAAAGGGGTTGCTGAGCCTTGTTTCCTGCTGTAAAAGAAAAACATGCTGCATGCAGCAAGACAACAGGGGTATTAGTAATGGATCCACATTTAAAGTGCTGAGCACACTGCCTGCAGCTGGCCAGTGAACTGGTTATTAGTGACTACTTGGAAATCTAGGAGGAAAATGGAGTTATTCTCTTCCACAGAGAGAGAAAAAAATCCAGTGGACTCAGAGATGCTCTCCATAAGATTGCCTGGAGCAGTAAGTTTTTTCCCTTGGAAACATCAGTAGTTGTCCTTATAAAGATCAAAGAAAGTCATAAGACTATGTCCTTATATCTATCCTTCCTCCTTGCTGCTTTTAATCATCTTTCAATGAAGCCAAGGATACCTTGACAAGGATAGCCCTTTGACATGGAGCATGGCTGACATGACTACCTGGGAGCACAGGCAGATGGGATGATGGCAAGCCACGACAAATTGCTGACAGTACAGAATTAGCCAGGTATATAAATTTGTGTATGCAGGGCTGCAATGACTCTAGGTTGCTGTACTCCCTTGGACACTTTATGACTCAGTCACAGATGCAGACTATGGTAGCAGAAAGTATCTGGCTTGAAAAGGTTTTCCTGGGGAGAAGAGAGTGATGACAGGGATTTCTGAGAAGGCTGAGATTTGAGATAGGAAGTTGGGGATTTAGAGAAAGGGATTTGGATGAAAGAGGACTTGGAATAGGATGCTTGAGAAAAGAATAAGATGCAGAAAGGTAAGGGAAAGAACAGGAGTAAAGAGAGGACAAAACAAAGAGGCAGGACAATCAGAAAGGACATGGAGAATGGAGAAAGAAGAATTCAGTCCGGGGAGATGGAAATACATTGGTATCAAACAGGGAGGCCCATAGCGCTTGTGGAGACTGGATATGGAGGCGCACACGTGGAGGAGAACAACCCATGACAACAATGCCTTGATGCCAAAATGTAGAAGCCTCTCTTAGACAGCAAAAACCACACACACCTGGATTCAGCTACCCACCTGTGGAAACACAGCTGTGGAAGATCCATAAATAAAGGAGGATGGGAGGATGCTTTGCTAGGTTCTTTTTAATGTCTTAATGAATATCTGTTCTTAAGGGAGATGAGGTATCATGACAAGTCTAGGGTCTCCTGGCTAAGCATATAGCATCAGCTCTGTGGACACAGAATGGAATTTTTCAGTTCAGAAGCTAGAAACTCAACAGACAGATAAATACTGGAGTTCACAAAAAAAAAAAATCCAAAACCCAAACCAACCAAAACTAAACCAACCAAAAAAACCCAAAAAACAAACCCAAACCAAATAAAAACCAACCAAGCAGCAACTCTAAAACCCCAGTGAGTTCGTTTTGGTTTAAAAAGTGACAGACTATCTGAATAATGTTTCTCGTCTCAAATTACATCAGGAAAAAAAATAATATATGCATTTCAAATGCTATTAGCATTAACTGAAATCTTCTATGCAGCCTGCTGTGTGCATGTGGGAAGCTCATAAGCAAAATAGTTTATTAACTCATGTTCCGAAAGCTGCAGACATGGAAATGTTAGCCTAAAATACACAAATCTAAACAGACCCGACTTTCGCTTCTCATAGAAATCATGTTACAGCACCAGTTCATGTCTGGCTAGGAAGAGAAACAAATGACATTTGGAAATGGAGAACGGGAGGGCTTTGAAAATTTTAGACTGGGATTTTCAAAGTTACGGTGGGGATCCAGATGCACTATCCCATTAATTTTAATGACTACTTAAATTCCCTGGTAGGCTTTGAATAACCTCAAAGTTAAATTCTTGTTATTTTTGGATACTCCTTTACTTGACCCAGGTTTGTCCTTTCACAGTGAAAAGAAAGAGGTGAAAAGAGTGTTCTGTGCTTTCTGCTCAGAAAGAGCTCTGCAGAGACTCCACTGCCTAAACTTGTGGTGGTCATTGTCACTGCTGCCTTCTTTCCCAAACACTCATCTCAAGCCCCCCAAATGCTATTTGTTTGCCATGTTGCTGACAGAGATTGTACAGATCACTTGGGAGAGAACGGTAAATCATAGCTATATGACAAGCTGCTTCTGACAGCAGGTCCCTCTTGTCCCGTTTCTGGAACCTTTTGGACTTTGTTTTATGTGTTTTTGTGGTCTGAAATGTTCTATAAATCTCTTTGAAGCTTTCAGAGCCTCCCTTTGTATCTCACTCACACAGTTATGTAATTACCTATTGGACTGGGAAGGTCCAGAGCTGACAACTCACTTTCAGTCTGGCTACAGTTACTGTATCATTTCACTAGCCAGCTTCTCATTAATCTTCCGTATTAAATTTTTATGAAGAAAATAATATTTGAGCCACTATAGAGGATGCACAAAGAGCAGACACATAAAACCTTGAGCTCAACACCTTTCCATCTGCAAAAACATCCTTATACTTCTGGTTATTTTAAAAACATCCTTCCTCAAAGAAACGTAAACACATAAAAACATCAGAGCTCTGTGAGGGGAAAGTGGTTTACCTAGCACATGGCAGGGGATGAGGCTTTCAGCACTTTCACTGTAATTCAGCCTCTGTGCCTCAGTGTTCTCCTCCGCAGTACAGAAATAACAGCAGGTCTCATTTCCCTTGGAAAAAACCCATTTCTTTGACAGATTTGTTTTCCATGAAAGACAAAAATAATGTATTTAGTTTGAAAAATTAAAATGAGGCATTGTAAACTGAAAGGCAGGCTGCTTTGAGCAGCTCCCTAGGTAAAATTAGAAATGAAGAAAGGACATGTTCTGCAGCTGACACCTACAAGTGTTACACACATTAGAGTTTAATGCTAACTCATGCGTCACCACAAGCTCCTGGTTCTATATTTTGCATCAATCGAAGTACAACCCATACACTTACTTGAATGTAAATAAAATGTACAATGAAGCCCAAGGCAGCTAAATGGCTGAATTACTGCAAAGTCAGAAGCTTACCAGGCAGGACGAAGCTTAGCAGCGTGCCAGCAGAAACAGGGATGAATAGCAAGGAAGCAAGATGGAGAGAGGGAAAACAGGCAAGTGCAGTAGTGGTAAGACCATGAGAAGGGTAAGAGCACTGGTAATAAAAGCAAGTCAAATCCAGGATCCACTAGTAATTAAACAGGCCACAGAAAGGAGAGGCAGCAGAGAGGTTAGAAAGGGTACAGAAGACGTTTCATAGCTGGAGGTGACTGGATAAGGAGGGGTACTGCTGTGCATACGATTCTTTTGCTCCATTTCGTGCCATTCTGGGAGATATCATAAGTAAAAGGTTCTGCCGAGATCTCATCATGTTAGAGATAAGGACAAAAAAGCCTGTCTCAGACTGGAGTGGCCTTTTCTCCTCACTGACACCCTGAGGACAAGTCTGATTACTTCTTTCACTCTTCACACTCTGCTGAGGCTGCCCTGCACTGTGGCACCTGCTGCTTCCCCTCTGGGTCAGCAGTGTGCTCATTCTTCAGGTGGCTTCCTGAGTGTGCTCACTGCCACCCTCCAGTGCACAGTGAGCATCTCCTAATTGGATTCATATATTCAATAACTGAATACACTGAGCTACCAGCAAAGAGCGACAGCAAATATGGCCACACTTTCACCACTGCACCCTCTTTACACACCCATCTGCTTGCTTTTACAACATCACCACGTGTAATCACTTCCTCTCATCTGGCAGACAGGATCCACAAGAGACAGCTTATGGGATGACACTGTGTGTGCTGTACGGGATGACAGCAAGGTGTGCTGTCCACCCTCACAAACTAAACCCTATGGCATATTTGTGATGTCTTGCAGAGGCTGGTAGCTCAGCTCAGGGAAGTGTCCTCACTCCAATACAAGAAGGAAAGACGTGGCTGTTCAGGCAGGTTCAGTCACAAGCAGGGAAAGGAGGCAGCCACAAGGAGGGAAGGGGGTATGACACAGGAGACCCCAGAACAAGAAGGATGGGTTTGGAGCTTCAAGGAAACAACCAACTCCAGTGCTCAGGTCCACTCTTGAAGAAGCCCCTGTTTGCATTGGTTCACATTTGTAAGAGGTGAAGTAGCAATGCTTCCACTCACTGCATCTTGTTAGATACCAGGCAGGGCTCGTGCATAAGATATCGCCTATTGCCATTCTAGCTCTGGACACCAGTATACCAGCAGATCACAGGCCTGCCCTGGGAAGAGAAATAAGCAGCATTTCTGGGAGCAGGGTAAGCCCAGTAATGCAGTGCTCCACTACAGATGTTCAGCAGAGCTAACATCCCAGGATTCAGGGTAACGCACCAGCACATTTCTAGCACCATCTCATCTGCTGCTAACAAGAGGTTGTGCACCACGATGCACAGCCCCTGTGGGCCAGTCTCTCCTGATTATCCCACACTCAAGGCAACATGGCTTTGTGTTCAGCCAAGACTTTCAGGAAGGTCTAGGACATTCCAAACAGACACACGCAAGTAAGAAAATGTTAGATTAGTTAAGACTGCTCTTTTTACTAGCTGTAAAAATGAGGAAATAGAAATTAAGGATGAATCACTGTTTTAATGGACTCAAATAGTAAGATCTTACTTGGTACTCTAAAAATTAAATTGAAAGCTACCCTCAGTTCCACCTAAGGAGCATTTGAGAAATATTGTTGTCAATACTTGTATATACATTTCAGAACCATCATTGTAAGCTAATTTCATTAGACTATTTACTCCTTAATCTTTGAAACAGATGAAACATATGGTTTACATGTGGTTTTTTTTCCACATCATTGAAAGACATATATAACTTCAGTAATTTGAAAAAGTCTTATCCAATTCCATAATACTGAGCAATACATTGGTAACATATGTTCTATAATTTTTTCTTCTGTATTAATGGCATAAGAAGATGCCTGAGCATAAAAATCTGAAGAATGGGAATAAAGGTCCCAGGAGATTAAAAATCCAAGTTAACTATAAAGGAATTACTCTGAAGAGTGGCAAAGGACTTCCAGGTCTAAAGAACCAAAACTGACTGCTTACAAAGCGCTTTCAACTGAAAACATGAAAAACCTTGAAGACAAGGAAAAGGATTTTGTTCCAGAGTAAATACAGCTAGACACCAGTTCACAGTGGCTTCTGTTTCCCTCCTTACAAAGGGTTTAATTTTTAAGTGGTTCTTAAATAAAATAATACCTTAATTTAAATCTTTCAAGCTCCATGAAAATAGTAGATCTCATTTCAATTGAAACTACCATGCACTTGTGTTTCCCTGGAAATTAACTGTTTTTCCAGACAGATACTTCTTCAGGGTGAACATTGCCCAGGCTCTGCAGACATCTAATATACTGGCAGGTAACATACCTCCATGGACAAGCAGTAACTCCTGCAGTACAAGTCACTGCATACATATTCAACGCTTTAGTTCCAAGACTTTAAATACTTGAATTCTGTTTAAATCAATAAAATATTTACACACTATCTATATTCATATTTCTGTGATACACTTCCAAAAGAAATCACCTATGAAAGCAGACTAAAAAACCAGACAAAAAGCAGCCCACAGTGCTACAGCCCAGCAAATTTTTAGATGCAATTTTGTCTAAAACAAAGCTTTCCCTCTGCCCACGTAATAAATTATTCAAAGTTTTAAATAAATGAAAAATTATTTCACAAAGTGAATTAAAGCAACAATGCCACTTTAGCTAAGGGTTATGAGGTTACAAATAAAACAGCAGACTTCTACAGATTGATTTTTCTGGGACTCATTAAGTTGTAAGAACATTGCATTTAGTTCAGGAGCAGCAGTGGTGAAGCTTGAGCTCTTTAAGAAGTAAACTTCCAAACTGCTGTTTGTGAGCAGAGCTGAGCCCATGGCTAATGATTACTTTTGGCAGATGACATCAATATTATGGCCATTTAAACAGCTCAAGGAATAGGGCATGCTTCTGGCATGGAGTCCTGAAGCAGGAGAGACACCACCAGGCTGAAAACAATCACCTTTAGGATCTAAACCTAAGGCTTACTATCCAGTTTCCAAAATGTGGGAATCTGTACTCTATGCTGGCACATTTCTGGAGAGACTCGTATCCCCTGATGAGATGATACATTTCTCTCATAACAATGCTGAGTCTCAGCTCTATCTGCCAGTGCTCTAGTGGCTGGTGGGATAGGGAAGTTTAAGCACTGCTCTACTGTAGCAATCCCTCTTCACACCACATATTCTAGATGTTATGCTGAAATTAAAAGAGCTGAGAGAGCTCCCTTTTCACCGGACAGCTATGTAAAGCTTTTGCTGCCAATTACAGTTTCTTAAACAAAAATGTTGGCTGAAAATCCCCTGAACTTGAGAGTCAGGAAGCCAGGCTTGCTGTGCCAGAGGAGTCATTTAGGGGAAGAAATGTGGCCAAAGAGCTCATACACTCTCCAGGGGTGGCCTGGGGCTGTATCATCTGAATAAAAGGGCAGAGTGGCTGATGTGAATCCTTGTGATCATAAGCACCTCCTCACATTTTTAAGAGCTCTGTCTTCTAAAAGATAGACCCACAGATGTTCAAGTCTTAGCCAGGGTGTGCTTAGATTCCACAATGAGCATGGTAAAAGCAGTAACAGGATCAGTTTCTATTCTCACAGTTTTCTCCACTCTGGCTGGCAAAAGTATCCCTAGTACTGACTAGTGCAGTCTACAAGTGTCATTAGTCCTGGTGTTTGATTCCCCATGCCAGCTTCTCTGCAGCTCTACCCCAGTATTAGTTCTTTGTTCTGCACCATATCCACAGCTGTAAAACAGGGGAACTTGGGTCCTGTATTTCTCAGGCTCCAGGACCCACCAACCCACAGATACTTCAGCATTTAATGAGCTGCCTTCTCCTTTGACAAGCGTGTCTCCAGACAGGGCAGTTTTGACTAGAGGAAACATATTCCACATATGGTTTTGATTAGGAT
Source organism: Melopsittacus undulatus (assembly GCF_012275295.1). NCBI lineage: Eukaryota > Metazoa > Chordata > Aves > Psittaciformes > Psittaculidae > Melopsittacus > Melopsittacus undulatus. The sequence goes on from NC_047530.1 coordinate 93,465,776, forward strand.
CCACCCCATTGTCCCAGTATATTCCCTTCATTGGTTTATGCAGTGTTACACAGGGTCAGCTTCTAGATCTTCATGTAACATGACATAATTGTCAGTGACAGGGCGCAAAGCCCCAGGGCAACACAGAAAGAGAGGCCCTTGCTGCTCAAATCGGATGTCCACAGACAGCTGTTCCCTTGTCACCAAGGTGACATGCAAATAACGTGTCAAATTTCTGCCTGTTGCAGAAATTTGACTTTATCTTTCTGAATTGTTTGTTCTTCCTTTAATAGCCAGCATAGCCAGAGAGCCAGGACAACCACAGGCATTTCCAAGAGATGTGTCTGTCTTAGCATCACCCACATGCTAAGAGCCAGCTGGCATGCCAAGAAGCACTGAGACCTGAAGATGCTCCGGGATATGGAGCCACCAATAAGAAAATTGCTGTTAACTACAAGCCACAATAGGTGAGGTGCTACGGATCAGTGCCAGGGTTGATGGTTATGCTGAAAGAGGTTGTGGGCTCTCTTATTTCCTGCAGATACATGGAGAGTTAAGGCTCAAATGCTCTTTGTGAAGAAGGAAGTTGTCATAGAGTCCTAATCCTCCAGATAAGGCTGGGAAGATTTTCCCACTGAAACCATAGGCAATTTAGCATCCAAAAGGCTTCAGAGGTGTTGGGGTGCAACCTTTTCTACCACACATTGAGTATCCTCCATCCCTGCTGTCTACTTTGGCAGCAGCATCTGAACTTGCTTCAGTAGGTTGGCTTTTCCCTCCTCATTTTGCAGTGTGTTATCAAATGTCTGCAGAGATAGGCTGACCCACACATAAGGGTCAAACTTTACCTAAGCTTTCATGGGTTGAGTTCATCCTGAGAAAGGGGTATTGCGAGTGATTCTTAACTGCAGACACATTCATATTATCTCAGTATTCCTGGACAGCCTTGGTATACCACTGCACCATCTTAAGCTGCCCCAGCTATATGTTGCCCAAAAGAAACTGCATATTAGATGCTCTGTAAGATACATGCACTTACTTTCTTATTTTGTATCCCACAGATAGGAAATTTGAGGCATCAGACAATTCTGGGACTTGTGTTATGTCCTCCAGAGAGCAGAGAAATGCATCCGCCTTTGCAGATCCCTGCTCTGTACATTGCCAATGCTACTTCCACTAACTACATGCACTTAAGTCAGAAGCAGTAGGTGACCTGTAGAAATGGAACTGCTGAAAATGAAGTGAACTGACCCCAGGGCAGGGGGAGACCAGGCCAGTCTGCAGAATGAGTTCAAAAGAGTTACTGGAGGGGAGGAGTAACACAAGGGACTGAAGCAGGTGACCCAACTCCAACTGAGCTACAGGTCGAGCCAGTCCTACTCTCCAGCAAGGGGTATCCCTGCATCAGGGAAGATTTTCCCTTTCTTTTCTGTGCTGTGGTGCTCAGCTGCTCCTGCATTTTGCAGGTGCAGTCAGCTGAGACTCATCCCAGAGCCTTGCATTCAGAGTACATAAAAGCTTGTGCCTCCCCCTGTGCCCATGTGTCATAACAGTGTCAGCCCATGTCACTGATCAGAAGTGAACTACAACAGGGCTATTGCACAGCCCCCAGCAAGATTCCGGCAAGCCCACCACTGAAAGGGGGCCTTAAAACATGACTGAATGTGGGCACTTCTACAGGAAAGCAAAGATTCAATACAGGCTTTATAGCTTAGTATTTGCAGCATTTTGCCTGCAAAATGAGATTCCTTAGAGTGTATTTGACTTGTGCAAAACACAGCCATTTCTCTAAACTTCTTCAGGCTGAAAGGGTTCTTCTAGTCTTACACAAGCATGACCAGAACCATATTTTGGCCTGTAGACTTTTCCCCAACCCCAGCTGAACTGCCTGCTGTACATCAGTCTAACACACGGGCATTTGGATCTCCTGTACCCAACACCTGGTAGCTGTTGAAATGATCCCATTTCCTTCCATTTACTACTGCCTTTAAAAAAGAAATAGAATTCAGACATCTAGTCAGATTAGGTGGTTCAGAGATTTTTTTAGCAGTCATAAAAGAATGCTGCTAAAAATGCTAAAATGCTTTTGGCCTTATCCTGTCAAACTAAATCCAAACCTCATCAGTTTTCAGCAAGTCTCTGAGAACACGTTCAATTGATATGAACTCAAACAGACAAGGACGTTTTAGTGAAGCCAGTTTCAATGAGGGTAAGTCACTCCCAGCTCTAACCCACAGCCATGCTTTCCACCCAGCAAGGCTGTCCTGGAGTCACATAACCAAGTGTGCATACAAATGCATTGTCCCCCATTAGGCTGTTCAGTAAAGGTCTTCTGATAAAATCTTGGTTACACATCATCTGCCTCTAGGAAATAAAAGGCCATGTGCTGAATTTAAATAGTCCAAGGACAACTTCAGTCTGGGACTTAGGGTCTGTGAGGATGGTTTTGCCTTTGTTCATAAAGGAAAAGAAACTGGAACAGAGTAACTTTAACTTGTTAAACAGTTGGGAGGGAAACTAGGCTTCTTGTAGGATATAACACAGCTCTCTAAAACAAACAATTTATTATACATCTCTTTGCCTACTTGGATTTTACCTGAATATAGCCATCATCTTTTGCCTAAGATGAGGCATGGATCCATTTTTCTCAGGATAGGTATATAGCCTACGTGTAGGTGAATAGGTGAGAAAATAGGGGCTATATGTGCCACATAACAGAGAACAGGGAAGGGACACAGGGCAAAGCATGGTGTTGGAGAGTCAGGATGAGGGACACACTGGCACCAGGAATGGGGTTAGGATGTAGCTGCTACATTGCAAGGGGCAGCATGCTTGTAAACAGTGTGTACAAACCAATGCCTGCCCTCCTGCACCTGCTCCACAAGCACCTTCTTCCCACCTGACCTCATTCCCCAAACAGACTAAACAGGACACTTTGGAACAAAACAAACCCTGCACATAGCAAGTTAGGGGATCCAGCCTGTCAGCAGGGGCTCACCAGCCCCTCACCACTCAAAGACAATGAGATCTTACTTTCTGCCATCCCCATGCAGCCACTGCACAAACCCAGAGCCCCCTCCAAAAGGATGTACCTTGCTGGAATGCCTTCATTCATCGCACAGCACACAGAGGAGGCGGATTCCAGCAGGAAAGGTTACCATATTCAGGGACCTCCAGATGCAAGCAGGCAGACCAGAAGGGCACATGCTTGAAGCTGTGGGTCTGGTATAACCCCTCCCCACAGAGTCCCCCATGCTGAGGGCAGGGGAGAGCCTCCTGCCCCTTCCCACTGTGTGTGGGCCAGAAGAAGGCAAGGAAACACACAAACACAACCTCAGTAGACAGCCCTATGCTGACAGGTAATTAAATTCCTCATTAGCTGTAATTAGCAGGCACCTGACACCCCTTACACAATCCCAGCAGCAGAGGGGCCTCTGCCTGGCAGGAGAGGGCTAGTGGGAAGCCAGTTTGTGTGGCTTGTTTTATCAGTCCCCATTTCTCCTAGTGATCCTGTGATGCTGGAGCACAAGCCTGGTCTGTAGCACAAGCTGCTCCAGGGACCCAGGACTATGTGCTACTAATATAACCAAGAGCAACTCCTGTTAATTATGCCATCCCTCCTGCTTGGTGCTTCTGCCCTCTACAAATATACAAAACAAGGTTTACCAAAGTCTCCTTCCCTGTGTGAGATCTCTTGCCAATGCTCTCACCCAGAAGAAATCTTCAAACAGCAGGAACTTCACCTCATGCCCCCAGTGCAGGTAAGTTTAACCTGCCAACACTCAGTCATGTTATCAGTTGCACTACTGATCTTCAGTAAATCAAGTGGGTTAGGCAGTATCATCTTTCCAACTTCATGATCATGAAGCTGGACACGTCCATGAAGTTGGAAGTAAGCCATTGATTTTAAATTGGCCTTAGCTAACTGGGTGCAAGGCTACTGGCTGATACTATACCATCACTAGCCAGTATTGGAATCTTTCTCCCTGTGATTTTCATGCTCTCACCAGGCTGGTATGACTGCCTGCAGTGAGTGTATTGAGAAGGAAGTGGGAGCTGGTGGCAGGATGGACAGGCACGTTTGGGTGGCTGTTTGGACAATGTTGATTGAACAGTCAGCAAGACAAATGTTCACTCTGCTTTTTGTAGGGGAAAGGCTATGGATCTTCTTAAAAGCCTGTTCCATCAGCCACCAACTTGTTTATAATGTGTCCATATCATTTAACCAGTTCTTAAGCACCGGCCTTCACTTTGCAGCACATGAGCTTCATACAAGCTTTAATGCATTTATGGTCACAGACAAATGTGAGGGAAGGAAAGAGCTACTAACTCTTTTGATTTAGGTCTCTTAAATCCTTGGCTAGCCATTAAATCCCTCTGGTGTTTAATGGTCTCCGACTGGTTCTTCAGGTCATTCATTATCTTCAGTATGTGCCTGGCTGTATGGTATTTCATTACTTCTGGAGGAGGATGGCTAACGCAGAGAGATGGGAACCTCTTGGAGCCTTGGAGACTGCAGGACTTCAGACTCTTTGGAGCTAATCCCATGCTCTTTTAACTCATTTGTAGAGTTACTCTTTATAAGAGGAAAGGATCAATCACTGTGGTGTGCAGATCCTGTTACTTTGTTACTGTCATATTGAACCTGGAAGTAGAATGTAGAGAAAAGCTTACAGATAGCAACATACCATAAAAAATAATAATTCCATTATTTCTAGTTCAAATGTAATCTTCAGCTCTGGTTCTTGTCATGGCTTCACAAGAGTAAAAAGCCCCTCACAAATAGATAAATTCTTCCCATGAAGGCAACTACCAGCCTGAGCAAAGCTTCTTTTTTTTATCTCTCGATGATCTAAGTAACTTGAGCTCTCCTATTCCCATGCTGCAAAACAATCACAAACTCTCAGATCATGTTTTGGAGTGTGTGTGTGGCTTTCCACTCCATCTTTAAGTTTGTTTAAAAGTAAGAACTGTTTTAAAAGGTCCACAGCAAAGGTTTGGAAGGGAAGGCAATACCTTTTCTTAGACAAAATGACAGACTTCAATTAGTTAAGACTTTTGTCGAATGAAAGATACTACTTTTCTCTGACATCCCTGCCTTGCTTAATAGCCTCAAACCACCTCATCTTCAGCAATTCCAGTACCACAAAGAAAGGTCAGAAATCTTAGAAAGGCTGGACATTAAATCTGTACTGCCACAAAACAGTATTATTATGAGGACTGCACTGCCTGAGCTGGTTTGTTGTTGTAGGGTAGCTCACCAGTACTAGGCAACTCCTATTTCTTAAACATAAATCACCACTAAAACCATTTGTTTGAGTTCAAAACCAACAATGGCATACTTGAATTGTGATAAATTAGTTACATGGGGTAGCACAGAGAATCACAAAACACAGCACTAAGTCAAAGGGAGTATAATAAGTATTTTGATAAGCTGTTTTCAGAGCACAAGGCAGCTACTTTTAGGCTATATCTTTAATCTCTGTCTGGTTACAGATAACGGGTGAGCTCCCTTTGTCTCTTCCTTATTTGTGTTCTCCTCAGGCTTTGAAAGTTAGGGCCAGGGTAAAACATCCTCCCACCTTCAGGCAGGTTTTGAGATACAGCTGCCCAGGATATACAGCGGTTACCTGAGCTGAGACCCTGCATTTCTCTTTCCCAGCAACTAATGCAGTACCTGGGGAACAACCTAATGCCAAAATATCACATGTACGGATTAAAAAACATTTCAGGAAAGCATCACCCCTGAAGAGAATGAAACAGACTGTAAATCTATCCAGCTCAGCCTCCCCTACAGCTGGGAAGGTCTCTCACTTCAGATTCCCTCCATCCATCTTTCCAGCATCAGTCTGTCACCACAGAAAGCTGCTGACAGATGGCCCTGATTCAGCCAGCCATGCAGGAAATCCCGATAACCCATTGTCACTGTACAGGAATTCATCTCACAGACAGGCATCCCTGCCCACCAGTGTTTGCAGTTTAATACATTGAAGTCCCATCTTCTTATTTATCTGCTTAAAAAAGTTCATCAGCAACATGCAGCATGCTCTGCCTTGTTCAGTAATGCTGGTGGCAGTCACTTGTGCCAGAGGGCTGGGAACAGTTTGCTCATTTCCTCAGAAATAAGCAGACTTCAGAGAAGGTCATAAAGTTGCAATCAGAGTAGATCTGCCCTGTGGTTCTTCTTTCCCAGCATCTTATTCCCAAGAGCAGTGTGGACCTGGCAAAGCAGCTGTGAGATTATCCCTCAGTAGATCCCACTTGGTAATAAGGATTTCTTGACCTGCCCTTATAACCATCCCAGCAGACTTGTACGAAGACAGCCCTGTCCACTGCAGCTGCCCTGATATTAGTAGAAAGAAACACATACTCTACTTCTTTTCCTGCACAGCGATGGAGATTTGTTGAACCAATACAAAAGGTGTCACATTCTTGACACTAAAGCTGAGTTGATGTAACTACTTTGGCTAAAGCACAAAGTTACAACTTTACAGCATTATGCTGACCAAACTTTTATGAGGAGACCAGGACACAGAGCGTGGCCTAGTGAAAAACAAAGCCTAGTAATACAATGAGTAAAAAAATTGCAATCTACATCATTTGCATGCTGCCCCAAACTCCACATCCTTAGACCTGTTAAGCAAAGAATGTTTATTTTACAGTTAAAGAAAGATACCAAGAGATACAAAAAGCTATTTCAGACATTAAATGAAAGCATTCCTGGATGGTGAAAACCATTGTGTACAGAAAGCGCACAAAGAAGGAGCCTTTGAGAAACCTGAATAAGAAAATAAATCTCCCTTTATTTGTCTTAGAGAGTCTTTTTTTGATGTCAGCTCAACTTTTCTTTGAAACCTTTACCATCAAATTGCATAGCGCAAAAGGGAAACAGAGATGTTTATTTATCAGGATAGATTCGTAGGCCAGTCTCTGCCCAGGATGGTTTCTGGCCTCTTTACAACTTCTGCAATGGCAAATACATCTCCTAACCCTGGATAATGGTATTGCCCAGGATAAGCCACCCAGCAGAAGTACACAAACCCCATCTGGATCTGGAGCACCCAGAGGGACAGTGTGAAAATATTCACAGCAAAGGGTGAAATGGCTTGTAATTGTATTTATCATATTCTATTCTTTATGAACATAGAAATATCCATTTTTTCCTGTTCCCTTCTCCAGGATGGTGGAAAAAATCCCCATATTTCCTGAATGAGGGAGTGGAAAAAAGAACATTTGGAGTTAAAAATGAGCTTGCAATGCAAAGCTAAAAAGACCAAGTTTTCTCATGTATACTTTCAGTGCAAAAGCAGCCTTCCAGTTAAATTCCTTGGTAATTTCATAATGTAAGAGTCACCCAACACTGAAAAATATGTTAACTCCTTGACTATCAGAAGGCTACAGACTATGACAAGCTCAGTATTTTCTCAGCCCCTAGCCGCAATCCCCACCACCCTCATTATACATGAACCATGCAGAGAAACAAGCTCCCCCCACAGTGGACTCCACTCTGGGGTCTGAAGCATGAATGCAGGGACCATGGGTCGGACAGTTGTGCTGCCAACACTTGGTGGTGGGACAGGGGCTGGGATCTCAGACAGCAAATGATCTCCAGCATGAGCTGGGTTTGGGCTGGTTCCTAGAAAAAAAATCTGAGCCACATTATTGCCGTGTTTGGATTTTCTTCAAATGTGTCTCCACTGGCAGTGGATATGTTTCGACATGCACTCATTAACTAGCTCCTTCCTCCCGGGGAACAGAACGCCTCAATGAGTAATTTTCATTTTACCTAGAAAATGTAATTTCCTATTGTCACCAGTGCCAGCAACTCTTGTTAATGCTTTAAAGAAAGCCTTACCCCTCTTGTACATCCCTATGTTCTTCACAATCTCTCCCCAGTTAACAGTATATAGTAGATGGGAAAACTCAACCAGGTGCTAGACCAAGGCCATCAAGAGAGTCTCCTAGCATGCAGGAAGCTCTGGGCACTGCTCCTGTGGTTACGCACTGGGCAGGAGCAGTGAGTGGCCTGGAAAAGCAAAGGACACAGTCACAGCCTGGGATAAGAGTACACAGCACCATTTGTACACCAGGAGAGAGCAAACTGCATCACGTCAGCAGGTGCCAGCCCTCCTGAAACCAAGTTTTAGATGGCTTCAGACAGATCATCTGCTGAAGCAGTGTTTTCTCTGCAGGAAAGTCCTGATCCATTTTCCCTGCCATCACAAACTTTAATGTCTTCAGCCAGCTTCTTGTTTTCAGCAATTCATTTCAGGAAACCAAGATGCCCAGCTTACAAAATCGAACTGTTTTGAGCAGGTGATCTCTAAAATGAAAACTAATTTTATCTCCCCTAAGATGACCTATTAATATCAATCCAGCCTTTGAGGAAATAAATTAATGTACTTCTACAATTTGCATAGTTAAATATTTTCAATTAAGAGCATTATGAAAAATGCATAATACGTTTGTTTTGGAGGGAGGCTAAGGATTTAAAGCTCACATTAGAAACGTTAGCTGCTCTCACTAATGTGACTTTCTGACTTGAGTGTTTATTTTTTCTGATTTTTCCCCCATTCCCTCCAATTTTTCAATTAAAACTTAATTGCCTGCCCGTTCACTCACTGCAGAAATGATGGGGAGATTATAAGCTATCATAAAACCTTCTCTAGTGTCACATTTCCCTCTGGCAACACAGAGAAAAGGTCAGCTCCAGTACTGGCCTACACACTAAGCCATACTTTTATTGCAGTCTTGTGGCTTAAGCACTTGCTTTAGGAATGTGCATTAGGTGCTGGATAATGTGTTCATGTCCCATCTTTCTTCTGCTTTGCCCAAATATCTTTTAGCGAGCCGCATTACCATTTCATCAGCAGAAATCAGTCTCCACCTCCTGGGTGACATGCTTCTTGGACTTTCCTCTGACTTGGGTCTGTTGATCTGATTTTATGCCTTATTTCTACATGTTGAATCAAACTAGGGTTGTAGCTGCATATATAAGAAGAGCAAAGAAAAACAGACCTGTGTTCCAGCAGAGCAGTTGTCAAATGGAGACAAATTTCTGAAAGATCATTGTCTTGCTGTTACAAGCAGGCTGAGTATGGACAGCACACCACCTTACCTGCTAGAAGACAATAAAGGCCTGGCGCTATGGCATTAATTTCCTCAAATAAGCCTGTAGCTATAAAATGAGCAAGGACTTGTTTAAGCTTGTAACCAGAGCAGCAGCTGGAGGGAAGCTATAAAGGCAATTTGTATATATGTGCAATGATAACAGCAAGAGAAGAGATTAGATAAACAGAAGATCGTTTACAGCATCATGTGCCTCTCAGACTTCTCCTGGCAGGAGATGTATTGCATCCACTCCAAAATAATTAGCTGACCTGACAAGCAGGGAATATTCACTGGGGGTAGGTAGCGAGGGTGATTTGTCATTGAGACCCCTAGGCTATCGGAAGAGCAGAGGCCAGGGTTTTCCTGGACTCTTTTATGGTCATCTGTTTATTTTTAAGAATTAATTTATTCTTCCTGGTGGGCTTGGTGCAGTTGCCATGTTAAAAGAGCTGTTGTGGGGGTCATGTGCTTACACAAGGACTCGGAGAAAAATGGGTTTGGTTTCCCTGGTTTACTGAGTGGGGTGGAGGTCAGCAACTTGGATCTCCTGCGCACAGACATAGCAACAGGGCCTGGAAACATCACAGTGATCCTAAGCACAGAAACATGGGGCATGAGCTGCCGTCCCTGTGTAGGCTTTCACTCCCCCTGCCTCCTTAAGGGATCATAAAGACTTTTGAAACAAGATTTTCACTTTGAACTGCTGTAAATGAAGATATTCATTCACCTGCAAGGATCTTTTCTTCCACAGTGCTGAACATGGGAATTGGTTCAAGGCTTTTCAATAGTATGGGGAAAATTCCTCTTTCATCTGCATTTTTGGGGATGGCAAATTTTACAGCTGCATCAGAGGTGGTCCTGAGATAGAAGTGCAAGGAACAAGTGGGGCTTTGAGGCCCCAAGAAGTGTTTCAGAGTACTTTTTTGCTCCTTAAGCTCTCATGTATTTTGTACATCCCTAAACACATCCACACTGAACTCTTGCCAACAACAGCCAGCTACCTGAACTGTACCACAAAGGAACAAAATGAGCCACAGGCCTGCAATGCTCCGTAGAAGATCACAGAGCTTCTGGCAGAGTTGTGGAGGTCTGGTGCCCATCACCCAGGCAATGGTCCTTCCCATGGTTCTGGTTAGCTGTTGGTTGTGTTGGAGGAGTAGTTAGCCAGCATTTACCTGAGACTCATGAGTACAGCTGCTCTGTATCTTTGTGAAAAATACTTCTTGTCATCCCTTTTTGCAGAGAGTAGACTGTTTTCATCCGGATCCATTTGGCATTCACAAGGATTGCCTAGATAGCCAGATGAAAAATGTTTGCAACCACTTTCCATATCTGATTGTTTTCCTCATTTGAGCCTGGTCTCTTAAAGCCCATGGCATGGTGCCCATTTCTGATTGGGAGCGTGAAAGATTTTTAAAAGGAGAAAAGTAAACATCAGATAATAATATAACCTTTCTGCCAGGTGGTGTTAACAGTAGGAACAGGGAGAGTCAGACAGTGTCTAGAGTTTCCATTTAATATAACTAAAATAAATGGTTCTAGCCTCCACCTAATACCTTGCCCTCTAGAGTTTTAGGAATGCAGACTGTAAATCCTTGATCACCTGACCATTTTAATGCCTGTTACTTTCTGAGCCCAGAATTCGTGTTACTCATCAACTGAATGAACGAAAACCCTTCTTAGAAATCCAGAATTCTTGGTAAAAATCCTCCTAGACTTCACTTGCGAAAGAGTCCTGTGCCACATCCTTCCAACAGTAGTGATGCACCATAGCTATTGTCTTCCTATAGAACTCTGCCTTGCTTCCCTTAGGCTACTACTACCACATAGCAGAGACCACCTTAGCAAAGGAGCAACTATGATTGAAAAAAGATCACATGCAACATGCTTCTTCAAAACAGACTTGTGACTTGCCCATGATCATGATGCTGATCAATGAGATATCCATCTCATGCAATTACTAGTCCCACCGGTCTCCTTTAGGCTTCCCATTGCCTTCTGCAGGAGCTTGGCTAATACAGAAACACTGGAGAAAGCAAAATTTTGACCAAGAAAAGTGCATCCACTCAATATCCTGGCATAGGGAAGTATGAGAGGTGTGTTTCCCATGCAAAGAAAATTAACAGGGACTGCAATGCTTGATGGCAACCTTTTAAAACCCAATGGGTATCCAGGAGCAATACTGCAGTGTTTGAAGCTCTACTTCTGGAGCATGAGCATCCATCCCTGAGAAAGCATCACCACACAGAAGAGTTTAATTTGGGAACCGGAAAGTCTCACTGTGGTTTGAGAAAGGATTTTGCTTCACTGTCCTCATTCCAGAGCTACAGGCAATCTTTTAGATAGACTGGATCCATGCCACAGCGTGCTTTGATGATTTAGTCTGAAACTTGTCCTTGATTCTCATGAGGAAAGTTACCCAAATATGGCCTGAGTCTGGTGTGCAGCAGTCTTGAATTTCTTTATCCAAAGTGGCTCCTATCCTGACAAAAATGGAAAGGTAGTCCTGTCTACATGTTAAATATCATGGGAAAAATGTACTTTAGATGCTACCCTAACCTCCTGCCAGGCAATATATCTCAAAAGTTAATGAAATAATAACAGAAAATCTATTAATCCATTAAAAATCTTACATGGATGCCTTTTACTTTTTTCTATGGACCAAACTCACATTCAGTATTTGTGATATAGAATAATTATTGTCCATGACAATAGCAGATTTTGCAAGGAAACTTCAGGAATGACTGGGCTTTTTGTGGCAGCCTCCTACCTCCCTGCTGTTTGTTGAACAGATCCAACCTGTTTGCAGAAGCAATAAGCCACTTAGTTGATTACAAAGCTTAAAGATGCTTTCTAAGGCTAAGCAACTGGTTTCTTTTAATACAAGGCAGAGCAGAAAACAATCCTGCTCTACTGAATCAGCAGAGGAGCCAAGCAAAGATTGCCTCCTTCTAGATCAGGCTGTCTGTGTCTCCTGTAATGCCTGAACTAGGGCTGACCTGGTTTTCACATGCTGGACTGCCTCTCTGGGTGGAAGATCCAAAAAGTATTGAAGCCAATAATGTCCTGTGCCCATGAAGAGCATAACGATATCTAAGACATTTGAAAGAAAACATCTCCTTTAGGCACCTGCACATATGTCCCTTGGTGTGGGGATCACATGGTTTGAAATTGACTCTTGCTGCGTGAGCTCCCTGACACCTTACTGAGATCCATTGCCACCGATTCAGTTATGACATTGATTTCACTACTGTACTATCTTAACACTGTTATAGCAACAGTCTCAGAGCAGTGTTTGCTTGATTTTGACAAGTATGCTTACTCCATTTAACAAAATCTACTGAAAACTCTCGTAAAAAGATCTTTGCTACTCTTCATATTTGCAGAAGGACTGGTAAGTCAGAGAGCAAAGATATTCAACTAAGGTATTTAAAAGCACTATAAAGGTTCAGTTCTGAATGAATGCCTGTGTCCCTCATTTTGTCCATATTACAGATGTCAGCAGACAGGAACTTCTCTACCCTGGTCTGCAGAGGAGGAATCCTGCAGCATTCGGTACTCACTGGTATTTTTGGGGCGGGAGACTTAATTCATGCCCAATCATACTGCACTGCTGACAAGACAGAATGCAATGGAAGCATGTATAAGCCTATGGCATTTTTTCTGAGCCTACAACTGAACAACAGCCACAGGGTGAAAGAAGATCTTAAAAGACAGACTATTTGTGGTCCCAAGCAGAGTTCCTATGAAGACTTTGAAGCATCTCAGTCTTATTTTCTATAGATAATACAGATCTGAAAAAAAAAGCATCTGGGGAGTAACAAGATACATTCACTTATGGATCTGCAAAAGTCTGGGTTAGGAGTTCAGACGATTTGAGAAACACTTTCTCCCTGTGAGGAAAAGGAAAACCCAGAGACCCCACTGATTCAGGTATAGAGGCTGGATATTTCTTTGGAGGCTCATTCAGCCCTTTAATTTATACAGCCACACTTTACCACACATGTCCAATGTACCTCCCCAGTAAAATCTTCTCTTTCCTGGCCTTTCAAGTGCAGGATCTCACCTGCTTGGATGTCTCTGAGTGATGCTCATAGGGAAACAACCCTTGAAATGCCAAACAGATGTGAAAATGCATCTGAGGAGGAATGTGTGGGCGGTACCCATCTGTCATCGCCCCTTTCACCATCCCATCTCCTCCATTTCTATCTGGTGCCCACCTCTGCCAAGCTACAGACAGGTGAGTTAGGTGAAATGTGAAACAGAGCCCTGTTTAACCTGACCTTTTTTTCCGCAGTGTGAACTCTCCAGTGGTCTTTACCTGGCTGTGTGAAATTCAGTTTCATTTCCCTGAACATTTACTTAAAGTGGAAGGGTAGTTCTTAGGTATTTTGGGCAGGTTCCTACTGAATAGCTGGTCCACCTTAACAACTATCATAAAGATATGAAGATTCAGAAGTCATCTGTAGTTACATTGGGAAAGTGAAGTCGCCACCACCTCCCACATGTGTAGCCAGCCTAAGAAGTTGTTACTTATATTCTTAGCTTTTTTTCATTTCATTTTCTTTTTCCCAACCTACTCTGTGAAAAGTTAAACACTTTTAAACAAGCAGGTTGTTATGTCAGAGGAAGATGCTTTATTTTTTCCCAAAACAGATGGTTGTCCTGCAAGATTTTGTTTATAAAAATAAAAGTTTTTCTGGTAAAATAAACACAGCCCTTATTATAGCGTTTATCATAACTTTCTTTGATGGAAATATAAATGCAGGTAAAAACTAATAAGCAGTATATGACTAGTTTCTAGGTTAAGAAAAACAGAAGACAAAACCACATTCCCTTCCCAAAAGTACAAAAAATTACAGCAGATCCCTAAGGACTTTCTAAAATTACACAGATATGGCCAAAATTTCTCAGTAGAAGTTAAAAATAAGAGCACTCTGAAGCCAACAGAGTGACGCCATCTTCAGCTTCTTTAAGAAGGGTTGGGGTTTTTTTTTGCTCTTCAACCATTTTTCCTACAGGGTAAATTCCATTTTCTCTAAGTAATCGAATAGTTACATTGACCAAAATTCTCCTGCAATCTTCTTAAATTATAGCATTTCCCTGCAAATGCTTTGAAAGTCTCTGATTTCCAGTGCTTTCAAGACAAAGACCAGTTCTTGCCATCCTGTTCTTCAGTGCCACATGGGACAGAAAGCACATTCTTGATGCCTACACCAAGAAAAGAGAAGACATGATTTGCTTCTTGCCTGTATCAGAATACCTCTGAAGTAATTGCCTGCAGTAGAATAACTCTCAAACTTTTACTGCAGCAAAGAGAGATTTTAACTCCCCTTTTCAGTGTCATTTTCCATGTCTGTAGAAGTCCACAGCATCACTGTGGGGATTTTAATCACTTTGGTGCCTTGGTCACTGTTATCACTGCCAGCACAGGAGAGCTCCCAAAAGCAGAAATATTTCATCAGACCGGGTTTTGTATTCAGTATAGGAAGTGCAAAGACATGTATGGCTGTGAAGCCAGCCATGCTTTCAGATGTCAGCTCCTTAGACCTTCAGCAGGGATTTGGGGAATGGGGCTAGGTACCAAGTGAGATCTTTCAGGGAAGTGTTTCTCCAAAGAAGCTCCCTTAGCCTTGGAAACAGAACTGGCAGCCTCCATTGCTTCCCAGAAGCAGGAATGAGTAGCGCAATGGGGATAGGAGTGGTGTCTGCAGCCCGAGCACTTCCAGTGTGACACTTGTGGGAAGACAATGGCTCCCAGATCCTGTCACCTGTCAAGGTCCGAATGCTTTGGAAGCCAGGATCCCACCACACATGGAGACAGGACACCACCACCAAGGACTCTGAAAAAGCAACACTTGTCCCCACATACTGGGATTCTGCCCATCCGCTCTCTCTGGACAGGAGAAGCTCAGCTCACCTCTCTGCAGGCTGCAAAGGAAAGCTTCCTTGTCACTTCAGCTTCTTTGTCACTACCAAGTATAATTACAAGGCAAAAGCAAAGATTGTTGGTAAAAATAAACAAAGCACATCACCACTTAATAAGAATGGACTGGATATGATCTTAGTGTAGTGGAATTGTAAAAGAAACTTTAGTTTCGGGAACAATATTTGACCTTTTTATTTTTCAATACAAATTGGCTCTTGGCATTCTTCAGCTCTTAATTTGCCTGAAACTTGAGCCATGTTGATATGGATCTTTTAATTATTGTCCTCTGTTGACCTGGACAGAGCATTGTGAGAAGGCTTCAATCAATCATTCCATTACTTTGACTGAGTGCTCACCTGTTCAAAGGTCTGGTTTTGGTTGCTTTATTTTTTTTTTGCAAAACTTGCAAGCAAGCAGAAAGAGAATATTTCCTACCACCAGTGAAGTACTTCCCTTTCAAGCAACAATGGTAAGACCAGGAGAAACGTTTGCTCTACTCACTGACCCAAAAGCCCAAAATTAAATTCCCAGAGACAATAACAACTAAGCCCAGAACAAAGCAAATGAAAGAAAATAAAAACAAACCAAAACAAAAGCATGACTTGGCTGATTGCATTAGAATGAATTTGACCAACAGATGGCAGCTACAAAAAGTAAGATGGGTCATTTTCCCAGCCATGTAAACAGAAAGAAAGCACTGTAACACATCTGCCATGTAAAAATGCTGTTAGTCGCACTCTTGAGACAACTCATATAGAAAAAAAGACATTCCCAAGTCAACATGTTTTGGCCTACATGAAGAAGAAAATGATGTGTGGGGATATTCATCGCCATGCTGCAGTGTTCCCTGATCAGCCTTTGCAGCTTCCAGGGCACACAGGTTTTATTTCCTTTATAGAAAACCTTTTGGCACTCAGTGGGTGAGGATGAAAATGGAGAATAAGGTGTAAATGCAGGAATGTGCAGGGACTGTTCTGCCAGAGGACATGCAGAGAGCTGGGAATATTCCAGGAATAATAAAAACACCAACATGCAAATATCAAAGCTTCAGGAGGAGGAAAAAATGGATCACCAGACTGCTGCTCAGCCAAGGGACAGCCAGGGAATCATCTGGGTCCTACAGCACAAGTGCCCACCTACCAAGTGTACATTTGGACATGGGCACCGAAACCTCTCCTCTGAAGATACCTGGGGAAATCTAAAAAACACCTCCAGATACCACAGAAGAGTTAGACTTGGCCGGAAGTTGAAGCAGGCAAATATTTGCAGTAGATATAGAAATTTCTCTTCTGGTGGAAGTCTCTATTCAGGCAACAATTTTCAATTGAAAAAAAAAAATCCTCTGTGCAGGGTTTTTTATCATTTGAATGATATCCAGATAAAGGAATGATTTTTGATGCAAAAGAATTTTGGTTTTGAACTGAAAAAGTTTTCCTTTGTTGTTGGCAATATTTCTGGGCATAGCTGGTACAAGAAGAAAAGGCAGGCAAGCAATCTGGGACTTCCTACTCTCTGTCATTTTCACATGGGCACTCCCTCTGGTCTGCTGCCTTCCAAAGGAGTGCTTCAGGCAGGAAAGACATGGGGAGCAAAGAAGAGGAAGAACTTGTGCAGCAGAAAGAAAAGCTCTACTCTGGTGTGTGTCAGGCGATCACATGCAATTTGATGCCAGAAAGAAAAAGCTGTTCCTTCTGGTGCCCTCAGGTTTTCTTCTGAGCTTAGACACTAGCTCATTTGGAGCCTGAGGAACTTGTTCAGCCTCTGGATCTCCCAATATCCTTTCTGTAAATGCAAACAACATGTAAATTTGCTTCACTGAGCCATCCCTTAGGACAGCACCGGTGAGAACATAGAGAGCAAGGAAAGCCCATGGAAATGAAAACTACTTTTCAGAAGAGCTCAAAACCAGCCATTGGAAAACACAGGGATTGCTTATTTAATATGGAATTTGAAAATGAAGCAAGCATTTTAATGGCACAAAAAGTAAGAAGAATTATGCTGTTCAAGGAGGCTGTTGGTCTGGAAGGCTTGGGGTCTGGAGGCACGAGTCCGTATGGGCAGGTTGCCTGAAGATGCTCTTTGAATGCACATTTTCCTTTGCACTCATGATTTCAACATCAGGCACTGATCAACCCAAGGTGATAAAGGAATCTAGAAGCAAATATTGTATAATACTGTGATAGCCTGGGCCATAATGTGCACAAATGAGTTAGATGACAGGACAGAGAATCAGCTCTTACATAATACTCATCAGTTCATGCAAATGTTGAACGGTCTGGTTCCTGAGAGACTGTCCCTTTCTCACAGACAGGGAACAAAATAGATTTTGAGGGATAGAGGGTTGCTTTGCCAGTTTGAGAATGTTTGACTATCCCAAATGGAGACCACCTACCTCTGTAGTGATCTGAATATCTTGGTAAATCTGCTCCTGTTCTCTAAGACTGCAGAATGATCCAGAGTCAGGGAATGCAATTAAGCAGATGAGACAGAAGTATTAATGTCACAGAAGCATTAATGTCAAAGCCAATGTATCTTGATTTCCCCAGTTCCTGGGGCAGCAGACTGAAGGTAGAGCAGGGCCAGCCCATGGGCACCTATGAATTGCACACACTGGAGGCAGCATGTCTGAGCCTGGCAATGGAGACTTGCATTGCAGCACTTCCCTCACCTCTGATAAAGCACTTCCTTCACTTCATGCCTAGCAGCAGTGTGCTGGAATTTGTGGGGATGACACGTGTCCTCACACATAGCCCCACTTTCAGAGCTTGTGGACACTTACTTAATATGAGTGATGACTGTGAAGAAGCTTCCCAGAACCAGGCTATGTTTTGCTGTGACTGAGAGGGGAAGCACAGACATTTTTAGAGGCTGCCTTTAAGACAGCTAATGATGATGAGCTGAGGCAAGAGCTCGGTGGGGTCAGATTTTGTTACCATGCAGGTTGTTTTGAGTGGAACGCAGGCAGAAGCTGTAAATGTCATGAATTTCTCTGCCAAATGCAGCATCATCTGTCAGCAAAATCCTGACAATGTGATGGCTGTGACTGGGAGAGGTAGTTAGGTGAGAGACTGTTCACTGAATCAAAATGATTTATCCTGGATTATATGGACATCTTCAGCCAGCCGAGGAAGAAACGATCAGCTTGGAAATAGATGCCCAATTTGTAGGGGCACAAAAGCACCGTGGCTGCTTTGCTTACTGCACCGTGTGCACTGCAAAGGGGTTTGCTAGTGCCTGGAAATTGCAGTGCAGGTTGTACCCCTATACTTCTCACCTCATTCGCAGCTCTGTTTGCACAGCATCACCTCTCCAGGCATCAGAGGAGCTGGAGTCAGGACTGCTGACTTCGTGCATTTTGCAGCTTCTATGAGATTGCTCTGAAAAGCCACAGCTCCTGGGGCGGAGGAATTCTTTTTTTTTCTCACTTGCTTTTCTTTGTTTTCTCTCTGGAACAGCTTCACTTAGTGAGTCTGAATTTAATAAAGATCCTGCAGCAGCCAAACTGTTATCCAGTCTAGAGGAACACAGATACACATACTTTCCTCAATGCCTAGCTCCCAAGCTGGTTTGGATGCCACTGATTAATGTGAAAACCTACATGCAAACTCAGTCCTGATACCAGTGCACCCCGAGCTGTTTCCTTTTCTCTATTATTTCCCCCACCCACACTCTCACACGTACATTTTGCAGACTCAACCTGGAGGCAGGAAGGAAACAATCCTATCCCATCATTTTGCAGCACCATGGTGGTTCTTGGCATAAGTGCCAGTACAGAAGCCCACCCATAAAATCCATCAGCTCTCTCAATCCCACCCATTACTGGAGCAGCAGGCAGTTAGGCTACATTGGCATTGATCAGCTCTTCCTTCTGACTGTAAGTGGCTGGATACCCAGTAAGCAGCAGCCCTACCCAGCCACTATCCAGCCTCTGGACTTTCACATGCAGGGAAACCTTCTTTTCCCTTAAACTGCTAGAGGCAAGTTCAGTCCCTTCGTAAATCTGCCAGACTTTCACAGATGCTTTTGGTGGATGCAAGAGCCATTCCCTGTTACAGAGTACACAGTTCTTCCTGTCTGAAGGATCCACAGGTTTTTAAGACCAGGAGGAAATGTTACAGTCAAACAATGCGGTTGGAGAACATCATCCCCTGTGGTGGAGTGAGCCTGTTCTTCTTTTGAGGAAAGTCGTATTTGAGAGAGACACCTGGTCTTGATTTAAAGACCCCATGTGATAGAGAACCCTGTACAGCCTCTAGTAAGTTATTACAGTAGTTAATTCTCTTCACTGTAAAAAAAAATCCATGCTGAACTAGTCTGGCTTCCACTTCCAGTTCCCTGGATCTGCTTAAACCACACCTCCAAGAGAAGAACTCTAGAGTCCAGGTGTCTTCCTTGCCAGCTCATGTAAAGCTGGATCCAGTCACCTTTAAAGCTCTGTTTGAAGTATATCTGCAATGTCTTTTTATAAAAGGTTTAACCCCCATACAGCCACATGTGCTGAGCCAACCAGCAAAAAAAAAGCAGATGCATAAGTCAGGTCTATAGATTACCCCAGGTTCTGACATTACCCAGCCACAGGTATTTAAATAAAAAGGTAAAATCCAGGGGAGGAAAAGTGTCACTTTCATTGAGACATCTCTTCAGCTTCATGCCACAGGCGTTTACAAGTACCAAGCTGAAAGTCATAGTGAGGTTTATCAGCTGAGGTATAGGGTTGCCCAGTTTGTGTTCACATGGTTTCCAGCCTGCTTGGGTATGGGCAGATTTGAACTCATCTCTATTTGCATAGTGCTTCACAGGCATATCCTTAGGTAAGCATAACAGATGAGCCCTCGGGGCAGGTTTTCCACATGCCAACTCACACACTTTAATTATCTCATTATAAAATGTGATCGAAGATCTGCAACTTCTTACTAAGAGTCCCCAGTCACTTTCTCCTAAGGTTTCCCTACACAGAGCGTGACCACGGCTTGGTACCTATCCAGTCACACTTGTACTAAATTAAACACAAGGAAAGGCTTTTGGCTTCATTTTGGCTGTCTCCTGGACCCACAGCTCAACATTTCTGGCTCAGTTTACACCACCACTACAAATGCCCTAAATTGACAGTATCTGGTTTACATTTAAGGCAGTTTATACAACTCATTTGGCTAGATTTTTGTAAAATTTCCAGCAAAGTATAAGCTAAATGCAAAAAAATCAGAGTAGATTATTGTGCTTTTCCCTGACAAACATCACATGCTTCTCTTCTACGTTTACTATTACTGTGATGGCAAATAGGCACACTAGCCTCAGGCCAGGACCTTCTCTGTGCTTGATGCTACACAGATACAGGAAGATAAAGCCACTGCCTCACAAGGTTATGACAGCAAACACAAGTGAGGTAGATACATGACTGATTGGCAAAGCCACGATCTTATGAGTTTGGCCGAAGTTGAAATGCACCAAGTGCTAGCAGGGGAGCAGGTAGCAGACTGTTGCTGACTGACAGCTCATATGATATGAGAGTGATGGGGAAAGAAAGACTGGCTGGCCCTGACAACAGCCCAGTCTAGGAGGTCCCCCTCTTCCAGATGAAGTCTGGACAGGACATAAAGCTTTCTTTGCTGGCTGGGAAATCTGCTGAGCACCTCCCAACTGAAGCCATCACAGGGAACTTCTGGCACCCAGCTCACACCTCATGTAACCCATTAAAGACTGCTGGCTGAGTGCCTCCATAGCAGGAGGTGGGCTGCAGGTCAACACCTGATTTCATGCTGGTAGTCCAGTGCCAACCCTCAATCACTGCACGTAGCCTAGAGGGCACGTGTTTACTCTCAACAAAGCAAGCAGCTCAGGAGACAATTGGCCATGACACAAATGCCTTGGGAGTACTGACAGGAAGCTTCGAGCTTTCTACAAGTATTTTTGTGGTGAGTTTGTGGAAAGCAACTAAGTGTGGGGAACAGCATCAGCATGGCTTCCCATCTGCTATCATACTCACATTTCAGTACTTTCCTCCTTCAGTAGACTTACCAATCTGATAAGTAGGACACAAAGAAGTGGCAGAACATTTTCCCAGTTGCAAAATGCAACCCAGAAATGAAACTGCTTGGTGTTGTATCAGTACCATTACTAACGTACCCTTCACTTGCAACACTGGAATTTCTTGGTGCCTTTTGTAGTATGCTGTCAGCAGACAGTGCTCCCTCATTATCAACCCCTGGCACTTTGCATGCACTGACAGTACGCTGCTTTGAGATGCCTTACTTTGCTGTTAGCCACAAGGCCAGGGTCCAGCTCCCTTAGCCCCAGGTCTCATATCTGCTGGTTGCAAAGGTTAGCAGACAGTCACCAAGGTAAGACTGGCTCATCACCCTGTACAGTTAAAATGGGCCACCAAGGCTCCCTGCCTTTCCATGCAAAAACACAACAGAAATAAATTCTGATTCCTAAAAATGGATAACTTTACAAACTGTCCTCCTCACTTCTCTTTCTAATGGCTGTGCAATCACTGGCTTTGTGAACACAGTAGTCTGTTAATGCAGCAATTAATCACAACACATGCTGGGCAAACACAAGTTAGCTTACAAAAGTACAGAGGTGGAGTTGATTTGTAAACAGTCAGGAAAAAAATGCAATGGTCAAGGTATTTTATTTTCTTCTCTTAGCCTGCTGCTCTATCACAAACGCAAAGATCCCAGGATGCTCACAATACATGCAACAAGGAAAATTCCTGTGTGGAAAAACTGGACAGAGCATCCACTGAGCTCTGGGATGCTCAGGAGAGCAGCCCTTGACATCCATAGCTACATGTGCTCACTTTGATTTGGACAGACAAGAAGAGAGGACTCTTAAGATAAACCAAAACCCAAACATAAACCAATTTCAAGCCTGTGCACAGTCATGGTGTTTTCCAGATCCAATGAAGGGCTCAGAGGCTGCATTTATGCTTCCCCGCTCCATGGCTAAAAGCTCTTTAACCTCTCCACCAGATTTCCCCCTGGAAGGACAGAAATCCTGACTTCAACCTGACAGACAAGACAGGCAACCCTGTCCTACATCTGCAGGCTGTGGAGCTTGTGTCATACTGGGGTGCCAGAGGTAGATATAGCTGCTCAGTGTGAGGCCACACGCACAGTCAGCCCAGTGGGATGCCTCAAGCACCTGATGCCTGTCGCTCCCTGTGCTGCCTGAACCAGTGCTCCGGAAAACCTCTGGACTACTGTTTCCCCTCCCACCTTCTGACTGTCCAAGGCAAACTGCAGCATGTGGAGGTCTCCCCCTTTCTCTTGAAACACGAACGTGCTACAGCTGGTCAGCAGATTATTTTTAAATGAAAAATGGCTGTAATATAATCATTTGCCAGAAAATCAGTTCTCAGAAGTAACAGCTATTATTTCTTTTGAAAACACCCACCCCTTCTATTAGTTTTTTTCCCCTTTTTTTAAGAACCATTTAAGGTTTTAATTGCAAAGCACACACAAACTCACATGTCATCTAACACTAGAAATCTGGGAAGGGTCATAGCATTTGCTAATGAAACCAGATTTTCTGTAGAAACTGTCAACAGCAAAAAAGAACATTAAAATAATGCTAATTAAGAAGAATATACAAAACCAAACATCCTGAGTATGGCCAGCGTGTAGGCAAAGGAATCCCAAACTTACAAAGCAAGTGAACCAAAGTGAGCCACTCAGTGCACATCTGCACAGTCCAGTCTGCAGCAGGACCAAACACAGCAAGCCCATCATCGCAGTTTGGTTTTGTACTAAATCCACACAATAATGAACTACACCAGATCATGAGATACACTGGTCTCCCTACAGCTTCAGAAGGAAACAGCTATAAGTTTATTAGGGCCCCTGTAGTCCTCAGCATGGGAGGACATTAATCTTTGTCAGGTCCCATGCTTCAGTCATCACAATCTTGATGCACACTGCAGTTTTCTGCTGCTATCCTTTTTATTTAACTAGCCTATACAAAGACAGCACTTTAGACCTGTATTTCCTCTGAATCTGGAAAAGAGCCATACTTTGAAACAGATTGACACAGCTTGCTGTATCAACTTCTTAGAGAGATGACAGCCACCTAAGACACCACATGCTCCCACGGGCTTTGCAAATCAATGTTTAGCCCACACTGATCTCCACTTCCCTGCTGCTGCTGAGGCTGGTGGCAGGTATGGAGCTCATAGCTTTGCTGCCCAGCACAGCCACACTGAAACCCCACAGCGGCAGGAAGCACAGATGCTTCCCACGATCTAGATGAAGACTTCCTAACGGCCGACACCAGGGCAGCCGCTGCTGCCGTCATTCTCTAAACCATAAGCAATGGTCACACTGTGGCTGCAATCGTTGGGTAGCCACCGCTCCTCACCGCAAAGGAAGGGCATGAGGGGGTGCTCCATAGGAACTTGCACCACTTGGGCTTCCGGAGAGTGCCCCAGCTGCCAGGCTGAGCATTAATTACTGTGCACTGCCTCTAAAAATAATTGCCCAGGATGCAAGTGGCTGGCTTGCTTTTCCTCCTCGTACACCATCTCCTTGCAGCCTATGGCTGAAAGTCCTCATGGGGGGAAAGGGGAACCCTCAAAGAGTTTCCAGTGGAGGCCGGGTCTGGGGTCTTCAAAGGGAAAACAAAGCCATGCGGCCACCCTGAATATTCCTGTTCTAACCCCTGCGGTGGCCATGGGCCTGGGTGCAATTCATCCCACTCAGCACCCAGTTCCTGAGGTGACAAACCAGTTCCCAACCAGTTCTCTTCCCCACCAGCCTTTGTTTGTATTATGGGGACACCAGCGGCCAGCTGGGCTTGACTCACATCACAGGCATCACCTCAAGCCCCCAGATTCCCACCAGGGCCATGACTACTTTCCCCACACCACAAGCTTTCCAGCAAAATAGCTGGAATTCTTCAGCAGGACAGGCCTATACCAGGCATGAATATATGACCCTACAAATAAACAAACTTCCCCCATGTTGTTTGGCCCTTTTAATATTTCAGTCAGCACAGGAAACTTCTGGTGAAGGAAATGGGCAATATTTCACAGGGGAAGAAGCAGCCTGCTGGTCTTGAGTTTAACAGGGAAAGCCCCCCCTGGGAAGTCCACAGGAGGGAAGGAGGCTGTGTGTGTCCTTTCCTTATCCCTGCTATTTTCTCTCTGTTAAGCCCTGGTGGAGATAAAATACCACCAAGAGCCAGGTCCAGCCATTCAATGTCTCCGTTTGAGTTGCCATTCTGGTCTTTTTCTGACCACATCTAATGATACAAACTGCCAAATTCTAGGACACAGAAGAATACAACACTGATGCACATTGCAGTTTTAGATCAGATAGCTTGTTTTCAAGCTACTTGGTCCAGTTATTATGTACTTGGTCCAGTTATTATGAGATATCTAACATGGAGCATTTTTTATCCTGTTTACATTATGTGAAAGGAGATATTTCTCTATTTTTCCTTCACTGCTTTATTTGGCTCTGAAGTCTCTGAACTGCAGCTATGGCCAAAATGTTTCTGACCTGCTCTTTTGGAGCCATCCGTCATACCACAGAGCCAAAGAGATAGCATTACCTCTGTCAGCTGAGATGAGGTACAATGTAAAACCTTTACTACTAATTTCCTGGAGTGGGATGCAGTGTCTTCTCCACAACTTGTATAGCCTAGACCTCTAGTCCAAGCACAAACCCTTCTGCAGCTAACATCTCATTCATTTTGCCAGAGGAAGGGTTTCCTCACTCTCCATCCGTGACTGCCTGTCCTGGGAACTGACAGCCAAAGGCACTGGCCCAAAGGCAGCCCAGTCTTTTTTGGAGGAGCCACTTTGGGAAGTTCTCCAACAAGCAACAGACAAATGTCCTTGGAAAGTACATTCAGCATTCAGGGAGCAAGGAATAGCTTCAGTCTAAGGAACTGCTACATTGCGCAGATTGCTGTTCACCCTGACTCCTTGTTGCTGCTCTGCAAGAGATAAGATGGGGCACACTGCCCTATGAAAGAGGGACAGGCCCACCCAGCCCCACAGTGGCTGTGCAGGAGCAGGGCAGTACCCAGCACATCAGCACAGCACCAACATCTGCACCTGAGAGGGGGGCCGAGCACCACAGGGTGCAGCAAGGGGCCGGGATCTGCCTTTGCAGCACACAGGCAAAAGCACATCTGTGATCTATTTCTTGTGCTAACAAGGATTCCCTGCATGAAGTCTTTTAACTTCCTATTCCTGTTCTTGAAGATGAGGCTAATGATAGTCCTAGGATCTCCTATGCAAAGAAGAGGAAACTTCATTAATGCTCACAAAATCCTTCAGAAAACAGCCTGAGGATGAGCAAGGGTGATTCCACTGGTAAGCTGTGCATTAACCTACAGCCTCAGGAGTCAGGTTTACTTCTGATTGATGAGCAGGGCAGCCAGAGGAAAGTAGTTTTGATGGAAACACTTCCATTTTGCCCACCCGGACTGCAACGGGATCAGTTTAGGATTGAAATAAGCTTTGGGGAGTCATTGAACTCTGACCTAAGCTAGAATAATAGGATGTGTTTATGTCTGACAATGGGGGAGCTTTGCAGAAACCTCCAGTGAGCTCCATATGCAACACTGTTTTTATGGTCCTCCTAAGAAGGGAATTTCAAGGTATCGCATATGCCTTAAGTGTAAATTATGACATGCATTAAGGACCACCCGCATCAAATGGATGGTCGCCCCAGCCCAGAGTTTTCATGGTGAATTGAGAACAAATTCCACAGCCCCTCTGGTTTGCGCTTCCATAGAATAATATATTTTCAGGTCAGCAGAGCTTTCGGCTTCTCACACAATAGGTCCTTTCTCCGTTTCCCCCAAACCTGTCAATTGCTCTCTGCCTCTGCTGTAATTTACGGTTTACTTCCGAACTGTATGACTAAACTTTGGAAATGTGTAAGGGTACAATAGCTAGGAAAAGCCTGTTTCCAATCATGGTAAGTGCAGCATTATCACTCTGAGAAATCCAGATGAGCACAAGGAAGCCTTACAGATGCACTGCATCACTGAACAACCTGTGTTCAAGGTGGCAATACCTCTACCAATGGGCCTCTTTTTGTGGTTTGCTTCGAATATTTCATGCTGCATATCTGTAATGAAAAAAGTAGAGGTATTTAGAGGTCAAAAAACTTGCCAAAACTGATCTGTGGATTAAAGAAATTATGTAAATAGATTTATGGATCAAGGCAGCATGTAAATCTCCAAACTCCCTTTAGTACCCCTTCAATACTGTAGGCTACATTTAGGCTCTACCAGATGCCTTTCAACTGGACAGCTTGTAATTGCCTGCAATAACTATAGCTAACCTGAAAGGACTAGATTTAGGACCACAAAGCCATGTCTACCTTACCTTTTGATCTGCATTATAAGGTATAGCAGAAATAACCATTGCTCCCTTGTTAAACTGGAGGTTCGCATTGTAAGGTAAGAAGTAACTAGTTTGCTTGGAAGGCAGGAGATTGATGATCTTCCTCCAAACTTCAGTACTTTGTTTCAGTGACCATCTGAAAGTTTCTCAGTAGATCTATCTCATGCTTTCAACGCTCAGGTTAATTGCAAAATGGAATCTTTAGCAGGTACAGCATGCCATTGTTTCGCAGTGATCTCCAGTCAAGTTACAAGCTCACAGTTTTCTTCCATCTTCTCCAAAATAAAAAATCACTGGTTTATTTGTTTGTTTGTTTGTGTTTTCCTTTTGCATTTGCTACATTTGAAAGCTTTTTCTTTTAAGGATTAATCATTGCTTTTATTTTCAAAATTTAAAGTTTTTCTTCAGCAACTGCTGACAACTCTGCACATATGACAACATATTCTACTGCATAAATACTCTTTGTAAGAGACTGCTTGCACTTCTTCCATAAGCTTTGTCTGTGCCTTTTTACATCTTCTTTCTAGTTCTTCATTATCCCTTCATACGGCTACAAGAAAACAGACTAGTTTTGTGTGTAATAAAACCAGGTAGGTATCACTACCTCTCACTCTGCCTCAAACAGCATTTTCCAATATGGTATTTTAAACTGTTCCTTCCCCAGTATGGGGATTCAGTTTAATGTGGGGGACAGTCAATGGTTCTTATCCCCAAGAGCAGCCCTGAAGTTGTTCTAATGTATTACACTTCACCCCTGAGCTTCCTATGGTAATGAAAAGCTCCTGTCCGTTCCCCATATGCAAGAACAGAACAGATTTCTAAACTGCCAGGTCTTTCTCCAGCACTCATCCAAAGAATGCTTTAATGAAACTATTCTCACATGGGACTGCCTTATCATTACTATTAGACAGCAGGACACATCTCTGAAGAAGGGCTGTAATATACACCCTGCATGTTTTTGTGCCTTGCTCCAGGCAGTAAATAGCAATGGAAAATGCCAGGGGAAATCCTGCTCTCATGGGAATTCCTGCTAGTCTGGAGCCTGATCAGTGGATTCCCTGGGCTCCCCACGAAGTCTGTGCTTTTATATTTCGGAGCCTGTGAGGACAGAGATAACAGAGTGGAGAGAAATCTGGAATTTGGGATTGCCAGGAATGAACTGGGGTCAGAGAACTAGCCCAGAGAAAGGACTAGAATATAAATGACCCAAGCCTGAGGGTGACCATGACAATAGAGAGCCACCTCCAGATGCACCTTCTCCCTCAGCTTCCCCACAACACTCAGACTCTGCGACATTACTGTGATCAGCCTGGCTGAGCTGGTCGCTCTGAAGAGGAAACAGCAGGGACATCAATGGACATGTAACACTACTTGATTGTACACCTGATCCCACCAGCCAACCAACACACCCGTCAGGTCTTTGTTCTCAATGACTTTTTCGAAACACCGCAGAGCACTAAGTATAACTATTACCTGATCTTGAATTTGGCAGAATTGTCTTTTAGAAACAAGCCAGTAAACTTCATCTTCACTTCTCCCTTTTTGTTTGTTCTGCTGTTTCCAATCACTGCTTTGCTCCTACCTTCCATCAAGCTCCCTCTTTGCACCTTGTTTTCTCCATGTGTATAATTCACTTAACATCAGATACATTATTTTATGCTATATATGTTTTCAAGACTTTTGCAGTATAAACACATCTTGTCAGTAAGTTGAATTTACTGGCAATTCATTTACAATCTGACCCTGGAGTAAGCACTTTATTTATTTTTTTTTCCAAGTTAAAATGGTTTGGGTTTTATATAGCAAATATTCTGTGTTGACTGCTTTTCAAACTGCCAGCCATCTGTCCATTATTAGCATCAGACCCTGACAACAGGAATATTTTGCTCATTAAATCATTGTTGAGAAAAGTGCTTAGGTTTTATCATTAAGAAAAAAGAAAGGCTTTTCATGTTATGAATGGTTCTCAGGAGATATGAGCTACCATTTAAAGCCAAAGCTAATAGGGTCCTCAGAAATCACCCTGTTTCATGTTTCCAGCTTCAAAACCAAAGGAATGCAGGCCTGGAAAAGACCTGCTGGATCATCAAGTCTACTTCTCACAGCACCACACAGTACAGTTCCTACAGGCTTGGCTCATGTTTGGTTTCTACATATCAATTGGCAGCAGATGATTACTGTCATACAGGCTCCCGAAGTTCAACATACCAGCCTATAGTCAAAAGGAATTGCAGATGCTCCATACAACTGAATGGTAGAGTCACTAATTTGTTTAAATACATCTCCAAAGTTTGAAAATAGTAGTGTAGCCAATGCTAAATACTGGACCTATCTCAGGTCTGACGTGGAGGATGTCACCCACAAAACTAAGCTGCCAGTTACATTCTCCCTGCCCTCATGACAAAGGTGCCACATTTTGGCTCCTTGGCAAAGCAATGAGTCCAGGAGCATTCCTTCTGGAACAAAACTTCATGGGGTAGCTAAACTCTCTTTCAAAGAGGTGGCATCCCTCCAGACAGGCCCCGAACCTTGCAATATAAACTCAGCAGCAGCCTTTTGCAGCCAGTAAAACTGGTATTTAAGAGGAAACATGTAAGCACTTTTACTGCTTGTGCAGAGGAGCAGTCAATGGATCTCCTGTTCCTGCATGTATACTGTGAACCAGGACAGGTAATTAAAAGCAATGTCAACTTCTGTGAGATGGTGAATACTCTGACCTCACGTAGCAAATCAGCACATTGTTTTCACATACCTGTCTCCACTCATCAACCAACCCACCTGTAAAGACTTTTCTCTTAGTGACTTTTTCAGAACAATGCAGACCACTCGATATTACTATAATAGCAACCTTCAGGTGACAGCTCAGAGAGACAAAAAGAGACCCATATAAGTCTTATTTTTGAGAATGCGTCTTTTAATACAAGGATAGTAAATAACTGAAGGAAGAAGCCAGCAATGCAGACTAAATGCAATGCTGGTTTTGCATCCAGTTGCTGTTCAGAGAAGCAATCCCACCTCCAAGTTATTAATAGTAGCAAAGTTTAATAATAACAATAATAAGAAAAGACATCTGGATGAAATCAGAAGGGAGCAGAACCACATGGTCACAGGGAACCCAGGCATGTCCCAGGCTCACTCACGTATTTTAGTACAGAAAAGCCAGAGTATTTCATTGAGAGGGGAGGAGGAAACCAGCCAGAAAGCACTTGAAACCTGGAGCTCTGCTACTTTTAAACTAAACATCAGTACATTTCTGCTTATCTCTTTACCCCTGCAAAGACAGCTTTTGCTGAATATCCAAATGTTAATGGAACAAAACCACAGGGAAGGCAGCCAAGCCAAGTATCCCTGCCCAGAACTAGCTTTTCTCCTTGATTGCTCCCTTTTTTCATTTGTCCAATGTTTCCCAGCCTGTCTCTTTCTCCTTATTATGTAGAGATCATCCCGACATCCTTCTAATTCGTCTTGACTTGTACAGCAGTCTCCCCCAGTCCTAGGTGCCTCCAAACGCATGTGTTTTGCAGTGATTAGACAGTGCAGATAACAATAGCTTCTCACATACAAATCCCAATATGGATGGTCCTTGGCAGGGAAAGGCAGCTGCCTGCATTGCTCTGCCCTTGAAGGGGAGGATGAGTCAAGATGGAGTAGCTCAGTCACTGGGACAACACCAACTTTCTCAGCTGTCCATGAGCCAAGACATCCTTTTTGGACACAAGAGTGATAAAGGTAGCTCCATCCTGCACTGTCTTTTCTCCACTTGTCAATTAAGTCCAGCAGATAAACACCATTGCTGTTTAGGAAGGCAAAACCCACCAAGGTTGCCAGCCAAACATATCACACAGTATCGCTTGAGGAAGGCACCTTCTTTGTACCTGCACAGGGAGAGTGACCTGAAGGGGAGGTGTTCCCAGCTCTGCCCTCCCTGGCTTGCCTGAGGGGAAGGCATCCTGTTACCCTGAGATTTTGCTGAACTTGTCCAGTATCATACACCTTTGTGGAAGAATCTGAGAGAGCCCAGTGGCTTTCTGAAGTGGTGCATTGACTGCTGCTTTAACAGCAAACTCAAAAATGATGTTAAGGCAAGTCTTTCCTGTACTCACTCAGCACAGTGGGCTTTGCACACTGAGAAAACTGTCCAGAAATAAGTTTTTTCTGATTACCAGACCCTCACTCTAACAGGTGCCTTTCTTTCACATATTAGGAGACAAAAGCAGGTTTGTTCAGCTTCTCCTATGAGTGCGTAGTTCCAGCTGGGATGAGCTGTGGGCTGAGGTGATCATATCCTCTTTAGGCTGATATGCACAAATGCATACAGGCATGAACTGAGGCTCTTGTCATTTCTACTGAAGGCTGCAACAGAGCATGAAAAATTCAAGATCCATGGGACCAGAAAGAAGGAGCAAAAGCTCTGGGGATGAGTACCCTTTGGCAGGAAAGGCCCATCTGTGCTCCAGAGACTGTTTAAACATTTTTATATAAAGATGATTTCCCCCACACTAAAGTGTTTTCCAGACTCCAGAGTTGCCCTACTAAGCCTGAGCATCAGCTTCTCCCAGGGTGTGTCAAAACCAAAGCCTCTGGGAGCCAAGATAGAACACCTCATTCAGCTGCAGCCCTCCCTCAGCTCTCACTGCAGGGAAAAAGCAGTTCTCTCCAGGAGCTACAGGATGGAGAAAAACTTGTGGACAATGATGCAGAGGAAGGCACATGACCTGGGAATAATCTCAGGGTGGAGTAGGGAAGGCTTCATTGCAGAAAGAACCATGGGAGCACGAAAATGCTTGAGCTCCATCCATCTTTGCTCCTGCCACCTCTCAGGTCTCTCTGTGTAGTGCCATACAGAGGGGATCTGCTCTGCAATGATCCCAACCAGCTGGCCTCCACCCAACCAGTGTCACAGTAGCTGTCAAAGTATTCATCCAAATGATCAAAAGGAGAACTTATCACTGCACAACCCACCTAACATCATTTGGTTTAGCTGAGGTGAAGCAGAGAACTCATGTCAATGTTTCTGTGGAAAGTCCATGTGTGTCAATCGCATGGTCCCAAGCAGGCAGGCAAGAACTGGTGCAGTCGGCTTTGCACCCCATTGAACTGAGCACAGGGCTCAACTTTGCTCCCCCAGAGCCTCATCTCAAATGATCATATTGTACTTTGCAGGTAGGATGAGAGATTTTCCTGGGGAAAGGTAGTGCTGAAATCCCCTCAGCTCAGTAGAAAATCTGGAGCCACTGTAATGGTTTAGGGCCCTGTTGCAGGCTGGAAACCCTGTGTGCCGGGTTCTGCAGAGACATAGAAGGAATCAGTGTCCTTTCCCCTGTAGAGAGAGCAAGAGTATGTGGCTGCACACAGGTAGCACACAAGGTCAAGCTAGGAAAGCAAGTAAAGACCTACCAAAGTGTAAGAACTCGGGCCTGCCCAAGAGGAGAGAAAAGAAATTGCTTTGACATAGCAGAGAAGCAAGCAAGTCCTTCATGCTGGAAAGCATATTTGAGAACCCAAAAAGACTGCAGAGGGGGAAATCCTCAAGAGAGGAGAATAGCACAACAGCCCTCTGATAGTACACAGCTCTTCTAGGTTTACAGGGCAGCCTCTGTCCCTAATGGATAAGTGTTTCCTCCATTCTCTTAAATATAGCAGTTTACATATCCCTTCACAGCTGGTAGCTCAGGAGCTAAAAATCTCTAGTGTTGCCTCCTTGCAGACTGCAGTTTTACCATCACGCGAGTGAAAATCTATGAAAACTACCTCTGCCCCACAGCAGCTGGGGATGTGCTGTGCCTCCACACTGCCCCTAGAAGCACCCTGATCAATCAGCCCAAACACACTTGGCTGCCATTCACCTCCAGCAATGGCATGTCAGAGAGCTGGGAAACCAGACCTGACTGTCATCGGGCTTTGCAGACCCTGTATACAGACCCTCATGATCCAGGTCAAAGACTAATGTATCCACCAATAGTCAAGCTACCTGGGAATGCTCCGTTCCTTACACTACACTGACATGCTGGTCAGTGGACTTTCTCCAGCAACTATGTCTGGGTAGACAAAATTTAGGTGGGAGGGTGTATGCTTCAAAGAGACATCCTCTTTCTCAAGTATGGGAGAGTTGACTGTTCCCCACATGATCTGATCCAGCAGTTGATCAGCACATCATGGGAAAGCTGGAGACCGGCTCCAGTGCAGACGTGCAAGCAAAAATAAGGATTTATGGTGCAGCAGACAGGAGGTGATTACAGTTTTGTCTCAATAGTTACCTGGGGACTAACAACTTTACACAGATGAAATGGTGAGACTATTAAAGCTGATTTACTGAAAATACTCCAGTAGTCCTCTGACAGCTGGACAGACAGGGACTTTGCTAGAATTGCTGCTCAGAGCAGTATCTGTCAGCACACTGCCAGGGAAATATGCTACAGGAATGGTGTCTGCTGGTACTTGCAGAGCCTCCTAGAGCAACTTTGCTTGTAGCAAGTGGTTTGTTAGGATGAGAACAAGGAAATCCCTTTTCCTTCACTTAATATCATCTTCCTGCTTTCCCAATTTTTTAATAAATTCCATAATCATCTGCTAAATAAATGCACAGCCTATGAAGAAGCATTATTTGTGTGAAACTGGGAAGGAGTATGAAAATGAGGGAGTTATACTAGGAGGCTGCACAAGAAGAAATCTGGTGACACACAGAAAGGGGTATCTCAACAACCTGGATTTTTCCTGGGGGCAGATACTCACTATGAACTTTCAGTGGGCAAGGGAAACAAAAGCCACAAAGTTGCAGATCTAGATGGAGTTATCACAAACCACAGGCTCTAAGTCTCTTATGACTGAGAGAATGCCTCTGCAGTAACTTCTTCCCAAATAGCAAATGAAGCTTTTCCCTGAATAGAAATAATATGGAAAACTGATCTCTTTCTGGGCCTGAAATGTCCATACAGCCCTACTACAAATGAGACTAGAAAAGGAAGAACTCTTTGAAGAAATAGCATTAAGGTATGAGCACCCATACTTTTTTACAAGATGTATCTAGTGCTCAACTGCAACATGCAGCTGAAAAATAGCCAATGTTTTAATAATTCAAGACTGAAAATCCACCACAACCAGAAGCTATTTAAATGATCACATGGCAGTTGGTTGGAAGTGAAAAATAAATTTTTGTTGTAAATCTCAACCATTTTTCTAGTCCCTGCTGAACAAATATCTCTGTCCTAAGTTTCTGAATATCAGCCAAAAGAACTCACTTCTAAACTCTGCAAAGGATCACAAATTGGAAGAGGCTGCCACTCCTTGGAAAGGCAGAATCAGAACAAAAAATTACCTTGATAATTGGAGAGATAGTCGTAACCAACATGAAATCTACTAAATTAAAGTACAAAGCAATACTATTATAGGGAGAAATTAAGTGTGGAGACAGAGGAGAGAATGCTTAGCTATGCAGTAACTGAGCAGGCAACTGCACAGCATAAACTGATAAAGTCATAAACTCAATGAATTAACACTGTGATGCCACTGCAAATATGACAAATTTCTTTCTAAGATGTACTATCACAAGTGTTATGTGTATATAGCACAAGAGTAATGATTTCACTCTTCTGGAATACTGTATTAATTTTGGGGCACCACAATTAAAATTAGATGTAGAGAGCTGGAAAAAGTCCAAAGGACAGTAATAAGAATGATCGAGGTATAGAAAATATGTCCCAGGAAGAGCAGATGAAGGAAGTAGATTTGTTTAGTCTACAAAAGAGAAGACTAAGGAGCGATATAATAGCAATCTTCTCACATTTAAAAGGTCAGGAAGATGATGATTGATTGCTCTCCATGCTCACTAACAGTAAGAGAAGAAATACCAGTTTTACTCAAGGCAAGGTAGATTTAAAGGAGATATTAAGAAAGCTTTCTGACCGTCAGCTTAGTTAAGTATTTCAGCAGGTGATCTAGGGAGGATTTTTATAGGAAGTCAGGCAAACAACCATAAGCACTATCTAGAAATAATTCTTCTGCCTAAGTGCAGAGAGATTTTACTTGCATGTCTGCACTAGAGCCGGTCTGCAGGACCATTCCAGCACTACATGACTATAACAAATCTATGATTTTTCATATTAACATTAGGCCCAGGAAAAACTGAACACCTCTGGCTTCTTCAGCTTTAGAGAGGCTAAACTGATCTTAACAAGGGACAAAATTCCATCCTTGGGTCACCCTCACCTTTCTTTACTTCTGAGTGCAAATCAAATTACTGTATGTGTTTAGCAGATTAAAACTGATAAATACATAACATTCATGTAAATGAATTTGAATGTACACTTTCCTCTATGCTCATCAGATACCATAGCTTGGCCCTGAATACCAAGCTTCCCAGAGCCACTGGACTCCTAATGCTATGTGCAGAGTGAAAGCATGTTTGCAACACTTTGTTATGGTGAGTTATACTTACATTTCTGCAGTCCATTTCTTTGTTCAATAATAAGGATCTTTGCTAAAATTTCTTTCCAGAAAAAATGTTATCCTTTTGGATTCAGTCCTGCTCTGGAAGAACCTGACAGGAATCTGAGTGTCTTCAAATGTTTGGACACCCCCAGCCCCTGGAGCATTCAGGCCCATTAGCAGTCACTAGATATCTAGGTTTCTTGCCCAGCCCTGGAGACACTCCAAAGCGTTTGACAAAGTTTATTAGGCTCCACTGTTCACCTAAAATCTACCTTTACATATTTATTGTGTCACCATAAAAACACTGCATCCCCTGGGGCAAAAAAACAAATAGCAAATAAATTCATAGGTTAAATTTAATTGAGAGGTGTTACCAACAGTAGGGGAGGCAAAGAAAACACAAGTAGATTTCAAGAGATTTTAAAACACACTCCGCGCACACGAGCGAGCAAAGGAAGCAAATTAATTTGTGGAAAATAACCAGAAACAAAGATCTGCTCTAGAAGGGCAGGGGCTGGAAGTGGTAGTGTTGGCAAAGGCTTAGTAGTGGCAGCAAACAGCAGATTGTCTGAGTTTAGACAGCAGGAGCTGTAAGGTGCTGTAAACCGTGGGAAATAGAGCATGTGCTGTTGTTAAGAGTGAAATCCCTCCCTTTTTTATGCCATACCAGTAACAGTCACATAGCTTGGTCCCCTCTCTTGACAGATTCCTCCCTTCACAGTCCAGCAACAAACCATTTGGATACTTGTCTTGGGCATTCCTGTAGAAGAAGAAACTGGTTTCACCTAATACCACTGCTAAACCCATCCTTACTCCCACTTTCCTGAGCAGAAATGACAGACACATTCACTGTACCTCTCAAATCCCAGAGGAGCTCAAACACTTGCAAGAAGTAGTAGGATGAGGCACAGCACCCCTCTGCTGTACATGGGGTGGAAAGGGGTGCCCCTGAATGCAAATGCAGATTCTAGACCCAGCCCCTGAGGACCAATTCCTGATTTCATTCAACTGCTACATGCATGAAGAAAACCTGCCTGACCCTTGCCTTTGCTTCACTGTTGCCTTAATAGTTCCAGCAGCCTTTTCCAATCCCCCTGCCAAAGGCCTTTCAATCTTAGTGCTGCCTGGACTCTGTTCAGAATCCAGACTTGGCACATTGCAAGCACCATAATCAACCATATTAGCAGCAAACTCGGGATTTGTCTTGAAAGAAATAAAAATCATCCCTCCTGGTCTATAATGCTCCTTCACAGCACATGAATGCATGCAAGCGAGATCAAAACACTACTTAGAGGAGCGTATCACCAAAGGAAGAGTCAGAGCAAGACGATTGAAGGGAGCCAACTCAATTTGCAATTGCACCCGAACCAAGAAATAAGCGACATCATTATCAGCAAATTGAAAACAGATCAGGGGCTGAACATTGACCTGAATCGTAATAGGAGTCCAATGCTGCTCACAGAGAGCATGGGTCTGGGGGAGTTCAGAAAGAGTTTGTCATGATGATAGATGTTGTCCCCAGATAGTTATCCTGTGGTATTAAGCTGTTCAGCAAATGCACACAAAGCTTGATAGCCAATGTTCATAAAATTCCTCTCTGTGTTCCAGCAATACATCACCCTTTAGCCATCACAGCCGCAGGGTCCCCCCAGCCCCCCACAAGCAGAAGGGTGTTGTGCCTCCAGGCAGGAAAAGCAGCTAGACAAGCCATCCAGTGTTCCGTTTCCAGGCTACTTGTATGCTGCAGACAGATGTCAGCTGGTGTTACTTGTGGCTCGAGGATGCGGGTCAAAGTCAGGGCTGATTTACCAAAGATGTTCACTGGGTGTTATCAAGAACAAGTGCTTCAAGGCCACAAGTATTTAAATAACTGCCTCAACAGCTTGGGGTAGACAATGCCTGGAATCAGGACATTTTTGAGTGGAGGGTGGGATTCCTCTGCCTGTCACAGATGCTCTGTGATGATATTCAGCAGGGATGTTAATGAAATCCCACCACAGGCCACCCACACCACCTTCCTTCTCTATATGTAGTTCTCCCTCTCCTTCATCCTAGGCAGTTATTGTTCAGGTCGTTGATTGTTTGACAAACACAGAGGTAAGCAAAATATGTTTGAGAATTGGTTTGCGGGTTTTTTTTGGCAGAAAATACTGATTTTCACAACATTATTTATTGATAATTGTTGACATAATGCTATAAATATACATTTCCCCAATTTTCCTAAAATTGAAAACATGGGAAAGCACACCAAAACTTTATCATTTTCCCTTTAGGAAAATGCTTCTTCTACCCAGACCTGCTTCTGCAGATACCAGCTCCACAGCACACAGAATGAGAGGAGGCTAAACAACGACTGCTCAAGGAAATTCAACTCAGCTAAACAACGACTGCTCAAGGAAATTCAACTCAGAATCCCAATCCCATGAGAGAATAAATGTACAACATTTACAGAATGTTACAACAGGCAGTATGTAAGATATCTGAGTCTCTGCAGCACTTCAGGCATCCCACACCTTAATGCCTGTCTGCCTCACCATCCTCCCCAACCCCTGGTGCATGGACCTCATCTTCTCTCAGCCCAAACCTTGATGCAGACCATGCAATCTGTTTCCATTCACAGCCAAGGCTTGCAGAGCTGCCAAATCAGCATTTCCTTGCCAGGTCCATACATTCTCATCCCGAAGGAAAGTGGAAGCTGTAGATTACAGTTCCCACAAAATAAAATCTCTGGATTGTATTCATCTTAGGGGCTGCTTCAGAAAACAGTGACTGAGAGAAGGCATCCCTTGCCATGCTGTAGGGTGTCTATGGGGGCTGATCTGGAAATGATGTGACCCACAGGGACCCTAGGGCTCAGCCCAGCTGCCCTTGGAGACCTCATGTAACAAACATGGCAGAGCCTGTGCACTACCACTGTGCTAGCACAACCTCTTGATTTGCAGGTGTCGCCCAAACCAGGGCTCCCATAGCATTGCTACATCAGAAGATACCTTAATGCCTGCAACAATAACTGCCTCTGGCCTACCTGATTTGTCACATCCACGCTTGAACAACTACACATCTCCACATCCTGTGGCATCACTGAGCTGTGAGGGCAAAATTACTGCATGGAATAGGGTATTTAACACAAGTTAACTCATTAACCCAGAGCATATAAAGAACATTTCTTAGACCCACCTCCCAGTCTCATCAGCACTTGGCAAACACTCCAACTGTCAGTGAGAAGTCACAAATAGTCCCACAGTCTCAGAACCAATTTCTTCCTTTGTCCTCAAAAAAATTCTTGTTACCTTCGCAATTCAATCAGAAGTCCCAGAAATCCTGAATTCTGACATTATGCATCTCAGTCTAAAGAGGCTGGGTGCATAACTCCTTTGGGCAGCTCTGGAAACCCAGGTTCCTCTGCAAGAGGGGCACTTCTCTAGCGAAGGGAGAAAAGGCTGATGTCATCCAGGCAGCTCTGAACATCAGGAGTTCTGGATTCAGTTCCTGACAGTTTGTTTTTCCTTCTCCTGTTGTACTCAAGCACTCTTTAGTTTAGCTTGAGTGACAGTTCCTGTCTCAAAGGTGGTTGGGGAGCAGTCAGCAGCAACCCAGTAACAGCACACCTTCCTCTTGCTGATAAGAGAGCATAAGGGAATTAGGCTGTGAAGCACCCGCCCTGGAGAAGGAATGCAGGTAGCCTGCAATGGATCAAGACCAGCTTTTTCACTCTCCCCTTCCTCCCCCAAAATATCATGATCAGTGAAATAGCAAAACCCTCCTTTGGTGGTGTTACTCATTTGACAGATGGGTTTTGCCATTCTGGCTAGAACAGCACACACTCACAACTTACGCACATAACACTGCCTGTCTACCTACCATATTTCCTTAGCCAGATGGGAAACCAATTACCACAGGGGATGTCCCTCTATGCTCTGGGTTTGGGAAGCTCACTTAAGAATCAACTCACTTCAAAAAGTAGCTTATTTTCCCTGCTATGATTTTCAGAGCTAAATTCAGCACCTATCTAAGGGCAAAAGGCATGTGGCCACAATATAAGACAGTCTGGAGCACCTTTGGCCCTGGGTGGCACAATGATGGCTCTGAGGGCACCAGAACAGAGCACCCCAGCCCCATACCAGCTGATGGATGGTTAGAGAGTACCAGGGAAGATTTAGAGCCAGGCCTCATGGTCTGTAAAACAAAATGCTTCAACAGTAGGCTTAGCACTTTTAATTTGGAAAACACTGAACATAGCAACTCTGGAAAGGAGAAGGCTTAATTTCTAACTCCCATGAAACAGAACAGCCTTGACACTGCAACAGTCTTTCCTGAGCTGCTGAATTTTTCATCTAGCCATGTACTAGGGAAGTGGTTCAAGGCCAAAGAGAGTCAGGGACTCCTGTTTCCTCTTCCAAACATGTTTTTATTAATGTGGGCAGGACCCTGCAGAGCACCATGGCCTTGGGTGAGCACTTCCAACAGTAGTAGCTGCATAAACAGCCAAGTCAGTTTTACATGAGTGACTGCAGGCACTACTTTATAGCAGAATATAGGAGGGTAGAACACATGCATGGCACCTTTGTGCATTTCCCAAAGCAATTGTCCCAAACAGCTGCACATGGGAGGCAATCCCCAATCAAGTGGGACAGATGCTGGACCCCAATGCAGGACAAGGTGTGGCGGAAAAGCTCTGAAGCTTTCACTAAACATACATTTAGGCACCTGATTTTTGGTCATTAAAGTACTTACATGCTACAGTGCCAGTGTATGACTCAGACAGAGTGTTTGGCAGAAATGAAAGAGTTTTAGGGATGAAAAATTCAAGATGATCTTTCAAAAAAAGCTGGAGAAAATACACCACTTACTGCCACAGCCCAGCTGCTCTATTTCCTTATCAGCAAGCAAAGCTGCTTTGTAAGTATTGAAGGCTCTTTCATACCCCTGGAATATGTTTGTTCGGGACATATGCTGGCAAGAAGGTAACCATTTCCCCACCCCTTTTATAAATATTTACATTTTTTCACTTTTCTCTCTTCCTTCCTAAACTTACCATTGAAATTGCAGGGAATGTATGGAAAATCGGACATAACATTATTGAAAGCTAACTCCAAAACATTCGCATCACTGTTTCTTTCACATATGCCTGTATTTTGGAGTCCACTCCAAAGCACACAAGCAGTGCACTCCAGAGGGAGTTCATCCCATAAGTAGTAGGATTAACTCACAAAATGTTGCCTCCAGATCCAGCATCCTCTAATGGTGATATTTCCAAAAGCACAATCAGACCACAGCAACATTTCCAGCCAAGCAGAGATGAAGTAACAGACTTGGTCTGGTGCTGTTTGGCTTCAGTAACTACCAATAAAAACCAAGAATGCAGAATGGTCACAGGCCTGCTGATAATTTTGGATGTTTCAATTTGTGAAACAAGCTCCACATTTCTGTCATGCCTAGCCATGGAACAACAAACAGACTGATCTAATTTCACTGCTGCTTGGCCTGTCAGTTTGATTTGTTCTCAGGTGTTATAGGTTACATACTGCTTAATGGAGACATTCAGCAAAGCAGAAACCCAGAGTACTCCATGAGCTAATGACAGCTTCCTCAGGATTGAAGTCTCATGGCAGTTGCAAGCTTTTCCTGGAGCAGCAGCATGGTTTCTTCTGAGCCCTCTTTTTCTTTTTTTGGTGGGGGGTAAGTTTAATGCCTAATGAGTTCAGCTCCCTGAAGTTCTGCCCCTTGCTCAAAGCATTAACAAGGTCTTGGCCCTCTCTTCAGGCACTTATGTTCACAGTGCCTATTGGAATATTGCTGCCTTTGAGAACTGTGCCTTCTTGGTAAATTTGGATTAATTTAATTGCCACAGTAAAAACACAGGACAAGAGAAATCAAAAGAAACTCATACGTGTATAAATGGATAAACTGCACAACCTTTGTTTCCTTAGGAAACTGGAGTGAAAAGATTCACAGAAAAGAGTGGAAGTTACTGAGAATAAGGATGAGACTAGAAAAAAATCACAGCCAACATGAGCAGCCAACACATCACCCAGTGAATAAAGGCAGTGCATGTGTTTTCTACATTTCAGCTGAGTCTGGTGGGGTGTTCTACTCTTTGCAGAACAGATTCAACTTTAATTCATTGCTTGACATTATTTTTATTGTTAACATGGATGGCCCTGGAAACAAAAGGGTTTAAATTACAAAAAAAAAAAAAAAAAGAACAAAAAAACCACCAAAAAAAGGTTCACAGACTGAACTGGCTTTGTGAACCTATAAAACAGTTTGCAAGGTTCATAAAACCTCAAAAGCCAGAAAATCCTCCACCCTTGATTTCCTCCTTACTTCAGCTCCAGTCTCACTTCACTCACTGCAGGATGTTATGAGCTCCCTCTTCTAACGGACTGTAACTTCTGCACCTAGAGGTGATTACATTGCCTACACTCTTTCTTGACATCTCCCCTGGATGCCTGCACTTGAGCAGAATTCCCCATGACCCTAGTCCTCCTGTTTGCTGGCCAACCATGAATGAGCACTGGTGGGGTTGCTTGGTTTTGCTCTGCTGCCAAGCAATTGTTTGCATAACAGTATATAAGTCCCTATTGCATCATTCTCTACTTTTCTTTTACATTCTGCTGAATGAAGAAAAATCTTATTCAGATCCTGGGCAAGAGTAGTTCATCCTCTCTGCAGCACCCCCAGCTGGGTACCAAGTGATTCGGAGGAAATAGGAAAGCTTTATATTTTAATCCATTTGGCAAGCCTGAAGCAGCCTCCACCTCCTAAGGGCCACATTATCTGCCCAAAAATATTTTCAGAGGGAAATAATTGCCACTTGAATACAGCCTTTGAGAATACTTCCAGAGCCCTGAATTCCTGGTAGATCCCATGATGCAGGTCCATACCTCCCATTGCCTTTGTAGGCAGTAGTTGTCATCTCAGGCTGCTGCCAAACCCCAAGCAGCTGGTTTCAAACCTCTCATAGGAAACATGGTGGAGTCACTGCATTGAAAATGCCCTTATCAATTTTTTCTCCCTGACATCACCACAAAGGCAGATGAGGTCTGGAGGATGCAAAGAGCAGAGGGTTTGGACACACAGTGAATACATATATATATATATTACAATTTCAGGGGCCCATGCCCACAGCCTTCTCAATCTACTTGTAAAAAGGCTTCAACTGAAGGCTAAGCTTTGCTTTACCCTTCATGTAAATCTGAATGGTGCCCAATCAGAGAAATTCTGGGTGGAGAGGACCCATCTGCACATGGTGCTTTGTGTCAGCATAGCAGTAAAGGCAACAGCAGTTGATCTGGTGTCTCTCTTACTCATCCTGATAAATACAGCAACTGCTGTCTCAACAGGCCCAGAGCAGCTCTCCCGCTATGTTTTGCTGTGAAAATAAGAGACAGAATATGTTTCCAACATTACTCTTTCAAGAACATTGCTAGACACAGACCACAGAATTTGATCCTGTCTATGGCAACCACTGAAAACATTCTCAATGGCCATCATCAGTGATTGCTGCAGCTTAGGAAGAGGACACTGGTCACCTTTGAGCAGTGTTCATGCATGGGGCATGTGTTGTGCAGATACATTAGAAACACAGCCCCTGAGCCCAGCTTCTCCTCTTGAGGGCAATCTCGACTGACAGGGGAATTCAAGCACTCCTGCCTCAGCCCTCCACACTGTTTTAACATCTCCACAGACTGCAAAGGAAGCCTGTAAGGTAATGCTATGAGGAGGTACACAGAAAAAAGGCTGACTCACCAATGAGAATGTCCAGCCCAGACTGAGAATGTCAAAGGGAAAACAATGAAAAATGAGAATAAAATACCTCCCACCTAATGCCAATAAAATGGACCTACAACCCTTGAACACAAGCAGGACTGCAAACTTCCCCTAACTATCCAAAATAAAACCAAGATCTTATTAATTTCATTAAAATAAGAAAAATACACACATTGTTATGAAGAAGTTAACTGGGAAAAAAAAGTTTCAGGTCAAATAGCAAAAGGTTAGCAAAGATACTGACAACTGAAAAATGTCTCTTATAGCAGAAGCTGTGCCATCCATAGAAAACCCATGCTGCTGGGTCTGCAACCTGTAACATGGTGCAGCATTTTGCCCCCTGCCCAGGGGTAACCACTGCTTCTGGGGGAGCCCACCCTGTATCTACCGTGCACAGAGTGGGTACTCATTGCTGGAAGCAGAAGACAAAGGCACAGAACTTGAAGTTTTCTACACAGCAGAAAGCTACAAAGACTTTTTTGAAATAAAGCTTTACGTATGTGCTATGCAGCTATTGTTTAGAACACGATGGAAATAATAAATCAAAAACATTACAGTAAACACTTGGTAATCGGTCTTGATGAACAGAAGCACAATTTTAACTGGGATTTAATTGATGTGTTAGTCATTTAGTGAATATACATCTTGCATTAATAGTGGTGTTTCCTTTTCCCACAAAGCACATTCAGTATTCCTCAAAAGACAAACAAATGCTTCTAAGTCTCTTGAAGAAGATCCAGAATCCTTCATGCACAGCAGCTCCCATTGTGCCTGCAAAAGACCCTGAGCTGTTTGAAACATGGTACTAATCACAAACACTGCCAGCAGTCACAGACCTTTATCCAAATACAGAATTTTAAGTCACCGAAACAAATGAGTTACTTATGGAAAAGGAACCCCCCATTTTGCGACCACCACATCCAAATAGGCACAGACTCTCTGTAAACCAATATGGATAAGTGGCTGCAATTTCCCTAAGTTGCCTTTAAAACATGGTCTTTATTTTCAGTTCAGCCAGAAATGACCTTATCTGACTTCAGTTTTAGTCTCTCCTCGTCAGTCTGCAAATTATTATTCTGTAACAGGCAGGAGGACCTCACTCATATTACCAGTATGCTATAGCCAATGCACTCTTTCTTGGAAAAGAACAAGGCTGCCAGTCTAGGGCTAGAGCCTGAGAGTACTCAGTGAGTTACATTCATTCCATAGCAAGAAGAACACAGAAAAAATAAACACTTCTCAAGTCTATGACTAACTGAAGCTGTAAATTTCAAACACTTATTACAGAGTCATAGCTTAGTAAAACAACATGGGATGTGTTACATATCAGAGGGTAGGTAACCTCTAAAGAAGGACTTGTGCTCTGGGGAAAGTTTTAAAACAGAACAGGATGAAGTTTATGTGTCTTTTTCATGTGGTTCTTATAATTAACCAAGCTGTCACAGAAAATCATCCTAGAGGTCTGGATTCAGTCCAGCCTTCTCCAACACACATCCCATCATCCTTTCCACTACAGATGTATCCATACCATGTTTGTTAAATAATTAGAACTGGTGGTCAAATTTTAAACATTTTTTTTTCCAGTCCCTCTGCTTACAAATTTCCTCTAGGCAGATTGTGGGGATCTACCTCTTTTTTTTTTCCATTTAATGGAGCCAAACATAACTTTTCCCAAGGAACCAAAACACCAGGTGATTACCAAACTGTTCTTAACACATGTCTACCCACTATTAGAACTTACTGCTGAGCCTTCGTGTTTGGTCATTTAAGGCAAACGGCACGATTTCTTATCACTGACTACATGACCTTACTTGATCTAAACACCTTTGTTCCAAAGTTAAGCAGCAGAACAAAAATCTGTTTCTTGGCCAAACGCACATTGGCCACAGGCTCAAAAATCACTCCCCATTAATAATGTAAATCTTCCCATTTGCAACAAATTGCAAAACACCAAAGGGAA
Organism: Melopsittacus undulatus; assembly: GCF_012275295.1. Classification (NCBI taxonomy): domain Eukaryota; kingdom Metazoa; phylum Chordata; class Aves; order Psittaciformes; family Psittaculidae; genus Melopsittacus; species Melopsittacus undulatus. The sequence continues at coordinate 93,510,317 of NC_047530.1, forward strand.
ACTACACAAAGGGACCAGGTGGTAACTTAGCTTCTGATTCAACAAACTACTTGCGAACAGGTTTCAGCTTTACAAACACTTCTCCATACAGTCATAAAAGGCAGCCACAGGGGTCCCTATATTTTTGTGCAAGATATTTAGGTGTTCAGACTTGGACCCTGGATTGTTCCACTATGAAGATCCTCATGAAGAGAACCTGCACATTAGAAGGAGGCTGAGGACAATCCTGAGTCTGAGAAAGTTTAGCTCTCTATATTAGGGATTGTTCACCAAAGGTCATAGTTAATCATGTCCGAAACATTTTCAGGTATCTCAATTATAAGAGCACCTGGGATAAAAACATACATCAAGAGAAACATTGCACACATTTTCTTCATTTTCTTCTGCTCCCTACATTGGATTTCTCAGGTTCAATCAGTGGGAAAATCTGTCTGGGTGGAGAAAGATGTAAACACATATGTTAATCCATGTAAATATCTGGAAAATGCCTACTCTGTATATGAAGTTAGCAACTGAGATGCAGCCAGTGACTTCACCATTTGCAAGCAAGAGAACAACATAAATTTACTATCCATTGCTATCTTGATATATATAATGGAACACCAAGATATTTGTAACTTTGTATTAGCCAATGGTTCAGCTGAGTTGTATTAATAAGATCTTAAAATAACAGGCTGATGATGGTTATAGCCACTGCTCAGCATGCTCAGTTTGCTGCAGAAGACAACTGTACCTCCAGCTTTAGTTGTAGTGTATAATTGTGGAAACAAGACAGGAAAGATTCACCTTGTTCATGAGTCTGGTTGTTGCCTTCCTATACACTGACAGAGCTATTTATTTTGATTAGACAGAGTAGTTTGAAAGAGCAGCTAACACCCATGCTCTCATTCTTCATTTTGGTTTTTATTCATATTGGCAGCTGTAGATGCTCAGTGTGTTCTCCAGGTATTCACATGGAAGTGACTGAGACATGCCAAATTTACCAGCAGCTTCTCATTAGGGCCTCTTCCTTGATTGTGACATCTGGTGAGTTTGATGACAATAACAGAAGAAAAATGTGAAGCTCAGTCATTTGGAAATGACTTAAGTGGAGGTCATTTTGCACAGTATGATGCTGAAATGTTAGGGATGATTGAGGCCAGATTTATAGCTCAAGCAGTCTTGCATCTGCATTTCATTTGTGAACAACCAATACAAAAGAACACCTTTAAAAAAAATCTTAATCATTTCCCAACTGACCAAGAGCTCTGAATATTCTGTCAGCAATATAATCTAGACCACAAAGTTGTTCTTGTTGAAAGGAATTTCCAGAGTATTGTTATATGGCTAGTCCAGTAAATTTGTACTAGTCAAGACTGTCAGTATCCTAATTTTGACTCTACAGAATGATCTTTGACCACTGGCCAGTCAGAGAGATTCCTGTAATACTCCTGGAAAGGACAAGGAGACCATTCACAAGCTTTTGGCTATGAAGGACTCATATCTGCCCTTGTTCAATAACTGTCATTCTGCAGATTGGCCTGCCATAGTTTCTCCCCCAGTACTGTCCACAGGTCGGCATGGGAGAGAATCATGCAGAAATAGAGGAAGACCTGAGAACTTGGGGGCTAGGTTGTTACCTAGTTAACTACATTTCCTTTCATTTGCAGTGATGCTATCAGAGTACCAGATAGTTGAGGAATGTCTGATCAGTTTATGGCACAGAGAGCACAATCTGAGCTTAAACTCTGCTTGATGTTACCCAAATATTCTCCTTGCATAACAGATTAGAAGGCTCAGTCAAAACTATTCTATATAACACAGGTAATACGTTCTATGTAGCACACTGTCACACACAATCAACCAACAATGGTCCAACGAGCTCAGGTTTATGAAATAAATGAAACCATTTTATCAAGCCAGACAGTGTATAATGCACAGGCATGTATTGCTTTACAGTGAAAGTTAAACTCTTAATCAAGTGCCTAATCACTGAGCACTTAGCCACAAGACACAAAGATGTACTTAAATGTCTCTCATGTCCTTAGAAGGACAAAAATAATAGCTCTTGCCTGATGATGCAACTCTCCTTCTTGCATACCATGTAAGGCAAGGTGATAAGACAAAAGTTTTACCCAAGATACAGTAGATAAGTAAGCAGGGTGGAGACATTTCTAAAGCAGTTGAGGAATCATTGCCAACAAAAGGAGGTTTTCATGTTTTCTGCATGCATTTGAAGTCCATGGTTGGGTCATAAACCAACATACCCTGATTAACTTCAAAATCCCTATCTGCCAGTGTTACGACCTTTGAGCTAGGAATCATCTTTGTTACCTGTTTGCCAGACCCTCCCACATGCTGGTGGAGAAACTTAATGAGTTTTGGTAGAAAACTTACAGGTTTTTCTGATGGGTTGCTGTACTCCCAGAACTATCCTTCTCCCCACTAACAAAGTCCAACACTGCATTTGCAAGAAGCTATTGGAAATTATGAGATTCCAGCTATCACCCCTTCTCGCTGTCTTTTTCCTCTGCTATAGGCAGGAAGGCAGAATACATTGACTGCAGTGATGAAAATTCAACAGACTGGGGAAGGAGGGTTCTTTGAACAGTTGCCTATTGCTTTTAAAGTAAATGGGTTCCTCTCTGGTGAGGTACAAAGTGCATATAGCTCCCTTGAAGCTACCGATATCTATTATGGCACCTTTGGGCACCAAAAAGGAATAGCGCACTACACAGCTTTCCAAAAACAAGATTAAACATGTAACATCCTATACTTGACTGCCATGAAAAGAGATTTTTCTTCACACAATGTGAGGGACATTAAATGCGTATCTTAATAGGCACTTAAAAATGTGGACCCATGAATTGGCAGTGATAGGACACACTTGGTAAGTCTTATGCAAATAAAACAAGTGGAAAACAACAATCAATCCCAAATAAGGCAAAACAGCCTCCTCTTCCTTGCAACAAGGCTAAAGGGATCTCCCCTGTTCTGAAACATGCAAAGAGGAACAAAGTCACAGTCTGTAAAAACAAGCTTGATGTATCTCAAAGATCTTGTGAGCTAGTAATATTTGTAAGGCACTTCAAAGATAAGTGGCACTCTTATAACACTACAAATGCCTGCTTGAATCACAACTTGCAGTTACACATGCTGAATGCAATGAACAGAATAGCTAAGCAGGAGCCTGATCTCATCTTGCCAGCCTGACTCTGCTCACTGAGATTAATGCCTCCCTGTTGTCCTCATGAATCTTTCTGGGACAGTATCCAAGTCTAAAGAGAAGTTCTCAAGTCTGTACCTGTGACAGACTGCACCACCAGCAAACACTCATACGCAGAGCTGATCTTGCAGGGAGAGGGACATCTTAGCTATGGACATCAGTATTGATGAGCTGCAGCCACAAACATCTAGCTGAACTGATTCACTCTGTTTGGTCTCCAAACAATATATTAATTATTCAGGACTGCTTGTGTGAGACATCATTTCCCATTTAGGCCATGATCCAGTGAAGCACACAGACCTACTTAAAATTAAACTTCAAGGCAGACCCCTAGAGTCAATAGCTGGTCTCCTATGATTGAAATTAGAATAGAAGTGCTTTGCTGAATCAATGGTGATTAGAGAGAAAGCAACAGCCTGCAGTAAAGGCAAAGGCCTCAAAAAGACACTAGGTTTTGGAAAACAACTATTAGCAAACATGAAAAATTACAATGTCAAGATACACAAAATTATTATCTATACACAAAACTGCAATATGAGCCCTGTATAACTATGAATAAAAAGCTTTGTGAAACTGGCAGTTTTTCAACACTTAGATGCATGTGAACAAGTTGAAACATAAATCAAAGATATAAGCCAGGAGTCCTCATCACTATTGCTAATAGTCTTTTTAGAATCTGGACTGGACAACACCTTTCAAATTAAGGATATTTCCATAACAAACACTATTTATTTTCTTCTACTTCCCTATTGGCAAAGACAACAACTGACAATTCATTTTTCCACTGGTTTCAAGTTTTCTGGCTGCCCTTTCTGATTGTAACAATCAGTGGAAAACATTTATTTGTTTGGAAGTACTCTCCTGGGAGACTGATAAAAGCTATTCTTCAGAAACCTGAAGCATAGGCCAAATTTGAGAAGAAATTACCTTGGTGTTGCCAAGTCTTTTAATCTTTATCCTACCTCTTCAACATGCAGGGCTTTTTGTCCAGAGTGTTAAAAATAAATGGGAATCTTGGATTGGTTTTAGCCTCACTACTTACTGAAAGAAAAGTTGTGAAAGCACCTGACCAGCTCTACCCCAGTCTGCTCCCTCACCCCAGGCAGCAGCAGCATAGGGGCAGCCAAGAGGCAAGGATACTCCAGATGGGAAAGATGAGATAGGTTTGCATCAGTGCAGACTTGGACCATGGTCATTGTCACTGAACAGCCTGGGTGCTGGTCACACTACAAAGAGCCAAGATTTGTTCCATGTTTCCAACCTTTTTGGTGGATTAAAAAAAAAAAAAAGTTAGAAAACATCACAGACAGATCTGCTCAAAGTTTATAAAGGGAATAAAGAGATGACACCACCTGTGGCTTTTTTGGTTTGGGCTTTTTGTGGTTTTTTTGTTGGTTTTTTTTTTTGGAGAATAATGATTTCTAAGAGAAAGACTGAACTCCAGGTGGCTGACTCTTATTAACAAAGGTGCGGGATTAACAACGTCAATTTCTCTTTGAAAATGCATATATTCCCCAGGAGTAAAGGGGATTTATTGCTCATGTTCCTTATGACTTTGCAGCCTACAGTAGACAAACTCTGCAGCTACGTAGGTTTCTCTTCATCAACCAAGAGCTGAATGTCAGTGAAACACTTGCAACACCTCTGACAACAGAAAAAAGGCCTGGCTCCATACGTGAACAAGTGATAAAGATTTAACATGTGGTGTTTTCCTGTTCCTATGGTCTTCATCACCTGAGTGCCCTTGAAGGAAACCAGCCTGTGGTCAATGTTAATTTAGAGGACAGGGATTTCTGTGTGGCTGTTGCCCTAAATATTCATCAAACTTTGGCACCTCTGCCCAATGCAGCAAGCAAGGCAAAGAGGATTATTCCTTCCTGTCAGATATGTCATGGCGTGGCTGAAAAAGCATTTTCTATCCTGTTAAGTTTTAACTTTTTTCCCACCATAAGTCCTGTTTTAAGACCTCTCCCCTCCAAGTAGATAATTTCTGCCTGAAGTTTATCCTGTGTGGTCTCCCCTGCCAAATTCTTTTGTAGCCAAATTTGTGGTTAATCAGACAAGGCATTCAAATAGCTCACATTTGGAAAAGCCATCCTTGCTTTCCTTGGGAACACACAGCTTACAAATATCTTGTCTTAGGAAGTTCATGGTCTTCATTTGCTTGCCCTCACAGAAACCCCTGGGCAAAGTGGTGTGCAAATTTGTGAGTGAATCTGCAATGTTTGCCACAGTTTTTCCTGAACTACTGAAAATGCTGAACTTCCTATTCTTCTCTGTATGTAGAGACAAGAAAATTCCAGAGAGCTTAATCCTCTAGATGGGAAAGCTTTACCTGGAACTTTCAAACCACATGAATGAGAGTTTGGTACCAGCCTGCTGTGGGAGCAGAGTGCTGCATTCCCCAAGTTCCTTGGAGAATCCCAAACATAAATGGTCTTCAGCTGGTAAGGAGTGGGGAAGAACCAAACCCTGCTTGTTTCACTTCAGATGTGTACACAGCCTACTTTTCATGGACAGGAGGGTGGATAGGATGCTGCTGGGATCTGGAGCATACCACAAAGTAATCTTGTCCTCAGCTGTAAGCATGTGGCATTTCACACTGCAAGCCCAGACAATGGCAGCGATTCCCTGACACTCAGCTTAGCAAATCAGGATCCCAAAGTCTTCCTGCTGAATTTGGAAGCCAGTTGTTAATAGTCAGGCTTTGGTGATTTCCCTGATTACAAGTAAACTATTTGCAATTATTTGGGAAATTATTCCATCAATGGGCAAAACAGCAGTTTGCCACTGGATAGAGAGAATATCCATCATTCTGCACTTGCCATTTCTTAGGAAGTGATTTACTCTTGACCCAGTTCACTTGACCCGTTTCAGCCCAGCTGAAGATGCCTGGAGCAATCAGCATTCAGACAGCATCAACTGTGTTTCCCATTTCCCCAGCATCATCCTCATATGTTTGATCACACAGCATTTATACACCCATTCCCACTTGACCTGTAACAAATGAGAAAAGCTAAAAGAACCATTATAACAGCATGGAAAAGCTCTCAGTGTAGCCAGTGTTAAAATACAGGTTTATGGACTACTGCTCTACAAGGCATCACACAGGAAGGGTAGGACTAATTTAACAGCTTCTCACTATTTTCTTCCACCTCCATTGCTCAGCATGGGCTCTTGAGTCCTGCTGTCTGCAGAGTGCTATTACTTTCACCTCTCTTAATTTATCCTGCTCACCACTGGTCAGTCTCAGTGCCCCACAAACACCAAATTTAACAAGCTTCTGTGAGAGTAAGGTAAAATATCAAGGCACAGAGCTAAAGATCAAATGTCTTTAGAAATGAGAAAATCATGCTGAGAAATCAAGGCCCAGGTTCTTTGGCTTGGTTATAGCTACACACTTGAAGTGAGGTCAACATGGCTCCTTCCCAGTCCTCCCAGATTAACACTAAGGGCAGGCCTATGTCTGAGTCCTATGCCATCTTGCGTGCATGCACGTTTTCAAACATGATTTGCACAGTCTTTACACTGCATTCCTACAATTTAAACAGCATTAGCCATTTAGCCACACTAATCTTGTAATAGCATCTTCTCAACACTGCACATCCCCACACCACCACATGACCCTCCTTTCATACCCTCAGCATACAAGCTGATGACAGTGATTAACCAGTCTCATATGCAAACAATTACCCAACTTTTCAAGCAAGTCCCCAAGACTCTATACTTCACTTTGTCTCCATAAGTTTATCCATCATGATACAAATGCCTATCTTCAGCATTGGCAAATTCCTCCTGGAATAGGTAACTTGAAGATACAGACTGTTTGTACAGCTCTCATAGGCATGTTTAAAACAAAGAGGAGGAATCAGGAAAGAAGGGCCAGAGCAGGTACAACTGTATGAATCTGACAGAAAGTGAATGGAGACTGATAGGAAGAAAAGGCTCTTAGACCAAGGAGGAGCTTGGGAAAAGTGACAGATTTCCCATAACTTACAATCACTGAATGGAGTTTGGACAGAGTCCAGGAATGAATAATTGCCCTGATGTCGTGGTTTAAACCCAACCACACAGTATCTCCCTCACTCCCCCACCCCCCCTTTCTTTCTTCCCCCCTCTGCTCCTGGAGGGATGGGGAGGAGAATAAAAAAAATGTAACTCACATGGGCTGAGATAAGAACAGTCCAGTAGCTAAGGTATAACACAAATCACTGCTGCTGCCACCAATAATAATAATGATAAGACTAATAATAAGGGAAGAGAATACAGTATCACCCGCCGAAACGAGCCCGACCCAGAAGAGAGCAAGCCCTTCCAGGTAACTCCCAGTTACTTCCCGGGCATGATGTGCTGTGGTATGGAATACCTCTTTGGCTAGCTTGGGTCAAGTGTCCTGTCTCTGCTTCCTCCCAGCCTCCCCACCTCCCTGGCAGACCATGAGACTCACAAAGTCCTTGGTCAGAGTAAACATTACTAAGCACCAACTAAAACCATCAGTGTTATCAGGTCTGTTCCCAGGCTGAAAGTCAAAACACAGCGCTGCACCGGCTACTAATGAGAAAAATTGACTGCTACTGCTAAACCCACATTTACTGTACAGTACTCACATGCACTGTGTGCTAAATAATAGTTATTTCAACAATATACTGCAGAACTGGCTTTCTGCTATAGCATGTTTTCTGTATCACTGCTTTGGAGATAGCTTCTCTGTGCAGCTGAAGTCTCCTTTACTCACCTTAGTCTTGTTAGGTGGAAAGCAGTACCCAAGTATATTCACTTGCACTTGACCTTCAAATTCAGTCAGGCCCCTCCCTGCCAACAGAGTCTGCAACCAGTGTTACAATACTTCTGCATCCCTCTTCCTAGGCACAGCATTGAGGTACAATGTGCAAATGCAAGTGAATGCTCCATATAAATATCACTATATTACTTGGCACAAAATTGGTACTAAGGTGGTTGTTCTAAGTTGCATCTTATTCCAATCAGGAAAGCATCAGAGCTACAGGAAACAAAAGTAAACATGTTAAACTAAGCAGCACATTTATGTCCTCATGCTCCTGGTATTCTAATTGCCCAGATCAGGAACTTAGGCAAACATAACTGCCATCTTCTGTCCTTCAGAATGCCTTTGCAATGGAGAGGCCAGTGGAGCTGGTGCTTTTCTTATTACAGGGTTGAAACACAGCCAGGACAAAGATTCCAGTCCTGAAACCAGGGCACTGACACAACCCATGCACACTAGTCTACAGACCTGTGCTAATGTCACAGCAGACTTGAAGCAGCACACAATATCCAGAATCAACTTGCTCTTGCTGCGAGATCTCAGGGAAATTTCTTTCCAATTACCTTGGGGCTTTGCTTCTATTTTGTAGGAATGTTTTGGATGGTCAACTAAGGGAAGGAGCCAACTCCCTTGAAACCAGGCGCAACCTCATTGACCTCTCTAAAACTCAGGCATACAACTTCTTTGATAGCAGCTCCAGCCATGCTGTCCTGGAGGAGCTACCACCACCAGCAGAGATGAGGCAGTTGTTCCTCAGAGCCTGCTCTGCATCACTTGAGAGCAGATTGTTCCAATGTGTTGTGTTGGTTTTACGAGACAAGTGTCCATTGGGACATAAGGTGTAATTATAGTGCAATTTCAATTAAGAGTCAAACTGTGGTCCAATAAGTTGAAAGGTCAGTGCTATATCTAGGAATGCAGCTGGATGGTGGTTTTGCACTTGGCTACAGAATGAAGGGAAATCCTAAGTGGGGCCAAAAACATCCCTGTCTTCAGCCATGATTTGCTGCCAAGCATCAATCCCAGAGCAAATTCGGAATGGATTTTTGCCTGGATTTACAGTTTAAGCAATGTATTATACACTCCTTCTTTTTTTTTTTTGCAGGTTCAGGCTTCAACTTCCAGCCTTTCCAGAAAGCATTTTTCTTTTTTTTTTTTTGTCCTTCCCAAGCTTTTATTAAGAAATAACTAGCTGAAGATATTCTCCTTCACAGTGAGAGTTTCTCAGCTGTCAGGTTTTAGATTATAGCAAAAAAAGAGAACTAGCACACCATCCTGACATAGTTTAAACAAAGATTTAAGGAGCAAACACAGAAAACAGACTTGCCAGTTTATCACCACAGTGGGAAATTATCTCAGAGCACCTCCTAGGGGATGAAGTCTGCGAAAACACCTGGAAGGGAATTTGAGGAAGCACTAACTAACTAAGACAACAAATAATTAGCATTGTATTCAAAAGGGAATGTCAAGGCAGCATAACTTGTTCGAGCTCTAAAATTCCCTAGAAAATTCAATACACTCAAAGGTGTTGGACAGTGCTTAGCATCAAAAGTTGGGCCAAAGCAACATGAAAAATTACACAAATCCATAGATTGAACAGGAGACCAGCTGAGGTCAGGGTGGAAACTGGATATCAGGTAAATTCTGAGGGTGACTTGGACCAGAACAGTAGGTGAGTCAGCCCTGGCACTGCAATTGTTTATTGGGATTTATACAAATGGCTTAGGCCATTTATAAAGCACTCCATCTTTGCCAGATTTCAAAGAAATATTACCATGAAATTTCTTTTTCTTCAAATAGATCTTACCCTCAAAGTAAATTCTTCTAAGAATGTGGAATACCTGAAAATGCAGTGTGACTGCTTTTGCCTGATGACAGATATGCAGGCAAATGACAGATTATAGATTTAATGAAATCCTTAAGTCTGGCGTCTCACATAGGGCCTGAAAATGTCTACACATGTCCATGAATGCTGCTTATCACAAGTACTGGAAACAGCAACATGCTCTCCATCCCAGCCTTCTTTGAAAAGGCCTCTGCCACCAGCTGGAATACTATGTACCTACTAAGATTTGGCAGCTACAAGCAGGAATCTGGTTTTAAAACTGGGCCAACTATAAGGTCAGACACATGCTCATGTCAGCCAACCACGAATGTCACCTGATTTTAAGTGCAAATAACACTTCATATCCATTTAGGAAGGCATCCATGGGAGCAGCACCTCTGTGTATCTTACTCCAGAAACAGAGGTTACAGCCTGTGGAAGGAAAGGCTGAGTCAGTCATGAGAGCAACGGATTTTACATCAGATTGGAATAGCAGGGCCTTTCCAAAAAGGACAGACTTCACAGAAATTGTTGTTCGTCTGATGTCCATTAAAAATAAGATTCCTTTGGGGCAGGTGAAAAAAGAAACCTGGGCATGGGGAACTATGATAACAAGATCTGGGCAAAGATAAAAATGGATCTGAAAATAACAGGAAAAGCAGAATGCAATGCTCTGAACTTACCACCCAACTTATCCCCAGCGCACATGACAGCAAGTTTTTAGCACTGGAAATACACTAACAGCATGTTTTGTGATGCAAAGGCAAGTGCTGATTTCTGAGTCTCACGCCAACATGGAACTGTCACCTTATTGCAACGTCAACACCAAGACTCTACCCAGCTCAGTTAAGGTGCATGAGCCAGAAACATGGACAGAATAAAGAGTGAAAAAGTTTGGGAGTGTACAAGACTGCCCACAGCTGCACAAGATGTGGAAAAGAAAGCTGCCTTGTTCCAAAGTTGTTGTGCAAAAAGACTCGTCACTTGAGCTCTGCTTTAGTGCTCTCCACAAGCCAAAAGGAAGAGAAGATGATCCTTAGGGGCTCAGAGCAAAAATGATAGAGTCAGCAACTTCACACACCAGCAACTTGAATTAAAGAAACAGCCCAGGAAAGTATTGGCTGGCAATTCTCAGACTTCTGCACCTGACGGTGCAAGCCGCCAATAGGTTCAGATATCTTGCCATTTCCAGTTTGATGTGACATGGGAAACAAAATTTCTCCCTGTCCTGACTGCTATTTGAACCCTGCATTTAAATCCCAAAGGAAGAGGCTACCTTAAAGATTCTGGTTTCCTAACCCTACAAGACACATACAAAACACCACCCAGAGTTCTAGCTAATTAACCTTTTATTTCTTAAGCTTTCTGCCCTTTTGCTGGAATCGCACCGTGAAAACACCACTCTTGTTCCTGCATCTGGATTTCTACACTTCCCTGTGATCCCAGTGCCTTTGGCTGAGAATCTGAACATCTCCAGAGCCGTCCCTTGCATTCAGCTTCCCTGCAGCCTGACAGCCAGATGTGGAGCTCAGCCTCAGGGCCACTTTGCTTTCCTTTTCACTCAAACCAAACAGTTGCATCAGCAACTGACAGCTATTTGGTTATATGTTTTTTAATCATTCAACTTGCATATATGTGATCAACTGAAAAGTGTTCTCAGCTGCTGGCAAAAGCAGACAGCAGAGAGTCTCCTTGCCCTGTGGATGCAACAGGGGACGCAGGACTTAATTTCTTGACAGGAATGCCTGCAGATCACTCTGGAAGCGAGAATCAACCCAGGAAGCCAAGCTGCTATACACAAACCATAAAATATCTGCCAACACACAGAACTCATCCTGCCCAAATTTCTGAATAACCCAGACCCAAGATGTTGTTCTGCTGAATCTCTACAGCTCTGCCAACACTTCTTGGACAGCCCATCTCCAGTTATCAATATATTGAGACACATATTCTCCATACATTCATATTTCAGGGGCATGAAATGGGAATGAAAGTGTTACACACTTCTAAAGCCTTCTCTGTACAGAGGAATCCACAAAGTGCCAGAACAAGCAGCAACTCACCACCACTCCCATTACACAGGTACTAAACCTGCTGAGGAGGAGATTTCGCAACAACTTCCTGAAGTGCCTGGTACAGACATGGCAGCACAGGACACCATGATGGTACATGCAGGACACCCAGGGTAATGCACGGAATAACCTAACACTTGCAGCAAGGAATACAAGGGGATGAGAAGATTTTATGTAATTAAAATCAAAGGATACTTAAAACTGCTGCCTGAAACACTTAAGAAAACTAGAAAGTATAGCAACCACGGGAATGTTTTCTTACTTCTGGGCAGCAACAGGTTAGTGAAGTACTGCCCTGGGCACATCAGTTACATGCAGTTACACTGACTCAGGTCAGAATCTGTATACACTGAACTAGGAGTACATGTCATGGATATGGGTTGTAGTTTTTATTTGTACAGCCTTGATCTGGGCTGCAGAGCACTTCAATGTTAATCATAACATTAAAATAAGTCATAAAAGACAGAAGAGCAGGGAAAAAAAAAAGACCACAATACACCCAGTGCTTCCAGTCTGGTTAAAAAACTGTGGATAGCAAAGTTTCCAAATTCTTTTGAAATACTGGCATGCTGCAGGGATAACTTGATGGATTTAGACTCAAGACACTGAAGAATTATCCAAGAAAACAAAGCCTTTGATTTACACTCAAGTAAATCTTCCTCTGGATTAATCTGCCCAACTCTGAGATAACATGTAGATTTTTTTTTTTTACACAGCTTAACATAAACAAACCCTCCATGTGTCGTGAATGGTGGGGCAGTGAAAAAGAAGACAGTTTAGGGGCATGCACTTTCCAAGGAACGGAAAAACACTTTGTCATTCACCCTGGGTTTGGCTTTCAGAAGTGCTGCCAGGGCACTGAGTGTTTGATATAATCGGTCTGCTACCAAGAGCTTAATTTAAGCACAGAGAGCTGCCTGCATCACTGGGTGATTCCCAAAACAACAGGGCTCTGGGTAACATCACATCACCCACTTCTGCTCTCCCTCAGCTAAACATGACAGAGCAATTGCACTGAGGGCTCCAGCCTGATGAAGCTAGTGGGGACTCATGCAACTACACAAAGTGGCATTACTAGTCCCCAGGGGATACAAGGCTGTGAAGGCAGACCGCAATTTTTTAGCAGTAAATGAAGTGAACCTTCACAACCGGGCATCAAGAACTTTTTGCCATCTTCTACCATCAGCAGCATCAGTCTGATGCTTCTGTTCACTGCATGAACAAGACAGTGCTGCAACACAGACCAAGGTGGAAGGGATTCCTGTTTTACCTACACAGACCTTGTAAAAAAAGAAAAAGCCTGGATTTCTGTTCCCAAATTCTATGAACAGTAAAGCCTAACCTCAATAGTAAAGCACTCCCTGCCAGTCCTGGTGTGACTCAGCTCATCTTTGCCCTTACACTCCAGCCTCTACCCAGAGCCTGCTGGGGTCTGCCTGCCCACCCAGCCCCTCAACTCCCCAGCTTTGTCCAAGGGAGGCAGCAGCTCCCTGGGTCTAGTTTTGAGCACAGCCTCTGCCACAGAGCCCATTGCCTGCAGGCTGTGAGCATGCAGGTGCTGAGCTCTGCTGGGGAAAAGATTTCAGCTACAGAATTGTCTGCTTCAAAATCCCTACTGTGTCTGTTTGTTTTCTTCAGCAGGAAGGCTTCAGGAACAGCTGAGCACTCGGATTCCCCCTTCCCTGGGACTGAAAACAAAGCAAACCTAGATAGCACACACACAGCTGCTCCTTCATCTAGGAAGAACAGCGCTTTACATCTGGCTAGGCCACTCCTCAGAAGCATGGTGAGAAAACCACACTTGAATAACAGTCAATTAACACAACAAAAGGCACTTGGAAAGTGCTTTGCATGCATGCTAAATACCATCCCTGCGCCAGCATTTTCTGTGTTTCTACCCCACCCATTTTCTTCGTGCAAGTAAAACTTATCTATTGTCTTGACATCTCAGGTAACACAGCGCTTCCTAAAGACACAGACCTCTTGTTGAGATAGCTAAGTAAAGACCTAGTTAGCAATATGGGTTCTGCAATCAGTTTCTCCTCAGCAGATTCCTATCACTGCAAGCCTTTGCCAAGTGACTGTATTACACTTTAACAACAGTTGTGGACAACACAGTTGATGAGTGACAGTCTAACAGGTTTTGGCATTTAATCTGATGCACTCCAGCGCCTTCTCTTCCACGGCTACAGTTTGAAGCAATAGTCCTTTTACTCCTTTGTGGAAACTGAGGTGCAGTTCCCTGCACTGACCATCCCAAAGCCATCCCACTTGCTCATAAAGGCAGGATTAGGGAAGCGAACCCAGATCTGCCAACTCCCAAGACTGGCTTCAGCAGTAAATCACCCAACCATAATCAAAATTCATGGGATAAGCAAAAGATCCAAGTCTTGTAGCTCTCAAGTCCATTTAAATGGAGGCAGGTATGTCTCTGCTGAAGAGCAGGTACAGTGCTGCCAGGAAGGAGGACAGGCAGGACACACAAAGGTGTTTCCCACACCTGATGAAGGGCTTCCTTGTACATCCCTTTCCGGCAACAGCAGAAGGATCAGCCAGGAAGTTACAGACATCAGCACATTATGTGGAAAGCTAAAGGAATCAAGTGACATGACACACTGGACAGACTGCTGCAGAGGGTGTGGAAAAAGCAGACACCATCTCCAGCTCTACAGCTCCTACTACCAACAGCTAAGAGCTTAATAGGGAGATCTGGGTTTGGGGAGTTCTCAGACAAGTACAGCATTAGGTTAGTTAACTTGCCTGTATTTCTATTTGTCCCAGAAGACCACATTTCCTGTACTACAAGCTCCACAAGAAGGGAAAATTAGTTTTTTCTTTCATCAATGTCTGGCTCTGTTCCAGAGGCTTTGGCTTTTTGTCCCTGAAGAGGCTACCCCAGGGAAGCTATTTCCTTGAGGTCTGCCTTCTCCTCGTGCTTGGCTTTTGCCTGAGCAAGGGGTTACAGAGCGACTCCAACCCCATCTTCAGATCTCCAAAGCTGAGACTGGCCAGGCTGCCTGCAGACACCAGGCCACACTGCATCATGCAGCATGTTGCTGCCAGACATCCTCAAAGAAAAGGCACCTGCACAGCAGCTGATCTGCAGTTGCCCAGTCTGCTCCCCTGGAGAGGGACAGCAGAACAGGACCTGGCCCCAGTGCATCCTTGTGATGCAGGAAGCAAATACATCCCAGAAGTGCCATCCTGGACCCAAAGTCCCTGTGAGGCTAAGACTCCTCATGCACACACCACAGCCCAAAGTTGCTGTACAGGGTCCCACCAGCTTGTAGATGTAGGAAATCAGACTCCTTCACTCCTAGACAGTGTGGCTGACACCCCCATCCCAAAATTTGAAGTTTAGCCAAAAGGCTAATGGAGGAGGAGCTGGAGTCATCTCTCATCCTGCCCTCCTCCATATACATCATTTCAGACTAAAAACTGTGTGAGCAGCAAAATAAGCCCCTGAGAAAAATCTAATGACTGTGTGTGACCTTACCCCTGTAGCATATTGTCAACACATTAATTCACTTCAAGATAAAATTCTAATAGATTCTGACTTCCAGCATCAAAAAGACCTTCCTCAACAGCCACATGGCCTGGCAGTCTGCTCCTTCATTCATGCAATGCTTGCCTGAACTTTGCAATAGAGTGACAAAAGCATACATCAGTTTCTTGAAATTGTTAATTCTTTTCTGTAGACACTTTTGATATCCTTAACCTCGCACAGTTATTTGCCATCCATAATGAAATTATTTGAGGATACAGCCATTACCACTGGGAGAAACACACTAAAAGCAAGCCTGTAAAGATCAATATTCAGCTTGAAAGGCAGCATCATTGTAGGAGTTAAGAGTCAAGGCTGTGCTGGCTACTGGCTGAGTTTCTTGACTATCACATGGCTGGGTCCAGTGAGGACCAGCTCAAGATCTCACAGGGACAAGGTGATCGGTTTTTTTTTGCTGCCCACTTAAGCACACGGCACAGCAAACGTGCTCAACAGCAAGATGATGGGAGCATGGCTGTACAAGGGTTCGGAACATGGACAGGAGACCTTCAGGCTGCAAAAAAGCCACAACTATTTATCCCTGTGTGATCTTGCGCAACTCACTTCAACGTATATTTCAACTTGACTGACAAGAAATAAACTTGTATCTAACAGAAAAGTGATAAGCAGAACAGTAAATAATGCCTTTAATGGCCCTCATACACAGTAAAGCCTAATCTACTTTGAGGTTATTTTGTCTTCCTGAGAACCAGTGTAGCAACAATTTGTTATTGATTTCAACAGAAGCAAGTTAATTTAAATTGCACAGAAGCTTTGTGGAGGTCAGCACAATTCTGGTAGGACTCCAGGGACAACAGCAAAAGCAGAGGCAAACTGACAGGACTTCAGTCACATGGCAGCAGTGTACTTCCATTCCTCCTTTGTGTGACATTTTTAACAAAATGTAATGCAATTCATAGATAAAGGCTCTACCACAGTTAAGTTTGAGGCATGACATGTAGGACAGAGCAGGGTTGTGGAAGCCCATCTCACTGCACAGAACAGACAGGGTAGTGGCACAGTCCTCCAAGAAAGGCACAATGTTTCTGTACATGCCAAGAGAAGGCACAACAAAACCAAGGGGTTCCAGAAAAAGACAGGAATTAGAAAATTTCAGAGTGTGAAGGAGGAAAGACTGCATGTGCAAGTCAGACAAGTCTTTTCTGTAAGAACCCCAAATGGCATGAAACTTTTGTGATCCTGTGATAGTCTAAGCAGCAGCAACCAGTGTCATCCACTGCATTTGGCACAAGTCTAACCCCATGTAGATCAGCCTGAGGATATGAGCACACAACTGCTTAGATCCTGGGCAGATCTGCTAGCAAATCAGATCTATCAGATCCAATGGAAAGAGCCACATTCCCCCAGGCCTTCCACAGAGGCTTAGAAAAGGGTAGGGAATGAGTCAAGGAAACAAGTCAGGCAGAGCAGGGAGGAGACATGCCCTGGCTGCTTGCTGGGCTGACAATGCCAGCAGGAATCAGTCATCAGCTGCAAAAAGAGCCTGAAAGAGAGCAGTCAGAGAGGACTCAGTGAGCTGGAGTGGTGTAGGAGGAGGATGCCCTGTATAAGACATTGCAGTTCCTCTGCACAGAAAGGCCAAATTATACATGGCTCCTGCTTTCCAAGGGACAGAGCTAGAAGCTGGTCATGTGGCAACAGTCAGACCTCAGCAAGGACCTGCACAGGCCTTTAGGAGAGAGAGATTGCTTGCAGAATAAACCTCTTAACTGGCACAGCCACTGCTGAGAAAGCAACTGAGCAGAACAGCATTTCTGCAAACCTACTTCAAAATCACTGAATCTACATTGCTACATAATATAGCTGATAAACAAACAGCAAACAATACCTTTTAACAAATGAAACATTGACACCTCTTAAAGGCATTCCTGAAGTACAGGTTTGCTTCCAAACAGTAGAAGAAAAAAGGAACCCCTTTCCTGAGCCATTCCTATACTCTCATCCTCTACCCCAACAGCTGTAGAGTTTCAGTTCTGCCTAATACCTCTCCAGATTTATTAGATGCCCAGCTAGAATGCTCTGATTGTTCCCTGATTGCTGCAGTATTTTGCCAGGGGTGAGGAATGTGGGAGTGATTCCTAATATTTTTATGACTATTATATGACCTTCTGTTAACTTGATGGGATAAGTCACAGGGCCCTCACTGAAAAACAGGAAAGCATCCCTTGAAATGGATGCTCATGAAGAGGCATAGAGGTCAAACCAACAGTGGAGCCTGAACACTGATAGGAGTTTTAATTATGAATTATGAATCTAGCTACTTTAGGTTGCTATTCTGGGAGCTGCTAAATTAACAGGCGAGTAAGAAACAGGAGGATCTTCTCAAAAATATAGGGCATTTCCACCTCCCACCCATTAAGAGATGTGAAAGTTTTAAGTCCTGGGTCTGATACAGCAGTGATTTGTGGTGCCTGATTTATCAAGGTCACAGAGCACCAAAGCATAATCTTGCCTCCACTCTTGTCTCTCCTTATGCCAAGAGGAAAACTAAGCCCCTAGAGTCTCTCTCCCCAGCATAGATTAAATTGCTTAAAAGAGGGTATCCTCTCCCTTCAGTTCACATTACATGGTCTGAAGAGTATAATTAGATGGCTTCTGAACAGAGCTGGATAATGCAATGTTCTCTCATAAGAAATTGCCATGCTGAAGCTGAGAGTTCTGCAAACAGACATGAATCTAAAGCATTAATAACTTCAGTTAAATATGGAAAGACAAGATTAAGAGAGCTTGTGTTCATTAAAGAGAAACAATTTACCATAGGCTAGAAAAGATTCATAATCCTGCAGTCCCCATCATAGGAAATTTCATATCTGCTAACTGAAAATGTTGACAAGACTATCACATAAAGATGTTAAGCCACTGAGTCGGTGACATTGAGTGAAATTTGTATCTGCGGACACCCCTGAGAGGCAGCCTATGCATCAAAAATGCAAACTAAGCCATAGCTCCATTTAGGGCTTACAAGACCCCCAGTATGGGAGGGAAGACCCTATTCCCAGGAGAGCAGAATGACTGTGGGGTGCTGAGGGTTCACAGCAGGCAGGCCTGCAGAGAGGGAGAGCTCTGCAGTTTTACAAGTCTGGACACTCAGCAATTAGCTTCCTTGAAACACTGCTGTTCACACTAACTCCAGGCGAGCTGGCAGTCAGATACAGAGCCTGCTTGAGCCCCAGAACCCTGCTCATTTCATATGCTTTTCTGCCAGCAAAGCACAAAACAGGACAAGGCGTCTTGCACTGTCAACAAGTTTTTGGGGAAAATAAAATACATTTTCATTCCCTTCATAATTAAAACTCTTCTCATTAGAGGGCATGAGGGCAATTTACCTCCTCAAGGGGAGGGGGTTCCTGGTGTTCCACTAATGGAAACAGGCTGCTGGCTAATGGGTGGTCTGCAAACCCTGTTTGTTTGTGCAGGGAGTAATCCCAGCCATGTCAGGTAAGCAGCACACTGCTTTTGCTGCTCTGAGTAACTATGCTCACAAACTGCCTCAATCAGCAGCTACACAAAGTCTACTGAGGGCAAAACTGCTGAGCAGGAATTTAGCACTGTTTACACCAGCAGCTTGAGTGAGTAGTACCATCTCTCCCAAGGTCTCTAACATCACTGACAGACAGAGCCGTTATTGCTGCAGGATGGCCAGGGAAATAGACCCTGTGGCTTGAGAGTTGTGTACTTCAGACTCATAAAAGTTTCATTTACTCTGCTGTAATTGCTAAAGGAATGAGTTTCCCTGGATGCAACATATCTACCAAACACATTTATGGTACGAAATGTACCTTTCAGCTGCATCCAGGGCTATTTGTGGACACAGACCAGCTCCAGTAGACTATTGAACAGAAATGCCACTATAGCTGCAGCAGGCTCTGTGCCACAGGGGATGCTGGCAGGAACTACTCCACATGTGTAGGAACAAAATGTTTTATGGACTTGATTTAATTCCACTTTAGAAGCAGAACCAAACACGAGGCCTTAGACTGCAGCAAAATAAGACTAGCTGCTCCTGCCCAGACAACCAGCAGCTGTGATGCTAGGCTAGTGATAGCACCAAAACCCTTGATTCATCATACGCTGCCTAGCTGATTAATTAACATCAGATGATAAACTCTTACTTTCTCCCCTATGTTTACACCAGGCCTCACTCCAGGCAGTGTATAAGCAAAGACCATAAACCCAAGCCTCTGTATTCCTTTTAATCACGGCTTATGTTTGAGCAGACCCACTGGCAAGCACTAAAGCACATCTTGCTCTTTAGCACATGGGAAAGGCAATCAAGCAAGGCTGCATGCCCAGAGTGCACATACTGGAGCAGCAAGGTTCACTTTGCTACAGCTGAGGGTATCAGCTAGTTCCAAACCCCAGCAGGGTCATTTGCTCATGGCAGTCCACCCAGCTACCAAACCCCCTCCCCAGCTTCCCTCAGAGCCAGACACATCACAAGCTTTTACCCACTGCCAGGTACTGAGTAGCATGGCACTGACTTATAGAGTAGTGTGCTTCTCTGCAAAAGACACCTTCAGAGCCAGCCTGCCACCCAAAGTGTCTCCAGCTCCTACTGCCAGGCAGATGCTACTTACCAGGTGCTATTTAAGAAACCCATGAGGTGATCAGTTTTGTTGGAACCTCCAAGAGCAAAAAAAGGTGTAGCATGGTTGCTCTGAGTATACACCCCTACCTCTAAACCCAGATATTGAGTGATACCTGTACCAGAGATATTCCCCAACCCCACAAAATCTGCTTTTAAAACATAGTGCTTGTGTCCAGCTTAGAGCTACTTTGACCACAGAAGCAAGCATCTCACAGCAAAACTTATCTAGTGCTTGCCTCTGATATTTAAGCATTCTGCTGTGCTCCCACAGGCCACTACAACCACTCAAGCCCACCCATCACTTGAGAAGGCATCTCCTTTCCCAGGTAAAGCCAATCTTGTTTCTTAAAACTCCAACCACACTGCCTTCAGGTGCAGCCTAGGAAGCAGAAAAAGGCTAGGGAAGAAACAATATGTGAATGCCTGCCAGTAGATGAGTGACAATATCTATTGCTAGCCCCATATCACAGCTTTAAGCTTTGGGATAATCTCGTAACTACATGCTGAGAACATTTCTGGAGGGCATGATGGCAAGCTGTGCTTAGGCAAGCTGTGGCAGCACGCAGGATAAGTGAAGTTCATGATCAGATACAAGTGTGCTTTGCTCAGGCACATGGTCTGTTTGCATAACAATGTGCCTGAAAATTTGCTTTCTTTTTAACAGAAACAATCTGTGAAAGGGTTTGTACCCCAAAGCAAGTTGTAACTTTGTGCTTTAAATTAATAAGAATGCTTCTCCTTTCTAAATAGTTGCTATTCAGAAAGAAGGCAATGCCAGCTGGTTTGTGACATCCCCCAAAAGCAGCAGAGACGAGGAGTCCAAGCAAAGAGCTTGTTAACAGTCCATGGACTGAAAGACATTCATCTGACTTCTTAATTTCCTGTTGAAAAGGCTGTCTATAATTACAAAGATCATGGTGTAGAGTTGGAGAAAGAGGTAAGAAAATTTCATGCATCTTTGAGATTTTATTCTCATTTGTGTTGCAATTTTGACTCAAAAATATACCAATGGCTGTAGCACAAGCCCTGCAGGACCACATTCACAGATCCCCTGCTGCAGCCTGTCTGCCTCCCACCTTGTCTTAACTGAAAACTTCTGAACAACAGAAGTTGTTCATTGTTATAGAAGTTGCCATTTTCTATATTTGTTTTGACCAGCTTTACACAACCATTTCCTGTGAAGAAGACGAAATCAGATCTGAAGCAAGTTACTTTCTATTTGGCAGGACAATCTAGTCCCAAACTATTCCTCAAACTCACCCCTCTGCCCACAAGCAGACCACCCTCAAGTATCCCAGGGCTGAGGAGGTGAGAGGGTAACCCAGCAGCTGCACCATGCCCACAACAACTGAGCAATGGTCCTGTCTAATGTTTCATTTTTAATAAGTATTCCAAATTGGAAAGCAAATGCTGCCCCACAGCGTATTTCTAGTAAACAAAAGAAGATAAATGCATATCAGACATGAGTGGTGTGGGAGGAAGAGGAATGCATAATTGGCTCCCAACTGTCATCAAATGGTTTCTTCTACTAGTGGGGTTCACACTAAGGGATCAGCAGCAAATATCTTGGGGGCTCATATGAAAGGTCTGAGTTAAAAGTACTGCTTTTAGAAACATTAGCCCTGACTATGGTCAGACTTAGGCGGTAACCACAGATTACAAAACAAGTATAAGACTTTCTCTGTATAGACAGATACATAGATATCCTATAGTCTAGGACAAGGCTGAACTGGGTTTTGAGAAGGCAAAGTTAAGTCATATTGAGGTGACAATGCTTAAAGAAGGGCCTGAATCTGACCAGAGTTCACATCCAAAGGTGAACTCCTGGCCCTTTGCTTGCAAGCAGGATGTGCCAGCACTTATGGCCACACAACCAAGCAAGCCCAGCCTCCTCACTCATTTTTCACTCATCTCCCCTCTCCTTAAACTTCATGTATTTTCTTACACCCTTTTTTTTAGCTTATGCCTGGGGTGGCCTCTCAAATGTACTAAATATAAATGTGGACCCAGCTATGTAAATAAAATGGCCCATGTGGTGAGCACACATGAGGGCAGGGGCCTTTTCCCATGGACAGGAAGGCTGATTGCCAAGCATATCCCAAGCCCTGCACTCCTGCACAGGGAAAGAGAGCCTAACATTTAGGAGCAGTCACAATTTTTCATAAAAGAGCTGATCTTTTCTCTACCTGGAGTGAGAAATGCCAGTTACAGGCAGCACTAAGATCTGCCTCCAGCACCACGAGATGGAGACATGGAGGAGAGGGTCAGAGGGCAGGATGACATCGAGTGAAGAATTTTAAGGGATAAGTGGTATGCAACCAGAAGGAGAAGAATTTCTCCATCCTACTGTTTCTAGTGTATGTGTACACGCCATATGGGGACGGCTCTGGGCATGTTAGGAGTAATTTGTTTGAGCAACTCCCTTGTTCCTTCCTGAAAGAGAAGAAGCTCAGACTGGAAAAATAGGCCAGCGGGGCAGCTCAGAAGACTGCCAGACAGCTACCTTTCCACATGCAATATCCCATGGCACTAGGGGATCTGACCCTCTGTCAGGTGAGTCGATGTGCCATGGGATGCATGTAATGTGGTGGGACTGGGTGTGTGAAGTGTGAGCTCTCACTGGTGCACACCCCTCTGCTAGGTTAGAGGGTGACTGTTAACCTGCACCACAGTGGGTCACTTCTGACTGAAGAAGTCTTCATGAAGCTAACCACTCTGATACAGTCCTCTTTGCCTCCCCATGGGTGCAAAGGAGCAGGAGGAAGGTAGTCCAGTGCACACAGCCACCTAAGAGGGTGAGTTTGAAGGATGGGACAGAGTGAAATCAAACCCAAGCTCTAGCTCACTGTCACACTAGCAGAGCACTGAGCTGCTCCTACTTTCCAGCAGGCTTAGAAGAGCCTACACCAGGTTCAGGGACTAGCCATCAGTGCAAAGTGTGACAGAGAATTGGCATTTGTGCTTCCTCCAGGGACTCATCTAATCTCATCCAGTTTGTCTCCAGGAGGTCTGTCTCTTTTGCTGCTGCTTCTCCTTGCTCTCAGTCCTTTCCTGTGTTCAGCCCTATGTATGGGTCACATGACAACCCTCCTGGTTTTAAACTTATATGCTTGAAACCCTTTTAGACAACATAGTAAATAAAGTGATGGATCCTGCTGTGCTTGTTTGCTTTGTGGTTTCTTGGAGGCAATGCCAAATAAAATAAAGTCCCAAGAATAAATCCCACTGAACAGGAACATTTTCACAAATAATCTCAGCTACACAGCTTGCCAGTCCTCAAGTCCTCATTTCTACATCTCTGCAGCCCAAAACATGTGTTTTGTGTTGTTTCACATAAATCTCTCTGGTTATTTATCTGCATAAACCCTTCTACAAATTGGTCACTGGGTCTCAAAATGTAGCAAGCAGGCTCTTTGATTTACGTCTCAATCACCAGGTGCATCAATCACTGCTTCGCACACCTTGTTTGCTCCCATGCAGGGAGAAGTTACAGGTCCCCTCTGCCAGAAGAGAGGGCAAAAAGTCAAATGGTTTTGATGGATGGATAAATGTCTGTGGGCTAAACTTCCATCCACAGAGCTTGTTTATACTGAGAGTTACTAGCACTCCTTCCTCCCACTAGTTGATAAAATACTCCTCTTCCATCCATCCTTATGAAATATACTCCAGAGCAAGAGCCTGCACATGAATATTTGATCTCTTTGTGAGCTGTTTTACACTATTACATTTCCTCCTGTGGTGGCAATTCCTCTCCATACAGGAATAAGTAAAACAGCAGCCTTATTCTGTGGTGTTAAAGTGGTGTATCAATCTTGTTACAGACCTGCTCCACACAGATGTGAGTCTTACTCTTCGTCATCACAGCACAACTTTTAGCATTTATTCTGAGCTCTGGGAATGAATCATGTTTTTAGGTTAGGGTTTAACTGGGTAACTCTCTTGATTGAGAGCTACCCCTGGATTTCACAAGGCATGTGCAGACTCGTTGACAGGCAGGCAAGATTCATCATCCTCAAATGAGCTGTGCTGTTGACAAGCTGTGGGATAATGGCAGGATCAAGACATCACCCTGCCTCAGTTTCCCCATTCAAAACAGAAATGAGTCAGTGCAATATAAAAACTGAGACCATTTATATTGCCATAGCACTCGACGGGTCCTAGTGATGAGAGTCAGCCTGCAGTACACTGTAACATGTCATGCTTCTCCTTGTGAACACCTTCACATCCCTGCTCATGGCTCCTGCATTGCTGCTACAAGTTGCTGTCTCCCAGGGTGACAGCTCATATTAGCAATGTTTTTGTAGAGAGATGGCTGGAGGGATGAAGAAATTGGAAGAGGAAAATGGAGCCTTAAGCTGCTTGACCAGCAGTTCAAACACCTAGTGTGGCAGCCCAGAGCTCCTATCGACTGGCAGCTACTGAGGAAGGATCTGGCTGGCTTTAGGAGCAGGCTGCAATCTTTATTCAGGGGTCCCAACATCAGCTGAACTGCTGATTCAGACACAATGTGTGTGACTGATTTCATCCCTTCTTTAGCTACATACAAACAGACTGAGGCTTCTCTCAAGTATTTAATGGGTTATTTTTCTGCCTCTGCACTGCTGCTGTGTAGTTATCTTTTATACCCCCTGGGCTTTGTGCTTTCTTGTGTTGCAGGGCTGGACTTTATATAGCCTACTGCTAGTAACAAACTGGTATTATGTGGATGGGTCTTTCAAGACTTTTACTCACCTCCCTATTTGATCACTTCAGTACCATGGGACTTCTTGTGTGGTGAGGGATTTCTCAGTGCCAGTGAGAAAAGTGGATGTCTGCTCACATGGATCACATCCTCCCGAGGGGCTGAAATCCATGGCGTTCACATACAGGCCACAAGCTAGGTCTATATTGCCATACATGATCTTAAGCATAGTCTTTTTGACCTGCTCTGCCTACCTGTCTGCCTTACCAGTCACTTCTAGCTGCCTTTTAGATGATACTAACCAATCCACCTGCTAGGGTTTTTATAGACTTCAGCCCAGATGTGCAGACTCTATGGAAAAGGAGATAGATCTGGTTTTAGTGTAGCAGTTGCTTGGGAGGCACTGATGCCAGCTTCAGTATGATGTTTCCCTCCCGAGTTTTGCAGCAGACTGACTGCTTCATGGTGGGGGGTTGCTGCATGTGTGTGTAATGTGGTCTATGTGCCATATCAGTTTATCTTTGAAGATATCTGGAGTCCCAGTAGCCATAGTACGGGAGCAACTCACTGCAAGGGTGTCTGACTAGGCCCACACTCCTGCAAGAAACGATGGGAACTGAGGGGCAGCAGGCATACAGAGGACATGCAAAGACTTGTGCAGGGTGTAGTCATGTTTCTGGATCACACACAGCTCCCTTATGTCTCCCTTCCCTCTTTACATGCCAACTCAAGATCTGTCATCCACTTGACAGCCAGGATCAGGCTCCTGAAGACCAGAGCCTGGTCTGCCCCAAAAAGAGCAATGAGGCCCCAAGTCCCCACCACCAAACCCTGCACTGCTCCCTTTGCCCTGGGGATGCCACATGTAATCCCATCATGCTGAGGCTTTGCCCTACTCTCAGTCACTGAAGACTTTCCTGTGTTGCCCCTCAGCACAGCAGACATGGTGCCACTGAAGAGGGCTTCTGCCTGCAACATGGAGCATCCCACTGCTTGGTGTACTGAGCACATCCCTGATGGCAGGAGCAGCCTGCTGCTCTCTGGACAGGAGGCTTGTGCATCCCACCAGCTGGCGCCCCCTCCTCCTTGTTAATCTGGGGGAGCACCCCTGTCCCTGTCAGGGCTCTGCTTCCTCCACAGTGCTTTTCAGCTCCCAGTCCCACTCCTAACTCAGCCCTCCCAATCACTCACACTTTGTTGTCAGCAAAAACACTTCACAGGCAGCTGAGAAGTGGCAAGATTGGAGGCATTCATTTCCTTGGGGCTTAGCCTTGAACTTAGTGCCTTGAATTTAGTCTCAGCTCTCCTGATATCTCCTCTCCCTCATTCCACTGCAGCATTCTTGGTTTGGGTTTACTGTAATCCCCCAAAGGTCATTAATATAAATCATGCAATTAGAAGTAAAACTACTAATAATAGCAAAAAAGTTTTATTTCACTTGGGATTTTTTTCTAGGTTTTGAATCTCTTTTTGCTACTCTTCTCTGCAATTCTGTGATTTAAATTGTGTTTTAATGCAGAGTCTTGCATAATCACATGGTTCTGGGAGCTGGCCACCAACCTCTGGGAGCCCTGCTATTGAACTAGAGAACAGATGCATAGTAAATAAATCTACTTTGGATAGTTCTTGTTATTATAGCTTGGTCTAAGATACACACGTGGGGTTTCAGTGCATGCATACATACACACACAAGTACATCCTGATCACACATCTCCCTGTCAAGCCCAACGTAAAATACCACCAACTCAGCAGAGTGCCCAGCCCGCCCAGAGCAGGGTGGCACTGGGATGAGGACTGGTCCCAGCTGTCCTTGGCAGAGCCCTGGGGGATGGCCAGCCAGGAGTCTCTCACACATCCTGCTGCAGGGAATCAGTGTTAGTCCACACTTTGGAAAGCCTCTAAGGTTGGTGTTAAACAGGTGACCAAATAAGAGAAGGTAAGTTTATGCTGATTTGCCAGGAGGTCCCCTCTGAGCAAGGGGAATTAGCCTTGGGATTTTTGGGAGAAGGCTTGCAGATTTCACAGGGAAACCAGGAGTTACCAGTAAGTGAGAGGCACAGTCTACTTGAACCCCTGGCCCTCATCCACCAGAGGCTGATATAGGTGCAGTAGAGGTCTGTGAGACCCTCACAGCTGCAACACATGTGTTCCCACATCCAGTTTCTGTTTACGATTGCCTTTGACACAGAGCCACCAAGCTCTGCCCCCTTCCCTGGCAGCACCCAACACCATCCCACTCCATAGTGTGATGAGCTTGTGTAACTCTGGATATCTGGATGAGAGCTCATCCCCTGGCCACTACCAGGCACAAGACATATCCTGCGCAAGTGCAAGGCCTGGCCCCAGGACAAAGGCAATGGCTCTCTATCCATGCCATCAGTGAGAGGTCCCCAGGAGAGTGTGAGCACAAAGGCCCTTCACCAGCCCCTGCAGCTCACTCTCTCTGCTGGCCTAGCCTGCGGCACTGGGGCTGTGCTGTCCCAGTGAGGGACAATCAAGGCAGTATACTGCTGAGCCTTGACCCCGTCCTTGGAGGGGTGGGAATTCCCAGAGGAGTGGGTGAGTGTTCAGCAGCATGTCAGACACCCTTTGATCGTAGAGCATAAAAGCAAAACAGGCCAGTTATTGATTCATGTTCACTGCAGCTCTGGGCTCTCCCCGGCCCCTTTCAGATCCATGTGGTGTCTATCACGTTTTTCTTGTTCAGACAGTAAAACTTCATGATGCCTTTTCACCCCCGCCTTGCAGAGGGCTGCCTGCAGCCTGCCTTTTGCAGGGCGCAGTGGGATAGTGGTGCAGTGGTGGGATCCTGCTGTCCCCTGCCGGGCATCCCCAGCATGGCTTGTGGTGCTGCTCCAGGTCTGAAGTCTCCACAATGCATGATTTAGTGGTTACAGCAGAGGAAGAGGGGGCACACCAAAGATTTTCTCTGCAGTTCTGCTGTTCATGTGGCTTCAGGCACCCTAGTGCCATGGCTTTTTCCCTGCTGCAGGGGAGGAGGGAAGTCTCCAAGCTCACCTCAGGATGAGCTTGGTCCAAACCAGTCTGAATGAGCTGGTTTGGACCACTGGCAATACAAGGCAGAGTGAAACTCCTGCTAACTGCAAGGAGATGGTACCCAGTGAACCCGCAGCTGCCATTTATTGGTGCTTCTAAACGACTGGGTCTGTCTATCATCAGCCAGCTGCCATGAAAATCCATTTCCTTTCCATGACAGGTGACCTGGTGGAAGGAGGGCCCAGGGAGGCAGCATATGGCACCACAGCAAAGGCTCTGGACCTGCTGACAGACTGTTCTTTGGCAGCCAAGGGAGAGCATTGGTGTCAATCTGTCTCAGATGGTATAAAGAGATCCCACCTCTGCTGCTATTGCTCAGAGAGGGGACCAAGGCTACCAAGCAAGGCTGCTTGACATAGTGGTTATAGCTGAGGGCTTAGAGAAAGAAGTGCGGGAAACAACAGAAACAAATTTCTGGAGCACTGTGCAAGGCAGTTTGGGAACTGCTTTTACAGGATAGGCAGGGAGTGAGAATAGCTAAGTCAAGCATGTACCCATAGGTTTTTGCCAGAGCATGGTTTGTGGTGCCCTACACTCTGTGAGGGGAATCTCCGCTCTCAGCAGAGGCCAGGCACAAGGTGCATGCTGCTCACCACAGCTTTCCAAAGATGGCTGCTCTTCACAGATACTGCACTGTCGCTTTGGTCACACAAGAACAGCCCCAATGGCTGTGCCACAGCAAAATGACTTGGGTAAAGTGCAAGGAAGGAGAGAGGATGAGGACTAACACCACAATGAAACCCTGACACTGATACTAGATCCTCTCAAACCAACCCATATTATCACTGGAAGCAGCCTGTAAATGTGAATCCTGGCCGGCAGCCAAAGTGCAAATGGTAAGTCTCTGTGCAAGAGAAGTGGCTTAATGTGTAATGGGGATCACTGCTTTTACAGAACAGGCTGTGCTGGTGCATAGGTTTTGCAGTGTTGGTTACAGGCTATTAAACTCTAAGTTCGGAAGTTCTCAGTCTTCTTCCAATTACATAAGCTCATTCCTTAAAAACCTCACCAAAACACAGGCAAATGACACAGTTTCATTGAGGATGTAATCTCCCCACTTGAACAGAGACAGAACGAGAAGAGACACCTCTACCATGAAAAATCAGATTCATATGAGGTTGCCTTGTAGGAGTACTAGCCAAAAAAGTCCTACAAGGAAGGAAGGAGCTGCTAAAGGCATGTTGGTACAAAGCAAGCCTGAGGATACCAGTCCTGCTCATTCCATGCTCCCCTCCTGGGCACTGGCATAAGAGAAGCACTACAGCACCAATGAACAGAGAACGGAGAAGACTAAGTTACCACAGACCTCCCCAGGCAGGGGACAAGGACCCTCAGGAAGGCCGATGCATCACTACAGGATGGAGGTTGGGAATATGAGAGGGACACAGGAGGTTTAAATTGTTAACTATTAATCTGCCTTTCCCAAATAGATTCCATTCCTCAATCACCACTACCCCCTCTCCACCCCCACCTCCCCATAAATTCACATTTATTTTGAACCCTGGGGCTTGTTGCTTTCCAGAAAGGAAACATTGCTGTCAAGGGCACTTAGACAAAGTCATTTAGTTTCTGGGCCGAGGCTCAGCACAGTTTAATAAGAGCTCCAGAGTAACAGCCCAGTGTGCTGCACTGTCCATTTTGGCAACAGGGATCGCTGCCATGGAGAGAGGCAGCAGCTTGCTGCATTGAGAGGCACTGGGTGCTGCTGAAGGGTGGGTGCTGACAGCGCTCAGGGTTGCACTATGGTGTTTGCTGTTTTTGTGCAAGCCTAAGCTCATGGCTCTGTGGGATTCTGGAAAACTCTATTTGCTTTTTAGGTGTTTTAAGTAGTTTTCTAGCTTTCATGTTTGTAAAGAAATACCTGATATTCAATATATGAATATTAAAAAAAAAAAAAACAACAAATCAGGATAGCTGGGAAAAAAACAATCCAGACTGTTTGTACAACCTCAGGGCTCTCAAGCCACTAATTTCATGGTTTCTGGAAGTGGAGGGTACTCCTGGAGCCTACAGCAATGCTCTGTGCAAGGGTACAGGGATCACCCAGGCTGGGCTCTTTCCCAGCCTTCATGTGACCTTCCCCACTGGCATGACTCTGTTTCTCTCTTTGTGTCTCTCTTGAAAAGGAAGTTTTGACACACTGCTGAGTCATCAGTTGTGGAAAAGCAGCAGTTCCTTCCAGCACCCAGTGTAGTGTGGGAGGACAAGAGGAAATGGGAACACCAAAGGCAGAGAGCTACATGGCAAAGATACACTTTGGATCTGCACCATTCAGCACTGTCCCTCAGGACACTAGGAAGGCTCTTGTCCAGTGGGGCTTTCCACTGTTCACATGGAAAATGCTCTGCCCAAAACCATCAACATTGCCTGCTGCAAAATCCCTGCTACCCACCACATTGTGTTTAGAAAACCACTATCTGCAGTTATTTACAGGAATTAGGGACCCATTCATGAGTTCAGGAATTTGGCTGTCAGGAAAATCCCAGTCTGAAATACAGACCAACATCCATTGGATGAAAAGCTGTTGCTGTGACCTTGGACAAAGTCGTCTCTACCCCCTGTAGACATCAGTGCAACATGTACCAGCCAGGTTCAGTGTTGTCTCAGACAGGGCAGAAGGGATCACTGGAGACAGGCTCAGCAGGTTGCCACGTCCCCGCAGGATAGCGTGGGTATGAACTCAATGTGAGTCACCCAGGCCCTCGCTGTCGCCACTGCTGCTTCACAGCAAGCACAGCAAGGGGCAGGGGCCTCAGCCGCTCACCAATGGCAGCTGCAGCACAAGGTGAGCTCACTGACCTGTGAACCCCGCAGGCAACAGCCGTTTGCTCTGCCCACTGGGACTGTGCTCTTGCTCACATGCCCCTCTCACCAAGACTGCTGTGACCAGATGATGCTGCCACACCGCGTCTTCTCTGAGCAGCAGCATGGGGATCCATGTTGAGCCACAGTGAGATGCACCATGTTCAAGCACACAGGAATGTGGAATTGGTGTCCAGAGTAGGCCCATGCTGTCCTGTTTTGGCTTTCAGACATGCCTAAGGCTGCCCTCTCCAGAGGCAGTGCATCCTTCAGAGACAAGCTGAAGGCCCCTAATGAGATTGCTGAATCCAGTACAAAGAGGTCAGAGTACCTATGCACCCTGTTCCACGTGTCAGAACAGTTGTGCAACCCTGGTGCCATTCAAGTGGCCCTGGTGACTACAACACAGAAATACATCTCACTGGGGCTCCCAAGGAGAGAAATACACATTTTCCCTACTATGGTTGGCCTGGATCTGTAGAACCATTGGGAACAGACCTAAGCTCCTTGTTCCTGTGGTCACACATCAGCCTGAGCACTGCCTGAGCAGTACTAGTCAGAGACTGGCAAGCTCTGCACAGTGGCAGTAGCCATGGCGGAGGTCAGCAGCAGGAGGCAGCAGGGTTGGGGTGCCCTGGGAGCCTTGCGACTAGCCAGCAACATGGTGCTCTCTCGTCAGGAGCAAACATTGCCATCCTCACAAATGGTTAACCTGCCGGGAGCTGCACAGCACTAATGACTTCACATGCATTTAATCAGCTTGGGCTTCCAGAGCCTCCTCCTTCCACAGCAGGAAAGGCCGTGGTGCGCACTGGTGCAAATGCTCCCAAAGCTTCACACACACCCCCCTTACCAATCATTAATCACCGCTGGGCCAGAAAAGAGAGCAAGCAGCAGGAAAGGCCGAGTGTTGGCACCCGAGCGGGAGCAGCGGGAAGCAGTGCTGGCCGGTTCCCTGTGGAGGGAGGCAGCTCCCCTTCCGACCACCCTCTGCTGGGAGGCCCCGTGGAGGTGGCTGGTCCTGCGTGCACTGCCCTTTCCTTCAGGAAGGTCACTTGGTCCTGGGTGTCCAAGGCTTCGCGCTGTGGCTGGGAGCTGCTGGGTACGCGTGAGGCAGGAGCCCTGAAGAGGACCTTCTGCCTGGTTGGCACCACAGTCTCCATCTCTTCACCATGCGGCACAAGGCATTTTGGAGTGCCCTGGAGTACACCTGCCGGCTGCTGGGCATCTCCACTGCAGCAGGTAAGAGCGAGCTCTCTCTTTCTTAGGCATTAAAAGGCACTGAGTGGGTGTGGGGACCCCTGAGCTGTCTCCCTGCCTCTGGTCCAGAGCAGCCACTGTTCCATACTATGAGGGGGACAAGGAAACTTCATCACTTTTGCTTTGGGATGCAGGGAGGGGGAGTGCTGGGTGCCTGATCAGGCTCTTTCCAAATGCTGTATGAGACACAGTGAGAGCCAGCACTCAGTATGGCAGAGGACAGGCTAAAGCACAAATAGAACAGAAAACTAAATTATGTTTTTGTAAAACAAACATGGGCACAGGCAAGATGTGAATGAGACTGAAAAGCAAAATACTCATAGCTGTGCAAAACTGCCAGGCTGCTCTGTGGGATGTGAAAAAGGAGGAGCACCTTGTGTTGTGCACAGTGAGATGTCCTGTGCCAGGCAGGATGGAGAGGTCCCAGCCATTACAGTACACTTACTGCCAGAGTGCTGCTTTACCTCTCTAGTAACCCATCAGGGAGCAGGCTCAGGAAGCAGTTCAGGTTATAGTTGCAGTTCAAACATCATAAATTCACCCACCTGGCTAGTTACATCCTCTCACCCACTGGCCGGAGCTGCTTGGGACCAGTGTCTTCTGGGTTTGGTGACATATCCAAGAGCTTGGTTTCAGGTGAGACACAGGTGTTTTGAGCTGGATGTGTCAGGCACAGTGTCTAACCCAGAAGAACTTAACTGTGGTGGATGATCCCCTCACATGGGTCATATCTCCAGATGGGACGTGGGGAAGCAGCTAAAGCAAAGGCCTTGGGTTCATTCTGGTACTGCTGCTGACTCACTGTTACATGACAGGATAAACTGCTCTGTCTGCCTCAGTTTCCCCATCAGTAAAATAGAGATCAAAGTGCCTGATTTACCTAATTGCTGGAGAGACCAACCAGAAGTTCCTGGTAAGAGGTGACTTGAGGTGGTACCTGTGATTCCTGTGTCAGGCCTTTGGGAATTTCAGAGTCAGACACTGCAGAATAGGTTGCAGAGGCTCTCCTACCTTTGTGTTTCCTTTATCAACTGCAGACAGCCATGAGAGACACTTTGTTCAAGCGAGGGGCAAAGTAAAGAGCACAGAGGTCAGCTGAAGAAAGCCTGGGTCCTCAGGGACACCCAATCCTCAACTGGGAAGCTGGAGGCTGTGCTCTGGAATGCACTTTAAATGACTGATAAGAGGCAGAGATTTGAGTCTCAGAGTTTATACAAACTCACAGTAGATAAGTGCATATCATGATGGGACTGCAACAGGTAGGAGCTGGGACACAACTTTAACCAGCAAATACAAATCTTTTCCTTCCTCCATCCTCATCCATCTGGGGCCCACATGAACTTCATGCTGGTCATGTTCTCTGTTAAAACTCCAAGGAAACACAGCAGAGAACTTCCTGGGAGAAAATACGAGCTTGTCGCTATGGGAAAACTAAACTTAGACCAGCAAAATTGAAGGAAGCTTACAGTCTGGAAGTGTCATAGTGGAATATAATGTCTCTCTCTCCTGGTTGTTTTCTTGTCATCTTTTTGCATCATCTGAACCTCTTTCTGTAGTTCTTCTTGGAATGAATAGTTCGGTTGTCGCTCTGCTGAGCATCACAGAGCATAGACCTCTGCACTACTGATCTCCACTTTTCCATAGCTCTGATGCATTCCCAGTATCACCTGTCTTTCCCAAAAAGACAGTGAAGAATGAGAAGCGCCTGTGTTTCATTCCTCTGTGTGTCTCAGTGGAGTAAGAAAACAGCTTGGTGCAGTGTTTAGTGCCTGATGAGGTGTGTGAGGTTTGTGCATGAAATGGAAACCATGCAGAAGAGAATCCCACAGGGTTTATTTAGAAAAAAAAATGGAATGAAAGGGAGAGTAGAGTGCATCAGCCTCACTAATTGATTCTGAGAAGGCTTGGCCAGCTCCATAAGCTGTTAGCAAACACAGAAGGTTACCCACATAATATAAACCTCCCTTCCCCCAGGATCTTGGAGGTAAAGGCTATCTGCAATGATGGGGCTGCAGGGTTTCTTGTATGTGAGAAATCAGACAGCCCTGCCAGCAGCTGACCCTCATGGCAAGTTAGCAGAGAGTGACCAAACAGCCCTGGAATTCATTGCAGTGTTTGGGATATCTCTGTAGCTTAGAGATTTTAGGCCTTGTGATTTCTGCATCTAGGAGAGAATCCTTACTTAATTCTTAATTCTCATGCTTTCAACCATTTAATTCCTAATCATGTGCCTTTAACCACATGGTTTGGATAAGATCCAAATCAAGGCAGCAACTGGTCAAACAAACATGTCGGAAACAGCCCTTGGCTTTTTTTCAGATTGTTCATCCAAACAGCTTTGTGGATAAAGCAGAAGCTGTGCAAAATGAGGAAACTTCCTCATCCAGATCAGAGACTCGAGCGTAACAGCCAAGCTGTTAAATTCTCCATTCATCCATAGGGAATGAATGAATGAACAAACTCCACATTTGTAAGAACGGTTATAAAGAAGGGTTCTCAGTCACGAGATAGTAAAGGACAATACTTTGTATGTAGGATTACACAACTCCCACAGCTTCACAGCCCTTTGATGAAACTGGCCCCCTGTGCCTCTGCTCGGGGCTGGAGAGGTGCTAGATGGGTCCCATGCCTTCACCTAGTTGACAGGGGCCATGTCTGCGGGTGACACAGAGTGCCTTTGTTCAGCCCAGGTGGAAGAGCTGCTTGCTCAGGCACAGACCTTCAGCATTGACCTACCTCACAGGCGTCATGGACACTGGTCTGCATCCCTGTTTAGGAGCCTGGTACCCTTCTCCAGCTGGGACAAACCACAGCTCAGAGAAAGGAAGCCAACTGGCACCCCAGGCCTTAGTGTGCATTGAGCGTGACCAGCAATGAACTTCCTGAGCACCAGTGCAAGGCAGGAAGATATGGAGACATCAGGTGGCCACAAGAGTGCAGTGATTGCCTAGAGCAATGGCTTGGCCATGCAAACCAGGCTCTGCTCAGCAACGTGCTGCTGGAACTTTTGTGCTATGGCTGATCACATACCAACCAACTTACTTCAGCTAGAGTGAGGCACTTCATTTCCACTGCATATTGGAGATAGTCTTTTGGGAAACTGGAGGATGTTGAAGGAAATTTTCCATTCCTGAAGCTATTTGCCCCCAACAGCCAGTCCAGTGAAGATTTTACCCTTGCTAATACTCTTAATCCTCCTTAAACTGACTCCCCAGTGTGCTGTGCTGGCCCTGGTTTTAATCTGCTTGCTCCAGTTATATGTTTTTCTGTTTGGCTAGCAAAGGATCTTGATGCCATGGCTACGACCCTTTGGGAAGGCAGCTGGTGTGGTTCCTGTGTCCTGCTGCTGCCCTACAGCTGCATGTTGAGCGCAGCAGGCTTGGGCAAGCAGTGGGGGCAGGGGAGTGAGGGTACATGGCAGAGAGGTCCAAGGTGGCAGAGGATGGGGCACTGGGAGGGAAGTCTCTGTGGCAGCTATGATGGAGCAGCATGGCAGGGGGTGGAAGGGACACAGAACACTGGTGCTCACCTCCCACAGCTGTTCAAGGTGAGCTGGTATCCCCAGAGAACCTCTCAAGACTGCTGTGATAGGGATGCTGCTGGAATGGGTTTCTAGACTGTATGTCAAGCCCAGCATTCAGCTCTGACCACTCTGGACTGCTGTGTCAGCATGAATCACTGGTGCTGGCAGTCCTAATGTGCTGCACAGCGTGGGAGGATCAGCCTCATCAGCCCTTGGGGAAGCTGGTGCATTGATCCTGGGAGCTCACAGGGCACCAGAGAGTCGGGAATCAACCCTGCAGTCAGCATCTTTCCTACCTTCTCTTTCTAGTGCTGATCGGTGTGGCCATAGAAACTCTGCAGCGAGGACAGTTCAAAAGCCTGGCTTTCTATCTTCTGTGAGTATTTTTGTCCTTCAAGTCAGAGCTGGCAGGGGTGACTTATTCGACCCCTCCACCATATTTCACATCAGACTAGACTGCAACAGCAGCAGGGAGCAGTGTCCGAAGCTTTGGGGAGTTCAGGTCTCCAGGTTTCAGAAAAGTAAGCTATTTCTGTTAGAAAAAATGATGCTACAGCATCACCCATGCTACTACAGACTCAGGCCAGAAGTGACACTGCCTGCAAGTTGACCCCCCAAGGACAGAAGGGCTTTGAGCTCTCCTCCACAAACCAGCTGAGCAGAGGGTGTTCAGATCCCAGCACACAGACTTCATTGTGAACTGGATAGTAAAGCCTGGCCCTCTTTGCCCCTTCTACCAACTGGAGAGAATACTGAAGCCCAGCTCTGCCCCCCTGACAGCTCCACCTTTCAGTTTTTCAGGGGTTGCAGTTACTGTCTGTGAAGGCTTCTTCTTTATCAGTTTGTTCCTGGAGATGTGCTTCACGTGAGTAGACCCTGTCCAGTCTTCTCAGCCTTGGTGGGACCTCCTGAGGCAACTTGCACCTTACAGGCAACACAAGACTTAGCTGAGCTACAAGCACCAAACCAAAGGTCCTGCCCCTAATGCCATGGCAGGTGCATTCAGGCAGGGGGGAGGTAAGTGGGGCCATGTCCGGGACCATGTCCACAGCCAATTAAACCTGTGTTTTAGGCCAGGCTTGTGCCATAATTCGCTGAGCATCAACACAACAAACCCTGGTCTGTGGTACCTGCTTAACACACAGTATGAAGCCCTGCAAGGAAATGGGATTGAGGGAAGAGCCATATTCCCAGGGAGAGCTGCAACCCATTCCCAGAGACATTGCAGAAGTTCAAGTGAAAATGTAGAAAATCCTTATGTACTTCTCAAAGGCTGAACACTTTTGCTTTCTTTTAGCATAAACTCAAAAGCCCTGATATCTTAGAAGCAATACCTTAGTCCAGCTAGTACGCATTCAGCTAGTAGCCATGTGGGCAAACACACCAAGGAGAGATGACCTGAGTTGCTGACATCTGGCAGATGTAGCCCCTGGCCTCTTCTGGCTATGGGAGAGTCTCAGGCTTTGTTTACCTTCCCTGACCAACATAATGGTTTCCTGGGAAACCAGAGGGAGGATCTGCACGTCTAGATGGGGGATGGTTAGGTCCAATTCTTCTTGCCATGTGCCATGTGCCCCATCCCTCAAGGACCTGTGTTTCTCTCCCCAGATATGAGCCTGACTCCCTGGCACACGCCTGCTGGAAGCGAGCTAGACGGCCAGGGAGCTTCCAGAAATTCCTGGGGTACACGCTTCTCTCAGTGGCTTGCTTCCTGCATCCTGTCCTCATCTGGCATGTCACCATCCCTGGTGAGAAGCCCATGCTGGGGTGGGGAGTAGCGCAGATAGAAGAGAAGCATGGTCTTTTGAGCGCCAGAGAGGGTGGGGATGTGCAAGGTGCTGGTCCAGTTGCAGATGGTGCTGAGCTAGCTAGACCAAGACCTTTGCCTTGCACCACACCTCAGCCAACATGTTCTTCTCCCCAGGGTCCATGCTGGTGCTTACCGCCCTGGCCTACTTCCTCTTGAGCAAGAGAAGGAAGAGCCCAGGGCACAAAGAGACGCATCCTGAGGCAGGCCAATATGCAGACCCTTCAGCCACCGTTGCAGCCACAACCATTGCTGGTGACACTGAGCAGACCTACACCTTCCATGGGGCCCAGAGGGAGCAGCACCGTTCGCTGCTGGGACACGTGAAAAGCATCCTGAAGGGCAGCAAGGACAGGAGCCCAGCCCCAGTAGGTCCCACTGAACCAACAGCCCTGCCAGCCCCACGCAAGCAAGTGCACTTCCAGGAGAAGGTGGTGCAGATTATCCCCTCTGTTAGTGAGAGCTTGGAGGATGTGGACAGCGAGGCTGAAGAGACCACGTCAGACACCACACCGATCCTCACACCACCTGATGCACCTGTCATCCTCTCTCCCCTCAGCACCACAGGCCTATTTTAAGCTGAGCAGGAATGAGGATGGGACAAAGCTGCTACCCCTGGCACTGGCATCTTTCCCTGCCACTTCAGCAGCCAAAGTGCCCTGAGAAGTGGCCTTCCTTGCCCTCCCTGCTTCAGGGTGACAACTGTATCACCTCCTGCACTCCATGGTCCCGCACCTTGTGACAGAGCCAGTGGTGATCCCCAGCCCCTGCAGCTCCGTGCTCAGGAGACAGGTGGTGGTTCAGCCAGGATAGTGCTGAGACAGTCAGGTTCCTGTTCCCATGGCTTCACACATGGGTCACTCCCCTGTTATGGCACTACACTTCAGAGTGGCTCCTCCTGCCTAACATCACAGCCATGGTGTGTGCCTCCCATGAAGCAGCAGCAGGCAGGAGGAGGGGAGACCACCATGTCCCCAGGGCAGCCTCTGCTGGGGACAGTTGTCTCCCTCCTGCTCTTGCTGCACAATGAAGAGCTCAGTGCTGGGACACATTCAGCACAGGTCGCATTCAGCATCTGCAGCAGCTGCACCAGGCCTAAGGCATCCAAAATGTCGTTTCAGAGATGGGATGAGACCAAGCACACCCCTGGGGCTGGCACCTGCTAAGTGCACTTCCCTGAAACACACTCTGAGCCCTGCAGAGAGATCACTTCTGGCCTTGGGGACACCTATGGAGGAGCAAGGACACTGGAGTTTTCTCATGTCCCATGCCTGGACAGCCCTCTTGAGTTAGAAGAGCTTTGGGATGATGTGGCAGCTCAGGTGATGAGATTCAGCACCATGCTGGCACAGCAGATTCTGTGGAAGTCCCAATGTGATTTAATTATGGACCCCAGAGGGCAGAGGCAATAATAAAAGTTACAGCACTGTCCCACCAGTCCCCTCCATGCCAAATCTTCCATGAACCCTTTACTTCTGGCTTAATCCTACCACGTTTTATTCCCTTTGAGGACCATCTACCTATAATCAGGCATTTCTCTTCTGTTCAACTCATCCCCTTGGCTTTCTCCCAACTGAGGACTAAGACTTTCTGCTTCCAGATGGCAAATGCTGTTTGTGCCTGTACCAACACTAACACCCTCTCATCAGTGTCATGCAGGTCTTTTGGCTGGACATGGGAGAGAACTTGGGTATCATGGTTTTCTCAGGCATGGGGCGTGAAGCTACACTGACACCACTGCTGGGATGAAGAGGCACACAGTACTGGGGGGAGGTCGTGGTAAGGAGAGAAGATCTCTGAGACTTGCTAAAATTATTTATAAGATAGAAGCCAGTGGGGCTTAGTGATCTGAGTCTCAATCACCATGTTCATTTAGTAAAGCAGTCGAGTGTGAAAACGTAAAGTGTAGGAGTTCAAAATCAGAAGGTAATTGAGATAAGAACACAGTGCTGTTTCTTAATAAACTCTTTTTAAGTGACTCTTAATTTGGGAGATGGATTGGGAAGAAGGTGGAATATACTGACTCACGGTATTCGACTGCCTGTATTTGATAATGCAACTCTGTCTACAAGAACTGCTTATGAATGGTTGCACACACTTCTCAGTCCTACAAACAGATATAAACAAAAAGTTTTTTGTTGCATCACCAACATTTAAATTGATAGTTCTTATCAATATGTTCTAAACACGATACATGGATTAGATACTTCCTCCATCTGGCTGCACAAATTAAACCTCCTCCCCGTAATTGCGTGTTGAGGAAGAGTCACGTACACATCTGCCTTTAAAGAGGTTTTCCACCTGCAAAAATGTCTTCAGAAAGTTGTGTCCTTTTACAGCCTAACACTGCACAAGTGATAGCAGCAAGTCCAGGATCCAGCCACAGCTGTGCTCTTAAGCTAGTGTATTCATCACATTAATAACTGAACATGAGGCTGTTTTCCTCTACACTTGGTGACTGAACAGCCTACCTGCACCAACAAAGTTCCTGACCCAGCCATGCCAACAGGGTACCCCCCCTGCCAACTCTGCCCCTAAAGACTGAGCTTGGAGCTAGCTCCCCACCTCGAACACACATCTGCTCTGCAATTAAACCCACTCTCATTAGCAAACTCTGCTTTCTGCATCATCTGATGCTCTTTGAACACTATATAATTACACACACAGAGATAAGGTTTGTCGAAAAGGCACTGCTCCCACTACATCAGCAATCTGCTTACTACAGAAAGACTACATTTCTTCAGCTGCCTCTCTAGCCTTGAGCAAAGCTCCAGAGCAGCTTGGGGGAGGACAACTGCTCCATGAAAAATTTCATTCTTCAGCTCTTGCACATTCATCCCCATGCTTCCTACTGGTGGAGCAATGGGGCCACATGGTAAGGGGAGAAGTGATGTGTTAAGAGCATCCATGGCACCATGAAGTGTGTGAGGAGCAGATTGAATTGCTCCGTGAAATGCATAAAACGAGTTTGCCATCATTAGTTTGCAGAATTAGACATTCCAGGATTTAGACTCTTCTTTTAAAAGTCTGTTGTAGGTTTCCCTTAGGGAGCAAGACTGGGAGAATCTAGAAGTGAGGTGGTTGTTGAACCTTGCTGGAGACAGTATTGGACCTGATTGCTTTTCTTGCCTACTCACTTGTGTTGGCCTGGATCTTCTCCAGCCCTACAGCTAGCTGGCCCAAGAGACGGAAGGTTGGAAAAACAGTTGCTCATCTTTTTTGTGGTATTAAATTGCCTGATCACTTAATGTACATGGCTGGCTCACCTGGAGTCTGCCAAGAGCCTGCACCAGTGCCAGGGAAGTAGATGCTCCTGAGAGGCAGCTGTGCCCCAAATGGCACCAGACTGGTACGATCCCACTGCAGGCACTGACCTGCTCCCTGGATTGCCCCTGCCAAAGAGTCCATTTGTACATCCCTGCTCTGCTCGTCACTACCCATCCCACCCCTGGTGCTGTCTTTCAGCTCCATCAGCATACAGAGCTTGTTAGCTCAGAGGAAAAATAATTCAGAAAAAGAAAGCAAGTAGCTATCTTCTTGGGTAATGAGCCAAATAAATTCATGGAAGGAAGGGCCAGCTACAAAATGAAGAGGATGGGGAATAAAACCACCTCTTTCACAAGCAGCAGGCTGTTAGAGCAGCTTAAAGAAATACAGTCTCAGGCTTTCTTTAAAATCCCGGTGCAGAGGTAATGGTCAGCCTCAGGGGACGTCAGATGACTGCAAAGGGCTCAGAGGTTATTCCCTCAAGTGTGCACTTCTGTGTTGGCTCCTCTCCATACAGATAGCTGTGAGGGGTGTCCCAGTGGCTGTTGAAAGCACCAGAGATGCTTTAGAGAGCTCCTGGGGTGGGAGGGTGTCTGTATTTGAAAACCTCTCATATATGCAGGGTAATTGCAGGAAAAGAAGAAAAGGAAGAAGTTTATTAACTGTGCAGTGCAGTGATACCAGAATTTGAGCTGCCTGGACAATCAGCACTACATGAACACTGCTATAGAATTTTTGCCCCCATTACAGTTGATATAGCTAATCCATTGAGATTAATCCACTGAGTTAGAGTGCATAAAACTATAAATTCCTATGAATTCACATACTGAAATGAAAGAAGGTGAGTCATC
The DNA here is from genome assembly GCF_012275295.1 of Melopsittacus undulatus. Lineage (NCBI taxonomy): Eukaryota > Metazoa > Chordata > Aves > Psittaciformes > Psittaculidae > Melopsittacus > Melopsittacus undulatus. Next base: position 93,551,603 of record NC_047530.1, read on the forward strand.
CAAAACAAATACAAGTGTAAGGTAAAACTCTGTGAGTTGATCCTGGTAATCCTGGCAGAAATTGTGTCCTTCAAAATTTCATCCAAAGATTTCTCTGCACAAGATAAAATCCACCTGCTTTGCATGTACATATTCAGTGGAAACACTTGCAATGCTACTTGACAATTCCCATAACAACTTAGTGAACTAGTATGTGTACTAAAATCAGGTACATTTGGAAAGAAAAGTGTTTGGTTTCTGCAGTGTCAGTACTCAGAAATATCCTGGCTTCATGTGCAGCACTCATGGCAGCAAACACTGATAGTCACATCAGTAGTGTGGGTGGCTCCTAGTTCAATGTTGAGTCATATCCACATGCAGGAAAGGACCTGTCTGCACTTAATTTCAAATGCTGAATGCTCACACACTGAGCACCTTCTCCTGTCCCATTCAGGAGATTCTCCCACATGTTGGGCCAGAAATGCAACTTCTGTTTTCGCTGGACTCCTTCATTTTGTGCAGGAACCATGAAATAGTTCTCATACCTGCTTGGGATGCCTTGGAGCTGTCAGTTTCCTTATCTGCTTGTCATGGTGTGTGCAAAAGGAGGAACCTGGCTTCCAGCCACTATGTATCAGCTTACATACTACTGGTAAAATGACTGCACTTAGGTTATATCCTGGTGAATGATTAAGGTACCTTAAGGACACTAATTCTAGTTATTCACTCAGCATGTGATTTTATTGAGTCTTATTTTGAGGCATGATGCAAAACACAAGGAACCCAATTTTCCAATGTGAGTCTTTGGATCACGGACTAAAGAGGCAATCTGTATTTCAGACTGGGTGGGGGAGGGGGCTAGTGGGATAGGAGGGCTGGAAGAAAGAGAAAGAAAGAGAAAAAAAACCCAACAAGCAAACAAAAAACCCCAGAAGAATAATGTTTCTTGTCACAGCTCCTGCTCATCCAAACCTGTACCTAAAGGGAACTTTATGCAGCACAGGATGAAGTTGTAAACAGCATGTTAACAATAATTCCCATCCCACTCTCATCTCTTCCTTCTGCCTAATCACTCCTTCATACCAGCCTTTTTCCACCACATTGACCAATCCATGCTGAACAAACTCATACACACTGTGATATGATTGCACAGTTCCTCCCTGCCCTAGTGATGTGATTGCACAGTTCCTTCTTACCCTAATTCTTCTACTGCTTCCCTCTCTGAAACTCCCCTGTAAGAGGGGCTGGGTTTGATAGTCACCTAGATGCCCAGCCTTGCTTGTTAGCCGTGTTGTAAGCCTTGACTTACTGCCAACATCTCTCATGTGGAAGTGCCATAAAAAGGAAATAGCAAACAAATTCCTGCTGACTGGTTTGGAAATGGTAAAGGCTCTGCTGTTGTTACTTCTCCCGACTCTTACCCAGTACTAAACTACCACATTTATGCTATAAATATTTTATCAATCTCGTGCTAACTAGTTTTGTGAAATCTGTGTGTCCTCGCAGCATCTGTTTCTCATGTAAGCATCTGCAAGCTCAGAAGAAATCATCAGCTGCATAAATGGAAATCAAAGTGTCTTTCTTGGAAATGTTCAAGGCCAGGTTGGACGGGGGTTTGACCAACCTGGTCTTAGTAGAAGGTGTCCCTGCCCATGACAGGGGGGTGAGCTTTAAGGTCACTTCCAACCCAAACCATTCTATGGTTTTATGTTCCTATGATTCTCCAGAAATAGACAAGTTATGTGTTTCACATTGGGACTGCATATGGTTACAGTGTAAAAATATGACAATCTTGTATGCTGTCAACATCTCTCATGTGGAAGTGCTATAAGAAGGAAATAGCAAATTCCTGCTGACTGGTTTGGAAACAGAAAAGGCTCTGCTGATGTTGTTACTTCTCCTGGCTTTTATCCCGTACTAAACTATCACATTTATGCTATAAATATTTTATCAATCTCTTGCTAACTTGTTTTGTGATTTCTTCACTTTCAGCTAGTAGTCACAGACACAATCATTCACTCATTCAAGCTGATTCCTTCTAAATCAAAATTCCAAATGAAAGCAAAACACAGTCCCTCTGCTAATTATTTATCAGATAGTTATAAATACAAATTACCTTTTTGCATTCTGACATTATTCATATGCTGCCACTGTGTGTCATTGTTTTCCACTTACATAGCACTTTCCACTGTACAAAAGCTGGCACAAAATGCAAAATATTTCTGGCTTTGTGCCCTGCAGCTGCAATTAAAAATGCCCCAAACCCATTAATTACAGCATTACTCTTTCCCAAACAAGTACCACATGTATAAATTACTTCATCAACAGTGAACACTGTGTTTATAGGCAAGGTACCATGACAGGTCATGCAATACAAACTACCAGACAAGGCAAAGGAAAACAGATGGACAGAGCCTTGGATGACATCGTCTAGAGTGAGGTGTCCCTGCCCATGGCAGGGAGGTTGGAATGAGGTGACCTCAAGGTCATTTCCAACCCAAAACATTCTATGATTCTATGATAACATAGAGAATTCATATTGCCATGGAAATGTTATTGCAGCCACTATGTTGGCTCTGCCCTGAAACAGCATCCTGCATGCCATTCTGTACAGATTCTCTTCTTTCTTTCTACTTGCTTAGATCTGTAAATGACAGTGGAAAAATACCCAGAGTTCAGCTCCAGCTGCTTGCTCGTTCTAGCATCTTCTGTGTTTTTCACTCTTGTGTGGCTGACACCTGTGAAATGTCCATACAGCCACCAAGGGCTGCATGGAGCTACCATGCAAGAGCTTAGTTTTGTTATTCAATAGTTTTATTGAAAAAAAAGTAATTATTTGACAAGCAGCTAAGTCCTTAAAACAGTAAGAAAACTGTAATAAAAATTAGCTTAGGCAATGTATTACACTATTTTATAAGACTATAACTCCCGTATTACTGGAATTCAGATGAGCCATTCATATGGGTTTTCTCTCTTGATAAAAAAGATTGTAAATCTCAGCAAGTACAGTGCAAATTACAAGCTGAATGGGATACAGTCAAAGCTAGTATCAAGTAGAAAATCATTAACAATAACTTGTAATCAAGTTTTGCAGAGCTTTCATGTAACAGTAATTAGATTTTTAAGTCATATTTTTGAAAACAATCATTTCTTTTGGCAGTCTCAATGTGTTTAATGCTGTAGTTACTAAGATGAAAGCTTTTTTATTAATAGCATTTTGCCTTTGTTCTATCCTTTTAGGAAAAAGACTGACATCTAAAAAGTTTCTTATGAAGCTGAGTAGGTGTGTATATGGTTCAATAAGTACACAGGATAGCTGCTAAGAACAAGTTGCTCTAAAGCCAGGTAGAATTTCTGTTTTACTATACTGTGGTTTATATTTCCTTTGATCTACCTAATCATGTTTAAAATCTGATTTATTCAAAATAGTAACAAAAAACTTTAACAGACCTCTGAGTTCACAAGTCTGTAAATCAGCTCTACCTTGTATGAATTCCTCACAAATGAGCTTGTGCAAAAAACAGTCAGGAAATAGTTTTATGGGCAACATCTCAGGAATAACCTCTACTATATATACCTGATATTCAGAAAAAGACCTGGGACAACAGTTTCTATTATAGTCTTCCATAAAAAGAATATATTGAGTTTCAGGAGGATACATGGGTCAGGGAATGGAGTAGGTGGAATGGACTAAACTAGATTTGACTAGACTGAAATGGAAAGAAATAGCTTCAGCTAATATAAATGCAATTCCAATTCAGATGTAATTTCAAGTTGCCACTACTAGAATAGAGTGGAATTGCTGAGGGCTGGTCATTGATGGACCAGGGCTGAAATCCGAGGTAAGTTAGTGATCCTGTCTTAAAACTGTGATAATTTCTCATATGTATGTTTCCCCCACATCTGCTTGTCCTCTCTGTAAACTAAAAAAGGCCATGCCAACTGCTACAGAGTCTGAAGAAAGAGAGCAATGGTATAACCTTCTTCAGATCAGTGATCTGATTTAATAGAAGAAATTCCATGACTAGAAGCGCTGGGATTTCACTTGAGGTGTTGATATGCCTAAGCATTTGATGTGATGTAAAGACGTGGTGGACAGAAGAGAAACAGCTGTGAGGCAAGAAAATACATATGAGGATCATGAATGCAGAATAGAAAAGGGTGTGTGGGAAAGCCAATAAATGGGAGGAATTTATAAAAGGCTGAAGAGATGGAAAAGGACACAGGTAAGTAAGGTAGGACAAAAAGTTAGGTAAGGACAAAAGGACAAAAGATAGGTAAGAAAACATGACAAGACACTGAAATGAAAAACAAACGAGGGACAGGAGGTGTTTGGGGCATGCAAGAAAACAGTGGGAGTAGAGGGCATTAACAGGACTGAGGAGACAGCTGAAGTTCAGAAAAGTAGACAAGGGACAGGACACTGGCTAGTTAGGAGCTGGCCTCACTTAATGGAAAAAGAGATGCTAAATAAAGATTTGTTCCGATAATCCTGAGTATTGGCAACATGTAGTTAAATTTGGAACTGAAATTGTCACATGTACTAGGAATGGCTCCTTCTCCTACAAAGACCAGAAGGCAGACTGAAGAAAGCAAATGCAGCAAACCTGGATAAATGATGATTAATTACCCTGTATAACTTTTCCATCAGCTTGTTAATTCTGAGATGATTTGAACACATTATGCAATACTCTGCTTCTTGCAGCATAGCTGTGTGGTTTTGTGGGAGGACAAGTGGGACAAAATACACCACCTCTCAGCACAGATGAAGATGCCTGGATGGGGCTCACAGACATGGTACACCAGGGCGTGTATGGGAATGGAACGTTCTCATAGCACCATGATTGCAGCTAACCAGATTTTCCTCAGCTTGTACAGGAGATACCACACCTCTTCATGCTACAATTGTGTTTAGTCAAACCAGGCTCATCCTAAATGAGCTCCCCTATCTATTACTAATAAACAAGACAAATGTGCATTGCATAGCAAGAGCCTGCAATTTTATTTTGTGTCACTCTGGTAAATCCACATTGCTTTGATGTGAAATATCAGAATGATTGTCTCCAATTAGTTGCAGTTACACAATTTCTGACTGCCATTTCCCAGACAGAAATGCATGTGTGCATTCTGGGTAGCTGACACATAGTGTATTTGATGTTTCAAGGGCAGAAAACCCTCTAGGATTAGCACACTAACAGAGCTAACCTCTGCAGCACACACTTTTCAGTTACACACACATTCACTCTGTGTGCTGTACAGAACTGTGCAAGCACAATGGCCTGTTGCATGTAATGAAACACATCAAGACTAGAAGTCTGGGCGTAAATAGTGTCATCACTAGAGTTAATTCCAAACCCAAATATATCAGTAATGGGGAAAAACACAAACAAACAAAAAAAAGCACAAAATAACAAACCAGAGCTAACAAAAAAAATTCTGAAACCTGCAAAAAATCAAAGACGTGGATAAAAAACTAAAACATTACCTATCAAGTATTCTGAAGTCAAAGGATAACATCAAACCCTATATGTTCATATTAATTCTTGCTATGCTTGCAGTAGCTATGAAAAGTCATAACTTTAATTAAATTATAATGGTGTTATAAATAAATAAAGATTTTATAGAAAGTTTGGTTGGCATTTCCATTAAAATTGCAGTTCCTGGAGTCATGTGAGGATATCAGACACTCGGTTTCTGTTCAAAGAAGTGCCTCAGTCGTAGAGAAAAATCCAGCTGCTGCTTTGCAAAAATCAAGTGAGGATACCTGCAAATCCAGTCTTATTTACTAATATTTTTGTAAATAAAGCCATCTTTAACTGATAAAGATAAAACACTTCTCACCCTCCAGAAACAATGGAGCAAGAAACTAGTTCAGCCAAAATGAATACACACAAAACCTAGGATGAATCACAGAGGCAGGCAGGATGCCCAAGGACATCTCAAATGGCACTAGAATCCATTATTGGTTACTTCTTTTTGCCATATCAGGGACAGATTACTGGTGTGTTGAGTAGCCCCTTATCTTGCTACACTCCTTTTCTGTGTCCAGTGTTCCACAGGTAGTTGTGTCCAAAGAATTAAAAAAAAAAATAATTATAAAATAAAGCAGACAGATTAGTGACTGAAATTCTGTGACACTGCAAAACAATTCTGCCCCAGATTCCCTCCGACGTGAGTTGTCATCTAAGGTAAGAAATAGCTATTGTGAGTAGAAGATTGCATGCGTGCACCCTGTTTGCATGTAAACCCTGTATTTATGATTTCACCCACTAGGAGCTGGCAGCTGGTGTACCACATAGAGAAGTCAGTTTGCCGTAAGCAGTTATCTAGCTCTGGCTTTGATTTTAACTTCTAATAAATAAACAAGCTCCAAGGCTGTAATTCTCTGCAGTTCCACATGAAAATTACAGAGCAGTAGTCATAGAAGCCATCTGAGAGCTGACCTGCCCCTGATGCTGCTCACCCTCCCAGGCGCCGGTGGCCCAAACAGCCCGGGGAAGGCATTGCACGTGGGAAAGTCATCACATGCAGAGAAGACATCATTTGGGAGATCTGCTGAACTAAGCAGTCCTGCAGTGAAGAAGGGAAGGCTGGATCCTTCCACAGGTCAGCCCGATGACCCTCTTCAGCATCCGTCACTAGGACATGAGCTCTGACAAAGACATGACACACTGACATGGTTCACTTCTGTACAATCTGGAAGAACCTCCAGAGTGCTGAACATACCAGGTGAGAATTCACACTGTGAAAAATGGTAATGTATCTTTCTGTGTACATGCCAAAACCCTTGGAGACTGGGGACTCCTGTCCATTGTTAGGTGAGTCTTGTGAGGTTTTCTCTGAACAGGTCTAGTTTCAGTTCTTACTTCATTGAAATTGAATCACGCACAGCCCACGAAAGGAACAGCACTAACTTCAGGTTCTTCCTAAGCCGGTGCATTCTGTGGAAAACAAATGTTTTCTCACAAAATTAAGAGGCCAGGTACCCAGTATATGCACCTCATGCAAGTTTTATGCTGCACATTGCCCATTAGGTTAAGGGTGAATCTCTAACATCAGAGGGTCTAGAGTATAACTCATTTATGCAAAATATTTGCACTTGTCTATATAATTGAAAAATCATACTAGTCTTAAAATTTATATTGTTTTGAAGTGGCACAATCCTTTTTTAAAACATGAAGACAAGAGCAATCTGGTAACAGCTTAGAACCACACAATGATTTCATTCAAAGGCATACGGGAGGATGGTTTAGCTGCCTTCCTAAAGAAACAGTGCTCAGGAGATTATGCTGTCTGTGTTTTCCCATGTTCCCCTGTAAATTTTGAGCCCTGTGGTCAGTTTTCACTGATAGCACCATAGTTGTCCTGCAGCATGATTAGAAGGTGAAAAGAGGAAGAATAAGAGCAAGAGAGATACCCCAGCCATTGGAAATATTTAACTGGAATTGGCAAACAGCTGTAAGGTACAAACTGACAGGAAACCAGTGTTACTACATCTAGTGCTCAGGGAATGATTTTTTAAACACAGAAGAACTCTAATAGGATTGAATGAAAACTTTAACAACATTGCTAGCTCCAAGGATCTATCTGCCTGTTAAAAATCTGTTTAAATCTTTTTTTTCCAGATATTCCTTTCTTTTTTTTCAGAATAAAAGCTCGTCAGTGACTTCTTTACCTCCAGTAGTCCACTCTCTTAAGTCTTTGCTAATACAACTTGGAATAAGTACATGTCTGTCTTTAGGGCTTATATGAATAAGGTCTGACATCCCTTAGGGCATGAAAGTAAGTATTTCAGCCATGATTTTCATTCACTCATCTGAATATTCATTCAGATTAATAAGAATGCAGTTTGAACTGAAATATCCCTCAAACAGGTGCCAGCTGGACAACAGGAAGAAAACAAAAGACCTGGAGATCAAAATGACTTGAGCAGAATCACACAACAGTGACCAGTGCTTCAACGTCCTACTCATTAGACCTGGACAGATATTTCAAGGTGCCAGGATGACCTGAGCAAGACTGGATACAAGAAGTGCAGAGGGATTTTTGGCTGAGAAGTGACTCAGTGATGCTGGTGAGTGTAGTATGGAGATGCCAACCTGGCTTTGCCATCTGAGGGTCAGGCTGCAATGCAGTGCAAAGAGCACCCTAAAAGTGATTCTGCCACAGCCAGGTTCATGCTGGTACCTCTATATGCAGCTCTGTAGTGATGCTGCCAGCTCAGATCAGAATCAGCCTGAGGATCACCGCACAACAACTTGTTGGGCAGTGAAGACATAAGCAGTTTTCCTGTTGGCTTTCAAAAGGAAAATACAAATTGCTGACTTTTCAGACCTGTTTCTTGTTCAGCATTGGAGCTCCTCTTCTGCAGATTGACAGTCCCACTAGCAGAAAGAACAGAGTCATGAGGCATCCCTGGTGAAGGACATGTGGTGCTACTATCCTTAGGAATTCACCACTTTTCAGATGGCAACTGTTACATGCTCCAGGGGAATGAAACATCCAGACACACAAGGGATCTTCCTACCTCAAGGCTCTTCACAAAATGTTTCCAAAGAAGAGAGGTCATCCTGACCATCAAAAAGACATAGATTTTCTTTGTGATGGTAAGAATTACACTTTGTCTGACATTACTTGGCTGAATGAACGAATACTCCCTTGTTTCACGGAAACTTTGAATGTCTAGTGCAACATCAAATGGAGCAGAGCTTGAAAGTGGTTTCATTTATCTTATTTCTGTATGAGACTGTGTGTTGGCATTAACATTTTATAAGTAAACTTCCTTCACATAGAAAGAGAATGAAATATTGTTGACATAAGAAAAATAGAATATGTGAACTTTTCATTTGGTTCTGAAAAATATCACTTTGGGGTCAGTAGACAAATTTTGTCTCTATAAGGAAAGCTGTTATTGAAAACACAGACTGTATTTGATATTTAAAGTGCATTTCTATAGCTAAGGTTAAAATACTTGTATCGTGTTCCATTTTCCTTACAAACACAATATTCTGAGTCCTAAATGCAGGGTAATCATTTTAATTTTGTGATTATTTTTATTATTTTATGGGGACTATTTTTTTGTCCCTGCCCACAGCAGGGTCATTGAAACTAGATGATTTGAAGGTTCTTTCCAACCCAAACCATTCTATGATTCTATTTGGGAAAAAAAGAGCAGACCAGCTATTTGTATTGGTAACTGTATCTTCACTTTTTAAAGAAAAAGGACCATATCTATGAGTTAGCTATATGCTCACTGTTTCAAAAGAAATCCCTACTGTGTATAAAGATAAAAGTAAAAAAAAAAAAAAAAAAAAAAAACCAACCAAAAACGAACAAACAAAAAAAACCCCCACAAAACTAAGTGCTTTACAATTCGGAAAGACAGAGATACAATTATCCAAGGTGTTTGCCTAATAAAAGTTGGTGAGAAATTGTTTGTTATGCATGAAAACAATTCAAAGCCAGAACTGAGGTAATTAGGAATGGAATTCACATTTGAAGAGAATTTTTCAGTAGAAAACAGGCGAGAAGAAGGGTTTTCACAGTAAGAGAGCTGTCAGTCGCAGCTGCCAGCCACCAGAGCCCAGCCCTGACCTCAGCTCACTGCCCACTCTGGGCTGCAGCCACCTCAACCCTGGTCCTACCTAGTTATAGATATGCAAAATCCCAGTTTGACCAGAAGATGGAGGTTTTGTGTTGCAACCTCTAACCCCCAGTAGCCTCCTTCTGTTCCAGAGCAAACCCATTACTTTAATTCTTAGCCCTAAGAAAAACCCAAGCCACTCTGCTCACAGACTCTTCAACCCATATCCTTAAAAATACCTGGATGGCTTCTGCTGATGCCAACACAACACTGGCTGGAACAAATTGCCTGACCCAATCCCAGCCACATATCCAGTCCATACTCTGCTCATCTTTGCTTAATAGCACACACTCACCAGGACTGATTGGTGCATACTGAGCGTAACTCCTGCTTAGTGCTCATGCTGGTTCCAGTGCTTCTGCCAGAAGATTGGAGTTCACACTACCAAGACTTTCATTAAGCAGCAAAAGCAAGATAAATTAACTCTTCCTAATTCAGCTGTCCACTCATGTGTACACAGACGTGTGAATTCTGTGTTTTTCTAATTACAGTTGACACATGTGTGGATGAGGAGATATTGCTGTATACATTGCCACAAAATTAGTGGAATGATAAAAAAAATTACTCGTGGATTGGGGGGCAAAACACTTTGAACAGCTATGAAAAGCTCATGAATTGCAACAGAGACTTCATCCACCCTCAGAAGTGAAGAAATCCTGGCTTGCCTATGTGTCCTGGTTTTGGCTGGGATAGAGTTAATTTTCTTTCTAATAGCTGGTACACTCCTGTATTTCGGATTTAGTATGAGAATAATGTTGATAACACACCAGTGTTTTAGTTGTTGCTAAGTAGTGCTTACTCTAAATCGAGAACTTTCTGTTTTCTCATCCTCTGCCAGGGATACAAGAAGCCAGGAGAGAGCAGAGCCAGGACAGCTGACCCAAACTAGCCAAAGGAATATTCCATACCATAGTATGTCACACTCAGTATAGGAACTGGGGGGAGTTGTCTGGAGAGGGCCAATCAGTGATTGGGGTCGGGATGGGTATTGATCAGCAGATGGTGAGCAATTGTATAGTGCATCACTTGTCTTTCTGGGGTTTTATTCCTCTCTCTATTTCCTTTTAATAGTAGTAATAGTATATTTTACTTCATTTAAATTATGAAACTGTTCTTATGGGTTTTACCCACGGTTTTTACCTTTTTCCAATGCTCCTCCCATCCCTTTGGGGGGGGGGGGGGGGCAGGTGTCGTGAGCGAGCAAGCGGCTGCGTGGTGCTTAGTTGCTGGCTGTGGCTAAACCATGACAATCCATTTCACAAACTTCTTCATCAGCCAAAAAGTACCATGGAAATGATGGCCATTTTCAGAAATTGTGTTGCCTTTGGACAGGTCAACAGAGGAGCTGGTGCTAAGCTTTGGGGTTGCAAGCTGCCTTACTATGAGTGACTGAGGAGGGCAGCGCTGCCTGGAGCATTCCCAGACAAGGTGTCACCAGTGTGAGGAGGGCTATGTCCCTCCTGAACCCTTTCTTGGAACACTTCTTACTTCACCTTTGTCACACAGAAGATTCATAATGATGTTAAGTGCCAGCTCAGAGCTACCTCACTCATTGCTTAATATCATGCCACTCTAGTGTGATGGAAATTCTCCAGGCAAGCTCTTGCCATTTACCTTGATGATGAGCACCAGGTATATTTTTGAATATCTGACAGACCTGAGGGGAATGTCTCACCCAAGCAGTACATGTTCTCACTACTGCTTTCTGCTTTTGCACTTGTGTCTCTTTGTCTGTGGACTCCACTGGAAGTAATCCCTTCTCTCTTTGCAGGTGTGGGAGCCATTGTGGGACGGGGGGGCTCGGCCTTCACCCCCAGATGTGCCTGTTCTGGGAGCTGACAGCACTCCAGCCAAGGCAATAGCATGGGATGGGGTGGCTGAGGGCAGGCATTACATCCCCGCTGCCAGAAACTGGGTGTTTCCCCAGGGATGCTGTGGAGAACACACTGTTATACCCTGTTCATAATTCCCAGTGTTTTGCTCACTCTCAAGAAACAACTGTTTACACGTTCACGGCATGAATATTTTTAAAGCTATATGAGCACACAGAGGGGTTCCTTCCGTTTTTGCTGCTGTGTGTTCCCTTGGAGACTCCTGGCTGGAAATCTGGACAAAAACAAGTCTGTCTCTCAATAAAGTGCATCTTCCTTTAAAGGCGCTCCTTAACATACTCAAAATAGCTAAATATTTCTGATAGCTACGTACACTAGCTATGTATGTAGATGAAGAATCCAAAAGGACATATTTGGTCCATGAAGAACTGCTATATTCAGCTGCTCACAAATATCTTCCATTCTTAAGTCACTTACACAGCCAGGTCTAATTTTTGAAGCAGGAGGGAATGGGGGGAGCAAAGAGTTGGCAGAAAACACCAAAATGCTAGGGAGTATATCCTGTCCATTGCTGCTTCGGATTTCTTTGGGGATAGAGAGGTTATGCAGAAAGAGCACTGGAAGGAGCTGAGGCTTCATAAACCATAGTCAATAATTTTTAAAAAGGCACTTATTTATATACAGGCACCTAAAGGGACCACTTTAAAGTTCACTTGCTCATGACCACATTAGTGAAGCTGCAGCCACACCTCTGTCAGTAACATTTCAACCTTTAAGCATTTCCACTGAATTCTATGCCTGCTTGTAGGGTGAGAACTTGCCCTGAAACATGTGAACTTACAGCAGTGTGCATCTTTGTTTTAAAAAAAAACAGCCTACACACCCTTGTTTACCTTCTTTCCCCATCTCAAACAGTCACTTCAAATGTGCTGCCACTAACCTTCAATGATGACTTTATCCCTTAGTTCACTGTTTATAGTATTATGCCATTTATACATTGTCCTTTTACTCAATATTGTTTTAGTGAGTTCTTTCTGTCACTGGAGCATTGCTTTGCATTAAGGAATGAAGCTGGCTTTGTTTACAGTGGGTTATTAGCACATGTTAATGAGTTAGAATACCATGAGGTACTTAAAAGCAAGTACATATTTAAACAGTTCATTCATGGAATTCATCTCGAGCTTTAGAAGACTCAAGAATTTTGAAAAGAGAAAATGTATTTTTTGAAGAGGGAAGATGAAAGATCTTAAAATATATGAAAGGAAATAAAGAAGGATCAGAAAAAGAAATCCCACCTCATGTAGAGTCAATTATTTGGAAACATTCCATGTTCTTAACCAGCTCTTTAAAAATCATAGAATCATAGAATAGTTAGCTTTGGAAAGGACCTCAAGATCATCTAGTTCCAACCCCCCTGCCATGGGCAGGGACACCTCACATTAAACCATATCACCCAAGGCTTCATCCAACCTGGCCTTGAACACCACTAAGGATAGAGCATTCACAACCTCCCTGGGCAACCCATTCCAGTACCTCACCACCCTCACAGTAAAGAATTTCTTCCTTATATCCAGTCTAAACCTCTGCTGTTTAAGTTTCAACCCATTACCCCTTGTCCTGTCACTACAGTCCCTAAGTAAGAGTCCCTCCCCAGCATCCCTGTAGGTCCCCTTCAGATACTGGAAGGCTGCTATGAGGTCTCCACACAGCCTTCTCTTCTCCAGGTTGAACAGCCCCAACTTTCTCAGCCTGTCTTCATATGGGAGGTGCTCCAGTCCCCTCATCATCCTCGTGGCCTCCTCTGGACTTGTTCCAACAGTTCCATGTGCTTTTTATGTTGAGGACACCAGAACTGCACACAATACTCCAAGTGAGGTCTCACAAAAGCAGAGTAGAGGGCAGAATCACATCCTGTGACCTGCTGGTCACACTCCTTTTGATGCAGCCCAGGTTGGCTTTTTGGGTTGTGAGCATTTCCACTCCTAATTCCCTGCCAAAAGCTGAGCATGGATCTTTATAGTTGTATTTGAAGACCTCCTAGCAAATCTTGCAGGAACAGGTCTTCTCCTGAAATTTTATTTCATATTGCTTTCTGGTCTGTAAATGTTAAAGAAAATTGCCTTTGAGGGTATATGTAATAATTCTGGTCTAACAATTGCAAGGAGAAAATATGCAAACTACCATATAAATACAAGTATCAAAGCCTATTTAAAACCTTGGTAGGTAGCTAGGACACCAGTTAGGGAGCATTGTGCTTGTACTCCACAAAAAGAAGAGGCTTACAAAGGTCACTATACTGAAGACTTAACAGTTTACTCAGACCTGCCTAATTTCTGCTCCTGGGCAATATTGGCCTACTCCCTGTATGCTTGAGATCCCTGGGGCAAGTGGCCATTATGGTAATGTTTCCTGAGTCCATACAGATAAAGAAAAATTATTCTAGCCTCATAACTATTTATATAGGAAATACCTCTTTATTCTGTGGCCATTTTTGAGATGAAATATGAATAAAGGAAAATCTCCTGAAACCACTCCTGCAACAAGGTAGAACAGCAATATAAGCATTAAAAGAATAAAAGTATGTGCTATAACATATATAGAAATATCCAAGGATCCGAGTTCTTTCCATCCTTTCCACATAACGTAAGAAGCTGGAATTGGCAAGTTGTTAGTAAAAGAAGTTTATTGACAATTTCAATCGATATGATAAGGTGTATCTATGAAATGTATTTATTTTCAAAATTCCTGATCCTGCTCTGCCACTCCACAGAGGCTGGTATTCTCCTTAAAAATCCAGCAATCTGAGATAGTAAAAAGAGCCTTGTTATAGCTGTGGTGGCTAAGATGAAAAGCACAAGGTGTGAGAATAAAAGGAGTCCCCTCTCCCTGGTGCTACCCTAGGGAAAAGCTGAAGTGATAGCAGAACAAATGAGGAGTGGAGAAGAAATAGATGTTTATCATCAAGGTACTGCATGACTGGGGAAAAAACAGCGCATGACCATAATTTTATTGCCATCTTTACCAAGCACTGCTTCCAAACAGCCTAGAACTCTCTCCATTCTTCTGTTGTTTCTGTTGCTCAGCTGAACACATGATTTCTGACACAAGGTCAGTAACACTTTAATTCATCTCTGAATCATCTCACTCAAACTAGTGAAGACTGAAAAAGATGGTATCAAACCTGGGCTTGAGGAGTTACTTAATTATTTGAGAACAAATGTATTTCATTGTGTTGTTTTGCTTGTAACTTATATAAGTGACAGGAGGGCTATTTCTTGAAAGATTCCTTTCAGCTAAAAGCGAGTAGCATGACTTGTCTAGCCTGAATTAGGTAAATCTGGGATAACTGGAGAGGCATGGGGAAATGGCAAATGTGGGAATATGATTCCAGCAGCTTTCAACCAAAAGATGTTTACTCTGTAAAAGAAAGGGTTTTTTTAAAAAAGGTTATTCCTTTTTCTACAAAAGGAGCTAAACATTTCCAAGATACAGATTATATGAGTATGTATTATAGGTTAGACTATAAATTGTTGTTCTGTGATAAGAAAAGTATTAGGTATTCATATTGTTTGAGAAAAACGTTACAAAGTCTTCTTGATTGGGAAAATAATAAATGCAATGGACTTTTAGCTGATTCAGTCTAGCTTAGAAGTCTGTAACAGAGGCTTACACATAGCCTCTAGGGGTTTGCATGGTGTAGAGAGAATGATAATTCAAACACTCTATATTTTGTTTGAGCTAAGAGTATGCAGGTGTTCACAGACTGCGGAGCTGCTATGTGCATCTCTGAGCAAGCTAGTTTTCCTCTCAGTTTTTTGTCTCTTATTTCCTGAATAAAACTGGACCTCTCTGCACTCAGTTTTTAGCTAGCATTATATTTAGCAAAGCTTTGTTTTCCTTTTCTCATCCTCATCCTATGGAGTGGATAAATTTTACCATTTAGGTTTCTAAGTTCTTCATTAAATGAGAAATACTTAATTCTGTTTATTTTCAATTGTCTGCTTTTTCAGCCACCTATCCTACAACTTGGTTGTCTGCACTTTGGAAACTTCACTGTGACAATGATCGATTTAGCTACAAGTTGTCCAGTAACTAGTTTTCCCCAGAGTTAGTAAAAAAAGTTTCCTAATTAATCTACAGAGCAAATGCATGGCATGGTAATGCAAGTGACTTGCTTCTCAGAAGAATGAGTGAAATCCTTTTCTCTGAATCCTTTGCTCCTTTCCTTGGATTCACTGATATTTTTGCCCCGATTGAAAGCAGCATTCTGGTCAAAACCTTAGCAGATAATTCAGATTGCTGCCAAACTCCTTTAGATAGGTGTTCAAAGTCAGCTTTGTTCCATTTAATTAACAAGTGAGGAGTACCAGACCAGCTCATTCAGTATTAGGCAGCACTTCCCTCATCCAAAAAGTAGGGAACCTGTCTGGATTACAAGTGCTGAGGAGGACTACTGACAGATGAATATACTGTTTTATCCAGAAAGAAGATATGGCTCTTTGTTGCTGTGATGTGTTTGTTGCAGGGAATTACTTATTCAGAAGAACTCAGAAGAACTCAGAGAGCTGTGGATCCTGAAGCATTTATGAATATTGTAAGTTGCTCAATAGATACATACATGTCTCAGAGCAGAGGGGTTTCTAGGTGTTAGGAATAACAGAGTGGATAAGCTGCCTTTATTTAACCCATCATCTCTAATCATTGCATATACTACTTCTCTTTTCTCTTCTCTCCTCTTCATCTTCTCTTCCTCTTCTTGAGTCTGATAGAAATTAAAGCAGACAACTTTCCTTAGTAAATCTCCAGAGTTAATTTAATTTTAAATATCAGTTACCAGTTTGCTATTGCTGGCACTATCTCCCTGTCTGAAAGAATGACCCTTTGGAATGTCAGCATATCTTCAGCAAAGACAACTCTAAATAACTAATGGTGCATGTTTTCTCATTTTTTTGAATGATCAGCATAGTGGCCAGCTTTTCAGAAGAGCACCTCTTGCCAAGCAAGCTTGTTTAGATCTTTAGTCACTTGTTAAAATCTTGGGGTTTCTGTGCCATGTGGCAAATTACATTGCGTAATTCACTGAGTACAAGGTATAAAAACCAATCCTCTTTTATAACAGGTTGAGTGTTACATGTCAAAAGTGGTACTTTATTTCAGAGCTTAATAGTGGCTGTGCTAGGGATTTCCCTAGTGACTATGCAAGTGGCTGTTCTTGTTTTTTCCATAATGTAGTCAGTTATTCAGTGGTACTCTCTGCATATGTGCCATTCACAAAAGGGCAGCTGTGAAACTCCATGGATTTCTCTGAAGTTAGTTTAAATAAACTGGTTTCACTTGCATGACAGCAGATCTGGAACATGCATCTGAGCAGCTCTTCATCTCTAAGGGAAGATGAGAGAGAAGCTAATGGAATCATAAGCTATTTCTATGAGCTTATAATGATTCTTATATCACCAGAGTGCAAGGGCTTGTGATGATTGTACAGCAGTAGTATAATACAGGGTTTTTTTAACAGATTGTAACTGAGCAGTTGAATCCTAGATCTAATACAAAGAACAAAGAAAATTTGTTGTAGTATTAGGGTTACAATATCCCACCTGATATTGCTTTATTCAGATGCTTAATATATGTAGACTAAATCCCCAGTTGTATCTGCTTTCTAACATTTCTTCATTGTGAATATCTTGTGCATATTATATATAAAACAGATTTCTGCAAACAAATACATTTAACTTCTCTTCTAGAATGAGCTCA
The DNA here is from genome assembly GCF_012275295.1 of Melopsittacus undulatus. Taxonomy (NCBI): domain Eukaryota; kingdom Metazoa; phylum Chordata; class Aves; order Psittaciformes; family Psittaculidae; genus Melopsittacus; species Melopsittacus undulatus. The sequence continues at coordinate 93,568,811 of NC_047530.1, forward strand.
TTACTTACAAGGGGTACCCCAGTGAGGAGTATGAAGTGACAACAGAAGATGGTTATACTATTACCCTTAACCGGATCCCTTATGGTACACAGAATCAGGGAAACCCAGGTACAGTTTGTTAATATGAGACAAAACTAGCTTAGATAGTGCACGATCTGGAAAGAGATACCTTATATTTATAAAATGTCCATCAAAGCTTGTTTATGCAAGTGAAATTTTAGCAGAGAATTATGGCAAGACTAACCTGATTTATGTCAAGCATACCTATTTATAATAAAAATCCACTATATATGAAGTGTATACCCTCATAATAAGAGCTGATAAGTAAAAACTTTTTATTTTTAAAAAAATAGCATAAAGGCTGTAATCTGCCCAATTAGCCTGTTTTGTGAAAGCTGTTCCAGCTTCTGATTCTGCTTTGGTTTTGCTTACACCTGGTAAATATCAGGTAATGATTATATTTTGGGTAAAGGAAACCTCTGCAAACAATCCCACACCTTCATTCGTTATATCAGTGTTGAGAATCTCAAACTAATGCAGCTGAGCTATACAGTGACCAGAGGGTGCCAAACTAGTTTTCACTTGTGTCAGGCAGATCTTTCCATAAATCCTTACAGAAGCTTAGAAGTTCTCTCTTTACAGTTTTGTTTTTATTAGTTTTCTCCCTTTAAATTGGTGGTGCAGGAACAAATCCTGTACTGGCAGTAATATCCCTGAACTACCAGGAAAAAAAAAGAAAATGAATTGTTTTGTTTCTATTTGTTTTTCAGCTTTAAAACCTGCTGTGTTTCTCCAACACGGATTACTGGGAGACGCTAGTAACTGGGTCACAAACCTGCCCAACAACAGCTTGGGCTTCTTACTAGCTGATGCTGGTTTTGATGTTTGGATGGGAAATAGCAGAGGGAATCGCTGGTCCAGGAAACATCAAAATTATTCCATTGATCAAGACGAATTCTGGGCTTTCAGGTAGATGGAACCATTGAAGAGCATCTCCATTGCCCATATTTATTTAAGCTGGCTAAATCAGGGCTTTACATATGCTATCTTTTATAAAGCATTCTCTATGTTCACTTTTGCCGAGGTGCACTTATACACATATGTGAACTTTAATAGTAATGGAGACTAATTACTGCTAGAAAAGTTTCTAGAGGCATAACAGCAGAGCAACACAGAAGAATCTGCAGAGGTCATCTCCAAGCCTTTCCTTAGTTCCAGAGGCAGCTTTGAAAGCTATTATTTAGAAGCACTAGTCTGTATATTACAATAATACAAAAATCACAAAAGGAGAAAATGTAAATAATTATTGCACTTATTTTGATGAGCTTTTAAAATCAGACTTTTTATTTAATGACAGATTGTATAAATTAGTAGTTCCCTAGAAGAAGCTCTGTAACTGTATTACCTCTTGTCCCTTTTGTATAGACGCTTGCAATTCAGCCTGACACTTCTTGAAGTTATAATCCTTCCTTTGATGTAAAGGGAGAAAATAACCCATGGAGAAAATACCCCAGAAAATTTTGAGTAGTCTCTTCTGTATCCAGTGCCAGAGAAATAGCAGAATGATTCACTTCACAATTCATGCTGTTTCTGTGCTGACAAGCCTGTAATAGAAATGTGAATTCAGTTCAAAGTCTGATTTTTAATTTATGCATAACTCTTTCAATTTCCTGCCTGCAGTTTTGATGAGATGGCAAAGTTTGATCTTCCAGCAGCAATAAATTTCATTGTGGAGAAAACAGGACAGGAAAAGTTGTACTATATTGGCTATTCACAAGGTACTACCATCGGTAAGTAAAATGTGAATTGAGGTACTGTGATTCTGAATGCACCTGGGGTTTTTATCAGCTCTATGCAGGTGTGAAAAACATGGGATAAGCTGTTTTCAGCATATGGGATTTTTTTTTATTTATTATAAAGACAGTAAAACATAATGGGCCAAGAGCACTGCTCCTCTAAGTCTATTGATTTAGTTATACTGGATATTATTGTGGGCCAGGGTGTGCCCAACAGCAGCTGGTCAGTTGACCAAAATAAACAAAACAGGAAGATGAAAGTACAGAAAGAGAAGTTGGCCAGTTTGGACAGGACAAAAAAAAAAGGACACACACACAAAAAAAAAAAAAAAAGAAAATATGAAATTAGATTGACCATAGGAAAAAAACTACACCTCCCAGCAGTACATGAAATGTATGAATGTACATCAGAAGTGTGCATTTATGTTTAAATGGGTTTGAAAAAAAGCTGCAAAGGCAAAATATAGACAGAAATTTGTCTCCGAAGAGCTAAATAAAACTACAATCTGGTAACACATGGAGAAGAGGGATTTAACACAAATTGAGGCTGAATTGTAATCTCTGAACAACTGTCGTGGTTTAAACCCAGTCAGCCACGCATTTTTTACTCCCCCCTCCTCTTTCTTTCCTTCCCCTCTGCCCTGCTCCCGGAGGGATGGGAAGGAGAATCAAAAGAATGTAACTCACATGGGCTGAGATAAGAACAGTCCAGTAACTAAAGTATAACACAAATCACTGCTGCTGCCACCAATAATAATAATTATAAGGAAAATAACAAGGGAACAGAATATGATACCACCCGCCAAAACGAGCCCAACCAAGAAGAGAGTGCCCTTCCAGGTAGCTCCCAGCTACCTCCCTGGGCATGAAGTGCTATGGTATGGAATACCTCTTTGGCTAGCTTGGAACAGGTGTCCTGTCTCTGCTTTCTCCCAGCCTCCCTTCCTTCCTGGCAGAGCATGAGACTCACAAAGTCCTTGGTCAGAGTAAACATCAGTGTTACCAGCTCTGCTCCCAGGCTGAAAGTCAAAAACACAGCACCGCACCAGCTACTAAGAAGGAGAAAAATTGACTGCTACTGCTAAACCCAGGACAACAACTAACAACAACAACTAACTACAAGGTTGCTTGTAGGTTTGAAATTGCAGAATGGTATTTATAAATAATGAATATAGTCTGATGTAAAAATTATGATTTTCTTTAACTCACCTTTTTTGTTTTCTCAGCTTTCATTGCCTTTTCAACAATGCCAGAGCTGGCTCAAAAAATCAAACTTTATTTGGCGTTGGCACCTGTCACTACTATTAAGTACGCTAGAAGCCCAGTGACAAAACTTCTCTACCTTCCAGAAACATTGCTCAGGGTATGTGATATCTTGATTTCAACTCCTTAACCATATACTTGTTTGTTTAGGTTTTAAAATGAATCAACAGAAAGTATAAGGCTTTACAAAGTCTAATCATCTGTGTGTGGGTAGGTTTACCTCATGTCTGAAGTCTTTGGAAGTTCAGACTGGACATTAAGAGAAGCTTTTTATCTAGGGCAGTAGTAGAGTATTGGGATAGGTCTCCCACAGAGGTACAGAGGTGCAGATCCTCAAAGGTTTCCAAGATTCCTGTAGACAAAGCCACAATCAATGTTCAAGCTTAGACCTAAACTATGAATTGGAGTTAACATTTAACACATCTCTTCATTAAAAGTGATGTAACCCAAATTAAGTAATGCCTGAGCAGGCTGATGCAATGGAAAAAAAAAACCCACCACCTAATTTCTCTCTTGTTTATGTGGACATCATCTGGCAAATGAAGAGAAAGCAACTGAGAACCACTGAAAGTGCTAGAGAAGAGGAACAGGACACAAACACCTTTTTAAAAGAACAGCACAATATACAAGTGTACATTCTTAAATAAATGTTACCTTTGTATTTCACAGGGTTTGCTTGGCAAACGAGAATTCCTTCCTCAGACTGAGTGTCTGAGAAGGCTAATAGTTCCTGTCTGCAGCAACCCTGCTTTTGCCAGACTTTGTAGAAGTGTCTTTTTCAGTCTGGGTGGCTGTAACCTGAGAAACATTGACGTGGTATGTACAACTCTTTTACAGCTCTACTGAGGGTTTAAGCTTCTGCTCCCAAAACTTACATTCTATGGTGTGAAGTGAATCCTGAATTTCTATTAGTCAGCATCACATTGTTAAGGAACAGTCCCCACTACTGCACAGCAATATCTGGTGGTTGCCCCATCACTGGCAGTGAACCACTGCCTCACTCCTTAGAAGAGCACTTGGCACTATCCCTCCAATCAACAGCTGCTCAAAGTCCCCCCAAAACTCTGCAGTCTGCCTTCTGCCAGACCTCACCTAGGGCACTGTCTCTTGGTTCACACTATGACTACTGGTCTCATCAGAGGTCTTCAGTATACTGGCACACGATGGGAAGAGAAATAAAACCCCTACTTGCTTCATGCTTTCAGGAGCTCCAGAGAAAGGAGCACACCCCCTTGTCTTCCTCCTCCAAGCCTTGCACCACCAGGGATTTGCTCAGAGGCACAGGATACCTGGGGGTACCTGACAGAGAGTTGGCAGCCACTGGGGACTAAGATATACTTGGACACCTTGTGCTAAGTACAGCAGTAGGTCAGACCAGCTGGCATCAAACTTGCTCCAGCCTTTTCCAGAAACATCTCCAAGCACATTCACTGAGGAAGGATTACATAGCAACTTGTTAAGAAACCCCTGCAGAAGTAGGATGTGTTTTATTTGAAGCAGTCACACAGTCCTCAGGCAGTTGCAGTTCCTTTTGCTGTTCTGCCCAACAACGATCCTCTCTCACACAGGATGTGTTATAGACTCCTGCCAAAAAAGAGCCCATCTAGTGTGAGATCTAAGTTGCTGACTTGCTATACTATCCTTTCTATCTGTAGATTCTTTTAGATTCTCAGTCATCCAAGAAAATGTTCTGGTTGGGGGTTGTTCTTTCAGTGCTTCTCCAAACCTGAGACATTGCTACACCTGGAGTAACTCTGCAGGATTCGGTGACCATACCACTCCAATTTCTGTTGTTTCTGTTGTTACACTACTCTGCTGTGGCAGATATTTTGTTCTAAATCTGAATAGAAGGGAGGAAGAGAATACTCACTGAATATTTTCTTTCAGAATCGAATCAATGTGTATATTGCACAAACCACTGCTGGAACTTCTGTGCAGAACATAGTCCACTGGAGTCAGGTACTAAGAAACTTCTGGAAATCAAAATAGATACTCACTTCTGTCTGAATGGTATAGAATGGGTATAAGCTGATATCCTGCCATGAATCCATAGTTAACTTCTTGGAAATACATGCAACTTGTGGTTTACAATTGAAATCTTCAAAGGGGAAAGGGACCTGGGGGTCCTGGTGGATAGGAGGATGACCATGAGCCAGCAATGTGCCCCTGTGGCCAAGAAGGCAAATGGCATCCTAGGGTGCATTGGAAAGGGTGTGGTTAGTAGGGCAAGAGAGGTTCTCCTCCCCCTCTACTCTGCCTTGGTGAGGCCACATCTGGAATACTGTGTCCAGTTCTGGGCCCCCCAGTTCAAGAAAGACAGGGAATTGCTTGAAAGAGTCCAGCGCAGAGCCACAAAGATGATGAAGGGAGTGGAACACCTCCCTTATGAGGAGAGGCTGAGGGAGCTGGGTCTTTTTAGCTTGGAGAAGAGGAGACTGAGGGGTGACCTCATCAGTGTTTACAAATACGTAAAGGGTGGGTGTCAGGATGATTGAGCTAGGATTTTTTCAGTGATATCCAGTGATAGGACAAGGGACAATGGATGTAAACTGGAGCATAGGAGGTTCCATGTGAACATCAGGAAGAACTTCTTTACTGTAAGAGTGACAGAGCACTGGAACAGGTTGCCCAGGGAGGTTGTGGAGTCTCCTACATTGGAGATATTCAAGGCCCGCCTGGACAAGTTCCTGTGTGATGTACTCTAGGTTACCCTGCTCTTGCAGGGGGGTTGGACTAGATGATCTTTTGTGGTCCCTTCTAACCTTTGGGATTCTGTGATTATGTGACTCCATAATTCAAACCACTATTTTTCATTGATCCTTTGCCAGCAGGATAGAAGTACCCTATGTGATACAGGTACATTTGAAGCCAACAATGAAACATGGTATTTCTGTGAAAACATGTATGCTGGCATGTGTATACAGATGTATATATCTTTCTCCCTCCTGTGTAACCAGGAACTTTTATAAGTTATGTCCACAGTTCTGTACACTTTACCTTAAGAAATTAGTATGTTTCCAATGTGGAGCACATTTTAAAATGTGCTAAGGCACATGAAAATCAACAAGGTGCTTGGTGACAGCCAGCATGGGCTCACTAAGGGGAAATCCTGACTGACCAATTTGGTGGCCTTCTATGACGGGTCTACAGAACTGATGGACAGGGGTAGAGCAGTTGACGTCATCTACTTGGACTTGTGCAAAGTGTTCAACACTGTCCCACACAACATCCTTGTCTCTAAATTGGAGGAACATCAGTATGATAGGTGGACCACTCAGTGCATAAAGAACTGGCTGGATGGTCGCATGCAAAGAATTGTGGTCAATGGCTCAATGTCCGGCTGGAGATCAGTAACGAGTGGTTTCCCTCAGGGATCAGTATTGGGAGTGGTCTTGTGTAACATCTTTGTTGCTGACATCAACAGTGGGATTGAGTGCACCCTCAGCAAGTTTGCTGATGACACCAAGCTGTGTGGCTTGGTTGATACACTGGAGGGAAGGAATGCCATCCAGAGGGACCTTGACACACTTGTGAGGTGGGCTGATGCCAACCTTATGAAGTTTAACCATGACAAGTGCAAGGTCCTACACCTGGGTCGAAGCAGTCTCAGGCACAGCTACAGTTTGGGCAGAGAAGAGATTCAGGGCAGCCCTGAGGAGGACTTGGGGGTGTTGTTCGATGAGAAAATGAACATGAGCCGGCTTCAGTGTGTGCTCTCAGCTCAGAAAGCCAACCATATTCTGGGCTGCATCAAAAGGGGCGTGACCAGCAGGTCAAAGGGGGTGAACTTCCCCCTCTGCTCTGCTCTCATGACACCTCACTTGGAGTATTGTGTACAGTTCTGGTGTCCTCAACATAAAAAGGACATGGAACTGTTGGAACAAGTCTAGAGGAGGGCCATGAGGATGATCAGGGAACTGGAGCACCTCCCATATGAAGAGAGGCTGCAAAAGCTGGGGCTGTTCAGCCTGGAGAAGAGAAGGCTGCGTGGAGACCTCATAGCAGCCTTCCAGTATCTGAAGGGAGCCTATAGGGATGCTGAGGAGGGATTTTTTGTTAGGGACCGTAGCAACAGGACAAGGTGTAGTGGGTTAAAACTTAAACAGGGGAGGTTTAGATTGGATATAAGGAAGAAATTCTTTACTGTTAGGGTGGTGAGACCTATGGAATGGGTTGTCCAAGGAAGCTGTGAATGCTCCATCCCTGGCAGCGTTCAAGGCCAGGTTGGACAGAGCCTTGGGTGACATGGTTTAGTGTGAGGTGTCTCTGCCCATGGCAGGCGGGTTGGAACTAGATGTAGCTGAAGGTCCTTTCCAATCCTAATTATTCTATGATTCTATGGAGTCAAGAAATGAGCAAGACATAGGCTGCTTTGTAAAGTACCAGATTTTACTGGTAAAAGCCCTTGTATTTTCATCACTTGTTTCCAAAGCTCTCAATGTCTGAGCAGCAATAGTGCTATAAATAGTATACTCTTCATTTAGTACACTTGTTATATGCTTTATTTGCAAGATACTGCGACAGTACATCTTCAGCAGCAGTGCTGAGGAAAGCTGCCTTTCAGGCTTTGGTTTCACACTTTCATGATTCATAGAGTCTGGGCTCAGTCACAGAAGTTGCTGCATGCAGGACAGGTTTTCCAGCAGCACTGCAGGCTCTGGAGCAAAGCAGGAAGCAGCTGCAAACATAGTGAGCTTGCAAGTGTGTTAATGCACTTTTTAACACAGCACAAATAAGTTTGGGTAACACCTGCACAGGCATTTACTCAAAATCAAACAATACTTTTGGCTGTGAATTTACATAAAATCTTAGATTTGATTAAATTGCTTTTGTGACCATCCTAGGCCTGTAAAGAAAAAGGGTTGCAAAAGCGTAATGGGGGGAGCTCTGCAAATTGACTCAGGTTTAATTCAGCATCTAGCCACAGACTGGCAAGCACAAACATGCAAGTCTAATATTCCTAAGCCTTCATTGTCATTGCTGTTCTTACTATTAAAGGAGTTAACAGATAGTTTACCTTCAATGTTTTGATCCCATTGATTTTGTCTCTCACAGTAATAACAAACCACGCTGTAGGCAAAGCTAAGGAACATAAGGCAAGAACTAAAAATGGTGACTTCTTTATTCAAACCAGAGAGGGAATTAAAAACATAAGAAGGAGTCTCTCACAGAGGTTAGTGATGGTAACATGACTGTCAGGAGAAGACACATCAGCAGCAGTGAAGTACTGGAACAAATTGCCTGCAAAGGCATCCCTGGGTCTTTCTGGGCAGAAGCCATGATAGTTTTGGTTGTAACAAAAACATTTGACTCCTTTTCACTGATTGAGACTTTTAGTTAATTTAATGTTGGCTTTTTCAGAGCTCTTAGAACTTTTGCTGAGGCTTTAGATTGAAGTCAGAGGCTCAGCAGGGAAAGTACTCACAAACTTCTTAGATGATGGCTTTGTAACTACCCTTCTCTTGTTCCTCCTTCTAGGAAGCCCATTCAGGGAAGTTCCAAGCTTATGACTGGGGCAGTTCAAAGAAGAACATGGAAAGATATCAACAGGTATATTTTGGTGAAATAATATTGTAACACTCGGACAACACAGAAGCACACAGGAAGAGAGCAAGGATGTGGTAGGAGACACATTTTCAGAATACCTGTAGATGGAAGTATTACTACTTTCCAGTTTGGAATTCAACAGAGAAAGCATGCAAGCACTAATGGCAACACTAATTTATTATTTTCTTTTTTAAAAGGAGTGAGGGGAGACAGAAACATTTAAATTAAATTATCAATAAAAATAAAAAGAAATAAGGTCAGGAAAGACAGAAAAATGAGTTTGAAAAAAGGAAAGTACATCTATTTGATAAGACTAAAGAAGCATCTTGCCTACTAGCGTGATCAAAGCAGTTGCCAATGTGTAAGTGCTCAGGAGAACAATATTAGGAAGAGGGCAACTGGAAAGCTAATAACCACCCTGGATTCTAGAAGCCAGAGGCATAAGGAATTTGTCCTCAATTCAATGTCCTTGACCCTCCTACACTTTAGGTCTCCACAACAGCCTGTCATTGTGAATTACATGTTTTAATGACAGCTTGCACGAAACACAGCTTCCTTTGGTTTGTCTTGAATTTGCTTGCCCCTGTGAAGTCACTGGATGTTTTCTAAGTTTTGTGTTATGAGAAGTAATAGGGTGATTCCTTCCTGTGCTCCTTTTTAATATCATTTTTGACTGTATAATTCTGTCACCTGAACCTGCTCTGGCTCTATTTTCCAAACCCAGGAGTCCTAAGCTATTTGTCATTCCAGACTCCTTTTCATCCTTGTCACATGTGTTTTCTAACTTGACCGTGTAAGTCTTCTGGGGCTGACCAGTGCTTCAGAAGGAACAAGATGAGGGTTTATAGAGGCATCCTGACATTTTCTGTCTTGTTGCAATTTCCTGTCCTGTGAATTCCTGACTGAGAAAGCAAAGAACAATAGTAACACTGTCAACTCAAGAGGCAATTTTCCTTTGTCTGTGTTGTCAGTTGGGCCATCCCTGCAAGCAGACAGAAAAGGCAAGCAAGGGAACTTCTTCCTGTTTGGTTTAGGCAGCTTTACTTTGAACACTCGCTAAAGGAAACCTCAAATGCACATCTAAAGTTTGCTGTGCTTTCCTAGACATCCATTCCTGTACTGCTTCATGTTTTCCAGGCTACTCCTCCTCTCTACAATGTAGAAGAGATGACTGTACCAACAGCAGTATGGACTGGGGGACAAGACTTGCTTGCAGATCCCAAGGATGCATCCATTTTACTGTCTCAAATTAAAAGGCTCATCTATCATAAAAGGATTCCTGGATGGGCACACCTGGATTTCATCTGGGGATTGGATGCACCTTTGCATGTGTACAATGAAGTTATTGATTTGATGCAGAAGAATCCTTAACCCACAACCAGTAGCCATACCTGATTCATGCAAAGACACTTACGTTCACTGGGTGTACACGAAACTTTGCATCTGATGGTTTCTGTTGGAGTCAGAGAAAGGATTCCTCCTGATGCTAATTTCCCACTACATGTCAGTGCAATGCCTTTTGCATCCTGATGATACACTTCATATATTCTGGCAACCTTGTGGATCAGTAATCACTTTTTAATTGATACATCCTTGTTCTGCAATAACTGTACTTTGCTAACAGAAGAAAGGTTTTTTTTGCAGCCTGCTTTCTTCTTTAAACCATAACAGTAGTGAATGCACTAACTTTCTCTGGATATGTGAACACCAGAGAGTTCAAGGCTTTTTCCACTTTGTGTATTATTTCTCAGTTTATGGGGTTTGCAGTTATTACAAAGTAAGCCAAGACTAATTCTAGCAGTTACGGTATCGATTAATTTTATTATTAGATGAGACAATGAACAGAAAGTAAAAACTGAGTTCACACAAAAAACTCACTCCTGACAAGATGATGGTTTGTATTCATTTGAAACAGGGCTGCTCTCTTTTTTCATGAGAAAGAGTGAGGGACACAGGGAGGGTAAATGCAGCAGAAAACAGTAGTTAGTCTCATGGGTCAAGCATGCACTTGGAAGACAGCAAATTTGGGTTCAATACCTGCCCTTCCTCCAACACAGAAAAATCTCGGCAAATTCAATCTTTGCTGACAACAGCTTCAGGATCTGTATACATGAGCACTCCAGGGTGGGAGAAAGGAGCTAGCTTCATCTTGGCAATGACAGCACTCCAATGGGTCACTTTGGTTCAAAGTTACACTCTGAACCCAGCAGGAACCTCCCATCTCTTGCCATTTCACATGGAAGCTACTGGCTGCCAAAGAGCTGAGCTGTTCTAACCCTTATCATGGCTATGAGAAGCCCCTTTGGGTTTTAAACACTAAAATGAAAAGTACCCAACCACAGCTAGAAAGAATCCATTATCTCCATCCCATGCGTAATTAGAGCCCTTTGCCCATTAGTGGGAAGGGCTGCTTTGAAAACAGTGCTGAAGAAATTGTCATCCTATTTAATTTTCTGGGGAACTCTGGCTCTACCAATCTTGTTTCAAATAGGTACTTATTGCACAAAGACTCTGCCTTAAAGGATACCCTCCATGGTTATTAGCTTACAGCACCATGGGTCACTGTCCCTCCACAATGAAATACCATTAGCTTCACTATGAAAAGAAACACAGTGCATTTAGGGGTTTCCTTTCAGAGTGACACCATCGTTCTCCATTTGAATCAAATGCTAACATGGACTAATCTGGGATGTTAACCAGGGCAGGTACAGCTGTTGCACTAAAACAGTTCACTGGTTATACTCTATAACCAAAGGGTCAATGCCTCACTCTGTGATATGGTTCATTAGCTGAACAAATTAACCATGCCTGGTACCATTTCTGTTCCTTTCCCTTCCAAGACAAACAACGGGTCTGTTTCATTTCCTGAGCCCACTGCTGAAGCCTGTCCCATTGCTTTGTTCTCCATGAATATAAGTAGAGTTTGAACCAAACAAAACAGCTCCCCTCCAGACAAGAACATTCCTTACATCCGATGCAAATTCCAGGGGGAAAATACCCTCCAGAAAGTCAGCCCTTCAACTAACTCATTGCTTGTAGAACACATGAGGACTTGAGACCTACTTTATGAGTTTTCAACGCTTAAAATGGGAAATAAAACAGCGATATACCTGAAAGAAGCAAAGCAACCCCTAAATTCACCCAAGAAAGAGATTTCAGCCATTCAGCTATTTTGCAACCTTGGAGACCATAAGGGAGGCAGGGTGTTAAATTTTCTGGAAAAACAGTAAGAATCGGGTTAGGCAAGGAGCTTTGGAAAAATCATGGGGACTGCTGATCCCACCTGGGAACATGAGGAGGGACTAGACATCATGGTGCAGAAGCCCTTCAAGGTGATTAATTTATTGTTTGTCACTTAAAGACATCAAGGCAGCTGAGATAACGTTCATTTTCACTGAGAAATTACCAAACTACCTTTTCATTATCACAAAAAATGTTGTCTACTTTGCATGCAAAGGGGAAGTGTTACTGTGGTTTCACTGATATCCTGTTCTTATTTCACTTCCCGCACCACCCAATGGCATCATATTATTTGCAGTGCTGCTCCCAAGAACACATCTTTTCACCTGGTGTACTTCTAAATGCTCATCAGTCCATAATGAGCCACAAGATCTTCTGAAGACAATTATCAATTAATTGGCTAAAAAGGCTGCTCCTCACATAGGAGGATCCTACTTTGTTTGTAGCTGCCTAAGGACACAGAAGGCATCCTTCTGCCCAGGGTTATTAAGCAAATTTCAGTGAAGACTGAGTCCCCAGGCTGTCTATAAGTAACTCAGCAGTCAGGCAAAGATCACCAGCGGTACTGTCTTTTCAGAATTGATGAAAATGGCCTGGGAGAAGAAAGAACCCGTGTTTGCTCCCTCAGAGAGAAAAGTTGTATGATGTTTTCAAGTCTTCTTTAGCAGCAGAGTGTCCTTACAGAAGCCATATCAACTCTGAGCAACTAATGCAGAATGAGATGGGTTTCAGGAGTTGTGCTGCTCACTGAAAAACAAGACAGTCTGTAATGTTAAAGTTAACATAAAGCAAATGAAAAGCAATAGCAGAGACAGTGCTCTTGAACATGTATGTTGAAAGAAGCTGGACGCTTCCTCCTCTTCGTCTTGAAAAGATTACATCTGGAACAGCCCCTCAGCTGGATGACAGTACAGGGCAAGGTCTGCCACAGCCTCAGGGAACTGGAACACCCAGGTACAAGCTAAACATCCTAATTACTGATTTGCAGGTACTTCTTAAACTCTCCTGCTCCAGAGCTCATTTTAGGTTTGCAAATTTCACCAGAAGATCTTTTTCATCTCAAAGATTTCCCCATTTCTGAAACATTGCCAAAGCAACACTTAAACACGCTCTACAATACATGCTGCCAACTCATGACACTGACAGCTGTTACCCTGAAGTGCTCATTGTATTCTGGCTTCCTTTTATCAGCGCAGGTTTCTGCCAGTGAATCAGTCTGCTAGTGGAGACAGACTAGGAACTGAGGCAGAGGACACAAGCAAGGCAGTCAATACAGAGGTAAGTTGCTTATACATATGTCTTCATAAGTCTTTTTTCTCTGTTGCCTGACTCCATAAAGACATTCAGTCTTGTTTTTGTGCAGTTGCTTGTAAGAATAGACAGCTTTTTGCCTCTCTGATCTGTATGCCTATTGGTATACACAGAAGTGCTTGTTGGCTCACAACAGAAGACAAAGAAGTTTAATCTGCACAAAAGGAAGAACAACTATTTCATTTCTTTCAGCTTGTTTTCTTCAGGCTGAGAACAAGGGAATGAAAGTCGCAGGGTTGCAACAGTGCGTGTAAACTGGACCTCCTGCTATTGCAGTGTAATGCACATGCATGTTTTGTAAGTAAGGCAAGGCAGCACATTCTCATATACATTCAGTCATAGTTGCTTCTCTGGTTGGTGTGTGCGTGCCTCAAAACTTACATGAAACAAATTCAGACTGCTTAAAGAACAAAGATTGATAAATTTCTGGAGGGCTTCTATCTTAGTTTCATTAAAAGTACCTAAAGAACTTTCAAGGGCATTTCTCTCTCTGACCTTTTTAACTTCTAAGCATTCTTTAATGACAGTTTAACATGCCCATCCATCTCACTAGGTAAAATGTTGCTCGTATCTCCTAATTGTCTTTACTCCTGAAGCTTAGGGAGCAGTGGTCTGCCAAGACTGATACTGCTTAGCCCACTATATCTGGTTTAAAAGGCAAATAACTGAAAGTCCATGAGCCATGCCAGCTAAGCCAGGTGATATTAAAGGGCACTGAGAAAAGTTTGCCTTAACAAGAGGAATAGTTTAGCCTCTGCGCTGCATTGACTTGTTTTGAAAGTGATTTGAAAACAAGCTGAGATTAACCGAACTTTTTCTTCCCAAATAAGATTCCCTGTGCAGGGAGGCAGAAGCATAATTTACTGCCATTAGAATGGAATAAAACAGCAGAAAGCTAAGAAGAGTTTGGCTGGCTATGCAGCTGCGAGACTTCTTGTTTTGACAAGAGAAATTAAGAGGGATTTAATATACAAAGGGAATTGAATGCAGTGTGTTTTGATGCCAAATTTAAAGTTCTGGGTTTTTCCAAACACCGGTTCATTCGAACTCTCCAATGACTCATGAAGTTTGACTCCTTTAAAATTGTTCAGTCAAATTTAAAGGTTAAATTTCTGGTTAAGTACCAGAAAAATCTGAAATTCCTTTTCCTATAAAGAGACTTAAAGAGTGCAAAAGTATCTTGGTTCCCCCTCCCTAATTCCCACAAATCCCGCTCATCTTCCCCATTACTTACCAGCGAATACTTTCTTATTTTATCTTGATCTGTAGCTCCATTTCCAAGTCAAAATACACTTCATAGAGCACCATGTCTCCTCATAGCAGATGTCTTATGCTAGAAGCAGACTCCAGAAACATGTGGCTGCATGAAAACCTCTATTCTTCATTAAACATTGGATTCTCCATGTCTAATGGACCTAGCAATGTCTGGTTTCAGAAAAACGTGTTTACTTAGTCTGCTTAACTTCCTAATGCAAACTATAATAAAGGCAGGTCTCCTATGACATTCTCTCACAAACACTGATGCCCAGCCATGCTGTGCCTACTTTCAAGCTACATGGGCACTGTCTAGTTGTCTAGTTCACTCTTGCTGACTGTTAAACTAGTTGCAGAACATACAGCAGCTGTCTTTGGCCTGCCTTCCCCACAGCAACACGCTAACCCCATTGAGTAGTGTCCTGCAGCAAACAGTCCTCAGAAAATCCTGTGAATCTATTCCCTTACAAGCTTGTATCTCAGTGCTGAACATGGCAGATATTTACAGATGACATCCAGAGTTAATTACAGGATGGACAGAAAGGTGAACTAACATAAACACACTGCAGTCATAGAAGTATGCCCTCTTCTTCTGAGGAAACCAAGCTTACAAAAGCAGTAATGTCCCCAGTCATTACTGGTGAGGCAATTTTACTAGATGCCTTGATGAGGTGAAGCCTTACAATGCATTACCTGACCCTTTTGTCCCATGGATTCTCTTGCTGAACTTTTATATAGCCTGTCTGATCTTTATGGTCTTTATCCACATGCAGAATGGCCTCTACTTTTCTCTTTGCAACATTCATTCTCTCCTCACAGATGCAGGCATAGCATACAACTATGAGATATACAAGGGCTTTTCTCGAATGTGTAAGCACAGTCCTGAACTTCATGTATGAATCATTTTTGTACAGTTCTTCAGATTGGAAAGAAAAATCCTATCCTACTTACTTTCAGCTCTCTTGAGGCAAGGACTGCTTTTCTTGTTCTTCAAGGAATTTTAACTTACAGTCCCACATCCAGTAACCTTCTGGGATGCAGAAACTTCTCTTCCCTTTTCTAGGGAGCATCTAAGTCAACGTTTGCATGTTGACAGCTAAGAAAGTGTTCCTGCATTTGTTGACTGGGTTCTGGAAAATAAAGCCTAGAACCTGGAAGCATGTGTACTGTAGGTGAAGTCAGCATAACCTGGTGCTAGATAGACTGTACTCTGCATTCAGAGAAGCTAATCTGATACCATCAGTCAACCCAGGCAAGGGCAAGGTCTCACCTTCCCATGACCAATACAAGATTTGCAATATGGAGTGCCATTTCTAAAAAATATGGGAGGTAGACCCTTGGCAACATGAAGTCAGTCTCTGCCTCTATTGTTCAATGGTTTCTTGGTGGTGGTAGCCATTGATTTTGAGACAGAAACATTGGACTCAGAAATAGCAGCAGGAAAAATGCAATTTCTGGGGATAACAGAGAGGGGTTTTGGAAGAAGCAGGCAGCAAGGGGCTAGTGAAGAAGCCTGAGGGGCTGATAAATGGAGACCTAGGTGACTTGGTTTCAATCTGAAGGGCAAGGCTGACAGGGAATTGACTTATGGGGCTTCTGGGGAGCCACACATGGTGACATTGTTCACTTCATGCTATCAGAGGAGCTAGTTTCAAACAGAACTTGAACCTAGTCTGGGGCACATCACCCCACAGTGAAAGCACAAGCTAGCACTGACGTGGTGCAAGCATAGTGCCATAAGCCCATTAAATCTTCTCCCAGAGTCCTTGAATAACTGCCTCTGCACCTTTCACAAGCCTCACTGACTGTCTGTCACCCCAGCACACCACTGACTGGCACCAAGAATGGAATTTGAACCCAAAGGAGGAGAGGGCAGGTAGAAAGAGACTTCTCTCACCTCCTTTCTGGCGAGACAAGAAATAAACAGTGCTTTTTTCTCCTTTCACTTCTGCTGGCAGAGAAGAGGAGGCAGATAAAGGCAGACAATCTGGGTGATGGTCATCTCAAGTACTCATGCTTCTTTGTCAGGCTTCTGCTAGATTCATGCCAACACCTGGCCCTGTCTGCCAACCACAGCTCCCTTGTCACCTGCAGAGCGTTCAGGCATGTTCACATGCGGTATGTCAAAGTGTTTTCCTCACCTGTTCTGCAACCCTGCCTCTTGAACAGGGTGAGCTGCAGAGAGTGCTTCCTCACAGAGATACTTATTATGGCAGCCCCTTGGGGAACAGATTATGGGCAACCTTCTTCAACTCCCCAGTTGTGTCTTCCTGTGGAATTCCATGTCACTCCTAATGCAAACAACCCTGCATGTGTTCTTTCACTCAGCCCCAAGATGTGGTGCCTCCTCATGCTGCTCTGCTCTCAAGCAATTGCCTTTTCAGCAGGATTCACAACACCTTCCACTCTGAACTCAGATGAAAGCCAGCTCAGGAAGGCTCGTAACCCTGAATCCCTTATGGATGTTGTAAGTTTGGTCATTTTCTCTTGCTTTCCTTCTCAAGTGTCTCTCCCGATAGCCCACCACTTAGAGTTCCAGGGAGGAGGCTAAAAAGTGCCCCTTCTGCATTTCTTGTTTTCTCAACCTGCCTTTTCCAAAACCACTGCATTACAGTCACCGCTGCAATGAGGGTTGGCTATGAATGTGCCAGGGACAGATGCAATTCTTGAATATGGCATGAGGACAGACACATAACACTGCAATGGAGGGTGCTGGCTGCTACTTTTGACTCCAAGGACAGGTAAATCCCCAGAGGGGCACTGGAGATCCAGGCTACTGTATTTTGACTCCAGCAACAGGACTCATCTCTGGACTGTGACCAAAGCCAGACCACACTCTTCAGTCTATACCAACTGAACAGCAGAATTTCATTGCCTGCATTTAGGGTGAACCCAAACAGAAAAACAATGAACACAAGGCTGGGCGATGCCTCATGACACCTTTTTGCAGTCACCTTTCTCAACACACATTGGTATTTCTGGCTACTGTACAAAGAAGGGAAGGTATGAACCTGGCAAGAGGACAAAGATCCTCCAGCACTATGATAGGGAGCACCAGCTAAGAAAAAAGATCTAAACAGTCCAAGCTGCCAGATAAGAATTCCTTTGCTCTGGAGGCAAAGACTGGTTTCTAGTCTCAAAGTAAGCAAAGCCCTCCCTTTCTGTAGCAACCTCTTTCCTCAGTATAGTAGCAGGGGAGGTTGAATTCCTCCTTCAAACAGCAGATTCTCATTACACAAGGTAATCCAGGACCCATTGCTCTGAATCACCAAAAATTTCCTCACAGTACATGCAAAATTAGGTGTAGGTGGTCTTATGAGTTCCTTAGTGACGAGCTCCACCCTTGTTTGCCTTGCCTACTTAGCTTGCCTAACTACACTTGGGCAAGGAAAGATTGGTTATGGACCAAAACCCACAGCTTTTGGCATTGTCTTATATCAACACTCCTATGTATTTAATTTATAGAAAAGTACACTCTCTATCAGCCTTGCAAAACAGAACTATCTCCCAAAAGGTTAGTCAATACAGTCCTGTTTCATCCCATAATGTGCTGTCAAATACCAAACAACTACCACTTATGCAGGACTGAAGACTTTGGTGACTCTTTTTACAAGACCTGTATTAATCATTCTCAGCCATGGTGGCCAGGGGCCTTGCATTGATGTCTCAGAACAGCCCACATCCACACTGCTCAGTTTGGTTAGCCTCCAAAACAGGACAACCTGCATGTTCACAAACTCTCCTTTGCCTTCTCACAGAGTGAAATTATCAGATATCATGGATACCCCAGTGAGGAATATGAAGTTACTACGGAGGATGGGTACATTCTTCGTGTTTTCAGAATTCCTGCTGGGAGGAACAGCCAAAATACAGGTATGACACAGTCATAGGATGGAAGGAGCAAAAATAGGAGAAAGCCTGAGAGTCAACCCTTCTATGGGTCCCTAATCTTTCTCCTTTGCACATTTCGTGACATGTTCCACACTTTTCAGTCTCAGCAAGAGCACCTACTCAGGAATCTGGCCTGAATTCTGAGTCCACCTGAAATCTATGCATTCAGTGTCTCTATTACTATTTGAGACTTTTCTAATAATTTTGTAATATCATAGGTTTGTTCTTTCATGTGGGCTGGGGAGGATGTGTTAAACTGGATTTTGGAAGGTTTTGCATTAGCATTCTAAGTAATATACATTTAAAATAGAAGCCTGACAACAAAGTCTCCCAGATTGGGCATATGAATATTAGTTCCCAGCCTTCGAAGGACAGAGATATTCTTAAGCAAGTTGATATAAGGTCATCAGTGAAAAGCAAATGCATTTCATTTTTTTATCATGTTTTCTGAATGGAGAAAGAATTTTCACCT
This sequence comes from Melopsittacus undulatus, assembly GCF_012275295.1. NCBI lineage: Eukaryota > Metazoa > Chordata > Aves > Psittaciformes > Psittaculidae > Melopsittacus > Melopsittacus undulatus. The sequence continues at coordinate 93,587,585 of NC_047530.1, forward strand.
GGAATTTGAGGTGCCTCTATGATGCTATTTTGTTTATTACACCTTATTAGAACTATAGGATAATTCATTCTGAATGCCTACTCCTATTTGGATCTCCTCCTTCAGAGATCATCTGGACCAGCCTTTGTCAGAGTAAGGTTAACCAAAGTTAGATCAGGAGGCCTGCTCATTTGGCTACTAAATAGACCTAAGGGTAGATAATGCTGCTTTATCTTTCATACAGTATTTATATTTACAAAATATATTTACAAATAAAAAAAAATAATGTTTGTATTTCATACACATATGCCTTCAGCAGCTTTCAGCTGTGGATAGATGGTTTCAGTATAGGCACCTGTAAGTTTGCTTTCCAATACAAAAGGAGTTGGGGACAGGCCTCCTCATTAAATTCCTTATTTGCCAGTCCTGTAATGAAATAGTTATGAAATGTCATTAAATGTTTCCTGCTTACATGGAACAAACCCGTCAGGTTTCTCCAACCAATATCTATGCATAGTTCTCCTGGGAGCTTCTTGAAGAAGGAAAGATTTAAACCCTCTTACAAGCTAAACTCTCACCCCAATCTTAAATACACATTAACAACTGCTCCAATATAAGAATATTTTTCTTTTCCAGGGCAAAAGCCTGTAGTCTTCCTACAACATGCTCTTCTAGGAGATGCTACACACTGGATTTCTAACCTGCCCAACAACAGCTTGGGCTTTCTCCTCGCAGATGCTGGCTATGATGTCTGGATGGGAAACAGCCGAGGGAATACTTGGTCTTTAAAACACAAGACCCTTAATCCCAGCCAGAAAGCCTTCTGGCGGTTCAGGTACTGAAAATTACTCAGACAAAAATTCTGAGGGCACTAGATAGTTTCAGTCTGATGGTTTTTACCTAAACCAACACCAGAACAGGGTCTACAACAACCAAGGAGAGTAAAGAACCAGATGAAGGATGCTCACTACTACTCAGAGTTGAGAGCATTGGCTGGGGAAGAGATTTCAGACTGGGAAACAAAATGGAATACTCAGTAATTCACACTGTGATAGCTAAATTGCTTGCTAACTTCTGTGTTTCTCCTCTGTAGCTTTGATGAAATGGGTAAATATGATATTCCAGCAGAGCTGTACTTCATCATGAATAAAACTGGACAGAAGGATGTATATTATGTTGGTCACTCTGAAGGCACAACAACAGGTAATGTCAGGACACTCATGGTTCACAACCACTCATGTTTATATCTGATCAGGATGTGGGTCACCCTATTGATTCAGTTGTTTTTCTTGTTTATGGAGACCTAGCAAACACAGAAGTGTCTTCTTGGAAAATATGCAAAACTTTTCTAAACTGAGCTTTGACTACCCTTAATAAGCAAAGAAACCCTTAATAGTAGATCCAAATGCAGTTCAATTTTTCGTATAATTAGAGACATGAGAGTAGTTATTTACTGTGTACTTCAGATATTTTTCTTAAATTCTTAGCAACAGGAGTTTTCCAGTTCCTCTTTTGTATTAAAACATTCAGTTAATTCCTTTGTGAACAGGAAGGAAAAGCTAAAAAGATAAAACAGCAAATATAATGCATGACTTCAAATAACAGGACAAGGAAAAAGAACCTTAACATTACTAAGACATGTGACTTAGTGGCAATGTTAAAATTTAAAGCATAGTTTATGCATTGCTTTAACTGGCAATATTACTGTTTAAAATGATAGTGTCAGAGACTAAACATTAGGAAAAAAGTGTCAATAACTTATTTTCTCTTTAGCATTAACTCACTGCATGGCCTCTGAATGCAACTAACTTTATTTTAGAGTAAGTTGAGAGTTCCTGATGTTTACAGTTTAAGTGTAAGAGCCATGAATGCACATTGACTAGAAAATGAGCAACTGCCAGTTCATTAAGGTAAAATGACCCAGAAGAAAAGAGAAGAAGATGTGGGAAAATCATATATTGTCACAGTTCCAGACATTTTTTTTCTTTTCCTCTCATGAAATTATTTAAAGACCCTCATGGCAAAACAAAGTAATGATCTACAACTTCTTCAGCTGCCTTAGATGCAAACAATCAGTTGAAAAGATTCAAAGCTCCCAGCTAATTATTCTGCAGTTTAATGGAAGCATGAACATACATAGACTTTTAGAGACTGTAATATGAAAAAACTCAGTTTTTATGAGAGTTTTTCAACTTTAGCGGGAATTGATTTTATCACAAAAACCTCGTTGACATGTTGCCTACAAAAACTGTTCTGATAAATGCAATATCCAGACATGTTCTAAAACTCAGAATGAAATTTGCTCCCAAATAAGATCAGTTTCAGTTCTTAGCTTCAACATTCGCCTTAGGTAAAACATGAAGCACAGACAAACATGAACAACAGACAATGGGCTGCAGATCTAGACTAATTTCTCATTTGCTACCTACTGCTTATTTGTTTATCTTGTCTGTGGAAGATGTCTTCACTAACTCAGGCTGTCTCTTATGCACTTGCAGGCTTCATAGCATTTTCTACATACCCTGAGCTGGCTAAAAGGGTGAAAATATTCTGCGCTCTGGGCCCAGTAACCTCATGTTCATACGCTACAAGCCCTCTGATTAAGATGACAAGTCTTCCTGAACCACTGATGCGGGTATGTCACTTTTCCCTCTAAGAGTCCCAGTGCTTGACTTAACTTCACAGGGTTCACTCAGTCTGAGGCAAAGTGTTCTTGAAGAGATGACATGCTGATGCTGAGCTTGGGATGAATTGAGTGCTTTTGAAAAATATGTTCTCACACTCTGTGAGGAAAGTACTGGAGATATAGGGCTTGTAGCAGCAGGTCCCAGTCAAGCAGGAGACTTGTGAAACTCTCTCATCATAGGACTCTTGAACTTAACTAATATTTTGCTGGCCTCATGCAGGAGGAACTAAACCAGAGCTACAGTAGCAGCTATACAATCTCTGGGACTTCAGAAATGAGTGAGCACTGAGGTAATTTCAGTAGAAATGGAGGATGGTTTCTTCCAGTATTGATGACAGTAACAAGAAGGAAGGATAATTGATGCACTATGGGGAAAAGCGTGTTGCAAGGGGTACTGGGAGGGCAACCTTCTTTAGCAATCTTTGAGTACAGAGTTAGGAGGCTAGGCTATTAGCAACAGTTTCATGCATAAAATACTCCCATAACAAGGAAAAAAAATAAAGTGCTGTGATTGTTTTTCCTTCCCTTAGTTACTATTCGGTTGCAAAGGATTAATGCACCAGATTGGTTTTCTGAGACGACCTGTGACACAGTTATGTGCAAGCCTGGATAAGTTTTGTGGCCACATACTCTGTTATGTAGCTGGAGGTAGCATAAAAAATCTGAACACAGTAAGTATATGCAAGAACACCTACTCAAAGAAAAACTGAGGTGACATCAGAAGTTACAGAAGTTACATCTGTGCTGTCTATCCTTATCTAGTAACTGTCAGGAATGTAAAAATATATAAATCACAACATAGTTCTCAGCAGAAGGAGGGAATGCCAGGACATTGTGCCAAACAGGACTAGATCTAATGACAGATGGGAGCAACAATTAGGCAAATCCTAGTCACAGAAAGGATAGAAAGCAGTCTGGAGCTATACTGCACATGTCAATAGATGTTCGCTCTTTTGAGGCTAAGTCAACCATGTTTCGGTCATACACAGATGCTCTTTAAAAAGAGCAAATGGATGATGGAGTCAGACTTCTTGGTAATGCAGTTCCCAGTTTTCTTCTTTAACATGCAGACACCAAGGGTCCTCTAAACACTGGAATAACTAAAAAGCTCGTTTTCCCTTCCCACTTTTCAGACTGCTTGTACCAAAACTTGGACCTAAAGAGCTATAGTACGGGGCATTTTCTTTTTTTTTTTTTTTTTTTTTTTTTTTTGTTGTCCTTAGAACTGTGCTCAACAACTTAATCTGCAAAAAATCTGTAGAGGTACAGGAAGCCCTTCCGTTGTGTCTATGGAGTGCAACACATCTACAGTGGGATTCACAGAGATTAGCGTGTCAGGCAGAGTGGACAGGAGAGACAGGAGACTTGTCCCTATGCTTACTGACATCTGGATGCTGTAGTGTGTCTTAAATTCCCCTTACAGTGGCCAAAGTATGCAGAAGCTGGCCTGTGTAATGTTTATTACTACAACATCTGTAAAGACTGAGGACCATTTTTCTCCATCTACAACCACTTGTAAAAGCATATGCAGGAAAGCAGTGAGAATCGAAGGTTCAATGCAAAAGCAATTAGAGGCACTGCAGTCCCTTTGAATTGCAGAGCTAAACCATTAACGATCTTTCCTGACTTGGGTTAAATCATTAATGTGGTTCTCAGGGCAAGATAACAAGCCTGAGGAGGAATCTGGGGAGATGGAGTTAGAACATCTCCCTAACAGAACTATAAAAATGCAGAACTAAAAATCCAGAAGAAAAAGCAATCAGTTTTGTAAGTTGGCTTCTTTAGCACTAGGAGTAAAGTGAAGAGGAAACCAAAGTTTCGAAAGACTTATACATGCATAGGAATTTGATGTGAGTTGAGGAATCTACTTGGCAAGGACTGGAAGGTTTTTCCCCTACTGTTGCTGAACCACAGGATCCCACAGTACTGTCTTTGGGGAGCAGACTTGCTTTCATGGAGAAAGTGTGCAGGCACATACAATTATACAGCTATTCCTAAGTCTGCTTCTCAGTTTTCTGTCTAATATTTGAAGCATAACCTATTAAAATGGGGGGTTAACACAGAAGCAGTATGTTGCTCAGGTCCTTCACAGCTTTATTCTGTCACAACATTTATAACACTTTGGATCCTGAGAGATAAGCTAAGGAAGTGTGGGCTTGATGATCAGGTAGTGAGGTGGATCAAGAACTGGTTGAAAGGAAGAAGGCAGAAAGTTGTGGTCAATGGCACAGAATCTAGCTGGAGGTCTGTACTAGTGGAGTCCCTCAGGGGTTGGTGCTGGGACCAGTGCTGTTTAATATTTTCATCAACGACCTGGATGAGAGAACTGAGTGTACCCTCAGGAAGTTCACTGATGACACTAAACTGGGAGGAGTGGCTGACACACCAGAAGGCTGTGTTGCCATTCAGCGAGATATGGACAGGCTGGAGAGTTGGGCGGGGAGAAACTTGATGAAATTCAACAAGGGCAAGTGTAGAGTCTTACATCTGGGGAAGAACAACCCCACGGACCAGTACAGGTTGGGGGTTGACCTGCTGGAAAGGAGTGAAGGGGAAAGGGACCTGGGGGTCCTGGTGGATAGGAGGATGACCATGTAAAAGGTGGGTGTCAGGATGATGGAGCTAGGATTTTTTCAGTGATATCCAGTGATAGGACAAGGGACAATGTGTGTAATCTGGAGCATAGGAGGTTCCACGTTAACATCAGGAAGAACTTCTTTACTGTAAGAGTGACAGAGCACTGGAACAGGTTACCCAGGGGGCTTGTGGAGTCTCCTACATTGGAGATATTCAAGGCCCGCCTGGACAAGTTCCTGTGTGATGTACTCTAGGTTACCCTGCTCTTGCAGGGGGGTTGGACTAGATGATCTTTTGTGGTCCCTTCCAACCCTTGGGATTCTGTGAGTCTGTGATCACTGCATTTATAACACTTCTGCTTTCTCTCCAGAGTCGAATAGATACGTACGTAGGACATTCTCCTGCTGGAACCTCAGTACAGAATATTATCCATTGGCATCAGGTATAACTGCATACTGCCTTATAAACAAACTCTTACTACTGCTTTTAATGCAGCCAACAGCTCACAAAGAAGTCCAAAGAGGGTGGATTTGGGAAACTGCCCATCACATTCTCTCACATGCTTCCATTGGCACCTGCCAGAAGGAGCACTGTTTCCCATGGAACACCAAACCATTGTCTGAATTGCCCCTTTGGTACCAGACACTGAGATTTTCTCAGGACATATCAGACAGTAAGGATCAGGATAAAAAAAAATAGCAAAGGCAATACAGCAAGCAGTTTTCTAGCATTCCCAGCTACTTGAAGCCTTGAAGTCAAGGTTTTCTAAACTGCCAGACACTCATTTATTACATGCAACCACTCACAAATGAAATTGCTTTAGTGCAAAATAAAGTGACAAAAATAAAAAAAAAAGAAAACCAACACACACACACAAAAGCAAACAAAAATAACCAACACCAAAACACACAAAAAAACCAAACCAAACAAAAAATCCTCAAAAGACGTGTACTTAACTCTTTACTCATCAGTCCTGCAGGGCATATAACATCTCTTCCAGACAACCAGATCAGGCAGGCTGTGATGTTCTGCCTCAAAACTGTTGTCAGGGCACAACTCATGTATAGCCAAACTCATGTAACTACAGAGCCTTTGCAAGTGTCACCACTGCTGTGAACAGGCCAGACAAATCTGACAAACAAAAGACATGCTGTGTAAAGAGAGATCTTATATTATGCTAGACTAGTAATAATTTAGTAATAAACCTGAAATGTTCTAGACATTCAGGTCCTACTCGTGTGTGACAACTGAACCCAGCTGTGCATCACAAACAAGGACTCCAGCTTTAGTTAATTAAGGTACTCAAGTGAAAATTTAATAACAAAACATACCAAGGGAGGTGACTGGGGATTAGGAGGAAAAGTTAGCAAGAGGAAAGGATGGAGCTATTTACCCTACAATCCATCCTCAATGTCCATGGAAGCCTGCAGCCAGAGAAGGGATGGGAGTAAGTCAGAGTTCACTGTCTAAGCCTTGTTTTCAATTACAGGCAGGAAAATGTCTCCTGCATGCCACTTCTCCGTCCCTCAACACTTCTATCTGTTCTTTTGACAGATAAGATTTGCAGGCCAATTGCAAGCTTATGACTATGGCTCTAAGGAAAACATGAAGAAATACAACCAGGTAAGGCAATAGTTTCCCTGAAAACTATCCTCAGGTCCCAAAAAAAAGCCAAGAACATAAGAATTCACATTTCAGCAGCTGTAGGTGAAACAGACAGAGGGAGAAAGTGTCTGAGGTAATGTTTCACCTGAATTTAATACTCATAGGAGCCTATTCACAGAGAAAGCATAGGCAGGTCCCTGCAGATTGCTAAGAACTTTTGGTTTGCCTGTTCTACCAATGCAGACATGTGTCCAATGATATGTCAATTTACCTGCCATTCCCAAAAGGCTAACAGCCAATCCTAAGACTGGATGAGTGTGGAGCTCTTCACTGCCCCAAAAATCCTCAAGGTCTGCCTTTCAGCTAAGGAAAGAAATTATTCTTACAGCTAAAAGTGAAATTCATACCTTGGTTTGGGGAAGCTCAGAAAATTTCTAGAGTGAAATTATAAATGACCAAAGTATTTCCTTGACACTTAAATCCAAAGCATAACAAATAAGACCAACAGCCTCACTCCATGCTCCAACAAAACTTAAAGATCTTCTCATTCTAAATATACACATTAATAAGCTCCACAGTTCTTGACTGGTAAACAGAAATGGCTCTTTTCGTATCTGTTCTGAAGGCAAAAGCAGGCTTTAAACTGCAAGACAACTCTGCCACATTTTATGGAAAGACACAGGAACAGAATGGATCATTACTTTTCACAGTAGGCAGGGAACGGGATTAGGGAAATAGACACTAAGAGCGTGGTCTTCATCCTTACTATTTTATTGCAGTGAGTGCAGAAGGGAAAGAGAAGTGCCTGCACAAAATCCTTCCTCTAAACACAACTCCTGCTATAACAGCATTCACCCAAGTCTTCTCTCTTTCTTACAGCCTACTCCTCCTGTGTACAAGATAGAGGAAATAAGCACACCAATTGCTGTCTGGAGTGCTGGACAGGATAAATTTGCAGATCCAAAAGACACAGCAAAGCTGCTCCCTCGGATTAAAAATCTCCTTTATCATGAGCATTTTCCTTCTTGGGGTCATCTTGATTTCATCTGGGGCCTTGAAGCAACTGAGAAAATGTATCGGAAAATCATTGAACTAATGACAAAATATTGAAACCACACACACATGATTCACTCAGCAGAAATCTCCAGAATTTCTGTTTTGCAATAAGGGTGATACCTGGGAAAGAGGTAAACACAGAGACACACATAGTGGATAGCAGTATTTACCTGCATTTGTTTCTTGCATTCCTCATAGTTTGAATGTTTTTATGGTGTTACTGTGACTGCAGTCTTCCTGAGAAGTTTGAGGTATATAGGAATGAAAACGGAAAACATGAATACACTTGAGCACACGCTGCAGAGATCACTGAAGTTGCACAATTTTTATTTCCACAAGACTGCAAGACTGATTTTCCTAAGGCTAAACTCTGTTGGTCTCATGTGTATCTTACATGCCCCACAGAGCCATTCCCATGCCCAATTTGTATTTTCCGATGAAGACCAAAATGTAGGATTTGTTCATCTGTTTGTTGAAGTACAACTGACCTTTGTTTAAATTAAATCATTTATCTACTTGGCAGAAAACTTGGTGGTTTTTTTATTTATTTTTCCCTCCTCACATTTACTTACCGTATCGACACAGTCAAGAGATCTTGAGACACAGGTAACTGAGCAGGCAATAGATGACTTCCAAACAACAAAGAATCCAACGTCAGAAAAACTGGTAGAAATGTTTTCCTGCCCTCCATGCCTAGATGTCACAAAAACATTTGGTCATGCACTCTATACCCCCCAACTTCAAAGACCATGGTGGCAGCTGAGGAATGAGATATAGACTTGCCAGGCAAGTTGCACTCCTAACAATACAGCTTCTACCCTATGAATTACCCTTGACACCACCAATGAAGTTGTTGCAAGCACTCTGAGCTATCAGCTTTAACTTCCAAATAATTCTTTGTCTTGACTTTTGTCTTTGTTCAAGCAGTTCCTACAGCATGGAAAAGCAGTCAGCTGTTTTCAGCCTGTGTCAGCTCCTTTCCCAGCCATTAGCCCAAAGAGATAGCATCTTTATTACCCTGCAAGTGCCTCACATCTGCTCACCTACAACTTGATCTGAAGGTAGGAGTTTCTGTCCCCAGGTTACACCCAAAGTGTTCATTGCTACAGACTCTGACAGGGTAGCTTTTTTTCCTGAGGTGTTTCTGGGTGGGACCTCAAACTCCCATTGCCCAACCAAGACCCTTTATACTTGGAGTCAGCATCCAATAGAATACTTACACTGAAAAATATATCTGTTCTTCAACACAGGACAAATACACTAGCTGGTCCACGTACCTAGTCTAGCAGCCATTAGCAGTGCTGATGATGGCACCTATCTTGTGAACTTATGGCAGCTCACAGGAAATTACCAAAACTGTCAACAAAACTAAAGATCTATTAGATGAGGAAAGCATGATACAACAGCATCTGAAAGGAAATTTCCCTTTATTGCTATATTATTAAATCACAAAGTGCCAGGCCACATTCATACATGCTTACCACTACAGGTTTTCTTCTGCCTTCACCTAGGCAAGAGAAGACTCATGAATTTATTATTATTGTGGTACATGCATCCTCTCTGCTGCACCACTCTGAGAAGCATGCTGTCCTGTCCAGTCCCATGGGGAGGATACATCAACAGCAATCCATTTACTGATTTTTTTCTTTAGTACACTGTTTATAATGGAAAAGTGATCAAGAGACTTGTTTATCTACCACACCAAACACTTTTAAATGATTTTTTAATGCACTAAACCAACCTGTGAATTGGCTTTCTTTTTGGTCTCCAGTAACTCTTTGAATTATAGAATCACAGAATAGTTAGGATTGGAAAGGACCTTAAGATCATCAGGTTCCAACCCGCCTGCCATGGGCAGGGACACCTCACACTAAACCATGTCAACCAAGGCTCTGTCCAACCTGGCTTTGAACACTGCCAGGGATGGAGCATTCACAGCTTCCCTGGGCAACCCATTCCAGTGCCTCACCACCCTTACAGTAAAGAACTTCCTCCTTATATCCAATCTAAACTTCCACTGTTTAAGTTTTAACCCATTACCCCTTGTCCTATCACTACAGTCCCTAATGAAGAGTCCCTCCCCAGCATCCCTGTAGGCCCGCTTCAGATACTGGAAGGCTGCTATGAGGTCTCCATGCAGCCTTCTCTTCTCCAGGCTGAATAGAATCTCTTTTTGCTGTTTCTTATATGAATAGAAAACAAAAAAATCACTGCCATTGTAGGAAGAGAAATACTAAGGGGAAGGTACCAGCCTTTGTATAAAATGCTGTGGCACATTGTTCAGTTGTCAACTGTATACCCTGCAGAATAAGTAACACACACTCTAAAGGGCATTTTATTTTTCTATTGGCTGCCAACCATCATCATTAGGCATTCAGACATGTTAAAGTTAGCTTTCAAAATCCACTGTCCTCACAAGCCAAGCCATAAAACTGGGGAAGCAGATGAGCAGGTCAATATTTTGAACACTCCTGTAATCATTCAAGGCTTAGTAAGATCAAATTAACACTTTCCAGTGCACGTGGCTTTAGATGTTACTGACAAATCTCACACAAAATAGTCAAAAGTCTGCAGCAACGAAAGAGTAGATTTGAACCAAGTCTTTATGAAGAAGGAGCCCTCAACCCTCTGCAGGACTCCTGCTGCTGCACAAGATGGATTGCCAGATGAGGTAATTTTCTGCATGTTCAGGAGTCCTCAATGACTAGGAATTTTTCCTTAGCATACTTTCAATGTTGTGGAACTGCAGTCTTCTCGCTATATCTAAGGGAGTCTCACCATCCTGAAAGAAACAAATGACACATGTTGCAGGATGATAGATAGGGGTCAAGTACAAAGAGCTTTCCTGAATTTGCCACCCAGATACAGTGCACTGCTGCACAAGTTTCACTGTCACACCTTTGCTCTAAAACAGAGGTTTCAGCACATGTTGGTTCTAATCCTTCTTTCACTGAAGCCAGGGGCAGAATTCTGTCCTCCCCTCCAGCAGCAACAGCCGTTCCACTGCTTCCTGGGCTAATGTCTAGAGTCAGTGCAGAGCTAAGTTAGTGGCTGATTTCAAGAGAAACATGAGCAGTAAATTGCTCACTTCAACTCAATAATGCAGACACTCCCAGGTCAGTATTTATCTGGATAACATTTGAGCTATTCTGATGACAGAAGCAGCTTGACTTTGTCCCTCTCAGAAGAACAGTATCCAGTGGCACAAAAAGCACCTCAGAAGGCTGTTGCCACTTCCCTGCAACCTGCATCTTAAGAACAACTGCATGGCAGTTCTGAGTTAAGAAGATCCACTAGACATCCAGGCAATGTTTACTGGTGGAAATCCAGCAGTGAAGGATGTGGACTTTACAGTTGCTCTTGCCAGCAAAGGCGCTGGAGCAAACTTTGCTTTAAACCCCACAGCAAACAAGACTGCTGCCAGGAAGCTGTGCACTCTTTTTTTAAACTGCTGTACACCAGCTAAGGCCTACAATGTGCTGGTTCACCATCACGATAAGGAAATACAGTTATCAACTTCACCTTCTTACCTGATTCTTTAAAGAAGTGTCTGCATGAGCTTGAAGCAGTAGAGGAATAACTGCCTGGTTGTTCATTTTACAAGCATAGTGAAGTGCTGTGCTTCCTGACTAAAGGGAAACAGAAGCAGATGAACTTTAGTTCTATTACTTCTTCAGTAAATTATAGGTAAGTATGACTACCTAAGTACTACTACGATGCCTTAGCAGCTTCCCCCTAACACCTGTATGCAAAAGACATGACACTACACAACAAAAAGATACATTTGTGTAAGAGCAACAGGAACAAAAAATCATTTCTTCCCTGGGATGCAGAAGCTAGAACAGGTCTGTCATCTTCAGCAGGAGGCCAACAGTTCTTTACTAAAATCAGAGGATTACACAATCTTGATCTCAACAGCTATGTCTTAAGCAGTACTGTCTTTTTCACAGTTCAGTTTTAGAACTTGGTTGCTGCTGGAATTGGGTGTTATCCTTTTCTACATTAGAGTAGGGGAGCTGTCTTCCACACCCAAGTAGGGCAGTGGATACTGAACTCCACAAATGGCAGATCAATGCACTCTGAAGACCAAGAGAAGACACAGGGTTTAGCATTGTGGCATGGTCTTTGCCATCATATCTGCTCCAGTCCAATACAGTTCATAAATAATTATAAACTCAGACCCTTATATCACTAGAATCTTTATAGGATCAAGTATTTAATATGTAAGTGTCTCATCCAGCTTGCCTGGATTCTTTTAAGATGGCATTGGTCAGAAAGGGGAAATTAGTTGGTCAGTGGAGAAATATTTCTGTGTACATCTCAAAACCACTGCCTAAGTGTTGAGGAGAAACACTGAATCTTCCTAGTGCATGACAGTCAGTTCAGTCCTAGATCTTACTCTGAAAGCAGGACTCTGGTGCTGGAAGATTTGTAAGTTTATTTGTATTGTTGCATACATAAGAAACACATCTGCATTTGTATAAACCCACTTACAAAGTCTGTAGCATTAACATCAGCTCCAGATCTAAGCAACATCTTGATCAGATTTTCATTCTGTTTAGTCTTTGAGACCTGTTTGGTACAAGGGAAGGAGTAATACAGTAAGACAGTCCATCTGCATATAGTACAAAGTAGATTATGGCTAAATGCTGTATAATTTCCTAAAGGAAATTCGCTTCTGCAAATGCCAGACTGAAGCAGTGATACAGTTCTGTGGCTTCACTAGCTATAGTCATAACAAAATCCCTGCTTCTTCTGTTGCTTTCCATCAGTCTTTGCTTTAAAAAAGCAGTCTATATCCTATACAGGTTCCTGGCCTGAAATACTGCCATGAGAAAGGTGATAAGAGGAAAGGAAAAGGTACAGGGTTTTTCCTGCTTTCACCCAGACTCACCATAAGAAGATATCCAATAAGCATCACTGGCATGAGGATAATGATGAGCACGTAGTCAAGGAAGGTAAACCTTTTTCTCACAGCATAATGCAGACAAGTGCGGTCCTTCTAAAACGCAACATAACTCTGATTAGTACCAGATTCAGTGATCTGATTATTCTTATTTAATATTGACAATAGTAGACCATTTTATATTTCATAGACTTTCTTTTCGGTTATCTACTGGAAATATTTTCTGATTTTCAGGCAGAAACAGACATGTCTTTTACTTCCTTAAGCAGACGCACATTTAACATATACGGGGTCATGTACATGGGGCTCTACATGCAAGAAGGATGTGGGATCCAAAGGATTCCATGTGTATGTCTGCAAACTTGGACATAGTTGCAGGGAAAAAGAGGGCAGAGTAGACAGGTGACTGTTACTGCCACCCAGAAAGTTAAACGAGTAGGAAGAATCCCCACAGTGACTCTTCCTATAGAGGTGCTGGTTACAGAAGCAAAAACATATGAGAGTTTATGGCATCTCCTTTGGCACACATAAGAAACACAGGCAAGCAGCAATACCTGCCCGTATTCTCTAGTGAGAACAGAGTTTAAAAAAAACTGTGAATACCAAGTGTATCAAAGCAACTAAAGGGTAGAGCTGTATGTTAAAGACTACTGGTGTTAAACCTCCTGTATGTTGTCCAAATGGAGTTAGAGAAACCAGGTTACAGTGCTACACTGTGGCCAAAATAAGCAGAATAGCTTTTCTGTGTTATCCTTTGTTCCTGTTCTCATTCCTAAGAACCACAGCTGAGCTCTGCACCAAAAGGCCTGATTCCATCTGTGAAGGTGAAGCAAAGACACGTTCAAGAAAGGCAAGCGCAGCTAGTGAAGGGCTGCAAATACAATTAAAATTACTTTACTGCAAAATACTGAGCCCTTTCAAAGGGACTTTGAGGTAAGATGATAGAGAGCCTTTTGCATCAGGAAGAAGAGATGGGATGGAATACGCCACTGACCTCATGATAATTTGCTGCCTTCCTGTGAAATAAACAAATGCACTGGAAACCAGAGACAGAAGATCATCCACAAAAGTATATGAACTTGCTAAACATTGCCTTGGAGTATCAGATAATACAATAGAATAGACAAAGTCTGGGGTTCTTTTCCCTGGTTATTTATCACCCCTAACATCATAAGTTACTAATGAAACCAGAGCACACACATTTCAGCTACTTTTTATTTGTAACCTACCACAAAACCATACTTCCTCATCACCTTAAGGAAAATAGGGAGTCACAGCTCATGTGCATGACAAGTAGGAATTTAGAATAGGGAACACGGGAAGAACAGTGGAAGGCTTCCCTCCTTGCCCCCCAGCATGTTATTATGTGTCATGCTATTGTACTGTAGCATGACAAAAGCAGGTCTGCAGTGGCAATAAGGCAGGTTTCTGTGGAGTCAGTTTCTCCACATGCATACATTTGTGAGAGATTGACAGGTTCTCCTTCAGACCTTCTTTTTAACCAGGGTGAAGAAAAAGCGAGAGGCAAAGAAAGGCTACAGAAGGGTGGCCACTTACCTTGTTTCTGAGGTTGACATCAGCATTTCTTTTTAGAAGATAGCTAACTATCCTGTTGTTTCCTTGTTTACATGCACAAATTAACGGGGTGTCTCCACTGAAGCTGTCCTGGATATTCAGACAGTTGCTGTCACGCTCCAGAAGGAACTGAACTTCACTGAAATCGTTATTATAAGCTGCCTGACAAATGGGCTGCAGAAAGAAGATAGTAATAATCAGCACACATTTCACTGAAACATACCTACCTCCCATTCTGACTTTACTTGCAAATCCCAAAATATGCAAGCACTGCCAAGCACTTTTGACAGAGTTTGTAATTCTAAGCGACTTCCAGAAGATGGTGGTAAGAGATACTTCTGCAGCTGCCACACAGCAGCTCGCAATCTGGAGAGTCACAGCCTTTGCACAATGGAATGAACTTTCTGTTCATTTTGGACCATAATAATATACATATTCAATATATATGTGAAGATATATAATCCAAGAAATAAATCCAGTTCATTTGCAACCATTAAATAAAGCCAGCTTCCAATATTACAGAGTTATTCACTGTATTAAGAAGCAAGCACGAACAAGCCCATGCCTCTCAAAGTTTACAACAGGCTTTCCTTTTGGATGAGCACTGCTGAATGAGGTATCACTTTTCACTCACCAGTTCCCAGAACAAAACCACACTTTCAACAAAGACCTGAAAAATCAAACCCCCACAATGTATCTTTTCAGGGCTTGAGGTTAAACCTCAAACCTGAAAAATACACACATGTATGCCCACAGCTCAGTATGGCTTTTGAGAACTATTTGCTGCTTAACTATTTACTCACTATCTCTATGCACCCTTCACATATCCTGCAACTCCCTTCCTCTCCAGCAGCAAGAACTCAATCTAAGGAGTGGCTGAGAATGACAGTACTGAGTTTCTAATGGCCTATAACAGTGGGAAGTACAGCAGACTGGTAGCATTTGGAGTTCTCCAGTGGAAAAGAGAATGAGTTTCTTCTTTTTGATACTGAGGTTTTTATTCACCAATTTGCAAGATACACATTTTCTTTGAATAATATCTGCATGTTTTCCTTCCCATCCTCCTTTTATTACATCCTATATACACTACATGAACAAGATCTAACCCTGAACTCTGAGCCCTTTCCTCACTCTGCCTGCAGTTGGCTTCCCCTCCCCTCCCCCCCCCCCCATTATAAAGATTAATCCTATTTACATTTTCACTTCAGACAAACAGAAGTTTACCTCCAGCATCACTGCTGCTTAGTCTTCTGGACAGCTTCGTAAGAGAAGTGATTTTCCTTTTTAAAGAGATTATTTACAAGTTTATCAAACCTCACAACACTTCTTGCTTTGTTTTTATTTTATCAGAAGAAAATCTACAAAGAATACATGCAATATTGTGCATCTGTCTGTATTCTTATAAAAGCCTACATATACCATTTGCTATTTTACACTCCTCCAGAATCAGAACCAGTTTAATGATTTTGAGGAGAAACTCCTTTTTTAAACCCCTCTTGTTGTGACCTGCACACCAATGCCATCTAAATAGATGAGTATGCCCTAGAACCTCACTCTCTGTCATGTTGATGCCTAATAGTGCAACTTCTCCAGGAAAGACAAGGTCAGGCACAGTCTGCACCTCTGCTTTTCCTACCTTTCTCCTTTTCTACTCTGATTCTTGTTAGTTCAGCAGCTTGTGTCACCAAATTATGTGCTTTTGTGATTTTCTTTCTATTCTGCTTCAAAGAGTTAAACTTGCTAGGCCCTTAAACACAAAACATTTCTGACCTATACTCTCACTGACTCATGCAATCTTTTTAAGCTTACACTACTGTTGAACCCAGTTCTAGTGCCATTAATAATGATGGAACATTTACCATTCCCTAAAAGACTATGTTATTTGAGGCTGAAGTCATCCACAGAGACCAGCACACGAAAGTCATTCATGCTTTTTTAGCCACTGAAACCAGAAAACATCCAGGGTACAAAGAAAGCAAGGAAGCAGTTCTCATCCATTCCAACAGCTAATGCATGAATAATTGATGTACTGGATACATTTTTTAAAATTATTATTATTTCACTGTAGTTGGGGGGTCTATGTAGGATTGATTCTTTCACACATTAATATGTCTCAATCATAGAAAAAAAACCTCAAACTTTTTCCTGGTTTTATAGGATTTTCTTGAGACCCACTCCTCTGGTTTTCATTCTAGAAAATGCCTCTTTTAGTCAAAGAAATAGTCCTTATAAATCAGAAAAAAGTCCTATAAATCAGACCTGTAATATACCTCCCACATTGACACATACAACTCCATGACTGAAGGAGCTAACATAGTAGCAGAATATTTTAAGTAAGGACACAAAAAGTCAAAATAAATATAAGTTCATTATTTTAATAGCAATAGGACTTCAGAAAAAAAAGTTTTAGGAAAGAATAAGGATAAGAAAAAATACAAATAGGTGGCAATCTTTCACCTGTGTAAGAAAGGCATCAGAAGCTCCAACCAGTGGCAAATGTTATATTAGGCAGTCTTTCCCACAGAAAGAAAAGAAAGCCGTTATAGAAGGCACTTAACTAGAATAATAGATATAGAGGCTTCAGGAAAGGTGAGAAGTAGTCATAGAACAGGCAAGGGGTTTTACGGCTGAGATCACTCAGTACGAGATCACCAGAGAAGGGGTGCAAGAAAAGTAAAAAGAACTTTTGCTGTCAGGAAGGACAATACCTCTACACAACTGAATTCTTAATTATTTTTATGTTTTATCAATTGAGGGCAATGGGGTTGCAAACAGGCCCTGGTAGTTTACTCTGATCCACTTGAACACATTTGTCTACTTGTTTCCAGAGCTTCTTGCAACTCCCTCTGCTTAGCTTTGCTGAGGTAAAGAAAAACCACAAGCTATTCAGCAAGTTCTACCAAACGTGACATAAAAACTAAAGGCATGGCACTAAGGACAAAACACTCAGCCAGGGGGAGGGTAAGGTAAAGCAAGTCTTGCAACTGGGAGCACAATTTCAGATTATAATTGCTTCCTCCTTCAAGAAATGCAGGGGATTGCCTAAATTGCACCAACACTTTGCAGTTGTTTAGACAAAAAGGAGTCACTTCAGAACATCCAGGTATTCTGAACTAATCCATAGTCTCTTTCTGTGCACTAAAATGCATCCAAAGGCCAAGAACTGAACATGAAAGTCTAAATCATGTTTGTGATACTGAGTGCACTAGTATTTGATCACTTGCTCCTCAGAAAAGGCAACATACACCTTCTTATATGCATTGCTCTAGATTTCTAGACTGTATAAATGAATCATACTTTATCCAGAAAACTCTATCTCATTCAAAAATTTTAAATATGAAATATTAACTAATAATCATGGAAGATATGGACAGCATTTGAACATTCTCTAAACACCACTTTAATTAAGCTAATTGACCCTGTTTTCTTGTAAAATACTAACTCAGAGTAGTACACATGCAGAGAGGCAACAAATCCTTTCAGGACAAGGTGCAGTCTACCCAGCCCATCACCTTTTGAATGTACAGATTCAGGCTCCCTGTAACACATAAAAAGGAGAAGATGCCTGATTTCATCTAGTAGCCTTTTAAAAATAAAAGGATGGCTTTCAGCACAGAAATGTAACCTTTTAAAGGAGCAGCTATGTAAATGCTATCTCCGGGAAAAGAAACAGTGTAATCCACTGTATTCACAGTTGAAAAGAACCAAAATTCTCACTTGCTCCTAAGTGTGCAAATGGAAACTTTATGAAATAATGAATAGATTTAGGTAGCATTTATGCTAAAATCCAGGGGTAAGCTAAATGAACCATGGTCTGGGGACAAACCCATAAAGATAAGAGCTAAAAAAGAAATCAAGTGGGAGGGAATGTTCCCTTGGGCAGTAGCTTTTTATTAGCTATATTCAACACAAGCAAGTTGTTTGCAGTTTGTGCAGTTGTTTGCACCATGCTCAGAATCATTCTGATCTCAACAAAGAACAAAAAGTGTTAAACACGTACTTTCTCCTTGAAATCACAAGTTATACTGATTATTGCATTTTATTTACTCCTACAAACTGTACTTTTGACAATTTGTAATAGTGAAGTACAGCATCTCCAAAGGGAAAGAACTTCCAGATCTGTTTAAGCCTTGTATGGGAGGCTGCAAAGGGAACAAATCAAACCCAGTGAATATCTGTATCTTCAATAGCTTCAGTTACTGTGCAAAAAATTGTCACCTACCTCTGAATAGAGTATCCCCATGCCTATTCTTCACTGCTTGAGTTTGTTCTTGTTCACCAGCCCAGCAAGTTAACCTCACTTGAAATATTCTTGAGCTTGTTTGAATCTGGTTAATACCTAACTTAAAAGTTTCACTCTTTCTTTAGATACGTTTCCTTCAAATGTTTTCCACTTGATAGCATGAAACAATTGTCTTCAGAAACCCAACCCAAGGAGGTAAACCTGAGAACAGCAGCTTGTGGGAGACTGACAGAACAAGTTACAACACACAAGCATTTTCCTTTGTCATTTTTGCAATAACACCCTCCAGTTGCCTAAAAAGGAAAGTAGCAAAACAGGCTGAGGAAGGTAGGAGCAAGAGAGGAAGAAGGTTTCACAAGTGAAGAAAGGGAGGAAAAAAAGGTAAAAAAAAAAAACCCATGAACTAAATACTTAAAACAAGTAACTATGAATGGTAGCTGGTTTGTCACCCAAGCTACTTCTGAATGAAATGCATTCCAAACCCTCTGCAAGAACAGCTTGAGATGCCTACTGGGAAAACAGAAGCCACTAGATCCCACACCTTTCATAAGACCTCCCGGTATAACTAGCTTCTGTCTCATTAAATTAGCAGCTGCTTTCATCTTTTGCTTAGGTTTCTCTTCCTAGCCCAGCCCAAAAAAAATTAATGTGTTTCATGTTTAACCTGATAATTTTGTATGTAAATTTCATTAGGTCTTCCTTGGGAAGAGAATTTTTGTGGATGTCTCCACCCCCTTTGTGTGTTCATGGCTCTGAGGATAAGATGCTGATAGTATTTCTGTAGTACACTCTTTCCAAGTAGGGCATGTGCATTTCAAGTGGCTGCAGACAACCCAAAGTATCTTCTTCCTTTATAGTTAAAATTCATGTTTCAAGTATATTTTAAAACATGTTTTAAAACAACGCATGTAACTGTCAGTCTTAAATCCAAGTCCCCTATCTTATGTTTGAGAGCTTTTATTCCCATATCATTTTCATATTTATTCTTCAGTGAGGTGGAGGATCATATAAAATCACTTACAGTCTTTCTATCCTTCTCTGGTTGAAGTAGTACAGCACTACTGATAGTAGCGTTAGTTTGCTAGCACCAGTTCTAACCCTTTCAGTGGTTGTTTATCTGAAGAAAATTAGGTTTGTGTGTAACACAAATATACACGACACCCATTTGTAACAATCTATTGGGAGGATCTCAATAAACTGATCTTTCAGCATATGGTGGATATTTCTGTTGGCCTAAAGACATGGAGGAGTGATTAACAACTCAAAGGTGAAAAAATACTCTTTGACAGTGTTTCTTCACACCCAGTTCCTAAGAAATGGATATTCTCCTACATTAACTAGCCAGGTTGTTATAAACATGAATTTATAAACTATAACTTGTTGAAAGAAACATCAAATTGCTCAGCTGTTACATAAAATATCTCAGTAGCTTACTTAATCTTCCCCAAACAAACACCAATCTATAAATGCATGGTAACATGGAAAGTATTTAAAAAAAAAAACCCAACAAACAGAAAAATAAACCAAGCAATCAACCCAAAACACACTCTCCTCCATAAAGCACAGCGATAGCTTCAGGCAACACCTTTCCAAAGACTGTGTAAATTACCATTTAATCCAACATCACATCTTAAGCTCTCTTGAGAACCAGTTAAGTGTTACTTTGATTAGAGCTTTAGCTGGAGAGCAGATAAGCAGCACAACCATGAGGAGGTATTAGATTTATGCAAATTTATGTAGACAGGTCCAATTCTGCTTCACATATTGCTCTTAGTTTCATTACTATGCTTATGAGGATTTGAATCCTGAAAATTTTATCTTTCTTTGCTGAATAAGTCTTTTTTTCTCAAGAAGGTGCCAAGACTCGATACCTGAGCAAACTGTCACCTACTCAGTCTGTGCAAGAAATCTGCTTCTTACTTCCTGAAAGGATTTTACTGTACTTCAAAAATTTCATGGGAGCCAGGAATGAGCTAAGAATTTGTCAGAAGGGCCTTCACCAGAGAAAGAATAAGGTGCTCATCTAGTGACTACTGGATTATTTCAGTTACAGCCCATCCTGTGGCTCAGGTCCAGCAGTTCAGCCAGCAGGCTGATCCTAGCCTACATGAGATCCCGATCCCCATAATCAGTTCATGGGCACAATGTAGAGCACAGCAGTCCTGTAAAAGCCAATGGGGCTGTACAAACCTGCTGACACATGTATGCATTTGCACGATCAATAGTATCACATATGCTAATTCTTAATTTAAAATTGGCCAAGTAGCATAGTGACTGGGTGATACCTCAGCAGACTGAGGCATTTCATAAACAGCTAGCTTCTTTCCCATACATGCCTGCTCAACAACAGATAATCATGTGGAAAACGCACCTGGGTAGGGGCAATCCCAAGCACAGCTACGGGCTGGGTGGAGTTTGAATTGAGAGCAGCCCTGAGGACAACTTGGAGGTGTTGATTGATGAGGAACTCAACAGGAGCTGGCAGTGTGCGCTCCCAGCCCAGAAAGCGAGCTGTATACTGGGCTGCATCAACAGGACCAAGGCCAGCATGTCAAGAGAGGTGAGTCTGCCTCTCTACTCTGCTCTCATGAGACCCCACCTGAAATACTGCATTCAACTCTGGGGACCCCAACACAAGAGGGACGTAGAGCTGTTGGAGTGATTCCAGAGGAGGCCAGAGATGCTGAGGGTTGGAGCACCTCTCCTATGGAGACAGGCTGAGAGAGCTGGGGTTGTTCTGCCTTGGGAAGGCTCACAGTAGACCTCATAACAGTCTTCCAATACCTAAGGGGACCTACAGGAAAGCTCATGAGGGACTTTTTACAGGGATAAGTGGTGATAGGATGAGGGGGAATGGTTTTAAACTGAAAGAGGGTAGATTTAGATTAGACATTGGCAATAAATTCTTCACTATGAGGGTGGTGATGCACTGGCACAGGTTGCCCAGAGAAGTTGTGGTTGTCCCATCCCTGGAAGTGTTCAAGGCCAGGTTGGATGTGGCTTTGAACAACATGGTCTAGTGGACAGTGTCCCTGCCTGTGGCAAGGACTCTTGAATCATAGAATAATTATTGTTGGAAAGGACCTTTTGATCATCTAGTGCCAACCCCCTTGCCATAGGCGTGGTCACCATGTACTAGATCATTTAAGGTCCCTTCTAACCCAAACCATTCTGTGATTCTATGATTCATTTTGTGAAAGGCAGGGAGAAAATTGATGAGAACCATAAAAGTACTTGAGAAGAAGAATAGGGTTCCAAGGCAAAAGGAAAAGCGTATACAGACTATTTTCTTAGATGAATGCTACTTTTGTATTTTACAGTCTTTGCAAAAGTGAAAAAACATGTATTCCTCTTTGTCCTCCCCCTCCAAGCCTGCAGATGATCAGGGATGTGTTTAGAGGAACAGGCTACCTCTGGGGTACTTAAGAAAGAGCTGACAGACACTGGGGGTTAAGATATAGCTGGATACTTCATACTATCTGAAACTTTTGCTCCAGCACTTTCAAAACAAAATATTACCATCTCAGCTGTCATGCCTCTCTAAGTAAGGACAGCACACCCTGATAATTTTCTGTATACCTGTCCTGGGTTCAGCAGTGGCAGTCATTTTTCTCCTTCTTAGTAGCTGGTGCAGTGCGATGGTTTTGACTCTCAGCCTGGGAACAGCGCTGATAACACTGATGGTTTTAGTTGGTGCTCAGTAATGTTTGCTCTGACCAAGGACTTTCTCAGTCTCATGCTCTACCAGGGAGGAGAGGAAGCCAGGAGGAAGCAGAAACAGGACACCTGACCCAAGCTAACCAAAGAGGTATTCCATACCACAGCACATAATGCCCACTATATAAACTGAGGACAGTTACCCAGAAGGGTTACTCCTTGGGTCAGGCTGGGTATCAGTCAGCAGATGGTGAGAGGTTGTATTCTCTTCCCTTGTTATTTCCCTTATCATTATTATTATTGGTGGCAGCAGCAGTGATTTGTGTTATACCTTGGTAACTGGGCTGCTCTTATCTCAATCCATGGGAGTTAAATTCTTTCGATTTTCCTCCCCATCCCTCCATGAGCCGGGGCAGGAAGAAGGTGGGGGAGTGAGCAAGCAGCTGTGTGGTTCTGAGTTACAGGCTGGGCTTAAACCATGACAGTTCTTTGTGGCACTCAGCATGGGGCCTGAAGGGTTGAAATAATGACAGATCTGACCAGAGTGTGTCCAATCGTATTTGTGATAAGCACTCATTTTTTTCTGATTAATAGTCACTTGTCACAATGCTGATTTATTGGCTCTCAAAGTTGTTGTTCTTGATCTCAGAGTTTCAGCATGTTACTTGCAGCCAGTATTTGTTGGTTTAATCTTTACCAGCTGGGGAGCTTGGGCTAAGATTCTTGTTTCACTGCACTTTATGGTAATGATTTGTAATACAATAGACTCATTGATCATGAAACTGATCTGGCTTGCATTCCCAGTTTGGTCACCACCTCTATACTTTGGAGGGTATATAATGGAAGTATTTAGCAATTACACACCTTTTTTTCCCTCCTCGGGTGGTCAATCTATGAAGGAGACATTCCCTTATGTTCCCAGCTCCCCCACCATACAGCATCATTCGAGTGTTCTGAAGGTTTTGAATGGCCTTTGGGCACCCCTGAGACCTGCCCACTGACTGTGATGGGGATCACCATGTCGGCACACATACATAGTGTGTTTTACTCATGACCATTTCATCTGATCTCGAAAGTTAAGCAGAGTCAGGTTTGGGTCTTATTTAGGGTTAGACAATGACATAGGAGGACCTAAAGATCTTCCCCGATGCTGGACAGTCATGAGTGGCAGGGTGTGTGGGACAGTATGGGCAGTATCTAGGTCAGTGGGCCCCTCCAGTGCTTTGGAATTTCACCACTGAACAAATGCAAAATCCAGAAAAATTAGTAAAACACTTAAACGAGGTATGCTGTCATCCTGGTCATACCAGAGAGGGACAAATCACGACAACATGCTGGGGCTTGGCGTATGCTTACAGAGCCCTGTTCAACACTATCCAGCACCTTCAAAGGGAAAAAAAAAATGTCTCTGGGTCTGATGGCAAAGCAACAGACAGCGCAGCTACTCCAACTCCAAGTACAGCAGGTACACCAACCCCATTGACACGTACTCAAACTCTGACTACAACAGATAACACAGCTACTCCAGCTCCAAGCACAGCAGCTACGCCAGCCCCAGCAACAAGTACAGCAGCTATTCAAACCCTGACAGCAACAGACAGCACAGCTGCTGTTGCTACTCAATCCCCAAGTACAGCAGCTGCACCAACCCCAACAACAGATACTGCAGTGATAATCACTGTAGCTAAACCAGAGGACCAATTTGTGCCAATACCAGTTGCCCCTGTATGCAAGGAGAAAGGCAAAAAAGAGACACAAAAAGCAACCCATACAGTGAAGAAAGATCAAGAACCAATGCACTTACTACAGCATCTGATCAAGAGTTATTATTACGTGAATCAGAGGAAGAAGAGGAAGAGATGCTTCTCAACCCTGGCCCTCAACCGAGCTACAGAATATGAGAAAATATTTTACCCATCAATCAGGGAGCACATCATCACCTGGTTGCTTCAACGCTGGGACAATGGGGCTGACAGTCACGAACTAGAAGGTCAGGAAGCCAAGCAGCTGGGATCACTTGCTAAGAAAGGGGGAATTGACAAAGCAATTGCAAAAGCTAAACAATCCCTCAGCCTTTGGAGGCAGCTCTTGGCAGCTGTGAAAGAAAGGTTTCCATACAAGGATGATGTTATGAGTCGTACAGCCAACTGGACCAAGATAGAGAAAGACATCCAGTCTCTGAGGGCATCAGCCATTGCAGAGATGATCTGTCACAGGCCAGATGCTGGGAATGCGTCCCTAGATCCAGATGAAGTTGAATGTAGATGACAGGTGTGGCGGAAATTTACACAGAGTGCACCAGCATCATATGCCCACTGTTTGGCAGCAATAAACCAGAAACTCTGAGAGTTTGAAAAAAAATGTCACCTTTTCCATCATTTCAGCTGTAAAAAAACTGTCCCAGGTGTTCAGACAGTTGAGAGACTATCTATGCAATGATCTATCCAGCTCCTCACATGTACCAACCCATGTCTCAGCTGTTAACAAAAGGCATCCTACTGCTACAGAGAGAAGATATAGGAGGGAGAGAGTGCAAATGCAGTCCCCCACTAGCACAGCTGAGTGGGTATGTTGAGTGGGTATGTTGAGTGGGCAGTTGAATTTCCTGCATTTGGGGAAATCACAGGGGTCAGCACACCCGGATGAGCCTTGCCCTGGGAAAACCACCTGACTGATAGTTTTAGGTTTTCTGTTTCCTGTGCTCTTTTTACAGGCAGTACTTTCATAGTCTCTTTTCCCTGTTCAGGTAGGTTAACCCACCTTTCATTCCTCCCTAGATTCGTACTAACAGTATCACAAACGATATCACACATCTCTGGTGAAACTAGTATAATGTTGCAGATCATTCCAGGCTGACAGTTTTACAAAACAAAAAAATGTAGTATGTCATTAGCTGGGAATAAAGCAGAGAAAAATCTTCCGTATTGTCATGGTTTGAGCATGTTTTGAGGGTGTTTTTGTTCAAGGTTTTTTTCCAGCCAGGTGGAGGAGGGGAGTCCGGGAGGAAGGAGAGACAGGGCACCTGACTCAGGCTAGTCAATGAGGTATTCCATACCATAGCACGTGATGCCCAGGATGCATACTGGGAAAGAGAAGGCTGGAGGGGGGAGCTCTGGAGAAAAATGGAGGAGGGAGCACATGGTGCTCGGCCAGGCAGGGTGGAGTGAGTTATGGGTTGGTGGCTGGTGGGGTGTTGTATTCTCTTCACTTGCTGTTTGCTGTATCATTATTATTTGTAGTAGTAAATGGCAGTAGGGGTTTTGTGTTATGCCTTAGCAATTAAACCGTTCTTATCTCAATCCGTGGGGGCTACATTCTTTGGATTCTCCTTCCTAACTCTCCGGGAGTAGGGGGACTTGGTTTAAACTACGACACGTATCTCTCACTAGGCAGGGGTATGAAATGTGCAAGCTGTAATGTTTTTCATTGAGAAATCACTTTTGGCTTTTCCATGGACTGCACTCTATAAAGCAGCATTGTTTATGTGGTGACTATCTGGTTTTGTTTACTAACACAGACTTACTTCACTCCATTTGCCTATACAAAATAGCACCCACATTCCAGAGAATTTGATGTACCAGGGCACCAGGCCAGGTTGAGTGAGTACAGAGCCCCTGGGCTGACTACAATTAGTTCAGTGGTTAGGCAGAGGTCTTCAAACATACAGTGTTTTCAGAGAGTTCATGGAAACGGCATAGAAGAAGCAAAAAATCTGGTTACCATCCTCTCTGACTCAAAGTTTACACATTTTCAAATTTAATTCAATACCTGAGAATCCTTACATAAGCAGGCTAACTCAGGGAAAACTGGTCTTTGCAAGTTGTGACATTCATGGAACAGCAGATTTAGGCATGTATGTTTGAGGTTAAACACACACCTTTCAGATCACTTGTATTTTTATTCTAAGATTACCTAACAAAGAAGAATTGTCCCTGAGCAACATGCAAACAGCAGTTCAGAAAACAAGTGGCAGGTGTGGAATCAGTGACCACACCAGCTTCTATGCAAGCCAGAGCTGCAGAGACCATGTTCATGGGTAGGAAGTGTTGCGAAAAACTTGATTTTAACTCCCTTCATCTTAAAATAATGTGGCCACAGCAGTCGCCAACACAGGCAGCAGTACAGAACAAGATCTGTCACAGCCTCAGGGGACAAGAATCCCCCAAGTCCTTGCTAAGTATCTTACTCACAGGTTAGACACCTTTACATCTCCTCCAAGATGCAATTGAGTCATTCAGAATGTCATGCAAAGGTGCTGTTTATCATAAAATAACTCCACTCCTTAAATACTGCCAAATCAGCACTTAAACATGCTCTCCCATACGTCCAGACATCACACAGCACTCTACTGCTGCTCCTTTTATTGGCAAAGTTTTCTGCCAGTCGATCAGTCTGCTAGTGGAGACAGACTAGGAACTGAGGCAGAGGACACAAGCAAGGCAGTCAATACAGAGGTAAGTTGCTTATACATGTCTTCATATGTATGTCCTGTCATATGTATGTAATGTCTTTTTTCTCTGTTGCCTGTCTCCACAAAGACATTCAGTCTTATTTTTATGCAGTTGCATGTAAGAATAGACAGCTTTTTCCTCTCTGATCTGTATGCCTAGTGGTATACCCAGAAGCGCTTGTTGGCTCACGATAGAAGACAAAGAAGTTTAACTTGCACAAAAGGAAGAACAAGAGCAACTATATATATTTTTCTCTGCTGCCTTTCTCCATAAACATGTACAGCCTTGCCTTTGTGCAGTTGCAAGTCAGAGTAGACAGCCTGCATCTTTTCTGGTTTGCAAGCCTGATGCTATGCATCAAAGTGCATGTTTGATAAGTTGAGAAGATGTCTTTGCCCTGGGCAAACAGGAAAAAGGAGTATCTGATGGTTTAATTTTGTTCTAATTGCTGGGGGGTTTTCCTAAGGATGGCACTGTGGATGTGGGATAATCTCAGTATTGAAATAATGTGCATAAATAGAACATTTTGCTCTCATAGTTCCAATCGCAAGTAAGCTTTCCTTGTAATTTAACCAGGAAATTTTGACATTTGCTAGCCACATTAACTGCACTGGTGCTTTTCTGTTCCATGTACAGTGTATGTGAAAAAAAAATAAAATATGAGTCTCTCAATAGTACACTGATGAATTTTTAGAAGATTAAAAGCCTATTTTCATTAAATACCAACAATCTCCAGAAATGGCATTTTGAGTGTGTCTTTCAGGCCTCTTCCTTTACCTTTCTTTTTTTTTAATGAAATATTTCAGTTAATTCCAGTTTGTCATGGTAAATCCTACTCTTGTTGTTTCATTACATAAAAAGAACAGATTGCTCTTCAAGGCTCCTACACTCAAGACTTTGCCACTGAAATTAATGAGACATCACATGCCAAGCCTTGGAGTTAATTGATGCACTCTGATTTAAAAAGCATTAATCTGAAAGTGTGTCAAAACATGCCAGCTAAGTCAGGTGACAATACAGTATATGGGAAAAAGTATGCCCTCTAAAGGCAACAATTTAGCTACCCTATTGCAGTAAAAAACGAATTGTGACTTAAGCTGAACTTTTCAGTTTTGTTCTCAAATGTTGTTCCACATGTATAAATAGAAGAACAGGTTTTACTTCTGTATGAACTGAATAAAGCAGCAGAAATCAGTGGAATATCACGTATAAAATTGTGCTTCCAGAGCACAATGCTATTCTGTATGACAATAATTGAAGTATTCTCCTACCAAGTGGGTGGACCTGAATACATTCAGTTTTGGTTTAATCCAAATGTTTCAGTGACTCAAGGGATATGACAGATTTAATAAAAAATGTAAAGAATTGAGAACTCCCTCCCTCATGAAGTTCAAAGAAAACAAAACCTTAAGCTATCCTTTTCAGGCTCTCCAAATATTAAAAATTTTCCCCATGATATGGTCATATAAGACACTCTGGTTTTATGACCTGTTTCCTCTATGCTGATTACAAAGGTGGCTGCAGCCCAAAAGCAGAGCACTAAGTAAAATGCTTTCTAAGATTTCTATTCAGAAGAGCTACCCTGTGACCATTGGTCAACCCATAAAAAACCATGCAAATACAATCTTTTCTTCAGGTGGCCAAGGCACAGATTTACGATAGGGAGGACTACATGTGAGAAAGAAATGAAAGAACTTATGACACAAATTAGCACCAGTATTATACAAGCGCATTGCCCCAAGTTGGTTCCACATCCTCCAGGAGCCTTTGACGCAATCCTGTTCCTTGTTGAACAGGGTGAGCTGCAGAAAGTCCCTCCTCACACAGGTACTTATTCTGGCAGGCGCTTGGGGAACAGATCATGGACAACCTTCAGAAGTCTCCCCACTTGGCTTTTCCTGTGGAATTCCACACCATTACTAATGCAAACAACCCTGCATGTGTTCTTTCACTCAGCGCCAAGATGTGGTGCCTCCTCATGCTGCTCTGCTCTCAAGCAATTGCCTTTTCAGCAGGATTCACAACACCATCCACTCTGAACTCAGATGAAAGCCGGTTCAGGAAGATTCGTGACCCTGAATCTTTTATGAATGTTGTAAGTTTGGTCTTTTTCTCTCCCTTTCTTTCTAAAGTGTCTCCCAATACCACTACCACTACCCCACCACTAACAGTCCCAGTGAGGAGGTTAAAAGTAGCTCCAACAACGTGAGAGAGCGCACTAGCCTAGAAGCCAGTGCTAGCACCTTGATGCTTCCATCCAAACAGTCCAAGCTGCCAGAGAAAAGACTTCCTTTGCTCTGGAGGCAAAGACTAGTTTCTAGTCTCAAAGTAAGCAAAGACCTCTCTCTGTAACAACTTGTATAGTGGCAATGGATGATGAATTCCTCCTTCAACAGCAGATTGGAATTACACAAAGTAATCCAAGACCCATTGCTCTGAATCATCAAAGATTTCCTCACGTTACTGGCAAGAGTGTAATAGGTGGTGCTGTAAGTGAATTTCTAATAGGAGATCCGCCCTACCTGGCTTACCTAACTGCACTTTGATAAGGAAGGACTAATTCTGAACCAAAACCCACAGCTTTTGGCATTGTCTTATATCAACACTCCTATGTATTTAATTTATAGAAAAGTACACTCTCTATCAGCCTTGCAAAACAGAACTATCTCCCAAAAGGTTAGTCACTCAGTACAGTCCTGTTTCATCCCATAATGTGCTGTTGAATACCAAACAACTACCACTTAAGCAGGACTGAAGACTTTGGTAACTCTTTTTACAAGACCTGTCTTAATCATTCTCAGCCATGGTGGCCAGGGGCCTTGCACTGATGTCTCAGAACAGCCCATACCCACACTGCTCAGTTTGGTTAGCCTCCAAAACAGGACAACCTGCATGTTCACAAACTCTCCTTTGCCTTCTCACAGAGTGAAATTATCAGATATCATGGATACCCCAGCGAGGAATACGAAGTTACTACGGAGGATGGGTACATTCTTCGTGTTTTCAGAATTCCTGCTGGGAGGAACAGCCAAAATACAGGTATGACACAGTCATAGGATGGAAGGAGCAAAAATAGGAGAAAGCCTGAGAGTCTACCCTTCTATGGGTCCCTAATCTTTCTCCTTTGCACATTTCGTGACATGTTCCACACTTTTCAGTCTCAGCAAGAGCACCTAGTCAGGAGTGTGGCGTGAATTTGGTATACAGGTTAAAAAAATCCTGCAAAACCAAACTCTGCACCCCAGTTTTAACTAGGCATTACCTACTACAGCATAAGAAAACCCTCTTCTTTTTCAGGGAAAAAGCCTGCAGTTTTGCTACACCATGGCACTTTAGGAGATTCTATTCACTGGATTTCTAACCTGCCCAACAACAGCTTGGGCTTCATCCTCGCAGATGCTGGCTATGACGTCTGGCTGGGAAACAGCCGAGGAAACACCTGGTCTTTAAAACACAAGACCCTTAAGCCCTGCCAGAAGGAGTTTTGGCAGTTCAGGTACTCCATGGAAAAAGAATCACTGAAGAAGGCAACTCTCAGGGGACCTCTCCCTTTCTGGTTATATGAAAAATATAACCTTCTGCATTATATGACCATTATAGTTTTCATATAATCTGACTTCAAGTGGGATGTGCATCATATGAGGAGACTAGAGCTACAGATGCAGCCACTTCTGGTTATGTCAGGGGGGATGTAACAAGGTCTTGGCTGCATGATCTGGGCAGGCCCTTTTGGAATCACCATATACAGAAGCACATCTGCAAGCACACAGGTCACCTTTCTCCAAACAGTGCTGGTTCCTTTGGGAAAAATACTTCCAAAATTGGGATACATCTGTAACTTTGAAGCCTCCCATACCATGTCCTGGGTGCAGACAGGAGAGGAGACTCCTCAGCTCAGTGTACAAATCTTATCTAGCACAACTGATATCAGCTGAGAAATGTTGTTTTGTAACCCATGCTGGTGAGAACAATGATTACATTCACTTCTGCAAGACCCTCAGCTAAGAGACAAAACTAACACCTCCTTTGCAGAGAGCGCAAGGCATCAGACAGCCTCGCAATTCACTGTGTCCCTCTACTCCCTTCCCCAACTCAAGCAAGAATGCAAACAAAGCATGAAACATCATCTTTAAATGAGTCCTGCTTGGTGCAATGAAAAAAAATTATGTTCAGCAGCTCCCACAGTAACAGCTAAATTATCTGATAGCTTTCTTTGTTTCTCCCCTGTAGCTTTGATGAGATAGGTAAATACGATGTTCGAGGAGAGCTGTACTTCATAATGAATAAAACTGGACAGAAGGATGTATATTTTATTGGTCACTCAGAGGCTGCAACTGCAGGTAATGTTAGAACTGCCTGGTCCAAAACAGTTAATGTTGCTGTTTATGATATGTATATATATATGTATAAGATCTACAAGCAGACATTGGGATTTATGCCATGGTGTGCCACTGCATTTTGCAAAAATAAACTCAGAAACAGGAGAAAATGTAAATGACCACATTCTTAGGCAATTCTTCATTCTTCTCATATGTGTATTCTAAGGGTCTTTTTCCAGAACAAATAATTTAGGCCAAAACATCCCCATCTTTGTCTTTAGATTCCTATGTTTTAGGCAACCAGTTAAAGTTCTCAGCAAATGCAGCAGTGGAGAAATGTTCAGGAAACAGGATGTGATACATCCTTTTTGTTTTTTCTTCCCTTTTTCCTTTTCCATACTCCTTCTTTATGTGTGCATTCACTGTTACCTGGGTTTACTCTTAGTTACGAATAAAAACTCTGCTCTTAATCTTCAGATAATTTTTGTATTACTGCGTGTCAGCATAAATATATACAGTCTTTCAGAGAATGCAAGCTTTTATTAGAGTTTGGGGAACTTTAGAAGGAATTTGCATTAAGAAAATCTGATTAAAGCAACTTCTCCCCCCCAAATTGGACTGAACACAACTTTTTCAGTTCTGAGAAAACCAATACCTAGATGTGCTCTAATGAGCCTCTATATTTAGAGTGAACTCTGTCTCCCAAATAAGAATCAAACACTTCCTTCAGGCCTGCAGCACAGAAATGGGCAACTGCCAATGGGCTGCTAATCTCATCTCAATTTGTTGCCTACTGCTTTTTTATTTATTTGATCTAAGGAGATCTTCACTAACTTGGCTTGTGTCTTCTGCTTTTGCAGGCTTTATAGCATTTGCTACTTATCCTGAATTGGCTCAAAGGGTTAAAGTGTTCTTCGCTTTGGGACCAGTAGTCACAACCACATATGGTACCAGCCCTCTGGTACTATATACACGGCTTCCCCAGTTTCTAATCAAGGTATGCCATTCCTCTTGCTAAAATACATAATTGTCTGCTTTGTCTCTACTAAAATCACTCAACCTAAAATGATTTTAAGGGGGTGGTGAGTTTAGAATTAATTCAGTGTATCAGACTGCTGACAGTGCTGGTAGACTTAAGACTTTGCACAGATCTAATCTGCAAGGTTTGATACGGTATCTCTTTTGCAACTACTTTCAGCTAAGAGGCATACTTTCACTTGTATTTGTTTAAATTAAATGTTTTTGAAAGAAGCTCATAAATACCACAATCTAAATCTACTAAATCTAGCCTTGAGCACTAGTAGAAAACTACAAATGAAATACCTTAATTTTATTAGACACACAGTTCACTTATGCTTATGAACATTTCCTTACAGGAAAATACCTATTTCACACCTGAATCATAGAATCATAGAATAGTTGGCGTAATTTGCCAATTTAATAGAATTTGGTGGGAATGGTGGAAATCCTGCATGCTATACTTTATGTTAAACTGCCAGAGCACATGCTCTTTCTGCCGAAGTTGTACCCACTATGTGATATAGACCATCCAGCTTTACACCCTTCTCATTTGTCTGCTCCCTTTTTACTTAGCAGCAGTACTCACAATACAGTTTGTGCACCTTCCTGGGAGAAATATTAGGGCAAAAAGGGATTTCCGAGACTTTGCAGTTATGAGTGCAGCCAACTCCCCCTTCTCACTGAAGTCAGTGCACTAAAAACAGACAGTGACCTGCAGAACTCATGCCTAACAATAAACAGCAGGAAGAACCTGTGGTGTGGTCTTGGGACACACTTAAACTTGGAACACACTTAAAGGATACTGGGATGGCAAGCAGTTTCAGCAATCTTAGTTAAGAGGTAAGGTTGTAGAGAAGAAGGTATGACTTTTTTCTATGTGAAATAATCCTACAAGAAGAAGAAAAAGGTTTGCATTTTTGATTCCCTCAGTTATTGACTGGCTGCAAAGGAGTTCTTCACCAGAATAAACTGCTGAAACCCTCTCTAGTACGGATCTGTGAATCTCTGGGAAAATTTTGTGGCAGTGTCTTAAGCTTCACAGCTGGGGACAAGCTACAAAATCTGAACACGGTAAGCATGTGCAAGAACACCTTGATGTAAGCATAACTCACGTAATTTTAAAGGAAAACAATTTTTTCTGCCTTATGGCTACACACAGTTGCAGAGGCATAGAGAAATGTGTTAGGGTTTTCAGGAAACGCCAACTAGGACCTCAGCTAGTGACGAGGTGTACCACCTGACACATTCAAATCACATAAGGAAGAAAGGCTGAATTCAGGATGGTTCCATCTTGCAATGATGTCCCTCAGTGTCCTCTCCTATGGGGCTAAGCCAAAGAAAAATTGCACAGATACCAAAGCTTTTTAAAATTGAAAACTGGATGGAGAAAGATCTCTTTTCTTTTGCACAATTCATATTTTCCTTCCTAAATAGGAAGACATCCAGATCATCTGAACATAAAAGATTGTTTCCTTTTGGTTGTTACCCATCAAAACATTTTCAAACTTGTTTCTTCAGATTTCTCCCAATGGCAAGATTTAATTCCTTTATGCTGGCTGATAGCTTTTTTTCTTGCAGGCATGCCAAATGTCTGTTCTCCAATGGCCTTCCATCTCTCATACTAAGACTATTTAACAAGTGTTCCCATAAAAACCTCCCACACATGTAGCCTCATTATGCTCAAGCAGACAATGTATTAACAATCCTTTACTGATTAAGCACAGCACTAAACTTCATACAAACTGCAGAAACGGGAAAATACAAAGGCCATACAGAGTCCCCAAATCATGTTTTCCTTATGACTAAGCACTAATGTGGAAAAGAAGCTCCCAAATGGATAAAATTCTACATACTCATTCCTACTGTAATCTCACACATGTTTCTCCTCTATGTTCTTTTTGATACTTAACAAATATCCCATTAAAATGGGGTTTAACACAGGAGCAGTATGTTGCTCAGGTTCCTCACAGCTTTATTCTGTCACAGCATTGGATCTCTGCACTTATACCAATTCTGCTTTCTCTATAGAGTCGAATAGACGTATATGTAGGACATTACCCTGCTGGAACATCAGTACAGAATGTTCTTCATTGGCATCAGGTATAACTGCATACTGACACACTCTTACTACTGCTTTTTATACAACAAACAGCCCACAAGGGAAGTCCAGAGAGGGTGGGTTTGGGAAACTACCCATCCCATCTTCTCACATGCTGCCATGAGCACCTGCCACAGGCAGCACTGTTTCCCATGGCACACCAGACCATTACCTGAATTGCCCCTTTGGTATCAGGCCAGGCAACAAGCCAAAGAAGTGATCCAGGTTAAGCTTTATTCCCAGAGAGTTAATTGCAGCCTGGCTCACCTCCCAAAGCCAGTTAACCACACAAACTATTCTGCTGGCGCAAGCAGGAAGTGAGGACCTGCCTCTTCTGCTCATCTTATGCCACTCTCAGAGCTAAGCTTGTTCTGCCAATGTTTCAAATCAGACAAGGGCAAAAGAGTGTTGGCCCAGAAACACATGACTGTATGTGCAGAGAATTGTGTTACTTCTGCCAGCGCTTAAATACATGCATACTCCTGCACACACCCCTGACTAACATTCCCAGACCACCAGCACCCAGAGCCAGAAAAAGAGATAAGCCAACAGATTTCTAGCATATCCTCAGTTACTTAAAGGTTTGATTAAAAAAAAATGCGCACATATTTTCAGTAAAGCAGGTTAATCTTTTGGGTTTGTTTTTGGTTTTTTGTTTGTTTTTTCTTTTAGACATAGCACATTCAGGAAGACAACAGTTTAGTGTTAAGATAATCACAACTTCTATAAGAAGTCCAGAGTCTCTGTGCCAAGGTGTGTGCAGAGGTATCATATGTTACGCTAGACTAGTAACAGTCCTGGAACACTTCTGTGTCACAAACAGGGACACCAGCTACCAAGCTAAGATAGTCAAGCAAAATTTTAATAGCAAAACATAACAAGGGTTGTGGCTGAGGATCAGGGCAGAAAGTTAGCAAGGGGAAAAGTGACGAAGCCGTTCACCCTACGGTTCATCCTCAGTACCCCTTGAATACTATTCACTGCCTGAGCCTTGCCTTCAGTCACAGGCAGGAAAATGCCTCCTGCACTCTGCTCTGCCTCTTAACACTTTAATTTTATTGTCCTTGTTACAATATTTATAGGTAATATATGCAGACCAATTGCAAGCTTATGACTATGGCTCTAAGGAAAACATGAAGAAATACAACCAGGTAAGGCAATACAGTTTTCCTGAGAACTCATCCTCAGGTCCTGAAAAAAATAACAGAAAAATTCACATTTCAGCAGCTGTAGGTGATACAGAAAGAGAGTGTCTGAGGTAATGTTTCACCTGAATTTAATACTCATAAAAGTCTATTCACAGAGAAGGCATAGGCAGGTCCTTGCAGACAGCTAAGAAAGTTTGGTTTGCCTCTCCTACTGATGCAGACATGTGTCCAAAAACTTTTCCAAAAGGCTAAGAGCCATAGCCAAGTCCTAGAACTGGATGAGTATGGAGCTCTTCACTGCCCCCAAAATCCTCAAGGTCTGCCTTTCAGTTAAGGGAAGAAATTAATCTCACAGCTAAAAGTGGGTATGTATACCTTGGTTTTGGGAAGCTACTTACTGCAAAGATGAAACAGAAGGGATGATTCAGTACAGCACAATGGAGACTACTGCTGTGACGAACTAATATATCCTGTACAGAAAAAAGGAGAGACAAAACTCAGTCACTAGGCACTTTGGTTACTTCTTAGTCAACACTCAGAAATACTTCACTCCTGCAACACTGGTAACTTACCTGACAGTTTTTTTAGATTTGATCTAATCAGTTGACCTACAATGAGCTTTTCTGAGTCAGGGCAAGTTATTTTATGGTTGGCACGCTATTTTACAGGTGGAGAAAAACTACAGAGATTGCTCACACACCTTGCATTTAAAGACACATACGGTCTTTAAATACTGCAGTTTAAATTTTCAAGTGGCAATATTCTATTCCCAATAATTTGGATGGTTAGGGAACTGCCCCCAAAAAGCAGTCAATGAGAAAAATAATAGAACCACCCTTAGATTATAAGGGTAAATTTAAAAGCATGTTGTGCATGGTCCCTTACCACCCTGTCGACTAATAGCCATCCTGCATTAAGTCATTTGCCTCCTGTCTCAGAAGATCTCCATTCTACTTGCCCATGTTTTTTGATTCCCTCTATAATGATATTACTCCATCAGTATCAATATTGTGACCTACAGTGTCAAGTGAAGTCTGGTCTAATACAACTGAAAGTCTTTCACTCCCTGCCCCCATAAAAGCATGTAGAGGACCCTACATAAGCCAAAAACAGGACACATAAGAACAATTGCTCTGCAATCCTTGCCTGATAAACACACTGCTCTTTCCATACACCCACCTCTTTAGTACACAAGTAGATGTCAATTCATAGCTGTATATTAAGGAAAGACCTAGAAATAGGATGGATTGTTCCCTTTCATGGTAGACAGGGAATGGTGTTAGGGAAATAGACACTAAGAGGGTGAGCGTCATCCTTACTGTTTAATTGCAGTGAGTGCAGAAGGGAAAGAGAGGTGCTTCCATAGAATCCTTCTTCTAAATGCAATCCCTGCTATAACAGCATTCACCCAAGTCTCCTCTCTTTCTTACAGCCTACTCCTCCTGTGTACAAGATAGAGGAAATAAGCACACCAATTGCTGTCTGGAGTGGTGGACGGGACAAATTTGCAGATCCAAAAGACACAGCAAAGCTGCTCCCTCGGATTAAAAATCTCATTTATCATGAGCATTTTCCTTCTTGGGGTCATCTTAGTTTCATCTGGGGCCTTGATGCAACTCAGAAAATGTATCGGAAAATCATTGAACTGCTAGAAAAATATCCTTAAAGATTCACACACAGGGAATACAATCTCTCAGTTTACCCTCCAAAGATTTCTATTTAGTGGTAGAATACGGATATGGGAATTGGTATAGGCATTTACAAGCCGCTGTTGATGAGTCTGCAACTTTCTAACATTGTTTTCCATGGTGTTACATTAGCTTGGTGTTACATTATCAATGGTTACATTATACAATCACTCAGTAAAACCCCCAAAGATTTCTATTTAGTGGTAGAATAGGTGTACAGGGATTGGTATAGGCATTTACAAGCCACTGTTGATGGGTTTGCAACTCTCTAACATTATTTTCCATGGTGTTACATTATCTTGGTGACTGCAGTCCCTCTGAAGAAGTTGAGGTACATGGGAATGACCACTGAAAATACAAACATATTAGAAGGAATGCTTCATGGATCACTTTGTTTGGAAGATTTTAGCTTTTTAGGACTGGTTTTATTACAACTAAGATTTCATTTTTTCTTCCCTTGTACATCAATATATTTAACCTGAGACAGAGGTGTTATCCCATGGAAAATCCAAAACGGAAGATACTTTTTTCTCTGCTGAAGTACTACTGATCTTTGCTTAAATTAAATCATCTATCCTTTTGACAGCGCGTTTTACCTGTTTTCCTCTCATCACATAACTAACAGCAGCAAGCCAGACCCAAAAGATCTTCATGTGTGAGATTACCCTGGCGTCTAAGCAGGCAGTAGCTGGTTCTAATGGCCCAAATGCCAATCAATCCAACATCAGAAAGCCTACGTCAGAGTGAAATCATTTGATTGTTGGACAGGTGCAGAAGTTCACTTATCCTCACACTAATGGTTTGTTAGCTCCCTTACTACAAAAAGCACAACTGTCTTCATGCTCTTAACCTGGCAGCTGAGGAAATACACACAAGGAATGACAGATCCACCTCAATAAATGTTCCTGGCACTGTCAGTGAAGAAGCTGTTTCAAGTTCTTCTGGCTTCTCAGTTCACTATGTTAGTGTGCTCACCTACAAGATTATTCCAGGAAGCAAAAGATCGCATGAAAGGGCTCATCATTTTAGGCTAAGACATGGTAGCTCTGCCACTACGGGTGATTATGGGCAGGAGTTTAAACCCAGATTCCTTAATCAAGACCAGTGGCAAGCGAAACCCATTTGATGATAATCTGGGAGATAAATATCAATATATAAGCAAAACATGTTTGCCTAATGCAATATAGAAAACACATGCTAAGGAGATGACAGACCTTCTCTAGCAACTTGTGGTACCATCAGAAACTGAGCTCACATCTTCTGGAGAGGTTTGCAGTCCAAGACACAGAGATCATGAAGTGGCTAACATTGTTTACAAACCCGTTTTCTGACCATGCCATAGAACCCAGAGCAGACCTAGCGCACCTCCACAATGTAGTAGGGCAGACCTGGCACAGGCACATTAGACATTACACTAAATACAAAGGTGAGCTTTAGGTCTCAAGGGAAGGGGAGCAGGATCAGGAATTCCATCTCAGGTAAAGAGGAAGTGAGCACCTCTTTGAACTGACTGGCAGTAAAGCCTCTACTTTCATTCACACTTCTGCAGCACCACCCAACATTCAGACAAGATGCACATAATGAACCTAACAGCATAATACTGTACAAAATATATGATGGAAGGGAGAGAAAATTAAAAAATCACAAAACCAACCTCCTACCCTCACCTTTTACCTGCCGCAAAATGAGGGCTACCCATGAACCAAGTTGGATATCCTGTGAACCATTGTCAAAGCAACCCCAGGCACAGCTACAGGTTGGGCAGAGAAGAGATTTAGAGCAGCCCTGTGCAGAAGGACCTGGGGGTGCTGGTTGATGAGAAAATGAATGCACACAAGTGCTCACAGCCCAGAAAGCCAACCGTATTCTGGGCTGCATCAAAAGGAGCGTGACCAGCAGGACAAAGAGGGTGATCCTGCCCCTCTACTCTGCTCTCGTGAGACCTAACCTGGAATATTGTGTGCAGTTCTGGTGTCCTCAGCATAAAAAGGACATAGGGGAGCTATTGGAACAAGTCCAGAAGAGGGCCACAAGGATGGTCAGGGGACTGGAGCACCTCCCATATGAATATAGGATGAGAAAGTTGGGGCTGTTCAGCCTGGAGAAGAGAAGGCTGCATGGAGACCTCATAGCAGCCTTCCAGTATCTGAAGGGGGCCTACAGGGATGCTGGGGAGGAACCCTTCATCAGGAACTCTAATGATAGGACAAGGTGTAATAGGTTAAAACTTGAACATGGGAAGTTTATATTGGATATAAGGAGGAAATTCTTTACTGTGAGGGTGGTGAGGCACTGGAATGGGTTGCCCAGGGAAGTTGTGAATCCTTGATCCCTGGCAGTGTTCAAGGCCAGGTTGGATGAAGCCTTGGGTGACATGGTTTAGAGTGAGGTGTCCCTGCCCATGGCAGGGGGACTGGAACTAGATGATCCTTTCCAACCCTAACTATTCTCTGATTCTGTGTGAACGTGTCTCTGCCCAACTGAAAAAAAGCAGCAGGCAGAAACTGGGAACTGCCCTTTCTGGGAGATGAATGAAGAGGGATCTAGCAGTTCTTCAAAACCTGACCATGTGGACATAAGTCTGAGATTAATCTTACTCAGCTTGGAAGCAGCCAACAAGGCGTACTCCAGGACATCAAGTTCAAACTTCTCTAGAGGGCCTTCCTGTCCCACAGAAGAACCAGCCACAGTGCTGTGTTTTAAGCCTAGTAAGCCTAGGCAACTAAGTACTGTGCAGCCACTCACTCCCACGCCCTGCAATGGGATGGGGAGGAGAATCACAAAAACCAGTAAAACCTGTGTGTTGAGATAAGAACAGTTTAATAATTGAAACAAAGTAAAATATAACAACAGTAATAATAAAAGGAAATATATACAAAAAGGAATAAAACAAGCAACAACAACAAAATTAACAAGTGATGCACAATACAGTGTGATGGTCACCACCCACTGACCAAGGCCCAGCCTGTCCCCAAGCAGTGATAAGCAGCTCTCAGCCAGCTCCCCCCAGTTTATATACTGAGCTTGACGTGCTGAGGTATGGAATATCCCTTTGACTGGTTTGGGTCAGGTGCCCTGTCTCTGTTCCCTGCTGGCTTCTTGTGCCCCTCCTCATTGGCAGAGCATGAGGGACTGGAAAGTTCTTGATCAGGGTAAGCGCTACTGAGCAAAAACTGAAACATCAGTGTGTTACAAGCGTCATTTTCAGGCTAAAGCCAAAACACAGCACTGCACCACTTACTAAGAAAAAAAAAACCCAAAACTCTATCCCATATGAAACCAGGACATACAGAAACAACCTGCAAAAGGTTACAGGTCAGTAACTCAGCACTTCTTGGGAGTTGCTCAGTTCAGTAACCAGCACTTCTTGGGAAAGAACAAGATGTAGTGTTTTCCATACTGAACACCTAAATTAGCCTGGTGTTCAACCTAACATCACAAAGGATTGCCAAATTCTCTAATGGAAGACTACATTTTCCAAATAGTCTTCAGATGGGCTCCCTAATTGCCATAATTTCCTACAGCTAAATGTTTTCTTCTTACTGCCATCCACCTGGAACGCAGTCCTGGAATGGGCAGTGTCTGGACAAGAGAAACACCCACCCCTTACACTTCCTCACAAGACAGTTAGCTACTCAGAAAACACCCTTGCAGCACTGCAAGTGTCCCTTGCACTTCTGCTTCCGGATATGATTAACTCAACAGTTCCAGTGAGCACAGATAAAGCGCTCCATGGCATAGAACAAAGCCTGTATTTTATAATATTTTCAGCTAAACTTAGTGAACTACAAGTGTTGCAGGAAAACCCCAAGGTAACAAGGTGTTTGAACAAACAGTATTTTTGTTGCTTGCCCAAATCACTCCCTTCTCCCCTTAAAGCCAGGACCAAGACCTGTTGCCCCATACCACAGCCACCAGCACCAAGAGTGATACTTCAAGGCTGGGATGCCAAGCAGCCAGAACAGCCACACTCACAACAGGAAGGATGGTAAATGCCCTTACCATGCCTGGGAGTGTAGGGTGACTACAAGTATCTTAGACCACATCTAGACACCTATGCCCAGGTCTGGGCCACAGGAAAGACAACATGATCAATATCTGCTGAGCAAGTTCAGTAGAAGGCCACCAAAAAAGTAATCCAAAGTTATCATGGACTGATGGCTGTGTTGACAGGACATTCCTAGCAGAGCTCAAGGCCAGCCCACAGACCTGCACTGAACTGCACTGCACTGAACTGCACTGCACTGCACTGCATTGCACTGCACTGCTGTGCCCTGCATGCCTGCTCAGAAACCCAGGCTGGCAGCCTACTGCAAACCCCCTACCGCCTCTGCCTTAAGGAACAAAAGCCCCGTCCTCTCCAGCTATCCCTCTCTCCCGGTTCCACAGCCCCCTGCGGACCACCACGCCTTCATTTAAACCTTTCTCCACTTCCTCCTCACCCATACACCTTCCTTAGCAACAGTGCTGTGCTCCCCTCACTCAGCCGCATTGGCGTTCACGTTAGCTCAGGCGCGGCACGCTGGCCCCTGTACCTAGCACCTATGGACTGGAATGGCTGGGCCGACCCAGGAGTGCGGGTGAGGTGCCGGGGACACCCGCGGGTGTGCACGGGCCTTGGCGCTCCCCTCGCCCTCCCGGGCAGTCGTTGGAAGGCAGCTGCAGCCCCGGGCACGCGGCGGCGCCCGCGGTCGTTGGGCTGCGGCGGCAGGGACCCCGCGGTGCAGAGCGGACCGCGGCCACGCCGCTCGCCCCAGCGCCGCGCAGGCTCCTCCCTTCGCCCCGCACCGTAACCCGGGCCGGCTGCGGCGGCGCAGGGCGCTCCGCTCGGCTCCTCACCGCCGTGCCGCCGGCACCTGCCCGGTCCTGCGGGCGTGCCCACTGCTCCGAGTCCCGGCGGCGGAGACCCGGGCAGCCCGGCCGCTCCTGCCCGCTCCCCTAGGCCCCCCGCAGCGCGGCGGGCGCCTCTCGCTTTGTCTCCAGAACCGGCCGCCGGAGCCGCTCACACGGATGCGAGATCCGGTAAGCAGCCGTCGCCTTTCCCAGGGAAGCGCGGGGCAGGGAGCTGGCGTGGCGCTGCTTCCATCCTGCTGCTTTGCGCCAACGGTCCCTGCGGGCAGACGGAGGAGGGGGTGGCGCCGCGCTGCGCTGTGCCGTGCCGTGCCCCTTCCGGGGCCGGGGAGCGGTGTGAGCCGTGGCCGGTACGAGCTCCATCAGCCCCGTTACCGTGGTGAATGTCCCTGGTGCGTGATCATCCCGTCCGGTCCCCGCCCCGGTGTCAGGTGCCGCGATCCCGGGAGGCCCACTGGAAATCGCCCTCCTCCAGGCAGGGCGGAACTTTGTGTGCGAGGAGCCTCGGCCGTGTGCGTGCCGGGGTGAGGAGGATGGTGCGGGGATGCGGCGGGGGCATCGCCGTGCCACTTTGTGCGGGAGGCGAAAGCAGCGAGTTCCGCTGGGCAAAGCTGCGGTTTTCACTGCGCCCACATAAATAGGTGGTGATAGGTAGTGTGATGGGGAGCAGAGAGCAGGGAACGTTACCCTGTGTCAGAGAGAAAACAAACTCAGAACAGCAGTCTATTTTTAAATAATTTCCGTATGCTTGTGAAAGATCAGCATCAGACCGTAAAGAATGTAAAAAAAAAAAAAACCAACCAAAAAAACCCAACCAAACAAAAAAACCGAGAAGAAACAATGTTCGCTGGGCATCAGAAATCTTCCGTAAGCTGTTTCTGCTCGAGTACTTCATTTTGCACCTACCTCTGACTGAGTGCAAGTGCGCTGACAGCGTAATTCACTTCTCTCACACATGGATGCACTGCCCTGTTTCAGAAGGGTGGCAAAAAGTCACTTCTGGAGGAATTTCTCTTGGTTTGGAATTATTTTATTTAATATGCCTATGGTTCTGAATGCTTGTCTGAGAAGTCATGGGCAGGAAAAAGCCACCTTTTACTGAGAACAGAAAGTGGTGAGATTATGAAGTCTTGGATGGACTGTGTTCCCAAGGAGTTCATTCCTCAGGCAAAGGCCAGCTTTGAGAAAGTTCTGTCTCCACAGAAGTGGATTTTCTCCTTATTGCAGGCTAAAGAGCTTGACTGTCCAAAG
The DNA here is from genome assembly GCF_012275295.1 of Melopsittacus undulatus. Taxonomy (NCBI): domain Eukaryota; kingdom Metazoa; phylum Chordata; class Aves; order Psittaciformes; family Psittaculidae; genus Melopsittacus; species Melopsittacus undulatus. The sequence goes on from NC_047530.1 coordinate 93,630,695, forward strand.
CTGTGGTTAGCATATATTTGATAAATTGCCTTAGACCATCAGGTCCTAGAAAGTAAGATACAGACTCAGAACTTCATTAAATACTCTTAGGAGAATGGAGTCCAGGTTTGTTGCTATGTGTGTTGCAGAAGCAATATACTGTATTACTCTAACAGCTGGATTTTCTGATATAATAAACGCATTTCTGCCTGGTATATTGCATGTTTATTCATACCCTTAGGTGCTAGTATTGACAAGTCCAGAATTTCGTGGATCACAGGAGAGTGTAGGAAGCATTCCTCCCAAATCCTGTATAATTCTGTAGGTGAAAATTTCATGCTTACGTTTCTTTAATGGCATTTTAAATGGCTGTAAGTGCAGGGGGGCTGTTTTGTAGTATAATGTTTAAAAACAGGGTTCAGTGTCTTGCAGTAATGTGTATTATTAATATTGCTGTGGAGTTACTGCAGAGGCATTTCTCATGGTTTTTTTTTGTGTGTATGAAGTACGTTCAAGGTCAGGCCTTCAGGCATTTCCTGGAAGTTAATTACCAAGCTGAGGAAAAGTATAGCTCAAGGTGAGGGGCGTCATGAACTCTGCAACTGCTGAGGGAGTGGCAAGGTCACTTATGCATGAACACACAGAGCACACACTGTATAAAAGTAAATATTTGGTCTCTGCTGGACTTGTACCATAGTGGATTTTATTTTTTTCCTGTTCTTATCTAATTCCTGAGATTTTATTTCTGTATCAAAGGTTCCATTTCAAGTTTGTGTTCTGAAACTAGTTTGCTGCCATGAAAATCTTTGTCTGTATCACTTTAACAAATATTTAAGATTTAGATTGCCATGCCAGAAAACATATTTTCTGGCCATAATTTCCATTATAAATAGAAGTATTGGTCCTTTAAATCAAATTATCTTGCTCATACAGTTCATGAATGGTCCGTGTGTAGCGGCTTCATATTGTTGCTGCATTGGCATCCCTGTTACAAAAATCCAGCATTTTCAGTTTTACATGGATGGTGATACCTTGTGGTAATGCTTGTGAGTCAGGCACCTGCTCAGACACAGCCCATTGCCTACCATTTCCCACTGTCAGCTCTAGATGACTCACAATTCAGCGCAACATGGAACTGCATTAGGGAAGCTGTGGGCTCAATGTGCAAAGTGTCTTCCTCTTTTAGCATCTCTGAACCACTGTTGAAAGGCCTTCAGAGATGTCTAGGTCTTTCCATTGATACAGAACGGGGCTTGGCTAGGCTGCAAAGGTCACTAGAATCATCCTGAAAGGAAAAGCAAATAATTTGGCGATAAGCTCAAAAATAGCCTGTGCAAAGCTTCACTGGGATAAATAGCCTGTTGGCCAGCCAGTGTTCAGCTTTGACATTCTGGATAATTCAACTAACTTTCAAGCAGCCCTGTGAGCTGATTGTGTTACAGTCAGTGCTCTATAAACCATGTGCTTACCATTGTCAATCTTAGCAAATTACAAAAGAGATGAAATATTGCAACTATCCAAGGGGGAGGCGAGTCTAAAGCACACTGTACTCTTCTCATAGAGCCCGACATTCCTGGGTTTCTTTTCCCCCATCTGCTCATAGCATGAGAAATCCTGAATCACCTAGGGCAGGGAAGGAGGTTAAAGACTTCATCATGAAACCAGCTAACTGTGTTATCTTACTATAACCATCATACCATCATATTGCAGAAACATGCCAGGTTAACTGGTAGTTATTTGTACTGGTTGACCACATTCCATCCTTTGGTAACATAGTTACTAGCTTTTTACTTGCACTTTGCTTACTTAACCTTTAGTGTAAAAAATAGTCAGAATCCATTGAACTAATGCCCCAAATTGGTTTTTGTAGATTTGAAACCACAAGGCAAGCTTAATTCTTTATAGACAATTTAACAGACTTCTGATGAACTGTGAATTTATATGGGGGCTTTGAGCAACCCAGTCTAGTGGAAGGTGTCCCTGCCCATGGCCAGGGGGCTGGAACTAGATGATCTTTAAGGTCCCTTCCAACCCAGACCATTCTATGATTATATGTCAGAAATGTCAATTAATCTTAATTCTCCTTTTTTGTCGCCTGCATTTTGAACCATAAGGAAGTAAGGCAGAATAGGAATTTTCAACAGATAGGACAAGAAATTTATTGTTGCAGCCAGCTATTCACCCAATAAATATCCTTATTAGAGGTTATAGAGTGTGAAACTGTTATAAAATTAAGTAGCAAATATTTCCAGAAGAATCATTACCTTTATAGGAAGAAACAGAAGGTTCTTCACCCTTTTTTATTCTAGAGAGATTTTGCCTTTGTAGGAAATAGGGTTGCAGGTAGAAAAATCTGTGAAATCATGCTTTCTTCATTTCTTGGAGGTCTATGAAGCGGTGCAGACCTCTGTCTGATTTTAGCCTCTCATTTGTTTCCCTTAGCAACACAGCTTCTGGTCATTATGGTTGGAAGTTAGTTTTATCAGTGATGTTATGTATTGCAGGTATCTCTTTTTTCAGTATTTCAGCTAAATCATCAAAGAATAAAGTATATTACAACAACTATTTCTTTTATTTTTCTGCCCTCTCCTGGTTTACTGTGTCTTGGTACACTAATTTTCATGCGGGATTGCTGTGAATTTCCTAAAGGAAGGAAAATGGCACTGTTTTTCTATGCCACATCAAGAACACCTTTTTAGTGGGTCACTGTCAGGATGCTGTTCTATATTGCATAAGTATATTTCAGTGACTGCTGAAAAGTCTACTGCTTGTAATCCAGGACATTCTAACGTCCGTGTTACTTTATCCATTATGTTAAAAATGCTTTTCTGCTGAAACTGAATGGTGTTAACAAAAAAGGGAGAGGAAGGGATTGTGTTTTGTTTTGATACAAGAAACCACAAGAGAAAGAACTGTCAGCAGTTCACAGATGCATGCTTCAATGTTCAGTATTTCTAGTCTGTTTTTAGCCTATTCTCTTAAAAGTGACTAATATCTTTGTAGACAGAGCATATTAACAAATCTGGTAGAAAGCCATCACCTATTCTCAGATGCATAGGGTTATGTTGTAGCAGCACAAACATACTAGATTTTGACTTCAAAATAGTCTGCATAAAAATAAATGAGAAAATAGGTGGAGTCAGAGGTCGAGACCTCTGTGCTCTGAAGCAATGGGAAAAGCCTGTAGGTTCTACATTCATATTCTCTGTAGCAAGTAAAAGACAGGATCTTCCATGTGTCATTTTGGATGTTATCTGTATATTATAGTGGTTTATCAGTCTTAGCTGGCCCAATAGCAATATAATTTTATTGCTGTAGCTTCTTAATGCAGTAATGTTGTATCTGTTCCAAAATGAAAACTGTCCATAGAAAACAGCCAGTCAACGATATTCAAGTGGCAACATTAACTAATGGCAGTAATCCAAATATTTGTACAGCAACAATAGAAGTGTTCAAATAATTGGTATAACTTTTTAACTAGAAAAAATAAAACAGACCCTTATGTCACCCACAGTTTCTGTAGGTGAAAATACAGCTCAGTTTTGTGAGGTAAGATACGGCACTGCATGGCATAACCATATAAGCAAGACTTGGGTTTGGCAGATCTGTGCGTGGAGGATCTCCTCTGCACATGATTTCTCTCTCTCAGTACCCAAAGCAGGTGAAGATGCTATTATTGACACGCTGCAGACACAATCTGTGGAGAGACCTGTAGGCAGTGTGCTGAGAGATGGGTGGATCTGGTCCTTCACAGCAGGTGAACAAGAGGATATAATCTTGACCCACTTCTAAGAAAGATGATTGTATAGCTTGGCAGCTGTCTGTGGGAATTAGTGGAGCCTGGAAGGAGGTCTTGGCTATGTTTTTTAAATGGAGCTGTATAGCTGCGGGGCAGTGTTATGAGCTGTTACTGAGACGGGCATTTCTACAGACAAGTTTAGTAGCTCTTACTATGAAGAGCAACTTCTCCATAGAAAGATGTGTGGTTCTCAGCAAGCAGCTCCTTGCACTGCTTCTTTTCAATGAAAAGCCATTCTGTTGGTTTTGGTTGGTTTTTTTTTTCTCTGCACAAGAGAATGATTTTGCCATGACATTCAGTGCTTTATTGTTTTTTCCAGAAGAGACTATTTGCTATACTAGCTGAATCATTTGCTGTAACGGTGAACAGTTGTTTCAGGAAACATGTTGACAGATGAACATGCTGTTTCTTTTTGGAGAGAACGAGCAGAAGGCAGTTTTCTATTTAGGCTGTTTGTTAGCAGATTTTACATCAAGACCAAGTGTGTGTATAAATTACTGTATGCTGTGCCAGTATATGGCCTGGCATTTCAAAAAAAACTGAATGAGTTTGGTGCCTGCATTTTTAACCTATTTTTCACCAAATTCACTTGAACATTTCAAGGTACAGAAGTACAAGTGTCTGCATCACTGGTGACATTGGCCTGAAACAGTCCTTTATCTGGCAGTCACTGACTGACCCTTTTATATTCTGAGGCACATCTAAGTTCTAGGATTCTATAATCATCACACTTCTTAGTACAGAAAAATGGAATATTGTTTTAACTTCTCATGACAATACTGAAGTAACCTTTTTCTTACCATGGGCTAAATGCAAAGTAGTGCTGTCAAATAGTTTATAAAAAGCAGAACTATGCCACGTTTTATCTCCTATATTAGCAAATATTTCTCAGTATTAGGATTGGGATCCTTATTTATGAACTGAAGTGAATGATTTTGGTGGGAACCATATCTGGGCTTTACATTAGACAGAAATATAGAACAAAAGGATGAATGTTTCTGAAATAATCCACTATTTAAAAATATGCAAAGAATAAATCATTGCTAATGCCTTAGGTCCCTGTTATTCTTAACAGAACCTAATATTTGAATCAAAATGTTCTTTGGTAAGTTTTACCCATGATTTCTTTAATGCAGTATTTTAGTAAGACCAATAGTCAAAATATTGACAAATGTTTCCAACAGTGGTGAAGTCAGTGTTATGACTAATTCCCTTGGTATTTGAAAATATGTTACAAAGGGGAAACAAAGTTTCAAAGTAAGTAATAACAATATTTCAAAGTAACTACTAATGAGTAAATCAATACTGAAGTTTGGCAGTTATTTGTTTATAAATATAAAAATCTCATTCAACATTTGAAAACCTCTTCTGAAAAACTGAAGATGGAAAAGCAACCTCAAGATAATAATTAATTGAAATTCAGTCCTCATGCTGTACAGTCAGCTAGCTCCTGGAAGGTACTGGTACTCTGAGCTCATCTTTGTGTCTTCTCCAGCAAGTCTGAGCAGCACAGGTTCTGTTGGGGTACCACCAGTCACTGTGAGCATCCTTGATTGAGCATGGTCCTGCTTGGCTTCACTGTCTTTGCTGGTACAGTCCTCTCTCATAGTCAGGTTATGTTGGTGAAAGATGTATCATAATAAAGAGACATTTCAGCCTTGGGTGATATGGTTTAGTGTGAGGTGTCCCTGCCCATGGCAGGGGGGTTGGAACTAGATGATCTTGAGGTCCTTTCCAATCCTAACTATTCTATGATTCAAAGCCCGTCATAGGAATGCATGAAGACAGACAAAAGCTTTTTCTGCCCAAACTGTGATCTGGCTTTACACAAGCCATTGCAAACACAAAATATGTGACATAAATAGTTCATACTGCACCTGACCTAATAAGCCTTGCTGTACAGCTGTGTGTGCCACATCTTGCTATCACAGAGCATAGTTATATGGCTTGAAAACTTAGCAGGGTCATGCTTCTCAGGCTCTAAGCACAGGCAAAGAGGCTCATTTGTCCACATCCATCCTTCCTGGCAACTGTTTGAAACATGCCAGCATGTAGCAAATTGTGAAGGCATTAGAGAATTTGTGATGAATTATGATATTATACCTCTCAGAACACCATGAGAGTTTGTTTATGCATTCTCCAGATCTTCTCATGTTACCTCTGTCTTACTACCCTACTCTTGAGGTACTCTGTATGTCTTGATAGACATATTCTATCTTTATGCACTACTATTTGCATATACTTTTAAGTTAAAATTGCTCTCTCTGCTTCTCACTTCCCTGGTGCTTGATACCATGCTTGTTAGCCTGAACAGAAAGAATCATTTTCAGTGCCATTTAAAATGCTGATTTTCTCACTTTGCTCTGTTTCCTATAACTGAAAGCATTTGATTTAATCTAGCTGGATTTTGCAAAGGATTAATGCATAGTAAAAGAAGCTAGATCATATAGGAAAGGAAATGTTTTTTGAGGATTTGGTGAGGAGTGCCATTACCAGTGAAATAGAGAAAAGTTTCTTAACTATCGAAAGGATGTTAAATTCTTATATAACTATCAGAAAAGATATAATTAGAAAAAGTTTGATTTGCATGCTAAATGTCCAGGCATTTCTTCTTAATCAGCATTACCTAAGCCCATATAAGTTAGTTGGTGTGCCTAAAACTGTAAAGCAGAAAAAGATACATCTTTAGTCCTTGAATTTAGAACACTTTGCACTCTAATAAACTAAGAGAGCTCCAAGCTGGCATTGTTTCTTATGGCCTGTGGATAGGGTTGGAGTGTAGTTCACTGTGTTGGCTTAACTATTTTGTTTGAATACAATCAGTTGTATATACACAGAGAGGTTTGGTATTTTGCTCTTTTAGAGTGAAATGTAAATGTTTTTCCAAAAGACAAAGAGAATGGGCTATTCTTTACGCACTATACAAGCTCTTAGGGTGCATTTTCAAAGCCAGCTTGTATTGTTCTAGGAGAGTACTGCCTCAGAAATGGGCAAGTCTGCTTGCTGGCTTAATGTTTCTGCCTCCTTCCTTGCATTTCTGAGTTTGAGAAGGAAGTAATTTTAAATTTCCATTTGCTTTTAATTTGGATCAGCTACAACTTGTCTTGAAGTCACTGGTGTCAATAAAGTGGAAGGACAAAGAAGTGTGATGGGGGCATAAGAGGAGCCCCTTGGCAGTGTCATGGCCTTCAGGCAACTGAAGGCAATTGTGAAGCTGCGCCATGAGGAACATTATGTACAGAGGCATCCCGCGGAACTGACTGTGGTGGTGTTTTTAGTAAAGCTTAATTTTCTGCATTTTAATCATTTATCAATCTGGCCAGTGTGTCTGGAGTGCAGTCATAAGAGAGCCCACGTTCTTTTTAGTTTTAGGGGTTTTTTTAAATTATGCTGCCACCTGTAATAGCTAATATCTTTGATTTTTATTTGGCATTTTTGTAAAAGTGATACAAGTTCATCCTAGTATGTATTCTCTATTTGCAGTGTCTGGGTTTTAATGTGTTCCTGAAGCCAAATTTGAACAGTTTCCTCTTTCATTTGCAGTGATTCCTCTGGTAAGCTCTTGCACTGTGACAGAGCTTCTTCATCCTTTCAAAACTCTGACACAATTTTGAGGAAGTGTGATATTTTGCTGTTACCAGATGTCTCCTGTTTAAAATACCTGATATTATACTTTGGTTTTCCTTATTAATACTTCTTTAGTTTTAAAATTCACTGAAATCACATTTATAACTTTATATTCTTGAAGTCAATCAAAATGAGAAATTTTTGCAGGTTAAGGGTTCCATGATGCCTGCCTGTGCCGGTTCCAAGAAGATTTTGGCTGGGGGATACCATAGGCTGCTTTAACAAAGGCGTCTTTAGGAATACTGTCCACAAAAATCCAAACCAAACCACCAATTAGTGGCTTTTATGTTTCCCACTTGTTGCAGTAACATTTCTTTCCTTGCCTACAAGCAAGGCTGAAAGGTCTAGGTGCAGTAATCACTGAAAGAAGCATACTATCCATATCCCATGCCCTCCATTGGAAAGCATCTCAAGAGCATTCTCTTAAATGTTCATTTCCTCACTAGGTTTTAGAGAAAGTCCAAAGCAGTTTTCTTGCCCAAAAGCTGCTAACTGAAATAGAGAATTTAATAGAAATATATTTCTTCTTTATTTTTGAACAATTTTTTAAATATATAAATCAAATTCTAGAGTATTTTGCAGTTGTCATACTTTAATGCATACTCTAGACCAAACCTATTCTTCCATCCAGCTATTGTAGATCTCTTTTTGTAATTGTTATTCCCAAGCCACACAGAGCATATGAATGCAGGATCTCTCACTGAAGATTTTATTTCTGCTGAGAACTGGAGCTACAGGGGCAGAAGACTAATGTGAGCTCTGCACTGGCCAAGCTTTTAGCCCTCTCCTTTCACAGTCTACCACACCTACGGTGGCTCGGCTGAAGACGGGTTTCAGGTGGAACTAGGCATAAGGCAGTAGGTTTCTTTGTGCTAAAGCAAAAAAATGCCATTACTGTGATCCCCTGGGGCCTTCCTACAGCTCATGAATAGGCAATGAATAGGCTCTTGTGCCAAGGTGATCATTTACACCAGAGCTCCATGATATAAAATTAAATTGTTTAGAGAACTGTTTCCATTAGCACTGCAACCACAACTAATGTCGATGTTTTGGGCATATATGACATGTTCCATTTTTTTGTCACAAGTTTTGCAAGGATTTGTAATACCTTAATTTCAAAACCTTAATTTCAAAGAGCAGGTCTTGAAATTGAATTCACAGACCTGTGACGTACCTGATGATGAAAATAAAAATCCTGAAGGTGGAAAACATGGATATAAAGTCAAGCAAGAATATATTCATTGAGACTGGGAGGTTGTACAGAAAAGTAGCATAAGACTGGTTTAATAATGCGGCATGAGAATACCAGTAAGGGCTTTTACAAGTAAAATGGGATGATTCTGATTATTTCAAAGGAAGTCTATTACTGAAATGAATTTAATGTCCCCTGTAATACTTGTGCTAATGGTTAAAATTAATGACTGCTCTAATAGATACTGCTAGTTTTTTGAAAAAATAAGGAAGACCCAAATACAGAAATCAATACTTGGGAAACGCAGCCAGCTAAAAACACGTTAGGGTTGTTTTTCTCTAACCCAGAGTCCTCTAGCCTCTAGAGAGACATGTGCTGAGAAAATATCTTTGCTGAACCCACTCTTTATGCTTTTATGAAAGCATAAACCATATATATATATACAAAGTGCCTTTGACATTCAGGAGCAAATCTGTTTAGATTGAGTGCATGTAAGTGAAAAAAAACACATTAAGTGCTTCTTTTTCATATTTCCAGTGTAATTTAAATAATTAATTTCCCTTTCACAGTTGTTTTTTTTTTTTTTTCTGATGGCCACATGTCTAAATATTTGTCTTCACTGTTCAGAGCTGTGCAAGGAACAATTAATATCAGTTAACTCATTAGAGTTCACTGTATTTCGAGTGTTGTTGAAGTCAGGAACACATGGTGCTTGAAGTGTTTTCTCTGCTTTACATTACTTGTATGAGTTTGTGCTCAGTTTAATTATAGGTTTAGCAGAAAAAAGATGTCAGATTCACGCTGTTTATAATTGTATTTGTCAAAACATACTCTCAAGGAAGCACAGATTCTGTGATTAGTCTAAACTTTTAGTTTAGATTAGTTTAAACTTTTGAGCTGCTTGAAAGTTGGGGGGGTGTGTTAAGTTACTGTAAAAATTGTAAATATAACTTTTTATTACAGTGGATTTGAACATGTTATAATATTAGAACAAGCCAGCTAGTCCAAGCTGTCCTGTAAGCCCCTATGCATTCCCATTTTAAATTCTAGATGCCTGGCAAATTTTAGATTATTATTAAATATGCAAATACTGTGATAGTGAAGTTATGAGTAGGTGCAGGCATGCAAACTTACATGACATTTGAATGTAGTACTAAATCAGAATGACTTGCCTTATTTTTTCCAGCACATGACCACAATTATATATCTATGTTTCCCTTGGGCTAATAAACCCTGAGACAGCTGGCTGCAAATATTGAGTGCTGGATTCCCACTGCCCTTTGCAGTCAGATGGAGACTTTGGAGGAAAAGAGCAATCTCCTTGGTTTGCAGACAGAAAACAGTATGGAACAATCATTCACTGTCAGCTCATTGGTATGTATTACAAAGAAATGCTTTAATGGCTGAGCACCCTCCCTTTCAAATAGGAAACAATTCAAAAGAGATGCTTAGCAGTGTTGGCTGTCAGCTACAAGGGTTGCTTCCTGCATACTGCCAGTTCCTCCCACATTCTGCGTGATGGCTTTGTTGCAACATATTTCTATATATGTGGTTTATGGGGTTTCAACTTGCTTCAGTGATCAGGTTTTTAAGAAGTTGAAATGAACATTTTGAATAGAAAGGGTAAAAATTTTCATCAGAGTAAGAGGAAATAACTTGTAGTAGCCAATTATTTGGCCACTTAAGAGGAAGTTAGTTATAATAAACAGCTACGCTTCTTCAGTGGAGTTCTAACTTCTTGGGCTGTAACTGCCTTGTTTGAAAGTGGAAATGAACATTTGAAGACAACTGTTGACTGAGCAGGGAAACTTACTGCTCTTTATTGGGAACTATACCCAGCAGTCACATGATGGAGTCAGAGTATTCAGGCCCTCCATCAAATTATTACAATAACTTGGGACAGAATCCTGTAGAACTTCATGTATGGAGGTTTCTAAAGAGAATACACTTTGTGTTGCCTTAGATAACTTCTACAGAGATTTAATAAATTTTCTCTTTCTCTTTTTTTTTTTTGTGTGGTTTGAAGATTTTGGAAGGGGATAAGATCACTTTTTATTTGTGATTGCAATCACTATTTATTTGCAATTGAGAAACATGTTGGAATGTTTTAACTGTTTTCCTGGTGGTGAAACCAATGCCTATTTTGTGAAAAAAAGCTAAAGATTACTACATTCAGCTCCGGGGCCTCCAACACAAGAAGGACATGGATTTGTTGAAACAAGTCCCAAGGAAGGCCACGAAGATGATCAGAGGGCTGGAACACCTCTCCTATAAAGACAGGCTGAGAGAGCTGTGCTTGTTCTCTCTGGAGAAGAGCAGACTCAGGGGAGACCTTATAACAGTCTTCCAATACCTAAAGGGGGACTACAGAAAAGCTGGAGAGGGACTTTTTACAAGGGCAAGTAGTGATAGGATGAGGGAGAAAAGCTTTGAACTGAAAGAGGGAAGATTTAGGTCAGAAATTAGGAAGAATTTCTTTACTGTGAGGGTGCTGATACTTCGTGTAGGCTAAAGCAAGAGAAGCTTTGTCCAGAGAGGATGTGGCTGCCCCATCCCTGGCAGTGTTGAAGACCAGGTTGAATGGGACTTTGAGCAACCTGATCTAGTGGAAGATGCCCCTGTGTGTGGCAGGGGGCTTGGAACTACATGACCTTTAAGATCCCCCCCAACACTAACCATTCTGTCATTCTATAATTTCCTTTGAGTTTCTTGAATAAGATCACTTACTGAAAGCAAAACTTAATATCTGGTTCTGTTTGCAAACCTCTCTGTTCTTTTTCAGAAAAAGCTGGTAGCTATTCCTGACCATACAGACATCTCTGTGACCCCAGAAGAGAGAGTACGTGCCTTAAGCAAACTTGGCAGCAATATCACAATCAATGAAGATATCACTCCACGTCGTTACTTTAGATCTGGAGTAGAGATGGAACGAATGGCATCAGTATATATGGAGGAGGGAAACCTGGAGAATGCTTTTGTGTTTTATAATAAGTTCATAACGTAAGAAACTGTTTGTAGTCTTTACAGCTTATAATTCTGAGTAAACTGAAAGCTGCAGTGAAAACAGGGCACACCTTTAGGTTAGGGGAAAAATGTTGTATGTTCTTGCAGAATAGCTTTGTTCTCTGAAGATCTTTAACTAGAGGCTTTGTTGTAATTTTGTCTCAACTGTTAGTACACTACTCCTATCCATCTATTAATTGCCAAGACGTGAACTAGCCTAATATACAGAAGTTTACTATACCACGCTACACTATGAGCACTGTGTCCTACAGATTATTCTGTATCTGTCAGCATGTTGTTAAAATAAAGTGCATGGCTTAAAAAGCTATGGTTAGATAAAATTTCTGAGCCTTTAGTAGCTATGCCCTATGAACTTTTGCTGATCTTCAAGATGGTAGTACTGCACAGCGCTTAAAAACCATGAAAAAATGGCTTTTGCCTCATTTTAGTTTTCTTCCCTAAAGGGATTAAGTAAAATGTATTGCTGCTTACATGAATAAACAAAATCCACAACATATGTTCTTTGTATGATTATTTTTCCCATGCAAACCACCAAATCTGGAGGGCTTTCTTTGCAGCTCTCAAAATAACCAGCTGAAAAATATATCAGTGGCAGATTTCAAACTAGCTAGTTTTGTTATAGTATCGTTTGGTTTTCTTACTTCTGAAATGGGCTTTTTTGTATGTGTATTTTAAAATTTTCATAACAGAATACCTCTTTCCTCCTCCCTTATTTTCCTCATGCTTTGAAAACTAGACCAAATCTTTCTTATTCCACTTAATTTTAAACATCTGTATCTCTATAAAAAGAGGGTCTGGAGGTGAACATCATACAAATTGCTGAAATAATGATAGCAGCTGTGTATTCTAAAGTCTTTGCAGCTGAGTATTGCCATAATTTAGATGCCAGGGTAAGTTCAGAACATTGCAGTTAGCTGTGCAGCTTGATCTGGTAAAAATAACTGCTGTAATGACAGTCAGTTCTGCATTCTGGACTTCCCATGTAAGATTTAGTATTTCAGGTCAGGACAGATAAAGACAGCAGAAATAGGATTTATTAACACTGACTAGGTGTATGGCAATTTTGAGAGCTATTTTTAGGGGCTGGCTGCTAGGTAGCCCTTTTTTTTCCTAACCAAAGTATGTTTAGATGTAGAAAGTAGTCTCCTGTCATTACCCTATGGGTCCCATGCAAGTCTCTACAAGCATCTAAGTGTTAGTTTAAACAAATTTGTATAAACCTGCTCTGAGTCAACTGGAACTCAGTGTTCAACAGTTATGTGAAACTGATTTTTCTGTCAACATAAAAGCTCTTGTGAATGTTCCTCTGGCTACTGAAGTGAGCACACACTTTTAATTTTCTAGGTTGTTCGTAGAAAAGCTGCCCAATCACCGAGACTATCACCAATGTGCAGTACCGGAAAAACAAGATATTATTAAGGTAGGGTTATGGTTTCTTGGCCTTTAAGAAATGTTTGCCCGGAATCTCTACCTATTTTCTCAGTACTCCCAATTCACACATACCCCATGGCAGCCACCACACCTCTCTTCACTAACAATTCATGTCTTTTTTTTGTTTAATCACCTGATCAGTATTGGAAATCATATTATCAATCTACAAAGCAGACAAGAATACTTTATGAAGAAGTTAGTAGACTGTTGGAAACCCAGGTACCTCTATTTCTGAAAGTCTATATATTAAAAATACACAAACTCAACAGTACTTAGAGTTTGATTCTGATCCTAGTTACATGAGTAGATAATGGTCCAAACTGGCTATTGCAAACAGGAAAAGAGAGATGTGTGGCATTACTGGTGTCTGTGTGGTATTTGTTTACCCTGCTAAATAATCAAAGTATATTTTTTCTTTCTTTATTACCAAATATGTAGTTACTTAATACCAGATTTTTCCCTCCACTTGTGTATAAAATAGTTTTACTCTCTCTTTTTGTAATTTCTAAAAGAGAATTTCAAATACAGTCTTATTCTGAGCTTAAAATATCTGGAATTGCCCAGTGAGAAATGTTAGAATAAGCATAAATGCCCCTTGCTTCGTGGTGCCATATTTGCATCCTTTCCCTACAGTTAAAGTTCATTGGTGTTTTATTCAAAGCTGTCAGGGTCCGACTGGGGAAAACCCCAGTGTTGGAAATATTTCATTCATGATCCCCAGAGTGAATTTAAGACACAAGTGAGGTCATGTACCATAATCAGTCGGTTTATTTCTTATTAAAAGACAATTATAAAAAAGGAAATGACTATAAAAAAGATAGTGATAGGACAGATCAGAAAAAAAGATAGAAATTCATTCATTCATTCATTCAGAGCTCAGAGAGATAGCCACCGCTATGGATCCAGTGGTGTCCCGAGGATTCAAAGTCACTGTCCTCAGTAATGGGAGTCCTCCAGGGTCTGTAGCTGGCATCAGAGGACAGTGTCCCCAAGGGCCCATAGTAGTCTTTGGAGGTGGGTGATTACCTTTTTCCCCTTTTGTTATGAGGTGGGGGGAGTACCTCTGTTCTTAACATTACCTACTGCATGTTCCTGGTGGACCAGTTTCACTGGCCTTGCAGCCAGCTCTTCAACTGTGCATGTCTGTCAGCTATCCTTGAGACAATGCACAGTTCCTCATACCAATCCTTGAGATAATGAATGGAGGAGTCTTAGTTCAGCTCCTCCCACCCATCTCTCAAATAATGGACAGTGGAGTTCCCTCTCAGTTTCTCATACCAATCTTTGGGACAATGGACAGTGGAGTCTGGTTTGAGTTCAATCTCTCACAAAAGCCAAAATGCTTCATGCCAGATTTCTGGCTGTGTCTCACGCAGTGGGGCACTCAGTAGGTTTAAGCAAATGGTCTCTTTCCCTCTTTTTCCCTACAGCCTCTAAACGATTTTGTAGTAGCCTCATCATCAGTACAAAACATGGGGCATTGTTTTTGTTTTACAAACAGGGGTGCCACAGGAAGCTACCAGCTGTCTCTGCAAATAAACATTTTTTTTTTCTCCACCTGGAAATGGCTATATTCAGATATATTTCTGTCCATGGAGTCCCAGAGAACACTGTGATGATCCTACCTGAAAGTTTGACTTGGCTTCTTTAATAAATTACACCTACAACAAAAATGTTAGTCATCACACAGCTATTAAAGAAAACAGAGATAACAGATAGCAATCTAGAAAAGAAGGATTAATCTTGCATTGAGATAAGTAGTAGTCATGTCACATCTTTCATTGACATATAGTTTTACTGAAATCAGTGTACTACAGAAGTTTCATAATATGATGAATTAGTTCCTTTCTTTCCTGGGAGAAGATTGATACTTTTTTTTTTCCTATTTTGTAATTTTAAGATCTGTATTACAGCTGAGTTTTACTTTCCAGGTGGTTCTTTTAAAAAGTGCAAAGTAAACTTATCTCTCTTTCTTCCCCATCCCACCCCAAAGAAATTGAAGGAGGTCGCATTTCCACGGACAGATGAATTGAAGAGAGATCTTTTAAAAAAATATAACTTAGAATATCAAGAATACATGCAGAATCAAGTAAGTTTTATATGCTTATTAAATAATTGTTGTTATGAATTATTTCCTGTCATATAAAACATCTTAAAAACGAAGCAGTAAAATGCCAGTTCTACAAGAACCTAATCATTTCACAGGCTGCTTAAAATGACTTCTCACTTCTCAGAATCTAACCAGTTGGTCATTTGAAAGTAAATAATGCAAATGTGTGCTTGGAAATAAGTGTGCTGTGGTATTTACTTAGTAACTGTCTACAAGTATCTAAATAGATCTTGGGTACACTCTGGTTCTGTTTTGTAAGAAGGGTACTGTTAATACATCTGTATGAGTATATGGAAAAAGTCCCTTAGCTCCTGATAAGTTCAAGTTTGAATTGAACCTGCTTTAGTCTTTAAATAACTGCAAATACTTGTTTCTTATGTATTGAAGTCACTGAGAACAGGATCTGTAGTTTTAAAAGCTTGTCTTGGAAAGAGTATCTGGGAAAAAAACATCTTTTTCTTTCCTTCCATAAAATTGACTCCATATTCCTATCACTGATCAGCTTGAGGCTTTCTTTCCTGCTCTGTTTTGTTCATGACATTTAAGAGATGACTTTGCTGTGGGTTTGGTTTTTTTTTTTCATTTGTTTCTGAAGATGCTTGAAGTTCTTTACTGGTGAAGAGGAAGGGCCATTGAAACCCAAAGCTTCCCTTGCAGTTCGTGGAACAGCAGGTGGCTTGGGGACAAGATGACATAGGCCAGGGTGGAGAAGCCACCTAATGTATCAGGCTGGAGAGGCTATGCACCAAAGGCAGATTAAGCAATCCAGGGAAAGCTGAGGAAAGAAAGTAGCAGAAGAAATTTACCCAAACAGCAACTTATCCAAACAGCAGCAACAAGCAACAAAACCAGATAACAAAATGGATTATGAAACCTACCCAGAAAACTCATGTCTTCATAGATCTCTTGTTGCATTAAAAATTGTAAGGGCTTACTCTTCCGTCTAGTCTTTTTACCATTACTGTTCTGAAAAGTCTTGGTCTGTTGACTTTATATATGGCAAATGAGGCCAGTGTTATAGCTGCTGAATTAAAAACAAAACAGCATGCAGCACACGTATGCTAACTGGAAACTTCATGTTAGTAATTCCTTACTTTCTGTATTTCCCTCCATATCCTACTGCATTTGAGGATATAGCTGTATTTTCCAGTTCAGCAAATTTCAAAAGACTCAATTTTTAATGACAGGATCTGGTGGTTTTATTAAACAATTAGATTGCTTCTTTCCCTTTTTTTTGTAGCTTTTTTTAGTGTTTTGAGACTGTCATTGTTTTTCATATGTTTCAGAACAAACGTAGAACTGAATTTCTGAAGAAACTAGAGCATCAAAAGCTAATAGAGGCAGAGAAGAAACGAATTGCGCATATGAGGCAACAGCAGCTTGAATCAGAACAGTTTCAATTCTTTGAGGATCAACTTAAGAAGCAAGAATTAGCTCGAGATCAGAAAATCAAAGAGAACATGGTTATGTCTGAACAGATAGATGGAAGTACACTATCTTGTATTTCTGTACCAGACAACAACTCCCTGTCTACTGCACTGCTTCAAAACAGAGAGGGGAGCAGCAAATCTGGCTCCACTGGGCATTCACCTCCAGTAAACAGGGTCTTAAAACCAGCAGCTACTTTAAGTGCTGTTCAGAGTAAGTGCAGAAATTTTTCTTTATTTTTTTTATCTGCCTCTTTGCTCACATATTGCATATGCTTATGTATATATTCACCATGAGAATGTCCGTAGTGAAATAAGCATGAACCGGTTCATGCACACACAGAAGTTCCATATAGTTTCTTCATTTTAAGAAAGGAGATTGGTTGCACAGTTTCGCATTTTCCATTTGAGTACCAATAGATGGATCTGGGGACTGAGCCTTCGTGTTCCTGTGTAATGAACTCTGAGTCTTGCCATGGATTTCAGAACAAAAAAAGCAGAACATGCAGTGCTTCACCCTGGAAAGCCCTGGCCAGGGATGGTATCAGCTCACTGTCACCTCAGGAGCAGGGTAGTGGGCTTATTTTATGGGCTGGTGACCTCAGTTTAGAGTAAAGTGATTGTGCTGTGGATTTTCTCTTGTTAGAAATCTGTGATTTGGAATTATAATTCTTTCACTTCTAATAATTTTTTGTAACTGTGTGTATTTCCTTATATTAAGGAACTTCATTGTGTAAGCTGCAAATGCCTTTTTCTCACTCTTTTTTTTATTTTCTCTTTTGTCAGCTCAATTGGCAGAAGCACTCAGAGGCGTCATTTTGCCCAGGGATCTCTGTCACAAATTTCTGCTGTTAGCAGAGGCAAATACATTAAGAGGAATAGAGACATGTGGAATTCTCTGTGGAAAACTGGTACAGTTTAATGCTCACATTTGTTTGGGGAAGACATTTGATAGTGCTGTATTTTCCTGTAATGTCTTGATTTCAGAACAAAAGCAGATCTAAACAATTAGTCTTTAGTGTAATTAACTTCATATTATAAATTGAGGGGTCACTTCAGCAGCGTAGGCTTGCTTTATTGGGGAAACATCTGATCAAAGTACACTGCTGTTATAAAAGGTAGCAAGTTTTTCAGCTGTACATGCTGTACAATACAAGCTTTTTCGAGTACGTTCTCTGGCATTCATGTAAGGTAAGTGAGGTTTAGTTGCAGGACAATGAAATATAAAGACTGTTAGAATCTACAGGAGTCATCAAATTCATAACAGCACAACAAAGAAAATCCCTCCCTCCATCAAGCTGTACTACATCTGATTTTCAAGCTGTTTGTTTATTTTTGTTTTGATTTTCCTTTGACCTAGATAACAATTAATGTCCTTTTAGAGCAAGGAAGTATGCCATGGATGATGCTGGCATATATAAAATTTTAAAAATTATGTCCAGGTGTATTTGAATCGTATAAAGAGAAAGAATAGCAAGAGTAGTGATGTTACAAGTTTCACAGAAAATAATAATAGTATTCTGAAACCTCTTTTTTCATGTTATTTTAAAGGACAACCTTTTCACACTCATCTCTGAGAACACTGCAATATAACAGTCTCATGTTGTTACTAATACTACCCTGTATGCTTTCATGATAAAATGTTAAAGCATGTTTTCAGCTGCAGTAAGTCAGTCAGTATAGCTGCACTGGAATCAGCAGAGCTATATAATGCTTTGGTTTAGCTGATAGGCTGACATCTTTCAGATCCTGATTTAGCATTTATTTATTAGTTCATTTGTTCAAACAGTCAATGTTTGTTTTACAGACACATAATGAATTTACTATCACCCATGTAATAGTGCCAAAGCAATCTGCAGGACCAGACTACTGTGACATGGAGAATGTGGAAGAGTTATTTGGTATTCAGGATCAGTATGATCTCCTCACTTTGGGTTGGATCCATGTATGTATGACTCATAAATTCCAGCTTTTCTATATCGGCTCTGCACACTATGTGGAAAAAAAGAACTTGGAAACAACAAACTATAGAACTGGAATAATCCAGATTAATTTGCTCACTTAATTCTCATTGTTGTCATGTAAATTAGCACTAATGTTCTACACAGATAAGTGTTTCTTAATGCAGTTGAGCCATCCTGACCACACAATGGGCCTGCATTTGCCAGTACAACTTTTGTTTATGTTGACCTAGGAGTATTTTATTACTTTCTAATGCCATTTATTTTCTACTGTATTCAAAAGGGGAGGGGAAGGACGTATTGTGTTGTTTAAATTTTATATTAATTTCGCTCTTGGGGATTTTGGACAACAGAGTCATTTGCCTTTGTCTTGTGCTTCTTCATTCCACCTTTTTTCCCTTGTGATCAGAAAATTGCTTGTGCATCTGGTTGTGAATATGCCACCATAAATCTTGTACTGAAAAGCCACCCTAACAATGTAGAATCTGGTTTAACAGAAATTTAAGAAACCAATGTGGGGAAGTACTGATGCTTTTACTTGTTACAAATTACTGTTCTTTCTTGAATGTATATCAAACATGATTGGTATTTCATGATGTTAAGTTTTCCTTTTCTTTTTGTAGACACATCCAACACAAACAGCATTCTTATCCAGTGTTGATCTTCATACTCATTGTTCTTATCAGCTAATGTTGCCAGAGGCCATTGCAATTGTTTGCTCACCAAAGCATAATGAGTGAGTTCCAATTATTCTAAGTAATATTTAGATATTTTCCCCCACTCCTTGCTGCAAAATCTGATCAAGTGCAAACAGCACATGTCAACTGGGATGAAAGGCAGGAATACTGTATTGTGAGTTTGATTTCTTTAGATTGCTTAGACTTGCATTCCAGTTAGTCTCTATGCACAGTATTGTTTATGGCTTCTCTCTCCTCCTCCTCCTTTCCCAGCCCAGGGTTTTAAATTTTATTTATTTTCATACTCTGCTCAGTCAAGTAGTAGTGACAGGAGCTGTTCTTCTGGAGACCTCAGTGTCAGTACCCTACCACAGACCTAGCTTCATTCTGTCTGATGAAGGAAGTAGAGGGGTTAGACATACTTCTCTAGGATGATCTGGAAAATGCAGTTTTTGGAGTAGAAAATTAAAGATCACATTTTTTATAAAGTCCTATTTTTGTACTTCATAAAATATGAACAGTAAGTTTCTGGAAAATAAATGGAAATATGTAAGTATTAATGTGAAGGTTTATAATGGAACAGCTTGCCCAGAGAGGGTGTGAAGTCTACATCCCTGTAGATACTCAAAACCAGGACATGGTCCTGGGTAACCTGTTTAAGGTGATTCTGCTGAAGCAGGGTGTTGGACTATCTGTAGAGGTTCCTCAATCTCAACAATTCCATGATTCTCTTTTGGAGTGCTTGGCACTTCAAAACCCCAGGGCTAACACAATTTTTTAGATGGTGCATTTCTTCAGCCTTCCTTTCTGGCCGTCCACCTTTTTAGATAACTTCTGTGAATCCCATTCTGCTTGCTTAGTTTCCTGTATGAGCCATTCAGGTAGCACAGCTCTAAATACAGGTTGATTGACAAGTGCACTAGGCTTTGTAACCTAGAGTATGCCTGCATACCTTTTCTAATCTCCAGTCTTCCAAACTTCTTTCATAGTTTATGCTGATACTCTGTAACAAATGGAACCTGTTACTAGTATCTGTAACATTTATCAATCAGGTTCTGTCCTGTAGCTATTAGGTATTAACGTTCTTCCCAGAAGATGGGGTTTCTGACATTTTAGTCAACACTCAGTTTTAGGTCATACATATGCAGCAGTGCATTTTGTAGTGCTTTGTGTTACTTACCCAAGAGTGGGGAGGATGTGTACTCTCACCAGTCATTTACACAGCTAGCTTAAAGGCTGCTCTATTTTAAAGTTGTCCCTCTAGAGTTTAGTGAGTGAAATGCAAACCAGAACACCTAAGTTTCTGGTTTCTTTCTGCGTGAACTAGCCTCGGCCCTTAGTAGCCTATCCTCGCTAATGAGAATAGCTCCAGTACTGTGATTTCTTTTTTTCAGTCTTCCCCTCATCATGTCTTCCTTTACAAGAATACAATTCCCCTTGATTCCGAATAGTTTTAAGTATCCAACTCAGCCTTGGCTCCTGTGTACCAAAGGTCACTGAGTACCACTCTGTTGTCCTTCTGTTAAACTAAGCAATTTGCATGTGAAACCTTGAACATGTATTATGGGAGCAGTATGTAACAGGAATTTCAACTTTTGCTTTCCAGCACCGGCATCTTCAGACTTACTAATGCTGGCATGTTAGAAGTTTCTGCTTGTAAAAAGAAAGGTTTCCATCCACATACAAAGGACCTTAGGTTATTTAATGTAAGTATATAATCCAGCATGATTTTGATTATTCAAATTCTTGCCCATGGTTCTGCTGCAAGCAGAACTTACATGTGCTTCAGGTTAGATTTCTTTATAGTTTTTCCTTCATGTTAATAATCTGTTACCCGTAATTCCTTCATTGCCCATAATTTTCCACTGACTTCTCAGTAACTACCATATCTTTTGGTGGTGTAATTAGCATAGTATGCTATATCTATAGTATAGTAAGAATTATCAGAAATGTCACTGTCACCCAGAAGAAAACAATTTTTACCATTGAATAATGAAGATTTTCTTTCTTAAGAAAACTCATTTTCCCACTTCAAATACAGAGCATCTCATATAGCTCAAACAAAAATGATCAGGTACAGAGAAGTAATGCTGAAAGACATTGGAAATTATTTCTTTGTTGAAGGACTCTCAGAATATCAATATTACTCCACAAAAGGAGTAGAAATTGGGGTTCTTTGTTTTCTTCTCTTCTGTTATTATTGACTGTAGGGAATAATAATAAGATTGTCCAACTCTGAAAAAAATGTAAGACTTCTTTTTCCAGATGGGCTCTCTTCAGTGACACCTTACAGACTTAGTTCTTTAATGAAGTTACTGACCATTTGAGCTGATCTATAATCATTAGACACACTGCTGTTATTGTATATTGAACACAAATATCTTTTCAAGTACAGTCCCCCAAACCCATGGATATTCCAACAAAACCAGTGATCACAGCCTCTAAAGACACAATCTAGTCCTAAATGATTAAAAAAAAATCCACTATATGGGCAGACATATCTGAAACCACTGCAGGAGAACAACAGTGTTCATACATTCCTTGCTGCTGTTCCCCATCACCTTTTCTAATGCAGCACACACCACCTTCTTCATTTAAGGTATCCCACACTGTGATACATAAAGGATCACACAGAACTATAATCTGTTTCAGAGGCTAAACCCTGAACAATATTATCTTTATAAATTTATTTCTGATTGGATGTTGTAGTCCTTGCTTTATTCAGCATTCTATACCTGTGATGGTCAGGATTGCCTGTCAACAGGCACAGTGACAGGTACAGTCAAGGCTGGACAGATAGGCATAGTATTAAGCAGGCTCAGAAAATGAAAAAGAAACGATAGCCCTCTTATGCTGCTTTACTGAAAATTATTTTTGTGACTAATGGTTTGACTTCTTCTGCAGCCATGTTCCCATGTGGTCGGGAAAGACATAAAGATAATTGTGCTGGATCTGAGGTGATATGGATGGACAATCACTATGTTACTGTACAAATGGCCAAAACAGAAAAATGGATCTCTGTTTTTCCTACATTTTCAGAAATGAATTTTATATTTATACATTTTAGATTGAATGGTTTGATATTTATTGCTCTAGCCTGTTTCAGAGTTATTTTGTTGCTCCTTCAAGATGGATTTCAGTGGCATTACCCCTGAATCTGTAAACAAATCTCACCTATAAACCACAATAAAAATAACTTCAAACAGTAACTGTGTTGAAATACATAACGTTTCTTCTGTCACATGTTGGCATAATTGCTTTCTGAGAACTAGAGATTTTTAACAGCGGCTGGCTCTTTGTGACCTCTGACTACTTATATCTTCACTGCTTCAGTGACTTTGCATTATATGTAGTAGAGACAAACACAACATTTTGGGTGATTTTGGGGTTAGTTTCTTTTTTCGTCCTTTTCTCTGCCCCATCCTTGTACAGCTTCACTCTCAGCCAAGTTATCAGCAGAAAATACTTAGGAAAGCACAAGTCCTTTACCTGACAGCTGACCATCATCACATCTTGAAATATGAGAGATACATCAGAGTCCCCTGGAGAAATGCGTCTTCTCCAGTGACCCTGCAGTAGAAACCTTTATTTGAAATAAAGTTCTTATCCCAAAAGGGATTCCTTGGATCTATCTAGTGATAGATAAAAAGATGTAGATAGAGTTAGAAGGAAAAGCCATACAAAGTTATTTGCTCTTACACGAGTTTATTCAGTGTCTGTTCCAAGAACCTAGATGGACTGTACTTTAAATAGCAAGGTTAGTACAAAAAAAGTTCGGAACATGTGCTAACAGTCAGAAGCTGGACAAGATCTGGAACCCAGGGGTAATGCAGACATGGTAAATAACAGGTGCTGTTGCAAAAAGCTAACACATAACAGAGGAGTGAGGTAAATGATTGAGTTTAGACAGGAAAATAGGTAACAAAAATAAATAGCATCCTTTATCCTGAACTCTAATGCATACAGATTGCAGCAAGTTCCTTAGAACTGACCTTTTCCAGATCTGTCTCAGTGAATTCTTCTTTCATGTATATACTTTTAAAACAGTATCAGTAGCATCAGGTGCTATGCATGTACTTCTAGTTGAATATCAGCTTTCATGTATTAAAGACTATAAATGGAATCAGAAAAAAAATCGCAGAAAAAGAAAACTGTCTAAATCTTATCTACTTCGATTACATTACACCCCTGCCCCCATAAAAACAACCCAGTTTTGAAGAGAAAGTGTATTAAGCCAGCTTAATTACCCTTTAGAACTTGCCAGAAATCACAACATAAAAATAATAAGCTGCCCTCATCCTGAGGGCATATGATAAGAAAGTCACATGTTCAATCTAATATTAGTGTTCAGATGTGCTCCCAAATGAATCAGTTCTTTAAAGAAAACACACAGAATTGTTGTAGTACACATCGTGCACCTCTGGGGCACAAACTGTAAGAAATTAGCGTTTCCAGCGTGACAGTTGTGAGTTAAGAAGTGTGGATAGATAATATTTCTGGATAGAGCAGATGCAAAGCAGAGTGCAGATGCTCATCCTAATATCAAACACATGCTATGCTCCTTTGGTACTGCCCAGAACTTTGTAAAAATTGAAACTGGTTCTGTTTGAAGACTAAAATGCTTTCAGAGGCTAAACTTTGACAATGTGCAGCCTGATAGCTGAGCATTTTCTAGCATAGATGTCACTGACTGAAAGGTACCTCTTTTTCAAAGCCCAATATAGTGTAGTAGCAAATTGGTGTCACAAGATGGAGCTTCAACCCAGCTGTAATGGTACCTCCACACACGCATTTTATTTTCTCTCTTTGTTGGTTTTTTTTTTGTTGTTGTTGTTTTTAAATAGGAGCAGCAATTTCATAGTATATTTAAAATTTATTTTAAAAAAATACAGTACCAAATTAATTAGAGTAATTACGATGAAGGATTTATGGAATGAAATTATAAGAATGTATTTTCCTGAATACATTCACAGTAATAAACTAGGGAGGCATATAAAGATAAAGCAATTTAAAAGCATTTGCGGTGAACAATGGATGGCCCAGCTTCATCATATTCCTGTTTGCTGATCCACATCTGCTGGAAAGTAGACAGGGAGGCAAGAATAGAGCCTCCAATCCAGACGGAGTACTTACGTTCTGGAGGAGCAATGATCTGTTTAAGAAACAAAAGCATGAAGTACAACTGTCTACAGTGAATAAAATACATTTGTTATAAAAAATTATTAAAGCAGTGATATTTGATATTAACAAAAACATTGTATCTCTGTGCTAGTGTCATCCCTGGCGTTACAGATAGCCATTGCTACAAGCTGTAAAGTTAAAAACTTGATATTTAAGCCTGAGTCTAAATTCTCAATTTCTCTGCTTGAGTCAGTCTGCTGAGTAGGACTAGTGCATTCATTTTTTCATGGTTGCATATGAGAGAAGAAGAGGTGATGCTTGCCCTGGAAACATATAATGGTAGCCCAGAACGGCTTGGAAAAATGAGTGACCTATGGAGCACTCTTATTGGTACAGCTGATAAAATGTTTGTAAAGCAATGAAGGAAGATCTGAAGCAGCAGAAAGAATATTCGCTTGTCAGAGGCTCTTCCTTTTCTGAACTTACAGGACAAGGATAAAACCAATATTTATCTCATCTCCATCATCCAAAAAGGGCTGAAGAAGCTTACATGTAGCCCCAGTGGAAAATTTAGCCTGCTGGATCCATACTATTCTTTGACTATGCTAGGGCAGTTTGCAGAATTCACTGTGATCAAGGAAATGAGAGGAGGGAAAGCTCTTTTCCTTTCAGCAACAAAGTCACCAGGTGGCGATTATTTGGTAGAAGGTACAAACATGACTCAAAATATGTGCAAAGCACTTACTTTGTAAAGTGTCGCTATGTTTCACAAGACTTTTGATGACTTTGTATGTGCCAGCTCAAATAATCTACAAATGGTTGCACCATACCTTGATCTTCATAGTGCTGGGAGCCAGAGCAGTTATTTCCTTCTGCATCCTGTCTGCAATACCCGGGTACATTGTAGTGCCTCCAGACAGTACATTGTTGGCATAAAGATCCTTTCTGATGTCTATGTCGCACTTCATGATGCTGTTGTAAGTGGTTTCATGAATGCCAGCAGACTCCATGCCTGGGTAAAGCACAGAAGAACTCTGAGAAAGCAACTCCATACAGAGACTTCAAATTGCTAAGAGCTGACAAACTGAACTTCAGTGTCTCTTTAGAAAGCCACCAATCTTCAGAGCTGTGGAAACCTGGAAAGTCATTCTGCAGCTGCCCAAATTATTTGCGCAGTAGTTCCTTGGTGTGCAGCTCTCCTCCTTTCCACACACAACTCCTCCTTCAAAAGAAAGCTGGGGGTGTGGAATAGTAAAGTTTCCACTAGACTTTTGCAGGCAATCGCAAATGTCCTAAAAAATCCTTATATGGTCTTGGAAGCATTTCTGTTCTTTTTTTTTCTTTTTTTTTTTTATCAACTTCTCTTTTTTTTTTTTTTTTTTTTTTTGTTAATGGAATGAGCCAACCCAGAGACAGAACAGTCACAATATGTTCTAATACCTCTAGCTATGCAACTACTTAATCTGTTTCTGAGCTGAAATTCTGTCAGCTGTCAGAACCAATTCTGGGTTTCTGTGTGACCTCATTGTAAATTCACCTTCACGGCTGGAGCAGTCTTTTGAAAAATAGAAGTAGTGTTGCCTGCCCCCCCACAATCCTCACACTACTTAGAAAAGTGACTTTGTGGCCACACTTCTTGTAGTAGTCAATTGCAAATGGCACAAGCCCAGTGCCAGAAGCCAGGAGTAAATATTCAGGGATTATTCTGGGAAAGCATTTTGCCTTATTTTTTGATCTGAAGTTCCTCCTACCATATTAATAGCACTGTTCTAAAACATTATTTTATAATGGGTGCTAGGACATACTTGCCTATAGGTCTGACTGAGTTAGCAATGGGACACAATCGAAAGAAAATAGAAATTTTATGTGCAGTTTACAAAGACAGAACAATCATTCAACCTACCAATGAAGGAAGGCTGGAAGAGGGTCTCTGGGCAGCGGAAGCGCTCATTTCCAATGGTGATCACCTGACCATCAGGAAGTTCATAGCTTTTTTCCAGAGAGGAAGAAGAGGCAGCAGTGGCCATCTCATTTTCAAAGTCCAGGGCCACATAACAAAGTTTCTCCTTGATGTCACGGACAATTTCACGCTCCGCTGTCAAGAGGATTCAGTCTTTAGAATGGCACTCAGGAAGCACACAGACTTACTGACAAGTTGTTTCCTTTCATCCTCCAACACCCTCCCCATTTTTTAAATATACCCTCCGCTAGTCTTACAGAGGACTTTCCTGTTGGAGTCCTTCTTGTGTCTATTCAACTGCAGAACCACTGCTAGCCCTTCTAAGGCCACTAGAAACATTACACATTAAACAACTCCCCTTCTCAGACAGCAGCATGTCCTTACCAGTGGTCACAAAGGAGTAGCCACGTTCCGTCAGGATTTTCATGAGGTAGTCTGTCAGGTCACGGCCAGCCAGGTCCAGGCGCATGATGGCATGTGGCAAGGCATAGCCCTCATAAATTGGCACGTTGTGGGTGACACCATCCCCAGAGTCAAGCACAATCCCTGTGACAGAATAACACATGTTTCATTCCCAGGTGGACATCAACACACTTAACTATTTCATGTTCCTCAAGAGGCCTACCTGTGGTACGTCCAGAAGCATAGAGAGACAGGACGGCTTGAATAGCTACGTACATGGCTGGAACATTGAAAGTCTCAAACATAATCTGAAATGCAATTAAAATAATTGTCGTAACACTACAGCATTTTCCTTATTTGAAGCAATTTGTTGAGGGGATGAAGGCAAGGTTATCTGTATTTCTTGATGGTAATAACAAAGAAGGAAAGTACAAACTCTAACTCAATATTTGTCTTACAAGACATCTCCCTGTACCTGGCCTATATCTTTAACATATGCACATACTACAGTGTCCTGCGTTCAGCAGTAGCAGTCATTTTTCTCCCTAGTAGCTGGTGCAGTGCTGTGGTTTTGACTTTCAGCCTGGGAACAGTGCAGATAACACCGACGTTTTTAGTTACTGTTCAGTAATATTTACTCTGACCAAGGACTTTCTGAGTCTCATGTTCTGCCAGAGAGGAGGGGAAGCCGGGAGGAAGCAGGGACAGGACATTAGACCCAAGCTAACCAAAGAGGTATTCCATGCCCACGTCATGCCCACTATATAAACTGGGGACAGTTACCCGGAAGGGCTAGATCACTGCTCAGGTCAGGCTGGGTATCAGTAGGTGGGTGGTGAGAGGTTGTATTCTCTTCCCTTAATATTTCCCTTATCATTATTATTGTTGGTGGCAGCAACAGTGATTTGTGTTATACCTTGGTTACTGGACTGTTCTTATCTCAACCCATGGGAGTTACACTCTTTCTATTCTCCTCCTCATCCCTCCAGGAGCAGGGGGAGGAAGGGAGGGGAGTGAGCAAGTGGCTGAGTGGTTCTAGGTTGCCAGCTGGACTTAAACGACAACAGTTCTTTTTGGCACCCAACGTGGGGCTCGATTAAGAGTCACATGCTCTACCGACTGAGCTAGCAAGACTCTGTTGGCTTAAAGCATGACATACAGATAATTTTGTTATAGGCCTGGCTGTAAAAACAGATTAAGATGACATGAAGCTTGGACAGGCTGAAGTACTCACATTCAAAGCAGTTGCACTGTTTTTCTAAAGTAAATATAATAATTCAGATACGACAGGTGATCACTGTTCACTTTGCATCTTCCACAGCCAAGAGAGACAGACTACTGAAGAGTATGACTAACTGAAATGATGAAGTTCACATCCTGTTGAATTCACAAAGTTTTAATTACTCCACATCTTTAGTGTGAGCTTACCTGGGTCATTTTCTCTCTGTTGGCTTTGGGATTCAGTGGTGCTTCAGTCAGCAGAGTCGGGTGCTCTTCAGGTGCAACACGGAGCTCATTATAGAAAGAGTGATGCCAGATCTGAGAACAATAGGAGAAGCCAAAGGAAAGAAACACCATCAGCAGCAGTTCAGAATGACTTTCAGACAGGTATTGCTCTCCAACACTCTGCTTAAAGCCCTAGATATAGGCTAGTAATGTTTCTCATGTAGTTGTTCTTATAGCCTCCATAGAGATTACCAAAGTAACTGTAGAAAGAAAAGCACTATCCTTGGGTTTTACTGCTAGTAATACATGACTTATTTTAAGGTCACTTAAGTTAATGAAAATAACTTAACTGTTACTCTAACAGCAGAAGAGACAGAGCAAAACGGTGTTGATTCCAGCAACACTATTTCAATAATGAATGAAAGTTCCAGAACAGCTCTAGAACATATGCAGACCTATGTGGCAGAATTCAATAGATAATATGTCTCTTGAAGACAGTTTCATCTTTTGGTTTGTAGAGGCCAGCCCAGGAATTCATAAAAAGAAATGAAGTCAAGTGGTTTGTGAGAACAAAAGTCAGCTTGTGTTTATCACTTCTGCTCAAATTATTCCTACCAGTTATAAAAATCTGATGCCAAGTGAAGTGCACTGAGGAGGTTAATAAACCAAGAAGTAAAACCATCAGACTTTCTAAAGACCAAGAACGTTGTTCTAAGCTTGTTTTCAAGCTGGCGGTGATGAGGGACTGGTTGATGTTTTAGGCATTTGAAAGGTTTTGCTCCCAGGTAAAAGAGTCAGTGAGTTCTGTGTGACTCCACAAACTTGCAGTATGTCTTGATATCCCAACTGTTTCAAATATCCTTATTTCCACAGCATAACAGAATAGAGATACCATCTTAGAAATTATATCAACCCTACAGACTGTGACTGTAAACACGGCTCCGGCAGCCTTTCATCGAAACACTGGCTCTGAAATCGATATATTGCACTGCAACATTGCTATTCTTTACAGTGTTAAAAAGTACATGTGTAAACAGTGCCCTTCACATCAGAATTACACACATGCTTTGTATTTTTGCAGAAACAGATAACTTCTTCAATCGCATTTCCTTACTGGTAAATTGAAGATATTCTTACATTCACCTTCTTTACTTTTACTTTTTTTCTTTTTTTTTTTCTTTTCCAGTAATTAGGAAAGATTTTTAGATCAGATGCATTCCTAATGATACTTCAGCTTTAGATGCAAGTTAACCTTTGCTGTTAACAAGCTTCTCATCAAACCATACTTGATAACACAATGCTTTCATCTGAACTTTAGTGGGTATTCTATAAACATTTGGTTCACAAAGTTCTGTTTACCAGTAACACACATCAACTTTTTAAAGCTGAAATACCTTCTCCATGTCATCCCAGTTTGTGATGATGCCGTGTTCTATGGGGTATTTCAAGGTCAGGATTCCTCTCTTGCTTTGAGCCTCATCACCTACATAGCTGTCTTTTTGACCCATACCAACCATCACACCCTATAAAATAACACAAATGGAGTTAGTCTCTCAGGGAGAGGTGTCACAAAGTAGATAGAACATTAGCTGTGAAGTAAATCCATTGCCAGTTATTCTAGTTACTAAATACTTTGCGAATACTAATTAATGGAGAGTAACTTATTGTTCTTTAATTGCCAAAATTAAATGTTTATTTAACTTCAAACTCTGCAGTTCATGTTTCCACTACAATTTAAGTAAACGGAATAAGTACAGTTTTAAATGCATCAAGATAAAGTGGAAAAATAAGGTTAATATTTGCTACTATTTAGAGATGAACTGTCTACTAAACTATAACAAAGTGGAGTAAAATCAGAAAGTATGTTGTGCCATCTAAGGATCAAGTCAGAGCAATACACAATTCACATTTCCCAAACCTTAAATTTCAACATTTTTTAATATATATTTTGAATACTATAATATTATTATTAGAGACAGACAACTCAAGTCTATTGCTACAGGTTTCTTTTTAGGTATTTTCATGGATCCTATAGAGATGGTCCATAGACCAGAAGCTGGAAAATAAGGATATACACTAGTCTTTGTGTTAAAGTCAGAAATACTGGGAAGAAATAGTATGTAGTAGGATGCTTTGAGTGCATAATACTCTTATCAGAACTAAGTCACTACAGACTCCAAATCTTGCCATTGCTAACACTGTCTTAAAAAAAGACAACTTGGATTTACAATTTTTTGATGGTAAAATCCTTCAGGGGACTAATAGTATATTTGATACATGATCAGGAAAGAAAGGTTTTAAAAAACCTGTATTTGTTTCCACTGTGATGGTACTGCTTGGTTTTGACCAGTTAATAGCATTTACACTGTCTTCAGAAGCTGATGCTTGAATATGGTTTTTAAATTATGGTAACACCGAGAGGCCTCAATTAGACCTCCAGCCCTATATGCTATACTGAAAGCTCCTGAAGAACTTAAAATGCTTTTGCTGGATATGTCAAGTGCTGCACTTTACAACCAGTTATCTCTTTCCACTTCACTAGGGTCTTGGATGGCATAGAAGCAATTAAGCAGATTAGTTTGTTGTGGCTTAGGCAAGATGCTCTAGTTCATAATAATGATGATCTGGCTGACAAACTCCGTATTAACAACTCAGATAATAAATGCATTTTGCCAACTATTAAAACTGAGTGAAATGCATCATATACTCAAATGTAAACCTTGAAGCTAAAGAAACCCAACCCTAGGCAGCTGCTCATTTATGATACAGTTAAATGAATAAAGTCAGGAAGGTTGATAGGAAGCTGACTGAAAACTTCTCCTTCCTCCTTTAGTTTTTCACACATCACCTATCATCACCTTTTAGGGCAGTCAAAATTTTCAGATATTTCTGTGTTGGTTTTTTTTGTTTGGTTTTTTAACTAATTTTATTTACCAAGTTCTCTGAGTGATCCAAAATTAATGGCCAGGGAAAGGAGGGCATAGAAGAGAGTGAAAAGTTTTGGAAGGGTTCCTCTCACAAGCTAAGAGACCTGCTTTGACTCAGGTTAGTGCACTCTGGATTCATTTTGCCTGGAAATACTGTTACACAGATCACCCAGCCCCAGACACAGGAAAGGTGGCTCTGGGGTGGAGAGCTGGGGCTGGTGCAGCAAAACTTTCTACAAGCCTAACATGGAATAACCAAAGCAGTTCATTACCTGGTGCCTGGGACGACCCACAATGGAAGGGAAAACTGCTCTTGGAGCATCATCCCCAGCAAAGCCAGCTTTACAGAGCCCTGACCCATTGTCACAAACAAGGGCAGTGCTGTCCTCTTCCTCACACATCTTCTACGTCAACGTCCTCAGGCCCTCCAGACAGAAAACAACCCTATGAAAACAGCAGGAAAGAATTAAAAAAAAAAATAATTAAAAATACTCAACCCCCAAAAGCCCCATACTCAGGTAGCAGACCCATCCTTGAAGACAGAGATAGCTGTCTGAAAGCAACCAGCACCAGCAAAGAGAGGCACCAGTTTGGCAACCACCAGGTCCCTGCACGACCATATGAAGGAATGGCTCCCTTTTGAAACCATGAGAAGTTTCGACCATGTCTGCCAGAGGGATGTATGCACTAAAGATTATCCATAGGATTCCAGAGGAGAATTCCAGTCCTGTGGCATGGGCAGACAGATCAGGGAGCAGCAAATATTTATCTAAATTTGGCCATAGAAATCCATGGCTGGGGTGGGAGATTAAAGGGGACACTGGGCTGACAGCTGCGAAAACAAAGATCCATTTGCATCAGTTTCAGCACAACTTTCCCTCCTCTTCTATCACCCTGACAAAGCCCCACACATGTAGAAAGCTGTCAAAGGTAAGAGTACTTCAGTCTTCCCCATTCAGTCTTGGACTTCCCAAAAACTAACCAAATCTAACATTATGCATGTACCAGGAATGTTTTCCAGTAACCTACTGGGTGAAGATGTCCAATTAAGTTTACATTTAACCTTCTAAATGAAAAGAAATATTCCCAGTTAAAAACAACAAAACAATTTAAAAGCCTTTTCCACCTCTCCACTAGTCACTTAATAAAGATAACCCACCTCTAAAGTGAAGGCAGGAATAGTATGTGTTTTAAAAACAGGCCATAGAATATGCTATACCAACATTTCAAAGCAGCTAATAAACTGCATTTGTAGAGTTTCAAAGTAATTTATGTTGGCTCCTTGTCTCAGTAAAAAGAAACTGTTTTCCTCCTCTGGCAAGAGGAAGATGATATGGGTAATAAAAATGTTTTGAAGGCTTTGTATTAAAGTGAATTACAGAAACAAGCACTGAATACCAGGACTCGAGAAGAACTATTTGCTCACAATTTATAGTGTGGTAGGGAATCACTTGGCTAGCTCTGAGCCCAGGCTTCCATGTAGAACTCAACAAATAGCAATGTGCTAACAGCTAAAGGAGACAGCTGTCATCCACAGACCAGCTGACTCTGCATGCAATCTCCAAAACCTTCTTCTGCAGGAATACTGGAAGCACAGGGTGAAGTGGGAATTGGGTCAGCAAGAGCCATGGCTGATGAGCAAGGGAGACAGTAATCTGTTTAGCCTCTACAATGGATGGGACAAGCATGGACCATATAACCTTCCTTTGAGATCCTCTGTCTCTCTCCAGCCAGGCAAACACAAGACATAGCTGCAGCCCTGCTCCTGCAGGCTGCTTGGGCATAGCTCCCAGGGGAAGACAAGGATAGGGAAATCAAACTTCATATACTCCAGATATTTTATCATTATTATTGGGAAAGGGAAGTAAGTTGCAATTTTTGCATTTATTAAACTCCTGGGAAAACAAGCTTTATACATCCAAGCATTTACTGAATGGAGTACAATTGTTATCTAACATGAATGAACAGACTGGTTTGGACAAACCATTTCCTAATTAGGAAATAGGCTTCTCAACCGTCTGTTTTTGGAACAGAGTTTGAGGTCAGGGGTTTTGCTCCAACCAATGCAGCTAATGCAATGCCAAAAATCACTTGGGGGAGGGGAAAGAAAGGGGCAGGAAAGGCTAAATTTCTGAGCTTAGTGGACTCTAAATGAAAACCATATTTAGTAATAAAGCACAAAAAGTTGAAAAATCAAAGCTGAATGATTTCAGACAGCGTTCTGCTGCCAGCCAGTGAGTTAACAGCTCAGGACTGCCAT
The DNA here is from genome assembly GCF_012275295.1 of Melopsittacus undulatus. NCBI lineage: Eukaryota > Metazoa > Chordata > Aves > Psittaciformes > Psittaculidae > Melopsittacus > Melopsittacus undulatus. Next base: position 93,664,038 of record NC_047530.1, read on the forward strand.
GGCATGTAGTAGCAACATCTTACAGTGGAAAATGTCTCTCAGTACTATGGCAGAAATGATATTTTTCTCCCAAGTAATTAATACAGTATTTAGCCTCTTCTACCTGCTTTACATCTAAAGATAACCAATTACCTCATCAATATCCACAACACGCTGTTAAGAGAACTCCAGCCCCACAAGAAATACTGTGTAGTCTGTTTCTCAATGAAATGCTTGGCATTTTACAAAACAGTAGTTTCATATATGCAGAGACAGGGACAAATACACACACATCCGCATTAGATACTGCTAATTTGCGTACTTCCCAGCTCTTCTTGCAGTCACATTCCCCAGTACACTCACGTCACATTACACTGAGTTAACAGCACTAAAGCAAACCTGCTGAGAAGCACTACTACATACCCCTCCAGGAACTCTGTTCTGTCCCAGACTAACACAGGTCCATTTAAACATTAATATATCTGTCATTCCAGCTGTGGCATTACACAGACTATGTCTTTACACAGTTGCTGGAGTGCTGCTGGAATCAGCAAAATCGTCAGGTAGAAATCCTTCCCTTTCAGGCATGGTATAAAATTAAAACAACTCAGTATAGATACTACAAGCATTTTTATCATCAGTTCAAGTCTAATAAGTTTGCTTAAGCAAACTACAGCACAGCAGTACATCCTCCAGAATTGCTTCCATTTGACAGTATTTGAAGTCCTCCAGCAATCTGTAAATCATGCTACTGGTTCTGTGCCACTTACCCTGACAGTGCTTGGCTGGGGATAGCTGCTCTGGGATGGTGCACTCTGTATCTGAACGCTCTGAGGCTATATAGCCCCTTCAGCTCTTCTCCTCCCACTAACCTCCCAAACAAGGAGCAGAGACAGACAGAGACAGAGCTGAAATCTCTGACAAAACCATATAGGGACCTTATTACAAAAACCTCTAATCTGGATGGCCACAGGCCCTGTGTCTCTTCCACTGCATTCCAGTATAGAGCTCAAGAAACAGAAGGAGACTTTCAGCTGTGTAAGATAAACACTTTAAAACTTCAGAAGAGTTGCTAAAATACAGAGAGACAGAGCATGCCACAGTAGGCACTCTGGCAGGAGGAGCATGTGCTCAGACAAGAGAGGTCCAGGCCTCCACAGTAACATCCAAGAGGCAGAAGGAGAAATTGGGAGAGCAGTCATTTATACCAGGGAAGGTGTTTTTAGAGAAACACTTTGCTTTCTTTAATGATTTTGACAAAAAAATGGAAACATTTCTAGCAAGCAAAACAGCTGCTGAATTTACAATAAAGTTTGGCATTTTGCTTGTATGCTAAATGTCCATATGCTTAAGGGTAGCGAAAAAATTACCTACTGTTGTACAGGGTTCACAGTGCAGTCTTCAAAGGTTGTGAGAATGTTCTGTTAAAAGATTGTTTGATATCCTCTGGACTGTGATGGGTTGAAATCCATTCTGTTTCTCTGTCAGTCTATTTTCAAAAACTCAGAAGCTGGGGGCTGACTTTGTGCTAGTGCTACTCCACTGGCAATCCCAAGTCTGGACTGACATAAAATCACATCTCAAATTGTTCAGAGTTAAGTTCTTGAATTTTATAACCTTCAGCTAAATTTTCTGTTGAGCATATCTTTAGCAAATAAAGCAAGGGTTCTCACTGTACAAGTTATTTTCAGCACAGGACTGGATTTTTGCAGCTATAGCCAGTTGTTCTCTGGACAGGCTGGTTCTAGTGAAGCAGCCTATTCATAGTCAACAATGTTTTGCCATTAAGTTTGTACTGAAGACCAGAAATCGGCATCTCTGAAGTCCAATACTAAACCATTGTAAATTCAAAATTGGTCAAGAAAGATGTGAGAATCCCAGTGAGATCCTTGCTTTGTGAGTCTTGTTACAATGAGGAAGGGCATTATGTGTTTGCTTACAGAGTGTTTTCTGCCTAATTGAGTAGTCTTAATGCAAGAAAAGCTCCCATAAAACCACAGTGGGAGTTTTTCTGATGCGGAGATTTAAGGATTAGGCGACTAGTAGATACAGCAGATAGGCAGAATTATGGATTGAAGACCAAAGGAATTTAACTTTTAAGGAAAGGAACTTTTAAGGAATGTAACTGCCTTTCAGGGTCAGAAACAGAAGCTAGCAAGTGTTGGAACATGAGCCATGCAAAAGCTATTTATTATTTCACTTCCAGCACTGGTCAAAAAATAACAGATACTTTACATTAAAAAAAATAAATAAAAGAAAAAAACCCACCAAGGGAAGCAACCTAAACCAGAGGATATAAGCAAATCCTTTTTTGCTTATCTTCAACTGATATTCAAAGGACAGCTAAACCCAAATTCTTTGCTTTCAAACAGCACTCAAAAACAAAGCTGAGAGCAATTGCATACCCCATATAAAATGTATGGTATTAGATTGGGGAGCTCAGGTCAAGGGGAAAGAGAATTTCACACAGCAGAATCCTTCACTGCAGTATCATGTCTGATTTTGATGCAAATATCAATTACCTTCAAAGCCTACAGAAGCATCATTTACTACAACTCCTTGGAAATACCAAGACTGGGACAAAGACCAGAAAGAATCCAAACTCTTCACCTTATCTAGAAGAGGTTCACACTCCCAAAAAAGCTTACTGGCAATGATGGTATAGCAGTTACAGCACCCCTGAGACTGCAGAGCCACATAAACAATCCTTCAGTAGAACTGGTACACCATTCACACTGCACCTCAGCATAGCTAGAAATATAGGCAACAGTTTTCTGCAAGAGGCCTCAGTGGATATTAGAGGAGTCAATGGCCACACAGATACTACAGACACCTTCATATCTCTGTTAAGTGGGGATCACACATCATCTTGCCTGTCATGGGCACTAAAGATGTTGGAATCCTGGTTTTCAGGGTGCTCATGAAAAGTATATGGCTGACACAAAGTCTACTTCAGAGCAGGCAGTTGTTGGTATGGTGGTAAAGAGGAAACATCAGTTGTTTGGAGGTAGCTACCATATGAAGGATATTTGTTAGAGTCAGGGCTATGCAGACTAGAAGGGGAGAAGTACTCCTAGAATAGCAATGGATACACATGAACAGCACAGGAAAAATGCAGAGATGCTGTACAACCATGCCTCTAGCACAGAAAGGAGAGCCAGTGCTCAGCAGGCAGCTTGTCTCTGGGGTGTTACGTTATGGAAGGTGCTGAGGCAGGAAGGAAGGAAGGAAGGCAAACAGGTGAACTATGCAAGGAAATTAGATCAGTCTGGCTTGAGAGACATTATAGAATATAGGTATTTCTTTTATTTTTAGTGACTCCATGCTCAAGTTATTATCACACAGATATTACTACAGATAAAAACACATGGGAAAAAATACATTAGTATTCTCAGCCACATAGGTCATTGCCAGAGGGGTAGGGGGCAAGGGGAGAATGTACTTGGCATGAGACAGGAATAAGAACCTACAGATAACTGAACAGAGCAAGTCTTCTGAAAATCAAGCCTAATGCTGGGGATCAAACCTGTGAACCCTCTTGTAGCTATGAGCAACTACCAGTTTAGCCCAAAAATATATAGAACTGGCTGCAGTTGTGCTCAGTGGCTCAACATCCAGCCGGAGACCAGTAATGAATTGTTTCTCTCAGGGATCAGTGTTGGGACCAGTCTTGTTCAACAACCTTGCCAGTGACATGGACAGTGGGATTGAGTGCACCCTCAGCAAGTTTGCGGATGACACCAAGCTGTGTGGTTCCATTGATACGCTGGAGGGAAGCAATGCCATCCAGAGGGACCTGGACACGCTTGTGAGGTGGGCTGATGCCAACCTTATGAAGTTTAACCATGACAAGTGCAAGGTCCTACACCTGGGTCGATCAATCCCAGGCACAGCTACAGGCTGGGCAGAGAAGAGACTCAGAGCAGCCCTGCGGAGAAGGACTTGGGGGTGTCGGTCGATGAGGAGCTGAACATGAGCTGGCTTCAGTGTGTGCTCACAGCCCAGAAAGCCAGGCATATCCTGGGCTGCATCAAAAGCAGTGTGACCAGCAGGTCGAAGGAGGTGATCCTGCCCCTCTACTCTGCTCTCGTGAGACCTCACTTGGAGTATTGTGTGCAGTTCTGGTGTCCTCAACATCAAAAGGACATGGAACTGTTGGAACAAGTCCAGAGGAGGCCACGAGGATGATCAGGGGACTGGAGCACCTCCCATATGAAGACAGGAGGAGAAAGTTCGTGCTGTTCAGCCTGGAGAAGAGAAGGCTGCGTGGAGACCTCATAGCAGCCTTCCAGTATCTGAAGGGGCCTATAGGGATGCTGGGGAAGGACTATTCATCAGGAACTCTAATGATAGGAGAAGGGGTAACGGGTTAAAACTTAAACAGGGGAAGTTTAGATTGGATATGAGGAAGTTCTTTACTGTTAGGCTGGTGAGGCACTGGAGTGGGTTGCCCAGGGAAGCTGTGAATGCTCCATCCCTGGCAGTGTTCAAAGCCAGGTTGGACAGGGCCTTGGGTGACATGGTTTAGAGTGAGGTGTCCCTGCCCATGGCAGGGGGCTTAGAACTAGATGATCTTAAGGTCTTTTCCAATCCTAACTATTCCATGACCCTATGATTCTATATATAATATTTTTTCCAATAAAAAGAACACACCATTCCTGAAAGTAGTTTAGCTTCCCCTCTGAAGGCCACTTCCATCACCATTTTCTGCTGCCTATGTCTCAGTACTCATCCCACTAATTTGTGTGGAAATTGCCACACTATTTCCCTGGTGTTTCTATACCCTGATGTTCTAGTTCTTTCATTGTATCCACAGTCAAAACCTGTGGGTTTTATTTGGCTTCCAATGAGAACTTTTCTGTTTGCCCACGCTGAACCCTCATGCAGTCTCCATCACAGGAGCATGTCCAGAGTATGATCAAAGAAAATAAGCAGAAAAAGTAATTTTGCCTCTGTTTCATACCCTTTTCCCTTACTTCTTTATAGTGATAGTAGCAACACTCCCATGAACGTTAGAAACTTCCCTATTGACTTCAAACATCTCTCAGGATTTCAGTGGAAATTGTTGGCTACATATTCCTGAAGTTCATTCTTTTTCAGTAACTTCTGCAGATTGTCATATGGACACAAAAAGTGCTTGGGACTCCACAGCAGCAGGAGCTGTACTGTCACCACACCTAGGAAACGGGCTTCAGCTAGCTGGCCTGAGGAATGCTAGTTCAGAGGCCACACATCAGTTTGTAGATGCCATATTTTTTTGGTAACGGAGGGCAAAAACTGCAGTCTTATCCCAACTGCTATAGAAAACCTGGAATAAAGTAACCCCTTTGCTCATAACATTACAAGCCATTACTTTATAAGGCAAAACAACTTCTGAGACGTGCATGGAGACCTTCCTGCCTGCATCCAATTGGCTGTTGAGGAATGAGGCTCTGCTAAATATGTCTCTGGCTTCTTTTTATTTGGGGATTCCTTTCATCTTCGTAGCATTAGCAGAATCTCTAAATGTTTTGGTTTGTCTGGCTTCAGGCCCTCTCCCCTATCTCATTGATAGGCTTTACACATCCCCACCCGCCCATTTTGAGAAAGACAGGAATAAATAAGCTTTAGGGAACAGAAAGTCCCTCTACTAACCTGATTTATTGCAGCTGTCACACAGTATGTATCTGCAAATTGTCGGATCAACCATAAGCTGCCAGGACCATAGACTAGCTTTCTCTACGACTGTCAGGCTCTTGCAGTGGTCTCTCCCTAACAACTAAGAAGAAGTGACTCTAATAATTCTCAAAGATGGAAGTTTTCAACCTAAAAAGTTTGGAAAATAGTTATGTCACTGTCATTCAAGAGCTACAGGATACAGTGTTCGCCTCCTGGGCCTCTTGAGCAGGGTGATGAGGCATGTTAATTCACAAGCTTCCTTAATCTTCTTGACAAGGTATCTTCCTCCATGATAGTGTGGTAAAGTTATCCCTTATTCAAAACAAAAGGAGTGTATTCAGAGTAAAAATGAGCTAATGGCTCCTTTCCTGTCCTTCTTAGATAAATAAATAGAACATAAGAATGAGCCCTGGGTCAGGCTGGTATCCATCTAGCTCAGTATCCTGTCTCTGAGATTTCCTAAGAGCAGATTCTTAGGAAAGGAATAGGACTTGTAGTGATAATTTTCCTCCTATATCCTTTCTGCTTCCTTGTGTGTAGCATAAGGATTTCTTGAGCCAGGAGTTTGTGCCTATATCTTCATGCATAATAGATGCAGATAGATTTTTCCTTTATAAATCTGTCTGATTTAAACACATGGTTTTGGAGACAGGGCGTCCTCAATATTTTTTTTTTAATTAAGCTCTACATTTTATTTGCAAGGCAGCATCCATAGCTCACACTCCAGCTGGCATAAACATGCCAAATAATAGAAAAAAACCCCATCAAATATACCAGAAGCATAAGCAAAAAGAACACTGTCTTTACACCAAGAGCTGCAAATCCACCAGAGATACTGGATAAGCCCTGAGACCACTGGCCAAGGCTGAGCTCTGCTCCACTGTGTTTAAACTCCTAGCAGCCCCTCAGTAGCTTGTTCACAGGTCATGTAGACCTATCTGCCCTAAATGAGGCTGAAGACAAGGCTTCAGGATAATGTTACGTTGGCATATCTCCTAAGGGCTAAGAGAGAACAGGCTCCCCCAGACAATTATCCGAAGCTCTTCAGTAACATGCTATCTGAAGTTGTCAAAATGTAAATGCAATCTTTCACCATATTGCTGTAGTCCTAAGACCTATGCAACATGTGCTTGGGGCAGGCAGAGCACAGGGGTCCTTCCTGCACAATAACTTCCCAATTAGCATATTCCCAGACTGACAGTAATGAGGAGACCAAGTTTCCACCACATTTTTGGAAGTGGTTGCTGTGTTGTTATCTCTTCAAAAGAAAGGCTTCTAAATGAGCTTGCACATTAAGAGAAATCAGATCATTCCTATCACAGAAATTTGCAGGAAGCAGATGTCATAAGGCTATGACTTAGAGATTAAACCTGTCGACTCTGCATGCCTTGTTATATCAAGCAGCTTCACAAGCTCAAGTGCCTCTATCAGCCCTTTCGGCTAGCTCACAAGCAAACAATTAGGAAAAAGACCTCTCCAGGGCAATTTCTTTCACTATCAAATTTTATAATTTCCTGTAGTGCTGGAGTTTCATTTTTTGTCACTGGCACAGCTTCTTTGCCCATGGGCTCTGGATGATGGCAACCCACAGATATCAACAAGGAGGTACCTGTCTCTCCAGATGGCTCATCCCTGCTCTCTAGCCCCTTTTTCTTAGCACCTGGGCTCGGTGGATGCAGAGCAGTTAGGTGTCGCTGCTGGGCAGAACAAGGACACCTGGCACTGCTCCAACTTCCTTATCTTCTGTATGAACCACTAAGCACAACCTATGAACAAACTCGTCTCGAGAGCACGGCTGAGCTGGTTTTTTGAACCTACATGAGAACCACCCTATCACAGTGAAGGAATTGGAATGTTATGTGGCAATAAAAATACAAGGGGAAATCCACAACCTGTGTGACTAAAGTGAACACATACTTTTAGAAAGACCTTATGGTAAAAAAGAAATGTACTTTTGGGACTGGCATGCATTTCTATGAGAGTATAAACTGTCATACAAAATTGTCAAAAATAACATGGCAAATACAAACATATTTAACTCGTGTGCACTTTCTGTACCAGGAAAAATTCAGATGTTAATTCAAAGGATTGCAAAACAGTTTGGGGCTTTCTATTGTAACTCCATGCAGGAGGGTGTTAAAAGAGCCAGCAATAAATTTGGGCATGCACAGTGCAGCAGATTTGGATAGCCTGCATTAGTCCAGGTGTTTCACAGAACAGGCCAAAGTTCCTCCAGAGCAATTAACACTTATTTTCATTAGTCCTTAAAAATGCTTAAGGGGTTTTCCCAGAACATGGAGAAAGGCAGTTAAACAAAACTTTCCAGCACAAAATGGCAAGTAGCTAATTACAAACTTACCAGATGAACACACCATTCAAAGTTAAACTATCACAGCTGCCAATCTAGAATCCAAATAATAAAAAATAAAAGGAGATCATATAACAAATGCTGATGAAGAAGGCTTTCTAAAAATGGATTCTTGACAAAATTTATATGAGAAGTATTACAAACATAGTTGTAAAAGCCCTCTGAAGATTTACTTTCTAAACCATGAGCTAATTAAAAATAAAGCAAATGCAGAATCGACCTATGCAGAGCAGCATGAGAAGTGTCTATCTGAAGTCTCACAACACAGCAGCAACAATCTTTGGTGAATGGGTGTGATTCTGTGGGACAGTCCCTATCCATCACGGGCTATACACCTTCATGCCTTTATCAGTGATCTGAGCAATAACATAAGTTACAGATAAACATCACAGATAAAGTGTATATGTTTTTATAACTTGCTACAACTTGCCTTATAGATCTATGATAAAACAGAGTCCTTTCCCGCAGAATCTTGTTTATAATATGAAGCCTTGAGAAAACTCTTTGCATCTCCGGCCTGTGCAAAAGGATCCCTACCCCCATCCATCGTACTTTTGATGAACATCATTGTGGTTGATGGAAACAAGGCACAGACAAACAGCCAGCAAAGCGGTGCCTGATTCACCACAGGCTGCAGGAAGGATACGACTTCTCTGGTGCTCTTCTCTGCCCTGTGTGCAGTGTCAACATGCCTCTGTCGCCTTCTTGCACACATCCTGACTGCTCCTCGGGCCTGTAAGACACTCCTTGTAGCTGCTGTGGTGCTCCAGGAGACTGATAGCTGACAAAGGTTGGTTACATAACCAGAAGGAACTGAGCACATAGCTATTACTCATGCTCTAGCATGTTCAGCTTACGTACCCCTCCCCAAACAATGCTCAAGTCTCACAAGAGGACTGAAGCAGGCAGGCTTTTTGCATTTGCTTTGAAAATGCATCTTAGTTATGTAAGGTAGTTTATTCTTTCTCTTTCTTACAGACAGTCATAAGAATTATGGAAAAGTGCAGATAACATGATGTTTCTGTTTAGTAATTTGGTTGGTTTGCTGAAAGTGTAGCAGCATTTTCCAGCTAAATGTAGGGTTTTTTTTCCTCTTCCACCAAATGTGTTTTACATACCCACCTTTAACTGTTTACCCAAATTCCCTATCAGACCAATGTTTTGTTCTTTTCCTTTTATGAGTGAAAAAGAGACTTAGAAACAGACTTCTGAAACAAACATAACCATCCTTCAGAAATAAGGAAAAGCACAGAATTCTGCAAAGCTTTTGCTCATTCCAGCCCATTTCAACATCAACTGTTGTACCACTGGCCTTGTGCAGGGTGAAAACTGTCAGGACTTTGGTCTACTCAGCCTATAGCCCAGCTGGAGATTTCTCCAACCTAAACTGCTATTTGATCCATTTCTTAACCAGTTAATGTCCTGTATAACACACACACACATATAGTGTGCCCATATGGACCAGTACAGATACAGCTTTTCCTGCACGCAGCTTTCCATTCCACCAATGGAAGGCAAACATCAGCTTGGTTTCACTACAGTTTTCAGGACTTCAAGAATATCCCAAGTACCTACAGGCAGAACATGTTAAAGCTTACTGATTCATGTTCTGTTCTTCTTGCAAGTCAGTAACAATAAATAAAAGACGAGGTTTTGTATATCTCTGCTTCAGGATCATGGTTTCTACCACATTGTCAGTCCTTTAAGTACTTCCCAGGTTTTTCTTTCTTTCAGCTCCTCGCTAGTAACTTTTTAAATAGGCATAGAAGCTCCTTTCATGGCTGCAAAACACTGTTACCCAAGGATCTTGAAAAAGCCTGGACAGTTTCCACATCAGGATACCAGAAATACCTATAGCAGTTTCAGCTTCTTAATTAGAGCCTGCTACTGGATTGTATTTAGCTGTCTCTGAGAATTTATTCACTCTTCAGCATAACATAAATCTTTCCTCTGGACACTGATTAGTCTGTGTTACACAGCATGAACACATTGTTTAATAGAAGAAGAAAATGATGTAATTAGCAGGTCTTCAGCATAAGCATGTCCCCTTTTCTGAATCACATCTAAACAAAGTAGTGTTGCTGTAGTATTTTATATCATTAAAAACTCACTGCCATTTGCATTGCAAATGGCCAGTCCTTCTCAGAAAAGTGGGCTGGAAGCAACAGGGGACACCCACACTTGGGAAAAAGGGCTGACATTCGTTTTCTTTTTTCTGCTTACACAATACAAACTACTGTTTTCATGAGAGCTAAACTTCCTCATTACCTTGATTTTAAAAATGTATAGTTATTCTTCTGTAGATTTTTGTCAGATCCTGGGTTTCAGATACGCACCCTGAAAAGAAAACATGCAGGGTTTTTTTACCAGGTCACTCAGGAATAATGGAACTGTATCTGGGAGAGCAAGGAACAAGCTCCATGTAGAAACAGCCCTCCACTGCACCAAGCCAAGGTGCTCCAAGGTGCTGCCATGAAGCAAGTACAAGGCAGACCAGGCTGCCCCTTGGAGGGGCTGATGGACAAGGGGGCTGGCAGATAACCCTGCCTCCCAGAGGGAGGGAAGTCCCTTGTTACTGATATAATATACTTTATGCACATGTTCTGAAGTTTCAGCTTCAGTAAAGACAACATCAAAATTACCATCGATCTTAAGTAAAATCATGGCTCACTTAAGTAATTCAATGAAAGCTGACAATTTGGTCCAAAAACTCTACTTCAAGAAGGTAAGACCATTTCCTTACACTGTTATAGCAAAGGAATGTGAATCTTCCTCCATTTCTCACATGAAACTGAGGAACTGCTCTCCTCTCAGCAGGCTACCTCTAGACAGGGGATTTCTGAGTATCTCCAAGCTTGATGAAATGCGTGGGAAACCTTTAGCTGTTAAAGCTGTGGCCTGCAATGGCACCAGACTCTCTTGCTTATCCCAGGGAACCAGAAGCACATGTTTTGCTGTTCATCCCTCTGGAATCCCCCATTCAGTCTCCCATTCCTGTGTGTGAGCTGGCTGACAGCAAGAGAGGCAGCTACCCTGCAGTGCAGAAAGGATTCCTCTTCCGAAATACTTGGCTTCCAAGAAGTATTTCAGAAATGATTCAGCTGAAAAATATCACTAACATCTTATCTGGGAACTTAACACACTGCTTTAGGCAGCAAATATCAGGGTATCTCTTCTTGTTATGACGACCCCTGGAGACACACAGCTTTCTAACACATCATTTAATTGCTGATGAGAACCACCAACAGAAAATAATGAACTGCATTTTGGTAGAAATATAAATTAGTCTGTACAACATACTCATTTAATTTGCTTCATGCTTATAAAAGCTTGACTATGCAGCAGGCTGTGCAGCTGAACAGAGAAGATATGACTCACTCCTGTAGCTGCACAAGCTACCCCGGCCTCTTGTCTGTTTGTGCAGATGTGTGGTAGAAGTGGGTGAGTAGGTAAAAGCAGGGAACAGTGAAAGCCCCACCACCTCCACACCTTGCTCTTACCACAACAGCCCCTCTGCCAGAATTAACCCTTGATTGTCCACCTGAAACACAGGCCCTGGTTAGAAGTGCACAGCAGTGGCCAGAAGACAAACATTCAGAGCAAGATCACTGCATCCTGTTCTCGCTATGAAGAACGTTTGATGTTGCAGAGGGTGATGAACTGCATCTGAGACATTAGTGGGAGGGATAAATCTTCACAGAGCTGTCCCTCCCCTTCCCCTCCTCCTCCCTCCTCAAAGAATTTCAAAGGTTGAGCTATTTGCCCCAGAGAATGAGTTTGAAGTTTCAGCTACAAGGCATTGCTTTGTCTAAGTGTGCTAGGCTCACTTATTAGAAAGAGGGGCATGACAGAGCAAAGCAAACTGGTAGAACTACATCCTAAAAGACATGTTACTTACAGTGTCAGAAATTCTGGTCAAGTGTGGTATGTTCAGATCTTTAAAAATGTTTCCTTTATATTCTCCTCCCCACCACCACCTTTAATAAAATTTGTCATAGATAACTTTAAAATTCTTATGAAAACTTCTTTCCTTACAAGGTGTTTTTTGGGTGTCACTTACTCAACATCGGAAATAAATACATCTGGTATGTCTGTTACTGCCATCTTCAGATCAAAGTCTAAAAGCAGAACTAAAGACCTCCTTTCACTCACATTTACCTTTTAACACCAGACATTTATCTACAGATCTTTTCTCACTCATTCTCAGTACAAGGATTCAGCCCTAGATTTCACTCACAAATGCAGAAAACTAATACTACTCACAGACTAAATGACCTGTGCTTTGGGCAAGCAGTGTCTGAAGGGGAAAGGTTTGAACCTGGAGAACATCTAGCCTCCCTAGCACATTATTTCAAGAGCTTTTACAGCTCATCTGTTACACATTTGACAGTTACCACTCACTGTATGCCAAGCTTTGCAAGCATAAAGCATTATCTTAGTATTAGTAATAACATCCTCAAAAAACAACTAAGAGTAATTAGCCTGAAAAAAGAGAAAAGAGCACCAGCCAGCCTTTGAAGGAAGGGGCTGTCTGCTGTAGCTCTATAAAACACTTAAAAGAGAAGCATTTACAATATATCAAGTCACAAAATCAGATTTTAAGTGAGCCCATGTGATGTGCAAACTATTTGCTAAATAATGCAACATTCAGGATCTCAGCACTCACTGGTAGAGCACACACACAGAGGAGTGGGACAGGATGGTCCCATGGCTAAAATAAAGTCAATGATCAACCCTAAGTTAGAAACACATCTACATTTATGGTAAGGTTATAGTGATTGGCTGCAGGAGCCACCGGGCATGCAGCCAGTTTGCTTTCCCAGTGTAAGGAAATGCTCAGTTTGTTTGAAAAATGATTTTTTTTTTTCCCTGCTGTGAAGAATGTATTGACGCCATCAAACTGGGTCTGCTGAACAAATCATGGATCCAGGGGTGTGCCAAGGACTTGAATTACAAGAGAAAAGACACTCATTTGTTTCAGCTTTCTTTTAGAGCGACAGGGGCTATTCCCAATTCCTGTTTATCACCTTCAAAGAACTGTTAGAGAGGACAAGTGACTTTGCTACAAGTCTTGGTTTCCATGCTGTTTTGCTTCACTCTGTTTTGTTGTGTTTGCACTCTGTTTTGTTGTTAGTGTGGGTTTTCTTTAGATAAACTCTAGCATCTATGGCTCCACAGGCTGCTCATAGCAGCCTTCCAGTGTCTGAAGGAGGCCTATAGGGATGCTGGGGAGGGACCCTTCATTAGGGGCTGTAGTAATAGGACAAGTGGTAATGGGTTAAAACTTAAACAGGGGAAGTTTAGATTGGATATAAGGAAGAAGTTCTTTACTGTTAGGGTGGTGAGGCAGCAGAATGGGTTGCCCAGGGAAGTTGGAAATGCTCCATCCCTGGCAGCGTTCAAGGCCAGGCTGGACAAAGCCTTGGGTGATATGGTTTAGTGTGAGGTGTCCCTGCCCATGGCAGGGGGATTGGAACCAGATGATCTTGGGGTCCTTTCCAACCCTAATTGTTCTATGATTTTATGATTCTATATATCATTATTACTTCTAAGAAGACCATGCTGCCAGAACTCTCTGATCTGATTTTATATAACACCATGCAGCAACTTTACAAAATAACCCAAACCCCACAGGGTGTTCACAAAATTTTCCAGTCACACACTGCTTTCTCACTTCTATGCTGTCGTATCAGCCAGCCTCTCCACCTGCAGAGCAGGGTGTTTGGGCCTACACAGTGCTTTGCTACCACATCATCTGACTGAGAACCCCTCATTGTACCATAAATCCAGTGGTTATAAGTAGTATTTTAGAAAGGGAGAAGGGCAACCTCGAATTGCCAGAATCTGGCCATACCTAACTGCAGCTAAACAGCCAGCAGTTACCGTGGTTACAGACCACAGAGAAAAGGGTGCAGCTAGCCGGTGGAGCAAGGTCACCCCTTTAAATTTTCATGAAAGATCTGGAAAACAAAAGGCAAAACATTCCAACATAAAACCGTACTCAGCAAGGGCTGAGTTAAGGACTGGTGCCACTCTGATCATTTCCCAACAAAGTAACCTGATGCTTGTCAGGAGCATCACAGAACGAAAGGGAAAGGTCTGAACCAAAGATGAAGGAAATGTAATAGGGCTGTGTGACTAATGGATTACCCAGCCTAGTACTTGAATCAAAAGTTAAAATTAAGTTGTTCTGAACATATAAGAGTGAAGGGGACAGGCAAAACAGAAAAGCAAAATAAACCAGCATGCAGACAGAAAATGACTGTACTTTGAGTCTGATAAAGTGTTTGAGCTTTATCTCCTTCCCTTTAAATTTCAAGTTATTTACAAAACATGAATCACATAACAAAATGTTTCATTTTAAGTATTTCCAAAACATATGATCCTATTTTCCTCCCTTTTCAGCCAAATCAAGTTGTCCAAGTACAACAGTGTGTCCTTGAATCCATATTTTAAGGAAAACTTACTATCTACTAAAAGACAGGAGAATAAGTCAACATATAGCAGGCAAGAAAATGCAAAGCCATAAGGAAGCCAATTGTAGTGAGTTCATAACTCTTCTAAAATTCAGCACCTCCTCCATTTATTATATTAAGGTATCCCAGTCTAAGTCTCCTAATGTGCAGGTCAAAGAAAAATGTAAGTTTGATGGAACTACTTTGGCTAAATTATACTACATTAATCTAATTGCTCAATCTTAGTACAAAAGTACTGCTAAATAATTAGCAATACGCCAAAACAAATCTAAGCTAAATATTAAAACCAACCAAACAACCCAAACACCACAGTATATTTAAATTTTAAAAATCTATAACACTATAACAAAGAAAGAAGTACTAAGAAAGAAAGTCACATTTATCCCTCTATGCCTCTGGATTTCATACTTTGAAATGAGACCAATACAGTGAACAGGCCTCTGGGCCCTCAGCCATGTTGTATTTCACCTTGACAAATTTTTCTTCACCTGGAGAGACTAGTTAAGTTAGCCTTCCCAAAAACTTAGCAGTTCATAATATCATAACACTGATAGAGCCAGCTTCCCTAGGGGCAGGTAGTCTTCTGGAGAGGGAAGGAAAGGTTGAGATCAGTTAAGGCTTGAACACAGATTCCAACTAAGCAGCTCCCAAAGACAGAACATTGCTATCATGTGTGTCCAAAATGATTCTTTGGGTGCTTTTGAAGAATTTCTTATGACCAGTGCACACACACGGACATAAAACAACAACAGTAGCAGTAATAATAATAATCATATTAATAATAAATAGTGGTAGTAGTAGTAGTAATACCACCACAAAATCAAAACAGTAAATACATAAAACACTCCACTTTAATACCAAAGCCTTACAAGTTTAAAGATGAAATTGCAAAGGGAACTAAAAAGTCAGCCTCCTGTGTGTTAAGCGCTCCTGGATTTTGATCCTGCAGCAGTCCCGATTCCTCTTTGCACACTAGGAAATGTGCAAGGCCATCTGCTGGTAAGAAAAATAGCTCCATGTCTTGTGTTGCTCAGCACTCCTCAACAGACACCTGAATTGAGCATTAGATGAAGCATGAGTCAAGAAAATAGTCAAGGCTACCACTTTTTCCAACCAAAGAAAACGTTGCTGCAACCCAAGGAAGAGTACAAAGATGAACCACTGGCCTTACAGTGCTCACCAATACCAGCTCAGGGTGGTCAGACAACAATAAAACCCTCTCCAAACACATTGCTGTTTCTTGGTTTGTATTCACTATACAGGTAGGGAAAAAAAAAACCCAAACAGCTACAGTTATCAACTACATGAGGTATGACTACAAGTCATATGCACACACTAACCTGGTGTCTTCTCAAAGGTCTCTCAGAGCTCCCTCCCAAGACAAAAACACTCCACCGCAAAACGTGCAGTCATCACACCTCCGGGTTGGGGGCAGGAAAGAATGCAAACCACATGTGCTCAGTAGACGTTACCTATGTTAGCAGAAGATACTAGATAATCAGGGCAAGAAGCACATTGAGGTGTTAACGAACACAACCGATGCCTGCTGAGGGCACAGTCAGGTTGGGTTTGAGTTCAGTACAAAGCACAATGCCTCAGATGAGGAATTTGGAAACAACTGTTCTGAGCTTTCTGCTGCAGCAGGCAACCAGATTTGGACAACATCGCTCACAGTCCCTGCTCCACCCCTACTCGCCCGCAAATTTCCGCTAAAATCAACAGCCTCAGGTACACACTGATTTGGGTTTTCCCATAGGAATAAGAGATGTGAAAGACAGGCACTGCACCAGGAGAGGTGCCTCTTGTTCATCATGCTCCTTAGTGCCATTGGAAGGCAAAAATTTGGTTGTTGAAGGATACTCCAAAGGCAGCACCTCTAAAAATGTGTCAGCAGTACATTTCTGTTTATCCGGAAGTGGTTAAAGAGCCTGAAATAGTTAAAACAGCAGCTAGTTTTTTGATGATGCTATAAACCCAGCTTAGCTGTAGGGCAGCTAAGAGCCATACCAGCAGAAGATCTGAAAATGTGAGTCGGAAACCACTGAAAGATGGTGTTTAAAATGAAAATACCAGCTCAATTGCAACCATGGTCTTCCCAAGGCAAAGGCATGTCAAAACCTGAAAGATCAAAACACATACCAGTAACTGACATCATCCAGTCATTTCTAAGGCTATGAAGGCCAGACTACCACCGGCATTGCAAACCCCTGTAAGCATGCAGGAAAAACACAAGTGACTGGAAATAGCTGCAAACTACAAATCACAGGCTTGAGCAACAGAACAGCACAAGGCAGCATATTCTCCTGCAATGAATTATAACCTGCTCTGAATGGCTGCTCCACTCCTAGGGGTTCAGGACTCCCCTCCCTGAGCATGTCTTTCCCAATACTGAAAAAGTGGAGTTTCTGCCCTAAGTGGGGGTGCAACTGCTCTACCAGCAGCTGAAGAACATCAAACATCTTATGTCCAGCCCAGTGCCTATCGGCATTTTGCTTCATGACTTTACGACCATGTCTGGCATTCACAAGCTGCTGACTGGGTGCACCCGATCCCCACAGAGCCCGAAGACTTTAGATCCCTGTGGAGCACACGGTACCCACGACACCCAAAAGCCGCCGGCTTGCCCGTGCGCAGCTTTCAGAAGGGAGCTCAGCACAGAGAGCAGGGGCTGCCGCGGGATGAACTTCCAGTTCCACGCCTGAGGGTCACTCGGGGGAGCAGCTCGTGCACGGGGACTGCTCCTACGGCCATGGCAGGACAGCTCTGTCCGCTACCAACCGCTTCGAGCCCCTCCAGAGCCGGACCACCGTAGTGTTTGCAAAGGTGGGAGGAGTCGAGTGTGCGAGGGGCGGAGGCTGCCGACAACTGTGCCGGGAAGCGCTTTCGCATTGCCGGGTGTGGGACGATGGCCGGCGGCAGTAGCATGGCTCAGGGACTCCTTCCGCTGCTCCTTGTAAGTGCCTGCCCGAGGGGGTGAGCGGCACGGGCGGCGGGGAACTGGGCGGGCGGCGGGGACAGACCGGCTGGGCAGCTGCAGCCGGGCCGGGGGTTGCCTCCAGGAGCGCTGCCTGGAGCAGTGCCCGGAGTGCTGCCGGGCTGCTGAACGCCGGGAGCCCCGACAGTCGTTTGTGTCGAGATTTCAGCCGATTCCTCCTTTTCCTTTAAGAAACTCACCTTCATGTTCAGGCAGTTGTGATTTCACTGTCACTTCTTGGAGTGTCTGGGAAAGGGAAGTAGGCATTGTGGAAAGAGGCTGGAAGAGGAAGGGAAAGGGGATGGATGCAGGCGGGTATCGGGGACCCCGGTCGTGTGCCACAGCAGCGAGGGGACTCGACCGGAGGGGACTCGAGCGGACAGGAACAGGCAGCACTGGTTGCGTATCTGCCCGAGTAAAGTGCCACATGAGTTGAAGCCGACCTGCACTGCCCCTCAGGGGATCTGTAGCGAAGTGATCTGGTAAAACCGCAGAAAAGTAAATACCTGTGGCAGGGGCGTTTGAACCATACCGACGGTGACTCAGAAGAACCTAGAGAAATAGACCCAAGTCCAGTGGCATGAAACACCGCATTTACTGGAAGTGCTGGGGCAAGGCCTTATTTGCTTGCTTTAGTCATCCCATATGGATGGAGAGTATGAGTGTCTGCAGCTTCAGAGCATATCTGTCACCAGTAAACTTACTTTTGCAAATGATCACTTTAGAAGTGCTACCGTCGATGAGGAAGGTAAGGAAGTGTGTCAGTCTCTGCGACACAGGGACCTGCACTGGTACAGGTGCATCAGGCCAAAAGGGCTGTAGTGTCAGCAAGCTCCAGGCAGGAGATCCAGGAAGAGCCAAATGCACTGGCTCTGGCGAGCTGCCCTGTGGCAGCCCTGCTCCAAGAGCCCCGAGATGGGATATCTGAGAGTCCAAGGCATGGTAGCAGGATAAGGCAGGTCACAATAATCCCTGCTGCATAGCAGAGCCGTGACCTGCCTGGAAGTGTGGATGCAATATAAGGGCTTCCCCAGCCCCAATTCTCACCTGTTTCTGAGAGAAGTCACTGGAGTTCACATTCAAAATCTCTTCACAGTGTGGTTATGTTGTTAACAGTGCAGGTTTGCTTTGGGGTTTGTCAGGTTAAAATCAGGTGTTAAGATAAAAATTACTCAAATTCTGATCTGATTTACTATATAACAGGCAGTAAATTATTTAAAGTGTTTCAGAGGATTGCCTCTTCACAAAACACTAGAGCATAGTTAAATACAAAGAAGGATTTTAATTTGCTGAGGAGTGTGTACTATCCGTTTCGGTACAGGAGCAGCAAACAACCGGCAGAAATGTCAGTCTAGCTACAACAAGATAGTTTGTAGTATCTTGGAATTATCCAGAATAAAAATTAAGATAAAAAACTATTTTATGTTATCACACAGCTCTCAGAGAATAATTCCTATTCTTATTTTCTGCTTGTTCCCAAATGGCAGCACCCCTTAGAAAGACTGTAGCACTCCTGACATGCTCTCCATTTAAAACGAAAAACTGTGGTTGTTTTCTCTTTTTCTCATTAGCATGATGTTCCATTACTTCTAAATCAGTAAACTTGGGCAGCTTTTGACATAGTAGTTTGGTTATACCAGAACATCAGTTTGTTGGATGAGACCTCAGTTTTGCAATGAAGTAGCAGCAGTTGCAGGGACAGTCATGCAAAATAGCAATGGCCGATGTAGTTAGAAAACATCTAATCTTACTCTGTAAAGCTGCAAAACCACGTAGTGCTCAAAGACAGATTCTGAAAGGAACAGGCCATCTTGAGGAAGTGTTATATAAATGTTTCATAATTGTCCAGTATGCCTACAGAACAGCAGTTTTCTGGAAATATAGAAGACATACCTTTGAAAACAGGACTCCTACATTACTGTGCTGATCCTTCCTTCTCATTTCACAGACAACTAATGCATGCATTTAAAGGTATACATATAAATAGCCATGAAGTCATGGGGGGACCCAAGACTCAAGTGAAATGAATAAAGGCCTTGGTCCTGGAAATGTTTGTTTGCTCATGTTTCTATAGTCAACTGCCTTTATCTTCACTGAGCAAAGAGAAAGTGCTAACAAGAAAACTCTATTGTGCTACAAAAGAAAAGGGGGAAGAGCTGCCAAAATTCTATGCTGTCCAGCTCTTGTTCATCCTTAGTCACATCACCAAAGCAAGGTGGGAGCTGTTAATACTGCTCCAGCTCTCCCAAATTGCATAGTACTTAACGGGTATTTACTAGTACAGTACTCCTAAATAAAAAACCTAACCAAACCCCAAAACAAAACATAAACAATCAACAAAATGATCAACCATACAAGCCCCTCCTCCCAATATGCTGCTGTAATTTGCAGGTGGGTCAGCCAAGATCTGAAATAGCAGTGGACTGATTTTGAACAGCAACAATTTTAAGACACTGGACAGTAGCTGAGGCTTTTTGCTCTCACAGGCACATGCATCTCTCTTGAAACTTAAGTAGCTCAGGATGCTTCTAGTCAGGGGGGGAATACCATAAAAGATTTTGGAACAAAAACTACTATTTCTATTTGTTATTTTGGTGCTAATTACCACCTTCTGCCTTGGAAGCAGAAGTTACCAGAGTAAAAGAGCTAAGGTAGAGAATCCTCTTAACAGGCAGCAGGAAATTACTTACACTTTTAAAAAGCGTTTGAGAAAGCATTAACCTGTTAGGGTTAGTGCAAGGGAGACCAGTTACATAGAAAGCTGCATTAAAATGGAGCTAAGTCTAGCAACTGTTAGTCAAAAGTACCAGAAGAAAGTCAAAGTGCAGAAAATTAGTTCGTTTTTCTCAACTTCCACTACACAAAAAAAGAAAGAAAAAGCCCCTCTCCCCCAGCTTTTTTTAACACTCAGAAAGCCCCTGATGAGCTCATGCATATTGCCCCATGTAACAGATATGGAGTGGAAAACCAGGCCACCAAACTCTGAAGGCATTGGCCTTCTTATCCATAGGCATCTATGGATTAGAGATGGGAGAAGTCACTTGCCAACAATAAAATGTGTTGTAAAGACAACAGGAGAAAGCAGAGACAATTTTTCTCCCCCCAGGGTTAAAAGTTGTAAACTTTCACAAGTCTTGTATGCAAATAACATGTTCACACACCAGAGCTGAGATTACAAACCCATAATGAGATTTTTCAATTGAAGGAAATTGACCCTTTATGAAGAATACTCTGACATAGGAAGAATTGAAGGCCTGTGAATTCCAAAATCACACAAGTATTTGAAGAAACTAAAATTCCTGTCACTCTGCCCGGGAAAACAGATGAAAACAGATTTTATTAGTCTCCTTAGGGGCCTGTTGGTGAAAGAATTTTGGAGGACTCTGTAGGAGTGAAGGAGAGGTCTCTTAAGGCCCAGGCAATGCAAAAGGAGAGAAACAAGAAAATTTGGGCACATCGTAATTCTTATGGGTTCTGCTAAGCTTATATATATCCCTGATTGGTTTATTTTGTTCTCATTTACTGCTTAGTTCAGTCTAAGTTTTCAGTTTAATTATGACAACTATATTTTAGGTTAAGATGAGAAAGGTAGAAGAGAGCTCTTGTGAGTCATTTTAGTATGAAAACAGCTGCTGTTTGTACATGTTGTGAAAAAGCATCTATCACCCTGCATACGTAAAAGCCCCTGAAGTGCTTGCTTTCCACTACTGGCAGAGGAAGGGAAGCTGTTCAGTGGCAAAAAGGAAAATGGTTGAGATGCATGCAGAAAGTTAAATGACTGTTGACTTCTTTTTTCCTGTAAGACACACCAAAATTTTTATATAGTACCTGGGTTGCTTTTAGCCAATGTAGGTATTTGGTGCTGCTGAAAAGTCCAGTTCTGAGAAGTGATCCCTACTTCTTGTAAGTATACCAGGAAGTCCATCTCCATGAGCAACAACAAAGGGCTTCCATCAAAAAGTGTTGCATTTCTGTCCCCCTGCACTGTATCAGTGCAGCTCATTTATATAAAGGTGCAAGCAGGTGGTGAAGAGATATGTTTGCATCATGAAGGCTATGTCTTTGCACTTACTGTGATTGCAGGCGCTCAGTAAGCACATCCCCCCAAAATCAGCTAAGTTTTACTGATGTTAGTCATTTAGAAAGATGTTTCCTTCTTTCATTATATCACATTTTCTGCATGACTCTGGATGTTTGCTTGCTTTGTGCATGCTCTGTGCTTTGCAAGTGTCCTTCAATTTCTCTGGTGCACCCAGGTGGTGTCTGTGGGTATGTTGTGATAATCTTCACTCTCCCTTTTCTCTTTGCTGTTGCCCAGGGTTCTTCTCCCCTGACCCTCCTGCAAAAGATTTGACTTCTCTGTTCCAAAAGCGGAGATTTGGGTACTGAAAGCAGGATGCGGGGTGTCCTGTGGGTGCAGAGCATTGCCAGGTGTGGCTTTGTAGGCAGGTGAAGCATTTTAGTAATTATCTTTTAATCAACTTTCTACCCCAGTTTTTAGTGAGGTGTTTCTCCAAGGCAAAAGGAAACAAATCACACTACTTTTACATGCCCATTTAACAGTTTCTATTAAGGCCTTACATTAACTTTGCCCTTTTAGCATCATTTCCCTGGGATTCCAAGAAAAGCACCCTCAAAGCTTTGGCAGGAAGAGAATCAGCACTGAATGGGGGAAGTGACAGGCTGAGCATCCATACCCACAGCTTCTCAAGTGCTATACTGCTTTATAGCAGCTTCTCCTCCAGGTGCAAAGAAAGTCTTCTTCATTTTAGCCTAGTAATTAACATTAAATACATTTTAAAACAGGTGGCTGCTAAGGAAAAAAAAATGCTTTTCATCTTCTCATTTCTGAATAGATCAGGGGATCAAAAGAAGTGGCTACATGTGGAAGTCAGCAGACAGTGGTCATACTGGTAACTTCACTTAATTAGCCATAGATAACACTTCCTTCACTTGAGAGCCCAGTTTGAAGTCCAAACCCGTTCTCAGTAATTTAACATTTAAGACAATTAGAGTTTTCTGCCTCTAACTAAAGTTACGGTTGGCATCCAAGCGGTTTCATGCAAAATAATGAAGATTGAGTTAATCAGCCATTAAACATCACCAGATTCAAAGAGAAATCTTTGAATGTGCATGTCCCTTATTGTTGGCAATAACAGATATGGTCAAATTTGTATTAAGCTGCAATTCAAAAATGTTCAAAGATAACCAACCATTCAGATTAACCTCTCTCAAATAGCCAAGACAAGATGAAAAATAAATTAGTCCAGTCAAAGTTTTGCTGATTAAAAATGTGAGTGAATCTGTGATCAGTGGGATTTCTAGTCCATGCAGTGCACCATTGGTATAAGGATTTGGAAACTGTACTGCACCTCATTCCCCTCTAATCTGCTTTGCAAAAAAATGTACCCTGCCACCCCTCTCCTTCACAGCATGGGTTGTTTTGCTGTTTTGCCAGGACGGTAGCATGGCTCTGTTTCTTCCCAGGCATCATTTCCCTCCCTCCTTCAGTATCACTCCCAGTGTGTATCTGAGTCTTTTGTAAAATACGAAACATTTTTCCATTCAATTAAAGAGGAGCAATAACAGTGAATGTAGAGCTCATCTTAGATGTTAAGACTTCAAACTCTTCAAGTCAAGGACTGCTTTGAACTATAATTAAGCATATGATCATCTGTTATAACAACACCCATGTATGGGCTTGTTCTTAAGCATTAATGTTCAATCAGTAGCTGTAGTGGGAGTGTTCATAGCATTAAATCTGTGTCCTTATTGTCCATTATCTCTTCTGGAGTAATGAATACCTTTAATAAAAGGGTGATTATCATCAATATGTTTAGCAATAGAGTAATGGTACTGATGTAACAGTGCCAGTATTAAAACACACCTGTGGTCTTTGATAGACTTTTTTATGTAACTTGTTGTTCTTCTCTCCCAGGTGGTGGCCTTAATTATTGAAACACAGTGCAAAAATCAGACTGAAGCTACAATGCGTATAACATACAATCAATTAATTAAAAAGAAGATAATTGCTAAGAGGGAAATTAATTGTAACTGGGATGAATACATTGTAGGTGTTCAGTGTTGCAAGAAATGTGAACGTGGTGAGTATCATTATAAGACTGTTGAAAAGTCATTAAGAGTGGAAAAACAGCATGCACAATTGCTTTCTGCCAGGATAGCTAAGCGGCATGCTATGGTTTTCTGGAGGTAATGCTCCATTCTAGCTGTATCTTTCCCTACTAGAGGGCATGAGACGCTTCAAAAGTATTTCTTGAGCTGAGTGAACCAGTAACTTTTTACTACAGATGATAGTTCTCACAAAACATGCTTGTCACAAAAGAGCAAAGAATTACATACACATATGTAAGAGAGGTTAAAAAATTGCAAGCATGGGCTTTTGCCTACAAGACCCATACATTCATGGGGTTTCCAATTTCATATATATAATTTTGTTTGATATGTCCTAAATTGGAGGGAGAAGGAGGATGATCAGATCTTGTGTATGCTACATTCCTGAAGAGCATAAACATATGCATAAAGAATATAGATTCTGTCCATATTTGTAAATCAGAAAGTATTAGGGATTAGAAAGAAAGGCTGACATAGGTCTTAAAGCTAATGGCTTCTGTCCAAAAATATTGCACATCCTAATTCTTGGTTTTCTCTCTACAGGTTTTGTTAAAAATGTCAGCTGCCCAACAGATACTAGCAAACACTGTGTTCCATGTGAAAATGGAAAGGAGTACATAGATCATGTCAATGATCTGGCCAAGTGTTTGAGATGCGCTTCATGTGACAGCATATTTGGTATGTCTATAGAAATAGCTACTGTAGCAATGCTCTTCCTTGATACAGCATTTGACTGAAAAATTTCCACAGCCCATGCGTAGTGGATAGCAAGCAGGTGTTTGAGTGTTTTAGTATTAGTACATGCAGGAATTCATGTTTAATTCGTAAGTTTATTCTCCAGTTCCCTTTCACCAAGCACAAAGTTGCAAAAAGAACAAGCTATGTTGGTCCATTTTTTTCTCATTATATGTGCCTTTGCTCACACCAAAGTAGACCCTATACAAACTGGTTAGAATTATGGAAGAAAAGTTCTCACTCTTCTTTTTCCTTTATTTAAAAGAAGAGGGGTGTTGTAAAAGCAGGGGTGGAAGATTTCCCAATGGTTTCCTCCATAGTCATTTATGTAATTATAATATTATTTCAAATTGCTGGAGCTAATAGAGTGATGACTTTTATAAGCTCAAGATGCTGTGTGGGATATAGGTTCAAATTAGGAGACTATGAGGCATGCCTTACTGGGTTAGACCAGTGGTCCATCTACCCCAGTATTCTGGGTTCAGCAGATGCTATTCTCAGAAAACATGAAGAAACCTGTACACTTTCTGAGGTCTATTCCCCACTAAGTCTACTAGCATCCACAGCTGTGGGAAATAACATTAGAAGGTCCATCCCTACCTAGTCATTTTAGAATCTATCTCTGAACAATTTGTGCATGAACCTGTTAGGGGGCACCAGGTTCCAGAAATTCATGACCTGTTTCATAAATATACACCATACTTTTTTTTTTTCTTTCTTTTTTTTTCAGTTGATTAACCTGATCTCCTACCAGTTCTACCAACTGTCCTGTAGTTCTACTGTACTTGGATTTAGGGAATGCTGGTTCTGCATTCCTCATATTGAAAATCAAGTTTTGTGACTGGAGAGGTAGCTCTTTTCATTAGCTACTATAATAAGCGTTTCTAGATGGGTAATTAAATTGAGTACAGCAGAGCAATTTGATGTTTTGAACATAGCCACAAAGGAAACTATTTGTTAAACTGAAGGGGAAATAAAAAGTGTGACTAATGGGATTACTAGTCATATAATGCCACGGACAACAATGTAGTAGAAGAGAAGTCAGTAGAAAACACCAGGCAGGAGGAAAACTGCCACTGAAGTTCCGTGAGAACCCTTCTTAGGATTGTTCATGTTTGAGATTTTCATGAATAGCTTCAGCACTGGTTTTACAGTAGAGGTTCATCAAATTTGAAAGATAACCTGGTGTCCTGCTACAGCAGGGCACTGATTATGACAATTCAAAACTTCACTTCTATTCCTATATGACTATGAAATCAGCTTTCCTACTACAATAATATTTAATGCAGAAAAAATGTTTCATAGATGGAGATAGCTACACTGATGGTAGGAGAAAAAAAACACATTTCTTTTGATACTGAAGTAGGGAATATGCTAGTTAAAGAGAATAGAATTCCTCACACACCTTGGAGGTCCTCAAGAAGAGATAAAACTTCTTGTCTGCCAGGGAGAGTAAAGAACCTGTCTCTGGCATCAAGAAGGGAGATGGGCTGTGTGATCTGAGTTTCATTCTGGCTTTACTCTTCTGGATGGGAAAAAGCAGCTGACAGCATTTGGCAGCGCAAGATGTGTCCTCTTCTAGGAAGTACTTTATCCTGTGATCAGCTTTTTGAGCTCTTGGCCAGCAGAGGTCTCTTTGCCATCTTCGTATTTCCAGCTATGCTGTTCTTGCAATTAAGCTTCACTTGTGCTAGCAGTGATAGACCTAAAGTCATCTGAGTGTGAGGACAAGAACTTGTGAGCAGAGGCCTGCTCTTAAGACCTGCTTTTTCAAACTAACAAACTTTAAGAAATATATTTTAGGTTTGGAGGTTGAAAAGAACTGTACCCAGGCAGAGAACACAAAATGCACCTGTGCAAAGAACCATTTTTGCAGTTCTGAACCATGTAGGCATTGCGATCCTTGTACCATGTAAGTTTATGCCTTCATCATTTCATATAAAATTACTAATGTTCTATGTTGTCACACTTTTTCCTAGCCAGTTGAAAGACAGAGGATAAATCAACATATAAACTGAGGGAAGACATTAGTTTCTCTCTGCACTTAGCTTGTTGAGTTGATTTAGCTCACTCAGCTTGTGTCCATGCAGGCTTTCCAAAGGCATGCAGAACTTGTGTACATCCACCAAGTCTGTATATATTTCTTAAAAAATGTAACAAAGTTTTTCAGCTTTTCTGTTGTCTTTGTGTGATCTACTGTTGTTACATCTAGAAAATAATTTCCACACCTTTTTCCCCTCCCATACCTTTCCATGCCATTTTCATACCTATTAAATTCCAAGCTCAAAAAAACTTCACATATGAAATATTTAGCTGATAAGAAGTGTTAGAAGATTTTGATTTGCTCTCTTGAGTGTTGATGAACAGAGATACAAATCCCATGATAATTCTTCTTCATGTCTTCTGCAGATGTGAAAGTGGTGTAATTGAAAAACAATGTACTTCAACTTCAGACACTGTGTGCGGAATGAAAGGTACCATTTTAAAACTTACCATAGTCTAGCATCTGTTCTGAGAGCTGTATTTTGAATTGTACTGTTTTACACAATGGCTCCTAGCAATTCCTGAAAGCTAAGAGCTCATATCTGCTGGATCCTATACTGACCTGTGAAGCATGATTGCTCTTTTCCCTTGATCACTGTACAGATGCAGGAGCGATTACTCCTTTTCAGGGGTGGCTCATGATAGATAAGACTTAAACAAAGAAGTAGCTTCTGCCATTAGGAATCAACAGAAAGGCTTTTATAATCTGAGACAATCTTGTTTAAAGTTTAGAGAATGTTGCTGTACTGCATTTCTTGACTTAACTCTCAGGTAATGTTTCCAATGTTCCAGCACAAACAGGAGCACCATGGTGGGCCATAGTTTTGGGAGTTTTGTTACTACTTCTAGCAGCTGGAGGAATAATGTGTAAGTGATTTCCTAGTCCTTATATCTATCATACTCTGAATAAGATATTCAACTGCTTACTCAGATGTAGTTTTATGTTCTTGGCATCCAGAGGAGAGATATACTCTGTCCTGGATTTTAAAAATGCTTATTTGTTTCAGACTGCATAAGACGAAAGTGGTTTAATAAAAGGAAAAGGCTCCATGAATTCCCCCAACCATACATTTCTGATGTAAGTATTGTTGCTTAGATCACAAAAACCAGCTTCATGCAAGAAACTCTGTTCCATTTAAATTACAGTGGAATTCCACAAACATGCACATTCCTCTCTCTCATGACATTTTTGAAGTGAATTTTTCCATGAGGACTCTTTTGGAGAAGTAAGAGAAACACTGGATTATTTCTGCAGGATTTGTTAACATACTCCCTATGTACATGACCAAGGTCAAAACTTCACAAATCATCAGGCCTCCAGTGCCCCAGGTTACCTGTTGCAGTGCATACTTTTAGGCAATAGTGATTGTGAGGTGATTCCTCAACCTCACCCAGGTCAGAAGAAGTCTGTCTATCCAATCTCATTCCCTCACCCCTCAAACAGGGGAATCATGGAGAAAATGAAAAGAAAAATACAAAAATCACGTCACGAAATGTGTTTATCCTCTCATAAAAGATCAATGTTTTACAAAACTTGTTTCTACTCATTGCTCTCTTGTTTCTCTTTTCAGGAGATAGCACTTCTCAGACGAGGTAAGAGACAAGTAATTTCTCAAAATTCAGTAGAAGAAGAAAAGTAGAGACATGCAAATACTCCACTGAGAAAAAGGGTATTTTTGTGTAGACTTTGCTGCTGACTGGAACTGTCATTCTAGTGCAACAGTGAACACTTTGTAAAGAAATGTCAGTTCATATTGTGCTTATTCAAGCATTTAGCTGGTATCATGAAAGTTTCGCCTCAGGAGAAATTTCTGTTGTAGAGGAAGCAATCGCAATTACTATTTGACAACAGGTGAAATTCTGTTCTGCACTGGATACAGACACTAGGAGGCAGAATTTCTAAAATCATGGATAATTATAATGGAGTAATCCCACATGCAGAGGTGGGAATCACAGAAACACAAACCTGCCTTATGTTCAAGGGCAAATCCACACTAGCAACACACAGTAGGAAAAGAACATAAGCTCCAAGGCTGTATCACAACAAAAAACCTGTCCTGTTCCAGGCCCTTTCCCAACACTCTTTTGATGAAAAGAAGTACATGAAGGATGACCAGACTTTAATGATAGAGAAGGACAGGATATCTTACAGAGGAAACAGATTCTCTTTCAAGTGGTAGGAAGCAATGAGTTACCTAGCATTTGGTAGGAACGTGTAAAAGCTATATATTGTAAAAAAATCACATCTAAAATAGTCTGGGTCATGAATACCTGAAACTGCATTTGTTTTGGATATAAAAATGATCAGTTCTTAGCGCAGGTGATAAAAAACAGTGAGATATAAGTTACCACAGTATTAATTTCCTTTTATGCTTTTAGATGTTGATTTGAGCATCTATGTTGTTCATATTGTGGAGGAGATGACATATGATGAAGCACTGAAATTTGTTCGTTGTCACAAAGTACCACAAACTAAAATAGATGAGATTATTCGTGATAACATTGATACATCTGAGCGGAAGATCCAGCTTTTTCAAGTCTGGCTTCAAAGACATGGAATGAATGGAGCCTATGAAACCCTGATAAGAAGCCTGAGAAACCTTAAGATGCGTGCTGTAGCTGATAGAATTGAGAGAAAACTACAGGCAGCTGTTTCCAACTGAGTAAAGGGGGAGAATTGTACAATGATGACACTCAGCAAAGCAGCATAGGGAGCACTCAGGAAGGTAGAAACTTGTGGCATTTCACGACACAGACTCAAGTTGATGTAGAGACTCAAATCCCACTTTATTACAACTAAGCCCTTTTTATCCCCTTGTTCAGTATTTTCCCAACCTGCACATACATACAACATTCAATCTCATTGGCCCCTGTAAAACTCTCCAGGTAAATAGTCCAATCACAGTGTTGCAGACCCTCTCACAGCCCACACATCCTCTGGCTTTACACATCCCAACTCATTGCCCCAGGGCTTGTCAAACCACCAAGACCTCAGATCTCATTCCCAAACTGTTCTTCATGCAAATCTCATCACCTTCACTCCCCACATCCAGGTATAGGAAGAAGAAATAATGATATGGTATGCCCCTGTGTTACCTAAGTGATGTAGTGTTTTACTTACATGAAACTTATGGAATGTTGCGTTTTTCAAAGTGAAATCTCTGGTGTTAAGATTCTATGAAATATACCATGAAGAATACTTGAACAACAACAACAACAGCAAATGATCTAATACACACCTGATGAATTTTGTATAGTGTTGAATTACAAAGGTGTTGCTGGGTAATTAAATTCTAGGCTACTGTAAATGGAATTTCTCCCTTGTATAAAAGCACCTCTGTGTGTGTGTATACAGAGCTTTGTTTATGTGTGTGTATTTATATGTATACATGTGTGCAAGTTTTCCATATAAAAACATGCAGTGCTAAGTAAAAGTTATGTCCCTTATGCTCTGCAATGATTGCAAGCCTTTTCTAATGCTAAAAACCTGCAAAGAAGAGGAGCTGAAGCAGCACAGCAACACAATGGTGCTTGGAAGGCAACCTGCAGAAGCTACAAGGACTCCATAAGCAAATGTGCCACACTAGCTCTTCTAATGCAGGAACTGATACAATGAAAACATCTTTGTCATTAAATAAAAAATCCACATAGTGCGTGTCTTCCATCCTTCCTTCTTATCATGCACGCTACAGATGTCATTTTTAAGTTTTCTTTTACTCGGGTTAGTAAATCACAGAGACTCCAGAAAAAACTCACCTCACCTCTCTTCCATTATACAGGGCTTTGCTCCCACGTACAAAGATCCAGCAGCCCTGGCTGCTTTGCAGCAAGGCCTTTTTCAATCACACACCCATTTATGCAAAATCTTACAAAGCTTTTCAACAGCAGAGGAGACTTTGGTAGGAAGGCTGAATTTCTTCAGGTCATGCAGAGAGCAGGTGTTCTTTCTTCTTTAGCTCCAGCATCAGTTCCATAGATTGAGAGAATCTCCAGCTGAGTCAAGACTCAGACAAAACATGAAGGGGCTGCCTGGGCTTGCTCCCAAGTGCCAGCCAGAGTGTGCTCCTGCTGGATAGAGTCCAAGCATGGGCACCAGTCCCCGGGGTCTGGGAGGGGGAGGGCAGGTCTGGCGGCAGGGTGCTGGGCACTGGCAGTCAACCCCTGGGCAATGCAGGGTGCCCACAGCCATGAGGCATCACTCCAAGAGGTCATGTTCCTGGGAGTGAGGTGCCTCGGAGGGCAGTGTGTGCGCCTTAACACCAGCTGGAAATCTGTGTGTGGCATTGAGTAGGAGCCTGGAAGGAAAAGCAGGCCTTCAATTAGCTTCA
The DNA here is from genome assembly GCF_012275295.1 of Melopsittacus undulatus. Taxonomy (NCBI): domain Eukaryota; kingdom Metazoa; phylum Chordata; class Aves; order Psittaciformes; family Psittaculidae; genus Melopsittacus; species Melopsittacus undulatus. The sequence goes on from NC_047530.1 coordinate 93,694,731, forward strand.
AAATCTTTAAGCCTTTCATAGGCTTGACCAGAGCTCTGAAGGGCACAGGGCATGCTTTGTTGCCAAGCTCAGACCCAGTTTAAGTTGTACAGCTCTTCCACAGGTCTCAAGCACCACGCAGAAACTAAGCATTCAGAAAAATGTTCCATCCTGCTTTGGAGCCTCTTGCCTCTAACCTTCCTCAGTGTCTAATCAATCAGCTTGCCACTACCATACTGCCAAAATCCTCACGCTGAGCTGCTTTACAAAGGAAATCCGTCAGGCTGCTACAGCTGGATACTTTAATAGCCATGCACCAGACCTGCGCACCGATGAACAGACTAAGGCATAGTACTGCATAAATTACTTGTGTCTGTTCTGTGTACAGATCTGACATACTGCAACAGTGTGCTGCTCATTGCCGTGTTCTGGCCAGGCTTTACATATGTAAGAGAATAAAATGTCTACCTTTCAGAAAAGCAGCATGGCAGTTGTGTAGGCTCTGCCATCTTTCCTAGCTTGCAGTTCAGTAGAAGCACAGCCAAGACAGGAAGGAAGCAAAGCTCCATGCTCTCACATGCCCTGATAGACAGGCCTGTGCCATGTCCCACCCAGGAAGGCATAAATGTAGCTTAAAGGTATGTTATGTTGGCTGGTGCTTGGCTTGACCTTTGGCTTTTCATATCTTCTGGCTTCATCTCTCAGAGTGAGGCACCTGGCCACCAGAAACTGAGGTTACCCACCTCTCAGGGCTTCAGTGGGTCAATTTATAGAACTGATCTGAACTAGGCAGATCTTAAAACAGAGGTACCAAACCTCATAAATTTGTGGCAGTGAAAACGATGAAACATTCTTCTTTCATCACACTGGAATTGCCCAACCTCAGTATAATGAGGAGGGTTGAAAAAGAAAGTCCTTGAGTCATATTCTACTTCTGCAAGAGCTGCAAGGCTGAACCCAGACTGCCGTTAACTCTAGTGGTTAGCAATGCATCACAATTTTTTTCTCAACTGGAACACTGTGCATCAAATAACAGAATTGATTCTATTGGGCAGCTGGTTTTCCAAAGGAGTGGGTGGATGTCTACATTGAAGGTAACAGTGCAGCGTAGAGCCATCTGATCAAATTTAAAGTACCTGGACCTGGGATCAAAACTGACCTAATTCTGCCAGCCCATAGAAATACACCCAGCTTTCCACTGCCTCCTGCTTCTGACCCCATTTTCAAACCAGGGCTTATGGGCGGAACAAAAAAAAAACCCAAACAATACACAAAGAAAAATCCAAACAAACAAAAAAAAAGAACTAAAAACACCACAAGACTCTCCTGATTTACGGTAACCCAGCATCAGAAAAGCAAGTGGAAACAGAAACTTGCCCAGGGAATGACTTGGCACACTTTTAAGAGCAGATTACCAGCGGAAGCTCTTGGGCAGCCAAAGATTTGCAAGAACACTTGCATTTGTTATTTAAATAGCAAACCCAGAGCAATTGTTATTTAAAAACAACAACAGAAGAACAGGAACACAGAAATGAAAGGCTAGGAGGATGATGTTACCTCAGTCCTGAGAATCGAAAGTAACCACAGGAGCCAGGGTGTGTTCAGAAATTCCACAAGCTGTTTTGCTGCTCACCCGCACTGCAAACTGCAGAGTAACTTCTGTTGCCCCGCAAGTAAACCAAACACCTGCAAGAAGACAGAAACAGGGTTATTATTATTGCAGTGTGGCACCAGGAGGAAGCAAAAGCAGCTCAAGACAGCTCTGTGATACAGGATTGCTGCAACATGAAATAACTGATTTTTAAAGTCATCTTGCAGGCTGCCAGTTCTTCAGAACACATGGCTGAGGAATGAAGTGCTGAGTACAGAGTCTGAAATGTTTCTGTACATGACAAGCATATTAAAGCATGAGATAGCCGTAGGCATATTTCCTATACGGAGGAGAGGAAAGGAAAACAATACAAACTAATTTGTGAGAAGAATAAAACTGTATTGGGAAAAGCCTCGGAGTTATTTTTTCTGAGGGAAGATAAAACCCCAAAACTCACATTCCTGTCTTACTGTTTGTCGATACTTTGATTTTGGACTTGAAAGGGAAACTCACATTCCTGCTATCCCACTGATAACAAGAAGAAAAGCGCCTACCATATTTACTGAGTCTCTAGTACAGTCACTAGCTGTGCTTGAGAATTACAAGGGATGTGGGAACAATCACAAACGTACAGTCAGTGTTTTCTGGATAGCTATCCAGCAGTTTTAGTTCAAGTTCCTTTCCAAACTGAAAGCCCGACTTTTAAGGCAGACAGAATGCTAGAGGGCCCTTTTCCATAGTGTGGCAGGATGGCCATGATCTGGGGTGATCTCAAAGGGTTTTGAGGTTTAAGGTTTGTCTCTAAGACACGAGGACACCACCTATTCCTGTACTTTGGGACACAAGGGGCATAAGTGCCCTGACAGTGCCCTCTCTTTAATCCAAGAATGGATAGTGGTCATTAAATAATTCATAGGATGATAGAATGGTTAGTATTGGAAGGTACCTTAAAGATCATCTAGTTCCAAACCCCCTGCCATGGATGGGGACACCTTTCACTAGACCAGGTTGCTCAAAGCCCAATTCAGCCTGGACTTGAGCATCGGCAGGGGTGGGACATCTACACTTCTCCAAGAAACCTGTTCCAGTGTCCCACCACCCTCACAGTGAAGAGCTCTTTGTTAATGTCTAATCTATTTCAGTTTAAAAATATTCACCCTTGTCCTATCACTACTTGCTCTTGTAAAAAGTCCTTCTCAACCAACACTTCAGTTCTTCTCCTCAGGGCTACTCTCAATACAGTCTCCCCCAGCCTGTAGTTGTGCTTGGGATTGCCCCACGTTCAGGATCTTGCACTTGGCTTGGTTGAACTTCATGAGGCTGGCATAGGCCCAACCCTCCAATTGTGTCAAAGTTCCTCTGAATGGCATACCTTCTCTTCCAGTGTTTCGACCACACCACACAGTTTGGTGCTGGTAAACTTGCTGGGGATGCACTCAATCCCACTGTCCATGTAACCAACAAAGATGTTAAACAGCACCTGTCTAAACAAATCAAATCCCAAGGAACACTGCTTACCACTCTTCTCCACTTGGACATTGAGACAGTAACCACAACTTTCTGCGTGCAGCCATCCAGCCAATTCCTTATGCACTGAGTGGTCCATTCAGTGTTTTTGAACCTCTCAATGAAATCTCATCAGCTTTAAATTCCTTTAAACTTGTCTAAACTATAACCCACTGCGCTGGCGAGGGGCGGTGGTTGTGTCCGGGGGAGAAGGGAGGCAACAGCCAGCGCCTTCCTGGCGCTCCTAGAAGGCACAGATCCAGCTGCTGGCAGACCCGTTCCCTGCCTCTGCTCAGCAGGTGGCAGCCTCTGTCCGTGCAGTCCCGCGCGTGTCTTCTGCTGGTGCCCTCGCACTCCCCGGGGCTGGCTTGGCAGGCATGGACAGCTCGCGGGAGCTCCCTTCCCGTCTGCTTCCCCGCCTCTCCGGCTGGCTGCTCTCTGGGGGATGGATTATTCTCAGAGGGTAAGGACATGTTACATATGAGCTCGCACACAAAGAGAGCAGCACACTGGCTATGACAAGAGCACAAAGCCTTGTCCTGCTATTGCTGAGCCTGCCGTCAGGCTGAGCCAGTTCCAGTGCTGCTTTTACATGTGATCCCTCAAGTCATGTTCCACAAGACTTAACATTACACCTACAATGTCATAAAACATTGTGTGACAGCTTCTGAACACTTCTCAGATTTGAGGATGAGCACAGCCTGACCCCCTTCAACTAGCGCCAAGATTAAGCAGCTCAGGAAGTCCCACACTATAGAGCAGCTGATGACTTGGCATCACCAGTTTTAAGTTTTGTAACACATGGAAAAAACTGTGTCATAACAACACATCCAGGCTGCAAACTGGACACTAAAATCTGGAATTGGCACTGTTACCGAGGTATGTGCAACATTACCTGTGCCAACATGAATATGCATTGCAGTGAAGTCAGTTATGAATGTTCACATAAAACAGTTGAGAGACATGCACATAGTTGGTACTTACACAGCTGTCCAGATACCAAAGGTAGGTATTAACAGTGGCCAAGAAATCCTACAAAAGACTAGGCTTTTACCTAGTGTCCAGAAATTGTGCGTTCCTAAATTTGGCCCTCTGAAGGGTATAATCCACCATAATCAAGTGAAAAAGCAACTGGTGAAGATGGGGGAGGAGAAGGTGTGGGTGGTGACAGTTTAGAGGCTTTCTGGAGGAACTGGCTTATGATTTACTCTTAATTGCTACAACATGCTATTGTAAATGTCTTGTTTTCTTTCTCTTCCAGGCTTGTAAGTTAACATATAATTTTAAATAACTTTAACTATAATTTTAAATGACTATACATTAAATGCAGTTTTTACTTCTGTTCTAGCTATAGAAATGTTGGGAATGACCACCTCAGGAAGCTTGCTACCAAGACTTTTTTTTTTTTTTTAATCCTACAAAATTTATGGCTGTTGCTTCCATCAGAAAAACTGGAATGAGTATGAATGCTTGAAAATATATAATCCTCTACCATGAGACATCAGAGCTTCAAAGTACACCATGTTTCATGCTTTTTGTAAGCTCTGGTTTTGTATCTTTAACAAACAGCAAATCAGCAACTAGCTGTCCAAGGTACAAAGCTGCTTAACTGACATGTCTTTCCTAAGAAATTTATCTTATTATATGAACTTTATTCAGATTTAACTACAGCACTCAAAAGCCTTGCCCTGACATCAGGCACAGTGGTGTAAGGAACTTCCAAAGAGCGTCCATGAAGAGCCTATGAGGAAAGTAATAAACAATATTACTCAGTGCAATTTAAATAATAATAAAAGGCTACATGGGCAGGTGTTCTTAGGTACCCTTTAGGTGAGCCTAAACCCTAACCCTTTAGGGAGCCCGGTATCAGTGGTTATACACACTAATAAGTACTTCCAAGGAGATTCCTGCACTCTGGCAACACTGCAAGGTACTTGGGTCTCAAGCCTATGCACTGAGTTACATTTACCTGGTGACCCAGAGAATATACACTACAGGGGAGAACCAAGGAGATACATAGAAAATTTGTGGGGTTATTTGTCCTCTCATCATTGCTTTAAAACTGTAAGACCTACTGTCAGTGCAAATTTTTAGGCTTTCTTTTTCTTTGTAAATGAAAACAGATGAGTAAATTCATGAGCTGGAATTTGGGAGCTGGACACAAGATAAAAGCTCTGTTCTGTGCAGGGGCTGCATTTGAACAGTCTTTCAGAGACCAGCTTCCTCCTCCCTCCTCCAAAGGCATTCCTACATATATCACAATAAAAATGCAAACATCATCCAGGAAATTCATTCAACATCCCCTAACTCATCCAAGTCCAAAGGAACTACTAACAGAACATGCAAAAACATTACTCAGAAAGAAATACTGTTTTTCTACTTTCTTCTCTCAGCTGTGGACCTATTCCAAAGATAGTCATGTATTCTTTTTTTACTTAAATGGAGGAAATAGTTCTTCCAAATGTGATTGAAAATATTGTTGGTGAAATTAAACCAGTACATTACGTTTGGACAGCAACCAGGTCCAGAAAATTTTAGCAAAGGAAGTGTTAGAAGCATAAGTAGTTTGAAATACAACTTCAAGTGAAATCCTACTTTGCTTGGATTCAAGTTAGCAACAGGGATCAAAGAGGCAAACTACCCCAGTTCTAGAAAGCAAGATTTTTTTTCTTTTCAAGGCTCTAATCTGTCATCAGCTTATACTCACTATTTAACAAATCTGGGCAGACACTGTTAGTATAGGTAAGTCTATAGGGGACTCAATGACAGAGCCAAAAAAGCAAAGCAGACTTTTTAAATCTAAAACTACTAGAAGAGCCTTCTTGGAACTAAAGGCATAACTTAAAATGGGATGATGCCTATCTCTTTGGTACGTTGCCACACTATCAAACACTGAAATGCAAGTCAGATGTTCCTTCTTCTTCTTCTTCTACTCTAACCCCATAGTAACAGGCACAGTAGATGTTAATATTCACATGAGATGTGACAGAACCTGGCTGGAATCCCCTTCTCCACTCTGGAACAGAAAATTGCATGCAAGTGTCCCACCTCCCGGAAGTCTAAGTCTGGGCTGTTTGAGGACATCTCTTTCCTGATCACACTTGTTGCAGCTGTTTCAGTATGTATAATTGAATATTCATTGCTGTGAAAGTTTGAAATTGATTCCCTCTGTTCAGGGAATGCCTAAACTATTAGGTTATTCACATGATTTTCCTGCATGACGTCCTAATTTTCCTGCACAACATCCTCATCTCTAAATTGGAGAGACATCAACTTGATAGGAGAACCACTCAGTGGATAAGGAACTGACTGGATGGCTGCACTCAAAGAGCTGTGGTCAGTGGCTCAATGTCCAGCTGGAGACCAGTAACAAGTGGTGTTCCTCAGGGATTGGTGTTGGGACCGGTCTTGTTCAACATCTTTGTTGGTTATATGCACAGTGGGATTGAGTGCACCCTCAGCAAGTTTGCGGATGACACCAAGCTGTGTGGTTCGGTTGATAGGACGGAGGGAAAGAATGTCATCCAGAGGGACCTTGACATGCTTGTGAGGTAGGCTGATGCCAACCTCATGAAGTTTAACCATGACAAGTGCAAGGTCCTACACCTGGGTTGGGCACAGCTACGGGTTGGGCACAGCTACAGTTTGGGCAGAGAAGAGATTCAGGGCAGCCCTGAGGAAGACTTGGGGGTGTTGTTCGATGAGAAAATGAACATGAGCCGGCTCCAGTGTGTGCTTGCAGCTCAGAAAGCCAACTGTATTCTGGGCTGCATCAAAAGCAGCGTGACCAGCAGGTCGAAGGAGGTGATCCTGCCCCTCTACTCTGCTCTCGTGAGACCTCACTTGGAGTATTGTGTGCAGTTCTGGTGTCCTCAACATAAAAACCACATGGAACTGTTGGAACAAGTCTAGAGGAGGGCCACAAGGATGATGAGGGGACTGGAGTACCTCCCATATGAAGACAGGCTGAGAAAGTTGGGGCTGTTCAGCCTGGAGAAGAGAAGGCTGCATGGAGACCTCATAGCAGCCTTCCAGTACCTGAAGGGGGCCTACAGGGATGCTGGTGAGGGACTCTTCATTAGGGACTGTAGTGACAGGACAAGGGGTAACGGGTTAAAACTTAAACAGGGGAGGTTTAGATTGGATATAAGGAGGAAGTTCTTTACTGTAAGGGTGATGAGGCACTGGAATGGGTTGGCCAAGGAAGTTGTGAATGCTCCATCCCTGGCAGTGTTCAAGGCCAGGTTGAACAGAGCCTTGGGTGATATGGTTTAGTGTGAGGTGTCCCTTCCCATGGCAGGGGGGTGGAACTATATGATCTTGGGTTCCTTTCCAACCCTAACTATTCTCTGATTCTGTGATTGGTTATCTAGTGGACCACATGCCACAGGGAAGACAGCCAAGGAACTGTCCAAAACCATCTAGTGCACAGGGGCTCAGCAGCCAGTACTGAGAATTCACTTGTAGACACTGGCATCTATTGAGGTATTGGGTATCTAAATTCATCTGCAGGTTAGACTGTAGGAGGTAGCAAGAGCTGTGAAGGCAGCTCTTGCTACAGTTTTGCATTGTCACACTACATTGTCCTTTGGGATTTTTTGTTTTGTTTTGTTCTTTTTTCTGGGACTTTCTTCTTGTGAGAATGCAGTACTGTTTATGGTATTAAACAGGAAATTAAGTCTTCTAGCTGAGGTAAACCCCAAGAATTTTTCCTGTTAAACAATGGACTCCACAGGGAGTTCCTATTTAAAAAGAAAGGGCTGGAAATTCCAGTCACCTTACGATAAATTTACACAAGTCATGCTGCTAATGCTTACTTTCTGAGACTCCTGAGACTAGAAGGGACTTTGAAAGGTCTTTTACTCCAGTCCTTTGTCCTGAGGTAGGATTAACTACAATGTTTTTGTCCTACCTCAGTGATGGAGACTCCAAAACTCTAGGTAAATCGTATTGAAGTTTCACAATCTCTACTCTTATAAAGTTTGTCTTAATATCAGAACGAACCTTTGGTGTATTTTCAGCCTGCTACATCTTGCCATATCTTGTATGACATGGAGAAGAGACGGTTCCATTCCTTTTTACAACAGGCTTTTACATATTTGAACGTCTTTATCATGCCTCCTACCTCATCTTTTTTGCTCCGTTAGGCTACGCAGTGGTAGTTTGTTCAACCTTTCATTGAAGAGCACCATATCCTGCACAATGACAAGAACACAAACATGTAAAGAACATTTTCTTCTGCTTTTCTGCATGATCACATAAGCATAACTAAGCATGTTAATTCATTTGCTTAGTTATCTTTGAAACTTGCTAATTAGTCCTCAAAGTAGGAGTGTGTTTTCAGATGCATACATTTCCGTGTACATTGCAATCCAGAATTAAGCACATAGGGGCTTCTGACTCTCCCTCACGTGGCAGTACTATGCTTAGGAGTAAATAATGTCTAAGCGAGGATTCTTTTTGAAAATCTTATGCTCAAAAAAATTCAGTCTAATTCTGCTAAATCTCCTGTATCTATTACCATGTCAGCTAATGAAGCAAAGTTCATACAGTTAGTGCTTTAATTCCACAAGTAGTTGGCAAAAATATAATGGCTGAAATTAATTTCCTTGGCCCCTAACCAGGCACCTTTTGCAAGTGTGAAGGTATTCTACAAATGAACAAGTTCACTGTCATAACCAGACCCTGGCCAATTCTGGTTCTTCTCCACATATCCTCTAAATATTGCTTTGTGAGAAGCACCATGGAGCTGGGCTTTGTACAAAATCATTGGGCATTACAATGCTTCAGATTTCATTTCCAGAGGAAATGTTGCTTTCATCAGGATGAAGTCTGCATTCACCTACTTGAGATATACTATCTAAAAGAGCTCTGTACGTCTGTTTCCTTTATTCAGCTGTCATGCTAAGGGTTTGCTGAGGAATTCTCTCTTTTCTGACTCATTGTAACAAGGCCACAAATATGCAGTGCATTTCTTTAAATAGTTGTCTTTTTCAGTTATTGTGTCAGGGCTTTAATGCATTTTGAAGTCTCATGGGATCATTAAATCATTGGAAACATTAGGAGTTCTAACTTCAAAATTGCAAGAACAAGACGGTAACATTTTGTGCTAACCAAATTACATAACATATATACACAGATTTTATACATATATACACACACACATATATATATGAGGTGATCCTGCCTCTCTACTCTGTTCTCGTGGGACCTAACCTGGAGTATTGTGTGCAGTTCTGGTGTCCTCTACATAGAAAGGACATGGAACTGTTGGAGCAAGTCCAGAGGAGGCCACGAGGATGATCAGGGGACTGGAGCACCTCACATATGAAGACAGGCTGAGAAAGTTGGGGCTGTTCAGCCTGGAGAAGAGAAGGCTGCATGGAGACCTCATAGCAGCCTTCCAGTATTTGAAGGGGGCCTACAGGGATGCTGGGGAGGGACTATTCATTAGGGACTGTAATGATAGGACAAGGGGTAACGAGTTAAAACTTAAACAGGGGAAGTTTAGATTGGATATAAGGAGGAAATTCTTTACTGTAAGGGTGGTGAGGCACTGGAATGGGTTGGTCAAGGAAGTTGTGAATGCTCCATCCCTGGCAGTGTTCAAGGCCAGGTTGGACAGAGCCTTGGGTGACATGGTTTAGTGTGAGGTGTCCCTGCCCATGGCAGGGGGGTTGGAACTAGACGATCTTAAGGTCCTTTCCAACCCTAACTATTCTATGATGCTATGATTCTATTCTATGTATATATATATATATAACACCACTCCTTGCTGTGACAACACTGCCACTGTACCCATCTTCTAAGTATTTAGTTACAAGACGCAGCCAGACTGCTACCAAGAAAACTAATGCAACTGTCACTTGTCTAAAATCAGTTCTTTCCTGGAATTAGTCCTTAAGATTTAATTTCAACATAACTCTTATGTTTTTTTGTGGCCACAACTCTTTCTGAATCACTCTAATAACTTTCTGAATCATTATAATTCATCAACTCCTACACTGCTGGGGCACTTTAGGCAGTTAAAAAAGTTGCTGACTCCTTCTTTTAAGACATAACTCCTGGAGTGCCTTACCTTGGCTGCTGTTCCCACAAGGTAGCTGACACACCATGGTTTACCATACATCATTACTGTGCCAGCAACAGCACAGCCACATTAGTTATAGACAATAATAACAAGACAGAAGAACACATGAAATAAATAGAAATATATTTAGATTTAAAGTTTTCTGTTGCAGCTCAGTAACAAATGCTTAACCTCCTAGGAAAGGACCCCTTCCCTAAATACAGAAATTCAGGCACTGTTGTTCAGAGCATAATTCAGGATGTGTGTACATAGGATTTCCAATGAGAATATTGCTCAGTGCCAGAGGAAACTATAGAACCCCTTATCACCAAAATGAAATCTTAATCTAAACTAAATAATTTGATATCAACAATGCTAAACACATTGACCAAGGTAAATAAGTACTTCTATCTCTAGCTCAAAGGCTTCTTTCCCTCAGTTTGAATATAAATATATTCTAAATTGGTTATGAGAGCACATGTGACAATCTAGATGGAAAAAAACAAAGGTGGGTACTGGGAAATGGGCATCATGTACCCTAGATCTCACATATGTATGTGTCCTGCATGCCACCCATTACTCATGCTATCACAAGATGGTTGAGTTCAAGATCCTCAGGGCAGTGAGAAGAGCGTGCAGCAAGCTCACTGCCCTGGACTTCAAGAGAGCAGACTTTGGCCTCTTCAGCATTGTAAATGTAAAGAAGGGATGTTTCTCAAGTACAAAACAACACAGATGTTCTGGCTGCCTGTATGCTTGTTTGATATTTTTTCTGCCCTGACCTGATCAATGTCAATTTCAGGCATTTCCCTTGCCATTGCTGTAGGTAGTGCTGCTAAACACAGCTGGTTTCTGATATCTAGCTATAGTCAAAGAAAGTGCTTCCTTGTTTATAATAAGCTCTAAATCAAGCCTAAATTATTAGAAGAAAAGTCCCTTGGAAATTAATAGATTGAATTTCCTTCACATTTAGATGGCTGGCCTAACTAACTTATTTCAACAGAACTACTTTTAATTTCTACCAATGTCAGTTAAAGTGGAATTGTAATAAATTAATGTTGGCTTCTCACAGGACTCAAACTAGATCTTCCAGACAGTTGGTAGAACCTAATGGCTACCTACAGCATCATGCAATGGCTGCAGAAACTTTCAGTTCCATCCATGTATGGAAAGAATAAAAATAGAGAACTGAAAAATACTCTGGTTTTGAGATGTGTAGGAAAAAAAGCCCAAACCAAGAGCTACAGTGTGTTACATCATGGTTAATCACAGAAGAGAACTTCCTATTACCTAAAATAGAAGGAGAAAGGAAAAGGAAATATAAGACATACAAGTTTGATACTTACTGAGATGTTGACCCAAAATAATTTCAGAGCCTAAATTTAAACAAAAAAGTATATTTGGGGTTTGCGTCTATTAATTCGATAAATGTCTGTATTCTGTTTTCTTAGTTTTTAAGTTAAAAAAAAAACAACAATGAAACAGCATAAACATTTTACTGTCTTTCAGAAAGCTGGGCTGTTTAAACAGCTGCAGGCATACCACTTCAAGTGGAAGATAAAACTTGCATGACTAACAATGTGACAGTGGCTCCACATAGGCTACAGCTGCAAAAATTTGGTTTTCCTTCTTCACTGTTAAATGAAGATGTCAAAAATAAAAGTTAAACTGCATATATGGTCACACATCTTTCTCCCTATCCTTCATTTATCTATTCTTAAAGTTCAGGCTATCTCTTTTCTTGGGTTGTACTTAAATTTCTGTCTTGAACTCTAGCACCTGAAATGATGAGGATAGAAATACACCAGAACTTCTAAGCTATTTTTTTCCTCATGCTACTTAAGGGTCATAAAGTCAGTGTACCCTAAAGCCCACAAAATCCTATGCTATAGGCTTGTGCATTTTCCCTAAGATACAGGTGCCTAGCCCTCAGTTATTTCCTGGGGTAGCAGGATCAGTGGCCATGTACATCACTGCGCAGCACAGCAGTGCCCAGCCGATTCCCTTAGTCCCCTCCAGTAAGCCATGTACCCAGCTCTCCTTTGTCACACAACTGCATCAGCTGCACTTGGAATAGCACAGCCTGTTTCTGCAAGAACAGCACATCTGGTGCTGTTGAAGAAAACTGGATTTGTTACATACACATAGACTGGGTGTGCAATGCACACAGGCTAGATGTTATGCTCCTTGAAAACAATGGAGCTGCTGTTCAGACCTGCTGCAGACCAGCAAAGTGTATTTGTGCTCAGGGAAGACACCAGCAAGGAACAACCTATGAGTGCCAGAATAATTGGTGCAAGCTACTGCTAGCCACCTTCCTCAGGAGTAACCTGAGAGCACACAGGATCTGAGCCAAAGAATTGTTCTGGCAACAGAAATAGCTTGAACCTGGCTACCTTGAGTTCCTCAGCTCCTCCTATCCAATATATGCCCATCTTTCTCTATCTTGGAAACCACCATGAGCAGTTCAGGATTGCAGACAAGGAGACAGTTCCCAGCTTTATTCCCACGATCTGCTAATATATACCTGGGGCAAACAGGAAAAAGAATATTCGATGCTTTGCCTTGTCTTGAAAGCATCTGCTTTTGTCATGGTTTAAGCCCAGCCGTGCAGCCTCTCTCACTTCCCCCCTTTCTCCTCCCTGCTCCCAGAGGGATGGGAAGGAGAATCAAAGGAATGTTACTCCCATGGCTTGAGATAAGAACAGTCCAGTAACTAAGGTATAACACAAACCACTACTGTTACCACCAATAGTAATAACGATAAGGGAAATAACAAGGGAAGAGAATACAACCTCTCACCACTCACTGACCGATACCCACACTGACCTGAGCAGTGAAGAGAAGAAGGAGAAAAATTACTGCTACTGCCAAACCCAGGACAGCTTCTCACCTGGCAGTGGTGCATCCTCTCCAAGAATCCTGTTCTGCACAGAAACTTCCCACTGTTCCTTGTAAGACTGCCTCTAAAAGAAGAAGGGGTATTTTTACCAGACTTTCTTTCAGGTTCTTAATTTTCTTTCCTTTGTCACAGGTATATTCTAGGGCAGTAACTGGTAGAAAATATACTTCTACCAAGCCCACAGCTTTTCTATCCTAGTTATCAGAATGAATCAGAAGTCCTGCCTTTCAGGACACATTGCCTCCAGAGCTTGTGCCTCCCATACCATCCACCCTTACAGAGAGAAATAGCCCAGATTTCAAGCACCTTTGTGGAGCATTTCTAGATGTTTGCTTTTCCTCTGTGACATCCTAGTGTGCTTTTTTGCCCGCTCCCCCAGGGAAAGGCAGTGACTCCCTGTGTCTGGCAAATTTGCTATGACATACAATGCATCTCCCAAAGAACACTCCACAAAAAAAGCTTATTCCCAGCACTGTTGGCCAGAAGAAATTTGCTGGAGAAGAAACAAAAGGCTGTTTCCACAGTGTCATAAGTATATTTTTTCCTGTCTTCTCAATAAAACAGTCTTAAGAGCTCTGCACTAAGTGGGAGCAACAAGGCTAACACCAGTGAGATGAAATAGAAGACAGGATATGTCTGTGGAGGAGATGAAGATGGCATTAGCCAAGAGAGGGACAAAGCAAGCATGCTGGCAACAGAGGTGGGGAGAAAATGAGTAAGCAGCAAAAGGTGGTGACTGATTTTGTCACATGTCTGCAGCAGTAGCGAACAGAGATGCCATAAAAATGGATACACCACTGCAAAAAGGAGGATCAGCTACACCCCTTGACTGAGGCAATTCTAGAGTATGTAGACTGCTCTGCCATCCTGAAAAAAAAACTCTGGGATGCTATGTGTTCTCATTTTTTCAACAAGATGCAGTATTCACCCATGAAGCAGCAGCATCAGGCATGTTTATCCTGCTTCCACCCTTATTTCATGACAATGGAAGATATGGATCTCAGACCAAGCTCCTCCACTGCTATCTGATCCAGCACACCTTCCTCTTCCTTAAAATATGCAAGAAGGATCTTCTCCCTGTGCCCCTTAAAAACTCCTTAAAAATCTGGTCACTCTAACCAGAGCTATCTAAATCACACAACTTCTCACTTCCCCACCAGAGAAGGGTTTTGTAGTCATCTCTGTGTTCCACAGCACTGGTGGTACAGGCTCTTCTGCCTCCAGATATTCCACTTGATATGGCCAAAAGGGAAAGAGAAGTCAGTCATCACACATGGAATCAGTATGTGAAGGTCTTGTGTGCTGCCTTCTCCTCTGAACTTAGCATGACATACTGGCCACAGTTTCCAGAGTGTTTACATGGAAGTGGTTTGGTTTTGTCTGACTGCTTGCTTGTCCTTTGCTTGCTCTATTTGTCTATTTTCTCTGCTCTAAATTCCCATGCTAAGCAAAAGTTTTATTGCAGTGGTATGCAGATCTTTTTCTGATCACCATGTACAGGCTGCATCCCTTTCCTCCCTAGTTTGAGCTCTCTTAAAGCCAAGCACAAATACAAACATTAACACACTGCAGTACGGTGTCATGTCAGTGTTACAGGAAGTTATTTCTTTTTTGTTTGAGGTTTGACTTTTTTAATTTATTTTATTTTATTTGGTTTTGGGTGGGTTTTCGTTTTGGGTTTTTTTCAACTGACATTGCATAAGGCTCTTCAAAATCAGGGAACAGTTGCTTTGTTTCCCCCTACCACAGAACAGGCAAGACTTTTTTAATCTTCTTGCAGGGTGTGACAGCTTCCTGCCCTTGGAGGCTGCACACCCAGCAATGCTGCTAGAGGCACTGACATGGTGAGACCTGCACAAGGCTGCTCACCACAGAGGCACTGTGCACTGGCCTGGCACTGCTGCACCCTCCCAGCGCTGATCCAGTGACTCAGCAAGGAGCTCCCAACAAAATCCCACACCACAGACTCTGTTTCTACAAAGCCCCTCTAGCTTTCCTTGCACTTCAGGCTGAAGTTGCCTTCTCACCAGAAACTGGGGTACCAAGACCACCTTAGGACCACAGACATGCCTGAAAATACAGCTTTTCCTCTCACTGCCCCACAGGGTGTGTGGCTGCCAACAGGGCAATGGACCTACATCTGTACATACAGAATGTGGAAGACCAAACTACGTGGACATCACTGAAAACAAAAATCTCAAACATACTTAGTAATTACAAAAATAATTTTGCTCTCATCTGTAGTATGAGCTCACAGTGAAATCACGAAGACTTTCCCAGCAATCAAGAGTAGAAGTAAGCCCCAAAACAATTGTCAGAATTCAGAAGAATCGAAAACCCCAGCTGGTTAAATGGGAGAAACTCTGCTGAATTCAACACATCCACTTTGATGCTCAACAAAGCTTGCTGCCCACGTTGCTTAAACCTGTGGGCTGGCACCTATCTAAATCATCAGAATCTAAATATAAATTCTCTGTCCAGCTACTGCTAAGAACATTCTAGTTCTTAACACCACAATAAACAGATTAGACCAAATGATCCCTACAAAAGCTGCAGTGAGCAATCACGGGGGCATGGATCTTCATGCTGTAGAGATATTGTCTTATCTCAGAGACTCTCTTAAGAACAATTTTCAGTGGTGCATTAGTGTCATGATTTTTCTTTGTTGATGTAGCCATTCATCTGCTGTGCTAGCTTTTGCTCTCATATGAACCTAACATACAGTCAGCGTAGTCCTGGGGGGGCAGAAATAAACCAACCAAACAACAGAAGTCCCAAACATCACCCTTGCAGCAAAGTAAGTACCATCTGAAATTCTGCGTCTGCTTACTGTTAATAGGGAAACTATTAGAACATTTGGTCAAAGGTCAGGAAGCAGCAAGGGCTGCTTAGGAAGTTTGCCATAGCAAATTCATAGATCTGAATGGAAATGTGACTGGAAAATATGTTTTATATCCTAAATAAAATCACCTGACCGGGAAGTCTCATCACAAACAAAAGTACTCTGCACTCTGAAACAAGCAGCCAGGCAAGTCTGATCTTGTATACACTGAATTCAATGGGAATAATCCCAGTAGGTCTCTTGGAAGTAGAAACAGATCAAAAATATCCTGACTACTTATAATCATAAATAAAACTTTTCTAGTGAAGAATCATTGTTTTAGCAGAATACTTTAAATTTTACTAATTTTCACAAAGCATTCAAAGCCTGTGGAACAGAAGGTTTCATCTCCCTTATCTTGCGAAAAGGAAAAAAAATAATCCCAGTTTTGTATCGTTGAGGATCGCTACAGCATTTGCTCCTTGGAGAATAGTCATAGGGTAGGGAAGTCTATTTGCACAGCAGTCAAGACAATTATATGCCCACGTTTTATTCTCATCCATAAATCAGCCACATCTTACATAAATGCCAAATTCTACTGAGCTACAGGCAAGTCTCTTCCCATTCCCAGACGAACACGAATGGAGTTTACACAGCCCACACCTCATTAAGCCCAAAGTTTTGTATTGCATACCTGAGAGGCATAGCCCAGACCTTTATCTTTAGACCTTCCTGAAGCTATTGTGCAGCCAGGATCATGTAAGAGTGTGCAAATGCTAGCGCAGGTAACAGGATGCCCATAATTGGCAGTCTTCTTAGTTTTTAATCCTTTATACTTTTCTTTCCAAAATCTTGCCTCAGCAAGTTGCTCTGGGCATGCTATTTAAATTAGAAAGAGATCCACAAGTATTTTCCATCAAAGATGCCCCTAATGTTGCCTAATGTAGCAGGCAACACACCAATAATGTTACATAAGGGTGATACAGCTGCCTATTTGCCACCAAATGGTGAAACGTCTCAATATCTATTCAGCCTTTTTGAAGAGAATGTGCCTGTGATCTTGGCAGGTGCAGTATATGATATTCCTGGTCCATGGAAATCTCCATGACTCTGCTGTGCATATAAATGCACATTTATAAGACAAGGAGCTATAGGTCATATGTCAGAGAAGCAAACAGATACTAAGGAAAAGTACTCAAAAACATTTGTGGAATAGGAAATAATTTCTACACATCACATTGCCTTTTTAGTTACCACCATCAGAAAACTTTTAACCAATGTTTCATTTTCATTAATCTCACATGCGTACAATAAGCAACACGGAGGAATAGAACCAGTTATGAAGAGAAGCCAGCAGAATGCCTATGGATTCAAAGTTTTCCCCAGGACTAGGCTAGAGTTGTATAAAAGGACGACATCTGGCTTCTTCCACTCTACCCAAATTAAACCCAGCCAAACAGGCTATTTAATCTCAAAGGAAAACATCAAGAGATAAGAGAGACCAGACCTTCAGAATGACCGTGCTTATGCTGCATACTAAGGGATCAATCTTGCAGCTGCAGTCCCAAGGCAAAGTCTTCCAGGGATGGAGAAATTCTGTGGAATGACCTTTAGCTTCTTAATTCCTGGAAAGAAACAGAGGGGAAAGTCAGCAGACACCAATGTTGCCTCCTCTTTACCGCTACAAAGATTTAAGGATTCCTGCTCTCCGGAAGATGAAAATTCCTCAGTACTTGGAGGCCACCCCAGAAGCAGGCAGAGTACTCTGTGCCACTTGCATGGCCAGGACAGCTGCTCCTGCACCCCATAGCTGCAACCTACCCAAGAGGTTTATGGTAAGGACTATTTTGCCATAGCCGCAGGTAGGCAGCTCACAAATGCTGCTGGAAGCTATTCAAAGCAGGTTTTGCACTGACTGGACAATTCCCCTGCATCACTTCCTCCACTGCCCTCTGCCTCCCTTTCCTCCCATCACAGGGCAGTAAAACTGTCATGCTCCATACAAAGGTTTATGTAATCATGCTGCTGGTGTATGGCTCTTTGTCTTTCATGCTGTTGCTTCCTTTTCCTAGGGGCTTTACACTCTTTGATCAATTTCAAGCAAATCTGACAACAGGATACCAGCCAAACAAAAGATGTTCTCCAGGTTGCAGAGAAATAGATGAGGAGAAGGGATATTTTGTAATGAAGACAGGGCTGTAGAGTGGATGCCATTTAGATTACACATTGGGAAATCCAGGCACAAGCCATGACTCTGCAAGACTGGCATGCCATTTATTCTGCTCCTTGTGCAACACTTTACCAGTCATGCCTGCAGGAGCATTCAGTCCTTCAGTTATTTACCTACGGAAAGTGGGTACATGATCAGTACAGGAAGTCAAAACCAGTAATTAACGGCATGGAATTTTCACACCTGGAGAAACTTGCTGTCTTTAAGATTATTATGCCATCATCAGATTTGCTTGAAAGTGGCCAAAAGCTGGATAGGAAGCTGCTGGAAAAGGGAACGAGTAGATAGCAGACAACTGTATTAGTGACTAACATCGTTCTGCTTAGACAAAGATTACTAAAATATAACAAAAGTGACTGGTAAAAAGTAAAGTTACTTCTAAAAGTGTTTACTTATGAAGCAGCCTCCGTAAACACAGAGCTTTCTCAGAACCTGAATATAATGTCAGTGCAAGTTTCTTATGCAAGCAGAAGATTGTTTGAGAGTTCTCCATTTTAAACATGACAACATTAGGGAAAAGTCATACATTGTATGATATATCTTGGACAGTACTCCTCAGAAAACTTCTCTCTGTTTGTCAGGCTCCTGTCTTCTACAATTTCTGCTCTGCCATTCAGTAATTAATCAAAAATATCATCAGCTCTTTTGTGCCTGTAAGGAAGTCTGTGTGAAGAAGAAAGGATACTAAAGTGATTTAGTAAAAATAGAGAAGCAATATAGTTATCTACCACCACGTCATGGTCATTCCATCATCTGTAGGAAAATTGATATTATAGTTTTGTAACACAAGACTGTAGTAGCAACAGTGTCTTAAATTAGTCCTGCTTATTTACTCCTTACTCATTTACTCATTTAGTCAGCCATTTACTCCTAGCATACTAGCCCCTGACACCATATCAAGGAACAGATTTGACTTGAAAAAAAAAGAAATAAAGATGACCCTTTTTTTTCTTTTCCCCACAGTTGTTTTGCCAGAGCAGCTCAGCTTCTTGAGGCAGCTTGCAGGATAGCTGGGAAAACACTTGGACTGGTGCTCCTGAAAGAGCAGCAACGTTCCACAGCTGCCTGTGTTTGGAGATGGAGCAAGGAGGAAGAAATCCCTCACAGATAAAGGCAGGACTTTGGTGAGTCAGAATAACCTCAGTTCCACAGTAAGTCTAGGATGAAGTGCACTGTAAGCTTCTATTTGGCTAGTAAACAACTTGTCCCTCACACCTATTTATGTTTCTCATTACCTTCTAGCTTTACAGAGTGCTCCTGCTCCCTCCTCCTAGCTTGCTCTGGCCTTAGCCTCTTTGCCTCCATCTCTGGAGCAGTGCCACATCCTCCCATGACAACTCACAGCCTGACCTCACAACACTCTCTGGTCCCAGGTTTCATTTCTTCCCCACCCCTGGAGCAGGTCCCAGAGTCATACCTGCCACCATCCTTCCCTGCCAGCAGCCTTCCTGTTGCACAAGCTCCTCCATTTGCATGCTACTGGATTCCACTGCCAGTTGGATTACCTTCTTTTGTTGGAAGAAATGCAGACACAACACAGGTACAGCCCCAGCAATAGCTTACTGGGCAGTAGTTTATGACAAGGGCACAGTAGGAAAGCAGGCATCCTCATTAACCCTCTGGGAACATTTTTCCCTTTTCACATGTCCTGGACCCATCTGCTCTTGTCTTGGGCAAGTTCTAACAATGGTGTGTGCCACATTAAGATAGCCTGAAAAAGATACCCCTGGAACTACCGTTCTCCATTGCTTCTGACTTCCCTGCTCCTTCTATCCCATTTTATCAGTCCATCCTGCTCACACAAGAGGTCCAGGTCAAAGAACACAGTAGTGCAGTGAAACCATGTGTGTTCCAGAAAAGCAGAATTCACTTTTTCCCAGATATACTCTGCAGAGGATCAGCACTACTCAGGACTGTTTACTAAGGGACAATCACCTCAAAATATGGCCCAAGCAGAGAACACCTTGAGCAAATTAGTATAGTGAAGAACTGGTGAGGAGAAATAGACAGGTTTTCTCAGGTCAGAAGAAAATCTCCAGCCAAAGCTGGATGACCACTAGTGGATAATCTACAACCACAGAGCCCAGGCACAGAGAATTGACTGGAAGCCACCCTCTTAGATGAGGATGTGGGTTGAATCATCCTGTGGCTGCAACGAATCAGAACCATATGACAAGTGCCCTGAGGTCTTGCAAGCATCAAATGGAAGCAGAATGTGGCAAGATAATGTTGAAGGCTGTGTGAGATGTAGCACAGTGATAATAAATCTCCTGGAGCAGTCACCTCTTCACCTCTCCATTTCTCCAAAACTTGCACTTATCTCTGCCCCATGGGCCAGAAGTCTCTCAGGATCCATGATCTGGTGGACCAACTGCAGCCTGCAAGATACACCTCTAGCATGGCCTGATCCCATCTGTTTTCATCTTGGGAAAGCTGTGACAGTGGTGGGCGCTGTATTAAGTTAAACTGCAAAAAAATATCTCTGGATCCACAGTTCTCCATTTGCTCTATCTGTGCAAGATTCTCTCCATGATTTAATCCAGCACTGTTGCTCTGCAGTCTCTGTATATTGGATACAGGCTAACAGTGAAGGAAGTCAATGGCCAGCAACATACCTCACTCTGCTCAGAGGCTGACAGAACCTTAGCCAAGCCAAATTCCATGCTGCAAGGGTTGCTGCTGCATTCCTTGGTAGCTCTTGGTAGGAGGCTAAAGGGGAAAACTACTTTCACAGTGACAAGATGCAAATAATGACTATCTCTGACATTGTTTAGAAAAGCTACTTCCAGAGACAATAACTGATACGGGAAACAGAAGGCTGAACTTTCAAGAAAACTGGCCCCAAACCCCCACAAAGGAACAGACTATACACCAGGAAATCTATGATGCCACACACCCCTAACTCACGACAGCACAAAATCATCAATTTAATATGATCTTACTATGCGTAAGGGAGTCAGATCCAACTGCACCTACACCTTAAACTGTCTTAAAATTTTTCAGCTGGCAGATCTGCCATGCACACTCATTGTAAGTGCTCGTAGGAACACATCCTCCTGGGTCTCTGGACTTCTACATGGTATGCAGATATTCACACATCTTTTTCCAGCTACTCTTTTGCAACTTCGGCAAGCCTATCAGTCATTCAATGAATGTTTTGTTTATCCCTCCAGGAACTCAGTTGCAGGTCAGATCTTGGGTATTTTATGATGATTCTACCTGCATTATCAGGCAGAAATTCCAAAAGGGAATGCTGCCTGCGTTTGCCAGGAATGCTGCTACCACAGGCATTGGAACAGTCGTCCACCTTCTACTGTGACACTTCCTCTCCTCGCATGTACCTCTCACAGCCACAGAACCTCACAACCAGGATATACCTAGTTGGTGTCCTCCTTTGGTCCAGTAGAAAGGTTTGCTCTACTTCAGCCAGTTTTGGAAAGGTATTTGTATTGATTCAATTCTCTGACAGCACAACAAAACATATGCATGACTGCATCCAAGGTGTTTAATTAATTAATTGGTCAGTATATCTCCTACAGTTTTTATTGGAGCATTACCACAGCATCTTCACTTGTCTTCTGCCATAGCCTCATTTTGCAATGCAGAGAGTGCTGACTTGTGGTAGTTACCACAGAATGTATCTTTTATGTTTTTATCTAATTCTGGGGCAAGGAAAAGATCTAGGTAGGGAGCAGAGATAGTGAAAATGTATTCCACTTATTATGCTTCACTTGCACATTCAAGTGCCAAGTCCACAGAGATATTTGTATAAACACCAAATTACTGTTTAGCTACCAGGCATCTTAAGTGGTTTCAGTGAAGGTCTAGGTGCTTAAATTCCTCTGTGTCCCCCAGCTAAACTTTCTGAGATAGACCAAACTTTTAGTTTTACAAAAAAAAAAATAGAAGAATAAGGCTACAAAATGAGGTGCTGGGGAGAACAAGAAGAAAAGGCAAAAGCAGAAAGGAGGTAAAATTTGTAACTATTCATACTGAAGCAAAAAAAAAGACGACTTAGAGTATGACACATGGATCTAAAAGAAATATTGGGATTGTTAAGTCAAGAAGTTAAAAGTTCAGAAACTGTCAGTCTGACTCATTTGCATGTGGGCAGTGGCTAGAGCTTTGCAATCCTTGCTGTTCAAGCATACACACCAACACTGAGTTGCATGCTGCGGAGTTTCCACAATATCCCAGGCCACCAGTTATCCACAAGGCTAACAGGAGTGGATAAGCTAGAGAATGCACTAAAGACAGCAAGGTAGTTGTTGATAGCAAGTTGCTGTTAGAGACAGCAAGCTGTGTTGTGACAGCTGCCATGTCCCAGCTCATCAGTTCCCCGAACGCATGAGGAAAGACTCACTGTTGGATAAACCTTAAACACCTACTCACCTTAAACCAACACTGAACTTAGGTCAGTCTAAAGACAAAATGCAGGTAAAACAGCATTTGCTCATCACATTCAAGATAGGCAGAAATCTGTAGATTTTACAAGAATTACTGAGGGAATCAGAAAATTCTTATTTGGATATCCAGATGTTCTGTTTTTTTTCATGGGATTAAAGTATATTGCTCTTGGCTGAGACCAGGTGTGACCAACAAGCTCAGGAAGATCATTAGTTTTGTTGTGGCTGTTCCTCACGATCTTTAAAACATGCTGTACCACACTCTGGGTGTGTTTAATGGCATAAGCTCCACACCATACTTTTCACAGACCAATGGAAAATATCCAGGCTCTCTCTCCCAGGCACTGAGACGTGTTTCAGAGACAGAGAAGGCAAGAAAGTGAAAAAGGCAAGCATGTTTTCTCTTTGTTTCACTCCTGTGTCTTTTCCCTCACACTGCCCAGTCTGGCTCTTGACTCCTGAGCATTCAAATCAAGTGCAGGGACCTGGCTTGCAGTCACTTGCCCTTATGAGTCAGAAAGGACAGAGCATGCTCAGCCACAAGAGACCTTTAGAAAATGTTGATCTTCTATTTTAAGAAGCCAGTGCTGAGCTACCTGTTGGTGGCCTGCATGTTGGACATTTTTCATTAGCAAAACAGCACAGTTGTTACAGATTCAAAGGTCACACTGCTGATAGCTGAGGCCCTGATCTGATGCACATGGGCAAGAGATCACCTGAAAGAAGGTATCATCAGAATAGTTTTAGCATTGCAAGAAAACTTCATTCTCCAAACTTAATGTAAGCATATCCCTTTTGTTTATCTATTCTGGGACTTAATCCACTGTCTTTATTCTCAGTTTTATCCCCCTAATCTTGAGGAATGATTGACATCACTAAAGTATTTGGAGTAGATCTTGCGCAATGACTTTCATGAGGGACTGGCTCAGGATTTTTACTTCTTAAGGTTTATACCAAAAACAAAGCTGCCCATTTTGCAGTGTTGCATAGTTTGGCAAAAGATCATGTATCCCATGTAAAGCTATGTGCAAAGTGGACAGATTGTGGATGTCATTTCTGATCAGGCTTTTCATGTCTTTAGTTAAGAGTGTGTCATGCATGTTTGCACAGGTATGCATATATTCTATGTATATATTCTTGCTGAAGTACAACTGCTTTTGGTGTGTGGTCTGCACAGAGGAACTGTTGAAGTTTGGCCTCAGTGCAAGCTGTAAAAGCTTCATGTTACACAGCAAATGTGGCAGTAAACGGTCAACTACACAGTCTTTTTTAACATCAAAGTGTAGAACCTCTAATAATTTTCTCAAAAGCAATCTGAAGACATCTTCAGCTTTCAGCAGCAGAGACAGTTTATGGTATTTAAATAAGAGGAAGGTCAGACAGACTACACTTGACACTGCTGGGAAATGACAGATGGTTTTGAGAAAAAAACAAAAAAGGTCACTGAAAAAAAAGCAGCCAAATGATTCCCGTTTCTTTACTACATTGGTAATTAAAATAGGTTTCAGAAACAGTCACAAAAGAGTACAGGGAATTTCCTGAGATGTTACAACTTCTTGTCCCTCTCTGTCCCTGCTCATAGATAAAAGTAAATGCACATTAAGTAACAGAAGGAAGACCATTGCAGTGCATTTCCAGCAATTGAGGAAGAGATTATAAAGACAAAGAAATAACCCAAGAAACTGCAAAATCTAGCTAGTAGAGAAAGTAACTTATATTCACAAGAGACCATTCTTTCAGTCTTTCCATGTTATATCAATTCTATTTGCCTAGATCACATTAGCACTCGAGTAAAACAGTTGGGCTGTCTTCCAAAGCACTTCAGCTTTCCTTATCTGAAATGGAATTACTAACTTTCCTTCTTTACTAGTAATTCTATTTATAGTTTACACGTTTTCCTTTTACATAGAGGCATAGAATGAGTGGTTCACTAGGAGCTGAGCTGAAAGTGCCCAGAGAATAAAAGGAGGGGTAAACACATGGACACAGTAAGGAGTGGGATCTCAAGAACGTGTTAACAGTGGAGGTTAACAGTGAGCTGCTGACAGAAAGATGCTCCACACAACATACAACGGAGCTGTGCCACTGGCCCCAACCAGCCACGAGCTTCTGCTTTTTCCTGAGACTGTACAGAACTGAGCAAGAGGAGACCCTTGTTAACATCTATCTGTTAACACTCCCTGTTCGAGGGCAGAATCACAAATCCATATGAATCCTAGCAGATCCTCTACTCTGCTCTTGTGAGACCTCACTTGGAGTATTGTGGGCAGTTCTGGTGTCCTCAACATAGAAAGGACATGGTACTGTTAGAACAAGTCCAGAGGAGGGCCATGAGGATGATGAGGGGACTGGAGCACCTCCTGTATGAAGACAGGCTGAGAAAGTTGGGGCTGTTCAGCCTGGAGAAGAGAAGGCTGCACGGAGACCTCATAGCAGCCTTCCAGTATCTGAAGGGGGCCTACAGGGATGCTGGGGAAGAACTATTCATTAGGGACTGTAGTGATAGGACAAGGGGTAATGGGTTGAAACTTAAACAGCAGAAGTTTAGACTGGATATAAGGAAGAAATTCTTTACTGTTAGGGTGGTGAGGTACTGGAATGGGTTGCCCAGGGAGGAGGTAGTGAATGCTTCATCCCTGGCAGTGTTCAAGA
This sequence comes from Melopsittacus undulatus, assembly GCF_012275295.1. Lineage (NCBI taxonomy): Eukaryota > Metazoa > Chordata > Aves > Psittaciformes > Psittaculidae > Melopsittacus > Melopsittacus undulatus. The sequence continues at coordinate 93,719,887 of NC_047530.1, forward strand.
CCAGGTTGGACAAATCCTTGGGTGATATGGTTTAGTGTGAGGTGTGCCTGTCCATGGCAGGGGGGTTGGAACTAGATGGTCTTGAGGTCCTTTCCATTCCTAACTATTCTGTGATTCTATGATTCTATGTCTGTGAACTGCTCTTTCTGATGGTGATAAATGAAAACCCTCCTGAGATTCATCTTTCAGCCTTTTGTGATCCCTCATGAATTTTCCTAATACATTATATTTCCCCCAGGTCTAAGCAAATCTTCCTTTACTGCAGTTAAAACTCACTATTTCTATCCTACTTGCAGTAGGTATAGAGAAAAAAGGACACTATTGCTTCTATCTTTAATTCAGTCCATTATGCATTTGAAGACCAGTACTGTGCCTGTTTTTTCCCTGTGCCTGTTTTTTCCATCTTTCCTCAAAGATCATGTACCTTCAAAGATTCTATATTGCTGTTGCTCTTCTTGGAATTGTCTCCAATCCATCTATATCCTTCTAAAGACATACTGCTCCAACTAGACATAGTGCTGCAGCTAAACATTTTAGTAATGTCAAGTGGAAAATCTTGATGTATCCTGCAAAGCTAAGCTCTTTGTTTATACGATCCCAGGATTTGTCGTCTGCAGAATAGCAGCACTGTTGATGCATTTTCATGTTTTCAACCACTCGGTCCCTTTTCTGCAACTTAACTACTTGTTCCCCACCAAAAGCTGTGACAGACTGCTTGATTTGTTTTATAATCACATCCTATTTTTGTCAAATCATTCTTCAATTTGTCAAGATGATTTTGAATTCTACTGTCCTTCAATTTACTGAAAATATTATTGGACACAAGACATGTCCATGAAGCAGCTGATTGCTTATCTGAACAACATCAAAAGCCTCAATAAAATCACAAACATCCGAAACCTACTTCTTCCTCCATGCTCCCAAGGCCAGTTACGCCAAAGTCTAGAAGGCAGACAGACTGATCTGCTTATAAACAGTTTCACAGTTTATTATTACTTTAATTTAATCTATGCTGATTAGTCTTAGTTTTCAATTCTTCTTTTCTACTTTCCTTTTCACTGATGCAGAGAAAACAGCAAAAGATGGTTTTGGCAGTAGATACAAGTCTGTATTCAGCTCATGAGAACTGTGCAGATAAAGTCACTGAAGTTAGCAGTATACAAGGAGATGCCAGAAAAAAGAAAAGTATTTATAGAATTAAACATAACACTATGCTCAGTTTACTGCAGCAATGCAGGATCTACTGGAAGGTCAGAGACTTCACAAGTAGCAGTAAACAGCTAGTGTTCAGAAGCAAATAGAAAGTGTCATCACAATTGTATGAAAATTGTTAGGACAAAGTGAAAAAAAATGTTTCTAAACTGTAGTCCAGAAGTAAGTTTAACAATTGGAGGACATCCTGTCCTTTCCAGGGAAAGAGAAAAGCCTACTTTGTCTGGTTTACATATTCCTGGCACAAAAAAAAAAAAAAAAATTTAAATCTTATCTCCAAATTTGTTTTTAATTCAAATAGAGTAAAAATTCTGAGTGGATACTCCAAAAAAGTGCAGGAGCAAGGCCTTGCTTAAACAGAAAACTTACTCTCTCATTATGCTTGTTCTGAAAAGTTATTCTTAATAGGCTGAATAATATTTCTTTCAACTGACTATGAAAGTGCTTCAGTCATTACAGTTAAGTATGCTGATGACAGGCTGTTTTCCTTCACATAGATAACCCTTCTGTAGCTTCCGACTGTTATGACAATGGATTATTTCCATTTTCATCCATTAGATCTCATGGAACCATTGAAGTTAACCAGTTAATATGTGGGTAGAATCAGTGAAGTTAGGACCTCTAGAAGTCACCAGCTTACCAATGTGAGATCGAGTTGCTCACAGCCTTGTCTACTCAAGTTCAGAAAATCTTGGTTAATATTATTATTTCAGTATTTATCCATCACTAAAGCCATTCCTGAGGAATGCTGTTGCAATTTGCCATGTCAGTTGGCTTTACCACACATACTGCATGTGGTACAGCCTTGGACCTCTCACACTGGATGAAGCTGAAGTCTATGACTGCAGCATCAGCACTCTTATTTATCATGTACCTATTATACATTCAAATAGGCACTCCTAAAAGAAGTGCTTCTGGCATATATGACATGAACTGTCATGGTTAAGTAGCAACCAATTAATTTGTAGTTCCTTTTCTTGCAATATCTTAGCGTTTGCAGAATCACCTATAAGCCTTCCAAACAATATTAGACCACAGCTTCCACATGTATTTATGGTACTATTGAGTGAAGAAAGAAACCTTTTAGGCACTAATATAAAATGAGGAAGATAGGATTTGGCATCAGCAAGATATTTAAAAATTATTACACTATTTTTCATAATGAGAAAGGAGAATTTGTCTGCCAAATAACAATGCTGTATGGAGCTATGCCAAGTGCCCTCGGGAGGCATGGGCAAGTTCACTTCACTGGTGAAATGGAAAGTATGAATGTATCTGAATGCTGACAAAAGTACACGTAGGAGTGCAAATCACTTAGTGAAAGTCCACAGGCCTACTGCAGTTTCAACCACCTCATGTCAGCTAGTAGAAACAAGTCTTAACACAGGCAGATCTTCCAGCCATGGAAGAGAGAACCATGGGTAGATACCTATTCTCATTAAAAAAATTTCCATTCAGCTGTATAGCTTCAAGAAATGGGAATCCCTTTAAACCAAAATACTCTCCCATTCTTTCCTATGTGTTAGGGTATGCAAGGTTGGCACAAGGCTCAGAAATTTAAAACTGATTTAATTTATTTGTATCATCTCTTCTCCACTGATCCCTGTGCAGGAAGGAGAATTTGACACATGAGGAAAGCCTTCAAGTAAAATAAAATTTAAAAAAAAAAGAAAAAAAAATTGCAGAACCAATTCCAACATTCAAAAATCATTATTTTAATTTTGATTCCTTTGAGAAACAATCCTGTTCTTAATATACTTCATCCCTGTTTGAGTCTGTTACCACTTTACATGTTTAAAAACAAACACCCTGAAAATAAAACATGTGATGTGCCACAAAGTAAATAGTCTGATGGAAGTGTTTCCTGGGAGAAAAAGAGTTACAGCCTGCTCCAGCTAGCCCAATCCCCATGTTCAGCCATGCTGATTTTTTTTTATATCCAAATAGTCAATATATTCTCACCACTGAACATCCCTATCATTACTGAAACCAAAATATATCTATTCAATGCAGTGAAGCATCCAGATAGGCTTACCAGGGCCCAGCTTCCTCTAAAGAATAAAATGAACCAGGCAACCCTGCTTCCAGCCTTCCATGTCTGTATTTTCTCTCGCTCTTCCCAGTACCTCAGTTGAATGGATGCACACTGGGACCCTTGAACTGAGTTTTCTCCCTCTTTCCCAGTGCATTGACAAAATATCCCTTCTTTCCACATTCATAGTATAATTCTTACCAGTGTTGCAACTGTGTTACTCCTCAGTTTGTTTTTGCAGAGAGGCAGATCCTGCAGACACTTTCCGCCTTAGGGTTCCTTCCATGCCATAGAACATAAGGAAGGACATGGGAAGATTGCTTTCCATTTAGAAAGGATTACCATTTATTAAATCCCAGTAGGAGACTGGTACTGTCCCGATGCCATGTTTTCACTGCTATCATGTAGCACAGTAATATTTCCACTTTCTGTAATACCAAAGTGTTTTTTCAAGCTGGTAGATGAACACTGCACTCATGGAATTATCCCATAATCCACTCCCAATTTTTTTGCCAGGCATTGGTTCACAGCAAATACTGTGGGCAATCATGCAATCATACACAAATACAAGAACTACCAAAGCCTAGCTCAGGGTGACAGATACACTCATGTTCTGTGACAGTTATGCTCATGCTCTGTAACCTGAGGCCAGCTTTAGGGCAATTAAGTTTTCCCAAAAAGATTTTGTGTAACTACATCAGGTGGTCTTGTTTGGACCCTTTTTCTCATCTACTATTAAAGAGATTTCAGGATCATTCCTACATATTTCCTAGAAACACCCAAGCATTGCCTGCCATGGATACATATTTTGCAACATGAATAATGGGCTTGGTGAGAACTACTTACAGGAGCAATATGGAAACGAAGCATCAGCCTGGCCAGATCAGGTGGAACACAGACATGGGCAGAAAGTCTCTGACCATTTGGACCTACTCAAACTGAATGAAGATGCTTGAAGGGATTGCCTAAGGAATGGAGATATCCTGTTCCTCTGGGAAACTGCTTTGAAGAGAAGGGTGGAAGAGGAGTTAAAGCAAATCAAGGGAAGAAAGTAGTATTAGTTTATTGGACAAAACTTGTGAAGATTATGTGAATTTTAGCTGTAGATGTTGAAAGAATAGAAAAAGACCTAAAGGCTCGATGCTAGGCACAAAATCAGATGCCCAGATAGTGAATACTCCAGCTAAGGAAATACAAAATTGCTAATACTTCACATGAGGAAACATCTCATTAATAACCTTACGAGAATAAACACTTGCTCTCACTTCAAAAGATAACTCTCCTCTGTACATCCCAGTCACTCAGTTCCCACCAAAAAGGAAACCTTTACTAGTTTAACAAAGGCTTGAACACTGAAAGAGACAACTTAAGGACACACCAAACATGTTGAGATCCCAAAGAGAAGGGCATATCTCTAGAGGAAACATCTGGAGAGATCAAGAGCTTTTTACCTTGTTTGATTCTGGAAAATATAATCTTCGAAGCCTAGCTTCTTCTCTTAAGTAGACAAAAGTATTCCTAGTGGAAGACTAATTTTCGTAAGAAGAAATAACTTAGTTATATTTGGGGAAGAAAATTAATCTACATATTGCAATATGTGAGTGATATGGAGAAAATGTCAGAGATAAACATATCCCAGAGAAGCTTCTTTATTTTTCTTCATTATCATAATTACTTAATCTTAAAAACAATGGGTGTTGGGTTTTGTGCAATGAGAGTCGAAATTAATCTGATTTTCTAAATCTCAAGACTTATTTGCCAAAATGCTCTGCCTCAGCTCAGATTTGGTAACATTTAATAAGTGGTGGAAGAAACAGCAGGGAGCATGCTGAATCTTTGAAGACTACAAATGAATCAAATGCACACAGATTTCTCTGACTTCATAGTGTTCATTTGTCAAATGAAACTTAATTTGGCATTGACTTACAGCTGTCCCCAAATGTTGTTTATATTAGGCTGAGCACTCTGCAAGGATTTTCTGTGTTTAGATCCTACTTATTTTACTGTTTCACACAAAAGAACCCTAATATTTTGGCTGCCGCTGCTGACATGGACCACCAGATGTCATCCACTGCTGTCAGAGTTGAATTGATTGGCACATTAGGAGAACATACTCACTACCTTCTGGATCATATCAGTGAATAAAACTTCGGAAAAAAAAACAACCTTAATTCTTACTCTCAGCTTGTTTGATAAATGGCACCATGGATTTTTAGCACACTGTAATGAACTTCTGACAATTTTCAGATTTCCCTGATATTTAATACTAATACAGACCAATTATTCTCTTCAGATACCTTCCTGCTTCTCCCTTCTCACTCCTTACTTTACCCTGTAACTTGCTTTGAGAGGGAGTGTAATAACTCAAAACCCCACTTCAGACTTGAAACTGATAATATCTACTGTATGCATTCAGATGTGTAGGAGAAAGTTTGGAAACGAAGCAACTGCTCTAATAGGCTTATTTGTATGGGTTATTGAACTGTATAATAATTTCTAAAAAAACAGCTTTGAAATACATGGTTGGAGTTCATATGTGGTGTTGGCTACAACTCCCCAACCACTTGCTCTGCTTTGGGGAAAACATCATAGAAACAGGAACTTACATGGTATTTAATAAGTCAAAGCATTTAGTTACAACGTGGGTCATTGTTTCATGTACAACTTACTTAAAAATATAATGTTCGCTTACAGTCCATATATTTTATAATTTAAATAAGGGCATGCAATTTGTCAGTAAACATTGCCTTTATATGAAAATACAATAAAGTTTGTCTTTTCCTGTATTTACATAGCAGTCTGTCCACTAAGACCTATTGTTGTTATTGGCTTGCCTGAAGCCATTAATAGCATAGATCATCTCCTACTTAAAAGTCATGTATTAGTCTTGAATACACTCATCATTCTTACGATGACACTATCACTGGGGAGCCAACATAAAGAAAATGAACTCCCAAAATGGGTCTGCAAGAACCTTAGGAAAATTAATACAAGATTTCATATTATCAAATAAAAGCAAGTAACATTGTAGAGACCTTTGTTAATCAGACAACATTATGGACCAGCACAACACTTTTCCAAGAAAAAGTAGTGTGCTGCATCAATGATGCAAGGGGAAACAAAATAGAAGAAAGAATGCTACTGAAATACACCTGAGGACATAAGTCTGGATCCAAAACTATAGGTCGTGTATATATCCTAAATGTCAGCAGCCCTGGAATGTCCCTAAGAAATAGAATAGGGAACTAGAACTCTGACAAAGCATGCTTTTTTGATCATATCTAGAATGTCACCTGGAAGTCAAATAAAGATATCAGCCTTGTCATCTGAAGCTAAGAGATTCTTTGATGGAATGCTATCAATAGCAAAAGCTTAGATGTTGCTAAAACATCAAAGCTAGGACAAAATAAGGCATGCTAAAACTTTTAGAAGAATTATATTCTATTAGTACTTACACTTCATGACTTACTCTTGCCATTTTGATGGCTGCCAATGCAGTCTGCAGAGTCTTTATGCAATGAGGTAACTTATTTAAGAGTAGAGGAGATTCTACAGGAAGCAAATGCACATGAATATTTTAAGCATATGAATACAATGTCTTCAGGAAGTGATTGCTAATAAAATAATGATAGCAATAGTAGTGACACATTCATCGCTACAGCATCACAAACCTAAGGAACAGTTTACTATATAGAATGATTTTCTAATAAACTGTACTCTGCACAGATGATTATTTTGAAGTAAATTGCTATTCCACAAACAAAAAGGGTAAAAGCTTGCTGCCCTCACTACACTTTGCCTTTCCTTTCAAAGGAATATATTAACAAGACATTGTTCACCTTTCATTTCATAAAACTGCACAATTTGAATAGCCTTTTGAATAGCTCCCAAACTAGTAAACTTTTATGGCAGTAGGGTGTTGAGAACATGTTATACTTCTTTCAAAGCCAAGAATAAAGACATTAAAAATACAGGAACCAATCTGTATGACATAGTGCCAAACATAATCATAGTGTAAATCAATAGTATTGTACTGTCTTTTATCCCCAGCCTAAGGGTTACTTTAACACAGTCATGAAAAACAGATCTACCATGTCACTGAACTCATGCTTTTTCCCTCAGAAGCAGAAATAACTTTCATGTTCAAACCCATCCATTTTCCACTGTGTGCTTTGCACAAACTGAAGGCAAGGGTGAGTTCCCAAAGCCATTTGGTCCATTACTGTTACACCCAAATGAGGAAAGAGTCAGCATATGAGCACTAGCTGAGAGGCAACAGACACCACATCCACCAAGAGGCTAAGGTAAAACTGGCACCCAGCTGCAGAAGTGCTTCTCCATTACCTTAGGAATAAGCAACACTGGGAAACTTAATCCATGCCTGGATTGAACTAACATGCTTGCTCCTGCATGGGAACAGAGAAGAGCACTTAAAGAGTCAGATAGCTCTACTGGATGTTAATTGCTATAGTTTCCATTGCCCATGTTAGAAGCAGCTTAAAATACCATAAATCAATGCCTGTCCTCTTACATATCGCTCCCAGTTGGCTTTCAGAATAGAAATATGTGGCCAAAGAAGATACTAAGAGATGGACTAGGTAGAATCATAGAATCATAGAATCATAGAATAGTTAGGGTTGGAAAGGACCTTAAGATCATCTAGTTCCAACCCCCCTGCCATGGGCAGGGACACCCCACACTAAAGGTAGATTAATTGCTTAAATGATTTACAACTCAGCTCAGCAGCTCTGGCCTGATGGCTCTTCGTAATGTTTAGAAAACAAACAAAAACCCCAAACACCACCATCCCAGCCCCCCCCCAACAAACGCCATCACTACCACCAAAAAATTGCAACACTTGGCTTACCTAATTATTCTCTGTAGAAGAGTTGCTATGTATTCTACAGCTGAAAAACAAACTTCCATTAAAGTCAATGAATGGGTATTTTACTGTGTGACTGCAGCTGGAACAGAGCATTGCCCAAAGAGATTTTTAGAAGTGGCCTTATCTATTGTAAGGGCCATTTGTGTGGCATATCCAATGATCAACTAAATTTCAGAAGTCTTAGGAAATGCTTGAAATTTTTAACTCAGGTTAGCTGTGGTCTTTCTACAAGAGCAGGCAACCTAATTCCCTCATTTCATCCTCAGAAAGACTTTGGAGGCTGAGTGTATTTTCTGAAGAAAGCCCTGAGTTTTCCTCCTGGGGAACTGAAACATTTCCAAGATACACACTTGCTGTTCATGGATTGCTTGGAAGTAAAGCTTTCCATAAAAATCTAGTTTAGTTCAACAAACACTCTTCTGTGAAGGAAGTATTCACCTGTTACTAGTGGCACAAATTTTGACCCAGTAGATTAAATAATTTCCAAGTCTGGAAATCAAGTCAACAGACCCCTAGTTGGACGGCCACCTACCTTGCCAGGACATGCTCAGGCAGAAATTGTACAGACCTATGCTGACAGCATGAACAGATCAGGTTTCAGGTAGCACACAGTAAAGTTCACATCTTCCTCTTCCAAAAGGTACATATTTAATCTCTAATAGATTCAAAGAAGCTTGTTCCTCTTCAGTTTTTTTGCTAGCCTCCTAAACAGTCAGAGAATACTTAGATAGATGTAGAGATTCAGAACTTTAACAAGAGAGAAAAGTACTTAACATATAGCTTGTATCAGGCAGCCCAGCTGACACATACAGATAACTCTGCGCTCATTGTTTTGGGTTAACACAGTTCTGACAATATATTCTCACAACACACCATCTTCACCTTCTCTGGAGTATCTTCCAGCCCTGCTGTTACTGCACTAGCCTGAACACACTTCTGTGTAACTCTGTCTGCTTAGGGAAGAGACCCATGTAATCCAAAGACACTACGTTAAATAAGGAATTGAAAGTATCTGTACAGAAAGAGGCTTATATTCTGGGTTTCTCTGAGTTATAGCTGGTTTCAGTATGACCAGCAATGTACAAGATCAGTTTTATTAAAAACTTGTCAGTAGCCCAGATCTAAAGCCTGAATCAAAGCTGAAGTTGACTATCTCATTTGCTCCAAAATTAAAATGTTTCGTTTGTCTGCTTACTTTCTTTTGCCCTAAACAAGCAAAAAGTCATCAACTTTTTACGTGCGAATTTCATGCTGAAAAGATGATTCATATTCATGTCATCCTGTGCCCTTCACAGTATGGGAAGTGATCAAGGCACAGGGGAGACTGCATGAAAGGAGAAAAAAGTGAGAGAGAGAGAGAAAAACCAGACAATGTCTTCATCCAAAATTGACTCTACCATTAACTCTTTATCTCATTCTCAGAGCCCCCTTGCAATGCCCTTTTTTTCTCTCAGCTACTTTTTTATTTCAACCAAAAACCAGTTCCCTGCTCCCAGCCTTCCTTCCCTTTTTCCCCTTCTGGTGACCTTCTTTTTGCTACTGCTAGAAAATAAATTTGAAAGCCTCTGGCTTTCTCTGCATAGGAACATTCAAATTAGCCTCCCCCACTAAAAAGATTTTGCCTACTTCTGTCAGCCAGGAGTTTCCCAGCATATAAAGACCTGATTAATGTGAGATTTGAAATTCAAGTATCATTCATACCTATATTTTCAAAACAGATCTAAAAATACTAACAGAAGTTATTATTATGCTTCCACAGCAGAAACATTCCCTAATTTCCTATAATTACAGCTAAGCCTCATGCAGAAAGGGTATAATCAGAGTAATAAAACTGTTTGTTAGAGCATTCATTTGGTAAGACTAAAATTGCAGTTTTAAGCAAGCTGCTTGTGCTTTCTCAAAAACTTCACACATCAAATCTTTTAACGTGAATATGGCATTAAAATAATTTTTATATAATAATGAGTCAGTTTTATATTAAAAAATAACATTTTCTGGAATGCAGAAAGAAGGGACACTGTTGCTCAGCCAATTCCCTGTTAACATCAACAAAGACCCAACCTGACTTCAGCAAAGCTCATACAAACTCTACAACAGAGAGAAAACCATTGATAAAATGAGGCTCTTTTTTAACCTGTGCAGAAATGCTATAATTTATGCTTTACTGTATGAACTGGAAAAAGATGTATTTTGCAAATAAATTTGTAACCTGACTCATGCCTTCTCATACATGATTAACCACTGCCCTTATTATTCAAAGACACAAATCACATATAAGAATTAATTTGAAATTAAAGAAAGATTCTGCCATTTACCTAGCTAGGCTGGTTCTCATTTTCATTCAAATAATTTCAAATTATTCCTGAAAATACTCAAAATTACTTTAAAATTCCTTGGAGCCCCACTTCAATATCAGAAATGCTGTTTGTCCAATGTGGAAGTAAATACATGTTTTAGATCTTCCTCTAGAATCTTGGCTGTAGAGATTATAATGATAACACTCATCCTCAGTTATTAATTGCACAAATTAGGAAACTACCTTTGTGACGGAGGAATTTAGCAGGATATGCTGAATGACAGCATGCCAGCTGACATGCATGCCAGCATACACTGACATCCTCTTGCTTCCCTCCCACACAGGAATACACTCATCAGATTAGCCTGCCACCTACATAGCTCCTTCTACAATTGAAAAAATATTCGTACTACCCCATGGATGCTCTTTGTGTTGGTGAAATTGTGACATCCAAGAAATGGCGAGGCCGATAGTGAGCGAACATTATAGTAAGAAAAACCTAGAGCTTAAAATCTTCAGGAAAAAAAAACCAAACCAAAACTGCACTTTGATAATCACAGAAGTGAGTTATGGACATCAAGAAAACTCAGTCCACCTGTATAAGGTAAGGCAACTCAATACTCCATAGTTAACTAAGGCAGTGAGGTTGACCTTCATGTATGAAGCAAATTGGTTTGATCTGTGTTTAAATATCAGTCACAGTTCTATCACAAGTTATCCAGATCCTCCAGAAACTCCTGGAGATTTAGGGACATTGAGAGCTCAGAAGAAAACAGTCACATTAGGGGCATGCAATTAAAAAGAATGACCAGCTATCAGCTCAACAAAATCCACAAGGTTAACAGATCCTTGAAAACCCTACCCTTATGCCTGATACAACTATACCCACAGTCACTGAAATATGGCAGACAGCACTGGTTCTCATCTCTGTCTCTGCAGATGCTACCATTTCTAACAGTTAATACCATCTTCCAGGTTCTGCTTGCTTGTAGCCTATTTCTAAGCCAAACCTAGCCCTTCTTCAGCAGGCTCTGAATTCAATATAATCTTTACTAGCCATAGAAGCTGTCTCTTGCTGCATTACCACAAACAATTCATGATAAAGCAGCAAGCCCCTTTTCTAGACTTTGTTTTCTACAGCTAAATGAGGTATCATATGGTGCTAAAGCTCCCTTGAGTTTTAGGACCTGAATTAGCATTTAAGAAAGCCATGAGAGCCATTTGCTTTCAGAGATTCTATTTTTCCTTTTATTTTAACAGGTTTTAAAGGGTTCATACAAACTTTGCTCTCCCAGCCCTATTTTCTCAAATACTGACCCTGAACTCAGCTTAATATACATACAACAGATATTTCAGTGTGTCAAATGTGCTTAGGACCTGGGTTTCTTCAAACACCTCTTTAACCACAACCCTAATTTACCCACCACTGTAACCAGAGATCAACCTCTTCAGTCATTACCAGACCTAAACAAAATACTTTCTATTTAGTAGGTGATGGGGAAGTAAACCTTGCCCACCACCTACAGCTGCCTCAAACACTAAACTAATACCAAACAACACACTCTCTCTATGTGTAACCTAGGTATCACAGCTGGCCACTGAACACAGAGTAAACCATTCTTTCCCACTGGTACAAATTCAAAGCGTGCCTCTACGGGCAGGGCAGGTTTCCTCCTCATGTGAACAAAACAGGCTTGAGGGAGGAAAGCTATACCAGTATGAAGTGGGAAGAATCTTCTAGGAACATACATATGTAATGGCAATAGATCCAACTTGCATGCATTCCGAGAGAGAAGACACGGGACAGGAAGGAGGCTCACTCACATGATGATGTCAGTGTTAACTTTAGGGAAATGATATAAGCTCAGTGTCCTGTTAATGGAAAATGGAGAAAGAAATGCTACTCCAAATTTGTATGACAATAATTTCACTTCCTCATTAAGGTTCACATTGCTGATTATGTTTTGCCATTATATTTGCTGAGCCAAGCTTTTGTACTGCACTTGAAAGAAAATTATTGAATGAAAGAACACGCATGCTAGGAAACATCCTGTCAAGTCATTAATGAAAAAGAAAATCCCAATTTGCTTAGTCTTTTCTTTTTTTAAGGGAGTTTCTACTGATTTCTGTTTCTTTACCTGTCATAGCTGGCACAGCAACAATTTCATAAATCTCTCATGTTTTTCAGAAGTTGAGCTGTAAAACACCCATGTGATGTTTTCTGCTCTTACTAAGTTTAGCTGCCAGTAAGCTAATTCTCAGTATGTTAACAACTACATTAAAATAAATCTAAATATTAATATTATAAAGTACAACACAAATCTGCACTATCACTATAACTATTCCTATTAATACAATTTCTGGTTTTATTATTAATCCTTATAATATATTGTTAAATATTGTTAACAAAAAGTTAAATATTGTAAACAATATAGTAGAATTATAAATAAATTTAATTAAAAAAATAAATCTGACTGAAACCCATCCTATGGCTGATCTAAAAATGTCACAAAGGTGCCTTTGCTTCTTATATTTTGGAACACAAACACTTTGACTTATCTATAGTTCCAGATCTAAAAATAAAGCCCTCAAATAGCATTTTTGTGACAACTGAAACCAACAACCAAAAACAAGAACAGTTTCAACCAAAGAAAATAATGAGAAAGAATGTTTTCTGGAAGCCAACAAAATGCTGCTGAGAATCCCAAAGCTATTAAAAAACAAGCAAAAGGTTGGGTTCTTGGGTTTATTTGATATCAAAGTTAACTGTTACTCTGAAGCAATGTTTATTTCTATGCTTGAAAGAAAAAAAACTTTTTTCATATAAAGCCCACATTACATGTTTGAGTTTTGAACATGCTATGAGATTGAAAAAGCCATTCTGCCAGGTAATATATTTTATTAGGCAATTCAATATTGCTGGAAAAAAAAACAAAAACAAACCAGATTTAAGGTGTATTATTTTCCAAGACCATTGTCTGGTCTAGCAAAAGATAATAGAACTTCCTACAAACTCTTACTCATTTTCATAACAGTTAGATTAATCTGTAGTCTGCTTGGCTTCCTTCCCTTCATCCTTGCTAAATTTAGCTGTTCATGCCTCAGTCCATCACCATCATCCTTCCTGAAACCAATAGTAGAAGCAAGCTTGGGTTTTAGTTCTCCTCTTTCATTTTGAAGTCTATTTTTTCATTCTGTTTGAAATGTCAGGATTGGGTCAGTCTAAGCCAAATTGTTCAAGAAGTCTCAAATATAATGTGAATCTCATAAAACTATGTATTCGTGCTACTATATTCAGACACAGTTTAAAGCATGCAGTGCAAATTTTTTTTTTTTCCTGAGGATACAACGAGTAATTTTGGAAAGTATTTGTGAACTGTGATGAGCTAACTCACAAAGCTGCCTTCTCAAATTCCTCTGAAGAGGCTCATTCAGAGCATGAGCCTTGCAGGTAATCTAAAGTATCTCCTTAGGAGCCATGTCCCATTGGCTACAACAGGAGAACTGGAAAACGAACACCTACATGTAGAAACTAGTCTTTTCAGCTAACCCCTACAGCTGGATTCCTGTGAAAGTAACAGATAAGAAAGTCTTTTTTTGCAGATCCAGAAGCATGTCTAAGATGTCTAGGTTGCATACAAGCCAACTGCTTTCGGGAATTTCCAACTGTTGAATCCAGGTAAGTTGACTCACACAAATCTATGTACTTACATTCACAACTACAAATTTTAATTAGTATTCTAGGACATAAAGCCCTCTGATTTTACATGCAAAAGAATGAGCCACCAAAGTTCCTCATCTATTTTGCCCAGGGAAGTTGTGAATGCTCTGTCCCTGTCAGTGTTCAAGGACAGGTTGGACTAAGCCTTGGGTGGCATGCTTTAAGGTGAGGTGTCCCTGCCCATAGCAGGGGGGTTGGAACTAGATGATATTGAGGTCCTTTCCAACCCTAACTATTCTATGATTCTATGATCCAGTCTCTCCCTCTACTTACATTGCTTGCTTCTGTCATTCCCTTCTGAGAGCATCCCCTGATCTGTTTCATGCATAGTCATGTCACTTCCATTTCATCCTAATTATTGCTGGATATTTCTTCTAAAGACTCAACGTACCTTCAATTATCTAGTATCAAAAATATCCAAGCATGTTGCTGGCTTCCTTCTGCCTTTCACCATCAAATTCTTTGAGCATATTCTGTGCAACCACATCCTGGAAGCAGCTTCTTCCCTTGCCATCCTACCTCTACTGCCATCCTGGCACTTAAAAGAAGCTCCTCTGGGCTATAAGCAACCTGAGAATCAGTATTTAATACTTTCCCCTCTTGATTGTCAGGTGTTTTTCCAAACCATTGTATATAAATATACAGTCCTTCCCACTTCTCCATTTATACCTTATCACTGGTAAACCGTAAGATTTACAACTCAACTTCCATCTCTGGTCTGACAGTTTACAGATCTACCACCGAACACTAAGTGCTTTTGTCCCAGCAAAACCTTTCTTCCATGTATCAAGTATCTTCTTATAGATGTTGAGATGACATCTGAAGACCAGCAGAATCTAAAAAGGGCTCATAATTCCCTTCCAAATATCTGTCATCGTTTTTCTCTATTTTTCTCTAAAATATTAATGATGTTATTTCTAACATTGGCTTGTTCTTATGTTCTCATAGAAAGGCTATGCCTAAGTCTTGCCAATTAATTTTCAACACCACCACCAAGACATACGTCCTTAATCTTTTTTATTAGATTAATAATTTTTATTAGAGTCTTGATTGGCGCAGGATGTTTACAGAATAAAAGCATATAAAGCTTTTCTAGCTTTATCTGGCTAGAAGAATACATGCTGAGCTTGCTGACAGCAGTCAAATGCTTTTGTTGACGTAAAAGTTGACCCTTGCAATGTTAAAACACCTTCCCTTGAAAGAAGGGATTTGATATGGGAAGTGGGGTCTGACATTTTCAGTTTTTGGATTGCCAAAGGGCCCCCATTCATGGTCCCTCACCCCTCTGTTGCCACCAGTGAGGGGAAGCGCAACTGGGAAGGGCCTGAGCCCTCTCCCATCACAACCAATACAGATGACCTGCATGAAAACCCATTCAGCCTGTGGTAGTGGTCCTACAAAAGGAAGGGGGTGTTGCTTGGAAGAAGCAGGCATAGGGTGAGCTGGAGCAAAGTGGGACAAGTGAGGAGCAAAGGAGAGTTGGACACTTTTGACTTGTAATCTCTAGGGATAACTTCCTATATGCAATGCTCTACTTGACTCCCCTCTTCAATGGTCCATTGCATGCCAGTGGCCTAAGACCAGAAAGGCATCCAGAGATGCCAAGTACTGGTAATTTCTCCAAAATATACTCCTGTCTTCTGTAATGGAGCGTTTATTTTCAGACAAGTGTGTGGCAAATTTGGACAATGCAAGACAAAAAAGAAACTTAACAGTAAACACATCAGGATTAAAATACATGTAAATCAAGATTAAATCTCAGGTCCTTTGCAGGTGATTCATTCAAACCCATTTCCAAATAACTGAACTGATCTTGAGATTTCAGGACCTACCAGGAGTTTTCCAAGATCCATCTACATTAACTCTGTACATAGAGAGACAGAGCTAAGGCATTTTAGGCTGCTTGTCTGAGATTGGAAAGTTCACTCCCACGTGCTAAAAATCATTACAGATCCCACCACAGCACTGTCATCATAGCAAAGGCAATTCTTACCTACCCTCCCAGGACTTATTAACACTGTACTAACCTATTAAACAATAAATCCCAAACCTACCAACACTAAAAAATATAACACAAAAACAAAGGGGAAAAAATTGAGCTCATTTCATACACTGTATTTCCCAAGATGCTCTGATGTCAAAGCACAAACACAAACCACTCAGGGCTGTGCTTGTCACAGAGGAGTACTAAGCTGTGAAATTCCACTTATGAAATTGCTGAATCGCTGGTTTATACTGTATTTTCTATCTGTATGGGTGGGTCAGAAGAATTTTTGGCACAAATTTATAATTGGGAAATTTTTGTTAAAAAAACCCCCTACACCTTGTGCACTGAAAACCGTAGCAGGAAACGTAACATAAAAGCAGCACAGTCAGTAAGTATTCTAGTCAGGGTAAAACCAGAAGAGATGAAAGGGCTTAGATGCAGTTTTATGTGCTGTACCTGCCAAAGTTCCCACATTGGGTTGCATGGGTTTAGGCTCATATTTTCCATTAAAAGGTATTCTGTCCTTTCACTGTAAATGGAGCTACACTGTCATCAGAGGAAGCTAACCAGACGGAGTACTTTCTCCATAGTCAAGCTCACCATGAAGTCAAACTGAAAGAAAAAAGACACTGGTAATTTTGCTCTGTAATTTCTCCCATTCAGCTTTTAATAAAAACAGGTAATACAAAACTTTGCCATTCCTTGTGGTTGCTGAGCTGATAAAGGTTGGAGTTTCTACTTGGGTATTTGCCAATCTTTACAGCAAAGGGCTTTACCTATTTTGTATTAATTGTTCAGATATCAGTGTTAAACATGTCTAAATACATCTAAACATGTACTTTTTTTAATACTCTAACATTAGGCTTTACCATTGTGAGCTGCTTCTAGTTTTTAATTTTAATTTTCTAGCTTTCATTCCTGTGTATTTTTCTGCATGGGAACTGAACTCTCCCAGAAATCTGATCCAATCAAAATTCAACTTTTGTTAGTGATAGGACAAGGGGTAACAGGTTGAAACTTAAACAGCAGAGGTTTAGACTGGATATAAGAAAGAAATTATCTCCTGTTAGGTGGTGAGGTACTGGAATGGGTTGCCCAGGGAGGTAGTGAATGCTCCATCCCTGGCAGTGTTCAAGACCAGGTTGGATGAAGCCTTGGGTGACACAGTTTAGTGTGAGGTGTCCCTGCCCATGGCAGGGGGGTTGGAACTAGATGATCTTAAGGTCCTTTCCAACCCTAACTATTCTGTGATTCTATGTGTTTTGCACTTAATGTCATCTTGTCATCATTAAGCAAAAAAATTATACATTCTGGGTCTAATTCTGATCAGCAAAATATTTCCAACTGTGAAATCAGGTTCAGTCTCAGAAAGTTAAATGAAACCGGATCCCCCAGCTGTAGGAACACGATCCATCCTTTCCTACTTAACCAGCCACTCAGAAAGGGCAGGCAAGGGGAATCACCCAAGGGACCACCTAAAGTGTGCTCATATCATTGCCCTGATGAGTTCTAGTCTCCATCACAGGAAAGGAGGAAATATGTTGCCTTATTTCATTCCCTCATGTCATTGTCTTTCCTTGTGCTGTGACTGGACTAACCCACATGTCATCCAGAGATGGGAGCTACCTCCTGTGGCTGCTGAATTCAGGGCCATGAGGAATTAATTGCCTGCCTCATCTGTGTGCCAGATGAGGGGAGAAAAAGGTGTTTCAACTCACCTGTGGCTAAGTAAATGTTTTCGGCTTCATCCCACTACAACTTGTGTGCTGCTAGCTCATGAGCTGGTCCACCCATGACACCAGCACATGCTTCAACTGCCAGATTTTCTCATAGGGCATAGAAAGGATTTTCTCATATGGGAGAATTTGCAGACTGCAGTATAAACATCACAGCAGCTCAGGCCTCTGGTTACACTTCCATCTGTTACAACTTTTCTAATGCATCTGGCAAACAAACAAACAAACTTACAAATCCATTATGAAAGTGAAAAACACTTGGAAGGCTACAAGACCTACTTCTATGCTTTCACCAAACCAAACTTCCTTAAATTACAAAACTTAGGTTCTAAAACACTGAAAAAAAAAACCAAAACAAAAACACCTCTAAAGGAAAACCAGGGATTGAGGCATTCCCTTCTGCTTAGGTGGTGGAGATGATGCTGTGTATTCCAACACATGAGGTGCAGACAGTCTGGTTAATGCAAGAGAATTCCCTCCAAGCTTCCTGCACAACAGGCACTGTTTCCTGTAACAGTACATTTATCTGTGAGAAGGCATTATCTACTCGGAGTGTGTCTTGCTAAGGAGAAATTGAGCCCCACTAGGAAAATAGTGAGAGGCTCATTGCATCATTCAGCACCAATTCATCTTAGTTTCGACTGGTATCTATCTGATAAACTACAAATAACCTAAGATAATTCTTAACAATCACTTTCTCTCTTATTTGTTCAGATCAAACATAAGGAAATAATATGTGATAAAACTAATTCTTAAAAAACACACCTTCTTTAGGTTTGCCAGTGGTACCACAGCACTGAAAACTAACACCATATCTCCTTTTTCAGAATTGTGGGGGTATGCAAAAGCACATTTAATTTCAGGGTAGTCCACTACTGGGGAACAGATGCTCCAGTGTAGTTCAGAACACTCCCTCTCTCTGACTTACGACTTACATTGCTTTCTCTAAACTCTCATCTTACACTCCATGATCTACACTTCTCTCTCCCCCCTGCTTTTTACTTCTTCCCCAGTAAAAAACATCAAACAATTGTAACAAAATTAGCCTTTACAACCCACCTATATACTAAGTCCTTGTCATTTTCTATGTTCCTATGAGTCAGTGTTTTAATCACAGTCTATTTTCAGCAGATCTGAAAATAGATCATATACCTTCCTTCCATCCCTCGCTATTTTTCTTTTAGCACACCTTGATAGCCAGTCCCTATCTTCTACCTCTAAGTGTTGTTGTCTGGCCTCAATTTTACCAAACAACTTAGACAGGTAACAGAAGTTTGTTGACAAGCTGCAATCTAATGTACATAAAACTGGAGAGGGAGTAATGTATAACGGAAAAGGGAAACGAGTTGAAAGGCAAGCTCCTAATAAAATCCCTTAAGAATGTGCCGTGCTAGAGTGCCAATGAACTGTAATGCAGACCATGGGCAAGACTATGCAATGAGGAGCTATAAAAACCTCCTATAAAATAAGAGCTGCAATTCAACTGTTTACTTTTATCCAGGCATGCTTAACTTTTAATCTAAATCAATTCTCTGTTTTTCCCCTGAGTACTTTTCAGAGCTAGCAAACACTTCCCCAGCTAACCCCATGTAAACACTCCAACTCATCAGTCATACAACACTACATGTCACAGAAAGTGTTTACACTCACATTACAAACTGGCAGCTTCAGTTAAACTATCTAGAACAAGTACATTAACTTATGGACTTCTGGTTTCAACAGTTAAGAGAAGAAGCCTTCACCAAGTAGCTCACCAAATGGCTGGTTTAGGCTCAAAAATAATGAAGGGGCTATTTGAAAAGAAAAATGAAATTCAGATGTCTGTTCCCAAAAAGGCAAAAATATTACTATATTTCATCCTCAACAAAGTTTTTAATGCCTCTTATTCTCCTGTCTCCTCACTTGAAGCTATGCTTTTTTCTCTACCCAAAACCAAGAGAACAGACTTGGAGGTTCAGCCCACAGCTAAATCACTGCAGTTTTTTCCAAGAAATTTCCTACCCCAGCCAGCCAAAAATCCTTATACACGGTCTCCCCACTGTTTGTATCCAGAAGGCATCTCTTGCTAAAACTCACACTTGTAAGGAACTCCCATTAAACAAAAGCAAATGCATTTTGCTAGACTTTTCCAAAGATACACAATCTCTTTTGCCATGGTACACAGATGAGAGTGGTTACCAAAATTACCTTCCTATTTCCTTCCAACTGCTCAGATCCTCCTGTTATCCCATGCTTTACACTACATGAATACACTGTATTGCAGGGGGTGTGAGAAGAGGAAGGGAGGATGTTGTACATACCGTATGTTTACACAGTTCCAGTCACAACAGAGGTCTTCATCCATAAGCAGAGTTCCTAGACACTGTGATAATAAACAAAGAGTAACAACATGCCTGGCAGAGACAGGCATCTCAATCCAGGCTGTGAGCACTGAATCCCCCTCCAGCACAGTGCAGATTTCACATGCAATTGGTAGCTGCTCTCATTTCAGCTCAGTTTTCCTAAAGAAGCTATTCCTGGTGTCCCCAACACTCAGACCTGTTCCCACCCATGGCATGGGAACAACCAAACCGGTGACAAAGCTCCCAGGGCAGCCGGATACTTGGAGCAGACCCTTGCACTGGCACATACTGACTGCTGGCAGGCCCCCTTCCCAGCTGAGTGTCAGAAGCTCCAGAATTCACAGTGAAGAAAGGAAAGCAGGTCAGCAATCCCACAATGTGACTCAAAGTGATTCACAGCTCCCCACTAAGCACTTTCCTATTGAGATGACTGTGCTTCCTGACCTACACATGCTCTGCTGACAGGCCCAGCTTTCTCAGCCTGTCTTCATATGGGAGGTACTCCAGTCCCCTCATCATCCTCGTGGCCCTCTTCTGGACTTGTTCCGACAGTTCCATGTGCTTTTTATGTTGAGGACACCAGAACTGTACACAATACTCCAAGTGAGGTCCCACGAGAGCAGAGTAGAGGGGCAGGATCACCTCCTTTGACCTGCTGGTCACGCTCCTTTTGATGCAACCCAGAATACAGTCGTATTTTTGGGCTGCAAGCACACACTGCAGCCGGCTCATGTTCATTTTCTCATCGACCAACACCCCCAAGTCCTTCTCCGCAGGGCTGCTCTGAATCTCTTTGTCCAACCTGTAGCTGTGCCTGGGATTGCTCCAACCCAGGTGTAGGACCTTATACTTGGCGTGGTTAAACTTCATGAGGTTGGCATCAGCCCACCTCACAAGTGCGTCAAGGTCCCTCTGGATGCCATTCCTTCCCTCCAGCATATCAGCCAAACCACACAGCTTGGTGACATCAGTAAACTTGCTGAGGGCGCACTCAGTCCCAGCGCTTTGAGTGTGGCCATCCAGCCAGTTCTTTATCCACCAAGGTGTTCACTTATCATACTAATGTCTCTCCAATTTAGAGACAAGGATGTCATGAGGGACTGTGTCCAATGCTGTGCACAAGTCCAGGTAGATGACATCAACTGCTCTACCCCTGTCCATCAATTCCGTAGCCCCATCATAGAAGGCCACCAAATTGGTCAGGCAGGATTTGCTTTTAGTGAAGCCATGCTGGCTGTCACCAAGCACCTTGTTTTTCATGTGCCCTAGCATGCCTTCCAGGAGAATCTGCTCCCAGATTTTGCCAGGCACAGAGGTGAGACTGACTGGTCTGTAGTTCCCTGGTCTTCCATTTTCCCCTTCTTGAAAATGAGGGTTATATTTCCCTTTTTCCAGTCATCGGGTTCTTCACCTGACTGCCATGATTTTTCAAATATGATGGACAGTGGCATAGCCACTTCTTTCTCCAGCTCCTTCAGGACCCGCGGATGGATTTCATCAGGTCCCATGGACTTGTGCATGTGCAGGTTCTTAAGATAATCTCAAACCAGATCCTTTCCTATAGTGAGCCCAAGGTCTTCACTGTCACAGTCCCCGTGTCTGCCTTCCAAGACTTGGGTGGTGTGGCCAGAGCATTTGCTAGTGAAGACTGAGTCAAAGAAGTCTTTAAGAGCCTCAGCTTTCTCCAAATCCAGGGTAGCCAATTCTCCTGAAAGCTTCTAGAAAGGGCCCATGTTGTCCCTAGTCTGGTTTTTACTCACTATATACCTATAGAATCCCTTCCTGTTATCTTTAACATCACTTAAAAAGAAGAAGAGTGGTGCCACTGCATCACATCACAGCAGGAGCAGGGAGAAGAATGTCAGGACTCCCCTCAGGGAGCATAACTGGCCAGTTTCATAACTCTATGGACAATATTGTCAAGGTTAAAAAAAGAAGTTCATCTACCAGTAACGTAGAAGTTTCTGCACTTGAGAGGGGTTCCTGCTGGTGTCCATTGCTCCTCTTCCAACTGTGCAGGCTGAGTACTGATAAGGGTGAGAAACACTGGGGGTGCACAGCAGACAACTGGAGAGAATTCAGAAGCCACCCATCTCCCACAGGGAATGGCAGTGCCTGGTACAGACCAGCACCAAGGTGGCTGGTTCACTCCCATCTAGCAACAGGGGAAACCATCTAATTGTGGAGGCTGGCAGGGATCTCTGGAGATCACCTAGGCCAACCTTTGACAGGAGGGCTAGCTTCAAACAGCACCCATACACCTCAGTTCGCTCTTGTCTCTGTCCTGGCCTTGGAGACCTCATGGGTTTCAAGGCCTGAATTGAAGTCAAATGCAGATGGTGGTAGTAATAGAAACAGAAGGTGGCTTAAACCAGGCTGAACATACCATGTGAATGCACATGGTGCCTTAATTAAAACGACTGGGGATCCTTCCACCATATACACATATTTGTTCCTCCACCCTCCTGTTCTCTCTGCATCATTGGCCAGATGCAGTTCACTGTCTGCTGGAAAGCCAAGCAGTCTCCTCATCTGTGTGCAAGAATAAAAGGAAAAAAAGCCAAGAGTCACTTTCACAATGAAGATATTGTGTCACAGACTTCCTTATTACCCGTGCTGCTTGTGAGGGAGCTGGGGGTGGGGAGGACATCAAAACCCTTGGTATGGGAAGCATTTGAGTTGACATTCAAGTACAAACAGCTTTGTTCTATTAGACTTTATGCCACCAGAAGTGATTTCATCAGTCAGAATTTGAATACACACTGACCTGGATTTTCAGGAGCTTGTAAAGAAGATGGTTGTCTCAATCCAGCTTCACAGATGTATTGATTCCCATAGGGTTTGCTGTTCTATTTGTTGAAAAATAAAATAAATCAATGTATAGAGACAGTGGGTTGATGGGTTTTGAGTAAGGACACAAATGATTGGGTCAGGGAATGGGAGCAGTAGGATTTTTTTTCCCCAGAAAATTCTGGGAATTTCTATCTTGTATCACTGTTGGGGTATCAGCAGGAATGTTGTAAGCAGACTGACCTGAGAAAGTCAGTTAATTTCCTGATCCTGCTGCTATGTTTGCTGTTAATATCAACTGATACTTGGACAATGAGTCATCTCATTACCAGCAATACGTGACTTTTCCTTCTCAGCATTTCTAAGCTAGCCTGGAAAATAGAGCATACTGGGAACTTTAGAGGAATCTTCTGATGCTTATTGTGGGAAGTTACCTCACAGACCTAGGCCTTGTGCTAATTACCATCAAAGATCTGCTGCTGTCTTACAGTGATTTATGTAATGTGTTAGTAAGGAGCCACAAAGAGCCATATTTTTCTTGTAACACGAAGATTGCAAAGTCTCAAAAGTTTTCTCTGAGAAGTATTAAGTCAGTTTTATGGTGGCAAGGAACTCTAACAGTTTTAGCAGGGAGGACAAGCAAGATGACAATTGTTAGTATCATCTTTAAAGATTTTAGTATAGAAGAGGAATGTTTCTAATTAAACTGAGTTGATTTGGAACACATCCTTAATGTCCAAGTTAGAAAATGCTTCTGTGATCACTCAAAAGTTACTCACTGTTGCAGTCTACTTTTGTTTTCCTTCTTGTGAGTGTCCATGTCATAATAGGTTACCTTAGGCAATGTAGCAGTGATTGTTACCAACCGTTACAAGTCTCCTCCTTAGTCTCACTGGTGATTCAGCAGTTCACCTTAAGTTGTCTTCCTTCTCCATAAATCACCTCCTTCAGACCTGCTATTCCAACCTTCTTTCCCTTTGCACGATGCTTAGTTCCACTTCCTGTTCATTATCTCCTTTGGCTCCACATTCCCCTTGGCACAGCTGGTTTCTCAATCAAGATTTTGTCTGCCTTCTCCCTAAGGAAAACAGTAGCATCTAAAGCTACTAGATCTTGCTCCACAGAACCTTGCTTTTAAAAAACTCATTTTTATTTTGTGAGGGTTTTGTTTATGAAGGAAAGAAAAGACAACAATACCAGGACACACTGTCTGCCTTCAGTCTCACTTTCAAAATGGCTCTAAAAGTTGCAGAGCATCATTAGGGATCTCAGCTGTGATTCTGACCACACTTTTTTGCAGAAAAACAGTATCCCAGGCTTTGAACTCTATGTGACTTCTAAGCTCTTTGAAACACAGGCCACCCTCCCCTTCAGCCCATTTATAATAGGCTGAGGCTCTGAGTGTCTCTTTGCTCAGTCTTACTCTCACTTGTGCGATACACAGAGATTACACTGGTATTCAGAAAAGAACAGATTTCAACAAAAGAGCTTTGTAGACCAAACTCACGCAAGCTTTAATGATCTCTTCAGTAAAGAACTAATGATTAGTTTCAATCCTGAATTATATGTGATATATTCTATGTGACCTAGCACCTATGGTTATGACTCCTATCAAGTTAGAAGACATGTAATCAGAACAGATTAAACAAGCAGGAATGAAATTGCTTTTTATGTGGCAAAATAATTCATGGTTATAAGAAAACCACAGCAATTAGGGTCAAACAACCTCAGAATCAGAGCATATGTAAAATAAACACACAGGGATGATTCAGCTGCAAAATGCAGAATGATCAACTGCCTTTAAGAATGGTGGAATGGAGACTTTCGCTGTCACCATTATAAAACAGAAGCAGCATTTACAGGCTTTGCTTCTAAATAATCCCTAAATCCCCCAAAATGTCGCAAGTAAAATGAGAGCCCAGTGGTAGGAATATCATTATTTTCAGCATATGTGTACATTTAATGTATAAAGTGTGCACAACACCTTCAAAATAGACCACATTTTTCATTGCCTTTTGACTTCAAATCATCCATCCAAATAAATTAAAGGATTAAAATACCTAATACACCATAATACACATGGTCAGTAGCCAATTAGGAAGAGCTTTTCATTAATTATTACATTAAATATACATAATAACATGCAGAAAATAGATGCCTTGTGTGCATTCCTGGTTGCTGTAGAATACCAAAAAGATAAGCCCAAGTAAAGCAATGTAAAGAAAGAAAAGAAAAAGCACTGGCTTTTGATGTCAGTCTTGAAACATGAGACCATATCCTCCCAAGAGGATGTCATAGATTAAATTTGTATATAGCAGCTAACAGATTTTTTTTATAATAAAACTAAACTTTATTTGCAGAAAAGATGCGTATTTGGATTATTACAATCAACTAGGAAATTGATTATTTTTGTTAGAGCTAAAAATACATCTTAACACATCGTTATGATTCATTTCCATACATCAAAATTAAATGCATTTAGTTTTGGTTCCAAATCAAGCTAATAATTTTGGATTAATAGAAAACTTTAAAATATCAAGAAATAGATAATGTGACTTTTCTTCTAAAAATGGGAAGAAAAACACCCCATTTGGTTTGATTCCAAATGACTGTTTTTCCAAATGAAGCAGTTGAAGTCACAGAAAGCTCCAGTTTTTCTCTGATGTGTGCAGCTGTTTCTAGACACCTCTGCACATCTGTGTACCCCTTCCTGTGTGGCCCTGGAGGAGGGAGACCAAGGCTTTACCCCTGCAGGGGGAGGTGGGGACACCTCAGAGCACTGTGCCCTGTGCCAGCCTTGAACCTGTCCTGCTTGCAAGCACCTCTTGTGCTTTCAAGCTATCTCCTGCAAAGCCATTGTAAGTTACAGCTACATTGTGCTGTAAGTTCTTGGAGGGCTCAGGAGCTTTTGGTTAGAAACAGCAGATGCTAAGTAAAGAATAAGAGTTTGAGGGCAGAGGAGTAAGAGTCTGTGGAACTGGTCATGAGGGGCAATGTGGAGATGGTACAGGGAAACTGTACGGCATGGAATAAGGTGAAATGAAGAGACTAAGGAAAAAACAAACCTTTTTAGCTAGTACTTTTGAAATAAAGTGCCAGAACACTTCTGACTGTTGATCTCTCAATTTTCATTCCCCTAAAAGGAGGTACACTAGTAAAGTTGACCAAGATCCAGAAAGCTTTTGGAGGCAAAACTAGCACTGAAGAGTAATATGGCATCACAAAAAAGAAGGTGGGGAGCAGGGGGGAAAACACCCAGAGAAAGAGGGGATGAAAGAGAATTGTAAGTAGAAAAATATCAGTATTCAACAGATAAATTCTCCTTGCTACAGAGATAGTCAAAACTAGACAATGTTTAGACCAATTTCCACATATTTTGTTCTACTACCTTCACAATGCTGCTTGAGGTCTAACCCAGGATTTCAAGTGGATGGGAAACTCCCCATTTACCACATGAAAAATTCCACTCACTCTGTCCCAAAGGAGTGTTATTCCCCTTTTGTATTACAAAGTTGAGAAACCCCCAAAAAAACATTTCATATCCTTATACTTTTGAGTAAGTTTTTTTTCTCACCCTTCCAGAATCAGATACTAATTTCTGTTCAAAGCATTGCTGAAGTTTGCATCAGCACTTCCTTTTTATTTGGAAGGGAGGTTGAATTCCCATCTTGATATACTGCAGGCTAAAACCGAGCTTTTACCTAGGAGAAAGGATTAAGGCCCACTCAGGGTTTGGGGATTTTTTTCATTCTTTCAATTCCAGGTGCAAATCAGTTGGGATGACACTACTCAGACCAATGCAGTACCTTCAGGTGAGGGTGAATGCTTTCAGAGTATTGCTCCAAGTCACTGCAGCTTGTTTCAACCAATCTCCAAAAGAGGAAGCACTTCTGGAGCCAGTAACACAATGTTTTAGCCAGCTGTCACTTGCTCAAGCTGACAGCAAAATGCTAAAGAGAAACTAAATTAAGGAAAAGAAAAAAACAAAAGCTGGAGTGTTGATTTAGTAAAGTTTGAAGCTACCTTTTTCAAGGAATGCCAGGTAAACTATCACTGACCTCTACAGTCATCTTGTTCCTTGGTGTGGTTTCAGAAGTTGAGCATCACTCAGCATGCTGTTTCTCCTCTTCTCATTATTATTTTTTTCTTTCTTCTTCCCCCCCCCCCCTTTTAATTCTATTTTTTTCCTCTCTCATTTTCTTTTATCAATCCCATATTTGTTATTAAGCCTCCAAGGTTGAGCTTCTTTTTTGGCAGAATATTCCTACTGTGAATACATCAGACTTTCTGAAGACCAACAGAAAATATGTGAAATATTTGATAAGCTAAGAAAGTGTGGGCTTGACAATCAGGTAGTGAGGTGGATCAAGAACTGGTTGAAAGGAAGAAGGCAGAGAGTTGTGGTCAATGGGGCAGAATCTAGCTGGAGGTCTGTGACCAGTGGAGTCCCTCAGGGGTTGGTGCTGGGACCAGTGCTGTTTAATATTTTCATCAATGACCTGGATGAGGGAACTGATTGTGCCCTCAGGAAGTTCGCTGATGACACTAAACTGGGAGGAGTGGCTGACACACCAGAAGGCTGTGTTGCCATTCAGCGAGACCTGGACAGGCTGGAGAGTTGGGCAGGAGAAACTTGATGAAATTCAACAAGGGCAAGTGTAGAGTCTTGCATCTGGGGAAGAACAACCCCATGTACCAGTACAGGTTGGGGGTTGACCTGCTGGAAAGTAGTGAAGGGGAAAGGGACCTAGGGGTCCTGGTGGATAGGAGGATGACCATGAGCCAGCAATGTGCCCTTGTGGCCAAGAAGGCAAATGGCATCCTAGGGTGCACTAGAAAGGGTGTGGTTAGTAGGGCAAGAGAGGTTCTCCTCCCCCTCTACTCTGCCTTGGTGAGGCCGCATCTGGAATATTGCGTCCAGTTCTGGGTCCCTCAGTTCAAGAAGGACAGGGAATTGCTTGAAAGAGTCCAGCGCAGAGCCACAAAGATGATTAAGGGAGTGGAACACCTCCCTTATGAGGAGAGGCTGAGGGAGCTGGGTCTCTTTAGCTTGGAGGAGACTGAGGGGTGACCTCATCAGTGTTTACAAATATGTGAAGGGTGGGTGTCAGGATGATGGAGCTAGGCTTTTTTCAGTGATATCCAGTGATAGGACAAGGGGCAATGGATGTAAACTGGAGCATAGGAGGTTCCACGTTAACATCAGGAAGAACTTCTTTACTGTAAGAGTGACAGAGCACTGGAACAGGTTGCCCAGGGGGGTTGTGGAGTCTCCTACATTGGAGATATTCAAGGCCCGCCTGGACAAGTTCCTGTGTGATGTACTCTAGGTTACCCTGCTCTTGCAGGGGGGTTGGACTAGATGATCTTTCGAGGTCCCTTCCAACCCTCAGGATTCTGTGATTCTGTGAAATAATTCAAGGGTACTATATTTATAATATATTCCACTATTTAAGTTAGCTAATTTAAATAGGTTAGCATGCAGTAAGAGCCAAAATAAGAAACAGAGCAGTACAGTTTTATCAACTGCCAGTCCTCTTGTGCAATAAAAGCTAAATGTAAGAAGGTATTATCCTGTCACACAATACTCCTGGTACTATAACAAAGACTTCCAGAAATAAGTACAAATAGGTATTTGGTGTGCCCAGAACATCATACGCATTCCTCCTAGAACTCATTCCGCGCTTCTCACCATGTTTTTCCATGTCATCAGTCTGCCACCATTCCCTTCCCTACAGCACTTCTTGCAAAGACTGCTCTCCCTGTTGGCCAAGTAGGGGTCACAGCTCTGGAGTTCACATTCTTGTGAATAACTGTGACAGTCCCGAGTTCATTGTCAGGTCTGTTCTGCAGATGTGACAAAGTGATCACAAATAGACGTGATCCAAACAGTACTGTTCTGTTTGGATCACAAGCTGGTTCCCTATTTTGACACATTTATATTCACCCTTTTTTACATGGAAAAGAAAGAGGGCCATAGTTCAAATCAAAGAAACAGCTTGTAAGCTGTGAATCCTTGTTTCCTGTGAATTATTGTCTTTATGAGTTACACACTATAACCACAAAAACCACAGAACTTCTGCCAGGTCCTGCCTGACACAGCAGTATCTCCAGCCACCTCCAGGTTTTCTGTACTGTCCCACAAAATCCTCAGTCGTCTTCCATGTTCCCAAAGGTCACCTCCCATACACACTGCAACATCACACTTGTGTCTCATTTGGCTTTTAGCTAAAGAACAGACAGCACAGGCTTCAATCAGTGCAGAGCTGCGCATTTGTGCTGGGGCCAGCAGACAGTTTCACATGCTGCAAACCAGGGCTGGTCCCTCCCTGACCCTTTGTAAATGCGTAAATAAAATGGTGTAAATATCTTTTGCCTCTTTCCAGCCAGTGACTGATTTTCATAAAATGTGAGAACACGTAATATCTTGGGACCCCTCCTGCTCTGTCTGATTCTGCTGAGTTGTGTAACAAGTCCACAAATTACTGGAAAATCCTGATGGATGCTGTGGTTGCGTAACTGTCATTTCTGTCTGAAACAGTGCGAAAAATTATACTATCACCACCACACAAGTTTCAGCTGTCTTGGAATCATAGACTGATAGATCAGTTAGGGCTGGAAAGGACTTTAAGATCATCCAGTTCCATCCCCCCTGCCACAGGCAGGGACACCTTCCGCTAGACCAGGTTGCTCAAAGCCCCATCCAAACTGGCCTTGAACACTTCCATGAACAGGACACCCAGAACTTCTCTGGACAACCTGTTCCAGTGCCTCACTACCCTCACAGTGAAGAATTTCTTCCTAATGTCTAACCTACATCTAGTCTCTGTTAGTTTAAAGCCGTTCCTGCTTGTCCTGTTACTGAGGTATTTAATGCTGTCTTTGCCTCAGTCTTTAATAGTCGCACCAGCCATCCTCAAGGTACTCAATCCCCTGAGATAGAAGGGAGAGATGAGGAGCTGACTGAAGTCCCCATAATTTGGGAAGAAATGGTTAGAGACCTCCTGCTCAACTTAGACATATACAAATCTATGGGGCCACATGTGTTATACCCGGGTGCTGAAGAAGCTGGCAGAAGAGCTTGCTAAACCACTCTCCATCATCTATCATTAGTCCAGTGGGCAGGTCCCAGAGTGTTGGAGATCAGAAAGGGGAGATAGGAAGACCCAGAAACTACACGTATGTCACCCTGACCTCAATGCCAGGAAAGGTCATGGATCTCATGATCCGAAGTGAGATCATAAAGCACGTTTGGGAAAACTAACAGATTAGGCACAGTCAGCATGAGTTCATGGAAGGCAGGTCCTGCTTGACCAACCTGATCTCCTTCTTTGGTAATCACTTTATGATTGATGAGGGAAAGGCTGTGGACATTGTCTATTTGGACTTAAAACATTTGACTGTCTCCCGAAGTGTTCTCCTGGATAAATTGTCTGCTCATGGCCTGGATAGGTGTACTCTTCACTGGGTTGGAAACTGGCTGGATGGCCGAGCCCAAAGAGTGTTGGTAAATGGTATCACATTTAGTTGGCAACTGGTCACTAATGGTGTCCCTCAGGGCTTGGTGTTAGGGCCAGTGTTGTTTAATATCTTCATTAATGATCTGGATGAGGAGATTGAGTGCACCCTCAGTAAATGTGCAGATGACACCAAGCTGGCTGGGAGTGTCGACCTGCTGAAGGATAGGGAGGCTCTGCAGAGGGATCTGGACAGGCTCAATGGGCTCTGGCCAGTGAAAGAGTTTCAACAAGGCAAAGTACCAGGTCCTATGTTTGAACCACAACAACCCCATGCAACTCTACAGGCCTGGGGAAGAGTGACTGGAAAGCTGCTCACCGGAAAAGGACATGGGTGTGCTGACTGATGCCACTGAACATGAGCCAGCTTGTGCCCAGGCAGGCAAGAAGGTTAACAGCATCCTGGCCTGTATTAACAATAGTGTAGCCAGCAGGGCCAGAGAAGTGATCATCCCCCTGTACTCAGCACTGGTGAGGCTGCACTTCAAATCCTGTGTTCAGTTCTGAGTGCCCCTCTACAAGACATTCAGGTGCTGGAGCAGGTCCAGAGAAGGGCAGCAAAGCTGGTGAAGTGTCTGGAGAATGAGTCTTATGGGGAATGGCTGAGGGAACTGGAGTTGTTTGGCCTGGAGAGGAGAAGTCTCAGGGGGGACCTTATCACTCTCTACAATTACTTTTCAGGTAGTTGTAGACCTGAGGATTGGTCTTTTCTCCCAAGCAGCAAGCAATAGGACAAGAGGCATGGCTTCAAGCTGCACCGGGAGAGGTTTAGATTGGATAGTAGGAAAAATTTCTTCACAGAGAGGATGATCAGGCATTGGAACAGGCTGCCCAGGGAAGTGGTGGAATCACTATCTCTGGAAGTGTTCAAAAACCATATGGATAAGGCCCTCAGTGATATGGTTTAGTAGTGATATTGGTAATCCTGGGGTAATGGGTGGACTTTATGGTCTTAAAGGTGTTTTTCACCCTAGCTGATTCTAAGATCCTGGAATATTCACCCAAGCAGAATAAAAATTAAGTTCTTCACTGAAAGCCACTGGCAAAATTAAACTAAACACCAGTTACCTTTGTGTAACTTGAGTCCAAACCTTGCTTTGGATCCTGTGTTGTTTTTAACATGCTACTGTCAGGACTTTTTTCACCAAAAAGCAGTACTGCAAGTACACAGCTGTAATGGCATAATTATTAGAGAGTCCTTACAACACTGGATTTTACACATTTACCCATGTACTGTAACAAGCAAAACAAGTTTCTAAATCCCTTTCCTTGCCACAACCAGCTAGAAGCTTAGAGGGCACTACAACTACATTAAACAATTAAAATTTGTAACAAATTTGTAATAGTACTAGGAAAGAGATAAAGCCCCATTACTTGTTTTGTTTGGATATTAGTGCTTTGTAGATAACACACACACTTCAGCTTTTTGGGTATCTGAAAAGACCAGTTACTGCCAAGTCAAATTTAGATGCCTGTATTAAGAATGTTTCGATTAAGTTCTTCTAACAAAGAAGTGAATACAGCTTTACCAGAATACATGTTATAGATTTCTTCACTTTCCATTCACAGCTTCACCATAGCCACCAGGAAGGTGTAGGCACCAAGAAAGCTGTTTGATATAGAAGGGTGAAGCAAATACAGTAGAACTTTTCTGCTAAAATGCCTGGGAGACAAAGAGTGAATATTTACTTCTGACTGCTATTGTATTTTTTGAGTTAAAAAGCTCCTACAGTTTTAAGTTGAGCTCTTATTTATTACTCCTGAAACTAATGGAGAAAATACATCAGGTCACAGCAGATGAAGAACATGTATATTGGTATATTTTATTCTTCAATTGGATTTTCTTCAGCTGTAATGATTAGAAGTATAATTCATCCTCAGGGAATGCTTAGGTCTCAGAAGAAGTTTTGGCAGCAAGAAGCAGATGCTGGAAGTATTTGTAAATGCAGAGGGTCCATACTATCTATAGCTCTAGCTGCCTGGGAGATAGCTTTTTTCTCTGTGTTTGCAAAGTTCCTGGCACCTAGAGTTTGTAGGGTTTCAAAACCATATGATACATAATAGTACTTGAAACAGTGAGGATCTATCAGTACAGCTGATTTCTAGAAATAATACTGGTGCTAGCACAGAAGCACTGATTTATCCCATTACTCTCTGATTAAGAGAGTTGAGAAAAGAGCAGGGAAGCAGTAAGCTGAAGTTCAATAGACAAAGCAGAACAGAGAATCAGCTTGTTATGCTGACATGGCTGAGTGCATGTGCCTTTCCACATATAATATGCTCCGCTTTTTTGTTATCTGTCCTGAGTTTTCAGATTAAAGCAGTGCCTTTGTGCTAGCTGTGCCAAGTGCGGAGGCAAGCGAAATTCCTTCTATTAAAAATGGTTCAATTACTAGGCTACAAATATAATCACAAAAAGAGGGGGAAAAAAGAAATAAATCTAAAACCCTGTCGCGGTTTAAACCCAGTCAGCCATAAATCAGCCACGCAGTTTCTCGCTCACTCCCCCCCTTTCTTTCCCTCCCCCTGCTCCCAGAGGGATGGGAAGAAGAATCGAAAAGAATGTAACTCCCACAGGTTGAGATAAGAACAGTCCAGTCACTACTGCTACCACCAATAATAATAATGATAAAGGAGATAACAAGGGAAGAGAATACAGCACCTCACCACCTGCCAACTGATAACTCACCCCACCCAGCAGTCAACTAGCCCTTCCAGCTAACTCCCAGTTAACCTCCTGGGCATGACGTGCTGTGGTATGGAATACCTCTTTGGCTAGCTTGGGTCTGGTGTCCTGTCTCTGCTTCCTTCCGGCTTCCCCTCCTCCCTGGCAGAGCATGAGACTCACAAAGTCCTTGGTCAGACCAAACATTTGAGCAGTAACTAAAAACATCAATGATATCAGTGTTGTTCTCATGCTGAAAGTCAAAAACACAGCACTGCACCAGCTACTAAGGAGAAAAAATGACTGCTACTGCTGAACCCAGGACAAACCTTTATATAGTGTATTGGCTAAACTATGGAATTAATTTCTAGCAAGAAAAGGAAGCAGAACAGCAAACTTAGGGCCTAGGTTTAAGAGTGGTGGGAGGGGAATTTTCGTTATGAGCACAGCATCAGGATTTGTTAGAAAGCAGATAAAAGAGAAAACTATCAGTCATGGCACTTGCAAAAGAGGGCTGCTCCATAGACTAGGTGTCCACCAGCCAGTTCCAAGCTAGTGATTTTGCTTCAGCTTTCTGGCTTAGGAAACATGCATGCCCATGCAATACAAAATGCAGACATCATAAACTGGAAAAGCAATTCCCCATAGACAAGCTGCAAGAAGCATCAGACAGTGCTGAATCCAAGCTGAGCCATGGCTGTGGGAACAGAGGAAAGATACTAGATGGAAACAATTAACCCCACAGAACAAGTAATTAAATTGCTTTCCTCATCGTATGAGTAGCCAAGATATTAAAGCATTACTCACTTTCTTGAGACTCCAAATTTAGTTCAGGCCAATCATATTGAAATTGTCACTGGTGAAAAACTCTGACACCTTGGAACACTGCATCATGCAGCTCTACGTCAGCATGGCTCTGCTGACCCCACAGGCATAGCTTCACCACGTACAAGTCCTTTCCCTTCATACATCCTCAGCCTACTTAGCTTCCACATCAGAGCCTGGCACTTGCTTTGCACCCAGGGAAGAGCCACTCATGAGAGTATTTGAGCCACCACCCTCAAACACACAATGCAGCAGAAAATTCCAGTGTGAGTTAAGGTCACTTCATTGAGCACAGTGACCCAAACCAAAGACTCCCCAGCCTAGGATGCGGGAGCAGAAAGCCTTTTCACCTGCTTCTTTGAGCTGGGATGAACCAGTGTCTAGAGTGATAGGTTACAAGAGAAGCCCCCAGAGAAGTAAAGACCTAGAAAGAAAACACCTGAAGTGCAAGCCAACACACATGGACCTGATTAGGAGAGGGAAAAGGACAGAGGCAAGCACTTGCCTTCTCAGACAGAGTTTCCCAGGACAGGTTGCAAGGGATAAGCCTGCATTTGCAGCAGGACATGCGTATGAAATGTAGGAGTCCTCAACCGATGCAGGCACAAGGAAGTAATCATCTGACTGCTTAAGTGAAAAAACACTGCAAACCTGGCAAAGCAGCTGGCAGTACTCAGCCAGTTTTCTTAGGGGAGGAGGGGAAGCTGTCAGCAGCTGCTCAAGGGAAGTCTTTTGGGCTTACCAGGCAAAGAGAATACCAGCGGAGAAGACTGCCAGATAAGAGGGAAGGCAGCTGGTAGACATTTGCTCTTTCTATAAGCTCAGCTGACTGGGCCACCTCTGAGCTTGCAGGTTTTATAAGCTTCAGGCATCAGAGGAGCATGCTCACACAGTATTAAATTGTTCCAGCTCCCGGCATCCATGTACTTCATATATTCATTTTTCTGAATGGCTTGATATATTCTGTCAGCTATTTAGACTAGATCCAGAAGTTTTGTAAATACACCACTTAAAGGCTTTCTAATTACTCAAGCATGCTGTTTTCTGGGGCTGTAATCTTCCACAGAGTCTGTGAATGTTGAAGAGGTGTGTAAGCACAATTTTTAGCACTGCTTTTTCATATCCATTTTTTAAAGAGGGTACATCTTTCTTGCCTTAAAATTAGATTATCTGTAGATTTTGGGCTAGATTTTGGGCTATTTAATCCCCTAAATTGTTCACTGATTAGTCCTGAGGACAAATAAAAGTACCTGCTATCTAAAGTCTCCCTGGAAGTGTAGGTAACATAGGCTTCCACATCCCTCAAAATCCCATATCTGTAGCACTGAAATCTCTCTCCATCCAGTAAAACCTAAGAAGTCATGTTTCTGCCTGCCTGGCCTACTAACCATCCAGCTTGGTTTGTTAGCTTTGTGGTTTCCCACAGACAAAACCTGTTATCTCAAAACTGGACATGGAAAAGGCACTCCAGTCCATGTGCCTGTAGATTGTTTGTTAACTTAATCTTATACCTGATGACACAAAAGTAAGTTTGCATTTATGCTTTATGACCAAAGGCAAGCTCCCTCTTGCAGGTCACTGTGTTTTGCTGCTGTGGGAATTTCCAGAAAGAGCTAGATAACAGACAGTAAAATCTATGAGTGGATGTGTAGTCTGTACTGGTCCAGCAGTAAGAATTTGAGGGCTGAAAGCATCTGTGTCACGGTGGGAAGTATGTATCAGAGCAGCAACCCACCTGACAGGTAGCTGACAGGTAGTGCACTGCACTGGAGGACAGTGATGGAAGTGCCTCCAGGCACATTGCTTTGCTTTTTGTTTCTCCTTTCTCTCCTCCCCCTGTCCACACCTACATCCTACCTGATCATAGGAATCATTACAGTCTGGGGAAGAAGGTGATTAGTAAGCTTTTCAAATCTTGTTTTAGAAAAGAAAGATTTAAAAAAATCATAGTTTTCTCTAATTAAAGGACCCCCTGAATTAGTTTGGTTCCCTTTAAAGTCTGGAATTCTTGTGTTGGTTGGTCTGGGGGCGTGGGGTTTTTGTCTGTGTCCTAAGCAACTTCAAATTTCCATAAATTAGAAACACATTTAATTTTCAGAAGACAATTATTTGGCAGTTGTTTTTATGAGAAAAACATACTGCAAACACAACTCCAAACTGTGCATAAAGACCTTTCAGGTTGGATTGTATGGAGCAACACAGGACCAGCCTAAATATTTGAGCAAACTGGTACATCATCAGCCAAGCCCAGCACACAAAGCCAAGGTCTTAGATGCATGTGAATTACATGTAAATGTGACAGCAGGACACTGAATGTGCTCACAGCCTAGAAAGGCAGCCGTATCCTGGGCTGCACCAAAAGAAGGGTGATCAGCAGGTCAAAGGATGTGATCCTGCCCCTCTATTCTGCTCTCATGACACCTCACCTGGAGTATTGTGTGCAGTTCTGGTGTCCTCAACATAAAAACCACATGGAACTGTCGGAACAAGTCCAGAGGAGGCCACGAGGATGATGAGGGGACTGGAGCACCTCCCATATGAAGACAGGCTGAGAGAGCTGGGGCTGTTCAGCCTGGAGAAGAGAAGGCTGCATGGAGACCTCATAGCAGCCTTCCAGTACCTGAAGGGGGCCTATAGGGATGCTGGTGAGGGACTCTTCATTAGTGACTGTAGTGATAGGACAAGGGGTAACGGGTTGAAACTTAAACAGCAGAGGTTTAGATTGGATATAAGGAGGAAGTTCTTTACTGTTAGGGTGGTGAGGCACTGGAATGGGTTGCCCAGGGAATCTGTGACAACTCCATCCCTGGCAGTGTTCAAGGCCAGGCTGGACAAATCCTTGGGTGATATGGTTTAGTGTGAGGTGTGCCTGTCCATGGCAGGGGGGTTGGAACTAGATGATCCTGAGGTCCTTTCCAACCCTAACTATTCTATGAGTCTATGATTCTATGATTATTCTCTTAAACAAGGTAATCTGGGAATAGAACCATGGGGGGTTTATATTTTGAGAAAGTCCAATATTACTTGGGTTTTTTCAGATGCAGAACTACAACTACTTCTAAAGGGCTGCATGGTGGTAGGCATATAACAGTGGAAGCTTAATACTTGTGCATGAAAGCAAGGATAAGTAATACTGCTGAAATGACTGCTGAGTCCACTAAGATAATGCCACATCAAAGAGGTATTCATTCCTTCCAATGGAGTAACATTGGATGACTATTAAGTGTTCTGTCATTAGAAATTCAGAGATAGCATAGTCTGACAGCCCAAAGAGATACTAGCTCTCCATTTAATCCAGACAAAACACTAGATTAACTGAGTCACTAAATCCATTAATAACATAGATTATTTTTCAAATCATAGCTGTAGACTATAGCTGTGCTGTTTTTCCTCTGTAAAGTGCCTGCATTTGATCAACATGAACAAGAACAAATCCTTTTACAGAAGTGAATACTGACTCAGAATGGCTCTTAACTTTGTACATTCTCTCCAAAGCACCTGAGAAGCACACTTCCCAGCAGCTCTGAGAACACACCCACTAAGCAATAACGTGTCCCTTTGCAGTGTTTTATGCTGTTACCTCAAAATTGACAAACAGGGTATCATTAGAAACAGCCTATATTTCGAGAGAAGCATATTGCTAAATTGCTAATTGTGGGAATTTGGGAACTCATGCAATTTATAAGATCAAAGAGTTCAATATTTAACCATGTGCCTAAGACGCAAGACACAAACAGGAATGCATAAAATCTTACTTCTTTGACCTTTATTAAATTAGGAATTTTGAAGATATAAGGTGGACAATAGCAGCATCAAAAATCTCATTTTATAGCTTAGAATCATAGAATGGTTAAGGTTGGAAAGGACCTTAAGATCATCTAGTTCCAACCCCACTGCCATGGGCAGGGACACCTCACACTAAACCATGTCACCCAAGGCTCTGTCCAACCTGGTCTTGAACACTGCCAGGGATGGGACATTTACCACTTCTCTGGTAAACATCCTTTTCCAGCACCTCACCACCCTCACAGTAAAGAACTTCTTCCTTATATCTAAGTTTATCCACTCAAACATCCTCAGTTTACTCTCAAATTACAACAGATTAGTTGTCAGCAGATTAGATAAGAAGTCTGTGTGGCACATCCACATTGTAATGAAGAAGGAAGCTAGAAGAATTTTGGAACAGAAGAGAGAAAGTTGGTTTTGATTTGCTTGCAAAAGAGTACCATGGTGTTCCATTTGTCTGGTAAGGACTTGTGGTAAAGACTATGCGGAAATACAAATATAGGAAGTAACATCTGCATAACCCTGTTTTAAAATCTCAGCACCATCAATACACAGAACTCACTGTGCTCCCACGCTCAGTGGTACAGTTTATGCTGAACTTTCAATGAAAACAGGAAAAAAACAACTCTTATTTGCTTATCTTCAATATATGCTTTTGTCTATATTTTGCTTTTCATTGAATTGCAAAGGCCTGAAGTTACATGTTTGTCTGGGTCTTCTGCTCATAAGCTTTTCTCATACATACACCTGAAGTTCTATTATAATACACTGTTTCAGAAAGTGCTTCAAAGTACACACAATATGCTAATGGTTTCAATTGCTCCCAGTTTAGAGCCTAAATTCCCTTCAAAGCACTGGAGAAATAGGGACAGGCTATGCTAGGATTATGTCATGATGACAAAGTACAGTTCCATTCCTAGCAGGGAATTGAAATAAGCCATTCAAGACATTTACTTGTCAAATTTTCATTTGACAACTTTTGCACCTTTTTGTTTTTAAGTATTCCAAGCTCATGCCATAACAAGCCTTTAAACTGGGATTCCAGATCTGATTGACAAGATGTTCAGTAAAGATACAACCTTGGGGAAATTCCATACTTAGGGAAATGTATTCTTGGTGTGTGTCCAAATTCATACAAATATTGAGGATGTAAAGGAGACAGGAATAGGCAGAATCATCACGCAGTACATTGCCTCCTTTCATTGTTGCTTTGATCATCCTCACCACTGATATGCTATTCTCTCAATGCCAAATTCTCACTTGGCTTGACAAGTGGAATCATATTTTTCCTGCAGCTGACTAGGACTCTTTCTCCAGTAGTAAAATATTTGTTATATTAACTCTACAATTTCATGCAAAAAAGCAGAATAATTCCCATGGGTTTAGCTACAACCTTTCTTGTGGGATTTGCTCATAGGCTTCCTACAGCAACATATCCAAGTACCAGTTAGCCTTAATCTTGCTTACTTAGAGAGCCAATGGTATACGAAACAGACAGTTATAGCGTATAGTTGCAATATATAATTATAGCATAACATGTAACTCATTGAAACCACAGAGCACCCCTGTCAGATACTCATTATTTGCCAAGCTGAATTAAGTGGCATTTCTAGAACTGAAAGGGTAACTTTGGGATACCTCAAAATGGCTAAACAGCTCAAATAAATCAGAGACTGTATTTTGCCTCCTGCATCTGGCAGAAAAGAATACCTTCTTTTTGTCACACAACCCAGAATATTTAGGATTATAATAATCAGAAAGATTAGGAACTCTTTCAGCTGAATACATGTAAGGCAAAAAATCCAGTTTTGTATTCTTCTAAACCTCAGATTTTGCTCTCAGGACGTGTCAAGTTCTTACCAGCAAAAAAAAGGGTTTCTCTTCTATGGTCTTCTATGCTCTTCTATGGAGAGCAGAGGGAGTAGGAGTTAACTATTAAGACAGCAGCATTTTGTACAGTTTGTGAAGATGTTTATGAAAATTATTTCCTGTTACGAAAAAGATGCAGTGTCCAAAATTGCTGTTCCGTTTATAAGTTCCCTTTGTACGCACGTTGCTGGAAATACTAAGGGTTCTCTCTTCTCCTAGACAAACAGCCTCTGTAAGGTCACACAACCATCTAGACACAACAAAATGACAAAGGCATTTCTTAAACAGCAGAGGTTTAGATGGGATTTAAGGAAGAAATTCTTTACTGTTAGAGTGGTGAGGCACTGGAATTGGTTGCCCAGGGAGGTTGCAAATGCTCCATCCCTGGCAGTGTTCAAGGCCAGGCTGGATGAAGCCTTGGGTAACATAATTTAGTGTGAGGTGTCCCTGCCCATGGCAGGGGGGCTGGAACTAGATGATCTTAAGGTCCTTTCCAACCCTAACTATTGTATAATTCTATGATTTCTGGATGATGATGCGTAAGTATTCCTTACACACTCTTTACATTATTTGCACTTTCTCTTTTCCTGTCACTGTCCTGAGAAGTTTATTAATAATTATAGATAGGTGGTTATAAACATTAAAAAGCCATATGGTGGACATGAGAAGTTCATATGGATCTCTGCTGATTGAGACATGGAAGACCTGCTTATCTCTTCATGCTTATTTTTTACAATGTGACTTCTGTGAGACTGTGTGGTAATGTTCTAACATAACTGTTCATCTAGCAACAGGTAGCTGTTTTATTCTATGGGTTAGGATGCAAAAAGGTTTAATTCCACTCCTCTGAAACCTGCTTGAAAGAATAATTTATATTGTAGAAACCGGTTTATATTCCTTGCCAGGTTTTTGCAAGCAAGTAACAATTTACTGATGTGATTGTGAAGGACCAATGCTCCCTTTCATTAAGGAGCTGCTTAATGTACTGCTCTCACATCATAAATTTTGTGAAAATTATTCAAGCTTCTCACAAATGTAATAATAAAATTTCACCATGGCTTTTTCAACCGCATTCTTCAATATTCTGGTTCTACAAAACTGAAAACTCTTTAAAAATAACACAAGATTCTGGGGAAAAAGTAAATAGTTTGCTTTTGAAATAACATGACAATATTTTAGTAAGAAAAGTCTGAAACTCTGAAACTCAAGTAAATGGTGCATAAGTATGTATAAAGAATCATACCTGTTACTAACATGAGTAGACGAATGAATAAAACAAAGCAGAACACAATCTTAAAATTACCATATTTATTTTTTATTAAAAAAAGACAGTATACCAAGGTTTAAAATATAAATATCAAAATTATTGCACAGTTGGCTACCTAGCTTTGTTTGGCAGCAATATCTTACAACATCATTGTTCAATGATGTTCTCTGGCAGGTTAACCAGCACAAAATCCATGATGTGCACCTTTTCTGTTTACATCATAAATAATCCTACAACAGTAAGACAATTGTTCTGGTGTATGTATAAAACAGCATACAGTAATACAATACATGCTTTATGAAAGCTGGAAAGAAGGAAAGAAGAGAGAGTGTCTCTTAATGCATCCCTTACACCTTTGACTCAAACAAACTTAACATTTACCCTCCCATTTGCAGTCATTTAACATAGGCAGTTCCAAGTATACATACAAATACACATATATTAAGAGGATTTGTAATAAATAACTATTGCTTTTATAGGCAGTTTCAAATATACAATCTTCTGTATGTCTTCAAAAAACTAATGTCCTAGTTTAGTCCATAAAAAAAAATGAGAGTTCATCCTCAGGTAAATATCCTTAATTAGAATGTGACTCTGTGAATGTCCCAAAGAGTTTGTCCCAGTGGGTGAAGTAAGGAGCATAGTTTGATTTGAATTTCAGATGATGGAGATCATGATGTGGTGCTCCTCCATACAAACCAAAAGGCACAAGTCGGTGAGTTGACCATGGAAGGTCATATCCTGAATGGTCCTCCACTGACAACCAAATATTTACAAGAAAGAAAATCATTTCTGTCAAAGGATGGCATCCAAGGAGTACTGGGTTGATAGCAGCAAAAAATCCTAGCGAAAGCAATTCCCATACACTGGAATATTGTGTAGTAAGAGCAAATGTTGATATGTGCTTGTGATGCACCTTGTGGAAGGTCTTGTAGAGCCAAGGCACTTTGTGATGAATCAAATGCCACAGAAAGTACTCAAAATCAAACAGAAGCAGGCAACCTACTACTTCCAGCATGACCTCAGGCAGCTCTGGAGCTGTCACTGGCAGATTCATTGGTTTCCAGTACCAGTGGAGAAAAGTCACCGGGAAGATAAAAACAACATGGTGATACATACTTTGAATAATGCACGGCACCATCATTCCAAGAGTCGGATAGTTCTGTGGCTGGATTTTGTATTTTCTCAAGTTTGGTAGTCTAGTGCTTAAAAAGTCCAGTGCAATATATGGAAGACAGAAAGCCATGTATGCTGTAAAAGAAAACAGCACTGGGAAAAATGGAGACTTGATCAATGGCTTCTTTGCTGTGACAAAGTCCCAAAGAGGCTGAAGGTACAACCTGTCGTGCCTTCTATCCATCACGTAGCTGAGCAGCAGCACTCTGTCTGGCAGGCTGCAGTTCATGCTGATAGCAGTCTGAGAAGTCTGCGAATCCTGCAAGCCTTTATGTAGCCTGCTCAAGGAAAACTCCGCCCATTAGAAATCCTCCTTAGCAATACGTAGCTTTAAAGAGGAAGTTCCCTTTCCTGTTATACAGAAGAGGTATAATGCATTACAATCTCGGAACAGAATTAGCTGGCTAGGGTAATCGCTGGAGCTCTACGAGAGACTTGCACAATGGGGAAAATAAGCAGAAATGCAGAATTCTAACACAGGTATTCAGAGAAAGAGGGTAGGAACATTTTCTACTCCACATAGCATACACATGTGGAAACTGCTGTCTCTTAGTAATTTTCAGTTGTGTCATCCTTTGTCTTTTAACTTTATAGGTCAGGAAATACAACCTATAATTGATTTTTTTTTTAATATGGCTGTTATCAAAGATGTAAATGTACCTAAATCATCCAGGATGTTCTCAGATTGTGCAAACACACATTTTCTTAATGATCCCTTGGGTTATACAACAGGCTAAGGCAAAACCTTAAGGAGACCTATACTATGTTTCCAGTCTGAATGTGGTAGTTATGATCTATTACCATCTACTTTTGAGGTTATACTCTCCTTTACGTTCCTGTATCTACCTGACATGGCAAAATCCATCTGACTTGATACAAAACTGAGCCAGTGACTTTGAAAAGAAAACACATCCCCCAGTTGCTGGGAGGAATACAAAGTAAAATCTCTTTATGCTTCCAAACAGCTACTTAGTGACAAGTATTATTGCATCTCACAGCTCATTGAGCAGTATGATATGGAAATCGCTTTTTATCCAAGTATCAAACCAATTTATGCAATTGAAAGGTCCACTGTTCAGCCCTAAGTCCTTTAATGTATCTTCCTTTGACTGTAGGCAAGCACACAGCAGAAGCTAGCAGGCTTGACTCCCAACATTTCTAATTTGCTAAAAGTATTTTAGGGATAAATGATGGAAGTTTTGATTTAACCACTAAGACATCACTCTTTTGTACTTTAAAAAAAGGCAAACAAAGCTTTGAACATTTAGGGAAATGAAGCTTGCCATCAGCTTCCTATGAACTCACCTCTTTTGTAGGTATGGCATTTATTCTAATACTGGAAATGAGCTCAACTTCCTAGATGACTTTATTAGCTTGTTCAGACGATTTTAGTTCCTTGCTATTCAGAAATTAAATCTGATGGGGAGCATGTGAGACAGTATTTCCTTGCTTCTCAGTAATTAAGAATAATTAGTTAGCAGTGACCTTTCCTGAAATATGCATGGACTTCTAATACTTAAATGTGCTTTCAGTTTCCACCGTTTTCTCATAGAGACTCTGCTCTTAAGGAAGTGCAGATTTTGTTCTCTCCTTAGACACGAAGGAGTTTACTGAAACAGCAACATTATTTGTGCTATTATTTAGGCAATCAGAAGCTCTTTGCTGGAGACAGGTATGGCGCAGCCTTCAAAGACTCCACCCATTGCATACACATTTTAGAAATGGATTCAGATTCTCTGCTGTTGTGAGACTGTTCTGTTGAACTCAATTAATTCAAAGTGTTGAATGTAGTGAAACTAAAACCTAGTGAGAAACACTCATCTAATAGATGAGGATCTATATATAAGAGCTTAATTTCTGTTTTCTGATTGTATTTTATTTCGACCTCCATTTCACAATAAAGACGTGAAAAACGCGTCTGTAACTCAATCACTGTCTGGTTCTGAAAATATCCTTATGAGAGACGCTTTCTGTTAATTTATGTAGTTACAATCAGAAATCAAGCCTTTCAGTTGGCACATGAGATTCTCTGTTC
The DNA here is from genome assembly GCF_012275295.1 of Melopsittacus undulatus. Taxonomy (NCBI): domain Eukaryota; kingdom Metazoa; phylum Chordata; class Aves; order Psittaciformes; family Psittaculidae; genus Melopsittacus; species Melopsittacus undulatus. The sequence continues at coordinate 93,764,028 of NC_047530.1, forward strand.
AGGGGACTGGAGCACCTCCCGTATTAAGACAGGCTGAGAAAGTTCGGGCTGTGCAGCCTGGAGAAGAGAAGGCTGCATGGAGACCTCATAGCAGCCTTCCAATATCTGAAGGGGGCTACAGGGATGCTGGGAGGAACTATTCATTAGGGACTGCAGTGATAGGACAAGGGGTAATGGGTTAAAACTTAAACAGGGGAAGTTTAGATTGGATCTAAGGAAGAAATTCTTTACTGTTAGGGTGGTGAGGCACTGGAATGAGTTGCCCAGGGAAGATGTGAATGCTCCATCCCTGGTGGTGTTCAAGGCCAGGTTGGATGAAGCCTTGGGTAACATGTTTTAGTGTGAGGTGTCCCTGCCCACGGCAGGGCGGTTGGAACTAGATGATCTTAAGGTCCTTTCCAACCATAACTGTGTTCTGTTCTATGATTCTCTATTTTATTAGAATTATGCAGGGACCAAATTTATTCTATAATGTATTCCAAATCTGCCTAAAGGGACATTGACAGAAATTGTTCAGCTGCCTTGAAGACACTCCTCTGACTAATCCCTAATAGCCATGTGGAGTCCCAAGAAGTTTTAGAAACCACTGCTGCCTATAAGCTAAAATCTAAAGAACAGGCATTTTGCCTGCAGATTATGTCATAGAAAAATATTCTTAAATCCCTTAAGGAAAAATAACAGAATTCTGCAGTTTTATTACCAGTCTACCCTGCAACATGAAGCCCAAGCAAGGCGCAGAATGTTCAGAACTTGTCCCTTTCTGCTGGTGCTCTGTAGGACAGCTGAGAAAAATGAATCCTTGTGCATTAGAAGGCAAAACCTTACTCTCCAGCAACATAGTTCATGCTGTTTGGCTTAGCCACCAAAAAGCGCTGCTCACATATTTCCACTCCACTAACTCAGGTTTCTTTGTCAGCGCAAGGTAAAACATGAAGACAAAGTGATACGCTAATCCTTTTTGTATTTAATTCAGCAATACAACCCTGGCGCCTTTTTTTTCACCCGATTTACTATGCTGCCAAACCTCCCCATATGTTACAGGACTCTAAATGGGTCTCAAAAAAATCAAGACTCCTGCTACAGTTTAGGTTGAAGGGCACATAGTTTGGAATGAGGCCCCGCAAAGGGTCTGAAATAGATTCCACATGAACACAAGAAGCAAGCACCTACCCCAGGCTCCACTGTTAGGTACAAGCTGCAAGGTAAACATCAAAACACTGAGTAGGAAAATGAGGAAGAGGCAGCAAGAGGGAAAACTAGGATCATTGTACTGAAGGTATGTCACAGAAACTAACGTCACAGCAGGAGAGGCAAAACGTCTTTATCCCTTCTCCTCTTCTCCCCTTCTGTATGAGGGGACTATTGTACCAAGGATAAGGCAACATCCCAGTGCATGCTGAGCCTTCTACAAGAAAGAGGGTGCTGGGCAAGCGGGTTGGGAATTTGGTGAGGACAGTAGCAGGGAAGCAGGACAGTCATCAGAGCGCAGGCAGGCAGCGGCAGCCCCTGCTCTCGCATCAAAATGGACTGCGGTCCTCGCACCCTAACTCACCTCTGTCCGGGAGCCTGAGCGGGAGGGACTCGCCGCGTTGCGCCTCGCCGGACCGGGCTGTCTCGCGGTGCCCCAGGGCTCCGCGCAGTTCGGGGTCGGAGCCCCCCGCGCCCCCCCCCCCCGCAGCGCCTCAGTGCAGCTCCGCTGCGCGGACAACAGCGCCCCCCTGCGCAGGAGCCGCGCACAGCCCGCCCGCTCCCGGGCGGAGGCTGCCAGAGTGAATGCGGGCTTGCGGTTAACTTACAGGGACCAGTAAATACATCCCGGGCTCTGTTACCATTCTCAGGGACAACACCTTTCTGGGGCAGGACAGCCAGGCAGGCATAAATTTGTCACAGGTGGGGAAGGAAAGAGGGGCTTTGCATATTTATATCTTTCCAACCTAGTCCCCTTAGGTTTAGGTACACTGAGATTCAAATCTAGAATCTCAACCCACAATACAGACACAAGTCTCTGTTCCTCGCATCCCAGGTAAGCAATGAGAATCCTGAGCCCTTGGATATGCTGAGTACTTGAGGATGAAGAACATACATATTCCTCCTCAGTTTTGATGAAAACACAAAGTACTTTTCCTAACAAGAGCTAACACATTTTCTTAATCAAAATATTTTCATACCAACACCCCACCTCCCCATGCAAGCTCCACTGAAAACCTCCCCAGCCAGCACAGAAAAAATGCTTAGTTATAGCTCTTGTTAATGAATTCCTAACAATGGCTGTGGATGGAAAGCTGCCAGCAAAGTAAATAGTTAATTCTCCAGCTTTATATTATCAGGATCAGCTTTACAAACAACCATTACGAAAAGCTTCTAAAAGTCTTTCATTCAGAATTTGTAATTCCCTGGTGAAAAACTGATTCACATCCTCTACAACTGCACATGTGCATCATTTCTGGAGGAGTCAGAATGCAATAGACATTTTTCAGGTCAGCATCCTTAGAAAATAAGACTTAGGCAAGTATGTTCCAGGTCTATCCAATTGGTACTGTCTATCCAACCTTGGTAATCTTTTATTTCATAGAATCATAGAATAGTTAGGGCTGGAAAGGACCTCAAGATCATCTAGGTCCAACCCCCCTGCCGTGGGCAGGGACACCTCACATTAAACCATGTCACCCAAGGTTCTGTCCAACCTGGCCTTGAACACTGCCAGGGATGGAGCATTCACTACCTCCCTCGGCAACCCATTCCAGTACCTCACCACCCTAACAGTAAAGAACTTCCTCCTTATATCCAGTCTAAACCTCTGCTGTTTAAGTTTCAACCCATTACCCCTTATCCTATCACTACAGTCCTTACTGAATAGTCCCTCCCCAGCATCCCTGTAGGCCCCCTTCAGGTACTGGAAGGCTGCTATGAGGTCTCCATGCAGCCTTCTCTTCTCCAGGCTGAACAGCCCCAACTTTCTCAGCCTGTCTTCATATGGGAGGTGCTCCAGTCCCCTCATCATCCTCGTGGCCTCCTCTGGACTTGTTCCAACAGTTCCATGTGCTTTTTATGTTGAGGACACCAGAACTGCACACAATACTCCAGGTGAGGTGTCATGAGAGCAGAGTAGAGGGGCAGGATCACCTCCTTCTACCTGCTGGTCATACTTCTTTTGATGCAGCCCAGGATACGGTTGGCTTTCTGGGCTGTGAGTGCACACTGCTGGCTCATGTTCATTTTCTCATTGACCAACACCCCCAAGTCCTCCTCCGCAGGACTACCATGAATTTCCTTTTTGCTCAACATGTAGCTGTGCCTGGGATTGCTCTGACCCAGGTGTAGGACCATGCACTTGGCATGGTTAAACTTCATGAGGTTGGCATTTAATTGATGATTTCAACAATTTTGTTCATAGAAAGTTATTTGAAAATAGGCTGCTGCAGAAGAGAGGCCATTATTAGCATGCTCGTGATGGGCAATGCTGCAGCATGACTGTGTTTTGTAATACCTCAAAGAAAGGAGACATTGTAAGTGCTTTAATAATAGGAAAATCTTCCACGAGACCCATGTTTTGTTATATACCAGAACACCCATCCAGCCATCTCTCATATCTTACAGATTAAAGTTATTTGTAACTTTTCATATTATTGTTTCATTTTTTTTTTAATGGCACATTCACCACAAAGACTAACTTACAAAAAACTGGTTTATTTTGTTCCCAAACTGACAAAATTGTTTCTCTTACAGGGCTCAAGGCAGTAGGAGGTCTTTTGTCATCTCTTCCTATTCTGAGGCACTTCAAGGCTGTTTGAGTTCATGTGTAAACTTTCATCAGTGTTATCACTATCTACAGAATTACTAAATAGTGTAAAAATGCTCTGCATTGAGCTAATACATCATTCAGTATGTAGCACCAACAAACATAGATGCACTCTACCATACTTAGGCCTTCTACACGAAATGAATGGTGTGAATATATTTGCAGATGACCACAGAAAAAAGTTTTCCAAGTTCCAAGCTCACGTGGACAAAACATTGTTATGTTTGCATAAATCCTTGTATGCCCAGTTGTGTTGTACATCTCTAAGCCAAAGCCCTGGATCATGCACTCACTTCAGATGCACACAGGCCTGTGAGCCTGGCAATCCACCAGCTGAATGGGGACTACTGTCTTCTGGCGTAGCTTGATCACATCACTAAATGCTGAGACCAAGACAGCAGAAGGGGTCTGATGCCCTCTGTTCTGCCAGTGCACTTTTTATTATTCAAAGCTGACATCCAGCCAACATTCAATATCATACACATACACCTGTAACACAAAGATGTCTATAGACAATGCACTAAGCATGTAAATCTCCTTTGAAAGATGCACCATCCATTGCTACTCATTCTTATTACATCAAGATTCTATCCTCCAAAAAGATGTTTGTGGTGCCTTATTTTGCATACTTCTTTTCACTGACACCTGTCCAAGTTTGTTTCACACAGTGCTTGTAATTTTAGCAGGCCAGGGAGAGCACAACAGCTCACCATTCCCATAGCCACCCCTGCTCCAGCAAAACTCCATGGCTTTTGTGAAAAATTCCCACTATTCTGGCTATATTTCCAGGCACACAAGGAGCTCACCTGCATGTAAAGCTGATATCACATAGAATTTAATACACCTGCTTTTTTGACTGCACATCTGCTGTATACAGACTGTACAGCCTGAACATGTTTATGATTGAAGATGACAAAAGTCAAAAGCTGGCTCAAGCGTACCATGGCAGAGATTAGTTCCCTGCTTTACTATGTGGTTAAATGCTATTTATGAAATTACCAGTCTGTTAATCAATCCAATTACTCAAAGTTTAAGAATGGGATACAAGATGCTTTCCACCATGTCAGTGGTTTGAAAGGTTAGAAAATGACTCTGCATTGTGAGCAGTTATTTACAATTGGTACCTTACCTAAATGTCTCAGAGAAGTCCCCTCAAAACAACATTAAAGTCCTTTTAGGCTTAGTAAAAGCCTCTTTCAGGACCCAAGTAAAATGCAAGCTTACTTGGTGATTTTATTTATTTTATTGTACTTTTTCTATGGCTGAATAGTTGTGAAAAACAGACAGCTTTCTGGACTCTATCCCAAAGATTCACATGCATTCATGAAACAAGAAGTGAAACACAACACATCACTCTGAACTCCAAGCAGCTCTCTTGTTTATTGAAATATTTCAAGCTTAACAAACATGATGCACATGGCTCTTGCTGTATCCCATTCCCTCACAACCACTAAATCAGCCACTTTGGATTCCAACAGAAACTTCCTTTCAGCACAGCAAGGTGGAGTAAATATGGCTGCTACAAATATAAAGCAAACTTGGAGGTCCTGATAGGAATCACAACTGAAATAGCATGAGCCACTTTTTCCTTAAACAAAGCCTGAGGATTCCCTGAGTCTGAATTAGGAATTAAAAAAAAAAACAAAGCAAACCCCAAAAAAACCAAAAAACCAAACAAAACCAACCAACTAAAAAAAACCCAACCAACCAACCTAATTTTTGGCTTATGCATATTTTTGCTCTTTAAAAAAAAAAAAAAGAGTTTGTCTCAGTTTAAAATGCACTATTTTCTATGCCATGTTGAAAAGGGGTTTTATCCTGTTGGGAATACTGACAGAAATCTGTGTTGAATCCAAGCATGGCACAGAGATGATCTGGACTGAGGCAACTGACTCTGGAGGTTGTTCATACATCTACATTTGGCATGGAACTTTCGTCTAATTCAGAGGAGCCGAAGTCTTCTGCATAATCAATGAAAAGAGCAAGGCACCTACACCACAGAGAATTACAGCTCCAAAGTCAGATGTGATTCCTTTCCCCCATTAAATGAGGACTTAGTCAGCCTTTGAGGTGGAAACTGAAACAAATGGAGACTGCCATTAATACTGCCAGGCTTCACCAGAATGTTGTGTGGTTCCTGAACACAACAGTGGCAAGCACCACATAAGCAGCTAAGAAGTAAACATACCTTCAAAGCAGCAGATAAGTAAAGGGACAAGTCCACGCAAATTAAGTCACTCAAGCTATAAAATTAATGCTTTGGCTCTTCCCTCATCAGTAGTATACTGAGGAGCTTGTTTTTTAGTGGTCAGTGCAAAGAAAACAAAACACAAGTATGTTACATCATTGTCCTTGAAAGCCATAACCTATTGACAAAGCTATCTGAAAGTGGTACTCCTTTCAGCTACTTCTCTTTTTACTTGCCCTTGCAGATTCCTGGAATGATCCTTATCCATAGCTGGTATGTGAAACATGACAGGCATCAGCATTAAATCAAGAAAAATGCAGCAATTAATCACTACCAAAATAGTAGATTTCAACTGACATTGATGAGCTTCTCTGGTTTCATGACAGTTCTTCTGGGCAATATTGAAAGTCATCTAATGTAGCTAGGTTGTATGTGATGGCTCAAATAATGAAGTAATTAAGTGCTTTTTAAAGGACCAGTACCAAATGGGTCACTGCAGTACAAGGTGTATTTCTGAAAGGTATTCAGAAACAGCAATGTACTGAGAAACGGCAGTGTCTTTTATGGACAGTAAAGTACCTATTGCTTTAACTGTCAAGCACCTGAGGTGCTGGATGAACTAACTTGTCTTTCAGACATGTCACTAAACTTATATGCACATGACATATTCCTTTTGTGCAAAGCCACACTGCTGTTTTTCAGTACCATACCAGTGTGTGCAAAATCAGCAGGGTACAGTGACGATTTATGCAGGAGAGAGAAATAACATTGAGAAAAAACAAACCAATTATGAACCTAATTCAGTGGTTATTGCTCACATTTTAAAAATGCATCATAAATAAACAATGTAGCATTACTGCCAGAAAAGCGTATGTTCCAAAAAGATAAATTTCTGGTGAGCTTTGACTGGTGAGCTATGACTTTGAAATACCATGTTAGTTTAGACATACTTCCTAATCATGTTAATTATTTCATTATACATGCGGTAAGGTGCATCAAGGCCCCAGATGAAATCCAAATGTTCCCATTCTGGAATGTTTTTGTGGTAAACCAAGTTTGTGATTTGAGTGAGCAGCATAGCAACATCCTTCGGGTCTGCCAGCCAGTCATGTCCACCAGTCCACACTGCAGTTGGTACAGTCATCTCTTTTATTTTGTAGAAAGGGGGAGTAGACTGAGTGAAGGAAAGCAAAACCGAAAGCATTAGACAGAAAAACTCTCCAGTGTAACATACTGTTACATTGCAGTGTAACATACTAGCAAATTCAAGAAGAATGTCTCATTCTTATTTTCTCTTCCTCTCTTGGGCAGCTAGAGATGGAGTCCAGACTCAACAGAAAACATAATTCTCAAGAGTCCTGCCATATTACAACACACATAGCAGTAAAGGTGTGCTCTGAGGAGCTTACAAGACAGTATGGTAGCAGAAGTCTCAGATGCATCCCACTCAAGTTATTTCTGAACCCTAATTAAATATGAAAAGTGACTGCTACTCTGCAAGTATCATACTGCAATATTACTTATCACTAATTTTACAAGGGGCAAAATATTTTCAGTATTGCACATAGAAATTTGAAAAATACATGGAGATTAAACAGGCTGGAGACAAGCAACACGTGTGTGTGAGTGTTAGTGTGCGTGTGCGTGTGTTAATAGGCAAGTCTCCAGTCTGGTTACTGGGTGGCTCTTTAGCATGAAGCATAAACACAGCACCCAGAGAAGTGCCTAAGGAGTTCTTTTTGTGACACTAAAGAATCATAACCATAAAAGATGCCTACCTGGTTGTAGTGAGCTGTATTTGCAGCCTTGCTTCCCCAGTCATAAGCTTTGAGTTCTCCACTCTTCACAGCCTAGAAATAAACAAATATTCACACATACAAAGGAAAACTGAAACACTTCTATCTCAGGAATAAAAAAGTATAGGTAACCTGGAGAATTGGCAGAGAAAACTGACACAAGAAACAGTGAAATGACAAATATTAACAAGGACAAGTGTCACTGCTTTGCCCAGTGTCACAAGAGTGGGAAACACTGACATTCACCACCATTAGACTTTGTCCTTTAAGATTTCACCCTCTTTCTTAGCAACAGTAGGAGAGATTAAAGAAAATGCTTCAGTGTATCCAAAGTCAGGATTTGGCAGCTCCATGCCTACTTCTGAAATATTTACCTTGCTGTCTGAAGGTATATGAATACAGCATGAAGCTTTCCTAGAAACCGACTCTGCATGATTTATCATCTATTCTTTTTCAGAAACAGAAGTCTATATAACAGGGATTTGGGGGGAGGAAAAGGGTGAAAAGATCTTCACAAATTTCTTTCTGAGCCAACACCTGAAGTGCTACAAGATCACAAGCAGCCCTGACCACAGCTTCCATAGCAAATGCCTTCTCTTTCTTGTCAACCTGCAGAGCAAGCTTCAGGCACAATAATGTCAGAGTCATGAAATTGTGTAATAAGGTGAAATTCAAAATATACTAATAAAATATACAATGAAGCTAAAGAGAATAGAACAGAATGCCTGATGCTTTTCACTGGCTAAAAATATATCTTTTAATCAAACCAGGGTTTGCTGAAAGGGGAGCAAATACTTGTTACAGCATCCCTCTGAATTTAGCTTTTCCATTGTACTGTTTTTGGCCTGATGTACTTATAGTTGGACTGATGTACTTATAGTTAACATATCTCCAAAGAAATAAACAAAAGGGGTGAGCCACCTTAAGTCAGTATCATCAAAGCAGCTACAGTGAACAGCTGCCACTCTGAAAATCAGTAGTTCCAAAGTTTCACTCAGCCTATGCTGCACATATATTCTGGCATTTTATTCAGTTTAAATATCAAATACATCAATATCCTACAAGCAAGACAGCCATGGACATTTTAGATTCTGGAAATTCTACCTGGCTCCAGTGGATCATATTTTGTACAGATGTCCCTGCAGGACAATGTGCTGAATACACATCCACTCGACTCTGCAAGAAGATAATTAACATGGTTTACTCCTCATAGTACAGCTGTTCTACTCATTATTGCTTCCTGAACAAGACAAAATTTTCCACTCCTCTTAAAACTGCTATAAACAAAAGTTAACTGGAACCATACCTATGGATGAGGTAAACAGTTCAAATGTCTGGGGAATAATTACAATTAACTAAAGAACTTTAAATCTAATAATGATATCCCTTAAACATCTTTCATATATTAAGAATATTTTTAAAATGCTAGTGTTGTAAAAATTGGGAGCACATTAACTAATATTTAGATGGACCTTCAGAGAAGCTTTCTGTTACTCTACATGTAAACTAGTAGCTGTCAGTCCAAAGTGATTCAGAACCTCTTACAATTTGAGTTTAGAAGTACAAAATACCCAGGGAAGCTTCAATCCTGGCAGAAAAAAAAAAAAACAAACAAACAAACAAAAAAAAAACCTGTCCACTATTAAAACCATGAAAACTGCATGTGCTGGGCAAAAAAACATCCAGAAAATGCACTTCCACCTTGATATAAAAAAACCAACCAAATAAACAGAAAATCACCTCCGGGTAAACTGATACCACCTTCTACTGATTTCAAGGAGTTAGAAACACTTTAAGAAGCACTGTGAAGAAAGGTGGTCTCATACTGATTTCTGTTAACTGGCTTTTAGACAACAAAACAAGTCCTACGAACAAACCTTCTGGAACTCGGACCACAGATGAAGCCATCAGCAGGGCCAGAAATTGATCCCAGAGAAAACAATTGCACATGTCCACCAAAAGCACATAAAACTTTAACAGTTCTCTGAAAATAGCTGAAAATTAGAGCTTTCTTCGTCACTTAATTGCAAAAGCAATTAAATAATTGCACCATCATATTATTTCTTTTACCCACTTCCCCAGCAGATCGAAAATTATGTATTTTAGCTTTCCAGTAACATTTTAAAAAGTTAATTCTATCCATCATAACTGCACAACTAATCTATACCAAGAAAATATATTAATCCAAACTTAATATGATGAAGGCAGCATTAAGGGTTTTCTAATTACATGTAAAGGACAATCAGTACAGCGATATGCAGTTAATACTATGTTAAAGTTTGCAATAACTTAGCTATTAACAGTCACTAGAACACACCATATTCAAGTTTCTCTCATTAAAACCACACAGAATAAAGAACAGGTTGCCACAAAGGTCATCAAGTATTCTGTGAGTGCAAACATGGGTAGCAAGCCACTTCAGCAAAAAATTCTGAGGGAGGAATTGCTTCTTTCCAAACATGTCCTACAAAATAACAAGAACATAGGACAAACATGTAATTGCATAGAATCACTTGGGTTTAGTTTTCATACCACAACATACTTGAGGTAATTATTTCCATTTGCCCTGGTGACAGGTGTGTCATGAAAATTATTTATCCCCTTATCAACCTTGTTTACAGTCCAGTCCAGAAGGTCATGGTTAGTGCTTCTGCTCCAAATGATACAGTCCATTAAGTCCCACAAAAAGCACCTGGGAACTAGGACAATCTTTCAAGAATTCCAAACCTGACCTCAAATCCAAATCAATTTTAAATTCAGTATTTTACAAAATAGCGTACACTGTCTTGTCATCAAAGTATGTTAAGCTGTGTCTGCTAATGGTAATGGCTTTGTAGCTGTAACTTCCTTTCCTCAAATCATGTAAGAAAAACAAGTCACATGAGTTGTGGTGGCCACTTCCTCTTGATGGGTATTTTTAAAATATCCAAGGATTTTAAAATGGCCCACTGAGAACTTCCTTAGAAGTGACACAGCTCTTTAAAGATAAACCTGACCCAAGGGTTTCTCACTGTCACGTACTTCTGCACTCTAGGCTTTTTGCAAGTCACCATGAGAAACAAGTTCCTCAGCACAACTTGAACATCTGCAGAAGGCACTGATCAGCTACTGTTCTCATTAGACAAAGTTCATTACACAAGGAACAGAAGATTATAGCTGTTAGTACTGCTTTTAACTGCCTTTGGAGCAGGGAACTAATAATATAGACAGACATGTACTTAAATCTGTACAGCATTAAATCTCTACAAGGTACATTAGAGATGGGTGTATCTCCTACAACAAACAGCTGTGTGGGAATCTCCATGGGTGGTGGAAAGAAAAGTGATGGTTAAAAATTACACACAGTGGCGTGTTCACAATGTCTGACTTCAGGCACTCATTGCAGCCTGCTAGTCTGCCTACATACCCTTTGATGTTAATGGGGAAAGGTAAACTCCTCCAGAGCATGACTCACAACATCTAAATAAAGCTGCTGCTCTTAATCATCCTCTGAAGGATTCTCTTCCAATACTAAATGGTTAATTGTGAAACAAATCTGTGAAAGTTCATGACAATTCAGAAGTATTCTGTATTTAAAGCTATCATGTGACTCTTCTAAAACACACTGACTAATTAACTGTGTGATTTCTGTAGCTGAAATTCTAGAAACATGGAAAAATATAGTTTTATTCCCCCTATTAACTTGTAAAATATTACTTTAAATGGATGCAAATTGTCTCATTAGGCAGTATAAACCCAGAAAAGCCACTGTTTACTTCCACAGCATTATTATGAGAAACTGGACAGTATTCTTGTCAAATAGGTTATTCACTAATCACAGCTGTTAAGCCTTCGCTATGCTGTTTTGAATTAGAAACGGAGGCATCTCATTTGGCTTAAAACATTTATGCTAAAATACAAACCTTGAGTAGCAGGTCAGGAAACACTCCCAGTTTTGCCAGAGGGCTAGTGACAAACTTGACTGTAGCTACTGGTGCCAAGGCAAAGAACATTTTGATTTTCTTAGCCAGCTGTGGCAAAGTTGAAAAAGCAATGAAAGCTGTAAATAACAAGAGAATAATTAACAAAGCTCAGAGGGGCAAGTTAGAAGGGAATTTTACATGGCAATGATTCTATAAAATCTAAGAGCAAGTACACAAAAGTACTTTTAGATTAATGGTTTGATTGTTTTATTTAGGATGAATTTAGAGACCGCACATTAATCTAGTTACTATAGAGATTAAATGAGGCAAATAAGAAGGATTGTTTTCTTCTGAAAAACATATTCATGCTAACTCACCCAACACTCTTCTAGTTCTTTCTCTTTGCAGGTCTAAAAGCACCTGAACCAGGTCTTACATACAGCAAAATATTCTGGAAATTGGATTCTTTATTCTACACATCTGATGACTGTCATTTTATTATCCATAGTTCATCAATTTATTTTAATAGAAACTGTACTGGTAGCTACCTGTGACTTTGAATTTATCTTTTCAGCAGATTCCCACTTTAAGTAAACACAGAATAAGTCTTTCATTTCAATGTTGACGACAATTCCAGGAAGCAGCTAAAGACCAGAAGCAACAGATTTCAAATGCCCTATTTTTTCGTCATTAAACCATACATGTGGAACTTGATATAATTTCAAACACAATATATTCTAACAACTGCATCTCTTCACATACCCATTGTGGTGCCCTGTGAATGACCAACGTAAAACACTTGTTCCTGGCCAGTTTTCTTCAAAATGAAGTCCACTGACGCTGGAATGTCATACTTAGCCATTTCATCAAAGCTACAAAGCAAAGATAAAAAGTCAGCTGTGTAAGTAAAGTTATCAGTGTGGAACAGCTGCACAAAGCTTTACTGCACTGAAGATCAGTCACCTGGACATAAAGAAAAGCTTCCTTTGGATGAAGCTGAACTGCATCTACACACAAGCATGGGTAAAAGCAAATTCTACTGACCAGGCTGTCTCAGGATACTATACTAATCATGAAACTTCCCTTTGCTGCCCCTGCATATGTAACACCACATGTGACCAGAAAAAAAAAAACTTGTACATTCACAATGTGACTGAACTAAGACGATGGGCAAAGAGAGGAAAAGAAGCCTGCTTGCAAACAGCATATGTAGTAACCTAGCAAGACAAGGATACCTGAAAACCCAGAATTCTTCTTGCTTCACTGTGAAGTGTGTATGTTTTCTGGACCAGGTGTTCCCTCTGCTGTTTCCGAGCCATACATCATAGCCAGCATCTGCCAGCATAAAGCCAAGGCTATTGTAATCCAAGTTTGTGATCCAATTGCTGGCATCTGCAAGCAAACCATGCTGCAGAAACACAGCAGGCCTTGGACCTGAAAAATAATGCATTTATCATAGCTTCCTGTTCACCTGCAACTGAATACCTAAGAATAATTTAAGTGAGTTACTGAAAGACTAGATTTGGACTTTGAATATTTAATCTACTTGACTTAGTCTACTAACAAATCATATATTATTCATAGTGCCATGAATCATGTGCTTTCACAAAAAGCTACTTTTTATCATTAAGAATTTTAAACTACCAACTTGTTAGTTTTCTAACTAAAGCAAAAGAGTCCTTGAAGTTCAAAACAGGCAGCAGATATGCAACAAGCAAACATGAGAAAAGTGGGAGCTACAGGAAAAATACAGGTACCCTTTACAACTGTTTCAAGACCACAAAAAGACCATACTTAAAGTGGTCCAAACAGACACCACTAAACTACTTATGACTCTGACCTTGCCCCTAAACCTGGAGAAGGCATTCCCATATATGTACTACTGAGATCTTTGTTTCCCAGTCAAGACAATGCCAAACTCGCTGCTGAGCTGTGGAAATTTACGCAGCTGGTACTCATACTACCTCTATGCAACTCACTTCCACTACCAAAGCTCTGGCAGAAGCTGATGAGCAGTATAGGAGCCAACAAGGGAATCAATATTTCACAGGACTTTCTCTCCCTGACTTAAATAGTTAAAAAAACCTGCAATCAACACCCAGGTAGAATTAAGGAAACCTCTCTCCTGACTTCCCCATCATGAAAAGGGAAATGACATCCTTATGTGGAATACAAATTAATTATTAAATAAATAAATAAATGAAGATTATTCCTGCTTCTACACAAATAAACTAACATATCCCTTGGAATGCATCTGACCTTCAGAAAATACAAAGACCTCTTTGGCTCTTGCAGCAGTACAGGTATTTTGGGCATTTTTTCTGCTTTAATAACTGAAATCTGATATCACGGTAACTTTAGTTCAATGCCAGAGATTACTCAGGAATTACCTCCTCCAATGACACATCATTCTACTACAATACTGAATCATGAGTACTTCCTCCATTGAGAATTTAGGCTTGGATTTTTCAGCAGAAGCAGCCGAACCACAACCATTTCAGTCACCTGTACTCTCCATTCTGGGTCACGTCCATAAATGTTTGCTACGAGTTACAAAATCCAAATAAGCAATATTCCTCCCTCCTAGCAACCTCTATACCTGTGATCACAAACCTATTCAGTGCCTGCTTTTTTCATTTTGTAAAAAAACCATGTGGCACACTGTCCCTGCAACCAGAGCAAATCTCCATCAGTGCCAAAGTGGCACTGGAGACAGTACAGTTCAACACAACTGTTTGTTGCAGTAATACTTCATTGCCTTATGAACAGTGCAGGATTTTCAAGCCTAACATTAAATTTGTTTTCAGGAATGTTCCCTTTTAGCTGTGATACTTTCTTCCCTTTTATTAAATTCGGATCAACAAACCTCACTTTTTGAAGAACTGGCTTTCCTCAGGCTGCTATCTGCATGTTTCATAATGTAGGAAGGGGAAAACTGCTTAACTGCTTTAATGCTTCCATTCTGTTCCCTATTAGCCTTCAGTTTCTGCCAGCTCTGTTTTCACTTTACCAAGCAGTCACCAGATCTGCACATGAATTACACAATCATGCAAACTGACTTGCACAATAATAATTTTGTGTATCACCTTTAATCCTAAATCTCCCAGAGGGGAAATAAGAAAGGTAGGTCCTTAAACTACCCTTTCCATGGTAGAACATTTTGTTCTCTTCACTGTACCCCCAAGAAGTTGAAGACAGATTTATCTCCATGCCCTACTTATGCATGTTATGCAGGAAAAACTAAAGCAAAACATCATGTGATACTCAATTCCAAGGAATCCCATTCACATTATGCAGGTATTGCAAAAGAAGAATTATGGCATATATACACTGAGTCAGCAGTAACACACCATTGGTATCTTTCTGAGAAAAGATACCAAGTCTATAAAAACTTAAGATCAACATGAACTTTGAAATCTTCATTCTTCTAGGAGATCATACTTCCCCAAATGTGCTCAATAATCCTTGTTTTCAAAATCAAAGCACTTTGCAAAACATGAACTTGGGGTCAAGGGTGTGGCAAGGGGAATGTGGAGAATTCCCACAGGTCAGGAATACTTCTGTTTGTTTATGTCATCAAAGGATTTGACAAGATCAACAGGTACAAAGACAGATTTTTTCCTCTGTGCTTCCCTGCAATTCTTAAGTACAAAGACACCTGCTAGGTTTGAGTGGTCTCATACATGCACTGATCTTCATAAACCCACCTTGTGAGAAACAGCACACAGTGCAAACATTGTAACATACAAAACCAACAGATAAGCTCAGGGAGACTGTTGCTTGGCCATTGGCAGAGGAGAGCAGTTTTGCACAAGTTTTGTTCACACATCTACAGGACAATCACTGATTTCTTTTGAGCTCCATTTTTAACTCTTATCCTAGCTTTTTTCAGTTGAAAGGGTCCTGAGGCAGTCCTCAGAATATGCAGTTTCTATACAAACAGGCTACTGCTGTTGTATGCATGCAAATTGTCTAAAGGAACATTTATAAGGGGTGATGACAAGACTTGATACCAAATTCAGCCACTGCTGCTTAAATACACTTAGCTCCACAGACATTGTATGAGGATAGCAAGCCAAAGGCTGTATGTCTCTCCTCTTCTACCTTAGTCTCACTTTGAAAGCACTCCATCATCCAGCCTTCAAAACACTTTTTGCCTTTCTTAAGTTTTGGTTTACATTCCCCCTATCCTTTTTATCCCCTACCTCCTCACTTCTACACCCCATGCATTCCTTCCATGCACTTTCCAGCTGTCACAGTAAGTCGTAGTTTTTAACAGTGCTCTGGTGGCGCATGCCAGTGCTCCTCCCAGTCTCCCATCAAATTACATCCATGAGACAATTTGGTCTGAACCAACTCTTGTCAATTACCGGTTACTTATCTCAGTTTGCAATATATTTTTACATGTATTGTACTCAAGATGCTCTGAAAGGATTTTATCTTATCCCTGCTCATTGCAAGGGTCTTGGACTAAATGCCATTTGCAGATCCCTTCCAACCCAAAACATTATGATTCTATGATTCTGATATTGTTTAAATAAGCTTAAACAGATACATAAAATATGACACCCAAATAGTACATACAATTGGTCTGGATGTAGCTTATTGCAAAGGGAGCTTCAGAGAGGTTAAAATTAACTAATGAATTCTTATGCAGAAATCAGACAGTAATTATTTTGTGAACATTCCAGTGGGAACTCCCGTAGTTCAGTTATATTTCACCAAAAGAGGAACTGCCCCTACTTCTGAAAACAGTCAGGCATTTTTAACAAACTTATTTCTTATAAAGAAGCATTTTTTAAAATTATTCAAAATGTGGTTTGAAATAATACAACAATTTTACAATCAATCTCTTTCCAAGATACTTTATGCCTTCAAAAACACAACAAATCTCAACCTTTACTTTCCGCTTCCTAGAAAATCCAGGCTGCTCAAACCCTCAAAAAAAAAAAAGATAAATTTAAAAGAACAACAAAGGGCTTGTATTAATGTTACATAAAGGCAATCCCAGGAAAATACAACTTTCTAACTCTTTCTCCCTTCCTTTACTCAAGTCATTCTACATATGCCTATTCTGGCCATAAGATTCACCAGTAAAATATGCTAATTGTATATGTCATATGGTCTTTAAACCTTTTCTGAATTATTGCAGGAGAAAAGTTTTATAAATCAAGGAGAGCTTTTTTATGACTTTCCACTTTTCCAAAGAGAAATAAATCTTACCTTTACTCCTTTCATAGTCTTTTCTTCCATAAGGAATTCTGTTAATGGAAAGGATATACCCATCTTCTGTTGTCACTTCGTACTCCTCACTAGGGTATCCTCTGAAGGTAATAATTTGACTCTGAAGAAAAAAAAAGAAACTACTTGGGAGTCAAAGAAGAAAGAAAATAAACCATTTTGGAGTCAAAGTCCTCCTCAGTTCATTAACATGTGCAAAATACTCTGGGTTCCTTCCGAAGATGGGATGTGAAATTAGTCTGTGGTAGGAATGTGCTCACCTATTCAATGCAGACAGGTTTTCTTATGGACTGTGCCAGTATGGAGTCAGGAACTAGCCAGAGCACAAACTTTACCCAGGGAATTTAGGAAGACTCCCTAACCTGTCCCTGTCTACCATCTGGTTAGTTACACCCTGCTTACACTGAGAAAGGCTATTGAAGTGTTGGAAAGGAGATGATGATAAGAGGACAAAACACCATGAAGCAGATTTGGCAGACAAAAATCAAAACTGTCTGCTCTCAAGGAATGCAGAAATTTCCAGTAACAAACAGGTGAGGAAAGCAGAAAGCCACTGGCACCACACTGGCATATGGAAGAGGAGGGAAGAGTACTCTCTCCTGAAGGGAAAGGCTTCTTTGAAACCATTCTGGATTTACATCTGAACTTTGCATTAAATTCTCTGTTATACACAAGACACAATCATGTTTAGGCAATGTGCTGAAATGAGCCACAAACAGGTTTTTTTTAAAACAGCAGCTTTAAAATATTAAGGTCATGCTCTTCACATGTGCCAGCTGCTGACATTGTCACCTCAGCTTGTAGTTTCATGTGCCATTTCTAACTCACCTTTCTCCTCAAGCCTTATTCCTGTTACAGAGATTTTACTTTGCTGACAAGCCAAACAAGACAATAGTAATAGAAAAATAAAAAAGCACACTTCTTTAACACTATGATTACATTAATAGGTTTACCTCCAATCTCTTATGTCTTGAGCTTTATGTTGTTTCCATTTGATGCAATGCCACTAGGATAAAGAGCATGCTACTTAATAGGTTTTATGACACCAACTGTGCCTTGCGAAAATTAAAGAAATGCAAGACATTTCTGTAGTTCTATTCTGAGGCTGCTAGGCAAGAAGAGAAGGAGCATTTAAATAAACATGCTATTTCTTTTAAATATATCTTTAATCACCCACAACATTAACATTCCAAAATTATTTTAAGGCTATATTTCATTCAAATGCTACTAGCCTTATACTAAATGACTATTTTCAGTCCTCAAAATGATATTTAGATGATATTGACAACTCAAGCACTTCTCTCCTTGCAGACCTCAAGCATTTACAGCCTGAAGTATCTTCTTGCTCATGTGAAAATATAGCACAGTTTAGATGGGGCAGAGGAAAGAGCAACTAATAGCAATTACAAACAGCAAACTTTTTCTGGAGTTGGCTGTTGCAGCAAAAGAAGAATAAAGTTAAGAGAGTAAATGCTAAATGGGAATGAAGGCAGTTGTGGGTAAGAACACGGGAGCATTGTGCTAGTAGCCCAAGTATGGTTCATAAGCACGCACTTCTGTAGCAGTTAAAGAGTGTTCTGACAGGTCTGGATCAGAAAACATGTGACAGAAAGAGCTGTACAGGCAGCAAGGGACCACGAAGGGCCTGGAAGGAGGAGAAGCGAAAGACGACATCTCGCAGAGACCCGAAGCAGCAGCCAGCTGACCGCGGACCTGTGGCTGCAGTCTCCGGGGTCTCACTGCGGCTGTGACGGGGGGAAGGACCGGGTTTGCGGCCCCGAAGCCGCGGAAGGTCCGCAGGCCGCCCGGACGCCCCTCTGCTCCTCGACCCCTCTCCTCGCCCTGTTACACCCACGTCCGCACCCAGGGAACACCGCTGGGCACGCGTCGGGCACGCTTCCCTCACTGCCACGCCACTCACAATGTTCATGTTCGTTTCGGGATCCACATTCCTCTTCCCTCTGGCGAACGCACCCGAGCCGGCGATGCTCTGCAGCAGAAGAGCGGAGACCACAAGTCCCCGCATCCTGGACCTGCGAGAAGGCGAGCGGCCCCGGCTCGCTGTAACAGTCAAGCACAACCCGACGCTAAAGCAGCGGTGAGCTCCGCAGAGCCTTATGAGCCGTCTCCGCCGGGGGCGGTGGCCGGCACGGGGCCGCGTCACAGGGGCGGGGGCTACTGCCCGGCTGACAGGGCGAGAACAGGGCCGGTCGCGCTCGTGTCAGCGGCGGGGCGGCAGGGCAAGAGGCGCGGCCGGGCTGGGCACCCGGGTGTGTCCTGCGCCGCTTCGCGCCTCCCCTCTTGAGTGACCGCGGCCCAGCAGAGCCCTGCTGCGGAGCCGGGACTGCCTGCGGACCCCTGTGAGCGCGGCGCTGCCCTGCGCGGCGGGAGGAGCGCGCTAGGCCGGCGGCGCAGCTCAGGCCATACAGCGCGGCCTATCGGCGGCGGCAGGGCCGGGCCCTCCCTGCAGCGCCCCGCGGGGCGGAAACCCGGCCGTGGGCAGCTGCTGCCGCTCCGTGCCGGCGGGCCGAGGGTACGCGGCCTTGAGCTACCTGAGCCGCTGTGTTTCAGCCTTCTTCGAGTAATCCTTGTGTGGGCACCCCGCGCGCTGCGGGCTCCATTGTCAGAAGTTTGTCAGCTTTGAGAACGGCGCCCGTGATTTTTGCTCCCCAGCCCTCCCCTTCGTGTGCGTGTGCTCCTCACCCGAAGCCTCCGGAATCCTCACAGTGCCGCCCTGCCTCGATCACGCCGCAGAGCCTGCGGCGGTCTCCAGGGCGAAAACAGCGGCAGGAAGAGGTGTAGCCTTGTCTTCCACGGCCTCTCCGCAGCGGGAGCATCCCCGGGGGCGCCTCCACAGTGTCGTGAAGAGCCGGTCCTTTGTCGGGACTATAAAGCGTTGTCAGCAATCACTGTTATCCTTCCACAAATAGCTTATCTATCTATCTATCTATCTATCTATCTGTCTATCATCTTTGAGCACAGTCAAAGTATGTCAAATCTAATACAGATGAGCTTAAATTACATGCAGGCAGACAGTTCCAGCAGAGTTATCATCACAGCTGCTTGCAAACCTGCTTTACCTTCATGCTCTGAGGCAACTAATTGGCATGGCACTACATACTGTAATCTCCCAGAGAAGCGTGTCTGTGGTCAGGGGATGTGTGACCAGGCTTCTAAAAACTTGGACCAAATTCAATCCTGTAGTATAAATATTCATGCTACTAGGTGCAGGTCCCGAGTAATATCCTCAGAATAATACAGAAACCTGATACAAAATACACAGTGGTAAAGCAAGAACATGTCAAGAACAGAAATGTTTGTGTTTATTTAGAAAGCATTAAGATTTTAACTGAAGCTTTCATAACATCCCCTTGTTTTGATATATGAATACATGAGTTGATACAAGTGACATGACAGTATGCAACCGTTTGCATTCCTGGATTCCATTTCTTCGGAACATATGGTTTTAAAGAACTTGGGTAGCAAAAATATTGCTCAGTGATTCACTTGGGTTTTCTGTCGAATTAATTACAGGGTACCTTTCCCTCTAGACAAAACCTAAGTTATAAAATGCCACAACTGCTGCTGTCCAACTAGGCAAAATTGAAACCAGCATAAAATAAGATATTTGATGTGAACCTGTCATTTATTATGATATAATTAACCTACATTACTTTAATAATGAAAACTGAGTTTCAGGCAATTGTTTTGCTGGGCTAGTAATACCAGGGGAGAATTCTTTGTCAGCAGGGATCTATTTCAGCTCCAAGGAAATTTACAGATACAGATTTTCTCAAATTCTAAAATGTGTAGGTATGTTTGAAACCATTTGCTATTCTTGCATATGTACAGAACACTCAAGTAAACAAAGTCTTTGTATCAAATATGAATGCAGTTGTTGTTTTCCAGCCCGTTTCTGGACACATGTATTCCAAGTTCTTACATTTGCTGCTACACCACACAGCTCTCCCAGGACAACAGTCGGGCCAGCTGTAGGTTTCCTCCAGGTGAAAGCAGCAAGGCTGTAGAAATATTTCTGATTTTTCTTCTGCTGTGCCAAGCATGTTACAAAGATAGCTGTAGAAAGGCTTTGCATAATAAAGGCATTGCATTCTCTTTCATTTATTCTATTTGAAGCTATTTCCTTCACTTATTTTATTCAATAGGCGTTGTGTCAAACCAAAGCATATAGATGTGACTAAACCCGTAAAAATTTGGGTACTAGGGCAAATGTTTGCATTCCAGAGGAAAATGACTGCATTTTCCCATATGTACCATGCTCAGTAGTAGGAAAACCAGACACCTGGGATGGAAGCAGAGACAAGAAGCCCAAAGATACTTATTATCATAGTAAATCATTAGTGTCCACATTTGACTCTGGCCTTGCAGAAACCTTTTAAATAAATTTTTCTACAGCTACCTGCAGCCTTTATTTTCTATAAAATACATGAATCTGTGTAGATACCCTAATCCTTTTTCCTTCCCAAATCACTGCCTCTTTTCACCACTTATCAAATACCTGATTGCTAGAAGTCTGCATAATACTCAGAGTAGTAGATACACTAACCTTTATCTTGAGCTCTGAAACATCGGCTTCAACACACACACGCACACTGAGTCACTTAAACACAACAGGGGTGCAGTTACTAAGGCTCTCCAAATTCTTGTAGAAACCAGGAGTTCTCATAGGTAAGATTGTTTTGTTTTTAAAAGAAAGGGAACATGAAAGGAGGGAAAGAAAGAAAAGAAGGAAAAGGCAGAAGACAGCCTTGTCCTGAAGAGTCACTGTCTGCCAGGAACTCACTCTATGTGTGATGAGTCCTCGCACTGAATCCTTTTTCGGGACAGTGCCTCCCCAGAGGCTCATGGGCTGCCCTGGCTTCCTTGGACAGGCCGAGGGTCTCTGGAGCCAGCCAAACAGAGCCGTGATCAAACCCAGAGGATAAGCATGGCTTGCCACCAGACCTAGAGGTTCACTCTGCTCTACCTAAATGCTTTGTGTCACACTTATGAGGGTGGGGATACAGGCACTTCATACCACAGAAGGCAAGTTTACAAGCCAGAATCTAAAATTCTTGAAAACATACAAATTGGCAGTTAGTGATTATATAAATTTATAAAGAAAAAACACGGAATACTGTTACTTCTTATTTATAATTGCAAAGATTTACCATGATGGCAGCAGCAGCAGTTCTGAAGTGATTATGAGGTTTGATATAAATGACTTTCTGGCTTGTTAAGACAGAGGGGCAACCTTATGCATCTTCACCTGGAAACCTCACAAAATGAAGGGAGCTGACATTGTCATATAACAGGAACAATGAGAAGCCTTGTGAGGCTCCCTTACATGCATTTTTATTTGCTTATTCCTACAAAGGGGAGGGGGGAGAGGAGGGAGGGCTCAAATTCTACAGATATTAATTATAAAAAGGACATTAGAAAGTATTTAATTAAATATATTTCTTAATAAGATTCTTTCACATTTTTAAATTGAATGTATTCAAGAATGGAGAGTGGTTCTGTAGTGTTACTTGAAAGATCATGTTTATGGGTGAAGAGGAAGCAAATCTTATATAGATAGGTAAAACAAGATTTTTTTTGTTAGTATAATGAAATTCCTCATCTAATGAAAGAATTGTCATTAGTCTAGAACTAATTATTAAAGTAGGAAAGTAATAATGCAGTTAACTTATATACAGAAAATGTCACAATAATAGTAATATTATGGTTAAAATTGTTATGCACACATGCACACATGTAGACTTCTTTAGTTTCTATTCCTTCCTCTAAAGATTGCTGCTCTGGGCATTCAGATCAGCTGCTTCAGTCTGCTGAGGGAGCAATACCAACAGTCATCAACCACTGGCATCCTTTCTTGGCAGGAACATGATGGTGGTGGTTTCTTCTTCCTCTCCCCAGCATCACCTTTTGGTCATTTTTTGGGAGAGTCATATGTTTGCTAATGTGCTTTTACACCTTTCTTCTTCTTCACTTGTCTGCAGCTTCAGATTCCATCCAAATTTACTATACATAGTGCCTTTTACATATATTAGATATTATTTCTTTGATCTCTTTGTTACCCCTAAAATCAACGTTATGAAGCCAGTTGTTGTGGTTTAAAACCCCACCTCAGTCTCCCGCAGTACCACACACTCCTTTGTTTCCCCCCCCCCCCCCCACCTTCCCACTCCCGGAGGGATGGGGAGGAGAGCCGGAGGGATACAACTCCCACGGATTGAGGTAAAATCAGTCCAGCAATCACTACTGCTACCACTAACAAATCAATGTTAGAGGAAATAAACAAGGAGAGAGAATACGATACCATCCACTGAAACGAGCCCAGCCCGGGAGAGCTAACCCCTCCCCTCCCGGCTAACCCCTCCCCTTCCGACCAGCTTCCAGTCCCCTCCCTGAGCAGGATGTGCTGTGGTATGGAATACCTCCCCGACTAGCCCAGACCAGGCCCCTATCTCTCCCTCCTCCCTGGCAGAGCATGAGCTACTGCTGAACCCATGACACCAGTTCTGCATATATTTTTTTTTTAACTAAGTGTTCAGTGAGTTGTTTATATAGAATCATAGAATCATAGAATAGTTATGGTTGGAAAGGACCTTAAGATCATCTAGTTCCAACCCCCCTGCCATGGACAGGGACACCTCACACTAAACCATATCACCCAAGGCTTCATCCAACCTGGCCTTGAACACTGCCAGGGATGGAGCATTCACAACCTCCTTGGACAACACATTCCAGTATCCATGTACATGCTAAAATGTAGCCCTATAACTGCCACTGCTGTTGCTAGCATCCGGCCATAAGCTTTGCACTGAGTCTGCATGGCCTCAGGACCAAGGCTTGCCAGGCCTCCTCTTTATGAACTTGTCCTGACCTTACTGCAGCTTAATTTTGCTTGGCACAACTGTCATAGCACTTTCTTGAATTTATTGTATCTAATTTGTTTTACTTTTATCTTTGCACAGTACAACTGCAGTTTTGCACAGAGAGCAGCAACAATTGCTCTGGGTGGGATGAGGTATTTAGTACTCTCACGCAGTGACATAACACAGAGAAATACAGGCCTGGTACAACAGCAGATACCTTGCAGTGTGGAGACACAAGATGGAGTGCAGGCAGGGGCAGTAGGACATTGTGTGACTGTTATGTGGATGACACAGTACCAATAAAAAGAAAGCCTAGATCATGGTGCACAACTGTGCAAAAAATGCATCAGCAGAGGCAGGAGGGAGAAATGACCCTTCCCTAGCCTATGCATGATAACCAGGTCAGCCTATACTAGCCTAAAACATTCTCCTTACCATAGCTGCCTCTGCATTTGAACAAAGTAAAAGCTGGAAGCTATTAGGAGCTGTTACCACATTCTCCACAACACAGAGTAATGCATGGCATGGAGCCAGGCTAAAAAAAAGCAGCATAGTGAGAAGTTTCTATTCCCCAGCAAGCGGCATTTCTGCTTCTGCAGATTCAGAGAGAAGCTGCAGTTTCGGTTTCTCATGGATCACGTGGGGGCTGGAGCATATAAAAGGAAAGGCATAACAGCAGCAAGTAGCACTCCATTGGCTTTGCAGCTGCCTTAAGACAAGTGAGCAGAGAAGGATAACCATGAGGTAAGCCACCAGTCTCTGAAAGATGCTTTTATGCTATGCCATGGGACAATAAAGCTTATTTACATAAATGTAAGTAGTGAGGGACTTTTTGGGGGATCCGAGCAGCAGAAAGTATTTTACAGAGTATTTACCAGAAGATTCAAAACAAAATAAGGATGCTGCTGAATATTGTATTGAGTATTGTTATTGCTTCTCTGACAAGGAACAGTGTCTATGAGCAGAACTTGCAGTCTGAAAATCTGTGTGCATGCAGTTCAGGGATGAAATCCAGGCTACAGCCATGACTGGTACTTAGCCAAATGGGTGACTGGCACCAATGCATTTGAGAATTTACTTTGATCTCTGCTACTATGAGGACCAGCAAACAGGGCAGTGCAAGTCCTGGGCTGCAACTTTGAGCATTAGAGCAGAGGTGACATTTTCTGAAGACTGCCACACATGTACAAGAGAGGCAGACACACTCTCAAATAGGGCAAAGCCAAGATGTTTATGACAGCTTTGGAAACTATATTTACCAGTGACATATTGAACTAAGCTAAACCGTATTTAATCTGTGTCACAAATCTGTTTCTGTGACATTCATGAATATTTTCCACCACGCAGCCACTTGTTCAATCCCCCCATTCCCAGAGGGCTGGGGAGGAGAATCAAAAGAATGTAAACCCCGTGGGTTAAGAGCAGTTCAGTAACTAAAGTATAATAGAAAACTACTACTACTACTAATGATAAGGGAAATTACAAGGGGAGAGAATACAAAATTAAAAAGGGAAGGGGGGGAAAAGAACACAATAAACACAAGTGATGCAGCCTGACCCAAGCAGCAGTCTGGGTCTTCCAGGTGACTCCTCCCAGTTTGTATACTGGGCATGACATGCTGTGGTATTGAATATCCCTTTGGCTAGTTTGGGTCAGGTGTCTTGTCTCTGCTTCCTCCCGGCTTCTTATGCCCCTCCTCACTGGCAGAGCATGAGACTGAAAAGTCCTTGATGAGGAACAACTAAAACACTTGTGTGTTATCAGCATTGTTCTCAGGCTAAAGTTGAAAACACAGCACTGCATCAGCTACTAAGAAGAAAAGTAACTGTTAGAGCTGAACCCAGGTCACGGTTGTTAGCTGGAAGCTGTCAATCAGTGCTTGAGGATGGGCTGGGCATCGATCAGTGGGCAGTGAGCAGTTTCATTGAGCAGCACAATGCAATACACACCCTTGTGTTTCTTAGGGTTTACTCCTCTCTCTCTTTATTTCCTATTATTATGATGATAATATTTTACTTTATTTAAATTATTAAACTCTTCTTACCTAAACCTACAGGTTTTTACCCTTTTTTTCCCCCTCTCATTCTCCTCCTCATTCTGTCAGGATGGGGTGGGGAGAGAGTGACAGGTTGTGTGGTACATAGTCATTAGCTGGGCTTAAACCACAACACCTAGTCAGGGGCACAAGCCCCCACCCAGCCTTCCCAGGGGACCCTCAGCTCCATGGGCTAGGGGAACACCAAGCACTAGGGGTCCACTAGAGTGCCTAGGGAAATGTGACACATTACAGGATGCAGGGAAAAGTATTTGGGTATTGCACAGGACTTGTCACGGGACCAAGGGCAGAGAAACGAGAGATCTGAATGATCTGTTGCAAAATCACAAAGAGAGACCAGCTGTATCTAAACAGGGTCTGGTCATCATGCCTGTGTGTGTGTCTAGAGATGAGCATCTGCATGGGAAGAGGATCTCTGACCAGCTACTGGATATCCAAAGCCAGTTTCTGGAGACCTATAGGGCGAGTGAGTGTGTGGTATGCACCAGCAAGTGGAATGGGCTGGCACCCTTGAGGGCCTGTACATTCAAATGCCAGGAACTGGGGAGACTGGTGAGATTTGGGAGCCAGCTACTGGATACATCAGTATAATCCTACATAAAATGGTGCTATGGTCTAACAAACAAGGATTTACAAAGGCAAGAAATTAAAAATTAAGCTTATAATCCAAACCATAAAAAATACAGGCACATGGGAAAGGAAATGTATCAATTTCTCTGTATTTTGAGGGAAGATTTTTATTCGAGCATAATTTCTGGGCTGGCCTCAGAAGTCATTACCAACACAGGAAATACATTCCTCTGGCCCAGGGGTGTGCCAGCTTTACCATAGATGCTAGCTCTCCTCTGATACCCAGACCACCAGCTCCATTGCTATGTAAGAGGTGGCCTCATACACTGCAAGGAGAGTTACTAAAATAACTGTTCAGATCTTTAGACCTCCAGCTTCCCACAGCTTTTGCTTGTTTGAAGTATTGTCGACTAGTGGCACCAGCTGTGGTATGGCCTACATTATGTCTAGTTTAACGCCAAGAGCAGCAAAAACCAAATGGGGTATAAGTAATTTTTTCTTTGATTTCTTCTAGTACCGTTACCAAGAATACCTTGAAGAGCTCCTTGATGCAGCTCCAGTGTCATTTTACATGGGCTTTGCTGAAAGAAGATATGGATCTAGATAACCTAGAGGACACAATAGGTGATCAGATCAAGTTTTTTGCAAATTCCAACTTAAATCATTATAATCTACTGTCCTACATATGCCATCTAAAGAATTCAAATGAGCAAGCCCTGAAATATCTCCAACAAGCTGAAGAAGAAGTTAAGAAAAACTACCCAGATGAAATCACCAGAAGTCTTGTTACCTGGGGGAACTATGCCTGGATCTATTACAACATGGGAAGATACAAAGAAGCTCAAACTTATGTAAGCAAAGTGGAAAACAGCTGCAAAAAGCTTTCAAGTACTGCTCCAGGGAAGATTCAGCTTCCAGAGATCTATGCTGAACAAGGGTGGGCATTTTTGAAGTTTGGGAGAAAATACTACGAGAGAGCAAAGGATTGTTTTGAAAATGCTCTGAAGAATGAACCCAATAACCCAGAATTTAATGCTGGCTATGCAATAGTGATGTATCGTTTGGAAGATTTTTCTCGGAGAGAATGTGAATATGTAAACCCATCGATTGAGGCCCTGAAGCGTGCAGTAGAACTGAACCCAAATAATACTTTTATTATGGCCTTACTTGCATTAAAACTTCAGGACTTGAAGCAAGTTGATGAAGGGGAGAGGTACATTGAAGCAGCAATGCAGAAAACACCTGATTTTCCTTATGTCCTGCGATATGCTGCTAAATTTTATAGAAGGAAGAGAGAAGTGGACAAGGCACTGGAAATTTTGAAGAAGGCCCTAGTGCTGACACCAAAATCAGCCTTTTTGCATCACCAAGTAGGAGTCTGCTACAAAGAAAAGCTGTTTAAATTGAAAAAGACAAGATATCCACCTCAAGAACAAGTAGAGGAACTCCTCCGACTTTCCATTTTTCATTTTAAAACAGCGACTGACCAAAACACAAAATCCTTTGTTGCCTATATTGGCCTAGCAAACATGTATGCAAAAGGAAAGAGGTATGAAGAAGCAGAAGAGACATTTCAGAAAGCATTTCAGATAAATACTCTATCCTATGCTGATAAACAAGAATTCTATTACCATTATGGCAATTTTCAGCTTTTTCACATGAAATCGGAATCTGAAGCCATTAGGAATTACACAGAAGGGCTGAAAATTGCAAAAGATTCCTATGGAAGACGAAATTGCATAGGTGCCCTGAAGGAATTGTTGGAAAAGAGAATTCAGGAAGGTTTGAGAAATGCAACAGATTTTGGTACACTGGGATTCATTCACAAACTGAAAAATGAGAAATATAAAGCAATTGAGTGCTATGAGAAAGCCACTTCATTATGTCCCAACAATGAAGAATATGTGAGTGCATTATGCGAGCTACAACTTTCCATCACAAGCTCAAGCTCCACAAATTCTTCATTAAAAAAAAACCAAACAAACAAAACTTAAATCCCAAACCCAAGGACATTTTAACAGACTCTCAAAACCTTTTTTAAGGTTGAAATTACAAGCAGATGAAACATCTGGTAGCATCACTTTCTAGTGATAATGTAGAAACTGCAGATGAGTATTATTCATTTGTTTGTTTATTCACCAACAGAGCATGCTTGGAAAGATGAAATAATAGCTAGGATGTCTTAGTTTTCACTGCTGAAATACAACCTTTCTACCAGTGTAAGCGATATATGTAGAACATAGAGCCTTGAAGATGGAAATCAGATCTTACCTTCAACTGAGAAAAAGATGAGAAGAAAAAAGAAAAGTATTATAGTATTTCTTCTGTCCACTTGAAAGGCATGCTTATACACAAATGGAATCTATGATGCTATTTCAAATATTTAAAGGATATCTTTTTTAGTGTTATTTAGAAGAAACACTTGAAGACTTCTTTAGTTTACTAACTTGCATGTTGTTTAGCTATGAAAAGTAACCACTATTTGACTAGTTTACAGTGAAGCTTACAAAATGTGTATTATTGTTCTGAACTATTAAAGAGCATTGCATCTATTGGCTGTTGCTTCTGGTATCTCTCTGCTGACCAGTCCTCATGTTAGTAGATAAAAGAAAGGGAAATGGACATTTGAAAAAATAAGAAGGATTCAGTTTTGGCAGGATATGAAAGGGTCAGGACATAGCCCCATTTATTTTCCCAAACTCTCAGCAAAGCTGATTTCAGAGGTGTTGCACCAAAGAATTAAGCTGTGCACAAAACAGCATCCATCTAGTTTACTCTAAACCACACTTTCTGGAACTGCTACAGCAAACATCTGGAGAGGAAGGTAAAACAGTCTTTGAAATGCCAAAGAGATGGTTACCTGCAGTCATGCTTGTGAAACAAGCCAGGGACAGAAAACAGACACAAGAAATGTACTAAACTGGACATGGAGGGCAGAGTGCAGCTAGAGCAAAAGGTTGCATGAGCACTGAAGAGCCAGGTAGTAGAACACAAAGGGCATATGGGAAAAGGGATGGGTGCCCACAGAGTCTATATGAGTGGAAGAAAGGGCTAAAAGGACAGGGAGAATGGGTGGAGGAGGCGATTGTCTTCAGATACTCAACTAAAAGCCAGTATTCTTTGTAACAGGCCAGGCTAATTCCACAGTATTGTACCTTGATAGTTCATCGTGCTCACAGAAAATTAACACTGTGCTTCCAAAACACTTCTGAGCTCTAGCCAGTAGCACAGAATGAAGCAGAATGGTTCATTCAGAGACAGAGGCCATCAGGAAGAATGTGCGCTTTTATTTCCAGCCATCCTGGAGCATTCCTGTCCCTGCAACACCAGTCCCCTGTACAGTCAGGATGACAGGCCTGAAGAAGTGTAAAATATGATGACAAATCATGAAACACCAGGAAGCTTCTTCCCTCTCAGCTCAAAGAATCTTTCATAATGCAAGCAAAAGTGATCAGGAGTTTAACAGTGTACATAATCCAACCACACCTTCTTCCTAAAAAAGGAAAACATCCCAGTTTCCCAGCTGCCTGCCAGCTTCTCTCTTACAAACAAGGGTGGCCCTACCTAGGGAAAGAGCAGGGATGGAGGAGGGAAGGAAGGACTGTGAGCAGGACTGACACACCACTCCTGAAAGCTGGTAGGAACAACAGTAGGGGTGATGCCAGGAGCTAGCAGTTACCTGTGGTGGCGTTCTCAGAGTTTCTAGGGCAAAAGAGTATAAGGCAGGTGATCTCACTGCCTTTCTCAGTCTTGAGGCTTCTGGCCTCAGCATCGTTGCCATCCATACCCTCCTGAGGGCATGGACAGTAGCAGGGAAGAATTTGAGGAAGAAGTGGTGGTGCAGGTTCCCAAAGCCATGGTGGCATATCCATGCTCCCCTCCACATCCCACTATCAGGGCCGCTTCCTGTCTCTTGGAAAATGAACCTTGCAGAAATAAGGAAGAGTACTTCGAGAAAAACGTGCACCTGGCTGTTTATGGAGAGTCAGGGTGGCTCAGTCTTCTCCACAGCAACAAACTTGTTGTGGGGCATAGTAATGCAGGAAATCTATTTATTGTGCCTGATCTGCTTCGGGCTTTGGAGGATTGCACGGGACCACAGTACTGCCCGTGGATGTGCTGATTGAACACCGCTTTCTAGTTTTTGCCTTTATCTTGTAAATGAGGAGGAATATTATTTCCCACAGGGTGGTGCTGCTGCATTGTCTGGTGCAACACAGGGAAAGGCTGAGATTGAGCCTCAGCAGCATGGACAAAACAAAACACACATTTTGCAGTGTCCAAATCCGGTGGGCAACACCCAGAACCACACAGAAGCTGAACATCTCTCAATTCACACCCAAGTATGAATACATGACTGGAGCCTGTGCTAGCGGTGGGGGGAAAACAAGAGTGAAGATAACCTGTCAGGAAGTATTCACTTACAACTCAAAGGCACTTTCTAAATTATATTGAGAATGCTACTGGAATACACCAGAATAGTCGCTTAGAAGAAGATCTTACTTATTGAGAGAATTCCAAGTAAGGACTTCCTTATGATGACCATGAAGTCCTGTTACAGTTTAACTTACAGAAGCTCTTCCTTCTCCCATAAACTTGTAACACTTCAGAAAGTAGACGAGGAACTGTTGTGGCAATATAAAATATATTCCCCATATAGTAGCACAGACAACTTTTGTTTGAAAAGTTTGAAAGAAGATAAAGTTTCATCCAAGCTGGCAGAAAGGTTCCAGGCTCCAAGTTTTGGGTTTTCTTTTTTTCCCTTGAAAACAGGGCTATTTTATTTCAACAGAAGAGACTTGATTTTTCCAATGCTGTTTTCACACAAGATACTATTTATTAAATGTTCCAAAGCTAATTTGATAAAATTTACCATTAGAACATAAGCAAATTCAAAGGAATGATGATTTCCACATTTCAAACCTCATGGAACGGAAAAAGATGGGGTAACTTCTCAATTGTAAGTGGTTTCATTTACACGGAATTCCCATTCATTGTACAGAATAGTGTTACTCCAGGCAGGATTCATCTGAGGTAGGATCTTTCTGTTTCTGTCTCAGGCAGATGTTACCCCAGCCAAGTCTGACCATGGTTTCCCTGGAAGACAGACAGGGTCATTTGTGCAGTGCTCCATCCAAGCTCATATCCATCAGTGTTCAGTAGAGCTGGTGAGCACATGCAGTGTTAGCCTGGCAAATTGTTCACAGCTAGCCCAGATATCTCTGCTTACTGCTGCACAGCGCCATGCCAGGAAATATCCTCCTTGGAGGACAGCCTGACAGTTTGCACTGTGTGGACCAGAGGGTAGAAATTTGGCATGAGGCTTCACAAACCTCAGCTATATTCCTATTTTTTCCACTCAGTTTATGCTTCCTTCCTTCTGCTTCTTACTGGGGAGATTCATATGTGATATTTTACAGTGTGTTTATGAACATTCTGGTAGGTAAGTTTTTAGCCATTGGCTGAAGTCAACACAGATACAGTATTAGAAAACATTTAAATAATTCTGTCATTTTCTACAAAAGGTCTGTGCATACAAACAGTTGAATGTTTTCTGCTGAATTAGATATTTAAAACAAGAAATACTGCTGTAAACACATAAATGGAAAAAAAAAAGCCTGTGAAAAGAATAACTTGCAAAAAAAAACTTTAAAAAAGCTAATACTGTAGTACATAGTGTTGTTTACCAGGATAAAAATGCATATACTATTATTCCAACAGGCTTTTACAATATGCATTTCTGGTGTGAACAACTGCTGATGTGTTACAATGTGGTAAACAAAGTAATTAAAGTTTTGTGAAGTAAATGACAATGGTAATTTACAATTTGTGGAAAACAGCTTATCTTCTGTGGAGGCCACACTCTTCCCTACATTTTTATATTAAAATTTTGCATTAAGATCTAAACCAACATCTTCATCACTTCTAATTTATAAACCCACTTTGTCTTTTTCCAAATGTGCATAGTTTTCCTAATGCATTAAGAAACACTCATGGATAATTTTTCTCCTTTTTTTATGAACATATGTTAAAACCAAACTTAGGGCTCAGGACTTAATTGCCAGGCAGAGCTGAAAAAGGTTATGTCATTAGTTTTAAGCAGTCTTTGAACTCCCATCCATGTCTGATTCTGTGGTCTGTGCATGTAGATCATGCTACTGGCTCTGACCACACTTCTAAAGCAGGGCAGCAGGAAATACTTCATTTGAGCATAGACAGCTGAAGACAGACAATTCTAATATGCTATATTTGAAATATGCATGAATAATAAAACTACTTGCAGCACATACTATTCATATATATATAAAAGTACATTATCCTCCTATGGCTATACTCTTGATCTAGATCAAATTGGTGAACATTAGTCTGTTATTTTCCCTTATGTGGCACAAAGTAGAATAGGACACGATAAACAACCATTGAATACACTGCACATGAGTAGAAAACTACTAGTTCAGCACTGGCAAAAATTATTTGGACTCTGATCAATTTGCTAATCAACAGAATGCAGTTGTATATAGCATCAAAGCACAGAAACGATTCACATTGCAGAATGTGAAATTCCTCCATTGCTGTCAATATTTTCACTCTGGAAACATAGAAACATCCTATTACATATGAGATCATCAGTAATTTACTCCATGAACTACATTCAGTCTGTGGCTCCTGTAAAGCAGCCGGCTATAGTATATTCCCCACACAAGTAGAAGGAAACCCATGCAAATCACAGCTGTGGTGTTCTGGTCATCCAGGACAAGTGCCCTGATCAGCTCTTCAGATGGCACAGACAAGTAATTTGCTCTAACTGAGGCTACAGCTTCTGGGCCTGAAAAGAGGCAGACTTGCCACTGCAATATGCAGAAACAACTTTGCTTACATCCTCTTTACTAATGATCTCTGGAGTGGGCAGTCTCACAGTCATCTGCTTGCACAGACTCATCAACAGCTGCTGATTTTATAGGAGGAAGATGCTCTGTGTTTGGAAAAACAATAGAGACTAGAGGAAACTCTGTTCTAGTCTCCTGAGCTGCCTTTGGGCTTCTTCCACTCGTGCAGATAAAGCAGGTTTGTCTATCATCAAGCCCAGTCCCCTGGCAAAAATTTACTGCTCTTCAGACAGCAGACTTGCCACGGCACCTCTTTCATCCTCCAGTAAGGATCAACCAGAGAATCATACCTGGAATGTCAATGTGTAGAAATTCAAGCTTTAAAGATATCCAGGGGAAAAAAAAGCAAAGCAGAAACCACCTCAAAATTTTGCTGTAGGGAGCTTGGGAAAGTCAGTCTAAAACTGTTTCTGAAATGAAATTGAAATGTATGTACAAAATTTAGGCACACCATAAAAATTAAAGCTGCTCCAGAGACACTTTCAGCATAAATCATAAATTCCTCCCAGATTTAAAAACACAAAAAACAAAAAACCAAGCCAAAACCAAACCACCCCAAACTAAAACAAATGGCTTTGGCATCTGACACAGTTATTTGCAAACAGTTTAATGCAGAATGATACATGGGGAAGGTTTTTGGTGGTGTGTGTGAGTAGTCCATTGAAAGATAATAGACCAGAACACCAAGAAGTTTATTTCATTAATACTATTTTTTAAATACTTCAAATTTTATTGTTCAGTTTTCATGACTGATTATTATTATAGCCAATTTTCGTCTTCTAGGTTATCTGTGGAGTCACCATACTGCATTTCAAACAAATCTGTGAACATTTGTATCTACAAACTCTATTTTCAGTCTAGCTTCCTTCTATTGCTGCATTTACTTGGTATTACTAATGTTGTATGTAGACTTTAGCCAACTAAAACATGCCAGCAAAATCTAATTAAGAGATGTCTTGTTTCACAGAAGTAGTATCTTCAGCAGTGTAACACTATAACACCACCTCTGTCTTAGTCATGGCTGTACAGTACTGAATCTTGATGCACTTGTCATCTGTTGCTGTAGTTGTTTATATCCACAGCCAAAAATTCAACATCTTTTTGGTCTAATTCTGCTGTGACAGAATAAGCTATTGCTCCATTAGTCCAGATGTGCTGTTTTGTGCCCGTGTCATTGGTGAGTGATAGCAAACGAGTTCTTCTGATTTTCTTTGCTAGATTTGCAAAGCACAATAACGTCGAACTAAATATCATAGAAAATCCACACAAGAGGAAGGATGCAGTATAACTGCCAGTTGTGTCTACAAGCCAACCTGTAGGGAAAAAAATCATGGGTTTTTAAAGGTCCACCAGAATTCTGATAATTTACAAATCCTGTGATCAACAGGGGTTTTATAAACTTCTGGAATTATCACTTATACATACAAACAAACAATACAGGTTTACATCACCATCACTATACTTTTACCTCCTGGGGCAGGGAGAGATTTGTCCTCAGCAGACAGGTAAGATTTTTATGGACTTCTGTTTGGATGTCCAATCCATGAAAAAAGGCCCAGAAATCATCACCACAACAGTAAATAAACATCTTTCAACTGAATGGATTTAGGTGGCAGTCTAAAG
Organism: Melopsittacus undulatus; assembly: GCF_012275295.1. NCBI lineage: Eukaryota > Metazoa > Chordata > Aves > Psittaciformes > Psittaculidae > Melopsittacus > Melopsittacus undulatus. The sequence continues at coordinate 93,798,971 of NC_047530.1, forward strand.
TCATGCTTAGTGAGCCTTGGGATTAAATACTGTGTGCATGACATTCTCATACAGAAACATCTGATGACATATGCCTAAGGCTCATGTATCACTTAAAATAATTCCACTTTCTGATGATTTCTGCTATGGCTAATTAAATTAAAAGATTCAAAAGTAGTGATTAACCAGGAATTGATGTGAACAGCAGACAAAATCCAGACAACATATATGTACATGGCTCTTTGAAAAAGATCTCTGACCTTCCACAATATTTAAAACTCTCTGCTCTCATCTTTACTACACTGTGACGGAACTGATGGGGAAAATGATGGTTAGATATTACAGTGATGAGCTTATGACCAAAGAGTACTGAAGCTGACTCACCTACCTGTTCAAAATAGTTTGGAGATGAAAAGATCAAGTCCTCTGCACCAAAACACCCACCTCAGAATGAAATTCTCTTTGCTTACATTTTCAAAATCGTGTAATTTCACAGTGAAATTTTGCCCCTTCTACTTGCACAATTTCTGAACTATGTGAAGTGGTGATGTAACAGCTCTTAGAAGTCCATTCCATACTGTTTTGCTTCTTAAATTTCAACTCACTCTATATGTAGAAATCACCCCGTCAAGACAGGGCTCAAGAGTGATCTAAAAATCTTATGAAGGTCTAGGCATGTTATTTCTCTGCCCAGGGGCTACTTCCACATTTAGCATGCATTTGCTGTCCTTCCTTTCCTTTTATGTTGCATTGACAGGCAAATCTGAAGTAGTGATAAGATTATAGGAAAGTCATTTGTGACTGACCTGCAACAGGCGGGCTCACTAGATATGGTATGGCATGCAGAAAATACACAACACCCAGTGCTGATGATAAAGAAGAAGTTCCCACTACATCTGCTGTTATGACAGGGATCAGTGTTACATAGGCTCCATCGAAGTAACCAAAAGTAAATGAGAAAGGCACAAGCAAGGGGAAGTTTTCGAGCACTGGTAGGAAAAGACAACAGAGGCCATCCATTCCCACAGCAAAGAGGTAGCAAAAGTGACGATGCTTCTTCAGACACCTGCAAATTTCAAAACAGAAAAGAAAAGGATTATCACTGGGCACAGTATCTGTTTCTATGCCTTGACAGTCTCTCTCTCTTATACAGCTCAAAGTTAAGTCCATTTTCTTGCACAGTCTTAAAGATAAAAAGCTCAGCACCAACGAGCTCAGATAGGGAAAGCTGTGCACCTACAGCTGCAGAAACATCTGGTAAGCTGCTGCCCATGCTGTCTGCAGTGGGTTCTGGGCTGCTCTTAGTGAGGGAACCACTCTGCTGCCAGAATTTCACAGCCTCTGAAGTTTCAGTGTTCAAAACAGTATTCCATTGGGCTTTACATCCCAGCTCAGAAAGGCACTCCCAGTATTATGTAAAAATATTACAGTGTAGGTCTCTTAGATGTCATCCTTTGCATCAGCCCTTCAACACTGGTGATAGTGTAAGCTAAGTGAGATGATAATTCCTTTCTCCCTGCCCCACAAAACCAATAATTGATTTTCCCACAAACTGAATAACTGAAAAGAATGTGTCCTTTAGAATAAAAATCCTTCTTAATTTAGCCAGTCTCTACTGAGGTTACAGATGCTGCACACAGACATCTGGAGTGAGCTGAGTTAACAAAGCATGGGGAGTTCTTACATACTGGAAAATGTATAACAATTTTAGGTCAGTTGTTCTGAGTATCTGCCCGACAGTGGTGGGCCAGACCTTTGACCCTTTCCCATTACTTTTGTGTCTCTCCAGCAGCACAGAAGAGTTGTAAAGGCAGAGGAAGTAAAGTGAGGTCTTCTACGAAATAAGAACAGAGGATCATGCTCATCATACCTCAGAGGCAGGAGTTACATTTCCACTATCAAATGCAAAAGAATTAAACAAGCTCAGAAGAGACAGAAACATTAAAGACATTTTTAACAAAAGTGTTAGTAGGCATTTTTGGCAGCTAGACTGTGTGCTGAGGGTTTGGGTTGTGGGGCTTGGGGGGGTTGTGGTTTGGTTTTTTTTGTTTGCTTTTTGTTTGTTTCTTTTTTGGGGGGAGAAGGGTTTTTCTCTTTATTTATTGTTGTAGGCTCAGGGTTTTTTCAAGTTACACATGCTACAGAAAAAATCCATAATGTTAACTTTTATATCTATTATGCCTCACTTGCACCAGCCTCCCACCAGTTAAAGCTTACACTTGCTTAGCCAAAAGGCATTACCTTCTATCTGTTAGCCATCCAAAGGTGATATTCCCAATGATGTCTATGACACCGAGTACAGACATGAGGAAGGCAGCCTGGTGGTGACTCACTCCAACGCTCAAAGCATAAGGCACTAGGTAGACAAAAAGAGGGCTACAGCCATATGCCATAAATAAAACCGACACTGCCAGCACCATGAAGCCTGGCATCAGCAAAAAGTTATATTCCTTCCATGAACAGTAGCATAAACATTCATGAGACCACACTTTGATTAAGGGTGAAAAAATGGACATTCGCTTTAAGTCTTGTTTCTGTGCTTTGGGAACATAATCCTGTTCAAGAGATTCAGGAGCAGTTTTACGGTCTTCCTTAAGAGCAATGGGCCGCATCAAGGCACCACAGACACAGAGGTTCAAAACAAAACCTCCCAGTATGAGTAAAGCTCCACGCCAGGAAAACTGCTCAATTAAGAGCTGGACGACAGGGGCCAGGATGAAGGTACCGATTCCGCTTCCTGACATGGCTATTCCATACGCCAGCGCTTTTCTTTTGTTGAAATATTTGCCCACCATTGCAATGGCTGGAGAATAGCAGAGTGCAAACCCAAGACCTAGAAGAGAAAGCACAGTGCAGATAGCTTAATACTAAGCATGACATATGGAACGCATTAACTTAAACCATGGAAACTACTTTCATGAGTACAAAAAAACAGGAAGCTTTTTCTGACCCTGTATTTTGAAGCCCTGTCACAGTGTGAAGAGAAACCAGGATGACTCCTTTCTTCCATGTCAGTCACTGATTTGACAAACCTAATGGATCATCATTAATCCACTATAACAAGACTGAGAAAGAAGTGATGGGATTCACTTAATAGCAAGAACAAGGACAATCAATAAACATCAGAGAGATGGTGTGTCAGCCTCTTCTGCATGCAAGATGAGGCATTGCCCTGGGATCTGCACAGATGCTAGCACTGGATATAGTGTCCTGATGAGGTACCACTTTGTTTTTCAGCCTGTTGCAACCCTGAACATTAATTTTCATGTCTCTGAAACCCAGTACAAAGAGTCTGTCTCTGTTACTAATGTTCTGCAATAAACCGTTTTTAGTCAGCTACACAAACTCCATGCATCAGCTCCTTGGAGTCCTGGCCATTTTAAATCCCTGCCTACAAATAAAGGGGGGGGGGGGGGGAGGGGGGCGGGGAGGGGGAGGAGGGGGGTGGAAAGCCTCAGAAAATAAAGCCATGTCCAATTTAGTAAATAAATGAGATCCATCTCTGAGACTGCGAAAAATATTGTGATCTTTGCTGCAGAACCAGAGAGCAGATTTTAATCATCAAATGCTTGCCTTATCACTAAAATGTGTATTTCTGAACGAGCTACAGAAATGAGTCCCTGACTAGGGTTTTAAGGCATGTCCTGCACTAAGGGTAAAACAGTCCCCACTGATTTTGGCAGAACTGGCCAATACAGGAGATAATCACCCAGTGCTGTAACCAGCTTGCCACGTCCTCCTCAAAGGCCACACTGTACAGGGCAGACACTAAGACTGCCCAGACAGGATAAGTGGATTAGAAGGACTATGGGCAATGGGTGCCAGCTCTGTCACCCCTCAAGAGACAAGAGGGGGAGCAGGGCAGAGAGCTGGGGTTGGACCTATGTGGGCAGCGGAGCCAGAAGAGGAGCCCTGAGCTGGACATCATTACTTGAGGACTGTAAAAATCGCACTCTATTTGGTGTACACACTGCTTATCTTTTTGTGAGTTGGTGGGGGAAATATACCCGAAAAAGTCAGTAATAATAAATGTCCTGTGAAAAGTGGAAATGCAAAGCTTGGGGCAGGAAACATTTTTATGCCTCTGGGAAGAAACTGCTACTTATTGACACTCCGTATCTCACCTCTGCTTCATTCTTCACAGTTTCAAGTCCTGAAGCTTTTATGGATTTAGACAGTCACCAGTTATGGTCCCATCCCCTCTCTTGGCTGGGACACCACCTCCAGCCTTTACCAAGAGTTCACCTCTCCATTAATTAATCCCCACAGACTGGAAGTTCACTGCTTGTAGAATTGGCTCTTTACAACTTCATGTACAAAGTGCAACTGCTTTTCCACTTCAGTATTCACTGTGGTTCTCACGAAGGAACCCTTGATGGCATTAGTGTGGTATGTGGCACAGTCCCTCTAGTTACAAGGAGCCTTTTTATTTGTTATGAACACATTTGTCAAAGATTAACACTGTAATACAGGAGTGACATGCCCTGCTATAAGGATTTTTATTTTTTTTTAAACAAATAAGCTGTGGCAGCATGTGAACTGCAGTAATTCCACCAACTCGTTACTAAACAGCAGGAGACCAAGTACAAGGGCTTATATCACCGTGGCTACCAGGTCAGTATTAATCAGGAAGGAATGTCTGTGACCATGGGCACCTCTCAAGTTCCTCTGTGTGCAATAAACACAGGGAGACAAGACAAAGATATTTGTTATCATCATACATGAACACAACTGGAAGAGCTGCTACAGCAATGCTACCAGGCAGCACTTTGTTTGTTTTTCAACTGGAATATAATGTAGACAAAAATAAAGTGCACAGCTGAGGAACCAAGTACTCACCCAGGGCACCTTTGCCTGATCACTCTTGTGTTTAGAGTAATTTTTTTTAATATACAAATATTTTTGGACAGTCTGGGACTCCTACTACAATAAATTCCTCCCAGATCACAAGGGAAAAGAAAAAGGAAAACTTTTTGTGTACCACCTGCAACAGCAGTCCTTTCTTACCTCAAATCATCTCAGAACTTCACCCATAGTCCTCTCTCTAACAAGAGTTGCTCTTCCAGGGTGCTGAATTTGGGCTGTGTGAGACTCACTGAGTGCTGAAGCCCTCACAGGTTCTCTTTTTAACAATGAAGGGAACGACTCTTGAGTATTTCCATTCAACAATGTGGTAGCAAATGACATGGAGAAGAGATCACCCCTCTTGAAAGGAAGGACCATTATTTTTAACATTCCTGTGCAGTTTTCCTGACAAGAGCAAAGGGGCTGAATGGCTCCTACCTGTAAGGACTCCTAATGATAAGTAGAGATGTTCCAGGCTGGTGGCAAATGAACTCAAAATTAGTCCAGTAGATGCAAGCAGCCCTCCTAACATGATGCCAACTTGGCAGGATACATGATTACTGATCAAACTCCCAAGCGGGGCTTCAAAGGAACAAATACAGACGATAGTTAATGGCAGGTCCTCACCCACAGTTCATTGCAACGGTCATCACCAAAAAGGAAGCAGTAGGCAGGCAGCAGACAACAATGATCACATACACAGAGTGGTCTTCCAGCATCCCCCTATCACAATGCTGTGAGCACCAAAATCTTCTAAAAATCATCTTCCTGAAAGTCAGGATAAAACTGAAATTTACAGTAGCTTTCTCAGCAGCCCTTTGTGTACACCAAAATCATTATAGGACACAACTAGTTCACAGTTCTGGGGGCTGAGAGAGGCCACAGCGACAGCTCACGCTCTTCATTACTCCGTGCTTACAACACTGAGACTGTCCCCTACCTGGAATTTGCACTTCAGCCCTCATTAACTTCAGGTGTTCTTCCTCGGTCCTCTCTGGCCTTGTGGGCTCCGCATCAGACCCAAACAGGAGAGGTCTTACACATTTTGGACCATCTCCAAGGCTTCTACCCCTCTTTTGTACTTCTTCAATGTTGATGGCTCCCAGATCACCATGCCCCTACCATGGGGTATCATCACCGGCCCTCTCCCTCTCTTCTACCTCTTAATGCCAGGGAGAGGTTATCCTTATTTCTCTTTTTTAACTCAAGATATAACCTGGCTGACACAGAAGAGTTGCTATGTCTCATTCCAGCTGTGTCCTTGTAGCAATTCTCACGGATTAACCCTCTTACACAGGATGAGAAATTGAGTACAACTACTGCATTGATACATGTCATTTTTAGTAACACTGAATTTTCTTTTAAGGGAAAAGACTGCTTGTAAACATACAAGTTTACTAAAAGGAGGAAGACTGTGACGTGATCTGAAGGCAAGATGTATGTCCTGTGCTAAGTCTCAAGGATGGTTCCAATCAGATGGTAAGAGAAACAATTACTCAGTTAGTAGATCTTGAACATGACTTGTCCCACTAGACCTTGACAAAAGTACATTTCTGAAAACTTAGATCATTTGGCAAAACAAAGTTCTACTTCTATTCTGTAGCACTTTTCTGCAATATGAAGACACTCCCTTCCTGCAAAACTATGCTGGAGGAAGCAGCTTGAATATACCATACCCCAGAGAGCCCAAAGTATCTATGTTTCCCAGCTGACTCCACCAACTTGTGAACATGCTAAAACCAGATGGAGCTGAAGAAAAAGCCACTATACTATCTTAAAAGTGTAATACACACCACAGAGCATCGTAGCACAGTCTACAATGGAGTGGATCCAAGCTGTTCTGGCATAGTCTTGCCCAAAGTATGTCTGGAACTCCACAAAAAAAATGGAGATGCACCTGGAAAAGAAAACACAAACTTGTTGAACAAAGGATATTTGCCTCACTGAAAACACCAGTCTCGCTCCTCAGGTGTAAAAAGTACCCACTAGAAGGTCCTCTCCAGCTCCCAGGAAAATCAAAACTGTGGTTTGTCTAAATCCCAAAGAGATGGAGATATTTTTAAGCAGTTTCCAGGGGATATTGGAAATGAAGGGCTACCTTAATGCATAAGGGGCAAGACATGAGCTGATGTGTGCAAGCTGAGTAATTCCAACAGTACTCTGTAAGGCACCTAGGCTAGGGTGATTCAACTTGAGAAGAATCCTTACTTTGCACTGGCAACAGCTGAGTCACAAATTGCTATCCAACTATTATCCCAATCCAGTGAGATTAGACAATAAAGCCAAATTACAACCTAATTCAGAAAGATAACTACTCCAGAGAGTTTCTGAACATTATAATACCATGTTTCTCACTGTGGTATCTAACATTAGATTTTTTACCACTCATATTATTTTTTAACTAAAGTGAAATTGAAGCTGTAATTATCACCAGCAGTTTATAGCCCACATCATGATGTTGTTTCCCTTGTACACAAAGCCCCAGCTCCCCAGTGTTTCACTGACCTGGTTGCTTGCTAACGGTGGCATTCACATCTGCACCAACTGGTGGGGCAGGGCCAGCATAGTAGGCCTATAGAGCTGACATCCCTATATCTATGTGTTCATGGATGCACAAGTGCAACGTAAAAGCAACTCTTCAGGAACAGAGAATCAAAACACAGCAGGAGCCATGGACCTTCCAACGGTTTATTAAAATGCTTCCAGAAGAGATTACTTTGCTCTGCTTAATGAGTCTTACTTTCTACCTGTCTCTGCAGGGAAACAGATTAAAAAGCTGTATAGTTTTATTCTGGTTTCTGGATCAGCAAGAGATCCCTTTTCCCCCTGCAATGAATGGCCACTCTCTTCAGCCTTTTTCTTTCACATTCTTCATTCTTCTAGATATTCTAGATGTGTGCCAGCCATTAGATGACTTCTTGGACATAAAACATTTCACACACGAAAAAAAAATTAAATCCGCTAGGAAATCTCTAGTGTTATGGAATAAGTACCTTTGCATACATAAACTAACACTGTGTGAATGTTTCCATTCCCCTTTTATGATGTTGACTCCAAGACCCTAGACTTTAGATCCCTAAACATGGCAGCTTTATTTTAAAAGAAATGTAAAATATAGGTACAAAACACCGTATTTACATTTTACTGACTGTCCAACAAGACACTGTGTCTCAGTGTTTCTCACTTACCAGAGTGCTTCTGTCTCTGCTTAACATAGCTTAAATGTCCACGTTCACACACACCAGGCTCCTCTGTCTCCAGCCAACATCAAAGTCACTGCGGAAGCCATCTCACCCCAGATGTATACATTATGTTTATGCAGGGCAGCAGTCTATTCTTGTTCTTTCTATTTTTGAGAAGTATTTTTGAGAAAATGTTTTCTGCATATTTCAGATACCAGGAGGTACAGAAAGGGGCCCCCTCCCTAGGGCATGGACCTTCTCAGGCAGGACAGTAGCTGAAATGCTTGCAGTAGGAGAAGTGGGTATTTACAGGCTTCTCAGAGTCAGGAGCCAAGGAAATCCACTGAGACTAGTAAAAATGAGCATGGCTTTGGGGTCAGAGGGGTGCAGCGGACCCAAAGAGACCCTACCTGATTTCTCCCTCCCTGACCAAACCACCAGAGCCTGAAATAATGCTGCCTGCCCCAGGTTTTGATTCTGTAAGAAATCAAGGAGATGGTGCTGAGAGATAGAGCAGCTGTCAGAAGAGACGAGACTAAAACCGGAAGGCTCATAATCTCTCAGCCTCCCACACAACCTTGGGGATTTCAGGAAGCCTTTAAAAACATAGCAAGAGAGAGGTTTGTACCTAGCCAGAATAACATTAAACCCTACAGCTGTGGGACATCAGGGGAAATCCCAAATCCTCCTCCTAAACAAAAAATACCAAAAAAAAAAAGAAAATAAAAAGGAAATATGTAATATTACAAACAGATCAGAAAGACAAGAAGCATCCCCTTTACCTCGTCACAGCCCTGGTACAGATAGTGACAAGGAAGCAGCCGGCAACGATCATCCATCCCCAGCCTCCATCGGGGGGGCCGGTGTGCTGGGCAGACCGAGGCGAGGCCATGGCACAGGATGGGGTGATTCCTCCCTCCTCCCTGCCTTAGTGGCAGGGACTGATTCTGGCTGGCACGCCGAGCACAGGCCCTGGCTGCCCGGCACATGGATCACTGGCCATCTGATGAGAGAAAACAGAGATTGCATCAGGGTGACCTGCACAGCTGGGCTATGACATACTGCTTTAGCTTTAGTGCATAAAGGTGAGAGCTTTCTTTCAAACACAGCTTACAGAATTTGTTGGAAGCAAAAGTGCCATTAGAATTTGGTCCTCTGTCTGGTATCATTTATTTCAGGGTAATTTGCCAAGCAGTTACATCCTAGTGAATGGCAAAGAGAACCTTTCATAACCTCACAACAAAATGTGTGCTTGTCAGAGCTTTTGAGCAGTGATTTAAGGTGACCAGGGTTGAAACAATGTCCTTGAAAAACATCAGTGAATAAAAACATCCAGAAAAGATGGCAAAACTATATTATACTGCCATCCAGTTACAGAAGCTAAAAAAAGCTACCATTAACTATCTGTTCTAGGTCTTTATGTGTTCCTCAAGTAACATTTATTTTGCCTCTGTGCTAGTCAACACATTTTACTTTAGGCCAAAAATGCTGTATACTGTTTGGAAATAAAATATACTGTTCTATTTTCTCTCTTCATTTAATAGGCTTTGCTAAGATTTATATGTAAGTAAATATTTGTATAAAGCTCTCATAAATCAGATAAAGCTCTCAATAAATCAGAGCCCAAAGCAATGCCCATGACAAGCATTAGAGCATGTACTAATGTTGTCTTTATTATTCTTTTTCCCTCCTTGTCATAAACATCTGTTTCATTGTAAGTTAAATTGCATCATAAAGCCTTCCAAAGTCTATGTTATTCTCTGTATTGATATGGAGTCTAGCACAATAAGGATCTTTGCTGCAACATGAAATATTATTACAATGTAACCGGCACTAATGAACTAAAAGAGAGCTCAGGTATGATAAAAAGATAATCTCTAATGACCTGCTTTCGTTGTCACTTCTGTGGCTCTTTGGAGAGATACAATGCTCTCCTCTGCCTGACAATGTAAATGCTTCACTTTCTATATACAGAATAGGTCACATCTTAAATGGGACAGCTGATACTGCTCCGATTTATATTAGATAGCAATGGTCAAAGCAGCTCATAAAGATCAAACGTGAATTCACAGCTGGGGTTACAAGAGGTTTTGTAAGCAGTCACCAAGCCTGGTGCAGCAGCTCCTAAGTGAGCTTAAAGGGTCCCAGCTGGATGCAGTGGTTACAAGTCCATTCCTATAGCTGATTAGAAAAACCACACAAAGCAGATGAGGTCCAAATGAGTTTACAATTTCAAACTTCATCTTTGAAGTACTCAATTGCTTGGATGTACATACATAAAAGATCAATGAAAGCTCTAGAATGGAGACCGGGACAGTTTGCTTTTTCTGACACAACTTTATAATACACAGCAGAAAATGCTGCTGCAGCTAAGAGAGCTTTCTGAGCAGCCTCTGTAGGTCCTCACATGACCCCGAGGACACACCTGGCCTCTTCACGAGCCTTGTGATGTTTTGCTTGAAGCATAAAGTCCATTTTTTGACCTTACCCATTTGCTTCAGGACAAATACACAGCAGTGCCAGTGTGTACCCAAACCCTCTTTGTCTCCCTTCTGTGGTCTGAAACAAACTCCCTGACACAAGCACAGACAAACTGACGTAAAAAGGAACAGCCTGGCTGATGCAGTAAAAGAAGAAAGCACATGTTATGTAGGCAAGTATAACAAAATCTGTGAGGGAGGCTGAAAATGTTTGCATTCAAGTTAGTTAGAAGGTGCCAGGCACGTGATACAGAAGACACATTCATGAACTTGCCATTTGACACGCACGTTCTGTATTTGCATTCCAGCACGTGCTGCTAATTTGTGAGCAGACCATACATCTCATGTATTGATTCCACCCAGGCAACAAACAATTCTGTGGGGTTTATGTTACATTTTGAGTCAGTTGACATGAACTAATGACTTAGTTTTTATTTTTAACTAATAGGATCAATTATATGTCCCTTTCTGCATAGCTTCAAGCAACAACTGTCTTATTAGATACATGCAAATATTGGATCAACAAGTTATCTGATGGCTAAGGCAGCGATCACATGATTCTTCATGTTGGATCACTGAGTGTCCAGATTCTCAAGCAGTACAATTTGATGCAAACCACCACCACATCCCTGTCTACTTAGATGGAAAATAAAATTCAATATTTTTTGGTGTCTGCATTTAACCTAGCCACAAAAAAAGTTGATATCCAGTCTAGCATGAAGCCAGAGAGGCTCAAAGAGCTTATATCATGATTTGGCAATCAAGTCTCACATTATATTATCCTGCCAAATTCACTTGAACAAGTAGAGCAAGTACCAGTGCTTTGCATCATGTGGCCACCATATTTTGTATCTAACACCAAGGACCTCAGAAGTGGATTTATTGTATTATTGCAAGTTTAATATGTTATATTCAAATGCCTGAATGATTGAATAGCCCATAAAAATCCAGCACAGCCATGTGAATTAACAGGACACTGAAAAAGTACAAATTACTTTGCTGAAGGTTTCCTATCAATCACAAGTGAAGCAGTTAGTTAGGTGGAGTTTGCATAAGCAGATGACATATAAGAGGGATCCTGAGCAACTCAGACATATATCTGCAGCATATTTGTGTAGTCTTGGCAAGGCAGGTTTTTTTATTTTAAATCTGAGCAGTACTTTTCATTGCCCCTTCCAGAGAGATGAAGAATTCATTTTAAATTCTGATTATTAAGGGTGGAGGAGGAAGTTCCAAGAATGCCAGAAGGGATAACAATAACTCTTCCACAAGCAGAAATGTACACAAAATTTTTCAGAGGAGTCAATAACCTCCACATACAGAGACCTAACTAATTTTAATGCACAAACAGCAATAGCTGGGTGCCATGACCTCAGCCTAGATCTCTGGCCCTGCTTCCCAGGCAAGCTTCAGTTTGGCCCTGAGAACCTAGTTCACATTTAACTGTACGTTAACGTACTTGGCAAATATTTGATGACATACCAGGCTAAGCAAACACAGATTAGGTATTTGGTTACATGATTACTTGCTGTTATTTTCTCAGAACCTTGCTTGCCAACATACACATGAAAAGGAAATGTTCAATGAGGTTATAAGCAACCAAAACCAACCATATTATAAGAAATTTCCAACCAACACTCCAAATAGGCCACTCAGCCTCCCCTTAACAGGACCAGTGAAAACCTCATCTTGACTTTACACTCACTTCAAAGAGTACTGTGCTTGTCATAGTCACTGAAGTGATAGGCAAGTTAAATAATTACCTTTCTTGTTGCTTCACATATCTAATAAACACTTATTACATCAATCTGGCAATTTTATTCTGAGGTTAGAAAATTTGATTTACTTAAACCCTGGTGCTATTTGCTAATTAAGCATATAATGGATAGCACAGATTGTAGACTCTGCAAATGAAGTCAAAGAGACAGAAAGCACATACTTTGAGCAACTGTGACCTCCCCTTCCCAACCCCACCTTCACTTACTCTCATGCTGTATCTTTTTCTTAACCTTTCTGGTGCAGGATAAGACTCTAACTGCATATCTGTTCTACCTTTAGCACTGTATGGTCTGATGCCCACTGGCAGCATTAGTTGTTATTATAACATACCTCAGATGTGCACGTAAGCTCCTGCTGCTTGAGATGACTAAAGGAAAGCAGAGCTAAAAGAAAACCTCATAGAAGAGCTCTTGCACTTTGCAACCTTTGCTAGATAATTTTTACTCAAGCATTAAGTAAATGTGCTTTGCCACAAGTTTAAAGAATATGTAAGTGGGGTGAAGGTGGCAACAAATTCTGCTGATCCCCAAGAAAGCCTTAGTTACCCAGCATGCCCTGACAGCTCACTAAAGAGTGACTCTGTTCCCCAAGTTAATACATTAGGTTTAATCTAGTAGGATAAATAACCTGTCAGTTAGATTATCTAAAGAGAAAATATCATCTCCCTTATTCAGTCTGCTCAGCCAGCAGAAAGAAGTGGGTGAGGTTACTAAAAAGGCACTACTATAACCTTGCACCACATCACGAGGTCCTTTTTGCTGGGGAAAGGAGCACAGAAATCCATGGCAGCCTAGCAACTGGTCAGCACAGCGACAAGAGCCACTGACCTTTTAGGACATGGCACACAGCCAGCAGAGCACTCGCTGCCCCTTCCACCTGCCCTTCCTTCTATCGTAAAGATTTTCTTCTTTAAACAAATTGATTTAATAATGATATCAGAACAGTGTGAAGATGTAAAACATTTGTGTGACAAAGGGCAGAGGAATACCAGGTACAGTCATGCTGGCCTGCCTGGAAGGTTGCTTTTGTCCTCCCTTGTTCAGCTGCTCTGTTTACAGCATTGATGTACCTGGGCAGCTCAAGATATGCCACCTCACCTGCCAAACAGTTTGGATGCACCATTTGTAGAAGGATATGGCTTCAGAGAGAAGGCAAGACATTTGAACAGGTCACCCAGAGAAGTTGTGGATGCCCTGCTCCAGACAGTGTTCAAGGCCAGGTTGGATGGAGCTCTGAGCATCCTGGTCTAGTGGAAGGTGTCCCTGCCCATGGCAAGGGGATCAGAACTGAACGATCTTTAAGGTCCTTTCCAATCCAAACCATTTTATGATTCCATGATAGAACCACCATCACAAGGGCACGTTTGTACCACAGCTGCCTCATGGCAGGAGCACTCATCCCCCAGACCATATTGGGAGTTTCACACTGCTGCTTTCTGCTTCTTTGCACTATCCTGGCTATACAAAATTAAAATGCCTTTGAATTTCTGTCAGAACTGCAAGGAAGTATTTTGTGCAGTTTATCCCAAAGAAGCTGGCCTAAATATGTATACTAGCATAAATAAACACAGAATCCAATACTTTTACTTGTTTGATAATACAGAGATGTACATGAGAAAAGAATGATGAGCTTTGCCAAGAATTTTGTTTCAGTGCAAGATACATACATAAACATAAACTGTACATACCATTTGCTACCTTCACAGAGGTGCTGGCTTGAGCAAGGCCTGAGAAATCTGTGACAGTCTCTATGTCCAAAATGTCTGAACACACTCCAAGGACGGGTTCCTCCACACCAGTGAATTTAAACTCTATTTTTCTTGTGAACAACAACACACACAGCTTTCACAGTCACTTTGAGAACATCTCTGTATATGAATTTTACAAAGAACAAGACTAAAGCAGTTTAAGCTTTGCTGGAGAAAATTTGTTACTGCTTAGAGTGAAAGGAATTGCATATATTTAGTACCTTTACCCTATGAACCTAACTCTAGTGCAGTTTTAATATTTTCCCGTATTTACCCTGATTCACATAGCTCTGAGGACTGTTCTTTCTTACTTTTCTTGTTCTTAAAATTGTACCAAGCATATCCTGCTTTGCACTCCCTTTTCTCTGACTGCTGCATCTTCAATAAAGAAAAAAATAACTATAAATAAAGAGGGAACACAAAGAACGAGTACCAGAGGATAGAAGAGAAAGAGAGAAATTAAAAATATAAAGTATGTATGTACTATGTGATGGTGGATCAGAAGATGTGTGTAAGATTGAATATTTCACAGGTTTTGAAAGAGTTACTTTCTTTTGCATGTCTTGAAGGATCAAGGATAACCACATCTGACCACTGATCGCTGTCCTCCCCAGAGTCTTACTAGCCCCTTAACTCATTCTGTACAGGCCATCAGATAGAGTAGAGCATATGTAAATGGAGCACAGTACTTGATACGAGCACAGAAGATGCTGAAAGCTGCAGAGGGTTCTATCAACTGGATTATTAGGAAATGGCACTTTTTCAGCCTCCTTTTGCTTCTCCCTGCTCCTACCACACCAATTGCATACCATCTAGGTACTGCAGTGAGCAGTTTGGCAAGACAGCTAAACTCCAAATTGTTCTTAAATACACAGAAACTAGACTCTCTAATTCCATATAGCTCTTGTGATTCAAAGGCTATTTCTAATCTGTTTGCTTCAATCCAGAGCTATCTCCTTCTACAAACCAGGTTAGCTATTTAACTGAAAAAGAACAGCTTGGTTTGATTTCAAAAGAAGTTATTTATCAAGAATTGTATCATCATGACTCTGACATGCTTAAAAACAACCCAAGAGATCCTCTCCAATCCTTTGTTCCTAAATAAAACCAACTCCACTGAGCATCTTAAAGCTGCTACTGTATATTCTCAGCTCTCTTCTCTGCTTAAAGATGTCTCTGTCTAGCCTCTAGATAAAACCAAAGCTTTTCTAAAAAGCCTGGCAGATGGGTCCACACAAATTTCCCTTGTACAAGCCAATAGTCCTGAGGATCTTGTGTACCTATATAAGAAGGGTACACATTCAGCTTCTCAAATGTCTACAAATTCAGTAGCTCTCCAGCCCTGTTACAAATGTTAGCAATAAGAACCACTTACCCAGAAGTCCGTTTAGGAAATTGTACCAGAACCAAAGTAAAAAAACAATTTAAAATCCCAAACAAACAAACCCCCCCTTGGCTTTTAATTGCTGTCACAGCACTCACATAGGAATCACATTACAACAGATTGTAATAACTTTTTCCATTTTTTGATCTATAATATATCTGGATGGCTTACTCAGCAAATCGTTAACCTCTTTTATACTTTTAAGGAGGGGCTTACCCTATGATACCAAATAAGTGAAACGTTAATGACCTATTTGTATTCTTGCAGCATTTTGGTGCTTCTAATCAGAGAGTGGATGTCACAGTGCTAGGCATCATATAAATATCTAATAAAACTTGCCTGCCAGCCAAAACATATCAAGATAGAGAAGATGAATCATATAAGAACCCATCTTATTGACTCTTATCACCATGTTGAGCAGAAAATGTTCATTTTCTTCAGTTTATGTGTATGAGGGAAGGAGAAAAGGAACAGAGCATAGATGTGAGAACAGGAGAAGCAGTACGGAAAGCAAGGGATGTTAAACAGCTAGTAGAGAAGAGAGCTGCCATAGAGAGGCATAGGTGAGTGGGGTGGTGCAAAAGAGGTGCAGGAGTTGCGGAAACTCCTTTTAACTCAAGAAAGAAAATACCCAGAAAAGAAAATTAAAAAGATAAAAGTAAAGGCTATGGAACAGTATAGCATCCATTAGTCACTCCCCTATGAAGAAGCACATTACTGGGAAAGGAAGAGCAGCACTGGCCTCCCATAATGATCACTTTGGAATACTGGCTCCTTAATTTGTCAAATTTGCCAGAAACTGCTAAAGCAAATGGCATGGACAGAGCCCTGGTAGAAATAGTTACTGTCTGCTGAGTTGGTACCACTCAGATAAGAAATGTAATGTGAACTTCCTTTTTCTCTGGAAACTACTGTATGAGGCTAGCAGAAGACCAATGGCCTGTCAGAAGGAGTCTACAAGATACAACAGAAACTCTTTGACCCTTTAACATAGTTTCTGGCTAGGTTAGCCCTTGAATAATTCAGGTTAATTGTAGCAGGTAAAACAACACGAAGGAATAATTTTGTAGGAAAACCCCTTTGTGCAGAAAGCTTGACTTCAGCCTACCTAAGGCCACCTGGAAACATGCAATTTTGATCCACATTGTGAAAGATTTTTAACTAGCAAGTGCAGTGCTCACCGTTTCACTTTTCACTGTGATGAAAACAACAGAGGGCTCAACTGCTTTCCTTGAGTCCAAAGCTATTACTGAAATCCAAGCTGAGCCCATCAGCATGCAGATCCCCAGCAAGGTTATGGTCCAGCATGTTCCATCAAGCATACATTTTCTCCCTGAAAGAAAAGCACTAAGTATTACCTAACTGACAGCCAATAGCCGTGCTGCTGTGAGTGGGACATGGTACCATCTCTGTCTCCATTATAACATGTTTCTTCTGCTTTCTTGCAAGTGAGAATGTTACAAAAAGTACCAGGAAACCTTTTGGTGAGGAAAGGATCTGCCTCTGCTATCCAGTAACTGCAATCATACACAAGACTTCTAAAACAATGTTTGGGAATTGCTGGTGTCGAGAGGTTGCTGATGACATATCAGTGTGTATTGAGAGCATAAGATAGTTTCACAACTGCCTGATGCTTATTGTTTTTTCTAATATCTCTACATTTTTTAGTCTTTCTACATTTTCCTTATATTTCTAATATTTATTTCTAATAATTGGTTTTTACACATGATGGCATAACTATATACATAATTATTTTTACCATGCTGTAAGCAACAGCTGTAGAAGGAGTTTTTTGTTTGTTTACAGAAATACCTATACACTTATTGACTCATAATTACATTTATCTGTTACTTTTGAAATATATGACAAATCATTAATGATGACTAAACAATTTGGCAAGCAATTCTCATTTATGGCTAAATATAAGTATGTGATGGTCCAATCATCAGGCACTTATTAATATCCCATTATATCCTTAAAGAAATGCTAACATACAACCATAATTGTCTGGAAATGCTGAAAGAGGAATTTCTTCAAAGTGCTCTTCAGCCAACACTTTTCCTACATCTGGTATATTAATTTTCCATCTTCAGGAAAATCTTACCCTCAGAAAGAATACCACTGCAAAGCTACTGTGGAACATGTGGGAATAGGACATTTTTTCTCAGACCACTATGCAGTCAGCCTGTGGAAATCATTGTTCTTCCCTTCTTTTACAGATTCTGCACCACAGATTCTTCTTTGATGATAAGGATCCAAAAATCCACCTCTCATAGGTTGGCTGTAGATGATATGGCAAAGGAGTTACCAAGAAGATGTTTTCCTGATCCCTCCAGGGAAAATCCAGATGTCATCAGGCATCCCCAGAGGTCTCAGTTGCCAACAGTGCGGCTGTACCTAGATAAAATTCAGGGGCTGAAGACTATGGAGACACATCTTCCTGCATACACCTGGAAGTACCAAAGGCCACCCAAAAGTTGTGGTTGCTGCCAGCTTTTATACCCTGTCTCTGATAAGAAATCAATGTAGATGGACACCAGTTCCAGCACACATCCCTGGTTGGGGTCACAGCCTGGGGAAGTGCTGACAACTGCTCTGTGGTGTCCTGGGAGAACTGCTACCCAGCGCTCAGACAATCCCTGGCAGAGGGGAAGCCAAGCAAGCAGGAGGCAGGACCATGGGAAACTATAGCATGCCCTCACCTAGAAATCTCAGTGATGTACTTACAGAAAATGTACTTTGAACTCAGTTGTCATCTTTTCAGCCCTTCCATTTATGGAAGGGCCTTATTCATGTTATACAAAACTATTTCGTTTTATAATGTCCTTTAGGTTCCTGGTTGAGTTTTAGTAAAATAAGGAGCTGCATTTAAACAAAGACATCTTTTTCCCCTATTCTTGAAGTGTTCAGAGCCTCAATAGTAAAGCACTGAATAGCATTGTCAGGTTTTTAACAATCCACATGGAAAAGCATTTTTCACTAATCATTTTCAAGATGTGAATCTTAGGGAAAGGAGATTACTCTTTTAGAAATAAATCATCTTACAGAACAAGCTATCCAGAAGATTGTCTCTATTTATCAGATGTTCTAGGGCTGCTGTTACTGTCAATTCATCATCTTCACCTTCAATATGCAAGATTTGTTTGCAAAAACTAATAAAGCATGAAAAGGCAAGGCAGGTTATTTCCTTTTGTTCACACAAGCTTATGTTCTGAAAAAAAACCTGTTAGGACACTTAATGCCAAATGTGCTCTTCTAATGGACAATTTGCACCATATGATAGCAAATTGTCACCATAACCACTATTTTTCTTGGGAGGTTTTCGGCTGAAGTCTTGAACTCTGAAATTTAGATAGCCCTGCCGTAATATCAAAGCCACTATTGGTTTTTCTTTTAATAATGATACGATACAATAATTGTATATACAACAGTACACTAATATAATCTCCAGCAGGAATGGAAGTCTTCAAATACTGAAAAGACAACAGTTTAAGACAAAAAAGTACATCTGCTGTTTGCTGAAACAGGCTTCCAACAGCAAGTACTAATGAATGTTGCTTTACAGGGCTAGGTATTTCTGTGAAGTCATTACGCAGACCACAGTCAATCCACTTAAAAAAAGCATGATATAATATACTGTATATATTTTAAATGTATTATAAATAAATAATATAATTGTAGCCACACACCAGTGAATACATCTCAGTACAGGAAGGCTTATATATGTATCACTGCACACAAACTTCAGAAAATGACAGGGAATCTACTAAGCTTCCCTGAAAAGAAACATCAAATACTAAAATGAAAGACAAGGAAATAGACGGAGGCCAAGAGGAAAGACTCTTAGCATGTCATAAAAAATCCCTAATAAATTTCTGACCAGGAAAAACATATTTGACAGCATGCATTGTGAAAACATGCATCTACTCACAAGTAAGTTTATCTTTGTGAAATCACACGCTGAACATTAACAACCAACCAACACGTCTCGACAGATCAGCACATTCTTCATTCTCAGCCTTCCATTCAGCCTCACCAAGCCATCCATATTTCAACTAGACCCTTGCTTAACAGCTTATTTTAGCTTTAAGGGAGTCTTTAAAGCTTTGAGAAAAGTGCCTCAAATTCCCTCTGCTGAGTGAACACTGGTGCAGCTGCTTGATTACATCATTTATAGGAGTGATCAGCAGGAACTTTCCATGCTTCTTAAGGGTGTACTTCTGCTAATTAGTATTGCAGCCCAGAAATACAGTTGCTCATTTTCTTGTTAAAGAACATTTCTCTCCACAGAGAGAAATTACGAGTGAAACACGAAAAAAAAAATCTACCTGTCCTATTAAGTGTTTTACCTTTGATTTCCAGATTTCTGGCTATTAATTCTTTGAAAGTTAGTTTTCCATTTTCTCTGAGGTTTCCATACAGCTCCTCAGCTCATATCCTCTTGGCTCCATAGACACAAAACTGTCAGCAAATTGAATATTAAAGAGTTCAAACACGCCTACATTCACATTTAAGGAATAGAGGTGTAGCTGGAGAGAATGCTTGAAAAAATAGCTGACCACAAGCAGCATGGGATTAGCTTAACTCATAAAAAGCACAAGACCAAGAACTCGGCAGCAAAGGACCCAAGAGCTCCTCTGGCAGGAAACTAACCTGTAAGGAGGACAAAAATTCTACAGGAGAGGCTTTGAGTTACATTAGGAGTAGTAAGACAGTACACAGAAAAGCAGGAAAACACTTTACCCAGATGCTATATGTTAGTCTTTTCAACAGCTACACTGAAAAAGCAGGTAGATATAAAAGACAGAAGAAAAGAGCTCATGGAGCATCAAGAAAAGATGTTAGGGAGCCATCCCATTAAATGGTAGACAGCAATGATAAGAGAGCCCATTAAAAGTGGCATTTTAAAGGACTTGAAAAGAGAAAAAAAAAAGATAAAGAGACTGATGCTATCTAAGAGAAACAACCCAGAAATCTATGTCAAAAAAACTATAAAACTGCCCCATCCTTCTTCACATCAAACCCAGTCCCTGGGTTAAACAGCAGCTGAGAGCAGCAGAGCATTTATAACCAACCACAGAACCAGCCCAGCCTGCCAAATATCCTGTAAAACATCCAAACCCTTCTATCAGCAAATTCTCAAATGGAAACACTTCAGAAGCAACCTGTGCAGGCTCTGCTGCTTCATATGATCCTACAGACCAACTGCAGGCCATTTATCACAGTATCTTGGACCACTGCATTAGAAAGTATGTAACAACAAACATTGAAAGAAATTTAGGAAAAGTCTGTGGAAGTAAATGTAACTTGCAATTTGATACCATGCTCCCACAGGAGTTATGAGAAAGTTAAAAATACCAAAAAGTAGTCCTGGCACCTCTGTCTCAGCTTCCGTATTGCTTTTAATTGTTAAGGAGCCAATGTGAAGAAATGCATTTGCCACCTGTTCAGATTAGACAGTCATACAGGTATCATTTGGTCAAAGACTCACCACGTGTCAACTTGGGAAACAAAAAACAAGAGAATTTAAAGGATGACTCAACAGTCACCCTTTTATCCTGTTATTCCAACCTACTGTTCCTTAACTAGATCCCATTATCAATAATGCTTTTACTAGGATCAGTTTCACTTTAACCAGCTTATTACATGGATGACAAAAGAAGCTAAAACAACTCAAGAAGGACCAGACAACAAAAAATATGCTTAAACCCAATGTTTATATCTTGATACACCGATGATGATATTCCTTAAAATCTTCTCTAGGTTAAATGACTTTTTCTGTGAAAGAGAACAGACCCCAGTGATTTTTTTCAGGAACATCTACATTGGAATTCACTCTATCAAGGAATAAACTATGTCTATTATGACTGTAGTATTTAAATTTCGTCTGCTGAATCACCTGAAAGAGTAACCTGGAGCATCCCAAAGAGCAGTTGCTACAGGGAACCATTGGTTCACCCACAAGCTCATCGAGATCCTAGTAACAAAAGGATAACCTTTTTTTACAATCTTACTGATCTACAACAAAGCTGATAAAGGAAAATTAAGGTCAAATTAAATTCATATCTATTTCTCAGCCAAGAGGTCTCTCACTGAGCTAAGCTTCCATTTCTGGTTAAGTAACACCTGTGGATGTTGGCAGCCTGAAAAAACACCTGAAAGGTGTTGCTAGTAATGTCTGCCTATGAACCTTTCTGTATACAGCTCTGTTCGATGCTCTAATCCTGCATTGTTTTACCTCTTGAGCTGGCATTTCACAGCAGGGCAGGTTGCATTTGACACACTTTAAATGACTTCCAAATCCACCTGAAAGTAAAAAAAAAATCCCAATTCTCAATTAGTCCTCAAGTGCAAAAAGATTTCCTTTTCTTCCTCCTCAGCCACCCTAAGACACACTCCACTTGTTTCATGCATTATCCTGCCTGTCACCACCTTCACATCCTCTGAGGTTTTTTCCATTTTCCCCCCACCCAGCTCTTATTTAGTGCTTCTGTGCCAGCTGCATAGTTCTTCCCTGACAGGAGGCTCTGATGCACTGAGAACACCATTTACATTGCATTTACATGCAATAAAAATAACAATTTTCATGGCTTTGCCCAAGGAGCAGCTTCGTGTATCAGGTTTCACAACTGTCTCTCAAGATTTAATTTCTCATTTGGATAAAAGTGAAAGAGTAAAGTTGTCTGATAAAGGAGTCCTGCAAAATACCTTGCCAATATGCCCAAGGTACCCATACGAGAGCTTTTACTTGAAGTAATTTGTTATCTTGTGCTTCCTAGCAAACAAGCAGAACTTGGAAACTCTTGACAAATGGCATTTTGCCATCAGCCATGTGTGGACTGTTTCTATAAAATCACAGAATAGTTAGGGTTGGAAAGGACCTTAAGATCATCTAGTTCCAACCCCCCTGCCATGGGCAGGGACACCTCACACTAAACCATGTCACTCAAGGCTTCATCCAACCTGGCCTTGAACACAGTCAGGGATGGAGCATTCACAACTTCCTTGGGCAGCCCATTCCAGTGCCCCACCACCCTTACAGTAAAGAACTTCCTCCTTATAGCCAATCTAAACTTCCCCTGTTTAAGTTTTAACCCATTACCCCTTGTCCTATCATTACAGTCTCTAAAGAATAGTCCACCCCCAGCATCCCTGTAGGCCCCCTTCAGATACTGGAAGGCTGCTATGAGGTCTCCATGCAGCCTTCTCTTCTCCAGGCTGAACAGCCCCAACTTTCTTAGCCTGTCTTCATACGGGAGGTGCTTCAGTCCCCTCATCATCCTCGTGGCCTCCTCTGGACTTGTTCCAACAGTTCCATGTCCTTTCTATGTAGAGGACACCAGAACTGCACACAATACTGCAAGTGAGGTCTCACAAGAGCAGAGTAGAGGGGCAGGATCACCCTCTTTGTCCTGCTGGTCACGCTGCTTTTGATGCAGCCCAGGATACAGTTGGGTTTCTGGGCTGTGAGTGCACACTGAAGCTGGCTCATGTTCATTTTCTCATTGACGAGCACCCCCAAGTTCTTCTTCTTCACCCTTCCAGTAAAGAACTTCCTCCTTATATCCAATCTAAACTTCCCCTGTTTAAGTTTTAACCCATTACCCCTTGTCCTGTCACTACAGTCCCTAATGAAGAGTCCATCCCCAGCACACCTATAGGCCCCCTTCAGATACTGGAAGGCTGCTATGAGGTCTCCACGCAGCCTTTTCTTCTCCAGGCTATGTAGCATGCACCATAAGCAACAGGCAGAATTATGTCATGTGGGTTGTTACTCCACAGAGATTATTCTCCACTCCATGAACATCATTAAGAATAAACTAGCTGTGTGGGATAATTTACTCTTTCCAACTTGCTACTCCATCAGGCTAAATTAAATGGACACTGATAGAATGAAATGTGGAGATGAGACACTGGCTCACAGTGCCTTACTCTACTGCCCTACATACCCTGCATCATGATGCCTAAGCAAACCAAAATGGTAACTGTTCAAAGGCTGGGTACCAATGAGCTAAAGAACAGGGTGTAGAAATAACAGTGTTTGCTTCTGTAGGAAGCCAGCTCTGGCTGGGATGCACAGAGATGTCTCTGCTACAAAACTTTTCTTTTTCCCCAATTTGAATTGCAGCCACATGTCATTCTGCAAAAAATAAAAATGAAATTTGACCAATTTAATTGTTCTTCAATTACATCCTGTTTTAACCACTGAAATTTTCACATATTTAGGGTGGAAGCCAGGTCCCTTAATACATAATGACACAAATTGCTGATCTTCACTGTTTGAGGGCCCTTTGTGATCAGCTGTGCTGCTGCATTCAGTACATTCTTCATCCAATGCAAATTTCTCTGCTGTCATAAAGCTGTATTTTATAGCAGCTGCATTTCCCAAACTTAATATTTAGACCACTTTAATACAAAATATCAGCTGTACAGAGAAATAGTTTGAACTGTTTGAGATGAAGAAACAGAAAATATTAAACAGAAAATGTTAATTCTTTACTTAATAATGAAAAGCTTTTATACAAAAAGCCCCAGATGCTACTGGAGCACAGCACTAATATCACTCAAGTGGAGAAACTAACCTGGTCTTTGTAGTAACTCGGTCCCTTCACAAGAGGAAGTGCTGCTCCTCTCAGCTGGCTCTTCTTGCTCTGACTGGTTTCCTTTCCCATATAGTCTCTCTATCCACACAAAGACTCTTTTCAGCCCCTTCAAAAAAGACACCTTTGCTGGCTACTGCTAGTATCATGCTATAGCTGTCCCAAGGACCATCCAAGTTAATTAAATAAACTCTGTGACAGAAGTTTAGCAAAAGAGAGAAAAAGGGAATCAACAGGCAGAGAACAGTTTATGAAGAAGCTTCCCAAATGCTTATTGTTTTTAGCCAAAACAAGTAGTATTGGCTTGTTAGATTAAGCAGGCTAAACAGATAGTATAATTTTCAAGCTTTTATGGAAGAAAGTGTAGTCTAAGGGGATATTGGCATGAAAGCAGCATGGCCAACAGATATAGTCAATAGGGAGAGAACTCTCCAGGAACATACTGCAGCACAGGACATGATCATAGTGAGAAGAGATGGGCAGCAGTTCATTATCCAGACTGATGTGAGCTCATCTGGAAGGCTGCAGTGCTTAAAAAAAGAAAGTGAACTACCGGAAATGAGGGGAGTTTTCTATAAAAACATGAAAAGCTGCTTCTAATGAGAAGTGTAGCAACATCAGCACATTCAAATGGGAATATTACCTCAAATCGATTCCTTAAGTGCCAGCTCAGAACACTAGGTTATAAACTCAAAAGTTAGCCCATAGGATGAAAAAGTCAGCCCCGGTGCTCTCACTAAGTTCAGTGCTGCAACACATTTTAAAACCTCCTATGGGTATTTATTGAACAGTGATGCTGAGCAGTGCCTGCATAGGCAAGGCTGAGTGTGGTGCCCCTAGCCCAGGAAATTTTAACCTCAACAGTTAAGAGACCAGGTGCAGCATTTCAGTGACAAAGGTGAAGCTGGCACATGCCTTGAAAGTGGAACCATTTCTGGTTTTGATCCTTCTTATTTCAGCTCTTCTTTTCCTTGTTCTTTTAGTGGCTTTTATGGGGAAATAAAGGTGATGAATTTGAAGGGCTGATTATAGTCACAATCAAAGGAGAGGAACAAATACAAAGCCAAGAAATTACCAACCAAGTACCCTGATAGCCCATTGCAGTATCAGCAAATGAAGACAGAGCAGAGAAGGTCCACAAAGAAGCAGTGCACCGTCCTGTACTACTGGCTTCTCAACTGCTCACTAACCAGCTCCAAACACTCTGTAGAAAGTCTGATGTTGCCAAACATGACAACTTGATAAGGTGAGTCCTAAAATGGACAGGAGAAGAAGGTATTTGCTTAGGTCAATGGACTAAATTAACAAGTTTTGTACCATCTTCAAGAAGCTCTCAAAGCCAACAAAGTATTAGATGTGTGAATTGCAACGAACACTCTAAGACATGACTTACTAAGTTCTGTAACAGTGGCAAAACCACTGTGGCCAGCAGGAAAGCCATTTGAATCAGGAGAGACACATTAAGAAACTCAACAGCACCACAGACTGAGAAACCCCTGGAGAGTCAGGGGAAAGATTCCACTTCCACATACGCATTTCACATCTGAGAAATGTGAGTCATCACATCCACACTGGGAGAAATCCAGAAATGCAGGAAGGAAGCTTTGAACTTATAAAAAGTGAAAGCCAGGAGACTGTTTCCATCCTGAACAAAGGCAGAGAAAGTGGTCAGCACTGTCCTGCTGAGAACTGAGGATGAGGAGCTAAATTCCCAACTTCAAAATTCCTTTTAGGTCCTATTCAGAAAAGGGGATGCAGGAGTTTGGCGGTTGTTAGCTAAAACATCTTGGGGTTTGTGCTCAAAACTTGCCTCTAGGATCTTGTGCAGTGGCTGGGAAACACCTTTTATGTTTTAAATATCTGAAGACAGTGTTTTCTTCTTCTATTTGTCTCCTGTCTGGAACTTTACAACCAAGAACTGAAGTTTCTGTTACCATCTTTTCATTTGCACTCTTACCTAATGCTTAAAAAGAATTCAAGAGAAGCTTCCAAACATGAGGTACACTGTTACCCCAGAAGAAATTGACTACAAATGGTGTGTGTAGGCAAGAACACTGGCAAACCGAGACAGCTGAGGAATCCCAGAGGTCTGCTTACATCTTTTGGAAAGCTATGGACATCATTTTGATGGTATCACCAAGTGTCGAGATCAGAAGACACATTTCTCTTGACAGGCACAGGCCAGCCCTCATCTAGAAGAAGGAAAATTTATTCCAGTCTCCCAGTCTCTCCCAGATTGCACAAGAAATAAAAGGGTGACAAATTACTTCTCCATAAATAACCTACCAGTCAGTTAAAAGAACAATAATGTACATTGTAACTAAATACCCACATATGGCCTAGGGTTGCACATTACCATTATTTCTGGACATTGTTATGACAACCCTCTGGCAGCAACTAATGTGCTTACCATTCAAAAAGCATTCAAGGACAATATTCCCCAAAAAGTGAGTAGATTCTTGTGACAAGCAGAACAGTTAAAGAAAATAATATTTTATAGAAAAAGGAGCCCAGTTTCTCTCAGATGTATTGGTTTTACATTAATTTTAACTCTATTCACTTAAATAGTATTGCCGAAATTACATTTTCCATCAACTTGCAAACCTGTTTCCTGGTGCATTCAAGTATGGAGTTACATCCACAGCATAGACCAGAAATATAACACATCTAAAAAAGACAGTTGCTTCATTCTTCTCTGTTATTTACTTGACACCCTGAAACGATACCCCCATCAAAGCCCGGAAGATCATCTTACAACAAAACACCAGAAAAGGAGGAAAAAAGAAAAAAAGACCAACAGTCCTTCAGTGGAAAGAGGTAACATTGTCTAAAAGCAAATACTAGGGACCACTTCATTTACTGCCTTCTCACGTCATTGTCCCATCAAATGAAACAAGCAGAAATCAATAAATATGACACATAAACCAAACAACAAAAAGTGCTGCATCATTTAAGCCTCACAGAAAAACAGCAGTAAGATCATGTTTTGTGGATAACCTGCAATTGTCCAACACTGAACTGCAGCTGAGAAACCAACCATTCAATGACTTTTGTACCATATGCAAAGTAACTGATAAGAGTTTTACTAACAAAGACTAAACACAACCCAACTCACTAATGAGGTACATTGTCTCATTCCTTCTGTAATTCCTAACTGCCACAGGCTCTGGGGAAGAACACTGCCACAAATTGCTGGCTAATCTTACCAGTGAATAAGTTATCTTGCTGCCAAAGTGACAATCTTCTGCCTCAGGGGCCTGCACAGTTTAAAATGCTGTTGAGACAGAAGTGATGGATTTTTGTCTATACAGTGAAAGATACTGTACATGCATCCTGGCTAAACCCTGATCTGTCACCATGGTGTCTATGCCCTCATTTGAGCACGAGGGCACTCAGCACCAACGTGCCCACCAGTACCAAAACCAGATAATGCTTCTTCCAAAAAGCAGAAGGATGAGAGACCTTAGCTCCAAAGATTTTGTACTCAAAAAGTCATAGCTTGCCCTTCATGTTGTTATCTCCAGCATCATACAACCCTAAGAGAGACAATGAGACAATCTAGAAAAACACAGTCTCTATCTGGGTATTTTCATTCAGAGCAGCTGAATTCATATATAGTCCTACTGGCAACAGCTCTTCCACTTACCACATCATAAGAAGTACAGACAGCTAACAAAGAAGAAAACAAAACTATCTTTGCAATCCCGTGGGCTGAAAAGAAAACACCTTCATTTTCAGTGAAGAAAAATTGAGTAATTAGCCTGGACATCTTGTTTAGGCTTGAAGAATTGCACCTTTCCAAATTTCTCCATACGACAGGTGAAGAGTCAACCTCCTGCAGGGAAGTTGTAGTTTGCAGTTTTACTGCTCACAGACCACATCGATATATGTCAATTAACACAGGCAACAATATAGCTCATGAAAGATGCACTTGGCTCTCACATGGCTGGCAAGGAGTCCTTTTCCTGTTTGAAAGGATGGATAAAATGAGTTTTCTTCTATTTAATCTTCTTGACACTCTAAGAAGATAATCCAAACTGCAGTTGTAGTGACCCACCACAGGACAAACAATAAAGGTAATATTGTTCTTAAATCTAATACAGATTATTTTTCTTCTAACCTAGAAATCTGTGATTCTTCTCTGTTGAATAAAGACTGTAATGGCAAGTAATTACTCCTTCGAGTTCTGTGAACAAGAAAGGGTACCATCATTCTCTAAATATGCAGACATAATACACATGAATTTGTGTGCTCTAAGTGTTTTCTTGCTGGCTAAAAAAGGATCATGACAGAGAAACAAAGTGTCTGAAGTAAGAATGAGAACAAGTCCTAAAACAAGGCACAAAAGCATCAGTGCTTTCCAGACTGAAAGAAGTGGTGGAGATTATAAGAAGTAAACACTCAACTGATTTTTCAGTTCCACTGTACCAATTAAAATGGTGCTATATGCCCGATCACTTCTGCCAGTCAGAATTTAACAGTAGGTCTACATTACATTCAAAAGGATATGTAACATTAGTGTACATGTGAAAGTGTAAATTGCATGCAGGTGACAATTATGTTCTCCAGGATTAGAAGCACCCTGTTAGAAATGGTTTAATCTTCCCTTTTAGAACTTTAGGCATATACACCTTTCAAGCTGAATATCATCTGATTAATAAAATTCATGTGCTTACAATGTTGAAACCTACTTCCCAGAAAAATGGTCTTTTGAAATGCTCATACTGCAAGACAGAATAGTGCAGGAAATGTGTCCTGAAGTTACACAAACACATAGCTATACATCATGAAAGTAAAATCGTTAGGTGAAAAATCAGAATTAAAACAGAAATACATAGTCAGTTCTCTGTGTATGCAGCTAACTGCACGTGCACACAATTGCATTAAGGTATATGAGCATTTAGCTACATTTTTCAAGTAACAGCCATAACCACATGTCATCTACTGCTGACCACAGTTAGATAAGCAATTATTTCTTTCAGCAGCAGCGATGCCAGCAGAAACAGCCCTTACCTCCTGCTCCCTGCTACACATTCCCTCCTCCCAGGCCACCTTCTCAGCCCTGACACAGCAGCCACAAGTCAGGTAGATCAGAGTTAAAAGTAATCAATAACCAAAGAAAAGGCACTTTTGAACTCGTGGCAGTTCCCCGATGCAGTCCACCACCAGCCCCACAAATGGTTGTACTAGTACAGCTCAGAGGATGGCAGGGGGCTGCTTACGCAAGCACGGTTCTCTAAGGAAACACATGCCAAATTTCTCCCTGAGGAAGCAATTGTGTTTGCACCAAAACATCTGAAAAATCTTCCCCCCCTGTGTCCAGTCTGTCGGATCTTGGCCTGGGAATACAGATCCGGAAGGGATCCCTGGGGGTCTCCTAGTCCCTGTCCTTGCTGTCATGGGCAAGAACCAACCCAGCAAATCCAATCAGTCAGGAGGTCTACTGCAGCGAGCCACTTGCTAGGTAAACAAAATGCAGCTTGAACTGAAGTGAATGTGCAAGCTGGAGGAAAAGAAGGTTCCTGAGGTTTCTGCTTTTACATATTAATTAAGTCAATTCTGATAAAGCTTTGTAAATCAAGTGGCACACTGTACTAGGTTGTCCTTCACTGTCACTTTCCAACTTGAGTTTAAGGCAGAAGTTAATGATTGAATTTAAAGGCATTAGCGTGAAAACCCCTAAGGGTAGCCCAGAGAAAAGTTCTATTAAAGTTCAGCTTCTGTTACATTGTTGCAAAATATAAAAAAAAAAATAAAAATTAAATACAATGTAACTTAAAAAAACCCACAGAAACCAAGAAACACATAGTGAGTTACATATATAGAAGAAAATAAATGCAAAAAGACAGTAACTGCTAATGATTTGAGGTGAGTAATAGTACAGCTCTAACTGAGGCATAATAGAACCACTCTGAGCAAAATGCAATCCTGTTTCACTTCATTAAGTTTCATGTTATCCTCCAGTTTCCCAGCGCTAACGGAAATGTTTCCTCTTTGCCACTACAACAGAGGGACTCAGCTACCCCAACCAGCTTGTTAACCTAATGAAATCAATTCAGTCAAAAGGCTACCACACAAACCCAAATTCGTCCCAATTACCTATTTAATGACTTATCCCTAGACATATTAAACAGAACAAGTCAATAAAGGAGTGGCAAGTTAACAGAACATTTAAAATAAGGATATTACTCATCGTACCTTTTGGCATATTTTTTTTTTTCACTGAACAGTTTCCTGACCTTGCTCAGCCTGTCTGTGAACACAGGATTTCCTGTAAGACATATGCCTACAATATCACCTGGCTTAAGTGTATTTTTGCACATCAGTTAAGTCCTGGAAATTCATTGTTAAATTCAGATCAGACAATCACTGCAATTAGCTGCTTTCACAGCCAGCTCTGTCTGCAGAGCACCATGGACCAGCTCTCCCAACCCATCACTGAGGAGTCTGCACCTCAGTCTTCAGTGCAGTTTTGGGGGCCAGTTCCACATGCATGTGAGTGACCGTAGGTAACGGCCAGGAGGGCCCGTATGCACAGAGAAAAACGTAGTCAAGTTTTTGTCATACCACCTAGGAACTTGAAATGCTGTTTATTCTTTCACTGACTAGCATTCTACCTAACCAACATCTTATATATCTGTATGCACATATATACCATTTCTTAATGTAATGTTGGGGGTTACGTTTATTTTTCATTTATTCATTAACGTTTCTGCTCCACGGTTTGTTCTATGCTCTGTGGTGCCTCAGCGCACCAAGGATACCCATCCGAACCCCCTCCGGGTCGCTGCGCAC
This sequence comes from Melopsittacus undulatus, assembly GCF_012275295.1. Classification (NCBI taxonomy): domain Eukaryota; kingdom Metazoa; phylum Chordata; class Aves; order Psittaciformes; family Psittaculidae; genus Melopsittacus; species Melopsittacus undulatus. Next base: position 93,829,762 of record NC_047530.1, read on the forward strand.
CGCCGCCGGAGAGCACCCCGCTGCCCGCCCCGTTCCGCTCCGCTCCGCGGTCTCGCACCGCCCGCGGCCCCCAGCAATGCCCACACTGTTGGTGCCCCCCCAGCCCTATCGCTCCCCAGGCGAGCTCGCACCCTCCGAGCCCCGCGCAGCCCCTACCTGCAGGCGGCGGCCCCCGGCCCTCCCGGAGCCCCCGCGGCGGCGGACGCGAGGAGCGCGGCCCCCCGGGGAGGTGTGTGCCGGGGGCGCGGGGCGGGGGCCGGGGCAGAGCCCGCCCCGAACAGGACTTCACCCCGCGGAGCCCCCAGCTCCCAGAGGGGGGCAGCTCGGGTTCACCGCCGCCCGGTTCCCCTTCGCCGCCCGCGTCCTGCTCCCGCTGCCTCCCCGGTGGGCTCACCATGGCTCCGGCTCCGTCAGGTTGTCAGCAGAGGGACCAGGTACCTTCACCAACACGAAAAAGGCGTCCTAACAGTGGCACAGGTACTTTCATCACACTGAGAGGGTTCCCCCCCGCTCCCATCAAGGCAAAGCCTGTACTGAGAATTTCTGTTATCAGTGTTCTCAGGCGTTTCAGAAGGTATTTTTAAACTGTTCCCAACTCAGGAAACACTGAAGAGTGGGAGTAACACCAAAACTTGTGCACATGGCTGGCCTTCTGTCACACATACCAGCCCTGCGTGCCCTATACACCATTAGAAGTCATGCTGCCATCGCTTGCTAGTCTAAATTTTTAACCTCGGTTCAAAACCCCGGAGCAGGGGAAGGACTCACACAGATTTCAGCAGGCTTTGGACCCTAGACTTTTGGAGCAAGTTTCAAATTCCAGCAGCCTTTTGTTTATCCAAGGAAGATAAACTAAGTGGCATGCTGAATACTGCATGGGTTTTCAGACAAGATCTGGAAAACAGCAGGTCTTTGCTCAGAAGGGACATTAAACATCCTGTGACACTTTCCATGAGAACAAATGAAACAAATCAGATCTTTTCTTACCCTTTTCAAACACTGTCGCCAGGCAAGGGCTGCTTGGTTCCTGTCTTTCACCCAGGACCCTGCTGCCTTTCAGTGCTGTTGTAAAGAGCAAGTGCAAAGCTTCCAGGAGTACAAAAGCAGCGGGTGGCAGGGAGGTGTTTGTGATACTGCTCTCCCAGGCTAAGTTCAAAATCCTTCAATGTAAAGAAATACACACAATTTGGACAAGCATGGCAGCTCCGGGGTGGATTGTTAATTGGAAAAAACTCTCCTGACCAGGTAACAGCTACTCTATACACAACAGTGACATGAGGCAGTTGTGAGAGACAGGCCTGAGGTGTTTTACCTTCCTTCTGCATGCTCTGGGATGAAGCTGCACACTGGGGAGCCCACATCACCTGCATACATCTTCCCCAGAGCAAGCACTCCCCTTCCTGCAGTGGCAGCAGCTGTAAAGGGGATAGGTTTTCCCCACCAACTGCATAGGTAACAAAAACTTGTTCAGGAATGAGAAAAAAAAATGTAGCTCTTATTTCCATTGAATCATAGATTTGTTTGGTTTGGAAGGGACCCTAAAAATATTCTAGTTGTACCCCTGCTGCCACAGGTAGGAACACCTTCCACTAGACCAAGCTGCTCAAAGCCCCATCCAGCCTGGTCTTGAACACTGCCAGGGATGGGACAGCCACAGCTTCTCTGGGCAACCTGTGCCAGTGCCTCAGCACCCTCATTGTGAAGAATTTCTTCCTCATACTTTCTTGATGAGTTTTTGACTTTTTCCTCTTTTTACAGTTCTGTTATAGTTTGGAAAGATCTGTAACCTTAGCTGGATTAAACTGTGATTCACATTGAAAGATTTTCCTTGCAAAAATGCACTGCTAATGCAATTGCAAGAGAGTTTGTTTGTGCTGTGCAATGCTTCAAGGGCAATAGACAGCTCTGAACAAGATGGCCTGTGCATTAAGATACCACTTGAGAAAGTGGGGATCTCAGCATTGCCACAAATTTCCTCTGCAGATCTGGTTGGCAGCATTTCCATGACAACTCCCATCAGCAATGGGAATCACAGTGGTTATCTATGCTGGCTGCTGACATTTTGGTGTCAGGTAATGCTTTCTTCTCTGTGGTGTTGAAAGGTCAGAGCAGCACAGAACCAGATCATGCATTGTATATACCAGCAAAACACAGAGACACAGTAACATTGCTCATATGCTGTTGACCTGGCCATTGGCACCACAATGGCTGTAAAATACTTTTGTGCTATTTGATTTTTACATAAATTCATTTTAAGCACTGAAGCATCACAAAGTAGGTGTCACCAAAACAATATGCATGACTTCATTTGGATCTCTGGAACAATGCTGTAACCATAATAGAAATACAAGGGTTCTGTTTACATTAATGACAGGCTTCCTCTTGTTACTGCTAAAACAGATTTTCTCATGCAAGTTTCAACTGGTAATACCACATAAATTGTCACTGCACTGCTCCATCTAGCAGTTTGACAAGCAACATACTATTACTTACCTGTAATTATCTAATGACCTTAATCATAGAATCATAGAGTAGTTAGGGTTGGAAAGGACCTTAAGATCATCCAGTTCCATTCCCCCTGCTATGGGCAGGGACACCTCACACTAAGCCATGTCACCCAAGGCTTCATCCAACCTGGTCTTGAACACTGCCAGGGATGGAGCATTCACAACTTCCTTGGGCAACCCATTTCAGTGCCTCACCACCCTTACAGTAAAGAATTCCTTCCAGGGCTGCAGGACTATGCATGTCGCTCCTCTAGAACTGCTATAACCAAGATATGAAAGGTATACATTCCCTCACCTGGTGTGCTGACCAGGTAAAGGACAACACAGCTGGCAAGGGGATTGTTTTGGTTTGGTCCCTATACAAACAAGAATAATACTTTTGCTCTCTCTTACACTTTCCAAGCCACAGAAATAATCAGGAACTGTAAACACTATAGAACTCAACAGGTAAAATAAAGGCTTTGACTATTTGGAGGATGGTTAGGTGCCATGACACATGAATAGCTTTCCTATGAATGTATGTATGTTCTTTAAAGGGACCTTTACATGCAAATACCTGTTGTAAACTAAAAATCCCACTACCCTCCTTCCTCTGCTCTCTTCTCTCCCCTTGGTGTTACAGCCAGACAACTTCATAGGGATACGCTGGAACAGCATCCTCAGAGTATCATTTTCAGATCTGGTCACTACCATGTGGATCTACAACCTTTAGCATCCTGTAGCCAAGGGGACGCCCTGTCACCCTGGAAATTCAGCCAAAGACATCACAGGCTGGAGGAACTGTAGTCCCTATGGTTCCCTGAGTTTCCCCCACTTGCCAACTCCAGAGCAAGAAGGTGAAATACTCACCACCTGTGAGCAGAGGCTCCTTTCCAAAGGTGAAGGAAAGCTCTGTTCCTTACCAACATAGAGGGGCTTTAGCAGAAGATCAAAAGACTACAGTGAATTCCTCAGAATAAACATATATATAAGTCCTATATGGAACCTGGGTTAGAAAAGAGAGAGTACGTAATTGTTATTCCATGGCCTCCTCCCTTTTACATGGATATTAGCAGTTCTTGGAATGTAAGACTACATGCAGGTATGTCTTGCAACCTATTTTGCCTGTTTCATCTTCCAGAATCTTTGGAAATTTTAGCAGAAATATCCTCTCTTTCCTGATATAAAGTAAGCGTAGGTAGAGCAATACTTACTATTAGTTGAACAGGAGGATGATTACAAATTACATTTCATGATGATGATTACATTTCAAACCTCCTGCTGTAGGAGGATGCTGTACTGCCGCTGCCATTTTTCTAGGGCATCCCTTCTGGTTTGTCACTGAAAACCTTTGTTCAAACACACACTGTAAGCTTTCTGGACAGATTTTGATGCACATGTTTTACAAAGAACAGCACTCCAGCTAGCCAATGCAACAATTCTACAGTGCAACAATTTTTTACTACAAAATACAGATAACATCAAAAAAAAAAGTCCTATGGTTCTAACAAACTTTTGTCTGTACAAATGCAGGAGCTTTAAAATAAACCCTTATCTGTGAAATGATTGTTTTGGCAGCCTGCTAGACTTCCTGCTAGCAGACTTTTTGGGTGGAAAAAAGGGAAATTTCAAAATGTCAAAATTTCATTTCACATCAGAAGAAAAACTTAATTGGATGTTGGAATTTTTCACAGCATGAGAATAATACATTTGAATTGGTTGTACTTGGAAGTAAGCCTTTGCACAGTCATTCCAGTCTCTCTTTCATATCCCCTTGACTGTGGACAAGAGGGTTGGGCTATTTCGATCCATACAGGAATCCAACACCAAATATAGGCTGTAATGTTGCTCTAGTCTGAGGAGAGCTAACCATTTCCACAGATTTGCAACCTTTCCTGGTACTGTGGTTTTGTTCTTCCTGCTGGATAACAAGCATGGCTTGCTGTGCTCTTCTGAAGAGATGGTGTTAGCAGTTTTTCCTGCTCATCACCAACACCCTCGCCTGTTCCATGTATCAGGGAAAAGCACAAGCCAAAGAAGGCTGAACTGGGGTTTGAAGCTGGAAGGCAGAGCAGATCACCTTTATCCTATTCCCCCAGTCATCACACGATACCAAGTGAAAGATGGTAAGCTATCCCTGGTTCTCCACACTTCCACAGCACAGAAAACAAGTCACTTGTCAAGATTTGGCAGTACCTCCCACTGAACTCCAGCTGGCAATTGCTGACTGATGGGGCTCTCAGGGAGAGCTCCTCACTAAACCCAGGGTCTGCTGTGCCTCTGGATGTGTGTTCCAGATCACCTGTAAAACACACACCTTAACAGCTAGGAATACTTGCAATTCTGATTTTATACCTAATCGTTGCATTTGTTTTGTTCAGTGGTTGGGGAAAGAGTTTCTTTGCTTTAAGCCTGAATACACTCCTTTAAATAAAATGTGCCCATTGATAATATCTTCAGCAAACATTTACAGAATTAAACACAAACTACTGTCATTCCACTCAGAGACAGTTACAAGCATCACAGATTCCTGTCGTATTTGGAGATGTACCAGATTATTTCCAGGGCACTTATGCAACACAAAACCTTACAGATAACTTAATTTTTCCTTTTACTTTGTGTGTATGCAAGGGTTCCCCCCCCCGCCATTTGTTTGCTTTTTTCCTTTCCAAGTTAAGCATGTGTGGACAGAGACCTAAACCAGAGCTAGCTAAAAAGCACATCAGAAACTATCTGCTCTGTGCAGCAAGATATTTTGGTAAATATCATGACATTGATTTTCCACAGCCTTGCATTTCAGTACCAGCCATGTAGCTGCAAAGCCATACTGCTGCCATTTTAGCACTGTGAGGGTTTGGTTTCCCCTGCCCACACAGCAGTGGTTAAGCAAGGTACCTCAGGGGTTTCAGCAGTGCTTTTAGCACGGAAATTCAGCAGCCCCTTGAAATGAGAAATGTCTTTGTGAGACAGGCATCCCTCAGTGCTGTGGGGTGCCCAGAGGTGGTCAGAGGGGCACGGGTGCAGGCTGACTTGTGGTGGTGCTCACCTGCATGGATACTGCTTTCAGGTAGCTGTAGAGCTGTCAGGTCCCCCGAGACTCCTCCAGACTAAACAACCCCAGTTCCCTCAGCTGCTCCTCATCAGACTTGTGCTCCAAGCCCTTCACCAGCAACACTGCTCTTGTCTGGACTTGCTCCAGCACCTCAATGTCTCTCTTATAGTGAGGGACACAGAACTGAGTACAGGATTTGAGATGCTGCCTCACCAGTGCCGAGTACAGGGTGGTTATTCACTAGTCCTGCTGGCCTAGATTTCTGATTCAAGCCTGAGTAATATTTTACTAATTGAAGAGTTTTGCTGTTTGTCTTTAAAAGCAGTTCTCTGATGTTTGTGTAATCAGCCTTTTTTTTTTTTTTGGGTGGCCAGACGCTCCGTCATCAAGTTGCCAGTCATGTACCATCACTTTCCTAGTATATCAGGCAAAGTGGAAAGGTCAGGGACTGAAAGGGAACTGATTCTAAATTATCTTCTTTCCTCCAACAGGTCTGCAAGGCAAATAGACTAGAAAAGGAAAAGCCAGTTCTTCTCTTATTTTTGTGAATAAAGACATTTCAGCTGCCAAGCCTAACAATCTCCATGCATAGGAAAGCCAGATTCTGCAGTGTCTTGATACCAGTAGTTAGGGGACTCCACAGTAACAGCTCTTTTGCTCCTCTGTTGATGAAGGTACTTAAAATTTCAGGGTTGGTATCCAAGAGCTTTATAGTAATGCATGCAAAACAAAATTCAAAAATCTCATAAGGCTGTGAAGCAGATGTTCATGAAACTCTGACACAGAACGTTTTAGAACCCTTACAGATAAGAGAGCCAGAACAAGGCAATTGCAGGTTACAAACAAGCTCCTAATAGTGGAGGAAAATATAGAAATTGAAAAAGGGAAGTGCTCCTGACAAAAACTAAGCTGCCCTTGGTGATTCTTCCCATCAATAAAAGGTGAATTCATCTGCAGGGGTTGGTGACCTTGTTATTTTTGTTTTTTCAAATGAAATTTCTCATGTGATGAGAGCATGGAGTAGAGGGGAGAGAAAACCCTTGTAGAAGTTCAGTTCCTGGATATTTTCTGCCCTACCTGTAAAAAAGCAGCTGTAGTATGAGATGGGTCATGGGTCAGTTTGTAGCCATCATCAGAGAGCAGGTTTAGCTTTCCTTGCAGTGTTCTTCCCTTTGAGAGAAGAAGCAGGGAGCTGCCACACTACACAGATAAATCTGCTTGACTTCAAACCTCTTCTACTTGAAGAGAAAACTTAATTTCTGAGCTGAAAAATAAATTACTAAAACAGTGGGAAATTTGGGAGTGTTTTGGCTTATGTTGTAAATATTTCTGGATATTTTCATGCACAGCCTTTTGTAGCCAAGTGCAATATGCTGGACACTAGCTGAGTAACAGCATGCTTGATGCTCAGGACATAGGAACAGCACGTATTTGTTTACTTATACAAATAACACTGGGGTGAGGTTGTTCAAAAAACAAAACAATTCTTCTAAAAGAAACTAAAATTTACTTTTAAGTACATTCAGCATTTTGCAACCCATTTAACCAGCCAGTTTTGAAAACAGAAAATTCATTTTAGTCTTTTGAATATACATTACTTTACAGTTAAATTTTCAAAATACAAAAATAGTAAGAATAATTTTCAAATACCAGAGAGCATTCTCACTGTTCAAATCAGTTCCAATAATAACTTCTTTCAGACTCCAGGTGAAGCCTATCAACCTCCTCAGGGGAGAAGCTTCTCACCGCTTCAGTTACCTTGCCCATATTATACTACTAAATTTCACAAGACAGACATTCACAGACCATGTTTACTGCACTGCCTCCATTGCATGCTGGGCTAATGGTATGCTTCCAATCAGGATATTGATAGGGTAATGCCAGTGGGAGGACAGAGGGGGCAGATTCAGCAAAGTAGGTAAAAAATGTGAAGATCTTAACATGGTATTACATCTGCCAGGTGGTAATGATTTACTGACTTACACAAGATTACTTTGACTGAAGTCTCTCAACTGATGCAACTGTTATAAGAACTGCTAGGAAAGAACATTTTCATCAGCACATCTTTGCTATGAGCTTGAGGCATTAATTTCCTCATCCTTACTGGCACACACTTACTCCCTATTCCACCCAGCCAAGCATTTGCATTAGGAACTCCTAGAAGCTGAGAGCGGCTATTTCATTTTTGTGCAGTTGGCTAACACATGAATGCAAACTAAAATCCCAAACAACCCCAATGATCAAGTTAGAACATACCAATGGCCACAACATTTTGCTGCTTGAAGCACCGATGTCTCCGTTGCGATAATCTGCATTATCAAACCAGTAGCTGTTCTTGAGGCTCTATCTTGCTCTAAGCATTAATCCTCGATGCTTTAAATGCAGCAGAGAATATATATTCCCTCAGAAGGGAAAGTTCCACTCACGAAAGAACTTAACCCAGAAAGTATGCCAGACGGAAAAAAACAATTCTAAATATATTATGCGAGAAAGTGGCAACAGGATTAGCCAAGGTCACATCCGCATGGACGGGCATAAACGAAAATCTCTGTGACAGGGGTAAACTCAGCTCTGCACACATCACCAAGGCTGCTTTGGTATACCATAGCATTTGTTAGAGAGTATCTTTTGCTGTGTTTTAGATACAGTGTTCAGATTTGCTCAGACTTAAGTTTGCAACAAGACTGGATGGGTCATCCAGCCAAAAATCTGGAAAACAGTGAAGTTGCCAACTTGGAAAAGCACTTTTTAAGTCGGAAGTGCTCTGTTCATCACAACAAAATAAGCAAACCCAATTAATAACAGGGAGTGACACATTGCTGTTTTAAGTACAAAATGATGCTGTTTCAGGCTGTTTGCCCTCCTTTATTGCCTTAAATCATACCTTTAACTTGGTGTCATAGCTGCACCTACAGTGTTTAGGGATCCAGTAGGCAGGATCAAGGCACTGTGCTGAGGGTCTCTGCTGCCTGCACCACCCTGCCATTGGGAAGCAGCCTGGATGGAAGCTGCAGGAGGCTGCTGACCCCTTGCTACAACCAGCTGCTTTGCACAGCTGTGCACAACCAAGCAAGCTGCTGAAGGCGAGCAGAAACAAGCTGTGTTTCTGCCAATACAATAAAGCTGGTTCTGATGGAAAAGAATAATTAAAATCATTTGGAGGCCAGTACATCCCTCACTGTGTGTCTCACGTACTGAGACAAGCAATGATTGAGACCAGGCTATTTCCCCACACTTGAGAGCACATCTGCATCTACAGAGCAACACTTCAGCACAAGTCTCTCAGTATTTTACACAGGGTGCTCGACCCAAGCAGTAGCCATTAACTGCTGAATTAGGACAATTCCTGCTATTGTGTCAAACAACCTGGCCTCCCCATCTCTGCCACCCATCTCTCACTGGCTGCACTAACAAAGAACATTGTTTACCCTGCAGTGCCCTTCTCACCTTGTTCACATCACCCCCAGAAACCTCTAAAGGTGAAGCTGCCATGTCCCCTTCCTAGACACAGCAGCTTCCCCTCTTGTGAGCCTCCACTTTTCTCACTCATTTCTCTTCCATCTCCCCAAGTGCCAGTATGTCCTCTTACTTGAGGTGAATCTCAGCTCCCAAAGCAGTTTGCAGGTTCTCCCACTTTTACAATTAGAACCACGATTTTTATTTGCTACTTAGAATTTTTGGGGTAGGTGGTTGGGGGAAGTTTGAAGAACAGACTCCTACTGCACGGCCTCTACATTTCTTTTTCTCCAATCACACTAGTAATCACGCAGCTAGTAAGGTCTTGACAGCATCAGAATACTGAATCAGAAACTTAATTAATTTTTTAGGCTTAAACAACCACTTCTTTTTCAGGACATCCTAGAGATGAGATGTCCTCTACCTCCCAGGTAGTGGGAGGTAGCAAGACACAAGACAGACTGTGGTCTTTCTCATTAGCCTGTATTTAATCCCAAATTCAAAGACACCTTGTACTTGAGAAACAGATCCCAGTAGAATTCATCCAACTGGAAACAATCATCTATGTTTATTTTGTCATCGGTTCAACCCCATATGGTTTCCCATCTCTAAAATTCTGCTGTGTCCTGCCAAAAATCACTTGCAAGTATCTTGTGACAGTCTTAAGCGCTGATAACAGTGAAACACCAGGACAGCTTTGCTGAGGTTGGAATGCACTGCAAACACCCCACTTGTCCTAGAAGTTAAGATTCTCGGCATTGTCCTGACACACCCCATGCTGGTCTTCTTTATCAAATCTGATCAAGCAAATACTTTATCTTAGTCATCTCTCACTCCTCAGCCCTCATCAGCAACTTTTCCCAAGTAATTTAGTCCCCAAATTTACTTTAAAACACAGAATTTCTTCCTACAGGCTGTAATTAAGCTTTTTGTCAAAACCATTAAAAATCAGGGTTTCTTGGCAGGGGTGAGAGAATGAGGAGAGTTGTATGTGTTTCAAGAAAAACAAATATTCCAAGTCCAAAAGAAGCAAGAAACTGGCACAGGAGAGAGTAAGTAATCCCACTGTGCTCCAATTTACCTTGTTTCAGAAGAGAATCCAGATTAATGTGGCCTAACTTCTTAAGATAACTCATCAATTTATACCAAAATGAGTACTTTGAATACATACTAAATCTGGAAACTCACTGATCTTCCTTAGGGAGGCCTGCTCCCTCACCCTCACCATTTCCAAGAATCTGGGTATTTCTAGATTCTCAATACAATCCTTCAACAGTGGTACCATTGAGCTTTGCTTGCTCAAATTTCTAGTTTGTACCAGTCACAGTAGAGGATCATCTACGTAGTCAAGTGAAACTGTTTTCAGACTCTTTAGATGCCTCTGGACGATGAAGAGGGACAAAGAACCCTCCCATCAGATGACTAGATAGCTACTGGATACAAAATACAATCACAAAAATTCAAGACAACAGTGATGCTCCCACAACAGCTCCAAAGTGCTCCTCTAAAGCAAAAGCATTGGAACAGGGCTAGAAATCAGTTACAGTCATTCATCCACCTTAACCATGATACGTGGGAGGAAAACAAAAGTTGGGATTAGGGAAGGCAGGCAGAGTCTAAAGGCAAATTACAGTGGCAGCAGATTCAAATGATGACGCTGGTGGGGAAGGAGAAAAAGAAAAGTCAACTGTAGATTACAAGGTACCAGAGAAATAACTGTTACAGTGGGCTTTTCTCCTTTGGGAAAGGAAGAATTTAACTTAAAATGGGTTTTGTTTGTTTGAGGGTTTTTTTTACTGATTTCTCCGACTTAGTGAATTCTCAAAACTCTTCATCCTATTAGTCTGCTAATATTTTCCCCAAACAAATGTACTCATTTGTGCATTTTAGAGTATTTTCCCAGCCATTTAACTATAGTAACTTGCCTATTGAGCATTTTAAATTTCAAACCAGCATTTTGCAGCTAAAGTTTTATTTTGTGTTTGTCTTAGGGCTGCTGTCATCAACTTACCTGACAGTCCCTGGAATCTTATGGCTAATGTGAGGGCTACCAGCATTGTGCTTTCCTTCTTCAATCACACTTCCTCAGTCTGTGCATCTCATACAGTCCATATCTGTTTTCCTGAATGACTTGCTAGGGTTTCAAAATTATTTTTGAGGAGCAGAGGATCTTAAAAAGAAGTGCTATTTCATATTTGAGTACTTAGCATTATATTCTCCCTTCATGTAACTACAAAAGCTAAAAAGGCAAGAACGCCTCAGTGATAAATATTCCCGTATCAAATCCCCTTCAAAAACTAACCATGGAGAAAAAGATGTAATCTTTCTCTGAAACAAACCAGCAAAGTCCACAAACTGCCCCGACTTCCACTGCTTTAGCAAAGCACGTTTACACTGTCGGTGTTTTGCTTCCCTCTACTGTTAATCTTAAGAAATACAGTTACCTCTTAACACTGAAGTCTTCCTTAAAAAGCCCCAACATATAAACCAATCAGTTGCAGGCAAGACTCACCAAGTGAGCTTAAAGTTTCATTTTTTAACACGAGATAAAAGAGGCACTGAGCAGAACTATCCCCACTTACCTGTAGCTCAATGTTAGATGAAACATCAGCTACAACATGCTATTAGTCTCATGTTGTAGTTTACAGTCTATGAAAGTCAACTTCAAGCAGGCAAAAAGCCTCATAGACCAAAGCGATATAACAAAGAGTAAAAAAAAAAATATGTCAAGAACCAAAGAATTATCATGGAAATAACTAGTTATGTGACAAAAGAGTGTTATGTATTTCACATCACTGATTTCAAGAAATGAATACCACAGAAACACTAAAACAGTCAAAACAGTAGTGGTCTTTATTTCCATCAGACAAGTTAACACTTTTGTCGATATTAATTTATTTCAGCATTTGGGAGAAATTAACGACTATTAAAAAAAGTGAAATAAACCCTCTTCCAAAAATATACTGGATAATACAGGTGTCTGAATTTTATACTGTTCCTCTGATGAGCCCTTTACATTATGTGATATCACATACAGTTTTTGCAAGACAAAATTTATGGACTGTTTTTTAGCTTCTGATTTGTGAGCCCTCACAGTGTCCAAGAACAGCAAGTTTATACATGCTATGCAGCAACCTAACGACATAGGTTTCAAAAGGGTCTCAATTTAACTGGGGAAAAAAAATAAATCTAGAGAAGTCCACAAATCAAAAAAAAAGGTAGAAAATACTGTATTGGAAAACCCACTCAGTCTTAATGTCCTGGAGGGAAAGTTACCCTCAGCTTAACAACAGAAAATACATTAGCCAGTATTTGCTAATTTTAGAAACTGGGCCTTGAATAATGCAATTATCAGTTGGTTTTGATTAAGAACAAGTTTAAAATTGCAGACTACAGAAAATCCTTCACATAAATGAAAACAAACTTCTCCCTTTGTCATCTAACACCAAGTATGTACCATATAAATAACATCTGTACTACAGTACTCTTCGTATAGACCAGAGATTTTCAACAGGAACAGGATTTCACTTTAGTGTCAAGCAAATAATTAAGATTTTAGTTCACATCTTGTTTAAAGTTTTTAACATAGAGAATTAGTCCTGCAAATCAGTCACCACTCTGTTCCTGCTGCAAGTCATGACTACTGGAAACATTATAATCCTAAACCCCCGGCCCCACCAAGTTTTCTCACAGTCTTGCCAAGAAACCCATGTAGCCACAGAAAGTTTGTCAAATTATTTTCTGGGGGGGAATCAGGGAAGATGTTATATAAGAAAGTGTCTCATCTAATGAGGAAAGGAAAGGCAAACAAAATCAATGACTAGTTTTCACAGTAAAATGCATCAGCTTTGTAGTTTCATTTGAAACCAAGAACAAATCATGAAACGTCATGAAAATAAGATAAAAAAATCTCCTAGAGTGATTACTAAATGAAGTTATAATTACCATACTAATCAGTAAACCCCAGAAGAAAAGCAGATGCCTCATATCATAGGTTCTATATTAAACAGTATCTGCTTTTTAAAATAAATCCATAAAATCTGTATGTTTGGCCGCTTTGCACATTTTTCCCCTAAAAAATACAGTGCACAGAAAAAAATTCTCATTATTCCCAGTATGAATTCTTAAGTATAAGCTCAAAACCCAGAAGTTAAAGATCAGCTAAAAGAATTTTAAATTATTTACAAATCCAGCAGGTAGAACTACCATAATGGCTTCATTTCCATCCTTGTAGTGGCTTTCACTCTTATCCAGCAGCATCTGCAGTAGGAATCTCCTTCAGTCAGCTTCATCACTGATCATCTGTCATTTTAAGCAATTCTAGAAGAGCCCCAACAGCTCCAAAATAACCCTTTAAACAAGGCAAAGGCAAAACAAAACCAATCAAATCCCCAAATAAGACATAAGCATGAACATGTAAAGTCTTCAGTTCTGTTAAGGCAATTTAAAGACCTTTCTTATAAGACTGCTGTGCTAAGCATTTACTTTACTATGATCTTGTTTAGGTCCAAGTTGGCCTTACACCATGAGACATCTCAAACAGTTGTCCAAAATCGTCAAAAAAGAAGGAACTACAGAACCATTATAATGATGCTGGACTGAAAGAGGGCAATTCCCATTACGAACACATCCATCTGATATTCGTTTCAAAATTATGCTTAAAAAATTAGTTCTAGTTCAGATTTATATACCAGATCATGCAAAAGAACATTGCTGGTAACTAGGGTCAGAGGGCAAAAATAAAGAGATGTGCAATGTTTAGCAACAAATACCACAACATTAGTGCTCAAGCCAAGGAGTTAACAAGGGATATTTTCAAACGAATTTGTAATTACATTGATGCTGAATTTGAGTTTGTGCATTCACTCCAAAGCAATAGCATTGAAACTCTCCCCTTTAACTTCACCAAGAACCACAAGATTTTTGGAGTTACAGAGAAAAGTAAGTTTGACATGTATTTCCTTACCTCGTGTTCCAAAAACAGAGCCTTCAGCTGTCCCTTGGACCAATAATCCATTGCATATGCTAGCACCTTCATAGAAATCATATTAATTCTGAGAAAGTTGCCAACAAAAACCACCTTGTCGATGTTCTGTAAAATTGAAAAGCAGACCAGAAAATTTATATTCAGCTACATTATTTGCCTCATCCAGCATGTACTTCTACCTTCACTATAAAGTTAAATGGGAATTTTAGGTAACATTTAAATTCTCTAGACTGAAAATTAATTACAGTTACTGACTGGTAAGTAGAGACTTTGTGAGAGAGAAAAAAAAAAAAAGAGTTATTCAAAGAAAGTAAGAGGCTGGTATCACAGATGGTGAATATGGTGAATATTTCCTTAAAAGCTCATGGCCATCCCAACATGAACAGGGTTATGAGTGTCTTGCTGTATATTGGGGGGTGGAGGGGCTGCGGTTGTTTGGGGTGTTTTGGGTGTGTGTGTGTGGGGTGCATGTAGGAGGGGTATTTTTAAATCATATATGACTATGACATGGCTGCACTGAAGACATCTTTCCCCCATTTGTTAAATGAGGCAACTTCTCAGTGATCACTATGATTATTAAATCCAGATGGACAACCTCTGAAGGGTATCCAAGAAGGTTTATGTTACAGATGGCAAGAAGCATCTTTCATTATCTATTATCTGGACTGTAGTTCCATTTTCAAAAAGCAAGTGAAACATGGCCAACATGATATTTGAATATATTGCATTCCTTTGTTTCAAAGCTCACTTGTACTCAGTTTTCATACAGAAGCTTAAGATTTCTGAACAATCTGCACTACACTGTCAGTAAGAAAGCCACACACTATCATTACCTGTACCTGTATCAGTTCATGCAAGCAACAGTTTGGGTGCTTAAGCAATGCCCATAACTATCTTCTCAAGCCCACTTTTGCCTGCTATGCACAAAAACATACTTGCATTTTGAACTGGTGTACCATACGATGTTCACCATACAGTAAAATCTGTCTAGAAGACTCAGTGGAAGGCCATAAGGCTGTCCTGGAGACAAGCTTTTACAGGAGTCCTGAAGGAGCTCTACAAATGAGCCTTCAAGAGTCCTCTGCTGAAAATTACCATCAAAAATCTGCATAGGCTAGAACTATCAAGTGTTGCTTCTCTATGTTCACTCAGCTCTATAAAGCCCATTACTTGGCTCTGCAGCAATTACTCTCCCTGCAGATTGAGTTACATGTCTGATTGTCCTCAAACCAAACATCAACACAAACTTTAAATAATTTAGGTTTAGAGTCATCCATCCCCAAAGACTCTACAGCCACACGGAACACATTCATACTTCTTCATGGGACATTTTGTGACTGAAAATAAGAACTTCTAAATTTTCAACAGGCCACTATTAAACAGGGCTGAGAGCACTTCCCTCCTCTGACAAGGCAGTTTCGTCTCTGAAGTAATTTCTGACAAAGGAGGGACATGTAACTAATTAACTGCCTATAATGCAATGCCACCAAATTTATTAGAATCTACATTTGGGTTTCATTTTCATGAATTTGTATTTTTTGCTGAATGCACACAAGCTACTGTTACCAAAAGGCCAACACTGAATACCTACCACTGAGTACAGAAATCACTGAAAATTTTAAATTTAAAAATACTAGTCATACCTACTAGAATAGCAGAGTATACATCAACATGCAAATTTTGTATCAATTTCATTTTGCAACATTGCTTGAATTCACTAGGTTAAAAATTAGGCTAAAAGTTTTCTAGGGTTTTGAACAGAATGAAAACCAGCTTTGGCATATTTCAGGAGTCAAAAAATGAAGAAATGCTACTTTCATCTCCTAAAGGAGTCTTGCCAACTTTACTTTTAAATTGTTCACTGCTGAAACATTCAAAGCTGAAAGAAAGAAGTCTTAAACTGATGAACTGATAGTGATGAAATGACTATGCTAACTAAATTACAACATCATGGAAAAGATTCACTTTGTAGGGTCTTGCTAACTTGTTCAACTACCCTACAGAAGAAAGCTATAATATAGCTTCAATATAGTATACACACATATTTTCAATATAATTGAATAGGGGAATCTGTATCAAAGATGCAATAAAAAATACCCTCCTGCACATGTCTTTGCAAGAAGCCTCATTCAGATGCAACTTACATGTTTTGCTAGTAAGAAAAGTATAAACCAGGGAGATTGGTTTCCTTTATGCAGTTCTGCTGTGCCTAAGACAGACTGTTTCAAATGATGTGCAGCCAAATGGTTCCAGACTATGGAATTTTTCTACCCCACTGCCAACTTTGTGCAAGCAAACTTTGCTTTGAAGTTCTGCAGACAAAGTAATTCATTTATTCCCCAGCCTCGTTTTTTTTCTGCACATATGCAAGTAATTTTCGACACAATATTAAAGCTGCAAGCATCGAAAAAAACCAAACCCAAACCAAAACACACACCCAAAAACCCCCATCCAACAAACAAACCAAAAACGAAACAAAAAAACAACCCCCAAATAACAAACTAAAACCAATTTATCAAAACTCATGCTTCAGGGCATAAATTGATTTTGACAACTTAAAAGTGAGTTTTACCATAACCCTAATCTAATACAGAAAAACTTCACAGAAGAATATATCATTTTCAACTGCTTTTTTAATCTCTTATTTAGGCATTTCACTCATCAAGCTTGGTGACAGTAAGAGTCATCACCCAAAAGCAATTTTGGCGTCTAGATTATTTAGAAAACAATAGCATTACTTCCCCCGCCCCTGAGAGCAAGCTCTCTGGAGATCAGCTTACTTGCAATGATATATCATCTTTGAATTTTTTAATAGTGTGTAAAGCTACTAAATGAAGGTTTCAGTCTCTAAAGCTACAAGATAACTTAGCGCATGTATTGAAGAAATTACACTTTGACATTGTCTGCAAAATGAAGAATGCTTTACATATCATCTACATTCCTCCACAAAATTCTGTGGATCATGTTCAGTTTTTAAGTAAGCCCACCCACAAAACAAAGATGTTAGGAACTTTTTCACAGTGACTCAGAAGCATTAGTTTCATTAGTAGCCCATTTCCTCCTCTGAATGCATCACATGTAGTTCCCTGCTGCAACTCTCCATGCTTTGATAGCCCTGTACAATGCTGCTTGAACTCCATGCCACAAGGCAACACTGTAAAGAAGCTGAAAGCAAAGAGAACACTGAAAGAGAATCATCCTGACTGAAAGAGTCAAATGGCAAAAAAAAATAATGCCTGTAGCCACTCTTCACAAAGAAGGGAGGTTATCAGTGGCATTTGATAGAGGGAGACACTAAGATTTGTCCTGTTCAGTATTATTTTAAAAGTGCTCTACAGAGGAATATCAGCAACAAACATAACAAGTATTGGCATATAAAGATATTCAGGAGAGTCAGGATAAAAAATTAACAGCACAACAATGCTGAAGAGACACACAGTGGCCAAGGAATAAAATAACAGATGAAGTTTAAGTTAAAAAAAATGTGAAATGACACAAATGGAAGGGGGAAGAGAAAGACCAGTATTCAGACACAACGACAGGCTCCAAATTAGCTACCCCCAGTCAAGACTGTGGAGGGACTGTGGGTGGTTTCCTAAAAATGATATCCGTGGTCACAAAAATCAAATATTAAGAACTGTTAGAGGAACTCAGAACACTGAATTTATCAGTATGTCATCACACAAATTCACTGTCCAAACACACTCCAAATACTGCATTAAGATGTGATCATTTGATCTCCAAATCAGAACCATAAAATATTAAAAAGATAAAATAGCAGGTGGAAAGGTCTAAGGGGAGATGCGGTAAAGGTTTACTAAAAACCAAAACCAAACCCCACCAAAAACAATATTTGTTATTTCTCACAAAACAAAAAGCTAGATAGGACCCAATAAAGTAATCAGATGGCAGTTTGGTGAGCCTCTTGGGTTTGTTTTATTGGGGTTTTGGAGGGCAGTGTGGGTGCATTCTTGATTAAAAAAAAAACAAACTAGAAGCACTTTCTTCTAAACAGAGAATGCTGTGGAGCTCCAGATATTAAGTATTAAAAAGAGATTTGATAACTTAATCGAGAGCAGATAAAGATTAATTACCACATAATAGTAAAGCTGAAACAAGTGGCTAAAGCACTTGGGGTTTTTTTTTGTTTGGTGGGGTTTTTTTTGTTTGATTGGTTGTGTTTTTTTGGGTTTGGGTTTTTCTTTTTTTTGAGTTTTGTTTGGTTTGAATCTTTTCTGGGGGCGTTATTTTTCTTGCTTTTGTTTTTTTTTTTTTCTGGGGGGGGGTGTTTTTTAAACTGCTAGAAGCTGGAAAGGTGTCTGAATGGAACAATTCATCTCTAGCTATCATTCTAAAAAAAATAATATAATAGCATTTGATAGGAGTTTGAGACAGGATAATAAACTATATTTTTATTCTTTGTGATCCAATACAATAGATCTCATATCTAAACATCTAAAACAATACGCAATTTAAACCCATCATGCTATGGAAAGAAGCGAAACAAAATACTATTAAAAATGTATCTGTCATGGGTAAGGCTGTTAATAACTACAGGGTAATTGGGAGTATTAATTTTGATTACAAAGGTGTTAATACACTACGTATTACATACAGCTTGAGAGCAACTTAGCAGCTCTAGGCATCAATGGTTCAAGGAGATCTTTACATTCAACCTTTTGCCTTTTCTCCCTAACTTTGAAGCTCAAAGTACCTTACACCTTGCATGAAAGCATACACATAACACAAAGTTAGGATACCCTGTTAAACATATACATATTTCCCAAGGTCAGCTACACACCTGCTATATCACCAATTTGCATTTGTGTATTCTGATAATCTTACTATGTTGTTTGTAAAGGTTTTAAGCTCATAATAAATATGCTATCTTACCTCGTTCAGTGCGCACATGCGAGCAATAGAACCTATGTTGTTGGTGATGGTGACCAAAGTAGCTCTGGCCAAGTCCTCTTTACTGATGGAATCTCTCTTTTCTTTACTCATCATATGACCAAAGCTGTATAAGGAAGATTATTCCTTTTAATATGAGTTATTCAGAAGTGCTAAAAGCCCTTAGAAATTTTATTATTTAGTAAGCTTTGCTTGGAATTCATATCCATTGATTTGAGACAGGCCTGAAATGTGAAAAGGGATCTTACTTGAAAGGCACAACAATGAGCAAAGACATGTCTAAAATAATTGTAATTTAAATTGAAGCAAACTACACCAAGCACTGCTCACACCTGTTTAAAAAAAAAAAAAAAAAGGAAGTAGGTGAGAGATCTAAGGGCAAACAACATGATACATTCAGAGTGACATTTCCACATGGACCTAGTACATAGTTCAGGGATTACGCACTCAGCTCAGCATGCACAGTAAGTTTCCCAAGGAGCTCCTAAAACCAGCTCAATTAACACATACCTTGAGGCTACAGCAGACCCTTGAAGGCCAAACCGCTCATAGTCTCCTCCGTAAATATCCTTCACCAGCTTATCCACGTTGGTGCTGTCTCCTTTCGCAGCCATTTCTAGTGCTTCTTCAAATGTCTCACAGCCAGTCAGCAGACAACACAGGCCCAGGAACGTTCCTCCTCCAAGACTAAAAAAGCACAGTTCCTTCAGACCAGCAGCTTGAACCAACTTTTACCAGAGCTCTTCAGACTCTTGTTTGCAACACGTTCTACACAGCTACCAACTGTAACTTATAACTCCTCCTTCAGAGCAGTGAAAACAGAAACCCTGAATTAAGTTTCTATTTAACACAAATGTCATCCAGCATGGTTTTAACTGAACTGCTCTTAAACCCTTAATATTTAAATCAGAGAAATCATACTAAATAAAGGGTTAGCTGAGAATAAAGTCCAATTCAACACTGCAGATGTCAGCTTGCTATTTGTAGCACTCTAGCAAGTTGCCCTTGTGCAAGAATAATTGGCCAGCAGATCACTTAAGACAGTGATGAAAGAATAAACAGAGATCAAAGCTATATATCTACACAGGGGTAGGCAGCCAAGACAGATCTTGTCCCCCTAGCCAGTGGCAGGAAGCAGTCTGGCTGGTTCCTGTTCAGAGTAAGGCTAGCATCAGCTGTTAACATCCCAGCCCTCTGAAGAGCTCTTCTTCGAGAAGATATCAGTCACTTTAGTATCTTCACAGGCTCAAGTACAATATTTACTGACTACATAAATTTAGCAGATTGGTAACTGATTCATAAAAATTCTACTTTGGACTCTCTAGTCTTAATGGACATGAACTTCAACTTATTAACCTCTACATCCTTCCTCATTTTTACTTAACCCTTGAGAAAGCTAGCTTATTTGCACTGATTTCAGTCACACCAAGTGTAGCCACTTTAAACGAGAGGACCAGTGAGACACACACATGTACTTCACAAGAAAGTACAGGAGGTCAGATAGGAACATCATTTAGTCAGAATATATCTAGCAGCACTGTAATGTATTCCGTATCTGAACAGTAGCAAGCTCTGTACACCAGCCACAAGACTACTTATTTTATCATCTATAGTATGCCAGCAAATTACTGCAGTCATGTTTTTCCTTTTGTGGTAGAAAGGTGGAAAGCACATCTACAGATACCAAAAGTGCTATGCTTGAAAAACAATCAGAATTGCAAGAACATCAATGCCTCTTCCACTCAACTTGGGTTCATTGGTATCATAAAAACAGCTCATGGCTACCATGGTGGCAAAGATGTGCCATGGATAAGCCAACAGAAGACACACAGGCAGTCACGTGCACTATATAGGAAGAGCTTTATTATAAGTACCATGCACTGAAGAACAGAATGCAGTTTGGAAGGGACTACAGCAAATCCAAAAAGATTCTTTGGTGGTTGTTTTGGAATGGGATTTGTATTTTAATTTATGTTTCCATTTTGGTGGTTTGTTTTTAAGATTACAAGATTACTAAAAATGAAGTGTATCAATTTAGTTTGCATGTATGAAAAAAAAGGGTTAGATTTATAGATATTTTTACTACTATTAGTCTGGACTCATTTATAACCAAGTGTTTTCCTGTAAGTAAGTATGGCTGCCACCTCTATAGTGTGAACTTCAACATGCCTAAGGCTGGTTTTTGGCCTTGAGAACAAAATTCTGCATTCACACTAGTGAAATACTGAATTCCTAAACAAAGCAGTCACATCTAAATTTATTACTGAATGTAGCCCAGAGACAATTTCAACTCAGCTGTACCTTACAAATCATTTGAGAGAGCACTAGCTAAGGCAGGCTAAAATCATGCTAAGGAAAAAGTAAGAATACAGACAATCAGGTTCTAGTCTTTACCTGCTAGCATTTCTTAATTTACCAGCATGGTCCAAAGACTAGTGCAATTGGTAAGGAAACGAGATCTAGTGAGATCCGTCTGCCGAAATCCAGTAGTACCAGGTAATTCTACAAAGTTTTCCTATATCCTGGATTCATCCTAACTGCTAAGCAAGGGGTTATTGTTTAACCCAAAAATTTTTCTTTCACTGCTCTGGCTGTTCTGGGGGATCAAAGAGGGGGAAAGAAGATTCATTTACCAGGACAGCTTTATTTTGGTAGTTCAGAGCAAGAGATACAATGTAGGTAAGAACACCAAGAAGAGACTAAGACAGCTCTAAAGCTGAATGGGTCAATGATTTCCCTGATACAGACCCTTCTCCGAAGGAATCCTAGGATATTTCCAGCCTTGGTACTGGTGGGCTTTTATAAAAAGACAAGCACAATTTGGGGCTGCACCTACTAGTCACACTGACTGGTTTTATCTGTTCAATTAGTAGAGAAAACAGAATTAAAAGAACATGGAATTAAATTTACCTGGATCCTGTGACTCTCTTATAGTTGTCCTTAGAATAAACAGCTAGGATACTGACCCCTGAGCCTATGTTAACCAGCAGCATCGGATATGGATTATCAAGGCAGTAAGGTTTTTTCTGGCACTGTTCAGGATCTGTAGGATTTTCAAAATAATAGCATTCTGGTTGACCATTGAAACCAACAGAATCAACATAAAGGAGGCCCTGGATCAAACAGTCCAATTCATCCAGTTTATGAAGCTGTAGGTCAGCAATCTGGAAAACAGCAACAGGAAATTAATAAACAAACACTTCCTAGTATGATACAACACTGAGCAGGACAAAAGGCTCTGCTGAAGCAATTTGATCACTTTAATAGTAACACATTATGCTATTTAAATAGTACAAAGATCTGTGTAAGCATGAAGTCCAAAATAAAAAGTCTGTTATCCGCCCAACAATGGGCACCTCCCAAAACAATGACATACTGCATAGTAATGTCGCCTAGTTCCTTTGCCTTTGAGACATTCTCTGCTCTGCAAGCAGGAAACATTCCTGTCGTCCTCCCTCCCGTCATCCACCCCCTAGTATTCCAAAGCATTAAATTTCTTTTCCCTTATCCCATGCCAAGGGGATATGTGTTCTACAGCTTTTGGACAGGATGCAAAGTGCTATAACTTATCATCCAACTACATTTCCCAGCAATTCAATGAAATTTTCAATAGAAACTTCGAGATCAATAAATTCCACTTAAAGAAGATAATTAAAGCCTTACAAAGTGCACGTTTATTTTAATATGCATTAAATATGCAGTAGGTTATGCTTATATGATCTGATGTTTTCCAAGTATGTATCACCAGTAATCTAAGAGAGCTATTTTTATTAATTATGGTGAGCATTATAATATGCCTCATTTAAAAAAAAAAAAAAAAGAGGATGCCCCACATTTGCTAAAAAAGAATGTAAAAAACCCCACAACCAACCAAAAATACTGTCAGGCCCATGACCCCAGCAAAATGTTCACACAAATATAACTGTGACAGAAGGCAAAAAAAAACAATTATAAGAGCTTCAAAGGACATTCCCTCTGAGATCTCACAGGTCATCTGTGATTGTATTTAAGCAGACATGCCCACTTGCCATAGCAATCTGTTTACTAGAATTAGAAATCGCATCCCTTTCTTGAAATAGGATACAGTGACAATCTGTTTAGAAAGTCTCCCTTCCAGATGACATTGAGGTTTGACTTATGTCAGGGGAGGAGAGGGAGGGAGAAAAAAAATAAAACAGTAGCTGTCCATCCAAACCCTGTGGTCATTTGTATCCCCAAAAGTAGGTCTTACCCAACTCCACTTTCTAGCAGAAAAAACTACAGGGTATTAGGAATAAAAGGAAGTTGTAAGTAGAAAGCTGTTCTCAAACACTTGTATATTCCAGGATGTTTTTATAACACCTAATGGATGAGATCTACAAGGCTAACTTCCTCCTATTTTTAATTCTGGAAGCTATATTAAGTCACTATAAAGAAGCAAGATATTTCTGTGGAACAAGCACGGCCAATAGGTTACATTCTTTTGAGCTATTTAAATCTCTCCCCCTAAGTTTTTTCTCTACTTGAACATAGCTCTAACTTGCCTTAACTGAAAGCCATTCTATTCTTTGCATCTGCCTTTTTGTTACACTTGCTAATCTTCAAACCCTGGAACCACAGAAAAGAAGTAAAACCAAAAAACCCCCAACCAGCAGTCTCAATATAGATCCAGTTATTCATAGGAAAACAGAGGAAAGTGGAAATAATGTCTTTTTAAGTATTTCTTCCTGCAACTTTTAAAATTCATTTGTATTTTTTCTTGAAATAATTTTCATTTATTACCACATGGCTACACAAATTACAAGCACAGAAGCGCAGCATAAAAGACTTAAACCATTTAGCCAACAAATAAAAAGAATAAGCACAAACTGGGAGAAAAGGTTTTTAAAGAAACATTACAAAAATCTTTAGGCTGCTTCGCAAATATTGTGTATTTCAGCAATTTCTTGCTGTTAGACTGATAGGAAAAGCTCCAATCAAGAGATACACAATACAAAGCATTAACACAATAAATGCTTTATGCGCTATCTTTCACAGTGGACATTGTGAGCCCAATGAGTCATTACTTGTTACAGGATTTGTTTTCTTAAAACCCAACTAACACTGCACAAAGCTAGTAAAAATAAGAAAAGATTCTATACTAATCATGATCTCTCTCCAGGTTATGTGCTGCATATTTGGTTTCCTCATCTTACTGTGTAAGCTAGATGCAGCATGACCAAACATGACCTTGTATAGATACAGCATGCATAAACATGCTATGAACCAGAATCGTGCTATATAAAGACAAGTCATTAGTAGATTTAAAGACCCTACTGTCAAAATCTCCATTCTCCCATAAGCCAAACACACAGCCACAAGCTGCTTTTGTCTCATCCATGTTATACCTTTACAAATTGGTAACCATCAGTGAGAGACATGAGCCAGCAATACAAATCTAAGAGGAAAACATTTCTGGTGTCAGTGCAAAAACACTGACAAAATCCTGGTTTCTACGAAGTCTCCAGTAAGCCCACCAACCCAGTAAGAACAGAACAAAAAACCCTAATCAAATGTTCTTTTTCAACTACTAAGCATAGCAGTTTTATTAGGTCCAGCCCCTCATGTAAAAAAGACATACTAGAATCTGTTCTGCTTTTTATAGCTCTGTGCTATATTTAACAGCTGATATACTGTAAGCAGAAAAGCCTTGTGATTGCTTTCTTTCATGTATGATATCCATAGCAGACAGAAAAACTATTTCCCTGCATTGTTGTAGCAGTCTGGTTTTCATTTTTGGGAGGAGCAAGACTAGCATCAGTATTCCATGTCAACCCACCTTCATTCAGAGAACCATGAACTCTGCAGCCACTAGACCTCTGAGGCTCTAAACAGCCCAGTGAGCTACGACTGCTCTCATTTCTAAACACAAATGAAGGCATAGTTGCAAGAAATGCTGTAATCCAGTCTTGCAAAAGAAGTAATGATAAAATAAGAGTCACAATTCCCAAGACTTTTCCCTGCATCTGTAACTGTTTTTTCTTTATTTATGTCTTTGTTCAAGCAGCAAAACTGCACCACAAAATAGATGTGCCTATAAGCATGGTAACTGGTGTGTGATTAGGCAAATGGTTAGGGTGTTTCCTGGTGCCATGACCTGACCTACCACAATCTACTAGTCCTCATCTTTCAGTTATTCAAACTGCTGCTTCTTGTGGGGAACAAACATTTAGGTGCAAAAATGCAGAACAAAAACAGGAGCTGTGTGTAGAAGCGTATTTTAATGTTAAAGGTTTTTTTTTTCTTATAACTTTTTACAAAATGCATTTGCAGATAGCTTGCAGCCCTTTCCAAGCCTTAATGCAAAGGCAGAGAGCATGATGGTTAACTTGTCCTACTCTGTACTCCTGTAACTATGTGCCTCTCCAGAAAAGATTTATGTCAGAAGGTTGTGCTATGCAAGGAAGAGCTGAAGAACAAAGCAGCATACAAGACCCTGGAGGGAAAATTTATGATGGTCACAGGAAAACCATATGTACATTTCTTATAAGACCAATTTTTCTGCACTGCAGAAATTCCTCTTTATTTTAGACTGCTTTTTAAATACTGATGGAAAGGCAAGAATAAAACACTTTGGACTTCTCACCAGTCTTCAACACCATCAAAAGGAGGGACTTGGGACTTCAACCATGCTTACAAGCAGGTGCAACACAGCAGGGAAGCAGTGAACACATCTATGCACCCTAACAGATCAACACGGGTGTACAGACATCTTTTTCAATGAAATTCCAGCCCATGATTTCAGTCAGTTTGAATTTTCAGGTACCAAGTTCTGATGAGCACAGAAATGTCCAAACCTAGATGCAGCAATGAGTTCATCTGTCTCTTGAACTTTCAATCAGACAAATGATTTTTTTTTCCTGTAAGAAACTGTTAGGAACTAACATCTTGCAAGTTTGTAACTATCAATTACAACAGCCTCATTCAGTATACCACTGGGGCTTTTATATGTCTTCTGGGCATTGTGCCAGTTTGTATTTCTTATAATAGCTTACAGCCTAGCTTTTCCCTCCATCTCCCTTCCATTACGAATCCTCTACTCCCATTAAGACTTACTTTTCTTCCTTTAGATTTTTTTTGTCTTTACCCCAACAGCTAAACCTGCTTCTTTTTGAGCTCAAATGAGGTACTCCCCGAGCTGATTCCACACACTGAGGCTGGGAAACAGCCACGCACATTCAAACAAGACAAAGTCTAATGCAAATAAAGGGTAAGGCCAACATTTGCTGAGGCATAAAAAAATGCACTAGTCTGATTTTCTGCAGAGAATCTGCCCTCTTGCCCAGATAGGTGTAAGAATCTCTTCCTTCTCTTGGCAGGTAAGAGATACACATTGCTTCTCCCCACTCCTACTGAAGACTATTGCAGCAATTGGTGGGAAGTCCAGTGGTTGTAACAGAAGTTATCAGGCTTATTTCACCCATTGTCCAGATGCAGCTTTCAACTCCAGCCCAGTCTATACACTATAAGCCAGCATCTATGGCCTGAGGAGCAGCACTTGGTCTCCTCCAAGCAAGTGAGGTGCAACAAGATTTTTGAGTGACTTTACTAACCTAGAGTTACACAGCTTACTCATCCTACAACACAGGACAGTAAAATTTGTATAGGTGTTCAGTAAAGGAATACAAAGATCCTACTGGAATAGAGGAATTTTGCAACTGAGCAGGTTTATGCAAAAGTTTGATTAGTTCATTCTTCCCTCATCCCCATTGTATCCTTTACATTGAGCCGCTTTAAAAAAACTGAGTGACAGCTTAATAATTTATTCCTCATTACATAACTTGTGCAAAAGTATGCTGTTAATGTGACAGAGGAGTCACAAAGTATAAAGAGATTTTTATTACAGGTATGTAAGCATATATATTCCTTATTTTTACAGAACTGATGTTACTTAAGCGCATTTACAGAATATGTATGGTAACAGTATGTAACTGGGTAAAGATTATCAGAATTAGATGACATATCAACATATTCATCTGTGTTTTAACACCACTGTTACCTGAAAGCAAAGTCAGCCAGACATAAAAACCAGTTATTCAGAAGGGAAGGAAGAAAATACAAACAAAACCTAATGACAAACAAACCAAATCAAACCAAAAAATTACTCTAAGCTGGAAACAGTCCTTCAGTGCATTACTTACTGATGTTGGTCAATGAGTATAACCATATGGTTGGTAAAAAAGATTTCTGTTGTCCAGTTTAATGAATAGAGTGTTTTCCTACTTCTAGGGGAAGCATTCAGATATTAAGAATTAATTAAATGATTTGCCAGGCTACTGATTGTTATTGCTGGCAGCTACCATACAGTTCATGGAGAATTCTCCAGGTCTCCTACTATCCAACACTGTGGATCACAGAAGAGGGAGGTCAGATAGCTAAACCTAGCTATCTTTGTAGATTTAGTTGCCTTTCTATGGCACATAAGACAGGCTTAAGGTAAACAGAAAATGCCTCCTTATTTTATTTTGTAATACACAAAAGAGATGCCTAGACCAAACCTATTTAACTCTTTTAGGGATTTGAAATTAGACACCGGAACAGGTGAGTAAGAACAGGGTGCTTGCTTGTTTGTCTATTTTAAGGAGAAAAAGTTGCTGTTATTTTAAAAGGATTCCTTATTTAGGATTTGAATGCCATTTTGCAATACGTTGGATGATTTGTCCTAAACCTATGCAATCCTGAAAGTCCCATAAGCATTTAGAAATACCATAAAAGACAAATAACTTAAAAGCATGCACATGGAGAAATCAAGAGCCAGAATAAAAGCACATGATCTATATCAGTTTCATGAGTTTCATAACATTCGGTCAAAATTTTTCATGAAACTATCAACATTCACGAATGTACTTTAGTTTTTCCACATTACTTCCAAGTAACAGAAACAGGAGTATTTAAAGTCTCTTCCATATAAGGCATTATACAATATTGAATCCTGCAACAGAAGGACTTGGCACATACTCTCCACTTTCAGCAGGTGCATTAAAGTGATCAAGTATTTGGAACAGACATTTCAACTCTTTGGAAGAACAATCCTGAAGCTGCTGTCCAATGTCAATTTACAGTCAGCAGAACACACTGAGATAGCCAGGTGCTGTTACAATGGCTAATGAAGTGTGACAATTTAAGTGCTAGTACCCAGGACACTCAGCCCTTTGAGACAGATTAAGCAAGCAAGCCTTCATGTAATGGATAGTATTGTGCTTCTGTAATACTCTATGGGTATTACAGTGAGCCAACAAATACTTCCTATAAAGGAAGGTGTGGAGCTGGGTAGATGTAAGAAGAGCTGTCCAAAGCACTCAGTTGTGAGTACACTTCACTGACTACTACAAAACATCCCAGACAGTTTTTATGGTGTTTTCCTTAAACTACCTCTAAAGTGTTGCAGCACACAGAATGTTAACCAACACTGCAGTGATGTAGGATCTGTGCTTAAGTCTGCCAGTAATTTGCTACATGACCTCACATCTTTGTACAATAGCTAGCAAAACAGCCCCAACTTCAATTACGGCTTCCAGTGCTACATTAATTATATTGCAACAGAGATTAGAGTTGTCCCTCATTGTAAGCTGCATACTTATACCAGATAAAGCCAAAGCTATGGAGAGAAATGCCAAGCTGTGATAGTCACCAGGTAACTTCCAGTTCAGTTCTACTGCTGGGGGAGCAAGGGTCATAAACTTCCTTGTCAAGTAAGCAACTCTAGCTCTTAGTACAATATATAGGTGAGAGGAATTTGAGAAGACTGACCATTCCAGAGGGACAGTCAGCCTCTTCAGAAAGTCTCAAAGTGACCTCCCATTGTTACTACAGAACATGACCTGAACCATTACCCAGACATGTGGAAGGATGCTTGGAAACCTGAACTGATACCACACTGGCTAGCACTAGAATTAACCTCCTTAATGTGCTGCCAACATTCTTACACATTGTGAGACAAACTAATACTTTGGAGGACTCAACATCAGCAGACCATAACATGAGGGACTTGCAATCAGCCTAAAGGACAAGAAATTTCTGACTAGCAGTGGACTACTACAACCATTCAGAAACTTGCTAGTACTTCATTAGACTAACTGCTTCCATGTCAAAAAATTACTGAAGATTATTATACACTATAACAGCTGGGATTCATGTTGATCTTCAGCATTCTCTCTCCCCCTTAGGATCCTGGTCATTTGTTAGGTGAGGGGTATTCACAAAGAAAAAACCTCTTGCACTGCAGGAATAGATGCTGGGAGTTAAACATGAAGCACACAATGCCAAGGACTGCACTCAACTGCAGTTTCTGAATCAGTATGATAGCTCCCTGGACTGAAGCAGAGAGAGAAAAAGGAACTGATGTAACCTGTCATACCCAGCAGCCATCTCTCACCCTCAAGATCAGGTCAAAAGTTAGAGACATAAATATCAGACCTTGTCTGTCAAGTAAATCATTCACAATAATCTTAGTGAGACTGCTCTGGTGCAGGCAGATTAGTCATTCTTTTACAGAAAATAAATGGAGATATGCTCCAGTTGAGACACATACACAACAGGCAACTGTCTTTCAAATGACTAGTTCTAATACAGTTTGTGCAATGGCTCTCTATGCCTCTGCCACCACAATCAATTTCTGCAGTGCACTCACTGAAGTCATCTGGGAGGTAGGACTACTGATGAAGTTTATACAAACAGCAGCATCCCAATATGTCAGATTTACACCACCTTCTGGAGTGCCTACAGACGTTATTTTTAACTTCTAGGAGATCCGGGACCCCATCATCTCATGAACTGCTTTTCTTCATAATGTAAGCCCAGAACAAAAGCTAGCTGCTACTGTTAAGTAAGCATGGTTTCTGTTTAAGTTTGGTTTTCACATTTGGTCAAGTTTCTGTTTAATGTTTGGTTTCATGTTTTCTGTGAGGTTTACTGTTAAGTAAACCTTGGACTATGCTTGGTCTTCCAGGTTCTTGATTTATGTCTGCCTGAAGATCAGTACAAGGGGAAGGGAACCTCAAGCTAATCTCCAGCCTGCATGGCTTCATTTCTGGTTTTCCGATAGCTATCCAGTTTGAAAAGAGCACCCACAGTCTCAGCTTCTAGGTTGTCATAACACACTCTCAGTTGATTATGAAGCATCTGATCATTACAGCTATACTCTAAAAAAAACCCCTCATTTACTAAAGATATCTTGCACACAGTTAATACTTAGTAGAATACCCTCTTCCTGCCCACTCCATGATCTCAGCAATACTACTAATCAACAAATGTGAATTAATTCTGATAGTCTTAAACCACTTAGGATGGACTTACAAAACAAGTTCTCTGCAAATTCTTATAGGACTCCTACGATTTTTTCCCCAAAGTACTTCCCACTGAACCCCTATGAACCATTCACATACCGTTCTGAAGTCTTCCTCAAACTTGTAAGCTCCACCTCCTGTGGCACAGAGTGTAGTGTGCAAACTGGAGAAATTCTTTTCACTACCCATCTGTATGAACCTGTGCATGGCAGAGCTGGGAAAGCGGATGAAGTGCAGGTTTCCTTTCCGTCCACACATAGTCAAATTTTTCAGTTCAAGGTGGACATCACGAATGCCAGTTTTACCATATGCTGTATTGGAGGTCAAGTATTTCCTAATGCTTTTCAGATTTTCCACCTCTTCCTGCTCCTCTTCTGCAGTAATGTCCTTAGGTTCAAAGTAGACCAGTTTAACCAACGTTCCACCGATATCCATTCCAAACCATGGAAATGCTAAGGATGAGCGGAGAGAGAAAGTCATTATAAATATAGAGGTTACCCATATCTCTTAAAGCATTTGCTGAAGGACAATTTAGTGCAGTCAAAATGACCTCAGTTAAGAAAAAGAATAAAGAAAATCTCAAGATACTCTTCTCTGTAGAAGTGGGTTTTAATAAAATGAAAATATTTTTCCCAGGAAAATATTTATTCCTCAGACAGCACCTCATGACAGAGCACATTTATTGCATTTCACCCAATTGACTCCCAGCACCAGCTGTTAGAATAGACTAAGGAGAGGAGGAGAAAGAAACCACCAAACAGGAGAACGAGGTTTCTCAAGTCACACTGCCACTGCATAACATCTACAATTGCCCTTCTAAGGCCAGATGGAATTTTCACTGTCACAAAGCTCTGTCTGAGCAGCAATACTCCCATTATCCTGGGAGTCTCCAGACTTCAACCCACCAGAACTAGCAGCTCTGCTGGAACTACACCACTTGTATATATTAGCAGAGAGAAAATAAGATAATTTAAGTTCCATACTTACCACTGACAATTGTTTTGAGAAAATGTGAAACATGCACTTTGCTGTATGTGTTAGGCTATCATACAACTACATAAGAAATGCCATTATTTGCTTCTCAGCATATATGTATTTGCCACAGCCAGATCAACCAAAGCCTTTGTTCTGCTAACAGCAAGAGAAAACGAGTATGGAGAACACACAGGCATAAGACACTAACTCAACCAGATTAGTCTACCTGCTCTGCTTATATATACAAGCACACATTTCAAATCATAGGCCAAGAAACTTTATAGAGCAGTAAGAGGTGAGAATATAAAATCCACATACAGGTACTACAAAAGGAGACAGCTAGTAATGTTTCTAGAGAAGTGAAATTAAAAGTATTGAGCATGTGGCTTAACATCTAAGATATATTTCTAAAATAGGACTCACATAAGTCACCTTCCTGCTTTTAGGGACTATCAGGCAGACTTACTAGAAATGAGATTCTACCACCCAGGGCATCCCAACTTAGTGTTGCTACAAACCCCAAACTACGAATACTATATACATTACTGATTTTTCTGCCAGTGAACCTAAATGTAAGCTATCTGGGGCAAAGATTTTAACTAGCACAGGAGATAACAATCACACAGTTTTCTTCACATAATCACAGATTACTATTAGGTTACTCAACATCATGCTGAAATGAGCTTACAGTCTTTTACTTTTTACAAAGGTCTCAGCATCACTCTTGTCTGGCTGGCTAATTCAGATTTCAGTTTCACAATTGTCAATACATTCCCCACTCCCTAAACCAATCGTTAAATGTCAGATGTTTAAAAAGGTTATTTTGCTCCTTTGCTGTATGCCGAATAATTGAATCATCAGTTTCTCCCCCTTTCCCTAAGGACAAGGCAGACAACAAGCATAAACTCCCCTGAAGTAGCTTGCTTACTGTTCAGTTTTTCTAAAAGCACCTACTTTTATCTGTTTTAACATCTAATTTCTTTATCCATATCCTGCAAGCTGCAAGACACAAAGACACTGAAGTCTCATTTGATGTTTGGGAAGATACATACTAGGCAGATGAACAAGAGCTCCCTGAAATAGGAAAAATGTAAACCAGATATTTTTAAAATAGGTTGTTGTTTTTTTTTTTTTTTTGGGGGGGGGGGGGGAATTATCATGCACTATCCTGTAACTCAAACACTTTTGGAAGTAAAAGGTAAACATTTAAGCAAGAGTGGTCTGGTCCATGCTACCAACACTATAATGCAGCAGAGCTCAGGATGCCAATTGCTTTAGTGATTTTCACTAATCTTTATTTAAGCTGCTAAGAACTTTAATTACTTGTCCCACTGGAACAGTAAGTCTCCTCCTCAGATATATCTTAACTATGTAGGCAGGAAGTTTAATTTTAAAAGCAGCATGGCTGGACTGTGTGATACAGAACCACCCTGTAGCTAAATGTAAGCCAACTTCCAATATTCAAAATCATGGGCATAAAATCTGCTACAATCTGCCTGAACCAACAGGTGCTTTAAAGCTACAGTGTAGATTTACTCTTTAAGAGACGGAAGAAGCATTCCAGCCTCCTATCAAACACACATCCAACAATAAAAACATTAAGTACTAACAGCTGAGAGCCCGTAAATGACTGCCAAGACATTTATTTTATATCTTAACACTTGGAGGAATCATAACTAAATCATTAACAAAGAATACGTGCTGTAGAAAACAGTTCTTGATGGAGGTACAGACAATGCTCACATTTAAAAAGCAAGCAGAAATACCAAAACACTTTTTTGTTGTTGTTGATTCTACTCTCTGTGAATCTAAGCTCCTTTCATTTTGCTGCAAGCCAAACAGAGCTGCAGAAAGAAAAGAACTTTGCTCTTAGAACAGCAGTTTTCTTCAGCACAAATAAGAGCACAAGATCAGTCCAAGACAACCTGTATTTTGGTTACACAGAACAACAGCTTTATTTTCTTCAGAGCTTTTCACACCAGCTGTCTGCTGAACTCACTTGCAGCAAAGACAACTGTTTTGACTGGTTGACCAGTTAGGACAAAACCCAAGACTCAAAGCTCCTGACAAGTCCCACTGTAATTCATATAACTTCCATACAACTGGAGTGACAGTAGAAAGACTTCTGTATTCCAGTGTTTATTTGAAAGATTTCTTCATTGTACCTTTTGTTACTATTGTCACATTCCAAAATGAAACGCACCACTGAAGTTCTGTCAGTGCTTTTCAGTATATTTAGATACCCACCTTAGCTGGTACGTACACACTTCAACTTCCCTGACACCACTGAATACAGTGATAATGGAAGCATACATGCAGGCTGCAAGGTGTTCCTGAGTTCTGCTGCCTCCCTGAATACAGGCAGTAAGACCATACAGAGGCCACCAAAATTATTAGGGCCCTCACTGCTACAAACTGGGATTATGAAGAAAGAAAGGTATTTGTGTTGATACAGTCTCCACAGACTTAAGGGAAAATTCTGGAGGTTTTTTTAGGGTTGTTCAGACTTTTTTGTTTGTTTTTAATTGGAAATTCAGCATTTGATTGATAACCAGAAAAAAAAAAACCTGAATAAAACTCAACATTTGTTGAATTCTTAAAAGCCAGAAAAACAAGGAGGGGAAAGTGAAAACCATCACATCCACATCTTAGGCTGATAAGTTATTCAAAATTGTGTGATTTACCATAAAGACTGAAGACAAGGGATATGCTGCAGAGATGCTTTCACAGTGTAAAAAAATGCGCTTAACTAAAATTGTCTGGCAAGACTGTTATGAGCCAATTTCTCTCTTCTCAGTTGTCAGTATTGGATCAACGCAACCTATTATTGTGGTGAAAACAGACCTATTCTACTGTATTGCTACACAGCAGTAGGTCATAAAAATAACATCACTATAAAATCTAAGTCCCATAGAACTGATACAGAAAGTGTCAAAGTGAATTATGCATTCTTAAAAGCCTAGCATAAATCAAAGACTTTACTTACCTTAAGAAAATCAATTCTCTTTATGCTAATAAGCTGCACCAACTACTTACTGGTTTGTTATCTTAAGATAAAGATCTCCATTACTCCAAAATTTGCTGCACAAGCATGTGACAATGCAAACAGAAGGTATCAACAGCATTGCATAATTAGGTAATCTGATGCACACCAACAGCTGTGCTATCTGGGGGAAAGGTTCACTCATGAGAAATTCCATGACACATTTAACCTAGTTTCTGCGCAAACTTTGAAGGGTATGAACCTAGAGAGCTATTCCTATAAGGCATTATTACATTCACAATTGAACACATTTGATTTTTAAAAACCCTGTCTTTAACACACAATGTAAGGAGGGGGGTGAGGGTAAATACCAAATCACAATCTGATCCACATGGACAACAGCTCAGGGGAAGCAAGAATGAAGAGTAACTCTTGAGTCCTAAGTTACATCTCCCCTCCATTAAACAGGATAACCAACAGTAATCCTTTTCATATGTTTAAACAACCACAACATAAGATTGGCTGAATCTTTTTACCCCATAACTCTTAAAGATTGTGCCTGAATCCTGCTGGTTAGAACTTTCTTCTCTCTACCTGGCTCCTAGATTTACTCATGACTAATTTGCAGCAGTTTTATTCTTTTGCCAAAACTGTTCCAGCTTACACATCTCTTACAAGATATGTATTTTCTCAAATACAGGTACAGTATCCCCATTTATTTTTTTTTTACCAATAATTTGAATGGTGATATTAATACTCTGATATCTTAAGTCATACATATCTCAGATAAAATGCCTTAGGTTCAGATGCTTTTCTTCCTGGACACATACATGATGAAATTCTATTACTCCATTTCATTTGCATTGCTTGACACTTTGATGATCTAAGAACTTCCCATTTTAATTGGAAGAGGCGAGAGAACACCAAAAATAGTGAAGGGGTGAGGGGAGATCAAAACAAGAGACACACATAAAATGAGACAGTATTCTCACAGCTTGTTAGCTGCTTTTTATTAAAAAAGCTGATAACAGTTTACTTCTTTTTTCAATCACTCCTTCCTATTTTACACAGCTATTTTGAGCAATCCAAATAAATTGTAAAATGGAAGCATTTGTTTCCTTTGAACAAAAACAGAGTATGTATCTTAAAAAATTATTATATCTGCTTAGTAATGGAAGTTTCTTCAAGACTTACAAAGCTAGAGCTAAATAAATCATGCATATATATGAGGTGATGCCTTCCAGTTCATTTTCAGCAGCAAGGTCTTATGGAATGTCTGCCTCCTCATCAGAAAAGGAAAGAAAGAAACCAAAAAAATCCCCCACAAAAACAAACCCCAAACCCAACAAACCTGGAAGCACAGAGCTGTTTGTTAAACAAGTGTGACTATCACATGCAAGTACTCATATTATCACAAACTGAGTTCTGAAGATAGCACTAAGAGACTAGGTCAACACCTAGCCTGCACAGCTTCATTAGAAAACTCTGAAAAATAAAAACCCGATTTGCAAAGCTACAAGAAGCAATGATTAGCTACAGAGAATCTCATTCTTTAATCTAATAGCACCCAACACAATTGAAGTGATAGATTTAATTCTCCCATTCGTGTTGGAAATGCATTATCTAGTTGATAAATTGGATGTACAGTTTTAACTCATGGGATGTTGGACCACAACACACCAACTAGTTCAGTTTGCTATGACCAGTCCTATTCCTTCAGCAACCCTCACTTCCAACTACATCAAAAGCAGCTGGAGACTAACTTTAAGAATTCCTTCAGGTCACATGCTTCTTAGGATTAAAAAGACAGGGGGATACTCCAATGCCTTGGACAAAATTTCAGTAACTGATAACATTGTATTTATTCACCACATCAAACAGTAGCAAAATCAAAACCATCTTCCCACCTGTGGTCTTCACTAAAGCAGACTAGATAATCATAGCAATCCATATGTAACATCACCACATGTCAAAAAGCCTAGGTTTTCTTCCTCTTCTACCTGTTCTTAAGTGGTGCTACACAAGCATGCTACAGCCAAACATCACACTAACAACCTCCATATCGGCCAAAAGCCTTCTTTACCGTGAAGCTACAACTCTTAAGTGTTCAGAAATTACCCATGACAACTATAATTCGTAATAGCTGGAAACAGTCACACTACCTCAAAACGCACATTCTTTGACCCCTAACAACTACCACCTGATTCGGGGTGAGTTAAGATACTGATTGGAATTGACTCCAAAGCTTTACACTAATTTAAGAAAAGCAATAGCATTAAGATGCCCAGCTGGCTTCTTCTCTATGTCTGATGTAGAATAATGCTGTGAAGCACCAGTCTAGTTAACTGCTGCTCTGAAGTCTTTGTCCTCACTTGGCTACAGTGCTGTTTCAATAGGGATCAATGAAGGCACTCAACTGCTCTTTTTTTTTTTTCCTTCTGTTCAAAGATCACGTTTAAACTGAACAACATGACAGTTTAGGAGGCTTTTGAAATTTGCAGAGTTGACACTTTTATTATCTTCTGAAGCACTTCACAATGCAAGGCATCATAACAGGTATTTTTATGCATACATTATGTTGTGCTGCAGAAAGGTAATGCAGACCTTAGTCTCACAAAGGCTCTGCACTTGTAATTGGAACCAGAAAATTGAAATAAGCCTAATATCCCTGATAACTCACCTAGTTCAGCTAAGGAAAACACAAAGCAAAGACAAGCTTCTCAGCAAAATGCAAGTCAAAAAGAATATAAACTGGTCCTCAGATTCATTCTCACCGTACTCTAATCAGCAAAGCACACTGGTTTCACAGGGAATCTTACTTTCTCAGAGAGAAAACAGACCTAGGAATATAGATCTCTACCTCATGCTGGGAGAAAGTAA
Source organism: Melopsittacus undulatus (assembly GCF_012275295.1). NCBI lineage: Eukaryota > Metazoa > Chordata > Aves > Psittaciformes > Psittaculidae > Melopsittacus > Melopsittacus undulatus. The sequence goes on from NC_047530.1 coordinate 93,866,795, forward strand.
AAGCGGTCAAGAAAACATATAAGGATTTAAAGGAATAATTGTTGCAGAAAGATAGGCTTCATTTATTGAAATATTGGGAAATGCTAATTACCTCATTATCTTTTCCACAGCACAAAGCAAACCCCACAATCAATACTGAAGTCTTACATGCCATGTGGCAACTGCTTTTCATTTTGCAATGTATCCTTAAACACAGAACAAACATCTGCAAAGGCTGGGATTAAATACAAAAAACCAGTAAAACGGGACTGTGTAGTATTCACTGGAGATGGATAGAGAGGAGAAGTTAAATATAATTTAATTATTTTTTTAAGCTGGTGACAGTCTGCTATCATATTTTCCTGCAGGACTAATAACTGCAAATTAGGGTGCTTGTTTTTTTTTTAACGAAAAACAATCATATAAATTAAAAAGTACAATAGCAGCAAGAATTCATGCTTTTTATTTAGCAAAGAAAATGCCTACAAAGCACTTCCCTCATCTGCTGTTTTCACTAAAGCCTCATTTCATTAAAACCCCACAATGAAGACCTGGTAGTCACACATCTCGGGTAATACAGCCAGTCACTGATGCTCTTCACTCTGATGGGCTCTTTTACCCCTTCAAGATGGGGAGAAAATTCCAAACTCCAGATTCTTTTTTACTCAACTGATTCCATGAATCCTAAATGCCTTAAGCTTCGCTTCAAAGTATTTTTTACTGTTAGGAAGAGTTTGATATGCAAGTGCTGACACTTCCTAGCTACACCAAATCAAAATGTAAGTTAGTCCAAGTTCTGCAGTTTTTGTTGCTGAATGAAAGTGTGACACTGGACAAAGGCTAACCCAGTTTGTGACGGAGAATGATTTGGTCATCAACATGTTAAATTTGGTAAATTAACTTCCAACAGGTACACTACATGATTAATCAACACAGAGAACATTCTAAGGGAAACTGGTATGTGTAGCTCTGCAAAAAACATTTATAAAGCTGGACAAGGTACAGCTATTAAGTAGCCCTGTGAAAGCTGCAGCTCTCCAAGGCTGTTTCTAACTATTTTGCTCTGCTTATACACAAAAGTTTTTTAAGTATTCAGTTCAAAAGAAAGAAAGAAAGAGATTCAGACCAGCTGAATGCACACTACTTCCTACTGAGTAGAAACATCTTTAAGTTTTGGCAGTGGGTAGCTGTGATCCTGACTATTCCTGATTACCCTTTCAGAAAATGCTGAACTTTTAACAAAGAAGCAAACATTTGTTGGCTTTATTGGAAGGGCTAGTGAAGTGGGAGTGCAAAGAAATAGAGTGCTTTATCCATTGGATTGTTTTACTTGTAGAGCTTACCATCAAACTATTAAATGGCTCCATACCTACCAGAAGTTAGCTATGATCAAGAAAGTAAAAGATATAATTAATCAACAAACTTAATACAGTTAAGTACATTACAAATATGGATGCTTGAGACTCGCAGCCTGAAAAAACATGAAAGGCAATTCACTAACACCTCCCAAATCAACTAACCTAAAGCCACAGACGATGTTCAAAAGGAGCATATTACAGTTTTACCCTGTTGGCAATACACTGTCCTCTCCTCCCCGCTCTCTGTCAGAAAAACTTGCACTCCACTCCCAAGTTTTCTTTTCTCTTAATTCTAACAGCACGTGGGGAAGGCGAAGGAACACGAAGACCGCAGAGCCTTCCCACACCCAAGGCACAGCAGCGTTCATACCGACCCGGCCCGAGCATTCCTTACAGCACTGCTTGGGCACTATGAGCTTCATGGGCGCGTCCGGGAGGCGGCAGCGACCGGTAGGACCCTGGGCACCACCCGACGCGATGCTCTGCGCTAGCACGAAGCTGCTGCCGCCCGTCCGCTTTCGTGCCGGGCCGCCGCTCCCCGCCCGCCGCCGCCCCATTGGCGCAGGGCGGGCCCGGCCCACGCGGTAGCGGGGCCGTGCCCAGCAGCCGCCGCCGCATTGGACGGCATCAGGGAGCCTCGCTCCGCCCGCCTGGCCCGCGGAGAAGGGAGGAGAAATGCCTGCGGAGCGACAATCGGGTGGCAGCCAGCCCCGGCCGGGCAGCGCTCTGGGCGGAGAGAGGGGAGAGAGCCGCAGGACTCGCGGCCGCCTGACACCGAGCCGATACAGGGGCCAGCCAGGGCGGTCTGCGGCAGCGCCGCACGGAGGGGACCGGGCCGCCACTCTCGTCACTTACGCGGCCTGTGCCGGCGTCCTGAGTCCATCCTCCTGCGTAGCCTGCATTTCTTGGCCGGGGAGCCGTGGCTGAGCGGCGGTAGCTCCGGCCGCAACAGCAGCGTGTGCGGGGCCTCTCCGCAGCCGCCGTTGCTCAGGGGCTGGTTCGAGGGGTGGAAGCCGTTCTGCAGCAGCCCGCCGAGCGGCGAGCGGGAGGAGGCGGTGGGCGGTGGCGGTCCCGCCGGGGCGGCGGGCTGTGCGCGGAGCTGCTCTCCCATGGCGGCAGCCTCGCCCCTTTGTCTCCCAGCTCAGCTCCGGCTGGGCGCGGCAGAGCCTCTACTCATGCCGGCGCCCGTGCCCGCAACTCCGTGCACTGGGATGCAGCGCCAGGTCCCCCGCCAGCGGCGGCGCACGGCGCAGGCGTCCTGCCCGCAGCGCGCTGCAGAGGGGCGGCCACCGCCCTCCGTCGGGGACGCGGCGAACCCCCCCCCCCCCCACCTACCCGATCCCCCGGGTAACGTGCGTACTCTCGGCCGCCGCGCCGGCACCTGCGGGGCAACGCGCAGCCCAGGAGTGCGCCGGGGCGAATGGGAAGCTCGGGGTGGCCCCCGCTCGCACGGTGCGGGCTGGCACGGGCAGCGGTACGGCTGCAGTGCGCCTTCCCTCCCGCGGCCCTGCTCGGTGCGGCACACCGGGCAGGCCCGCCCCTGTCATTTTCCGTTCAAGGTGTCCATAGGGTCGCTCAGGTGACTCGGGTATCTACATTTCGGGCCTGTGACCCCAGGTGTGCCCTGTACCTCTCACACACCTACTCGGGCATCAGCTTCCACGTTTTTGTCTACATCATCACGTGTTTCGTGCACAGCCTAGAGGGACTACTGTGACCTTGAGAGTGTTTGACCTCATGCTATTTTAGTGCCTTCACTTTCCCTGCCCAGCACTGGCAATCCTGTGACTGTGATTTACTCTCTGCCCACCGGGCCCTCCAACTGTAAAAACACATTTTCTGAATGAAATGTGTTAAATATCATGTGGACATAAAACAGGGGTGAACCCTGCTGCAGTGTGTCATGTGTGTAGCTAAGACACTAACTGAATTTTCCCCTGCACATGAAGGTTATTCCTTATAGACATACTGCCAGTCATAGATGATTGTCCTTAAAGCAAAAACAGGTCACGTAATGGCTCCTCCCTACACCTAAAATTAGTACAGGACACAGGCCCTTCACTGTGAAACACCTACAGAGAATGAAGAGCTACTCTAATTGCCTCCAGAAAGGGATACTGTGTTAAAAAATAGCTTCATGAGATGTATCACAACATTATCTCCCCTTTTTGTCTGGGACCAAAACATTATGTTAAGATATCTAGGCTCAAGCCACAGGAAAACATGCACATGAAGTTGGGGAAATGAAGAAAGTGTTTGAGAACAACGAACAAGTAAAATTTTCTTCCTAAAAAACAGCTACCAATGTTCTAAGGTGATCAAAACACTTGAAGTTTTCCTCATATCCTAAAGCATAAACAACTGCTGTAATTGCCAACCCAAAACCAACTGCCCTGAAGAGGGCAGGAAGGAAAGCAGGCTACATACATTTACTGCTAGAACTGTAGTGCTTCCAAAACTGAAATTCTTTCAAGACCCCCTAACTTACTGAATTATGTTTAACCTAAAAACCAGAAGGCTGCTGCATGGATTTGCAGGGACCTTCACAACACTTGTTGGTAGTTCTATGCAGCTGGCTGCTTTATGAAATTCCCGTTAATTCATACCTCTCTCAGCATGAGGAAACCTTACTGCTATTGTCCCCAAGTGGCAATGGTTGTCCCTCATTCCAATCCTGACACAGAAACTGCACACCCAACCAGCCCAATGTAGAACAGGATCAGTCCTATGAACCTGGTTTTCTCTGCAGTTGCAGCATAACTGGGAGCAGACACATCAGCAGTTAGGGTATCTCAGCTTAAGGGTGGCGACTTTTTACCTGACTCCGACTGCATGCTTACATTACCTTGTGGCAGGATAGCCATCCTTCCACTGACTCTCCAATGGAATGCTGTTGTTTCAAGTACTGTTCCAAATTTTAGGCACTAAACTTCTGTAATAACTAACAGTATTAAATTAAAACATCAAGTTTTAGTCTAGAAAATTAAAGACTTGAAGGGATTATTAAATTCTGAAACAGGTAACGGCAAAGGAAATATATCACAGTTGCTGAGAAACCAGAAAGGATTTCTAACCAATAACTGCAGTAAGGGAAATTCACTTTAGACTTCAGGTGGACATTTCCTAGGATGAAGACAGACAAGCATCAGGCTGCACTGTCAGACTCAGTTGTCAATTGCTGCAAGTTTTTAGTAACAGTTAAGTATCTGTGAGGAACAGTCTCAGAGCTGATTCTGACTTAGAGCAAGAACAAGGCATGGCCTGGACATCTTTCTGAAGTTCTTTCCAATATTTTATTTCTAATTAAATATTTCCCTAATATTTCACTGTAAATACTGCACAATTATGCCGAGGGTAGAAGTGGATTAGACTGTGCTGAACAGAAGAGGTAGGTCAGGAAAATACTGTTGGGATATGATCCAAATCACTGACAAGTCAGAGGCAGTGTAGACCAATAGCATATAACAACAACAAATGTCATCTCAAATAATGCTGGAGAAAATATAAAAATGGAGAAATATTAAAGACTGTCCAAGTCAATTGACAGGGTTTATATCGAGGGACAGATTCACTTCTACGTGTGCAAGTTTCCCTGATTTTGTAAGCTGTCCAGCAGAAATGGATGAAAGCACTTTCCAAAGTTTAATTGTTTAGAGGTTTAGTTTCAAGCTAGTATGCTGCTTTATCAAACCTATTTCAGACTTTTGTATTGGTGAATCTCACATGAGCTGATTTCTACACTGCAAAATACCACCTTTTTCATATTATTTTTGTTTACACTTGTTTAATTTTGGAATGAGCTGTTCAAAAAGTTTAACATACCTTCTTTAGTTTTGGTTTTGGAATTCTCCAGCTATTCTACAATGTAAACTTAGACAAAGGGAATAAAATTAGAGTATGTATGATGTATTATGTGATCACCTGTAAGCATTTAAAATGAAATCTCATGTCCTCCAGTGCATATAGCATGGTTTATCTTGGGCACCAGCAGACTACAGTGCAATCATTTGGCATTCAGGGAAAAAGACCTGAGCCTTTTGCATTAATCAAGTTGAAACTGGGAGCGGATGAACCATTTATCCTGTTCTGCATCAGCAGTGAGCCACAGGTAGAAAATCTGTGAGCCACAGGTGGAAATCTGGTAGCAGCAGATTTCACAACCTCATTGCCTGATACAGTGATGCAGACAGCCTGTGCTCTTCTAATATTCAGCACAGGGGCTAAACTGGTGAGCTGATGGTCTTGCGTTATACTCAGTATTTCAAAATCTGGATTGTCTTAAAAAACACGATGCAGGTGAAGTATGACAGAAATGATAATGTCATCTCCTTAAAACAGGACAAAAAGTAGAAATAGACAGCCCTGCTACTCCCACAGTTGAGCAGCTGGCTCAAGACCTTCTGACTGCTGTTTTTTTTTTAATCCATACTATTTATGAGACAATGCATCACAGCACAGCTGGCTGAAAGCAGGTAGTTTTTAATGGGTATTGTACTCTCTTGCCTTCACACCACACATATACACACCCAGTATGGTACTGTCTACTCTACCTCCCTTTATATTAATTTCTGTTTATTTTATATATATTTAAGTTGTTGCAAATCAAGACTAGGTAGAATATAAATCAGTGAAGTAATGGTACGTATTACAGGTTCAGTTTCTAACACTTTGGTGCAACCAAACTCAACTTTTCCTCTTTTACTCTAAGTTTCTAAACAAACCCTATGAGTCAGTTCAGTTTTCAATCTTAGTTGCAAGACAACAATCCAGGTAGAGATGCAGTACTGACAAAATCAAGGATGCTTCTAGTTCTTTCAATATTAATTTACTCAATATTTCTGTCTTCCTTTGTGAACAGGATATACTTCACTTAAAACAGAAATCTGGGAAAAGGACTACAAACATAGCATATTGAAGAATCCAGGACACGAACAGACTCAGAACAGTGAACAAGTCTGCTGTACTGACTCACTGCACATCGCACATTTGCAGGGCAAACACTTCATGGATTATTCGATACCTGCCTACACTTCAGACACCAAGCTTTCTATTACCTCTATTTATTTCTTTAGAAAACACAGAGAGCCAGGCCGCAATTTTCTATGAGTCAGCTTCAACAAAATAACAATTACCTTGTGATAAAGATACTATGCCACAGGATCAAAAGTGCTGTGCACCAGCCCTTACTGTTTCAAAACCAGTGGCACTGGAAAATAAAACCAAACCAACCCAAAACAAAACATCCCACCCTTTCAGGTATGTTATAATCAGGCAACCTGGCCTGAAACTTTTAGGAACATATCATAGAATAATTAGGGTTGGAATGGACCTTAAGATCATCTAGTTCCAACCTCCCTGCCATGGGCAGGGACACCTCACACTAAAGCATGTCACCCAAGGCTCTGTCCAACCTGGCCTTGGACACTGCCAGGGATGGGGCATTCACAAATTCCCTGGGCAACCCATTCCAGTGCCTCACCACCCTTACAGTAAAGAACTCTGAGGATTAGCTCTTCCTCCCTCATTCTGTGGGGCTCACATATTCCCGGTCTGAGGACAAGCTAAAAAAAAAAAAAAGCATAAAACAGGTGCAGTCCACATGTATGTCCATCACCCGAGAACCAAACAGATATTACAGAGCACCAGCAGTGTTACCCTAATTCAAAGACAGCCAGCTACAAAGCTTTGGTCACATTTTAGAGAGATGTTGTAATGAGGAGCATCTACACATCTCAAATTACATAAACTGTATTACGCAATGCAAAAGTGTAATGAAACAGACTTCTGGCACAGCTGCCTGCAGACTTATGTTCAAGGGGTTGCTGGCACTCAGCCATTCCTGTTTTTATTTCCATTCAGGTTACTTCTATGGTTATCCTGTTTCTATATTATAGGACAATCACACTAGATCTTATTCAAATTTTTCCCTTTAAAAATAAAGCAAATACTGTATGGCTTAATAAACTAACATAAAAATTTTAAGAACTTTCCTTGCAAAAAGTAATATCCTGTTGATTTGATTTAGGTATATTCACTTTTACACATATTAAAAAGAAAGTGCCAACTCCAGAAGTCCAGTATTTTTTCCCAATTTCTTTTCAGAACTGGGAAAAACCCCACACTTTTTTGGTCTCTGCAGGTCTCTTTGGTAGACACACATTTAAAATATACTTTAATGCTCTTTTCCCCTTAATTTAAATTGCACGGCTAGAAGATCAACAGTCAAACATACGTATATAATAACAAATTATAGATGTATAAATCAAATGGGACAAAACAGCTCTAAAACTGTGTAGAATTCTTATCTGGAAAATGCAATGACAGAGTATTTAAAAAATGACCCAAAGGGCTCTAGTATTGTCAGTGTGATCACAGGAAAATTCAGCCGTGCTATGACAACAGCTAGCTAGCATGAGAATTCTGCTTTCCCTGAACACTAACACATCTGAGAGAGGGGGCCTGGCTGCAGATGACAGAGAAAGTGAAGGGCGTAAATATAGTCATACACCTAAATCTTTACCAGATGGAAGCCAAGAAAGATTATATTGAGACCATCAGTTCCTTCCCTCCCCACCCACCTCCTCGTGCAGTTATGCTTTCTGTGACACTTAAACAAAACCTGTTGATTTAATGAAGTAACGTCCTGCTCCCCTGTAAACAGTTGAGGCTACTCCTCTTCACTTTCATCAAGGGAGTAAAAGATAAAGAAAGACAATCTGCCAAAGTAGGAACTTAGCTTTGGCAGTCTGAATGGCCTTCAAGAGGAATATTCTTTCACTTCATTGCTGACAAATGGGGCATAGACAGATCTCTTGGTGCAAAGGCCAAGCTGAGTGTCCAGGCAAGGCAGTAAGAATGCTATCTGGATAAAGTTGTCTGGGCTAGGACATGACTTGTATATCTACACAATATATACAGGACTAGGGAATAACAGTCAGAAGAGAATGTAAGTGTAGTCTGGACTTACCAGCCTGCCAGTCCCTGTGGCCGGATTTTGCAGTGGCCCAAGCGGTTTCTGCAGTTATCCTTGGGCAGTTCTGAGATGAGGTTAGAGACTGCGGTTGCTGTCTTTCATCCCAACTGAAAAAAAGCACACAGCAGTCACAAAACAGTGAGAATATTTTCCTTCTAAATATTTCCCTGCTAGTACTTTTGTTTCTCTGTGTCCAACTAGACAATTACAAAAAAAATTGCAGGTGCATTTACTCTCCACAACTTTAAATGAACCCTGGCAGAGCTGTTGGTGCCCTTCTTTTATAGGGGACAAAAGCCTTCAGTTCCTTCAGTTCAGTTTTAAATCTAGTCCTTAATTATTGCTTAGGAGTACAAGCCAGTGAAGATAAAGTAGGTGTTGGAGGTGAATCATCTTTTTTTTCAGCCCAGTTTCTATTCTAAAGTGATTTTGTGAAAAAGAAAAGGCCAGGTAATGGATTTAAACTATCAGGTATGTAAAAAACCTAATTTTTCAATTATAGTCAATTAACCCTATCCACTGTATCTTGTACCTAAGTATTTGGCTGGGTGCATTGCTGCTTATCTTTATCAAACTTAAACATACAAAATGTAATTGGAAAACATTAAAGTTCACAACCCACAGACAAGTGGCAACAAGTGGCAGAGTATTTGGTAGAGAAAACAATGGCCTTTGCTCCTGACTGCTCTCCCATAGACAATGACCCTCATGTACATTTACATACTGGTTTTGCTTGGCTGTCTTCACTTTTTTCAACTTGGCTTTTTATATGGTCTTACATAATGCCAAACAGGAGGGAAGTGACAGTTTCAAAACCAGCACTTTGAAAGACAATGACAGAAAGGCTGACAATTACAAAATAATCTCTTCGTTATTCATCACTGCTACATCTGAAGAGGAGAAACAGGTTCTCCTATCAATACTCAGCTGTATGGTGATTTTTCACTTGCCTTGGTCTGTATTCCCAGATTTTACATGCTGACATGAAATCTTCATGGATATTAATGATTACGAACCAGGTAACAACAGGGAACCAGACTTTCTACATTTGTAATGGGAAGGGATAAAAAAAAATTTCTGTATGAACTGTTTTAGCTAAACATGCCACGAGGATGATCAAGGAACTGGAGCACCTCCCATATGAAGACAGGCTGAGAAAGTTGGGGCTGTTCAGCCTGGAGAAGAGAAGGCTGCGTGGAGACCTCATAGCAGCCTTCCAGTATCTGAAGGGGGCCTACAGGGATGCAGGGGAGGGACTATTCATTAGGGACTGTAGTGACAGGACAAGGGGTAATGGGTTGAAACTTAAACAGCAGAGGTTTAGACTGGATATAAGGAAGAAATTCTTTACTGTGAGGGTGGTGAGGTACTGGAATGGGTTGCCCAGGGAGGTTGTGAATGCTCCATCCCTGGCAGTGTTCAAGACCAGGTTGGATGAAGCCTTGGGTGACATGGTTTAGTGTGAGGTGTCCCTGCCCATGGCAGGGGGGTTGGAACTAGATGATCTTGAGGTCCTTTCCAATCCTAACTATTCTATGATTCTATGTATCTCCAAAGCAGACAAACCTGGCTTATTCCTCTAGTGCAGAAGGAAACAGTTTCCGTCAGAGGGTAGAGAGGACACAGAACTTCTATGTCCCTTCTTCCAAACTAGTCCACAGATGGGAATCAGTGTAAAACAGAAACAGACCACACCTTTGGTATTCCTCCTCAACCACTTTCAGTAACCAGGGAATGTATGTCTGAATGAGCATTTAAGCATAGGGTTAAGTCTAACCACCACAACTAATCTGGAGTTAAAATTTTAAAACTTGAATAATATGACTTTGCTTTCAAATAGATAAGCCAAAGATTTGTTTAGGTTTTTGATGCTGAGAAGAACATTTAATATGTCCTTGTGATACTAAGCTGAAACCACAGACAACTCAAATGCTAATCTTACTTTTAAAAGTATCTTTTTTCTCCATGTTTGCAAAGAATGAGAGACTTATGTGGGAAGGGGCTGTGCCATAAATGACAAATTTGTTCCTAAAGGCTTCAACTACCTAGTAACAAAGAAGGTAAACAAATTATACTAACTTGGGTTGGTTTGCCACAGTTACATTCTCTGATATTTCTGGGACTAGTGACCTTCCAGAGTAAATACTACAGGGAATAGTCTGTTCTTTGCAATGCATTTAGTTACATTCAAGAGGCCAGTTTAGAGATTTCAGATCTTCACAAGGTCAATACAAACTATTACACACAAACCAAAAGAAAAACAGAACTGAAATAATAAACTTCTGTTTTCTCATTACAGACATTGAAGAAAAAAAAACAAAGCTAAAGAAAACCAATAGGAAGTAAGTTCCAGGGTCTCTCCTGCATAGAAAGAAACTTGCATTTCACTGCAGGAATCTTAGTGTCACTAAAATACTTGTTTTCTTGTAATAAAATGTAACTAAAACAAAACCACAGTTGGTCTAATGGGAATTTAAGATGCAAAGAAACCACCTGGGTCACAAAACAAGTTCCTTGAATCAATGATTAACCTGGAAGAATTTAAAAACCATATATGCCAAGTATCATGGAGCACAAAATTTTGTATTATTTTGTAACATATGACTGGACACCTCAGGATCAAAACATTATTTTGACACTCACATATAAAGTCCTAACTATCCACATTTATTGTTGTTTTTAACCCAGAATGGCAAATCAGATTCCTTGGTCTCATGAACAGTGCTAACCTGATTTGTTGTATTTGTCCTTGATTTTGACATGTAAGTCAGATAAAGGAGCTACAGTTACTTTTGGTGCCAGTAATTTCACATATGGGAAGAGAAACCAAAAGCATTGTGCATCTCCTATAAAACAGGAGACAAAGTTACCTTTTTTGTTTACAAAACTTCTGTTTATCCACTAGGAAAAGAACTGATATGGCTAAGACATGGACTTCTCATACTTTTTGCCTGACTGCTCTAGAAGTAGCAAGAACCAATTTATTTGCTTTTCCTCCACTTATGAAATTTACTTAAAATATCAAAGGAGACATGTATCATATCTTCATTCCACTTCCTCTTAGAAAAAAGGAAAATTAAAGAGGAAAAAGAAAAGCACACAAGCCAGAAAGGGAGGTACAGCTACTCCATCATATGCAGATACGAGGAAAACGCTGCCACAGTAGTTAGGAGGCATGCAAATAGGAGAATCCCCACATGATCTAGTCTCCATTCACAGGCACAACTGTAACCTAGTATAAACTAGAATTGATATGTCTGACATAAAATCCTAACCCAAGAAAAGTTGTCTGATTTATGACCTCCTTACTATTGCCAGTTTCCATACCTTACCCTCCCAGAACACATAAACAATACATACATAAACCAGGTCATTTTTAGAGCAGATTAATTCCCACATTCTGAGGCAAACAGCAGTGGATTGACACAACATGACTGTTTCCATTGCATTAATAAAGACTGCATAATCAGTGAAAACACTAAAAAAATAAAGAACCCTTTCCTGCAGAGAGAAATCAGGCTCGAACCTCAGTTTCAGTGAACTAGAAAGCCTGTGGTTAAAAAAAAAAGCAAAAAAAAGAATCCAAACCACTACTTCTCCCCTATTCACCAACTAAGTTTAAGTTTGATTATAAGCAGGTTGATTTCAGTCACAGCACAGACTGGCATGAGGAAAAAGGAAGAAGATATAAAGTAGTTCTGAACTTAAATACTTTGCACTTCTCTGTAGCCACAGATCTTCAGACATTTTGCAAACTGTGAATCACTGCTCTTCTAACCTCCCATCTAAAGAAACAAAAGCAACAATGCTAAACCAAAAAGTAATGAGCCAGCTGAGAAAGGACTTGCAGACAGGTCTCATCTCCAAAATGAAATCCATATTTGGATCAGTTTGACCCAAAATGGTAATTACAATACCCATGCCTCATAGCTGGAAAATTTAGTTGCAGTATTCCAGTCATTTTCAGATTTTTAACTCATTTGTCTAGGGAGGGTGAGTCCTGAAATGGAAATCTGAGATTTCTGTTAGAAAAAAATCAGAATATCTTGATTTTCTTAAAAAGAATTCCTGTTTTTCTCAGCCAGTCATAGACCCAAGAAACAGCTTTAGATCCCCAGAAGTTGTATTCTCAACAAAATCAGCTATTAATCTAGCAATTAGCAGTCAAACTTACATTTCACCAGATAGAATATGCTGTCTTCCATTTGATGTGTCAGGGCCCTGGAAAGACTCCTCCTTCATGCTGCTTATTATAATCAGGATCCATTTAGGTTTAAGCAAACAAACAAACAAACAAACCCCTTGCCTGCAGTTTCAGCAAATTAACTCATCAGTATTAGCTTCCTTTGCTGAAGCTCCCTGAGCCTCTTAGAAACGTACATTTTCATTTCACTGTCATTTGGTGTTCTGCTTGTAAAATTCAGTGAAAAGCTATTTATCTTTGTAGGTACATCCACATAAGTTGTGTCATTTGGCTGTTACCACTGTGATCAAGGTTCTAGGCACACAGGTTACTGACCTTAAAACACGATGTTTGAAGACCTTGTCTGACATAATTTGTGACTTAAACTATGACAGTGTTATTCTCTATGTCAACAGTAGTTTCATCTGTTGTCTACTATATTTACAGCTGAACAAAATAAAGATAATAGAAACTACTATTCAATGCAGTTTTCCTAAGACATTCTCCTGTCACAGTACTGGAATTAATTTCAGCTATACTAGTAAGTAGCCTACTTTTTAAGGATAAGGATATTGAGGTATGTGCAATGAAAAATGAATAATTTCTAATGTTACTTCAACTCCCAATTTAAGAACCATATTTAAGAAACACGAACATCTCACTAAAATGTGCCAGACTTTCCTTACTTCAACTGAAAATCATTCAGAACTATTACAATAAAATTGTGTTCCATATTTTCATTGCATGATGAATGTTCAACATGGAAGTAATATCTGATTTCCTCAGGGAAGAGTGTATGTCTAGCTAAATGAAACTATATTCCCAGCAACCAGTGACACTGAACTTTGATGTGAGTTAATGATACAGAGGAAGCAACAAGGCAAACTGGAGGTGAAAGGGGAAGATGAGGAACAAACTTGCCTGGTAAGAGGCTACAAATCCCGAGTTTGTGGTCTGGGTTCTCTTCCCATCATAGGTAGGCATTGGCACTAGTTGTGGTTTCATCAGATCAACCCTACATTTTGATACTACCTTGCAAACTGCAGCCAAGGAGGAGGGGGAAGGGCATGGAGAGAAACAGAAACACAACAGAGAGAGAGGGTAGAAGCCAACAGTACTATATCCACCCCAAGTAAAGATGGCACAGATGTTCATATCATCCCCCTATCAATGTTCTCAACAGTATACATCAAACAATTTACTAAGAATTCTGAGATGGAAAGTTTATTCATACGATGTTCCTGTGATGAGGCTTTAGTAAATCACAGTTCCTGGATGGAAAGAAATACATACCACATTAATTTTTCCTTGTCTAAGTTCACTGCGGAGATTCCTGGTCACCATGGCTGCTTTAGATGCCCAATACCTAGCTACACCATCCACCTAAAACTGGAACAAAAGAGTCATAAAAAAAATTGGCATGTATAACACATCCTCAAGAAGAACTCAGGAGTAATTTGCAGGGTATAGCAACATTTGTTACACATAAAACGAAGCCTCATGTTTATGTGTAACAGCAATAGCCATCTGATTAAAACAATAATAAAACTATAGCATCTACTTTTGAGTCATTTATCTTGGATAATTAATTTGCCAAGAGCATGAGTCACTCAGAAATGAGTTAGGGAATGACTCATTTTAATTTTTATTAACATTATCCTTAAAATGAAGGGATTCCTTCCCTACCCTTAAATTGTTGCACATTTTAGTTATTTTCACAATGCCAGAATCTGCTTTATTTAGACTAGCTGGATTAATTGTTGGAATAATTATCTTCTTTTTATTATGCCATTCACCCAGAGATCTTATGGTGTTTTATAAATATGTGTGTATTCTTTAGAGCACCACCAACACCACACAAAAGCACCTGACTAGAACTGCAGTTAGAACCTATTATCTGTTGAAACAGCAAAGGGAAATTCAGATGCACAAAACTGAATTACAAACAATGGACTTTTGCTGTTTACATCTCAGTTTTTGCACAGTAGGGTTTATTTTGACTACAGAAGGTCAGATCAGACAGTCCTTGGTAACTCCTCACTTTGGTGGAAACCTTCCTATTTCTTTGGATATCAGCTGTGAGCAAACTCTCCTTAAGTAAGCCTGGCCTGTTTCACAACCTGCTTTTCCTTGGCTGCAGCATGTTGTGACATCAGGCAAGGCAGCATAAAATTGAGAACCGTATGTGGAACTATGTTTGGAAATACTCTAACTCTGCAAGTCTGGATATGCCCAAAGGCTGCAGTTCATTCAGCTGCCTGCAATTTAATTCCTTGCTGAAGAATTGCCAAAGGTGCAACTTCACAAGCAATTTAGACAATCTAAGACTGCCTAACAGAAGAGAGGCAGCCCTGCCTTTCTGTCCCACCAGCATTTCTGCCTGTTCTTCTGCTGTTCCAGCACCTGTTTGGCCACATAGGTCTACTTGCTTATTTGGCTGAAACTATTGGTATAAAATGTGATTAAAAAATTAGCTGCTCATTAATTCACTCTTTAGAAGCAACCGAGACTTCACGAGTTTTCATTATCTTTCATCTGTTGCTCCACTTTCAAGGAAGAAGACTGTGTTTCTCTTCAAGGACTGCAAAGAGCAGTGTCGTCTTGACTGCATGGCACAAATACAGGCTCTTCTTTTCAGGAGTATGACTTCATTCTGTGCAGGGCAAATGTCTAGTGTGTATTAAGCTCTCTGCCTTTTGTTTTTCCTGTAGGTTGGGCAATACCAAGACTGAAATACCAATAAAATACAAGCTTAAAAAAAGAAAGATGTTAATTCCTTGCTCTTTTGTCATTCTGTGGGATAACTGTGTTACCCAATGTTAGACATTAATTTTGATAGCTAAACTAATAGGCTAGTGAAGAAAGCTAAGGCTTCATTCCTGACTTCCTCCAGAGGGTAGTTCAATTACAGTTCTGTTGCTTACCTGTACCATGTAGCATAACTGCCCTTCCAGAACAAAAATTTAACTTAGGCCTTAAACTATTCTGAGCATTTCTCACCACTGGCTCTACAGGAAGCCTAAGGTAAAAAAACCTGACGGTCAGTGATATGACTGTCCCACTTCAATTGCATCCTCACATGAGTTCAAGAAGCTCCAAGTGTCCAAAGCCATGATGACATTTCAAGGAATGGTACATAATGTCAGCAAACAGCACTAGTACCTGAGGTCAAGGCAGACAGTTGACACTTGCCAAGAACAAAAGATCAGTCTTGGGTGTCAGAGCCAGAAAGATGAGTAATACTACACTGAAATACTGTAATGGCTGCACTGTAATGTATCCTGCTTCTTGGATTCAGCCCATGCTACGTGAGCAGCAAGCTTCTTCCTCTTGAACTACATCTTTTTCAGGTACCTTGTATTTCTGGGACACAGAACTGTCCAGTCTTCCGGCTTCTACACAGAACTTATGTCTGTGTATCTATATACATGTACACACATACACACACAACCCCCTTCAGTGGAAATCCATCAGTTTCTTCAGCTATTAGCTATATATCTTATACCTATTAGATAGATCCTAGTATCTTGTCCAGTTTTCCTATTTCAGACTTTCTAGATACTTACTGACTTAATGTTCCAATTTATTTATCTTGTTTTAATAAGATGACACAACAAACGTTGAGAATGCAATGATCAACAGAATGTCTTGGTAAAATTTTCTGGAGCTGTTCTGAGGGGTCTGGGACCATAAGACAACTATTTACAACCCATATTTTACGCAACACTACAAAAGAAGAAACAATGTTCTCAAAACAAAGTAATTGTTAAGAATTAAAGCTTGAATTTCTTATGCCATGGAGAATTTCCATAAGCAGCCTGGAACTGAAATAAAACTGAAACACATGTTTCATTTTAGGAAAGTCTACCCTGAGATTTTACTTTTAAATCATGGTTACCCATCTTGGTATTTATATAGCTCTGTGGATGATTGAAAAGGAATCAGCAACACATGGAGAGAAATAAAGTTTTACTAATAAGATCTGGAATACACCCCCAGCCCTTAACCTAGAGGTTATAAGCTAACATGGCCTGCAAAGAAAATAATCAACATCCTGTATGGCAAAGTGGCAATAGGTCTAGGCCTAGAGTTGGAGCTAAAAAGACATTATGCAAATATTTGCAGAAATTAAGCACTGATCTAGGAAACAAAACAAAATTTGGATACAAACTTCCAACACCCCTCATGAAATATAAGCAACATAAAAAAAAATTCTGAAGTAGTCAATGTTTCTGGACTGAATGTATCCTTCTGTATCAACAATACCTCTCCATTTTTATGTCCAAAGGATACGAACACTTGAAATACACAGGAAAACTGGGATGTAAGACTCTGGCTATGTGTAATCAGTGACAAAACTCATACTAACTTACCTAAATATGGGATTCAATTTAGTATTCCAGCTGTAGAGCCATTTCTAACAGTATATCCTGAGACATCAGTATAATGTTGACTAGGAGGGAAGAATATTTTACAGACCTAGTCAATACCAACCAGCAGTCTTCCTGCTTGTGGATTTTCTGTTAAGGTTTCCAGTTATGTGATTATCAGCAGATCAAAAATGCCTGGTTTACATGATTTAGCATGATCACAAACCAAAGTAAGAGTACTGGGTCTGGTTATAATGGAATTAACTTTCTGGGGCACACCATAAATGCTCCAGAAACCATATTTAGCAATCAGTTGTATGTAAAAGTCATCTGTGCAGAGTGGTTTTAAGAAAATAAGACAGCATACAATTTAAAAGAAATCATCTATTCTCATATAAATATGCTTTCACAAAAGAATTCTTTGACTGTATATTTTTAAACAATAGTTATACTATTCACAACACGTATCTTAAACACCTGATAACTAACTACATTATTTGCTGCATGACTACGAATCAGACAGATAGCTGATATATTTATAAGACAAATGCTTGTGTCACAACCTGAAAACAGTTTTTACCATTTTCTCCAACAGAGGCCACTTTTGCTGTTACGTTGACTAACATGATATTGTGTTGTTTAGCCTGATCAGCCGACTCATGTCTATGCTTCAGCATCTTTCAGCAACAAAAAAACAAAATACTTAGCTGTCACTAGTAGTCTTATAGCACTGGTTGCCAGAGTTGCAGAAAGACCCTAGAAAAGGCTGAAAAAAAGAAGTAATTTTTTTTTCCCTCCAGTTAGTAAAGCTTCAGTTTACTTTGGAATAAAACACACAAAATCATATATATATATGTATATATATATATATATATACTCACATACCCAAAATATTTCTCAATTATTATTAATCTTGAGAGTCCAATGAGTTTTACTCCAAATTGACAGTTCAAATGAGTAGGGTGTATCACAGAAACATTTAAGAAACATATTTGATCATTATTTATTCATTAAAAAACCCTGAGGTTAAGAATCCCACTATATTAGGAAAACATGAGTACAGCTGCTGTAATGAAAGCCCTTAGTGATTCTTGAAAAGTTTCCTGCTCATAATAACAAAAGATTTAAATATGGGTGGGTGGAAAATATACAACATTAATACTGAAAAAAATCCCTAACTGCATTACTAATTCCTTGGAATATCGAAGTCATTTACTTGCTTCAGTCACCAGAGCCAGTGTAGAACACTAAGACACATTGTTACACATGCTTATTAAAGAGCTGTTCAAGTTAAAATAATCTGATAACTCAAAAACTCATACACTTAGTAAGCATAATGATTCAAGACACATGATTATAGGTATGTTCTAAACCTGTTGACGAGAGGTAGAAGGTTCTGATTTCAAAATGCTAGATCTCATTTTCAAAACGGTTATTTATACTACTGCATTACAGAGAGTAACTGATTTTGAAAATTTTTTGTTTAATTCCAAGATTAAAAGCTTGGTTACAGGTGAAATGTTCTCTTTAGCACATCAGAGAATTATGCAATAAGTAAAAGAGGGACAGAACAAATAACCAGAAGGTTGAAGGAGAATCCAGACGGAACAGCAATAGCTTTGTCTCATTTGTACTCTCTTCAAAGACTAAGCCTTGAGTTATGCAAACTGAACAAAATACAAGTCAGTAAATTTATTTCAGATCTTCCCTGCCTAAGACAACATAGTTCCTGCTCAGTACTATATTATATGAGCGATACTATGCTTGCCATGCACAGGTTTTCAAATAAAAACAGTATGCTGGGCACATAAAGCACATTTTCATTACACAAAACACTGGCAAGGGACCAGGAGGCCTCACAACATCTATAAGAAGCACACATGTGGCAATACCTAAACAAGCCTTCTTAACACAACCACATCTCCAGCTGTGAGCTCCCTGTTTCTTCTCTCAGGGAATGACTTTTTAAACAACCATAACCTTACTTTTTGAAGCAACCAGCCCTTGTCCTGGGAAGCAACCAGAGGCCAGGAATCAAGCCCCAGGTCCAGCATCAGACACTCAGGCTTGTCTCCAGCTTGCTCATCAGCAATCCCCTCCTTCCTCCCCAGGCTCCTACCTGCATATCCCACACTGGATTGTGCTCCTCAAGCCAGTGGGTCTACGATTCCTCATCAAACCTTTTTGTCAGTGGGTCTATGATTCATTTTTCAAACAGTATTTTGTGCTCCCAGATGGCCTCACACCCATCCACAAGCTCCTTCCTGTAAAGATCTCCTCCCAGAGAAACCCCACACTTACTTAACCAAATCAGACACAAAACAGCTGCAGCATTTGTGGCTGGCAGAAAATCCCTGCCCCCCTACTGGGGAAAGCTGCCCTTCACCACCCAAACCCACTGCCATCATTTGCACCGGGGGCAAAATCTCACAAGGCAGGGAACACCTGCAGAAGCACTCGGTTCCCCTAGGCTAGACTGGGAGTCTTCTGCTGGGGGTTGGCCTGAGAACCCACCAGGGTCAGGGTGGTGGAGGGCAAGCTGTGGTCTCAGTCCCAGCCAAGGAGGCTTCCCCAGTGAAGTGTACTGAGCAGGGCTGGACACTACTGCAAGCCTCACACTCAGGGCCACACCACCTCATCTGTAATCAATACGATGTGTGTTTGTATCTGTTTGAAGCAACAAACGCTGTGCTATTCAACTTGCACAGGATGGCAACGTGAACATTTGTTTGCTTTCAGATGGACTGCCACTGTGCACATGGTTCAAGGGAAAGCTTGAACATATGCAACACTAAAGCAGGCTAAGTTAGACTGACAAAGCCAAGATATTTTTCTTGCTGTTTCAGATAATGTAACACCAACTTTTACAGAAAACCAAAAGAATTATGTTTTAGGAGGCATAAGCAGGAAACAAACAAATAGGTAAAGATTCAAAAGTGAACCACAGAAAACCAATATTGAACTGGGAAATGTGGGACTGAGAAGTAGCTCCTTGCTTAGAACAGATGATAAAGGAAAACATGTCTGTATTACCAAAGAAAAATAAGCAAACAGCCTACAAAGTCATGAGTTCATAAGATCAGTTGTTTATGCATCAGAAATAATTGCACATGAAAGCAACCGATAGGAGCGGGACAGTGAGGGTACCACCATATATGCTCAAATTAAAGGAAGTGTGAAATGCATTCACAGAACTGCAAGCAACAAGATAAATGACAAGCATTGCCCTGAAAGACAGAGGTGAAAATATGCTGATGTGGCAGACTCCTAAGAAGATAACACAACACACCATTGTCTTCCAAGACACCTCTGGGACAAGGAACAGGAGTTTTCTTGACAGTCAGCTGCAAATCCTGCAGAAAGACTTTGCAAAGATGATGGGAAGGCAGCACAGCCAGATCATGGAGAAGAACAGCAGAAACAGGAGGGCTGAGGATAAACTAAAGTACTTTGTTAATTCCCTGGGGAAGGTGAGTTGAGTACAGAGAAGCTGAAGCTAGTCCTGGTTTGGCTGCTGCTCAGATGTGCTGAAGGATGTTGGGCCAAGTCCCACGAGTGCTGGCTGTGTCTCTAATTACTTCTGACAGTAATTAAAAAGCTAGCTGAGATATGCTGTCTCATAGGGCATCATCTCATCAGTCAGGTGAGTAGACTATCCACAACCTTGGAATCCTGTCCCAAATACTAGGAGCATAAGATTCTAAGGGTAATGGTGAGAGTTCAAGCAAGTAATTTATAAAATATCTTTTCCGATTTGGGCAGTGGCAGCCTTGCTCCACAAGTTATAGAGAATTTGAAAAGAAACAAACAAATTTCAGGGGTGAAGGAGTTAACAGTTTTGGCAGGAAATATTTTTGTTGCAACTGGCTGTGCTTGCACAGACCACTTTAAGGAGATGATATTGGTGGAAAGCCATAAAAGTTATTTACATAGATGGAGTTTCATCATCTCCCACTCCAAAGCAGGCTGGATTGTTTATGCTAATCTAATGCTTTCTTTATCATGGCTTGTGTGAAGCTAAGACCGCATGTTAGGTTGTGTTTTACTTTGCTCTTTCAGTATGTTGCTGGTGGTCCTTTGGATACTGGTTTAAAGAGATACTAGTTTAAATTATGCAGCATGTGCAACATTATAAAAACAGTTTCAGAAATTTAATATTCAAACAAAACCAAAATATTGCTTGTATCATGACGTTTATTATACTCCAACTCAGCAAGAACAAACTTCTGCAGGAAACAGATCCCAACATTTTTAGGACTATACCTTGTAAAATACTCCAACAAGTTAGAGAACAACTTTCAGGTTTGCTCCTAGGAGCTTTTATTTTTTCCATATCCTTGACAGCCATTCTCAGTCCCCTCCTGGTGTGAGAAAGGTGCTTTGCCATTAGCTTAGTCCAACAGTTGGTATTTACTGCTCTGTACAGAAACCAAGATACTTTTTATTTAAAAAGCTTAAGTCTTAAAGCATGTCTACAAGAGCTTGTCAGTTTTCTTTGGCAACAATTTCAAATCAATGTTGTGTCATATTCTGTTGTTACAACAGACCCACTCTTGCAACATAGCCTGCACCCAAACTGAGATTAAGTATACATCTTTTTGGATATGACATAGCCTCTGTTTAAAGAAAGAAAGATAGGATTTAATATTAAAAAACAACCTAATCAAAGCAGCTGATACAAGATCTGTGTAGAATTATTCTTTTTATAGGATTGCTTGCACTGGCTGGCATTCTTTTCATCAGATGAAAGACAAACATTTGGTTTTGGTAGTTACAGGCTACGCTCAAGTTACTTTTCTTTAATTTCAAATTCAAGCAGGCAGACATTCCTTATTAAAGTTCAAAGAATTCCTCTCTGAATTTTCTAAAGAGAAACTTAAGATGATTTTCATTACCAAACCCTGTATATTTCCATATCCTGCCATTCTAAGAAAGGATGTTCAGCATTATAATACTATTTTGAAAATAAAGCCAAATGATTTCTCTCATCCCTGTTTAAGAAATTAAATCCCCATCTTGCAAAACAGGTGTTGTCCACCTGGGGATGGTTTTAAGCAAAAGCACCTTACTAAGCATTTTCCACAGCTGTCACTCTATCAGTAGCGTAAACCAACATAAGGAAAAAGCACAGCCTGAACTTAAAACCAGAGTTTCCCAATTCTGCTGATCCTCCCTCTGATATAAGACACCCGCGGCTTTATCAGGTCATCCAGCCTTTTCTCTTTCACTGCTTGCAAACAGTGATTATCCTGTTTGATACACAAACTGCAAAACGCCTGTGGAAACAGCATCCCTGCAATCACTCACATAATCGGCAAGCTTAAACTTACATACATCCTTCTGCCAGACCTGAGGGAGGCACAGCCCAAGCTCTGCAAGCGGTGAGGCGAGCAGGTAGAGGTAGGCCCGACGAGGCTAGGGCGCCTTCCTGTGGCAGCCCTGCTCCTGCTGCCGCGGAGTAGGCGAGGTCCCGGCGGCTCTGGGTGCGGACAGAGCTGAAGCCCAATAAGCACCCCCTCATAGCCTACTGCCATAGCAAAGCCCAATCGCGCCCTGAACGCAAATCACACTGCACCACTAACCAGGCCAAGCTATACAAACCCAATGCCTCACTCTCTCACCCTTCCTCCCCCCGACTACATTTCCCGCCGACCCTTTAGCCCAGACACGCCCACTCCCAGCAGGCTGCGCGGCGCCGCGTGCTGCCATTGGTGGGATTTGAAAAGAAGCTACGGCCGTGGCGGTAGCGTGGTACCGGTGCTAACGGCTGTGGGTCGGGAAAGTGGAGCGCTGGGCTGCTTTCCTGGGCCTGCAGCTGGGGGCTTCGCCCGCCCGGTGTAGCCTCGGCTCTCAGGTAAGTTGTGCGGGTGGTGGGGCTGCTGGGCCTTCCTTTGAGGTGGGAGGGAGGCAGTGGTCGCGGCCCGCGGGTGGCTGAGCTGGGAAGCAGCAGTGTGGGTTGCCGTCCTGGGGGGCGGTGCTGGGGTCTCTTCTCATCGCGGCTGGCGCCTGCTGGTAGCAATGGTGTGTGGGAAGTCTTGGACTGGGGGGAGTCTGGAAGCTGGGTACGGCTGCCGGACTTGAAAGCCGCGGGTAATGCTTGGCCCAGGGCCGTGATGCTGACAAGGCAATGTGCCAGGGCCCTATATAAACCGGGAAAATAGTGCAGAGCCTTGAAGTGAAAGGTTGATATTTGGAGAGGGAAAATGTTACTTTTCTTTTGTTTTTCCTTTATTTTCATGTAATATCTGATGTCAAGCTGACAGTCTGAGGAGCCTTTTCTATCCTTTCTTGTGCTGCTTAAAGGAAGTACACAGCCTGTGTGTGTACTGTAACAACAGTTT
The DNA here is from genome assembly GCF_012275295.1 of Melopsittacus undulatus. Classification (NCBI taxonomy): domain Eukaryota; kingdom Metazoa; phylum Chordata; class Aves; order Psittaciformes; family Psittaculidae; genus Melopsittacus; species Melopsittacus undulatus. The sequence continues at coordinate 93,889,999 of NC_047530.1, forward strand.
GCTGTGTGTGCCTTTCTGGATCCCTTTCTGCTAGGGCTCCTGCAGCTCTAAACTCTACTGTCACTATAAGCAAAGTTACAGTAACATATCCCAGTATGTAAGTACCCTTTGGTGCTTACAGCCAGGTAGTATACCTGTTGACATAAGAATAGCTATGGTAATTACTGTGCTGTATGACACGCTGTGGAGATGGATAAGTCTGCATCTTGGGTTTTCCGTGTTAACTGGCTGAACTTTACTGGTTTGAGTGCTGGGCTCATATGAGCATTTGGAGTTCCAGCTTTGCAAAGATAGCTTAGTATTTTTTGAGTTGTGTAAAAAGGTACAGAATAAGAGCATAATAGAATCATAGAATAGTTAGGATTGGAAAGGACCTCAAGATCATCTAGTTCCATCCCCCCTGCCATGGGCAGGGACACCTCACACTAAACCATGCCACCCAAGGCTTCATCCAACCTGGTCTTGAACACTGCCAGGGATGGAGCATTCACAACCTCCCTGGGCAACCCATTCCAGTACCTCACCACCCTAACAGTAAAGAATCTTCACAAATCATATTTTAAGTTTATATTTAAAGCAACTAAGGTGTCAGTTATTTAACAAATCCTTTTCCTGTCAAGTCCTGATAAGAGTTTTACACTGTGACTTTCTGTATCTGATCAGTAAGACTTCTAGATGGTGAAAGCACAGGTATGCTTGTTTCCTGTAGTAGGTTAGTTACAGGTTGGCGTTTGTTCAAGCTGTGATAGTATTTCAGGCCAAGTTTTCCTTGCTTTGATACCAGGCCTGACAAAATAAAACTCTTTATTAGAAGAAATAAAGTAAATGTTGCCGCTTAGTTTACCTATAACTCTACCTCATTTGTAGCTTGGTGACATTTGCCTAGCTTAATTAAGTTCTGTGTCTGCCTTCTACAGGCTGGGAAAGAAGACTAAGCTTTGAAGTGTTTTGTCTCTGAAGTGCAGACATGTTCCAGGTTTTATGCTGGGGGGAGCAAAAGAGTTAGAACTGCTTTATAGGCACGACTCTTCACGACTCTTCTTGAGCAAAGGAGCTTTGAACCATCTCTGATCTGTCCATTGCTTTAATGAACACTCCACGTTCGTTTCAGAACTAGGAGGTCACGTAGTAGGTGTCCATTTGCTGCAATGCTTACTGCCATCCTCTATGAGCCCAATGAGTTGGTTATTTTAAACTCGATCCGTAATTAAAGCTGCCAAGCCACATCTGTAACTCCACAGGAAAAAGCAGTAAGAGTAAAATGCCAACAAAACATACTAATATTTTTAAATGCACTTTTAAAAAGTTATTTTAAAATTTACCTGTCTACTCAACATTGAATTAATGTATTTCATTTTCTATAGCAAATTTTCCCAGGTTCTGAGATGGACCAAAGTCTTTAAAGTATGTATTTATAAATGAATTGCTGACGCATAAAATGGTTGAAAAATACTAAAAGGCAATACTTTAACTCCTACTGTGACATGATGTCTTTTAATTTTCTAGTGTTCCCTTAATAGCTAAAGGTATTTTTTGGTCTTTGGAATTTATCAGGTCCTGCAGAGATATCCATGAATTTTTTGTTACTCGTGCAATGAGTATTCGAAATGGATGCTATAATGGGATGATGGACAAGTGGATGTGGAGCAATATGATTTGTTTGGTGGGGGTTTTTATTTTATCTTCTTTGTCAGACATGGTTTTTAGCAAAGTTGTGGTATATGTGTAAGGCTTTTTCTGGTAAGCAGTTGCTTTCCATTAAAAGAAAAATGAAAGAATGGCTGCTCTTGTTTCATCACGACGCTGACCCTTCTGCGGACCCTCTCCCTAGCTATCAGAAACTGTCTATGTAAATTATATATAGAATAAAGAAAATTTTGTCCTGGGAGAAATTGAACCTATTGGCTTCAAATTGCATTCTAAGGGACTTCACGAGCTCTACATTGTATAATCAGAGAGAAATAGTTTTGTTTTATCTTGCAGGATGGAACCAATACTGGATAATGAGGGATTTTTCAGACGCTCCTATATTTCTAGTATTGAGCCACCTCAAAGAACAGGACCAGTAAATGTGGAAGATATTAAAGCAGATCTCTCTACTGAATTTTCTTTGGTTTCTTCAAGCTCAGATACAAGCCAGGTAAGAAAATTTTGATGCTTGGATTGTTTGGATACCTTTTAAAGGAGTTTAGACCTTTCATTGACAACAATAATCAGAATTTTACATAGAAGATGAAAAGTGGTTTTAGTATGCCTTTAATTTGGAGAAAATGCATAGAATTAGACTAAGTAGTCTGGCACTGCACTGGTACCTTGCAAAGTGTATCAGTCTTCTATGAATGAGGCTAATTGCCAGTTTAGAGCAGCTTAATCGCTGAATGTTTTTATGGTTTTCTTTCTTGCTATCTAGTTGGCTTGTATGTAGTGTATATACAGGTGCTGATAGATTAATAACTAAGTTACGGCAGTGACATTCTGCAGGGGCCTAAGCACTTGTAAAAACCGATGTAATTAATTACTTTTGCTTCCCATGTCATCAAATAAGTCTGTTCAAAATAGTCTGTTGAAAATAAAATTGCCTTAACATGCTACTTATCAGAGAATCTTGACAAATTTCTAACTTTATTTCTTTTTTTTTTTACTTAAGAGGAGCAGTTTGGAGTCTAAGGGACACATACAAGTTTGTCTGCGTATTAGGCCTTTTACATCATTGGAAAGAGAGAATGAATTCCAGGTGTGAAACTTAATTAGTTTAAAAATACCTTAAATGTATAGGGGTGGTTTTTTCCCCTGTAATTTGAGCTCTCTTATTCTCTTGATGCCTGCATTGATTATGTTTCCTTTTGATAGGACTGTGTTTCACTTGAAGACTCAACAAGCATCATACTGAAGGCCCCCAAAAACTGTTTGAGTCGACTAAGTGAAAAGAATGCTGGACAGACCATACAGAAGTTCACTTTCTCAAAAGTAAATTAATTGTCTTTAAATGTTTTCAATTTATTTGTGGAAAAAACTTGATTCAACTTATTTAATACTAAGCAAACTAGATTTTTAAACTGTCAAAAGTCTTTAAGCTTACAAATATATAATACTTAAAAGATTCTTTAGAAGCCTCTAATAATCGCTTTGCCAAGAGATACCTTTATTTTGTTTATGCTCAGGTGTTTGGACCTGAATCAACTCAAGAAGAAGTCTTTGAAGGTGCCATGAAGCAACCAGTGCAAGATTTCTTAGATGGATATAATCGCCTTATTTTTACATATGGTGTTACGAATGCTGGGAAAACCTACACATTCCGAGGTATAAGCAGAAATGAGTTATCCTGGAATGATATTTCTTTTTTGAGTGTTCACTGCTTCTAGCAGAAATATTATATCTTTTTCCTTTATTTGAAGTGTAGGTCCTAGACACTAGCTTATCTTGAATCTTAATAAATAGCCTTTGCAAGTCCCCTTCCATAACAAATATCACTAAGCTGCCAACAGATGGATTCCCTCGCAGAGTTAAAGTAAGCATATAGTGATCTGTAAGGCTATAATAATTTCAACTAGCTGTTTGATTTTTACTTTTTCCCTTGAAGCATCTAGAATGTCAGGGAGGAGAGTGAGTTAGGAAAACAGACCTTCTATGTACCAGGATATGAAAGGTGTGTAAGTCACTTTATGCTAGACTAGCATTTGGGTTTTTGTGTCTTTTTTTTTTTTAAGACTGTTTATTGTTTGCCTGTTGAGTGTTACTTTGTTCATGTTAAGTTGACTAACAAATGACATCACAATAAACAAGAAACGATTAGAGAAGAGAGACAATGTTAGGGTGGTGAGGTACTGGAATGGGTTGCCCAGGGAGGTAGTGAATGCTCTATCCCTGGCAGTGTTCAAGACCAGGTTGGATGAAGCCTTGGGTGATATGGTTTAGTGTGAGGTGTCCCTGCCCATGGCAGGGAGGTTGGAACTAGATGATCTTGAGGTCCTTTCCAATCTTAACTATTCTATGATTCTATGATGAGAAACAAACATAAGGCAATGGTACTTTAATTTCCTATGTTATTTAGTTCCTGGCTTTGTTTTCAAGTGCTACCTAGATTTTATATAAGTTCTGATTTATGTGGTGCAGCTAGTGCCGTAACTCTTAGAAGCCCATCTGTCTCAAGAGTAGCAGAAACTCTCAGGCTGGAAGATAATGCTGTCAGAGTCTGAGACAGAACAGTAGTTTCTCTTCTAGTTTGTCACGTTCTCTCTGGTTTAGAAATCAGTTAAGTGAACCCTTAAACTTGCATCTGGATTCAGAAAAATTGAGTGTGCACAAAATCTTTTATTTGACTCCTTTTTGCCTTTCAGGAGCAAAAGTAGTAAGCTCTGAGAAAAGGGTCTGGGATAGGGGAAGGTGTGTGTTTTTCCACAAGGCTTCTAGTACTTCTTTTGTAGGGTCTGTGGAATTAATACAGGACAACAGCTGAGAGATAAGTAATGGCTTGTATTTCAAGATTACTTGCTTGAGAGAGTGAGTCAAGGCTGCTTGTGAAATGCAATTTCAAAAACTGCAGTTCTCTGTCTTGTTGGTTGTAGTATTTTTGTTTGGGTGGGTTTTTTTTTCCTTTAAGGCTAAGCTTATGAGAATACCTCAGCAGTTTTTTTTTGTCGTATGTTTTACCCCTTATTGTTAGAAGTGTAGATAGAGCATGAGCAGTTGCTGAATTCTGAATACTTTCTAAAACTTTAATGATGTTTCTGTTATATTGAGAAAACAAACAACAATGACAAAAAACAAAACCCTAGTGCCTGATGCTGTTAATGGCCTCCAAATTACTCATGTATCCCTTGAGATTAGAATTGCTTATTTTTGTTTTCATTTATCTGTTTACCTTGGTCCCAGTAATAATTAGAATCTTTCTTTTGTATGGTGCCTTCAGGGACAGAAGATGATGTTGGTATTCTGCCAAGGACTATGGATATGTTGTTTAAAAGCATTCAAGGAAAGTTATACACGGCAATGGATCTCAAACCCCATCGATGTAGAGATTATATAAAGCTGACTAAAGATCAAGTGAGAGAAGAAATTGCTATTAAAAATTCAATACTTCGCCTAACAAAAGAGGTAGAAAATCACTTCTTCCTATACCAATGAATATGTACATCTTTACATAGCTCAAATGTTACCCTATTAATTTCTCAATAGAAAGACTGTATTTAAGCATGGACATGTCTATTTGGTGTCAGCCAGCTATTCAGATGAGCAGTAAACTGGCAGTAGAGCTGATGAACCCTGTTCTGTGGATTTCTCTCTCATAGCTGAATACTTGATAGGAAATAAACTTAAGGGTGTGTTTTTCTGTAGCTTGGGCACCTGACAATTTATCCTGTAGGGTTGCTGGTGCTTAAAAAGGACTGTACACTAATAGTATCCGCATTTGTGGAGATACTAGTAAGTCTGGTCTTTTAAAGAATTACTGTCTTCAGGATACTGTACTGAAATTAATGATTTTGAGGTTGTTACCCTCTTTCTGTTTGGCCGGTATTCTCAGAAGAAGCAATTTTTTTTTTTTTTTTATTTTAACCACAGAGCTATAAAGCTAGTGGACTTCTAAAAATCTGAATTAAAATGAGTTTTTTGCTGGGCTTCCTTCTTAAACAGATCTACTGTTGAGTTGTCCAGAAATGCATTTCAGTTTCAGGAGCTGCCTGGAATTCTGAAGCTGTTTAGTCTAATTATAGTTATAAGGGATTTTTATTTTATATAAGGATACCCTTTTTCTTGACTTTTTTTTTTGAGTTCTGAAATGGATGGAATAAGAAACCTGAGTGTATGGTAGCAATTTGAACTAGGAAGGGATATTGTGGTGTTTTTTCTCTCTCTGTTTTTTTATCTTTAATGAAAATGCTTAGTTTATCTCCCTAGCAGTATGCTAGGCTATAATGAAGCATTCTGGCTGTTGTGTCTTGTAATATATGTGACTTTTTTTTTAATCTTATTTAACTGGATTTCTCCAGTGTGGAAGGCAGGTGGCAGCAAAATTCTTCAAAACTTCACTTCAAAAGCTCAGGCCCATGTTAAATCTAGCTGTAACAGTCTAAGAATTTCAGAAAAGCCTGTTATACATGCATTGAATACACATATATGTTCCCTCTAGCTTCTGAAACTGTGCTTAAAAAAGCAATACTTTGTCTTATAAATTTGGTGGCAAAGTTTGTATCTATATTAAGAGACAGATTTTGATGGGTGTTTTTTATGTATAAAGCTCAAACCTAAAAGTTTGATTACCAAACCATTTAACTATTTCAGGAATATCTTTATAGAATTCCAGCTTTAGATGAAATATAACTGTGACAAAACATTAAAAAACCCAAACAAACCAACCAAACAAAAAACAAACACCCAAACAAAACCAAACTGACCTAAACCACGCCTGTTTTCTTCTCTTTAGGCAGTTCTGTTCTAAACAAAAATCATTCACCCAAAACTAAAACTGGGAATGGAGTATATGTGTATGAAGCTCATAACTCTGATTTGTTCTTTGATCTTTTCTAGATTTGTGGTTTTCTTTTATTGCCGAGCATAGCAGAAGATTTTTGTTACCTTCATAAGACCTAGACTTTATTACAGGCTGTAGAAACCTTTCACAGTTGAATCATGAAGCAATAAATTGCTCACTTAATTTCTTAAGTGAACATATAGTCTACACTTAACTCTTTCTGAGAGTTGACCTAATAAGCTGCAAGATAAGGAGTTCTGGATTAACAAAATGTCAATAATAATAAAAAAAAAATCGGGACTCTACTTAGCCATGATAAGCATAATGTGTAAACTGCAACTGGACTCCTGCAAATCATCCTGTTTAAATAATCCTGTTTCTCTGTGGGCTCTCCCTTCTCTCTTTTTCTGTGGCTCATTTTCTTCTGGTTCAGCAAGCTGAAGTGCTGTATGCTGTGATAAGGCCTGACATAAGGGAAGTGTCAGGAATGATTATTAAAGTAAGAACGATCCTTTCATCAGGAGTCTACTGGTGCACTAGGCATAACATGTAGGCATGGTCTTTGTATTGGCATATTACAACTGTGCAGCATTCCTATCTAGTAGAACAATAGAGCTACTACAGGAGTAACTCGTGTATAGTCAACAATGTATCTTCAAGTCTATTCTCTTTTATAGGTAGACCATCAAAACAGCACCACCAGCAAAGCACCAGTTGATTCTAATGGTATGTTTAATATTAAGAATTATAGTTAAAGCTAGCAAAGAAGCTTTCTTCAGGTCAATAACTGACTTACAGCCTATGTTAATAATAAAATGACTACTTGGCATTTTTATATGCCTGTGAATTGGGTAGTAAGCAAGTTACCTGTGCAGAAAACAGTACTACTTATTCTGTGGGCCCTAGTGGTGTTCTGACAGGCTTTTAGAGTACCTGTAGGTAATTCAATTATCGCACTTAAAAACTACCTAGGTTTACTTTAAAAAGTCAAAATGAAGTGTACTTGTTGATTGAATTAAATCTTCTAAAAATATTGGAGAGACTTGAGTAATTCCAGCCAAGCTGTGTGTGTTTGATAGAATTTGCAAGTGGAAAGGGAAGTGGTAGAGTGTCTCTTGCAATTATATAGGGAAAGCATGTGATGCTAAATAAAGGGGGAGGGGATCTCAGTTGTTTTTGTCTACAGCATGTGTTCTAGAAGGCTGTTTTTCACTTACAATTTTTTTCTTAAATGAAATTCACTTTACTAGGCCTATATTGACTTCTAATACTTTATTCTTGGCAGATTTGGAACAGCTCTTAAAAGACTCGGGACAGTCTTTTTCACCAACTGTGAAAAATAATGTGAAGTTTTCTGTTTGGGTTTCATTTTTCGAGATTTACAATGAATGTTTTTATGATCTCCTGATTCCTATATCAAATGACAAGAAAAGAAGAACGCTACGCCTTGCTCAAGACATCAAGGGATGTTCATATGTAAAAGGTGATTGGAATATATTGCAAATTGCCAAATAGCATGCACACCAGGAGTAATACTATCTCTGAAGCCCTTCTTACTTTTTGATATCTACAAGCTTATCATGTTTGTTCTTCCTAAAGGTCTGCAGTGGGTACAAATTTCTGATTCTAAAGAAGCTTTTCGACTTCTAAAACTGGGGTTGAAACAGCAGAGTGTTGCAAGCACGAAACTAAATCCTTATTCCAGCAGGAGGTGAGAAACATTGAATAATACTGGACATAGGATGGTGTGTGGGATGGAGCATGTAACAAAAATATGGCTTGAAGGTCTAGGGAAGAAGCTTTAAGAAGGTCTAGATGTCTAGGCTTAGGAAGAAGATCTAGATATCTAGGTTTAGGGTTTGGCATGCTTTAGCGGTGCTTTAAGCCAAAAGGATTAAATCCTTCAATAAGATGAGCATTTACTAAACCTAACAATGTTTTATCAAATAGTCTCCTTCAGGCAAAAGCACTCGGCTCTTATTCTATCTGTTTGAGGAAAAAGCAAAATAAGTGTTACATAAGTATATTTTCAAAAGTTTGTCTGCTAGGGTATATGCTTAGATATGTTGGTAGATTTAGCAGTGTTTTAAACAGGTATGATGGAGGCTAAAAATATTTTCACTTCTCTACTAATTTAAATTTCTTTTAGTCACAGCATATTCACAGTTAAGATATTGAAAATTGAAAATTCAGGAGCACTGCAAGTGATTCGAGTCAATGAGTAAGTTCAGAGCTGAGTCTCCCTCTTCTTTTATGATATTGTCAGTTATCTTACATGTTGATGTGCTGGTACTGCACTACACACCCAGAACTCCCTGGTAGAGCCTCATGCAAATACAGTTTTCCCCACTTTCTAAATTCATATGATACTTGGTCCTCTACCTCAAGCCATCAGGTGTCAATGCTGTTCTGTATCTTGTCTCCACTGTTCAACACAGGATTCAGTTAGCCTGCTGTACTCCTGAACTCATGTAAATCCTCAGAAGGAACTGGGGGGGGAGGAATGGGAAACCTACTGGGAAAGAGTTTGGCAAGCAGTAGTGTGAAACTTGTTTAGGGAAGCAGCAAGAAATTCTTTCTCTAAGAAAAGTGGGTTTATAAGCAAGTAATTTCTTTGTGCTCAAAGGTAGATAAAGTGTATTTCTTTATCTCCTTTCAGATTGTCACTGTGTGATCTTGCTGGTTCAGAAAGATGTACCAAGACCCGTAATGAAGGTGATAGATTGAAAGAGAGTGGAAACATAAACACTTCTCTCCTGATTCTAGGCAAGTGTATTAATGCACTCAAGAACTGTCAACAGTCAAAGTAAGTCCTCTTATGAATTGCAAACTGGTTGTGGATTTTAAATATTGCCTAGCACATGTAAAAGCTATTGTTTAAAACGGACAGTGCTCTCACTAAGGTTTTGGTAGAAAAGATATATAAAGTCTGTATTGTAAAGTTGTGTTGATCTAGGAAAGCTATCATTAAACTTGCTTTGTTTTGTTCCTTATATCATTCAAATTTTGACATCCTTTATACATGCTGTTATGGATTTTATCAATTTAACTTGCTTCTGAGCTTGGCTTATCCAACAAACTTTGGAAAAGAGTTGTTTAAACTTGTGTTAGAGTCAAATTTTCAGCCTTCTATTATTCCTTAGAACTAACTCTATTTTCTGTGTACTTCTATTGGCAGCTGCTTATAAGCTGTTAGTCTATTTAGAATGTGGGGTTTTTGTTGTTTTTATCTTAACTTTGAATTTTAACAATATAGAAGAAATATTCTAAAGCATGATCTCTTAAAATGTTAAAGTGTGCCCCTTTGCAAGCTCGATTGGAAGCAGTAACTTTCTTAAAGGAGTTTTGTCTCAGTCCTGCAGCAAAGCAACTTATGAGCTGTGCATGTATTCTGTCAGGAGTGTCACTATCTTGAGTTCTACATTACTGTTCATATAACTGAATAGCTACTGTGTGTCCAAAATGCAGCCAACTTATTCAGTGGCAAATGTGTCTTTAGTCATATATCTTAGGAATTCTCATAAAAATTCTTACCATAAGAAAAAAACTACATCACCAGCTGTTATGTTCAGGGTCACAGCTTTTGATTTTGGAAAAGCTAAACTGCTGGGGATTAGGAAAATTCTGACAAGTATCTCCATGTGTTTGATGTATACTTGTTTTCTTGCAATTGTCTGTTTTCAGAAACAGGATACTGAGTAGGGGGTCTCTGGTAGTGTTGAATACTGCCTAGAACTAAGTATATGCTTTCCATGAATGTGGAAAGGAAAAGAGGTGTGCTTGAGGTAACATGAAGTCATGTTGACCTATCTTATGTTGTACATTGAGCATGCTGTTGGTTTCAGTGTTCCCTCTAAATGCATTGCTATAGCTGATCTGAGACAATGGCTAAAGCAGCAGTTTGCATCAGCTGCACAGTCTTTTCACAAATGGCTTTATCTAGTCCAAAATAACCTTAAAGATTACTTTTATAAATATTTAAGTGTTTGGGTTCCACTGCATAGCTCTGACACTAACTGGAAATTATTAACCTTCTGGTCATCTGTTCTTCTGTCTTCAAAGGTTACAGCAGCACATACCCTTTCGGGAAAGTAAGTTAACTCACTACTTCCAAGGATTCTTCAATGGAAAGGGAAAGATCTATATGATAGTAAATATAAGCCAGTGTGCATCAGCGTATGAGGAAACACTCAATGTGCTAAAGTTCTCAGCCATTGCACAAAAAGTAAGTGTGTAGTATTTCATCTTGTGATCAGTACTTCTGATTTGCATTTAAAGGGCAGGTGTTCTCACTTGTAAGAATAAACTTAGTTACTGGATTTTTGTCTCATTGCAATCATATTTTCTAATTACTCCTAGTCAGGCTTTACTGCTTTGCTGAAAATCTGTAATTACTATAAAATGTCCGGCCTAACAAGACACTTGCTGTATTTGGAAGAAATTGCCTGAGAGCTGGGTAAACTTCTTTCAGTGGTCATGATATGCTGTCACCTAGGAACAATTCTAGCTCCCCATGTACTACTGCCATCTTAATTTGAATATTGCTCAACTGAAATATTGATTAAAATAGGTTGACCACCAGAGTTTGAAAGAGAGGTTTCAGTGGGTAGGTGGAGGGAGGTCCAGGCCTTTGGCATGTGGGCTTGTCTAAGCAGGTTAAGTACAACACCAGAAGGAGCAGACTGTAGAGGTGATACAGCTATTTAAATGTTATCCTACAAGTTCTATTTTTTTATGTAATGCAACTAGAAACTCTAAATATAGGAAAAATAGAAATATGTTGGTGTGTCAGGTGGCAACCCTCTTGTAGGTTGTTCAGCTTGTAAAACTTGGTGTTCCTAGGGTCAGAAGAAGGGTTAGGTTATAAAGTAAGTCTTTGGTACCCTAGCTGGGAACTGATCTAAGTAGTGACTCTGAACACAGGATAGTCTCAGGGGACCTATAGGAGAGTTCTAACAGCTGTCTCCTGGAAGTGCCAATAGAGGTTTAAGAAATTACTGGTGGCTTTGTTCTTTATTTTCTGGGTAGGTCTTTGTTATGGATGCATCAATTCTTCCCCAAGTTCAGTCATTTGACCAGAAATCAGGAAAAGAATCATCACTACTTGACACTAAAATGCTAATCCCAAGGAAAAGAACTACTATGCTGTGGGATAGGAGCTTAGAAGATGTGATTGAAGATGATGATGAGGAACAGCACATGTCAGGAGAAGCAGTGCAGCAACATGAAGCAGATCAAGTTTGTATGGGAAAAGAAGACTATATGGTATGTGCTAAGGCTTCTTTAAGAATTAGTGTAGAATGGAGACTTGAAACAAAGTAGTATTCTCATTTTCCCATCTCATGATTTTTTAGTGTTTTTTTTGTTCTTTTTTTTTTTTTCTCCTGATCACTATTATTCTACTTGAATATGGTCTTCAGATCTAAAAGTGGCATTGCTCATGGCTTAGTGCCTATTGTGGGAAAACTGTAGAGACAGAGAAGAGTTGCAGATTTCTATTTCTCTCCTTTTGGTAACCCATGGTCAATGCACAGCAAGTAGTACTACCTGTTTTCTAGCAATACAGAAGACTATTTCTTTGTGTTCTGTGTACAAGAAAAATCTGAAAACTATTCTTTAAAGAACAGCAGTTTTGGTCAATTCTAGGGAAGACAAGGATGAGGGAATAGGGGATTTGAGGTTATTGTGGAGTATTCGTTAATATTGCCCCAAAATGAGGATGTGGAAAACAAGAACCAAATCATATGGTGCTTAAGCCTGTGTTTTAAAGACAGCTTCCAGAATTCTTGTAAGAAGCTTGTTGTTTGCTGGTGCCTACTCTGTGTGAACTTGTAAGTTGCTGATAGTTCAATCTACTCATGAATCTTCCTGTTGTATGAATGACTTAGTAAAAGAACTGTAAGAGCTTTTGCCAATTAAAAGCGCTGTAATGGTTGAGGAAAGGGGAAAAAATGTCACTTGTGGGAAACTGTTTATTGAAAACTTTTGGTAATTCTAGACACTGCTGAATCTCATAGAAGATTTGAAGAAGAAACTTATTGCTGAAAAGAGTAACAAGCTCCTGCTGGAACTAAAAATTCGTGAAGAAGTCACACAGGAATTTACACATTTTTTTGCTAAACGGGAAAGAGATTTCAAGTAAGAGAGCTTTAAGCGGTTTTAAAATTACTGATTAAAAAAAAAAGTAAAATTCACTTGTTTCGTAAACCTGTCTCTCGGCCAAAAGAAACCATCCACGCTCGTCTGATAGACTTGCATCTGTTAATACATCAGTTTTTCTATTTGGATGATGAGTTCAGGGAAAATGTCTAATCTGTAAGTGGTGTTTGTTCCGTTAGAGCTTTCCCTGCAAGAAAGGCTTTTTTCATAGGATTTCTATTAAAAAGAGGGACACTTGCGTGTTCTTTAGTTACTGAAGTCTTGGGGGTACTCCAGACAGGTATTGTGACTCAAGAAGCTTACTAAAAAACTTTAAGTGCCATCCGTAGTCTTTGAATATATTACTCTCCCCTCATTCTCTGGGGGTGTTTGGCATGGGAAATATACTTGTATTTTGGTGTAGCAGCACTGTTTTGTGTATCATTCTATTGTGCTAAAATAAACAACTTTTGTTTATAAGCAACTGTACTAATAACTTCTTAGCATCTTGTGCTAGCTAGCTTTTATCTGACTGTATTTTTCCTACTATATAGAGAATGCCTTTCTCGGGAACGAGAACGACATGAAGAGAATACTGAAAGACGCCTGGAAATCTTCAAGGAACTTGTAAAGGGTTATATTAAAGACACAGATGAAGGATACAAAGACACGCCTGGCAGTGAGCAAGCTGGACCTCTGGTACTTTTACCTTTGCACACCCCCTACCCCATGCTCAAACATCTCTTTTACTAGCTACTCATTGTGGCCATTATGTCTTGGGGATTAGAAGAGTGGTTTCAGAGATTGTGCTGTGTAACTGTATCCTCAGCAAGATGTATTTATCCAGTTTAATAGTAGTTGTTGAGACTTGGATGGGTGTGCATTTAAGCATCTTTGGGGTTTTCTGCATTCCTGCCACACAAAGTAAAAGTTATTGTGTTTGAAGAAATTGCTGTGTGTGTGGAAAAATAAGATATTAAATCTATTGCTTTAGGTGCTCTAAAGTATTTGAAGATGACTCCTTAGGCCCCATATAAAGACTGTAATGGCATGCTCTCAGACTTTTTTTTTTCTCTTAAGGCTGTTGTAGCTACAACTGAGGCAATAAGAACTGAGTATACACTGAGGTGATAGCTAGACTCTCAACTTGAGAGTGGCTCTTGTTTGGAACACTTTGTGTTTTTAAACCAAGAAACAACAACAACAAAAAACCCACACCACAAAACAAAAACCAGCTGCCCCCCATTCCCCCCACCCAGAAAACCAAACAAAATAAACAAAAACACCCCCCAAAAAGAAATCCATATCAAACCACAAAACCAAAAAAAACAACCACCACTACCAAAGGTATTCTTTTTATTCTTTATCCTTTGTATCCTTCATCTTCAAAACTACCAAAAAAACCCTAAAAGCTGTGAAGAGGAAAGATGTAGTCAATGTTTTAAGCACAGCTTAATTTGATAAATCAGTACAAACTTTTACTAATATATGAAAATTTCAGATGTATTCCTACTAAAACTGTTCTCTTGCTGTATTTAGTCAATGTTCTCAGGTAAAAAAAAATAATACCTGCTTTTGCACAAAGTTTGGAAGAGATGCTTTTTTGGTGATGTAAAAAGAAATGTGGTGGGTCATTAGCTGTTTTAAAAAGTCAGAATAGTTATGACTTGATACTGCCGAGTTGTGTATAAAGGTAGACAAAAACTGGCAATCAAAACAGATAAAACCACATGATGGTTTTGAAACGGGAATTAACTGTACTTATATGTTTGAATTCATAATGGTCTTCCGATTTTTCTGTAGAAATAATGACTATTGGGTAATTATTTGATATTTCTAAATGGGTATAAATTTTCTTTCAGGATGAACACCATAGCATTCAGCCAGGTACCTACACTGATCTTGAAGGCATTATTGCTTCTGTGCAGGATGATATTGCAGATATCAAACAGCAAGCAGAAGAGGCACAGAAGTACATTGAGAGTCTAGAGGACCCACAGAAAGCTATAGCTTGGCTTGAAAAAGAACTGGGAAAAACTACCACTGAGCTAACTAAGACCAAAGAAGAGCTGACAATGAAAACCAAGGAACTAATCAAAGCTGAAGGAGAGCTGGCAAAGAAAAGCAAGGGTGAGCTGGGTGTAACTGTGATGTGAAAAGCAGAAAAAAAAGAAAGGACTGACTACTGACTGCTGCATCCCTGGCGGTGTTCAAGGCCAGGTTGGACAGAGCCTTGTGACATGGTGACATGGTTTAGTGTGAGGTGTCCCTGCCCATGGCAGGGGAGCTGGAACTTGATGATTTTAAGGTCCTTTCCAACCCTAGCTATTCTATGATTCTGAGTAGAACAAATGATCTAGTTAAGCAGGATTTTGGAACCAAATCATATGTATCAAGGTGGTAAGCAGTTGTTTTATGTATGTTCAGTTTGAGCAATTCCACAGGTCTTGGTTATTCTATTTTTAAGACAACTTAATTTTATCTATTGCAGGCTTCTGAATCGTGGGATAAAACAAAATTGAATCTTGATTTCATGATATTGTAGTGCCAGCACTTTACATTCTGCTGATGCACAGTTTTTGGCTACCCTGTGGAACGTTCATAGAGGAAAAAGTAACAATACCTTTATAATACAGTTTCACCAGGAGTCTCTTGGCATGATCTGTATTTTACATGGGTTGCAAGGCTCAATTCTGTTTAAAAAAAATCTACTTCCAAAATGTCTTATGAGTAGATGTCAACATTGAAATAAATAAATTTATTCAAAAGCTACTGAGTTATCACAAGACCTGAAAAGATAGACTAATAAATGGCATATTGGCTGCTTATTTGATACAGTCTTTTCTTGTTACAGACATTGAAACACAGATGATAAAATTAGCTGAGTCATCTGAGCAGCTTAAAGAAGCATCCGAGGTAACTATCTCAAGAAAAAACTTGTGCAAAATGATGTGGTTTAATACAGAATTCCAGTAGCTTAAAATTCTGTTATAACTGATATTGCTTCCAAGTAGTTAAAATTTAACACCGAAATACTGTTTTTTTCATTTTCAAGAAAATGAATACACAGAATAAAAGGATTCAAGAACTAATGGACATAGTGGAACAAAAAGATGATGCTATTATGAGACTACAAGATTTAATTTCCCTTTTAGAAGAAACTGTAAAAGACTATGTAAGTCTTGGACGTCTCAATTTTCCTTATGCAAAGATGTAAATCTATCTTAAAACTGGTTTAACTTTTAGAAAACTGATTTTTTTCTGTAAGGAATTGTTGCTTGCTTGAATGGTAGCAGATAAGTTGGCATTGAAAGTAAAGTGACAGTGAAATGTGTGTGGGGGTGGGGAGTGTGGAGAAATGGAACTTTCAAAAGCAGTGGTCTGGAGTTATTGGGCAGCTGGAGATGAGACTTAGAAAAGCCACCCTAAAGAAAAGGTGGGTGGGGAAACAAAAGTGAAAGTTGGAGGACTTAAACAGTAGGAATGGAGGGATTATGTCACTGTCCTTACTTTTGCCTGAATGGAAGAGGAAAAAAAAGGAGGTTTTGCTGCAGTAAAAAGTCAAATTTTATTTAAGTCAAGAAGTTAATAATGTGAGAAGGATAGTGATTGCTTAAATTAGTAAGGAAAAAATGGTATGTTTCTCCCACCATCACCCCCACCATGCACAGACCCTTTTAAAGGGAAGACATGAATATGTTGAGCTGAGTTTTAACTGGGAGTGGTTGGCCAGGACATCTCTGCTTTTGATATGGTTAATAAAGCTTGCAACTGGCTAGTCTACTACCACCTGCTGAGTATCAAAAGACTAGCTTGGCTAAATGTATGCTGGTTTTTAAACAAATAAACAAAAAAAACCTCATCAATACCTGCATTTAGGGTTCTTGGGTTTTTGGTTAGTTTTTTTTTTTTTTTTTGAGCATGATGTCCAGTAACCTGAAGTAGTTCTGAGAACCCTTCAAATTAAACTTAGCCAGGGCTCTGACCTATTTCTGTCTTCCACTGTAGACTTAAGGCTTTGATATACTTAATCTCCTGCTCTGTTTCCTGCCCCACAGCAACTTAACTTTTCAAAAGTGTGAATGTTCTGAGTGCAAGAGTTTTGATAACTCCAATCTGTCCAGTGCTTCTGGAGAGTGTGTGGCATAAAACTTAAAATGACCACAAACCTTATGCCTGCATAGATTTCCCCTTTTCTCTTTTTTCTTTTTTTTTCCTTTTTTTTTTCTTTTTTCTTGGTAGTACTTTAAGATGAATAATTGGTCCTTGGCAACCAGCATGGCTTGTTACTTCTGTCATCTTAAAAGTAAAACTTCATTGTTAATCAAATGTGCAGTCTAACTGGGCTTTTAAGTTGCAGCAGATCTGTCATGATAAATAAAAAATGGTATGTGGCTTTGCTGAATGAAAGCTGTTAAAACTTCCAACTACCAAGTATGACAAGGAAGTGATGAACTTACAGAGCTGACTATTTGCCATTTGTACGAATTAGGAATTTTCTTTTGACACTGGACACTGCTTTAGATAAGAAGTAAAATCCTCTTACACGCAAGTCTTGCATTTTGTACTTTCCTAGTTTCTTGCTATGCTTCTGTACTTCAGACAAGCACAATGCTTTGCATTATATCTGAAAGCATACCTGCTTTTGTTTTAAGTAACCATTAGGGTTCTCTCACAACCCCTAAACATATTAGATAATTTTGTGAAAATTCTTGGTTATAAAAGATTAATAAGCTTTTTAATTGCTTACTTTGTAAAACTTAAAAGTAATTTTTATTTTAACACAGAACAACACTGTAAGTAGCCTTAAAAGAATGGCAGAAAAGAACTCTAACCAGGTGATTGAAAGCAGTCAGTTCAAGGATTGTGAAGATACTGTGTTGGAAGTGGGAAGAAAACGCTGCTTTGAAAATAGGCCTACTCTGGAAGAAGAGCCACCTACAAAGAAAGGTACAATTTTTACCATCGCTCAAGAGGGGGCCTCCCAAAAAAACTTGATTAGTATTCCAGAGCAGAAACTAAAAGCTGTGAAGCATAAACATTGCATTATGAAGAGAAAATCTACTATATTAAACTGTAAATGGAAGTAACTTGTGTAAATTTCATCTGTCTTGCAGCAGATCCTATACTGTGCACTCCTAAATGTTTAAAATAAAAGTTAGTTTTTAGACTTCTGCTTTTCCTCATCTGTTTATGGACTTGCGCACTCAGTTGTAGTTCTTAAATTTCTTAACAGCTGGTTTTGTGCAGAACTTGCTCTTGATGGACTTCTGGCAGAGTAGCAGCTCCCACTCAAGTTGTTTTAAAATATTCTAAGCAATCATCAAAGGGGTCTGTTAATGACTGTTTTCAGTCATACAGCTGTTAAACTTTGTTTCGTTATGAATGCATGCTGTGAACATACCAGCTTTCGTCACTGTGACAGTGCTGGCAAAGTAGAGAAACTTTCTACTTAAATGGAAGTAAAAATTATTTCAAGTCCACAGATAACATATTTTGTGCAGCTCACATGTTTGCACTTCAATCTTCTCACTTTCCTTCCTTCATCTGTGAGCTTACTAGTTCTCGTAGAATGAGGTGAATAAACTAGCTACAGTGGAAGACCTTTAAGGGTAAGAGTGAAACTTAAAAGAACACTGCACTTAAATTATCTATTTCATTAAGGTCTATTAATCAGTGAGATTTGAGCTATGGGACAGATCTTGTACAAATGGTATATGTAAGATTTGCCTGCATCTAAGTGACTTGATGGCATACCTGGCTTTCAGTTTCTCAGAATTATGGAAAAGTACATACAAAAGCAGAATGAAGTGTCTTCCTTTTTTTGTCCCTTGCTTTCTTGCCTTCCTCCTGCAGAATAGATGCAAGCAAGAAAATGTTCCAGGGGAGGATAGGATAGAAAAATAGAAATAAGACTTAAACAAATAGGAAACAGAAAACATTTAAGTCTGTAAAGAGGAGATAAAACATGTTAAAAGGAGACTTGTTAAATTCACATGCTCACAGAAATCTGTGGATACAGATAGTGAGTAAACCAAATGCTGGACTGTCATGTATCACACCCTGCAGTGAAAGGACAAGGGAACACTATTGAGTGGAAGATTAGTTTAAGTTTACGGAAAAAGCATTTCATGCAGTGGGTAATAAACTTTTAGTATTTTCTGCCCTAGAAGGTAGGAGAGGCAGATGATTCTCAGATTCCAGAAATGATTAGACAAGCTAATAGCTAATATTTCCACACACAGATACTGAAATGGTTAAGCAGAGTTATACTGTCCCATATTCTTCCAACAATCCCAATTGTTCTATGTCGGGGAAGGTCTGTAGGAAGTGGCTGGACCTAACAACATTAGAAAAAGGCGGTAAAATATTAGGCTATGTCAACTGATGGTGTGTGATGCATTAGGGCATTTGTCATTTGAAGTCTCTTTTATTTGAAGATGTATAAATGTCACACTTACAGAAAGCTTCTGTCTCTGTACCAGATGCAGCTCTGTTATCTTTGATTAGGATGAATATCAGATTATAGCATTGCCATTTGATGGTGCCATCTATATAAGGGTGGGAACTGACACTCATCTAGACTTGTTGATATACTAGATATTAGTAGGTTTATCATGACTGAAGCTTATCTAAACAAAAATAGAAAAGGGATCGTACTCAAAACAAAAAATTGGCTATCAATGCCAATTAATATACGCACTGAGATTCTTCTGTTGGGAAGAACAGGCTATTCAGTCATGTTAAATATGTTTCTTTTGTGGGTGTTGAGAATAGAAGGCATCTGATTTTAAAACTGAGTTGTTTGAAGCTCCAAAATTGTGACATTCATTAATATATGCTCACATTTAACCATTCTTGTGAAATGTACAGTAGAACAATTTGTGCAGCTAGACTTAGGCTAATGGCCTAAGACTGAAGTTTACTTTGAGAGTACATAAATTTTATCTTGTTTTGAACTTTCTGGTTTTGTACTCTTCTTTAAAACTTGCCTTCCATATTTTGGAGTGGGGCTTTTTCTTTTTAAGTACTTCCTACATAAAAACTTTCTGGACTAAATGTCGTGTTTTCTTGCACTAGTATTTTACTTTGTTGCATGGATGTGATTGTCAATACCATGCATCTAAATAATTTCTGAATCTTATTGTGAATGATCATACCCTACTCACTGTAGGTGTTGGGCTATGATCTGCCACTTTTTTCATCTTGCCACCTTACATCACAAAACTTACCTTAAGGTACCTTGGCACCTTTCCCTTTTAGGGTGAACTATGTAAAACTCATGTTCAATGTGAAAATATGTACCATTTGGATAGGAAGAAAATTATCTCCCCACCCAGAATTTTTCATCTTATAGGATTCAAAAGCATGGCTTTACAAGCCAAAGTAAAGCTGCTGTTGTGTCTGACCTGGCAGGAGCACTTGATATATGTCTAACTAGAATAGAAAAGGAAAAGTACAGAAAAGCATGAAGGAAAAATGTCCGGTGGAATTTGATCACTCTAAAAATAATTAAAAAAAAAAAAAAACAACAACAAACCTGAAATCAGAAATCCATCTCATTTGAGATGGAGAACACTGTTGCTAATGTTTTCAGTATGCCTTTTTGTTGCTAAATCTACAAGACTTGTTGGATCTGCTTGGAGGATGCTTCTGTGCGGTGCCTATTTACTTAATGCTTCCAAGGTAACATGACAGCCAAATTCCACCTTTCTGTAGTTACAATACTTGCAAGAACGCCCTGTCAGGTTTGATTTTAATACTAAGACATAGAATGTATGCTACTGATTGGACACTGCTGGATTCTAAAATGCTTGTGTGAAGCATAGCTGGAGTTGATTTTGAAGGTGATGAAATGTCTGTTATTTTAGTTAGAATTGCTCATTACTTGGGGGCGGGGGGGAACTTGGCTTAAGCTAATAAAATATTTATGAAAACCTGGGGTTGGGGTGGAACATTTCACCCATCTTTCTGTGAGAACTTTACATGCAAGATATTAGGTGCATGCATATAGTTATCCTTATATGTTGTTTAGAAACCAATTGAAAAGAGAAGAAGGTCCCACCACAAAGCAAAAAAAAAAAAAAAAA
Source organism: Melopsittacus undulatus (assembly GCF_012275295.1). NCBI lineage: Eukaryota > Metazoa > Chordata > Aves > Psittaciformes > Psittaculidae > Melopsittacus > Melopsittacus undulatus. The sequence goes on from NC_047530.1 coordinate 93,910,696, forward strand.
AAACAAAAACTCATGCTGGATTTTTAGCTTAACTTTTAAAATGAATGTATGAACTTTTAAAATGAATGTATGAATGAAACTTCTCAGAAATGTATATGACATAGCTCTTCTAAGCATGATATGTGTGGTTGCTGGTTGTATTAGAGACATTGCTGAACTGGCGAAGGTGGAAACTAGATATGACTGTGAATGGCATGTAGCTCACAGGTATCACTATGTATCAGTAAAACTAGAAGGGCCTTTCTACTAGTGGTGCAGAGTAGGAGGCTGGAATAGAGCCATGGAAAAGTATTAAGATTTCTCCTGCTGCAAACTTTCTAGAAGCTTAATGGGCACTTGTTGCATTTTAAATTATTCTGAGGGATTTAACTACTTCAAGACCAAAATGTCCATTGGTATGGGTAAATACTCTATCCCTGACAATGTTCAAAGCTAGGTTGGGCAGTCTTGGGTGATACGGTCTAGGGTGAGGTTTCGCTGCCCATGGCGCTGGGGTTGGAACTCGATGATCTTAAGGTCCTTTCCAACCTCAACCATTCTATAAGGGTGTGGCTTTCAGGTAGTGACTGCTTTCTGTATAGTAATTGCCATCTGGTATTGCTAGTGACTTGTACTACCTGTATTTAAGCAACCTGACCTGTATTTTTTTTCTTGTTTAGGAGATACAAAGGAGAGTTGGGAACATGACACTCTAGAGCAAAAGAGAACTGAATATTTGCAAGCAAATACTTCTGAAAACCTTGCAGAAATACTTACACTGAGGGAAAGAACTGAAACCTTGGAAGGTCAGCTAGCTGCACTTGAAGAAAAGAATAAAAAAGAGTTTAGCGAGCAGATGTCAAACTTGCATCTCAAGCTTTCTGCTTCTGAAGAAAGGGCTTTTGGCTTAAGTGAAGAACTTCAGCAGTGTCAAGCTGATTATCAGGTGATTGCTTCTGAATTGCACAAACAGAAAGCTATAAATAGGGAACAAGAAGAAAAGATCATTCAGCTAAATAACGAAGTAGAAAGTGCAAAACAAAAGTTAATTGATAAATTGTCACAAATTAAAGCAGTGCTGTCCAAAGTAGATGAGTTGTATAAATCTCACTCACTAGCTGAGTCTTATGCTGTGGATATTGATTTTGTTAATCTAAAAGCTTCATTAGAGTTTCAAAAATGTGAACTAGAGGGAGCTCAAGTGAGTTCTGTATGCATGCAGTCCCAAACTGCTTCTACAGAAGATCAGAGATGGGAGGGCTCCTTTCACAGCAGTGTTGAAAGCATTTGGGAAGAATGCAAAAATATTATACGGGTTTCTTCACAAAAAAGTCAGCGGATTCAAGAACTACTTCAACAAGTTGAAGACTTAAAGAAAGGACTTGATGACTCTGAGAATTGTAATAATCAACTGAAAATAAAATTAAATGAAATTGCAAATCAAGATCATCAGTCCTCAAAGGAAAGAGAACTTATGAGTCAGTTAGAAGAACAAATTCAGAAGAAAACACAGGATTTTGAAAAACAGGCTGCAGAAGATCGCAGAGTAATTGCTGAGTTCGAGGAGGAAGTTACCACCTACAAGGAAAAAATAAGAGAGCTTGAATGCCTGCTGGAAGCTTTTAAAGCTAAAGATGACAGCATAGAAAAATTAGAAAAAGTACTCAAAGAAAAAGAATCTATTATTTTAAATCTAGAAATTAATACAGTAGCTCTGCAAGAGAAATGTGCCAATTCAGACCTAACCATTAAAGAACTAAATGATAAAGAAGTAAATCTGAAGGAGGAAATTGTGCAGTTGATGAACAGTTTGGAGAATATGAAACACAGTCTTCAGGAGAAAGAGAAAAATGAGGATGAGCAAATACAAACTATAGAATTGTAAGTAAATACTGAGAACTTCTAGACCTTTGAGAACAGACTCAAAGCTACTTTCTGTGAACATCAGTTTATTTTGACATAACACTTGCATGTTTATCAACTTTTTAAAACAAACTGCTTAAGAAGTTTTAATATACTACTTGAATTTTACAGTTGCATATTCTGCTGCTTATGTTTTCCTCACCTGTTTATTTAGATGCATATTTATGAAAGAATATACAATGTGGAACTACTGCAAGGGGAAACAGGAGCATGCAAGGAAATAAAGAATTCTTTGGGGATCTCTAAGATTGTTATATTGCATACCCTTACTGTAGGAAATAACATATAGTTTAATATTATATCCTGTAACTTGTCTAAAAGCAGGTAATGTTTTCTTTGGAAAGGACTGAATGTTAAAAAGGAAAAGAAGAAAGTTAAAGAGCTTAGGGAGTAAACAGCTGGTTTTGGTTATAGCTATTCTAGGTGAAGAGAGTCTATAAAAACTTGAAGAAATAACAGGTTTAGAAGGATAGAACTTTCCCCAGCCCCTTCTACTTTTTAAATCTTTAAGAAATAAGAGATTAAATGTATCTGACAGACTGCATTTGCTATGTGCTAAGGCAATTGTAAGAAAAAATAGCTTCAAGATGTTATGTAGCCCTTCTCCTTACTAGGGTTTCGTTTGTGCCATACTTGTAGTTGTAGCTTGTAGCATATACTCTGATGCACAACTTAACATGAAAGTCTGGGGATCCCCCACATTGAAAGGTGTTCCTCCTGTTGTGTGTCCTTGTTTTGTATCATCAGTTATAGAATCTGAAAAACCTTCTGTTAGTTTTAAAGTGAAAATCCAAGGTGTCTTACTGTAAACTTAAAAATAAATATGATAATTTAAAAATGAACTCATCAAACTTCTTAATTATTTTGTAGCCCTTGTAATAGCAGTACTTGTTGTAATGTTATTGTTTTTTCTATTTTCTTATTTTTACATATTTTGGTCCTTACAAGGTCTGGAATGTAGGTATCAAGTTTAAACTTCATATTAACCTTGTTCCTTTTCTTTGTAAGAACACCTAATGATAAAAATGGTTGCTCTGGTCTGCTTAAAAATAAATTTCAGTGTTCAGATATGAATCTGATCAGTTTATTACTTCAGGATCATATAATAAGCTGAAATCCAAAAGTAAAGTTGTAAGGCTTGGCATCTATCTGATAGATCTAAGATTTTTTTTTATTTTAATGAATAAAAACAGTATAGAGCCTAATGTCATTTATGTCTCTTAATTTTGAACACAAGGCTACGTAAAGATCTTTCTGAAAGTTCTGCCCTTGTACGGAGTTTGAAAGAAGACTTGCAGAGGAAAAAGGAAGAATATACAGATTTGAGAGAGAAATTTTCTGATGCCAAGAAACAAATTCAGCAAGTACAAGAAGAGGTTGGTAATAGAGGCCTAATGTTTCTTCAAATTTGTTTGTGGTTCTGTTATTAAAACCTGTTTCCACAAATTTCAAGCTATGAATGTTACGTGGTTAATAATAAAGCTGTTTCAAGTGATACATTTAGCATAACAGTGAATCTTAAATTAGATTGCCATTGAAGTTGTAAACTAAAGATACTACCAGATGTAAAAAACACAGATTAATACAGATACTGAAGGGGGATGTAAATTTTGTTAATGTCTTTTAAAAAGGTTTGTAAAAACTATGGCTAATCTGGTTATGGCCAAGTAGTTTATAATCCTTTTGACAACAGTAGCCTTATCTTATTTGCTCTGACTTCAAAGACTGATGTTTCAGGGATAAAACACTGATACCTGGAAGGAGGAGATGGATTATTCAGAAAAAGGAACTTTTAAAAATTTGAATTGCGTTTCCTATTAAGGTGTGGAGAAGAAATGAAAACATGGAATCACTTTGTTAATTGTTAGTATTTGCTTATCAAGCAGCAGGGTTTCTTAGAACCTCATGGGATATTACAAGAACTTAAAATCCAAAAGACTATTACAAAAGTTGGGCTTGAAAATTAAGACTTGAAGTATGAATGTCTTCCCCAGCAGCCTATAATTTGAGGATCTATTTCTACTCAACTTTCAGTGTATAATCCCTTGTTTGAGAAATAGCAAGGAAATGAATTTGTAGGTTGATTAGGTTATTTCCTTGTAGGTCTTTTTTGTTTTGTTTCTTTTGTTTTTGTTTTTAACCCCTTGCCCCTGAAATTTAGCTTTTTTGCAAATATTTAACTCTTAATTAAAAGTTATTTATGTAAATTGCAAAGGTTGTAAAAGGCTTATACAAAATGCCAGCATTCCTTGATGTCTTTGTGCATTGTTACAGGTGGGTACAATGCGATCTGAGGAGAAATCACTGAGGAACAAGGTTAGTGAACTTCAGAAAATTAAAAACCAGCTTAGTGAAGAAATGGACATCAAACAGCGCACAATTCTGCAACTCAAAAAGGTTGGTGTTTTTTTTTTTTTACTATTCTTAGGTTTTTTTTTTGATGAATTTAAATGGGACAAGCAGCAGGAGAAAGCTTCCAGAAACTGAGGTAAAGCTAAGAGTAGCCAGTTTGAAATTAATTTTAATAGGTGGATAAAAGATGCTTACAGAATTTCTCACTGCATGACACTGTCAAATTGTTTTTAAATAATCTGACTAATTATTACACACAATACCTGCAGATATTCTGATTAGTGACAGATATGTTAGTAGTAATGTTTTCCTCTAAACTTTTTTGGGTTTTAATCAACTTGAATGCTCCTTAACACCACATAAAAAATTAATGCTGGACTGTTTTTCTTAAATGCTTTAGGAGCAGTTGAATAATGAGAAGCTGGAAGAAATATCCAAACAGTATGAGAAAACATGTAAAGGTCAGAAAAAGCTGGTTTTATTACTTCCTCCCTTTCGTGTGGAATGGCAACGTAATGAGTTTTCATGTTGTTAATGAACTTGGAACAGTTTTGTATATTTATATTTAAAAAAAATTAGGAACTTCAAACAGGGCTGAATTAAAATTATACAGTCAAGAACTAAATATTATTAAGGCATTATTTGCAGGTACATTTGAAAGCAGTCAGTCTCAGATTAAGAAATATGAGCTCAGAAAGTGTGAATTTGCTGATATGTGTCAGCTTATTAAATGTTGGTATTTATTAGCCATTTTAACAAATTGGAACACTGAAACACTAACTAGCACAGTAACAGTTTCTGCAGGCTTGACAGGCATCTAGCAGTTATACAGTTATTAGTTTCCCATTAATACAAGCCACAGTCTGATGTTAAACTGAAATGCTTGCCTAAATCAAGTTCATGAGAATCACTTAAGAATTTTGGATTCATATAGTTCAGTAGAGTTGCACTGTTTCTAATAGAGCTTTTGATCTTGGGGAACAGGGAAATGGCTTTTAATAAAGGCCCGTTGGGAGAGAATAGTGGGAACAAGAAGAGGGCTTGTCCTGGTTTTCTGTTGGGATATAATTAATTGTCTTCCTAGTATCTCATACAATGCTGTTTGGCTTTTAGTTTAAGATTGATGTTGAAAGCAACAATTAAAACATCAGTGTGTTAAGTAGTGGTTTCTCATGCTCAGTTAGTCACAAGGAGCACAAGAAGCTGGGAGGGAGCACAGCTGGGACAGCTGACCTGAACTAGGTTGAAACATGATACGGCTCATCTGTAAATATTTTTCAAACCTTCAGATCTGTGTGCAAAGGAAAAAATAATTGAAGATATGCGGATGACATTAGAAGAACAAGAACAGACGCAGATTGAACAAGAAGAAGTGATTGAAGCCAAACTAGAAGAGACCAACAGATTAGTTTTGGGTAATCTATGGAAAGGGAGCAGGGAGGCAAAATTATATTGGATCTATTGTGATTAGATGCCTTAAATTTATGGTTTTATTTGTTGACTGCTATTTAGGCATTAATTTTATGTAGTACATAACAAACTTCTAACAGTTAAAGGCTCTGTTGTCCCTTTGCAGTCACAGCTGATAAATCCATGTAACTTTAGAATAAGGATGTGAATGTGCTCAAATATGCATTTAAACTATATATTATATAACTTCATTTTGTGTACTGACTAGAACTGGAAGTGTGGAAGCAGAAATTTAGAGAGCTGAATAACCAGAGCAATAATGACTGGCAGCAAAAGATGAGCAAACATGAGGAGAAAAACATAAGTGAAAATGAGGAAATAACGAAGCTGCAAAAAGAACTGAAGGTAAAATATGGTCATGTAATTCATACTTAGTTTTAAAGCCATAACTTTCATTTAGGAATCTACTTTTTTTTCTGTCACTGTCTTCAAGAGCTAGGGCTTCATATGGCAAGTTATTACACTAGTAAAGGAAAGCTCTATAAGCTGGTGTGCACCAGCACAGCAAAGTCTGGATGCAATATCTTTGTAACATATGGCATCACTGCCCCGTAATGAACTGCACTCTTCCCTATATTATGCTACCATAGATGTCCTTCTATAGCTAGGCTTCTCTTACAATTGTCTTAGCTAATCTAACTTCGGATAGCTATTCCAAACCACTTTCCTGTCAGTTACTTTGGCAACTAAATCAAAGTCTTTCAAGATCTTGCTCTTGCTGTATGACCTGTAACCCCTTCTTGTTAGCCTGAAGATTTAACCTTATTCTCAGTGGATTAGGGAGGAGATTTCCCTCCTCCCCCATAAGCAGCTGTTCGGGTGCTTTCCATTTTTATGTAGGTGAATGTCTGACAAGAGATTTGATTGTGATAGGAAAGGCGGCAAGGTTGCTGTGGATTGAAGGCGATGTTCCTTGGTATGCCCTATCTCTGCCTACCATTCGAACTGTACTGTATTCTTTGCCTTTCAGTCTTGAAATAGAAGTTTTCTAACATGTCCTGCAAGGCAGCATAAAAGATTGGGAATTTGTAAGTTAAAAGAGTCTTTTTACTTCTGGTGCAACTTCTACAGTGTGCTCACTCAGCACATTTTTAGATGAGGAAAAACAATTTTCCATGAAGATGTGTCAGTCTGAGTAAAACATGCTGAAAATTGTTCATTTTTTTTTTTCCAATACAGAGGAACATATGAGAATGTAATACTTACACTTGGGAATATGCTGGAGTAAAACTGTGTTAGGATTTTTAACTTTTTGAAAGAGATCTGTTTAATGGTAATCTGGATTTTGAGGTTTTGTGGGTTTTTTTTTCCTTAATCTCTACTTATGGTTTTATTTCTGGTTTAATTAAAATAGGAAAATGAGGCAAAGTATCAAACTGATAGAAAGAAGTGGCTGGAGGAGAAAATGACACTCATACATCAAGTAAAAGAAGCTGAGATGCTTCGCAACAGAGAAATGAGAAAATTTGAGGAGGAAAGAGAGCACCACATAAAGCAACAAGCAGAAATTGTAAGTAACTGAAGGTCTTAGTGTATTGAATCCTCTAGTGTCTTTAGTACAGAGCAAATCTCATGTGAAGTGTTAACAGTGTGGATGCTTGAGGGTAGCTGACCTTTGTCAAAATCCTCTCACTTTATCACATGGCAAAGCCTCGATGAGGCCATCTTGTTAAGAAAAGGGAAGAATAGGAGGGTCACAAAATGAAAAAGCATAATATGTAATGAAAGTTAACACGCCTGTTCCTTTCTATCCTATCACCACCTCACTGAATTCTTCAAACTTTATTTTTTTGTGTAAAACACGTATCAGTAACCTACACTTACATGAATTGCTGCTTAATTAAAGCTAAGAAAACATATTTTGAAAAACAGGATTGTTTGGCTTTTTCCTAAAAGCATAAGTTAAAAAAAATCTTCTTTTGAGATTTAGAGTAAAAATACCAGGTTAAAATGCTAGTGGGTTTGCTCCTGTATCACTTTCAACTGAGAGTTAATAGCAAGGTAAATACCTTGCCTGTCCACCAGTCTGCATCATGGTTGTAGTTCTTGAGTATATAAAATTATTAAATGAATCTAACCAATCTAAAACTGTTTTTGCATCCAGATATAGTTGGCAATGACTTTCTGGACCTGCAATCAATACAAGAGGGTATTAGGAGCTTAAGAATACTTCAATATTATCTGTGACTTTGTTTGCCTGAGGCTTGCTCACTCTGATTTTATTACTAACAAAGAGTATAAATATAGATGCAGATTTTCTAATTGAAGCATAGTCTGCTTTTGTATGTCTTTTTTAAGAATAGTTTTATGCGAGCTTTGTAAGATCAATATAGGCTTTCAAGTTTACTCAGGCTGTAAAATAGTAATACTATGTGAAACCAAACTATCAGAGCAGTTCAGATAGTGTGTAGAACTGGTGTTCAATTCTAATCTATTTCTTTTCACCATTTAGGAAAGACTTGCTGCTGCACAGCTGGTAGAAAAGGACAACAGTCTTCAAAAGTGGCGTGAAGAAAGAGATAAATTAGTAGAAGCTTTGGAAATACAGCTCAAGACTTTGGTTTCTAACACCACAGAAAAAGATAAGGAAATAGCAGAACTGAAACAGGCTGCGCTAAAGAATTTGGGAAAGGTTCTCTCTCTTGTTCTTGTGGGAATTTTTTTCTTTGTTTCTTTGTTATTCATTAATTCTGCAATACACAATACTTTTTGTGTTTTGGCTCTATTTTTTCTTATTGTCATCTTGAAGCCGTTAGCAGCTCATTGAAAATAGAAACTTTGTTTGAAACTGAATTTGTACCAGTAACCAAAGTTTCAAAACATTTAGTGGTTTATTTAAAGTCTCTTTAATCTTTTGATTGTAAAGTTGGACTGGAGATCTGAAACAATTATCATAGCTGCTGCTTTTTTCGCAGCCCCAGGGACTTAATGAACAAATGGGAGGTGAACTATTTATAACTCCACATAAGTAGAGTAAAATAAAAATTTGCATTTTATCTTCCCCAGGTGTTACATGACTTCCCTTCACTTTAAACAGTGACCACTCATACATGAAATTGTCATCTTTTTGTTGAATAGCTGACTGGTTTAGCTTGCAGTTCTGAAATTGATACTTCCGAATAATGATGCTTGTGTATATGTTTTCTTTTGGCAATCCTGCAATTTGTGGCATTTTTTGCTGTGGTTTTTAGGATAACGAAACTGATATAGAAGAACTAAGGAAACAGCTGGCTGAGAAAGATGACTTTATAAAGAAACTGAAACAGCAGATTAACCATGAAAGTCTTCCACCTATAGCAAAAATAACTTTACCTGAAGGAGAAGAGGAAATAGATCAGTCTGTAAACAAAGAGGTAGGTTTTTTTTTTTATGGAAAGTATGTACTAATTATAAGTTTTTAATAACTTTTGTTTTGTCAATGTTGCTGAAGCATATATTGAGAATCTGACAAAACTTACTGTTCATAGTTTTTCATACTTTATCTTCAGTTCTGAGTTCTTGTTCATTCTTTGTCTCCAGCTTTTGCTATCAGAAATAGGGTACCTACATTAATAGAATACTATCTTTTGACATGTTATAGAATTTACATACCTGAGGGGAAAACTAGTTAACTAATCCAGGTTCTAGAGATTTGAAGACATTGTAGTGCCATTTCAGTTTGATTATGCTAAGTAAATTTCAGCTCAAAACTTTTGTGATATTGCCTATACTGTGGTAATAGAGATGTTTCTGTAGTATTTCTGTAATAGGAGCTTCCAACCTATATGATGGTTCAGAAGAACAAAACAGTATCTTGCATCCCACACAAAACCAAAACAATATTTGAAGTTTACACAAAGAAAATATCAACTTTACATATTTCTGGAAGGAAAAATTGAAAGGCTTGCAACTCTACTGAGGCTTCCAATTCTGATTGAACCCTTGTGTGTTAACTTGAACACTATTTAATGATATAGTTCTGCTAAACTGAATTAATGCTGTGTGGCTCTATTGCTAATTAATAGTGAACAGGGCTGAAAGTGGATTTGCTAGCAATCCCTCCCCTGGCTGCTAGAACATGCATTTCTCCCCTTGCTGCAGAGCTGGACTGAATGACAAAATACATCTCTTTTCCATCTACTGCCAAGTAAGACTGGCTAGTTTCTTGCTAGTTCATCAGTTCAGCTAGTGCCATATAGATAAAGCTTGTGATGAATGAGGGAGGACAGAGTAGTTCTCAGAAAGGTTACTGCTTTACACAGCTTTGTAATAGCAGGTAAGAGAGCACCATAAATATTTTATTTTTTTGCTATTAAAATAGTTATTGAAGAATTGTTGTGAACAGTTGGTGCTGACATTTACCTCGAGGAAGTAGAGACAATACTTGTTCCTATGGGTAAGCGGTGGTGTCTAGGAGGATTATCATGTGAGAAACTTCTGTTTGTGTGGAAGTGCATGGGGTGAAGTTTTGGGGGGAGAAGTCAAATAATTCCTGGGAAACATTTTGACGATAAGGAAATAAAACTAAAGCATTTAAGGGTATATGCCTCTTGCCATTTAAGAAGAGGCTAAGAAGATAGCACTCTGATTAGGAGAGGTTAAGGCTACTGGAGAGTTATGGAGCTGAGGTTTACGAAATCATGGTTGTGGTGGGTAAACAAAAGCCAGAGCGGTCTTTCCTAAAATCCTGCAAGAATTGGGCAGCTGCTGGTGAAACTAATAAGAGAATTTAAACAAATAAAATAAAATAACTTATTCCCATCTGAAGCCACTAATGATCTTCTGAAGATAGGTACTATCAGCAGGGAATAGAGAAACTTGTATTTGAGATCCATAAATATATTCACAAATGGGTACTCTGAGGATTAAGCAGAGGTATATCATTTGACCCCTCTAATGCAACAACTGAGAGTGCTGGATGAATATGGAGAGAACAGATGACAATGTGGCTGGGATAACCCATCTTATCCCTCAATAACAGCATCTCCCTTTGCCACTGCGAGAGGCAGAATATTGAACAAGATGGAGTGCTGCTGAGATCCAGCAGGGCATTTCTTATAATCTCTTAGGGTGAATAGATTTTAGTGATTCAAAATGTCCTGTTTCCTGTTGCCCTAATGGTGACCTTCTAAAAGGTTTTGGGGTTGTTTTTTTCATGGCTTTTTTGTTTATTTGATTTTTGTTTGTTTTTTTTTTCTGTAAATCTTTCTTGATGATCAGATCACCTAGTTTTGTTGCTCTTGGTAGCAATAAAAGTTGTGTGACATAATCATGTGACTATATCTGACCTGAACCATGTGTTCTTGAAAACTTACCTATTGCTGAGGCTTATGAAGTGACTAATTATTAAGCAGAGTGAGGAAGTCCTGATCAGTTGAATTTGGCTTGAATCAGTCGAACCTTGTTACTTACACAATTAACTTCTGTAAGTGTAGAAGGGGAAGGGAAACCTGCCTGAAAACAAGCTAGAGAAAGACTGCTTTTCTCTCAAGCTCCTATTACTGCTTAGCTCCTAAGAAGCAGCAGAGTTAAAATGAGTAAAATCGTGTCAATGCTACTACTGCTGGCTATGGAAACTGTGACTAGCTGGTCTGTCCCTGAGGAAAATGACTTGCAAACAAAGTATTAGGCTGAGTTCAGCAAGGAAGACTAAGTTCTGTGATCATGTATGGAAATGTTAACTTTTTAAAATTTGACAAAAAAATTTTAGAAAATAAGAGGTAAATTCTGTTGTAGTTGAGGTAGATTTCTTCGTTTTTATTAGAAATATTCCAAAAGCTGACCACTAGAAAAAGGAATGCTTGCTTTGCAATCCACTGGAGAAGGATATGTATTATAGCATTTAAGTCATAGTTGTTTTAAAGCTTGTTTTCGTAAAATGTTCCTATGCTTGCAGGACCATTCTGAAATTGTCCTTGACTCATCTGAAGTGTCTACAGAAAATGGAAAAACTAGTCGGTTTCCAAAACCAGAGATGGAAATCCAGTTCACACCTTTGCAACCCAGTAAGATGGAGGTGAAACACCAGGGTAGCACCATACCAGTTACAGTTAAAATGCTCAAACCAAGAAAGAAAAGAAAAAGTGAAGAGATGGATGAGGTATGATCTAGACCAACTGGCATACTATGTTGTGCAGCTTTTCTCTAGTACTCTAATAATTTCTTAAAATCCTATTCTTCTGATTCTCACTGAGACCCAAAAGATATATGTAGAGTATATTTAAGGTTCTTCAAACATCATTCTGTCCTTCCCCCTACCAAGTGAATAAATCTCTGGCCTGTGATGTATAAGGTGATAGACTTCAGTTTATCCAGACTCTGTCCCCTTGTCTCTGATTTACACTTTTTCTTCACCTTTTACATTTCTCTCTCCCTACAAGTACTATTTGCTTCTGCCTCCAGCTGTGATGTATGTGGGATTGTGGACCAATTCTATAGAATTTTTCTTTTGGTTTAGACAATTTTTGATGTCAATTATAAACCCCTCTAACGGTCAATTACAAGTTAAGTCTGTGAGCTTAATCAATGCATTTCAAAGTTTCAAGACCACTTTCTTCCATATTTAATCTAATGTAGTTATAGAATCATACAATAGTTAAGGTTGGAGAGGACCTTCGTGTTTTTAGAGAAGATTGTTTTACCTACTCATTTAAATTCTTTCAGTGTAGTTTGTGTTCATATCCTTATGGGAGAACATTTGACAAAGTAATTTTTCAATAACATGAAACTAAATTTAAAAGTATCTTGCTGCTGTTCTGTTCACCCAAATATGACTCTTAAATATAATTTGTTATGCTAAATAGATTATAAAAGGATTCAGCAACTTTTAACTGTCACAAGGCTACTGAAGACACAATTTGTTTTTTAAATTGTCTCAAACAGAAAAGCATGTTGTCAGCAGTAAAACTGTAAGGGCTGGTGGGAAACCTGTGGTGCTCAACCACGTATTGCTCATCTCCCTTCGTTTTTGTTTTGTTTTGTTTTGTTTTTTAAGAGGTGGTATAGTTTGGGGTTGGAATTTTTTGGGGTTTGGGTTTGGTTTTTAAAAACCCACATCTTTTGCTGAGATTCTATAATTAGCTAAAGAACGCAATTCTCTTTCTCTTCTGACACTGTTATCAGTTGGTATGGCTGTTGGTTACCTGAAATCTCTTGGCACTAATTAACGACATAAAAGCCATCTTTTAATGACAGCTTAACACTGTCATGTTAAGCTGTCTATGTCGCTGACGTGTTTTTGTAATTGTCACTGTGAATTTGAATTTTCATTTAGATTTATTGAGTTAACTTAAATTTGTGTATTTGCTTCTCAAATGTCTTAAAGCCAGAAGTATAGGAAACAATGGAAGGGAGAAAATAATGTCTGAATGTTTTGACCACAGGTATTTCTAGTTCCCTTCCACAAGTCTGTTTAGCATTTAATTAATTTGAATAATTCTATCCAGTGTTAGCCAGTGGCTCCCTACTGTTAGTCACAGTATTTAAACAGTGACTGCTTCTATAATATAAATAATTGTTGCTTTTTTCAGAAGAATCCTGGGTAAAATTTGTCATATTTATTTTCTTAGGATTTTGTGAAATGTGAGAACAAAAAAAATGCAAAACCTGCTATGACTAACTCGCCTTCTACAAGCAACAAGAAAACGGTTTGATTTTATTCTATTTTTGATGTTAGTTTAGCCTTTTCTGTAAAGGTGGACTTGTGAAAGGAGCAGACATACGCAGAAGTATCTTATCTGTATCTATGTACTTGAGTAGGATTCTAAACATGTTGTCTTCCTAAACTCAATAAGCTGACCAAAAAGAGTAAGTCTGTATTTGCCAGGAATGTGTACTAGCCGCACTATACAATCATTCATAGGGAATGTGCTTTCATATTGAACATCCTGTTAATATACATGATGTTATAGGCAATACCTTTGAAGTAAAAGCAAGGTTTATTTCATCTATATGCATGAAAATTGTAAAGATTATTTTAGGCACTAGTAGTAAACTGGGTGGGTTCAGAGGATGGATAGTAGATTCATTTTCCCCACCAGTTTTCTCTTGTTTTAGTTATAACTAGAACAGCTGGTCTAATGAAATTGCCTACAACTTTGAATCAATTTTTTTTAAGAAATCGTTTTTTATATTTCTCATGCCCTTAAACTTTGACAATGTTTTTTAATTCTGGGTATAAAATAAGGCTGTTTATGTTTTTTGCTGTGGTAGTATCATTAGTACAATAAACAGAGGTGTCAGTAGGAAAGCTCAAAATATCAATTTGAAAATAACACCAAGGTAAAATAAAACGGAATTAAACTTTAAGATAAGTCAATTTGCAACTTAGCAATGCTATTTTATTTCTGTACAGACGTCTACTATACAGCTTAGAAAACCATACCCCTTAAGAAAGCAAGAAACCACTTCAAGTAAGAACTCGGCTAAAAAGAAAGATGGAACACTACAAAAAATTGGAGATTTCTTCCAAAGTTCTCCTACTATTATTCAGTCTAAAGGTTTGTACAGAACAAATAAGTCTGATTGCATATTCTCTGGGCATTGCAGAATAGCTTTTTTCTACTGTAACCTATTAATACATATACTGTTAAATGGTAAGTCTGCTTCATCAAGTTGCTGTTTTCCTGATGAAATAAAGAAGTCTAAACTGGGGCCTGCTATATTCAACCTTGCAGAGCAGAAAAGGCTGTCTTTATTGCCAAGACTACATGATTATAAAGTTTAGGTTGTGAAAGGTAAACTGGATGCAATGAAAGGATGCAGGATGGAATATATGCATATAAATTAATCATAAAAGACATAACTGTTAAGCTCAACATGTTGGAGTTACTTCGGTTTTGCTTACAGTAAAACAATTAAGGGCACTTTCAGGAACTTGTGCTGCTGCTCTAAAGGAAAAAAGCTGAATCCAGATTCTGAATCTAAGCTTGTTCTATAAGTGATCCCTCCTCACCCACACCCCACCTCCCCACCACTTTGTTTCTTTGGAAACTGTATTAATGCTTTTTTTTATGTACATATGTGGGAGAAAAAATTAGTTCTACAGAACCTAAAAGCTGGTGTCTTATGAAAATATTTGGAAGACTTCAATAAGCTGACTATGAAACGATTAATGGATTTCACTAATGAATAAAAGTTTAAGCATAGACTTGGGAAGATTAACTGCTGGGACTTTCTACTAAAGAACATGTTATTCTTTCCTATATTAGAACATGAATTCTGATTTAGCGTGTTTAAAACAAAAATAAAATTAGCAGTGGGCAAAAGGAATTGCCTGTGTTAAATTCTAAAATGTGCAATTGTTTGGTTAAAACAAGATCAGTCATTATTCAGTGTGGGTGGTTAAAATTAAGATCTTTATACCAACTGAAAAACTTGACTTGCCACGGAGTACATCTTACCTGCTGTAAGACAGTCTAGATGACGATACTGGGATTTTTAAAACATTCCAGGCTTGTCAGATTTGGCTCCATGAGGACAACACTGTCATCCATGTAAGCCAAATTCAGGTTACTCAAAATTTCACCCTGAAAATACTTAATCTGGGCAAATGAGGTCTAATTTGTAACCTTTATTATGATGTCCTATATTTTTTCTCTTTTATGTAACTTGCTATTGTTCAGGATGTCTTTCTTTTCTAGCTCATAATATGCATACAGTTATCTCTTTATAGAGCTAGTCCTGCCTTGGTAAAACTACAGAACTATATAGAGAAAATTGACTAGCCTGTGCTCCTATCAGCACAAAGAAGTATTAAGCCTGTTGTTCAACTTCCTTTGAATTGTTTATTTTTCCAGTGAAATCTGAATTCTAACTGATTTTAAAGGACACATTTAAATAGCAAATTAAAGCTTTTGCACCCCAAGCTATGGAAAACTTTTTTGAGCCACAGAAAACTGTGATAGTCAAATACCACATCTGAATTTTTATATTTAAACTGCAGACAATATCTTTAATTTTTAAATTGTTTTTAATAAAGCTTGCTTTGTTCATTAGGTTTGAGGTTTACAAACACAATAAGACATTGATTTATGTTTAAATATTTTCATCTAGCAAAGAAGCTGATTGCAACAATAAGCTCTCCTAATTCTGCAGAACCAGAAATCATAAAAGAAAATGAGCTGAAGCCAAAACGAGCTAAGAGAAAGCTGTATTCAACAGACATTTCTTGCCCTCTAGATATCCCTGCTTCTTCAGTAAGTGAATACAGGTTACTGTTCTGTCCACTGTGATCTACTTCTGGAAATGTGATTTAAAATACGCTATTAGGGGGACAGAGCAAATCTGAAGGTCTAATCAAGTTGCAGAAAAAGTTTGAGAATACTGATTTATTTCTTGATTCTACCTAGCCATTGCTTTTGGCGTCTTCTCTCTGCTGTTTTACTTTTTCTCACCTGTCCATAGATTTGAAGTAACATAATTGAAACACTAAAGCTATAAAAGTCTGCAACTACAATTAACTTTGCAGGGCAAGTGAGCACCAAAGGTAACTTTCAATTCCACTTATGCCCAGCTGATATTTAGGTTACTGTAGGATGATGGTACATCCATGCTTTTCAAAGCACAGTTGAGATAGCCTTCTGTGTGTGCTTAAATTGTGTTGCCCTAAGCCAGCCTAGAACAGGTCTTCTAGGCCAGGGTTTGATTTATGACTTCTGAAATCCACATAGATGGTTTTGACAGTAACTATGATTGCCCATAGTGAGATATGCTATTGAATTTTCTGTAAATTGTATCAATGGATACAGCAGAAACTAAAATGTTTTTCACATGAGGATGAAGAAAATGAGAGAAAGCAAAAGAAGCTAAGAAGCTTGGAAGTAAAAGTGACAGACCAAATCCCAGGAAATCAGAAGTTGCTAAAGGAAATTAAGATAAAAATGTTTTCTGAAAACTTTGTGTTTTGCAAAATGAGTATTAGAGTTTAGAAGTGAGAGCTGCTTTCAGATCACATTTTGCTTTGGACTTTAGTATTTGTTTCAGCAAAAAGAAACAAAAAAACAGGTTTTGTATGTCCCTGGTATTTGTCGCTTATTCTGATGCAATAAAAGAGTTTTTCTGTACTGGAGACCTCTGGCTAAAAACCAATAGGGAAATTTCATTCTGAAAAGAACTTCTGGGGAAAAAACAGATTGTTGATTACATGGGTCTAGAAGTGTGTGTAATTTTTCTCTGAAGAAATGCTGAGTAACCTTTGAAATATAATCTCTTTCAGATCCTTATAGAACAAAAAGAGAAGGAAAGCGATCATCTAATCATCAAGCGACGGCTTCGATCAAAACAAGCTAAATAATCTCCCAGCAGCATGTTTGTATTTCCTTGTTAGGTCATATTTCCGTTGTATTATTTCAGTTGATTGTACATAGGAAGTAATTGATATTTCATTATGCTCTGAAGTGTGTATATAGATGTATAGAATTGTTCTGATGTTTTTTTGACGTCATTAAAACTGAAATGCTGTTCAAGAAAGCTTGTGTCTGAGGCCATTTTTTTTTTTTTAAATTTTTTTTTTAGGAATGTTGTCTTTGGAAGTGTTCATAATTTACCCATTGTGCAGGAAGTACTATGCCTGTGTGAAATGGTTGCTTTTTCAGGTGGCCAGTATATCTACAATTGGAGTATGACTACATATCAAAACTTGTATATGGCTTTCTTTAGTCTTCTCCAGTAGACTGTCTGAGCATGAAATGCCTCATTGTAAGGATAATGCATAGTTCAGTTCTGTAGATCCTGATTTGCAAGACCAGATTCTCATACTAAGTTGTTTATCTAGTTTCTTGACTGAAATGGAGTTGTACCCTTACACTCTTCCATGTCTTGTCCTTAAAGAAAAATTGATGGTTTGTTTTTTTTTTTTCTAACTTGACAGTGACAAAGTGAGCCTGATTCACAAATCTTTCACCTCTTCCATTTCTTCAACTTTTCGTTTCATCTTCTGTTTGAGTGTGAACTCAGATTTCCTTTTCATTAGCTCATGTTTGGTATTGCCATTTTCTTTCTTCCCTCTTTTCATTCTAATAGTAAAATATAAAATCCAGGTATGGTCAGATAATTTTAAAATAAAAATAAATACAATGCCACTTAATATCTCTTCACAGGTAGTATTTTATACTTTGAATACTTTGTCTTTCTCCAGATCTTCTGTCTTCTGCTATCTGTAGTCCAGATACCTGGACTGATCTGTTTCAGGGCTCTAGAACACACCAGTGAAGATTGTTACCTGATGTAGATGCAAGTTGTTCATTTTACGGAAGTCTTTTATAGCTGGAGGCAGGAAATGTGCAAGGTGAAGGTGACCCTGGCCATTGCAGGAAGATTGGAGCTAGCTGATCCGTAAGATCCCTTCCAACCCGAACCATCATGTGCTTCTGTGATAAAACAGTCTCAAACAATGGGAGAGTACCTGGGATATTTATTCTTTGACTTAACATTTTGTCTTGTTTTTTTCCCATTTTTAGCAGATGTTCTTTTTCAGTCAGCTTCAGTCTTGACCCTTAACTTGTTTTTTTCTGAATAGTCAGTTAATTTTAGAACCCATCAGCATGTGCCTGTTCAGCTGGATTGATCCTTCCATTGTGTACAACTTTGCACTTGCCTACAGTGAAATTCATATGCTATCATGTTGCCTTGAATGACAGGTTGATTGCTTATCATTAAATCATCAAATGGCCTTACAGCTTTTATTTAACAAGAAAACATGCAAGGTAAATGGAGGATTAGAAGAGCACTGATTTACTTGTTTGTCTGATTTCTTTATTGATCTAAATGTGTGGAAAGTAATAGAAAATATCTTCAGCTATTTGATGTAACTGAGATTGCTACTAGATTGATAGTGTTTCTTCTCCTTATCAAATATAAATTTCATAGTTTCAAGTAATATGTGCTTCTTCCTGATTTCATGGTTAACTAAGTGACAAAATTACTTTGATTACTCTGTAAATTACAATTTATCTGTGCAGCTAACTAGGAAGTAGAATCTCAGTATAGTTAAGTCACTGACATTTAGGAATGCTACTGCACTTAACCTGTATTGCCAATTTTCTGAGCTTTTCCGTTTACTAAAATTTAGTCAGTGTTGCTTGAGCTATCTGAAGGCTATATGAAAACTTTTTTCTGGGAGCCATTTGAATGGGTGTCTTTATAACCTGAGCACGAGAGTAGCTATGTACGTATGCATGAAATTTAACTTGTTCGATTTTTTTGTCCTTAAATTAGCCTTTGCATTTGGAAGAGCCATACTGAATTAACTTCCTTAGTAGGTGTAGGCTTGGTCATCAAACTCCATGGTTACAAATTTTTAATACAGAAATAAAGCACGTTCCCTTTTGTTTTGATCAAAGGACTGTGATTTTTGTACTTCCTACAGTTGAAATTTGAGCCTATATACGCTGACAGCCTAGAGAATGGGTCATACTTTGTGTATCTCCTTTCTCCATGTCAGGTTTTCCAGTTATTTCCTGAGCAGAAAGGGAATAAAAAAATAATTCAAGAAAGGAGCATATTCACTTTCACTTCTTCAGAAAGAATGGAGTAATGGGAATATCTCTTTTTTTTTTTTGTCCTCCTAGTTAAGATTGGGGCTAGCTCTGTATTGTTCTTTTATCAGCTCCTCTGGAGAACAAAGCAAAAAGGTATTTTAGGACCTCATGGCCTTTTGCCTTCTGATTCTTCCTGATAAGTACCATAGCTAACTCAAATCTGAGCATATCTTCCATTTATTTTACCTTATGCTTTAGTGTAAGGTTCATCAATTAAGTTGCAGAGCAGAGAGTGTTTTTTGTCTGTTAATGGAGATGTCAATTCTTTACCTAGCAAAGACTAAGATAAGCACCATTTAATGGAAATTTTGTCTATGTTTTGAAATGAAGATATCTGGTAATACTGAAATTGTCCATGTTCTCTTCAGAACTTGGCTGTAGGAAGGTGTGATGCATGTATTACTGTGCATCACTGGCTGAAGGGGGTAAGAATTTCTATATAGGAAATTGGGTCATGCAGTACAGATGTCCTAAGATATTCAGATCCCACAAAGGAAAATTTGTTGGGGATAAGCACAGTGACTTCCACTGTTTTGTGCTCCAGTCCTCCCTCCAGATTTGAATAAATCTAGTTTCTGAACTAGATTCAGGAAGAGGGCAACCTTATTCTTTATCGATCTATTGTATACATTGAAAACTTCTGATACTTAAAAATGAAGCTTTCTTTTCACCAAGAGAATAAGCTTTGGATCCTTATAACTTTAATAACAGACTTCTAAGACATGGCCTCCTTTTTTTTAAGATATGGTTTTGCTTTTCTGGTGTGCTGTTTTCCTACATGAGGAAGGAGACTTGTAATATGAAGCAGTTCTATTTCTGGTGTAATACCTGAATACAGCAAACTGCCTTGTACAGCATCACTGTTGTCTTTGAATAGTTCATTTTGAATGTGTCATGCTGCAAGGCATAATTCTTAGAAAATAGCCTTTGTACTTGTGTCAAGCTAACACAACTTTTCCAATGGTTAATGCTCATCTTGAAAAGACTATTCCTTCCTTAACTTCAGGTAATCTGGGGTGAGCTTTCTTTTGTCATCCTCATGACAATCCAACTACAGACCTAATGAAGGCTTCTGGAAGGAAAATGTGACCTTCATATAAGTCAAGCTTTTCTCTTTGGCAAAACTAAACAAAGAGGAAGAGTGGCACTATTTGATCAGACAGCTCATGAATTGAGGGTAACTCAGGACTTGAAGTGAGAAAAGGGAGCAGAATATTGTGGGGGTGATTTTTCCGTAAATGCTGCAAGTACTTGAACGTTCTTGAAACTTGATTAGTGCTGTGAGAGAAGAAAAATGAACGCGCTTTAGTGAAACATGCTTGAAACAAAGCCAGTTAATGTGTGTTGCTAGCACCAGCAAAACTCCCAGGAGATGGCGCTGGGACACTGCCCGAGATCACTAGTCTCGCCACTGCGGATTTCAGCTGCTAGGCTTGGAGGGGCGGGTTTTACTTCTTTTTAAACTAATCCACTTTTCATCTCATTTAGCCAAGCTTCCTAAAAAGTTCAGAACGGACCATTGCTGGACTATTCTCTTGGAAGAATCCTAATTTTCCAGATCTTTTTTCCTGCTACAGTGATGTTACCCATGCACAGGAGCAATCAGCATCTAGCCGTCACAGATGGTTTTGTTTCTCAGATCAGGATTCTGAGAAGTAGTATTGGTTTATATGCACTGATGTCTACTGTAAATTGTTCCTAAATTTGTGCACACTAACTTTCGACAAGAGTGTGTTTTTCTTTTCCAACAAAGATAAAGGATAGTCCCATTGAAAAATTTACTAGTCAGAGCTGGGGTTCCTCCAAGACTTAAGAGTATAAGATCAGATTTGTGAAGGAAGAGCTTGATTTCAAGAGCTGTTTCCAAATATTTATAGCTCTTTGCACTGATGGATGAAGTTGGACTTCCTCATCCTTCCCTCACCTCACTCCTGAGATGCTGACATTAAACAAAACCATTATTCTGCCATAGGGACTTAGAATGCATTTTGCTCTAAGTGCTATAACATTGATTTATTTTTTTGATAATTTATGAGAATAATGACTATTCTATGAAGCAAGCTGTGGCTTACTTTACAACACGAAATGCCAAATTGTACCTTTCCTGCTGTGCACTGAGGCCTACATTCATTCTTGGGTTGCTGCTGAAAGATGAATTCTGAAACTCTGCTCTGGGAATACAGACAGGTTTTTTGAATTGAACCAAAATACTGACTTTTCCAGTTAGTTAAATAACTAGAAGACTTAGGCAAAATGAGCTTGCACCTCTTTCAGTTCATTTTCAATTGTTTTAAGTGTGCTTTGCTCTTAAACAGGAGTCATTTTAATCATAGAGAAATTGCTGATTTCATGCATCATTGCTGTTTCATGTCAGATAGGAGAGAGTAGAAAATTTTGACTTAAACTGGATAAAGGAAAGGCAGCATACAGAGATAAAATCAGTATATTAAACAGCATATGTATTTTAGATTTCCTTAAAGTACCTCATAGTCAGGTATACTTTGTCTTGGAGGCCTCATATAAAGTGGATAGTTCTGACTACAGGCTTGAATAAAGCTAGCTGGCTAATTTTGTGTGCATTATTAATCAAGGAAGATTTAGATGTCATCTGTCATCAATAGCCCTTAAATAGTGTTTGTTTTGACATGTCTCAATGCCTCAAAGCAACACCAGAAATAATTGCACAGGCTCTGTGCAAAATCCCAAATATTAATTCTCCCCTCAGTGGCTTTTAAAACTCCAGGTGTAGCCAGACAAGCTAGTTGAAATGTTCTTGGCTGGCAGCATGTCCCCATGCAATCTCCTATTGATTGCTCAAAAGATAGAAGCGTGGAAGGAAGCTGGCATGAGTGTGTGAGAGTGACAGGAGTGAATTACCTCGAAAACAGTTGACAATACATCTGAGTAGAATTTAGTTTCATTTTCTGGAGTCAGAATTATAGTATTTGCTGCTCTACAACTAAGCTTTTTTTCCTGGCTTGTAGACCTATGATATCCAAGTTTGTGTTCCGGAGCAAATTATTGGTGAAAAAAATCACAGAAATTATGCATTTATATTTCATTACCTCATTAAAAACTTGAAATTTGGCAGTTTAACTGCTTGGTGACTGGCAGATATAGCTGCATGTGAGCACCAACCTGCAAGTCAGTACTGATCTGGAGAGGAACACAACATACATGACTTCCAGGAGAGACTGGCAGCTACTACACAAGTGTCTAAACAAGGAGTTTATGGAAGCAGATGCATTTGAAATCATTGTCCTTACCAGTTTTTAGTTGTTCCACATACCACAGTTACAAGATAATACTGTTTGAACTTTGGCAGAAAACAGTTTTCAAAATTTTATTTTACTCTGAGGGGATGCGTGTAACCTCTTGGTCCGCAGGGTAATGTGTGTACTATATTTATCCCATATTACTTATATTGGTTTTGGTTTTAGGATTACATGGGAAAGGGGAAAAATCTTAACATGGAAGGTAAAAGTACCTAGCCAGCATTAATTCAATCAGATAAAAATTGTTATCTCCTTCCACTGTTAACAAGACCTGGGCAAATGCTTCCTATTGACAGCAGGATTGTTCAGGACCACGTTGTAAAATGAAACACTATAGCTTGAAATTATCTGTGAGGCCATTAAAATGATGCTGGTGAGCTGCAATATGCAAATTACTTGAGCAAATATTTGCATTCCAGAAATGTGCAGGTTATTGACCATGTGACATTAGAGGCAGAAGCAAGTAGGGGTAAATAAGATATGAGAGCCTTCATCTGTATCAAATACCTTATAATGCACAATTACATTACAGAAGCACTGGGTTTTATTTTTAAACAGCATTTTTATCATAACAACGATTGTCTAATTGCCAGCTTTCAGTGCACAAAAAACCCACCCAGTATATATTATGCTGCTTTTTACAGTAATGATATATTTATTGTGCTGATCTTGTGCTTTCCTGCTACAAAATTGACCTTTTATAAAATGTCACAGTGTTTGGTGAGTCTCAGACTTATTTGTGTGAGTTTTCATAATGCACAGCAGGCAGGGACAATAAGTTGCTTCACCTAAAAATAAATAATTGAAACATTTAGCATAGCAATTTTATCACTTTGACAACTCTGATATTTAACCACTGGGACTTAATGGGGTATCTTAGAAAGCCATTAACATTTTTAAAACACCATGTTGTCAGTGATTTCTATATGAGCTGAGGCTTTGTGGGGTGATGAGGGCAAGAGAGACATTATTACTACACAACTTCTTTTCAGCACAGCTCTCTTCCTACTAGGTATTCCTAGCAAGCTAGACTGTACTGGCTCTTCTCTCTCTGGGATGCTATAGCATTGTGCCTATGGCTGGGCTCTGGATGACCGTATAACAACAAGCTAAGGAGTAGATGCACTAGCTGGCTTGTGGCTTCTGCAAATCTCTGAGCTCCCTATTGTCCAGTGATAATGGAATGAAATTACCTGCACTCACTGCTAGTTACATCTGCTGCTCAGCATTTAACATGATGTTACTTTTCATGTTTTTGATGAAATTTATACCATGTCACTGATTTCAGTGACCTGAAAATAATTTTTAAGAAAAATTGGAAAATTTGAAAATCAAAACTGCTATTTGATTTCTAAATGTGGGAGGTGTTTGGAGGTCTCAGACTTTGCTCCACACACACGAAGTCACAAATTCCTCAGTTGAAACAGCTATTGCAATCATGATCTGAGTATTTCCTTATTGGAAGGTTTTGTGACCATCTGTGGGAACTGATAAGTTTCAGTGGTAGCTGAGATGCTGCTGCACAGGTTGATACCCTCCCTTTCACAATAAGCTCCAGCTTGATGACCCATGCACATTTGGACAGGTTTTATCTGTATCTTTGTGTCTGAGATTTAAGATGCTGATAAGAGCCTTTGGTTCCCACAAAAACAGCATGCTGCTTCTGTAACAGGAAACCACCGGAAAAGTGGCTTTGGAGCAATCTTGTGGCTTTGAGCATAGGTAGGTGATGAAATAAAGGCTATGACAGAATTACTAAGGAAAGTGGTTTTATAGGTACACTTCTGTGTTCACAGGAATTTGGAAAAGTCACTTATTCCTCCCCTGGCAGGGAGGATTGTCACAGGCCTTAATCTATTGTCATTGACTTCGAGGCTTGTGCAGGTATGCAAATAAGATGCATTCCTTCTAGGAAAACACACAGAAAGAAAGTTCCAGGAAATGCTTTACTTGGACATATTCTGGCTTCTCTATCTTTAGTCTATCTTTCCTTGTCTGTGATGGGAGGTCAGGAGAAAGTCTACTTTCCAGTCACCTGTTTATGCTCTCCCCGTAAGAAGCATAAATTACCTGGTAGGCAGCTTTCAGAGCACTAGGCCCTCCACAGCCGCTAAGAGAGAGTCTTGGCTGGTTTACTCTTAGTGTTTACTCTTAGTGGTTGGAATAATTCTGAAATCAAGGAAGTGATTTCTTTGTGAAAAGTCAACATGTGAGATGTTTTGGATGTCTGTCTTTCCGAGTACTTTAGCAGCTGGAACAGGTAGCTTTCCAGGTAATAAATTTGGGTAATCCCTGTTTTTCAAACCAGGTTTCATTCATTTTGAAGTAAACTCTGGAGAAAATGCTTTGAGCTTAATTTATGTCATCATCTTAAGCATATGATATCAATGTGTGAAATGCCGTGTGGCATTAATTTCCTCCAGCATTTATTAATAATGTTAAGATAATTAGGTAGATGCTCTCATTACTAATATTGACTGCTAAGCTTCTTACGTAAAACAGGCCCAGTGAAGTGCTTATTCCTTCAGATGCTGCTTGAACCAAGCTGGAACACTGAGTTCCCAGCAGGAAATCTCTTGGACAATCTCACACGAATGCAAGTTTTTCCTTCCTTGTAAATTAAACTTCATAAATATAGTCAGACTTTAGTGATGCAAATGAGTAATAAAAAAGATGAAGTAGCAAGTACAGTCAGTCTCTTCGCTCTCTCATAACAGCTTTTCAAAGAAAAACCCTGAAGGTGAATTTCATTTAAGGAGTTGCTCCTATTTGCTAATGAAATAAAAATAACTGATGAAAGAAGATATTTCTGTTATACAGTTATTGCCAAAATACTAAGTGCTTCATAACTTAAGCATTTCAATGTTGTGGGAGGGAGAAATCTATGTTCCAGTAGAAGATATATATGCCTTTTGTAAGACATATATTTGCTTATAATTTGTAATTTACAGAAATGAAATGTTCTGCTTGATTCAAACACATTTATAATATACATCACAAAGACATTGAAATTTCATTTTTACTTGGGAAAAAAGTTCAAAAACCTCATGAAATTACCTTCCTCATCCCTGCATTGCTTTAATGTTAAAGCCACTGTGAAAATAAGTTGTTTGTAGTTCAATGCTCTACAGATAAAAAGTAAGATGGACACTAACTGGTATGGTTATGGACTCTAACCTCTCCAGTGAACAGATGAAGTTAGGGGAAAACCAGGGCTCTTCAATCTAGCCAAGAATGTTCTAATAAAGTTTATATTTTGCATTAAATATTATCTCTTTTGAACACCTTCTAGAAGTATTGCTATCTACTCTCTCTCATTGCTTTTCATTCTTCTGGCTTCTGTTTTGCTTCTTCTGTCATTTTTACAGTTAACTTTTAAGTCTTGATGTTTATATATTTTTCTAATGTCCAGCACTCCATTTGTTGTCCCTTTCCTAGATATTAAAAGTGGTGTGCTATGTGCTATTTTATTCAGGTTGACTCTCATTCTTCCTCATAGTCAAAACCACCTGAGCAACTTGTCTGTGGACTTCAAGGATGCAGTGCCTGACCTAGTCACAGGCATGACTATACCTTGTTGTGGCTTTATAGCTTGATAGGAGTGTGCAACTACTTCTGAATTTGACTATAGTAATAGCTCTTGACTTTGTGTCTGGAGTTGTGCTTCTAGCAGTAGGATCTTGAGGTCTGTTTGCCAGTCTTGGATGCGGGGAGCAGAAGCTGGATCTTCAGATAGCTTGTCTCATTGAATGTTACCTTATCTTAGTGCTGACAGTAAAGGCCTGTTTCTTGCACTAAGATTTTAAAGACATGAGCAGTAGTGGTTTTATATTTACAGAAATTCACAAAACAAGTATTTCCAAATAGCTGATGGAACAGCATTAAGGAATCTGTTTCAGCATGTGGGGAGATTTGCCTGTCAGCATTGCTGAATCCACTGTCTGCAAATTGTTCATCTGGACTAGTCTTAGATTTAGAACTGGTACCAGGTTTTTGCTGGTGGAAGTGACAGTCTCTTGTTGTGCTAAGGGAGGATTAGGTTGTTCACCAAAAGGGTTGTCAAGCATTGGAACAGGCTGTCCAGGGAAGAACATAGTTTAGTGGTGGACTTGGCAGTGGCGGGTTTTCAGTTGGACTCAATCTTAAAGGTCTTTTCCAACCTGTATGATTCTATGATCTTCTTGATGGAAAAAATTTCAGATGTTTTGAATTTTATTAATTAACAAAATCTTACTCTTTAAATAATAAATCAGATTCCAGATGCTGTGAGTCACTAAAAGATTTCTTTTTTTTTAACATCCACATTTAAATGGCTGAAATGGAATTAATTTATTACCAGAGGGACAACAGTGAATTAAATTAATGGTGGGCAGAGAACTGCAAAACTACCTTTTACTCTATCTTTCTTTTGACATGTTTTTCTCTTGCTTGCTGTCAGTTTTTCTTGCATGAATTAAGGCAGTTGAAATGTGAGTATATGTGATAGTAAGGTGAACTACAGATGATTTGGAACAGCTCATGACAGATGCAGTGATGGACAAACCCCCAAACCACATTCAGAACTGAGACAGTGCAGAACATCAGGTACTTGGATATGAGACTGGCACACTGGCTTTGCAGAGAATACTGATACGAGAATGCATCAATTTTAAAACTTTAGATAATGGAATTATTTTTTTTCATACCTCACAGCTTTGTTTTCCAATGCTGCAATTCAAAGACATATGCTAAGGATTAAAGCAGAAAGAGAAGACTACATCATTATACATACTTTTTTGTCAGTGTCCTATTCCAGCATGGAAGGTGATATAATTTGTAAATTGAATTGGAACAAATTGCTTGTGTGATAAATAAAATGTCTGTATTAGCTGCTGTATTATTCAAGCTGCCCTGACTGACTGGTAACTGAAGTGTGCCAAAACCCGTCTATAAATGCTCTTGTACATGGCTGTGTTGGCTTCAATGGAAATTTGCCTGCAAAGAGAATTTAGCTTCGTGTGGGAGATGCATCCTGTGGGTTATGAATGAAAAGTAAGAAATCTTTGACAGAGTTTGCTAAAACAACAAAAAGCTACCATTCTGTGGACACTGGTCAAACAAAAACTCCTAAAGCATTGAATTATTTGGTGACATTATGAGCTGTTAGCAGCTTGTTACTGGCACTTGCTAATAGATTTGGAGGTGACTGCCGGCATCTTTCTTCACAGGGTACTGTAATCCCTTACCTAACACTGTGGGCTATAAAGTGTAGGTAGGGGCAGGGTCTCACCTTCCAGGTGATGTCTTGCCCTGTGATGCATCAGGGGCTCTGGCTAAACTCAGAGGGCATGGGAAGCATTGGCCACTCCACAGGGGTGTGGGATAGACTTAGATGTCATTTTTGGATGTGATAGAATAGCTTCTTGCTTTAACAGAGCTTCTGTAATCTCAAAGGAAGCTTAAATGTGTTTTCTCTAGAGGAAAATATTTGCTACATGGAATGAGATTTATGTGCTTGCAAGGAAAATCTAAGAAAGTAATATTCATTTGTTTTTAGCAATAAGATTCCAGGCTCTCCAGGGATACATAACAGTAAATAAAATCTATAAATGAACATAATTCTTTTGATCAAGAGGTGGATTTTTCTGTGTGTAAACCAGAGCATAATTTTGCTCTGTAGAGAGAATAAAAAAGAATTGTTGCAAGATGTGTTCCAGCCATAGCTTTCCAATATAAACTATATAAGCAAGATAAAACTAAAGGATTTTTTTCATTAAAAAAAAAATCAGTTCTCAGATATGCTGTCTCCAGACTCTTCTAGGACAGAACAAGTTTATTAATTGTAGTTCTGGTCACTTGTCTTACAAATGTCAAAGTGTTGGTCCACAAGATTCCACTTCAATGAATAGCTTCAGCTGAAGATGAGTGATGGGAGAGCATTACAAACTTCCCATCTCTGCTTTCAAACAGGACGTACCGTGGGCTATGGATGTTTCTGAGCAGCTGTAGTGTGCTCCTGTAAAGCAAATCTTGGATTTGTCACGCCTGAGGTTCAAGATGCTTTGACTAATAGTCTGCTGTGGGCACTGTTACATGGCTTTCTGCTGATTTAGTGGGCAGGATCAGCTGGTGACAGGGCCCCACATGTGATATAAGAGAACAAAGAGGCTTAGCCAGCAGCAGAGGGGAAGAAGGTTAAGATATTTTTTCCTGTTTATTAGTACTGAGCTCTGCTTCTGAGCTAAAGCTGCAGTTTCAAAAAGCTATTATGGTCAGCAGCAGAGGCACATCTAACCACACTTACCTAGTCTGGTGAGGGAGCAAATGGCCTCAAATCTAAGGAGGATGAAAGAGCCAGAGAGTCGGAAGAATGTGGGGATTACCCTGTACTAGCCATGTTTGTTGTGAAAACTAATACTCCCCTCTGCAGTGTTGCTAGCCTCCTCTTAGCGTGGATCAGGTATATTGAAGATAATGGAAAGAGCATTACCTTGGAAAGTTATTAGGCCTGTGCCCTTTTCCCAGCTTAATTTTTATCTCTGTGTTTATTTTCCTGTCTCTGTGTCTCTATCTGGATATCTGAGTTGACTCATGCAAGAATTTCAGTCAGTTTCATGTAAAAACTGAAACATTTTTGTAAAATTTTCATTCTTAATTTCTTGCTGGTAGGTGACAGGTTTTGCCTTTGATGTCTCAGCAGTTATGAATAGAGAGTTGGAATTATGGTCAACGCTTCTAACTGGATGACAAAAAAGTGCTCAGTGCTGAAATGGTTAATAAAGTTAATGTTTCTGACAGCTAATGTGCTCCTGTCTTAATCGGAACAGCTGATACCCTCTAACTGTTTCTGGGGTGAAGGAAGACAATAGCATCTGCTCTGACATTCTTCAGGTAAGCAGTGGTGTATTCATAAGTCTACAGAAACACTATATACATAGAAATATAACTATGAACAGGTGGGAACTGTAGATTTGTGCTAAAGAAGATATTCTTCAGGCACCTTATTGTGAAAATGCAGTGTTTGTACTGCCCTTTATAATTCTGTTTTGGTGAGAAGTCTCCCAGAATTCTGAAACTTGCGGCTTGCTCGGTCCCTGCAGCTTGTTGAAATCCCAGGTTATATATAGTTTAAGCTTGTGTCCCTCTTGGATCCTGTAGTTCTGTGGAAACACAGCAAGCAGTCAGCAGCTGATAGCCTCTCAATATTTATCAGTGCTGAAGGCTCTTTCTTGTCACTGCAGCAAGTGAGAACTGCTAATCTTCTAGTGTTTAGCAAACTCTCTAGGGAACCACAGACGAACTAGTTTGTGTGCAGCCCTTAAATGGCCCCTTCTTTGATTTATACTGACCATAAATCAAGACCTGTCTCCTGAGCTACCTTATTCACAACAATACAGAAGGAAGGAGAAATTGCACCAAACTCTGCAAAGAAAAATCTTTCCTTCCAATGCAGTTTTTGCTTTAGTTGAGGTATTTGAAAGTGCAAACAAAGCAAGGAAGCTCCTGCTGACGCTGCCTGATAACAGTGTCATGAAGAGTTGTTCTATTATAGTGTTTAGGGATGAACAGATATGCTCCTTTTTCTACCTGTTTTCAGGTTTTGCTTCTAGTTGGTTGTACCAACAGGTAGCTGAAGCAGTGGAAAGGACAGCTGAAGTGTCTTACTATGGCCTTACTCCGAGGTTAAGCCAAGTACTACCTATTCTACCCAGATGCTGGTTTATTGGCTTGCTGAGTTTATGGCTTAAAAGGCAAATATATTAACATCCAAGGAGCAATGCTAAATTGAAGGCTCACATGGGTCAAACAACTTCCCATAATGTGGACCTTGGTTGCTTATCTTAACTCTGCAAGCAGAAGTACTCCAGAAAAGATCATACACTCTACCTCCATCTCAGTCCATTTAATCTTTCTTTTAGAAGATGGCAACAAGGTGCTTGGTGACAGCCAGCATGGCTTCACTAAGGGAAATCCTGACTGACTGATTTGGTGGCCTTCTATGATGGGGCTACAGAGCTGATGGACAGGGGTAGAGCAGTTGATGTCATCTACCTGGACTTGTGCAAAGCGATCAACACTTGTCCCATACATCATCCTTGTCTCTAAATTGGAGAGACATAAATTTGATAGTTGGACCACTTGGTGGATAAAAACTGGTGGGATGGCCACATGCAAAGAGTTGTGGTCAGTGGCTCAATGTCTGGCTGGAGACCAGTAACGAGTGATGTCCCTCTGGCATCGGTTTTGGGACCGGTCTTGTCCAAAATCTTTGTTGGTGACATGAACAGTGGGATTGAGTGCGCCCTCAGCAAGTTTGCCAATGACACCAAGCTGTGTGGTTCTGTTGTTACCCTAGAGGGAAGGAATGCCATCCAGAGGGACCTTGACACGCTTGTGAGGTGGGCTGATGCCAACCTCATGAAGTTTAACCATGCCAAGTGCAAGGTCCTACACCTGGGTTGGAGCAATCCCAGGCAGAGCTACAGGTTGGGCAAAAAGGAAATTCATGGTAGTCCTGCGGAGAAGGACTTGGGGGTGTTAGTTGATTAGGAGTTTAACATGAGCCAGCTTCTGTGTGCGCTTGCAGCCCAGAAAGCCAACCGTATTCTGGGCTGCATCAAAAGAAGCATGACCAGCAGGGCGAAGGAGGTGATCCTGCCCTTTACTCTGCTCTCATGAGACCTCACTTGGAGTATTGTGTTCAGTTCTGGTGTCCTCAACATAAAAAGGACATGGAACTGTTGGAACAAGTCCAGAGGAGGGCCATGAGGATGATCAGGGGACTGGAGCACCTCCCATATGAAGACAGGCTGAGAAAGTTGGGGCTGTTCAGCCTGGAGAAGAGAAGGCTGCATGGAGACCTCATAGCAGCCTTCCAGTATCTGAAGGGGGCCTATAAGGGTGCTGGGGAGGGACTGTTCATTAGGGGCTGTAATGACAGAACAAAGGGTAATGGGTTAAAACTTAAACAGGGGAAATTTAGATTAAGGAAGAAATTCTTTACTGTTAGGGTGGTGAGGTACTGGAATGGGTTGCCCAGGGAGGTTGTGAATGCTCCATCCCTGGCAGTGTTCAAGGCTAGGTTGGATGAAGCCTTGGGTGATATGGTTTAGTGTGAGGTGTCCCTGCCCATGGCAGGGAGGTTGGAACTAGATGATCTTAAGGTCCTTTCCAACCCTAACTATTCTATGATACTATGATGGAACTGCTATAGGTGCCATATGAGGTTTTCTTTGAAAAATTTAGGAGAATCCCAACCCTAAGCCAAAATTTCTCCTTCAAAGAATTGAGCGTCCTGATTTCCATTAGTGACTGGAAGAAAGGATTCTTGTAAAATATTGATGTGTCAAAAGGAGTTAATCTGAGGCCATTTAAGAGTAGGTTTTTGGAACTTTCTTTAAATTCAGATTTTATGAAACTCATTTTTACATCTCAGAATATTTCAGCATGAAAAAAGATGTGAACTTAAATGTACATGTTTGTGCATTTGGAAAGAAAAAGACTTAAACTCCAAATTCTATTACAGTTGCCAAATCTGCTCTGGCTGGTTTGTTAGCATAATTTTACAGCTGTTCTCAGTTAAGCCAGTTGCTCACAAATCTTTTAAACAATCCAGAGCACAGATGAAGCTTCATCTTAATTAGAGCTGCTACACTGTATGGAATAATTGGATCTTCAGGAGTGTTTCCCTCTATGTCATGGAGGATAGGAAGAAGCAGCCTGAACTCAGTCAGCTGCAGATGATTAGGAAGTAGCTGTAACTGCATGACTGTGTGTTATAATTTACATTGAGTCTGAAAATTACAGATTTTTTCCAAACTTAGTTCTTTTTTGTTTTGTTTTTTATTGGTTTGGTTTAGGTTTTTTTTTGTTTAGTTGGTTTTTGTTTGTTGTTTTTTTTATGGTAACCCCTGAAATTTCCATTTTCTGGTACTTCACATTTTATTACGGAATTTGAGAATTTTGGAGCTGAGTTGGTCTTACAGCTGTAGTTTCACGTGTAGCTATTTTTTTTTCCTGGAAAATAATTAGATTTGAATCTGCCACACCTGTGGGAGAGAAAAAGTGAATGCTGTATGGTATTGCTCATGCAGACTTCTGCTGGCCTTGCTACCAGAACTATGGAGTGTTTGGCCAAAGCCAAAAGTTCTTTCATTCACTCCAAGGTGCCCTGCTCATTGTTGTCTCTACTTCTAACAGGGTCTTGGTGCTGTTGGAAACGGGGACCAGAGAATTAAGCATTCAATTTAAACAGACAAAGTACAATTCAAACCAAATACAAATACAAGGAGCTTTAGATAGACTTTTAATGAAAAAGAATGGCTGTTTGCAGGCTCAAAGAGTGCATGATTTTTCTCCATAGTGTGAAACTGGCTTTGTTGACTCTCTTCAAATAGTACCTTGAGTATTAGGGGATTTGTAGAAGACATTCCATCAGGCTTATTCTGTATTTTTTGCACTGAGCCCTTGAAGATTTTAACCTGTTGCTGTGTGTCTTTCTCTGAAGGGCACAGAAAGTCTGTACAACTCCTGTCAATGAGGAAATGAACAAAATAGTAGGTGTCCTGTGTGCTGCTTACACCTTTCCACATGGGGAGGTGATGTACCTTCTCCTGCTGAAGCCCTAGCATGGCTGAGGGTGTAGAAGGCTCTTGACTCCATCCTGAACACTGAGAAATTATCACCTGTTTTGGAGGAGTATAATACTTCTTAATACTCTAATCTACCAAATATAGGGGAAACATGGTGGCAATTTACCAAAACAGTTTGCATCTTTTATCTGATATCATTTGATATGTGATTACAAAACAAATTCTCCTATTAGAGGAAAATTTATCTGAATTCAGTCTCTGATCAACCAGCAGTTTCTCTTTACAGTTGATAGACAGTCTCTCAAACTACGTTTCAAACAGGGATATCAGAGCTTTATCATATCAAATAAAGCTACCCTAGTTTGTTTGTGAAGCAATGTGATTCCTTTCCTATAGATGTGCTCCAGCCCTGGGTTCCCATGCTTGGTATCTCACAGTGTTAAAGTCTAATCTCTCCCACAGCAGCCTGATCTCACCATGTTTGGCTAAATCTCACTGATTTTTGAGCTGGTGTGTTAGGCACAGTGATTCAACTGTATCTCTTTGCACTGATTAGTTTTCCTTTGTCATGAAACTCAAATAATCAAGTGAAAAGTCCTCTGTTAGAGTGCCTGCAGGACTCACATGATAATTTCAGTCCTAAGCAGCAGTTCAAGTGGTA
Organism: Melopsittacus undulatus; assembly: GCF_012275295.1. Classification (NCBI taxonomy): domain Eukaryota; kingdom Metazoa; phylum Chordata; class Aves; order Psittaciformes; family Psittaculidae; genus Melopsittacus; species Melopsittacus undulatus. The sequence goes on from NC_047530.1 coordinate 93,944,444, forward strand.
GAAGCATTTAAATGCTAAGTGTTTTAAGGAGGGAGTTTATAGATGCCCCTTGTTTGTGCATTTTGCGACATCATAATACACCCACATGCTTTTATGTGAGAGAACATCCTGAGAAGAAGACTTTCTCTTATGGACTGTAAACAGATATTATTCAGTAATGTTTCTCAAAGGCATTCTAGCAATTTCTAAGTATCCGGGGACTTCACTGTGTCACTTTTCAAATAAAATAAACTCAAACCCACCCACCCAAAATGAAATAGCATTGTAGTATCAAAGCCTAGGAGAAATAGTATATGGTCTGACAGATCCCCAAAAGTCCTTGTGTTGTGGTTTAAACTCTGTCAGCCACGCAGTTTCACTCGCTCACTCCCCCACTTCTTTTATCTCCCCAGCTCCCAGAGGGATGGGAAGGAGAATTGAAAGAATGTAGCTCCCACAGGTTAAGAGCAGCCCAGTAACTAAGGTATAAAACAAACCACTACTGCTACCACCAATAATAATAATGATAAAGGAAATAACAAATTAAGAGAATACAACACTTCACCACCTGCCAACCGATAATACACACCCCCCCCCCTCCCCCCCAGCAGTGCAGCAACCCTTCTGGGTAACTCTCAGTTACATACACAACATGACCTGCTGTGGTGTGGAACACTTGTTTGATTAGCTTGGGTCAGGTGTCCTGTCTCTGCTTCCTCCCAGCTTCCCCTCCTCACCGGCAGAGCATGAGGCTCAGAAAGTCTTTGGTCAGACCAAACATTTGAGCAGTAACTAAAAACATCGATGATATCAGCACTGTTCCCAGGCTGAAAGTCAAAAACACAGCACTGCACCAGCTACTAAGAAAGAGAAAAAAATGACTGCTACTGCTGAACCCAGGACACCTTGTTAGCTGAAAATCAGTGATAAACAGCAGTGTTTCCAATGAAACTGTAAAAACAAGTGTTAGGTATGATACAGCTCAGTGTTTTTTATAAAAAACAAAGGTACATGAAATCTTTGACAAAGTTTTAGGTTGCTGCTTTCAGAGGTAAATCAGAGCTAAGCTGAGCCCATTCAGCTGAAATGTGTTTTAGCTGCAAATTCCAGCACCTAGCAGCAATGCATGCAAGGTCACACTTACAAGAAGGGAATACGGCTTCTGAAATTTAGTGCCTCTGAATACCTTGGCAGGGTTGCATATCAGACATCATGATATGGTATGTTGAACTTAATGAAAAATGCAAGACCTGAATCAATATTTAGGAGGACAGAGCCAAAACCAGTTGAAATGGGAAACTGACATCCATTTTTAGACTTAAAAGGTTCAAGTAATCTATCATATCACTCTGGGAATATATAAGCTCCCTGCTTATGTCGTCAGGCCTTTCCAGAAAATATGTTTTAGTAAAACAATGTTTTGAGTTCAATTAAATACTGTAAATACTGTACTGCATTAACAAGCAATTTTAGCTGTTTTTATTATTCTGCTGTTTTTAGCTTGTAGGTCTTTTTGTAAAGGGCCTTGAACTTCCTTTCCAGTTTGAATTTGAAGTGCCTACCTATACATAGGGAAATAGTCTGAACTGGCAGGCAGATCTATCAATAAAGAAGCTCTTCTAACTCTTTCAATCCTACAATTCTACAATTATTCAGCATCCATCTGTCGTGGACTACTCGCAGCTTCACTTTCTGTGCTTGTCTTCTCTGCCTCATTCAAATTTCTACTCTCTGCTTCTGCATCTTTCTTATACAAACCAGCATCTAGTTTAAAATCCCATGATACACTGCTATTATTTTTGTATTTTATTTTGTCTAGAAAACCCAGGCTTAGCTGCATTGACAAGTACACTAAGCATTGGGTGGTAAGGTTCTCCTAAGTAATTCTCTGTATATTAAGAACTGTAGTTTGAATGAAGGATGCATTGAGCGTGTGTGAAGTAGCAGCTGTTACCAGGTAGATAACAATGTGTTTGGAAGCACATTCTTACAACCAGAAAGATGCCAGGTGTCTGTTCCCTGCTGCAGTCAAGGTATAACTAGGTATAATGTTCATAGGGACTTAATTTTATAATAAACCCAAGCAGTTTTGGGAAGTGCTACTAAAAAAAGGTAATTTCTCATGTAAATCAGTTTATCTCTATAACTATTATAGTTAATAACTATATTATAAACTGTCTATATAAAGTCTTCACTATTTAAAGAAATCTGCAATTAACAAAATTGTCTTTTAAAATAAATATATTTCAAAAACTTTTTGGCTTTTAATTATAAATAGTTTTACATTTATATTTATATATAAGAAGAGGATGAAGATACAAATCTCTTCCTCTCTTCTTTTTTGTGTAGCTTGACTGTATTATGCCAAGCCAGTTCTGAACATCACCCTGTTTGTCCATTTAGGCCTTGATTCAGTCACATACTTGCTTGAGTTTAGGCAAATTACTATGCAGAGTTATTTTTAATTGAGCAGAACACTCATGGAGAATATCTTTGTGAATGAACTGAGATTGCAAGAATAACATGGTTATTGATGTGATGAAAATGTAGGAGCCAAATTAGGGAAAACACCTTGCTAAGATCAGTTTTGAGCTTACTGATTCTGAAATAAACAAACCTCTGCATTATTCTGCATATAACATAACATTTTGCTTGATGTAAACCAGAACATCTTGATTTGGGATCATATTTAATAAAACCAAGGAAACTAAAGGCTAGAATTACAAAATAAGAGGCACCAGTGGAGATCATCTGGCCCAGATCACCTTAGTTAACTCTTTACCAGTGGTCATGGGTTCACTAGTTTTCTCCGTTTCTAACCAACCCAGACCTAACTGACATGCCCTTCTCACTTTGTTCTATGGAGTTTTATTCCACTTTGCAAGAATGGTTCAAATGCTCACTGGGAGAGGTGGGGGTGAGAAGGAGCAGGTAGATGGACACAGTGGTGGCTAGGATAGTGTGCAGGTCATGAAGATCACCCCCATGTCTTCATGTAGATCAACCCTTTGAACCACAGTAAGAATTACCTTCCCAGCTTAGTGGCTGCATATGTTCAATGGTTTGAAATGTCATTGACAGAGGACAACAGGCAGGTATCCAGGGGTGCTCTTTTGTAAATACTCTGCTTTCTGAAGAGCCCCTTTTTAACACTGCTTTCCACTTCTGGTATGAAATTATCAGGGCTAGTGATACTCCCAGTTCTTGTCACTCACCAGGTAACTTACTGATTGTAGACTGAATGTATTCCTTGACAGTAAGATTAACAAATTTGAACACCCAGTAAACTTTTTCTATCAGTTTATGTCTTCTCCCATTTAAATCATCATCACTGTTCACCTGACAGCTGTGAACCTGAGGGCAAATGTCTTATCACTTCGTGATGTTGTTAGAGTAGGATCTTTATGTCATGAAACATATCACAGACTCAGCAAAAAAAGGTGTCTAAAAGAGAGCTGGGAATGGGAATGTTAAAGTTAGAAAAGCAATGCCAGCTGCCCTTGCAGTTTTACTGCTCTCCTTGGGGTAAATAGAGGCATATCCTCTGGTGCAACACCTATGGAAATGTGATGAAAATCAAGCTGCAGACACAGAACCAGCTGTGTTTCTGCAGAATCTGATTTGTGTTGTGCCTTGTCCAAGGGAACACTTGGGAGCAAGTTTATGGGCCCTCCCACTTTCATTACCATTTTCTTTCTTAGAACAGTGTGATGTCTTTCTCTTTCCCCCTCTAGATCTGTCAGGGTGTGGCAAGGGCTGGGGACTTGAGGGACATTCTGTTAATCCTGGGACAGGTCCCACCCAACCGCATGGTGTGGGAGGCAGTCCTGGTGGAGGCTGGTCAAGGCTTGCAGGGACTGTTGGAGTGCCCTGACAGACTCTTTGCTTAAGCAAGGGCAAATAGGAACTAGTCCAGGACTATTTTACCAGGTAAAAGGAGAACCAGACTTTGGTATTCTGGGAAATGGTGGAAAGCATGGATGGAAGTGCTCACATTTCTTTATCTCAACTGATCTTGACTTCCTTTGAAAAGTTTTTAGGCAGCTATGAAATGTCTGGGTTTTTTTAATAAGAGGCTGAGCTTTTACTGTGGCTGAAGAACAGTTTGAGTGCAATATTGGTATGATTCCCTTCCTATGGAAGAAGAAGAAGAGGGGAGACTTTTTAACAAGGTTCTAGTAAATTTCCCACCTTCATTTAGTGCTTCTTTCTTTGGCTTCAGATGCCACTCTCAGATTTTTATCTTTTTAATTTTCTTTGTTATGTGTTTATCTGAAACAAGTACAGTGAATTGTAATACTTCACAAAATGCTGCCTGTTCTCGAAAGGGCTGAAGTGGGTCAGCAATGCTTGCAGAGATTGATAAATTACAAAAGGGCTGCACTGAAATATCTGGTACATTTCTGCCTCTCCCTAAAGAAACTGCAAGACTAAAACCTAAGCTTTCTGTTAGATTTTTTTTTTGGGGGGGGAGGGCTTCTTTTTATATAAAAGTACAAAGAAGAAGGAAAAAAATGTCCTAAAAGGACTTTTGTCATAGAAGTGCCAGCAAGAATAGGGCAATGGCCTGTGTTTCCAGGTTATGAGATGGTTAATCTATCCCTTATTTACTACTAATATATATCAATAAGTATTAATTACCGTTGGCAGGTGGCTTTCACTGATGGTGGAGTAAGTTTTTAAAATAATTGGGTTTGCAGATGTGAGCTTATTCAGAGCATCTCACCTCTGGGAATGAGCTGTCAGCTTCTGTTTGAATTAGGTGCCAAAGGAAAATGGTTTGGACTCTGCTGCTGTTTCTTACAATGTGATTTGTGCCTGAATGTCTGCTTGCAGGAGGTAGTGGGGTTGTGAGTGGGGAGTACTGCAAGACAAGATGTGAATACACTGACAGAAAGAAAGGCAAAGCTTTCAGCAAGTATGTCCAGACAACTCCAGAGATGCCTCAAATTGCTAAAATTTCCTGAAAATGAAACTATTCACAGCTTACATTTTCTCAAGTTTTTTCCCCCTCTGCCTTTGCCTGAAAGCTCTGTTTGCCTTTTTGAATAAAGAATATTTTAAAATATTTTCATCAGAAGGAATAAACACCATAAAATGTGTTGATGCCTGCCTAGGAAATAATAAAATCCTTGTTTCCTTCAGTAGTGTGAAGTGTGGAAAGATCCCCTATTTGCAAGTCAATGTATCCATGCATTTCTACTGACATCTAAAACCCCTGGCAATACATGCAGGGCACCTGCTCAGGGACCACTCCTGAACTTTCCTTGGGCTCAAAATTTAAAAACATGCTCGTAGAGCAAGCCGGCAGCCTAGCATTCAGCAGCTGGGCATGTGGTGATGGTGGAAGTCACATTTATTCGCCTGCTGAGTGATTTACACATCTGCCTTTCTAGAAGATGGATTTCTTTGGTGCTGCAGGAGTTACCCTCAGCTCTTCTGGGATGCAGTCATGACAAAGATCAGCTGTAGGAAGGTGATCTCTGCAACCTGAAGCAGCAGATGATGGCTGTTTTTTTCTTGGTCTCCTGAAGAGATAAAACTTTATACAACTGTACTATGTGCATGTGTCCACATCTTAACTGTTTAATACATAGGTAGACATGTCATGGTTATTCCATCTTCACAGGTTTCATGAAGAGGAGAGAGAGGAAAAGACTGCAGGATGATCTCTTCCTTACCAGGTAATCCATACTGATGAAAGTCACAACACAGTAAATCGTATGAAAACTTATCATTGCAATTAATACTTGAATAAACAGTGTTTTGGTAATATGATATCTATACAGCTTTTTTCTTAATGCAGTAAATGGGTTTCAAACTCATTAGACTATATATTAGCTCAAATAGTGGCTTACATTAGAAATATTTACATAAAAAGTAGCTACAAAATCTTGCTATACGTGTCTATACTATAACCTTGCCATCATGAATTAAATGCTTCAGCAAGTTTGTGTGAACATTTAGAGATTATTTAATTCAGGAAAGCAAGGTGTGGCTTTACCATAGCTTTTACCATAGCTGAAGGTAAGACTTCCCTAGTCTCACCCTAGATGGCTTCCTTCTTAGAGCTACTGATGTGCCATGCTCAGAGCTCTGAGTAGTTACTTATCAGTCTTTCTCACTGAGGAGTTCATGTGGGCAAGATTTAATTTAATGGCAATTTAATGGCAATAGACACAGATGAACTACTTTTTGTTTCAGTATCAGGCTTTTGCTGAACAATGCTAAACCTTCGATTCAAAAGAATTACTTAAAATTTACAGGATTTTATTAGTTTGTGATAAAAAATTAAGAAATGAAAACAAAATCTGTCTTTTGAACTAACGAATAAAACAAAAATTGCACACCACAATTTGAAGTATATGAGAACTAGAAATGTTCAGTAGAAATTCAGTAGGATGGATTCTTTAGGACCAAGATGATGAACATCTGGTAGGTGTGAATTACAGCTGACTAACAGAGTTTGCTTTTAAAGAGAACCTAAGACACTAAAAGTTTCTTCTAATGCATGTACACAGTTTATGAAAGAGCCGTGCACATTACCTACCCATCAGTTCAGGCTTTGATTTTCTGTAAAGCGGGAATTGAAATTCTTCTGAGGGATAGTCTGTGAACTCCATGCTTTACATGAAAGTGTAAGATGTCTCTTTTAAACCTGCCAGAACACTACAAACTGTAGAGCTGGAAAGGTTAATCTTTGGTACTGTGCTATGAGTGTATGGGGCAATGCTTGGAAGAGGGACAGATGCAGTTTCTTATGAGTTTTCAGCTTTGGCTATTTGTCCACATCTTGAGGGCAACATAGATTAGGAGATTGGTTAGTGAAAGTCAATTGGTATCAGGAAAAAGTGTTTCATGGCAGATCTCTAGACTTGAGTAACAGTATGGGATATGCAGACAAGCAGCAGTCATGAATAAAATAAGACTATCAAATCTCATACCATGTTAGTAAGAATAAGTGATTGGTTAGAGGAGTTTAAATTACATAAATATCGTCTGTTTGCTCACAGAAAAGTGTGAAATTGTACTTTGAGGAGGTTTGTGTTATGTGAAACGTGTTTGAAATACTAAATGAAGCAAGTGCCTTATCACTGCTAAAGACAGACTCTCCCTCTTCTGTCCCATGGCTGGTAAGACATGGAGTAATATAAACTGAATGATTTTCTAGTTTTAGTTCTGCTTCTAGCTTTTTCAGTAGAACCAGTTTTGAATCAGTGTCAGGAACTGACATATCTTTTCCCACCATTTCTGGCAATCCCTTAAATGGCAAGATGTGGCACAGGACTTATTCTTAAGGGTTAATTGTAACAATATGCATATTGTTATCAATATAAGCAATTCCAAACCTTGGTTCTAAAGCTGAACTTTGCCAAAGTTCAGGTAGAGAAACTACATGGTATAAATTTCCCTGGGATTCTTATTTCTTCGTTCTAAATGCATCCTGTCTGCCATGCAATCTATGCAATTGCATGAGATAAGGGTGTGAGCATTACAAGCTGAGACCTATAGACTTTTCTGGTCTTGAGACAAAATATCTTCCTAAGATGTATAATAAAACTTAACAATATTATGCTGGGACCTGCACTGCCTTCCCCTCCAAACTGTGGTGAGCTGGCAAAACCTTCTCACAAAGAACCAGCTGAAGGATGGAAAACTTACGGTAGATGCAGTTTGTTCAATTGACCTTTTTGGGAAGAAACACCTTGAGTTTGGGGTGAGGGTTTTATTTTGTTTTGGTTCAGAAATACTTTATTCAATAAAATGCTGCATCAATATGGGAACAAAATGTTTCAGCTTTGACAAAACAGCTCAACTACATGAAAGTGCAGCTTATTTAGAGATTAAGGTGTGATTTTGAAGTCTTTCTGTTTACATGTTTTAAAGTGCAAAACTGTAAAGTTGAAAAAGTCTTTCACATCACAGATATAAAGGCAAATATGAATTCTTCTAGCACATAAACAGTGAACTAAACTGCTACTACTTATGGACTCTCAGCAGATGTATTTACTGTGGTAAATTCATTAAAGGTGTGAGAATTCGCAGGTGTCTCTGAAGGGTTTCTTTGATGCCTGTGTTGTTCAGGCATTGGTAATGATAACCTATCTGAGACATATTAAGGACAGCTGAAATCAGTAGGTAGATTGCTCTTCTGGGTTTGGGCAGAATGACATTGCTGTGTCTGCTCTCTGGTACGCAGGGTGGAAAACTCTGAGGAGCAGGTGCTGATGGAGGTTTGCACTACAGAGCACAAGTCTGGGACTCTGCCTGCTGAAGGGATCGAATGAATGGGTGCAGCTTCAGTCCTCTGTAGGTAGGAATTGGGTGCTTATTTTCTTTTTTACATCTTTTACTTAATATTCTTTTTCTTGAGAGGTTAATATTTTTGCTAATCTGTAAAGTGTTTCTGCTGTTTGTCTGGGAAGTTATTGAAGTTACTTCTGATGTAGGCTTTATCTTCTGTGGCTCAGAAAGAGATAAAAATACCAAAGATTTTCCAGGTTCTCTGATCTTTATTTAGCCTGTGTTTTGTGAAACTTTATTTCACTTCAAAGAGTGCTCTGCTTACATAAGATCTGAACTGAGTGGTTTTAAAGAATAGTTATTTCTGCAGCAATAAAAAGATCTACTGATTTGCCTAGTTTGTTGAGCTGCATGTTCAGTGCTGTGAAGGTGAATACTTGACCGAGAACTCCATTAAGCTTGTGTTAATCTTTGGGTTTTCACAAGTGCAATATGTTGGTTTTGTCTGTATATCAGCAAGCAAAGTTATAAATGTGTAAGTGAATGTTATGGCACTGTTAAGACATAAAAGGATATGAATTTCACTAAATATTAAACAGAACTCTTTTGTTTGCCTCTTCTCATATAATTGTAGGTGGAAACCAGTTGTGTGGTCATCCTAAATAAAATTCAGACATGTTGTATTTTAATGTGAAAAATGTGACTTTTTGCAGCCTTACTCTCAAGTTGCCTGCACGTTGCACATGTGTTTACAGTTGTTTCCTTCCACCCCCTCCAATAACTTTGCAGTATTTCTATTCAGAACACTAGTTAATTTCAAGGATTAATTCTGTATTATTCAAAAATCTCCCAGTCTTGACTATAAATTCAGAAATTAAGCCCTATGGTTTTAAGTGACTACCAAATGTTTTGCATTTTAATCTTTAGACACTGTCCTGGTTTGAACAGTAGCAGTCATTTTTTTCTCCTTCTTGGTACCTGGTGCAGTGCTGTGTTTTGACTTTCGGGCTGAGAATGTTTGCTGATAGCAAGTATGTTTTGAGTTACTGCTCAAATATTTGGTTTGTCCAAGGCCTTTTCTGAGCTCATGCTCTGCCAGGGAGGAGGGGAAGCCGGGAGGAAGGAGAGACAGGACACCTGACCCAGGCTAGCCAAAGAGGTATTCTATACCATAGCACGTCATACCCAGGATGTAGCCGGGAGAGACCAGGAAGGGCTGGAGCTCTGGGGGGATGGAGGAGGTATTGGTCGGTGCTCGATCAGGCAGGGTGGGGTGAGTTATGGGTCGGTGGCTGGTGAGGTGTTGTATTCTCTTCACTTGTTATTGGCTGTATCACTATTGTTCGTAGTAGTAGTAGCAGTAGTGATTTATGTTATACCTTAGTTATTAAACCATTCTTATCTCAATCTGTGGGGGCTACATTCTTTGGATTCTCCTTCCTAACTCTCCAGGAGTTGGGGGAGCAAGGGGGGGAGTGAGTGAATGAGCTGTGCGGACTTGGTTTAAACCACAACAGACACAAAGAAGGATGTAGATTTTTTGGAAAGAGTCTTGAGGAAGCATGAATATGCTTAGAGGGCTGGAGCAGCTCTCCTATGAATACAGGCTGAGAGAGTTGGGGTTGTTAAGCCTGGAGAAGAGAAGGCTCAGGGGAGATCTTATAGCAACCTTCCAGGCATAAAAGGGACCTATAAGAAATTTGAAGAGGGAATTTTTACAGGGGTGGGTAGGGATAGGACAAGGAGGAATAGCCTTAAACTGAATGAGGTGAGATTTAGCCCAGATATCAGGAAGAAATTCTTCACTGTGAGGGTGATGAGGCCCCAGCATGAGCTTCCCATAGAAGCTGTGGCTCTCCCATCCCTGGCACTGCTCAAGGTCAGGTTGGATCGGGCTTTGAACAACCTGGTCCTGTGGAAGGTGTCCCTGCCTGTGGCAGGGGTGTTGGAACTGGATGATGTTTAAGGTCCTTTCCAGCCCAAACCATTCTGTGAAATAATCAAAGCTGTCATTTAGCACAGCAAAGTTTTAGTGTCAAACTGTGATGTTCAGCCACAGTCAGATTGATGCACAGGGTTGTGAGGTCATTCTTTTTTTGTGTGATGATGAATTTGATGTAGTGACTATTAGTTTCTTTTCAATGGCAGAAACTTTTGTTAGTGCTGCAGGCAAGGTAAAAGTGGCATGAAATGATGGAGGTTTTATAGCTTTTTGTTGTGCCTGTGCTTCTAAGGGCTTGAATGTAGAAATTAGGAGAGGTTATGGGCTGGCTGTCTGGCCTGATGTTACACAGGTGGATCAGGTGAGGCTGAACAATGGGCTGCCTACATGAGGGCTGACCCTGAGGTTTGCTCAAGCAGCTTGTGGTGAATTTGAGCAAATTACTGCACCAGCTTGCTTATATAAAGACTGTCTTTAGAACAACAAGATGTAGGGCCATGCTTGAAACAAACACTTGGGAGAAATGTTTTTGAGACAGTTGCATGAAGTGTAAATGACGTGGGGAACTGGAGGATCCATAGGTGATTTCATGTGGTGGTCTTTCAAGATTTCTGTCAAACCTGTTTAATTTTGTAATTCCTTTGACCTACTGCAAACAGCTCAAGAGGGGAGTAACAATGGTTTCCTTGAAATGTGATAGTCTGCAATCCTGAAGGTGATAGCTGAAACACATAACATGAAAGCTATGCCACCTCTCCATCTATGTCTCCTCTGCCACCTTTCTGATAAAGTGCCATAAGAGCTGAATTGCAAAAGTACAAACAGCTAAGAGCTAGAATTAAAACTTTGGGCAGGCTGGGAAAAAGGACAGTTCTACCTGTAAGTCAGCTATGCCAAATAAGCCACAATTGCTTTCTGTAGGTCTGGTTTCTGTTAGTATTACCCCTGCCAGTATGAAATTAGGTATTTCTATTCGGAATCTGAACTTAATTAGCTGTGTTTCCATCATGACACCCATGGATGATACTTTAAGGAGGTGGCTAAAGCAAAACCTGCTGAGACATTAAGTGGTACAAAAAGAAAGAAATATGGACAAGAGCTGTACATGTGTTTCCTGAAATCCCTGCCCCCACATGAAGGGAGAGAGCTGGATTTGACAAAGATGTTTTTGCCTGCAGGTTGTACATGTGTGTGCAAAAGGCTTTGCTGCTTGACTAAATCTGCCTTAGCTGTGTCATTAAATGTAGTAAAAGTTGTTTTGTAGAACCTTGTATTTATTTATGATATCAGTTTCAGCAAGAATAAAATATTTGAAATCCCTGAGGCATACAGGGACTCAACCAACTTTACCTATGCCCTCTAAAGCTGGTGGCAGCCGAACAGGATGCATGCAGGAAATTGTATAGAGTGTAACTGTGTTACCAGATTGGTTTGAGCTATATGGCAGTGCTGTGAAACTTGGATAAAATGAAATTTAATGTTTTGGTGCTTGTGTGCTTGACATCTGAGAAGACACAGGATGTCTTGCTTAAGCACTAGCTGCAAGTCCTTGCTGCTGAGATGTGGAGGTGAGCCTCCTGTAGATCTTCTTCAGTGGTAAAAATACAGATCAGTAGGACCTCAAATGTAATGATGGGTAATCAGGAAGCATTAGTGTAACGTGGGCTGATGGCATTGTGAATCAACACGATTATGAAGCTTATTGTACAGAGGCTTATTTCCATGGATAGAAGGAGGTGGGCAATAGAAATGCTCTTGGATATGGTTTAAAGGGACTGGAGTTTAAAGGGAAATATAATATTTCTACTTGAATACTGCTTAATTTAAGCATCCTGGAACAGTACTAAATATCATTTGGTAGCCTTAATTTTGAGTTAATAGAGCTGTTTGTCTAAGCATTTTGCAAGGGAAAGTGCTGTAAAATGGAAGATCTTGTACACCTGTAAGAAAATACATCCATTAAATCATTGTTGTGTCCATTAAACTACAACTGTGACTATGCTGTGATTTTTTTTTTATGTGATTTTTAAATATCCCACCTTGCTCATGCATACTCCCACCTTAAATGGAAGGAGCTGACAATTTCTCTCCTCCATATTCTGTCAATAATACAGTCTTATACTATGACTACACTGCGCTGTAGCTGTCTTGGTTATGCCTGGCTGGTCCCGGGTGCTGTCCTCTCATTCTTGAGGGCTGGAAAATTTTATACATAAGCACTATGCATTTTAGGTGCAGCTGCAGTTCAGGTGCTGGATGTTTGGTCTGTATAGACAAAACTTGCATCTCTGAAATGTTAACAGATTAGCCAAGATGAAGCACTGTGTTTTCTTTGGAAGTAACAGTGGAGGCTGGTGGTTTAGCAGAACTCTTCAAGACCAGTGTGGCTTAGCTTTAGATGATGAATCTGAGTAGCAAGAAAATTAAGGCTAATAAAGGTGCTAAGTGTCTATCTTCAGACATTGCTATGTTTGTAGTGGTTTTGATGTGCTGTCAGCTGATGCAGTGCACCTGTAGATGGAGAGGGATGAGGGCAGATGGGTACCTTCACCACTTGGTTCATGCTTCCTTCTGTATAGGCTTCTGGCCTAGGGAAGGTTGCTCCCTCCACCTCATCTCTCCACTCTCCTCCAGTATCCTTTTCCCTCTAATGTGCCATTAAAACAATTGTTAAAGCCACCATTTTTTTGGAAACAGAACTCTCATTGCTGTGGCTGCTGTTATTTCAACATTTGACACTGTTTTCTTGAGACAATTCATTAAGCATCTTCTCCTCACAACAAACAGACCTAGCAAGGAAAGAATTTTTTAAACTCTTACTATGAAAAAAAATTAATAACCTAGAAAAGTTGTTGATCAATAACCAGCAAACAGTGGAACAGGACTACTGAAAATAATTACAAGCCAATTTCAAACCCATAATTTGCACTTATCAAAAAGATGAAAAGGACAAATGTCAACTCTTCATAACAGCAAAATAAAACCACTTCATAGTGTTTGGGGGAAGACTTCGATAGCCTCTAATAGATGTTATGAATAATTAAGGTTTAGAAGTGCAGCCAGACAAGAAATTGATCATCCTGGATTTAGGATATGTGCAGTGATTATACAAACAGGATGATATCACCAGTATAGGTATAAATGAAGGGTGGTGTGGCTTTTTGTTCTGTTTTGTTTTGGATTTTTAATATCAATATGGAGTTAGCTGCTTCTGTTTTCCACGTAACTAGGGTTATTTTCCTATTAATTTATGCAGTGAAATCCTTTCACCTTGCTCTAGAAGCCCATGCGCTATCCTGTTCATATGCTCTTCAGGATCACAAGGTATTGCTCAAGACCAAGTTCAAAATGAAATGGGCAAAATTAACAGATGACAGAAAAAAAATAGTATTTTCTAGTTTTGTTGTTTGTCCATGCAAGACAGTTCTCCTTACTGCACCTCACTGATTAACTCACCAGACTTACCAGAATTACGTTCTCAGTATGTTACATGATCCAATTAGCTCAGTCACTCTCATTTCTTGAGAAAATAAGTCTAATTCCTTTGTTGTTCTTGAGATTTTTACAAGTAATTTAACATCTCATAAAGATTAATGTCTCAGAAATGTCATTTTGTTCTTTGCTCCAATCTGATAACTACTCTTTCTCATTTTGAGCAAGAGCAAATTAGTGAATTTCAGTTAATGCAGTAATCTGTCTTCCTGGGTACAAATTTGCCTTTGAACACTTTCTTTTAAGCTTAAAGATTTTAATGGAAATAAATATTGCTGTTGAAGGAAACCAAATTCAGTCATAGAATTTCTCTGTGTAGAATACTTCATTACATAAGTTACAAAAGGTGGTTGATTTGACCGATTCATTAACTCTGAAATATTTCAGTGTATACCCTACTGGATTTCGAAGCTTTGCCAACCTGCCATGCTCTTGGATGCTCTTTAAAGATTTTCATGATGCAGTAATTTTGTTTCTTGGTTTGTTTTGGTTTTTATTTATTTTTTTTTTTGGTTTTGGAGAAATCTAAAATGCCGAGAAGAAGTAGACCTGATTCATGAACTGGCTTTAGTTATTCAAGACATAAATCATTTAAATGTTACTCACTGCATTGAAGACAGTTTGAGTATTTTGTCCTAGGCATTGACTTCAGGTGCTTTAAAGTTCTTTTGTTATTCTTAATTTGTGAAGGAGTGTTTTAAGTTTTTAAAATGCACATTTTTGTGTATAAAATCTGACATCTGTCCTTCAGGACAATACTTCATATATATACACACATGTATATTATGGCTTCCATTAAAGACATCTGAATAATTTCAGAAAACCCTCAGTTACTTTTTTTATCCCTTTATATGGTTGAAAACCTAAACAGAAAAAGAAGCAGATGTTGCCTAGGTAACTGCAGTATTCACAGTTCTGATTCTAAATGATATTTGACCCTACTGTTGCTACATATTTATTTATACTTCTAGTTATCTCTTAAAATAAGCATTTATGGGTTTGTTTTGGTTTTTTACATTGTTAGCTTGATCTTTCTGCCTATGTTGTCTTTACTTCATCTGGATGCCCATATGCATAGGCACTTAACTGCATGACAGGAGTCCTTAAAATGCTGATGGGCTAAAGGTGGAAACATTTAGGTGCCTTCAAGTGCTGGTAGGGTGGAAGCAGACAGATCATCCTTATTATAAATTTCTGGATATTGCATGTATGAATTTAATAAACATATGGTTTTGCTCAGGTTGGTTAGAGAATTAAGCAGGTGTTTTTTAAAAAATTCTTACTAAACACAAAATTAGTCTAATTAAGTTTAGGAAGTGGAGTTATATTGATTGCATTTCCTCTTGGGATGTAGCTGCTCAGATTCATATCAGTAACCCCTTTTTTGACTCTTTTTGTCTGTAAATCAGTACTACCTAAGAGCTGATTTGGAGAAAACTCCAGGAACAAACTTGCCAACAAAGTTTTCAAGCTGACAAGCAGGTCTTCTTTATTGCGGCGCTGGCAGATGCAGGGGATAGCTCCTCCCAACGTGGGTCTATTGCTACACAACCCATCCTTCTATAGTCCCTGGGCATACATACATATTCATGAGGCTACGTATTGATTATGTTATTTTCCAGAAAGTTCCCCGCATGCATACAAAAGTGTGGTGGTGGTCTCTGAGGGTTGTTTACTTCTTCCAACAATCATCTTGGTAGCCTTTGAAGCGCGCACAGTAGATGCTTATACTGGTTTAATTGGTTTGTTAGCACCAGAGACATAATAATCCTCCTAACCTCCTACTTATCAGTTAGTTTAACTGCAGCCCATCCTGGACACCCTCTATTCCCAGATACTCCTTATCCTTGTGTCCTGTTCTTCTAGACTGTTTTTCTTAAAACTACATCAACTATAATAATTTATTTTGTGCCTGTATGTTCTCTAGCTGTACTCTATTTTTTTTTTCTATGTACCATGCACCTCAGTAATTTTTCATTGCTACTGTCACAAAGTCATCAAACTTAACATTGCTTAAAACTAATTCTAAATGTTTATATATTCCATTTTATGATTTTTGTGTTCCCCTTGTTTCAGAGCTCTCATTTCAACTGCTAGCACCATTTGCAATGTAGCTGGAGAAAAAGCTATAAACTTTTATCAGCTGTGTGAGGTAGGAGTAGGAGGCAAAAGAAGCCCTCCTAGTGCTCCTAGGAAGGGCTTGGCACTCTAGTCTTTTGTGTAGGTGCAACAGGCTGTTGGGTCTGGGGTGAGGGGGGAAAAGCTCTGGCAGTGCTGCTGTGAAGGCTTTGTTTACTTGAGCTATTTAAGCCAAACTTGAGCTCTTCAGAAAAAAAAAATCATATTTAAAGTGAGCAAGAAAATATGTTTGGGGGAGAGTTTCACTGAGGTGAAAGGGGAAAAAACTGCTGCTGTGCTTTATACCATTGTAGCTTCTCAAATGCAGAACAGGACAGCCTGCTAGAGCAGAGTGTACATGTGCATATGTGTATTTTTAATACCAAGTACTCAAGTTTTATAATATGAAAATATAAGTAATTAAATATAAGCTGTTATATTTTGCTTGAAAGGTTGGTAATACATGTTTTTACAATGCATGTTCCCTTTATATTGCTGATTGAAGCGCACTATTTTTTCTGCTTTGACTATGCCCTGTATGTAAATTACCTGCTTGGAACCATTCAGCTCTGCTTTGTTGCTGAAGATCTTCCCATCACCTGTATTATGTCCATGTATGTCATAGGTGATCCTCAGGGGGTGGAAGTCTATCATGTATTGCAGTTATACCTGTATGAAATACAGTGAACTTTCAATAGCTACAGAATATCTGATGATCCACCAGTGCAATTCTTCCCACCACTGCAGCAGCCCTGTGCCTCTCTGCCAAGAGACTAGTCCTGCTGTCTTTTAAGGTGCAATGCCTCCGATATTTTTCACATCTGAGGCTGTTTATGCCTCAGAATAAAGTTCTCAAAAATCACAGATTGGAGTTTTTATTAGTTCTGCATGTGTCTGGTCTGCAGGTCAGGAAAAACTTCAGTTCATCCTTGGGGTCTCTTCATCCCAAATGGTCTTATGTTGCCTGATGAATTCTGTGTAAGCAACACTACTGAACTGCACTTCATTTACATTAACATAATGATGTAAAGTAAAATTAAAAATTTACAAATTTACTGCTTTGTACTCTATAATATATCAGTTTAAGTGAATATGGAAAAAAAAAGTGTGTTTCATTAAAATTGCTAAAGTAAAAAATTAAGTCTCAATAGAACTGGGAATATGGCTATAATGGCAGTTTTGCACAGGAGCAGCTTATAAAATGTTTTTTCTAATTTTAAATTTAATCATCACAGAACTTCAACTAAGTCTTATTTGGGAAGGTTCTTTTAATTGTAAACTAAGTGAAATTTTGGTCTTAAAATGAGTGAGGAAATAAGATCCTTCTTTTTTCTTTCATACCAGTAATAGCTCCATCTCCTATCCTCAGGGACTTCTGCTTAAGATCTTCTGTACTTCAGGAGAAAGTAATGAAATGGTAGAATGTGAAGGACCTGAAAGGCTGGGACTGTACACCTAGGTAAAATGATGATCTCATGACACCTCTTGGTGTCCAGAGCTCATTCTCTTGGATGTCCTTTTCCCCAGCATCAAGCCCTGTTATTTTCAGGCATTCTTAAACCTGGGACAGCTGTATGTATGAGGCAATGTTTCTTTGTGTGCCAGTAGCATGCACAGGGTGCAGTCTTACAAGCCTTTGGGCTCTAGACATCTCTAGCAGAGGGTCTCTGCAGTGATATGCAACTTCTTTACCTGTGGAGGGTGTTCTGTATAATTTTATAACATATTAGCTCAACTCATGTGCCAATGAAGTAACTTACTACCATAACTCTGGATTTTAGCCCTGTTGAGCAAGTGCATCTCTCAGCAAAGTAGTATCTATTTATAACATGATGGTTCAATTTTCTCTTGGCCCGGAATTTCTATTCTGTCTTCTCCAATTTATATCCAGTCTTTTCTGGACTGTGCATTATTCACAATCCTATGTTTAATCAGTCTGAAACTAACCTTTAAAATCCATTGTTTCATTGCCCTGAAAAGGGATAGCCATGTTAATCCCAGTCAGGAGACAGTAGTTATTTATTGGCATCTTGAGTCTTGGTTGACCTGAGTGAATAAAGAAAGCAGGGTGAAAGCGGGGCTCTAGTCCTTCAAGATGTTACTAGAAGTTTTGCAAACCATCTTGTTATTGGTGGTCTCCTTGAACAAGTAGGTAATTTGTTATACCTTTCCCAAGGTAAGCTTTGGCCTTTCACACTGCTTCTATGCTGCTAATGTGCTTTCAGAAGACTATGGTGATATGATGCTACTGACATGAGAAAGTGGAACTCTGCATGGAAAAATTTCAGCATTTTGCCACTTTGTCAATGTTTTCCATTTTTAACCTTATCAGAAATTTTTAACCACCTCTGCTTCATTTTTATGTAGAAGATAATAAGATGAAGAGACAATATGCAGAATTATTATCGTCATACGTGAATAATCTTTTATTTTGTCCTTTTAGCTTATTCTAAAATACTTTCTAAAGAGCTTTGTGACTCAAATAAGTCATAAGAACATCACAACACATAACTTCCATGTTTGTACATATCTATAAAAGTTAACATTAAAAATAAGTTGTTGTCTGGTACCTATTTTTAGTAAGTTATAAAGTATCAATTCCACTGAGATCTTCTAAGTCATTTGTCATGTTGCTGTTCCAGACTCCTTTCTTTTCAGCGCCCTCCTACACATCTCATTATTTTAAATCTTAAATCCTTGCAAGAATAGTTAACTCTTTGATATGACTCTCTCAAGGAAAAATTGACCACAAGACACAAAAACTGGAAAATAGAGTGCAAAATGCTACAGTAGGCAGTGGATTAGTACTATCAAAGGTAAGTAAAGCACTGGTGCCAAAACTTGCTTGAGTAATTACTCTGAGTTAATAGGAAGCTGTTGTGGGAAGTTTTTCTGACCAATACACCAGAAAGATTTTTTTTTTCTTTTTTTTTTTTTTTTTTTTCCACCAGACTTCTGGCTATCTTCCCTGAGAAATTAAGGGGGGTGTTCTGCTTCTGTATGCTACTTGGGGTGAGGTGAATAAAGTTTCTGTTGTGGGGAAAATGGACACTATCTAGTAGCTATGTTCATGCAGAATGTAACGAAGCTGGCTGTGAAGTTGGGATCTGTGATGTGAGTTACTGTTTTGAAGGCCTGCTTTATCACAACAGAACATCATTTGACATGTTAATTAGCCATGGTGGGTTTAGACCAGGCTGCAACAGAAGTGATGTGGAAATGAACTAATATGTCAACCATGACTTCATCTCTAATACCATACTATTGCAAACTATTCATACTCCAAGATATACTCTGATTGTGGTTACTTCTCATCTGTACTAAAGCCAGCTCTTTGTATCTACTCTGGTTTTCACCTGTTGATCACTTGTCTGTCTGAATGATGATCTGTCTTATCATTTCATCTCTATACCAGCCATATTTTTCACCACATTAAATTATTTTGCTTTCTCAGTTGTCAGGTTCAGTCATCTGTTCTTCCACCTATCTCCTCCTGCTCTCTTCTGGCTGCTGGTGAAGCTGCTCTTACATTATGTGGGGCAAAACAAGCTGCCATTATTTTTGCTGTTCCTAGCTCTGAGCTATAGATTATTTACTTTTATTGTTATTATTAGTTTTATGTTTCCTTGGAAACAATAGTTGAAACCTCAGAAGAATATGACAAAATTCATAATTTCACTCCTCAGTCTTTTTATTTAATGTAGGCCTGAAAATGCATCTTTTCAGAAGGCAGTGAAATTAAAATTTTCTACCATTTTTCTTCCTCATTTTGGTTGATTGTATTACTTAATAGCCCATTAACTAGAGAGTTCCCTGAAGAATCTACTGAGAGTATCAAAACCTGAAATATTAAGCTTTGTCTTAAAACACTTTTTGCCTTTGCTCTCTGTGATCCATATAATGAAAGCTCTCTGAAGTTTTGCCCTGGAGAAATTATTAATGGGGTTGTGGTTGTTGTTTTAGTTTCTGTATAATGGACTTTCCTCTTTGTTCTTAAAAGGCATCTTTTTATCTGGTTTTTGTTTGGTTGTTGTTTTTTGTTTATTTGTCTTGGTGTTTTGTTTGGTTGGTTTGGGGGTTTTGTTTTATTGTTGTTGTTGGCTTTCTTTTCCCTCAATTCTTTGTAAATAAAGGGTGATGCTGTCTGCATTCTATGGTGTATAGATAACTGGACCTGATGCTAGTAGAGGACAGTATCTATAGTGTATCTTCTACAGGTTAGATGTCAGCTGCTCTAAGCCCAGCTGTGTAAATACAATTATACTCTGCTGTTGATGCCAGCAGTGAAAGCATATATCTGAGTAACTTCTCATTCTCTTTCACAAATGAACTAATGGCTATTGAAAAGTAGTCTATCTCTACACAGCAAGGGAAAAGCTTGCAGCTTTATAGTTACATATATAAAGCTGTAGCCTTAGGTACATGTATAAAGCTGTAACCTATTGTCTCTTGACATAGTTCTCTAACTACAATGTTATCCTGCTCTTAGCAGCTGTTTTGACATAGGAGTCTTTCTTTTTTTTCTTGACTGTTTTGCCTTTAAATCTGATTTTTTTTTGTATTTTTTTTTTAAATTGATGCTGAAATGCAATGTCACACTTGCCACTTCAAGTATCTGTCAGACAGCTACAGTCATATGGAAAGTTTCAGGATGCACCCGCTGATTAGTTACACTTGATGGCTCAGAATGTATTAGCAAATGAAGTTGTTGGACAGGAATGGAAAGTGCATTTAAGATTTTCATTGTCTGTGCCATCAGACAAGAGCTTAACGCTTGAGTTTGGAGGTGGAAAAAGATCATGTTATGCTTGTCATTGTCTTGACAAATACTCCTTACTAAATGCTTCTCTGCTTCCTGTCTGGAGTTCTGAAGACAAACACAAAATATTTCTGTTGCTGAAAATAACCAGTGAAATACAATAGATCTGCACAGCTGAGCTGAACAAGCAGCTCAGCAATTGTATCCCTTCCAACCATCCAGAAAAAAAATGCTTTGGAAACATATTGGGAAAATGAGTCAAATCTATATAAAGAATTTGAAAAGAAAGAAAGAAAGGTTTATAGCCTACAGAGTTCCCTTCCTCCCTCAAGACTTGACTCAGTGATGCCTGGAAAGTTCTATGCAATGATACATTTTCCAGCTTGCTTGGCAAGGGTGGCAGGATGTGGCCTGTACTCTTTTTCCCCTGTGTGAGGAGATAGGCTGCCCATGTCTATTATGCTTTGTAGCTTACACAATGAAAATATAAAATAGGTATACCAGGGTTTCAACAAGACAATGATTTTAAGGAACAGCTTTGGCTCAAATACCATAGCATTAAAAATAATCAGTAGAAATGCTGTTTAAAAAACAAACAAACAAAAAAATTTCAAATGTAATCTATCACAGTATTGTATAACTTAATTTAGAAATTCAGATTCTTTTCAAGCTTTAAACATTTTCCAAGTAATTGATCTGTGGCAAGGCAGGAGTCTGACAAACTAAAATGTCTGACATTAAACTTATATAAAATTTTTAGGCGTAACTTGGAAAAAAAAAGTCATAAATGAAAACCAGAATGAGCAGTTTTAACATCAGAATCAATGTTTTCACCCATACAGTACTGGAAAAAACCTGACATAATATTTCACCCTAGTTTGCAATAAGGCTCTCGTTTATTCAAGTGCAGAATCCTAAATGATGATAGGTTATCTATTCATGGAGCAGAAGTAGTAAGGTTCTTGGGGGATTAATTAGTAATTAAAGTTAACTGGTGCTGCCTGAACAAGATGAATTTATTCTTAGTTATTTTCTGCTCTGTTGGGATTTTCTCTTAGTTGCTACAACTATAGTATCAGCAAATACCACTAATTATTATGGCTGGATATCCGGCTGGATGTCTGGGCCAGATATGCACTATTCCATTCTACTCACTGGAATACTTTTCTGGTTCAAATGTGCTTTTTCTGCTCTCTCTAACCATGAAATTAATTGATAACCACAAAGTCTATTGCACAGGGCTATTACCGAGTGACTTTTTCAATTAAGTCAGATACAGCTGAGGTAGTTGGAACACCATTTATTCCTTAAACTTTTGACAGTGAAGAAATTAACTTTTTCTAGCTGTAGTCTTAGAGAAATTCAACATGGATGTATATCTTTAGCATTTTAAGGATATGTAAGTATGTTTATTAAAAACAATGGCAGCAGCAAAACCTAAACCAAGCAAACAAAACAACACAATACTAAGCCAAACAACAAAGCAATAAACTCTGAAGGCTTGAAAAGAGTTTGCTCACCTTAGTCAAGTAATCCTGGGAGAGTCTATTTTATTTAAATCAAAAGTAGTAAACTTTAGAGTTAGCTTTTGAAAATCTCTTTCGTATTGTTTCTTTGGTTCAAAAAATAGCTTGTTACATGAGTTCTTTCTCTTTTGCTTACTTGATTTATATTTCAGTTTCAGCATGCTCTGCCTTTGCCTCTGAGTTTTGCACATGCATGAGAAAAGCAGTTAATTCTGATTAAGTTATAAAGCTTCCCTCCTTTAAAAAAGGGATGTAGATAGTAACTTCATGTAGATGGTATCCCATTGAAATAGGAAGCATCAAACATAAAGAGTAATGTATGTACCGAGAAGGCAGAACAAGTCTCATGTCATCTGTTGACTTTCTCCTGACTTGTCTGATAACAGTGCTATTTCTGAGGAAAGGCTAAAGCAGGTCTTGCTCACAGATGTGAAACTAGTTGGATTGTTAAGTCCCTTCACAGGGAGCTATAGAATAGCAGGTTGATTACAGGAAGAATTTTGTACCATTCTCATTCAAGCTTTACAATTGGCATGGAAAAGACTATAATCACTGTTTCCATGCTCTAGCTCTTGTGTATGTGTATGGTTTTTTAAATTTCTTAATTTTATTTTATTGTTTGGGTTGTTGTTGTTGCGGCTGTGGTTTTTTGTTGTTGATCATCATTCGTCATCATCGTTGTCTGCTCTGCCCCTCCCTGTAACTACGCTTTATCAGAGGATTGTTTTCTTACAAGCTTTTTAATTTTATAATAGAATTTGTTGTTTTTCTGAGAACACTTTTTCAATTAAATTTGTGTAGTAGTGTACAGAGGTTTTAATTGAAACTAATAAATAATTTCCCAGTGGAGTACTGCTTTTCAGGTTTGGACTTTGCCCTGACATAATTGCAGGATTTTTGTACTTCCGGCAGTGGAAGTTTCGCTCCTGTTCTTCAACATCAGTGCTTCACATATCTTGAAAACATGTGTGTTCAACCTAGAGAACATCTAAGAACAAGGACTGCCTCAAGTGTGAGCAAAATAAATGGGCACGCAAAATAAGAAGTATTAGCTTGCTCTGCCTGTGTTAGTTTCTGTTTAAAACAGCAGTGGCCTCAGTTATTCAGGGCACCATTGCTAAGTGTTGATCTGTTCCAGAAGCACTGATCTAGATTCTTTTATAATTTATTGCTTTTGAGGGAAGAAAAGGTAGGATAGTTGATTAGACAATGAATATGCATTTTTTTTGTATCTCTGCAAAGGGAAGAGAAACAACAATAGATGAGGAAGACAGCCAGCTGGCCTTCCCCAGTGTCCCAGATAAATTCAGCCCTGGTATTGAAGCCTGAAATAACTTGCTTGTCTATTACCATTAGACTGGAACTCAAATGTGCATACTGATATTAAAAGTAGGTCAAGACCAGAGTGAAGACAAAGGCGCTCTGCTGGTTCTATGAATCCATTGAACAGGCTTATATTTCTGCTCAAATGACTTTGAAACTCTTAATCATGTAGTAATAGTCTGGGATTTGTTGATGAAGTTTTGCTTTGCTCCTTTTATTGTTTCTGACATCCATAGTGGAATGGCAGATCATTGTGCTTCCCCCTTCCTTCGGAACAGACATATGAGTTGCAAATGAGTTGTGACAAAGCTGAAGTCTCCTCACGCAGGCGGTGTTCTTCAATGGCTGTTTCAACATGCTTTAGATTTGATTCCTTAGTGAGATACAAAATAAGCTTTTCAGACTACAGTTGAAACCCATATTTCTTCTACTCTTTACTCTTCCCCTTCCTTTTCAAATGTTACACTGTTTCACTATGGAACCCCTACTTGGTCTACCCCTTGTTTTTCTTTTGTAGAGTTTACTACAAATTGTTATGATACAGAGGTTATGGTATACAAGGTATATTTTTCCTACCTCATTGACACCAATACTTTCACCCTGAACTGAACAGACTACTTTTCACTGACTACATAGCATTTGTAGGGTACAATTGCAAGGCAGAATTTGTCATTTTAGTGTCTTTCAAGGCATCTTGTTTTAGGGACAGTCACATTAACTTTTTTGTTATAAAGTTGGTACTTTTTTGACTGTAGAACCTACCTGAAGGGGTTGTCAACTGGTGCTTCAGTTTCTTTGGGATCATTTAGTGCAACATTAGCACTGTGGTATTGTTTGCCAACTGAGTCTTTAGTAAATATTTCTTTTCAGAAGTGACTGCATTGGCACAACTTCTGCCATTTAATAGGTTGTCTTCAGAGAATATTCAAAGCTGGTGGGGAAAATATAGCAGCAATATAACAAATTACTATCTCATATTTTCAGCTTGTGTGTGTTAGTAAGCCTTCACAGAAAGTTCCACTACTTATTCTATGATTCTATATCAGTGTATGAATAAAGGCTGTGATGGAATGCTGATCTTGTGCTGGGAGATATGCAAACAGGTTTATTGAGTTAAAAAGAAAATAAATAAAACTTTTATATCTTCTGTCATGCTAAACTGGCTCAAAGGGCTGAGATCTTGCTTGGATTTGGAAATATACCAAAAAGACCTTCTTTGCTAATTATTCTGGAATAGTTATTTTAGTTTCAACCAAAACAGCTATTCTGCAATAACTATTCTGGTAGAATTCCAAGTGCAGACAAGTGTTAATAAACAGAAGTCTGTCATTTTGTTTAACGCAAGTTACACTTCCACAATTAGCGTTCTGTTTGCCTTCTCAGCTGCTTTGTTCCACATGTCATTACTGGTGTCATCCAAAAAGGCTTTTTAATCTTAATTTGCTGTTGCCTTGAGGAGACCTCCCAGGCAAAAGTTATGAAAACTTTGGAAGGAAGAAGACTTAAACCTTAATATAAAACCAACCCAACTTCTAAACAGCTTAGTGACAACTTGTGTTTGAATCCAGGTATACTGTGAAAGTTAAAGAAGTATCTGAACTTAACTGCCATATAGCAAAATTGGTCTGGAAGGATTTTCTTGAACTTTAGTAATCATATACTGACAGCAGATGGTTGAGGGCGTTTTTTAAAAGCTCTCTTGCAACAAAAAATGGCCATCTTTTACTTCTGTGACTAATTTGTTCAGTATCAAATGTATTATTTCAAATTGCTCAGAATGGAACCTTTTGTTATTTTCTCAGTTTTTACTTAATTGGCTTTTCCTTACATGCAGTGTATATTTTCCCCTTCTGAATTATCTCCTAGAATGTGGTGTTTTCTAACTGCTCTTTGTATCATAATAATGATGCGTTGGGAAGAAAGCCAGATATTTGTTCCTCAGTATTAACTGAAGAGAAAGGGAGAAAAAGATCTCATTTTAATGAAAATATTTTGTTTCTAGCATTTTTATTTATTTATTTTTTTCAGTTTTTCATTCTTCCGTTTTTTTTAAGTGTCATCACTGAGGCATTCAGCCCTG
Organism: Melopsittacus undulatus; assembly: GCF_012275295.1. Lineage (NCBI taxonomy): Eukaryota > Metazoa > Chordata > Aves > Psittaciformes > Psittaculidae > Melopsittacus > Melopsittacus undulatus. Next base: position 93,969,907 of record NC_047530.1, read on the forward strand.
ATCTCATATAGATGAGAGCATAGGCAGTAATCTGAAAGTTAAAGCTTGCAAGGTTTGTGGCATGCAAAGGGGAGCTGTAAGGGTCTACTGGTCCTAGGCTATGCTGTGGAAAATGAAGCATGTATAGAATTACTGGTGATATGGGCAGATTGCATCAGGGTATATATTTATTTATTGGGTAATGATCAAGTTTTTGATGCATTTAATTGCATTTGTGTGTCCTGCAAATGAGAATCACAAAACCCCCCGACATTTCTCCTTTGTTAGCGTAGAAACTTCCTTGACTTCTGCTGAATGAAAGCTGTCTACTCAGTGTGGCGCTTCTGTTAGTTTCTAGGTAGAAGAAACAAACCCCACCTTCAGACTGTAAAGTGACTGTTCATTCAATTCCTTCCTGACAAAAATAAAACCACAGTATTTCTGGTTTTAAACAGTCTTGTGCAAGACCCCTTCAACCTATTCTGTCTGTCTCCCATATTCCTCAAGATTGCAGGGCTGGGTTCATGCTTTGCTACCTCTGCTGTAGCTCTGTCACATCCACCTCTACTACTTGGCACAGGCTTAAGTTAATGCACATCAGATGTGCGTTAATGGTAATATCCCTGCTTCTGTTCCTGCAGCTGATTATCCTTTGTGTGCAATTCTGCTTAGTGGGTATGGGGAATTACCCATGCGAGGCCTGTGGTAGTTTGCCATCCATGAGAGCTTATCACAGTTGTACCATTAAACTGCTGATTTATACATTTACTTACAACTTGGGTGATTGATGGGGGAAATGGTGTTTACATGTTGCCTTAATGCTTTGCACAAGTGCAAATTAAACCATAAATGTTTTGGTTTTTTTTTTTTCTGTTAGGAAAATGAGTTCTTGTCTTTCGTGAATGGTACAGTTCTCACTGCTACTTCGCCAGTGATGCTCTCTCAGATTCAGTGTATACTTTTCAGAGTGCTTTGCTTAGTTGGTGTTCACTCTGGCATGATGGGAACTTTTCTCAGGGAAATAAACAATATAAACTGCAGGAACATTCTGATAAATCAACAAAAGCATGTTTACCAGAGCTGCTAAGCTCTTCAGTGCAGATTGTTGCTGGATCTCCTGATGCCTAGAGGTAGTAGGAGCTCTCATTTTAATTCCATTTTACTTTGAACACTTGTCATTCTGCCAGTCGTTCCTTCAAAGCTATTGCTTTTCAAGGAGATCAGAAGGTCATTCAAAAACAACAGTGCTTCTAGATTAACACTCCTCTTTCTAACAAGAGCTGAGTCTAAGGACTACAGAATTGGGCTGTGAGCAGAAGCAAGCATGAAGTGAAAATTCACTCTTCTTAAATAAACCCTTTAGATGGCTTTCAAACTGTGAATGTGTCACAGCAGTTGCCAGCCTAAATATGACTGTTTTATTTTAAATACAATCAAGTAAAAGATTGGACAACACGTAACTTCTTTTAAAGGAAAAACAACTCTGCAATCCTAACAACAGAAAAAGCTCCAGAATTTTTGTTAATCAAGATAAATGTATAGATTTACTAAAATAGAGGAGGTTGGCAAAACTGAATTTCAATCAAGACAGTAATCATAGCATATAGAGAGCTCTGTTCAGGAAGCTGATTAGTCAATCAAAATGCAAATAATTTGCAATCTGCATAATATCTGGAATTATTTGGTTTATGGATACTTTTAGCAGAGTTCCCCTTAAGCATCCACTGTGTTTGCATTTGAAAGCATGTGGTTTGTAAAAAGATTAGTGAACCAAAGTGGCATTACGTGGTTTGTCTGGTAGGAGGCAAGCTGTTTCTTTGAGCCTTTGTGTAGCCTCAATGCGGGTGCAACTTGCTAGCTCACAGGCCTGTGCCTGTTCTCTCCCATAAAACTCTGTTCAGAGTACTCAGAGTCCTTGGCTTGCAGCTTTCCTGTGAGACCTCAGCAGACTCAGCTGAGTTTTGTTTCATTAGAGAAATCTGTTTGGGTCCTGTGAGTGGGCCTATGGGAATAAATTATGTTCCTCCTCCTTTGCCACTCCTGTATCTGTTGTGGGGTGAAGAAAAAGAGATCAAAGGCAGTTGCTCAAGACAGATTTTAATCTTTCTATTTTTGTGTCCTAAGATGGTGCAAAAGAAGAGGTTTCATGACACGTCTTCTCTTGCAAATGTACCCGCATGAGTTGTTCCACAACTAAGATATATGTTTGTTGTGCTGGGCTATGGTAGAACTCAACAAAAAAAATGGCATTTATATTCAATATTGTACTGATGAGAGCCTATTCAATCTAAGGCAACTGAAGGCCCACTCTAAGACCTTAAATTGTCTTGTCCATGAGCTGCTTTTTTGCTGACAGTGCCACCCTTGTTGCCCACACAGAAGCAGCTCTGCAGCTTTTAGCATCTTGCTTTGAAGAGGTGGCTGAGCTTTTGGGGCTGGAAGTCAGCTTGAAGAAGACAGTAGTTCTCTACTAACCTGCACCACAGGAAGATTAACATCATCCCCACATTACCATTGGCAAGTCAGAACTTAAGTCAGTTCAGCAGTTCAGCTATCTGGGAAGCATTATTTCCTTGGATGCCACAATTGACAAAAAGATAGACAACAGAATAGCAAAGGCCTATAGAGCCTTCGGAAAACTCCATAAAAGAGTCTGGTGCAATAAACACCTGAAGAAAAGTACAACGATTAGTGTCTATGGAGCTATTGTACTGTCTACTTTTTTATATGGGTCTGAATCATGGGTTACCTACCGCCATCACCTGCGACTCCTCAAACGCTTTCATCAGCGCTGCCTTCATTTAGTTCTAAGCATTCATTGAACTAACTATGTGTCAAACATTACTGGTGACCCCTGACTGTTCAAGGATGGTATCAAGGTCATATTGCTGAAATTGCAGCTGTGCTGGGCAGGGCACATCTCTAGGATGAAGGATCATGGCCTCCCTAAGATTGTGTTTTACGGTGAACTTGCCACCGGTTGCCGCAAGAGAAGTGTCCCAAAGAAGAGATATAAGGACTCCCTGAAACAATACCTTAGCCTTGGCCATATTGACTATCATCAGTGGTCCACCTTGGCCTCAAATTGGGAGACTTGGAGACGCACCATACATAATGCCATTGTCTCCTTTGAGAACATATGCGGAACTAGTCTCGAGAAAAGACAAGGTAGAAAGAATCGTGCCCCGCCTATACTACCCAAGGAAGCCTTTTGTTGTGCTTTTTGCAACTGGATTTGCCTGTCCCACATTGGCCTTTTTAGTCATCAGTGCACTTGTAGTAAGCATGGGTAAAGCCCTTCCCAAATCTTTGCTAGTGAAGTCAAGCCATGATGATTATGTGTTCTCTTCTGTAGTGAATGTACCCCATCTAGTAAATGTCCTTCTGCTGCTCAGGAGGACACCCTAAACTACTGTTAGAGCTGTCTGGTCTTGTATAAAATAATTAAGTAGCTGATGAGGTAGAACAAGAGAAGAATAGATTTTCAGCCTGCCAGCAAGGATGTGCTCTCAAGGTAGGACATAGAGTTTTTACTTTCTGCTCCACTGATTCTATTATTTATTTATTTCCCTACAGACCTTGGCCTGCATGCAGAAAAAGCATCTTGTTAGACTACTCTGTGTTTAGGGAAGGTAAGCAAGTATAAAGGCAAAGTATTGATACTGAAAGGAGACTTTGCCAAGAAACTTCACTGCGTCAGTGCATTTTGAGAACAGAGAAGTTGTGGGACCAAATCTAGTTAAGCAGAGGAATGAACTGAACTTATATGTCTGTCAATATGCATGACTGTCTCAATCAAGGGACTTTTGTGTATTGGGTGCCTGAGGACAGCGGTATTACTAGTGGCACCTTCAGAAAGGTCAACTTCATATTTCTGGGAAACTTTCCACTGACAGTGATTGGAGCAAAAATAGAGTGAGCAAGTATTTTCTGCTTAAAATTGATCCATATTTATTCATCTGTGGAGCAAACAAACTTCTCATATAAATGTAGCAGTACCATGAATAATCCGTTGTGTTTCCCTGTTTGCTTTTTATCTCCAAATTTGGTGCTATGTTTTTCTCATAAGGGTTGCAACACTGAGAGGTACATTTCCTTCTGACTCTGGCAGGAATTAGCTTTGTGTGTCCAAAAGTCAAGGTTGTCAACAAAGCCCATTAATTTGTTTCTTATTGTGGGGACCTGGTTGGTGTAGCTCTACAGCAGGCTTGTGGGAGGAGACTGTGTTTATAAAGCAGCATTAGATTGAGGCCATTATTTACTTTTCTAGGCTTTATGTTGATTTTTTTCTTTTAGACTGGAGTCTAAAAGAAACTTTTTTAGTGGATGGTGTGTCAGGTGTTACAATATGTGAGGCTATTTACCTCCTGCATATTTTGTGCTTTGGAGCATGTAACTCAAAAGCTAATAAGGAATAAAACTTCCCTGCTTAAGATGACAGGCACTTAACAAACCAGTCAGGGATGACTCTAAGGTGCTGGTGAATATTCTCACAAGTCCTGTGCATAGCATCAGATGCTGTCCTTTATGTCTGCTGAACTGCTCACTAGGCAATAATTTAAACTATACATAAATGCATATGTATATAAAATAGGAGCAAAACATAAAAAAATAAGAGACTATGCATTTCTATTTTTAAAAAATACTTCTATTGTTGGCTGATTTTAACCCTTTCAGAAGTGTCAGCTTTTCTTCATTCTATTCCATTGTACAGATTACTCCTTAAAGGCTTTTGAAAATTGACTTTCTGGTAGTTCATTTGTTATGTTGTCCGCTTTCTTATTAAAGGACAGTTTACAAAATGGTGAGCCACACTGCCAGTGAAGTACATGGAATTCTTATTTATGCTGTAAAGAGAAAATAATCAAACTCTACTATGTTTTGGACAATGTCAATGGTTTTCTTGCTATGAATATTATGTTGGTGTGCTAGAGTGATGGGTAGAGGGGCTAAAAGAAATAAAAGTTTGGAGAAACTTATATAATCCCAGTAATGAATGCTGGCATCATAAATCAGACCTTGGCTTTGCCTAAGTTATTGGGGAATTTTGCCATTGAGTTCTGTGAGGCTGAAATTTCTATGTCAATAATTGAAATTAGAGGAGATTTATTTTAGCCTTTGTTTTAGAAAAGGATCTCTTTTTACAAAAAATCCTATTTTAAATTCTTCTCATGAGGATTGGCAATTATTTTTCTAAATATAACTAATTGCTTAAATAGAAAACTCAGTCTAATGAGCAGATAAACAGGCATGAACACTTTATTTGTACAGTGCCATCTAGTTGTAAAATGGAGTGAGTTTTTGTTGTAAAATTTAATTACTGTGGCAAACCACTGCTCTATAAAAAACCTTCAGTGTAATTTAAGGCTGTTTTCATCCGTTATCTAAACAGTTATTTCTTTGAATAGACACTGTTAATGTAAAGCAATGACTCTCTTAATGGAATTTGCAGAGCTGGCTGTAATGTGATTTTCCTGCCTCATCCATGGTACACTGTGTTAGACAGATTTTAGTTACAGTGTAAAAGTTATCCTGTGAAAAGGTCTAATGGCTTCTAGGTTTTGCCAGAATCATTCTCCACATCTTCCTAAATGTCCCCAGTAGTCTTTCTCCACCATAGTCCTCACCGATAAAAATTCACCAGATCTAACTTATCTGAGATATTCTTAGTGTATCTGTGCCTGGATATCCAGGTTCAATAGTCAATTTGGCTTTTTCAGTCATACAGAAAGTCAGACATCAATAACTTGTAAGGAATGTAAGAAGTTCAATGGTATTTCGTGTTTCTTCGGTACTTGCCTTGTTATATGCCTTACTCTTGATTCAAATATTGGGCAAATGTTTAATATAATGATTGCTTTCTGCCCAAGACTGCAGTCTTCTCTATTTTTAATAAGTGAGTAATCTTTCTTGTCTTGATGCCAAAGAAAGATTAGGAACACAAAAGCTATTTATTGGGAAAGTAAGCCCTGAGCTGGTGGAATAAATATTTTAGGAAATGTCAATATTAATGACTATATTGGAGGACTGAGGTCTCTGAATTTATTTTTCTCCTGTTTGTTTTCTATCACATCTCTATCTGAATGTTTTCAGTACATTTAACTTATAGTGGAGAGTCTTTTTGTGACTTATTCATTCATTGAGTGCTAATCTGCAACAGAGATGTCTATTTGGTAACATAATTGTCTTTTTGCCCCCTTCCTATTAAAGAATTGATTTTAGACTTCTGCAGTGCACATAATCAAAAAGCAAACAAAAATCCCCATCTATTCACTATGGTTTTTATGGTTTCTAGTGATCCTTTTTTTTTCCCCCTACCTAAATTGAATAAAACATAATAGACTGCTCATTTTCCTTTCATTGAGTGGGAAACTTTGGGTTAAAAAGATTCAGCAAGCAGCTCTAGTATTCAACAGAGTTAACTAGAATAATTTCTGGGATAATAGCTACTTAACTGAAAACATCTTGCACTTAAAATAAGTTCTTGGTACAGATAGAGCTACAGGCTCAGTGCAGAGAACCATATGGTTCCCTAGGGCTGTCTCTAAGAGCAGTCAGTAATGGATATGTTGGGTAAAGCATATTACAGTCATACGTTTGCTTCCAGCAATTTGTAGAAGTTGTGATACTTTTCATCCCAGTGATTTTTATATGTTTTTACTTTTCACACTCTCCAACCCCTTTCCAAGAGGAATTTGAATCACAGTAGCATGACAAGGAAGAAAATCCTTATGCTAAGAAACAAAGTCATTATACAGGATCATTGTAAAGAGTGCAAGCTCTGTGTTGCAGAGCCATTGCTGTAAGGGAATAAGTAATCAGTCTCACCTCCTTCTTGGCCTTGAAGTCTTAGAGCTTGGGTTGCTCAAGGGCTGGAAAAGCAATTATACCGAAATCATATCACTGAGAATAAGAGGGGAGTGCGAGATGTTAGCAAACTGCCTTACCTGAAACTTCTTCAGAGTTCTGCAGAGAAAGATATCTCTCTGGCCAAGAGAAATGCTTGCATATGATGTGAATGACATTGGGTAAATTGCAGTATCTTTATCTGTAATTTCTGTTCCCTAGGGTAAACAGTAAGTCATGACCAATATCACTGTGCTCACAGAACTCCTGATGAAGCTGCATATGTGTAAGCAAAACTGCTAGTGCCATAGCTCGGTTTCTTCTGGGTGGTATGTTTGTACAAAGCATGCCTCTACCTGTTCATTTGTGTCCAAATTCCAATCCCAGCAAAGAGCTCTCTTGTAATGTCAGTCTGACCTGCCTGGTTCTGAAATCTTACTTTCACAAGTATTTAACCTGTAGTGGTAGTTTCTGATGTTTAATTAAGATGTGAGATGTTTTGTAGGCCTTTGGAGAAGGTCAGAGTTTACTGGAATGCTGGAAATAATTAGTTGGTCATCACTAAAGCTTGAAAAGGTAAGAATGGTTTTACTGGTATTGATCAGTTAGACGTTTGAGGCAAAGATTCATTGTGAGCAATTATTTTATAAGTACAGCCAATACTTACTCAGAACAGATGGTGATTGTTAAGTTATAGGAACAAACAATTATGCATATGCAGGGAAATCGAGGTGCTTTACCAGAACATGCATAATAAGAGCTGATGCTAGAGAGCATTTTGGTTCCATCAGTTGACAAATTCTGAATCTGATTTTGTATTTTTAGTTACTATTTGATTTATCCTACCAGGAAGTAGTCATCATCATAACTTTTCATGTAGTTATTAAAAATGAACAGAAATGTCAAACTGTCTTAGAGCAGTTTTCAAAACTTGTCAGTAGTGTTTGTTAATTTTTTGGTTATTGACATGAAGATTGCAAAGTCAAGGAGGGATTCAGGGCAGGCTGTATTGTTTTCCAGATCTGTTTTTGACAAAGAGCATAATAATCTAGAATATATAATCCAGCCTGTGTAGACCTGTTCCAGTTTCAGAGGTGGCTTCTGTTCTGACGTTATGCAGGTTCTTTTAAAAATCTTACTTTCTAATAGGAATACCAAAACAATAGCAAAATTCAAGGCCTTCTTTTGCTTGGGAATTCGAAGCTACTTCTAGTCACTCTAGATGAGAAGAGACAGTCTGGAAAAAGGACTATTCAAAGCATGAATAATTCTTTTCTTGTTTTAAAGAATAAGCATTCATGGTTCAATTGACAAAATTTGTTTTCAATACAAGGCAACATGAATGGCTTGACAAAATTTGTTATTTGTTTGTATAATGCAATGTGAACGAGACATGCAATTGGAGCTCATCTTCCTGACAGATCCCAGGTGACTATGCTGTCAGCTGGCCCTCCAGATGGCACAGATCTCAAGATGATGATGTGCTGGTTTATGAAGTGGAAAGTGTAATTACTGTGTTAACAATGCCTAATGTTGGATTTGCTGTTGGTACTAAAGCTAGAGAAGTTGAATAATACATCACGAAGATCTCCCTCAGGGAAAGACAAATGCTTTAATCCATGAAGAATGGTTTCACTAGCATCCTTAAAAACATCCAAGTGCCTTTCAAAAGCGTTTTTACTTCCTATCCATCTACATAAGAAATAATCCACTATCAAGATAAGCAAAGACTCTCATCCATTCTCCAACCGTTCCATGACTTGTTTAATAGTGTTGATTTTGAACACAACCTTCTGTATGGCCACTGAGAGGATGAAAATGGTAGGTGAATGTGGAGCATGATTATGTTTGAGACACCTGTACAAGCCCTCACATCTAAATTCTGAGGTACTGATAGAATGACCCAAGACTGCAGACATGATCTGTGACTCTACAACCACCTTAAGTCTTCCAGGGAACTTAATTCCTTCCTAATCTCTTTAGCTTTTTTGAAATTCTCGATATATTATGAAGCAATGCATTATTAAGGAGATAGTAGTATAGTATTTTATAACTATTCCTGTAATACACATCCATAAATACTTATAAATGTCCGAATCTCTTGTTCAGATGGTTGGTTAAAAAGCAAATGTCCCTCTGAGTTTACAAATTATTAGGTGGTATTAGTAGTGTCATCACTGGTAAAGTTTAGTAAGGTTACTGTAAGTAAAAGCTACCTTACTATTGTTTGGAAATTAACATTTAAAATTTTTTTAATTACAATGCATATTGCTTGTATGTGGGGGAAAAAAAAAAAAAAAACAAAAAACCCAACAAACAAGCAAAATAGCCTCTTGATCGATTACCTCCTGTGCACCTATTGTGACATTTGTGGCTTAAATAGGATAAATACTGAGAGGAATAATTCTGTCAAAGACAATGGTGACTAATTGAGAGGTTAATAAAAAGAATATTGGCCAGAACTTCAGATGGCAACATCTCTTCAGTGTAAATGGAAGGCATAAAACAAACTATTCTAGATCAGAAATTTGCTACAACTTGTTGCCTCTTGGATAAAATTTAAGGTAACTGCATCGCTAAAATGCACTGTGTAGGATTAGGAGAACTGAATGCATTTATGTCTTCCTCCTCTCCAGGGAAAGGCAGACAGGTGCTCTCATATTTACTGAAGTAGAAGGAAGACGGTCAATTAAAATTTCCATCTAGGTGACGAAAGCTCTGACATAATGCTAATGTATGCTAAATTAATGTAGCATGTTTGTTACGTTAATGATGAATGTGATGAACAGTGATGAATGCCACCATGGAGATGGGTCCCAATAGCCAAGTGTCAGCCCTGTTCATATATTTATGTCTGTCCTTGCTTGTTTTTCTGCACTTGGAAATGAGACCTGGCTTGATAGACACTAACAGCACCAGTTGTGTGCCTACAGATGTATGCCAGACTGATGTCCAAAAGCCAATTCTGAGTTGTATTATCATCACTGAAGTTAAATGTATTTAAATTAGCCATAAGGATACAGGATTTGGCAATGAAATGGTTTCATTCTGAAAAGCATCCTAGTATATTAAAGGGCATTATATTAACCAAATATTGTGTAGTTAATAACTTTGCGGGGTTGTTCTTCCAAGTTGTTCTAGAGTCCAGAACACATAGTAACAATTTGAAAATTATTCTTGTAATGAGGCATATGAATAATAAGGGATAAAGTGATGCTTTTGTTTTGCTTTCAGGTAGCTGTTATCGAATGCATTATTTTATTCCAAAAATACTACTCTGTGTAAGTTATAAGTAGTATATCTTTGTTGCCAGTCTATTTTAAAGTGCAGAAATTCCTTACACTGACTTATCAGAACCATTCCTCTAATGGGAAAAGGAGGACTGTAAGCACAATTGAATTCAGATGTCTTGTTTTAGCTGTTTGCTGTTTGTGTCTCCATACAAGAAAAGTTTGCATTGGTGTTTGGCTTTAATAGCTGTTTTACAAACCATCAAAGTATTTGTGGTTTGATTTCCCAGCTGTCAAGATTTGCAGCTGATGAAAAAATTTAAGGAGCAAGGTATGTATTGCATGGAACAGATCTACTGTTCCTTTAAAGTTAGTATTAGTACAAATGCCAATACCATCTCAATTTGATGATCTCAGTAGTCCCTTCCTATATTTCTACAATATTTAAAGACTTATAGTATTCTGATGTTGGATGTCTTAGAAAACAAACAGCTCGTGTTTCTAATATGTCACATTTTTCCTTATAAAGAATGGCTGCAAATTCAGAAGTGTAAACATGAGCTCTTCTTGTAAATTTAAGGTATACTTGAGGCACACTATTTGATGAAGAGGTCTAGATCTGTAACAGCAATTAATATTTTTGTATTTGTATTTTTTTTATTTTATACTTTTTTGTATTTTTAGATCACAGTTTTTCTAGTTCTTTAGAGAACTAGCTAGACATCAGTTAACTGACAGGTTTGGGTTCTCCAATTTTGATCTGTAAGGTTGGTACACTCATGCGTTGCATCGCTATTATACTGTAACGTTAGAGGCATGTTCTGGTATGGATTTTGGGATGTTCTATTTTTTTTTTTTAAACAACGCAAACATCTGCAGGAGATTTCTGCAAGGGATTTAACTTCTGGCTGAGCCAGTGGGAAAAGTGGGCTGATCTGAGCTTGTATAAACTGAAATACTTGCAGAGCTGATCTTACATTTAGTAACATTACCCTAACTGACTGCCACGCTTAAAAAAAACATAATACTGAGCTCTGGTATTAAATTTGATCAGGTGAAATATTTTCTACCAGTGTATTTTAATTGCAAAAATGTTTGTGGTTATTATTAAAAATGTACACGGTCTATGGAAATCTGTAAACTGTGGCAGCGCTCTGGTTTGCTGGCAGCTCACTTCCTTCCCCTGCTTGGCAGTCTTCTACCACAATGAGGGAAAGCCTGGGTTGGCTAATTTCTTAACAGCCTGTCTGGCAAGCGGACTGGGAGCTGTGAAAACTGAAACCTGAAGAAGTCATCTTCTTGGGATGAAAGCACCAAAATCCTACTGATCTAAGCTTTTAGGGCTCTTGGGGGAGCCCCAGCTCTGGCTGAGAGCTTGACAGTGTCATCATTCACCATTATATGCATGTTTTAAAAAGCTGCTCATCTTCTGAGTTCTTGATCTAAGAGATGGTCTTGTCAATAATAACAAACAGTTATTTTGTGTGGACACTAAATGTGTCTCAGGAGAACCTGACTGAAGCAGTGCTAATGATGTTGGCAGTTGTGAGCTCAAAGTACTGAAGATCAAACAACTGTTGGTTAAATGCACAGTGTAGACTGATATTACCTCCCAACCCCAGCCCTAAGATATATCTCTGTTGTTTTGACTGGGTGAGGGAAGTGCTCCATGCAGTTACAGTCCTATAACCTGTAGTGAATCCAATAGTATTCCAGAGTTTAGTGATGGAAGAATATGAAATCCAGATCAATCTAAAGTTTTACTATGACATCTGGAAATGTTCTTCAGCTGTGTGGATGTTCAGCTCTTGTCACTATGGCTGTCTGGCTTCAACTAGAACTTCTTGGCTAATGTGTCCATTTTCCTCTTTGTGTGTGCTTTTAGCAAAATGGAGGGCAGAAAGCTGCGTGCTTTCTGAAATACACTACGGTTTGTTGTTTTTTTTTTTTTTTTTACTCCTCCAGCTCTTCAAATTCTTTAGTTTGTGTTTGCTGTCTGAGTTTTTCCTCATTGCAGCACCTTCCAAAAAGTTGCTACTCAGTGTGCAATGTAAACTGGATAGACAGATGTAACATATTGGGTGAGAGGTGGTGAACAGAATTGACCCTCAGCTTACAGAACACTTCTACAGTATACAGTCTTCCATACTGGTTTTGGAAATGCTTTTGGAAACTGTTTCCAAGTCAAAATGGCAGAATAAGAAAAGCATGGAACAATGTTTATTCTAAACACTACATTTTCATGGTTGATGGCCTATTTTTAATCAGTAGCTGCTCAGTGCCAGGAGGTATATACCTCAGCATATTCTCCATTACCTGAATTTAAAACCATCTGCAGAAGCACAAAAAGTGGTGTGCTGTAAAGCAGCTTAGTTGAATATTTATGAATCAGTAACAATGTAATGTGTGTGAAGCGGATAATTCTTAAGCGTGATTTGACATACAGGATTGAGTGTGACTAGGCACATTCAGGACAACCTAACGGGGGAGGCTTAAGTATCCTGTTTAGTATGTGAACATGTTTAGTATGTGAAAACACTTCCTCCTTTTGTTGTTATTCTCCTCTTCCTCACAGTGGTCTTTCAACTGGACTATAACTTTAGATACATCCAGGAAAAACTGTATAAGAAAAAACACGATTTGTCTATAGGAGTGTTTAGGCAAGTGCCTATAAGTAGCTAGGCTTTGGTGTGAAATTTAGGGATTTCCTGACTAGATTGTATTGAAGAAATAAAAATTAACAATCATTGAAATACATGCTTAAAAATACTTCATAATTTTTTTTGGCTGAATAAATATAAATTTGCATTGATCCATATAAAAATTTTCTTTTTTTCCTGTCCTCCTCTCCAAAGAACAAGTACTTAGGGGCTGCATTTAGAAGGAAGATTGAAATGGTGAGACATACTTGTGCTTTAAGTGGTGAATTAATTGCATTTTTAAACCAGGATATATACTTTAAAACCTCAATGTAGATGTGTATGGTATGTCTATGGGGCATAACAGATTTTACCTTCTGAAGCATGTATTGAATATATAACCAGTGAGGCAGTGGTAAGGATAGCTCTGTCAGATGCTGCATAGCCTGAGGAGTTAATAACTATTATCATTGCAGAGCTGAAACCATGTGCAGAGGGGTTTTGTCACTTTTACCTGATTTTCAACACAGTTTCTAAGCACAATATGAGCATGTGAGGGATAAATTGTCAAAGCCTGTCTTGCTGATGTGTATCTTAGAAGAGTTAGTTGCTTGACTAAGCAAAAGGCTACAGGCATTAGTGATTTCCTCTTGATGTGTCCTTTTCTCCTCTGGGTGATATTTGACAGGCTTGGGAAACATTTTCAGTTAACATAGTTTCTACATTTGATTAAAAAAGCAAGACAAAAAGGGATTTCAGTGCTGGTCAATGCAATACTTTTGCACCATGCAGTGTCCCTTTTCTCTAATACCCTTGATCAAATTTGTTTGGTATGCTTGCTTGTTGAGATCTGATATCTACCTATGAAATAGGAAAGCATAAAGGTCACTGTTTTGGCTAGAAAAAGAACCTCTAGTGTTTTTCTTCTCTGTGTCCTTGAACTTCATGATCTAAGATTTAACTGCAATGATTTTTTGTTACATTCTGCTTAATTATACTGAGACACTTTCGTATTCTTATCTCAACACTTTTATTTCAACATTTTCAATACCTCCAATTTGCAAAGGACTTCCTTTCAGATCAATTCAATATCAACTCCTGCTGATCAGTTCAATATAGCATAGCATTTTTCTCAGTTGCTGGAGGACCATATATTGTATTTGGAATTGAATATTTGTGTGTGTGTTCATATGTGTATTTCCCCAGCTGCTGCTCTGCTACTAAACCCTTTGATTTATGACAGTTTCATTCTTATTGGTCTGGTTTTGCTACATAAAAGATAAAATGCTGTTTACTTTCATCCTAGATGGCTTTCACTGAAATATACATAGACACTAAGGGAGAGACAGGGGAAAATTATGTTCTACAATTGGCAGTCACCCCAGTAATTACCCTTGTAGCTGACAGAAACACACAACCACGTTAGGCACAGTACAGAGGAAACAGAATATTCTCTTAAATGGATAATAACATGTACTGCTAACAGGCATATTTGGGGGTCTTGTTCAGACATCCAGTGGATCTCCAACTTTCCACTGGATGCCATGCTGACCAGAACAGTCTCATTCAAATAACACAGGTGTAATGATCTTTCATGTTTTCTACTTGGAAAGATCCTATTCCACCCTGAATGCTTTGGGAGTTCAGTCATATTAGAAAGCAAGTAGACAGTGAGCTGAGCGAGTTGTGTAGCCTCCATCAGAGGCTGTTTCAAATTGTGGAGTTTCAGGGACAGCAAATTGTGTTCTCTGTTTGAAAGACTAAAAAGCACAGCAATTATAAAAGTGCATACTTAAAGCTCAACAAACTCTTTTTCAAGGCATACAGAAGGTGAAATTTTCTGTCTCAAAGTAGTTGGAGATTATTCCTTTTCTCAAGCAGTTTTCCTTTAAACTGGGTTTTAATTTAAAAATGTTAGAAAGCATTACTTTTAATAATAGAAAGCACAGATATGTTTTTACAGACTCTCTTTTTCATTAGACTTAATGGAAAGTATGATGAACTGTGCTGTTCAGATAAGAAATAAAGAACATCTTTCTTTCCAGGGTGCATTTTTCAAAATGCTGGTTGCCGTTTACCAGCTTGCCTAGAGTTTGATTGTGCCAAATGCTGAAAGCCCGTAAATATTACATGTGTTAGAGACTGCGTTCCAAGAAGCTCGAGATGTAGTATTTTGCAGGGAAAGCTGGTCCTGCTGATCTCAGGAGATCTTGTTCACTTCTAAACTGATCTGTAAGCTTCTCCACAGGTTCTTTAGCCCAGTTGCTTCACCCCAGTTTATCGATTCTGGAGAAGGAAGCGATGTGTGCTAGAACAGTTTGCATGTCTGTGACAGATGTGCAGCATGTTGGCAGAGCACATTCAATTACATTTTCTTTCACAGGTAAAATCCTTCTGTAGTTAGGGACTTCGTAGATTTCCCAGTTCTCTTCCTGAAAGATTAATATCAATAATTGCAATTAGGATTAATTACAAAAAGGATTAATATCAATAATTGCATTATACTTTAGTTTGTTTCTGAAATCATACTGACAACATGTATTTTCAAAAAACACCATTATTTATGTTCGTTGATACATATTCAGTTCCAAGGCAACATATCTGAATGCTTTGTCTTTTATACTTTAATATTGTTGATTTTGGTGAGTTTGAAGCGTATACCATACTCTCTAGGACACACATCTACTTTTTCAGAGTACAGAAGTGTGCTTTGAGTACCTCATAGTATAGACACCTTAAAATGAAACTGTGGCTCCTGGAAGGCAATGTTTACAAACTGTATAAGCAGAGCTGTGCTAAAAGGAACAATCTAGAGACTGCATCTAATATGTTGTAATGTATAAAATACACACATTGCTCTTTTCCTGAGCTTGCTGTTCATTTCCTTGAGCTCTATGCCGTGCTCCCTCTTTCCTTCCTTTTCTACACTGTTCTTGCTGAGAAGCTGGGAGAAGCAGTGAACATTCTGGGCCTTTTCAGACCACTGTGAAATGTAGTCCTGCCTCCCATCCTTATATTTTGGATCATTCTTTTACCCTGTGTCACAGTTCAGAGTAATTTTGCTTGTGCTCATATAATGTCTTGAATAATAATTTCTTAATCCTTATTAGAAGTGAGTATTACCAAAACATAAACAATAATTGGTTTATAATATTTTGAAGATTAATTTATATTAATGAAACAGTTGCAGATAAATGTTTCTTTGCCATTAATTAGTAAATTTAATTGTTTAGTAGTTGTGGGTTTTTTCTTTAGGCTTTATTTCCTCCTAGTAACTTTTTCAGCCTAATCAGTGTTGCTGAAAATGCAGAGTATTCTCTGAATGAGTGATTTATATCTGATCTCCTTCTACACTTAACCCCCTACAATCAGCCTAAGGAGACCAAATTTATATTATATATTGTCATAGGTAAAATAACTGCTAATCTTGAATAATGATTGAAAGCTTAAGGTTTAAGAGTTGTTAATGCTAGGAATATGTCAGTAAGAAACATTAGGATACTTACCGTAAATGTGTCCCTAAATGGAATGACATGGAGGTGCTAAGCCAAGCAAACTGCAGTGAAAATCTCAGTCAAGATATTAGAAAAATCCATCAGATATCATCAGCAATTGTAACTTGTGTAGGAATACTTGAGCTGTCTGATATTAGAACAGGTAAGGCTCATGCTGGTGGTGTCCAGGTAGATTGAGTTAGTCTAATGTCTTTTCTTTATTGGATCTTGTATTCTTCCATTAAAGTTGAGACTTTCAGCATTTTATGAAATGAGTTGTAAAAGCTCTTCTATCTACTTTAACCTAAGTCATTAAAACTAATGTGGTGGCTTGCCTCTTGCAAGGTTGTCATAACAGTTCACGTGGAGATACTGCTGAGCTCTGCATGTCTGAGGATGGTGTGCTCCAGCACTGGGTTGCTGCACCATGGGGTGCCTTGGGTAGCTGCAAGCCTTCCAAATATTTCTTCTCT
This sequence comes from Melopsittacus undulatus, assembly GCF_012275295.1. Classification (NCBI taxonomy): domain Eukaryota; kingdom Metazoa; phylum Chordata; class Aves; order Psittaciformes; family Psittaculidae; genus Melopsittacus; species Melopsittacus undulatus. Next base: position 93,986,568 of record NC_047530.1, read on the forward strand.
TGACTGCTGGTTTCTATTCTGGAGCTAAAGGCTTCCAACCTTCAATTATGCCAGTATAGCATAGGGCTGCAATGAAAATGGTATTGCTGCGATGACTTTTGGTTTAAAAATAAATCCCCAAATGTTCCTTCTTTTCCCTTTTTCAGAATTAGCGAGTAGTTTTAAAAAGAGGGAGAATGATGTTTCTAGTACAGGTTGTTTCAGTTTTGTATTCCTAGTTCATAGTCCAGCCCAATGAACATGCTGCTACCACTGCTGGTGAGTTGCTGAGCAGAAGAGCAGTGATGAAAACATCTGTCATTGATGCCAGCGTCTCTCTGTGGCTGCAGTTTGATGTTACACAAGGTTTGGCATTAATAAGGATTTGAGAAATTGCTGTATTGCTGTCCATTGCTTAGTAATGTCTAACCACAGCTGGCAGGAGAGCTTTATAATGTGCCATGCATGCAACCACTGTGGAATTCTTAACTGACTCCTCAGATAATAACTTTTTAAAAAAACAGCACCTTAAAAGTTGTTTTCCTTCGTAGCTTGAAGGAACAGGTGTGATTGCTATGCTGCAAGTGTAAAATTGCTTTGATCGATGTGCTACCTTTTCGTGTGTTCACCTTTTCATAGTTCAATAAATGTTTTGGGGTGAATATTTCTGTTCACTCAGATGTAATTACTTAAATTACAGCAAAAGTAGTTTACTAGTCATCAGGAAAAGCTCTAAGGAACAACAGGAAAGCACTCCAATAACCTGCCAAGAGAGTCTGTTAAATCACTATTGTATAACATGTTCTTGAAGATTGCCACCATGCATCTGTCTGGAATGGCATGGTGTTATTGATTTCTCCTTTATGAAGGAGACAGTTATCTTCAGTCTCCATAGGATGTGTGAAAATACTGGGCAGCTTAAAATTTCAAAGTAAGTGAAAATAGCTGCAATGTAGTGCAAATCAAAGAAAGCAGTTCTGAAGAAACAAACATGTCAGCAACATTAACAATCTGCAAACGTGTGATATGCTAACTCAGTAAGTACTTGTATAGTATGCTCTTGGTAAGTTATGTACCATAGCTGATATGAGGTAAAAAACAGTTTGCAGTGAAAGGCCCTATGTTCCTGCACAGTGAAACCAGACTGAAGCTCCTCAGATGTTACAGGTACACCAGGTGCAGCACACATTCTAGGCTTACCACTATAAAACAAAACTATAAGGCTCCACCAGATGCCTGAAAACTGGAATGTTGAAAAAGGAGCTGTTTGATTATCTGGTGCAGAACTGTATTAATCAGAGTTTCTTAGAACCAGAGCTATAAAAATATCTTCAAACACAGGAACTATGGTAGAATCAGTTTGAGAAGAGCTGGCCAAAAATGACTGCAGGGTATTATTCTAATGGTGACTGCTGCAGAATGATCAAGGAAGTCTTTGGCCAAACTGCCAGTGTCTTGAAAAGGTCACAGATTCAAACTGCCAAGGGAGTTGTGCCAATTACTATAATACATTTACTGTATGATGTCATTATCGATCATACCACTTTGAGATGTGATTTTGCAGCCCTACTGCAATGTTAACAAAATGTGTTTCCCATGTCAAAATTACACTTAGTTTTTGGCACACACATTGTTTCGGGGTTTGAGTTTGTGTCCATTCCACCCCCCCAGGAAAAAAATGGAATTTCAGAGGATGAAGCAGAGATAGGGAGTCCGACTGGGCCTGCTACTCAATTTGCTGTAATTTGCTTTGGCTGAAATCATGTACTTTCAGATGCTGATAGGTCTCAGGGCTTCCTGGGGGAAGAGAGAGGGAAATGCATTCTTGCTTTTTGTACAAGATCTGTTCTGACCCCTTTTTTATTATATAGTTATGGGTATTTTCCCCCTGACAGCGTTGAAGAATTTTATATTGAATTTGCTAATCATATCGTCCACTGAGGCACAGGATTGCTAGAAATAGCCAAGTACATCAAAGGAAGAAATCCTCTACTATGCCACTTAACCAGTTCTTTGGAACTTGCCATACCCATTAGCCCATAGAGAAGTGTTTGTGCCTGACTAGATTAACTGAGAATAATTATGAATTTATGAATTATGAACATTAAATAATTTTGTTAATCTTAAAAGCCAGGTTTTGTTGTAGAAGGTGTACTGCAGAATAAACACAAGTACACGTGTAATTGCACATGTGGCACAGCTAAGCTTAAAAGATCTCACCTACAGTTTCGCTTGGAAGTGAGGATGACACTAAAATTGATGACGCTTATAGGCAGTCTTGTACTGAATTAGAGGCTAAATTAGAACAGTCCTATAGTGATCTACCTTACATTTGTTTCTAGAAATTTCCAAAGCGATGAGAACAGTTGCTCTGTACAGTCAGCATCCTATGAGCTTTCCAGAGTGCAGGTTCCACCAGCAATGTGCTTCAGCTTTGGTCTTACAAATGCATATCCCATGCTGATTCTGGGTCACCTTATCATTTACTGTGCCACAGGAGTCTCAAAGTCATGAGATTCATTTGAACCACTGAAAGAGCACCAAGGAAGTTTCTGAAGCTGAAAATTCTATCATATATATGTATGTGTGTATGTGTGTGTGTGTGTGTATATATATATGTATATATATACACCCACATATATACACACACACATATATATACACACACATATATATACACACATACATGTATATGTCTGTGCATATATATCCTATACATATAAATGGGATTAGATATTTGTCTGTCTGATACTTTTATACATACATGCATATATTCTGCTGCTGAAAACCTACTGAAGAATGAAGAGTTTCACACACTGTTAAGAAGATTCTGTGAGGATCTTAAGTTGGGAAGTAATTCTTAGTTTTTAGAAACAGTTATTTCTTTCTTTTACCAGCAAAGACTTTTCTGTGCATTCTATGTGGTTGATTAGTTTGTTTGTTTTACACATGTAATTCCAAAGAACAATGGTTCTTTGGAATAAATAGGTAATTTATTTAAAATAACTTTCTAATAGATGGCTTTGACATCTACAGCAAATCCAAAGACAATAAATAATCTGATTTAAAAACATCTATTTTCTACTGTGTTGGAGAACTCAGTCCATAAGCAGAGACCCAGCAGACTTACAAACCTCTAAGAGAAAAACCAGTCACAATATGCAGCAATTTCTTTTGTTGTGGAACTCAATTACAGATTTTAGATAAATTCTACCAGGTTGAGAGATGCACTAAGTTTGAAGCAGGTTATTGAAATCACAGTCTGCATCTAAGTAAGAAATGAGTCTGTCAGCTATTGCACAGAAATTCTTAGTGGAACACAACATTTTTAAGATAATTGTATTACAGGTGTACATCTGTTATTATGATATATACAAGCATTTTCCAATTGCAGTCTCGATCAATCATAAAAAGATTTAATTTTGAAATTTGAACTCTACTTGTAAAGATTTTTCTCTCTATGCTTATTTAGCTTAATATCAGGTATTTCAAGCAAGTGGTTCTAAAAAGGTTTATGATTTTTTTTTTAATAACAAAAGGCAACCAACATACAAGTTCTCATCCAGTCTTCTGCTTTTAAAGGTAAAATATATTTTTCAAATGGACAAATTTTTAAGAATTGTATTCTAAATGATAAATTAAACATTAAATAGAGCTTTTAGTGGACTGCAGATAGAACCACAGAATCATTTAGGATGGAGAATGCCCTTAAGATAATCCAGTCTAACCATTAACCTGGTACTGTCAAGTTCACCACCAAACTATGTCCCTAAGTGCCACACCTGCATGTCTTTTAAATACCTCTGGTTCAATCACTTCACTGGGCACCCTGTTCCAATGCTTGACAATCCTGATTGGTATTTCAATATGAAATAGCTAGTCAGAGTATTGAACCTGCTGAGAAATATTTTGCAATTAATAAAATTGGAAAGAAATCTGATGCTGTTTATACTTGGGTGAGCTGAGCTGTTACAGAAACTCTCTGGTCATTTAGAACTGTATTTGGAAAGAGCAGGGACAGATTTTCCTTTTTGTGCCCATGGTTATAGCAGGATAGATGGGTAGGTTAGAGCAAAAACCTTTTCCTCCTTGAGAAGATTTCTTGACCATGGGAAGTGCTCTATACCAGTTTTCTAAGAAAATTAAGAAGCTAAATAAATAAACAATTGTTAGAACTGGCCAGGATAGGCAAATCTTTTGCTGAAAAAGTGTTTTGTAGATTCCAAGTTGGAATAGAAGCTTTTTTTTTAGGTTTTGTTTTGTTTTTTGTTTTGTTTGGTTTTGGCTTGTTTTGTTTTTGTGGTGCTGGTCTTGTTTGGGTTTTTTTCTTTTGGTGGAGGTTAAAGCCAATCAAAGTAAGCAAAGAACAAAAACTTAACCACTGTTCTTGAAACGGATTTTTCAGGGAGATTTGGAAGGAAATCAAATGAATGGCCTAATGTAAATTGTGGTTGAATGTTTTGACAGCAAATGGCAATTTTTCTTGCTAAAGGTATGTGATTTTTGCATAAAGGAAATTTTCTATCTTGCAATTATACCAACACAGAATTTTCAGTTGTCTGCAACTGTTATAGTTCTGGTTATTAATAATAGAATTCTCTGTATGTAGGTTTTCTCTAAACAAAAAGGAAAACCAGCCGCTGTTCTCAGGATTTCTCTGCCTTTGTTCAAAAAGTATTTTTTTCCTCTTCTTTCAATGGCTAAGTTCTTCTAAAAAAAGATCAACTTCTGTCAAAAACAGGCCTTAAGATTGCCTCAGATTTTACTGTTCTCCCCATTGAATCCTAAACGTGCAGCTGGAAATGGATTCCTGTAGCGTAACTCTTCAACCACACATATTGGATGCATCTTGAGGCAAATACAGAATCTATATATCTATATAATAATACAGGATGAATATCAAGAAGAATCTTTCTCTGAACCTTCTACTTGGAGATGCTGAACAGATTTAAACACACTGACAAAGATTTCATGTTGTCTATAACAAATGTGTGCATTTTAGATTTTAGATAAGGCGAGCACCTGTTGTAAACAAAATACTTGGCAGCAGAGCTGTGTTTGGAAACTGGTGAGGAGGAACTGAGCAGTGCAGTTTGCAGAATTTCAAATAGTAAAAGGACAAAATGCAAATTAGACTGTGAAGTTGCTAATGATTTTGCTTTGTTCCAGATGAGACTTGGTCTGTGAAAATTTGTGAGGTAGTTGGTTCCTGGGACTATTGTACTTCTGTGCTAGTGTTACATCATTGACCTTTTGAACATGCCACATTTAAGAGGCTGGTTTAAGAATGTCCCAGAGAATCTTTCAATCATTCTTAAACCAGCCAATGAAAGCTGTTATGGCACTACAGTTGGCATTATCAGTAGCTATTTCTTTTCACACTTTCACTACTCACTTCCTATGATAAATCAGGAGGAAACACACATGTAACCCCCTGATGTTAATAATTGGAACACCAGTGACAAAATCTTATATTTGGAAAAAATAGCTGCAAGAACAAAATGGTAATTACTGTTGGCGATTCAGAAATACTTGCACTTGATGGGCACTCTGATTTGCTAGGTAACTAATTTGCTAACTGTATACAGTACACCTACGGTAGCTTTCTGAAATTGTTTTGTCATTGTAATTATACCTTGTGGCGGCAGTTCTAAGCAAAACTTGCTATTAGCTTAATTGAGGAAAGAAATGAAGAGAAAAAATATCTGATCTAATGACCTAAAAGAGATGGTTGGTGCACAGCAAACCCAAGAAATAGGTCTCTGTAGCACAAAGAGATGAACTCCTAATCCTGGAGGGCTAAAGATAAATACTACTAATTATTCCAAAGGTGTTTCATGAATAGATGCAATCAGTGCTTTTGCTTATTTTTGAAACAGGTCTTGGACTTGATTCAGCTATACATTACTGCAGCTTTTACAAATCTCATACACGATTTGGTTGTGGGGTGGGAGGTGCCTTTTGCTTTGTTCTCTTACCAGAAGAGAATAACTGAAGCATTGAGGAACTGAATGAAGAGTATGTGAAACATAGTATGACAGGAATGACAGCTCATCATCATGTCTCCAAAGAGCAGATACTGACAAGTTTCACTGATGTCCTTACAAGTTAGAGAGCTGCACTTTGCTGGCAAAGAACAGCAAAGCTGCTGATAACATACTCCTTTCTGTCCCCAGTCCCTTTGGAGTGTAGAGCTATGCTTGCATTTGCTGACATTGTAGCTGCCATCATGAAGAATGGGACTGGAAACTATGTCTTGCAGGAAACAAGAAAGAAAAAAAATCCAGAATTGTTCTTGAGATGTAAAAGATTATTTCCTGAACTTAACACATGGGTTCCTGAACAGATGACATCCACGTGTACTTACTTACCTTATTCTAACTGGCACAGGTTTTCTGGGCAAATGATGAGCAGAACCACATGAATTTATAGCAGTGCCTTCTACATGAAATATTACTGTTGGAGGCTTTAGCAGCAGCATCTGCTAAAGTAACAGTAGTCATAGAGCTGATTTTCCCCTCTTGTGAACAGTGCTGCTTTCTCAGCAAGACTTACTTGGCTTCTTTAGGTAAAAAGAATTTGTATGCTTTATCTTGCAATACTTACTAATAGGTGGGAAAAAAAAAAAGACATGGCTTTGTTTTAAAACAATAGGTTCTGGAGGTTTAATTATTTTGCTGCTCTTTCTTCAGTGTCTAGGGTAAGGCTGATTCTCTTGGTTTCCAAACTGCCTGTTTGTCAGTTCTTACTTTAAGTGAATTAATGGGTGGTAGTTTTGAAGCTCTGAAAATTGATCAGAGTCATCTACTCAAACCCAAAATATTTGATTCAGTTTTTTTGAAAGTTATTAATTTCTCCTAGAATGTTGTAAATATTTTTAGGCTAGTGAAGAGTACTATATTGTCCTGGAAAATGCTGTGTGTTTTGTGTATTGATGAAAGAAAGTATTTATTCCTTCACTTTAGTAATTTCATTCTTAATTTATACCTTTAATCATTTTTCTAGAAATCTATGCAGAATAAAAGTCAAATGTTCACACAGGATTCAGTCTTCATTGTACCAGGCATTGGTTGCATCCATTTGCAGTACTTTCTTCTTTTTAACTTGAGAGAAATAGTCTTATTCTAATAGTTATTAAGCGTATTAAACAGAAACCTTAATTTGTCTTGCCTTTTTTATTAAGGACAAGCTTTATGATTATTTTTGTTAATTTAGTAAACCTCAATATTGTAATACATATCAACTGCTATTTCTTTAGCCACCTTTTTCCCCAAAAGCCTCTGTCATTTTGGCTTAATTTTTCTCTTCTACCAGGTTATGTTAAGGTACTGATATTGATCTTTGCAGAATTTATGCAGTTTGAATATAATTCCTTCATTGTAAGCTTGTTTCTAAGACAAAATTTTGACTCAACAGTCAGTGATGCAGAATGGTTTTCTTAAACCCCACAGAATCTCTCCCCAAGACTGTCCCTGAAAGTTTTTCTAAAACTGCTGTGTTCTTCCAGGTCTCAGACTTTGGCAGAATGCAGAATTAGTGATTCAAGGAGATGGCCACTGAAACAGTATAAATATTAAACAACAATAAATTCAAGTTCATAGAATATCCATTAGTCTTTAATATTTGCATAAAACAATACAGTTAAGACATCAAATGATGCTGTCTTGCAAAAAATAATAGATCCCTCTTGGATGCTTATTCTCGCTGGAAAGAAATAGGTCTCATTTTCAACAATCTGGACCAAAATGTTTGGGTACTTGTTAAAACCAAAGTATGTATCTTGTAATTCTGGAAAATTAAGATAGTTCTAAGTATTTTCTGTCTTAAAATAGCAACCTGTTAATGCTTAGAACATTTCTTTTCAAATGCCTTGAAAGAGATTTTGGAACTGTCAAAAATTAGGAATACTAATAAATATTAGATTTAAAAACAAAAGGTATTTCAGGCAATAGAACATACATCTTAGCAGTAGGTGCCAATCATTGACTAGTACACGAGTTTAAAGTTTGCATAAAACACCCTATTAATAGACAACCTGCTCAGGAAAGGTTTCAGCACTTAATTAGAACTGAAGTGTAATACTCTGTCTAGGGCTTGATTACCTTGTATTTCTGCTTAACTGATTATTCTGCTGTTATCTTCCTCTGGTTTTATTAGATTTTATTAGTTGTGAATAAACAATTTAATCAGTCACATTACAGTAGAATCCAAATAGTCTGAGGCTTGGATTCAGTCTATGAGTAAGCTGTAAATCTGTTTCCCTGGTATCTGTGGCTAAAATATTCTCTATAAAAATATTTTATACAAGACCCTTCTGAGAACCTCTGATTTTGGACTGTGGCATACAAATGTGGTAATCACAATAATTTCAAAATCAAAGTTTAAGTCTATTTTATGGTAAGCTAATCATTAAAACTGTATGTGTCTGTGGAAGGATAGCTGAGATCTCCTTTTTGAGTAGGAGACCAACAGTTCTTAATGACAATGTCTTATTTTACCAGTAATTTAAATGTTTACATATAATGGTGAATTTCTGTTAATACCCCTTACACTTACCACCTATAGCATGGTTTTCAGGAGCAGCAAACGAGTTTTCCCCCCAGGCTCACCCAGACCCACAAGGACTATATGTGTAATCATATGTTTAACTAACAAGTTCTGCCTGCACGACCATCCTGGGTTCAGCTGTAACAGTTATATTCTTCTTCTTAGTAGCTGGTATAGTGCTATGTTTCTTAATTCTTGAAAAATAGCTTCTTCAAACTGAGAATCCAGATTTTTTGGAAACCACGGCATCTAGATTCACAAACATTAATGCAGACATATTTTTAAGTACCTCTTTGATCAGTATTAAAATTCTGTGCTTTACTTGCCTTAAAATGATGATTTATTGGCTGAGGTGACATAGCAAAAAGAAGCTGGTTCGGTTTTCTTTTTCAAGCAGTATGTTATATTTTAATTGCATGTAGCAGTGTTGCTGATGCAGAATTAAATACAAGATCTGGCCACAGTCAAAACTCTGTTTTGATTCCCTGCCATACTGCTGTCAGCACCACAGTGTTTGTAAAACTGATTTTGAGGGAGTTTTCATATTACAGCTTGTATATTCCTTTTCCTGACAGGCAGTTGCTAGCAGCTAGGCATGTTCAGAGCAGTCTGATACTGATATGCAGAGAACCATTGCATACAGTACTAATACTTCACCACTAAAGCAGTGGAGATGTTTTGTTGTAGCTGTTTGTTTGTTTAACTTAAATAAAAATGTGCTTGTAAATTGTTCTGAATAGACTGACTTGAATAATGACTTTTATATGTTTTATATAGTTTTGAATTTTTTAAATGAAAATAGTAAAATAGATGTAGGAGATAGATGTCAAAGCTGGCTAGTTCACCTGTTTACCCTAGAGCATGATCAACTAAGTCTAAAACACTTGTCCAAGCTTTTCTTAACAAAGCTCCTAGCTAACCTCTTTCTGTATTTAACTACAGCTGTAGCTAAAAAGTTCCACTTACACCTAATGGAAGCTTCTCTTACTGCCATATACAACTGTTACTTCTACATTTACAGTAGAAGTTCCCATTTTCTTTGTGGCAGTATTTTGTGGGGAATAAAATTCATCCCTGAATTTGGTCTTGTCTTTCCCTGATTCCATAGGCACTTTTTGCGCAACTGTTTCTCGTGGATCGTAAGTTAGCCTGTCTGATCACTTACTGCTCTTCCATCTCTAGTTCCAAGTCTTTCCTAGAAAGTAGCGCTTGAAATTCAACATGGTTCTATTGAAACCACATTGAAAGACAGATGGAAAGAAGTTGACTTTACAGATTTGCATGGGGCTAATCTGTTCCTGTACCCAAGTCTGCTATTTGCTATCTCCTGTTTCATATTCAGTTTGTGTTCTGCAGCACTGTGCAACACATTTCAAATTCTGAATTGCTCAGCAGCAAATCACTGTTTATTGCCTGATGTGTAACCAGCCATAACATGGTTACCTAAATCATATGTTGGGCTTTCCCCTTTCTTTCTTGCCTCATGCAGATAAATGGTTAACAATTTACAAGCATGAGTTTATTTACAGTCTGAATTATCTTATATGCATTCATGGAGAGGGGAACAATATCATCATTTATGTTATTTTTCTTAAGTGTCCTCGTGGTGTTTCCACATTCTTTCCTGCCTTCTCATTACATTTTCAAATATATTTTCAGTATATTTTCAAATCCAGTTTGGATGGGCAGGATAGGCACTTGTGTTTTGTGATGGTTGGATAGTCTGGTTTTGGTTTCTAATTCAATTTTTTTCTTGACATATTTTCTTAAAGTTTCTGTAGAAACAACTTCATGCAATGAGGCGTTCTGTGCACTCAGAGACTGCGCTGGCCAATATTAAAGACATTTTTAATCGGCATATTTTACTTGTACCTTTATTAACATGAAATAACATGCTCTACTAAAGTGCTAATATCTACTTCAGATAGTTTGTTGACCTGATTTCATTACCAGCATGCTATGATGGGAGTTTTTAGTGCTTTCTGTCTTGGCAAAATGATTTAGCTTGGTCTGTAGCTCAAAACTTAAAATAGATTAGACCTACAATATTGCAGAGCTCTTTAAACTTGAAATCTGAGTGGGGTGAGGGGGTGATGTTGTCATTTGTGTTTGTTTTGGGGGTTGTTTGTTTGTTGGTTGTTTTTTTTTCTTTATTCTTACTGCATGCTGAAAGAAGAATATATTTTCTTTTTCTAAAGGTCTCAAAATATTTTAAGTCTTTAATTCCTCCATCTATTGAGAGCTTTTGCAGTTCCTGGGAATGCATTTTGAGGCAAGACTTCTCTGCACAGCTATGAAAGCTCTGAAAAATTGAAAAAAAAAAAGTCTTTTTGACTCTCTGAATGATAAATCTATTTCTCATTTTACTTTTGCTGTTAGAAAGACTTTGAGTTTTTTTCTTTGCTTTATTATGCATATTTATAAGTCTTGTTTAAAAAAGAAATCATAAATCATGGATAAAGCTCCCTTCAGAATAACAGGATGAGTGGATTAAATCTCCACAGATGTTCAGTATATTAATATCTCTTCAACATCACTTTCTCTGTAAAAGAAAAGTGTGTCCACTGGTGATACTCTTTTCAATTAGATCATGTATCTGGGCCTTGCATGTTAGTCAGCTTGTATTTTTCGTATACAGCAGTGGCTTAAAAGCCAAAGAACATAGAGGCACAAGGACAAAGCATAGTCCTTCTCTGCCTGTCTTTAGGGAGGAGAAGAGCTCAGAATAAAGTTTTCTTTCTTTTCTTGAGGGTTTTGTTCATTTTGCTTTGCTTGGTGTGAGGGTTTTTTGTTGTTTGGGGGACTTGGTGGGGACTTTTTTGGTGGGGTTTGGTTTGGGGTGTTGGGGTTTGCTGTTGCTGTTGTTTTGTTTCTTCGTTCTGGTAGGACAGATGAGTAAGCCCATGTTTTACAAAGCAGCTGAAAACCACTAACAATAAAACCTCCTTTGCTCTCCTGCCAGGAGACTGCATGTGCAGGATACTAGCTAAAGTGTACTGTTCTCTGTGGCTATTGACCTCACTTCATAGAGGGCTTCAAAACTGGTACCTGGAAAACTGTTTCCCTTGTCTGTGAAATACTGACATGGGGCACCTGTGTTCATTTGGGTTTTGTTGACAAGAGCTCTATTGCATCATGTGCCGGTTTAATGGATTTTAACAGATTCAGATAGCCCATCAGTACATTTACCGTGTTATAAATTTTCTTAAATTAGAGGAGTATTAGTCTGTAATGGAATATCCCAACTGATATTCAGATTGTTTTTTTTTATCTTCATTTTAGAAAGTAGGCATGAATACGTGATAGTTGTTTCAAAAAGCTGTCTAATGCTCTATTCAAGCAAGAATGACAGAATTGCATCTTGAAAGTGAAGGTGGTTAAGTATATGTTAACAGATTGGCTAAAAATTAACCAGTGGAACATGGTAGGCTAGCTGGGCAGTACTTGGACTTGCAGATATATATAGCCTTAATAGTCTGATAAGGAATGTTGGGAATTCATTACCCCTTTTTGGATGACCAAAAAAAGATACACCCACACGTTAATACTTACATACAGTGCATAAAATTATGGTTGATTTAGTTTGGGTTTTGCTTGTTTGCTTTGTTGAGGGCCACAGAACTAAATCACAAGTCTCAGGCAGATAGCCACTAATATGAATATCTTCTTTCCTCTCTGTACAGATAAAAGAAGTCCTGGCAAAGCTAAAGAGGAAAATTATCTCTGTTGTGCAGTGACATTTCTACTGAATGTATTTGCTTAATGTAAAGTTAATATCTGCTTAAATGCTTCCAAGAGTTAGTAAATGGAAGTACAAATTGAATGTTCTGTATAAGCAGTTTAATTTAGTTAAATATTTGAAGTTGTGGCATGGCAGAATCATGAAAACATTTGCTGAGGTTTACCCCACTTCTACAGTTGCTTTTTAGTGGCTGTGGTTTAGATTGTTTGATGTTTTCTGATATTATCCCAGTAACCTTCCACACACATGCAATACAATATATAAAGCCTGGAGTTTTAAGTTTTCCTGGAGTAATAGTTTTCAGCACACTGGTTTATATCTTCCTGTTTTGATGCCAGTGGCAAGAATCCATTAATATAACTGGGAAAAGAATAAAAAGAATATGTTGTTGGATTTTGGTTTTTTTTTCTTTTTTTAATAAAACACCAACAAACATTACTTCCATAACCAAATAATACATTAACACAACCCACATGTGCTTATGGGTATCCAGAATTGAATTTCCAGAACAGGTGGGCCAATTCTTTCCATTTTAGCTTAACTCCCACTTTCCTGTTTATCTCAGGATGAGTCGACATTGGTGGTGTGGGTGTTTGGATACTGTTTATGAAATCATTATCTGTTATATTTGTGTTGATTCTGGGTTTTATATTTTCATCTGGGCACATTAGTGAGTCTAATAATATTTTATAAATACATATAAACAAAGTTGCTAGCAGCAGTAGCTAGCCATGTTTACAAACTCTACAGAAACTGTCTAATTAAAATACCTGTCTAGTTAAAATGTTTGCCAGTGAGATTTTGTTCTTTATTTTATGGAGTGTAACAGTTTTTCCAATTTTCACAGTATTCAGAATACAGTGCCTGTTTAACTAGCATGGAAGGTACCCACTGTCACAGAAATCCATGGTTCCTTGCTCAGTAACATTCCAGATGGAAAGGTGTAACAGCAATGAAATGTCAAGCAAAGAACATCAGAAATTAACTATATGATAATTATCAATATATCTAGCTACTAACTATTCTCTTAATTCTGTTACCAGGGCTGCTTCAGTCATGCTGTGAATGGAGAGGCAGAGCAGACCCTTGTTTACTTTTGGTGCAATGTTGCATTACAATAGGCCTCTTGTCCTGCATTTTGAAACTGAAGTCAAGGCAATGAGTTCTGCATGTCTACCAGAATATGATAAGGTTTGTTAGAGACCTCCATTTCTGATGGGGAGGTTTACAGTCTCAAGATGCCCCTGAACTTTTATCAGCATTGCAGGGGGAACACCTCTACTTTTACTTTGGCCAGCACTGCCATGCTGGAAAAGGTTAGATGGTAGTCACAGTATCCACCTTGGAGCTTTATCGCAAGCATGTGAGATCGTGTTTGTTCCTTGGAATAATGATGTAAAACCTGCAAGGGAACTTATCTAGCAAAATAATTTATATTTAAGCTTTTTGAACTAAAAATTTACTTGCATGTAAGATATTAGAAAGTCTAAACCATCAACTTTTTTTTTACCCATACTTTTTTTGCTGTTTCATAGAATCATAGAGTAGTTAGGGTGGGAAAGGACCTTAAGATTGTCAAGTTCTAACCCCCCTGCCATATCCAGGGACACCTCACACTAAAACATGTCACCCAAAACCCCATCCAACCTGGCCATGCACACCACCAGGGATGAGGCATTCACAACTTGTCAAACTGCGCTGATGAGAATTGGTAAATTCTGTTTCCTATCTGGGTTCTTTGCTGTACAATAAATGTTGAAGTGAAGGTCAGAAATTTTTTTCACTTTGATGCTTCCTATTAAATGCATTGAAAACTGTCTTGTAACCCGACGGTTATATTGAAATTATATTGTTATATTTGACATCAGTATTAACATTGGTTGTTTTCATACAACAGTTTGATCCACGTTCTTCAAAATGAACCTTTCAGAGTTTTCACTTTCCAAGTGTAAGGTGATTTGCCTGCATTAGAGATGAAAAAATTTAAACTCAAGTTGAAGTGCAATATTAAAATTTTGGCCCACTCTATCTGACTGCCATTGAGTTTAAGGAATATTTAAACTTCATCCTTATTAATAATACAGGAGCTGGCTATTAGTTGTATTTTGCAAGAGATTCTTGGTTTAACAAAAATTACTTAAGGCAAAACTAGAAACATATGCTGGGGGCTGAACATCGAATGCCAAAGAGCAAATATCTTCAAGTGGCTACCTACCAGCTCTGAAGTGGAATACAACATACTTTTTTTCCCACAGGTCAGAGCTGGATAAAAAAGTAGCCAAACCTTTGTAACTCCGTAGTTTATACTAATCATGATCAAGGTAACCTCTTTTGTGTGGGTTTCACCCCATCCCAGTCTGGAGATGTGCTAAGAAACAAATTCTCTGTTTTGCATTAAACCAGTTGATAACACCTAGTGAAAAGACAAAATATTTACCTTCTTTTTTAAAATTTAGTTGCTTATTATTAATTGCTTTAATTATGCTTGAAAACTAAAGCTTTTCATCTGCTGATGCTGCTTGTTGATGTCAGCTTTCAGGAACAGTCTTCTAGAATTAGATCAGATTCAATAAATCCTTTAAAGGGAATCTAAATTAAAACTGCTCAGAATATGAAATAAAAAATCAAAATACATCCCCTCTGGTTTGGCTGAATTTCTGTGTAAAATTAGAGATAATATGCTCTAAAGATGCACACATGCACAAACATATAGACACTGTATATAAAATATATACATACATAGTCTGTATGTATGTGTGTCTATTTAGATGTACATATACACTCACATTTTTTGCCAGTGTCTTTACCCCATGAATTCACCAATATAATTTTATCTGTATCAGTGAATACAGTCACATGAAATTAGTTTTGACTTTAAAAAATTTACTGGTTTTTTTTCCATTGATATGAGTAGTACTACATAAAAACCCTTTGCAATCTGTAATAAACAATCAGTACTCTTATCTCCCCGTAACACAGGCATCACTTAACTTCTGATTTTATTGATGAGAGGACTTCTACCAAAGTCCTTATCAGAAGTCACACTGAGCACATGGTAAAATTGTGTGTGGGATCAATATGTACTTTTGTAATACATAATAATTATGTAGCTAAAAGTTATTTTGTGTTTCTCTGTGTAAACACCCAGTTATGAGTTCATGACAAATATTTTTTTAGGAATATTGTTAGGAGGGTAGGCATAAACATCTAATTACACCACTTCATCTTAATGTTGCTCCATAAAATGAGATTTCATGTTATGCAATGGTTGCTGTGAACATCTCCCAGTGGCCTCATTCTCTTCCCTTCATTCACTTATCCCATGTGGGCTTGATATGTGTTGTAAAACTATCCTTGTACAAGCTGCAGAATTTTCTGGAAGTTGTGCACTTGATATACACAGTGAGGAGATGACAACTTCTGGCAGCTCCCTGCCAGGTGTCACAGCAGGTTCCTGCCTATAATGTGCTCTTGCTGCTGCAGGCAAAAATGGGAGGTGAACTGCCTTGGCTCTCTTAACTGGGAAACTGCTTCAACTGCAAGTTTGTCCCCTGCAAATAGTAACAGAAATGACAGTTCTCTGTATGCTCTGCAATACAAGGGTTCAAAGAGTAGGAACCACCTGCCTTTTTAGTAGGGGTGATAACTCAGCATCTTCCAAAAAAGAATCTTGAGAAGGGAGGGTGAGTCATAAGCCCTGTCACAAAGACCAAAGGTTACTTCATTTGAAGCGATTACCTTAGAGTGTGTGTGGGGGGAAACATGACAAAAAAGCCCCACCAACAAACAATCAAAAAACCTAAACAATTTAGAATTTAGCCCTTGCATACTCTAAGTGTTCAGCATTAAGGTCTCCACTGATTCTTTCTAATGCATGATTATAAGAACACAAAACACTTCAGAAGATTAAAAAATCTTTAGAGATTCTAAAGTTTCCCAAGGAATTTAAGAACCATGTCTTGAAATTCTCTTGGAGTCTTGACTTTCATGTAAGGTCATCTTGCTGGATTCTGAAGGGTTAAAAATTTGTGAATTCTTCATGTATTTGAGTTCATTTTATTTTCTGCACCTACACAATAACCATTTATCATGTGCTAGAATTCAAATGTTTCTCTGCCTGGCTTTGTGAATTGTATTCAGCATCACTAATAAGCCTCTCTAATTCCATCCATTTATATCACTTCTTCTTTCTGTTTAGATTTCCTCCTTTGCCTCTCAATTGATGCATTGCAGCTATCACCTGAACCTCAAGCCCTCTCTAATCCACTTACTTTACGCAGAGCAGGCTTTAATTCCGTTCAGGGCAAGGCTAGTCAGAAGTTGATTTTTGCCATACTTTAGGAGCAATGTTCGTAAGGTATACCTTTGTAAATGGCTGACTGCAAAGGCTTTGTTTAAACATGCCATTTTCCCTGCGTTTGGATGCAAAATGGCAAGAGATGTGAAGTGATTCTGGAGGCACCTGCACTGGTGTCTGCATCCTCCTTGCGAGTCACAAAGCCTGGCCTGAGTGGTCTCTGCCTTTTTTTTCTTTTTCTTTTTTTCCACTGACAAGGTTTTCACCAAAAGTTGTTTCCTGAGCTGCAGTAGATGTGATCTGCTGCTCAGTTTTTCCATGTGTGTTTTTCACAGGAGGAAGAGATGAATGATGATCTGACCTACAAAGTCCTATACTGGGCAAAGACCTGCCCTGATTGTAGAAAGCCTTGGGCAGCTAGAGGCTCTGTTAATAACTGCCTCAAATATATTGTGTAGCTCCTGGTAATGCTGGCATGGAAGTGAAGCTGCCTTGGAAACCTGGCTTCTCTCCATGTCAAAGCATGATGCAGGCATCAGGCTTTTAAAGTTGTACCACGAAGGTGTGTCAGCTCATGTAAAACTAGCTTGTGCAAGCAACTGTCCCTGCTGCTTCGTCCACAGCCTTCTCATCAGTGTCTCGCATATAATTGTGGTCCTGGTCCATGAGAGTTATCAGCTGTTACCTCCTTGTCCCCCTGCCATGAATAGGTGTTGAGCTGTATTAACAGGAGACCTGTTTTGCAGCTTTCCAGAAGTGAGCTTTCCACAGGCAGATGGGCATACCCATAGAAGTGTACTGGGGAGATCGGAGCAAAAAGTACATGTAAAGCTGTAAAACCTGCTGTGATACACTTAGAAAGCTGGAGTAGGATGAGGGCACTAGATGTCCAAGTTTTTCTGTGCTGCAGACTGAAGCTTGCACTTGAAATGATGCAAAGAGTGCAAGTCAAGGTTAGCAACCTGGTTCAGAGCAGGTAGCTTAAAACTGATAGTATAGTTTTATCTTCTGAAGTTACTCAACTGCTTTGTGTTTGGGAATTTGTTGGTTTGGTTTGGTTGCTGTTAATTTTTTGTGTATATATATATATATTTAAAATAAGCCTTTTCCATCATCTTCCAACCCCCAGCATAACTCTTTATAGGTGCTATTAAGTAATTCAGTGAACTTGGCAGCATGGCTATGATTTTCAGTAGGCTTAGCGATTAATGTCCTCCATTATTTCTTTCATTTATTGAAAAATATAAATGTGGATTCACTTGTTAGAGACTTCAAGCAAAGAAACAAGTAAATTTCTAATTTTCTCCTGTGACGTATACTAAATCATCAGTTTGTAGTGTTCCTTATTTATGTTAGTTTGTCATCCAAATGGATCAGAACACATGGCAATGAATTAACCAAAAATAATCCTTACAAAAGCTTCTGGGAACACTGAGGGGTGGATGATGAAATCATGTTAGGACAGGCCTACTTTAAAATTAAATATTTAAGAATAAGATTAGATTTGGGGTCTTTTTTAATCTAAGATAACAGATTGAGAAAACAAGAAAACTACCATAAGAAAAGAAAAGGAAAAAAACCTCCTGAAGATTAACTGGATGGTGAAACACCCAGTGTTTCAACATGTCTCCATCTGATGGTGTGTGCATATCTTGTGCTCCTCTCAGAGATTTCTGTAATCTTCAAAGTATGGAAGTGTTAGTATGTGAGAAGGTCAACATTATTCATACTGCAGGCCCACGGTGGCTCATATCTTGTCTCCAGGTGCAGCCAGCACCATCTATGGCAGAAATGAGGACCAGGCCATGTGCTGCGATACTTCTGCAAAGGGCTCATCAAAGGAGTCTGCAGCTCCAGGTCAGAGATAACACCTTTGTGGTGTTATCCATGCTTTGTAGTTGGAGACATTCAAAGGCTAATGTATTTATCCTTAAATGTTCTATGTGTCCTCATAGTCACATGTAAGTTCCAAATTTACAAATGGCATTCAAATCAGACCAGTGTCTGTTACCGTAACAATTCTGTTGCTCACTATCCTTACGTAATAATTTATCCCTTGCTACGTCTGGATTTGCATCTTAGTAATGTACATTAGCTTTTGCTGCACAAGATAAATAAGTCAGAAGAACTGTGTTAAACAGATACTTAAACCTGATTTTTTAAAAGTAATTACATCTTCTACATCTACCACAAATAGTAACTTTTTCATACTTCAGGATAAGATTTCAGTAGAAAAATAACTAAATACTTCAATATTGGTAACTCATTTCACTAACAGTAGTCAGACAGTTGATTACCACACTACTAATTTTGCTGAAGAATTGAGGCTGTAGAATATAAGGCCCTTTCTGTTCTCTTAGCAAAGCTGTTTTTGCCTTGTTTCAAGCTAAATGAAAACAGCTGCATATCTCATAAATTATGCATTCAGAGAGCACTCTGACATGATACTCTTCAAAACAGAGTTAATTTTAATCTTTCTCATGCAATTTTCTGACAAAAAAAGATTGATGGTGCTTTGTTTCCTTCTCCTTTCAGTGTAATTTTAACAGTGAAATATCAAAGTTTATTAAGTAGTCTATAAGACATATGATCTTTAAGGTAAGTAATCCTTATACAGACTATGACCAGAGAAGATGCAGCCTATCTATTCCACATTCAATATTTCATAAAGCAAATCCAAAATATAATGTGGCAGATATACCTAAAAGAAAAAAAAAAAAAAGGAAAAGGGAACTCAGATATACTGCCATATGTTTCTTTCTTTCAATGGGAAGTTCTCAAGTCCATTCATTATTGCAATGCGGAATGGCAGCAACAGCTGAATTTAGACATTTCTTTAGTGATATTTGTAAAGCATTTCTAATTTAGAACTATGTTGATTATCTCTAGAGCAGAGGTAATTCTCTCAATTTCAGAGTGCTTGGAGGCTGAAGTGTATGGCAGAAAGTGTGTGTCCAAGAGCCATCTCAACATCAGGTCTCTCTGTTCAAGTGACATTCGCAAATATGATGTTAATGAATCAAGTGGAAAAATGTTGGAATGGCAGCTGTTGCGAACGGATAATTCCCACTTCTCATTTTTCTGAATGAGTCCTCCTTAATGCGGTAAGACCATTCATTCATGTTCCTTGGCAGAGGATGAGTATTCTTTGCACTTTTCCCTTTACCTGAATTTGAGGGTAGCAGTAGCAAAATTTCTCTTTCATAACTCATAACTTTAAAATCCTGCAAATCCTCGTTCTCTTGGTACCTGCTCTGTTACTACTGTAAAACCCCAAGGGTGGTAATTTTCTTTTTTTTTTTGCTATGGAGATGACAGCAAAATCCTCATCATAGCAAAATCTGTATGCGGCCTATGCTATTGAGAAATCTTGACCTGTCTCTGAATCCTAGTATATAAGTGAATAATGCATATTTTTGTCACGATCTATGAAACCTGGATCCAAGAACATTCTTTCTCAAACCTACAAAACAAAGGGTATTCTCAAAACTAACTTTCACCCTAATTAAGAGTTTCATAGAATTATAGAATCATAGAATGGTTTGGATTGGAAGGGGCCTTAGAGAACATCTGGTTCTAACCCCCCTGCCACAGGCAGAGACATCTCTCACTGGACAAGATTCTTCAAAGCCTTATGCAGTCTGGCCTGAAACACTTCCAAGGATGTATCAGCCACAACTTCACTGGGCAACCTGTTCCAGTGTCTCACCATTGTCATTCTGTTTCATCCTGCTTATGTTTCCTTTCAAAAAAAGAAAGTCTTTTTTGCACTGCTTTCCATCTTAAGGAATGAAATTCCTTAATTCAGAAACAAACAGTAGCTGACTGTCACCAGAGGGTTTGAGACATCCCCAAGAAGACTCACAACTGGGTGACTCAGAGTTGACTGCTGTCTGTAACTACCTGCTGAGAAAATCAGCTAGAAACTGTTCTTTAAACAGCTCTACCGCAAAAATAGAGAAGTGCAATAAATGAGATAGAGAAGTTTTACATTATTTGGAAAGATGCACAAGGGATGTCTCCAGCTCTTGAAATCCTGAAAATGTTCCTTAGGCACAAGAGATGCAAAGCATTAGAAAAAGGCACTTTTAATTTGATACCCATCTTCAAAGCCAGATACATGCTTCTAAATAGTAATTTTATTTCCACTGCTAGTAAATGCAAGAAAATTCTAGTGATAAAGCAAAACCTCAGCTCAAATCTAAAGAAGGTATTTGCAAAATAAAACCTTGTGGTTCCATCTTCCTTCTCCTGTAGATTTGGACAACTGTTTCTCTCCATAAATCTTGTAAAATGCATAAAATTACTTTTAGTCATTGGAGTTTTCAGCCTTTTTCCTATAGTTTGATAATCTTGAATTTTTCTATAGGGTAAAGGAGTGCTTGCATTAAAGCCAAAATTAAACTCTAGCTGGACCAAGTAATGCTTATAGTCACTTCAAAACTTTTCAATCATTATAAAAAATAAAATTACTTTTAAATGACTGAACTAGTTTTTTGTATAGAGCTATTGTGCTCCACTTTGCGGTTTCCAAGTCTACCTGTCCTGTGTGCAGTAAATGATTGACTTCTCCTGTTAGTGTAATATTCATGTGTAATATTCATGTAATAGCATTTTTGCAAGCATTACAGAATAACAAGCACTGAATTTTCAAGGCCACACCTGTAACTCAATCTTGATGACTTAATATTTTCCTTAGAGCTGTAGTTCCCTTGAATGCTGGCAATATGTTACTGTATGCCATGGCCTTTGGGCACTGCATCCAATGCTGAAAATATCTCCCTAAAATCTTACAGTGCATTCACATGTGACTAGGCAACATGGTGGAAGCAGCTGTTCAGATATGGTAGCGTGTCGTACAAGCTGTTATGCAGGCACAACCCAAACTGTGCTATTTATCAATAGATAAAAGTTCTCTACTTTTAAACTGGTTTTGACATTTGGGTTATGAATACGACCAGATTGTTTGGGTCTAAATCTCATTCTTATTGAGTAGACCTTTCTACAAGACCCATGGTCTTTGATGAACGCATGAGTTAATGGAAATCTGACCTAATTCTCAGAATATCTGAAAAAGTAGCTCTAGGGAAAGTCTGGAGACATATTTCTCAGCCTAATTTATACTAGTTCTATTAATTTTTGTAACAGTACTGACGCATAATGACTGTGCTCTGAAAAATGGGATTTTATGTACACCATGAGGCTTATGCAAGAGATTAAGAAGGTCTGCTTGAGTGGAAGAACAGCAGAAGTGACTTAATGAACAGTATTTACTTGCTGCAACATACTAAAGTGAATTTTCAGGCTGAATAATACCCATTTTGAAATGTGTGCTGCTTGTCCATGTGGTCTTTCATCACTGAGCTCTCTGTGTTTTTGATGCAAACTTGGCTCTTCACAGTGTGCTGATTGTACAGATGAGTGATCCAGTGCCATCTATATGAGGCAGAGGCCAGACTTCTGTTTTTATGTAGTGGTCTTATCACCATAGGAAAGGCACCTTTTTTTAGCCAATTCCTTCATCACAAGTGAGGCAGAGGTTAAAAAGAAGTCTTGTTTGCTTTCTGACATAACACTGAACACAATTATAAGCAGTATCATGTCTTTTTCTGACCAATAAATAAAACTAGAGCTAGAGGGGTTTAACAGCAAGCTGAACTTCCTTGCAAGTAGGCATGGGACTGGTTACTGTGCACCATGCCATGCATAGCAATCCCACCTTTCTCACTTTGTTAGAGGGTGTGTTTTGTGATGCAAATCCATTCCTTTTGCAGCTAGCTCTTTCACTGAAACATTTTTCTTTGTCCTTGTTATGAATTCTGATTAAATGCTATTATTTGAGTCATCTGAAGACAATTTTCTAGCTATTTTTACTTTCTACTTTAGCTTCTTTAATCTGGGAAATAAAATTAGAAAACCTCTGCTAATGTATGGTAGCAAAGGGTCCATACTGTCCTGTATAAAACCAGTACTAGTAAACTCTGGTAAATAGTAGTCTGGTACTAGTAAGCTCTTTATTAATCAAATCTGTATCTTTCCTGTCCACACTAAGATGGTTCATGTCTAGCACTGCTGATGTTTATTTTAGACAGAGAAGAATCTAACCCATCCATGAGTATGAAGGCATAGAATTTCCCTCTACTTCAAGAGTCTCCAGGTTTTATTCTCACTGAATAAGGGATGGAGGTAGGCTGAATGCAGAGCAAGAATGAGAAAATAGAAGTTGCACATCCTTTGCCTCCCCTGCCATTTTCCCTCATTTCTACTGATGCTGTTTTATCCATTTCTACTTTCTCCCCAGTGAGCCTCTTCTCATCCCTTCATTTTAAATATAAGTTTGTGAAAATGCCCTCAGGATGTCATTTAGAAAAAGTAGATATATACTTTGGGATATATCTAGAGGAAGTAAAAAAGTTTACATATTACTTCACTCTGCTTCTTGCTGAAGCCAGAAGATACCCGAATAAGCTATTTAGAAGCAAGGTTCAGCTTGCTAGGAGAACCTTTTTCTTAATGTTGTATATATCCAATAGCACAGAGGAAATCCAACAATGCATTAAGCTTTTTGGGAAAATAAAACTTTAAAACAGTAATGATGCTTATCGGTTGAGATATTTCTTGAATGTCCCAAATGTTCACAGTTTAAACTGAAAGAAATGTGATTTGCTTTGTTTTTTTCTATTTTCTGTACACAAGAAATGACTCTTATACAGTGAGAAAACAGTTAAGAGGTATCAAGATGTGCATTATCATAATTTGTTTTTTAAGACTTGACATCTTCACATTCTCTGTTTTGATACTTGAGTAACATTAATGTAACATCTTATTTACAGTAGTGGGAGTAGTAATTTTTAATATTTTTGTTGTAATTTTGTAAGCTAGTTCTGTGTCTTGGACAAGAACCATGTCATAATTCTGGGTGTTTTTTCTCTGAAATTTCATATCCAGAGGTACACTTGGTGTTTTACATACAAGGTGACTCACATGGTACAATAGGACAATGTATATTTTGAGTAAGATTTATAAAAGCCTGGGAAAGAGGTTTATAATGGTAATCTGAAACTCAATAAATGAGTCTTCCCCTTAGAACCAGTCTAAACTCTAGTAACATTATATTATTAGTCAGAATTACTTGCTCTAACACCTTTAGTGAGTGGATTTCCTGATGCAGCTGCAGTCAGGGTTGTGTGGGTAACAAGTTTTTTTGTTTGCAAAACCTCAGGTTTTGGTGTCTGAAATTTTAACAGGCAGTTGGACAGTGGCCATAGAATATTTACAAATTCAGCAAGTAAACATTCTCTCTCTGATTACATTTGATCTGGTCCGTGTCACAGCTTAATATTCACTGGCAGTGTGAGTGGAAAGCGAAGAGCCCATCACCATAGTGGAACAGGTGCTGCAAGCCCCCTGAGCCTTGCTTCAAAGTCACGTTTTGGTTTTGCACTTGTTAGCATCTGTTGAACAATAATGAAGATTGCTGTTGTTTGTTACTAATAGGTACAATTCTTTCTTATTCTGTTTTTTTTTCATTAAGTAGAAAATGGACTTTCACTTGAAAAATCTAATTAGTTTTCCCAAAATGGCTGAAATAGTCAACTTATATAAACCATGTTTTACGGGAAAGAAATTAATTCCAAGAGACTGTAGCTTGATGTTAATCACAAGGTCAGTTTTACTAGATAACATGATAGTGGCAATTAACAGGGCTCACAAGAGATTTACCAGAGTTGAAAGAGCAAAGCTATATGAAACCCCTGTGCTCATTTCATTACTAGTTCTGCCTGATACTTTTCTTACAGTTCTGCCTACACTAGCAGGAACAGTGTCTTTGCCAGATATGTAATTGATGGTTTTTTTCCCAGTTTTTACTTTTGCTCAAATTCCCAGTGTGTACATTTAAAGTAACACTCAAGAAACTGAGAAGCTGCACATGTTGTGTTTGGTAAAGTTACAGAATATGAAAAATATGTGTTCTTGCTTTTACAACATGTAGAGAGGAATCCTTCTGACTCTTTTTCTAACAGTTTGTCTTTCTACAGATTTTTAAAATAGTTTTTAGCACATTTGCATTTTTTTAAATTTTTCTGATTATACCCAAATTTCTAAACCTTTTTCTCTTAAATACTGCAGGATACTGAAAGCCTCTCTACAGTCTTTAGCACTGAAACAGAGGTGGTTCTTTGGCATCTGTAATAACAATACCGTATTGGTTAACTCTGTATGGTTTTATCAAATTTCAAATGATACCACTGTGCATTGTAAAAATCTGTAGTAACAGATGATCACAGATTTCTTTGAATAATCTTATTTTCCGTATAGAATTAGAAAGAGGGTGGTGAATGGCAGATGGGGGGGGGATAGAAAGAAAATACATCTGTCAGAAACAGTGTCAGTTATATTGTGCTGCTGCTCTGCCAATAAAATGCATAAAAAAATACTACAAACTACTTAAAGAATTTTTTCTTCCTCACTTTGCACTAAGGGCTCCACCAAAGGATTTCTTATTTCAGCATGAACACTACCTGTGAGCCATGAGGGTTGTCTGTGGAGCAGACTAGATTTTAGCCACAAATCTCAGAAAGTACCAGAAATGCTCAATTTTTACTCTAGAAATTGAAGACTTTGCATTGTTTTGTTCCTGTAAAGCTGAAAAGGTGGAGGAGTTTTATGAGCAGTCCTATTTCTTCCCCGGAACATACAATTTGCTAATGATGTAACATGTCACTGAAAAGCTCAATTGCCTTTATTTGGTGTGACTTGTTGGCTCAGTTGGCCAGTAAGTTTTATGCCAAGTTTCATGTGTAAGAGCAACAAAGGAGAGCTATCAGTCGTGTAAGTGTGGTGTAGTTCTCTGTACTACTGTTCAAACCTATTCAATAGGTTTTTCAAAAGCAGCTCAAGACAGATTATATTGCAGGTTATTATAGCTCTTTTGGATATAAGTTTAGAAAAAGAAGCTGCTGAAGTTGCAGCAGAGAAATTACAATTTAGGCAAGAAAACCCAGGTTTAGGGAGTGGGGGAGTGAGTAACATAATTAAACTCTATGAAGTAAAGCATGGCATAAATGTCTAGATTGTCAGCTTAAATGCAATGCAAAGAAACAACTTTTATCAGGACCCACTTGAAAAGGGAAGCTTTGTATATGTTTTTGGCCCTAATACCAGAGTTTTCTCAGCTGAAATCATCAAGGATAGCTCTAAAAATGAGACTGATTCTTCTGTGTTGCAGTGTGTATGAATCACATCCCTAGGCTTCTTGGAGCACTCTGCTATTGAATGCTTAAACAAGACAGAAGGTTCTCTAAGGCCCTACCCCATGAGAATAAGGGTGCTAATAGCTGGGTATTTTTCAGATTGATAAAATGCTACTTTTCTTGCAGAAGAGTTGAATTTCTGTTCTGTACAGAAAGTAATAAAAATCCAAACAATTTAAAGATGACAGTTTGTATATTCCTGGCAGTTTCACTGGTTATAAATACTGTTGGTTTGGAAAATATCATTTGGGACATGAACGAAGAATCCTGAAATGATTTATTCTACCCATGTGGCATTTGTTTTGGTCTTTACTTGGGAAATCCATATACAAAACTAGAGGGTAAAAAAATCGTAGTGAGGAAAAGGAGGATAGAAATCAATTTGAGATATAGATAAAGCTAGTTGACCCAGTGGAATAAAATAAGTAAGCAGTATGTAAATGCTTAGGCAAGATTTTCAGAGCTAATTACTTGCCTAAAGATACTTGACCACTCTGAAAATCCCCCTGGTTGCTTGTCTACGTCTTTAGTTAGCTAATGAGCATTGTAAAGGCTATGCTTTTCCCATGCATGCTACTAGGAGAAACACCATAACAGTCAGTACACATGAAGTGCATGTGGAAAATATGATGGGGGATGTTTTAAATTATATTTGTCTAAAATTTTAGTGTTGGAGATTTATTTCAGTATGGGCAATGAAGAGCATAAATTTATTGTACTGTTCATAACTTCAGAAGTAAATGCTTGTTAAAATCACGCTTAGTAAACAGTTAAATAATGTTTGGCTCTTATGTGAGCCTTTTTGAAAAGTGGTGAGAAAACAAACTACTACTTGCTGCGCATAAATTCCCCTGTCATGACAACTTTATGGTAGCTGCTTTGTAGTATGCTGTCTTGCAATTCAGCATCACTAATGCTCACATTTATTCCTAATAAAGTAATTTTTCCCAACTGAATTTGCATTCTGCATTAAGATTAGCAGATACTTTCAGCATGCTTTATATCTAAGTATTTGACAGAATTATGTGCTTTAAAGTCATCCCTCTGACATTTTCAGTAGTATAATTAATATTTTAAAACCAAAGTAGGCTTTGAATACTGCCTAAATAGCAAAACTTGTCTCATTCAACAGAACATAAACCCATTAAGATACTCACAGAAGAACTTATATTACAACATAAACCATCTATAAATATGCTGTGACCATTTCCAGAAAGAAAATGAACTGTGCTAGTTATAGGTGTTATTATTCCCAACTTCTTCTTTCCTGGCTTCCAGCCACTTAGGGAACAGCAGAAATGTGGAGTAGTCTGGCACAACAAATATTTTTTGCTACATCATTTCAGCAGATACAAAATATTATTGAACTGAATGTGCTGCTACTCAGGAGGAGAAATAATTGAAATCAGAAATGCAGCCATAAGCCCAGGTTACTGTGTAGGATTTGTCTTGCTGATCAACGACTCAATACCCAGAGCAAATCTGGCAAATGTTATTAAAGGCCTTTTATTTCCTTAGGTTTTTATGCTTGGTCTTTTCCAGAGTGGCTGGCAAGTGATTGATGTCTATGCATTGCTCATTCAGTAAGATCCTGATACACCAAAGCTCCTTGAATTCCTTTTCAAAGATATAAGAAGAACTGTCCAGAGAGATTTTTCATTCCATATTTTTTTTTGCACTCCATTAATTTGAAACTGTTTTCTCTTCCACTTTTTATTTGTTGTTTATTCCAAAATCTCAGCTGTGGTCCAATCATCAGCTCAGTAAATACCTGTCATGGCACTTTACATTTATCAAAATATCTTCTGTTAAAATGTAGACTCTGAGTGTTCTCATTCAGTGAAGCTACCTTGGTGCTGCCATGATACACACCTCCATAGCAGAGCAGCCAAGAGGTCCAAATGATTGATCCATTCAGCCTCAATTTATGGAGGCTTCAATATAGCTTTCATGCATAACCATATTTGATACAGTGTTTCTACAGCTATCCACCTTAGCTATGTACCTAAGACTTAGGTACTAAATTTTATGCCATGTGGTACTCTAAATTCTTGGAAAGGGGTAGGCAGAAATATCTGAAATGCGTCAGAAAAACAATTGTCAAGTTTTGCTGGACAAGACCCTCAGCTAATGGAGCAATCTTTCTGATATGTTTATACTAGAGTTCTAAAGACTACTGAAACTACTTCTGCCCCAATTTTAAGTTGCAAAATTAAGTGAAATTTGAGCTGGAACATTTCCATTTGTGTTGATACAGGCTTTCATTTATCCAGTTGACAAAAATACAATGCATCTTGTAGCTGGCACGTTCTTGTGTCATTCAACTTAAGTTTTACTTTTCATCTTATTTCCCATTTCTCTTGTAATTCTTTTTCTTTTATTTATTTTGTTTTCTTGGCTTATAATTCTGCTCTCTCCTATGTGCGTGGCTACTTTGTTCCCCAACATATATTTGCTGTTGAACTGTCAAAACACAGCTGAAGACTTCAAGTAAATCGAATTTTCAGCATAGTTTTTTTTTTTATGAGGGGAAATGGCTGAGAAATCATAAATAAAAGGAAGTATTTCAAATATGTTACTGATAAAGTCGTTTACAAAAGATTACACTGCATTCATGTCTTCCTGACATCTGTATGAACACTAGTCTGTTTTTTGCTTCCATGTTACATTATTAACTGTGGGTTTAAAAATATGTTTTATCACTTCCTCCTTCCTTTGCTGTGGCTGCTGTCCAGATAACACTCTCTACGTGCCATGTTCCAACTCTGTTTATTTTCTGCTTATATTTCCAGTCTTTCTAAGTCAAATTACTTCCTTTGGTGATAAACTTGCCACTAGATTTCATTGACTTCCTGGGTTTTCTTCACACTTAGGTAAAATTTTCCCACCTATTAAAGTAAAACCTCACTAGAACTCTTCCCTGGATATTACAAGCATTAAGGCATCTAGCTCATATTTTTAATTATTGGTTGCCTGCTAATGTTTATATTTGACCTAGCTACATAAGACTTCATTATGTGTTAGCAGAAATACATATAGCAGCTGGAAATTATTGGTAAGATTAGAAAAAGGTGTAACTTAACATGTAGATGTGTTTTTTCTTGATTTCAGTAAGGCATTTGATACTGTCTTCCACAGCATCCTCATAGATAAGCTAAGGAAGTGTGGGCTTGACAATCAGGTAGTGAGGTGGATCAAGAACTGGTTGAAAGGAAGAAGGCAGAGAGTTGTGGTCAATAGCACAGAATCTAGCTGGAGGTCTGTGACCAGTGGAGTCCCTCAGGGGTCGGTGCTGGGACCAGTGCTGTTTAATATTTTCATCAACAACCTGGATGAGGGAACTGATTGTGCCCTCAGCAAGTTCACTGATGACACTAAACTGGGAGGAGTGGCTGACACACCAGAAGGCTGTGTTGCCATTCAGCAAGACGTGGACAGGCTGGAGAGTTGGGCAGGGAGAAACTTGATGAAATTCAACAAGAGCAAGTGTAGAGTCTTGCATCTGGGGAAGAACAACCCCATGTACCAGTACAGGTTGGGGGTTGACCTGCTGGAAAGTAGTGAAGGGGAAGGCACCTGGGGGTCCTGGTGGATAGGAGGATGATCATGAGCCAGCAATGTGCCCTGGTGGCCAAGAAGGCAAATGGCATCCTAGGGTGCATTAGAAAGGATGTGGTTAGTAGGGCAAGAGGGGTTCTTCTCCCCCTACTCTGCCTTGGTGAGGCCGCATCTGGAATATTACGTCCAGTTCTGGGCCCCTCAGTTCAGGAAGGACAGGGAATTGCTTGAAAGAGTCCAGCACAGAGCCACAAAGATGATGAAGGGAATGGAACACCTCCCTTATGAGGAGAGGCTGAGGGAGCTGGGTCTCTTTAGCTTGGAGGAGACTGAGGGGTGACCTCATCAGTGTTTACAAATATGTAAAGGGTGGGTGTCAGGATGATGGAGCTAGGCTTTTTTCAGTGATATCCAGTGATAGGACAAGGGGCAATGGGTGTAAACTGGAGCATAGGAGGTTCCACGTTAACATCAGGAAGAACTTCTTTACTGTAAGAGTGACAGAGCACTGGAACAGGTTGCCCAGGGAGGTTGTGGAGTCTCCTACATTGGAGATATTCAAGGCCCGCCTGGACAAGTTCCTGTGTGATGTACTCTAGGTTACCCTGCTCCTGCAGGGGGGGTTGGACTAGATGATCTTTCGAGGTCCCTTCCAACCCTTGGGATTCTGTGTTACATGATGCTTGTGCAGGCCATACTCGGCAATACTAACGAACTGCTCTGCCTCTAACTTAGGGACAAAATAATCATACTACTCTGATTCTTTCAGGCAGAACAACAAACAACATTTTATTAGTTCACCATCTTTATGTCTGATGGGTGCTTTAGGCCATTTTTGCCTCTTTTACAGCTTTTAAAATCACTAGAGTAGTATCAAAGAGATTGGACCCATAGGGAATTGTTCTTGTTGTATCAAGTGCTTGACTGGAATTTAGATAGATTTATCTTGTTCATTTCCCCTTCCACTTGCCTTATTTGCTTCTCTAAAAAGTAAGATACAGGTTGTTAAAAAGATGTACTTTTCAGAAAATGGAGTTGATGGTTTCATCATCTTAAAAATATCTTAGCTTCTCTGAAAGCACTTTAGTTTCTCTCACTATTTCATTTTGTATTTTACTGGAATTTTATTATTATTTTTGCCTTCAAGCACCTGATGTTTTTCTGGTTTTTCCTGATTTAAAAAAATAATTTTGTTAACTTTAGTCTGGTACATCAGTTTCTTTGGTATGTTAAATTACTTTTCTATTCCGACTGCATGTATAAATTGACATTTAGTATCCTCTTGATTTTATTTATTATTATTTTCTTGTTTTCACTGCTTGATTTATGCTACTTATAAAATATTATACCAAAAGTTTTAATAATCTGGTAATGTTAACATATTCATTATCATGCTCTTTATCATGAAACACAGTTTCCCCATCTGTTTTCTCCTTTCATTTTTGGGTATCATTTTGAACTTCCTAGTTGCTAGGATTTTAGTGTTACATCCTCTTGAAGGATTCCTCCTCACAGCAGCCTTACCCCCACCAGATTTAATACACTATACATTCTTGTTAAAAATAAATAAATAAAACAAAAAAAACAACCACAGCCAAACCCCCCTCTTTAATGCCTTTTCATAAAATCAACACTTTTAAAATATTCTAACATATAGGCTGCTTTGCACTCATTGCTTTCTATGAAATAAAACTTTATTCATAGAACCAAAGAGTAAGAGTTATTTTTGATTGAGTCTAGCTGCCCAGCCCTGTAAAGGCTGAAGTATTTCTGCACGTGCTTAGGAATAAAGCTTTAGTTAAATGAAAATGAGAATGATGAAAATTTGAATCTCTGCTGATTTTGATGGAAATAAAATTGACATTTTCAGGTTTGCAAAGTTCAAGTGGTGTGACTTGAATGCATCTTCTGGATAGCAAAGCTTCTTGCATCTTTGTATCTTAGCTTTTACTTGAAGAGGCAGAAGATGAGCATTTAATCAGCATACGCATTCTATGGCCTTTTTCCTCATTTCATGTGACTTTCAATGTGCAATGTAACTGATGTTCATGATCTTATTTGCGTAATTCCTCTTCATCTTGTAAAGCTATGGCTATTTCTACATGCAATAGGATGTTAATTCTTTGCAGTTTGTCTTCTATGCTGGTTTTGTAATCTCCAATCAAACTAGTTGCTTCCTTGATTTATTTATTCACTTAAACACAAGTGTTGTTGAGGGATTTCAGGATTTTTCTTTGGGGAGCTGGGAGACAACTGCTTTTGGAAAATGCAACACTTATTTCTCTTCAAATTTAAGTGCACAATAGACTGACTTTTATCCTGTGGCCTCCAGGGGTCAAACTGTATGCTTGATGTTAGCATCTTTGGCAATTGGTATCTTTAGATTGTGGAAATATTTTTTGCAGTCATCTGCTTTGTAACTGTGTGTTCTGGTGGATTTGTGACTTCAGATTTTTACGTTTTCATAGATAGGCAAACAAACTATATTCTTTTCAGGAATGTTAAAAATAAAGTTCATGTATATCATTTCCAGTAATTTTCTTAGTCGGGTGACTAAAAGCTTGATACCCAAAAATGTTCTATTAGGATTGGCGTGATAGGATTTGTTGAATAAAAGTTTCAGCTAAGTGAACTTGGTCATTTAGGTCAGATGTCTGCAAGTACTGGATTGTTTCCTGAAGTTTTATATAACTCATTGATACTAGGCCTATTTCACTGCATAATGTATTTTCTTGCTGATACTGAATTAGAACTTTCCTGATACAAATTTAACTCTCACACAAGTGATGTTTCAGGTATTTTTGGCTCATCCCCAACCAATACTGTATACTTCATATAACTATATCTGCATCAGTGAGTATAGTGTTAATCTGTAGAATTTTTTCAGTAGTGATATATGTTACAGTGATAAAAAGCATTGTTTTTGTATTGGAAAGCTAGTTGTGCTCATCATCTTTTCTTTCTTTTCATTTCACAAACAAAAGACCACCTAATAAAACTGAGAAGAAAACAAAAATGCACCCTCTACATTTTTTCTTGTTGTGGTTGCTGATGCCATCTCTGACATCATTATTATATGTGTTAATAGCAGGAGAACAATCTTGAAATACCACTTTTATATTACACAGCACATACATCAAACTGTTACACTGAAAGGAAGTTTCTTGCTGTGGTGGTAAATGTTCTGTTTTTTGGTTTAGTGAAAGTTTTCCTAGCTCTTATCTTACTTTTCTCTTATGGGAATAACAGTCCCCAGAAGATCTATGGCTACACTGTTCCATGCTGAACTTCATGGAAGCAGTCCTATTAAAGTTAATAATTTTTTCTCAGCTGTCCTGAAAATAATGTACTAACAAAAATGAAAGTTTTCTTAGGCTGTTCTTTAGTTCTTAGATGAATTCTGACCTTCCAAGAAGGCTGTGCTGGTCCCTGTGAAACTGCTGTATTTTCCGAGAATGCTTCCTTCAGAAACAGCAAGGTCCCACTTCAGGCATATCATAGTTTCATCACACTTAGCTCCAAGACCTTTGGAGAAAGGCATTAATTCAGCAGTGGATTTTAAACAGTAAAAACTGTAGCCTATATTATGTGGGAGGTTGAACAAGCTCTGTATGGTGATTTTTCTAGCTTTGAAGTCTTTAGACCTATGGAATGTATTTAAATGTGTTTTGCAACTTCATGTTTAAGAATACAATTTTATCTGCTATAGGTACCATGCAGAAAATCATCATATGAACTTACTTATTGTGAGCTTATTTACTACTGTTGCAGTATATAATAACAGTGAGCATAACAATGATTTGTTTGTTGGCATAGTTCATGCCCTTCAGGCTTGTCAATGTGAATGTTTTGTTGTACTGATGCAAAACAAAAAGGAGCCATTCTTTGCAGGTTATATCAGGAGAAAATTACACCTCTCTGTCACATTTAAACAGTATTTAAGGACAATGTAGCATTTAATCTACATCATTACTTCACTGAGACACTTTGTAGTGATAAAATATGAGAAATAATTACTACAATAAATTTTCAAGTGCTTAGGGCCAGTGATGGTCACATGGATCTAAATCCATGTATTATTTAATTCAGGCAGGTAATTAAGGGGTGAAGTAGTATGAAAACCATGGAGAAAAATCAGCAAAGGCACTAGATATGAATATGAGCAGGCTCAGTGTTACTAAGATAGAAGGTTATAAGTATTTTAGAAAGATCTTATAATGGTGAATCAGTTTCCGATTATCAAGTGCCAGGAATGTGACCAAGTAGCTAAGTCTCTCTGTTGTTTTCTCACAGTTCTGGCTAAGGTATTTGTATACTTCATAACCAGCATAGCAAAAAAAAACAAAATCAGAACTATGTTTTCTGCCCCCAGAAATACTCATTCTTCCAGTGAAGAATGAGCAGTCATACAATATAGAGCTAGTGCATTCTTGATATTTTCAGTATTGAGTGCTGTCCTAAGATGACTTGGGAATCATGGATTCTAAAATACTTTAAGCTAGTTTATAAGACATCATTAAGACAACCCTATGCTCATATTACTGCTGTGTTTTCTGGGAATTCTGCTCCAATTGTGAATATTTTAAAATATATTAAGAGCCTCTGAATAACAGAGTATAGCAATTCTATTGAGTGGAATGCTGATTTGTAATTAGTATTTAATTAGGAACTGAATGTAGATTGGGAAAAGGGAGGTTTCCTTTTACTAACTACAATGTTTACTGCTTCCAATTAGCATGGTTATTTGTAAGCTCCTTGCACATGAAAGCAAAGAAATAAGATTGTATGTATTCTATGCAACCTGTTTAATTTATGCTGTGAGTTATCTACTGTGATGTATATTTTTGATCATGTAAGTGGTACCCTGTGTAGTTGAAAGTGTACACATATAAGACTTGAAAGGAAAAAAATTACCAGTTAATGTTTAATACTTATTGGCACTTAACTTAGGTGAACCGGGCTATTCTCTCTCAGACCCACAGGATTTTTCCCTGTGGAGGTCTAGTACCTGTCTAATAGCTATAGTCACATCTGAGCCTGACCCTCTAGCAGCAGCTTTCCTTTAGAAGACACTATAGTCCCTGACAGCAGAAATGTTTGCTTTGGTACAGACATATGAATCCAGCCCCAGAGAATTTGATGCATCCAATTAGTTAAACCTGTAGCAGTTTCTGCCTAGCAAGCACAGGAGAAGGAATTTTGGGTGTTCCTCCTCACCATGCAGAGTACTCTGAAGATGCAGAGGAATTTGGTATCTGAAAACTGTGAATGTGTAGAAATTAATCTTCTTATTGGTATGTCTCAGACTTGATAGAACTACTGCACAGAATGGTAGCATGTCTGTTCACTTGACAGTGGGGATTTAACCCCACTTAGTGACATATATAACCAATGCAAAAGCTGTTTGGGTTTCAGCCTGGTGAGTACCTTATATCAGTGTGGTAGCCACAAAGGTTATTAGAACTGTTCGTTTTCTAACTTGAAAAGGTAATTAAAAAAAAAAACACCTTAAAATCAGCTGGGAGAAAGTCTTATATAGATGTCATAATCCATGAAAACTAGAAATTTTAGAGTACTGTTTTATTTCGTTACATTTGTTAAACTCCCTGATTTTAGCATGCCTCAAAGATTTATGTGCAGAAAACCTTATTGAGCTAGATATTAAAGTTTCTCAATATGTTACTCTAAGACAAGTTTTTAAACTTTGCTTATTTAATATCAGACATGTAAATCTGGAAGAAAACAAAATGAAAAATTCATGATGATAAAAGGCAGCCACGGGTCCGAAATTCATTCTTATAAGCACTGCTCTTTTTTTTTTATTATTACTTTTTATTACATTGTGTTTGTGAGATCTGCAGATGGTTTCTCTAGGAAAAGCTAGAAAATATAATCCTGGTGGTCTTTTTATAGAAAGTTATTAATAAATATTCTACAGAGCTATTTTAAAAATGCATATGTGGAAGGTGAGAATGACTTTTGAACATTTTAATTTCATTTAATTGTTAATCACATACACTAAATAACTGCAAAAATGCATTCAGTCTTCCAGATGGTCTTTAAGGTTCTGACCCTTCAGTGAGCTTTGGATGTAGCCAAGGGCAGCTGTGAAGAAGGTCAGGATCAAGGAGAAGTACAAAGCCTTTGTGGCCTTATGGCCGAGATATGGTGCTTCTTCAAGAGCAAACATCCTGCTTGTTCTTGCATCACAGCACTCCCTAAACAGCTCTTTTAGCTCCTGGTGTGGAGAGACCATTGGCTGCAGATAGAAACAAATGCATGAATATCGGTTATTGACTTGTAAAGGATATCTAGCAAACCTGCTGGTACTTTCTTCTTGCCCTCATCTCAAGAACATTTCTTAGATGAAGAAGGTGAAGAAGGAAAACTTCACCATGGTATAGTCTTCAGATTTACTGTGGGCAGAAATTACCCCAGACCAACCAGACACATCCCCTTTCTTCCTGAGGATGTGTTTTTCCTTGCAGCTGATGCACTAATTGCACTGCTTTTTTCTGTTGGTGTAATGAAAAAGAGATCTTTTGGCTCAGTATCCGCAAATAAAACAGGTGATTAGAACATGTTCTTCATAGTGAGCAATGCCTTGCAAGATAGGGGAATGTACCATTTTATAGGGACAGTGGATTACTTGCTGCTGTTTTAAGGGGATTTGTGAGACTTGTTTATTTTCAGAATAGCTCACAAAATTCCAAACGCTTTTGTGAAGGAGCTATGTTAGTGATATACTGTTAGTATTAAACACTTCTTACAAAGTATTCTCCAAAACCAGGAAATGTTACTGAATAATTCTCTTTATCCTTCATCTGCAAAGAACAAAAAAGCTCAAGTATCATTTCTAACTATAGAGGGGGGAAAGCCCCTAAATTTTACATTCCCCTTTCTTTTTTTAAGGAAACTAATTTTGACTGATGCAGAATCAAAGAAGCACTCTTATTTAATTTGCCCCATGGCTTGTAGAGTTCAATACCTGTAATCTGAAGGCTATGTTATTGCTTACAGTGCAGTTAAAATTCAATTTTCAAACTCCCTGCTCCTTTAGAGATTTAACTTGCCCTTGTCAGTTTTCCATTAAATAAATGTCTGTACCTAAAAATGATTTGTGGTCAGCTTGTGTCAGGAAATTATCATGAAGTATATGAAGACACTGTTAATACCCAGTACATTTTTAAATCTTATGGCCAAACAGTAAGAACTGGATGTAAGTCATGATTAACCATCTTTCTTTTCTACTTTACTCTGCTGGAGAAAACTGATAAATATAGTATTAAGTCTGGTGTATTAGTGCTACCCTTTTTGGCTGTTATGGGACAGAATATAAACCATGTTTTAATAACTAACACCATTTTGAAAGACCTTTAAATAAATCATTTGAAACTGTAATCCAAAGTAATTTGTTCTTTTAAAGTCTTGTGCTGTTAATGCTGAAGTTGGCTTTATGCTGAAACATCAATGGCTCCTGCTAGTTGTGTCCATTGCTGCAGTAAACAATGTCATAGCTTACTAGCTTATTTAAATTGCAGACAGCTGTAGGAATTATTTTTCTGCTATTGACTGGATAGATTAGATGACATTTCATTGTTTAGAAGGTCTGTCATGGGATAGTGAATGTTAGAACATGAAATTAAGCTGTACCAATAAATACACCTTATCTTCTTGATTTACTCGATTTATGGTTTACTCTCCAACTCCACAAAACATGTAAAACAAGGAAGAATCATTGCAGGTAGACCTGCAGGCACCATATCTACCGAGTGGTAGTAAATGCACCCTTAAAAGAAACAAGTTTTAGGGAAGTTAATGGTTTCTGCATCTGAGTTAGCTGAAACATCTTTGTGGTATGATAAAAACCCCTCCAATGTCATGAATATGTTAATGTAGAATTTGCTTTCTGAGCAGATGTGGTCCTGGCTATTCTTTGTTACTTCAGATCTGATCAGGAATGGCTGTAGATCCTCTGAATATTTGAGGGTGAATTTCCAAATACAGGGACTGCGCTCTTTGGTGCACACTATGTGCAGGCAAGTTAGCCTAAAAGCAACATGGACTATGACTGAAACACTAAGACTACTTCCAGCAGTAGAAACAGTCCTAGGCCAGCTCACATTTGAGTGGAGGTGACTGGGAAGGCTGTTGTACGGTTCAGATTGTTCATCCTAACCAGGGTTTGTCACTGGCAGTGCAGAACTCGGGACAGTGCTGAATAAAGGAGTTGTTGCTCTTGCTTGTTTTTACAATAATAGGTGATGAGAACAGACTGTCCAAGCTGAATTCACTCCTACCATGATACAAAGAAGGAAACCATTGATACCTTTCTGTAACCCTGATGATGGGGCTACGGTGGCCCCAGAGCTCAAACCCGTCAGACCCTGATGGTCACTCAAGACAACTGGTCTGTGCTTAAGTATTGGACGCAAAACAGTTATCAAGTCAGTGGTGCCAGGGGATCATCAAGCAGCCTTACTGGAGGCTCCTGCTTTCAGTCTAGGAATTGGGAGTCTTAAAGTTAGGTAAAGAGTCTTCAGTGTATCTGGAACAAGATTTTTCTGCAAACACATTTTGAAAATAGGCTTCTAGTTTGGTCAAGTACTACTGAAATTTTCTTCTATATCTAGAGTGGTAATATAGATTGAATTTCATTTTTGGCTTTATTAGTCTCATAGTACCTTTAAGATACTGTAACACTAAAAATACCTGAATTCTTAAATGCACCATAGATTGGAGACTTGAACAGTTTAATGGTGAGATGCAGCAGTTGAAATCATGTTGTGAATTCAGCTCATGAGCAAAGAAGCCACTCTTTTCCTTACTTATGAAGTGATAATTGCATTACTAATATACTGAGCTGCATGATTTAGTAATAATATACTTACCCCTTTCTTAGCTTTATCAGTAGATCACAAATAACTTTACAAAGGAAGTAGATATAATTACCCTCGTTTTATGCCACAAACTCTGTAAAGAAACACAGAAACTCCAAAAAGAAATATTGTGCTGCAGTTGTAGTTAATTATAATAAATTAATGTTATTATCAACCTTGTATTCATAAACCATCACAGTTGCTGACAGAGCTTAAGAATCTTCTGGTTTTTTTTAATAACCACAGAAACCAGAATTCATCAGAATTCTTGTAATATTTTTGTCTGAATTGAGATTTCTGTGCAAGTAAAGTAGGTGCTATTAAGAGCAAGGTGATAAAGCAAAGTAGAACATGGGTTTTTCGTTGCACTTTAAATTCCAAAATATAAAAATGCTGACATTTCAATTTCTTTTCTGTTTTCAATAGAGAAATGCAGGTCTTACAATGTACCTATGCTATCCTTTGGTCTCTATGAAGCACCTTGCAGTTTGTTTAGAAGCAAATACACACTGCATTATGAGATGGTAAAGCCCTAGAACATAAACTCCCAGAAAAGAATAATGTCCCAAAATGCTGTATTAAGGTCCCAAATGCTGTATTAATAAAATGCTTATTTGCTTTTCTCTTTTTTTTAATCATTCAAGGCACACTGCTTTGGGGAAGTTACAAAGTAACTACAAAACAAACCTAAATAACAACATTTTTTTCTGACCAAAATATTTTCCTTTCCCCTATTTTTTCTTTCTTCCTTCTTTCTCATGATCTCAGTACTCACCTGTGATTGCTTCTGCAGGCAATATGACGCGTTCAGGAATTTGATCTCACTCACTTAAAAAGAGTATTGCTGGAGAGCATATCACAGCTACTGAAAATAAAATGGAGCGGGGAAATATTTGATTATTTGAAAACTTGCATAATTTTCCAAGTAAATGAATACTGAAACTGTTCAATATGTGCTTCATCTCAGACAAGTTGTCAGTAAAGCTTTCTAATTGGTAGGGAGAGAAATCTTAACTTCCTTGGAATCTAAACAGCTTTTCTTATGATTTTTCCATCAACACTTGAATTTAGTGTTTCAACTGACCAATATTTTGACCACTTTCTAATTTCAGCATATTTCTAATAGGAATTGAGAATATGGTACAGAGAGGCTGATCAAAAAAGAATGGTTGAAATGGCAGATACATTTCTATCTGCAACAGTGTGCAAATATAATCTCCGGTTCTCTTCCTTGAACAGAATTTTGAGGAATAATTTGTGAGAGCTGTTGAAGTTTTTTAAATCAGTGCATACTTCTGAGCTTGAGCAAATACATATACTTTTGAGTTCATTTAATTTTATATTCCCTTAAGTTCTTGAATTCCTTAAACCTGTCAGATAACTGCTATTTAGAAATTTGCACATATTTACAGCATGTTGTTTTCCCAACTTAAAATCTGTAATAGCAAAACTTCTCAGTTTCAAGATAGGAGTTTGATTTCTTAAGAGAGAAGGGAACTGATTAACTGAATTTCTGAGATCATGTTCTTTGTAGTGATCTTCACTCTATCACACAAATCTGATCAAAGGAATCAGTCAGAAATTACAATCTAAGTGTAATCTGCTTGTTTCTATGGCTCTGGATGCTTAATTAAGTACAGGGTAGTTTGCCAAAGAAAGAGAGAATCCTCATCACTGGGGGTTTTTAAGAACAAGATTTGCAAAGATCTTTGGGGGAAAAAGCCAAGTAGAATTTATGCAATGGTTTCTTTGTGCTGCCTGCAATTCTGTAATTCTGTGGTGCAATCACCAAGATCATTAGGAGTACCCAAAATCCTAGTTATTCAGTAAAAGTAAACCAGGTTTTGCTTTGCATAGATAAGCATATATGCATTCCTTCTATAAATTACAATGAAACAAATTATAGTTTCTAAGTGGTATTAGTAGTTTGGTTTGGATTTTTTGGATTGGTTTGCAGATGTAGTCATAGGACAAGGGGTAACGGGTTGAAACTTAAACAGCAGAGGTTTAGATTGGATATAAGGAAGAAATTCTTTACTGTTAGGGTGGTGAGGTACTGGAATGGATTGTCTAGGGAGGTTGTGAATGCTCCATCCCTGGCAGTGTTCAAGGCCAGGTTGGACAAAACCTTGAGTGGCATCCTTTAGTGTGAGGTGTCCCTAGGTTGGAACTCGATGATCTTAAGGTCCTTTCCAACCCTAACTATTCTATGATTCTTGATGTTGGGGTTTTTTTTTGTTTAGAGTTTTTTTGTTGCTGTTTTCTTACAGCAAAGAGTACTGTGGTTCCTTATTTCTTCAAACACTGAGCCTGAAAGTTTATGCTGTAATCAGAACTAATACAGGTATTTGCAATTTCCTGTGAAGAAAAAGTTTCTTATCTAATAGTTTTTTCTTTCTTGTGAAATATTAGTAGAAATTGTTCTGGATTCATTAGATTTATAATGCATGAAAGACGTGAATTGATACAGCTCATAATAGGCAACACAGAAAATTGTAGGAAAGATTAACATATAATACGCCTAATGGCAGTCTTTATGGCAGTGTTCCCCCAATTTTTAGGATTTTTTCCCCTTCCTTTCAGCATCATGGAGCATGCATAGCTGTGCTGGTGCTTTGGGTTTATCCTTTAGACAGTCTGGCTCGTGCAGGACGCTCTGTGTATTTGCACCTGCTGACTGCATCCAGATGCCTAGTGCTAGTTGTCAACAGCAATGGAATTTTACGCGTGGAGGCAGAAGGTTCAAATGTAACATGATTGTTAGTGGTTAAACTCTGCCCTTCAGTGCCTTTGTGCCATGCAATGCCAAGTGATATGGTTCCTGGTACACAAAACCTAGAAGGTGAACTAGAAGCAGTCAGAAAATGTCTCCTTCTGTCTATTTCTTATGTGAGAAAATTAGCAGCTCTACTTATTAGTACACTGAAGAGCCCATTTGAAATAGGTTTTGCTGAAAATCTATTTGAGTCATACCATATCTTTCAGTTAATATATGTAACCAACATTATTGTTAGCAACCATATAAAAAATATACAGCTCAGTTGCAATGTAGAAATTGAGAAGAACCAAATCTATGTGCGGGGTTTTATTGTGTAATCCAGAGAGGTGACAGGGAGATATATATCTCTCCATTATGTTTAATATGAAAGCCATGGAGGAAGGAAGAAAATGGAGGCTTTTGCCTTTTAAAATACAATAGGCAGTAAAACTGGATGCTGGGAATGAATCAGTGCATGTGTTAAAGTATTGGGGGGGAAGTCTGTAATTATGAGCAGATTGACAGTTGTGTGCACAGTAATTCCTTTCTGATAAATAGCCAAAGTGCAATACTGGCGGGCATACACGAAGAAATACATGAAGAACAGGCCAAGAAAACACGCTTTTCCTGGATCTGATTCCTGTATCCAAGCAAGCTTTGTGAGCTGCTTCCTATAATTAAAGCACTCACTGATTCATTTTTTCTCTCCAGTGGCTCTAGACTGGTTTCATTGCTTTTAAAATTAATTAGTCTTTTCCAACATCAATTTTGTGATTAATTTTTAATGTATATCCTATAAAATATACAGAGATGAACTTTCATGGATCATGAATTGCTGGGCAGAATTGGCAACACTGAAATACAGTTCTTCCTTTTGGCCACAAAAATCTTTATATCCTAGTTGTCACCAGTTTAAAGAGATGATTTAAAAGCAGTCAATTGGCCTTTAAATGCCTTCAGAGATCCCACATAATTACACAGATGCCAAGCTCTACCCACAGGCAATCTGCAAAATTTCCTAGTGCTCATAAATTTCCTCCATCTAGACTAAAAAAGAAACTATTATTCTTGTTAATGTATCTGATTTTTAAATGACCTAAATCTCATAATAAATCAATTTTAACTTCCCTTCCTTGTTAATCTTTAAAATAATAAAATTTATACAATATTTAAGATCTTAAATTAAAAGCATTTGTCCATTAAGATAATTTATTAAGAATGGAAGTCAACATTACATTATAGGCATATCTTTATCAGTTGAGAAGTACTTCTTGGTCAATGAGGAGGGAAGTTAAAGACTTCATTAGTTTTGTACAGAACAGAGGGCTTTTCTATTCCAGGAATATCTGAGGAGAGTGCTCTGAAGTATCCTGTAAGAACACT
Source organism: Melopsittacus undulatus (assembly GCF_012275295.1). Classification (NCBI taxonomy): domain Eukaryota; kingdom Metazoa; phylum Chordata; class Aves; order Psittaciformes; family Psittaculidae; genus Melopsittacus; species Melopsittacus undulatus. The sequence continues at coordinate 94,028,965 of NC_047530.1, forward strand.
TAGTCTAAATTTCCTATGTCTTGTTTTGATCCCATCCTATTTGCTTGCTTTTTAAGATGCATGGTTCATATGTTGTCACATTTACTGTTATTTTACAAGTGTCATCTCTTATCCTCAGCCTGAATGAGCAACAACTGTCCTTGACAGTCTAGGAGGTTTAAAGGATGCAAAGGTATAGCTGATTAGTAAAGAGTGGAGCTTGATCCTCGTCTCCAAAGCATGCAGGACTGAAAACAGAAATATAGAAGGCATTTGACACAGTGCATGGGAAGTGCTGAAAAGGCTTTTGCACTAGTATAAATAACAGAAGCACAGAAATACATGTGCAGTTCCAAATACAAAATATTTATTATCATGGCTGTGGAAAGGAAGGCTCCATCTAGACCCTATAGTCACATTTTCCACATGTGAATGTATCTGGCTTGCTAAGCAACTCTGTATTGTATACATTTCAGAGTAGTGCTAGCACAAATCGTACCAAACCTATCTAATTTGTCACTGTTAAATAAAAACATTAGAGGACTACATATTGTTTGCAGTGCTTTGGTTTTTTAGTTTCTTTTCCCAAATGATATGTTGGTTTTGCATTTTGGAGGTTTTGAAAATGAAAGAAAATACAAAATTTATCTGAAAGAAATCCCAAAGCCAAAGGCAGGGTTAAACATGCAGATGACCATTGATGAGAAAATGCAGGATATTTGGAAACGTGTCAAAGAACCTGACTCTCTGAGTCATCAGGTAGCATACACACTAGGACGCTCAGTAATTCAATTTCTAATTTGGAGAACTAAATTAAAGTTGTGGATCTTTACATCACATCCTACATTAAAACAATCATGTACAACACGTGTTTATCTTAATCCAGGAGCCAGGTGAATCCTACTTTTCTGGGTTTATCATGCTACTTTTACCCTTAAAAAGGCCAAGTTGACTTGCCTGTGAAACCAGAACTGTCTTCTCAAATCCCTCTGAGGTTTCACCTAACCTTCCTCTGAGGTTAGCAGTTTGTGAATAAGTAGAAGCTTGCTGCTGCTACTATGTGTCATTCCTGAAGACCCAAAATCTCTGGCTATCAGCCTTGACTATTTCACCACATAGCTAAACAGTAAAAATAAGAATACAACTTGCTCCATAACTCCGAAAGAAAAAAGCTAATTATCAGTTGAACCACCTAGAAGAAATGAGACATAAATATATTTTTTAAAGTTGTAACAATGTTTTTATCTTAAACTGACAAGAACAAGAAGGAAAAATGCTAAAGAACAGTAGTAACTCAATGTGCGCATAAAAGAGGTCTTGCAAATAAGAGCTGAAAAGGCATTACTTATTTGTAATGATTTTAGGGTATACGTATAGTACATTCTGTAAGAGAACTATATGTTTGTTCAGCTGAGAACTTCAAGTTCTTGAAGGGAATAATGCGACTAATATACTCTTTCATAAATCTAAACCAGAATAGGAGTTTTTCAGCACTTCACTATTTTTAAAAATTCTCTTATGATAATTTTTAAATGTTCTCTTGTATCCACTTCCTCACTGTGAGATTTATTTATACACTTATTTATATGTAAGATTAAAAGACCCGAGAATTATATACTGAAGATAATACTCGATAACCCTTTGTTTATGCTTTTTTTTTGTGATCTTTTTACCAAGAGCTGGACTCTCTGGACAGCCTGTAAGGCTGTCAGACAGGCAGGCGTTCAGATCAATGTGTTCTGGCTGATTGTTGAGAGCTGTGTTAAGGCTCTGCTGATTCACAGGCCTTTAAATGGTTTGCATCTTGGAAAAAAACAGAGCTGCTCTTTAGGTTTAGGGGTTTGGATTTGTTTGGTGGATTTTCTGTCTATGAATGTGTGCCCACTCCTTCCTGACAAGTGGATATAATCTCCAACTCAGCTGTGTGGCATGTCTCAGGGCCACAGCAACACTACTCTGCACATTCATCTGAAGTTGCTCTATACTGATCTTTGCATTAGGCTAAATGAGTTTTCTCCGGCCCAGTCTTTCACCTGAGAACGAAATTTCAGCCTGGTGAATCACCATGATTTCAGCCATGAGTCAGGCAGCCTCAATGCCCAGTCTGTTACCAGCCTGAAAGAGAAACTTCTTATTTCTTCTTTCTCCTTTCCTTCATGTTGTCTACACAAGTCCCTCTTTGGTCATCTGCTTGACAGAACCTGTGGTTTTGTTCAGTGCAACATTTCTGTAGTTTGCAGGAAGCAAAGTTTGGGTTTGTACCTTATGACACTCCTCAGCCACAGAACAAATAAAGATAGTAAAATGTTCTGCAGTTTATGTGATGGAATGTTACTAATCTTACCCCATGTCTCCAAAAGTATAGGCAGTCAAGAGTTGGAAACAAACTCCAAATTATTTTCTGAGTTGATATGGTCTCGTGAGCTACTATTACAAAACAGCAAACCTGGCATGAGAAACAGTCTAAGCTGTCTGCTTCTGGGATAACTCTGTTCGTTTTCTTGACTTGCTTTAGCACAAAGGTATTCTTATTTTCTGATCTTATGGTTCTAAACTGTGTAGGCTGCCAACTCAAGTAGCAGTAGGAAGATCACCTATTAATCTGCATTAGTCAGAGGCTCTCTGTCAGCCAAAGGAAAAATTCTATCAGGGAAAACTGCCAGAACATGTAAGAGTTTGAGTGAATTTTCAAATCAGACAGAAAAATGTAGAAAAAAGAGGGAATTATGTGATTTAGGATTGTTTTGAAAGACCTGAATGTTGAAGATGTGTAATATTGTTACAGATTAGTATTTCTGCAGTTCTCTCCCACATGGAATGATTGCTTGAGCCTATTCCTGTAAATAGTTCTTTAAGCTCAGCTTAAAATAACATTTTTGCCATTTCTTACATAAATTTATAGTTTCCTCTTTTGCTTCTGCCCACGAGAACATCTGATTATTGGTGTTCACAGCAATCTCTGTGGGGATAAAATCACAACTAGCATTGTGCTCTGTCTGAGCTCATTCACTTGATTGCTGTCTTTGACTTCTGATTGCAAATTAGCTTGTAACAATAAAGCCATACAAAAGAAATGAGAAAAACGTCAGGTCCAGATTCACCAGTCCCACCTGAGGCCTGCAGGATTGACAGAAATACCCAGTACAGCTGATGAAATGAGAAAAATACCTTGTCTTTGAGCTCTGAGCTATAAACCTTCCCACTCAGCTGAGCTCACATTTAGAAGTATTGTTTGTTAAAGCATCCTCTGTTTCTGTGCTGTCTCTCAAATGCAGTTTAATTGCATTTTTCTTTATATTTTAGAAAGGTAAGTTCTTAACATTAGGGAAAACTGATATGTTAGGGTTTATTTGATGGTTTAGATATTGTGATAGACATTGTATTTCATGGAAAGCTGACCTGGGGACATCAATGAGTGGTTCTGAGTGCCAATTTAATGCTTCTGAGCTTCTTTGTAAGTGAAACTTTTCTAGCACAGTTTCAATTCATCAATAGCAATTCCAGCTAACATCTCATCTAACTCTCTTTCTGTTCCCAAATCAAATTGCCTTACAATTGTTTACTTAATTTTTGAAATGTTTTAAGTGGTCAGTGTGGTTTTCAGCTGCTCTAAATCTTCCTATGCACCATTCTCAAAAAATGCCTTAATGTTCATTGACACACTTGAGCTTCTCTCAAAATAATACTGCAATAGCCTCTCCCTTCTTGACTCCTTACTGCAAAATCCATTAATGTGGCTTTTAGAGAACTTCAGTGTGGGAAAGAGAACTTCAATTCTTAAATCCAAGAGAATTAAACTCCCTTCTTCCAGCCTACAAGAAGACTGTAGTAAGAGTGGGAGCACCTTCCTTCTCCACTTTCATCCGTTCTGTGTAGAAAATGGTTCAAATGGACTGAAAGTGTGGTCAAGTCAGATTAGATTATTATAGACCAGTAGTTAAGGCATCAACCCTGGAGAAAATAGTCCATGGTTCCAGTTCCTTTAAGTACTTCTTAAGAAATTAAATGAAATATTTCTTGAACAGAAACTATAGGCTAGCTTCAGAGCTTCAAAATATTTGACCCTGGCTAGATTCTGGCTAAAAGGCATTTCCTAATTTCCAGTGAATAAGGGAGTCAATGCATGTGCCTGCCATCATTTTCTAGTTTCACAAAGACAGGCAACAAAGCATATCAACGTTTCCATAACTGGAAAACAGAGTATGATGAACAGGTTAAAACTCTGTTTATGTACTGCATGTGGATTTGTATTAAGGCAATTTAAATTCTCAAGCATAGTTACGATGTATGTCTTCTATGGAAACAGGATTAAGCTGGAAATACCATTATGATAAATGATAATAACAGTAAAGAATGGTGCTTCTGATATCTAAACACTTTGTTTTTCTACTTATGACTTCATTTTGTGGTTTTACAGTCAAAGAAGTCATTGCAGATGGCTCGCGGATTATTTCTGAAAGCATTTATTTTGAAAGTCAGTTATTTTCAGTGCTAGCTTCTTAGGTTCCACAGATCAGGATTTAGACAAAAGCTTCTTGTCTTGCCAGGAATTTGTGTGTTTTGTGAGTTAATATTCATAAACACTGATTCTATTTGGCTTTACAGACAAGATACCTTTAAGGGTATTCTGAGGTGCTGCAATTTTAGGTCAGAGTTGTAGAACTGTTAGACCTTCTCTACTGTCATGGTTTAAGCTGAGCTGGTAACTCAGAACCACGCAGCCACTCGCTCACTCACAACCTTCTTCCTCCCCTGGCTTCCAGAGGGATAGTGGGGAGAATCAAAAGAATGAAACTTCCACGGTTTGAGATAAGAACAGTCTGGTAACTAAGGTATAACACAAATCACTACTGTTACCACCAATAATAGTAATGATAAGGGAAATAACAAAGCGAGAGCATACAACTGCTCACCACCTGCCAACCAATACCCAGCCCTACCAAGCAGTGGTCTAGCTCTTCTGGGTAACTGCTCCCAGTTTATATAGTGGGCATGACATGCTGTGGTATGGAATACCTCTTTGGCTAGTTTGGGGCAGGTGTCATGTCTCTGCTTCCTCCCGGCTTCCCCTCCTCCCTGGCAGAGCATGAGACTCAGAAAGTCCTTGGTGAGACTAAGCATGACTGAGCAGCAACTAAAAGCATCGGTGTTATCAGTACTGTTCCGAGTCTGAAAGTCAAAAACACAGCACTGCACCAGCTATGAAGAAGGAGAAAAATGACTGCTACTGCTGAATGCATTACAGTATCTACCCCTTATTCCGTACCATTCACATCATGCTCAGATCACACATTTTCAATATACCATCGCTCTTATATATATATATGTATATATACATCTACTAAGAAACATAGCCTTTTAATACTGATCTAAGAAGTGGTCACACATTCTGAATAGAGTATCTGGGGGGTTTGGGTGGGTTGGGTTTTTTTGGTTGGTTGGTTGGTTTTTATTATTATTTGCTGAAATGAAAAAAATTTCCATCCAAAGAAGGTTGCTTGATAAATTCTTTTGCAACCATTTAAAAATAGAGTGATTTGGGATAATGCGTTCCATAGTCTGTGTTTTGGAGGCAAAAAGATGATGAGCATATCTGTAGAAATAGGAAGACAGTTTCTTACATAGGCTTTTACTTTTTGCACAGACATTCCTGAAACTTCTAACTTGCATTTTGTTCCATTAATGTTTTATCTTGATAACCTGTGTTATTTTGGTTTGTCCTGAGGATAAAGTTGAAGTAATGTCACCTGGGCAAACCACTCGACGGGTGATTTAAAAACCTTTACAAAATCATACTTATTGCAGAATGATAAATTGATGAAGATCCTCAGCATTTGTTCACTTGGAATAATTCCCAGATAATAAAATTAAGTAAAATGGGTCATTTTACTAGAATAATTTTATTTTACTGAGCATAAAAATTGAACATAGATGTTTAGTGCTGAAGTGTCTCTAACATAATAGAGTAGGTCATTGTGAATCTTGTAAATAAGCTTTGTTTTGACAGTTCAGTGATTTACAGGCAACATTTGTAGTCAGTCTTTCTGCAGAGACCAGAGCTCTACAGCTTACTGTAGGTGTGTACAGTACTCACAGGCTATATAGTGGTTCACATTTTAAACATAAGTACTAGTCATAACAGAAAAGCACAAAATGAAAACAAATTATTCAATTGCAGCCTTTTCATATTAAATTACTATTGTTAACAAATTATTCATTCATCTAGTGATATATATGCAACTAGAGGTGGGCTTTAGAATTACAAATACTCAGAAGGAATATGCTTGCATAAGTGATCAGACTTAATCTAAATTTTCCAAGTATGAAGAAGCTGAAATAAAATCCAAATTACTTGGATGCTTTAGGGTTGAGCATTTCCTGGTTACCTATAGAGCAATACAAGTTCTGCTGGTAGTCTTCCTTAAACAGCCCATTTTCATACTTCTCTGTTCTGTGAGGTAAATAAGAAACCAGTTGCAGCTCCCTTGCTGTGGATTCCTACCTAGCACAAATGGGACCTCTAGGAAGTGGACAGTTATTTCTGTGTAGAGCTGGTCAAACATATTTTTAACTTTTCTGGCTATTTTTCCTTCGCAAGTTCTTTGTACTGTATATGTAAAAGGCTTCTCTGACCCTGAAGTGTGCTGAGGTAACACCTTGTAGGAGCTCTATTTTATTTTGTTCTTGTCTAAGTTTATTTATGGCACATGTAACAGGCAAATGCTTTGATGGGCATTCCCAGATGTGTTGTGCTTCCCTCACAATGTGCATGGAAACATAACCTGCATAGAGACTTAGTATACCCAAGATAAGAGCAGAAGGCATACAGCTGTGTTACTGATGAGGTACCACAGCATTTGAAGGTACTAGTTCAAATATTTGAAGAAGCAGAAGACATCACTTATTCCTTCCTGTCAGGCTTGGCATATATCACAAGTTCTCCTTGCATTTTGATTATGAAAAGAAGATGGGTGGATAAATGGAGCAAAGCTTGTCTGTGCTCCTGTGGTTGACAGGTGATGGAGAGGTTGTTTTTTTCTTTCACTAACCTAATCTGGAACTGCATTACACAGAAAGATGCATTTGTTACCTGTCCTCTGCTATGCTGACAGGAGTTTGGGGCATTGGAACGCTTGACCCTGGTTTCAGAATGAGCTGCTAGGAAAAAGCTGTATAGGGGAAGTCTTTGCATCTGTGAACTGTTGTAATGCATGTAGTGGGTTTTTAAAGTTATTTAATTTAATGTACATTCTCTATTTTTTTTCTCAGATAGAATATGCAGTAAGTGAAAAATTAATTACTTATGCCTTTGAAACTTTCTCCCATGAGTCATTCTCTCTATTTTTGCCTTTCTTTTCCAGAATTGTAATTATTTTGCAGCTGGATTTTTTTCCCAGTTGTATTTCTCTGCATGTTATACCATAGCTTTGCAGTGTAGTGCTAATATTAAACAAATGTATGCTCTAAACATAGTATTAAAGCTTGGTGTGAGTACCTGGCAAATAATCAACATTTGTTATATCTTATATGGATCTAAGATGAAGGGGTAACCACATAATTCTTTGGCACTGGCTATTCCAGCTATTTTTTACCTCCCAAAGCAGCAATTATTATGGCCAGCTGAACAGAGCAAGGCAGAACTAGCATTTGGTATGTCTCAAATTTACCAAATGTTTCATCTGTACCAGAAAAATTGATGAGTTGACAACAGAAGTACTCCTCTGCTTTCAAAACCAGAGCTGTAGCATGTTAAATAGTTGCAGACTTAATAGAGCACCTTCAGCAAATGGAAGCCAGCAGTGTGTTCTGCAATGAAAGACTGTAGTTTACCCACTTTAATCACATTACACCAGAGTCAGATTATGCCTGAAAGCACTTTCCAGTCAAAAGAGCCAGGATGATTTTAAATAAAACTTTATATTCTTCTGAAAGCTGTGTCAGCATCAGAAAAGCAACAGTTGGACTCTTTCCATCTGTAATTTATGTTGCTGGATTAATTTTAGATTTACTACATATGGATTATGCATAATTTCCTGGTTTTGTTGCTGCTGCAACAAGCTCCACAGTAACTCTTCCAGAAATTTCATGGTCCAGAATGCAGGCCTGCTACCCTAGGAACAGGGAAGATATACATGTATTAAAACCTAAAAAGTAACCACTCATTGAAAATCAGCATTTGTGGTCCTAAAGATATCAGTGTCTGTGAACACAAGAAGCAGCCACAGGATTCCATCACTCATGACCAAGTTGATTGCTGTGTTTTGTCCAGAGCTGGATGTTTAGTGATATGCTGGGCATCTCCTACTTCAACTGGGGAGCTCATGAAATTATCGCTCTCTGGAACTCAATTAAGATGCAAATAACAAATCTAGTTTAATTTGCTATAGTTTCCCTCTCCAATATTTTCTAGTAACTTTTTCAGTGACAATAGAAACAGAAACTGATGGTTACATGACAAAAACATACACTTCTGGTAACTATGTCCCAGTTTTATTACACAGATTGCCTCTATTTTACAGCTGCTGGTTGTTTAAATAGTAATGTTGTGTTTATTGCCATTTACATTAGCCAATAATTCCTTTATCCCTGAAAATACACCTAACACAGGGAATTAGGACTTTTGTTTTCTTTTAATTGAAAAAGTCAAAATCTTACTTTAGAAAGATAAGCACCCTTTGGTGATGTTCTCAGAAAGTTGTGTAAATGAAACCAAAGAAGGCAGTGTAGACTTTTAAACTTGGAACATTTCCTAGCACTGGACCCTTCTTGTAAAATATGTACCCATGAAGAATAAATAATACTGAATTTTTTAATGAACTTAATTAAACTTTTTTATGCATGGCTGTTTTTCATAGAATCATAGAATCATAGAATAGTTAGGGTTGGAAAGGACCTTAAAATCATCTAGTTCCAACTCTCCTGCCATGGGCAGAGACACCTCACACTAAACCATATCACCCAAGTCTCTGTGCAACCTGGCCTTGAACACTGCCAGGGATGGAGCATTCACTACCTCCCTGGGCAACCCATTCCAGTACCTCACTACCCTAACAGTAAAGAATTTCTTCCTTACATCCAGTCTAAACCTCTGCTGTTTAAGTTTCAACCCATTACCCCTTGTCCTATCACTACAGTCCCTAATGAATGGTCCCTCTCCAGCATCCCTATAGGCCCCCTTCAGATACTGGAAGGCTGCTATGAGGTCTCCACGCAGCCTTCTCTTCTCCAGGCTGAACAGCCCCAACTTTCTCAGCCTGTCTTCATATGGGAGGTGCTCCAGTCCCCTGATCATCCTCGTCGCCCTCCTCTGGACTTGTTCCAACAGTTCCATGTCCTTTTTATGTTGAGGACACCAGAACTGCACACAATGCTCCAAGTGAGGTCTCACGAGAGCAGAGTAGAGGGGCAGGATCACCTCCTTCTACCTGCTGGTCACACTTTTGATTCAGCCCAGGATACAGTTGGCTTTCTGGGCTGTGAGTGCACACTGAAGCTGGCTCATGTTCATTTTCTCATTGACCAACACCCCCAAGTCCCTGTCCGCAGGACTGCCATGAATTTCTTTTTTGCCCAACCTGTAGCTGTGCCTGGGGTTGCTCCGACCTTGCACTTGTCATGGTTAAACTTCATGAGGTTGGCATCAGCCCACCTCACAAGTGTGTCAAGGTCCCTCTGAATGGCATTCCTTCCCTCTAGCGTATCAACAGAACCACACAGCTTGGTGTCATCGGCAAACTTGCTGAGGGCACACTCAATTCCATTGTCCATGTCAGCGACAAAGATATTAAACAAGACCGGTCCCAACACCGATCCCTGAGGGACACCATTCATTACTGATCTCCAGCTGGACATTGAACTGTTGACCACAACTCTTTGAGTGTTGCCATCCTATCAGTTCTTTATCCACCGAGTGGTCCACCTATCAAATTGATAACACTCCAATTTAAAGACAAGGATGTCGTGTCGTACAGTGTCGAATGCTTTGCATAAGTCCAGATAGATTAAAATAAAATTTACTGAATGTAACAAGCATGAACAATTTAAAGAGGTTGTTTAATCAGTGGACTAATATTAGTGTTAAAAATCTGTTTGAGTCACAGCTGTACCCAGCTGCAGTTGCTGGATGTGGTTTTTCCACTGCTGACAGTGTGCTGTGTCCTTCTCTTAGGCACCATTATGGGTGTTGTATTCTTACTGTGTTTCTGAAACACAAAAGTAGAGATAGAGTACACAGAATGGAGTTTTTCCTTGAAAACTTACGATGTCCTTTGCTTCAGTTGATGGAACTCAGCGACAATGGGTTCAGAGTCTAGGCTCTCTCCTCTTTACTCCAAGATGGAAAAAGTGATGACTTACTCCAGTACTACTTTCTAAAAGATTAGACAGTGTTTTTTGTGCATGCCACAGCCAAGCTGCAGCAAAACAACTGGAATGGAGAGCAGACCCACAAATGAGGTTATCACTGACTTTTTGTGGTGGAAGAGACACATAGTGTTTCACTGTCATTGCATGCACAGGCAATGGGGGTGTGCACCTACCTCACTTCAGGGGAGGGTGTTTGAGGCATTTCATCAGCAATAGTTAATAATTTGTAAAGATAAGATAGGGACCAGTTCAGATTAAAAAACATACAAATGAATACAGCATAGAAACGTTTGCTCTAGAGTTGTGTGAGATGATGTGAGCTGATCTAACCATTCAGTCTGTTGGTGGAAGAGAGGCTTTAGACCATGCTAGATCCTGCACTGAAACAGTTGTGGCCTAGTGGTGAGCCATCACCTTTCCTTGGACAGCCACACATGGAAGCAGGCTCTTTCTTCAGGCTAGACCACTCTTGGTTAGCTGCTGCTGCCATTTGCATCAAGGTCCAGCAAGTGCTGGAGGGTGGCCATAGTGCAGGGAGGGCTCTGGCCAAGAGAGGCAGGAGGGAAACCTCCCACTCCAGCTATGAGGAGCTCTTTGATTAGCTCAGCCATCTCTTATAACTTCTTTATAAGCTTTACTTAGCCTCTTAAAATAGAAAAATAACAGTATTGCTTTTAGACAAGTAATTCCTGGGCAGAGTTTAAGGGGTGGTTGATTCACCGGATACTGCTGCTATCCACATATAGAGGGACCAAATGAATAGGGCTTCATTTTTCCCATGAGCAACACAGATTTCCCTAATAAGAGAATCTTGTTCATACACGCTTATGAACCAGAGGAAAAAAAACTACAAAGGCTTGTAAAATAATGTATACATATTTTCCTTAATTGGTAGCCTGTGACTACAGATCTTTCTTATTCTTCCGAAAGAAAGAGAAAGAAAGAAGGAAAGAAAGAAAGAAAGAAAGAGAGAGAGAGAGAGAGAAAGAAAGAAAGAAAGAGAGAGAGAGAGAGAAAGAAAGAAAGAAGAAAGAAGAAAGAAAGAAAAAAGAGAGAGAGAAAGAAAGAGAGAAAGAAAGAGAGAGAGAAAGAAAGAAAGAGAGAAAGAAAGAAAGAAAGAAAGAAAGAAAGAAAGAAAGAGAAAGAAAGAAAGACAGACCTTTGTGTCCATTCAACATCACATCCATTGCGGGCACACTTTATTTTTCTACTTATGCTTGTCAGTATTTTGGTGCGGTCAGTACTGGCATTTCAACATAAATCTTTAGCATAGCATAGAAGAGTCACAAGTAAGAGTTAAGTTTTAGTACACCTGATAACACTTTTATTCTGTGCAACTTTTCCTCTGTATCTAGATTTCTTATTTCAAATCTAAATTCTAATTAAACTTTGTAAAAAGAACTTAAAGCCTGTTTTGTAAGGTAACTATGCACTGAGCTGAATAACAATGGCAGGAGATAAATGTTAAAGCAGTCATTCTCTAGTGTTTCCAATTAATGAATGCTAATGCATCTTTTCAGACACTGTAGCATCTGCAGTTGCCTTTATGTGTCTTTTTGGGACAAAGTACACATCAAAGTGACGGTTACATGTCAAATGGCAGGTGGAATAGGAATATATAGTTATCATTTACTTTCTATACAGTTTTGTAAAAGAAAATTAAGTTTTATTTTATGCAAATTGTAAAGTAAAGCTTGTGTCCTCATAATGACTCCACTACTGCTTGTGTAGAATGTAAAATGCAGCTCTTCCTCTTGTGCTCTCTGGCCAATTTGTTAAGCAAAAGGGCTGTTGGTGTAAGGTTGGAAACTTATAGATAGATAGGCACAGCTTCACACTTGCAGGCCCTTGTTCTCATGGGAGACTTCAACCACCCTGAAATCTCTGGAGTGATGGTACAGCCCGGCACAAGCAATCCAGGAGGTTTCTCAGTTGTGTGGAAGACAACTTCCTTCTGCAAGCAATAGAGGAGCCTACAAGGAGAGTTGCCCTGCTTGACCTCGTGCTCACCAACAGGGAAGGGCTCGTTGGAAATGTGGTGCTCCAGGGCAGCCCTGGTTGCAGCGATCATGAGATGGTCGAATTCGAGATCCTCAGGACAGTGAGAAGAGCGTGCAGCAAGCTCACTGCCCTGGACTTCAAGAGAGCAGACTCTGGGCTCTTCAGGAACCTGTTTAGCAAGTTTCCATGGGATATAGCCCTAGAGGGCAGGGGGGCCCAAGACTCTTGGTTAACATTTAAGGATCGCCTGCTACAAGCTCAGGATGTTGCATCCCAACTGGAAGGAAGTGCAGCAGGAGGGCCAGGATAAGAATCTGCTGAGGAAACTTTGAAAGAAAAAAGAGGCTTATAAAAGGTGGAAGCAAGGACAAGCATCCTGGGAAGAATACAGGGATGTTGCAGGGAAGCTAGGGATGATGTTAGGAAAGTTAAGGCCCAGTTAGAATTAAACTTCGCTGGGGATGTTAAAGATAATAGGAAGGGATTCTATAGGTACTTAGGGAATAAAAGACCGACTAGGGACAGCATAAGTCCCCTCCGGAAGCTATCAGTAGAACTGGCTACCCTGGATTTGGAGAAGGCTGAGGTTTTTAGTGACTTCTTTGCCTCGGTCTTCATTGGCAAAGGCTCTGACCACACCACCCAAGTCTTGGAAGGCAGACGCAGGCACTGTGAGAATGAAGACCTTGGGCACACTGTAGGAGAGGATCTGGTTCGAGACCATCTTAAGAACCTGAATGTACACAAGTCCTTGGGACCTGATGAAATCCATCCGTGGGTCCTGAAGGAGCTGGTGAATGAAGTTGCTAAGCCACTGGCCATCATATTTGAAAAATCATGTCAGACAGGTGAAGTTCCCAATGACTGGAAAAAGGGAAATCTAACCCCCATTTTCAAGAAGGGGAAAATGGATGACCCAGGGAATTACAGACCAGTCAGTCTCACCTCTGTGCCTGGCAAAATCTTGGAGCAGATTCTCCTGGAAAGCATGCTAGGGCACGTGAAAAATAACAAGGTGCTTGGTGACAGCCAGCATGGCTTCACTAGGGGGAAATCCTGCCTGACCAATTTGGTGGCCTTCTATGATGGGGCTACAGAAATGATGGACAGGGGTGGAGCAGTTGACATCATCTACCTGGGCTTGTGCAAAGCGTTCGACACTGTCCCACATGACATCCTTGTCTCTAAATTGGAGAGACATCAATTTGATAGGTGGACCATTCGGTGGATAAAGAACTGGTTGGATGGCCGCATGCAAAGAGTTGTGGTCAACAGCTCAATGTCTGTCTGGAGACCAGTATCGAGTGGTGTCCCTCAGGCATCGATGTTGGGACCGATCTTGTTCAGCATCTCTGTTTCATCAAAAGGAGCGTGACAGCAGGTTGAAGGAGGTGTTCCTGCCCCTCTACTCTGCTCTCATGAGACCTCACTTGGAGTATTGTGTGCAGTTCTGGTGTCCTCAACATAAAAAGGACATGGAACTGTTAGAACAAGTCCAGAGGAGGCCACGAGGATGATCAGGGGACTGGAGCACCTCCTGTATGAAGACAGGCTGAGAAAGTTGGGTCTGTTCAGCCTGGAGAAGAGAAGGCTGCATGGAGACCTCATAGCAGCCTTCCAGTATCTGAAGCGGGCTTATAAGGATGCTGGTGAGGGACTCAGGGACTGTAGTAACAGGACAAGGAGCAATTGGTTAAAACTTAAACAGGGGAAGTTTAGATTAGATATAAGGAGGAAACTCTTTACTGTGAGGGTGGTGAGGCACTGGAATGGGTTGCCCAAGGAAGCTGTGAATGCTCCATCCCTGGCAGTGTTCAAGACCAGGTTGCACAGAGACTTGGGTGATATGGTTTAGTGTGAGGTGTCTCTGCCCATGGCAGGAGAGTTGGAACTAGATGATTTTAAGGTCCTTTCCAATCCTAACTATTCTGTGATTCTATGATTCTAAATTTAGACCCCACATATTTTGGCTCATGCAGGATGAGATGAATGACGTATGAACAGTGTATTCGACGTATGTACAATGTATTCAATGTATGAACAGTGTGATCCCTGAAATGCTGTTAGTAGCTAAAAGTTTGGCTAGAAATCATCATTGCTCATGTTTGCAAGATTAAATGTAGGTTTATAGTATTATGCTGAATATACTTGCTATATGACATTGCAAATGCTGTAATATTATAGGTTGTATTTTTCATAACAAGAATCCCATATATTATAGCTTATTTCCCTACAAGTTCTGAATGCCAGTTGGTCACTTAAGGAATATTTGTGTATGTTGGAAACCATCTAGAATTTCCTGGATATGTCAGACTTTATTAGTAGGATTAATTTAGAGTGGATATAACATTAACGTCCAGAAGTACAGTTTGAGAAAGAATGTTGGTTATATAGGAGAGCGTGCCCTTAGCTGTCTACTTACTATGCAAAAGACTTAGGGAAAATAAAAACTTCTGTCTCAGATAATTAGACTTATTTAGGTAGAAAATCTGGAATACACATTGATGAAAAGTGAGCTAATGAATATTAACAGCTTTGTTCTTTCTCCTGTTATTTTCTTCTGTCACACTAAAATTACTTTTCCACCTCTTGCTCTCCTCCCTAGGATGCAACCTGGGCTATTCTGTGATTCAGTGGTATTGCTACTGCATTTTAAAGGCCACCAGTTCACCCTGTGCATTTGGGCAGCACAGTGAGTGTTTTAGCACTAGATTTTTTTGACCTCTAAAGCACCATCAGAGCTATTTCTTCAAAAGTGGGCACGGAGTCCCTGGGGGAAGAAAATGAGTTATGGTTTTCACCTACCATGTTTCATGGTTGTGCTGTAAACTGCTCCTTGCATTCCCACAAGAGATCAATATAGCAGTCCCATCTTCTTGTTAAGTAGTAAATGACGGAGTTTCATCTCTACAGTGTGTAGGTGAGCTAAGTATACGAGACTGTTAGGGATGTTTTTGAGGGCACTCTTACGCAGAAAAAGCATCATCAGAAAAGTCATAAAGTTTCTCCCATGAGAGAAGACGAGGAGTGAAGCTGATGGGCAGTTAATAAAGACAAAGGATGATGGCATGGTGGTGTTAGAGATGGCCATCACAATGGGATAATCAATTACAACTTGGATGGGCTAAATCATAAAAGGAATTAATGGGCAATGTGAAGACTTGAAGGGACAAAAGGGCAACCAGCACAATGAAGGAGCCTAGAGAATCTACAAAAGTTGTTTCAGTGACATTGTATTGAATAGAGAAGAAAAAGTTGCAAGAGTCAAGGTTTTAGAAAGGTGAAGTTAAGCATATTCTGTTGAAGGTTTGGAGATGGGAATGGAATGACAGAAAGGATGATGCAGTCATTCAAGATGCGTAGGTAAAGAAAACCAGCAAAACTTGAAGAAAGACTAATAGAGCAGATCCAGAGGAATTGTGGAAATTATGGATTAAACGGAGAGTAACTTAAAAATTCCAGGACTATTATAAAATATATATGACAAAATAGTCATATAGGTGTCATGGGTTCAGCAGTAGCAGTCATTTTTTCTCCTTCTTGGTGGCTGGTGCAGTGCTGTGTTTTGATTTTCAGGCTGGGAGCGGTTGCTGGTGGCACGTACGTTTTGAGTTACTGCTCAAATGTTTGGTTTTGTCCAAGGCCTTTTCTGAGCTCATGCTCTGACAGGGAGGAGGGGAGGCCAGGAGGAGGGAGAGATAGGGCGCCTGGCCTGGGCTAGTAGGGGAGGTATTCCATACCACAGCACGTCATGCTCAGGAAGGTAACTGGAAGTTGGCAGGAAGGGGGGGGGTTAGCTCTCTTCCGGGTTGGGCTCATTTCAGTGGGTGGTATCGTATTCTCTCTCCTTGTTTATTTCCTCTATCATTGATTTATTAGTGGTAGCAGTAGTGATTTGTGTTATACCTTAATTTCTGAATTGGTTTTTATCTCAATCCGTGGGAGTTATATTCCTCCAGTTCTCCTCCCCATCCCTCCGGGAGTGGGGAGGTAGGAGGGGAAAAAGGGGTGTATGGTACTGCGGGAGACTGAGGTGGGGTTTTAAACCACGACAATAGGCTGTTTAACTAAACTAATCACCTACCAGTGAAATATCATTAAGACTTGTCAGAAGAGCAGTCTGTAGCTGTAGTTTACAAAATCAAACAGAAAAAACAGTTTATCTGAAATACTTTTCTCAGGCAATTTAATTCTAGCACATGCAAGCTGACTTCAAGCATATCTAGTAGTAAAAAGTTTTAGGCGATGTGATGATAGTAGTGCATTACCTTGTTAGAAATTATTTCTCTGCAGAAAAGCTTACCTAGGAGAAATGCAAAAATCAGTTTCCCTGTCATGGTTATCTCTTCCTGACAGCAAGTGCTATCAGTGTGAAGTGAGTTATGCTACCTGATGGTCACTCCTGCCTAAACGGCTAAATGACATGTGGGCTTCTTTGCTTTTATGATTTCCTTTACATCTTCCTGGTTGTATATCCATTATTCTCAAGTATCCAGAAAATATTAAATATTAAAATACAAAAGACTATCACCTTGGTTATAATTATGCTTTCATGATTAATTAATTATGATTAATTTAATCTTTTTTTAACACTGTATTTTATTTAAGTATATTTTTAAAATAATTAAACCTGCATTTAAACTGTGTACAGGAATGTTACACCTCAGTGTGAATAATTTAACATTTTAAATTACAGAAGTAATCTTTTCTCGAGAGAACTGAATTATGAAAAATTATAACAGAGAAGAAAGGAAAAAATAATTATATAAATAAAACTTTTTTTTTTTAAAAAAAGTTGCTTCCTAAAATCCATTGATCTAGGATAAAAGCTCAGTGTATCGCTAAACTGGAGTCCATCTCCCATCAATACCTGTGCTACAGACACTAGGTACCAGAAGTTCTTCATGGATCAGAAATAGCTACTGAGTTGTTTTTTGCTGTGTAGTGCGGAGAGAACCCCACAGTTATGGTCTCACACAGATGTTTTTATATTTAATTATGCCTTGGAAATAAAATCCTCAAAGAAAATATTAGACAAACAGAAGTTGCCTTAGATACAACCATGTTAATTCCCCTCTCTCTCCTCATTTTTGCCTAATGGAGCTCTGTTTCATCACACCACTTGAGCTCCACTTTAGCCTCATTTGATTTCAATGAGACTGACACATAATTAAATGCATGTTTATATGCTTTACTTACTAATGAGGGAATTAAATGTATACTTAAGCAGTTTACTGAAGGAGAACAATGTTCTTTGCTTGCCTTTTAATTGTGGGACTGTATCTATATATTCATATCTACAAATATCAGAACTAGATGATCTTAAGGTCCTTTCAAACCTTAACTATTCTATGATTGTATGATATGAAATGTACACAGGCACAATACCATCCAGGTGCCTAGCCTGCAGAGCAATAAATGCATTCAGAAGTTTCCCAGAGCCAAGCTGTCTCATGACTGGAGTTAAACCTCACCAGACCTTTGCAGCACAGACCTTTGCACTATGTAAAAGTGCTGAATGCCAGATCCTCTAGAGAGGACACTTTCCTAAGATTTCCTCTCTCAGTCAGACCTAACACCAATATACAGTGGGTTCCATTGTTGCCAAGATTTTGTAGGAGCTGGAAGGGACTGTAATAATGGTGTCAAACACGCTTGATGTGGTAATCAGATCTCATCTCTTCTTCAGGTGGGTTTATTTGATGCCCAATACCTAAAGGCATTCAATAGTCCTGAGAAAATCTAGGAGTGTTCCCTGGCAAGCCTGCTGTCTCTGTTTTGGCAAAGGCTGTCATTTTATTTTAGATGTTTTCTGACCTCTAAATCGCCAGGTTCCTGGTACTCTGCATCAATCTTCATACTGTTTATATCATTAATTTAGTCATTCTTGTTTCATTATGTGCTCTTATTTTTCAGCCATATTCATCTTTTAGCATCTCTTTTTCATTCAGCCTGCGTTTGTTTCCTTGTTTCCATCATGAATTATACTCTTCTGTGCACATTCTTTAATTTCAAGCCTCATTTACTTTATCCCATTGATCGGTCATTTATGGTACTTAAAGTTGCAGCATACATCTAGCCATCTGTAGGGCCCTATAGCATTAATATTCAAGGATTTATTACATCTTGTACTCTATGCTATTAACTGAATGAAAGAGGTGAATGGGATATTCAACATGCCACATTCTCTTGTTCCATTTCACTCCAGGTGTTGCTTAATTTTCAACAGTCCTTCGAAGTTAAGGGATCTGACAGATCTGTTTTGCTCAGATTAAGTCTGTGTGGACACAGCACAACATATATATAACTCCCAAGTACCTACATGCAGCAACTCAGTAGAAAGAAAAAGCGCTGTTCAGCCTAGCTGAGAAGGAGGCTGAAGCTGTCTAGGATGAGCATTGGTTGGTGCTACCATGGTGGGTGAGCATGCTGGCACAGCTTTACCATGCTACTAGTATATGCCTTGCTGTATGGGAATGTCAAGTTTGAATTTTAATTGCTCAGTGATGTGTGTTGTGAGCATCTCCACAATGAACTCATTTGATTTCACCCAGACTCTCTTAAAGAAAAGGTCTCTTACAAGCTTCTTGGTATTTGCAGCCTCTTTTCCTGATCTGACTCTTTCTGCATCTTTAGCCAAACAGGCATTCCACTTCAGCTGATGGTGAATTTGGAATCTGGGATGGCAGGACAAAAATCCCAAGAATGTCCTAAAAGGAAGTAGCAACAGCCAAAACCACCATAAACTCAATACAAGAGAGTGATCAAGGATTTTGTTTTATGACACTGTACTAGAAAAGCACTTGATGTAACCACAGTTTTGATGAGAGAACTCTTTATGACTGTAAGAAAAAAGACTTAATAATTATGCTTGGAGAGGCAAGTGGGTTGATAATTAACCTGTAGATGTTAAATTATCTGTGCTAAAAGAAAATTGAAGTACCAGTTAATAATATTACATCCTGGACCTTTAGAAAAAAATAACAAATAATTACCCTTTATTGAAAAATAGTTTCATAATGTGATATAAACCACTGTGGAGTTAGGGAAACAGCAAATGCATGTGTTAACAAACTAACCCTTTCAAAAGTGTTTTTTTTCAGAATGCAGTTCATTCCCAAAGGGAATAATTAAGTAGCTTGTAGAAAATTCAATTTGGTGTCATCCTTCAAAGTAACTTATGTTATTATTACATGCCTCCGTTGAAGATCCTGCATTGTTGCTGACATAAGTTAGAAAGCTTAAGCATAAGGCCACAGGATCCTTCTTTTGTTCCAGTAGTACAGAAGCCTCTGCAATATAGTCTTATCAGTCTATATGGCTCTGTATTTTACTTTCAGTAACAGTGGAGAGTACTGAGACAGGTTTAGATTTATCTCTGAATTTTCTCAGTTCTACTGATTTATGCAAGAATTTCCAATTTTCTTGGTATTATAAATGTGGATTTTTTTGCCCAGCCAGGGGCTATTTCATGCATACAGCTGAGTTTAGGTTTAACATAGCTCTCATTCGCAAACTACTACATCCTTTGCAGTATATAATGTGACTGTTAAATAAGGGGATTCATTTATTGCAGCTCTGTGGCAAAAAACTCTAAGGTAATCTATCTGTCAGCCTCAACAATTTATTAAAGTCTTCTGATACTGTTATCAGTGCAGGATCAGATCTGTTATATCCTAAACTTCTATCTCAGTTCCTGAGACAGAAGAATGTTGATGGAGTAAATCCTGTTGTCTGAAACCTACAGTGTTAGATAGGAACAGGTATTAAGAACATTCATTTAAAATTAAAGAAATTACTATTTTTTCAGTAACAGCCTGTGGTATGAGTTTGCTGCCATTTTGCATTAGAGGGGCTCATATTATTTAGTTGAAGTCTCCAACTGCAAATCTAACAACACTGTTTTTAACTGCCAAGCCAGATTTCATTATATATGATCTCCGACAAGATGCCCTGTTTTGAGTGTTCTCAGTTTAATCACTGTAAAACCAGGAAAGCTTCTTTTTCTCTTTGAATCCATGGATAAAATGTGCAATTAATTGTTACCAGTGAGTTCTGAAACACTAAAGGATAGAAGAACCAGGAAAAAAATACGTCAGCTCATTAAGTACGGATCCTATTACCATAGGTTAATAAATGAGTCAGTTTTTGAAGTGCAAAACACTTATAATCCTTTTTCCTTTCAGTCAATTATAAAATGGTGTTTTCCTTCAAATTCATTAAATTTGAGTTTCTATTCTAAACCAGTTTGACATACAAAATCAGTTAAAACAGCTTAATCTGTATCTCAGGTCTGTTAATATTTAATTAGAAATGTAAATCACCTGTTACAAAACTTAAAAATTTAAGATTCTGAATACGTGTATGTCCTGGGTTCAGCAGTAGCAGTCATTTTTCTCCTTCTTGGTAGCTGGTGCAGTGCTGTGTTTTGACTTTCGGGCTGAGAACGGTTGCTGATAGCAAGTATGTTTTGAGGTCCTGCTCAAATGTTTGGTTTGTCCAAGGCCTTTTCTGAGCTCATGCTCTGCCAGAGGAGGGGAGGCCGGGAGGAAGGAGAGACAGGACACTTGACCCAGGCTAGCCAAAGAGGTATTCCATACCATAGCACATCATGCCCAGGAGGTAACCGGGAGAGACCAGGAAGGGCTGGAGTTCTGGGGGGATGGAGGAGGTATCGGTTGGTGCTCGGTCAGGCAGGGTGGAGTGAGTTATGGGTCGGTGGCTGGTGAGATGTATTCTCTTCACTTGTTATTGGCTTTATCATCATTATTTGTCGTAGTAATGGCAATAGTGATTTGTGTTATGTCTTAGCTGTTAAGCTGTGCTTATCTCAATCCGTGGGGGCTACATTCTTTGGGTTCTCCTTCCTAACTCTCCAGGAGTTGGGGGAGCGAAGGGGGGGAGTGAATGAACGAGCTGTGTGTGGACTTGATTTAAACCACCACAATGTATTAAACTATATAACTCCCTGACCATCTACATCATATCCTTTTTGGCAGCAAAGTAAAGCTTCAGATTTAAAGTAAAGGCTATATTTATCTGTGACTCTGTATATGTCAATAATTTCTAATTTATGAGACTTAATTACTCCTTTTAAAATATGGCAGAAAGTGCAAATGCAAAGACTATAACTCATCCTTTAATCCAAGATATTTTTTGCTAGCTGGTTTAAATCTTAAATAAAAAAGACAATTTAAGAATTTCAGTTTAATAGTATTGCACCACCACAAAAAGTTGGTTTAACTCTAAAGTTTTAGAATCATTTTGAAGAGAAAGTGATCTTCTGAAAGTGTAATTTTTTTGTGCTGAATCATCATCATGGCAGATCAAAGGAAATATAGCCTGGTACTTTGTGACCTTTGATAGCCAGCATAAACTAGAAATTAGTAATGGCTGTTAATTTGGTGAACAGGATACAGGGATACAAAGAGATGCACCCAGACACACCTATGCAACCCACAGCATATTTTATCAATCACAGGTCCATCCTTCTGAGCTACTTACGTGCTGAAAAGAAGCCCATAACAAAAAAAAATTGTGTGCTCTGGTTGTCTCTTCCTATAAAAGGAAGAAAATAAATCCTATATAGTAAAACACTGGAACAAATTTGTTTCATGGGTACTCATAGGTGCAAATTATCCAGCCAGCAGACATACTTGTATGTCCCCAGCAAAAGACAAAGCAGTTTGTTTCTGCTATAATCCACAAAAGGATTGATGAGCTCCAGTCTCTTTCAAAGCCTTTGTTAACCAAGAAGTAAAATTCTGTACTTTAAATTAAAAAGATTTAAATATTTATCAAAATATTCTAAATTATATACTTATCCAAAAGGCAGAGGACAAAGATACCCATATGAGTTCATGTCCCAAGTAATCTCAGGACCATTTTCTTAAATAGAAGCTTAAACCTTCTCTGTGTTTTATCAAAACCAGTCAGTCTTTTCTACCAACTTGTTCACAGAATTACAGTTTAGGCCCTACAGGCTGTATCTTGCAAATAAGAGTTTGAAGTCTAAATGGAAAAAGGTATATCTGAGTGAGCTGCAGTTTAGGGAACTATGGCAGATAAAAAGAAATATGTGCATTTTACAACCTGCTGCACTCTTTAACTAGCTAATTAGGTAGGCCAGTTCGTGGAAATGGAAGATTTGTTCTATTTACAGCCTCTTCTATGTGGTATTTAAACTAGACAATGTTTTTTCATCCTGTCAATTACCTGGGACAGTTCTAAAGGGAGCAATTTTAAGGCTAGAGTGTTCTTTTGTGGCAACAGAATATTTTTTAATAACATTTTAAAACTTGCTTTGATACAAAAGCTTTTATGCTTAACATCTGAAGATCTTTCACCCAGAATAGTTATACTGGAGCAGAAAAATTGTAAAACTTGCTGTCAATTTTAAAGTTTTCAATATTGTATTTTGATATTTTTGGAGATGTTGCCTAGGCTCACCCAGCCAAATCCAAGTTTATACTATATAAAATAATAATATATGATATGAAGCAGTTACTTTGCTAGACTCATTATGCTCTGCTTAAGCATTTCTGAACTTTTGTGAATAGCTAGGAATCGGGGATAAATTCACTAGGCTAAATCCAAAGAACACAGCTTGCCCAGTTTCTGTCATGAATTCCAAATGCTGAGTGTTAGGATGCAGAACATTCTTCATAAGGTCTCGCTGAAGTGAGTAATATCACATCATTATTAATGTAATGGTTGAATAAGTGCCTCTGCTCTGAAGCCCTCCCTGTAAGTTATATTTTTCAGGTTGTGCTTAATGCATATTGATAGCACCTGTTCAGTTTTCCATTAATGGGGAAAATATCAGTGTTTTCTTTTTAGTCTTGTGAAGTGTCATCCATCTCTGAGATGTGAGGAAAATTCACTTTCGCTTTTTGAGAGTATATTTTTAAATCATATCACAGACTTATTCTGTACTAAACAGTCAGAGGACAATGATGATGTCTCAGCCCTCTCTAAACTGGTCTTCCTCTCTGGGCTCCCTCTTTGAATTTGTCTGCCTTCATTCCTCCTTGCAGATCCTGCTACAACAAATTTACTTCCCCTTCAGTTTTTTTCTTGGGGTTTCTAGGTTATTTGGTTTGGTTTTTACTAAAATCAGCTGTCCTGCATTTTCCTAAAGCATATAATGAAGAGATCCTAGTATTGCTGAGGTAAAGTTGAAGTACTAAATAATCTTAAACAACATCACCTTTAAAATAAATATATGGTTACTTTTGCATGGCAAATATCAACTGCTGGTCAAGGCCAAAGACACAGTGATTGAACTGTGGTGTAAGGGGAGATATCCCAGCTTATAGGCTCTGGCATTATAGTGGCAAGGTCATAATGGGTATTTGGGTTGGTCTGGCAAAGAAAACCTTGGGGGTGCAAGGAGAACTTAGAAGTAAAGTATAGCCATAAACTTAGACAAAGGATTTTCAGGAGAGTCCTAAGTGGCAGGAGACTTCGATAAGAAACATCAATATTGTACAGGGATTGAAAATCAACTTGCATTGAGAAACACTGTGAGGAAACGACCTGTTAATTCAGTCAGTTTTCTGAGTGGAGTATATGCATACACGTAGGATGAAATTGTACAAGGGAAAACATTTATTATAGCCTGTTGGCATTCTCTAAGAAGCAAAGTGATGTGTGTAGCAAGAAGGAGCTGATGGTGATATCATCATGACTTTGAATCAGTCAATTTTCTCAGGTTTTAAGTGAATAATCAATACTGGATCAAAATATCCATAATCAATCACTTTTTTTTCTATCCAGTGAGTACTTTATGCGAAGAGCTAATGATGTGCAGCACTAAAGACTCTGAAAAGTAAATATGAATCAGTAATTAAAGCAACAACAACACGGAATTCAAAGTTTTAGAGAAATCACTTGCATGTACGTATCAGTTGATTTTGATTTTCATCTTACAGAAGTACACTATTTATATACAAATTATGAGTAACACTGGTAATTATTCTTATTTGCCATAGCTTCAAAGTGCATCACAACAAACAAATTACTACTGTTGCTAATAGAAATATGTCTTCAAATACACACAATGAAAAGTTGCAAATGAAGGTTTAAGTTGCTCTCTGGTAATTATATTAATGAATATAATCATTCACATTTTTATTCCTGTGCTAGCCACGGAGTGCCTCTACAGACTTAATTTCATTATATCTTAGTTGATCCTCAGAGAAAACAGTTCATGTTTTCTTTTAGTTAATTGAAGCTGGTAATATAATATCCATTACTTCATCCTCATGTTTATGCCAGCATACTTTGAAAATAATTGTATCAAATCCATTGTAGGACTTAACTTCTTAAGCATCTGATGCCCAATATGAAATGCCAATTCCTATGTTAGGTGTATAGACTACTTCTGCACTGTCTGAAGAGGGCTGGGAGCCCAAGGGTGGAACCTGAGAGCATTAACGCCTCCTTCAACCACTGTGTTATATTTGAAACTAATTTCTGGATCTAGAATATACCTACTGTTTTGGGGTTTCATTCCTAGAGAAGGGCATCTATACACTTTTCTTTCAAAGATGCTCTCAGTGAAGCTCCCTATTTTTGTTGAAAGCACGATTATATTGTGGGCATTTTATAGAAACACGTGCCATGGACTGTGATTCTGACCCTAAGAAAGCTGATTCTCAGCTGTTGCTCAATAAAGCACCAAATTACCAAGGTCTTCTAATGGGTGATTGAATGTTTTCCCTTTCTGCTATTGAAGAAATGCCCTTTCATGGGAAAAAAAAAATTATTTCCGGGCTAAACAGAATCTCTAGTCTTGATTCTGAGGGATGGAGTGATGAAGCTCATCTGGGAAACAGCAAACTTGGTTTCTGCTCCCAGATTTTTTTTTTCCACAACTTTGACTATTTTTACAATATATCCACTGGATAAAAAGTAAATTAACATCTTGAGTAGTATGCTATGGAGTCATTTCCATTTTGGTCCAATTAACACTGAATTGCTTTCTGCAAGGGTCTTTATCAGAAGAGACAACAATGCTTCTGTCACTCTGCATAGCTTGCTGGCTGAAGCAGTAAGGGGATAAGGAGTTTGTGGATTAAATGCGAGCCTTGATGCCATATTTTCCATGTGCTGTGTAAGTGCTCTGGTCATTTTGTAAGAAACATCAATACTATCAGCTATCACCGTGATCTCTAAAAAGAGGTGACTGGATCTTTGACATGTAGAGCTCTGCTTCTGATTGGTGCACAGTCCGTGTTCTCAGTCTGTGCTCGTTGGATTGGAACTTGAGCGGAGGATTTCCCATCCATACAGGCTGGCTCTTTAGACCTCTGGCTCAAGAGCAAAACTCTGTGCTTGCAGTCAGAGGAGTAGCTGTTTAGAGATGTCCATGATGCAGTGGCAGCCAGGTGTGGGTTTATTGGATTATAGTTCAAGAAATACTTCATTCAGTCCCACAAAGAGACTGAAATAAGATTGTATTATATATACCATATTGCAGTTCAAAAAATACTATTTGTTGGTCATATGCATGGCAAAACTAAAGCTTGGTTTCACTTTGTTATCACACTCACTTCTGGAAGCAAGCTTTTCCAGTGTGGGAGGTCTTAGTGATTTGAAACAGGCAGCAGCTTTTCTACAGTTTTTCTCTTTCTTCTTGCGCTTGCTGCCCTTTTCAAGAAACTGATCATGCTCCATATCTTGGTCTTCATAATGTTTCAGATGAAAGAGAAGCTTGTGATTGGGCATTTTTCTCCAATGATTCATCTATAAATCATGATAATGAATAAAATAATTTTGTTTAGCTAATTGCTATCCAGTTGTAAGTTGTTATTAAAATCTGGTTTCCTACCAGTAGTTACTCCTCAGAAATCATAATTTAATCAATCTGTAAATCTACTGCACCATTCATAGTGCTATTATACCTGTGACATCGTAATAGCAAGAGTGAAAATCAAATCAACAATCTACTGACAGAGTAAGAGCAGTAAATGTCAAACTAATGAATATAGAGTGGGCATATGTAAATGGCCTAGGAGAGCAGATTGTTTCTTGGCATTTCTCCTTTTAAACATTGATCAGCCTAAGTTTTGCCATGTGAAAGAAGCTTACACAGCTCATCTGCCCTGGCTGTACCTTCATCAGAAATAACTTAGGAAGGGTTTCATTAGCGATTAATAGATGTCTAGCTCGGCAAGAATGAATCAAGAACTGGGATAGCATAAAGATTCCATTCAGTGAAATGACAATCAGAAGGATGGGAACTGGAAAACTGAGGCTTTTGGGGTCTGCCCCATTCCCACCAACTACCTCCTCAGAGGGATCTGTATGAGACCTTCCACAGGGGATGCCTCTCAAAGAAGAGAGGGCTAATTGTGACCAGGTGTGCCCTGGGAAACAGTTTGGTGACCTGCCTTTGAGTGTGTAGGTCTATCTGAGCTCCTTGGCAGTTTTTGATTCAGGGTGCAGACATGCTCTGTGGTGTGCTCCAGAGCTGACCTGAGCAGAAGGCATGTTGACATGTGCCTCATCTTGCTCAGTGCCCATGCACTCTGCTCCCCTCCCCATGGACACAGCAGGGGGACCAGTGCTGGGAGAAAAATGCATTCAATTCTTGTGGTACACACCCTGAATGTACATCTGGATTCAGGCACTGGGAATAACTCTAGACTGAGAACTCAGGTATATAACCTGCTTCTTTGGTTTCCATTTGTTCTGGACAACTATGCTTACTGTCACAAACATCTTTCAGCAGCTTTTCTCTGATGTGATTTCCTATCATGGTTTCTGTTTTTGTGTTTGATCTTTTTTGAGTCTGGAGTAATTGGAACTATGAAAGGACATGGTTTGCTCAGAACTACTCAAATGGTTGCACATAAAAATTATTTCTGAGAGCAGTTTCAGAAAACTATGGCTTTTAAAAATCTCTTGTGATAAGCTGAAAAAAATAATCAAATGATCTAATGTGGCAGTTTCATTGATTGGTTCATTTTGATTCAACTGGAAATTAACTCTGCTTATTTGAGTAAATACCCAACTTAGAGGGTATTTTAGTAGAATTTTTGTGTTCTTTGTAGCAGTGCTTCTGCTGAACAAGCCAAACAACGCTTTCATGAGGAGAGTCATTGAAATTTCCCCTCTCTCACTCTTTCAGTACAGTGCTATCCAGCAAGTGTAGGTACCTTTCTTTAACATTTATTTTGATACAGTAAGCATTTTAAATGAGTCAAGCTGAAAACAATCAGACTTTCTTGTCACTGAGAATGTCCTCCATGAAGCTAAATTAAAATCATTTAAATAAATACATTCTCTATTTTCTGTAGCATTAGTTCAGAGAAAGCACATGACACTGGATTTAGTATTCACTAGACTTCTCATTTTATTGTATAAAAGTAATTACCTTTTAAATACTATCCAAATTAACATTTTAATATCCCTCTGGGCTTATATATTTTAAAAACATAATGTAAGTCAGTACCTAATGCAGAAGAACCCTGTTTCCTTTTCTACTAAATTAGTCTGCTGTATGAATCTTAATAATCTGCCATGCAAGTGGCGGAAACTGGGTTATTTTAGCAGATAAGACTTGTATTACAACCAAAGACACTCAACATTTTCAGCACAAGCTACTTAGAACTTCAAGAGCTTAATTTCCTTGTATTTCTATTTCTTGGTAAGGTATTTGTAGGAAATAGTGTCTTAAGTTAATAATTTTCACGTTTTACTATATCTCATCAAGGAAAAAGTGTATGACTTAAAATATGTAGAGTTCCAACCCTCTGGTGACTTTTGCATATTGAAAGTTACAGCCGACTGAAATAATATAGAAAATTCCCTTTTATCTATTAAAATTATGAAGAGCATTTTGCTGTTTCCAGATTATACATAGATATGTTTCATGCTTTCATGTAGTTTTTTCAACAGTGCATCTTGTGATAATAAAAATAATTTTCCTCTTTTATTATCATATTTATTTTTTGCTCATGTCTAAAGCAAATTAATCACTTTTTCCTATGCATAAAACCAGCTCATTTATGAAGAACTTTATACTAAAATCAGGAGGGTGGCTAGGAAAGGGCTTTAAATTTGTAGCGAACAGATCAACCTGGACAAAAAACGAGAGAAGGACAGGAGAGACATAATACAGGTATAATAGGCTGGTCCACCAAATGTCTGTTGATTCCAAGAACACAGATGGAGAGCAAGACAGGTTAGGATGTATAGTAAAAGATCAGGAGGTTTGCAAAACTGTAGGGAAATTAATTGTGTTTATTAAAATCAACAAATGTGGTTATAACAACCATAAGGCAAGTTTGTGAAAATGCATACTCCTCACTGTCACATCCTAGAACAGGTCTGGTGACAGAGCTAGAAAGGCATCTTCCATAGATCCAGAACTGTGAGTCTGAGCCTTGTTTCTGGCATTATTCACTCTTCTAGTCTTATAGCTGCAATCCAGGGACTTGGATTAATACAGCGTAAGGCAGGTCTGTGTGCTGCTTTAGTACTACTGGCTGCAGATACTATTTAAAGCTCAACTCATTGTCCGAGTAGGCCATCTAATCTCTTGACTTCATCAAGCTACTTTTTCTCTAATCCTCTAAATTATTGTATGTGTTATTTGCTAGTCTTGGATATGCGCTTACCTTTTAGTGACTGTTCAAGTTACTGTGTGGGTTTGTGCGTTGGTTTGAGAGAGGTGACAGACCTGACAGTTACATGAGGAAAAAAATGAGTTTCATCTTGTATGACAAATATCATTATGATGTAGTTCCCAATGTTCTTTGTGTTGTTTACATGTCTAAAAACTCCTGGATGAAAAACTCTCTATGAAAAAATCAGGCAGAACTGCAACTTTACAGATCCATGATGCCAGTAATTATTCTAAAACATTTGCATAATTTCTGCAAGATTCTGAGAATTTAATAGATGTTAAAATAAACAAATGTTCATTAGGTAATAATATACTTGTTACTTTCTTTCCTTGAGTCATTATCATTCTAAACTATGAGTGATGGGTGTGCGTATTATATATATATATACATATATCTATTTAGAATTGTAAATCCCCAACAACTAAAAGCTCTCTGATTATCCTAAAACGTGCATTTTCACTTAAGCTTAAAATAACAGCACTAAAAAAAACCCTGAGTATTCACAGAAAGATGTCATTGGTAGTGTTCTTTTGTTTGGGGTTTTCTAATCATTTAAGTTATTCATATGATGCATAATTTTTTCATTTCACTTGAAGTGAAGGTTATGACACAGTATCATGAACAAAGAGAGTCTAATTCATCTGAGTAAAACTGTTTCATTGCTTTTGTGAAATGAACATTCAACTGAGATCATACAGCTTAAAAATCAGTTTCAGAGTATGACCACTGCCCTTAACTTTAAGGTTTGTTTTATTAAGAGAAGAAACAGACCTTTTAAAAAATTCTACTGTTATATTTATGGATCTATCATCTCCCTTTCTCAGCAGGTTGAGTTACAATATTATTTGTCAGAATAATTTTGACTTTGAGTTTCTCTGAATGTATTTTCATGTAATTCAACCAGAACTGGTTCATTTGACATTGACAATAACTGCCCCATTTCCTGTTAAATACTTACAGCTAACCAAGTAAAAAGCATTGCTGTGTGATTCCATCTGGGAATAAAGCAAATTATAAGACTCATTTTATTTCAAATGCAGAGCTCACAGTGACTAGTTTTAAAAGCAAGCTACTGAAAAATGTCTTGCTGGCCTAGACCATGAAGATATGTGTAGCTAGAGGAGTTAGCTGTGGTATAGCACAAGGAACAGAAGATGGGTTAGGCTCTCTATCCTAGATTTACATAGGCTTGACATGGATTGATTTGCATTCCATATTTATCTCTTGCTGATAAGTAATGAATTGGCCTGTGTTGGTATGCCTGGCTTCTTATGTAGATAACTCCTGCAAACTTGTATATTCATTTAAGCAAAGGAAATCAAAGCTCTAATAACATGTGTAGATAGTGGATAATTTACCAGCAGCATTTTGGTTAAACTGTAAGTAGGAGACTGTTACCACAAATCAGAACCAAGACAAGTGCTCATCTTTAAAAAAGATCATACAATTATAGAACCATAGAATAGTTTGGGTTGGAAGGGACCTTCAAAAGCCATCTAGCCCAGCCTCCCTGCAATGAGCTTAGGCATCTTCAGCTATATCTGCTAGATAGCTTTTATGAATGGTATATTCTGCTGCATTGTGGATAGTCTAACCACACATAGTTTAGAAACTCTGAGGGGAAATTAATATGACAAGCTCAAAGGCATATTTAAGGAATGATCCCTTGAATCAGTTTTCCCTGGAAGAAATTGTCATTAACACGTGCCCATTTAATTTTTGTCAGCTCACAGTGGTTTATTTTAATTATAACCAAACATTGGCAGAAATAACACTTCTTAAACACATTTAAAAAAATAACAAATTCTCAGTCCAGTCTGGTTAACCAGAAAGACAAAAAGCAAAATGCTGCAGAAATTCTCCAGCCTCTCATACTTACTGATTTTTTATATATATGAATTGGCAGACCTCAAAAATTACATTAAAGCAAAGCAATCATATTTGTAAATTAATTGTGGTGTAATACCTGTGCATTCTAAGTCTGCCCCTTAACTTCTGTCAAAGCATAACTGAAGGCAGCTCTTTAAAAGGTTGGGAGAAGCAAACCATGTGTATGTTAACAAGTAAACAGACATTTGCTTAGTATGATATAATGCTTTTACAAAAATCAGTCTTTTATTGTTGCCTTTCTCAATCCCATTCCAGCTGCATAGCATCTCTTAAACACAAGCCCTGACAGCACCCACAGATCCATCATTTGCTTGAAAATCTCTTTTTGTAGGACAAGAAAATACATTCAGTGTCACTGATGATCCCCAAATATTAATACCAATGTTACAATCCACAAGCATGGTAAACATAAATGAATGCTCTTCTGCATTGTTTAATATGGTGAAAATCCATACAGTGTTTTATCTTTGAGCTTTAGTTGCATTTTTTACCCATCCCGTGTGCCAAACTCTTATTGCTGAAACTGTTTGGCTTTCTCAAGCAGAAAACTATTTTCGTTTGTATATAGCGGCACTTTTCTTGGTAACAATCAAGATGTGACTAGTTCCAATAGAAATGTATTAAATGTAATGTATTGAGATCATCGAGTATTTTTAGCACACTCCCATCAAAGGAAGATGAAGATGAAGTGTACATTTCATAAATCTGTCCAGCTCTTTAGAGACCAACTCTTCATTTTTGCTCTCCCAGTTCTGGCTTGGTTTTTTCAAGCTGCTTTGATGCACATTTGGTCATGACTCTTTTTCTCTGGAGAAAACAAAACTTCTCCTGTTTTTAAAGAAGTGGATGAATTAGATGAGCAAAGTCCTAGAGCAACTAAAAGTCCTGATCCAGATACCACAGAAATAAATGGAAACATTTCTTAAAAGGCTACTAGAACATGGTTCATGAGATAATTCTCAGGGGTCCTGAATAAAGGAGGAATCTAGGAGAAAGCAGAGGATTGTGGTGATTTTCAAGTCCATTGTACTTACCACATTTTGTCTTGCTGTGAGAACCGAGGAAGTTCACAGTCCGTTCTACACAATTTAGTGGCAGAAGCCCAAAATTACTTCAGATAATGTAGCTGGGTTTACCGAGAGCCCCACATCTGGTCTAGCTTCCAGCATCTGGTGGCAACACAAGCCTACACGTCTTACTGCTCCTGGAGACCTCCCACGTTCAAGAGAAGGAGAAAGGAGCCAGAGCAATAATGACTTCCCCTTCAGTTTCATTAACTCCTTTATAGACAAATAATTACTGCAGAAGCTTTGCACTTATACATCTTAGCTGTAATGGTATTGTAGCTGCAATGATACTGTATTTTATCCTATCTGTAATGTCATCACTCTATTAGGGCAAATTTCTCCTTCTCAAGTTTGATGAAGGGAAGAACCAGTTCTCTACAGTAACCATGCTGAAATGTTGCAGCAGAAATACCTGTGAAGTTACAAGATGGGTTTTCAGGGCAACCCAGCTCCAGTTCTGCCTGGCTATAGCATGCTGCAACGTACTTGTCTCGTTACAGCCTCCCTGATGAAATCATTAAATTATTCACACCAATAAATGTATCTGGAGTAGGCATTTTTATAGGCAAACTTGAATTCTCAATTATTTCAAATATGGTATTACAGGAAAAGGCATCTTGGCAAAAATGGATCCAAATTAAAGGCAGGCATGCAGGTAGGAACTTTTGAGAACTGGCCAGGTAGTTATATCCACATTCAATACTACATATAAATGAAAGGAAGATTTTTTTAAATGTTATGTTTGAGCTAGTTATAGGTGATTCTAAAAGCCAGAATAAAATTCTGAATTATATTTAATTTGCCTTAGGAAACATTTGGGGTTTTTTCTATTCCTATGTTGCATTAATTGGAGGAAAAACTTGGAAGAAAATAAATGGACAGAAGAAGTTGAGTTATTTCATAATTGTGGCTAAAAGTCTGTAATTCCAAACTATTTCAGTGCTGAGGATCTTGGTTGTTTTCTGCCTGATGAAGGATTATTTTGAAAAGAGAAGACTAATCTTTAAAAAAAAAAAAGGTTTTATTTTACAGCATTAATTTGATCTGTCCAGTTGAACAATTTTGTGTTTACAAGTTAAAGGTCCTTGATATGATTTTCACTTGCTGTATTTACTGCTTTGCTAGAAGAGTAATATAATATATGGAATTGTCACAAATACTTACTGTATACAAATTAAGAAATATTACATGTATTCTGTAAGGAACAGATGGGCTATCTGCATGTTCAAAATTAAATATCCAACTGGCTTCAAGTTCCCTGTGCTTGTTTGGTTCCCATGTTACTTTTTCATTATTTTTGTTATTTCTTCTCTATCAGGATAAATATTTGGGCTTTTTTAATGCCCTTAGCTTTTAGAGCCAATAGGTGCCTTGAATAGGTCCTCAATAGTACATTAGTATACAGAAGATGCACATCCTCCTTAGCTGTGCTTGCTATAAGGTACAATTATTTTACTAGACAGCAAAACCACAGCAGCTTGCTCCAGCATTCCTCAGTGAATGTCTCCATTAACTAAATACACAAGGGAAACAGTATCCAACATTGTTGGTAAGTAGCTCTCACTCAGTTTGGAAACACATAGCATTAAGTTATTTATTTCTGTGAAGCAAGTGTAATTAGTTGTTATTGTGCTGTTCAGGTATTGAGATTACATAAGTATCATCATTGTTTTTACCTACTGGGTGGGGTTGTTTTGCTTTTGCGACTAGAGTTGGGAAGTAAAAGTTCATTTCATTTGCCTAGTTTCATCTTTTCCTTGCAGCCATCCTCAGGATGGTAGATTTGACTGAAAAGCCTCTGTTGAAATAAGTGTACTACAGTGTCTTTCTTTCACTTCTCTACAGAAAGTGAAAATAAGTATACTGTAAACACAGTTTTCTGGACCTATCGAGACCACACAGTTACTGAATTCATGAAATATTGTTGGTTTTCACTGAGTAGATAGAAAACTAAAAGCAAAATATTTATTCAGTCTGGTATGTTGGTTTATGAAAGTGCATTGGTCTCTTCGGGAAATTTTCGTACATCTGTATGCATTTTTTTTGCTGAAGTAACTTGACTTTTTATGTGAAACATCACAAATGACAGAAATTATAATTTCAATCAGTAAAGCCACAAAGTTATAAATAAGCAAAATATTATCCCTTACAGTAACCGCATATTTATGTCTTTAAGAAAACACAATATCTTAGGGAATTTTTTTCTTGCAGCACAGACAAATGAATCTATGAATCTAAAGTACCCTTCAGTTTTCAGTAAGTAAAAGCCATTCTGCCCTATTGGAAATATCGCTGCACAAGGAGGAGTTTGGCAATGCAGCAAGGCAGCTGAAACGGCTGCCAAAATAGCAAGTATGGGGAATGACAGGCCTATTTGGCAAAATGTTTAGAAAGTGGGTATACAAAACAGTATTAATTCACTTCAAACTCATGCTGAACCCACTCTTTAGTGGCAGTAGCTACTTAAGAGATTAAAATCTGTAAGGAAGGATATAAATTTGTATTTCTTACACATTACAAAAATTGCTCTTCTAATACAGCTTTTCTGAGGCTATTTTTTCATTTATTTACTTGAGCCCTCATTAAAAAAAATGAAAATCCATTCCTCACCATTCCTACCTCATTATCTTTTCAAATAAGGGGTGAGTGTCCTCTGTTTACAGGATATTAATAATTCTGCACCTTAAGACTATTTTTAATGTCTCTGAATTTTCTCTTTTCTCTCTCAGTGCATCTTCCCGAGAAACATTGTTTCAAAAGACAAGAACTGGTTCCTAAGCAATCAGAGAACAGTATTGGATGATACATTGATCTTGCACATTTTCTGAGAGCATTATGCTTTGAATAGTTTTTTTCTGAAAGATAAGTAGCATGGAAAGCTAAGTTGATAGCTAAGGGAAAGCAGCAGAAACAATG
Organism: Melopsittacus undulatus; assembly: GCF_012275295.1. Lineage (NCBI taxonomy): Eukaryota > Metazoa > Chordata > Aves > Psittaciformes > Psittaculidae > Melopsittacus > Melopsittacus undulatus. Next base: position 94,063,820 of record NC_047530.1, read on the forward strand.
GCATTGCTTCAAAACACTTTCCAGTTTTGCACCTACAGCATCTTGGTCAGCGATCCCCAAACTTACCTCAGTAATGTTCTTCTAATGCTGCTGCACTGACCTCAGTATCCTGGAGTAGGGGGTGCCTGGAAATCCACTTTCCTGCCATAAAGCAGCAGGGAGGAGGAGTGTGAATGGATCCTATCTGCATTATTTATAGTATTAATTTGATAAATAATCCCCTTCTCTGTGTCTCATTGTAGTAGATTTATTTCCCACTGTTTGACATATCTTTCTGCAGGTGGTAAGCTAGTAAATCTTCAGAAGAGAGCATGAAAAAATACTGGTTTTCATAAAACTGAAGGGTGAAGCAATAGACATAGAATAATGAGATGTTATCATAAACTTACTTTTTCTACCCTGCTATTTCTGTTATTACCCAGTAAGACTCTTGCTAAACAGAGGAGTTTGGCAGGTGCCAATACTGTGTTAATCCTACAGGCTGGTAGATGGCAGAGCTGGGATAAAATGTTAGGAGTGAGGCTTCTACCACAGAGAGTTTCCTTCAAAATAGTAGTACTAAGTGAGCAAGGGGAGTGCAGTTTTCACAATGTAGTGAGACTGCAACAAACCCTTGAGTTTTATTTGTATGAGGAGGAAAAACGCAATGGGGATTGTTATATTTTGTTACAGCCTGGTTCTACTGCAGAACAACTGCTATTGTGAAATGGGAGAGTGGAAATAGGTGAGAAGTACATTTACAAAGGCACTTGTCAGCAGGAATGGCAATTAAGAAATATGGTTATATGTGATGCTTGAGAACCTCTGAGCAACAGTTACTGATTAGACTCCAGTCAATTAACTCAATAAACTGAGATGGGAGCGTGCATAGTGGGCAGGGAAAGCTGCAAAACCAGCCGAAATAAATTCTTCACGAAGCATTATCTCAAATTCTATTCCAAGGGTATTGCTTACACTGAGGAGAGTTGTTCAGCCCAAGTCTATTCATCTAAAGCCCTTACTGTAAGCTGCTTTGTGTCCTCTTTATATCAGACAAATTACACAAATGGTGTATCTGAGCAGGGTAAGACTAGAAGGATGCAAGGAGCTTCCTGGGAAAGTACAACCTGTACATTGGCTGCTATTACTTGCATGAGATACACTATGGAAAGATCATTTCAAGAAAAGGAGGTTGATCCAGCACCCCTCACCTGGGATCCATGTACATCTAGTGTTACCTTTATGGATAAATTATAGATAGGGTAAGGCTAATACCATATAATGAGTTGTGTAAGGGGAGGGGAAGCAGCTTTTAGAGCTTTGCTCTTTGGCTTTTATTTTGGCTACAGCTGACGTGTATCTTAGGTAAAATGTGCTAGTGATACTGAAAAGGTGGGCTCAGGAAAGGATCTCTGGCATAGCTGTGACTAAAATTCCTTTTAGTGAACTGCCTCACACAGTGGCCTCTCTCAAGAACCTTTACATACATTTTAGAGGTGAACAAAGAATCATGTAAAGAAAGTCTGACCAGTATCTCCCTGTGTTGATTTTTGTTGATAATTCTGGCAACAATTGAAGATCTCAGGCTGCAGGTGAAGACTGAGTGGCTGCTTGTGCCACCTGAAGAGGTGATGTAGATGCTGTCAGCAGTTGCACAGCTGCTTCCTGATTTCCTCAGCCCCTAGCAGAGACTGTGGCAGTCACCCTGAAATTACAGCCTGAGCATTTCACAGTATCACCTTGTTTTTCCCTGTGCTTAGGCAAGGGGTAGCTGTGTGACCATCCCCTGAGCTGATATAGCCAGCTACATTTCTGCAGAAACACCAACCAGAAAGGGAAAAAAAAGCCTTAATCTAAAAATGCATCATGGTGTCTCCTTCCCTCCCTGAATAAGGAGAGGTAAATTCCCACTCGAGAGCTATAGAGGAAGCAAAAAATGCTAAACAGCTTCATGAGATCCTGGAAAGCAAATACAAGTCCAATGTGTGCATGAACTAAGCACAGCTGTTTCAAAAACTTGTCAGTCTAGTAAGGCAATTGATCCCAATTTCAAAACTGTTGGCTGCTAGTATTATGGCCATGCAGAAATATGACTGAGCCTTCTAACTGGAAGTACTGCATATGAGTACTGTAGCTAATAAAAAATGCTGCACTGAGTTTCCTCAGACAAAAAATCCAGCTGGGGCAAGGCCAGTTCTGCACTACAGTTAATGGGCAATAATACTATTCTCTAGGATGGCTTTTTCCACTCTTATTTGTTAGCTAGACTGAGCTGCACAGTGCACCTAAGGACCTATTCCAGCCTTTCCTGTCGAACACTTGAACATTACACAAAATGACAGCTACTTTCATAGAAAGCCTGAGATTATCCAGTATTTCAAGTCCTTCACACTCTGTAGTTACCATGGGACTTCTCACATCTCACACTGTGATGAGATAGCTGAAACCTTCCAAACCTCTCAGAGATGGGGTATAGAGTTAGTTGTCACCGTCATCCACATCACTCTTGTGACTACTGTCTATGGATTTAGATAACTTTCTTAAAAAAAAAAATGATTGCTTGTACATCTTTTAAAAGCATACATTGCTTTTACATCTCAATAGATCTTACCAAAGGTCAAGATCCACTTCATGCTGCTATCATTTTTTAAAACACCAGGCTTTTATTAAATCCAGAGCAGTGCTGACCTGCAGAGCCCAGCTTCCCTTTAGGCAATAAGGTAGTGACAGTCTTTTCAGTGGGACTGCCCAAGCATATTTTAGAAAGGTTTGTATCTTTAGCTTCAAAATCTTGGGTATGTACCCTTGTTGCCTCTACATTTTTTGCATTTTTTCCCAAAAGTAACTATCCAATCACAAGTCTGAAATTTAGAACTGCTTCTGCATCTTGCTTCTGATACCACATATCTTTTTCTCTCTCCTTGTTCAGTTAGAACTATGCTGGCCTCCCTGTGAGCTGGGTTATTCCGGGAGGATTTTTAGTAACTTTTTTTTTTCACAACCCCATCTATGTGATTCACCCCCTTTGATTTCTCCTAGAAATCTCTGAAAAGATACATAGACTAAGAGGTCAATCTTTTCTAGGGTTTGGTATTAGCATGTACGAGGCTGCATACATGATGATGTAGACTTCTCATTCACACATTCACATTATCTGTTGGCAGCTGAGTAGTGAATTATCTAATTGAAGGAAAAAAAAACCAAACCAAACAACCTACTGCTGCAGGTAGGTATTTTCATGCAGTTTTATTTATTTATCTTTAAAAACAAAGTCCTGTTCTTAAACCTAAGCAGTTATTTCCTTGTGCTTCTTATCTAAGCCTCATTCAGTTAGCTGAAAGCTTTCTCCTCTTCTCAACCCTGTGTTACCTCTGTGTGTGGATAATGGGGCATTCTTCTAATCTCAACTTCTTCACTTTTTCTTTCAAATGCAGCTCCATCTAACAACAGCTTCCTTTTGCCACACAGCTCTGGATTTGTTCTGGCTGCATGAAGAAACTGTGTTGGTTGGGTTTTTTTCTTTTCTTTCCCAACACATCCAGAGATGAAAGGTGGCTCTTTATCTCCAAGTACTTCAAGGATTGACACACAGCCCCTAACAACTCTTGCTCTTTCTGGGTTCTCATTACCTGAAACAGATGGTGGAGGAGAGCTGGAATCCTGAAGGATGCTTTCCCTAAGGAAAGCAATTGCCTTTAGTGACAGCTGGTTAAATGTTAATTTCTGACTCATAAGACATATATTTCATTTAAAAGAACAAAAAAAATATTTGGAGGAAACACAACTTCTCACTTTCCTGCAGAATAAAAAAGGCTGAAACTTCTGGACAGAATTCTAAAATCAGCTTCAGAGTTTCACAAGTCCACTTGGAATCTTCACAGATACATTTATTTGTATATTCTCCTATATATCCTCACATAGGGGGAAAAAATAAATTACAGAAGGCCTGTGAAAATTCCTTTTATGTTAGGAACTCAAAAAATGCTACTCTGATAGCTAACAGTTAGAAACATGTCAAATATAGAAAGTATGCTTGAGTTAAGATGAGTTCTGCTCCGTATTACAGAACTTGCAGGTATTCTGGACCAGAGTCTCTTCTCATCCTACTGTGTATAGTACTTCTGGAATATCTGAAAGAAACTGGACAGTTCCAAACCAATGTGAAACTTCCTCAGACAACTTTTTGGAAGCTGGGATGTGGCCTGTCTCTTACTATTACAAAACTATGATCCTTCTCTAAAAATGAGACCAAATGTACTTCCTACTGTATGTATCCTAGTGTATAAATCCATTTAAAATGGCTTAAGTCTTTTTCAGTACACATAGCTCAGCACATCAATCCAGGTCTTGTGTATCTGCCACTTAGAAAATCAAGTGTTTGCAATGATGTCTGTATGATTTGAACAAGGAGTCTGGCCAAACTTCTCACTCCTTAGGTGAAAGTAACATTACTACATTCATTAAAGTAATTTTGGCTTTATATTTGAAAAAGTGGGGGCAGAAGTTATCCTGAAGTGTGATTTGCTGATGAGGCAATTTGATAATGAACATGTCTCTTCATCAGTGTCCTTATATCTGAAAAAGTAGATTGAGTTCTGAAACATACTTTGTTAACTTCATTCACCTGTGCTTCATCTGCAATATGGTGTGCAGTGCAAACTCAGTCCAGGAAAAGCATCTTGTTCTTACAAGTTGTTTTATTATTCTTTGAGGTTGCTGCAGTAATCTATTACATAACCAGTGCATTTTATATTAATACATTACTAGTAATATATTAATATAATTAATGCACTTATTCTTATTAAATTTAAAATATAAATATTGTTATAATATTTGACCCTGGTCCACTGAGGGAAGAGCTTTGTTACCAAAGTCAGGAGAAGTAGAATCAAATACTTCAATGAGCTGCAGTGGTGGGGAAAACAACTTGAATTAGAAAGAGTAAATTATTTTGATTCTTACACAAGGCAAGGCTTTGAACAATCTTAAACCAAAGTGATGACCAAAATCAGTAAATAAGCACAGATTTCTCCTACCATCATAGTTTTAAATTTATTTTTTCCTTGCTGACTTCAGAAAGGAAAGAAATCCCAAGAAGCTAGAAGAGCTTTCAAATAGACAGTAAATTAACTACTGAAGTGGAACAATAACTAGCCGTATATCAACACAAATGACCTGAGCACGGATAGAGTCTCCATCTAGATTAGAGAAGAGCTCAACTGATAAAGCCAAGAGAATTAAATAAAGAAAAGATGAGCAAAGACCAGTCAGCTCCTGAAATAAACTGTAATCAGGCACATTTGTTATGTTATGTTAGTAATATAGGACAGATCTTTATGTGATATAATTGGCATAGCAACACTGCACCTAATTGTGCTGCATGACTGCATGCAGAAGTAGATGTTGGTCCATGTGACTTTACTCATACTCTTATATTCACATTGGAAGTGTAACATACTTTCAGTGCCATAGTTGCTGGGCAAAGGCAACATTAAATTTCACAAAGTACTTTATTTTCAGACAATCCAGTAAATTAACATTTAATGGACATATGTTCTTTAATAATGAAGAGTGTTTCTAAGCATAATTCTTTGATCAAGCTTCTTATGAAATGGTTTATTTTTATAATAACAAAGTGGAAAGCAATGAATTATACTGAACTTTTCACCATTCTCAGGTCTTTATTACAACAAAAAAATCTCTAGGATACAAAATGCATCCAACATTCAGACCTTCTAAATTTGTTTGTTGTTAATGGCCAAACAAGTGGGTTAGACAAACTTTGGTCTTTCCTCACTAGCAACTCAAACATCTTGCACCCTCCCCCTTTCTGGTATTCCTCTTACACCCAAATTCTTGTTTCTCCAGGCTCACTAGGACTGGCAGGCTGTACAAGAACTAACCTTGCTACCTTCCAGTTTCTTGATGACTGCCTTAAAAGTGCTCAACAAACCTGGTTCTTCCCATAACTCTTCTTTCAAATCTGTGGGGAAAAGCTAATGTGATAAAACAATAAATTATCATAGTAAAGGATGAATGACCTTACAGAACAAATTCTGGCTTTTCTGCAAGCTTCAGAGCCTCATGCATCCCTGCAGCTGATAGCTTCCGGTTGATATTCCTGTATCTGCATTGCAGGAGGTTGCGATAAGTTGTCCTCAGGTCACGATTGAAGAAAGCATATATAAAAGGGTTAATGAGAGAGTTTGCATAACCCAACCATAGAAATGTTCTCTCAACCCACAGTGGGATACAGCTGCATGTTGTACCACAGATGAAGGGCCTGGCGGTTGAGAGGAGGAAGAAGGGCAGCCAGCAGACAGTGAAAGCCCCAACAATAATTCCAAGTGTAGTGGCAGCTTTCTGTTCTCTTTTAAAGATGGAAATGTTTTTCTTGTCATGCTTTAGGAGTCGTGAAAAATTAGCACATTCTTCAGATTCCTTGTGCAGTTTTACAACTCCATTCATAGAAATCCCTTCTATTTTTTCTGGACGGGGAAAACCAGCAAACTTGTGTTTAGCAGCACTCCTCTTGGCAGCTTTGTAAATCTGATAGTACATGAAAAGCATCACTGACATTGGAATATAAAATGCAACTGCTGTGGAGTAAATGGTGTAGCCAAAGTCTTGACTGATCAAACAAACCTTTTCATCATTTACATTTTGGGCCCAACCGAAGAGCGGTGGTATAGTGATAGAGGCCGATAAGAGCCATACACACAGGATCATTTTTGCCATACATTTCCCATTCTGCCTTACGGGATATGTAAGAGGTCTTGTTATTCCCAGGTACCTAGAATGATAATGTAGAGTTACTATATAGTGCAGTGCTTAACTAATAAGTTATTTCATGTAGACTGCCCTAAAATAAAACATCTTTGGCTGAGGTTTCTATTTTACATTTTTCAATCCTATCTTTGCATGTATTTCAAACTAGTAAAATCATATGGTTTTCATATTAAGATTTATAATGCTATTCTGCATAGTGATATCCTGCATATAAGGTCTTTTATTCTCGGAGGAAATCTCCCACAGGCCATAACACACTGTGATTTTAATGAATTTTTACAATCTTCATGCAGATAACTCATTTTTTTTTATTTTAAAGAAATTCTGAAACCTGAATTTTATTTGGCTAACATATGAAATCTTGGGGGTATAGACGAATGCTTCTTCCACAAAGCCTACCACTTTTTGTATTGAATACATGGTTAAATTAAAACAAGCATGCATTCATCTTAATTTTTCTTACCTATCCTACAGTTTTGAAGATCCCTGCCACTAAACTGAGATGCTTAGTTGTCTTTCTTATCTTTATGTTTCAGATGGGAACATCAAACTGCAAACTTGTGAAAAGAGTATATTATTTCAACACTACAATAATTCTTTTTATCATATTATTAGAAAGGAATTATTCAGTGTTCAAACTTTTACAGAAAAAATAATAATCTACTACACTGTCAGTTCAAGAAGTACTTGGACATGGGGAAAATATATAGTTTTCCCAGGACCTAACTTTTGAGTGGTAAATTGTAAAAAGGCAAGAAATATGTTTAAAAGGTGTCAAGTTTTAATAGGGGGAAAAAAAAAAGCTCACAACTTCTACTGTTCCCAAGCTGTGATAGCTTAAACTATGTGGGTTTTCTAATAAAAAAGTGCTATGGCCCTATACAGCTGGACAGCAGTATCTTAAGTTTGTGCCTACTCTCAACTACAGAAAATGTCTTTAATGCTTCTCTAGCTGTGGGAGGTTTCTCTTAGATGGAATTAGAGATGCTTTTTTTCTTACACCTAACATTTTTATGTTTAAATTTGGTTTCTACTTGGCTGGAAATTACATACGAGTAAGTGTTAACCTCAAATTGTTCTTTCTTTCCTCTCCCCAAAAGAAAGAGTTTTGAGAAAAATCAGTGCAATTCCCCTTGTTATTTGTAAAAGAAATGGTTTCAAATTATGTTTCAGGACAGAAGAGCTACCAGGGTTTAGTTACACAGTGAATGATTAGGGGGGTTATGAACATGAAATATAGTAATGTGATTAAAATATTTTTTGACCATTTTTTCCCTATTCACCTAGCAAATCAAATATAAGTATTTGCCTGGCTCTGCAGAATGCTGCATTGTTGATTTTACTGCAATGCAGTAAATTATGATCAGTGCTGCTGCTTTATACAAACCTCCAGGTATACTACAGTTCTGGGAGTAGGAAGAAGCATCATTTCATGATCTGTTTTGATGGGTAACAGCAATCCCTCCAAAAACATCATTGATTTTATATTAGTGATAGGGGAAGGGTTACACAAAGGACGGAACTGGTTTATTATAGAATCATAGAATAGTTAGGGTTGGAAAGGACCGTAAGATCTAATTCCAACCCCCCTGCCATAGGCAGGGACACCTCACATTAAACCATGGTCACCCAAGGCTCTGTCCAGCCTGACCTTGAACACCACCAGGGATGGAGCATTCATCCACAGCTCCCTTGGGAAACGCATTCCAGTGCCTCACCAACCAGTAAAGAACATCTTCCTTATAGACAGAGTGCCTTACTCTCAACAGCATGCACAAGCACATTACAGCAGGCCAGAATTTTGCCAGTGAAGCGGTGCCTAGTGGGGCTATAAGCTAAAAACAAGTATTAAAGTCATCTTACTTTAGAGCAATGCAATATATGGACCACTCTATTATAAAAGGCTGCTTCTTGTGCCCCTCACTATCAGCATTACAATATAGTCACTGGAACAGCTCCGCAGGCTGTGGGCACTCTGTAGGGTCCACAGAAATTTCTGGTTTACAGCATCACAGCTGAAACCATTTGTGCTCCTGAGCTGAGTTTTCCAAGGCATCCCAGTATGTAGAAGAGCAGTTTCAGAGTCTGACTACCTAAGGGCTACATTGTACTGCTTTAAGTAATCTAACTATAGCAAGGGTAAGTTATTAGCTGCAGTCCTTCTGGGACAAGATTTGCGTGCATTTTTCTGAGAATACCACAATTTAGCTACAAAACAATCGAACATCCTTTGTGCAGGAAGATTACTTGTAACTTACAATGTGTTATTTTCAAACAAATCTTTAAAAAGTTGCCAGCCTTCCTGAAGTGTGTATTTTTCTAGCAATTACCTAATTAGTCATTAAAAATAACAGGAGTTAAGCTTTATTGTGTAGCTAAAAAAGTTAAACTGGATTTCTGTAAAAATCGGATCTGTGCACACTCTGAATATCTGTTGATGCATTCTAATGCACCAGAATGTAACAAAAAATTCCTGAAATCAGAAGTATAAAAGTATACTGAAAAGAATTGAAATTCATTAGTTTTGCCTTGGCACCACTTTTCTGGAAGCTATCTGAGCTTCAAAAAATGCTATTTGAAATTAAAATACATTAATTAACATAAAAATATACCAGCATCCTTTTTGCCTTAGCCATTTTGTTAAATGTAGTATGATAGAGCAAGGAAGTCAGTAGGCATAAATGAAGGAGCGTTATATTTTTATCTCTACATATGAAACCCATTACCCTTGAAAACTTACTTGCAACTTCACAATAATGTAAATCACTACTGTTGTCTAATACACTAGAGTGTCCAAGATTTAATAGATTAATGAACTTCAAAAATATTATGTCAAATTCATCGCAAAATATATGCTTTGTATTGCTTAATCTGTAATTACTGCCTTCTGAAAAAAATACTAAAAGTAAATCTATCTCAGCTTCAGATACCATTCAAAAATATTTAATACCTTAAGACCTTACTGCTGCGAACAAATGAGGTGAAATTCGCTAAAAAGTCTTCCTGATGAATGTCAGCTACCCTCCGCGAGAAAGAAGTGTCTCAGACTTGTTATTCCGAGATTTGTCTCTTTTATATGCCACAGATGTTCATTTTGATCTGGTGGGAAAGAAACTGTGCCTCAGTTCTCACTTGCAAAAGAAGGGCAATGCTATTTCCTATTCCTCCTCCTCTGAGTTTCTTGACTATATGGTTCTGCTAGACAAGGCAGCTACCCATATTACACCCACTACAGCAAGGACCACATCTAGATTACTCTCTGAAAGCACAGTATTGCAGATGCATAGCCCTAATTTTCTTTTAAACTGGTAATGGTATTCCTCATTCAGCATTGCCTGATGGTGTAGGCTGAACACCAAAGTGCAGGATCCTACAGCATGTCAGGCAACACTATGGGAAGCACAACACATACTCCAGTCATGGTCCTGCTGCCATTCCAAGACAAAAGGCTGCGGGGTGACTGGAGAAAAATGAGAAGGGAGAACCTGGCACAGGTATCTAGTGGTAGTACAGCAACAAAAAGATGATGGGAAAATTTTTGTACTACATCACTGAAATCTGGAAAACAGCCTCTTACTCAAAGAGCTCAAAACAAGAGCAGACAACACAAATCAAAAAAAGGCAGCAAATGGCAAGGGATAGAGCAGATTTCTTTTTAAACATATGTTTAAACACACAAGTATACCCCCATTCTAGGTTGGTTTCTTATGATTTCTTCAGTGTCTGCTGGAGGATCAGAAACTGCTCTTTTGCCTCAATCCCATTCAGGCGTGAGGTACACAAAGGATGTTCAGCTCTAGGAAGGAAAAATTATCCCTTGCTACCATCTTTCTAGAGCTCTCTTCACATGTAGGTGGTAGGTTAAGAGCTCCCTCCTCGGTAGGGTGCTATCATCAGCTATCGCACACAATTGCCATTTGCCACATTCACCCAGTGAACACCAGCAATGGAAAAGATAAAAGAACAAGTCCTTTCTCTCCTTTTGCTTGATAAAAATCTGGCTCTCCTGTGATCCAGTATTCTTTCCCAGTACCTCTAAATTCTCATCATTTAATGACAAGCCATTGTATAAGCAATTTAATATAAACCCATTATAACTGTATAGGACTGCTCCTGAGATCATTCAGTTTGTAGGTTTTTTCATTCTGACTTTTTTTATACTGATGCTTTACCTTTAGAGCGACCATACAGAAAAGTTTTTATCCAAAAGGGCTAAAAAAAGTCTCCATTGTCACTTGAACTGTAGATCACAGAGGCATTTCTTAATACAGTGTGCTTAATACACTAAATGTTACAAGCAAGTGTTAAGATGTAATGTATATGGAAAGCAGAATGATGTATGGCAGAATGAACCAGCGTCCACTGACCCTGGTGTCTGTTTCTGGCACATTTTATCTCTTTGTGACTCTTTGTATTCTCTCATCCTATTTATGTTTGTCTTAACTATCTGCTTGTTATGATAGCTGTTTCTACTTGCACAGTGATTATCAAAGTAGAAACTGGACCACCACTGTGTCCCACTAGATATTACTGTATTTAAAGAATATGAAAGGTTCAATATTGTTTCTTTTCTTTCAAATGTATTAACTTGATTCTCTAAGCTAGGAAATTGTCATGAGTAGTTTATTTTGTCTGCACTAGAGTGAAGAGTGTTTATATAGCCATTTATTTATCGTCTACTAGAACTTTTCAGGAATATTTTCCATGTTGCTGAATTGATTAGTAATTCTGCAGATATAGAAGAAGATACCAAAGAGGGAAAACAAATCAGCACTGGCAGGCATGGTTGCATTTCAGGCTAGCTAGGCATGACTTTTCTTTGTGTGCGTGCCATGAACCTGATATTTTTTCAGCAGTAGAATAGTTTGTTTCCTTTTCTTCGTGTTTTGTTTTTTTTTTCCCTGAAGAAGCTAAACATAGCTGCAATATTTAAGCTGTAAAAATGGTGAATTGTTCATAACTACATTGGAAACTTTGGTATAGGTCTAGTCCTTGCACCTTTTGAAATATCCAGGAAGTTAACTGGGACTTAACAGCAGCAACTTCAACAATAGAAAGAAAATAGCAATAGGATGGTCCAATTTGGGATCCTGTGTCCAAAATCTTTCTTTATAATCTCTGTTATATGGCTGAAAGATAAAGAAGTGAAAGGACTTGCAGCTCACTGTGGTCAAAGTCTCAAAGTAATAGAAAACCTAACAGCTAAAAGCATTAAAACTCTTTTGAGGCCTCTTGTCCCACCCAATAACAAATCGAATGCACCATGACATGAGCATTACTCGTGCCACTTTTGAAGCACACACATGTAATTCTTTTGTCTCTGGTCTCCATGTACTTAATAGGCAGATAGAATTCTGTTCTAATTAGCCCGCATTAGTTTCTCAGAATTCACTGACCTGATTTAGCAATTATTTCAGAATCAGATTAGTATCTTTCACTCTCTACTTTTATGAAACAGATTATGGAACAGAACCAGAAACACTGTACTGGAAATTATACAGATGTGTATTATAGCTATTTCTACCAGGAACCTCGATATACTGTTGTTACCACTTACCATCTGTCTAGAAGTTGCGCTTAACCTCAGGTTCTTTCAGTTCTTCCTATTTTTGTATTTAAAAATAGTCATAAAGCTGTTTTACTTCAAAGATACAAAAATGTTTGCTTATTTGCTTTCATGTTCTTTTTTCTAATAGAGCAGCTTTCTGGATTCAATACATATCTCCTTGTATTAGTTTCTTTGCCAACGCACATATATAGAATCCCGTCTAATGATTCACCTGCAATAATAAATCACTCTGAAGAACAAGTAAGATATTCCTTCTGTGGCTATGATTTTCTCATAACCTTTCAGATTTTTTCTGTTTAACTCTGTGCAACATTAAGAGACACTCCACAAGAATATGAGCATGATGCCATTCCTAAAAGCTATCCAGCATTCGGAAATATGATCCCTAGTATAGTGATTGACTCGGGCTGATTTTATTTCTTATATTCTGATACATTAAACAATAGATTCAATGTAAATGTAACAAGTTGAAACAGTGATTACATCTGTTATTTGTTACAACTAAGTGAAACCACCTAACAGAAATTTAGAGAACAGAATTTTTCTCTTCTTTACAAAGATACTGTGTTTACACTAAGCAAAAGATGCCCTGTCCCACAGACATGCTTTTAAATAGAATAAGGTATACAAGCTGATCAGAGAAATACTATTTCCATTATATATGTAAGCAATTGACATGGAAGTAAAGGGATAGAAACATTAACAAAAAAAAAAAACCCCAACAAAACAAAGACTTAAGTACTGAGACATGAGCATTAGAGCTTACAACTGCGGTGCTGTAATGTGAAAAGTAATCTTGTTAATCATTGCATGACAGTACTGACACTTGGCTTTCTACAATACAGACTGGCCTCATAATTACATTGTGATAACTGACAGTTTATCATCTGGGAAGAGGAGGATATTTCAGAGGCAGTAAAATACTTTTTCTCCTTCCCAGAAGTGAACAAAGTTACTGATTTCATTGCATATATGATATATTTCAGAATATGAATTAGGTCACTTAAAAACCTAACTGTTACATATTGTGCAATGTTTGATGAGAAAGCAAAGCTGACAAAATCAAACCCTTATTCAGTGGAGAAAAAATACTTTGTTCAACTAGGTTTGTGCTCCATCTAGTTGAATGTTGCACCTTTTCTAGGTGGTGAATCAGTGCAAAGCTTATAAAAAGTCCTATCACAGTGGCTGGCTTCCACATCTTAACTGCATTTGCTAGAAATGGTTAAAGCTCTAGTTCATCCTTCTCAGTTGATGGTGAATGCAGTATCATGGAAGATCTTAAATGTGTGGTTTGGTATCTATTGTTTTATATGCTTATGGTTCACATTTCATTCAATTTCAAAATTATTCTTATTATTGAAACAGCCATAATTTAATTTTAGTATCTGGAAGAATTAGAATAAAATATTTGTTTTGCTTTCAGTAAGGTTAACACTTTCCATTATCCCCCTTCTTGCTCTCAATTAAACATATATCCTTAAATTCTTTTTACAAGTGGAAGACATTCATTCCCACTGTTCTAGTGGGTACATACTGAATACAGTACTATACTTTTGTTGCATGTAGTAGAAGTTCTGACTTGATTTTTCTTTTTCTCAAAAATCATTGTAGGGGTTTATTTTTGATAGAGCTCAAGAAGTGTAGGCTTTCCTGGCAGTGGGGGAGGATTGAGTCAATCAAAATTAAATATCTGTTCATCTACAAGAATGAAGTTTGCATAGTAGAATTTTATGTTCTCCTCCCTTACGTTTCTTTTGGTTTCTCTGTACTTTTTCCTCTCAGATTGCATAACTTCACAACTTCATATTTTTTCTAATGTATTTTAGCTCATTTTCATTCTTTTAGTTCACTCATTCTATTTTTATTTCACTTTCTTGTCCTGTCTTATATCTGTTTCTCTCTTAGCTCTGTATTTTCCCTCTTCATTTTTGCTTACTCATCTAAGACATCCATCCCATAGATGGGGGGATATATTCTACTTTCATTCTAAGAAATACATAACAAATATATTACCAGAGATGTGCAATGCCTTTCCACTCGACTTTCATTATCTTAGTTGTAATTTCTGAAACCATATTTCTCTTTCCTTTCAGACCTTAGGAAATTAATTTACCTGTCCTCACACTTTGCCTTTTATTTTTCCATTGCATGACTGCTGAAGTATTTGTCACCAGTCACTGCCTTGTTCTTAGCTTTCTGACAAAACTGTTCAGTAGCCTTTGGTTTTCCACGACAAATAATTGTAGTGGTTGGAACTGTAGTGCTTGGAAGAAAAGGTCCTAATGTGTTATTGTTGATGTGTGTCTTGAAACACTGCCTCAATGTTAGCCAATATTCTGCAATTACCCAAATAAATACTTTGTGTAAAGCTCTGATTAACTGTCTTTGAAGAAAACAGTGCCTGTATATTTCCCATCTTCTATCTTCACCATAAATGATTTAAAGGTACGCAACATTAGAAAGGAAATAGATTTCAGTCCATTGCATCATTCACCAGCTTCCTAGAATATAGATGCATCTGAAAATTGAAAAGGTTTGTTCGTGAAGTACTTAGAATTAAATTGGACACTGTAATGGAAAACTTTCTATTTTAAAAATCTTTCAAAATGTCTGAACTCCATCTTTGTGGATTTCTTCATCTCTGGTTTCCTGTGTATAAGTGTGGTTTGTTTACTGAGTGCAATAGAATTAATTATATACCGAGCTCAGAAGTGCTTCTCATCCCACTTCTTGATAGATAATCTGTATCACTTCAAAAGCCTTCTAAATCTCAGCAAGTCACACAGAGGAAGAATCCATTTTCTTTACATTGTTCAACAATGTGCAAGGTCAAGGGAAAATGAAAAACAATTTCATGCTTTCTAAAATAAAAGGTATTACTGTGTCAGGGGATGCACTACCCACTTCTGACCCTTCACAGCCCCTTCCCTAGATTATTTGCAAGCTCCCTTTATCTAACATTGATATAACGGGGGGGGGGAAGGGGAGGGAGGAATGAGAAGAGAGCCAAAAGGTTTTTCATAAATTCTTCTTCCTTTTCAAAAGCAAAAACTATATTAATCAAAATATAAGATGAAGTACAATTCGCAATATATATTACTACATTTCAGGAATATTCCCTAGAGAAGGTCTTCTTGTGTTTTTTTTTAAGCAAGATGTAAATTTTTCTCTGAAAAATTCTTCATGGAATTCATCATAGTATACACAAAAACTACTTCATGAGTGCAGGCCAGACCCTCGTAAACTATTACAGCTTCATACCCTTTGGCGTAACTTACACTTGTATACCGTATAGCTGTCAAGCAATTTCATCAGTCAAGGAGAAAAAGGAGAAGCAAAAAATGGTTTCTCATTGCTATATTCAATATAGTGATTTTTATCAGAAAACGCAATTTTGTTTAAAATTCACATTTCAGTTTATTCCATATTGAGCATCTTTTTGTTATTCCAAAATACTTTAGACTCATAGAAACAAATTTGCATCATGTCAGCTGTTGTACCCATCTGAACATCTAGTTACATGTCACATGTAATTAGATACTCAGGTGTCTATCTCATGTGACTATTTTTTCATCTTTATGTGTATGATGCAGTATCTCATTTTGTTGTTACTACAAGATGCCTGGACCCTTTTTGAGGGGACAAAGAAGATAGTTTAAGCTTCTGATACTATTTGAGAAGACTAAGATAGGAAAACCTGTATTTTAGGAGAGAAATAAAGAGAAAACACAGTCTCATTTATTTCTGTCTAGTTGTGATGCAATGTCCATTTGAGATTGGGTGTGTAGCAAAAAAGTTAATGCTGGTAAGGCACTGGTGGAAAATGCTATACCTCTATCCTTTCTTCTTTTTAATAACAAAACTGTGGAGGAATGCTTTAGCACAGGAAGTCATTTTTATGGTTACCTTAGTTCCTGAAGCGTTAATCTCATGTTTCATCCTTACTCACAAATGTTTCTACCTCCTGCACAATAAACCTCACAGTCCTTCTGGCAATTACAGTCTGTCAGAAGACAGGTATTAACTACAGTCTTCTGCTGAATGCTTACATTTTAAAGGATATAAAGCTTTAGATGATTCATTTGCTTATTGGCCTGAGCCACCTATACAACTGAAGATAAGTCCCTGAAATTTATTTGATCCTATGGGTTACCAATACAGAAAAATATGGGAGTAGAATGTCATAAGGATAACCCAAATGCCCAGCTGATAGGCAGAAGCACTCCAGAGCTGATATTTGCTGAAAGGAATAGCTTTGCATTTCCTGTGGGGAAGAGTAACTTAAAGCAAGGATATGGTTTCTTGAAGCAGCAGCTGAGATGAAATTCCTACTCTGTTAGTTCCTGAACAACAAACAATAGAGGAATGCAGAAGAATACATTTTGCAGGTTAAGAATTGGAAAATTCATGGTTTTTTTTTTCTCTTTTGGTTTCTCCCATCTTACCCCTCTTGTCCCTCATTCCAGAGGTATCGTGAAGGCCGACGCAGATCTCAGGGTTGTGTCAGTCTGTAGCACTTCTACCACATCCCTCCTCCAGCTCTTTACTCCCCTCAGAAGGGGGTTTAGTTCTCAAACTTACAACTTAATTGCAGATCTCAGATCTCTTGCCCTCCCATGTTCTGACTGGTGTTCTCCTATGGCAAAGACAAGTGTTTGTGATTCCAGGCCAGCCTTCTGACTTCAGCCAGGCCAAAGTAGACATGCCAGGAGACAACCACCAGACGTACCTCAGTCTTGGGACCATCCTGTGCTGTGCAAGCATTCAAATAGGCTGTAATAAAAGTTGCAGCATGTTTTCTCTCAGTTCTGTACTCTGCCAGACACCAGCACAAACATCACTTAGGTGACCAATGAAGCAGGCTGGTAACCCACAGGATCTGTGCCCGTATTTTGGCCAATGTCAGTCTGCAACCTTCTCCCACGTGTGTGGAGGCACATATGTACACACAAGATGACTCTTTGTAATTGGCAGCAAGGTGGATCCCAAGATGTATATCCTACAAAGAAGCTGAAGCAATGAGCAGGTTGTAGGAGGACCTTCAGAGAGGGCACTTGAAACGCTGGCAGACACCCAGCAGACACCCGTGGGAAGATGTCTGCATGGATGCAGCTGAGGCAGCCTGGAGAGTTTCTCAGAATAACTGGTGGAGACTCATGCTGGGGATGGGACACCAGGCTTTTAGATGGTTCTCAGGAGGAGGAGGTTGACAAAGCAGTACAGGGATGTCTAGTTCAACAACACAAAAATGCAGAACTCCCAAGTGCTCGCACCCAGCTGAGCACTCTGGCTGTTCCCTGGTTCCATCCTGGCATAAGACCCAGGCCTCCTGTGACCCTTGCTTTTGCAGAAGAAACCCTAAACACACTAGGAGCTGCAGAGAGCTCTGCAGCTCCCTCTGTGATCAGGGAACCTGGATATCTGTGTTTGCCGTGAGCATACCAGGCTGTCATTTTAGATACAGCTTAAGTGGCCTGCCCAGAAGCACAAAATAACCTTATAGACCCTGACCACTGGGTCATCACAAGCCAAGGCTGGTGCTTCAGTTGCATAATGAGGCTTCTTTTTTTGTGCTGCTTAAGCTATGCTAACAGATAACTTCAGCTAAAATGTGTGGGGGCTTGATTTCAGAGCTATGAAAAACTGCCTTTTTTAAAATGAAAACTCCAATAATGTAGAAATGGCTAAGGTGATTTTCTCCAACTTTACTACATGAGTCACGCTTGGATTGACACTAAACATCAGCCTAAAAGGAATTATTTTGAAAGTTATAATGGTGTTTCGAAATGAAAGCCTCCTACAACTTTAACTAGAAAATTATGACTGATGTCTTTAGTACAATTAAATGAAGCATTTCAGAAACTTCCACAGTATAAGTGATGAATGAAATGAAAACGCACAGCTCATTGAACTGATAATACCTCTATATTAGAACAAAGTATCTTCAGGGAGTAGCTATTTAAATGTGGTGATATTTATGTCCCCTCACTTCCTTCCTTGAATACAAACAATTTAGGCACAATATCTCCAGAAAAAACACCTAAGGAACAAGCCCCTCTAGAATGCTTCTTCCCTCCTCCCCCTTCTTTCACTTCCTTTCTCTGAAGAGACAGGAAAAATACTGTGGAAGGACCTGGTCCAAACTCTTCTCTATTTTTCCATGACAGCAATTCTGCAAGAGCCTTAAGGGACACCTATATCATCATTATGGCTGAATCTCAATACAGAACTAATCTACCTGGATATTTTTGGCTTTGTCCATAACCGTACTGGCCTGAAGGCAGATCTGAATTTGTCAAAAATCACACAAACATTTTGCTATGTTCTGCTTCATTGGGTATGAAAAACCATAAATATTGACCTCAAGTTATACTTCTTTTTTGCCAGGCTTAGCAGAAAAAAAAAAACCAAAACCACCACAGTATATCAATAAACTGTGCTTGATATACAGCAAAATCAAAGTCTAAAGCAGGTTTATTAGAAGTCTTACTTCTAAAACATTGGGATGTACAAAGCATCTTGTACCGAGTCAGCATAGAGTCTGGGTTTTCCCTATATTACCTGCAGATAAGTCAGCTAGAGGTACCTATTGTTCCTAGAAAATGATCACTGTGGGGTTTACTTTGACTTCATTCCTGAAAAATGTTTTTAAAACATTGTCGTTGTAGTTCAGAATAAAATACCACTTTCATTAGCGTGATCCTTCCACAAAGGAACTCTCAATGCAAATAGGCATGAAAACAAGAAAAAAAAACACAAACAGAATAAAAGTGAGAAATGACAACTTAGGGTTGTAACTGAGGTACTAAAACAGCCAAAGCATGTAAGTCATTCTGTTTCATAAAGAAGTCTGAGATGAAAAGGGACCCTGTATCTCCTCAAACACCAATGTATTCTGACTAACTTAGATCAGTGATGTTTCACTTGAGAATAGCAGCAAACAAATAATTTTGGTAAGGCTAAGTCAATTGGAAAAAAACCCCAAACAACCAAACAACAAGCAACCAAACTGTCTAAAACATGACCAAGGGAGTTTGTGATAAATTTCCAGAGTACAAGTAACTAAGTATAACCCTAGTCAAAGCATGACAAGAATAAGCTATCTCTGCTCAAAGTCACATACTGACAGGTATGTAGCAGTGCTGTGTTTCAGGAAAGTTTTCAAATTGGCCTTCATTCTGAAATTTATGAAGAAAAAATCTGAAGATTGTTTTTTCTCATGCATTGAGTGGTTAGAAACACAAAGGTACACTGAACCCTGCTTTTCACATACAAGCAAATGAACTGAACCAGCTTGTTCCGAAGTACCGAAAGATGACATCACCACAATATAAGTCTGTGTTACTTTAAAAAAAATAAAATCTAGCAAAATCATCTCAATTTCATAAAATATTATAATAACAGAACATCCCACTCTGACCCCCTGGAATACCGGTAGTTTTTTAAAATTGCAGACTCTGGAGTGGCATGTTGTCTATGGAAGTTAAAGCTTATCTTGCTTCCTAATATGAATAGGTCCTATCATAGGAAGAAATCACAACCTGGTTTAGAAGGAGAGGCAGTGGATTGGAGAGAGCACAGCATGAGGGGAAGTGATCAAGGAAGGAAGCTGGGAAGTTAGATCAGACCACGTATCTGCAATCCACCAACCTTTTAGAAAAATGTTATTCACAGCCCTCACCAACAAAGACTTCTACAACAGGGATGCATCAAAAGCTATTAAGGTGATTCCTTCCTTGTAACTTATAAAAACAGCTATTTGTTTGCTTTATCTTGATATTTTAGCAGTATATTGTTTATCATGTCTCATCGTCCTTCATGTCAGTGACTGTCAGGTCTACTGTAGCCACCACATATTTCCTCAGTACTCATTTTAACAAGCATACTTATACTCCAGGTTCCAAGTTATCCTTTCCCATGTAATCCTCCTGCCTGCTGTCATTTTCTAAGGAAAATGTCTTATTCAGTGATATTCTGGAACTTAATTTCAATAAATAAATTGGTCAGATCAAGCTCTCCTCTATAAACTCGAAATAGAAAATTGGTAGGAATTTAATATTATCTTACAAATATTTCTTCCCCTTACAGTCCCTCAGAACACTTAAATACAGCCCAAGGTGTGCTTTAACTGAAGGAGAAGGTTGAAGGGGAGAAATGCCCACTTCAGGATGAAAAATAACTGCAGCAAACCCCAAATTGCAGTGGGTAAAACCTGTATGCTCAGCCATTCACAACCACAGTATATAATAGTTCATTTGTCATAATATTTATTGATTTTCACCAGCAGGTTTGGGAATGAAGAAGTAATGGGCAAATGGTCACTACTTCTTTCTAGATAGCCAGTCCTGTAGTTTAATGAACTTTGAACCTCCTGGGTTTAAGCAGACCTGCCAGGCTGCAGTTCTGTGTAACTGGAGTTTTCCAGCTCACTGCTTCAGTAAGATTTAATCCACATCCAGAAGTCCATACACCCCATTTCAGATATCACCAGGACTACTTTTGCAAAGCCAGCTTCAAGTAAGCTTAGAGATCCCTAGACCAGGAAACCTGAAAAAAAGATTAGCCAGGATAATGTGTCCTCTTTGTCTTGTTGAGTGAGGGCCTGCCCGCAATAAGTTTCCACTACAATATATTCTTTTCCTTCAGCAACATCTTTCATAATATTCCTCCTTTACAAAATTGTGCAAAATCTGCAACAATAAAGCTTTTTTAAATATAGAACAAATTTCAACACAACACAAACTGCTACCACCAACTTCACAGATGCAAAAACATAGTACATCCAATCTACAGAAACAATCTTCTGCTTTTCTCCTGCCAGGAAAGGAGTCTCTGGCCCACTTTCACTGGGCTTTCTGTACAGAATGACAAAATTTGAGGCCAGATTCAACTACTGGTTATCCACAAATGGACATTTGTCCAGCTCAGTGTGTGTGGGCAGGGGAATTTTTTTACAATGCCTTTTCATGTTCCCCAGAAATTAAGAGTTACACCTTTGTGCTAAAACAGAAATACATACAGCTGATGATAGACTGTCTCCTCCTCCGAAGTCTTTAAAGATAGCAGGATATGGAGATTATAAAGAATCCCAAATCTCTTTTCTCTGTTCATTTTACAGTGCTACATCACAAATGAAAGCAGAGAAATAAGTGGCATTTGTGGAAGGAAACTCTTCTTCTCATCTCTTACTATGTCTTTCTTTTGCTTTTCTCATCAGCAAATTAGCAACTTTAAGAATGTTTTAAGATGTGGTGGCATCAACTCTGTGTAGATAAAGATTGAAATATTTAAGGTTTGTTGCTGTGCCTACAGCTTCCAATAATATCATTTTTTATTGTCAGGCTGACAACTTCAAACGTGCATTTGAATTTAGGAGCAGAACTTTGGCATCAGTGTGGGATGAATCACCAGAACTAGCTCACGGACAGCTCAGGGAGCTTACTGCAAACTGCAGGTATTTCAGATATTTGATAAGATACTCCCTTCATTTCAGCACTAAGGCAGAAATGCAGAAGCTTTCTGTTAAGTAACAGTCTTTGGAAATGTTAAGCTCCAATTCATAAGCAAACATCCACTATGCTATTTTAATTCCAGTTATTTTTGAAAAAATTAAGATCGTGTTCTGCCAAACTCATGTAATAAAAATAGCTTTTTAATATGACACAATACACTCTTGAGAGATTACAATTGGTATTGTTGCTAAAACTGCTTGTGCTGAGAAGTGGGTCTCCAAATGCAGACTTTTTAAGGTAAAAGAAAATCTGCAGTACATAAAAATGCAAAAATTAAGTCTTTAAAGCCAAAGCTGTACTATTTTTAGCATCAAAACATCTTCCTAGACTATTAAAGAGAAGCTTTGCATCTTGTCAGCAGCTGTTTTGGGTCATGGATATAAATATTTCCAAGTAATTTGTGGCCAGACAACACTCTTTGTTCATTGATTTAGAATTTTGACTATTTGTTAAATGTCAACTTACAGCAAATAAACAAAATTTAACAACCCATATGGAGAAATGCTACAAGAAATTATTCTGGCAAATGGTACTGTGTATCTGAAACATTTCATGACAATCACAACATGTTTTTATGGGTTTTATTCATGACAACATTTATGTTGCAACCTACAGGACAAATAGTTCCCAATGTGAAAAAAAAAGTGTTACCTTACATGTGGCTCTACCTCCACTTTCCACAGTCTCCTCAATGGAACATAAATAAAATGTAAAAAAAAAAATAATAACCCAATTTCCTTGTGGTTATATAACTTCCACTTCCACAAGCTAAAAAACTTGATTTCAAGTTTTTGACAGTATCAAAAAACTACCCATTTCCTCAAAATACCTCAGGACAAAACTCTGCTGCCAGCTTTTTCACCAAGACACAATGTACATCTAAGAATAGACTTCACCCTCATTTCTCTTTACTTTAAAAAGGTTATTTTTGTAATTTTCCCCCTTGTTTTTATGGTTTGGGTTGTTTTTTTTAAAGCAATCATGATCCTTTTGTGGTGAAATAGCTGTCCACGATGATGTTAACCCCTTCAGTGATCTCTTGTGCTAGCTCACACTTTGATAGCAAAGAACAAACAGAAAGAATATAGTCTGACTTGATTTCCCAGCACATCTCAGCTCTGTGTGTTATTAGAACAACTGACACTATAAGAAAATGTCTGTACATTACCCAGAAAACTTATTTACTGTTGAATCACTATTTACTGGTGAATCACTACCTGATCAGTATACATGCTGATATGAACAGAACCACACATATGTATCAGATAATCTGGATGTTCTATATAAAGCCTCCTAAGTAAACAGCAAGGTGCAAGCAGAAATTCAAAACTTCCACACTCTAATTTTGTTATGTTAGTTCAAACAGAATAGAAACAAAATTTCCCTACAATATACTTAATTACTGGAGACTTTTGGAAAGGAAAACTTAATCTTTGTAATAAGAGTTCACTTAAAACTTTAATCTGTTTTTCTATCTTCCTATACATAGGAATAGCTATATTATGAATCAATCCTTTAGAAATAGTTGGCTAGTTAGTACAACATGAAAAACTAAAACTTATTAGCTCTCCAGCTGAAAGAAACTACCCTTACCTTACAAACAGCAGTGGCTATTAGGACAAAACCACACTGAGCATTGCTTTATGATGCTCGTGCTTAGTACAGCCAGATATCAGAATTTGTGATTTTGATCCCCAGTCTTTCTTGTCTGAGTCTGCTCCTTGGCAGACACAATAATTTCTCATGTTCATCCAAGACCTTCAGTGGCCAGCTCTTTATTTAGATTTCCTAGTCCACAAGGGACGACCAAATCTTTGTGTGATATACTGAGAGAGAAAAAAAGAGAGGTGTTTGTAGCTGAAAGGCAGAGCTAAATGTACAATATCAACTGCAGATGAAATGGGATGTTCTGTTTCAAAAGTTGCTACAAATGTGTCTGATAAAATGTTTAAAACTCTATCACAATGTTAAAAATAATACTGGATTTATTTCAAAGAAATAAGATATTTTACTTATACAATTTACAAGAATTTTTATAAATAAGTTTCAGAGAAAATTATTCCAGAAAAGTCAAAGAGCATTCCTTGTTTCATTTCTGTTCCTCTAGAAGGTTGTGAGACCATGCTACCAGTGATATAGTAAAGTTGTTTCAAACATGGTATAATGACTACAGATTCTTTCTTGTTTTGTTCTATGACACTCATTCAGCTCAAGAACACTCTAGGAAAATACAGTTTGATGCCAGTATACACAGGTTACACTACACCATTGTGCAAGTATGATATGTATTGGTCTGTTTGTGATTTATCTTAGGATATATGTCTGAAAACTGCCTTCTAAAACTAAGAGGAGTGATTCTAGAATTGTGCTTTTCCCATGAATCTTGAAACAGATCCCACCTCACTTACAGAAATTATTTTGTGATCTTGACAGGAAAAAACCCACTTTTAAAATGTCTCCAGAATGCCCTGCTTGGCAAAAATGTGAATTAATGTGCCCTTACCTCTGACTTATCAGGCTCCTTTGAAATGTCTGGATGAACCCCCAAGAATTAGAGAACCCAAAATCACTTCTGAAAACTCATCCAGTGTTAAACCCTGGTAGGAGCAAACAGAAGATAGTTTCAAATGTGGGGGGAAAGTGCAACATACAATTTCAAGAAAAGGCATTCATGTAAATGTGATGTTAACTGCAAATCTCCTGGTACTGACTGAACTGTAATTCCCCATTCATGCATATCTTGGAATATTACCAATCACAATCACCTTTTCACTGCCACCTCTTTATTATCTTGCCCTCCTGTGACTCCCTTTCAGTAACACTACTAAAAAGCATCCAGTATAAAACAGCAAAAGAATAATCAATCTACAGATTTTTTCTAGAACGTCTTCTAGCTTCCCAAATTTTGTCAGCCTGCACTACAGCAGCTATGAGACACACCACAATTCAGATCTTATATCTGCTCCCGCTCCAGAAGGACAAAACTTGCATGTGTTTTGATGGTAAAGGAACCCCCTTAACTCACAAGTTGTTAAGGCTTCACAAAATAGGCCAACTGTTTGACAAAAAAAAAATCTTTTATTTGCTACCTCCCATCTTATTTACTGCACATCTGGCAGTCTAGTCATGAAGCATTGTTTTACTATGTCTGTACCAGGTTACAGCTTAAGTAACTGCACATCTTGCAGGCTGCCTGCGTGACATGGAGAAGATGCCTGCAGATGCTATAGAAAGGTACCTAAAGACATGTCATCATGTTAGTACAGCAAAACACCCCAGTTTCATTTATTCTTTTGGAGCTGTGAAATATACATTACACTGCCTTATAATATTTAATGAATTCAACTTCTTCCTCTTAGGATTTGGGAGCAAAAATCTATGTAGTATCTCTTAAATGTAAATAATAAAATGGAGATTGCAAAAGCGTTTGGCAAGAAATTCTCTGCAAAAAGAATCTACAACAACTTGAGAATATTGTTTAGATGGACTAGATTAGAAAAATTACATAGAAAGGAATAAAACCAAATCTTTTTTTCCACTGTAGTGTATTGATGCTGTCTGTATCTTTCATAGTTAGATAAGTTATTTACAGACTCCAAAAGAGTACATTTGCTTATTGGGAGGAACAATGGAAAGAATGGCTCTTGTGATGTTGGTGGTGATCAGGAATTAGCTGCCACATTGACCCCAAAACTTTCTTCTGCAATACAGACCTGAATTGCAGTAACTCCATTACACATTTTCCCTATGATTTTAGATTTTTCCTGATTCCTCAGTTATTTCTGTGTAAATATATATACTGAACAAAATCTCATGGGGAGGCATTGCTGGTGGGTGCCCATTTTATTATAGATCTAAAATACATTACATATAGGATTTTTTCATGTGTGTCTCTACATATATATCCTACCTGTATCTCCTGAGGTAATTAAGCAGGGCTGGAAGAATAGACAGTAGGCTTTTCCACCTATGGCCTGAAGGCAGAAGAGTTTCACAGCTAATGGGAAGCCATGCAGGTCTCTTAGGTGCCATTAGGCTTAGGAAATCATTGGTAGGGTTTTCAGGTCACATTATCAGTTTTAGATGTAGGCAGAATTTAGACACCTGTGTTCTACTGAAAATGCTTAAGTCTTTATTTAAATTTAGCCCCAAGTTCTTCCTGTTAGGCACTCTGAGGCCTCCTCAGTTCCCAGGCATGCACCAAAGACACTGGAAATGAGTGAGCTTTTAGAGACTGACATAGTCTAAGGTGAAACATAAGTACTCATACCTACTTAGAGTATAGCAAAAGATACCAAATGGGGAGGGAGAGAGAGCTGATCCTCATGTATAAAAATCTCAGGATCAACAAGCATACTTCGGTATCATTTGCACACAAATTCTAAACCCTCATCAATTTAATGGAAGTCTGGAATACTTGTGAATTGTTGGCTGAGATACAGACTGGAAAGGTTCCCCAAAAAGTGTTTCATTACTTGTGTGGGTGTGGAGAAAGTGTTATAATTCGTCAACTGTATCTGAGTAGTTATGTTACTTTATCACTTTCTAAGCCAAAGAGCTATTTTTAAATTGAATTAAAAATTGCTACTTATGCAGTTATCCAATGGATACTCTCCAAAAAGGATTTCTACAGCTATCTTGGGTCAGAAGAACATGATGAATCAGCATGCAAACACCACCAGTTTAAATTCAATTAATTCCCTTTATATGTTCACTCACCCACTAAGATGTGGTTTGCATTCATCCCTCATAATTAATTCCCAATTATTTGCTCACTCTTAAATGTAAAGGAATCTAAATGTGGTATAATTTATGTAATTTAGAACCAGAAAAGTGGAGCCTTGAGAGAAAAAAAACCCAAACACACTAATAAGAAAAGTTTAAACAAGGCTGCTATTCACTGATGCACACTTATCCTGCCAAATTCTCTGTTAACACCTACCTTTTTCCAGAGCTACACACCTCATATCATGAGTGGTGAGTATAGCAAAGGTAATATTGATTGTCAGGGTAGTGAGCCGTCTTGCTTGTTACATCCTTATAAAATTTGAAAAGGGTGAAATACTCTGTTTCTCCATCACATCTGTTTTAGTTCTGACAGACCTGCTTGTAAGCAGATAGCCTTCTTCTAAAGAAGAGGCTTAAATAAGATAAAGATACCTCAGAAATAACATGCTCATCTCAGGTCACCCTTATTTATGGGCGTTTTCATGTTGTGAAATAAAAGGAAAGATGTGATCTGAAGAAGAGCATAATAGTCCAAATCCTGGTATTGTTATGGACATTAGCTCATGATCTTCATAAATTTAGTTCTTTGTGGATAATAAAAAGGTCTTTTCAAATTGGCTTCTTTCTTCTGGACCCTCTACAAAGTTAGAAATCCCCACAATAGCATACTAACATCTACTTTGCAGCCCTAATGTTTATACAGCCTGAGAGTAGAAACAACTTTAAAAGTATGAGAAGTGCTTGATGGGTCTGACTAGGAAAAAAAGATCTTTATTTTATATTTTTTTCAACAGAATGAAACCAGCCTGTTGTAGATTCCATGCTAGTCTAAATCTTTCAGAGCTTTCTAACTGATAAATTCTGCTGGAAAACACATCCACAATCAACGGCTGTATAGCAAAATATCTCTACATGCAATAGGCCTGCCAGCTGCTGGCATTTCAGGGCTCTCTGGAGCATGAGCTGAGTAGCACATGTTTGTGCAAAAGAAACAAATTAAAAAGCCTCTTCAATTTACCCTTTTTACCTTGTTTGGAAAGGCCTCAAAGCCTCTTTTTTTACCAACTATATTTGCTTGTTTAATAAAAAATAGCAGTATTCATATTAATAAAATATTAATATTAAATTGTATATTCATAAAATATATTAACTTTCCGTAAAAACTCTGCCTAAGAGTTTTTAACAAACTTGTTAAAAAAAAACATTAGATCAATTCAATAGTAATATTCTTTTAGCTGTTTACCTTCAACCAATTCTCATATCTGTTTCATGAAGAACTTAGAAGTTAACAATTAAAATTTTTAAATATCCAACTTAATTGCTGTCTCTGCACTGCCTGCAACAGCCTCAGCATCTTCCTCTTCAGGAGAGACTTTATTGGATCATAACAAAGGCTTCCTAAGCTGTCCTAAAGAGCCACGTGTCAGTGCAATTCATAATGCTTCAAAAATGTTCCTTTTGGCCCTATATTAACCCTTCTTCCTAAACAAATGTCTTGTGCTAAGTGTATCCAAAAGGCACCAAGAATAGCAGCCAGGCTGAAGGAAGGTGAATTTCATTCACTCCTTCCCTGCTTTCCTGGTTCCTGGTTCACCTTGGTTTTGTACTCCTTGGACTGAGATAGTAAGGGCTGCATCATCAGAGATCTCCTCCTCCTAGATAATATGTATACAAGTGTAACCATCAAAACTATGGGAAAATGACCCTCTAAAGCACAACACACATTGTGATTTGCAAGCTCCTGTGCTACACACACCACTTCCCCCAGAGATAAATCATCCCCACTGATCATTCAAGACTTTCATACTGCATAAGTATAAGAACCACTGCCGGTAAGTTAGCACCATTAAAATCAGTGCTACACTGGCAACATTTCACCATTCACATTTAATTTTCATCACTTCTCCCTGGTTTGCATATTTGGTACATATTCACTATTCAAAGCTTAGTTACATCCCAAGCTAATCTTTGGACTGACTGAGCAGTGTTACAACAGTGTAAGATATTTATTTTTAAATGGGATTACAAACCATTAAGGTTTTTTATTTTTTTTTTTATTGTCATGTGGTAGAGACATTTTGCTAATGAATTGCTGGCTTGTCTCCTTTATTTATGACATCACCTATCTTAACTGTATAATGGATTTGGGTAAGAGAGGTTAAAGCACCATTATTCATAGAATTTTGATTTCAAGTAGGGAGTAGACAGCAGTATAATGAGTTATGAAGAGATCATGTTCAATAAACATTCAGTGATTGAAGTAGGAATATGAAGAGGAGAATAATTCAGTTTTAAACTAGCACTTGTTGACAAAAATCAGTCATTCAAAATAGGTTATATTTCTATCTAAATACATAACTATATCTCTTGTTAGTATTTTGGGGGGGAGAGGAAAGTGAAGAGAGAATGGAAAGATTACAGCAAGAAATGTAATTATCATTGTGACCAGTTCAGTCAAAGCCCCTGTTCAACACACAGCAGTGACCTCAAATGCTAAGCTAAGAAATTAAAAGAGCAAAACTAAATTACCCCAGTGCTACAGTGTGAATCAGACACACATTCTTTCTTGGGTAAGGAAGCTTAACTATGTTAACCTGTCTTCAAAAGGCTATTAGAGATGGAGGTAGAGAGCTTAGAGATGGACATCAAGACCAAAGAAGGGGAATACTTTATGTTGAGAGAGTGGAAAAATGAAATCACCTATCTTAAAAATAGGTAGGATAGAAAATGAGGGAAGACAGATAAGCTAGGTAAGTTAAAAAACAGCAAATTTCAAGGCAACAACAAAATAAAAACCCACCACCCTTTGATATTCAAAGTATGCATGTGGCTTTCACTGCTACATGATGCTTTGCAGCATTCAGATAACTTATAGTCATTAAACAAGCAATGAAATAGCATTGCAGCAGGAGATAATTATACAAAAGTTTAAGTTTGGAATTTAATATGAACCATGATCCTCTTTGGCATGAAACAATCTCCAGTTACTGTGGGAAGTTCTTTTGAAAGACTTTCTTTGCAGAAATCTAACTCAGAGTTCTTTCAAAAAACTTTCTGAAGTAGACAAGGGTAGTGTTTGATATCAGACTTGAACTACTTCTACAGTTTAGGAAGAACTGGGAGGTTCTTAGATTCTGCTAAGTGTGTTGACTTGTAAAGAAAACAGTCTCTCTCTACACTAAAATTCTTACGGGATTTAGGCTGTGGAAAAGGGAAGTTAGAGGCTGCAACTTACTTTAGAATGGCACCTGCAGGGATAAAGCAATCTGTTAGCCTTCCTTTGCAGAGGAGAACTTAGACATGGACAAATGCGAGATCTTAGGTATGGCCTTAACATTGGAAGGACATGTCTAAGATCCATTTCTGCAGTCTGTGTACACCTCCTTATTGCTTCACTGCTTTTATCTTTCGGAAGAAGATAAATTTCAATGAGTATAACTTGGGTTTTAAGAGGGCAGGATTTTTTTTAAAAAAGCAAACATTTGAAAGCAATTTTTCCTTCAAATAAACGTTATTTGTCAAAAATGGTTTTGTTAGTTGAAATGGAGCTATTGTGGGATTGTCCTAGAAAAATGATATAATCCTAACAGGTATAATTTCTGCATCTTCTCTGATCTGATAAAACTCCACTGAGCTTAATGAGGTCACACTGTCATCAGCTTCGGAAGAAGCAGTTCAAATCTAGCTGGGATATAAAGCAGCTTAAAGACATGTTGTAAATTTTAAAGCAACTACAAATGCCCCGTTGAGCCACAGTGAAAGTATAAAGTTTAGCTCCAGGTTTGTTCTGACGCGTTGACCCTAATCCTGGCAGGGAAGTTGCCCAGCGGGATAACCAGTTAACCTGGGGCTCGCGGGAGTACGCATTACTCCGGCGGGCTCCTTCGAACAGGAGAGCCCGCAAGGGTTGCTCTCGCCTCCCTCCGTGCTTTTAACGTGTCTGCAAATAATTTCCAAGGGGCCTGGGGGAGGCAAACGAGAGCCCCGTCGGAACCGCTTCTGGCAGGTCCCATCCTCGCTGCCCGGGGGCTGGCGGTGCCGATGCCCCCGGCTGCGCGGCAGGGCGGGCTGCGATCCGCCGGGTGTCTCACCTGTCGATACTTATCACGCAGAGAGTCATGATAGAGGCCGTGCAGCACATGACATCCATGGCGATGAAGACGTTGCAGAAGAGGCGGCCGAAGATCCACTCACCGCCGATGAGGTCGGTCACGCTGACGAAGGGCATGACAGCCAGAGCCACCGAGAGGTCGGCTAGGGCCAGCGAGACGATGAGATAGTTGGAGGGCTGCCTCAGCTTCTTCACGAAGCAGACGGAGATGACCACCAAGCAGTTGCCGGCGATGGTCAGCAAGGTGATGAGAGAAAGGACGGCTCCTATGACAACTTTCTCCACGTTGCCGTAGCTGAGGATCTGCTCCCCGCACTGAGAGTCATTGGCGGGGAGGGGGCTCGCCGTGGGCAGCGCCGAAGGGGGGGGCGACGGGCCGAGCTTCGTCAGGCTGCGCGGGGGCCAGGATCCGGCAGCGATCATCCTGCCGCCGCCCAGCGCCCGCGGGTCCCCCAGGATCAAGGGCCGGAGGTTACCGTAGAGGTGGCTGCCGTTGAGGGCGAGGACCATACTGGCGGAAGCTGCCCATGAAGCCCCGCTGCCCGCTCGCCCGCTCTCCCCGCCGCCCGGGATGCCTGGGCTCCTCCTCGGGCACCAGGCACCGCCCGCCCCCTCGCAGCCGGCGGCCCGGCCCGCCGGGGGGGCCCAGCCTTCAACTTCCCCTGGAGGGGCCGCGCTTGCCCGCGACGCTCCCCAGGCGGCCAGGGGGTGGGCAAGAAGCCGTCCCCTCCAGCCCGCAGGGGCAGGGGCGGGCCGGGGCCGCTCCCCGCCCACCCGCTCCCACCCGCTGCCGCTTCCCTCCGACGGCGGAGGGGACCAGGGTAGGAGCCGGTCCGCCCCCCACTCCTTCCTCCAGCTCTGAGCGGGTGAAAGGGGGTGCGCTTCTTCCCCACAGCACCTCCGCGCTGCGGCCGCGGGCGGCGGTTTCTCCTCTGGCTTCTCGTCCGCGGCAGTCGCAAGCGGGGGGGCGTTTCGAGAACCCTTCTATATGTGTATATGTGTATGTGTGTATAAATATAAGTGTACAAACACACACATACATATATGTGGCATCCGAGAAGCTGCTGGCGGGGAGAAGCTACAGCAGGATGAGCGGAGCGGCTCAGGTGGAACCGGGTAGGAGCCCCTTGCCGTGCTTGCCCCGTGCAGCTTCAGCAGCGCCGCTCTTCCCGCTACCGGAATGTGTGTGCTGGAAGACAGTCGGCCCGGCAGGAGCCTAGCTGCCGCCTGGAGAGTTGACAGTGGCTGCTCTTATAAGATCTAAACCCAACAACATGGTCTTCTCTGAAGTACTTTGTATCTTCAAGCTTACAGATTCTCCTTCCTACTAAATCAATGTGAATCCCATTACCTGTATTTTCTCTTTTATTAATGTTTTCATTGCATTATCTTGAATTTATTCACTGTTGCATGTCTAATCCTTTCAGTAAAATTAAAAACAACAACAAAATCCCACTGCTTTGAAATACCTGGTTTTCCTGCAGATTCCTAGAACTCTTGGATACTAGCCCTTTTCTGGCACTTACTGACTTTCTCTGTTCTTTCAGTCATATTCTTGCTTCCAGGTGGGGTGAAAACTGTTTGAATTGGCAGTTACTCATGGGGTGCCATCAGATCACACCTCTTGGTGTAGTAACATGCTAGACAGTAAGGATTTAAAACAGCAAACACCTGCCTTTGAGAGTGCTCTTGTATTTCCAGCAAGAGACAGAACCCAGATGAGCTAAATAAAGAGAGGGAATGACAGTTGAGCCCAGACGGATAGTATCCATTGACCAATGACAGTGATGTCTGAATGAGAGGAGGTCTTGCAGGCAACATCATGATGGCAAGTTTGTTTAAGTGTGCGCCAGACACAGGGAAGCACTGTGTTTGTGTCCCAGCAATAAGAGAGGCTGCAGTACGAGCTCACTTCACACAGACTTAAAAGTCTACTTTGAAAAAAGACCTAAGAAGTACCCAGATATCTGGAAAAACAATTCATCTAACACTCATAAGCACTACTGAAACATAAATCCACAGCAACTGGGGCTTCCATGCCTTGGCTCATGGAATGTCTTGGTTTTAATGAAATCTTCTATTCTGTTGGCATCAGCTGTTCTTGAAAGCAAGCTTTCCATTGTATGTGGCTCTGCATTGGCTCAACTCACCCATCAGCACACACAGGACTTGAGGGGTTGGAACAGATGTGACATAAAGTCTGAGCACAGGTAGAGTCTCCAGTGGTCAGAACACAGCAGGCAGTGAGCAGAGTTTGGGAGTTCAGTTGCTTGCTTTACCTTTTCCTTTTTTGATTCAGCTGAGAAAATAAAACAGGCAAGTCTCACATGGTAAGGATGCTCTTTTGACCCGAAAGTGTTTTCCTATTCAGTCACGTATTTTCCTGCACTTCATTAGCTGTCTCACTATGTCTATTCCCTATAGCAATAGGACAAGGGGGAATGAGAACAAATTTAAACAGGGGAAGTTCAGGTTAGATATAAGGAAGAAGTTATTTACTGTGAGGGTGGTGAGGCACTGAAACAGGTTGCCTAAAGAAGTGGTGAATGCTCCATCCCTGGCAGCATTCAAGGTGAAGTTGGACAGAGCCTTGAGCGACATGGTCTAGTGTGAGGAGTCCCTGCCCACAGCAGGGGGTTTGGAACTAGATGATCTTAAGGTCCTTTCCAACCCTAACTATTCTATGATTCTATTTAACCACCCAGAATGTGTTCATGAGCCTTGAGCTTCAAGTGACTTATCCCTCCAAAGTGATAAAGCAAGTCCTTTGTCTTTCCTCCTCAGACAAGCAAATATTAGGAAGAAAAGGATCCTTAGAAGTGAAAGGGTACATCAAAACAAGCTAAAGCATTCAGGCAAAATGTGGAGAAAGGAGAATATTTCCTTGTGTGAATAAGTTTTATAAAAATAGTGTCTGAAGAACAGATAAGGAGATAGGGAGCTGGTAAATTTTGTTCAAAATAGCTTTGTATCATAAAAGCTGATAACATTGTACAGTTTAATACTCACTGTAAAAGCAATTTTTCAGTTACTTAAAATGTCACTAAGGCAGAGCAAATTATAAGCTGGTGCTTCCTGCAAATGTGTTGACACAATTTATTAAATCAGTCATTCTTCTTGACAGCTTTTCAATATACTCCTGGAACGTGACTCTCCAAGTGTACTTGGTGGATGATGTACAGGATCATTTGCATATTACCCTTACCCATTCCAACCTGAAAGGGGTATTTTAGACTCATATTTTGTTCTGTACCTTAAATTCCCATGCAGTTCATTGAACTTAGCTGATTTCTTTCTTTCTCAAAGGTCATATGTTCCTTTTCTTTGTATTTACTCTCATAATCTTATCTTAGAAGAGACAAGCCAATTTAAACCAATTTGCTTGCTGTTATAGGAAGGGGGTTTCTTACTATTGCAGAGAAAACATGGAACCTTGGCAAGATGAAGTAGCTGATACCTCTTTATTTTTTTTTTCTTTGAAAGTTTTTCAGTAGGACACACCTAGAATAACATGCCAGTTCCCAGGGCTGGGCTGCATCTGGTGAGGTGCTTTCCTTGAGGGTTTTAGAAGCTTCCACATCACCAGTGTCTGGGAAAGCAGACAGCATCCATCACTCCATAATGCTACATCTATTCTATGTATTTAAAATAATGTTACAAGAAGGTAGGAGTTAATTCTTCCAAGTTTAGATCCTGCTTTTGTCTTCAGTGACCCTATTTACAAATTCTAACATGCTTTTCCAGACAGCATTCAAAAAATGAAACATACAAAATGACTGGGTGGCAAGAATAACAAGTTGATATTTGTTCTCCCCTTATTCCCTTACCTTTTCACCTTCCATTAGGCTTCAATAAATATCATCAAATCAGTTTTCTCTCTGGGTTTAGTAACATCCTGTCCTTTGGGTAATTTAGGCTCTCTTCATATTTCTGTATACCTCTGACTCTGTGCTAAAGCCCTTGTTCTTCCTTCTTCGTGCACTTCTTGAAGTTAAGCTACTTTTTTCACACCTGATAATGCACTTTATTTGCAAACCTCTTCTTTGATATTTCATTTTTGTTATATAAAAATGTTCCACATTAAAAAAAAAAGTAAGGGAAAGGAAACTTTTTCTTTGAATCTATTTTCCTCTCAAAAAATAATTAACTTTTTTTATTTTTTTCCCCTCCTCCAGAAACAATGTTAGTCACATATCTTATGCATTTGTGATTCATACTTAGAGTAGATTACACCAGAGGGTATTGGTATCAATTCTTTGTTCCTGTGTTAGCGAAGTAAGGTAAGATAGACATCATCAGAGCTAGCCAAGAAAGAAGGCCCCAGCACATGTTGACTTACTGAGGCCAGACTGTATCTATCAAAGTGTCTGTGTTGAAAGAACTTGCACTAAACCCTGAATCCTCCCTCCCTCTCCAGAGGACTTAATGCTTGCAGAGTCTGTTGACACAGCAGGTCTTCCTAACTTGGAGCACTCTGACTGAAATGAGTCAAGAAGTGCAGCACAGGAACTTCACCAGTGAAGGAGAAAGCATTGACAACCTGGCATGGCAACTCCCCCACTCAGCCACCTCTAGGAAACATCTTAGCATAAGAGTTTAAAGGCACTGCTACGCTCCACTTCTTAAACAATTCCACTTTGGATGCATGGCAGGAAAGTAACACAACAGGAGTATACAAGGTAATAAATAAAAAGATTTTTTTTCTTGCTCTTTTTCCTTTTTTATCATACCCATTTTTGTCCTTTCTTTCATGCAGCAATCTGTCTTCATAAAGTGTTGCTTTCATTTGCCTAGTGTAATTTTTTTTTCTTTTCTTCTGTTTTCCTTTCTTGGAAACAAATATAAGACTGGTGAGGAGCTGCTGTTGGGGACAATAAATAAAGTATAGGTATATGCTTCTTTTGCCTAGGGGAAATATGTTGTCAAAATGTTTAGAATATTTATCAGAGGCTGGTTAGAATTCTGTGGACAAATATTACTGAAACCTCGATTTTTATTCCCAGCATGTACTGTTCAGCAAATAACACTCTTGTCCAACTTCTAGCAAAGATGTTGCAGCTGCAGTTTTCTTTTCTGTCTTTTCTCATCTTTGTGAAAATAAATCATCACCAGTCTGTAGCAGTAAAGCTGAGAGGTAACTGTTCTCATCTTTGACATTTCTTATCATTGTCAAAATAAATACTTGCATCTGTGCAACTTAAATGTGAAATCATGTCTTCTCTTTTTGGAACTAGCAAATAATAACAACAGCAAGCTGTCATACGAAAAGAAAACAAACAATTAAAGTGAAATTTATGCTAAAAAATCTGTACTGCTCAGAAAAACAGAGCCCTGAAAATTCAGTCTGCACCTTTACAAAGGAGGTTATAATAAAAGTGACAGTGACATTTACATTGCTGAGACAGACAGTATCAAATAAGATGTTAGCTCCCTAAAAGTGTTAAATGCGAAACTAAAGCAAAACAAAATCTAAGAATTGCTACCAGGGGCTGCCCTATTGGTAGGATTCCTGCATGCAAATTTCTGACAGAATTGACTTGAGATCTATGTGTATTGAGGAGAAAGAAAACACCTGGAGAGAGGAGATCTGGCTCCATCATGAAATCTTCAGTATACTGATGAAACAAATCACAGTAGAAGCTTGTGGCTTAACAGGGAGGACCACAAAGATATTTTAAGCAGGTCAGTGGGGTTGGCCTGAACAAAAGTAGTAAGATTTGAATTATTCATGAAGGATATAAGATTGTACGCTGATCTGAGTACATGATTCATGATACCTGATGCCTAAAGTGCTTCATACTCAGGTTCTTACACCATTACAGCAACAGGGTTGTACAGATGTTCTGCATGAAGATCTGTTTAAATGTTCTCCATTTTAAGTGCCTTGAGGAAAGGTTTGTTTTGTTTGTATATTGCCAGACATAAAAGCTGCTTAATCCTGTTTGATGACTCTGAACACTGCTGCAGCACAGCCGTTCAAAAATAACTGACGCATGTTTATGGACTGCTTCTTACATTCATTAAGACGAATTACGTTCCATCATATGCTCAGCCAAAGAAAACCTGGAATTGTATCTCTAGCTCTTGTTTTCACCCACATCAAAGAAAAGCTTAACAATACCATTCAGCCTATGCTGATTGTTTAAAGCAGAGAAGCAGTGCTGACTGATAATAGTCAAGCCCCTTACAGATGCAGATAGGCCAAACCAGAGCTCCTTTACCGAAATAACTTCACCCAATATTGTCAAGAATAAAATGCTGCCATAGATGTCGCAAGAACAAAGGACCCTGAGCTCCTTGTGCAGTCTCTGCAGCCCAGAAGTAGCTTCTCTCCTATCACCATCCCAGGTCCTTGAAACTCATCAGACAGCAAGGCTAGAAACGTGCCCAGAAGGCACTATTGTTTGTATTGTTTGACCCAGAAGGTCATTCATTGCAAACCACGGGATCTCTGGTAGAAATGAGCCATAAGTGCCCAGGCACACCTGGCAGAAGCTGCACAAAGGACAGATCCTGTAAGCAGGGACGTACCAGGAGCTGGCAGCATTGATGCCTTGGCCTTGGTTGGAAGCAGTTTTGCCTCAGTAAGAGTTTGGAGCTCCAGACCGCACAGATTTCCCTTTATGAACATTTAGACCATTTTGAAGAAAGAGAAATCTGAGGATCCCCAGCCCAGCTGAGGCCCTGGAGTTGGATGAGAATTGCAAACCTGCTGTCTGCAACTGCTGCTGAAAGTAAAACCCGTGGTGGTAATTACCACCTGTATTTTACATATTCTGTGCTATTAATCAATGGTAGAAAGAAATATTTCTGGTTTTTGTAACAGTGCTACACAGTGAATGTGTATTTGGTTACTAGCCTATTATAATTCCTCAGTCCTTTAGGGGTGTAAGGGGTATCTCTTGACATGGGAGCTTGGGGCTTTAGTTCACATTTAATTTTTTTAGCTAACATAGGAAAGAGAAGACCTTTCAATAACTAGAAACGATTCGGGCTTTATTACTGGCAGTGTTGAAATGGAGCTCGAGTTTAAGTGGGAACACTTCAGTCGAGCGAGGTAACTGCTCCACCTGGTGGGGACGAGGAGAGCGGTGTGCCTCGGCCTGCTCTGTTTCAGATGTGTAGAGGAGCAAGAGCCAGGTCTCGTCTCTTTCGGAGCCAAGCGTGGTCTTCCTCAGACCCAGGTTTGATCTTCGGCTCTTCGCCTGAGATCTGACACACTCGCCACACTGGCCTTCCCCTGGGTCATGGCGGCCCTTTGGTAGAGCACCTCCGATCGAAGAGTACAGCGAAGATGTGAAACACCCTCTCGCTTTGCTGCTGCAGTTTTGTGAGCACAGCCAGCGAACACCGCCGGCTAAACTGCAGCTCTGCCGACGGGAGCAGGGAGCTTCCTGCCTGGGCCTACAAGCCCCAGGCTGCCGCGGGCCGCTGGGGGCGGTGACGGGAGCCGCCGCCCGCCT
Organism: Melopsittacus undulatus; assembly: GCF_012275295.1. Classification (NCBI taxonomy): domain Eukaryota; kingdom Metazoa; phylum Chordata; class Aves; order Psittaciformes; family Psittaculidae; genus Melopsittacus; species Melopsittacus undulatus. The sequence continues at coordinate 94,101,974 of NC_047530.1, forward strand.
CTCCACAGCGCTCAGTATGGCCGGCTTCGCCGACCTGAACCTCCCGCAGGGATCGGACAAGAAGTCCCTGCAGGCTCTGCTGGAGACCGCAGCACACTGTAAGTCCTTGCCCGGGCACGGCGGGAGCGGGGAGGACGGCGGCGGAGCCGGGGCTCTGGCTCGGGCTGAGGTTCAGAGCCGGGTGGGCCTGAGCTGGGCCCAGCCAGGAGGGCGGTGGGACAGGAGCTACAGCTCCGGCTGTCTCGTGTGAGCACGGAGTGAGCGAGTTTCCAGGCGGAGTTTTCCCTCCCCGTGGGGTAAACCTGGCCTCCTGTTTCCCCGGCGGGTGGCGTTTCCCCTCGCTCCTCACCACTCTCCCCCTCAACTTGTGGTTTTCTGCAAGTGAAGTGACCAGGACTGAGGTCTTCCCAATGCCGAGTAGCGAGTAGTTTCCGTGTAGAGAGGAGAGCCTTGCAGGCTCTGTCTCTGCCTTTATCCCAGTGTAACACTTGCTTTTATTACCCGCGTGGACACATCCTTCCACCTGCAGTTTATTATGGCCCAAGTCTTTTTCTGCAGAACTACTGTACGGCCACGTTCTGACTGCCAAGCGTCTGGGGGGTGGTTTGACTTCCCTGATTCCTGCCGAATTAGATCTATTCAGTCAGTTTTGTTCAGCATCACTTTGAATGCTCACCTTGTCTTCTGCTGTAGCTGTATTTCTCCCAGCTCTGCATTGTCAGTAGCTTTAACAACTGTCTTGAATGTCCTTAACCATTTTCCCTAAAGAAAGATACAATAGGACCAAACTAGGGCAGAGTCTTTGGGAACCTTATTCTCAAGTGTTCATGCTCATAAAGCTCTGCCATTGAGTAAGGGTGGTCAGGACTGGAACATATTAAAAGGCAAATAATTTTTTAAGGCACTTTTGGGGTGAGTTAGTCTTCAGAGAAAAATCATGTGAAAAGCAAACATGCATGTGATTATTAATTCTGAGACATTTAAGTATTGAGTGTTTAACACGTTTTGGTTTGTTTCCATTAGTTTACTGTGATTACTTTTTCAGTGGGATATTCTGCGGTTGCTCTCAATCATGTCATTGATTTCAAAGAAAAGAAACAGGTAATTTTTGTTGGGATTATTTGTTTTTAGTATGTTTTCTCTTTTAAACCTACATGCCTCACTACATATTCCCAGGTAGCCTTATTTGCAGAATGCACATTAGATGCAAGTACAAATGTCTGAATTTATGACAGAACTCCTATTTTATAATTTAGTATAGTTGCCCTGGAGTTAACTTTTAATATGGTCCATGTATTGTCCGTGGGATACAGTTTTGTTAGCATTGCAAATTTCTTTTTAGGATTGGAACACAGCTTTCGTTTATATTGTAAACTTAACCCCTGACATTTTCAGTAACTCTGTTCTCTTTTAAGGAAATCGTCAAGCCAGTATCTCCTTCAGAGTTGTTTCCATCTTTGCCTGTTGTGCAAGTATGTCTCGTTACATCCTATCTATGTATTGTCATTCTGGGTTATGTTTTTTACTTTGGTGTGTTTGTATATGTGATTTTGTGTATTGCATGTTAAGCAAAAAAGATAAATTTGTCCATTGGTTGATTGTTAAAACTCCCAGCATTAGAAGAAGTATTAGAGTAGGCGCTATTCATTATATTTAACATTATTTTAACAATTGCTTTGTGTGAATTTTGAACCTTCTTGTAGCTGAATAATTACACTGTAATTCTTGAAAATTGAGTTTTGACAATCACTTCCTGACTTTGGTGGAGTATCATTTGGATATAATGAACCGAGTTACTATTTCAGATCGCTTATTCAGGAACTGCTTTTGCACACAGTTGTGGCCTGCCTGGGGAACCATAGCAGTATTAAAACATACTCAGGTTTTCTGCATGATTTTGTGCTTTCTGTTCTTCCACCATTATTCAGAAAAACATAGTAAGCCCTTTATAAAGGGCATGTATAATATCAAACTGATCAATTTAAAATTGGAAAGTGTAGCTTCAGACTTCAGAAAATTAACATAGGAAAGAATACGAGCAAGACACCATTTTCTTTTATAGTGGTCAGAGTAAAAGTCACCACATATATTTGCTTTGAAACTTTTTAAAGTCTTTTGTATTATATCTTTTTTATAGGGGACATCTAAAAGAATTAAAGTTTTAACCCGGCTAACACTTGTTATTTCTGATCCTTCCCACTGTAATCTCTTGGTAAGTATGTTTAGTATATCAATTTGCCAATTTTTATTTCCTTTTCTCAATGAATGAACGAAACTTTGGAAATTGTATGGGGAGAACTTTGTGGATTTTGTAGGACACTCAGCATTGGTTTCTTATATGGCATTTTCAGCAAATAATGTGATCATGAAGAGATGCAAACTTACAAGACTGGATATGGCTTCTATTGATCATTTCTCAATATGGGACAACAGTTCTGTTCCTCTTTTTTTCTTTGATTTCTGGACTTCTGCATATAAACTAGAAGGCTGTGAGCAAGCCCTGTGTCTATTTTTGGTTTGGTGCTACATGATCAAAGCAAAAAGTGTAAGTGCCTTACTAGGTGGGTGGGATAAGCCTCAAAATGAGAATGAATGACTTCACAGTATGGCTCACAGCAGAGACTTACTATGAAACTGGATTATTATGTACTTTTTTTTAGTAAAGAAAGTAAAAAAGGGATTGTCTTCCCATTATTTTGGTAATAGTCATTGTGCCTAGCTTTGGTACCTGCCAAAATTCAAGATAGTAATTGTTCCGACCTTTTGTAGAGATCGACGTCTCCAAATATAAGGTTGTATGACATCATAGCAGTATTTCCGAAGACTGAGAAACTGTTCCACGTAAGTAAAGTCATCTGATAGGTAATGCTCACTGGGTAACTCTTAATACCTTAGGCTAGTTTGAGTACATGCTTTGTTTTGATTTTATTTCCCATTTTATACAGTCTTGCATGTCATGGAGCTAATTAAGCAACACAGGCTGCCTGGTCAGTTGATAAACTGAGAAGGTCGGGAGGGATTGCAGGGGGCTGCAAGGCTTTGAGGTGACTGGTTACAGTCTGAAATATCTACCTAATGAATGGACTTGTATGCCCCTGCACTGTGGTTTTGTTTGTGTGCCTTGTACTCTACTGAGTACTTCTCTCTAGTGAGGAGGAAAAACATCCTTTTTTTCTTTTGTATATCTACACATACACATACTATCAGCATGTAGAAAACTTCAGTTTCGAATTTTAACTTTTCAAACTCTGACAGCTTTCCCAAAACACATTTGCTGTCTTCTGGTCTCTGAAATGCCAGGGAAAGTGGAAGGATTTTAAAGTGGAATTAATGTGGTTCTGAGAGTTGGCTTCTTCCTTTTAGCCTTAGGACATGGCTTGGAAATCTGTCCAAATTAATAGCTGATCTTTTTTTCCTTAAATTTTCCTTTTTTTTTTGTTATTTTAAATCAAAAGAGGAGCAAGAGCTTCTGAGATGGAGTTAGTTCCAGCTATCACAGCATCTTATGCACAGACAAAATTTCCAAATGTAAACATGCCCAGTTGACCATAATGGCCCTTACTCCGTTGCTAGACTCAGATTTCTGGTTTTATTTTGAGTGTTTTGGATTATCAGGTTGAGTGAGAGAAGCTTTACCACTCTGACTTCATGATGTGTTTGTTACTTTGCCTACTGGGAAAACCATTGGGGCTGTATGAAAGTAGAGCAGCCTCAGGGGAAATACTTGAAGGGCAGACGGTCATTTTCTCGCTCAGATTTATCCTGGCTGTTCAGCACAAACTTGCAACTGAAAACTGTCTCCACAAAACTTCTGAAGGTGTTAAAGGTGTTGCTATATCAGCAGCATATAAAATTCCAATATGTAAATTCCAATATAAGATTCCACTATCTAGGGCAGAACGACCTCAGTTTGGCTTGTGGGATGATAGGTGTTCATTATCTCCATGTCTCTTATATTTTGAACTAGATTTTTCTCAGGTACTTGCTAACAGCTGATGGGAGTGGTCTGATCAAGTCAGGCATCTGGAAGCAAGTTATCTTTTTGTCAGAATTCTTTTCTTACAAGGCCCTGAACTCTGGCATCTGACCTATTGCAAGCTCAGAAATAATAACATTAACTTTGAACTGGAAGAGTAAGTGGAAACATCCTGTCTCTGTTAGCCTTGGCAGGCAGCAAGCTTGCATGCAGTTTAAAGCAGCATGAAGACACAGGAACACCAAAAGAAACATGAATCTCTTTGTAAAACTTACTTCCAAAGAGAGCTTGCAATATAAAACTGAGTCTGTTGGTAGTGTTTTCAAAGTAAGTTAAAGCTACATTCTAGTACTGCTGAGTACACTTTAAAATTCTATTCTTCTGTTTTCCCTGCTTTTTGAAAAATAAAGTTTAAAGCAAGAGGCTGTAGAATAAAGTGAACTTTAAATCATCTTTCAGTAGAAGGATTTGAGTATCAATTGTGACAGTTAACAGCTTAATGAAACTAATTTCTGACTGCTTTTATTTCCCTTGTAAGATTTTAGGACTCCTGGGGATGTGAGAGAGGTGAATAGTTGTAAAATACTTTTGAAGGCCGCTCTTCACCTCTTTCTCTTCATCTCTGGCAACAGTGTGATTGATATGTTCTGAAAGATGCACTTGAATTCTCCAAGTAATTTATATCTTCATGGGTATGAGTAAGCTGTGTTTGCCAAGATAATTGTAGAACATGTTCCTTTAAGTGTCCCATGAGGATTGTTTTGGGCTGCAACAGGAATGCCCACTCCTTGCCAGTATTGAGGTCTGTGCCTGTTGCTTTTCAAAAATTACGCTTTTTAAGATTTCTGACTATTTTAATGATATTAGTTCTGCCTGCTGTTTGTAAGCAATTAGCAAGTCACCTGCATCTAAAAAGCCTGCACATAGAACTCTGAGGATGTACTGCAAAGCCAAATTTCAGTGTTTATTCCTAAAACGTTTTCCCAAACTTTCTTCAGGCCATCCAAGCAGTGGTGAATTTATTTACTTCTGGCTGTCTGGAGTCTCCCAGCAGATGGGGCTGTTGCCTGCGGTGTGGCCAGGCAGGCGCTGGGCTGTGCGACTGCTGATCATTTTCTGTGAAGTTTTCTATGAAATTTTGTACTTCAGATCATTTCAGCAGGCAGGGTAACCTTAATGTGCCTCTGTGTGTGACTTGTGCAGGATCCAAAGCTAGGCTGAACATTGTAGTGTTTGGAGAAATCTCCTCTGAAGTTTTCCATGCAATGAAGGAATTCCTCCTTATGGGAAATATGACTCTTTAATTTTGTTTTTCCTTGGTGGTGGTTTCTGAAATATTCCTGTCACTGGAGACCTGTAGATATCCTGACATTTGGGTCTCTCCCTTTCCCACTGTGCTTAATTTGCAAAATGGGAATGAGTTTTCCAGTGTTTCTGGAGCTGATTAGGAGCACTTGTTTTCTCATCACTTAGGGCAACTTGTATGTTTTGATATGTATTCTTTTTCCTTCATTTTCATCTTTCTCTCTTTGTAAATTTCTTATGGCCTTACTGACATGTTTTTTAAGACATGATTCAAAGCTATTTGCTCTATTTATTTTCCCATGAATCACCTCTGTCTAGGTAGTAGTTAAGAAAAGAAGTTAAACTGGCTGTAGTAGCGCTAAACTTAAGCATGCAAGTCTAATTCAATGAAGTAGATTCCAACTGTGTTCTGTTTAACACAGTTGGTAAAGGTAGGGCATGAAGATAAATTTTAGTCTGAATGGTAGAGACACCTTAACATGAAAAACCCTGTGGTCTTCTGCATCTTTGAATTGATCAGCTAAGAAGTTGTGTGTTACCCACCCAGCCAGGAAAGTGGGGCCCAGAACTGGGCATGGAGCACACCAATTCTGCTTTTCTTTCAGTCTTTTCTTGGTTGCTTGTGGTAAAAATAATCCCGAAAACAAATAGTTGCTACACTGGATTTAGAGAGTGATGGGGTAAGAGGCAGTGCCTTTGCAAATAGGGGTTTTCCTTCATTAGCTATGAGTTCTTTTGCCAAAACCCAACATTGCATATCCTAGTCAAGGAAAAAGCATTAAGCCTTGCCTTTGGGTTTGTCATTATATTACTGGAAAAGTAGTTCTGTGAGAGAAGGTTTGGGTTTTAAGCCCAAAATGCTCAAGCTTTGCACCTGTAGCCTTGCTGTTTTATTGACAAATGTGCAAGACAGGGTACCTCTTCACCTTAAAACTGAACTCATCCTGGAGAGACATTTATAGCATTAAGAGATGAAGGAGAATATTAGTACATCTAAAGTTGGTTATGTGTTTTTTTGGCATATCTAAAAATATGTTCCTATTTCTTTGCTGTAGATCGCTTGCACAACTCTAGATGTGGATCTGGTATGCATAAATGTAACAGAAAAACTGCCATTCTACTTCCGAAGGCCCCCTGTGAATATGGTAAATTTACATCTAAATTGTTTTCTTGCTGTTAAATTCTGTATTTAATGTCAGTCTGAGTTTAATTCCCTACCATTTTCTTCCCACCATTCCCATCCACATGGTTCTTTTATTTTCTTCCATACTGTATAGTGTTGTTTCAGATGTCCTTCACTTCAAGGCCTCCACTGCAGCATTTAATACACACTGATGTATGTTATTTCTTTTTCTCCTCCCTGTTCCCCACTTAAGAAGGCAGAAGTGGTGTTCCCAAGGAGTGGAAACAGAGCGTTAAGGCCACTACTATGCTAAGCAGTGAGATGTGGTGTGATTGCTGACTAGGCTGCTTCCCATACCAGAAGTGGTACACTTGTGTCAGAATAGATAAACAGCCCTGTGATTTAAAAGATAGGAGAATGTGAATGACAGTATTAATTTGGGACAGGGATCTTGTGCAGTTATTTGGAAGAAAACTGTATTGCATCCATATTTAGACAAAAAAATGTCTTGGCAGATGAGCCAAATGTGGAATTCCTAATATCTGCTGTGGGACACAAGAAGATTATCAGCATGGATCAAATATTTTGTTAATACAGTTTTGCCTGCTGTTGGTGGTTTGCCAGAAAGCTTAATCCAAACATGCTCTTCAGTGAACTAGTTTTTTCCTTTGAGTACATGTCAGGGTTCATTCCATGTGGGCATTCTTGGCTTGGACTACACTACTTGGTGTAGTCCTTAGTGCTAAAAAAATACAAATTTGGAATTGGCTAGAAACCCTACTTCCTTTTCTACAGAAAGTTTGTTCAAGAATTAAAATCAAAAATTAACTAGAATTTATTCTGAAACAGAGCGAAAGTAATAATTTTAAATTTACTATTGGCTGGGAATTTTAACATTCCACTTGAAATAACAATTTTATATGAAATGTTGTTTGAAAGTAATCTAGCTGGCTAAAACTCCAGCAACTGACCTGGCTCCAGCAAGAGCAAGGGTAACTTTTGGAGCCCTGTGTTAGGAGACATTTTCCTTACAAGCTACTTCTCATCTTCCACATTTCCAGCTTCAAGACAGTCTGTCTGTCAGACTGGTTTTGTGCATCCTGGGGCAGTCAGTTTTGGTTGTTGTGGTGCCGGACAGATTGGCAGGCAGCTGAAGCAGTGGGGATGAGGTTAAAAATCTGCTTGACTGGAAATTGGTGTATTGCCATCACCTGTTTTGGTTTTGATAAATTCAGGCTTCTCTTCTTGTTTGCAGATGTTGGACTAGTTCTGTTTAAAACATTTCACATGTACATAGCTTCTGTTGTGCTTACATGCAGAGGTCATGCATGGATAGGAGCTGGACTAATTCCACCTGTATTCAGTTACTGGACTCTTTTATACTAGTATTGCAGCATTTCTTAATAACATGAGTATAAAGCATAGAGCAGAATTTCAGGTAAATGTAGTTTAGGCCATGGAACAAAGAACTAGCTTTAAATTGTGTCTTTATCACTAACTCACTGTGTCCTATAACAAGTTGATAAACCTTTCTCTGTGTGCTTACAAAAACAGGAATGCTAGGTTTTTGGTGAGGTACTTTAACAGATAGGAAAAGATTTTAAAGCAGCTGAAAATATAATCAGTATTACTATTTGGAACTTCTCCTGTGACTCACTGTTGTTTAACTTTGTCACAAGTATCAGTATTGCTGCTGCTTTTATATAAGGACAAGTTCCTCACCTGCAAGTCATAGTACTGTTGGAACCAGTGGTTTTCCTTACAGCAGGCTGTGTGGCTAGAGGAGAGTCGTCAAAATTTTAAGACTTGTTTCTTATCAGAAGTAGCTTTCTCATCAACTCTATGATCTATAGATGTAACTGGAAAGCCAGTTACAACTGATAAATGGCTGCTATTTGTTTGTTAAACCTTGTTTATCTGTCATCCCAAGATTCAAGTACACATATCTGATGTACAGTGAAACCTTGCTGCCTGACCCTTGCATGCTATGCTGTGCTCTTGCTGGAACAATTCCATCTTCCTTTTTTCATATGGAGTACAGTTAAAGTGAGAATAAGCAACATCAATAATAGACAGTAGTTGTTGGATTGTTATGCTTCTCTGCTTTTGATTTTCAATCACTCTCTTTCATGTGAAGGCAATAGATCGAGGCATTTACTTTGAACTTCTCTATACGCCTGCCATCAAAGACTCCACAATGAGAAGATACACAATTTCAAATGCGATCAGCCTGATGCAGATCTGCAAAGGAAAGGTAAGCTCTCAATGTGAAAGCAAGCTAATTAATTCCCTTCAAATTCTTCTGGAGTTGGACAGACTGAGCCATTTTAAATGAGTTTGATGCTGGGGTTTCTGAAGCTGTGACTGAATCTTTGCCTGCTAATACAAGGACACAATTATTCCAGCGCCAGATACTTCCAGCCATGCACCACTGCATGACTTAGTCTTAAGTTGTCAAACTGTTAGATTCTTTTTTCAGAACAGTCTATCTGTTATTGTACAATGTGTGCATTATTCAAAACAAAAGGGGAAAAAAATGTTGAGAACTAAGGTTTGCACTGGAACTGAAACCTATGCATCTTTTCTTTAAAATCTGTTCCTTATTTCTAGTTGACCAAAAGTGACCCTAATAGTGTACCTTGAATATGGGGAGTAGAAAATAATAATAAAAAAGTAGAAATTTTATTTTGTTAAACAGTAAATTTAATAGTAAAGATATTTTACTATTAAATAGTATTTTTAATAGTAAAAATAACTGCATTCTTCCCTGCTACTGAAATCCAAGGAAGAAATAATGCTTGCAGCTGAGATGCCTGTAATGAATTGCTTTCATACCTTACCTCCTCCCAGCTACCAGCCTGAGCTGCCTGTCATGCTGGGTCCTTTCAGGCCATGTTTTGGTTTTTTTTTAACAGGGAAGCGTATCGTAATACGTGTCCAAGTTAAAAGAGATTATAGCTCCCACCACCTTTATTGGAAGTAATGGCCTTTGCTGCAGCTAGGTAGTTCAGAAAAGCCAAAATTGGCATTACTGTGCAAATCTAGAATGAAGTGGGATATACAGCTAGGAAGGCAAATGAAAAGCAGGTATGTGTTACCTTAGTTCCCCTCAGGCATAGCAGCCTCTTTTACAGGACAATAGAGTGGGTCAGACACATTCCCTTGGTGCTACAAAAGGTATTTTCATGGCCTTTCCTGACAGGCTCAGCTCTGGGAGCTAATTGCACAAATACTGACTTCGAGATGAGGTACATACACACAAGCCCCCTTTTCTCTGGGATTTCTTTTTTGCCAGTTTCCTTTTTCCTCTGTGCAGTTAAAAGTGTGCTTCTCATGATTACTGGAGAGCATCAGTTGAGTTGCCATCATGAACACAGCAAGTGAGACGTTTGGGTGCTCTGTCTGTGCACAGTGCCCTTTCTTTCTGCATCTGACAATCTAGTGCATCATCTGTGCCTGGATGGTAAATTAGCTGGACATGACAAGTTGCTGTTAGGCACTGGTAGTGCTGGAAGGGAACTGCTAGCTTGTCTTTACTTTTCACCATTATTCTTGCCTTCAGGCTCAGTACCTGGTGGGCCTGCAGAGGTGCTTATTAGCTCTCACTGGCAGGTTGTCTCCATCAGTTATGGAAAGGCCTTTTTTTAATGAAAAAGAGATGGCTGGCCCATAGTCTGCACTGATATCTAGCATGCAGCCCTTGCCTTCTGTAACGTGTAGTTGCTGAACTTGTAGCAGCTTTTGGATCCTTTTGTTCCTCCTCTGTTGTAGCAGGGCAGAGAAATTTCCAGAAATTTACTTGTATCCTTGGAGCTGCCATTGAGCAGAATCCTTCAAACATAGAATCATAGAATAGTTAGGGTTGGAAAGGACCTTAAGATCATCTAGTTCCAACCCCCCTGCCATGGGCAGGGACACCTCACACTAAACCATATCACCCAAGGCTTCATCCAACCTGGTCTTGAATACTGCCAGGGATGGAGCATTCACTACCTCCCTGGGTAACCCATTCCAGTACCTCACCACCCTTACAGTAAAGAATTTCTTCCTTAGATCCAGTCTAAACCTTTGCTGTTTAAGTTTCAACCTGTTACCCTTGTCCTGTCACTACAGTCCCTAATGAATAGTCCCTCCCCAGCATCCTTACAGGCTACCTTCAGATACTGGAAGGCTGCTATGAGGTCTCCACGCAGCCTTCTCTTCTCCAGGCTGAACAGCCCCAACTTTCTCAGCCTATCTTCATATGGGAGGTGCTCCAGTCCCCTGATAATCCTCGTGGCCCTCCTCTGGACTTGTTCCAACAGCTCCATGTCCTTTTTATGTTGAGGACACCAGAACTGCACACAATACTCCAAGTGAGGTCTCACGAGAGCAGAGTAGAGGGGCAGGATTACCTCCTTCAACCTGCTGGTCACGCTCCTTTTGATGCAGCCCAGGATATGGTTGGCTTTCTGGGCTGTAAGCACACACTTCTGGCTCTAAAATGTGCAGGCAATGAGGGAAGAACTAACCTGCATTGCCAGACAGGAGGTATGCGTAGCCACAGTCCACCTCTCATGTTTTGGTAACTGAGTGCAGGTACTATGCCTGAAGCAGTGTACTGAACAGTTGGTGTCTCCTTTACCTGGGGAGATAATATTTTGCCTTTGAGTTCTTCCCTTCAGCCCTTCCCTTGGATTTGCCTTTGCTTGCCTCTCCTTCACTTGCTAGCAGTGCTTTTCTTGTCTGCTCTTGCCTCCTCCCATCTTACCCATCCCCTAATGGAGGCCTTTGAACCAGGCAGAGCATATCTCCAATGTGCAGCAGTGAACTACAATCCTGTGTTGGTTGAAGATGACTTGCACAGCTGCTCTGGCAGCTTCTCTGAGCCTGGGAGCTGGGCATCGGTTGCTACAGCTCAGAGCAGGAGGCTTGAATTTTCACAAGCTCCAGCAGTCAGCACCGTTGAAGCACAAAAGCACCATGGGGATCCATAATGCAGTCATTTTAAAGGTGAACTATGCAGAAAGAAATGTCTTAGGCTCCATCATGATGTATGCTTTTAAGTCACTTTGTGCGTATTGCTTCTGCTTCTGGCTTTCCTTATGCTAAGGCAGAGTGGTCTGTCCCATACTTTCCTCCTTAGCACATGAAACCTTGGGCACAATATGAACATGCAGTCATTTCCATGCAAATAGCTGTTTTATGTGTTGAGTTCCAGCTGCTTACAGTGTTTTCTTCCAGTGTCTGCCCTGCTGTCTGTGCTGAGGAGGTGGCAGGACAAGCAAAGCAGTTCAAGGAAGGGATCAAAATCCCCATCTTGTAACGGGGGTGGTGTGATGTTGGTGGTACTCACGTCAGAGAGGGAAAGTCTTTCACTGCCTCAGTACAATTGCTCATTCCCACCCACTCAAGCAGGAATTCCCAAAGCCTTTCGTTCAGTATAATAAAAGGTGCAAGGGTTTTTTTTTTTTTGCTGCTTCAAGGTTTCCACCTGTGCAAAACAGCCACCCCCTGAGTGAGCATCCTTGGAGGTTTAATAACAGGAGAGCACTGGCAGCTAAGCTGTGGTATATGCCAGCCCCCAAGCAGTCAGTTTCTGCAGAAACCCTATGGGGGAGAAGGATGTGTCTCTGCCTGGTGATTTTCCTGTGGGTGCCAATGTTGATGGAAGTGAGTGTATGGCATGAATTGGCAGCCACTAGCTTCAGACACCAGTGTGAGTTCAGTTAAAGCCAGCATGAATGCTGAGGTTAGGATTGAGTTTACTACAGCACAGAGTAGGCTGAAAATTCGGGAGCACCTAACTGGCAAAAGGCATTATCTGTAAGCTGCTGCTGGGGGATCGTGAACTCCACTTCTAAGTCTTCTTCTGTTACAGCTCAAGCTGAGTTGTCATTTGTGTGAGGCCTTTTTCAGCTAGTGTAGGTAAAGGGGGCACTTAACACAGTGTGTACAGCTCTGCGTTTCTTCTTTACCCTTTAAAGTATACTATGAGAGGTATTGGCTTAATGCCATTACTCTGACATTTATATTGCTTAATCTGTTACCTCTGAAAGGTGCGGTACTTGTTCATCTCACATTTGTCTGTGAAAGTGTAACTGCAAGGGGGATCTTGTCCCTGTGCCCCTCTCTCTGTAGGGGGCAAGGGGATGACTGGGATTTATTCATGTCCCCAAATTAAGATCCACACCTTGCTAGAATTCACTGCCTCTGAGGGCATCAGATACTCTGATGTTTAATTGGGCTCTGAGCCTGAACTTAGTAATGCTCATAAAGTCTTTGCTGCTTGCTGACTTTTTTTCATTTCTTGATGCTGTCTGACAGATGAATGTTTGTTCTCTTTTGTTTTCTAGAATATTGTCATATCTAGTGCAGCTGAAAGGGTAAGTCCCAGATTATTTTTTTGTAAGTCAGAACAAGTTGAGGATTTATCTGTGCCTGAAAATAGAGCTCTAATTGCATATTAAACATTAAAATAAATTGTAATTTTAAATATTATTTTCATCTTGTGGGTGGTTTTTTAATCAATCTGTTTTGCCAAAGTATTGTATTGTGGGTTGAGGTTTATTTCTCTTGGTTGGGTGGGGATTTTTTTGCTGCTGTGGTATTTTCCATGACAGTTTTCTCCCAGATGAGGACTGTGTTTTCCAAAATAGGAGTATTTGCTTGATTTCCTAGTGCATCTTCAGCAGCTTGCTATTATGTAGTATTTAATCTTGCCTTCCTTATATCCCTATCCTGCTGCTCACACTGTGTCAGCCTTAGGGAGAGTGGATGCACATCTAGAATCATAGAATAGGTAGGGTTGGAAGGGACCTTGAGATCATCTGATTCCAATCCTCTGCTATGTCCAACCTTCTTTGTTTTGTTTTAGCCTTTAGAACTACGAGGTCCTTATGATGTGGCTAATCTGTATCCTTTTTTCAAGTAAAAGACAGCAGTTACTATTAACATGTTGAAAGTTCAAAGCACTTTTTGAATACTTCTATCCTTTGCACTCTTTGAACTTCACACAGTGATGATTGCTGATGACCAGTTCAATTAATTGAGACTGAGTGGGTGTGGGAAGAGCAACATCTTGGTCTTGAGGTGGCATGAGCAGTCACTAAATAGTAATGTCTCTGTTCAGCTACAGGTATGTTTGATTGTGGTATGTATTGATCCTATGTGGGTTTAAGTGGGGAAATGAATAAAAACCATCAAAATCTATGGACACTGTGAACCAAACCATAAATGATTACTGTGATCTCCAAGATGCCTCATCTTTAGTAGAAGAAGCTATAAAATTGAATTTATATTAAGAAAGATAAAGTTCCTATCAGAATGCTGGTTAGTTCTGAATTTTCCAGTTGTTGTTTACCCACATGTGTGTAACTAAGAGGTTATGTTCTAGAAACCAAGGAGAGTGTCTTTTCTTCCCTCTTTTAGGAATTCAGGTTAATTTTTACTATTTCTCCCTCCCTGCCAGACAACCACATATCTGGACTGTCCCTTGAAGGAGCATGCTCTGAGTCATGAGAACCGTGTGGGAGGTTTTGTGGCCTGGAAAGATTTTATGCACAACATTTCCTTCCCTCTTAAAAAGAGCAGTCAGGCTGAACCCAGATTAACATACCTAATCTGGTGGTGTCCCTGCTGAAGGTGGCTGGGAACTTTTCAGCGTAATGCTTTTGTATCAGACAGTGCCCTTCCCCCAAACCTGAACTTTTTAATGGGGTAACTTTTTTTGCTTATTAGTCACATCAAATTGTTCCTGTGATGGCAAACCTTCATTTTCAAAAGTATGGCTCCCTGTCTGGAAAAAAACAACATTGCCAGGAGCATTCCAGGAGGGCTGCTAGGGAACTACAGCTGGGAGAATTGGGTGCCTCAGTTCCCTGCCTCTGAGTAACCTTATGCAAAATGTCACTTTGAGTTACATCTTCGCTAATTCCCAGTTATTTGTGGAGTAAGCAAACCTACCATGCAGACAGACTTCCCTGTTTTGTTTGTTCCTTTCTGTGCATTTTGATCCTGAGCAAAGGTGACAGAGGTTTGCTATTTGGCCTGTCAGAAGGTGAAGCCAAGGCAGCTGTATCTACCAACTGCAGAGCCACCATGCTTCATGGAGGTGAGTGAAAAGCACAGTCTAAACAATGTGCATTTGTTGAACGAAGTTCATGTTAATGCATTTTTTCCAAAAGTCCTGAGACCTTATAAAGTAAGTCAGCTTGGGGTTTTAGCTTCCTTGTCCAATGCATGAAGAGGAGTTTGTGTGGCAAGGGTGTTTTATTTTCCTAGTTGCTGTGTCAGCAAACCAGTGGCTGAACTGATTGTGCTGTCTGTACTGGAGTACTTGCTTAACCACATTAACGAGTCATAAACTGTTTAGCCAAAACACAGATCTGCCTGTTGTGTTTCCTAGTGAAACTATCCCATCCCTTGTTTCAGGAAGGGTTGAATGCTGATCTTGGTAACACCAGCAGAAAATGTGTCATGGACTTTGAGAAAATCAGGATGCATGTGTGTTGTGTTTACCCTCTTGCAGCATGAGTGTGGAAACAACCTTTGCCATGTCTCTTTCTGATGCTTCATTATGTGGTCTGTTTTTCACTTGCTTTTCAGTCTGGACCATTTCAAACTTGATGCAAAATCAAACACCCTGAATGCTTGCTGCTTAGGAAAAAAAAAGTTTCATATAGTATAAAATGGCCTGAAGTGTTGTGCTGAAGCAAACCTTGCTACTTTATGCTTTTGGCAGAGGCAGCTCATAGTAGCTCTCTTCTGTTTGCCCATTGTTAATATTAAGAAAGTGGAAATTTAGCTTGTGGCCCCCTTGACTGGATGTCAAAAGGTTTCCAGTTGTATTTTGTGCCCTGGTATCAGTGCAGCAGAGATGTGAAAGTTGATGCTCCAGCAATCAGTTTAGACCTTTGCTTTCCACCGCAGCACCAACTTCTTCATCCATACCCTCCGTTTTACATGCTTAGCTATTGGTTCTCCGTCTTTCTTGATTTTTGTTGGTTATTTTGGTGGCAGTTCAACTTTGTGGCTGAGTAAGTACATCTAGCTCTTTATGTTTGCCTCTCTCAAGGTTTGTTGGGTATGTATGATTTCTGGTCACCTTCCTATCAACTTGAGTTGCTCTAAGTTTCAAATGTACAGTAGGATTTGGTTTATATCACTTGTTTCAGTAGAGGTGGGGCTTGAACCTGCTGTAATTCACAGCAGGTAGCTTTGACCTCTTGGAGAGGGTGTTTCTGAGAATAGGGTCCTTCTCCAGCTGCTACTCCTCAGCACAGAGACAGTGTATGGGAAAAATTTTTGTTGAGTTTATGTGGAATTTCTCAAGACCATCATCTATCTTATCTGGTAAATTAAATAGCAAGTGCTGGTTCCCTGTCCCCAGAGACTACTAGCCCAGAATAAGTCAATGCATTTTGGCAAGTTTCTTGCAGAGCCTCTTTGCTAGGAGGATTTGTAGAGAATCTCTTCTATCTCAAATTTTGTGGAGAAGCCTCTCATCATTAGTTATGAAATTGGATTGGACTTACTAGGTTGCTTGGCAAACTTGTGAGGAGTTTGATAACATCACACAGTAGTATTTTATGGTAATGCTGAGGGTTCTGTAAATTAAATATTCTTGAATACCATAAAGCTACTTACTTGGTATGTAAAGGGGAGCCTCTGCCAACAGAGCTGTGCCAGCATAGTCTGTTCAAGAATCCTGGCGTATGTGAATTTATTTTTTTTGAAGAACAGTATGTTTTGCTCAGAAATGCTTTTGACAGTGCTATAAGAATGTGTCCTGAGCCTATTGAACTGATTAAACCTGGTTTCCTATGTTCTTGTGTGTCTGCAGCCCCTCAGCCCCTACAGACCTTAGTTTTCACTTATGCTTGCTGTAATTTTACACCCACTGTCGGGTTTCCCCACTCCATAGTGCAGCATATCCCCGGCTCCTGCCTATGCAGGTTGCTTACCTGCTGTGTGTGCTGTCTGGCTGTTAAACATGTTGAACTGTGCTTTGGGGCATGGGCACCTGAAATAACTGTATTAAATGCATGTGTCATTTTATCTGAGGTACTACAGCTTCTGCTTATATTATTCCAGAAACTCGGAAGAGTGCCTGTGGGATAGTGTACACAGTGAAGAAGCCTCGCAAGGTTGAGGAGGAAGAAACACTGCCAGCCTGCAAAAAAGCTAAGACTCAAGCCTGAGGACTCAACCAGTTGTCAACAAGAACCTCCATCCCATCTTTACTCAGTGTTGAGACTTCTTCCTCCCTCCAGCTACTCCTGTTCCTCCCTTACTACTTTATTTAGCCTGGAGAAGAATTCTTCTGGTGCTCAAGTGAGGAAAGCTGTGGGAATGAGACTGCTGTATGGTAGTCCACCACACCTAAAAGGTCATGCTGGGCTTCTGGCCAAGGTCAGGAGACTCTCTCTCCACCCTGTCCTAGGTCTTCTGAAGATAGTGCAAACTCAACACAATGTTTCTAACAGAAATTTTCAGTTGTTACAAGTGCATTCCTTTTTAATTAAAAACGTTTCTAAGAATGTATGCTTTGAAAGTATAGCTCATGGTTTGTCAAGTTTTAAACACATCTCTGTACTAAACCTTACAGCTGCAAACAGTAGATGAAGTTTACCTTCAGGGGCCTGTGGAGAATAGTTGTGCAGTAAAGAAAAAACAAAACAAAACACTGCTTCCCATTCTGTTTTGTGGCCAGTGGCTATAAAGAAGATCCTAGATTCTGCCACTTGCTAGGAGATACCTTGGATTTGTGTTACAGTAGGACTGACTAACCTGACCTGCCAGAGACACATCCCAAGGGCCATCCCTGACCTGCAGCTCTTAAACCAAGGGTCACATGAGATGGTTACTGCAGATGGAAAGGAAGAGCCCAGGGTTACACTGAATATGTGCTCAGCATGCTGTGTTGCAGTCACAGCATAACAGCTGTCTCACCTAGGACTGAGCAGTCTCCATGTCACATCATTTTTACTGCATCATTTCCTTCTTTATGTCCTGGTCTGGCAATGTTGTCTAGGAGAGTGTTCATTTTGCTGCCTCCTGCCTTTCTGTTTTCCTTCCTGTTAATGCTTCAGTAAACTTAATCTGGCTGCCAAAAAAGCAATCATAACAGATTTATAATCAGCAGAGCATTGTCAGAGCTTTTCCAAATGTTGACTGAAGTTTTTCTTTTGATGAAACCAATATAAAAAGTTATGTAAGCTACTGTACTCGGGATACTCTTGAGCCAGCTTTACAGTGAATATTCCAGTTCTTTATTTGCATCTGACAAGTTGAGAAGTGGAAGTTACAGGATGTAAGATATTGCAGAAATCTTGCAGTGGATCATCTCAGAGTTCTTGGTAACTGGACTGAGCAGAATAGGTGAAGATCTCAGTAGGGTAACAGTTCTATATAATGCTCGTTAAGTCCCAACAGCTTTTGCTTCATTCAACAAATTTTGAGTTATTATTGTTAACTTGATGATTTCAGTCTGTTTTAGTCTAGTTGTTGGGATGTTATATGTATGTATCACTCACACATAGACACACATAGTTTGCTGTTTATGGGCTTACCTCCAAAATGATCATGCTCTAATTAGAGAAAAAGCAAAATGTGTCTAGTGCAATTTTCTGAGTGACATACCCTCTTGCCTTGGCTACTGAATAACCTACCTTGAGCATGACAGAAGTTGTTTGCTAACTAGCATATGGGAGGTGGCTTTGAATGCTAGAGGTCCTTGCTACTCGTTTGATTTGATACAAGAAAATTACAGTCTTGTATCTTTATTCTTTAAGATACAGTGCTTCAGGAACTGATTGAAAAGTTTCTTCTCCCTCAGTTTCCTGAAGTTTGTTCTGGCCAATTTGCTGCCTGAACAATTGAACTGCTTCTCAGTTAGGATGATAAACAAACTGAGTTAGCCAGCACTGATGTAATTTCTATTTCCTGCAAGGCATGCTCCCAGTGTCTGGGTAATTGTGCACAAGCAAGTAGTGAAATAGTGGCTTACAGAGAAGGGCAATGAGCAGAGATGTGCCATAATTTTTATGGAGAAGAGCGTGTTCACAAATACGGCCTATGGCTGGCAAGGTGACATCTGTGAGTTATGGTGCTTGTGTGAGAAAAGTCTCATCTGTCTAAAACTGTTGGCCTCAGTCTAGGATAGCTGGCTGCAGACAGAACTGGCTTTTCTTCTGCTTGCTCCTGTGCAGGGTTTCTGTAAATTCACTTAGTCTCCAAAATTGGCACTCCTGTAACAACTGTTTATCACTGTCTGCTCCTGACCCCACCTCATTGCCCAGGACATTGCTTTGGCCAGACAGTAAAGCCTTGTGGCTGGAAGCCAAGTGACAGAGCTTGGTGAAGGTGTTCAAGCGCCTGTCATGAATTTCTCAGGAAGGCCATTGCTATGGGGCATCAGGATTTTCAGTGAATGCACCATGTGATGTCCCAGTGAAATGGGATGTTGATTCCCCTGCCGGCAGCACTGTTAAGGTTGTTTTGCTTCTGCAAAAGCAAAGGGAGAGAGAGGTGTCTGCCTTTCCTAGCAGAACTCACATTGTCCTTGGCTTGGATAACTGAAGCTGTCTCATGTGCTCCACATAGTAAGTACTGATTTGCTGAGAAACTGAGATTTTAAATCAAATTCAGTAATAAAACTGTAGCTTTGTTTTACTAGCTGCTCAAGTACTGTCTTTCTGCTTTTGTGTATGTGTTTCCATTTAACAAAATAAGTAAGAGATGGCATTTATCTTGCAGTGACAGGGAGGTAGCTCAAGGGCGGGCGGCTCTAGGAGCTGAGACTTTTTCTGAGCTTTCTGGCCAAGACATGAGCTTTCTTTACGGAGAGACAGAATGACCCTGTGCATGTGCACCACTCCAGCTAATAAAAAGAGCTACCCTGTTTATTTAATCTGAAATAGATC
This sequence comes from Melopsittacus undulatus, assembly GCF_012275295.1. Lineage (NCBI taxonomy): Eukaryota > Metazoa > Chordata > Aves > Psittaciformes > Psittaculidae > Melopsittacus > Melopsittacus undulatus. The sequence goes on from NC_047530.1 coordinate 94,121,283, forward strand.
AGTACAAAATGTACAGAAAAAGAGTTACAAATTTACAAATATACATAATCTGCTTTTGCATTCTTAAATCATCAGACTTCTTGGTAGTCCAACTTAAAAAATATTCACATTCCTGATGCTGTCTCCTCTCACCTTCATAACATTGCATCTGAATCCCACAGCCCAAATGGTTACATGATGGTTAGAGCTCTGTCCTAGAGCCCTTTATCAACTACAACTGCTAAACCCTGTCTAAACTCCATTACTCAATTGCTTCTATAAACCCACTTGACACCTTAGTATACCTTACATTGCTCTTCCACATATCACCACTCATTTAACATACTATTTTAACAGAATTTGGCAAAGTCAAGGCAACAGTTGCGAATATCTGCTATTTAGCGCTATTGGAAGGTTTGAGGGAAGTTGCTAATGTAGTTGGAAATCCTGCCCATCTAAGACAAAAATATTTATGCTTCTGGCAAAGATTGCATTATGATGTAAAGCTCTATTAAAAAGAAAGCTACAATATTGAGAATAATTAAAAATGACCTTTTAAATAAATAAATAATAAATAGTAATAAATAAAGCCATTTCAGAACTAGTGGAATTTTAACAATCAACCTGCCTTTTAGCAGAATTTGCATGTTTGTTTTGCAGTTTTCAGTGACGGTACCTCAAATAATCCAGTATTATAAATATTTTCAGTATAAATACTATGTTCAGGGCTATTTTCCTTCAGGTTCACATGAAGCATGTAAAAGCAGCAAAAAGAGCAGTCTGGTTTCTGTCTTCAGAACTTGCCTGGGTGGCTGCTCTTATAGGATTTGTCTTTGAGGCTATTGAATATCTCTTTGGTGCCATTCTGCCATTGAAGAACAAGATCCATAGGTGTTTTCCCTTGCTGGTTAGAAAAGCAGAGGAAGCAAGATTTAGTTTCAGTCAGTGATTACTGAATCCATCTTTCTTCCCTAAATATTTTTACAGTGCATCTGCCTGATGTGGACCCTTCTGCATGCACAGGTTCAGACTTCTCTCACCACCCTGAGACCAGAGTCCTTTTGCTCCACAGACCTACTCCCAGGTCTTGTCAGACTTGTGATGAAATTTCCCTGGGTTTCAGAGTGTCTCAGCTATGTTAGCAAATACCATGACTAGCAGAGCATGTAGGTGTTTCTTTTGATCTAGTAAACTGATTAGAAAAACATTGAGATGAAACATCAGTGAGACACTCAGGTTTAACTGAGAATTCAGATAAGAGTTTGTTCTGGTTTAATTAAGTTATGGACCACATCTACATTAAACAGGAGCAACCTTTTTGTGTGCTGATGAAGCCTAAGAGAGTTAGACTTTGGCCTTCAGGGCTGTACCTGTCATTGTTTTCATACCTTGATGAGGGCTAATGCTGGGAGTGGCACTGCTTCAGAGGGCATGAGCAGAGAACAGGGACTGCAAAGTGCTGCAGTGACTGGTGTTTTCCTTGCTCTCTTAAATTTTGATTGTTTGCCAATCAAACATTAACTGGCATTGGTAAAACACACCATCCATCCCACTGCTGCTTGCTTTGGGAGAAAGGGTTTGTGATGTGCTGTATTTTTAACAAGTGGTCTCAGAACTCCAGCAGTGTGTCTGCTGCTGCTATGGTAGCTATGAGCAGTCAGGTGTGGGACTTCTTCAACTGAAGCTCTGCTAAGGCTTGGGGAATTGTTGCCCAACAGTCAGGTTAATGGCCAGTCATACAGGTGTAGTGCTTGGGCTTGCCATCAGCTGTGGGAAAACAGAGCAGATTTCTATGACAAACTAAGATCTTCATTGTCTCGGTGGTGGTTGAAACCCAGAAGTTGTGCAGAGAGCAAGTGTCTGTATGTTAAAACTTTTCAATGTGTTGTGTATGTAATTAGAAAAAATCCTAGAAATCTGTGATGTTCTTTTCAATTGTAGCTGATGGGATCTGGCTTTAGAAGAGGTACAGGTTTTTCTTCCTCTCTCCAGTCTTCCCAAGTTATACTTTCCCTGTGTCAGCTCTGCTTTAATTAGCTTGAAGTGATCTAATTAAGACTGTTCAAAATAGTCTCTCCCAGCCTTGAAACCTGTGAAACTGCTCTGAAGGGAAGTTCATTCCAAAGTATTGGAATCACTGGAGTTTTGGGGGTATTACTTACGCAGTTTTTTATGGTTAGATCTGCTCCATACAGAATCAGAAGTCTGATCATTTTGTAGCGGTTCAGCCTCACGGCATCATGCATTGGTGTGTCTCCTTCCTAGAGGCAAAAGACATGGACCACAGCATCAATCCCACTGATCTGGCACTGAGGACCAGCTCCAGTCATACAGCCAGGGATTTTTACAAAGACAAATGGGAACTATCAAAGCAGACAGCAGCTTGATTCTACTTCATAGCTGACAGGTAAGAAGTCATTGGTACTTACTCTGTCTCTGGCATTGAGATCCGCTTCGCAAGCGATGAGGTGCTCCCCACAGTCATACCGACCCGTTCGCACAGCCACATGCAAAGGAGTGCTGAGCAGCTGAGAGGTGAGAGGAGGAAGCAGTCAGTAGCATGAAACAGGTAATGCCCACTCCAAGAACAGCTGCCAAATGTGATCTACTTGGAGTAAGGGTCAGCTTTTTCATCTCCAATTTAAAAAGCTGCAGAGCCCAGAAGTCCATACCTTGTCTCTTGCATTTCTGTTTATCCCTTTGTCCAGTAAGAATTTGAGAACCTCCAGGTTCCCCCCACGGCATGCCCAGTGCAGGGCTGTAGATTCAAGCTGCAGAAGGAAAACAAATGGTAAATTAACTCATCATTATATTTAAAGAAAGCATTCTGCTGTGATCACTGAGTTGTTTCTAGTAACACCTTCTTTTATTTTGCCCTAAATTCTTTAGTACCGTGAGTTTCTCACTCTTCACACTTGCTGTAATTTGCTCTTAAAAACAGAGATCTTTGCAACACTGCTGTGAGAGTGGATGTGTTTGTTCTGTGAACCTAGAAGTTATCTTTAGCCAGGTATGTGGCTTGTATGTACTAGTTAATATTTTTTATTCAATGCCTTTTGCGTTCTAAATGCACAGAAAATGAAGATCAAGGGGAAGACTAGTTGTCTTTAAAACAAACAAGCAAGCAACTTATGCAGGACCACAAAGTGAATTAGAACCCTTTTTCTCTGCAAGATTAAGTTTCTCTGCCCTAGATCTCTTCTGGGAGGAGTGGAATGTCCCCTAATGGTTTCATTTGGCCTGTCTTTCCTCCTGGTTCTTATTCTCTCCATGAGCACTGCTGGGTTAAGCAAGGGGGAACAAGGCTGACCAGTTCTGACTCTAGCAAAGGAATGGAGAGCCTGGGAGCGGAGAAGCAAAAAAAAAACAGGTGTAGAAACTGTTGATACTCAGCTACCCTTGTGGCTAGCATTCCAGTGAAGCAGGGGTCTCTCCCAAGCAGTTTGAAATCCCAGTGGAGAATGTACATGTTGCACCGAGCCCCGGATACACGTGTGAGACAGTGTTATCTCCACCACCTGCCAGCAGGCTGACATGGTAGCCTGACCTCAGCTCTCAATGTTGGGCTTTGTTGCCTGTGGCAGTCTACTGGCCAATGTGTTCCTTCACTTCTGTGTTTTCCACCAACCATTTTGGCAAAGGGAGGCAGACACAGCCTCCTGAAACCTCTTCTCAACAGTGTTATTTTAAGGACAAACAAAAGCCATTGCAAAGCCCTTTAATGCTCCTTTTCTACAAGAAGCACTTCTATCAGTGCTTCTCTTAGCGCTTATGAAACAATAAGCATTTTGTTGAAAGGAGAACGAGGTGATGAGCATACCATGTCTTTCTGTTCAAGCTGAGCTCCTGCTTCCACCAGTTTTTTCACCACCTCTAGATGTCCTTCAGAGCATGCCCTGTGCAAGGCAGTGCGCTTGTACTGGCAATTAAAACAATGCAAAGTCAGACATTAAATATGGCACAGAAAGATATCTTTAAATCTTTCCTCCCCTCCTCCCTAGGATGGTAGCAGATGCATACTTTATGCTGATTCATTTTCAAGAGCTAATACATCTGAGACCTGAAATCTGCTAATATTACTAGCAACCTGATAGCTGAGAGCTTCCTACATAGCATTTTAGAGGGTGTGAGAAATATTTGCAGTATGCCATTCAAATTTAAAATCCAACATGCTGTGCTGCATTTTGCAAGTGCAGATTATACATTATGGAGTGTGAGGGCAGGCAGCATCATTTTTTTTTGTTGTTCAGCTGACAAATTTCTTGTCTCTTAATCTGTACCTTTGGAAGATCACCTGTTACAGAAAATCAGGGTTTACTGGGCACCAACAGCTTTCTTTTAAACATATTCTTTTGAGTTAATATCACTAGATAACTTTACTTCCTTCCCCCACCCTCCTCACCCTCCCTTCTTTTCTCCTTATAAATGTGGAAGCTACAAAACCTAGTGGTAAAGTTATTTTTGCCCTGTAATAACCTTTCTTCCATAGGAGGCTTTGCAGTAAGAAGGAAGATTGTACCTTATCACAGACGTTGGGATCCCCTTTGTCTGACAGGTATTTTTCAATTACTGGCAGCTTATTCTCCAGTGCAGCTCTGAAGAATGTGGGGATATCCACTGGTCCTGTCTGGTAGTAAGAAATATACAGGGCATAAGTGTGTGTGGCATGAAACCCCATCAGTGCTTTCCCAGAAGAAGGTACTTTGAAATAACTTACTATAACTTCTGGTTCGGGTTCCTTTAAAACGGGCACTTTCACTTTCTTGCATCTTTTCTTCTTCTTCAGCTGAACAAGTTTTTCAAGATCCTCCAAGTTTTCAAGTTTTGACCTCTCCTGTAACTTCTTCTTCTTCAGCTGAAACAAGTCAGGGAAGTCAGCAGGATGAACCAAGTGTGACCACCTCTCCCTTTCAGAGTGGCAGGACCGTGTGTGGCACTATTCAGCTGAATTCAGTTAAGGCTTTTTTTATACAGCCTAATTGAATGTTAGCATAATTTACTAAGGGTGTGAGAAATGCTGTATCATCTATAGCTTCTCATACAATACCGGACCTCTTCCTAAATGCTGCTTCAGCCATATGTTGTGGGCTAAATAACATGCAATTTTGGTCTGTGTGAGACCAGGACTCAGAGCAGTACTGCAGTCCCTTCTGGACCAACAGCTTAAGAAATCTCATATGCAGCTTACAAGAGCTGGGAAGTCCCTGTAGTTTGAGCTGACTCCCACCACATATGTTTGTTTCCTTTATGATACAGCCCCTGATTTGTTCTAACTTAATCCTCTTTGATGAAAAATATACCCGTAAGTGAAAAGCAAGGCTTATGCTGATCTTGGCATTTCAGTCAGCAAGTGTTACATTTTGGTAAGCTACAGAGAATGTCCTCAGTATTCTTGGAGGGACAGTTCAATAAAAGTTTAAGACTTCTTCAAGCCTGTTTGTAAAATGCATCCCTGCACAAAGTTGGTATGAGGCACTGCTAGGATTAAGGGGAAGTGTGTTGCCTAAACTGACATCCCAGGTACCATGAGGTGTCCTTGTCTTCAGAAGGGGGATTCATAAACAAGGGGTAACTCACTAATACACATGACAGATTCTGTCCCATGGAACCATTAAGGGTAAATACATTGATGAGACCCTGTCATACAGTATATTTTCTTTTTTCAACTGAGTTATCATTCAAGCTATTTCCACCTCTTCTTTGTATTGTTCTCTGCATTTAGGATTTGACCTCTGCATTTAGGGTAGATCATTGACTTAATGGACAATCATTACGTTGGAACAGTGAACCAATTGGAAACCCCAGATGTTCTTAGGACACTGTTTTGAAGGAACTCATAAAACCTCTGTAGTAAGTATTGATCTCTCTGTTGAAGATGAAGTTCAGTAGTGTCTATTTTAATATTTCTTAGGCTCACTTTCACCCTTCCTTTTTTCAGAACAGTTTTATACCCTGTGCTAGTTAAACTTTTTCGTTCCCAAATAACTTTAATTTTTTAGGCCAGTTGGTTGCTTATTCACCAAAGAATTTATGATGTTACAGCTACTGTGGTTGGGTTTGGGTTGTTTGGGTTTTTTTTTTGGGGGGGGGAGAAGGAGAGAGAAAAGCATGTGTTCTTATGGATATAGGGAGAATTGTCATGCTCCAGGAATATAAAATGGTACTTTTCTGTAGGCCTGTATAATTTTCATTTATGATTTTTTTTCCTAAATGCATAATGCAGTGTTTTCATAAAAAGAACATTTTCACGGTAGATAATGATGAAATGCACTCTTACGTCTTTCTTGGTTAGCAATTATTGGTGTCAGTCTTCAGGTGCACAAGCTGAAGGTGTCTTACTGGCCATGATTGCTGTCCCCCTTACTGACAGCTAGCAGAGGGGTCTCTGTGCAGGAGGAAGACTGCAGCATTTCATTCAGACATTATGGGGGGAGTTTCAAGTTCTGCTTCACAGCATGACTGCCTGCCTGCACCCATAGCCTACAGGAGTCAGCAGATCTCCATTGCCTTGAATGGACTTTGGTGGCAATGTCCCAAAGGTTTATCTAGCTTACAATGCATATATTTCTAACTTAGAAAGAGGCAAAACTTCAAGGGCAGCAGCAGAATGTGCACACAGGATGATAAAAAGCCAAGTGCAAAACCCAAGAGCCTACCTCTGCTTCTATTTTTTTCTCCTTCTCATAAGCCAGATCATGTTGGGTCAGTGAGTGGTCAGAGACTGTCTTTAGGTCCTCCTGCTTCTCTAATCTTACAGCAGCTTCATACTCTCCATTTTTGAAGTCCTCAGGGAGGAAGTTGCCAGTCTCTTTATCATCTGCTCTCTTTCCAGTCACCTGTAAAAGCAAACGTGATATGATATAAGCAAGAATTTCATGACTGCAGTAGCCACCCCCGGGAACATGGATTACCTCAGAGCTAATTGCATGTCACTCCTGTCCTACTCTAGGAAAGTGTTACAGACAGAGTGCAGACCTCATTCCGCCTGTGCCTGGATTAACTGTGCATGTGAATGGCTAGAGCAATTTCACTTGCAGGCAGATCTTCCACATCTATGCAGCAACCCCCTTGGCATCTTAAGGGCTTGGACTGAGACCTGTGAGGCAAACTCACAGTCCAACTCCCTGCCTGGCTGGGTCGAGGTGCAGCCTATGCAGACAAAGGCCAGGGAGTTGGGAAGAGCATCCTTTTTGTTTGGGGTTTTCTTGTTTGTTCACTCGCCAGCGTGGGTCAGACTCATCAGAAGCCTGTGAAAGCCTGTAGTGGAAAGAGCCACCCTGAGCAGTCATCAGCACCCACTGGGTGTTGAGCAGGAGAACTGAGCAGGAAGAGTGGGAGGAGAGGCTTTCTCCCTTGGGACCTTGCAGTTTTATTGAAACACATCCAGTGCAGTTAACTCAAGTTTATGAGTAATTTCAGTGCTGGTTTTACCCATTGCTCTCAGTACCAAAGTCCCCATTTCTAGCAAAATAGCAGAAGGTAGTTCCTGTGCAAATCTATGCAGCAGCACAGCTTTCAATAGCTTCCAGAAATATTTCTGATGCTCAATTAAGTATGTACAAAGAGATAACTTATTAAACTTGGTAGAGGCTGTTGTGTGTTTTGAGAGTGATTCAGTAATTCATGTAGCCTAGACTGCCTTTCCATTCATCACCTAGTAGAACTGTGCTTGTTACACAGTTTAACACTACAGAAACTTGCCAAAGAATTTAAGACAGCATTAAACAGGCTGCATAGCAGTTGCATCTTAACATTCCGATCTGGGGGGGGGGGGGAGGAAAGCAGTTTCTGCATGATGTTGCAGTATTTTACTGGATCTTTCCTGTTTTCCCAGTTTATTGATTAAGTCAGGCATTCTTAGTCTGAACACTACAGTGGAATGTCCCATTACTTGCAGACTGGTTTAGACACTATTTTACAAAGACTTGTTACACCATGAGCAGCAGCGAGTATAAGAACTGTTAGGTTATTATAAGAAAACAATACTATTGCTACACTGTTCATTTAGTATTAGAAAATACTTCAGTTTCTCTGCATTGATAGCTCCTCCCAGCCCCTTACTAAACTCGATTGCTCAGTGTGATCATACACTTAATAGCTCCTAAAAGCACAAAAATGAAAATCAAGGTCAAAGGAAAATACATAGCTAAATTTTCCTTAGTCTCTTCTTTCTGGTCAACTATATTCTGATGCAAAAATCCAAACTGCTACTTGCTTACATCAGTGGTGTTTCCCTTCACAAGGAAAAGTTAAAGAGAGAATATAATAGGATAGCATGCAGTATATACAGGGTTTGCAGCTGGAGTACAGCAGTGCTGGTAAGCCTCTAATCACCTCAGTGATCCACAGAGGTAGGTTCTCTCTCTGGTATAATGACAGTCTAGAAAGAAACGTAATTATGAATAAGTGAAAGAAGGTTGTACCTACCAGCTCTTCTACTTTCATCATCATCATATTTGCTGGTGTTGTATTCCTGTATAGCTGAAACTCCCAAGGGCTCAGGCCAGCTCTGCAGGGACCACCACGCTAGCTTTGCTTATATAGCTTTGGGACAACTGTGCTTGAATGAGATAATCTTCCAACCTGGGAATCCAAGTATGCCCCTTGGGCTTGCCAGCTGAGAGGTAGGCTCACACTCATTCCAGACATGTTAATGAGCCAGATCTGGTGTCGAGGCAGAGAGGGGGGCGTCAGTTGGACGAGGAAGGATGAGCCTCACAGTCTAACCACACCGAATATGTGAATCGGAATGAAATGTGAGCTCATCATTCCTTTGGCAATGACTGCATGGCTCAGCAATGCGAGTCCTTCTGCGTTCCCAGTGCCCACTAGGACAGCTGTCTGTTGATATAGCATTATAACTTCATCATCTCTTTTTTTAATGTTTTCTGTGAACTGACATTCAAATGACTGTAAGACACTGGAAAGGGTAAGTGGGTTATGTACAATACTTGTAGTAATATCTTCCTGATAAATGGATTATGACCCCTTAAGTCTTGGAAAGCCATTCTTTTCATTGCTATTTATTCTTAGATGATAAACAGCTTTAGGGGAAAGGACTTTTCTCATCATGATGGCAGCCTCCTATATTTGTTAGAAGGAATTATCTGAAGGGATTACCAAACCGGAATGATGTCTGTGGTGCTAAAAGGGCCTATGACACAATAAGTTACAATCAACGTAAGATCTCGAAACAGTAAGCTTTTCTTTCTGGGCCTTTGTCAGTGATCACAAGCAGAATACTAAATTATATTCAAAAAAGAAGATAAAATTAATAGTGTTTCCTCAGGCAGTATTTTCTTTTTTGATATGGAAAAATAGGGGCGCAGGTGCCATTAGTTCATTTTTGGAGATAAGGTGGAGTACAGACAAATATATACAGATGATGTATGTGTCTGGGGGAAAAGGAGTTGTTGAGTCCTTTGGAAAAGCTCTTCTTGTGCCATGTCATTCTGCAATGCTTGGATCTCTGGTCTGGTGAGGTAGAAGACTGGCTGTAGGCATCCAAGTCACCTGGGTGAAATGAATACAACTGCTCAGGTGTCTCAAGTACAACATGTACATAAGTGCTTCACCAAATTAAGATCTAACTATCTCGGGTGTTGTTTATATCATTAGCATCATTAGCATTCTGCATTCCTGACATTGACCTTTCAAGGTGTCTCCCTGAACTATGTCCCAGTAATCCGAGTACATCCAAACTTGTCTTCTAGTGCCCATCATACCTATGCCCTCCCTTTCCCTGAAATGAAGCTGGACATCAGGTGGTTTATTTACTACTCAAAATATATACGGCATTAGAGGATGAGCCCCAGAACTAAAATAGAGTATGTGGCAGCAAGAGAACCTTTCAAAACATTTTTTTCCAAACCCAAGTACAGCCAGGCCATAATTCCCCCCAAGTGATATGTCCTTAATCACACTGCCAGGCTTTTTTTCCAGCTGTTTTGTACTCCTGCTATATGTCTCTATGATAAGAGGCAGCTTGGTTTGGCTTTTTCTTGTTTATTAATGTGCTGTAACAGCTTCCCTCCCTTTGTTTTGTTTTGTGATGCTTATCTGGGAGATTGTATTGAAATTCAGAGCCCTAACAGGGTGGCTGCAAAAACCACTTCTACTTTAGTTGAAACAGATCACAACAAAGACCTGATGTGAGAAGAGAAATATAGAAGTTTGCTTTAAGAACAAAAACTATTTCAGAAGCTGTAAACTATCTCTGGCCTCACTGCTTGAAGCTTACTTCAAGCTGATATATAAAACTGACTCATCAAAACCTGAACTGGAATGTTTAAGCAGATAGATCTTCCTCTGCAAATGGTACATAAATCCAGAGCCAGAGTAGCCTTACAGGAAACCTGTGCTCTGAGAGAAAACACAAACCCGTTCTCACACCATGAATGCTACAAAAAAACCTAGCTTATATAGAGATAATTCCATAATTATCTTTAAAACATCCTATCCCTGGTGACTAAAATAATAATAAAGACTAGAAAAGAATCTTCCTTGATTATCCTGAGTTTCTATGTGAAAATGGTGGCACACAGAAACTGACTTCAACCAAAGGCTGGGATATAAATCAACCTAAATGCTTTTAAGCTAAATGTCATGTAAACCAAGGTAACCTTACTGAAATAGTAGAAATGCACTGATTCATAACAGCTAAGACTCTTGGCTTATCGCTGCTGCTTAATAGTGGAGGGGGAAGTATTATAATGAGCTTGGAACCTTGTCCTGGCCTGTAACCACTTAATCACCTTTCAACAAGTGATTTCTCGTTAAGGTGGTTATAGCAGATGGTCAGTGGGAGACTTGTAACGGGAATCTGAAAAACTCTTGCCACTCTGCTGAAGGATAAGGGCATAGCAATGATCTGCAAGGTGTAAGGCAATTGGATATTGCCACAGAAAAACTTCACAGAGGAAAACACAAAAGGGGAGTAGGCTCAGCCTGACAGAGAGAAAACTGTGGCATGCCATGGTCCCTGCTATCCATAGAGAAATTGTCTGAATAGTGTAAAGAGCTTTTGCAATTAATTTTTAAAGAGGTTAGAGGTAGAATGAAAGCATTATGTGTGATACAGATGATATTGCCGCCTCCTGTCATGAGTATTACCATCATGCTCCCCATGCCGTCACTGCTGTACTATCTTACATTTTCCAGCACTCTGCCCTTGGCTCTGCCCTTGCATCTGAAGATGTTGCCCTTTGGAATGCCTCTGTGCCTGGCTGTCCCTGTCTTTTTCCTCCTGCTAGATAAGTAAGAGTATGAAAAAATCTAACTTTTTCAACATAGTAATGTGTAAATCTGTGTGTGTTTTTGAAAGTGATGAGGGAATTGATACATCTGTTTAAAACAACTTGGAGACTTCTTCTCAATGTATATTTTTGTGTATATAACTGCTCAAAAGAAACACATTATCTTCTTAGGAAAAAACCAAACAAATAATTTAATCTAGGAAAATAAAGTTACTTTCAAGTACAAAATTAGATTATGAGAAATTATAAGTTTAAAGGATGAGGTTATAATTCCATTTCTTCAGATAAATTACTATCAAAGAAAGAAAGAAGTCATAGTCTGACATGTTGCTGATCTGTCTAGCACAGTCCTCTGGTATCAAAACCCAAACCAATAATGACTCAATAGTTGCATCACTTACTGTAGGGCTTAAAAACCCCCTCATCAATTGTTAGAATTGGGGATTTCACATAGCAGAAAAATAAACAACAAAACAAAACAAAAGCCAACTGTAACTTCTATTCTAAAAGAAGGGATTTGAATTTATCTGAAGCCATAAGCTTAATCACGGCTTCAGATAAATTCAAATTTGTGGCATTTGTACAAAACGTGAATCTGGCTAATTCATCTTAATGGGTCTCAGTTAACAAGCAAGTGCAGCAAAACACAACAGAGGGGGTGTTATCTGTGGTCAGATGGGTTTATCTACTGGTTACTTGGTCTTCATAGTCAGCAGCATTGGTCAAGATCCTGAAGTTCCAGCACACCCATGCTGATGCTCTGTTCATTACCTCTGACTACATTTTTGTGTGGTCAAGGAAGTACAATATACTTACAGCTGCTGCAAAAAGGCTTTTCTCAATGTGGGATTGTCGAAAAGATTTCTGCCCTTCATAAGTACTCCAGAACAGCTCTGAATCTGTCAGGAAAGGAAGAGTACTTGAAGTAGAGAACTGCAGAAGAAGTTACTACCCTTACAGTGAGAGCATGCCTGCAAACCCTGATCACTTGAGTCATGACCCAACAGGTACCTACACTGACAACCTGCTCTGCAGTAAAGCATGGCTTTTGACTGGCAGCGGGGGAGAATTCACCTTCACTCCAGAGAAGCTGTGACATTTTTGAACTTTATTTTTATTTTGATTTACACATTGTCTTAACTTAAAAACTGCAGTTATTGAATCTTGTATACCTTTGCCTGACAGCTCCTAAGTGCTCCCTCTCACCCAGTAGTTCAATGCCTTTTTGCTCTGTAAATGTAAGGGGATGCTATAGTTTTGGGTAATATGAAGACCCCTGTGAAATGCTGCCTAGTTTTGGAATTTCACCCTGCAAAGGCAGCAAGTTTCTTGTGGGGATGTTTACCAGTGGCCAAATAACATGCAACCATTGCTTTTCCCTGTAACATGTTACAGTTATCTAATGCAGTTCCCAAGTCACTCTCCAGATGGAATCAACCAAATTATAAAGTGTAATAGGGAGAACCCTGGGAGGTCATTTAGTCCAAGTTTCTGCTCAAAACAAAGTCAAAATTGAATTCAGGTCAGGTTGCTCAGGGCCTCATCCAGTCAGAACTTGAAAACCTCCAAGGATAGAGATTTCATAACCTCCCTGGCCATCCTCATACAATGCCTGAATATTCTCATAGTTAGCTTTTTTCCCTTATATGAAGTTGAAACTTCCCCTGTTCCGATGTATGTTCATAAGTCTCTCATTCTTTTCCCATAAACCTCTGTATAAACCTCTGTAAAGCCTGGCTCTGCTTTGTTTGTAACCTCCTCGTAAGCTGCTCTTAGTTTCCCTGAAACCTTGTCTTTTCCAGGCTGAACAAGCCCACCTCACCCAGCCATTTCTTACACAGTAAGTGCTCCATCCCCCAACTATCTTGGGACTGATTTTACATCATTGTTTGGACACGTGATTAAAATACTAAATGATGTTGTACCAGGAACTGATCCTTGTGGGAATCTTCTGGAAATAGTTCCACTCATTACTCTCACCACTTTGTGACCTGTCAGTGAGCCAGCTTTTAGTTCTTCCAAAGTGCATCCTTTTAATTCCATACAACGCATGCTTTTTAATCATACCAACAGATGCCATGAAATGAAATGCTTTGGCAAGACCCAAGTGAACTGCATTAACGTGAATGCTACTCTCACCCAGATTTTTCATCCTGTGGAAAGAGACTTGGTTCCAGAGATTTGCTTTGCATCCAGCCACATGGATTCACATTTGCTGCATGTAACATGCCTGATTCTTTCTTGGTAATGCTTTGATTAACCCTTCCTCCCCTTTTTCCCAGAATCATGTAAAGTCAGCCTGTCTGTTGTTCTCTTTCAGCATTTTCAGCTAGCCAAAATATCTGGAAGCTAAGGAAAAACAGGAAGGTACTTCTCTGCTTTACTGGCAGTGAGGCTGGCCTGTGAGCTTTTTGGATGCTACCTAAGTGGATGCTGTGCTTCAGGGAGGTTCCTGCATCTTGTGAATGAACGGGAGCTCAGGGAACCAAGGTGAGAAAGAATTGGATGGATTTTACTTCAAAAATATGAGAATGTTCCCATAGAACATTGATTTTGTAACCTCTTAGCAAAACAATAACATGTCAGAGCACTGGTATAATATGTGCACTCAGGTACAACAGCCTCTCTGTTTCTCATTTATTGAAACCATATCCTTTATAATGTTAGAAACAGGTTGGAGAGATTCTGAAAATCACTATTACCTGGAAAATCCAACCTTTTTAGATTTTGGGTTTTTTTTGGTTTGTTTTGTGGGGTTTTTTTTTCTTTTAACATATTGCAATTAAAATATAAATGGATAAATCTGCTTCACACTAAATTTGATGAAAAGCTCTTCTCCCCCTTTCATGAGTTAATATTTCATTGGCAGTGAGATATTATTGGATTTGTATCCAAGCTATTTTTAACAAATATTTCCTTTCATTGTCATAATACCAGTGAGGGTGGGAAGGCATTGATGCAACTTATATTACATCATGTTATGTTGGTCGTCCTCTTGGGGCTAGAGGGTAAGTATTTCTGTGAATACAATCACAGACTGAAAAATCAATTTTCTCTTTTTTATCAAGCTGTTACAGGTATGGTGCATATACTAAAATGCAGTTTGAGTTTAATTTTAGAGAAGAGAGTAGTTGAAAACTAAACAAATAAAAAGAAACCAAAACCTAAACCCACCTTTTCCTCTAATGTGTTGTAATCAGAGACAAATTTATGTCAGAAGATGAACTTGGAAGAAACCTTGTGCCCTTCTGTAACACACAGAGTCTGTTACCACACTTCGGCATGTTTAATTTCAGGAGAAAATGTAGGGAATGCATGAAAAAAGGAGGAAAGGGGAGTGAATGATCTAAATTGGTTTCTCTGGGCCTGCAAACTGCAACATATTCATCTGCAGGTGTTATTTTTAGTAAGTTGTTATTTCACAAGAGAAATCTCCCATCGCTATTTTCTCTCAGCAAAGGCATCTTCATACCAGAGCCAGTTGGATAAGGAGACCATGGAGTAGGCCTTTTCCCCAAAAAATCTGTTGTTATCAATGTTTAGGAGATAGAAAGATGACGATGCTGTGACTAGCCTGTTCTTGCTGAGGCTGTACTAAGCCCATGCTCTGCCCACATCTAACTCACATACCCTGTAAGAAATCTTCCATGAGCTTTGCTTTGGTTTTCATGTCATCGTAGACATGTGGCAAAGCCAATGTATGGGGAGGCTGTTCTCACTGTAACATGACAGAAACACCAGTGAGAGCCTTGTTGCCCCAGGACATCAAGGGGCAAGATAGAGGACATTAATCCAAATGAAACATTTAGTGGTGCAGAAACGTAAAAATAGACACATACTTTCCGTTTTCTGATAGATGCAAGAAAAAAATCAAGAAACTGAGAGTACTAGGTGACTGCAAAAGTGAATACATTCAGTAGTTTTCCTGTCTGAATAGAACAAAGAGGCCGCTGCCTTCTCTGACAGTGGTTCAAACCACTGCAATTGTCTTTCTTTCAAGTGTGTGACCATTCAGTTCTGTTGAGTAACCTTAAGCTTTAGCAACACTTTGCATGATGAGGAGGGGAAAGGGCTTTGCTGTCCTGCTTAGCAGCATGAGTGGGACAACTGGTGTGGAGGAAACAAGAAACCACCAGGATCTTTGCCAAGAAACTGCGGTTTGTGAAACGTAGCACAGTTTTGGCAAATTATTTTCTTCATAAACTGTCTCTTCAATTCTTAGTTTTAGCAGAAAGTGAAAGAGAAATATTGAAGCATTGTATGTCCATCTAAATTCCTCTCAATCCCCAGCTTTCCTGAAGTGAGGAAGTAAAGGACATGTCTGAGAACTTTTTCTGATTTCCAGCCCAAATAGATCTAGAAAACCTTTTTTTCTTTACTTTCCAATGTTACTGAGTGTTATTTGTCCAATGTCAAACTCTTATATTTGCACATAATAGCTTGTCATGCCAGACTGCTGAGTTTGTAGCCAGGTACAGAGGAAATTGTGTTTTTCCTTGCGATTTCCTATGGGATTCCCTCTTTTAGTGTTTGATCGTGGAAATCAGGGGAATTTTTTTTACTTCTCTTTTAAGGGGAATAAAAAAATTCACCTGAGAGGTATATATGTGACATTTGTTCTATCAGAAATCAGAAATCCTACCAGAAATCCCTGCTAAGTGACCTAGAGACCTGCCAAGATATAAGAATTGTTTCTTTGATTGAAAGTCAGTCAGTCAACAAATCTGCAACCAGAGAAAAATATATTCTAAAAACAGCCGAAATAAAACACTGACATGTGCTTTGAGCATCTACCCAGCAATAAGAACACTATTAGTGTATTTTACATCCTACAATGGTTATTTACTTTTTGAAGCTACTGCCATGTGCAGTCTTTATCCCAGAAGCACAAACACAGGGGCTTCACACACTGAATTTGTGTACTACTTCTAGTTAAACTTGAAGAAATTAAGAGCAAGCATCCATGCTTCCCTCACTTTAATGCTTTAATGCCTCACATTTAGTAGAAAATTGTATAGCTTAGTGTTGAAGAGTTGGAAATGATGCTGCTTTCACTAGGGATTTTTGAGGAAGAGCATCACGTTCCATATCAACCATAAATTGCTGATGAGAGGACGAAAGTATCTTCTCATCAGAAATGTATGTGTGGTAGAATGAGCTCTCAAGGCATTACAGTATCATTCATGGGAACACATATAGCTATGAAGCAGTTCTTGTCTGTTGAACCAAATGAATTAATTCCAAGTAAAATATTAGATCTGTCAGTGCCCGTTGAGTGAGAAAGTCAAGTCAGCTACTAAATGCACTTTGCAGTTGCAGAGAAGTTCCTACTTATGATCTGCAAAAGCAGGAACTACTGGGAGAAAATAGTAGAGACTACCTTCAGATGAAAAATGTGTAGATGAAGCTGTTCCCAGATATGAAATCATAAGGCTGTAGTGCCAATTTGACTTTTGCTGCCTGAACAATTTTTGCAGAAATAAGGAATAGTCATGTGAAGGTGATTTCTCCAAAGACAGAATTTCTAGACAGCTATTAAAATGCTCAGGGCTGGAGAAGTCCTACCCTTTCTGCTCTAAGGTTAGCATCAAGCACCTGCAAATACTTCTGCTGTCCCAGTCACTGAAGAATGCATGTTGGATTTCCTGCTTTCCTGATGCTGAAAGGGAACTGTCAGAACACATTTTCCCATGCTAGCTGTAAGTTGTCAATAAAAAAGCCGCAACTTTCTTATTTCGTGTAAGATGATGGATTTTTTAAAATTTACATTTATAATAACTTGTGACTTTACTGCTTAATTTTCCACTGATCTTTCAATGAACTACTTTTTTTTACTGACCTGTGTAAGCAGCAATGTGCATGTGTTCATTATGTTCTAGGCCAAGAAATGGTGCTAGAAAATAGATTAAGGCAAATTCAATTTTGCTTTTCTATTCTTTATTACAAGTTGGTAAATACTTAGCTAGCAACTCAAGGAAAGCAGCTGCTTTGCTGTCTTATTCTCTCTTTACCATTTTGCTGCAGCATGTCACCCAGTCTTTTTAAAACTGACACCACCTCCCCAAGCCATTGTCATGTATCAGAACTTGGTACATGCATGTGTGTTTATGAATAAAGACTTTGAAAAAGCAGTCCTTAGCCCTGGGTGCCTGAAGTCATTCATAAGTAGAACTAGAAGAAAACCACACTACCTTGAGGAAGGAGTTAAAATGTAATGTTTTTTTTTTAATTGCAACTGTACCTTTGAGAACAGCACTTGTTAATCTCTTATCAAAGGATTCTGTTTTTCCTTGATCTATCTATAATTTATTGAGAGCAGTTGCCACAGGCATGTGTAATCCCACTTTAAATCCCTTTATGCATTCTACTGTTTCAGGCTGGCCAGGATGGTTGTATGTGCATCTCCCATCTGTCTCCACTGGAGTTATATGCACTCACATACACATCAAAGGTCCCTTCAGCTGTATGTTTTCTTTGTATTTTGTTTCACATGTTCATTAATTAATATGATTATTTGAGACTCGGATCTCAGTTGTCTATATTAATGGAGCCTCCAAAATATGGAGAAACGATAAACATTTTCTCGCTTGTTACTGTCTGAGAATAATGGCAGGGACATGTGGTGGCAGCTTTCACAGAGTGTAAACCTACAAATACCTAACTGATCAGATGAATATTCAAGCAATTCTACAATTAAGCTAAATGACTGCACCATGTTAACCTAGTCATGATGGTCATAGCTATCCCTAGGACACCAGTGTTAGGCAAACAGATGTGTTGTTTTGGACTGTGGCCTATCCTTGCTCCTCAGATCCCCATAGTGAATCACCATACAAAGATGTGCATGTTGGCTTGTCTTAAGGAAGCATTGCTATGCAGGAGTTTTTCTTATTTCAACTGTTACAACATCATTGCAGATGAAACAATAAAAACTTATATTGTATAAAAGTAGCATCTGAACTTCTGTTTCTTTCTTTGGCACTTTTCCCTCACCTGATTGTTCCTGTTTTTTATCAGTGCTAGAGAGTGGAGGCTTGGTCAAGGCTGGAGCCATGAGAAGACATGACTCGCCTTGATTACCTGCTTTTTCCTCAGGTGGCTTCACCATGAAAGGCACTGTGATCTTTGTGGCTTCAGATCACAACAGCAATTTAAGAGCTAGAGGAAGAGGTATACTTCAGGTCATGCAGAAAGATCACCTTCCATTTCCTTTGTGTTAGAGACGGCCTCTTTTGGATTTCAAATCCAAGTGTTACTTCACATATTCTGGATTATCAACCTCATCCTGTTCTTTCAACACAGGTACTTGTCTGAGGAAGAAACAGGTCAATCAGTGAGCACAACCACCTGATTTTTCCCTACGTGTGAAAGCAGGTAATGTGAGTGACAGCTGACAAGAAAATAGAGCTTGAGAAAATAGAGTGAGGTAGCAGATGGAAGATCTGACCTCAGCAGAAATAATCTTATGTTGAAAAAAACAAAACAATAATGAATAATTTAATGAATATTTTCTCTTAGGCATGGATTTTTTTAATCATACCAGGTTGGAAGGGACATCAAGGATCATCTGGTCTGACCATACTTGGCAAAGCATGACATAGACTAGATGTCCCAGCACCCTGTCCAGCTGAATCTTAAAAGTGTCCAACATTGGGGAATCCACCACTTCCATGGGGAGATTATTCCAGTGGCTGGTTGTTCTTATTGTGAATTTTTTTTCTCTAATTTTCCTTTATAGTAGTTACTTCAGTAATCACAGCATTTCTCATCACTAAACTGGGGACTAATACAAGTTTATGCTAAGTTCTGTTGACTTTTGATCTGAAAACATGCACTGTGCACATTAAATGATCAATGTTTACTTCCAGACTCAACTCTGGACTCACATTCTCTCCCAGAATTGCTAAGGACTAAAATCTCTTTTGAGAGATGTTTGATTTTTTTTTAACAATTCCTGATGAAAGTTTGTTGTCTTGTCAGGTGCCAGTTCCTAATTCTTTTGTAATCTTTCTTTACGATCATACTTCCCGACAGATCACAACATGCCTCTGTTAGGGTTTGTTTACCTGAGTTATTTATTGCACTGGAGAGGTTCTTTTGGGGAAATTTCCCCTGCAGCTATACTTGGAGTCCTGCATTCCCTTCCTCGGTGGCATCAAAGTCAAGTCACACCCCAGTGTGCCACGGAAACAGATTCATTGTCTGCGTGGATGCAGGGTTTCCCCAGTAATCACTGCACTAGCTGTGCATGGTGTTAGCTTAAGGCAGGAAACCTTTTTGCTGTTAAAGGTGTGATGCTGTTGTACAGCCCCAGAGCCATTACTCATTGCAGCAAATTGTACCTCATTGCTTCCCCATGCTTGCTGCACCAAGTGGGTAGTGTAACCATACCTAGAGAGGCTTCAAGAGCATATAAGGAGGATAGGACATACATGCTTGCCACTAGCTGAGAGGGAAAACCCACTCTGTACATAGGAATTGCTTTGTTTCTATCGTTATAATGACTTTTGTGTTGCAAATCACAAGTCATGCATCTTTGTGAGGGAGCCAGTAATAGGGGCAGACCCATTCCTTTATGAGCTGACAGTTTTGACCACATGCTTACAGACATTCTAAATGCAGATCATTAATCACAATGTGTAAGGACCTGCCAATTTCATCTTGACAGAAACAGCCACAAGCACAAATTACATAAATTCAGTCTATCTATAGAGTCTATAAAATGTAAGTGAATTAATAGGATATACTTTATTGAAATGTAACAAGACCTAATGATCTATTTGCTGTGAAGTGTTATCCCAGGCATAACCTGTCTTTTATTTTGCATTATTATGCTATAGATACTGTATATCTAATAGTTCTAGATCTGTTAGAAGGAGCTATAATTCTGTACTTGTCAGAGTAGTCAAAAACATTGTGTTTAAAAGTTACTTCAAACCCAGAATTTACAAACATATTTGATTGGATATTTCAACTCATTTTAAATTGTTATACTTCCAGTATTTAGTTCAAGCAAATAGTTCAAAGGGTTTGGAATGAACTGGTAATTTTTACTTATGGATTATCTGTATTTGAGGATGTTCTTTCTATTTCTCTTTCCAGATAGTAAGCTTTTCAGTTCATAACTAAACTGGTGCCTAAGATCCGTAGTCTCCTGAGGTGCCATAGATGAGTTTGAAGCTTCCCACATAATCAGCTCTTACCTTAGGCTGGCTAAAAACCAGATGGCTGAAGCTAATATATCCAAACCAGAAATGATGCAAACAGAAGCCTCTGAGCTATTCCATTGCTACCTTCAGCATCTTTGCAGAAGGTTGTGCTGTAGTTACACTGGACTTGACCCTGGTTGCCCCAGTTCACTTAAGATGACAACCAACCATTTCACCCTCTCTTTCATCAGCACACAGCAAATTTGCCACATTTATATCCTGCTGTCTGTGTGCTGTCAGCCAGTGAGACAGCTCATGCAGTACTCTCACTGAAGCACAGAATCCTTATGGAAGGTATTCTTGGATGCAATAAAATTACCACAAACATCACCATGTTGAAGTGCATGGATTGCCTCTGTGTCAAGACTTTCCACCTCTCTTTCAGGACAATATTTGTACAAAGTCAACTGAACACAAAAACTCAACCACAAGACTTCCCAGCTGACAGGAATAACTTAATACTGGTTCTGCTCACAGGAGAAAAATGGAAACAGCTTCCCTGAAAAATTCACCAAGTGCTGCATGCTCTAAGCATAGACGAGTTTCCATAATCATCTCTTCCCAATTGCAAGGACATTCACCTGTGAGAATATTGCTAGGCTGAACTAGTGTAGTGAACTCTTCAAGCTTAGCATACTTCCTACCTTATTAAGATGGCTTGAGCATGAGGGGTGAAAGGGAATAGCTGCTAATAGTATGTTTAAAAAATGACATGAGGTATTTATTAGTCATACCAGTCCCAAGTGAAAAAGAGGAGCAAAGCATGTTAGAAGCATCAGTCAGAAGCTGATAAACTCAGCTGCTCTGAGGAGCTGAACATGGTGGAGATGCAAACACACTTCCCTACCAGAGCAAGTGCAACACCACCTCTGCAGCCTCTGCAGCTGCATGTTCATGGAGGCATTCAGTCCAGCAAAAACATGCGGGGTCAGAAGCTTGCAAAGTTTTGGCTGAGGACTAATAACCTCAGCAGCTGCTGACTCTCCCTTTCACTCTGTCTATAGGGGGAATGTAAGCCCTTCACCCTAGAAACTATTCCCAGCTTCAGCTGCTAGGTATTCATAACAAATGTTTAATGGCTAAAACAGTACTGTGCTGTGGACACTGTCATTTTGCATGTCACATCGGGACAAGTGTGTATTCTCCACTGCAGTTGGAATACCAAATCGTCATCCTAACATCATCTAGAGCCGTACTCCTAGACCAGGAACTGCTGCTACTGAATGTAAGTTCTGACTGTATGTAATGTCTTCTTTGTACCAAGTTACTCTTTTCTAACAGTATAGCTGTAACAGAACCAGGTAGCTTCTTAGCCTTGTCTATGACTTGCATTTAAACCAGGATTGATTCCAGTTTACAACATGACAAAGGACATGTACATCCCATTCCAGACTCACTGCAAGTCTGTTCTTCCTAAGGAAGCATGTTAATGTTTGGTGTCATTGGGAGAAAACACGAGGATTTATTTTGTTGATGAATGAAGACAGCTGAACTGCTGCTGGCTGAAGTAAAGTTTCTGCTGGATCACTCTGAAATGCCTTTCTTCAAGTAATCCTGAATCAGTCTTCTGGGAAAAACATGCCTTTCTACTGATTTACAGCATGGAACTAATCTGAAATAATATTTCCGTAAATTAATCAATTTTTCAACCCCCAGAATTTTGCAATTTTACAAAAATCTGCTTTTTATTAGAAATAGTTTTGTTAAGATACAATGGGATGCCACAAACAGCCTCATAAGCTGTAAAACACCCAGAAATACTACTACACTGTGTAAGGATACCAATGCAAGCCAGTGACCAGAAAGTGCAATATATCCTACTCATGGGACCTGTTAGGGCTAAACACTGCACCAGCGCCATGTGGGTCCTGGCACCTTCGGGTCATTTCAGTCCAAACACAAGTGGGTGGCACAAATGACCTCATCATGTATCATGTTCAGACACATCCTGAATATGCTGGACTTAATGAAAGTATTTGGAACAACTCCATTGTGTGCACAGCAACAACTTCGCTGGGATTTCCTGATATTCAGCAGCCAAGTAACTGGGAGGTTTCTCTTTGAAGTGGCAAGATGCATATTGCTATCCCAAATCAGAAGAACTGATGCATCTGATAAACATATATGATTGTCTGTCTTTCTCCAGCTCTAAATCTAGAGTTGATGCATGGAGATTTGAACTCAGGGCCAAAGGCTCATACTGAAGAGAAGGAAACATCAATTTCTTTCTCTGCTTTGTAACAGAAAAGAATACTAGAGCCTAGTTCTGGTCCTGTGAAAGGACAAGACATTGCATTAAATGCTATCAACCCTTAAAAGGTTCTGGGATTATTTTTAAAACGACAAAACCAGACACATTATTTCTTTCTTGTCTGCAGGATAAATATTCTCACAAATTAAATCCAGCAACAGAGGGGAGTGGCAGGGAAAGAAGAATAGCATTTGGTCCCAGTAACAGTCTAGTCAGATGAAAATATCCTTCCTATATTGGTATCTCAGGGTGAGTTGCTGATCAAGTAAAGCCAAGTTGCATAATGTTCAGCCAAGAGAACACCAATTTTGGTGTGATGTGCTGATGATGAGATTTACTAGTGTACTTCTGTGTGTAGAATCAGTATAAAGAGGCACTGCAATGTTTGCCATCAAGTAGGGAAATGGTCTCATCCTGAAAGGCATTGAGATCATTTGCCTGGTGCTGAGCCACCAGACTCCCATGGGACTTACAGCTGAGAGCTTTTGATAGCTGAGGGTGAACCTCATGCAGAGGGGGATGTATGGCATCCAGCTTCTCAAATGCTGACAAGCTCTTCCCTGCCTGCAGTTTAATGCTAGAATTTGGCACTGGCATGTGTGTTTTGTGTCCCCTTTTGTCATCATACACATAAATTAAGGTGTAAATTGTTATGGAGAGATGAGATGTAAAAGTTCTTTTTGAGTAATTTCTGAGGCAAAGCAAAAAATAGCATCTGTTTTCTCATGTATTAATTTAATCTTTCATTTCATAATGAAGCAATCACTGCAAAGGGCAAGGTTTCTTAACATTAGCAAAAATCTCATCTGAATTTTACTTGGGCTTTGGTTTGGGTTTCTGTTGAAGAAACCATCATAGGAAACTATTAAAGCCAATCTGTCACTTGATTGATCTGGATTTCTGAATTCGCTTACACGTTTTACAGGAGAGTATCAAATATTTCTAAGGATTGTTTTAGCTCAAACTGCCCCTCTGAACTGGATGCCGAGAAAAAAGCGGTTTACATGAAATGATGCGGTTGGGAAAGAAGAAATAATCGTAATGGATTATCAGATTCAGGAACTTGTTCAGAGTTTGAATTTATAGAGGATCTGAGGTTTTGGCTTTCATATACATGCAAAGAATCCTTCCCATCCCTCTGACAGTGGCATTGTGTCTGAGCTTATGAATGTCATGAGCAGATCATACCAAATCTGTTCACAATTACGTTTCTTAAATTTACACTCAGAATATGATTAATCATGAACACCATTATACTAAAGATAAAAGTAATGTTGGTTAACTATAATAAATGCAAACTTATACCTTTACATACATCTCTTCCTCTGCTATTCCTTCACCATTTTACACTCTTTCTAACAAGACAGTGAACACAACTCTCTAATCCATAACCTCTAAACTCTGATTCTATATTCTAGCATATTAAACTGTTCCTGAAATAAAACCCTTTACTTTCTTATGTCATTTGTATTCTCCAGCTCCCACCCACATGTTTGAAAGCTTTTGAGGCATAGTATGTGTTCATACTACCACACAAAAGACATGTATCCACAGCGCTGCAGAATTGTGTGGTACTAATTTGCATAAGGTAGGTACTTATAAATCACAAGATACTTCTCTATGACAGCATGATTTAATTCACATTCAAACCATATCTTCTTAAAGCAATTGAAAACACTATTTCCTTGTTATTGTATTTTCATAAAATGGTGTAACAGTTTATTAGAATACTAGGATGGTATTGATCAAGTCTGAATGCAGCTGTTTTTAGCTGGAAAGGTAACATAAAAATGCCCATTGCAGCTCATGGATAGTTACAATTACAACAAATTCTATGAATATTCATTAACTGTATTCTTTTATTTAAACCCCAATCATCTCTGCACTCTGCTAACAAAGTTGTGCAGAACTGGCAGGTGTTTCTACTAAGGACCACTGACCAGCTGACCTCCTGGAAGGCAGTTAACAAGAGGAGATGAGAGAAAACCAGACTAGCTGCATTTGGGAAGGTAACGTGGACTGCTGCAACTTTGGGTGATAGCAGTCTCTTTTCTAGGCTTGAACTGAAGTAAGTGCTACCTTTGTTTTGGGCTATGGTTGAGGAAGATCTGCTTGCCTTATTTACAGTAATATGCTCTAGCCTATTAACTGTGTTTGTGTTTAATTTTCATGTATACTGCTGCCTCAGAGGACTTGTGCTTTGAGATTATTGCCTGTGTGATCTGAGCTGTCATGTAGATGTTTAGATTTTGTTTGGATACTTGGGATCTGTTCTTCATCTGGCTGCCTTTCCCCAGGGTAACTGGTGAAACAAAAAAAAGTCAACTCAAAACCCCATGAACTTCCATGCCTCTCTAACTCTAAGCTATTTGCTGTGCTTTTAAGATTTCCTTAATGTCTAGGGCAGAAGATAATTAAGAAGAGAGCATGGATATGATACCTGTGTTTCTTGCAGGGCAGTGAGAAAGGGGATAAGATGTGAATAGAAACCTTTAGTTTGTGTGATTGATGGACCACTTGCTGGTCTTCTGCAGGAGCAGTTCTTTCAATGGAGTGCAGGAAAAAAACAAATCTCATGGTTTTGTTTTTTTTTTTTTTGATTCATCAGCTTTTCTCTGCTATGGCCTCCTAATTCCTCATTTGAAGGGAAAAACAAACAGAAAAACCTCAACCCAAACAATCTTGAGCCCTCAGATGGGCACTATAATGTCTGTCAAATTAAAAATAAAGCCAAACACCCCTGCCTTGAAAACCCTAATATAAATCTGAGTTCCTTATCCCCCTTATTTCCTCCCTGATCACAGTCTCCCCCCAGGCTGCAGAAGGGAGGAACTAGGAAAACCACCAAGGCAGAGGAACTGTTCTGAGACATAATATTGCAATACATCTATGGAAATTACTACGAAGTGTTCTAGTGCAGGGAGAAAGAAGTGTGTAGGGTGGTTCTTGTCTGCTCTGGAAACAGAAATGTTCATCAACGCCCATAGACAGATGCTCATGTCTGGCTGCAGTGGGCATGAAGGAGCTCTGCAGCTAGCTGTACATGGTCTCTGCTCTAATGGTTTCATTTCCACTGATGGTGAAGAGTTGCTGAGTCCTGGAGGCAACAGGCTCCTCTGTTCTTGTTAGACTGTGAGAGGGCAGAGGTTGTTACTGAAAAGTGCCTGCTTACATCAATCTGTGTTCTGACTGGGAGTGCTCCAGTATCCACATTAGTACTTGCTGGTCGCACAAGAACCATGATTAGAAGAGGTACCAGACATGGCAGGTGTGAAGAAGCTTGATTTCTGTAGGTGTCTTTCCCTTTTAGTCTTGCTGCTTTGCCCAACTCAGATGGCTCTCGGGAAGCTCTGTAGGCTCTGGCTCTCTATAGCCAGCAGCAGATACTTGTCAAAAGCATAATTTTATCGTTGACCTTTCTGAGTGGCTACAGGCCTGCAGAGGGGGTGGGATACTGTCTGCCTTGTATCCATGATGATGCATCATTATTTACTTCCCCCTCAATGGTTTAAAAATGCCACAAATGATGCTTTGTACCTCCTGTGCCTGAGTCCTGTCACTTTGTGGCACTCAGAGCAGGTGAGCTGGATGTCTAAATCATGCTTGGCTGCAGAGGCTTCCCATGACTATCCAGTATTACTAATACCCTGCTAACTCCCTTCAGAGCTCCTTGTTATAGGTGTTCTTGTTAAAGACACTAATTGTTCCTTCCCCCTGTGCCCTAGCAGTAGTGAGGCTGCAGAGGAATAATGCACAGAAAAATAGTTTGACTCATGCACACCTTTAGCCTCTGTACTCGGCAATGAGACCTGCATTTGCACATCGGCTTATGGAGGAATGATTTCCATAGCAACAGCAAGGATATGTGGCATAGTATGAATACTGCCTCAGAGAGCATATAAAGTACCTCCTTAAGAAAGAACTGACTACAGAGGCTCTGAAAAAAACACAATTGGATATGTGGAGGAAGTGTTGTGTAACGTTAATTTTTAGTGGCAAAAAAAAACCCACGTTATATTCATGTTTTGTTTTAAACACTACCACTTTTTAAAAAAACAAGTTCCTGGGTATAGAGAATGGGGTCTTCTGGTTTATGCCAACTGTTAGTGGATGCAAACAGCATGGAAAGGTCTGTGGCAATTCTTCAGCAGCACAGTGAATTAATACTTAGTGAAGATCTAAAGGGGAGTTACCTGAGGCAAGCATCAAGGGGGAGGGGAGGATGACAGCTCAGTTGACTGAGGGGGCAGGGAAGCAGGATCAGCTGGTAGTCTCTTTAAATAACTGGGTTTGTGGTTATTACTGGGGGGCAGGTTTTTGCTATCAGAAGATAGGGTGGCAGTGCTTTAGTACTTGGGGATGCAGAGAAAATGAGACAGGAAATATGCATAAAGGAATAAAATCACTTCATTTTTGGTTACATGCATAAGTTTGTCTTCCCCTTGCTGCTGTTGTCCTCCTGCTTCTCTTATTTATTTGTTGCATAGCTCTATGTGTACACAAAGCAGTCCAGCACCTGGACACCCTCACCAGGATTCTCAGGGCAAGATGAGTGGATAAAAATGTTGTCTTCGGTAGGCTCAGGTGTGTTACCATTTCAGGAGGATTGGCCCCTTCCTTCTTGGCCCTTGCATGAACTCCAGGGAGATGTGTCCCTGGGCACACATCTGCAGTGAGCTCTGTGGTGCCAGCAGTGGTTACCTGGATACACACGGCTGTGTCTTTCTGAATGGCATAAGAGTGGGAGGAATTGCTTCAGCTCATTATAGGTGGAATGAATAAAAGTAACAATGCTGATTTCATCACTTCCTTAGTAAGGTGCTATCTAATCAACTCTGGTGTGCTGCACTGCAGCACAAGTATCTCAAAAATAAGCAGTTTTGGAAGGGGAAAACTTCATGTTTCAGGTATTTATTTTAACCTTGTAGATGTATTAATGTTGGGGACAGCTAGAACCATTGGAAATATTGAATCCTGTGGTTGAGATGGATGCTGCAAAAGACCTTCATGTGCTATGGAATACCTGCACTTTCCCACACAAAGAAAACTGGCTGAGTTTGCACAGCCCATCTTCCTAGAGCTTTTCCCTCAGCTTTTGAAAAATTATTACTGTTCCTGACCAGATTTATTTGCTGACTTGCACAACCAGATAATTCTTTTCTTCCTTCACAGCCTGAAGGTTGCACCCTGTAACTTTCACATGTACATCCAAAGTTAGCAGCCATAGTGAGAGATTTAGAAACATCCAGAGTGGGGTGAAAAAGGTGACATTCCCATTTTGGTCAGTTAGGTACTTCGACAGCAGCAAGATTGGTGACAACTGGCTGTTAACTCTGTATGGACGAAGTGTACAGAGGTCTGCTTGTAAAGCAGCAGCTGGAGGACTAGCTGTAACCTCATTTGCAAACCCCTTTGTGCTGGATAGGGATTCTAGGCCTGTGTCTTCATATGGGAGCAAAGAGCAGGGCTGTGGGATTTCTTCAAGCCGTGAAACCTGGGTATGTTAAGCCCTGCCTGTGGAGATCAATAATGGTGGGTTATCCCACAGCGTCTGCTGTTGTGGGGTTTAGATCTTGGAAACAAAGCAAGCTATTCTCTCTTAATGAATATCATGTACTCCCAGCTTGTGCTTTAATAGGATTAAACAGTCTCAGCATGGTCTTGGCAGGGCTTCATGTACCCTAGGGCAGGAAAGTCTAGACTACCCTGTCTGCCCCAGGCATCCTCACCCCCTTGATGCTGGCATGTGAGGAGGATGGCTCTGAGAGCAGCTTGGCAGGTGTGGTGTGGCTGAGTCCAGCCCTAACACAGGCTGTTTTAGTCTGGGATTGGGTTGTTTGTCCTGTAAGCATGTATTTACCTGCTAACTTGAGTTTAAAGAAGGCAAAAGATGAGCTGGAATATATCAGTGCATGCAGTAAGCATTGTACTGAGGGATACATTTCTCTCTGAAGACAACTGGGCAGGAACCATTCAATGCCATCTCCCTCCCCAGGAATCTTTTCCTCCTTTTGTCATCTGCTGTTCTTTTGTCTGTGTATGACTTGGTCATATAGAGGAATGTAATATCTAACATAGCATGACTATCTGAGTGTGCTTGTTCATAGGGTTCCTTGTTTCAGGCTGATCTGTGGCAAAGCAAAGGAGATTGAGAGTATGAACCACAGTGGGATGGCAGCCAGGACTTGATCAGTGTAAGCAGCTAGTTTCACACTGGGAGCAGGGGAGTTGTAAAGCAAGGCAAAGGTGCCCCATACTCTTCCTTCTCTGCAAAGAAAGTACAACTTCTCTTTACTTATTCAGCTGCATCTACTCTGCTCAGATGCCGGCTCTCCTGGCAGGTCTTAGATATGGAAACTGTGGACGTGCATTTCAGTGCCTGCCCAGCAAACATGGTGGAGGAAGAGCATGTGTGGTTCCAGGATGAAGATCTCCTCCTGCTCTGTGGAAATGAGTTCCAATTAACATCAATGATTTCAGAAGACCTGTTCTGGAAGCTGTTTTGTTTCATCCCATGTGTCCATTTTCCTGATGGGAATATGTCTGTATCAAGTCTATAAAATACTACTTTTACAGAAATGAATAAATTAATTGTGAATACTTCCGATGGCATTGCCACATATGCTGAACAGAGAATAAAAAGGCAACAGCAGCTTGTAATAAGATTCCTTTTCCTGAAGCAGTAAAAATCCATACGATCTTCCACCTACCCTTTAAGACAGTAATAAAAATGACTCAGCTTGGCAGCACTTGTCACAAGTGGTAGATGGCTTTAGAATTTTTTTGTTAGAGGAAAAACACACATTAAATACAGCCTTGGATCGATGAGGTATTGGCTCTTGAAATAAGTGTGAGGAGGAGGATCTGCCTTTACTGCTCTAAGGCTCATGCTAAACATGTACCATGAAAAGAAAGTATTTTCTGCTATGAACACTACCTCTCTGCTATCTTTCTGGGGAGGCATATGTAAAGCTGAGCTGAACAAGCGAACTAAAGAAAGTTCAGAGTCTTGCTAGAGGCCATAAAGTGAGAATGTGGCAGAAATGGCAAAATGGGGGTCCCTGTTACCTTAACTGAGTTCTTGCCTCTCACAGTTGTTCCTAAGTCAAAATCACTGCTTTGAGGTTTTGCCATGAAAAGCTCTGTAGCAAAGTGGGCTATCAAACACTGTAACATAAATGGAATCAGGAGATAGAGCCCCCCTCATCTCATTCTCATTCAGCTGTTCCTCCATCTCCAAATGTGCTGTATCTGTAGCAGCTTCTATGAGGATGATCTGGTGATCTGCTTACTGAAAGCATGCAAGCAAAAAGCCATTTGCAAGGCACTGGAGTAGATGTAGCAAAATGAGCAGGGCATTGAACTGGAAGTGCTTGTGAGGTAGGCAAACAAGTCCAGTGCTTCCATAATGGTAAGAGTGTGAAGGGAAGGATGGTGAAGTGAATGTGACAAGCTGCAGAAATAATAATGTAACTGGTCAGGGATGTGAATAATGAGAAGTAAAACAATCTCTGCAGGGACAGACAACAAATACTGCTCTAGGGATTCATTTCTTGTGCAGGCTGGCAGAAGTTCATGCCAGCTGAGGCACTCTGAGGAAGCTGGTTTGACAAACCAGCGTGGCCCTCTGAAATGAGCATCTTTCTGCCTGTCTACAGTCCTTTAGGGTCTAACTTCCTGAAGGCGAACCACTGGCCTATATGGAGACTTACATCATATATAGTATCTTTGGTAGCTCCCTTGGTAGGAAGCTCAGCTGTAGTTCTGGGTCCTGGCGAGACATTATCAAGGTCATTGTCTGCTTTCAGTGTTTGTGGTGATAAGAAGTCTGAGAAACTTTTGTGGCTCCATGTGAAATGTAATAGCCAGGACAAGAGGAAGAGAGGGAAGAGGCTCTGTTCTGCTTTTACTTATGAAGTACGTTTGCCTAGAGGTTCTGGGGAAGGGAGCATCTATTGGTACAACTGGTTGTACATCTTGGAGTCTTGTAGAGAGTGGTAATCGTGCTTCTGAAAGGGATAGCTGAAGGGTTATGGGACTGATTCTTAGTGGTCTGTGTAGGTATTCACCTATTGATTATGCCTAGTGGGCATACTCATTTCATGGCAACATTGTGGTGGTATTCATTATTTTTTGTTATTTCACCAGGAACTGAATTTTTACTTTTTAGTCAGTCTCTAAATCCACCCTCAGCTTTGACCACTGAGTGCATAAACCTCTGCTTTGATCTTTGACAGGGCCTACACAGCTTTGGCTTTAGGCCAGGACGTCCTGCAGGTCCATACTCAAACCCATACAATACTGCTTGGTAGTTTAATTATCTGCCGCTGTAGGTTGTGCCTGCAGACATCTGGAGTTCAGATTCAATCATCTGCAGGATCTTCCTCTAAGGGAGATGCCTTAAAGTGTATCTCAGAAGAGCTGGTTGAGAGTTGAACTTGTGCCCTGTGGTGTGCTGCTGTGTGAAATAGAAAGATGTCATGGATGGCTTTGGGAGGGGGAAACCAATTCAGTTTAACTTCAACTCTTTGGCAAGTGAAAACTGTCTTATTAGTTCACTGAAAGGAAAAGATGCTGAAAGCGATTTCAACACTTCAGCACAACATTTTGGCTGTTATGCTGCAAATGCTCTTGTTTCTCAGCACTGGAGAGTGGGGGAGGTCTGCTGGTGTTAGCTTCCTGGGGCAGAAAATATGAAATTCTACCCCTGCTCGGCTCTGCAGAGCTTTTTGGGGAGCTTTTTGGGCCTTGCATCCCAACGAGCAGTGAAAGATTGAGAGGAATTTCTGCTAATAGCCTGCTAGAGAAAATGGCTCAGGTTTTCCCAGAGCAGCATTAAACTGTAACAGAGCTTGGTTAGCAACCTCAGGGATGAGAAGTTATTTAACCTTGTCATCTGGTACAGCAACAACGCTATTAAATGGGTCCCTTGTTGTGAACAAATTACCTCAATGTACTGCATAGCAAGTGAGACCTCTCAACACCAGCTCTCAGGGTGAGAACAATCCTCTTGCTGCACCCACATGTGACATGATGGTGCTTCTATAAGTTTCTGTAGACCCTCATTTTTAACATGCAAAACCCCTAGCCAGTAGCTCCTCCTCTGCTTCAGAAATTGAATGAGAATCATGTTTTATGATGGGGAAAAAAATTAAGATATCCTTATTTTGTCTTCAAAGGTCTGGCTGCTTCATGCAACAGAGTGTATAGCTAACCCCACACACACATGCTCAGCTATCCTTGACTGTGCTCTGCCCTTCACACTGGACAGCTACATGCAGCATGACCATCCCCCTGGACCCCAAATGCAATGGTGCTGTTAGGAGGACTGCAAGCAGCTGGTGTGGGCACTGCTCTTCATGGATGTTGCTTCTGTTGTGAAGCTCACCTGGCTCTGTGCATCTGTGCTCTCCCACAGTACTGGAGGCATCAGCCAAGCTGGCACAGTGTAGCTCCTTTGTCTTGCAGCAGAGCAGCTGCACCCATAGCACCTTTAGCAACTGGATGGGGATTTCTGTCTTAGACTCTTATTAACCTATTGCTCACTCCTCTGCACTGGCATCTTGGTAAGTTGTCAGCCAAGCCTCCAGGTCTCTCATGTAAGTGTTTTTTCACATGCAAGTTTGCAGAGGAGATGAATCTTCCCTGGGATGGCCTCCTAGACAGTGAAGCATGTTCTTCTGCAAGCTAAGGATCATTGCAGCTTCCAACAAAACAAATACCAAGAACAAAGCATGCAGCCTCCAGCCTATAATACAAGCATACAGCAGTATGTATATCCCCAGGAAATAAAACCTACCAAAACAAGGCATACGGTCAACTGCACGTTTGGGGGGGGGGGGGGGGGTGGGGAAGAGAAAACAAACAGCATGTGACAGACCTGAGCTGTGTTTTCTAATGCCAGGCTGGAAGGCACTCAGCTGATAAGCCGGATGTAGGAACCGAGACAGAACAGCACTAGGGAGATTTTCATGGATCAATGTGCTTTGGTTACTAGGGCATTAAGCAGCCTGCTTCAGTCCGCCTAGAAATTTAATAAAAAAGAGAATAAAAGAGTTGATCCATCTCTGAAATTGCTCTTGGAAGTTAAATGAGATTTCTCAGGTGTGTCTTCATCTTCTTGGATGGACATGGAGAGGATCTGGGTCAAGGGTGTCAGCTGTACAAAGCACACCTCCAAACATTACCTCAGGATCAGCAATGTGTTCTGCTGTGTGGTGGTGTTTCCTGAAAGAAAGCACTCACGCAAGATTTTTTAAATGAGGTTTGATTGTGGCAAAAGAAGAAGTGGAGAGGAGAAAACTCAGCTATGAAGCAGGTGTCTAAAATGGGAGGAGCGGAAGGAGAGAAGGGGGCACAGCAGCTACCAGAGAAGACAGCTTGCTACTCATGACACAGAAACTGTTTTCTAGGTTCCCCTCAACCTGTTTGTAGTGATTCATCTTCTTAAGGATGAGTCATCTGAACCAGTGAACAACTGAATATGAAAATATTTACCTTAGAGTCATCCTCACAGATATGGCCTATCTTGTTTCTTTAGTCAGAACAACTCATCTTATTCCTTCCATTCTTTAATCTCATGATGTTACTGGGGTTTTGATAACCTGGCATAGACCAGATATGACAGGCAGGAGAAACAGGAATCACACTGAGGTATTATCTGTGGACATTAGAGGTATGATGAGAAAGTGTTGAGCTTGTGCAAACTTGCTCACAAAGGGTTAGTGGGGAAATGGCAAGCACAAGGTATCTCTTAAAATGAATTTTAAGAAAACTATAAGCAACTGCTTGGACTGACACTTCACATGCTGGTATCTGTCTTGGGACAAGCTTTCCTGGGAATTTTTCTCACTTTCAAGAGACAAACTTCAGAGCTTAGAGGATCCAAGGATTTGCAATGTGGAAAATATCCTGTCAACTTATTCTAGAAGAAAATGTTTTTAAATTATTTGTATCAGAGACATCCCATAAGGAATCAAATCTGTGCATTTATACTCGCCATATAATGAACAAGGAAAAGAAATGTCAGAGTTATGATGAAAAACACAAGGGTGATGCACAGCTACTTTGTGCTCGGAGAGCTCACATCATGGTGCAGTCCTTGTGGCATTGCTTTTGTCTGGATGCCTACAATCTTTCTGTAGCTGACTGAGAACACAGTAATCATTAGCTTACATTTACATTTGTACCATGATTCCATGTTGTATTTTCTCAGCTTAATAGTCAGTCTCTACTTGGACAAGTCTCATTGCTTTAGCTTATCCTTTTTTCAGCAAGCTGTACTGATGTGACAGCCTGACGCCTTCAATTCAGTGGAGTTCAATTATTGCTGAGTATACAGTAGCCAGCAACAGGTTTGAAGTGTGCACTACTGTGTGTATTGTGATCCCTTTCTGACCTCAAAAGTAATTGTTTGTGATCTTGTAAAGCTCTCTTGCTATCATATGAATGAGCTGTGGTGTTAAAATGGTGACACTCAAAAGAGCAATGATAAAAACTTTTATACACTTGTCCCAATTTGTTGGCCCCTGAGTAAGATGCAATAAAACTTCTCACAGCTAGTCTTTGAGGCAAGACCCATCCCAGTACTTTGTGTTACAGTAAAAGCCAGCCCTATTTGTTTTCAGGTCAAGTGAAAAGTAATTTTTATGGTAATAACATGGAGCTATCAAAATGCCCAATTCAGGGCAGGCATGGGAACCATCTTTTGTCCAAAGTAAAGAGGGAGAAGTCATGTCAGGTCTTAAGATCTTCACTGAAAATGATCTGCAGATTGCTCTTATCCTGTTGATGTCTCTAAAGAAAATAAGATCATCAGGATAACAATTTTATCATTAATGTAAATGTATAAGTAACTTCCTTGGCCAGGTGAGAAGGTGCTGCAATTTCTCTCCTATTCCAAATAATTTCTCATTTTAATCCACTCTCATTTTAAAAACTTGAGAATAAACCTTCCCTGAAGACCCTAGCTTTCCAATAACTCCAACTTTACCCAGCATGAGCTTATTCTTCTCCTTGTGCTTCTATTGCTCGTGCTTTAAGTTCTGCTGCTACATGTGTGGCAATTCCACTTTGATTGCTTTCCCTTTTCCCCTCTGCCTACAGTAAATTTTATATAGCAGCCACACAGCTATTCATACCTTTTTGATCCTTGCTCTGCTACAATTCAGTCTCAATGTCATCTTTCCAGTCCAGTTTCTCTCAAACCTAAATCCAAATGGCAGAATCTCAAGTACCCTGGGTCTATTACCTACAAGTAAAGAACCAGGTACTCTTCCTCTCCTGCAGTCCCTCAGATCTTAGAATCATAGAATAGTTATGGTTGGAAAGGACCTTAGGATCATCTAGTTCCAACCCCTCTGCCATGGGCAGGGACAACTCACACTAAACCATGCCACGCAAGGCTTTGTCTAACCTGGCCTTGAACACTGCCAGGGATGGAGCATTCACTACCTCCCTGGGCAACCCATTCCAGTACCTCACCACCCTAACAGTAAAGAATTTCTTCCTTACATCCAGTCTAAACCTCTGCTGTTTAAGTTTCAACCCGTTACCCCTTGTCCTATCACTACAGTCCCTAATGAATAGTCCCTCTCCAGCATCCCTGTAGGTCCCCTTCAGATACTGGAAGGCTGCTATGAGGTCTCCACGCAGCCTTCTCCAGGCTGAACAGCCCCAACTTTCTCAGCCTGTCTTCATATGTGAGGTGCTCCAGTCCCCTGATCATCCTTGTGGCCCTCCTCTGGACTTGTTCCAACAGCTCCATGTCCTTTTTATGTTGAGGACACCAGAACTGCACACAATACTCCAGGTGAGGTCTCACAAGAGCAGAGTATAGGGGCAGGATCACCTCATTCTTAAATATCCCCTAGGATGGATTGTTATTACCTGTCTTGTTTTCATGCTGGTTTTCTTTTTAGATCTTCCTGAGGAGTTTTCTTTGGGCTTGCTCCTGACACTGGCCCTAAGCTGGACGCTGCAGTCACTCAGACACCCTCTCTCAGGGGGTTTCTGCAAAGCAGAGACCTCCTGCAGGAGGGGGCTGAATTGCTGGCCTCAGGCTGCAGCAGGATGCTAAGAAAGCAGAGTCTCTGCTCACCCTGGTGCGGAAGTCCCATAGTGTCATTAGGAGTAGAACTGATAAGGAGGGCTGGGTTTTTTCTTTATCTGTCAGCTTTGCATACAAAAACACTGATTCGCTAAAACAGACTCATCTTTTTGTGCAAACTTGTGCTTCCTTAAATCCTTGCCACTACCAGAATGCAAAAGCAGAACAGCAAACAGCTGCTGATTAGGACATTTTCCCTGACCAAAGAGAAACAGGTTCAAAGCTCTTGTCAGAATAGGACCTGGTAAGATTGTGAACCTGGCTATGTGGTGCCTCAGGTGAGTTCTTGAGTCATTGAATTATTCTAGGACAGAAATTTTATGCCCATTTATCAACCAGTTTCATCTGTTCATTCACTTTTCAGGGTTTTATGTAACAAAACAGATAAACAGAGGAATCTTCCTTCCCCCCTAAAAATCTCTATTAACCTTGTACTGAGTTTCTATTTTTTAATCAAATATTTGAATTGTGATGTGTGGAGGTTTGCTTAGAAGCTCTTGGTTGGCACATGTTAAATGTGTTTGCAGATTACTAAATCTTATTGTATAAGAGCACATTCATATAGCCAGGGGCCATACAAATACCTAGACAAGTGTTCATGTGGATAAAATGCTTCTATTACCTTTGTCTTTCTGTGCAAACAACAGTTGCTTTCCTGCCAAGAAAAAGTATTGTAATAAACATAATACAAAAATATGAACAATTGGATTTACCTCTATCAATTATAAGTACTTGTGAAGAGATAAGACAAGAAATGTAAAGCATTTAGCGTTATTTACACGTGATGCTTGGCATTAATTCTTTGTTTAAGTGCTGATACAAAATTCCATCAAGTACAGATAACTATGAGGAAGGTAGTTAAGTCCATGGATGCATGCTTGGCTATCTGCTGATGTGGTGTGCTCCAAAGTGATCCCTTCTTAGGAAAGTGAGATGTTCCCAGCTGGGCATACCCCTTCCAAAAACGACAACTGAAAAAAACTTATGTTTTTTTTTCTGTTTTGAACCTTTCTTCCATCAAAACCCTGAATAAATGAGCAGTAAGATGAGAGATAAGCAGATGTTCCACTTAGGATACTGTATGAACTTGCAGAGATAAGCAGGCAAGAATGAAAATGGTCACAGTAGAAAATGAAAAAAGACAACTAAAAATGAAGAGTTTGACACAGTCCTGTCCACAGTCCATCTGCTGCCATGACTGCACCACACATCCACCTCATTCCTTATTATGTGTGTTAGTGGAGAAGAGGGAGCATAAACTAAGAAACAACCTAAAACGCATGCCTTGCCAAAGTAATTAGATCTCATTTCACCGCTGTGATGACTCCCTGGACTCTACACTTTGTTTCCCTGTAAACACTTTTTTCCCATGTGATCTCACAATCTTCTGCTGCACCGATTCATTAATGTATCCATAGCCACATATAGTTGCAAACTGTGGAATTCACTCTCACTTGAACCTGCTGCACATAATAACCATGCCTGCCTTCACTAACAAATAACAGCTGACAGTTGGGTAAGTGTCTCAAGTAAGGCTTTGGGCACTGCAACAGGTATTCTTGACTGAGGCTTTCAGGTACTAAAGTCATACAAATAAATAACGACACTTCATCTTGGTGATCTGTGCATTGTTTTAGCGGTCAGCCCTTCCAGTAAGTCAGTAAGTAGTAAAGCATAAAATTATAGATGTAAACTTGTTCTAATGGATTTGTGCTGATGATCTCTGTTGCTTACTGCTCTCACATAGTTGCTTGGCAGTGTGCTAAAAGATGAGAGAAAAGACTTATCCTTTGTTAATGGAAGTAATTGTCTTCCAGTGCACAAAGGACAGTCATTGGAACAGTCTCAAAGTAATAATGATAATAGTGTAGCTACCTGCAGGCAACATTGGCCTCCAAGCAAGCAACAGGTTTGTGTTTTCATTATATCCCCTGAATGCTGGTTAGCAGGTTGCTGAGAAGGTGGAGTTTATTCTGCTTTGTACCTGTGATGGCTGCAATATAAAGGCTGCCAGAAAAAAAAAAATGCTGATTTTTGCCAGGAAAGTGGAGCCATGGGAATGCTAGGTTGTCATGGAAGGACCATAGATTTGTCTAGCTTCATCTGCACTGGATGTTCTGGGAGTATGAGTACTTACATGTTCGCAGGGTCATGGCCCGTGCTGACAGTAAAGATGCAGTTTCTCTTCCAGTCCCATGTAAGACAAAACTTCATGCGTGGCATCTGTAGTTATTTGAAGGAGACAGTCCTCATGATAGCAAAAAAAAAAATAGTTGCTGTTTTTTCCATGCTGTCCTTGCAAAAAACCTTAATGTGTCCTCCAGCACCATCTCCGTGTCTCATTCTGTATTTCCATTCCAAGTCTCTTTCCCTTGCACCTGTTGTGACAGGTATGCAAACTTCTTACTGTAGTTTGTAATAGTTGGTAATCTCCAACTTATAAACCAGTTGCAGGCCGTACCACAAAAGCAGCAATTGTGGGTGCAAGTGGGACAGCACAGGCAGAGAGCTGGAACTGAAGCTCACAGCAACCTCTTCTCTTACATAAAGCAGTCAGTACTGGCTGGAGTGGGGGCCTTCACTTAATACCCAGCAGTGATTCCCTAAAAATAACATGGCTGTAAACTCATTCTAAAGTACATCCTGGCATTGCAGGCTTGTGTTGACACTCTGTGAAACTGAAGTGAGAGGGAAAATGCAAAGCAGGCCTCTGTGACCAGTCATTTCACTTCCAAAACTCACTACTGTGCAAATACAAAGCATTGTTCTTGTTTTAATGTGCCTATCCTTGTGTCTGCACTTAATGCCAGGAATGGTCACCAAATCTGACTCTGAAATAAATATTTTGGAATGTGGTTAGAAAACAAATACTGAAACTGTAATCATGAGTAGCCTCATTGGGAAAGATGATGCTAAGCGTTCCTTGTTTGTGACAGCTGGGAGTTCATCTGTTGGTAATAGCTAATACAAAATATAGCTTGTGTTGTCATGTGTCTTCTATTTTTTTTATGCTATGTTTAAACCTGAGGCAAAAAAAGTTGAAGGGGAGGGGCAAAGAGCAATGCTTCAGGTAACATCTTAATTCAATTTACAGCAGCCCAACTGACATCCCCTTCCTCCTCACCCACTGAAACCAGAGCCAAAGGCTGCAGAGAGAAAGAGGATGCATTCAAACCATGCTAACTTCAGCAGAAATCAGGAAAGCTGCCTCCTCAAAATAACAGGTTTGCTCTCCCAAGCACCAGCTGAGACTACAAGAGCTACAGGGCACAAGTGTGTGTGATGTGAATTCCTGTGTTAGGAGGAGGAGATTTAAATAGGAAACCTCAGTAATGGTTACTCTTCTTTTAGATTTGAGCTTTGCAAGCATTTCCTCATTTTTGGGTTGTTTTTTTTTTTTCCCCAGAGCCAAATTACTTTCATTCTTCCACCCAATCCAGCACTAGACAGACAAGAAAAGTATTTTGTAGGAGGTAGAAATAGAAACAGAAGAGTTGATGTATCCACTCCAAGGGTGGGGTTTTATTTGTCTGAAAATTGTCATATAGTCACTGCATTTAGTTGCTGTCCAACCAACAGTCAAAGGTGAATTTTTCTTTATTGGTGCTAATTACTGCTTACCAGTGGCAACAA
Organism: Melopsittacus undulatus; assembly: GCF_012275295.1. Taxonomy (NCBI): domain Eukaryota; kingdom Metazoa; phylum Chordata; class Aves; order Psittaciformes; family Psittaculidae; genus Melopsittacus; species Melopsittacus undulatus. The sequence goes on from NC_047530.1 coordinate 94,160,718, forward strand.
AACCCAGCAGGGGTTAGGGTCAGAAGATACAGAAACTGCAAGAAAACTATCAATTCAACAGATGTCTGTATAGTATTATTGAGTTACTGTCAAACCCATGCTAGGCCTACAAGTTTGAGTGACAACAGAAACTGAATCATCTGTTAAAAGCATCTTCTTTGTTTTCTGAAGTCAGAATAATTACCACTCATCCTAATTTAATTTGCAGTAAAAAGCCTCAGTGATGCATGACACAGCTAACAGCATTTCTTCTCATAGTGACTGATAAATTCTCTTGGTCTCCAAACTTCTTTTTAATGTTAGGCAGCTTTTGTTATTCCAAAATTATTCTTGTAGCCTTACATTTGAGCAAGGGCATGTTTTATACAAATAGACTTCATTAGGATAGCAGGGTAAAATTCAGACAAACCAATAAGTTTTGGAGTTTGATTAAATTAGCATCTTATTTCTGAAAAGATGGCATTCAAGGATATGGATTCTGTACAATTCCTTCATAAAAATGGTTTCTGCCAATAAAATTTAGGTTGTGGAAACAATGACTTACCATCCTTTTCACCATTTATAGTAAGATGACATTTTGTGCAAGAAAGGTATCAACACTGCTTGGAAAGTTCTTTTGATGATAAATGAGTATTCAAACATTTAATCCTCATTCAGCTCTACAAATGTCGGCAGTGGAGGAATACCTGGTCTCCTGAAGGCCCATGTAGCTGAAATAGGTTCTACAATGAGGATGACTTAGTCAGTTAAATTTACATTCTTAAATTGCGAACGAGGTTGAGTTTTTTGTTTGGTTGGTTTTTAGGGTTGCGTTTGGTTTTTGTTTTCTTTGCTTTAGCTGATGTAGTTTCTCCTGTAATTGAGCCCTATGAAACATTCCCCTTTGAGTTTCAACAAAAACCTCCTCAGAGTTCTGCTTCTAGAAACAAGCTGAGAGAGTGGGATGAAATTAGAGCTGCCTAAAATAAGCAGGGGCTTTGGATCAGAATGGGATGGAATGTTCAGGAAAATGTTGTATTGACTCAAAGTGAAATTCTCTTGGCTTTGTTTTCCCAGTAAAATAAGGAAGAGATCTCCTTACCTGCAACTGTTTCACCTGACGCAAAAGCAGAAAGTTTGCTTTGCTTTAGCATCCTTTTGACAATTTTCAAAACAAATGTCAGCTAAATGTCAAAGTATATAGCTTTTTGTTTTTTTCCTCTTTGGTTACCATTACATGATAAATCTGAACTGAATTCATGAAGGCTTTCTCTAACTACTCCCACTTCCCAAAGGAGGAATTTTTCAAGAAATTTACTGAAGTGTGCTTATAACTTCAGTTAGAGCACTCCCATCAGAAGTAGGTTTTGTGGCCTTTGAACAGGTTGGGCATTGAAATCTTCGTCCACAGGATGATGAATTCAAACAACCTCTAGTGACCTGTTTGATTAAACATTTAGATGGCTCTTTTCCTGTGCATTAAGAACCTGGTCCATGAGAGTCTCTGATTTCCCTCAGATGGGGCTGACATTACTGTTCCCATAGCGGGTGTTGCTGCCTAGGGTCCTGTTGCACCAGGTGCTACCCAGGTCCAGAGGATAAAGCTGGTCCCTGCTGCAGCAGGGAGGTGGAATTACCTCTCCAGGTGTGCATATAGGTAGGTGATGATGAGAAATATAAGAAGCCAGGGCAGCAACCACTGCATGGGGAGCATTGGCAGTGACATTCAGGTGCCAAACAGCTGCCAGCTTTGTGTTGATGCTAAAGCAAGGGAAAGGCTTGAAGGGAGGATTCAAAAGGAGATGAAGAAATCTCTGTAAACACTGGCAAAACCATCTCCCCTCAAGCCTGCAGGGCAGAATGGCAAAGATAGAAATGCCTGTTTGAAAATTCCAGTGGGCAGTGGAGGCTGACAATGCTATTCTGCTAAGGGCAGGACAGCACATCTTCCTGCCCTCTTTGCAACCTTTATGCCCAGTGCTGTTAGCAGATCAAGCCATTCTGTTGTGTAGGAAAGCTGAACAAGAGCTGGTTAGATGGGGAAAAATAAAAACACAAACAGTTGTGCAGCATTGGTGCTGACTGTGGCGCAGAACCAGCTTTCCAATGTCTGTGGAGCCCTGGAATATGGGAGAAGCCAGAAATTCAAACCATCTTATTTCTGCCAGTGTATTAGGAGACTGCCCAAGGAGACACTAATCAAATAAACCTGATTTCTTTGTGGTCTGAATGGGCACCCATTCTGGATCTGGGGAATAGGAGGATCATGCCTATTAAGCCCTATTCTGATTCTGGCTGGGGATGTGGCCCAGGTACTGCATTCAGGTCAAATGCTGGTTCCTTAAAGTCCTCATGCATGGGAATCCAAGCTGTAGTTTATTGCAGTTTTATACAGCGGCATGCACAGTAGTGTTGATATATTATGGAAGTACATGGCCTTAGTCCCCAGCTTGCACATCTGTGCAAACTTTAAAGCAGCCGCAGCTCACTTGCTGTGAGCTTCCTAAAGCATCCTTTTCACAGTGCTTTTAGGACAACAGGGAAGTGTGTGTGTAACAGTTCATGCATATGTAGTTTTTAGTGGTGAAAAGGGTTGTTTGCTTTAATCAGTGCTAACTTCTATTTAGCAACAAGGCTTTATGCATTCATTGGTGTGGCTGCCAAATTTGTGAACTGAGTGATTCAATAATTCTTCTTCTGTTCTGATAATTACTGTGAAACACGATAATGTGAGAAAACACAGACTTCTTTCAATATTGAATTGTAGATGTGGAATATTTGACTCAATAGATTCATTAAAACACTTAATTCTTGGACTTGCCCATTCAGGAGGAAGGTTAAATATCTCAAGTTGGGCTGATGCAGAATTTTAGTCAGGAATATTATGAATTATCACATCAGAATATTTTAGCAATTAAAAAAATGGGTAAAGCAGAAAGATGCAACTTTTGAACAGACCTTCTGTTCTATACAGCCCCAAATGAAAAACTTTGCATGAGGGTTTCATGTTTGTTTAGACTGATCTTTTGAAGGCCATCAGCAGCAGCTTACAATTGATGTTAACAGGAGGGTGAATGCTAAGATGCCATACAGAACTGCTGCAAAGCAGCATGCACAAAGAAAGTAAATTTACTGATCTGGGTAACTTAAACTGTGATTACATCATCAGCTCTGTCCTTAGGTTACCTGTTACCCATTCACAATGTATCCAGTTGCATGCAAAGCTGTGATCTCCTCTGCCTGCTTTGCTTCTGCCTCCAACCTCTTTCTGATCCACCAAACCCCAAAAATAGCTTCTTTTTTCAGTTTGACCCCCTCTCCTTTGTTCATTTGGGTAGAAATCACCTGAAGTGCAAGTTTTCCCAAGCACTCTGGACTGTGCCAAACTGCTTAAGGTTTTTTAAAATTCAGGACTGAGCAAGAGGCTTTGAAATCTGTAGCTAAGAGTTGTAAACCCATGGTACAAATCTTGTCTCTTGCCAGTTCAGCCCTTATCTTCACAGCTTCCTAATTTTATTAAATAATAGTCCCTGGACTCCTCTTATGAGAAAGTTCTGTTATAAATGATTGCCAACCAATGTATTTTCCTTTCTACTTAGGAATAGGAGCAAAATTGAAGTTGCTCTGTACTTGCTGGGACACAAGGGAGTTACAAGGCTGAGGATGACACAAGATGCATCCTCTGCTGTAGGCAGGAGAAACAAAATGTGTACTTTTAGGCTATAAATAAGTTATGCCCTCAATTAAAATAAGAGATACCCCAAAAGTATTAACTGTAAAGAAAAGGGGAAGGTGTTTTTTTTGTTCCACTGTATATTTAAGGGAAGAAAAACCTAGCAACCAACTGCTATAGTGAATTACTTAGAAAAGAATGTAAGAACTATAGTTAAAGGTCAGTGAGATGTTACCATCTCTTTGTGACTACAATGGTGTCTGGTGGTATATATCCTTCTTCACCGGCAGGAAAGACAGATGACTAGAATTGTGAAGATCAGCCTGATACACCACCACTATTTTCTCTCTAGGGAGCTACAAAAGAAAGGTCCTTTGAAGGAAAGCTTGTACAGACATCCTGTAAGTACATGAGGTCCCCTGGATGGTTGCTGTCCTCCTTAACAGAAAGACTTTGCTTCATAGCTCTGGCTGTGGAAGAGGAGGCAGAAATTGTAAAGGAGCATGCAGAACTTCTTCCCCAAACTCAAGAGTTAATGTGTTAACGCTAAATGGAAATACCACGTTAATGTTACCAACCAACTGCATCAAGTTTTACTTAAATTTGTGGCCTGGTTTGGTAACACAATAATAATTAATATGCATGATCCTCACTAGAAGAATAGGTTATTTGGACAAAAGACTAATTAGATTAGTTAGACCCTCAATGTCAAGAGCTTTTGAAATCAAACCAGTAACATGTATAATTCATGAGAGGCTTGTTTTTTTTCTTCCACATGTAATTACTAATCCAGAAAATGGTGCAGAATGAATTGTGATTTACCTTTAGGGAGCCTGTAGATCCTCAGCTGTGGATTAAAGGAATAAATTAGGTCTTATCAAAAAAAAAAAAACCCCAAACAACTGAGACAGAAAGGATCACAGGGAATCTAGACCTTTCTTCCTCCACAAAGCAGGAGAATGTACTTTCTTAAACTGTACTGACAACATGCTTGCTGGTGCTCGTACTCTCATTCTCTCTCCCCTTGCAAACCCCTTGGCAATGAATATCCTACGTGGTGTCTACAGAATCCACTACACAGCTTTACTAAAAGGATGATTTCTGCCCCCTTGGGCTGTAAATTGCCACTTCCTATGGGGTATTTTGAGATGCACAAACCTTTTTCTATCTTGTATGCTCTCAGCTTAGTGATCAGAAGAAAAACTGTTGAATCCGGGTAGCAGAACTGTGTAGTTGAGTTCTTAAGGAAAACACCAAAGCTATTACCTTAGACTCTTTCCTCTTGAGCCTGTGGAAGGTTTCCCTCTGCATTTTAGTTGTTAGCTATAAAATCTGACTCAGATATTGAGTCTTATGGCAGCTCAATCTGACAAAGCAAACAAAAAGACAGAGTTCATACATCAAGTGGTCCGTGATCACAAAGAAGTAAATCACATGGAAGATGCCTATTCAGTCATGTTACTGTATCAGTTTTTGCCTCCTGGGAATGAAATGAAGGAGTCCCAGTAATGCCAAAAGTAACTAATGATACATTATCTGATGACCAACAGAAGACTGAAAAAGCTCTGGGCCAAATCTAATGCAGCTACAATGCTTTAAGGCAATTGATTCATGTCAGTCTATGTTAGCAGAGGATTTAACTCTCCATGTTCAGATGACAATACATAACCATGCTTGCCATTGCAGTGGAGAAAAGATATGTCTGAGATTTATTAGAGATGCAGTTACTGAATGGTTAAGTGTGAATGGGTAAGTGTGAAGTGGTTCTGTTATTGCTCTGAACTCTTAAGGAGAAAAATAAGTCTCCTGGTGATTTCCTCAGAGTATGTCCTACTTATGCAGGCTGTGTGCTAGGGGGTCGGGATTTGAGCCAGTGTTTGGCAACTCCAGAAATCAAAGACTTGGCACTTCAACTCATTTGCAAGTACCGTATAATGAGCTTTGAGAATTTCTCTTTATCTGAGTCTGCTCTCAGAAGTTCCATAGTCTGTGTATGTGAGGGTAGCATAAATGACAGGTGAGTCAAAGCCTTTTTCAGTCTCTTCTCTTTTGAACCTGAAGAAGGATTATCTGAGTTGGCTGCCTACGTTCTCCTGAACTTAACTGGAGTTTTACTTCCACTGTGTTAAGTCTCAGTGAAAGTTTGTTTCTACTCATCATGACAACAGTAAGAAGCTTTTTAAACAATATTGATCAGTAAGTTCAGCACTTTCTGGGTCCCCCCAAAATTTCAAGGTTCAGTCTGGGTGCCTTCTTCAACCCAATATCAGATTATAAGAAGACAACTAAAATCCTGAAGTGAGCATAAGATTCTGTACAGAACTCAGATTCAGCACTGTTAAGTGAAGAGAGGACTCATTCACTAAGCTAAAGACTACAAAACAAGCCAAATCATAACTGAAGTATGCTTCAAGGCTCTGTTTGAGCCTTCTAATAGAAATTGATTCTATTGTGTTCTCATTTGCCTTACTTTGAAAACTTTCTTATTTTTTGAAAAAAAAAAAAAACAAACAATCATTTGAGGTGCTTTTCAGACATCAGTTTCAGAAAGCATCAATATTGGTCTAACTGCCACTGAAGTCAGCAGGAGCTTCAGGTTATGAACTGACCATAAACCAAACTCACCAGAGTGACCAGTTGTGATGGAAAAGAAAGAATGGTCTTACTGAGAAATAAAGCAACTCTCTGGGAATCAGAAAAGCTGCTTTGGTAGCAGACTTCTCATGAGATGTCAGCATATGATTTCTGCAGTGATTTGGTTACTCTTGCTTCATAGAGAGGGTATTTCCTTACTGAGCAGAAAATGTCTGAGATACGTGGCATGTAAATGGCCTTATGAACACTGACTCTTACAACTGACTCTTCTTTCTAGTGTAACTGTGACTGTAGTTCTTTGGAGTGGTAACAACATTTTCTGGCATTGCCTTGAAATCAGGGCCACATGAAATCTTTGTAAGGAGCAACAGTATGACCGTGTCTTTGTACTTTCAGAGAAATTTGACATGGTAGCTGAATCACACCTTGGTATTCCTGCAGGTGGCAGTGGTACATGTTCTTATACGGGACACCTCCAAAAGTTATGCTGTTTGCTTTCTGAAAAGTGGTGAAGTTACAGCTCCTGCTGTAGTAAGAAATATTTTCTTGGAGTTCTGCTTTAGGACTTACAGCAGATTGTACAACTGCCTGCCTAACACCAGCCAAAAAAGTGCCTTCCTGAAGTCACCTTCAAAAGGAAAAGTATGAACTCTGATAAGGGCAAAGGCTGTCTGAAAGGTGAGAAGCAGCAAGAACCAAATCTGAGCAAGGTATTTGGGACACTGAAATCTAGGCTGAAGACAGACACAGGCTATCCAAAGTTGTGCTGTACGCAATGCTAAATACCAGCTGCTTTCTCGCAGCATTTTTGATAAGAACAGCTAACTAAGGGCATGGAGAAGTGCAAGGTTGTTTTAACTATCCTTTTATATGTATATGTCTTTATATCTGTATTTTTTTATCTTAATATTTAAGTATATAACTGTACGTGTATAACCTCTGGGGCTACATTTGGGATTTAAATTGGAAATGCCTTTTTAGGTTTGAGTTTGTTCACTGTGTGGATCTTTCCAAAGAGAGCTAATGCCACTGTTAATTAAAGAGCTTGTCAGTCCTGTGTGACAATTTCAGCTTTTAGTGACAGCAGCAGGAATTAATATTGTCATTTTAGCTGTTCTGATGCTGGTTTAAAATAAATGGCTGAAACGTTAACTTCTTATAATTAGAAGTTACGCTTTGCAGTCCCAAAATACAATTGCATACCTGACCAGCTTTGATGATATATTCCTGCCAGTGACCCCTTAGAATGAAATAGAGGATGCAGTGCTTTGCATGGTTGCTGTTTCCCTTGCCTGTTATCCTCTGAGCTCCATTACAGTGGGCAGTGTAAACTATATATTCTTCCACATCTCTTAAAAGGCCTCTTTATGAAGGCAGAATCAAGAGGAACACTTGATGCAGATTATACTGCGAGCTCTGCTGCTGTAAAATCAAGGAAGAAAAATGGGTAAAGGAAGGAATTGAATCCTAACTTCTTGTGGCTGAATGGAAACAGAAAAATGTTGTGGAGGGAAAAAACTTTTCCAGCGTAGGATCTTGAGTTAGAAATAAGCCCTTTGCACTATGAAGTGTTCAAACTATAAATTACGGAGGCTTTTTTTATTTTTAAAATGTGTGGATTCGTATCCTCCCATCTTGAATGAGACCCAAGTCCCAAATATTGTTTCATTGTAGAATAATGGTAAACAACTGTTTGTATGTGAACTTGAGATAAAACCACAAGTGGGAGGACAGGGAGGTTGGAATGTAGCAAGTCTCTTGAGAGCATTTACTCCTCTAGCAACAAAACGAGTCCTGAGCAGAGATATTTAATATCACATATTAAGGAAATAAAAAATGGGCAAATTCCAATCAGTGCTCATCTGAATCCCCAAAGCTGCACGTGACAAAAAACTTGACTTCATTTAGATCTCACCAAAATCTTTTCACTTTTAACCAGAAAAAAAATATGATTCTGATCATCAGCAACCTCTATTAAATTCTGGGTTTGTGCTATCATATCTGTCACTTTATGAGCTGGAGTTCTGTGCAGAAATAGAAATATTAATGCATGCTGATGCTTGTATTGGATCTAGCATACAAAGAAGCAGTTCAAGAGACAATCAACTGGCAGACTGCCATTTAGAGAAAATATAATTCAAATGTGGTAAGAAGGTTACAAACACCCTGCATGTGAGACCAGTAAAATTCTTGTCTGCATTAATACCTTGCTATTTCTGGGTTACTCCAAGCCCAGTGTGTGTATCCTGAAAAATGTACATGTTCAGTTGAATGACAAAGTTCAGCTTTTATCAGTACTGTAATTGCCAGAGACAGCTCAAGCTCCTGGTTTGTGGGGAGGGACTGCAGCAGTTTCTGCTGCTCAGGTTTCAGAATTGTCTGGTTACTTTTAGGCTTCCATATAAGTGGTGCAAAACACGGGTAATGGGGTGGGGTGGGGGTAAGGAGGGTAAAGGTTATTGGTAGATCAGTCCTCAGTGTTCGTTTATTTCTGCTCTCAGCAATTACAGCAGTCACAGCTGCTTGCTGGGGATTTGGCTCCCAGGGATAGGAGGCCATCGGAAAAACAAACCCGCAGCAGCTAGTACAGCCCATCTGCTAAACAGACAAAGCATGATAGTTGTGAGAAATGTTACCTCTGTAATGAGCAGTTATGTTAGTCCTGGAACCTGGCACTCCATTAGCTCTTCTCTGAACACACAAACCCCACAATTGACTATTAATACATACCTGGACAGTTGGTAAGAAAAACCTTGCTGTTACCATGCCCTCCGCCCCCCCCCCCCCCCCCCCCCCAGGAAAAACAAGAATCCAGATATGTTTGTTAGAGGATGTCTGTATTGCTTGTAAGGTAAAGAGTGTTCTATCAAACAGAAAAAAAAACAACCTAAAAACCCAATGACATGACTTGAATTTAACCAGCATATATTGCAAGGAGAGAACTTTAAGAGAAACTTTTCCGAATCCCCAGGAGAATTATGGAATGAATTCTCCTGGGGGCTATTACAAGTCAAATGAGTCATGTGACTGGGAAAAGCCAGCACAGATTCAACAAGGGCAAATTATGCCTGATAAACCTGGTGTCTTCTATGACAACGTAATCTGCTCTGTTGATGTGGGGCGAGCAGTGGACATTGCCTATCTGGATTTCTCCAAGGTTGTCAGTGTGGTTTCCCATCACCTCCTTCTGCAGAAACTAATACATTATGGACCAGACAAGTGGTCTGTGTAGAGGGTGAGGAGCTGGCTGACCAGCTGCACTCGGAGGGGGGTGGTAAATAGCTCCTTTTTCAGCTGGTGACCTGTCACTACTGGGATTCCTCGTGGATCGATATTGGGCTTAATGCTTTCAATGTCTTTATAAGTGATCTGGATGTGGATCAAGTGTATCCTGACCAAGTTTGCTGGTGGTACCAAACTGAGTGGGGAAATGGACACTGAAAAGATGAGCCACCCTGCAGGAAGATGTGGTTAGGCTGGAAGAGTGGGTTAACAAAAACCTCATGTAGTTCAACAAGTGTAAAGTCTTGCACCTGGGAAAATATAATCCAGGAGTGCAGCACAGGCTGGGATCTACCTGGCTGGGAGCAGCTCTGTGGAAAGGGACCTGGGGGTCCTGGTGCACAACAAGCTCAATATGAGTGAACAATGTGCTGCTGTGGCAAAGACAGGCAACAAGGTTTTGGGGTACATCAACAAGGACATTACCAGCAGAGATACAGATGTCATTATACCACTACTCAGCACTTGTCAGGCCACACCTGGAATACTGTGTTCAGTTTAGGTCCCTGCTATACAAAAACAATGTGACAGGCTGGAAAGGATCCAGAGAAAGACCACAAAAGATGATCAAAGAACTGGGAAGCCTGCCCTATAAAGAGAGCTCGGTTTCTTCAGCCTTGAGGAAAAAGAGGTTCAAGGAGCCCTTATCACCATGTTCCAATATTTAAAGGGTGGCTACCAAGTAGAGCTCCCTTTCTATGAGGAGTCACATGGAAAAGGGGTAATGGGTATAAGTTAATTCCAGGGAGATTCTGATTAGACAAAAGAAGAAAATTTTTCACAATTAGAACAATCAGCCATCGGAATAATCTCCTCAGGAAAGCAGTGGATTCCCCAGTGCTGGATACTTTAAAGATTCAGCTGAACAGGGTGCTCAGACATCTTGTCTAGACAGTGCTTTTGCCAAGAAAGGTTGAACCAGATGATCCTTGAGGTCCCTTCCAACTTGGTATTCTATGATTAATAATGAGACTGCAGCTAATTCGGAAGCAAGGAAATAATAATGCAATTTGCTCCTTCGAGTGACAAAGTCTTAACCTTTGGGTTTTAGAGTCTCTTCTCTCAGTATCAGACCTAATCTACTAACCTCAGTATTCACAAATGCACTACCTTCTTCAGCTGCACCAGTGCTTAGCACAGCCTTCCTAAACTGAGCCTCTCAAGTAGTGCTGTACCGAGGTGAATGATGCGTGTGCAGTGCAGACACTAATGGCAGCAGCTGCAGTGGAAAAGGCTGTAAAAGGTGGTAGGGATGGGCTCCACAGCTCAAGGCTTTTTTACATTGAGCATTACCCACCTACACTCACTCCACTGGAAACAACAGTGAGGTTTTTTCAGTCTATGCAAAATCCTGGCACATATGCAAATGCCGAGTGTCATTCTTTCTGCAGATACGCGTCACTCTTTCTGCAGATACATAGTAGTTTAGATCACGCTGTGCAGTGCTGCTGTTCCAGTGTGGGGATGACAGAGCATCTGCACCAGCTGCTGGGCAATCTGAATGCTTTCTGCTAGTGTCTGAGTTATCACTCTACTCCACAGCAGTGGCTGAGAAAGAGGGAAAAAAAAGGGGTAGGGAGGAAGCCCAAGCAAGAACTACAGCTATGAGGAAAGACAAAAAAAGGATGGGAGGTATGTGTAAAACTGGGAGAGGAGTACAAGTTTTGCTGTCATGCTATAATTAGCATTACAGATCTTAATTTAGGGCAAACATGCCTTCCTTGTGCCATATAACCCTGTCCTCTATCACGCATGTAAATGTTTCTAGAATAGAGCCAAGTTCTCTTGTGGAAGAGAGACCCGTTTGGAGTTTTCATCAGAAATATATATTTGTTTAAAAAGGTGATCAAATTATTGGTTCAAAATATGCACCAGTATACCCAGGGTGGTATGATTCCCGTGTCACTCATATGATGAGGTTATCCGGAGAGAACCTCATGATTTGTTTCTGCTTCACTGTAGAAATATATACACTGCAGGTTCAGTAACTTGGCTTACAACTTATTGGAAGTACTGAAAATAGCCATAGGGAGGGAGAAGTAAGAGAATCAAAGGAGATATTTTCCAAAGCAGAACTTCTGCAGAACCGAGGAGGTGCTTTCTGGAAGTTTACTTTGACCCTGTTTCTAGTGAAAAATACTATTTAAAAGAAAATTGTGTATGGCTTACAAGATACCAAAAAAAACGTAAGTCTTTAAAGAAGCTGAATCCTTATTCTCCTATTTATCTGTAGAGAAATACATTTTCCTGACATAGTTCCCTCCCATAGACATTATGATAGACATCTATTGATGTTTTTTTGCTTCTGCAATAAGAAATGTCATTCACTAGATAAAATTTCTTTAATGCAATATATTGCCTTATTGATATTGTGGTAATGAAGCATGTCCTTTGGTAGTTCAGTGAAGCTCAGCTGTGTTTGCTGCATGAAAAAGTAAAACTATTGTGGTAGATGAGAGCCATTAAGATATTTATAATCTGTGAACAGTATTTGCCTCAAGAACTTTCTTTCATCTGTGCAGATTTGCTGTGGATAGAAAGAGGAGGTCCTTTTTAGCTGTTGTCAATATATTGTTTAAATTGCTCTTTCCTTTCTCTTCTATTTCCTTTTTGCGGGTCTGGGAATTATTGGTCTGGTTTTCTAAGGAAACAAGGCTTTTGTGATCATGTGATTTGGATGTGGTCACACCTCTGTCTCCCCTGCTGTGGCAGCTTTATAACCCACTAACAAATTTTAACCAAATTAGAGAGAAGCAGCAGTCTCCGAGCAGTTTATATTCTTACAGATTTATGACAATCAAGAGCCATTTACACAGGGAAGAGAAAAGCACTGTAAGAGTGCCCCAACAAGGGAAAGCTTTCCTTCTGAGGACTCAGTTCATGTAGGACACCAGAGATTCAACACAAGAGGAGCTATGTTCTGAATATCCTAAATTCAGGAAAAACTTAAAATTAACACTCATTTGCTACCAGTGAAATCAGCTCCCTAGCAAACAGGCTCCCTTAACTCCTCTGCTCACAGAACTATTTGTTTTGTGTATGTGACCTTGGTCAAGGGGAAGCTAGATCCAAATGCTGCTGCACATTACTATTACCCAGTGTATTTAGACGTATCTGGCTTAGATGTGAAGAAATAATCATAAAAATGTTGCATTTCATGATTCATTAAGCTTTTAGTTGACACTTTGTGACACAGCAAATGGAAGCGAACAAAAAAACATTTCTAGGGCCCTTTATTTGTTGCTCTGTTTCTGTGAAATCTGTTCAGGAAGTGGCCTGTTAGTGCCTCCATCTCCCCTCCCTTGCAACGCCGTGCAGCTTTTTCACCTCTGATGAAGTTTAATCAGCATAAAAAGAAGTAGTAAGGGTGACTCAAACGTTTTTAAGTAAGTGCTTCTGACAGACCAGAATGCACTTTACAAACCTTCCCTTGCATGAGCAAAGACAGAAATACACACTCCTTCCTACAGTCTGTGCATGGGTTTTCTCTTGATGGGGGTCATTTGTTGTTTCACTTTTGCATAAATGTAACTGTGAATGAGATCATCCTTTTGGCACATTCTTGCTGAATTCTCATTCTGTTGTTCAGCACTCCAGTAGTTCTGAAGAAAATCAGCCACAGTGATCTGTGAGATATCTTTTGTTGAGCTACTGGGTTTTATTTTCCAGATATGTTAAATATATGTTTATGACAAATCAAGTCAAAGAAAAGATGATATTTCTCATATAACATTGTGTAATGTCTTAGTGTTAGTTAATTATTGTGAAGTTTTCCTATTATTTTCTATAGACAAAACTAGTGTTTCTACTATTACTTCCTTGTTGAGGGAAAGTCTTAAAGGGGAAAACTGAGAACATACTTCTATCCTTACAGTTTTTTATATCTGAAATAAAACTGCTCTTCTCACCTGCCACTGAAAGAAAGCTTGCACACAGAAAACATTTTCCTTTCATGCTGCTCACCTCCCAGCTACACTACTGATGGATGGTAAGAACGCTGAGCTAGCTGTCACATAGGTTCTTCTGGTTTTCTTCATCAGGTGGTGACTCTTTAAAGATCTGTCTCCTATCTTTTGCTTCACCTCAGTCTCTGGGCATGGATGAAAATTCAGCTGAGACAGGTTTTTGTTCTGTGTATAGTTACTTTGTGTTCACAAAGGACTGGAAATGTCAAAACCTATGACCCACTGTGCACCAGAGGTAAACAGAGATTGAACCACCGAAGCGGGCCACTTTTCAGAGATTAACACTATTAGGTTTGCTACCAGCTGCGGGTGACAATCAGGATTCAGTGGCAAGTTACAGTCTTAAGACTTTTTGACTGCATTGCAATAGGATTGCTCCCTCAATGTTGCATTATTTCCACCCCTCTCCATGAGGACAATTTTCTATTTTTTGCTATTAGGGAAATCACACTGCCTGGAATGATGTCTCTATTAAGATGACATGTGCTGCTGGGAAATAGATTTTCATCTGATTGGCTTATTCTTAGAAGATTAGAGGCTAACCATGCACAGAAAGTGTTTCTTCAAATGTTATTTCTTATGTTTAATGTACAGTTTGAAAAGGAAGGCTCTCCTAAGAGCTGTCTTCAAAGATGCTTAAAAACTTTCTCAGGAATTAGATACAGGCAGGGAATGATGCCTAACCCCCAAATGCTCTTATAAAACTAAGTACTATGTGTAAAAGGATGCTCTTGGCTTTTGTGGCTCTTTACCTTCTGTTCTGTTTACAAGAATGTCTCCTAACTGGGATCAGAACAGCTGGCTGCCAATGGGAGTATTAGTGCAACTGGAGGGAGAACAACTGGAAAGACCCAATTTGTTCTCTTGCAATTTCAAAGATGCTTTTTAAGCAGGGAGAATGGCCTGCATTCTGCAGCCTTCAGCAGTCTGCTGGGAAAGCAGCTACCCTGTGATAGGGGGAAAAAAAAACAAACCAAAATTTTTATGAAGGCCTTTCAAGAGAAATGGATAGGCCATCTTCAGCCCCAGCAACACATGGAGGTCTTTAATGTAGCAGGCAGAGCACGTGGCTATGTGGGGTATCCCACAGCCTGCTTACAGCAGCCAGGGCACAAACTCAGGCATGGGGACACCAAACGCCCTCATAGCAAAGGAGATTCAACTGCTCTTCATCACACACTGAATTACTCAGCAGTCACACAGGAAGAGATGGAAGGATTTCCTCCATGTGGTCACTATGGGTGCTATAGAAGGAAAACGTATAACCCCTCCCAGGTATAGCAGGACAACAGAAATACAGAGAGGAAGTAACTGACAGTGAAATAAAACCTGTGTTGAGGAGAGAGGTATCTGGGAAAAAAAATATAAAAAAATGGGGCTGATTAGAGTCCTACAAAGAAAATTGAACAGGGAGCTGAGGGAAAGGCTGGGAAGACAGAAGGAAATTTGGGACAATGTATCTCCAAGTCTGCACTCGAAGTTTGAAAAACTGGTTGTGGTTTTCCCCTCTAATACAAACACCTCTTTCCTTAATGCAGCAACAAGGTTTCACTACCGGTCAGAATATATATGGTCTGATAACAAAATTATTAAACTTCATTTACAATTTTCTATTAGGTGGAAACACATATCCACCAGATAAATGTATTACTATTATTGATTTTAAATTGCTGTGGAGTTTTTTGCATTTTCAAAAATATCTTAGTGATTTCTTGGAGACCATGGAGCATGAAGTACTTTGTTGAGGTTAGTGGGATATTTGCATTATTAACCCTTCCTACTGTAATATCTGGAACAAACTTTTCAGGAGTTTACAAAGGACTCTACTGGAAATCCAAAAGTGGCTAAAAATGCAGTAATACTCCTTTACACAAAGCCACACGTCTCTGGGAAATCTAGCTGCAGAATGAACCATCGCATTACTGAAAAGCTGAACAGCTTTAAATACAAAATGCTGAATTTCCAGAAGCTGCTATCATTAGCCTTTCTGGTTTATGCACTATTAAACTGGTGTGCAACAGGCTGTCACTGAACATTTGTTCCACATTTTGCTGAGTGAAGAATGAATGCAAGGCAGCTAAGGTACTTTCCTTGCAGAGAGTAAAGACGAACAAATCAGAAGCTGCTGTAGAGATTGAATAGGAGAGGTGTGGGCTACCAGCAGTGTGTGCTGCAGTGATGCTTATCGGAGATTGTGGGAGAAGTAAGCTGGTGCTTACTGAAATCACCAGAGCTATTATGTAAGCCATAAAAAAACCCCAGTTCTAAGCTGTCAGCTATGTAGACTATACTGGTAATAGGAAGGAAAAAACAATCCTCATTTGGTGTCTCTCTTGCAACTGGGAAAAGCCTGATGGATGTTCTCAGAAGATAAAATATCAGTAATGGCTTCCAGAAGTTTCTTTCAGCCTCAAGAGTCTGGCTAAGCATGAAGCATGTATGAACTGCATCATCTAACCACAATAGTCATGAAGCCCCTCCTTTAGCTGAATGTCCTGTGGGACTTGCATCAAATTTATTGGATAAAGGAATCTGACCTCTCTTGCTAACAAGCCAGCATCCTTCATACCCCTAGGCCTATTTACCTGGCAACTCTGTAGTAAAAACTGTTGAGGAAAGATGGGTGAAATTTTCCGAAAAGAAAGATGGTATTAAAGTAGGCATGCTGTCAGGAGGGATTAAACTTGGGCTGATGAAACGTGCATAAAATCTGTTCTGGAGACAGAATTCTTCTATGTACCAGACAGGCTTAGCATAGCTAATGCCAGTGTAAGTGTATCCTGTCACATCAATATGCTTTTCTCCACCTCACTGAGCAAGGCAGCTATGATATTGCAGAAAGGACACACCTAGCTCCAGCTGCCACACTTAAGTGGTTCTGCAGTCCTCCTGAGTCAAAGCAAACAGAAGATCAGTACTTGTTTTTTATGAGAAAGAAGGTGTATTTTACATTCAAAGTCTTCCAGACTTTCCTAGTCCCTCACTGTGGTGTTTCAGTTGTCCCTATTCAGCAACTGAAAGAATTAATCTTAAATAGAAACTAAAATTTGACTGTATCATACAGGATCTTTGTTTCCCATGAGAATCCAGCTAGTTATGTCTCGGCTTTTGAGACCTGAAGTCTAAAGTGCTGCAGTCACAGCAAAATTAAATTTACTCATCTCCATATGTCAAAGCAAATCTTAAAATATGAGTAAAACTACCTGAAGCTTAGGCAGAACCTGCCCATGCAACTCACCAGATGGCCTGTGCATCCGTGTTTTTATTCACTCTTCCACCAATGTCTATATCTAAGTAATTATAAAGGCTTCTCTTTCCCTCTGGTTGGTCTGCATGATTCCCTATAATGTACTTTAATTAGCATGTTTAAAATTAGTGACTCCTATCAGTAACTAAGGATATGTGTGGCTGGACAGAATGTAGCAGAAAAAAATACAAGCTAAACACTGAGGGAGGAAGAAGGAAATTGCAGTAATTAGTCAGCCAGCCTGGCGAGCCGTTCAGCATCACTGGCATATTTCACTCACATGATTTTGTGGGAAACCAGATGAAAAAAGTAGCATTGATTTTCTTGACTTCTTCCTCTAGAGTCTGTGAATGAAATCCCCTAGCAGCATGAAAAAACCTGCTGCTGCCGCTGTACCGGCAGCTAGCTCTTCAACTGGCAGAGGGCTCAGAACTTAAATTCTACAGGCACCTGACATGCATCCTCCTTCTCTCTACTCTTGTCTTTGTTTCCTCATGCTCTGCTGCTCTTTCTCATTTCATCTCTCCAAGTATGAATCTGTCTTTATAGAACATGCTATATACCAGTGAAGAAATAACACCTTAAATTCAAAATTCAAATTAATTCCATAGCAGTGCATATGGATCCTGAATTCAGCAGGAATTTAGATGAGATCTTGAAGGTTCCATTGCACAGAATTTGGGGGCATGAAGTATTCCAGTTTCACCAATTCATCTTATAGGTTCTTCCTATTTACAGGTTTGGCTGTGTGAAACTAGATTCAGTATTAAGTTTAGATGTCTACCTGCTTCCATTGGTTTACCACTAAGGGTGTCTGTAAATTTGGTTCCTTAAAGCTCTTTCTCAAAAATCTGAATTTCAATTAAAAATACCAATATGCATACCATAACGTTACTGAAAACATAATTTGGGCTTTTAACCAGCATTACAGAAAATTGTTTGGTCACTATTAAGAGGACTTCCGAAGGCTAGCTCTAACTGGAGATCAGCTGGGTGTTTGAAGGAAATAAGACCTACAGTCCTACAGTTTGGCCATCTGTTGGCTTCCTTCCCTAATGATGTTTGAATTTACTGACAAGTTCCAGCTATATTTTACAGACAGAAAGACACCGAGAACACAAGGCTCCTGTAAGCTTCATGAAAAACAGTGTCCTGGTTTCAGCTGGGATAGTGTTATTTTTTAATTTTTTTTTTTTTTTGGTTCTTAGTAGCTGATGCAGTGCTGTGTTTTGGCTTTAGTCTGAGAATAATGCTGGTAACACACTGATGTTGCTTACCCAAATCAAGTTATTTTCAGTTTCCCATGCTCTGCAAATGAGGAGGGGCACAAGAAGCTGGGAAGCAGCAGACACCTGACTCAAACTAGCCAAAGAGGTATTCCATACCACAGCATGTCATGCTTGGTATAGAAATAGGGAGGGGAGTTGGCTGGGAGGGGCAAATCACTGCTTGGGTTGGGCTGGGCATTGGTCAGTGGGTGGTGAGTAATTATATTGTGCATCACTTACTTAGGTTTTTTCATTGGTTTTTATTTCTCTTGCTTCCCCTTTTCATTACTATTACTTTACTTCACTTCTTAAAGTGTTCTTGACTCACAAGTTTTACCTTTCTTTTCCCAACTCTCCTCCCCACAGCAAGTGGCTAGGTGGTACTCAGTTAACAGCTGGGTTTAAACCACAACAACCAGCAACTAGTCAGAGTACAACAACCCAGATTAATGCCGCTCCAATTAACAGCATCTAGTCCCTGCTATGTTTAGCTCCAAGGAGGGCTCTAAGGGATGCAGAGGGGAAGTGGTTGGAAGGGGAAACGGGCATCTGGGAGCACTGGGAAAAGTGGGAAAATCTCCCCTCTTTAATTTTAACGCCATATCCCCTAGTCCTATTACTACTTACTTTTCTAAAAAGTCCCTTTCCAGACTTCTTCTAGGCCCACTTTAGGTACAGGAACACTGTTATAAGGCCTCCCTGGAACCTTCTCTTCTCCAGGGTGAACAACCCCAACTTTCTCAGCCTGTCTTCATAGAAGAGGTGCTCCAGCCCTCTGATCATCTTCATGGTCCTCCTCTGGACTTGCTCAAACAGGCCCATGTTCTTTTTATGTTGGGAGCCCCAAAGCTGAACACAGTAAGAGGAAGAGGGTATGTGATGAGATATGTACTTTTACTTGGCCTCTCTCTCTTAATCTTTATCGACTAATTATCTAGACCTGAGAGATGGTTGTTTCAGGCATGCTCCTCCGGCAAGAAACTTCATTAATCTGATGGACAGAGTGTTTCTGCAATTCTGTGGTCTCTCCGAGTACCCTACAAGCAATTGCCTGTGAGCAGGTTTTTGAGGAATGTCAGGTTGTCCCCGTGTTTCCCAGCACTCATGCTTACGCCAGCTTTTCATATGCAAGGTTAAATATTAATTGAAAGAATAGGATATTTAAGGCCTTCTGTGAACTATTCTGTATAACAGTCCAAGGTGCTGACATGTCTGCCTTGAACAAATAAAAGTCACCTATGACAACCTTCATTGCCTACCATGAAGCTGCAGTCCCTCTGCCAAGATGTGGGTAGCTCTGCCTAAGTAGAGTGAAGTCAGGAGAAATAACCATTGGACATGTGACGGAAACATTTTCAGATTGCTATAAATTCATTCGTAAACAGCAGAACTCTAACATAAAGAAATCGTACACCTCATTAAATAAAATGAGATAAAAATAAACAATGCTCAGTAGACCATTAAGGAACTATGCGGTACTTAGTTTTGAATATGACAAATTATGAAAGCACTGTATTTTTTCTGCATGGATTTGCAGCTATAAACCCTTTATGTTTTAATGAGTGAAAATTTTTACATAGTGGGTGAGTTTTTATGCATTTAATGAACCAAAATACCTTGGTAACTATTCTGATTAGAAGTACAAAGAGCAGTCTGTCAAATTCTCCTTCCTCATCTCTTCGTTTAAAATCTTTTCTATGTTTGCCAAGAAAACACACTAGTATGCTACCACTTGGTAAGTAAATATTTCACTGACTCACTTTCAAAATACATATATTGCCTAATGATAATTTAAGCACTCAATAGTAACTGTTTGGGCTACTCACATATGTTTTTATAACAGTTTTGACAATGAATCAGGATTAAAAACTACAGGATCCCTGCTGCCTTGGAGGAAGTCTATAAGGAATGTTACTGTGTTCCAATTGATGATGCCATCAGGTACATGCAGAGGGGTTTAAAGCAGGTATAAAATATGTTCATGCTATGGGGCAGAAAAAATGCAGTTTTGTACTGCACATTTTAGTATGTGCTAGAAAATAGATATTTTTTTTAACCCAGTATTGTGCTTGCTGTGTCATCCCAAGAATTCACTAGGGAACAGGTGGAGCTTTAATAATTAGAAAAGCTCCTTCTCATAAAGGAACTTTTCAATTCATCTGTGCTCTATCCTGTGGGAAGTGCTCTTAGTGACTGCTTCCTTTTAAAGAAACTCAAGGAAGATCTCTGATCTGTGGGATGGATTTGCCACATATATCTTTTTCCTTTTCTCCTTGTACTGGTGTATCTCACTGTAAAGGAAATCTCCAGTATCTACAGCTCTAGTTGTCTACATGGAGACCTCCATTACCCCACCCTAAATTTATAAACCCCTTACAACTTGCTTGTTTTTAACAAGGTCCACAGGCTAGACTGAAAATAAATACTGTGTAGCAGAACTTTTTTCTCTCTACCTTTAAAAATCTTTATTCCAACATTTTGGCTGACATACAAATAAGACTTAAAAATATATTTGCCCTTTTAGTACTAACATGGTCAGATGCTCTAGCGAGGATTGACACAAAACATACCAGATGAAACATTTATGATCTTAAGGATTCTGAATGCTAATCTAGAAATTGGTATGATACATGAACTTGACTGGTTGTAATTTATCTTACTGTTTGTGTTGCCAGTAAGACCCACTGCAGGTGTTCTAGTAGAAACTAAATTTTTAAAAAACTGATTTCTAGGTATTTTATATATATATATATGCATATAAATACCCTAGTCCTACTTTCTTTTAATTCAACATTGGCTCAGATCAACATTATCAAAAACAAACAAACAAGACTCAATGCAGGAAATATTTGTCTTTAGGCTAGTCCAAAAATGTTTACATGATAGAGTATGCACATGATCTGAATTGAGACATGTAGCTTCACCTCCTCCTCCTGAGCAGCTACTTCTCTCAATTGATTTGTGAGCTGTTTTGCACACCACAAGCTACCAGTTATATCCCTGTCTGTAAATGAGAAGTGTTCCTGGAGATTTTGTTCTGCCATCCTGCTTTCCTTCATTCATTCAACTTAGCAAAGCAAAAGTAACTGCCTAGCATGGTCTCTGGGCTGCTCAAGGTTTGACTCTATTCAGTAACTATGTTCTGAATCTCTTGATAAAGGATTATCTTACTGACAGGAGGGAGACTTCCTCAGAAGCAGCTGCTGTCATTACTGAGCACAGGTATCAGCCTTGTCCTTCCAACCCCCTCAAACAGAACATTAATAGTTTAGTCTATCAAAATCTTCTCTGAGTTCTCTATGAGCAGTACTCTCCAGTGTGAAACAATACAGCTCAGTACTAGGAGACAACCTGTCTGTATACCCTTTTCCATTTCAGAGGGAAATTGTCCATAGTAATTCACAAGCATTTTATCCTGCCTACAAAATGACATGTTATAATAGCCTCTTATATAATGTAATTATACCTAATTCATATTGTGTAAAATGATGTAATTCAAACTACTGCTGAGAAATACCTTTCTCTGACATTAAAACTGAAATGCTTCAAAATACTAAGCTATAGAACATGGTTGAGCTTAAAAAAAGCAACCAAACAAAAAACAAAAAAATGCAAACATTAGTGAAATGTAAGGAAGTAGAGAAAGCTTCTGGAGCACTGCAACTGGACATGAGATACTAGTGCCTCAAAGCACTAGAGGTCTGTGGAGACTACTGCTGCCTTTGCAGGAGTGCAGAGTGCCTGCCGAGTCTAGCCTTGTGGCTGTAGCTGCCGTTAATGATCTGCACCAACACTGGAGATGTTTGTTTGTCTTTAGTACCAGGTTCTGGCTGGTAGCTCAAAGATGTTTGTCATTTATTTACATATTTACAATGTGACAATAGATTACATGCTTTTCACCTGCTGGTCTCAACAGCTTTGTCCTGAGCAGAAAGTAAACTGATACTATCTTGTGATAGGTTCTGCAGCAGCTTTGCAATTAGGCAGTTATTCTAGCTGACTGAAGATAGAGAGATCATCTGGCAACTCCTCCTCCTGCTGGAACTGAAGCCAGGCTAAGCAGGTGTTTTACACCTTTTCCTTCTCCTCTGCAACTGAGTCAAAACTCAGTCTAGTAGAAAGGCCAGAGAGCATTTGTTTTCCAGTGTGTAATTAATATGGCAGTATGTTTTGGCACTTAATACAATAGAAATAAAAAAATGCTGAAGTTGAAAATATCCACCAAAAAGCAGAATTCACCATTTAGTCTCACCATTGGTATGAGATACTCTAGAATCAAGAGTACTACTAAGCTATGCTCAGTAAAACTAAAACTCAAGTGTGCCTATAGCTGACCAGTAAACAACTGATAACTTGGCTTGGAGAGCCAACTGCATATGACATTGTAACATATACAATGAATGAAACTGAAATACCTGAAATGAAAAATCATAGGGCTAAATAGTAATTAAAATAGCAGAATGGTTCTAAATATAGAATTAGGAGTGGTGATGCTCTCTTTTCAAAATGGAAGTAGTCATGGAGTGCCTTAGTACTCTGCTAAACAAGACAGCTTACTAGTCAAGTTCTGGATGAAAGGGAGAGGGATTCATCACTCATGCTAGCAAGAAGTCCTAGGTCATAAGAAAGCTGCCTAATTAATGCTAGATGTTTTAAAGTCATAATTGCAATTCCTGTGTAAGCTTTGGAAATGTGTGGTGGTTTAAACCCAGTCAGCCACACCGTTTCTACTCCACCCCACCCCTGCCCACTCCTGGAGGGATGGGAACAAGAACTGAAAGAATGTAACTCCCATGAGTTGAGATAAGAACAGTCCAGTAGCTAAGGTATAACACAAATCACTACTGCTATCAACAATAATAATAATGATAAGAGAAATAACAAGGGAAGAGAATATGATACCACCTGCTGAAATGAGCCTCACCAAGAAGAGAATGAGCCCTTCCAGGTAACTCCCAGTTACCTCCCGGGCATGACTTGTTGTGGTATGGAATACCTCTTTGGCTAGTTTGGAACAGGTGTCTTGTCTCTGCTTTCTTCCAGCTTCCCCTCCTCCCTGGCAGAGCATGAAACTCACAAAGCCCTATGGCCAGTCTAAACATTTGAGCAGTAACGAAAAACATCGGTGTTATCAGCTCTGTTTCCAGGCCGAAAGTCAAAAACATGGCACTGCACCAGCTACTAGGAAGGAGAAAAAAATGATTGCTACTGCTAAACCTAGAACAAAATAGAAAAATGCACCCTGGCAATAGTCCTGAAGAGGTAAAAAGGGCACTCACTGATAATTACATATATTAAATCAGAAATTGAGAGCCAGAGATCTGAAAGACAAATGTATACCAAAAAGTTATGGCTTGTCCTTCAGTGGAAATTATGTGGGCTTGTTACAGATTTGCTAACGACTTGGAAGTTATCTTACAACCCTAAATGTAGCAACGGCTGAGAACCAACTTAAACACTTTGATTTTGCTTATTTTTAGTTAGAAAAAAATATTTCCCAACCACACATGTTATGGTTGAGAACTACATTCATACCACTTCTCCCAAGATACATCATCATAAGAGGAGATCCAGATGTGGCTGTTGCTCTAATCACAATTAACTGAGTTTTTAAAAGCCATCATCTTGAGGAAACACATGTTAAAAGCTTGAGATCAAAAAGAAAGACAGAGGGAGTGGTTTATGGCTCCCCACTGTAGTAGAAATAAAATCAACAGAGGAAGTGAAAGAAATATAGTTAGAAAACTGAGTCTTGAACCAGACAAACCCTTTTCTTCTGTGAAGTTGTAAAAGCTGTTTACACTAAGAATTCAGTATCATCAAGGTACAAAATAAAACTGGAATCTGCAGTTGAGGTTTTCACAGCCACTTAATGGATTTAGACCTTTATGTCTTACATAGCAACAAATAGAGTGAGTGGGACAACTCTTGTGCTTTGATTATTAGTCTCTTGCTATTTAATATGTCCTTAGGAGATGAGAAAACATGTGAGAAGATAAACTTTAATCTAAGTTTACGATTATAAATTATATGTATGGACTTATATTTAAATATGTGGCCCTCTTGGCTGTGAAGAAAATTCTTTAAAGGGAAAACCCACATCCATTATTTAGATAGACAGAAAACATTTGATGAGATGTCTTAGTACTAAATCATGTTTTGCACTGGGTACTGGGACCAGCACTGTTTAATATCTTTGTCAGCAACATGGACAGTGGGATCAGGTGCACACTCAGCAAGTTTGCTGATGACACAAAGCTGTGTGGTACAGTCAACATGCTGGAGGTAAGGGATGCCATCCAGAGGGATCTTGATAGGCTTGAGAGCTGGACCCATGCAAACCTCAAGAAGTTTAAAAAGGCCAAGTGCAAGGTGATACATACGGGTTACTGAAATCCCAAGCACAAACACAAGCTGGGCAGAGAATGCATTGAGAGCAGCCTTGGAGAGAACTTAAGGGTGTTGGTCAAAGAGAAGCTCAACATGATCCAGCAGTGTGCACTCGCAGCCTGGAAAGCCAACTGTATGCTGGGCTGCATCAAGGTGGCATCAAAGGAAGTGATTCTGCCTCTCTTCTCTCATGAGACCCTACCTACAGTACTGCATTCAGCTCTAGGGACTGCAACATAGGGAGGATGTGGACCTGTTGAGGCAAGTACAAAGGAGGGCCACGAACATGATCAGAGGGCTGGAGCATCTCTCCTATGAGGACAGGCTGAGAGAGCTGGGATTGTTCAGCCTGGAGAAGGCTCCACTTAGAGCAGCAAGTACCTAAAGAGGGCCTATAGGACAGCTGGAGCAGGACTTTTTACAAGGGCAAGTAATGATAGGACAAGGGGAAATGGTTTTATGATGAAAGAGGGTAGATCTAGACTAGATAGATTTTCCAGTAAAATCACTCAATGCTCAAGAATCTTCATATACATGAAAGACTAGAAAGGCATTTTTTTCTCTTTCTACCCTTTTTCAGATGAGCAAAGACCACAGCAAGAACTAGTGTCTCTCTTGGAAACTGTTCTTTCATGATCCAGAATTTCTCTATTTACTCTCTAAATAAATTTCTAAATAAATAAAATAAATTTGTTTACTTTCTGCAAATGAAAGCTTCTGATTATAGTCAGAAGTTTTACTTACTGTAGCCTTGCACAAGCCTCCCAAAACAAAACTAAATAACCCACCCAAGCCTTTAAGGTTGGGACACAGGTAAAACTATTCAGATATGTTGGAGTTTTCAATGAGCCTGATGCAATAGCTAGTATATATAGTCCAATTTATTTTCAGTGAAGTTTCTTTTAATCTCTAAATATACTCTGTGCACTGTGACCCCCATTGAGTATAAACTTGAAGGAGCTGAATGCACTGTTCTGATACCACAAATCTGAGTGATTATCACAAACCCAATGATAACCAGCAGATGACCTGACAGTCAATATCAGTACTAGTCTGACCAGCAAAGCCTCAGAATATCCACTTCCTGACAGTGCACACTGATGTCTAAATACATATGATACTGCAACCTGGTCAGATGCTGCTGAAGCATCTTAAACTCAGATGTCCTTCTAAGTGCTCTCAGGAAGGCTTGAGGTGGCTAAGAGGAAAAAAGATAGCAGGCACAAGAAAACTCTTCTCTAGGTAGTTTAATGCAATGGTACTTAAAAAGTATCACAGATTAAAGTGAACCCCCCAAAACCGTTCCTTGACTTCCCATCTAAGAATGAAAGTTGAACTCATGAAAGGTACTAATTTGCAGGTGAATGCCCAGCTGCAAGTTAGCACCAGGAGTCCTGACAGCTCACCAACTTGCAGGAAAGTGGCTCTAGCAAGTAGTCTTATCCCAAACTTCATGCAAGAGACGTGACATAGGTTACAGGGAATACTGATTCTTTTACCAGGATGAGGAAGTTGAGTACTTTACTGTTAAATCTCAGGAAAACTTGACTGAGCAGCTTACTCATCAACAAATGAGTCAGGGAAATTCCTGTGGTGCATACTGAGTGTGCAAACTAGGGATTCCTATTGCAAAGAGCTCTCATGGCATACATTTTGATATTATATTTATTGCCATTGTTAACTGTAGGGTGGGAGTAAAAGGGACGGCAAGGGGTTACTTAATTAGAATTAATGAATACATGAGTAATGTAATTCAATCGAGTTATGTTCTCATTAATTCCTTGGTTTAAACGATTTCTTTCCCTGGAAATTACCATGGATGAGATTAGTCACAATGAACACAGCAGAAATAAACTAAGGAGAAAATACCCATTGCTGCAATGGCCTTTTGCCTCCACAAACGGAACACAATACGGTGTTTGCTCACATACAGAGGTTGCTCACATAACGGTAAACCCTGCTGCCTGCAGACGCCCGCTGCGCCCGAGTACCGCCCTGTTAAGTATTCCTGATCCTATGCGCTAAGGGAACGAGGAGGAGTCCTTTTCCTATCCCGTTGGCAATGTTGTACTCCTGTCACTAACTGAGCCGCCGGGGCGGGACGCACCTGCCGCGTAGCAGCGGGAAGATGGCAGAGGCGTTCCCTGGCCGCTCCCGCTACACGGCGGAGGCAGGTCCTCCTGCTGGAGCTAGGGAGAGCGTATCTATCTCCCCGGTAGGGAAACGCATTCACATCAACATGCAGAGCAGCCCCAAGGGGAAGCCCTTCCCCAGACGTTACCGCCGGCAGAAGCAGTGGCACTACCGAAGGCGGCCGTCTCCGCTGTAGCTCGAGCAGAGCTGAAGCGGTTTTCCCCAGCCGCTGGCCGCCCGGGGCCCCCAGAAGGACATGGGTTGCATGAAGCCTGCAGGGGAGCTGCCAGCTCCACCGGTCCCCACTCAGTCACCACTTTGCCGCCTCAGAGGAGGCGGACAACCCCGTCACAGGCTCCCCCCCACCCCCGCCGCTGAGCCACCCTACTGCCACAGCCTCCCCGCCACCGGCCCCAGCTGAGAGGTGAGGGCACAGACTGGGCAGCTGCTTGGCGCCGACCTCCCCGGCTCAATGGGCATGCGCAGCCACGAGCGCGCATGCGCTTTGGGCGCCCCCGCCAGCGAGCGGAGCATGCGCGGTGCCGGCGGCCGCGCAGCGGTTGAGGAGGAACGACTGTCGGTGGCGAGTGCTGGTGGAGCCCGTGGGGCGGCGGACGGGCAGGGGAGCTCCCCGGGTCCCGCCACGGCGCAGCCCAACAGGGGCTCCAGCGGCGGCCGAGTGGCGCCGAGGGCCGCTACGCTGCCGTGCCGGCAGGGCCTGAGCCAGGCTGTGCCCCAGTTTGTGTCCAATCAGAGAGTGAAGTGCGTGCACCGAGCGGGGCGGCAATGCGTAAACAAGCCCCGGGAAACTCCTCCGCCCCCCGCTCTTCCCTCCGCGTCGCTCCCCGCGCCGCCCCGCAGCCTCCCCCGCCGCCCGCCAACAAGTCCGGCGAGGCGCGCGTTCCCGCCGCCCAACCGCCTCAACCGCCCTCCCTTCCCCCCGCCCAGCCGGCGCCGCCCGCGCTGCCACACGCACCCCACTCCCGCACACGCCCGCGGGTGCCCGCGGCCTCTCGAGGGGGAAGGTAAGGCGGCCTGCGGGCCGGCCGGCGGCGGGGGCGGGCGGGGGCAGGCGGGCAGCGGTGGGGTGTGGATGCGTGCGGGGGGGGATCATGTGTCATAACAAGTTGTTGAACGTGACATTGGTCTTGAACCGCGCTGCGGCAGGGGCCGACGAGTAACTTTCTCCTCCAATTCGCCGCCGAGGCGGGAGCCGGCCGCTGCGCGGGCAGGGCGGAGGTGCAGGGCGCCGGCCGGCGGGGACCGCGGAGCGTGCCCGCGGGAGGCTGGTGCCGATCGCGATGCTCGTATGTTCCTGAGGGGACGGCGCGCAGCGCGGTTGGATGATGAGGGTGACGAGCGCTCCGCGGCCGGCTGCGGCGGGAGCCGATCCACCCCTGCGAGGATTTTTCTAGCAAGGCGCCTGAGCGGCTAGTTAGCGAGGAGTAGGTTCTGGTCCAAAGCATCTGTTCCTCTGGGTAATTATCTCTGCCTAATGCTCCGTGGCAGTTTGGCTCGCTTCCGTCGTGATTAGCTTGGCTTATTATATAAGCTGTCACCGGAGGAGGAGAGGCACAAGTCCTCTGCTTGGCGGGGACACACGCGGTACACCTCGGTACGGCGCGCCATCCCGCAGCAGGTACCAGGGCAGAGGGAACAGCCCTGTCCCGGAGCGGGCGGCACGGCCCGGGCAGGGCGAGGAGCGGAGCGAACCTTGCAGCCCGCCGGTGGAATACGGCAGCTCGTTCTACACGTGGGTTGGGTGTGTTTCCCAAACCTTGTCTTTGAGCTGAAACATAACCTGTCCTCGTTCCTCTCCGCATGTTGGGTTTCTTCTGTGCTCTCTCCAAAAATAAACATTTGAGCATAACAAAGTTTAAGAACTTGTTTTTTGCTGCCATTATGATTAGTATGTTAACATGATCTGGAGACGATTGAATGAATCATCAGTTCCATGGAATAGAAGCAAGTGAATCATCTCTCATACACACAATTGCGAGGGAACATAGTTGTTACTGTAGACAGGGAAAGGTTAGTGTCAGTTTCTGGTAAGTGGTGGGTTGTAAGAAGTGTAGACTGCTCAGAAACCCAGCAGGATTCCCGGGGCTAGTCTCTGAACTGTGAAAGTTTTGTGACACTCCATTGCAGTTTTCCTGGCTCGGTGGTTGAATAGTAACCTCTTTCTGTATCTGCTTGCTGCCTTTTATTTTAGCTTAAATTCTTAGAATGGGAGATGTTAATGGTCAGATTAAAGTAACTATGTTATTCAGAGTGTATTTGTTTCTTAAATAAAATTTAAACACCCCCCCAAATGTTATCACACTTATATCTGTACCCTGAAGCCAGAGGCAGATCCCAGATGCTTTTAATCTGGGTTTTGTTTTGCTTAGTTTTGTTAAGCAAAAATAGTTTGTCTCTGTTAGAGTAAAAATGTATAAATTCATATTTGGAAAACAATCCACTGTATGTAATAAACACATTAGAGTTATACCTAGGTATGCTTCTGTACCTGATCCTCTTGCCTGTTCATGTCTTAAAACGGGATTGAGTCTGGGACCTATGTATAATTTTTCCTTCAATTTCAACTTGGTTCCAAAGTGGGATTTCCATCTTCCATGGTTTTTTTTTGGCATGTCTGCCTCTCCCTGTACAGGGACAGAATTATGAATTTTACAAGATTAATTCCCCTTTTTTTCTCGGCATACCGGCCACTATCGAGAAATAAAGTTGCTGTTTACAGGAGTGAGGTAGTGCTTTACAAATACAAGCACTTGGTTTTACAGTCTAAAAGTATCTGAACAGCTTTGTATGACTTACTAATAAACCCTTGTGTCTCCTTTGGCATCGGGTATCCTTTATCTCGCTGCCTGTATTTTGTATCTCTAGTCGTTCTCCAAACAGGAATGAATGAATGAATGCATCAGTCATGGAAGGGGTTGGTGTATTTGTTACTGTTGGGGGGAAAAGGGTGTGTTACCGTTTTTGTTTGACTAGTTTTGTTTGACTTTGCTGCCACTTCAGAAACAATTTTATGGCATAATGGAGTAGCTTAAGTGTGTAAAAACTGTAGTACTTCAAGGTTCATTGTGTGGCTTTTAACACCTTACTACCAGAAGATTCTAAAGATAACCAAGTAAAGACTGCACATGACTGTTAACACACTGTAACAGAGATTCTCATAAGTTAGTTATATTAGGTGGTCAAGATAAACGGGAAAAATACAATTGTATTCGTGCATTTAAATCAACAGTCAAATAGCATTCATTAATTTATTTACAAGAAGATAGAAACTTACAGTGTGCATGGCATTCTGTGTGGCTGGATCTCAGCTGAAAGCGGTACAGCAAGTAATACTTTAAGTGGACTCATCACTCTGCTCCAGCTCTTTCCTCCTGCTCTGTATGCACTTTAGGCTTCAAAGTAGTAGTGAAAAGTTCTAGGTTTCACTTTTAAGCCTGCAGAATGTGCAAAATAAAGTGAGATAAAATGGATTGGTTTAAGGTTGCTTCTGTGCAACCATTTTTAGGATTGTTAAGCAGATTACTGTAGGATGCACAGCAGAACTTTGAGAACAGAGGAGGGCAATGCAGATAAAAGTGGAGTGTCTGAACTTTGTATCTGGGGTTTTGCTATGTTGGCTGTGTTCTTAGCATGATATGTTTATGAATATATATAAAATCTGACACTGCCTTTAAAATATATATATAAAGAAAACCAAACCCAAAACAAACAAACAAGCATGAACACCACCAAAAACAACCCTCCCCCAAAACACGCACAAAAAGAGATGATGTTGAATAGTTTTAGCCAGGTTGGATGGGGCTTCGAATATGGTCTACTGGGAGGTGTCCCTGCCCATGACAGGGATGGAACTAGATGATCTTTAAGGTTCCTTCCAACCCAGACCATTCTATGATTGTATAATAAGTTATAATCTTTATTTGGAATAAAAAGTACTTTGACAAAAGAATAGTTCAAGTTATCACCTACTTTGGAAATTCTGTGCCCTGAAGGACTGGTGCTGGCAGCGCCTTCATATGGCCTCCCAGCTATCTCAGCTGGAAGTTAACAGTTAACATCCCAATGGAAAGGAAAAGGAAAGAAAGATTGTTTTTTGCAGTTTTTGTTTTAATGACCCATTCTAGAGAGATGCAGAAGTCCCAAGCAAAGTTGTGAACTATTCCTGTAGAAAGGCACAATGCTGGTGCTGAAAAAGAGAAACTTTTCTACAGCTATTGAAAACTTTGTGGCAAGTGCACGTTCCTCTGGGAGCCATTTGCTCCCCAAATCCTCAGTTAAAGACACTTTTTATAGTTGCCTGTGAGGAAATTTATTTCTATTACTCGTCTTAGTATTTTTTTTTTTTAAAAAGTTCTAAAAAGTGGGTGCTATACCAAGGTGATTTCCAGTAAATGTACTGCTATGAAAACTAACAGCTTGACAAACTTTGAGACTGAAATCCGTAAGGAGCAGAGGAGGTGTAGCACTGGCAGCAAGCTCCACCATGCTCTAACCAGACTGTGTCTATATAGCTGCATGTGTGCAGGTGGGAAATACCAGTGTTACCATCTCGATCTTAATTATTGTTTAGGAAATAAAAATTGTCCACTGCCAAGTGTAGGAAAATTCTGGAATGAAAGATATATATAGTGTTACTTGAGCACAACAGTCTCAACAGCTGCCACTATTACTTTTTACGTGTGAAACAAATAACTTTGACTCGTTACCTAAAACTGAAACCATATATCCTATTATTAATCGTTGAATTCACGCATGTCTCAGCAGTTTTCCTAACATCTGGCTAAGTTGTTTATTTGCTATTGTGCATTGGTCATTTATTAATGTTATGGAATAATTTTCTTCCTTTGTCATTGTTTTATATGCGTTTTGAGGTTTGACTGAAATTAAAAAATAGCTTGCTAATTTGCTACCATAGTCCTATTTTTATAAAAGACCTAACTGGGAAAGATTGAGAAGACTTACTTTCTCAGAATAGGTTAAAGATGAGACTAAAAGTTATTGGGAGGATCTTCACTTAAGATACTGTTCTATTTCTAACTGATAAATTGCAAAGAGGGAAGCACCAGGCTTCATGTATCTGGATTCTGTGATGGTTCAGGAACTGCTTTCCAGCGTTGAGTTTCTGCTAGCTATTTTGGAGAGTGTATCACTCTCCATTGAACATTGACTGCTGAAGACTCAGGTATCCACACTCCAGATGGGGTGCCTTCAGTGACCTGTTGTGCACAGTGTCAATATTGGTTCTTTGGAGGAAGGCCACTTTGTAGTCATACCACTCCTACTCAAAGCAAATTGTTGTCAAAAAAAAGCCAGTGCCTACACACTAAATCACTAGGGGAGATGTACTGAGAAATAGCGTTGGGACCTAAATGGTGAAGCTGTGTTTTTTTTCCTGATTCATGGGTATGATTCATTCTATGCATATTATTGATGGCTGCATTACAAAATTATTTTCTGACAAAGATACATTGTTTTTGGCAACTTTATGGCAGTTTTCTGCTTCCTCAGAAGATTTATGGCTTTGTGCTTATGGATAGCAGACAGCTGAATCAGTGAGTACCATCTGATACCAGCAGGGAGGGTCGTAGTTTGTAATTGCCATAAAATTGCTTGCATCCAGTTTATTGTTTCTATCTTCCAGACTCCACCCTGCACACTTGTTTAATTCACCTGTTACAGCTTAGGTTTTGTATTATGAGTTTGTAGGGAACACTTTCATTCATTCTGTGCTTGTAAATTCTGCAGCACTTTAGTATCGTGGCTGATTTGGCTGGTCTCTATGGAAATAAGTAATAAATAATAGCCTTCATTTTAGATGTCTTTACTGTGTTTCTATCCCAGTGCAAAGAAAAACAAAACAATTCTGCAGTTTTTATAGAACGTTTTTCCAAAGATCAACACTGTAAGTGAAATACGACTCCAGATATACAGCAGTATGAATGAAAGAGAGCAACAAATCTAAATTCACATTTTTGTGACTCATGTGGTGCTCCAGTGAGGGAGACCATGAAAAGACAATCAATACTACCAAGAGCAAAATTAAGCCCTAAGAAAACTAAGACTTAAGTTTTGTTTTAACATAGTTCAGTAGGAAAAATCTCACAGGAATTCTCAAATGTGATGAACTTCTATAAGGGGCAGATTGGTTGTAATTTGTGTAGTGTCTTCTGATCCTTCTTGAAAAAACAACTAAACAGTCAAAAACCACCACCAATGAAAAACCCAGACCCAAACCCCAATCTATTTGTGATTTTCTTGCCTAGCCAAAACACCCTATGGTACCCATAGTAGAGGTTTATTAAGCTGTAGACTTGGAATCGCATCGTTCTTTTGGTACCTGAGCTATCCTGGCTCACTTCACAGAGATGTCGAGTTAGAGACTGCTTATACTGATTATAGACAGATGAAATTGCTACAATTGACTTCTTCCATGAGAAACCAAATGCTGTGGTTACAACTTACTGACAGAGAAGTGCTTTATCTTCACCTTGTAATTACAAGGGTGATTTCACGTTGGCACGTATCAGAGTATAGGAAATATATAGATTTTCAATGTGGCGTTACTCGGTACATTTACATTACTCTCTTTGTAGTGGTCTTTAAAATTATTCAGTTCATTCAGGTGGTGGATATGCCATCCCTGGAAACATTTGAGAGCAGGCTGGATGTGGTTCTGAGATGTCCCTGCTCATTGCAGAGGGTTTGGACTAGATGACCTTTGAAGGTCCCTTCCAGCTGAAACAACTTTTATGATTCTGTGAGTCTAACTTTCCTAGAGTTTTTCAGATCACTTTTTGTATTGCGTTGCATCTCTTAGGGTCTTCGTGTACTAAAAAAAGCACATTCAAATAAAAGAATCCAAACCTCAAATATTCTGAGGATAAATTTTAGTGCTAGTTACTACTCATCAGCTCTGACAGACAGATGAATTCTCTCTGCCACAAAGAAGTTAATTGATCTTGAGATAAAAGTCTTCAGTAATTCTTAAAGAAGCATCACCACTAATTAGAGTAAGTGCAATTATATTTATTTCCTCCTTCAAGAAGAATGGAATGTTTAAGAAACCAGGCTCTTGATTAATTACATAATGAAAACACAGTTCTTTTTTCAGATGAAAGATCAGGTCTTAAGTAGCCAGTGTGTGGATAGAATGAAGTTAAAGATGTTTCTTTCTTTCATGGTTTTGTAAAATTGTTATTTACTTTTTTGAAGAATCATCAGTACTAGCTGCAGAAGCAAAAGATCCTTTATATGCTATAAATGATATTTTGACTAAGTACTCTTGGTTGATTCTGGCTGTAGAATTTCTCTGTATACAAAGTGATTTTGAAGAGCTGCTTAATCAAACCAATATTTTTCAGCTTTCTATCTTAACTCTTTTTATACATCATAGATATAAACTTTTGTACTTTCATTCCAAATACATATTTACCAAAATTTGCAAGTATTTGTATGGACAGTGATCAAATAATTCAAATGGATTTATTTGAAATAATGTACTCAGGGACAATTGGTGTCTCACACAAGCAAGTGTTTAAAATCTGCTATTCATGCATAACTTTTGTTTATTAATTGCTGAAAATTTAGAATGTAACTTTACAGGGGATGGTCTGCAATTCAAAATTTCTACTAATTGCAAAAAAACTTTTCTGGTGAATTCAGTATGAAGCTGGATGAAACCTGTGACCAGTTTGTAACAGAGGAGCTTTTCTGTGACATCTGGCTTCTCAAGGTATTATAGCTCTTATTACATTAACAATAGGGAAATCCACACAAACTGTTGAGCACACAGGCCCTTTTCTTCAGGTTTCAAAACAATTTCAGCGAAGTTTGAGCTAAGGGTACAGTTTCAGAAGACATCTATAGGCACTCCTGTTGAATGAGGAAGTGCTGCTGCCATCTCTTATTCTGTCTGAGCCTTGGCAGTCACTGAACCCTCAAAAGTTTAACCCAGCAAGGAGCTAATAAGCCCAAGTTTTCTGCTGGGCTAGTGTGTTAAATGAACTTGCAGATGGATCAACAAGCTCCAGAGTGGTGCTTCTCTGTTTTGGTACAACTGGTCCACTAGGTCAGGTCTGCTGTTAACTGGATCGAGGACAAATTGGGAATTTGTTGAGTTTGTTTTAATTACAGCAATCAAGTAGCTAATCTAAAGGAAAAGTATGGTTATCAGCTGTAAAACAAAGGGGATATTAGCATAGAGAAAAGTTGTGAGATAGTGCTCCATCATGGGCAGGAAGAAAATGGGTCATTACCACCAGAACACTGAAGATTTTAGCTGGAATGTGATTGTGCAGTAGAGGCAGTATTTCCAGTAAGTCTATCATTTTTGATGTCTAAAAGATCTGTGAATCTTTGTTTCCAGCCTTGACTTGGTGATTAGGACTGAGAAGTGAGAGATGGAATTTTCTAATGAAAAATGTTCTAATGGAATTCGTTCTGGCACCTAGAGGTCTTACTAATATGTGTGTTATTACACTGACAGATGAACAGCATTGATAGAACAGTGTAACATTAAGAAAACAGCTCTTTAAGGTAATTGCTGGTCTTCTTTTCTTGGATACCTGCTAGGCTTCTGCACTAGGAGTGGGTTTGGGTCACATGGACTTGAGTTATTGGAGCAAGTTCAGTGTTCTCTGGTTCTGGACTACTAGGTGCAAACTCTGTATCTGACTTCTTTTTCGACAGTGGAAAACCCTCCCCACTTCCCCCATCTAGCTGTCCTATACGTAGATTTCTCAAACACCTCTAATATATAAAGAATATTTGCAAAGATTTGCTGAGCATTTGGCCTTTGGATTTACAGTTTCCATCGTTTTTGGGAGGCAATTACCATGTTATTTTTACTGCGTATTTTCAAAGGCAATGTCTTGAGTCTCATGAATCCAGGGTAGAATCCATAAAATACAAATAATTTAGAACTTTAGCTGATGGAAACTGCTGTAACTTAAACTTCAGTTCATCCATTTGACTTTATACCAATATTGAATGTGCCTGTACATAGAGGAAAGCCTAACACAAGTACTGCTTGTACTTGCCATAGTTACCATAGACGTTACTTTGAATTATAAAGTTGTCAGTTATTAAATAATTCCAAGAACAAGATTAAGGGAAAGTTGTCATTTTTTCCATTTAAACAAATTTTGGTAACATTTTCATTAAAGCAGGACCTCAGATTTGGCTTAATTATTGTCCTTGTATTGTGAATGTGTTTTTTCATGTTCTTGAATTGTGTTTGATCGAAGTATAAGCCTTTGAAAAAAACCATCTAAGTTTATATATATATATTCTTAGAAGAGTCTGATGAAAGTTTGCCAGCTACATTTTCCAAAGACAGGATGTGCAGCCAAGTAGTTTAGTGAAACTTTCCTTGCCATTGTTACTCCCTCAATCCTGGTGTGGACTCCAGTCGACATATTAAAAAGGAGACTAGCACTGCTTAGGTTGTTAGAGACATCATGAAGGGGAAAGAAGAGGTGGCTTCTGTTTGCAAGTGTCAAAGGGTAAAGAAATTAGAAAACCATTAAGAGAGTCTAGGGAAATGTGGCGATGGACATAGAGTGATTTGGAACGTCACCTGCTCAGGAGATGATGCTCATTCTAAAGCAAGTGGAGAGCATGCTTCCTAAACCTCTTCTTTCCTCTGCTATTAGCAAATAGCAGAGAGAACAACAGGCGAAGAACATTCTTTTCCCTTCAGTGCATGCTGGCTTGCTATTGATTCTGTTTAATCATACATGTGATGTCTGTTAGGCGGGTACAGAAGTCAGACTGCTGACAACTTCACTGCATGGAGTCATACTGACTCTGCAGTAGAATTCTTGTATTTTTGGCATGGTGAAGTATAAAATTTAGACTGTTCTAATATAGCTATTTTAAGGCTAAAGGTCTAAAATGTTAGGACATTTCTTATCTTAAGGTGTTGGTGTGA
Source organism: Melopsittacus undulatus (assembly GCF_012275295.1). Classification (NCBI taxonomy): domain Eukaryota; kingdom Metazoa; phylum Chordata; class Aves; order Psittaciformes; family Psittaculidae; genus Melopsittacus; species Melopsittacus undulatus. The sequence goes on from NC_047530.1 coordinate 94,197,202, forward strand.
CCATAGTTTACCTGCTGTAATGCTCTCCAGTTCTGTTCTGAAAAAGTTTTCTCCCCAGTACCCCCTTATTCACTTCACAGTTGTAAGGTGTTTGGGGATTTATCAGTAGGAGTTGCCTGGAGTACTGTAGAACGAGTGCAGAGGAATGCAGGAAGATGGAGAATGGTCTCAACTTAGGGAAGTTGCATGCTGCTTTGGAGGACTAGTTTCTGCCCATCTTGGATGCCAAACGACTGGTTTATCCTGAGTAGGTAATATAGGTTGGGGGGTTCACAGATGGCCATTCATTTTTTAACATTTTAAACATTTGTAAGACACAAGTAGCAAAATTTGCCACTGTTCTGACATCACCAGTATAGCTAAAATCATGTGAAACTGAGCTGTTTATTGTTAACAGTCTTGAGGGTTGTGAAAAATTGAACCTGAAAACTTACATCAGGTATATAGAACTGAAGACTACTGTGTCTTCTCTTTCTGTACCTGTAAATTATGGCTAGAAGTGCTGTCTTGTTGAATAGATTATGGAGAAGATCTCTGCTTTTACTATCTGTGGAGCATTGAAATATTAGAGGAATGAGTACGTGTGTGTGTGATACCAAACACCTAGGAGTAAAATAAAAAACTATAACTGCCTTTTATACTAGGTTGTTAGGTAGCAAATATACATTCATAGTATTGCAACTGCTGCTACAGTTCATATATGCAAAGGCCCAGATTCTTTTCTTCAACTTTTTTGGAGTCTGTAAATTTTGCTGAAGTTATACTGATCTTGGAAGTCCTCGTCTAGATACAGAGTTCTGTTGAGTTACATGTCATGGAGGTGTATAAGGTGTATAACCTTTGCCCAAAGGTTGTGTATTTAGACAAAGGAATGTAACAGACAAACTGTGTTCTGTGAAAGACACTAGTCAGGTATAGTTCCCCATAACATACTTGGGTGTGTTGCTTGGAGGTACAGGGGTGGTGTTTTATTCCTTAAATATGCATTGGGACACCTCTGTGTGATTTTCAGGAGATGTAAGCTGCTGCTGCCTGAGCTTGAAGAAACTGGGAAGATACCTGCGTATGGTTAGTGTAATATCAAGACAGAGTATATTACCTGTGGCTCAGTGCCATGGTAACACAAACTATGTTACTACCACAGACTGTTGACACAGAGTTATGTCTACAACGCAGACGTATCTCACTGCTAGTAGACATAGCTTGCAACTTTTATTGTTGTTAACATAAAAAATATAATGAAAAAATATTAGATTAAGAATAAAACCCACAACAACCAAACCTGTTTTTTAGGAAGCTGTGACAATGATCTTATGGATGAGTTCGGAATATGTGTTTGTGGGAAAAGACATGCAGAGTTTAGGAAGGATCTAGTGTAACTGTAGAGTAATAGAAAGAAGCCCACAATACTTAAACCTGGATAATGCAAAACCTTCTCTTCTTTTATACCTCATAGAGTGAGATGTTATTGATCTTGCTTATTGGAATGGGTGAGATTTACCTTGTTCACAGGCATAAACCTAAACATGCCTTGAAAGTGATGACTGACAATTGAATGTTGATTCATGTACTTTCCTACCAATAAGAAAAGCATAAATGTTGCTGAGTATCCTGTATTGATAGATGTCTCAGGAGTTGTGCCACCTGAGCTCTTTGTCAAAATAAATCAGACAGATTAGTGTGCTATTGCTCTAAAAGTGAGTAGTAAAATGCTGGCATTAATGATTGTGACTATTCCATCAGATATCTGCCTGGAGTGTTACATGAAGTGGTACATTGTGTCCCATGTGTTAATGTATGTTCTAAACTGTAGTAACTTTCCTTTCTAATCACTCATTTCTGTGAATCCTGTGGGCTGCACAGGTTTTAAATAGTGGCTAAAAAAACTGATAAGCCACTGTTGCTCATTTTATCATGTTACCATAAGCAACATCCACTTGGAAGTCACCAGCTCTGCACTAATCAGCCCCTGGACCTATACCAAATAAAGGAAAGCAGTGCTTCTGTATAAGCTATGTAGCTAAATGAGGCAGGAAGATGCAACTGCTGACTATGCAGATGCTGCCCTTGTCTCACCATGTACCATAATCAATCCATGTATTATACCCAGAAACAGAGCATAGAGCAGGAGCTCTATAACTTTTTTGAGTGCTACTACTAACCTAGAAAGAAAACTCCATGGCAGAATAGTTGCATTACCTGTTTGTACTTTTTGGGGGTGGTGTTGTGTTAGTTTTGTTGGTTTTGTATGTTTTGAGGGTATTTGTTTGTATTTATTTTGTTTTTACCGTGCACAGGTGCAAGAGATGCTTGGGCTGTTTTCCTTCTCTAGAGGAAAGGCAGTAGATCAGCTCTGTGGGGGATAGCAGTCTGAAGTAGTTAGGAGGTCCCTGCAGGAGCAAATTGCATTGCAATTACGTGTAATCTGTGTCTATTACATGTATCTGTGCCCAAGATCCTGCTGGGTTTAGCTGCTAAGAGAGTTGCTTTCCTGTGAGGAAGTAGGTGCTAAATATTTTCAGTTTGTGGGGCTGGAGTTGGTGTCTATGTAAACATACGTTTAGAGGCTTTTGGGTTTTAGGTCTTACACTTTTGCTTTTCTCTGCAACACTTCTGTTTCTGAGTTAGCAAGGTTTCATATTCTTTTCAGAATAAGAAGGAACTTGTGTACACTGAAAAGAAATCACAGAAGGGCTGTGGAGAAGAATCTAGACTACAAGTTCTGGTATGAAATTCTAAATATTTTCCTTGGAATTCAGGTCGCTGTCTGCTCTGGTAGACAAACTTCACTTAGCATGGATTATAGCATGTAAAATAGTTCCACTGAATCTGTACCGGACAGAGAAAGATTACTTCTTACCAGAAAATCTATGTTTAAATGGGTTCAGACTAGGATAGTTCCTACTCTGCTGTATATGGTGTCCACTTAGATATTTTTCATGCTTTATCCAAATGTTGAAGTGCCTAATGTGTAAGAAAATTTGGCTACATGAAAACTAACCATAGTCAGGACATATTTCTAGTACTAGATTATTTTTTTGCCACTGTTAGAAATGTTTTGAATGTGATTCTTTTTCTCCTCAAGATATCAAAGGAAAATCATATGTAAATACTTGAGATGTAGTCTTCCATCTCCACAATATGAAGTCAAAAGGCAATTAATTATCTTAATACTGAAGATGTTGAAATCTTTCATGCATTTAAATAATGCTGTATCAGTGTTCACCTGGAGAATACCTTGATCTATTCTGACTCCGTATTTCCACTGAAGGCATTGGCAAGCATTCCTGCTAACTTAAGGAGCTAAATTGTTTATACTTTTTGTGGAAATTCTGAATTTGGATCTGTGAATTTGTGTGAAGCAAGAAAAAAAAGATTTTTCCCTTGAAATCAGATTGTGTAAAACCCAAGAAAGCTTATTTAAATTTAGAAAACCTTAATTGCTCCTTTTCTACTTCTGTAGCATTATATATATATATATATTTTTTTTTTTTTAAACTAGTAATTATTTCCAGAATTTGGCTATGTAGAAGCTTGTCAGGCTAAAACCAGGTATACTGGCATTACAAGTTGACTGGCTAAAATCAGTCACCTAAGCCTAGAGAAATGGCTTGATTATTTTTATTCTAATGTAGATGGACTTACTGGTACAATGTCAAAAGCTTTCTCTTTGTAAGTGCAAGACAGAAGATTGCAAGGTTTCCATATATGTTTTCTAGGCACATATTCTAGGTGCTGTTATCTAAAAACACCAGTTTATTGTATGCTGAACTAAAATTCAAGTTATGATCTCACTCTTGCTGAGTACTGACTTCAGCTGGTGTAGAATGCTGCAGCTAGAAGTTTGTTATTTCTATTGTCAGGGCTACCAGAAAAAAGGTCAGGGAGCAAAGAGAGAAGAAACTCATTACAAAAGTTTTTTAAGTAGATGACACAAAACCTTGAGTAAAGACTAGTGCATCAGCAGAAATTAAATGTAGATATAATCTGGCAATATTCTTAAAGTAGTACAATTGTGATTTCCCTACAATGGACATTTGATTAAAATGTTAGACTAGAATACAGTTTAACTGCAAATCAAAAAGGCATCACAGAGGAGACAGAAGCCAAAGAATGCATACGGGAGGGCTAGGCTTTCATATCCTAACAACTCTGTCCTCCCTTGAAACCACAGAAATAAGTATGCAGTGTTTAGGTGTTCATGAGGAAAACAGCAGAAAAAACCCCCCATGGTGGTAAATTCTAAAATCAGTATTTTCCATATAAATGTAATTAATCTGCCTAACATTAGATGAGTTCAAATAGAAGTCTCATTCACTTCCACAGGCATATTCCAGATCTCTCTAAGGTCTGAGGTAATGAAATAGAAGAATAGGATATATAGCAAAAGAGAAATCACTATGTAAAAACTATTTGTAGGTTCTATTTACCAAGTGCCTTATTCTTTGCTCACAAAGCACAGACATCTGAAAGAGTTTTGAGGGGTCATGGTATAATCAGCTTCCAGTGTCAAGGGGAGACAAAAGAATGTAGTCTTGGATGAATGGGCAAGGGGAATATCAAGCAGTTGTCAAATTACATTGCTTCTGTGGTTGTTAATGCTCACTACTCAAATCCTGAACTTGGATATGGCAATCTCATTTCAAGGAGGGTGTAGAAAAACTGAAAAGGGTATAGGAGGCTTAAAGAATGATACAGGACTTGGGACACATGCATTATCATGAAAGACTGGGGCACAGCTTAGTAAAAGTAAAGCAATGATGGCACTTCCAGCCATTAATCAAGCTATCCCTTAACATTATCTTTGGTAAACTAAATGGAAACATCTGAGATAAAGTAACTGATATCCAAAACCAGATTGTTCAGTCTTGCAGATTAGAAGAAAATCAAATTACTGTAGTTTAGCAAATCTGGTGATAAATTCAGACTAATTCAGACTACAATTAAGCATTTTTTATGTTACTATTTGGAACTACTAATGATTGAGGTAGATTCCTCAGTGCTGGTAATCCGAAAATAAGAAGGATGATTTAGTCAAAATAATCTGTTAAACTTCAGGTGGGAATTGATAGAAGTAAGTCCTATGGTTGGTGGTTTTTATTAAATTCAGCTCAGACAAGATGATCACACTGATTTTTATTTTTTTTTTTTTTACTTAATATGTATTATAGTAAAGGTGGTGCACTCAGTCTTTACTGTAGCATTTGGGTGTTTAATTATACACAGCCCTGGCAGAAAATATTCTGCATGCAATTAGCTGAAATTCTTCAGAATTCAGATTGCTAAATCAATAAAAGCAGAGTAGAAGGATATATGTTTTGAGAAGGTGGTAGGATGCTATTAGACAGATGAGATGTTTTGAAGAAAAGAATATCTAGTGTGTTTTTTCAGCACTTCATAAAGGTATGACAGGGTTCTTTGTAAAATACATGATTTGTATTTTGTGGTGGGTATTCAAAAAGTATATGGAAAGTAAAGCAGCAGCTAGCCCTGTAAAAGATAGCCCTTGCATACAAGGGAGAGTTATGTCCTGTATTTGCATAACATGTTGATCTCAAAGTAGGTTAGATTTTTCGCTTGGCCATCTGTTTTTCTATAAAAATACTGTTTCCTATTTGTTCTGTATTGAATACTTCTCCATTTATATTTTTATGTTCCTTAAAAATAAACGTGAAAATGATGTGTTGTTTTAATAACTGATAAAAGCAAACTAGCTAAGGTGCAGAATGTACCAAGATCAGCGTTCCAGAAGAGTTCTTTCTTAAAGAAGAAACCAAGACTTGAGTGAATGTCTCATATTTATTTTGCGAATAATAAGGTTAGAGAAAATAAATCTTCTGTGGAAGTGTATGCCTTTGCTTCCCTAAGGTAACACAAGAGTGGGTGTTGTGTGAGTAGAACTAACAGATGCTTACATACCCTAAGAAGTAAGGATTCCTATCTTTCAGGTTTCTTCTTTTTGGCAATTTTTTTCAATACCATTACTGACAAATAAATATTGTTATAACTTATTACTAGCCTTGTTAATAACTTCTTTAAGTTATCTTTGTACTGTACTGTATTCCAGTGGTGTGCAAGAAAGAGCTTTGCCTCAGATGTACAGTAATCTTTAAACCCCTCTGAGAGATACTCAGTTTACTGTAACAGGTAGATTACACTAGTTCTGCAGACATTTCAGTGTTCATGGCATTTTTCGTATGTGAGACGGTGATGCAGTGTTTTAGAATCAAAAGCCAGAACCTGAAGCCACAGGTTCAGATACTCCTAAAATGAATAAGGAAAATTTCTTGCAACAACTTCTAACTTTGGATTTTTATTTTACCCATAAAATTTCTGTATGAAAATCTACTGCTAAGGGGTTTTTAATTTTTGATGTAATACAGCATTTTTTGCTCAGTGAGAGGAAGTGATACAAATGGTGCTTTATTGTGAATGCAGTAAAAGCAACAAGTATCACTGAGGTGGCACCCAAAAATACTATCATTTTTATGTAGTGTATTCCCATTCTAAAACATTAAAAGGTCAATATCTTGATATAAATACCTGTTATGAGATCATGTCATTAGTCTGTATGGCTTCTTATTGTAAAAATGAATCATTTTCCACCAGTGTACTAAACAAAGGGCCTAATATCTGCCACATGCTTTTAACTAACTCATCCTCTCCCCAAGGAGAGAAGCATGTACAATAGATGGCCATAATTTGGAGGACTTTTTTTGTTTATTTGGGGGCAAGTATGTTGAAAACATTTATGTTAGCAACACATAATGAATGTATAGTGTTACACAAAATTCTTCTCTTTAAATTTTACAAAGTTCATAAGTAGAGAACTGACCTTCTCTACTTACAGGACAGTTGCCTATAGATAACTGACATATAGGCAAAGGGCAGACTGAGCTGGGTACTGCCTGGCACCCAGCCCACTTCCACATTCTTTCTGTTGCTCAGAGATGCTGGGTATGTCATGCAATGCACATCTGTATCTGGCTATGGAGAAATTGGGACAGCATACATCTGGTTGTAACACTGATACAGGCTTAGTCATATCACAGGTGTGCATAAATCCTCAATACCTACTCACACATCACTGAACAGCACAACAGAAAGGTTGGATGTTACTAATTTGATTGATAATGTGGGTTGACCCTGGCATTTATCTTAAGTACCACAAGCTGCTTGCTCACTCACCCTTGACCCCCAATAGGATGGGAGAGAATAAAGGAAGAGTTAAAAGCAAGAAAACTTGTGGGCTGAGTTACAAAAAAAAAAAGAACAACTTGTTTATATAAGTGGAAGATGAGATGACCAGCTAGTTCCCAACCAAAAGACAGCTAACCTCCCTAAATTCCCCTCTTTTTGCTTTTTATGGCTGAACATTAAAGAGTAATGAGTTGTGTCCCTCAGGGATCGGTGTTGGGACTGGTCTTGTTCAACATCTTTGCAGGTGACATGGACAGTGGGATTGAGTGTGCCCTCAGCAAGTTTGCCAATGACACCAAGCTGTGTGGTTCTGTTGTGTCACAGTTTAAGCCCAGCCGGTAACTCAGAACCCTGTAGCCACTCTCTCACTCCCACCCCCGCCTTCCTCCTGCCTGCTCCTGAAGGGATAGGAAGGACAATTGAAAGAATGTAACTTCCACGGGTTGAGGTAGGAACAGTCCAGTAACTAAGGTATAACACGAATCACTACTGCTGCCACCAGTAATAATTGATGGTTTGGCTTCACAAGTGAAGATTTTGGGAAGGGCTTTAAACATGCTTACTTCAAGCACGATGACCAAGGGCGAGTGGGATATGCAAATCTGGTTTGAAAAGGGTGCTTAGGCAATCAGGGGGTGTCCGACCAGGACTCTCATCTCCTGAGTAATCTCGAGCTACCCACGTGCATGCAAGGTTGGATCTGCAGCTTCCCATGCACCTTGTCACCTACCAATTCAACCCTCGCCTGTCCTTACCGACAAGTGAGAGCCAAGCCCTTCCAGCCTGCGCAGTGGATGTTTTAGGTGAGGTGCAGCTTGTGCAGAGCTGGCCCCATCCTTTACACCTGAGGTTTAACTGCCAGTGCCTAGCGAGCTAGGACGGTGACAGCAAAGTCTGTAGGTCATAGGTTTTGTAAGAGTGCCCTTCTCTTAGATGGAAAACCATAGAAGGCTGGACGAGCTCTATCAGCCCGGGTTTGAAGAGAGGAGTTTTCCTTCTCCTAAGTTCTGAGCAAGACTGCCATTTCCTTGGTCAATCTCCAGCGACCGCTAACACAAGCCCACCGAGGCGCCAGTGGCACTGCGGTATCGCTATGTCTAGGCGGAATTCTGACTTACAGGCGTTCAGTCATAAGCCCGCAGATGATAGCCTTGTGCCAGTGGCTCCTCAGCCAAGTGCACGCACCAGGGTTCTGAACCTGCGGTTCCTTTCATACTGAGCAACAACACATCAACAGTAGGGTAAAACTAACCTGTCTCACAACGGTCTAAACCCAGCTCATGTTCCTTATTGGTGGGTGAACAATCCAACACATGGTGAATTCTGCTTCACAATGATAGGAAGAGCCGACATGATAAAAGAAATAACAAGGAAAAAGAAGAACACCGTTCACCACCTGCTGGCTGATACCCAGCCCTACCCCAGCAGTGATCTCACCCTTCCGGAAAACTGCCTCCAGTTTATATACTGGGCATAACGTGCTGTGGTATGGAATACCTCTTTGGCTCCTTTGGGTCAGGTGTCCTGTCTCTGCTTCCTCCCAGCTTCCCCTCGTCCCTGGAAGGGTTTGAGACTCAGAAGGTCCTTGGTCAGAGTAAACATTACTGAGCAGCAACTAAAAACATTGGTGTTATCAGTGCAGTTCCCGGGCTGAAAGTCAAAAACACAGCACTGCACCAGCTACTAAGAAGGAGAGAAATGACTGGTACTGCTGAACACAGGACAGGTTGATAAGCTGGAGGGAAGGAATACCATCCAGAGGGACCTTGACACATTTGTGAGGTGGGCATGAAGTTTAACCATGAAGTTTAACCATGCCAAATGCAAGGTCCTACACCTGGGTTGGAGCAACCCCAGGCACAGCTACAGGTTGGGCAGAGATGAGATTCAGAGCAGCCCTGCGGAGAAGGACTTGGGGGTGTTGATCGATGAGAAAATGAACATGAGCCAGCCGTGTGCACTCACAGCCCAAAAAGCCAACCGTATCCTGGGCTGCATCAAAAGGAGCGTGACCAGCAGGTTGAAGGAGGTGATCCTGCCCCTCTACTTCACTCTTGTCCAACCTCACTTGGAGTATTGTGTGCAGTTCTGGTGTCCTCAACATAAAAAGGACATGGAACTGTTGGAACAAGTCCAGAGGAGGGCCATGAGGATGATTGGGGACTGGAGCACCTACCGTATGAAGACAGGCTGAGAAAGTTGGGGCTGTTCAGCCTGGAGAAGAGAAGGCTGCGTGGAGACTTCATAGCAGCCTTCCAATATCTGAAGGGGACTTATAAGGATGCTGGGGAGGTACTCTTCATTAGGGACTGTAGTGATAGGACAAGGGGTGGGTTAAAACTTAAACAAGGGAAGTTTAGATTGGATATAAGGAGAAAGTTCTTTACTGTGAGAGTGGTGAGGTACTGGAATGGGTTGCCCAGGGAAGTTGTGAATGCTCCATCCCTGGCAATGTTCAAGGCCAGGTTGGATGAAGCCTTGGGCGACATGGTTTAGTGTGAGGTGTCTCTGCCTATGGCATGGGGGTTGGAACTGGATGGTCTTAAGGTCCTTTCCAACCCTAAGTATTCTATGATTCTAACATAGTGTTATATAGCATGGAATATCTTTTTGGTTTGTTCAGGTCATCTGCCTGTTTGTGTTGTCTCAACTTATTTATTGCACACCCTGCAGTCTTCATTGCAGTGACTAGTGAGAAAGGGAGTAGGCCTTGATGCTGTGCAAACACTGTTCAAGAATAGCTTGAAAATTACTGTGTTTTCAGCATTTTTTTGGTCACAAATTTAAAACACAGCACCGTATGAGCCACTGTGAAGAAAGTTAACTCTATCCCAGCCAGGCCCAGTTATTTAGAAGGATGACCTAGATTTAAACTATAAAAACCTATAAGTAGCACCAGAATAACAAAATATTTGCCAGGAAGGAAGAAGAGAGTCTTATCTATATATCCTTAGTGCTTTTGAATACATTTTAGAGTTCTTATGGTGGAGGAGATAATGAATGTTTCTAACTCACACTGAGAAGGGAATCCACACTGCAGTGATATTCAAGGTACATGTTTAAGTAGTGTGTTGCACTGAAGTTGCCGAAGACTTGAATAAATTGGCAAAATAAGAATTTAGGTTTGTCTTGGAAATGAATTTGTACTTAGGTCAGTAAGTGTTCTGTTTCATTCCTTTTACTGCAGAAAACAGACTACTTACACAGTTGTGTGCATTGCATAATGCTCAACTTTCTCAAACTAGAGTGTTTATTTTCTTGTGCAGGAGTCTTTTGGATGTTTTGCCTAAATGTCTTATGTTTCCACCTACTCCTGTCTAACATAATGCATTCCTTTTATAGAGAAATGAGATCTGAAAGATCATATTTGGCATTAGTCTACTGAGAGTTTTGCAGGTTTACTAGCGGCATTGATGTTTTGGGAATAGAGCAAAAAGGTTGCTGTTATTTTTGTTGACATGGAGTCTGTAGGGATGTAAGTCTAGCTTTCCTCGTGAGCAGTTTTCATTCTATAACTACGTTTGAATGTTGCGTGAAATCCTTATTCTTTCCTCATTTCTGTTCACATCATTAGTGAAATGAGTCACTAGTAAAAGAGTTCACTTGAATGCTTATGAAATATGGAAGTACTTTAGACAGTAGAAGGTTCTGTAGTGAACTGTAGTAGGGACTGTAGTGATAGGACAAGGGGTAACGGGTTCAGACTTAAACAGCAGAGGTTTAGACTGGATCTAAGGAAGAAATTCTTTACTGTTAGGGTGGTGGGGTACTGGAATGAGTTGTCCGGGGAGGTGGTGAATGCTCCATCCCTCGCGGTGTTCAAGACCAGGTTGGATGAAGCCTTGGGTGATATGGTTTACTGTGGGGTGTCCTTGCCCATGGCAGGGGGGTTGGAACTAGATGATCTTGAGGTCCTTTCCAATCCTAACTATTCTATGATTCTATGATTCTTAGAGTATATAATCATCCTGGGTTTGGGAGGTGTGAGGAAAACCCAAGAAAAAAAGAAAGGAAATTTGACATTTTCTTATGAGCAGTTTCTGCCTGTGCAGTGGTCATCACAACCTGACCAAAAATACCAAAACATCCATGGGATTATAAAGCAAACTTTGTGGCTTCAGGACTAAGAGGTGTAATATTGCTCAGAGGAACACTTCTAAATAGCATCCATGTGCTTCCAGCATGTTTCTTAATAGATGATGTAGTGCTGGAATTTTCTCACATAGAAATGCTCACAGGAGTTAGAAGGGGTGACACCGTGTTCTCCCAGAGTTATTAACGCACTGTGGACCCCAGTGGTATTCTTTATTTGACATCTTCCCTCCTAGTTTTAGGGAAATTGTGGTACTTGTGCATGTGTGGAATAAGAGTAGTTTAATCTAACCATGAATTAGATGTAACCAAGTGCAGTTTGTTTCTAACCATGCTGCAGTGGGTACAATGATGGAGATACTATCTTTAAACCTTGTTGCAGAGTACAATATATGTGTATGCTTGAATTGGTAATAACATTCTTTTATTTGCAACTAAAAATACTTTTACTTAATTACAAATACAAAGTGAGACAGTGTTTCTGTTTCAGCAATTGTTAATAGTAACTGCTGCTTTGGAAGTGAATGCAACTGTGCATTTTTATTTCCTTTTTAAATAATGGATGTGTAGCTGTAAAACACTATCTATACTAGATGTGTATTAACCAACAACCTCTTCATCACATCACAGAGGTAAAAGTATATTTAATTACATCATAGAGACATAAAAATAACTTGTTTCAGGAAGTCACAAAGGTATTTTAGGGGATTAAGCTGTGTAAACAGCAATATTCACATTCATGAGTTGTTCGTTAACATGAAAAAGAAGAATGGGTTGATGGGTCTTATTCTTTGTCATCTTAAGTGGATGTTTACTCTTGCTTTAAACTGAATGTAAAAATGTAATTAAAACACAATGTTCTGTTTCACTCCCATTCTGCAAGTGGGTGAAATTGTATATCTATAAATGCACAGACACATTATATAAGGGATGAAATTGTGAAGAATCCATCTTTTTATCTTCAAATATTTTAGCTTGCAAAAAGTTATACTTGCCTCCATATGCTGAAAATTTGAAACTTACCATTTAATTCCCTACCAGTCCTGTTCTAAGACAAACTGCAGATTATCTTGATTATTTTCAGGATCTAGGATCAATAACAACATGAGGCAATATGTAGGTTAAGTGTTCAATATGGCTATTTTTTTTTTTTCAAAATAACTTCTCTCACCTCAAAGACTAGGTGTCTGTTTTAAATGTACGTCAAATGAACATTCAGATGAAGAGCAGTGCTGTGATTGACACATTCTATTGGAATTTGAGAGTTGGAAGTTTAATACCTAGGCAGTCACATCTATCTGTTTGGCTGACATTAGAAATTTATTAGGAAACCAGCTTAGAAATATTTTACTCTGTGCAAAACAGGCTTAGTAATGCATCCATTTCTTCACACAGTTTAGACAGGGGACTTCTTAGACCAGATGGTCTCTCAAAAGGGTATGTTTCCACTGCAGCTGAAGGTGTATTAGCTGAATAGATATATTTGCACTAAGTGTAATCTAGCCAGCTTTGTTAAATAGCAATAAAAATAGTGTGATGTTGTCACAAAAGTGAGATCATTACCCTGTGTGCAAAACGCCAATGTACACACAGAGTTGAGGTATTTTATTTTTAGCTATTTTACAAAATAGGGAGCTAGGTGGAAGCTCCACAAAGATAGTTTTTTTGTACATCATATTATATAACTTTCAGAGAATGAAGAAATTACTTTTCATTGGTCAAAAGTTACCAAATGTATGCTTAATTGACACTCCATCTTCTATTAGGGAAATTGTCCTCACTTGCCATGTAAATTAGCACACATGCTCTTTGACACTTGTGGAGGGGGACAAGCTTTTTCCGTCCTGAATTGAGTCAGCAGCAGTCATGATCTGCCCCTGATGCCTTTACCTTTCACGTAGTTACTGCTGTTTCTTGTTGACTACTTGTTTTTCTATTACTTATTTTGTCTTCAGCACATTGTGGTGCAAATGTTCTCCTTTTATCAGTCGTTTAGCTGTTCTTCCAAGGTTAAGATAGTTAGGAATGTATTGGTTATACAAAGTCTTGTTCTTCTGAGTGATGTTGTTAACCAGCTAGACACTGTTATCATCATGGTCAACTCAATTCTTACTCTGCATCAAATAAGTACATTACTGTACCATTAAAACCAGGAAGGGACATGTCTGTCCCTTACAACCAGAGGTTATTGGTTAATACACATCTAGTATAGATAGTTTTACAGCTACACATCCATTATTTAAAAAGGAAATAAAAATGCACAGTTGCATTCATTTCCAAAGCAGCAGTTAATATTCACAATTGCTGAAACAGAAACACTGTCTCACTTTGTATTTGTAATTAACTAAATGTAATGTACATAACTACAGTAAATGTGACCCAGCTTGTCCTGGACCCTTGTGGGGTTAGGTTATGCTGATGTACATTCTGTATGTTCACTTCCATAATTACTGAAGTTAGCTAAATTAGAGAGTTTATCTGCTTTTCCCTGCAAAAAGAACTGTTTTATTTTGATCAGCTTTTAGTTTACTTATTTACTAAATTCTGCAGTCAACCTTTAGATTTTCTTCTGATTTATTCTCCCGTAGAAGCAAGCTTTTCCCATCGTCCATCTTCCTGGAGGAGGAATCAGGAATTATGAGACCTCCCTTGCCTCATAATACAGGTTCTTTTCTTACCCACAGAAGACTAGAAGGCATGCTCTGTGGCTGCTTTGCTCAGCAAAGCAGTTTTGCTGGGGAATACTAGTTTCCCCAGAATTCCCAAGAAGTATGATTTCCTTGATGCTTTAAGAAAAGCAAGAAATAAACATAATTAAAGCTTGAGTAAATATAGATTTGTACTGCTTTCTCCACAGCTAGGTAGTGGTAATACATAGCCCAGGCCCTAAACGTAGTTGTTCTTATCTTCATCCTCAGCCACCTCTTAACAAAGAGCCCATTTCCTGCATGAGTTACCTACTTCTGAAATTACATTCTCCTCTATGACAAGTAGGCTATAGGTGTTAAAAGGCCAGCTAGTGCACTGAATGTAAAACTTGAATGGTGTTCTGTACTGTGGAAGGACATATTCTATGGTTTGAGATTGTTGAGTTTACGTCTTCAAGACGGATACAGACTCCAGTTACATATGTAACATGGAGTAACACATCTACCCCAAAGCTATAATATTTGAAAACACAATTATTTTTCTGAAAGCTAACAGGTCAACTTGGTCATCAGATTTTGAGTTAAAATTTGGTGTCTCTAAGAAATGTAGCAACCCATAGAAGCAGAGGAATGTAGAAGGGACAAGAGAAATGGAAAAGCCTGAATGAAGGGAAAGAAGAGGGAAGTTGGGACATGTGAGGCAGCTATTAACCCAGTTTAACAGGACTGTATTTTGTTGTTATGCACTGTTCCAGGAAGATGACTATAATGGTAAATCTGTCTTTAAATTATTCAGCCTGTACAGTATCTTCTTCATAATTTAAAGTTTTTAAACATGTCGTGGAGAAAATGGGAACGGACACCAAGCTGCTGTGCAATATAGTGATACTGATCTGTAATGATTTTTAGGAAAACACTGTAGCTTTTGTTTAGATTACATTATGGTGCTCACCACAGTGGATCCCATAGGATAATGAAGACATGGAGCTGGCAGAGCAAATGCATGCTTGGGTAGGTGTACCCCTAGTATGCATGCTGCACACTCACGAGGGACCGATGTCATGGCTGTGAGACAAGACCACAGCATATATCTCTGATACAACTCATAATCAACTGGAGTTACTAGCACTTTCCATTCACAAGTAGCCTAGAACTGCATGTAGTGAGCATATTCAAAACCTTTTATGGTTAGTATTTCACAGAATCCCAGAATGACTGAGGATCTCTGAATATCATCTATTCCACTGCTTCTGCTTAAAACAGGCTCAGCTAGAGCAGGATGCTCAGAACCTTTGAAAATCACCAAGGATGGAGACTCCTCAGTTTCTCTGGGCAAACAATTCTGGTGTTCAACCAACCTCCCAGTAAAACATTTCCTGTGTTTCAGTATGCGTTCACTGTCTCTTGTCCTTTAACTGGACACCACTGAGAAGACTCTTGTCCAGTGTTCTTTATTCTTCCCTCCATCGTCCATCACGAATTTATAATCCTCATGTGCTAGGCATCAGTGTCCCCAGTGATCTTTGTGGCTCTTCACTAAACTCACTCCATTATGTCCATGTCTCTTTAACTGGGAATCCACAGCTGGAAACAGCATTCCAGATGTGTCACACCACCTCTTGACCTGCTCGTAATACTCCTCAAAATGCAGCTGAGGTGACTGCTTTCTTTGCAAGGGTGCATTGCTGGCTCATGTTTTTTCATGTACACCAGAACACACAAGTCCTCTTCTGCAGACCTGCTTCCAAGCCTGTCCCCAGCGTGTACTCATGTGGGAGCTATTCCTTGCAAGTACAAGACTTTGCATTTCCCTTTGTTGAACTTCGTAAGACCCCTTTAAGCCGATTTCTCAAGCCTTTTGTAGTCTCTCTGAGTGGTGACACAACCATCTGGTATATTAACTACTCCTCTGAGTTTTGCATCATCTAAAAAATTTCTGAGTATGCATTCTGCCCCATCACCAGGTCACTAATAATAATATTAAGCTCTACTATCAGTACCCTTGGTGTATTCCAATAGTGACTGATCTCCAGCTGGACTTTGTTGCTGATCATAACCTTCAAGTGCTGTGTGTGACAAAACTGTAAACTGAGGGAGAAAATAATGTGGTAGAGTAGCAGTTACCTTTCACTATTGTCAGCATTTGCATCTTGTCTGATTAATATTACTGCGTCCTGTGGCTTTAAGAGGAGACATTAATTAAAGTAGGGATCTTCGTCATCTTTTGTCTATGCTAAATAAATTATTTACAGTATTCTTGTAAGTGGTTACAAGTTTATTATGTTATGGTCCTTAAGTACCATTTAAGTTGGCTCCTGTTTACACCAGTGCCAGTGGTTCAGACAATAACTTCACTGAGAGGTCACATTCATAGTGAGGATGTTTGCCCTAAAATTGGTAACATTGATCTTACTAGTAAGTAAAATTTATGTTTCTAAAGATTCAGACAGGTGGTCCTAGACTCCAGACAAACTTAAGGGCTACTTTTTCCTTCATCAGAAAGGTGACTGTGTGTAATCCATCTACAGCAATCCAGTATACTTGCCAGTATACTCTTCTTTATAAAACTCTTTGTTATGTGGTTTTGTTATCACCCCAATCATTGTACCAAAAATTGTTGTTTTCAGGAATATTATTGAATCTCTCTGTGCTAATATTCATTAGTTTATTCTTATTGAATGGGAGACACTAACATAAAATAGGACTATTAGGAAGCAGTTTCAATACGTCACCTTGAGGGTTTTCAGGTGTTCCTGTATATTTTACACTATGCAATCTGGACATCTATAAATTGATGGGTCCGGATGGAATACACCCACGGGTGCTGAGGGAGCTGGCGGAGGTCATTGCTAGGCCACTCTCCATCATCTTTGGTAAGTTGTGGGAAATGGGAGAGGTGCGTGAGGATTGGAGGATGGCAAATGTCACACCAGTCTATAAGAAGGGCAAGAAGGAGGACCCGGGTAATTATAGACCAGTCAGCCTTACCTCCATCCCTGGAAAGGTGATGGAACAACTTATTCTTTACGCCATCTCTAGACATATCAAGGATGAGGGGGTCATTAAGAACAGCCAACATGGTTTTACCAGGGGGAAGTCATGTTTGATCAACCTTACAGCCTTCTATGAGGAAGTAACTAGGTGGAGGGATGATGGTAGAGTGGTAGATGTGGTTTTTCTTGATTTCAGTAAGGCATTTGATACTGTCTCCCACAGCATTCTCATAGATAAGCTAAGGAAGTGTGGGCTTGATGATCAGGTAGTGAGGTGGATCAAGAACTGGTTGAAAGGAAGAAGGCAGAGAGTTGTGGTCAATAGCACAGAATCTAGCTGGAGGTCTGTGACTAGTGGAGTCCCTCAGGGGTTGGTGCTGGGACCAGTGCTGTTTTATATTTTCATCAATGACCTGGATGAGGGAACTGAGTGTACCCTCAGGAAGTTCGCTGATGACACTAAACTGGGAGGAATGGCTGACACACCAGAAGGCTGTGTTGCCATTCAGCGAGATATGGACAGGCTGGAGAGTTGGGCAGGGAGAAACTTGATGAAATTCAACAAGAGCAAGTGTAGAGTCTTGCATCTGGGGAAGAACAACCCCATGTACCAGTACAGGTTGGGGGTTGACCTGCTGGAAAGTAGTGAAGGGGAAAGGGACCTGGGGGTCCTGGTGGATAGGAGGATGACCATGAGCCAGCAATGTGCCCTTGTGGCCAAGAAGGCAAATGGCATCCTAGGGTGCACTAGAAAGGGTGTGGTTAGTAGGGCAAGAGAGGTTCTCCTCCCCCTCTACTCTGCCTTGGTTAGACCGCATCTGGAATATTGTGTCCAGTTCTGGGCCCCTCAGTTCAAGAAGGACAGGGAATTGCTTGAAAGAGTCCAGCGCAGAGCCACAAAGATGATTAAGGGAGTGGAACACCTCCCTTATGAGGAGAGGCTGAGGGAGCTGGGTCTCTTTAATTTGGAGGAGACTGAGGGGTGACCTCATCAGTGTTTGCAAATATGTAAAGGGTGGGTGTCAGGATGATGGAGCTAGGATTTTTTCAGTGATATCCAGTGATAGGACAAGGGACAATGGATGTAAACTGGAGCATAGGAGGTTCCATGTGAACATCAGGAAGAACTTCTTTACTGTAAGAGTGACAGAGCACTGGAACAGGTTGCCCAGGGAGGTTGTGGAGTCTCCTACATTGGAGATATTCAAGGCCCGCCTGGACAAGTTCCTGTGTGATGTACTCTAGGTTACCCTGCTCTTGCAGGGGGGTTGGACTAGATGATCTTTCGAGGTCCCTTCCAACCCTTGGGATTCTGTGATTCTCTGATTTACTTAGTTTTTATTAAAGGAGGGGATAATTGCTTTACTGGTACAAATACAGAAACTAACTAATGCGGTGAAGAAATTTGTACCACAGATTTAAAATACAGAGGATAACAGTGTAAATTGGCAGTCTGTTTGAAAGTATCTCTTTTTGATGTCTTTTGTAACAGTGGTTTCTCTCATGATTTCAGTAAGTTGCTGCTTAGTGGAAGACATAGCTCTGAAATATGTATTTTTGTTCCTGACTGATGGAGGGTTATGATGGCACCAGTGTTTCTGACAAGTTTAGAAGACAAGGATAAAACACTAGACAGCATTCCAGATTTCACAGCAGGAAAATGTAAATCTCCTTAATTTTATTCCTCTGAGCTGTGGCAACTTAAGGTCTTGTATTTAAATGTGAATTATTAAATAGCACGATGATGACAGGATCAGGATATGTGTTATATATATCAATAAGTTCTCATAAGCCAAATACCTTGTTAGAAATTCATATTCCCATCTATGGATTTGTGACAAAGGGAAATAATCTTAAAAGTAGTTTGCCTTTTATTCTTTAAACCCTACCAAGGGTATTAGATTAGGGAATGGAGTGAGATTTGCCATGAAATTGGTAGGTGTCGCCTTCTAGCTCTAAGCCTCTGGAACCCAAATGTATCACAGCACTGAAGAAAGCAGTCACTTCTAAAAAAATTTGGCAAAATGCATAGATGTTGTAATAGTATAGCATGGCCAGATACTGTATGAGATCTTTAGCATAGTTTATATTTTACTTTATAAGAACAATCTTGAAATGTATTTAACAGGCAGCTCAGTTCATTACTAATTGTGAAAATTTTTTGAAGTGAGAAAGTTTGGGGCTTGTTTTATTTTGGGTTTTTTTTTGTTTGTTTGTTTTTAATGTGTTGGTACTGTAAAAAAAAAATGACGCCGCTGGCAACCTGAAGCTGAAGTATTATATCTGAGATAAATCTCATCTCTTGGAATCTCTTAGTGTTTGTCAGTGACTGTAGGATTTGGAACTCTTGCAGTAGAGATTAAAAATAGCAGTGGGGTATGAAACAATAGTAAAGAATGATGCATGCTCTCCACTAATTTTATATGCCTTTATAAAATATAAGGAGGTGACTGTTAAATATGTAGGTACACTGCTGCATGGACTTAGGTGTTAAGCTTGATGCAAGTAAGTAGTCACTCACTTTAATGAGCTGGATAGTAGACTTGCATGGATTATACGCATGCATAGTGAAGCATGAATAGTAGTGTTTATAGAATCAGGACCCGAGTATGAAATGTAAACGTAATTCACTTGCCATTTAAGTATAGTTATACCTGCAAGAGAATGTAGTGAATTCAGCAAGAATGTGATTCTTGCTGACTGATTTTTAAGGAGGGAATGTTTTTTCTAAATATAAAGCAAGAATCTTAATAGAATGATCTAATTTGAGCATTTATCAGGCTTTTTCAGTAAATGCCATTAGATATTTAAGGACCAAACCAGACATCATTTTGTTATATTCAAACAACTATAGAAGGGGTTTGCCTGTACTAGTATGCTTAAGAACTGATTTCTTAGACTCAAGTGCATGTGATCTCCTGATGTATTACCTACATTTCTTAGCATTGTTTTCTTCCTGCAGAATTTTATAGCAAAAATAGTTCATGATCCTGTCTAGTTGATGAGACTGGACAAGTTAGTAATGTGAGAATGAAATTTTGCAGACAGTACAGGTTTTTAAAAGCAGGATTCTGTATATTGTTTGTATTCTGGGAGGAACTCAGCCCTGGTCTGTCCAGAGCCCAAAAAGAGTCCAAACTTCCATAGCCTACTTGGCTAAAAGCCACGTGATCTCATTAGCACGGTGCTGAACCCAGATTTCCAGGCATTACAACACAGAAGCTCAGGATGCAGGGGTGGTAAACATAGTTGCACAGGTTTTAGTTGATTTTGTGCTTGATCTGATTAAATACTCGTCAACCCAGAATATGCTGTTTGCATGCAGAGTCTGAAGGCCATAATTTTGTAATTACGAAAGGAATTCAAACTTTTATTTTGCATACTTGAGAATTATTTTATACATCTTTCCTTTAGAAGACTCTGTGGTGCTAATGTCAGACACAGGCACCATTTATGCAAACATTTCTGATTTACTGAAGTCATGGGACTGCAGTTGGGAAACCAGCAATGTCAACTTCCTAAGCTAATGTGATCGCAGAACTGGCATGTGATACCAAGTTAGGGGCTGAGGAGTGACTGTTAACTTGAGAATAGCTTCTAGCTAGAATCCTGAGTTTATTTCTCCCTAAAAAATACTGTATTATTCACATGAAGTATCAGTTTTGCTTAAGCTTTTTCCATTATGATACTGGATGAAAATTATTAGTATTTTGAGATAATGCTCTCAGTAGAATGTTATTTGTTAGTGTGAACTGTTACAATGTCCAAATTACATGAAGAACTTTTTATTTTTCTTAGAGAAAGGCAGAGATAATACCTTGCATCTAACTCATGAGGCCAAATTCAGCTGTAACTGTGGTCATATGATTGGATGGACTGATCACATGGAACACATTGTTGCACAGATTTTGACTCTTTATATGCTAAGTTGCCATCAAAAAATTAAGAGGATGGGAAGGTAAAAGTTAAAAATCCAATTCTCAAGTACCTTTGCAAGATTTCCTCCAGTGAAGCCTACTGTTTTAATTGGCAAAATGATAGTTCCAATGAATGAGGGTCTTCCCATGCAGTTCAAATGAAATGGAGTCCATCCAACATTGTGTTATTAAATTAAAGGTTTTATTCTTGAGAGAGCTGGAAGCAGAACTCCTTTTGAAAATCGATTGAAGTAGCGTAGTTAACTCCCTAAGACATTGTGAATGTCATTAATTTGTCTTGTAAAAGATGAGGCAATTTGGTTGCTACTTTTCTATTTCCTTCCAAGCCTCTTTATTTGCTGGTTCTGCCATCATAATGGGCATGAGTAGGTTTCTTGAGGATTGCTTTTGCTGAGCTTATTGGAGTTTAAAATTTGTTTTGACTTAAGATCTAGTAGCAAGTCTTGTTTTTAATTTGCAGTGCAAGTTGATTGCGTAATTGTGAAGCTGTTTGACATGTGTGATACAATTTGATTTGCATTCGTGCCAGTTTTCAACTGTAAGAAACAAAATCTGTTAGTAACAGTTTTAGCGGGAGTCACTGGAGGCTTCTTACGGTTTGTTTTCCATTTCCCAGAAATGGAAAGATGGCACTCTTATAAAACTATTTGAACACTTCACACTATTGTTTAGCTGAGCAGTGTATGTTGATATAAGTGGCTTTGATATTTTCAGGGAAGAATAATGAAAAAAAAATTACAATCTATAAAATATGCATTTTAATATATATAAAATGCAGTATAGAATGCAGGAAGCAACAGAATGCTGATAGAGACAAGGGTTAAAAAAAAAAGGGTCACTGAATTATAGCAAATATCCATTAAGATGTCTTGTGGAAAAGCAGAGACTTCATTGAGACCTGATTAGAAAATTTGAAACCTATGATTACAGTGGTATAGAGGTACTTTTTCCCTGGAAGGATACACACATAAAGTTAGCAAAGTGTTTGCCTCATGACCAACAGATCTTGGAATTCTGTGGAGGAGACATAGCCTCATAGCCTTTGCCATGCAGACAACAGCTATATTCAAGCTGGCCTGTGCGTGTTACAGCACTGGAGGTTTTATGATAATGTGGCTCTTATTGTTTCTGATTGATTTTATTTTTTTTTCTATCCCCATTGTGCAGTAGCAGGAAGACTTGAAGTAGCATTAATTCCTGAGTAGATTTTCTCTGGAAAAGCCACAGAATAGAAAGGTAATACTATTACAGAGAGCAAAATAAAAGGAAACTGAACTGGCAGAAGCATATGATGAGATAGCAATACAGGTGAAGTAGTTAAGAAGTGTTAGAGATTATATGATAATAGAAATTGCAACACAGGTGTGATTTCCATGAGTTCAGAGAAAGTCTAACAACCTGTGCAGTCAAAGTGAAATAAGAGGCCAGAGACAAAAGAGTAATTCTGAAGATGCGAGAGCTTTGTGGTACATGGATAGCAGCTAATTTAGAACCAAAGTGGGTTGTTTCACATTATGCATCTTCTTTAAGCTGTTACCAAAATGTGTGACCATTACTTTCTCTAAGTACTTATACAGAATTGCTGTAAATTTGTATAAAATGCAGGACTGTAAACAACTACTTTGGTCATTCTCTGTGGTTCTCCACAATTGCAGGCAACTGTGAATAATGCCTACTCCATTTCAGCCTACAGAACATACCACGAACCACAAAACATTTTTTATAATACCCTATAAAAAACTAAAGGCAATATAGTACAGGAGACCAACACACATGGAAACTACAGTGTGCCGTAAGACAAAACCAGGAGAGGCTGAGGATACCACCAGCAATTTAGTTCCCTACAGATCCTAACTCCAGTGCAGATCATTGCTTTGAAACCAAGTACACAGGCAAACAGGGGCACAGAAGCCTCTTGATGGCACATCTGTACTTCCTGCTGCTGCACCACTCCCTGTGAGCAATCTCTGATGGTTCAAAGGCAAATCCCTCTTCACCATGTCACCAAAATTAATTACATATGAAGAAAAGAAAAACAATTGTTTTGGCACAACCGCTATACCACAATGAAGAGCTTTTACCTTTGAAGCCAAAATAATGTCACTTAGGTCATTCTCACATGAAGAATCAGCTTGCCTACACAGCAGCTTATACTGTACCTTTACTGTGCTAAAAAAACCAACCCAAATACAAACAAACAAAAAACTCAAACAAAACAAACAAAAAAAAGCAAACCCTCACTGCATCAAAAAGAGTGTGACCAGCAGGTTGAAGGAGGTGATCTTGCCCCTCTACTCTGCTCTCATCAGACCTCACCTGGAGTATTGTGTGCAGTTCTGGTGTCCTCAACATAAAAAGGACATGGAACTGTTAGAACAAGTCCAGAGGAGGCCATGAGGATGATTAGGGGACTGGAGCACCTCCTGTATGAGGACAGGCTGAGAAAGTTGGGGCTGTTCAGCCTGGAGAAGAGAAGGCTGCATGGAGACCTCATAGCAGCCTTCCAGTATCTGAAGAGGACCTACAGGGATGCTGTGGAGGGACTCTTCATTAAGGACTGTAGTGATAGGACAAGGGGTAATGGATTAAAACTTAAACAGCAGAGGTTTAGACTGGATATAAGGAAGAAATTCTTTACTGTTAGGGTGGTGAGGAACTGGAATGAGTTGCTCAGGGAAGTTGTGAATGTTCCATCCCTGGCAATGTTCAAGGCCAGGTTGGATGAAGCCTTGGGTGACGTGGTTTAGTGTGAGGTGTCCCTGCCCATGGCAGGGGGGTTGGAACTAGATGATCTTGAGGTCCTTTCCAACCCTAACTATTCTATGATTCTGAGATTCCATAAGCAACAGTCACACAGCTGGACTCTAGAGTAACTGAATAGAGAATTTTGCCGCTAATGAATTGCTGAGGTATCTCGAGAGAGGACGCCTTCAACACCGGAGTGAGGGGAAGATCAGCATCCAGGAGCCTCAACTCAGAGCGGCGAGAGCCACCACCGAGTGAGCCTCAAGCCCTCGACAGGACTCACAGGGGGCGGAGCCAGGAGGAGTGGCACCAGCCCTGACTGGTTAAAAACCTGTCCCCGGGAGCAAGAGTGACCAGCAGGGTGGCGAACGGGGTGAGTCGAGGCAGTTTGTGTGGGCAGGTGAGTGGGATGGTGAGCACTTGCCTCAGGACCAGGGCCGCGTCTGGTAGCTCTGCTTTGGCTGCCCCGGCAGTGGCCAGCATAGGCACTCAGACAGAGCCGATGAGAGAGGAGGCTGCAGTGCAGAGCTCGGAGTGTAGAGAGGGCCTGCACTGGTCTCATGAGGGGAGGGTGCACAATGGGCAGGGCTGCACTCTGTGTGCCCTGGTGCAGGTCCTCCTGCAGCAGGTTCTGAGCTGCGGGATGCTATCAGTAGGCTGCAAGATGTCAGGCAAGCTGAGAGGAAGCAGGACTGCTTGCTCCAGGCCCAAACTGTGCAGGGGCCTCAAGCGTTCACTGTAGCTCATGGAGAAAAGAAGGAGGCCGTTAACCTGGGAAGCTGGGAACTAGGAACAAAAAAATAACACCACGAAAAGGAGGAAGAGGACAATTAAAAGCAACGGGCTTCCTCCTAAATCTGATGTCTCCACCCAGAACTGCTTTGCTGTCCTGCAGGGGGCTGATGAGGAAACACACTTGCACCATGAACAACCAGTTGGTGCACTGCTAAAGATCTCTGCTGGTGCTGCCAGGAAAAAGCGGCACGTCATAGTGGTAGGGTACTCTGCTTAGAAAGGAACAGAAGCACTCATCTGTCGGCCTGACCCAGTCTCAAGGGAGGTGTGTTACCTACCAGGGGCATGGATCAGGGATGTTGCAGAGAGGCTGCCTGCTCTAATAAGTTCCATGGACTATTACCCACTTCTAGTGATCCATGTGGGTGCTAGGGATATAGATAGTAGTAGTCCAGAGAAAATAAAGAAGGACTACAGAGCCCTGGGAGAGCTGGTTGAGGTCTCTGGTGCTCAGATAGTCTTTTTGTCAATTCTCCAGGATACAGGGGAGGAGCCCAAAAAGGCGAGGTGGATTGGACAGGTGAATAAATGGTTAGAAGGGTGGTGCCATAGTCAGAGGTTTGTGCGTCTTGAACACAAGACTCAGTTTAGGAGGCCAGGTCCACTGGGGGCTGATGGAGCTGGTCTGACAAAGAAGGGGAAGAGTGGTTTTGGTAGGAGGCTTGCCAGACTGGTCAAGGATGCTTTAAATTAGATGTGTTGGGGGAGGGGGGCATCATTCCATCCCAACACACAGTCAGTTGCCAGCACCTATAATAAATGCTTGGAACAACATGGAGATATTCCAGCCACTCCAGCCAATGAGACATCAATTTGACAGGAGGACCACTCAGTGGATAAAGAACTGGCTGGATGGCCGCACACGAAGAGTTGTGGTCAATGGCTCAGCGTCCAGCTGGAGACCAGCAATGAGTGGTGTCCCTCAGGGATTGGTGTTGGGACCAGACTTGTTCAACATTTTTGTTGCTGCCATGGACAATGGGATTGAGTGCATCCTCAGCAAGTTTGCTGATGACACCAAGCTGTGTGATTCAGTTGATAACGCTGGAGGGAAGGAATGCCATCCAGAGGGACCTTGACACACTTGTGAGGTGGGCATGAAGTTTAACCATGAAGTTTAACAATGCCAAGTGCAAGGTCCTACACCTGGGTCGGAGCAATCCCAGGCACAGCTACAGGTTGGGCAGAGAACAGATTCAGAGCAGCCCTGCGGAGAAGGACTTGGGGGTGTTGATCGATGAGAAAATGAACATGAGCCAGCAGTGTGCACTCACAGCCCAGAAAGCCAACTGTATCCTGGGCTGCATCAAAAGGAGCGTGACCAGCAGGTTGAAGGAGGTGATCCTGCCCCTCTACTTCGCTCTTGTCCGACCTCACTTGAAGTATTGTGTGCAGTTCTGGTGTCCTCAACATAAAAAGGACATGGAACTGTTGGAGCAAGTCCAGAGGAGGGCCACGAGGATGATCAGGGGACTGGAGCATCTCACATATGAAGACAGGCTGAGCAGGTTGTGGCTGTTCAGTCTGGAGAAGTGAAGGCTGCATGGAGACCTCATAGCAGCCTTCCAGTATCTGAAGGGGGCTTATAAGGATGCTGGTGAGGGACTCTTCGTTAGGGACTGTAGTGATAGGACAAGGGGTAACGGGTTCAGACTTAAACAGCAGAGGTTTAGATTGGATATAAGGAGAAAGTTCTTTACTGTGAGGGTGGTGAGGTGCTGGAATGGGTTGCTCAGGGAAGTTATGAATGCACCATCCCTGGCAGTTTTCAGGGCCAGGTTGGACAGAGCCTTGGGTGACATGGTTTATTGTAAGGTGTCCTTGCCCATGGCATGGGGGTTGAAGCTAGAGGATCTTGAGGTCCTTTCCAAGCCTAACTATTCTATGATTCTATAATGTTTCAGAAGTTTATCTCACTTTCTCTGGGAAGTTTCTGTTGATGTGTAGATTTTTGTGTCTGATTGCAGACAATCATGCCTATTAAAACTGTTATTCCAAAGAAAAATACAGAATAGTATCATGATAACATGATAGATCATGACAACACAAGGACAACACAAGAGTACTGGAAGAAGGAGATTGCCACTGCAAGAAAAAAAAAGTAAAATCAGAACTGTGAAATAAAATTGAGTAGAAAATGTCACAAGCATGAAGGAGACAGTCTTAACTTCAGCCACTTAAATACAGAGGTTGAAGTGAAAAAATACCTGTATAGAACATATTATTATATGGCTGTTAAACGTACTGAGGAAGGATCTTGTGACCAACTTGACAGACCTCCCTGGGATAGCAGTCTCCCTTTCCCACTGCTATGGCCTTGTCCCTGTCTTATTTTCTGTTTTTCTCTAAGCTGGAAAGAGACAATCTATGCTATGGCTAATCAGTATTTTAGTGTGCCAGGGAAATGTTTAACAATACAGATCTGCTTATCTTTCCCTTGGTAGAGGGAAAGAGTCAGTGGTTTAATTCCCTCTCTTTTTCTAGCCCCCAATTACTATAAAACTTGTAGGAACTTATTTTACAATTTCTTTTAATTTTTAAAATTTGCTTGGAATTAGTTCAACAAAGTTGAAACACTTTGTGAAACAATTTTACCTTACTCTTGAAATGTGTCTTTCATGCATTTGTCTTTTTTACTTATTTGTCAGTGGTGTAATAATACAGATGTTAGGATTTTGCTACCTGCCTTGCTACTTTACTTTAGCATATAAAAGAAGAGTAAGCATAAAGAAAGAAATGCTGTGTATATCCCAGAAGAACTATTATGTGCTAATATACAGCATCTTATATAGAGCTCAGCAGGGATGAAGAAAAGCCCTCACAACAGAAACGCAAAATCTCATTTTCACAAACAGGAGATGGGGATAAGAATAACCTAATTCCTATCATTTCCTATAAAATCAAATACAGTCTTCACACTGAGCATAGTAATATTGTTTATATGATAAACAATGTTACTTCTCTTCCTAAAAAGCAAAGAAATATGATGCATGATCCCAAGATAATGCCAAAGACAGTGATAATGACAGCAACAGTTAAGTTTACTTGCTGCTAGTAAATTATTCACATATATGGGCAAGTATACAAGAGTCAGCAAGGAAAATTCCAACTAGACCTCAGGGAAAAAATCCACAATGAGTATTGCCAAAGGCTGAGACAGGTTGTCCAGAGGGGCTGTATTTTGCCATCCTTGGATGTATACAAACTTTATTTGGATAAAGCCCTAAGCAATGTGATTTAACTTTAATGTCAGACCTGCTTTGAGAAGGGGCATTGGACCAGATGGTGTCCAAATGTCTCTCTGACCCAGTTAGTATATGGTTCTAGTCCAGATACTGTTCTAGTGTATAGGGAATTTAACAATGGAATTAAAAAATTATATTTGGTCAATTTTTCATCCCTTAATAAATGTGCAGTAATTTCAGGTAAGTTGCCAGCAGTTTGGGGAGTTGATCCTCCTCTCTGTTCAGCATGAATAAGGTCACATCTGGTGTCCAGTTCTGGATTTCTCTGTATGAGAACGATAGAAAGTCCAGCACAGGGCTACAGAGAAGATTAAGGGGCTAGAGCATCATTCACATGAGAAGAGACTGGGAGTGTGGGGACTGCTCAGCTGGAGAAAAGAAGGCTCAGAGGGATCTTACCAGCATGTAAATTCTTGATGGGAGAGAATGAAGGTGAAGTTAGACTGTTCTTAGTGCCCACTGACAGGACAAGGGGTAATGGCTGTGAATTGAAACACATGAAATTTCACCTGATCACAAGAAAACTTTTTTTTTATTATGAAAGTGGTCAAAACTGGAACGAGTTGTCCTGAGAAGTGGTGCTGTCCCCATCTGTTGATATATGCTAAACTCAGCTGAACACAGTCCTGGACAACCTGCTCTATCTGACCCTGCTTGAGCGGACGGGTTGTTTTAGATGATCTCCTGGGGTCTCTTCCATCATAAGCAATTCGGTGAAGTTTTCAAGATTTTAGAAGCCACAAAATGGCATTTCCATCAGATGTCTAGATACTCTGTATTCAGTGAAGGTGAACGCTGTGGCTTCCCACTAAATATCATCCAGGTTGCTTCACAATGCCTATTAAGAAAACTAGTGATTGTTTTGTTGTTTGTTGGTTTGATGACTGGTTTCTTGGTTGGGTGGTTTTGTTTGGTTTGGGGTTTTTTTCCATTATTTTCACAGTCCATATGTATCCTAGTAATTTTTCCATCAACAAAATACAAGTAACTATTTGGAGTACTGGAGGATAATTGGAGATTTGCCTATGAACAAACTCCGGTGTAATTCTCTAAGGATGTAAGGTTCTACTCATGTGGATCTACTTACAGAATTAGAATTACTTCAGATGTTACTGAGAACTTGGCTGTATTGATCAATGGTTATCTTCTCTCTGGAATTTACTTGAGAACTGACATAAAACATTGGTACTTTTCAAAAATGTTGGAGCTGCATTAATGAGTAAAATTAATGAAATGCCTGGAGTTGAGAAGTTCTTATGAGTTCTGGCTGTTCCTTTAAAAGGAAACATTTTATTTCTATTAAATGTAAATAATTACTCTGTTTCCCATTAGGATGATCCAGTAGTTCTTTGGGGATTGAAGGAACTATTCATTTTCTTTGATAATGCTTAGAAAGCAGTCTTTAGTTTCTGTGTGTTAGGTGAGCTCACGTATGTGCAAAAGGACTTAGTTTTTTGAAAAAGTAAGTACTGTGTAAGGACACAGAGAACTGCTGAGTACGAGGTAGTCTGTCGGAAAGTCAGAAGTTTAAGAAACATGGAGAAGTGGGAGCAGCTGTATTTTCATCACTGAGTCAAGGCAAGGGCTGTAATCACCCTGTCATACCATGTTTGCTGTCTCTAATACATGATATATATTTATTCTGACTAGCTCAGTTTATTATGCTAATTGTTTCTCTCATAATATGAAAATGACTGCCTTGTTTGATTTAAACACTATTCCTCTGTACCTTTTAACTGCTGCAAGTAGATCAAAATGCTCACATCACTTATACAGTCGTATATTAAAAAAACCCGAACAACACTATTGTATGCTAGGAGTTAACTACCTCTGAAATAATAATTCATAAGTGTCTATTAACATAATATACTTCCTCATGATATAAAGTTAGGAGTATTTTATTTAAGGAAATTTATTACATTACTTTCTTCTGATAATGAATTGAGAGCTTCTGTATGGCTTCTTGTTTGCTCTCTGTGTTGTGTTCTTGAAAGGTGCCAAATGCCCTAACTTTCATCATGTTCAGTGAGAGTGAAGGGCACTCAGCATCTTATAAATACCGCTTGGTGCCAGCAGGACTAAGCTCTTACACTGTGAAGAGATGAGGCATGAATTTGTCATGTACCCTGTCACTTACCTGGCATGGGACTAATAGTCCTTAAAAGAAGGACTTCAGTATGGCTTGTGGGAATCTGTACCAGTGGTGTATGACTGAAGTGTCACAACTGCTGTGCAGTTATTACTGTATGGACTACACAGCATAATAAATGTTGTAGCTCTGTGTTTTTAATGTGCTTGAATAGAACATTGCGTATCCATTACTGTGTAAACATGAGCTATCTGATAAATTTGTTTAGAGATATTTTTTTCCCCCAGTAGGGACACTTGATAAACTCTGCTTTGAAATCTCACTTAGCACCCAGTTTATTTTTAAAACAAATCTTGCCATACACAGTCATTCTGAAACAGCCAGGAAAGCATCAGCAGTTGCTTATTTTAAATAATAACGCTGTATCATGCTTGGTCTACATTCAAGCGGGGCTGCTCTCATGCACCTTCTGAAAAATGTCAACTTCTGCTAAACTGACAGAATATGACTGCTAATTAAAATATGCCCAAGGCTGTCTACTTTCTCTGTTAGAGTTTTGTGTTCTCTAACCTTTGAGTCAGCAGTGTGTGCTTTATGGTAAAATAATGCAAACAATGGTTAACAACAGCAGACCGAAACCATCAAAACACAAGTTTTTGTCAAACTACATCACATGCAACTTTGAAAGAGTTTTATAAACTTCTGTTCATGTTGTGGGGAAAGAATCTCATCCAAGCTGAACATTCTCTCAGATAAAATTATGCATGTTCTGTTGAGTTACTCCATGTCAGGTTTATCACGTATTCCTTTGCCAGAGTTTGTAATGCACCTAACTCAGCCCTACAGTTGACCTGATGTAACTGGAGATCTATTGGAGGGTAAATATGCCAGAAGTAGGAATGGATGCAGGAACAGGCCTAAGTTACTAAAGGCTTCTGCTGTTGCAGCATATACCTGAGGATGAAAGGGAGACTGCACTGGAAGGCTGAGGCAAAATGAGTATTTATTTGAAATGCAGAGTGGAAAAGCAAAGACCTAACACAGTCACAGGTAATGCGAGGGTATTGCAACCAATACAGGAAATGCCTCCTTATATTTTTATTATTAAAAGGAGTGTAGAAGAAATTTTCTAGAAATAGTGTAATTGAAAAATATCACTAAGGCAGCTTTAGTTTCATGGATAATTTCCTGGTAATATGGTACATTTCTGGTAACAGGGGAGCAAGAAGCAGATGCACTGAACCACGGAGGCAGCATTCACTCGTGCTTCATGACTCCCTGGCTAGGCGGTCCCGGCTAGAGGGAAGCACATGTCTAACGTGTATAACTGTTTACAGGGTTTGGGCCTAACTTAGTCCAGGCGTTTGGTATTTCCTCTGGAGGGATGGAAATGGGTGTAAGTTTCTCCTTTAGGGACAGGAGCCGAAGTTAGCTTCAAGAGGTGATGTGCGGCCGGGCGCGGGCTGCGCGGCGGCCGTTCCGCCGCTTTACATCTGACCGACAGCAGCTCCGCTCGCACTGCTGCCTGCCCTCCCCTCGCACCCAACCCCTCCGCCCGCCCAGGTGCCGCTGAGGGGCTGCCGGTGGCTCCCGCCCCGGAGCGGCGCTGCGGGCCGTGGCGCAGCAGAGCTCGGCCGGGGAGCAGCGCCTGCGCGCCCGTCCCGCCCTGGGACCGGCCGCGGCAGCCTAGCGGGGAGGGCAGGAGGGAGGGCTCGGAGGGGGCGGGAGGCGCACGCCGTTTCCCTTTCTCTTTCGCTGGGCGGCCGCGGGGCTGCGCCAGGTACTGGGTGGGGGACAGGAGCTGCCGTAGGTACGGGGAGCGGGGGACTTGAGCCGGGGGAGAGCCCGGCCGCCGCCCTCTGCTGCCGGCTAGCTCCCGCGGCGCTGGGGCGGGGTGTGGGGGGTGAGGGCCCCGCCCCGCCGGGGCCCTCCGAGGCCTGCGGAGCGCGGCGCGGCTCGGCGGGGCCCGGTCTTGCTGGCCCGCAGCCCCTGCACCTGTCAGCGAGGCTGCTTGTCCCGCCGCCGGCCGGAGTCTGCCGCGGGCAGGGCGCTGTCGGGAGCTC
Organism: Melopsittacus undulatus; assembly: GCF_012275295.1. Taxonomy (NCBI): domain Eukaryota; kingdom Metazoa; phylum Chordata; class Aves; order Psittaciformes; family Psittaculidae; genus Melopsittacus; species Melopsittacus undulatus. Next base: position 94,229,010 of record NC_047530.1, read on the forward strand.
TGCTGCCGGGCACCCCGCTGCTGTTATGTAAATAACAGCCGGGCTGCGTGCCCCTGCCAAGTTCACGGTGACTCGTGTCCTCTGGGGCATCGTCACTGTGCTGCCGGGTTCACGCCCCTCTGTATTTCCACGTGTGTTACAGGTAGGAAGATGACTCGCCTGGCACAGGAGCAGGAGTTATGAGCCATGTTCCTGTGAGACGTCCAGAATTAAGAGCAAATGCCTGGAGAAGTCCAGTTGCACAGAGCAACGCCACAGTTCTTGTGAACCGTGGGCATCGTCATCCCTCAGACTTGCTCCTCTGGTCCCGAGCACTCTGCCAGCATTTCCTACACCACGAATGGCTACTCAGAGGAAGCACTTGGTGAAAGATTTCAATCCTCATATCACCTGCTATATCTGTAAAGGCTATCTCATCAAGCCAACTACAGTAACTGAGTGCCTCCATACCTGTAAGTAGTACTTTGCAAAACATTCCCTCCTTCATAAGTGTTGCTTCCCTGAAGCGTTTAATATGCCCTTTATGCCAGTTTTTGTCTCCTTCTGAAGTGTTGCATGAAATGCCATGTAGTTTCTGATGGGTTTTCCAGATCATCCTTTCCAGATGCTGATCTGCCATCTGGGTCATCTTGAGGGTATGTCAACTCTGCTTAACACCTTGCAGAGTAAAAACACCCCTTTTCTTTCCCCCAAGCTAGTGGTGATTATGCTGGTTCTGGAAGGAAACATATATAACTGTGACCTGGCTGATCCCAAGTAAGATCATTAGGTTGGATGTGGTATTTTGATAATGTAACTAGGCTTTTAAAACTAGAGCTATGTATCTGTTGGCAGTGTGCATGATGGATACACCAGTTCAGTCAGTACTGGCTCACATCTCTCTGTAATTTGTTCATGGCATAATGCATAGAAATGCTTGAAAGTTGGCAAAATTTTTATTTAGGGAATAGATCTCTTCTAATTAAACTGACTTGGGAAAAAATAGGTTGTCTTATGTTCCTCATACTTCTAAAACATTGGTGTGTATGACATATTAAACATATGAATGCCCTATCACACTCAGGCTTACACAAGCTAAATCATTTTACTATTTTTTTAACATTCATTCTTGAGTAGAAGATAGTTTGCTTGGACCTCTTGAGAACTTCTCATCTTTCCAACTGAAATTTAAATTATTCTAAAAGAAGAATAAGGGGAGCTATATGTTTTCTGGTATCTTTACCATTTTTAAGCCATTAATAAATACCAGTTGAAAGCCTTGTGTTAGCATTTCCTGTCAGTTCTGTGCAGTGTTCTTGCAGTTGTTACTGTCTTCACTGTTAATTATTACATTATTGTGTTCTGTCCCTAGTATGTCAAGCACTAGAAAATTATAGCAATCGAAGCCATTGTGCAGCAGGAAAATGACATAGGTGCCATCCTGGAAACATGGTGGGATGACTCGCACAACTGGGGTGCTGCAATGGCTGGCTATAAACTCTTCAGAAGAGAAAAGGAAGGAGAGGTGGGGAAACGTGTGTGTTAGGGAGCATTTTGATTGTCAAAAGCTTAATGATGGTGACAATAGTGTTGAGTGTTTAGGGGTAAGAATCAGGGGGAAGTCCAAAAAGGCAGATATCATGGTGAGAGCCTGTTATATAGGCCACCCAACCTGGATGAAGAGGCAGATGAAATATTCCCAATGCAGTTGGGAGAAGTCTCACAGTAGCTGTCTCTTGCTCTCATGAGGGACTTCAACTTTGCAGATGTCTACTGGAAATACAGTACAGCAGAGACAAAACAGTCTAAGAGGTTCCTGAAGGGTGTGGAAGATAACTTCCTGACCCAGCTGGTGTGTGAGCCAACTAGGGAAGGCACCCAATGGACCTCTTGTTTGTGAACAGAAAAAGACTTGTGGGTGATGTAATGATGGGAGGTCATCTTGGGCATAGCAGTCACGATAGAGTTTTTGATTCTTAGAATGGCAAGGTAGCACAACTGCTACCTTTGACTTTCAGCAGGCAGACTTTGGCCTATTTGGGAGCCTGGTTGACAAGAGTCCTTTGGGAGCCAGACTTAAAGGGGAAAGGAGTCTGGGAAGGACTTCCTGAACATTCTTCAAGAAGGAAATCTTAAAGATACAGGAGAAGGCTGTCCCCATGTGCCATAAATCAGACTGTGGGGGAAGAAGACTGGGATGGCTGAACTGAGAGCTTTGGCTGGAACTCAGGAAAAAAAGGAGAGTTTATGACCTTTGGAAGAAGAGGCAGGCAACTTGGGATGACAACGAGGATGTTGTGAGGTTATTCAGGTTGAAAATTGGAAGGCCCAAAACCCAACCAGAATTTAATCTGGCTACTTCTGTAAAAGACAACTTATCTATAAATACATTGGCAAGAAAAGGAGGGCTAAGGACAATCTCCATTCTTTATTTGATGTAGTGGGAAACATGCAGCAAAGGATGAGGAAAAATCTGAGGTGCTTAATGCCTTCTTTGTCTCAGTCTTTAACAGTAAGACCTGTTGTTCTCTAGGTAGCCAGCCCCTGAGCTGGAAGACAGGAATGGGGAGCAGAATGAAACCTCCATAATCCAAGAGGAAAATTTAAGTCACCTGCTATATCTTTTAGACACACACATGTCTATGGGTTTGGATGGTATCCACCCAAAGGTACTGAGGGAGCTGGCGGAAGTGCTTACCATGCTATTTCCGTTTATCAGCAGCCTTGGCTAACTGGGGAGGTCCCAGTTGACTGAAGTTAGCAAATGTGATGCCCATCTACAAGGACAGTTGGAAGGAGGGTCTGGGGAACTGCAGGCCTGTCAGTCTGACCTCAGTGCCAGGGAGGGTTGTGGGGCATCATTATCTTGAGTGCCATCACATGGCACATAAAGGACAACCAGGTGATCAGGCCCAGTCAGCATGGGTTTATGAAAGACAGGTCCTGCCCGACCAACCTGATCTTCTGGGACTAGGTGACCTCCGTAGTGGATGAGGGAAAGGCTGGGCATGTTTTCTACCTAGATTTTAGTAAAGTCTTTGGCACCATTTCCCACAGCATTCTCTTGGAGAAACTGGCTGCTCATGACTTGGATGGGTATACTTTTCACTGGGTAAAAAACTGTCTGGGCGGCCAAGTCCAAAGAGTGGTGGACCTATATCCAGTTGGTTCCAGGTCTCAAGTGGTGTTCCCTGGGGCTCTGTATTGAGGCCAGCTCTGTTTAGTATCTTTATCGATGATATGGATGAGGGCATCAAGTGCATCCTCAGTAAGTTAGCACATGACACCAAGTTGAGCCTGGAGTGTTGTTATGCTGGAAGGTAGGAAAGTTCTACAGAGGGATCTGGACAGGCTGGATCAATGATCTGAGGCTAATTCTGTGTGGCCTCAGTGCCAGGTCCTGCCAGGAGCTGGTTGTCAGCCAGCTGAACATGAGCCAGCAGTGTGCCCAGGTGGCCAAGAAGGCCAACAGCATCCTGGCCCATATCAGAAATAGTGTAGCTAAGTATTACTGTGTGTTTCATGGTATTATTCTTCTGGTTTGGGTTACTTGGTAAAATAATTTAAGTTCTGGAGGAGAAAAGGTAAGCAAAGTGTCCCTATAAGAACTTGAAATAAAACAGGAGGGAGAGAGGTATATTACCTATTATTGCATTATCTTTCCCTTCAAAGAAAATGGAAAAATTCCAGCATTTGCTACTTTTTTTTATGGTTAAAGTTAATGAACAGTAGTAACTTTTAAAAGGTTGGGGTGAGAGGAAAAAAGTTGCATTAGAAATTAGCTCAAACTTAGTAAAAAATAGGTTTTTTTATGGTATCTTTCTGTTTAGATAATTTATATGTGTATTTAATTTCGCTGCCATTATGAAACAGTGTAAGGAGGAGCTTTTTGGTTTTTTTTTGTCAGCAGCATCTGTTTCTTTTGTTCACTTGTAGATCATGAGCTCTTCACTGAGACAGCTCTGCTACTGCCTACTCCCCAGATTAGCACACGTGAATTTTACAGAGCTGCCATATAGTTGCACAGGTCTCCTCACAGAAAAGATGCCACGTGTTTTGGTTGTTAAGTAAAACTGCAGGAAAGGAGGTGAAGTTTCTTTAAAGCAAAGTTAAGTTGACAAAATACAAAGCTTACAAAGATGGAAAGAAAAATGAAAAACTTAAAGAGTGGTGATATGGAAGTCTTATGTTTGTAGAGTAAAAGGTGATCTGTATGTGGCAGTATTCAGGAAGATACTCTGATAAATTACTTTACACATTGGCTTTTAGAAAATATTTAAGCATTTTTGGTTGGTTGGAGGTTTTTTTCATTTGGTTGGTTGGGTTTTTTTTTATGTACAGGTATGGTCCTTCAGTCATATCCAAATAGTTACCACAAAATGCAATGATTTTAACAATCCTTTAATATTTGTCTTGTACTACTAATTGTGGTAATTCAAAACAGTGTTGCACAGATGATCAAAATCTGCAGATATTAATAGTTTAAGAAGCAACATGAATTCATTAGATATTGTGAATACAACGTATTTCTCTTGACAAGATGAAAAGCCTTGAAGTATTGACCTAGATGTTCTCCAGTGATTGTACAGGAACTAATGTGATCAGTAGTAACTAAATAAGTGATTAATTCACATCATCAGTTTTGCTGAAAAATGTTAAGTAGCAAAGTTCTGCTCTGAGGAATATGTTCCTTTTGAATAAGAGATGTTTCTGTTGGGTTTTTGGAAATGTTGGATAGACAAGTCCACCATTCATTTACTGGGGAGAATAAGCACAACTTGGGAATCACCCAAATTTTCCTGTCTCTGTTGCGAAGAAAATGCTTGTATTACAGCAAAATAGTTAATTATTCTGCAAATTCAGCAATTTGTTTCTTGTTTGCCATTTGCAATAGAATGGTTTTGTCTTAAGGACCGAGACCTTTTTTCCTAGTCTGTTACACAGTTGTCAAGGATGTTCAAGAACTACTGGTTGAAGCAGGCTAGATGTGAGCTAAAGAGTATGTCCCATCCTGTCTCCCGAGTCACTCCATTGTTTAGTATAGTCTGCGCTTACAAAACTTGGAAAATAAACTTTCCTCAGGAATGTTCTTTAGTGTCCTAAAAAATATCAGACTGTTTACACAGTCTTAGAAGTGTTGTTTGGAAGGGACACGTGGAGGTTGTCTAGGCCAACTTCATGCATGAGGCAGGTTAGTTGCCAACACTACACAACACTGTGCCAGGTAAAGCTATGTCTCTGTATAGCTGAGTTGTCAGTTTCCAAGTGTGGAGACTTTGTAGCCTCTCTCAATAACCGTGCTACACTATTTACCCATTGGAGAAGTTCTGAATGTCCTACCAAACAACTTCTCACCATTTCTCCTTGTGGTACTCTTTACCACTACCAAGGAGAGCTGCGCTCTATCGCTCCTGTGACTGCTGTTCAAGTGGTATAGGTTGTGGTTAGTTTACCTACTAGCCTCAACCATGGTTTGCTTTTGGTAAATTGATCTTGCCTGTTCCCGATTAGGTTTTTGTCTCTCATGTGGTTGCAATCTGATTCCAAGGGACATCATGTGAGTGGTCATCTTTCCAGGGAGTTAGGGGAGACTGTTTAGCTATGGTTACCTGGTCATCCTTCCCATCTTTCTTAAAGGTGTATGTAACACACTACCCTTTTCCAGTCATCAGACACCTCCCATTATTACCATGATTATCATGATAAACTTTCAGCTTAGTGAATCCTACCTGGCTTATAGTATGAATACATCCACCTTCCTATATAATCTCTTCCTAAGTTTTTCCCCTCATTCATTAATTACTAGACTCACATGTTGTCGGAACTTCCTCTCACTGAAAGGCAAGCTGCTATCTGCAGCTGTATTCATCACCAGTTTTTTCCTGTTTATGAACAGCAGATCAAGTGTTGCATTACTCCTAGTTAGTTTCTCTAGAATTTGTCTTAAGAAATCATCAACTGATGCAGTCTAGGAACTTTGAGAAATGTCATTCCATGCAGGAAAATGACCAGAGCTGTAATATCAAATCAATAATCAAATAAGCAGAGAATTTTTTCAGATTTTTGCTAAAAAACTTATGCTCTCACCAAAAGATCTCAAAAGAACTATACTGGAGCAAAACTTCCCACCCTCAGACAGACAAGCTGATCTGCTTTCATACTCCTCCTCCTGCAGAAGCTTCAGTCAATGGCATGTCACAGATCTTAAAGGTTATCAGATATGTCTTATTCTGAAATCGAAGATTTCAATCCAGAAAGTGTTTTTTGATCACCATGTACTGAAATTTTCTCTCCTTTTTAACAGAAGGGAATCCAGTCTTTCTCTGGTAATTGTAATTAACAGAGGAGTGAGTAGTCTCACATATATATTTTATGAAAAGGGTGGTTAAGTATATTAAAAGTTTTCTGTCCTGTTTTGATGCAGACTCTTTCCCTAAAAGTGCTTTTAAGCAGGTTTAAAGTAGCTAATTAAATACTTCACTAAACATAGCAAATACGTGTGCCATCACTGATATGGATTTGATGTTCCAGTACCTATGCGTATCCTGTGCCCCTCCTTTGCTCACTGGATTAAAGAGTGACTTTGAGAGACGGGATCCTTGAAAGAACTCAAAGGATGAATTCTAACAAAGAATTTGTGCCACAATTAACTAATTAAACTTTCTCATGTAAAATATTTTGGTTTAAAAATGCAATATGAATTTTTATGAATGACATGTAATACAAAGTTTTTCTTGTTGAACAATGTGTGTAGATAGACATAAGGTACGTATTTTTTTTGTTTGCACAAGATGACAGCACAGCTGATTACAAAGGTCTAAAAGATTGTGTGAGCCAGGTATCTATGTACTAGCAAAAATGGTATTGTGAACTATGCTATGGTTGCCAGCCAGTTAGCATATGTCATGCTGTAGTAAATCACCTTTTAAGTGAGTTTATCTTTTACTGTGACTCATCTAAAGTGTCATAGTACAACCATGAAATCCAGGTCCTTATTTCACTGGCATGTGTAGCACATACATTGTTGTTGTTGCGCGTTTTTTCCCCAAAAAGTGGTGAATTAAATATATCTGTAATTAAATTGTATTTAAAGACTCCCTTTTTCCCTACCCTTTTCACCTAATACTTGGACCTCATCCCGTTCTCTGAAACTTCAGTGGTAAGACTTTGAAAAATGTTCAGTGTTTTATATTGAGAATGACAGAGGATGATTATACCTATCATATCTGAAAATGCTGATTGATGATCATACTCCTACTAGGAGTATTATGTATCAGTTCATTATTCTTGAGTGCTAGAATTTATGTATGTTTTTTACTTTCACATTGCTATCAGTAAATCACGTTTAGTTTTGACAGGCAAATCCTCATAGCACCATAGCTTTACATGAGAAAAAGCAAAAGTTGTTTTAGATTGCTGCAGTACTGATTTAACAGTTTCAAGGTTTTTTTCACTGTATAAGATTATCTCATCTTTTGAGCTGGCTGTGCAAAGACTTGTTACCTATCTGTAAGTTTTCTGGGTAGGGAATACATCCATGTAGGACCGGCTGAGGATTCTTGCTTCCTTATGATGTTTTGTCTGTGTATGTTCTATTTAAAGACCTCTCTTAACTAGAGATTAAACTCTTCATTAATTATTAGTCACTTTTTTGAACCATGCATGGCTTCCAAGGGTGCCATCTTCTCTCAAAAAAAGTTACAAGAAGAGCATGTATAAGGAGAGCATGTATATTCAGATTGAGGAACTCAGTTTATTTCCACAGATTGGTTTATATTAGAAATATTAATTAAAATATTAGTTAGAAATATTTCTTCAAGTAACATTACCATGGATTTTAGCAGGCTTTATGTTTGGCAGCATTTAGTATTCGGAAGGTTTTGGGGAGTCAAGTCATCTGACTTCAAATAAGTGTGTCTGTCCTGTGGCATAGATTTCTGCTGAACAGTAACAGTTTCAAATTTCATACACTAAATTAAAGCCATAGCTCAGGTAGGTCCTATTTATCTTTACTTTGAAAATCAAAAAGCCTAGCAAAGCCAAATTTAAAATACCTGTACCATGCAAGTCAGTCCTTTTCAAAGCAGTCAGATCAGTGTCTCTCATTGACAGTCTATGAGAACTTCTCTTACGTGTATGGAACAGAAATTCCAAGAGCAAGTGAAGGGAATTAAATTCTCTTCAAAGAATTTTAGGCATAGCTTCCTTAAAACACAGAGAAGTGCTTTTGGAAGGAGGCTAGTACTGATTGCTTACAGAAAGAAACCTCTCGGGTACTGATAAGAAGCTACTGGTAATCCTTTTGAAAAAATTTTGTGCTAACCCTCTCAGAGTCTTCATTGGTAAAAATTTCCCAACTAAGATTAGTAGTTAGTCTTATCAACTCCCAAATTAATATTGACCAATACCAATTGCATTTATACTATTTTTCCATTTCTTTTATTTTTATAATTCTATTAAAATTGGTGTCAGATTAGAAAGACTGACCCAATAAAGATGCTGCTGTTTATACCAGACAAGATGTTTACAACAGAAAGAAAATTAAATACCAACCCTTCCTTTATTATAGGAGTTAGCAGAAGAGGAACTTTATGTCCCTTGCAGCTCTCCTTTGAAAAAGGGTTATCCCTAAACACAGTTTCTATGAAGTCAAGTCAGAGCATACTAAATCCTTTTGTTACTAACCTCAGCGACTTTCAGATGAATTTCCATATGGCCATTATTCACAACTGTATTAGACTTCACAATTTCATCATCATACTAGCTTCCCAGACCTTTTCCGTTATAGTCTTTAATCTGAGATTCTCCAACTAATGGTATTTCTGAGATAGCAGATGATTCTTAACCTTGTGGTTCGCATCAGTATTGTCATCACCCATCACTAATCTGTACTCTTTCTCCTGATAGAAGTAGTGTATCGTCTCCACCTTCAGCACAATATAGAGACCAGGATTATGAGATACCAAATGCTACAGTTGAAGAGCTCAAGTGTCAATAGCATATTTTACAGATTCCTTGAGAAGCTTGAGCAGAATATAGTTATTTACATTCTCACTAAAGTAATTCAGGAAGTGCTTATTCTAGGACTCTCAGACTTTTGCTATATCTGACATCAGATTGAATAGGTTAATCTTATTTTGTCCTTTGGTTTACTTCACACCGATCTAGTATCTCTACATTTAATTGCTTTAATTTTCTCTACTTCAATACTGTAGAAGAATCACACCCTAAAAATGTCCTGGGTTTGTTTTGTCTTTGTTTTGTTTTTTTTTTTTTTTTAATAAGTAGAAAGAAGAGATCTTCATTAATGAATGGGAAAGGTAAAATTTTTAACAATGTTAACTACTCCCGTTTTCAACAATGTTAACTACTTCCATTCATAGCAATATTTAAAGAGCCTGGTTTTGGTCACATTGTCTGCTATTTTGATCTCTCTGTCATGTGTTTAGAGTAGGACCTTTTACTCACTTCGGCTCACTTTTCACTTCTCAAGAAAAGCAATATAAATTAATGGCATGATACTATGATGGCCTGTTTTGGAAAGAGAAGTTCACTTCATCATAGCTTTCTCATGAACACTGTATCTGAATTTCATATTAGTTAGTGTTATTGGCTGTTGGGTTTTGTTGAATTCAAGGATATGGCATGCTCTTGATTTAGATGGAGGCTTTTTTTTTTTTTGGACAATCTTCAGGACTACTGTTACTATCAAAAAAGTAAAGGTACCATAATTAGAGTTCGGAGATAAGCAAGGGCACTTTTGGAGAATATTACAATATGTTGTTTGACCAGTTAATCAAATACTATCTGACCACTTGAATAGTGTTGGTGACTCTTTGCAAGTAACTCAGGTCTGGACACCTTTAGGGTTTCTATTTGTTATTTAGTACATGTTTTTACACAGCATTATGTCTTATAAAAATGCCTGTTCAAAAAGTATAACTTTGAGGAAGTGATGCTGCTTCCTCACCTGTGACTCAGACACTTTTGAGACTTCCTTGCTGAGCATGCACCCTGTTATCTAGATAAAGGTGAGAGGGCTTTTTGTTTATTACATGTTAGTATGCAACACCATTTCCTCTCCAATGCTTTGTGCCTGAAATGAAGGTACACACTGTTACCTTTGAGGGTGCTGGAACTTGTGTTTAGGATATTCATTTAAAGGAAGCACTGCAGAGCAGATTGGTGATACCCTTTGATGATCAATGTCGTGTTCTTATCCATTTACTCTAAAATCCTTAGGAAAACAAACCATTTTAAGATAAAGTGGAAAAAAAAAGTTGTGGTATCTAAAGCAAACAACACACTAAAAATGTCTGTAATAGATTCAGATAAAAAAATGAAAAAAAAAAAATCCCACATCTGTTTAATCTTGGCACAGCTCATTGAAATCAGAAAGCTCTAACCCTTAATCAGCTAGTGCATTAATTTAAGAAAAGAGAACAGTAATTGATACTGTTGGAGAAGTGACTTTTGTATACGATTTACTTCCGTGACTCTTACCTAATATATCATAGAATCATAAAATAGTTAGGGTTGGAAAGGACCTTAAGATCATCCTGTTCCAATCCCCCTGCCATGTGCAGATGCTACATCTTCAGGAAAACTCTCAGCTGAGAATCTTCATATCTTTTAAATTTCAAGGGTAACTTAAATTATTTTCAGTTGTAGAGGAAATTCATTATCATATTAGTGAGGAGAGATTATAGAAATCTTTGCTACATGTATTTTTTTAAGTTATCTGGACTTGTGCTTTAATTTAAGCATGTTCTGAAGTGCTTCTTTGGGCTGGCATCGGAGTTTCTATATGGGTGATGAAATTCTTTATATTCTGTAAGTGTAGTAGCAAAATGTTCAGTTTTAGGAGTATTAGTTATAAAAAATATATGGAAAAAAGGAACAAACAATGTAGGTATGGAACATCACATTTGCTGCTCTGTACTAGACTTCTTACCCTGTGGAAGTGTTAGGGAATGCATGTGAAAAAAATCAGTTAAGTCTAGTATTTTAACAAATTATAAAAGACCTGTGATATAGGAAGAGTTCTGTAATTACAGGTTCTTACATTTGTGTGACAGTGCTAAATACCTCACAATTTGAGGTCAGGAAAAAAAATAACTCATGTCCTGAGGGTTGAATACCACTCTCACAGCATCAGCATCCTCGGCTGTTCTGGAGTCCCTATGTGCAGAGGATCGCAATGCGCCCCACTTAGTGGGATTCTTTGGCAGGACTCGGGAGCTTCCTGAGTTTTTTTTACCAGATCATCGGAAATCTGCCCTGCATCGAGCTTTACTAGAACCATTTAGGTTGGGGAAGGTGCCAAGAGCCAGCCAGAGAGCTCGGAAATCTGTCCACCTTAAAGGGAAAAGTTCATGTAATTTCAGCCAAACCTATGAAGTTAACATCCTTAAGTTCATGTTTTAAAGCAGTTGGAAAAAACGTCTGCACAGAGATTTAATGTGTGTGTATTATCAGTGTCAGCTGAGTTGCAGTAACTCTTCTGAGAAAATATAAATGCAAGCTTTGCTTATTAGGTGACATTTGTTAGAGGAATTTCAAGATTCCTTAAAGATTTTCATATAACTAGGATTTACCAGCTTGTTTAGAGGTACTCTTAGTTCATTAGGTAATTGATGAAAGAAATTACAGTGTTTCAGCAGAAAACATACTGTAATTGCAGCAGTCCATTTATTTTTTCAGTCCATTTACTGATGAATTTGCAGTTCTCAGTTCAGCTTAAGTGAAGTAATAATAAACAAAGGATGGAGTTTATCTCCATGCAGAATGTATAATAGCAGGCATATTTGTTCTCGTCAGCTTGGCTTCTATTTTTTTATTAATGGCAGTAAAGTTATCAGTCTGCAATTAATCATTTAGAAACAACAGAAGTGTAGCACCTTGTTTGGTTTAATTTCAGTTTATTGGATTTTAAATTCACGTTGATGTTTTGGGTTTGTTTATACCTCCCATGGTTATGATCCTGATTTTTCATTGCAAGATTCAATTATTAAATGTTCCCTGTAAGTTCTATCAGAGCTTTTGAAGGGGCTATGTCAAAAGGGAAACATAGCTGCTTTGAACCTGTGTACAATTTCCGTGAGCCTTTGTCTTACAGTGAGTATTTACAACAGTATTTTTAGCTGCCAGCAACACCGCTGGAAAGAAAACAATGTGCATAAGTCATTCTCAAATCATCTGAAGTGATGGTTGGCTTTGCTGGTCGAGAGCAACCCTGCATGCACTTTCTCAGAACCTGCTCTTTGCATGTGCTATATGGTATGGGGTTTGCATTTTATGATGGTGGGAGAATTTTAAGTAGTAAAAATCTTGCATACTTTGAAGCAGCACTTGTTTAACCTGTGCTGCTGAACTCAGTGTGTTGGCCGAGCAGAACTAGCTATAGCTTTGAGGAAGAAGTGGATAGAATACATACCTTATTTGCTTTAAAATAATACTCTGATTCATGAAGTAGTTAGCTGGTATCATTAGGTCATGCTCAAGCAATATTCAGATCTTAGACTAAGTTAGTTTTGCCTTTTTTTTCTTCTGTCCCTCAGTTTGTAAGACTTGCATCGTTCAACACTTTGAAGACAGCAATGACTGCCCCAGGTGTGGCAACCAAGTGCATGAGACTAATCCACTAGAAATGTTAAGGTAAGATGACATTGCACAGCATTTGCTGAAATGGAAGAATAAAAAATAAAAAATAATCTTAATATCTTTACCCTGAAAGGAAATTATTTTTTTTTTGCTTCTTTGTATAATACATATATCAACTGTTCTTGGCCATAGATACTATCAATTTCTTATCTCCCAGTAAAAGGTAAATTAACTTTTCAGATAAAATAAAAGGAGGAAAGATAATGGAAAGATGCAGAAAGACTGGGTGTAGTGTACAAGTTTAATTTAATTTTATTATTTAATTATTTAATGCCTCTAATAAATAAACCAGATAACTTTTATTCTTTACATGAAATTAAGTTCTAGAATTTATTTTTCAACTAATTTAGGGTATTCCAAACTGTGTGCAGTTTTTTTTAATTCGTAAAGCAATATAGAAAATGAATCATAGAAATAACTAAATGCTTTCCAGGGTGTAGACCTACCAATCTGAACTGAAATCTGCTGCCAGATTAATGGAAAGACACACATGAAAGAAAATTCTGACACCAAGAGTACCTTTTCTTGAGAGTTTGTATTTTTTATGTCACAATAACACACTTTGTTTTAAACAATTATTTTTCTTGAAATTCTGGATTTTCTTTTAGCCATTTTATATTGAAACAAAGGTGGTAACCTTGCTACAAGTATAGTACAGAGAAACTGAGAAATGTTATAGGTGGAAGAACTAAATGTTTTCCTAAAACAATGAAGCTTCTCCCTGCCCTCACTCCCAACAGTCCCTCCCCCTCCCTTGATTTTATTAGTTTGTAATACTGTTGGAAACTTAGAAAGAAATATTCTTACAATCAATGTCACAATAAATATTTACATATTGTGTTTGCTACAATTTATCATACTTTACTTTTTGACTGATATGTGTGTGCACAGCAATTCCCATACTTAGTTATGTACCGAGAGGGTAGGTGAGAGAGATTAAATACAGCAACTTTAAAGGGTGTTATTAGCTTAAGTCTTTATCATCTGAATATTTTTTAGAACAGTAGGGCTAAAAGGGTTTATGTAGATGTTTACCTTAAGCACTATTCTGATCTGTCAGTGTCTGAGGTGCTGGGTCAGCTGTAATAGAAGTTTCTATATAGAGTGCGTAAGACTGAAAACAAAAGCGTTTTAGAAATATTTCTTTTATTCTGGTAAGACCATTTCATAGTACCTGAAAAATGCATTTTCTGAAGCCTCTAATAGATGTTTGCTAAATTAATACCACACTCTAAGCAGGAAATGATAGAAAGGTGAGAAAAGTTGAGACCACAAGCCAGAAATGTGAGAAGAGCTATTTTCTCTGCAGTTATTTCCTGAAACTCCTTTTAGAGTCACGGTGTTTATTTGCCAACTAACTGCATATAGCAAGGTGTTTGGTTGTATTTTATGAAACAGTTTTCAACATTTGCTAAGCTAATAATCAGAAAAGCACATGAACAGTATAATGGAATTATCTTTTTTGGATGTTGCTTGCCTAACTTAATACATGTCTTACACTCTGAATGTAGAGGCCAGCCCCATCATTGCTCAAGAATGCAGTCATTTTCTGAGAAATGGCATTGAACACTCTAGATAGTATTTTTAACTGAGATCTTTCAGATAAACTGTATAAACTACTTTATAAACTCAGTTCTGAATAACTTCATAACTATGTGAGGTTTTTAGATGTATCTTTTAGTTGGCAGCACTCAGGACTGTTGAAACAATAAGCCAAAGTCTGAAATCCAACATTGAGCTCCAAAATAAAAATCTAGGAAAAGTGCTAAATTCTAGAATTCCCCTTCCTGATTTAGCAGAATTCTGAATCATCAGTATTCACTAGGGTCTTCAGTGGTCTGCCATGAAGGCAGGCTGCATTTTTCCATTGCACTTGGAATGCAGGTTTTCTTGAGTGATAGTCTTCATTTGCTTCACTTCAGATAATTGACAATTATCAGGGAATGGCTTTGATCTTATAACAACTCATTCAGTATTATAGAAGAGGTGAAAAAGAGAGGTTTGGAGGTTGGAAGATGTGAGGGTACAAAGAAGCATGTCTAAAACGTTAATGTTCCTGTTTCGGCATTAACAGGAAGTATCATACTAAATGACTGAGACCATGTTTGGAGTTATTTCAAGTAGTTGCATTTTGGAATGGGTTTGATGCAAGTCACAGAAATACAGATCTTTTTTTTAGAGTCCTTATAGGAGTGGATAATAGGTACACTGTAAAGATGCATGTGAAATTAAGAATCTTCTTATAATTTCCTATTATTTTCCCCTATACTTTGAGTTTTCCTGTACTTAAAAATCAGATAAGTGGGTTTTTTCCCTAAGTTTTTAAAGTATTGGTTAGTAGTATTGTTTCATAAGGACAAATAGCTCTTTTTGTTTAGTTTTGGAAGAAGATGAAGTTATTGACTATAGCACATCAAGCTAGCTGCTAGCATTGTAGATTTGTTAAGTATAGTGGTTTTCTTCCTATGTTAGCATTACTAGAGACTTTTGATTTGGGCCATTGAAGACAAATTTGAAAGTGCTAAAAGGGAATTTTAAAAATAAATGTAGAAAAAACAGCATGTATTATGCCATCTTGAGGAATAGTTAGTGGGTTTTTTAATTAAATTAGTGTTGTTCTTATTTCTTTTCTCTTAATGAATAAGTTATTAAGATCAGAGCTTTCTTACAGTGTGAAATTAATCCCATTTGCAAGACAGGTTGTCAGTGCTCTATTGCAGAAACTTCATATAAAGCAGTACCCTCTAGTTGTATTAGATGTTGATAAGAGCTGCTAGAAGAGATAACATACTGTTTGGAAAGCTAGACCTATATTGTTGTCTATCAGAAACTGAGTGTGCAGACATCCCATGGTTTTGGTTCCCTTTTTACCTGTGACAAATTACTCCCTATGCTTCTTTGTTTTAGGGGACGCCTGTTTCACTTGCTGAAGATTTTTTATTTTTATTTTTATTTTTTTGGGTACTTATAAGAAGAAGCAATTAGAAATGCATTGTTTGTAGCTTAAACATTAATATTCTTATGGTATGACTGTCTTTATGAACTAACAGATAACACAGGAAACTAGTCTCAGAACAAGGTAACTGGGTAGTAAGTCCCATTGTAACCTTTCAATTACAAAAGCAAATTCTGTAAAGAAGGAGAACCTGGACTGCTTGTATATTTGGTATAAGAAGAGAACTGTTGTCTGCTAAAATGGCTTTTAGGCATTCCTCAGCAATAAAATCATTCAGTCTTCCTACTTTGCATTGCCAGTGAACAAAAGCTAGAGAACAGTCATATGTTTTTTAACAGGCAAATAGTGTATTATTGATAACATCTATACATACATATCTGTATATATACAAACGTGTGCATAGATATCTCATTGCTGAGATAAAAATGAAGGGAATCAAAAATATAACTAAGTCAACTATTGTATTGTAGCTTCTGACTGTGCATCAAAATACTAAATTTCTCTGGCCATATTGCTTAGTACTTGGTTTTGTCCTGCGTTTTTGTTTAGGCTGTGGACAGTGGGAGTTACTGTTCACAAGAGAAGATGAAGAGGGCAGAGGAGAGAAATGAGAAAGAGTAAGACAGAAGAAACCAGGTGATAAGTGAGACAAGGAGAGGAAGTGGAACTAGAAAGCGGATGATAAATTAAAAGGATAGGAGAGTTGGTAAAATTCAGAGAAAAGGGAAGCAAAATATTTTAGCTTCAGCAACAAAGCAAAATGCACTATGTCCTCTGGAAGGGACTGTAATAGCTGTTTCTAGCACTAATATCAGGGTAACAGAGGACATGCCTGTGCTGCGTACTGTTGTCTGGTAGACAAATTCATGGCAGATTTAAATAGTTTAAATGAATTATGTTGGGCACTGAGAACTGTCTAGCCAGAGCAGCATGGATGCTCTATGGTCTTCTTTCTCCTGCCAAGACTGGTTTGTCTGTGTTGTAATGAGGAGGGAATAGTCTGTTCAGTTTTTCATAACAGCCTTATTACCAAAGCACTTGAACACTTAATATGATCATGGAGTTTACAGTTTTCATGCTTATTACTCATGATCTGGACCTTAAAATTACATACATTTTTTCCAGTTTGTTCCTTTTAGTAACACAATTGTTTGCATGCAACAAAAATTAAAATAATGAAAACTTTAGAGTATAATGTTTTTGGGGGGTTGGGGTTTTTTGTCTTTATACATTAAAAAATAAATTCCTTGGTTAATTCTAAAACAAATCCATTCAGGAGGTGGTTGAGATAAGTGGTTGAGATGTTGTCTCTCAAGCTAAAATCAGCTGATTTTTTCAGGATACATTATTTAAGAGAAATATGCAATTTTATTATTCAAAAGTTTTTGTTATTTAATGTCTGAAAATATATAGAATGTTAGTTTCTACTTAATATGAAATGTATTTTTTCCCTTTAAAAGGCTGGATAACACCTTAGAGGAAATTATATTTAAGCTGGTGCCTGGACTTCGGGAACGTAAGTTTTTTGTTTGTTTTTGGGCTACCTGTTTGGGTTGATGGAGGGCATATGGTCAATTCTAGTGATATACCTGTAGTATTGATTTAAAAATTCACATGACTGTTCTTTGATGTTAACTAGAGGAACTGCAGCGGGAGATCGAATTTTGGAAGAAAAATAAACCTCAAGAAAATGGGCAAGGTGATGATTTTTTTTTTTCTCTCATCTGTTAAGTAACATTGATGATTAAGCCCTGTTTCTTTAAACAGTTACACATGTACATTGTTTTTACTGAATTCTAAAGATACTACAGAAACTTGTAACAAATCTTCATAAACGTAACCTGGGCCTTCATGTACTGCTGCTTATCTATTAACTACTTGTTTTACAAACATTACCTGTTTTACCACTATTTTCATTGCATTTCCCTAAGCTCTCACTTTCCACACTCATTTTCCACTTGAATTCTTAATTTTCTTAATACAGCAAGATGCAGAACTACTTGAGTTTTTTACAGATTATTTTCTGTTACTGACTTTGACCAGCTGTTAAGTAGGAGGTTGTCAAGAATTAGTTATGACAAGTAGTAAAACAGCTTTCCACACATGCTAAACAATTGTTTTATATAGATTCCAAAATGCTTTTTTTTATAATCTTTTTTCCTTTTTTTTTATTATTTTTTGGTAGTTCACCTATGTACTTCTGGAGCTGATTATCAAGGTGCTAAGTGAGGACTTCACTCAACTGGTTTTATGTCTGTTTAATTTGACATTAGGATTTTGATACCATAGTCTATTTGGTTCAGACATTTTAAAGAACTTTTAAAAGGTTCTGCTAAGCTAAAGAAATAGCTATTTTTAGTAAAGTATCATTGTCAAGTAAATGTCTTGCAATACTCTTCTGTATTCAATTGTTTATAATATCTTCTTTTCAACTTAATAACTTTTCATTTTCTTTCTCACTACAAATCTGTTGATTTGTATTGGCATCCATTATAAGGGACAAGGTTCTTTTCTCTGTTATATAATTAAATGAAGAACTGCAGGACAGTTTATGTGATATTTTTTTAGTTTACTACAACATAGTGTATACCTATTCATTTTTAAAAAATACTTAGAAAATATTTTTATGAAATATAGACATTTTTTGACTGTTTAGAAAAGTATTTCTGCTATATATATAAATAGAAAAGTATATAATTTTCAGATTTGTAGAATGTGACTTCCTTATTCTTCTTGTTTACCTTTCTCCCATAATTTGATGGCAAACCTAATGGCAATCAGTTACTAAGTGGTGAATCAGAAGGCGGCTCTAACTCTCAAAATACACTTTTAAGTAGCTACAGATGTATCCAGCTCTGTTAGTGACTGTATCCTTGGGCTATGGAAATTTGGCTCTGCCAACCATTCAAAAGTCATGAGACAAATTATGAGCATTTAAACTATTTTCTGCCATAAACAAGCATTTAGAATCTTGCCTGAGAATAGATTATTTGGAGAGAATAATTTCAGGAAGACAAGACTGTTTCAGTTGTCAATACCATGCCCTGCAATCCTATAGTCAGTCTAGTTCAAAAGAATCTGCAGGTCACAGTGCAGTTCCCAACCTTAGCATCCAGGATCTGTAAAATAATTGCAGGGCATAAAATTACATCTCAAAAGAAAAAAACCCTCAGACAACAGCATATCTCAGGCATTGGTGACTCCACTAGGAGACCGGTTACCAGAGAGAATTGATGGGTGATGATAGTAAACACACTGCGATTCAGAGAAGAAAAATCTCTATTGGGCCGCTCCAGTCTGAACTGGAAAAAGAAGAGGGCAAACAGCTTTACGTTGAGTCACTCTGGCAAACAGTTTTACATTAAATTTTGAGGTAAAGAACAGGAAACAGACAAGTTTCCAAGTTTGCAAGAAAGGTGAGATTGAAAAATGAGACACCAGTTTACTCCTTACAGAAAGAGAGGGTGGGGGTGGGGGTTTGTTTTGTTCTGCCTTCTGTTCTTGGCTTGATGTTTTTGACTTGGAAATCACCAAGTCCATTTTGGTGAGATCCAAACTTCTCATTTTCTTGGGTTTTTTTTTGGTTTGTTTTCTTTCTTTTAAATCATATTGAATTCTAATAACATGCCTCTAAAAGACCATCACATTGATTCCTGGAGGCTGCCTGTACAAACATCATTAATTCTAATGTCTACAGGGATTTTTTTAGTAAGTAGGCTGGTGCCATTTATGTGGAGGAGCATTTGAATTTCTGTTAGAACACTTTGAAAGATGAGATCTTTTTTGTGAGCATACCTGTGTCTGGAATGATTTTGTGATTGGATATGTGCTAGTTTCCCTAGCTTTCTACTTTCTCTACAACTTTCTGTAGTTGCTTTCCCTTTCAAGACATTTTAAATTGCGTAACTAAATCTTCCTCTGTTACTCAGCACTGTGATAACTGTTTAAAGTTGTGGATGCGTTTGCATTGCCGAAGGATCTGTGAATCATAGGCAGACTCCCAAGATAAATGCCTGTGGCAGGTAGATTGTGCCTGATTGATTAAAAGAGTTTCTGGACTCTCACAAAAAGGAAAAAAATATATATCTATAGTTCAATACTGTAAATTCTGTTCATAGCAAGATGATAGGAAGAAAATGTATATATGATACATATTCAACTAAGTCTGTCAATAGCTACTAGGGACATGTGGACAAATCTTTTCTAGTTATAAAATACTTCAAAATTATATGCAAGGAAAGTAATAAACATAGCTTAAATCTCATCTTGAATATGTAAGTTAAACAAAATGAACTAATCACTGTGTCTAGGAACTTAGGCATGGCTTGGTACTTGTTAAAGTTTTCATTCTATCTTCTCATTCGAATTCTTCTAAATAACTTTAAAAGTTCGTGGTAAATGTGAAAAAAAAAAAAAAAAACACCAGGATCTGATCTGGAAGGTTTTCAGAAAATGCAAAAGTAGCTTATTCAAGTTACTTGTGATAATGTTTTATTCCCACAGAGAGCAGCCTCTGTATTAAATCAAGATAAATAAGTTGGGGATACAGAAAACCACAAACATATTTAGTAGGGTTATTGTATACTGTATTCCAAATCTGTAAAAATTACTCTATTTTATGGCTCATTTTATGGTTATTACTTACATGTATCGCAGCTTTATCTAGCTGTATGAGCTAGTCTCAGCATTCAACTGTACTAAACCTTTGAAAACTGTAGGAGATAGCATTTTGCTAGAGTTAGATTTCTAAACCAGGAATCAACAGAGCAGGTAACAGCATCAGCAAAGAGAGATAACATGGTATGTATATGTGATTACATAGGCTACGTGTGCCCTGCTCAAACTCCTAAGGGGGAGTAAGTATGTGTTTGACTAGTTAGAAAATCCTTCTGGAGAAGGACACTTGGAGTTCTTACAAAAACATTACCTAGCTGGGTCAAAAGTGGATGAAATTTAAGCTTTGTCTTCTTTAGCTAACTTAACATTTCAGTCTCTGCTGGGTTATTGTGGCAGACAGGAAATATGAGTTGATTGCCCATGTTATTTTGATATACAAGTATCGGGATTAGTTATTCCACTGTATATTTAAAAGCATTATTTTTTGGCAGTGTACTGCTTCGCCATAGAGTAGGTTGAATGATTTTGATGCATGCTCAGCTGTGGGATTTTAATCACTGGACAGAAACAGAAGTCGACAGCAATAACCATTAGTGGTCCGTGAGCCTAATAATTTTCTGTCACAGAAATCTGTTGTTTCATTTTCTATTAATTTCAATACTAAAACTGTTTTCAGAGATTTGTGAATTGGTAGATTTAAGAATGCACTGAATTAAAATTTTGTGAAGTTAATCTGAAGAAAAAAATATGCACTTGAAAATGAAGTATTGCTTTAAATATGTTTATTGCTACTATGACTTTTCATTGTCTTACACTTAAATAATATGATCTTCGTATTTTACAGATGAAAGCCCAAAAGCTGATAAACCCAAAGTAGACGAGGAGTGTGATGAAAATGAAGAAGATAAAGACTACCACAGGAGTGACCCACAGATTGCTATCTGCCTCGACTGTTTACGAAACAATGGGCAATCAGGAGATAATGTTGTCAAAGTGAGTGGTAAAGATAATCTGTGCTGTTGTTGTTGCAGAATAGCACCTTGCAGGAACCAAATAATTTTATAACCTTTAATAAGACACCTTAATGTGGTGATCTGTCTCCACCTCCTCACTTATTTAGTCCTTTTGTTTGAAACATTTCAATGCATCTGGGAATTTTGCAAAAAAATACAACTCCATACAGAAATCCATCTGTGACCATGGATTAGTTTGTCTTTATATGAAGTATAGTTTTGTAGTTTATAGCCTTGATGGTATATAACTGCATTGCACAACTGATTACAGCATACCACAGATATACTTTAAAAGCTAGCTGTAGGGGAGTTGCCTCACACTTTCAGGACTGCTCTCTTCCCATGCCAGCATGAAGCTGCTTTACATATATGTTGTGCACTGAATGACTGGGATCTGGATCTTTTGTGCCCATGGGCAGGTCACTTCCATCTGTAAAATGTGTAAAGTAATACCTGCTAACTGCTGTTTTAAGAATTAGGGGTGTTTTGTCTCTATTCAGGAAGGGAAGATTACCTAATGGTATTAAATCTAAAAGAAAGTGTTTAGAAATCCTCTTAGATTTTGATAAAATATTATTAAATTACAAAGACAAGAATTATAAAAGATATTTAAAATTTGTCTAATAAAACACTACTTACATTTTCTGTGCACTATGTTACATGTATAATTTTGAAAGTTCTTAGTAAGAAGGTTTTGATTCAGCAAGAAAACATACATACATGTTGTCACCATGTTTATGCTAAATAGTAAGAAATCTGTATCTCCATTGCCATGCAGGAGTCTTAGGTTTCCAGCTCTCCTGTTGAATCAAAGCTGATAGGCTCTCTCAGAATTGTAGCTTCCCTGTATTTCACCTAGATTATTTGAGGATGTTTTTACTTCCTTTTTCTCTCAAGGACTAAAGAAATTCTAAGAAATGTCACATCTGTTTGACCCCCAGCGTTACTAACACAGATGGAATATTTGAGTTCTCTCTTTTGGTGGTTTTGGTGGGGTGGTATGTTGGTTTTTGTTTTTTTTTTTCCTCCCTTCTGTATTTTTTGGATGGGTCAAATGAGTTTGTCATCTTGTACATTTTGCAAAAAAGTGAAGAAAAATGAACCTCTGGTGCCAATATGAATTAGAGGAGAGCGCAGTAAAATTGGTTCCTGGTTGAAGAAAATATCTATTACAGCTGTTCTTGCAGTAAAACTTCTAACATGTTTTTTCTGTTTTGTTGCTGTTGCTTTAGGGTTTAATGAAGAAATTTATCCGCTGTTCCACTCGAGTGACCGTGGGAACTATCAAAAAGTTTCTCAGCTTAAAATTAAAACTTCCAAGTTCTTATGAGGTACATTTGAAAGAATGATGCTTATATTTTTATTTCCCTGCAAAGTATTAAGGTTTTATGAAACTTTATCATATTTGAAATGGAACATATTGAGAAATATTTCTTTCAGCCCAGTCACCAAGTACTTTTCAATATTCCAAGTTACATTTTCTGCCCTTAAATGAGAAGTGATCATTTTATCACAGTGACTGAAGTTTCTAGTTAGTGAGCTCATACAGTTCTAGTAAACTCAATTTGTTGCTCACCTGTGAAGGAACACATGCATTAGGTATTGATATTTTTCTGCAAAAAAAAAATGCCTTCTCTTTCCATGTGGCTAATGAAAAAGTCACTTAATACAGTTTTGGGCTAGTAGCTATTGGGGAAAAGGAGAGCTCAATTAGACATACACCAAACTACTCTGCAATTTATCTTTAGGTATAAGAAACTATCCAACAATTACAAAGAAATGAGGAATAACAGCATTTTAATTTTTCTAAATGCACAGACTTTTTTGCACCTTCTCTGGAATTTGATGGAGAGAGGATCATGCACTTTGCATGAGTGATTTGATTTTGGCCAAGGCTGTTCCCTGGGGGGACGTCTTAACATGGTTGAAGTTGTAATGCATGGTGGAACTGGGAAGTGTGTGACTCCTGCCTCTGCAGGGATACAGGAATTTTGACTTAAGTGCAATTTCTTCAGCCAGTTCTTTCTACGACTGTACAAACTACAGGCTGTTTTTAGCAAAAATGGCAGCCTCCCAGCTTTGATCAGAGATAGGGCTGAGTTGAGTCAGGTGCACAGATTATTGGAGAGCTGTATGCAGGAGTCCGTCAGATTCATGACATGATGATCAGCCATTTTGCTGTTATTTGGTTTTGTTAGTTATATTAATTTAATCTGTCTTTGGCACCATTGTGGCTATGGTGTTACATAGTATCAGCTTACTTAAACATTTTGACCTTTTTTTTTCTTTTTTCCTCTAAAAACCAGAAAAGCATTACGGCCACAGTAATGAAAGAATTGTCAAATATTTTCAGTGGAGGGTAAAAGTAAGATGCTATAATACAGTAATATGCTACAATACAATAATGCTATAAAACTGTTACTTTCCACAGTAAGATCCTTACTTTTATTTTTCTTTTGCCTTCAGTTAATGAAGAGTAATGTTTTTATACTCAGAAGTGTATTTTCTTTGTAATTTATAGTTATTTTTAAATTACTTTTTTAAATTGCCTTTTTTAATGAAAATTACAGTAATTCTGTAGATATTTGGTTATGAAGGTGTTGACATATCAAGAAGGCCTTCAACATACAGCACAAGGCTTTCTCTAGAGATACTGTGTAGTATTGCTAAATATAGGGAGTGTTTATCTACTTGTGATTTCCTATGTAGTTTAGCAGACTTCCTTCTATTGACACTTTAATTGAAAACTTAGAAGTGAAAATAAAGTGAATTACTAGTGTACAAAATAGCATATTGTCAGTATGTTATATTTATCCAGGGTTGATACGCATGTTCAATGGAATTATTGTATAATGATACTCACTTAGGAGTTCATTTAGGCATTAAAATTTTGTGTCCCTGTGTCTTACTGTTTGTTCTGTTGTATTTTAAGCTGGATGTACTATGCAATGGAGAAATCATGGGGAAGGATCATACTATGGAATTCATCTATATGACAAGATGGAGACTAAGAGGCGAAAACGTAAATGCTGTTACATTATTAAATGATGTTTTGGTATATTTATTATAGAAAGTATACATGCTTTCACAGCTTGGTCCAAAATATATTCTGTGACCCTTCAAAAATCCTTATTTAAAAATGCTTTTTTTTTGGATCCAGTTTTCTGGATTTCTTTTGTTAAACCCTATTGCAGCACATATACTGTGTGGATTCTGAAGCTTAAACATAGCAGGTATACTATAGAGGGGATCAAGTTTACATCGAAGTTATGCTCAGAGTTTTAGGTCAGGTATCTGAAAACCCGAGAACTTTTCTTTTTCTGCATTTGAATTTGCGTTTAGTGACCTTTTGAGTTTGGGGAATACTAATCCCCAGTAGTTGGGGAATCTGTATCCAGCAGTTATTTATTAAGAATCTCAGTCAGTAAACTGAAAGTGACACTGAAATGTTATTGGTGAAATCTAATTTTTTGTTACTCTTTCTGTTAATACTAATAGTTTAGATATGCTGTGTAACACTAACATACAGGTAACACAGCTGAATGGGTTTTCCTTGCTCCATGTGTATATTTTAGAATATTTCCGTTAATAAGAGACATTTCTTTCAGATCTGATATTCCATGTGATTTAGTGGCACTTATATTGCCTTGCTAATTTATTTATTTTTTGTTAGAAGTCATATCCCCATTTCTTTTCTTTGTTTTATACATTTGTTTGTGTTGTTTATTGCTTTGAAGTATATGCAGATTTGTTGTCTGTCTCTACCATGGAGGTTATATTGGAGTGCAACTTCGGTTGGGCACTTAACATATATATCTGTAGAATATTCCAAACTTTCTGGATTTTTTTTAAGCTTCCTAGTACTCAAAATAAAAAGCATTGGGGCACAGACAGAAAAGACAGAGGATTGAGCGCATTGTGGAGTTAACAGTTCACAAATTTCTTAAAGTTTTACTTTAATCTGGAGGAGGGCAGATAGATTTTGATAGGAATTAAGGGAGTTAATATATATAGGCAAGTATTCATTAAATCTGAAAGGAATACTGCACTGAAATTTGATGATTGCTGAAACCCCAATTCGGTACCAATAACAGAGCTTGAAGTAGTATTTCTTTCCAGTGCTGCCTTGAAACCAGTGGGTATTTGTTTGGCTTGCCCTCTTATATTTTAGCTAGCATTGGCTGTACTATTGGGAAGTGTTGAGGCAACAACTTTAGTGATAATGGAATTCTTTCATGCCATGTAATACTGCCACCTCTGCCTACAATGGGCATTAGTCGCATGGGTTTGAAAGCAACTGTAACTGTCATCTTGACAAAAAGGATGTTATTTGTGCTAGTTAAATATTTAAAAATTCTCAGAACTATTGTTTCTAACAGAAGTTGAATATAAAAATTAACAACTCTTGATAAAATTTGTAAGTTGTGCTTACATACACATAGTATAGCCAGGTATGTGTACACCTTTTCCTTTCAGCATTTTTAAATCACTCCCCTGAAATCAAGAGATGACAGGATAAAACCTGTGCAAATTAGATTGTACTGGTAATAAATCCAGTAACATCTGGGCTTCTGTGATTTTGTTTTCCTTAACTGTGTTGGGTCTTGTTACAAAACAGAAGTTGTAATTAATTAACAATCTTTTCCTTTGGATGAAGATCAAGTAAATCTGTTATCTCCATCTTTGGTACTATTCACCATGAGCTTGTACTGGTGCACCTGTGGACCTTACATGAGGTGGCGTAGTAAAGGGAAATATCCACTTATACATTAGAGAGGTCTTTCCTTTTTTAAATAAGTAAATTAATTTTAAGCTTTACATTTGAAAACTTAAAAAAAAGAAAAAGCATTAAATGGTGAATGTGTATGTCCAGCTGTGGATGCCTCTTATCTGATCAGAAAATCATCTCCTTCGCAGTTTCGGTGTCAGAACTGCTCATCTTCGCAAGTCTGCTCACAGGATGGCACTTTTTATCAGGTAAGAGGCACTCACGACTGTACATACTACAGTCATTAAGGTCCTGTCAGCACTTCAATTGTAATCCAAGTTGTGGAGTTTTTATAATTCCTCACTAGAAAGTGCTAAAATTCTGTGAACAAGGCCTGAACATTTTTGTTCCTTCAGAGAAAGTTTTATTGAATGAATAAATAGAACCCATTCAGAAGGTTTAGGGATTTCCTTTACTTTGCATAATGCCGTTTATCTGTTTATTGAGAGATGTCATTCTGCAGGCTGATATCCCCATCAGCCTGGAAGGTTTATCTACCTCTTCTATTTCACCCTTCTTACTAGTAGCATTGGGAGCACTGACAAGGGATTGAAACTAAAGAGTGTGGGTCAAAAGAGACTACACTGGTTTCATCTCTTTATGGCAATTCATATATTCTTTTTAATAGAGTGAAGAAATGTTATATTTTTCTAATACTGTATTCCTTTCACATCTTTTAAAATTAGAAATTAATAACACCTTATCTCTAGAATGTAACAAACCAAAATCTCCAGAACTTGCAAACTGATGTTGATTTCTAAATTTCATTGATCAGTCTGGTTCATACCCATATGAAACAATATTTCAGTTTCCTCATTGAGAATTTTGATTTGAACTAATTTCTAAAAGTTACTTTGGAAGTTTGAAATAATATTTTTGCTTAAGCCAAAAGCTGAAGTTAATGATGGAGGGTCACTTCCCACTATGGATGAGAATGACGTGCTGCAGTCATGCCTACTTCAATAAATAGAATTGTCCAACATGGAGCATTTTATTTGTATAGTTGCTTTGTAAGTTTGTGTGGAAAAACCCTGAGCCTCACTGGTTTACATGTCAGTTTCACTGAGGTAACTGTGCCTGTGTGCACTTCCAATTAATGTGAGTACTTTTAGAAACTATATATATTTAGTACTTTTTAGACTTTATATAATCAAAATGAAAAACATGTGAAATAGCATTTAAGTGATGTGGTTGTCACATTCAATGCAAGGAAAACAGATCAAGTAGTTTATGATACTACATTTGTAGTATTATATGTTTGTTAATTGCAAATGCAGACTGCACGTGGTGCTCCCTGTCTTCTCTCCTAAATGCTCCTGCTATTATGAACACCTTTGGGTTTATGTTGTCATTTCTCTACACTCCAGTTTGTAAATCCCCAGCAAGCATGAGCACATTTAATTCTGGTGATCATTTCACTATCATGGCATGGAAATTTTGTAAACCTGTATAGGTCTCTGCAATGTATCCTTTTCTTTCTTTGATCACTGAAGTTCATCTGTATTGCATTTGAATGATGCAGTAAAATATTTCTGGGTTTAGTGATAGCTTCTGTAACAATTCTTTATATTTCCAAGTTTGCAATAACAGACTCAAATCAGCTATGTTCCTCTGCCTTGTAGCTGAGACAGTAAGATTTTCCTGGGGTTTATGCTATAGAAAGCATCCAGTGTCCTAATGAAGTTATTAGGAAAACAGCAGATTTACGTAAAATGCTAACAGATCAAAAAAGTAAGACATTTAGTAAAAGAGGACTTTGCAGCAACAAGTGCTCAGAGCATTTTCTGGAAGCCCGCCTATTCTTGCCTCCCCTTCCAGAACAATTCTGTCCAATTCAGAAAATCAGCTGATGGCTATTTGACCTTCTTTCTTTTCTCATCTTTCTTTTTAATACTAGGCTAACCTGGCTCCCGTTACCTAGTGCTGACTACTAGTATAGCAATGAATTTGTGTATCTATAAAAATCAAACCAAGTACATCTAGACTTTGGTTTAGAAAGTATAAAATTTCAAGATTGCTTTTTGTCAAACACAGCAACAGAAGAGCAGTTGTTTGAGCCCTCTAAGTACTTGTGTCAGAACATAATCATGAAATACATAAAAGCATATACAGGAGTTTTATATTAATGACAAATAACTACAACTAACTGACTTAGAGATTGAATATGGATTATGAACTATGAATAGGGATTTAACTGTTGAAATATATAGAGTTAATTTATATAAATAAAGCTGATTGTCATACACAGTGGTAATCTCTGGCTATTCTGAAGGCAATCTTTAACTGCATTTTATTATTATTTTTTATGAATTATGTCTTTATTTTTTCTTGTCTTGTGTGTTGTTGTTTTTCTCTTGCTTTTGTTTTCAGTCTTACCCTATGGTACTTCAGTATCGACCTAGAATTGACTTCGGTTAGACCAAAGGGCCAGATCCCACTGAGATGAATCCTGCACTATTTGTTTACCCATCGACAGATTGCACAATGAATGGATGTGCCTGGATTAGGGGGGGACACAACCAGATTTTCAGCATGCAAATAAGGACATTGTCTTTCTTAAAATTGTCAGTTGCATCTCTGTTGTTTTTATTAGAGCAAGCCAAGTGCCATTCTGCTACTGAAATGTGCATAAGATATTTGTGTATCTTACGAGTGTGCTGCAAATCATAGCCAAAATCATGAAGTGTACAGTTGAGATTCAGAAACTATGGAATATTTTTGCTTGCGTGTTAGAAAATTTTTCTGGTCCTAATATTGATTACACTAGCAAAATGGCAGAGTGCTCATTCCATGTGGTGTTGCAGTTTCACACACTTACTATTTTACTGGATATTGTTGTTTAAACCATAGAGTACTGTACAAATAACTAAGGATTATACCTTGAAAATATTTTGTATAGAAAACATATTTAGAAAAGTGGTGATTGGGCCACTACTTTTTTCTTGGTAAGTTTCTCATGGGTCCAGGTATAGCTCACTCAACAGTCCTTTTGCAGTGAACGAAGATTAATTACCTTAACAAGAGTTTCAGAACGTGGTAATTCAAAATGGTAATTTTAAATCTTCTTAATAGATTCTGGTAATATTGCTTAAAAGCATCGCAGCCTTTGTGATTGCACTTTTCTATGGTTTCCCTAAAGATTGGAATTTGGGATACTAACTAATTTTGGAAAATATCTTCTGGTCAGATTACATTTCTTCTAATAAACCCTCCCTAAAAAATGAAGTTAAAAATAATGTCAATGTCTGTGAAACAAATAAATTTCACTAGAAGACTACAACAAAGGCAAAATTTTACATAAATGTTGCCTTTCATAATAAGCATTTCCTTTTAAGATTGGTTGGAGGTATATAAGACAAAAATAACATATAGCTTTAATTACATTATATATCTCTTGTGACTACCTGGAGATTAGAATTCATTACAGAATTTTTCATTAGTTAAAGTCACATCATAAAATATTTCCATGAAATTAGAGGTAATGCAATACTGAAGATAAGCAGTCTGACCAAAATAATTGTTCAGGTCATTATTTTTCTAAGACCTGTTAGTGCTGGATAAAGTGATTGTTGCCTTAGGTATTGCAAGCGTGATGGTTCTAGTGTAGAATGTTTATTGAGGTTTCTGGTAATGTTGCAGGGAGCATGGTAATGCATATGTCTTCTGTAGTCTTCTGTTGTCTTTGCTCTGCTTAAAATTCAGTTGAGTTTTTCACTTTAACTTCTATGGAGATACTTACAGTTCAGTACTTATATGTAATTTCTATTTAATACACACCTGCTAGTATTGTAGATAACAATTTACTTTCTGAGGCCTTTTGCATACAGCAAAAAGGAGCCAAATCAGTTTTTCAGAAGCTAGGATAGAGTGAACTAATTCTTCTTAGATAAGACAAAGTGAAAATTATATCTTGGGATCAAGTAAAAAAAAAATAGGTGCAAGGCTGTAACTTCTTTGTGAATTTATGTTAATGTACCTTAGTATGTTTCTGTAGGAGAACTAAGCATGCTCTGGGTAAATCTGCCCCCTCTAATGTTAGCAGGAGTTCTAGCATTGATGACTTGAGGAATCTGTATGTAGTCGGGTTGAATTCTACCATTGCACTCCAAAGCCCATATGACATGCAGAAATAAAGATGCAGTCAGTAGCAGTCTGTTTAGGAAACCTGCCATTGCAGGTCAAGGTTGCACATATTGTGCAGATGCCAGTGAAACCTGGGGAAGCAAAATGTCAACGCAGCTGCTGCTCCTTTCTGCAGGCATAGTGAACTGACTGTTACAGGCACCGCTTTGCCCACACTGTAGATAGGTGCATGTGCTGGCTGCAGGAAATGGTCATCTTTTTGCCCACCCAGTCTATGATGTGCTACTTGACAGAAACAAGAAGATACTCCGTGTAGGGAGGGCCTTTCTCCTCTGCAGAATCTGTAGGGAAGCAGAGATTCTTTGTGTGTATACACGTCCTCCTCATGGAGCAGCTTGGAAGAGCAGAGCGTGCATTCTAATTGCAAATCATTCTTCTCTTTAGTATATACAGTTGTTTTGTATGGTAGAAATAAGGTATTGTTTGTAAATATTTACATGCACATACAAATGACACCTTACAGTTTTTATATATTTCACGTGTTTTTATACCAGAATCTTCACTGTAGATTCACTTGACATAAAATGGTTGTTTCAATTTATTGCAAAACTAGTGGTAGTACACGTAAGTATGATTTCTGCTTGGTTGAGGGGACAGTTTTTTTCTCAACAATTGTGCTTGCTGTTTTGACAAGTTTGAACAGACTTGTTTTAAAAAGAGAAAACCGTTATTTTGTAATCCATTTTAAGTTATCTTACACAGAAGTTTTCATCCACCAAACAGACCCCTGAAACAGGACTACTTTATATTGGCTTCTCAATGGCAACTAGTAGAAGATTAATGACTGTTTAATGATTTTCTGTAATCACAATTCAGAGAACCATGAATTCTTTTGATTGGACATGGATACTGGCTTAATTCATCATATTATCTTGATGCAACTTAAGGCTAGATTACAGAAGGCAAATCTTCATTTTAAGCATGGAATATGCAGACAGATACGATTTAATGTTCCCAGCTGAGAATCATGGTATTAAATGCATATGATCTAGCCACCTGCACTTCATGCATTTCTGATTTGACGGCACAGTGCCTGAATGCTGTTACAGTTTAATAGTTTTTGTAGCAGTGAAGTGCCAGTGAAGTATGTATCTTAACCGGGCAGCTTGTGTGACACAGGCATTGCCTTCTTTACAGGATATTTCTCTCCCGTATATTACATATGTGCCATGTGTCTACAGATATGCATATATAATTCATCTGTGCCAATTAGGAGTATCTGAACAGGGTAGGAATATGCTAATGTGTCTATAGATTTCTGTGTGCCAAAGATGGGGTAAAGTGAGATGAGTACCTAGGCATTCCATTAAAACTGCACCATATGCCATCATACAGCAGATGACTGTATACAGTCACACTTTCTGAGCATTTCCATGACAAAGTGTCACAACGGCATGCTTGTAAAGAATAAGAATATAAAATAAGTATTGCTGCCACTCTGTTTCTATGGCTTTCCCATATTGACAGTACCTAGCTGTAGAGGAAGAAGACCTAAAAAATTACACACTACTACCTAACCTTGCCATCTCTTATTTAGTAGATTTGGTGTTTTGGGGGTTTTTTTACCCAAAAAGTGAAAAACTTCTATCTGCTTTTAACTCTGGGGTAACTCATTAATGAAAGTCATAAGTAATTTTTTGTTGAGCTTAGCTGTGTACTGCGTTTGTGTAGTAACAAACCGTAAATTAGAATTTACAAACGAGATCTTACAATATCTTAAATGGTGTGGAATTATATGGTTAATCAAGAAATGTATCTTCCACCATGCATTACTACACTGCTCATAGCTAAGGGCCTAGTCCTAGAAACGTATTTTTATTTGGATGAAATACCAAAAAAGATTGCTACAATAATCTAAGTGACTCATTGCTATAGTAGGTACTGTTCACATGAAAGTTTCTGTGGTTTGGGTCCTAGGAGTATGAAACGCTATATTGTGCATACTCAGCTAGCTTGCAGTTATTATAAAAAAAAAAAAAAAATAAAAAGTATCATTTTGACTTTACTGAAAATGTTATGTAAAGCAAAGTGCCTGGTTATTAATACATTTTAAGCCCATTATTTGCATTTGGCAGGGTAATATTTGCTTCTGTATTTTATCTACGATCTGAATAGTTTCTGCAAGAATATTTCATAAACATGCTGTATTGAGAAGCTTTCTTTCATGGGAAGCAAGCAAAAAAAGGAATGTGTTCCATAGCATAATTTAAAATTTAACAAAAAACGCTATCTCAGTAGGAACTATTATGAAAAAATTATTTTTTTATATAAATTATTTCATTTTCTGAATGCGGAACCCTTGAATTCTGAATCTCTGTCTTTTTCTACATAGGTTTCAACAATTTCACTTGACTTTTCTCTTCTGCAGTTATCAAAAATAACTCCTGTATATCTGCAGGAGAAAAGAGATCGATCACATTCCTTTTAGATATAAGCTAGGCTGTTGTTCCCTGCTGCAGACAAGGCAATGGTCCAGAGTTCCATCTCATCTCTCTCATGTATAATTGTTAGACATGACTTTGTGAGAAAAGTAAACAATTTTTCCTTCTCCGCTGTTTTCTAAAATAACAACATAGGCCAGGTTTTAGTCCTTTCATTGAACCAATCGCTGAATTGCATTGTCCCTTTTGTGGGTTTTTTTGCATTTTCATATCACTGAAAACACGAAGAAGCATTCACTCCCGAGAAAAAAATATTCTTGTGAAGACTTGCAACAAAAGGAATAGCATCCAGTTCAGCCAGACACTGTGCTAGAAATACTAGAGAACAGATCCTTGTTCAAAGCAAGTCCTGTGTCTCAAACAGATCGAGCACTGTTTATAGATGGGCTACTTAAAATACCAATCAATTACATGGACTGATCAAACTAATTTTTGTCCTGGAAAAGACCAAAGGCAGTTAAGATACATATGCTTATTCACAACAAATATATAAACAGAGATGTTTAAATCAAGAGCTTGGTCCAGTTTCTTCACTTAACCTAGCCAGGTTAAAGGCATCTGCTTCCATAAAAAATGCATATATCATGCAGAATATTCACCCTCATTGTACTTCATGCTATGTTAATTTATTAGTTATCTCAGTTTAAAATGTCTATTCAGGCGCTCTCTTTCCTGTAATTAATTCTAGGTTCTTACACATCTTTTGCTCGTTCCCATACACCACGCTATTTAATGCCCACCAAGTGAAAACATTGAGGAGTTATAAAGGAGAAATTGCACCGGAGGAATCAGCTCATAGGTTTAATTCACCAAGCAGCTCTTCTGGATTTCAGCGAAGTTTTCGCAGTTCTGCAGTTTGAATCTTTTATAGCTAGTTTGAGCAAGTTAATGCTTCCATGAGGCGTTCAGCTAAGGATACTTGTTTGAGGGGTGCTTGCAGTCTACTGGAGTGTGTTCCAGGATGTGTTCCGAAACACAGGGGGATTGATTCACCCTAAAGGAAATGTGAAAAGCTTCCAACTGCGCATTTACCCCTAGTTTTGTCATATATGGACAGTCAGGCCTTCAGACCTCAGCCAAAACATTCTCATGGAAGGATGTCCTCCAAAAAAACAATCGTGTAATGTATTTATTACCATAAATATATTTATGGTAATATAGAAGCAGATCTGTCTGTTCATTTTTTAAGTTACTGTCTACTCTGTCTGTAGAGCAAATTAAAACACCGGATTTCAGAATAAGAAAATGGTTAATTAATTCCTGACAGATTCTTCCATCCAAGATATGTGCCATAAATCCTCTGAATTTAGGTAGCTGTTACTACAGTTGAGTAAGGACATTGTTTCATTCTCTAGTTCACAATTTAGATCTGTACAGTTCTGGAGTGTGGCAGTGAAATGGAGGAGCTCTGTGGACAGGTGGAAATGTCTAGGCTATCTTTTGTAATTGCAGTAAAAGACCTAGTTCTGTAGGCACGGGATAGAGGAAACAGTCTAGAATAAGAGATGTCTGCAAGTGGAAATTTTTGTCATCACATTAATTTCAACCAAATAGAGGCATCGGTTTGACTTCACTTGTTTATCTGAACCAGTAGATGTACTTTTCCTTGAAGTAACTTTTATGTGTATTTTTAGCAAATGCTTCTAACAAGGTTAATAATGTGACAGGTGACAGGATGAGGTGAACAGAAGTAGTTACTATGCATTTTCTCTTCATGACAGTGAGTGGAAAGCAAAGTACAAGGTGAGAGTAAGTTGCTATACAACATTACTGCAACAGTAAAACATTTGTGCTGCTAGTTAAAATACTGAGGTTTATATTAATAATTAAGTTGTAGTAAAGATGTTTATTATCAAAGTGCAAGGCACATATTTTATGATGTTATTCTACTCCTAAAATTCTGGTTTGTATTACATGAGTATAGTAGACATTTTTGCTGTTCTCTCATTAACTTTGATGCAGTAAAATGAAACACTCTCCCTTTTTACTGAAAAATAATCCCATACTAATTGATTTAAAATTACTGTTTGTTGTCAGATACTTAGTTTTGTTCATTAGAAAAAAGTTTGGGTTTTTTTAATAAACTATTTTTATGGATAGTCTGATTGCCTAATAGTTTTAAGGGACCTATTTAATACCAAAGGTAAAGCCACCCAGAAACTGACTTGGAACACAGTGGTCAAGAGTTGCACCTGGAATCAGTCAGGCAGAACTTAACTAGTGGTAGCTGCCTGTGTCACCAAGCTAAAAGGTTAGGCACATAGCAGTTTCCAGGACAAAATAGGAAAGGAAAAAAAAAGGCAGGAGTAGCCTGAAGGTTGAGTTAACAGAGTAGCTCTTTGAGTCATAGCTCATGTTCCCAGTGAGAAGCACAAAGGCTTGCATTACTGATGTGTCTGCTATACCTGGTCTGTGAACTAACAAAAAACTTCAGTGCGCTGTCAATCCTGTAAACCTTCCAAAGCACAAAATATACACCAAGCTACTTCGGGGTTTTCTAGTTGTAGTTCAGTGATATTTTGGAGGGTGGAAAGGACAGACTGGGAGGATAATGAGAAGATGTTAAGTATGTTATACAGATTTTTATAGATATTTTTTTAGCAAATGGCATTGCTGTCCTTGACATCAGACTATTGATTAGCAAGAAGTTGATTATTTTACTTGTGCAGTGTGAAATAGAAAGAATAAAGAAATACAAATGTCTTTATTTCCTTTTCCAGGATAGTGATTAACTAAACTGGAAATTAATAGGACAGTTTAATTGTTTAGCTGACTACAATATTTCATTCTAAAAACTTACTGATTTTTTTTCCTCAAATACAAGCTTCTTAGAATAAATATGAAGCAATGCATCATTTTTTCCCTTATTGCAGACTTAACTATTGAAAGGAAAATATTTTGCATTTTTTAAAATTAATGCAAAGCCTGAATTGTTGGATGTTCCAGGCTACTGAAGAGATGATAAAGAGTTACTCTCAATGGAGTTTTTTTAGGGATGGGGGCCTAAGTGTCCTTATATAAGCTGTGATCCAAGTTACGATAAGAAAGGAGCCTACGGTGAGCAGTAATAATGTTCTAATGCTTCCTTGCATTTGATTAGTAGTTACCATTTTAAAGAAAGCAGCCCTCACAGTACTTAGGAGCTCATAGAACATATTGTGATGTTATGTTGCTAATTTGTTTTAAAATATAAAATGTTTTAAGCTTTTTGTCAAAAGTGATAACATCGTATTACAACTAAACCTTTTTGTGGTTGTAAAATTTAGCATATAAATCATTCAAATTGAAGTGAAAAAAACACAGGTCATTGTTAATGACAGTCTATCCTACTATTAAGAATATATGTATTTTTGTAAAGGAAAAGCACTTGTAGATATTTAATCAGTCCAATATCTATCTATGTTAATGTTTTGAAAAAGAAAAAAGAAAACAAAATGCTGCTTAGAGAATCACATATTTTTATTTTTTCTGTGCTCAAATACATTTTCTGTTGATTTATGGAATGTTTATTCTGTGTGAAGCTGTATAGTTAGTACAGCTGGGCTAAATGCATTTCTTAATCAATTGTATCTGACTATGATATTTGCTGTCCAATCAGAAAGCTAATTGAAAAGCATAGACTGGTGGTGCTGTTTTTCGTCTTTGATATTAGCTTCATCCTGCCTTATAACATTTCTACTTCATAGTAATTATAAAGAATACTAATATTTTTGGTGATGTTCGCATTTTAATGGATGTTTCAGGGTATATTTGGTTATTCAGTTGAATCTTACTGTGCTTGTAAACACTTTCAGAAAATTGTGGCAAAATTTCACGTCAGTTCCCTGGATGGAAAACCTACACCAGATTGGTCAAATTTAATACTTACTTTCCTCCAAAGGAAATTACTGCTGAGTACATGCATGGAACATGATTGCATCTGTAAGGTTTCTGAGCATTTGTACAAATAGTATTTTTAAAAATCAGATTAGCTCATTTCTTGTAATATTTTGCAGTTGTTTGCAACTGTATTTTGATTCAATGTAGTGCATTAACAGTTTCAGGAAAAAAAATAACAAATGGACATTAAAGCAAAGAATCTTATTGAAGTACAGTAAAGAGTGGCCACCACATTTGTTTGTAGTTATTATTATATGATCCAAAATGTGTTTACTTATTTTAGTAGGATTCTGCAGGGGTCTACTCCATGGGCCTGACACTAGAGTTAAGCTCTTCAGCCTGACCTCAGTGGAGTTACTTTCTTTAGTTATCTTTGTAGCTGAGACTTGAAATGACCCAGAGTTCCCACTTCCTCACTGAATTTCCTTTTGTGGGTGGCTAATATTGTTAAAATTAATCTTATTATATTAACCTTCCCTTAAGTAAATAAGTTTTGCATTGAATGTGTACTCTAGCAGTAGAATTCAGCTTGCATAATTGTCAAATTTGGGGGAGAATTTCACTAAAACTATCAACACCTGTAATGGCACTATCTCATTAATACGCACACTTCACAAAGATTTGCAAGTGATCAGATTTTGATGTGGTTTATTATTTGAATACTGTCAATTTTTTTTTAAATTCAGTTAAGAACTAATTTCTGTATTTGTTGTTGGGAGTCAACACCTCAGGGTCCACAAAGTAGCCATTTAAAAACTTAAATCCTTACAAGCTGAGTACAATAACAGTATTGCAGCCTTATATCTTTTAAAGAACCAAATATGTTGTAGATTGAATTATTTTTCAAAAGCACTGTAAATTTCACCCAGTTCTACCAAAGGAATGATGTTGTTTTGTTTTTTTTAATCTGTGCTACAGTCCTTAGAAGCTGAGTGTGGCCCTGGGAAAAAATGAGACACCTATTACTGAGTTAACATCAGTGAGCAGTTTTGCAATTAGGGAAGGGAAGTGCTGGTAGTCAGGGGTGTCCTGCCTCTTGATGTGAAGTGTGGCTGTTCAAAGCTGCATCAACATTTGCAAACAAGATTTATTTTAGAACAATAGCTCATACAAAATGTGTAAATGGACCTTTTGTTTTGTACATAACTATACTAATACATAATGATGTTTCTAAATATGTAACTACCTGTATTGCTCAGTACTGGTGACATTAAATCGATCCATGCTAATGTCAAGAATGTTCACAGCACCTTTGTAACAGTGGAAAACAAGTGACAATTTGGTCTGACCCATATGCTGCAAGATGCCTCTAGCCCAGCTGGATTAATCTTATGAAAAATCTAGATGAGCAAGAAGTATAACTAATCTGCTTACTAGCACTGAATTGCTCCTTTCTCAAAGCAATAAATATATTCATGTTGTAACATCTGTTGTGCAGCCTACAATACGAGTTGTTTTGTTGCATTGTTTCTATATAATTTATTTTGTGCAATAAAAAAATCTCTGGTTTTATCTGACTTCTCTCTAGTTTGTAATAATACTCGAATTAAAACATTTACCAGCTTTATATCTTAATCATGCAGCTGACAGAAATGCAGACTAGAAAATGGAATGCAGTAATATTTTGCCTTACAGAAAAACAAGAAGATACTTACATGGCCTAATTTTGTTCTCATTAATGCTGTAGAGAGTGTTTCATGATTTTTGTGTGTGCAAAGCCTGCCTAACACTGAAGTTTACTGGATTTGGCACCCTGTTTGTAAAATACAACCAGGTGGGTTACACAGGGAGACTCTATTTGATGCTTTTATTTTTAAAGTATATTTCAGTGCTTAAACAATCCCTTAGAGTTTCTGCCACAGTTGGTTTTTTTTGGGGGGTTTACTTAATTTCACTGGGTTTTATCATGTCAGATTTATTTTTTCCTTTCTGCTCTCTCTTTTTGTTGTTTTACTGAGTTAATATGGTTTCACTGGTATTTATTGTTCTGTGCACTTATCCTTGTTTACCCTTTTTCATGTTGGGGTTTTTAACTCTAAGGTAACGTAATGTGGATGCAAATTGGAAGCTAGAGGATATTCTTATAAATGAGCCCTTGGTGTGAACCAGCAGTCCTCATACTCTATACTGAGTTACTGCAAAGAAAAACAGTGGAGGGAGAGCTGTTTTTCAAGAAAACTCATACGTTTTACCAGAGATGCTGCTGTGAAACCTGCAGAACCGCCACAGGAGATCTGAGGTGTGGTTCACGTTTGAAAATGATAGAAAGGATTGCAGATTAAATTAAAATTATTAGAGACAAATAGTGTTTCCTCTTGTAAGATCCTTGTCCATATTAGCAGAAGAAGTAAACAATTGCTTGTGAACACAAAATGTGTAGGTGTATGAAATATATTGCGATATGTACCTAGGAATAAATGAAACTCATTGTCCATGGGATTTGTTAGTAATGTTGCCATTTGCTGATACACAGGCAGTTGTGGCATCATTGGCTGCTGTGTGACCCCGGCAGCAGAAGCAGTGCAGCCTCACTGGCTTTCTTTGACCCTTTCATATGCTGAATATTTAAACTCCAGATTTGTCAATGGTCATAGACTAATACTCTCCTTTTTTCTAAAAGTGTTCTTGAGACTCAGTGGAAAAAAAAACCCAAACTTTGCATAATGCTTCTATATAATGCTACTACATTATTTATGAAACAGAAATTTAATTGTATTTAAGTGCAAAATTCTGCCCCTAAATAGCAAGCAATGTTTTCTCAGGCAAGATTTCAATTAAAAATATTGGTGTTTAAATTGTTTTTAATAACTACTTTGTTTCAGGTAGCTAAAAAGAGAATCCTTGTGGGGGAAAAAAACATGCATAGGACTAGTAACAAATGCCTGATCAGTCATCAACCTGGATTATGTTCTAATGAAGGAGGAAAGTAGGTGGTATACAAATAGCTATTTACATTAGGGGAACAACATATGAATTTCCCTATTAGAACTGTGATTCAAATTGTTTTCTATCCTGATTATTTTTTTCTCTTTTATTCTAGAGGAGAGCATGCTATGAAACATCATTATAGGCAAGAGTAGTGTTTGTCAAAAGAAAAGTGCTTTAGTAATCTAGTTTTCATTAAAGAAACAGAAATTTGCTGGCAGTATGTAATATGAGCACCTCGTTCCAGTGGCAGACTTCCAACATCCTCATTTGGAAAGAAGACTGCTGCATTCATAATTCATAAAAGCATTGGCATCCATCCCATTAAACTAATACAGGAAGAGAAAACACTCTTATATTCAGAAACACTCTGTCCATCTTTTCTAAACTATTTATAGGTGAAGCTCTGTCCTTTCATGCAGTACACAAATACAGTAAGTGCATTTATAGATATGGTAAATAATTACAATAATGAACCCGTTCTTAAGAAAAGCTTTACTCAATACCAGTTTTGGAGACACTATAAATTCCTTGGATTTAATGTCATCCTTCGGTGACTGAAGATGAACAAGATGTATGTGTCAGTGCCCCTGCAGACTTCCAGTTCTGCTGCCAGTAGGTTCAACAGACTTCGTTGTCCTGGTACATCTGTAGAACTGGCAGAGCTTGTATTAATTAGCCTGTATTCTTCCTTTAGTTTTTCTGCTCATATATTTCTCAAAGTGGTATAATTTTATCTCCACTACTTTCTATAATGTGCTTTATTCCCATGCTCCTCCCTGTAAACTACTAAAAGTGATGCGGACATAAGGAGAACTGTGTGCTCCTCTTGGCCTTGTGTTGCATCCAGCCTCAAGGTTTCTGAAGATCCTAAAAGGTGGTCTCAGGAAGTTCACTGCAGCTCCTGTGCTTCACCGGTTTATGATGTTGAATTTGTAAACTACCTCATTACTTCTGAATAACTCTCAGCAGAAAAATGGCTTTGAACAGCAGATGTAATGATCTCTTCTGAGACAGACAATGCATGACTCATGTTAAGAGATAAATTATTTACTTCTGATATAAGGGTCTACTGGCCTAATTCCACAGGACTTTCAAAATTGAACACAGTAACTTGAATCTGGTTCATGTGAACAATTTGACTGTCACCAGCCTTGACATAAAAGAATTTTATCATTGCAAAAAATGGCATTTGTTCTAGTGCACATCTGAGGAGTGCTATCATAGCTGAAAATAATGGATTTCCCACTATTTATTGTAAAACCTACTATATTGACTATATTGTGTATAGACTATGTCTTAGGTTTTCTAATGCATATATTAAATAGTTGCATAGGTTTTCTATGGTACAGCATCCAGCATTGGCTATCTGGACAGCATTCATTTTCTCTGAGTTCTGGAATGTGTTTGAATCCATTTATAAGGAAAGAAAAAGGGACTCGCAATGGTTACCCCTTAGAAGCAAACAGGATTCCAGACTAGCACCTGTACTTCTCTATCTATTCTTTCTTCATCTCCAGTGTTAGTTGCATTATGATGTTAAGCAGCAGTTTCACTGACTTCTAGACCCTTTATGCAAATGTTCCGGTCAGGTTGTTCTGTAGTAATGAAAATCCCTGGAACAAGACGAGAAAAGGCATGGATCTGCACAGGTAAATAGCTGTGTAACTTGTAGCAGTCAACCTGTCCCTCTTTTCATGTTCTGATAGCCAGAATCTTTCTTCTTAGAGCAAAAAGGTCCTTCCAGAGTACCTTATAACTAAATAAGCACTGTTAATCTGTTCAAGGTAAGCAATATGTGACTTGGTCTTCATTATTTGAATAATTGCTGGTTTAAAGAGTTCTCTGGCTAATACTTTGAGGGAATGAATGCTCAGAGATGTGAATGTGTGCCTCTTCAGAGAATTACCCATTTAATGTGAGATTTTTTTACTTATTCGCAGACATTTAAAATCAAAAATGTTTGGTCATTGTGACAGAAAACATAGTGGAAATTTGTGTTAAAATAGTAATAAATAAATGATGCTATAGCTTATTTAGAGAAGTTACACTATAAAGGATAAAATCTACATTGTCTTTGTTTACCACCAAAGGCTGCTATGATTTAATTTTTGATACTTGCTATGAAAATCACAAGGAATTATGTTGCAGCATGATAACAGCAAGAAACCAAAGACATTATACAGCTGCTTGCTCTTATAAAAAGGTACATACTTAAAGAGCACTCACATGTGTAACGTGCACCACATGTATATACGCATTTAGTAATGCACTTCTGGAAATATGAATTGGCCTGCCAGTAGCATGTTCCCTATGTGTTCAACAGATTATATCTAAAACAAGAAAATCACCTGGAAGATAGATTCTTACCATGTCAGATGAATCCACAGTGCTTTGCTGGTTATGTATTTAAAACATAGACATGCAGGAGTGACTTTGCCATGGCAACGTGGCCATAGGTGAAAGTAGAATAGAGCAACTTAGCACAAGAAAATAATTCAGCTGCAACTGCAAGATAAGTTTTCAAGGTAACAGTAATGTGAAATCAGAATTCTAAATCTATTCAGGTCTGTCCCCTGAATGGAGAAAAGTACCCAGAAAAACCCTTTCAGTGACTGCAATCGCTCTTATTTCTGCCTGCAGCTCCTGGCCAAGAGCTATGGCAGACAAATTCTTAGAAGTGAAAAAATTGTTTCATCAGGACACACAGAGTAAAATGCTCCACTGCTATGAGACTTAATACAGGCTCATTTCCCAACTTGGGGAAACTACAGTAATCACTGCTTAAAGAAGCTGAAGAGAAGCTAAATTATTTTAAGTTCCTCATAATCACTGCTGAATTTTGAGCAGGGGGTGGATGTGGTGGTAAAGACTACGTCATATTTCTAAGGGAGAGAGCTGTATACGAATTTTCTTCATTCTGATGTCATATTCTGCTAGTCACAGGAGGAGACTGGCTAAAATCAAAGTTGAATTAGCCTGTGAGAAATTCAGTCTTCAGATCTCATAGTTCTCAGCTCTCTCAATTGCAAGGCAGCAGGTCAGGCCAAGAATTTCCAAACATGTAACGTCACTGATAGCACCATGTGAAGGAATGTTTGCCCATGGGTTATATATCAAAAACTGTATTTCAGTGTATATTACCTCTCACCAATAAATACATTTTTAATATCACCCATCTTAGTAATTGCTGCTAAGCCATGCCTGAAGTTAAATGATAGACATGACTGTGTTTCCTAAACATACATTTTGTCATTAGGAAGCTTAGATTTAGTTTCAGCTACTGTTTGCAGTCCAACATTAGGCATTACTAAACAAATTGACCTTGTAGATTCACAGGTTTCTTGTTGCTGAATACTTTGGGAGCATAGGTCATGGGAAGGAAAGCCACCAGCTGTGAAGCAGCTATATTATCTGGTCTGCTTTTATTTGCCAACAAGCAAGCCCTGAAATAAGAATACTTATTTGGGAATGGTTGTGGTAGAAAATAACATGTCAAGGAGTGCACAGCTGTAAAGATGAAATATTTTTGTGAGAAAGTTAGCAGTAGATAGTACTTCATGCTATTAATAGCTTCTAAGGAAAGGTACCATGTCCCAAGAGCAAA
This sequence comes from Melopsittacus undulatus, assembly GCF_012275295.1. Classification (NCBI taxonomy): domain Eukaryota; kingdom Metazoa; phylum Chordata; class Aves; order Psittaciformes; family Psittaculidae; genus Melopsittacus; species Melopsittacus undulatus. The sequence goes on from NC_047530.1 coordinate 94,272,001, forward strand.
AGCATAGTTGCAGTCTGCTGTAAAGAGAACTTACCTAAACGTGGTCCCCACAGAGGCTAACGATTGTTTCCATTTACTCTGTAAGTCAAATGTGTTTTTTCCACTTCAGTACGGGATCAATTATACACATCTCTAAAAGCCTACAAGTACAAGCACCTCTAATGCAACAGACCACAAGGCACATATGCATTTCTAATTTGAGCAACTGAAAGTGAACTGAATCTGCATCTCTTCATGCATCAGTAATATTTAGAAGAGAAAATATCCAGCTTTGGTCAGTGATGACCCATGAAGGTTGCATTAAGAATGGTCAAAGTGACATAGATCCCCTCCAAGCAGCGTTTTAGATGCTCCAGTCATGCTTCTACCAAATTCACAAAGGGAGGTGGAAAGATTTTCCCTGACTTCCACAAATTATCAGCAGTGCCCACATGCTGAGGTGGTTCTGAGTGAGAATGGGGAGCAGCAACACAGCTCACTGCTATCAACAGAACAGTGTGGATGTATGCAAGGTGCAGGTTCCAGACTGAGACACAGGGCAGAAGAATAAATCCCAAGGAATGGGAGGCAAAGTTCCTCCGTGGCTGTCCATACTTGTTTAGCTTTCACCCACACCCAGTGCTTTCCTCAAGGGTGGAATGCGTATGGAGAGTTTGTGCTTTGCATTCAAAGAAAAATTACTTTTTTGCCAGTTTCCCAAAAGCCCTAAATTTAATGGTAAAACTCAGTACTGGAAGGCCAGAAGGCAAAGCTCCTCCCTTAGCACCAAGTCCTTCAGCAGCATGGAGAAACTGCAAATGTGACAGCAGCAAAAGAAAGAGGGTTCTGTGACTGGAAAATGTCTAATTAAATAGAAAAAAACTACAGAAGATTTAAAAAGCAACTGCTTGAATTTTACATGACAGTGGAAGCCAAGAAAAGCAGAATAAGGCAAAATAAAAAGGAGCTTGTTAGTGGTTTTATAGATGTTCACCATGTGCTTTAATATCTGTCCTTCTTCCTGTACAAAGACAATAGTTGAGCCTGAAGCTGTTAGCATAGTATTTACTGCTGTTAATGATCTGTCCATGGCAGCCACTCCCTCATCTCAGATGTGTCCAAGTCAGGATTTTTAACTGTAAATAATACCTTTGTAGTGGTTAGGCAAAAACTGAGCTTAAATGCAGGAGACAGCTGCTGTAGATCAGCTGTTATAGCTGGGAGGAGGTGTAAAGAGTTATCTTAAGGTTTGGAAGCTCCATCTGTGTGCAGTCTGTCATCAGCCCTGACCAGTCACACAGAGTGACTGCTGACCCAGCCATCGTGACACACCAAGCACCACTGCAGCTCCAGCTCTCTGATGTGCTGAAGATTTCTAAAGGTATCCTTAATCTTCAGGTTCTATTATTTTCAACAGGTGATGCAGCTGGAGCAGGACTCTTCTGATAGCATTCATGCTGTGTAGAAAAACTAAGGTAAATTGACCTGACACTCTGAAATAAGCAGAGCAAAGAGTTACTCATTTCAGGAGCTGTTGGTAGGAATGTGCTGGACCTCCACATTTTATACTCAGTACATATGACACATCACAGATATTTATTTAAATCACGGAAGGATTTTCCTCATGATTGCTTGTTACCGATTCAGTTCAAGCAGTCAATAATCTTGTGAAGCCATGAGCTTTTGCCATTGATTTATCAGCAACTGTGACTGTTCTATTTGCCCTCAGCACCAGAAGTCCTGCCTGAGAAGCCAGCTGCATTGTGTTACCAGTTTCCATCCTTTCAGGTTGGATCAAATGAGATACTGACTTAGCAGATCTTACAAAAGATTTTGCTGTGATTGTCATTAAAAGGTCTTCACCCTTTTAATAGCAACAGCTCTGCTTGAAATTGCAGTGGTTTATTTCTTTGCAACTGGTTCTCCTGGTGCTGGTTATGTCAGGAGGATGGAAAAAACAGCACTCACAGGTACATGCAAATGCTAAGGGCTGAATGCAAAGCTGTCCTAGTATTCAATTGCTCCTTCCTTATTAGCACAGCACCAAAGCATTCACAGTATTTTTACTTTGGTTTTAGCTTCATATCAGACACTTACAATCAATGGTCCCAGGTCTTTTACACCTCTCTTACATCATGCTCTACATATACTGCAAGGATGAAAGCTCTAAAGCACTGCACTTCTGAGTCATTCCATAATATTTATTTCACTCAATAAATCACAAACCCCCCTTTTCCATAACTGAGTGATTTTTCTTCCCTTTTATTCCCCCCCTGCCCCCATGCCCCCTGCCTCTCTGGAGGCCTGCTTCAGTTGTTAACATCTTGGTATTATGCCTGAGAACAACTCTATTTTTTTAATTAAACTCTAAATTTAAACCTTCATTTTCCTGTCTTGTTCCAGACTTTATCTAAGGCTAGCTAATGCACTCACTAAAGCCTGCTTAAGTGTGTTAGAGCCCCTTCTACCCCAGTGTGATGAACATCCCCAAGGATGTTCAAACTGGAGATAACTTCTGTGCTAACTTAGCCAGTATGTTGAGATCAGGGAAATTGTAATGTGGCAAGAATCTGGACCAGGTAAGAACCTTCTGGAGGACAACCTAATTCTAAGCTTTCTTAGTTTAAGTCTGAACTTGCTCCTGAGCACCATATTCATGTAAAGCAGATTAATTAGATCCCAAGATTATGTTTTTAGTGTATGTGATACTGAACCTTGGTTTTCTTATTGCAAACAAAAGAGATGTACAAGACTGTTGTTGTGTATTTTCCTCCTGTGGTTAATGCTATTGTGTGTTACTTGACACAGGCTGAAGGTTTGCAAAAACAGACCCTACTCAAGAAGTTTTGAGGGTCTCCCTAGTGACATCCACACCTAAGCTGAAGTAATGTGGCTCCAAGATTTCCTCAGGATCTCCAGGTAAGGCTTTCCTCTCTTTCCAGTATGAACCTCCTCCTGGGATGAAACAGGGCAAAGAGACTAGCTCTTCTGTCCCACTGCACTGATTTCAGAACTGTGGTAATTTGTGTTGTGCATGGACACCTAGTTAGGGTTAATATCACCTTTGAATTTGTTTCAACATGAAAACACTATCTATGGTAGAAGTGGGTTGACTCAAAGCATAGTGACAATGGACCACAGCTCATTACTGGTGTTAATCTTTGTTCACTAATTAAAGCAGCAGAACATGGTCTTGCTCTCTGCACTGCTTCCAATTATAGAGAAAGTATTAATTTCAACCTTAGCTGCAGGAGGACATTGGCAAGAGATGCTTGGATCTGAGGAGGTTTCCGGCTTTGTTCTAGCCTGTTTCTGAACATCTGCTGGGGTAGGTGGCTGCTTCAGGGGGGAGTGAAAATTAACTTTATTGATTGAGTAATTTCCTTTATAAAGGATCTGAAGGGGATGGCTGCCTGCAGAAATAATATTTGTTAAATGGCCATATTTGGAAAATGAGTCACTGAGAAAATAGCATGCAAATCCCCCAGCTTATCTCCAGCAGGGAAAGAGCAGAGATGTGCTGCAAAGGGGGAGACATGCTGACTTGGAGACGACAGGCTAAAATGGCCCTAACAGGAATCTTAATTTTGAACTGAAAAATCAATCAGGAAAACGTTGGAAGTGGCCATTTCAAATGCTAAAACTTTTCCTAATGAAAAAATTTGCACTGAAATGTTTGTGCACCTGCAAATTATACTCAGGAGTGTCCACTAATGGCTGGTAGGTGAAGTTTTGCAACTCTGCCCTTTACCTACCTTCACCTACTTTTCCTGGAAAAAAGACTCAAAGGAGAACACAGTCTTGCATTTAAGGTATGAATAATGAGAGAAAGGAAAATAAACGTCTTTATCTTGTAGGAACTACATCAGCAAAGTATGCAAGGCTGACAAAGTCTCAGAGAATTAAACTATCTCTCAGACAAATGCTTGGGTTTCAGACCGCTAGGCAGCAGCCCATTTAATTAGCTACGCTTAGCATCTCTTTAGCAGCTTTGCCACCGCTGACCTTTCTCATTTGCTGTGGGTCTTTGTGGAGGACATTTTCAATAGTCTTTTGTCCTGGCAGCTGGCTCTTTAAACCCAGGAGCAGACTGAAATAGTTTCTACCTTCTACTGCTAGTTCGTGGATGTCTTGGGTCTCATTTTCTCTCGTGTTCCTGAAGAGATGCCATGGCCTCACTTGGCTTTAGGATGATGTGAGGTTGGAGTGACTGCTGGGGAAGTGATAATGATTGCTGTTCGGAAACTCTGGGAGAGGGGAAGGGTGGGAGAGGAGACCGGCAGCAATTGGATGCAAAGCTACATCCCTGCTTTTGTCCTTGGCCCTGGAACTGGGGTGGGAAATGGTAGATGAAACAATATGAAATCTGATATTTACTAAGTAAGCTTTTAAATCTCATGCATTAGTCTGGGAGGCTGCCCGAGGAACAGAATAGCTTTCTGCTGATGCAACTGAAATGTTCCCGGCCAGAGCTAAAACCAAAACATCTCAGCACCAGAAAGGAGTTCACAGTAAGATGTCATAGGGGTGAGCAGCCACTCTGGGTGTGCTGTGGGAGCCCCCATGCTCAGGAATGCCATGTTCTGGGGAGCTCCTGCGACTACACTAGCAGCTGGGAAATGCTTTGAGGCCTTAGGCGGGAAGTTATAAAAGGTTTACAACAGTGTTACTCACTTTCACTGCAACTCCCTTCCCACCCTGCTGTGTGGTGTAGACATCTCTAACTTTGGTAGTAGTCCTCTTTTGAAAATGCATGCAGCAAGCAAAGCAATCCCTCCTGCTTTGCTGAGCAGCTACACAGAACTGGGAAGGACCAGGTGATGTGGCTGTGCCCAGGCATCAGCATGTGCACATCTCTTCCTTCTTGGTAGGCACTGATTTCCCTCACATCCATGCTCCTTTTCATGAAACTGTTCTACAATTGGGAAATGATGGAATGCAGTCCAGGGAGAGAGGAAACAGCCTCAAGTTGCACCAGGGAAAGTTTAGATTAGCTATTGGGAAAAATTTCTTCACCAAAAGGGTTGTCAAGCATTGGAACAGGCTGCCCAGGGAAGTGGTGGAGTCATCTTTGCTGGAGGTGGTTAAAAGACATGTAGATATGGCATGTAGAGACATGGTTAGTGGTGGACTTGGCAGTGTTAGGTTTGCAGTTGGACTTGATCTTAAATATCTTCCAACCTAAACAATTATATAATTCCTAAGGTTATGACAGGAAACCAGTTGATCAGAGCAGTATTGAAGTATAGTGCTGCAAAAATGATCAGCAAAGGGAGGATTGAAAGGTGTGAAATACACACGAAGCCAGCTGCAACACAGCAAACTACAGTGGGGTGTGTTGGGCATGACCCCTTCACTGGGGACAAAGGTTGTCACAAACCCAAATCATTTAAACAAATACAACTGCCCACATGTCAGAGGACATTAGTACTGGCCAGTGAGGGTTTTGGCAACTCTTTAAAAGATGATCCTTCTAAGAATAATATTAAAACCCTCTATTTACAGTAGGGGTTGTGGTGTGGCCCTGGACTGTAGAACATTGTTATCCTTTTTCTGTTTGCTTTAATAAAGATGGATGTATCACCCTCATGTCCCAGTGAAACACAAATTAGGTTATTTCCTTCTAGCTGAAGCTTCCTCTATGTCTTAATTGGATGTACTTTAATTTGCCTTGTGAGGCTGGGGAAGAGGAACATGCTGTGCAGAAAATCCTGCCCAGTCCTGGTCATGTAGGAAGTGTAATGAGCAGGCTGCCGAGGTTGATCCATCAGCTCCTTTGGTCTGCCCCAGAGCCTTCATTTCAGGGCCCATCAGCTTGCAGAAGAAGAGAAAATAATTAAGCATTGCATAAAATGTTTGCACAGTACTTGCAGATGGATGAAGATCTGCACTACTGTATCTAATGTAACACAACCATTTAAATGGCCACCATGTTTATAAATTCCTAACATCTTCCACTGGCAGCATACTGAGAATTTGAAGTAGGTATTGCTAGTGCTCTTCTTCCACTAGCCATACTGCCTTGAGCTGTGCCCTTTCTGTTAGATGCTAGCTAGATAGTAGCTAGCTCCTGTCGTGGGGCTGTTAAAGGGAAGTGAGAAAAGTATCGCTCCTGATCTCTGTTCCAAAATGGCAAACATTAATCTGCTTTGGCATTGGATTTGCTGTAGAGGGATCAAGTCAGTTACACTTGTATGAAGAACAACATCCAATAACCCTGCCTTTGCTGCATTTCCTGTAGTAGATTTACTCCAGCTCTGTATAGACTTCAACAGAGGAACGAATGACTCTTGTTGAGTTGACCACAAGTGGTTCCATATATGCAAGAAACAAAATCCCACCTTTAAAATAAAAATAAATAAAATAATTAAAAACCCCAAACCAACCAACCAACCAAACAAAAACCAAAAGCAGCACGCTTTATTGTCTTTCATCCTGCATTCTCATGTATTAGGGCTTACTTCCAATAGCAAGACCAGCACGATTTTTTAATCAAGTGCAGTTATTGACAAATAGGTTAATTCAATGGTGAGCTGTTAAAATGGGGGGACTGAGGAGGAGGCTGAGCATATGATAAAAAAAGAGCTAAGGGGGTGGTGGGTTTATTTATCCTGGAACAGAAAGGATTGGGGGGTCTTAGGTGCATTATTCTGCTACCCAGAGGTGCTGGAGAGCTAAAGGGGGTAAATTCAGTAAACAGAAACTTTATTAAATACTAAAATTCTTTGTAGGTAGAGGAACAGGGGCTCTCACTGGGGTTATGCAGCACTAAGAATTAGCATATGCCTGTACTCTGATAATACCTGTTTACTGCTAGAAGAAAGCCAGCTTAAGCAATGTTCATCGCATACTCCCCCCTCATTAAATACCAGGGGGTTTCATTGTTCTTGCAGTTTCTGAACATGTATTGCAGCCTCAGAGCTGCTGTCCTGACAGTGGGTGAGAAAAAATAAAAAGCTTCATGTTAGAAGCCCAGTTTTCATGGGAACTGTAAATGTCTCAATGAATTTCAGTAGATCTTTAAGCAAGCAAAGTGAAAGACTGCTCCAATTCCTCTGTGTAACCAATTTCAACATTTATGACTCAGACTATGAAACACACAAGGCTGAATCATTCACTCTGTGCCAAGAAGGAAAATAAGGCTGTGTATCTCACCACAGTCTGAGTAATTATTGCAGGACAGTGGTGGTAGGTTGAACTTCTAAAAATCCTATTAGTGTAAATCAACTGAAAGTAGCAAAGCATAGCAGGCTTTTGGGCATACTGCGTTTCATAGTTTGTTTTGGGTTTTTTTTGATTGCACTTTTCTCAAAGCACAGGAAAAGCTGAAGTGAAGACATCTATTTGTGTTAATCAACATGATGTAACATGGTAACTTATTTCAGATTCTTTTGATGTGTGGCACACAAGGCTGTTGGTTTTAAAGGACTGGCAGGGTCACAGCCTCTCCAGCTCCTAGGCCTTTGCTATGGATGCCTGAAGTAGTCATCATTTGACACCTTCACAGTAGCCTACAAAACTCAGCACATGATCTAAGCCCACTCTGTGAATATCGGTTGACATTTTTGCAGAAAGATCATGCCCTCAGCAAGCTTTTTGGTAGTTTGATGAGATCTGAGTAACCCAGACCTGGTACCAATGCTGCATGAAAAGAAGTTATGGGGGAAGAGTGCTTTTCAGCCAAACAAGTAACTGAATCAGGTATGAGACCACTTCACCTGAACTGTAAGGTCAGTGTAGCACATGTATGTGTTGGCTCAATCCAGAAAGTGCCAGTTTTATCATAGTGATTGTTAGACAAAATCACTGATTTATTGGTTTTTTTCTCTAACATTTGAGTCTAGCAGTCAAAAAGCCTGAGGAAAGGGTTGTGCCAAATCTATATGCTCAACAAAATGTTGCCGGGATAATTACCTGAGTGAAATGTCCTACTTCAAGCTTCAGGGAGAAGCCTTCCTGCTGGAACTTGGTCCTGGCTCTGCCCTGGGGACTCTTCCAAGGTGCATTCCTTCAAGGAGCTGGGTATGGCTTGCTGGGTGTGTCAGATGTGCACCTTTCCCATAGCAGTGGGTGGTTACACCCTTTGCATAGAAAGCAGGAGATTTACATTCAGTTCCCTTCTCAACCTGAGAGAATTCAAATCCACACATCCTATTTTCAAGCCAAGTGCTTATCCTGGAAGAACACCCTTCCCCTCTCCTCATGAATGTGTGCCACCAAGCCAAAATTAATTAAAAGCATGAACACAAAGAAACAAAAAAGCTGCAGGACTGTAAGCTAATGCTTAGGGCACTCGTGAAGAAGGGGGAGTTGTGAGCTGTGGTTCCTGCCCCTAAGATGAATTGTGTTTGGCAATTAAACAGTAATATATGCAAGCATTTCTGGCAGCAGAGACAGTAACCAGAATTTTCTGCTTGCACTGGAGTGCCCTGAGTATGGCAAGTGCTTCCCTGAACAGTGTCAAGGCTTCAGGCAGTGGGATGAGTATTGCTTCATGGAGGATTAAACTTTCACCTAGTGACAGACATGCTGCTCAGAATCACAGTTTTTGTGACCCCAGACAGAGGCAGCTAAGAATCAGACTTGTAATGAATTAAGAGGACCCTACCTCATCCTCTGTTCTACAAGACAGGCACCATCATGGTATCTGTCTGCCTCTCTGGTAGACAAGCACCACCATTGTATCTGTCTGGGTGTAGAGCAGGTTGAAGCAGAGCTAGATGCTGAGCTCCTCTGCTCTGTCTGAGCTGAGACAGTTCTGGATGTACAAAGTGGTGCAGATCAGGGCACCTAGGCATTGTGAAGTGGAAGAAGTAAGTATCTGTCAAACTGAGTTCTTTCCAGTGCTAGGAGGCAACCAAGCAAAGACAGCCTGCGATCAGGTGCTTGAGTTTTGCATAAGTCATTCTTGATGTTGCCTTGTATCCTTTTTTCTCTTTTCCATTCCTCACACACATGGATCCCACAGGTCTGTTGGTCTGAATTCCCCTTTGCAAGGACCCCAACGTTTCTCTGAAAGGATGAGCATTTCAAGGGGTTAGGTATTATTAGTGCAACTAAGCATAAGAAAAGCTCTTCAGTATAAGGAAAAGCTAGTTTTATACCTGCTTCCAATTTCCCCATTAATCTAAAGGTTTTCTGTTCAAGAAGCTTCTGATGACAGTGCTGTTCATTTTAGTACTTAGTGATACTAGCTGCTTTTGAGGATGTGTAAGTTTGGCTGTAATGACTTTTTAGTCTGGACATGCTCAGCCAGGACATGTTACCGGAAGCGGGATCAGCATTGGCTCACCTCTGCTGCATTGGCAGGCATTCCCCATCACCAATGCCTGTTTTCTTTGCTGCTGGAGCCAGAGAGAGGAGGCTGAAATGAAACTTAGGATTGGCAAGGAAAGAGCGAGGTGTAAAAATGTGAATCTCAGCATTCTAATCACCACTATGGTTATAATTAGTGATACAGTGAAGATAAAATATGCAGCATGCCTGAGGGACCTATATATTCAACTGCTCCTAGATTGCTATCTGACAAGTTAATTAACCACAACAATGTTGAAATACATACTCAGAATGATTGCTTGGGACTGGACTCACTGTTCTCTCATCATAGTGCCATGGTGAGAGCAGAGAGAAACTTCAGGGAGTGAAGAAAGCAGTGAAATGAGGGAACTATTTCTCAACCAGAATGCAGGAGCTCTGTCTAGTAAACCTGCATTACAACTGATGTTAAAGATGAGTGAGCTCCCTCCCAACCACAGTCTGGACTCAGAGCATGCTTAGAGGACTCAAGCCACATGGAGGAAGAGGAAAGAAGTTTTCCTCTATGGCAAGCCAGCTTCAAAATAAACCTTTAAAAAAGACCTTTCCTGGTTTTAAGGAGGTTTCTTTTCTTGTACCTCTGTTTTCTAATGTATTCCTTTCATTTTTTTTCCCAAGAGTGGGCACTTCTGAGTCACCAGGCTTTCTGTGGATGTAAGCAGTGGAATGATGATGGAGCATTTCTTTAGGGTAAGCAGAACAAGGCTCCAAATTTGGCTCAGCAAGCAAATATCTTGCTCAGCTGTAGGTGCTCGGGTACGCAGTGCTGAGTAACTATGCTTGGATATGTCACTATTGTTTCATGTGTGCTGAGAGATTCTGGTGCAGAGGAGTGATATCCTTTATCCAAAGGAGAAAAATGCAGAGGTGGCCGTAAATGGCAATTTCTGTCTCATGTGAAATGCTGATGTCTCAGCGTTTGCTCTTGCCTTGTCTGCTTGGGACAGAGAGGTGAAACTTCTTTTCAGAAGCAGCCCTGCAGAGAAGGACCTGGGGGTGTTGGTCGATGAGAAAACGAACATGAGCCAGCTTCAGTGTGTGCTCACAGCCCAAAAAGCCAACCGTATCCTGAGTTGCAACAAAAGGAGCGTGATCAGCAGGTCAAAGGAGGTGTTCCTGCCCCTCTGCTCTCAGGAGGCCTCACTTGGAGTATTGTGTGCAGTTCTGGTGTCCTCAACATAAAAAGGACATGGTACTGTTAGAACAAGTCCAGAGGAGGGCCACGAGAATGATCAGGGGACTGGAGCACCTCCCATATGAAGACAGGCTGAGAAAGTTGGGGCTGTTCAGCCTGGAGAAGAGAAGGCTGCGTGGAGACCTCATAGCAGCCTTCCAGTATCTGAAGGGGGCCTATAAGGATGCTGGGGAGGGACTCTTCATTAGGGACTGTAGTGATAGGAGAAGGGGTAGCACGTTGAAACTTAAACAGGGAAAGTTTAGGTTGGATATGAGGAAATTCTTTACGGTAAGGGTGGTGAGGCACTGGAATGGGTTGCTCCAATGAGATAGACTGCTCCATGATCTATGAGTTCAAATAACTGAGTCTGTCAATTTACTCAAATATGGGAATTTGAACTGGCAACCATAACTCATGCAAGGAAGTAGCCACTGTTGAAAACACATGACTAGTTATTAAAAAATTGCAAGTGAAATAGGAAGCCTTGTAAGTAAATTGTAGATTCTAATCAGACCCAGCTTCTTTCCTGTCACAGGTAGAGTTTGACTTGTGGTTTGTTGGTAGAGGCAATGCATGTCTATAGGAGATGGAACATCATAGATATCCATCTTAATTTTCCTTGAATTGTGTATATGCATTCATTAGAAGGGGTTTTAAAGTACCTTTCAAAATTGCACTTCTTTTCTGCTTTATTAGCTATAGATGTGTTTGATCTAGTGCACCTCTTGTGTATCTTGTATTTTTACTATTAAAGGAGCTGCTTACAGTTACCAGCATGTTTGTGGTGGAGGCTCTTTTCTGCATACGAATGTCAGGGCTGCCTTCATTTCCTGAATAATTGAGGAGCAAATGAGAGAATCTCCTCCAAACTGAGGATTAATTGTAGCCAAACTTTAGGGAGCCCCAATGATGATAAGCAAACCACCTCATAAAAATGCAAGTTGGGTAAGCTTGTGCTTTCTTCTGCTCAGAGGTACACAACTCTGTTTAAACAAAATCTTTTCATTTGCACTGTTTATTTACCCAAAAGCACCACAGCGTGTTCTCCTACCCCCACCACAATTCCTTGTTCTCTGTAAAGCCACTAATACCCTCTTCCAGGAAGAAATCTGGAAGGTGGGCACGGAGCAGGATTAGGAAGCCAGTGGAGCCATACTTGATTATTGCAGGCAGTAGGAAAAGGTTTTTTGCAAAAGAATGAAATGTCTCTGTGTTTTGGGTAGATGTTTATAATTATTGAGAGAAAACAGTGGGATTTGGTAGATGTCACCAAGTGTTCATTTTCATTTTAATATACTGGGTATTTCTGATTGAATTAGAAAAGCCTACAATGCTAATAGGCCAAAATGAAGTTCTGGTGCAAAAGCCACATCTTGCAGTCCTCAATCAAGCAAATCTCCTAATAATTCAGATGGAAATCTTGCTGTAGGAAGGATCATTTTTTTTGGCAATGAAGTGGAAGAGCTACAGCAAAACATGAATAATTTTGTCATGATTTACTTTCTCCTTTCTAAATGACTTTTTTCTTATTTGTGCTTGTAACAAGAAATCTCCTCCTTCCTGCACAGCCACAGAGCCTGCTTTAAAACCCAGAAACTGTTATTGGCCTGTTTTCAGCTGCTTCTCTTGACGTCAGCAGGGAGATATGGCTCTCCCTGAAATGTATTAAAGTGCTGGATATGAATGTTATAAATACATTAAGAAGTAAAGGCATTTCTTCAAAATATATGAGCAGCAGCTCCTACCTCAGTGGCCACTCTGCTGTCTCCCCTCAGCAATAGGCAGAAGCATGGCTGTTTGGATAGATGCCCCTCTTCTGAGCTGTTGATTCTGCTCCGAAGCACAGCTAGTATTTCTAAAGGATTCAGTCATATCAGGTTATATCTAAACAAAGGAAGGGCCTGACAAGTCAAACTAAGAAGCAACATCATTTTACTGCAGAGTCAAAAGTAACTCAAATATTTGCTATAATTTTATATTCCCTGTGCAGAAAAAAAAATGCTTACTATTCAGTTATGATGGCTGCTTTTTTTTCCCCCTTATTGTGCTTTCATATTGAAGGAAATGCAGAGGGTAACCCAGGACACCAGGAAGAAGCTTTTCTTGTAACATGAGATTTTCATGCAGCACGTATATGAGCAAAGCATTTGTGTGCAACTCAGCACAAATAATCCTGCAAAGACGATCATACTTTGTTACTGATGGAAAGATGATACTGCTCCTCAGCCACACAGAAGCAGCTCTCCTGATGGCTTGCATTAGTTCATATACAAGGCATCCGGGCTATGTCTCTAGCAAACAGCTCTGCCTTATTAGGATGAAGCGGTTTTCTTCTGAGAGTCTGCGCTCTCCTGGTTCTCAGGAGCCTGATGAATGGGTAGATACTGATCTGACTCTCACTTTTTTCATGCCAAATTGATTATACTGTTTCGACATAAACTGGATCTCTTTCTGCAAGCTGTATGTTGGCATTTCTTTGAGTCTAAATGTGTAGTTTTCTATCTTTGGGAAGGCATAGATTGTGTTCATCGCCATCTGTGGGTGAAAGCTATATTCTTCACATGTTTAGGTCCACAAACAATCCTAAAGATGTCTATGCAAGAGGGAGGATTTTTATCTGAACCTCTTCCTTCCTCAGTCTGCCAGCAGTGGATTTTTCATGTGGAAGCTTCATGAGAAGCTGGCCTAATGTTATTAAGCAGTTATTGTTAAGACTACTTGGCCCAGGCAGCACTGGAGCTTGAATGACACTGCAAAGTAAACAGAGATACAAAACATTGGGCACTGCAACTTTAGCATTAGGCACATGTCTCTTTTTTTACAGCAATAAATTCTATGCTTAAAAAAGCTGCAGCAGCAGAATAAATAGCTTCAAGAGGATTAATTCTAGTCTCTCTCTTCCCTCAAGCTACATTTGAAATGTTTATTTGCAGCTGGTCATTTGCACTCTTCTGCAGCATCTGGGGAACAAATACCTTGCCCAGAGGTCTGACCATGGGGCAGCTCAGCCCAGAGTCAGATGGTCAGTCACTGGGAACTAGCAAAATAGCATTGTTGAACTTGACTCTGGTTTCCACCATTTGATGTAGTCTGGACCAAAATGTTCAGGCAAGAAGTTATCCTGATATTTGCCTCCAACTTCACATACATAGTTTTGCTGAAGCTGGCAAATTACTTTTGTTTGTTCTCTAGTCTATTTCTGCAAACAAAGCAGGACTTTCTGAATACCCAGGAAACTACTGACAGTATTGTTCCAGAATAGACCTAAGCAGGTAACTTCTGCTTTTAGAAACAAAAGTCCAACACAAGGCCACATGACTACTTTGAACATTTTGTGAAACCACATTTGTCAGTGATTGATCTTTCCAGTACTAAGTGTAAACTTTCAGAGCACCACCTTAGGAGTGGCTCTGGGGTCAGCAGTGAGGAGGGCAGGATTCGGACTGCACTGAGTCCCACTCTTGTATAAATCACAAAATAATACTCAATCACAAAATGCTGACAGCTTCCCAAGGGTTTTAGATATTCTTTCTGTTGCCTAAATTCCCATTACAGCCATAACTAACAAAATAGCAGAATAAAAAAAGAAAACTGCTATTGTTTCTCTGTTAGAGGTCCAAGTAACTGCTCTGGGGGAGCCCATCATTGCTATAGCTTTTAATTTCTTCTTCTGCATAAACGTTAACTCCAGAAGGGAGATATTACTCTTCTAGGCTCTCATTCCAATAGGAGATTAATTTCTCCCAAGGATTTCTATCAGTTCTCTTATCTGTATTTTTCTCTGACTTTTAGCTTTTGTTTCTGTAAGTTTACCCAGGGACATCCCACAATACTTCCTGCTCTAGACTCACCAAAGCCAAAGAACACTGCAGCTACACCCATCACTTCCTCAGACAGATTCCTAAGAGAATGTATAATCATCCCTTCTTTTTGGTTTTCTATTTTTTTTGGCTTGCTGTAACATGTCTAAGTTTTACAGGCATTAGACCTTTTAACACTTGCTAAATTTATGCCATCACAGATGAACAGTACAGAAGGACTTTAAATTGCATCTATTATGTTGCTCTCTGCTAAATAGAATGCAATGCCTCCCACCTCACCAATTCCCCTTTGTATCAAGGACATACTTTTAATTAATATAAGTTGAAAGAAGGCCTCAAGCAGAGGTGTTGTCTTGTAAATCATTGTATTTTTGGGTCTCTATCTGCAGAAAAAAGACAGGTTTAGACTATTACGTTTGTACAGAGCCTCACTACCTCCTCTCTCAAGAATTATAGCCTTCAGCAAGAAAGAAATGTGCAGAGGGTGTGGAAAAAGAGAAGGAAATCAGAGGTGAAACATAATGCTGACCTGAGTAATGTACCATTTCTTTCAATATATATGTTTTTGTCAGCTACTAAAGCTTTTTTCTCCATTGCAAAATACTTGCAGTAGCAGTGTCATTGCTGTGACAAAATTCTGCTTCCAGTTAAATTTGTAACACTAACAAAAGTGCCTTGTAGCCGTTTTTACAATGATACCTGCTTGAGATGAGCTTGAAAACTGTCTAACATTTCATCCTTCTTAAGGACTGTTTCTTGGAATTTCTCTATGAAAGCAGAGTGTTGGTTTTCAGTTCCTTGTTGTGGGTTTCCCCTTAACTGTATAAGGGAGAAAGGACATTTTTCTTTTTTAATCCTCTGCAGTGTTGGCTGGAAAACTGTTCCAGTTTGAGAACGTCCGTGTCTGGTCTGAAAAGAACTGATTATAATCAGAGAACCTGAAGACATCTCAAACAGTTGCTAAAGTTTAAATGACTTAGAAAGAGTCAGTATAGATCCACTATAAAGTGTGTTCCATCTGGCACTTGCCTTCTTCAGCCTTGAAAAGGATTTGAAAAGGATATTCCCTCATGGTTCTAATGGAGCTGTGCACAAACTGCATCAGGGAAAGCGCTCTATAAATTACAGGGTTTGGGGTTTGTTTGGGTGTGTTGGTTGGTTGGCTTTACTGTAAATAGGTTTGTATCAAATCTTGCTCCCATTGGCTTTAATGAAAGTAATAGTTGCTAGAATTAACCAAACAACAGTAGTATAATTCCTACCATAACAGAAGTCAAGCATGAGAAAATATTAACATTAAAATCGAGGGGTCACTGAATAACAGAAGTATTTAGCGTAAGATAGGTTGTGATCCTGTCTGTTCACTTTTGCACAAAGCACCCAGATTCTCTAAATTCTATTTTAGGTAACATTATTATCGCCTGGCAACTTAGAAGATTTCCCAAACAAAGGCTTTCAGATTTGGAAACACCTCCAGAATGGCCAGTTAAAAACAGTTTTGGCGGTCATCTCTGATGTGATTTCTACAGTATCAGATACCGGGCTTCACAGCTTTGCAAATTCTATGTCTGAGAGCAAGGGTCACATTTGCTATTAATAATACCTTGCTTACTGTATGAACCACAGAACTAATATAGGTAGTAAGATGAATGCATCTCTCCATGCATTTCTGTAGTTCTTGGCTTGGGGTTCACTGTGATGAAGGGTCTCTGTCTCAGAAGCAGTTCCCAAAGTCTCCATCACTGACTTGTAACAGTTTGGTCGCATACAGACTGTAATGCATATGAGGGCTGGAGCCAGTTGCCAAAACCCATCCAAATTCCCTGTGTCTGAGCAGTGACAGATGGCTGTTATGTAAAGCCTAGGTGCATAAATGCAGTCCTGGGGCCATGGGACCCTGTGGTTCAGCTCCCCACATGCCAGAGCTGCTGCCACCATGATCTGCCTGGGCCTGCTGTGAAACCTTAGTCAAGGGATGTCCATCTAATCCTCTGCAGGTGGCTGATAAGGCCATTAGATGGCTTATGGCTTAGCCAAACATGCAGTGAAGACTGGGACATGTCAAACTGGAGTCAATCATGTCAGCCCTTTGGGGCTTCTGTGATATGTGATGCATGCCAGTGCTCAGCCTGCAAAGGCTGATGGTGCTCACAGGGAGAAAGACATAACAGCAATAGTGCTAGTGTTGGCTGCCAACCTGAGAAATCCACTGACTGGTGTGGGCCTGCTCACCTTTGCCTCCCTCCAACACATGAACTAGGCTGGTAATGGAAACAATTTACAAGGCAATAATTTCTAATTGCTGTCACCAGTTAACAGCCACAAACGCAGAGGCAGAGCAGAAATGCTTCTCTCATTCTTCCAAGAAATAAATACATCAACCATTTATTTGGTCTTACAGTAAAAATATATATAAGGATTTGTTTGAAATTCTCTGCTTCTTTGAGCAGACAGCTGCTGTAAAAAGATCAACATTTTCTAACAAAAAGGGCAGGGCTTGATTTCATTTTATGAAAACAAGAAAACAATCTTTGGCTTTGTAGAACAAAATGAAGCACAGTGAGACGTGGGAATATTGGCTTTGCTGGGTGCTTGGCTCCTTTCCCCCCCATGTTTTCTGATGCTTCCTAAATTGATTATTCTGCTGTTTAGTGTAGTCATGGTGGTGGTTAGGACTAAAGGTCTAAGTGGATGGCATCTCTCTCCCCATACTGCATTTTTAAGACTCTTTAAAGAGTTTTCAGGACATACTTTCATCTCATGTAATTTGACCATTTTTTTTTCTAGCAAGATTTATAATGTTTTCAATTTTTTTTAAACTTCATTCCTTTTGCAAATAACAAATTATTTCTTGTTGTTAGACAGTGACATTAAAATTGGCACCAAACAATAATCTGAGGTTTTCTGGGGAAGGTTGTAACATAGGGAAAAATGTTTCCCTGTGTTACTGGCCTGCTCAGGGCAGCCGAAGACTGGTATGGGATCTGATGTCATTTTATCCCAGGCTTTGCTTGAAAAGTGATGCCTTGCTACACCTGTGATGAAACCTGTAGTGCTGTAGACTAAGCTAATCCATCATCTGGCCATCTTTGTCTCTGCTGTGCTTAAAGGAGGGACAAGAGTGACACAGCTTCTTCACTGACAGCAGTGACATAGTTCCTTCACTGACAGCAGTGGCATAGCTCCTTCACTGGGAGAATCCTTCCAACTAGAAATGTGGTAAACTGTGGTTGAAATAAACAACACTTGAACTGTGGCAATCCTCTACTTGTGGAGCTGCTGTGTGAGAATATTAGCCTAGGCCAGGGGTAGTCTCTTTAGCTTTTAAACTTGACTTTTTATCTTCATGTCTTTCTCACTCATTTAACTGTGAGCCACCAGTACTGAAGTCAGTTAGATAGGATGTTCATTTGTGGTGTTGTTCATATCTGTTGTGATAATTCATTGTTTTTCTAGGCTGCATGATGGGAAGGGAGAAGTAAGGTCTGTCTTTCTCCTGCCTGCATGTTAGCTATGCCAGGATGGGACTAACAGAATCCAAAATGCTCCCATAATACCTGCAAAACACTTTGTCATCATTGGCTGGATTCTTTGGAAATTATCATGGACTTGAAGCAGAGGTCCAGGGCCTGGGTTTCCTCTTCATTCTTCTACATCTGCTACACAAAGTCCTTGTCTTGTGAGAGTGAATGATCATTCCTAATGATCTCTACAGACATCTTCCTACTTGATGCCTGTGTCCTTGTAATGTCATAGCCCAGTACTGGATTAGTGCCAGGATTACCATGCATTTCCTTAACATACCAAAGTGCAACCATCACTTAAATAATATCTTTGAATTACCTCTGGCTTTTTTTTTTTTTGCCAGCCATGAGTCCAAACTGTACAATGTTAATCATTCATTTAGGTTCTATATGGTGTTCTGGTTAAGATCTGTATTGCTGTTCCTTTCCATGGGATCTAACCTGCCCCAGACTCTAACCAATGCATTGCAGCACAAAGCCCTCTTAAGTCTTGTGAAGAACTTAAATCACATTTCTGTTGTGTGTCAGGAAGAGAAGGCTCTGATTCTGAGACAGACTTGCCCAAGAATGGCCAGCATCCTAATGCTTAAGGGTTATGGACCAGCAAGACAGCAGACGCAGGGCAAAGCAAGGGCTCTGCCTGGCAGGAAAAAAGGACTTGGCTTGGACATCCCACAAGTGTCTTGAATGCCATGCTGCTGTTGTGCAGCAGGTTCCTCTATTTATAGCAAGCACAGCAGCTATTTCTCACAAAGCTACTCTAAAAAACAACAAAAAAAAATCTATCTTTCTTTGGCAACTGGTACCTAAGAGCCTGCAGTTTAAGTTCCCGTAATAACATCTACAGGAAGTAAGGAAGGTCTGTTTTGTCAGCATTTTACAGACCGTGCAATGAGAGCAACCATCCTGCAAGCTACAATAGTCCTAATGAAACAGAGCACTGACACAGCTCTTCTCATTGAACAGGATGTGTATCTCTTAGTCTCATAGCCTGAGAGACAGAGGCTATAGGAAAGCATGCTAACCACTGAAAGAGTTATACCTAGTCCCCCTCTGTGGTATACCCCATCTATCTGGAGGACTTTCTAACTTCTACCCCAGCCCATGTAACTGATGGGGTCTGGATCTGCCCTCTCATGTCTGAATATGGATTCAGAAGTCAGGTTTGTATATACATTTTGAGAAGGTACTTCTCAAAATCTTCTAGGAGAGCTAAAAAGTCTACAATTTCTACAGGAAAACCCCCATGAAGTATACTCTTTAAAGGCCTAACTACAGTGAAGAACAGTAATTGCCAACATGTGTATCCTATTTTCAAGCTGTAATCCAGCCAATTTCAATTAATAAACTGGATCATGTATTTGTTTACAGTACTCTCTTTAAAAGAGAGCTCACATTTATAATAATCACATACACATGGAAATAATTTTATTCATGTCTTATCAGTTATTCGTGCTTTTAGAATATTCCTTATTCCAGTTTCACTGAAGCAAGAATTGTTTTAGTTCAGAATGTTAATGAAGAAAAATTACTGAAACAAATTTGTTTGTTAAGCATTGCAAACGAAGTGGGAATTACTTGTGTCCAGTACCAGATCCATCCTGGGCTTTCTGTTCATGTACAACACTGGCATGCCCTTTGCCTGTCCGAAAAACTCAGGCATGTGCCAGGTAGGACTTTGTAGGGGCAGCTGAGTGACCAATATCACCTCTTTTCCTCATTTATTCCACTCTCCCAGAGTGAGCATGTTTTGAAAGATCAAAGTGCTGCTGTCACCCAGCACAACCTTGCAAACAATGCCTTTCAAACACTGCTCTCCACATTGTCCAGATTGCATCATTCCCATGCAAACAAAGCCAAATTAATGACTTTTAAAAGTCCCTATGACAGAAGGGTGTACACAGGACTTTAAACAAGTAAGAACTTGCTGCCAAAGCTTATGGCAAACTTACATTGTGTTCAATTGTTTTTAACAGAGGCAAAAGAGTTCCAGTTCATTTAAGTCTTACTATGGGTTTAGCCTAAGCTATCATTGTATCAACAGAAGGAGGTAGGTAGCGATGGATATTCTGCTGGAATATATACTTTCTCATTGTTCTGCTTCAATTTTCATGTGAAGAATCATTTTCAATAATCAATCTTTATTTCATGAGTACTTTTGTTCCCTCTTCCAGTATTTTGCAATCCCAACATAAGTATTCAACCATACAGAAAGACTTTTCAATATTTCTGCCTGTTGTTACTCCCCTAACTTCCACATTCCTAGCAAGCAGATCATCTGTGAGATACACTCATTCCCTTTAAGCACAGTGCTGTGCTTCACAAATAGCTTCACTGACATCAGTCTATATCCTTGTTATGTCTGGCAACAGCTATCAAACTGCAATTTATCAGCCCAGTGAGATTCTGGCAGTTCCAGCATGATGACTAGCATAACAGAAGTACAATTGTTCATATAGTTTATATGGTCACAAGCCCACAGAAGCAGGATAAAATGAAGGAAAACTTGGGAAGGGCTAGGGTAAAAGATAAATAGCTATGAACACAAATATTAAAATCTGGCCCTCAATCATAAACAGTGCTGTCTAATGCTGTAGGACTACTGAAAATGTTTTGTAATGCAAAACAGAGAAGCGGTCTTTGGCATTTGAAGATCATCTCTGCATGCCAGGGGGCTTCATACATACAAATATTAAGTTCGTACCCCAATGGCTGTCTGCAGATAACATTTCAGCTTTGTTGCAGAAATTCTTGCAATAGTTTGTATGGACAAATAGAAAGTATTAAGTCTTGTTTCTTTCAGCTATAATGTCATGAGGGATTTTTCTTTGTAAGACTTAATCCTACTCACACATCTCCCCAAATGGTCCTACTTGTTTTGCTATTTTGAAAGAACCACCTTACAAGCATTTATTCTTGTGTTTGCTATAAGAGCTCAGTTCAAATGCAGAGCTAATCCCACAGCATCTTTTCATTTCAGATAGTTTATTGTTTGATCATATTTATTAAGTGTTTAAGAGGCCAAAGTCACTCTTGCAATAGTCAAGGAATGGGAGTTAGTTAAGATCCACATCCAAAACTGATAAACTTGTCAAAACATATACAGCTTGATAATAAACAGCAGGATCTTTCGTGGTGTTAATTCCATCCTCACAGAAATCTGCACTTCATAAAACTGGGATTGAATTGTCAGCTTTATATGACCGATTACTGTGAATAAGGATGCTAGGCACCTGGGAGACTGGCTGTGGGAATGGGTAAGGGTATGCAAAGCCTTCTAGTTCTCCATCAGAAGACAGAGTATGGAAGGTACAGGCCATATGAAGGTACTGAGGGAAAAGCTGCCTTGAGTATTTGAAGAATTGAAGTGTGGATCTTGTGAATGCCAACTTTAGAAACACAAAACTGATCTACGCCATTCAACTCAGAGGTTGGCGGATGAACAATGGAAGGCTGAAACTCTGGCTCTGTCTTCCTTTGAGGTGCTTCCCCAGCTTCAGGCTGATCAGTGATACAAAGAGTAGTCTGGAGAAATGATTGCCAGTTTCTCATATCATCTACTGTTCTTTGTCTTACTTTATGCTGCTCTGGCAATACAGAGTAGCCATCAGCACTTAATGCCCTCACCTGGAGAATTATACCAGCAAGTGGCAGGCAGAATGTGACCATGAGCCCCTTGTGCTGTTGTGTTGTAAGCCATTCTCAGCAGCTTTTGATGTTTGACTTCTCAGTGTGAGGATCCACCTGGATGCTCAGCTAGACTTTGAGAACCAGGCAGAAGCCAGGACAAAGGAAGACTCTTTTTCCTAATTGCAGCTGATGAGAGATGGGCTGCTGAAGGCTGAACATGAGCAAAGGAGGAAGAGGGAATTTCAAAGGGTGAGAAGAAGAGTCTGGACTTCACCTCAGTGTGCACACTGCTTGAAGGAGCTGTGGTAAAAGCCTCTGAAAGTATGTCTGAAACACTGACACCCCAAGTGACAGGTTGTGCACAACTTATCTTGACCCTGGCCAGGATATATGGAAAAGATTTCCAGCTTTGTACTGCATGTTTTTTTCCATTTGATTAAATGACATAATTATTGGGCTTGGAAGGGGATAGTATTTTATTATCTCTGGGCACATCTGATCGTGAAAGTAATACAGGGGGAAGGTTGGTTGTTCTGGGGTTGTTTTTACTATGACAAGAGAAGTGAGGTCTAATGGAAAGTTTAACTCCAAACATGTGGGTGTCTAAGACCCTGCTTCTTTGCTCAGGCAACTAATTCAAACTGACCTGGAATGTTAAGCATTACTTCATTTACAGATACTGCTATGGGAATTTCCAGTATAGAAATTGAAGGTGGCTTTGGCTTGAAGAGAAAGGGAAGTAAGGATTAAATTTTAGCAGTCTTGTGCCAATGAGGCCATAGTTGGTTACCTGTAGGGTTTCTAAACCCTGCTCCTCTTCAAACTGTGTCACTTCTTTACATGGAAGACACTAAAAAGTCAAAATGAGGGAATACCAGAAATGAGAACTTTAACTGCCATATGAAGCTAGTTTTATAGTGTTAATGCAGATAGTATAGAGATGTGACAGAATTTGCCTTTAGTATAGGTCTTGTTGAAATAATTAGCACTAAAGAGATGAAGCTTTGAAGAACAGTCTTGATATGCCATGAAATATTCATTTCCAGTAAGTCATTTAAATTAGAAGTGTTGAAAAGGGAAACTGTTCCAAGCTTCTCACAAAGTCTGTTGAACAGTCAGATGGGAATAAGGAGGGGGAGCAGGGAAAGAAGAGTTGTTGGTTTTGTTTCTTTTTAACCTAAAACCTGAGAGAAACACTTATATTATTAATGAATTCCTTGTTGTTTTTCTCATGTAGTCATATGATGCTGACCAAAACTAGGAAGGAAATGTTTGAAATGTGTACCTAAGCCCCTTCTCCTGTTTCAACAATTTGTATTGTGGGATATAGAGTAATATCAACCAGCAAAACTGCATAAGATGCTGGTTAACACCATGCTGGAAGATTTATTACCACACAAAACACCGGAAATTTTTCTCATTTGCCTGACTTTCTAGTAGTAAACTCACAACTGAAAAAAAGCATGTACTGTGGCAGTTTGAAAAGTTTCCCTTTGACACTCCTGTGTTGTATCAGACTGCAAGCCAATGTCATCCACATGTCTGCTTGGTAGCAAAAAAGGTTTTTAGCATTTCTTCATACTAAAGTGAAATGTTTTATATATATTTCAAAAGCATCCTGTAATTTGAAATTAGATTGCATACATTTAGTTTTACTATGAAAAGGAAAACAAGGTTCACACCACTTACATCTTGGCTTTGCTTCCTATCACTCACTTCTCTCCTTTTTCAATCATCTTTCAGCAGAAATTCCATTATGCCAACCAATTTTAAGTAGAATTCCCTGAATTATATGAGCCCAAGTTTATACAGCAGAGAGCACAGGGCACAGCGCTACTGCTCTGCTTAAGGAAGTGTTATCTGTGGAGTTACTCCCACAGACTGGGAGTCTGGAGTCTGACTTACCATGTGAGCTGAACTCACATGAACCCTGAGTTCATCACAGTTAGTACTTTGACCACAAGACTAGAACAAGCCAAGAGAACAGTCAGATAGTCATTGGAGACATTTCCATCATGAGCGAATGGAAAACTACTGAGGCAAGGACATCTTCTCTCCTTGACCTGTGTTTTCACTTATACAGCAGTCTGTTACCATTAGTAAGTTTTTACGGGTATTGTGGATCTCCAGTTTGCATCAGAACTGTGTTACCCTTAGGGCAATACAAAGATCCAAAAGACTTTTTCTTCTGCTTGGGATGCATTTGCCATGGCACATGGACACTGGCAGCAGCCCAGACTCTGGCTTATTTTCTGGATAAATCTACACCAGAGCCAGAGGTGCTGGGGTTTCTGTCTGCAGAGAGCACCATCGCAGCATACAATGATGAATTCTGGTGGGACCAGATTCAGCCTTAGGACAGACCCCTAAGGTCTAGGGGTTCCTCATTAATCCATAGATCACAACTTTGTGGCCATCCAAGAGGGTTCCACAACACTTCATCTATAAGATGAAATACTTCAAACTCACTAAATACCCAACAGTGTCAAGAGAAATTTCTAATTAGACTATAAAAAGGTACTGAGCAAAGTCCTCCTATTGGAAGTGTTCAAGACCAGATCGGATGGGGCTTTGAGCAACCTGGTCTAGGGGAAGTGTTCCTGCCCATGGCATGGGGGCTGAAACTAGATTATCTTTAAGGTCCCTTCTGCCCCATATCATCCTATGATTCTATTTGGAAACAGTTTTTTTGCTAGAAAACAATAAACTTTTTTACCCCCATCACCTTCCCTGCATACAAATTCTTCAGATCACTGAGCAGCCTGTAGCAAATTTATTTCCATATTCCCTTCCATTAGCACTCATTTGTCATCTGTTGTATGACACACAGGTTGCCAGCTTCCTTTGGGTCTGACTTTTTATCCCAGTTCTGTACAACTTTTAGCACAATAGATTTAGGGGCTCCAGATGCAGAGATGAATAATGCCTGTACACAGTACTGCTAGCTTCTCAAGTGTAACTCTTGGAGTGTCAACAAAAATCCAAATTAATATTGTTTTACCTCACTTTTCCCCTTTCACAGGGGCTATAGAGTGAAATCTCTCACTTCAGAGCTGTTGTATCACTGAGACTGTTGCCCTCTCAGTAATGCTCCTGAGAAGAATGGGCACAAAGGGAGTCTTCTGGAGTGTCACTTCTCATGGGCAGAATAAAAAACTGACAGCCACTTCCTAAATGTACCATTGTGCAGGAAAGAGATGTTGCCTGCTTCACATGAAAATTGTTTTCACAGAGTTAGTATTGTTCACATGCATATGAAATATCATGATTTTTTTAGCTAGCTATCTTTCTGAATAGTCTTACATACTTCATGAACAGTGCAAAATACACAAACAACTCTTTCAGGAAAACTCACCACTCTTAAGGCAATGCATGCACAGCCACTCCTTTATCCTGGTAGCATTGAGTCATTGTAAGCATAAACATGTGATAAATACTAAAAAACCACTTCATAGCTGTAATTCAGCACTTTACAAAAATTGATATTTACAGTATAATAAAACAGAGGGTAACTTTTCCAGATTAATTGTTGAAGTTACAAACCTTTACCTTCATACAGGTTTTGTACTGTTAATTTTGGGAGCGCACCTTCTAGATGCAATGAGAAAGCACATCTATTTTTATAATGAATAAATTATTACTGTGTGCATATCTAACCCTGCTGGTGTTTGCACAGTATTATATTCAGCAAGACACGCAGTTTTGTGCACTCAGCATCCCTGTTGCACATATCAGATGTTGTCAATGTTTTGGCACGGAACTCGTTCAGTCCCACTTTGTGGATCCACGCTCATGGCCCTGATGAGCCACATTGCTCCTACGGGCAGACTGAGCAGACAGTTGCATCATCCAGCTCTTGCACCTGTTCTGCATCTATTTACTTTGCCTCTTCTGTGGGTGCTATACTGACACTCAGGCAAATAATGGATATTGAGTAGCTTAACAGTAATGTGTAGAGTATTTTGCAACACGGGAGTATAAAAGCACAAGTTTTAACGATTATGACTAGAATTATTAAAATGCAAAGCAATAGAGAAGCAAAGGAACAAGTTTGATTTTTTTTTTTGTAACTGGCAATTTACTAAGAAGCAGATTGTTGTATAATGAAACTACTCATAAGGGTAAAATGGGCAGGAGTTGGCTTTACAGCTCTCTAAGGCTGAAATCTAATCACTTTGGTTAGTTTGTTATTTATCTGGAGCATTTTGTTTATTACCTTATTGTCCTTCACAAGTAACTGTGTATAAATTTCTTGGCTCCCTCTTTTCTGATTGTATGATTGTAGAACCTGAATGTATGAATTTAAGTAATTCAGCAGATGCCACTGTCTGTAACCACCATTTCAAACAGGACCATGGGTACTTTTTTCTAAGAGGGCTGTCAGAACAACTCTTTTCTGGCTGCTGTCTTAAACCATAGTCATTGTGTGCCACCCAGAGTTGGGATAGCAGAGGCAGGGCACAGAGTGGATTTGAAGAGGATGAATCACTATGGTCCTTGCATGTCAAGCATCTCCTCCCACTCCTCCTTAGAGATGCGTGACTTCAACCAGATAAAATATGAATGTGTCTTCCTGTGGCAAAACACAGGGAAGGAAACAACATCTTCATCAACATTTCTTCATCATAGGTATGATATGTGGCAGAAAACTGATGCTTAATATAGTGCAAATGTTTACCTATGTCTCACTTCTAAACAGGTTTTCTCTTATCCTGCAAGGGACAGAGTCGAGAGAGGGATAAAGAATGTCGAACCAGTCCCATCTTATTTTGCTGGCAACACAAAAATGTTTACCTTAAATTGCTCAATGCTATATTTTCCTTCTTCTGTGGTGACTTCTACTGGAACTGACATTCCATCTCCCCTTCTGCATGTGATAACACTCTGCATTTCCAAGTGCCCAACAGTATTTTTAGCACATATTGCAATTCCTTAGATGGGAAGCAAAACCACAGTGTGGTATCTCAGTCCTGTGGTATCACTTCAGACCACTGCCAGGAGCTGGTACTTAAGTCATACATTCTTAATTATATCAGATCTATACTAGGAAAGCATTCTTTCCCCTGGAAAGTTACCGTGGTATGTCATGTGTCAAATCACACCACAAGCAAAAGATATTTGATGTACCTTTTTGGGGCAGTTCTTCCCCCAAATAGAATCTATGTGTACATTCCCCTTCTGTGCTGTAGGCAGCTGGGCACCAGAACTGACTCTGGGCTCTGAATCTCAGGGGTGACCTGCCTGAGTCTCCCCCAGTGACTGATTTAGTTGCCCTTTCCTGTACAGCACCTACATCAGTGTGGTGAGTACCAGCCTTGGAGCTGGTGCCTGACCTTCAGGCGCTGCACTGAGCCACCACTGAGCCAGGCCCTGCTGCTGACCCTCACTATCATTCTATGAATTATTTGCCAGCCTTTCTTGGTTTTTCCCTGATTTAAACATAATCAACTCTCCACATGACCACACAAAACACCACAGAAGGGGAGTGGTGGGATGACAGCAGGTTGCTGGAGGGTGGGGATGGGTGGAAAGCTTCTTTCAACATCAGAAATGGTTTATTCTACCTGAAAGCATTCAGGAAACTACATCATTACTGACTAGCAAAGTATGAGTAACCTACAAAAAGAAATTGAGCTTCTATTTGTCTCACTTGGAGACAAGTACAGAAGAAGCTCTTGGGAACTTGAGTGCTCAGGCATCAACCATAATGTGTCCTGAGGGGAAACATTACAATGCAACCTGGGGTTGAATTTGAGGCTAGAAAGAAACTGCAGTAACTAATTGAGTAATGTGAGCTTTAAACAAATCTATGGGCAGGTATTGTCAAAGTTGTGCAGAAAAGGGTGGCCTTGAGAACCTTGAGAACTGGATCCTTACTAAAATAATCTTTGTGCCCTTGCTAGCTCTACTGCAAAAGTAAAAGGCAGTGCAAAGCTGGTTTTGGGGTTTGGTTTGGGTTCTTTTTTTCTTTAAGCATTTCTCGCTATGGAGTAAGGAGGTGCTTTCTAATTAAAAAAAAAAAAAGAAAAAAAACACAAACTGCAATTATGTATGAATGCAATAATTATGTGTAAATGACGTCTCAGGATGATAAGAGAAAGTACTGATTGTACAAGGGGTAATGGCTTTAAAGGAGAAGATAGTAGATTTAGATTAGGTATAAGGAGGAAGTTCACTATGAGGATGGTGAGATGTAAGAACAGGTTTCCCACAGAAGTCATGGATGCCCCATTCCAAGAAGCATTCAAAGTCAGGCTGGACAGGGCTTTGAGCAACCCATTCTATTGGAAGATGTCGCTGCCCATGGTAGGGTGGTTGGAACTAGATGATCTTTAAAGTCCCTTCCAACCCAAACCATCAAACCATTCTGTGATTCTATACCAACACAGCAGCAGCAGATGATGTAAGAGGATGTTAGATGTGAAGATCCCCACATTCACAGAGCTCCTAGAGATGGTCTAGGCAAAAACTGAAACATTGATTCTTTTGCCTCAATTTTCTGGGCTTTCCCATTTTTATGTGCATTAGAAAAAATGCAATCTCTATATTTTCATCTATCTTCTCAAAAGCAAAGGGTTTGATGAAAAAAAAATCCTTTGTGGGTTTGGGTTTTTATTTATTTGTAAAATTAATGTAAGATTTTGAAATTATTAAAAAAGATTCAGAATTGTGCCACATTGAGGCTTGTTTTATTTAACAAACATTATTTGGTTCAACCTCCAGGTTTGTAGAGTTAAGAAAACAGATCCCTGGGTTTTCCATAAATAAGCTTTTAGAGAAATAATTCACAGAGCACACAATGACCAGAAAACATGTTTGATATTTGACAAGGACAGTTGTAGCAGGAGGGGAAGAGACTTCTGACCAGGTTCCCATCAAATGATGAAGTGAGATATATGACCTTCCTAATAGTATACTGGAACATCTGTTTGAAGAGCAAGCTCCAGGTGGCATGATTTCAAAACCTGACCATAAATTATTTCACATCCACAGCTCTCTGAAACCCAAAGAAATTAGCTTGGGTTCTTCACATTGTTTCATTCTGACAGGAAGGACTAAAACATTTGCATGTCATGAGTACTGTAGGTAGGTGTTGTTAAATCTTGACTACTAAATAGATCTTGATATGGTATCATTATCTATTATTTTCCTTTTATTTATAGCTATTATACAGCTGAACATTATATGGAGTAAATTTTAGAGGAGAAATTACTGATTAAAACCTCCAGAAAAAGTGTTGAAAGTCTACCATTTCTCAGAGGAAGGAAAAAAAAAAGGATTGAGTATTGAATATGTATTATGTATAAGCAAATCCTTCAAGTTTATAATCTTGTGACTGGTCTTTATTCATACATAGGTCAGGTTGGTTTCAGTGGAATGAAAGTATCTAAACTTAAAAATATTTGTCTGTAACCATTCTCATTGTTTTACAAACAGATGGAACATGCCTCCCTAAGAGGGGTAGAATAAAGTAGTCAGGCACATTAACTCATACTGGCACAAGTCCTTCTACCAAGAGTAAATTGCTCATTGGAAAAATTATAACTATGAATTTGAAGATCATGTTAAATGAATAAGTTCAGGTGAAACCTGATCACAATCTTTGCATCCTGTAAGTATTCTTAAAACTCAGAAAATTAACAAAAACCTACATATCATAATATGAGACATTTTTAATATTTAAATATGCTTGCCAATAAGTATGACCCAGGGGGCTGGAGCACCTCCTGTATGAAGACAGGCTGAGAAAGTTGGGGCTGTTCAGTCTGGAGAAGAGAAGGCTGAGTGGAGACCTCATAGCAGCCTTCCAGTATCTGAAGGGGGCCTACAGGGATGCTGGGGAGGGACTATTCATTAGGGACTGTAGTGATAGGACAAGGGGTAACGGGTTGAAACTTAAACAGGGGAAGTTTAGATTGGGTATAAGGAAGAAATTCTTTACTGTAAGGGTGGTGAGGTACTGGAATGGGTTGCTCAGGGAAGTTGTGAATGCTCCATCCCTGGCGGTGTTCAAGGTGAGGTTGGACAGAGCCTTCGGTGACATGGTTTAGTGTGAGGTGTCCCTGCCCATGGCAGGGGGGTTGGAACTAGATGATCCTAAGGTCCTTTCCAACCCTATTCTATGTGTATAGGAGTATATATGTATATAATAAGTATATGAGGGCAGATTGTGTTTACATCAGTCTGCCCTCTGATGAAGGTGTTGGCAGGACATTCTGCAAGAAAGGTCCTGTGTTTTATAATCTCCTGGGTTTGTTTTCTACTCTACCAGAGCGCAGGGTTATTATCAGGATATGGCAGCAGGCATTTCTTTGCATGTGCAAAATGGAGCAAATGGGATTGCCTGTGGTTTGGTTTATTCTATGGGGGCAATTTTTTACCATTCAAACAGTATTCTGAAGATAAGTTTCTGAATTGTGGTGCCTTAGACTTTAATACACATATTCAATAAATATCATGATGAATTTGGAGCTGTCCTCTGCAGTAATACCTGGGAAAAGGTTCTTGCTTGTCTAAATGGGATTGACAGGGAACCACCACAGTACTGCGGATTTTGTCTTCCCTTTTCACTGTGCTTTCAAACAATATCTCATCATTTGGTGTCATAACACTTCAGGTGTCTTCTGTTTTTTTTTTCTTTATGGTGACTCAAAGAGGATATTTTTTTTTCACCAGAAATGACTGCTACTTATGCCTGTTTCCAGGGCATACCAACTCTGGATTGCTACTCTAGCGTCATTACTTGTCTTCTTATTCCTCACTGTTCAGAACTGTTATGTTGGAGAATGGAGGTGACACAGTAAGCTTTTGTATAGTTCAAAGAGCCAGAAAACTAAAGCATCTGCAACCACTGCATAAATAATCCATTTGACACCTTAAAAAGCTTTAACTTAGTCTATTTTTGGAATAAAACTAGCATCTGTGCTGACAGCTTACATGCCAAGTTTCAGCTTGATGCTGAATAAAAACTGCTAAAATTTAGGAGTGTATAAACACTACCTGATCCTAACTGACATTCAAAATAGACAGTAGTTAAGCTGCAGTATTTATATAGTATGCTACTTCATACTCTGGAAAGAAAGAAAGTAATCTCCTTCTTTAGAAGTGCTTTACCAAGTGTACGATTGGGTCACTTGAAAGGTTATTATAAATAGAACTACTTGGCTGAATACAAATGACGTTATAACTTGGCATCAGTGTCTTAGGAAGGAGCCTGTTCCCCAGCAAAGCTTTTCTTCAGCAAATAGGACACCTCTATACTCAATAACAGCAAATTCTGCAATATCAGCTGAAAATGTGGAAGGCTGTGCTATAAGCACCAGCCCAGCCCTTTGGAGGGAGCAGGGCAATTCTCACCTGGCTTCCTCTCTGCACCCTGCCAGAGCAGGCATGCCTGATCACCCTATTCAGGTTTTGCAGCATGGGAAGGAAATATGCACATCTTAATGCCTCTTC
The DNA here is from genome assembly GCF_012275295.1 of Melopsittacus undulatus. Taxonomy (NCBI): domain Eukaryota; kingdom Metazoa; phylum Chordata; class Aves; order Psittaciformes; family Psittaculidae; genus Melopsittacus; species Melopsittacus undulatus. The sequence goes on from NC_047530.1 coordinate 94,302,903, forward strand.
TGCTGGACAGAGGGTTCACAGGAAGCTCTGCAAAGTTTTCCTCAGCCCATCTTTTCCCAGAGAAGTCAGGTGGAGCAGTGCAGGGTAGAAGACCAGGATGAGACTATTTTGTCAGTCAGATTGAAAAGGAAAGTGATGTCCTGCTCATGCTACCAGCACTGGCCAACAAAGCCAGGAGCAGAAGGAAGTCTCAAGAAAAATGCTTCCAGATTTATTGTCAGTAGACAAAGTTTTCACTTTAAACAATTGTAGTAATTTATACAGGGACCTGGTACAGCTGTTTAATATCTCTTACTTCTATATGAGAAGTATTTTGTAACTATAATATTCTCTGCTGCCCTGCTATGTGTCTCGGGGACTCCAGTGAGCATGACCCTATTACAGATTACGTAGAGGTGAGGATCCTTTGCAAGAAAAGTATAAAACATGTCTTAAAAGGGAATTATTCAGGAAGAATACAGGCATACCAATGCTATTATCTACACCAATGCTATGCTTTTTATAAAGTCTCCATCACTAGAGTCAAACACTGTGGTTGGCATCTTTTTTTTTATACAGGGATTCTGTGTGGGGCAAGGGCAAAAAATGTTATTATTAAACACTGTGTGAACATTTCCTATGAAGATGACAAAACAGCATTATTTGTTCATTTATTAAGACAATTGAGTCACCATAACATTAGTTGTGTTTTCATCACTCTTTTTGTTCCACATACCAAGTGGAGGTTTTTGTGCTCTATGTTGGACAAGGTTTTACTAGAACAGTTTAGGAAGGAACGAGTTATGAGTGAGTATGAGTACTTATGCAAAAGAAGCCAGCCAGTACCCATAAGACATATCCAGGTCCTACTTACATTGGTGGATTTTTTTCAGAAGTCCCTTGGGGAGTACACCAGTGTGACCCCCACTGGAGCACCCTGGCTGCAGCTATGTGCTACCTGCTGGGGGTGTTCCACTGGAATCCACGCTGCACAGCACAGGGATGCCTGTCTGCTTTAGACATTACCACATGCTTCATTAAAGATGTAAAATTCTCAACCGGTCTTCAAACATCCAGCTCCTAATCCTGCCCAAACTAACATAAGAGATTAATTTTGACTATGCCATTTGCCGTATCAGTTCCCTGGATACACATACCAATTATTGTATAAACGATCTGATCCCATATTTATTATCTCGAAAGCCCAAAATCTACAAATTTCTACGATGTCAAACATGTCTGCTGTGAGCTAATGAGCAGTTTCCGAACGCTAGGCATCAGAAGCGCTCCCGTGCGCAGTGCCGGGCTGGCGCTGGAGGGAGCTGCAGCCCCGGCTACAGCCGCCGCCAGCACCCTCCCCTGCCCTCGCAAGTGAAGCATCTTGGAATTACATGTTATCCCTCCCTGTCACTACAGTCCAAGAATGTTCTCTTTTTAAAGCAACTGGGCAATTTTGTTAAGAATTGCAAAGCCATGCTAAACAGAAACGTTAATTCCAGCAGCGGTTTACAATTTTATGGGTCACATGATGACACAGGTACAGAAATAACATTCTGAATTAAACATTATTGTCCTAGTTTCATCTGGTTAATTTTTTTTTTTTTTTGTCTTAGTAGCTGGTACACTCCTGTGTTTGGCTGAGAACAATGCTGATAACACACCGACGTTTTAGTTCTTGCTAAGTAGTGCTGACTTAAGGACTTTCCTGTCTCTCATGCTCTGCCAGTGAGGAGGTGCACAAGAAGCCAGGAGGAAGCAGAGGGAGGACACCTGACCCAGACTAGCCAAAGGGATATTCCATACCACAGCACATTGTGCCCAGTATATAAACTGGGGGGAGTTACCTGGAAGGGGCCAATCGCTGCTCAGAGATGGGATGGGCATTGTTGAGCAGGTGATGAGCAGCTGTATTGTGCATGACGTGGTTTTCTTGGGGTTTATTCCTCTTCCTCTGTATTTCCTATTATTGTTACTATTTACTTTATTTCAACTATTGAACAGTTCTTACCTCAACCTGCAGGTTTTACCTTTTCCCAAGTCTTCTCTCCATGCCACCCCGGGCAGGGTGGGAGGTGACAGCGAGTGAGCTAGTGGCTCTGTGGTACTTAACCAGCTGGGCTTACACCATGACAGTTACATACTGCCTCCTCATTTGAACCTTTTTTAGCATGGCATACTTGTTTCTTATTTCCAGTTTGAATAGAAATTGCACAAAACTCTGTATCTGCTTCTACCTCACTTAAAAACACTTTCCAGACCAGACATGACAAAGATAGAGGGTTATTTCTTACCCTTTTGTTCTTTGCTATATCTCGGGGCAGATCATGCTACTGATGTATCTTGTAAGAGTTTAAGAGAAATTAACTGAGTTTAAAGATAGAATAACAAACACCAACTTTCTGGAGAGAAGAAATGGAAATCTTAGTAAATGTTGTGTGGTCACTATGGTAATTCTCTTCACTTGGTGAATTTTCCTTTTGCTGTGTCTGTCTTCCAGTCTTTGCATACACTGCATTATCACAGATAACCTCACTCTGGACATCACTGAAATAGCTATAGTGTTTCTAAACTAGAGTATAATGATTTCTTTCAACCCAAAGTTCCTGTTCCATGGCAAGCTTATTCAGGCAGACAAAAAAGAGCTAATTACTAACATAAAAATTAAGGTCTTGTCTAGGCATCAATGTCTATAAGCCTCTTAAGTTACCTGGCACAGATGCTGTATTGCAGCAGGCAGCAATGACAAGGAACCCAAAATGCAAGTATTATGATGCAGATAAGCTATAACTGCTGATTACCTCTGATTACCTCTGTACTAGGAATGCCCAGGATGCTTCCCAACTAATGATGTACCTTCAATCAAAAGTTTACCATTTGCCAAAGAGAAAGATGTAATTGAGTATCTGCCAAGACAAAACAACAGCTGGGTAACTTGCACATAAGTGCCTCTGCTGAATTAGCTCAGGAGTCCTTTGAACCACTTTTCTAAATGTTTATAAACTCTTAAAAAAATGGGGCTTTCCAAGTACTGGACGACAGCCAAAGGGTAAGTATATATAGATTATATATAGAGAGAGCTATAGATTAATTACTCTAATGTTAGTCATAGGGGAAATAATGTGGACCTAGCTCAGGAGAGTTTGAGTGCACCTTGCACTTGTGCTCCTGAAAAAGAGGGACATTTTCTGGACCATATGAAGACATCTGATCCAAGGACTGAAAGACAGTGAGACAAGCTCAACTTTTACATAATTTCCTATTCCCAGCAAGAATAATAAACATAATTGGGCTAGCTTGCCAGCACTGGTAGGTGGATTCACAATCATTTGGATTCTTTAGGACAAAATTCCCCAAATTTATACCTTAGTCCAGCTTTAAGGGAAGTGGATGGCTGCCAACAGGGAAGGTTGAACAAGGCTGGGATCACCCCTTACAAGCTCTGAGGCTATGCATTCTCAGAACAGTCATGACTTGTGGGCAGATATGAATTTACATCTTCGCTAATGGGTGATGTGTGCAGGTGGCACACAGAAGGGTAGAGCAGCTTGGGCGTTAGCTGACCAGGGAGTCCAGAAGTCATGCAGTCTCTGATTCACAAGTGTGGCAAGCTCTCCAACTGAGCTGGAAGAGTAAACAGGTGGATTTCAGTGGCATCTTGCCTGAGTTCTGCTAAAAGGTCATTGTAAAAGATGCTTCTTTGTAAAACATTTCCAGTTCAATGAATCAGGTCTTTCTGTGAAATTGAAATGTTTTGCTGAAAACCTGTTGCATTGGAAAACTCCCAACCATCTATCTCTCTCCTTCTCCCATGGAGAGAAAATGGGTTGTTTCCAGCCATTGCTGGTTCTTTCAACATTTCAGCCATCCTGTGCTTCCCCTTGAGCCCACTGAGGGTCCATCTCACAAGGCACAGATCTGTTAAATGGCCTAAATATTTTGTACAGGGAAGTGCACAAGATATTCAAGCAGTACAAAGAGAAAGAAACAGTACTACTTGATAAAAGAGAGAGACACAATGTTGCTGCATGATGAAAGTGTATCATCAACTGAACAGGAAATTCAGCCTACCTTTTCTCAAGGACACAAGTCACTTCAGTTCCTGAAACGCCAATTTGCACCAGAGATCTTTGACACTCTTTGACTGCAACCACTAGTAAAGCATCTGAGGGCCAGGGAAAAACCTGTAATGGGACAAAAGCTGGAAAGTAGTGAAGGGGAAAGGGACCTGGGGGTCCTGGTGGATAGGAGGATGACCATGAGCCAGCAATGTGCCCTTGTGGCCAAGAAGGCAAATGGCATCCTAGGGTGCATTAGAAAGGGTGTGGTTAGTAGGGCAAGAGAGGTTCTCCTCCCCCTCTACTCTGCCTTGGTGAGGCCGCATCTGGAATATTGCGTCCAGTTCTGGGCCCCTCAGTTCAGGAAGGACAGGGAATTGCTTGAAAGAGTCCAGCGCAGAGCCACAAAGATGATGAAGGGAGTGGAACACCTCCCTTATGAGGAGAGGCTGAGGGAGCTGGGTCTCTTTAGCTTGGAGAAGAGGAGACTGAGGGGTGACCTCATCAGTGTTTACAAATATGTAAAGGGTGGGTGTCAGGATGATGGAGCTAGGCTTCTTTCAGTGATATACAGTGGTAGGACAAGGGGCAATGGATGTAAACTGGAGCATAGGAGGTTCCACGTTAACATCAGGAAGAACTTCTTTACTGTAAGAGTGACAGCACTGGAACAGGTTGCCCAGGGGGGTTGTGGAGTCTCCTACATTGGAGATATTCAAGGCCCGCTTTGACAAGTTCCCATGTGATGTACTCTAGGTTACCCTGCTCTTGCAGGGGGGTTGGACTAGATGATCTTTCGAGGTCCCTTCCAACCCTTGGGATTCTGTGATTCTGTGAAAACCACCCTAAATGTTACTGAATTAAACCAGGTCTGATTTTGACTATGGCTACATTTTGACTTCTGACTGCAGAGAACATGTGAGGTACACTCAATTATTTGTCATGAAAATACTAGCCAGGGAATTTAGCTCTTTTTATTTTTTTTTCATTTGTGCATCACTCCCAAATGCCAGTCTCTGTGAGTGTATCTATTACTTATCATTTACTAATCATTTGTGAAAAAATGTTAGCATTTGGTTTGTTTCCATCTGTCATTCCTAGTGGCGGTCTGTGCCTGGCCACGTCATTGCACAGAGATGTGTTGCTGACTTCTTCCCCTTCCTGACAGCTCAAACTCTTTGGAATAGAAGAAACATATTTGTGAATGGTTTTAAAATAAGCTGTCAGAAAGGTTTTGTTCTGGTTGAAAGGATCAACACCCTGCTAAGGCAGAACTCTGCTCCCATAAGTACAATAAAATATGTTTAGGGTCATGTACTGCCTGCACCCCCTTCTGTAGTCATTCAGGGGTGTACTTATGCTTATCTGAGCTAGTAGCATGGCATGACAGTGAGGGGTCGAATGCAGGCTGCAAACTCATCCAGGAACCCATGTGGATGTGTAGGCCCAGGCAGCATGAGAAACAGGTTTGGGTTGAATTTCACCTTTCCCCCACTCACCAAAAAATACTGTGAAGTAGCTGGCACCATGTGATTTAAGATTTTTAAGCAGCTCAGAAGAGATTAAAAACAAAAAAAGAGTCCTTGGAAGGATAAAGTAGGGAATATAGTAACAGTTGGAGATGGAAAAGCAACAACTGAGGTAAGCAAAAGCGTTATTAGTCTTAAAGAAAGAACTCGAAGTATTATGAAAGGTGATGCAAACAAAAAGCCTGCACTTTCAAAAAGGTATTGAGTGTGCGTGACCTTTGTGAAAGCTCCCAGGCCATCTGGCCAAAGATACTGGTGAAGTCTTGTAAAATGGTAGTTGCATACCTGCTTAATATTTTAAAATGTTGTATATCCCACAGACCTTTTCCTTTAGAAGACAGACTATCCTGTTTTTCTGACTTCTCTATTGCCCGCTACCCTGGTTTATCACTTTGGCAACAAATGATTGCAGGGTTTATGTGCATTGCCTTATTATATGTAGCACTGCTGCACCCAGCTAGCATCCAGCTGTGCTAGCAGATTGAAAGCCAGTTTAGACATGCCTTTCCCAGCTGTGGTTACATCTTTGACTGCCTTGTGGATCTATAAATTAAATTGAAATATTTTTAGCTACAAACCCTAGGCACCAGAGGCATGTTACCTTTGTTAGAAGTGGGAAAACTCATTTGCTTCTTTCAGTATGTGGTCTTTTGCTCTCTTATAAAAATAGGAAGAAAAAAATTAACAGCACTTTTTTGCTTATTTTTGTAATTGTCTTGGGTCAAAATATTTGAATTAGTTTAGTTCAACATAGCACTTCTGCTTCAAATACCACAGGACATTATGGACAGTAAAAACTGATGTCTTTGATGATGCGTTAGCTTTTTGTGAAATAATTTTGGTAGAAAGGCATTTTGATGCTATAAAAATCAGGCCTTTATTGCTCATTGGAATTAAAAACAAAAAAAAGAAGTATTATGAATTCATTTGTACACTTGCCTTCCTACATTTGTACTTCCCTTTGTCCCTTTGCTTCATCTCTCTCTGCAGGCTCAGTGGAGCAGATCCTTCCATGTTTCAAACTGGCACAGCTCCACCAAACAGCTGTGCCAATTACTTCCAGTTGGGGACTGCCACTGGATGTATAACTGCTTGTACTCAAGTCGTTGCAATTACTATAATTATGTTATTTCTTGGCACAGAAAGGAAAAAGATGAGTGTTTGGAGGGCTTTGTTTAAGTACAGCAGGTCACTTATTCATGCGAACCACTGAGAGCAACCAAGAAGAAAGCACAGTGAGGACTGAACTTATTGGAAAACCAGCTCTCGTATTTAATTTGGTAAGAAGACAAAGTGATTTCTTAATGAAACCTAATAAACTCCAGGTCTGCCAGTTCCCTCAAAAAAGGAGAGCATTTTTCTATGTGTTAGATTAACTCTGCAGTACCTATTATGCCCTTGCTTTTATGCAGCTTACAGAGATCTGCAGGAGCTTACTTGTGTAATGCCAATACTGAGAAAAGCCATCGTGTGGCTTTACCTCTATCTGAAAAACAATTTTGGAGGTTTGTTTCAAGTGGTCTGTAATGCTATTCACACTCCTTTGATCCTGAAGCTGGGAGGGGAATTCTTCTCCAGACACAAAATTACAGTAGTCTGAGAGAAACTTGTTTCATCTGGCAAAGAATGGTTTAAAGGGTTTAAATCTTCTGTAGCGTAGCATGCACAAGCATTGCATCCCTGACACACAGAAGGACTCCCATTCCTGTACATACCCAGCCAAGTGGTAGGTCAGTACCCACAGACAAATGCTGCATTACATCTAGTCTGGATGTTGTATTGCAACCAGTTCAATATATCACACCTTGTGAAGATGATTTTTCAATATATATTATACTGGCAAAGCTTCAGAAAGCCTGGGCTCTGACAGTGGGTTCCCAAGACCTGTCCAAATGAAGGGCCAAGACCTGCCACCACTGCACAGGCCCTGGCACCGCAGTGTTCTATTCTACTCTTGTATTTACTTGTTGCCGTGACCGGCTTGCCCCCCCTTCACCCCGCAGGAGGCCGCTCGCACGACTTCAAGTGAGAGGCGGCCGATCCCTGCCAGCAGAAGCACCGTTACCGGGCTGCGGGAGGTAGGTGCCGCAGGGCGCCCCTAGTGGTGCCCCAACCCTGGCCAGCCCCGCGGCGCCGCGGTTGCAGCGGCTGCGCAGAGCTCGGCGGTCAGCTCTCGCCGCCGTACGCCCGGCGGGCACCGCGGCTCTTCCTGCGCTACGGAGTTTCCGTAGCCGTGTCCTCCGCTGCCCCCGCGCGGCGCTCCAGGTCGCCAAGCGCGTTTCTATGAGCCGCCTATAAACAACATGGCGGCGGCAGCCACTTTTGCCGCCCGCGGTCTGTAGGTGGCGCGGTGGGTGAGGGGGGCCAGGGCAGCGCTGTCCGGCGGCGCCGGCCGCCTCCGCTCCGTGCCTCCCGCGCTCCCTCTGGTCGCCGGGCCGCGGCGGGGGCGGCAGGGCTGCGCTCCGCCCCGCCGCGCGGGGGTGTCTGAGCGCCCGGGCGCAGCGCGGCTGCTGCATTGTCGCGGCGGCCCCGAGCGGAGCGGCAGCGCTGGGAGTGCCCGCGGGGGCTCCTCGGAGCCGGCGGCCACAGGGACGAGAAGAAGAAGAGGGTTCGGGTGTCCGGCGGGAGTTGAGGGGCTGCCGTGAGCAGAGAGCAGCGGGGCCATGTCGCTGCAGAGCGCGCCGGCGGCCACGGCTGCCGCCGACCTACCCCCCGACCCGGGCGCGGAGCTACCGCCGGGAGCGCAGCTGAACCAGGGCAGCGCAGAGCCCCCGTCAGCCGAGGAGGGCGGCGGGGGTGCGGAGGAACAGGAGGAAGAAGGGGAGAAAGAGAAAGAGCAAGAGCAAGAGAAACTGCTGCCCATCCCGTCGGCGTCCAGCGCGGCTGCCGGGGTAGGTCTGCGGCCGCCGGCGGGGGTGGGCGACCCGTCAGCCTCCGGGGTGGCTCCGGGCCTGGCCCCGGGGAACGGGACCAGCTCTGCGGTCCCTGCTGGCTTCTGCTGTGTTTGCCGCTTTATTCGCGGTGGTGGGGGATCATCGTGTTCCTTTTCTTTCATGTTCCTTTCCGTCGAGAGGCTCTCATTCAAGTTTCTTAAAAATAACAAGTGCGTCTGTAACTAGTGACATAATGAAGCTATAAATTCTCCATCTACTTATAGTTCTTTAACATTTTACAACGGTCTGCTCTTTTGGGTTAGTCATGACTGAGGGTTTGCAGCTCTGTGAAATGTTCGCTAAGGGTTCTCGGTGGTGGAGGGCTTCAGCTCTTAACACTCTTAATGGCAAGACAGCTAACTGGAAAATACTTGCGTATTTTTAACTTTTTCTTAAGAGATCCTTTCTGGTTTTTGCTTTGTGTTGAAACAGAGATGAGAAAACACTGGTAACTGGTGAATGAGTTAAGACGGGTAGAAAACTCCGAGAAGGATGTTTGCCAGAATAACCTCATTTCGGAAACCTCGTCTGAGATTTTTAATTTTACTGGAGTTTTTCTTTCTGCTGACCATACAATATTACAAAACATAAAATTTTCCTGGCATGAGTTGAATATCTTACATGGCTCAGTGTTAAAGCTTCCTGTAAGTTACTTCAGTTCAACAACAACAAAGATTTTACCAATCCTATAGTAAGTAATGCAGTTAGGAGATTTTAATTCAGCAGTGCTGATGAGTGTCCGACTTCCTAAAAATTACCATTTTACATAATTTGAATTTCAAAGATTGAACGCCTGATGTTTGACTGTCATGGAATCATTGTAATGTTAAACGAAGTAATCATAGGCAAACTGCAAACTCCTTTGAGCAGCTCTGCCAATTTTGTGTTTTGCCTACAAAGTTCCAATTTTCTGAAAGACTTTCAGCTTTGCAAATCTGTCTGAATGTGGAAGAATGTGTTTGTTCTTGTGATTCACATACAAATTCGGTGGGAGAAGTCGGTAATGGACAAGTGCCCAGGAGTTATTTTTACCTTTGAAAATCTCCAATTCAGATTTTGAATGGCAAATAGCAGTCCCTTAAAATTGAGATGAAAGTGCTGGTCTAAAATGTGTTAGGCTCTATCTCAGCTAATGAAAATGAGTGCAAGAGGGCAGCTGTGTGAAATCCCCACTGTCTTAATCGGGAAACCTTGTTTGTAGCTAAACATCCTTCATGTACCTCTGAGCTGCTGTCCACAGATACGAGTTGTTGAAATTGACCTTTTGCAGAGGAGCACAGGTTTGGCTAGGCACAATTGCTTGTCTAATGTGTGTGGGATCTTTAATATGTGAAGATCTCTCCATGGGTTTTAATAGTATGTTACAGAGAGAGAGTTTTGTCGGCAGATGTAATAGACATTTCCATTGCCCTGGATTTCTCTGTTTGTAGCAAATGCAGGTTTTGATCCAGCTATACAAAAGAGGGAATGTAGGTATGCTTTTGCAAGACCTTTAGGAGTTGCTGCAAAGAAGGTGTTGGACTACCGATCTGCTAAACCCTAGTTGTGACCAACCTACACATCCAGTTTCAGAGCTTTGTGAAGTATGTTGTGTGATTCATCATATATAGCATGATCTCAACACAAGTTCTTGTGTTAAAAGTTCTGATTGAACATCAAAAAATGAGTGCTACTTAATCCTCCCAAACACTTTTAAAGAGGGAAATATGTTCTCAGCTTCCTTCTTGTTAAATTAGGGAGGAGTTTGTAATATGATGACAACAGAGGGAAATTCCTGTCTTAAAAAAAAAAAATACCTTTGCTTAGTCATGATTTTTTCCCTCCCTCATTAGAATTCCTTTCCTTTAAAAATACATGCCTAGTTCAAATACAGTGATATGCCAGGTGAGCTTAATTTTCATATTCTCTCTGCCTATTATTGCTAAATGTGTAGCCATCACATGATGACTATGGTGGTACAGATACTATACCCTGTTTCTATATGAAGTGAGCCTCAGATATCCTGGTCTTTGAACATCTCCCTGGGCTTTGTGTATTTGACAGTGCACTAAAGACCATAAATTTGTGTAACTGACATACCATGACTAAACCTTCCTCAAAAGCAACATGAAGGTATGACACATCCTTTAGGCAGCTTCCATTTTTCCACAATAGCTGTGGAAAAAGTCAGAATTTAGTAAGTCAGTAGATAACAGTGGTAACCCTTTTCTCCAAAGATCATGCGCATCAAAGATGTCTCATCTAGCTGCAAGTTGGAATAAAGGGATTATGTGACTATTGATACTATCATTCGTACTGTGGCTTTTCCGGGCCAAGGGCCATTGAGGATTGGGGGTAGGATTGAGGGCTTTTATTTCGAAGGAAAGTTTTGGAGATTCAGTTAGTCCATGAATAAGTTAACATGATCCTCCTGCAAGGAGTTCAGGCTTTTCTTATGGGCCAGATGGTGATTAGAGACAGTGCCCTAAGGGGTAATGGATTCGAGGTTAATATTCAGATTCTGAAAAGAAACTTGTAGGAAGCTAAGTAACTTGCCCTCTAGTAAGCAGGGACAAGTAGAGGCTTCTGCCCATGGCAGGGGGTTTGGAACTAGATGATCTTAAGGTCCTTTCCAACCCTAACTATTCTATGATTCTGTAAAACAAAACTGGTCCTATGTTACACCTTTCAAGATAATAATTAAAGGGAACAGCCTGTTTCTTGCATAGGCTGTTTCATTGACAGCTGCCTGTGGGTAATACTGAGTGGCTCCCAAGTCTACTTGCACAGGAAGCCTTTTACTCCTCACTGGCTTTTGCTTGCTACCTGTAAATGGGTCTTGTGTGAGTTACGTTAGGGCTAAAGAGTAGGATTTTCAAGAAACTCTTCTTAGGTGGTCTTTTGCCTTTTCCCAGACAGCATTCTGTATGTGCTTTTTGCACACAGTTTCTTACTTTTAAGTCACTTTGCAAACAGTGACTTACTTTCACCATCAAGTTTAACTTCAATAATAGAAAGCATAGGTTTATGAAGTATAATGCTAGTCCCTCGTCAGTGTTATGGAGGGCTTAATGTTTTGGAAGTCTTCCACTAAGAAGCCATCAGAGTTGCGAGTTATTAATATGTTCTTAAAAAAGAATTAAGGATTACTTTGATCCACTTACTCCCTCTAAGCATACTCATTCCTCATGTGGGGGCTCAGTTTCCTGATGGCAGTATGTAGAATCTTAGGCTCTAGAGGCTCACTGACCTCCTACAAAATTTTGAAGTATTGCATAGTGCTGTACACCTGTCCTAGATTAGTCTCCCAAGAGATGTCAGAGATCCTCACTAATGAGCATGTAGCTTCCCAGTATTCCTCCAGTGCTTTCCAGTACAGCCTTTGTCCATGTGTTTGTTTAATATTGTTGTAACTGCACTTACAGCAGGATGATGGAGGTAAATAGCATGTGCGATTTTTGTTCTTTCTGTTCTATACTATTTTGGTGGCTGAAGTAAAACCTCTAGAGTCAGTCAAAACGGGCTGTTGCAATAAGTCTCTTTCATAAAAGCTCCTTTTCTCAATTATCTATGATAACTCTTCCCTGTTAATCATAATTAGACTGGTCTGAGCGCCATGGGTTTTTTACCTAGGGGACACATTTTGTGCCACAGCAGACTAATCTCAGATCTGGATTTAAAAGTCCTCTTTTAGTCAGTCTTGTCTTGGCATGCTTGTTCAGGATCTGGTTTTCTCCAGTCATGTGCCATGTGATTTTTTTTCTCAGAAGCACCTTAATGACATTTCAAAGGTTATAGAATAATAATAATAAAAAAGTTAATGTGAAAATTATAGCAGTAATTACATTTTATTTTTGAGTGTTTGTTGCGTACAAGGAATTTGGAGCTAAAAATTGAAACTTGGGATTTTTAGAGGCAGAAGTCCTGCTGGTTGCTCAAATTTATAATTTGCAGAGTTATAAGCCATGAAAAAATGGTTGTTTGTGCCACAGTAATTTAAAATTCCTGGCAGCATACCAGCTTGTGTATGCTGTGGTGTGGCAGGTTTATGGGCTATTACCTTCATGGTGTTGTGGTGGAAGTGAAGTGCTTTCCTCAGAGCTCTGACGGCATGACTTAGTCTAAATTTACTACACTTAAGGGAAAAGGGAAATGTATGGGTTTAAAAAAATGATAGGATGTTATGTTAATTATTCTAGATTTTTTATTCTCATTTGGGGAATTACAGTTTTGATTTGCATGAATTTTTTTATTTATTTTTTCCTAGCTGGGAGCACAGATACTAGATATCAAGCAAACAAATCTTTAGGTTAATGTAAGGCTGAAAATCATGATGTGTGGGGAGAGTCTGTATATTTTCTTGAGTTGATCTGCCTTTGCCTGGTATCATCTGATGACTTGGAGCTGAGGTGGAAATTGAAATCTTCATCATGGGACTTCTGTAATCTTGGGCAAGCCCCTTAACCCTCCAATGCTTAGCAAATTCTCCAGAGTAAATAACTGTATCTGATAGCACTCAGTGTCAAACAGACTGATTATCATCTGGAAGACTATTGTGTGTTTTCATTTCTGTTCTATATATTAAAACATATTAGGGCTCAACACTTAGCAAAGGCTTGTGCAAACTCCTTGGTGGCAGCACACAGAGGTACTCAAGCAGGTGTTTTTAGCAGTGTTCACGAATGTTGACTGGCCTTTTTTCAGTGGCAGCTGGTGCTGCTAATTTTGAGCAATTAGGAGTGTTTACACAGGTAGCTAGTATTTACATTTTATTGTCAAGTTAGCTCACACAGACTTTGTGGCCCCACATTTCAAGTCTTGGGAAATTTGTCTTAACTACTTCAGTATATTAGGGTTATTTGGGAAAAGCAATATGTAACACTTTAATCAGTATAAACTGAGCTGGATGTAGTGAGGAATATAAAAGTAGTTAGAAATTAGGATACAGAAAGTTAGGAGGTTGTTGAAAGCATTTTAATTGTACTGCGTTTTTCTCACAGTAATCCAAAGATCTCTTTGTATCCTGCAAATTAATACTTAAGTTTTTGAATGTAGTAAAAGGGAATTTTATGGTATTTCTCCCGATTCAATTTGAAACAAACTTGCAGAATCATTATTTATGCCTTATTTAGGTATTACCACCCTGATTGTGAGATAAAGAGTGTTTAAGTATTCTTTGTAATACCTCATGAGTAAGATTACTCTTGTAGTCATGTATTAGCCTTTTATAGCATGCTGTCATCTTAATTACAGGGGTTGGAGAGAGGAGCAAAAAATCAGTTTTCGACTTTCAGCAATTTCATCACAACTATCAACCAAAAGAAAGAAGGCATCGGAAACAGAAATTCTCCTACGCAACTTGTTATACCCAACATCAAAAATGGTAAGAGAATAAAAGCCCTGTGTTACTTAGTTACCAATTTAAGAAGGTGCTCGGTGTTCTGCCAATATTTGTATTGTAGTGCCAGAAAAATCTATAAATATAGATTTTATTAAAGTACATGTGCTGTACAGTGTACAGGAAGTGATAAATGTGATAGTTCATCCTCTGTAAAGTTTATATCATAGAGACAATTTGGATAAGAAAAAGAAATAGACCTGTAGGATGAAATAATCATCTGAAGTTTAAAGGAAAGTTACAGATTCAGGAGTGCATCTGCAGTTTGTCTAACTGCAGGCAGATGACAATTTCCCTAAAAATTGTGTCAAGTTTGTGAAGAAAATCTTTCTATTGCATTCTGAAGGATGGCAGGGATGAGGGATGTCTAGGGCTTTTAAGCGAGACAGTTGCTGAGAATTGCTGTTTTTCACTGAAGATGAAGACCAGTGATGACACAAAATAAAATTCACAGGCAAAGATTGTTAATTTCTGAAGAGCTTCAAAAGCAAGAAAGAAGGTGGTTGTGGTATGATGAAGTAATCGTAGTTGATGAAAAGATAGAAAGTGGAGCTGTGTAACCATTAGGAAAGGCTAGAGTCGTGAAGCCTGATTAGATGACATTGTGGTTAGGCCTAAATTTTTCATTAAATTTTTGGGCTAAGATATAGAATTTCTGTAACTTGGGACTTTTGATAAAAGGCTGCACAAGCGTTTGTCAGGTTTGTAATGATCTTGCCTTTGAGCAGATCCCTCTCAGCCTCGTTATTCTCTGGTTCTCTTAAGTCTCTATAGCACTCAATTAATTTGAGGCTAGAAAGAGATTGCATTAATTAAGAGACTGTTGTGAGTTTGAAACAAAGCTAAGGCCAGGTAACCTGCCTATATAGAAATAAATCATTTTAATAACAGCCCAAGGTGCACTCAAATTTATTGAGGAGATATGTGTATTCTGTGGAGAAAATAATTATCGAAACAGACTTCTCAGCTAAGAATACTGCTTCTGCTATTCTGAAATTGATGAATGATGCGTGGTTGGTGGGGTATATACACATGCTATCTCAATATGTGTGTATATATATGTACACATACTGGTAATACTTTAGGCTTGAGTTCAAAGAATGTTAATTTCATTGAAAAACAAAAGTGTGGAAGAAGTAATGCTGGCAAACACAGCATGAAAGGTAAAGTGATGTTTGTTTGCTATGCATCTGCCACAGAGATTAAATTGCTATAACAAGTCTTCTAATGCAACAATGATCTGGTATGAAATCTGTATATAAACTAGATTGATCTAGTTCTTCTATAATGTTACAAATACAAGTAAGATTTGTTTGCTTTACCTACTTTGAAAATTTTCATCTCAGCAGCTGCGTTCGTCACTGAAAATAACTGCTGTTCTAAATTCATTCACCCAAAATTTCTTTGTACCAGCCAGTTCTGCTTTGTATCAATGAGATTTTCTTCCTCAACGTTTTTGATTGTTCCCTAAGAAGTCATGCATTGCTGAATCTTTTTAGTTGATATAACCAGGCAAACAGCCAGCAATGATTGCTTTTTCTTGTCTTGTAATGTTGTGTTATTGCTCTTATTAGCTTAATACATGAAGTTTCAAGTTTCTCCTCAATGGAACTCAAGTGACAGATCTTAATTAACAATTTTGAATGTCAGATGAACAAATAAATCTATTTGCAAATAAACCTGAATAATGGCAAAACATACTGAAGTTGTCAGTATTTATTTAACATACTATTAAAATTCTATTTTAGTCTATCTAATTTAAGCTGAATATATTTCTAAGAAAATTGCATCACTGGCAGGGTGCAAGTTGCCAGCTTAGCACCTGCAGCCTCAATTTACTGAAATGAGAAACAGCTTCTGTCAGCAGCTGTTTCTTCTGCAGATGTGGAGAGACTATTTTCCTCATCTCAGTGTATTCAGCTGGTTATAATTCAATGTTTAATCCATTTAAAATTGAGACACAGAATGAGAACTAAATGGAAATTTGTTATGTTTTTCAGAGTATAAAAATAGAATGTAGTATTCATTTCTTTTAAGTCAGTCCATCCTGCTTTCAGATAATGATGTGCAATAGCCAGCACTTGCATGGCAGGATTGTTTGACAGTTTGGCTTGGATTAATCTAGTACCTATATGTCCACTTTGGTTTTTAAATTACTGCTCTTCTCTTTAAATAGCTTTAAATTCCAGCTGTGAGAGTGGGCAAGATTCCATATCTGTAATTGATGCCATACTCAGGGGATTGAGGGCAGCTCTGAGGGCAGCTCTGATCTGTTATCATCTGATGAATGGTGTCTGTGTTAAGTCACAATGACAGCATCCCTGTCATTAGCGTGAATGAAAAGAATCTGCCTTTGGGTCTGGGGATTTTGTTAGCATTTATTTCCCCACTGTGATAAATGGAGGAGGCAGGAAAGTAGTAATACTACTTTGATGTTTAGTTAATTTTAAAAAACAACTCTTGAAAAAGGCCTAGAGGGTTCTTAGGAATTCATACAGGAATTTAGTTTGGTATGTTTGACTTTTGAGGGCATCTTTATATAGTGCCTTTTATCCCAAACATATGTCATAATTCATATAAATACTTTAAAAACATGCAGCATAAATCAGACTAAAAAAAAGCATTTTAAGGATATTTGAGAAGACACTGTCAGTAAAAAATGGATGTTTGTGTATACTGTATTGGAATATTTTTTCGTGGTTTTGGTGGGTTTACCTTAGCTGGCTGCTAGACACCCACTAAGCTGCTCTATCACTCCCCCTCCTAATCAAGATGTGTGGAGAAAATAAGATGAAAAACCTCATGAGTTGAGATCAATACAGGGAGCCCACTTTCCAATTACTGTCACAGGCAAAACAGACTTGACTTGAGGATATGAATTTATTGCCAGTCAAACAAAACTGAAAATTCCTTCTTCCCAGGCTTTAGCCCTTTATTTCCCATTCCTTTACCTCCTTTCTGCCAAGGGGAAAGCACAAGGAGGTGAGGAATGGGTGTTGCAATCAGCTCATAAAATTTCATCTCTGTGACTCACTTCTCACACAGTTACCCTTATCCAGCATGGGTTCTCTCCCATGGGATACACTCTTTTACCAGACTTCTCCAACATAGGTCCTTCTCATGAGTTGCAGTTCTTCAAGGACTAGCTGCTCCAATGTGGGCCCTTTCCACAGGGTACACTCCTGTAGAAGCAGACTGCTGTAGCATGGGTTCCCCATGTGCCACAGTTCCTGCCAGCAGCCTGTGCAGGCATGCACTCTCCATGGGCTGCAGGTGGTTATATGCTCCACTGTGGTCCTCCATGGGCTGCAGGGAGACAATCTGCTTCGCTGTGGTCTTCTCCACGGGCTCCACAGGAATCCCTGCTCCAGTGCCTGGAACACCTCCCCTTCTCCACTGAGCTAGGTGTCTGTGGGGAGGTTTATCCCCCTTCCCCCCCAGTCCTTCAGCCAAAAGTGTTTTGTAGCTGGCTATGTCTCATGTAGAGGCAGCCCCATGTTCTCTCACATAGACCACCCCTGCAGCCACCCTGCTGCCAAAACCTTGCCACATAAACCTAAATAAACCTAATATGACATTCTCAAATAAAATAGAAAGATGTAGAATAGAAAGATCTTTTAATGCACTGCTATTTGTACTTGGAATAGGCAGCCAGATTTATTGGGAATTGTTTCAAGATGCTTCTGTTTCAGCAGTAATTCTCTGCAAGACAGAAAACTTACATTTCCCATTTAATTTATTGGAGAGATTAGGAGGCTTTAGGTGATCCACAGTTAGCTCTAGGTAAAATGAATGTATCAGTATAGAAAAACTTGTACCTCAGAAAATAGTTGGACCTTGGTGTAGTTGTGCCTGAGATTTTCATTAGGTGTAGGGATCACCAGTGTTACAGTTGGTATGTTACAATGTTTACAGTGCCTATTATAAATGCAGTAATGGACAATGCTATTATTCCTGACTAATAGCTATTGCTCATGGATTGCTCTGTTTGCCTTTCAAACAGCAAACGTTAACAGGATCACTCTGGATAACTCTGTAGTTCCATAACATCCTTTGACTTTTTTTTGTTTGTTTATTTTATTGTAACTGTATTCTAACTTGCTTTGCTTGACTTCCTCATGTTCACAGGTAGATGTGATGTTTGAAATAGGCACTTTTTCTTTATGCATATGACTTTAGAAGGCACTTGGTTTAGTGCTCAGAAGGTTGAGTATCTACAGCTACAATAGATTTAATGAAAGTCCTGCACCACTCATTCTAAAAGTGAAAGTATACATGAGGAAAGTATACATGAAAGAAACTTGGGGTTTTCTCGTGTGATATGAATACTGCTGTATGCATATCACTGTGTGTTACTGATGTAATATCTGTGTGTCTTATATAAGTTTATGTAAGTACAATATTTTGCTTTTTTTTCCAAATAATGAGTTGGAACACAGACCGACAGCCTTTCCCCCCCCCTTTTTTTTGGCAGCAGCATGTCAGCAATTCAATTGTGAAAATGTGTCTTGGTTTTCTTTCTTTTTTACTTTTTTTTTTCGTAATAAACAAATCATTTGTTTGCAACTGGGTGGAAAAGCTGATTTATAAAATAGTAGAGCCCCTTCTTTCAGAAGACCTTAGGTAGGAGACAGACTGGCCAATTTTCTCCACCCACTGCTCACAAAGATATAGTTACAAACTCAGGACATGGTTTTTTGTTTCAAAGTTTATATTTTCATTCAATTAGTTGATGTTTCTATCATGTCTGGGCTGAGCACATAGTACAAAAAGTAATCGAATGAGTTGGGGTTTAAAGTTGTAGAATTAATTAGTGTGAATTTTCTTTTTTTTTTTTTCCTAGTTTCTTTATATCTGTATTTTACTAACTGCATATGATTGCATTTTATTTACTGGTGTTTTTTTCACAAGTGAGAGACCTACCACCTATATGCCTCGATGTACGACAAAAGCAGCGTATCTCTATAGACACACTACCCCAAGAACTGAAAGCACCAATTCCTCCTGAACGTTCCCTTCCTATCCGAACCAAAACTGTGAAGGATTTTCAGTAAGTCACACTGTGTTTCTAAAAGCATACTTTATTCCTTTGAACTTGCTTTATGTTGTCCTAATTCATACACTAGATTTTGTTAATCTCAAATGAGGAAACAGTTTAGTATAAGGCTGACAGGTAGTTGGGTTGTGATGGTGGGATTGATAACTTACTGAGAAAATTACCAAAATACTTTCTGTAGTTTGAAGTGTTGTTCTGTTCAAGAAATGACAAAGGATGTACATCAGAGTTAGAAATTCAGTTACTGACATTCAGAGGATGCTTAGTTTAAAAAAAAACCCATGTATGGTATATTGTGGGCTAGAAAATCCCTTTCAGTCCTAATGTTTTATTTGCATTGCCAGTTGTGGTGTGTCCTGTCCATTGAGGTACTGGGCATTCTCAGCCTTTGAAGCACTTAAACGTGTAACAATGTACTTGAGGACCCAGAGTGGTGATTACATGGACTGCACTATTCATGCTTTATGTTAGAGGGTTAATTTTCAATATTAGTTTTATGGCAAAAACTTTTTTTGCATATACTTGCCGCTTTTGTGATCACATAAGCAGTGTAAGCTACTCTAGCACTTCTGAGAGTCACTATGCTTTAAGTTTGTCCAAGTAAAAACTTTTAAGATTAATTAGTCTGTGTACACAATATTTATGCTGCTGCCTTATAACAGTGATTTAGCTGAAGTAAAATTGATGTGAAATAGTGTCTTGTGTTCCACTTCTGGTTTTCCAAATCAGTACATACCCTGAATCAAAACTGTATATGCATTAGATTTCTTTCAACGCTGTTAATGATACTCAGCAATGATGCTTTATTTACTGAGCTGGGCTAGCATAAGTCTCCAGCGAAACCACCTGAGTTGTTCTTAACTAGTAGAGTTTGTTTCTATGATGTCAGTTGTACACTAGAGAGTTTTGCTAGCTTTGCTTGATTTGTTGTGAACACAAGGCAATAGGGAGCTTTTTTTTCTCTGTTTCACATAAGTTCCCCAAAATTGTGATGTTGACAGTGTAATTTCTGGAAATGGCATAACTTTGTGGAAAAACTAATGGCATCAAGTGTGTCTGTGCTAGGGAATCCTGCCTGCAATACAGGGACATGTATTGACAGAGTGTTTCTTTAGTGTGGATATGTTCCTAGAGTGTTCTTAGATGGGTATTTACTAATTCTTTGAAAGTATGGTTTGTTTTTTTTTTAGCCTTAGCACCCACAGAGCACCATTATGCTGCTGTAATACCCTCGAGTGTTTTACAGTAGAATTATCTTCATCAAGGAATGGGGAGAAGTATTCCCAGAAAGCCTAATTCTTCTATTTTTTTCAAGCACTAAGAAGTGTATGAGCATATACTCTTTACCGCTCTTTTCTGTGTTTCAAATTTTGTGCATTCAGTGAGGAAAAGGAATGCTTTTTGATTACTCAGTGTGTATATTTGGTGGAAAAGGAAACGGGTATCACAGTTTGACAAGAGGTGATCCTATGTTGGTATTTGAGTGATCTGAAGAGCTGATGTTTTTTCCGTGTTCAGGTTTTTTGTATTGATTGACTGCTGCCTAATTAAGTAATTACCAAGAATTTTATTCTTTCAAATAAAGTATTAAAAAGTCTTTAACATCTTTGGTATGTCCCACTGATACTTATTTTTTAGTATCTAGATACTAGATCTAGTGCTAAGTACCTACTATCTAGTACTAAGTATCTAGTACTTTTAATATCTAATATCTGGTACTAAGAAATTACCTGGGGGGGGATCCAACTGGGATTTGTATCACCAGCACTGTAGATAGCTAAAAATTCGCATTAAAGGTTGTTTGGGCTTATTTGTTTATTTTAAATGCATGGTATTATACAAAAGTTCATATCCAGATACTCGCTTTAAGGTCCAATACTTAAAAGAGTCCCTTAGGAGATGTGTACGGTCACATACAAAGAAGAGAAATAATATTTTGTACAAATGAGAGTTGATTTGACTACTTAAGGAGCCTTTAATAAACTAGTTGGAAATTTTATCATGTCAGTGTGTTTTCAGCATAATTCTGTTCTGCTAATTATTTGTCTTGACACGCTGAACTGTGACACCATGAATTAACATTTTGAATAAGAGACATTGCTCACGTGTATCAAACACAAACTATGCTTTTGTTCTCTTGTTAATACCGTGATCTTAAAATGACAAGGAAGATGTTAGCAAAGTACTGATACTATACCTGTCTCTCTTCTAAGTTTGCTTACTGAAGAAAGCTTAGAGTTACAGTGCAGTGTAAAGTCTAAGTGGGAAGGTTGGAAAGATTGAACCCTTATATTATTAATATTTTAATATATCCTTTCTAGGGATGATGTTGAAAAGGCTAAGTCATCAGGAGATTGGAAAGCTGTACATGATTTTTATACTACAACTTTTGATTCCTTCTTGGAGATAAACGCTGCATTTAAGGTAGAAAATAATTCATAATACTTGTTAGTACTTGTAATGTTTTGTATCTTTGAATTGTTTACAAAAATGTCAGGTAAAGGCTTGTAGCTACTTATTCAAGGTCGCTAAGATCATTTTGTCACAATCTCACCTGTCTTTGGTAGACAATCTGTTATTGCCTTGATTTATAGATTCAAGTTTAAACAACTCTTTCAAGCATATGTGGAACTTTAAAATTCCGGTATGTAGTTCATTTTGTGCCGGTATGGCTGTGTAGATGATTTTTACACAAACTACATTTTAAAAACATGCAGCAAATATGGAGACCCAGGCAAATCTGGAAACAGAAATTCCCTGTTGCCAAGACGTGTGATATGGGTTCAAGTAATATAGCTGTTCTTGTGTTGTGATGACATCCTCAGTTTTCCTTGGGAAAGATTATATTCATGTCTGAAAACTTTCTGAATTCATGCTAAATTAATATTTCCTTCCTGTTACAGAGCAAAATATGCTTATGGTATTTAATATGGACAGTAGTGCCTGACCCTAGCCAAAATAACCTGTGACTTCTAGTTACTTAACAAATGTTGAATGCTTATGACTTTATTGCTCTTGTCTGATGACAGATCAACAAGAAAGATGAAAGATGAAAATTTGATGTAATTCAGTATTTGAAAGCTACCTATTAAAATAGAATGGTATGGTAATGGTGTTACATGAATATTGCCAATGTGTAGGATTATTGTTGTTTAGTTACATCTTTCACATATTAATAAAAAGCATCTTAGATTAAGGGTTTGATAAGAAAAATAATTACATCTGTGTTTTGTTTAAACTTGCTGTTAAACTTTTATTTCTCAAAGATAGCTAAAATATTCAAAACATTTCAAAATCAAATTGCTTCATGTATTGTCTAACTTACAGAAAGATGCCAATTCTCCATTTAATACCACTGAAGACTCTGGAATCGATGCAAATTTTGTGAATGTTGTTTATGATGCCTTATTAAATACTGTAAGTAGAAGAAAAGAATTCATGTTCTAAAACATTGTAGCAATTATTTCAGCAAAGAAATATGCTAAGAAGCAATTTATACCAAAAGTTTTTCTGAAGAATCTCTCAAAACATACTTAAAATGGTCCAATGAGAATTACCACAGAGTCATGAAAATTGCTATAGTAAAAGGGGATATTTTTGCTACTAGTAATGCACAGTTTATACTGTGCTAGATCTCAAAGACTGCTTGCAGGATATAACATGACTGATGGGACACTGCATGTTGGGAAATAAGGAAAAAGTGAGTATGGGGTAGTAAAAAGTAGGTACTGTGCCTACTGAACAAAGGATGAGAGTAATTTAGAAATAATATTTACATTTTTGAAGTTGTTTAAAGTGTTGAAAGCAGTCATTGACACAACTCCAGGCCTCAACTAATAGTCTGTGAGGAAAGATACTTAGGAGTTCAGTATCATAATGCAAAGGTTTCTTGGCTGACTTGAATCACAAGCAAAACCAGCTTGCTCATTCATACAGTACATTGTATAGCATATATATAATTACATGAGATATGATTTTTCCTCTCCTTCTTCCATAGCCTCAAGATGTTCAGAAATCAGTCCTAAAAGGAGTAATTAATGGTCTGCTACAAGAATGGACAGGGTAATTATAACAAATGCTTGCATCAGTGCTGTGTCAGCTCTTAAAGCTGAGACACATTCTGTTTTTATTGTTTTAGCTAAAGAAATAATATGTTCTGATACAACTTCTTTGACTCTTAAGAACTTGTCCCCTTCTGGCAGGCAAATATGCTGAAATACATCTTGAACTCTCTAAGCTGACACTGAAACCCTGAGAGGCAGACCCAGGCCCAGCCATACATTCCTCCACAAAATCTCAGCTCCCTGTTGCCAGGGCAATCTTCGGGGCATCTGAACTGTGAGATGAGTTAAGGAATTTATGTAAAGTAAAATATATTTTCCCTGCTCACCCTCCAACAACAACTAGGTCATTTTAACCTGGGTAATTCCTTGAACCAAAGTTTACTTCACAATACTGTTCATGTGTGGCAACAGCATAGAAAAGGCAGTGCAGGATGCAGAAAGAAATAGCCCAAAGGTAGGTGATTTGGAGATGACAACATTTTTGCAAGAAGCAACAGAAGTGAGAATGGAGTTTGATTCACAAAAAGATATGGCAAGCAGCAGTGCCTTGTTGTGACTTGCCTGTGACCCAGCTTCTGGCTGTTACTTTCTCCATCTTACAGTGCTTTTTCTGTGCTGTTGCTGCATGTGTGTTTGGTAATGTAAAAGCCTTGAAACAGATAAACACCAAGAAGTACAGAGTCTGCAATGGAAGAAGTGTATAATAATTCTGACAGGATATATCAAGCATAAGGCAAATAAACACTTCTGTGATGTCACCTGAGATAGATAACAGCATGAACTTCTCTCTTTGGAACACTTCTTACTCTTAAATTATGACTGGGTTCAAGTGCCCTTTCAGTTTCAGAGGGCAGTGAAGATCATTAAATGTGGTATTCTACACATACTGCAAAGCAAAGTTAAATTGTAGGTGCATGATTTCATGGCTCTTTGTGTATATCATGTATAAATATAGTTCTGCTTATTATTTTGTTCGTTCACAGGCCACGAACAAAAGATGATCTTAGAGCATACTGTATACTTCTACAGGTAAGAAAAATACAATATTTTTATTTAAATGTATGTCTGCTTAGTGTATAATCTATAAACCAGTATACTCTGCAAAAAAAGATACTTCACATTTAATTTCCTGTAATAAGAATTAATTAAAATAGAGAAGAAGTTTAGGGTATGCATGATGGGAATGGGAGCTTGATGGAATATTGATGGGGAAATGTTACATAGGTTAAAACTATGAAGTAACAGATATGTAATTGTTTCCTGTCATTTTGTGGGTTGAAAAAAACAAATGTTTTAGCAGGTATTTGTTCTTTTTCCCTTGTTCCTAGATTTGTCTTACTGTTATTCTGTAACACTGATCTTTCCAGAAAGTTTCAGTATATGAACTTTTTTATATTGCTGTAACTTTCTCCAGAATTGAATTATATCCAGTAGACTCTCCCCAGTCTGACTGGCTACATTGTCTGTTTTCTGCCTGTGTTAGGGTATTACCTTTACTATTATACTTGATTTGCATTTGTAGCAAATTTCCCCTTTAAATTTTGCAAGTGTAGATAACATCTCTCCACACAAGGAGAGATTTCTGCTGCTATTTGAAAAGATTAGATGGTAATTTAATTTTTTGAGACAATAGTTTTCTGGGGTGGTATGCTAGCTGTGAGTTATAAGGAATATATCCTGCTGAAAAGTAGGAATGTGTTAATTCATACGTAAGAGAAAATAGGTTTGGACTGATACGCAGGAAGACAGGAGCTATGAGAACCCTTATTACTTAGATGGAAAGCACGTCACTCAGAGGAGTATTATTTATGTGCTATGCATTAAATGATAATCCAGAAAAATCTATTGGGTACTGCCTTTGTTACCTTTGGGCTTTCTTTTGAAACTAAAAAAAGAAAAGAAGAAAAAAGCATACTTTTACAAGATAGAAGATATGTACTTTTCATTTGAACAAGAACAAACATAAGAAAAATTCCTAATGACTTTTTTCCCTTTCTGCAGTTTATTAACCTAACACGTTTTTTTAATCTTTTTCAGAATCCTCAATTTAGTAACACTTCTACTTATGTCATCTATGCTCACTTGCTAAGACAGATAGCAGCCTTAACAGAAGCTGACCATCATTTCCTAGTGCACTGGTCTAAAAAGTAAAAAAAATTAAAAAAGTAAAAATAAAAATTCCATTTTCAGGATTACAATTGTTACTGTATTTCCATTGATGTTTACTGTTTTATAAATTACGTGAAAGTTAATTTAATTGACTACAGAGATTGTTTTTGTTGTTTTTGAAGTACATTTGGGCATAGTCCACTAAGTGATACTGATTTATAGATGCAAACTGTATATAATGTATAAAAATTAATATCTTTATGCAAAAAAGCCTTTATTCCAAAATAACTTTTTAAAATTATTTTTCTGTAACACGTGCAAAATACTTATGTATGTAAATTTTTTAGGTACATGTTTAAATGGTATTATAAATACAAACATCTTTATGGTCTTTGTTTAAATAAAGGTATGTCTTGGATAATTTGCAGAAGATACTGTAACTTTACTGTGTTTTACAAAATTCACAAATCAAATCAAGTTCCTGCTTCATGGTGTAATGGAAGTGGTGAGAGAGTGTAGTTAGGACATTAGATTTTTTAATTAACTGAAGTAATTCTTAATAGCCTGTCACTAACAAAGTCATATGGGGTATCTACCCAAAGAGCAGCTTTTAAGGATTGGTATGCTGGTTGCCTTCCTCATAATAATTGTGCAAAAATTTCAGTACAGTGTAAAAATGAAAAATTTGAATGGCCATATTCACAATTCCCTGACCTTTAAGGGAATCTGTTAATAAAGGGTTTTCTTACCTGCAAGGTTGGAAATTATATCCCCCTCTCCCTACCCTGTAATATGTCTAGATTTGCTTAAATATGTGATAATATATTATTTCATTTGTATCAGTGTTTACAAATAATGTTTACCCTCTTGATTAGGGATGCAATAGGCATATAAATATTTTTATTCTTAAAACATGTATCAGAAAGCTAAACCATTAAAATAAGAGAGCTCTTATTTACAAAAGCATTCTCTAATATATGTACACATGTCTATTATTGTGATATTATGCAAGTGGTGCACATAATTTAAAATGTGCACTTAAATTCTTTCTGTTCTTTATTCAGTAGGACCAAGTGTCTCAAAAAAAATTAGAACTCTTAACTATTCAGATTGTGGAGTAAAATAGCTAAGGGGTTTTGTTTTCTTTTTGTTTACGAAAAGTCAAGAACTAAGGATTCTACTGCATTTTGGTGGGTTTTTTCAAGTCACAGGCATTAAAAAGCTTAGTGGTGCACTGATGAAGAGCATTGCTGTGTATCAATATTTAAAAGCATGCTTCTTAAACTTTATATTTGGCATTTGTTTTTTATGTATAGGGCATGTTCTTTAAAAAATAAAATTAAAATCTGATAATAAAAGCCCTAGTGTGGACAGCGACCACGTGAGAGTAACTGCAACACATTTGTTTTAGGATTTCACAGAAGAGGTTCAAGCAGCTGGTGGACAGGTTACTGCAATTTATTTCTTTACGCTTGTTTCCTGCAAAACCTGAAGAGTTTCCACCTATGGTGAAATGTACCTGGTGGATTCCATCAGCAGCCAAAGTCTTGGCTTTATTTAGTAGGTATTTTTCTTGAACTGTATATGCATGTGTATGTGGATATATATGTATATTTCTTTGTATGTATATACATATGAGGATGTATATTTCTTTGTATGTATATACATATGAGGGGGAATAGTTTATTCCTCTTCTGTTCTGGGTGAGACTGACAATGGTGGTGGTACAGTACAAACTACAATAATATGCCAAAAAGAAGTAAACAACAAAAGACACATTCTATTGGAAAGTCTTTGTATTTGTTTTCTAGTAAAGGGTAATCGCTATGCATCATTTTCCTGTAACCAGTGAACATCATTCAAACAAAATCCATGGAAGTAACCGATGCTTAGAGTTTCCCTTAGTTTTGTAAAAGAAACTGTTTTAAATGTGTAATTCCCAGAATTTCTTCTATAAGTAGCTTAACCCCACAGAAATATTTGGCATCTAAGAGAAGTTAGGCAGTGCATATGTCCAAAACTACAGCTTAAAAAGTAACTCTTTGTTCAGTTCAACCATAGAACACAGAAAATATGACAATTGCAAATGCAACCTTTCTCCTCCACTCATCCCAAACAGCTTAGTGATTAGAGCATTTGCTATGGAGATGAAAGGCTTACGGTCAATCTGCTTTTCTTGAGAGGTAAAAACGTTTTCTTCTAAGAGAAGATGAAACCACCAAGTGAAAATTAAGATTGGAGTGAGGACATTTTCATTTCACTGTCAACTTAAAACTGCTTAAAAGCATTCTGCACAGTCCTGCCTGTCCAGAGTGACAGCTTAGATAAAGCTCAACTGTATCTGAAAGAAACGTGTTGTCTAGTCATCTATGAAAGAGTTTGTAATTGCATATTTCTGGGAAAATAAATATTTAGTAATTCAAAATACACTGCTTTCTGACTGATCAAAAATTAATCATGTTTAAGTGGATTTACAGAAAACAAATATTTGACATTGTATGGATGAAACACATGTCATATGCATATTAAATAATGAGATAGTCAGCTTAAATGTGAATTGGTTTTCTTGATATGGTCATTTTTGTATTTTTGAGGCTAGGTGGTATAGTAGTTACCTGAGGAAATAGGTGTATCTTTGAATACTATGTTTTATGCTACTCTCTTTCCGTCTCTTTTATAAACAGGCATCACACTCAAAAAGGTAATTGTTTGCTGAAAAACATGTAGATGTTATATCCATAGTTAGGTTTAAAATTAAATGACAAGTAAGAAATCCATCTATCAAACTGCTTTTTCATTGCTTTCAGCAGAAAAGAGCTCTATGCATGAAACTTAGCTTATGTCATTAAGTGTCATTCAGCATCAAATGGGGGCTCTCTTATCATAAATGGGCTGAACTAGGTGTTGTTTTCTACAACAGTTAATGTGTTGTCATGTTACACTTGTTAATCTGCAGGTAAGACTGAGACAAAGTTATTAGTATCTGACTTGGCTTAAAGTTTCTGAGGGGACTGGTGCCCAGGATGCCTAGACAGCAAATATGCTGAATCCAGTCAGTATTTTAAAAGATTTTTGTGGTTTTTTGTAGATGCTGCAAATTGTCTGATCAATCCTCCTATTATTTCATATACGGATTTCTACAATTCTACACTTGATCATATTGATCTTATGGAAGAATATCATAACTGGCAATGTTACGGAAATTCTCACAGGTAAGAGGAATAAATGATTGTTTCTTGTTAATTAGTATTTCAAAGCACTATATCTACACTATGTATACCATGTATATCTATCTTATAGCGTATATAGAGTGTGTGTATCTATAACCACATTAAATACTGTATTGGAAAAACATTGTATAGCTGCTACTTCATATACTTGGTATTGCATGGCTGCAAGACTGAATACAACAGATTGATTCTGCCTTTGCAAACTGGAGAAAAGGTGTAAAATATAGATTATAATACAAGTTTATTATTTACTGGCATAGACTTCTAATTGTGTCTTACTACAAATATATACCCTCAAATACGTTCATAGAAAGTGGTGTGTGCATACTTAGTACTTAATGATGAAAACGTCTCTACCTGTATATATGTGGCTCCAATCCTATTTGCTCCACTAAAACCAATAGTACTATTTCTGTTACATGAAAATAACACACAAGTTAAATCTTTACAGACTCAAAGCTTACAAAGGTATTTCTCTTCGTGTAAGAGGCAGCCAGCAGTGTGATTTAGAAACATCTAGAAAAACAGGCATTTCATCTTACTGCTAAAATTTAAAAACGTGGTGACATTTTCTTAATGAAAAAGTTTTGTATAGCTGTATCTTTTACCATATTAGTATGTATCACTCAGTCTTTACAGCTTGAATCACAAGATCAATTAAAATTCCCCACATTTCAAGACTTTTCAGTAAGCTAATGTAAGACATCAACCAACCAAATGTAGCTTTTTGTTTATTGCATGTGCAATTTTCCTTGTCTTTAGCAGCAGTTGAGGAAAACTTCACATAATTTGCTCCACTAAAGAAGGTATTGTGGGCTAGGTTTCTGTCTGATACCTGATATTCTGCTTGGGAAGGAATTAAAAACAAATACATGAAAAAAACCCATCAAACTCCATGACACATGATAGCAGTAAATGTTCAGGAGGTTTTGCATAGTCTCAGTCAAAGTATTGGAATCTGAATACTGCTGAGCTTCAGATTTACTCTTTTTTTTTTTCTCACTGGCACCATCTGTCTGTTTTGGCACCCACATCCAAACTTACAAAAGGGCTGCAAGATTTCCACCTGCTCCAGCTCTTTTCAGTTAGCTGGGACACTGGGAATTCAATATATGTCAAAACAAAGTTTGCTTGGTACATAATTTCTGGAGTAGCTGAAATGCAGACTAGCTGTATTATTCCTAAAGTAAATTTAATTCTTTTATTTTGTTGCAGCCACACTTTATTCTAATTTTACATCTTTAAACTCTGTGTCGTTCCACTAAAAAAAACCCAGACAAAACAACAAACAAACAAAGAATCACAGTCAAGTCTATATGCTTTGAACTAAGAAGGTCAAGTACGAGCAAGTCCTGGTTTACCTTCCACATGAAATATTTTGAAATATATAATTCTTCAAACTAAGTTAACACACCTTCATAAAACATTTTGGATTAGGATATCCAGGAGACCAAATGAGAATATTTTGCTCATTTTCCTTTCTTTCCTAGCAACATCTGAATCCAGAGCTTCTCACAGGTAGGATTCAGGGTGCACATGCAGTTTGGATTTAAGATGCACACACAGAGTCTGAAGCTCTGTGTATTTCAATATGAACTTCTGCTAGATGATGCATGAGCTGAATCACCAAAAAAAAAACTTACCAAAATAACCAATAAAAAAAAAATCTTTTACCTTGATGATTTCTAAAGTTTTTGAAATTTATTTGTATTATTCGATTGCAGTGGAATGTGGGATCTGATATTTGAGAAGCCCTAGATGGTTGTAACTTCAGGTTAAATCTGAAGAACTTGTGGAAAATTAGTTCCTTTGAAAGTCAGTAAATAAGCCAAACCAACATTATTTCTACTCTGTACCTAAATGTGCTGCACTGAGATAGCTGCTTTTCTTGTATTTAATAAGTTATAATTTTCTTTAATTCAATGTAGCAATTAAAATTTAGTATTTTAAGCAGATGACTATTAGGTCTGTTGATAATGATAAACAGTAAGGAAGAGCTTTATTGAGAATAAGTATTATTACTGATTACAGTTTCTAGTAGTAAGTTTAGTAATAGGTTTGTTCTACTGAGTTATGTATGCAACGCAAAAAAACCCAGCAGCTATTTGCAATTTACTAACAGTGGAGGGAAGTACTTAGTGAACCATAATGCAACGATTCACTCCTGTATTCTTCAAAAGTAAATAATATGCTAGATGCAAAAATTAAATATTTTATCTTCTTTTCTCTTGTTGTTAGGTTTTCTTTCTGTCAGTACCCATTTATTATTTCTATAGCGGCAAAAAAGGTTATTATTCAAAGAGACTCGGAACAACAGATGATAAGTATTGCACGGGTAAGTCATTTAGTGATAAATGTTTGTCTCATCCAGTTGGTATTTTATAAGTTTTTGTTAGATTGATATTACATATAGCCTTTCATCACAACTTCTAGAATTTTGGACTACCCTGAAAAAGAGCAATTTTACTATTACCAGTCTATAACTGTCCATGCTGGATTCTTTCAGGCTTTTTTTATTTTAACGTGCTCAGTTTCAGGATGTTTCTAAATGCCAGTGCTGTGGAGAAAACGACTGTAATTATTTTTTTCTTTTTTTTTTTTTGAGAAACCAGCATAATGTTCTAGCATCTTAAATTAACAGGATAATTAAGGAAGAGAAATTCCATGAGACTTTTGGACCATTACCTATATAATTCCATGAAGATATGTTGTCATGGCAAACCAAGATGTAACACTATGTCCACAAGTCACAGAAGAGGTTTTGCTTCTGGCCAGCCTCTTCTGTTTTGAAAGAAACACTGTCTGCCTCTTCCGGTGGTCATTTTCTTCAGGTGCTAGGTGATACTGCTTTCCTTGGTGCTGAATGTGGCAGCACCACCACCTATTGATTCCTGTCTCGCTGGATGTGTTTTGTGAATAGCTAACTTAAAGCGCAAGCCAGTCTCCTATAGGTATATTTTTAACTATTTGTGGAGTTTTATAGGTGGCTGCACAGTTGCCATGTTCTTGTTAAACTTCCTGATAAGTTAGTTCAAATATGGTATAAATACTAGAAAAGAAATTGCTCTACATCTCTGAGAACATATTGAAGCAGCTGTCATATTAGGATAATGTCTTTTATGCAAGATACTAAGGCCTTTTCACATTTAACAAGTGCAGCACTTATAAAAGAAGGTACTGCATGTGTGACGTTTCTTCTTCATTCAAATAGCAAAGCCTTGTGGATAAAGTATCTCGCAGACAGAAACCTGACATGAACATGTTGTTCCTAAATGTGAAAGTGAGGAGGACGCACCTTGTTAGTGATTCACTTGATGAGGTAACAAAAATGTAATCAAATGATGTGTTGCTACAGAATAGCTATTGCACTTGGATTTCAGTTTGATAAGTCATTTAAATCTTTCTGTGCTAAGAGATTGGGAGTATGACTATATAATGTTAAATAAAAAGAACTGCATCACTGTCACAATAGCAGTGCCACAGAATAAACTGGGTCAGACATTCTTAACTTTATTTGCATCCTCACAATGCTCCATAGCTAAGCCCATAATAAACATATGTGTTTGCATGCCACGCAGTGTATGTATTTGTGTTTGCAATTTTTTGTTTTAAGAATACAGTGAATAAATTATTAGGTGATGTAGGACTTGGTTCCATGATAAGAGCATGAATAGTGATTAATCACTAATGACTTAGTTCTGTTTCAGTTCTTGGAACATTTTTATTCTTTTCATAACTTCTCTGTCCTAAAAGAATTATTTTAGTCTCTCTTTTCTTAAATTCTTATCTTGATTTTAACTAATTCCTCACATTCTTGCATGTAATCTTTTTCCTTTTTTAGGAATAAAACAGATGTGTCCATTAAAATAGGCAGTGCTTCAGTATTCACTAAATCTTGCTAATTAAGATTACGTAATAAAATCTAGTTCTCTATTCTGTCACAACACTAAAACCAGCCTGATGGTATTGAAAAATAGGTCCAAATGGTAAAAAACAAGACCAAACAAGTTCTGATTACTAATCTTCAGAAAACATAAATTTAAACTATTTTTTTCCTAGATTAAAGCCTATTTTGGCCTCCTCTCCTAAGTTAGAAGAAATATAAGCGGTAATACTGCTTTCTCTTGAGCATTGTAGGGGTTTTTTTACCACACTGAAATTACCAGGAGCCACTTTAAGAGCTTTGATAGCCAAAATATTCTCTTACTTATTTCTGATACTTCCTCTGCCCATCTCAGGGATGCATAAGAATGTATTATATTATCCATATTCTCAAAAGTGAGGGGAATGGAAGATGGGGGAAGATGTCTTATTTGTATTTCAAATTAAAAAAAGAACAAAAAAAACCCCCACATTTTGCAAAGGACAATGACTTTAGCAAATAAATAGCTTATGACAGGTAATACAAATACTTGTGTCATAAAGTTTGTGCAACAGGGATTTTCTTGAGCAACTAATATAGAAATTGTTTTAGCACATACATCTTT
This sequence comes from Melopsittacus undulatus, assembly GCF_012275295.1. Taxonomy (NCBI): domain Eukaryota; kingdom Metazoa; phylum Chordata; class Aves; order Psittaciformes; family Psittaculidae; genus Melopsittacus; species Melopsittacus undulatus. The sequence continues at coordinate 94,335,722 of NC_047530.1, forward strand.
CTGACTGATGTAAACACTTTCTCTGGTGCTGGACAGTAATTAGTGGTTTAGAGAAAAATTTTGTAGGGACTTGATCTGAAGGATCAGCGCTAATTGTGAAAGGCTATAATCTATTTCATTGCAGGTCTTTTGCACACCTGGTTGAAATCCTGTATCTTAGGATAAAGAAATGAAAAGAACTTGTTACCATTGTCTAAAAAACAGTTTTATGTTTTACGTATTTCCCAAACAGCTCATACTTGCTGTCAGGTATCTTAAGCTGAAAGTAAGGCTGTCCAAATACTGAAAGTTTTAGATTCCTCCTTATTTCTAAAGATCTCCAAAGGTTGTCTAATTTTCTTTTTTTTTTTTTAATCATTTCTTCCTGGCAGAATATCTTCTGCATCTAGTAGCTTATTAAGTCTGTTTGCACATCATTCTTTTGAAACCTAGAGAGCAGCACCATGTGCAAGGTAGTTTATGATATCAAGTAGTCATGATCATGACTTGCTTCTGCAATTCAGTCATTGTTTTAATATAGTTTAGACCTATTAGTAGGAGATGATGCCAATTACTAGTTTAAACAAAGCAAGAGCGATAGAGACAAAGATACGTTCTCTATGGCTACAGGTAGTGATAATAAGTTAAATGTCCTTTTTCTTCTTCCCTACCTATTTTGCAATAGCTAGCAAGGAAGAGAGCAGATCTGAAAAAGAAGTTGAAAGTCACATTTGTAGGGGAAGCTGGTCTTGATATGGGTGGCCTGACAAAAGAATGGTTTCTTCTTCTGATTCGCCAGATTTTTCACCCAGATTATGGTGAGTCATACATGCTCTAAAATATAACATGAAAATATTTTTTCATTTAAAAAAAAAAGTGATGGATAAGAATTCTTCATTAATCTAGTATTAAGCAGACCTGTTATTAATTTATGAAAAAACAAAGCAGGCAAATTAGAATTGCATGTAGACAGGAAGCTTTAGCATAGAGGAAGGTAGAAGAGACTGGAAAGTCTTTTAAGAGCTTTGAAGATGCTGGCTTTGGACAAGAAGGTTCAAGCATTGCTGAAAAAAATTATGTTTTGCTTCAGTGCTGTGGCAAAATTAGAGGGTGGACAAATTTCTGATCAATTGAAGGGTTTAGAATTAGGGTTCAGCGCTTCAAGACTTTAGTCATGTTAAACCTTGTTTCAGAAACCAGAAGCTCCAATGTTCATGGTTTATTAGTATCCCTTGGCTAATAAGAAAATTGGATATGAAGCAGGGGGATTTGAGACTAGCAGTAGATTTTTCCTTGAAATTTTTCCCAAATATATGTGTGGTTATAGTGTTTCTATCTCTGTCAGAGGCAGGATCTTGATTTACCTCTGGGCAGATGTGAGAAGGTCATAATTTCATGGAGCAGGTCAAGGAGAATTTTACTCTGTTTAATTCAAATGGCATCAGGACTTTGAAAAGGTTGTTTCCATTTCTCTTCTAAATAGAAAATTTAGTAAAGTTTTCTATGAGTCTTAGTGAATTGCTAGACCTCATAACAAGCTAAGACAAATAAGCAAAATGCAAGCCACTGAATCACTGACAATTGTCTGCCCTTGGAAATATTCTAGAATATATGTGTGAATTCATATGTTTGGATTTAAAAATAAGCTTTTTCCATTTAGCTTAATATGTTGTCTGGTTGCAATTGGAATATGATGTTCTTGTTCCAAAATAGGAAGAGACATACAGCAGCCTTTGAAATAGATGGTTGTCATGGTTTAACCTCATCTAGAAACTAAGCCCCACACAGCCACTCACTCACTGCCCCCCCCACTTCCCAGTGGGATGCAGGAGAGAATCACAAGTGTAAAAGTGAGAAAACTTGTGGGTTGAGATGAAGACCATTTAATAAGTAAAGCAAAAGCCATGCATGCAAGCAAAGCAACACAAGGAATTCATTCATACTTCCAGTCATCAGGCAGGTGCTCAGCAATCCCCAGAAAAGCAAGACTCCATCACATGTAAAGGTTACCTGGGAAAACAAAACACCATCACTCTGAAAACCTTCCCCTTCCTCCTACTTCCCCCAGCTTTATATGCTGAGAAGACATTATATGGCATCAAATATTCCTTTGTCAGTTGGGGCCAGCTGTCCTGACTGTGTCCTCTCCCAGCTTCTTGTGCAGTCCCAGCCTACTCACTGTGGGGTGGTGTGAGGAGCAGAAAAGGCCTTGACTGTAAGCACAGCTCAGCAGTAACTAAACTAAACTAAATCAACACCATTTTCAGCACAGATACAAGACATGGCCATGAAGAAAATGAACTCTATCCCAGCCAAAAGCAGCACAATTGTTTATTAAATATTGAAGTGGAGATAAGGCCAAAATTATTTGTATGCCACTGCCATCCTTGCCTCTTTCTTCTCATACTGCATTTTCTGCTTTTACATTGCCCTCAACTGTCTTCATATTGCTAGTTTTCCTGGTTTTTGTAAGTAGCTGCAGTTGGATGTTGTTTCTGTGCTCAGTTCTGGTGAACTGCTGACTCTGGCTTCCCATGTATCAATGGTTTCCATTAGCACTGATAGTCTGCAAGTTCTAGCACTATTTCTGTGATTAGTATTGGTAGAGGTTGAACCTTTGACATGATATATTCTGCTTGGGGTATCCTTATGGCCAGTATTCTTAAAGCGGTCTGAGATGCTCTCAGGAGAGAAAGGTCCTTCAATCATGTACAAGGATGGTGTAGGCTGATGTGAGACTGAATGAAATAGCCTGCCTCTGCTGTTACCAGGACCTGTGAGCCCATAATGAAAAAAAAAATGGATTTTCTGAGTAAGTAGGAGATGGGAAGACATGAATTAGCATTCACAAACAAGCAGTTCAATCTTCTTGTTTTATATTGCTCTAGATGGATTTGGGTCAGGGCTTTTTCCCCACTCTAATATTTCTCAAATGAGTCAGCTTTCCTGAGCTGTGTGTGGAGAAATTACTGATGTTATAATGGGTTAAAGTGCTTCCAGGCTGGCTCTTAAATTAGAAACATTAATTTCCAGGGACTTCAGCATAACACCTGATAGTCATTGGCAGAATGCAAGTGCTTGTCTGTCTTTGCTGGAAGTGTTCATGTCCCTTGAATGCATGGTACTCTATTGTTCATAGGACTCCTTTTAAAGGTCCAGAACTTTAAGTCATAAATGTATCCTCAAATCTGCTGAGATCATTGTTTGCCTATAACCCTTTTTCTAGTAAAAAGGTTGCTGTGTGGAGAAATGACATTGGTGATAACCTTTATAGGAAATAATTTATCCTGGAGAAAGCGTTTTGTAAGTTTTACATTTCTGTTAGTAAAAATGTGTTGTCAGCAGAGCTTGGCAACTGATGAGTTTGGAAAGCTTATGAGTATTTTTTTTTACCTGCTTTGGCAGACTTCCTTGCTCTAAAGTGTAAATTCTTCCATTGATACATCTATCAGCAAGTGTAGGAGGAGTTAAAAAATGTTCTTGTCCTTTGGAAAAGGACTGTATACACTGCTGTCTTTAATGTTTAAGTTGCAAGTAGTGTATGTCAGAAGCTTGGAAGGAATCATAGAATCATAGAACAGTTAGGGTTGGAAAGGACCTTAAGATCATCTAGTTCCAACCCCCCTGCCATAAGCAGGGACACCTCACACTAAACCATGTTACCCAAGGCTTTGTCCAACCTGACCTTGAAAAACATAGAAAAAACATAGACAAACATCACTGTTATTACCCTTTACAGGTTAGCTGCATATATAACTCCTGAAATTAAAGAACTCCCAATTAACTCACTTGTCTGCCTTCCTGTTTGTTACAGTGCTTTCTTCATCTCAGTGTGGACAATTAATGAATGGTATATGAGATCTGTTTTGTTCCAGCATCACTGCCATCTTTCAGTATATGTGAACCTTGCTCTTCCTTACATGTAACTGTTTGGTTGCTTCTCGCAAAGGCACTGTCTAAAGCTTTTATGATGAGCACCTTTTTGAGCTGAAGTTCAAAAGATAGAGTTCAGGAGAGTAGGGGAGGAGGGAATATGAAGGCAGAGTTTTACCTGTAAATTTTCATAAAACCTTGATGTCCTTGAGTCATCAGTTGGATTTTTATTCTTTTTTTCTTTTTTTTTATTCCAAGGGAGTTTAGTTTTTCATTTAAATATTATTTCCCCAACTTCATCTTTAAACACAGATGCAGCGAGCTGCTGCTTACAATATGTCCTTAGAGCTGTTCAGTGCTTTGGTTTGTACACTGACTGTGGAAACAATAATAAACTGTTGTGCCATTCAATCCCAACAAATTAAAACCACTTACCACATTTTATCCAATCTACTTCTGCACTTCTGAAGTTAATTTCACTGTTAATGCTCACTTAACTAGAGTGTGTCTTGCTTCTCTGACCAGTGTATCTGGGCATTGGAAAGCTGGCATGTGGTTTCATTACATAGGTTTTTACTTTCTGTCACTCTTTAAACCAGAATGGCCCACAAATAGCAGACAAACTAGTCTATAGCAATGATTTCAATAAGATTTAGCTTGTCATTTAGACCAGCGAGTGGCTTTTTTAGGGTATTTGTGGTTTTGTTGTTGTTTTTTTTTTCTAGGAAACGTACCTCTTTGCTGCTAGTGTATGTATAAGATAAACCTTTTAGAGCTTTCTATTCTAAGAAGGTAAAGCTTACACTATTTGTACTATAGGGCTCATGCCAGCATTTTTAAAGATTGTCATCTGCTATTGACCCAGAAAGGGAAGAATAAGTGGTTTACATTGCAGCAAGAATATTTTTGATTAGACAATTCACATTTCTGGCTGTACAGATGATGAAGTACAGTAAAGAAACAGATTGCACAGAAACAGTGCAGAATATTCAGGACTGGAGGCACTGAAGAACTTTGGTTTCTTTCACCTCAAAGGGCTGGAGGGCTTGAGCCTGCTTTGGTCTTGGCACTACTCTTTGTAGTTCTTGCCCAGACACCTGCAGGCTCCTGATGTAGATGGGAAGATGGGGCTGAGAACAAGTGTTGGAGATACGGGTGTTCCTAGGAGCACTCTTAAGGTTGCGTGTTGGAGAAAGGTGAGGTTTTGTATGACTTTATTGAAGCCCAGGCTCTGTAAAAACCACTGTTCCTGTTCTGCAGGCATGTTCACCTACCACAAGGACTCACACTGCCACTGGTTCAGCAGCTTTAAGTGCGATAACTATTCTGAATTCCGACTGGTTGGAGCTGTATCCTTTTATGTGTGCTAAACGGTGCTAAGCACACAGCCATTAAATGACTTGGTGCAGGGGAGAAATAAGGCATCAATTAAAGCTCATTCAGTTTTGTATATACAAGTGTGTTCCTTTTTAAATGTATAAAAAGAATGTCACAGAAGCAAGTGAACTAAAAATAGGAAGCAAATGGTGGTACGTGGGTATGTGGTACATGTTACAGTCAGAAAATTAAGATGTATGTACTTACACCTCTTTTTTTTGTAACTGAATGGAAGCCATGTGTTATTTTGAAAGCAAGTTTATTTCATAGGTTTTCTGTTGCACTCATATATGAAGTTCTCAGACACAAATGATTAATGATAATATATTCTTATAACTCCACCAAGATGAGATGGTGATGTCCCAGTTTTACTGGGTGCAGTTGGACCAAGTGATCATTGTCAGTCTCTTCCAACTGAGCTATTCTCTTCTAGTCAGAAGCTGGTATAACTTTTGGTATAATTTCAGATTTGTTTCCTGAGTACACTTAAATGTGCTAGCTGATGAGCTGTAGTGCCAGTGCAGGTTTGTGTTTAAGCTTTTAGATTTATTTTCATAAAAATCCTATATCGAGCTCTCTCTAGAATTTGGGGATAAAAAGTAGATATCTGAAGTTCTGCTTTAAAACCTTTTTCATAACAATACTTTGAATAATTTAGTCTGGAAATGCTTGTATAGAATATTATGAAAAAGATTATCAAGTGTTCTGTCAATGTGCATCATTTGACTACTTCAACAACTACTTAATTGTAGTACAGAACTGCATTTAGAATTATCAGTCATAAAAAAATATGAACTCAATTCCTTCTGTTTAGCATATATTAGAGTATGCTAAGTAAAATCTTAAAATATTTTTCCAAGTTAGTTAAAATATTAGCTATAATAAAGATGTGTGGAGGTTTCCCTTAACATTTCACTTGTATAGCTTATGGGACTTGCTGTGTATAATAGCATCACTTTGGATATTCGTTTTCCACCTTGCTGTTACAAGAAATTATTGAGTCCTCCTATTGTTCCCTGTGATCATAACACACTTGTAGGCATCTGTGCTGTCACATTAGATGACCTGTTTCAGATTATGCCTGTAAGTATAATGTTTTTAAGAGGCTAAAAATTACTGATTTGAAATCTGTTTCATTTATATTCAATGTTTTAATTATAATCTGTTTGAAAACATCCTTTTTTTCAGTGCAGGCTGATAGTCTCCTTTTCTTCTGAAATCCTCCATGTTTTCTAGCATAGCAGAATTTTTGTTTATCTGCTTGAAGTTAGAATACCAGAATATGATACGAATATTCTAGACACATTGTGCATAGTATAAGTGTGAGTTTATACTTAAATAAAAATAAATACATTAATTAAACAGTGAATTTTATTTGTGTACATATTTTGAATATACAGCTTTTCCCAAAATCGTTTCTGTATAAAGTAATGATTCTGACACATCCTTGCAAAGTGCATCACTTACTTTTGTAGATTTACTGAAGAGGTTTTATTCATGTTGTAGGAACTGGCTCATGGACTAAGTGAACTTCTGTCCTATGAAGGCAATGTTGAAGAGGACTTTTACTCAACCTTTCAGGTCATTAAATACACAATTATAAGTGATTCTCAAACTCAGTCAGTAATTTTTACCAATGTTTCTGCAGTGGAGTGGCCTATTACTCTGTGATTGCTGATTGTTTGGAACATTATTGCATGAACATTAAAGCTTGCTTCAGGACCAGTCTAGTCCTGGAGCATCAAGGCATATAGATGCTGGTTCCCTTTAGGGGCTTTAAGCTATTGTTCCCTGACAGTGCAGGCTGATCTGAGTGCTGACTGCCAGGGTCGCATGGCCAGCTGCTGGTGCTTTTCCAGCTCTTTGCTTGATCTGAAATAGCCTTGCAATTGATGACCTTGTCCGTGGAATTATTTGGCTGCAAAACAATTCCTTTCCCGAGCTCAGATGCTAGTCAAAGCTTACTCTGGTTATTTTACATGCATTTTTCCTGGAAATCTCCCTTGAACAATAGCTTGTTCAAATTACAGTAATTTTGCCTGACCTGTATGTCTAACTGCTACTTCAATCAAGAAAGCCTTTTTCATTTATTCATTGTTTTAGAACACATACTAGTTAGTAAAATTTCCTGCTGGTTTGTGAATGTTTATTGGACTAGTATTGACCTTTTTTTTTTTTACCTCAGCTTTGAATTACATTATTATCAGACCATATGAGCATTTTTGTTAAGTGGGTACTTTTGAGTTCCTAGGTGAGCTGCAGTGCAACAAGTACCTTCTTAATTGTATTTGATGCTTCAAAATTGTTCTTTTCTGTTAAAAACTCGGTGGCTCCAGAGCCTGCAGGTTGGTTTGATGTGGCACTGTGTAACAGGGTCGGTTTTTCTACTTTGAATACCAATTTCTTGAGCAATTTTTGAAAATTGTAATATTTAACTTTTAAAAACACCACAACCCTCAGAATTACAGCATGTGCTAAAGAGAGAGGTGGAGGAAATACATGAAATAATAAATACAAGCTTTGTAATTTGTGGGTATACAAATGTATTTTCCAGTATTGAACTTGCCTCCTCTTTTTCTCCAGGTTTTTCAGGAAGAATTTGGTGTTATAAAATCTTACAACTTAAAGCCAAATGGAGATAAAATTCCAGTCACAAATCAGAATAGGAAAGGTACTTCAGAACATATTAATTACACATATTTGGCAGGTTTAAGTTTGTCCTTTTTTTTCCTTCTCACAAGCCTAGGCTTTCTTTAACAAAGTGTGAAAATTAAATTACTTTAGGCTCTTTCTGGTATGCCTACCAATTTTATAGTAACTAAAATGAAATGTATCAATTTTTCCTAATGCAATGTAATTTGAGAGAACACAACAAGTGATTATTTAAAATTATTATATTGTAAACCAAAATAAAATGTTTTTTCTTTTTTAGAGTATGTGCAGCTCTATGTTGATTTTCTTCTCAACAAATCAATCTACAAACAATTTTCAGCTTTCTATTATGGATTTCATAGTGTCTGTGCTTCATATGCATTACTGGTAAGAATAAAATTAACTGTAACTTTTCTGTTGCAAATATGTGACAATGACATCTGAACTACACAAATTATGCTGGATAATTTTAGGATTCATGAATAATTTTGATTAATCAACATAGTTGATTAATCCAACATAAACAGAAGAAATTAAGCAGGTAATCCAACTGTTCTCCATAGTGTTCCTTTGAAAGCAGATAAATAAAGTTCCACAGGTTAGTTTTATTAGGATGCATTCACAGACACTTCCTGTACAAGGATTCTCTGTATTCCCTACAGTTATAAGCAGCAGAGCAGCTGTGTCTGTGCTCTTAAGTGACTCCTCTGAAAAAGCATATTATTTTTCACAGGCAGAACACACAGTGAGGTTGAGATTAAACATTCTTCTGTATTCAGTCCTGTTTGGTGGTTGGAATGCCTTTTGTAATTTACATCATGCCCTGTGCAGTAGGAAGAGAAAATTGCCATTTCCATGAGATTTGCTTCATTCCTATGAAATTAGCCACGTATGACACTCTTTTAGCAAAGTGAAATGGGACTAACTGCAGGGAAGGTTCTGGAAGGAGAATGAAAATCCATTGAAGTGCCATTACATGTTACCATGCAATTTAACAATGTTGTAATAAATGAATAAGTAGATTCTGCAGGTGTACCTTTATCAGTTGTTAAACACAGTTTATCGTTGTGTGTGTTTGCTTTGTGCAGCAGTGTGTACAATTAAAAATCCTGTCAACCACCACTACTAAGCAACCTACACTGGAACTTATCAGTGTAAATGGAATGCGAGTTGTACCTGAAATTGAGATCAAGACTCTCCATCTGAATTCCATATTTACAAACTTAATTTTCTTCCTTCCTCATTTGTAATCTAATCATATAGCAATCAAGTCAGTGTGATAAAGGTTAGAATGAAACAGTGAGGAACAAAAGAAGTGTATTAAAATATTATGTTATCCAGTAATCTGCTTTTTACTATATACAGTAGTAAGATTCTACTTAGAATAGTAGAATACAAAAGAAAGTATTGAGGAATTAATTTTTCTATAAAACAGTTTGTATCTGTGTTACAGATTTATATTGAACGATATTCTGTTATTTTGCTTCTGTAATGCCAAAATTAAAACTGAATCTGGTAGAATCATTTCTCATCTTAAAAAAAAAAATATTTAATTCTGGCAGTTACTTCGTCCAGAAGAGGTTGAAATTCTTGTCTGTGGCAGTCCTGAACTGGATATGTCTGCTTTACAGAGGAGTACCCAATATGAGGGCTACCAAAAAACTGATCTCACTATACGGTAGGCTTGATTTTTTTTTTTCTTTCTAACTACTGAGTTTAAAAACATCATAGAATGGAAGACTAGGTTGGGAATAATCTGAGAATGACTGAAGTTTTAAAAACTGTTCCCAAATCAAACAAAGACACTATTAAATTATCTGCAATTTAGAGATCCTTAATGGCATAATGTGTTGCTGGATACCTTTAAAAGGCTATAATGAGATTGAAATGGAGATAGTTTGAAAAGAGTAGCTTCAAATCCTGCATAGTGAGGTCTGGATAACAGAAATAAAACTTCTAAAAATACTTGTTCTCTTCCAATTCTATTTAATACTAAGGATGCTTGTGTTAGTGAGTAGAAGGCATCTGTATTTTTATAGAAAAAATGGGCTTGGAAATCACTTGACAAGAAAACATTCCAGAATTCTTAAAACATTTTACTTGTCCAGTCCTTAGGGATTCATTTAACCGTACATTTTAGTATACTACTAATGTCCTATATATTATAATAAGTTCTACAATAAGTAACATTCATCATGTAGTACTTGTGGTTGTATTAGCCTCATAGTGTTTTGTCATGATATTGCATCTTACACCATTTTCTTCTCCCTCTGCACTGAACATAGATACTTTTGGGATGTAGTGCTTGGATTTTCTCTTGACCTTCAAAAGAAGCTGCTACATTTTGCTACTGGAAGTGATAGAGTACCTGTGGGAGGAATGGCTGACTTGAATTTCAAGATTTCTAAGAGTGAAACATCCACTAATTGGTAAGTAATTTTCTGGATGTTTAAATATTTTTGTTAAATTATTTCCTGAGAACCCTTATTGCTCTTGAATGTGTTTTTAAAGAGCAGCAAGCTAATGTGTAAGGAAGAAACTGCATGGACTTCTTTAGTTTGTCTTCAAAATGTTATTATTGATAGCATAAATTCTGCAGGTGACCATCTATCACAATATTGATTCTTCAGTCAATGTTCACATTTGAGGCTGGGAATTCTTTATTTGTAGAGATCCCTTGCATCTTTTCAATTCAAATAAATTATTTTTGTTGTTTCTAACATGACTGCTGAGCTAATGGAAATATACTGTGAATCACCATGAATTTTTCTGAATTCAAGTCTGTCACTATGTATAGCAGCCCCTGAAGCTGCACAAAATGCTTGCATTCTTTCTTGATGGTCTAAATAAGTTTTAACACGTGTAGCTGAGAAGTTGTAGCATTTCTTTAGGGTCACTGCTGAGGAAGTGTATGCCTGATGCACAGGTTGCTCCGAAGAAATAGCATCAAAGCAGCCTTGTAATTTTGTTGTGAAGGTTAAATTGTTCGTGCTAAGTTCTTATGTTTCTGGTAGCGTCTTATTTTGTATTGAATTGGCTCAAGAAATGCCGTGTACGTCCCAGCTACTATTTTCCTTCTCAAGATTCTAGAAAGTCAGTTTAAATAGTTTGGAAAGCTGTATAGAAAAGCTCACTGCTAAGCAGTAATTGCTGCTAAGCAGTAATTACTGGCTTTACCTAGAGTTCTCAAACATTTAGGGTAATCAAAATACTTAAATGGAACTATATTTTTAGACAAAATTTTGTTGGGTTTTCTGTGAATTAAATGCATAAGCAAAGTAAATTTTGGGGTTGTTTTTAAATTTGGTTTATCTCATTACTGTGGTATTTCTAATGCTTTATTCAATGAGCTAATAACTGGTTCCAGTAACATGTTAAAGGAACCATGAATATCTAATGAAAAATAAAGAAAAATCAACCAACATTGAATCTGTTAAGTCCATTCTCCTGTAAATTGTTCTTTTTCTTAAAAATGGGGAAAAGTGTTTTGAATTAGCATGCATTTTAAAATCATGTAGGTTTGTGTTTTGCAAGATAATTCTTGCAGTCAGACTGCCTGTGGAGGGATGTATGTAGACATGTTGGCATTGCATTGCCCGCACAATAGGATCAAATAATATAACAGCAATAAGAATTGCCAAATGAATATCCAGTTTCTCAATTTTCCAAATTCTGAAGCACGTGACTCCAGTCTGATAATAGGTTTTTGCTTGCTTGTTTAAGGAGGAGGAGGGGGAAAGTAGATTGGGTATCCAAATCTGGGGGAATTCCACCCACTTTCAAGAAAATCAGCTAATGACCTAAGGCCAAGTTGCTGCCATTCAAAAGACTTAAGAGCTTTAATGAAAACAGAACTAGAGAGCTTTTAAGTCACCTACTAAAATTTAAATTTTAAGTGTCCAAGTTTTAGAAATTGTTCAGTGTTGGGTTAATTCCAAATGTCAGGTTGAGCTCCAGCTCACTGTCTTTCTCCTCTTTCCCCACAAGTAATCAGTTGTAGGACAAGTCTATATCCTCAGTGTTATGCATGTCACTTGAGAATACAAAGGGCATGAAGATCACATAGGTTATTGCCTGTAGCTATGAAGCAGGATGTTAGTGGCATCTCATACTGATGGCAAAACAAATGCTTCAGCTAGTGAAGAACAGTTCTCATCAAACTGATCCATTCTAGTGAGTAGTTTCTAGTGTTTGTCATGCAATCCTAAGAGGTATCTGCAATATATATTCAAACTCAGCTCTCAGAAAAAAATCACAGCTGAAGGTGTTGGTATGGCTAAGATGAAAATTTATGAACTGTTGTTTTTCCAGGGCTTTAATCAGCTGAGGCATGTGTCTGTAGGGAAGTGTTTTACCAAGCTGAACTTGGAGTTTCATATCCTTGTTTCATCTAGGTGCCTTTATTCCTACTGCAGGACCCACCTTCTTTCTTCATGTTGTGGGTTCTGATTATACTCAGATTTTGTGTTTAGAGAAAAAACTGATTTTGAAGTCATGTGGTACCAGAAGTGTCCAAAACCTTGAAGGAGACGTTGCTGACTTACAAAAAAAAAGAAAGGCAGACAGGCAGTTCCAGGCAAACAAATTCACCTGAGATGCATGCATATGGCCACCAGCAGTGTTATTTGTGCTCAACAGAACTTGAACCAACAACATGAGGATAAATGTTCCTTTTATAAGGTTTCTTATTTAAGTAATGTTTAACTGAAAACATGTAGGCAGTTGGCAGTGTTCTGCTACTGTTGTATTATTATTATATCTGTTTTATTGGGGTTTGTTTTAATGATCTTAGGTTACCTGTGGCCCATACCTGCTTCAACCAGCTTTGTCTCCCTCCTTACAAGAACAAGAAGGAACTGAAGCAAAAGTTGATCATTGGAATTTCAAATGCAGAGGGGTTTGGTCTAGAATAAAATAAAATACTTCAAGAACAGCATTTTTATGTAGCATTCACTCTTCTGATTGTGCCTTGAAGCTTTTTGTTGTTATGTCTCTTGATACTGTGCCAGTCTTACCCAGTGTAGATTTTTTCTTTTAATTAAGTATTAAGTGTATTTTTTCCTGAATGGCAATACATTTACTGCTTGCTTTGTCACAGAAAGTAGCTTTCTTTGTACAAAAAGCTAGTCTGTTTGATAAACGAAACCTGAGTAAGACAATTTCTAAGTTAGTTTATTTCTGGTTTTATTTAATAGCACTTTATCATTAATCATAATTACTTTATATTGCAGGTATCCTACTGGGATAGAGTACACAGAATATTTCTTTATTAGTTAATCCCAGTGGTAGAATGTTTTCAATTAACATGAATAATAGGAAAAAATATAACATGCAGCATGTAGCCATATTTTCACAAAGGCAAGTAGGAATTTTAGTCTTTATAAAATGTATGCAGTTTTAATATTCTGGTTTTCCTTCTCAATGAAACAGGCTATCTAAGAAGCATGTAAATAACTGCCTGTGAAAAAAATAGGGTTTTGATAGTGCCATTTACTGCTGAAAATTTATTTTTTATGAATAAGAGGTTTTGGATGTTCTATATTCAGCTTTTACACTTGACTGTACACAAGTGTTAAAAGTGAAAACTTTTTTCAGTTTGAGGGGATTCAGATTCAAACTACAGGTGTTAAGCAGCTTGTATGTTCATTCCTTGACAGAAAACTAACCAGATCTACTGTAGTGTTATAGTAAACAGAACTAGATATTTAAAATCCATTCTACATATGGTGAAATATTTCAGGAAAAGAATTAAATCTACAACACATGGAAAACTGAAAGTGTATCATGCTATCATTTTTTTCAGCAACTTTCTTCAAAGTCTTAAGTAAGCTGTGACAAAAGTGAGTACAATAACATTTCTGAAGAATGTTGAAGCTTTCATTAAGTTGAAGGCCAGCATTTAAAGACAATGTTTTGTGGTTTTCACTGCACAAACTACATGAAAATAATTATTGGTGTGCCTGCTCTGAGTTAGTAATTAGGAGCTGGGAAAAAAACTGGTTCTAAAATGCAGATGTAATTATAAGTCTGGGTTTTATTCATTAAATGGAAAGAATTTATCAGCATGCAGTACAGTACTTTCTTAAATATGAATAGCTGCTGTGTGTTCTATAGATTTTTCTTTTAGCTGAATGAGGCCCGGATCATTCAAGACACTTTGGCATCTGTCAGCTGTCCACCTTCTGGGGCATGGATGCTTAAATATCTTGCAGAGTCTGTACTTAATTACTTATTTGCAATAAGAGTAAAATATCTTATTATTCTTGTTTTCCCTTTATGTATTATTTGCATACAACCAACATTTACATATGATGAACAAATTAATCTTCCTAATTCATATTTTCAAAGCTATTGTGGATTTTCTGCAAGAGCTAAGTGTAAATTTTATTCTTTTTCATAGAGAAGGGACTGGTGATTTTACTGTTTTATTAAAGCAGAGATAATAGTAAGGTATTTTAAAATACTTGTCATTATATTCATTGTGCTCTCCTTGAAACCGATCTGAAAGTTTCCATTGACTTTAGCCTGGAAGAAAACTGGGTTAGCATGGAGGGTGTTAAAAGCAGCACTTTGAACTTGTGTATTTTACATTGCTTTCCCAAATGTAGATTTTTTAATAAATTTTGATTCACTGGATGTCAGATGTTAAGAAATAAATGAAACTTTCACCATTTCACTGAATGAACTAGATAACTTCAAGCAGTGTTAAATTTTCAACAGCGAAATGTGGAAGTAGGTAAGGAATATGGAAACAAAGGCATGCCCCCCCTTCCCCTCTCTGTAGAATTGGATTCATGGGCGTTTGGCTTATGAATTAATAGCTATACAGTTTATCTGAAAACATGGCAAATTAGCCAAAATATTTTTTTATGGCATAAGTCCACTTTTAATAACTATTTATCTATTATTGTTAAAATAAAGCTTTATCTTCTTATTTTCACTGAATTGCACTTTGCCTTGGGTTTAGTTTTATTTCTCAAAGCTTTTTTGATTTACTGTGTAATATTACCTCAGAATTCTAAAAAGTCTATTGTACTTGCATCAGTTTTTAAATAAGATTGTCATTCAATGACATTTTATATATTTCCTGATGTTGATAAATAGTAAATTTTGTATTTGTTAAATGAAAGCATTGCACTGTATTTATGAAATAAGCTCTGATCATTTTAAAACTTTTCTTCAATGATGTTTTGCTGTTCTTGTCTTGCCCTGTAATCCAGCAAATCTTTTTTTATCTCCATCATTGTTTTGTACCGTACGAAAGAAATCTGGTTTGTATAAACTTGTTCATTACTTAAGTATCTATTTTTATGTATTAGAATTGTGCAGTCATTAAATAA
The DNA here is from genome assembly GCF_012275295.1 of Melopsittacus undulatus. NCBI lineage: Eukaryota > Metazoa > Chordata > Aves > Psittaciformes > Psittaculidae > Melopsittacus > Melopsittacus undulatus. The sequence goes on from NC_047530.1 coordinate 94,350,943, forward strand.
AATATTTAAATTTCTGGTCTCACTTGTTTAATTTCGGACTTCAATAATTCATCATAATGGATTTAAAAACTTGATAAACTTACTTGCTTTTGTCTTATCTTTCTTATGCAGAGTTTTCTTTACAGTAACAGTGTTGCTAAAATATTGCATATCCCATGGAAAAAGATAGTTTCAGCTACCAGACATACACCCAGTAATATTTATAGTCCATATTTATAGTCAAAACCACAGGTGTTCCAGTGCATACCATGGTGTAATAGTGCTGTAAAATAGCATGGATCCTCAGCTTGATTTTTCTTCTTTATTTTTTTTATTTTTTCAGTTGCAAAGTTTCTGAGGTACAAGGAGAGACAAAGCCAAGTTCTTATATGTTTTCCCTTTTTCTGACTAATTTTAACATTAACATCGGGAGGGACAGGTAACAGGAGCACCATGCTTTCTTATGGACACAGGTCGTGATCACAGGACTAATACCTGACCAGGTTAAAACTTGTTTCTTGTCTCCTTTGTACCACTCCACGTTACCTACAGATGGCAGCAAAGATGAGGATTGAAACCACTTAATTAGATGCCAGACTGTCCTTAGAGGAGACAGTTTGTATATCACAAATAATTGCAGATTCACAAAATCAGTAAATACAAATTGCCTTCTAGCAAATGGATATGGAAGAGGGAGAAGCAGTTTGTTTTATCTGTTGGGTTTTAAAAATGTTTTCTTTTTCCATGAAGGCTTCCCTAATGTCTTGTTATTGTCAGAGACTCTGCCAAAGCCTCAGGAAGAGGAGGCTTATTGTTACTGATCTCTAAACAGTCAATAGCCTCAAGACTGATAATTAGAAAGAGGTTATAAAACCTAGATAGCTTTGTCCTGTTCCACCTAGGGATTGGATGGCTGGGGCTTAAATTTGAAATCGATTATTTTGGCCAGAAGTGGTGAGGTTCCTTCTCTGCATTTGGTGGTGGTACTGGTTGACTTGCTCCAAAAGAAAACGCTATATCTGTTGTTACTTTTCAAAGTTATGGTATTTAATATTCTTTTAGGACTGTTCCCTGAAAAAAAAACTGAAATATTTAAAGGTCCCTCAAAGCTTCTGTTTCTGTGTCCTGAGTGACTGACTCAGGATGTGTTTTATGTGTTTAAAAGCATGTGTTTTACCTAGTTATCTCTCAAGAAGATCTCTTTTTTATTTGGATCAAGTAATTTTCAATTCTGTTTGGACTTGTTTTCCTGAAGGATCTGTGCTGTTGCATTTGCTGTTGAAGTTGCTTGCATTTTTAAAGGTTCATACTGTCTAGGAAGATGATAACAGGATGGTTTGAACTACCACAGCTATTTTTCTTGTGTTAGAAATGTTCTAATTCATAGTCTGGTGGATTTTGTTGTTAAATTGATCAGCAAGAAAATGGGCCCTCGAAGAACTGCACCTTTCACATTATTAATTAAATTCTTATTAAAGTCTTTAAATCTCAATAGTTTTCTGTAACAGGGAAACAGGTATGGCAAGGGTTAATATAGTTTGGCATTGTTAGTACATTCATAACTGTGATGGATATTTGATTCAAAAATAGTTTTTTCAACAGACTGAATATAGAAAGAACTCTGAGGTCAAAGAAGATGGAGAGATTTTGTCACTGAGGACCTGATAGAGTACTTAGAATCATAGAATCAGAATAGTTAGGGTTGGAAAGGACCTTAAGATCATCTGGTTCCAACCCTCCTGCCATGGGCAGGGACACCTCACACTAAACCATGTCACTGAAGGCTCTGTGCAACCTGGCCTTGAACACTGCCAGGGATGAAGCATTCACAACCTCCCTGGGCAACCCATTCCAGTGCCTCACCACCCTAACAGTAAAGAATTTCTTCCTTACATCCAATCTAAACCTCTGCTGTTTAAGTTACATGTTAAACTCTGAAAGGGTGGGAGAAATTCATGTAAGTCAGGCAGGATCTATCATGAGTTCATTTCCAAATTCTTCTGCAGTGCTAATGTTAAATAACATTTATATGAGTCAGAATAGGATAGATACATTAATGGTTTTACTGCATATTTCAGGAGTTTTGTGTTCTACCACAGCAAGGTTTCATTTACCATATTTCTCTTTGGTTATCAACTTTTATGATTTTGTATGTGTAGAATGATGAACAGACTTTTTCATGCAACATTTTCTTCCCTTGACAGTTGTCCTAGATTATGTAGATGTATAAATAATTGTTCGATTCAAATCAATAAAATGTTCTGTATCACTTTTCTTTCAGAATTCTAAAATTTCTGGCAATGTTAGAATTTCTTTTACAATGAAAGAAAAGCTTTCCCAAGCACTGAAAGCACTTGGTATTCATTCAAACTGCAGCTTTTGAAGTAATAACATTTGTTCCTGTTGCATATAAACAACCTCATCTCTTTCTGGTTTGGGTGGTTTTGTTTTAGGATTCAGAATCTAGTCAATGTCCTATTTGTGCATATTGGTTGGAATGCATTAAGCTGTTACCCCAAATGGCACATTCTGGAAGATAAAAACTCTTGTTCCAGTAGCCAGATTTTTTACTGAAAATCTGTGAAAAGGATCCAAGTTAATATTTTCTTACTTTGCTCTGTTAGTTGCCAGACAGAGGCTGAAATCTTCTAAGGTATTACAACCAAGCTGTGTTTGAATTGCCTTGAGGATGTTTGGTTTTGTCCTGTTGATCATCTTGGAGCACATGCGTGCCCAGTTTCTACTGGTGATGGGTTTCACATGCTGACAGACTTTTTTTAATGTGTTTCTTACACTGAAATATTCAATACCCATGAATTCTTCCTTTCAAAAAGTGAACCCAGTTTCTTCAGTAGTCTATGATGTTGGCCACAAACTCACAGGTACAGAAATAAATTCTCCATGAAATCAGTTTAGAAGACCCAGTTTTGTTTTCCTATGCTTGATTTTAGGAGTTTAACATCATCCTATAATCAAAGCTGATCAGGCAGCACCAACTCAGCTATGCTGAGAGCTATTTCTTCTGTTTCTCATTCCATGTTTTTTTTGTTTAAACTACTCTTGGCATGTAACCAAAATGTAAGAGATGCAATAGGATGGAGTATTTATATTAAAGTGATAGTGTTGGAATTTGAGCTCTTTGCTTAAATTCTCATCCCCATTCGCTAGCTGTAGTTGTTTTTCATTAGTATCTGTTTACAATGGGTACACTGCAACTGTGAATCTGAAGGTGTAACTACTTGTGTTGTGTTTCATATCATTAGTATTTTGAAAGAAAAAATGAGCTTCCTGAGTCTCCCTTCCTTGTCTCTGGGGCACCAACTGCTGCATTGAAGCTTCAACATTTTATGGTGCAAAGGTGCTCCCAGTTTCTCTTTTGCCCTTGAATTTCTTCTCAATGTATTTGTTGCTAACTATATTAGTAGAGCTTATTATGTATGACATAAGCACGGCTGTTATGCTTAATCATGAATTCAGTTGACATTTTCATACTTGTAGGTGTACTGTGAAGAAGAAATTACTGCTTTCACAAAGCACAATCAATCCCTGGCTAATTTCTCCTGTCATTACTTGCAGCAACAATCTGCATTCTTTGCATAGTGATGCAGCCTTTCAGTATGCTCAAGACCTACTGCTGTTCAGAATAAAATGTATATGTAATTGCAGAATGATAAGAAATGGAAACTTTCATGTTGAATTTCCCTAGATTACGAAACTATTCATCCCTTTGGCTATTTGTGATAAATTTCACACACATACTTTTTTTTTTTTTTTAACTAGACCTCATTTTTGTTTTATATTTTATACAGACATAGGATAACTTATGGGAACTTTCACAGAAATTTTAGAACTGAGTTGTCACTTACTTAGATGTATTATTTGTCTATGTCTCTTGGCAGTCCTTATCCTAGCTACATGCAATGTCAATCCACTATTTGCAGCACATTTTTGTAAATCAAAGTTATTCTAATATTAATGAAGAAAACACAGATAAAGCTGCCAAGAAAGGATAATGAGGTGTTGTGGGTTAAGGGTGCAACTTGTAAATGTGTCTTTGACTTAAAAAAATCCAAGGACTGGTTAAATGGTTCAAGGTAGTGTCATGGGAAGCACAAAGAATTCCTATGCTACATCTCTCTCACTTCTGAAGAGCTACACAGAAGTTACATACAGAAAACAACCTTTCTGGGAGAAAAATCCCTATGGGATAACAATACACATTTCAGATCAGTCGTGGTAAATTGATCTCCTCTTCCTTGTTCCACATGTTGTGGTAGAAATTGATAAGTGGATGTTAGCAAATAAACTTGAAATTCTGGTTTATTACCAAATTGGTAGGATTAGTAGGTCAAATATCAGTCATTTCTTTTGAAGAAAAAAAATATGGAGAAAAAGATAATCTGCCTTTTTTAGGTTTCAGTTTTCATGCTTATTAGCATATAGACAAACAGCTGTCCTGAGAATGTAGTAACTGCAAAATGCTGATGTGCTAAATTTCTGCAATTAGCATTTTTCCTTAATTGGATGCATGTAGGGTATCTCTGTGATAACTTCACACAATTTGCACCCTGGTGTCTTTTTGGCTTGAGGTTCAAAGGAGAAAACTGGACAGCAGAAGACTTCTGTGTTTTGGGCAGATCTGATGCCATCGCCAAGTTATCAGTCCGGTGGTGACTTTTTTTAAGCTTTTTCAGTCAAGGCAGTTTTGGAAATGTGCAGTGTTGAAATCATAGCTTTGTTTTAAATATAGCAGATTAAAAGACAACAGATAGCAAACTCTATCTTAGAGCTTTTTGTTAGTAGAGAATCTTTCACATAGCTTATCAATCCTAAAAGCAGTGATATAAAAAGAATGTGGAAATGTATTGTTTAGAGCAGAGCTTCATCATAATTATTGAACATTACTAGACCAAAGCAGCTAAATAAATGTCACATATTACCCTAATATTTATGATGTTAGGATAATACGCTCTCATGGAAGTTATATGTCCATTGTATCTTGTAAAACTGAGTAACAGCATTTCCAGTCTCCCTCAACTACATTTTTAGCATAGGTGGATTGTAAAGAGAGAACCACAGAAAACGCTCAACCACATATTGGCAACTTGCTCATAGCGAAAGAGGATCATTTATTTTTGTGTCTTGAAGGCAGTAGATGGGTTTGTTTAATTTTGGTGGTTTTATTGGTGGGGTTCCCAGACTGCCCACAAGCAGAGCCCAGGATGGCTTTGGCTAAAGGGAAATGAAAAACAAGAGGTAACTCCAGGGCAATGTTCTAGTTTGTAACTACTCCCTACCTTCAGTATACGTCTAGCCTGTAGTGTAAGTGCTTATTTCACTAGTGGCTTAGCTTTATAGAAAATGTGTCTGATTTTTGCAGTAAGATAAGCCAACATACATAAATATATATATACTTGATAAATAGAGTGTCCATAAAATACAGCTACATACTTACATACTCGTATACTTACAGTTATTCAAACCTTTAGCAATCCTCCCTTGCACCTTCAGAACCTACCTGAGATTTTGTTTCCTTCAAATTGTAGGTAAAATTTAATGGCTACTTTCAACTCATGAGCTTTGTGGGGAGAAATATTTGATTCACTAAGTGAGGGAGGTGTCATGGCTTTCCATCCTTTCTATTCAGCACTCAGGTGGTCAGAGCATTTACCAGCATGGAGGACCTGGCATTCAAGTCTTCTGAGGGCAGGATTTGAACTTGTGTTGCTCAAAGCCGTAAGCTCCTAAATCTGTGGTTTGCATCAGGCAGAGGTAGCTTGATCCTTTCCTATTCCAGGTAAGCACACTGAGTTCAGTGTGAACTGGGGCCTTCTGCTTCCTCACCTCAGGAAAATAAACCATAGAATCATAGAACGGTTAATGTTGGAAGAGACCTTAAAGCTCATCCAGTTCCAACCCCCTGCCATGGGGAACTCAAAGCCCCATCCAACCTGGCCTTGAACACTTTCAGGGATGGGGCAGCCACAGCTTCTCTGGGCTTCCAGTGTCTCACCATCCTCATGGGGAGGAACTTCTTCCTAATATCTGATCTAAATCAACCTTCTTTCAGTTAAAGCCATTTCGCCTTGTGCTGTCACTAGATGTCTTTGTAAAAAGTCTCTCTCAAGATTTCTTGTAGTCCCCTTCACATCGGGTTTATTTTTTCATGCCAGTTTATCTGCAAGCATTTTCTTGCATGAGAGCAACAGACCTCATCATCAGTTCTCACTTGCTGCTACTTTTCAATATCCTGGTCTGCATCCTGCACAGTATATAGTAAGTCTGTGTGAGCAAATGCAATTAAAGGCATCCTTAAATTTCCCCTTCTATAGCATATGGAGACATTTGTAAATGTAATTATTTAGTGGGTGTTTGCAGAAGCCATGCAAGCCAATGGATGTTTATGAATGCTTTCTAGGCCATTTTTTGTCTGCAAAATTTTGTTCTGGTTTGCAGATATTTAAAGAAAAAAGTTTAATTGTTCAGTTTGATGAATGTCTTTTGCAGATTTTTGCTAGCAGAAAATCTTTGCACTTCAAGCGCTGGAGGAGAGATGTCTGTGGCATTCTGAAATTATTGAACAGAATCACGAACAGGATTGAACCCAGCCTGGATTTCCTGACTTCTGGTTCTCTGTTCTACCTGTTAGCTGGGTTTGGGTTAGTTTCTTGGTTTTTTTTTCATATAGGTAAATGAAATATAGACAGTTTTGAAGAATGATGTGTTGAAAAATATGCATTTGGAGTCTTCATGAAACTGAATTTTTAATAAGCTTCCTAAGCTGAAACTAATCCATTTTGATTATAAACCTTGAAGCACTTTTGGAGAGATAGGTGTTGAGAACACTGTGTCATTTGCATTATGAAGCATAATGTGTCCTATTGAAGCCCATGAAAATGCTCACTGATTTAAGCAGGCTTTGGGTGAATCCCGTATTTGCCAACTTGTAAAAATGTGTCAATGTACAACTTGCGTTTTGACTGTAGAAATTCCAGTTTGACATGGCAAAGACTTTAATACAGCTGTTTATATGCTCACTAGTTTACAAAATATGTTCCCCAAACTTAACAACTTGATCATTTATTCTTTCCTTATTTTTTAAAATCATAACTTTGTCTATAGAATTTCAATCTGCACAATGAAAAGACATTTCTGAAGCTTTAATTTCCAATATTTTCTCCCTTTATCATGTTTGGATGTTTTGTGTTTATACCCAAAACACAGAGCACACCAGAAACACATATAGCCATTACCCCTCTGAATATTCCTAAATGACCTTATTATTAAGTTACTCTTAGGATACCCTTGAAACACAAATACCCTCCATTTTAATTGAAGAGGTGGGTTTTTTCAGAAGGTAAAAAATGCTTCTGTAGATTTTCCCCCCTGCCTTGAAGTACTACTACACCAAATATTACGTATCTTTTTCAAGGGACTTCTCATTCTTTAATGAAATGGTTTTATCGAGACAAGTAAAATAGATTGAAATGCTCTTATAACTCCGCAGTCTGAGAGAAGGATCATAATCAGCTTCAAGAACACTGTGCTTCTGAGTATACTAAGGAGAAACATCATCAAAACAGAAAAAAGAAAATCAGCATGAGCAATTGTGCATCTGTTTCCTGTGGGTATATATGCAGCATGTACTTAAACTTTTTTACATATATCCTATTCAGCAAGAATTAATAGTACCATAAATTAGCTGCTGCAGTTCTATGTTAGAGCTGAATTGTGCCTAATCCCTTTCTGATATAACTCCCCTAGGTGCAGATGAAATTCTGCTGAGGTGAATTTGAGCATTTCTTAGCACCAACACTACATGACTGTCTTCTGTGCAATTACCCTAAGGATGTGGCTGCTGCAGAGTGTACAGACCCAGTCACTAATCTGCACGCAATAAATCTGCATATGAACACTACCATCCAAAACTGTCTACTTTTGAGTGTTTCAAGTTTTGAATGATCAGTCTGAATTAATCAAGTATGTCCAGAACATGCAACCTTTGCAGTTTCAGCAGGTACATGTTTGCACTGGTATCTGAATGAATCACCTTTGACTTCATCAAAACCAAATTTTGTAAATACTTCTAATACTAAAAGACTTCTTTATTTATGCTGATATTTTTGGCCACTAATCACTTAGTCTGTTGCACTTTTTCCCTCCTTTCTTAATAGGAGATTAGGTGTTGGCCAGTTGTCCTCTAAACTTGTTGAAGAACTTTGATTCTGCTCAAGGCAAGAAATGTTCTTGATAGGTTGATATGGAAATCATGTTTATTGCTCAGGTCATGTATATTGTCAGCAGCAAAAGCTGTGATTCACAGCATTAGCAGAAAGACAGCTATTTAAACAAGCAGAGCCATCCTAAAGGTGTGAGTTCATGCTGGGCAAGAATCTGCCCAAAGCTTTTACCTCTGCATTAAACCCTCATTCTAATGCAAAAGAGTGTTTGCTCAGAGGAGCATTGACAGTTAAATAAAAATAAATAAATCTGTGCTTAAAAGCTCCTGAAAGGATTTCATCTATGGAAACACATGCAGTCTTGCATTATACATTTTTAAATCACTGTGAAATGTTTTCTATTCCATTATCTAAGGCCAATTCACCACCTAATTACCTCACCTTGTAAGTATAATTAGTACATTCTTGAAACACAGTAGAAATTCCACTTAATATTGGGATTTGTGCATTATGGACATCAGACTCTGGCACCCACTATATAAAGATGGGTCTTTGGGCTCTGCCTCCCCTGTCCCATCAGGTCTACCAGCAGAAGCTTTCTCCTGGCAGAGGGCTGCATCTTCGGTCTCCCTTCCAGGGGTTGCTTCCTTGGCAGCACTGCTGCACTCCTCCAAGTCTTCTGGCAACAATCTGCAGTGAAGAGATGGAGGTGACCCACCATGGCTGCTGCAGGACAGGGACAAAGTTTCTTTGTGAGCTGGATTGGATTTGCAGCTGAAGTTGCAGCCTCTGGTGTCAGCCTGCCCTCTCAGTAACAAGGCTCTGCCAGCAGTGTTTGTGTGACTTGGCAATCACTGGGCACACTTTAGGCAGGTGAAAATGCTATTTCAGATTTTATTGAAGTACCTTTCTAATATTCTCACTGTCACAGCTTCCTGCAGGTGCTTCTCTTAAAGGCTAGCATGCAAACAGCTTACAAAAAGGTGGAGGATGAAGTGTAACAAACCAGATTTTACTTTCTTCTTGCATAAAATTACTTACTCTGTGAATTTAGATTCACATTAAGCCCTGACTCTGACAGTGAGTCTCCCATGAGCAAAGTGTATTTGGCTGAGCCTTATATGCTTTTTCTCTCTGCAGCAGCAAGACTTCCTGAGCAAGCATACAGAAACCAGGAAGAAAATGGCAGGCAAGGTAAAATACCCTTTTCTTTCCTTGTGCATTCCCAGGTCCTGTATTGTTACCAGTTCAGTAACACCGCATGTGATCACAGGATTCAGAAGGCAACAAAAAAACAACTCATCTATCAGGTGCCAGGAAAAAACAACCCATCAAATGGAAATGGCTAATCTGACACATCAGCCACAGCACATGGTAGAAGCCTGTTCATTCCTCTGCTAGAGATTTACCACTGATGAGCAAAGCATCAGCATCTTGAGTGGCCTATGGCAAGACACAGCATTTCATGCAAATTTTAAGGTCTTGGATATAGCAATAACTATGCAAGGACTTCATTAGCAAGGCCTGTCCTGTTTCCCTAAGGCCAGTCGTCATAGTAGACTTGCTAAATCTGATCTGAAAGCTCTGTATCTGATGCTAACCTATCTTTTCCTAAACCATTTTCCAACCTCCACGAACTTTCTGCAAAACCCAGATGGAGATCTAACTGCTGTCCTGTTGTTTCAAGCTTGCCTCCAAAATAGTGTTGCAAAAACCAAATAGGAAGGTAATGAAAATACATCTTCCTGGGAGGGTGCATCCTCTGCAGGAAAGCCAGTTAATGCAGAGATTAAATGCAAAGCTGATACATGCATGATAAGTCTGGATAATATAATTTCCAAAATGATACTGTACTTTAGATGCAGGCTCTGATACATTTTGTGTGTCTGCCTTCCGCAGGGGAAAAGTCTCTTGTGGACCATTGAGATGCCAAAGTTCTTCTTTCCAGCAGCCACACACAGTCTGTGGCTATGTCAACCAAAGCTGGTAACGCATCTAATTATTTAATGCCCACCTAGCAGGCTATGCAATTCACTGGTATTCTGGGACTGACAGTTGGTTACTAATTCTAATGCTTCCACTGCAGCTGTCATTTATATGAATGAAGATACAAATCTGGCTCTGAATTTAATTCATTTCATACTATAAGAAAAAACCATGTTTGTGGGAACTTTAGCATGACAGCGTGCATTCACATTACATGATATATCAGTTATTAAGGTATCCTGGGAAAAAAAATGCTTTCAGGGGTGTTTAATGGGCAAACATCTAAAGAGACAAAGGTAGTAATATTTGCCATCTTGCAGTACTTCACTGAAGAGCATTTATAAAGTAGAAAAAGAGTATGTTTCATACATCTGTTCAATTATAACAATAATAGTGGATTTTAGTAAAGGTGAATTCTAGTTCAAGTATGAAATTGCCGATTTGCAGAAGGAAATAATTTCCTGGCAATCTTTATGTAAAGTCCAAATGATAATTTAATGGTTTCTACATAGGCTTTTCAGGCTTGGTGCAGAACAATCCAGCAGGTATACAGGTCTGAATGAAAAGAATGAGTAATAATTCCTGGTAAAATTCTACAGACATTATCATTTATGTGGGACTGTTTTCTATAAAATTACGGCTTCTTTTTTGTATTCTGAGAGATTTTTTCATAAAGTAATCAGAATTTTTAAGTTTCTTTCTGTTCTTTTTTTTATTGTTCACAGCTGTAAGTACACCTTGGAGAGCAAGTGGGAGTGGTTTGACAAGAAATGAAGCATTTCAGTGATGAAGTCACTGGCCTGAAGCTCTGGAGATCTGGAATCGGCACCTGGCTCTGTACCAGAGCTTTTGTGTGATTTAAAGCAGGCAGCAGCTGGCACCCAGGCACAGCCCTGCGGGATATGCAGAGCAGACAGGATATTTTGGACATGCAGCGGGGCTCTGGGCAGGGATCTATGGCTCCACTTGACCCCTCCTGCCAGCCAGGATATGCGGCAGCAGCCCAGTCAAGCCCAGAGATTCTGAGCTGTGCCAGGCAAGACCACCACTGATGTTAACCCTGATTTAGGCAGCCTCACCAGCATTCCACTGACCTGCCCCAGCTCCTGTTATCTGGTGAGCAGACCCACACTCCTCATGTAGGACACCCCCAGGAGCCACAGACCCCCACACACAGCAGCACCCACCCACCCTCAGTGGGGGACCCTTTAGATCTGTCCCTCCCCCTGGAATTCATCCCAACTGCAGCAATATTCCCATCACTCTCCCATAGCCTTTCCCAAAGCTCCAGTAATGTTCTTCTAAACTTAAAGCACATTTCATTGCAGCTCCGAGCTAAGTCATCCAGATAACACCTGCATTAAGGGAGGCAGCCACACATCTCTCTCTTTAATAAGGTAAACATGATTATTTTGCTTTCAGGCTTAGTATGGCCAACCTATTTATCATGGACTTAATGATCTTCAAAGTCTTTTTCAACCTAATTGATTCTGCGATTCTCTGATTCCCTGAATTGCAATGTTGTGTTGCAATGTTGTATGCAACATTACTTTTGTAAACATCCATGTGCTTCATTATCACTCTGTTTTGAAAGCCAAAGGCCTTTACCTGGGAATTACAGTGTGTTGTCAATTTTCTCAAATGAGGCTGCAACAAGACTGGAAACTATCAGCCCTACAGTAGATCAAATAATCTCCCTATGCTTTGGTTTTGCCATCTGAAAAAGTGAGACCAGTGCAGGGGTTTGGTGAAAATTCTGGATACTGAAAGATGCCAGACAGTGGAGAATTGTGGAAGATGCCCTCTTGCTTGCTGAGTAGTCAGATAACCTCACTGGTATTAACCTTCCTCAGAAACATTACCTCTGTATGCAGATTATTATTTGTTCTAAGAATGTACATGTGTCTGAAAGGAATGATGGTGCACTGAGTAGAACAAAGATCTGGTCTTATAACAAACATAGCTGAGCTTTCAGCTGGGGTGAGAGTGTCTTGAAGCCAAAATAAACACACTCTAGTTTTTCTTTGGCCTTTCTTTGGAAAACTAGCTGTGCACATACAGCTGCCAACTTCTATTGGCGGAGTTGACACACTTCTTACAAATGCAGATTTAACTCAGCCAGAGATTACAATAGACTTTCTTTGCCTTTATATGGTTGTTTCATATGTCTCTGCGTCTATCTCAGCCTACTCTCAGTTATGTCTTCACAGATTAAGAAGCAAGCTTTGTGGTTTTGGGCATCCTTTGTCATTTCTTAAAATAGTGTGGCACTGACAATTTTATGCTTAAGGGGTGCATAAAAGTCAGTGGGTTTTGAAATCTGATAGTGCCAATGAAAAAAGCATGATGCTGCATATGTACTATGGCAGCCCTCTTTTCACCCTGAGAAGTACGTTGTTATTGAAAATTCTCCTGTAAGATTGATCCATAACCAGCTTTTTTATTCTTAAATAAGCAGCAGCCTTTTTTCACACACGGAATAATTCTTTGTTCAAGTCTTCGCCATTTTTTAAGCAGAAGGGTGTTCATATCCCTAAAAAAAGAGTTTTCTCCAGGACCTGCTCTGTTAGCATTGCATAAGCAGAAGAAGTCTGGAAGCTGGAACACACATTTTCTGTACTCGTGACTTCTCTCTTTACCCAGGACAAATTGATGTGCAAAATGGTACATGACTATTAAGCCACATGCAATGGCTCCCAATGACCTTTCATTTTCACTCTCAGCAATGACAAGTGCCACTAAACATGGGTTGTTTTTCTCCAGCATTAGAAGTTCAGTGGTTACTCCCCTTTGACAGATGCAATAGATGGAAGAGGAGGTACAGTCAAGAAGAAGAGGCAACAAAAACAGGTGAGGAAAATGTACTGGAAAATGTTAATATAATATAATCAGCACCAGTATTTGTCACCAGTGTATTCTGCTTGCAATAATAGTTGTTACTTTTTCCATCCTCATGATACCAGTGTGGTCCCACACCAGTGCCCATGAAAAGGCTCTTTCTGTACACTCAGAATGAGTCCAAACCAGGATAACACAAGGATGATATGTACCATTACACACTATGTGTATTTGTCTGGCATGTGTTAGATTTTCTGATTTATCAGTTCTAAAGACTGGTGCTTTCAAAAGATTTCCTTTTGTGGTATTTTCCTAATTCAGGTATATTTTACAAAAGATTATTTAAGCTGAAATGCATTAAAATCCTGGACGCATTCTCATAACTCACAATAACCTTTAAAATCCAAGACAAATTAGTCAGGAAGTAAGAACAAAATAATATATTGGCCAAAGTAAAGTATTAAAATCCTCTGATTTGGAAATGCTTCCTTCCATGCCAAGCACTACCTTGCCCTGTTTTATTTTAGAAGTCATTGCAGGCAAGTACATAGTTTGAATAGTAAGAAAGTTCAGCCTATCTCTCTATATTTGATTCTGGGTTTCTACTATGAACCAGCATTATCTCAGGAGACTGTTTTATTTCTCCATGTGAAGCTTTGCAGAGAGCACATAGGATAGCGTCCTGAGTCTGCAAGAGTCAGCATCATAATACCGCAAATTTCCAGTCAGCCTCAACCTTCATTATTCCTGGGTTAAAGCAAGGTGCTGGGGTGCCAGGAGTTCTCTCCTTCCATTTTACCAGGTTGCCTTTTGCCTGCCACCCCTTCTTCACCACAACAGCCCTTCTTTCTCTTCAACAGCAACCGATAAGGTGCAGTCAAGTTTGGATGGTCTGGCATCCAACTTGGTGCAGCCCTGGCACTGCTGCTGGGAGTGTTAACACCACTGAAATTCCCTCTTTGTACTCACAAAATTCCCTGAAGAGCGTTTAACAGAACCAGAAAACAAGGCTGCCAAAGGCAGCAAAGAGCAGAAAGGGTTGGGGATGTCTGGGGAAGAAAACCCTGAACTGCTTCAAAAGGGGAAAACTGCAGTCAGAGAAGAGTCCAGCTCCTGGGGGCAGCCCCTGTTTATCAGGAGCTCCTGGACTTTGTATATTGGCAATTTGCACCAGATTTCTGTGCTTTCCATGCCCTCACTGACTAGGAGAAAAGGAAGAGAGACACCATGAACCAATAACAATGTGTGAGCAGGCTGGCTCGACCCAAAATCTGGTTTATATGCCTGCTGAAAGTAAGGACATTTTGATACCAAAGGTATGGCATAGGTAATCCCATCCAGCTCTTCTTTGACTGAAATGGTTGAACATTTGGCCTAGCTCTGTCTTTTCCTTTCTTTCAGCAATATCCATTTACCTCACATTAAAGTTCACAAAATAGCTCGTTTATAGAACATAAGCCTTATCACTGTGTTGTCTTTCCAATACAGCCAATCAATCCCAGTCGGGGCTACATTAGTCCAGTACTGCATAAGACACAGTAATTTCTAGCCATACAAATTATGCAGAATGAGTATTTTGGCCACTGAAGCAAAAACACCTTGTACTGTTTTCTTACTCCTTACAGTTCAGGACAAATCAGGTAAGGCATTTGCTTTTGGATGGCAAACAGCTGCCTCTGTTCACTTAACCAGGAGGACTAAGAGCTCTGGTCAAACTTGGAGTCAACAGATGGGTTCTGACTGGCATCCTTCAAAATTCAGGGGTGCACTGACAGGCTGCATTTGGAAGGGCCATAACACTCAGCTTCTGTGTTTTGTGTTTGTGTTGGTGTGGATCCTCTGTGTCTGAGTCCATATCACAGCTGTGTACCTCTGGGATATGAATATTCATTGGTAACATGTGAGTGAAAATTTATTATGTAGTGTAACTACCCAAGGTTGGCTTTGGTTCCAGTGTTGGCTGGTGAGACTGACGGGGTGTTACAAGCAGCACTAGGCAATACTTTGGCTGTTTGCAGATGAGTCTGTGTTTGCTGTACCCAGAAAGCGGATACCTTTATTTGAGCACATACCAGCTTTCTGGAAAACTATGGCCACCTGATCTCATGGCTCTTAGCTAAATAACCATAATATATGAGCTGTGAAGATTATATATTTTCCTACGCTATGAAAATTTTGAACAACATACACACATTTATTAAACAAAATCTGTCTTTTTTTACTGTTCTTTGAGATTGGAAAACTAAACAGATTCTCATGGGACTGAAATGACAATAGGATTGCCTCTCAGTTAATGATTTCCAGAATACTTCCATATTTAATAGCTAGTAGGGATGAAGACAGAACGAAAGCCACTTTGATTTGATTTTTGGCAATACTGTCCTTAGAGTTTTAAATACTAGCTTAGAGGCCAATTGAAATTCTTGGCTGGGGAGGCAGGAGAGGAAGACCTCTAGTTCATGACATTAGTTCATTAAACTGCAGACTGTTTACATTTTTGTTTGCTAAATGTAGAAACAGCCAATCTCTTAGCTGAGAGTGGCATCTGGGAAAGTGGGCTGAAATGCAAAGAGACCAGAGCAAAAGAATGGCTTATTAAACTGAAGCAGGGATAGTCCTGTGTTTCTGGAAGACATTATGGGCAAATGTCTTCTAGAATATATTAAGAAGAAGAATCTTGTATTTCATAAGTGGTTTGTGTTGTTACATTAGTTGTTAAGTGTCATATCACAAACTCCAAGTTTACACATGCTACTGAACAGGGCAGATGGAATTGAAGCACTGTGTACGTGCTTTGGTGGTTAGGGACCATTTTACTGAAAACAGAGCTTCTTCAGTCTGCTGGAAATTCACTTTGTGGCATCTCCAGTATGGAGCAGAGGCTGAAATTCACTGCAGGACTTCAGAGATCCCTGTAAAATGTTGGTGATGCCTAGGGCCTCTGTACCTGAACTATAGGGGAGGGTTTATCCTTTCAGTCAAAGAAAGAGTTGAACCTGCGATACTTACACTCCAGCTCTTAAAAACATATGAAAGCTATCCACTGCTGGCTGTCTTTTGAATTAATGATAATTGGATTTAAATGTGATAAGAATTCACTAATAGGATAGCGGGAGAAATCTGTGTCATACACAAGGTATGTAAGTGGGGTGAACACTGACATGGACACTGGCAACAAGTAATCTCCTAAAATATTGACATGAGAGGGACCCTCAGGGGCTTTCATTTTCTGAAAGGACAATCTGAGGTGATGTTTCTGAATGGAAAAAAAGCACGAAGCAGTGGTGACATGCCTTGGGATTACTCAAGGTGGCCCAGGGGTGGGGAGGAAGCATGCAGGGCCCCAGCAGTAGACAGCAAAATTGCCGTGTTCAAGGACCTTGCTCCTTTTCCTGAAGCAGGAGGAACAGACTTCAGAAGTTTAGGAAATCCTAATGCAAATTAAGGGAAATTATTATCCTGGTCTTTCAGATGAAACCTTCTCAAAATCTGTGCACTAGCGCAAACTACATTGACAATAATGGACTGAAACAATGTACCTTGTGTTTCCCTTCACCTTCCCAGCTGCAGAGAAAGGTGCGTACAGTGCACATTCAGGATCCCATTTGACAAGGTACTATCTAAAGCAGACATTTAAATCTTAGTGTGGACTAAAACTCTCTCTTCCATAGTTGTAGCTGTCCACATCTGGGCTGTGTGGTTTAAGCATAAGCTGCATGCTTAAAAAATGGTATTATTGTACAGAGAAAGGAAGGAGAAAAAAGGGGAATGAGAATATCAGTGCCTTTATATCCCAGCTCCAGCAAACAAATCTCACTATTTTTGAAAACAGCATAATCTCTTTAAGTTCATCTTAAGAGAGCTGAAGCAGAGGATTGATTTCAGCAGCAAATGCAGACTTGAATGAGAAAAAATTCAGCTTTTGGTTGTTCAGTCCCATCCTGTGGTGTCCAGCCCATCAGTTAGTTATTAACATCACACTAGAGTAAATATTTTTATTTAGTAAAACATGAAAAGGGCTTGGGCAATTCCCATTTTAGGTCAACAATCTTGATTTAATATTAGGGTAAACTTTTCACTTTTTTTTTTTTTCTTTTAACTTGAAAGGTGCTCAAAGAGGGCAGAAACTTTTAGTGAATCCGATCCAAGAAACATTTCACCATGCTCAAGGCACACGTTATCAAGAGGGATCATTTGTATTGGCGGCCCCCCAAAGGTTGTCCTTTAACTATGCTCAAATCAGGTTACTTCCACAAAGGACTCCTACTTTGTCCTGGGCATAGCTTCAAAGTCTGCAGACACACAAGCTAGAAGACAACTGTTAAATTTTAACTGACATTAGTTTCTTTCTGATCTATTAAATTTGTGTAACCTGTGACTGGTAAACACATATTTTTAGATATCTGCATGTTAGCAAACATATGGGGGATGACTGAGAAACTTCTGCTCCCCTGAGTTTTGAATGCAGCTTTTTTAGTAAAAAATGGGAATGGTTTCGTCTTTAATGGATTGTAAGAATTCTTTCTCTATTGCTACCTAAGCATTATGCTGATGTGTTTTAGAAAATCAGCAAACTTTAAAAGTCAGCAATGTTTTCTTAGGTTTTTTTATTCTATTCTCCCATAAACAGGAGAAGCAGAAGCTGGTACAGAGCTCTGCCAGTCATCAAACTTGGATTTAAAAACAGAAATGGCGGCGCTTGTTTGCACTTCTTTTACAAAACAAATTTTGCAGGTGAACCACATAAACAAAGCACCAGTTCTGGCATTTGATTTGCTCTCTCTGGGTATTTAGAAACTTACTTGTGTGAGAGAGTTGTACCCTTTCTGCATATTTACACTAGGGTTCCTGCAGCCTCCTCAGTAACTCTTGTGTAGGATCTGGGGAGTCTGGGAGGAAGAGGGGATCTGAGAATTTCATTGCAATTCTAACAGTGAGAACTGCTCTTTATATTTCTCTCTGTGCGTGTAATATTTTTGTTTGGTTTTCTGTTAATGAAAGTTGAGTGAAAGATTTAAGGGCAGGGAGGGGTTGGTCATTTCTGAACCCTGATCCTTGCAGATTGAAAGGTATAGTCCAGGGTGCTTCAAAGCATTAGGAATGCAGAGATTTCCTTATGTGGGGAAGTGGATCTGCCAGGAACTCCCATATCTGGCTATCTGAATTAGAGTGGAAGGCTGGGATCACGTACATTACAAACATCACCATCCCTATCTCTAGAAAGAAATAATGTACCACAGGGAACAAGTTTTTTCTTACTTTTTTCACATGAAGAAGGCCTCAGCATAAATCCAAGATTTCTCTTACAGGGAAAAGAAGTCAACAAAAATGTCCATGACAAAAGAAGTCATTAGTGGGTTTAGCCAGCTTAGTTTTACTTATTTTCTTTCAGGCAAGATTTAGCATGTATTTAACAAGGCTCTGTAAAGCTGAGCATCCTCTTTCCCCAGTATCTTCAGTCGTCCTTCCTGAGCAACAGTTTTCTGAAATGCATCACTTTGTCTGGCCTGTCACTAATCGAGCATTTGTTATTCTAAAAACGTCCTCTCTGTGTCTAAAGGGATTTAGCCTGGCTGCCTGACAAAAGGCTGCAAAAACCAGCCCCCAGCTTGCTCTCATTCTGCCACATGCTGTGTGGAGCCCAGGATTCCACTGCACAGGTATCTGATGGAAAGTGCTGACAACCTGCAGTACCTTCACTTCTGAAAACTGCCAGAGTCAAAGGGAAAGACTGGGAGGGCGTGGGGAGGACGTTTTGTTTTTCACAGAAGCAGAAAAGGCAGCAAAGTGGGCACTGTAACCTGAATGCTTGCAGCACCCTGTAGATGGACAAAGAGGCTGCACAGACCTAATCAATGTACAATGAACAAGATAAGCATTCAAGCAGGTCTCTTAAGGCACTCTGTTCATGTGCAGTGCACTACATACACTGACTGATGCCCCACTGACACAGTGAACTAGAACATGTGCCACTCAGGTGCACATGCCTTCACTTTTTGACCTAAATTAAAATTCAAAACATGTTTGTAAACTTCAGTGCCCATGACACCCAAATCTTCCCCTGTAGTCAGAAGGAGGTGGGCACATTTCCTGTATATTTACAAGTATTACTGAAGTTTGGCATCACGGTTGCAGTTGTACTTCAGGAGATTTCTGAAGATTAAGGAGATTCTTAAACATTTTCTAAAACCACAGTCTATAAGATGTACCCATACTTTTTTGCCCTGTGAAGACCAATACAGCAGAACACTCCAGGGAGATATAAGGGCTGTACAGGGCTCTTTTGTGCTACATATTCTTTTTCAAAGGTATTTTTATATCTTCAAACAGAATTTGTTGAAAGAATTCAACAAAATACATCAGCTGGTCTTCTCACTATAGGATTTTCCTACATGGTGACAATGCTAAGCAAAACCCATGTATTTGGTAATGTTTTAAATTTACTGAGGCTAAAACAACGTGATGAAAATCATGAGCTAAAAGATGCGCTAAGATTCTTAAGTTCACTGTAACATAGGTCCCATACAGCAATGTGCTTTTATAAAGTATAAGAATATGTTTTATATAGAATAGACCATTCATTAAAAAAAAATTAAAAAGAATCTAATACAAACATGCTACAGCTTAAGCCAGAGACGTTACTGAATTAGTTCCTAGTTGAAAAAACATACAATCATAGAATGGGTTGGGTTGGAAGGGACCTTAAACATCATCTAGGTCCCACCTCCCTGCCACAGGTAGGGACACCTTCCACTAGAACAGTTTGCTCCAAGCCCCATCCAACCTGGCCTTGAACACTGCCAATGATGGGGCAGCCACAGCTTCTCTGGGCAACCTGTGCCAGTGCCTCACCATCCTCACAGTAAAGAATTTCTGCCTAAGTTTAGCCTCTGTCAGTCTCCAAGGAGACTCCAAAACCTCTCTGGTTCAATTACCCTGCAGTGAAAAACTGTTCCATTATGTTTAAGGGAAATTTCCTGTGTTTCAGGTTTTGCTCATTGCCTTTTGTCCTGTCACAGTCCCTGCAGAGAAGGGTTTGGTTCATTCTTCTTTACTCCACACCACAACAATCAGGTATTTATAAATAATAATACAATGTTCAATTAATTACTCTCTGTGATGTCAAATCCTTTTTAGAATCCATTTCTTCCCCCATTCAGTGACTACTGCCTGGCTTCTTCCATTCTGGACAAATTTACTTCCATTTGCAAATGTACATTAATCGTTCAGCTTGTCAGCTCATGTAGATTGAATTGTAGCAATAAGACGGTTGCTTTACAGTTTGCCAGCTCTCCGTCTTCATGGTAAATTGTCATTCATGAATTTAAATTGTTTCTGCGTTTGAAATTTGCTGAAGTGGTTCAAGTGGAGGACTGTACCAAACTTGTTTTTGTGCTTGCTCTGAAGTCTGTGTTTCTATGCAGTGTAACAAGAGAGAAGAGTAGGAATGGAAAAGAGGCAGAGGAAGAAGGGATGCTGATTGGATGACCTAATTTGGTCAGGGACTCATAATAATTTGCAGTTGTTTACTCTTCTCATTTGGTATTTCTACACTATGAGCAGATTTTACTTGCAAGATTTGGCAAAGGGATGATTACTGCTTATTAATACAGCTTTTAATACTACTTATTCAAACAAGAGATTAAGATAGAAATTAACTGACAGTCTACCCACAGTTGCCCTTTACAATTCATAATGCAGTGCATGAACAGAATAGTCTATTCTATAAACATGCTCAGGTTCCACCAATCTATAGATCTTAAATAGATAGGGCAGTGACTCAAGGCAACCCTGCTAAAAAGATGCAGTAGTCATGGCTAACAAAAACGCACTTAAGTCACGACCAAAAAGTATGAGTCACGTCAGTGTGATCCCTCTGCCCTTCACCCATGCACTGGGCTTTAATCTGACTGCTTTCCTGTTGGTGGGAACGCAAAAAGTGCCTCATCTCCCAGGAAAGCTGTGAGCTGCTAATATGCAACCTTAGGTTGTTGAACTCAGCCTGAACCCTATTTATTTTTACTCCTGCAGAGAAGACATGAATTATCCTTTGACATCGGATCTGAGTAAGTAGATGCACTCCATGTGATCACACTCTTTCTGTTGCAGGAAGCAGCAATAAACTCCAGTTCTTCCTCTCAGTATTCTGTTCCTATATATACTACTCTTTGGCATGGGTATGCTTCCATGCTCATGTGGGAAAAGTATCATATAGCTTGAGGAAAAGTATGTAAGTCATTCTCAGAGAGTCCACAGGAGTTCACAGCTGAGCAAAGCTGGCAGATCCTTGCTGAAAATAAATAGCATGAGTTGCATACAGTCTCTTATGCTACCTGCAGTAACAACAAAGGAAGGGTATTGGGTCCCAGAAATACCCAATATTTTGGTTCAGACACAAATGAAAGGCAGATTTTATGGGTAGCAGTCTCACTCTCACACATAAATAGTGGACTGAGACCATTTCCAGTCCCTTCTCTGAACCTGAGTTTCAAGACTCTGATCTCAGTTCCCCAAGTTCAGGGACTTTGCTTTCCCCATGTTTCCTTCATGCCAAGAAGGATGGAGCCTGCTCGCTGGGATTTGGGCTAGTGCTGTCTCTCTTGTATCTTAGTTTTCAGTCCACAGTAGAATCTCAAGGGAAGCAATGGGGCAACTCTTTCTCCCCTCCTCAAAGCAGCAGTGTGAGACTTCAGCTACTGCTGAACCCATGACAGTGATGGTCACCATATCTTGAGCAAATGAAGGAACAGAAACCTTCTTGGAGGTCTAAAGCCTAATAGAAAGTTTTGCAGTGCTGCTCATTTAGTCAGCTGTCAGGAAAGCCATGTTGTCAGATGTGATGTACTTGGCTCAGTAAAAGGAGCATTCCTTGGACTTACCAGGGTAACTCTTGTGACCTGGTTTTAACTAGTCAGGCAAGATGCAATATAAACCATTGCTTTATATGCTAATATTGGAAGGACAGCAACTCAGAAGGTAAAGAAAGGTAGCAGGGAAGGAAGTTTCAGCTACTATGGTTCAGGCATGGAACTGGGGCAGAATGCCTAGGTGCTTTTAGAAGATGCTCAATACTCTTCATTTTGCCTCCCCACTTTCTTTCCCTAGAGCCTGCAGAACCAACCTGATATATGCTTTCCCTAGGTAATGTGCCCGCTGACATTGAGTAATAGGGATAAAATGAAAGAAGGGCAAAGTGGGGAGTGCACAGCATCCAGAATCACTGAATGGTAGGAACTGAACACAACCAGGTGACAGAGGTGCTTCTAAAAATGCAAGAGCTGATCTCCAAAAAACAGAAGTATTTTTTTTCAAGCCTGAGTGACTTTCATGCCCTTATTACCACTTATCTGAATAGTTGCTAGCTTTTTCTCTCACAGTATCATCATCTAGTCAAATCAGTAAAAGCTAATTCTCAACTGGGCTTTCTCTCTACTTGCATAGTATTTTGGTGCTGTTCGTAAGAGGTTTTGTGGTGTTCGGCCCATTTTAAGAGAGTAATGCTGAGCCAGCTTATGCATACAAACTCCAGGTATCTCCATGTCTACTAGTGGGCTTGAGACTCTATTCCAGGCTGCAGCAAAATAAACTGATCTCCGAAAGGAAGCAAAATGGAGCTTGATTTATTTGTTCAGGGTTCAACCTGAACCTGTTCAACTGTACACACTGTGCCTGCCAGAGGAGGAAAAGAGCAGAATGCAATGTCCTTTCTTTCCAGAGTCAGTCCAGCATGGTATTGCAGCACCACACATGGATAAAATTTGGATTATATCCAGTAGCTGCAAAGGTGATGAGAGCAAGAATTCATTTTATGTCCAAGCTTCCATAAGCTCAGCAACTTTCTCTGTATGATCCAGTAACTGCTCTCTGCAGAAAATGGCCCAAGATTAATCTCAATTACCTGAAGCACAGGCGATTCATTTGGTTTTAGTAGAGATGGTAAGTCGCTGAGATCAGACAGGGAAGTCATGCAATATTTGATTTGTAATTTGATTTACAATGTTTGAATTGTAATTAAAGATGAACTTTTTTCATGGCTCCAGCAAAGCTCGGAGCTAATTTCGTAGTGTTACAGACAGTTTGGCAAACATTTGTCAGTTTTCCTTAGAGCAAAATTTATTCAGCAATAATGACAAAAGTACCAAGGCATAATCTTGTGAAAACTAATTGTACAAGTCACCAGTAAAATTTCAAGCAAAGGTATGATCTATAGCTACTTCTCCTTTGCTAATGTGATGATGGTAAGACTGAAAATGCCAACAGTAATTTACTTTGGGGGGCAAAGAAGAATCCACGAGGCTGGAAGACAAGAATAATATTTGCATGGTTAATTTTAGCAATCCTGCATTACTTTTCAAGAACCAGGCACCCCGGCCATGGTTAGAGCAAGGTGTGTTCTCTATTGCAGCAAAGTGAAACCCTAACCTGGTACTGTACAGTCACTGCTTCTCACCACATCTGAGATGCATCTGTCAACTTTGCAGCAGAAACTACAGTGCTTATATTACTCAGAAGCATCCTACCCACCACAGCTTCTCAGGAGTTATATATTCTTTCAAGTCATTATAGGTTGCTTTATGAATGTATAGTTAACAAACAGAGAATAAAGGAGGGCCTTTTTTGTCAAATAGTAAAACCACGAGCATGCAAATATTGTGCTTACAGGCAAGTGACAGAAGAGACAGGTGAAATTTCAATCTAATTTTACCACACAAGTGCTGAATTGTACAGTCGGCAAGTACAATGTACATATGGCAGCACATTCCATATTTCTGGGTTTTGACAAATATTTAGGTGTATCTTTGTATTTGTACATAGGACATGTAAACTATTGCTGTCAAAGTATTTGGAGTGTGTTTTTTTACCAAGATATTTAAATACAGATTAGAAAGAAAACCAAACTACAGCTCTTTAAATGTTCTTACCTAAGCAGCTGTTAAGGAGAGACAATCATTTCAGCCAGCCTACAGCTCTTTAAACAGTGCAAACTGCTAGCTAAAAGGTAAAATCAGAAAGATCCAGAGCTGCACAAAGCAGCAAGTTGTTAAAGCAAAGGGAGATGCAAAATGAACTCCATGTTTCAAAACCCTTCAAGAAAAACTTGTGTCCCTGTTGTCCCTGTTAAGACAACTCCTACTGTTTCTTTTGCATTATATGGTCATGAAAAAGTCCCAAGAAGCAAAGTGTGGTATATACAGGTGGAAACAAAGAACCTGTGTCAAGGTGGGTTTTGGTGGAGTTTATTCTGTGGACATACTACACAAAAACATTTTACTTTCAAGGGAATGGAATATCTGCAGTGCTTATGGCAGGACCCTAACCTCCTAACATTAAACTCAGTCCTAAATAATGCTAAGGGCTGTTTCAGGACAGCCCAGTTTTAATCATCATATCACAGCACACCACAGAATGATTAATTTTATAATTTTAAGGTTGTTTGGGTTTTTTTCCCCTTCAAACAGAAAGAAGGAGCTGATCAGTCAGCCTGGTGAGGGTTCCATGCAGAAAAACTGTTTCTATGTAAGTGTATTATTTACTTTATTTATCATACAAAGTTACTTTTAAGTACTTTATTTTTCATACAAAGTTATTCTGTAACAGCAGCTCTTTAACTAAGATATGTCACATGGAAGTCTACTGTTTCTCTAAGCATTTAGAGCACTTCCCATATCCAAGACTAAGTCTTCCCAGTTATGGTTGAATCAAATAGACTGTGCTCAAGAAGCAGGCTTAGTATTAAACCAGAGCAACTCTCCGCTAATTGGTCACCATTGTAGCACTGTTTACAGTTGGTTTCTATGCTGCCTCTGTTTCTCTCTTAAAAAACAAAACTGCATATTTACCATAGAAACTCTCATGAGCTATATTAAACAAAAACACTCTTTAGAAAAATGGCTACTTTTAGAATGATTATAAATATGTATACCAGACAGACCCTAAACAGCACCTTAGAGACTACTCTCTGTTTATATAAATCCTTCTTAATTTAGAAAATATTGATTTGATAGACTGAGACAGACATAGCCAACAAACATATACTTGAGAAAACCACTGTACAGTCTCCCATGACCCAAGTTTTCCCATTTGTACAGCATTCAGCTTTTGTTTCTAATTCGCCTGCTATATATTTTTATAACTGTATTCATTGTGAGTTTTCACGCTGAAAATGCTGGAAATTTGCTCAGGCCCAGATGTTATAGCTGGAAGCATACAGACAGGTCTTTTCAGTCCTGCTCCCAAAGGGTTTCTGCACAAGACCAAGAGTCAATCAGCAGATGTAGGGCTTCAGGCAGTGAGTTATAGGCAACAGATTGTGTGGTTAGCACACTGGCACTCCCATCCTCCTGAGCTGCTGCTGCAATAGAACTCAAATTGCTTATTTACAGCAGTAAAAAATGTATTTGGACTGTACATGGTTCAAAAGCACTTTTGTAACTAAGTCTTGGTCTGAGATTGTTCCAACCTGGACTGCTGAAAACTGAATCCAGTAAAGAGTAAATCTGCTTTCTTGCTGGATGTGCGTCCTTCTCCTGTCACTATATGGTCACACCGGAGGAAATATATAGGTGAGCAGTAAGACAGGCAAATTTTTTGGTGGCGCCTTGCACTTGGACTGACTTAGGGCTGTTGAGAAACATCATCCTAGAAATGATTTCTTTAAAAGTGCTTTTAAAACTTGATCTTGGTCTCATTTTCTTCCCAGGCCAGATGATTATCTCAGGAAACACATCTGCCATCCACAGGTTATAATTGCAGTTGGAGGCTATTTTCAGTTGTTCTTAACCTAAAAAGATACATTTAAATGTTAGTTCTATATGCAGGCTGTACATACAAGAAGACCATGCTGCTGAAAATCCTTATACCATTTACAGATTGCAATGGATTGTGCAGTAGGATTGCCCACTTAAAACCATGTTTTATTATCACAGAATAGAGCATGGGACTGTAATTTTCTGATCAAAAGGAGTGGTTACCCACTTCCCTCATCTGTGAGCAGGTTCAAAACTGGGATATGGGAAATAAGGGAGAGGCTGGATTTCAGAATCTACACCCAAGCCCCTAGCAGTAATGGCATTGGATTGCCCAGTTATAATGAGGCCACATCCTACAAAACAGAAGTATTGCTTACCTAACATTTCCTATCCTGCAGCAGAAAACAGGAATCAAGTTGACCAAAGACCTGGTTAATGAGAAGTTATTTGCCAAGTTGCCATGTCCCATTAAGACAGCACAGTATTGTATACACTTGCATTAATGTACTTTTCCCCAAGTCTGAGACCAGTTTCCTGAAATGAAAGCAATTTCACACAAAATGCGAAGGGGCAATGTGAGGAGCAGCAGCTGAGGTTCCTGGGTGCACAAATACCATAGCTGGATCTAGCTTTAGTGACACAGACTGTGGGAAAGGGCAGCTCTCCTAGAAGGATTTTTAAGCTTGCATGATGGGGGCGAAGTGTAACTGAGCTACAATTAGATCTGCATTTTCTCTCAGATATCCTGATACTCTGATATCCAGACTGTCCTGAACTGTCCTTGGTCATGTTCTGTGCCTTAGTATTATAATAGTTTAACAATATTCTTAGCAAATTTACTTAGTTAACCCAGATAAACCCAAACTCACAAGAACTATTGAATTTGGTGGTTTGCTGAATCTCTGTTTTTATAAGCATGTTTATTTTGGTGCTTTGCCCATCTGCTAGACCTCTCTTATTACTTTTTAACTTCATTGCTTATTTGTTGCTCTTTACATAAATCAATGATAGTGTCGTCTGGTTTTGACTGCAACTTTTTCTATATATATCTGGTTTACATGGGATAAATTCAAGTCACTGGGTGGAACAATGGATTCTTCAGAGAACTACCCAGAAAGATGTTTTTCCAAGTTATGAGGAGGTTAGCATAGGGTCCTACAAAAGTACTTCCCTGAATGCTGCTGTCTCACTGGCCCTTTCTTAATTTTCCCTAGAGAGAGTGAATCACAGAATCATAGAATAGTTAGGGTTGGAAAGGACCTTAAGATCATCCAGTTCCAACCCCCCTGCCATGGGCAGGGGCACCTCACACTAAACCGTATCACCCAAGGTTCTGTCCAACCTGGCCTTGAACACCACCAGGGATGAAGCATTCACAACTTCCTTAGACAACCCCTTCCAGTGTCTCACCACCCTTACAGTAAAGAACTTCCTCCTTATGTCCAATCTAAACTTCCCCTGTTTAAGTTTTAACCCATTACCCCTTGTCCTATCACTACAGTCCCCAATGAAGAGTCCCTCCCCAGCATCTCTATAGGCCCCCTTCAGATACTGGAATGTTCCTCATAGCATAGCACTTGTTTTTCACATGCATTCATTCCTTCATTAAAAGCAGGAAAAGCTCCAGAACTCCAAAAAAAGTGCATCTGGGGCTCAAAAGAGAGGAGAGAGGGGTTAGACTTGTGTGCACTGAGCTTAGTGATATATAGGGGAAATTTTCAGAAGAGGAGGGGAACATAAGGGCTTACTGACAGTTATTCAATCATAACTTATGTTGTCATGCTGGTGAGATGAGTATGTATGATGGATGGCTTAGATGCAACTGTGCTTGCTGCCATGAAAAAAGATTGCAGCAGAGTGTCAGAGTGTTAGTGCTGTCTGTCCTCTATTTAAGGTCCTCTAAGCAGTGCTGTCCCAAGAAACATGGAGCACTTGGTACTCTGTGTGTAGCACAGAGGTGATACTGGCCTGTCTGGTTTGCAGGTTGAAATGAAGTTGTGCATTGTGCATGAAAGAGTTCTTTCTAGTAGTAGAAATGTAAGCTTGGAGTCAACTTCTCACATGGACATGTGGAATCCTTCTCCTGCTAAAAATCAAGCCTAGGACAGCATGTTTTCAATGAGCTCCAGCAAGGAAAAACTCCCACTGAGCATGGCTGGTGGGCTGGCGGTAGGGAAGGGTGCATATTACTGACACTTCTGGCATTTCTCCTCAGCTCTTAAATGGCTTGTATTTCTTTTTTTAAAGGCTCAGTTAGCAGTTCCAAGTGATAGGATATGAGCATTAGATCCCAGAAACACCCAGAGTATAAAGGGCAGACTGCAAGGCTTCATACCCTTCATTTTCCAAAGAAATGCATCTGTCTTCTGAGCCTGCAAGAAGTTGAAATTTACATTCCTTCTCCTGCTCTTCACATCTGTGCTTCTAAACCTGTAACCTGACCCTGCATACTCTGGGGGGATTCTTTGTGCTATATAGAGGCCTGGCAGAAGATCCAACCTCCACTGCCCTCCCCTGTTTGTGAAACCTCATATAGCCACGATGCCTGGCAGTCTGCCTGTCTGCACTGCCCCTTCAGTCCCATGTGTAAGGCTGGGATCCAGACTGACCTCGGGAAAGGTCTGGAAAACAAGCTGGATAACCAGAAATGGGGCCGCAGTGGGCCAACAACCTGTAACTTCAAAGCAACCTACTCTGCTGCTCAAAGCCACGGCTAACAAGAGCACCTCCTTACCTGGCTGAGGGTTTTTACCCTGGGGCCAGATCCAGACAGTGCAAGCCTGGCTTAGCACACTCTTAGCTCCTTTCAGCCTCCCTGGGAAGGGTGGGAAGCTACCTGAGGTTCTGTCTTTGCCAGAGATGTAATTTCTTCTTTGTTACCTAATTCCGTTGTAGCTCACTGCTCTATTATTCAGAGTAAGGATGAGGTGTGATAAGCTAGATAAAGCAGAAGACAATATAAAACATATGTAAATGAGGCTATAAGAACATACTGAGTGTGTTCACCTTTACCATCAGCTCTCTAAAGAGAAGAGCTTTTACTAAAATTAGGTGAAGCCATGTCTAGATGAGCATAAAACATTTTCACTTATGAGCTCCATAATAAAGGCATCAGCTGAAGGCAAGGCCTGATTAATCCACAGCTTAGGTAAATGTGTGTACATTACAGATGATGCCCCATTTTTAAAAGTAAAAGAAAATCCTGTTCATTGAAAATGAAGCTAGAACATTGTTTAGAATGGGATCTGTTGCGGGATCTTCTTGGAAAGGTAATTGTGTCCTTATGGTACTGTCCAGTAAAGTGAATTTATGAATACATATTTTGGTATACCACCATCGCTGAAATCAGATAACACTTTATTTCTTATTAGGGAAAATTATGTGTGGCATCATGACTACATGTAGAACAAGATATTTATCAATAGAGTTTGGACAAATATTTGATAGTAGACTATTTCTAGCCATTGTTAAATGCTCAATAAATCTACGCGTGTTTGGAAAAAACTCACTGTAAAATGTTTAAGAACTCTGCAAAACCATGTAAATAAATTAGCTGTATTTTTTTCTGGAAAAGGCAAATACTGTACATATTTCAGAAAAGGATTCTGCCATTTTCTCTGTGAAAATCAATTTCCTCTGAGTATATAGAAGCTATCCATGAATCCCTTTTATCTCTTTAACTGCTACTCCAAGTATTATCAAGGGCATATGGTAATCTTATTATGCATCTACCTTTCTTTCAAAAGTGAAGGAAGAACCAGAGATCAAACAACAGACCCCTTGTTGAAATGCTGTGCAAGCTTCATTGCATTTGAAGTCCACATCCAGGCATCTAAATCCCTCTGCTTCCCTTACTCCATTTAGCTGCTGCTTAAGCCCACAGGCACATGCAGTCTGCAACAGCTTCAGCTTCTGTTAAACGTTTCCCAGATGCCTAGTTCTGGAACTGCATGCCCCAAAGGTACCTCAGTTGTGAGAAACCCCAGCAACTGAGCATCCACTCCCAACTCATTTCTGTTGCAGATAAGTGGATAAGTACATTCCCCCCAGACAGCTTCAGGAATTGCTTGCACATTTTATCCAATGGCAATTTAAAAATATTTAGGTACTCATTGGGCTACACCAGCCAGGTTAGTACTTTCAGCAGCAGGCTGTTAAGACATATCCATTTTTTTTAATTATGCACAAGGAAGTTTTATGTCTATGGTGCAGAGTGGAATACCTTGAAAAAGTTGTTTCCAAGCATTTCCTCTCAGATGCAGAGGGAATATTAGCTGATGGGCAGCACAGTTAATGACATTAGTTTAAATTTTCTCAGATGTGAAAGGAAACCAAACTTAATATCCTCCATTTGGGTTGAGGATAAGCTAGTGCCAGTCTGCCACAGAATGGAAGGTTTAAGACACCCATGGCCATAAGAGCTCCCACAGCCTATGTTCCACCTGGCAAATTTGTCATCTGAATTATTCACCATTCTATGTGGTCTCAGTGAAGTGCTAACACTGAACTGGTGATGAGGGCACTGATTAAGTTCATGCATCACAGAGGCTTCATAAAGTATGTGATGCCTGTGGTTTTGCCAGTTTTGGAGGAAGGAAATATACCAAGCAGAAAACTCAATAACTGTGTTATCAAGGTGCCTTGATGTCTTCACCATTTGCAATTCAGTCTTTGAGAGGCAAAGAGGGAGTAAACAGTGGAGTTATCACAGCCAGGCTACCAAAATCCCATTTCCATGTAATCTTATTCTCTCTCTGCTGTCTTTCTTTATATCCCTCTTTCTGATTCTTTTAACAGAAACTGGAATCTTGAAAGGAGGTAAGTAGGTTTTAATTCAGACTTTCGAGAAAGGAATCAAAAGGCATCAAGGCATTTGGCAGTGCTGAATTAAGAAACAATTTTTAAGTATGGTTAAGTAAAATGCAAAATAAGTTCATGGAGCCAGGCTTGACACACACTTTCATTTTTGCTAACTTAAATGATTTACACAACCATGTATCTTTTACTGAGGGATTTTTGAAAAGCCTTATTTCCCCTTAACAAGAGCACATGCAGTCTCAGTTCTGAATTTAGAAAAGTTACTGCATGATCAAGACCCAGCTCCAGGCTTAGGAGCCTTTATGTCTGCTCTTACATCTGACTTCCCCTGCATGGCCACAGTACTCTCATTCCACTTGCATCTTTCCCTACTTGGCATTCAGATGGTCTCTTCTGCTTACATGAAAACCCAGCACTTTCATTCTGACAGGCCTTCAAAATATTGTCAGCCTTAAAGAAAATATTTGCAGAATGTAACATCTTTGTACTTAAGTAAACAAATAATGAAACGTGATTTTGTAAAATTAGAATATCCATAAAAAATACTGTATTTATTAGTGGCTGCAAATGCTGTTCAGGGTATTACACAGCGCATATTCAGGAGATAAGGAAAAATTATCCGCTTGGCCTTAGAAAACAGTGAGAGGACAGCACGCAGTTGCCGTAAATTACTTACAGGCAAAGTATGTTAAGCATTGCCACAAGCTAGGAGTTTGTCGGTCTCATGCTGACCCTTTACTGATTCATACTATTTATCCCATAATTAGTAGGCTTTGCTCGGGAAGGCAGGCCAGAAGGGGAAGATATTGATAGAGAGGTCACTGTGCTGTAGAGGAAGCCTGCAGACTTGCACATCCTGCAGAACAGACTAGTCTGTGCAGCTGTCTCATAATGTTTCATCCTCAGCCTCATAAATAGCTACCCCTAAGCTATATGATTTTAAAACTAAGTTACAAATAGTTACATTTTGGAATAAATGCTTTTGACTTTAGTTTGCACTGCTAATTACTGTAATTTATAACAAACATTAACTAAGATAATCACACAATTAACTGCTGGGTCCTTTTATGATACTGGTATGCAGTGCTGTTTTAATACATTCTGCTACATAACCTCATAGTGGATTTATTATATAAATCAGATCTTTTTTGTTCAGACAGTAGATTTTGACTCTGCAGTTTGACATCAGCATGGCATGTCTCTGCAATACCCAATCGTCCATCTGCCTCTAGCTTCTTCAGAGCAAGTAATAAGCCAGAAACAGTGAGAAGGCAGAAAAAAGGCAGAAAACTGGAGCAAAAGGTTTAATTGCTACAGTCTCAATTGTGCCAGGATAATATACTACAAGCACTTATCAGAATAAACCAATTTCTAGCTACAGTGTTATGTTTTCTGAGAATTGAGAGAAGAACATTTGACAGGATAGACAAAAGTGAAATTGCTTAGAGTGCTTAGGTGCCATTCCTACCCTTCCATACTGCTTTAATTTACAGTCTGTAAGTATAATGAGATAGCATATTTCAGGCCACCTCAGAAAGCCTTCAGGATAACTACCTATTACAGGATCATTTGTGACTGTGAAAATGGGACCTGGTGACTCAGGTGTGATGACTTCCAGTGTGATATTGCTAATAAAGTGTTCTGCTGAATCACCTTCAACTCTTTCACTATTGTCTTTCCTAAAAATGAAGAGTGATTACTGCTGACTCACATGAGCACATACAGCCTGTTAATTCCAGGCAGGGCATAAAGTGAGAATAGCTCCGCTGCAAGTGTGGGAATCTGGGGAAGCATGAGAGGAAAAACTACAGGGAGCCCAAGACAGGAAATGAGCACGATTGCAGAATTACTGTGTCATCTGACCAACAAGGGCTATCCAAGAGAAATCTTAACTATTTGCAGCATGCTCAGCATGGGTGGCAAATCCAGCTGGAAATCAAAACCAGCTCCTTCTACTCAGAAGCAATCTTTGCAGTAAGAATATGTTTGTTAATTGTGTTTGAAATATTCAGCAGGCCTACAGAAACATGAAAACGGGTGAAATGGTTTAGATCAGCGACACCTTTACACCTCCATCTTTTACTCCACTCCTTGCTGAACAGAACTCAAATTCGGTTTGTAGCCCTGGCCCTTGCTGAATGGAGAAACCCCCCTGTGAGAACAGCAAGGGATAAAAATATATGTATTTCTCAGTTATGTTTCCAAATCAGTGAAATTATCTGGAGGCTCTCAGCACTCATTTCCCCATCACTGGTCCATCTGTCAAATGTAGGAGTAAAACGGATGTTTAAGAGGAAGTAGATGCTGGCAGTACAACTATTTCAGTGTCTCCTTAGAGTAGAGGAGTATTTCCTTTAGCAGTGCTAAGCTGCAGCACAGCCCTCACTGACACAGCTATCCCCTTAACCCAGTGTCTGGAGCTGCCTGGGCTCTGTTTGGCAGCCAGTGTGGGAAGTGAGCAGCTACGGCAAGCATTAAGGACCGGATGGTGGAAAATATCCAGGAACTCCAGTCCATGCTTTGTCCTTTTTCACTTCAGTGCTGCTTGCCAGTTTGAGAGGCAGTCAGTCACACACATCCCACATTTATAGAAGGATGGACACACTTAATTTGTATCATTATGTGAAGGGAAATCCACACTGCCCAGGAAACCATGTGGGTTCTTAGTGTTGAAAAGGAATGCCCTTTGGAGAAGAAAAGATGCTTGGACATAATGGGCCAAAGTCATTCTGGCAGGACTGGCATCATGTCAAGAGGAATGGCTCTACAGGCACTTCTCCCTCACCAGCAATGTCAAACCAAATCCATTTTGTAGTCACAAAACCAGCAAATGCGTAGTAACATCAAAGATTATTTGCAGGAAGCTGGAATTTAAAATCAATTTAAAAAAATACATTGCAAACCACTGTGCAGATTTGTCTCCATAAAGGCGCACAAATAAATGCATAAAATACTGCAGGGGCTCCCATGCTGTTCTGCACAAACTTGTGACTCAGAGCAGGAAAGGCAAGAAGTCAGTCTGACAAAAATTGAAACCATAGATTAAAAAAAAAAGCCCACCACTGTCTCAAGATTATTTTAAACCTGTGGCAAATGACCCTGTGGCACGTAAACCACAGGTTACGTGCCTATGAATTGCACTGCTCTATTTACCAAAAGAACAGTGCAAAAATAAAGTTAAAATATTAGGCATTTATACAGGTTTCTAGTCACGCCAGAGTGGTGGTAACCCTGACATCTGAGAAGATCCTTCAAAAATGTTATGAGAGACCATTTTTGTAAGTACTGCTCTAATAGCTATGCCTTGAGGGTTTAAAAAATACTCAGTAAACAAGATGAATTGGAAAATAGGTAGAATAGTGTCTGGAAAATGTCCATGGGCCACTTCAGAGAGCAAATGCTCAGCTGTTAATGTTCTGTTAGGAGTGGAGAAAACACACTCCCCATTATCTTTTTTGTTTTAATTAAAGATTTTTAGTTGTACACCAGGACCATCCAGTGAAAATAATTTTCCTGTCTGTTTTCAGAACACTGTGACTGCTAACAACTGCAGATATCAATTAAGCTATAACCAGTCCTTTTCCTGGCCAAAGGGCTATAGACAGAAACATTTTCCCCTTGTCTCCTGAAATAACACTTGAACAGGTTGCCATGCCAGATAACATACAGCAGTGAGCATTTGACAGAGCTTCTATCCATAGCTTCCCTCTGCTCCAGCTGCTCCTGTAGCTCCAGAGAGACTTTTGCCTCTCTCCCTCTGGGCTGCCTGCAGTGGGCTCTCCTCTCCACACTCCACTCGCACTGCAGCTGCATCCCTTGGGTCCTCTGGGCTTTACGTGCAGGGCAAGAACTATTTTCTCTGTTGCTAATCTAAAAACAGAAGGTGGCAAATACGCTTTACATTTTTAATTCCGCACGTCAGCAGTGCCTGGCATTAAATCCCAGGGATGAGAACTCTTTGAAAAGGCTCCCAAGAGGGATAAGCAAACACCAGAGTAGCTAATAGAATCCATATGGAAAAGGAAGAGGAGGGAAGTATTTTGCATTTGGAATTCACTCTGCTCTGCTCTTGCTGTCCTAACATGATAATTAACTATAAATACATATCTCTGCCTAACTATTCTTTGTAAAAGCATTTCTGCTGAATGTTCATCAGTGGCTTCACCAGAGGAAGGCATTAGTCCACACCTGTGAACCATAGGTCCTGAAGGCTAACATTTTGCCTTTTCTAAGGAGCTTTTAGCCCAGGAAAAGTGACTGATTATTGAAAACGACTACACCAACTTCTCTTTCCCCATCACTGCTATGCCAATAGAAAGCAATTCTTTCCCATATTACCACAAGAGACAAGAAAGACTGCACCTACCAGGGCAAACAACTTCACAGCCATCATGACCCTGAACTCAGCTTAAGTATATGCCCTGGGCAGCCTCTCAGAGCAGTCAGGAGCAAGACATGAGCTCTAATAACTAGCTAGCAAGGTGTGATCTTGGAAACAAATTTCATCTTTCTTTTTTCCTTCTCTGAACAATGACTGAGGTGTGAGAAGGGGAAAACCAGTACAACCTCCACTGTCAGTTAGCTGCTTGAGGCTATAACTACATGACACTTTAAGCTGCACATGCCCAGAATGTACATTTGTAGCATTTGTATGTCATTTTATACTTAAGAAGTAGCATATTTTTCACTGGATAGAATAAAATGCAGTGTTATGTACGTAACTGAGCTTGAGAATAACAACATAATATTTTACATTTGCAGTCCACTGAAAATATCAAAACACTATGTTTTTCTAACTACTAGCTAAAACGAATATGAGAGTTGAGTTCTTCAGTAATCAACTCTTCATGGATTTGGAAATAGAGGAGTAGAGCCTTCACTGGTACTCATCACAGAGTATATCGGCCTATCACTCTCTCTTGCAGCTGAGCAGAAACACCTTGTACCCACCCCTGTTACACTAACAAGGTCCACACTGCATTCAGCACAGGGTCAGGTATTTCTTCAGAGGTGCCTTGATCTTATGCTTTTGTATGAACCAATGTAGTAAGTTGGGCACCTGGTCCCAGTACAATCGATGCCTCTTTTGTTTTTCTCCAGCATGGTAAAAGTTTGATTGGAAGGTGAATGAATGTCATTCAGTTATTTAGCAAATAACCGCCATGTATACCATACAATCAGCACCTGCTTCTCCCCTTTTCTCAGCTGCTACTAATGCAGCACTCAGCACCAACCCACCACTCCCAAACTGAAATCAGGCCTGCAGAAGATTCACTTCAGCAATAACACCTACCCTAACGCATCATTTCCATCTCCTACTGCTGGGGGTGGTTCTTAGCTTCTGTCTTAAGGATCTATGAGTGGGCCTATCTCTATCTCAATTGCCTGGGTGTCTTTTCAACCAGCAGACTCTTCCTGTACACTGCAATTACATACTGCCCTACTGCCCTTCCTGAACAAAGACAATGCTAGACCTCTGAAAAGAGATGTGGCCCTGCAATTCAGCCACCCACGGTCTTTCAGCAGATTCTGCTAGGTAAGAAAATGAGGATCTTATAGCCTGATAGAAAAAAAAACAAAGAGGATGCTCTATTGGTGTGGGGGAAAATGGCTTGGAAATTAACATTTCTTGACTTCCTGATGCAGAGCAAAGGGTAAATGCTTTTGCTGGTCCAGCTGCTGAGGTGGTAGTTGCAGATGCAGCAACCATATGCTGGTCTTCGCTGTGCACCTTTGAGGGCCAAAGGGAGGATGGGATTCTTCCAAGGGAACAATAAAGTGGAGCAGGAAATGTTAGGAGCTCTTCTATCACTCACCTTTGTTAGAATGCAGCATTAGAAGGGTATTCATATATGACATACTATTGTTACCTGAACACAAAGTCATGTTTAACTGTACAATGTTACTATTTGTTGTGTATTTCTGCACCATATCAGTGTGTGGCCTGAGCTTTTTATGGGTAGCTGAGGGGAGAATAGTAATGGCTGTGGCTCAACTCTGAGTTTACAGACAGATGTGTTTTCCTGGATTTGCTGCTGTGCTCAGAGCCAAGTCAAACAGGTCTCTGCTGTACTGTACCATAATATTCTTGACCTGACTGACCTGACCTGATGGACCTGCAGTATGTAATTAGCTTTAAAATGAGGAATAGAACTAGGGGTTTTGCTTGTTTGTTTGGTATGTTGTGGGTTTGTGTTGGAGGGTTTTTGCAAATCTCTATAAACTCTATTGTAACTGCTGGGTTAAAGTAAGGCATCTGGTTAGCTGTTGAATCAGCTCCAGGCATAGGAAACTCAGGGGAGATTGTGGGTGAGAAGGCAGGAGACAAAAGCAAAGCCTTGCGAAGAAAAGCCTTTTAAAGAGCAAACAGCACACGCGCACAAAACCACCCCACCCTGAGCTTTTCTGATTTTGCTGCATACTATGGATTCATCTGTTAAAACAGTATTTTATCCTAGGAATATCAGTAATACACATTCTAAAAAAAAAAAAAAACCAAAACAGGTATTTGCTTTTGATATTACAAATTCACAGATTTCATTTCATGTTTAACTACTGTTGTGTGCATGATTGAGGGGAGGGGGACTGTTTAGGACAGAAGCTGTGCTGTAAGAAGCATTTTGTTTTATCATATCTGCATGAGAGTGGAGTTGCCATACCAGTCCCACTGCCACCTAGTCAAGTGTGAAGTGGTGGCCATTTACATAGATTCACAGAATGGTTTGGGTTGGGAGGGACCTTAAAGCTCATCCAGTTCTAACCTCCTGCCACAAGCAGGGACACTTTCTACTAGACCGGGTTGCTCAGAGCCCCATCTAACCTGACCTTGAACACTGTCAGGGATGGGACAGCCACAGCTTCTCTGGGAAACCTGTTCCAGTGTCTCACCACCTGCACAGTGAAGAATTTCTTTCTATTATCAAATCTAAATCTACCAACTTTCATCTTAAAGCCATTCCTTTTTGTCCTATCACAAACTATGCTTGTAAAATGTCCCTCTCCAGTTTTCTTGTAGGCCCTCTCTAGGTGTTGAAGGCTGTTCAGAAGGAAGGCACTTTCACATTGCTCCTAAAAGCAAGTCCAAAAATATTTAAAATACTATGATTACCTGAAATGTGAAGAGATAGCAGAGGTATTTCACCAACACGATCTCTGAAACAAATAATTTAGGTTTTGGGGACTTTTTCCCCATTTATTTCTTTTACAGTACAGTAGGTTGTGGGCCAATTTCTTCTCTTGCAGACTGACAGTTTCTGGTATATGATGTTTGATTGCTTGTTTGATACTCATTCCTTTCCCCTGAATCAATTCTGGTTGTTAACTTATTGCAACATAATCTTACTGACAGTCCTGTCAGAAAGCCCAGTCTTTGGCTGTTGAGCAGCATTATTTTTATCGCTGTGCTCAAAGAAAGCTGAGGACATAACACAGGCACATGATTGCTGTATGCTTAGTGCACTGTAACGCCTAGAGTATCTTACAATGTTATCAGCAACTGAGCTGACCCACAGAGCTGCATTCACGCTATGCCTCACCAGAATTAACCCTGGTATTTTCTACCTTGCTGTTTGAAAGATGCATTTACAGAGATCAACACTGGGCCACCTGCAGTGAACACTTCAAAACTAAAAGTCAGTCTGCCTTTTCTGCACAAATCCTATCAAGATGCTGTGATTTTGTCGCTGAAGCAGAAAACACTTTTCCTCACGTGGAAGGAATGAAAGCAACCAATATAATGACTAGTCCAGGAAAGAAATAAACAAAGACTGGGTTGTTGAAAGCAGTTTGCAATACAGGGAAGGGGAGCAGGAAAAAGATGAATACTTTTAATGGAGAAAATGCCATCTTTAGGCTAAATGGTCAGTGAAGCATATCACTGATTCAATCTGCCCTGCTGTCATAAGCTTCACAGACAGTCTATAGAGTGCTACAGAAACAATACATGCATTCCTGAGGTCCTATTGTATGAGACAGATGAGTTCAGTTGAGCAATGAAAGATGAGTACCGAGCTGTGTTAAGTTTTCACTGGTGAAGTTGAGGACCACACCAAAAGCTTTTACCAGAGGTAGCCAAGAATGGTATTTCTGCCTTCATGAAAATCTGAAGGTCTGAGAGGTTCCTTTCCAAACAAGGATGAAAAGCTGAAATACCAATTCTTCATGAAATGAAGTATGACATAGCCTAGAGAAGGGATGTGGGGAGAGGAGCAAAAGCTGTGCTTTGCTCTGAAGCACTTACTGGCTATTGCAAAAAGAAAGCAAGTTTCCTCCTCATGTCTATGCAGAATAAAGCAAACAACTAGAAGCTTAATCTTAATTGGGATAAGACTTCAGCAGCCTCTTTTAAATTAAGGAAAGAATGATTGGAAAGCTTGTGGAGCCTCCATCACCAGAGGGCTGTAAGAACAGGTTAAGCAAGTGCCAGTCAGGAATGGCTGAAGTACAGGTGAATCTTGAAACAGGAGGCGAGGCCTCTTGTGAGGATTTAGCACAGCCTTACTTCCTTCCATTTCAGCCTTGCTAAAACATTTTATTCTTGATTGCATTTCACTTTAAAGCTCGGAAGTGTCTGAGAGGGATGTAAGTTGTTGCTTTATGTATATGTAAATACTGTAACATATTACCATCAATTTACCAGATTTACTACATAAATTGTGGTAATTTGTTTAGATCTATATAATTACAGAAAAAGACATTCATTAATTGCCTGTGAAAATTCTAATTATGTTCTCAGGAAATGTTCAGATGCTGATCTTCCAGGGTGACAGATCTTTGTTTATATGAAGCACTGGCAAATCTCTTTAATTTTGCATCGTAAGACTAGGCCTACCTTCACAAAAATTATTACAATTATTAAGAACCCAACCTGAAACACTTAGGGTTGAAGACCAAAATCTGTAAATACTGTGCCACCCATAGGCTATAATTGAAACTTATAGGGAAGTTATAGGGTATACAGAGGTATAGGAGTGAATTCAGCCATCCATTCTGCCACCTTACTGCTGGAGATACAAATCTACAATGCAGCTGTAAAAGCGACTTTCTATGGGAATGAGATTATGCTGTAGGATTGCAAGCTCTGTTTCAAGGGCTGCAGCTGCTTTATACCTTCAGTTTTTAAACAGGATGTGTCTGAAAGAGCAGCATTTAGATGCATGTTTGAATCCCCTGGATAAGGCAGTTTTCTAAGAGTGGCATTTTTTCCCCCCCCAGTGTTTGATAAATACATTTGTAAGACTATTTTATCTTTTTTTTCTCCAGTTAATATACCTTAGTGTTGCTAATACCTTCCTCTAGGAGCTTGTTACATTTTTGATGGATGTGAGCTGTAGTGTTAAACACAAGTTCTGTTTTAAAAGGGGAAGGAGTGATATTGCATTGATCTGGTAGGGAACAGAAAATGGAGAAATCCTTTGCTCTCTCAACTGAGGGAGGGCTTTGGAGCTGCTGAGTGACACTGCAGCACCACATGGCCTCTCTGCTAGGCAAATAAAATCTTCCAAGACATCTTAAAGAAAATGGCTTAAAACTAAAGCTTGGTCAAAGGAATCTGTCTGTTGGTATTTTTAAGTGACTTATGTTTCAGTCAAGAGGATAACAATTAAGCATTTTCATTTGTGATGACTGGTCACAAAATTTGGCTGAAGGATAAGAAATGCTCCTTTCCTCATGCTAGGGGGTTTGGCTTTACCCAGTTGCCATTTATTTAGTTTGCTGAAGCAAAGTCCCACATTGAGGCAGAGGAGCCTTCAACCCACTGAAGTTAGAAATTTCCAGTTCCCTTTTTTCTAGAGTATGGAGCTGGTGGTGCAGTATAGATCATAATAGCTTCTGCACAGCAAGACAGAGTGTAGTTCTTATCATAGGATCCCATACTGGAAGGGATGTTAAGGATCACCTGGTCCAACCTTCCTTGCGAAAACATGACATAGAGTAGATGTTCCAGCACTCTGGTCAGCCAAAGTGTTTATTGAGTAGAGTCTGAGATTGGTAGATGGCATTGGAAAAGAGAGGGCTCTGTGTCTAGTGCAGGCTTTGCAATGTGGAAGTTCTGAATTCATTCCCCAGGTCAGAAACATACTGTTAGCACCATTTTGCCTTTTGGGAATTGTTTTTTCATAATTAAAACTAGATTTCTTGTTTTGAAACCATTTGAAACAGATTGAACTAAACTGGATCTTGTCACTGAGCTGTGTTAAGAAATTCCACATATAGTATCTGGTGTGCAACTGGTGCTGGCTAGCCTGTTCTTGTTCTGTGCTGATCTGAATTGTCACCAAGGAGGAGCAAGGGTCTAACCAAAGCCCTTGGGAAACAATGTATCATTTTCTCCATTCTAAGCAACTGGAAGGGTAGATCCACGCTATAGCATCAAAGGTGAATAGCTGGCTGAAAGACAGACACTCTATTTTGCAGGAAGTTGTTTGGTTCAGCTGAGTTCCTGGATGTAAGAGGAGAAAACCCAACATCCCAGTGTCCCAAACAGCCCCAAAACGGTGCTGTTGTGTAGATGCACCTATAAAAACATCACGTGCGCTGTAGCTCCTGCCAGACAGACTCATGCCAGACTCTCATGCCACAGCAAGACCCCGGACAGCATCTATCAAACCAATAATATTCTGGTTAGAGTTGGTGAGATACAGGGTTGGCTTTTTTAGATGACACAACTCATGAGGTGAATACTTTTGAGGATCTCTCATTTAGTGAAGGGCTTGGATTTAATCTTCAGAGTAACGTCAGCTGCCAACCTGAGATATACCATAGCAACATCCCATGGCAAAAACTGGTTGGGCCTTGTATCACAACTGAAGTTGTTTAAAGAAGTTGACAAAACAGATTGAGCTGACACCATAACAACCAGGTGTATCAAAATACAATTTATTTTTAAAATGGCTAGTTTTCACATAACAGCAGGGGTTATGTAGGGAAAAAGTGCAACTAGTGGAGGAGGCTTGTTTTACGTTAATATTTATCATCTTGCTGCACTGAGAGTAGCTTCAGACTCAAGATATTATACTTAGC
Source organism: Melopsittacus undulatus (assembly GCF_012275295.1). Lineage (NCBI taxonomy): Eukaryota > Metazoa > Chordata > Aves > Psittaciformes > Psittaculidae > Melopsittacus > Melopsittacus undulatus. Next base: position 94,392,515 of record NC_047530.1, read on the forward strand.
AATGGGCAAAAATGTGATTTATATTTTGATGTTAATACCATTTCTGTACAGCTAAAATGTGTGCTAGTATTCACACCTGCTGAGTATGTATTGGACAATTTCTCACACAAGTCTTGCATGAAACATAGATCACCTTTATAGCTTGACACTGCAGAAAGCTAAATTATAAGCATACAGATATAAAACATACATACATTTACTGAAATCTAAAAAAAGAAACACTTCAAAAAATGAGGTACAATAAAATAGTTTTCTATTTATGTGCAAGCCTATATTCAGTCTAGAAAAAAAAAAAAACTAGTAGCAACCCTACCCTTTTAAAGAAAACAGCTTTCACAAAGTCCAGCTAATCCACTGTCTTCAATATGAAGGACCCTGCCTATGTCACACTTGTGAAAAGTCATCACTGACTTTGCAAATGAGAGCAGGACACTCACCCATCAGATGCTGTAAGATCAGGTGATGAATCAAATCATCTAATGCTGCTACAGGCTGGGAAGTTTACAAATCACTTTTTTGTCACCTGACCCTATTTTTGGCATGTAGGGTGTTTTTTTTTAATTTTAAAAGGCATGTTTTTCTTTACCATCTGCCTGATGAGTAGGATGATGAAGTTGAGGTTAGATTTGTTCTCAGATGCAAGACATTTATTATTCACAAAGCCAATGGGGACAGAGCTGTCTTCTCAAAGCCACAGTCACTTCCAACACTCACTTTGCATCATGTTTTGTATCCTCTTTTTTTTATCCCATAGAACATCCTCTGGGATTTAGAAGACCAGCTTTGGAAAGTACAAATTAGAACACTGCACATCTCCAAGTTATACAGCACATCCTAACTCTTCTTTTCCCACTTTCCCATTATTCTCTCCAAGTTTCTTAACCTGTATTGAAGCCGCACATCCTAGCCATGCATTCTTATCTGCCTTTGCTACAGGCACATAGAGTCATAGCAAGTCTCCATCCTGATAGCATCACCCTGTCTCTACTGCACACCTAATAGGTGTAAAATTAATTTTGTTCCGTTCATGTAACATCCCTGTGAACACACACACGTACTAAAACATGCCATTACTACAGCTTGCTAAGATACCATTGCCTTCCATACTTCGTCACAAGTCTCTCTTCTAGTGACTCAGGAGAGTCGACAGCAGAAAGAAAGCAGCATATAGTTAAGATACGGACATGCTATTTCTATAGTAGGTGGCATATGCACTGACTGTATCCTAGTTTGCCTTCCTTACAAGAATAAGGTTTGGCTACGAACTTCAGTAGCATAACTTAGTTTAACAAGTCCCACAGACAAGTGAATTTTATTTGTTCAGTCAGCCAACAAAACCTGCTAGCTGATTTTGTCATGTAGTATGTGAACCAGATAACACCATTGCCAAATGGAAGAATGCTTCCTTGCTAATACTGATCACCAATATGATGATGAATTTTCAAACTGACCCAAGCTCTGCCACTGGGGGAAGAGACCCCTTGACAGCCTTGGACTACCAAGTTGATCAGGCACTCTCTCTTGTCCTCTCCTCGGAGGCTGAGGATCTCCACAGTCTTTGTTGGCAGATGGTATCTGAACACCATCGGGCTTCCACTCTGCATGGAGAATCTTGTAATTCTGACCCTCATTATTGTCCCAGAAGGTATGACCTCCACTTTGGTAAGAAATGCAAAACTCTACCCTATCTTCAGAGGAAATGGCAGGAGGCAAGTCAATGGTAAATGAGAAGGTATCATTTTCAAAATCGCCATAAACATTGTTCATGTACACACACTCAATGTCTCTGTAGGCCTTCCATGTATTGAAGGTGATTCGAACCTGAACTTTTTTTTCGAAGCTCACATTTTTTACTTTCACAGTGCCTGACAGCACCTTCTCTTTCAGGGTGCAGTTCTCCAGGCAGACCAAGTTCTTCTGCAGGCGGTTCCTGAAGTCCAGGTAGTCAGCTGAGGGCCGAGGGAAACCCAGAATCAAGTTTTCTTCCTCATGCAGCTTTAAGCCAGATGTTATGTTTTCAATGCCTAAGAGGTCAAACTGAAGATCCCACCCAGAGTGCTCCTGAACCTCAGAGAAGGTGTGTATCGCTGTCAGGGATAGCCCTTTCGAGTCTGCAAACACAACTCGCTTCTTGGCTCGGGCTGCTGAGTGGTTCCAGTCACTCTTCTGAGCTTCAGAGTCAGGTTTCACGTGAAGACATGGTCTGAGGGGTTTCAATCTCTTTACAAAGTTGTTTCTTTGGCAGTCCTCAAGGGGGCCAAGAAAACTCTTCAGCGGTGGAGAATGCGCTAAGCAAATTCTCATGGCCACGTCCACGGGCATGATGGAACTTGGCAAAGGTCTTGGGTCCAAGATCTGTATCATTCTGAAACAAGCAGAAAGACAGGATGCTATTTGTGACATCAGGTAAGAAGCTTCTGAAGAATGCATATTTGCTCCATCAACTATCTTAATTATTCATGACCCTGTCTTTGCATGGCTTTAAGTAATGCAGCCTAAATTAAAATTGACGGTTCAAGCTAAGGAACTAGGGTGTCATTATTCCATCATTTCTTGCTAATGCTGAACTGTCTCAATTCAAATGTAGTCTTGCTTGCTTTTTCCAAATCTCTGAAACAGCTTTTAGTGATTGCTAATTAAACACATTTCCTTGAAAATACAGAAAATAACATCCTAGTAACAAGCAAAATGGTTGCAGTAGAAGTGCTCATTCCACTTCAGCTTCCCTTTTAGAGACTCTGAGACAGGTCATAAAAGTTCCAGCAAACTGAAACAGTTGCTTCATCTCTGAGTAGAGACAGCACTATATTAAGCAAGCATCAAATGGGATACTGTGTACCTTGATGCAAACCCATATTGCTGTAGCTCTGAACAATCCTATGTGCATTTGTTAGGCACTCTGGGTTTTGATTAATTTGGATGAATAAAAAACTAAAGCACCTTTGGAAGTATTTTTCTATGAGCTGTTAACCTGGGTCTAGGTAACAAAGCTCTTGCATTGTTAACTTTGCTGAGTGAAAGGCGGAGGGGGACGGGGGGAAGAATGTAGAAAATGACAATTACTGTGCAAGAGCATGGCCCATTCAAAGCCAGTTAGCTTGACTATTTGAAAAAAGGGGCTTCGACTGCAGCACATTTCTCCTGAGAAGGCTGCAGCCCTTGCTAGAAATGCAGACTTCTGTTGAGTCATGGGAAGGCAGAGCTTTGCTTCGTCACTTAAATAAACGGCTTTCTCCTTCCCAGGGTTCCCACTGGTATTCCAGAGCCCTGCCAAAAAAAGGCAGAAGCTGCACTGGCCTCTTGCTGCTTCTCTTTTTTTTTTTTTCCCCTCCCTGTGGCAGTATTTGCCATAATCAGTAGGACAAGGAGAGCACCAGCATCAAATTTACCACATTTTGCTTTGCTTTAATAGGAAAGGCACAAGGGCTTCAATAGTACTCTTAATTTCTGTGACCAGGTCCTAGGACAACTGCTAAGCTTTTGCAGTACCGAAGAGAGAGGGAGGAGACCAAAAAAGGAGACAAAACCCAGCAATAGGACAGCAAACCACCCAACCGACAAACCCAACAGCACAGCCTGGAAAAGGCAGGCTGCTAGGAGAGGCACAAATGAACTGCCAGCACGAGATGTGGAGGGTTCAGCAGTGCTGACAGGCGCTACACAAGTACAAGGACGGTTTTGTAGGTGCTGTAAACCGGGCGCAGGGCAGGAGAACAGAGCAGTTTCCGCGGGTGTGGGGGAGCGCACCTACTGACAAACCGGAGCAGAAGTACGGGATAACGCGGACACCTGAGCGCAGTCGGGGCTGGCGGCGCTTACCTGCTGCAGTGCATGGGACCACGCAGCCGCTGCTGCTCTCGGGTCTGCTCCGCAGCTCACCCGCGCCGCCGCCTTTATGCGCCCTGCCCGCGGCAGGCGGCCAAGGGGCGGCCCCCGCCGCTGGTCGGGCCCGCGCCGGGGGGGCGGTGGCTGCCGCCGGTTCACGTGTCCCGACCGGCCAGGCAACGGGCCTGGCGGGGGAGCATTGAGTGCCGCTCCCCCCGCAGGGGCACCCCGGGTGCCCTTTCCCCTCTCCTCCACCTGGTGACCTGTGCACCGGCCCAGGATGCGACAGGCCCTGCCATAGGTACTGCATTCTATCTACTGCCTGCTTCTGGAGCAAGGGGACAGAAGTCAGTAGCACGCAGCGCCCGCAGCGTTAGCAATAGCGACGCCGTGCTGCTGCTTGCGTCCTGCCTCCCAGGAGGTCCTACGAGCAGGATCCACTAGGCTGACAAGCCTCCTGCGGATGCTGGAGGGGTGGACCGCCCACGGGCGGCGCACATTGTTTTGTGCAGGCTGTGGGTTGCCCAGAGAAGGTCCATCCCTGAGTTACTGCTCTTCAGAGACTACGCCCTGGCTGCTGACTGGCTTTTAGGTCTTATGTGGATTGACAGTTTCACTGTCATCTTTCTGGGCTATCTGCTCTTTCTCAAGGCCAAAGAGATGACTTGCAGTCATTCTAGAAGATGTGATACATATTCAGGTTAGACATAAGGAAGGAGTTCTTTACTGTGAGGGCGGTGAGGCATGGGCACAGGTTGCCCAGGGAAGCTGCGAATGCTCCATCCCTGGCAGTGTTCAAGGCCAGGTTGGATTAAGCCTTGGGTGATATGGTTTAGTGGGAGGTGTCCCTGCCCATGGGACAGGGAGAGCCCAGAGGGGTTGGAACTAGATGATCTTTGAGGTCCTTTCCAACCCTAACTATTCTATGATTCTATGATATGGAGTCTGTGAACTGTGATTTTCTGAGAACATAGTTTCATAGAACAAAGAAAAAGCTGAAAGCCCTGTGCTGTCTGTGAAGCAAAGGGGTTTACAGTGACGAACAGATTGCACAAGATCTTTGTGGCTCACACACATTATTTTTCTCTTCTTGGTTTGTGAGGAAAAAAAAAACATTAAAAGCTCCACTGTTTTGTGTGAGAGTTTATTAGGAGATAGTGTGTGAGCATGTGAGCATGGTGCATGGTGATGAGGACACCTCCATTTTGAATTCAAGCTGCACAGAGGTAGAGAGAAAAACCAGTCATGACAGGGATAGAGAGAGAAGAGTTCTGCTGACTGATGCATGGCACATGGATCTGTACACTGGCTCTGTACGTATAATGAAAGTATTCATAGGACAGTAAGGCTCCAGTTTCTTAACTCAGTCCATTGGTGACTGAAGTTCCTGCCTTTCGTGCCAGTACGTGACACTGTCACACAGATGCAGCCTGAAGCACTAGCTGCCAATGCAGACAAGGTTTTGGAAAGTACTGTTCTGTTTTCTGGCGCCAGTTATTCAGGACGACCTTCCCCGGTTCTCCGCTTCTCAAGTCACATCCCTGCTGCTCACATCCTCTTCTCCTTTCCCTTCTCCATCTTTCTTCTCTCTTGGTGACTGCCAGCTTCCTCTCAAAGGTAGATAATATTTTCTCACAGTTTGCCTAGGGAAAGAGCTAGAAAACAGTACCTGTGCTCTGGAAGCCTTACTAGTTGCAAAGGGTTTATTTCTGTTTATGAAGAGCTACAAGTAGCTTTCAACTGCAGCAGTTGAAAGTTGTGTGGCAGCAGTAAGCAGGTCCCAACATTTCCCATGGGCATAAGGGAGGATTGGGTGCATGGCTGGCACTTAACAAATCTGCTATATTTACCCATTATAAAAGGTGAGTGAATAACTCTGGAAATGTTTTATGAGCCTTTGATACTTGGATCTTTGTCCATTCTGCTTCTCTCTCATTGTCACTTAGCTCAGCTGCTGCATTACTGGGGAGCACGAGCAGCAGCTGGGGCTGCTGTATCACACTACCTATGTGCAGGCATTAAATAAGACCTGGGATATTATTTTATTCCATGCTTAAAGCCTGCACAAAAGAAGTCACCTCAAGGCTTTGCTATGTGTATTTCTGCTACCATGTAGTAGTTCATGGCACTGTTTACTGCTATGAAACATTTTGTTCCTATTGTGTTAAAATACCTGTTTCACCTGACTTGGAAAATATCATGAAAGATTATTTAAGGTGATATGCTTAGGAAAAAACCAAAACAACAAATCAGTAGTGAGATACAGAGCCTTCCATGGACAGATCATTGCCCAACTCAGTAAATATGGACTGGATACAGCAGCTTCGTGCCTGCTTGTTAAACCTGGAGCACGTTCATGGGCATGGACCGGTGTCCCAGCTTCCGGTTGCCAATACAAGCAGAGAGCATTGTGGTGAGCCAGGATAGCTCTTTCCTCATCCAAGGAGATGTCTCCACGTTGAGGCAAACCGACAGGGTTATCTGAGGCAGTACGCCGGTTTGCTCTGTAAGTGATGGTTCCCTAGTTGTGCTTTTTATAGAGGACTCAGGTTTCCAGTTACTTTGGTTTAGCAGCTCTCCTGTCATTGGCAGCTTAAAAAGTAGATCTGTCTGTCCTACCTTTCAAATAGGGCTGCTAAAATAGGAGCACTGGAGAAAAAAAATAAATCATTGTCTTACTGTGCATTTGACAGCACTTTGTTGGCATATCAGCTTTCCTGACATTTGTAGGTGCACATAGAAGCAACGGCAGAAATATGTTCCCTGAAGAGGCAGGGTTGATTATAAAGTCAAGCCCCATGAAGGGCGTTGTACCTCTAGCTGCTTCTGTAACAAGGAAACCCAAATTGACCACCTAGACTAGTTCTTTGTCTTTTTCTGAAAACATTGTACTTTAATTGTAAGAAGCTAATTGCAACAAGTTAGTTATAGTAAATACAGTTTTAGCATAGTCACCATAGCTTTAGTAAACTTTAAATGTATGTTTTCAAAAATAGTTGCAGCCTAGATGATCTGGAGGCGATGTGAGGCACAGGCTCACTTTGCAAGGAGTTCACAGAGCCTGCTTGGTGACAAGCAGGCAATTGAGTTTGCACTGTTCTGTTCAAAGACAAATATATGGAATTAGCTCCACAGTGAATGCTTTTATACGCAGCCAGCCCTCCAGGTCTCACTGTTCTTCACCTGTTTGCATTAACCAATGCTTTTCAATCAGCATCTCTGAGAGCAGATAATGGGTGACTGTGTGTTTCTGTCAGCTATCGGGTAGCATTCGGCTGCTTTGGTCATTTGTTGGCTCTGGTCGTTTTATGGCAGAGTAGAATGAAAGAGTTACTCTTTTCACTCCATGTTTTGAAATTGCATAATTAGTCAAGGTTTTTGTGGTTTACTCTGAATTTATTACTTTCAGGTTGCTGTGCTTCTCTGCTGTCCTCCTGCACAGCTCCAGGAGGAAAGAAAAGAAGTATCTTTTTGAAGCAAAGATAAGCATTTTCTCAGAGCAAAGTTAAATCATGACCATATTCATAGGAAAAAAAAGTCCAGAGGGAAAAAAAATGAAGTCTCTATTTCACTTGCATAGTAATGCATCCCTTGAAAAATCATTGCTGTTTGCAGGGTAGGAGAGCAATGCTATCTCAAGGCAGTTATAGTATGCAATTTAACAAGGAAGGTTTTGACTTTGTTTGGGCTTGAGACTAAACTCAATTGCTGTGCCAAAGGCAAAATACTGGGGTAACTAGAAAACAGAGAACATCCGCCTTCTTTTGGGTTGCACATACTTGGTTCCTGCAGCATCACACAACACCTGTGAGTGAAGCACAGTGTTAATGAATGAATATCTGTGATAATAGCCGTGGTCTGTTAGGTCAGGGGACAGTGCTCTCACACAAGATTTACAACAGCCTTTTTTTTTCCCTCTTCTTGAATTGAGCTCTTCTGTTCAGTATTTGCTCTCTGCTACTAAGGCTAATCTTTGTAAACATGTATTACCTCTGAAGCTGAGCAGCAGGTTTCTATCAGTGTGACTGTGATGTAAATAGTAATTATTCAGGTACATAGCAAGGCTAGTAAAGTACAAACTGAGTTGAGCCTGTGAGCCTTTGGAAATTTAAAATTGGTGATTTATCTGATGAAATACAGTGAGAAGTCTTATACAGTCTTCATAGAAGATTATTTTCTTTATCTGATTCTCAGAGCTTTGGTGAACTTTGAAAATTCCTAGTGGTTACAAATATAAACTGAGGAAACTTGTCCTGGGAAATTCCGTTGTTGTTTTAGGGATTTCTTTGGTATTGGCACAGTCCTCATGAGGAACAAATAAGTTTTTGATATTTTCAGAATTTTTATTACCCCATTCCTCATGGTTCAACCAGACTTAACACACTCCTGCCTTTAGGATCCCTTCACCAAGAGGAAAAGAGTAACTTGCAAGTACTTCTTAACAGATATATCAGAGAAAGTCTGGAAAAGAATATTCCAATGCCCACAAAACTCCTTTTTATCTGATGATACTGTTATGCTTTGGGAGACTCTAAGAGCATTTTTTGTGGGTATCATTTAGGATAAAATTGCTGCTAAATCATGCTTGTTTGGAATATGCTGCCTTTGGAATAAACTTTTAATTTTGAAAGAAAGAATGTTAAAAAAAAATTAAAAAAAGCCAAAATTACATAAAGTTGGGAATGGGAATAGTAATTTTTCAGAAATGTTTAACTTTTCTAGGTACTGCATTATTAGACAATATTAAAAAGCTTGGACAGGACAGTAAATCCATTTCCTGCTTGCAGAAATCATGCCATTTCACAGATCAGCCCACCAGAATGCACTCATGCCCTAGAGAATGGGGCAAGGGGCCCACAGCCAAACTCACGAAGAAATTATGCAGAGATGGATGGGGTTTATGCTCTGTTACAGCACTTACAAGGATAATCAGTCTCACAAAGATACAGTGTAGGCCTGACTCTTCAAGCACTGGCAGGGGCTAGAAGTCTGGTTCTTTTTAAGTCGTTATCAAAATTTCTTGCTAGCCACCAAGTCTCAGAACTTTGCAAGGTTAAAATCAAAGGCATTTAAATTTAAGGCATTTAAATTCCTATAAACTGAAACTTTTTCACTAAATTAGAAGCTAGAAATTGATGTAAAATGTCTAATCTTATTAAGACTGATTAATGATAGATTAGCAAATGGTAGGCAAGTCATTACTTTGGAAATGTATAGTGCAAGAGAAGTACATTGCTTTCTGAAACAACTGACATAGAAAAAGCAAGAAAATGTATCTCAGGCTGCTCAAATGTTTTGTGTAATGTGATTATATTAAATTCATGATATTTTGAGCAAGATTCCCTTAAACAGCTTTTATGCAAAATGAAGCCTTTTAGAAGTATAGTTACTTTGGTTATATGTAGTAAGCAACAGATGAAATAAAGGCAATGCCATGTTACTTCTAAATTATTGCTACTTAGAGTAAAAAGGGAAGGAAAAACTGAAAGAAGGAAGAACATGAATGTAAGTATTTATTCTTGGAATAATATGAACTTCCAATGAAACATTAATAAGAGAGTACAGAACGCATACATGTATTTTATATATGAGTATTTATTTTATACATGAGTATAAATCTGGCTTATAAATATAGGCCAGATAAATATAGTGCAAAGACCCTCCTAAATGTTTTAAAGAGATGCAAAATTTCTTTGAAACTACATTTCTTTCATCTTTTTTTTAAGTTGGTTTCTTTTTTATGGGTTTTTTTTTTCAACCACTCACCCAAGAAGGTTGAACTTTGAGATTCTGTGACCAAACATTTCATAAATAGAAATCATGTTTCTGTGTACAGATAATCAGTGTTTATTCTCTATTTTTTTTTTTCCTAGGCATAGGTGGAGGAATGACATCTTCTGAGTCTTTTCCAAAGAAAACAGTAAGTGAAATGATGCTCTGTGCATTTGTGTTTATGTTTAGCCCTGTGTGACAAAGCAAATGCTGTTTGAAGGCTCTTCCATCAATTACATGGAAGTATTCTCATTCTTTGCAATCTTTCAAGCAAAAATGTGATTTCTTTATCCACATGTAAATAATTCTTTAGGGCCTTGCAGGAGCCACATGATTTTTCAATATGATCATCATTCCCATAACACTTCTGTTGAATGAAAACCTTCATTCTGAATGAGCATTGCTCTATCTGACAGTAGCCCAGCTAACATCTGCAAAATATGTTCATCCAGAGTGTTTAGAGGCTTTTAAAAGGTCTGGATAATGCTCGTTTTCTTGTTCTGCCACCCAAGAGACATGATCCATTCCTGTATTTTAGGTTTTTTTACAAGGTTCTTTTTGTCTTGTGTATCACAAGGGAAGACAGGGCTTGGATATCAGTACAGTGAAATTCTGTTCCAAGTTTTCTTGGATTTGCTGTGTGGAGGGAATAAGCTTCCCTATGGCATAGGTCTAAGAAATGAATGAGCCTTTTCTTGTTCATACTTAGTCTAATTTCTAATCACTTCAGTCATAAAATCAGTTTCCTAGGATCTGACCTAGTTATTCTTTCTGGATGCACAGCATATATGGGTGTGTGTTTGTATATATATTCCCCAGTTTCACAGGGATCATATTTCATGCAGAGATTAATTTTATTTTTAGATTTGCTGGAAGGAATAAAGCTGTTAAATCCAAGTACTGTAACAGCCTCAGTCTTGTGTCACCCTATAATGGGAGGCAAAGTAGTTTGGACCCTGAGTGTAGAAAAATCTGGGGCCTTTTGCAATAAATTGGTTTCCTTGGGTTATTCTTGGATGCTGCTTCCCAGAACACAGAGAGTTTACTGTCAAAATGTGCTTGCTTCATATATGCAATAACGCTCACAGTAAGTCTGCAATCTTTAAAATGAGTTTAATCAGTGACAAAAATCTTGCATGGTTCTCTGGAGAATTACTCATAGAATAACAGAGGTTGCAAGGGGCCTTTTGAGGTCATCTGATCCAGTCTCCTCCTCAAAACAGGACTAACTTCAAAGTTACGTCTGGCTGCTCAGGTTGCTTGTCCAGCTTGTCCAGCTGAGCTTTTAATACCTCCAAGGACAGAAAGTCCACAGCTTCTCTAGGCAACCTGTGCCAGTACTAAATTACTCTTGTAATTTTTTCCATTTATCTATCTGGAATTCCTTTGCTGCAGCTTATGACCACTGCCTCTTTTGCTGTACATATTTGGGGAAAATCTGGCTCTACCTTTCTCCCACTTTCAGCAATGGGAGACTGCACTCTGACCCACTGTTACTTAACCTTTTCTTCTGCAAGTTAAGCAAGCTCAGCTCCCTCAGCCTCACCTTGAGAATGTTCCAGTCCCCTATCTTGAGGACTCACCATTGCTTTCACCCCAGTTAGTCCATGAAGCTTTCTTATTGAGGGACCCAAAACTGGACATTGCTATTTTGGCATACAATAAATTACATTTTATTTGTAGACTGGGGATTCTCTTTTTATCGCTCATTGTTCCAAATCTGGCAGTTTTGGAAATCATTCTCTCATACATTATTTCAGTCATCTATGGAATAGATATTGCACTTCTGTAAACAGACTATTGCAATCTTTCCCTCAGGCATTCAGAACTTTTGATTTAACATCTGTCTCCATTTTCAAATGACAGATGCTCACACTTACGTGTAAAACTGAAACAAAAGTTTTCCTCAGAATGCTGATACACAAACCAATCACTTTGCTTGCTGTCATGGACAGGAGAACTTCACACCTCTTTCAAGATTTTTGCTCTGACACCACATCTTAATACCTTCTACATCTCTTATTTCCACACATGTTGCCGATTCCATCTTCCTATCACTTACTCTAATCAATTTTGGTTGTGTGACTTCTCATGCTGTCAATTTCCATTTCACATTCTCATCCTTTCTGGCTCCAAGTCTAATAAACTGGTTTACCACGCTTCCACTTTATCTCCCCTCATGTATTACCAAAGGCTTATTGCCCTGTTAGCTTAGCAAAAGCCACTAAGATTTTCACTGCTACTTTACCTCATCTTGCTTAAACATTCAGGCTGGCAGCTTTTATGGTTTTCTTTCTGAAGCCCATTAAAAGGGCGGCTAATGCAAAAAAAAATCACAGCTGCTCTTTCACCACACTGTGTCTACACCACATCAAGAAAAATTTGCTTCAAACCACCACCATTCTCAAATGCTAATCTAACCCATACCTATCCTTCCTGGCCAGTTCTTTTTGGTCACTTTGTGTTAACCAGGCAACTGGATAGACCCTGTTCATTGAGTAAAGCACAGCTCATGCACTGACTTCATCTCACTTGCACTCTACTGCAAAGGCATAGATCTCACTGCACTGACATATTTACTATTGAAAATGTAGTATTTAAAGGTATGAGAAGTTACTTAAGGACTTTTCTTTGAAGGAGAGTGTGTTGGAGAGGAAAAGGAAATCTGTTTTTCTTCCTGAACTAATAAAAAGAAAAAAAGCTTCTCTTAACAAGGTGTAGTTAGAAATTTTTTGTTACAAATTTGGAATGTTCAGAGGAATCAGAGGAATAAATATTCATCAGAGTACTTCTCAAAAACATAAGGGTTTAAAAAACAAACAAACATACAGCCAAACAAACCCAAACTTTTTGCTTTGTTGTCTTTAGGAAGGAGTTCTACCAGGGATCCTTTCCCAGAGAATGAGATGGGACACAAAATAACATATAGCATGGATGGCATGGCATTCTTGTCCTTCTGATAGGTTAGGGAAAATCCATCAGTTGGATTGGGAAATTGGATTCTGATGGGTTGGGAAAAATCAGTTGGATTCTGATGGGAAATTGGATTCTGATGGGTTAGGGAAAATCCATCAGTTCCTGAGCCTGCATGGTTTTCTGCAGTTTATCTATGTATGCAAAGCTATATAGCTCTTAACAGGGAAGGCTGAGAGAGGTGGATTCCAGCAAAGGTAGTTTGCAGCCTCTGATAGGGCAGGAGCAAGCTATTTACTGAGCTAGTGAGTGCCTAGCCGTATCAAATGGCTCTGTGAGAGAAAGTTGCAATTATGTCCTTTGGGAACATGAGAAGGAATGGAAGGAAGTAAACAGTTTACAAAACAAAGGTTAATAAATCTGTTTCCATCCAAACCAGAATGCTAACTTTTTTAAACTCTCCATCCCTCAAGGGAAAGAAAGTTGCTCCATTTGTAGCTTTTTTTTTCTCAGGGTAGTCATAAGGACATTGAGCATGAGGAAAACTTAATTCTAGCTCTGTATAAAAATGGTAGCATAGAAATGATGCACGCATTTTATTACTGCCATCACACATTATACATTTGGCTTCTTCAGATAATAACCATATTCATAATTCATGCAGCCTGTATTTAATATCCCCAAAAGAAGGTATTTAAGGAGCAACTTCTCTGCTAGTCACAGCACAGCAGTGTTGAAAGTGGGATGAGGTGTTGGTCAATGGAATGACTCTGTTTCAGCAATGACACCTTATTATCAGGGCTGTTGGCTCCAAAATCAGATTATGAATGCCCTGCAGGTATAATACCAGAAAATAAAATAGTGGCCCCTTTATGTAACACAACATAGGTACAGATAGAGGAAGAGAAGTAATGATTCATTATCTGTTCATCCAAAACCCAAGATCGCTGATTCATATGCTACATCCGAAAGCTTCACAAGTCTAAACGTATTCTTGACTAATCTCTATAAAAAGATGCTGTGCATAGGAGCATGATCATGTTTTCTGACATTGCTCTTGTTCTAAATCAGAACATCTTGATCAGCCTTAGACTTACTGGTATGTAATATCTCTTCCAGTATGCCCTACTTTTAGCATACCTTTCTGTAAGCTTTACAGGTAATACAGCATTAGTTTTGTCCTCTGTGTTTTTCAATGGCATATAGAACTTCAAAAATACATAATACAGTCTATAGTACACTACAGCTTTTGTAAATTGTGTTCCAAATTCATGTTTGTTACCTGTTTTTTTTACTAAAACCATATATAAAAATGAAGGCAAATCACTCCCTGTTGCAGGTCAAGGTCATTCTGTCCAAGGCAGGATTAGCAAAACCTTCTTTCTATCATTTTTGTCAAAAGGCATTAATCTCTATGTTGTTTAAACTCTATGAACTTATTAGAGTTGGGTGCAATGTTGATTAAAGACAACTGCACCTAATAAAATTGAAGATTTTCTGAAAAAAAAATAAAAGAGACCTACTCCAGAGTAAACACATCTAACTAGTGAGAAGTGATTAACAACTTGTTACCATATCAATAAAGTCCCTGCCATGATTCTCTGGCTGACGTTTCTAATGATTGGTTCTCAGCCAAGTCAACAGAGATATTCCTCCTGCATTGTGGGTCTTTGAGGTCCTCTGTTCTTAGAATCATTTCCTTTCTTTATCCATATGGATTTGAAAGAATAATTATACTCCTGAAGATCTTTCCCTGAACAATGTTACCACACTCAGTGTGTAAACCCTACAATGCAAGTAATAACAAGGGTGGAAACTCCCACTTGAAACTCCTACTACCAGTCTTTTTTTGATGGAGCAGGGAGATGTTTAGAATGCCATTTAGTGGGATGTGTTCTGAGCTTTGAGACAATTCTACTTCCACTGTGCATCATCTCCACAGGCACAATAGTTTGCAACTACTTAATGGAGCAAAAGATCCCTTTTGATACGTGGGTTTCTGTACGTCTGTGCCAGTAGAATTTAATCAGCTTGACTGGTGATAACCAACACCCATCTGTTGCAATGCTGAAAAGAAACACCATAAATAACCTAGCATAGATTCAAGAAGTGATGCCTAATATTTATTTCATCTGCTGAAGTGGTTCATCAGAATAGCTGAGCAAATCTGCTGCTCCCTGCAGATTAATATTGATGTAAGTTTCGCAGCTGAATGATGATGTTTTCATGCCTTATCAAGAGAGTCATATGGTCAAAAGATCTGAAACAAGGAACTAGAGCAAAACTTTCCAGCAGGAAGGGAAGGAGACTAACAGATACACTATACTATGTATGTTCCAAGAACATATAGCCAACCTACAACAGAATTCTTTGAGCCACTGCTATGCAGCACAATACCTTAACTGTTGACTCAGCATACTGAAATGTGAAACTACTGAAACGTGTTATGACTCCATTGCTGACACACAGCATCATATATAAAACCAGTTTTCTTCCTTTTTAAGTCTTATGAGTAGGTGAGTTCAATTACCCACTGAGACTTCATTCTTGCAGATAATTGACTACTCATCCATCTTAAATTTGTCTTTGGTAGCCTGGCTCAGAAGGCAGGTGGTGGGATGACTGATGTATGCATGGATTTAGTGTGGATAAGAGAGATGTGAGCATTCCTTCTGAGAAAATGTTTAGTTTGATTTCTTTTTTTCCATCTGAAAAATCGGGCACTGATTTCCTGCCAGGGAATGCTTTTGAATAAGAACATCTGGAATTAGCTATTAAAGTTAGTCTAACTTGGAGTAGCAGGCAGAAAGCAGGATAAAATGGTTATGGAAAAAATGGATGCCAGGCTAGGAAGTAAGTTGAGCTAGAGGCTCTGCATCTCAGAGGCTTTGTGCTGTCTCTGAGCAGTGTCCAAGAATGGGTACTGACACAGCACTTTGCTATGGTGCCCTACAGTTTCCTCAAAGGGGAACTGGAAGACAGCACTGCCAGTTCACACTGTTAATTTTATCCTATCACATGTCATAATTTAAATGTAACATGTGCCAAGAGAGAATTCAGCAAAAATCTTTTTATTTACATACATTGTCTAAATATTAAGGGAAATTTTAAACCTTCATAAGTTCTCTATTTTCACTGCAAGTGTTTTGTAGGCACATCTGATTTTATCCAAACATTATTACTCTGGCAGAAATTCCTCACTGGGGGAATGTGTCCTTGAGCGGTGTGAAGCACAGGGTCTCTAATTCAGAGGTGATGTTGGCCACTGACCTTCCTTTGCTGTGTTCCTTTCACCTTGTGCCTCAAGTGATGTAACAAATGTTGTGAAAAGGTGAGAGCTAAAATGGTACATGACATTTGAAGAGGCACATTTTCCTGCCATCCCATTCCTCCTCCTCCTGCTCTTTTTTTGTCCCTGCAGTCAGAGGAACTGTGCCAGTCCTAAGCATGTCTAGCTGCTGTGTGTGCCAGCCTCGGGGCTGGGCTCACACATCCACACAACAAATGTTCCACAGTGGAAAACTCATCACTGAATTGAGGCAAGGCAGGTTGCTGGAGAGAATGTAATGGGGAACTCAACCTTTCATTCTTGCGTGAGTTGATGGGGGGAAGGAATCAGATCTGATCTTGCCTCCTTTCACCTGTAGCTAATAGAAGACAGAAGAATTGATTCATTGAGTCTTTCTACTTATTGTGGGTCATGTCAAAGAGGTTTGCTGAAGCCACAGTAGGACTTCAGATTAACTTCTTTGCCCTGAAAGTCAACTAAGAGCAGTCAGGTTCTCAGTTACAGCTGAGAGGCAGCTTAAAAAGTTAGTAGCCTGTCAGCTCCAAAGTGATGCCTCACTGTAACTGTGTTATTAGAAACATAAGCTAATATGTCAGATGCAAAAGCAATGTTTGCTTTTGAGTTGGTCTGCTGCAAATAAGTTCCAGTTCAGCAGCTCAAATGTACAACATGTCTTTTAAAGGATAGGGTCTACATTAAATTCAGAAAGAATTTAAAAATAGGAGTCTGTCAGATTCATATAGATAAATGTTGGGGAGAGATATAAGTTGGCAAATGCATATAGCAAAGGGAAAGAATATAGAAGTCCCTGCAGGTCACTGTGGCCTGGCTTTAAATTCCTTCTGAACTTAACCTGGAATATCAATGTCCATGTCAAGTTTTTGTTTGAAGACAGAAAAACACAACCTGCCCAAGCTAAGCTGCAACCATAAAACCGTGTTCCTCTGTTTCTGTCATAATTTTCCTTGTTAATCTCTTGATGATTTAAAGCCTTCTGATAGCTGATGGGAAAATTGCTAGTAAGCTTTCTAGAGATCCCCGAGTTGAAAAGCAGAATGTGAAAACACCAGTAAAAATTCCAAGAAATTATGGAAGCTCTTTCTCTTCTCTGGGATCAGCCACTGGAAAAAAGCAGCCACAAAATGCAAACAATTGTCACACACGGGTGGAAATATCACCACCACCACCCCCCAAAAAAAATAATCCAAGACTTATTATATATTCACCATTTTTTGTTGTTTGGGATTCTTGGTTAAAATTTATGCTAATGTTTCTATCCATTAATTTTACATGCCCCAGTGTTTTGCAAAAGACCAAGGTAATTTGTTAGCCATATTTCTAAGGCAGTTGTTACCAAAACAAAAGCACATGAAAAATCAAGGTCTTTTCACTGATTCAAAATTTCTGATTTGAAACTTTTTGACACATGATGCACATCATATTTACAGTGGTTTCTCCTCACTTTGCTTCTTTTTCCCTGAACAGTGAGGAGAAGTCAGAGTTTCCAAATGGCACCAACTGTGTTCCAAGACAATATTAGAATGTTTGGCATCAGAAATAAAAAAGCAGCAGAATTTCTCAGTACTCCCAATAACTACATATCCTGCTGCTTTACACAACTCCTCCCAGTATAGATACAGTGGTGCTATATCAAGCTTTTACAGAATATAAGTTTGGAAGCTCTGTCTAGGGAGTATGAAGTAACCTAAGCCTTCACATTCGTGCTGGGATCAGCTGGAACAGAAGCAGAGGTTTAAAAGAGGACACTGGCAGTTTGCCTAAGAAAAATATAACTGCTAATAAATATTCTGTCTGAAGTATTTGGACAAAGTGTAACTTAGAAAATTAAAAGAATTAGTAACTGGGCAATTTCAAAATACAAACATAGACAATCTTGGGTTTGTTTCTCTGCAATGAAGTATTTCTGAATACTGTAGTAACTAAAGGTCACATCTGGCTCCTGAGACTCCTTCCTAAAAGATGAGTTTCAGTGTTGTCCTGAGCTGACTTCTGTCCATACATACAGCTCTCTAGCTTGAGTAACGCTATGAGCTTGGGCTGTGCAGGAGCACAGCTTGGAATTCACGTGTTTCTGATGCTCAGACCAATAATAATAGCAAGGTTAGGACTACTCCATCCTGCCAATATAAGTATTTGGGTGGTTCCAATATCACTTTGCAGCATGTCTCCTTTTACTTAATTACTTTTTCATTCTTGAGATAACACTTTTACCACATCTACTACAGTGAACTCTTTGACCATCTCTGCAGGTGAGATGTCTCCATATAAAAGACACAACAGCTATATATATCCTGCTTGAGAGTCCATACAGCAATGCCATACTCCCTGTCCATCTTCCATCCATCCTGTTGCCTCACAAGCAGCTTGCAGCCTGCAGCTGTGGTGGCCTCAGGTGCTGGCACTTCAGCTTTGTGAGGGATGAGCTCACACTTTCTCTTAGCCTGTTGCTTCCAAGCTGACATTTGACTGATGAGATTGTTGCTTTAGAGAGTGGTCTCAGGGCAGCTGTTAATGCATAATTTAGGTTTAGCCAACATGGTTTCCCATTGCTTTTTTCCAGCAATGTAAGTAGCATGAGCACTTGTTTAATTTCTTACTGTGCTGAAGCATAATGTCTCCAATTTCATATGAGGACTGGTTCTTCTCTTCAGTGCTTATTAAACATTCCTTTTAAGAATTTTATGAGCTCGGCATCAAAGTACATTATAAATCTGTCCATGGATAAATAAAACAGTACTGAGGAATGTTAGCCAAGGGAATCTACAGTAAGATTTATTTCTTTCTCTATCCTTTCTGCCAGTGCAGAGCTTCAAGGCTCCCCCAGCAGAACTGCCTGGCCCAGAAGCAAAGCCTTTGGTTTTCTTTCTGATCCCAAAGGGATTGGCAGCTGGTTGGCTTATTTATCAAAGCATTTAGATATGTTATTGAACTTTCCATATGCAGGTCTCTCTATGTAAGTCAGCATGACTACTCAAAATATTACAATACTTTGCTAGGCATAGCTAGGGCACCTGAGGAAAAAATAACTGATTTCAGCTCTTAGGCAAAGTGGGCTACACCTACAGGAGTTCTCTACTATAACCAAAGCAATTCTTCCCCAGAAGCTGGTGTTGCTGTGCTCTTAGATGCAAAGGGCAGTTTCTAGTTCATACTGTCTATAAGGTGAACCCAACTTTGCAGAGCTGCCCTCTCTGTGTTACCTGAGCAGACGCCAAATCAGAATAGCTCAGAAAAAAAAATATTTGATTCCAAGTTTGTTTTGCTAAAAGCTATTTTGGCTAAATTGGAAGATTCCTAAGACCTCCTCCTGATGCGTTCCTACTGTGATTGTTCTGTCTCAGATAAAATGCTAGTAGCACAAGGGCAGGCACATATCAGTCATTCTGATAAGAAAAGTCTGCACTTTTGGTATGCACTTTTGGGTCTGAGGTCACTCAGATCTTTGCCACACCAAAGAGACTGCTTTCAGGTCACTGGATCTAGCTATAGAATGGAAAACTGGTATTTCTAGCAAAATTATTAGATATTGTTATAGTCTAAAGTGCCTGAATAGAGAAGAAAGTCCCTGAGCCATTCGTGTACTCTTTTGTGTACACTGTCCTAAATTCTACAGTGCTCTGCACCCCTCTAAATACATGGTTGACATTAGAAACCTTGTTGGCTGCATCAAAACTAACTAAAATGATAAAAATAATTTGTTTGCCTACAATTAGAGATCCCTATTCACTATCATGCATTCCATATATTTTTTCAAGCAATATCATTTATCTTGGAACAAATACAGATAAGGCCAACTTCTGTACAGTGCTTGTCTGTTGCACATATTTTTGTTTACAAGAGGACCACAAAAAATGGCTGGGTGTTACGTTCCCATCTACAATGCAAGGGCTAGCTATTCTGGTCCACACTGAAGTTTCCATACACGGACAGTATCAAGAAAGACAGTAGCAGCTGTGCTGCATGAGCTGTCCAGATAACAAAAAAAAAAAAAAAGGATCAACAGGATCCTTTGCCCAGGGATGTTGTGAATGCTCCATCCCTGGCAGTGTTGAAGGCCAGGCTGGACAGAGCCTTGGGTGGCATGATTTAGTGGGATGTGTCTATGCCCATGGTAGGGGGCTGAAACTAGATGATCTTAAGGTCCTTTCCAACCCTAACTATTCTATAATTCTATGATTCTATGAACATGGAAATGATTTCTGAAGAAAAACAGTTTGTAACCTTCTGGGAGAAAGCTATTTCCCTGTTTCATGCCTATAAGGTATTTATTTTGTGTGCCCATGTATTGTGTGCAGTGACAGCATTTCAGATGACCTTGAGGCTTCAAGATCTTAATCATACCTGCTGCCTCCACACTCATCTGATCTTCCATTCAGCTGTTCTGTTTCCAGGTTTGAAATTGTTCTAGTTATGAGGTAGATCTGGAAATTAAAATAGACTACCCCTGGTGAAGTAAGGTAGGAGACTCCTCCAGCTAAGTACTCTGAGATCCCATCTCGAAGACCAAAGGGCCTGGCTACTTGATGCAAAGAACTGAAAAGGAAAGGGTGAAGGAAAATCACTTGCTCTCCTGGAGGGACTCCAGAGTGATATAACCTGAGATATATTTAGTTTTAACCCCAAATAACCTTGCTGTTGAAATGACATCCTGTGTAATTTAATCTTAACAGCAATAGTTAGCACTTACATCATTCTGAAAAGTAAAAAGTGCCAATTTTTTAATTTCATAGAAATGTATTCGGTCACCACTAAAATACAAAAAGGATAACTTTTAAATACATTTCCTGAATAGCTAAAAGCCCCCAGTGACACAGGATTGCCCTGTAGACTCAGAAATGTTGCCATCTAAATTGAAATTTATCAGGTGTTAGGCACTGGCTGTACTGGCCAAGTGCAAAGCGGGTACATGCTATGCAAAATAATCACAGTTCCATGTGAAATAAAAGCATTACTATTCACTATTTTTAAGCAGCTGCATTATATCACTGTGTAACCATGATCTTGAGACTGACCATAAGGCAACATTTCAACAATCAAGGTATGTTAGGTACAAGAAGAAAAACAGTACTTTTCTGGAACTAATGGAAAAATTATTTTCCATGGATCAAGAAAGATGTACGTTAATGTTGTAAGGTTTTCTATAACCTATGGAGAAAAAACATCTATAACCTATGGAGAAAAGCATCCCAGAAGTTACTTATAAAGAATTGCAGAAAGAAGTGGATCACAGAAGTAACCCTAGAATTAACTGTTTGAATAAAGTGCTTATTACTAGAAAATACAAAATCCGGAAGTTTTTGTATGTATGCAAATGAGTGGTACGTGGTCCATTTTTTTACATCACTCAACTGTGATAAAAGGAACCATACTCAATTTTCTAATATTTTCTCATCCTTTAAATATGTAGCATTGGCAATAAGCAAAGTCTACCAATATACTAACTCTTCTTTCAATTAGGAAGTCAATTTAAAAATTGCATTACACATATTTTTATGTGTGGCACTGATGACCATGAGATTCTACTTTTAAAATATTTTAATCACTATTTTTAGTAATAGTTGAAAGGGAAGTGATTCACTTGTCTATTTGATAATTCTGTGAACCTATATGTAAAAGGTAATCATAGAATCATAGAATAGTTAGGATTGGAAAGGACCTCAAGGTCATCTAGTTCCAACCCCCCTGCCATGGGCAGGGACACCTCACACTAAACCTTATCACCCAAGGCTTCATCCAACCTGGTCTTGAACACTGCCAGGGATGGAGCATTCACAACCTCCCTGGGCAACCCTTTCCAGTACCTCACCACCCTCACAGTAAAGAATTTCTTCCTTATATCCAATCTAAACCTCTGCTGTTTAAGTTTCAACCTGTTACCCCTTGTCCTATCCACTACAGTCCCTAATGAATAGTCCCTCCCCAGCATCCCTGTAGGCCCCCTTCAAATACTGGAAGGCTGCTATGAGGTCTCCATGCAGCCTTCTCTTTATGAGGCTGAACAGCCCCAACTTTCTCAGCCTGTCTTCATATGGGAGGTGCTCCAGTCCCCTGATCATCCTCGTGGCCCTCCTCTGGACTTGTTCCAAAAGTTCCATGTCCTTTCTATGTTGAGGACACCAGAACTGCACACAATACTCCAAGTGAGGTCTCACGAGAGCATAGTAGAGGGGCAGGATCACCTCCTTCGACTTGCTGGTCACGCTCCTTTTGATGCAGCCCAGGATACAGTTGGCTTTCTGGGCTGTGAGTGCACACTGAAGCTGGCTCATGTTCATTTTCTCATTGACCAACACCCCCAAGTCCTTCTCTGCAGGGCTGCTCTGAATCTGTTCTCTGCCCAACCTGGAGCTGTGCCTGGGATTGCTCTGACCCAGTTGTAGGACCTTGCACTTGTCATGGTTAAACTTCATGAGGTTGGCATCAGCCCACCTCACAAGTGTGTCAAGGTCCCTCTGAATGGCATTCCTTCCCTCTAGCTTATCAACAGAACCACACAGCTTGGTGTCATCGGCAAACTTGCTGAGGGCCCATTCGATTCCATTGTCCATGTCAGCGACAAAGATATTAAACAAGACCGGTCCCAACACCGATCCCTGAGGGACACCACTCATTACTGGTCTCCAGCCAGACATTGAACCGTTGACCACAACTCTTTGAGTGCAACCATCCAGCCAGTTCTTTATCCACCGAGTGGTCCACCTATCAAATTGAGGACACTCCAATTGAGAGACAAGGATGTCATGTGGGACAGTGTCGAACGCTTTGCACAAGTCCAGGTAGATGACGTCAACTGCTCCACCCCTGTCCATCATTTTTGTAGCCCCATCATAGAAGGCCACCAAATTGGTCAGGCAGGATTTTCCCCTAGTGAAGCCATGCTGGCTGTAATCCAAGTGAAAATACAAAAATCACAACAGTTAAACAGTTTGCACTTTGGTAATGTATCAGCATTTGTAGCTGGTAAGGTCTCTTTGAACATAATATTAATAATCTGTCAGTGAATGAATGCAAAATAAAGATGATTCTTTTCTTGCAGCCTATGTAGACAAATTACCAAAAAAAACCCACCCTGTTGTAGATAAGGATTTAGTCTGCTATCATATTTCAGTGTCCATCCTTGCTCTAAATGCTCACTGAACCTTTGCAGTGATA
The DNA here is from genome assembly GCF_012275295.1 of Melopsittacus undulatus. Taxonomy (NCBI): domain Eukaryota; kingdom Metazoa; phylum Chordata; class Aves; order Psittaciformes; family Psittaculidae; genus Melopsittacus; species Melopsittacus undulatus. The sequence goes on from NC_047530.1 coordinate 94,415,487, forward strand.
CACTATAGTGTAAAATCCAGCACATCCTTTGTATAGCATCTGTGAAACTGGTTAAGATTTTTATCTTGCACATACTTAGCCAGGTACTATATACAAAAATAGAGACCTTCATGGCAGAGTCTCAAAATTAAGCCTAGTTAATGACTTTTAATTTAGTTTTGCAATTTAGTTTGCTCTTAAGACAGTTCAATCATAAAATTATTTTAGAAAATTTTGGCTACCCAAGGTTTTCTGTTTTGTTAGGCCTAATTCTACAAACTGTTCTAGAAGCTAATTCTAGAAGCTGTTGTGGTGCTTCACTTTGATCTGAGAGGTCTGATAAATAGATTCTGTTTTCAATTTACTCATGAATTAGCCACTTAAATGCAGTGTGACTGTCCACTCTGCATTCAGGTAGGAATGCAAATATGTTTACCTGGTAAATGTCTGAGTCTTTTGAGATTTATATGCTACAGGCAAAAATGTCTTTGGATGGCTATTTTAAACATTGCTTGCAGGAATGTAAGAACTGTTTTAATGAATCACAAAATGTTTTTTCTCCAAGAATATTTCTTGCAAAATGTACTAAAACCCTCTTGAGACAGTACTACTTGTTACAGTGAATTATGAGATGTTGGAAAAACCACCCCAAAGGAGAAGTTTCTAGTTGTCATGTGTTGGTTTATCTCTGTGATAACTTACGTTAGCAAGACACAACTGTGCTCACTCCTTAAAATCCTCCTTTAAAAATCCCATCTATATTTTTATTGGTTTTTACCAACAATTTGTGACCATTAGAGTATGATTCCATTAACCTTTTGAACCCATTTCCTACTTTCTGTCACTTAGTTAAAATCTACATAAGAATTCATGGTCTTAGGATTTTAATGTTTTCATATCTGATTTTGATACTGCTGGAATAACATTCCTTCTTTTAATCACAATTCCTCTTCTGAATCAGTGCCACAGATTGCTTTTCAGTAGAAACCTTCCATTAGAAATACTGAAAGTCATTGGATTTGATCATTACTATTTCATGGCAAAACTGTAATTACTTCTTGAACCAAGTAACTGCATTGCTCAGGCTTAAGTCAAATTCAGGCTCTTTTATTTTTTTTTTCCCCAGACTATGGAACTCACTGTTCCAAGAAGCCATCATTGGAATTGTTGAGAAATTGCCTCTCAAAAACATCTTGCCAATCAATGTGCAAGTAGTTGTAGTAGTACACTGCCACTTAAAAGTCATTACATTTACTTGTTTCTTTGTCTTCCTTCACACTGCATACTCTGTATGGTACTTACATAATATACTATAGGCAGCAATTTAGGTATCCAGATTAAAAGTATAGGCTTCTTATACCATCAATGGAGAGATAAAGTACTTCAGAAGGCAATTAAGAGTACATCAGTGAGAAACCTGCCTGCTTTGTTAATTACTTGAAGGATCAGGATGCTTCTGATAAATACCCAGGACAGATGGTGAAGATGCCTGAATCTCCCCAAAGCCTGGGTTTTGTGTTCGTTTATTTTCAGTTGGGATGGGAAACTAATACTGAAATTTGTTAAAATAATGTCACTGGAACTGCAATTTAAATGCATTCAGAAGCTCTCATTATTTCTTGTTCCCCTGAAATTTTCTCCCTCTAAGATGATTTTTCCAAGAAAATTATGATTTCCCATCTCAGTCGGTTATAGATAGATTATAACCTAAGTAGCCCACGATTTTTTCTTTTGATCAGCTTCAGAACAGATTAGTATGTCATGGTTGGACAGACATTCCAGTTTACCTTTATTTGCTTTTAGCTTTTTCATGTAATTGTTCCTATCTGAGATGCAAATTAATCCACTCTTCTGGCATCTTTAGTCAATGGCCTAGTCTTTGGCCCTACTGTGCCTCTGCTGCTTGTGGCTTTCTTCTTAATAACAAATAACTTCTCAGGTCTCTGCCATGTTCCCGTGCTGGCAGCCCACATCATTCCATTTTGTATATGTGGAGTCTGTGCTTTTGAAACAGCTCTCTGTCCTCAACATGTTCCAGGCACTACAGGAAAACAAAAAAGTTCTCTTTAAGCCCTCTAGACATGTTTTTATCTGTCATTCTTTGACAGCAAAACTGGAATAATTTTAAAGAAATCACAAGGGTCCTAGCTTTTTTTTAATTTTAAAGAAATCACAAGGGTCCTAAAAGCTTTTTAAAGGCTTTTTTTCCTGGATAATCTCATACACTTATCTGTGGTCCTGGTGTCAGGATCACAAGCTTCTACCTACCACTGAAAAGAACCTACTCTAATCTATCATGTGAACTGCTGTCTCCACAGCTGGTCACCAAGCTGCTGAACAGGTATCTGGGTTGCTGCATACAAGGATATAGACTTTTGGTAACTAAATCACCTACCATTACAGCTTTTCAACAACTCAGAGGGTATCCCCTTCTCCAAGAGGGACCACTTGGCTCTGTTTGCTCCTCTTTGTAATGCTCAGTCTCTCTGTGTTTCCTCTCCAAGTCTTTCTTCATTTACCTTTTTTTTTTTAATCCCTTATAATTCCAAAACATTTTATATTTATTCCACTTTACCCCCATCTACTGGTAAAACAAAGTTAGCACATGTAATATACCACTAACTACAGACGAGTGACTGGCAGAGGAAAGGAACTGGCTCCTGCTTGTTTAATATGAGTCACCAAAGTACTTGATAGATGGGATGGGAAAGGGAAAGGAATAGGAAAGGGAGAAAGCAATTTCCTTTATAGATCTAGTTGTACAGCCTGTACTGCTTTGATTTTGCAGTGAGCTCTTTCTTAAATTGATCACCCTCTCCTCATTTAGAAAAAGTAGCTTGCACTGAGAAAGTTTCCATTCATAATTTTAAAAATTTAGTAACTAAACAATAGACCATTCTGCTTCTCTCCACAATTAACTCTTTTCTTTATAGGCATGTATGTACAGCATTAATTATTACCAGCTGGATTTTTTTCCCCAAGTCTCATCTGAAAATGCTTCAAATTGAATAAATTTTAAATCATTCTCCTTTTAGAATAAGCTAAATTTCTGAACACTTGAAATGTCACAGTAATTCTAGCATTTCACTTTGCTTCCAAGACCAAAGCAAACCATTGCAGAAGCCAATTAGAAAGAGCTGAGAAATGCTCATAAAATGAAGGGCTGACAGCTAAAGATTCTAAATCTGATGGACTGTCTTGCAGACTGACATGGCCAATGTCTCTGCCTATAAGCAAACTTTAATCTCCTAAACAGAAAGAAAAAGAGTTTATTTTTAAGGCTAACTTTCTAACCAGAACAGTCCCTCTTCTCCTCCTCCTTCTTTTCTGCCCTCTAGCGACCAATCAAGCATGTTTCTAACTAAACTAGTTAAGCACACTTCAAAAACACTTTCATATATATCTACTAGGCCAGGTCATGCCACTATCATAGGTGAGCTGCAAAGGCAGAGGTAATGGCTGAACGTCTCTGGTGGTGGTAATAACAGGTGGGTTAAGACGCCCCTGCTTCCTCTAGACAAACTCCTACCACATATAATGGGTGGGATTTGGCACTATATCTCAGCTGTGGTTGTGTAACCATATTGTTATACAGAAGGCTGAAGAAAAGGACTGGATTATACAGGGTATTTTCTCAAAAAGAAAAACAACAACCTAACAGATAGATAAAAGTAGATTTATTTTATTATGTGAATCTCAAAAGTTAGTGTGAAGTCTATTAATACACCAATCCTAAAATATGCCAAGAGTCTTTGATTCACTGAACTGAAGGCTAATTGAATCCTGCTCCTACAGTATAATATTTTTCTAAAATTGTTTTCCATTCACAGACATCTGCCAAAGTTTTATACTCAAGCTATCAGGAAGCCATACTGGAAAAGGAAGTCAAGCAATAGGCAATATAGAATAATAGTATCTTTTTGGTAAAATGATGTGGAAAGAATAGGTAGTTTGCTTATTTTAGATCATGTTCTTTATAATCCTGCCCTTTTTCTAACCCAGATATTTTTTTCCATTAGCACTTGATGTATGCTTTTGCCAAGAGAAGAAACATTGATTTTTATACTGAACTTGTGAAATACTGCTCTAAACTTCTTTAGAAAAGCTGGAGAGCAGTATGTGTTTGTCTTTACACTTCCGCAGACTATCAGATACATGGTCCGTTCTTCAGTTTTGAAATGGAAGCCGCCAACTTAGTGCATTTGCTACTTCTGCTGATTGTCTGAAGAAGGGTTTATGAACTCAAAAGCTCATATATTTTTTCAGCTATGCTAATGGGGCTAATAAAAGATACAAATGCAGGTCTTGCTTTCAGTCTGTGGAGCCTGCATGTAGAAAGGGAAGTTTTCAACAGGCATACTTTGGAGAAGTTGGGAATGTTGGAGATGGCTGCAGGCCTGTGAGCCACATTTGATGACAGTTTATGCTGGAACATTATGGCTATATGCAAAGCAGCAGATGAATTATGTATGTGTGACAAAGCTGATAGAGGGGTTCTGGTCATAGCCTGACTCCTCCCTGCCTGCCAAGCACAATGACAAGAGGTCATTGACAGAAAAGCCAGTGGGATTACAGAAAATACATGACCAAGGCATCATCTGTTTTTCAAAGCACACAGGTTTTGTCCCTGTGCTGGCTGCGTTCTTCTGTCACACTTCAACTGTGGCTATGTGTAAATTAGCAAACTGAGCAGAGCCAGGCAATAGATACAGGCACTGGACCTCAGCTTGTTCCTGTAGCATGGGTTTGGCCTGCTACAGCTAGTAGTCTCCCCAGAAAAATTCCTGGGTACAGTTTAGGCATTAGTATGCACCAGTGACAGTCACCTTAGATGTAGCTGCCTTGTTTCAGACAAGGATGTTTATCAGAATGGAAATGACTAAACTGTACAAATTAGTAGCTGGATCACTTTCCTGGTTCTTAAGCCATTTAATTTACTAGTGTAACAATAGTCTGCAAGTTCAGTTGAGTCTGGAGGAACTTATGTTTCCTGCCTTTGGAACAGCATGCTACTGACCCCATTCAACTACCTTTTCAAATGTGTTTTATTATGGCATGAGTGGAAAACTACATTTCAAAATTACCAACTGAATCCTCTTCTAGTTAGTCCCATCTAGGCTCAAGCTTCCCTATCACAGTTGCGTGGCTTACATAAGGAAGAGAGATGCTTTCTGCTCTCTTCCAAAACCTTGAACTGGCAAAGTCAACTAACAGTATGTAAATTCTATTTTATATGATTTCATAGTCACTATGCAAGCACTTAATTTCCTTTTGAGCAACATATGATGTTATTAGCACGAGTCTTACACATTTCATAGAAAAAAATCCCTTAATAGTTAACTTGTAATCTGTATTTAATTGCTGTAAGCAGCAAAGGAACATTTCTGTTCTGGGACAAACTGCTAGCGCTGTATTTGACTTTCTGTCCTACAGGTCTTTCCTTAAAAAGGAGCGGGCAGCAAGTTAACGACACACTATGTGAGGAGTGGTGTCTTTTATCTTGCTTCCTCCCCGTCATTTAAAAAGTGTACTGCAAAACTGTTTTGCATTAACAGGAATCCAGTTTCAGACTGCTTCAGCAGCAGTAAGTGGGAGAGCGAAGAGCAGACGGGGACAAGAACAGCACTTGTTGAAACAAGACGAGTTCCGTGATGTGGAAAAAGCCAGCAGATCACTACCCCTTCGGTTCAATCCCAACTCCTGCAGCCCGGCCCCGGCGGGGCACATCCGCCACGGCAGCACCTCCCAGAGCACAAAAAACACACCACCACCAGAGGTAAACCCTGCCGGACCCCAACCACCACTCCTAACCGCCCGCAGGCCGCAGCCCTGCTGCGCATGCCCGCTACGATCTGCCTCCCGTGCCTAGCCACCCGGGGCGCCTGCGCAGCTAGGCCGGCAGTGGTGCCGTGGAAGGTCCTCCCGGATCCCTCCGCCGAGGTGCGGTGGCCCTAGCGCCCCGCCCAGCGGAGCTTGCTGAGGGTTGCTGCCGCGCAGGGTCGTGGCCTGGGAGCGGGGTGGCCGGGTCTGCTCGGCCGCCTCTGGCGGGCCCGGCATGGCGGGGCGGCGGTGCGCCGGAGGAGCGGCCGCCTTGTCTGAGTCGCCGGGCTGCGGCGCGGCGGCGGAGCCGGCTCGAGAGCTCTTCGAGGCCTGCAGGAACGGGGATGTGGAGCGGGTCAAGCGGCTGGTGCGGCCCGAGAATGTGAACAGCCGGGACACAGCGGGAAGGAAGTCCAGCCCGCTGCACTTCGCTGCAGGTACCGGCCCGAGGCCGCCGTTACCGCTTCTGTGGGGGAAAGGGGAACACGGGGGGGCAGCCCCGCCGGGGCCAGGAGTGCTGCTGGGTCACCCACCTCCGCTTCCCTGTCTGCGTGGGGCCTGGCCCGCCGAGGGGCCCTGGGTGCGCTGTATCTTAGAGGGCCCCGCCGTGGGGGCGCTTCGCTAGCCCCCGTGTGCGGCCTGTGGGTGTCTGTAGGTGCGATGTCCGCCCGACAACCGCGTGGCTGGCTCGGTGTCACCCGCGCGGTAGTGGTTGCAGAGTGGTAGGGGTGGCGTCTTGTTTCTGCCCTTCTGTTTCATAATTTGTGTGTTTAAATGAACCTTAGCTGGTGCTGGGGATATCTGGACTGGGGTTTAGACTCTTCGTATTGTGGCATGTGAGCTCTGACAGGTAACATATGCCCCAGGTGCCTTTTCCATTGATTTTAGCAGGACTGCTAATCTTTAAAATGTCACCCATGAAGAGTAACTGCATTTGTGTCTTTAACAAATAGACTTTGTTAATTCGGGTCTTAGATGCGCAAACAACTGACATCACAGAACAACTGCTTCTGCGGGCAACAGGCCAGAGGATTGTATCCCACCTTTTCAGACAAAGACCTGACTGTGACTGTTGTTTTCATGTTTGTTTTGATTTGATTACAGCATTAGATGTCGAGCCCCAAGGCTGGCAGGCTGCAGAACAGAGCAGCTTCTTTCAACTAAACTATATGGATAGTAATAAAGAACTTTGTTTCTTTACTGAGTGGTTTTAGAAGAGTTTTCTACTTCAGGTGTCCTTTCCAGTAGCTCTGACAGGTCTAAGTTCTTGAAAACCTCATCAGGACAGCTGCTTTCAAAGATTTAAGAAACTTGGTCAACAAGAGGGCCCAGGAGACAAAATATCCTGTCACAGGGAAAAAAAATCTGCAGCTATCTTTTTATATCCAGCAGTGCTGCAATAGTAAATGCTGAACTTCTAGACACATGAGTACATTTTACAGCAGGCTGTGTTTAAGGAGTTCTTCATGTAATATAGTGATCTAGTTTCTCTGGACAGGAGTTGACCTGTCTTGACTTTAAAAGACTCCTGGTCTATAGAGAGCCTTTTCTTTAAAAAGGGCATAGCAATAAGTTAATGTAGTTTTTAAACTTCCAGTGTTGTATAACAGACTGGTATGTTAGAGGCAATTGTCATGCTTGTGTCTGCTTCAGACTTGATACAGAGAAACTAATTCCTCTTCTCAGGTGACTGTAGGAGACGTCAAAAGTTCCTGGTTCACTTGTGACATAAAATACTTGTGTAATTTCTCAATTTAATTGTTTTCCCGTGCTTCACGTTAAACTTAGCTGGTGTCAGCCTACCTGCAATAGAGTCAGTGAGAAAGATGGACATGAGTAACTCTTGGATTTTGGGTTTGGGTTTTTTTTTTTTGTTTTGCTTTTCCACCATTATTCATAGGTGGAATAATAGTAGCTTCTTTTGTCTTCTGGCTCTAAAGGAATTACATTCCAGGAAGTAAAAGCAAAAGTGTGTTGTATTCTTGCTTTGTTTAGCCTAGATGACTAGGTGTTCTCAGAAGGTGCATTACAAAACTTCTCTGACTAGTTTCATTCAGCTTCAAGACTTGTTTTGTGGAAGAGGTGGAGCTGAAGTATGCAGAGAGGCTTTTCTGTTGACGTTTTGGTCTTTTTTAGTGGCATTGTGGGGTTTGAACTTGGGTTCCAGTTTTTAAGTCTTTTCCCAGATCTTGTGTAGCAATTTAAAGAAATAAAACAAATTCCTCTTTTTCTATGTGTCATTCTGGAAAGATGGATTTTAAAATATTTTTAAAATATACTTAAAAAATACTGCAAGCTCTCCCTGGGTGTGTGTCATTATTAGATGTAATACATACTGGCATCTTGGTGAAGGCTGCTCTTTGGATTTTGTACTGCAGAATTGTATGTGGAGATAGGTTGTACTGACACTTAAGTCAAGGGCCTACCACCCTTCACAACATAATAGGCACAGTCCTCTCTCACTATAAGCTGCATATACTTACTGAAGTCAACCCTTTTCATCGCAGTGTCTGTCAAACTGGAAAAGTATCACAAGGGTTTAGGAATTTGGCAGGAACCAAAATGCTTTTCCCTCAAACTAAAATTTATTGAAAATATGAATGCCTTAGGCAGGGGAGAAGAATTGGAGCTCAGTTGTTTCTGTTAGCTTTTCATCCTGTCAAAATTAAGTGAATGTCAATTATGACAACAGTGACTGTAATTTTTTTTAATTATTATTATTGTTCATATGCTGCTACAAGTTTCTACTGTGATTAATAGTGAGGATTTGTTCTCCAGAAAGTTACAGACTTTTAGCTGACAAGTGCAGTGAGCTACTCTGCTGTGGTAGAAGAATGTCAGCTGGAGGCCCTGAGTAGCCTTTCTGCTTTGCAGCAAGAAATAAAGCATTCATGATGTTCAGTTATCCTGTGCATTTGTAAGCTGTGATACTGTTTAGTTGGTCTTTTGGTAGAAGCTTAAGAGCCAAACAAAATCCTATAAAACCTCCACCCCTTAAAAGTGACAGCGTTTGCTCTTGGGATTTTTTTGGGGTTTTGTTGTTTTTTCTTTTCTCAATGAACTAATGGCAAAGAGGAATTGTTGCACTAGACAGTGGCTCACTTTCCTGTGTGAAAGGCTGTCCCCTTTCCACTCTCAGTGAAAATGAGAGGAAACAGGGACTATCGCAAAGAGTTTGGCCATCCCCTCTGTACACATACACCCTTTAGAAAATAATGAGGAAATACTTCTCTTCCCATATATGGTGCCCTGTTACGCAAATGCTTCCACAAGGAAGTAAGGAATCCCTGCTGTGCACTCAGTGCTGAAACGAAGTTACAAAGATCAGTATGATGCAAATGTTCCTGTCTCAACATTAAAGTAACTACAGGTAGTTTAGGGATGTTGCTATGCTTAGGGTGTTTTCCAAGTGGACGCAGGCTTTGAGCAGAGAGAGAAGCTATGGGTTGCTCATGAGCTCTACCTGTTTGAACCTGTGTACTAAATAGAGGGCATTCAGGTGAACTCTCCACAGCTGATTTTCAGTTATGGTGTTAATTCCTGCTAAGGTGGACATTTCACTTTCAAAAACATGGCTATACAGCAAAACTCTGGGGACAAGAACACCTTCTGTACAGGAATGAGTGGTTTATCTAGCAGAGATCTGGAGAGAGAATTTGATCAGAGGCTTTTCTAATATGGCCAAAGCAGTTCTGGAAAACATTTTTTGATACTGAAAGAAGATAAGATACCAAGCAGTCTGTCATCAAGTAACAGCTTTGATGTGTTTGCAGGGCTCTGGCACTTGTGAAAAGTCACATCTATGTAGATCTTTAAATAATGTAGACAATTTTGAGTATACAAACTAGAAACAGATTTTTTTATGTTTTGAAGACATAAGAAAAAAATCTGGACACATTTATAAAAATAACAATATTTAAATGTCTTAGTTATGAAAGCTAAATTTAAGAATGAGAAATACGCTGCATATAATTTACTGTCTAGACAGTATGGCTGCATAGGTATATGTTGTATAGGCACTGATTACTTTTTTTTTTTGGCAGCAGAAATATGCATGCATGTGCAGTGAATGTGGTTTACTGTGCCTGGACAGATAAATTGTTTCTACACATACCATATATCTAATACAGTTTTCATCTGAAGTATGCTGAGCTCCTGTTTTTTGTTAGGATAGGTAAAGTGCCTTCTGTTTGTTAAAAGATGGGTAACTGCAATCTTGAGACTCAAAACAGAATTTGCTGTACAGTATGTGGTTCTATTGTAGTCAAGGTACTAGCAAGCTAAGATTTGTATTGTTGGTAATTTACTTTGAAAACTTGAAGCATGTTGCCAGTATAGTCTTGTGACTGTTACTTGAGAACACCTTGGAGTTCATCCTGAGATTAAAAATTTTCGCATAAAATTATTTTTATAATAATCAGAAATCTGTGGGGAATGTGGTCTGCTTGCCAGGCTTTTGAGGGAAAAGAAGGAAAGACAGAATTTTAGAAAGGCTTTTCTGAATACCTTTCCAGGCCTCTTTACCTGTGGCATATACAGCTTGCATGAAAGATCTCTCAGAAGGTAGGATCCAGAAATTGCCTAGTAATGGCAATGGTTTTTTTTTTTTTTGCCATTCGAATAGTGAAGGTGAAAGTGCTTCTTGCTCCAGGATTTCGGTTGCTGACAGTTTGGAAATAGCTGAGTTTAGTGAAGAGCATGTTATGACAAAGGTCAGTTGGAACTTAACTGAAAATGAAAACTTCAGTTGTAACTAAAATCCTGACACTTCTCTCATGTTTCTGTGACTTTGTTACTGAAATACTGTGTAGCTACTGGAATAAACTATTTCTAGCTTGTGGTTGCAGGGATTTATACCTGGCTCCTGACCTTCCATAAATGATTTGTAACAAAGTTAAACTTGCTGCAATTTGAGTATCACTGATTTTGGCAACAGTGTGGTGATTCCCTCTGAGGAAAAAGCTCAAGACTTGATTTTCCCCCAGTTCTTCAGATTTGCAACTCAGGTATTTGAAGCAAGGAATGTCAGCCAGGTCCTGCACGTGGGGGTTATTTCCCAGGAGGTACTTGGCACAAGTTGAGACATACCCAAATATGGCTCTTACGTGCCCTAATAATCCCTAAGACCCAAAGTGACCTTCTTGAAACCTTTGAGGGATTTCTGTAGGCAGTGGCCTTTAGAATGTAACCAGATGGACCTAATTTTTGCAAGCAGAAGTCCTAGGTCATTCTGGCCTCTTGTGAAGATGTTCAAGAAAATGTTGATGCAGTTTGATGTCCTCATTTATCTGCTGATATATAAATGCACAAGGTACAGCTGAAATTAAACACTTGTAGCTGTAAAATTGTTTTATAAGAGCATTTACCTTGTGATATGTTTCTACCTCCAAGTGTAAAAGTGGGAATATTTTTTTGCTGTCCCTTAACTTGAATGACAGATTTGTAAAAATAATAATAAAAAAAAAGCTTCAATGTATAACAGCACTTTTGTGCTTCAGTCAAGATCAAATATTTCTAATAATTTTAGGCATCGCTGAAAATAGGCATTATGAATATATTTAAATTACAGTTGTGCATACTCTTATAATAAATTTCTTCAACAGAGCATGGTTTCAGATAAACCTTCTGTGTCCCTAAGGATTTGCTTAAGTGATCATTTCTAAGATGGAAACTATGTGTGCATTATGTTAATTATTCCTTAGAAAGCAAACAGCCGTACTTCAAGTCTGAACCTGGGAGCAGTGCTGCTTACTTGCTTTTTAAAAAATACTATCTGTGTGTTTCTATAAAATACTTTCCATGTTTTGGGATCTTTTTAAAAAAACTTGGAATACAAATTGTACGTACATTGACTTGTAACCATTCTTATTGCTTCCAGGTCAGTCCATCCACAAACGGGCTGTGGTTTGGCAGAATATGATTCAAAATACTGTTTGGTTTAATGGCAATATAAAATAACTAAAGGAGGGTATTTTTGTCACTGTTGTGTTCTTTTTGCTGTGTTTTCAAGAAGCTGTTGACTCATTGGAGCCCTATCAAGATACTTATTTTTCCAGTAATCTTGAGTATAGTTTTTTCGTATTTATTTTAATCTAATTTTGGGTTGGTTTGAACACCTTTAGTGTGTATATGCATTTTTAATAAAGAATGCCAGTTGTGATTGTTACTTGGAATGGTTACTGTTATTTAAGATGGTTGTTTTAATGTGTGTATGTGGGACAGGGAATTCTTTCACACTTGACACCTTTCCTTCTGTTATCTCTTCCAGGTTTTGGTCGGAAAGATGTAGTTGAATATTTACTTCAAAGTGGTGCCAATGTCCACGCACGAGATGATGGAGGCCTTATTCCTCTTCACAACGCTTGCTCTTTTGGTCATGCTGAAGTTGTCAATCTTCTCTTGCGGCATGGTGCAGATCCTAATGCTCGGGATAATTGGAATTACACTCCCCTTCATGAAGCTGCCATTAAGGGCAAGACAGATGTCTGCATTGGTAATTTTCTCCCATACTTCCCGTGACTGAATCATTTCTTTTCACTGTGAAAAGCTGACAACCTTATAAGACCATTTTTAGTCCATGAAGCTAGGACTGGTATAAAGATTAAAAATCTTTCATAAACTTAAATTCAAATGCCAATTTTGTAAGAAGTGAGTTGGAGCTGATGTGAAATAGCTACTCTTTTTTTGTGGTTGTCAATCACAGTCAGCTGAGATTTCCTTCTGCCTGTCTGTGATTGTTCCATTTCTGCTTTGCTTTTTTCTCATAAAATGTGTCTAGGCATTTTTCACTAGCTAAACTGTTCACAGGTGACATCAAGGAATTCTGATGCTAAAAACTTGAGAGGGGAAATTAGGATCAGTAACTGGATGTTTCTTTTGTTGCTTGTGGCTTAGAGTAATGATAACATCTAACAGGCTTTGTCTTGTAGAATTGTTTTCTCATGGAAAACTTTGGCATTTTTTTAGTACTGCTGCAGCATGGTGCTGAACCAACCATCCGGAACACAGATGGAAGAACAGCTTTGGACTTAGCAGACCCGTCTGCAAAAGCAGTGCTGACTGGTAAGGGATAATCTTTAGATAACATTATGACTAATAACAGGCAAATGAATATAATACGGTATTTTGGTTTTTGTCTTTCTGATATTACTTTAACTTCTCTCTTTTATAGTTCTAAATAGAAATTCCCATATGGCCTTCATCGTCTCAGTCATGGGATGTGTTCTGAATACATAATTTATTGTGCTAATTCAGTAATGGACTGCCAGATTTTTAGCACTTACATTCTCTAAAGTTTTGGAAGAGGAGGATAAGTAGTGGACTTCACATATATATTTAACAACTAAAGAAACTCTTTTTTGTCTTCCAGGTGAATATAAGAAAGATGAGCTCTTAGAAAGTGCCAGGTATGAACGTTTGGAAGATAACTGTAATTTAGTTGTATTTTTAGAATTGCATGTAAAGAATATATATGTTGGCTTTTGAGCTGGCATTCCATCTAGATGCTAAGCTTTGACTGTTATCTGTGAAAAGAGCTACAAAAATAGTTACATAAATGCATTTTTTTGTTTCCTTTTAATGCTGACAACACATCAGCGAATGTATTAGTTCAAAACAGATCTAGCAAACATAGTGAGGAAAAATGTAATACATTACAAGCTCCTAAAAATTGTAATACAAATATTTCTGCTATTTTGTATGTTGTTTTTCAGGAGTGGAAATGAAGAAAAGATGATGTCTCTACTTACACCATTAAATGTTAACTGTCATGCAAGTGATGGCAGAAAGGTACTTTTATTTAAAACCTGATTTAAAATCAGCTCACTCTCATATGTTTCACAATTATTATTTGACCAGATTTTAAGAATGGTAAACTTAGATTCTATCTATTTCCTTTAATATATGTGGGAAAATATGATTGTACCTCTCTAGCAGTGTAGCTGATTTTTTTGTTTGTTTGTTTTTTAACCTTAAAAGGACTGTGTAGGTATTTCCATCTGGGAGCAATAAACACCTTTTCAATTGGAACTTCTGCTTGACCTTCATATCTGCAGTGATAAAAAAGGGAGGCCTTTCATAAATCGTTATTGCTATCACAGAGAGATACACACAGGTTCCTTATTTACCTTGCCATACAGCCTAGGCAAATTATTGCTACTGTTTCAGGAACAAGCCATTTATTGCTACAAGTATTGGTAAGGAACTACATGAAAAATATTAAAAATCTGCATTCTAAAAAATCCTGATAATCCCCTGGGTTCAGCCCCTGCCCTACTGAAGGTTCAGATTATTGAGTATCAATTTTTGGCATCCTCATTGTTCTCATTCAGTATGTGTACTCATTCACTTAAGTTTTGTTTGAATTAGTTTCCCTGTTTAAGGCTTTGTGGTAAGATTTTGGGATCTCCAAAACACTTATGCATCTATATTTTCCCATCTTCTACTCATGAGACTCATCTTCTAGGAACCATGCAAACCCAGTTCAGTTGATGGGTTTGTAAATGAAGAGGATAAGATTTCTCTTCACTAATTTGTAGCTTTGCCTCTGGTGCTGCTGATGGGAATGCTTGAGTGGGTTTGCCGTGAAAGATCATAGAGCAGTTACCTAAGTGCTGTGTGGAGGGTGAGAATTCAGGAGAGATGGTTAAGTTACTGTACTCACAGATGCGGATTACAATCTCTGTTGATAATTTTTACACTTCATCTGTTGATTGGCAGGGAGTCCTCTTTATAATTTAGCAGTCATAATTTCTAATGGCCATCTTATTTCCCTTTTCAAAAGGGACGTAGTTTGTCCCAGCAAAGTGCATAGGCTAAAAGACAAACTGCAGGACTCAAAAATCCTTTAAGGTCTTCATTGCCAGAATGTATTAGTGATGGAGGAAATTCAGGATTTGTGTTTCTGATGACTCTGAGAGTGGTCAGTAAACAATGAGCATAGTTTTCAAGTGTCTGATTCAAGCACTCTGGGTTTTGGGCTTTTTTTTATGTTGCAATTATTTTAAAGATTTCAGTAACTAGTACTGTTAAGTTTTGAAAAAAATAGATATAAAATCAACACTTTGATTTTGTATTACTGATTAATTCTATATTCTGTCATTTCAGTCTACTCCTTTACATTTAGCAGCTGGGTATAACCGTGTAAAAATAGTACAGCTCTTATTGCAACATGGGGCTGACGTACATGCTAAGGATAAAGGGTAGGTTCCTTTTTCATTTGTTCAGAATAAACAGAATTTGTTTAAAATTGAGAAGAAGTAAAGAAGAGTAATACTATTTTAGCCATGAAGAATTTCTGACTTGAGACCATTATGTCATTTTTAACCTTTCTGTTATGACAAAACTGCAAAATGTACAGGCTTGAGACCTGTGAATCAGTAGAATCCAAATTGAGCTAACTATAGAACGTGCTGCCTTTTAGGTATCACTAGCCAAATTCTTATGTCTTGTTTAATAAAATGCATTCATATATGAATGAATTGAACACGTGAATGAAGTAATCAAATATTTCAATGACTGAATCAGTCTTAATTTTCTTCTTACTTTTAAGTTTCTGCACTTCTTTTTTTTTGCAAAAGAATATGTTAAAAATTGAAGATCTGTTTCGTAGAGCTTTTATTTGGGCTACATTTTTCAAGCATTTGGTTGCTATGTCAGGAAGTGTAGTGAAATACAGGCATGCTAAGTTTAGTTATGTAAAATATAATGGAAAACCTATTTTTAAAATGTGTATTTGTGTACATTGAAGATTGTGGAAAACGAACTCTTATTCCTTTTTTTTTTTGCTAGGATCACTTCACTGCTACATAAATAGCTCCCTAATCAGACAGCTTTAATTGTCCCCTTGGGGTTGTAATTCAATTCTGTAATTTCTCCCACACTAGCCCACAGTGAAAGAATTCACTTCGGGCAATTTCTCACTTGCTCCTAAGACCATGGGGTTTGAGAGCTTATGAAGCTGGCTCTAAAACCTCTGTGGTTCTGCTGTTATTTTAAATATTGTTCCTTAAATCTTAGCCAGTAATAATTGGCTAGTTTCTAAGGGAGAAGATAATTTTACAGCAAAGTTCCTTTGAAAAAGGAAATAATTACTGGCACTCCTGAAAATCCACTGCAGATAGTTCTTCTTGCTTAGGGTTGTGAGTCTGAGCAGACTGACTTCATTTACAGTAAGACATTGCTCATCTTTTGATTATTTTAAACATTTATTGTTTTGAAAAATGCTGAAGTTATTCTTTGGGTTCTTCTCCAGCTTCATATTTCCCCTCAACTTCCTTTGAACATCTATGATATTTTTATAACGTGATCAAGGTGCAGCACAGTGCCATTTGCAATGTTACAGATGCATTTGAAATTGAAATATGCATACTAAGATAATCATCCTGCCCCTTTCTCTCCTATATAGAGATTTGGTGCCACTTCACAATGCCTGTTCCTATGGTCATTATGAAGTAACAGAGCTTCTAGTAAAGGTTAGTCTTTGAAGAGATTAAATTGCAAATTATTAAATAAGAACAGTTTATAATAGACTACTGCAAGTTGCATATATTTTATATTTTGTACCTTGAGTTACAAAACTTAAAGAACGGTAGGCTGCTTTTGCTTGACATGTTAGTGTTTGCTAAGCTGTAGCTACAGAATCTTCTGCTTGCAAGGAAGCTTTTTTTCTTATAAATGTGCTTTCTATTTGTAACTCTCACTGCTCCAAAGCTTAATGCTTTTGTGCCACCAAGTAAAAAATTCTTATATCAACCTTTCCACCCTCACTCAAAAAAAAAAAACCCATAAAACAAACAAACAAAAAAACCAAAACCAAACCAATGTTGACTATAGAAAAGTATTTCAGAAGACAGAGGTTTTTGAAAATACTGATGAAGGTCATAAATGTTTTAAAATTAAGGAGTAATCAGCCTCTGAAGAGAATGAACTTTATAAAATTAATTCTGGCTCTAAATTGTAGCATTCACACTAAAGAAGGGGAAATGTGTAAATTTTCCTAATGTAAGTGAACCCTTGGAACTGAAGTGGCTTATCTGGGTTATGTTAATCTTGAAGATAAAGTATGATGTGCATTAAACTACTGACTCAAAGATGTGGCCTGCAAAGTCTGTGAGTGGTGTCCACCAAAGGACCTTGTGCCTATTCTCTGCTGCTACAATAAATCATTATCATTGTGATACCTGGGGTGTTCTGTTAGATAGGTCTGCAAGTCTGGATGCTCAGGGAATGGCTGTTGTTGTCCTTTTATCTATGTGTCAGTCCCCACTAATTCTGTGTGTCTTTCTATTGGTTTAGGAAAAACTGTAAATAAAAAAAAAAAACTGATTTTTTTTTTTTAATTCAGAGGCCAAATGTAAAGTGAATCTTTACAGTTGTAGTACTGGACAGAGAAACCCTTTTGCCTAAACACTGCTGTGTGTCTTAGCTGTCAAGTTAGAGTTGTATTCCCTCTTGGATTTCAGCTCCAGTGAATCTTGTATTATTTTTTGCAAAGCACTAAGGTTTTAACTGGAGCAATGGGAAAGAGCATGTTCTGTCAAACTATTGAAGTCAACTTGGAGTACCTATCACCTTCTAGATACCTCAGCATTCGTATGTTGGGGAGTATTCACAGAACATGAATGTATTTTAGTGCAACTTAGACTTTTTCTAGAGCTTGTTCAAAGGTGATTTAGAGTATATGAATTAGGCTCTTTAACAGACCTGTAGCAGAGTTACCCTTTGAAATTCTGGAGAAAGCCTGAAGAGACTACCCTGCCTTTGAATTCTTTGAATGCACATGTGAGACACTAGAAGATTAGCAACTGCAATGTGCTGAAATGTATTATGTTGGAAATTAGTGTCTGGAGAATGTCTTGGATACAGTTTGCTTAGAAGCATTGATTTTTATTATAACAATCTACTGCATTGAAATTAATGATAGAAGTCTTTCTAATTATATGGTTTTGATATTGTAACTTTTTTACCCCTTTCAAGCATGGAGCATGTGTGAATGCAATGGATCTGTGGCAGTTCACCCCTCTGCATGAAGCAGCTTCTAAGAACAGGGTGGAAGTATGTTCTCTTTTGTTAAGTTATGGTGCTGACCCAACACTGTTGAACTGTCACAACAAAAGCACCATTGATTTGGCTCCAACACCCCAATTAAAAGAACGATTAGCATGTGAGTATAAAGTGAGATCAATTATTGACTGTAATATGTACTTATGTTCCCTAGATAAGTGACCTGCCAGCAATCAGATTAACAAAAATGCTTACACTTTCCAAGCAATTGTGCAATGTTAGACAGTACATTACATTGTTTATAATTTGGGATAGCTACGTTTTTCTGAATGTAGGCCTTTAAAATAATTTTATGGTCAGTTTTATAGTCATGTAGTTATGATGGGGTTTGTAACTTTCCTTCCCTGAAGGACCTTGCCAGTGCACTTTCATTTTCCATACTTGGTTCTTTCATTGCATCAAGACTGTTGAAATATTCGTGTTTATTCCACTGTTTTGTTTGAAGAAAAGAAAAAGCATAACTCTTTAGAATGCTCAGTATGTTTGAATGTGCCACAATTGCTGGAAGTTCAGATAAATTGATAAAAGACATTGCCTGTTGTCCAGCAGACTTAAGGAGTTGGAAAGAATGCCCTCAAATCCTGTCCTTGAGTGGCCAAACAATAACTTCTGGGATATGCACAAAAAATCCCAGTAAATACTATGTTAGACTTCATGTTAGCATCTAGAAATGGTTTGTCAAAGGCAGGTCAGGAGTAGAGTTTTGCATATGCTAGAATTGGTACATATGTGAAGAGCAGAAACTAGAACAGTGGCAAGTAAAATAGATCTTGTTCAGCCAGCGTGGATGTCTCTGGCTTTAGTTTAGAAACAAAGCACATTCATGTAGTGTTTTAACTTAGCTAAGAAGTTCTGTCAAGTGATATAAAAGGTTAAGTCTGAGTTGGAAATGTCTGCAGTGTGGTCTGCTGAATCAAATGAATATTTTTATCTGAGTGAAAGAAACATTATTCTTGATGCTTCTCAAATTGAGGAGTATAACCTCTGGTATATATTTCTTTTTAAAGACGAATTCAAAGGTCACTCACTGCTACAGGCTGCAAGAGAATCAGATGTAGCTCGTATAAAGAAACATCTTTCTTTGGAAACAGTGAACTTCAAACATCCTCAAACACATGAGACAGCATTGGTAATATTTCAGGATTTATTAATTATTTTGCATATATTGTGGCTGACCTAAACTTACTCGGTAATAGTTCAGAACTGAAAATTTCAGTGTCAAGCAGTGTAATTCAAACCAACCTGGAATATCCAGTGTCTAGTTAAGCAATATTAATATTTTGTTGTTAATGTTAAGACTAAATTGCCTGTTTAATTTGTCTAAATGACTGGTTTTCTGTAGTCTAGTTTTAAGCAGCAGCAAGCTACATATGTGAGCTTTGTAAAGCATGAAGGGTTCTAGCAGTTATTCGAGAGGGAGCTCTGGAAAATACTGGTATAAATACAAAAGCTTGTGTGGAATCTCCCAAATTAATAAGCTTATGCATGTTTTGTTTTGTTGGGGTTTTTATGCTGTTGAGTGTGCATATAGGCAGCTCTTAACTGTCAACTCATCAGCAAGCAGTAAAACCTGTATATTGCTAGCTAGCTGTAATACTTTTTAATGTTCTCAGCACTGTGCTGCTGCATCTCCATATCCCAAGAGAAAACAAGTATGTGAATTGCTACTGAGGAAAGGAGCTAACATCAATGAAAAAACGAAAGAGTGAGTGGTTACAAATGATTACTATAAACTTCTTGTTTAGAAGATTTTGCAAAATACATATTGAGTTATTCTTTTTCTTTTTTTTTTTTTTTTTAAAAAGCTTCTTGACTCCTTTGCATGTGGCATCAGAAAAGGCTCATAATGATGTTGTTGAAGTAGTTGTGAAACATGAAGCTAAGGTATGAGTTACTATTCATACTTCCTTCTTTTTAGGTTTGCATACTACGTAGGTTTTCATACCATGAGAATGGTACCCTTTACATTGGAACCCTATACATGGAGGCATCTTGTTGCTTTGGTCTTATTTTGTAAGAAGTGTGGATGTAGTCCTCACTGTTAACTGAAAGCTTGTAGAGTGTCTGATTCAGTAATAGTGGAATGCTTAAGGAAGAAAAATGTAGGGGATATATATGAACAACAAGAAGCTAGACAAAATTGTGTAACAGGTAGACTTTGTGATATTGTGTGCAGTAAAAATTACAATGAAGGCAAATGTTAAATCAGCACAATGCTTAGTTCAAATTTCCACAAAAAGAGAAAATGGAAAGGAGGCATTATCTAATGCTTGAGTCCTCCAGAACTGGAACTGATTCTGTCACTGGAATTTAATTACAGCTGGACTGCAGTGAAGTTTCCTAGATCAAACTGCAGAAACAGTAGGGAATACAAGTAACCTTTGGGTGCGGAGTTTTAAACTGTTAAGTACACCTTAACTGAAACGCACAGAAAGTTCTCAGTCTGAAAAAACACAATAAACCAATGCATGTAAAAGCTGTTCTGCAGTGTTGGGATTGAGGGTTTGTGCTGCCATGAGTAGAATAATGGCAGTAAAGTAATAACTTCTGTATGCAGTTAAATTCTGTAACTGTTTCTGCTGGATTATCCACATGCCTCTAAAGGCGGGCTATTCTTCCTCAGTAAATGCAATTAAAACTTTATGAACTGCTTTTCTTAAAAAAAAAATGTTTCTTGAAATGTCATGCCCTTTGGAAATGTGCTTCATATGTTATTTTAGTCAGAAAAATACCTGTGAAATGCTCCCAGTCAGCAATGCAAATACCTTTAAGTTTCAGTGGTGATATTTCTTGTCTGTTGTTTTTAGGTTAATGCGTTAGATAACCTTGGCCAGACCTCTCTTCATAGAGCAGCACACTGTGGTCATCTTCAGACATGCAAGTTGCTGTTGAGTTCTGGATGTGATCCTTCCATTGTGTCTCTGCAGGGCTTTACAGCCTTGCAAATGGGGACTGAAAGTGTGCAACAGCTACTACAAGGTATAACTGATTTAGTCAAGATCTATTTCTGAAGTAATGTGGTGCTTTGTTTTACTTGCCATTTCAAGTGCTGTCAAGAAATAATAGTGAATAAATGTCAAAAAAAAGGCTTTCTACAAAAGACAGTACTGGTTTGTACAGATCTTATTCAGTAACCAAGTTCACAGGGAGACTGCCTACTCTGTGTAGTTGAAGTACCATACACTCTCTGGGATTCAGTTCCACAGATTGTTAGAGGTGCACAGACTGATTTAATGGTTTCATAGCCACCTGGAATAATTATAGAAAAATCCAGACATAGGGAGGGGGGAATCTTTTATATAGAGAATTAGTTTCAGAAGCAAAAAAATGGCTGCTTTATATTTGTGAGCATGTGAGGGGTACATGAATTTTCAAGATTAACGTTTGGATGTTATGCACATAGCTAAGCTTCTTGATACAGTCTAATTCCGAAACTGAAATAAGAATGTTTGTTTGGTTCCACAGAACTTCAAAATGTATCGGAAGCATGTTGCTAAAGGCAACTTGCGAAGCAGTGTTAGAGATAATACCTGCAGTTGTAGATAGTAAGAAAAGACATAACCTGTCTATAATTGGTTAACTTTTTTTAAAAAAGGGAAATAGTTGAAATACTCAAATGATTTCCTGTCTTAACAAATTCTTTCAAGTGCATACACTTACCTTTCTTGCAATCTCATTTATTTTGCAGAAGGTATCCCATTAGGTAATTCTGATGCAGATCGACAGTTGCTGGAGGCTGCAAAGGCTGGAGATGTGGATACTGTAAAAGTAAGCTTAATCCTGTCCTAAGAACAAGAGGGAATTATATCCCAAATTATCATTTCAGAAACCCTTCATTGACTGCTTTAGAGTTGTGATCCCTGCGCTAAAACCTTTGTATTGCACAAATATTACAGATGACAAAATGTAGTATTTGCTACCTCCAAAAGTTTGTATAGAAATCATGTGAATTTGGGAGGAGGGATTTTTTTTTTCTTTGCACACAATCGATGAATAGTAATCATTTTATGCAAAAAAAAAAAAAAAGAAATAAACTTCTTAATGCAAACAATTTTTTTAAATTAAATGTGTATAACATGACTAAATTAAGGTGTGACAACACTGTATATAGTGATGCATGTTTTGTTTTGGTCATTTCACAGAAACTATGTACAGTTCAAAGTGTGAACTGTAGAGACATTGAAGGACGTCAGTCTACACCACTTCATTTTGCAGCTGGGTATAACAGAGTATCCGTTGTCGAATATCTTCTTCAGCATGGAGCTGATGTGCATGCAAAAGATAAGGGGTAAATACTCAAATGTGTATTTTCTTGCAACTGTAATTGCTGATAACTTTCAGCTCTTGAATATTGCTAGCTGGTAAACATCTCATCTTTCAACTTTTTTATTTTCATGTAAAGTTCTGTTAGATGTTCAGAGTATCCATGAATGCATTTGTCAGTACTTGAGACTAGAGTGTCAAGAATTTCTCTAGCCCTGTGTTTTTATATCTGTTCAGTGCCACTGCTTGTTGCTTGCTTACTGCTTTGGCAGAAGATAATCCTACTGTATTAGACTATTGTGAAAAATTAAAAAAAAAAAAAAGAAATTGTTATGGTTTGATTGTTGAAGGTGCATTGTATTTTAAGTTTGTATCACTTTGTGAAAAAAAGACCCAATTTTAAAGATAATTTCTCCCTTTTTTAATTGCTTCCAGAGGACTTGTCCCTTTACATAATGCTTGCTCATATGGTCACTATGAAGTTGCAGAACTACTGGTTAAACATGGTGCAGTTGTCAATGTAGCTGATTTGTGGAAATTCACTCCCTTGCATGAAGCTGCAGCAAAAGGAAAATATGAGATTTGCAAACTCCTGTTACAGGTATTACATATGTTGGAGAGAGTTTACTTTCTTTTCTTTCTTGTTCAATCTGAAATGTGATTGGACTTCTTGAGAAATTGATTTGTATTTTGTGGTTTCTAAATTGAGCTAAATATATATTTTCAGTAAAACGGGTATTATTGGCAACTGCATTGTCCTTTTTCATACAGTAAGTGGAAGACTATGAAGGACTGAATATGTGTCAGACTATTTGGTCAATGATGCATAGGATACCTAAGATGCAACATGTTTATTCTACTTACATACTTACCACCTGGTTTTGATGTGCATAGCATGGAGCTGACCCTACAAAGAAAAACAGAGATGGAAATACTCCACTAGACCTCGTTAAAGATGGTGATACTGATATTCAAGACCTACTTAGAGGAGATGCAGCTCTACTAGATGCTGCCAAGAAAGGTTGCTTGGCCCGAGTGAAAAAGCTGTGTTCACCTGACAACGTCAACTGTCGGGACACACAAGGACGACATTCAACACCACTACATTTAGCAGGTCAGTGTTTTAATTAAGTGGTTTGATCAGAGTTACTAGTTACTGTGTCTGAACTTTCTGTGTCTAAGTAAGTTTGAAGTGTAGCCTCAAGCTAGAGGATTTTTTATTTTCTCTTTAAGAGTTACTTATATTGCTCTTCTAAACTACTTAATGACTTCAATTTCCTATTATCTCTAGACAAAGAGAACCTTTTCTTGTTAACTAGCAGAGGTTTTAAACCCAAATACTCTTAAAATAGGGTGAAACTGGCCTTACTAGTAGATAATAAATACACTGTCTTCACTGCTGTTGACAACTTTTAAGTAATTTAAGTGAACTGCTACTTCTATATAGTCTGTTGAGGATGTTGTTTTAATATGTTTTATTTACTCTGGCTTTTGCAACCTTCCAGCTGGTTACAACAATTTGGAGGTTGCAGAATACCTGTTACAGCATGGAGCAGATGTGAATGCACAGGATAAAGGAGGTTTGATTCCTCTGCATAATGCTGCATCTTATGGGGTAAATATTTCAGACTTTCTGAGGCTTTATTTATCTTTATATAAATAACTGAGGTGATACTTTTCAGTGACAGCATTGTGAGCCAATGTTTTCTTGAAAGCTTTTGCCATTGAGTTGTAATGTAATCCTACTTGTAAAACACAAAATATTTGATCATAGGCAGCTGATTGTAAAGGTGGAGACTCTTCTGAATTTGTAAAATTATGGTTGGAGTTTACGGAATTAACACTTAGAAAACCAGCAGCCTGGAAGGTGTTCCATAAAATACATTTTCTTACCTGTGTTAGTCAGATTTTATCAGCAAGATCTCATTTTCACTTACTTGGCTGGTGTTGAGTCACTAACTGTTTTTGTGTACTTCCTGGATCTTTGTGTTCAGATAAGTTTTTATTCAAAACAGTTAGGAGTACTTTCCAAACTAGAAGTTCAAATTCATGCTTTTTTCCTTCAGATTCCCCTGGATTTGGGATTCTGTTGTAGTCTGTCCTTTTTTCACAAGAGAAGAAATCTTAACTTTTTACTGGTATGTTTCTGGTGAGGAAGAAAATACTTTGTTTAATACACTTGTTAATCATAATGAGAAAGTAAATGTATTTTAAGAAAATTCAGAATGAGGATTACAGAAAAGTATCAGTAATAGTTCTGAGTTACTTTAATACACTGTGGTACCTTGGAATTTAACGGATGTTCTTATTTTCCAGCATGTTGATGTAGCAGCTTTACTTATAAAGTATAATGCATGTGTGAATGCTACGGACAAGTGGGCTTTCACACCTCTGCATGAAGCAGCCCAAAAAGGAAGGACACAGCTTTGTGCCTTGTTATTGGCACATGGGGCTGATCCTACTCTGAAAAATCAAGAAGGACAAACGCCATTGGACCTGGTCACTGTAAGTGATGGGCTCTTCCTGGGAAATCTGTACTTACCTGCTATTTGGGGCAGCTCATATAAAAATGTCCTAAAAACTGTAATACATCAACTTCTGTAAAATCTTAAATACCGCTATTTCTCTGGTGTGTTATGTGTACCTGGTAAAAAAATCAGTAGAGCCTTTATAAACCTGCCTGAAATATTTTCTTGTGCTAGACTTCATATTTCAAGATGGGGTGGAGGGACAACACAAACAGACAAAACCCACACACCCACAAAAGGAATTCATGCTTGCTTATAATTTGATACTTTTAATTATGTGTTTATATTTTGACTATAACAAAAGTTGTGGCAATACAATGTAAGCAAACTTTGTAGCAGCATAACTTTAAGAAGCTATCTGCTGTTAAGTTTTGGATTTTTTTTTTCCTAAGTATCACAATACAATTCCAGGCCACACTCAGAGTAACTGTTCTGTTTTGTGAATTCTGGTTGCCATTAGAAGCTTTTACTTGGTTTTCCTAGTAAATGAATTCTGTTTAAACATCCCTAAAGGTTTTTAGAGGTATCGAAGTCTCAACTTTCTATCTTATTGCAGTTTTTACTTATAAACATTTTACAGTTTTATGTGTGCTGTTGGCACAAAAGGCCATTTGTAAAGAAGTCTGGAATAATGATAGTGCATTTTAGAAAAAAACACTTGATGAAAGTGTTCCTCTGTTTTAATAAGCTGCTTTCTGTTATTTAGGCAGATGATGTCAGTGCGTTATTGACAGCGGCAATGCCTCCTTCTGCCTTACCGACTTGCTACAAACCTCAGGTTATAAGTGTGTCTCAGACTACAGGTTCTGCAGCTGATTCCCTGTCTTCTGTTCCATCCAGTCCATCCAGTCTGTCTGCTGCAAGTAGTCTGGACAACTTGTCTGGTAGTTTTTCTGAACTTCCTTCTGTTGTTGCTACAAACAGCACAGAAGGAGGTACTGTTCTGGAGAAGAAAGAAGGTGAGGCTTTCTCAGGAATGAATAATGTTTTCTACTCTATGGTAAAAAGAATACACAAGTTCCAACACATTCATATGGTATCCGTATTCCTTGTGATGTCTCATTAACAATGAATGAAAGTCTTGTATATGATTTCAGTACTTTCCCATTATAGAATCTTTAAAATGTTCTTTTTTTTTTTTGCTGTACAAAACCAAAATATCTTTTAAAAAAGACATCAAATGAAACCTGGCTCCATACCAACCAGTATTTTACTACAAACTTTATCTAGTTTCCAGGAGCCTGTTCTTGGATCAGGTATCTCAAAAAGCTTACTTCTGTAATGTTTTATGTCTGAAAATATTTGCTGTTTGCACGTGCCTTTCTGAACATCAGTTTCTTACTTTGTGGAAGCACAAAGACTGCTGTTGGGGTGGGGGTAGAAATCTTAGAGTGTTAGAGTAGATTAGGTAGTAGTTAGCACTGGTTAGTTAGGTACCATCTGCAAAAGACCAGGAATTTTGTACGTCTTGTTGCCACAGACAGCAAGGTGCACTTTCTTTATTTTACAATAGGTGTATGAATGTTCATTGTGAGTTTTTCTTCTTACACAGTTTCAGGTGTGGATTTTAGCATAAATCAGTTTGTGCGGAACCTTGGCCTTGAACATCTGATTGACATATTTGAGAGAGAGCAGGTATGTAGCTATGTTTATTTCCAAATACTCAGTTAGAAAGCAGTGGAATAAATACTGACTGATTAAAAATAAAATCATGAGACATTTAAAATGAATGAGTGTCAAAATGAGTGGAATGAAGGAAAGAAGTGTACGTGGAGTTCTTAAATTGATACCCAATATGAATAGAGATTAAAATACTTGTATATGTAAAAAAACCTGGGAGCAATAATCTCTGTATCAGTTTTAGAGTGTAGGCAAGTTTCCTTTCAGTGGTATAAATGGTAAATAAGTAGTCAGTGTTGCTTAGTCGTTTCTGGGTTTGTTTCTATTGGCTAAATTGTATTTCTCAATCAGAAATGTGATCCTTGCAAACAGTATGAATTACATAAATGTAGCATGTAGTATATTTAGTTAAAGAAAAGTTTGGAGAAAAAAGTAAAAGTAAAGTTTCCAATGTTTGTGTTCTTTTCACACTTGCTTTTTGTCTCAACTACAGTGAAGTATTTTCACTGTCATTCACAGCTGTCCTAATCCGTTTATTGTGTTGCACAAGAAAAACTGTGTTGCTTTCATTATAGATAACACTGGATGTATTGGTTGAAATGGGACACAAAGAATTGAAGGAAATTGGAATTAATGCTTATGGCCATAGGCATAAAATCATTAAAGGAGTTGAAAGACTCATTTCTGGACAACAAGGTATGTAGCTGTTTTAAATTGCTGTGTAACACCTTAAAGCCTTTAAAGAATCCATTTCTGTAAATGCTGTAGTTTAAATGGCACTTCAGATGATGTCTCCTGACTTGAAATATGAGCACTTTTACTTGTGCTGTAAATCTTGCCTTTTAGTTCTCTCTTACCTACTCACTGCAGCTTTGTGATAATTTATCTTTATGAGAGCAGTCTGGCTGCATACAAGACAAACCTTTTTTCTCACTTGTCTCACTGAAGCATCACTTACTATTGTTCTGTTGTGTTGCATAGAAATTGAATAAATTAGTTAGAAATCAGAAGATATTTTTCCCCTCTTGAGACACCATTTGTGAATTCTCGTTCTAAAATCTGCACACCATAGTAATGAGTCACTGTCCCAAGCTCGAAATTACTTTTTCCTCCTTAAAACAATATTAACCAAGCCTTGAGAGAATCCTTTTCCTAGTAATGAAGTATTTAAACAAATCTTCATAATTTTGTCTTAATTGTCAAATGATTTTTTGACAGATTCAGTGGTATTTTGGATTAAAGTTACTTTCAAGGTGTCATTTCATTGTCTTGAGTTTTTAGTTTACCCAACTGGTAATCATGTGCCGGTTTTGCCTTCCAAGTAGACATGATACATTTTTGAGCATGTGTGTGTTTGTGCATATTTTAGTATGTTTGAATATAGACAGCGTCAAACTTCAACATTTTTTGCTGCTTCCACCCCCATTCTTTCTAGACCCTTGCTGTCTGACTGTAAGAGGCCTGGCATTTTCATTTGTAACTTTAACCACAGGCGTAAATACTTAAACTGAATATTTCAACAGCCCTTGAGTTTTTCTCTAGGGTGTGTTTCTGGGGTGGGAAGGATTGTTGCCATTAGGTTGTTCTGTCAGTTTTCTGTATGTTGCCCTTGGGCTCTTGCACTCAGGTATGTTTTCATTAATATTTTGGCATCTCTTCCTGAGCACAGTTACTGCTATTATTTCAAGGTTAGTAGGGCTTTTCTGAAAGAGCGGGGTTTTTTTTTTTGTTCGTTCTTGCCAGTTTTTTGTTCCTGAACACATTATTCCAGTTCCATGCTGCTAACATGAGGCTTCTGACTCTATGAATCTGTCATTTCCCTTTTCCACACATTACTGCTTTCTAGAGAGATTATCTAACTCTGGTTACCTGCTGGTTGTCTGGGAAGCCCATGGGCAAAAGGACATGATACACACTGTCTTTGTATTCTTACATGCAGAAATTACATTTCCATTACTTGCCAGCTGTGATTGAAGTCTGTATGCAAATTGACAATTGATTCCACATAAAATGTCTTTTGTGTTTGTTTGGGTGTATTTGGAATGACAGAAATTTCGTTTAAGCATTTAATATCAGGCTTAGGCTTTTTATGTTCACAGACCATCCTAGTTCTTTTGTTAGCTCTTTCTGCACAATACATTGGAAAAAATATTCCTACTGAATTAGCACTTCAAGTCAGTTCTCTTGTTCATGATGCAACTGCCGTCAGTAGATATGGATACAGGTACAGGTTGCTCACTGTTTCACTGCCTAGAGCTTAAATGAACTCTTAAGTAAGCAGCTGCTTATACAGTTTCCCTGTCATGTAAGCATAGATAAATGGGTGTTTCTTACTGAAACAATTATCTGTATCCACAGATCAATGAAAATGATTGCAGTTGATCTGCATCCAGACCCAGCTGCTGTGCTTCTCATTACGTTTGTAGTGTATGCATCATTATTGTTATAAACAGAGATGCTGAAAACATTTGCTTGAAACTAATGAAATTGAGTGATCACCTTTTGACATCCACAAAAATGTACATGGCTGATGGAAAGCATTTGAAGTCATTGATAATCTCTACCTTCCTTAGCAGCTAACCTCTTCATTTTGTAAACTGAGTTTTGAGAAAATGGTCTGTTTAAAAAGAAAGATTTCTTACTGGTATCATTCAAAATCAACAGGGTTCAAGCAGTTTCTGAAACTGTTGTAATGTTTTGTTACATTCACAGGGCTAAACCCATACCTGACTCTAAATACTTCTGGTAGCGGAACTATTCTCATAGATCTTTCCACTGAAGACAAGGAATTTCAATCAGTAGAAGAGGAGGTATGCCCTTCTTTGTAGCCTTTCACTGTTTTTTGTTATTTCTATTCAAGTAGATAAAGAAGTATCGCTAGACAACTTAGCAATGCAATGAACATTGCTAAGACTGAGAAAAACTTGTGTAAGGATACTTCAAATTTCCAGCTTTGACTGCACCACTTATAATCTGTGCTCATGATGTCTGTAACTTTTTTTTAGTACTGCTTGCAGTATTTTTAAAACCTGTACTATATAGAAAAGCTCTTTGATATGAAGTATAAATTCTTTGATATAAAGTATAAATCGCCTATCTCTTGTACAGTTTTAAGTCATTTCCTTCCAAAGTGTCATCATCACAAAGGACAAAATTCTGAAGAAACAATATTTTAAATAGAATAGTGGCAGTCTTTCTCAGTTTGCAAACTAGACCATAGACTCTTCAAGGTATGTTTTTTTAAACGTGTTCCTGTGCATCCACAAAATCTGGAATTACTTAATATAGAGGCATTGCCTAAAAACTTTTTGTATGATTATTTAAAAAAAAAAAAATCTGTTCTGTTATTTGATTGGGTGAAGGGTGTATGTTTTGAATGCGCTCTGAAGCAGATTGATTCTCCTTATAATTCTCAATCTTCAGATGCAGAGTACTGTCCGAGAGCATAGGGATGGAGGACATGCTGGCGGGGTCTTCAACAGATACAACATCTTAAAGGTAGCTGATACATCTTTATGGTCAATGGTTACACCCTTAGAGTTTTGGCTGAAAATAAAATGCCCATAAAATGTTCTTAATTTTTTTTGTTGAGTTCCATAATGTAGTAACATGTGCTGTTCTGAGACATGCACAGGAAAAGTATCTTCCAGGCAAACTCAAAGAGTAAGATTATATAGAAAAACTGCTTATGAATTGATAGGCATTAAGAAATATTATCAGAAATTAACATAGAACGACCTCAGAGAAAACCGCAGAATGTTTGGGGAAAAAAAAAAAAAAAGACAGAAGGTTTTATAGGAACCAGAAGGTTTCTGTTGAGGGAATATCAGTGGGGAAAAAACAGCAAAAAGTGAAAGCAAAGCTCTTGAAGTATGAAAGTAAGGGTACCTATTTTGGATTGATTTAGCACCAGAGAAGCTTAAAACACCGGGTAGCAGGCAACCTTGTATTAAATAATTTAGTGGAATTTTGGTTTATATTCTTTTTTTCCCTAAATAAATGGTAATTTTCTTGCAAATCAAAATCTATCATTTTTAAGTACTATGAAGTTTTAACCTGAACTGATGTTACAGTTTCCCTGGTAAAACTGATATGCTGCATCTACAAACATAAGGTTTTGCCAGTATCCAGCATACCTCTGCTGCATAATTTACTTTCTTTTTGAAGTATTCTAGAAGTCTCCATAGAAGACACTTCTTTATTTACTAGATGATCTTTTCACTAATGGTTGGGTGCCAAGCTATGTTTGGAGCAATACTCAAGTACAACTGTGACTAAGCCTGCTAAATTTAATTTAAGAAGTATTGCTCAACAGATGGTTTAAATTAATTCTTAATTAAGCATATAATTAGGATTTCCTTAAGTTATGCCACAACAATCAGCTTCTGCAGTATAAATTAGAGAATTTGTTTCATTGAGTTCTAAGGAAGATATTCTTGTTTCAGTGACATTGTAACTTTACTGTGATATAGCTGCTGTAGGCTAACCATCTGTCAAGTAAATGGAAGTTTTCAGTTTCAGGATGGAACTTACATTTTGAATGTTTCAGATTCAGAAAGTGTGCAACAAAAAACTATGGGAAAGATACACTCACAGAAGGAAAGAGGTCTCTGAAGAGAATCATAACCATGCTAATGAAAGGATGCTGTTTCATGGTGAGACACTGAAATGCACATTATGAACCCATTTCACCATCAACACTTTATTGGAGGGTTTCTCCTGTCTCAAATTTTCTCAGTTGAAATAGGTTCTAGGTCTGCATGAGTTTTATATGGTCAAGTGTGTGTGCCCCAGTGGGAAAATAAAATGCATCATTCTGCTGAAATTTGCATCAACTTGTCTCTTCCTGAAGGAGACTTCAAAGATCTAAATGAAAACATAGTAAATAATGAATGGAGAATCAGGAGTGTGCTTCTTCCTTGGTTGAGTTACTGATAGTGCTTTATTAGGATGACCAAAGTGATTAAGGGTCAAACTTTATTATGCTACGGGTTGTTTTGGAATAGGATTTTTTTGTTTTCTTGTTTTTATAACTCGATAAGTTCTTGGTCATCATTCCAGAAAGGTAATTAGCAAATTAATTAGCAAGTTAAAGCCAACTGAAAGCTCAGCTATGCACAAATATATAGCAAGCTCACAGTACATCATTACAAATGAAAGCTACATAGATTCTGTTGTAATACATCAGCACTAGAAGCGCAGTAACACAATAATTAACTACTTGCCTGAACTTGTAGACATTTAAATCGTGTTTTTTGACTGTGGTCTGTACCCCTGTGAAAGGAAACCATCTGCTAATGGAATGAACTGGTTTTTCAAGGAACGTCTGCAATTAGTTAGATAACAATATTATCCCTGGAATAAAGCAGTTAATGTCTTTTGAGTGTTCTACTTTTTTAAGACTTCAGGGTTTTTTGTTTGGTTGTTGTTGGGGTTTTTTTGTTGGTTTTTTTTTTTCATTAGCACATGTCTTTAACCACATATGTCAGTTGCAGAAAATAAAAAGCGGTTGTCATAAGTTTCTCTCATTCTCATCTGGAAGGTTCTTCAAGAGCTTCATATACAGTTTTATCATCTTTAGGGTGGAGAATAAGATTTTGGATTATTTTCACTGTAATTCCCAACATAGCTCTGAAATTCCGTGCTCTTTTAGAACAGCCTTTCTCTAAATGTGCTTGCATATTTATATATCCTGCGATAAAAATACTTACTTAAAAAAAATGCACTTTTTGTGAAAATTGATTATCAGGTGTCCTGAGATTCAGAGACTACCATTTTGAACAGATTATTCATTAAGGCTAAATTTTATCACCACTGCAAGCAAATACATAGTGATTTACATTTATAGTTTTTAGATGCAATCTTGATGTAAGGAAGGAGGGATTTGTGTAGCAGTGTGTTCAGTGAATCTCGGTTAGAATGAAACTGTCAAAGCGAGTACAGATTCATGGAGCCTTCTTGCAGCAAGAGTTGTCTTGGATATTATCCTATGTAAATCATTGTTAAAAATGTCCACTTATCAGCTACAGTCCTTTGTATTTAGCAAACTGGATGAGTAAATCTGAGGTCAGAACTTCTGGAGATTGATTTCCTTGTATGTATAGAAAAAATGTACAAAAAAAATATAAATCTCTATACTGTATTTTCAATATTTTACTTCCTTTCTTTTAGGCTCCCCATTTGTGAATGCCATCATTCACAAAGGCTTTGATGAGAGGCACGCCTACATAGGTGGAATGTTTGGAGCTGGGATTTATTTTGCTGAAAATTCTTCCAAAAGCAATCAATATGTGTATGGAATTGGAGGTGGCACAGGATGTCCAATTCACAAAGATAGATCTTGTTATGTTTGCCACAGGTAAGTCCTCGAAAATAATCTGATTTTGCTTTTGTGTATTGTGCTATAGTCCATCAAGTCTGCAAGTTTCTGTGAAGAAAGATTTGCTTGGAAATCAAACCTTCTTGGCACTCCCTATATGCCAGGTGTAATACTTTCAGAAAATGTTGATATTTAAGCCTTAAAGAAACTCTAACCATCTTCAATGCATTTAACCTAACTTTTGCCCATAACTTACTGTTAAAATCAGAATTTGGTAGCCAGAGAGTGAAGAGATCTGCTAGATGCTTGTGTGAAAGATACAGCAATATGAGGGTTTAGTCCATTCCCTGTTACAGAAAAAGGAGAAATTCCATGATATTCAGATGTTGTATTTCTATGAGGGTGTACTTTGTAACAGCCAGCCTCCACTTCACTGCTGCTTCATACACTAAAATACAGACGTACTTGGCCTTGATGTTAATTTGACTGTTAGACAACTGTTGGATACAAATCTAGTGTTAGAACAACAAGTGAACTAAGAAGAGAAAGGGGACGCCCTCAGGAAACTAGGGAGCATAACTTCTGTCCTTCAAAACAGAACTTTGTGAATTACAAAGAGTGACTGAAGTGGTTTTAAATTTCTGTTCCTCTCCTCAAGTAAATGTTTCGAATTCTGAAGAAAGTCTTTCTGGAGCTTCACAAACATTGTATGTCCATGGTCCTTTTTCCCTTTTAACACAGGCAATTGCTGTTTTGTCGTGTAACACTGGGCAAGTCTTTCCTGCAGTTCAGTGCTATGAAAATGGCTCATTCTCCTCCAGGACATCACTCGGTTACTGGAAGACCCAGTGTAAATGGATTGGCATTGGCAGAATATGTCATTTACAGAGGGGAGCAGGTAAATAGAATTTGATTTCTCAAATATTGTTTTTTAAGGCGTGTAACATGTTGGGGTTTAGGTTTTTTGGGTTTTGGTAGGTTCGGGGGTTTTCTTTCTTTTGAGGTGCTAGGACTTGCTTTTGTCTTAAAACAAACTCTAGCTGTGGTTGCAGGTAAAAGGGTTAGTTTCCTGAATGCTCCAGGCATTTTACCTGTGACATTTTGCCTTATTTTCTGTGGCGTGAATAACTTTTTTCCTCTCTCTAGCAAACACTCTGAATTTATCCAGTAAATGAAATGAAGTGTAATAAAGAATGTGTGTGTCGCTCTTTCAGGCTTATCCAGAATACTTGATCACTTACCAGATTATGAAACCTGAAACCACCACTGAAGCTTAAGACAAATTACTTGTGGAAAACCATCAGACTTTGGATATGAAGATGCCAATGGCTGCCATCCTATTAATTATAAGTTGTTGAAAAACTTTCATCCACAGGTGGTGTGATAGCAAATGTGAACAAAATATACCATTTTTGACTTGATAAAGCTTTAATAATGTACAGTATGTTTTCTAAAATTTCAGAAATGTCCTCTTTTTCAGCACTTTAACAGATACCATTCCAGGCATAAACTGGGGTTTGGCTGTACTAAATTATAAACAAAAGGTAACTTGAAGCAATGGTTTTATACAAAACTGCATTGAAATTTAGTAAAACTTGTAATGCTCAATACAGGAATGCATTTTACTAATATTGTGTTCTTTAAAACACTGCATTTACACTGAAAACGTTTTCATTTGTAAAACTGTAAATAAGAGCTTTTGTACTAGCCTGGTATTTATTTACATTGCTTTGTAATATAAGTGTTTTAGAACTGCAACCTTGTACAAAATGTTTTTTCCAGATATTGGTTTGTTCCTCTGTGTTTCCTCATGCACATTTAATTTGAAAAGCAAATTTTTTTCAGGATTTATCACTTATTTCTGAGGGAGAAAGCAAATTTTATCTGAAGAGGTTTAGAAATATGCAACTTTAGATTAAATACACAAATTTTTGTGCTGTATTTTAATTTATGAAAAACACATTCCTGAGAATGATGGTCTATGAAAACAGAATGTTCCAGCTGAATATGAAAGTGTTTTTCCAGCTACTTCCTAGAGTTGCATATTTTATTTCTGTAAAATGTCTTCTGAAGTTTTTTATTTAACTATAGGTATAGTCAACCTGTATCCTTACTTCAAGGCAAGTAAACCTTGCAAGTTACAGTTTTAGTAAATTATTTTCTTTGAATGTAGTTGGAAAATTAACCTCAAGGAGGTCTTTCTTGAGTTCTTCTTGCTTACATTTAAGCCAGGAAGTTAAATAGTTTATTCCTAACATGAGGGCAGACAACTTGGCCTTTTTTGTATGCTTATTTTAGTAAATTAATCTACCTGTTGGTGCCCTCAGGATATGAGTATTGTGAGGTGGAAATGTTAAAAACCATCTTGTCATCTCCTGTGTTTCTTCCATGTTAACATTCAAGCTGTAGTTGAAGCAGGTGTGTAGAAGTGTGTTTATCTGCAGTGCTTTTGGCTGAGTGGAACTGGTTGGGGTGCAAGGTTCTGCTCCATGTGCTCGGCCGGCTGGACGAGGTGTGTGTAAGTGGGATGAGCAGCTCTTGCAGCAGTGTTTGGTTGGTTACCAGAGCCTTTGTTAGCCCTGGTAAGACTGCTTGGATGGAGGAAGAGTGCAAAAGGTACAGGCCCCTTCTCAAGACTCATTCGGGGTTACTGAATGTGCCGATTGGTTTGGTCAGCCCTGTCGTAGCTCTCTTGTGTATTCTGCTTCTCTTCCATCTGCAGTGTTTACCTACATATTTCAAAAATATGTAAATACAAATTATAGTACATTTGGGGTTAAAGTGGTTAAGAGTATATTTTAGCTGTTTTATATTTATGTACAAGACACTATCCCAGAAGACAATTTGTTTGCAGGGCATGTTATCATACCATGGTTTTAAATGTAGTAACTGGTCAAGATAATGAAATCGTCTTGCTGATGTGGTGGTTATGTGATTATGCTCTATGTAAAAATGTACTGAACCTTACCCAGTTATGTGGGGAATCTGAATAATAAGAATAACTTGCAGAAAGTAATATTGGCTATGAATAAAAAAGGCTTTGATTTTAGGTACTTTCTCCCAGCATGTTGCCTGTTCCTTAGGTATAGTAATGCTGGAATTGGTGTTCATGCAAAATCTGTTAAGTATGTTTAAAACTTTTTTGTTATTGCTAAAATGCTTCATTCTCTCTGAATGATCGCTTAATGTCTTGTAAAATATTGTGGTATGATAGCATTTTAAGTGGTACCACAATGTTGGTTTTGTCTGGGGATTTTTTGAGCTGTTTTTTTTGCATGACATACCTTGCACTCTGAAGATGGAAGCTGTAACGATTTGATAATACTGACTATTGAGGTGAACCTTTAATCTCTTGTGCAATTAGTTCTGCTTTACTCATATTGAAGTGTCTTCACATATACTGTATGACATTCCATATCCATTTAACACTAAATAAATTTAATTCACTGGTTTTCTGGTAGTATGGGAGTAATTACGGGTTAGTATGTCAACCCATTGTTTTAAATGGAAGCATGCACAATACAATAACAAGCTGCATCATTAGAGGCGAAATGAATTGCATTAACTAGAAAAGCTTTAAATGTGGATAAAAACCATACTGTACTGTCATTTGTTATATGGCTAACTAACACCTTTGGCTATCAGTGAAAATGTTTTCATAATAAACCCAGAAATAAGCTTTAATTTATGCATTTAAAACTCCATTGTATGGTCCAAAACTTAAAAAGAAAGCTGCCTTACTCTGGTTTTGTAAAATGAAAAGTAGCCTGCAAAGTCTTAGCTTACAGATAACTACATAGGTAGCAGTATGATACATACATGAGCAACAACAAAAGTGCTGCTTAGATCACATTTAGTGCAGTGAGTACTTTATGTTGGTAGAACCACTTACATGGTAGGAGGTTTCCAAACCAGACTTGCATAGATGATTTAAGTAGATGTGAGCACTAGAGGGCAGGAGAGCAAAAGTTTAGTAAGATCAAGGGTAATTAAAATCTTTACAGTATCTTGGGAATACAAGTTCTGATAAAATTTCTTCTGAAAATTCCACCTCTCAAGGTTGTAAGAAAATTAAAATTAGCTTTCTGTTCTGCGTTAGAGTTTTTCAAAAAAATCTAAGCAGTTTGTATGAAATCGAGTGGTGCCGCTAAGTAAATTGAAAATGTTAGGGGTTTTTCCTAAAAACTACTCCGAACTTAGACCTCAGTTCTTAGAAGTTAAAAAATAATTAAGCGAAACATTTCTGTCACACTGAAAAAGATAATATCCGTACAATGTACATGCAAGAGATTGTTGGCACTAATACAGAATGGAAAGTACGGTGTGTCTTTTCTACCCTGAACTTGCTCGTAAAACACTATGCTGTGTGTCTATATGTGTATGTATATATGAGTACACAAGAACATACTTGTTTACTCTCACTCCATTCACCGAGAAGCGGAGAAAAAGTTGAGAGAGTGAATTTTCCAGCAGCCAACCATTGTCAGTGAGGGAGCTGCAGCCCAGGAGCCATTTCCCTTCTCATCTCCTGAATATGATGTAGTAAAACAGTTTTTCTCTTTTGCTGGAAGCAACAGAATCCCATGGTTGGCTTGCTTTCTGCCTTCCAGTTGAATAATGATAATGGCTTGATTTGTACACAGCTGATGCAGCAGTACAGCAGACTGCTTTCTTGCCTTCAGTGAACTGAAAAATCAGACTGACTGAGATCTGCCCCTCTCTGATTCTTGGAGCTCTGCTTTTCCTGAACGCACTGAGATTGCAGTAGGAGGTGGTGTCAGTGAGAGAAGTGCTATAGTTGAAGGTGTAGAGGGAGGTGTGTGCCTTCCTTTGCTCAACTATAAGCAGCAGTACTCTAAGAGTATCAAAGGGTTTCTTCCCTCTGCTTGTGGCTCACTAGATGAGGAACAGCTGCAGGCAGACAGAACAGAATGCAACATGAAAAGAAGAAGCATGTAGATGACTGGTTTGAAGCTAACATGTTCTACCCTAAAAGGGAGTAAGGTTGGTAACTGACAGAAGATGGGGGGGGGGGGGGGGAGGGAGAGAGTTTAAAAAAATAATAATAACCTGTAAAGAAAGGCAGGCAAGTTCTACAAGCACAAAAAAGAATTGTTAGGAATAACTAATGTACTTATTAGGAATGGCTGAGATAATAGTGGTACATCAACTTCCCAATTTGTGTTTGAGGTAGAACAACAAATGGGTGATGCACAGACATTACAGGGATTTCAGAATAGCTTCTCTTAAGAAGAACTTTCTTCAGGTGAAGAAAGTTATAGCCAGTTCAAAACATGAACATCAAACCTGGGAAATGATGTCTGGAAGAAAAAGAAATAGGATGGTAGGATTTTAAAAACTGAAGGCAAATGTCCTAAATAATAGTTCTTCAAAACACTGCTTTTGAGGCATTGATTATCAGACACAAGCTGAAAAAACACAGTAGGTAGCATACCAGTAAATTAAAGTATGTCACATTAGATGATCTATCTGGATTCTGTCCTGGGGAGAAGGGCAGGTGAGGAGGAGGCAGAATTTGATGCAACAGGAAACTTCAAAGAAGGAAGTGGAGGTCAGAGCCATCTCTTCTTACATAATCTGAGAAAACTTCTAAATTTATCCAGCTGTAACTCAACTATGTTTCAACTTGGATCCTAATGGGCAGCAACAAAGGGGTGGTTTCTTACATGGTTGCAGTGTACAGAATGCCTTTGCACGGTGCACGTTCAGGGATATAGCTAAGGGAAAGCTTACTTGCAAACCTTTTCAGTTGGGACCATTAAAAGTTTTAAAAAAGATCATAATAGTAATAGTTCCAACTTTACATGTAGATTGGTAAAGAAGCAAAATAAAATGCACTAGTGCCTAAGAACATATGATTGAGACTTTTTACAGTTTGGAAAGCAGCTTCATCCCAGCTGATACACTGTTTACAGCTCTAGGTTGGTATGTGTGGGAAAGGGTTAATATTGAATGATGAAGATACTAGAAACAGCCTGAGAAACAGACTTGAAAGTAGCCACTTATTCTGGGACTAGTGTGTGATTTCATTTCGTTCAGCTGCTCTTCAAAAAGGTAACATGTTCTAGTAATATATTTGGAAGTGTGTTTCACAACAAGAAATATATTCAGTTTTGCAAGATGGGGCATCATAGATCAAAAGACATGTCTAGATGTAGAACTTGTTCCAAGCTTGATGCAGAAGTGGTTAAATAAATTAAGCAGGTAAATAAATTAATAGGATTGACATGTAAAAAGAACTGAAATTACATGTTGCAAAAATTGTTGCAGAAATTAGTAATAGAAAATCAATTACTGTATATAAGATTTATGACAATTTAGGAGGATATTCTAGTAGTCTTTAATTATTGAAATAGTCAGTGGAAACTGACAGTGGTTACATTAAGTATTGTTTTAATTAATGATAGGGCAAACTACCAAGTAGTCCAAAATATGCATAGATCTGTGTGTGATGATCAGTACCTGCTACACAGTGGTTCCCTATATGGAAGTATTCTACTGAAACATTGCAAACATGCAGTAGAATGAATTAGATTTGGGTTGGTATTACAGAGCTTCATTTTTTAATAATAAATATTCAGTAGAGCACCTGTATTCATAAACTCTTAATTCAGGATTTAGGGTAAGAACCACTTTAGGGAAAGAGCCAGCTTACCGGTAGGTTATTAAAACCTAAAGATTTATAAACAATCAGAAAACTATATAACTAAGGGCAGTTGCACAGACAGTATAGTCCCTGAAGCACAAGCATAGAAGGTTATTATATGCAAAGGTTCTGAAATCAGTAATGACACAAAGATGTAAAACTGACTTCAGAATACATTTATTTAAAATGTTAGAAATGTGAAAACGCACCAGAAACTGCAAAAACATAGGTTTTAAGGAAATGTTCTGCTATTAGAACTAAAGCTCTAAGAATGGAGAGCAGGTTACTACATCACTAGTAAGATGTATTTCTAAAGGTGTAGAACAGACCTTGAAGAAAAAAAATGGGGTTAAAAATGATGGGAAGATTTTACCATCTCAAGAATGGTGGCAGAGACGTTAACAGGGAAAATCTGGCCAGTGGTATACAAGAAAGTCTGAAATGACCTATGCAAAATTAGAATGAAGGGCACTAAGTGTCCTGATAAGGAGACAGAAATAAAGAAATGTGCTGCTCTTCACTGTGAAGAGGTCAGATAGTTTCGTTTCAGAAGTTCAGCAGACTTTCAAAGTAAAGTTTCTATCCAACATTCTATTCACGTATGTCACATAAGCACCTTAAATATATCTAAAAGCCTCTGAGCATTTATAATATTGCATTTGTGTAATAAGGCAACATAAGATGGAGTGGCAGAATAATGAGCTGGCGGTAGCACATTTCAAGGAATCTTCAATAGCACAGAGCACACTAGTCACAGGGGGGAATTCTAATGGGAATAACACATTAGAATTATGGATATTATTAGTTATGAGAGTTATGGATAGGGTTGGACAAAAAATATAGAAGCCTGTTCTTTTATGTAATTGTGCATAAAACCATATTCTGAGGCACTTGTGAAATGTCACCTGCTATTAAAGGTGAGCTTAATCAATTGTAATTTTAGAAACACCTAATGAAAGAACACAGATTTGTAAAATACATTAAAGAAATAATAGTAATTTCAGACCTGGAACAATTAGAAAGAATATTCCACGCTTACTGTAATCACTGTATAACCAGCTTTGTATTGATTTATATGTATACTTGTGCCACAAGTCTGCTGTAGGGAGACAGTCCAGCAGAAATACTGAAATGAAAATAATTTGCAAGAGATAGGAGAATCGTGTACATGTGGCAACTTTTAATAGATGAGGATTCATACAAAATGGTCCATAAATAAATAGTTACAGATTTAGGTATGCCTCCCTCCTGACTCCTGAGACTTCCCTCCCCATTCCCAGAAAATGCCAGCTTTTCAGTAAAGGAGTTTTAACAAAATGTATGAGTTAAATATTTCATATATCAAGTTTTGGTTATGTTTTTTTTTTTTAAGAAGAGAAAGTAATGATGCAATGTACAGTTAATGGCTTAAATATTGTGTAATAGGGTGCGTTGTTGTGTATTGCAGTTTTCTTACAATATCAATAAATAACATATTTTCCTTTGAAAAACCAAACAACCAGCTTTTAAAAATAGTGCTTAATATGTCTCCTTTACTGGACCGATTTTGCAGTACAGATTTTGGGGAGTCTGTGGTTCAGCATCTTTAATCTACTTGAAATACTGTTAAAATAGTGGGTTTGGACTTGCTGACCTACTAGTTATAGCATAATGAATTTTCTCCTATCTGTAAGCAATGATGGAATCTCATGTATTTGCCTCAGGATTCTGTTGTTCTCAGAAAAAAATAGAACTATATTTATACATACCCTAATTTAGCAATACAGGTATTTTAAGATTATTAACCAGAAGAGCTGGCTTCTCAAACTCAGACACAATTCATTCTCCTCTGTTATATTTGATTCTGGAGGTAAAACATAACCAAATTCCTAAGCAAATTCATTAAATATGTCCTTTAATTTTAAACTTTCTTTATTCTGGTTTCTTCTTTTTGACAGCATTTTGTCTGTTCGACCAAATGGAATTCTAACTGCAGCTACCTAAAAGAAACCTGACTTCACGAGCACTAGTTCTCCCTTACACTGCAATCGCAATGGGTTTTGGCTTGTAATACTAATGGGAAGAGGCTGTACACATATTTTGTCTCTAAAATTTACTCCCTGAAGTAAGCTTTTACTTGTTCACATGAGGAGGTGCTCACTGGTAGTTCAGGGAGGTTGGAGTGGCCAGACGATCTGATCCTCTTCCCTGAGTGATACCAAGAGTTCCTGTTGCGTTCTCCACCATCACTGCTGTAGGTGACTCCAGAAACCCCGCTGTCAGAGATGACACTGAACAAACAGCATCACAGCCTGCATTCACCTGAAAGACCCAGGCTCTCATCCCTCATTTGTGCACCCTCTACCCTGACAGACAGCAGGGACTTGCTGACATTGAGGACTTCAGCTTCTTGGTTCAGAATCTGCCTTGCTATAGGCTGCATCTGATCTGAAGAAGTGCTAGAAGTCTGTTCTGTGTGGCTGGAGCTTAATGATCTAAAATATTTGATTGATGTGGATGCCATGTGACAGGAATACACATCCTAGATGAAAAGCAGTTTCCATGGGGATCTCTGTACTATAGGTAGCAGACAGCCTGTATAATTTTTATTGCTGGAAAATCCTGTTTCTGTACAGATGTTTCTCTGCAGCATCTGCTATAATTTTACCCAATTTCTTTTTTCAGCCCAACTCTGTATTAAGATGCTTCAACCCAGAGTTTGTGATAGTCGCGTAGAAGCTGAAAGGCCTTTCAGTTTAGATAAAAGTGAGGTTTATCCAGCTTGCTCACAGGTAACTTCACACAATAACAGCTGCTGTGGCGCTTTAATATACACACTGTAAAAGCAATTTATCAGAATCATAGAATGGTTTGGGTTGGAAGGGACCTTTAAGGTCATCTAGTCTAACCCCCTTTTGGTGAGCAGGGGAACTTCAGCTAGATCAGGTTGTTCAGAGCCCCATTCAACCTGGCCTTGAACACATCCAGGGATGGGGCATCCACAACTTCCCTGGCAATCTGTGCCAGGGTTTCATCACCCCTATTGTAAAAATTAGATTAATTCTGGTTGATAATAGAGAACCTAAATTGCAACTGGTAATTTCAAACCTTGTCTTTAAGAAGGATAAAATTGAGTACGTATTTCTAGAGGTCTTTGATATAGAGAACTTTGTTTGCTTTGAAATAGCATTTCTATTCTCAATCTTAATTCGTAAGATTGCAGCATAATAAAAGCTGTTTGCCATTTTAAGTAGTTTTAAGTAAACAAAGAATATCTACCTTAGGCAAAAAGAACTATGTCTAGCTTGTATTTGTAGTTTAGGATTCAAGAAATTAAGTTGAGGAACATACACCACTAATTGTTAAGAACAACATAGATTAATCTGCATACTAGTGATGTAAAATGCATGTGAAATGTATAGCTCTGTATGTGGAAAGCAGGACAAGTGGGACCACCAGTTCTGCCAATCAGTCATTCACATTTCCCACTGTTTTCCTCTATTGTAGCAAAATGTGAGAAGCTGCTCTCAGGCCACACAAACAATGCTCTTTATTGGTCTTTACTGAGGCATGATCAGGCATCTATGCTGAGGCTGCCAGCCTCAAAGAAGTGCTACTCGATGACATCTGGCAGCTTGGCTTTGCTACAGATAGATTTATGAGCTGTGAAAGATGGTCAAATTAACATTTTCTGCATTCTTGATAGGATTAGGGTTTCTGGGACATGCAGCCATTTGCATATTGCCCTGACTTACCACATTGGTATTGTGCTCATGGCTCATTTTAATAGACTGAGGGGGGGCTTTCTCCCTTTACATCCTACCATTTTTCCATAGCTGTGTTGGTTTAACAGAGCTAGAAGAAATCATACTTTCTCTGACTTCTTCCAGTTGCAATTTTGATGCAAACCAATAGCAGCAGCAGTTGTAAGAAGCTCCTTCACTTGGGGAGGGATGCTCTTCACTGGGGATCAGCTCGCACACACATGAACTTGAATGACTAATGCACTTCTCTATGAGTCAACAAAATTTGTGCAAGAGCACAGGCCACCAAGAGTGACCATCATCCCTTCAAGCCCTAGTGTGGCTGTCAGCCTTCAGTTGTGAATAGGAGTGATAATGTAGGGTGTAAAGCGCAGCATTATAGCCCCATTAAATGCAATGCCAAGGACTGTGTTTAATACAGCTTCTGATCAAGATAGTAGCAGGGAAGCTTTTAGCTCTTGTCAGTGAGGCCATGATATTTGTCATCACAGCAAAAACTATCACATTCTCCTCAGTGGTTGAGCTTCGCTGAGTGATCTACCCCTTTGAACAGCCATTTTTTTGCCCTCCAGCTTTGTTTTCCAGATAGAAATAAGCTGTCTAAGTGAGACATGCTGTGGCAGGGCACTGCAGAGATGGATTCAGCTGCACAGGCACTCACTGCCTGCCAGGCTTGGAAACAAGAGCAAGGAGCTGACCCAAGGCCAGAATATACAACTCAGAGCACTTACAGATTGAGGGCAAACAGAACTACTGCTAATTCTGTGTAACCA
Organism: Melopsittacus undulatus; assembly: GCF_012275295.1. Lineage (NCBI taxonomy): Eukaryota > Metazoa > Chordata > Aves > Psittaciformes > Psittaculidae > Melopsittacus > Melopsittacus undulatus. Next base: position 94,459,262 of record NC_047530.1, read on the forward strand.
CACAGATCTCAAGGTATTGGTGATATTTATAGCCAAAGATTCACAGCCTTTTCATGCTGCTGCTAGGCCAGCCTGACTCCCTCCAGATGAACTAGCAAATGCATGTGGGGAGTTCGGTAGTTATACTGGGTCAACTCCACTGTGTCATTGATTGTACATTATGTTAAGAGAAACACTGCCAGTAGTTAGTTTGAAATCACCCTTTCTTCAGAGCAGATATAGTAAATCATAAATAAATGGATCTTTGTGGACCCCTAATTGCATTCAAGAAATAAAAAGCCTACGCTGTAGATTTACAGCCATTTCCAGTGAGATTTCAGCAGTCCCGTCACTGAAAGAGCCAGGCTCGCCTGACTTTGAACACTCACTTCAGCTCCCATGCTGTTCCTTCCCTGCTGCTGATACAACCACCTGGGAAATCTGATCCAGCCAAAACTTCTCCTGCCTCAGAATATCAGCCTGGCTCCCCGATCTCATTTGCGATGTGGCTGCATAAACACTTGCACTGACATAAAAACATGGGCAACAGCAAAAAAAAGGACAAGGCCACTTCTTCCAGCTGCAAGGCCACCTTCTGCTGACTGAAGTTGATGGCATAAGCAATGTTCCACAACCTTGGGATGCTGTGCCAGCTAACCAGGTTAACTGCGAAAGCATGTGGTGAACAGGATTTCCAAGATGCATAGAAAAGAGAAGGTATCCAATAAATCACTATTTCAGATTTACAAAGAGTACTTATAAGTACTTAGTGCTTACCTAGACTACGTAAGGAAAATAACCCAACCAAAACTATTCTTCTTCAGGAAATGATAAATTTTCCAGCCTTATTTTCTGATTAACAGAATTTAGCATCTCTGAGAGTCCCACCATGCCATCAAATTGTGGGCAGAGGAGCTACAGAGGCAGAAATGTACATGACTATCTGAGTCTAATGTCCTGGGGCAGTAAAGAGCACAAAGAAAGCAATGAGACACCTGCACAGCTACGGCAGGTGAGGAGTCACATAAAAGGCTGAGCAAACTGTGACAGATCCTATGCTGATGGCACTGGGTGTGTATTCCTAAATCTGTGATGCCTTGTTCTTAAACCACATTTGCCATGTGGGCCCATTGAAAGGGAAAAAGCAGCTGGCACCAGGCAATTTGGGCTCTTCTCACCATCCTGCTACTGGCAGAACAAGTCACTTGTCCAGAGACTCTTGGTGGCCCAGTGTTGTCCTCAGAGGGGCCCCTGCACATGGCTGGCCCTCGACCCAGGGCTGCCTTCACCCCTAGAAATGAAAACAGGAGCTTTTATCTCCCTTAGAGCTATAATAACTTCTTAAACCAAGCTATTTTTTGTTTCCTGGTCATTTTCCTACATGGCTCTGGCACCGTAAAGTTCCTGGCTCAGAGACACCCATTGAAACAAACTGTCACATTACCGCTGCTATTTACCATGGACTAATAAAGCTTTAAAAAGCCCCAGAAGCTATTAAGATGCCATTGATGTGTACGTGTGTGGCGGAGCCGGGTGCTGGAGGGCGTTCATTGGCCCCGCACTGGGTGGGATGACATCAGGCCCTGCTTTCCATAGGGCCTCCAGCTTGCCCCGAAGTCTGCTGAGGGCTGAAAGAATAGAGCTGAGGGGAGAAAACCTTCACAGTGCGCCCTCTCGGCTCCAATGAGAACACAGGCAGCTTCAGCCTGGGATAAAAGAACTGAAAAAACCCAAAAAACAAAAGGAGAGAGACTGTCGTCTTGGAGCTGCTGTTAGCGGGAGATGAATTGCAAGAGACCATTTCATGCCGAGGAACTTCAGAGAGCAGCATCCCCGAGAGCCATTAGCTCTCAGCGAGAGCCCTGCCGAAGCCCTTTGCTGTCAGGACAGAAGCATGCATATAAATTTTATACCATTTGTCTTTGAGCAGAGACAAAAGATCAGCCCTAAATCCTCAACATCTTGTCTCGACTAACTGGAAAGAATACTCTCTTGTGTGGCTGTCTTGTTACTCTTTCCCCATCAAAAGAATACTGGTGATAAATTTATTCATAATTTTGAAAGGGTTTACTCTTAAAATTAAAAAAGAAGCAGCAAACACATGGGGTTGAAGCTATCTTTATTCCTCCTAGTGCAAATCATGCTGCTGCTAAGGATGCTAACTTTGGGAAGCGCACAGTGGTTTCTTAATTGAAAACAAGCACAACTTTAAAAAGTCAGCTGCTGGATTTTCTTCAGCTTTTCACTGAACTAACTCTGAGGATGACCCATCTTGGGTATTTTCTGGTTACAAGTGCAGTCTGGAAAAGAAAAAAAAAAAGAACTCGCTGTAGGATTTTTTGCTCTTTTTCAAATGAAAATTCAAACCCTTCGGACACTTTGGGACCTAAGGCCTTCAATTAATCATGCAAGAAAATCTACTGAATCCAGCAGTCTGACAAAATAGAGGCTCTGGATATAATTAGCAGAAATAAATGCTTTAAGATCTTTTTTATTACATTAAGAATGTGTTCTAAAGTAGGCAATGCACACAATTTTGCATTTTAGGATTTCGATCTTTTTTACAGGGTCAGATTTTGTCCTCTGTTTCCTTTGTTAAATAGATATTTTAACTTCAGTACTTTGTGAATGGGTAATCAGAAATTATTTAATTCTGTGTTCACCTTAACACTTTCATCAAACATTTTCTCAATTTATGACAGTTTAAATAGCAAATCATGTCAGAGTCTGAAATTAGTCTGAAACTTTATCCTAAAATGCCTTATTTTATAAGGAGCAATTATTCCTAGATTTCCTCTGGGGGATGAACATAAAACTTCTCCAGCTGATCCACATTGGGTGTAAAATGGTGAGTGAGATGCTAGCATGGCAATGATGTTGTGTATGTCAGGCACTACCCAAGCAGGCAGCAGAGCCCTCTGCCTAGGGCACACACCAGCAGTGAGCTGTTATTAAACGCATGTACCCATCCAGGTTGCAAAGGCCACCAGCAAGGACGGAACTCTGAGTTACATATCTATATATACCTATATATATATATATAATATCTACCTATATATATATATAATATATGGATATACTATACATCTATAGAGAGATATAATACTATGTATTTATAGCATATACAATTTGTAGCCTCTATGTGTTTCCCTGGTGCGCTGAGACCCCACAGGTGACCTTCAGCCTTTGTCCTTGCCAGCCAGGTCAATGTGGGAGCCCAGGGGAGGCAGGGGCAGCTCAGGGCTCTCCCATGGGAAGGCTGAAGCCAGCAATAAAATCAGAGGCCGGTGATGAGGCCATGCCACTGTTCAGTGGGACTGTGGGCTCAGCTCAGGCTGTACCTCACATTCCCTCTGAGAAAGATGCATCATTAACCTTCTGAGAGCTTGAAGCAAACTTGGCAAAATATTTCCCTTCTGAAAGGCCAGCGCAGACTGTACACCCTGCACAAAGCATGGCACATACCAAATAAGGTTAAGCCCTAAAATGCTGAATTGTTTCTAAAGCCGTAGATATTTTATACCTGCTTGTGCTTAACAGATCCCTTCCATGTAAGGAAGGAGTGTGAGGGCTGGGAGAGTTAATCTAAACTCTATAATACTGTGCGTTAAAGGCCTCTTTCATATAACTGCGTTCATGAACTGAGCTTGGAATTCTTAAAAATCCAGATCATTACAAAGGAAGGAGTTTGGTGCTTGGCAAAATGACAAAGCCTGCCATTCAGTCACCTCTTGTGTTGCTTGGCTTTACAGTGAGTCTCAGACAGGGCTCACAATGCAAGGGAGAGCCTACAGCATGTCAGGGGCATTTAAAGAGAAATTCCCAAAGATTTTGGGTCCCATTACTGAACCAGCTCCCACCTGAATGGTTATTTTGATGGGGGGTTTGTTGTGCCTCCGCCTTATTCTTATTTGTTAGTAGTCTTGTGGCTTTTAAGTTGCACCACAAATCTCCAAAACAATAGCATCCCTTTGTGGGCTCCCCTAGGAAAAGGTTAGTCATAAACTCAGGTAGAAAACTGAGTTTCAAACAATCAAAAGTGGAAATATTAAATATACAAACATAGGTGTGTAGAGTCAATAGAGCTGAGAGTTGAACTGAGGCTGCCTGACCAGTTTTCACTTCTTGTTCAGTTTGGCTGTTGAAATGGTGTTCAGAGGAGTTGTGAAGGCATGAATAAGATGGAAATAGAGCTCTCCTGTTCCTACTGCAGTACAGGAAAGTGGGTTAGATCCCAGTTTATGTCAAACACCTGACAGTTAAGCCCAGTGTGTGCTGGACTCTCTTTAGCTCCTGTTATTTCATAGAACATTGAAATTTCTCATTCAGCCTGTGGGACATACAGCCTCAGGGAGGATGGGGACCCAGGCTAAGCATAAATTCTGGTAGCCCAAAACAGTAGCCACATCCCCTTTTCCAAAAAAACAATTTGTCACAAATATCTGTAATAATACAGACCAAGAATAAATGGATGGGTGGTCCTTCAGAGGACAGAAGCAAGTCCCTGTGTCCAGACAGGGCTGAGCATAGTGGCCTTGTGTGGATATGAGCTTTTATCCCGCCTCAGTTCAGTGTCGGACACAGCCATGTCTGCCTAAAGCTGTCATCACTGTGAGTACCACTCTTCTGATGAACCTTTGGAGATTCTTGTTCTTAGTTCAGCTCTGCTCAGCTAGTGAAGGTGTATGTTTATTAATTGTGTGATGTCACTTCATAGGAAGAGATTGTTGCAAACAGCAAGACAGCTTACTGCCTGCTTTTTAAAATTAGAGGAGCATCCTGTAATTGTGCCTTCAGATTCAGTAAGTGGTGAAAAATTATTAGTTTGCTATGTAATAAGATAAAGGGGTTTCTATGTACAAAAAGAATAATTAAAGCCAGCTGCACTAACAACATACCCGGATTCAACATCACTGATTTCTCTCCAGCGAAAAATTAAAGCATGGGATTGCCATCTCTTGAGATTCTGTTGGAACTTCCAGACACAGATATCTGTTTGTCTGGTCTCATGAATACATGATGAACTGTGAATTCAAACTGGCTACCATCTCCACTCAGCAGCTAAATGACGGAAAACAATACTGTGTGTGCAATATGGCATAAAGCTGATTTTATTTTTACCCCTAAAAACTTCCAGAGAGTTATTGCTCCCAGAAATCACAACCTAGAAGCTAAAAATTCAGTTAATTTTATTTTATTCTTTTCAAGGTAGCTCATGCTTTTCCTTGCAAGGCAGCCCTAGCATCTTGATACATTCAGTTGGCAACATCCTGATAATGATAAACCAACCTACACCTGCCTGTGGGGCAACCTAATTATGCTCAGGACCCCCTGCTTCTGCCTGAGATGAGAGGGTTTATCTGGCCTGTGGGGTAGGCAGGTAGAGTTTGTTTCTAACAGACTGACTATGCTAACTCTTTTTTCTGAGGATGTTGGGTTATCAGAGAAGAGGTGAAGGACCATCATAGCTGCAGTGGGAAAGCAGAGGTAAGGCTGGCTACACAGGGGTGTGTGGGTAGATTTGGGTGGCTGAACTAAATGGAGGGGATGGGACGGGACGGGACATACAAGTCTGTGTTATGGTGGAGCTGGGAAGGAACAGATTCTGTTGGAGATGATGGTCATGGTTACAAAACTTTCCTGTATTTGGTTGGCTTAGCTGGTGGTGTAAGATGTCATCTAATCATCAGAGAGGATGAAAATGTTGAGTTAGGAAGCAAAAAGCTGTGGTCTTTCCCCTTAAAACTGAACTTGAGGATCTGACAGTGGTTTTCCAGCCTTTGTGATCTGCAATACCCAGTGAAAAATCTGAATATGCTGTGCACCACCAGGCAATGATGTTATCAACCACTGTAAAACGCAATGAATGCAATATCTCAGGTTGTTGTGTTTTCCTACTTGGTGGTGCTATGAGAAAGGCTGAGCTCTTTTGGAGAGTCAGGGGAGTAATGTCATGAAAAACAGATCCAGGGATCCTTTTCTTTCTTCTCCCTCTTGGGTAAAACAATGAATTTGTTCAGAATTCCTAGTTGGGTTTTCAAATGTAGGCAATGTGGGTAAGCAGCTCAGCTGCCATGGTGTTCCACCTTTGCATCCAGTGGTGTGAAATGCAAGCTCTAATGGTGCTGCACAAAGCTGCTGTGCCAGTGCCATGGAATTAAAACAAAGCTGGGCTTTATTGCAAGATACTGTGCAATGCTATGGTCAGCAGCTTGCTGTATGACTACTGGTGTGACACACACATGAAGGAAAAATGAGCTGTCATTAAAAGAAACCTACTGTACAAGTCACATACATTGACAATCAAGATCTATATAGTGCTGCTGAGGGTTATCCCCACTACGTGTGGTAAAGGAAAATGCCTTAGTGCTAACATCTGTATGCAACAGTCCAGATCCTCTTCAGAGCCACTGGGCAGATCCTTGCTGCCTCTTGGTAGCCTCCTCACAGCCACCCTTAAAACCATATAGAGTCTGCAAGTGCTCCCAGTCAGAGGCACCTGAAGGTGCATAGGGCCGCAGAGAGGAGCTGGTTTGTGGAGTTGGGCATGCTTGTGGCTTCCCTCCCACCACCCCTCCCCTGGGACCATACCCACGTCTGTCCATGGCACGTGATATATGAACCAGGTCCAGGGACTGCTGGCTAGGCATTCATGTCCTGTACTTCTTCTCTATTAAATGTGGGGATTAATGGTGTTAATTGTAACTGCAAGGGCAGTTGCAAAGCTACACACACATTTACAGAGCTACATAAGCAACAGTTCTGGCTCAGTGCTTTTGGCCATTCCCATTTTCATGTGGCTTTCTTCAAGCACATTATGTTGTAGGTTAGGTGCATTTAGAGGATTTCTGAAGGGGCCACATAAGGACTAGCAATAAGAAGCTCTCATTGCATAACCTTTCTAAACACCCTGTAGTTCAGGGTTTATAAAACTATTTCAGAACTGACACTGAATTTGTCCTTGGGAAGTATTTCTTCAGTCTCAAACAGCTCTAATTGAACAACTAGGTAATGAACTTAAGGGAAGTGAGCACTACTTGTTATCTTACCGGATTTTGAGCATTCAGACTGAAAGGACTGCAAGTCAGAAATGATTTCTCTCTTATCCAGGTTAAGATAATTTTAAAATAGTTTAAATTCTAGTTTAGCTCAGTCACATCATGTCTGCAGGCTGCTGTGTGGACCTGTGAGGCTTAGTCCTTGTCCTAAGCTTGTCAACAGTTTAGCTGTGAAATTCAAACTTTTGTAACACATTGTTCCCATTTTCCTTGTATGAAATGGTGAAATTCTGTAATCCAGCCAAGTAAATAATGCTGCCATAAGAATATATATGACACAGCTAAACACTCACCTGTAATGCTAGAGCTTTGACAGAGGGGTATTTTCCTGAGGCAGAGGGCTGGTTAGGCAGTGAGTGATAGCTGTGCTGGGCAGGGGGCAGAGAAGCTGCTGACATGCAGTCAAGTACAGGCTGTAGAAATCAGTCCTTTTTTGAGAAGTTGAGTGGGATATGTCTAAAGGAGAGAAATCAAGACTGAGAACCTGTGCTCCCCTTACCAAAACGTATCACAGAGGTGTGATTCAGTGAGAGGGTAGTGTTAAACCTCTGTAACCCTTCCTCCTGGGTAAAACAAGTTGCCTACTTCAACTCTATGTCCCCCTAAATGTGACTGGTATTGGCCTTAGCTCATTAGCTAGCTGAAACACCATTAATCTCCCAAACCTAGTAGGTGTATCTACCTACTTCAGAGTTTCTCAGGCTTCTCATAGCTGGTTTCTCACCCAACTTTCTGTTCCTGTTTGAAGACAGTCAGTGACCATCTGCCCTGTGGAAGCAGGACTGGAGTGGCTCATTTAATCTGTGAAGTCTTTGTAAGCAAGAGAGTTTCTTCTAGGATTTAGAGCTTGGTGAACTCTCTGTTCTTTATTTTGGTACAAATGTCTGGCTTTCTAGCTGGGCAATTTCTGTGAAACCTTTAGGCTTACAGAAATTGATTAGGGGAGAAATAACCATCTCCCAGTGTTTGTCCCTTTGAAAAACTTTAATATACTCAGATTACATGAACTGTCCCTAGACGCCCTCATCTCAGCTGACAGATGTCGTGCGTGTTGTTCAACAGTGTCACGGTGTTGCAGGGCTTTGAAGAGGAAAAAGTACGTGAGCTTCTTGGCAGAAAGTAGTTACCACTTTATTGGAGAGGGAAAGCGGAACGGTGACAAAGTACGGGGAGGGCAGGCAGGGCGGGGATGCCTCCGCGGGGATCGGTCTGGCGTGGCTCAGCCCTCCCAGAAGCCGACGAAGAAGCTGCACAGCGAGTGCCACCGCTCGGCGCAGTAGGTCTCCGCCGGGTCCCGGCTGGGCTCCGCGGTGGCGGCCGGCGGGGTAGTGGCGGGGCCGTGGCCGTGGCCCGGCATGAGGCGGAGCTGCGCCTCGGGCGGCGCCCGGCCCGGGCCGCAGAGGCGGGCGCTGAGCGGGCTTCCCCTGGCGCAGGGGTGCCGCCGCCGCCGCAGCCTGCCCAGGATCTGCCGCCAGTACTGCCGGCTGTGGGCGCCGTATGAGGGGCAGCGCCTCGGCTCCCCGCGGTAGGCGCAGCTCCGCTCAGCCCCGCCGTCCGCAGGCCGGCAGCTCAGCCGCAGCTCGCTGGCCCCCGCCGCGGACAGCAGCTCCCAGTTGCACCGGTGCTTCTCCGGCGTGGAGAACCGCCCCGACTGCGCCACGTCCTTCGCCTCACCGACCGCCCCGACGGCGGCGGCCCCGAGCGCTACTAGGGCCAGCAGGGCCAGAGGCAGCCTCATCTCCTCGGCGCCGAGGGAACCTCCTCCGGTGCCTCAGAGACGGAGCTCTCCTGCGCGGAGCCAGCCGGCCCTCCGCATCTTCCACACCCTGCGGAGAGACAGACGCTGGCGGGCGGCGTCCCCGCTGCTCCCAACCCTCTTCGCGCCCCGTCGGAGCGCAGCCCCCGAGGGAGGTTGTTTCGGCAGAGGGGCGCTGAATGGGCTTGTCCCTCCAGGGTCGTTATCCCAGGGGTATTTAGCTTGTTCCACACCTGTTCCCCCCAGTTCCGCTGACGGGCCACCGGTGGCGACGGGTCTCCGGGACCACCCCAGCCGGAAAGCCGTAATCCCGGGACAGCGTGAGCCGAGAGCCCGCACCCTCCGGCTGCGGCATCAAAGCAGCGAGAGGCGGCCGCTCGGCAGCCGGACCCGGCTCCTAGCAGACAGGTCTCCTAACGCCCCGCAGTGTCCCACCTGAGCCGTGCTCCCCCCCAACGCACCCGGTGTTCTCCGCTCTGTCCCTGAGGCACTCACAGCGCTCTGCGGTGTGGGTGCAGGTGCCCGCGGACACCCCTGCGCGGCGGTCGGCTCTCTCCGGCTGCGGCGACGGGGCTGGGGACGGGGGTTATCAATGGCGGGGGGCTGCCCCCGGCGACGCCCCTCCCCGGCCAGCCGCTGGCGGGGGGGACAGCGAGGGGACACGCGGGGGCTCTGGGGCCCGACGGCACCGACTCGCGGGAAGTTCCCCGAACACGCACATCCTCTTTTTGTCCGAGGAAACCCCACGGCAGTACCTCAAAACCACCCCGGGGCTGTGGAGCCTTTGGGAGGGGTGTGGGTGCTGAGTCAGGCAGCGGCGGCTGTGCGGGACCCTCCCGCCTTCCGAAGGAAGTTCTGGTGAAAGAGAATACACCTGTTTTATTTTTGCAGTTGGAGTTAGACCACATCACGAAGAGAGTTTCTCATTTCGGTAGTAGGATGCTGGTGTGGATTATTCTAGGACGGTTATTTTGTGTCAAGGGGGAGACAGGTGTCTATATAGGGAAAGGAAAAAAAGCCAGAATTTCAGGAGAATGCAGACGTGATCTTTGCGTTCCCGCACGCTCTGGGGTGGGAGATCAGACACCAGTTCCAGTGGGAATTGAGCTCTCAAAATCCGCATTCTCTTCAGTTTCGTGGGTGGTGATTGCTTCGCACATCTGTTCAGACTACTTCCCGCTCTGCCCCTCAAGCCAACCCCGAGGACAAGCCCCGCGTTTCTATCGCCCCCCTCTCCCTCAGCCAGCATCCGCGTTGGAGCAGCTAGTACAGCCGCTCCGCGACCGCGCAGCCGGGAGCAGCGGTTGCTGTAGCGCAAGTGGCCGTACAGCACCGAGCGTGCACACAGGTACCGCCACTCTCCTGCCCGCTCGTACCCTGCTGTGGTGCGGGTGATTGTACAGCACCGAGCGTGCACACAGGTACTGCAGCCCCCCTGCCCGCTCACACCCTGCGGGAGCACAGTTGTAACGCAGTGGACAGCGCCCTCCGGTGGCGCGGGGGACAAGCGGTGTCGGCAGGGAGCTGCGGGCACGGCAGAGCTGACACATGCCCTCCGAGGTGCGTATGTCTGTAACGGTGTGACCTGCAGGGACAGTGGTGTCTGCTCCAGGCTGCTGTCGCGGTTAACCCCAGCCAGCCACTCGCTCGCTTCCCCGCGGTAGGATGGGGAGGAGAATTTGAAACTAGAGTAGAACCTGTGGGTTGAGATAAGAACAGTTTAATAACTGAAATAAAGTGCAATATAATAGTACTGGTGATAATAATAGCAAAAAGGGAAATAACAAAGTGAGATAAAACTTAAAAAAAAACACAAAACAAACAACCAAAAAAACAACCCAAACAACCAAACCCAAAACCACAGTGATGCACAGTACTATTGCTCATCAGCTGCTGACCTATACCCAGCCTGTCCCCAAGCAGCAACTGACAGCTCCCAGACAACTCCCTCAAGTTTATATACTGGGCATGACATACTGTACTGTGTTCAGCTCTGGAATTCTCAGTACAGGAAAGACATGGACCTGTTGGAGCAAGTCTAGAGGAGGGCCACAGAAATGATCAAAGGCATAAAGCACTTTTTCTATGAGGACAGGCTGAGAGAATTGGGCTTGTTCAGCCTGAAGAGAAGGCTCCAGGGAAACCTTATTGCAGCCTTTCAGTACCTAAAGGGGCCTTGTAAGAAAGGTGGAGGCAGACTTTTTATCAGGGCCTGTTGTGATAGGACAAAGGGTAATAGTTTTAAATTAAAAGAGGTAGATTTACATTAGATACAGCGAAGAAATTTTTTACAATGAGGATGGTGAGACATTGGAACAGGTTGTCCAGAGAAGCTGCTGATGCCCCATCCCTGGCAGTGCTCAAGGCCAGATTGGATGGAGCTCTGAACAGCCCGATCTAATCAAATTTGTCCCTGCCTACAGTAGAGGGTTGGAGTAGATGAGATTTAAAGGTCCCTTCCAGCCCAAACCATTCCATGATATTCAGTGGGACTCAACGGGGGAGAGAGAGGCTGGTAATGACTCATTTGTCTTTCTGTGCAATGAGTCCTAAAAAGAAGAGACTTCTGCTTAGACTGAGAGAATGATTGCTTGAGATGAGGTGGGAGGTAGAGTCCTTTCTCCAGTATGGGTGTGGGAGAAACATTTTTAGATGGAAGTCCCACTTCCAGCAGCATTTCATACTTGGAGCTCTCCCTAGCTCTCCCCAGTTGGTTGTTTGCGGAGAGTGAGGAACAGCAGGGGAGAGAGGGTTACATGAAGGAAATGAAATAGCTTAGACAGCAAACCATAGGAGAGGGTTCACAACTAAGAATCTGAAGTGGAAGCTGATACCTCCTCCTGTCCTGCAGTTACATACATAAACTGACTCTGAAGGGCAAGGTTTAACTGACTGTAAGCTGTGAATGGCTCATTGACTGGCATGTTGGACTGCGTAAATCCCTTCCATGAGGACTTCCTGTGGGCTATAGGAGAAATCTTGGCATCTAATTCAAGGCTATGGGTACTATGAGGCATCATAAAGAACTGCATTGTGACTTTTATAACCCTTTATGGCTCCAGTGAGCATAAGGCTTATCATGTGCCTTAGCTTAGTAGGCCAGCAAACCTTGGAGCTGCTTTCAGATTAGGTTCTGACCACCTGTAATTTCTATATATTATTACACTGAGATCCTTGTCCATTTTTCACATTCTTGCTATCATTTATGCAATGTGAAATGGACTTGCCCAGTATGTTTGAGATCACTTTTATTGCAGGTTATCTCAAGTATATCAGGTTTGGGGGGAAATACTACTATGTGTTTTAACAAATGTTTTGGTGTTGTATTTTTTTTACCTTTTACTTTCAATCTCATACAAGTTATTCCTGTTCAGGAGCTAGGGAAGGAAAATTAAACAGAATGAAATCTTGCCCAGCCTCTCCATAGAGTAATTTTATTCTCCTGAGACTTCTTTGCCATGTTCTCCTGGTACCTATATTTACACACACGCTTTCCTTCATGACTGTGACTCATTTTTTGCAGTAAAGCAGATGTTAGTCTTTGATACTTATTTATTCTATTTTAATTTTCCTGCACATGCTATAATTTTAGCTCTTGGTTTTGATGGGTATGTGAGGGGACAGACATACTAAAATCACTCTATCCTGTTCTGTGTTTGTGGTTAAAATAACGTAGTTAGTCTGTGTTGCTGCTGTAGCTGGGTTTTGACTTCTTTTTCCGTGCTGTCCCACTTGCCTTAGAATATAATCTTTATAGTTCTAGAAGTCAGCAGATTATGGAGATACCTCTGAAAATATGATCAGCGTGCACTGTGACAAAGATACCTGCCTGATTATCTGCAGAGAACCTGAAACAAATCTCTGAGGAGTTAACAGGCCTGTCCGTCTAAGCAGATAAAGTGCGTGCTTGCTATGTGGCTCCTGCAAGAAGGCTAAACTGGAAGGAGTTACAGATGTACTGTGTTAAATTGCAATTTGGACTCCAAAACAGGTTTTAGACCAAATTCAGAGTCAATGTGAACACTTGCAGGAACAGTCTAAACCACGAGATTAGGTTCAGTGAAAAGAAGTGAAAATTATAGTCTGAAACACCTGTACAAATGCAAGATGATGGATGCTAAGTAACATGTCTGCAGAAGTTCATGCAAGTCTACAGTGAATCACAAGCTGAATATGAAACAATTTTCATTATTGTGCGTTTTTCCATTTCAGAAGTTCATACCATAGCTTTAACCACAGTTTTCATTGGCCAATGATGAAACTAACCTGTTAAATTTGAACTAGAAAACCTTAATTCTGTTTATAGGCCACTTTGTCCCCATGGAAGGTATTGTTTGGGAAACTGGGTAAGGGCTTTGACTTCATGGTTTTAAATATTGAAAATTTAGTTAACAATTTGTTTTTGTGCAAGTTCCAGTCACTGTAAAGAACAATACATATTTATTTTATTCCAGCTCCCAAAATTGCAGTAACAGTTGTTAATTACTGCAAGAATAGTTTTGCTTTACAAGAGGAAAGTAGCCAGTCTTCCACCTGTCATTAAGTTCCTTTCAGATACATGGGTAGTGTAAATAACATTGATGATTTGCAGACCTAAGTTGTTCTAAACATACAGCATGAGTGTATCTGTGTTTAACTTGCTTGTTTGTGTTATCAGTTTTCTGATTACTTGTTACACATAAAACCATATTTAACGTGGTAACAAGCATCATCTACAGGGAGATAGACTGACCTCAATTACCTGTTCTTGTTCAGGGCAAGCCAAGCTCTGCATGGGATAAAAGACAAAAACTGGTGGCTGAAGAACCATTCAGGGACAGATTTCTCAATCTGGTCATGAAGCAGAATAAAATATTCCCTTCCACTGGGAAGGTGCCCAACAGTCCCATTCATCTCTGCTGGGTACCTGAGAAGTTCAGTCCGTAAAGGATATCATGCATTTAACTGGCTTTAATGTTAGAGGTGTCTAATGCTTCATGTCCAGTTATGCTGGAGGACCTTCTGAATGCAGACACTTGTCAGGTCCTTCACTTTGTGCTTGAGAAGCTGCAAGGCAAAGTTGTGAAGTGTTTTTCATCAACTTTCTGCCTTCCATCCCAAGTTGGCAAATGAGTATGACTACTGAAAAGTTTTGTAAGATTATTTACATGTTAATATACTATCAGCACCTTTGACATGCAGATAGCTGAAATTCTGGGGTTTGTGCCATGTTTCTAATAGAATAGAAGGAACAAAGTGAAACAAGAGTTTCCTTTTTTTCTAAGCCTCTTCTAGATCCTGTTCAAACACTTTTCTAGGCTCAAACTCATGTGTTTGTCTGGTTTTTTGGTGTGTTTGTGTGTTGGTTCTTTCCTTCCCTAGCAATAAAGTTCCAATGAAGTTTCACCCAATCTTTCATTCAAAAAGACAGCCTTTGCAAAATGATAGAAATGTTAATCAAACTGCATAGCATTGATCAGAGATTAGCAGATTTATAAGTAAATTTATGATGCTGCAGAATCTGAAATCATCCATATATCCATCCTTCAGCCAACAGATCATGCTGCTGCTGAATGCTCTTTTGGAAGCCAGGCCATTGTAGGGTGCTTCAGAATCATCCTAGAATACAGTTTCCCCTCAATTCATTTGCTTTAACAAAAAATGTTCCACATATGTTTCCACCATCTTTTCTGTCTCACATTCCCTGCAGGCTTTTTCACAAGCTGATCCGAGTCATTTGCATTGTGTTCTCCGACACTGTATTTTTCACTGGAGTTTAGGAAATCTTAGTGATTTGAGGGTTTGGTAGTTGTTATTTGCTCCATAGGAACAACTTTGTCCCTCACACCATGTGTATGTTTCTTTCTTGCTTTGGCTTGTATATTCTCAACTCAAAGTGTTGTATTTCTGATTAGAGATACAAAACTACGTGCTAATTTTAATAAGCAAATAATCTTTCATATTTTGAATGTCACCTATTAAGTGTGAGGATGCTTCTTTTTCAGTCATGCTTATTCTTGACTTCTGTAAGCAAACTTACGAAGTGCTCTCATTTCTGTTTCTCAGATATTTGTCAAAGAGCCATTGTTGTCTCCTTTTGCAGAGAACTTTCACAACCACTATTTCTTACCTTCATTCTTCACTGTATAATTAATGGACCTTAGCATTGACAATGCCCCTTTTTTGAGCTTGGTATCAGAGCTGCTTAAACACCCCTACCACTCCAGGCTTTTATATCAGCTGATCAAAATTTTAAGTCTTGTGAAAGGCTGAACTTCAGCTTTGCCTTTGCCATTCTTTAAGCTGATTCAAAATAATTCAGCCTCTGGCCTCTAACAGAGAATGAAATCACAGAAAGAACTGATTTCAACCAGTGCTGAACAGATCCATTGACATACCAAAATAAAGACCATTTCTATAGAACTTACGGAATCCTACAGTCCATTTAAAAAAGCAGAAAATATATTTCTCATTGCTGTAGCAATATCTGTACAGATCTATAGGTAACTTTAAAAACCACAAGTATTTGCTTGTGAGGTGGGCTGATGCCAACCTCATGAAGTTGAACCCAGGACAAACCATGACAAGTGCAGCATCCCACCTCTGGATTGGAGCAATCCCAGGCACAGCTACAGGTTGGGTAGAAAAGAGATTCAGAGCAGCCCTGCAGAGAAGGACTTGGGGGTGTTGGTCAATGAGAAAATGAACGTGAGCAGGCTTCAGTGTGTGTTCACAGCCCAGAAAGCCAACCATATCCTGGGCTGCATCAAAAGGAGCGTGACCAGCAGGTCGAAGGAGGTGATCCTGCCCCTCTACTCTGCTCTCATGAGACCTCACTTGGAGTATTGTGTGCAGTTCTGGTGTCCTCAACATAAGAAGGACATGGAACTGTTGGAACAAGTCCAGAGGAGGGCCATGAGGACGACCAGATGCCCCTGTACAAATGCCCGTAGCATGGGGAATAAACAAGAGGAATTAGAGATGTGAGCACATCTACGGGGCTATGATATAATAGGCATCACAGAAACATGGTGGGGATGGCTCCTTTGACTGGAGTGTTGGAATGGAAGGTTATAGGCTTTTTAGAAAAGACAGGCCCGGTAGGAGGGGAGGGGGAGTTGCCCTTTATGTTAGGGATAGGTTGGAGAGTATGGAACTTGTCTGGGGACAGGTGATCAGTTAACAGAAAGTTTGTGGGTCAGGGTTAAGGGGAAATCGGTGATGGGACACATTACTGTGGGGATATGTTACAGACCGCCTGATCAAGAGGAACCTGTGGATGAAGAACACTACAGACAAATAGGAAAAGCCTCACGCTCACAGGCCCTTGTTCTCATGGGGGACTTCAACCACCCTGACACCTGTTGGGGCAACGGTACGGGCAGGCACAAGCAATCCAGGAGGTTTCTCGATTGTGCGGAAGACAACTTCCTTCTGCAAGTAATAAAGGAGCCGACGAGGAGAGGTGCCTTACTTGACCTTGTGCTCACCAACAGGGAAGGGCTCGTTGGAAATGTGACTCTTCAGGGAAGTCTTGGATGCAGTGATCACGAGATGGTCGAATTCGAGATCCTCAGGACAGTGAGAAGAGCGTGCAGCAAGCTCACTGCCCTGGACTTCAAGAGAGCAGACTTTGGGCTCTTCAGGAACCTGCTTAGCCAGGTTCCATGGGATATAGCCCTAGAGGGCAAGGGGGCCCAAGACTCTTGGTTAACATTTAAGGATCGCCTGCTACAAGCTCAGGAGTGTTGCATCCCGACTAGAAGGAAGTGCAGCAGGAGGGCCAGGAGACCTCCTTGGATGGATAAGGAGCTGCTGAGAAAAATTCACAGGAAAAAAGAGGCTTATAAAAGGTGGAAACAAGGACAGGTGGCCTGGGATGAATACAAGGATGTTGTCCAGGTAGTTAGGGACCAAGTTAGGAAAGCTAAGGCCCAATTGGAGCTAAACTTGGCAAGGGATGTTAAAGATAATAGGAAGGGATTTTATAGGTATGTAGCTGCTAAAAAACAGACTAAGGACAATGTAGGCCCCCTCCGGAAACTTTCGGGAGAACTGGCTATACAGGACTTGGAGAAGGCTGAGGTTCTGAATGGCTTCTTTGCCTCGGTCTTCACTGACAAAGGCTCTGACCGCAGCACCCGAGTCTTAGAAGGCGGACACAGGGACTGTGAAAACCTAGACCTTGGGCCCACTGTACATGAGGATCTGGTTTGAGACCATCTTAAGAACCTGAATGTACACAAGTCCTTGGGACCTGATGAAATCCATCCGCGGGTCCTGAAGGAGCTGGTGAATGAAGTTGCAAAGCCACTGGCCATCATATTTGAAAAATCATGGCAGTCAGGTGAGGTTCCTGACAACTGGAAAAAGGGAAATATAACCCCCATTTTCAAGAAGGGGAAAATAGATGACCCGGGGAATTACAGACCAGTCAGTCTCACCTCTGTGCCTGGCAAAATCTGGGAGCAGATTCTCCTGGAAGGCATGCTAGGGCACGTGAAAAACAACAAGGTGCTTGGTGACAGCCAGCATGGCTTCACTAGGGGGAAATCCTGCCTGACCAATTTGGTGGCCTTCTATGATGGGGCTACAAAAGTGATGGACGGGGGTGGAGCAGTTGACATCATCTACCTGGACTTGTGCAAAGCATTCGACACTGTCCCACATGACATCCTTGTCTCTAAATTGGAGTGTCATCAATTTGATAGGTGGACCATTCGGTGGATAAAGAACTGGCTGGATGGTTGCACTCAAAGAGTTGTGGTCAACAGTTCAATGTCCAGCTGGAGATCAGTAACGAGTGGTGTCCCTCAGGGATCTGTGTTGGGACCGGTCTTGTTTAACATCTTTGTTGCTGACATGGACAGTAGGATTGAGTGTGCCCTCAGCAAGTTTGCCGATGACACCAAGCTGTGTGGTTCTGTTGATAACGCTAGAGTGAAGGAATGCCATTCAGAGGGACCTTGACACACTTGTGAGGTGGGCTGATGCCAACCTTATGAAGTTTAACCATGACAAGTGCAAGGTCCTACACCTGGGTGGGAGCAATCCCAGGCACAGCTACAGGTTGGGCAAAAAGGAAATTCATGGTAGTCCTGTGGAGAAGGACTTGGGGGTGTTGGTCAATGAGAAAATGAACGTGAGCAGGCTTCAGTGTGCACTCACAGCCCAGAAAGCCAACCGTATCCTGGGCTGCATCAAAAGGAGCGTGACCAGCAGGTCAAAGGAGGTGATCCTGCCCCTCTACTCTGCTCTCGTGAGACCTCACTTGGAGTATTGTGTGCAGTTCTGGTGTCCTCAGCATAGAAAGGACATGGTACTGTTAGAACAAGTCCAGAGGAGGGCCATGAGGATGATCAAGGGACTCCAGCACCTCCCCTATGAAAAAAGGCTGAGAAAGTTGGGGCTGTTCAGCCTGGAGAAGAGAAGGCTGCGTGGAGACCTCATAGCAGCCTTCCAGTATCTGAAGGGGGCCTACAGGGATGCTGGGGAGGGACTATTCATTAGGGACTGTAGTGATAGGACAAGGGGTAACGGATAAAAACTTAAACAGGGGAGGTTTTGATGGAATATAAGGAAGAAATTCTTTACTGTTAGGGTGGTGAGTCACTGGAATGGGTTACCCAGGGAGGTTGTGAATGCTCCATCCCTAGCAGTGCTCAAAGCCAGGTTGGACAAAGCCTTGTGTGGCATGCTTTAGTGTGAGGTGTCCCTGTCCATGGCAGGGGAATTGGAACTAGGTGATCTTAAGGTCCTTTCCAACCCTAACTATTCTATGATTCTATTGTAGAATGAAAATGAGCCTTTTAAATTGATACTGGCTGCTTAGTTTAGACACAGACAGAAGGAGTAGGGGGAACCCATTTAGCATGAGCATTTCTAGAAATGTGAAGTGTTAAAATTAACTCAACAAATCCATCTTGAGACTTTCTTTGCTGTCTTTCACAATGTGGTGGATATGACCAATATGCTATGAACAGCTTATTTCATCATTTAAGTGAGAAAAGTAACTAAAGAGTAGGTAGCCTGGGGGGGGGGAGGGGGAGAGGGGAGGAAGCTAAATCAGATCAGCTATTAAAATGCTACCAGAGAATGTTTGTATCAGATGGTATGAGAGGTTTTATTCATGAAGCAGCAGGCATAGCGTGAGGATAGCAGACGGCTGGTAACGTAAAACCTGGTGCTGTAGCATGAGCTCCCCATTTGCCACGTGTGGGAGGAAACATATACAGATCTCTGACAAAACTCAGACGGGTGGGACTGCTTCTTATTTTTGTGAAATATGAGGAAATTTCACATTCTGCAAATGTAAGTTGTGAGGGTTTCATTAACAAAATCTAGGTTTGCATAGCTTTCCATAAAGGAAACAAATTACGATTCTTTGACAACCAAGTTGTGAACAGAAGACTGAATTCTTTAAAATAGGTTAAATGTCTTGTGGTTTGAGTGAAAAACTTGAAAGCTGTATGTTGAAATACAAAGGTTTTTAACAAATTAATTATAGAACAAAGGGTCTGAAATACAAGGTTTCAGTCAAAATTCCCAAAAACCTAAATGGCAAATTTGTAAAGCATACAATAAACTGACCTGGTATGCTTAATTTTATTTCACAAATCATAATAGAACTAGGCTGGGTTTTTTTTTTCTGAAGAAAAATGTAATATGGATAGTGCTTTCTGTGTATCATTGCAGTGAAGTGCCTCATCTGAAACGGGAGCAAGTTCAGACATTTAAGCTGTCTGGTCATTCAGTTTATTCTGAGCTTAATTCTCTTGCCAACTGCTTACAAACTGAAGGCTGGAGGTCCATTTTCCACAGTGTGAGCTGATGTGTAGGTTATTACAAGGAAGAGAAATGCCAACACAGATAATTATGAAAGATGTCATGTACCTAAAAGGTGGATGTTTTTCTAGGGGAGAAAAGATAGGCAGGAGTTATGTTTATATTGTGGTTTTACCTAAAGACCTGAGGTACTGGGGAAAACGCTGGTGTATTAGACACTAGCAAACAATGAAGTTGCCTCTGCCCTGTAAATTGAAGTGATTTTTATGGGATGGAAACTCACAGGCTATACAAGCCCTTGTATACTCTGACAACATAGGATTCATGGCTCTTGTATTTAGTAATTAAAAACAGTTTGATATTGTGGTTTTTAAGTGGAGCTATACTATGCAGAAGTACCAAATAAAAAAGCACACCATAATGGTTCAAGGGAAGACACATGATTAAAATCAGAACTAAGGACTTAACAAAAGCAGCTGTATAGCATATTCTTGCTCTGTGTGTTTCCCTCGACATTGCACAGGCCATTGAGTTTCCAAAAGGATGTTTTCTGGTTTGATACAAATTGTATCCTGTTACCAAGAATTTGCTGCAGGTAGTTTTTTAAGCAGTTCTGGCATTTTTGAGTCTGTATTAGAAAATATGATATTTTATTCTCATGGTAGAACAGATGAAATAATCTGCCCATAAAAAAATGAGTAATAGTAAACACTGCACTTGTACATTTCTCCTCATCTGTTTTCTTGTTGTAGTTTGCTGTTGCTAACCAGGTGCTCCATAGCTTCCATGAGCTGCACCACAGTGCACCAGGTGCACCATAGTTCCATGAGTTCTTCCATGAGTTGTGTTTACAAATTTGTAAAGGGTGGTTGTCAGGATGATGGAGCTAGGCTTTTTTCAGTGATATCCAGTGATAGGACAAGGGGCAATGGATGTAAACTGGAGCATAGGAGGTTCCACGTTAACATCAGGAAGAACTTGTTTACTGTAAGAGTGACAGAGCACTGGAACAGGTTGCCCAGGGAGGTTGTGGAGTCTCCTACATTGGAGATATTCAAGGCCTGCCTGGACAAGTTCCTGTGTGATGTACTCTAGGTTACCCTGCTCTTGCAGGGGGGTTGGACTAGATGATCTTTTGAGGTCCCTTCCAACTCTCGGGATTCTGTGATTCTGCTGCCAGGCTCTGCCTGTACTTATAGTCCTAACATGTTTATGAAAGGCTTCCGATACATGGGGAGAGCTTCACATAGGCAGTTGTGGAAATGTTGGAAGTGATAACAGGATTTATACCCAAAACATAGTTTTCCCTTCACATACCATGGCTGCTGCTCTTCCCAAAGAATATAATTACTTTCCCCATTGCCTGAGAAACCCTCTTTACACCTGCACTAGTGCTTCACAGTTGTGAAGGAAGTAGCCAATTCATCCCCTTTGCTCTGCAAGGAAGGAAGAAGGTATCATTTTTGTGGCATATACAGCACATGTGTTCCCATCCCTAAATTATGAATGTCAAAAAAAAAAAAGGTATCCTGACAGCCAGCCAGATAAGCCTAACCCACTGGAGATGTGGGCTGGCTCTGGCTGCATTTTAGTCAAGTTCAAAGGGAGAAAATCAGATAAACGAAGTCCTGCCCTGGCTCTCCACTGCTGTCTCTGTGCTGCAGCTGATTGTCTCCCCTGCTGTGTGGTGGACTACATAGCTGGGTGATCATGGAGCCTCCAAGCAGGACCTGGGACTTGCTAAGCCTTGTGTCCTGGGTTCAGCAGTAGCAATTATTTTTTCTCCTTCCTGGTAGCTGGTGCAGTGCTGTGTTTTTGACTTCCGGCCTGGGAATGGTGCTGATATCACCTATGTTTGTAGTTACTGCTCAAATGTTTACTCTGGCCAAGGACTTTCTCAGCCTCATGCTCTGCCAGGGAGGAGGGGAGGCTGGGAGGAAGGAGAGACAGGACACCTGACCCAATCTAGCCAAAGAGGTATTCCATACCATAGCACGTCATGCCCAGGATGTAACCGAGAGTTACCTGCAAGGGCTAGGGATCTGCGGGGGTTTGAGGAGGTATCGGTCAGTGCTCGGTCAGGCAGGGTGGGGTGAGTTATGGGTCGGTGGGTGGTGAGGTGTTGTATTCTCTTCACTTGTTATTTCCTTTATCATTATTATTATTATTGGTAGTAGCAGTAGTGATTTGTGTTATACTTTAGTTATTAAACTGTTCTTATCTCAACCCGTGGGAGCTACATTCTTTTGAGTCTCCTTCCTAACGCTCTGGGAGTTGGGGGAGCAAGGTGGGGGGAGTGAGTGCACAAGCCATGTGGCTGGGTTTAAACCACGACACTGTGAAAGGATCATTCTTTGGATATACACTTTAATCTTTCTAAAGACCTGATGTCTCTGAAAGAAGTCTTCCCGTTGTGAACTGAGTCCAACCAGAAGAAAGTGCATCCAAAAGAGTTGTGCACATCATTGGTTCCATTGCTGCACAAAACATCTTGTGCATGCACTTTGCCCTTTTTGCACTCTCTCTACATCCAACATGGTCAGATACGTGTCTTTTCTGCTGTTAGCAGATTATATTTGTTTCTCCTTTCTGCATCCTGGTGTCTCTGTGATTAAAAGTCTCAATTAGAAATGGAAAATATTTTTCCACACCCTGGCTTATTAGGAGAGCATAATGATGAGGCCTTTATAATTACCAGGTCAGATAGTATCAGAATCACAGCAAATACCACTGTATCAGGTAGGAAAGGAACTGCTTGTACTATGCCGCAGAACAGACTCAGTCAGAGATCAATGTGATCAGACAGAAAGTCATTTATTGCAAAGCATTAACTCCTTATATACTATTGCTTATACACACCTATAGCAATTTGGCTATATGATTGGATACTTGTCTTGAAGACCCTTAGTGACTAACATATAATTGGTTAAGCACAGGTGTGAGAACTTGCTTGCCAACAGTCCACAGTTCTCATCACTCAGTGAATTCCAGCTTCTTCTTATCTTGCTTGCTTAAGCTTCCTCAGTCCTCCCACGGCCTTGCTTTATCCCTCGGAGTTATTCAGAGCTCGTGTACCAAATATCCATTCTCCTGTGAGAACACTGTCTCCACAGTACTATATGGAGGATGCATGCTAGCATGGTAGCAGGCAATATAGAACACTGATATTGCATGCAAGAAGACTGAAATTGAGGAAAAAACCCACTCTGTTTTCTGGATACAAAACTGCATGATATTAGATGCTAAGCCTAAAGGCTATGAAAGTCACAATGACTCCTGCTCTATACATCCAATTTTTTCAGGTTAACCCCTTGCAGGTGCTGAAATTCTTTGATTTTCTGTTATAACTTGCATCACCACACATGATACTATGCCAAGAGTGACGGATCTTCTGTCTCTAAATTCCTATAGCCTAAGTCAGAATACAGTGTTAATGAGGAAAATTGTCACTTTCATTGAACACAGACTATAGCTGAAGCTAAGAGACAATGATGAGCATTTCCTGAATGGAAATGTATGATTTTCCTAAGTATTACAGAAATACTAGTGTCAGTTCTCAGTGGTATCAATCTGTTTTTTCCCCTGTGCTGCTCTTCTGCCTTTAAAGTTATTTCTTTTGTTTGGTTACATATAGATTTCCTTCATTTTCCATCTATGTGTTTCCCGGGAATGACTCTCTTGACTGGACTTCCAGGCAACAGGAATGTTGAAGCAACACCTAAGGAGAAAAAAAAATAGATTTGGAAGCTTATGGCTTGAGGAACTGTTTGAACCCAACTTGTTCCACCCCAAAATTGCACATTTCAGCTTTATAAAGTAAGACATACTAAAGAACAACTGAAGCTCAGTGGGACATTTACAAGTCAGATTTTTTGCCTCTGCAATTTGCTTGTCTCTGAAAGTTAGGCTTAAATTCACAAAAGGGGTTATTCAGAAGTGAAATAAATGTTGTTTCTATTAAAAAGAAGGGAAAAGTAATGCATATTCAGATAAGCATCTATTGTGCATATTTTGCTAGAGGCAAAAGTGATGGTAGTAGTGAGTGCAGTGCTTTAAATAAAATCAGTTTATTTGAATTGTCAGACAACAGCACAGCACAAAAGACATTATCCTTTATCTTTGTTCTCTTGTCCCCGGACTACCCCTAGATGTGCAAGGATGGTGCCCCTGAGGATCATCATAGCAACTTTTTACCCCATCTCAAGGAAATGGCTTCCACTACAAATATCTTTAAAGCTGATTTACACTTCTTCAGTAGAATAACTTGTCAGCAGTACAGTGAAAATCTAGCCCCTTTTTGAAGAAGCCTGCAGTAAGCTGTTGTGCCCCCAAAATACTCTGTTGTTCCCAGCAGTAGTTGCTCTGTAAGTTATGCTTTCTTGTCCCTTATATACAGACATTTTATGAAGTAATTTAGGCAGTTATCTTGAGAGCTGGCTATCTTAATACCTATTAAAATTCAGCCTTAAAAGGTTCTTGAAATGCATCAGCAGTGCAGAACTTCTATTGCAGCTCCATCAATAAAAATTGTTTTCAAGAAAGTTTTCTATGAGTAAAATGCTGTCAGGCTGGTTGGACTGGCCCTGTTATGACTTAATGTCATAATGTATTTTGGTAGCACTAATATTCTGCTCTAGTTCAAAACATGAGACAAAATGTCTAATTACCAATTTGCTGTTTTGAAATTTATCTGTTATTCAATTCCTTCCCTCTGCTAACAAATGTGCACCTAGAACTTCTATCTCTGATGTTGCCTCTGAGGACTATATTACTGGTGAGGCATTAGTAAACACTCTATGCTCTGTGTTATTTTATGCATCCAGTTATTTAAATTGCTTTAAAACAATGATGGTTCTTATCACTTTGATGGTTTATATCGTTATTTCATGAAGTATAAATGGTAAGACTTTTCGGACACCATCAAACGAAAGAGCAAATCCAGCTCTGCCTACACAGAAAAGGTCATTACCTCTTCTCAGGTCTTTAGTATGATCTCTGACTGATTCAGCTTTGCTACCAACTGCAAAAATTTGCAACTACTGTGCACACTTGATCTTGTTATCCCCTGTCTGTTACTATCCCACATCACTGGCTTTTCTTACTCCTTCAACTAGTCATAGTTTAGGGAGTTGTTCCTTTAATCCTGAAGTAGGTACCTCCATATCTTGGTTCCAGCTGTAATAATTGGTTTTCTTCTTAGTAGCTGGTGCAGTGCTGTTTTGGCTTTAGCCTGAGAACAACGCTGATAACACATTGTTGTTAAGTAATGCTTACTGAGATCAAGGACTTTTCAGTCTCTCATGCTCTGCCAGTGAGGAGGGGCACAAGAAGCAGAAGGAAGCAGCAACAAGACACCTGACCCAAACTAGCCAAAGGAGTATTCCATACCACAGCACTTCATGCCCAGTATATAAACTGGGGCAGTTACCCAGAAGGCCCAGATCACTGCTTGGGTCAGACTGGGTATTGGTCAGCAGGTGGTGACAGTTGTATTGTGTATCACTTGTGTTTTCTGAGCTTTCATTTCTTCTCTTGTTTTATTAGCATTAGTATTATTTCTATTATCACTATGTTTTGCTTTATTTTAGTGATTAAACTGTTCTTATCTCAACCCGTGGGGTTTACATTCTTTCTATTCTCCTTCCCATCCCACGCAGAGAGGGGAAGGCGGAGAGTGAGTAACTGTGTGGTGCTGAGTTACCAGCTTGGTCTAAACCAAGACAGTCCACGTAGTCCAATAAAGCACTCAGGACATGCTTGACTGTTTGGCCCAGATCTCCACTGGCTGCAACAGAAACTCAGTCGAGTTGCTTAGTTGCAAGTTGTAGTTAGTTAGCTTTCATGTGAAAGTCATCACGAGATTTGAGTCCATGAAACAGTGTATATAAACTCCATTCAGCTAGTTCAGATTTAAATATGAAAAGAGTGAAATGAAGTGATGTGTTCTCACTGAGGATGGGTGCAAAGATGAATTTACTTAAAAATATATTAAAACATTGAACCGCGGAAAACTATGAAAATGATCTTTAAAGAAAAAGGGAACCTAGCAACAGTTTCTGCAGATTTTACAAATGGAAATGTCTTCTCACTACCTAAACTAAAAAAAAAAACTGACTCAAGATTAAATTCTTTCTCTCTGGATAAAGATAAACCTGTATTTTCCTTAGCATTTTCATTCATTGTATGCAGTGCATATAAAAATCCTTCATACATGTCCACTCTTCATTTATTGCTGGCAGTAGTGTCACTGATAGGCAGTTTATGTATTGTGTAGTAGTTAATCTAGAAAAACATATAATGCAGGCATAAGCCCTGGATTTTCTAAAATACTTTGAATGTTTAGACACAGGTAGGGACTGGAGAGGGATAACAAGCTCAGATCAGGATTGCTGTAAGTTTTTCAAGCCAAATATGCTAGAAAAAATCATCACTTTAACATCTTTGTGCTTTTCTTTGGTGTAAATGCAAATTCATTCTTAAGAGAACTAGAAGTCTGAAGAACAGTCCATCCCCAGGGCATGTATCCTGCTGTATGTCCCTTCACAGTAGGAAAGGTGAAAGGGTTCAGGAAAGTGAGTTAAATTATAACAATGAGTTAAAGTTTAGAGTTGTGTGATGGGAGTCTGTAACTATGGTGATGAAACCCCTTAAATACATCACAGTCCAGGGGGATTGGACTGATAGTGCTTAACATCTAGAAAGCCACTTCAGCCTCCCAGGTGGTGGGGAAAAACAGTTTATGAAGAATAGTGAATTTTTCCCAAAAAGGATTTTTACTGAGGAATATCCAACTGATTGAAATATACTTAATATGGTGTGCGTAGGTATGTTGTCTGAAATCCAGCACAAGAGGCATAATTTTGGCAAAGGCAGCACAACAGATGCTGTTGACAACCAAGTTGTATAAAAGATTTCTCTTTTTGCTACCTAGGTCAGCTGTTTCTCACTGCAATTAAAGCTTAACTGAAATGTTAAGGCATCAGCTTAGCATCAGAAAAAAATATATATACAGTTAAGGTATGATCTTGTTTTTCTTGACATTGATATTTCTGCTGAATTCCTAATTTATTAAAGTTACACCTAACTTATGGATGAGGTTAGTTTGGGTTTCTTTAACCCTTATCATAGCAGTTATATGTAATAGTTGCTAAATCAGAACCACATCATTCATTTTTTATTTGTACATATATTTGGATGGAGTTTCTAAGGCCACAGTGTTGTTCAGTCTGTATTCAACTCAGCAAAATGTGTTACAACAATTTTGCAAGAAACAGAAGAAGGATGAGAGAAGACTAATTTTGGAAAAAGAGTACTTTTCTGATACTGTGAAAATATTTTGCAGCATATAAGGACTAACACCGCTCTTCAATATCCACATCTGTGAATGAGGAAGAAGATGGGGAAGGTGGAAGGTTTTCCCTGTGTCCAGGGTCCAGCAGTAGCTTAAACCTTGACACCTTGCAGTTTGGATACCTGAGCAGACTTCCATTCTGAGGGGAGGGAGGGACTGGAAGGAAATCAAGTCTTTTTAGGTTTTGCTGATTAGGCTTTTGCTAATGGGGGGTTTCTTTGAGAATATATTTTTCTGTCGTTAGGGTTTGAATCGTGGAATTGTCCCAAGACTTTATGTTTCCTCAAGCCAAATGACACATGGTTTTTCTATCCGTTCTCATTCCTGGAACTGACACACATAAAGGCAGTGCTGTAACTGTAACAAGCTTCTTAAAGTGCATGGCAATCTCTGGTAGTTTCTGCGTAATGCAAAATAAGCCCTACATAAATGATATGGCAAGTAGATAAGCTATGCACAACACAAAAAAATGTAAGTATAATGTCAAGGATGTGCATGCGTTGAAGTTTATCTTTTTACAATATTGCTTAGGAATAAAGATGAAATTCTGCATCAACCTCGTGTTTAAGTCCCTCTTTGCTGTTCTGCTGTTGCCTTTTGCTACAGAGAGGTTGCGTGTAAGTAACTGGTACTACATTGGTTTTGAGGAACAACACCTGATGGCTCGTTACTGAAATGCCACCTGGCACCTCTGCCACAGAGGAGGGTGGGACCAACCGTGATCCTTTGCCAGGAAGGAGTTCTTGTCCTTGCCCTGCTATATCTCCAGCTCCAGGCAGCCCTGCCTTGAGGTTTATGTCCTCTTCCTTGAAGAGCACTTTCTAGCCCAGTTGTCTAAGAAGGCATGCACACATACATGTACATATCTGTCTCTGTTTACCCCCATGCTTAACTTTTAAACCCAGTGAAGTTTCAGAGAAATCTGAGAGAGGGGAAAAGCTCTCTGTTGGATAAGCATTGCTACAGCTGCTGCAGGCACCTACAGGCACGTTATCCCTGTTTCTCATGTGCGATGTAATAGTGAGAAGGGCTGCCATGGCAGCTCACCTATATAAGCTTTTATTTGACTGCAAGAAGTTTGTATTAATCTTAGCTGTGTGATAAAGAAATAGGAGCTGTAGCAGGTTAAGACCTTTGTAGACTGACAGAAGGAAAGGGAGTGGGAGTTATTTGAACAAAGAGGCATTTGGTAAACATTGTAAAGCCCCACCACTTGTACTTTGCTAAGCTGGAACATGTTTTTATTTGGATGGTTAGATATTGACTAATAAGAGTGTTTAGATAAGGTATCTGTGAGGTTGAACTGTTTTGACACAAAGGCTATTTTAAAGCTATGTTTTAGGTCACTGTTAATGGTGTTGTACGTGTGGAACGACTAGTGAACTGCTAGTTTCTGTGAACTGCTTTTAGTCACTTAAATACACATATTGTGGTGAAATATGTAGATTTGATGATCTGAGTTATAAAAAGTGTGTTTGAGGAGTAGCCATAGATCTCCCCAAAACTCATTTCACTTTATTTTGCCAAGCCAAGGAAGTTGTGACCCAGAAATGGATTAGAAAATATCACCAAATTTTTGCTTTGGATGGAGTTTTCTTTTGCGTGGCCTCAATAGTGTGGATAGGCAACAACTTTGTCTCTTAATTTCTGCTAAAGTAAACCTTTGGGGTTTTTGTAATAGTTTGATTATATCTCCTCAGACTTGAACCCAATGATGCTAATCAAATCTTGTGTGATCTAACACAGCTGCTTACCCTAGAAACCACTAGAGAAAAAATCCTGAGAAAATAAGTGTTGCTCACAGATCTGCATGGTCTGCAGTAAGCTTAGCAATGAGGAGCTTTTCCAGGCTAGGAAAATAAATATACATACAGTATCAATATTCATGTTATTAAGTCAGCAACAGCAGAAGA
The DNA here is from genome assembly GCF_012275295.1 of Melopsittacus undulatus. Classification (NCBI taxonomy): domain Eukaryota; kingdom Metazoa; phylum Chordata; class Aves; order Psittaciformes; family Psittaculidae; genus Melopsittacus; species Melopsittacus undulatus. The sequence continues at coordinate 94,488,083 of NC_047530.1, forward strand.
TGTATTCTGAAGGGCTAGGTGGTGTAGCTTTCATATGAAGTACCTTCAGTAATATGCTACTTATAATAAGAACTTTCTGAAATTTATTGCAGTCTTGAGCATGACATTTACTATAATCGACCTTACAGATGTAAATTATTGTAGCATGTATCATCTGCACATCAGTAATGACCATTAACAATTAGGTACAATTATTTCCAATATCATATATTTCCAATATAATATAATCAACTACTTACAAAGAGCAATTTTAAACTGTCCCTTTAAAAAGCTTCAGCGAAGACCAGGGGGTTTTATCCTCAGGTAAAAATCCATTTATTTTCAGGTGCAATCTTACCTGTTAATGAACCTTAGTTAAACTATATCCACAGGCACTGATACAAATAGCTTTTCCCATTCTTAACACAAATACAGTTTCATAAATCAAAGCTACCATGCATTTCTGATTATTCTTAAGAAAAAAGATTATTCAAATATATTCTTTGCCTAATTTCTGCCACCCACTCTGTCATACACTTAAGTTTTCATCACTCACTGTGGTAATTCCAGACTACTTCTCCCATACAGACTACAGCTCTCAAAGGCAGTTTGAACCTTGTGAAAATGTAAACTTTTCCCTTCCATTGATTCCTGACACAAGCAGGGGTTCAGTTACTTAGAGTATGGGACCCGCTTTGAGGAACCTGGTCTGTGGGAGCTGATGGGGGGGATCTGTCAGAGAAGGGGAAGAGCATCTTCAGTCATAGACTTGCCAAGCTGGTGAAGAGGGATTTAAAGTTACTGGGGTAGGGGAATCTCAATTCATTCCACTCCCTACCAGTTTGATGCCAGTGCTAGCAAGAGGTACCCAGAGCCTGGAGAGGGATCACTTGGTGGGGTAAGGAATTGGCTGGATGGTTGCATCCATAGGGTAGTGGTCAAGAGCTCAAGAAATGTCCAAGCGCAGAATGTCCAAGTGGAGATCAGTGATGAGTGGTATTCCTCAGGGGCTGGTACTGGGACTGGTGCTGTTTAGCATCTTTGTTAAGTGACATGGACAGAGAGATCAATTGCACCCTCAGCAAGTTTGCTGATGACACCAAGCTGTGTGGTGCAGTTAATACGTTAGAGAAAAAGGGATGCCATCCAGAGGGACCTGGGCCCACTTATAAGGTGGGTCTGTGAAAACCTCATGAAGTTCTACAAGGTTAAGGGCAAGGTCCTGCACGTGGGTCAGGGCAATTCCAAGCACAAATACAGGCTGGGTGAAGAATGCATTGAGAGTAGCTCTGAGGAGAATGACTTGGGGGTGTCGGTTGACAAAAAGCTCAACATGAGCCAGAAGCGTGCACTTACAGCTCAAAAACCCAACTGTACGCCAGGCTGCATCAACAGAAGCACGGCCAACTGGTCAAGGGAGGTGCTTGCTCTTGCTCTGGTGAGAAGCACCTCTGCATTCCTGTGTCCAGCTCTGGGGCAGCCACCACAAGAGGGATGTGGTGCTGTTAGAGCGAGCCCAGAGGAGGCCACAAAGAGGATTGAGGGCTGGAGCACCTCTGCTATGGGGACAGGCTGAGAGAGTTGGGCTTGCTCAGTCTGGAGAAGAGAAGGGTCTGGGGAGACCTTATAGTAGCTTTTCAGTACCTAAAGGGGGTCTACAAGAAATCTGGAGAGTGACTTTTTACAAGGCCATGTAGTGATAGGACAAGGAGTGATGAGAGATTTGGATTAAGTGTTAGGAAGAAGTTTTTTACTGTGAGGGTGGTGAGGCACTGGCACAGGTTGCCCAGAGAAGCTGTGGCTGCCCCATCCCTAGCAGTGTTCAAGGTCAGGTTGGATGGGGCATTGAACAACCTGGTCTAGTGGGAAGTGCCCCTGTCCATGGCAGGCTCCCTTCCAACCCAAGTCATTCTGTGATTCTAATTAACAGCTTTTATCGTTGTACACACACTAAAAGAAATCCACAACAAATTGCTCCTGTGCATGTGTGTCTCTGTGCCAGAGACAGCCTGCCCACGAGAGGAAAGATGTGTGTGGGCAGAGGGAGTTAGCCCTGTGAGGGATGGAGCCAGCTGAAGCTCTTGCAACAGAAAGTGTAGCAGGCAGTGAGGGAGTTACACTTCAGGATTGTATCTTATCAAGTATGTCAGTATATCCCCAGGATGGGCTTTTGTATGGAGGGGGTGTGATAAGAAGTCTCTTACAGCTGTAAGATTTTATTGATTGTTTTTTTAGGAGATAAAAGATGCCGATGCTCTTACAATAGATGTTTCTGGTTTGTGTAAGAAAGAAGAAATATAGCAAGAAATATCATCTCACAAATTCGCTAACCCTTTAGCATCTGAATCCATGTGTAGCTCACATACGATCACCTAAAAATAACCAAAGGGAATGAAACAAAAAAAAAAACCCAACAATCCACCCTATGTACAGAGAGGTACATCTTGTACCTCTTTTAAAGAACTATTAGGTTTATTTCAGGGTTTCTTTCAGATAAGGCTCTAAGCATGCTTGAATGATAGCTGTTAAATGTTAAGAAATATGGGTAATCATTAAGAGAAGAAAGGAAATACACCAATGGGATCTCAAAGTTCTTATCTGTAAGCTTTTTTGCCTTCAAGAAAATAGCTAAAGATTGTTGCATGCAAACATAATAAATAATCAAACATCTTAAGCTTAATGCTTAAGGAGTCATGTTGTCATAGTAAAGCAGGACTAGAACAGATCTCAAGACATGCTATGCCATTTCCCCAAGACAGGATTAACAATATCAGTGTCATTTCTGACAGACATTTAGCAATGTCATCTTCAAGACTTTTACTGAGAGATGTCATAACTTCCCTTGGCAATCTACTGCAGTGATAATTATCCTGCTTCTTAGAAAGTTTTTCTGAAGTCTTGCCTTGGTCTTGCTTACAGTTAAGCCCATCACCTCTCATCTTGCCACTTTTGGCCATGAAGAACAGAATGCAGTCATGGCCAGCTATCTATCAATTAAAAAGCAGATTAGCAGAAGCATTTTTTCCAATAAGAATAAATGCAAGTGGAGAGGAGAGGGGGTGAAATACATGCAGGAACTTAAGGACTATACACAGTTAAAATTCACAGGAAGAAGGATCACTGGGAGGACAGTGATCAGCAACTGGCTTTTCAGCACTGTATACACCAGCTGTATCATCTATGAGACTGGAAGTTCAAGAAAACTCTTGAATTGTAAGCATTTTTGATGTCTCTTTCTGAACAGTTGCATCTTCATCTTCCTTACATGAATCAAGGTCCATGAACTCAATCATAGGCAAAGGCCAAAAAAAATGGGTTAATGATAGTCAGTAGCAGAGCTCTTCAGTGGTAGATACAGAAGTGGAGGACAGTGAAGTGTTATTGTATTCCCTTAATATTTGCTGAGCCTTTTTACACATACAGAAATGATCAAGTTTCCCCAGTATTTTCTCTCCTGCAAGCCATTCAATGCCCATTTGCTCTGCTTTTTGTTGCTATTCATGTCTACAAGTAGTGAAATGTGTTCAGAGAGATGATATGGTCACTTCTTGTTTTGTGGACCCGCTTGCTTTCTGGAAGGATTAGCTGCCTGAGCTAACAGGACAAAGGAAGGATTGAAGCTGCCTCAGCTGATAGCTTAAATTTCTCTGGAGTTATAGTGTTAGTTCTCGAGCACCATCCCACTGTACTACATTTTCTAACATATGAGGATGAGGAAGATCCTAGGTCAATATCATTAAGCTGGAATACCAAAGTTGGGCACCTGAAATTGTGTTTGAGGTCTTACTTTAAATCAACTTAATTTCCCAGGGGTTTGGGCAGTCTTTTGACTCAACATAAGATAGTGACATTTTAATAGAGTAAATTCTATTTAGAAGCCTAAACACAGATTCAGTTTGTAAATCGAGACACAAGGCTTTGACATAAACACACAGAAATGAAACCAAACACAAACCTTTAAGATCAGAACTATGCACGTTGTATGATGTGAAACAGGGAGGCAGAGAATGGGATTTTAACTAAATCTAAGACTAACTTATCTATTATAGTCTCAAACTATGAGTTGTTTTCATTTTGATCTAATTACCTCACTACTCTTAATAAAGATCACAAGTTTGATTGAAAAGTGAGGGTGAACAAATGCATGGGAAATGTCTTCTGACTGCAAAAGAGTAAAGGGTGAAGATGGCCATGGGAAGAGCTTAATATGTGGCTGCTGCATCCTTTTGGAATGGACTTCATATTCCCATCTCCCCTCTGGGGTAAGAGCAATGGGTTTCCATTGCTTTGGGATGGGATTTTTTTTTTTTTTGGATGTAGGATGGATGTAAGTCACGTGGAGTCAGAGGAGCTCTCCCTGTGGGATGGCTGTGTGTGTGAGGAACTCGCAATCTCTTATCCCTCTGGAAAAGAGTGATGGGGTCCCTCACACCGACCAAACCCTGTACAGTGGGTAATAGTTTCCAGAGATAGCTCTGCTTTGCAATCTAACTGCAAAACAGCTGGCACCTGACAACTCTTGGGGCTGCTGCCAGGGGCAGCCTGTGACTGGGAGGTCACAGGCCCCTTCTCCATAGACAGCTCCTCACTGCTGTCCTCTCCCTGAAGGCTTATGGCATGGGGTGTGGGCTGCACCCAGGCAGCGATGGCAGGAGGGGGTACTGATGGTGAGGCAGGTCCTCCCTTCTGGTAGGTGGTGTCATGGTGATAGGAAACCAGCTCATTGCTGAAGTTGACCCTCTCCACAGTGGATCCAGGTGTGCCACAGCAGGAGCACCGGCAGCCTAGGAGATTGCTGAAAGCCCGCCTGAAGTCTGCATTGAAAGCATAGATCACTGGGTTCACTGAGGAGTTGGCCCAGCCAAACCACACAAAGACATTGAAGGTGGTTTGGCCAACACAGGGTAACTGTCCTTCATAGCCTCTCTTGAGCTCAGGCTGGCAAAAAGGCAGCAGGCAATTGAGCAGGAAGAAGGGCAGCCAGCAGCAAACGAAGACTCCCATTATGATCGAGACGGTCTGCAGCACCTTGGTCTCCTTGCGCAGGGAACTCCGCAGAGAGGAGGTTGGCTCCTTGCCGTGAGCTGGCCACTGCCCCCCTGCTCGCTCAAGGGTAGAGATACGGCGGATCTGGGCCTGGGCAATTCGATAGATCCTGGTATAGGTGATGATCATGATGGCCACAGGAATGTAGAAGCTGATAAGTGAAGAGGTGATGGCATAAGTACGATTCAGGCTGACATCACAGCGGGGTGTCCCAGGCAGCCAGGAGCCTGGATAACTTCCCTCCTTGGCTTTATGCCAGTGTAGCTGCACTGGAATGAAGGAGATGAGGATGGAGAGAGCCCAAGCAGTGGCTATCATGGCACATGCAAGGCCCTGTGTCATCCTGCGCTCATAGCGAAAGGGACTGGCAATGGCCCAGTACCTGTCCAGGCTGATGATGCAGAGATGGAGGATGGAGGCAGTGGAGCACATGATGTCGAAGGCCACCCAGGTGTCGCAAAAGCGGCTGCCAAAGAGCCAGGAGCCGTCAGCCACTTCAGTGACTGCCTTCCAGGGCATTACCAGGAGGGCCACGCAGAGGTCCGAAACGGCCAGCGACAGCACGAACCAGTTGGTGACCTTGGCACGCAGGTGTCGGAAGCGCAGCACGGCCAAGCACACCAGTGCGTTGCCCACCAGCGTGCTCAGCACCAGGGCGCCCAGGAGGCACCCGGTGAGGACCCGCAGCGCCTGCGGGCCACCCCCTTCTGCCGCGGTCCCCATCAGGGGGGCTCCTCCTGTCGCTGCTGCCGGCGCAACGCTCCCCGAGGCGCCGGCGGGACCCCTGGCAGCCGGCGCCGTCCGCGGCTGGGAGGGCGCCCGTCCGCGGGGGCATCTCCGTCCGCCGTCTGCCTCAGTTCCCCCCGCGAAGGCGGCGGGCTGCCCCGGGGCTACTCACCGCGCTGGTGCAGCCTCGCAGCGGCTCCTTCAGAGGAAGGGACCGTCCCGCTGCGGCGGCAGCGCGGGGCGGGAGGGGAGCGGTGGGGTGCTCGGGGTCCCGCGGCTCTCTGCCTGCAGCGCCGGGATGGGCGAGCAGCAACTTCAAGCGTGCCGCACGGCCGGAGGGAGAGGAGAGCCGGCGTTCCGATGGAGCTGGCTGCCAGGGGAGAATGGCGTGGAAAGGCTCGAGCGACCTTCGTAATGGCACGGAGGGAGACTTCCCCGAAGCATCACCCTGGGAAGAGCCTTTTTTCTTCATCAGAGTGCACTTGTCGAAGTGTTAGGGACGAGGATCTGGCGTTTTCCAAGCATCTTCTTTTGGAGACCACGATCGTATTTCGGGTTTCTTAAAGAGCAGGATAGCACTCGGCATCTGCTTACATTGAGAATGATACCAAATCTGGGTATTAGAAGCTGTGTTTTTCACCAAAGCAGTATTTTGCTTTTTTTTTTTTTTTTTTTTGTTTGTTTTGAATTGAAACTAAAACAGTAGAAACCTAACACATCTCTAGTTCTGCATTTTGGCAGAAGGTTCTTCATGCATTTCCTCAGACACAAGCACCCAAAACCTGCCTCTTTATTTTCAGCTAGAGGCGTTTCCGGATGTATTTCAACAGTCTTCTATTTGCTTTTATAATAATATGCATGTTGTCATATAAATGTCTTGCATATATTTGCAACCTACTTTCAAAAAAGTATCCTAATGCAAATAGGTTATAAGCCTTTATTTTGGAAGAACTTATCCAGTAATCCTGTCATGAGAAAAAAGATTGGGATCTGAATAGAAAATATCAGCTCATATCATTAATTAAGGCACCAAACAGGTACTTGGTTTTAGATGAGGTATTTTATGTTTTCCTTTTGCCTCCTAATTAAAACAGTTACAATATTCTTGGTAATTAGAACAGAGACTGGAAATCTTTAAAACAAATTTTGAACAGCAGAGCCAGCAGCTCAGCCTGTAAAACTCAGCATATTTACAGAAAAACTAGCTGGGTTATACACATTCATAACAGATTGTTAACATTTGGTCATGTTTTTTAAGATTCTAGTTGCTTCGTGCCTTGGAGACCACAGTCTTCATAATGCAGCCCACTGTGTTATTCCTGCTGTGACACTGAAAATTGGAATATGTTTCTTGTTCATGCGTTTGTCTATAAGACTAACAATTCAAACAATTCATCTAGAATCTTCTCTGAGATAAAATATATACTTTGTTCAAACAGCAATAGCTGACCAAATAGCATAAGCTGTAAGATAACAGCCAACTCCACACCTTGACTTATTTAGAATTGTTTGTAGTTCCACATACATGGATTTTGCCAGCATCTGCAAACCACAGTAAGTCTCTGCCATTCCAATACTAAGGACTAAATCTTAGTTTGTGAGGATTATTTATACACTTGCTAATTTGACTCATTAAATTTACTCTCATTCAACAATCAATCAAATATCCCTGAAGAGCAGAATATAGTTGTAAAGAATCGTAAGGGACAGTAGATGGAATTAAGGCAATATAGCATTGAGAAGGAAAGAGCAATGCTTTTGCATATTCAGCAGATAGTAGTGCTTCAGGGCTCTGCAGGGGAAGGTAGCTAGTATTATTCTTATAAAAACAACTGTTTTCCGTGTCTCTGTGTACCTCCAGTTCCCAGGATCTCATTATACTCTATAAATATCTCTAGCTCCTTTTTAGCATGCATTGTAAAGGGGAGCATATGTGATCATGCTGGTTTGTGTGCATATTTTTTATGCAAGTTCCCTGCCTCAAATTTTTGTGTCTGTTGGCTGAAGTAAAATCTGTCTGAGAGGGAGATATCTTTAAAAATTAATTTCCTACAGTTGTAATTAAAGTAGGCATCTGGGTAGAAGTCAGAAGCCCTACTCATATCCTCACTGACAGGAAGGTTGCACTGCACACTCAGTCCTTATTAAACACTACATTGTGAATGCTCTTCTAAAGAAAACATCAACAGCCACATTCATCTTAGATACAAGAGGATCCAAGTGCAGGATGCAAATGCTTAAGGAACTATACAGTGAGTCAGTGGCAAAGACAGGAATAGAAACATTCGCCTGCTCTTATTCCTATATTGGGCATGATGGAGTGAAGTGTAAGCTTACTGGAGAGGGAGGAGAGACATGGGGGAAAACACAAGTCTGGGGGAAAACACAAGTCTGTGTGAAAACCAGTGTATGCAGTGAACTGAAAATGCTTTGATTTTAAGGCACATAGCTGTTTCTTGAATGGAAACAGCTATGGATGGAACAGGAAAGGTCTGAGTAGCCTCTCGTGACTCCAGAAAATTGCAAGCTCATTCCATTTGTGAAAAAATAAACTTACCCAGAGAATATACACAAAATATACTGTAATGTATATAATGTCTTGATATTGTACAGTTTTAAACACAGTCACTGTATTCAAAATCTCTCTCTCCATGAAGAGAAAGAAGGAGGCCTAAATAGACCTATATAAGAAATGAAAATCAGTTTCCTTCTCCTTCCCCTTTTCTACTTCTTATCTTACTTCCTTCTTGTAAAACTATCTCATCCTAGATTCAGTGCTCACATGTTATGAATAAGAGAAGATCTGATTCAGAATATAAAATTAAGCCTTTAATGGTTTTCTATGATTGCATTCGGAGCTCATGCCTCTGCCTATGTCCCTGATACACTCGCTGAGCAACTGAAACAGGTCAAAACTCAGTGTTCAACAGGATGGTATTTCAACCCAAGCCTCAAGGTGCATCCTGGAAGGCCACCACACTTCTTGTGTCCTGTGCTGTCGTGCTGGAGTTGGCGGAGGAGAAAGAGCCTCCAGCAGGTTAATGGCAGGGTCCACACTGTGCTTGCAGCTGTGCACAGACTAATGCCAAACCTCACTGACACTACGTGGTCTCTTTAAAGAGGATGACTTTAGATTTCAGCCACATTTGTTCAATGCAAATCATTGCTGTTTTGTCAAACAAATGTCATACCAGCAGTGATTAATTAAATAGTTCATTTAATTTTGAAATCTTGTTCAAATGGGGGAGCGTTATTATAACCGAGTTCATGAAGTGATATAATTCTAAGGAATGAGATCACATTGTGTAAAGATGTGTTGAGGTACTGGTAAAATGATGCTCTGAACAAGCTGCTTTCCTTGCAGTCTGAAAAACCGTTGACAGTATGTGAATCAGACTAAACTGAGGTTTGTGACTGCCTTCACAGCTACTTTTGGGGGCTGAGTTTAAATGTCTTGGAACAAAATGTTATTGAAGGTGATAACATTGCATCTGAAGCCAGTACGATTATCTGTTTCCCCATTTCTGTGTAGCTAAGGAATCTAATCAATTTTGTACACTTTTGTGTGTGTACACTTACCATCTTGGATTTATATATTATATTAATGCTTTCAATGCTATGTGAGTTTTGTGAGCTTGATCACAGACTGCTAATCAATTTGTACAGTGAATTTACTGAAAAATAATGATCTTTCTATTACAGAGATATGGATTTGCTGTATGAGTGAATTGGAAGCCACTAAATAATTAATTGTTTCAGAAACTATCTGGAGAAGTTAAAGAAAGAATAACTAAATCGACAGCTAAGTATCAAAAGCATGTTTAGTTCAGGCTTAACAGAAATAATTTGAATTTGTGATGTCCAGTACAGAGTCCACTGTAGCCATTCACATCATTTGAAGTTAATGTTCTTACTACAGTTTTACTATGAGTTGCTTAGTAAATCAACTCCTGAGTTTGGGATATCTTCAAGATTTAATAAGGGAGAATAAAAGTGATGTAGTATCTAACTAAGTTACTTTTTTGGGAAAAATGCCTGGCTTCTCTTCTTACATACAGGCCGGAGTTGTCAAATTCACTTTTTGGAAAGGCCTTCCAAGCATAGCTGTATGATAGCTTATGAATACCAGTCTGTGGGAATGCTGTGACACTTTCATATGATGTAATTTGGAAGACGGTCCCTATTTGCAATTGGGATTTCCTTGTAAAGGCATTAGGAGAGCATGAACTACAGATAGATGGCTTTTCTGCAATACTTCCTGGTATCACAGTGCAATGGGTACCCAGCAGTGAAGATCCTACTTCTTGCGTATTTGGACCACTAAGCAGCTAAACAGATTTCCTTAAGAGACAGAGAGGTTTCTTATTTTGTCAATCTGTCATGAAGGATAATATTTAAAGAATTTTAAATGTCAAAGAACAATTGACATCAATTCTCCTTTCTTGCTATTTTGGCAAAATCAAGGTAGTATTTTAAACCAGCTCAGCAAGGGATGATGGCTCTTCGCAGAAACTTTGCCAATGAAATCCTTTCCTACCATAATCAGTAAGGTAGTTTATTGTAGTGTGGTTGACAAATTGATGGGGTGCAGGGTCTCTGCTTCATGTGTGTATTTGGTTTATATAATCTAAACAGAGTGGTTCTGTGTTCTTCTAGTGACTGCATCCCTCAAGCTTTGCCTAAATTGAGCTGTAGGTGTGTGCTGCAGCATGCCCCAACATCATCATCCAGACGGGGAATGTCATTAGAGTATGGCTCTCTTCCTGCTGTTGTATGCAAGTTTCCTTCCTGTGGCTGCCAGCATGCCCAGGGAGTGGCAAGATTAGCACACACTGGAGTCTCTCACTGCAGCTCGTTCAGGACATATTTAGGCTGCATACACAAGAGTATTTGGACCTAAAAGTTTGGAAGTTTTCAGAGTTTTGTCAGCATAGAGATCATGGATGTTCATTAAGGACCTGATACTGGCTTCTAGCAGATACTGAGGCATTTGGTTAAGTTCTACTGAGCTGTCCTTTTCAATCCAATGCCTTGAGTAAATCCCTTATTGAGAATGACTGAAGACAGCACTATAGAGTTCTAATTTAAACACAAGTGCACTATTTCAACCTGTCAGGTCTCACACAAAAGCTGCATGTTTTTGCAAATGGCCTAATCACTTCGTCTGTAAGTTCTTTCAGAGTTCTTGGGTATGCCACCTGGACATGATGACTCTGGCTTTTAAAATTATAGGATTGCTCACATTTACCTTATAGCTACTCTTCAGACTGAGAGAATGCTTCATGTTCACTATTAAAGATTAGGTCAAGGGTAGCTGTCTTCCCATCATGTTCTCCAATTTAGAACTGAAGTAGAGAAGACAACATTCCCTTCCTAGGACTGCTTAAATGTTTCTTTGATTATTCCCTTTAACCTCTAGTGACAGAGAAAATACATAGGTCTATTTAGGGCCATACCAACCCTTCTAATTCCTTTCTTATCTTCTGTCAGCTATAGTTTACTATTCCTCAGGCTGTTTTCAGTAGTTAGTTTCGGAGCTGGACTCCAGAACCCAAATGGACTACACTTTGGCTTAGCTGTCACTGGACATGGATCATATAGCTACGTTGTTTTTTAGGCCAATTACTTTCCTGGTATTCAGAGGGATGTATCTCTTTGAATGTCTCTGTGATTTCCTCAAGCAACAGCTAGTGCTAATATAAAGATTCTGTCTCCTTCACTATTCCCTTATTTGAGCATTTTTTATTAGTTTTGTCATTCTATGGAAGTCTGCCTGTTCACGTATATTTAAAGTGTTAGCACATGACTACTCTAAATACTAGCTACTGTAAATATCAAAATATATTTAAGTAATAAACTGTTTTAAAAAATAGATGGAACAATCTTTAAAAAGCTATAAATACTGAAAGACTGAAGCAGTATAGGAGGTTCAATCAACTGTCATTTGAATTGCAATTTTAATGTGAATAGCATTAAAGAAATCAACAACTAATTTGAAAGGGTTTGCTTTGCAAAGCAATGTTTTATAACTGTACCTTTAACCTGAGCTATCTTACTTCAGATTTCTATTTAATGCTTTCTGTTAACTATACCTAAAAAAAAATAAAGAAATTTAACATCTCTAGACTTCCTTCAAATAGTCAAATAAATTCAGTACTGTGCTGAGAAACATTTACTAATGGAAAAAATCATTCTCTCATTTCACCACAGATAAAGCTAAAAAGTGTCTTTCTCCTTGATTTTAGTCTACTGTGTAAGGCTTAGTTTAAAGGCAAAATCCATGTTTTGAGCATCCTGCTTTGCATGTTTTCAGTAGATCACCTTTGGAGATGGGATCTTTCTGATCAGCTTCAGTAATTCAGCCTGTTCTTCAGAAAAGTTCTGTGTTGATATCACACTGATAAGATCATCCTATTGTTTTCTTTTATCAAGATATTATTCTCCACAAGTAGCATGAGTGTCTTGGGTTTTCCCAGTGGCCCAGCTTTTTTCGGGTCCCTTGCTTATCCCTCCCCAGCATAGTTCCAGTTAGGTGCTTCCACCAAAGAGACCATGGCTGGCATTTTTCCCCTCTGGCCCACTGGTTTTGAATTTCCTGAGAGAGTGACAGTGACCCAACTCAGGTATTTTTCACTCAGCACCTTCAAAGCCAAATACCTTTGAGCAGGCATCCTTCACAACTCAGGCGGGGATGAAATGCCCACTGTGACATTTAGGTACAGTGCAAAATACAGGAGGTAAAACCAGAATCTTTGCTGTCCAGGCAGCCCTGTGACAGTGCTCTTGACTCCTGATCTTGAGCACCATACACTGGCAACCATAGGGCACCCTGTAAGGCATACCTGTGACTGCAGGTATGGTGGGGTTGAGTTGGCTCCTGACACAGCCCATAATTTAGGAGGCGGAAAGATGGTTTTAATACAGTCTTTGTTCTCTTGCACGAGCTGCATATTTGAGTTGCACAGCTTAAAAGCCAACAACATGTCCAGCTGCTTGGGTATGTTGTGACAGTGGCTGACTTTTCCCACAGAGGCAGTAAAGAGTTTTTAATTTTGCTTTTTAAAAAGAAATGAAAAATGCATTACACTGCTATAGTAATCAGTACCTATGTTATTTTAGCTAGTGTTTAATCTAGATTAAAGTCATCAAGTTAATAATAATGTGAAAGCCAGTCTATAATGAAATGTTGACTATTTCAAAATGTTACCTCCATGCACTTTAGGATACAAAGGCTTCATTAACTGTCATTGCATTCATAAAACAAGCTTTAGGATTAAAAGTGCAATCCATCATCTCCAATAGAGGGCACACACAGCACTTTGCAGAATGAAAGCTGCTTTTACCAAGTTGATGTGGCAGAACTATTAACAAATCATATTCAGACTCCTATAGAAATGAATAATTTTCGCTACACTTCTGACAAAAAGTTATCTGCTAACTTGGAATTTATTTCTTTGATTTGCTTCAGAATATGCAGGTTTTAATTATTCAGAAGATCAGTGTGAGTTTTCCTTCCTCTTTTGCCCATGGCCCCACAATGTGTAAATGCTGTTTTGAGAGATGTCTGATATTTTCAAAGGGTAGACTGCAAATGGATTTTCTGTCTATACAGAACAGTGCTCAGCACTCAGGAAGTGCAATTTAGTCTCTATTCAAAATTATTTAAATTTTAAAGAATTTCAGAAAGCCACAGCATTGTTTTTTGGTTTGTTTTGTGTCTACTTTGGCTTGTTTTGTGTCTTCTTATTTTAGAGTTATAGTGAAACAGAGGCCTGTCAGGAAGCTGGAAGGCTTTCTAGCACCCAGCAGATGTGACACATGATAGCCACTGAATTTCAGTGTTTCACAAGGACCAGTTCAATTTCTCATCTTGCTAAAAGTCTGCATGCAGGCACTCAAAACTGGTTTGACTACACAGCCAGACAACACAGGGATGATGTGCAATTTTTTCTGTCCTGTACTTGCCACTAGTAAGGCTTAGTGCTTAGATAACCTGTGTTTGAGGAATAAAAGCCAGTACACAGGATGTAAACAAGGCAGAAGTGATGCCAGGAGCTAGATAAAAGACTTTTGAAGGCTTCACAACCCTATATTCACCCTTCTTTCTTTGAAGATTCCACATCCCTACAAGCTATCTAACATGTATTTTTGAGCAATCTGGATTCCTCTCAAACACTCGTTTGACACACAAACTTTCTATTATGAAACCTAGGCTATCAGCCCACACTGGCAAGCAATATCAAGCCTAATTTACCCACTTCCTGCAAACTCATGGCTGGACTAAAGCATTTAAAGTAATTTGGCATTGATGTTCAAGGGTAGTTAGAGACATGTGGGCATGACAGATAAGGTCTCCACAGCCTACACCAGCTCCTTTGGAAATTGATTCAGATTCAAGTTCTTGTTCTTTTATCTTCAAGGTTTTCTCAGATTTCACGCAGGTAAAGGCCACAAAAAATATTCACATAAAGATTATGGTTAATAACTACTTGGTAACTGTCACTCGTCCGAAAAAAATCCATCCTGCAGGGTGTTTGGTTGCAATCTTTGTCCCAGAAGTTCCAGCACCTCACATACCTTGCCATCTAGTGCTCCATACTGCTTCTCTAGCAAAAGCTGAGCAAATTTGTGTTTGAATACAAAACATAAACAGAAGTCTTTGTCTCTAGTATGTGTCTTTCACTGTAGTAGAACATGACAAATATTAGTTGCATTGGCTATACTTTGATTGCATGGTAAGTATTTCCCATAAGACACCCCAACCATTTAGACTGGGGACAGATCCCTTTCAGACTTTCCTTGGCTTTCCATCTATGGAAACTGTTGCAGGGGGCAGCATGAGGTATGATTAGCTATTAACATTGAGTCAGGATGAAAGAACATATACTCCTGGAGCTGAGAAACGAGAAGTGTTCCACTGTCCCACAGTTCAGACATAGCCATTATGTAATGGCTGTGCCTACAGCCATTACTTAATGCAGTGCTGGATTAGGACACCATAGTGATGAGCAGAGCATAAAAAACTCTGGTGTTGCTGAGTACAGAATCACTCAGCAAAACCAGCTTTCAGTGCTGTCTGGAAGATAGCTCAGGATATGCGTAGGATGCAACACTGCATAACTAGAAAGAGATTAATTCTGCATAGTAAATATATGCCTCCCCCCCCCCCCCCCCCTTTTTATCCATCCATGGTGCAAAGTGCTACATTTTTGTTTTTATAGATAAACATTTCTTAGTAAATATATTCAACAATGGCCTTAATAAATGATAGACGTAAGAAGTTTCTCCCCTTCTGCACTGCCTGTGATTAGCCCGTTGTACTGCCTGTGCCTGGCTGCAGCATTTCCTAAGGGACTCTCTGCCAGTTTAATGCAGTTTAAACACAGAGCAGTAAATTGAACCTTACCCTTTCCAATCATTCCCTGTTATTCTGTTTGCCCAAGATAAGGGAAAACTGTTCTTTTAAGTATAAACTCTTGCTTACTACCATTTAGGACCTGGTTCAGCATTCACAAGCAGCACTTTGTAGACTGAGGCAGACAAGTCTTGCTTCCAGTGGATTATGTATGTATATACATCATCCAGCTTCATGTGCTGTGAAGCCAGCAGAACTGCTAGGACTGTAAAGTAACATGGCAAAAAACAACTGAGATGGTGTAACAGCAGGCAGGATTAGAAAGGTGAATGCATGGCCAGGAGCTGGGACAGAGTAGGGTCTGCTCACACCAACACTCTCACTGAAAAATTGTTCACTCATTTGCTCTTCTACACCCTGTGACAATTTCTTCAAATTTCTATGGAAGGTTTGAAAGCTTCTATGCTGGTTATCATAAAACTAAATTAAAAGGTTTTACCTTCAGTTCTCACTGAATTCAGGAGGAAAGCCTCTTTCAAGTTCCATCTGTTCTTCTTAATGGAATTCTGTAGCCACTAAATTTAGTGGACAGAATTCCAGAGCACCCAGGACTTGATTCTTAGTCTGGGCAGCTAATTTTATAGTCATGCTGTATATAATACGTGTAGGTTCAGGGCAGCATAAAATCAGATCAATTAGATTATTCCTAAATATTTGCTATGAATTTAAGAAGCAAAAAGAACATATTTGGAGGATGTAAGATGGAAAGACAGAGCCCTGTTTTCATAGCCTTCAACTTGCTTGACAACACTTTCTTTATTCCTATTTTTAATTTAATAACACAAATACAATAGGACTTGGCAAAAAAAAAAAACCAACCAAACCAAAAACAAACTAGCAATATTTCTTCCCCCTGCTTTTACTTTATCAGCCATAGAAGTGATTTTATCAGTATTAGCGATACAGTGAGCAAACAGAGCACAAGTCTGAGGCAGGAATTTACTGTAATCACCATGGGGGAAGACTAACAAATCTTTATCACCTACATATTGACTTTGGAAAAGTAAACATTCTCATTGCATGTGACCATAAATGTTGGTAGAAAAAGTGCAAAGTAGAGTCCATGAAGTTGAATGAGCTCCCACAAAAATATTTTCTGTTGTAGGCTAAGGACCATGTTGATATCCTGCCTGAAAACAGGAAAGGGTTGAGGCAGAATAAAAATGATTTAAAATGGGCCTAATTAGTGTATGAAATAAGGGAGAATTGTTGTTGGTCCTAAACAAACCAAACCAAACCCAAAGAAACCCAAAAGGGTTAGCTGGAGAATAACTAGCCGAAATATTCTCAGGGAAAGGAGCAAAAGACAGATCTCTGCTTCATTACAGTGACTCACCTTTCATTTCATCCCAAAAATATGACTCCACTAACAACACAGGGTTACTGCTTGAGTGAGTGAGGATCTCAGGCTGAGGAATGTGAGATCCTGTGTTGCCTGTTTTCCCTTATCTGCTCCTTTTATTCTATTTCATCTGTGTCTGCTCTCTGCTGGCTTGCACCTATTCCTTCAGTGGATCTCAAAGGGTGGGTTTGAACAAAATGGAAAACTTACAGTTTCTGTGAACCCAACCTGAGGTTTCTGTCAGGCAGATGGACACAGCCTGTGATCAGGTGACTAACTGATTAGCTTTCCAAGAAAGAGGAAAGTAAAAGCTTTCTGGATCATAGCAGAAACAGATTTTTTTCCTATCTCTCTTCTGTTCTGTTAAGAATCAGTGTAATTAAATTTCTGGTTTGGATGTGGTAATAAAGACTTCTGTTTGCTTATATCTTAACCTGGTTTCAGGTACGGGTGGTTCCTAGACAACTCTCTGTTCCTATGAGGTTACTGACATTTAAACCAGGACTACAGGGATATGTTAGGAGTCCTTAGCTTTTGAGTATCTTGATGGTGATATCCAGCTGATAACAAAAATCTCTACATAGGGATGTCATCTGCAGAAACCGCTCTGGTAGTGGTCAGCATTGGAGGTTACATGGAAGGAGAGTCTTTCAGTGATTGTCATTAACCTGCAAAGCAAACAACCTCTGCTAGTCTTTAGCAGAGCAATGGCAAATATAGCTTACCTCATTGCAGTGCTTAGGGAGGTTTTGGTGCTGTTTGAACCACAGCAAGAATAAGCATGTACCTAAGGAAAGAAACACAGGTTGAATTATCTTAACACAGATATAGAGTGTGTTTGATCCACAAGCAGTGTAATTTAATTATAGGACTGCAGCATGACTAGGAGTGTGCTAAGGAGAAGCTTGAAGTGTGCAGGAGTCTGCTGTACTTCATGTCTCTGAACATCTTAATTAATTGTTACATTCTGTGATAAGATCCTGCCTAGAAGGCTTTGTATTAAAAGTGCAAACTGCTATTTGTGGGGTGTAATGATGTTCTTGCCAAAGTAGCATTTCCAAAGAAGCAACTGAACTGCCAAAGTGCACAACTATACTGCAAATGCAAGAACATCTGAGGTTTTGGGAGCCCTAGGGTACAGTTATTCTTATATATTGATTTGAGGAAGCCATTCCATGTTTTAATTACAGACGTAAAGAAACAGCAGTGGGAAACCACTAAATACAGTATTGGTTATGTTGTAACTATTAAATGTGCATTTCAGTTATTAGCATTGGTTGGTACAAGAGGTAAGCTAATATCTGAGTCCTTACTATGTTGTTCTTTTGAGAACCAAAACCCAGTGATAGGCATTGGCTATTTTTCTGTACAGGCTGTTTTTGTGGGTTTGTTTTGTTTTTTTAAGAGAGTAGTGCTGTTTCTCAGCACTTATTTCATCAGGAACGAATTGTAAATCAACAGTTTCCTTGTTCACATTTTCCAGAACTACAGAGTGTGCCTGATTTACGAGTTGCAGTTTGGGAACTGGAGATAAGAACTTACATAAGAACACAAGAAAAGTAATTCCCATCAGACTAAGGATCCATTTAGCTCAGTATCCTGCCTCCAAACCAGAGGCTGGGGGTCTTTGACCACTGCTAGGAAAATGTCTGAGTCTCCCTAGGAGCACAAGCAGCTCCATGTCAGTGGTTTAAACTTTGAAATGATGGATGAGAGCCTCTGAAACTTCCCTGAGCAGTGGCATGCTGTGACTGTACTCTGCTAGATCTCTCAGTCAAGCACTGCCCAGTTTCCCCTTGAATCCTTGCAGGTGCTTTGCATTTGTAGCACCTAGTCCCAAAACCTCTCACTCTTTCTTTTCAAGCCCCTGGCTTGCATGTTGCCTATACTCTCTCTCCTGTAGACAGTGCAGATGGGCTTCTGAAATTGATTTCAAGTGAGCTAACTTGCCCCTTAGAAAAGTTCTCTCCTCATTGCCTATAGAGGGGACCTGTAAAAGTGCTGAGAAATAGGGAGGATGTGTCTGAACCTTGGACTTATTCACCTACTTGGGTTCCCTGAAGCCCATGCACAGTAGCTATAAGAAAACAAGTATATCTCACCACTCTGTAGGAAGTTTTTATGACACGTTTCCTCAAATCATTTGCTATTGTTTTCTCTGAAGAAACATAAATACAAGAAAGAGGAAGACTAACTGGAGCTTAGGCTACTTCATCTGCTGTGGTAGCTAACCCTGGGCAAAACAGTTGTCATGATTTTGGGATCAATTTAGGGACATTCTCTTTGCTTCTCACCACCAGACCTGTTAGATAAGGAAAACCATTTTTAACAATTTTATGCATAGCACTTTCAATAGCAATTTTTATGTTAAAATTTACTGGCTTATGAGGTTTTGTGTGCAGGCATTCAAAATGCAAAGCTGCGTCATCTTCTTGATGGCAAAGTGCTAGTGAAAGGAAAAAGACTTAACTGTTTACTTTCTTAGACCAGTTTTCTCAAGTTATGTCCAATATCACAGCCGGCTGGCATTTGCATTGTAATACATTAATGTTAAGGCTAGTCCAAAAAATGTTAGATATATGTGCCCAAAGAGAAAAGATGGTTCATGGTTTATGACAAAGGCATTCTTTTGAAGAGACCTCTACCAGCATTTGATGAGCAGTCTAGGTAAACATACAGTGTTACTGCAAAGTGAGAAAGTTTTGGTAATAGACTGCAGGCTTTGCAATGTAAATTCACTGTGATAAAATGGTCAAGAGAATTGTGGCCACAGCCTTTTTTTTTTGTTTTGTGGTAGAGACCAGTCCTGACAGAGCTTTTGAACTTAACTACTAAACACCTTCGCTCAAGGTGTTAAACCTTTATGAGGTTTTCAAAATGTCACACTAGACTTGAGCTCCCACGGAGATGTCAGTTTGGTGAGGGATTCAGATCACTATATTCTGCATTTCAGCAACAGGCTCTTGTTCCTGAATTAATGCCTTATGATTTTCTCCATACTGACAGTAGCACTGTGTGACTCTAGTTCTGCGAATGCCACACACCAAACTATGCAGAGTTCACAAGCTTGTGTTTTTAGCGCTGTTCACAGTATACCTTGTCATAAATGCCTGAGTAGATCCTTTGACTGTGTTCACAGACTTCATGAAAGCAACTGCTTGGCTCATGTGATTGCAGCATATTCCTTACACTTTAAACTTGGGAGTAAAAAATGGTCTGAATCACCAAAACCCATAAGTGGATGGGCCAACATAGACCAAACTGGAAACCTGAAACTAATGACCTAAAATTGTGCTAATTATATAAGAGGTGTGTGATATTTCCTGAGTGTTCAGACCTTTGAAAGGATGCAGTTGTAGACAGGGGCAGTTCCTAATGAGGAACGGTATTGAAAGGTCAGCCGTCAAAAACAGTCAAGCATGCAGACAGGTCTAGTTCTGTGTTGCTGATGCATTTAACAACCAAGAAGGCTGCCTCTCTCAGGCATCAAGTCTGAGTCACTGCAGCACGAGATAAATCTCTGGAACAAGAGGCAGGGTGGCAGTTCGTGCAAACTGTAAGTAAGGAGTACTGAAAAGCCTGATTTGTTCCTTACATGATATTTTAATTGTAAACTCATTGGAACAAGGTCTACATGTGTTATTTATTTGTACACAGCCTCAGCAAGGACCTTTTTAGTTGAAAATTTTAAGTGCTATATCTAATATAAAATAATGAGTCAGTGAAGATTGCTTCTGTTCTCTTTCAGTGACTAACAGTGCGAACAAACTAGCCAGATTCCTCTCACTTATCTTCTGTTTTGTATATATTCTCTTGTTACCACTCCAAAAGTGGCATAGCACTCAGAGCTGACAGCCTTCTAAGGTAGAAAAGATACTGCTCTCTTCTTTCTGACACCCAAAATGCCTGGAGTATCTTCTCCATAGCTGAGGTATTTTATAAATTGAGCTACAGGATTTGTTACTGCAGAAAAGTTTTAGAAAAAGAACTCATCTTCATATTTATGTAACGTGACTCACTCTTTCTTTACAGAATCTTATTTGGTAAAGGTGCCTCCTTTGTAAGGGTCACCTTAGAGAGCCAGGAGCACAAAGGATCTTATTACATGCAAATTGCTCTAATCAATTTGAGGACAATACAAAATCACTGCCTAATAAATTATTCACAATATCCAACTAAGCAGCTATTTTCTTTCCACTAATCAATTATGCTACTTCTCGTATGAATGTCTAAAACACTGGATACTAAGGATCTTGCCACCAGATCAGAACTACGGTACAAATAATATCATTTTTAAAAGTGTTAGGCAACAGCACAGTTACTATGTGTCATGGTTAGGGTAGAATCCTGTGTTGTAACTTTTTCCATATCAAAGTAAAGATAAGAGGTTCGCACTCCAGCCAGTCATTCCTAACCTCCAACTACAGATTAACTCTCTTTCTTTTCACTTGTGATGTTTCAATTGTTTGAGGGACCTTGCCCTGCCTAAAATGGACCAGTGAAATGATTTGGGATTTTGATTTTCTGAACCAGATTTCACAGATCTGTTGTAATAATTGTAACATAGGACTGCAGTCTTGCAAGGCTCAAAATGTGTTCCTTCACTATTACTCCTTTCAGCAATCCTGCTCTTAAAATTCCTGGATTTTATAACTACTTATCTGGTGTTTAGTCCCCATTTCTTCCCTGTGGATTGATGACAACCTTCTACAGAATCCAGACTGCCTGCTCACCCTTGCTCATCCAAATCAGAATGACCTTCTAACATGAAACTAGTTGCCTAGGGGATCATGCACTTTTCTGTGAATTATTGCTTTGACTTTCAGATACTTGGCTCAAAGCTGTTTCATTATGAGCTATGTGCAAACTGTATAATACATGTCCCTGCAAATCACATCTTTAATTCTTTAGTTCATTAAGGTATTCCTCAGGATTGAGCAGTTCTGGAAAATACAATAGAGTTTTAAAATCTTCATGCAGTTCTAAACTCCATCCTGCAGGAGTGTTTTTAAATCCAAAATATTCTTTAGAAGTCTGGGGTGGGAGGTGGTGTTTGGGGTTTTTGTTGTTTTGTTAAAATGTATGTATGTGTATATATATCTCTGCATGATTAATCTGCCTGTCTAGCAAGTCCTTGTGCTGATTTTGGCTTGGACAGTTATTTTACATCATAGAATCTGGTACATGGATTCTGGGTCCTGGATTTATGCTGAAAACAGTGTTAATAATTCAGGGTGTTTTCATCATTGCTGAGAGGTGCTTACACAGAGTCAAGGTCTTTTCTGCCTGTCATACCACCCCACAGTGAGTAGGCTGGAGGTGCACAAAAGTTGAGAGGAGACACAAGGGATATTCTAGACCATGTGATGTCTGCTCAGCATAGAAATCTGGGGGAAGTAGGGGGATGTTTGGAGTGATGGCATTTTGTCTTCCCAAGTAACCTTTTCTCATGATGGAACCCTGCTTTCGCAGAGATAGCTGAACATGTGTCTGATGAGGGGAAGTAGTGAATGAATTCCTTGTTGTGCTTTACTTGTACATGTGGCTTTCACTTTACCCTATTAAACTGTCTTTATCACAACCCGTGAGTTTTCTTGATTTTATCCTCCTGATTCTCCCCCCCACCCTGGGGAATGAGCATGTGGCTGTACAGTGCTTAGCAGTTGTGCAGTGCTTAGTGGCTGACTGGGGTTGAACCATGACAGTTCTAGTGGTGGAAATAAATGCAAATGTAGTGAACCAAGTGATTTTATTTTGTGCAAAACAGCCTGCTATCCTTCAGAATCCCTGACATAATTACCAGCTGCAATGACTAAAATAAGTTCACCATAAGCCAATCCTGTGTATTATAATCTCAGTGCTAGTCTTCGTTTTGCTTAGCTTACTCAACATCTGGTACTGTTTTGCAGGTTCTGCGTTAATAGGAGTCTATTCAAGAGTGACATTGCCATACAGCATCCCAGTTAAACAGTGAATATTTTGTTGAAAATGAGCACAAACACTGTGGATTTCCAAGCGTTTCCTTAGACCTGAAGTCCTCACGAGTAAAGGCAGCCTCTGTAGCAGTCAAAATGTGTTTACTCAGCAGCCATGACAATCAGGCCCCATGTGTCTGATATGACCTGCATCACAGTGGAGAACAGAAAACCTACCATATTAGTTACAGCAAAAAGCTTAATTAAAAAGCTTTAGTTAACCAAAAAGCTTAATTAGTTCATCTTTGCTAATGATTTCCTTTGACCAAACTAGCCTACAAAATGCTTCCACGAGAAGCTCACCTGGGATATGCAAAGGACGGGTAATCCTAGCAACCTTTACTGAGCATTTTTGTAAGCAGCTGAGGCCAGTGGTCCTTTATCTGGCACAGCATGCTTGCTATCAAGATAGGCAAGACAAAACAGAATCAGACTTGATTTTTCTCCAGCCTCTGAGATCCCAAGAATTTCCAGCTGAAGTCCAAAGGGGTGAGATTGGACTTGCTTGCTACTGTGCAACACCCAGTATGGCTCACCTGACCAAGTACAGTTACAAGATGACAAGGGGGTGAGGGAGGGGAATCACAGATTTTTTTGTTTGCTTATTTCTTTACTAAAGCAAAGCCCCAAAGGCTTTTTGTTGCAAAGTCATAACACAGCGAAGTGCATCAACTTCTTATTTAGGTGAATATTCCCAGTTTGTACAAAAAACAATCCCACAAAAACATTTAAAGGATGACCCTTTCTTCCCCATTTCCATGTGATGGGTGGGGTCTCTCTCCCTGGGCATGCCCCACCTGGCTGCTTTTAAAAGCAAGACCTCCACCATACTGTAGGATTTTGGAAAGTGGGGTTGCCAAATGGAGGGTGTCTCTGACCAAGGGTTCCCAAGAGAGTGGCATTTTCTTTGTGACCAGCTGTGAGTATTACTGTAGGAATTCAAGAGTAACATGGGGCTGAGGCACTACCTTTGATGCTGGCCTAGGGTGGGTGGCAACCTTGCATGGGGCTTATGTCATTACTGCTTCTCTGAGGACCTGAAGCCCCTTTGCCTTTTCTTTTGACTGAGACGTTTGACCTGTTTTCTCACTGAGCAGAGGGGACTGTAATAACTTGCTTTTTACCTCTGAGAGATGCTGTGGGAAACACAAGTGCTAGGACCTGCCTTCCTACATGTCCTCCATCCACCTCTCCACTGTTAACCTGAGGAATTTTGTGATCCCCTCGTTGCTCTGGAGAGAATTCACCCCATGATTTCACAATACCCATCCTATTTCTCTTTTTTCCCCTCAGAAGCTCATGTATGTCCTGTCTCCTCAAACCAAGAGCCCCAGACAGCCCCGGCACTGTCCTGCTTACCGCGTCCTCTCGGGCACTGGTGCAGCCCGCCGTGCATGCGGCGGCTGGGCTGTGCCAATGCCCTGGCCGCGCTTGAGATGTCCCTGGCTCTCCCCGTCCTCCCCATGCCGCAGGACCGGCTGCCCCATGGCCTGCCCGAGACGGCTGGTCGCGGCTCCGCTCCCCGGCAACACCCTGGCGTGGGCCAGGAATGAGTAACGACACCTAGCGCAATCCCCGCCGCCCTCAACGAGCAGGTAGCTCCACCTCAGCGGGGAACAGGGGCCAGGTCTCTGTGAGTCCTCCGCAAAGCCCGCCCCTATCTAAAACCAGGGATTACGCCACCGGCTACCTCCGCGCAGCTCCGTCTATGCGATGCTGCCGCTTCTCCGTCCTGCCTCACCTCCCGCAAGCACATCTTAACCTACGGTACCAAGCGTTCCTCGCAACACCCTCTCTGCTGTTAAACGTCTTTTTATTATTGTTACTCCTTTAGGGGAAAAAAAGGGTTAAAGTGTCAAAAGCAAAACTACCGTGCGCACTGCGGTCATCTCTTTAAGCACGGGCGTTCTGTGCCGCGGACCCCGCTTGAGGTGCCCGACGGTCCATGGGTGCGCGGCAGGGGCCGGCAGCCGCGTCCGTACAGAGACTGTGTCCGGCTGCCGGCCGCGGGGTGCTGGGCTGGCTGGGGGATCCCCGCCGACTCATTCAGTCCCAGCACAAGTAGCAGGTGGCGAGGCCGGGGCGGCGGCCCGGGTGAGTGGTAGCTCGGCTCTGCGAGAGGGCACAGGCTGCTGGTCGCCGTGGTGGAGTGGCGCGGCACACTGGCGGAATAAACCTGAAGGCTGTGCTTGCCATTCAGTGGGAACTTGATAGGCTGGAGAATTGGGCGCAGAGAAACGTAATGAGGCTCAGCAAGGGCAAGTGTAAGGTACTGCACCTGGGGAGGAAGAACTCCAAGTACCAGCAGAGGTTGGGACTGATCTACTAGAGAGCATTTCGTCTGAGAAGGACCTTGGAGTATTGGTGAATGGTGGACTATGAGTTGGCAGTGTGCCCTTGCGGCCAGGAGCAACAATAATATCCTGGGAGGAGTGTGTCCAGCAGGTCGAGAGAAGCGATTTCCCCTCTTCTACTCGACCTTGGTGAGGCTACATCTGGAATACTGTATTCCAGTTCTGGGCTCCTCAGTACAAGAGAGACAAGGAAAGGGTCTGGCAGAGGACCACAAGGATCATCAGGGCTCTGGAGCATCTTTCTTGTGAGGAGAGATTGCAAGAGCTGGGCCTGTTTTAGTCTGGAAGAGAAGTCTAAGAGGGGATCTCATGAATGCATGTAAATATCTTGAAGGATGGTGGCAGGAGAATGGTGCTGGACTCTTTCAGTGGTGCCCAGTGACAGGATGAAGAGCAATGGACATAAACTAAAACACAAGAAGTTTCACCTCAACATGAGGAAGAACTTCTTTACGCTGAGGGTGGCAGAGCACTGGAACAGGCTCCCTGGAAAAGTTGTGGAGTCTCCCCTTCCTCAGAACCCTCCTGGATACGCTCCTGTATAACCTGCTCTGGGTGGCCCTACCTTGGCAGGGGGTTGGACCACATGACCGCCAGAGGTTCCTGTCAGTCCCGGCTATTATGTGCATTACGGTAGCGGCTGCACTCCTTTAGATGTACTACGGTCGGGGCGGAGGGCGGCCTCCGCGGCACCTCTCTGGTGGGGAAGATCCGGTCTAGTGGCATCTCTATGGTTCCGGATGTGGCCGCGCCGGGGGCGGGCGCGCCCTTCCCGCCCTGCCTCTCTATGGTGCCTTTCCGGGGGGAAGGGCCGGCGCCGCGCGCTTGCGTGAGCCGGGGCCGCCGCTGCCCGACCCGGTGAGCGCCGCGGCTGCCGCTGCGGAGGAAGGCGCGCGCCCCGCCCCCCTGGGCCCCCACCGCGCCGGGGGGGCCGCGCCCCCGCCCCGCTGCGCCGCTGGCACCCCCGGGGCTCCGCGGCGGCAAATGGTGGGGCCGGACGATGCCGGGGCTCCGGGCAGCGCAGCCGTGCTTCCCGCGGGCCGGCAGGAGGCGGCGGCGGAGGAGGCGGCGGAGGAGGAGGAGGACGGGGAGCGGGATGGGAGCCGGGGCTTGAGCCGGAGGAGCTGCGGGCCGGGGCAGGAGCGGCTGCTGCAGCGGTACCTGGCGGCGGGTGGGAAGCTCTGCCCGGAGAAGCCCGCCAACGGGGCCGCCTGCGCTGTGGGCCCCCGCGGGAAGATGACCAACGGGGACGTCGGCTTCCTGCTGTTGCCGCCGCCGGAGGAGCCGCCGCCGTCCCCTCGGGCAGGACGGGCCGAGACGGAGCAGGATGAGCAGGGGCTGGGGGAGGAGGAAGCGAAACTGCAGAACGGGGGCTTCCTGCCCTGCTCGCCCAGCCCGGGGGGCGGTGGCGGCGGCCCCGCGGGAATCGCTTTGGAGGAGTCGTTGAGGAACTGCCGGCTGCGGAGTGAGGCGGAGCAGCGCGGGGGGACCGTCAGCAGCTCTCCGCCGGAGGACGCCGGCAAGCGGGCGCAGGCCGCCCCCGGCGTGCGGACCTCCCGGGGAGCGGCGGAGTTCTCTGCCCTGCCTCTCGGCTTCACGGATGTGAATCTGAACTCCCGCAACACCTACGAGGTGAGCCGCCGTCGCAGCGCCCCGGATCACCTGCCGCACGGAGGGATGACTCCTGCGACACCGGCGCTGCCGCAGGAGTCCTTGGAGAGGACCCGGCGGGCTGGCATCGCCGGCGCCGGCAGCAGCTTTGCCGAGTTCTTCACCAGGTAAAGGGGCAGGCCGTGGGAAAGGTACCGGCGCGCCCGACAGCCCATCCTGGAGGTGGGACGGGGATGCCCCTCAGGGCGCGGGTTGGGCTGGGCCGGGGTGTTTGGGTTGTCCGAAAGTCCAGGTCAGCAGGGTTTGGCTGCCGGGCAGCGGTTCCAGCCCTGCCGGGCAGCGGTTCCATCCCCGACGGGCGCTTTTGCCACCGAGAAAATATTGTTACAGCGAAGAAGAGGCTTTGTGTTGGGCGTGAGGGTAACGTGATGAAGGTACTTTCGCTGCTACAAACTACACGGACTTTAAACCGGAATTTGCTTCCTGTACCAGAGCATTTTACTTTCAGAATGAACACGGTGGTACTGATGAAACTGCTGGTGAAATGCTGGTATTGGAAGCTCCTTTGGGGCGATTCTGAGAATTGGCCATGGAAGTTGAAAAGGCTCATAAAGCTCTTGCTACTTGTTGATACTGTATATACAGGTTTTTTATTCCACTGTGTGGTGTGGAAAGCTTTAAGGAATAGGCTTTGTGCCCAAATTAACTGGACTCCTGTTAAGTTTCTAGTACACCACCAAAAACTTTAGGCCATCCACCTGGGGCACTTGAAGACTGTAGCATCAGTCACTCCTTAGCATACTACACAGGAGATACATCTTGAATGTAATAGTTTCTAGCATACTCTCTGTTACTTCTGTTTGAAGAAGAGAGCAATTTTCTAACAATTTTATTTTCCAAACCCTATTATACTTACTGTGTGACAGTCACTCTGATAGAAGAGTGAGTCTCTAATACAGATTAAATCTAATAAATGAAGAATTGATGGAGGAGAAGAGAGGTTTGATCTGAAAGCAGGACCCCTGATTGAGAAATAAGCTTCTTCTGCCAGCCCTCAGGAAAGGTAGAGATGGGCTCCTGCCTGAGGATAAATATGGGGGCAGTTGCAGGGTAAATTTAATATCTCATCTTTGTTTCAAGGATGGGTTGAGAGAAGTTCCTCTATTCCAAATATTTCCTGTTAGTGTTCTTCCCTCTCACCCTTTTTTTCCCTGTTGTGTTACGTGGACTGCAGTACTTCTTCCTTTTGCCTCATTACTTGAACAGTTTGACATTGGTACTTGTTGCTTTTTGCCCCAGAGCAATAGCTTAATGATATTCTGGAGGATATTCCTCATAGAAATGCTGAATTTGGTCTGCAGTGTAAGTTGTCAGTATACACTGATGTTTGCTGTTTCCAGTGTAGGCTGGGGTAATACATGGAATAAAATTGCTTCTATCCTGGCAAAAGCTACAGTGCTGACAGTGTTTGTAGTCTCCATTTCTTAGAAAAGTGGTAATAAAACTTTCATTTTTTTTTTTGAGTAGTTAGTTCTTGTTTTCGGAACTATTTCTGACACTTTAAAAGCTTAGACTTCTCACTTTTTTTTTTAAACTGCTCAGATTCATTCAGAACTGACAGTTGCCATTTGCCATTTGTAAGTGAATTTTCGTCTAGTTCTTAGAAAGAGAATTGCCTTGGCTCTCAGTAATGAGGACTAAATTGTGTAAAAATTGCCCTGTGATTGAATGCTACAGCAACTATACCTCCTTGTGAAGCTTCTCAGCAGATGGTTGGTGGTATTTTTGAGTAGGCACAGAACCATAAATGCTGCTTCTCCATAAAGTTTAAGTAGTACCAGGTGGTTGTGTTCTATCATCAGTACTTGCTGAGAGAGAACTCATTTGTGTTTTGTCAGGATGTGTACCTGCTCCCATAGTGTATAAGAAAAGGTGCTGGATATGTTAAACACAGACAGTTCAGCGTCATGGAGCCTATTATATAGGATGTTTTGCACTTGTCATGCTCTTTGTCCAGTTTACAAACTGTCTAAATTTCTGCAGTTCCCTTTGTTTTTCCTGACAATTATAATTATATGGAAATTCTTTTAAATGGTGGGCACTTCTTGCTGTTATTTAAAAAATGAGAGAAGGCAAGGGGTAAGTCCTGCTGCCTTTGTTGTGAAACTTTCAGTGTAATTGCTGTGACCAAACAGTTTGACCAGGCAGATCTGGGTTAGGAGGCTACTGTTTCCAGCTGCTCGCTCCCAGCTCTTCAGTTCTCAGACTGGCCTGCCATGCAGTTATTGAAATGATCTGTGTTAATTGTCTATCTGCATTTCACTGAACTGGAGGAGAAAGTGATGGGGTGAGGTAGGGGAAAATGTGAGCAGCTGTCAACAGCAGCATCTTACCCGAGCTCTGCGACAGGAAGAGCAATGGTGCCCTCAAGATTGTCAGTAATAATTATTTTAAGATCATGGGAAAGTTCACATCAATGATTAAAGCTTTCTTTTTCAGGTAAGTACTAGGTGTAATATTTGGCCCTTGGATCTTAAGTTGTATCTGTGCCAAATTATTAAGCCTGTCAAATCGATGCTGACAACTTCCAACTGAAAAATAATCGTGTTTGCTGTCTTTTTGTTCTACTTCTTTGTTTCTCTCAACATGTGAACTGGGATGCCTCAAATAAATCAGAGGTATGTGGAGCAGAGTGCCGTGGCAAGGAAAAGTGCATGACTATGGTCACTTATCTCCAGTGTGCTACTGTTATGGTCAGAGCATTAGGTGGCTTCTTGAAAGTCACCTGTCACTGCTTTGTACTTCTGTTTATGATTCATAATACAATCATATATAGGCACTGTTCTTCTGGTTTGTGGTCTTGCATAGCAGCTTACAATGTTCTATTCTTGGGTTATTGGATCACTTTTGGGTAGTCCCAGCAGATTGCTGTTGGGTACAGAATGGTTCAGTGAGCAGGAATGTTGCATGCACAGTTGAATTAAAACCATGATGATTACCTGCAGTGTGCTTTATCCCTTAAAGCAGCACATACAGAGCAGAACAGTAAACCAAAAAGGGCAAGCAGCAGTGAGTATTCCAGGGCTGAGGTTAAGTCATGGTGATTCTGAACCTCTTGTAGAGATTAATTATACTTCATAGTTCTACATGTACATACCAGGCACCTTCTGAGCTTGTGTAGACATTGTTTCTTTCCAAACCATGTATTTACTGAATAAATATAGGTATCATAGAATGGTTTGGGTTGGAAGGGACATTAAAGATCATCTAGTTCCAACCCCTCTTCCGTGGGCAGGGGCACCTTCCATTAAAACAGGTTGTTCAAAGCCCTATCCAGCCTGGCCTTTGACACTTCCAGGCATGGGCATCCACAGCTTCTCTGGGCAACCTGTGCCAGTGTCTCACCACCCTCACAGGGAAGAACTTTTTCCTAATATCTAAATCTACCCTTTGTCAGTTTAAAGCTATTCCCCCTTGTTCTGTTACTACATGCCCTTGTAAAAAGCCACAGCTTTCTTGAAGGCCCACCTTCAGGTACTGTAAGGTTGCTATTGACAACAGTGGTGATACTTTGTTGTACTAAAGCACCACTTCCCCAAATACTTGTTTTCCAGAATCCGTTTAGCAAGTCTTCCTGGTAAAATTGGAAGGATTAATTCATAACTGCCACCTCTCAGAGGATTTCATGTGCTGTGAGCAGTCGCGTAAGGGGTTGTAAGCATGTGTGGTAGCTGGCACACAAATGCTTGTAAAACATGTGTTTAGTCTCATCCTTCCTTCCTTCCTTCCTCACCCAGAACAGTTGTGCTTATTGTCCAGAAATTTTGAGGAATCTTCACTTGGGGAGATGGTGGAAAGTTGAAGGGACTGATACCTGTAGGAACAAAGAACTGAGAAATTGCTGAGGCCCACATCTTTTTAAACTCCCTCTTTGTAAACACAGCAAATAGGTTCAGCAAGTAGGTAGCTCTTCAAAAGCTACTAACCTAACCCCTACAGGTAGCCTTGACTGAGACTGGAGGTTTGCAAAGCGGTTGACATCCCTGAGTATTCTTATTTGTGTACGTAGTAATGTCTCTAGATCTGTGGTTTGTATTTCAATTTATTACTAAATAGCACTGGCAGCTTTTTGTGCTATATAAGCATATACCTAGTCTACAGTTGCATCTTGTAAATGTTTAATACCAGAATCGATGTTTTTCTTTGTGTACAGAGCTTTTCTGTTTCATAAATCAGTGAAACTTAAGGGGATGTACTGTGCCGGTGTGGGGGAAAAATTCTGTTTCATGGTGTTTTGGTCAGTAATGAGTCAGGAGGAGAGTGAGCTGTCCTAGTTACCACAGATCTTCTAAACCTCGTGTCTGTGTGAAGATCAAAGAACGTGTTGATGGGGGCAGTTCATAA
The DNA here is from genome assembly GCF_012275295.1 of Melopsittacus undulatus. NCBI lineage: Eukaryota > Metazoa > Chordata > Aves > Psittaciformes > Psittaculidae > Melopsittacus > Melopsittacus undulatus. The sequence continues at coordinate 94,518,935 of NC_047530.1, forward strand.
TGCTTGGTTTATGACCTGTGCCTATACTTGGTCAGTTCTTGCTGCAGTCCTGAAAGACTTGGGTGTTTGGTTTTGATTTGGGCTTTTTTACCTTGTTCAGATTTACTAAAGAAAAAAATACAGAGTGCTTCTAATAGGTCAAAGAAATAAACTGGGAAGATAATAAAGGGAGCACAAAAAAACTTCCCCCCACGACACCCTTCACTCTTCTGTCTTTGTTAGGTGTAGGTTTTTTGCTTTCTCTAAGCAATCTTGTAACTTAAGTGAACAAGCTGATACTTATAATTGAATTACATCTGACTGGAGAAAGTGGGCAAGGGCACCTGGACCCAGATCAGTGACTAACTTCAACAGTTTTGTATTGTTTTTTTTTCCTGTTAGGCATAATTAACTTGATATAAATAGGAAAATGTATTCATATTGTCAAAACAAGAAGCTTCTCTGTAGGCTCTTCATTCACTGTTTGTGAAGAATCATTTATGAGGTTGTGTTGATGTGTTAGCCAGTTTCTGGCCCTCAGTCCTATGAATAACAAATATAATGATAGGATAAATGTAATCTCCAAAGTAAAACAAACTGTAGCAAACTTGACAAATGCTCAGCATTTTTTTCTCCCAACTTTTTAAATAACTGTGTACACAGAAAACTTTACTCAAACCTGCTGTTCATAAAAAAGGTGAAGCAAATACCCCTGCACATTTGAAGTTTCTCTTGCAAGTGCAGATTTCACTGGAGCAAATTAAATGTATATGGCAGCAGCCTCTCCAGTTCCAAGCAGTCATGAAAATGAGCAAGTCCTCAAGGTCTGAGAGTTGAAAGTGCCTATATGAGAAAGTTTTACTCCTGGTCCTCATGACGTGTAGCTTTCAGAGAGTTTTGTGTTTCTGAAAAACATTGGTGATGGTGTTCCGCTGGAAGTATGTGAGATGTTTTCCACTTATGTTATCATTTTGGCTAGGATGTCTGTTGAGTAGCAAACCAAACAGACTTTCTTATGTGGTAGTGGAACAATTGTGTGCTGATTTAACTCTGGATAGGTGCTGGATTGCTATACTGCTCCAACTTCTGCTGGCAGCCTGTCTCCACACTCCCTTCTGAAAACCTGACCAAATAAGTGTTGCTTCTAAGACCTTAGAGCATACACATAATCATCAATTTAAACTTCCCTAAGTATTATTAGCAATTTTGCTACTCTCCTTGGTAGACAGTGTAACATTCTATGTTGGTACAGATATTTGCACTGGGAGCCTTATAATCCTAATAGGATTTTTTTTGTTTGTTTATTCCTTTGGGGGTTTTGGTTTTTTGGGAGGGAGTGAAGGGGGGCTATGTGTTTTCTTCTTTTTTAAGCCAGAGAGCTGAAATTGCTGTTTAGTGTGCAACAGACTGTTGGAGTCATAGCTTGGTTTGCTCGGGACTGTTTTACAGAGGCATTTAAACTTAACCTGAAAGTATTTCCCCCTCTGCTTCATTTTGCAGAAGGCCTTTTTCATTCCTTGGTCTCTTCTACTTATTTTCTGTCATGGAATTCCTTACAGACTCTATGTTGAGCATAGTGTGACAAAGTGAATGGAATCTCTCTTCTGAATAGGGTATGACTAAAAAGGGAATGTTTTACATGGGAAACAACAACCAAAGGAGGTTGCTTTAACCACAGCTGGCCTCTAAGTAAATGGTAGTTTTATGCTTTTGCTCTTGTGGCTGTTCAATTATTCATTAGGCTATTTTGTCTTGATTGTTTAAGAAAAAAAAAACACTGAAGTTTAAGGGTTTTGGTTACATTTCATTTACATGGATGCAAAAATTATTATTCTTCCTTTCAGTTTTTGGGAACTGCTGAGATATTTATGATATAAAGCCTGTCCTCTTTTATCCCTTATTGGTCTTGTTTATTGTCAGCTGGGAAGGGACTAGCTTTGTTAACTGGGCAGTAGGCATTGCTTTAAGCTTCTCAGCCTCAAACTGTGCTATGCTTCTCAGCCTTTTTATCACTGCTTTCTAAGGAAGTAAAGTTTAGGCAGTTACTGCCTGATGTCTCTTATACTGCATAGACTGTTAGCCAGGGTTAGTCAAACCTTTCTGAGATTGAGAAGACTCAAGCAGAAAAATCTGACAAGTTTTTGAATAAATATTGAGCAACAGGAGGGTCTGCAAAGAGAGGCTCTGATAATTTGGCTCTGTATTGCGGAAACCAGTCAGCTGTGTGAACACCTGCAGAGTATATTGCTTCTGGCCTGACACTGGGGTAGCAGTGTGAGAGGTGAATGGATGTTGTGTGGGTGAACTTAGGACTTCAGTCAGTAGAAAACTAGGTTTGATGGTCATGGATGAGTTTATTCTTCCAGAACTTCTAAGAGCCAAACGCTCAGACTGGTGTTCCTGTAAATTCCTTACCTGTTTTCTTACCCCCTGACTGAAAATAATACCTGTAGCCTGCAGAAGGAAGCTCTTTTCAGTTTTTCTCCATCCTTTTCCAAGGTACTCCTTTATTAAGATGAAATAGGGTTCAGTTTCCATTGTTATATTTGGAGCTTTATTTAATGTGCTCTTGGGTAACTCAGAGACTCTCTTGATCATGTACTACAATAAAAGTTGCCTTGATGGCTCCCCTTGCCTAGCACAGTTCTGTCAATCTCAGATTTCCAGAATAGCCAAGCTAAGTGATTGTCTAGAAGGAGAAAAGACACCAAGAACAATGAAACATCTATAGCCCTTCTGCCTCTGTTGGAGCCACAGAAACCCAGACTTGCTGCTGCCTCTGTCACTGAGGGCTGGTTTGATGTGCTGAGGAAGATGCTATGGGAGAAGGGTATACTTTGTACATCTTGTGCTTCAAGAATAACAGTTGTTGGCACCAGCTCCTCTGCTTTCTCTAGCAGGGAGGTCTTGGCCCTGGCCAGCCTGTGGGGTCTGAGAGCTGACAAAGCTCAATCCTATCTGTATTGCTTCAGTTACCTAATGTATCTGTTTAATGTAGGATCTTGTCTGCCTTACTGCTGGGCAGTAATGAAGCTGCTTGTATGCTGGATGCCAGAAAACGTTAAAAACCCAAACAAACCATGAAAGGTATTTGGGCAGCTGATAGCTGTGAACTGGGAAGCAGTGAAGATTCCAGAACACAAAATATCTCTGCTTTGGGTGGCTGAAGGAACTGAGGATGTTTAGCCTGGAGAAAAGGAGGCTGAGGGGAGACCTTATCGTTCTTTGCAACTACCTGAAAGGAGGTTGTAGTGAGGTGGGTGTTGGTCTCTTTTCCCAGGTAACAAGTGGTACAATGAGGGGAAACAGCCTCATATTGTGCCAGGGAAGGTTTAGATTGGATATTAGGAAGAAAATTCTTCACTGAAAGGATTGTCAAGCATTGGAAAAGGCTGCCCAGGGAAGTGGTTGAGTGACCATCCCTGCAGGTATTTAAAAGACTTGCAGATGTGGTGCTTAGGGACATAGTTTACTGACAAACTTGGCAGTGTTAGGGTAACAACAGGTAACATGATTCTGTGATTCTAACTTTTTGCTGTAAACCTTGGGTGTTTTGCAGATTGCTTGCTGTTCCTCAAATTCTGCAGACAGCTGTGTGATAGATTGAGAAATTTCTTCCTTGCTTTTTACAAAACCATCAGGCAAACCAAAAGGAATTGGGCTCATACACATTAATAGCTTCTGTCTAACAGATCAGAAGTGGATTCTTGCATTTTGTAATATTTCTGCAAATTTATTGCTGAAGCAGTGACATAAAATATACCATGAATTGCTAACCACAGCAGAAACCTGATATATGGAGTGGCTACGCAAGCAGTGCAGTAGTATTTTGTAGTACTATGTTACCTGATTGAGTAGTCAGCATACACTTTGTTCAGGACCAGAAAGGAAGAACATTAACTGAGGTTCAGCTAGGCAGGTCAGAGTAGTAAGCATCGACAACTCATAGGACAGTCTTCAAAATAAAACTTTGCCTCATCTTTGATCTTACTGTTCACAGACTTGTAGGCTGTGTCAAAGGCTGGAAATCTTTCTTTCTCATCTTTGTCTTGAAAATGTGTATAGTATGGGAACATGTGGACTATAGGTTTAGTGATTGCTTTGATAAAGATGGTGACTTTTGTCTTAACCAAAAGTGAGTCAGTCATTACTAGAACAATGTTAAGTAGTTTGCTTCATTAGGTTGTACTTTTGCCAAGGTATCTTGGTGAGCCGATTGAAGAATTTGCTGTTGTCAGGAAACTGAGGGAATGTGTCTTCCCTGCTTCTGGTATATATTTGATCCTCTGTGAGATACTGTAGCTCACTAAGCCAGGAAGTGAAAAAATGTGGATAGCTTTCTGTGGGATTAGTGAGTTTAATTGACTTGCAAGGTATGGCAAGTCTCTGAATAGATGCAGCATAAGGGAGTGTGGAACATTAATGGTGCAAAGAAAAGAATTGGCTGGAAAGAATTGGAAAAGTGGAGCTGAAACAGCTTGGCCATTTTGTGTGTGTGGGGAGGAGCACTGTTTTCATTAGAGTGAACACTGATTCACTGATTTCATTCACTGTGTTCAAACAAAATTCACTGTTTTCATGTTGCTGGTTAATCAGCTCTGGCTTTGTTGGAGTAGATATCCATGGCCATGCACAAAAGAGTAGAACATCTGTAGTCAACTGGTAGAAATTCTCCACTTCTTGCAGCTGTGATCTAGAATTTTGTTTTGATTCTGTGGGCAAGTGAGGTTTGGTTATTGTAGATTCACCATAATGTTAGATGTAATGTCAAAATAGCTGCTGAACTGCCTGATTAAATATGAGAATGATAGTCTAGCTTGGCATAGAGCGTCATTTTGCTAATTCACTTTGAAAAGTAAAGGTGACACCACACTATTTTCCTTTAGTCTTTTTGTATCTGAGCATTTCAAAGTGTAACCCTGTATGTTACCTTGTGTATGTGCTTGCTTACATATGCTTTTGAATGTTTAAGCCTGTTTGTAAAGCTAACCTGTGCAGCTGCTCTTTAGGAGTATAAGAGTAGACTGTTAAAGACTGTTTACCAGTAATTGTTCTGTACAGTATGTTCTGTAATAGTGCTAAATGCTTTTAACTCTTAAAACTTCTCAAGTGTTTGTGTACCTGTATTAAAACCTTCTGTAAAGCCTCTTTGGGACTGGTATCAGTTAGGAGCTTGAGCAGTAGGGCTAATCTAATTTAGTCTCTTCAGTGCAGTTCCACAGTAGTTCTTTTAGTCTTTGTGTCTTCTCTAAGAGACCAGAAACCTTCTCTACCTTCAGTCCTTAGCATCTACTCCTTTACAGTTCATAAACTTTCAGGTATACCCAATTGTAGCTGAGGGTTTAGTTTGTGAATAATATCAATGGAAATGCCATTAAAAAGGAAAAAAAATACTGCAAGCTTGGTTTTGCTGAAGAAGCATATTCTTCTGATCAGGATTCTTTTTCTTTTCCTAATTTTTTTTTTTTTAGAGGGAGGAGGGGAAACCCAAAAGTTGCTTATATAGCACTTAAGACTATAGAGTATTATACATGGAAACATCAAACTCCGTTTGGAGGGGATTGTTTGGGATATTCTTTGGCTTGTCTTGGTGTGAGAGGAAGGGTAGATCTTTGTACTGCTAAAAGATATTAAAACTACAAACATCCCATGACAGGTCTATGTGTGAGAGTAACAAAGTGTAAGGAGAAGCTTGCGTTTAACTTCTTGTAGCAAGGTGGTAGAAGAGGTGAACTGTAAAATCCGTCTGGTCACCTCTCCTCCAGTATAGGGCAGAGCTTGGAAACTTATGCTCAGAGCAGCATTATAAATGCATTGCATCAAAACAGACTGATGTTATTCTAAGTTATTGAAACTAAAAATTTAGAATGTGTAATAAATTATAAATGTATTTTATTAGTATTTTGTTCTAAATCTCCATGTTAAGAATTTTAAACTAAACCTAAATACATTTGCATATTAACTACCTAATTAAGGTTGAAATGTGGAAGTAAAGGGTAAGTTGAAAAGCATGTCTATAATGTAGGGGTATTTGCTCTTTATGTTCATGTCACTTTTCTAGCTATAACTAATAACGTGAGAAGACACATGTGAAAATCAGCAAATAGCTCCTAGGCAATGTCATATAATTCAAATCTAAAATAATTGGGAAGCAGTAATACCCTATCCATTGGTCTAAAATAATTACTGTCTGCACTCTGAACACATTAGTTTTGAGATAATTTTTTGGTCAATTCCTACAAATTTTGTACTGTATATAAACAGTTTAAAATGTAGAAATAGAATCATACTTTCTGTTGCTCTGCAAGCTTTGTAAGTGGCTAACCAAAAAGGTTTTATTTCCTTTTAATGATTCATTATTTATGCTTAGAGTTGAGTTACATTTGTTTCTGTATGTAAATTATTGAGAAGTCTTGTTTGAAGCAGAGGAGCTAATTGTGTATAATCAGGCAATGTGTTTTCTACTGTAATTTCCAAATTGTTGCACACAAGACCTTAACAGAATGGACAAGACTTGAGTATGATGAAAAAATCTTTTGTGTTCTTAAGCGGCTTTTGCATTTTGCACATGACAAAAACATGACATAAAAAATGCCAATGTGAATGTAATAATTCCTGTTATATGATCACTAACAGTCATGAAGGAATATGGAATCACAGGTTTGCAGGGGTCTTCAGAATTAGTGCAGACTCTTCTGTAAGTATGGGTTTAAGTCAAAATGATTAATTTTAATGCTATACCAGTAGAAATGCATCGATAATAATTCATGGGACATCTTCTAACTCTTCAATGATACAGCTCTTTAGATAAAGATACATAAGTAGTTTCTTTATCAATTTGTCTTTCAGCTAATGCAAATTTTAGCAAATTTCAAATGTAGACCTGTTTTATGTGCATAGGAAGTTTATTTAAAAATTAGCATAGGGATGAAGCAAGACCAGGCTGTATGCATAAGAAGAACTCTAATCTTTTTGGAGATGCAAGATCGGTTGCATTGAAACACATACACAGTTTTAAATGAGTTTTACTACGTATTCCTGAGGTTTTATTGGAATCAATGGATTTTTTAATGCAGTTTAATTATTGCAGAGAAATGCAGCTACTGGGTTTTTAAACTGCATCTTTTAATTATTTAAAAAAAACAAGCAAAAATCTATGTTGCTTTTTGTCTAACTCAGTGCTCATTTGTCACATTAATTCCATGCTGGATTCCCCTTCTAAGCCTTTGTGGTTCCGTGAAGACAAGTTACATGCAGTAGAATAAGGATGCTTTGATGTGATTCTGATTCCTTCCTGTTTGTCTTGCTTGCCTGCAGTTAACATGAGACAGTTGTCTTCTATGTGGTGTCTAATAATGGGAACTAGATGCTTAATAAAAAGGAAAATATAATCAGACCTCACTTCCTTTGTTGGTTCTTGTAGCTTTCAAATCTTTACTCGGTGCTTTCCTGTTATCATAGATCTTGAAAAGTGAATGCAATGAGAAGAAATGATTGTTGATTGAAAATGACAGCAAACCAGATTATGTGTGTAAATTAAGACAGAAAAAAATGTTTTAACAGTAAGGTGTTTTTTTTTAAAGAAGTAATTTTTAGTAATCTAGCTTACTGGTCACATGTTGGAGCTATTTTATTTGTAGATCAGTAAGTAAATATTGAGCAAGGTTGATGTTACCTTGTAAGGGAAATAAATTAGAAAATAGTAGTCTAGCTTTCAGCATCAAGTTTTAAACACAGTATTCGTTTATTTCTAAGATAACCATGACTTCTGAATATTTTATTTGAAAAACCAAAAATTTCTGTGGTTCCAGACTTCACGTTTTGCAAGGATTGCTTTCCAGGGATGCCCACAATTTTTTGGTTAATTATCTTTGAGGTTGCTATGCCTTTCAAAAATCTGATTGCAGCTGCATTGCTAGACTCACTGGCTAAACAGTTAGAATGGCTTTCTAGGCTAAAAATACTTTCAAGTCACAAAACTACTTCAATAATGCAGAGTCAGCTATACTCCTCAGGTCTGCATTTCAATTTGCCATCTTTCAACTTAGCTGCATTTCACAGATTTCTAGACTACTATTTTATTTTTCCTTTGTAGTTCTAACATAATTCATGCTGCTTCTTCTCAACCAGGTTAGAATAGCTGGGCTACCAGATGACTTCATTTAGTCCTGTGGCATTCCAAGCTGGGGGTGACACTTTGCAGTTATTGCTTAATGCACGGGTTTAAATTCTACAGGTTACATTTTGATGGAGTGGAGATGGTAAGTCAGGATCTAGATCTTGTTTTCAAGCTAGAAGACTAAGGGCAGATATAGGCTTATGAATGCTGTTTCAAAGCGTTAAGAATGCTGGACTCAAATGGGAGTTTTAGGGGAAAAATGGGAAGTAAAAGTTGATTGCTTCCAACAAGGCAGTATTACATCTCAACAACATAAGAGCTCTGAATCACTGGAAGTGATTCTTCTGGCAGGCTTCTTTGAGGCTGAAAGTTAAGATTGGAAACCCAAGGATGTGCATTTGGAGTGGGAAGGAAAGCAAATTCAGGTTTTGTTTGGATGCAGAAAAGAGCAAAATATTTTTAGCCTGTTCTTAGTGGTGCACAGTGGAGTTGTAGAAAGGGAAAATTCATGTGTGTAATCTTCAAAAGAAAGAGCTGTAGCAAGAGGACGTCTGGCTTGGAACTAAATTTGAGTTTGACGTTTTTTTGCCAAACAGAAAACTACCGCAAGACTACTTGGTCTTGTGGAGAGATGAGTTAGTTATACCTAGAAGCAGAGTACTGGAGTTGTATCTAGCCTGGTGCCTTTCCTACCTGCTGATGTTCATGGGTGCTACTATTTGAAGCATTTCAGCTTTCTTTGAGTGGCTGATGTACAAATATGGCAACCCAATATCTAGTCTGGTGTTGGATGAAAATAAGATCAAGCTTGAAGTAAATGTCTCTCATATTTTTAACTGACTTCCTCTAAGACTTGGAAATCTCTCATCCTCTTGTGCTGGCATATAGGTAGCTCAAAAAGTGGAAACAAGTCTTGTGTTCACTTTTTTTGGGGGGAAACCAAAACCCCAAAGTAAACAAAAGAAATCCTGTTAAAATAGCAAGTTTCACTTACCCCCTTCTGAGACTCATTTCTGGCTGCATTTAATGGTCACTAATTTATATTAAACAGCAACAAAAAAGTGTTTTGAAAAGCAAAAGCAGAGTGGAAACAAACAATTGCATTACTGGAATATCACATGAATGTCACCTGTGGAAATGGTTAACATCTTTGAATTACTGTACCATAAGTGTGGTTAAACCTTTGCCTAGAGTACCATGGGCGCAGGCAGGAATAGTTGAAGGAATGTTGTTAAAGAAGAAAACTGCCGCTTGTAACTGTTACTACAGCTGCAGTTGTGTGGTCAGATCCCATAGGTTTTTGTATAACGTAATCCAAACCATGTTAGGTATAGATGTATTGGTATGTGCTAGTAGTGGCTTATTCTGTGTTGCTTCAGTTACTTTTCAAGCTTTTCAGTGCACCTACTGAGACATTTTTGAGTGTCATTTGAGAGTGTTAGTATGTGTTCTAGTGTGGTTATATAAAACTAGCAGGGGAAAAATACCCTTGCGGCTTTTCCACTGGGCTTTTGTAAACTTGAGCTCAATTCAGTGAACTAATTTAATACTGCTATCCCACAGGCCCTTTCAAAAGAAAGCATTATTCAGTTGTAAAGTGTAAGCTTCTTTTTAAGGAATTCTGAAGTTTTCAAATAGCATTTTGGTACAGAATCCCCAAATCCATTGACTTTTCAGTCCATCTCAATGGATGAATTTTTGTGGGATCAGTGAAACTCATGAATATTCCAAGCAGCAACAAATATATCAAATCTAGTACACTTCCTGCAATTCAGTGAATACAACTTGTAAGCATTCACAGATGCTGTTCTTTAACAGGGGTTTTGTAAGGCTTTACTGTTGTCAACAGCACATCAGATGTGATACTGTTAGCTGCCAAAACAATGTATTAAAAGTGTCTTTCCATCTTCAGCAAAGCTTATTTGTAAACCTCCCATTAATTTCCCCTGAATTAGAACGCCTATGTGAGGTTTATTCTGGCATGATATGAAGTTTGACCAGCTTTTTGCCTTCACAAGAAACAGACTTCAGTGAGTATCTGCTCAATAAAAGTAAAATAGTATGTTTTCATTTGTGCATTCATAAAAAGTGAAACAAGCCTTTGCTTAATTCAGTACACCAAAGAATATCAACACCCCACCTTCCCCCTTCCCCCTCCTTATCCTGCCTAAGTTTCATTATGATGGGGACTATGTTCTGGAAAGTTTTTTTTAATGTTATATTTGTTTAAAAAGAATTAAGAATAAAATCTTGTAAGAGCCGTGAGCATGCCTAAGTCTATTAAACAGAAATCTTAATGAAAACCTTCTGAGTATCTACATGGTTTTTGTTTTCAGTCTGCCAGCTTCCTGGTTAATCACAAACCAGCTTTGACATAGTGACAGATTGCTGTCAGTGTTAAGGGCATGCGTCTTTCAGCTTCCACAGGTGCTAGAAGCAGTGGAGCTGAACTGCCAGGTAATCCTGGTGGTATTCCATAGTATGTGCAGAAACCAGATGGTTATTGCTATCCATGAAGTCAGGATGCATGAGCTATTTTGTATGTCAAGAATGGAACTCCAGAATATACCTTCTTCATACCCGCTTTTGGGGAAAATAATTGTCCTCCAATTAGGCTCAAATGCAGCTGCTGCAGTAGCTGCTGATTTAAGGGCAAGGCTGTAATGTAGTTTTTTGTTTGGATGGACTTGTTTATTTCACTAATTGTACACAGTTCTGGGATTTACTGAGGACAGTGCCTTTTAAAGATGTTGGTACCATGGCTTATTCATAAGCCTTCCTTCCCAGTCACGTGTCAGAAACCACTAGCTTGGTGTTCTGTGTGCTTACTTTGTTCCCACCAGGGAAACTTACAATATCTTAGTTCATCCCTGTGGAAGCAGAGTTGTGGGATGCAAGGATCAGAACCTTATATTAATTAAGCTATTATTAATAACAACAGCTTGATTCCATTAATGATAGGTAACTATTAATAGAGTACAAGCAATTATTCCCAAATACCCTCACTCAGTTACTGCTATAGGAGAGTCTTGGTGTTTGGAGTTTCTCTGTTCTCCTGGATTCCACATGAATGCTAGTCTGGAGCTTAGCAGTTCTTGGGAGACTTCCATGATTTATCAGCATCTGCTGCTTCTCTACAGCTTGCTATTTTCTGGTGGCTAGATCTTCAACTGTACACAAGTATCTGTAGAGTCCATTAACACAAACTTGCACAGAAGGGATTTTTGTGACAGACATTTGCTTGTTTCCCAAACAACAAAAAACATTCTGGGAACTGAAAAGATAGTTTGTATTTGAAAGCTATACAGTGTCTGACAAACACTAACAGTTTATAATTGTAAAACTGTGCTGCCTGGCTAGAAACCCTGACAACACTGGAATTTAAGAGCAACTTTGTACTTTACAGATCCATTGTGGTTGTTGAAGCATGCTATTTCATCTGGGCAAAGACAAGAGGCACTTTTCTTGTGCACAAACATTACTGCGTTCATTTTGAGAAGAAAATGTATTTTAAAATAAAGCAAATGGTTTAAGTGAAGAGTAAACCTGGGGATCTCTCTTTCAGAGGAGGAGTGTGAACATGCAAGGTTTGCTAGTTAGCACTGCACAAAAATATCTTCAGATGAAAATGCTCCATATTCTGTTTGCTCAGAGGTCAGCTTGTAAGCATCTTGAGAAATAACCTTACAGACTACTGAAGCTTTAATCCTGTTACTAACTTTCTGGAAAGTAAATTTCAATATTTAGAATAAGTGTGCTGCTTTCATTTTCAAAGCTGTCATACATAGCATGCTCTGTGGGAGCTTGTAGTTGGAGTCAAATAGTACAGCTGTATATCTAGCCAAATGGTTTCTAATATGATCTTATGATTGTTGGCTTTCTAAGAAGTAACGGAGCAGTACGATCATCTGGCTGTTTGAGTGTAATTGCTTTAGGCAGTGGAAAAGGTCATCTACTAAACTGAAGCTGTGTGCGTGTGCCCTGGTTTTCTAGTCCATGCTTATGGAAGTTGAAGGTTGCAGAAAATGTTAGCAGAAGCAGTAGTTCACTATTTTTTATATATATATAATTTGCGCAGTGATTTCCAGCTATTTTCTTTTCAGTCTCCGAATAGCTCTGTAAGATGCACTAAAACAAACCACAGACAAAAGCCTGAGAGCTGTTGCATGCTGCTAACTTACATGTAAGAAAATATCTGGTATTACTGAAAGAGCTTGGATATTGCATAAAGTACCTTATAATGCAGAGGTAAAATTGAGTGTTAAGTGTAAATATTAGCATCAAAGCACCTTTAAAAAGTTCCTCCACTTCAAGTTAATAATCTTAAAAGTATAAGAGAAAGATGAGGTAGCACACTATGTATTTGCTGAGACATCTCTGCAGTGGTGGTCTTGGTTTAAAGAAATGTATGTGGGTACAAATATAATTTGTTTATATGTTTATAACAAAAAGAAAACTCTCTTCTCTTTTCAGAAATTTTTTCACTAAAAGGACAAAGGAACTCAAACCTGCTGCCCAAAGTGCTCCTGGTTGGAAGTTGTTTGGAAAAGTGCCACCCAGGGAAAACCTTCCAAAAGATTCCAAAATTATTCAGCAGGTGAGTAAACATCACACAACTCTAGGTACAAAACTTGTAAAAATTAATGCATAGGTATTGCAGTTCTCTGCTGTTTATCTTCGTGTTGTTACTATACAACTGTAGAGTGCTCTGGGAAGTATTTGTGTAAAGAATAGTAGTTACTGAGCTTGAGTTTTATAATTTTCTAGTACATTCTTCAGTGCACTTCTTATAAAAAGGTGATGTGTGTTCAAAAAGTGTTTAAGCTGTTCAAGAAAAAAATTGGAACTTGTATTAATTTCCTGTAAAAACTGCCCTATTTAATGTGATATGCTGCTTTATTTTATTATTTTTTTTAATAGTAAAGTGATTGTGAAATACTATTTTTTAAATCTAATTCATCTTTGCGTAGTCCTTCTTGCCCAGAAGACTTTCTGTCCGGGTGACTTAGTGACTGGGTAACTGGAGCAGCAAATTGCTTAGAATTCTGAAACATGTAATCTTGTTTCATTTAGACTTTCAATCTTACTCAAGATGTTTTTGTTTCAAAATAGTAATGTAAGTTGAACTTGTTTTGGAGTTACTGGGGTACTACAGAAAGGTAATTCTGATTTCCTTCCTCAAATACGCAGTTGGACTTAATGTATGCATTCCTGGGGAGCCTGTCTTTAATTTGGTAAAATAATAATGAAACACCATAGACTTTAAAGATGAGGAATTGGTAATATATCATTAATGTAACGTTAACATGCAGCTCTTAAGTTGAAAGATTTGTTGATATAAGAGATGTGAATATCCCTTGTGTTGGTTAAATCAGTAACTTGAATCTCTTGAGAGCTGCTTTCTCTGTCTCCTTTCTTAACATTCTCTGTAAGCTGATGTATTTGACAAGTGCAAATGGCTGTGAATGAAGCAGTGTTCAACCATCTTCTAGAAAGAGCTTCTTAGTAAAGAGGGCCTTTTGGGAGCAACTGAAGTGAAAAAGGAGGGTTCTTTTTGAAGGACTTCAGTGTAATGGGACTTGTCACACACCAAAATGTAGGGAATGATGAAATTACAGAAACTGCAATCTTGGGGGCTGGACTAGATGACCTTTAAAGGTCCCTTCTAACCTAAACTGTTCTATGATTTATGGTGAAGTAAATGGAATGTATTTTCAACATTTTCAAATACAATTTTCCTTATTTAAATGGTTTCCATTTTTGGGTGGGAGAGGGCAAGTCGTCTTAGTTTACTTGCATATGAATGCTGTTGGCCTTGTGCTAAGAAAATACTGTAGTAAAAATCCAGGTGTCTCTTTCATCCCGAGAAAAGGAGAGTATGCACAACGCTACCAGTCATAGAATCACAGAATAGTTGGGGTTGGAAAGGACCTTGAGATCATCTAGTTCCAACCCCCCTGCTGTGGGCAGGGACACCTCACACTAAACCATGTCACCCAAGTCTCTGTCCAACCTGGCCTTGAACACCACAAGGGATGGAGCACTCACAACTTCTCTGGGCAACCCATTCCAGTGCCTCACCACTCTTACAGTCATCTGCTTCCCATTTTCTAGTAATGAAGATGCTTGTTCTGGAGACCAAGTAATCTGCAGAAATAGTCTTAATTTCTTACCCTGTTGGCCCTCAGTGTCAGTTTTTATTTTAAAATGTAGTGTTAACCTTTTTTTTTTTTAACTTCTCCAAAGTGTCCAAGAAGCAAATACAATAAAATAGTGTATTGTCTTTAAACGTGATTGAGTTGATCCTAGCCGCTAGTCATGTGGTTTGTGTTATAATGGTTGCCAGATTATTGGATTTATATAATCTTGAGTAATGTGTCAGTAGTAGCTAATATTTTTAGTTTTAAATTTTATCTAAAGTATTCATGGTCTTTAGATAAAGTATCATGAGCTAAGATAGCACAGTTATCAGAGGGGATCCAGATTAATGTTAACACAGAGATAGATCTACAATACCTGAGACAATTTGATTCTTAAGTTGAGAGGTGACAGTAATGTCTCTATACCTAACATATGTCAAAATCTTGCATGTGTGGTTAAAAATGACAGTGTAGCTCCTTGTACACATGCCTTTAAAGAAAATCAAACGTTTTTCAAGAATGTTCAAATTTGCTAAACTGGCAGTGGGTTAGAATGAATACAGGCACATATGGTTATTGAAGATCAGTGGAAAATATTGTCTTCACTTTCTGAATGGCTGACTGAAGTCTCTAGAATAAATTCCTCACTCTGCAGAAGAATAAATATAAAGAATATAGGCAAGAATGCAGTTATGAGGCCTTTAATCATATTTCTGTTAACTTCTTAAAGTAATTCTGTGAGCCTAGCAAACGACTTAATATCCTACATGGAATGTCTCTAAAATGCCACTTCGACTTTTTAAGTTGAAGTCAAAGGATCAAATTGAAGTCACAGTTTGTGATCTGAAACATAAATGCTGTATATTCCCACAACTGGTTTTGGTATCTATGGTCAGAACAGTGGCTGCTCACTGTTTACCAGCTTTTGTAAAATGAGCTTCTAGGTGTAAGATGATGCAAGTAGAATAGGCTTAAGCTGTAGGCAAGCTGCCTGCAAGGGGGTTTATGGTACATTATTGTTAGCAACAAATCTTACTGTTCCTGAACAGTTATGGCATTCTCCATAGTTAAACACATTTCTGTGACTTTACTGATGCCAATAGCCAGCCTTGGGAGGGTGCAAATAACCACTTGATTAAGGAAACTCAGTAATGAGTCAGCATCCTTAAGATGAAGGATGAGGTCTTGAGAAGCCCTTTTTGAGGAAAAATTAACTTCTGACAGGAAAAACTTCATAATAAATAGGAGAAGGAAGTCTTTTGGGTACGGGTAATGGTTATATCAAAGGTTTATAGCAATGTTTCTTAATAGGACTTTCCTATTAGTAAAACAAGAAAAAAATTACATCACTGTAGATTTATAGTCAAAAGGCTGGTAGAGCTCACATGCCCTGTTGTACCCTGGCCAGTGGAGGCCTCCTTTGTTATCTTCATTTTGGTAAGGATGATTTAGTAAATTGGTAATTACATTTAAATGAATGCTCATGGCTCTTAATCACTGTCAACTGGAAATATATATATGCCTCTCCAGAGAAGTCAGGTGGTGATTCTAATATCTTGAGTAACTTCCAAGAAAATCTGGAAACTGAATTTGGGATACTGTTTCAGACATTCTTCAGACAATGATGCTAGCCAGCTCTGCCTTCAGAGACTGTCTAATGAATATTACTGTAAATAATTCCTTTGCAAGTTTCTTAGCATATGTGGAAGATGATAAATGTTTTTGTCAAAAAGCCACCTGCAGGGCTTGCCTGTTTGGGGAGATGGCAGTGTCCCTTGCAGCTGTGCTGCCATCAGCATGCTTTTGGTGAGATGCTCTAGTGTAAACTGGGTCAGAGGTTGAAAGTTCTTGGCAGCTGCATCTCCCTGCTCGCAGCTGCTGGCACGCTTGGCTCTCCTTGGATTTAGAGCTGCCCAAGCAGGATGTGATTGAGGCCAACTCTTTTGCTGGACATCTCCCTCCTCTGGGCTTCCTTCCTTCACTGTTTTATAAAAAGGGAACTTAGCAACTCCTTAGGACTGCAAATGTCAAATGCATTCGATGGTTTTAGGAAGTGTGCCTTTCTTCATGAACTGCAGCTGATAAAACTGGCTATTATAAGAAGTATGTGGTCATTAATGATCATTCTAGTAAATTCTTTCCAATCTGTACAGAAATCTGCTTTAAATTAGACTGCTGAAACATTTTAATACAGAAGCATTTAAAAGATAAGCTGACTTATAGGTTGATTTTGGTGTGTATTGACTGAAGTCCAAGTTCTTTTAAAAAATGCAAGCTCAATTTCATTTTTTATGCTTATAGCTAAGAGAAAATAGCTTTTAATCTATAATTAAAATGATTCCAAAAATCAACTCATTAAGATTAGCTCTTGATTTTATTAAAGCAATCTTGAATATATATTAATCTGTTTAAAGCAGTGCAGTGTTGGGTTTTTTTCCTAATATGCCAGAATTAAACTCAAAATATGAAAATGCACATGGCAAGGTAAAAAGAAGTAAAACATACACTAAATTAACTTTATCAGCTATTTTAGCAAAGTACTGTCAATGGCAGACTTAAATTGGGGGGAGGGGCGGAGCTTATTTTCCATTTAAATCTGACGCACCATGAAGAGCTTGCAGTGATTTACAAATTATTCCTTATTCAGAAGTGATGAGTCTTTCAAAAGCTGTCGTGTTGCATACAAAATGTAAGGTATTAATTTTAGACAGTCTGTTAAATCCTGATGCTGATTTTGATGACTGGGTCACCATCCTATAACCTCTAAAAGTATTTTTGAATCTCTCTGAATGTTTGGGAAAAAAAAAAGTACTTGAGGGCTGAAAACCTCAATGATTTCGCTTGCATATTTTTCCAATGTCGTTGTCTCCAGTCTGAGTTCTAATGGAGAAATTGCATTCACTGAATCAGCGGAACTCCCATGGTCTCGCAGGGACAACTTATTGGAGTTTTCTCTTCAGAGGAATGGATGTATTTTGAATCGGTTTTCATGTGACTGAGACCTTGTAACTTGCAATATTAACTCTTTCCTCCAGTTTTCCTCCAAGTTGTTTTAACAGTGGAGGAAGCTCTTGATGCTTAAAAGTGTATATGGCATGTTTGTCAACAAATCTAAGGACCAAATATTGGCATGAAGTAGGTAAATACAGTGCTAGATGCTTTTTCATAGGATTGGTTCTTAAGTAGATTGTTATCTAGATAGGCTGGCTCATCTTGCACTCCTGCCAGAGAAAACAAAAAAGCAAGACTTCTGCTCATATAGCAGGTACAGGGTAGAAATGGTAACATTGGTTAACAATGGTTGGTGAAAAACTGCCTTGAAACCAGGACAATAAGTCGGGGTGTTGGGTCTTGCAAGAAACAGTGTAACACCTGAATAACAATTTCTATACTAGCAGCAGTGAGATGCCTGTGGTGGATTTCCTTTGTAGGCAGTGTAGCAGTCAGATTTTCAAGAAGTGTCCCTTATCTCTCCAGAGTCACCCATGTAGTCAGTAAACTGCTATTCTAAAGATAAACCAAAGGTATTCCCCAGTGTTTTAGGCTTTTGCAGGATTATCTTGTCAGTAAAATGGTAATGAAGCAGGTTGGACCTCAGTGAGACAAATGCCTCCTTTTGTTTGCACAAAGGATAGAAAATAAACTTCAGCTCCAAGTAATATAGTGCTTACTCAGCTTGGTGAACTTGTCAAAACTTACCAAGTTTTGCCAAATTTTTACCAAAGGAAACCTCTCAAGGAGAACTTTTCATGATGGCTCTGCTGTGCTGTGCTGGTGGCACAAATGCATCTTCAAGGGAGTACTCTACGGTGAGCATGGATGGCATTCATGTTTTGAAAACACTGCGGAGGTGTTGACTGCTGATGTGAATTCTTCTGCTTGCTGTTTTTTTGTTGTTTTGTTTTTTTTTTTAAAGTCTTTGAGGTCCAGTACAAGCAGTATTGAAGTGAACTTTCACTTCCTAGAGCTTGAGAAAGAAAGCATAAGCATTGTACGTAATTTCATTTCTGTCCTTGGAAGTTCCTGGGTTTTGGGGAAACAAAGAAACAAATTGATGTAATAAAAATGGTGGAACATCTTTGATTTGATGGGACAATTTTTTTTCTTGGTCTTCTGTGTCATCTTTTTGATGGGATTCTTTCCTCTCTATTGGGCCTTTGGATTTCATTAGCAAAGGCTGGCACAGGTGAAAATAATTGTGCATTGTTTTTTGGTTTTTGTTTTTTCTCTTAAGTGAGCTTTTGAGGTTAAGCAGGCTTGTGCTGGTGAGCTTGAGGGGTTGTGAGCTAACTGGCTTATAGGTTAAGACCTAAGATGAGCTGAAGGAAAGCAAGGGTTTCAAGATTTGTTTTCAGAGCAAATGGTTTCTCTCTCGTGTCATCTTGTAGATGATATAATTCCTTTTAACAGCTATCTTATAAGGCTAATGTTTAAATAAGTATAACTTTTATGGGTGATTGGAACTAGTGAGCAACAGTGTATCATGCCTTTTGTTGTGCACCTGAGAACTGCCACAGAAAAAGATTGCCCTTCAGGCAAAGATGCTGATTGTAGAAAATATAAATTTAAATTAAAACAGAAAAACCAGTCCAATAGATGTCTATACACATTTTGCACAAGTGGGAAGTCTTTGTATGTGTTTTCATATATTTTGAGGGCTGAAGAACATTGAACAGACACATCTATCTTTCTTCCAACATAGAACATAAATATGTGTGAATTTAAATTTTGGCTTGCATGTTGCTATATTGTAATGGTCTTTTTAATTTATTCACTAAGGCTTTGCTTCTGTTTTTCTCATTAGGATGACAGTACTGGCAGTCTTGCGTCAATATCTGCTCTCAGTCTATTAAACACAGGGGTATGAAATTTAATATATATATTTTCTTTTAGTTGTATGCGATGCCATGCATGGGACTGTGTAGCACTCATTAAAATAGAACAAACATCACATTTTCACAGTAGCATGAATATTTTATGGAACTAACCATCAACTCATTAGATATCATTAGTAAAATAAGCAAACAAACTTCACACATGAATCTCACTAACAGCTGAAAGTGTTAGAGTATTACTGTTTATATTGCATGTTCTTGAATAGCAGGAAATAGCTAATGCTAGAGCTTGATAGTAATTTACTTATGTTTGCTGTGCCTCCTTGCTTAATGATAAAAGTTGTTAAAAGGCCTAATTTGTAATACTTTTGAACACCTTGTGTTAGCTTTAAAAACTGGTATCTCTTTTTTTTTTCCCCCTGTCACTGAGTCATACAAGCTATTAACACAGAACACACAGTGGCACATCGGAACTCCAGATGCTTTTAATCACTATTTCTAATATGAAACTGGAAACCTGGAAAAGTGTAGCTTTTGAAACATTTGTTATATGTTATGTCTTTGGTTTGCTGTGACTGGTATCCTTCTGAAATTAGTCTAATGGACATCTGTTACTTTGAAAACTTTTAATGTAATCACAGACTCTGTCTTAAACTGGAATGGTACACCTTGGCTTTTTAGTTCTGTGGATCCCTTAACTCTGGCTTTGTGAAACAGAGCAGTAATGTAACTGCTAGTTGATATTTGATACCTATGGTTCGTCTTACATGGTCTGTCCACTCTCAGCTTTTCTTTATAGTGCCAAAAGCCTGTGGCTTTATGCTCTTTGTAAAGAGCAAAAGGTGGAACTTGATGCAATTTGTTAAATATCCAGTTAAGGAAAAAATAAACAGTTGAAGACGGATGGCATTACTTTGGAAGGCTGACCTAGAAAAACTCATCAGTGTCTGGCTGTTCTCTTGCACTGTGTGAATATTAGTATTTTTCCCTCCTTCAGTATAAGTTCTTCCTGTGTCACCTGCAGGTTGCAGGAGAATGTACTGTTCTGTCTGTCCTGATAGCATCTGGCATTTAGTTCTGCGAAAATACCTAGTTTATGACTCGGAGTTTTTCAGTGACATCTACTCTTGTTGTAAGCACTTCTTTTTTTATAATTACTTTGTAGCCAGCGCTAGCTCAGCAATTTTAACATTTAACCTGGGACACACACAATGGCATAAGAGGGAATCCTTATATGTTATTAGAGATTCTTACATAAATTTTGTATTAGCTTTATTAGGGTGATGTAGATGGGTGCCCTCCTAAGCGTTAATGCTGTTAATGCTTCCATTTGTGGATGATCAACCCTGCTTGAAATGAAGGGAAATAATCTTTCTGATGATATTTCTACTTAACTGTACAGCACTGTGGAAGGAATCATGTAGATGTTTTTAGAGGCCTACCTGCTCCACAGTTGAATGTGTGTGTGAAGGGGAGAGAGGCTTGAAACCACTTGTAGAACATATGGCAATCCCCATTGTTTGCTCAAAAGAAGTAATGACTGATTGAATAAATCCTGTTTCAGTACGAGGCTTGGAGTTTTAGGGGAGTAAAGGATGTTGAAAGAAATTGTCATATGTAGGGTGCATGTTTTGTTTAATTGGAGTATTAGTATGCCTTGATGTCTACTTTACATTACAGGCAATCCTTAAGATAGGCAACATGAATTAAGTTTCATTATCACTTTCTCCTCTAGCATACCTAAAACATGATTGGATATGTAGTGCTTAATCTATATAACTGGTACTTTCAGGACTGTGATAACTTTCAAAGTCCTTGTAATCCAAGGCTTTTATCAGTCATTTCCAGTTCAGCTTTTGTTGTTGTATCCTCAAAATTTATCCCAGTAAGATGCATATTAAATTTCATGGTCAATATTTAGTCCTTTAAAGCTCTATAGTTCAGGCATTGTAGATGCAAGCTTGTCTTCTAAAACGCAGTCATTATGTGCACACTTAGTTAAGTACTTTATCCCTGCGAGCATACCCTACTTAAGGTCATATCTAATGCTTTTGGAATGCTGCAATGCAGCTGGTTTTCCTTTCTGTAAGGTAGTTTTCTAAGATGCTGGAAGAAGCAGCTATGGGCAATTACAGATATGTTCCACAGTGCAATCCAGTACTGTTTAGAGATACCTAAAATAGCTCTCAGTGGTCTAGCTGTCCTATATGGTGGTTCTGAGGAAGGAAAAGAAAAGAAACTTTAGTTTTGTATAGTTAAAGATACACCAAGCAATGTTGTTTTTATCTTCTCAAGCACAAGGGCAGGTTATAAGCAAAAGATTTTTTTCCCAGCCTCATTTACCTGTTACCCATCTGTAGGTTAATAGGCTTATCTGTATTTCTGCAGGAATAAATACTGGAAATACAAGTCCCTCCACATATTGAAGTGTTCTTAAATATATTGTCACATTGTTTTTCAGGAAAAACATGCTTTTAGCCTGTTAACAGGTTAATTATTGGCAGTAGACGAGAGGATGCAGTTCCAGACTTAAATAAGGTGATAACTATGGTTACTTTCTGTTAAAGCTGAGATTTGTTTTTCTTTGGGCTTCTGAAATGTTCTGCATCTTTCAGTAAGTACCAGATATGCTGCAATATTTTAACAACATTTCCTAAGCTACAGAAACCATACAGGTGACACTTCCACAATGATTTTTTTTTTCATAGTCTTGAATCTTAGCTCTCAGTTGTTCTGTCCTCTGTCATGTGCCCTATATGTTAAGCATTTGACAAGACATTTAACTTGAAGTTGTATTTCACCTTGTTATGGAAGAATATTAGCTCACATCTTTTGAAATTAAATTCTGTATCAGCTTAAGCTTTTTATCCCATGCCAAGAATTGTAGGTTCTGTATCAAATGCATGTTTAAGTCTTATTGAATTCTTTACATCTAGTCCTATGAAATATTGCAGGAAAAAAAAAGGTATTTTAGTTGCATAAATTAGTGGGTTCAATGCATGTCTGATGGTTCTGGGATCTAATCTCCAACTAAGTTTCCTAGAGCACAGGCTCCTTGAGGAAGAAGCATCTTCCATTGGATAGTTCTGGTACTTTGGAATGTCTTGGAGAATGTTATGACAGTTTGAGCTTGAAGCTATTTTGGTCTCTGCCTAGACTCTAGTATGAGTTTTCCCTCTCTGTTCATGTGTTCTTTTCTTGCAAAACCCAGCTGTTCATGAAGTTTACTTGCTTTCAGAAACATAGTTGGGTAATGAGTTCTGCTTATGTATAAATCCCCACTGAAGATTTTTAATTTCCACTCCTCCCCATGCCCCAACCTCTTTCTTTCACTGTTGTTTTGAAATAGTATATCAGTTCTTAGCACGTACAATAGCCAGAAGCACTAGCACTGTTCAAATGTGTTGCTTGTAATAAAAAGGTGAGAGTAGCTTCATCCTAATACCCATCTTGCAGTGCTTTTATTATTTAACTTGCATATGAATCAGGTGTGTAGGAATGTGAAAAAGGTTGGTACTATTTGAGCTTCCTCATCTCTGACCACTAAATAATTTGATTTTGTGTCTCTTGTTACGAAGTACTAGAAAATATGAAAGTTAATCAGAACTTCTATGCAAGGATATGAGGGATGGCATTGCTACTCTACTGGAGCCTGGATGTTGACCTCCAGGGTTACTATCACAGGATACATTCCTAAGTTAAGGATGTGCTGGGGTATCCTGAGGTATAAAGCATGGCAGAAGTGCCTAAAATGCCTCTGGTTTTAAGTGGAATGAACTTTTAGACTTAAGAAGATATATACTAACTACAACAGAATTCTACGAATCATGTATGTCCAGTTCTCTGAGATATTTGTTTGAATGTGCCAAATTATGTTGGGTGAATATTGTTTTCCAATCAGTAGTTGTCATGAGATTACCCTTCAGGAGAAAAATATGTTCTAGGGAATTTGTATAACCACTGGTTTTGGCCAGAGATACAGAAATATTTAGAGCAAAATTGTATTTAAGAACAGTTGTCTAGTAACTTGTAAGTAATTTTGTTTACAAAGAATTAGGTTTTTAATGTGAATGTATGTATAAATGATATAGGAAACAGTTGCTGGCTCTTTTCCTTTTTAAGGTGCATATGTGGACTGTTTTTGAAGATAGAAAAGCAACAGAGCTTCTCCTCTAGTTGAAGTTGTGGGCTAATTGCTTTAGATTTGTATTTGTCTTTCCAGTGCACTAATAAAATGATGTACCAAATAAAAATTTTGGTACACTGTTGTGGGACAGTATGATACAGTGGTAAAAGGGTGGATAGCTGGAAAGGTAGCTGAAGACATCAGAGTTAGGGGGTTGGAAACCACTTCAGATGGTACAGAGAATGTTCCAAACCCATTCTTTGCCTTGTTTTGTGGCAATGCAGTCCCCTTTTCTCATCAGTTGAACTGTTGTTCTCTCTCCCACATACTAGAAAACAGAAAGGGGCAAGAAGTCCAAATAACTCCTCAGGGTCTGAAAGGTATTAGTAGCATATAATGCATATGGTCTAGATGCTGTGAACATACCTGATCTCCTATGATCTCTGAAGCTAACAGGCTGGGCTTGATTAGAGTGTGGATGGGAAACTACTTGGGAATACCAGAGTGGAGTCTCCATCATTGGTTATACTAAAAAAACTGGCTGAACAAGGCCCTGTGCGATTTGCTGTAGTTGACCTTGTTTTGAGCAGGGAGGCTGGACTAGATGATCTCCAGAGGTCGCTTCCAATCTCAATGATTCTGTAATAACCCTCTTGAGATGTGATTAACATGACACCATTGAGGTTATATTTTTCAGATCATTCAATGTATTATGCCCAATGTGGAAGAACAGAAATTTTGTTAGAGATCATTAAAACAGATAGAGTAAGGAGGCTGTTGATCAAAAAGCTTTAAGCCACCTTAGTGCTGGGCAAACACTTTGTAACTTCTCTAGAAGTCTCAGGCTGCATTGTCATAGAATAGTTAGGGTTGGAAAGGACCTTAAGATGAACCAGTTCCAACCCCCCTGCTGTTGGCAGGGACACCTCATACTAAACCGTGTTACCCAAGGCTGTGTCCAAACCGGCCTTAAATACTGCCAGGGATGGAGCATTCACAACCTCCCTGGGCAACCCATTCCAGTGCCTCACCACCCTCACAGTAAAGAACTTCCTCCTTATATCCAGTCTAAACTTCCCCTGTTTAAGTTTTAACCCATTACCCCTTGTTCTATCACTACAGTCCCTAATGAAGAGTCCCTCCCCAGCATCCCTGTAGGCTCCCTTCAGATACTGGAAGGCTGCTATGAGGTCTCCACGCAGCCTTCTCTTCTCCAGGCTGAACAGCCCCAACTTTCTCAGCCTGTCTTCATACGGGAGGTGCTCCAGTCCCCTGATCGTCCTCGTGGCCTCCTCTGGACTTGTTCCAACAGTTCCATGTCCTTTTTATGTTGAGGACACCAGAACTGCACACAATACTCCGAGTGAGGTCTCAGGAGAGCAGAGTAGAGGGGCAGGATCACCTCCTTTGACCTGCTGGTCACGCTCCTTTTGATGCAGCCCAGGATACGGTTGGCTTTCTGGGCTGTGAGCAGACACTGCTGGCTCGTGTTCTTTTACTCATCAACCAACACCCCCAAGTCCTTTTCTGCAGGTCTGCTTTGAATCAGTACTCTGCCCAACCTGTAGCTGTGTTCCCATTTACCTTTATGGGCTTTTAATCTATGTAAAAGCTTTAAATTTGTCAGCTCTGTTTCTATAATGCTGTCAAGAATCACTGAATATGCAAAGCCCTCTGTTTCTCCCTAAAAGAACTAATGTGTACAAGAAGCTGTTTATTAGGTGTGAGGTTCATTTGGAAACTATTTCTGGAGAAGACTTATGTTTCATTAGAAAGATGCATGGCCTAATTAATAACTGGTTGGTGGGGAGGGGGGTTTGTTTGGTTTGTTTTTTTTTTTTTTTTTAATTTTTGGTGACTTAGACATCAGATATTTTGGTTACTCTGAGGTTGAATTTACTTACAGAATTATTAAAGCAACAGATGTAGACGAGCAAACTGTCTTTAGATAAAAAAACACTTATGCAAGTTAGAGCTCACTTGGCTGTGCTTAAGAATACAGCTGTGTGATCTGTGAAAATACATTAGTAAAGTACCTTAATTTTGTTGTCATAAAAAGATTTTTCAGGTCTTAGTAGACTTGCAGAGAAACTCTTATTTAGCCTTCATGCCTAAGGAGAGTATGAACCCATGAGCTAATTTGGTTTAGGGATAAGTTGGAAATCTTCTCACAAATAACCTTTTAAGATTTGCTGGCTTGTAAGAATGGGTTTCCAAGTAATTTGGCAGGAAATTTTTATTTACAGATGGTAAAAAAAAAAAAGGAACGTGAGATTTGACGCTTTCATCTGGCTCTGTCTAGCTTCTTTCCTAAAAACTGTCTCATTTCTGTTTGTTGACCCGCTTTCATGGAAAAAGGAATGTGATTCTTTTGTCTTTAGAATGAGTATTAAGGGCTGTTAAATATTTCTAAGTAGATTGCATGTGTTAACCTCTGAGAAAGAAATTATGTGAAAAAGACTTGTAATGATATTGTTGTATTTTCACTGACTATAGTGGAGATAGTTTTAGATAGTGTAGGTTTGATGGTTTTCCTAAAGGCTTCAGAAACCTGAGGGCTTCCAGATCTTAAGGGTGGTTAGAATCACAATGAAAGAAAGGGGAAGAGGCAAACATTCTTGGTTAGTGGTTTGTAGTGGTGGTGTGGGGTTTTTGTTGGGGGTTTTTGTGTCTTGGTTTGGTGTGGGTTGTTTTGATTTTGGGTGTTCTGGTGTTTTGTGGCTTGCTTTTCTGTTGTCAGCTTCATGTATTTCTTCAGTAGACTTGTGCACTAGCTAGCTAGGCATGATTATGGAAATTTTAAAATTAACTGATCCTCGGATGCTCAGTAGTCATACTGAACTAGAATAGATCAAAGATTAAGCTGGTATAAGAAAGTGCTTTCTCATTCATCACAGCAGTCCTGCAAAGCTACACTATTTTGCTATAAGCAGTTTCAACTTGTAATTTTAGCTCCTTGTGTCTTAAATTATTTAATATTGTAACATTATTAAATAAGTGTTAAGTAATATGCTTACTAATTAGAAGTGTGGCTGAAAGTTGGTATGTAATTTTTATCAAAAATATTGTTTAGGAATATGAAGCACGGACAGGAAGAATGTATAAACCTCCACCCCCATCAGCAAGACGTAAAAATATTGAATTTGAACCACTTTCAACTACTGCTTTGATTCTGGAGGATCGACCAGCGTAAGTATGATCCTGCTGTGGAGCTGATGATGACTGAATTCATTAGATATACTTCTGATGAGCTAAACTTCACTAGTCTTACTTGAAAGTATCACTGGATTAGTCCATTTCAACTAATAGCCTAATACCTTCAGAAGAACCTTTAAGTACATTACAGCCTACACGAGGAATTCTTTCTTGCTGTGACTTAAGAATAGAGCCTGGGGCCACCAGTCTGTTGCCTACTGTATATCACAGCTGCCTGTGGCAGTGTAGTAGGCATCCTTAATCAGGAAAATTCCTGAAGAGTTTTCATGGATTTCTTCCCTGCCATTTCAGTGTGCACTTCCCTTCTCTTTTCCCCATTCTGGAAACTTAATCTCCTAGACCAGTCAGGAAGACTTAACAGTGGCAGTTCTCACTTCAGGAGACCTGAGCTTGGCTTACCAGAGGAGTTTTTTATAAAGGAAAAAAAAGCGAAAGAATTAGGCACTTAACAGCAGGAGTAGGAAGAATTTCCTTTGAATCCTAAGAAAAACCTTCCAAATTGCACCATGAGAAAGCTTGTAATGGCACTGTTAAATGTTTGCTCTGATTAGTTCCAATTAGGAAATGGAAAATAGAATGTGTAGTGTTTCCTTCAGTATTCTCTCTAGTGGTATATAAGCTCATTGCTATGATTATTTTTTTTGAAATGCATTATTTCTTTTGATAGTGTGAGATGTGCAGTAACTGCTGATGCTTTTCTGTACTTTCAAAATATCACAATTCACAAACTAACATAAGTATGTTTTTACAAGTGACACTTCCACTTGATTTCAATTGGAGTGTCATCCCAAATGTGTAATGTGTTGCCACAGTCTCATCCTTAAAGATATATTCTGTTTTTGCTGTCACTGGAAATACTACTAAAGGGATCTTTTCTGGGTTTGGGGTTTTTTTTTTTTTGTTTGATTGTTTAGGGTTTTTTTTGATACTAAAATCACAAAACTGTCTTCTGTTTATTTTGAACCAAAGTAGGCTAGAGATTGGGTAAGAGACTGAGACTAAACACTATGTTCTGATTTGTTTTGGAATAACTGCTTGGTCAAAAGGAAGTGTGTGTTTGGCAATTAGGGGATTGCTGTGCAGCCAAAAAACAAACACATTTTAAGATGGTGAGCTTGCAGCACTGCAGCAAGCTTCGTTAGCTTTAGCTCTGATATAAATGTGGATCTGTCCTTTCTTCTGTTGGTATCTTCTTTTGTGGGAATTTCAAAAGACTACCTATAATGAATAAAAACGTTTACCTTTCATTGAAAATGTCATAGATTTCATCTGAACAAATGGAGTATTGATATACAGTTACATTTAATGATTAAAGTATTCATGTACAGAAATGCGCTGGAATAACTAACTATGGAATATTAGTATTTTCCTTATGTCACTTCTTGCAAACCTCATTTGGGCATCTCTCCAGATTTTCAACAAATATAAGAATCCTGCTTTGAGGGAAGCTGTATGAGAACTAATAAACAGAAGCAGTAAACATCTAGTACTTCTTTACTGCTGTCACTGAAGCACTTGTAGTGTGACAGCTCCAAGGCTCAGAGAGAGGCCAAATTAAAACCTGTTTTGAAATGGTTCAGAATGTCATTTGTGTTTGTTGAATTCATGAACACCTTGTTTTCAGAAATCTTCCTGCCAAGTCTGTGGAGGAGGCTTTACGTCACCGACAAGAGTATGATGAGATGGTGGCAGAGGCGAAGAAACGAGGTATGTTAGCTGCCAATAACCGGTATAATTCTTTTAACTGTGCAGCAAAACCAGAGCAATTTCTGGCTCTCAGGCTGGTAGGTGCAGTAGAGAACAACCTTGTTTAATATCTAGGTTATTGTCTGGTACATACGTGCACACAGTTTATATCAGAACTCAATTATCAGTTTGTTTTCTTAGTCCACCATAGTAACTTAATGATTTTTTTTAAACTACCTGTGTAGTAGGTAGTGATCAGCTAGAAACTTTCTGGTTACTTGGACTCTTTTTTTTTTTTTTTTTTTTCCCAATCTGTGTTGCTACAGTTGCCACTGAGAGCCAAAGTATAATAAAGCTGAGGGCTTAAAGATCTGGTGTTCTTTTCAGGAATTTGACATTGATTTCAGTGTGAAGACAGATGAAAACTTCGTTGGGATTTTTTTTTTTCCAACCAGCTGTAGCTGTGTGAACCTGCCTAGTCCCATTAGATATGTTTAATTTAAAAAACAGATCTGTAGCATCTGGTACTGTGTCAGTCTATGAACAGTTGTTGAAAGGACTTCTGTAGTCTTGTGCTTTGTATTCAGGGAATAAGCTATTTCAGGAATCTGTGTTGAATGTTTTACTTGGGCTGTTGTCAGAGTTATAAGCTTCTGAACTGATTGATCCTCTATGGATCTGTGGCAGCTTACTCTGAAAGATGTAATAAGAAATCCAAAGCATTTGACAATTTTTTTCACTCTTCTCTTTTGGTATGCATCTTGTAAGTTGTGGTCTGTGGTCCGTGTTCTCTAACTGCATCTTTGGAGGGTCAGACATGTGTAACATTTTAGTATATGTGCCCTAGTATTCCTTAAATTAACTATTGCTACACACACAAAGCTTCAGTAAAAACTTAATGAAGCTGATCAGCCATGTCAATTTACCAAGGATGGTGTGTTTATGCCATTGATGTTTCTAACGCATGCATAAACAGAAAATGTCTTGCAATTTCACAGTGGTTCTTAGTGATATTAAGATAACACTGCTCTGTTCTCCTTTTAACCATTTTAATAAGCGGATCTATAAATGCTTCTTTTTAACAGAAGGCAGAACACTCTTTTCTTTCTTGTTCAGCATTGTGGCTTTGTCTTGGATCTTTAGGTCCTCTTTCCAGAAAAGAAAATACATAATCCTTCTGGATGGAAATTTTAGTAAAATCTGAATAATTTCTAAATGGGTGTAGAATTACACTTTTGAGTAATAATTTCATCCATAATTCTTGCTGTTTAGTCTAAGAAGTACGTAAAGTTTAGGCAGAATATGGTGTGAAATTCATTACAGGAAAGACAGCTTGATGTGCTTGCTTTTTAGTCATTCTGTGTACTGCAGAAAAGTTCTGTGAGTTTTCTAGCTAGATTTTTCCTTGTCTAAATGTCTGTGTATTTGAATACGTTAAAAACAGCTTAAATTAAAAAGATCCTGAGAAACACATCTACAGTCAACAGAAATAGTACCAGCAACTGTAATTTACCTTTGATCTTTCAGACATTTAAGTAATTAGATAATAGCTGAATTATTTACCTAATAATTTATATACACTAATGTGGAATTATTAATATGTCTAACAGAAATTAAAGAAGCACATAAAAGGAAAAAAATAATGAGAGAGCGTTTCAAGCAAGAAGAGAATATTGCTAGCGCTATGGTGATTTGGGTCAATGAAATACTACCTAACTGGGAAGGCATGTAAGTAAAGTTCTGTTGTGTAAATCATCATAGAATAGTTTGGGCTGGAAGGGACCTTAAAGACCATCTTGTTCCAGCTCCCTGCCACAGGCAAGGACACCTTCCACTAGACCACGTTGCTCCAAGCCCCATCCAACCCAGCCTTGAACACTTCCAGAAGTGGGGCACCCACAGCTTCTTTCGGCAACCTGTGCCAGTGCCTCACTGCCTGCATAGTGAAGAATTTCTTCCTAATGTCTGAGGCAAATGAGGCAAAGCTGGCTTGTTTCTGTTCTAAAAACAGAGGACCCACATACCTTATTTCATTTTTCTTTCTGTTTGGTCAAGAAGTCAGTTTTTGTTGCCATGGTGTACTGAGAGGTCATTACAGCACAACATGAAATGTGCTTTCTGGGAGCTTAATGTTTTAGGGTTTCTTTTAGCGGGGCTTTAGCATAAGCAGAGATCCTTGAATACTGATTTTGGAAATAGCATGTATTTTGCTTGTAAGTTGCCCAATGATTTTAGAAAACAAGATGTGCAATATGTTAAAAGGCCTTTTAACTTGTTTTTTCTTTCGCTGCATCCCTATCTTAGGCGTGCTACCCGAAGAGTTCGAGAACTGTGGTGGCAGGGATTACCCCCACGTGTACGTGGCAAGGTTTGGAGTCTAGCTGTGGGAAACGAGTTAAATATCACTCCTGGTATGTCTTTACAGATCACATTCTAATGCAAAATTAAGTTGGTTAAACTTTTGTTAAAAAAAGTAAAAAACGGTATATTTGCTTTTTAAAGAACTGTATTTTGCAACCTTAGGAACAGGTCTTTTTACAGTCAGACATAATCTGGTAACAAGGATGGAAACAAGGATCAAAACCTGCTTACAGAAGTATTTTTGTCTTAAAAGAGTAAAGGTGGTACTCCTCCCAAAAAATTAATTTTTATACCTAAAATTGAGAATTTGTAGCTTTGCTTTCTTAAGAGGTGGAAAAGGGAATTGCTTTATTTTATAACTAATGATTTTGATGAACTTGGAAGTGTTCTAACCTATTCAGAAAAATAAAAATCTGAATTAAGACATAATTTTCCTCTTTTAATTAATTGCATGATCACCACAGAGGAAAGCATAACACAGTGCACTCTATAAAACTGTATACAGTGGTTAGTGGTAACCATCTAAATAGATTCTTCCCTTTCCCCTGGTGGCTAAGCTGAAACCAGGCAACAAAACCAAAGGCAAGGATACTTTGTGTGCTTTTCTTGCTTACCTCTTCTTTTTTGTTTTTGGTTTTGTTTTGCCTTCTCACAGAACTTTATGAAATCTTCTTGTCAAGAGCTAAGGAAAGATGGAAAAGCTTCAGTGAGACAAGTACTGAGAATGACATTGAAGGTGGGTTCTCCTGAGTACTAGACAGCCTCCTATTCATTTTTACAAGCCCAGGAAGTCTCAAAAGTTCAGCTGCAATTGCAGCATTAGGAAGTGCTCTCAGTCATTCCCTACTTAAATGTTTGCTTTTTTTGTAACAAGTCAGTGAGTGAGGAGCTTAAAAGTATTTACTGTAACAATAAAAGATGCATTAAAGTAATTGCATGTACTAGTTAATTTTCAAATGAATGTGTTTTCTTCCAAATTCCTGAAATACCAGAGCTAAGCTCTCATGAAATTTTTAGGTGAAATACAAAAAGAAGAAATGGGTAACTATAGTATAGTAAATGCTATTGCTTAGTTCTGCTTAGATGTCTCTTAGTTTGGTATTCCTTCTGTAATTTGGGGAAAGGAAAAAAAATATTCTCCTTGTTTGTGGAACTGAGAGGTGAAGAAGGAGAAATTAAGCATTTTATATCCCACTTGGGTTTCCTTGGTTGCCCAGATGACCTTTCCTTCCAGATCTATTACGCAGAGAAGTTAGCATACTTACATTATAATGGAGTTTTATCACTGGCATATTGCTGTCTCCTGTGGGTATTCTTTCTGTTAAAAATAGCATTGGTGATGATATATCTTTGTTACAAATGTTAACTCCTTCTGCTGTTAACAGTTACTTTTTTTAAAATGCTGTCTTCTGTGATTCTGTCAGTACCAGCTGCTATGAAATTATTTATCTGAGTTGGTGTCTTTTTTGGGGAAAGAAAATGGCACTATAATGCAAGAAGTACTTTTTATTTACACTTGCCATAGCCAGTCCTGACTAACTGGCTAAACTGTAAATTATGTGTGTCTTCCTTATGTTAGCCCTGGGACTCATCTGAAGCTTGTCTTGAGATGAACTGTTTATAAAGAAATTCTGTGTGTACATGACTGAAAATGTGCTTATGCTTGGAAAACGTATTTGCAGTCCCCCTTGGTTTGTGGGGTGGCTGTTCTTTTGTTGTGTGGGTGTGGGCTGACTGGGGGAAAGCTTGGTAATTTGTTTATTTTGGAAAGGTAGTGGTTCTGGATGAGAATGAAAGGGGAAAGGGCCCGTTTCTATTGTGTCAGATGTTCTGGGAAATGTAGTAATGAGGGAAAACTTAATAGGATTTTCATTTCTGTTTGAAAAGCAAGCCAACATGCTGTGCTTATTACTAATCTTTAGTAGCAAAGTCTTGGATGATCAGTTATTTTAGCCTCATTTAACATACTTGAGTAGTACTGAGGGTTTTTCCTGTTCAAATATCTTTAACTCTTTTGGAGTTCACAGAACTTAATTTCTTGTATAAATCCGGAGTTTCTTGTGCTCCATATCATAGACTCTCAACTTCTTTGGAAATAACTAAATGAATACTGTCCCAAATGAAATATTCCCAAATTATCCAATATAATGTCTGTTCCTTTTGAAAAAGGTAGGAAAGATTAAGCAGCAGTTCTTGCACTTTTTATTGTGTAAGTTCTTTCACTGTAATAGTAGTTGCCTTCTTTTTCTCAAAGTCCCACTCACTCTTGAAAGCAACTATTGTAGTTTTAGGACATCTGGAAGGAAATATTGCTTTTCAGGCTTCAGCAGAGCAGGTTCTGTTTAGCCAATTTATCAAGTCCTGTGATCTTCTGCTTTCCAGAGGGCTTTTGGCTGCTTTAAGCCCTCTGAAAAGAGCCTTTTCTGCAAGTGCCACATATATTTTTCTCCGTGCTGTCACTAGTATTTGCCTCATGTCACTATGTAGAGAATAGAAGAGAGATAACTCAAGGGCCAGCTGCATTTCTTCTGGAGGTTCTTGAGTGAATGCTGCCTTCTTTCCTGCCATTTGAAGAATGGGGATGCAAAACTTCTGCAGATCGTAACTGTGTGGTCACTTCTGGAAACTTCAGTGAAGTTTCTCGGTATTCATAATCTGCAATTACCTTCATTCTAAATGGGATATGAGAAATGCATGACTTTGAAAGCAATATGTTTGACTTTGCAGGTGAAGAAGTGCTGGCTTCTTGTGATAATGATGTAATTAATCTTTTTTTCCCCCTCTAGTATACTGTACATAGCATATTTCAGTACTCCTTGCTGAAATGAACCACCAAATGAGCTGATCAGGAATTAAAATTTGAAAAGTGAGATCTTCACTGTATTGTGTTTAGATCAGGGGCAGTGCTCTCACACTGTGGTCTTGAACAGGCTCAGTAATTGAAGTCACAGTAGAAAGAAACAAAAGATGGTTTTGAGGACTGGTCTGGGCAAAGTTCAAATTCCAGTGAATGCAGGGCTGGATAGAGTGTTACACAGAAGTAAAAGGTAACCTGATGGTGAGTAGACAGGTCGTAATTACTGATAGTTTCCCTCATTTGTTGGAGTTAATGGCATATATGAAGTATCAGTGGACAGTTTTAGATCTTGAAGTGTAGCACTGTAGAAGTGTACTCCAAGAATTGGAGCTACATAACTTTTTTCCCTTAGATGCTAAAAGTCTTTATGTGCCTATGGCAGTTTTATTCTGAAGTCTGTAGAATTTATCACTTCTAATAAGCGTTGGTTTTGCTTGCAGATGCAGGTGCATCTGTTGCTGACCGCGAGGCCAGTCTGGAGTTGATTAAGTTGGATATATCACGCACATTTCCATCCCTGTATATTTTCCAGAAGGTAAGATTTCTGTAACTTTAGTTA
Organism: Melopsittacus undulatus; assembly: GCF_012275295.1. Classification (NCBI taxonomy): domain Eukaryota; kingdom Metazoa; phylum Chordata; class Aves; order Psittaciformes; family Psittaculidae; genus Melopsittacus; species Melopsittacus undulatus. The sequence continues at coordinate 94,552,813 of NC_047530.1, forward strand.
CAACAACTTTAAGCATCCAAATAGTTAAACAAGAAAAGAAACCTAGCTGGGTAAATATGGAATAGTTTCTAGAAGTTGTTTATATAAATAAATATTTGTATAAATAACAAAAGATAAATTTGTATACATGCAACAGCATGTTATGAGTTTTGTTGTTTGCTTTTAGTTTCTTTTTAAATGAGAGTAAATTAGGGACACTTAAAGATGGTCTGTGAGTCTTTCTCTCCTGGAAAAAATTACATGTGATTCCTACTAATGCATATGAAATTCCATGCAAAAATGAGAATATTCTCACTGCTTCTATGGAAATCTTGATGCATTTTAGTACACACTTTCAGGCTTTATGATTTTTGTATAGATCCAATATATGCATACACGTGTATATAAACAGCATGCACTGTTGTAATACAGTAACTTGTATTACTGACTATTAAAGCATCCACTGTCTCTGTAAAGGAAAAAACAACCCCGGATGTATATCAGATATCCTCATTTTTCATTAGGTACTGATTTCCACTGAATTATTTCGTTGGATTATTGTTCTGTTACTTTAACATCTCAAAAACATGCATGGTAATGATTAAAGTAAAAACTGATATTGGCCTAGATGTGAACAAAGCGCTGGCTCAATTACATCTTGAAAAACTTAATACTGGCTTGTTATCTTCCTGTATTTATAAGTGATTTTGAAAAACCTTTTAAACTTTTTTTTTGTTTTTTTTTTTCCCTCTTCCTCCCTCCCCTTATATCAGGGTGGTCCTTATCATGATCTCCTGCATAGTGTTTTAGGAGCATATACATGTTACAGACCAGATGTGGGATATGTAAGTATTTGCTGTAAGATATTTATAATATGGCAAATAAGCTTAAGAAGTCATGTAGTAGAGTGTAATAAATATCTAAACTTTATGCTATTAGCACTTTAAAAAAAATCAACTTTGGCACTGGCTAATTTCATAGCAGTTACAATGATGGCACTTAAACAGCTGAAAATGTACTGAGTGTTAAGGATGAGTATACTATCTGGCTTGCATAGAAAACTTCGAATGTGTTCACAAGGCATTACAGTTCTGACAGATGCAGTGTCCACAGGAAACAAACAAACCCATCTGCAAACAAATGGAAGTGGACTTCAAGTGAGCACTTAATCTGTTTGTCCTACTGTTGCTCCCACTGCTATGATTTCCATAGTGATGCTATCATCTTCACTACTGCACATCCTAAACACAGGAGCTCATTATTGATGTCTTGTCAAAGACTAATTGCTCAATCTGAGTTAAATGAAGATAAGATCATTTGCAGCAAACATTACTGTGGGTATAAAAAAAAAACCAACCCCAAAACCAACCAAACCTCACCCCTCAAAAAAACCCAACCCATAAAAAACTGCCAAAAAACTCACAACCAAACCAACTAAACCAAGCATCTTTCTGAATGTTGTCAGCTTACAGAAGCAGTGAAATAACAGATGCTTTTTTCTTCTTCTTTCTTTGTTTGTGGGGGTACCTAGGAACACCTTTCACAAGCTCTAATCACATCTGGGCTAGAAAAGAACTTGAGTTTTAAGTCTGACCCATGCAAAAAAGCGCTAGTTAGCACAGGGTGTGTTTTCCTGTCTAAATCAGACATGCTTGGGATTCTGCGTCAGTATCTGGTTGGTTTTTCATGTTCAAATGTTTTTAGCCCTAAATTCTGTCATGTGTGACCTCATTTTTGGAGACCCTCCCATACTCTTTAAGTGAGATTACAAACTCTGCAGGTTCTGAGACTGCTTGGGCCAAGGGTGGAGTTTTAAAAGGCAAATAAGTAATTTTTCATGGATAGGTCTTCTCTTTTTGTAATTAGGAGCACAGCTAGCCTTGCATGTTTTTGATAATGTTTTTTTTAATGTTAATTTGGCAGTAAATTTAATGTAATGTATCCCACAGAAATTGAAAACTGCTGGACTTTTTCTGATGCATATCAATACTCTTTTCCCTAGCTGGTTTAAATGAGTGCATTTTTTTAAAATGAGGAGCAGGCAGCATAAATGCCTAGAAACATCAGAATAGTCATCAATGCAGTTGAAATTGGTAAAATTATTTTTAGTATTACGAGCATTCAGATCATCAGTTAACAACTACAAGAATGTGTTTTTCGCTTTTATTGCAGGCTGAAGTGTTTTTTGAGAGAGTAATCATGAAAAAATGTAAACTTGCATTGTAGCTAACCACTTAAAGTAATTTTATGTATATGAATGAATACTGTTTGGCAACTGGAAAGATATGTATTTACTGTTCTGAAACAGAATTTTGTCTCAATTCCAACATATCTGTCTGGGCCTAAACTGTCCCATATGTGAGGTTTTTCTTCATGTCTGCTTTTCCCTTAGCTTAACAATGAACTTAAGGCCAAGTTCTGTCTCATGAGCCTGTGTGGTTTTAACTTTCTTGCATTCCAAGTCCCGAGGACTTGTGAACATGTGACCTCCTGGAACTTCCATGAGGCACTGAAAACCTGCATCTGAAGAAACACTTGCTGAAATCAGATTGACTGCATGCATAAAATTATTTATCTATGTTGTTTCTGTTCATCTGGAGATGTTATGCAATCATATTTGATATATGCAGACTGTAAATATTTGCATTTCTAAAGATATAAGGTGTACTGAACCTACTCACCTATGTTTGCCCAATGCTTTTCCCACTTGAAGGTACAAGGGATGTCCTTCATTGCTGCTGTGCTCATTCTCAATCTGGAAGAAGCAGATGCTTTCATTGCCTTTGCTAACCTTCTAAACAAGCCATGCCAGCTGGCCTTTTTCCGTGTGGATCACAGCATGGTATGCACAGTTTTCTGGTTTTGAACCATAACATTCTTTTGACTTGAAGTATTGATGACTTCCTTTTGTTCTATATAATAGTGGAGAACTTTAACCTGTGGTTACAAAACTGAGAACACCAGATACTAATCCATAGAGCACATTCTACTGTTTTGACTTTTCCTGTAGAAACACTTGCTGTACTTAGCACATTGTGACTTCTGAGGATATGTTGACATCCTCAAATCTTGGTAGAGTTTGTTACTTTAAACATTCTTTTGATGATTGCTTATGAGGTACTTTACTATTTCTACAGATGCTGAAATACTTTGCAGCCTTTGAAGTGTTCTTTGAAGAAAACCTTCCCAAATTGTTTCTTCATTTCAAGTCGTACAGTCTTACTCCAGACATATATTTGATAGACTGGTGAGTGCAGAGAACATAGCACACCTAATCTTAGAACTGTTGGAACACCTTCCATTTTGCTATAGTTTTTTCAGCAACAGAAACACAGCATACAAAAAGCATTTAGTAGGTGCTTATGTACCTTAACTTTCTAGGTCTTGTGAAATTGTGGTGAACTGTTTCGTGAAACCACAAATGCTCTGGCAGGATTCAAACTTTATGAACTGGGATTAGGAGTGACATCTATTCAGATAAAAAATGAGACACGCAGGAGTCCTGTGTGTCTCATTTTCTTGTTGCTGCATGTAAGTAGCTATGTGTAATGTAAATAGAGGAGAGGGTGCTATTACACCGTAGTTGGCTTGTGACTTGATGAAATGAGCATAATCAGCTATGGAAAAATGTATGAGTATAGATGTATGAATATAGGAATATAGACTTTAAAAACAGAAAGGTGAAGCTTATGACCTGGTTTGGGAAGGAATAAAATTGGAAATACAGCGAACATTTTGAAGTAGTGAACGTTCTAAAGCAGAAAATATCAAACTACATTATGTGCTCACAACAGAAGGCAGTAATGCAAGCACATGAAGTGTTCATAGTGCTGCTAGATATGGAATGTATATTCATAACTGTGAGTGGATAAGTATGTGCCTAACTAGGATTATTATATGGGGTAGAAGTTTATAATAAAGTAAGTTGAATTGGGTTAAATTAATGTAAAACAGTCATGTCATCTGAACTTCAGCTATAAGATGCAGCTTATAAGTAAGCAGGAGTAAGTCTCAGCAGGAGCAGCTTATACAGTAGCAGCATTGTGTCAGGAATATGCTGCAGTCCTGAGAGTTTAAGTAGATGGAGGATGTTGCAGAAATAGCGCTGCTGTACAGAGTGTTATGATATTCAGCTTCCAGTCACCTGTGAGAAAGTCTGTGGTAAGAAATATTCTAAGGTTCCTGAAGCATTTCACAATAGGAATAATGGAGAAACAGAACCACCACAGGGTTGTGGGAAGGCTTCTACAGTACATACAGCAGACTGAAGTGCCATGTATAATGAATGCTATTTAAAAATAAACTTTATAGTAAGAAATTCAATTTAACTCTTCCCAGTATGAATAAAACAGTGACTGTCTTTAGATTTTGGTGATTTTTAATGTGAATAGAAATTCAAAATGTGTCGTGGAAATGTAGTTCTTAAAATCTCATTAATATATTAGTGGGATGTAGCCTTCCATTGAGATGATATGTGGCGTTAGATTTAATCTAGAAATCAAATTATGGACAGAGCTGTTAAACTCTATGGCCTAAGTAATGGGAAGGGTTAAGTTACACAGTTACAATCTTTGCGCTTAAGTTCTTATTTGTATATTATACCCTGCTTGAGTGTAAAGGTGGTTGTAACTTCTCTAGGCAGAACTTCCTAAAGGAAGCCTTTCAAATGGATTATTTCCTGTAGCATAAAAAGAGATGGGTTTCAGAATAGCAGTTTTGACTTCAAAAACTGGAGATTTATGGATCTTTAAAATATGGAGAAAATAAGAATATGTGAAATAACTTATCATCTGCTCACTCTCAGCTAATGTGGCTGAGATTTAAAGGAGATTGTGTTTTCATATTTCTGAACTAGGTTAAAGTTGTAACTGTACCTTTTATTTGGTTTTTGTCCTCAATTGTAGGATTTTTACACTCTACAGCAAGTCATTACCACTTGATCTGGCCTGTCGTGTCTGGGATGTTTTCTGTAGAGATGGAGAAGAATTTTTGTTTAGGACAGGATTAGGAATCCTTCGGTTATATGAAGATATTCTCCTACAGATGGACTTCATTCATATAGCACAGTTTTTAACAAAGCTTCCAGAAGACATTACATCAGAAAAGCTTTTTACTTGTATTGCAGCTATTCAGATGCAAAATAGTAACAAAAAATGGGCACAGGTGAGTTTCTTGGAGATATATATATATGTAAATGTCAAAACAAACATGTTGGGACATGAATATATGAGGCCCTTCTCTTCATGGCTTTTTATGCTGCATGTCTGACTTCTGAGCAGTGGGTGCTTCCTTTCTAGTATGTAATTCTAGAAGTTAATCTCCATGCTAATATTGTGTTGGTTAATATTGATCTTTTTTTATAAGACTGACTTTATAAAACTGTTTTTTTATATTCATTAAATAATTTACTTTTCCAGGTGTTTGCCTCACTGATGAAGGACAACAAAGAAGGAGAGAAGAATCATAGCCCAGCACTGAAAAGCTAATCATCATAATGCTGAGGTCAACTGAAAATGTGGAAAACCACTTGATGACAAAGGCGTTTTCACATGACTTCTAAGTGGAAAAGCACTATAGAAAATGTGAAAATTAGATGGAAAAATGACACAGCTCTCAGTGGAGTAACGAACTGATGAAATCTTCACCCTTTTGCCAGTATTAGCTTTTGTCGTGGGAAGATTTGTTTTCACACAGAATACTAAAACCTGTGAAACTGAGAAGTGGGAGAGTTCATATTTAATACTTTAAAAGAATGAGCTCAATGCAATAAACATTTGTAATAACTTCTGTTGGTACTTTAAAAAGAAATTTTGAGGCATAACTTTTTTTACAAATACCACGAAGGCACTTTTTGGGGGGATGAGGGAAATGCTAAATCTTAAGGCCCCAAAACTGCTATCCAAACCAAATGTTTTGGTACAAATATTACCTCCAAAATTAACCATTTGAAAGTACTTGAGGACCAAATAAGGTTGTTTGGTATGTTTATGTGCAAGACGGTTAAGATTTGGGAAGGGGTATTGTCTTTCTTGTTTTGTTTTTTTTAAGTTGCAGCTTCATTCTTCAGTCTGGGCAAATGTAATTAACTCAGGAACTGTGGAAGTATTGTGCCCAAACCTGCTAGAGCAAAAATCATCTGAATTTGGAACAGTGGTAAGATCAGGGCTGCTAATTTCAGTGTACAGCTTTCAAAGCGAGCGGTGTTAAGCATTTGTTTTGGTGTATTGGTTGTGCAGCTTATTAAAAATTGAGTGGGTATTCTGTGAAAGGGTTTTGCCACCAGAAGTTTCATTTTGTTGAGCCATTTCCAACCAAGAAATACTTGTATGTAATGGTGAACACTAGAAACTGATAAAGCTATCTGCAGACTTTGTGTTGTCAAAGGAGCAGCCACTTTTAACACTTAAGAATACTGCAGACACAATTGTTTTTGAAATGATCGTTTATTAGTGTGCAATACTGAAATCCAAAAAGCATCTGTTTTAGTGATACCTAATTCTTTAACATCTGTCAACTGTGAGACATAAAGTCATATTGTATGTGTCACGGTGGGTATTTTCAAACATTTCCTGTTGAAGATGCTGTACAACTTGTGTTTTTAGGGGATGGAAATTTAAAATGGATAGCACTGCAGGTGAGGAACACTTGCACTCTCTTGATCCATTTTTGCTAATATTTAATGTAAATAAATTCCTTACATGTGGGTTTTTGTAATTGGTCCCTCTGTGGAAATCAATTCCATTATGTGGAAATCAAAATTACCGTTATGTATTTTTAAGTGCAGGAGCCTTTCAGTTGTCTGGTGTTTAAAAGCAGAGTCTACATAATTGGGGTAAAGATTTAGTGTGGTGTAACTTACATTGCTATCTGGTTTAAAAACTACATATATGCTACTCATAACATTACAATTTGAAAATGTAAATGTCAGATTTTTCTTAACTTACATATTCACTACTTTAATTGGATCTAATTTGTCTTATATTTTTGTGTTATCTTGTACAGTTTTCTTACTTTTCAACTATAAATCTGTATATAACTGTAAATAGAAGGATCAAGCCTTCCTTTAAGACCACTAGTAACAATTCCTGTGTAAATAAAACTTATAGGCAGCTGTGCGCTCTGGTTCTTTTTGGTTTCTGTAACTTTGCTGCTCCGTAGGCCAGGAGAATGCCTCAAGGGTAGCTTTACTGATGGAAGCGGAGCTGGTTCCTGCTCTAAGTAACCACATTTGTGTTACCCGGGTTTCCTGCCTCCCTGAGGAGCTGAGGTGAAGGGCAGTGCAGCACGCCTTAAGGTCAGATTTGCTCTCTGTGAGGCTCGGCAGCGCGGGATACTGTGCTCCCGGAGGGAGTGTTTCGGGGCCGGGCAGAGATCAGAGCATTAAAATAAAAGCTGTATTTATTTATGAAGTGGAGCGGGTGTCCCGCGCTCCGCCCTTCTCTCCCTCAGCAATGGCTGCTGCCGCAGAGCAGGGCCCGGCCGCCGCCGCCAGGGGCCGCTGTGGCCGCGGGTGGGCTGGGCTCAGCTCCGCCCCGACCCGCCGTTTCCGCTGCCCGTCGCAGGCGGTACACGCGTGTGGGGCCGCAGCCATGAAGCCGGTAGGACGCTGTGGTGGGAGGTGACGGCGGGAGGGAGCGGGGCTCTGGCCTCCCTGCTGCCACGGGCCGCGTCTGTCGGGGCCCACATGGCGGGGCCTGGCGCCTCAGCCCATGCGGAGGGCGGCCTCTGGGCCTCTGCCGCGGGCTCCTAGAGAGAAGGTTGTTTCCCTGTGCTGGCTCCGCCTCTCTCCGGACCGGGCAGCTTGTCCGGCGCTTCTATAGGAAGCCACAAAACTCCGAGTGTCGGCGGGCGGACGGTAAATGCGGGTTACCTAGCCTGTCCGCAGCCCCATGCCCGGCCCGCGTGCTCTCTGGCTGTGACGTGGGACCGTGAGAGGAAAGCAGCGCCCCCCGACGTGGCTTCTGGGCGGGAGCATTGCTGTCTGTAGCTGTTGCAGCTCAGTGTTGTGGGTATGGCATGGGACAAGTGTTAGTGCTGCTTCTGTCTCTTCAGCACTTTTCCAGTAGTTAAAACTAAAAGGGGAAGCTAAACCTGAAGTGGTAAAAATTCCACATTCGAGGAGCCCCACACTGGTCCAGCCACTTGTTCTCTTACTAAAGAGACCTATCCCTATCAGCTCTTGCCTTCCATGCCCCCTCCCAAGCTGTGCTGCGTCCTTTTACATCCTGAATACCCTATAGGTGTGTTTTGCAGTTTTGGCACAGGGTACCTGTATTTATTGTTCTGATTCTTGCAGTAGTTCATCCTCATCTTTTCCATGCAGCTACTGGTCGTGGAGACAGGGACAGGAGAGAGCCAAGGCTCAGCATGGGAGGACATTTCTCTTAGGCTGTGGTTTGTACTTAGTACCTTATAGTATGCTGGGGAAGATCAGCACCCTGAATAGAGGAGACAGTGGGAGCACAGAGCAAAGAGCAGTGCCCTGACCATCTGTTTACTGTATTTTGAGTGTTCATGTGTCTAAAAGTGATGGACATAGGGCATAATAAAAAAGTTATTGAAGAATGTTGCTGTCAAACATTATTTTCCAGTATCTCTTCTCAAAAATGTAACACAGTTGGGTAAATTGGGAGCTAACTGACTTGTCCTGTTCGGAAGAAATATACTGCTCAGCCCTGAGAAAAACGTGAACTTACTGAGATCTGAGACAGTGAAATAAATTTCACAAAGGCTATGAACATGTCAGTTACTTGCAGCTTTCTGTTTGTTTCCTAGAGAAAAAACACAAAACGAGTTCCAAGCTTTCGCAAATTACTGAGAACTAGTAAAATCAAGCTTGACAACAAATTAAAGAATAAACAGTACAAGCAGCAGAGTGCTGCTAAGAAGTACCGAAAAGAGCAAAAGAAGCTAAGGGAGGCTGTCAGAGATGCTATCTCTAAAAAACCTTTTCCATTGGAAGAATGCAGGAAAAATCAAGGTAAGTGTTTGCTCAGAGTTATTTTTCTGAGTGAAAAATTAGGCTATTTAATAGCCCTTATAAACCTAACCCTGCTTTATCTTGTAAAATTAAGTGTCAAGGAAATAATGTGTCTGTTTCCGTGTATAAGTAATTGCAGGTTTTGTTTAAAGGGAAGAAAGGGTTACAAAAAATATAACTGCCATTCAGGCAACAAGATCTGATGGTTGGTAGAAATGTGTTTGCTGTCACAATTACTGGATTTCACAATTATTGGAAATAATTCACAATTATTGGAATAATTATTGGATGTTACAATAAAGGGACAGTTTTCTGGGATAACACAAAATACGTGCATGAAGGTTGATGAGCTCCAGGTTGAAGTAAGACGTAAAATGATCTCGCAATTACTACTACAAGTGTAGTTAGGGTTAGGCTTTCAAGTCTGAATATACATGTGGGATCTTAATCTGTTCACATCATCTTGTCAAATAGCTGAAAAACGGGAAGAAGAGGAAGAAGATGCTCTTCCACTGGACATGATGGATGAAGATGACTTAAAATTAATGGAAGATTTGGCTCTAAAAGCATCCTTTTTAACCAGAGATCTTTCTTCTAAGTGAGTGTTGTTGTGATGTCTACTTTTTGTGCTAACTCAGCTTTGTGTGGTTAATACGTAACTAATATGTAATATAATAAATATATTAGGAGGCCACTTTTCATCTGTTTTTAATTTGTAGTTCCAGTTCAGTGTTTCCTTAGTCTGTCAGTACATATGCTGTTAATGTATTGATGTGTATCAGTGCATTCACCTGCTTTGCCTGACCTTCAGGATACTGTTTCTGGACAGTGTTCCTTCCCATGAGGTCTCTGGCTGTGAGATGAGTAGCATTTCTCAAACTGAAGGAAACGCTTTGATCCGTATACATATGCCCCCCTTCTCTCCCCTAAGTATCCGGACATACCCTGAGCTTCGGGCCCCTATACTTTCCGTATTGCTTCACAGATTGCTGTAAAAAAAACCAAAACAAACCAAAAACCAAATTTTTTAAAAAAACACAACACCAAAGCATTCATACAAAAAATTTGTTACCAGTTTTCTGGAGCAAGGTGTTAGGTAGAGTTCACACTGAAATACATAAAAGGATAGTGCTTCTAGTTGTAGAATTATAAGTCTTTACAAATATGCTTGTACAGAGTAGTCTGGTTACATGATTGTTTGAAAATCCTAACTTAGCTTTTCTGATGAATGTGGAAAGACTCAGTATGCCTCGCTGCTGGAGGCTGGTTCTAATTTTCTCTGTAAACTTCATTTTTTTTCAGTTCTGAAGTGGTTGTTCCAGGCTAAATTTTGAAAAAAGCACTTTTTACTGTTTTCAAGAAGAGAGCACATTTCTTCTACCTTTTTCTTTTTTTCTAATTAAAATACAAATTAATTTGTTAATGGTGATTATAGTTACTAATTAATAATCCAGTCTAGTTTTGAAAGAAATTGAAATGATGTGATTTTTCATCCCTGGCTTTTAGGTTTTTAATAAGATACACAGATAACACACTTCACAGCATGCCTTCACTACAAACAGTTGCATCATTTAATTTTTTTTGGTAAATTCAAAATCAGTACAAGCACTTTACATGTGTGTGTTTGCACTCATATGCCAGTGTTTAAAAATTCACAAAGTTGGCTGACCTGCTAAATTAACTAAATCTCATTTTGTCTTTCTTCATTTCACATTTAGTCTTCTGTAAAAAGGAGATAGGAAACATTGTATTGTCCTGAATTCAAACATCCTATGCAGATACACATCAACACAGCTTCATTGAATGCTGACTGGTGCTGTCAGTGGCGAACGCATGCAAACGTTCCATTTAATAAGATCAGCCATTAAGTGCAGACACTTAATCCAGCTAGTGTACTGTCATGCACGCTTCTTGTCTAACTAGACGGCTAATTCCTTTAGTTTGCCTTATATTTTTCAGTGAACCTGTTCATATCAAAAAACGAAAGCATGAAAGTGTGATTGAAAAATATGAGAAGGTGCCAAGACGTATGCAAACCGAGCCAGAAAAAGAGCTCATCCATCTGCTTCCCATCAAAGACAAGAGTGGCATTATTCCCCAAACTGTGGAAAAGCCAGGTAAGACACATATTCTGTAATTGGTATAGTAGCCCCGGTGTAAATAATTTAGTCTTTTAAAATTCCAGTGTTAATTACATGCATGTCACCAGACACTCTGTTTTTACAGTTCCCAGTGATGCACAGGATGAAGAAGAGGATACAGAAATGGAGGATGCAGAGGGTAATAAAACATCATGTTTAATTTTTGTTTTTTTTGTTTGTTTTTCCAAATCACTGACATATTTGAAGAGTATTTTGCTGTTCCCTAAGGAAGTTTGTAATTTAAATGTATTTTTTTAAAAGTGTTTTTGAATGTGTTCGTTACCATGTTGCCCCCAAAGCACAAGAGTGATTCAAAGCTTGCTTTCTTTTCATTAGTTTCTAAATATAATCTAAAGTTGAGGTAGGACATACAGCAAAATAATACTCAGAAAACACAAATAAAACTATTGTATTTTTTAAAAAAAGAAGCAAATGCTGAATAATTTGCTTCAAATTGCAGAGCACTGTAGTTTCTTGGTGTAGTTGAGGTCATATATTATATGTTCCCACTATACTTAGGGAATACCGTTTGCAGATTAAAAAACAATTGGTCCATTTCTTTTTGTAAGCATAAGATTTTGGAGTGGACCAAAAATTAATCTCCACCTTTACTGTGGAACTGCATGTATTAACCTTTCTGTGGGGTTATCACAGTCCCTATCTGAAATCTGGCATCTAGAACTATAGTTTGCAATACGTTATTTGTCAAGCTGCTTCTCTAGTAACTCTCTTTGTCTCTCACACCTTGTGCTAGACTTTAATGAAGAACCCCTGCCCGTTCTCACTCCTGAAGAAATGGCTGCTCAAAGGAGACAAAAGCTGCAGGAAAGAAAGATGCACATAGCTGCCTTAGCGTCTGCCATTCTGTCTGATCCAGATAACAATGTAGGTAACATTCGCATGACATGCATCTCTGTGTGTGCAAGTCAGTAAAGGTCTGAAGTAACCAAATAATAGTAAAAGCAGAAAAATCCATGTGTAGAATAAGGAAAAAGATCAGTATTGTATCACTTCTTAGGGGGTGGCAGTGAAACTTCTACTATGATATACATGATTTGAGTATTTATACCAAATCTGATTGGTATAAAGGATTTGAACTGGGTGAAGATCCAAGTAATACAGTGTGTGCTCTGTTCAGGAGTAATTTGTCCCTCTGAATACTTTTAGTGTTGTGAATAATGCTGTTTTTGGCATTTCCGATCCAAACTACCTTGCTCCTTAAGCTCGACCCTTATTTAAGCTCTGATTTCAGGGTGGTATCTGGTAGTTCTCAGTGCTTCAGGATATGCTAATAATTTTCTGTACTTCTATGTAAGTATAGTTTGAATATTCTTAAGATAAAAATTTCATTGTTATTCCCAGCATTTCTTGCCTCATTATGTAGTGCTGAGTCTTGAGTGACTGCTGAGTTACTAGCTTTCTCTTTCAAGAATTCAAAACTGAGGCACATTTCTTGTGGAACACTTTTGCTAAAATGTACATTTTGTTTGTACATTGGTTTGTGAGTGATCTTCAGCTAGCTTTGCCTCTTGTGTTAATCAGATTAAGAAGTTGAAGGAGCTGCGTGCCATGTTGATGGAGCAGGATCCTAATGTGGCTGTGATTGTTCGAAAGCTGGTCATGGTTTCTTTGATGGAGATATTCAAAGATATTGCGCCTTCTTACAAAATCCGGCCTCTGACTGAAGCAGAAAAGGCTACCAAGGTGAAATACCAGATTTCTTCCTAGAGTATTATGAGTAATTCAGGTTTTTTAAAGTTATGCCAAATACCAATGCTGATTTGGTTAATATGAATTTAAGTTTTGAGCAAAGGGTGACAAATAATTACTTGTGGAAATTTGGAAAATGTGACACTTCCAGGGGCAAAGGTCTTTGTTCTGAATCTTTTATTCTTATGTACTTCCTTCATTAAGTAGGTAACGTGCTGGTGGTAATGGAGGGAAAAAATGGTATATGGAAGTAGTATACCAAACCTGTGATGAAAGTAGTGTACCAAACCTGGGTGCCTTTCATCCCAAACCTTGGAATAATACGGTGTTTTGCATCATACTGAAGGGAACTATAAAGAAAGCAAATTCAGCATCATTGTTACCCACCTGGCACAGATTTCTTTAAAATATGCTCAATAACTTGCTGAAGAAATGCAGAGTAACTTGTTTTCTGGAACTTGTTTTTAACCAATTCATCAGAAGGTTTCTTGAATGTAGGTAGTGCAATTTAGAGGCTTTAAAATAACATCTAGTTGAAAATTGTACTTCAGTCTTCATAAGTGAAATAGGCCTAGTTGGAAAAGGCCCTCTGAGCACAAGAATGTGTATAGAAATGTGTAGAAATACTTTAATATATTTCTAGGAATGTCGTCCAGAAAAAACACTGCTACTTACATATCTGAAAATTGTTTTAAAATCTGTTTTGTTTTTTGCTTTGTTTTTTGCCACTGTCAAATTTCAGGATTTAGCTCTCTGAATAAAATCTAATTTGTATTTTGTTTACAGGTTAAAAAAGAAACTCAGAAACTGAGAGAATTTGAAGAAGGCCTTGTAAGTCAGTATAAATTTTACTTGGAAAATCTGGAACAAACAATTAAAGGTACAGTCAGCACTTTCCATTCTTTCTTTGGTAGTAAATGTGAAGTTGTTTGTGGCATCACAGTTTACTTCCTCTGATTGAATGCTGCCTCGTCTTTGAAGTGTTACTTTCATGAACTATGCAGGAGAATGCCTGCAATAGCTGAAAATTTAAATATTTAGATTCTCCCCTCCATTCTCAACAGTAATCACTAAAAATATTTTGTGCAGATTGGAAACAAAGGAAGTTGAAGAAAAGCAATGTCATCTCATTAAAAGCATATAAAGGTCTGGCAGAAATAGCAGTGAAGTGTCTGTGTGAGCTGCTTGTGGCCCTACCCCACTTTAACTTCCACAATAATATTATTGTTCTGATTGTTCCGCTCATGAATGATGCATCAAAAATGGTAAGTGATTTTCTGATTAGGAGAACAGTTCTTGTCTTGGATGAAAAATAATCTATTTCTGAGCTTTATCCACAATATCCAGATCTTGTGGGCATATCTTTTCCTATTTTAAAGGCTGTATCCACTTTCTAGTTAGTAAATACCATCACCATTAGCAGTGAGCTGTTGTCATGGACTTGGCTTTACAGAAGAATTTCTTTGAATTCACTTTTCAGATTTCTGAACTGTGCTGTGAGGCAGTTAAGAAGCTCTTTAAACAAGACAAGTTGGGCTATGCTTCACTTGGTGTAGTTAAAGTAATTTCTGGCCTTGTGAAAGGTAGAAATTATGATGTCAGACCTGAGGTAAGAGTCTTTCTGTTATATTACAGAATTTTCTTCTGTCAATGGTTTAAAAAAAATCTGAAAGTTAAAGTTAGTGCAGCTGCTGGCTACAGACAAGCAGAATTTCCTCACTTGATCAGAGCACAGCCAGGTTAGGAGTGGGCTGAGACAGAGGATTAGCAAAAGATATAAGGGGTAGGAGAAGGAGACTGGGAGGAGATCAGATCCCTATAGAGATGTGGGTTAAGTCAGGCAGGGAGACCTGAAGTGAGAGAGGCAAGTGGAAGAATGGGTAGAAATGGACAGTGCTGGGGAGCGAACTGGGTGCAGAGATGAGATATATAGGTATAAAGGAACAGGATGGAAGTAAACAGAAGAACCTTTGACAAGCAGAGCCCACTAGTTGGAATGGAACTAAGGGTTTCTTACCCTCCATTCCTCCGTTGTGGATCACTTAATTGTATTTATTTTATTTTACAACAGGTACTAAAAGTATTTCTTCACTTAAGAATTAAGGAAGTAGAATTGCAAAAAGATTCTGAAGATATTGCACCAAAGAAAAAGTTCATGACTTACAAAGAGAAAAGGAAAAATCTTTCAAGAATGCAAAGAAAGGTATGACCTGTCCTTTCTCATGCTCTGTGGCATTGACTTTATGTAGCTATTTGTTCATCAATGATTGCACTTCTGTTGCCATTGCTATCTGTCAGCATCAGTGATTAGTCTTTGCATTGAACATTTATGAGGTTCTACAAGGAATTTAATTATCTTCCTATTTTTTTCTCTTTCTGATGTTGATAATGCCTTTGATTAGTTGCTTCTGATAGGAAGGAATACATCTTAGCTGGTTACCCTGTAGCATCACAGTGTGACTTAAGGAACTCGCCAAGCATGAAAGATTTTTTTCTCTGGGTGTCTTTGGAGCCTGGGTGTTCAGGCTGGTTGGAAACATGTAATCTGTTGTCTTTAAATCAACTGTATGTTTTCAGTGGAAGAAAGCAGAAGAGAAGCTGGAACGAGAACTCTTGGAAGCAGAAGCATCGGAAAGTAAAGAAAAAAAACTGAAGCTGGTAAGTAGTTTAGAAATTATTTTCCTGTTTTTGCAAAATAGCAGCCAAGTAACCAAGTGTCTCCCCTCCATCGCAGCCAGCATTCCACACCTCTCCATAGTGGTGACAGCTTACAAGTATCTTGCCAGAGGTCTAGGTTTTACTAAACGAGCTCCTCTCAGTTTACCTATTCCTATTTCCTTCTGTGCTCTGCAAAAAAAACAAAAAAAAAGAAGGTATTTGAATCCATTGACATATGTCCTCCAGGTGCCATGCTCCATGTGACACTGTGAAATGGCTGTTGTCAGTCTCTCAGGGTGTCCTTTAGGCAAAGGAGGAGTGTGACTAGCATGGACTAGGGGGAAGAGAGACAGTTTAACTAAGAGAGTGTGAGGGGACAAAGTAGGGGGCAGGAGAGCAGGACTTCAGCTTTTCAGCATGACAAGAGCAGATATGGCAGTGCCAGGACTGGTTTGGAGGGCCTGAGTACAGGCTTGGACAGAGAAGCATTTTCAGTTGAGTTTAAGTGAAGTAGAAATACCTGGTTTACATGCTTATCAAATACTTACTTGATTTTGGTTTTTTTCTCCAGCATACAGAGACCCTGAATATTGTGTTTGTAACTTACTTTAGAATCTTGAAGAAAGCTCAGAAGTCTCCACTTTTGCCAGCCGTGCTAGAAGGTCTTGCGAAGTAAGAACCTAGTCCACCTTCTTCTGTGTGTGTCAGAAAAGACACAAGGCACCAAAGGGATTTTTGATTTTAAAAGGGATTTATAAGCAGTGACAAAAGATGGTCCCTGACAAATGTACTGAAATTCTTTTATTTCTCTGCTGAAGTTTTCACTTACTTCTAAGCACATTTCAATGTTAATGGTGTTAAATTCACTGTGATAGAATTGATGTGCAAACACAACAGGATGAGACGTGATTCTATTATTTTGTCTGATTACTTCCTGAAGAATACGAGCTTGTCTCTAATGCTGTAGGGAACCTGTGATTAGCACTTGGGCACTGAATCATTAATCTATGTTAAGATAATAGATGGTCAGCATTTGATTTAGCTTTGCTTTTAAAAGGCAGATTTTGGCAATCCAAAATATTTTGAACTGAGTTTGCAGATAATGTTTATAGCTTAAAAGTAAACTTTTCTTTTATTCAAGGTTTGCTCATCTCATAAATGTGGAATTTTTTGATGACCTGTTGATTGTCCTTCATTCGCTTATTGCATCTGGGGTAAGTTGAGCTTGCTTTTATCCCAGTTTTCTTAAAATTATGTTCTTTAGGGAACTTACTCGGTTTTGTGTTCTTAGGATTTAAGCTATCGTGAGAGTCTTCATTGCATTCTCAGTGCTTTTCATATACTCTCTGGTCAAGGTAAGAGATCTTGGGAAACAAACTTTTATTTAATTATGTCTGATAATTAATGGAGTAAATGTATTTACTTGGGGTTATGTTAATAGGTGATGTTCTTAACATCGATCCGATGAAATTCTACACACATCTTTACAAGACACTGTTCAGCCTACATGCAGGTAACCTCAGATTCTTATTTTTAGTTTGTACCTAGATAACGTTTATTCTGTCTGTTTGGTATTATAGCCTTAATGCAACGTTAATAAACTACATTTGTTTTAAGATATCTGCCTTCTGAAAATGCTACTGTCTGCTTTAATCTACTTTATTCTCAAGTTGCACGTTGAGCCACTGCAATACAAATACTATAAGTACTATTCCAATGCATGGTAACAGGTTCTAATTATTTCATTAGAGAATGCCAAGTATGTGGTCTTAGATAAGCATTTATCTTGTCCGCAGTTTAAGTTGTTTGACTCCCTTATAATTGTTTCTTTCAACCGCAATTAAAAAATTCTCTCTTTTTTTCTCAAACTCTTTCCCTAACAGAAAACAATCTCTATTTTTTCTTACATATTTTAAAGAATATTTTCAATTTAACATCAGTTTTTAAAAATATCTGGTTTATATTTCTGATGTTTATAATTCTGATGTTTGAATTTTCAAATCTAAATCTTCTAATAATTCTGAGAAGCCAAATAGTTAATAAAAAAAGATACTTACAAAGTTTGAAATTAACATTATTTTCATTAACTTCATAAATGTGTATTCACTGAGAGGAAAGGTTGATAAAAAGCATTCTACAAGTCTGGATGGGTAAAAGGCTAAACCTTTGTACCATTTAACAATTTATAGAAGATGATCTCATGAATGCACTTAGGATTAAAACACTAACTGCTTCTAAAGGATAGACATTTTTGATGGAACAGGTATTTTCTTAGAAAGGAGCACAGAAACGATACACACTTGTTCTATTCAAAGCTGGACTATTTTTGCCAAAAAAGGGTGGATGCTTATGTCTGTATCACATTAGTGATGTGCTTGAACCCCTTAGCTTTCATGCTGTTTCTCAGGTTTCAGTGTACAGTCAACGACAGAGTATTTAGCTGCACATTCCTCAAAATGGTTACATACTGTTTGTATGAAATCCTGTTTTTGAGGTGGTACCAATGATGACATAGGGATTGTGCTCCAGTGCCTGGATGTCATGTTTGCCAAGCGGAGAAAGCAAGTTTCCCAGCAACGAGCTCTTGCTTTCCTAAAGCGACTCTCCACACTTGCTCTTCATGTACTTCCGAATTCCAGTGTTGGGATCTTAGCAACAAACAGGATATTAATGCAAGTAAGTTTTACTTGTTGGTACTTTTAGCTTACTGGTTAAAGGGTATTGGATTTTTTGACACTGATATGATGCAAAATATTTTGAAGCTTCTTAAGCACGAATGATGAAAACTGAGGATCCTTAAATATTGCTGATACAGAATAATATGGAGTGAGCCCTGAACTTAACCATGTTAGAATTGGATATGTAATGTAAGCAACTTTTTTTTTTTTTCTGTTGTAGACTTTCCCAAGGATGGACCTCTTACTGGACAATGAATCTCAAGGCAGTGGAGTTTATCTTCCAGAACTAGATGAACCAGAACATTGCAATGCTCAGAACACAGCTCTGTGGGAGCTGCATTTATTGCAGGTCAGTGAGTAGCTGAGTGATTTGGGAAGTGACTGTCAGCAGTAAATAGGTGCTAAATGTTTATATGGTTTACCCAAATAGCAAACCTGGGTCTACAGGTTTACCAGTCAATTCTGGCCCACATGAGCCTGTTCTGTACAAAAAGGAAGAGCACCATGGTGATACAAGGTAAGACTGAGCTCAAAAGGGGATGTTATACATCCCCTATGATAGCGCCACACTGGATCTTAGTGCAGGTTGCCTAATAAGACTCCTTTGAAGACTTTTTCAATCTGTTAAGTTCTCTTGCATTCCAGCCCTGCTCTGGGGAGCAGCTGACACCTTGGTCTGTCATTCCAGCCAGGGTGCAGAGTTAGGGGCAAGGAGAGGGCTTCCGCTGCCCTTTCTCCTGCCTTCTGGGACTAGGAACTAGATTAACTGTGGAGAGTTACATTCACAGCATGATGTGCTAGTGAATAAATGTATGACCGGCTGTTCTCATTTACTTAACCCCAGAAACTTACTGATTTGTGGTGCTCAGTTTTTCTGTCTAAAACAAAAGCAGAATCTGCCATCTTGCCACAATGGAAATAAATGCTAGTATCCATAGATAAATACATTATCCCTTATCTCTCAGTTTCTTGTTTCTTTCAGAGACACTATCATCCAACAGTGCAGAAATTTGCAGCTCACCTTATTGCTGGAGCTCCAACTGAAGGCTCAGCAGCTCTTTCACTTGATTTGAGCCAAAGGTGAGTTGTCAGAGTTCTATTTTAAAACACAGTGCCTGAAAAGAAGCTCTTGCTCATACTTAATTAAAAGAATGCCAAAAAAAAATCCGTAAAATGAAAAGATTTTGCTCTTCAAATTCACTTCCTTTGTTCCTCTGCCACTGCAGTATGTTGGCCGCTTTTTCTTTTCTCCTTTAAGGCTTGTTGCCAGGCTGTGACCAGGGTAAAAATCTGGAAGTGCAGTGTACTTTCTTCCCATGGGAGCGGAATAGCTGCATTTCCTCAGTAGCAGCCCTGATGTGCATATGGATCAGGATCACTGAACTGTGGTTGTCCAGTGTAAACCAGAAACCAAGTTGCAGCGCGAAGTCCATAGTATGTTAAAACAAAAGAACAACCATCCTGGTTCTTGCTCTGGGAAATGAAATGAGCAGTCTGCTCGAATACACTCTGTGCCTCACAGAAGTTGATAGACCTCTATCAGAGAGTCATAGAATACTTAGGTTTGGAAGGGACCTGAAGATCATTTAGTTCCACCCCCCCTGCCATGGGCAGGAACACCTCACACTAAACCATGTTACCCTCCATCTGTCTTCTCTTCTGGCCGAAGAGATGTGGCCCAGACAGGAGCTGTTTATACTTTCCATCATCTTTGTTGCCTTTTCCTGAACTTTTACCAATTCAAGTATTTCAAGAGGAGGAAATCAGAGACTCAGATGCAATATTTGAGATCTGGGTGATCTGCAGATTTATACACTGATGTAACTATTTTCTGTTCTCTTGTTTCTTTTCAACTCCAAACAGCATTAAGATCACAAATCCCAGGAAAGTATCTGTCATAACAAGATAAGAAGATTTTTTTTTCCTTAAGTGACAGTGGTCAGCTCAGAGCCTGTTGTTTTTATGTGAAGCTGAGATTGCTTTTGTCTGTTTTTTTCCACACTAAATCTCATTTGCCTCTTTACTGACCACCCTTGTACAGACTATCTGAAGTTCTTTACAGGCAACTCATTCTTACTGCCACAAATAATTGGATACCCTCTAGCTAATATTTGAGTGTGTTGAAAAGCACATGTCCTGGCACAGACATTGTGGAAATCCATAGGTTCTTCTTGACAGGGTAAAAATTCATCGTATCTCCTGTCCCTTGTTTACTGTCTTTTAACCAGTTCTTTTCCCATGTGATGATGGCATTCCTTCTTCTCCCATGGCTGCTTGATTTTCATAAAACCCTTTGGTAAGGTACTGTTGGAAATTGGATTGGATCAGCTAGATAATATTTATCCATGTATTTTATTTATTTTTACTTTTTCTTTTTGCTTGCTTGTACAGGGCAAGCAGTGACTGGAGCTCTTGCAAGCCAATAGAACAGTTTTCTTGTATCCCATTTCTTTCATCCTCCAACTCAGTATTTAAGCACATTTTACTTGCTTTTACTTGTATTCTTTCCCAGCTTGTTGACTTCCAGTCTTTTCCAGGTGGTGCTCCTTACTCTGAGTTCTCTTAAAGCATGACAGAAGGTGTGAATGATGTGTGTGAAAAGCTGCTCTTGATTTGGTGACAGATTATTTGAAAATGTGTCTAATACCATTTTTCTTTCACTGTGGTTTTTGCTATAGGCCTGCTACAGAACATTTTGAGGCATACAGTATGAGAGGAATGACCTTTAATCCTCCTGTTGCATCAGTAACACCCAGAAAAAAGGTACTGTCTCATCTCTCTGTATCTCTTTTTTAACCACAATATGCCAATATAGCCTTGTATCTATCTGCTGGCTCACTATGCAGTGCCCAGGCATTAGCACACTTTTGGCTTTCTGGTTTCTGCACTTTCTCTTTCAAGTTGTTTTGTTGTTTTTTTTTTTTTTTACTGGCATTATATAGCACTGACTATAAAGAAGGAAGAAAAAGCTGTATGCATCGTTCCACCTCCCTAGCATCAATTAATGCAGCAAGATATGTGTGGTAGCTGTTAGTTACCTATCTTATGCACTTTGCAACAGTTCAGTGCAGATTTCTTGTCTCTCTTCTGTAATGATGAACTAATGTTTGTTCAAAAATGCAGTAATAAAAAGCCAGCATTCTTTCCCCAGTGTGGGTAGTTGGCAGGGCAGCTGGATTTCCAAAGCCTTTGATTCAGTAGAAGGACGCTTATCCCCATTAGTCCCACATTACAGCTTTAAAGTGTAAATTTGAAGGGAACAAAGAGTGAATGTATAAATAGGAGAAATGAGTGAACACTTTTTAGAGCCTCAGCACTGAATGTGTTCCAGATCCAATCTCCATTAAATGTCCAGTGAGTGGTGTGTCCTTTAAAAAGTGATCATTAATTTTCTTTCTTCCTCATGAAAATATTATAACTTATTAGCCTTGTTAGACTTCAATTTGTGACTTGGTAATGTCCACTAAAGCCTTGAGAGCACAGGTTTTTTTTCCATTGTAGAGAAGCACTTCCTGAAAATGTATTTCTACTTACTCTGTCCTTTTAGAATGACTTCTTGACGTGTTTGCCCTGCTGGGGTGTTATGTTATCAGCTTTGACAGACCAAGGCTGAGAACAGCAGATAGGAGAGACATTTGTTTAGTGCATGATTAAGGAAATGCACAAGCTCTTTTAGGTAGCGAAACAAAGAGGAAGATAACAGAAAGAAGAGACTGTCCATAGGTGGCTATAATGGACATAACTGTTAATTTAAGTTATGCATGGAAAACACATACTGGCCTTGTTTAGTAATGGAACTAATATTTTGTGATTTTCAGGACACATTCTCACAAATGGATTCGTTTATAGATGAAGAGCTAAACAACCAGCTTCAACAACACCGCAGTGGGACTATTGCTCAAAAGCTCTTGGATTTTGCTAAACATTTGAAGGCATCATCCTTGTTGTAGATATATCTGTCAGGCATGTTCAGTTGGCTTCTTAATTACAGAGGAAGACTGGCTGGAAGAAATTTCCACTCACCATTAAAGGAATTCAAGTGGGTTATTGTGTGAATTTAGAACCACATGAAATATGTAACAGCAGTTTTTCACACAGTTCCAACCACTGAGCTCATGTTCTCAAAACTTGGGAACCAGAATGAACCGTCAGTCATACCAGTAATTTAAAAAAGATACAAAACCAGGTGATTTTAAAAATGTCTGCAGCCATGCATTATAGTGTTTTTGTTTATATATTTTCTAATTTTTCTAACAGAATATAGGTATATGTATGTATTTCTGAGAAATCACTGGGTTGTGTTGCTAAATTAATAAATATTTTTGAAATTTTAACATAATTTCGATGCCTTTGAAGTTTTAAGATTTGGCATATGTATTGTGTTTTTTCTGTTTTCCTTCTGATGTCTCCTAACCATTTACCTCATCTTGAAATGATTTTGCATTTGGTGGGGTCTTTCACCTCTGATGAAAAGGAGGTTATTGAATTCCACTTTTTTAGTTTTAGTATTATCCAGACTAGTTCACCAAATTTCAGGTAGCTAAACAAATTCACAAACATTTTTTGAATAGACGTCTATCTATAAATAGAACAGAAAATAAGTATTTTACTGTGTGGATTACAAAACTGCCAATGTAATACATGTGCTTCTGTCCGGTTAGGTTGCTGTTCCCGTCACTTCTGAGTGGTTCTTTTCCATTAAGTGTCTGCAAATATGGATGTGATTTAAATTCTGAAAAATTCTAAGGTGACCACTTGCCAGTACTTTTTCAGTTCAGGAAGGCAAAAGCAAAGCATCAACATAGTAAACCATTTATTTTTTTTACAACATATACAAATACAGGTTTATTCTTCAAGTCAGCAGAAGGCAAATAGTCCAGGTGGAAGAGTCACTTTTAAAATTGCTCATTTTACATAGTTTCCAAACAATAGAAAGACTGGCACATAGTGATGTTGCATTGTTAGAGTACTTCTACAGAATGCTTGAAGAGGCAGAGGAAGACAACTGTACAACTAAGTCATTCTGAAACATCCTATTTGTCTATTGGAGCAAAGTCTATTTACTGCTATTTATTTTTGCGTTTAATGTGCTAACTGCCAAATGTCTAACACTATTGAAATTATTTATCACAGACAGGAAGAAACGCCACTATTGTTACATTTAGTGGGCTACTTTAAAAGAAAACTGAGGTTCAGAGTGGAATAGTAACAACCAGTGATTAAAAACCGAATGTTAATTGAAGTATTTGGAGGCCTAAAGGAGAATGGACAGTTCAGTTTCAGAGGCTGCAAACTCAACCTTTTGGTGACATGTAAAGCTACCAGCAAGTTGTTCTTTTTTAAAGACAAAACTATGAATGCAGGAGAGTGTATTGAAGAATTTAGATATTTCCATGTTAAAGTCTTTAATTCTTGACACGTGATTTCTAGAAGCAGACAGCTTTCTAAGGATGGATATTGAGATACTTCATCTAGTCCTATTTGTAGCAATAAAAATAAAGTACTTAGGTTTCAAAATTAAAACTGACATAGTATTTGCTATTATCCTAATTGATAAACTCGGGATCAGTAAGAAAGAAACAGGAAAAGCTTCAGGTGGTAGGAAGTACCTCCTGATGTGTCTCCGTTCCTGCAAACCAGCTAGTACTGCAGCATGCCCAGGACCTGTGGCTGTCCAGCTTCTGTCCCATACAGTCACATCACTGCTACACAAGGACAAGCTAAGAAAGTGGTAGAAAAGCAACAGTGCCTTTAAAATAGTACAGAGTAAAATGCTGCTCTATTTTTGCCAATAGGCAACAGAGCATGAGATTTTCACCTGTAAATTGTGCAGCGTGAGGCTCTGCTACTACTTGGAAACTGCGTGTTTCTGGAAGGTGTCGGTTATTTACATTCCTTTCTTTCAAACTTTATTCTGGAGGTTGCTTCCTGTAAATAATTTGTCATGTAAAAATGAATGTATTTTCCTAATTGATGTCCATGCCAAGCCAAAAGCACAGAAAGGGACAGTTATTTTTGTCAGTCTTGCCATAGGAATGTGTGGACAGGTATTCCTGCAGACATAAAATCTGTGGCTAAGCAGAATAAACTTTCCTATTAGAACAATAATTCAGCACATGAAATCTGTTCAACTGGGTTTTCACAGAAGAAAAAAAAACCCACATAAAAATGTTTAATGTTTCAAAAGTGTATTTCATAATTAGGATACTTGGAACCAACATAAAGGGAAGGATACTATTTTCCTTTCCAGCTTCACCCCAAAATATATCAAATTTTGCAAACAAAAGTATACTTGGATATTTACCAAAATTTAAACTTGAAATTAAGCAGTGTGTGTACATTAATGAAAATTCTGGAACAGTGTAGTTAGCCTTACGCAGTTCCACTTGCCTATGAAGTTGGATTTTTTTAACAGGAAGACGAATACTTTGCTGTTCTCTTTCACTGTGATAAGCAGCAGCAAAAGTAGCTTTAGGCTCTGATTGAAGATACTTAATAAACTATTCCCACAGCTACAGAATGATTGTGTTAGAAGACGTAGTACAAGCGTTCAGGCTGCTGTTTGTTAGACCTGTGTTACACAATGTGACATGGCTACTGTTGTCCCTTGATTGCCCAAAGGTTTTTTTGTCCTTTTTAGCTCTGTGGCAGAAAACTATTAGCACATGGTAACATGGGTGTAAGAACTTTCTGTGTTGAATCTAATTAGCAAGTGTGTCTTCCAGACTCCTGTAGTACTACAGGTGATGTTAAGAAAAGAAGCCAGTAGGGTCAAACCCTATAGAAAGTATTTTTTTTCTAAAATGCCATAAAAACAAAAGAAATAACTCTTAGTGATGTGACACTGCTGCTGTGTTAAAATAAGGGAGAATGAAGCTAACATTTTAAAAAGTTGCATAAATTGAATTGTGCAGTAGATGGATGTATTTCCCAGTAATTCCAAGTAGTCCAAAGCAAACTGGTTATCAATCTATGGGTAAGCTCACCTCTAACAAACATTTTACTCCGTATCAGTCTTGTGTGATGCTTGTGCCCTGGGGTTTGGGTGAGAGTTGTACCTCATGCTTACAGGGGCTGTGTGGTTAGAACTCACCATTCCTAAGTGAAGGGGCTGAGCTAGGGGGTGGGGTGTTTGATTGGATCGTGTTGCTGAGTTGCAAAGCACTCTTTCGCTGGCTACATCAGTGCTGAAGATAAGCAGTGGGGAGCGCATGGCCTCTGGGAGGACAGGCCATGGGGAAACTTGTGTGCCTGTGGTTATTTTTCCTGAAAGCTAGAAATGACCTCAAGGGGGCACTTTTTTGCTTTGCTATTGGCTACTTTGTAGGCATTCTCAGTGGCATAGTGAAAGACTTCATAGCTTCTGGTGACAGAACGCAGGTTCTGTTGGTTGTTTATATGGCAGTTAATAACTTTATTTAATTTTCTAATTATGGGGGGGGGAAGGTTGGTTGTCACAGCAGTGCTGCCTGTAACTTCTTAACTTTTCATCCTTGCACTATCAAAAGTAAACCTCATTTCAGTTACAACTTGTTCTATCCTTTGCCTGATGCTGCCTCTCGCTTAGGAGCATTTTGTGCTGGAGTGCTCAAGTTGATGTGGAATAACTGAGTGCATAAATCGCTCCCTGTACTCATGGAGTTTTTGACTTAGTCACACCACGTAACCGAAATGCTTTCTTTAGGAATTGGTCTAGGGAGACAAAATGTGTACAGAGCAAATCTTTCACTACAGATATGCTCCTTGTGGAAAATTAGTGTGATTGATTTCAGCAATTGTTTCATTTGTGCCCCTGTAGGTTGGTATGAACTGTTTTAACTAAACACAGTAATAACTCCCATGGAGGAAAAAAAAATATACAACCACAACTAACTTATGTATCAATGACAAATTCAGCAAACAAACATAAAACTTTACAACAGTGTTTCTATGTAAACAAGAATATCAAGAGTTATAGCATAAGAATTCTTTATACTCTCTGGGTTAAACAGACAAGTAAAAAGCCACTTCCTGACTGTATGGAAGATTTATTTTGAAATGTTAATTAAATTTATCAATGCATTGATTTGAGTTTGGTCAGTTTGGGGTATTAAACATCTTGTGCTGAAAAGAAACAACCAGAAGAGTTAAAACATATTTTTCCTCTAAATCAAGAGGTAAAACTTTTGCATTTTCTAAATAGTAGCATATGATAAATATATTATACAATGGCATGTACTTTGGAACATGATAATAAATATTCTTTCTTTAAACACAAGCCTGGAAAACTAGAATTTATAAGAAGAAAATGTTCTTTGTCAAAGTATCGCTACCTGTTAGGTGCATTTAGTTAGCTATTGTACATTATTTTGTTGAAGCAGATAAACCATAAATAATTTGAGTGTTTTGTGTATATCCACCAAAGTTAAACAGAAATGCAAAGGAAGTTACAGTATATTTAAATCTCTTTACAATCACTTAACACAGTGTTTAACTGAAATCTTCAGGTAAAAGTGCATTATTTTAATATAATACACATAAAAGAACACTCTGGTTCTCTGCCTTCAGTTTCCTAGTGGCAAGTAGCTAAATTAGTTTAAAAAGGGGAGGGCGACGACACGCACTTGTTTACAGTATGCAGTCCAAGAATGCTTCGTCATCCACCTAGTGAGAACCTGCAGATGTGAAGATACGGGAAGAGAAGAATCTTCCGATAGCTGACAGGCATCTTTCCAATCTATGACTTCCCACTTAGGATTCCCAGGTTCTGGATGCTAACCTAGCAGCAGTGCCTGTATTAAGCATCTATAGGCCAGGGCACACAATTGCTGACCAGGTCAGTCCGCAGCAGGCTCCTTCCAAGGCACTGCAGAAGGATTCAGTGATGTAAATTCCAGTTTTCAAAAATAAAATGAAAAAAACAAAACAGAAGACGGAATGTGACTGAGATCTTTCCATAATTTACTTTGCTTTTCTTCAATTCATCTGATTTGGTGATTTAGGGGTTTTATAGTAACCAAGAAATAGGGTATGAAATTTGTCCCTTCATGCTTGAAATATTTTGCAAATGAAGGTATTACTTGAATTTTGTTAATGACTTGGCAATAGTATGAAAATGAATCTCAAATAATGCTTTGATAATTAGGTGTACATGGGAAAAATGTAATCTTAAATTGGCCATATATGGGATGGGATTATCAACAATGAAAAAGATTCTTCATTTACAGTGAGCTGCAGCTTCTCAGATGATACCTCAATGCTGTAGTAGCACTGTGTAAATATCTGGCTATAGTGTATGCCAGCAGACAAATTAAATATGCTACAATAGGACAGTATTTTGTATTTCATTGGTTGATTTAAGTCAAGCAAGACAGAAGAATGAATAGATACAGAAAGGCCATCAAAAATATTTAAACATTTCTGTCAAAATTGCCAGAGAGAAATTAACACTATAAACTTATTTCAGCTAAATAGGAGATTGTCAATCCTGATGATTTTATTATATGCATGTAATTAATTAATAACAGAAGTTCTGCTTCTATTTACTTTGACCCAGGGCAAAAGACTAACAGGCCATCATTAGTGAAGCACAGTTAGCTGATTAAAATACATACTATAAAATTAACCAGGATCCAGCATTTTAGTTTTTGTTTTTTAAATGGGCAGATAAAGTGTGTGAAACTCCAGTCTTCACACCATGCTGATTCACTGTAGCAAATGCCACAATAAATAACTGAAGACCATACTGTCTATGCACACTAATGGGTAAGCCTTGTATGGATCTGTCAGTCCCTTCTACCTCACTATGGTTTAACCAACTCCAACTTTGAAAAAAGTACTCTGTAAATCATGTATTAAATGAGTGCTCAGAGCCAGAATCAGTATCTCATACCTGAATCAATTGACCTGTAGGCAGTGGTGGTTGTTATTCTGTAATGTCACTAAAAGTCAAACTGCACGCAGACCTTTCATCTTTGCCCTGTGGGCCATCCGGCGAGACCTGCAGGGGTGGTGATATGAATCCCCGATACTGCTTACTTGACTTGGTTAACTTCTTCAGCTCACTGGTAAAAGAAATACCTTTCCTTTTGTCATCTCGTGCTGCCTGTAGAGAAATAAACTGCATCACTGAAGTGGTCTAACAGGCTGTTCGTAGCTGTGAAACATGGAATTAATCTGAAAACACCTAAAATATTTCTATTCTAAGCAGTCCTCCCTTTTGAAATTCCGTGTGGCTGTGCTTTCATAGCCAAGCACATTCTGATTGTTCCGAATAAATTAATTGAAAATTATGCATTGTCAAAGATATGTTTAGCAGATTTGGTATAAACTGATATAAAAATGTGCTTATGGCAGCTACTTAAAAGCAACAACTGCTGTAGGTTGGTGGCATCTGCTGGAAGGGAGAGCACAGCTTTTTCTCCCAGCAGGCATGTCCATCATTCCTGCTGTTCTCTAAAGACTGTGATAAAGCAACAGAACAACTCTTTCACTGGGCAGGAATAAAGGGACTTTATTCCAGTGGTTAAGTTCTGCCCATTTGTTCTGCTTTCCTGTGATGGGGAGCATGGCATGCACAGCCAGAAGGTCTTGAAAAACAAAGCTGGTAGCAGAAGATAAAGGTTGTCACAGGACTTGCAGGCTGTGAGGGAATTGGGTTGCTGGATGTAACTGGTGCAGTTTGGCAAAGAAAAAAAGTAAGGAAGTTGCACAGAAAAGAGGAATCTGCTTTTTGTTGTAGCCTCTTCTCCCTGTCCACCCTCAAGCCAGTCGTGTCTCCCTCCCACTGAAAACAGGTTCCCATTAAGCTGATCATACACCATCTATAAAACCTGCTGCAAAGCATTTAATCTTTTACCTGAACCTGTTCCTTGAGCTTAAGGATAAATTTTCCTGCTCCCTTCCACTTGCTTTGGGCCTGAAACACACACTCTTGGTCAGAGAGAATCCTCTGAGATGGTTTAGACATGGAGGACTTTTTGTTTGCTGGCTCTTTTGTCACCTCTTCCAACAGCACGTAATCACTTGGATTTGGATTGCTCAAAATGCTGTAGGAGTATTTGGCTTTGCAAAGAGTCTGTTTAAAAGCATTAAAAAAGAAGACAAAAAAAGAAAGCATTGCCTCAAATTCAGGTTACTAAACCAATTCCTCAGCTAGTGCTGAGAACAGACCCCACCTTATCTTGTGTGAAACCAACCTCCACCCTATGTTTCAGTCCTACTACAAGGAAACTTGCTGCTTACTTGCTGTATGACATCCTGAGCTGTGCTGAAACGGGGAGCTTTGATGACGGTGCGTGGTTGCTCTGGGGAAACATCATGTACCTGAACAAAGAAACTGTCATCCTCAGAGCTGACGGCTGCCTCTTCCTTTGCTTCTTGAAAGATGTTTCTCTCATTTAAATTCTGTAGAAAAAAGGAGAGACAAATTTATTTCCTTCAGAGAGGTAACTCAGAGCTGAAGGTCACAAAAGGTTTTTATCACATGAAAATTGGAAACTGTGCTGTTGCCCCAGCTTTTATTTCATCAAATGCAAGTCTTCTACATAGAAGTTTTGACAAGCCACTGCTGCTGATAGCAAATACCTGTGTTTCTAAAAACAGTGTCTAAAATACCTTTCATAGTTGGCATGTAATGGAGGCGTGCGTAGTACTACATTATGCAAAACCAGTCACTTAAATCCTTCATTTCCTTATGTTTGCATCTCCTTATGTATGCAAAATCATGTTTTGTACTGTAATGGCAGCAGTATGATGGGAGATGGTGGAACATGTCCTTTTCTCTGCTTGTCCCTGCACTAAAGCCAAAAGAATTTAGACAGCAAGAAGTCTGAGTGAACATTGTCACATGGGGCAAGAAGGCTGCTGCTGCTCTGTCCTTTGTCAGGCTCAACAACTACTGCACATTTTAGACAGAATTCCTCCCTGCACCTTCTCTCAGATGATGCATTTCTCTCCAAGCCCTTGTAAAAGAGCTTGAATTCATACACTGTAAATATGGGCTGTGTATCACACCCTGCAAGTGGGCCTGCTCCATGTTTCTCCATGTAAATTTGCAGCTTCGTTTCTAGCTCCAAGATCTGAGGTTGCTATCTGCAGAAAGGCTCGAAATTACAGGGAGTGCTTTGAGGTCCCCCCATCACAGGACAAAACTGCAGTATGATTTTCACATATACGAAGACAGATTCTAACCCAGGTTTTCTGAAAGAATGGGTTTGGCAGTGACACACGTATGGTCACATGCGCTTACAAAGAAATATTGCAGTTAATTAAGTAGGCTACTGTTTCCACAAACAAATTTATACCTAGCTATTTATGCTCCAAATACTAGAAATAGAGGAAAACAATATAAAGATTTGCATAATAATAATAGTAATCTGAAAAATAGCAGTTTTATCAAAAGTTGCATATTTTAATTTTAAAGGATCCTAGAGCACCTCTGTCATTTACATATGTAAAATGTATGTGTATAAACCTATGTGTGCATGTATTGCAATGTTCAGACTAAACAAGCTTCAGTACATGCTGAACTGACCAGTGGAAGTGCCTCTGAAAATGAGATCATTAAGTGTCTTTCTCCTGCTTTTTTTGTTTCTCTCACAAGCCTGGGCAGTAGCATATTGTCAAGCTTTGGATGTTTTGTTCATAGTTTAAACTGAAGTAATCACTTCATCTTCCTCCTTTAGATTAATAGAAATCACCTATTTAATTATTTTAGGTTATCATTGATAATTTAATCATCCTTTGAGGTTTTTAGACTTCTTTAATATTAAAATCCATTCTAATTTTTCTGAACAGAGAAGTTGCTGGCATCTAAATTGATTGA
The DNA here is from genome assembly GCF_012275295.1 of Melopsittacus undulatus. NCBI lineage: Eukaryota > Metazoa > Chordata > Aves > Psittaciformes > Psittaculidae > Melopsittacus > Melopsittacus undulatus. The sequence goes on from NC_047530.1 coordinate 94,583,764, forward strand.
CTGATAATTGCAATCTGGAGTTCTGTTACCTACAATCCTTTGGTATTAAGTATCTTTATATTAATGTCCTATCAGCTCAATGTCTCGATTTCCATTAAATTAGACCTGTCAGTCAAAACAGTAAGCCAGTGGCAGCAAACTGTTGACTAAGCAATAATGATTAAACAGCATAGGCTGGTACTAGAGCTAAGTGAAGTCAAGTTAGTGTCACACACGTGCATAAAGTCTAATTTCTTTCACTTAAAATTTACGTTTGTTTTTAAATTATGTACACAGCATTGACATTAGTCTCCAAATAGCAAAACAAATACTACATCCTTTTGTTTCTGGTCCTGACAGCTATTTTTAGCTACCTTTGTAAATAACAGTTTAGATAAAACAGACTTACTTCCTCTCGGGTTTTAAAGATAATCCTTCCAACGTATCCTTCTTCTGGGAACCAGCTGTTCAAAAGCTGCACTACCCCTTCTTCAGGCCCAATCACTCTATGGAATGGTGGTTTTCTGCATTCACTCTTTTCTTTAGATATAAAACTTTTCTCTTCCATCAGAAAATAGTCTGCAGCACATGACTCGGTACCTTTTGTGGCAGCCAAGAGCTAAGAGAGACCACAATAAACACACAGCAATTAGACAGCTAAATATAAACACTGCATAATTAGTAGTTATAAATGAGAATGAACAAGGAGGCTTTAAGAGTCAATAACTATCCTGACAGTGCAGGCAAGACTTCTGATGTGCTATTTATTATTCATATATTTTACTCCAGGGTAATGTACTGTTCTCTTTAGCCAAGCAGTTCAACTATTCCAGACAAGGCAGTACTATTTAAGCTTATTTCTGTCCTGTTTGGCTGGCCAGACACTTTATTCAGAATCTCAGGACAGTACAGTCTTTTCCCACTGCTAGAATAACAATGCCTGTTGAGCTAACTGGTTTTTCTACTCATGAACTTAGCCCTCTAACTTTTCCTCTGTATTCCTGTGGTGCTCAAGTTCAAAGAATTGCATAGAAATGTTTGCCCTTGTTGTAAGGACAGCCCACTGCCTCCATTGGCCAGAAACATTGTTTTTCTCCTCTGCATATGTCCAAAGAGTAAAATAGTAATAAAGAATATGTTCTAAGATTGTAAAACTCATTCTCTGAAGCCAAGATTGGGAAAATTTCACTGATGCTCTTCTGTGTTTGCAATGTAATTAATTCCACAGGCATACTTTGCTAAACCACCTCCTTGCTATGATGATCCTCCATGTGAGAAATGCAGGGAGATGAATGTCCAGAGCGATGTTAGTGTGGATTCTTGCAATTATGAGTCTGCAATTCAGAGGGCAATTTACCTGATGGAGAAGCTGTGCAGCTGTGGTCCCTCCACTTACAGTAAACACAGTGAAAGGCTCTGGGCCTGGAATTCCATGAATTGTCACTTTGTAGGTCACAGCAGCTTTCCTTTCTCCCATACTAAACAACTGTTTAGGCAACATTCAACAGGTTACTGAATGGCTTTACACAGGTTTGTTATTTTTAGGTTGCTTAACAGAAACTGTACACACAAGTTGTAAGGACCTTGGCAAAGCAAAGCTATTCTGCTAATGCGTGGCTCTTACACTACAGATCCAGGTATTAAAAGAAAACCCAACAAACCAGTCTCCCCAAAGACCCTCCTCTGCCTTGAAGCTGAAGAGAAAGAAGGAAAAGTAAGTTTTCTAACAGGAGTACATAGACTGCCACCAGACAAAGGACAGACCTCCACTGCTCGTTATCCATTCTAGCTGAGCTCAGAGTATTCAGATTCAGTTTATGAATTACAGGATGAAAACCTGTGGCTTCATTTTACCCTCCAAAACATTTATGTTCTTCCCTTCTGCCCTAGTAATTCACCAAGATATGTGTTGGGCATGTATTCACAGGAGGGTAACATCTGCAACGTATGTGCTGCACACACGGGCAAAATAATAATATACATGCTTAAAGATACTGAACCTAAAATCACTGGCTATATAAAAAATAACAAAAAATCACATCCATACATGCACGCATACACTCTACACACATTTATATGTGTAGGTATACATGTTTGTACATATAAATGAGCAAATGTATAACTACTTATGTATTTATGGAAATACAGACTCCATCTTTTCCTGTAACAGAATTCAATTTTATTCTCATTATCCCAAAGTTGTTGGTAATTTACATCTTCTTTTTTTTTGTCCCAAATACATTGCTTATGATTCATGCATAAAGAAATGCATGAGGCAGCTCTGAACCTTGCTGCTCAGCCATACTCCTCCTCCAGCACTTCTTCTGCTAGTTTTAATTCTATAGCTAAATACACCAGAAGCCAGACATTGAAAAGATTTACCCTCCAACAGTCTGAGCCAGGTGGGATAACCTTACTTCCACTGAAGCCCAAAAGAATTAGGCATCAGGGTACTTCAGACACTTGTGCAAGTTTAGGGACTAATGTCTTTGAACAGTCTGGTCCTAGAAGTTTCCAGACCATAGTAGTCACCAAGACAAGAATACACAGCATTCACAAGAACATAATTGAATTACCATAGATGCAGGCAGGGTGTTTCCAGAGGGACTTTCTTCCATTCTCCGACTGTTTATGAACAAACTAGAAATTTCTAAAGCTTCATTGTGCAGGTTACGGAGCTGGATGTGTCTATAGCCTGAAGAGAAAAAACCCTTCTGTAAGTACTTTGGCACATCCTGGGATGCAAGTCTCATAAATGAAAACTCAAATTTGCTATATTTATACCTACAACTCGTCTCATCTATAGGCTTTAAAGCACTGTAATAACACTGCATTAACACTCTTTGACTGTACAACAGCATAACACAGATGCTGTGAACTGCTGAGTGGCTCATACAGCTGCCTACCTTTGTTTTGCCCTAAATCTGCAATATATTAATACATAAAATAGCTAAATATTAGAATATGAATGAAACAAGAACAAAATCTCATTGGGAAAATAAGTATCTATAGCCAGATCTCCTCATATGCTAAGATTCTTGTGTGGTATAGAGTGGGGCAAAGCAAATGTGAAAGTATTTTTAATGTTCTGCTGGAGAGCTGCTGGCAATATGAAAACTCCCTCTCTCAGGAGCCGCAGAATTAATGATGCTTCCTCATCTCTCTCTCATCTTCTTCCACCCTTCCTTCACCTCCCCTCCAGCCATGGCTGCAGTAAGTGTAATTCCCCTCTGCCCAGTGGTCACCAGATAGAGCAGTCTCTTGGGCAAAGGAAAGTGGGGGATGAAACCAATCCCTGCTGCCTAAGGGAACGGCAGGTCTCAAGGTGAACACAACCTCACAACCACAGCTCAGGATCAGAGCAACTGCACACAAGATGTCCCAGTCTCTGCATCAGCATATAAGTCGGGGGCAGCCTCCAGCTCTCAGGAAGTCTGTTAGATCAGCATCACAATGCCAAGGCAAAGCATGCTGTCTGAATTTTGCTCTGACTCCTCTAGAAAAATACATCCAACTGATGAAACATACACCCCTCCTAGCAGGATTCAGTCCAGGAACCTGACAGATCATTCTGGCATAGGGTATCACTACAAACTACACTGTACCTCTTTTTAGAGCTTTTAGGGGAATGATTCTCTGAGCTGTTACAGCTGAGCTGTTATTTTCAACAACTGCAAAGCGAAGAAAGACCAGATCTTCAAAGTGAACCCGGAAAAGGAACTGTTCATTCCACATGGGGTTGAGAGTGTTGCGATGGATGGGCTTCGTCCGGAAATGGCAGCTGTCCAGAGGCATCCCAAGCACATCGATTTCGATGCATGGGCTGCCTGTGCTATTGCTAGGGCAGACGTTCTGTCCAGACACAATCTGAATGCAAGGAGTACACAGAGAAATAGATTAGTGGAGTAATTCTGTTACTGTCACGATTCTGAGCTAAATGCTGTTTATCACGCTCCTAAGCACAGGTTATTAACATGCTGATTTAATTACAACACTCCCCTACTTTTGTAACTGCCAGGGCAGGCATTTCAGAAGCAGAACTGCCTCAGTCCCTGCCCCCCATTGCTATGGTATCCTTCCTCTGAAAATGATATACCATACATCACGAGTGTAACCATTCAAGGCATCTGAAAGTTAATCCAGAAAGAATGTACCGGTAACGTAGTCAAACAGGATCAAATTTTCCTCTCCATTACTGTGGGGCAATGACACTGACCTCTGGCATGCTTTGGCATACGCAACACAAGAATTAGGGGTGCAATTCCTGCCGCTGGGAGAATTTGGATTTTTATGAATCTCACTTTTCTGAAACACTATCTTAGAATACTTTTACTTGCGATAAATCCATGAATTATGTATCTTATTATGTAAGTTTAAAAGAAAGTTGGTTTTTCTTAAGATTCAGTGCAGCTTTTCATAATGTTTTGGGGTTTTTTTTTGTGGTTTCTCAAGTGTTCACAAACGTGTGAAACATCCAGGCACATGTTGTGTAGTCCCAGGGAAAAAAGCTTTCAGGATTGGGTTTCGACAAATATTGTGAAGGAAACAGTGAAAGTAACTATGGATACAAACCAGCCAATAAAATAATGACAATTCTTTGTTCCTTCCCCCTCCAATTTTTGCTAGCTATGCTGATCTTCAGAAGCACAAGTAACAATTAAAGGGTCAATCTTTTCATGCAGACGCATAACTGTAATGCTGGTTAAAGACTAGTTAAACGTCTACTTCTACCTGTTTAGCTGCATGAAATTCCCTTTTAATGTACTTACTGTTAAAGAATATATAGCTGGTTCCTTATTATCAAGATCTCTTTCTAAAGGACAAAACTGCTGGTACATTGAACAGTTTTTGTCCCAGAGAACAGGAGGTTTCAAAACATATCCACAGCCACCATTAGCCTCAAACATTGCTGCATTAAGTTGCAGAGGAAGATCTGTGAAAACAAGACAGCCAAAACTGACAAGGAGCAATAGAAAAACTAACAGTGAAAACATGATGTCTACCATGAACTAGCAGTTCACTCTTGGTTTTCAGAAATAGCTGCAATTTATGTATCCAATCTATCCAATACTTAATTATACAACACTATAATAACAGTTTTTTATCTTCTATGCCTTTCCATTGCTTTTACCCAATTGTAGGGCTTGCCTACACATAGATATTTGGTTTCTAGGTACTTGCCCTGAACTGCAGAATGAACAAGCATCGACTCTGTAGCTTTGTGGATGACTTAGTGACCCTATCAAAAAGGTGCAGGAACACAAGACAGGATAGAAAATGGTGCAAAAATGTTTTGATCCACATTAAACCAGCGTCTTAAGTGTCACTTCTAAGTAAAAAACAGTTCAGTAGCTTTTTATACTTGAAGTTATCCAAAAGAGAAAACAGCTGCTTAAAAAGGAGCCTTCAGCAATAAAATAATAATAAAAATGGAAGGTGTTGCTGTCCAGGAACTTCTGTGCTACCAGGAGATCTGCTGCATTGGCATAACTGAACTCTGGGATGACTGCTTTCAAGGACCAGGTTGTCACAGAATCATAGGACAGCTTGGGCTGGAAGGGACCTTCAAAGGTCATCTATCCAACCCCTCTGCAATGAGCAGGGAAATTTTCAACTAGATCAGGTTGTTCAGAACCACATTCAGCCTGGCCTTGAATGTCTCCAGGAACGGTGCATCCACCACCAAGCTGGGCAACCTGTGCTGGTATTTTATCACGCTCATTGTAAAAAGTTTCTTCCTCACATCCAGCCTGAATCTTCCCTCTTCTAGTTTAAAGCCATCACCCCTTGTCCTATTGCAACAGGTTCTGCTGAAGTCTCTCCCCTTTCATGACCTGAAAAGCTGCAGTAAGGTCTCCCTGGACTCTTCTCATAATAGCAGGTAAAAACAAACATCAAAAACAAATTCACTTTTTAAGGACTTATTTCACATTTAAAATGTATTAAAATGTGTGGTTTTGCACCCATACCATCTGTTTGGTAGTTAAGAGCCACGAGCTGCACGCCGTGGAGCCAGAAGATCAGTGGATGGGGATTTGAGGAATCGATACGTGTGGCAGCAGGGTAGGTCCTCAGGAGCTGGCATGTGGTGTGCTGGATCAGCTTCTGAGAGTACCGCCTGCACAGCCGCTTAGCAGCATTCTCGTTCAGGGAGGAGATATGATAACACTTGGGCGTCCTTATGATAGCACTGAGAGAAGCTGGAGAGTTGTAAGGAGAACAAGGATCTTCCCAAGTCTGCCGCATCACATCGAAAGGGCCTAGGAAATAAACAGTACCCTTAAGTTACAGCTGCAGATCCAGAGACTCCAGAAATTCAATGTTTCGTGGTGAAGGATGTGTGCATGTTTTGGTTATAGTAAGAAAAGCTGATCCTGGAAAATGACAGTACTCAGTGTGCCACATTCCTTCTTATACAGTAAGAACAATCCATGAGAGGAAACTTCATGTTTAAGCATTGAAATGATATCATGATTAGATGTGCTAACAACCATATTCACAAATAAATACTTAATTGGCATTTGCCTGAATGAAATAAAGGTATAACGTTCCATTCTTCCCATTTATACATTTTACATGAGGAAGGGAGGCCAGATTGGCTGCTCCCAACAGGCAGTCTACAGAGGTTGTAAGAACTAGGAGACGAAGCCAACAAAATTCTTATGTTCTTTAGAATTAGACACTAGACTTCTTCATTTTTATGACACTGGCCTCTAAAAGGGAATCTAACTACCTGCTGCAGCCATGCCCTTGGGCTGAAAGAAATACAATGCTCCTTGAGCCAGAAAATTAGTACAAGAAAGGGTACAACTCTAACTTTCTGTTTACGGCATTCTCTTGAAAGGCAGGGAGTCTGGGTCTCATTCCTGCTCCAGAAACTTTTCTGTACTTTCTTTGTATTTCTTTACATCTGTTCATACACAGAAGTACAATTTTCAAGTTCACAATCTGAATCACCTGCAGAGTCTAAACATCTCCACTGTAGAACACAGGAGTTTGCACAATTACATTTTTGGACTTGGCTGAATTTTAGGCAACTAAGTCCTACTTCAGACACTAAAAATGCTTTTCTGGATCCAGCCCAACAGTTGTGCCTTCCATTTGTACTTTGAAAGTATTCACTCACATCTTTTAAAATACTAACTTGAAAATACATCACTTAAATTATATGCTAGTTTTGAATCATTTATGAATTAGGTTCGTCATATTCCTGACCAAGTAATCCTATTTTAACATTCTACACTCAACACTTCAGTTATAATAGTGTTACTGTAATACCTGCTGCACTAACAAAAAACCATTCCAAAGTTCAAAATCTTACACACTGTAAAGTATTTGATCTTTAACAACTTGGTCTGGTACATGTGTTGGATTACAGTCATTCCACGTGACTGGTGAAAGAAGATGCTAACTTTTACCTTTTCCAGATGCTTTGGCAAGGGTAGCTGACTCCCCAGGGCTCAGCCTGCCAGGATTGTTGCCAAAAATGGACTTCCTGCTCTTTCTTTCTTTTCCTCTGCTAGAGCCAGATGGGTTTAGAGTTGACAAGCCTGTTCCCATAAAAGTAAAATAAATGAGCCAAAAAACATGACCAAGAGGGCATGACAATTTCCATCATATTTTACATTATTTTTGAAGGCATGAATATGCCTGTCATACAGCACACAGGGCAAGCAGCATATTTTTCTCCATAATTTAATGTTAACATCTTTACATACAGACATGTCTTTACATATGTATATATTATATATGTTTATATATACAATCTATATAAAAACTTACATAAGGCAATACAATACACAGTTATATCTATGTGATATAACTTTTCTCATTTTACTTTTTGGCTTGAGGAAGGCTGTGTCTCTGTCTCAAATTACCAAATGGTCCTAACTAATACTAAAAAAAGTGAAGTAACAGTCTTAATGTTTTCATCCTTAGAACAATTAAAAAAAAGATTCTTTTTACAGAAGCAATAAATCTGCACAGTAGTAAATATCATGGAATTCATCTTGGATACCTACATAAGATGATAGGATCTATGTGCAGTATGGTTACATCTCAGTTGGTCTTCACTGGCAAAGGCTCTGACCTCACCACCCAAGTCTTGGAAGGTGGATGCAGGGACTGTGAGAATGAAGACCTTGGGGCCACTGTACATGAGGATCTGATTCGAGACCATCTTAAAAACCTGAATGTGTGCAAGTCCATGGGACCCGATGAAATCCATCCGTGGGTCCTGAAGGAGCTGGCAAATGAAGTTGCTAAGTCGCTGGCCATCATATTTGAAAAATCATGGCAGTCAGGTGAAGTTCCCTATGACTGGAAAAGAGAAATATAACCCCCATTTTCAAGAAGGGGAAAATGGAAGACCGGGGGAATTACAGACCAGTCAGTCTCACCTCTGTGCCTGGCAAAATCTGGGAGCAGATTCTCCTGGAAGGCATGCTAGGGCACGTGAAAAACAACAAGGTGCTTGGTGACAGCCAGCATGGCTTCACTAGGGGTAAATCCTGCCTGACCAGTTTGGTGGCCTTCTATGATGGGGCTACAGAACTGATGCACAAAGGTGGAGTAGTTGATGTAATCTACCTGGACTTGTGCAAAGCATTCAACACTGTCCCACACAACATTCTTGTCTCTAAATTGGAGAGACATCAATTTAACAGGTGGACCACTGGGTGGATAAAGAACTGGCTGGATGGCAGCATGCAAAGAGTCGTGGTCAATGGCTCAATGTCCGGCTGGAGATCAGTGACGAGTGGTGTCCCTCAGGGATTGGTGTTGGGACCACTCTTGTTCAATGTCTTTGTCAGTGACATGGACAGTGGGATTGAGTGCACCCTCAGCAAGTTTGTCGATGACACCAAGCTGTGTGGTTCGGTTGATACCCTGGAGGGAAGGAATGCCATCCAGAGGGACCTTGACACACTTGTGAGGTGGGCTGATGCCAACCTCATGAAGTTTAACCATGACAAGTGCAAGGTCCTACAACTGGGTCAGAGCAATCCCAGGCACAGCTACAGGTTGGGCAAAAAGGAAATTCATGGTAGTCCTGCGGAGAAGGACTTGGGGGTGTTGGTCAATGAGAAAATGAACATGAGCCAGCTTCAGTGTGCGCTCACAGCCCAGAAAGCCAACCATATCCTGGGCTGCATCAAAAGGAGCGTGACCAGCAGGTCCAAGGAGGTGATCCTGCCCCTCTACTCTGCCCTCGTGAGACCTCACTTGGAGTATTGTGTTCAGTTCTGGTGTCCTCAACATAAAAAGGACATGGAACTATTGGAACAAGTCCAGAGGAGGGCCACGAGGATGATCAGGGGACTGGAGCACCTCCCATATGAAGATAAGCTGAGAAAGTTGGGGCTGTTCAGCCTGGAGAAGAGAAGGCTGCATGGAGACCTCATAGCAGCCTTCCAGTATCTGAAGGGGGCCTACAGGGATGCTGGGGAGGGACTATTCATTAGGGTCTGTAGTGATAGGACAAGGGGTTAACGGGTTGAAACTTAAACAGCAGAGGTTTAGACTGGATATAAGGAGGAAGTTCTTTACTGTTAGGGTGGTGAGGTACTGGAATGGGTTGCCCAGGGAGATTGTGAATGCTCCATCCCTGGCAGTGTTCAAGGCCAGGTTGGGCGAAGACTTGTGTGGCATCGTTTAGTGTGGGGTGTCCCTGTCCATGGCAGGGGGGTTGGAACTAGATGATCTTAAGGTCCTTTCCAATCCTAACTATTCTATGATTCTATAATTAAGTGGAACAATATAATTTAAAGACCTAATACAAAGGAAAAAACTCAAATGCTGTTGGTTAAAGAGTTTAACTTCAAGAAGTTTTCAGAATTATCATCTTCTGTTTAGAATATGTGTTTCAACAATGGGAAATATGGTAGGTGTGCAAAATCCATTAAGCGTTTAATGGCCATTATGTATTAGAAGTGGAGCTGGAAAGCTCTAGAATAGCAATTGCTCAAACATAGTCATTCTAGCAAAATAATCATAAAAGTAATGACCTAAAATCCAGTGAAGTAAAAACACCTAATACCCCTTAAGGTCAGTTTCTGTCTGGAGAGAGCACACAGAAAACCAAAATTAAAGTAAGTCAAAACACACCATAGCTATTCTGACACACACAGCAGTGAGGTGTGGGATGCTCTCAGAGACCCAAGATGTACTTGTGATATAAAATACAGCAAAGCAAGTACATTGCTATTTGCCTAACTGTGCAAAAATGACCCTCCAGAACTTACCTGTCTAAAGACAGTTCTGGATTTAATACTAATATTGCAACTACAAACGTAGATCACAAAGAATACACTGGACTCTCTTGTACTGAAACCTGTCCATAGCTGTAAATTTTCAGCTCTCAATCTTTACAGCATGTCTATGTGCACTTCATAAAATTATGCTAATAGTTTCAATGGAACTGCTTCGGTTAGTAAAATTTAGTATGTACGTAATGTTTTCAGTATTGGAGACATATTGTCTCTTTGGGCCAAAGCATACACATAAACCACAGAAGATGGTAGAAGCTGAGATAAAGGAATATGAACTGACTAGAAGAACGAGGAGTTATGCACTGTGTTTCCAGCACTATTTAATCCCAGTTTTCAGTGGATCAAATGGATTTGGCAAGCAAGATCCAGGTTTCAAAATCCTGTTGTGGAGACAGTCACTGAGGAAACAGGCAAGCCTCATAAATCACCAGAGAGTGCAACACAGAACAGCAGTGTTAACTGCAGCCAGCATGATGGCCACAGGAAAAGCTGCAGCTGGGAGTTTTTTTTCAGTCTTCCCCATGGCCATGCTTTGCATGTGACACACCTCCTCCTAGAGGCAAGCCCCATTTTTCACTCCAATTTAAACTTGACTCCATAATATAGCACCACCTATTCATAAAATCATCAATTCACAAAACAATGGAGGTTGGCAAGGATCTAGAAGCCATCTGATCCAGCTCTCTGGTCTGTAGGACCAACTTAGATGCCACCATACTGCACATAGATCCTATCATACTACCATCTGTTTAGTACTTGTGGTTAGTACATGACATGTGTTTAGTACTTCCCTACAACCCCTATATTATATTATTCGAACTACAGAACTTAGTGCCTATCTCTTGTGTTAGATATAACCACACTGCTTTACCACTGTCAGATTATTAATCCAGAGGATGGCAAATTTTCTTGCCCTTCTCATCTAATCATGATAAAGTAGCAGGTTAATTTGTAATTGGCACCCACGCACCATCTGTTTCAGATCAAAAGCCAGTTAGTTTGTGGTCAGCCACTGACATGAATTCTGCCCTCCCTGTTTCCAAGACACCTGCATTGCCTGAGTTGGTTAGGAATCTGGTCAACAGAGGTACAAAGTCTTGGATCAATCACCCTTATATTAAAGAACAGTATCCGTGCTCTCCATCTGAGCAGAGGAATTCAGTCAGTAGCATGGTGCCAGTGGAAGTCTACTATCTTGCAGAGAAGGCAGAACTTATCTCAAAGGTGTCAAAATTTGTTGGAAAACTAATTTCTATAGTTTCATGCGTTCTGTGAAAGAAACCTGTTTTCTTAACCCATTTTCATGTCCCGTTTAAAGCAAGAGTAAGAAATCCAATAAGAAAAGCAGGTATTTGTTTTATAACTGAAATTACATTAAAAAACTGAAATACTTTATTTTTTTCTGAGAACATCAGAACTACTTTCTGTGTCAAAATGCTTGGAATTACCTACACTACCTCTGTTTAATCTTGGATATCATTCTCTAAAAGAAAAATTTTTTTGAAAGATATCTCATTGCAGATTTCATTAAAAAGAGTATCAGATTTTAATTTTTAGAAGTTATTATTTTTACAAGTGATACCTACAAGTCTTAAAGTTATAGAAGATTATAAAAGAATGTGTCCCCATTTTTCAGCATGTTTATCTTGCCTATTTGACACTATTTTATGTTTGGTTAGCTTCTCTAATCTGACTATAGTTCTATTTGTATAAGATCATGGTTTGGCAGAATTGCTAACTTTTCAACAGAGAACCATTCCATTAAAAAGCAGATTTTTCATTCAAAACATTAAATACGTCAATAAACAATAAATTCTCAATTTAAAATTATTTATGTACACAGTATGTGCCAAAACATACTCAACCTCATGTTTCAACACTGAACAAGTAACTATCAGTGACCTCTTTAGTTACTCCCTCTCCTTTTCTTCTGCAAACATTATTCTTCCTACTGTACAAAGGAATATCCTCCTATTTCCTTAACCCTTTCTATAAAGAGTGTGAGTGTGCAATCGGCTGTTCCCACCTACCACATGAAAAGGCTCCTTTACCCCTGCAAATATCTCCCTTCCTATCCACTGAGGATAAGAACACAAAAAGCACTGTAGGCAAAGGTGAGACACACTGAACTGAGGTCACTTAAAGGCATGTGACAAGCTCTTCCTGCAAGGTTTTAAGAATATTTTCCTTCCTAATTCAGGAGGTCCTTACATGGAAACTTGGAACAGTTAAGATAAAGCTTTCTGTTATCTGGCATTTGGCAATGAAACAGTTGCCTAAGTCGTGAAGACTGGCAAATTTCACTCTCATAAACATTTTAATATGACAAATAATATGTTTTCACATAATTTATGTATACTGCTTCTCAGCCAGAAGCTGTTATTATGTAGACTACCAAATCATCAAGAAAAAAGCTCCTCGACTACTTCAATTTGAAAATGCTTGTAATAACTAATTCAAAACATAAACATAATGTTTCCAAGAATTTGAAAGTTTAAAGCAATAAAACAAGGCAGTGTACTTACCAGGGAACTTTACAGCTTGACAGTAAATGACAAGATCTGACAACTCTGGCGCTATCTGTCTGCTTTCCTTCTTATTTTGGGGAAGGTAGAATTCTTCTCCCAGCTCCATGTCATAAACCTATGTAAGAATTCCAAGAACAGGAAATAATAAAATTATTGAATGTGAAAGTACTCTTGCATATCTTATTTATGTCTTCAAAATCTCTCATTCTTCCTACATGGTTTGCTGTCTTCACCTAACACATCTCCCTGGGCAGGTTTTATGCATCAATACCTGTTACTGATACCATGGTAGCTTGCAAAACCCTTAATAGGAGTCAGTTCTACAAATATTTAAGACAAAAACCATCTGTGTTCAGGAGAAACTGCAATTTACTACACAGCAATGGAATTGTTCAGTTGTCAGGTGATTTAATAAATGGTAACATGGTTATCGGATATCATAGTGTAGTATGTTATTTCAATACACAAAGATGCTGAAGATGTGGATTAAATCTTCAGTTCCATTGACATTAATTGATATTAGATATCTAAATAAACGTCTGGATCTTGCTTCAATGAATTCTTTCATTGAGAGCAATGACAGTTAAAATTTTCATCCAAACAGTCTGTATATTCAATAACCTCTGAGGACTTTTCCTGAACAGTATGTGGAGTGTTTGTCCTATTTATTCTATTTTCTCTGGTGTTTTTCCATGCTTTCTACTATTTGTCTTCAGTAAAACACGTTTACCATCTGATGTCTCAGTTACCTAAACTGTTCAAATCCTGTTGAAGTTGGTGATATATCAAAGCGTGGCTGAGAAGAAAGGGGTAAAAAGCAGAACTACCTTTCCTTTATTATTGTAAGTAGCACAATCAGCCTTCTTTATTCGTTTGGCAGTCTCTTCATTATATTCAAACTGCAGTTTATCACTTGATAATTTATTCTCGGGTCGGTCTTCAAGAATGTTATCTAAAAATTAATGGCATTTTAATAAACATAAAGCCAAACAATTTAAACTGGAAATTAAATTTTAATGAATATTTGTAGACAATGCTGTGAATCTTAATTGAATAACCAGATGCCAAAATTATGCATTTACTGGTCAAAGCATTTTAATAGTAACTTTCTACTTTAAAAATTTAATGCTCAGCTTTGGTTAATATTTTGCACTTCTTTTAAAGCCCATCCTTTTGTGCTCATGAGGTCCTTAAAACAAAATCACTAAATGAATTAAGCTTGCCATCTGACAACAACTGATACTGCTGAATAGCAAAGAATTGCTTGAGTCCAAACATGATTAACAATATCAAGCACATACATGTCTTTGGACAGCAAGTTTTGGCTTTCCTCTCCTTACATTCACCATGAATAAATATTTTTATATCTATAGAAATTCCGCTTCAAAGCTACATATTTATCAGAGAAGCATGCACCTATTAATTTGGTCTTTCTAGACCAAAATATTGTGACTGTCACAAAAGGAATGGTTTTATTTCATTCCTGATATTTCTGATGCTTTGACCAAACTGTTTTTATGCATAACCAGTGTCATACATGCAGGCTTCTAACAGTTCCTGATCAGTTAACAGTGCCATACAAAAATATCTGATTGCTGATTGCATTTTTAATATGAACTAGAAACCGTATTTTCACACTGTCACATTTAACAGCAGGCTAGAGATGCAGTGCTGATGTCATGCAGTTAAAAAGCTCAACCAAATGGCCTTTACCTTCCTGGCTGTTAGGAGCAGGAGAAGCATTAAGGACATCAGCTACAGGGAAACAGAGTCAGAGAGGGAATAAGAGTAAAGGAAATTAAGATTTACAGCCAGAGAAATGAAAATGAAGTGTCAGTTGTAAAACTATTAGCCTTACACAATCCTAATGCATCAGTAAGGAAAATAAAACTAAAAATCTTCTAGAAAGTTTACAGACCATTATTTAGATTAGTTTGGCTAAATATGAACATAATTAAAGATCTCAGAGAATAATCATTGTCATAAAGCAGTAAAACATGCCACAGATTCCTTCATATATTGGAAGGTGTGAATGTTTCTTGCTAGCTTCAGATTTCTCAAACTTTCTCTTAACTCAAACATTGCTCAAACATGACATACTGCAGTTAGCTCACAAGTTTCCTAACAAGTCTGTGATCAAAGATCTGAGTTTTTCACAGCAATGTACACAAAAAAAAGAAAACCCTCTTTATTGAGCAAGCCACGGATAAGCCAGTGGCTTCTCTGCTTTTACGCATGAAGTGAACAGCTGATGCTGAAAGTGTAACAAGTTAAGTTCTTCAGGGATCTCTGGGATTGGATAGCAAACAAGGTGAAGTTTGGAGAATCTGCATCTTAGGTCAATGTAATGGCAGTCACACAGATGCAAAGGCTAAGCCTGTTGTGAACTTTGGCTTTCAGGTGTCTGGATTCCTCATAAAAGACAATACAGCTGAAGGTAGATTATGAACAACAATAATTTTTTTTAATAATATAAATAATATAAAATACAATTTATAAAGACTACAGTTTAGCATACGCTGCATGGTTAAAACATCTGATGGTTGGAGTTAAAGTTGCACTCAAGTCCTCTACATCTACACAGTCAAATTATTTTAACAGTATTATAGACTATTGCACTAAGAACATTCAGCACATCTTCCTCTCAAGTGGTAAAATCAACTTACCTACATCATTCTTGTACTAGAATATTTACATGCCTTATTGCTAAAAACAGCACCGTAATAAATAAGCAAATATATACTGTTACCATCAGAGAGAGATTCATAGTCATAGTCATATTCATCCTCTTCATCTTCTTCCTCCTCATTGGTAGGTGTGAGGTTGCTAGCACCATTGCTAGCCTGTGCTTGCATATGTGCCAGCTGGTGAGCCTACAGCAACAGAACCACTTATTACATTCTTGGTAAGTATTTTTAAGAAGCAGAAGAGTTTACATTGCTGCCTGCATCTTATTTATATGAAAGTACTGGCTTGAATATAAAAAAAGAGAAAGGTAGAATTCTACTAAAAATTACTGCGTAATCTATATATACACACATGCTCAATGCATATCACTATTGTTCAACAAACACGAATAGCAAATGTTATAGCCTCAAAGAAAACTTCATTTATGTTTTTCACATAGGACATGTGGTGCTAATCATAATACTATGAATTATTAGAAAACTAAAATTCACTATATTTTTTTATGCTGTGTCTATACTTGCCTGTATGTCTTGTCTACTTATTTGAAAGTATTGCAATCCACTTCCAAGTATGAGTATGCATTAGATTTTTCTGCTGTACATATCAGAATGACAAAAACTTCAAACACAAATGAACTATTTCTAACAAAAGCTAGGTCTCATTGCTTGCTGTTAAGGAAGCACTTTACCTTTTGTTTCAATATATCCACTGGTGTTTGATGGGCTTTCAGCTTCTTATTCTTCAGCAGGATTTTTCTTTTGAGTTGGTCAGGTGATGGAAGCATGGGATCATCAGAAAAGTCACTCTCAAATAAAAACTTGGCTACCAGCTTATCTCCGAATACATTCTGAAACATTGGGAACATGTTATTATATTATGGAAAATCCCAAGGCATGTGCTTAGAATAATTTACAGCTCCTGGTCTACCTTGAAAATTTCAGCCATCTTGCGTTGTTGAGGCAAGGAACAGTGGTTTTCTATTGATATAATAATTGGCATGTCAGAGGTGATAAATGCATTGCGATCAATAGCTTCCACTACCTCCTGTGAGAAAGAAAGGTCATTGAAACAACATGTGATTACTTTGCAGCATTCAGTTAACTTACAGTTACTTGAAAGGAGAGAAAGGAAGGCACCCTTTTTCTCCCCTAAGAAGAAAGAATCCACAATCTCCTTTCAAAACAAGCTCTTCAGATCAACCTAGCATCTTGTTACAACAAAACTGGTAACAGTTACTTATGTTAGTTATGCTGACAACAAAGACAAAATTACAGTACTTATGCTACAAAAACTAATTTGAAAAGCATAATGTTTACAATGAAGAAGTTCTTGTCTACACGGTCTGTTGTTCATATTCTATTAGGATTTATCCCATTAGGATTTGTGCTTTTCCAATAGGTTAATTTTTTCCCTCATTAGAGAAAAAGCTACTGATTTTCTTCTATTTTTTTTTTGTTTGTTTGTTTCAATGTGCCATTACCAACATACCTTAAAAGAAATCTTGGTAGTAAGAGTGTGCCCATGATAAATGATAGGCATCCCATCATCGCCATCCCAGCAGTCTAATTCTACACTTCTGCAGCCTTGTAAAAGAACCTACAATGCAAGTGAACAGTGTAAGCATGTATAAGCCACAGTCTGATGCCCTCAAAGTAGAAGGCAGACATTGCAGAGCTAAATGAAAGCTGATGATTTAGTGAAAGTGCTGGGAAGAGTAACCTCTGTGGAGTAAACATAGCCCACAGAAGCTAGAAAACCCAGCTAACTGCATTCCCTAGGTTGAGAAAGAGTAGGAAAATTAAGAAAGCATTTATGTTTTTAGGAGAAGTACCATAAAACTTTGAAATTCATGGTATCTTACAGGAAACAGGGAATCTGCAGAAAGTGCTTGGTTCTTAATGTATAGCTTAATTTTCTGAGGGAGAGAAATTTTTCCATATTTCTACCTGCAAAAGTAGCTATAAAGCAACATGGTAATTTAATCCAGGTTTCTACTAGGATAACTTATGGGCACAGAATCTTCTGTTTGCCAGTTCTTTTTGTTGGTTTTGGTAGTTTTTTAAGTAGAAAGTGGTCTGAAAATAATGTCTTAAAAACAACTTCCATGAGGATACTTAGAATGTGGCAGGCCATCTTATTTAATGATATTAAGCTAATTTACACTTATCCACCCATTTTTTATTTATTAATTTATTTATTTTATAAAGCCCTACTTGCTAAAAGACCACTGAAAAAAACAAAGAGGAAGGATGAAGGGAAAGATAAGTTAACCCATCTGTTGGCAGCTTATTAAGTCCAGCTTATTATTGCTACCAATATTTAGCATGCCTAGTATTGAAAGAGTTATCTGGATTCCAATTAAATATTTTAATGAAAACAAAGATCTCTACAATCAAAACCATTTCCAGCAAATGAAAAAATAATTCAAAACCTGAATAATCTTATTTTAGACACTTGTGTCCACAGTTGGCACACCACCACTTCCGTGACAGCCAGACACACTGAGACAGAATAAAGAGCCCCTTCTCTTCCAATGACAGCTACTTGTGGGACAGGAAGAAACTTCTGCATCATGCAAGTTTTGGAGCCAGATGAGCTTCCCATCTATTATCAACACAATACTCACATCACTCTGTGCAGTGTTACTACAGGAACCTTCTCTGCAATTGCATTATTCTGTGCAATTATGTTATTCAGGCTTTGCTAACACAGCCTCACCCCCATGTCTTGTAATTCCAGGCAAAGCAGCACATGGAACACCAGATTAGCTCTTCTCAATGGTGAGTCATTAACATTTAGAGTAATGAAAACACTACTCACTGGAAGTTTGACGCTTTCTCTAGCATTTGGTAAATACACAGACACACAAGTATACACACACACACATATATACAAACAGACACAGAATCAAAAGCCCTAGGGAAAAATTGCTCTTTTGCTGGTGACCACCAATCAGGCATACAGTATCAAAACCTGAAGAATATTCCTAGAAGAAATGCTTTTAGACGTTATAGTTCCATTTGAAATTTGTTTTTGCAGAGCAATGTACAGTATTTGAGTAGTGGTTTTGACATCTGAATGAACTAAAATATTAGATCAGTCTTTCCTGTGGGAAAGTCTAATTTTAGTAGGTTGGGTCAGACCGACTGGTGTCTAAATGCTATGAATCTCAAACTAAACCCATTTTTTTGCCTAAGAAAAGGCATTTGAGCACAACTGCTTACAGGCAGCTTTCCCACACATCATGTTTTCCAACATTTTGCGAGCAGGGGTTTAGGACATTTAGATTTTCAAAGCAAAAAGGTCATGTTTCTGCGGCTTGCCAGTTAAACAAACAAGTTCACGTTGAAAACTGCCACCAATGATCTAATCCTGCATACCTGGCTGTAGAGCTCTACTGAGGACTCCCCTTTAAGTTGATGGCCAGTAAGGTAAGTGTTGTGTGAAGACTCTATGTAATAATACGACAGTGGATAGTGCAAGTCCTCAGCATTCTCTTGTGACTCATCGTTTTTGGAGGCGAAGTTGTCTTTATCCATCAAAAATCTAGAGATGAGATGATGTGAGGAAATTTTATGCTGTACTGAGTATTTTGTGACTGTCATGTAAGCAACAATACACTCAGGTCATCTTTATATATATGTATTTATACATGCATATATATATATATATATATATATAAAATTAACACATAAGTAATTACCTTGCAAATCCTTCAAAAGATAGCAGCCCCTGCTGGCACATGTTCACACTGGGTTCAAATTTCTACAAAAAGAAATTTAAGAGATATATAATAAAAATTCTTAAAAATAGGTATTTTTCATATTTGATAGTGTAGTCTGCTCACCAAACTAACTAGTTAGTATGTAAAAGCTGTTTCTTTTTGTGCGTAATTAGGTGTTTGCAGTATACTCGTGCCTGTTTTGCAAATCACTAAACAGGCATATTAACTTATAATTGTAAATCATAGAATCATTTGGGTTGGAAAGGATGCTGGGAGATAATCAAATCCAACCTCCTTTTCAAAGCAGAGTCAGCACTTAAACTGAAATTGAAGAGGATCTATAATCAGGCATCCTTCTCCTATATATTGTACTTAAACACAGCATACCACCATCTCGAAATAAAGAGACTTGTGGTATGCTAACTTGAGGTCTCTTTAGAATTTCTGTCTTTTAAAGTTAGCCATTTTATATTATATGTTGATACCTGAAATATACGGGGTTTAGACTTTGTTAACTGCTAAGTGGGGGCTTAACTTTGGAGTGTATTAATTATGCATGTTTGGAAGAATTCAAGACTTTCTATATAATTTCTAATCATTTCAGCCGTTGTGCATAAGTGAATAAAACATTTCCTCTGAAATATTTTTTATAATAAAATAAAATCAGTGGAAACGGCAGTTTTTTAGTTACAAATTAGGGTCAAACTCTACCAAAGGTGGTCACAAGGACACAAGGAGAAAACAACACAAGGCCAGGCTGGACGAAGCGTTGGGTGGCATGGTTTATTGCGAGGTGTCCCTGCCCATGGCAGGGGGGTTGGAACTAGATGATATCAAGGTCCTTTCCAACCCTAACTATTCTATGATTCTATGATTCTAACTCACTGTCATGAATGCTTTTCCCAAGTGGTGACATCCCTAACCCCTTTCTGGATATAACACACATAGCCAATAAAAGTTTATTTACTTTTTTTTTCTTTTTATAGACATATTCATGGGCATCTTTTCGATTTTATAGCCCAGAATTAAGATAGTATTAAATTTTATATTCAAGTAAAGTGTTGCAACACTATCAGCATGAAAGGAAATATCCACATAGATATGCTGTTCTGGCTACAAGTCAAACAATGTTAGTGTTGAAAACAAAAGTAACAAGAAGGAATTGCAAGATATTTGTCTACAGACCTGGATAATACTGAGGATTTCATCATAGGTGCAGTGTTCTCCTTGGCAGTTAACTAGGAAGTCATTTAGCTGCTGGATTCCCACTCCAAATATTCCCAGTGATGTGCTTTCAACTCCAGTACCGTTGGTTACTATACTGGCAGCAGCAATAGCATCAGATATTTGCCTCTGGTTATCTGATAGTTGCTGCCTGCTCTTAATGAACAAACCAAGGTCTGAAACATTCCTAGTCAACAAATCTTAAAATAAAAAATAAGGAAATATAAGGTATATAATTATGTGTATTATATCTACTGTACAGAACATAATGTAATATACACCACACTTGAATATCTGACTGAATATTTTAGCACTGGTATAGTAAATTAGAACAAATCCATCTTGTTTCTATTGACTAACAGAAGAAAGAGCATGAAGCAGTATAACAGCAGTGGGAGCAGCTTGTAAGTGTTCAATTACTATAAGTAAAATTCTAGAACTTTTAACATGTATTCACAACCTCTCACACAGTCACCCAGGACCCACCTGCTTCCTCTCTAGACCATGTACACCCTCAAAGCCCTTCCTTCGCTATGTACAACCTCATATCCTGCCTGTGCAGTCACTGTGTATCTTCTTCCATTCTCATACGTCAATTGTACTGTACCCTCCCCACAGGTTGCTAAGCAGAAAGGCTGTTTTCTTTAAATACGCACAAAGCTACAGACTTAGATTACGGTAACAGGGGAATGTAAAATGGGACAGAAGTTTCCTTCCCCCTTGTTCCACATAAAGCTGATGTACTAGGAAAAAACCAATCAAATGAGGCACAGGGTGCAGTCTCCTCATTCCTCCTTCCTACTTTTGCTTAGTGTTTTAGCCCTTCCAGAGCTCCTGCAATCAGGTACAGATCCTTGTGTTGGGCCCAGCTGTTCAGCAACAAGTTTTATGCCTCCGCTATACTGGTTACAGATATAATTGGCTAATATAGAGCAGAAATACTTTTTCTTCCCTTAATTTCTGAACAAAGAACATATCTTACATCCTACTAACTAGATATTAGTGGAGACAGCGCAAAAATTCTCTGTGTAAACTTTTGATAGTTCTTTATGAAACTGACACACTTTTTCTTAAGGCCAGTAACTGAAGCTCAGCAATGTAGCAGATGTATTTTCCTTTTTAACAAACCTAAATCAGGCTGGAATCCGCTACTATTTTCATCAATCTTCAAATTAGTATAAAGTGGAGCAGGCTCTAAACCAGATCGATTGCAAGGCACAGCATAGACATCGAAGAGGTCTTTCAGATCCTTGCGGCTACGGACACTGCGAAAAGAGTAGAAAAGCTCAAGTTTTACTTTTTTTTACAAACTTGGATGAATGAGATCGGTACAGAATAAAAATATATTTTACCTGAAAGATTTGAAGAGCTCTACAAATTCCACAAAAGTCATGTTACTATCAGACACCATGAAGTTCTGAAACCCCTTCATTCCTCCTTTAACGCGGCCATGCCAGCTACTGCTGCTCCATGCACTAAATCAGAAAAAGACTGCTGTAGCTTGGTTTATTAAATTCCATGTATTGAAACATTCTGCATTACTGCATTAACACTTTATTTGTTCTCTCCTTAATACATTTATAACCAGTATCTGAAAGAAGCAAATAAAGCAGTATCTTCTAAGATGCATAACAGTTTGTACCTTCTTGTTTTATAGCAACTATGCTATTCCCTCAAGACAACTGCAGACTTTGCCAGAATTAATAATGTATATGCGTGCTATTTAAAAATGTGCAAATGGGGCTGATGCAAATGGCACAAATTAAAGCACTCTCATTTTCTCTTGAAAGAAAACAATGTCAATATTCCTGTAGCACAGGCTGCTCATAAGGTTTGTTGAAGATTTGTTAAGGGAAAATTAAAACATATATATCATATATATCATCAGGTTGAGCTACAGTCCTCCTTTTAGGCTTGAACAATAGGTTCTGAAGGCCACTAGAAACACAGTTTTAATGATTTCCTACTTTCAGGGCTGATGTAAGGAAAGTAGACTGGAATTTCTTGAGAGCGAAGGCAGAAAATGATCACAGAAACAACTAGGTGTTTGATGCTAACTATCTTAGTTGACTTGAGTAACAGAGTAATAGCAAGCCCAGCTAATTTCTTTATAACTGAAACTGTTAACTGATGTTGTGAAGCTGAAAAAAGTTTTTTTGAAGTGGGACCAGTATATTTCCAAAAGCTACATCCCCAAATCCTTAGGCTACTACAGGATTTGCACTAGTAAGTGTAGTTAGGCCCAACTTGAACTATCCCTTGAGCAGTGTGAACAAATCCTTAGTAGATTTCATGTACTAATTTGTAATGGCAGGCTGAGCTCTGAGCTCTTAAGCCTCTTCCTAGACCTAAAGACCAATGAACACTTACTGCAGGAATGGGATCCCCCAGCACCAGCATCTTGAAAAGGGAGGCATCTCAACAAGTATCAAGAACTGTTTAGTTCAAACCATAACTCCAGAAGTTACAGTATTTGTTTCAAAATACCAGACTAGGTGACCACGTGTCAGACTTTCTTGTGACATTTTGTAACGTTCAAATCTACAAATCCATTAATCTATGAATTCTGCCATCAGGCTCAGTACAAGTAGTTCCAGTTCCAACAGCTGTGATGGAAAAACAGGACCAGCTTGTCCCATGTTCCTAAAGACATCTACAGTCACCTACTGCAGGCAGGCAACATTTTACATAAATATGCTAGATCAGATACCTCAATTCCCTCCTGGCCTTTGGTGGATGCATGCACTTGAAAGCAGAATGTGATTTAAAAGTACTAAAAACCACCATCTCCTTTAGTTGATAATGTTCAATTTGTTTGACCTCACTATGGCAAGTACTGACATAGTGCATATGACTTCTTTCCTAAAATCATTCCTAATATTTTTATCAGACAAGAAAAATAAACCATGATGAGGAAAATCTCTTGACTCTAGAAAACAGACTGCAACTGCAGAGCACTGAGTGGAAGACTGGCAGCAGATGGTAACGCTCAGCATTTCACTGGAGCTGATTGCTAAAGAGTATTTTCCACATCTTTCCATGGGTAACCAGCACAGGTTGTTAAAAAAAAAGAAGACAAAACCCTAAGAACCCCACCAACAGCCAAAGTAATTAGTAACAGTCTGGATTGTGCCTGTATACAGGTATAACATGTGAGGCAGTTTAATTTCTCTTCACAAAAACCCCTAAATCTCTATTTTTCCATATCCTGTTATCGGTTTCCCAGTGGTGTTACCATGCTTTCCCCTGCTTCCTCCACCTTACACGTGGCACTAGATTGCCAAAGGACTCGGAAATTTGCTGGAGGCTTTCAAAGAATGACAGAAGACACCTACAGGCTACCTGTGTTTGGAAATTATCTGGACTGTGTAAGAGGTTATTCTCAATAAAAAATATTTGTGAGGACATCAGGAATATCAAGGTTATGAGTTATGTATGTAAAAATACCATTTTCAATCTGTACATGTAAGAATTACTGTTATTTTAAACCAAAGATAGCCAGGTCCTCATCTTTTTAAATTGCTATCATTATATTTAGATTCTTTTAATTTTTTACTTGTAGAAATTTTATTTAGTGCTTCTCATTTGTTGGGGACATCGATCTAATTTACTGGTTGGGCAAAAGTTCATGCACATATTACATGGCAAGAGAAAGAGAGAAAGAACTAGAAATCTTTCTTGCTCTCCTCCTGGCTGCTGCACTGCAGCTAAAAATCATTTCTTACCAGCTCAGCTTTCTGTGCTGTGAAGGCTCTGCTTAGTTCAGTGGGATACTCTATACACCACCCTTAAGCTCTGGGTTCTGTGAGGGATCGTGCACTCAATGCACAATCAGCTCATGTCCAACACCACTTCCAACTATGAAGCCTTGTCAGTGTTTGAGTCTGAATCCAGATGCTAATCTGAATTAATAACTTCTGCTAGCTGCAATCTGTGCAGAGCCATACAAATGCGTACAAGCACTCCCAGTGGATCCTGTATTTCCTATGTTATTTCACTATCTTGGACAGTCTAACTTTCTGCTACTTTAGAAAATGGATACTTCATTTTATCTTCATTTATGATGGTACTGACAAAAGTGGTCAGTTATAACTGCCCAACAATTGGCTCAGGTCTGTTTTGCTTCACTACAGTGCTTGCCTGTCTCTAAGACATCACCTTCTTTTTTGGCGTGTGTTCTATCTGAAGTGACTGAAATAAATTGTGGCATATACTATTGCCTGACTGATTGCCATTTATTTAATGTAACACTAAGCAATAGGACATGCCATGACTTGATGGTTTGCTTGACACTACAATCCTTGCTGGAAACATTCCCTAGAAGACAATATACTGTAGATGGCTTGAGACTGAATAACCTCTCCATCCATACTACCTAATTACCGATGTCTCTGAAGGAAATATTCCTGGAATTGCACCTAAATTCTCACTTGGAGGTAACCAGCTGGTTTACTCTAAAAGAGATCCCAGGTGTAAATTAGTGCACATATAGCACTTTGCAGCAAATCAGACAGCCAGCTATTTGACAGGTTAGGCTTAGTGATAACAGTTGAGGCACATGTGAAGTCTCCACACACATGAAAACTGGCAAGCACAGTTCAGAACTATCAAGGGTCCAAAGGGTAGATATGAAGACTAAAACTCTCTCTAGTACTCTAAGTCTCTTAATGGCTCATGAAAACTGGGTCAAAACAACGGATAAAGCATGTAATTCTGTTCTGAGGAATTTCCTCAGGACCGATGAAACAGCCATGCAGCTGTATGTTGAGCAAATTCTAACAAGAAGGGTCATATCAAGTTGGGGAAATCTCTACCAAAAAATGCAGTGGAGTTTCCACACAGCTTTGCCGGGGAAAATCTGTCATAACTCAGGGAGGCCCATAGTGTTAAGCTGCACAGGGATCTGTACAGAAAAGCAGGACTGAGGGGAATTAAAGGAATACTAGCTGTTCTTCCTCAGGGAATGTAAATTCTCCACTGAACTTTTTAATCTCGCTTAGAAAACAACAATTTTTTTGGCATATAGGCAAAAAGCAGATTTGCAAAGCACAGAAGTATTTTCCAGAGGTAGTAAAGCAGCATTTATTTGTTTTAATGTAAAAGAAAGCTGGTCCAGTCCTTCATAAAAGAGAAATGTCTTACAGAGTTAAATCCTACTCTGGCATGTTCATCACATTGTTTTGAATGATAGTGAAGAACAAAAAGTAAGCAACATAGTAATGAGTCTCAGAAAGCTGTCCACAGGTAGCTCTGCTCCTCATACCTATTGCCAAAGTTTAATGTGTAAAAAACCAAAAATCCCTAAGAAATACACAACATACACCATTACACAAAACACCTCTCTTCAAAATCAGCATTCTCCCAGCAGAGATAATAGCTTCTATTGTTTGTCATTGCTCTCCTCGAAACCCAAACTCACAACCCCACCTCAGCGTTCATTCTGTTAAAAGGCACTGGATGGCCTCTGTTGAGGTGGTTTTCTTGCATGTTATAAAGTACCACCCACATACCTGACATATTATCATTGTTATATTATTATTACTACAATTACTAACATCACTTTTTCTAGAATTAATACAATAGTCCACTATGTCACTGCACAACCACAGCATAACCTTCTGCACTGCCTAATGACACCAAAACAACCTCCTCTCAAGGAGGAGGAGCCTCTAAGAGAAAGATTTCAAGTCTGTTCCTCCAGTTCCCCAGGGCAGTATTACAATCATCACCAGGAATGTCAGCAAAAGTTAATATTCTCCAAGGTAGAAATTACTTATGCTAAGAAACCTTAGAACTTCAGTTCACACATCTATAACATTTCTTTTGATTTTCATTATACAGATGACGTTTGTAACTATGTTTTGGATCAGATCTGGAGAAAGAGTTAAACTCTGTATCTGTGTAGCTTTGGAACAGCATTCCAATCTGCTTTTGTAATAGACATAAATGGAAACATGCTGCTCAAGGACTTGCTACAAAGCCATCCTCAGATTCATGGTATTTCAGCTTAAATGTCCTGTGTTGTTCTGCAATGTGTTTCATGTCTCTCAAAAGGCTAGTGACATTACTGGCATTGTTTTTGTCAGATTTTGTTAGTTTGGCCTGAAACCCACATTCAGTGATAATTAAGTAACAGTAACTTTTTTCTTTTTAAATCAAAGCATTGCTTTTGTCCTTACCTAGACTGACTCTTGCTTGAAGAAATTACAGGAGAGGAGACTGGTCTTGCTGGTGAAGATGTTGTAGCTCCTAAATTAGGAGATCCAGATGCTGTCAGAGAGTGAGCTCTTCTTGATGGCAGGTTGTTAGATGGAGAAACATTAATAGTAATATTTTGATCTATGGAGAAAACAAAAGTTTGCAACACAATTACAACATTTGGCCCAATAAAAATGTTTTTGTCCAAGCGACCTATAACATAATTCATTAAGGTGTAGTAAAACACTAAAGGGATTTTAGATTTGTCCCAAGACAGTAAAAAAAGATACATTCTGAACAATATATATATACCCATTTCGTCTGAATGGAAAGGAAATGCTAATGAAACTAAATGAAAGAACAATCATAAGCAACTACATAAATTGAAAGTCTGGAGTTTCAACTGCAAAAGTAGTTTCATATCATAGATGTATTTTTAACACCATAAAAAAAGGCTTTTGAGCAAAACACTGAGGGAACTTTAAGTACTGAAGTATTAACATATCTACCTGGTTCTTCATGTTCATCAAGATCTTGAGGATCTGAACCACTCCTATTACGATATTCCTTAGAGCTTTTTGCCTTCCGAGTTGCCATTTCATCATCAGTGGCCTCTCCACTTTCACCCTAGAAATAACAAGCACCATAATACTTTATACTGAGGTAGCACCCAAAGGTCCCAACAAGATTCTGTTCACTTTCTGCTAGCCCCAACATGTACATGTACCAAGAATGCTTCAAGTATGAGAAAAGAAACTCGAAATACTGAAAACAAGCCCGAAACCTGAAATTGCAATACGCTGTTTTTAAATTATTCTCTAACTTTTCTCTGGTTCAGAATGCCATTAGCTGCACAGTAACTTGTAAGAAGGGAACAAATCAGCCAGATAAGCACAAACTACATGAATAACAAAATATTCTACCCTCATGAGTACTTTTTTCTTTTTCTTAGCTGCATTTAATCCCAGAGTGTTGTTTCTCTGGACACTAGGTTTCTCGGTGCTTTTGGTAAGAGTTCCTGCAGTTGTGTTTCTTGCACTCCATCGTCTGCCTCCAAACAGTTCAACAGCCTGAGCCAAGGTTGGGCCTTCAAACCTTCCATCCTCCTACAAAAATCCTCAGTGTTAACAAAACAAGAGAAAGAACAGACACATTTTCTTAAGCAATAAAATAGGCATCTCTAAGGAATGAATGAAAGGCAAAACATCAGGGGGAGGCAATTTTTAATTACTGCATGAATATCAAAGGGCTATTTTGTTTGCTATTTTGGCTGGGGTTTTGGCCCTAACTCTCATCACTCAGCATTTCAGAACTTCTTTCCAGTACAGGCATTGCTCTTTCTTTAGTAAAATACTTACTCCAAAACTCCAAACATATGAACAGCTTCATAATAAAAACAAATTTAACTTCAGTGTATTGAAAACATGCAAGGTTTGACAGAACATTATGCGGAGAATCGGGTCTTACTGATTTAAGCTGTATTGCAAAGTTGGAGGATTGGTTCTCACTTTTAATTTTAACTTATAATAGACACAAATTACATTACATTAAGTTGTTGACATTTTTGAACTTTTCTTATACAAAATCACATCATCTTTTACCTGGTAAAGGCTGACATACTGTTTCCGTAGCCACTGTAGTCTTTGATCAGGGAATCTCCTCATTTTTCTTACAGCTTTAGTCAATTCCAGCAATCCATCATACAGCATTCTGGCAGTGTATTTTGGAGCAACAAAGTGCAGCAACTTATTATCAGTAGTCTGAAGTCCATAAAGTAGTGTTATACCATTTTCTTCAAGGGACATATTGCAAAGTTTATTTTGAACACACACAGTGTGCATATCAATGCCAGAGTGTCCCATATATACAGCCTTGGCTGAAAACAAGTCCAAAACACCTTCCACCAGTCCAGTATTACCAAGAATCTGGTATTTACCAAGCTCAGAAGTACTACCCAGCACACTGAGTTTTGCCTTCACGCTTGCAGGGCAAACTGTTGTTGGTTTTGTCCAAGTCAAAGTACTATTGTCAGGCTGAAGTTGAAGGAAGCAACGTGCTGAGAGATGTGTCTCCTGATCATAATGAATGACAGTTGCCCCTTGTTGCATGAACTGGTGGACATCAGCCCTGATAGATAACACATACCAGGGAATGAGTTCTATCCCATGGCAGAAAGCCTTTTGTTGCTCTTCTGTTGAACTAGTGTCCCACTCCTTCAACTGCTCAAATATATCACTTTCAGAATCTGAAAGATCTCCAATTATAAATCTGTGAGTAAAGACGAGAGACATATCTTTAGTTATACATGTGCTTATTTATGTTATGACTAATGAATATATTTCTGCTGTAAATTAAACAAAAAGCATACTATCCGTTTATAATTTGGACTTACAGGAACATCTGTAGTTTTTACAGTATTACAATCTACATTATTGCAATTTCAAATTAGTAAGTAGATGCTTCTACCATTAATTACAACTCCTGTAACAATATATTTTCTTTGAACTTCCCAAACATTACATTATCAATAAAAACCCTCCATTTGGATATTAAAGCCATGATTCCAGTTTCTAAATCCACAGCATAGGATTGCTTCATTTGAAATATCAAGTACCGTATATGGAAACTGTTAGCAGGATCTAGTGGATTGAAGACAGGACTTCTATTCTCTGCTCTATTATTGATTTAATCTGGTGATTTCTCACATTATATAATTCTCTGATTAACACTTGTAAAAATAGTGGTTCAAATACATATGTTCCCCATAGGGAGGCAGCAAGAATTTGATCAGATACTTCTCATTAAAAAAATTAATTTTATTTAAGCAAAAGATTAACATGAAGCTTGCATGCAGCAACCAAAAGTTTTGAAATATTTTACCTAATTAGAAACAGTAGATATGGAGCAACAATCAATAATACTGAACTAATAAATGAGGTAGTTTAAATACATTTTTTAACTTGCAGAAACTTCTAACATGTATGAATGCAAAAATGTTCAATATTTTGATACTGCTTTAATGAACATATAAAAGAGCAAACGGTTCCATGAAGCAGAACTAATGAAGCACATCTTCCTAAGGCTATCTGGCCAATAAAATCCAAACCAGCTTCCTCTGCATATTCTTCAAGGCATCTTTTCTTAATAGCCTCAGTGCTTCCTCTTCATATCATCACGTACACTCAGCTCCTGCCCATGTCTTACGAGCTAAGAAAACCAATTCATGTTGTAACTTGTTCCAAGTCACATATACTATCTCCCTAAGCTAAACAGCATGGAGAATCATTAGCTCTTCCTCAGTTTCTTCACTACCCTGGGCACTAACTGATTTTAATTTTTTCCCTTATTCCATATATCAACTCTAATGATCCCTCTATTAATTTATTAAGCAGTGAGATTTCTACTTCTCTCTCCACCAAATTTAGCAAAAAGTGGCCAACAGACTGAGGATTTATTACTTGTGACTGACAAATGCACAGTAACTCTATCAGACTTCACTGTAGGTCTATTTCCTTGAGAAATCTTGCTAAAAATAAATGTCATGCATTATAACTGAGCTGGTATAAACTGTCTTACCAGACACATAAAAATATTTACCTGTGTTATACAAGATTAAATTTTTCAAAGTAAACAAATAACAAAAGCAGCTCCTTCTCCTCCATGACCTCAAAACAATCAAATAAATCTCTACAAAACTGCTAGAAAGTGTATTCTGAGACTAGATGTGCATGGCTGGAGAAGTCTGGTATAGCGGAGACAAACGGCAGAGCTTTATTTATGCCTTATTTCCACATTTGATAGCGCTGGCATGCTGCAGATTAAAATGTATAAAAAGCAGGTAAGGCAAGAACACACACAGAATCATATAGAGAAATATATCTTTGACACTAACTGCCAAAAGCGACACAACTATCAGTTATTGAGAACACACTTACAGAACTCGGTTTGAATCAGCTTTCTTTACATGTGCTGCACTGAGAGGCAAGGAAATGAAAAGAAAGGATAAAGGAAACATTAAAACAGATTGCAGTTTTAAAGTGGAAAATTGCAAGGGATATGAAAAGCAAAAAACTTGAGGTTTTCTGCTATTACTTTAAAAGTTATTTACTGTAATTAGGAAAGCTTTAAAGTGAAGATGAGATGAGGGTAATAAAGCAAGGTATAAAAGTTTACAGTATCTTAATAGATAATTTTATTAACAATTCTATAAAAATGGTATTTCAAACTTTTCTGTCTTTTCCTGTCTACCTTTACTTATTTGAGAACTGTCAAGACTGAGTTCTAATAAAGATTAAAGTTTGATATTTTTCTGGCATGTACAGAAATTTGGGTCACTGATTACAGAGCAATGGAGTTTATTTGCTAACACAATTGGGAAAGTAGTTATACACACTAACACTGATTTTATTAGATACCTTTAATTTTTTTCAAATCAAACTAATCTACCAGCTTTGGTGGGTTCATGTTCCACAACACTAACCCAAATCAGTAGAAGTCACCTTCAATTCTAAAGCAATAAGAAACATATTATAATGTGTATTTTTCTGCCCTCATGACCAAAATACTACAATTATCAGGTAATATGTAATTATTATATAATTTAGATTTTATAAAACTGTATGCAAATATGACTTTTCTCACCTAAGTTTCTTCCTTAGAACTTTTAAGTCATTCACAGCATTAAAATAAACCAAACATTGCAGCCTCCATACAACAGGGACAATGAACTAGGCCGTTTTGCTTCTGCAGCAATGTGCTCCTATGCCTCACCCAACTGTCTGAATGCCCAAGGAAGAGATGGCAGGTGAAGAAGGAATTTCCAAAGTCTAGGAGCTACCTGGGCTAAATGAATATTTCCAGAAGTGTTTTTCTACAAGTGATTATACTCTTAAAGTCAGTTCTATAGATACTAACAGCTGAGTACTTAGTAGCCTGAAACAGGAAGCACAACTTCAATTACCTATCTTCAGTTTTGTTCATTTAAATTTTAAACTTTCATTTCAGTGTTATATTAGCTTTTGTCTTTTTGCCTTGAAGTCCTATTTTAAACTGTAACTTACAAGCTTATATTTAAATAAAAAGCATAATTATTTTACCAAGTACTGATTTCATAAACGCATAACAAAGAAAACTTCATTTCTTTCCATACTATTCTTTTAAATTTAAACTCTGTTTTGTTCATTTAAGTGAAAAGTTTATTTCCTTGTCTTACTCTCCACTTGAACTGCTGTAAGCTGATTTTAAAGCATAATCATTAATAAAAGTAATTCCTGGAAGAAAGTCTTTGAACTGAAGTAAGTCAAGAGACAACATAAATGAACAGAGAAGTGTGTCTGTCTTTCTTGGCTTAATCTACTGCTCCACTTTCCAGAAGCAACTAAAGCCAGATGTGAATAATTCTATTAGAAACCATCATTTCAGGAAAGAATCATTATTTATTTGAAATGAAAATTAGAATTGCATGTTAATTAAGTAAATGCATTTAAAACAGGAAGATGGTAGTTCCTTCTCAGGCAGTCACTTATTAGATTTTATGTGTAAGTAGCTGAAATATGTTGGATACTTCTGAACATATGGGTATTTCTGATTCACATTATCAATAAAGTAACTCATACAATAACTTAAGCATGCTCTTCTGTGCAAGCCCTCACATAATTTTGCAGGTCTTCATCTCTGAACAGTACAGATCCATTACTTAATTTGAAATTATTCTAACACGGTTACTTAGTTTAAACCCACCTATGTCTATATGGGCTGCACTTCACCAGAAAGCAACATTTTTCTAGACTTAGTGATCTCTTAAACTTTGTACTTAAGATATTTCTTGATGGTGAACAGTAGCGAATATACCACACCTTTGAAATGAAAACCTGAGATTGGCTGTTTTTACAAAGGGCACAATTAAGAAAACTTTTATGCAAAATAGCAGGACTACAGCAACCTGAAAATAGAAAATGTGTACTGACTTATAACTGTTTTCTGGACATAATTCCAAAACCCTAAATGAGCATGTCCTTAAAAGAAGAGATCTTCTGAAGGATAACAACCTTTCTTCTGAAGTGGGCAGAATGCTGCCCAAGCATGCAGAATGTAATGTCCTGAGCTCTGATAACGGATATGTCCTGGTGCTATTCCTGTCACCACAGATCAAAATTGTCATCGTAACTTTGGATTTTTAAAGGTCTATGTGTAAGACGAAAAGGATTTACCCTTATCATGAGAGGAAGTAATTCCATCATGAGGGAAAACATAACTATACAGAGAGTTTCCTAGCATTTGAATATCTGATACTTAGCATAACTGCAGGGGAAAAAGGTTCTGAATTAGAAGAGGATAAATAAAAGGGAAGATGTTAAAGTTTACCTTATTACTAAAAGTGAGCCTTGGTAAAAGGAAATTAAAGAATAAAACCATGAAATATACAGGTGATAACAGAAAATAAAATGAGACCTACTGGTACCGGGTTTTGTCCTTCAAAGAGTTTTTTCTTGAATTACTGCCTTCACTAAAATTATCTTCACCCTCTTCAGATTCCAAACTGCGATTGCAGCTCCGAATCGTTTGAAAGATACTGTTTGCTGTTGATTCTTTCTCTGGATTATTTAAACCATCTTGGCCTACTCGTTGCAAGAAATTATCTTGTCCACTGTAATCTGAAACAAACTAGAGATACCTAAAAGGTTAGTATAGTAATGAATAGGATGTGCCATCTGCTTCTCACTGAAGCTCTTACAAGAATTAATATTTAGCATATATTTCATATTAGCTTCTTATGGGATTTTCTATCTACTTCCAATCCTAAACAGACCAAGTCACTGCATAAATCAAACAACATAAATTTCAGTAACTCCTGAAAACTCTTTAATAGCCTCAGTCTTAATCTTTTCATCTAACAGGAGCATTTTTCTTTTAAACCAAAATTGTAAAACTCAAAAGAAATTCCTTCTTTTCATAGAGGAAAAGCCTGATTCACTGAGCTGAATTGCATTTTTGAGGAACTGAAGGCTTTCCAATTTCCAATTAATTAAGTGGAAGGACAGAGCATTTAACAGAAAGTAAATACTTATTTTACCCAAAGTATAAAGCTGATCCTTTAGTCCTAACTTTAATTTCTCAGTACTCCAGTACTGAACTAGATACAAACAATCAAATCTAAATTGATACACTAACTACAGGAATTAAATTGAGGTATATTTAACTCAACACTGGTAATAGCCTGGTCTAGAAAAATATAATTAGATGATGCTTTTGTTTAAAATAACAAACAATATAAAATAATAGCAAATAAAGCACTTGATAGCTCTGAACATAACCCTTTAGAATATTAATCTCACCTCTAATGTTTCATTCTGGGTGTTATATCGTGGGCAGAGTCTGATAAGGCTTGATGTCCCATCCAAAACTTCACAAAGCTCTTTTAAAAATACACCACAGAAAGGAACAACTTTACAGCCTGGAATATTGAGTGCCCGGTTAACCACTTTCCTGTATTCAGATGATGACTCGTGTTGTGCCATAGCATCTTTCAGACTTCGCATGGTTTCAATATCAGACTGGTCCATAAATTGCCACATTTTTAAAACTTTCCTTGACCTATTGCAAAAAGAGATTACAACATTTATTTTTAAAAAAATTAAAATCAATTTACATTCAAGTTCAACACTGACAGCATGTAGGTAATGGAGGAAATTATCATCATTATTCAGAAATGAATGCATGAAAGCAAGATTATTTTCATGAGAATTTGGGGTTGTGGATCATTTTGCCCCTTTTGAATTATTAAAGAACAAAACTAAAAAGAAGAATCAAGCAGTCTGATCTACTGGAATCACATATGACATTTTAATAAAAGCTCAGCTGCGTGAGATATAAAAGCAGACTTTCTAACACTTTCATTGTGTTACTGCCTTAAATTCATAAGGGCTTGGGAAGAAATAAGATTAAAGAACTTATAAAGATATACCAGATCATTTATTGCAAATTCCTTTAGTTGTATTATGAAAAATCCATAAAGTTAGCAAAAGTTAGGGGTTTTTTTAATTAAATTTATTTAAAATAATTAACATTGACTTTTCCTCATTTCATTCACAAAATAAATTACTTATTTTCATGGAAATAAGTAAATTGGGATCATGTTCTAGCTCCCAGACACCAGTGCAATGCTGTAGATTAAAAGAACCTTTGATTTCAAACAGAAATAGTTCCTGATGCTCCCTGAGGACAGTGGGTACAGCAGGGAGCCTTGCTGCATTCTAAGCTGTATGTCTGTGCAATGATACGGCCTTTCTACCTAGTCCTGGCCCCAAACATACCAAAAGGTCTGTAGAAAGGCTAACAGTAGAACATCCTTTCTGCCCCTGTCAGGGAAACACTGCTGAGCAGCACTAAGCCTTCCTCTCTTCTCTTTCCTTTGTGCTGTGCAGATGCATAAGAGATAAAATTAAGCTTTTAATTTGCTTTGTATTTTCTCTCACAACTTAGATGGCTTTTAGACTGTGGATGCATCCTGCTCAAAAAGACTCCTTATGCCTATGAGTGTTTCAAGTGTGTTTTATATAGCAAAAATGTAAACCAATCGCTCAATGAGAATCCTTACTAATCCACAAAGAGCAACAAGACAAACAGTTTGAAGCTTTATTACACAAACATGATATGCAAGGAGGGTCAAAGCTAAGAAATGGGAAATTGGGTCTTAACTCTTCCCTGTTCAATCCTGCTGATTAGCTTTATTTGATTAAATTAATCACAACCGCTTCTCCATCTTCTTTTCGCATTAAAAAATTGCTGCTAAAAAAACCCCAAACAGAAATATATTTTCTAATGTAACATATTTAGCATGTACCAGGAAAACCAATGGTGTCTCCAGAGCACTTGTGAAAAACAGCTTTTAGCATGCTTCATTTTTCCAAAAGGGATTACTAGAAAGTCACAGGGTGAGATAGTGTGATTTAGCCATGGATTTCTGTTTAGCCCATTGTTCTCCAGAAACATCTGCTTAACAGAAGCTGCAATGTATTCTGTCACTGAAAAGCCATTTAAAAAAAGTGCTGCCAGTACCTCAGCCCTGCCAGGAATTCCATTACAGCGTTGTAGTTGCCCATATTCCAGCAGCATTTTGCCACATGTACTAAATACGAGAAGACTTCTCGTTTCTCCTCCATAGAACCTGCAGTCAGGATCAGCCAGGTAACCCATGAGCTCACCTTGTAGAATAAAACAGATGGTACAGTCAATCAAAGCAATGTCACTTGGAGAATTCATGCATACTTGATGGAAAACGTGGGGTTTTGTGGTTTCCTTCTGTCAGCAGGCTATCAGGCAAAATTCTACTTCTGCGTTCAGGCCAAATCATATATGCAATGTAAACACACCTTACACACAGCCATACTCATATTACAACAGATAAATCATAAATTACTCTAAAAATACTTAACCAAAACCTTACTGCATCTTAAGATATTCCAAATATGCATTCAGGCCACAAAAGAATATGGACTGATTTCTAAAGCTCCCTGAGAGATCTGCAGTGTAAATTCTTATTAACATAATTTACAGATCTCAGCTTCACTCTGCATAACCCTTGTTCTTACAACACGGACAGTGAAAGTTGATAAATTCGAATTTTTATTTTTACTTAACTTCACAAAACTGGTACTTGTATTTAACGTACAAATTTGTTAATTCTTATATGCACGGAACATTTAAAATCATTCATACTATTCAAGATTACAAATTAAGTAAAAAAAAAAAAACACCTTCTAAGTGTGACCATACTACCAACTTGTATTCTGATTAATCAATGCCAGAATCAGAAATTAATGTTGTACGTGATTCTGCTTGTATTTAAACAAGTAAAAAACAAACCTTCGTTCTATCAGTGTGCAGATTTTCTTTCCAGTTTATGTTCCCACAACATCCATAAAAAGTAGCTATATTTCACATGGAAACCTAATTTAAACCAACTGTTCCTTTTTACAATATGATTCCCTGGGGGCTTGATTTTTATCATTGTGTAAACACTTAGGAAGCAATAAACGTGATTTGTTTACTGACACAGAGTTCCATTCTTTGGTCCTGAAGGTCTCAAGTGTTTAGAGACAATACCAGTGTGAGGAGAGGCTTATAAAAATGAGGAAATATTAGTTCCCCCCTCAGGGGGCATAGACTTTTATTTAAGAAAACAAGCATGTGAAATAAAATGTAAATGCATTAGTACTTACAGGGGAAAAAAACCACCAACCAACAACACTAAAACTATATAGGACTTCCATTTATGCAAGTCTAGAAAGACACCGTGTTCTGAGCCTGTCACTCCTGAGGGAGAACAGTCAAAGAAAACGAAAAATCTAAGTCGCTATCTAATCTTTCTAATGCCCAAATCAATCAAGAACAATAGAACAATAAATGAGACATGTGCAGAGAAGATGACAAGCTATAGCTCAAATATATGCAAAGTATATATGTGTATAAAAACATCACATTTTAAAGACTGAATTCCTGAGGAAATGAGGCTGTAAAATTGTTCCATTTTTCATACAGTGAGGCATGCTTGGGAATGCATACCATGGTGATGGGGATGCTCTAATAGGATGTGAGGAACAGGGGACAATGGACCTGTTAAAAAACAGTATTCCATCCGTCCCAGCTCTCATTGGACCACTTGGGTATGGAAAGCCGGATCTGGAAGAAACCTGCTTCAGGTTTAGTGATTACCAAAAGAAAGCAGGTTAACTACTGATTCAATAATAATTCTATGTTTTATAATTAACATGTAACAAGAAGAAAGATTAGGAATAGATAACAGGCACAGAGCTTTCAACAATGGTGGAACAAGTACCAGAGTCCAACGCTGTACATCCAGAAGAAGCTTTCTCAAACACTGTTGCTATAGAGACCATGATACGAAATAAATAAAAGCTATTAATACTGGCTGGCCTATACAAGATATATCTAATGGCTCTGTCAGCTCTGAATGAGAATGTGAATTTAGTTGAAATTTTACTTGAAGTGCTCAATTTGTTATTCCTAAAATGTAAAAACTGAATCTATAAAGAAATGCATACCTGATGAGCATTAGGGTATTGAAAAACACAAAAAAACCCAGATCAAGTGAGGGCGAAACCAGAAAAGGTAACACAATTAATGCATTTTAAAAATCATAAATTGTGAAACAAAGCAGTTCAATCTGCAGTTCAAAGTTGGCATAGATTTATTTGTGTATGCTGGAATAAAATCACATATTGTTTTTGGATAATATTCCTGTTTTCCAGAAATGGCTCTCTTAGGGAATGCAAATGCTAAACATGCAATCTCACAAAAAAAATTAGTATTTGTTCGGTATGAAATACCAAGTGTAGTAATGACAGTTTGATTAATATGTGTTTAAGGTAGTAAAGATGTAATGCTCAGGAGAAAACAGTATCAAAATTGATAAAGAATGTCTAAAAAAGCAATTGAATTCAGACTCTCAACTAAGAAGCAACCTTGAAACTAGGACAACCACTTGTGGAAATTTTATTTAATAGAGAGTTTAGGGTTGCTATAAACAATTATGAATTACAAATGCTTGGTAAAAGCAAACAGAAAATTATAAAGGTCAGCATGAACAAGGCTTTGTAGCATTGAGATCATGTATGTATATGCAAGAGCAAAATAAAGGTGCAAAAGGCAGTATTCACCCCTGAAGTTTATGCTCGTTCCTCTTTCAGGACAAGAATAGACTTACAGGAAGAGTAGAAAATATTTTTCAAATCTTTTACTAAACAAGAAGGAAAAAGAAAGTCTCTGAATTTGTAAATTTTAAAACAGAATGGGCGAAGGCAGAAATAATGGCCTGGGCAGAATCAGAGGACAGAAGAGAGCATCTAACGATATAACCCACTCCTGAACATTCACCAATTTGATTAATCTGCTTTAGAAATTTCAGTATTTTAATTTTTCCTGGAGATCAGGAAAAGTGTGAGGAGCAGGCTGGGATACTTCAGTCAGATGCAGGTAATGGAAAATTTCATTCATATCATTTTACATGCTGATGAATTTAAGAATGAAGCAGAGCTGTTCCTCTACATATGCTACAGACTGTTTCAATCTACAGTTCTTTTGTCATATCTAGCAGTAGCCAGGAATATAAATGACTTCTCTGGTGGTTCTGAATAGCACCAGGTCTCCATAAAGTTTTTCTATTAATTATTCAGAGACTGTTTGATTAATCTGAACCCATCATACATTAATCTGAACACATCCCCCAGAAAGGGAGATTATGGGCTTCTTGGAAAACCTGGTATCCCAAAAATGGCTTCTTGGAAGGTTTTATCAGTCTGAGACTAGAGCAGAAATGATTAAAATGGAACAGTACTGTCAGAAAGGAGGGAGCAGAGGTATGGAGCAGTGAACAAAGGTCATCTCCTTTCATTCACGAAGTTTCTGCTGAGTGTTGTGCGTAACATCTGCAATGGCTTTTGTACTCCTAGCTTTTTTAGTGAAGACAGCTGGAAAGCTAAGAGAATTCAGCCAAATAACAGAGCTGAGGGGGCATTTCCCCCAAACTAAATGTGGTCCTGGAACCTGGCCAGGAAACAAACACAGAATTAATAAGCAGAAATATCAGTTACCCACTTAAACTGCCATGGGATATCTTTCCTATAGAAGTTTTGAAGGGGGGAGATCTCATTGAACCAATAGGGTTTACAGGAACAGAAAACAGAAGCAAACTCCCTGAATATTTTATTCTGCCCAGGCAGATTAAACCGATGGATCCACAAACTTTATAATGATGAAAAAATATTCTAAAGCTCTTCAATAAACGCATAATGAAATAGCTTGGGCATGGCATTAATTTGAGATGATTACTCATTACATCTACAGCTAAAAGGAACAATGTACAAGCAACACCGAAATGCAGGTTAAGTTGAAAGGACTGCAATCTTCAGGCAAAATCATGTTTGACAGCTTAGAGAAAACTTAAGTATATTAATCAAAACATACACTCGTTAAACAATATGCAGCAAACCCACTCCAGAATTCAGTGATTTATTGATAAACGGGAGCAGTCCAGTGCATTTCCTCCAAGGTATGGCTCTCTAGGAATCATCAACATTCTCAAATGACTGTCCCTCTGCCACTGGATCCCCAAAACACCTCATAATGTGTATACTACATTTTTGTTGCCTTGGATGCATAAGCTGCCTCTGCACAGAGGGTATTGAAAAATAACAAACTTTTCAAGATGTTTCTACAAATTAAATATTCCGTCTGCCTACATCTGAGGTAGATGTACCTCACACAAAAGGCAAGCAGAGAATAATTTTTTTTTCCACTTTGGCAAGCAAGTAGCACAGACAGTATTTTAGAGTGGCATAGTTCCTCTGTCACTAAAACCAGGTGTGATTTCTACCTCTAAAAGCGGTTTTCTAGCAAGCAGGAGACAGCAAAGGGAAGCTCCATCCTGGAAGCCTCTGACTTCTGGACACTTCAGCCAACTGGATGCAAAACAGCACCTCATCTTCCAACAGTTCATTCTTGGTTGGCTTGCAGAGCTGTCTCCCCAGCTGCATCACACCTGAGGAGCACCTAATGCAAGGATGAAGAACTGTCAGGTAGCCAGCTGCCCAGTCATCAGGCTGCCACTACAGCAGCATGAGGGCTTCATATTTCAAGCACTGCCTGCCCTAACTAGCTCCAGGACACCACAGAGAGCACACCACAGCCAAAAGACTGCACAATAGCAGTCTTGCCAAACAGATCAAAATACACTGAGGGTATTCCTCAGAATGACCAGTAATGCTTTTTGAAACAAGTTTTTGTGTCAGGTATCACTTTACTGTCAGATCACAATATACATATTGACATATTAATCATTATTTCCTAGTTTACTTCTTTTTTTCCACACTTGACTTACACAGTTCTGTTTACTTAACTCATTTTAAACTCCCTTCAGAACAGAAATCATCACAGCAAACCTATAATTAGATTTCCGCTGCACTGCTGATGAGTCTGAAAAGTATGAGAAAATGTATCCTGGCTTCATTGCTATAATCCACATGATTGCAAGACACAAGAAAAGTCAGAAGTTAAAATATGGTCTACTTAAGTAAGTTAGTAACAACATCTGTCTTTTCATTCAGATAGAAAAAAATTACTTCAGGATTACTGTATACTAATACTAAATAGTAAAAAAGGAAACTCAAATAAAATAGATACAGATTTAAGTATTTTCTGGTCCCCTAATACAGAGCAGCACTGACAACATTGTGCCAAATTAATTCCAGATATATTGTAAAGTAGCCTCATTTGGAACTTAATAGAGGTATAGGAGCCTCCTTCACATCTGAGTATGAGCACACAGATCTAAGTCTGATCTACACCAGATGTCCAGGCAATACAGACTGTAGCTGAGCAATGATTTCTAGCACAGTACTACAACAATATCTGTACAGTTTAAGAGGTTTTGCAATTATCTTTTCATATCACCTCTACTATTTTGACTGCACTAAAATCTCTTCAACAAATGTTTGGGTTTTTTTTTTTTAGTGTTTTTAGGCTTTTCTTACTTTGATCAAAGTTTTCACATAAATTCAAGCTAGATTCTGCTAATGCATTTGGGAAAGGCATATTAAAACTCGACGTTAATCTTCAAACATACCGCAAATTTCTTAGTCAATGACTGAGTCTTACTCAATGTTTCAACTTACTTGGGATTTTTTACAACTGTAGCAAGACCTTTATTTAGGATACACAAACCTTGAACCTATGCAGACATTTTCAGAAGCTCCACAAATTTCTGTTATGATTTTCAGTTTTCCCTTTTCATTCATATTTTAAGACAGAAAAGTTTCTACAGCTCTACTTCCAGAATTAATAGTAGGAATATATTTTTTAAAAAATTACAGAATTTTACTAACAAAAATTAAATGAGCCCATGCTAAATTTTTAAACATGGCAAATCTATCAGTCATTCAAAAAATAAAATAAGCCCCTGTTTTTGACTACCTAATCACTAAACTACCACTGTTTTATAGTCAAGTCCACATGCAGGCAAAAATCTCCCAGTTTGTCAGTGGCAGGATACTGATACTTGTTACTGAGGCTCAGCTGCTTTTACTAGTAAAATACGAAGGACACAATGCAGACACCTGTGATGGAACTTGACCCTCAAGGTGTAGCATATAACCTTACAGTCCTTACAAGTGTAAATTACAGGACTGTTTACCATTAATTCTACATGAATCCTGCTCCATATAGTATACAAGACAGAACAATGCTTAATGCAAGCAAAGTATTACATGTATCCCTAAATTTGTCATGGATTTACTTCACTCCTTTTCTCCTTTTTAGTTTACTAGTGCTTAAGATTATAAAAATTCATATACTAAAAAAGAATATATAACTTGTAGAGAATGTATTCTATGCTTATTTTTTGTAATGGAAATTAATTTATTATCTTTCATTGGACCGTAAATGCAGTGCTGGTATTGAGTGAGGAAACTATGAAGATTCTCCACCTGCAAATCCCAGTGTTTTGTCATTTGTACTGCTCTACACTAATTTCCCCAGCTTTTAAGTTTACAAAGCTTTCACAGTAATTCCCAAGCTACATACTTCAGTGGGTGATGCTACACAGAAGAAATGATGTCTTCTATTTTTGTATTACATTTCTTAGGAACTTCATAATACTTGTGAGATGCAGCTTTCAGAGGTAAAATGAGCAAACATAGCTGTCTACCAGCAGGTTAACACTTACCATCATTAGTATAAAATCTTTTGGTTTACCACAGACTAAGATTACAGTACATACCCTTGCTTGATAAAATCAAATTTTAAGTAAAATCTGAAGAATTTGGAAAATCCATGTAAAAAAATAACCCTCAGCAGATATCTATCATGCAGTATTTATGGCAAGAAGGAAAAACAAAAATTAACCTGTTTAAAAGCAGAATTCTTAGTATATCAGTGTATTTTGACTTCTCCATCTTTAGAACAAAAGTTAAATTCACCTTTCACAACATTATAAAGTCTTTCCACAAAGTAAAAGTGTTCTTAAGGGTTATTATTATTCTAAACCTGTAAGGAGCAGCTTAATATTTGAGGCTTTCAAAAACACTAGCTGTGTGCAGCATTATCATAATAGTTGGCTACAGTGAGCTCCTTTACATTGCGAACTGTGCATAAACTCCTTAGTTCTTAATGATGGATATAAGGAGAACAGTATGTAACATAGAATTGGTTTACTTTATGTGGATTTCACTAAAATTTCATTATTAACATTTTTGGGCAAAATATTTTTCAAATGCATTTTTTTAAATCTGAATGTTTAAAATTGCATATTTTATGAACAGATGGATCACTTTACACACTTGAGTGAAATTATATAACCCTACAAAGATCATTTACCATTTTAAATCTGATTAAACACTATTCCAAACAAGGACTGGAAACAGTTTGATATTTGAACAAACACAATCTTCTAAAAAGTATTATGCAAACCCATTTAGGCATTGCAAAAAAATGCTGAACTAAGAGACAGAACGCAATATTTATTTACATTCCATTATTTCAGTAAAATGATATGTCTCTGTTTTGCTAGTGAGGGTTTAAATTTGTGTTTTGAATGAACAATGAAGAAACTTACAAATTTAAACCATTAAAAATAAACCCATCATCAATTAGTGTACCAAATGGCAGTATTTTTAATTAATGTTACTGATATGAGAATGACTTGGTGAATAATTAAAACACCTCAGTAGCACTGCTATAATGGAGCAGTTCAAACATTTTTTTACCATCTTAGCTTATTTTTTGGCAATATTGAACTTCGTATCTTGCATTTTCAGTTCTATAGTGGGAGTAACTTCAGACAGCTCTTTGAATGATCTTTCAGTCTGGTGCAATTTCAATCACACTTGCTTTGTATACACAGCATGGAAAATTAAATGCTTCATTTTGTTTTAAGGTTTTATTGCTTTTCTTTTTCTTGAAGCTGTGGCCAGAAATAAATGATTTAAAATGTTTACATAAATATAAATGTTTACAACTTGTATACTGAACTTGTGTTTCTGTGGTTGCTTTGCTGGCAAAAAGCAGAAGCTTGGCTGGAAGTAAAAAAAATGCTTTCGTAAGAGTCTGGGAGAGTAAAGATACATGAAAAAAAGTGCCCAGGAAGACTGTGGCATAACATAAAGGTATGATACTGAGTACACAGCACTCAAAGTAAAGAAGCAGTGCAAATTAATTATATCATAATAGAACCAGAGAGAAGAACTAAATGAAGAAGAGAAAAGCACAGGAGGCAACAAGAAGAAATGGAAAAAAAGTATGTTTTTACAGTTATCAGGGTCCTAAAACTTACTTTGGTACCATTTTCCTAATCTCTTCCCAGCCACCAGGGCTTTGCTAACTCTGCAGAATCTCCTTAATAGATTCCTCCCACAGTTTTTATACATCCATAAAACTGAAGTTCTGGTAGTGAGTGCTCTATCAGGGCAGAAAAACTTATTAGTACTGTTATTATGTGCACAGTCTTAGAGAATTCAAAAGCCAATAGTTTTGCGAAGATGGATGTTTCTATATCTCACTCTCCTCCCTCACTAGACAGTAATTTAGAGTCAGCTTTTAATTACATTTAGTAACAGGAAAGAATATCTGTCTTTAGCTTACTTCACTGCCTTGCTCTGACATGACTCTATGATCAATTTGATATTATTAGAATCAAATGAAATACCAGCTGTGTCTCACTGTTGAGTACATGTTGTGCCCAAGTCTCCGCTATCATATAACTACTGTTTTAATCAAACTTTATAGACTATGGGCCTTATCTATAGTTTATTATACTGAATGTGTGTAGCCCAAAATGTTCATAATAAATAAAACGTGAATATAAAATACCTTCTAATTATCTGTGTACAAGTGCCACAGGCTACAGTATAGCTTTACGTTCTCCTAGCACATTAAAAAATAGCTAAAAAGCTGAAACATTTAAGGATATTTGAAATATCTACAGGTGGGTTTGCTTCTTCCACCCCTGTAAATCTGAATTAATTTCTGAAACAAAGTTACA
Organism: Melopsittacus undulatus; assembly: GCF_012275295.1. NCBI lineage: Eukaryota > Metazoa > Chordata > Aves > Psittaciformes > Psittaculidae > Melopsittacus > Melopsittacus undulatus. The sequence goes on from NC_047530.1 coordinate 94,628,428, forward strand.
TGCCACAAACAGGCACATGTGAGCCACAGTTTTTTCTCAAATGCATCTGACTTAGCAGTATGTTATCCTTACTTATATAGGGATACTATGCATCTTTAAAACATACAGAAAGATTCTTCTTTTCCTGAAAAAGCTTTAAAGAGATGGTAATTCCTATACTGCAACACTTCCATGTTTGGAGCTATACACTTTCTGAAAACGCAACAGTCCATTGTTTTAAAGATGGCTTTCCTTATTATCTTCTGGCAATAAAACCAGAAATGGAACAAACTTAGAACATTCTACTAAACTTATTGCATAAAAATCTTATTTATTCACCTGCTGTTGAAAATTTGAACCAATTGCAGTCAGACTATCTGAAACAATGTTTTCTTCAAAACATTTATAAAGAAATAACAGAATTAAAGATACTAACAGGCAAGGAAAAAAACAACCCATAGCAACAAGATGTATAATATACAAAATTTCAGGTCAAATAGGTTAAAGTGACAGAAATATAATTCCACAATAGGATCTATTCATTCTACTACCCAATTTTCCTACAATGCATTAAGTAAAAAACAAAATTACTGTCCACTTTTTCAATTTCTCCTTTAAACGTCTTCTGAAATGTTACCAATATTTTTTGTTTTCTATACAGTACAGAGGCAGGGAGCAAAACTCAACCTTTATGACAGCTGAGATTACAAACTGCCATCCTAGAAAATTAGGATGACAACTGGATCAAAGAAAGTGTAGGAATATATCAGGGGTCTAAAATCATAGCAGTTAAATGTTTTCCTTTTAGTAATGCAACTTCTGTTTTCACTTTGTATATTTGTTCAATCTGATCTAAACTTCAGGATTAAGGAACTGAAAAAAGCTGCATTTTATCATAGTAATGTAAAAGAAACTTTCTGATAAATTTGAATTTCAACCAATTTAGATGTCTAAGGTAGTTCGTGCACTGCCTAGAAGAGCTGTAGATGCAGGTGAACACATTCAGCCATATTAATTGTCTTCAAACAGCAATTTCACCTACTGCACAGGCCAACTGTTCTCTGATTCAGTTCTGAAATTCTTCATAGACTATTTCCATGTCAAACACTTACAGCTGACCACTCAATGTAAGTATACATTCTTCTGTGTAAGTCCTTCCGATACCTCTTAAGACTCCACTGAGGTCTAAATACTGTAATTCATAGTAAGCAACACTAACCAACAGTAAATACAAAGTCTTAAACGAATGACTATAAGATACTCATGTTCTAAGTATCTCATCAGTAACTATTTAAATCATTCACATCTAGAAAACAGTTTTAAAAACTGTTTATTTAAAAATACATTTATAACATAAGGAATCATATGGTGTGTTTCCCAATATCTACTGCTCGATCTTACACCTTGCAATCAATGGGAGTTTGCAACTTCAGGCATGAACTGGGTTTTCTGCGAGTTAGTGAATTTAAACAGTAAATAATTCTGGTAAAATTTACCTCAATAAGACCATTTTTTCCCCCTACTTTTCAGTTAAAGTCACTTTAAAAAAGACATTTTAATAGAATCATAGAATCATAGAATAGTTAGGGTTGGAAAGGACCTCAAGATCATCTAGTTCCAACCCCCCTACCATGGGCAGGGACACCTCGCACTAAACCATGTCACCCAAGACATGGGCTTGAGCACTGACATGGATAAAGCAATACCACCTTTTTGGGCAACCCATTCCAGTGCCTCACCACCCTTACAGTAAAGAACTTCTTCATTATATCTAACCTGAACTTCCCCTGTTTAAGTTTTAACCCATTACCCCTTGTCCTATCACTACAGTCCCTAATGAATAGTCCCTCACCAGCATCCTTATAGGTCCCCTTCAGATACTGGAAGGCTGCTATGAGGTCTCCACGCAGCCTTCTCTTCTCCAGGCTGAACAGCTCCAACATTCTTAGCCTGTTTTCATACAGGAAGTGCTCCAGCCCCTTCATCATCCTTGTGGCCCTCCTCTGGACTTAATAATTTGAAACTATTTTAATCTTCATTATTCATTTATAACACTCCTGCAGCCCTCATTCAATATAAGCTTCCATGAAAATGACAGTATTTCTTCTATTAAATAAAAAACTTCCTTTGTGTAACAAACCAGCAATTATTGACAGTCATTTTAAACAAATGTTATTAATATGTGGTGTCAGAGAAATTACTAAAAACCATACTGCTGTATTAAAAAATCCTCTATAGACTACAATTCCTCATTTAGTAGAACAATGGCATGGAATTATTTTTTTCCCATTATGTATCAGAAGCCTGTCACCCTAAAAGTCATTCTGGCTCCCACGTTATAAATACACTTCAGTATTTCTATAGGCAACGCCAAAAAATATTAGCAAGCGTTCACTGACTTTTGCCAACAAAAGCATGACTCTTTGCACAAGAATTTTCTTGCCATTTATAAACAAAGACATTTTGAAAGCTCATGCTTGTGATTGGCTATGATAACTGATACACTCCACCAGAAGATAAAGCAGATAGAAAACAGTGATTTATTACAAGCAGTAAATATTGTACAATAACTCCATTTAAACATATAACATCTATGTTTAAGAAAAGTTATTCCAGATTATATTTACAGTAATCCTCTGCACTAAGCAGTATATAATCTATGCACCAGATAGACAGGAATTAATTCAAATTAAATGAAAAATTACTATGTAGCATTACCAAACAAGTAATGTCAGACTACAATAATTGCCATGTTACAAACCGCTAACATTAATGTTGACTATTTCACAAAGAGGCACCTTTAATGCTAAAATTCCCATTGATACAGAGCAACCTCAGTTGTTCCTGTTGAGACTTCTTCGCCACCTACTTGCTTTTCAATCCTGTGACTGTTCAGTATCAGAACACCTGATTTGTACAGCTAACTGCAGAATGTCCTGACACACTGCTTTGACATCGTACCTCACCAAGTCACACTTAAGCTTGACCTCTTCAGCTTTATTCCCACTGCCCCCTCTATGGTGATCACTGTAAGAGAAACACCACAGGAAGGGGGACCCTGGCTGGGTCAGCAGATAGATTCCTCTCCAACTATGTACCATGCACAGTATTTTCCTAAATACAGTAACTAAAACTGATTTAAATAATATTTAGGCTCTGTCTAAAAACCAACTTTTAGTTGCAACTTTTATTTATGTTCCCTTAATAGAATTACGTGAGAGAAGCCCACATATTTACACTATTTTAGTTCCTAAATCTAAATAACATGCAAGAAACAGGAATCCTTCAAAACATGCTAAATGCTCAGTCACCTATTCTTATCTGCCCAGGAAGCAGGAAGTTCACTGAAGTTTAATACATATTCTGCTATATATACTTAATTGTGTGCTGTCATTTTGATACTTGTACAGATTTCATCTCTTACTAAAGCATAAGAATGCAGTGGATAACAAACTAAAAGAGCCTAAGTCAAGACTACCTTAATTTTATTCCACTTCTATGAATCTAGGAAGTCCTAACATTACTTATGATTCACACAAAAAAAGAAAGAAATTGTTCCAGCTAAAACCTAAGCTTTTATTTAAGGGTGCTTCTGTTTTGTTTTGGGTTGGGGTTTTGGGGTGTATTTTTTTTACAGTTTTCTCAAGGCTTGATCAATTTTCTATGAAACTCATCAGAAGATCATCTTCCTAAAAATAAAGTAAAATGAAAATGTGCGATGCCAAGTGAAACTTCTTTGTGCAACAACACTCAAGACACACTGGGTGATTAAGTAAATAAATAAATAAGATTAGTTATACAGAAACTTCTAGTTTATAATACTTCTGTGCTGACTCCTAAGATCATGCTTAGTCTACAAAAATCCAAAACAAATAAATCAAACTCCAGCTCCTGAACAAAATAATAAACTGACTGAAAGTATACCCCATACTGTCAGCATAAATACAAAGAACTACAAGTCTGTCATTTTTTTCCCCCTGTTTACTTTACAACGTGCAAGAAAAACTTCAGTTGCAGTTTTCCAAACTCACTGAGCATTAGGTCACATAACTCCTATCAAATTCAGTGGAAGCTATTTAGCTAAAATCCCCTCGTCATCTTATGTTTTAAAAAATCTGTCATGACAGCTAAATTCAGCTCTGAGAGACAAAGGAAATAACTAACCCACAAATCACACAACAACATTTATGAGAAGTAATTTCAAAGTTCTGTCTTACCTCATTAAACCTTGTCACCAGATCTTCTACAGCATTATGTTCACCATTGGGAGAAGAAAGAATAGAAGCAGATATGGAAGCTTTAATAGACGGCAGCTTGCTTTGACACTCAGCGTTACCCAAATCCCTGGTTAAAAAGCAGAGGTAGTCAATGGGTAAGACTTTACGGTAGAGCTCCTGCTCCTGCTCAGTCAACATGCTGGCAACCTCCTCTGGGAACTGGATGAGGTGCTGCAGTTCAATCAGCTCTTTGCTGATACCAGCCACATTACAGGGAAGGGCACTGGAGCTAGCCATAGATGCACACGCTTGACGTTCTAAAACAAAACAAACAAAAAATTTACTAGGTTTTGGCCTTAACTCTTGGACTGGGCAGTGCAGAAGCAAGACAACTTATTCTTTTGTTCTGTTAAACTGTTCATTTACTCAGCAGTACACTATAACCTAACTGCTTTACATTTAAACAACCTAAAATGTTCTTTCAGTCAGGGTCTTTCTGCACATCTCTGTATCAGATATTAGCTAAGACAGCTGGTAACTGGGGCTTCTGAGATTAAACTACTTGCCAAAACATGCTTGCTTCCTGACTTTTCCAAATGTTTGCTTCAGTCAATGTCAGTCTTGTCAAAGCTTCAAATAAAAGGATCATCTAGGCAGGGTGCAGCTTGGGTTTGCCTCCATATTCAAGTCCACAGTACAAATGGTTTTGGGGCCTTGCTTGGGGCCTGGGGACTGTACTGCCATGACAAATAATGTACAATGCTCACATAAACCTCATGTCAGTCAGCATTTTTTTTCATATTCCTCTTGCTATAATATACAATTCATCTGCACTCACTACATTGTGAAACTAAATGTCTGCAGTTACAAAGCAATTTTCATTCCCCTGGGAAAATGCATGTATTTGGGAGTATGCATGTTTTATCCATTATTACAAAACATTAACGGTAGTTTTATAATATCCTAGCAGTGATGTCCCTTGAAAAATAAAACTTTTCCTAAGAAGGAAGAAGCCAAGCTTTGTAAGACCGTGTGGGAAGCCTGAAACATCAACACCGTGATTCCAAAACAGTATGAGTCTTCTGACTAGATGAGTTTAGATTGAATTCTCTGAACAAAAATTTTTCTAGAATTACTTAAATGTACAAACAGCCATAGTAGTATGTGCTGTACTCTTCTTCCTTCTCAGGAAAAGGAGCTTATTTTTTGTACTGGTTCACAATATATTGTCAGAGATTTTTTGCACATAATGGAGGTACACTCTGGATCTATCTTTCACTTCCTTCTTTTTTTCTATCAATAAACTCTCCTTTTACAAAGGGAGCAAATATCCTTATTGCTGTAAAAAAAAAAAAACAAACTACCAAACAACAAAAAAAATTCATAATGACTTATTAAAATTAATTATTTTATAATAAACATAAAATACAGTACATGAGGTATCCCTTGTTATTCATTTTATGCAAACCATTATCAATCAGTGGGAAGTTAAAAAACCAGAAAACTGTCTTAATATATTCTGCTAAAAGTAAAAAGAGAAATTATAGCAGCTCCAAATAAAGCTTTAGGGCTAACAGAACCTGTTGAGAAATTTTCAAACATATAAAAAGCTTCTGAAAGAGCCAGAGTACTTATGCCTGTACCTAGACTAGTGAGGGAAAAAGTGATGGACTTAATTTGCAACAAGAAGTATCCTGGTTACACAGTGAGGAACTCCGCTTCAAAGATACTGACATAGTGCTGTACAGTATCTGCAGATATGAAGAAAACTCTGTCAAGATCAAGAAAGATTGTGGGGGGGAAAGACAATTAAGAACACCATGTTGACATGCTGGTGATCCTGGTTTGGGCAGCAGGTGAAGCACAGTCAGCTTCTGGCCTTCCTTTCAGTCTTGTTTGCTTTGATTCTTTATGAAACTCCAATTCTGTTTTCTACTTAAATCTGTGCAGAACAATTCTGAAAGAGTTCATTAGGAAAAGCTCATTTGGACTGTTTCTGATGTAGCATCAGAACATAAGCTGATGCTAAATAGAAACAATGCAAAATATAATGATACTTTTATATTGCAGGGTGCATATATTTGCATAGTGCTTTGCATATACAGACCAAACCATCACTGTCATCACCAGCATTCTCTCAGAAGGAGGATATGAAAGGCATGACACAAATATCCGCTACCACCCATCTGCTCCCCAGAAGTCACAGTGCCTCACTGACCCCCATGCATGACAGCTCTTCTCACTCAAGACCTTTCCTGTTAAATACAAGGCACCCTGCCAGCCAGAAGGCAGAAAAGTACAGCCTGTACCAGCCTCTCCTGTGCCTCACTGCTGTAAATGAGGGTGCACAGGTCATGCGTATGTTGTCAATTTAGTCTGGATCTCAAATGCACTCTTGAAGTGTACCTCCCAGGCATCCTGACTTACTGTGCTTCAGTTTACAGCCTTCCAGCACAACAAAGTGGATGTTTTTCACATGACACTGCACCAGAAAGATGTGCTCCCAGAAGGCAACTAACACATCCCAGTTGCTAACAAGCTGTAGCTGTCAACAGCATCTGAACTCTGGAGAGGACACTGATGTCAGGAAAGGACAGTTGAACCAGACAGCTCACATCACAGCTCTGCTGCAGAGATCACGTAACATGGGAGACAAGGCAGCAAGCCGTATGAACATTTGAACATATGAACAATGTTGCAGAAATACTACTGCTCTGCAAATCCAAGGTTTTTTGGTAATTACAGTTGTAAACACCTTGTATCAGTGAAATATGAAAGCAAGGTGTAACTCTGCAAAGAGTGCTCAGTCACACAGTTGCTGATGGAAGAGAGAACATGAAGATGAGGTGTTCCCCGACATAAGTCTTGCTGATGAGATTTAGGGGTGCACTTTCAGTAATTCACCTTCTCCATTACAATATCAGCTACCAAAACAGCCCACACTAGCATTTTTGACAGAACTATATTCCACATTGTGTCAGAACTCCAGCTTTGCTCAGACGTCAAAACCTGCCAAAGGTGGACACTGAATGGGCAACAGACTAGATCCTATTGCATGCTGCCTTGCCTAAGTGTAATCACCCTTCAGGCTCCAACCTCTCACATCTAACAACAAGGCTCAACACACTGAAATGACCAGAGGTATAAAAGTGGCTCCACAGTGCTCCAGACTGCTGAAAACTACCAGGAATCTCTCATTTGAATCCCTGCTAAAGCAGGGATTTTGAAAGCCATTAATGAATCTATACTTAATGAAACCATCATCATCCATAACAAAGGTTTCACAAGCCAGCTTCTTTCTAACAGAAAAATGAAGCTGTCAGAAAGCTTTTTCATGGAAGCTAAGCCAGGGTGATACAAGCTACAGGCTAAACAAGACCAGCCACTGGAACTGCTGGATTTAGAATCAAAGAATAGTTAGGGTTGGAAAGGACCTTAAGATCATCTAGTTCCAACCCCCCTGCCATGGGCAGGGACACCTCACACTAAACCGTATCACCCAAGGCTTCATCCAATTTGGAAAAGGATAAGAAATAAAAACTCCACCTGATTCAAAAAGCTTAATTACAAACTAGCATTTCTCAGTTCTCCATTAAACTGAAAGAACTCAGTAAGTTAAACATCTTTAATGTAAATGTCCCTGGAGCAGGCTGCTGCAGCAAGAGTGCAGCTGATATCCAAGGGGAGGTGCACAGGTCAAACAGAATTATAAAAGCTCACAACCTTTTCATGGCTAAAGTATGAATATAAATGCTAAACAAGTGGAAATATAACTTATCTCGCTTGACTATTTCTACACCTATAAATATTTCTTCCATGCATAATTCATGCCTTGATTGTTGATGAATTTCACCTCTCCAGATTCTAATTTTTTTCTTTCCTCATTCCAGTCTCCTGTGCTTTAGCAATTACATCAAGGATCCTAATTCTCAGCTTCTCCACCCTCCATGATTTACACTCTGCATAAGTCAACTCCTTTTCCTTTCTCTCTATTTATTTGCCTATATAAAACTAGTCTTTTTTTTCTGGACCATTTTTTCATCTTTTTTGTGTCTAAGACTTTTATAATTTATCATGCCAGAAACTGATCTGCACTTCTCTCCTCTAGAAAACTCCCTAACCAGTCTCATCCACAAGTCCTCTAGTTTTGTGATGTCATTTTATGTTCTTCAGGAAATAGATCCTATCTTTCTGTGCTTCCAAGAAAGATCAAGTCCTTAGATTAACTTGCAGAATGGAATAGCTTTCAGGCCAAAATCACAGTAGATTTTGTTAGAGTTAAGGGAGGATGCAGTCCTCACTAAAATTAGCTGCTGCTGCAGTAAATGGTATTATTCTCTGTGCTCTACCACACCGAGTTAATGCTAAAACTAGGAGCAGAAAATGAGGACCATGACTATTCATTTGCAAGTTGTCTAAAGCTGGAATTGATAGCTTTGTTTTATTGTTTTGATAAACTGCTGAAGCAGATAAAAGCAGTGTTTGCTCTTTTAAAATATTATTAATCAAAACAAGATAACCTCAGCCTTGCTTTAAAAAAAGGACTCATGGGTTGACTTATTCATTGCTGATACACATGAGAATAAAAAGGTTCATCTTCTCTAACAAAAGTTATCTATTTAAGAATGAGAGAAAAGTACAAAATGCCTGCTTCAGGATGTTACTCAGCCTAGGCTTGCCATAAACTCTACAAAAAAGTCTCAAGAATTCCTCAATTTTATTTTTTGTTAAAACTTTGTAAAATGTTCAGTAAGGAGCTCTTCTATCAACAGATTAAGTTCAAATTAACTCAGCCTTTATTACTATAAAACTTAGAATTGGCATATGTGTTGTATATGTACAGGCTCTATAAAAGCTATACTGAAAAAGTAAATTTCAAGTGTGTGAGTATGTAAAAACAGTTTGTGCATTTTTGTGTATATATGCAAAAAGGTTTCAAGACACTCTTGAAAAACTTATTTATTTCCTAGTGTTTTTCTCTATGAAGCCATATTATGTTTGTGTTATCTCTATTAGCGAGGGCTTAATTCAGTATTTTTTTAATATGCAAACCAAGGAGTTAACTTTAAAGAAAAATACAAAGAAACTTTTATAAATAAACCCATGAAAAATACTGCTAGAACTCTAGTGTTATTTAGCTGTAATTAGAAATGGATTTTTTCACATTTAAATGTTCTACTAAATGCAGTAGTTATGACATGTGACCAGTCCTAACAATAAAAGCAAAATTATCTGTACATTTAACGTATTTCTTGTAAAGCTAAAATTAAAAGGAGCTTCTTCATTAAATTTTATTTCGTCATGCACAAATAATTTATTAATACACAATTTGATATAAACGTTGGGCTGCTGTCATCAGTTTTCTCTAAGCAGAAATTCAGGATTGGGTTTGAGCAAAGTAAAAGTGGAATTCATAAAAAGACAGAAGGAAAATAAATAGAGCCCTGACTGTAGTCACACCAATGTCAAAAGTGCTAATCCTGTGTAAAATTACAATTGCCAACCATGCAATCTGTACTTTGATAAAATCACATCACTTTCCATGTGAATTGTGACCAAGTAAGGACAGTGGTGCAGAATTACTTTCATCCCAACTCAAAGACAACAGCTCTTACATTTGATACTTGTAGGAATGTGCCAGGGAAAAGCCAATGTATTTTTTTAAATGAGCACAATCTCTAAAGAGTAAACCTGCCAAAAAGACTTTAAGCAAAATTCAGTGAATTGAGAAACTAGATAACTGTATTTTTTTGTGTGTATTTGTATTATTTTGCATTTGTGTCTTGGTTTTATTTCTTGTTTGCTTTTCTTTCTACACTTCAAGGGTAAAAAAAAATATTTTTTTCTATACATTAAAAAACCAGCAGTTTGAAAGCATTAAAGCGAAAATAATACCTAAAAAAGTGCTTACTCTCTGAAAGACTACTGGAGGAAGATCCTGTGATTACAACAAACTTTGTTTCTAAAGCAGAAAACAGATTTCAATAGGGGTAAGAATAAAAATAATTATTCAAGCTATTATAACATCTATAACTCAGCTGCCATTTTGCTAACAGACTTTGATTCCATCAAATTATACTACTGTGGCTGAAATTACACAAAAAGAGGATTTTTTCAGATGGTTTTAAAAGGTAATTAATGGATTATAATAGAAGCCTTTTTAACAAGACATGCTACAGACTGCTCGTGTGCTTTAAAGAGAACATATGGATTATGGTGAGAAAATAAAGGAAAACAATGTAAAAAATAAAAAATCAAAAAAGAGACACAGGTGAACAAATGTCAATATTTATAATGCAGAAGAGCTCTATCCAAGAAAATACAATAAAAACTCTTCCAAACAGAAGACATATGTGTAATATATGACAGTTTAATTAAACACCAGCTTCAGATACAAACCAGTATATCTGGGATAGCATTGTTTTGCTGTCCCTTGGATGTGACATATGCTAGTACCATGATAACCTAACCAACAAGCTTTCATTAATTTCCTGTTCTTCTTCTGCATAATTAAAATCATTTCTCTCTCTTAATGAACACAAATTCACTGTTATCAATTTTGACTGCAAACAACTCACTCCAGTACCAAAGAGTGGGAAGCTTGCCACAGAACAGGATCAAGTTTAATTTCACTGTGGAAGCCACTCAAATTAACAGATCTCATTTCTTCTTCAAATTTGCTTATGAGTTGGGTAATCAAAGAACCAGAAGATACACCTGCTCTCCCTCCATATCTTTAAATGCAGCAATATGAGCTATTATTAACAGGGGAGCTCTGTAGCTACAGGGTTCAGTATGACCTGAGCATCAGTAAGCAGAAGATAATACTCTGAGCAAAGGAAGATTCCCAGATGATGACTTGAAGGAAAGAAGATTAATTTAGCCTGGGGTCTGTAAAATAATCCTTTATTAGACTACGTAATGTTACAGCCACACTCGGGGCACAAGACCTTTTTCATGTTTGGAACAGAAACAGCGAACTCCATAGCTAGTTTGAGAATACCTGCTTTGAGTTTAATTTGATCATGGTAACAGCAAGACATTGGAGAAGGTAATCTCCTCTGGTGAAGCAGCAGCAAATCATCACAATAGGCCACATGAAACGATAGTTTCTACAGCACAAAGGAAAAAACTAAAAGGTAGAAATTACCTGTAGAATAGAATTTTGCTGGAAATAGATTACTATGAAACTATAACACACAGATATTTCTACTAAGGCTGAGATTTTATCGTTGAGTTATGAATCTCTGGAGAAGATTTTTAAAAAAGGCAGCAATTTTGTTGAGGTATAACTGAATTAAATTACAATTATACACAACAAAATCCTGATTCATGAGCTGACTGACATAGTGGAATTCAGCAAACAGAAGGATACGGAGTGCTTCTAACAACAACCACTTACTCCTAAAATCACTTCTTGCCTTAGGAAATGGCAAAAGCTTCCATTTCGAAAACCCGACTGAACTGTGGGCTCCTTTTATCTTTTGCAATTATAGCATCAAATGAAATCCCAGAGAAAAATAGAAAGTACTGAAGTAGCAGGAATATAGGAAGAACTTAGCAAGAGCATTATGGCCTTTCAAAGTGCTTTTATAGAATGTACCAGAATTTATAAAGCTACTTAGCATGGAGTTAATAAAAACAAAGAGTTAGTAACAACAGTGAATTCTATATTGCTATAAGGAAATAGTTATTTCTTTGTGCAGTAATTCTACCTCCAAGTTCAAAATTCATTATGTAGAGGAAAATATGAAGACTCACACATACAAGAATACATGAATGAACCAAGGACACAGATGTCTAAAAAAGATCTGCCAAAAATGGAAAAGAATAATGAACTGGAAATAAAATGATGGGTTTCACAACAGTATGAAGGGCAAAGATAATACTCCTAAATCACAACCATTTAGCACTTGCACTTCATTATTACAGAAATAGCATGCAAGTATTTTAATACACACTATTCACTAGACATATTTCAAGATGAGTTCACTGGAACTGGTCAAATAAAAGAGGTGGATTTTTTAGATGTGAAAACGAACACATGATTAACTGACAACGACTCAATCAGTAACGTGGTTGCAGCCACAATATCCACTGGGAATGCTGTGCAGCAGATGCATGGCTCTTCCCACATGTTTTACAGTGTGCTGTCACAGTGGTCAGCTATCTCTACCCCCACACACCCAGGGCTGTTCTACTACAGGTTTGGTTTCTGCATGCAAAATATTGTCTATTTAGAGTGCACAAAAGCACAGAGACAAAATCAAAGCCCATGTACTTGCTGCAATCCTTATATATATTCCTAGATAAACACAGGTACAATCCGTTAAATTTGGATTAAAAGAAATTAAAGCTAGCTATTGCACTTGAACTAGAGGGGCATTGTAGGGTCCCTTCCAACTGAACTATTTTGAGCTATACTGTTGTACATATCACCTATTTTTTTTCTTGTAGTTGGAGTTAAATGTGGCCTATCTTCAAAGCTAATAAAACAGTCATGTTATGAACTACCATAAAAGCAATGTTGGATTATATAGGCATTTATAGGACTATATAGGCATATTGTCACTGAGTTAAGCATATATGCTTTAAAAAGACTATACTTGTAGCCAGTGTAAAAGGTACTTTAACTTAAAAATTATTTTTAAGTACTGATAAACGTCTTCAACATCAACTGGTTGTGATGAAGAGGAATCACAAAAACAACAAAAAAGTATATTAAGACAACTAGAGTGAGTTTTACTCTCCCTGAAAAATACAGTATCACTGGCTAAGTTCTACAAGCACTGTCAGGTCTAAAATTTTGTTACTGAACAAATACTTTAAAATAAATATTGTAAAATATCACAGTAATTTAACATGTTTCTTCCATGCACATTTTGCAATACCAAAGAGACAAGCAGTTGGAGATGCACACTACCTGATGGGAACCTGTAAGAATGTCTGCCAGTGCAGGTGCCCGAGGACACCTGGAGAGGATCTCAGGTATAAAACTACAATACACAACATGCAAAAAGGATCAGTACAGGAAAAGCACAGGCTTTTCTAATACACATTTATTGTTTATTATGTAGTGGATTAGTGTATAGTTTTTCTTCACCCAGACTAAGAAATAACTAAGAAATAACTAAGAAAATTAGTATTTCTCATGTAGGGTTAAACTATAACCCAGGAAACCAGCCTGAGAAAAGGAAAGCCTGTAACTGTAGAGGAATAAAATGAAATTTTTGCTGTAGTGTTTTTTCAGCAGGGAAGTAATTCAGCTCTTGTGTAGACTACTTCTCCCTGTAATTTGGAAAACCTATAACCAATCTCTCTGCCTAGAATTACAACAATCTATTATTTTAGGGGTAACCCTAATTACTTCTAGTCTTACTTTTTTTCCTAAGTGCAATTAAAATGCAAGTTTCCAGTGTAGTACAACACCTGTTTGGTAAACAGTTTACTGAGTAAAGAAAAATAATTGCAGAATGATCTTACAAAATTAAATGAAAGAAGCTATTCCCCATTTTAGAATGTCATTTTCAAATATAATTTTAAAAGGTATCTTTTAACGCAAACATCTAATTACACCAGTTACCAGAAAGCTTTCAAAAGGGTTCACAGTAGGCATCCTTAAACAAGCTCAGATTTTCCCATGGGGAGGAGGATGGGAAACTAAAGGAAATACATATATTATTCTTATATAGGGTTAACATGATTTTACAACTTTGCATCATACTGTCATGCTTGCGTTATATTTCAGTATTTCTTTTAAGAAAGTATTGCTACTAGCCAGCTATTTTTAGCAAGGTTTCTGGAATCACAAATGACTGTACCAGGAGCCCAAATTAAATGATGCTGGGAGGCATTCTAAAAGGAAAAAAATCAGCAACACCAAGGTCAATATGATCAAAGTCCTTTCACATACAGAACACATGAAATGCAGGTGGCTTTACCCATGACTGAAGGATCTAGCCATCTTGAGCTACCTCACCACTTCAGTGAGAGCCACGACTGCCTTGCGGTAGAAACATGGCCTGTTGAGCTACCAGGTATCCATGGAATTTTCTGAGGGCAACCCAGAATTTACTGGGGTTGTAAAATTGTAAGCTTATATATGAGAAGCAGTTAGCAGCTTAATATGTAACTCACTGAGCTAGTTACCTGTTGGGTCAAAGGCAAAAGTTACATACCTATTTTAGCAACAGATTCTCATGTTCAACATGTCCAACTGTGACAGGAGCATTCACCAAACCAAATCCTTTTCTTGGCAGTGTAGCCAAGAAGTCTACATGTGAAAACACAGCAAACATGAAGAAAATATATTTTTCCTTGTGACTATATAACTGCTCAAAAGGATTTCTCTATTCATGGATAATTATTTGCATTCTGTAGACAACTAAAGCTCTTAGCATACATTTAAAACACAAAACATATAACCTAATAAGTTGCATGCTGAAATTCACTGATGCCCTCAAAAGCTGTTCTACAGCATGCATCCAATCTCAATGGAAATGCTGGTACACTTAAAAACTGTCAAGTCCAAGAAAGAATCTATAGTCCTTCGACAAGCAAAATATTATGTAGCTTAATGAAAATCACTCAGCACAATAATAACTTCCAAAAAGTCAAAGCTGAAAAGATTTGCTTTCTTTCTTTCAGGTGTATTTAAATTACAGAGTAGAGGAGCCTGTATGATTTAGCCTTCAAACCAAAATCTGTTGAATGACTCAGGAATTTAAGCCATAGAGAGATTAGTGGAATACCGCAGACTGCAGAGAACAGGGCAAGCACATGTGTGGAAACTGAAAGAAAAAAAAAACAACAGACTACACAAACCATTAAATCAACCTTAACTTCATAGTAGAGATATCAACATCTATAACTTGCCTCAATATCACTTCCTTCTTCCTATCTCAAATATAAATGCTTTAAATACTTATTTATCCATTAAGCTTTTTTACAGCCTCCCTAGTGAACTGCTACAGTTCACTACAGACCAAATTCTGCTATAAGCAATTATTTTCTATAATTGTTTTTGTTTAGTTCATTTCATTTGGCAATTAGAGTAAGCTAAAACAAAGGTACAGTGACACAAGATTGTGTTCAAGCAAGCAGAGCATAGCTACATGTATTATACTGTTGTTACTATATTGTAAAAATGAAAGTATTTATCCTATTTGGTTTTTTCAGGATTAATGCACTCACTACACAAAAGCTCTTCTAAACAGTCACAAGATTTTAATGAATTGTGTCTTTGTAATTAGCTTTAGCTGATTATACTAGAAAATGTTGGAGTTCTTTTTCTAACATGAAAACTTTCAAAATTAATAATTTTGCTGTCCAAAAGCCCCTCAAAATTACAACCTTCTTAGATGACTTCCTCAGATTTTAAGGTATCTCCTTTAATCTGAAAACTTCAAATGCAACTAATTCCTCCTCTGAAGGTACATAATAAAAATTAACATTTATCTTTCTTTCCATTCCTTGTGGTGCTGCTACTACCTGTACAGTGGTTTGAGGTGTAAAATGGGGTTAGGGCCAACTTTGTTAACAATATTGTTTATACAGTAAGAAATCAAAACAAATTTAAAAATAAAACATGTCAGCCTTGATTTGAACAGAGTTGGGACTAAATGATTGGCACAGTCCCCTTCAAACCAAATGATTCCAGTAATGTTATATGGCAGTTCAATATTTTGCCTTGTAAACCATTAAGTATCACTTTAATAGTAAGCAAAGAGTAGTGAAATCAGTGTATAAAGGTTAGATCTACTGGAAACAGACATGGATAGACATGACAGACATGGAGTTAAGATCCTGAGTTCTGCTTTCCTAACAGCAATGGCTCAATAAAAATAAGAAGGGCCACTAAACTCAAATGTCTTCTGAGTTTATTGACAATAAAGGTCCTCCCACATAAAGGTGGAATTGACAATAAAGGTCCTCCCACATCAATCACCAATGATACCTACAATCCACTATCTTATCAATGCTTTTACAGACACATATTAGCCATAGAGTGCAAAAGAGAGCTATGCAATTGTGCAGGCTTGAATAGTGAGACCTGGAGGAACAGGTTTAGATCAGAAATGCATAAATTCAGTTCAATGAAGTGAGGATTGACAGGTGACTTGACAGTAGTAGATACGTAAGAATGTGTAACAGGGGTAATAAGCTAATCTTTAAAGACTTTAATCAGTAAGAAAAAAGGCATAACAAGCACAGATAGTTGGTCCTTGATGACAAACTCAAACTGGAAATAGGTCACCTACTCTGACTGCAAGCATCACTGACCACTTGGAAAGAGCTCTGCATGTGGATGATAGTTCTAAGGCATCCTCTTAAGGCTTTACATTAGCGCTGCTGCCTTTCAAATACTGAGCCTAAAACAGACACAACTGGGTTGAAGTAAATGACATCTTAAAGGGATGTCAGGCTATAGCTAGAAGTCTCCATTGACATTAGGCTTTGCAATTCTATGAGCTGTTTTAGTTTTGCAAACAACATGCTCTTATTGCCCTCCTGTCTTAAAATTTGATGTAACATCATCCATGCAATCACTTTATAAAAAAAAAATTCTTTGCCTCTCATGCTTCCCCTTTCCTGTAAGATTTTTTTAATTAATTTCCAAACTATGCAAATATCAGGGGTTTGTTTTGTTTATGACATGCAACATGCTTGAAGCTCTTTAACTTTCAGTCGTATCAGAGAGAGAGATGAAGTATGCAGGAACTTAGTCTGCAGAAGTCTGCTCTAAGTCAAATAAAATGTAAATGTTGAACTACCATTTTCATGTTTTTTTACACAGCATAAAAAACACAAGAGAAAGCAATGATGTTCTATAAAAAACTTGTACACATAAAAAGATAATACTTTTGCAAAAGTGAACATGTTAAACATCGAATCTCTGCACAAAATTTTAGATGAAATTATTTCCTATTTGTGTGAGTAAAATAGTTATGAATTTACATTGAGCTTATCCAAATATTTTGGCCAATCAGTTGATAGCTTTATTATCAAAATAAAAACGATCAACTCTTTATTCTGAAGCTAATCTACGTTTATTCTTTTTAACTCGTATAATTCAACATAGACAAACGAAGACTTATTCCTCTTGATGTTCAAAAGCGGTTTGGGGTTGGGGGGTAGAGGCTTGGCTGTTTCTTTTGCTCCCTTGCTCCCCCCCAAGTTACTTGGAAGCAAATACAAATCCTAGGTATAGACACAGTTCCTAATTGTATCTCTGCATACAAGAATTTTAAATATATTTAGTTTTTCCCTGATGTCTTTTTTTAAGCAATTTATTCTATATATGGTTCTTGAAAATTCCTGAAGTTTTTTCCTTCCAAACACTAAGCTTGCATGCAAAAGCCTATGTCATCTTAAAGACAACCAATACTATTAAGTAATAACAAAACTATTTCATGATGTTTTAACAAATGACACCATAATTATGTTCATAACAAATTAATTACATTTTTCTCAGTCAAGAAAGCACCTACCCTGACACAAAACCAGAATTAGTTATTGTGATGTACCTATTCTCAGCAAATACAGCTAAAGCATTCTTTGCTGACCATACTAACCATTTTGACTTTTCTCATCTTTTTGAGTTCAAATTAGTTACTGTACTGGTTTCTTAGCTTGAATTATTATTGCCATAATGGTTTACTGTGGTTTTTGTTAACATTATATGTGTTTAATTTATTCACTGATAAAAATGATGTTTTAAAGATCTCTAAAATACCAATCAAGTCTTTAACCTACAAATTCTACCGTGACCTTGTACAGCTCAGGATAGTTGGGTACATGAAAATAAACTTGTACATCTGGCACATTTTGCCCTTCTGAGATTTGCAGAAGTCTCAATATGGTTCCAGTGGCTGCAGATCCATAGCTGCAGGCAGTAGGGAATGTTAGTGTTACCTATAAATATTCTCCAAAACTAAATGTAGTAGGAAAAAGAAAAAAACAAACATGTAGATCAATGGCTTCAGGCATAGCTGATTTCCCATCTCCTTCTCCCCAGAAAAAAAACAGTATCTTGGAGGAGTTTTTAGAAAGGTCACACATATTTATGACACTTCAGATACTACTCCACTTTTCCAGGGAAAAATCCGTGTTTAAGAAATTTTTGTTCCATTTCTCTACAGAGCTTTGCAATTTAATTCTGAAAGAGCAAATACAAGTGAACAACTTCAGAACAAATCTTGATAGCTTTTCCAGATTGAGATCTCGTCCTCCTCCCACCCTTCCTTCCCTCCCCCCAAAAAATGCTTATAGAAGACACCACATGGTTAAATCAAAAGGTATGTATCTGTGCTTTACTCCAAAATATCAGAGGAAAGAGAAATTGAATTAGGGAGGGGGAAGAGGGGCAGGATAGAAGAACTAATGCAGCAACATCAGATCTATCCCCTTTCTATAAAAACTGCACACTTTATAAAAAAAGCAGATGTGCATGAAATCACAAGAAGCAATTAAAGGTACTTTTAGCATCAAATTGTAGTTCTAGTTCTTTTATTGTTGGATATTTTGAAGGCAAACTATTTTCAGTTTGCACCTGATAGATCTCACTGGTATCTTCCTTATTTCAGAATTACTAGAATATGCAGCAATGCATTTTTATACATAACAACTATTTCCAAAGTGAATACTTAAACATTAGTAAACTCTGTCAATATGAATTGCCTTAAAGAAAAACTAAACAAATTATGCATTAAGAAAAATTCTCACATCTGCTTATTTTTTAGAAAATGCTTGCATCATTTTACCTCAAATCAAAGCTAAATAAAATATCAGAAAATAGCCCTGTCAAAGGCAAGGTCTGAGCTGAATTTATAATTTTAATATTTCAGAAATTAACTAAAATAATTTCCCCTCTCTTTCTTATAATCCTATTAGGTGCATCTCAGATTGGTTATCACTGTCTGAATAAAAGGATTAAAACCACCATTATTTTGCAATTAATACAGATACACTTGATATCAGCCCCTTTTTTTCTGTGTTGTCTAAATCACTGAAGTGAAAATACAGGTGCTGACAACCAATACAATCTTCCTGTTGCAATGGGATACTGTCTTCTTGAATGATGAATGCTTGTCATATTCTTTTGCTATCAGCCAGATTAGGGAAATGGGAGGGTTAGCACATAAAATACATTCCTTTCACAGGGTACAATCTTATGAACATTCTCTGAAGTTACACATGCCAGTTTTGGAAAAAAAGAAAGTAAATATAGGTGTTTCTCTATGGCCAGTTAGTAGCAACACATTGCTTTTACATGCTGCTATGTACTTCTGTCATTCAGAAAGGGAAAAAAATATCAACTGCCTAAGCATCCACAAAACATGAACTGGTTACAAGCTGTGTACTGAAGATCCAAGAATAAAATCTTACTAAAAAAATAGCATGAGCGGATTTACATTCAAAAGTATGTTACTGAATTGTAACATTTGAGTCATTTTTAAATTTCAGGGAAAAAAATAATTACCTGCTGTTAGTACTTTTTTAAAACTTCTCTGTATCTCTCATTCATATTTTGTACAGCATTTTTTGTAACAGTCACTTATTTCTGTAGAATAAGAAAACCAGGAATGATCCACATCATAATTTAGTATTAAAATAGTTACAATGTGAAATGAATAAATGCAAAGCATACCTAGATTAATTATATTTATATCGCTTTCCATTTTTGAGCAAGTTGAAATACAAAACACACACTGAAGACAGAGAGGGTTTTTTATTTCTTTTTGTTTATATTGAATCCTCCATTTTACACCTATCAACAGCTTTAAGTGTCCTTAAAGCACTGTTATCAAATGCAGGAATTATAAATCCAACATTAGATCAAAACCCTTACCCACTCAATCTGCTTCTAAGTCTGGAAATAAATCTCTTCAGCTACCTACATATAAACAGAACCAAGTACTACAGGCCACAGAAATGCAAATCTTACCAGCAAATGCGTCATCCATTGAACCTTAGATTTCTCCTGAAACGCCAGAAGAACAGGTACTTCCAATATGACAAAAAGTCTGCACGCTGCACTTGTCTACACTAACAGTCAGGCAACAGCTGCTCAGTTTAAAGCTACAAACTGTGGCAAAATGCATAACTGACGTGCCTTATGTAAGCCATGAAGAAGACATGCATTTGGCTGGCTCACTGAGAGGTCAGGTTACCCACCCGTCACCCCCCCAGATAAAAGTTGAAACACTGGGATTTGAATGGAAGAAAGTTTAGAAATTAAGGACGAGCATACATCCTGCGAAGATCAAAAGCATTTGATTTTGACAGTAGAGTTACAAATGAAAGCAATTTAAATTCTGCTGGAGTTTTGTCTTGAAATATATTAAGAAGTAAGTTAGCCTACACCCAAGCTTTGTACAAGCTATATTTATATCAGTGTTGTTTAAACAGGCCAAAAGTAATAAACGGATTTAGTTTTGTTTTAGGAAACTTCAGTGAAGCATTACAAAAACCACAACATGGGTTTCTTTATTAGCAAATGCCCTACCTTTACAGCTATTATGCACTCTGCACTAGAGTCGCTAATAAAAGGCAACAGCATTAGCTTTAATGGGACAAAGGGCTATGACTTAGGCAACAATCCAAAAAAGTTTCTTTGAAAGGCAAAGAAGAAGAAAACCTCCCAGAGCCTTCCAGAACCGTGATTAACAGTAAAGAAATTACAAATAGGGGGACTTAAGAAGACAGCAGAACCTTTCAGACTGCATCTATGATCATAAACTAAGTAGACACCAAAACTCTGCTTTGATCCCAGCAACTGTTAATATCATACTCAGGCATTTTTATAACTTCTTCATTCTAACCTTAGCCTTGTCTACACACGGTTTACATCACTTTTAAAAGCACCAGGACTACATCATGAAAAGCTAGTTATGAAATTTGCTAGAGCACGTAAGACTGAAAAAAATACACTGCCACAAGAAACCTTTCTCCATTTCCCCAGGAAGTCTGAAAGAGTGGTCTGTGGAGACCTGGAATGTGAGCAATACACTCAGAGTCACTTTGTTTATTCAGTGAATATATGTCTTGTCTGAAGATACTCTACTGGAGGAACAATCTTGGAACCCAGCCAAAACACCATTATTTTTTCATTGACAGTACCAGCATGTTCTTTCTTAACTGGAAGAATTCAGTGATGCTTCCAACTCCCAGATGAAAACTACTACACTTAGGTTTCTGAAGAATTCATATTAAGTATGATAACACAAGGACCTCGTGGGAATACTGTATAGAACTTAAAAATTAATTTTATTTATAGATATCAATTTTATTAATACTATCTCTGGACAAAAATATAAAATAAAGCATCAGATTAAACAATTCTTATCATTATAGCGTCAATACTAAGGAATTTTCCACTAGTTATAAAAGCATATATCTAAAAACCTACAGAAAAAAAAATCAGAATGCTCTCAATCCTACAAAGAAAACTGTTCAACATATCTGAGAATTCAACAAAAAAAAAAGTGTCTGGATATAAATACAACAGCATTGTGCTATAAAAGTTGATTTTTCTTCTAATTTGTTTCCTAGAAACAAAACTTCAAGGGAATCTTTCGAGATGACTCTTGAGTCATCTTGAGGTCCTTGGGTTTTTTCTCTATGATTGACATGCTAACATAAACATACCAAAAAAGTTTCATTCTACACTTTAAAAGTTCCCATGGACACTACTTTTACAAGGCCCATTCAAACAAATGTTCAGGCCTTTAAAATAATAAACAACAATAAGTAGCTCAGGGATTAACTATCTGCACTTTGAATCCCATTTGATTTTTTCTGAAAGCTAATTACTCTTCATGAAAAAATAAGAAATTTCATTTTAAAACTAACATAATATTGCACAAACTTCTGCTCTCTCAGCCTTCATCCACAGACATTACTATGTCTTTCATTCCCTTCCTTATTCTTTTTTTCTGCTGGTGGAAACACCAGCTATAGAGTACCAACAAAAATATTCCTGTAAGCAGAAACTCAGTTACACAAGTCAAAGGATAGTCAAACTGCCATATAATATTCCTGGAACCATAATCTATATAAAACCACCCAAAACTCAGTTCTGTTTCTTAACTGCTTAGCTCTATACACTGGTTAGGATATCCAGATCCATACAGTAATGTATGGATCATTCACCTGTATCGTGAGTATCGTATCTGTTCCATCCAAAAGAGTAATTTTACAGATGAAAATACTATTTTTTCATTTCTTTACATTAGTTACACTAATTTACTTCAATCTAATGCCTAGATACATTATGTATTCCTTCATCTTGCAGTAACATACCTTACTGAACCCAGAAAGAGGACTGGCTATGCTAGCAGATTAATTCTTTGTGCCTACAATGTATTAAACATTTTGGATTAAATGAAGTTTTTGTCAAATTAATGTTGGCAAGGATCCTCCTTTAAGTCCTTGTCCTACTGCTCTTGCTGTGACCAACCTGGCTGCAACCAGGCTTGACCAGATGGTGACAGGTCCAGGAGACTGACTGCAGTGATCTTTCCCTTCTTCCAGTTCACAGAGATAACCACTATAGTCAGCTCCAGACAGTTCCAGGTGTTGCCTGGCTACAGTGTCCTCCCAAATCTTTCACCTTTCTGCCATCTCAGACTTGATTCTGCCACGTCACTCTTAATTCTTCCCCTAACCAGGTTATCTGCATTTGTTCTTGGTCTTTCTGACCCGTCCTGGAGCCAAACGAGAAGCATGAAATTCTTGGTTTCCTGATTCACACCCTTGCTCCAGGACAAATTGTCCACTTACTGTCTAACTTATCTCCTAGATTTTACTTCCTCTCCTACATTGTATTGCCTGTCCCATCTTCTTCCCTTAGATTCTCAGCCTGAGATATGCTTTGTCATTTCAGGTCTTAATCTCAGCTCAATTGGCCTTTATCCCTCACTTAGACAGTCTTAACCTTTGGGCCTAAACACAGACCAGCTAAATCATGCTGGCCTTCTTAAATTTGTGTGCAGAAAGCCTGTTATCGCCCATGACTCTGACATATAGCTGTCACACAATGGCCCCAACTTCAGGGATCCTGGAATTTTGATAATATTGTAATAATAAGCCTTGTGCAAACAGTACAAGAAACTGAAGCGGGAAAAGCCACAGCAATTCAGGGCCTGTTTGCTGCCCAATCTTTGCTGATGGTGAAGTCTAATTACAGAAAAAATGCTGATGTCTGAATCCTGGGAAAAGGCTTTCTTAAGATAAACACACTCTGTCTCAATGTTAATGACAAATCAATTTCCTTCTGTTCTTGGTCCAAAATTGCTGTTGTCTATTTAATAAGTTCCTAGTGAGCTTTCTCTGGAAAATGAACAGCAGCGATCAAGGATGTAGTCAGATTTATATCACTTAAGAAAGTGGCATCAGACTTGGTCAGCTTTGAAAGATGCTAAAGTGCAAAGAATATTTATACAAACCTGCAGCCTGCTCCATCCTCAGACACCTCTTTTTCCTTCTATTTTGTTTTACTTAGATTACAAAACTACAGAAGTTACCCCTGTAAGGGGTGTAGAACAGGGGGCAGGGAAAGAAGGGTACAAGTTTCTTTCCAACAATAACTCTGATGCAGATGTCAAATCCAAAGCACAAACATTTTCACAAGTTCCTTCTTTAAGATTAAAACAGACTCCAAACATTTTTTCACTTTCTGCATAAAAATGTCAACACCTCATGAACTGTGACAATAACTGAGCCTTCAACTATGATCCCAGAGAAAGTTCTGGCCCATTCACAACTATGAACAAACATCTGTAACAATCAATTTGCAAGAAACAGAACAGGCTGAGAAGCAGGATTTCCTTTCTATGGAAAGAAATCTGGTTCCAATCCAAATCCCATTGACAGACACTCTCAAAACTTTTTACTAACCAGAAATTCTGAGTTACATATAGAGATGCTAGCACAGTGCAGCTGAAATGTGTGCAGTGTTCATACGTGAAAATTATGTCCTCTATAGTAACAAAGATGCTGACAAGGATGTGAATGTCACTAACCATCTGTGGGAACTCCAGGCATCTGTGGTTCCCGGGAGTCCATTCTCAGACTGTCTCTGTGCTACCCGGACCAGAGTTGCAGCTCCTCAGTCGGGAGCCTGAGAGCTCTTGAGAGCTGTCCGAGAGCAGGGCTTGCAGGTCCACTGGTCAGACCCCAGAGAAGAGTCTCCTACAGAGCAGGCCCTACAGGAGTTTTTAAAGACTCAGTCCCACATCCACGTGACTGGGAATTCTGGCTTCTGAGGTCTGGTATGTTTGGAAGCCTACTGAACTAATAACACTGGCAGCTGATTTGCCCGCAAGACCATCGTAGCCCTAGGGACTCAGAGCACTCAGGGTCCTTAGCTACTGAACAAAACCTTGGAACAGTATTTCCTGGAGTTAGACCACTTGTGACTGTATGGTTCATTGCATAGGTCACTAAATAACTCCTGAAGGACTGAACATGAAGAATTTTGTGACGTGCTTAATGCTAGGGAGACATGAAACCAGGAGGCTATGCCAGCATTAGGGACTTTCTGTTTGCAGGATCACTATTTCCAGGGGAAATAATATATAAAATCCCTAACTACAGAGTGTATAAAGATTTTGAGAATTCTTCCTTTTTAAATCATAAAGGACACTCCCCATTAAAGTAATGGGCTCCTATTTAAACAGGTTGTGCAAGAGAGTGATCTTTATCTCCAGAAATTGCAAACTTTCTGAAAGAAAAGTAGTGGAATGATGTCTGGTCCAGAAGAGGTTCTCCAAGCATAAATCCAACAGCCCTTAAGATCTTTTCAAGACTGGCTGATACAAACTCGTTTTAACAAACCAATTCACTTTAACTTTTGAAGCTTTTTAAGAACTGTCTTGAAACTCATTCCAAGTGCAGTAATAATTGCCTAGAGCTGACAACTGCCAAGTTGTGCCCACAGTTTCATGTCTGCGCTGAAGCTTAACTTGTAGCAAAGTTAACGAATGGGTTTACGTGGTGGAAGATACACATCTACTTGACACAGATCCTGCTATCATATTACATAACTTTGGCACAAGACTGGATATACTGTAATCTGTACATAGGGTGCCCCTTAGAGCAATTCAGAAATCATGAAACGTGGAATTCAGTACTTCACCCACTCGCTTTCGCTTGTGCTTAAGCTTTCTACTGCTTTCAGACAGAACTTAAGTTACTGGTCTCAGTTACACATTTCTAAATGGCTTGTGATTTTCTTACCAGAAAATACCTCATTCTCTTTCATACTGGTACGCTAGTGATCAACCAAAGTGCACAAACTAGATTATTTTAATAAGAGAAAAAGAAGAGTTATATCTGAACATGGACCTTCTAAATCCAGGAAACTTCAATATCCTAAAGCTTCCTTAACAGAAGGAATTATTATTTCAATAAATCATACCTAGGCCACTACACTAAATCAAATCTCTAGTATCTACGCAGGTTGGAGTTGCAAATCACGTTTAACACCTTGGCCATTTCTTTAAGTTCTCACATTCTTGAGCACAGAATCCAGCAACTGAAATGCAACAAACTAGGGCCAAGTGTACTGGTACACAGAACACACATGGGTAGTCACTAGCTCAGGCTCCATAAAAAGATACAGCTATATCAGTGTGTCAGCAAGCCTGAGCTAGTAATTACTGCTGCTGGTTCCAGTTTCAGAACTCAAGAGCCTGCAGCTTTACAGTAACAGTCACCAGCTGTGCTTTTCTGGCACTGCAGGAACATGGGAGGCTGACATCTGTACTCAGTTGACAAAGCATCCTTGCTCGATCAAGCCTGGAGCATCAAAATCCTGTGCTCCCTTCTTCCACTATGTAGGAAGAAGGTCCATCACACTGCACCACCAAATACACAACTCAGTTCTTTTAACCTTGCTTTCCAGAGCATGTTTATTTTTCTAAAGCACTCATCTCCCCAGAACAATTAAAACCCAAACAAAATAAAAAGGAAAAATCCTACCAAAATAGGACACTGTACTGTATGTATCTCTGTCTTTTACAGATGATGAGGACATGTGAAGCTTAGTGATGTTACACAGCGTACTGCTGAAATTCATTCAGATGCTACAGTTTGCCATCTGCGCCTGTTCTTATCAGATTTTAGTGCCTCTCTGCCATTTGATACACCTAAAGGGAGATGAGTTAAAACTGAAAAGAGCTACTTTCAGGGATAAAAATAAGACAACCTGATCGAAGCACAAACTACACCATTATTTGTCTGTAAAAACAGGAGGTCAGTAGCTGCACTAGTTAAGAAATTTTCAATGAGAATTCTGTACTGATTTTGTCTTATTACTGCAAAATTTTGGGCAAACCATAATATTCACATGCTTCAATTCTACAGTTGTACAACTGAGACACTACATCCTCTTGTTACAGTATATCAGATGATGATAAATCCCCAGATGCTTGAGTACTTTAGGAAATACTCTAGGCATTTTCGCTAAAACAGAATTTAACAAGCAGTTACTATTTTCTACAAAACCCTGGTTTAATGCAGTGAATTTGTACCAGGAATGCTTTTGTCCTATTTAACTTCCAAAACTGACTAAACTAAATCACATAATGGCATTCTTATTGCATGTGATGATGATCAGTATGGAAAGTTAGTATATAACATCTATCCTCCAATAGGCATTTTCACCATAAACAGTACCCATATCATTTGAAATGATCCAGTACTAGAAAAATGGCAGATCTGGGAAAAGATCAACAATAAATCAGTAATGAATGGTACAGACTTACCACACATTGCTATGCTGACAGTTAGCTGTATAAGGATAACAATAACAACCAAGTAGAGTTTATACTCCCTTCTCAAGTCCTGACCCAAGTCAGCCCATGAGCACTTCGCAAAAGAGAATTACACAAAGGAACACCCTAACAGCAATGGCTTAGGCATTAACTTTGGATGCAGAAAGGAATGTTTCTAAAGAGAAAAAGAAAAAAAATCTGAAAAGGTGTCTGTTTTGTAATA
Organism: Melopsittacus undulatus; assembly: GCF_012275295.1. NCBI lineage: Eukaryota > Metazoa > Chordata > Aves > Psittaciformes > Psittaculidae > Melopsittacus > Melopsittacus undulatus. The sequence continues at coordinate 94,655,625 of NC_047530.1, forward strand.
AGAATCTTTTCAGGTTTGCATGAATTTTTACTTTATTAAAGTAACACAGCTAATCATTATGACATAATGATGACAAATGAAAATATTTGAAAACATCAAAATCTTTTTCATCTGTTGACTTCAGATAGAAGTATATAAACTACAAAATAGTATGTAGTATTTTATATTTTGCAATGCACCCTACACTTGAAGTGGGCAGACTTTAAAAATTAAGTCTTCATTACCTTTAAGCATTGTTCTTCCAGTCGATCCTCCGAAGAGATTTAAAAGACCACTTCTTGCTCCTAGTGATGTAGTTGCTTCTAGTAAAGCACCAGTTATATAGTTAGAGAGAGCAGTCCTCTGCAAAGTGGCACGGTACTGACAGTAAGCACCTGTTACACATGGTTTTACACAAAAGCCATCACTGTTGCATATACAGTCTGCATCAAATGTTGGCAGTTTTCTCAGAAGATGAGGAAAATATTCCAAAATGTCTTCTGCTCCTTCTTCTTCTCTCACTGTACTGAAGATCTGTGAAGAATGCAAAAGCATGAAATGTTAGTTCATATGCTGAAGATAACAAACTGAGCATCAAAAACTTCCAAACCAGTGTGACTTCATGCAATTTCAGCAGCCTTTGCAAAAAGGGTCTGCATTAACCACCACATTTATGCATTAAACCTGAAATATCTATTAATCCAAAACTGTTTTGTGAGGATTTTGAGTTGGGCTATTTAAATAAGATGGCATTCTGGCTTTCTATCTATGGCTAAGAGCATTCTAATGCAAACCAGTTTTAAGGATCAACATTAGACAAAGAGAACAAAAAAAGCCACATCAATACATCTGGCCAACATCTAAATAAGTAACACACATAAAGTTGTTCATAAGACTATTAAATCTACTGTACTTTCAGTAAAGTCCTACAGACATCAGTAGCAGAAAAACAGATTTCCTCAGGGTTTGCACTTTTTCTTGCTGAATGGGGCGTGTTTTTGCAAACAGAAATTGTTTTAATCTCTGTGAGCAATCATTCAAAATGTTCTGGTGTCATGCTCATTGCATTACTTCCAGCCTACGCACAGGTCCTCTATCTAATATTGGTTTAGTACTCTTTTTCCGATATTTGTGCTAACACACTAATGAACTTCGCTCTGTGGCTTAGCAACTAAGTAATGTTTGCTTACTTAAAAGAGTTTAATGATCAAAGCAAGAATCTGAAAGAAATCATCTCATTTAGTACACAAGGACAGACTTGATTCTTGGCATTCTTGTATGCTGACTTACTAATTAATGTTAATTTGTTTCAATGATCTGTGCTTTGTAATTACAAAGTGTAAACTACCAAAATAAAAATTAACAAAGGGAAAGATCATTATAACTGTGACGAGGACAGGTGCTGAGACAATTTTCATGGGGTTGTTCCTCAACAATCCTTAGATGCACAAAAGAAATAAGCTGATGGTATAATGACTGGGTTTTGTGATTAATGGATTGTTTCTTGATGCCATCCTTCCCCACACATAAATAAAATACAGTTATCCACCAACCGCAGAAATCACATCCATTCCTATGATGCAAGCAAACACGCACCAAGTCAAATCATAAGAAACTGTTTGCACAGCCTGTGCACACCAAATGTCAGAAGCACGGGCAACCTCCACAGGACACATACATGCCCAGCCATGTAACCAAGGAGGGAAGTGACTTCTGACAGTGATCTGCATACACTTCCACTTCTGCCTTAAGGCCTGCCTTCTACCCTGCCATGTATGTGAGGGCAGCTCAAACGCTCTGCTCCCACAAGGTATCTAACAAGGTATCTCACCCGCTACAAACAGAAGCTGTGAACAATGATGTAACTCTTTCATCCAGGTAAAGAAACTCAGAATAGCCTTGATTCAGCTACGAAATTCAAAATTTGGCAAAATTTTCTTTCTTCCTTTTTTTTTTTTTGCCATAAATAAGAAAGTTAAATACAATCTAAATGAATGTATTTCTTAGCTTTTATTTTTATGTTAACTATTTACTGGGGAAACCAGTCACATATTATTTAAAATACAATAATTCATTAATAATGTAATTCGGTGATTTGAAAAATAACGCTGATACATTTATTAACATAAATCATGTCACCTATGACTTTTAGAATTCACTTCCATTAGAAGTATCATTTCTGTGATTCATTATGCTGCGAAATGCTGTAGCATCTATACTTTTTTTCCACTCCCTGCAAATTTTCCAGATTTTTTTTTCAGCTTCTAGAAATAGCAAACTTTTACTGAGCATCTTTATCTTTTTTTCTTTGGTATACAACAGTTTCATGGTTTCTTAAACTCTCATTAAGAACACTGCTCATCTCCACCTTTATTCAGAAAGAAAACGCACTCTTAGAAAGTGTATTATTTGGGTAGGATGTGGGCAGACCCTTTAATCACGTGAGTGTCTGCAAGGAACAGTAGGATGTGCACCTTTCCAAAAGGTGTACTGTAAAACAGTGAACCTGCCTTACACAAGGATTATGAGTGTGTCACACGTGGCAGACATGATTAGTCTTCTTGGCTTGTTGAAAAAAATATTTAGTTAATGAAAATAATTCAACTTCTCAAAACTGTAGTTACCTTCCAAAATATTTTTAAAATTTGGTTCTGTAACTTATAAAGGCATGTTCTGTTGCCTACACAACCAACGTTTCCTTCAGCTGCCAAAGCAAAGAAACCATTTGTTGACAGAAGTAGGCGACAGTGTTTTGCTGGAGAGATTGTACATAGAATAATGGTGTTAATCTCTTTTGTATAAAGTAGACTTCAGGGCACTAGCTGTCTCCAAAGACTCTGTGCTTCACATAACATTTTCAAATACTGTTTGTTTTGATGTGTTGAAGCTCTGAATTTGTTACTGCTGCTGAACAGAGATGAGTTCAGGAAAAAATACAGACTTACAATGTGTATACTTAGCCACTGAAGAGAACTGAAGCAATCAGAATAGGAACATATCCCTCAGGTAACTGATAGGGAAAATCACCTCTCAGTGAGATTGCACTAGAGAATCTGGGAAACTTAATCTTGCCTGGCATACAAAAAAAAAGTTGATTCGAAGCCAGGGCTTACAGTTCATTCTGGCAGATGTAGTTACATTGATCTACATCACTACGAAGGAATGATTACTGCAATTAAAAATTAACATGAACCAAAAAGAGTGAAATGCAGCACTAAACTGACAGTTACCTGTCAAAAGACAATGACTCACAAGAGCATATTGCTCCTGATTCACTCTTGCCTTCCATTTCAAACTTAAGATTCAAAGTCGTGTGCAATCTGATGCTGCGCTATCTCACATACTACATATTGAGATGTAACTCACAAGAAACGGAGGACAGCAGCTGGATCTGAAAGTGTTGCAATATTAGACATATTTCAAATTTCTAAGTACTGCAAAGTACTGACACACAGTAGAAGGAGTTTGGGTTGAACTCTCATATATATCACCGTAATGAGTAAAAAACATGTATATGGTAAAATTTATATGCAATTATAAAACCTTGAGATTTACTTTAGACAAGCATACATTCTAATACTTTTTCTTTTCTCTTTTTTTTTCTTTTTGCTTTTAAAATAAGAAATGAGCTGAAACAGGTAACTCAATATACTAATACACTGGTATTCCAATGAATGTATACTGCTGCTTTTTTACTCTCTTCCATTGTTTAAGAGATTTTAATGATAAGTGGAAAGAAAATAAATTACTAGCAATATAAAATTTTCCAGAATACTAAAGAAGAAAAACAATGAAAATTAGCATTACAATCAAAATCGAATTTAGGCAGAATTCCGTCCTGGTAGTTTTACAACAAAGTCCATATTTGGAAAATAAATGGAAACAAAACATATTTTCAGGTCTTAGTAACTATGCAATAAATCATCAAAACTCTACTTTAAAAAAAAAAAAACAACTCAGTTTTGCTTCTAGTAACTTAAAATGGGTTTGTGCAAGTTAGTTTATTGATAACCTTCAGGCAATAAAACTTTCTTACAGTGACAACAAACATATTTTATTAAGACATTCTCTAAAAATAACTGTAAGAACTACAAGAACAAGCAACTCATGCTGGCCCTGAAACTATTCCACATTTTTCTCTCATAATCTTTTCTTCTGTTTAATCATCACTACAATTTCAAACCGCATTGTGTCCTTTTCTCCACAGACATTACTGTAGGTTTCCTATGTAAAAGTGGCAGAAATTAAACACTACAACCATTCTTAGCCCTACAGTTTAAGAGAGATATTCCCCCAAAATGAAGCTGGAGTTCACAGGTTCTGCTGTACTGGAAATACTGGGTATTGCCGTTTGCTAAAGTAATTGTTCTAATTTCTTACTTAAACTTACACATATCTCTTCCTATTTACTGTCATCTTTTATTTGTTTCTCTCTTCATGTTTTCTCTGTCTCAGGTATGTAGCTTAGAACCTGGGGGCAAGTTACCATTTTGCCAAACAACTAGTAGCTGCTTGGCACATATAAAACCCAGAAACTGGAATTAAGGAGACTGAAAATTCCTATTATTAAGAAGGAGACTTAATTTCTCTAACTTTATATAAAGAATACTTGTACCCAGAAAGTTCATTTTAAAGAACAGTCACAAAAAATTATGCTTAGTGCTACTATGCTACAGAAACAACAGAAAATAGACTCTAATGGGGCTTTAATAATTCACTGCATTGTTTCTGATCGGCATCTGTCCAACCTCGATTAATATAACCTGAATAATCAAAATGAAACACAGAAATGGGGGAGGAAGGAGTGCGTGTGTTTGTGTGTGTTTAGCTACAGAGCATTTCTATTAGAAAGGGCTGTCAACAGCTCATGTGCAGCATTCCTGCAACACAAAGCCGTTATTTGTTACATGTTTTTAAAGTAATTTTACATGCCTGCAAACCAATATGGTATATTAACAATAACTCTCAGGAAAGTATGTCTTGAAGATCACTTAAATATCTACCTTGAAAACACAAAGATTTTACAGAATATATGAGCTTGAACACAATTATTAACATGACAGGAAACACTGCTCTTTCCAAATATGCTCTGTTCCAAGAAAAAAAAAATAAAATAATTAACATGAGCATATTTTGATGGTTCTCTTTCATTTACAGCAGGTTTTTCAGAAGAAACCCCTCATTAATATTGATCAAATTAAGCTAATAGTAATCGCTTGGAAGCCATGACCAAGGATCATTACAATCACTTTCACGTGTATTTACTCCACAACAGTTTAATTCAAATACCTATAGCTTGATTTTCAAAGACATTGGAACAAACAACTGTCAATTGGGATTTGCAGAAATGCTGAAAATCAGACAGACCAATCTATGAATAAAGGTCTGCCACTGCTCTGGGATTTAAAACCAGGTCATACGAACTCTTAGATTTCTAAACCAATACAGAGATTGCATTTCATCTGTCTCATATTTTCAGAAATAATTCTTGCTGTGCAAAAATGAATCCCACTATTTTGTACAGTCAATTCTCCACTTTTCATTTATAACTATATAGTCTGAGTAAACATTACAGGTACAAAGACACCTGGGACAAGGCTCTGAAGGTCACCTCTGGAAAAGCACTGCAGGCTTTCTGACCTAAGCTGCCCATTTCTCAGCACTGTGTTTGCAGAGATCCCATTTCTGAGAAGGCTTACTTGATTGGGCATGCTTATTGCTTACAGCACTACAGAATCTAGTTACAGTGCTTCCTTCATCGACTTCCTCTCTATGCTCTCATAAGGCTCAGGCATCTCTGAAGAGAAATTCTTTATAAAATTTGGTTAAGACAACAGGAAGCAATCAGATTCTGCATGGCTGGATGTTTGCAATGTTAACAGGAAAAAAGCTTTTATTAAAAGAAAATTCAAAAGCTACAGCAAAAATGTTTTATTTTCTATTGCTGCTGGTGGGGTCACCAAGTAAAAATTTTGAAAAATATTTTACTTAAATTGCAATAAAATGTAGACTAAAGACATGCTTAAATCTTTAATATAGAACAGCAAGTTAACAAGCATCTGCATGCAACTTCATTATGACTCAAACTTCCCCTGCAGAAAGCCAAACCTTCGGTGAAATTGCAAACATATACAAACACTTTGGGGTTTTTAAACAAATTTATAAATTCACTGTGTTTTATTTACAGGACAGTTATTCTGCTTCAGGACAGAAGCTTCGTATTATTATGCACTAAGCATGGATTCCAAGGGTTCCAGCTGCAGAAGTACATTTTTAAAAAATTAAGAAAATAACAGCATTAGAGACTGGAGGTGACCATGGGGTTCAAATGTGCATCATTGCAAATGTTCTGCACCTGAAAAGATCAAAGACTGACCATCTCTACAAGACCTTCCTCGAAGAAAATGAAGAGGGTGCTACAAGTTTAGTATGCATACTTTTCTGATTTTCAGGAAGAAGGAAATGTTTAACTCATGGATTTTCTATAACTGGAATCTGTTGTAACAATTTTTGATTACATGTCAATGACAAGAACTGAGATATATTAAACACTGAATGCATTTTATGTTAACTCTAGAACAGTTTATATACCTGTCTTTCTTTCTCTCATGTACTTAAGATTCTCAAGAAGATATGACAGAGCTCTGTATCTCAGTTATGCGGGTTGCTCAAAGCTGAAGGATATTATGACTGACAGAGATGGCATTGTGAACAGCAGAAAGGTCTATTGTGTCAAGACTGTCTCTCAGCTCTGTCCACTGACGTGTCTTGTTCACGTCAGCAAACAAATAGGTGAGGCCTTCAAAAGCCCTTTTGAGAAATTTTTTGTGTTTTCCACATTGGAGTAGAAAAGATAGACATTTATTCTTGGTGGTCCTCTGCAGCCTGTGACCAAATAAGCACACACCAGAACAACTGATCAAATTTTTGGCTACGTGTCTTACTAAGTTCTGGTATGTTACAAGACAAGTGGGGCAAGGGATAAAATCTGTGGTCAACTAAATTCCATTCGTATTTACTATTCAAGATGAAGCAGATGATGACAAATGGTCATCCACAAGCTTTAGCAAAATGTACTGACACTCAAATTTGCATGAGATTCACCACTTATCTCAAGCTTCTCCGATTTCTGTCTTCCTGCGACACTCCATTGCACAGTTTCTCCCTGGTTGCACAGTGGCAAACATGGAAACAGCTATCTGGAAGGAACTGCAGTTCTACAAGCTGGGGTCAAACTCAAAAAAATTCCCACGAATCCTCTTCCAACATCTCATGCTCCATCTTTTTTGGCTAACAAGAAACATTCTTAAAGTATTAACAGCCATCCCAGATTAAAAAGAAATAAAATAAAGGGTTACATATCATGATGGCCTTCTTCACACTCAAAAGTTTTTGGAGATGTATTTGAATGTCATCCTTCAGCTGGCTCTGCAAGCCGAGTGTTCTGCAAACCAGAACTCATTTCAGTTTCACCAATGGCACTTGCCATCTAGCCTGCCTGCAGCTTTACCAACACAAAAAAAGAACTGTCATCACCTGAAGGAACTTCTCCTGGAACAGCCATGTGGTGCAGGTCTGCATTTGTGTTTAAGAAATAGCAGTAAAGGTCTGTTTTGGCACAGTGTGACATGGTCACCATCCACCACAGCATGTCAGGATGACAAATAGCCTTCAGGCAATCTGTACGTATGTAATCTCAGAGCTGCAGCAGCAATTCACCAGCAAGAAAGCTGGATCTATAAATATATATTTGCAGTAAAATGCGTGTAATTGTGCAAAGACTGTTCGGAACATCAGGAGTTAACAGCACCCTCTAGAAATTAATATGTTCATATCTTGTTCTATGTATTTTCACATGGTGCTTAAACAGAATGTCTCGAATGCTGAAATACTATTTTTCTTAATGGAAAAATTCCTTAAAATATCCCTAGACTGCTGAAATGCTATTTTGTATTTGAAAAAATGCCTAGAAAATAGAAGAATACAGTGTCATGGAACAATTTGAAGTGTACCTCATAGCATACTGAGATTACTGTTGCTTTTGGGGGGCATGGATAGGAAGAAGACCTTGCTCAAAATACATATACACAGTAACTATTACCTCTACAATTTTGCCAGTGACAAATACACTATTTACTATAGGGTAGTTCAGGCATATTCAGGGTCGTGTGGTTCAGAGGTGGTGCTTGAAACTACAAAGAACAAAACCTGGAGCTACTTTGAGAATGTAAGAAATGGAAAAGTTTGTTTACTGCAGCAGCCCACCAGCATGGAAGCATCAGGAAAGACAAAGGGGAAGATGTTTTGAGTAGATAGCTGAGGTAGAAAGACCTCTGTCACTGCACTGAGGATGCTTTGAATGCAGTCAGCAGAAGTAGGTAAAAGAGGACAGAAAGGAAATATAGAAAAATGAAGTAAGATGGTTTGGTTGGTTGGTTCTGGTTTTGGTTTTTGGGCTTTTTTTTCTTGCATTGTGTTTACTTTTTTAATGCATCTAACAAGACTGTGATTTTGAAAATTATCTGCCTGTATAATTTGCAATTGCAAGCAGTGAGTAAAAGCAAACACCATATGTATGCCCTCACTGCCCTGGAATAAATCTACTGAGTCAAAAGTAAGGTGACCTTCCCAAGGCACAGCATGTATGGCATGACAGAGCATGCAGCAGAGTCTGCCCAGTCACCTTACACATTCGAAGGAAAGAACGGATCACAGGAAAGGAATACCGTCTTCAGGCATCTTGTCATCATAGGAGTCAATGTTTGTTCCAGCATACTCAAAACAAACTCTCTCACTCATGGCTTTTCTAATAAGGTCTAGTGTTACAGTCACTGTGGGAGGCCCAGATGTTTTCTTTTGCTTTTCTGTAAATGAGCTTCAGGTTCTAACAATTTAGATAAAACACTGCAGCAAGCAATTGTCTTGTCAGTATCCTCATTGCAGTGCCTGTTCTCAAAGGCTTTTCAAACTTTTGCTCTCTCTTCAATGATTAGGATAAAGAGGGTCCTCCAGTGCCAGCACAGAGCACAATTACTGAGTACCATGCCTCACAGCAATAATGCTCACTTATGCAACAGCAATTTTTGATGTGTATCAAATTCTTCACAGTAACTTGTAACTGGGCAACATGGCACAGAAGAATACAGGACACAGGAAAACAGACAAGTTCACCTTAGTAACACAGGCAGCAGTATCGACAGCAGCTGGAAGGTTGCCATAAGAGTGAACAAGCACAGATTTGCCCAAATATTAGTATTCATTAACTGGTGTTCTGTGAGCTCTCTACAGCTTCAATTGCAATTACAGAATGTGTATTACCTCACCAGACAATATTTCTTATTAATCGCTTCCTGTTAAGGATGAGATCATTTCAAGGAGCAGAAACTGAATTTAATAAGGATCAAACTATCTTGCAGAGGCAATCCTTAAACATAACTCATCATTCTTCAGAAATAATATCAGCCATCTCCATTCAGTTCTGGTATATGCTCAATATATTTAGTAGGAAAATTTTTTCATTTGCAATAAGAAGAAAATAATTATACAGTTTTAAGAAACAAAATATATTTGAGAGTTGGTTTTACTTATGACCAGAAATAGCAATAGCAGGCCCAAAAGTCTGATGAGTTGTCATTTTCACTTTTGGTAAAACCTGGTTGCTATTACTTCCTAATTTTCCTTTTTTGTGAGGTAACAGTACTAATTACTTTAAAAGCCATTACCAAAGGAAAGATGGACTTCAAAAATTTGGAAGACAGAAAAAGCAACCTAATATACATGGGGCACAGATTACCACAGCATCCCCACCCCCAGAAAGTCCTACTCTTAAAGAACATCAATCTGGTGAAGAAGAAACAGTGTTTGTTCTCATAACAATATGCTTTAGATCCAAACAAGTACTAAGAAGAATCAATTTAAGATATAAACCAGAAGCTGACAAAAGGCATCAATTAACTGTCATTTGAAAGCTTGCTCATAAGTACTTGAAATTTCAATTTGATTAAGGAGAAAATGAAAGGATGACACCAAACACAACACAGGAGCTCTTCACATCACTCACAGCAACGTCAAACAATGGCCTTGAAAGTGAGAGTTCCATTATCTTACACAGAAAAGGCCAAAAATACCTTTCTGTTCAGACAAGCCAGCTATATTTATATTTCTGTCAGCACCGAAGCATATGTAAAAAAAAAAATCTTTCTTAATAGTTATTATTTGATTACTAAATTCTCTTGCTAATTTCTTCAGTTTATATCATATTTATAGTATTTTACAACTTGGTATATGCTGAGCTAAATTTCTGATAACTGTTTGACTTGTCAACTTTTTGTGCAGTTCACACTTTTTTTATTTTCTAAATGAGTGCTTATTTACTTCCTCCAAATTTTATCAAAAATTTGCTGATTTAATAACTAAATAAATACACTCTATTCAAACATCTGCATTATTTCAACTTTATTCTAAAAGTAACCACATATTCTAAACATTACTACTAAGCTAATGTACACCTTCATTTAGTGAGAAGATGAAAGTTTGATCTTTGAACACCTTATCACGTGGACTTGAATTACTTAACAGCTTTCAAAACTGTCTATGAAGTTTTAAACAATAAAACACTTTTCATTCTAAAATCATATATTTTTAATATATTTCAATAATGACATTTTATACTTCTTACTAGTAAAAAATCAAAGATATTCCATTCATATAAAACTTGTCAGGTGTATTATAAAAAGCATTTAAACCAAGAAAAAGACTAGCAGTTTGACTTTTCAATAGAGAACAGAAGTTTTACTGTAGCTAAGTAATAATCTAAAATAAAAAGTAATTAGGATTAAAATTCCATGTCAGAAAACACACCGAAATAACTCGCAAACTGTTTCATGTTAGAATATTAAGTATGCCACAACCAAATAATTCCAAATCAAGAGAGGTGCACATTTTCATTGTAGATTCTACCTTTAGTTGTACATCTCTGGAACATCAAACTGTAATGGGATGCTACTATTACAATAGATCTCTAAGCTTCCAAGATGAAAGTAAAAAATAGTAAGAAATAAACCAGAAGCTACTGAAAACTCTATTTAACATATACTTAAAGGCTTTCTGTCTTCAAAGGTGAACATATATAAATCATTTTAATATTCAAACAGGCATCATGTTCATCTTTTTAATTTCTGAAACACCGACAGCATGAGAGGTGCATTCAAACCAGGTGAATGCTGAGCATTCAGTGCTGAGGAATCCAACAGCTCCCTTCCCACATGTCTATTTGTTTCAACCATTGTTCTATATATGAAGCAATAGGGAGTCTAGATTTTCTTTAAGAAACAAACAAACAACCCCACACACATCAGATACAGGCAGGAATCGGTATGATTTTGTACCTTATAACAACTGTAACACTTCCATCTGAGGAACAGCTTCCACAAAGCTCACACATTTAAAAGGAACTGCATCTCCACGCACGTTAACTGATTTTTTAAACAACTTTGAAAGATGAGCTTAGTTACATTTTTCTGAACTACAGAATTGACAATAAGCTTGAAGAGCAACTCACAGTATGCATGAAGAGATCTCTTTTCAACAGGACCATGTTAAAAACAAAGCATGAAACAGAAAACCTAGAAATTATGGCTGTCAACGACTGTGTCTTACCAGTCCTTAAATATTTTGCTTATCATCTTCTTTCTATAATCTTAAGTATTTGACGAAGACAGGTGTAACTACTTTTGCAAAACTCTGGCTTTACCTGTTCTTATGAAGTATTATTTTAAGACATATACTTACATAACTGATTCACAAAGTACTGAGTCTATTTCATTCAGTCTATTTCATTCCTGTGTCTTTGATATTAAAATTGAAAAGATATTTAATGATAGCAGTTAAAGTTCACAGCACTGGCTAATTTAGTATTTATATGGTGTGATGTTGCACCTCTGTGACTAAAGGAACTGCTTCAAATTGCTTACAAGGGTCTCAAGCTCAGAGTAAATGTGACAAAGCTAAAAGACAAAGTACATGTAATAAAAATTTGTATTTATATAATCACTATTATTATTTGTATCAGACTGACTGATATGGGGATTTTATTGTACTGTACATGTGGATTTATGTTGAAAGGCAGATCTTTCCAAATCTATCAGAAACAGTCTACAGCTTAGATCTACACTCAGAAATATTACTCAGAAGTATTACATATACATAAACTGCCACAGAAGCTTGCTGTATCTCTAATTTTTGTCATTTAAAACCTATTGTAATTGATAATGTTGTCAAAGATCAGTAGGACTGTTACTCCAGTTGTAAAATTTATGCATCCTACCCATGGCATACAGATAATAAAAGAGCAACTTGGAGCATTTTTCTTTGCACAGGAAACCTATTTCTCATTTTCTAATTTTGTAGACACTGAATCCATGCCTTATTTGTTTGCTTGTACTTCAGCTGTGGGGTTCGCAGGGTCACATGAATAATTATAAGATTATTCTGGATAGTACTTAGGGGCCAGGAAATTCTCAGAGTTTTCATGACTGAATTGTTTAATAGACTTTTAGGTCAGGCTACAAAACATTATTTCATGAAACAATACAACTCTGTTCTATAAAGAGACATTTTCCACTTTGAGGAGTTGGGTTTTTTTTAGTTACATAGAGACAGGGAAAGCTCCATTCCTTGCCCACGGTACCAATAGAATATTGATACTCTGAACTTAATGTTTAAATTATATTTAACCTTAATTTGCTGATAAAAAGGGAGTCTTTATTCACCACTGCCCACAATGAATATATATCAATAGGAAGTATCAAAAGTTTAGGAAAGTTTAAGGTAGAGGCAGTGTGAACAGGTAATACACAATGCAGTGACCTAACGAAATAATTTCTTCTTTTCCTTGTTTCCAGCTGATGTGTTCAGATACTGCTTTAAACTAAATAACTGTCCAGCAGAACACAGTACATTCAGTTTTCACATCTTGTTTTCATTTTATGACATAACTTTGATGATAGATACCTAATACACACTAATGGCCATACTTATATTAAGTATACTTAATATATGTATTACTTAATATGTATATTAAGAGAGCTGCATACTAGAATAAAACTATATTTACCAAAGTAATTGTTACTGGAGGAGTTACTAAGTTTCATCAGAATCAGCTAAAAAGATAAAATGATGGCATTCATTTACATTATAATTTACAAGTTTATTTTGCTTTCTCTAAATGGAGTTTTCAAAGCCAATTCCAAGATCTGAACATGGGACAATGACTCATTAATTTTATTTCCAGTTCAGTTCTACTTGTCTGAAATGCACAAGATAGGTAATCTAATGTTCTCCAATTTCCAAAAGTTCATATTCCTACATCGCAGTTGGAAGATGTTTTTTAAAGTAAATATGCTTGTTTTAAGAGGGAGAGAATGAAAGTGACTGAGAAAGAGTGACTGAACAAGAGAATGGGAATGAGAGAGCAGTAATTCAGTATTTAAATTACATGTTTTAATTGTTAATGAATTAAATATGATTCTGCAGGACCAAAATACATGTTCTCCTTTCCTTTCCCACTGGAGTGGAATGTCACTTGAGGCTTGATTTTCAGAATTTAAGGCATCTGGCTGAAGACCAGAAGAACAAAAATATTTCAAATTAACTTTCTTGTTCTCTGGGGATTGTTTTAGACACAGGGACTACAGTTTAGTCATCCATGAGATTTATTTTGCTTTAGTGTTAGCTTCAACTAAACTCTGTATATACAACAGCTTCCTTACCAAAAGTCATAGCCACTCTTTTCACTGCAATCATTTTTATAAATTGCAATTATATAACGCTATTATATGTCTAAGTGACCTATGTATATGCTTAACCTCTCAAAATGAAGGATAAAATTTAGATCCCTATTATAAGCTTCTCTTTCATGATCACACCAGTTTAAAAAAAAAATTGACTCATTTATTTATAATTACACATGCCCAATTTTCAATTTTTTTAACTTTTTCAAAGCTTCATCTTAGTGAAAAATAGTGCCCTTCAATAGATTTGGCAGAGCTGAGCGCAGATTTGTTTTGAACTAACTGCACCAAGTTTTCATGTACATAATAAAGTATTCATGTACTCAAGGGAGGAAAATCTGTAGTTGATATTTCGGTTAACTGCCAAGCAAAAATGGTTACTCTCTCATTTTAAATAATTACCTATTGAAGGTAATGTTTTTAATGCTTTTAGTAACAGAGGTCTCATCAAACCCCAAATCTATATAAAATAAATAAACCTTTTTAATACTAGCATAGAGAAGGGCAATCCTGTGGTGAAAAAAGCTGATTCCCATCTGAGACATGTAAGTTTAAAATCTATTTTAAACTTGAGCCTCTATATTCAAAAAGTTACTCTACAAACTGTACTAATACATTCTTCTACAATGAAACCTGCCTATGAAGATTTATCTATCAAAGACCATACGAAAACAGAAAATGAAGCAATGATGGAAGTTTAGTTACTTATGGATGGAAAATAAAAGATGGAAAATTTGGGCACATAGTTTAGGATTATTAAAATAATTGATACAAAAGTGATAGCTCTTAGGAGACATGGCCTCTCACAAAATTAACTGAGAAGCAAGAAGGAATAAAGATGGCAACAAATACTATTCCATAAACCAAAATGGCTTTGATAACGCTGAACCACCAATCTGTACTTGACTGTAATTTTACATTTTAGTCTAGTCATTCTTTTTTTAGCTCCTGACTGGCTACCTGTGTATTTACTTTCTTCATGGGGCATTACTCTTCCGGACTTACTAATACATCAGCAAAGGCCCATATTCACATACATGCTACTTAGCAATATGGTCAGTTAATAATGTTATATCTGTATATCCCACAATCACCTTTTTTATCACTTTGTACACATTTTAAAAGAGGAATTTTATCTTCCTATGCATTTATTCAGCTCCTTGGAAGAAAAGTCCCACAGCCTAATGCTGACATACATTATCACAGTATACATGACTTTTAACACTATTCATACTGTATCAACCTTTTATCACTTCACACAAAGGAAAAAGCAGATATGTGGGCCTTTTACTGAAGACCTCAAAGCTTTGTCATAATGCTTCCAGCCTATTTGCTTTTAACATAGTAAAGCTACAACACTAAACTACAAAAGCATCAGAAAGGTAAAACTCCTCCTGCTATACAAGTGAAAATAAGGCAAGTTATCACAGTAATAGGGTTTGTGGTCATTAAAGATAACCATCACAACTTGCTCTTACTAACCATTAGAGTTTATGTACAAAAAAGAACATTATTAAGTTATTTTTACAAGTAGGTACTTGGCTTCCTCATTAACCAGACTACACAATAAATTGCTTGGGCCAAGTCAAAAGCACTGTTCATAGTCTAAATTCCTGAAACATAGTACTTTACTGGAAGACTAGCATAGGAATTGAACATTACACAGTTTTCAAGTTTTTTCAACTATTTAAAAGTACAACATATGTTTGAGAAAAGGAAACAGTTCTTTCACTATCTTCACTAGTATGAAGTGAGTTGCCTGTAATTTTAGTTTCACATGCATACAATGTGAAAGTAAGACAAAACAGGATTTTTAGTCTTTATAAAAGCAGACATAATAATCAAATATCATCCTGACTGTATTTCTACCAAACATTTTTCTCTTAATTACACTGGGTGAAGTGGTAGGTACAAAATTTGCTTTCATTTATATTCTTACTGAATATTAAAAAACCCCAAATCTTATATAACCAGTTTATTTCACCATAATTCACTAAAAATAGCAACTGTTTTTTATAAATTCCTGCTGTACATGCAATATTTCTTCATCAATTTACAGGAACAGTGAGGTATTCATTGGGGGTTTTAGTGCTGACTTCATTAATTGTGTCTAAGTATGTTATCAAAACAAGAAAGTAAGAAAAAGAAAAGCTTGTACTTCTATTACTTTATTTATACAGTTAGAACCTAAAATTAAGCAAATAACTAGAGAGAAGTTCAACCAAGTTTTACAACTTTAAGTACTAAAATTCTGTAAGTGGCTTTACAATCAATTAAACACAATAAGCTAGTATACATTCACATGCAATGTGCCTAATTTAAATAAAATAGGAAACAAACCCCAGACTTTTAGAAATTGCTAATTATTTACATCTGCAGGGCAAGTACTGGCTGAAAAAGAAGCATGCTCCAGTAAGAAATATCCTGTTTAATATAAAGAATATATTTTTCTGCAGCTCTACATTCTTCTTTCTGAAGAAGTAAAATCTTCCTATTATTTCTGCAGTAAGAAAACATTTTTATATTTTATATTACATGAAACATACCTTTTCCCCTTGTGTTTCACCATATCCACATCCATGTCACATCAACTGGTAAGGAAAATAGAATGTGAACAAGAAAACACAAGCAGAATCTGCAAGCTAGCTTTCAGCAATAGAGGATGACAGTCTGTTCTCATCTACAGAGACTGCCGAAGAGCCTGGAGAGAAAGGAAGTTCATTGCCAAATCTTAATCCTGTCACTGCATTTCACATGGTGCTGCCTCACCTCTGCAGCTCTTACAAGTCTACTTTTCCAACAGTCAGTGGAAATCTGTTCTCTGTAAAAACTCCCTAAGCATTTTAGTTTAACCACAGACACACCGATAACAAAATCTGACATATTTAATATTTAATTTTGCTAATATACTGGAGATTGTGTTTATGTTAGTGCAAATGAAATTATGCAATGCTAAATATATCTGAAAGGAATGCCTTAGACTCCTGGTATTATATGAATTTATAGAAAAAAAAATTTACAATGTTAGCCATTAAGTAATTTCTAAAATGTACTTTTAAATACAGAAAATAATGTCACCAGAATGATGTAAACTCATTGTAAGTAAAAATAAAATAATTCTTTCCACATCAGATTTATCATCTCTAGGTTACTAATACAATTATATTATTGCAGAAAATATATAGATTAATTGGTAAATAAAACTTTCAGCCAAATTATATAAACACAAGAAAATTATTTTTAATGGCTGTCCTCATGAAAACGTTCCCAAGCATACTGCTGAGGTTTGCTGCACACGGCTCTACTCTAACTCTGCAGATGTCCTTTCTATTGACCCACCATATTTCTTCACGAGGGGGCACAATTTAGACAGGAAAGGACTGTTTCACAAGTCATTTTTGCAAACCTAAAAATTCCAAGGGTGGCTGTATGCTGCTTTAAGAGGGTCACAGAGGAACACAAAGTGGATGAAATAGTATTTTTCCTAGTTCAGGAACTGAAATATGGAGCCTTAGAAATGCTTTATTTTTTTTTTAGATGAACATATAGATGAGTGAGCCCCCATGGAAGAACTACAGCACACTGGCTATATCTTGAGTGCATGGCCTTACGTTCCTCAGGAAAAATCCTTAAAGTGGGTCACACTTCAAATTAACTTGAATAAATCTGTATGTTGTAACCTGGGTAACTTTATCTGAGAAGTGAGCCTTGTTACTATTTAGTTTACCCTGAAATACTGCTCTTGAAATCTGTGGACAAATACTGATCGAAAAGCAATGACAACTGAGAATACTAAGTCATGGAAAGCCACTGAGTAGAAGAAACTGTGAAATAAATGGAATAGCTGCATATCTTCTGAAAATATATTCTAAATAACATGACTCATCCCTTACTGTCTGTAAAATGCCTTCCATTAACAGTTATGGAAAAACTAACACAGAAGAAAAACCATGAAAATGTATGGTACAGTTACATGCTAGAGCACCAGCAAAGTAAACAACATGAAAGACATCCAACAATCAGTAAAACCCAATAGCATCCTTCAGTGTCCTCTTACAATAATTAACAGACTGCAACAAATACAGTAAAAGGGTACATGGCAGAGACCATTGCTTATTATTTCTCCTGTCTAAAGAAAACATATACAATGACTTTGGGGAAAAAAAAAAGTACAAATGTTTAAAGATTATTGCACTAACAGTACTTATCATGATGATCATTATTAAATATAACATCATCTAACAAGTAATGTAAAAATAGCAGGAAAAAGCTGAGTTCTATAAAAATATTTACAAAACTGTATAAAATGTTGTCATTAAAGTACATTATGACCATTTTACGTACTGTGGGTTCTGGCATTACAACACAGTTTTCTAGAACTGAAGCAAAGACAATTTCACATGCATGTTTTTCTTGAATAAGACTTTCTGGAATACATTGCATCTATTTTTCTACAGGAACTTCAGTTTTACAGAAATAGTGAAATATCATAGAATTACCTGTGGAGAAGTGTTCTTTAGAAAAAAAAAATATTTGTCTATCTCTAATCACTGATCTTCTGGTATTGCCTTGACATTATAACACCTGCTTTGGTATCCAAAATTCCCTAACAGCAATTTGTGATTGATTTCCTCAAGTGCTGGAAGACAGAAGAAATTTCTTATCTGTTACTGTCAGGGAAAATGTACTTTTGCTTGAAAAGGCATAACTACAGGATATTCTAAAATTTGGTTCTTTTTGCCAAGGATTTGGGTCTAGAAAACAATCCCCTTTTATGGTATCAATACTGACGGAAGTCTTTCCATGTAATACCCAAGCATGAAAAGACAGGGTAAACAACACTTCCACATACACCAGTTTCATTCAACTTTCGGAAATAGGGATCAATCAATGATATTTGAGCAAAAGAGCAACAGAAAAAGTCAGCATTGGTAATCAGTGAGAGGGATAGCTCTAGCCTTCTTTGCTTACTTTATGCCCAATGATGACTGCATTTCTATGTAGAATGACAACCTAAGTAGGTACATAGACACTGCTTTATGTTCTCTAGCTACTGATTAGCTCAGTTGAAGAGCATCTGTCAAAACTGAGACTCTTTGATAGAGAAATATATAAATATTTTAAGATACCTCTCCCACAGAAAACATGTCGAATACTCTTCCAACCACTCTGAGGTTCGCAGCACAGATTAACTCCTCAGGGAAACTCCTATCGTTATACATGTCTTGCAACTAAATATTACAAAAACCAGCTATTCTTCCTTAGCTGGCCTGCCAAATGTTTCTTTGGAAACACAGAAACATCTACAGATGTTCCACCTGCTGCCTGTCTTACGTGACAAACCTGTTCCTTCATTTCTTTGAAACCATAATCTGTCTTCATAATGGGTAGCCCCACTTTTACATGGGAGATTAATGGAAAGATGTCCATCTTTCCTATAATCACTCCAGTCCCAGTGGCAGCTTATATTCCACAGCAAAGTAGGGGAACAACAACCACTTTGAATTAAGCGAAGCACGGAATCTAATAAAGTTCAGGTAAGTATTTTTAATTGCTTTTCTTAACTACAAGAGGATTTATTCCAAGATAAATTTGAAGTTTGTTTGCAAACATCTATGGGCATTTAGTTCATAATGTACTGACACTTTTAAGTCTATGAACATTTTAAAGGATATATTAATGATTTTTAGTAAAATGGTTTTGAAAAAAGGTAACTGATAAGAAACATGACTACAGTAAAAGATAATGACTTAAAAGTATGGAATACATTTAGGTAAGCAGCTCTAGAATCTCTAGTTTTATCTATATAGTATACACTGCTAAAGTTCACATTTTTTCTTAACTATTACTCTACAATCACTACAAAAGTGTTCTTTGAGAACTGAGAACAAAGCACCTAAACAAAAGATATAATTTGAACAGAAAAAGCCCAACTCCTGGAGTCCATAATAAAATCTTCACTTTAAGTGCCTATGACCATGTTATTATCCCAGAAACTCTTTACTCTCTCAAGCTTCTTTAATGTGCAGTGTGATCCACTATGCAAAGAAATACTTCAAAGACAGCCAATCTGTTCTTGGCAGTCCCAACAAAACAAGAATCTCACTAATTTGTTCAAACACAATTTAAGTGCACTTCTGGCAGATAAACAATGAAATTCTCTTTCCTCTTTGGGGACTTAGGGTTTGTGCAGAAGAACAAAACACTATCTAAATTCCATGTACAGTTTGGTAATGCTCTTTAACCTTTGAATTTAAGATCGTCACGTCCCCATAGTCCTGAACATATTCTTTTCCACACAAACAAGTTTATCAAGCTAACTAAATTCTCAGCACCCTAAAGTGCCTCCCTACACAAAAGAGACTGGGTGAAGCAGGCTTACAGTCTATATCCAAGATTTCAGGCCTGAGCTGTTCTCAAGATCTCATTAGGCACTCCCAATATCACATGTAAGACATGCGACAAGTGTTGACATGCCTAAGCCAGTCAGGAGTAAGGCATCAGTAAGACATCCTTACTTTCTCTGTCTTAGCACAGGGTTAGCAAGAAAACCAAATGCTTTTCCTGTCAAATACAGGTTTTCGTGGATTTTTCAATGCCACAATATATGGACCTGAGAGCATGAGAACATTTACAAGAGACTCCACTCATTCTGTGGAATCCAACAGATGAACAATATTGTTCCCTCCAACCCACATCAACAGCTTTTTTGTTATTTGTTGTTCTTCCAGTCCAAGAAAGAAAAGCTGTGCTTTCCCAGTAATGTCAAGGAATTTTAGGTAAACAAACAACTGCAAAATGCCTGAGGGATGACAGCTTAGAGTTTATTGTGCCAGCACATGAGGGATAAATGGTGCAACCTGCTTTAGCAGAAGATGATATTCTCCCCAGATGCAGGATTTTCATGACAGAAAGGTGAAGTTGCCCTATGACTCAGCTTTGTTCTCCTTCCAAAGCAAACAAACCAACAAACCATCTCTGTAGAAGACTGACTATATGACCTCTTAATTAAGAGCTTGTCAATTACAAAATAGCTTTAATTTCACAGTGGCCTTCTTTGACATTGCAAAGAGATGAAAATTTATGCTATAGCATGGAAGTAAGCTCTGTATTTCTACAAATCATTAAATACATATCTTGTTGGCTTTCTACTTCTCTGTATCAATGGAACTGGAGAGAGCACATATCTGCAAGGAACTGTATCACAGTATACAGCCTAGGGGAGGAGGCAGGAAGGAGAAAAAGGGGAGGAAAATGAAGACAACATCCCACATACCTTCTTTGGTCTGCTTGCCAGATCTGTCCCAAAGCAGAAAAAAACAGATGCAGAACTCTCATGCTACAACTTCTCCCACATGACTTTCAGTAAGTTTGCCTGTATAGGTTTGTCCCAAAGGGCTTTAGCTTCACAGACATTTTAGAAGCTTTGTACCAAGACATGTATTTGCAATACATTAAGTACTCTAGTCCTTTCACTGAGAAAGTGAGAGCTGTTTCAAGCTTCAGAAACTTATGCTTTTCATCACAGATGTTCTGTATGATTTGATCCAAACCATCCCTGGAAAGCTTCTTCTTGGTGAAAGGAGAAAAACATCCCCATGAAAAATTATTTCCTCCAAAAATATAAATGGGAACTCTCCAGCTCATAAAATTACTGGTAAGAATGAAGGAAGACAAAAATTCAGGAGACCATTTCAGAGGAATTCAGAAAAACAGACTGAAGCCTAGCTTTCCACTTTTTATACTGACAAAAAAACAAGTGGAAAGTCTGTGTTAAAGCCTTGCCAGAAATGTCCATCACTAAGTACCTGAACATTTTCTTTCTTCTATATTCCTAATTTCCAAAGTTCATTGAAAAGTTTTACCAGTCATGGGTCCGTGAATTTTCTCTCTTACTTTCCAAAATGAGGAAGGAAAACTGTACCCCAAAATCAGTACATAATACTACTATTGTGTCACAAACACAGAAGTGGAGAAAATTAGTATCTAAATAACATCTCCAAAATAAGAACTATTCAGAGAAAGAGTCCACAGGTAAGCCTGTAACTACTAACTTCCAGTATTTAACTCCACTGAACAACTCTCCTTCAACTGCTACAATTATAATGCTAGACAAATCTTTGTATATTGCCTGACCTTTCCAAGGAATTACATACCCCTTTCAATGAGTTGGGTAAAGATAAATTGGTTTATGGCTCGCTAACTCTTGGATATTAACAAACAACAGGATATTCTTTAACTCAAGACATGCAAAAATACCAGGACATGACTATAAGATGGCATCCAGGAGAAAGTCTTACCTTCTGACAGTAGTAAACGTCAATAATCATTGAACATTTTTAACCCATCCACAAGTACTCTCCAAAAGTGCATGGAGGCAACCAGTATCAAAGCCATTCTATTGTTAAATATAAAGGCTAACTTTCTATCAACCCCATTTCTATTCTTCTGAGCTAACTTGGTTTTAGAAAGCTGCTATTACTTGTGAACTTCAAAACTGGAGCTACTCATTATTTGTTCTGGCCAGATCAGAAAACACAGCTACACACTGTGTTTAATAGTTAAGATTTACATCTGATTCCATCTACTGGTAGGAAAATTGTTTTCAATGGCCAACTGAAAATAATTGAATTGTCTATACAAGGGTATGGACAAGCAAAAAGCTTTGCCCACAATCTTATTCATTTAGTAGAAAGTAAAATGGATAATCAGGTTCTTCCAACAAGGAATCTGGCACCCAACATTTAAAAATCTGCTAGAGAAGATTTTAAGGATGTTTTTTGAAATTCACAGGCTGTATTGTAAACACCTTGGCTTTAAAGCCTAACCTTGTCTGAAATGTGTAACAGTGAAGATTGAAGAAAATTCATTTTGAATTTCTTTCGTACAATCTTTTTTAGTGTTTGCATTGTTCTGTATATGAAAAAATGTTTCTTTTCATCATTTTGCCAAGCCTAACTTCTTCATAAATCCAGATTTTTAAATGTTTTTCAAATACATATACGAACACAGAGAACATTTCAAGCAATGACACAAAGCAAATTGAATATAACTTTTATATTCAGATAATTTGCTCAGAATAAATCTTCTTTTTGTTTACATTCATATAAACATAACTGTCCTGACATAAGACTATTCAAGAGAAAATATCATCTCTGTTCAAACCATATAAGCACAAAAAGATGGGGAGGTTGGCTCCATGATGGGCAAATTCACCTCAGGGAAAGATTATTCTGTCTTTTTTGTAGAAGAGAGTCAGCAAAACACCAAAGACCAGCTTTAAACCATTTAAAGGTTAGGGGGGAGGAAATCTCAGAAAAGTAAGGTTTGACATATACATCAGGACCTTATTCTTCAAAATAAAAAGTGAGATCAAGACTAATTGATGTACATATCATCAGAAAGCCTATGAAAAGACCTAACTCTTCTGCTTGGTCACACAGGGTGGAAAAAGACCTGCCTCCCTAACCATGCTGTTAAGTTGGAAATGAAAACATTAACACTCCTGCCCAGCTTTTCAAGTGGAGGAGGGTTTACCATGGATTTCCTGAAGGAATAATTTTTTTATCTCTTAGCCTCTTCTGGACAGAGTTCACTTATATTTCTCCCCTGGCTGACCATAATTCAAGTAGTTTGGGAAAAATACTTTTTTTTTTTAATGTAATATGGCAGGAATCATTCAGCATTTAATGGGAAGATAACTGCAGTATGTGGAAAATGCTTACAGGAAATGATGGGAAAGGATCTTTTTGCAAACTTTAGACACCAATGTTTGTTGAATCTTTTGAAGTGCTTGGTAAATAATCATATGAAACAGTAAATGCATAGCACAAACCAGGTAACTTACTCCCAATGTAGCATACATGTGTTTCTGAAAGAACAGAGCACTGTGAGAAGTATAAACCTGTAGTTATTTTGGCAAGGCTCCACTGAACATGTGCTTTCTGACCAGTGAAACAGTTAAAATTGGGGTAAGTTTGTACATGCTGTTCCTACACGAAACATTCAACACAGAAAAGTGCCAAAGCAGCTTAGTTCAGAAAGCAGCTCTGTTAGAATACAGCACAAAAGCATTTCAACTGTAATTTTTGCAAATAACATAAACACTTGTTCTGGATTTTAAAATGTTATTTGTCTTTAAATGTTGGGAAATAAATTAGTTAAAAGAAGAATAACAGAACCATGAAGTTTGGAGTCAAATGTAATAAGTCTGTTGAGTCTACTGTAAGTAAATTTACTGTCAAGAAGAATCTTTTTAAATACTTCTAAAGTAGCCAGTTACTTCCCATTGTGAAACAAACCATGAATGTTTCCATGTGCAATTAAATCTCCATCTTGTTTGTGCACCATGACTGAAGTAATAAACCTGCAGAGCTAGGAAAGCGGTGCAGCCCAGTACAGACACCTGAGCTGGCTCTGTGAAATTAGGAGCATGTGGAAGTAATAGCATTACCTGTTTTTTCCACTGTGTTGTATTTCAGTTCTCTCCTTGCCATTACATTAGCTAATGGAATGATGACATAACATGGTGATGACAATTCCATTTCACACATGCATTGATTACAATGTATTTGAATTATTCATTCCTTTTCAGACTATAAGCATAAACTTGCTTTTATTTGATCTGACCTGTAGTAGATCACAGTATGAAAAACACTATGAAGTACTTTTTCAATTATTTTCTAATATGCTAAGAATAAATTTAGAAAAAAATAAAATTATTATTTTTGCTCAGTCTAAAGAAAAATATAATTCTTCCAGTAGACAACAGGACATTAGATCTCCTCATGTCGACTAAAAGAGCAAAGAATAAAAACTATCCACTAACATAACAGAAACTCTCTATCTGAATCAATATACATTGACTGCTCCACTTGACATCCCACGTTATGTCTACTCTGTCAGATATCCTGAGATGTATATCATGAAGTCATACACCCATGCACCATTGGGTAAAAACAAAAATATTTAATACTGGCCATATTTGTTACTGTATCTGCCTAATCGAGTTTTTAAAATACCCAAGTCAGCTTTGCATTCACATCTACTAGCAGGCTAATACTTTTAAAAGCACAGCTTTCTGTACAACACTTGATGAAATTGTGGCCCAAATGGCTGGCAAAAAAATCAATTCTGACTGGCAGGCAAAGGAACACCAAAGCTGCTGTATTATTTGAGCCTATGGGCTCTGAAAGACCACTTCAATCTCCCCTGCCATGTCAGTGCAGATGTAGAGCAGTATTCAGTCTTTCTGCAGAGACTATGTCAGACAGATCATAATTTGCAATAACGCAAGGACTTGAGAAAGGTGTATCAGAGAAGATCTTCAACTAACTGGCACATATTTTTACACCTTTAGAGTTAATATTTGAAGTGGAGGAAAATGGTCACATCTCTATTTGGGCTTTGTGGCTTTTCTTCCAAGCATTCAGTTTACTAATCATACACCAAAACCAAGTATGGAATTTCATTTTCTCTTGAATTCAGTTTTCAGATTTTCTTCTTTTTCCCTTTACTTCTGACTAAAGAAATATCTACCAATGCCAATTAAAAGTGATAATGCAGCATAGAACAGACATTAACTTAAAGCATTAACAGAAGTTGCTTGTTAAATACATCAGTTACTAATAAAATTGTATGAGTAATTCTATCCACCAGATGGCATATGCCTCACATTTTGTTTCAGATATAGTCAGACTACAATGACATGTTGAAGATCAGACTTTCCCTGTTTCTTTTTATTTTAATGTACAAATTTCAATAATGGTTTTGAATTTATACAATTTCAACAAATGAACAGGTATGTGCTGTAATCAAGGTACAGAAAAAATTAATTTCCACATTACAATACATACAGCCATCCATGAGCTGTTTTGAAACCTTAGCTTTTTCTCTCCCGGAAAGAAGATGCTAATACAATTCTACCAAGAAAGTTGCAGAGATTTGTATCATGTAAATGTAATGTAAGGATTCTGCTACCACTATAGTTTGTTTAGGTTCTCTAATCAAGTTGTATTGTCAAAAGGACTGTAGCAAGACAAAGATTTTATCATTATGGGTACTGTATCAGATAATTCACAGTTACTAATGATCTGAATATATATGTGCGTATGTATATGTACGCATGTATGGTCTAAGCGGAAATGAGTGATGGCAGTTATGTGGATGGCATAGTTAAACAGAAAAAAACTTTGTCAACATACTCAGAGAATGTTTCAGTGGAATTTAGGCCCAGATTTTCAAATTGGACTCTTATAATCAAACCTGTAAAATCCCTAATCCTAATGTCGCTGATCTGAGTACAAGAAATACAAGACAATTCTTCAACTGATGTCAGTCAGATCATTTGCATCTGTCCGTGGTATTTGGCTAAGACAAAGGAACCATGTTCGACATCATGTCAACAGCTGGTTGGGCAGTAACAACTTGAAACAATTAGCAAACAGGCCAGCCTTTGACCAAGGATCTACAGTGTCATGGTTCTAGAGCCATTTGATCTGAGCAAGTCCTATGGTCCAACTTCATTCAAGCAGGAAACACAAAATAGATTTTCTTTTGCATCCTTAATTCTTATTCAAGTTTGTACTAATACCTGTAAAGGATCAACAGCTGGACCACGTGTTAACAGACATACTAGTATGAAGATCCTCTAACTACAGAAGACCAAATGAGAGAGAAAAATCAGGCAACGTTCTTTAATAAGGAGATGTTCTACAGGAAAAAAACGGTATCAGTGACTTGCTTATAGTGTTTGGTTGCTTATATAATATACATTAAAAATTTAAAAAGTACAAAAATTAAAAATGCAGAATGTTCAGCAGCAACAACACTGCTGTCTTACAAAACCAGTGGAGTTTCAAATTTCCAGTTAATAATTTGTCAGTGCTTTATCTATTTTTAAGCTCATGAACCTTTCTTCTTGGGAAAAAAAAAAAATCATAATGAGGCAAATATCCAGAAGGGAAAAGAACATGGTTTTCAATGTTATACAATAATGATTTATCTGTTCTAGAGAAATACACCCCAAGCTACTTATTTTCCTTCAATGGTAACCTTGACAATTCATTAAGAAGTTGTTACCCAGTCTCAAGGTGTCTGGAAGACTTTAATGTCTTAACATTTTGGCGTAACAATTTTCCAGATATTCAAAAACGAGTGCCTGGAAAACCTGAACTTGTTTTACTATCCTGCAGGCTCACTGTGCCATCCAGTCCCTGCTCACCTGGCAGGTGCAGCTGTGGGATTCCCTTCCGGGCAGCTGGAGCTAACACAGACAAAAAAGCCACAGACTGAAGCTCTAGGATGTGATTCAGGACAAGCATAAGAGAAGCAGCTCAGGTATGCCAGTGGGAAGGATAGCTTTTCCCCTCTTTAAATTTGGACATGAAATCGTGGGTGTGGAGGGGGTGTGACCTCCTGCACTATTCTCTGCCCAGGTCTGCAAGGTTTCAACAAACCATAGTTTTAGGGGGGTTGGACCCAGGGCTTCAATACCCTCAGAGTGTTGAGAGAAATCACCATGCTTGACAAGAAGGTCACAGCAAAGAAGGCAGCAATGTAAAATCTGGAGTTGAAAGTTATCTACATTGCAGGATGTACAGCAGAGGGAGGCAATGAAACAGGACAATGTCGACATGGGGGGGGCAGAGGCATAAGTCTGACTACAGGATGATGATACAATGCTTATGGGACTTTTCACTTTAATTTCTCTTTTAAAATTACAGTTAATGTCAGCTTTTCTTCTGCTCTTCACAGAAAAGAAAAAGTTATGGTATAGATTTTCTTAGATATGGGCCAATGTAGTATTTATGGACAGAACATGAAGCAAATAATCTCGTTTTAGTCAAAAACCACAAAATTGGATCCACCCAAACCACGGACTCGGTGATAGGCTTCCAAGCTGCGGTGCACATACTACTAATGATATACAAATGTACTCTTGCATGTGCACATTAAGTTCTGTTGCTATCATGATAATGGTATCATAAGAACAAGATAAATTTGGGAGCTCTGTCCCTCCTCTCTGAGAGAGAGGTGGACTCAAGAGATCTATAGCAGCGTCAAATTTTCTGATACGCCTCAATCTTAAAGGAAACTTTGTTATTCTAAGCTTTCCAAAATTAAGTTTTCATTCTATTTCTTTCATCATTTATTTTTATTTGTTGCACAAAGATTTTGAAACTTATTTTTATCAAACCTGACACTCAGTAACTCTGTTTGCAGATTTGAAGTTCTTAAACTAACAACTATTTTTTAAAAGTGTGTTATTTTCATCAGATACTTTCCATTGCAGAAAATATTACTGGAAAAAAACTCAAAACTATAAAACATAATCTAATTAAAAACCGAAGAAGCTAGCAGAATAGCCCAGCTACTGAGCCTTGCCAGTGTGCTTCAGTATATAATGGTTTAGAAATCAAATGATGACTAACAATCTCTCTCCAAATTCTATTGATTTTCTGCAATCAAATACAGCTTTACACCTAACCATTACACTACTAGCACCCTCTTACATATGCCTTAGGTCCAAAGACAAACAGCAAAACTCTAAGTTCTGGTTAGGTTAGGAAATAAGATTTTATTGGTTTTTGCTCTCTCTATTTTTAAAGTCCCCAAGCTCAAAGGACTCTCTGTCAACTCTCTCTTTTATTTTCCTTCCAAGTTCTTCATAGAACACTGGCTCCTTTTCATTAGTTCTTTCAGTTAAGTACCTTTCATATCGTATTCGCAAATTCTACCCAGTACTGTTCAATCAATTTCCACCTCTTTTACTTAAAGAAAAAGGTTTTTCTGGGTTTTGTTCTCTTGGATCCAGTGAGTCACAACCACATGGATATGTCCTGTGAATCTGCTTTCATCTTGTCTGTTGTTTTCCTTGTGTTTCTTTGCAGACTGAAAAAGTTTAAGCAAGAATCAGGTGAATCTAGTCAGTAATGCCTAATATAAGTATTAATTATAACAGACTTCTATTTTCCTGATGAGTACAATAGGGAAAAAAGTTACTGATCTACTATTTTCTATGACAGTTTGATGAAATGTGTATTTAACTTCAGCCAAAAATACCAACTCTCTTGGAAAGCCAATTACAGTCTAAAAGTGTCATACTACAGCCAAGTGCAACCAGTTGTCCAATGGTGCAGTTTAAATGCTGTTTACTAAACTTCACTAGGAAAAATAAAAATCCCCAGAAAGAACATGGAAAGGAGGAAGGTCAAAAAAAAGCACTAGAAAATAAACATAATAGCTATAAATGGTACAGATATCTCATGTAAATTTGTACGAGCTCAACAAAAATGGATGTAAGGATAATAGAAGCAAGAGTGCCCATTAAGACCACACAACTGCATGAAGGAACTTCAGCCTTAACTATTAGACTTGACTGAAGAAAAAAAACACAAAGTGGTAGTAGAGAGCTAAAAAGAAATATATCGGGAAGTCTTTTTCTATGTAAAAGATTAAAGGATAAAGGAGGCTCCATGAAGACCAACATGTAGGGAATAGCAAGCAAGCTGAAGGTAAGTTCAAAAATGGCACGAAGGCACAAGAGCAGAAAGCTATCAATAGGCTTAAGTAAAAAGAGCAAACCTAGTTAGGAGTTATAAAAAAAAATTAGTTTTCAAGAGCGAAGAGGAACTCTCCTCCCTTCCCATCACAGAATTTGATGAGAAACCTCATGCAAACTTCTGAGATCAGGAAGCCTAGAAAGTGAGAGCAGATCTTGGAGGCATCCACCAAAAGGAATGTGGGGAGAAGGAGCCTGGAAAAGCCTCAGAGAAAAGGACCCAGTGCAAGCTGCAGGGGAAGCCTTTTTCAAATGGCAACAGTGAGATCATACCCTGAGGTAAATGCTATTAAGGCTGACATTTGTAGAAGTCTGCAGGGCCCTAAAAATGGTGTGAGCTGAGGCTTATAAACGGGTAAACACAAAAAAAAATTAGTTGATGGATACAGCACCTTGTCCAGGGCAGCAAATGCATATTCTAAGGTTCTGCAGCTGGGACCTTCACCACAGACCAAATTACAGCTCTTCCTCTACTATTGACTCTTAAGAAATTCAGTGACCTAACAAGTAAGGAATATTTAAACCCCTCAGTCAAGGGAGAATCCCTGGCCATGGGAGTCAGCATGCTGTCAGCTGTCTCTGTGTGATTTTCTCTCATGCCAGAGGATGCAGACTAAATAAGATCTGACCACTTAGGTCCCAGGGAAAACTAAAGAAGAGCAAAGAACAGGTGATGCTAGATGCCATAGGACAGCCTGCTACACTAGGACAAAAAAAGAAGGGTCAACAACTGATCCTTCCACAATCCTAGAGTGACAACCTCAGTTCTGAAAGCAGAGGGCAATATTTTCATTACTCTCTACATAAACACCTTTCAAATTAGTAAATGGCTCATTTAAAAGCCCTGAAGAAAGATCATAGAATCATAGAATAGTTAGGGTTGGAAAGGACTTCAAGATCATCTAGTTCCAACCCCCCTGCCATGGGCAGGGACACCTCACACTAAACCATATCACCCAAGGCTTCATCCAACCTCCTCTTGAACACTGCCAGGGATTCACTACCTCCCTGGGCAACCCATTCCAGTACCGCACCACCCTAACAGTAAAGAATTTCCTCCTTATATCCAGTCTAAACCTCTGCTGTTTAAGTTTCAACCCGTTACCCCTTGTCCTATCACCACAGTCCCTAATGAGTAGTCCCTCCCCAGCATCCCTGTAGGCTCCCTTCAGATACTGGAAGGCTGCTATGAGGTCTCCATGCAGCCTTCTCTTCTCCAGGCTGAACAGCCCCAACTTTCTCAGCCTGTCTTCATATGGGAGGTACTCCAGTCCCCTGATCATCCTCATGGCCCTCCTCTGGACTTGTTCCAACAGTTCCATGTCCTTTTTATGTTGAGGACACCAGAACTGCACACAATACTCCAAGTGAGGTCTCAGGAGAGCAGAGTAGAGGGGCAGGATTACCTCCTTGGACCTGCTGGTCACGCTCCTTTTGATGCAGCCCAGGATACAGTTGGCTTTCTGGGCTGTGAGCGCACACTGAAGCTGGCTCATGTTCATTTTCTCATTGACCGACACCCCCAAGTCCTTTTCCGCAGGGCTGCTCTGAATCTCTTCTCTGCCCAACCTGTAGCTGTGCCTGGGATTGCTCCAATCCAGGTGTAGGACCTTGCACTTGTCATGGTTAAACTTCATGAGGTTGGCATCAGCCCACCTCACAAGTGTGTCAAGGTCCCTCTGAATGGCATTCCTTCCCTCTAGCGTTATCAACAGAACCACACAGCTTGGTGTCATCGGCAAACTTGCTGAGGGCACACTCAATCCCATTGTCCATGTTAGCGACAAAAATATTAAATAAGACCAGGACAGAACACAGCTGTTATCTGTGTGGATGTGGATTAAAGTCACTGCAAACAAAAAGAAATGGCATACTGCACAAGCCAGTACTAAGACTGATCAAATATACCAATTCCTTCCCAGTAAACCTACCCTCCTTTAGTCTGCAAAAATACATGTACAAATTCAGTTATAGAATTCCAAAACATTTTGCATGATTACAAAAATTATCATATGCTCTATCCAAATCAGTCCAAAAACCAGGGGGGAAGGTTGAACAGGACAAATATGACTTAATAATCAGGTCATTATGCAGACCACTTATCAATCAAAATATTATCTCACAAACATAAATACTTGGAACTGCCTGAAAAATTCCATCACATTCACCCAAATTCCCCACACAAAGCTTCATCCTAGTGTTTCCGATGCTGGATTAATTTTCCTGTACCAAATGAGCTCCCTGAGTAGAAAAAGCTTTGTAATCTATAAAACATCTAGGTACTGCAAACAATACTTCATCTTCAGAATTCCACCATAACTTTATTTGTAATGATGTAATGATTTGTTTTATTCTTCCAACATTTTATAAAGGTGATTCTAATTCTGAAACAAACCACTGATGCATTTAT
This sequence comes from Melopsittacus undulatus, assembly GCF_012275295.1. Classification (NCBI taxonomy): domain Eukaryota; kingdom Metazoa; phylum Chordata; class Aves; order Psittaciformes; family Psittaculidae; genus Melopsittacus; species Melopsittacus undulatus. The sequence goes on from NC_047530.1 coordinate 94,687,366, forward strand.
CTCCTTGTCAGCTGAACCACTGGAAGGAAAAACAGGAAACAGCTGGTCAAAGTGTAAAGAGAAATGCGTTCAAAATTAAAATATTAAAAATTACTCAAAAATGAGCACTGCTTGCAAACGCTGGATTTGCAGGTTTTGCAAACCAATGGTAAAGAAACACTGCAAGTGAAACTAAATATGCAATGATTCAGAAATGTCTGCTCAAAAGAAGCATTCAAATTATTAAAAAGTCCATCTCCAATCTGTTGGTTAAAGGAAGAAAAAAAAAAAGAAGCAAAGGAAAAAGACCTCTATTTGTGGACTGCCATAGAACAAGAAAACTAGTACACTGCTGGTTTAAATATGACCCATGCTATATTTTGTGCTTGTTGAAAACCTTTCCATATCTTTTCTACAGCCTCAATCTGTTGAGTGACTTGGTGTTAACAGACCAAAGCCTCCTTTATTCTGATGGCAAATCCCTGGATGACAATAAAATGTTCACGCAGCTAAAGATTATGCACTCCTGTAGTTCTCCCTGTATTTCAAGTAAGATAAGTTAGAAAAGGACATGTAGGTAAGCCAGAATACTAGTTAATATCATAAAAGGGAAATATTTAGAATGTTCATAAAATAATATTTTTTCCCTTTAAAATACACACATTTGCACAGACAAGCCATCTACTGCAGTCCCCAGATTGTAAACAATAGACAGGAAGTAAAAAGTTATGGTTCCCAAGGCAACCATAATATGCTTATATAAGTAAAGCATCTCTCATATGCACAGGGTCAGAGCTGTAATGGCCTCAAGTTTGTAGCATGATGCTCTAGGTCTGCAGAATTATTCAAGATTAATTCCTAATTTAAAACAGAAGATTGACAACAGCTTTCTCTCAGGGGTCAGCTGCTTGATCCAACCCACAACCACATCTGAAAAATTCTCCATGGCTCAGATACACTCTTACAATTCTTCTGAACGATAAGATATTCAGAATTATCATTCAGACATTTATTCAGACTAGAAGTATTTCAGTGTTGACTGGCTACACACATTAATAAAAAAAAAAAAAAAACCACAAAACAACCAACTTGTTCCTATGCATGTAACTCTAAAATTACCAAATATTAACAGCTGGAGCAGTGGGAAAATATGGGGGGGTTCCCGCACTGCTAATTGAGGATATGTCTTTTCTTCAGGCTACAGTGCAGCACAGAGCTACTAAGCCTGCTGAGATAAAAGAAAAAATTTAGCTACAGCATATGGAGAGTGTTTGGAAGAAGTTTATCTTCTCTAAAACCTAAGTGAGCTCACTAACAACTGACTGTCTCTAAGTCTATAAAACAGATGAGATCATCACTTGTTTGTAAAACAGCTAGGACAACAGATTCAAGTCCAGAAGTAGAACTTACATGAATAGTAAATAACAGCATATGCAACTGAGGGGCACTGAAGTTCTACTTATCAAGTTAGTGATTCCACCTGAATTATTTTATAATGCATTATACGTATTTATATAGACAATATTTCTAGTTTAAAATTACAGTTTGCAAACTGCTTAAAGTAAGTTTTAATGGAAGTTGGCAAAATTAAAATCCTATTAAAATGTTTGATGTAAAATTATGCTTCCCATAAAGCAAACAGCTCCATTTTGCACATGCTTCTTTTTCTCCCTCCAATTAATATTTCCCAATATATGATATTATGACCAGGATTTCACCCATTCCCTAATACTTGAAGGGAATTCCTAAATACTTTAAGAACTAAGACTGCTGCAACATGAAACCAGAGCAGCTAATAATACATCCTTTGTTTTGCCCACACTTTATTAATGAAGGTCTGTATGTGTTGTGGTTTCTTGCAAACAGCTTTTACAGTGTCGGGAGAATAAAATAAAAATAATCATTAAGAGTATGCAAGAATCACTTTTAATCATCGTAAAAGAAGCTCACATTACTGGATTCAAAGTACAAATGGTGGCAACAGTGAACAGGCTGTTTCCAGTTACTGAAAAGCCTAGGGGGGTGAAGGGGGCAGAGAAATTAACTCTTCTATTTTCACAACAGTTAATTAGATTATTCAGAGTCCTGCAACAAGTGCACATGCTGATTTCAAGTGAAGAACAAACCTTTTCATTGCTGTTGCATGTTTCCATACTATGACTCTCATACTCAGCTAGAGGGTTGATGAGTGTATCTTAAAAGTGAGTCTTCCATCCCAGTTCAAAAATTATTATATCTGATTAGAGCTCAAAATATTCAAAAAATAGATACATTCACTCAACTTGCAGGACAATATGAGCACTGTCTGATACATGGGTTTTGCGGGTAAGGAATAGCTTTTAACTATATAATTTTCTAGTGAAATTACGAGGTGAATAAAAAACCAGAAAAAAAAAAAGAAAAACGAATTGGTTACAAATGCCAGGACTGAACTTTCATGTTTCCAGCGATGTCCCACTTCCGGCATTCCTCATGAAAGCTGTATGCTGTCACACTGCCCTGAGTCACTCTGGCTCCAACTGCTGCACTGATGTAATTAGCTTTGGTTGGTGTGGGAGCATCCCCAGAGCTCTCCTGTCCCTTGATACTCCAGCTCATATGCACTTGGACAGTACCTAACAGCTGTATTAAGTTCAACTGTTACTCCTTTTTTTAAGCTGTCACCAGTCTGTACTTTCAAGCAAAATTCTTTGTGAGCAGAGGCTCATAACTACACTATATCAAATCACTTTTCACAGAGAAACCAAACAACCTCATATGTTATGGAGGTTGCCTTAGATATCGTGGCAAGTATATTTTACAGCAGAGATTTTTTCTGCAAGTCCTTCTTGAAAGTTCATACTGATAAGATATGGCTAGCAACGACTGTCAACCCAACTTTTTTAAAAAAGACTTGAAAGACTGTGGAAAAGCAAGATAACTTAAACTGTATATGACATCTCATAAATTCACATTTTAATTACTCACTCACCGACAGAGTGATCTTTATATGGCACAGTTTTTATTCAGTCATACCAGAGTAAACAACCCAAACTTTTCAACAGTTCATATAGGTAATGGAGATAACTTAGTTTCAACTGAGAAGGAATTTAGAAGAGTGTCCAACTCTAACACTCTAAAATGAACTCTTTAATGTGCTGCAGGGAGATTTTCTAAAACAGATCTTCATGCTTCTTTACAGTTAATGAACAGTCACTAGAAGGAAAGTCAGAAAATGTGGAAAAACTGAAGGCATAATATATTGCTCCTGCCAAGACTCCCACACTATTGGCTCTAAATACCTAAGTGTGCTCACAGCTAAAACTTATTGTTCATAATGTGGCCCAAAATTGTTAAAGCTATAAGGCAACTACAAAATAATACAAAGTATGAAGACATTTATCTCTAACTATATCACACATTATTGTAATAAAACTGACTAGTTCTACAGATATAGGGTAAATTTTCTGGTTCTAAAGCTAACTTTTAAAACAGGGATAACTCAACCCAGAGCAAATGTAAGTATAGTGCTTCATTTAACAAAGTTCAATTTATTTTTACAGCACTTACTGAAGGGAAAACATAATTTCATGCCTATTTGGCTTTTCTTCTGCTTCCCTAATTTTTTTTCAAAATAGTCAACTTTACTCAGGAACTTTTTTCTTTAAGACTGCAACTCTTTTGCATAAGAAAAACACAAACACAGGGCCCAGGTAAAATAAAAACCATCAACCATCTCATCCAAACCTACTAACTACTTTAACACATGAATACAAACCTTTATGTCCAAGAACATGATAATGATAGCAAGAGGCAATCTACTCATGCCCAGTCAGATCAAAAATTAGAGTGGAGAACACCAACCATTTGCAGATTATTTTCTTTTTTATTATTTTCTAGATGTATCTTTTTCCTATAAATTCTTTTTAGTGTGCTGGAGTAGACATTTTATTTCAAATTGGAAAACCAAAACAATCTCAAACCCCAAATTCATCTGCAATCCACAACATAGCGTAGCAAACTGGGGTTTTTTAATGAAAGTACAAGTATAGCATAGACTTCAGCACAAGGAGCAGTATTACATTTGGGATATTCATGTAAAACTGCAAGAGAAGAGAGCAAAAGTCAATGAAAAGAACTGATCTTTTTAAATACGCAGCAAGAAGCAAAAACCTGTGGGAAAATTACGTAATCCTAACAGAAAGATGGTATCACAGCAAATCTAGACCTGGAATTCCTACAGAAACAATTAAAAATCACGGAGAAGTGAAAGCCCAGCAGAATTTAATTTTTTTGAGCTGCTTTGTGGGTTGTGAATCTCACGGTTTTTGGCAGGACAACTTCACTAATAAAACTCTTATTGCCAGGTGTTTTCATGTAGTCACTCCAAGCAAGTCCTGTGTCTGTTCTAACTAAATCAGATCCTCTTAGTGAAACAGTACATACACAAGGACTCATGCTTATTATTATTATCATTAGCAGAGAGGGTAAGTCAGATACTTTTAAGTTTTTGTTTCACTTCTTCAGAATAAACATAGGCTTCTTCATTATAAAAATTCCATTTTGAATATACCGGAAAAGTATTTTCCAAGATACTGCTGGATAAAAAAAAAAAATAATAATACCATTCATTCTGACAAAATATTTACAATTAAAGGTTACAATTAACCAGACACCTGAGAAAAACTACCAAAAATTGTTCTTCTAAGCATACAGCAGTACTAACACTTTCTTTGTTCATGAACATGTTAGCGTTTGATAGAAAGTGCTCTGTAGGTAGTGTAACTGGTTGTCAAAACAGTCAAAGCAGATGCTATTTCCATGACTGACAGTGGAAATAACATCTGCTCAATCTATCCATATTTTCAGAAATGCCAGAAAAGCATGCAACATAAAGATACATTGACTAGTGTTGCTGATACAACTCTGACAGGGGATGGCTGCAGGGAGAGGATATTGAGCTCTCTATAGTTTCAGAATTATAATCAGCATTTGTATTAATTATATAATATTCATTTTAATTCTAAATACATTCAGAATTGGTAATGAAGAAAAAAAAAAAAAGATTCAATTATCTATCAAACAGAAAACTACTTCTGCCTGGCTCTGTTTCTTTAAAAATATTATCTAAATTGACTATTTTAGATAACATATTAATAAAACAGGATAGCAAATATTTTTTACCTCCAAATCTTTTTTCTATTCTTAACTCTTTGTTAACAGATGCCACCAGCTGACTACAGCTCAACTTCATGAAAATAAAGAAGTGCTACTACAAACTCCTTACACTATCCATGCACAATCAAACCCCATTGCATTACATTGATTTTACACATAAATAATAAAAACACTATGGACATTACATGGAAATACATTACCTAATGCTAACAAATGCTGAACCACTATACCAAATCGTGAAATTAACTATAAAACACACCTACGTGGCAAATCTCCTCTCAAATCTAATGAAACCATTATTCTATCTGGAAACAGATAAGGGGGCAATTAAATTTTTTTAACTGTTGTCTTATTAGTATTTGGCATTTCAGTAGCACTTTAGGAGCTGTGAAGAGTAGAAGATATATTACTGTACTAATTTTTGTTTGAGTAGAGTTAAACAAGCCAGTAGAATTCTTGTGTCTCAACTGCTAGCATCAGGAATGTAATGACACAGCAAAGGTGGTACTGATGCCTACAAAATAAGCTTAACTAAAGAATTCAGATATTATACACTGCAACTATGTTATTGCAGCTGTCATCTGGAGATACTGAGGTCACTTACCCTGTTTGAGAGAATCACCCTGCAGTAGTCTACTGAGCTGCTCAAATTTAGTATCTTAGTCAATATTACACTAGCAGCACCACAGAAACACCGTATCAGGAGAAAAAAAAAAAAAGAAGTGTGCATTAGCACTGTGAACCTAACTTCTCACAGAGACAGGCCCCAGAAACTCCGACTTTTGTAATTAGTCAAATTGCTAATATGATGCACCCGAGATAAGCCCAAGTAGTAGACAGATTGTGCCAGGCCAAGCAAAGCCAACACCAAAGCTTGCACTTGTTTCTGTGTCAAATTCTTTCCATTTGTATCATCTTTAATATGTACCAATGTGAGGGGCTCATATTGTTCCAACATGGACAAGTACATTTCTCATTAACAGATACAAAAGCCATCTTACACACATTCGTCTGTTAATGGCAAGTACTACACTGTACACAGCCACGAAAACTATACGCAAAATTAGGAAAAATATCCAGCATAAAAATCTTTTTTTGTACAACACATACTTTAAGTCCAAAGCAGAGGAGTCTAAATCTGCATCTACAATATCTATAAACCATAATCATATGCTACATTAAAATATATAATATTTAATGTATTTTCTATATAATGCAAAGCCTCAGTCCCACCTTCTTGTGTAGGGAAATTAAAAGAAAAACTTATTCAACAAGACAACAGTCCTGTGCCTTTCCTTTATTAGCACTAGAATTTTTATGTAAGGGATATGCACAAATAAGACCCACATTTTCCTACTTAAAACATAAAGGTCTCTATTGTTCCATGTTACACCAGTACTGCTATGAAAACTTAATTTCTCCAACTTTTTTTTTTCTTGAAGAACAGCACTACTGTTCACTTAGCTGTTCCAAACAGAATGCATGCTCAAAGGGTGAGATAAGGGGAAAGAAAGAACAAATTACCACATTCATTTACTACTTTCTCCTTCTTCCTTTGATTATTAGCATGAAAGCTTCCTACAAAGGCTAATAATTCATTAAATTATTTTAACCCAGTGCATATGTTCAACAGATGCATATATTTGCCAAATCTACTGTGAGTTAATGTCTATGTCTGTGAAAAACCATCTATAATGCTAATATAAACCATAAACACATATGAATATTATTGAAGAAATAACAAAAATAATGCTGAGAATGCTTGATGCACATCATACATAAAGAGATTAAATACAGAGGTTGATAAGAAAAATATCTGTAGTCTCCACTTGGAAGAAGGCCTTAGAATCATGTGGTTTTAAACCTTTTCTGACCACAAGAAAACATTCTGTGCACTGTAATTACACAAAGTGCACATTTACAAAAAGTGCACAAAGTGCACATTTACAAAGTACACATTTACTGTGCCTGTTAAACTTTCGTACATTTGTAGACAGAACTTTTCCTAGTTAACTAGCTGTTCCGTGAGTACCTACTACATTTATTTCTGAGTTCTCTATATGTACTACAAAAAAAATTTAAAATTAAAGCCCTTACCCCCAAATGCTGCATCAAAAGAAGTGTGACCAGCAGGTCAAAGGAGGTGATCCTGCCCCTCTACTCTGCTCTCCTGAGACCTCACTTGGAGTATTGTGTGCAGTTCTGGTGTCCTCAACATAAAAAGGACATGGAACTGTTAGAACAAGTCCAGAGGAGGCCACGAGGATGATCAGGGGACTGGAGCACCTCCCGTATGAAGACAGGCTGAGAAAGTTGGGGCTGTTCAGCCTGGAGAAGAGAAGGCTGCATGGAGACCTCATAGCAGCCTTCCAGTATCTAAAGGGGGCCTACAGGGATGCTGGGGAGGGACTATTCATTAGGGACTGTAGTGATAGGACAAGGGTTAATGAGTTAAAACTTAATCAGGGGAAGTTCAGGCTAGATGTAAGGAAGAAAATCTTTACTGTGAAGGTGGTGAGGCACTGGAATGGGTTGCCCAGGGAGGTAGTGAATGCTCCATCCCTGGCAGTGTTCAAGGCCAGGTTGGGCGAAGCCTTGTGTGGCATCGTTTAGTGTGAGGTGTCCCTGCCCATGGCAGGGGGATTGGAACTAGATGATCTTAAGGTCCTTTCCAATCATAACTATTCTATGATTCTAGACTTCAGCTACAAAACACTCTCCCTTCTCTCCAAAATAAGCTTGTAATGATAAAACAAATGTACTGAGCAGATATCATGTTAGGCAAATACATGGCTCATATTCATTCCTTAATGGGAGCATGACCTTGCACCGTGCAGCACGTGCTGTACCAGCAAGCTTGTACTTGAATATCTCAATAATGAACAGCACTACAAAGCTTTACAACCCAGGACAAACACCTGACAAGTTCATGCTCATAAAACTCTTCAATCAACTAATTAAATGGAAAATATACTAAGTTCTAGAAGGGGATAGGGAGGGGTACAATTGTCATGGTGCCCCTGGGCCACCAAGTTCAGTCTTCTGTTATCACTGACAAAATTTCATATAGTCTTTTTTATTAATTTTAGAGTTAGATTTTATGACCTTAAACGTCTTTTCCAACCTTTCCCTCATAGAATCTAAATGATTTTATGATGCTATACAAGTCAGTTCTCCTCCATTTCAGTCCTACTGAACATTGTTGCAGAGTCTGAGCACTACCTGCAAGAAATTTCTCCCACTTTTCAACCCACATATATGAGGGATGTGCTATGTCATTTTTACAATAGTAATCCGTGCATTCAGGATTTCATTCTAAACTTAAAATATTTTGTATTATCTAATTAAGATAATACAAATCAGGGCACTACAGGCACATCAATACATGTTATTCAACTATTACATTGGTTTTTTACTTATTTGCAAGTGTCGAAGCATTGTAAATATCTGCAACTTGGGGAAAATATTATACTTTCTTACACAAAATTTTTTCACTGTAATCTAATATTGCCACTTATCATTTAATCAATTTATTTAATGGAAATGTTATACCATTAATATATCCATCAAATCTATACTTTAAATAAATATATATGTATATACACAGATGTATAAATTTTATACAGATATAAAACTTGACATTTTACCCCATATCTATTTTAAAGAGAATTCATTTTAACGGATGACAATATATTCTTCTAAAAAACACTTGTCAATATGAGGTTCAACACAGTTAAGTGAAATATCCTATTCAGTGTTACTAAGTGTTTACTAGCTAAATGGCTTTTGGTTGGGTTTTTTTTTTAATGAAAAGGGTTAGGGTTATCAAAACCTTTACAAAACAAAACCGAAAACAACAAAAACAACACTGTGAAAAGCTTACCTCATACCACAAAGACATCTCAAGAATGGAATTAAATTCCCATTTTATTAAAGTCTGAATTATAGTTAGCTGTTCTGTTGTAATCCTAGACAGCTTCAAGACACTGTTGTTTCTTCTTTGCTCAACATAATTCCAAGCAACAGTTCCTATGTGCCCTGAAGGTAAAGTCCTAACAATTGCTCTCGTTCCAGTATAAACTGATTTTTTAACCTCTTTATCATTTTTACAGAATCGTCTTATCAACAATGTAGAACGTTCCTTTTTGTTTCTGAAAAAATCCTCTTCCAAATCTTCTTCACAGTTATCATTACAGTCTTCAAAATGGCTCAGAAACGGCTTTGAGGGCATTCTTCCAGTAAAGTTATTTCCACAGAAGTTGTGACCTGAGCACGCCACTTTAACCTTCCGTGATGCTTTTTCCAGAAATAAATACTTATCCCTTAAAGTGTCTTCATACAGCTGCTGCTCATTTTCATTCTCACAATTATTTGTCAACTCCATTAATCTGCAAGTGCAGGCCGAGGAACGAGTAGTGTTACCAATACCAACACTTACTGGCTGCAAGCAGTTATCCAAAATGTAGCTGCTGTGTAAACTGCACAGAGCTTTTGATATATTCCTTTCACTAGCACAGTGAAAGTGAAAAAAAGCCACTTTGTCAGTATCATTGCTGTCATTCTTATTTACTGCTGTCTGGCTTCTCAACGAAGGTCCATTCATTTTCAACTGAATTTCAGCAAGCATGGCTCTTTCCAGTGAAGCAGGAATTCCAGTTTCCAGGCATGCCTCTGCCCCTGCTAAAGGATCACAGGATTTATACAGCTGGCTGCACGGGATATTGCTCTTGTAGTTTTTCTGCACAACGTTACAGTTAATGTTAAGAAATTCCACTGAATCAGGGATGGAGCTGTTCCTCTCCCAGAAGTTTTCATTACTATTGTCATTAGTCAGTTTTTCTTTTGCCAGAGAGAATATTTTGGGCACTGAGCCCTGAAGACTTTCTTCTTCAAGTCTGTTTAAGTATGAGAAAGCGTGTGTGGTTTGCCTTCCTGGACTGGCAGCATGTCTTTTTATAACACTGGTGTCCAAAGCATTTTGAGTATTCTCATCTCCAGCTGACTGAGCAGGTATCACTTTACCCTGTACCACAGAGACAAGAACAGACGCGGTCATCTCCTCAGAGGTCATCTTGACGCAGTCTTTAATTCCTAGATGTGTGGTGGGGATGCAGAAGGGGGAAGGGGGGTGCGCTGTCTACCAATCGTCACAGCATGATTTCAGTGTAATAAAAGGTTCAGTGTTAAGTAATCAGGGAACACATGGTAAAATATACATTGACTTCTTGTTCTTTTTGAGCTGGGTTTTAAAAGAAAGTGTATTTCTTCAGTGTTGGGCTATTAGGCTTTGCCAACCTTGGATTGCTGGCAAGAAATACAAACATTTTTAAACCAGCTTTTTCCTGTGACATGGCCATTAAGCTTGTCTCCTCCAACAATTACTTCGTCTATCATATGTAGCACACAAACTGTTGTCTCAGGTTGTATAAGACGATCAAACTCATAATCCATGTCAAAGACACTTCTGTCCATAAGGCATGCAAAAAGTTGGTTTTCTGTCAAAAAAAAAAAAAAAGGAAAAAAAATTGAATGGAATCCATGGCACAAAATCCATCATCACAATTACAGCAGAAAGTCTGGCATTTTTTAATGCAAGGAGAAAGAACACAAAACAACACAAGTTAATTATATTTAGACCCAGAGAATCCTAAAACACGCATTTAAATCTGTCTTAAAGTCTCACTTTACAAACTGGGGTAATCACAGTAATGATTTTTATATTTAAATAGCTGCCTTCACTTTACTATGGAAAGTTACATGACTGCAGAAAACTAATTTTACTGAAGCTGTAACACTGAAATTGAACATAGAGGATATATACAAAGAGAAAAAAGGAAATGTCTTTTCTATAATATTTTTGACCTTTAGGCAGGATAGGTTAAAATATTTTGAAGAACAAAGTTATTTTTAAACCTACACTGTCTTTTAAAAGTAATTATTTTCCTGTTCAGAACTAAATTCTATGACAAATATAAGTGTTTTGGTATTACGTGGTTCCTGTTTTCATTAAATGCTCGTGAAGTTTAATGTTCATGTTGTTACCATGAAATAATGAAGAAACTACAGTATTTTTGACAGAACTTTATGACTGCAAAAGCATGAAGGCAGAATAGGGTAAAAGACTGAAATATTAGTTATCTTTTTAACCGCTTTACTTGTATGCTTTAAGCTAAAAACTTAACCTGTCCTTCAACACTTGCAATTAACTCTCAGATTCTTTCCTGCAAATAGAATGGTAGAAATAAATCTTGGAATCGGAAAATAAGAGGTCACAATTCAACAAAGGAAACAGAAAAATAAGAGCTATACCCAGCTAAATGATGAGAAATTAAAATTAAACATATATATGCTTTTATTTCAGTTTACCATATTTGATGTTTTTATGTTATTAAAAATGTGGAAAATGCAAAAAGCTATATTAAGGCCTAAGTTTACTAAAACAGTCTAAATCCACTAGAAATAAGCAAAAAAAAAATTACTTTGGAGCTCAAGCAGCAAAACATACCACAGAACTGAGGCAAATCACTGGCTAGGTACAACAACTTGATTACTGAACTGATCAAACAAATGTTGACCCAGGCACTATTTACATAAGCAGAAGGGGCTCCTTCCTTCAATTCAGTTCATGCAGTTTAGCTAAGCAAAATAATTAAATCATCTGTAGCTGATGAAACAACAAGGAATGATGGGAAGGATAACATCAGGAAAGCCTAATAATGAGAGTAATTTAAAGTGTGAAATCTATTTTACTACTCTTCTCAAGTAATTATAATTAATGTTATTTTAAACCATTTTAGTGTCAGCTTTCATTTTATTTATTACTGATCTTCATCCAAGAACAGTTTGGCAAAAAATCAAAATGTAAAATGTACTCTTTGGTTAATAGGATATTTGATATGCTATTTTCTCATATAATAAAATACACAAGTTTAACTGAGTGTATCATTTTTCAGGGGGGGAGGAGATAAGGGGGCAGGAGGAGGGGTGAGGGAGTTGTGTGTATGTCTGTAATAAAAAAAAGATATTAATTTTTAACAAAAGTTACATTTTGCTACAAATCCATGGCTTAACAGTTTGCCAGCCAGTGAACGGCGTGCATTCTTCAGAGAGCAGCTACCATAAATGCATGTGAAATCTCCGCTTTCAATAGAGATTTCAATTTTATTGGTTTAACAGAAGAGAGATCAGAGAGGGTCGCAAAGGAGAGTGACAGAGACAGAACAAAGAGCCACGAGTTTTACATTCTCCATCCATTACAAAATGCTTGTGCATGCCAGATCAGCCAGAGGAGAAGCAAGAAGGGAAACTCAGATCCTGTACAAGGGAGAGATTTAGCACCAGAAAGGAAAATAGAAGCTACAGTTCATTAAAAAGTCATGTAGGAGGAGATAGCAGTAGTTGGATAGAGTGGCAGGGACAGGACTTAAACTGGAGTCATGTTACCAACACAGTCCAGAGAGCACCCTATAAAACACTGTGACAACACAACTGTAGAGGAGGTACAGTGGGAAACTGACACCCAAGGAATTCAAGTCTATATACCCCAACAGTGCCTGTATCATTAAATCGTACCCTGAAATTCATTTTAGTTGACTTTCTTTAATCTTGCCTATTTCACTTTCAAAAATAAACAAAACCCCACACAAAAAAAGGAAGGTACTTCTGCAATTACCTTATTCTACCATTTCCTATCCCTTTTCCCTATCCTCCTTCCCCCCTTTAAATCCCCAGATAACAATTTATGCAACTTTTTACCACTACACACTTGAATAAAACTGCAAGCAATCCATCTAGAAATTCCCATCCTACTTCTTCTGGCAACCATTCTGTGTCTTTGAGTCCAAATCTATATATGACAATGCTGATCAGATGAGAAATATCTAGGAGGAGTTATAAGAGAAGCAGCTGTTTTCTTCTTGATCTCTTAAGTTTCTTTCTTGTTATATCAAGTAACAATAATACTCTGTAAAGGGTACACAAAATGTATATATATATATTAGTATATATATAAGTAATAGTCTTCAGTACTGATTTTTTAAGGATTTCTTTCATCTATCAAAACACGGCAGTCTACTGATTCACCTTTCCTGTTTGAATCGGAAAAATTCCAGCCAATCAAATGAAAATACAAGCCATGAAAATATATTTATTAATATACTGCCTGTAATATTGCTAAGCCAGGAATAAAAATTAATGGAATGGATTGCCACTGAAAATATACCTTTTATTACACTAGGGACCAAACAAAATTCTTACAAAATCACATCGCTCTACAAGGGAAAAAAGACAACAACACTATGCAAATTTAACATCACACAATAAACCTGAGATCACAAAACTGACCATGCATGTTAACTTTTTTGCATCTTTATAGAGAAGTTTAAAAAAACCCACAAAAAAAAAACCAAACTAATCATATCACCAATTCACCAATTCACTTCTGTAAAAAGAAACCTGCAAACAAAGAGATACATTTATATCCCCAAATGTTCAAAAAGCTCATACAGAGGCCAGAATTGGTCTTCCACAGTCCTCCTTCCTTCAACATCATTCTCCCACCTGTCTTTTATGACAAAGTCTCTCCATACGTGTCCTCCCCAGACTGCTTTTCTTGGATCTTTTTCTTTTCTCTACAAACTTTATGCCGTATCTTCCCCAACAGTGGTTTTGTTGGTCACCTTTCTCCTCAGGTCCAGAGGATACACTCCTGCCCATGCCTCTCTATCAGCATCACTTTTTATCCATGTCTATGTTTGAAATCCAACTCAAGAATAATGTCTGCCTAAAAAGCTCCCCATCTATGTCCAGCTGTTCCCACCCTCTCATGACCACTGCAATGTGATAGGGAACTGATCCATCTCAAGAATTTTTTGCTCAAGTTACTTGATAGCTATTTCATTTTCCCAATCCAGTTCATATATGGTTGTACTAACATGTGTGCTACAACAGCACAAGGGAGAAAATGAGTGGCATGGGGAGGGGGGAAAATGCCACTTAAGTTGGTTTACACCTTTCTGCAATCTGCAAATGTAATTTGATGTTTCAGCTATGTCAATCTAGCAGGTAGCTGACACTAAAGCTGGCAAACTTGCTCCTCCTGTCCCCATTTCTCCCATCTCATGAAGCTAGCCATCAAGAATCCAGGGAGTTCAGTTGATTCAGCTGGCTGATTTGTCAGGAAACTGTTCTTTCCTTTCAAATGAATTGACCCACCTTGGGGCCACATGATCGCAATACTCCATGAAAAGGAAACAGCAGGTATGCCTGCTAGGGACTACACATCTCAGTAGCAGCTTCAGTTTAGATCAAGTTTGCTATGATGTCTAAATGCACTATGAACATAACAGACTAAGAGAAGTTTTCTTGTGCATGAGTATGCTAAAATTTCATGAAATAGCAAATGAAAGTCATTACGGGAGAGCCTCTCATCTACAGACAACTGCAAAAATATCTGAAGCTACGGCTTTGCTGAACAGATGACAAGGGTTTCATGTGTCCCCATCACACTCTTCTCAGCCTCTGCTTCTTACTTTAATCAACAGGTTTCAATTCACTATGCCCAGCAAATTCCTTAAACTGCTGGAATTCATTAGACGTGTGATGAAGCATGTTAACACAGTGTTATAAATGCTATCAAGTGTAAAACTCACCAGCTCAACCAATAAAACAGTATTTTGTAGCTTACTGTAAAACTGTAGAGAAAGAGGGAGAAGGAAAGCCACTCCCACTCCCTGTGGTTTACTTGCCTAGCTGCATATGGGTGACCAAAGCCTAGATCTTTATATAAAATCCTCATACAAACATATACATGTATTTGCATATAAAACAATGCTGAAATTATTCAAAATCATATTCTTTAATTTGCAGATTCAATTCAAAACACACCTATTTCACAGTTAAATCTGAATATAAAATACATGAAGAAGACAGCTAAGTCTGCACTGTATTCAACACATACGGACGTTTTCTAAAGCCACTAGATTAGCCGAAGAAATCCATTAATAACTACACTGATTCATTTTACAAGGTTTAAGTTATGTCAGAAATGTAACGTGCTCCTTCTATCAGTAAGGTAAAAATATAAGAAACTAGATCCCTCATTAGTGAATCATCCTGCATGCAGAGGTCAGCCAATAAAGACAAATGAATAACGAAAATAAACAATCAGGCAACCTTTCAGCACACTCATACACAAAATACATTAAGTCTGAAAACGTGTGACATAAAACTAATTTGTCTACATTTTTTTTTACCACTGCTGCAAACACTGTTGTGGTTTAAGTCCAGTCAGCAGCCACTCACTCACTGCTCCCCCTTCCTCCCCCCCTGGCTCCCAGACGCATGGGGAGGAGAATCAAAAGAATGTAACTCCCATGGGTTGAGATAAGAACAGTCCAGTAACTAAGGTATAACACAAACCACTGCTGCTACCACCAATAATAATAATGATAAAGGAAATAACTAGGGAAGAGAATATAACTACTCACCACCTGCTGACTGATACCCAACCTGACTGAGCAGTGCTCCAGCCCTTCCAGATAACTGCTCCCAGTTTATCAACTTGGCATGACATGCTGTGGTATGGAATACCTCTTTGGCTAGTTTGGGTCAGGTGTCCTGTCTCTGGTTCCTCCCAGCTTCCCTTTCTCCCTGGCAGAGCATGAGACTCACAAAATCCTTGGTCAGGGTAAACATTACTGAGAAGCAACTAAAAACATTGGTGTTATCAGGGCTGCTCCCAGGCTCAAAGTCAAAACCATAGCACTGCACCAGCTACTAAGAAGAAGAAAAACGACTACTACTGCTGAACCCAGGACATACACTTTTAGACTTAGAGTGAAAGCTTTAAATTAGTATTAATAATATTTAATAACATTTATAATACTTAATAATTGCTTATTTCCCAGCCATCTGGAATTGACATCTACAATAGTCTATGTAAAATACCTAACATCATCAAAGGCTATAAAACTGTATTAATTTATTATCAGTTAAACCTATAATCCATGACTCAATTAATTGCCTTTTGAAGTCAGCAAGAATTCTGCTTCAGAAGAAAAAAAAAAAAAAACAACAAAACAGAGCACATTAAGACTTAAGACACACTATTATTCAGTCTAAGGAAAGGCATGTAAAGGATCAGAGCCATCACACAATGCAGTAAGTTGAAAGCCTTTCAACTCTAGGCTGTCAAGGAAAAGATGATTAGATAAATATTTGAGGATGTTGTTTGGACTGTGGGAAGAAGCAGCAACTGCATGAGGGGCAAGTATGCGATGGGTTTCATAGTAAAGATGGGGATTGTTTAGAGAAGCTGCACACTGCCAGATTCCAAACACAATCCAGTATGTAGGATGCTGTGGGAACTTTACAGGGAACTCAGTGAATGCCCAGCAGGGGCCAAGATTATGGGTGAAGAGGATGAAGGGAACTGATAAACAAGCACATGATGTTACAAAACACATACTGGTGATTCCTGTACAGCAGAATAGCAAACTGCTATTGAACTGGGATGGAAGGTAATTTAAGACACCCAAAGGGCAAATTGAGGCAACCTGACAATCCTCCCTTCATACCTGGCTACACTGGGACATCTATAGCTATTTCTCCAACTTTTATCCTACGTGCTACATACAGAGGGTGACTACCTAAACAAAAGGCATTTCAGCACACAAAAAAACCCCAACAACAACCAAATAATTATATTAATTAATTCAATTTAATAAATATTTACACAGAATCTAAGGCATAAGCAATCAGTGAGCAAAATACTTGGGAAGCAGTAAACTACAAATAATTTGGCATAGTAATTGGATACAAAACTATTGACCATCTCACACGACCCCAACAAGTTAAACCATATTATCCCAGTTCAAGTTCTTCAGGAAACAACTGATTCATAAGGAAAGTTATTTGTAAACTACAAACATCAATTTACATTTCTTTTTTAGTAATTAAGCTGCAGTTTGTTCCAGACCACTTCCTTGAAGAGAATAGGAAACCCACATTTATTAACTCCTCTTTAACTTATCCTGTATCATGCTCAGTATTAGTTTATTATTACAGTGCCTTATCTCAGAAACAAGCGGAAGATACCAGTACTAAAGCAGGGCACCATAGCAATGTCATCAGTTTTCTAAACTTTTCTTGTGCCCGGGGAACCACAAGCAAACAGTAAGGAGGAAATAGCCAGACACTTAAAAATCACTCAAGATGTGCACAAACCCTGTTTGAACAGTTGGAAGCAAGTTATAACATTTTATTTGGCACAGAGCATCACGCAGAACCTCAGACTTACCACCGTGTCCGTGTTTCAACAACAAAAAAAAGACTCAAAGAACTACAGTATTTATATATCCTGTCAAGTTAGTCTTTTTTCTCATTTCTAGAATACTTATCCAAACATTATCAAGTATTAGATGTCTCAAACTATGCAAATGTCTACCAGATGGTGAACCTTCTCAACTGCTTCATCATTCATTGCTGTATCAGGCAGAATCTGAAGCTACTGCCAGATAGCAGCTCCACTCTTCATTTCTGTACAGAAATTCCTTTTCTGTACAGAAATTCCTTTTCTGTATAAGGAGATACATTGAGAGAACCCACGACTGCATTTATCTCACTGTCAGGGTCAGTTCTTCGGCTCTTTCTAGATGTGATCTGCAATAAGTAGTTTAAACAAACTTCCTGTTTGGTGTTTAATTGAATTTCATGCTTATCTGAAAGCTGTAATTTCATCATCGACACTCACATGAACTAGCCCTCCTATCCAATGCATGACAATTCTAACTATTAAAGGCAAGATCATCCTTCTCCATCTTTGAACAAGTACTCCTGGAATAATTCCCTTAACTTTTTGAAGAACTGTGAAAACAGTCTCACATGAGTGGGAAAGATTTTGGAGCAGAGACTCACACTCATAGGAAAAGGGAGTGCAGCAGAATTTAAAACAAAAATCTTCAAAGACTAGAATTCAATGTACTTAACTCTGGTAAGCAGAATCTCTTGGAGAGATTAAATAGAACTATAAGGAAACACAAAACAACTGAAAATTAATAAAAGATACTATACAAAAGACATGGACAAATAATGCTTATGCAGCAGAAAAGTAGGAAATACGGTAAAAAATAAAATTTTTAAAATAAAATTTAAGAATTAAACATTAAAATTTAAAAATAAAATTCAAAATTAAAAAAAATAAAATTAAAAAAAAAAGTCAGCTACAAAACCGGTGGGCCAGTGCACCAGGATGTATTTTAAGACCTAAGAATTTAAAAAGGAATCATACAAATGATGCAAAAGTGGAAAAAATTAAACATAAGGTTTGCGGTTAGAGCCAGCTTACTGGCAGGGCTACAATCAAAGTAGCTGATCTGTCCTTCCCTGTCACCTCCAGTGAGGCATTTTCACTGTCTGCTGAACAGAAACCCCTGCAAGGGGGGGAATCAGCTGATCAAGAGGAAAACTAACCGAGGGTAAAGGAAAGACTGGTCTTCAGGCAGAATTATCTGATGCCACTTACAGCATGATCAGTTGACAGAGAACAGAGGAAGCACAAAGCAGGGTGGAGACTAAAGGGAGAATCCAACACAGAGCAGAAATGTAGCTACAGCATCTCACATTGAAACAGCTTTAAAGACTCATCAAAATATGTTCTAAAAATTCATCTATAGGAACATAGACATGTAACTATAAAAACTTAAGAAGTTAAGGCAACACAAGTTACAACTAACAAGTAAGATGAAACACAACAAAGCAAAGACCATTAGGAAAATTCCATTACTTAAAGGTAGTAAGAATTAGTAAGATTGATACAAGATGAAATGTTCAACCATTTTTCAGAATTCAGATGTTACTCACATAATTTATTACTGCTTCAATATAGCCAGAAAATTATCGTTCTCTGGAACTACCAAAACAAATACATACCATTGTGATCTTAAAAACCAAGAGCATCAACTCCAGATTTGTATTCTTCAGAGTGAATAACTATAGTTATTAAACAAATCAATTCTTTCTCTGCCCCTTATCAGATCATCATCATATTAGAGCTAGATCTGTTTAAAGCTAATACAATAATATATCTTAACCATGCTCTCTCAATTTTTAATGATCAAAATTTCCTACAGTTTCACAAACATTTTCATTTAGTCAGCTTGCAAGACTTCTTTAGAAAAGTTTTGATTACCCCTTCCATGATCCTCAATATCTTATGGTCACTATATTCATCAGGATTAAATATCACTGTACTAAAAGAGTATTTTCTTCCATCCATGTAGTCAACTAAAAATCTTTCACCTTGAGGTCAAATGTGAGATCAAGCAACTAAACAGAGGTGAAACCTGCCTCAGACATGCAGAAATAAAAAACAAGATGCAAGGGGACATGGTTCAATTGGGCACAAAGTGTATGGTATTTTTCACCTGGCAACAATGGGCAGTAACTTGCACTATACAGATGGTGCTTTGTTCTTCATCAGTTCCACATGGTGGTCAGCCATCAGTTCACCACAGCTGAATCCTACACTAATTATAGGGTCCTCATTACTCCTATTCTTTGCATTAATACTCACCTAAGACAAAGGGGATGTTATTACAACGTGAAAACACTGGAAACCTCAACACTCATTTCCAGCTCCTCTACAAACTACCCGTATCTAATTTCATTCTAACTTCAGTTCAACCCTGAACCAAACTGCTATGAAGGAATATATGGTCTGGACACAACACAAAAAGACAAAGACAAGTAACAGGTTTGTGTCTTTCAGCCCTAAACAAGTGCTCAGCTAGTTAGCTCAGTATTTACGGTTGAAGATTAACTGAGCCTGGTAATGCACCCTTGCTACAAGGTCAGAACTGCCTCAGTCAGGCCCACTGAGGATCTTTTACAGATCTGAAGAGCAAGTAGCATACTCACAGCATGGCCTATATGTTCTGTATTTGAGTACCAACAATCAATCATTCAGATCTTCTGAAACACCTACAGCTTCAAACTGAGAAATAATTTAGCCATCATCCCATTTCAAGGCTTTGTCCACCTTCGAAGATTTTGTGGTTCCCCCGGATTCAATGCTATCAGTAATCTCTTCAGTTTATCCCTTAATAAGTTCTCAAGTTCTAACCATACACATGTTCATTCACATTGTTTCTCCTTAATCAATTTATGCTATTTCTCCTTAGTTGATAAAGCACAGCATGTTCCTTCACTACAGCCACACAGTGTTTAATATGGTGGAAAATAACTGTGGGAGCTTCTACTGATCAGGACTCTAAGCAAAATCCCACAGAAAAGAAGCTGAAGTGGAGAGGTTTTGTGCACAAAGAACCTCAATTGCAAATTATGTTTAAAGCATTGCAAATGTTTTTTTCTGTTAAAATATGAATGAAAATCACTTGTGTCATCAAATCCTAATAATCAAATAATAACATGAGGAAAACTATTTTTCTGTATTTCCTGTAATTTGTCAATCACTTCTGTGGCCTTAAAATATTAATACAAAATGGAATGCCTGGATACAAACATTACTGTTCTGAAAACTTAGTTATCACATTGAAAATCTGCCTCTTCAAAACATGAACTGTTTGTAACTCCAAAAAGTCAACAGTAACATGGGACTATATATTAATGTAATTTGTAAATATGTTATACTCCCTCCATTCTAGTTTCTATTAAACCCTCTCTTCAAAGAATCAGGATCACATTTAAATTCAGTATGCAAGCAGGAAAAATTACATTATTTGATAGCCAGACAAGTTCCTGAAATGGAAGGGAAAGTAAGCAGGAAAATTATTACAGGTCTCCACTTGCAAAAAAAAAATCCAACCACAGATTCACAATGGCAGAACAGTGACAGAATTGGGTGTTTCACACTTTAATCCTAGTTCTCTTCCTACTACACCCTGCAAAAGGTGCTTTTAGAGATGCTGCCTTGGCCAAAGGATACTGTTTGTCTAAGTCAGTTGATTCAAGCCTTTAGAAGTCAATGCCTTGGTCAGCCAGCCACTCACTCAGCTCTACAGTAGGTTGACCCTTTCAGACTACTGGACAGGGTTCAGACATCACAGTATATCAATCACACAACATGCCCTTCCTGGAGCACCATCTGTGCCTTCCAGGAATGTTTCTCTCCCTGCACCGGAATCCAAACATCAGCAGCCATAGAAACCAGTACATCATTTTCCACAAAAGTAGGTTTATTTACTTGGACACTGCAATAACAAGTACTAATTCAGAGGATCTACAAGGCTCAGCTCAGCAGCTTGTAACTGAGTGACAGATCAGCCTTGAGGTAAAGAACCACTTCCCAAATATGCTAACACCATTATCACTCAACTTCCCTTTTCATAGAGTAATACCAGAGAGGTTAGCATCACAAGGAAGATATCCATGCCCCTCCAGCAGGAATCTCCAGCCCGGGAGATTCTTACCTAGATTTCTTACCCAGTTCTAGTTAACAGCAAAGTGCCACTGGTAAGTAGACTTCCCACCTGAGTTCATCTAGCTTTTCTGTCCAATGCGAAACCATGCCTTTAAGGGACTTAAAGAGGAAGACTGACATATATTTTAGTACACTGAAACTGCACCTTGCCATAAAAAGATGCCACCCTCACAAATCTTCAAAATTACTCCAAACAAGGTCACAGTATAAGCAACAAGGACACCTCAGGTTCCTCATGCTGTTCATTCTTCCTCACAGCATTTTTCCTGTGTGAGCACCCAAGCCTTCTCTCATTTCCCTCTCTCTCACTGTCCTGCATTAGCTGTAATTCTACCCACACTCTTGAGAACAGAACAAACCTGTAATAAAAATATTTCTACTAAAATGTCTGATAGTATGCTAGAGGCGCATAGATCACTACAGTTTATCTTCTGTAAACAGAAGCTAACACTTTTATTCACAGTATGCTAAGCCACAGTAGTCCTATTAAAAACATTACTTGAGTCATAACTCACATATTATTGCTCAGCTGTCATAACTGCAACAAGAGTAAGTCTGAAACACCACTATATGTTTCAAATAAAAATGAAAAGCAAATCTGTATGTGAACACGAGTTCAGTCATTTGTCAATCTATGCGTTTACAATTCAGTTCTAGAAAAGCAAAGAAAAATATTTCAAATGCTGAAGACTAACATTATTAAATTACTGCACCACTCTTGCGATTTCCCAAAACACATTTTCCTTGTACACCATTCCTGACCTAGTCATACCATTCATTCAGGAATCATAATATTTAATCTTTTATTATTTTTACTCTCTCTTTGAAAAACTGCTATTTCATCTGCATACTAACATCATGCCTAATAGAGAATGCAAGAGAAAAAAAATGAGGGGCTTTGCTTAGAGAGTAAGAGAAAGACCTCTTAAGAAAAATGTCATTTTCAGAAGACTATTGATCAAGCACCCCTGAAAATACATGAAAACTTCTATACTGCTACTGCTTTTCTAACTTTTCCAGATACTAAGCACTGTGATACTGAGAACAGAACTACTCAGACACAGCAAACAATATTTGCTCAGCAAATCAACAGTATGTTAACTTTTTGCCTGTGATGGGTTTACCAATCACATCATTCTCTGGGAGAAAGTCCATCCTGACATCTGCCTCTTCCAAGCCATGAAGTAATCTCTAAGATGCTGGCTCTTGCCAGAATTAAATGTGCAAGCAGCAGGTCACCACACAACTGCAAATTATTTTTTCACAATGTTATATTTACTACATTAACATACGAGATCTTTACCAACATAACTCTAAGTGATCATTTTAAATTAAATGTTTTAACATTTTAAGACTCTCGTAGGCATCACTGTAATTCACATTATAAATACTACTTACTCAATCTTATCGATTAAATATACAGGACAAAAATACACCCATGGTCAAAATTAATAGGTTTCTTTTATAATATACTGTCACATCTTTTAAGATAAGCTTAACCAGACACAGAGAAACCTGTATGTTCGGGGTGATATCCATAACCCTTAAGCTCCACTCACACTTCTTTAACAACTTTGCCTATTTGAAGGAGAAACATGCCTGAAGATCAACATAGCATGCCTCCACATATGATTACGAGACATTTAGGTAATCCTTTATTTAAGGATCTTTTCAATTATTGCAATGAATGTCTACATCCTTGCTGAGCAATTATGGATTTATTTGCTTTTCTTCATTACATTTCAGGGCCTCTATCAAAGTACCCCATTAAGTATTTCTGATAACTTGTGAGATTCCTGGTTAGAACCTGTGTCTTACAATTGTACATTTTACTCTTTCTTAACTGCAGACATCATAAATCAGCTCACTCTTAGGTAGTAGGCTTCAAGAATAGTAAGAATTTGGAATCCTAAACATGAAAATCTGATCCCTTAATAAGATGGGACTTTATCCCAGATTTTTAGTCTACTTTAGCCTCACAATACTGTTAATTGGGATAAGAATATGTGGCAAAAGCTAATTCTATACTTCTCTAATGCAAACAATCACTTGTTCATACTTTATCGTGTTTCTTGGAAGTTCTCGTACTTTCAGTGGTATAAAATACAATTTTAACACAGTGAAGTTTTGGGGATAATTAATGGCAAAGTATTTCAGGGGATATTTAATGTCCATGTAGAGTATTCAGTAGCTAAAGGTACACTGTAGAACAACAGAACACACAATAACCAAGCATTACATAACTTATTTACATCTAGAAGTAACGAATTCTAAATAATCATGTCTAAGGAGATGCCAGTTCCAACCAAAGCTTTTCTTACAGCTGGTGTATTAATCATAGAATCATAGAATAGTTAGGGTTGGAAAGGACCTCAAGATCATCTAGTTCAAACACCCCTGCCATGGGCAGGGACACCTCACACTAAACCATATCACCCAAGGCTTCATCCAGTCTGGCCTTGAACAATGCCAGGGATGGAGCATTCACAACCTCCCTGGGCAACCCATTCCAGTACCTCACCACCCTAACAGTAAGGACTTTCTCCTTCATAGACCCTCTGCTAATGTGTGAACTCTATGAGCAACTTCTTCAGAGCCAGAACAATTTACAGAACTTCTGCACCTGAGTAACATCTGCATACTTGCTGAGCCTTCAGAATTTTTGAGATCTGCACTTTTGTAATAACCTTGATTGCTACAAGACAAGTTAAAAAGTTGGAATAAAACTCATACAGAAACACAGTGCAACTTTGCAAAGTCTTTTCTGAAAGAAACTAGGATGAAAAACAGTCATAATTTGGAGAAGGACACTTCCTTCTCTGTAACACCCTTTATTATTTTGACATAAGCAGTAATACGTGCCAGAGGCTCTGCTAGCATCCAAACAACACTGCTTTGTTAAAATCTGAAAATGCTACCCGGAAATCTTGCTTGGTTTTTTTTTTTTTCCTTTACCCTAGATAGGCTTACGTTCGTATCTTCATATGCCTCAGCAATAACATATTCACTAAAAATTAGGGTTAGATGAATAGGCTACAGCTTCTCAGTCAAGCAGAAGGATTAGTTTGCATCTATTTGATTGTGTATTCCTGCTGCTAACACATTACTTATGATTCTTACACTTAGCTGAAAAAGGGAGAAGCATACACATATGCCTGATGTATACCCTAAGATTGAGCAGAGAAAAAGGGAAAGCACCAGAGAAGAAACAGTGCCACAGTTAAACAAGCTTGAAGAACCCAGCTGTGAACAGTCTGTAAAAGATAATGAACTGGCAAATGCATGCTGAATTGCTCAAGGTTATTTCTGCTGTAACAGTTAAAGAAGATAAAACTACATTTTCTGTAACGCACTTGGGCATGATAACAACAAATCAATGCTGCAGCTAGCACAACAATACGCACTGTTAACCCAGGACAGGGTCATCACAGATATCTGTCAGAGGGACTGTCAAGGTGCCAAGGCCATCAGGTTCTTAAAGCCATAACTGGCCGCACTTGCAACCCCTACCAACGGGCTCAGGATCCAATTCAGCTCAGGACTGTGACCCCAGCCCTGGGCTGACCTATGTTGTTGGCAGCTCTGGGACAGGGTCCTGCTCTCTGCTGCTCCTGACCTTTCAGCCAGACTTGTCAGACCAACATCGGGACCAGGTGTATGTTCTGGTGCTTGATATGAGCAGGGGATGCCAAGAGCAGGGATGAGGAGGTTACTCGGAAACACTGAATCAAGCACTATCAGGCCAGCACTGAAGCAGCAAACTGAAATATAAGGAGCAAACCAAGGCCTTGTAATCAGGTTTGCCTTGGACATGATGACAAAACAGACATCCCGCTGATGGAAAAACCTGTAGATCAGATGCAGGAGGCTCACCTGAAGGACTGACAGCTGAAAGCGACCATTGTTGGCAGCTGAATGTGTTATGAAATAACAACTAGCATGAGAAAAGATCCCTGAGGGGAGGCAAAGCAGCAACAAAAACAAATTTTCTGTGCAATCCTCATAGTTTTGAACAAAACAACAGCTGGTGCTAGCAACAGTGCTCTGTGTACAGCAAAAACCTATGTGATGTTTCAAAACAGCGTAAAAACAAAATACTGTTTCAAGATAGTTTGTAAGGCGATGTATACCAGTGGCTTGCCACAACTGGTCAAGTTCATTGACTGTACCTAGAGAAAGTGTTTTTAAACAATAACCCAGAGAGGGTATCATCACCTGTACCAGTACTCACAAGGTGCAGTATGCAGTCTGAAGCACTCCATTTCCCCAACATCTTGCATACTATATGAAGCGCTTTTTTTAAATAATAACAGTTTCTAACATGGATGGTACAACCTTCCCTTATGTCCCTTTCTCGTTCTGAGGAAGCCAACAAAAAAGAAGCAGATCATGTATGAGAACTGAGGTAAGCAGAAGAAATCAAGCACCTATACATCTAGAATAAAGTTCATGGATAACAGTAGACGACCTATGAAGAAACAACATATAAAACCAGTACACATAAATGAAAGCAGACTAACCTGTCCCTTGAGATTTCAAATTAAACATTGTTCATCTGTTTTCTTAGGCATGCTACTGCCACACCTCAGGAGGTTTCTTGATTATGTGGAAGACAACTTCTTTCTGAAAGCAATAGAGGAGCCGACGAGGAGAGGTGCCCTGCTTGACCTCGTGCTCACCAACAGGGAAGGGCTCGTTGGAAATGTGACTCTCCGGGGAAGTCTTGGATGCAGTGATCATGATATGGTTGAATTCGAGGTCCTCAAGACAGTGAGAAGAGCGTGCAGTAAGCTCACTGCCCTGGACTTCAAGAGAGCAGACTTTGGGCTCTTCAGGAACCTGCTTAGCAAGGTTCCATGGGATATAGTCCTAGAGGGCAGGGGGGGCCAAGACTCTTGGTTAATATTCAAGGATCACCTGCTACAAGCTCAGGAGTGCTGCATCCCAACCAGAAGGAAGTGCAGCAGGAGGGCCAGGAGAACCCCTTGGATGGAAAAGGAGCTGCTGAGAAAAATTCACAGGAAAAAAGAGGCTTATAAAAGGTGGAAGCAAGGACAGGTGGCCTGGGATGAATACAGGGATGTTGTTTGGGTAGTTAGGGACCAAGTTAGGAAAGCTAAGGCCCAATTGGAGCTAAACTTGGCTAGAGATGTTAAAGATAACAGGAAGGGATTTCATAGGTATGTAGCTGCTAAAAAACAGACTAAGGACAATGTAGGCCCCCTCCGGAAACTTTCGGGAGAACTGGCTACACAGGACTTGGAGAAGGCTGAGGTTCTGAATGGCTTCTTTGCCACAGTCTTCACTGGCAAAAGCTCTGACCGCAGCACCCGAGTCTTAGAAGGCAGATGCAGGGACTGTGAAAACCTAGACCTTGGGCCCACTGTACGAGAGGATCTGGTTCGAGACCATCTTAAGAACCTGAATGTACACAAGTCCATGGGACCTGATGAAATCCATCCGTGGGTCCTGAAGGAGCTGGTGAATGAAGTTGCAAAGCCACTGGCCATCATATTTGAAAAATCATGGCAGTCAGGTGAAGTTCCTGATGACTGGAAAAAGGGAAATATAACCCCCATTTCCAAGAAGGGAAAAATGGATGACCCAGGGAATTACAGACCAGTCAGTCTCACCTCTGTGCCTGGCAAAGTCTGGGAGCAGATTCTCCTGGAAGGCATGTTAGGGCACATGAAAAACAACAAGGTGCTTGGTGACAGCCAGCATGGCTTTACTAGGGGAAAATCCTGCCTGACCAATTTGGTGGCCTTCTATGATGGGGCTACAAAAATGAAGGACAGGGGTAGAGCAGTTGACGTCATCTACCTGGACTTGTGCAAAGCGTTCGACACTGTCCCACATGACATCCTTGTCTCTAAATTGGAGTGTCATCAATTTGATAGGTGGACCACTTGGTGGATAAAGAACTGGCTGGATGGTTGCACTCAAAGAGTTGTGGTCAACGGTTCAATGTCCAGCTGGAGATCAGTAACGAGTGGTGTTCCTCAGGGATCGGTGTTGGGACCGGTCTTGTTTAATATCTTTGTCGCTGACATGGACAATGGAATCGAGTGTGCCCTCAGCAAGTTTGCCGATGACACCAAGCTGTGTGGTTCTGTTGATACGCTAGAGGGAAGGAATGCCATTCAGAGGGACCTTGACACATTTGTGAGGTGGGCGGATGCCAAACTCATGAAGTTTAACCATGACAAGTGCAAGGTCCTACAACTGGGTCAGAGCAATCCCAGGCACAGCTACAGGTTGGGCAAAAAGGAAATTCATGGTAGTCCTGCAGAGAAGGACTTGGGGGTGTTAGTCAATGAGAAAATGAACATGAGCCAGCAGTGTGCACTCACAGCCCAGAAAGCCAACCATATCCTGGGCTGCATCAAAAGAAGCGTGACCAGCAGGTCCAAGGAGGTGATCCTGCCCCTCTACTCTGCTCTCCTGAGACCTCACTTGGAGTATTGTGTGCAGTTCTGGTGTCCTCAACATAAAAAGGACATGGAACTGTTAGAACAAGTCCAGAGGAGGACCACGAGGATGATCAGGGGACTGGAACACCTCCTGTATGAAGACAGGCTGAGAAAGTTGAGGCTGTTTAGCCTGGAGAAGAGAAGGCTGCATGGAGACCTCATAGCAGCCTTCCAGTATCTGAAGGGGGCCTACAGGGATGCTGGGGAGGGACTATTCATTAGGGACTGTAGTGAAGGGGTAACGGGTTGAAACTGAAACAGCAGAAGTTTAGACTGGATATAAGGAAGAAATTCTTTACTGTTAGGGTGGTGAGGTACTGGAATGGGTTGCCCAGGGAGGTAGTGAATGCTCCATCCCTGGCAGTGTTCAAGGCCAGGCTGGACGGAGCCTTGGGTGATATGGTTTAGTGTGAGGTGCCCCTGCCCATGGCAGGGGGGTTGGAACTAGATGATCTTGAGGTCCTTTCCAACCCTAACTATTCTATGATTCTAAAACAGTCACCTGCTCCTGCAGATCTTTGCATTTCTGTCCTTTCCAAATCAATTCACATGCCTTCAATTCTAACGCCTTTTTTTTTCCTCCATAGTCCTCTTATTTTATTATGAAATTGTCTTGCAAATTGTTAAATGCCTCCTTAAACCTCCTTCTGTTAATTCAGCAGGGACTATGGTACACTCAGACCCTCTAGATAGCCAAGACATCTTTTTATTGAATTCCAAAGCAATCAAAAATTATTTCTTGAATACTGCTTTCCATTTTTACCAGCTGTTAAGGAAACTAAAATCAGTAGACTGAAATTTAGTTTAGGAAAGACAAACTTTACCTTCAAACCCAAAATCTACTGTAGACCTCTCAAAGTTTTTGACAAACTTAGTACAGTTCCTGAAAGTAATCTGAGAACAGGTTAAATAAGAAACAGACAGCACACTCCTCACACTGAGGACTTAGTGGATTCTGTATGGTTTCTGGCTTATTAGCTGTTCATTAATGCTGGCAGGTTTTATTTAAGCCTTCTAATGCTGTTATAAAAGCAGAAACAGCTACAGAAGTAATAGCACTAATAGTACTATAACATTTCAACAAGTTTCTTGAAAATACAATGTATGCATTTCATCACTTCTTACTTTACTTGTGAGCTCTTCTACAGAAAATATGGTGTAACTGTAGAGAAAAAAGCAACAGTGAGATGTACTTTATTTATACAACATAAATCAGGTGTGCATAATTATCTTCTATAATAACCATAAAATCCAAAACACTTGGTTGGTTTTCATTATTCACTCACCAGAAAAATTACACAGCAACCTCTACACAGTCTTAGGTACAGTTATGGTAAGAACAATGTGCCAGAGGTGTTATTACTGTACAACTTTTAAACTCAATAGTCTGATTTTTAATGCTTTATACTCAGATATGACAGTAATTAATATTTTAAAATTGTACCAGTATGTATTAAAAATAAGCCTAAATTTTTTAAATAATTGCCTTCATAACTTAATATTTTTTCCTTATTTTACATAGTTTCACATCACTCAATGAATTGCCAGATTATCTGAATACTGAAAGTTTTAAAGCCATGTATGAGAGAGGACCCTGTAGTGGAAGTGGAAGTGCCTGCACTGAAACACACAAACAGATACTAGCTAACAACACCACCTATGCTCTTTTAGTTATGCACTCATATGTACATCAAATATTAAAAAAATTAAGAAAGCAGGTCTTTAGTAGAAAGAATAACAGAAACAAGCTATATGCATAAGAACCATATTACTGTACAGATAGGATGTTTTTGTTGATATTTAAGACTAACTAGAGGGGAAAAAAAAGTACAGTCAAACTGATAATCAGAGGATAAAGCCCAGGTTGACTTATACAAGTTCACAGTAGATCAGAGGTCTTTTTCTGGGAGTTTTGGGCCATATCTAGTAAGCAAGAGACAGACAAATCCTATCAAGAATAGGTCAGGAACTCAATATTTGCAAAAATCTGTATGCAGAAAGATCACAGCTTCCCTTTGACAGAGCGAGGGCCCCAGCTTTCATGCTTTTCTGGCAAGTAGAGGGAACATGGCCAACTTCCTTTGCATTCGCTGGCCAAGAGCTGAGACAGTCTCTGTCTCAATTCAAAACCCTTATTGGGATGCATATTGTTGGTAGCAGAATAGAGCTTTACTGTAAGCAAGATGGGTAAGGCAGGAAAACCAGGAGACAGAGGCCATCAGGGTTTTAAATCATGCATTGATTTCGCCGAGTTAAATGCATCTGAAATGTTTGGGAGAGTTTTGATAAGTTCAAATTCCAGCAAGAACAGCTAATGAAAGATTTGTTGGGGATTTTTGTTGTCTGGGTCTTTATGCCCCAAATAGTTCCCTCAGAGCTCAAGGAAACAGAGAAAAGTTGATAAAAGACTGAAAACGGCATTACAAAGCAAAAGAAAAATAATCAGAGCACCATGTCAAATCAGAGTAAGACACATGAGTTTAGAGCAGAGTGACTCATGTACAGATTAGATACTTTATAGACCATGATAGCTCCAATGGTGTTATATCAAGCAATTTTCCCTTGCTTTAAATCTGCACACACACCTTCCTCAAATATTTTTACAGCTCTCCCACTAACTCATAAGACGACTCTATGCAGATTTGTACAAAGCACATAGTTGAGATGAAGTTCAGGGTTGCACAGAAGCTCTTATACAGGGTAATAATGGGCTGTACTGTGGCAACGGTGGTACATTATCTTTTGTCCTCAGAAGTTTTAGCCTCAGTAACAGCTTTTTGTACCTAGCCAAAAGGACAACTGACTGTTAGAGATAAATATTTTCATTATCAACTTGCATAATAGAATAAAGTGTTGATGGAACAAAATGAGGGGATGACACAAACACAGAGGCAAGTTTTTGGCAAAGCAGAATGCCATTTGCAAATTTTGAGAGAACATACAAACTTGCCTCTTCTGGAAGGGTGTCATGAAGACCTCCTGAAAATCCTTTACACATCTCTACCATTCCTATTCCTATCAGGTAACAAAACTCCAAACAGATGTTATGAGCTGAATCTTGAAAGACAACTCAAGCTGGCATAGTAGTCTAATGTTACACAGACATTTGAAAGATGTTACTGCATATTTTAACACTGACCTGTTTTATAGCCTGCTGTCTAGGGAACTGTTTATTTCTACAAACCACTACTGAACCTGGCTTGAAAATCTAGAATCACAGCTCAAATAGTATGCAGAATTAATTTCTAAGCAGACTTCACAGTATTGCTAACTTTTACAGTCATGTACTCAGAAAAGGCAGCAGTTTTATAGAAGCCCTTAGTCATACCACTACATAATTACTCATAATCTTAGCTTTAAAAACAGACCATCTAGTTACAAAAACAAAAGGCAAATGGGAACAATAAAGGCTTAAGAAATTTAAGACAAAAAGATTCTACATTTACCAATTTTGAGCCAAACTAACCTTAGAAGGGGAAGGATAATGAGGATTTGGAACCTGATGTACTGAACAGTTGGTGCTGACTACACAGTTTTCATAATAAAATCAGTTTGTTGGCATGCCCCTAGTGCTCTGAGGGACAAGGAAACGTGAAAATATATTTCAATTGTACACATTATCCATTTATCAGTATCACAAATTACACTTTTTTTTCTGATTCTCCCAAAGATACCTAAAATTTTAGTATTTTCTCATCTTGGAAAAGTAGAAAGGACTATTTCTGTCCCAAATGTTGCTGATTTTGAAGACATTCCTATACCTTTATACAAATGAATCTACAAAACTTTAATGAAGACTTCATACTTTCCCTGATTTCAAGTCATTAAATCACTTCTATCACACACAATAAAAGTTTTAAGACAGAGTTTCAGAATTTGCTGCATGAATATAATCACAACTGAAAAAAAAACCAAACCATTCTTCCAAAAAAAAGTTCATAATTGAAGGACACAGAAATTCAGTTAAAAATAAAATATTTGCCATAACTCAGAATTTGTTGGAAAATGAAAAAAATTCAGCTGACCACTAAAATTTAATAATTTAAGAGACTCATAAACCTGCTTACTCATGGCCCTAAATTAATATTTTAAAAGAATATTCTTTCCTTATAGCAAATACAAAACGTCTCTATAACCAAACAAATTTAATCTGTGCAACCAGATTGGTAGTTGACGATATATGCTTAACACAAACAAGAACGAACACTGTTAACATTATACTCTTTATAGCAAAACTGCCCACTAAAGCTCAATGTTTAATGACCACAACATTTTAATACCAGTATATATAAATATATACAGCGTACATACTTAACTCTCATTTCAAGAAACCTGGATGAGAATGGAAATGACTGAATAGAGCACTTTGGGTTTCAACTACATTCCCAAACAAGTTCAAAACCCAGATCTACATCTGCAACTGTTTTCTGGTTAAGTACCAGAACAATTTCTCCTTCAAATTCACACATCTAAACAAACAAACAAACATTTCTGTTTCATACAACAAGCTAGTTCAACCATGTAGTGGAACCTAGTAATGCAGTCTCTGAAATTCTTTTTAATAGAGGCCCGAAAGGCAACTGGATAGCAAAACCTGTATTTTTAGACACATTGTATTTCTGCCGGCATGGAATAAGTAACACAATAAAACCAGCAGCATCCAACATTACATGGATTTGGGCTAAGCAAGAAAAATCTATCCAGATCCAAGGTTTACTGTTCCTTAGAGGAGAAGAATTGTACAAAGTCAACATCATGATTTTTCCAAAGTTAGGAAACTTCTCAACCTTTCAAACACAATGTAACAGTATACGTGTAGCTGGCATTTAAAATCTTTCCTTAATTAGTTGCATGATAACATCTTTAGGTTAACTACACCATAATTTCATCTGTAACAGAGGCATATTACATAAAATATATATCCAAAACATAGGAAGGGTATATAGGTTTCTGTGACATGGTAGACTCAGAAGAGCTTCTATTTTCAAAGATACAGAAGGCAAAGAACTGCTTTTAGGTACGAGTCAGGAGTATAGACAGAGCACTTTTAATGCTAAGGAAAGGAAAAGCTGCACACTTTTCCCTTCTCAGCAAACTGCAGTAACTCTCCTTTTCCAGAAACACTGCAGACTTCATGTAACACTGAGAAGAAGGCACAACTAAGCAGTCCTGTTAGGTACCAGCTCACCAACAGGTCTTGTGGGAAGAAAGGGAAGAGTGGTGTTAAGCAATATGAGTAGACTTTGCTATATGTAAACACAGTCAAGTTTCTTTTGACCCTTTCTGCTGATACATATCTCCTGCAGGTGTCCAGTCTGCAGCAACACAAGAGTATTCTCACTGAGACAAGTACCTCTGATAGAAACACACCCTGAAAATAGAGATAATCCTTGCTTCTGTGCACATAAACTCACACTGCAGGGAACTGAATGTATGCAAGCATTTTCTCTTGTGGAAGGCAACCTGTAACCCCACATACCACAGTATCAGGTGACAACTGGCAATATGCTAATACCATACCAT
Source organism: Melopsittacus undulatus (assembly GCF_012275295.1). Taxonomy (NCBI): domain Eukaryota; kingdom Metazoa; phylum Chordata; class Aves; order Psittaciformes; family Psittaculidae; genus Melopsittacus; species Melopsittacus undulatus. Next base: position 94,720,936 of record NC_047530.1, read on the forward strand.
GGCTATGTCAAACCAAAGGCACCAAAGACATAGAAGAACTAAATGGTATTCTCCTCAAGTGTCAACCACTCTCTCTTACAACCTAACTCTGGGTAACAGCATATGATACTCAGCACTACAGAGAAGGAGGAGAAACAGGAAAACATCCAAAGCAAGAGCAAAATTTGGAACTGGATGAATTACTGCTGGGCAGGGAGTACTGAGCAGTAATTACCATCCTCCAACACTGCCCTCCAAACAACCTAAACTTTCAAGAAGAAAAGATCATTCTGAAAGCAAGCAAAACAAAACCAAACACACAGAACTGGGCAATTTAGTGTACCTATTACACATTGGCAGGTATATCAAGACTATTCAAAGGAACAGGGTATTTAATTTGATTATATTTTGGTTATAATTTGTTGTAACTTATTGGAATTGTCATACAGTGACAGATGATGAAACAGTGACAGCTACTTTCTAAATCTGTCCTACAAAAATAAAATAAAGAATAAAGCCCTATAATTGGACCTACATATTTAAATTACTCAGGCTAATGGTATTGGGAATGCCTCTAAATGAGAGTGCCATGGAGGTTTTAGTTAACGACACATAGGAAACCATGTGTTTTTATTAGTTTTTTCATATTACATTTCTATGTCTACTGAGTGAACACCACCACTGATGTGGAAGTCCTTGCTTATACTTTGCTGAATTAAAAGCACAGAATATGAGCAGATGTATATTCAAATCAATAACAACAGCAATATTTTGGTTACTGAGAGTAAAATATTTCCAATATAAGCAGCTGTTCAACTGTTTCTATTTTTGTCCTCTCTTACACAAATACACTATTAAGAAAAGGCAAACAAAAAAGGTGCCATCACAACAAAGCAAAGTTAATTATGCAAAATTCTCCCCTTTTTGTATGCCCACTTTGATCTTTGGGGGAAAAAGGCAAACAGAGTGTTCACAGAAGTAACAGCTACACTGAAAAATTTCAAAGGCTTATAAAGGAGCCATATTTTCATCTAAAAACTGAAGTACCACCACAATAATGTAGAAGCATCACAATAAAAAAAAAAGACTTGAAGAAGCATTATCTGCCTGGTATTCTTTGACACCTTTGCCACTCAAGATGTTACAGAAAAGCAGCCCACAATGGAGCTAAATGTGAGTTACAGAACCAAACAGGAAGACAGCCTGTTTGTCAGCCAGTCCCACAGTCTAAAATCCAGGGGGTTGCAGCCTTGGATATTCATCTATGGATATATTCTTATCCATATAGATATTCCTCTACTTTCATCGCTTCCCATAATCCTGCTGAACTAACACAGGTGCACACAGAGTAAGCAGAAACTTGAAGCTTTCACAAGAAATACCTGTAAGTTACATTATTTTCCTACAACTTTCAGTGGAAACAGTGCATATGATCACAGAACATCCAATATTTTTTAAAAGTACTAAAAGTAACTTTTTCTAGTAAAAGTTAGAAAAACACTATCCAATTCTTACAAATCTCTGCCCACCAATGTAATCAATCTGGTTATAAATGCAATTTGACGCACTTCTCTGAACTGAATAATAACTAACGGGTTGAAAATACAACTTTGAAAAATGTCAGAGTATGAAACTAACTAAAATTAGAGCAGAAGCAAAGTACTGTCTTCAGATGGCAATTCAGCCTCCATATTAAAACACTGGGTTTTCTTTTTCCTTGCAATTTGACACATAGTTGTAACCCAAAACAATCATAGCAACCCTAAAGTAATTAAAAATTATTTATTCTCATTGAGAAAGTTCCTCAAGGGGAAATCCACAGGTTGTTCTTTAATGTGAACTGTTGGTAGTGCACAAAGTAATAGTTACTCTGCTCATGACCCCTTTTTATCTTGCTGAATTCCAAAGGAAAACTTAGTTGGGTTTCCCCAAATACTGCTGAAAGGTATTGGCACTGCCACAGAAAGAAATTAACCTAATCCAAGCAAGAGTTTTGTGCTTGGAGTAAAGGAACGCATTATGAAAATGTTCAAAAGAAGATTCAGTGTAACAAAACCCTCAAATACCAGAGATCACTGCAGCAGCATTCTTGCTGTATGCTGTAGCACAGACAGATAAAAAAAACTGTGGGAGATCTCACATCACAGCATTGTCTGAAACAGCAGACAGCAAGGTCCTACTACACAAGGCAAGGTCAATGCAACTGGAGAGTCATCTGTTTAAGAAAACACACTATTATTAGATGCAAGTTATGCAGCACTTGTGCATACTAATAGAATAAAACCATTACCCCCAAAATAAATGTTTTCAAATGACAGCTTTGACTTTGCACTCGATGTTTCAACTTTTTTGTCTCATGTAAAACATTCAAAACAGTAACATAAAGAATACTGGAAATACCCAAGTATTTGATTTTTAATTACTTATGAAATGTTACAATAGAAAAACACAGATTTGTTTTCTTTTTTAGGGAGGTGGCTCCATTGAAAATGTTGAAACAAAGTATTCAACATTACATACTGATAACAATGTAGACTAAAAGTATCTCAGGGGTGACAGGCTCTTTAAACTATTATGATATGCCTTGGGCTACTTTGAGTAAAATATTTTGAGTAAAATATTTGAGTAAAAAAAAAGTGTGTTTTACAGAATACACATCCCTGTACAAGACTGAAGCCTGCACTGTCTCCATACTCGAAAGTTATGCTGGAGTACATACAAGTTTTGGATGTAAAGAATGCAGAAGGCAGCTTCCTGGGGCATGTCACATATTTCTCAAGGTGCGTGTCCCTGCTACTTTAAATCATTCACTGAAAGAACTGGTATTACCTGTGGCACCATCACTGACACTCAATAAATTGGAGAAATGTAGCATGCTCTGGGAGAAGGTGGAGAGCAGGGCTCATTCCTTCTAGCTCTTGTAGTTTACCAGTTTCCAGGAACTGATGGCATATCTAGCTTTTGTTTGAAATGTTGGATAATTTACGAATGACTGGGCAGTCAAGAAAAGAGCATTGTGGATGGCCTAATTTAAAATCAGTGACATTTAATTAAGTGTTGCACAGAGATGTCAGCATGACAGAATATGTGAAACCACCAAGAACAAGACTTTGATCCCACAGTGACATATTTACAAATTAACAGCATTGTTTCAAGTAAGATCAAAATTCTGTGCCTCAAAAACAGAAGCAAAAGAACAGAGAGCTCCCAATAAAGAAATGCAAAGAAAAACTGTTGCCACTTTATCCTCAGCTCTTAAACACAAGTCTGATTTCAGTAGATGGACATTTTGCTCAAAAAAAAAAATCATGGAGTGAAACATGACCAATATCTGGCAGCACCGTGACTGTGGAAACCCCACCCACAAGCACATAAAGTTTAGGTTTGCCAAGACAAATAAAGCAGTATGCAGAGTAAGCTGGACTGCTTGCACATAATATGTACTCAGTCATGTAGGCCCTCAAGTACATGTGCAACAGCTCTCTTCTAAATGAGATGAAGAAGGCTCAAGAATAGACAGAATTAACCCAAGGAAAAACATGGATTTCACATTAGCATGCTAACAGCTTAAAACAGAGCCATGATGAAAAGTATTATTTACAAATTAATCAGACTGCATACTAAAGGTACAGCCAGCCAGCGGCTAACCTGCTGTCTGCATAATCAAGTGACAGCCATTACTCAAATGAAACCATCAATGGCTGCATTGTGCACAGGCCTGAGAGTAAGTCAGTCCACTCTGGAGCTGTGTGATTTGTTCCAATGTTACTAATAGTTTCAGAAAGTATATAAAACAAAAAAAAAAATATGTGAATTATTGCTAATAACACTATCTTTGTCATTTATAAAGTTTAGAGCTCAGTCACAAGCCAATATCCATTTTGGGGTAGATGACGTACAAAAAGAAGACAAAATGACAACCCTGTTCCAAAGAGCAGTCTCTGGTCTTTTAAAAGAAAATATTAAAAAAAAAAAAACATTTCTGTAAGTATGCAGACAGGGTAAGCTGATGGCTAAAACCCCCTTAGTTTTAATGTTTAATGAAAAATCCCTATGCAATTATGTACTTCTAATGAAATAATGGATTAATTGCTTTTTGCCTCTTTTATAACTCAAGTCTTCCTTTATCTAATTTTTGTTTCAGTTCCAAGAGCTACTGCTAAATTACAGCTGCTCTTCAAAAAAGAAGAGCAGCTAACTTGAGCTAAATGTTTCCAGCCATTATAAATCTACCACAATCCTTCCTGAGCAGCTACAACTGTCACTCTTCGGTATGTGCCTTGATGCTATACTGGATTGTGGTGCAGGTTTTAGTCACTAGATCTTAACATTCACATTTTGCTTAAATAAAACAGCCCTTTGATACAAGAAATACTCTCTTCTATGGGCATTTACAAACAGTGCTCAGACTCATTTAAAACATTCTCTTGGATAACCTAGAGAATTTCTTTTTCTCATCTTGTAAATCTCCCAGACATCAAATTACCTTATCAATCCTTTCATGAACTTGTTCTATGGTTTCCAGCAAATACTGTTTCAGACTTTTTTTATTCTGCAGGAGTGTGTTCATGTTTCTTGAACTTAAAGATTTACTTAAGGTTGGTTTTTTCTTTCCTTATTAAACTTTTGGAACTCTGGCTTAAACACCATACTTTGAATGGATAAGATGCATCCCATTAAATCTATGTGAACTGAGGGGGCAGGAACTGCACTGCCTGGTCTGCAGTCACAAAGTGTTAATAACAAACTTCCTACTGTGTGTGAAAATAGCAATGAACTCATTACAGTATCCTAGATAGATACCTCAATATGGCAGAGCATGAATGAATTCTATTGAGATGACTAAGGAAGAAAGATTTTAATAATTCTTTGCAAATTTATGCACAGACTGGACATGCTCTTTTATGACTTGGGCATTTCTCTCTTGAAGCACTTCCTAAACCACAAAATGTTGCGTCTGTTTCTGGTTTCACCTCATTTGTTTCATTGCTCCCAGATTTGTTTATACGTTTTTCATTTTGCTTGCCACTGACTGTTCACAGGATGAGAAACCACAGATCAAAGACTATTATCTGTAGTTGGAAATGCCTGACTTCTTAAACTACATAATGGTCACTGCTTTGCAGTAACTGCTAAACGGCTTTTGCATAATTGGCAGGTTCTCTGATCCCCTTTCAAACATTCGAATGTATAAAACATACAGGATTTAAATATTTAGCAAACTTTTGTCATGTAAATAGAACAGCAAACCCAATTCTGCTTCTCACTCAAGAGCCTTACAATGAAACACAAAACATTTCCTTGAAACAGAGCTGACCCTTTATACATTTCTCTATCAGTTTACCCAGCTCTTACACTTCCTTTATCAGAAGCCTAGTTCACAGCCACCTGTATAGGCTCTTCTCCATATCACCTGTGCTGGTGGCATCCCAAGAGCGTGCAGCAGAACTGATAAGCATCACACCCAGCCACTTTGATCCTGATCCTATGAACACTTCAGTGAAACTACTTCTCTAAGTGTTTGCAGAATTAAGAGTCTTTGTAACTTAACCGTACTTCACCGAGCGGGCCAAAAAGAAGTCTGGAGCTGAAAGGAATGCATTCGCCCCTCATGCCTGGGCGCCAGGGCCTGCAGCACCCACAGAGTGCTTGGAGACCATGAGGCTCCCCGAGAACTACACCAAGCTGGGGAAAAGACAGACATCACCCGCCCAGTCACGAACAGAGGCTTCCCTCACAACCAAAAAAAAAAAAAACCCACAAACCAAGCAACCGTTTGTACAATCACAACGGGTACAAGAGAACAGGGAAAGTGAGGGATGAATTTATAACAATTTATAGCACGTGGTATACGGGAACCCACCCCAACTTGCTTTTACATTTGGGATCTTCTTGAACTCTCCCTGAGGAAGAGGGGGAGCCCTGACGCCGGAGATCAGGCGGAGAGGGTGCGGGCAGCGAGGGCCACCAAGGTCCTGCCACCGGCAGCCCGGGACCGCAGAATATGGCCGAAAGTGGAGCCCCCTCCCGCCCCGGGCACGGCCGCAGCGCTCAGACCCCCGGGGCCCCTGAGGGAAGCGCCTGCCTCACTCGCGAGCCAGGGAAGGACCCCGTGAGCGCGAGCGGGATGAGCAAGGGACGCACCTTTCAGAGTCCCCCCGGCATCTTCCTCCTGCTCCTTCTCCTCGGGCCGGCCGGTGACTCCAGCGGCGGCGGGGCCTCGCGGCGGAGCGGGCTGCGGGACGGGGCTGACCCCGCCTCACCAGCGCTCCACGGCTGCCGCTGCCCGGGCCGGCGGAGCGGGCAAGGCGCCTACCCTGGCGGGCCGGGGGCGGGAGCTGCGGGCGGGCACGCACCGCCCCGCCGGGCCTGGCCGGAGCAGGGAGGTGCCGCGGGACAGCGCCGCCGGCTGACTCAGCTGCGGGACCGGGGGGTGGGTGTCCCCTGGGACCGCCCTCCTGGGCGGTGAGAAAGGGAATCCTCAGAGCATCCCGCGCACACGAGGCAGGCGGGATGCGGTGAGCCCGCCGAGGGCAGCAGCCGCGGTCCTCCCCGAGCCAGCCCCTGCACGGCGGCGAGGGAGCGCGGGCTCTGCAGCTCCTCCTCAGACCCGCCCGAGCCGCGGACACTGCGTGGTCGGAGGTGGCAGCCCAGAGCTGCTCCGCTCGCTCCGGGAGGTGTTTGAGCCGCTCCACGCCCTACAGGTTTGGCGGTAACCCCACCAGCAGCCTTGGCCCTCAGCTACAAACCCGACTGCTTCCCCTTCCGTGCGTGTGTGACTGCTCATAAAGGATCAGACGGCGCCCGCAGAGGGCACCCCCGGAGACAGCGCGCTCCGGATCTGTCCCACCACGGGTCGATCGCCCGCTGGAGCTTCCCGAGGAAGATCTTCCCCCTACCTCCCGCAGACGGGCTGCCTCTCCCCAGCTCCCCGGCCCCGCGCCTCCACGCCGCTGAGGAACGGCGCCGCCCCCCCCCGCCTCGGGAACCGGTCCAGCACCATAGCCATGCGCGCCCGCGGAACGGGGCCGGGTCGCCGCTGCCTCACCGCATCGGAATGCCGGCGCGGCCCCCGCGCCCTGCTCCGCGCCCCCCGCGGTGCAGCGCAGGAGGTGTCGGCTCCCCCCGCAGCGGCAGCAGTGCAGTACAGTGCAGTGCAGTGCAGGAGGTGCCGGCTTCCCAGCAGCACCGCTGCCGCTCACGGGTTGCTGCCGTGCACACAACGACGCGATTGAAGAGCGCGGCTCACGACCTCTGCCCTGGCCCCCCTGCCAACCCCTGTCCCCGGGAACAGAGAGGGGATCCTGTGGAAGGCGAGGGGGAAATGTTGCCCTGCTGCCTTGGAAGCCACGGGAACATGCGGTTTCGGTGAACCCGGCTGTGCATCTTTGCATGCGATCTTTTCCGTGCGCAGTACAAGAAGAAAAAGTCTCGTAAACTTTCAGTTTAAAGGAAACACTCTCATCTTTAAACATGCGAAAGTTGGCCATAGACAACACGAGTTTATTTAGGACGGGTTTATGTGAAGGGCACCGACTCTCATAACTAAGGTATGCGGAGACTGCGTCCTGGTACAGGGCTGTAAAACTTACAGATCATTCACTTTATTCTCTTCCAATGTAAGGAACTCACCGTTCTGTTTTCTAAGGGAAGAACAAATCCAAACACTTGAAAGATTTATTACTGTATATTCTACCCTGTTACCTCAGCAAACAGTCTTCATTCACCTCATTGCCATAATTGTCTTGTGGGGTAATACAAGTACAATGATACTGATGCCCTGGAGACAGCACTCAGGAGAAAATCTATCAGCAGTTATGTCTTTTCCAAAAAGTTTGGGGGGGGGGGGGGGAGGGAATTAAGAAATTAGGTCAGATGTAGTGTTATACGTACTATATTCATTTACTTAGTATTTCCTGACTTTCCATTTATTATCTACTCTGACTCACTGGCTTACAGGTTCTGATTGTTAGAATACTGAGAGAAAATACATTCGCTGTAGTAAAACACTTTGATATTTTAGCAGTGTAACATCAAAATAATTCATTGCTTAGGAGATGTGAGACCTGGCCAGTCTGAACCAAATCAGTTACTTAACTTGTACTAATGATCATTCTATACTGAAACACAGTACATATTGGATAAAGTCCAGGTCCTACAGAAAATGTAATATTCCATTTGCTTCCAGCATGGCCTGGATTTCATTCACTGCATGTAGTATCCCGCCAAAATGGCCATAATACGATATGTTGCAAAAAGTAAATTTCGAGCAGACAATCTTTTAATTTTCAATTAATGTTTTGTTTCATCACTATATTTTTCGGTACTTCCATATATTCATGTATTGAATATTGACCCAAAATATATTCAATTAATAATACTTTAGCGTACTTTACATTTTTTAGTGTCAGAGGCACTGTAACTATTTCATGACAAATCATGCAACAGGTTTTTCAGCCCTACAATAGTGGCAATGAATTATCTAACAGGAACCTTTCCATGGAAGCTTTTCCCAGTTTCTCTCTGCTTTTCCAGTTGTTTTAAAGAGTGCAGGAAAGTTATTATCACATTATTCCAATGGAAAAATATCTATAAACTTTCCTTCACAATGTGTTCATGCTTTTTTTCAGCTTGGAAAACCCCAACAATAAAAGGTGTCCCATACTGGAAAAAAAAAAAAACAACAAACCCACATTTTACAGAATGGAAAATTTGAAGTAATCATCCTCTCCTTGTCTCAACAAAACACTAAGGCATCTGTCTAGCTTCAGGGCAGTGCCAATGGGCTAACTCAGCATGCCAGGAATCAATAGCATGTTCAAGCAATTTGTTAACAATCTCTTCTTGAGATCCAGTTCCTCACTCATAAACTGAAGATTTCCATGTTTCACCAGCACACAGGATGACTACTTATTAATGGTAAGATTTTTTAGCTCTACCATAATGGAAGATGCCAAAAAAATTATAACAATGTTAAAGTCAGATAAAATGGTGACAGGAGCTTGCTACAAAATAATAAGATGCCCATTTCCCCTCAGATGACATTCACTTCTCTGAATACCATAGGAGAGAAGACATGACCAGGATTACAAAGCTGCAGGACTGCTTATGCATCTGCACTCTTTCTAAAATGTATTAATGAAATTGATAGTTCAGAAACTGCATTCCCAAAAAAGCATTTCAGACTGAGGAAAATTTAAATATGATGGAATTATGTGCCTAGGTATATCTAACAAAGGATGTTGCTACTTAATATTTTATATGTTATTTCCTTCTTTACAAACGGGCCAAAAGCTATACACAGATTGTGAGAAAGAAGAAATTGCATCCCAATTACACATGGTGGAGACAAGCTATCTTCTTTCCATTTCAATGTAAGTGCAGGATCCTCTGAGATGCTCCAAGCATATTCACTTGGGAAGAACCTCATCTTCTTGCTGACACATTGGAAATCTGCCTGTTAGAATTCCTACCTGGGTAATCTGTTTGCCTGTCTTACAGGGAGATTCGTCAGTTTTGGACCTTTCTTCCTGGCTGTGCACATGACAGAAGTAATGCCCCAGAATTCTACTTTCTAGAATTCTACATATAGTATTTATAGGTAGACAAAATTAATAGGACTTTCAGAAAATACTGATGTGTCTTTCAGCTCTGACGAACCAAGTCTTCTACTGAGTGTGTATTTTGGAGTTTGGGTTACAAAATTGACTTAGAAATGAACTTCAAAGTGATGCATAAATATTAAATTCCACACATTCCTGCAAGATGGTAAGTATTATTCACATTATACGGATGGGGAAACTAAAGCAATGTGAGTTTATCTGGGCGATTTTCCCAACATCAGAAGGAATACCTGGTCTTTTTTCTGCACTCAGCCTGAACTATATATCACTTGCTTAAACCCTGCAGTATAATGTATGAAGGAATATTTTGTCTTTAGTAGTGTATTCTGTAATAGTATTTTCAAACATTTATTTAACAAATTACATAAAACACTGAAAATATGCTTTTAATTTAAAAAAAATGCCAATAGGTTTTTCCTTGGGCTTTGCTCCAAAATTCACCCTTCAGCTAGGACAAAAGAAAAGCACGCATGCTTGCATACATGAAAACAGAAATTCTGGAAGAAAATTAGAAACACATGAAAATAAGGACTGAGAGTGTTTTCTTAACAGCACTCTGGTTTCAGTACAGCAAAAGTTTTATTTATTTACCAGTGGATGGCAATATTTCTTGTGAAGGAACACATAGGCCTTATCAGCAATTCCTTCCTTCCGTAAGACCAATTATCATTCTACAAAAGTACAGCCCATGGATGGAGGGTAGCAACTGCTCTGTCAGGGCAGCTCAGCTCACTCTATAAAGCACAAATCTATCTCAATCATAAGGTCATTCTTCCTTATGAGAAGAGTTCTACTGAAAGCAAGTTTTACTTATGACAACTATTAATTTAGTAAAAGCCTGATTTTTAGAATACTGTGATTATTATTGTTAGATAATCAAAATTTCTATACAATTTTCTATAAAATTTCTATACTCATTAAAAATAATAAACATACAGAAGACAAACAACTTGAATTTCAGAATTTGTTTGTAAATTATTAACTCTGGACTGGAGGTTTCTTATCAAGCCTGCTATTCTATGAATATTCCAGGGACTCTGTAATCATTTTACTGATTTAATGTTACTTCATACTTCACATAATGCAAAGTCTGGTTTGCCCATTTGACTATCGTAAACACTAGCAATCATGGAGGCAATTCTGAAAGCCTTAGGAACATGCCCAAAGACTTTCTGATATTTCAATTAGGAAGAAAAAAATTAAACTAGACATAATAAATGTTAAAAGGTTTGGTTAGTTTTTGGGTTTGTTTTGGGCCTTTTTTTTTTTTTTTGAGTAAACTCAAAACCTCCTATACATTAGTTTCAAATATAAGGTAAAACATTTCTGATAAGGGTAATTAATTATAAATATGGATTAATTGCTTTATCAGGTTTTTGGCTATACAAGTTTTAGTCTGTCAGGTTTTGTATTTCAGTGGAGTAACTCCTCATACAGATCAAATTAAAGGAAGCCTTTAATGCTTCAAGTGTATTCCATTTCATAGAATCATAGAATGGTTTGGGTTGGAAGGGACCTTAAAGCTCATCCAGTTCCAACCCCTGACCACAGGCAGAGACACCTTCCACTAGACCAGGTTGCTCCAAGTCCTGTCAACCTGGTCCTGAACACTGCCACAACTTCTCTGAGCAACCTGCTCCAGTGTTTCACCACCCTTACAGTAAAGAATGTCTTCCCTTGTAAAAACTCCCTCTCCAGATTTCCTGGAAGCCACTATAAGGTCTCTATGGAGCGTTCTCTTCTCCAGCCTGAACAACCTCACCTCTCTCAGCCTGTCTCTATAGAACAGGTGCTCTAGCCTCATCTTCGTGGACTCCTCTGGACTTGCTCCAACAGGTCCACACCTTTCTTATGCTGTGGTCCCCAGAGATGAACACAGTACTGCAGGGGGGTCCTCATGACAGCAGAGGGGCAGAACCACCTCCTTCAACCTGCTGGTCATGCTCCTTTTTAATGCTGTCCAGCATACACTGGTTTTCTGGGCTGTGAGCACACATTGCCGGGCCATGTTGAGCATTGACCAACACTCCCAAGTCCTTCTCCTCAGGGCTGCTCTCAATCCAGTCTCCCACAGCCTGTGTCTGTGCTTGGGATTGCTCCAAACCAAGTGCAAGACATCTGGCCTTGTTGAAGTTCACGAGGTTTGCACAGGCCCAGCTCTCAAGAATGCCAAGATCCCTCTGGATGGCATCCCTTCCCTCCAGCATGTCGATCACACAACACAGCTTGGTGTCATCAGCCAAGTTGCTGGGAGCGCACTTGATCAAACTGACCATGTCGTTGACACAGATGTTGACCAGCGCTGGTCCAAATACTGACACCTAAGGAACGCTACTTGTCACTGATCTCCACTTAGACATCAAGCTATTGATCACAAGAATTTGACTGTGACCGTTCAGCCAATTTCATGGCAGTTTTTTAAAAGTTAGAGATATATTAGAATACAGGTCTTCAAAACATTGGAGGAATAATTCTTGCTTAGTTATTACAGTTCAGGGACAATAAGAGTCAAAGTATTAGTACTAATAATTGAATAAAGACAATAAATTGAATGAAATTGAATACTATACCATAATTGTCTGTTAGTGGTCCCTAAACCACCCAGAAGATGAAAAATATGTATCTATTAATGGATGAATTTATGAAAATTGGGGGTTATGAATGGTACATATAGTGATATTAAAGTGGCAAGCAATAAGCACTGACATTCCAGATCAAATCATACAGCCGTAATGAAAATGTATTGAGAAGCCTGCTTTATTACTTTCCCCATATAGTCTGAGATTTAAAGTTCCTCAAATACACAGTGAAGTCTTTATACATTTATAATGATAAAATGTGTTGTTTCTTGAATTAAACCACATGGTCCAACTAGGATATCGTCCTCAGCATCTAAACAATAAGGTCTGATTTATCTAAGCTCCTTAGATGTATCTATCTTTGTATAATGACATTAACTGTTCATGTTCCCCTAATCAATCCTGTTGAACAGTATTTTAGTTGTAGGCTTGCTTCTCCTGATCAGCATTTTCAAGGAAGTTTCACCAAAAGGCAATTTTTCTATTGCCTTCAGTTTGAATACCCCTCTACTCTGCTCTCATGAGACCCCACTTGGATTACTGTGTACAGTTCTAGTATCCTCAACATAAGAAGGTGTCCTGGTTTGAGCAGTAGCAGTCATTTTTCTCCTTCTTGGTAGCTGGTGCAGTGCTGTGTTTTGACTTTCGGGCTGAGAACGGTTGCTGATAGCAAGTATGTTTTGAGTTACTGCTCAAATGTTTGGTTTGTTCAAGGCCTTTTCTGAGCTCATGCTCTGCCAGGGAGGAGGGGAGGCCGGGAGGAAGGAGAGACAGGACACCTGACCCAGGCTAGCCAAAGAGATATTCCATACCATAGCACATCATTACCAGGATGTAACCAGGAGAGACCCGGAAGGGCTGGAGCTCTGGGGGGATGGAGGAGGTATCGCTCGGTGCTCGGTTGGGCAGGGTGGGGTGAGTTATGGGTCGGTGGCTGGTGAGGTGTTGTATTCTCTTCACTTGTTATTGGCTGTATCATTATTATTTGTAGTAGTAATGGCAGTAGTGATTTGTGTTATGCCTTAGCTATTAAACCGTTCTTATCTCAATCCGTGGGGGCTACATTCTTTGGATTCTCCTTCCTAACTCTCCGGTAGTCGGGGGAGCAAGGGGGGGTGTGAGTGAGCGAACTGTGAGGATTTGGTTTTAAACCACGACAGAAGGACATGGAGCTGTTGGAACAAACCCAGAGGAGGCCCACAAGGATGATCAGGGGACTGGAGCACCTCCTGTATGAAGATAGGCTGAGAAAGTTGGGGCTGTTCAGCCTGGAGAAGGCTGCATGGAGACCTCATAGCAGCCTTCCAGTATCTGAAGGGGGCCTACAAGGGTGCTGGAGATGGACTCTTCATTAGGGACTGTAGTGATAGGACAAGGGGTAATGGGTTAAAACTTAATCAGGGGAAGTTCAGGTTAGATGTAAGGAAGAAGTTCCTTACTGGGAGGGTGGTGAGGCACTGGAACAGGCTGTCCAAAGAACTGGTGAATGCTCCATCCTTGTCAGCGTTCAAGGCCAGGCTGGACAGAATCTAGGATGAGACATCCCTGCCCATGGGATGGGGTTGGATCTTAAGATACTTTCCAACCCTAACTATTATATGATTCTGTGAATACCAAATTATTATTGTAATCAGGGATTCACTTCACCCGCAAAACAAAAAATTACCTGACTTGCCCATAATCTGTCATCTCATTGAACAAGCAGGCAGGACAATGAGTTATTCATGTAATAAATGATAAAACCTGTATTGTCCCTAATGCCCATGTCTAAATAACAACCAGTCTTAAAGGGTCAATTTAACATTCAGTTTCTTTACTGGCAACCTGCCACAGTACACATTTGACCAAATTCTAGAACCAACACAGAAATTTGTTTAGGTAACCAACCAGAACGGCTAAAGCCATAAGACATTTCAAACATTCGTTTTTCTTCTAATAGCCGAAAAATTTGGGTGCCAGCACAGAGGGCAATAATATTAAAAAGCATGTAGCTACAAAGTGCATTAGTATTTTTTCTCTTTTTAATGTTAAGATACTCCATTTCATGTTGATGATTCTAAGTACCCTCTATGTAAAAAGTTTAACTCAAAATCTTGTAGTGCTTTCCAGTGAAGTTTGATACAGGTATATAATACCCATGCATATCAAGAGATTTATTTACTAAAAATGTGGAGGATATGGGGAAGGAATTGCAAAAAGTTGCCAAGAATTTTGTTGCCTTTTTCCAATAGGCTGCTCTTATTTTAGGACTTAATTCTGCTACTTGTTATTTGTAGAATTTGTCTTTTGTGCTATACAAAACATGTTTTCTTACTACAGCCAAGTATACAGCCATTTTATGTACTATTTATTGCACATATACACAAAGTTTAATGTCCACAGCCATTTTCTTTACTGCTGATTCTCTAGGTATATGCCTGAAGGATTCCTAAAGGAGCCTGAAGGATTCGCTTTTGGGAAATGGATGTGTTAAGGAATAAAGGCATTAAAAAAATCAGCATGGAAACTTCAATAATTGTTTTGGGGAACTAATATCTTAGAAATGAGGTAATACACAGAGAATTGTGTGATTGTTAACAAAATAGTTTACACAGGGCAAAGAAAGTATATTGCCAAGGTGAGTAGTAGGTGACTGAATTTAAAGGAGAATTGAGAGTGCCATTCATAGGGCTAGATCAATCTCCAGTTTTCATTGAGCAATTTATGAACTATGTCTTATGAGCTGTTAACTTAGGCTTGAAGTCTAGTCCTGTGTCACATACACAGAGGTAATTTCATCCTTATCGCTCTTGCATTCTGGGGTCCCTCATTTCTACTGCTGATGGTTGGCTTCCAAATAGAAAGCATAATTCAGTCAATTCAGGAAACCAAGGTGGTTTTGGTTATAAAACACAGTGTGTAAAAGAGCCTGGCCTCTCATATGTCTTTTTCAAATTTAATTCTTCAGTGGTGTTTTTCTCATTTAAAGCTATTGAATTGAAGTAGATTCCAACATGTATTTAAACTGTTAGTTTATTGAATCTGGCAAAAAAAAAAAAAAACCCTGAATCAATTTTGTAAAGAAAACATACAGTTAGACTATTCAGATATTCCAATGTGTAACCAATTACCTTTTTGTCAGCTTTGATTCACATTTCCTAGCACATGTGAATTCTGGGCATGGAACAAAAAGTCTGGCTTTGCTCACTGTTTTGACATTTGATATTATAAAAAAGAAAAAAAGCTTAAGAATAAACATCTGTCAGTCAATAAGATGAAAGATCCATCTTTTCCAGGAATAACAGAAGACTACATGCTATAAATTCACATTTGAAAGCAAGCCACTTTTTAGGTTAAATTCCTGTTTACAGGAATTTACAACCTATTAACATATTGGCTTTTGCTGTCACTGTGCTTGTGTACATACTGTTTGTCATACATAGTTACACTACCAGCAGCATTTGAGTAATACATAAATTCAACATAATTTCTTTGATACTTAGGGACATAAAAGATGCATGTGGTTCTGCCACAGCCTCTTTTCTTTTTAGAAGTGCTAACAATAGAATGAAAAATAATAAGCATACTGGTTTAAACAGTAGGTTTATGAAAAGAAAGTAAGTCCATTATCTGCCCAAATTATTCTGAAACCTTACGATAGTATTTCATACTGGATAGTAATTCAGTGCAATTCTAATGTAGCATTACACTAACAAATCAATTGAAAAAGAAAATGAAGTGAGAAAAATCTTTTAGTGCTATTATAGTTCCCATGTTTCAAGGGGTAGGTACGTCAGTACTTTACTGAATTCTGTAAAAGGTAAGTAAATAATAATCTACTGTTTTCAACAGGGTCAGACTGGCTGATTACGTGTTGAAAATGTGAGAGTATGGGAATACTTGTGGTTAATCTTAACAGTTATTCAGAAATGAGTGTATGATCAGGACTTTCCATGAAAGAAGCCAGACAATCAGACTGCAGAAAGCATAGTCACTATTCTGCTCTTTGCTCATGAAATTAAAAAAAGGACATGAACTTTGCAATATCTATTACAGCCTTCTCCCCCCCCAAAAGTAACATCATTACATTTACTGTAATTTCTAAAACTACATATTTTACAATCAATATCTAGAGTTCTAGTATAAAATATTTAAAGAAACAAAATTGCCTCATTCCATTGTCACATCAGTGCACATAGTTCCACAGCTAAACCTCAGCAACTCAATTTTGTGTAACCTTGAATATAACAAAACCTTAGTAATGTGTTCTTTCTTTTATAATAAAAACAAAATAAAGTTCAGCTTCTGTTTTATATGTCAGTTGAGATTCTTTGCAGTAATTCCTTCCACATCTGCTCTGCAGCTTTCAGGTTTACAAAAGCACCATCTTTCAATTTCCTTTCATCAAAATATCCATATGCTGTGTTTTATAGACATGTTGGTACACTTTAACACTGAGGCACTAATTATAACTTGGCTAAGAAAATAAATACATATGGTTATGAGGCATCTAATACTGAAAACCATGAACTAAAATTACTTGAAGAGTGATAACATAGCAATAAAAGTACACCTGAAATTATCACAAGAGCTGTAGAACTAAAATTGAAAGGTAAAAAAAAAAAAAAGCCTAAACAAAACCACCACCAAATTCTAAGCAAATGAGCTAAGATCATGTGCAGAAAAGTTGCTATCCAGACTGAGAGTAAAACTGTTGTTAAAGAACCAAATTGTTCAGGAAAGGGGCTGATGAGGGAAGAGCATTTGCCCAAAACATAAATTTCTAGTATTTCTAAATCTGGTGTTGGTATCGCCTCCTGATTTCAAGTTTCTAAGCTAACAGTGTGTTGTATATGTCATTGGCTTTCCAGTGAACAGTTCATTGATGGGAGCATTTCAGGGGACTGAGTGTAAAACAGATTAATCTTCACTATATGCAGGATTAGGAGAGTTTTGCATTGTCTTGACCAATCTGTAGTGCTGTATTCCCCTTCCTGTGTGCCGTCACTGCATACCCAATACTCCTCTCCCCCTGAGGGTACAAGTACAGCAGCCACCTCCCTTCCATATCTGACAGATGAGAGTGTAAGCGCAACTGAGGAACTGAAGGTAGCCACTGTTCTTTACAGGAAATTGTATGTAAGCGTGATATGATCGATATAAAAATTAGGGGGCCAAAAAACACCCATTAACCTCAAGACAAAGAGAACTAATCCTTCATGCTTCTGTCTAGAAGTACCTAATGCATTAAAAATATTTCAATGGGAGAAACGAAATGCAAATATCAAAAAATTGATTAAATTTCTCATCAGTTACCTACCTGGAACATATTTATAAGCATGCATTTGAAAAAGGAAGCCTGTTTTCTCATAAAAATGGATGAGTAAAGGCTGCAAAAATATGTTTTCAATCCTGCAATGACACTCTAAATATCCAATAAAAGGAGACAAAAGGCAAATTAGAAAAACATGCTGCAAAATACCTGTGGACATCAAATCTTGGAAAGACCAAAGAGTCCTCTAGAAAATTTAGACGAGCTGAAACAAACTGGCAAGTATATTTTTCTTGAAAACAGTATAATAGTTTGTTGATCAAAACTCTGGCATCTAGAGCTACAGGCGAAAATAAAGTAGCATCCATCACCTCAAAATCAAGGTTTCTAAGTTTCAACAAAGGTATACTAAACAAAATTGTGGGTTTAACACTAGTTTTCCTATTTTCTTCCATGCTAACCCTGGGATACATGCTGCAATCTAAAACAAGCAGCACACTATCAAGGGTATTCTTAAATAATCAGCAGAGAACAAACCATTCCTTCTCTTCCTTAAATCTGTACCAAATCACACAGGCAGGGGTCATGTTTTGCAAATGAGAGAACAAAGATTTTCCCCACACTTTTCCTTCGCCTTTCCTCTCCCCTCCCTTTCCAAGTGAACATGAGATACAGAAGGCTATTCTCTAAAGCTGGGTCAAGATGCTTGAAATGCTACTTTGCCATATGAAGTCCTCCCATAGAAGATTTCAGATAGTAGTACTTCTCTAGCACTCTTTGTTTTTAATAATGAATAAAATGTTTTGCCATACGGCAAGATTAAAGAACGTCAGCTAAGTGTTTTCATATGGACTGCCTACATATACAAATAGTAGAACATAGGGCTCTATTCATATTACACAAAGATGATGTTTAGTGAAAAAAATGAACACATCTACTACACGACTTTGGTTGGCATGAAGTATTTCTGGTAAAGTGATATAACCTACCACAACCAGGATGACTTTACAAGCATACAGCTTTTTCCTTCACTTCCTGATCATATCTCAATAGTGACTGAACAGCTTTTATAGGAATATAAAGGAATATTTGTTTAAAGAAATAAAATACAAATGGGAAAGTAAAAAGTAAATATTAATATCTGATTCACAGTGCACCCTACACGAAATAGAAGGCATCTGCCACATAGCCTTTCCAAGTAATATTAAAAAGGTTTTTCTCTCCTTTAGCATTGCCTAGCTTCCCCAGAACTCTCTAGTACTTCCTATTAAATAGAACAACACCTACCAGTGCCAGCTAACACCAGCAAAAAATTCTCCAGCCAGCCTTCCAATGGAAAACAAGTTAACAAGTATTTTTCCTAGCTCGCTGTAGTAGTTTCATGTGTCACTTCCTTTCTAATATTTCCCTCCCCTAAATTGACTTGAAGCTGGACCAACCAATCCCAACTCTACTGGGCTTCAAGCATAGTGTGTCTATGCTAAAAAGCCTGCATGACTTTGTCACTTAACTGGCTAGTCTGAAGGAAGAGGCTCTTCCAGCTCACCTGGTCTTGTCCCTACCCCTGTGCTGACTAGAGCAACACAGTTCCTGGGAAACCCTGGCATTAGAAATATTTGGCAATAGAACCCTGGTGATGAGGTGCTAGAAGATGTATAGGGTCTTCCTGCCTCAGTACCTACACCAAGAATCTGCTCAAGAACAAGGTAGAGTCTCACCCCAGCCCCAAAATATAAATCAGAGTCGATCAAAAAATACTTTTGTAAATCCCCCAGTAAAACAGGAGAAAAATGGGGCAGTAGTTACAACCTGCTGATCAACTGCTCAGACAGCAGATGTACTCAATTTCTACGCAAAATCAGAACTAGTAGCCCAAATTAATCTTAACTCATCACAAATTATCCCAAAGTATTTAATAGCAAGAATGTATTTTTTACCACCACACACAGCCCCCCGCTCTTTTTAAGAATGCTGAGGTCATACACTAGATATACAGACTGTACCACATCTAATAACATCATTACCGATGAGGTGCCTAATTTCATTACAACATGCCTCCAAGTTCACTGATGTTCACATGAAAGTGGCAGGCCCATTCTCCCATTGCTCCCCAGAATTTCAGAGTGTTGCCAAAGTTCTTCTACACCCACTAGAGTGTTTTGCTCTGAGAGGGGGTGCAGTATGCAGTTTAAAACATCAGAGAAACGAGTTTAAGAGATTACCCTGGGGTCTGCTGAGCAGCAATCTCTACAGTCATTTACATGCTTCAGTAGCGTTTGGCCTCCTATTTAAATACAGGTATTTACATTGTGTACACCACATTGTACAGAAACGTGTACTGTCCAAAACTGTGGATTTGGATTTTTAACAGGGCTTTATCTTGCACACTAAGAAATAAATTAAGAAAGATAGCCCCACCTACTGACAGAGCAGTCACAATACAGGGTGAAAATTAGAGAACTTCATACTCGCTGACTAGAAAACACTTGGTTTCTTTCCAGCCCTTTTCCACTCAGACCCCAGAAACACTTTATATCAGGAGGGCAAGAACTCAAATCTCTCATTTTCCCTTTACTCCATACATAAGCTCAGATGACAAAGTAGTTCACCATTATCCTTTTCAGACTCTACTGCTACTTGATAGGGCAACATAGGAGCTTCATTCAGAGATGTCAGAAAACAGAAGTTCAACACTAAGCTAAGTGAATGTCGTGGTTTAAACCAAGTCCCCCTACTCCCGGAGAGTTAGGAAGGAGAATCCAAAGAATGTAGCCCCCACGGATTGAGATAAGAACGGTTTAATTGCTAAGGCATAACACAAAACCCCTACTGCCATTTACTACTACAAATAATAATGATACAGCAAACAGCAAGTGAAAAGAATACAACACCCCACCAGCCACCGACCCATAACTCACTCCACCCTGCCTGACCGAGCACCATGTGCTCCCTCCTCCATTTTCCTCTAGAGCTCCACTCCTCCAGCCCTCTCTTTCCCAGTATCCATCCTGGGCATCACGTGCTATGGTATGGAATACCTCATTGCCTAGCCTGGGTCAGGTGTCCTGTCTCTCCTTCCTCCCGGACTCCCCTCCTCCACCTGGCTGGAAAAAACCTTGAACAAAAACACCCTCAAAACATGCTCAAACCATGACAGTGAAGAACGAAAGAATTAAGTGAAAGCCATTTGAAAGGTTCATCTGCATATCGTATCACAGGTGCTGATTCCTGTGCTCAGGACTCTCAGAAGACTTTATCAAGTCACTAAGGGGATAACTCACACTGCTCATTAGCACATTGTAACTTCAGAAAAGTTTGTTTTCCAAGTAATAATGGGAATGCTTTATCCTTTGAAATCCTTTGATCCTATTTCCCTTCCTGGTTTTCTTAGTTTTGTTTGAGGGTTTAGTGGGAGGTTTTTTGTTTTGTAAGTTGTTTGGGCTTTTTTTTTTTTTTGAGTGGGTAGCTATAATTCTAGAAGTTTATTTCAAGAGTCTTAGTATTTATCAATAGCCCTCAGCTTTTCATGGGCTACATCACTATCCATTTGTATATAATGAAGATTTTAATGATGCCTGTTCAAAAAGCTCTTTTTCCACCCTGCCTTAAAGCTTAAATTTCTATTCATTATCCATTTATAGTTTTTCCGAAGATCCCACAGAATTGCCAAGAAAAATTTGAAAACTTTCTCCACAAAACACTTTCACAATTAGCCTTTTCCTGCCTCTGACTGGCACAATAAGCTCTCTTAGAAGTACTTTGGTTTCCCTTTACTTTAGAGCCTGAGAAACAGATGATTTCAAGTCATCTACAATGAGTTAACCTTTGAGCACCTAAACTGGAGAAGAAGGTGCCGCATAGATAGGCTAACTAGTAACTCCCTGCTGTGTGTTCCCTCATTTGTATTTTTTTCCTCTGTAATGCTAAGTCAAGTCACACCCAGAAAAAAAAAATGTATTACCTGCACAAAGCTGTCAAGCAGACTAATACCCTTGTTCTGTTCTGTTATCTTCTGCTCTTACAAAACAGCACTGCAGGAACAAGCACAGTTACAAGGATAATATTTAGCAACGGTGGTGGTTTAACAAATGAGATTTTTTTTTTCTGTTTTTTATTCTTTGTTAGAAAATTTATTTAATTACTGAAATACCAGATAATGGGAAGAACACCAGGATGAATTAAGTATCACTTTGTGATAGAAGAGATATGACTTAAATGAAAATCATGATGTATAAAAATAAAAAGCAACCAACCATACAAAAAACACACAAAAACAATTGCCATTTGGACACTGGAAAATTTATCTTTACTGACCTGACAATGCCACAGTGTTTCCAGTTAAGAAATAGCTGCATGGAAGCTAATGGAGCTTCTTTTCTCCTCTAGCTTGTTGCAAGGTATAAGAAGTGATGAAGCATGCTAACAATAGCAGAATTTGACATGTATGTTCATATTTAACAGGGATTGTTTGATTAACAGATCTTTCATAAACCTTTTACAATCACTTCATTCAAAATGTGTTCTAATAACCGATGCAAAACCAGAGATTAATTCTTCAAGTTCATTTTATTAGCAATGATGAATACAAATCTCTTACGAAAATATTCTTAACATTTCATTATATAAGAATTGTCTATAAAAATATACTACTACATAACAAAGCCAGTAACTTCTACAAAACATACTGTCCAACATATTTAACAATATATAGGACACAGTAAAAATCATTTCATTACTTCAGGGTATTTTTGCACCCTTTTTGTCAAACAATAACTCACACAATATAGGAAACTACTCATTCTGATATACAGAAGTGTTATCATCATAGAAGGCTATGTATGTACCACCTGAAGTTACCTGCGTCTGCAGGAACATAAAGCCACAAAGTTTCTTTGGATGGACAGGCAGTTATGACCACAAAAACATTCTGCCGATAACTGCAGTGTCCTGCTGATGTCAGTGTTGCACATCTGTTGTCAACATTGCCAATCCTGAATTCATGCAGGGACAGAGGCTGTGGTTCTACTACCCTTGTGGGACTGATGTCACAGATGAGCCTACATGGTTAGAGAACTGGAAAACAGACTCTTCCTGGTTAACTACTGCTAGTTAGCAAGAAAGTGATTTTTCTAAGAGGCTGCCTCTCCAGAAATAAACTTATTTCTCACAGACAGCTCTTCAACAAAAGCTCAAGGAAGAGAAAAAAAAGGGAGGAAGTGTTCATACTAAACAATGATCAAGGGTAGTATTATCCATCTTGTCATTGTCAATTATAGGAACTAACATCGTAGAACAGTTTTTGGAGTTTGGAGAGACCCTAGTTTCAGGCTTCAGAAGAAAAATGATACATTGAACTAGTTACTTCACCAGTGCTGTTATGCTGAGGTTACTTCACGCCTGGTGTCAGACAAACACAGGAAATCCATTTTAATTAGGTAGACTGCTCTTGTCTACACAATGAGCTTGTCAAATTCTTAGTGTAGATGTATTTAGAGCTTTTGGAGCATACTTTGACAACCAGCTTAACCTGAAGAAATTGGCTGCTGCACAGTGACAGTTCATAGCTTTTTCAGTCATTAGCTTTCTATAGAGGATTTGGGTATGTAAGGCTTTAAGGCTTCAAAGTCCCACTGAGGACACCAGATGAACAGTGTTTTGCATAGTAAAGAATATAAGAAATACGCTTGCTGTTACTGATACATCACATCTTTTTACCCTGTGTTTATGTGTAAAACAACCAATAATTAATCATTATTCTTTCTATTCAGGATCCACTGAAATCAGTACATTGAATTAATACACTGAAACTCAAGAGAACCAACTTTATAGCATAGCAGTTGCAATGCAACAACATTCTATCATATTACTAAGAAAGGACTTCCTATTAGAAAAGTACATTTACAGAACTTAAAAATACTGTAAAGATCACAACAGGATACTACAGGTGACAAACATTAATAATGTTTCTGACGCAAAGCTAAGAAAAGTAACATCTGACCCTGAGAAACTTGCTGTATTGAAACTTAAAGCTAAAAAAAAATTTCAGAAGTAGAAATCATCAAGAAAAAAGACACACCAGAATCTGAAAGACTCCAGGCTCAACCGGTTTCATTTCTGATTTTCTTAAAAACCCACAACATTTCAGGGTATCCATAATTTTGTATTATTTCAGTCTCCTTCATGGCTTCCAACTAAAATTTTGGTTTTCAGTCTACATTTGAGGGTAAGAAAAAAAATAAAAATTGAGGTGGTTGAGAAAATATAAGCTTAAATGTCTACCATTCCCAACATAACCTAGAAAAGCTAGTTACAGAAGCTAGCTTGTCACACATTATGACTAGAGAAGCCCTAGTCAAGTCCTTCATTCTCATACAAGTTGAGTAATTCTATAAAACACTGATTAAAATCAAAATAATTAAAAAAAAATAGTGCTCTCCAACACAGGATCTTGTGTAGACTGTCTCTCAAATTACTTAAATATTTAGGAAGGCTTAGGAACAGCAACAGGAAACAAGTAAGTGGAGCCATAAAGAAACCCTATAGGTTTGGATAAATTAAAAAATAATAATCTGGGGGGGGTTGGCACTACAGATATGGAAATATAATTAAAGTTTGTGCAAGAACGGGAGAGAAAAATTACCAATCACTGTATCAGGTTGGTGGTTTCAGGTTGACGTATTTTCTACACTTACTTACATTAAGGGCAAGAAAACAGTCCTTTTTTCAGTTGCCTGCTCTTCTCCACTAACTGTAAACAAGTTTCATTGAAATCATATGACCTAAACTTTTTTTTCAATGTAAGCTTCCACATTATTTTTATTCTGTACTGACAAAGCAGTATTCATAAACTGTAATTTAAACTACTATCGAATTCCCCTTCCTAATGTTTTCACACTGTTATCAAGTTCAGGCTACTCTGATTTTGCCATTTCCAACCACCTTACTGAAAGTTACAAAACTGGATCAGCTCCCAGGGCTAGCTCACCACATAACCACATAAGCATGAGCACTGAGCCAATGGGAGGGAGCAGGACTAGCTGACAAACCAAGTTTACATCAGTTAGAACTGCTTTGGAGCCACACCTTTGTTAAGTGTCAATTCAAACACATGCTATTAAACATGAAGTGAAGCAGTAAAAAATGCAGTCTATTTTCCTTCCCTCCCTGAAAGCAGTTGTTCAATGACAGTGATGGCTGAGCAGCAGAAGAAACAATTCCAGTTTACAATATCAAGTATTAAGTAATAATTCCAAACTGGAATTTTATTATTACATCAGGCCTTAAAGAGATGTGAAAGCAGTTTCATACTACTCCTGACCTTGTCAGCAGTAGCTGAACTTCAGCCTTCATGAGCAAGGAATGCATGCTATAAGCATGATTTGATTCTATCACTCAAGTGAAATCTGCTTGTGTCCATAAACATAAATGGATTCAGGGTGCTGGTTACATACAGACATTTACATACAGAATCTTGCACAAAGACAGCTCCTCACTTCCAGGCACATCCCAAAGTACTATGCACATTCCAGTCCTTCAGGACTTAAGTTCCAGGATCTGCCCTGCTAGGATGTAATGCTTACTGGCAAAAGAAATGTGACATCATTAAATCAAAATAAGAAAACATCCACCAGCATTCTCCTTTAGAAAAACACTAGAATAAGTAAATAACTGAAAACCACCTCACGATACAAAGGACCGAACAAAGATTCAAGTTAAAATTTTCTCTGCGTACTACTCAGGACCTCAAAGTACATAAGACTCCATTTGGGAAAATCCCAATACTAAACATACATTCCTCCTCAAACATAAAGGATGCTAACATAAATAACACAAGCCTTTTTTTCCTTAGTATTTGTAGCTATCAAGATAAAGCCCATAAAAGTGAGATGATGTGTAAGAGAAGCAACTAAATGCAGATTTAAAAAGACCAGCTGGAAAAATGGGCCTGAAGCTGCCCACTAGTGCTGCTTGATATGGTGTGGATGCCTCCATGTCACGAGATGTTTATGCGTAGCTCCACTCTCCCATCAAGCTCTCCCCAGACCTGTTCTGTAGAATCTCTGCTATTACCTTGGCCAACCTGCATTTTCTGTGAAATTGCAATTACTTTGCGTTTTTGTAAATTCTTAGGGAAAGGCAAAAGCTTTGTTGTAAATCCTCCTAACTTTACGAAGGCGAAAACTTAAACTTGGTCTCATAAAGAACTTTTGTACAGAGGAATCTAAACAAAAGGGTCATAAGCAGCATTTAAAATAACCTGTATTAAATATCTAAAAATATAATATTTTGCATAGAATAAAGAAAGTGCAGCTACAGCACAACATTCCATACCACAAGAAAGTGAATTTACGAGTGGTACACAATTAACTGTTCCTCTCATCACTGAGACTGCAGCAACTAAAGACATGCTTATTGGGAAAGCCATGTTAAAAAAAAGAGGGATTAAGTTATTTCATTATGTCTGTAAAGCAAGTGCAAATATTTAAAATTCTTTTTTAAAAGAAAGTAAAGCTGAAGATAATTTCCACAAGTTCATTTTCTCTTTATATGATTTGGAAAGATGAAATAGCTTTTATTCTTCCAGAATCCAAATTAAAACTAAATCCCCATTTGGCATCTGTTTTGTGGAAAAAAAAAAATAGAAAACTTATAAATGTGCAAGCTTTATCTGTTCTAGAAAAGTTGGATGTTTATGGAATTATAAATCTTTTTTCACTTCTAACTTTTGTACTGCAATCCCTCTGCTAATCAAGCACAGAATAGTATTAAATAAGCCTGGGAGACTGATTTCCACTGCTCAGAAGAACAGAGAAAGGGTCTAAGAAGTGGAGAATCGGGAATTTTAGGGAAATAAAAGCCAAAAACTTATTGCCCACTTTTGACAGGAGGCAAGCAACCTTCAAATTTTTTTCTAATTCTTGTATTTGCATGCCTAAATATGAGAAAGAAAAGTATATACTTAATCAGTTGTTCAAACATATTCAATTTTGTTAAAAAAAAAATCAACTTATTGCCCATAATTTGGTACTACAATTTGGTAAAAGAGATATTTAAAATAAATAAAAACAAATATTGTGTATATATATATATATTAAGATTGCTTGTTTCTGTAATGAATTAGTGTCCGCACTGTCAGATTTCATTTTCTTTAGCTTTCTTCAAGGTTTGTCGCCACTTACGAATAGCAGTTCCAGAACTACTTGCTACTACACAAAGAGCACCACCTACAGTCCACCAAGGTGGCAGTTGATTGAGAAAAAGAATTTGCAAAATAAAAGCAAACACCACATCCATTGTTTTCATTATGGCTACAGGTCCAGCTTTCTCTATCTGTAATGCTTTTGTGAGAAATATCTGACCCCCTAACCCTAATAAGCCTATTAATATTAGAAGAACCCTATCTTTACCACAGTGTGGTAAACGCCATTCATTCATAACAAACAATGCTATAACACATCCAATTAAACCAATGACTGCATAATACCAAATTGACAAAAAATAATGTACAGATTTTCCCACCTTCCTCAGTATAACAAAAGTCGAAGCTGCAGATACTGTACTTGTAATTGCTGCTATAGTTCCTTTAAGATGCTCTGTATAACTTCCTTCAATCCCTGTAACGTCTGACCCAAACAGAAATGGTGGTCTGGCAATAAGAATCACTCCAGTGATGGCAAAGAGGGTAAACAGGAGATCCCAAATACTGTACTTCTCTTTGAGAAAGATCCATGCCAGCAACGATGTAAAAACAGGACTGCTAAAAGTTATAACAGTGGCATCAGCTAGTGGCATGACTTGGTAAGCATAGTAGAGAAGAATCATTGCACTAGAGCCAAGGAATCCTCGGAAGAAAAGAAAAATTCTTTTACCTTTTGGTCCCAAAAACCCTGTTCTGAAAAACAGAAACATCACATTAATATTGCTGGCTTGCTTATTTCATGACCAACATTCAATCACATTTAAATGTACACACCCTCCTAGACTTTACACACCTTTCTAGATGAAGGTCGTATCTCAAATATCAAAATATTTTTAACTCTCTGACCACATACCAATTTATTCCCATCACCACCCCCAATCACATTCAGAGTTCAGAACCTGTTCTTCTAGCTATTAATTTTTCTGCTTGCAAAATAACCCAAGCGTACCTACAACTTCTATTTTTTAAGAACACCATCTCATGGAAGATCAACACATTTGATATAATCCCTGCAGAAACCTCTACAATTCCGGGAGTCAAAGAATTTCAGTTTCTGAATTGTATTCAGAAACTATTAACTAATCCAAAACAAAGCAGTTATGCAACTGTAGTCTGAATTAAAATAATCTTGCAATCTGATTTAAGCAAGTGATAATTCTACATCTATTTTTAAGAAATAACTTTAACTACTTACTTGTAGTATATTAAACCAGGAAGAACAAATGCCATTTGGAAAATACATCGAAACGCACTCACTTCCACTGAATGCACATCTTCTATTTTTTTAAGAAATAAAGAGGCCACTGAGAAAAGGAAGGCAGACAGTACGGTATAAAACAGACCAAGTCCTGGACACGAAGCTTCCTTTGTTCCTGCAACAGATAAGCTCAAGTTAATAATGATCCATTGGAAGATTTCTCAAGTTAATCAGCTGTACATACTGCAGTGCTTTATACATTTGTAGCTATTCTTGGGGAAGCAAGAATAAAAAATGCAAATACTAGATGTATTTATGAGACCTGCCTTGAAAATATATTTCACTGGCCACCACAGGTCTCCACTTTTTTCTTAAAATAGAAGATAAGAGATGAACTCTTAACACTTTGGATACAAAATTCCTTGTATTTCCATGAGTTAGCGGACTTTACAACTTGGATACATCAGCCTAGTTTGGGTGATTCACTGTAGAACTAGTAGACTGACCACCACAAGAACCAACAAATACAACAGACTACAAAATGGTCCATGGTCAGATTCTGAAACACTGAAACTTATTACCTTGGGAACCATCCGATTATTGATTAAGTTACTCAGGTTTCATAAGCAACAATTTAATTTCCTTTCTCACAAATACACACATAAAACTTGTGTACAGAACCTCACTTCTGTTATATTTCATGTTTATTTTGCAGCTAAATTGCCCTAACTTTGACCTAGGCCTACAAAAGCTTTACAAAACATTTTAATTTTGCTGTAAAAATCCAAGTATTTTCTTCAAATAAGTATCATTATTACATCACCATTAAGTATACATCTTTAAGCAGAAAAAAATAAGTTACTTTAATTTTAAAACATCATAGGCCTGCTTAAAGTACTGATAAGCTTCCATGAAGACCTTAGTTATCACCTTAGTTTACTTATTTAGCAGACTTCCTGAAGTAGTTTCCCAACTCTAATAGCCTCTATTCAAGCTTCCCCACTGCCTCGGGCTCTCTTCAGTGACATACTCTTCCTTGTTCCACACATCTTCTCCACCCTCAACTATTCAAACAATAATTTTAAAAACAAAAGAAAAAGGGCGGCTAATGGAGAGGATGAACTGCTGCTGACCTCAGCAGCATCCCCAAAGAAACCAGCCTATTTTGCTATTGCTTTGCTGCATAGGAACGGTCTTCCCACTGAACCTAAAGATTAACAGTGAGAAAGAGAACCCATTCAAAAATCTGAGTGGGATGTTACCTCACTCTTTTCCTTCTGTCTGCACAAAACATTGGGAGTTACCTTTTCTTCTACAATACCCTCTAAAGCTAAGAGCAAGAACTCCATGTCCCTGAGGCAGTGTTTTGACAAAAGGGTACCTCATCTCACATTACTGTGGAAGCCTGTGGGCCTTATGGATCCTCTAAAAACCAAATCAGCAGGACACTGCTTTGAGTTGCTTAGCAACTAAATATGGGTTTGAGGGGCTTTTTGTTTTGTTTGGGGTGGGGGGGGGGTTAAACTAACAAAACTTGTCACAAACTATTTTAATCCTCCTTGAGATCAGCACTCAAGGATGAGAAACTGCATTTACTACACAATAGCTAAGACTGGACCAATACACTCTGCATAGCATTGGTTCTGGCTTCAACAGTTCTAGAGACCCAGGCTTAACAACTACAACCAAAATTTGAAGCACGCAGAAGGCCTGCTTTTCAAGGAATCCAGCCACACTGCAGCTGAAAATGAATGACAGTTTCTACTAGAAATACTTCCATTAAGCAACAGTCTCTTACAGTAAAAGGGACTATAAAAGCTATCACCAACCAACACTGGACCAGGACATCTGCCAGCTATGAAGTGGAGTGCATTTAAAAAATGTTCATGAACTACACAATATTCTAATCCACACAGTCACACAACAGAACTACAAAATCAACAATGTCTCTAATATTAAAGCAAGAGGAATCAGACTGGCCTATAACTGAAATGGGAAATCCAAACCCAGGCTGACTTATGGATGAACACAGCACAAACAGAACTATTAACTTTTATTTCAGGCATGATAACTTCTCTGAGTACTACAGGATGAAGCCAATCTAAATAATGGGAGTGTTGAAATGGAAAATCAGTCAAATTAAAGTAAGCTGAAAAGATCTTACACCCAGAATTAAGCGTGGGATTTGAAGGAACAAAGAAAAACCAGAAGGAACTAATTTTTGTAAGCTAGCCAATAAACCAAATCTATTAGAAACAGTATCTTGTAATTCTGAAATTTAAACCATCAACATCTTATATTGCCAAAGCATGTACTCGGTGCAATGAGAAAGTCTTTTATTTCCTTTTAAAAATACAGTGGTCCAAGTTCTTCTACCAAAAACAAGAACTGCAGTTCTGAAGAGTACTCATTTCAAGATACATTGTAATGATATTAGGTTAAGATAACATTCCCACCCCACAAAATATTAAGCCTCCAAGCAAAAGCCCCATGCTAGCAAAATACTCAAGCACTCATGCTTTTCTTAAAAAGTGTTAGCAGCCTGAAAATGTCAAAGTTTGAAGTAGCACCCAAGCCCTCTTTTCTGAGTGGCTGCAGGTTTGAGGTTTTTCACTTTTATTCGTTGACCATCTCCAAACGTATGGCTTTCCAAGAATCTTTCATTCCTGTTTTAAGTAGCAGTCAAATGCCTCCCACTGTGCACGATTTTCTGTGTAAATTCTTGTTGCTCGTATTTTAATGCCATGCTTCCTTGAAAACAGCTTTTATACTTGCAAAATGCAGAGAAGAAAAATCGCACTTCTCACATACATGCATCTTGAGTATAGTAGCAGAAGCAGAAGAGTACTGGCTGTGGGGAAGGTGGTCAGTGAGAATATGATTCTCCCAGACCTTCTGTAAAGCCAGCAGAGGGTGACCCATTCTTCACACTGTAAGAAGCAGGTGAACGGCTCTCCCACAGACTTCGGGAAACTGCCGTGAGCACAACAGCCTGCACAAGAGCTCATCATGGTCATGCAGACAAGACCTAGGAGTGATTCATAGAGTTCAGCCATTGACTCAGTTAACAATTTTGCTAGACAGACTAAAAAAAAAAAAAAAAGTAAGTTTGATGAACAAATACAAGTTTCTCAGGATTACAAACGTGTTTTTTTTTTTTTTTCTCTCAAGCTTTGTCCCAGAACTAATGTGGATTTCACTGGTGAAGCATGTTATCTCTTCTGGCCTCTCCACAGCTCACCACCTAAGACTGCTATTTAATCCATTTTCTACTGGAAAGTCAATTATAGTCCATATTTAACGAGAAACATATTTTTAGTGAAGTTGTTTAAAAATTACACATGCCAAACTACTTGAACTACTACTTGTAATGCTATTTTAAGATGGAAATCGGGTTTTAATAGGAAGCTACGTTTAACAAAAATGTGTATTTTGCAGTAAGTTTGTAGTTTTAGCAATTCAAAATAACCAACAAGTGAAGCACAGATTAAGACAAAATAAAGAGGAACTTCACACTAAAGCAAGGTAAGAATTACCAAAGAATTCACAGTCTCAAGTACATGGACTTGTTGAGCAGCACTCATGCCCCTTCTGAAAGTCCACGCTGCCAGAAAGCACCTTGATTTACTCAAATCTTACTTCGAAACTTTGGCAACCCTATTTTCCCGAGGGATAATCGCTACCAAAGCGACGAGCAGCAGCTCTCCCCTGAGGACTGGGAGTTAGCTAGGCACGGCCGGAGTGGCCCCGAGCGCACGTCCCGCTCTCGGAGGGGAACCAGGTCCTGGCCCTAGCCGATCCCAGAGGGCAAGCATAGGGGCTAGCACCACGGAGGAGGTCGTGCCTGCCGCTAGGACGGAGGGAGAGAGGCCGCACACGCTCGCAGCGGCCCGATGTCCCACTTCGGCCACCAGGTGTGGGCTGCCACAGACAAGAAGCCTCGGCTGCCGCCTGCCTGTCCCCGCCCGAGGGCTGGCGGCGGAGCAGCGGGCTCAGGTGCCGGACGCCCTCTGCGGCCGCCCCAGGTCGCTCTGCGCCCCGCCGCCGCGCGCGGTGAGCCCCCGTGCCCTCGGTGCCGCTTCCTCTTCCTCCGCTCCTCTGGCAATGTCACCCCGGGAGCGAGCAGCGATGCCAGGAGGGCGCTGCCCTCCCCCCCGCCCTGCCTGCCAGACTCCCCCTCCTCACCAGGTGCCTTGCAGCAGCGCGGCCAGGACAAGCCTGAGCAGCAGCCACAGGCGCGGCGCTCTTCGGCGCCCGCTGCCTCCACGCCGGGCGCAGGGCAGGGGCAAGGCTGCCCCGTACCCGTATCCTCCTCCAGGCTCAGCGGCACGTCCGGCTCCTTTCCGCCCGCTGCCGGAACAGCGGCGGCCTCGCCGCTCTGACACAGCACCATGAGGACGTTGGGCTACCCGCGGTGCTACCGGCACAGCACAAGCCGGCAGGCACCTGGCCTCCTGCGCACGCGGTGCCACCGCCCAGCGCCGCCCGACTCCCTCCCTCCCTGCGCCCGCCCAGCGGGTGTACGGCGCTTCGGGGCGGGGAGGGCTATGCCAGGTCGCAGTTTAACCACCCCCCAAAGCAGGGCCCCGCCTGGAGATAGCCGGGCTGCCAGTCATCCTTCCACGGCAGAGACGTGCCTGGGAGGCCGGAGGAAGCCAAACGCCCCTCTCGGGACAGGAGGCAATGCTCTGCCCTGACGTCCCCTCAGCCCACGGTGGCCCACTGAGAGAAGTACGAGAGCTGTGCCCGGGCAAGGGGCCTGGGCGGGGAGGAGCGAGGCCGCGATGATTCGGGAGGGGGAGCTCTCACCCTGCCAGAGAGCGGCGCGGGGAGAGGGCCAAAGCCGCGGGCCGGGGGCGCTGGGTGGCGCAGGCCGCGGGTTGTGCCCCGCACTCCGAGGCGGTGAGCCTGCGGGGAAGTGAAACTGTGGTAAACGGTGACGCAGAGTTACTTCAGGGGCGTTGTTGCGTCATCTGAGCGCCCGAAATAAAGCGTGTAACTGTTGGGTACTCGGGACTGACACCTCAAATACCGGCTCGTCAGCCCGAGCGCAGGCAGGATCTGCACGGGGACAGCCGCGGTTTATTAGCGCTTTTCCACATGGCGTGTGTCACAGCGTGAAATCCTCTCAGTGCAATCTCCGCACCGATTTAAGTAGCTTTCAGCGGGCCGTTAACGTGTCATTGCATGGCAATTACACGATTACCTGAGCATCAGCCGTAGCGTCACTGGAAGAGCTGCTGCCTGCACCCACTGCCCTCACAGAGGTCAGAATGGAGATGCGAACCTGGTGGGTGATTTTGTCATTCTACGTGAGTAGGAAAACCCTCACAGGGTTGTTGGTAGGGTACAAAAATCATGTAACCACCTTCTCCTGGTAGGTATTCACTAAAAAAACCAGATGCTGCCTCTGTCTTTGGGCAGGGGAATCAGAGAGGGGAGCTGGTTCAAGTATACAGGCTGGCCTCTTTCTTTAGCCATCAAAGACTGCAGAGAAAAAGCAGCAGAATAAATTTCAAAAGCTAAAATTCTTTTTTAGCAAGTTGAGCTGTTATCAATAATTAAAACAGGGAGGAATTTCTATTCAAAGAATAGATTTATGCTCACACTAATATTTCAGCTGCATAAATTAATTGGTGTTTATTTCTTTATTCTTAAGGGGAAATGTAATCTGTAGCTTTAGAACAATGAGTACTAAATGGTAAATACGAGCCATTTCACACAAACTATTTCAAACTTTTCCTCAAACTACCTCATAAGAGCAATTTCAAGCTTTGTCTCTGATTTAGCACATTTTATAATCCATGCTAATCCACCAGAGGCCATAAATATTACATTATCTCAGAGCTAGCATTTGATTAATGTGAGCAGAATTATTTCACAAATTATTCTTAACTAAGAATTAGATGTGTTATATCAATTATTAAAAAGGAGAAAACAAGTCAATTAAGAAGTTTGTGTTGAAATCGGGATTAATTCTTTCTACAGATTTACATTATCAGAACTCCTCTTACTAGAAACCAACAAAATAAGTATCTGCTGCACTAGACATAAACTTTTATTAAAGCTTCTGTCAGAATAGTCCTCTACAAAGGCCATGTTCAAAGCTCTATTAAGTCTTTCCTTATGAAGATGACATGGCAGCTTCATGTCCCACAAATGGGAGAATCAGGCTAGCAGCATTTCCCAGAGAGACACCCTTAATTACTTCTGCCAGATGCACTTCCTTATCCCTCAGACTTTGGTTTAATTTGGAGAGGGAGGTGCAAGTGAACCTGGCAGCCTGATGCTTTCCCAAGAAACTTACACTTTTCTGTACACTGGGTGAGCTTTTACAGGTCACTTTTCCATGAGTAACACAAAATCAGAGCTGCCCTTCCTCACAGGAGTTTTGGTGAAAGACTGGTGGAGATCCTGCCTCTCACCAGCCATCCTGGGGTGGCAATCCCATGGGTCTCTAGGGGAAGGACCCAATATGTCCCTTGGCCAGCAACCGAGAAGCAGGCTTGCAAAGCACATGCACCCACAAAAAGGCCTTTTCTCATGGTCACTGCATGAGTAACCTCTGTAGCCAGTAGCAGCAGAGCAGCTGGCTTATTTGAACCTTTGGTGAAGAAAACCAGAGCCAAAACATTTAATCAATAGTACAGACACGGAACAAAGTTTAGTGAGTTCTTATGATTTCTGTCTATTTGTTTGTATACTTTGTTAAAATGTGCAGATTATGTGCTTTATAATATTGTCACTATGAAACCCAAAGTAAACTTTTTAAGTGACACAGTGCCAAATACTGTGGTGTAAAGAGTTTCAAAGAGACTGTGAAACAGCTTCCTCCATCCTCCCCCACCATGTCTGGCTTTGAAAGGGAACATCTAAGGGCAGTGTTTGTTTATGCCAAGATTCATAAAGTGTTCTGTTTGCTCCTGGTCAAACTGCCAGGCTTGCCTCAACTTGAAAGCTTCCAAGTTCTGCTTGCAAAGTACAACACTGCTCTGAGTAAGGAGGCAGAGCAATTGCAGCTGCCCAAACCAACCAGTAGGCAAAAGTAATTTGCAGTCACACTGCCCTAGACTGGAAAATTAAGTAGCTGCATAAATGTGACAGGTCAATGTTTTATGCAGTCCTTTCAAGTACAGATTAAGCCTCGTCTGTACAGTACAGTGCTCAGAACTAGCTGTTCCTTTCTCCAGCACACTGCCAACAGCAGAGCCGTAAGGACCTCCTATAGTATATTCCCTGATTGCAAAGTCCATGAGAAAAAGGTTTAGTCAACTTGGGCAATCTGACCATTGAAAGGAGTTAGCTGAATGTTTGCACTCAAAGTGTAGTGGTCAATGGCTTGATGTTCAAGTGGAGATCAGTGATGAGCCGTGTTCCTCAGGGGTCAGTACTGGGACCAGCACTGTCCCTGACATTTCTGTCAGCAACATGGACAATGGGATCAGGTGTATCCTCAGCAAGTTTGCTGACAATACCTTTCCTATGGAGACTGAAAGAGTTGAGCATGTTCAGCCTGAAAAAGTGAAGGCTTTGGAGATAACTTTAAGCAGCTTCCAGTGCCTAAAGAGGACATACAATAAAGCTGGAAACAGATTTACAAGGGCATAAGGTGATAGAACAAGGGGAATGACTTTAAACGGAAAGAAGGGAGATTTAGATTAGATATTTGGAAAAAGTTCTTCACTATGAGGATGATGAGGCACTGGTACAGGTTGCCCAGAGAAGTTGTGGATGCCCCATCCCCAGAAGTGTTCAAGGCCAGGTTGGATGGGGCTTTGAGCAACCTGGTCTATAGAAAATGTCCTTATCCATGGCAGGGATGTTGGAACTAGATGAGCTTTCAGGTCGCTCCTAACCCAAACCATTCTATGATTCTAGAATGACATTTGTCTGGTTTCCATAATATCGTAAGAGCAGAGAGGGAGCCACCTTCTCCTGTGTACTTACTACTCTATACAGAGTTTTCCTGGGTTACTCTTTTCAAAGGAGGAATATTCTCATCCTCATCCAGAATTTAGGCAGTTTTGTCATTATAAATGCCAGGAACAAGAAAGTGCTTTACTGCAGGTTGACATATAGACCTAACAGGTACTTAGTGAAGTACTGTAATGAGTCATTGGTCTGGATCTGTGTGCCTGGTGAGGGATCCTTTGGTGTTTGGTTTCTATCTCCCTGCCTGCAAGTGCTGTCTGTGACTCGTCAGTGTGACTTTTCAGAAACTCTTAACTGGCACAAATGACAAAGAAATTATGTGAGTTTTGTGGAGAACCGTGGGAGTTTTCTATGAGATTATAAAACCTTTGCCCACTATCACATAATTCCTTTAATCCACTGCTGAAGTATCCTAATAAGCTTTTTGAAACACTGCTGCCTCTTGGAGGTTTAGTGAGAACCAAATAGTATAAACTCAGGGATCCCTGGAACTGAACGAGCCCTTCCTCACCTCACCTAAGGGCGGCACTAAGGACTCCGCAGAGAGCTGGTGGTAGAAGCCAGCAGGCTGAATTCCTGGGTTCTGCATGTGGAACACTCTGATGACATTTAGCCCAGTCTGATCTTAACACAGCTGTGCCAGCAGGTATGTATTGCTTAAGCTATAAAAAAAAATAGAAGATTTAAATCAAACCAGCAATCTGTATTGGTGACTTTTATTCTGTAAAAATGCTAATTTTTTTAAGATCTTAATTTGGGATTCAAGTGTCTAGCAGTAAATTCATTAAACTTAGTATAGGCTAGTGCAGGGGAAGTAACATAATAAACTTGAATTCATTCCTTTCATTCTGAAAAGGTTAAACAAAAAAAAAAAAGATAAGAATTACTTTGTCAGCTTCTGAAATGGATCCAATTCTTAAGTGCATTGTAATAACCATTTACCTCTGCACCCGAATGCCATAAACCAGATGATTATTGCAGCACTAAGGAGTTTCATTGTCCCAGTCATTCATTCAAACTTCTGGTCAACCCAGAGTTGTTTGGGAATCACAGAATAGCTGAGGTTGATGAACACATCTGGTGTCTTGAAAGGATGCCTAGTCCAAACTCCCTTGCTCAGAGCAGGGTCAGCTAGAGTTCAGGACTGTGTCTCTTGGGGTTTTCTATATCTCCAAGGACTGAGACTACACCACTTTCTTGGGCAATATGCTCCAGTGCTCAATCCCCCTCACTCTTAAAAATAAATAAAAGTTTATATAATAATAATAAATAAATAAAAGTTTAAAATTAATGAGCCCTTGTCTCGCAGCCCTATGTGGTCCATATGAGCTGCTACCATTCTGTCAGAATTCCTATGCACGCCTTAGTGGTTTTTATGTCCACCTCATGTGCTAGGAGAGACCCATATTTATCAGTTTCCGTGTTAAAGTGAACAGTGTATGATACTCAGTTTTGCCATCACCACTAATTGCTTCTACATGTATATATATACAACTGTTGTACAAACATTTAATCTTGTGTCAACAAACATACTCAGATGATCACAGTTTTCTTTCTCCTGAGTTGGTGGTTGTACTGAATAGTATTGTAGTAATAGGGGATAGGCATGAACATTGTAACAACAGAGAATCCTGCAATTACATTTAATATAATGGAGAGATCCTGGGCCTCTTTTCAACAGTATTTTTCAGATTGCACTATTACCAGTTGCTCTTCAGGAGACTGAAAGTACTGAGACAAGTACATTGAGGAAGAAGCAAGGAGTACATGTAACAATAATCTTCTGTGGTTTTCAGAATGAAAGTTTGGTGGGTTTTTTTACTTCCAAAGAACTGAAAGATAATGGATATGCAGAACAATATTCAAATTCTGCTTCTATACTGAATATAGAAGCAGTATTAAAGATGTGCTGCTTAGCACATGGTCACGTAAAGGTCATGCAGCACTGCCTCTATTTTCAGGTGGCTTCATTGTACTGCTTGCTAAGCATTCAGTCACTTGCTAAGCATTCAATCGAGTCTCTGTAGCTAGTGTTAATGGGAGGGTAAGTTAAAAATCATTTTCCACATAAACTCACGTGAAGACAGGAAAATCCATGGTAGAACTGTTTTCGTTGGTAATGAATGAAAGAATTTCTCCAGGCCAGGCCACTGTAAGTTTTGTAAAGCACAGTGGCAGGTGGCATTTGGGTATTCACCCTGGTACTCAAAGGAAAGACCTGCACTTGCTGTTTTACTGTAGTGAAGTTTTACTGATTGTTTTTAACACGTAACAAATGTACTCTGCTAAAAAGGCAAAATTTAATGAGTTAATCTCAACGAACAGAGGTTTTAGCCTCTATCTCATGTGTATCTCAGATGCATACCCATATATGTGTTTATAGTTATTTTATACTGTGACACAGTGAAGATACTTAACAGAATTCCAAAATGTTTCAAACTAGCAGTGCTTGATAAAACATATATTGCAGAGCTGTTATTTCTACTTCTTTAGGAGGATCTATGTTTTGAATACAAACTTGGCAAAGCAACCAATGTGAAAGCCTGAATTTGGAAAAATCTTTCTGGTAAAAGAAGTGCAGGTGGTGTTTTACTCAGGCATATTTTTTCACTTGGTTGCTTGAGAGTATCTGAGTCCTCACTATTTCTGAGTTGTTTACTGAGGCCATTTAAGCAGTAAAGAGCTTGCAGCCTTGATGTGTTCCCTTTTGCTTACTGTACTTTCTGATCTAATGTGTCAGTACTATTGCTAGGAATGCAGAACATTAAGAGAATAGCTATAAACTAACCAAAGCTCTGTTCCTTTTGAATACCTCTTTACTCAGAAAGAGTAAGATTATCCAGTGCTTACAGAAGTGCCAGTGAACAAAAAAGAAATAAGAGAAAATAAACAACGAATACAGAAAAAAAAACAACAACAAAACCACAAAAAAAATCCCAGCCAACCAAACATTGATGTAATTTGATATATGGAAGAGAAGAAATAAGCATCCTAGCATTTGTGTATGCATTACCCTGGGAAGTTGCTTCTCCTGGTAAGCTTCTCCTCCTGGTAGTTACTTAAATTTAGATATTTCCAAAATAAAATGCTTTCTTGTGGAAATATCTATTGTTTTGACATTTTCAGTTCCCAACATTTTTTTTTCATTTAAAATTAGTTCCCAAATACATCCCAATTTCTGGATAATTTGAAAAATTGTATTTTGCAATTTTGATAACTACTATTTTTTTTCTGCCTTTTCCTTGGAGGAGTTCTCGGAAATCACATAGGAACTTGTCATTCAGTGCAAATTGCCACTTACCTATTGCAGAGATGACTATCTAAGCTCATTCAATGCAACTACCAAAGTCAGAGGGCTTGGAAGAGGGAAGGGCAGATGCTCTAAACTATAGATAGAGAAAACAGGACTAGGCAGCAGGTGCCAGTTGCCATTTTGCAATATGCTTGAATAGAAATAATGTAATCATTAAATACATGTACTTTCTAAATTACTCAGTGAATTAGTAAGCAGACAAGGGAAGTGTTTTCTTCCTTCTTCATAGCAGTCAGAACTGCGGAGAGAAGAGAAAAAGAAATAAAAAGTTATATGACTTTAAAGTTCATGGCGATTTTCCAGAGATTTCTTCCCTGGCAAGTAGTACAGTACAGAAATCAGATAGTAGAAGTACAGCTTGAGTGCCATTGAGTGATAAAGCTCCCAAGGAGCAGTGCAGGAAAGTGGAAATTGCTCACAGTTGCCACTGATAAGTTTTGCTTGTTCTGTTCTATTATGCCATTTGTGGCTGTTAGATAATTTGTTCAACTATATTTTTTCACTGTCACCTTAACTTTTTTTACAGCAATAGGAATGACTGAATGTCATGGAAGTTTATCTTCATGGAAGGGAATTATTTCTATCAGCTGCATTTCTTGGCACTTTAAACAGTACCTTTCCTATTCCATAAGCTGTCTGCCTGGGGCTGCTCTGCAGGGCAGGAAGGGGGAAACTTCGTTGCTTGCAACTCTTATCAATTGTTAAGCAGTCGTTTACATGCCTTACATGCCTACATCTCCTTGAAGGACATTGTTCTTCCTTGGCTTCTGCTTTTCCCCAGAACAAAAAGTACATGCAGCGTAAATTAGCTTGTCACAGGTGATGGATCAGTATTGGTGTATTGGGATGCTATCACACATATATAAATTTGTAGATGTGAATGATACATGATATAAAATATATTTATGTTCTGTATTTATATAAATATGTGACATATAAAACTCATAACATGATTCAGCCTGTGCACCTCTCATCTTGTCCTGACATGCTAGTGCAATGTTTGCTTCTCTCAATTTACTTGTATTATATGTTCAAATGGGAACAATCTGAAATGCAATCCTAACTGTTGTTATGGGAGAAAAACCTCACAACAGAGGTTTTAAAGCCCTTTCTATTTGTCAGTCAAAAATATAGGTGAGGTCTCTTTTGTTTCCATTG
Source organism: Melopsittacus undulatus (assembly GCF_012275295.1). Lineage (NCBI taxonomy): Eukaryota > Metazoa > Chordata > Aves > Psittaciformes > Psittaculidae > Melopsittacus > Melopsittacus undulatus. The sequence continues at coordinate 94,761,168 of NC_047530.1, forward strand.
TTTTTTAAGTGAAGTCAGTGCTCCTTCATTACCTCCAGGAGCTGCAATGCAGAACAGCATTCATTATTATAGAAAAAGCCCCTGCTGCTGCCATGCATGCAGAATGTACCAATCCTAGGCATTTTGCTGTTCACAAGAATACCTCCTTAAGGCAGGAAGCATGGTTTATTTTCCTTCCTTGCTGAAGGCTGAGAGGGTATCCTGGGAAATCATTGTGCTGTACTTCCCATACTCTTGGTTCTTTATAAGCATTGCTTCTGGCCAAGTAGGCAGGACTTTGGAGCACATGAACCCTGGTCTAACTTCGAATGGTTATTTTTATGTCCCTGTAACCGCAGCTAACTCAGATCCTGCTAACAGTGCCAGTGTGGCAGCCCCTCAGGAATGGCTGACCAAGCTTTTGCAGAGTGTGCTGATCTCTGCAATCTGTTCCTGAAACCCCAGCAAGTGGACGTTAAGTGAGCTTGGGTTTGATGACACAAGCAAGCTGATTACTCTCTCTAAATACCAGCAAAACTGGGAATGTTCCGAAATACAAGAGCTGGCGTCCTGAAGACCCTGCTGAGTTGTCTTTGTCTCTCAGAGGAGCATCTCCGGTCCATGGCTGTACTTCAAGGAAATTGTCACTCCTGAGGCACACATGGAGCTTGTTCCCTTCTTCCAAGGGCAGCTTCTGGGCTGTCTGCTCCTTGTGCAGGCATAGGGAGGGTTACAAGGGACTCTCAGACTGGCAAATGGAACTTTGCAATGTACTTGCTCAAGAGAGCTCTGGTTGTATACAATGATGTAAGCGTAGCATAGTTTATTTGTGCTAGTCTCGCCAGGTACACTTTACAGTTCATGTCATTGAATGAACTGGTTATTTTGCAATTTAACCTAGTTGCATTTATGTGTACTTTTAGACAAGTCACAACTACTGCAGTAGTAGGATTTTTTGAGATGCAGTTGAAATTAGCTTCCTTTTGTCTTACTCTTAAATCTCTTGATAATGTCAGTGCTCTCAAAATAACTTACAGAAATTTTGAAATGAGTTGTAATTCTGAAACATTCATTTCCTATTTGGTTCAAGATAATTAAATATGATTATTGTACTGCTGTTGTAGTTGAGGTACTCCAGAACCCTGTATAGAAAGGCAGAGCTTTCCTAGTGGCTGCTGTACCAGATAATTTTGCTTGGTCTCAGCCTCGAAGTGTGTTTAGTTTGAAGGGGTTACTGTTATCTTAAATAATGCCAAGGAGAAGTTAGAGATAGGGTTTAAGACTGGACTAATGCAGCACATATGGGTTATTTAAAAGCAGTGAACTTTTATTGGCGTTTGCAGTTTATAATCCAGGTAGCTAATGTTTTCAAATGTAAACATTAAAAGGATGTTCTCTTTTCAGTAATGTTCTATATATCAGAAAATTTGGATGTTCACAGGTGCAATTAAACTTTCCTAAACCAAACAGATTTCCTGACCACAAGCTATTGTTTCTGTTCCAGCTTTGTCCTTTTTCTTCCTTTGTTTTGCACTCTGAAGCAATACATATATACTGGTATTTTTCCTGAATGGGAATGTCCTCCTGAATGGGAATGTCCTCCTTCCTTCCTTCCTTCCTTCCTTCCTTCCTTCCTTCCTTCCTTCCTTCCTTCCTTCCTTCCTTCCTTCCTTCCTTCCTTCCTTTCCTTCCTTCCTTCCTTCCTTCCTTCCTTCCTTCCTTCCTTCCTTCCTTCCTTCCTTCCTTCCTTCCTTCCTTCCTTCCTTCCTTCCTTCCTTCCTTCCGTCCTTCCTTCCTTCCTTCCTTCTTTTTTCTTTCCTCCTTCCTTCCTTCCTTCCTAAAACTGATGATCTGTTCTTGTGTGTTAAAATTATTCCCTTACATGACAATACTATTACCCGGTTAATCACAAGGTACTTTGCAACTAGTATTTCTGCAGCTCTAATATTCAACTCTTAACAAGAAGCTTATAAAAAGGCTGACTTCTGTTCTTCCCATAGGACTCTGTGTCTATCAGGATGTACATAGCTAAAGCCAGCCAAAGTTGTGCAATTACATTTTCAAGCACTTGCAAATAGTTTGCCAAAATTTTCTAATTGTTGACATCCTCAAAATATATGTTGCTGGTATCTTCTAGATTTATTCAGTGTTCATGTTCTCAGTATTGGAAATGCTTCTGAACAGCTAATTCATATGTACATCTTATGTATTTGGTTTTGTGCATTGCAGCAACAAAGTTGAGTTAATTTCTGAGCAATGTGTCTCAAGGACTGAAAATAGGAAATGCCACACTGGAGCACATTCGCTATCCAGCTGCTTAGCTGTTCTCTTGTCCAAAATGGCTACAGCCAGATGCTTCTGAGAGAAGTGCAAGGAACTTCCTCTTCTCTAATAATTAAAAAGCATTCTGAGCACTAAAAATAAGATAAATACAGTTTTAATGGAATTTGTCCATGCTTGACTCTTTCTGAATGCCATGTTCTTTTTCTCAGTGGCTGCTTATTGTAATGAATGCTACAGTTTAATGGGGCAGATGGGGGAAATATTTTTGTTTATAGCTTGGTGGTTGCTAAAGTCAGGTGTCATCTTCTCCACACTTTCAATGAGTTTTTTCCACATTTATCTGAGTACTTAATCATTCTACAGTGTTTTTTAAGATGACTACATTAGCAGTGCATACAGTATCTCAGCTAAAGCAATAGCACTGGTTTGCCACAACATGTAGTGTTGTATTCTCCTTACTGTCCTGTCCATGTTGTAACATTATTTGCTTTTTCCTGTAGCTATATATTGTGATCAGTGTCTTGCTGAGTTGTTCACAACAATGTCAAGTTGCCTTTCTCTACTGCTAATTTTAAACCTTGTAAGCATTTCTTTCCTATGGATGATATTTTGATTTTTTTTAATGTCCTGCTTGTTTAGTTACCTACTTTCTCCTGAAATTTTACACTTCAGTTTTTGATTATTATTTCAGATATTCAACCAGATATAAATCTGGATCTCACTGGCCTGAAACTCCACTGATTATCCCATGAGGTTTTTATAAAAATAGACATGATATTCATTACTTCCAGTTCTTTTGCACATAAATGATTTCTAATGAAGGACTGCGTATTCTTAGCAGATCAGCCTGTTTATTCTGAAGCTCTTTCAGCATTCTTGGATATTCACCATCTGGGCAGGTTGACAACTTGCTAACAGACTGCTGTCGCTATCCAGGCCTTCGAACAGGAAGTGAGAACGGGTCAGAAAGTCCTTTTTCAATTGAAATAATTCAGTCAGAAGGATAAAGTAAGACTGAGCTGAAAACAACTTTTGAGAATTCAAAAATTGATTTGATGAATAGGAGATTGGGAACAGTAACATAATTATTGCCATCATCCACTTTATTCGGAGAATAAATAAACAATTATATGAATATAAATAAGCATATTTGGAGGCAAATTGCTTTCTACTGTAACAAATTTGAAGACAGAAGTATTATACTAGCATAACTAATTGGAAAAATTCAAAGTCTCAAAGCAGAAATACAACACCACTTCTGTATAGCACACTGGAGGTCTTTGTAGCTATAGTTCATTTCAGGAAAATTCCTGAATAGGAATAGGGTTAGGTTGGCCTCTGAGCACTTTGTTTAAGTGAACTATAAACAGAGACATGCCTGTAACACCAGGCATTAGAATTCAGAGTCATCAGTAATGAAGAAAAGTTGCTGTTAGCAATAAGTCAGGCAGTGTACCACAGCTTGGTCTTGAAGAATTGAACTCCCCAAGACCTCAACATTTATCGGTTAGCTCCTGACCACAAAAACATCTTTAGCCATTCTAATCAATAGGAGCCTAAATCACAGTTTTACTACCACACTCAGGTCTCCAGATCACCAAGTATGAGAGGAGAATGCTTGCAGGCCTATGAAAGGTAGCTGCGGTTGCAATCCTTATTAATAAATTGGAGAGAAAACCTGCTAGACAGTGGGGGAGGCATTAACAGCCGAGTGAATTGAATGTTCAGGTTTGCATTTTCCATCTGCTGAACCTGGCTCAACTTCTTTCCTGCCCTGGCAGGGCCCTGGCCCTTTCAGTGGGCAGTAACCTATTTACTGCCCTATTTGTGTCACCACAAAAAATATCTCCTTGAAAGGGAAGAGTCCTTGACTCTTGAGACTTGCTGTGGTCTTATTCTGTCCTTAGTTGTAACATTTGGGCATGCTGACTTCCCCACTTTCTCTTGGTGCTATTATCAGTAGTGTTCATCAACAGTCTGAGGACTGTTTGTTACTTCTATGGTTTAAATACTCTTTATTTTCCACTGAATACTAGCACAATATATAGTAATGCTCATATAAATACAGCTGTTAGACATTTAGCTTCCCACTAGAAAGTATCAAAGCATATCACACATATTAACAACTATTCTAATAATTGTTTCCCATCCTCAAGTGTATTTTGAATAGCCACTATTACCCCTTCAAATAAAGTTAAAAAAAATAACTGTAAGAGAATTAAGAGAAGTTATAATTAAAACACAACTCCATATTCTAAAATAATATGGTTTGTCCCTATTTCTGTTTGGTTTGTTATCTTACAGAACAAGATTTTTCCTTACTGAATTTTCTTCTTAGTGGGTAGAGTGTCTTTTGTAATATTTTATCAATGGAAAATAAGTAGAAACAATAACCTGCAAGTCCTAGACATTACAACAAAGTAAAAAAAAAAGCTACGCAAGGTGTAATATCAGGTATTCTGAATGCACATTATGTATCCATTCTAGAGTAGAGAAGTGTATGTTCTTTTGTATTTGTGGTCCATTAAAAATATAATGAAGTAGTCATAAGAATACAATGTAATTCCATTAACAGCTTTTTCTGCTTAGATATTAACATGACTAATCAGCATCACTAATCAGCATCAGGGATCAGCAGCATCCATTAACGACCTGCAATACTGTCTTCTATAATACTTTCAGTACTTTTACATAATCTGTCAGTCATTAGGGAGTTTAGAAAATCCACAACCACAGAAGACAACCAGTCAGCCACAAGTAACAGAGACTTGATGAAAGAAATGGATTTTTTTAAACAATGTGTAACAAAAGTATCAATGTATATATGAGAAAAGGTTCTATTTTAGTTTTTGTCTGGGACTTCCACTGATACCAGAAGGAATAGTGAGCAGAGAACCAGGGCACAATATGGCATTATGCTCAGAGGAGCTGTTAAAATGCACAGTCTCTGAAATTAAGAAGAAACAGCACAGGGAGCCACCTAATGAGCCTTTACAGTCTTCCACATTAAGGATTATGAGTTCTGTTCTAAAAATACCCCAATTCCTTATGTGGTGCAATGAAATGCTATGCTTGCACAAGAACAGACTGGCCCTACTCCCTGTGAATCTCCACCTGACATAAACTGGATAGAGAAGGGGATTTTCAAAAGAGAACAGATTTAGATTGAGCATTTTATAGTGATTACCTGACCTTCCAGAAATGACATAGGCATTAAGAACTTCCCAAATCATTAGTCCTTAGCTACAGGTAAAATTTCCTGAAGGAATACCCAAACTGGTAACAGTTGTGTACTTCAGCAGATTAACCCAGCAGATTTATCGCTTACCAGCCTCCACTGTACCTTGGCTAGTTTTATAGGTATAATGAATGTAAAATTCTAGTGACTCACACCCTTGCAGGCTTTTAAACTCTTCCTTTAAACCCAGGAATGAGTTCCCATGATTCTGTTGTATTATTTCAGAATAAGTTAACTCAGGAAAACAGTCATAGCACTATTATAGCATAGGGTGTGTAGCTGGCTGGCTCTGAAATATAATTCCATGAAACATAACCTTCTCAAGGTACAGTTGTGAGGAAATACATTGGGGTATAGCATTTGTAAATAATATTGGTAGCAAGATTAGCAAGGTTATCCAATTCCACTTAAATTCAGCCAGATGTCCATAATATGTCTCTAATGAGAAGGATACATAGCTATTATCTACATAATTTGATAGCGAGTGCATGTAGGCAAGTATAATGGGAGAAATCAGATCAAAATCAGCGCACATAATTCAATAGGACCTTAAGTAAAAGACCAAAACAAAAGACAAGATTAAGTAGAAAACACTTCATGATTTGCTGGTACATTGGAGGTTGGTTCCTGACTTTCTGTTTTACTCCTTTGCCATGCAAGGTGGACGAAGATGAAATGGACAAAGTGAATTGGCAATCACAGATGTGCAGGAAACATTGAGAAATAATAAAAAAGAATATTTGTGTTCGTCTGGTATTTGAAATCATGCTCATATAAAAGCTAAAAATTTATAAAGGAAACCTGTCTAGCAAGTGATGTTCTATAAGGATGATTTTGGGAAATATATTTATTAAGAAAAAATGTGGAAGTTTCAACTATGAAAATCTGTCTAGTCACACTGTGACTACTTACGATTCTATGACTATGTTTGATTCCTACTTATGGAATAGGTAGTTATTAAGCCACTTGCTGACCAGAGCATAAGCAGCTATGGATAAAATGGTTATCATAAAAATAAACCTATTTAAGTAGTATTGTCCACATGGGACTTTTTTCTTTTCAAGTAACATTTAATATAAAAGAACTCTATTCTATATTACAAAAACATACTGTTTAGGAGTGGCTTCTTAAAAAACACATGATATGTCTTCTCATTTGCTGCAGGTTTATTTGCTGCATGTGCTCTCAGTAGCACCATAATGTTCTGACAAGGGTCTCTGTGGGTACAGAGATCAGCCAGCTTGCAGAATCAGCTTGTGTGGTTAGCTGACATGCACAGAATGCTAAGTCTTATTTGCCAATGAATGTCTGTGAATGTTAGAAATGTTAGAAATGGATATAAACACACCCAGTGTTCACGTGCATATTTGAAAGATGGCACTGAATCACAAGGCTTCATAACTTCAAGCAAAGTGCAAAGGTGTCTAAAATCAACTTGAGCTCTCTTCCTGAGCACCACCAAACAAGCTTCATCAGCAGTGTACATTTCTCACAAGTGATGTACTAGATGTATGTAAACAAAAGTCTATTTGAGTTTGTAATAGATTTTCATGCCAAATTGAGACTTGGCATAATTTAGCAGATATAGGTAGCTTTCCTGGAGTTGCATATGTTACACCAACTGAATTTGTCCTGCCACGTTCAAAGTTCCCTGAATTTCAGCAGTATCTGTTGCTAAACTTCATTGCAGGGTAGTGGAAAAAAATTACTTCACATTCATTAGCTTCATTCAGAATAATGAATAAATTCATTGAAGATGAAGTAATTACAATTACAGTGGAAAGACTTGACAGGAACACACAGAATTCATGCAAGTGATGTGTGACAGTTCAGATACAGAAATGATACTAGCTTAAAAATAAGCTGTGCTTCCAGCTCTCAGCACAGTAACAGCCCCAGTGTTATACCAGAGATTTGATCTGTGCCACTTCAGCATGAGGTAGAAAAAGACAAATTTTTACATCATCTTTTATCCTGTTGCTTTCTTTGTATATTTTTAGAAGAACAGGTACTTCCAGCTATAGACAGTACAAAGCCCTAGCCTACAACTGGATCTATATAACTGAACCCTCCTTCCTACAAACAGATCTATATCAATGAACACTTATTTCTGTGTGGAGCTGTGTTAAAATGAGTGAAGCTTCAGATAAATGCAAGGATATGTCCATGCGATAATTATAGGATTGGAGTTCAATGCTGCATTTTTATCAAGAACTTCTTGGTATATGTAACACCCACCTGATCTTCAATATTGTGCGTCTTCCATGCAACACAATACTGCGTTGGGCAATATGCCTTCTTGGGTTTATTTTATATGTGTATATTATATACACAAGTAAAAGGTATCACCTGCAAATAATATTTGGAATGTGAAAGACACAAAATGTAAACATTTTATTTGGCAGTTGTTTCAAACAGGTGAATAAATAAATGGAAAATTACATCTTAATATTTTTTATAGCAACAGATGCAGTTGCACACATATTTACATATTGTGGATGCAAAGAACAGTTAATTAAATTTCTTTTTGTTAAAAAATGCAACTTCCAACACCACTAGACTTGACAATTAGAGATGAAGATACTAGTAATACTTGGTTCTAGCAATCGCAACTTTTAAAGGCATTCATTTGGAAGTAAGATAAGAGAGTCGTCATGCATTTAGTTCATTTTGTCCACTTATGGTAGAAAGTCTGATGTAATCTCAGAATTATGAGTGTCATGCGCTTAAGTCAACTATGACATGTTTATAAATCAATGTAGTTCCCTTAAAACTTGAAGCAAAGAGAAAATCTCGTTTATCGATGGAGACATGTATGAAAGATCTTGGTGCCTGTACGTTTAATTCTTGAAACTTCACAAATTTTGCCTTTTCAGCATCCCAATAATAGACTTGAGTGAAAGAATAATCACTTCCAAGAATGGCATATTGATAATTACTTATCTGAAGCGGTTGGAATACCATTGACCCTCGGGATGGCATCCTTTGTAAATCCAGAAATGCCGAACCACCCCATTTCATTACTTTAGAGTCCCCAATAAATCTTGTTAAGCAAATGTATACATCCTCTTTCACTTTGAAATGTTTCACTGCATATGCATCTTCCATATCTTGGATATCAAAACGCTTAACAAATTCATTTGTTCCTTTGTTCCACTGATATATTACAGGTCTTTGAGAACTACTTGACAGAATTAAATGTGGTTTGCCAGATATTTCAAGATACTCCACATCAGTATCTCTGTACCAGGCATGCAGAGACTGATGGGAATAAAATCCATTCCCATTCCATTTGTAAACCGTGGTGAAACCAGCCTTTGAACTGTCTGCAACAACAAAATACCAGTCTTCAGCAATCCTGAAAGTTTCAATGTCATTAGGTTTTCGGATTTTAAGGATTTCAATATCTTGAATTTTTATAAACTTATTAGCAAAAATATCTCTTTTATATATGTGGGAGCCTCCAAACAGCTGTGCGACAATAACATACAGCTGACTCTCAATAACTATAGGTTTACACACAACAGTTGAAGTACCTGTAAAAAGAAAAGTAAAAGACAGGGTTAGCATCACTTCTTGGATCAGCTGTTGTAATGTTATTTGTTGAGTGGTGTTCATACCTGTAATGTTGTCGTAATTCCTGAACATCACTTCTACATGGTCCCACTCAAGAAAGATGCATTTTCCAGTAAAAGGCTGAGCAATAACCACATGTTCATCATTCATGTATGAGAAGGTATCTACTGACAGAGACTGGTATGGCAGGGACTGATAAACTTCAAATTCTGCAAAAGTGCACACAACATATAATTATAGATCGTTTCCATACTGTGCTGAAAAAACATCTGCTTAGCAGATACCATTTTATTACAAATTACAATATTTCATCACTAGTTTGATTTTCCTGTTGATAAAGGAGCGCTGCAGTTTGTTTTCAGGTATTTCTCAAAGAGGTGCTGGTTTATATCCCAGTTCTCCAAATCTTTATATAGCATATTAAAGTCTGAGTAGAACCTGCAATATAAGACCCCACTCCCAAGTGATTTGCAAGTCAGACTTATACCTGCACAGAGTTCATATTGATTTTAGTGGAAGTTCCATCCATTATGCAGACTTCCTGCAAAAATGGACCTTAGTATAAAAAAAATATAGCTTTGACTTTAATTTAACAAGATTAAATAATTTGAAGCACATTACCTGTAATAATGCAATCAAATTCTTTTGGAGAGAGGCTATTGATTTTGCGCTTCTTATATTCTGGTGGACTTTCACAGTAAATGTCTTCAACTGTTGCATTGGTACTGCCCAGCCATTCCACTAACCATTTCAGTTTGCAGTCACAATTAAATGCATTGCCTCTAAGATCTCTACAATAAATGCATTGAAAATAAGTACTTAGCTGATGTATTCCTCCTTGTTGGACATCAATAAACTAAGCTCTTGTTAAATATGTGCCCTCTTGCTTATTCTCAGTTGTTGCCTTCCTGACTTAATTTGTCCAGACCCATAGTTAAATCTACATGCCAGAACCCACACAGACTTAATTGTATTCAGGTTATCACAAAGAACTTAACTTGATCAGCAGGAAATTTTTGTTGATGTCTCCAAGTTTACAGGTACACAAAGGCTAACCTAATTGTTGGCCCCATATTTTGGGAGGTTGTTTCTTTTGGATTACCCTTTCTCAGTAAGATCATTCTAGATAACAAAGTTGGAATTAATGTAACTCGACAGTCAGCCAGGCAGTATTTGCTATATCCTTTAGATACACTCATTTAGAGCTTCAGGAGACACAAGCAAAGGTGTTCTGTTCAAGACTTACAGCTGTCCTCAGTCATATTTCAGATTGTATGTACAGGAATGAGCAAGTGCCAGGACCAGACTGTGCAACCACCTGGCCATGATCAGTCTTGCCAAATAATGCTATCAGGTAACATTGACCATCTCCACATCTTACTACTGCAGGTCTACACTGTAAATTCAGCCTACCTTGTTAACACAGGGAGCAGGCAAAGGACGTTCTGTGCTCATTATCCCACATCAGGTGAACCAGAATTTGTGTGTTGTAAACAGAACATATTTCAGTGAAGCAGCTATGGATTTATCTGTTCATATTTTGTATTTTTGCTGGTATTTAAATTATATATTTTTAAAACTTTGTGTTTTGGTTTGATTGCAATTCAGTTTAGTATGGGATGGTACTTACTAAGACACATGCATTCATGATAAAAGATTGCCTTCCCAGAAATTGCTTGTGCATCGAAATGTTACTCCATTAAATACCTTCCACCTTCCCCCCATGCCATGCTCTCTCATGCATCCCTAAGGATACTTCTTTCTTATTCACTAAGTCTAAATAAGCACGCAGCTCTCTTTCACAACTACTAACAGTATTACTTATCTTCATAACTGGTGGAATGCTCAAAACTAAAGCAAATTATCAACAACAGTAGACAAAACCCAAGCCTACCCATATTGGGAAGTCTACCCAGTGGATACCATTAGTGGCTGTCAGTTTGAATGGTTACTCAGAATGTCCTCTAAAAGAATCTCATTATATTTTTAGTATAATTAATAGATTAGTTAATTGCTTTCTTACACATTTGTTAAAGAATCCAAGCCTTTGAATATGTCTTTTGGAAGCGACTGGAGGTTATTATTTGCGAGACTCCTGTAAAAGAAGATATTTCAGTATCAGTGCTAATTCATTAAATTACACATTTTTGCAAGGTGTAGTAGGGTTTCTTTCTTAAGGTAAAGTACCCTGGTATTCTCCAGCACTTAGTTTTAAAAGATTGCTTTTAAGAACAGCTCATTTACTTTGTGACTTTTTCTCCCACTAAAATGCCATACCTCCTTTTGTGTTCTCACTATCCAGCAGCCTTGCAGCATTTACAATAACTTCACTTAGCAGGGTAAAAGGTGCAATCACCTCTGGTGTTTTGCCAACACCATTGTTTTAAAACAATTAGTCATTATTGGATCTACTGATGTTTTCCTTATGAGATACCAATACATGGTGTTCATGTTACTGCAATTTCCCCACTTTCTTGTGTCTCTTCTGGAAGGGAAATCTTAATACTATGTTTCATTCAGTGGACTTAGGTTTAGCTCATCGGTTTTGGAAATATGCATTAATAGACAAGAAATTGCTGATCGGCATTCATTTCTTTCCTGGAATGTGCATGTGTGTGTGTGAGTATGCGTGTATGAGACCAGCAAAAACCTGTTGTTAATTCGCAGTTTTTAATGTTGGGAAACCTTGCCTAAATTCAGTGAGTATTCTAGCTACTAAAAGTGATGAGAAAATGTGAACAGGCTTTGAACAAGCAATATATTACACTTCACCCAGACACGTCTCTGTGAGTCCACTAAAGGTCTGAGTTCTCCAAGATGTCACTAGGGACATGACAGGAAAAGAGTAACGTAGGTTATAGCTGAGGCCTCTTTTGATTAACAGTATTATTTATTACTTACAAGAAGAAATGAAAATAGAAATCATTCTAGTTTAAGATTCCAGTTAGAATCTGTAGCTAGTAAGGCTTAAGAACCTCTTCTGTTGTCGCTTGTAAACATAAAAGTTATTTATTAACTACAATTTCTCTCACCATGCAAAGCCACTTAGGCATATACTTCATTTCTAGAACAGGCCCACATATACTAGGTCTGCTGCCTTATTTAAAATTGTTTGTCTTATCAGGAATGGTAAATATGGGATGATGCCATTAGTCCATTCTGACTTCACTACTTTCAAAGTACATCTGATTGTAACACTGTTTGGTGTACATATCATGTGCTTCACTTATGCTTAATTTTACACTCAGGAGCAATTCTTTAAAAGTCAGGTAACTCATAGGGAAAAAGCCAAGCAGATGTGCAAGCTGAGGCAGGTTTACTGCCCTATATATTATTTATATATTATCATACAGCAAACTGAAAGAGATTATAGACTTGGAAGTAGCAGCAGTTCACCACTGCCATGGGAATGTGACTGACAGAAAAATTTACACAAGGTTTGTGCATTTGCCGATTTTTGGATGAAAATTATTCATTTTATATTCCACTGTTAAAAAGCATGCTTATATATTACGAAACACTGGCTTGTGTAGATGGTGCTGTATGTGGTATTTGGCTTATAATAAGAGAGTAAAGGTTGAATCAAACATGCAGTTAAACTTATGGCTGCAGTTCTGAAAGAAGTGCAATCAAAATTACATATTGTGCATAGAAATTACTGTCCAATGCTAAGATTTTGACGTTAAATGAGTAAATTAGTAAAAGAAATAAGCTTTTTCTTTATTTTTTCTGTTCTTTAATATACTCCGAGCAGAAACTGAATTGTGTTGCATAATGATAAATATTAGATGGCTCTGTTTTACAGTAAGGGCATGCTGTAATTATCAAAATTAATTGCGTTATAGAAATACAAATGTTTGGATAGCTTATTGCATTGCAAAAGTTACGTTGCGAAAAGGAAGTTAACAGAATAAATAGAACAAAGTTCATCTCCTCTAACTTCATGGAACTCATTTGTATGCTTATTTACTGTGGTTCTTTTTGATGTATTTTATGTACACAAGTACTCTCCGGAGTTTCTCAAATGAGAAATGCCTCAGGGTGCCAAGTGATTATTCTTAATGTGTATCTGCAATTTCCCCCAAAGGGTGGGGAGTGGTTCTGCAAGCAGATTAAACTAGTCACATTCTGTGGTTAATGGACCTGCCTTTGCAGTTATTTTCTGCAGATTTCTCATTGTCTTCATGAATAGCACTCCATGCGCAACAGCAGCATGATGCACAAATCTATGTCCCAAAAACATGCATGCAACCACATGCAAACTCCAGTGGCTCCTCACTTGTGGTTCTAGCTTTTGCATGTTTTGTCTTATGAAACTGCTGAAGCATCCCCAGAATCCAATATAATAGGCAAGACAAGATGTTACTCTTGGAATGTTTGCTCTGTATAAAAGAAACTGTGCCTTTCTCTGTGTTAGGAAAGCAATTTGCTCCCTGGCAGCAACAGCTACTAAATAAATAAATGAATATGATAAATAATGTACTGGACCCATTTGTGAATATAAAGCTATTCATGTGCATAAATATTTTGAAGATAGGGTCCCAGTTACCATCTTTATCCAATTATCTGCCTTTTTTTAATAGTACTGTAAGTATGCCTATACCTCTAATACGGATTTTTACAGGATATGCCCAGCCTGTTTATATACCTTTTTCCCCCTCCTCTATCTTTGCTCTTCTTCAGACACAGAGGCATTCTATAAGTAACTTTATCTGCACATGTAGTCATAGTAGGCTTGGGCTCACAGCTCTGAGCCTTGTCTGTTCTGACTAAAAAGGGAAGAGTAAAGTGGTTTATGGTACATTTACTATGTAGTGAAGGATGTGGCGAACTACAATTCAACTATTATATTTATGCATTAACTATTTAAAATGGAACATTTGCTTTCTCTCCTGTGTCAAAATATATGAAAGGAAAAGTTAAATGACCCCGTTTCAAAACGCTCTTGGAGGTTATTGGGTTAAGGCCAAAAGGTCAGAATCCACTCCCCTGCCTCTGACACACATCCCAAGATATATGCTTCAGAATTCAAATGCTCAGAGCTGGGTACAAACCCATGTCAGGCATACCCTAGAGGTTTCAGCCTCCTTTTTTTTACAGTATTTTTGTAATTTTTTGTTTTCTTACAGTACATATTGTATTTTCAATAAATGTATTGCTTGCTAAAATAAAATTATTGCTCAAAGATAAACTGAATGTGAAATAAGAGCAGAAGCCTGTCTAAAAACTGTCTTGCTAGCTCAGAGCATGAATATGCTACTCCTGTGTTTGCAGTGGAATGTTACAGGTATTTGTTGACAGTGTGCAGTTTCACCTGCTGAGCACAGCGTGAGAAGTGCTTTCACTGGTGTGAGCATGGGAAGCACTGCTCTGAACAGCCACATTAGCATCCAGAGTGCTTTTGACTAATTTCCCCTCTTGGCTAATGCAACAAGGGCATATCAGAGGGCAAGGGTTAGGTGTGTTTCTAGGATAGCTGAAGGGCTGAGAAGCAACATGAAGAACATTAAGAAGTTCCTTGTGTCAGTGCATGACAGATCCTGACCATGAGATGCTCTTCTTCATGTGCAGGAGAGGACAGAATGCAGAGCAGGGCTTTGAAGCCAATCCTGCTGGAGTCTAAAAGCTGCTATGCCACACACTTAAGTGGAAGAAGTGTACCAGTAAGTTGTAATAAATGCATCTTACTGCAATCCTTCTATTTAAAAGGGTGGGAAATTTCAAATTTTATTTGGTCAGATTCTGCTGGAAACACTTAGTGGCTGAAGTGGACACGGGTACAGACATTGATGGCCTGTCCCCAGGAATGACTGTCATATTCTCTTGGATTCATGCCAGACTTGGGTACCTTGGAAGAGACACATGTCCATCCTTAAGCATCTCACCACTGTGGCACCTCAGTGCTGAACACAGCTCCAACCTTCCTCCTCTCCAAGTTCCAGACTGGGACTCCATCAATGCCAAGCCCTGATGCCTTCTGCTTTCTACCTGCTCCTACATACTCAGGTAGAAATCCCCAGTGCTCTGAGCAGAGAAAGTCAGGGAGCTACTGCCAAATGTACTTCCTGGAAGCTCTTTGGGTCCTGACCTTCTACACATATCACAAATTTGGGAGTCTTTGGTGGAAACACAAAGGTTAACATTCTAATTAAATGACTATTATTACTGCTTAAACAAACGTAAATAGCTATATATCCAAATGTGAAATTCAACAACACAGTGGTTCAGTTACTATATTAAAAATACCAAGTAATATATTCAACCACTTTACTTACAGGTGAATTAAAGATTTCAGTCCTCTGAAAGTATTTCTTGAAATTGACTTAATGCTGTTGTTCTCTATGAACCTGTAACGGGTCGTAAAGTCATTCTGGTCAAAGCAATGCCTGGAACTTGGAATCCCACCCCCTGTATTCAATAATACCAGGAAATATACTTTTGTCCACTCACAAATATTCTAGATGAGGAAGGCCCATGAAAGCATCATCACTAATAACATCAAAAGTGTTGGATGTAAACAACCTGCATAAAGAGATGCAAAACAAAAGACCATTAGGTTATTAGCATCTTTAGAGTTCAGCAAGCCATGGTAGGCCAGATTTCTACTGCCTGGTTTCATGGTTTTGTCTGTGCAAGCACTACGAGACTGGATGGCTTATATATTGCCCCATAGTTTGGGTCAAAGGGAAGGGCCTAGCAACTTGTTGCTTTGCCTGCTGGAGCAATCTGATAAAATTCCATTGACTTCTGTGGGATGCAAACGTGGGTTTATCAAGCCAGTAAAACAATGGGATTGTACAAGTGCCACTGGAGACATACTTGGTTGACAATGAAATGTTCAAGTACTACAGAGGTCTAAATTGTCTTGAAGAACACTTATTTTTGATGACAACATAGGGAATGTATCCAGCTGGTTAGCCAGACATCAGGTTGAATTAGCATCACTGACAGGCAGGAAAATCTCTTAACTTCTGAGTTGAACTTGTGAGCATATTTGACCTGAGGGTACTAAAAAGTTACTGAGAAACAAATGGAAAATCTCTTAATTTAATCAGTATTCAAATCAGAACTATTTTTAAGACCACATTATACCAGCTGGAGATAGTTCTTAGTGCGTGCATGTATTTTTCACTCATCTAGCAATAAAAATAGCAGCAACACATTTAATTTTATGTAATTTTGTAAGCATTAAAAGTGGACCAACACTGATTTTTTACAGCTTTATTTACGCTTATCAACCATGTTTGCATTTGCCCATTTTAATTCAGCTCTGGACTGCCACACCCTTAATATCTTGAGCATTGTCGAGTACAATGAACTTTGCCCAGTGGAATACTATATTTTATTCAGTTAGACCTGGTGGATAAATAAATTTACCCTGTGACATCTTTAGGCATTGAGAAATGCAAGATTTGCAAGTATGAATTAATACAATTAATAACACAGTTCATCTCTTATTTTGAAATTTGCATTAAAAATAAATTGCAGATGATTTGTTTTCTCACTTAGCTATTGCAGACTGTGCTTTTTCCATTTTAAATATGTAATTTTATATGTGTGAAAAATATAAGCAGGAAAATCTTCCTTTTTGTTAGAAACAATAAATACTTTTCTTCCTTCAAGAAAATAAGTATTTTTGTAAAATCTCTGAATCAGAAGACCAATTTAGTAAATCTGCTGCCTGTAACTAATTTTACTTTTCTGATGTGATTTCACTGGATAATTTTTTCCTTTTCTGCACTCTACCGTCCTAAAGAACACAGTGGTATCTCTTTAAATAGTATAGCTATTTTAGAGATTGCCAGGCTTATAGAATAGGTCTTGCACTTGGTGATCTCATTTGCCTCCCATCTCATGCCTCACCCCAATGTCTGTATCACACATATGTGGTGCACAAAGTGGCTTTTCCCTGGGTCACTGACCTCAGATGCTAGATTTGCATGATCCACCAGCTAGCTATTTTTGATATAGAGGCTGAAGATAACTGCACTGTACCTAGGGACTATACTACTTAGCAGGAACTGTCCATTGCTAGCAGGTGCCATGACTACCTCCTTTCTTTCTGTGGGCTTTCATGTCATCAGTTTATAAAAGCACCCTCAGAACGTTGCTGTACACAGTTACGAGTGCTGGAGATGAGAGCAGGGATATTTTCTCTACATTTAGAGAACACTCCTGCTGGCACTTGTAGGTCCTTTGTATTTTTGTTGTCACATGAAGAGCACAGAGCATACCATCCACACTATTCAAGAAGCTCTCCTGGCCTGGGACTTACACGTAGTGTTTAGCACGAGACCATGATTTTTTCAGAGACCATTGCCACTACTACAGTAAAAATAGTAGTAAATAATAATAGCAGCAGATATATTTCACACTCAGAAATGTGTGACTGTCATACTGGAGATACCAGCTTACATTTGGGATGTAAAAATGTAATGCTGGAGACTATTACATAGAAATATAGGCTGCTCAATCTTGCTTTTGGCTAAATTAAATCTACTGATACAGCTATAATAATGCAAAGCTAAAACTTAGTGTAATTTCTAATTAATCTGAATTTTCCATATTCTTATTTCCCTTACTATCTTCTGCCAAATGTGGAAATTTTCCTTTCTCATGTACAAACCAGAGTATTGACCCCACAGATACAATCCTGCCTCCTTTGGTCTGTGTTTAAGGAGTTGTTTGCCTCAGATCAGCAGTCTGACTTCCCAAAGATGGCAAACAGCTCAGCTACCATGTTAGAAATATATCTGGAAAACAGATCACTCATTGAAGACCATAATGGAACAAAAACAGCTTTTCTGAGGTCAGAGCTTTTGTTGCAGCATTTATTAACAGCAGCTTGGAACACGCATTTCAGTGTATGGCAGACCGTGCAAATTATCACCATTACCAAAAATGCCATAAACTGTTGCCAGACCCCACTAAGCCAGGCACTATAATAACTCAAAATAAGATGACTGTGTCTGTCCTACTCCACCCTACCCAATTCTGCCTCCCTGGCAGCGGGATCGTTAAGTGTAGGTGGCATATCGTAGCCAAGAGAGATGATGTCCTACTCACTCTCTTCTGATACAAGCTCCACCAATGCTGCTATTTCAGTTTTCCTTCCTTTGAAAGGCCTATTGCAAGAATTACGTGAAATGTGTCCCTTTTGTGATCTGTGACCACCTGGGAAAAGCTTCTCCAGAATAAAGCACTGTTGAAAAGCATTTAGGTTTCCATAGTAACTGCATTTACCTATTTACCCTGTATCCAAAATTGTACAGTATGTCTGCACCTCCTTATCAGCTCCACTTGAGGTAGCAGAGTACAGCTAGGGTCAGGGCTTCAGCTATCGGTGCACCAGCAGTTTAATTCAACAGCCATAAGGCTCTAATACATCAACATTACACCTCTGACCACATCCAGAGTGCACGGGAAGTCGGTCTGGGACAGATGTCCGATTTTGGTTTTGATCACATCAGGGAGTCTGTCCTGCCAGATTTCTGAGACAAATCTGGGTGTGTGTCAGGCTGGCAGCACATCCACTATAAACAGTTCAGGTTACACCCCCTCTGCTTCTCTATAGCTCACAATTATATAATCCTATGCCCAAATTTCCAGGAAAGCTTCTGAGCCTGTAAAAATCCTATATAGAAATGAGTCTAGTAGTTAAACATCCCAAAATATTCTCTCTCTGCATATACCTCATTGCAGTAAATGATTTTGAAATAACTGCTTA
Source organism: Melopsittacus undulatus (assembly GCF_012275295.1). NCBI lineage: Eukaryota > Metazoa > Chordata > Aves > Psittaciformes > Psittaculidae > Melopsittacus > Melopsittacus undulatus. The sequence continues at coordinate 94,779,971 of NC_047530.1, forward strand.
ATTTATTTCCTTTCTAATTGGGAGAAAATTTTCATTATTTTTTTTGCTTTTTTCAAACTACATGAAATAACAAATAGGGTCAAATCCAAGCGCTATGAAGGCAAAACTCCCACTGAAGTGACTAAACTTCCACAGAAGTCAATGGCAATTTTATATGGAAAAGGACTTCAGGACCTGTCCCACTGCAGTGAAGGGTTCAGAACTCACATTTGGTGGGAGTTGCAAATGGGCAGCTTTATATTGGGATCAGGCCCCTGGACTGCAGAAAAGGAACATGAATAGTTGTTGCAATGCTGAAGTCCCTACTGTAATATTAATTAAAGTATAATGAGGATAGCATACGTTCTGTCACCAAAAGCTTCAGCTTGTAATCATTCAAAGTAGCACTGACAACAGATAGCCTTGCAAAATACAAAGTAGACACACTTTGAAAAAATTAAACATGCACTATCCTTCAAATTGCTAAGAAGTCTTGTATTTTGTCATCTAATGAATCTTCTCTTGCTGTTTCTGATAAAATTAACACTGAGACCCTTTCTAAAATATTTATGGATACATATACATTTCATAATAAAAATTGTATCATATAAATATTTCTCACAGAAGCTGCAGAGATGGTGTGAGCAAAAAACTCCCTTCTGGGATTTTAGTAAAAGCAGATCTCACAAAGGATCTGGAAAGAAAAAAAAAACAACCTTATATTAATGTAGTCTCATATATCCATGGCTATAATACTGATCTGGTCATCACAGAGAAATTTATTTATGTAAGTAAAAAAGAAAGAAAAACCAACCAAAAAAAATATGAATGTTACAGGTTTCATGTAGTATAGAAGAAGGTATAAAATGGGATGTGTGCACATACAGAGACAGACAGACAGATGAAAGAGATGTGAAAATCAGGATTCAAGGATGAAGCACAATTTTAACACATTAGCTGATGATTCTGAACACTGGAGGTACTCCCTGCAGCAAGCATCCTTCCGTATGCACTGAAAACACCACACATTCCAGTTCATTTCAAATCATAAATTAAATAACCAAATGCTTACAGCCCTTACAGTGAGATAACATCAGGCGGAACGCTGCGAGGAATAGATCTGGCATTTTCACATAAAGCATTATCTTTGGTACAAGTACACCAGGCAGGACATTTTGGCTTCACTGGTTTCTTCCCTTCAGTCAGCAAAAACACAGATAAAAGGCATAAGAAATAAGCAATTCTTCTAAAGGGTCTGCTGGCATTTCCCATTCTTTTGATCCGCTCTCGTTCCAGTCAGTTGAAAGAATATCCCAAAACATGAACAGGGGTTCTTTATTCAGCCATTGGATGTCTTTCTATAAGTCCAGGTCAATATTTGTCTCAGCTTTCCCAACCCTTTTCTTTCTCTTTCACTCTGTTTTTGTAGTCAGAAACCTGCAGCTGATCTGTATGTTTCCACTCACTCAGGCACCGTACTGCTTAGAGAAGAGACCTGCGAGGTGCTGTAAGATGGGGAAAATCCAACCGGCTGAAGGGAGAAAAAAAAAAAAAGACTTGCATCACCACAAAAACACTGAGCACAACACGGCATTAGATTGCAAAGTGATGTAACTGAGAAATACACTGCTTTCTGTTTTCACAAGGAGGCCCTTTCCCTGCTGCCAAAAATAGTACAGCATTATGTTTTGCTGGTGGGTGGGTGAGGGGGTGTGGGGTGGAGTGTATGTGTGTGGGGGGAGAAATCAGTCATCTCCTACTGGATCCCTACAACCTTGTGAACCTCTGAGAATTATGCTTCACATATTGCAAGCAGCAGAACTGATGGCAGTATCCACAGGAAAATTAAATCGAGTGAAACCATCAAAAGCCTTGCTGCAAAAGCTGTTAGATTAATTCTTATCCTTAGCCCTTATTGCACATATTTGTACCACTGAAAAACAAGCTGCCACACATGGAAAATATTACAATGTAAGAGAGAATGCCTACAACTCTCATTCCTAAACAAAATATTTTCTCATGCAAAATAGACCCCAACTGCTTTTTTTAAATTTTCCTCTTTTTTTTTTTTTTAAGAAAAAGAACATTATTATTTGTTACATTTTTCTGAGCTGGTTAAATAAAGTGGATCAAAATGGGCATTAATTAAAAGTTCAAGTTAAAAAATGTATTTGCTTGGGACTAGTTCAATCATTTTAGATGGAAGGAAGAAAAAAACCCAACTTGTTATTTAAACACCAAACCTGCACTTAAGAATGGACCTTCCTTGAAAAGTGAGAGGGTAGGGACAGATCTTGATGGTATAATGAACCTTCATAATACTGCCTGAAGGCTGCAGTTGAAATCAGTGCTAGGTGAGGCATGAACACTGTTAAGATACATTCCTCAGCCTGATGACTTTACAGTAAACTATATTTAATATTTTATATTGAACTTAAGCAGCACCTAAGTGTTATTACATAAAGAATGGTAAGACAAAACTAATGAATGCCAAAGAGCTGGAAAACCATATGGAATTATTTTTTTTTTCTAATATAGGATTGCTATTAGAAGAGTTTTGCAAACTTTAGCAGATCTTGACACTTCCCCACTGAGGCAGCAGCACTGTTACACAAATCACAAAGTCTACTAGGGTTGACTCTGTGGTGCACGAGCTTAATACAGTCATGCTCAGTATAGGCTCCTTCACGTAGGTGTTGTCTCCTCACCAGAAGATACTTGATCTCCTAATGAGGAGATCCCTCTTGACGGTAGACTTAGGAAGGCAGATATTAGGAAGAAATTATTTACTATGAGGGTGGTGAGGCATTGGAACAGGTTGCTCAGAGAAGTTGTGGATGCCCCATCCCTGGCAGTGTAAAAGGCCAGGCTGGATGGGGCTTAGAGCAACCTGCTCTAGTGGAAGGTGTCCCTACCTGTAGGAGGAGGGTTGGAACTGGATGATCTTTAAAGTCCCTTCAGCTCTAACCATTCTATGATTCTTATATTCTGGTTACTCCCCCTTTGATTCCACAAGGCCACCTGGCTCTGGCCCATTGCTGCTGCTCTACAGGCCATGGAATCTCAAGACCAGCACTGTGCCATGTCTGTCTTCCTTAGGAAGAGTGCCAGCAAGGCCCTACTGCATAACCAGCTATGGTTGTCTAGCAGGAATTTCATACACCATGGGTGAAAGATGGTGAGGAGGAACAATAGGCTGAAAAAACTGCAAGAAACTCAGCTCATAGATACTAGGCAGGACGCTAGCATTGTTGAATACTTGCCTGGGCAGTGGCCTAGGTCTGTCTCTCTATTATGAGACAAGACCCACAAAGCTCATGCTATGTGGTGGGACTGTATCCTCTGAGGGATGAGGGATGGCCAGAAACACTAAGAAAGCTTTCAGAGGCAGAGGGCCACCTCCAAAGGCCCTACTGGGAGAGGACTCCAGTGCCTGTGCATGTGCATGCTCCCTGCCAGGCACCCATGCCTGCAGAAGAAAGGGCAGCTCATGCTTTCCCAGCTCCCTCGCTCTCTGTGCTGTGTTTTTGTAAAGCTCTTTATTAATTTAACTGGAGGCCCATGTTTCCACTCTTAAGAAAATCTTCCCTGTCAGCAGTCTCTCCTGAATCAGGATTGACTCCAACTAGGAATGACACAGAGCTGTGTTACTTCTGAGCCCTTCCACCTTCTATAAGAAGATGGTACAGAATTACTGTAACCAAAGTACTGAAATCATTGTAGAGCAAATGTCAGTGCCTTCCCCTGGGTATAAAGGTTACTTCTTGCTCTGGAAATTATCTAATTGGACGGCAGGGAAAAAAGCTGGACTTGTGGGGCTTGCGTAAGTAGGGTACACCATCTCCTTCATCTGAGATATCCAAAGGCACAGACTTTGGTGAGGTGAAAACAGAAAATTCTCTAACTTTTTTTTCTGGAAGAGAAGAGGCCTGTTGTTGTTTGTTTATTCCTGGCAAAGCTACCCATTGCCATGGCAATATTTTGCCATTGATGGTGAAACCCCGTGTTTCATTTCCTTCAGCTCATTCACTGAAACCCTCCATCAATTACTTAGGCATTTCTTTTTAATTAATACTCCAGCCACACTGTGATCTCCTGAAAACTTTGCAGTGGAGTGGGCTTGGAGTAACGGAAACACTTTCTGCAACAGAACAGTAACACAGCCCCAGTTATGTCCAGAGAACTGCCTGGAAGTTAGTCTCCTATTCCAAACTGCATGCCAAAACAACTGCTTTTTCCAAAATTGCAAATATTATGAATATTTATAACAGCTCTGTCAAAGGAAAGGCATAAATCGCATTTTCCAGAGTCCTTCTGCGCCGATCTCAGCATTTCATTTCTTGCCATGTAGCAGTTTAAAAAGAAATGGGTTAATGGAATTTTGGTGGCATAGCTCTCTCAAAGGCATTGCAAGGTTTGACTCTCTCTTTGCCTAGGCCATCACTGTTGGTTCCTAGCTAAGGGAACAGGCAGTGGCCTCCTGTGCTCACACCCCTATGTCCCTAGGGTCTCTTCTAGCTTGTTTTTGGTGGTGTTTTTGGTATCAATTAGGCACAATGTGATTCAAACTTATTTATTTCTCTCAGCAAGGTTTCAGCAGGGGAAGGGGGTGCAAAGGAGTTGTGGCTTGCATTACTCAGTCTGCTTTAGCGGAACAATCTTCACCTCGCCGGAGATGCTCGCTGGCAGACATGTTTCAGTATGGGCAGGGGTACACCGCGCTGCTGGATCGATTTCGGTGCCGGGCAGCAGGTCCAGACACGGATCTACGCAGGACCACCGCACCACAGCCCCGCGGCTGGGGCCGGCGGAGAAGCGGCCGGGCGGCATGAGGGCCCGGGGCTGAGGGGCCGCGGCTGAGGGGGCTGGGCCGGGACTCAGGAGGCCGGGCAGGGCTGAGGGGAGCCGGGCGGCGCTACGCTTACCCGCTCGGTATCCCGGCAACCTGCCCACCACAGCCCCGCTCGCTCTCCGCGCCGCCTCGTTCTAGCCGGAGCAGGTCCGAGGAGAAGCCCCGAGGAGAAGGCGTGGAGGACGGGCGGTGTGCGCCCTGCCCTGGCTTCCCCACACTCCTCCGGTGCCTGCCCTGCTAGGATTTGTGCCTCCCTGGTGACAAAGGGAGTCACACACCGCTGCCCTGGGCACGGCAGATTCCAGTATTTCCTGTGCTTTATTACTTACTATGCTGTGATACCTCACCTCTTTAATTCTGACCAGAGCTAACTAAGCCTTAATGATTGATTATCTCCCACACGGTCGCTCTGGACGGTAAGAATCAAATAGCTTATTTCTTCCAATACCTCCAAACTGTTTGGTAACAATCTTTGATAATAATAATCTAATGACAAGCTGGTATCTGGCGGTCAAAAATAAAGATACTTTTGCTAGCTGTCATTAGTGGTATTCATCACCTACCATTATTTGTGTTCACTGGTCAGACAGCACAACTTTTGTGGCTTGGTTTCTACAGCAAACACAGGCATTTGTTATTATTAATATTTACTAAAAATACAGTTTTAGCAAGTATTCTTGAATATCTGGTTAAAATGGGAATACTTTAATGAGTAAACCTGTTTGCTAAAACATTTGAGGAAAGCAAACACAAATGGTCAGGACATAGAGCCATTATATATATATATATATTTAATACCTTTTTTGAGGGATTAAGTCTTCTCCACTGACTATAACTGTATGTTTGCCTTAGTCCAATATGTTTTCATTATGAGCATACAACAAAATTTTAATAAGCTTCCCATGGTTTCATGCTCACTACATTTCCCTTTGCAGTTACATATACTGTAACAGTTATCCTTTATTTCACCCTGCTTTCAGAAAATTGTGTTGCCTTTTCTATGCTTGGGATGAGCTGCCTGTGCATATGTGGCCTAATCCAAAAGCCACTGATGATGAGGGTGAGACTACTGAACTTCACTGTGCTTGGTGTTAAACCCATAATTTCACCCTACACATATGCACAATAGTCTAAATCACACCCTGATATTCATGAGCCTCCTAAAGAACAAAACTTTGTCATTGCTGTGTTACCACTGTGCTTGGAGCAGAAGGATTTTGAGATCAAAGACTCCTACATTTCATGAGTCTGAGTTTTTGCTCTCGGTGCCACCCTTTTAACAAGTACTGCAGCAAATGGCAAATTTGAAGCAGCTGAGACCGAGGCTGTACTTTCAATACACAGAACTAAGTCTTGTGAATTCTAAACAGTTCTGAAAAGACTAGGTTTCCTGGTAGATCTGACACCAACAGCCATTGCCAGGAAGAGGCCTTCTGAAGGTTAGGCATAATAAAATTCAAGATGCCTTTACAACAGTTCACAACACAGACCAGCTTGGGAATGATCACAGGGCTGCCCAGAATGTTTTATATGGAAAGTTCTTCTGACTTTACCCTGTCCTGTTATACAGGTCTGTATTATGGGTACCCTTCTTTATTACACAACAAGAGTTTCATTTAAAGCAGACCAACCAGGCCAGACCCTGGGTCAAAAAGCTGAGGAAATGTCTACTTAATTGCTGCCAACTTCAGAGGAAAGAAAAACTTGGAGGGTGGTCTCCTTTGCCTTGCACAAAGTAACCAGTTCACAGTTCTCATAGACAAAATTGCATGGTGATGCAGAGCACCTACTCCTCTGAGCACATCCTGGTGAGTGTGCAGGTAGCACTAGGACTGCTTGCTGGCTTAGGTACCCTAGAATTTGACCAATGACAAGAGGTATGTCAGGAGAGATGTACTGTTATGTGTACTGTTAGCATTCTCTGAGAAAAACAGATGAGCAATGCATTTCATCCAATGAGAAGCCAGGCAAAATTAATCTGTTTAGATTTTTTTACAAGCAAGGACTTCCAACATCTTTATGATTCTTGATTACTTTTTTTTTATTGCAGGTTTTTAATAGTAGAGAATATTAAATATTACCTTGAGGACACTTCAAAGTGATAGGATTTCTACCCCTTGTGATTTTCAAAAGGCTCTCTCAGGCTGCGAAGGACACCTCATCCAACTTCCTGGGTAACTTAAGAGTGATCAAGGCTAGATAAGAAGTAGCCAAAATATACTATACTTTGATATCACATTACTTTTAAATCAGTATCACAAGATATTAAGGACCTAATCCCTCATCTTTGAACAGCTGATACTGACAATACCACTAAGTGTGTTTGCATGTTCTGTGGGATGCTCATTCATGCTGGTCTGACTATCTTCCAAGGCAGGCAAGTGTGTGCCACAACTCAGTAGCTTTATTTTGTGTAAGTAAAGAAAAAGAACAGAACAAACTATCAAACAGAAAAATCCATTAACTGTCCCTCAGGTCAGACATAGACATAACCTCAGTTATTGGATTGGCCCTTCACTATAAGAACACACAAATCCTATCAATCTTGTTATATAGTGACCCCCAATTTCCTCTGAGGTTGTCTGTTCCTATTTTTCCAAATGAGATTTGATGCCTCCATAAATCCCAGAGACAAAATTCCTCAGGTCTTCCCCAGCTCCTGCATTCTGTTTTCCAGCAGAGTGGGACTAGTTTCTTTCTCAGGCTTTTAAAAGGCTCATAGACTCTGTTACAAAGCACTGTGCTTTGCAGCACACAATCCGGTAGTGTGAGTTAACTGCTCTCCTGAATACTAGCCACTTTTCTCCAGTTCTAAAAAAATAGTTCCTGTTTTATTTCTATTATCTGTGTTTTGCCTTGAAAATGCTAACAATGGATATTTGGGGAGGAACAGGAAGCATACAAGCTCAAGAGCAAACGAGAGCCCAACTCAAAGACTGTGAAGCTGTGCTACTTCAAGGTTCACAGCAGGAACTGAGACCACACCTAATATAAAGGGAAGTATTAAGAAAGGAAATAATAACATCTCATGTGTGCAAGGCTGGAAATAGGGACACTTTTCAGCCATAAAACATGCCTCTCCACTTTAGTGGCGCTGACATCAGACCCATCATGCATCCTACTGTAGTAGTGCCCTCTATATGAACCTCTCAGGGAGCAAAAGTCATGTTCAAATATGCAAATTACTTTTTTTTGCCCTTTTTTTCCCCCCTACATAGCCTGATCAGACATTAAAAGCACGATACTACTGAGAAAGTCTATGCTCAAGATATAATTAGAAATGGTCTGATGACTTCTGAAGAAACTGATGTAGTGATATTGAGAAGGTATTTCTGTTCAATGCTTTCCTTAATGGGCCAGTTTCTCACTTCCCCACTCTTCCATGGGCTCTTGGTTCTGCTCTCTTCCACAGCTCACTAACTGCTTCTGGCCTTAATGCTATTCTCTAACTGGATAAATAATTGATCTGGTAAAACAACAAAAACCAACCCAAACCCTAAGCAAGCCCAAATCCTTCCAAAACAAAACAAGAATTACTAGAGGAATAGGGCAAAATATGAATCTCATAAAATGCCCTAGCATTTAGCTAGCATTGTTTAGAAGTTAACAACTATCTGGAGGACAGACCCTCCACAGGTGCATACGAAGTGCCACTTGGTAATTATCATCTCCACTCTGCCAGCTCCTTGCACTATTTATTAATCTAGTAATTGTTCATAGCAGGTATCCTTCATGCCTACAGTAAAATTTAGAGGGATAGAAAATCCAGTCCAGTAAGAACACTGTATCCAAAACAAAATGTCCCAGATTTTCTAGCATGAGCAAGTGCTTTCTACAGACCCAAAACAACATACCACTGTCACTGTAGCTAAATGCCATTTAATTGGCAGCTAGAAAAGTCTATAATACATTTCTTCATGGAAAAATGTTTGAGCTCTTCCAGTTTGCCAAGATGCTAATTAAAAACAGACGGCATGTTATAAAATCCTTTCCTTGACCTGTGCTCTCTTATATTGACCTTCTGTACTTTTTTCATGGCATTGGCTCCCTGCAGAATTATTCTAATCTTCCTAAACTTGCATTTATTCTTCTGTGGACAGAAAAAAAAAAGTTATTTATTTAAATGTACATAGGAAACTTATTTGTTACATGTCAGGCTTTTGAGGAGAGAATCTTTACTTGTTACGAACAGGTTTCTATATCCTGACTAATTCACAATGAAATAAATCTTAGCACCACAAAGTCACTGAAATAGTTCAAGTACAAGCCTCTCTGGAGTGCCACTGACATAATGAATTGCACAATGAGAAGGATGTGCCTCATCAAACACATTATTGTTTCATCAGTGCTAATCAAAATACTTTGCAAAGCAGGAATTTGGATTAGCGGTGAAACATTTTAAGGGATTGGTGGTGGTAGCTCCACAAGCTTATTTTACTGATGTTTTTATTGTTCTTAACAATTCAAGAAATTTGGAAAAAATACCTTATTTTGGTAATACTTAATCCCTTTTATCTCAAACAACTACTAGATTTGCCTGACATCCCACCATACCCTACCCTACAGCGATCACACTGCCGCTGCACAAGCCCAGCACAGATTCTCCATCAAATAAGATACTGAACCAAGCTGAACTCCCTGGTCCCTTTTCCTTATGAACCACATCCCCTCACAGATGAGACTTTGGAGGGCTGAGGAAGTCTGCCACATCCACTTGCTCATACGCAACACGCTATGTATTTGGTACAGCTTTAAGAAATTATTTGCTCTTTTGGCTGCTGGCTCTCTCCCTCTGCAGTGGGAGAGCAAAACCAACACAACATCGTTATCTAAGAACTGGCTGTAGTTTTAAATATAATTTTCATAGCAACAGGGAGATATATATTTCAGTTATGACTGCTCAGAAGCTACAGAATTTTCCCTACCTTGAGTATGATAACATTGCCATTTGAGCTTACAATGCATCGTATATTTTACTTTTCTAAGACAACAATCCAAATTCCAGCTGCCTTAGACTTTTAGGCATCTGCAAGTTTTCACTGTTGCTGCCCTTGTGATTTAGGCAAAGAGTCATTAAGACCGGAGGGCCTAATTCCCAGCCTCAATATAATACATGAGTAAGAAGTAATAAGCTCCTTCATGAAGCAATATAACTCTCCAGTTAAATAAATGGCACACACTACTGATTAAACAAAGGTACACATGGCTTTTTTTCCTAAACAATTTTTTTTAACCTAAGAGATGAATATATAAGAGAAAAAGAGAAGGACAAAAAAAAAACAGGAGTGGGAACTCAGAGAGCATCACAGAAACCAAGATGTTAGACCCCAGGCACTTGAAAGGGGGACCTGAGAGATGTTCTTGGAGCAAGTATTGGCTGAAAAGAGCTTGGAGCTGCAAATAATCTCCCGCTGTTCAATTTGCTTTTCACTCAGGGAAATGAACGCTATACATTCTTTAGAAACAAAGACTGAATCAAAAATACGCAATTCCATCAACAATCTGTTTTCTATTTTCTACTGTTTTACAGAACAATCAGAAATAATGACTTTTTAGGTAATTGCTCAGGTCAGAAGTAGCAATAATGTGCTACTCTATGTTTCTGTCACCTCTGTCTCCCCTCAGGGAGGCAGATCTCCATATACACATTAAATATATTAAGAGCTCTCACTCTCTTGAGCTATATATAGCTTCTATTCACAGGCGAGCACCACAACCACTTATTCATTCTTTTCATGCGTTACCTGCTGTTTTCAAGGCTGCCCTGATACTAAAAATAGCTTCGCATATTAGAGGAGGGTTGCTATAGATTCAGAATGGGTGATGTTAGGAAGACAGCTAAATCCTTCTTGCCAAGGACATGAAAGATCTGTGCGGATGCAGGTGACGGGCAGCTGTATTATTATCTGTGACCTGGGCTGTGGTGCCCTTTCTTAAAGACTCCCAGGCTCCAAGGCTGGGGTATCTGTGCTCTGCTAAGACCACACCAAACTGCAAATCAATACAAATCATGGATCTCACTACAAGTTTAAGGCTTTGTTTTTCATAGTGTAGCATTAGAGCACAGTACAAGAGTACCTTCATGTATTAATAGTACATTAGCTTCTTTTTAACTGGGAAAATAATTTAATATCATGTTACATGGGAATATTTCTCTGCAGGCACTGATGAAAGAAAATACAAAAATTCTTTGGTAGTTGTTCTTACTACAGTTGAAAGGATGACAATTCATCATCTATTTGATTACTTTCAAGACAGCAGTGAAACCACATAAAAAACTACTATGTACGGCTGTTTTGAACTTCTGGCAGTGTGTCCTCTGACAGTGCTGACAAAGCTGATGTTAATTTTGGAAGTTATCTTCCTGTCTACAATTTAATGGATAGTGCAAGTGAAAAACTGCTTATATATAACTTTCCAACTCATTTACTGCATAAAACAGCGAAGCATCCTATAGATTCGCGCATTTTATTGTTAAGGTTCTGAAACCTAGGCTTTCAAAATCTGTCTGACAAAAATTTTGTAATCATAAGAAAGATTTTCTTTTGCCAAGCTTGAACATACAGAAGTTTGAGGACTCTATCTAGAGCACAGTTATCTCTATTCTCTGTAATTAAAAGCATCTTAAAATATTTTCCAGGTTTTAGAAGTCACTTTTCTGCATCAGGAGGATATCACTGGTTGCATCCTTTCAGGATGATGATAGTAAGATTAATGGAGATAAGCAAGTGCCTGAATAAGACCTACTTTTCTTTCATAATGTAGTAAAATCTTTCCAAGTGGTAGCAATCTGATCTTGATTTTGAAGGCAAGAAAGAATGGATAACAAAACATTGGTCATTAAAGTAACTCCTACCTAGAAACATCGGAGTTTTATTCCACCATATAGGTTAGCATGAGGAAGTCAGAGGAATATTTTTGTTTTGTTAAATCAGATTATAGAAACCTGCCAAATACTAACTCTATAAAGGCTGAGGTTCAAATAAAGCTAGTTGTACAGGGAAAGCGTGGCATATATTGACTAAACCAAGATTATCTGTATATATTAAAACAGATCCTAATATAACTTTAAATAATACAATCTTTTAACAACCACATATTTGAGGACAGTGTAATGCAAACTTAAGAGACGATTCCTCTATGCTAAAAGAAATGTTTTTTTCACTCAAATCTTACTTCATGTCCTGACCCTTATCTTTCATGTGGTTATGTTTTATTCCCATTCAAAAAAGGCTGTTATCTAGATACATAACTGTTAACATTTTAGTTTATCGCCTGCAAATTGAATGTGGTTAGAGCAAGTAGCACAATCTCCCAAGGTACAAGCTGGAGTATTTATTTTTACTTGCTATACTTTCCTCAGCAATTTTTTGACTCTGCCATTTTTACTTCTAGAGTTGTGAATATTGCAGGACTCACTGTTGCTGGCTATAAGAAAACATAACTTGATATTTTAAACTAAGTTAAGACTAATTATTCCCATTTAGGATAGTTATCCTTCCCATTTCACTTAGCTGACATAGAATGGATAGTATCCTGGCAATATTTTCAATAGAAAGGTAGATAGTATTTCAGTACTTTATGTCTGAATGATTTTGGTGATTAAGTAACACAAAATTGTATTTAATTTGAAATATAACCCCTATTATTCAAAAAATCTAGCAATCACTAGTGTACTTTTACTAATGAATGGTCAGCTCTAGTAGAATGGCTGATGGCATTATTAATTGAGGTCTCACAGTAGTAATCTATAAGCAGGTTCATTAAAAAAAAGTGAAATAGGATTTTTTACTGAATCATCCTACTTCACTGCTCAGAGAAGCCTGTATCCTTCCATTTCCATTGAATGATCAGCTATAGATCACATTAACCCAGATGCTTTCAGTCTCTACGTGCAGTTACTATACTACTTTACTACATAAGTAATCCAACTGAAATCATATGGTGATTACATTATTACAACCTATTAGAATCATAGAATAGTTAGGATTGGAAAGGACCTCAAGATCATCTAGTTCCAACCCCCCTTGCCATGGGCAGGGACACCTCACACTAAACCATATCACTCAAGGCTTCATCCAACCTGGTCTTGAACACTGCCAGGGATGGAGCATTCACTACCTCCCTGGGCAACCCATTTTATGCACTTACACCTTATTTTTAAAAATCTTTCTGTGATATTTCAAACACTTGATTACACCACTGTATACTGCAAGTAACTCTGCTATGAAATACTTTCTTAGCTTTAGCACAACCAGTGGAAAACACTGTGATGAACTGAAAACACTCTGATGCCTGACCAGCTACATACTGACCTTGATTCTTAAATGAACATCTCAGATTTTGGTTAAGATGCAATACATCTGAATTTTCTGGAACATGCATGGAGGAATGAGACCTTATTTCTCTATTACATTATATATTAGACTAAGCCTCAGAGGCACTGTTCTTCCCCAGGTTTTCTAGAATGCTAGGTATATAAACACTGATTAACTGCTTCTGTGACTCAGAAGAGTGACTTGTCACCGACCTTTTTATATAGAAGACTTTAGATTACATATGTTCAGTTGTAAATTATTTGTACCTTCCCTCAATTCTCCCCTTAACTGTATACTCTGAATATACACACATTATGCACAAAAATGCCTATCAGGAAACAAGGCAATGCATATTTTTTCCACTATGGTTTAAAAATGTAATGAACTGTAATTTTGCTCACATATTATTTTTATTTTCACAAAATAAATCCAGTGTATATACATATAATTAAAAAAAAAACAACAACCCCCCAAAAAACCCCCAAACCAAAACAAATTGCTTGTTTTCAGTTGGTTGCTTTTTCTGTTTTTGCTTTATTATATTTTCATTTTCTCACTTATTATTTTCTTTCCTCTTTTTCATCTGATATCAAACTGGGAAAAAACAGATTTCCCTTTTTCTTGGATTTATGTATTTGAACCCCATCAGCTGCTTTCCACCATAGCAGATCTAGACATAAAAGCAGGATTAGGCATTCTTTGCTCTCTTAGGAAAATGTTCATACCTGGGGGAATATAAGCATAATACACCTCTAAAATCTCCCCCAGTGAAAACTGGAAAATATTGGAGGAGTTAGTTTCTGTATTCCACTTATTTGAATGCAGGTTGATAAAACTAAGTAGTATTTTGTGTATATTGATAATTACTTTTTAATTAAATTCTTGATAGACTTGTTTATGCATGCTACATGCATATGTAATCTTTTAGTGTGCTTTGTTCTCAATAGAGCTGCCAAACTGCAAGCTCTGGCGACCAAGATTACCTGCCATGCAATAAATATGGCACTAGCAGTGACAATTAAAGGACACTATACAGGAGTCTACATAATGTATCTCCAGGGGATTTAAATCCTTACTTAAAAAAAAATAACCAAAAACCCAAACAACAAACCTTGGAGATAACCTGGGAGGTTGCTTCCAAGATTTTCTGGGTATTTTTAATGAAAATCTGCTTTATTATTTCCATAACTGAATCAGTTTTTCTAAGGTCATACTGGCATTACTTAACAATGCACATCCTAACAAGGGCTTGTGGCCTAGCTTATTTTAAATATACTTTTTGAAGCTAACAGAAATATCGGGATCAAGGTTGTTGCTATGAATGTTCCCTGAAGTACAACAGAATGAATGAACAAAATAATCTGTTTTTCAAGATATTATGATAAGATTCTTACATAACTCTGTAGTCACAGAGTCAAGAAAACTAAAATAGATGCTAAAATTAAGTTATAATTATTCATGTATCTGTGATTCATTAGTGTGTTAAGAGTGTGAGTGATGCTACCATCAAATAAAGTGTTGAGAGCATAACTTAAACTACTTCAGACCATGATAATGAAGATTAAGGCTGCCCCTCTGCAAACAGTAACAAAACCATTATTTTGTGAATTGTGCTTAAAGTTGAGAGGCCTTATCTGCATCACAGGAGGAATAAATCAGGTTAGGCTGTATTTTCTAACTCTCTGGCCTAAACTGGGATTCTATTTACCAAACTGACCAGCTAAGAATAAGGGTGAAATTTCCTCATATTTTGCTCCTTGGGAGATTTTCATATCAACTGACAATTTCAACTCCATTTCTAATAATTTTTTTTAAAATCCTATCAGCAGAACAAGCTTAATTTGGAATTTGAGATGTGCACTGTCCTCTTCTTTTGTGCTTCGCCTTAGTGTTTATAAAACTAATTCTCAAACTTTGGTCTCCAAGTAAGTGCTCTATAGACGGCCAACAAAACCACTTCTTTCAGATAGTCTGACAGTACATTAAGCAATAAGTAGTTGTGAAGGTCTGCAGTTGATTTCTTCACCCTAGAAATACAGGAGCCTGGAATAAGAAAGGTCCATGGGTCAAATTCTACTTCATAGAGCTTTCTAAAATTCCAACATCTGCTGGTTCTGCCTTTAGTTATACAGAACTGGGGACAGATTTTCAAAATAACCAAGTTTTCTAAGTTGTTTATCATATTGGAAGCCTTAAGTATTTTAGAAATTCTGTCCCCACACAGTACATCTGACACCGATCTCCAATGGTGTTAAACAGGAATAATTAAGAGGAAAATTTCCACTGATAACTGAAATTTAGGAAATTCTATACTCTTATAACAGGATTAGAGATCATATTATTATCTCTATTCTATCTTATTAACAAATACAATGCAATACAATGATTGCGGTTACTTATACAAAGGTCTGGGATTTTGGAATGAGGGAGGAAACTAATGAACAATCAGATGCTGTTTTTTCAAAGGCACTTTTCTAACAATGATTACAAACTGAAATGGTAATTGCAACTTCAAAACAGCATAAACCACCACAGCTGCTCTCAAAATAATGGATATAACACAGGCCTGTCTACGATATTTTCTGTAACTGACTCTATACTGGAAGAGATTTTAAATCCAGAGGTGCTTTTATTGAATAAATTACTTTGTCAGCCAAACAAATAAAACTGTATTTGCCTTTTAGCACAGCAACATTGACATCTAGTGGCTAGTTAAACTCCACATCTGATACCCTTTGTATGACAAAAAACCATGGAAAATACAGTCTACTGAATTTGACAAAATACATGCATTGCAACAGCCTGCTCTCTTTACATAGCCTGTAGATGATTGCAGAATGATGGTAGTCTTTAACGACCAATCTGGAGTGACCAGTCCCAGTGAAGCATGAGCCACTGCCCCTCAGCACAGACCCACTGTTTTTTCCTGACTGTCAGCAAGTCTTAGGCTTGGGAGTCAGCTGCCTGACAGAAGAGTAAACCTTGCTCTGGATGCTTGTTGGGAGGCATACTGCATCCCAAAATTTTTACCCTGATACCTCCAAAAGAAGAACTACAATTATTGAACATGATGCTACTGGCATATGTGAAAGTCCATTTTTAGATCTACTCAATTTTCTACAAATTACTAGGGGGCTTCAGAGAGAGAGAGAGGAAAATCAGGAACATGACAGATGCTGTGAGACTGTTCGTTCTATGAAGACACGAAAATAAATGTTTTGGCAATCTACTTCATAGACATGTAGAAGATAGGAAGGTGCCAGCATCAAATAATGTTAGCCTAATTTCCTTATTTTTCAACATAGTAACTAGCTTAATGGAGAACGAGGAAAGATAAACCTCAATTTTACTAGCATTCTTTATGGTTCCATATTACTGTCTCATAATCAAATTCAAATGTACATGACAAAAATATATCTGCCCTGCAAACAGGTCTTACAAGGTTGTCAGTGACCACCTTGCCCTCACTCTCCACCCCACTGGTAGCTGCCTCTTCTGGCCTGCTGGCAAAGCTGCCTGATGTGCTTCATTAAAAATTGGACCAATTTTTTAATCGGTTAACCAAACTAATTTTGACTGAACAATCAGAGGCTGTTGAGTTTAAGCAATTTTACCAGACCTTAGGAGGCAATAATCTCCTGCTGAAAGGTTGGACTTGATGATCTAAAAGGTCTTTTCCAACCTAGTCTAAGGCTGAGGTATTTCTTCCTAGCTAAATACTTATAAGGACTAAACAGCTGTGTTTAGTGTTTATTAGAAATACAGAAAGAACTCTGAGCATGAAGGAGAGCAATAAAACATATAAAAGTTCTCAAAAATGTAACCAATATGGACAGGTTGAAGTACTTTCATTTCCTTAGCTTCAAAAAGCTAAGGGCTGTGGGCACATATGTCTTCCAGTATTTAAAGATTTGTTATTCAAATGAGGATAAATTCTTTCTTTCTGTACCAATTAATGTAGGGCATTAAGATATTATCTCCAGTAGCAACAAAGGAGATAGCTATTAGGGAAAAAAAAGCTGTATACTTAAGAAGTTAATAGATTAGGCTATTTATGCTGTGCAATCTCCTATACTAGAAGATTCTAGGAATGGCTCAGTAAGTATATCAGATATGATTCTTTGAATTCTGCATCTCCACGATTTAATACCTTCTTTTGGTACACACATGTTGATAAAAGCATCATGTCTGACTTAAGCATTCTGAATACACCAGGTCCCAAACTCAGCCCATTTATAGATTTAGAGCAGGAATAAAGTAAGAACTACAGTGATGTTGCCTCCTTTGTGGGCCACGAAGTTCAGGCTACTGTAATTTAAGAGTATCTTTTCACACTACTGCTAAGCTGATCTAATGGAGTGCTGCTGCTGAAAGGGCTGCCCTTGTTCCTCACCTTCCCCTTCCCTCCTGTCCTATCCCTCCATCCACAACCATTTTTTTGCACTACCATTGTTACACATCAGGATAGTCAGAAGAGCTAGAATGACAGAAATGAAAAACTGCAGTTCAGCAGAAGTACTCAGATGAGCACTGTCAGTTAAAGAAAAGGAACACTTTCTTTGGAGGCGGCCAACACATAGATTTACTTGTTATAGAAAACTGTGCTCCTAAGGTTTGGCTGTACAATCACTGAAATCCAACTTAAAACCATAGCACACCCTGCAAAGGGTTATGCCCAACTCTTCTTTTTCCCCATATCTTTCAGTGCTGTGGGACTTCTACGGGAGAATTATCTTTCTTGGTGTCAAAGCTTACAGATGCTAGCTTTAAACTACCAAAATACTCCTACAGAATCAAACTATAATACATACACTAAGGGTTAAGGACAGATTCCATTTCAACTACTAGTTTACTAAGGATTCATTTCTGATCCACTTCCCCACCTATAGCTTACTGTCACTCACATACAAAAAGCAGTTAGGTGATGTCTGAAAGCAACAGTCAGACATCAGAAAAGCATAACATAGTAAGATGAAATTATCTAGTTGCTATTCTCAAAAGAGCTGTTGATAAAAGAACTTCAGCGTCTACAATAGTTGCAACAGTTGAACATACTGGAGAATTTTTCTTTGTCCAGAAACTTATTTTTTCTATATGCAATCTTTTGTGGCCATAGCACAGTGCCAAGAGGTTCAGGAATTATAAATCTTTCCTCTACCTTCCCACTTTTCTTCAAAGTGCATAATCAATGATATGTTGGCCCAGTTTCCAGAATCATGTCAGGATTCATTCACACTAAAGCAGCCTGTCATTTCTGTAAGAGAAGAAAAATATGCCTGCTATTACAGTTTCGTGGGTATACATTATTTATTTTGAGGTATTTAAATTATTAATTAGTATAATTCCATTTCTGCAACTGTCTCTGCTCCTTAGAGGAAACAGGCCACATTCCATAGGGCTTCAGCAGAACACTGCATATACTCAGATAAGCATATTGCCACTCCGTTCCTTTCCATGGGACACCTCTAGTATCACCTTTACATCCCTTCAGTGATAATAACATAACAAGCGACACAAATACTAGGTCAGGAGAAAGAAAATACTTTTGGTTTTAACACAGATTCTGTACCCAAGGTAAAGAGGTACGTATCAACTGAGGCATGCGATTCCCTTACTGTGTAGCACTGTCAAATACTGTGCTACATTTTACAACTTATGTATTACATTAGTGGCATTTCAGTTTTGAAATTTTCCCTGTATTAAGTGGTTTAAGACCCCAGGAGTCAATAACACTGCTGGAAAGTCATACAGTCCAGAAGAAAGTATCTGTGATGGACTAAAGCAGTCAAAATGCTGGTTCAGGTGTTGTGCGCCCGGATCTTTGATGGGAAACAGTATCAGCTCCTTGACAGCTACTTGCTGTATTTGATGACTTAATGCTGAAGACTGTCATTTCCCAGCTAGCTTATGAGAAAACAGTTTTAGTTTATGAAGCTCCTTCCCCTGATGCAACTCACAAGCTCCCAAACTCTTATCACCCAGTTGCCATTGGTCCTCCATAGAGGAACTGGGTTACTGCCTTTCCCTCTTCTAACTGAGAGATGCAACTGAGAAGAGAAACCGCTAAAACGTGGAAACCAATGGTATATATTACCTTGCCGAGGCTGCCAAGACGCTACTGCGGCCGTGCAGGAGGTCTGTGCCGCGCAGAAGGCAGCGCACACACCTACTGCACGAAGCCCGGCCCCGAGGGACGTCTGGCAGCTTCTGCCACCGAGGAGCACCCACGCAGGGCCCTCTCTTTCCCGAGAGGCCTCCTCCAGAGGGACCCCTCCTGCGCGCCCCCTCCCCAGAAGGACCCTTTCCGCGGGGCCCCGCCGCCCTGGTGCCCGC
The DNA here is from genome assembly GCF_012275295.1 of Melopsittacus undulatus. Classification (NCBI taxonomy): domain Eukaryota; kingdom Metazoa; phylum Chordata; class Aves; order Psittaciformes; family Psittaculidae; genus Melopsittacus; species Melopsittacus undulatus. The sequence goes on from NC_047530.1 coordinate 94,799,453, forward strand.
AGCCAGCTCTCAGCCGTCATCCCCCGCAGCTCAGCTCCTCCAGGGAGACTCCCCAGCCCAAAAGCCCTGGGCGTGATGAAGGGGCGAAGCAGAACGGGATGGAGAGGGGCTCGCTAAAGCCTCCCTAGGAGCCACTACGGCCAGGTCCTACCTTCCCAGAGGCGGAGACCGCCGCAGCCGGCGCCGCACACCGGGTTCCCCGGCAGGGAGACTCCCCTCGCCCCTAAACATAATGAGCGGCTTTCCCCTCCCCTCCCCTCCCCTGCCCTGCCGTCGCAGCTCGCCCTCCCCCGCCCGCCGTCGCCCCGCCGCGCTCCGCCGGCTGCCCGCGGCCCTGTGCCGCGCCGCCCGCCAGCGGCAGAGGGAGGCAGCCGGCGCAGCGGCCGTGCTCCGCCTCTGTGCCCAGTTTCCGGGAGGGGCCCACGGGCGCGGCCTGCGGAGCAGAGCTGCGGCCAGCGAGTAGGGCCGGGTGGAGGAGGAGGAGGAGGCGGAGGCGATCTTCTCCCACGTTCCCAGCCAGTTCTCCCCTACGGCTGGGCGGCCGGCTCCGCCGCCATGGTGCCTAACCAGCTGCTCCTATCCGCGGCCGTGAGTGGAGCCCTAGAGAGAGGGAGGGGCGGGCGGCGGACAGGCCTCGGTCTCCGCGGCCTCCATGGCGGCGGGGGTGGAGCCGGCGGATGGGCCAGGCCGTGCCTGTGCGGGGATGGGGCAGTGTGGCGGGTGGGTAGTCGGGAGACTGTGGCTTGTGCCGGAGTCACCGGCCTGTTCCCCGGGGCCTGCCGTAGTGGCCGCTCTGGTGGTGGGAGGCCGGGTTTGGCAGTCCGTGCAGCAGGCTGGAGCGGGGCTGGCTGGTTGTCCGGGAGTACGAACAGCTTCGAAGTCGTGTCGGACACACACGGGCCGGTTTTTGGTGTGATTTTTATCCTTGGAGCCCCACAAAACTCTTAAATCTCACTATCGTGGTCTGCTGTTACCTATACTTTACTCCTGCTTCTCCTTCCATATCTTTAGAGTTTTAATAAAGGGGCAGTATCCTGTGTGTTCTCTTTGGTAGGGGTGTTCACTGGGTTGTATACGCAAATATTTATCGTAGTTTTACAAGGAAGAGTAGATTTGAAGCTAATTGTACTTACTCTCATGTCTTTTCTCCCACGTGGAAATTGCAAAGTCTCAAGGTAGGAAGAGTGCTTTTGCAGTGAACTCTGCTGACCCTCAGAGTGGCACCCTTTATCCAGCCAGGACGGCTCCCCAAGCCCTGTTCTCCGTTCAGACTCTCCCAGGGTAGTTTGTTTGAACCAAAATGAGCTGTTGGATCTGTTTTAGGCCACATCTGGGCTGTGAGCAGACATGAGTGCAGACCTGTGTGCTGGGCAGATAAGGGGAAAGATGGAAGTGACGCTTGTGTGGGGTGTAGCAAGATTAGGGCTGAAGTCAGGGGGAATGACTTGAGATTTTGTGTGTAGGATTGTTCCCCTCCCCCCCCCCCTTTTTTTTTTAACTGCCTTTCTGTTCAGCTTTGTGTTGTGAACAGGAGAGTCGGTGTGAATTATGACATGTCCATGTCACTAGTGTGTGTTTGTTCCAGTGGAGAGGGTTAAAAGAGGTGCTTTTTCTAGATGCACATACCACCTGTAAATGCAGTGCCAGGGGGTCCACAGTGTCCTGTAGTGACATCAGCAGTTGACATCTCTGTTCACTCTCAGTTGCATACAGTGTTTGTACATTTACTGGGTTTAAGTTGCAGGTTTTTAGGAGCCCTAAATTAGTGGGCTTGGTTCTGTCTCCAATTGCTTTGCTGTTAATTAATCCAGGATGTTGAGATTACTTAAATGTCAGTGATTGGTACTTGTTCTGGTTTTATGGTTTCAGTTTGTTTTCTTGTTTGGGAAAAAGAAAGTTCAAAGTTAGTGAAACAGAAAAAAAACATGCTGTACCATTTAAGTTATGTAGCTTTTATTTAGGTTTGTTTCAATAAAATGTTTGGTATTTACCTTCCTAATATACTAAAGCATTCTGAGTTTCTGACAAATACCATCAAAGTGAAGATTAATTAAAGAGTTTATCAAATAGTGAAAGTAGTTATTCCAGATTTTCTTGACAATTTTGCATGTCCATGTTTACACATGCCTGTTAAAATCCACTAGTTTAGGCATAAAATTTTGGTATCTGCCTCTCTTTTACTCAAGCTAAGTACATTCTCCTTGTCAAGAATTGTTGCCTGTCTTTTTTTGTGGAGAAGGGGAGAAATCAGTCTTGAAATTTCATAGCATTAAGCAGGTGTCTGTTTACATTGCCATTCCAAAATGGAAAGATTCATTTATGGATTACATTCTTTAGTGGAGTTCATTTTTATGTTTTACTTAAAAATCAGAGCATCTTAGTGTCATTCTGTGAAGAGGTTTCCAGTTGGAAGAGCAGCCTCTGAGGACCTTGGCCATGCCTGTGTCTATATTCACAGTCACAGCTTTCCAAAGGGCAGTCAGCAACTTCTGAGAGCCCTACAGTATGACTCTGTTGGAGCAGCTTTTTTTTTCTTTTGAGTCATTCCTGGAATCAGTTGGGAGTTGATTATCAAGTATGTTTACATCTTTCCTATGGCCCATCATTCAAGGGAATCCACTGTGGGAAAATCTCCTTTTAGTTGAGCTTTTCCCTTCTTTCCTATTTTTATACTTCATCTGTCTCATTTTGACTTTCATGTGCATTGTGTTGGCTTGGACTTTCTCCCCTTCTGAGTGTGAAGGAAGCTCTCAGTGTTCATCTGGAAAGCATCATTTTGCCAATTAAAACATTCCTGGATTTACATGATATTTTAAAATTTAGAGGCCACGTATAAATATATTTGCTGCACACTTGTAATGTGTTCAGCCTTTTCTCAAGACCAGATAAGCTTCGTTAACAAAAGCAGTGACAAGCTTGCTATGAGAACCACCTCAGCTAGGAGACCTGCATCTGAACTGTGGATTATCATGGGGCTGTGCTGGAGGACTTTGCACCATGGCTGCACTTTTGCCAGTGTGTGAGGCCTACCTTACACCACACACTGCAGACATCTGCCAGACTTTTTTTGGCAACTGATAATTTTTGTGTCTCCTGAGAAAGTCCTGATTTGCTTTTGTTCAAATTACATGTGTGTATGAGAGCTAGGTCTTCTTCAGAAAAGTTCAAGAGTGGAAACAATGTTACAGTATTAAAGCAAGGAAAAAAAGGCATGTATTAATACTGGTAATATAAATTAATTAAAATCTTAAAAATCAATCCTTCACCATCAGTGTGAAAAGATAGTATTTTACATACTCTGCACATTACAGACCGACAAGATACAGCTTTTTGATGTCAATAGAGGATATAGCTTGAGTCTCCAGCATGGCATTGCTGGCAGGCATTTGCAGCAGGGGAAGGCAAATCATCCAGAAGAGATGCATCTTTTTTTTCCAGATTTTTTTCTCAGGTTTTTTTCTGAGGAGGAATATGATTGTAGGTAATGTAAGAATCAGGAATGCTGAATCAAATACACTGGTTTTCTAACCCAGTTCCTTTTCTTATACACAGTCTGAATTACCCAGATACTTAGGAAGCATGTGTTGAACCTTTCCCCATGCAGATGTATAATAACCATCCCTCTTGTTTTTAGCTTAGTTGTGTAAATGTTCCAGTTTGTAAATAATTTTTTGGTGTTGGTGCCAGTTTGTGCAGTTGCCAGGTCTGGCTGTTCCCTTCCTGTGCTACCCCCCCGAGATGGCTGGTGTAGCTGGTTATGGGGCTCTAGATGAAACTGTCAGGAAGCTTATCTGGGTTAAAATAATGGGTTTTTTAGGTAGGATCCTTTGGAACTTGGGTGAGTTGATTTATCTGGTTTATGTGTAGTTTCACAATTGTAACTGAGCAAATGGAATGAAGGTACTAAAGGGAGGAAGGGTACTAAGTGAGGGAGAGAAGATGGGATCTGCTTAAGACTTCACTTCTGCTGAAAGAATTAAACATGTAACTATGCTCTGAAAAATGGAGGTGTTAGATCTCAGCATCAGTTAGTGCTTAGTCGTCTGATGGCATTAAGATATAAGATATTTTGGGTTTCTTATATTCATTAATTTAACACTGTAGTCCTAAGTATGTGGGAGAAAGATTTCATTTCACGGTAGAAATATTTTGATGATTAGATAATACATTTTTGCAGGCATATTGTTATTTTATATTTAGATATCATTTCAACCAGCTTTCCATCTATCAGTGTAAGATCTAATCTAAAATTCTGTGCCACAGCTCAAGAAACTTTTGTTCTTATCTTTGATAATAATATGGGCACATCAGTTGATGTCCTCAAGCCCACTGAATGAGTGGCTCCTGGGGAAAATACTTACCATTTTCATACATAGAAGAGATTTTTTGAAAGTAAAGACCAAAGATATTTATCATATTTTTGGCATCTGTGTGAAGATTAAATGTGGGGGCATCTATGTATAAATTTATAAAGCAGTCTTGTGATAGATTGATGTCTGTCATTGCCATTTGTTATTTGGAATATACTCTGCATTGTCTATTGGATTTGGTTTGGTGTAGACACATGAGAATTTGCACTTGCTTGCTTGCTCTCTTTCATTTATGCATGATGGACAGTACTGATTTCTATTTATGCTGTGTCAATATTACATTAGCAGGTGTGTTGACTCTTATCTCTTTTCAGGGACGTGGCCATGGAGGCTACGATTCTGATTTTAGTGATGAGGAGAATGGAGAGAAGTCTGTGCAAAAGACTAAAAGGTACAGAATTAATAGTACAGATTAACAGTACAGAATTAACACTTTGCATTATGTGTTGTGTGCAAATGGCCTATTACTGTATATAGAAGATCATGCTGTCATAAGTAATGTGGTGTTGAAATGGTTTGAAGTGGTTTTTGAAAAATCAGTCTCTGATTCCTGCATCTCCTCATGTCAAGCTTGCCAAAGAATGTTGTCTCCCAGGGCAGCTGAACAAAGTCCATTCTGCCATGTCCATCTGGTGCCTACATGCCCCTCAGTCTTGGAGTAGAGCATTTCATTTTTCTAAGCATTAGTATCAACTGCTGAGGTTTGGCTGCACTGTTTGCTTCACTGTGATCCATCAGGATGCATGGAACGGCTAAGAGAGCAAAGGAAAAAAGGCCAAATGGCAGTAGGCTTTGTAGATATAAGATGCCTGCTTGTAGGCAATGAAGAATTTATACTATTTATTTATCATTTAATTTGTGAAGAGACCTGGAATTGGTGAAATGTGTTGTGCTCAATCCTAGAAATGTAACTACACATCTCTTATTTGAGATCACCTTTGCCAGTTCTTTCAGTGGTTCACACAATTAGTGACCTTGACTTTTGGAGTCTGATCTCATTGTTGTTAATATTTTTATCTATATATGTGGTACCACAGTCCTTTGACACTTTCTGCACTGTACTGAGCATTTAGCCTATATTGTGCATATATTTTTCCTACCTTTTTCTGTCTCTCCCATGCTCTGTTACTGGACTTTATTTGAGAAGGCTTTCTGGAAACTTTCCTAGGACTCTTGCATATTTTCCCTTGTAGTAAAATTGAAAGAATGGGCTTTGTAGTAGTGTATGAGTGCATCCTGGGAAAAAAAAAAATGTTTTAATCATTGGATTAATAGCAGGCATTGTGCTGTTCCATTTATTTTATAAATATAGCTGTTCTCTATTAAAACAGTGACTGGTTTTGTTCAGTTTCTTTAAAAGGCCATTACACATTATACCATTCCACTTTCTATTCTAGGTGGAATATTAACAGGAGCCTTTCAAAAATGTCATCATTACCCTTGTTCTGGCACACTACTGCTGATTCCCAGTTCGGCTCTAATGTGGGTTCACTGTATATGTATATATCCTTTTCTTGCTCTCTGGAGATACTTATTTTCACTTGGTGGAAAATAATAGTCTTAAGTTTTCTCCGTATTCCTGTTTTATGGAGACTCCTTGTTGGAATTTTGTGCCTACAAATCCTTTTGAGCAAATGATAAAAATCCATAGTTTCTAGAGTGCTATATTCTATAGCTTGAAGTATGAATTCCTTGGCTTGCTTTCTACAGGTTTCTGACTTCCATTATTTCTGCCAGCTAATAATTATGGAAAAATCTTTTCTTCACCTCTCTGAGGAATGGAACTAACTAAATACACCTTTTACTAGCTAAAGTGCATTACTTTATAGTTAAATTTTTATTACTTTGTTGAATTCTGAAAGTATTTTTAGCTGCCCACTGACAAGTATGCTTCACAATCCAGTAATGAAGTTTTAGATGAGTGATTCTTTTGATTACGCTTAGAGAGGCAGAGTTGTTTAATGGGGTGTTGAGACATTGGCATGAAAGGATGGGATAAGGTTACTAGCAGTCACTCTTATGCAGTGAACATACTGTCCTTCCTGCTTCCTACTTGTCTGTTGAGCTGAGATTTATGGAGCTTTGCAAATGGAGGGAAACAGAGGAATATTCACGTTTTTTCCAATGTAGTTCTATAGTGATAATGCTAAAAATAAATATTACAGACTACTGTTTTAAGCAGGTTATTTTTAAATGCTAACTGTAAGCAAATGCCGTTATTATTTTGTTCTACAAATGAATTAAAGTCTAACCTGATGTTGGTTATGAAGTTTGGTTTTATCCCTGTAGAAACTAGCAATATAGCAGGTTTTGTCACTCAAGGTAGTGCAGAGCTTGGCATATGCAAATTTCATTGCTTATGTAAAGTTCTTAACTAACTTTCCTGCCTTTTTACTCCCTACCTTTAGTGTAAAGGAAGATGGTCTTCTGATAAAGCCATTCCAAAAACCAAAGCAAGGCAGTATGGTTCACAGACAGTTCGCAGCTGAAGAATGGGATAAGTATGTTCTGTCTGTTGCTTTTGTGAGACATTTTTCACTTAATCTAAAGGCATTTTTTGCTCAAATGTATTTGTTATCAACACAGGGAAGAAGCAAGAAAACGAAGATGCCACCTGATAGCAATGGATGCTGTATCCTTCTGTTTCATTTTAATTCAAGTTTGCAGATGGGACACAGGTTATCCCTTATGGTGAAATACTGGGATTGCTCAGTTATCACAGCAGTTGACAGTGTAGCACCAGATACTAAGTTGTTCTTAAAATTAGTTTCTTTTTGTTGCTGAGATGACTGAGAATACTCCAGTCAGTAGATGCATTGTCAGATTCATCCTATAAGATCATTTGTCCTGTGTGGGATGAAGTTACACAGAGAATTTTATTTAGACTGGCACGAAGACACTTTGCTGTTTCAGTTGAATTTATACAGAGCATAGCTCTATATAAGATTGCTATGATCTATGGACAAATACATTTCTACTGGAAATTTAAGAATGCATTAGTTAGTTCAAAAGTCTATTCAAACAGCCTGATCTCCAGTAATATCTTCTACAGCTACTCTAATATAAGCCTGTTTAATATCATGTGTATGTTTTTTTTACTATCTTAATCATATTTAATGCATAATTTTAAACTATTTTTATAACTACTACCTTATTTAGGTTACAACCTTTCTTCTTTCATTAAGGTTTCACCTGGGCCAGGTGTTATGTATTTTGACTTCAGTGTATCTGAAATACCATCAGTTCCCTGTTTGTTTAAATAGCTGTTCTTCAGCAGTAACAGTTAATAAATAGGAAAGTAAAAACTGCAGTAAACAGACAGTAATTTCTAACCTGCTTGGGATATGGCCAGGCACTGCATAAACCATTATATGTCTGTAAAGGGGACATATCTTAAATCAGTTCCACTGACTTTGTGGACTGTCATTAGCCATAGAAAAGCCTGTGTATGCTGGAGTGACTATTAAGTTCATTATATAGAGACTTTTATGAGTTTCTGCTAATTTTTTTGAGTAGTTCATATGTAAAACCTTTAGTGTTAACGCAATTTTAACACCTAGTAACTCAAGTAGTAGCACAAAATAGTATGTTTTGTTAAATGTGCTTATTTGTGCCAGTTAAATATTCTGGGCTTGCTTCTCTGTCCTTCTGCTTGTGGTGGAAAGAAAAAAGAAAAATACACACTGAGGTTAAATTAACTTTTTGAAGGCCTTTGGAAATGAAATGTTTTCTCAGTAAAATTCTAATACATGTCCGAATAGCAGGTTGATACAAATTATTCAAACTGATGCAGCATTTGCTGGGATATGTACCAGAAGATACTGTGTTTCTCAATTTACTGCTTCAGAAACAACATGCAAGTTAATTGAAAATATTTTTAAGTAGCCATATAATGTTTTTATTTATTAAGACACTCATTTTCTGAATAAGTACTTGCATATGTTTTGGTCAAATTATGGTACAAAATGTGTTTCAAATCATGTCTCTGAGGCCAGAGTGTTCTACAGTAAGCATTACACACTTTTCCATTCCTTTCGTGTCCCAAACAAAGAAGATAGATAATTTTTACTTGAATATGGATGATAAAATGTAATAAATTACTCAATTTTAGAAACCAGACTATTTACATAATATGAAAATACAAATCTGGTTCAAACTTAAACTGCAGTTCTAGGAAGTTATTGTTTAACTTACGGCTGAAAAAATGGACACAAGTTTCAATCTATATGCATACAGAGCATCTCTGATAGAAGACAAATTTATAAAGGTCTGGCAGCTGAATGAGGTTGAAAGGTGAAGCTGCCTTGAATTCCTGTATTTGGAAAAAACAAAAACCCAAAACCCAACCCTTCTTTCTGTTAAATATATAAAAAATGTTGTATTTTTATTTTTTTATTATTTTTAAGCTATGTTAAAATAAAAGAAGATAAGTTCTGCAACCATCCTTAATTGCTTTATTCAGTATGAAAGACATAAGAAGTTTGTGAAAGATTACATTTTGTACTATGGTGGCAAAATAGAAGATTTCCGACGTTCTGGGTAAGAACCATTGGCAGTCTTTCCCCTCATGTCTCCAAAGCTCCCCTGTTATGTAAAGCCATCAAACATATATTGTAGCTTTGTGGGGACAGGGGGATTATGACTGTGCATCAAATTACTAATTCTTTTGGTCACAAATAGTAACTACATTCATTGTAAATAACCAAAACATAGAATTGCCTGGTATAATTTTTGTTTTGGGGTTTAGGATTGTTGGCGTTTTTTTCATATTTTTATATAAGAATTTACCATGAACTGAATTATTCTTCTTTTATTATGTAAAAGGGAAGAGGACAGGTTAGCATTAATTTTGTATTAAGGGTACATTGAGAAATGTCTGTCAGTAACTTCAAAATAACAATCTGAAATACTTTTGAAATGTGCAGAATTGCTATCCATTGTCCAGAATAATGATAGCCTTCTTTAGGGCTGTCTGTAGCTGCCTTGTAACATTACTGTCTTCAATAAAAAGTGTATAAAAAGTGTAAAAAAAGTATTTTCAGACAGGATCAAGTCATCTCATTTCAGTGGCTATTTTCCACTGTGAATTTTTCACTGGGGAAAAGATATGCCAGGGAATACATGTTTTGGTAGTCTTATTCCATAGCAATATATTCCTTTTTGCAGTGAGGTAGAGATCACAACTGTGAAATAATGGTGTTTACCAAATTGTTATTTGATTGACTTTTCATTTTTATGTTGCATTGTACTAAAAAAAATGTGTCCTTCTATAGAGCAAATGACAAGACGGATCTTGATGTTATTAGAGAAAACCATAGATTCCTGTGGGACGAAGAAGATGAAGCAGACATGAACTGGTACCTGGAACCGTTACAGAACATGTTATTTTTAGATCACTTGTATTAAATTTGTGGTGTCCCCTACTAATTAAGAATTACTGTGCATACTTAGTGATAACTCTTTGATCCTTAATGCATTTGAAAATTAAAGACCTTAAAAAGGTCAGTGCAAAATTAACTGATGACAGAAAGAACTGAGAAATGTTTGTGTGATCTCTGAGATCCAAATGACTGTTCTGAAAACTCTGAAGGAAGCCTAGTTTGAAAAAATACAGTTTAATTTGTGCTGTAGATATATTTTAGATGTATTTTTCCAGTTTTATGGAAATTGTCTCTTGTCTTAGTTGAGTCTATTTCTGTTGAATTTTTAGCCTTGCAGCTTGTGTTCTTCAGATTAAACAACATGTCTTTATCTTGCCAATGTCATTACAATGTAAAATGAATCGTATCACGTTTTGTTTAATAAAAATAATACTTTTCCTTACAGGGAAAAGAGGCTTGCAAAGAAGTATTATGATAAGTTGTTCAAAGAATACTGTATAGCAGATCTCAGCAGATACAAAGAGAATAAGGTACATTTCAGTATTGTAAATAATTTTGGTTTTAAAGTATGCCCTTTTTAAAAATTGACTTGATTGGGTATATGTTGTGAAAGCAGAATGTTAGTACCCCTACCCTAGAAAGAGAATTGTGAGTACTTGTCAAGTTATTTAATAAGCAGCAGCAGTTTGAATCCAAGCATTGTTGCTTCCCCAAAAATGTGCTTCTGTGGGAAGAGGAGATTTTCTGTCAGATGGTGTTTTATGAAGAGGTACATTGTGTGTAAGAAAGGCAGAAAATGCAGAGGGGTTAAGGAGAGAAGGCGACAGAAGTTTGCCTGGAGAGAATCACTGGATGAGGCCTATAAAAAGTCCTTGGGAATGTTACTATTAAGGGGAAAGAAAAAAAAGACTTAGTCTAAAAAGAGAGAGTTTTGTACTGGGATGCTGGCAGAAACAATTTTGGAAATATCTGTTCTAAAGCAGTTTCTTTTGCTGGTCGTTCTTTTCTGTTTATGGAAACAGGATTTGTATGTTCCTTGTAAGTAAATAGAATTTAAGAGAAACAGCCCAATTCCAGCACCAGGTTTTCTTAACTGGAACAGCCTTTGTAATTTTGAAGTTTCTGACTGACCAACCTCTTGGTCAAAAAGAATACATGAAATTTCTATTGTGATTTTGCAAAGAGCATTGCTCAACTCAGTTGTCTTAGTGTTGTTAGCACATAGTAACAACCCAGCCCTGCAAACAGTGGCTATATAAAGTCTTTGAGACTATTTATAGTATTGAAAATTATGTTCACTGGTAAATGTTTGCAAGGACTGGACATAAATTCTAACACTAGGTAGAAAAGGTGACAGCCTTCTAAAGACCTTTGGAACAGAAAAATGCAAAAATTAAATGAAAATTAATAGTAAAATTCTGAAGAAGTCTTCCCTCCTTTTTTTTTTGAGTAAATTTGATTTTATTTTCCCATAGCTGTTTCATATCCCTCAATCTCCGACCCACCCCCCCCCCCCCCAGCTGATTTTCCCTCAGCATGCTTACAGATTTTGTTTCTTCAGCTACCGTGCCAAGTTTCCATATGTTTGATGTCTTTTGTGGGAAACAGTTCTGCCCCAGTTTCCATTTTTTTTGTGTGTGTGCGTGCGTGTGTTGTGCAAACAGCGTTTCCCTGACAGACTTAAAATGTGGCTGTCCTAACTCCGAGGTCACTCTGAGTTCCTATGTATGCTCGTAAGTCATTACCTATATTTTTGGAGTTGCCATGTCAGCATAACTCTGCTGTATTATGTAATTGGTTCTCTTATATTAGGCTATGTTTTCTATTCTCAAATATGTTATGAGCATGTCCTTTCTTAGAAATTCTTAGAAAAATGAGAAAAATGCCTTTTTTTTTTTTTTTCTCATTACTGATCTATCCATGCCCATGTTTGGTACAGAAGGATATCAAAGCAGGTTTTTTTCTTGGAAGTCAGAAATAGGCTGCTGATCGCATTCACACCAATGGAATGCAGTCTGTGCTTTCAGGCTTTTTCTGCCTTGATTCTTCTTCTGCATTGCCAGAAACTGGAAGTTGGGTATCTTTAGCCCCCTGTGCCTTCTGTTTTGCAGTGCTGGTGCTTTGAGAGGTGCAGGGTGGATAACAAGCTTCTCAGCTGTCCAGCCTTTTGTATGCCAGTTTTTGATGCTTTATATGATGATGCTTCCTCTTAATACAAGGAAGACATTTTTTACAGTGAGAATATTAATTCACTGAAACAACCTCCCCAGTGGTAAAGCAGAGTCTCTGTCACTGGAGGTTTTCAAGATGTTGTTGGACAGGGTGATAGGTAACCTCATCTAGGCTCCCTTTCCCACAAAAGTGTAAACCACATCATCTTTTGAGGTCCCTTTCCTGGACTGTTCTATGATTCTATATCCTGCTAAGTGGTGTCAAAGTAAAGTTGGAGGCCAGTTTTCTGTGATGTTTTTAATATATATATAGCATAGATTGAGACTTGCATGTACATACTCATCTGTCTTTTCACAACGGTAATTGTTTTGCTACTGGCCAAAATCTTCTACGCAGCTAATTTTTTTAAAGACCTGTATATAGAGATTGTAGCTCAGATCTCATGTAGAACTTTGATTCTGAGAAAAAAAACACTTGTTTTCCAAAGTACTAGATAATGATAAGGATCAGTTCTATACAAGGGGTTCTCTTGAAAAATAAGCAGGGTACCTTGTCAAAGACCAAAGCTCAAAAGAAAACAGAAGACCCAAGACATACGAACCCCCAATGCCATGGCTGCTCTTCAATTGCTAGTTCAGACTGTTTCACTTACATATGTGCATGCATATACACATATGCACACACAGAGATGGTTGGGACTCCCCTCATCCCATAGGAGATACTCCCTATGCTCTTGTCATTAGAGATACATGGGTACTCTTGTACTCAGAGCTGGCTGGTGGTGACCCATTCATCGTCCTTGCTCCCAGATTACTTCACCTAACTGAGGGCTAGTATGCCTTAGTCTTTGCTGGTACTCACACATTCATTTGCACACGGGCACTCACCTTGCTAGCTGCAGACAAATGGGACCCTGTGATCTACGGTCCCACTTTTCTTTGTGTAGTTAGGGCGTATAATCTTTTCCTTCTCTTTTAATGAGAAATGCCAAAGTGACCCTGTGGTGTGAGGTTACTTAGAGACCCTGGAAGAACGTTCTCTGACAGCTCTTACTTGTGATGGGTCTGTTATTTCTTGTATTTTCCCTAAATCAGAATTTTTAGGTCAAGGTTGTCTTTGAACCTTCAGTGTATCTTGTCTGCAAGCTTTGAGGCTGATAAATGACCGTCTCATTGTCAGATAGTTCTGTTCCATTGACAGTTTTGCAGTGCAGTAAGGAAGAGTGCTGTGCATGTAAGTTTTACTTTGATACACACTGGACTAGAAATGTTATCTTTGTTGTCTTATTTTCCTCAAAACGTTCTTCTTCGTTGTCTCTGTGCTTTGTTTTGTAGCTTAACAGATTGCAAATGTCTCCTATTTGCTAAGAAATGAAATCTGTTTGACACCTGGTCATTAAATAGAATACATTTTATACTTTGTTTTGATTTCCAGATAATTTTCAGATTTCTAGGGAAACTTGTCTTCCGCTTGGGAATGTCAATATTTTTGCTTTGTCACTTTTAAGAATGGAGGCTTTCCTTCAAAAAGAAAAATATGTAAAATATAGTATTTTTCCACAGTGTTGTCTGAATTCATACATCTCTTTTTTTGTGAAAGAGGTCACTGGACATTAGCTGTTGTTGCAGCCAATGCATATTATGCAAGTAGTCCATATTTAATTTGGGAATTTTATACCTATGGATATTAAATGGTCTTTCACATTTTTAAAACTATCATTTCTAATTAAGTTAGCCATTTGATACTCTTGCAAAGCATCTGCTTTGGTTTGCTTTGTAGAAATAGGTCATTTAGGATCTTGATAAACTTATTTAATAAAGAAGATGAGGCAGAATCATAGAATCATAGAATTATTTGGGTTGGAAGAGACCATAAAGATCATCCAATTCCAATCCCCTTGCCATGAGCAGGGACACCCACTAGACCAGGTTACTCAAAGCTGCATGCTGTCTACTGACAATGCTTTTGCATTCCTTAATATTGCAGGCCAGCTATTCAACACCATACCCTAATTATTATTTTTCTCATACAGTTTAATCTGTTCCTGAGATTTTAGCTTAGTTAGAAGAGTTCAGTTGTATTTAATTTTTATTTTACTGTTTCTTCTTAGCCTTGGCCACTTTTTGTCATTTTCCATTAGTTGGTGAAAGAATGATTGGAAAATATGGATGCAGATGAGGAAAACTTTTGTCCTAGGTGTACTTACAGGTTGTTCTTTCTACCTCTTATTTTGCTTAGTTTTCTTGATATCATTACAGAAATACTCTGTAAGGATATAATCTCATTTACGTTGTATTGAGTCAACTTCAGACTATGAGGAAAAATTTGTGTAAAATTCTACTTTAGTAGCAAAAGTGTGCATGGATAACTTGGTGGTTGCTGAAGTAGCAGATGGACTATGAAAAAGCAAGTATGCAGATAAGGTCAAATTGTTCTTTACTTTTTATTGCCAGCAGCACGCATGTTCAAAATTGGTGCCAAAATATTGTTGACATTTAATAGTAAACTTGCTGTATTTTTCAATTGCATCACAAGTTTTTCAGGATTAGAAAACCTTGTAGACCAGCAAATATTCTTTGAAGAGCAAAACCAATTGCCATAACTCTTTGGATGAGCTGGTTCTGTCATTAATTCTGCACTCACAGATGTATTTTACATTCTGTTTTCACTGAACTGTTCAACACAGTTCTTAGTTTTTATAACTGACCCAAGCTTGAGTGGTATAATGGTACTTCAGACCACACTGCAGGTTTGTAGAGTAGGCCAAGCACAACCTGATCCAGTCTTAGCAAACTGTCATACGCTGTATGATAGCAGGACCTGATCTGTGATTTTTTTTTACCAGTGAAACCAGCAGGTGTGAAAACACTGTTTATGTTATAACACAAATTCAGAAATTAGTGGACTGATTTAAAGAGGCAAGTATTTTATTGGTGTACAAATTTTTAGTTTTCTTAGACATCTATGTAATATATTGACTTGGGGAGAATCAGTGCTGACAAAATATTTGGCTGCTGACACCTTTCTGTTAAGTTTTCTTAGGTTTTTTACTAAGTTTCAAAGCATGTATGAAAGTATGGCACATTCTTAAACACCAAAACTTTAAATGTTTTTTTACTGATGTTCTTTCAACTACATACTACTTCACATATGAGAACTTCATGGTATTGCCTTTCAGATAAAGAATTATTATTGTTTATGAAAAAATCAACAGTGTTCAAGACCACACAGCTATAGGTACTTGTGCTTCTGTGGAGTGTTCAAAACTAAATGTAAAAGATTGAAAATCAATACAGGATATTGCAGAACTTACACATTTACAAAGTGCACATTTGTGTGGGTTCAGTCTATCAGTGCACCAGGAGAAGGTTCATATTCAAAGGGTGCTTTGGAACCCAGGTTCCAAAGATGGGCTTTTTATCCATTTTTGTACCTCTTACATTTTGTAATCCTTCTTTTCCCTCTTCCCTCCCCATCTTTTAACATGAAGTTCAGAGTCTTCTGTGCTTTGCTCACAGAGCAGCAGTTTTATCTACCCCGTTATCTTGTGTTCATGAATTTTGAATGAAAACGCAAGATAGCCTTTCTTAGAGAAGTTGTATGCCTCTTTCTACTTGTTAGTGAAAATATGATTGTTTTTTCCATGCTGTTCCCACTCCCTTCCATCTTCAATCTTTTCACTGGGGTACTTGCCATTTTGAGAGGTTGAAGCAGATTCTATTGGAAAACAAAAATAGTAGATGGGTTATCTACAGGTAAAGTTTCTAGGCAATGTAAAGAAAAATACAGCTTAGTTGTTGATTTGGTTTGAGGGGTTTTTTTGCCTTGGAGTGTAAGAAGTGATCTATTGATAATGTGCTAATACAAGTTTTCAGTATTCCAGTGATATTTTCAGTATGGACAAAATTGCAAGGAAGTAGCTAGTAAAGCCAGTCTATCCTAATTTCCTATTTGTTCTTTTGCATGTTGTGAAGCCTTTTAGCAAGTTACTGTTTGAATTGCATGTATAAATTTTAATTAACAGAGAAAGAAATTAAATTCCACCAACTGGAATTAAATAGGTGAATTACATGTAGGGCATCAGTCAACAGAAATTAGTCTTTACACTGAATTCATTGACTATTCACAATTCTGGTTCTTATCTTAACAGTTTGGGTTTAGATGGCGACATGAGAAAGAAGTAATTTCAGGAAAAGGTAATGCTGTCTTTAGTTTTATATTATTTTCTTCCTTAATGCTTTTCTTGCTGCTTTTTGGTATAATTTTGTTGACAGTATTTGACAATACTGGTAAGTTTATTGTATAACAGTGGATAATTAATTGACCGAACTTCTGACTTTGCTGGTATATGTCACATAGCTCTAGAGTGCACACTGATTAAAATTAAGAAAACATGTGGTTTATTTTCACAGCGTCAGATTTGTAATGAACACCAACATAATTCGTTTGATAACGTAGCTTTTCATGGATATTTTTTAGCTGCCTTTCTGCAGTAGTTCTGTCACCTCATTAGTCTTTGATGCCTTTAATTGAAGTCTCTCAATACTTACCTCAGGAAATAATTTTCTTAACTGTTTCTGCAATGCTGTTTTGCAAAATACTTGCTTTTTAATTAAAGTTCCATGTGTGATGTCTGGTTTAGGGTAAATTGGTTTTTGAAGGCTTCAGTGGGGATGCTTGTCATGTCTCCCAATCCTATTTCTAAATCAGTACCTTATTCTGACTGCTTGTATGTGTGAGTTCTTATGTGTTATTGGGACTTTGCACAGTGATCCCCATTTGATGGCCTGGGCACACAGAATTTTTGAATTGGCCAAGGAAGGAAGAAAATTACAGGATTCTATTGCTGCTCCTGTGCACAGATCTTCATACATGTGTACAGTTTTCAGAAGTCATTCATGCACGCACAAGAGAATTGCATACAGTGATACTGTTGATCAGAACAGTTCTGTAAACAGCTCTATTTATTATAAGATATTGCAAGAAGTTACGAATATACTTTTTTTTTTTAAATGTATCACTTCACAGAAAGAAGTATGAACATTAATGGCTGGGTTTTTAACCTATAAAGATTAAAGCTTCTAAAGGTAGTTGTTGTCATATGTTGCATTTAGCACTGCAGATTATATTAACAGACAATTACATTTGATACAGTTGCATGATTTATTGATTGCTTTTAAAAATATAATTAAATGAGAAATGAATAATTTATGAACAATTATGTCTTTGTGGCGAAAAAGAATTTAAAGCTGTATTTTACTTTTAATATCTGATACTCTTAAGAATGTGGGAGAAGATGCAGCATTACGTGTTTCAAGCTTTTTAATGGAATCCTGATGAAAAGCATACAGTAGCAAGAATTGAGAAACTATCTTTCACCACTAAGGGGCGCAAGAATTCAACCTTATCTCGTGTGTCAGATGCTCTTTTCAAGTGCTGTTTCAGATGATCATTTAAAATAGGTGTGACCCTTTAATGCCTTTCTTTTGCTGTTTTAAGTATAAATCAGTAATGTGAATTGCTTTAAATAAAGCTAATAAAGCATTAGTACCTACCTGTCTGATAATTCATATTTTTAAAGGGAGAGCATATGATTATTATAGCTATGATAATAATAGTTGTGATGTGACCCACTGCTGGTGGACTGCACTGTGTTTTCAGGTATGTTAAGAATGGAACATAGGAGTGGGTTATTCACATTTAATTGCTTTGTTTTCGATGTCTGTCTTCATAAGGTCATGGAGGAGAAGAAGGGTTAGGATGAGTGAAAGTAGCGGTATTACTCATATTACTAATTGTAAATGCCAGAATATTTCTCCTCTCCTCTCCTTGCATAGGAGGTCATATTGGAGATTGCTGTTGTATCTCCTTAAATTTAAAATGTAATCTTAATGTTGGTTAATGATGTAATACATTGACAGTTTCAATAAATGGTTCCTTAAAATGGGTATTTTCTTAATTAAAATCTTAAGGTAGAAACCGTACTCTAAGTTTTATAAATCAGTGAATAGTAGGCACATGATTAATTAAATTAAAAGCTTTTAAGCTATTTAAAAAAATATATTTGGCATGCCTTCCCAAGTACTTTTTCTCTGCTTTCAAAGCATGAATAGTAAGGTATGGCATAACATTTAAAAGTAAATGATATTTTAGACAAAAGGCCTAAATTATTTTATGTAGGAAAATAGGAAACATTGGGTAGAGGTGAAATAGGACTTTTTCACAATATGCAGAAAGAGTAAAGCTGAACATGTGGGAATATGTGCTATTTTCTGCTTACTTGTATTTGTCGATTACATAGTGAAATGCTCAAACCAGCCATATTATTTGGTGAAATAGGGTTTAATACATGTAAATTCATCTTCTTTCATTTTTTTCACTATTTCATTGAAATAACATTTCACTTTTAGCATAGTAGGGTCTCCCCTAGCCTATTTTATACATGCATAAATGCACATATAATATCCCTTATTTAAACAAACGTTCTTCCAAACCTGTTTCTGTTTATTCTTTCTCAGTAATTTTCTCCATGGAAAATAGGCAGGGTAAAATGGAAAATACCTGGGTAGTGCACCATGTAGCCATCTACTAATACATTTTTTGTGTTCAAATGTTAGCATTGGAAGTGGTTTTGTGTTGCAGAACTGAAGTATTTGAGGATACTGTGAACCCATTAGTTAGCAGCTTAAGCAGAATATTCTGAGCTTAATTGTTCATCTGTGGTTCTGCTTGTGAGCCTATTAATACACATCCTTGTTGCCAGCTCTGCATACATATCAGTCTTCTGAAAAGGGGATATATGTTTCTTTATTACTGCAGTGTTGGGAACCCAGCAGTGTGAACAGCATTATGTGTAAATTGTTTAAAATTAGTGTCATATTTTACATAATAAACCCAAGGAAGCTTTTAAAGCTGATGTATAATTTCCCATAGAATTGGATTTCCTTTTCTTAAAAGACAAGTAAAGTGTTCATGGAAAGTGAATAAAATGCAAATTTTATGTCCGGTATATCAAGTGAACTAGAAAGGTAATAAGAACATGGGCATCTCAGTTTTGTACCTAAATGATACTTTGAATAGCTTGATGTCATTAAAGATGCATGGCTGAATCACACCTCCTGATCCATCACTTTCTGCTGAGTAAGTAATCATATAGGATATGGAATGTATCCTAGTGACATTCATTTCATCAAAGTTTGGTATTAGGCTTACTATTTTATAACATATGCTTCCATCTACACATTGTAAGATACAGTTCAAGTTATGTTCTTTCTTTGCTAATATGCAGTACTAGACAACCATGATTGAATGCTTTGCATTATCTGCTATTTTTTCCTTAATCTAGATGTTACTTGTAGACTTGTGCTTTATCTCTTTGAAAGAAATGGAAAATAAAAAGGAAAAACTGAGCAAGACTGGAAATAACAATCCCAAACCTATGCATGTTTGTTACTGAACCATGGTTTGCTGTTTTTGACTTCTTTTAAGGTCAGTTTTCCTGTGGAAATAAGCACTGTGATGAGAAAGAAGGCCTGAAGAGCTGGGAGGTGAATTTCGGTTATGTTGAACATGGTGAAAAGAAGAATGCGCTTGTGAAATTGAGTAAGTCAGCCCTTTAAGGATATGTACATTTAAAATAAGACAAATATCTTGTCCTTTAAAAGCTGTTGAGTGAGACCCAATGGTCTCACTATTTGCCAATAACTATTAGTTCAGGCAAAATGGAAAATGTTGAACAGGAGATAATTTTGTTCTATTAATTACAGGTAGTATGATGGTCTTGATTTAGAGAGAATGGCTGTTATCATTATATATTACAAAGTTGTTACAGGTTGAACACTTCATGCTGTATAATTGATGGTGCCATAGATTAAGATAACTGATTATAAAATGTTTTCTGTAGTACAAGCATGTCTAGTTTTAATGGACAGTACTATATTGTAAGGAGGGTTTCATCACTGTACTTGCTTAATCAATTAGGTGTCTTAGGATTCCTTAGGGCTTTGGAGTGGACAACTTCTTGCATACCTTCAGTTCTACTGATTTCAGTTCTGCTGATTTTAGTACTTACATTTTCTTTCAAAAATTCTAACTTCAATTATGTCACTTCCTTTTCCATTCTTGCCTTTTGAGTGAGATTTTCTTATTCAATACTGTGAACACATTGATATGTTCCTCAGATAATTAAACTTACCAGTTTACACAGTTACTTTGCATAAGACAAGCTAATGGTGTATTTTCTTTTGTGCACAAGAAACTCCATGTGGCAGCACTTGGTCTCTGGCAAAGCTCTAAGAGACTTGAGTATCTTTGGTATAATTGTAGAATGATTTGGTCTATCCACAGAGATCCGAGAAATGGGGTATCTGTAAGTGATAAGCACTGATAACTTTGTTGCAAAGAGTTGCCAGCTCTAAACCTGTGATCTTCCTCCAGGTTTAGTAGAATCTGGGTTTGTACTGAAGATGTATATCATGGTATATTTCTCAAGCCTGGCTGCAATTATATTGTAACCTTTGTTTTGAAGGAAAAGCTACTGAAATTGGAAGGTAGTAGGTCTATCTAGTTTTGTGTATGTATTAATGTTTTAACAATCATGCTTATCAAATACATCTCTGTAATGTTCTCGTTCTCTCCTTATCAGGACTGTGTCCAGAGTGTTCCCACAGATTGAACTTTCATCACCGGTAATGAAATATTTTGAAAATATGTGGGTTGAGTAGATTCAAGTTATGATGAAGAGCTAATAGGGAGAAAGCTTCAACTAGATGATAAGGAACTTAATTTATGCCGATTTCAGATTCTGTTCTGGAGCTCTTAGCTCTTATAATGCTACTGGCTTGCCACTGCTGAGAGTTAGATACTAGTGTGCTAATGAAAGTACAGAATCCTTCAAAGTGGAAGAATCCCATCCCTACCCCCACAAGAGTTTCCTTAGTTTCAGTCCATGGATTATTTTTCTTTTCTGAAAGTTTATGCAAAACAGTCTTTTTTATTTTCTCTGTGGCTGTGTTTAAGAACTGGAATGCTTTTTCTATTCTTAAAAGTAGTGGGTTTATGTGTGAGTCAAGTGACTGTGCTTTGACATTTTGAATTTGAGTATTTGTTCTTTGAAAATCAGTTATTAATAGGAGAGAAGAATTGTAAATTTTGAACCTGTAAAATGTATGCATTAAGATTTGATTTGATTTTTTGATATTATCTATAACCTTAGTGAATTCCACAACTATTGATATTCAGTTTTTATGGTTTTTTTTATCTTGATGTGGCTTTAACTTAGTTGCCTGGCTCAGTACTTAAGCCATAAAGTTATCTGAAATTCATAAAAGGAAAAGGAAACCGTACAGGTAGGAAACAGTGATTTCTTTTCTAAAGTAACACATCAAAGGTATGTCTAGATGGATATATCCAAGACTGTTAATGAACCCATTTTAAAAGTTAATTTGTATTCAGTTTCACTAAAGCACGTTGTAGGCACATATTAAGAAAAATCAACTAAATGAAATTACTTTGACTTTTTTGTCTTCTTTTTGGAAGTAAAATTGTAAACGCACTTGAATTCAGAATAAGCATGATCAAACATTTTCTCTTTGTCAATTGCAGAGTAATATTTTGAAACAATTTTACTGGCTGTGCAAAGAAGCAGGAAAAAGCCTGTGTTCATGTGATAAGCCTATATAAGTATACATGGGTTGTTGGTTTGTAGCAGGTTCTTAGATCTGAGATTCTTCTGCCTTAGGTTTTGTTGCTATCAAATATGAAAACAAATTTTAAGACCTGTATTAACCATGTTTTTTCATTGCATATATAAAAATAGTTTTCTAAAAGAAAAAATAATGTTTCAGTATAACTGAGTATTTGGCATATTATAAAATAATTTTCTGGTTTTAATATTTGAATGCCAATAAGAACTGGTTTTGCTGCCTGCATCAGCTTCATAGCAGCTTCATAACTCCTGTCCTATGCCTTCAGCTATAGAGCTTTAGTGTTTCTATTGCACTTCTCATTTTAACTAATTTTTTTTTTCAGTTTAGTTATAGGGTATAGGAAAAAATGACTAATATTTGACTGTGTTAAATAGTCAAGATTTACTACTGTTTGAGACTACATATTTTGAAGGTGTGCATTCATTTTTTTAAAGGAGGAAAGAAGTCAAAGCACTCAAGAAAAGAGGCAGAGCTGAACCAAAATCTAAAGAGCCAAAAAGTAAGAAGAAAAAATCTTCTTCAGCAAAAAAGAAGTCCAAAAAAAAGACCTGTGAAGGTAAATTTAAATTTTAAACATGAAATTTTTAAAAATATTCAAATATGTTAGTTGAATCTTAGTTTTGCTGTAGCTATGTGAATATAGATATGTAACTTTCTTGATTATAACACAGTCAAAAAGATTAATTTCTTAGGTAAAATTTCCTGAGTGTAATAAAAAGAGGAATTTGGAGAAGAAAAAGAAAAGATAAATTTCTAACACTTACAGAGAGGGAGAGCCTTTAGAAAAACATGCATTGCAAGGAAAAACTGTCCAGGTATTGGATGTTACATACCAGAAGGGGTTGTGAAGTATTTAATTCCTTGAGGCTTTGGGGTTGAGAGTCTTTTGGAAATGTTAGATAACCTTTTTACACCACAGATCTCAGGATAACATGTTTGGGATCAAACTGTGAACACATGCGGAAAAAATCTTTCCGCTTTTTTTTCTTGCTTTGAATGTATGTTGTGTACATGCTTGCACACGTTTTATGTGTAATACATTGTGATAGAAATATCCTTGTAAACCATTTAAGATAAAAGATAAATTAAGATATATTTACTATTTTTTAAATGGTGTTTCTTTCCAGATGTGGTTTCTTCAGAAGATTCAGATAATTCTGATAAAGGTAAACTATTTGAGTATCTTCTGCGTTTCATGTTTTGTAATAAGTTATATTATTTCATAGTCATTTGTCATTGGTCTTAGTTTTAATTGTAAGATAATTTTTTGCAAGATATGAATGCTGTGTGAAAACAAGCAGAGATGCGAAAGGTCAAAATAATTGCTTACAAATTCTTGGAGAAAAACTGTAAAGAATTTTAAGAAGGAAATTTTTTAAGTTTAAGGTATAAAATGTGGACAGATAATAGAACAGAAATCTGAAAAGAGTAGGGGGCACAAAATAGCTACATCGTTAATAACTGCATGGTTCCAGGTATGCAAATATGTGCTGTATAATGCGTGCTGTGTAAAGAAAGGACTTTTCTGATATAACAACTGCTACATTCCCCTTAAGGGAACAATACTAATATGTACTCTACTAAAATAAACCCTAGGCTTTTAACTCATGCTTTTCCAGCTACCACCTGTAGTACATCAGAGATTGACTTGTGGATGCACTCAGTCTCAGTGACTTCTTAGGTTGCTTCTGTATCTCAGTAGTTCCCATCCTGTTTCATTTGTGATGAAACAAGCTCCACCTCCTGGTTATGACAGTTCATGCTGCCGACTATGTACAAGGGATTGTTTCTACTGATTGTTTTGCTGTGCTATACTTTTTTTAAGAATGTCCTCAGCACCTAGCTTTTCTCAGTTAGGTACAGGAAGACCTGAAGCAGTTTTCTTACACTTAGACCATGTCCAAGGTCTGTCTTATCAGGAAAACACTATTGGAAGATAGCATTCTTTAAAAATTCATTTCATAACCACTTTAAATTTTTTAACAGATTCAGATAAGAGTGATGTACAAGATGGTCCTTCAGATGCTGACTTTTGGAAAGGTCCTCTGAAAGACACAGATGAAAAATCACGGTGAGTTTGATCTAGTAAACTTGTAGCTAGTAGAACATACTGTGTCCATTCAGAAATGCAGAACCAGATATCTTTTCTGTGTGAATGAATATACTGACATTTAAAAGTATGTCAAATCTCTCTTCTTGTAGTGAACCAAAGAGTGTGTTTTTAAAGGGGAGACATCTCTGGGGGAGAACCTTTCTCAAGCCACTACCATACAACTGCTGTCTTACCCCTTACTATACTGTTAATTACCTTGGAAGTTAATCCCAACAGTTAACTCACTGCTGTTGCACAGATAGGGAAATGTAAAGGGTACTGAATGTAGTGGATAAGTCAAACTGATCTATACCAGCAGCAAATACTAATCGGAATTCTGCTAAATCTTTTTCAAACAAATATTATCTTGTAGGTACAGATTCAAAGGAGAACTTTTTCATGGTGTTTCTTTTTCTTTTTTTGTTTTTTAACAGGGAAGAGGAGTTTGATGAGTATTTTCAAGACTTGTTTCTCTGAAGCTAGAGATGGATGTAGGCTTATCTTCTTCAGGAGTTATCAAGTCTGGAAATCCAGTCATAATTAAGGACCAGACACCTTTTTCTGCCAGCATACCTTTTTTATAGTCACTTATATGTACCATTTGGATAGATTGTCTTTGTTGAAAAAAAGCTTCAGGTCTAAAAACTTTGTTTTCGTTAGGGTAGGCTGTATACTCATGAAACAAGAGAAATAATTTTTTCAGCTTAGTGCAAAAGGTATATGAAACCCAAACTTAGAAAGGATGTAAACAAACCAAAATATAGTTTATTGATGTTACATCACAGAAGTTGGTTACTTTTTATTTTGTCCCAAACTTCAGTTATTGCCAGATTTTTGGAAAGGTGCATTTTGGAAGATCCTGTTACTAGTTTAAAGTAATACACTTTAATATATTAATATTTCTAATTTATTAAACAAGGGTTAATAGCCTTAAATTTATTGGTCATGTAGATGTTATTGGTCAGGTATTAGACTTTGTAAGTATATTCAAATGTGGTTGGAGGCCAGTTTTTATCAAGTATGCATTTTGCTTGAATTAAGTGAAGTATATCTGAAATGACTCCCCTACTCCTTAAAAAAAATTAGTTCATTGTGACCTTGTTTTAAATTTTAGTTACATAAAAATCTGATCGGTGAAATTTTTGATGTCAAAAATAGTGTGTGGCTTTCCATTGGAGATGTACATGTGACTTTTATGTTACCTGTGGTTTCCAATCTCCTTAACATTGAACATTAATCTTTCCTTAAAGTGTAATCCTAAATATACAAGTAAAAATTGTATATTGCTTGAGAAACTTACTGGATTCATTTTCCTCTTCAAGTTGCAGCACAGCTTTAAACATTCTTTAGTTTATGTTTCCAAAGAAATGCACATGAATAGTTGCAGCGGCTATTTTCTTTGTTGGATGAAAATTACTTTGGATCTAAAGGACAAACTTTCTTAAATGTTCGTGTTAAACTGAGGAAAGTTAATGTTGTATAAAATATATTTTTGGTAAGTACTTGTCACTGTAGATATATTTATAGAAAGTATTTATAATAAGTGTTTGATGTGGAAAATATAACAGCAGAGATGGTTGCAGTGTATTTATGAACTTTTTACATGCACTCATGAATAAGTTGAGAAGTCTATTTACAAGTATTACTTAACATAATTACATTTAAACAGTTTGTACTTATATAATAGCTAACAGTACAAGGACATATTTAGGACGTCTTTGAGTAAGAAATAAACGTAGCCTTACAAGAAGACTTCTTTAGGTAAGAAGGTGGATTTAAAGGTTAATTCTCTGTCATGTTGCAAGCTTGGTTAAGAGTCAAATCCAATCTGCAGCAATCTGCTTACAAGTGTGCAACTTGCCCAAAAGGGCTTTTGTCAAATGTGTTGCTATATTTGTGGCCTCAAGTACTGCATACTAATTATGTGTTCTGGATAACTAACTTCTTTTTGGATCTTTAAATTACAGTTATAAAAAGGTACACTATACATATTAAATACATAATTTAATACAGTTTGAATAAAATTACATGATCAAGCAACCTTGGAATAGCTTTTTTCAGTGTTCACATTTAATACAGAAAATAATACGTGATACCCAGTTTTATGGCGTAACTAAGTTTGCATAGAATATTTGGCCCAATTAGAAATAAGGGTGTAATAAGCATGTGTGTGGGGTGGATTCCTTTACTTTTGGGTGATAGTTGCACACAGTATCTATGTTTATAGAGCATTCTTAGTAAGGTATATAATATGGCAAGTCATTCGGTCATTCTCCCTTCTCTGTGGATACTGATGGCTGTCAAAGAAAAACATAAGGTATGAGTCTGCTTGCTTTTTTTTTCTTTAAGGGGGAAGAAAAGTGGCAGGTTTGAGCCTGTATATCAGAATTGCTTGTTGCAGAAAATATATTTGGCATCAGTCTCCTCTTACATTTGGAACTGGTTCTGGTGAATGCTCAAATCCATGCGTAATGTACTAGCCATTTTCCTTCATCTGCAGGAGGAGCTGGCTTTGTGACACCTGAGTAGAAGGTATGGAGCTGACTCCTGTCATTCTTCAAGAACAGGAGGTTTTGTTAGGGAGATGGTTGTTTATGAAGAACTAATTTGTGTGCAGTGTGTCATCTTGGTTGTAAGAAGGGAAGGTAATATAAATTCTGATGTGCTCCACTTCTGCTGTCTTCTCCCTCCCAAGATTAATTTGGTGCCAGTTCATTGGTTTTTGAATAATTTCCTGCATTTTTTAAGTGATACATTGGGACTGCATGAGTCTTTTAAATTGTTTTTGATAGTAGATCCTGCTGTAGATACACTGCTATAGGTATGTTAGTAAACTCTGACTTGTATGCAAAGCATGATGTTTACAGTCTGCCTTTTGAGATTTTTACAATAAAAGGTGGTCAGTTTAGGAATTGTGGGCAGAGCCACCAGCATATGGGCAAAAGAGTGCTTTCTGTGAGTGATGGCTACAATTTACAGTTTTATTCTCAGTGATTTTGAAAAAATACTGTTTACCATGGGTCTGCTTTTTGTAGATATGAGTCAGAGAACAGTGTTGAGCATTCCTAAAGTGAAGGTTTACTCTAGACCTTTAGTACTGAGAATGAAGGAAAAGAACACCATTCCAGATTAAGAAAATACACGTAATATAAAAATCTAAATATACAGGTTAGCAAAATTTGACATTTTTTTGTTTGAATTGTACATGTTAAGACTTCAATCAATAATTTCATATAAGATCTATCAAAATTATTCATATTTTTTCTGGACAGTGTGCAGAAGTTACATATAATGTATATAAATTGAGTAACATGAAAAAACATCTAGAGCACACAGTTAATTCATTTTGCACCATTATTTTTTCTTTTCCAGTTTTTAATTGTAACTGTTTACTACAATTTAAAATTATTCCAACAGATGGTGAGTATTTAGGAGGATTGTTAAGAAATTGACCTATACTATTCAAAGCAGAAATCCACTGGGTCTCACTGAAGTTCTTTCTAGATGCCTTTTCTGCAGCCATTAGTGTCTGAGACAAACAATTACAAAATTATACATGTTTTGGATTTTCCATCCTCTCCACTTCCGCCACCACCTCCAGCATCATTTTCAGCTAAAAAACAGAGAAGGAAAGTAAAGTGAGTGTTATTTTTAGCTGCTCTAATTTCTCGTGAAAAGATGTTGCTTTTGTAATATCCGTATTATGTGTGTTTGAGCTTCTGAAAATTGAATGTGATTTCACTACTTGTCTGGGAAAATAGAAGATGAAACAATAATACATACTATATATACATATATGCATGTAGTGTAGCAGCTGATACCAACATTTCTTAAAGGACCAAACACACACTGAACCACTCTTACTGGAAAGTTTCAGTAGTTAAATATAAATAAGTGTCCCACACATACAAAACTGAGGTATGCAAGCCATGCAAAAGAAATAAACTCATGATCAATATAAACTGCAAATTTACTTTTGAAGCAGATGACACAAAAACTTTAATTTGACCTAATTATATAAACCTTTATCCAACCCTGCATGAATCCCTTTGTAATTACCAATTGAGAGAGATACTTCCTATGTTTGTCATCGATAGATACTGATACTTTTACTGTCTCTCTCAAATGATTCCACAGATGTTCTTTCGTCATATTTAAGATTCTTTCAATGTAATAACTTTCGTTTCCAGGTTCATTTAAGTTAAGATACCAATATTAGAATTAAAACTTACATTTGAAAGCTGTGGATCACCATGTTACTAGGTCATTTTCGACCCTTTCCACCTGCATTGAAACATGTCACATAATCAGTGTCCTACCCTCTGTAATTTGTGGATATAATCAACACTATGTTACTAACTACATATTTTATTTTCTTAGTTTAATACTGTATTCTGTTTTAGTTTTTGTTCTGAACTTTCCACTGTAGTGGTTCAGCAATTATGTTTATTTTGTTTTCTGTCTACTGAATGGCTAAGAATAGCCAGGTCAGTCTGATCTAGAGAAACCACTGTGGTTCAGCCTGTCTCAAATTACTGTTTGTATGAACTGACTTAACAAACCCATATATTTACATGGCCTTGATTTGACAGTGTCAGATCTGTTCTTCACAGATGTGCATGGCCTCACTCACTCCAGTGCATGTTTAAAAAGATTCAAAATAATTCACTTACATTTTGCGATACCATTTATAATATGCAGAGGCCAGATCCTTAGCTCCTACAAGGCAGTCTGTCAGTGCTTGGCTGTGTAAGGTTCCTTGTGGGAAAATACTTCTTAAGTCAATGTCTAAGTGATTCCAAAATACCAGTGTTGTAAGATGATCCTGACTTGAAGTGAGAGTAGAAATATCTGACTCTCCTAACTGTAGAATTTAATTTTAATTCAAGAAGCTTATAGGATCTGACTTTAGTAACTATATTTTTTTTGCCAAGAAGCAAATGTATAAAGAGGTTTATGTGTAGGTCCCAGGTGTTTTATGTTTTGTTTTGCTGGTATTTCTGTGAAATTCAGATGCTTAGATTCCAGTGTAAAGAAGGAGTACTTTGTTCATATTCACAACCAGCTAGTTCTCAGCAATAAACTAAGCTTAAATAAATAAGATTATATGGTTAATTGCAAAAAAAAAAAAGTCTTTAAAAATAAGTTTGGGAGACAATGGGGTGGGCATAATTTCTGTGAAAGTGTCTGTAAGTCATATCACAGTGTAAGCAGGCCAAAATACTGCTTGTAAATTTATTACAGTATTTGACTCTTTTTATTAATCTTCTTTGAAAATCTACTTTGATTAAATTATATAACTAAAAATTACTGTAACCACTTTGCAACAACTTTTTTTTTTTAATTTTAGCCTACTGTAATTTATTTTAGGAGTTAATAACTCTCTAGTTCCACTTCACACTGACATTAAATTGATGGGTGGCCTTGAGTAGCCTTGTTTTTGTATGAAGTGTGAAAAATACTCACCTATTCCGCACACTGATTAACAAATTATTCAGTACTCATTTATGTTTTAAAGATATGAAACACACACTTAAACTAATTTTTCTTCAAACTAGCTGACAATAAATCATACTGTAGTAAACCCATGAGGTTTTGTTTTAATCTCTGAACTTTTTTCAGTCGTCTTAGCTGATTGGCAGAGCTGTTGACTTGCTCTTCCACATGAAATACAGAATAAAAATAACTGACTGACTTCACTCTTACACTTGAGTGATAGGTTCTCACTTCCTATAAAATCAGTTTCTTTTCTAGGTTATCTTACCCAGAGCCATATTTTAAATTTTAGGACTTGAGCTATCTTAGGAAGATCAGTGTTAAATTTGTAATATGAGAGAGTGTATTTCAGCCAAGAAACTGCATGTAGGGAACTAGAGCCAAAAGCTTTATCTTAAATTTGGAAGAGAGCTTGGGGTTTGCATTGATTTTTAATGCTACAAATGAACACTGTCCATTGCCAACTCTTTTCCTTACGCTTTTCAACTTATAAGCAGTTGAATATATTTGGGGCTGATGCCACACAGAATTTATAAATATGTAGTATTTCAGGTGATTGCAGCGTTCATAAATAAGTTTTTAATTGCATTCAGCTATAAGTCTTAAAAAAATTTACAAAATTTACATTCCCTTCACTCTTGTGATGGTCCTATTTTCTGTAATTCTGCAGTTTGTAAAATGAGATCAGTGTACTGGATTTGTATGATCTTTAAAGGTTACTCCTCTTCCATGTAAAGGTAAAGCTAATTGTCCAATTCAGAACTTGCATGCTATTAGTATAAAGTTTAACAGAATATTGCACAAGTGCACTACATGTGTAAATTTGAAAGAGAATATGTTGAATGCCTTACAAATATATATAAATGAAAACATTAGAAGCTACTTAACCTTTTTTTGCAGCTGCTTCTTCTTCCTTTTTCTTTTGTTCCTCAATGACCTTCATCTTCTCTTCATATTCATCAGCTCGTGTTTTCCATTCAACCCTGTTGTTTTGAAGACCATCAAACATAGGTGTAATTTCCTTGTGAAACCTTGAGAATTCCTGTACAAACAATTTAAATTAGTAAATTAGAAACATGTAACACTGACAGTTTGTAAAGTCTGGATTTTTAAAATACTGCTGCTTTGCAGAAAGAACATTTAGTTTTCTTTCTTAAATCTAATTCAGTATATATGCTAGATTAACTGATTTTATTTTATTTAGCTTTTTCCAAGCACTTGTTCTATCTCTGGTAGTGGTGTTTTTGTAGAAGAGAAAAATTATGAAAGAAATAGTGTGAGTACCAGCTGGTGCACATTTGAAAGTATGTTCTTTCCATGCATGGTGGCCTATTATTGGAAATACCATGTTGGGAGGATAATGCCCTGTTGTGTACATAGAAGGATCTGAATTACACACTACACATTTTAGTATCTTCCCTAATCCCACATTTGATAGTCTGAAACATACAATACAACTATAACTATGATGCATGATATTTTATTATCAGGATATAAAAAATATCTAGTATCCTATAGCAGATTCCAAGCAGGTGAAGATGTATCTGAAGATATTAAAGTATAACATGTCACTTTTCTGTGTGATGTTTTGGGATAATACTAAAAGCTAGTCAGGAATTAATAATGTTGGCATTTCAGTGCCTTACAGATCATACAGAGTATCTGGTTTTCCACAATATTACAGGTTTCAAATTCCCTTTGCTGTGCCATTAACAGCTTTCTGTAACCATCTATATGTTGCATACTTAGATTAAATGGGACTGTGAAGAATCAGACTGGGCTTTCTAACTCAGTCTTTCAAAGTAGTAACAAAACCTCAGTGCCCTTAAGTTTCACTGAGGTATTCACTTTTTATGCATTTGCTTCACATCTCTTGAATTTGATTTGTGGGAGCAATTCTTCTTTGTAACAAAAGACTGAAATATTGTGGTGGTTGTGATAGTCGTTTACCCTGTGACCAAAAGTCCTGCTCCTGTCTGGAGTTTTTCAAGTGTAACAGTTTGTCACTAACTGTGCCATCAGAACTGCTGCAATGGGAAAAAAAAATAAATATATCTATTCTTACCTTGTACACAAATGTACACACAAAATCTATGAAACCAACTTGGAGCTTAGGAAGTTCATCTCCTTTGTTTCTGTCCATCATTGGCTAGAATGGAATAGTTGTAATTTAGGTTACATAGTTATCATGCTTTTTTGTTTTAATGATCTAGTAAGCAATGTGGCCTATTATCTAATCAGTGTTATAATAGCAGTTAATGTTGCTTAATACAGTTAAATTATTTAGTCCTTACAATTGGTTGTTGCTGTAGCACAGTTCGTTCCAGGTCACCTTGCTCCCAGAATTCATTTGCAACCATGAGGGCAACCTGAAAAATCAGAATTCAGTGGAAGTGTCAGCAGAAAGCAGGACATATAAATTAATAAATAAAAGAGACAAACTTTTCAGAAAATGTGAAAATGTTGACTGAGAACTGGTGTATTACTTTTTACTACTTAACTATTACTACCAGCTTCCCTTCCACAAAGAGAGAACCAATTTCTTGCTAGCTGTGTTATTTCTGAGTAGTTTAAAAAGTTCCCCAGAAAGAGTGAATTTTGCTCAAGCACAATATGATTCCACTGTTTAATTCCTGTAGAGATAGTCAAGCATTTCTTTCAAGAATTACAGATACCCTCTGGTGTACTTAAGGCTTTTTCCAGGAGATTATCTCTGTCGATATTATGGTGCATGCTGAGTATATGATAGATCATTGTTAACAGAAACAAGACAATATTGACAACGTAAGAGTCTTCTAGTACTTGTAATATGCATTGTTTAGAAGGCCTCACAAGCATCTTAGAGTTGTATTTTCATTATGCATTATTAAAACCTATTCCTGTAAGGCTGAGTGATGAGTGTGGTGATGGTTAGTGCTGAAGTACTTGAAGTACTCATGTACAAAGCAGTGTCACACTGTATTACAGAATTTAATTTTAGCATGTTTAAGCTGCTTTGCAAAGGCACCAAGACCTACAGAATAGACACAATTCAAATCGTACTGTTGGTAAATCTGTACCTTAAAAATATCTGGAAAATAGCAAAAGTTGGCTAGCACAAAAATAGTTGGGTGATATTTAAGGGTAGCTAGACAGCTGACAGAATCAAGGATGCCAGTTTTAGCTGAAGGACAAGTAGAGAAGAGTGGAAGAACTGTAAAGTGGTTGGGGATAGGCCATCATGGAATCCTTACACTCTCAGTGACAGAAAAAGAGGTTGTTTTCTAGAAGCACAGTTGAATATAGATACTAAATATCAGCTGATAATAATTTTTTTTATGGTTATGCACCAAATAGGCAATAAAATAGATGGAAACGCAGTCCCGGTTGTTCCAGAATTACCTACCTTACTTTGCACTTCCCAAGGCTTGGTTATTGCAGACAGATCACATCCAGTCATCATCATAGCCCTTTGAAAACATAGAACAAGAGTGTAGTTAGGATGATAATAGAAGAAAAGAAAGGTCTAGATTTTTTTAAGGAATTTACATACCTGAAATGCAGATGGATGCACCTTTTGCGCATTCTGAGATCTATTTCTAATTTAAAATCATTGCTATGCTCATCATTGGACAATAACACCAGGTCTTGTTGTACATGTTTAAATGCCAAAATTCTTTTGAAATCAGGTCTAGATAACTGATTGAATGAAGAGTAAAATATTAACCACCTACATGATGACTTCTTTTTTGGTAGGGTCAATAGATATATATTTAATTGCTTCCTCTTCTGTTTCCATTTTTTCAATTGCATCCACAATCTTTTGAAACATAGTTCTTTTCCTATTAAAACATACCAATAAAACATATATTAGAGAACAAAAGTTCCTGCATTTAAAATGGAAGTAGAAAACCATATTCCTGATACTTATGCTTTTCCAAAGTAGCATCCTCATAACAGCGGTATCAAAGTGACACATTCATGCAGTTGAACTCAAATTTTTTGGGTAACCTAGCACATTTAGATTTTGCTGTATACCACTAACATGTAAAGTATTGTGTCAGAACTCATGATGAAGGAACAAATTACTAATTTCCTAATTCTTCATATTAAACTATTTGAGTTGACATTTGTATTTTTTTAGTATTACATGTTTGTTACTTCCTGTAACGTAATGAAGTGGGAAAAGTGAAGCAAATATTAATAAATGTTCTTCCACTCCCTCACCTCAAAAATCTGAAGAAGTGCTAAGACCTGAGAAGAACTTTCAAAAACATAGATGTGTATTGCTATTGCTTAATAGATCTTCTGACTTGCATTTAGAATTAATTAAATAATGGAATTACTCTCCATTAAAATTGAATAACTGTTGTTGAATAACTTACTGAATTGTTTCCTGTCTCGTGTGTTTCAAATGTCTTAGTCATAAGACAATTGGACCAAGCCAAAATGCTCCAAATACCTTTAAGGAAAATACCCATTATAAAAGAACTTTAAGTCAGTAATTTAGGAATAGGATGGATGATTTGATATTTGGAGGTTTTAGCATCTTTAGCACTGGGATCAGTTGCTGTCTGCAGTTTTGTTTTTAAACCAGCATCTTAATTTCCATCTCATAAGCGTACTCCTCTTTAGTATGAGTAATTGTACTGTGGTATGCTAAATATCACACATGCACAGTTAAGCTACAGAATCCACACTTGTGAAATACAGTGTTTGCTGTGACTAAAAGCATATTTGAATGACCTTCTAAATGTATACTTAGTATATACATTTATGCGTTCTCTAGTTTTAACACTTATAATGAATCTAAGAATATCTTAGTTTTTTACTAGAATTAGACTTACTAACAATTTTAAATATAGCTCTGTACTCAATGTATAAATAAGTAAGGACCACATTTATAAATTCTATAGGACTGACTTTTTTTAAGTAGGAAGTTATACAGAATTTCGTACTTACTTGAAATACAAAGCCAAGTCAGTTGCTATTATTGCAACTTCAAATAAGTGTAGAACAGTTTCAAACTGACGTTTATTCAGGTTCTGGAAGATGTTTAAACTCTGCAAGATGGAAAATTTACCAATTCATTATATAATGCTGTCTTTGGTTTGTCCTAGTTGTCTCATGGAATAGTGTAACAAAATTGGCCAACTGCATTCCCTAAGTGAAAAAATGCTACAAATGAAAAATCAGTTGATTGTTAAAGATGGCCCTTATTCACAGCTAATAAACGGCTAAATAACCTCTATGATCAGTAGGTGGATCTAAGATGCAGCCCCCAGAGGCTGCACAAATAAATAAATCCCCAGTGTCTCATACAGATGTAAGTCCTGCTATTGCCATATACAAATTAAAACCAAGGAAACCACCTGTATTCCACATAATTAGTAAAGAAGTGGCAGTTCTTCATAATTTCGTGACAGTTCATATTCCATAAACCCAGATTTTTTTCCCTAGACTTTTTAAAGCTTCATGGTTGTCGTGGTTTAAACCCAAATCGCACAGCTCAGTCACTCACCCTCTTGCTCCCCCCAGCTCCTGGAGAGTTAGGAAGGTGAATCCAAAGAATGTAGCCCCCACGGGTTAAGAACAGTTTAATAGCTAAGGTATAACATAAATCACTACTGCTACTACTACTACAGATAATAATGATAAAGCAAATAGCAAGTGAAGAGAATACAACACCTCACCAGCCACCGACCCATAACTCACCCCACCCTGCCCGACTGAGCACCGACCAATACCTCCTCCAACCCCTAGAGCTCCCAGCCCTTCCGGGTAACTGTCGGTTACATCCTGGGTATGATGTGCTATGGTATGGAATACCTCTTTGGCTAGCCTGGGTCAGATGTCCTGTCTCTCCTTCCTAGCAGAGCATGAGCTCAGAAAAGGCCTTGGACAAACCAAACATTTGAGCAGTAACTCAAAACATACATGCTATCAGCAACCGTTTCCAGCCCAAAAGTCAAAACACAGCACTGCACCAGCTACCAAGAAGGAGAAAAAATTACTACTACTGCTGAACCCAGGACAACGGTAGGAACCTTTTACTCCTGTTAGCTTGGGTTGGCACAATTGCCTGCAGGGGTATTAGGGATCTAGAATAGTAAGTGCAATGTCCTCGCCGTCAGGCAAAGGGAATTAGAGCATTGCACAGTATATTCCTCAGGGTTCTGGTTTTATTTCCTTCCATTAACTAAGGGGACAATAAATGAGAGAGCATGGGGCCTGGCAATGCCTTTGTTGAGAGCCTCCAGAGGTCATGACAACTGCTCCAGCAAAGAACAGGAGTTAGTCCCTGGCATCACATTTGAAAACTTAAAACATACATTGCCATCAATAAAGATAAAGGTGGTTTATATCATAAATCTTCTGGGGGTTTATGATCATTGTGCTGCTGGTTAACGTAAGGATTTATTCTGTGGCCTCATGTCAGGAAATAGCAACACCACAGGGATTAGAAAATGAAAAGAGAGGGTGGAAATGGGTGCCTGCCACACTGCTGTGAACAAGTGGGATGGAAGTGGCACATGTGTCCAAGCCTTGCCTGTTAAACCTCCTATTTCCTCACAAAATACATAGTAAAAAGTTGTAGTCTCTTCCCTTGTAGCCAGGACAGAGCCAGGCACTGCTGAGGGGAAGCATGACTGACCCCCACTGCAGGAACTTGGCTCTAGGGGCTGAGGGCCCTGGCAGGCTGCGCTGCCGCCATTTTGTTGGGCCTGAGGGGACTGTGGTGGGGAACCTTACCCCTGCAGTTGCTGGGGGTGGGCAGCTGAGCATACCTGCCTGATTCAGGGAAGACTGGTAATGGGAGCTGCAGCAAAGCCTCATGCTACCTTAACAAAGTCAGGTCTGTGTGGGGTTCTGGCCTGGGGATAAGGGGACCTTCCATAGACATATCTACCCCTGTGTTCCTCGCTGCTGGAGCCAGCAGCTGAGCTCAGACCTCATGAACTAGGGGCAGCAGTTTAATGACAACATGTATGTGTTGTATTTTCTGCTTTGGTTTCAACATCAACTGTTTTGTGAAAGTGGAAAGAACCTGAGAAGTGAGGCCCAGAGGAAAAGCTTTTCTATCTTAAGTCTATTTCTAGTGGAATTACTGGTTTGTCTAAGAGTGGGCAATACATAAGAATTTTACTTAAATTTCAAATTCTAACATAATTTCTTAATCTGGGCCTAGAGGGATGAATAAGTCATGCTGAAATTTGGAACATCATAACTTAATGGGATCTTTTGTGTTGATTGATATGAACAAAAGGTTCATGCAGACATACCTCATCTTGCAGTAGGGTTTTACTGTACTCTAGATGATGTCTTTCTAAAATGGAAGAGCCATGAAGTTTTGCCAGTGGAGCAGCTGACCTGTTGAAAAAGAAGCAAATCTTAATAGTGTTCTATATTAGAAGTAATATTTTTTATTCAGGATTCAGATTTTTCAGATTTCAGTTTAAAATATTTCATGTTCAGTAATTTATATAACTTAACCATTGGTGTGATGCAGAGCAAAATAACCCTCACTCGCTTGTCTTCATTCACTCTTCACTCTGTGACTAAGTAATGATGGAAATTGGAGAGCACCGACTGTTCAGTGGCCACTAAAGTCAAAGGCATGGTTAGATGCCTTAAAACTTATATTCTTTAAAACATGTCTCTGTTTCATCTTGCATGTTCAGTTTTGCTGTTTGTTTAACCTACATACCTTCTGTATACTTTAAAAGTATCATTTTCCATCTTCTAGTATTTATGCTTTGGCACAGCTTTTGAACTCTGTAATATATATGGCCAAATCCACTGTGATTCTAATTTACTGTAAGTTAAATCTGAAGTAACAGTATAATGGAGTTTAATTCTCTAATGTCCTTGGTCTCCTCCCTTCCCCCAAAATCACCGTTTTATGGATGGCACAAATCCTGACAGCTCAGGTGTGTTCAGACATCACAGATCTAAAAGCATTTCTCTGACTTTGGGCTAAGAGAAAATTCTGCATCAGATTATGGTAGTGGGAGGCCGGTATAAGTATCCTATCTACGTAGGCTCCAGGGGGTTCTGCATGTTTAGAAGTGTATTTTGCTGCGTTCTTCCCTTGGCTAATAACTCTGTTCCTCAGATAACCCAAGACGGATTGCTACATGCTACCTGTATTTTCTTACTCGTGATTAGGACTGTTGTGGTAAAGCCTGATAACTTTTATAAATAGCCTTACTGCGTATGACCTCATGTAGAGGGCTTTCAGCTAGGGAAGA
Source organism: Melopsittacus undulatus (assembly GCF_012275295.1). NCBI lineage: Eukaryota > Metazoa > Chordata > Aves > Psittaciformes > Psittaculidae > Melopsittacus > Melopsittacus undulatus. The sequence continues at coordinate 94,836,902 of NC_047530.1, forward strand.
CCACAGTAGAAAGATTTAAATCCCCCCTTAAACTTGTTTGGATGAGAGGCAGTCTGCTGAATAAGAAGCAGCATCTCATTCTCTGTCTCCTACGTCACCTGGAGAATCCCTGAGAATAATCAGAAAATCCCCTCGTGCTACTGCTCTAGCATGCAGGCTGAAATGCCTTTGGTGGGAGGAGTGTACCCAGGGTCAGAGGGGGAAGATGAATCATTCTGGAGATACAGTTAATGGAGACTGTACTCAGAGAATTACAGTTATAATCTTCTGGTACCTGTGACATTCAGCAAAAACTGTGTTCTCCAGCTAGCACATAGAAACAAGCCCTACCAGAACATGTAAAAGGTTAAAGGTAGATTGTTCATTTCAGGAGAAGAGTGGGTCTCACCATGATGTAAAGTTGTAATAAAAAGGTAAGTTCCAACCAAAATTAATTAGTACTGTTTTATATCAAGCACCTATTAATTAATATATCATCAGAAACAAGGGGGGAGAATCACAAAGAAATCCTTTAGAATATTTACTCAGAACAAAAAGGAACATGAATACCTAAGCTTAACCTCATGATGCATAATTTACCGGCATGTGGACCCAGTGACAGAGCACAAGCTCTTTAGCTGAGAATCCTTCAGAACACGAGGAGCTTACACCTCAAGAAAGGATGTACATCAGTAAGTAAACTGGGGGGGAAATGACACGGACAACTGAGCTAGTCAAATCAGACCGCAGAAAAAGCAGGGAAAAAGAATGCATCTTAAATCCTGTCTCACTTTAAACTGCCCCTTGTTTGTGCTGCATCCTGATTCACTCTTCAGAAAAGTGCTTATGCCCTGTCTTGACAAAAAATAATCCAGTTAAGGATTTTAATTTACTTTTCTTATTTCTTTGTAGCCTGATGTGCATGAGGCTCTGCTACAATCCAAGCATTGCTAGACCTTCGTCTCTCTTAAAAATGAATTGCAGATCCAGAAGACTCTTCTACGATTCTGGTTTTGCATTTTGTCTGTGTGTTTCAGCTGTCATGGCAAATGCTCTAAAGCAGAAATCTTCAGTAGGATAAATGTTTAATCATGCCGGATGAATATGAAATGTATACCCTAGATTTTTGCGAGTTCTGAAATAGTTTGGTTGGTTGGGTTTTTTGGTTTTGTTTTTCATTTGCCATTAAAAATACTACGTTTCTGTATGTGTGAATATTTGCACTTACTTCATTTGATACAAGTTATTGGTCCCTCTGTGATCAATATCATGGCAGAAAGCAGCAGCAACCATGGCAAAGGCTTCTAGATCAGTATAGTATTTCTTTATTTTGCCAGTCTGTAAAAGAAAAACAATTTGGAGTGTGTATGCTCTTGAATTTTCCAGCTGGAACTGAAAGGAAAACTAAATGATGAATGTAAGGTTCATACTGGCAATATTACCATTAGCAAAGTAAACATGGTTTGTCCCACATTGAATCCATGTCGCCAGTTATGGTAAGTGATATCTCGATAACCCTTCCTGACTGTGTACATCCATCTTGTAAGGACCTATTATGAACAAAAATGATGAAGACTTTACTGTTAGTTGAAACAAAGTGATGGGATGGCTATAAAATTATTGGAATATATTATAAAATTACAGTAAAAATAAGAAAATTCTATTAAAATGGCTTTTGAATTAAGCATAGAAACAGCGATTTTTAAAGTAAATGACTACTTAATTCCTTCTATGGCTCACACGTTTTTAGGATTAGTTTTAAGTCTTTACGAAAATATGTAAATGTTTAATTAAGAAGGGAAGATTGATATCTATACTGGTAATATTCTAGTACTTGCCTACTTTTATATTAAAGCACCTACAATCAGCTACTTTTCTTCTACCTTAAAATAAATATTAACAAGAAAAATAAATCAGACCTCAGCTGGGACTTTGAACTTTTCAACAACATTTATCTCAAAGAATAGTCGTATTCCACAAGTTATCAGGCCATGCTCTGTAACAGGGAAGTCACTGAAGCGGAATTCATACAGTTCTAAATCTTTTGGATCAGGTAATTCTTCCTTCTGAAAAGTCAAAAACACAATGTTTTTTTCTGGCAAGAAAGCAGTTAGAAAAAAACTTTTGATTTTCTTTTCTGACTTCAGTAGAAATGTTGCATAACAACAATATGCTTACTGTGTCTTCAAAGGCCTTAGGTTTTGGTACACACTAATGTATAGTAAGTTACAAAACACAATCTTGATACTGCTGGTTTTCTGCTCAAGATTGATAGGTAAAAATCTTGACCAGATGGTGTTAGTTTCCTACTCCAAATTCCAACAATATCTGTTGCGACCATCTCAACATTTCCTTAGTTTAGAAATCTCAGGCCTTGCAATTTTTCCTTCCTGTTACAAAATTCTGTGATTCTCTGTCTTTTAACATGGCCTGAAGGCCGCAGTTCATCTTTTCCACAAAGTTATTATGTGTTCTTCCCTATTGGATCTTATGAATAGTGATGAATATTGTGATCAAAACTAACCTGTCTGGAACAAAACATGTCATTTACTTTCTAGTGTGGTGGCTGGTGGCAATTCTGTCCTAGTAATTCCCTTTCTTAGTTTACAACAGTCTGTTCTGAAGAATCCTGACCACTGATGAGAGATCATGCCAGAAGTAGTGGACTATGTTAAGTGCATAATCTTTTCCCATGTACTAAACTTCACCAGAAGCTGTGTGGATGCCAAGCAGAGATTTTTCTCTCCTGAAGAGCAGATACAGAGCTTAAGTCAGCTATTCCTTGTACTAAATAACCTCCATAAAGCATACACTAAATACTAAAATGCCAAGGATACACAGGTTAAGAAGTCTGTATTCCCTATTTTGAATGCGTAATGTAGATTCACATTGTGGTAATAGCGATATTAGTGAACTGTCCTATAACACTTTTCATCTGTATATTTCAAAGCCTAGGGAAAGATAATATATTTTAAAGAATGCACCCCAATCCAAGCAAGAATGAATTCAGGGAAGTCTTACAAAATGCTAAAAATAGATTGTGTTATCACAGCGACTTCCTTCCCTCATAGTAGTCTTTAAATGAGCTCCATTTTATAGAAAAAAGGTGGTTGACAGCATGCATGTGTTTCAACCAATAATGCTGAACATCCAAAGGTATTTCCTTCTCCCTAGGATTTTCCTTTATGTCTGCTCTGATCTGAGGTCAAGGACAAAGAAGCCGGGAGCAGTGGTGTTTTAAGACCCATTACTTTGTGAATCATCAGATCTAGAAACACCTGCTTTATCCCATTAGCTATCTGGGATTCCAGGTCTTATAATAGGATAAAGCATTTGCATGTAGGCCTGGCAGTGCAGAAGATATTAGACCTTTGAATTTGTAACTCCATAATGTTGAAGGAACTCATTTTAATTGCTTTGAGAGATTTAAAAATTCATACCAACATTATGTTTTTATATTTGGAGCCTGTACCATGATAATTACTTGTTGCTCTACCAGTAGAGCAGTTTTATAACATTTATCTAAAAATTTTTATAATTCTTCATGCAGCTAAATGAAATTTACTGTAAAAGGTATGTGAAGCTACACACCTTTTGATTTTTTGGTTTCACCGCTTGTTAAGCTGTTTGAGTGTTGGTTTTGTAGGAGCCAGTAAAGCCTGAACACCACTGTGTTCCAGCATGCACATATACATAACTAAAAATAGTTCAGTGAGATCTTTTCTCTACGTCTATGTCTGCATTAGCAAATGCGGTATAATAGGAGGAAATATGTAAAGTACTTGGTACTGAAAATCAACAAGTGTGTATTTGACCTTCTTTCTACAGCCTAGCTCTGTTTTGATCCATTAGAAGTGGAAGTTCATTCAGTGTTTTCCTGGTGCACATCTTTGAGTTTTATTTCAAATAAAGTAAGCCAGTGCATTTGCTTGAGGACTGCTCCATGAGAAAAAAGTGCACTAACTGGGCACAAACAGGATTTTCCTTCAAAAAGACACTCCCTTTCTAGATTAAAATAGTAAAACAACCAGAAGATTGCACAGTCTGAGAAAGAAAGTGATTCTTTTTTTGTTTACTAGAAGCAGAGTTTTAGCTGATTAGGTCAAATCTGTTTTATCAATGTGAAGTCACCGTGATGAAGTCTGTGGACTTCTCTGTCAGAAGGAAATGCAGGAAAATAAATCTGAAAGTAGGTTAGTTCCACTGGACACTCCTACATGTTCTCTGTTATTCAGAATGAAAGTGAACTTACATCAAGATCCATTCTTTTACCTTCAAAATCAAATAAATTCAGTTATAAGTGTAGCACTGTCCCCATGGATATTTAAAGAAGTTAAGCATTTTAAATGTTAATTCATATAGCTATTTCTATATACTCTGACTGGCCAAGTCAGTTGACACATATTTGGAACTGAGTGTTTCCCTTAGGTAACAGGTCTGCATGTAGAAGAACCAAAGAGGTTGGGGAGGTGTTACTAAATCAATTTCATCTAGCTTGTGGAACTGATAGCTAAAATCAGTTCTTGTGGTCAGCATTTGGCTATACACAGCTTGTTCTAAAATGAGGACATATTACTATCTGATTTAAACACACCACTAGAATTTTCAGTTTAATGACTTACCAAAATCCTGATAAGATCCTTTTGATCACATTCTTCTATACTATTTACATGTAATTTCTCCTTGTATTTCTAAAAATAAAAATGAGTAAGAAATTAATTTTTTACATAGCAAATTTCCTACTTTAATTCTGTGACTCTGGACAGAAACTTACCAGTATAGATTCAACTTCAGAAGGGGTGGCCTTTGTCTGGTACATAAGCATTTCCTGAGCAATGTCTTTCCTGTTTTCAAGCTTGTTCATTTTGTCATAAGTGTCAGTATTTAAAACAGACCACCCCAGAAACTGTGTGAGAGTCTGGAACAGAGGCAAGAAAAGTGGAGATAATACCATAACAGTAAATTTTGAATGTACTTTTCTTAAACACCAGTTTCTGGTAGTGCTATTTGAAAAGCATAGCTCTACTTGTTAGAGGCCTTCATCTTCCATCAACAGGTTCTGTTAACACATGACAGCTTTTAATAACACTGTTTGTCTCAACCTAGTAATTAAAGGCCCATATTCCCACAGGACTTTGAGGCTGCTGCAGCTTAAGTTAGCTGAGTGGACTTGAATATGCTGCGTAGCATCTTGCCCAAGTACGTACGGTCCTGAGCTCTCTGGGAACTCCCATGATCACAGGCACAATATCCATTGGCAAGCAACATGGCACACCTGATTACCCACTGCTGATTAGGAGATGTTGACCATCATTAGAAAGTCAAATTATTGAAAGTAAAACTATATCTGACGTTTGGGTCATTAGTAGAATGATCTCTCATAAATTTCTGGGTTTATAAAGGGAAAATTTCTGATCCTTAGGAAACTGTATAGTGAAGCAGACAGATGTTTGGTTAGACAGTAATACAGCCTATTTGAAAATTTTTAGACATTTTAAAACTACTTTTTACAATAATATTTTTATTAACATCACATAGCTCCTTACAGCCTCTAATCCCATTAAGCTTACTTCAATGATCTGTTCATCATACTCGTCAAAAGGTTTTCCGTCTTTCCTATTGTAAAATGTTGCAACTCCAACAATTTCTTCTTTTTTGTTGACAATGGGCAATGACAGGACATTTTTGATAACCCATCCAGTCTCATCCACTGGTCCTTTCTGTGGGAAAGCCAAAGAACTGGATATGTATATTTCTTTCAAAGTAGTAATACAGCTATTGATATAGGCAATGTAACTCTGAGACCCATTCATCACAAGCAAAGGAGTAATTATTTATGTAATCAACTGCATAACTAATTGGTGGAAAGCATTAACATATTTTTCTACAATATCTATTATTTTTAACATTACTGGAATTACCTGAAATGTGAAATACTCATCTGCTGGGGCATTCATCATGTTACAAATCTGCAGCATGAAGAAAAGGAGGCATTGTTTAAATAGAGTATAAGATGCACCAGCACTTGGCCTGGTATTTTAAAAAGGTCTATTTATTCTCTAAGCTAACAATGGTGAGCACACTAGCTAGCTATAGACATTAAAGCTGTTCCCTATTAAATTACATGTGAATATTCTAACAGACATCATTCCAGAGTGCTTTCAGAAAAGTCCCTCATGTGTGATGTCATATAGTGCATAAACATAGGCGCAATCATTTTAATAAAATCACTTCAGGATTAAAATGGCATGGGAGTTTATAGAAAGAAATAACTCAGTACTAAGGGCTCTAGCCTTACTGCTATTATGAAAGCTGTAGGATTACTAATAACTGTCATACATCACAACTTTGAATCATGGATATCGTCTACGCAAGAAAATTTTAGAACTGTGTATATGATGATTTTCTTATTTTGACATTTTTTTTTGTGAGACTTGGCACACATGGAAAGTGATATCAGATGCATGTATTATTCCTCTGATGTCACCACAATCAGAGAGAAATTTTCCTGATGTTTTGCCTGTTTATGCCAAGGCCTTGTCTCCATCCAGACTACTGATTTCACTGGGAACCAATTACACAGGAAGCAGCACGGTATTTTTGTAGAGGTTTCTGGTTGTGGGGAGGTTTGGGAGGTTTTTTGTTCAATCAGAAGAACTGTATGAATGAAAACTTTTAGTTTTTACTTTTACTATGAACTTACAAATCCGTTTTCAGCAACATATGTTGGCAGTCCACTGACAAGACACCAGTGATCTGCTGGAGGTGACCTTTAGAGAGAGAATGAAATTAAACGATTTCTGCAATACAGACATTACTATTCTATCCCAGCAATATATCTAGTTACCACACATTCACAGGCTGCTAAGGAATACTCACGGAATGACTTTGATTTCTTCTTTTCCATGTAAAATATAGTCAATAATCTTATAAAAGTTGACTTCCTAAATTAAAAGAGGAAAACATGTAAGTGACCTGTACAACTTCAATTTTTGAAATTCAGATTCATAAAAAGAAAAATTAAGATCCTCACTCGTCCATCAGGTGTCTTGGGGCCTTTGTAAGGCTCTGCCTCCCCCAGCCGGATTGGCCACTCGTCATAAAACTCCTGAGAAAATTAGACACAGGGTGTTCATAGATAAAATTGCTACCTGCAGATGTCATGTTACTTTTTTTTTCTCCATAGCTGTGCTATGGCCACATTTAAGACAATATGAAGAAAACATTGTTACATGTATTCTAGGCAAGATATGTCTGGCAGTAAATTGCAGGCTAATCTGAAGCTTATCTCTGGATGATTGTACATGTTAATTGTTGTTTTAAAAGGCAGTTATTTTATAAAGCAATAATCAGACCTGCACTTCTCTCTTCTACCCTTTCTCACATGGAATTATTAAAATCATTTCAGAATTAGCCTTTTTGTTTATCATGGTTTTATCCTTTGCCATGCTTACGTTTTACATGTAATTTTTTGTGATGTGATTAGGTTTTATAGAAATTACCCCAAAAGGTTGGAAAGCATGGTAACTTTCTGCTTCGGAAAGACATGCACTAGAAATATGCAGAACAAATTAATTAGAAGGCTAGGTTTTATAACTTAGAGTTAGGAGCAGGCAAAATGTTTGTTACCTTCTCTTTAGTCATGTCCAGCAGACCAACAGAGTATCTTTCACAATTCAAATAAATTCGAATAGTATACAGTGCTTTGTGAAACTGCCGTTCAATGTCTGTTAGCTCTTCAAATACCTTGTTGGCAGACCACAAAAGCATCTATTTACAACAAAAGAGAAAGAGAGTAAATGTTCACAGCACTATGTAAACATAAGCATATAATTCCTAAGTATTACAGAATAAGATGCATTACTGTTATCAAATTAAAAAAAAAATAAGATGCTATCCTTACTTCAATAAGCTTCAAGAGCATAGAATAGTGAAAATAATAATGTTTTCACACAAAAATGAAGTATTATAATTAACAAAATTTTCTCTACCTGACTTCTTCGGGATTCAATATTGTAGAGATACGTTGTATGATGATTTCTTAGGACCAAAGATATAAAATTGAGGTATTTTTTAAAAACCTAAAAATGAGAAAAAAGCAAAAATGAGACAAAAGATCAAATCAAGAGGTAGATTCATTCAAACTACTTGTTGAACTAACAGTTGCACTGTTGTGTGACATTTAAGGTTATTACCTCTTCATCCTCTTTAGAGAACTCAGTGGCATTTAATTTGTTGAGCGCCATCACAACAGCAAGCACCTCTTTACCCTGCACAATTGGGGTTGCCAGCATATTGATTGTTGTGTAACCAGTTTTTTTGTCCAGAAAATCAGAAAAATGGTTGTTCTGAAAGAAAAAAAGAAAACCAAAACAAATGAAATACGTAACAGTCAGTTACCACTCCAAGGGCAAACCATCATTTTAGTTGATAATTACTGTTTGCTATGAGCACAGTTTCACAGTGCAGTAGGTTTATACTCACAAAACCCCATTATCATTATGTAACTAAATCTTGCAGTTATATGTGCAAGCTTAACTTAGGCATTAATAATGAATGTAGCTGCTGAAATCAAGTTGTGTAGATTCTTATTAGAATGATGAGGAATTAAAGATATGGGAAAATCTATGGTAAAGGAGAGAGTAATTTGACTTTGAGGCTACCTCTAAGTCTAATACATATGGTTTGCATGTAAGAGAATTATTTCATAGCTATGTTAATATTTTTTATTTATTTACGTAGATAAAATTCATTATACTGTCCCATCACACAACAGCTGAAACTACCATCTCTCCTGAATGTATACGGCTAAAAATGCCGCTGGCAGAGAGGCATCCCAGCAGGTATTCATCTGGTGGAGCTGTTTCTCATTTCCTGTCTGATAGACTTCCATTTCTGCTGCTTCCAGCCCAACATACTATTCTTGTGAATGGGGAGTTGTAGGACTAGGGGGATCGGGACACAGAGCTGCTTTTGTTAGGTGGATGATCCTGTGGGAATGAGACCACGTGGCTAATGAATAAGCCACAACTAACTACCCCAGCTTTCCTCCTTGATACCAAATGCTGAGGAGGGTTTAGTAAAAGCTATTCTTTTAATTCCTTTATGTAAAAAATACTGGGAAGCTTGTATATATTTCATGGAAATATGTTTTATTTCTAAAACATTCTTGGTGCTTTCTTTGAAATGCTTTAGTGTTTTCTTCATTTAAAAAAAAATGGGATTTGAAATTTGTCAGGGAAATCTGTAAAAGGTTGTTGTGTTTCATGATGTCCTATGATAATATATCTAAGTGAGCTGAGTTACAAGTTGGGTGATTAGAATCTATCAATACATGCATACTGAGAAGTTAAATGGTTCTACTAAGCAGCAAAAATAGCCAGACTGCCTTCACTGAGCCTTTTCCATCCACTTGCATCTGCCACTACCCACAAGTCAGTGCTCAGACTTCTTCAGACATGAGCACTCAAGTCTTCATCTACAGTCAATGACAAATTCTCCCCGAACTTCCTTTAACAGGTCTGGATCTGATTTCTCCAGGTGATGAGTGGTTAGTGCTGAAAGAGAATGTCAGGACATGGCGAGAGGCCTAGTAGTCAGATCGCCAGGCTACATTATAACACCATGGATAGGAATGGCAGCCAGCCAGGGAGGGGCCAAATGAGCTGTTGATACGCTAGAGGGAAGGAATGCCATTCAGAGGGACCTTGACACGCTTGTGAGGTGGGCTGATGCCAACCTCATGAAGTTTAACCATGCCAAGTGCAAGGTCCTACACCTGGGTGGGAGCAATCCCAGGCACAGCTACAGGTTGGGCAAAAAGGAAATTCATGGTAGTCCAGCAGAGAAGGACTTGGGGGTGTTGGTCAATGAGAAAATGAACATGAGCCAGCAGTGTGCACTCACAGCCCAGAAAGCCAACCGTATCCTGGGCTACATCAAAAGGAGCGTGACCAGCAGGTCAAAAGAGGTGATCCTGCCCCTCTACTCTGCTCTCGTGAGACCTCACTTGAAGTATTGTGTGCAGTTCTGGTGTTCTCAACATAAAAAGAACATGGCACTGTTATAACAAGTCAAGAGGAGGGCCACGAGGATGATCAGGGGACTGGAGCACCTCCCATGTGAAGACAGGCTGAGAAAGTTGGGGCTGTTCAGCCTGGAGAAGAGAAGGCTGCTTGGAGACCTCAGAGCAGCCTTCCAGTATCTGAAGGGGTCCTACAGGGATGCTGGGGAGGGACTATTCATTAGGGACTGTAGTGATAGGACAAGGGGTTAACGGGTTGAAACTTAAACAGCAGAGGTTTAGACTGGATATAAGGAAGAAATTCTTTACTGTTAGGGTGGTGAGGTACTGGAATGGGTTGCCCAGGGAGGTAGTGAATGCTCCATCCCTGGCAGTGTTCAAGACCAGGTTGGATGAAGCCTTTGGTGATATGGTTTAGTGTGAGGTGTCCCTGCCCATGGCAGGGGGGTTGGAACTAGATGATCTTGAGGTCCTTTCCAATCCTAACTATTCTATGATTCTATGAGTCCTGTTCTAAAGACATCCACCAACAACCAAGATTCTGAAACTTTACCAGTCCCCTGCTGTTATCAGTTATTTGTGAACCCACTTATAAAGTTACTGACATGTCTACCCTCAGAGCTGATGGATATTACTGCTATTAATTACTGCATTAGCCTAGGCAGCCAAGATCTACATGATGCATCTCAAGGCATCTTCCTTGCTGATGGTCTGGAGAATGTTGCAGGATTCTGCACAATAGAATTTCTCCTTTCAGAAACTATACATAAAACTACTTAAATGTTTTCTAGGTTGTAAAATCCAACAAGAGAAGACTAGAAAATGCCAGAACTAAAACTGTTTGTCTATTATTTGTATCTTCCTTCTTAATTTCTTTTTTCTCCTCTTCCCTCTAGCAATTGTTTCTGGTATATGTTGAATTTATAGCATATACAGCCCTGCAAAGGTAGTCTGGATCTTTTTATGTGTTCAGAATGTTAGGGCTTTCCCCACTTACACAGTTCAATTCTTCATAGTCTAGATAGCCCATCTTTTATATTTGCATTTTAGATTTCCTTCAATGAGTGCATTACTCTGGAAGTAATTAAATGTGTGGAAGTAACTCTGAAATCTCTTCTATATTTACTGGCTGGGCTCTCTTACAGAGAATTGATTCTCCTAAGGACACCTCCATAAATCACACTGAGATAAATAAATGTAACCAGTATGTTTTCTCTGTAGCTCAATGTATCAGGATATATTTGAGTCCCTGGAAAGCGTAGCCAGTTTTGCATATACTATCCAAGTGAAGAAGAGCTTTTTCTATTTCAGTCAAACTTTCCATGAGTTATTTTCTGCTTTTCTTGGAGAAAGGTGTAGAGGTATCTCAACAGACACCCGGGGAAAATGACAGTCAATCTGTCTCTTCTGTGTAAAACTCAGATCATGTCCTGCAGTCTGCTAAGCAAGTATGTTATTATGTGGAAATATTTTCTCTGAGATGTATTGCCTACTGACAAAACCAGTCTGAGTTTGAGTGTGGTTTTGGGCTTCGGTAATAATTTCTGAATCTCTGTTTTAGCCATTCAAAGTGAAGTAAGTCAGATAGACAATCTGACCCTCTTTTGCAGTACCTTGGCCTCCCCAAGACCATCTAGCATAATGGCAAGGCCCAGGTTCTTGGTGTGAGAGTGCTGTATGCTGCTATGAGGGGATAAATGAAACTTTCAGACACCCATGGATTTCTGAATACTTAAAAGGGACCTGTATACACCACATGAGCTGAATCAGCAAGACACAGCTGCTGACTCCAGACCGAAGTGGTGTTCAGAATTGTTCAGAAGAAGCACTTTGGTCATACAATTTTTGCAGAGGATAGGAAAATTTTAATGCAAGTCTGTGTTAATAAACAGAAAGTTCAGTGACTGCAAGCCATCTTGAGTTGTGCCTTGATAGTGCAATGCAGAAAGATACAAATACCTCATTGCACATTGCCAACATTCCCCACAGCGTGTACAAAGACTCGTATCGCATTGATTTGCATATATAAGCAAAAATTTGTGCTTAGTTTTAGGCTTTTCATTATTTAATATTTTGCACATAGTTGGTACGAGTTTTGAAGACTTTATTTTAAGGTTTTAAAATATATTCTTTTTAGAATATAAGCTCCTTTTGTTTTCAAAGAAAATAGCTTTTTGCAATGTCTGGAAAACTCTGTTCATAGATAAGCAAGAAATGTGTTCTGAAGTACCAGAGGCAGAAGACCAGAAGCGTGATGTGAACTTCTAGCTCTCAGTTAAATCATCAAATAGGCTTTTATAAAATGAAGAAAAGGTGATCTGTGATAACTCCCTAATTGTAGTACATTTGTAAGCATTTTCTACTAGCTACTCTTGAAGCTGAGATGTCTAGCTATTTACTGTACAATGATCAGATCTGTAGATATGACCTAAAATGTTCAGCATGTCCTGGATTTGCACTAAGCTAGCACCAGCATACTGGAGTGGAAAACTAGGGCACCTCTTTGTATTCGTTTTTCTGTTGCAGGTGATGGAAGGTGACTGAAGAGGAGTTTGGCAAGATACAATGGATCTAGCCTATACACTTGGAGATTAGTAGTTAATTCAGGTTTCCTGATTCTCTAAACCATGACACCACTTTTATCTCACTGTAACTCACCAGCACTACTAGACATTACTAATATAAACCTTTTTCCAATGAAATATCAATATAAAGTTCTACTTTTAGATAACTTGGCATTAACATTTCATTTTCTTTAAGGTTTGTAAGCTTATTTACACCTCACAGCTACCAGTGGAATTTACTAAATCAGAAGTCACTGTTGTGTAAGCAATGTGATTACACCTCTGTGAAAGGGAAAGTAAGGCCTGTCTTTCTAAAACTGACATTTGTTTCCCTCGTATGGTACTTACAGATAAACTTCCTTACTGGAACTATACCATATCTGGTTCTGAGGTAAAGTAAATATAAAAGAGAAAAAAAAAAAATCACTCCCCTGGGAACTGCAGGTATCTCAAGAAGTTAATTTTGAAAGACTACATAAGCAGATAATACTTCAAGTTTATGTAGTTTGTTTTTTAAAAAAAAAATCAATGTTACTTCATTGTTTCTGGAAAGTTCTTCCTGGTGGGGTGCCCAGAAGAAGGAATCATCTTCTGTTCCATCTCTTATTTAATGGCTTTTCCTGCAGATCTCAGTTCCATTCTTGGGAATGATATGTTCCTATGTATTTCCTTTCACCAGTTTTTAAAGACCTTATTTCTCTCATGAAGAGTTCTCTTTCACTGGCTGGTTTTAGATATCCCACAATTCTTTAAGTGACTATGAAAAGGAGCTCTGCAAATTTTCTAACCTCTCACAGGTTTTTTATGCCAAGCTTAAAAAGCGATGAAGACCATCATTCTAATGTTCATGGAACCATCCTACAGTATTTAATAAAGGAAGTACATCTTGCAGTGTGTAATGTTATTTTAGGGTTTGCTATACCAGAACACCAAATTAAGCCTTGAGCATTTCTAATGAGATTAACAACAAATGCAGCCTGAGGAAAATGAGTTTGACACTACTGAAAACTCCAGGTCGAAGTCTGCTGTGTAAATTAGTTGTTGAGTGTAAATATGATCAGAAAAGGCAAAACTTCTAAGTAATGAGATAGTGTGACCCTCGTTAATTTAGTTTCAATTGCACATGCAAAAGTGTATCTTTTATACAAATTCAGGAAAGACAGAAAAATGGAAAAGTGTGAAAAGCAAAACAAAAGTATATGGGAGGAAGGATCTCTCTTCCCTGTTCAGCTAGTCGGGGTGCAGTTTCATTGCTCTGGTTGATTTGAGATAATAGGAACAGCAGCTCAAAATTGTTAGTACCAGGGCTTCTCACATCTCCAGTATACTTGCTTATTCCCAACTGCTTTTAATTAGGCACAACATCAGCATCTTCATTCACATGTGGTTTGAAATGTTAGGAAATGAGGATTTCCCATAAGACGTTGCTTAAGTAACTGGGGGCCTTGCTAGCAATCATCATGATGTTTTTTTTTGTATCCACCAGGTGACATTTACACTTTGGTTTTCATATGACAATCACTATTGGGCCCATTCAAAAACCTCTTCCTGTTCCTTCCTTCTGTGTGTTGACTCTGAGTGACCTGTCAGTATCTGTTGTGCAGCCTACCTTTGCATTTTGGTGCAGTGCCTCAAATATCACAGTTAAGAATTGATAAGACTTAATCCTGTAGCTGAGGTGGTAGTGCCAAGAAAGCAGATGCCTATTTTACTCCACCTCTTTCCTCCTACAAAGCACAGAGGAATAATGGCTTTCTGGCACCCCTTTCAGCTACTTTGCTCATATTGTGCTGGCAGTTCTGAGTTGGATAGATTAGCTCAGACTGGTCAAAATACATCGTCCTTCGGATGACCAGGAGAGGGTCTGGAACATTGCTGGAACAGGAACCACAGGAACCTTTGACATCAGGAGCTGGTGCCACACATATAATTTCTTTGCATCATCTTCACATTTCTGTATTCCTTCAGTATTTTCTCCTCTTTCTGATACTTTTTTCTCCCACTGATCATCTTGCACTGGCTCAGATTTCCCAAACAAAATTTCTAACAGACAAGGTGGTATTGGTGTGCTACACTGCTCCATCTCTTATTTCTGCCTGTCCTATTTTCAACTCACAAATGTGGGGTTTTTTCATAATGATATAATTGAGTATGAGTGGGAAATAAAAACCAACTGCTATCAGCTACAATAATGTCATCAGTCTAATTCAAAACCAAACCTAATTAATAGATTTGGCTATTCATTAGGCCACATTCAAAAAATCATATATTGTCAGGGATGTAAACCAACTGCATTTTGACATGTAACGTCCAAGCATTAGAAAACAAATTGAGGTTGATATCTTCAAGATCACTGGAGTTCTGAAATTGAATCAAGTAGCCCTTCATATATATTTAATAGCATTTTGGGATTGAACTTTTCAGTCATGTCACTGAAATGTCTGCTTGTTATTTGCCATATGAAGTGGCTATCTTGCAACTTTTTGAAATTGAATCTATTATATTTCAGTATTTTTTTTCATAGAAAACAAGAAAATTGGGATAAAGGGGAGCTTTTAATTTTATTTCTTAATGTTCATTTTTTTCTTAATTTTGGAAGCTTTCCTCTTTTAACAAAAATTAATTCAAAGAAAGAACTAAAAGTTCGGGTTTTTCTTCTGGAAGGTGCAGTTTCCAGAGATTTGTTCCTATTTCCATTTTTGCAGTTAATATTTTACTGTATTGAGTGTGACTTCATGACAGTCTGTTTTTTATTATCAAGATGATAAGATAAAATGGAGGAGCAGACATTAACGTTTACAACACAAGTTCTTCCCACGTAAAAGGTTACCTCTCCATTTTTCCCCTCATTTTGAGTTTATCTTGGGGTTGTTTCAGTTCTCATTTCTTTCCAGAAGTTCAGCAAAGCAGTGCATTTGTAGTGTTGTGTATCTTTGCTCTTATTTCTTCTCATCTTAACACTGAGTTTGTTTCTCAAGAATTTCCCTCTGAAATTATTTAACAATCTCCCTTTGGACTTTGAAGTTTTTTTTAACATACTCTGCCTCCTCAATATGCTGGATATTGGGGTTTCTTCCCCAAGATCACTTTGTGAGGGGACTAGCTGAGTATGAGTTAAGATCTAAGACACCTTATTAGCAAGTGACTGACCTGCTACCAGCTCTACCACAATGTGACTCCATTCTTTCCATTTTCAGAGCAACCAGTTGTGTCATTGACCATCTTGCTGTCTTCTGTGCTTTCTCATTGCTTCATATCTTTGACATTGATGTGTCTGATTCCAGTAATGTCTTCTTGCCCTAGGAGGCATTCTAAGTCTACCTCCTGATCACAGAACCACCACTGTGTGTTACCAGAGCAACTGTTTGCATGTAGCAGCTAGACAACAGTTCAGTGTCCAGGTCTCCTCACTGCCACAGGGAATCTGAACCACTGAGCTGCAAGACCATGCTTCCCTTTTCTCTTTTCTCTCCCCTCTTCAAATAATTTTTTACAATCTGATATAGATTGAAGAAAAGGGATGGAGTATCTCTTCTTCCTTGTTCCAGGTTCAGGCAGCCTGAAGTCTGGGTACTGATACATTCCTGTGAATCTGAAACTCCTGTCATTTATGACAGGCCTGAATCTGAAGTCTCTCCTGCCCTTGCATTAAAGAGAAGTAGAGCTCCTACAGAAAAAAAGATTCATACAAAATGAAGCTGTATCAATTTACTAAGGGATAATACAAGTGCTTGCAACTTGAAGATGTACTGAAGTTGTTAAATTACGTGCCAAAAGGATCACTGCTCTGGCTCCTTAATCTGAATTGGAAGCATCAGGATCTCTCCACATCCAGCTGATTCTTCACTGGGGGTTGTGGATTCCAGTGCAGAACCTCTACAAATGAGGGCTTGTTCTTCAGCATCAGAACATTTCAGTCCCATATGGATCTAATCCAAAAGCTTTCACTTCTTTTGACGCATGTTTTTCACCATTCATATAATTTTATATTATACTATAAGCAGAAATTTCCAATCCTCAGTTAAATCTTTGTCTTCAAATATCTCTGAACTAAAGGGAATACTGCAATAATTTAAATATATGTAGTCGAGCAAATATATATAGTATTCTTTATTGGTTCTTACACACTGAGAATGTAAGATTTTGATTGCTCAGAAGAGATGCTCGTTGTTTAACTATTTCTTAGCTTTATTTCGAAATACTGCCTTAGTTGGCAATTGTACTCTTCTTTATCACATTGTCCATGTTTTAAATTAATATTTGAAGAATACTAATAGACATATCAAATTTTACGTAGTCTATTGTTTTACTTTGGAATATTTGTTTCACATGCCCTGCCAGACCCTGGGAATTACTAGGGCAATGGTCTTGCCTGGCCTTCTGTTTCTCACTACTGTTAAATCCTGGATTAAATACTATTAGCTCTTGCAGTCAACAGGTCCATAATCTTGTGGGGGGAGACTGTTCTTACTACTAAGTTAATTATGAAAGGTCTGTATCTTTTCCTCCGCTTTTCTTTTCTGAAGCATTAGTCAGGATGAGGAGCTTCCTCATATTTATTGATACTTTTCCAGGTTGAAGAAGAAGATAATCCCTAAGGAACTGGCTACCAGGCACCAAAAGTGGAGCTTTAAATTCTTGCAATGATTTATTGCTGTTGTGATCTTTCATTACGTTCACTTGTGTTATAAAGGGGTGGTGACTGAAGCATGGAAATGTCTCACTGTGGGTTTTTCAATGTTGTCATGTACTTAAGACTTAAAAAACACTATGCCGTTTGGATATGGATTGTGTCAACAATAGAAAGTAGTTAGACATGACAAATTTAAAGTACTATAGCATCTAGAATTATTCATTGTGCATTTTGTATTCTGACAAGGCAATAGGGGTAAAATTCCTCTCTCTCTTAAGTCTGCTTGTAATTTTTTGCTCATTTTGGGTAGCAGTCTAGTTTAACTGAAGTGCATAAAAAATGACCTGAAAAGTAATAATGCTTTCAAAAACATGATAAAGGTTTCAGCGGCTGCCTATTTCTGCTGCCAGGGACTAAATATATTCCTTAAATGTTTTGACTAAAGCTGCAGTTCTGGTTCTGCATTTCTCTCCAAAATAGAGAGATTTTGGTGGCATTACTGGGAACGTGGTCTGTGTGAGGAGTGTGGATTTGTACAAATAGAATGGAAATGGTGACAATTTTGAGATCTTCAGGGTTGTTTTTAAGTAACAAATCTTGGTCCCAGAGAAAAGGCTGGTAGTTTTGCAATTAATCTATGAAATGTCAATATTTTGATTACATTCATTTCCCAAATGTGGATTAGTGGAACCTTGATTTAACTGCATTGTGGGCCTATCAGTAATCCTAACAGAGTAAAAGGATGCCTAAGTAAAGATTACCTTAGCATGGCTGAACAATAGCTAGACAGATATTCATCTGATATGGATTAATTTATGAGTGCAAAATGTATGCCTAGCAGCATTAGATGGACAGAAAGGTTCTCTTATTTAAGCATATTCAAATGATATTAGTCACAAAATTTTGAACAAATTCTATTGCAAACACAGAAATATTTGGGCAGTCCTCCTTTGTGTACCTCTCCCACAATGAAATTAAGGAGCACTGCAGTTTCTGATAAAAAGCATATCTTTCTTGATCCTTCTAATCTTTTCTCATGTAATCAGCCTTATGAATTTAGAAGGATTATCCTCCAATCTCCCAGTGTGGTGGTAAGAGGCAGTAGGTCAGGTGCTTCTTGTCAGAACAGCAGACATTGGAGAAAACATCTTAGTGTTTTCTTTTTTCTCAAATCAGTCATTCTTCCGTTTGTTGTTGTCATTCCTACTTACATCTGAGGTAGTTTACTATATATTGGAATGCTATTTTCACATACAAATATATTTCCATTTGTTTCTGAGCTTTTAAAGTAGTCCTTTATTTTTTACGTCTGCCAACATGTACCATGATAAAATATAATGCTTTTTGTTTATCTCCTGGAAAACATAGACAATTGCAGTGTGTAAAGATTTTTTTTTTAATTTATATTGATCTTAAAACACTGAGGTGGTTTCCATCCCTAAAATGGCCTAGGATTATAAATTGACTGTATAGGAAATACTGAGAGGACAGACTGCCATCTTGTATAATTATCTTAGCACCATTTGGTTTATGTTGAGCTTTTCCATATAACACAAAAAGGATATGAAGATGTCACCATTTTATAATATAAGGTTATCTATTTTTAAAGAAATTTACAGCAATCACAGCACATTTATGTTTCCCCATGTATTTCAGAGCAGTTTCTGAAAACAGTTCTCATAATGCATGTTTAACTTCTGTCAGGTCACTCATCATTTTAATTAGCATTTTTAATAACCCTTGTCGGCATCATAACTAAAGAGGGTGATTCTGAGCAAATTCAACATGAACTCTGAAAATGTCAGACCAGCTGACTCATTAATCTTCCTCTATAGATGGTTCTGAACAAAAGCCTTGGATCTGGACATCCTCAAGATTTGGAGTCGTATTAAATTCAAAGACAGACTTGAAACTGAGAATATATGTTGACATCATCATCTGGCTTCATTCACCTACTTAAAATGAAGCATCCTCATTACAAAAGCTGTAAATTGATTGTATTCAGAGGTGGTTGTATGGCAGCACGATATGATAAGGGAGCACTCTTGCAAGCCCATACTGGAAAACAGAATAGGAATCCGCCTTGCTCGACAGAAATACAAGTACCTAGTGTCTCTATTAACCTAATAGTCTCCTCCCTTATTATAATAAATTACATTACAACTATTGTGCAAGGATACTAGAAATATCTCACTAGACTACATGATGTAGTTCTACTGCTGCTTTTCTCATGCTTTTGGTCTGGATTTCTGTCTCTGGGATGTTTCTGAAGAATGACTCCATACCACGAGCACTGTGCAGGAAGCTGAGTAAGCAGATGGACAGAAACCCATTCCCCAAGAGCAGTCACTTACCTTTTTCACATCAGGTATGTTAAAAAACTTCTTGGTATGAGCAACCCATCCTGCTATCCCGATGTCCAGAGGAAAAACTGTCTCATTGTCTGGTTTCACCAAATTCTCCTCAAAGCTGGAAGTTGGAGTGACATTGAGAAGCCTGGTGGCCACCTCTGGAATACCATTTCGGGAACGGCAAAGAAACATACTACATCGATCAGCTGCCAGCAGCTGTGCTAGCCTCTGTAAGGCCTTGTGCACTATCTTTTCCATATCTCCTCCTTCATCCTGTATTTCTGTCAGCAGCTCAAAAAGTATGTCACACTCCTCCAGACGGGACATGTCTTTGAAGCTGACTCCTTCTTTCACATTTCCAGGGCTCACTTTAAAGATACTTCCCAGCACTTCTGCCCTCATTTTTCGGTCGAAATACTCCTTGGCAAACTGGGGGTTGTTCTCCAAGTATTTTTCAACGTCATCTTTATTTACCTCACCCATTTTTGCTGGATTGTTCTTCGGATTTCTTTTAGAACCGCATTACCATCAAAGTAGGAGTGGTAGCAAGAAGTCCTAACTTGATACTAGTAAAAAAACAGTGCTGTGTACATATTGTACAGCTCACAGGCATAGTACATTCACCTTCCTCTCTGGCTTCCAAGGTCTCTGAAACTCCTGAGCTATGACAGAAGGCACTGGCTTAGCATCTTCTTAGTGTGAGATCTTGGAGACTGCTAAATAAAGGGATGACAGGACACTAAACCTTGAACATTCTTAGCTCATAAATCCTAAGGGAATCATTTCAGCATTTTAAACAAATAAAATAATTCTTAAAACTTATAAAATTGTCTGATGTGTAGTCATGTATACCTGCATGTTACCTCCTTCATTCACAGTATTGTACCATGCACGCAAAAGTTTCCCTTGAAATTTAATATGAAGAATTCCACTTAGATAGTTAGCCCACATTATACACGTGCGCAGATGTACACATGTGTATTTGTGAGAGGTGCTTAAGAGGAGGAAAACAGAATGTTACAGAGAAAATTTTTAAACTGCAATTTTGGTTTAGTTGAAAGAGTCAGGAGATGATGGAAACTGGATTACTGAAAGTAAATAATTATGAAGCTATACATGCATAAAATGGGTGAAATCCTAAAGACCTGACCAAAGTGTGAGCTTTTTCAAGTGGTTTACCTGTCTGAAGATGGAGTAAAAGAATTAGAATTTGACTCAGCACAGTCAGATATGACTTACAAATTTTTTTAAAATAAATTTATTTTTTACAAATATAGCCTAAAGGAAAAAATAAAACCAGAAAATGGCTTGAATTCAAGCTGAGTTCAGGAGACAGTACAGTTTTTACTCTATAAGAATAAATAACCAGAGTACTGCCAGTAATGTATTTTCTTCTGTGTCTTCTTCACAAAAAGTGGGGGATGTCTGCTCTTTTAAATAGCAGAAAAACGGTAATAACTGACAGAAAGTAAGCAAAGAGGGAAGCTTAAGTCTGGTTTTAGCTTTAATAACATGTTTGAAGTTTCCTATCATCAGAAGTTCAGCATCACTCACATGAATGGAAAAGGTATGATGAAAAATAGGATGAAAAACATCCCAGGGCTATGTGAGAAAGATGAGTTAAAGTTGAGCACCAACTTTAACTCAATGACAGCAAATGATCTGTATTCATTGAAACAGATCTGAATTTCAGCACAATAGAACAGTTGCAGTACAATTAGTCTTATTTATATTTGTGCCATCCACATTGATCAGAAGCAGAAAGAGATTCTTTGTATATGAATAAAATAATACATACCCTTTGGCAATTCTTAATTTGAAAATAGTAATCTCAAAGTACAACTTTATCTGTCTGCCAGAGACCAGACTGTGTCAACATTCATTTTTATCAACAAGTCTAAAAGAATCAACATAGGCAACTGACTCTGATCCTCTAGTGCACAACAAACTGGTCAGTGATGGGTATGTAATGGCAGCTTATTCAGTAAATTAGTTTTCCCTGAATGTGATATGAAACACTGTGCAAGACACCAATTTTTGCCAGACTGCAGTTGCCATAAGGATTTTAAAATGCACATGGAAATCACACATTCTGTCCTGGTTGCTTTTCTCTGGCTGGGTTACTTGCCTCTAGGAGCCTGTGGGACAGCTTAAGACCCTCCCTGCTGGGTGTGTGAGGTTGCAGTATCTCATCCTGTAATTGTTTGTTGTGATTTAAACAATGCACAATTAGGGCAAACCAAGAAGCTGAAGTGATTTGATAGAAATTATAATATAGTTTGGAAGCGTACAAAACAAATGTAAATGAGGTCCTTAGTGACACGGTTTCCTGGTGGTCCTGGCAGTCCTGGGGTAATAGCTGGACTTGATGATCTTAAAGGTCTTTTCCAACCTAGCTGATTTTATGATTCTATAAATGCACCTTATATTTATGAAGTCCTCATTTTAGAGTTAGAAAAATACAGTGTACTTGTATTGATAATTTTTTTGTTTTTCTCATATTAGTATTTTAATAAATTTTGTAAATTAGAACATTTAAACTTTTTTGAGTACTAGCTTTGTACTGAATTTTAAAGCTTTTGTACTAGAATAAGACTTCCATTTTCTATTCTAGTTCCTTTCCTCTTCACATTTTCCACACTATTTAGTATTTTACCTTTAGCAATTCTAATTAATATTTGTATTTAAGTTTATTACAAGAAACTATAACAAAATAAATTGACATTTCTGGCAATTTCAAACTTTTCAAATTTTGCTATCATCTTTCCTTGCAATTTTTTTAATTTAAAAATACATTTGGCTCTGATTCTTTTCCATGCTGAGGTAGTTTAATTTAAAAATATGATGAGCAGGTGCTATATTTTTCAAATTGTTTTAATTTCAGACAATATCATAAATGTGTGCTTTGTAATTTTAATACTTATGATGTCATTTGTTCATAGTTCACAATGGTATTCACATTGTTCACGTTGATGTTCAGAGTTACTACAGAAATCAAATTATTTATGGAGTAGTTCTTAGTGGCAGACCATTCCTGAGCCCTTGTGAAACGTGGAAACTCCTAAGAAGGATAACTGACAGACACGGTTATTTAAATAGATTCAAGCAGCACGTAAATGTCAAAGGTATTTATAAGGTTTCCCAGCACAGTTCAGTGTTTGTATCTGAGTCTGTCCATCTAATGTGGTTCATTCAGTTAAGATTTTCTGAAGAAACACAGATCAAATGCATTTATTTCAACTGCATGGGTTTTGATGTGGATAATTCTGTGGCCACTGCCTGGTCATCAGAGATTTATATATATAATCCAAGAAATTAATAGTCAGAATTTTATTATTTTTTCCTAAATTTCCTGAGTTGGGAGAGTTGATTCTGTAGGTATGTACAACAGGCACTGTGTGCCTCTAACAGCCGTTCTTTTGGCACTGAAATATTTTGGTGTTACTGATCTGGTGTGTTTTGGGGACCTTTATAAACAACCTGAACTTTTAGGGATTATTTTTTTAAATAATTTGCTATCCCTTTTCTTAAAGAAGTAACCTTAAAAATATGAACACTGAGGATAGTAAGTTAACTGATTTTTCCATACAGGTGCCAATTTTCATGGTTTCTTAAAATTACCAATGATGAGCCCTGGGGTTCATAAAATAAGTAGACAACAGAGATTCTAGATTCTAGGGGAGATTTCCTGAAATAAATGGCCAGTCTAGCATGAAGGGGTTAACCTGGGTTGCCAAATGCACTGTAGCTTTGACCATGAGCATGGGTTTCTTGGCAGCTTGGCGTGAATTTTAGTATACACACTGAGCAAAGGATGGCAGCTGTTTAACCTTATCCTCTCTCATATTGATTCCCTGGTGATCTTAGGTTACCTGACTATTTTCTATTACTGAGAATACTATTCAACACCATTGAGAAGGGTCTGACTCTATCTTTTATATACCCTTCTGCCAGATATTTATAAACTTGATAAGATCTCCCAGAGTATTACTTTCAGACTGAACAGTCTCAGCTCCCTCAGCCACCCAGTTTGTCAGATTCTCTTGTTGCTCAATGATCTCTGTGGCTTTTTGTTGGACTTGCTCCAGTACGTCCATGGCTTTCATCATTCGCCATTAAAACTCTCTTCACCAGGCTGGCCAGCCTGTTGGCAAACGTATGTCTTTGTTTCAAGCTATTTCCATTTTAGTAGAACATCTAGATAAACATTTCCGTTCAGAATCACAATCCTCAGAAAGGTTTGCTAAAGAGAATAAAGGTACCGTTTTAAACTAGGTTTGTTTAAATACCATTTATAAAGAGCTCAGTGTAAATTTACTCCTTAAGCAGCATGTGACGTCATTAAATCACAAAAACAGGTAGCACGCAGGCTGACATGGTGCAAAGGCTAATCTTTTCAATCCCATTCTGTCCTTGACCTCTGTATTCAGACTGACACCAAGGGGAACAGTTGTGATGGTGACAGTGTACGCAGCTGTCCCTTACAAAGTACACAGAGCTCTTTGGCACGGATCATGTAATTTGTTGTCAGTTGTTATATGAGTCTGGTTCCATGGTGCTGTGGCTACGCTTGGATCCTCTGCTCTGTGCACACAACAACCACTCATTTCCCTGCAAACTCTGCCTCTAAGAGTTTAATAGATACCCATGTTTGTGAATGGCATGCTATAAATAACTGTAAGAAGACTGCAAAAAGTCTTTCAATCTATGTGCAGTCTGGCTGGAAACAGATGCTATATCTCCTATTACCAGTTCTTTGAGCCAGCTTTCTCCTAAGAGCTAGAATTACTCTTCTGACCACAGATAAAATTCTAGTTGTTTAAGTATTTAAAGTTTCAATGTAGCAGTATTCAAAATGTTTTAAATAGTAATTTGACTCTTGTTTCTTTTTTTCTATTATGAAGTCATAAATGAAACTAAAATCACTTCTACAAGGAAAGCTTTTTTCCGCAATTTCCTTTGAAAATCTGACTTTTTCTGTGTATTTTCTGTTGCTATTCCTATTGGAAAATACTGCAGAATATTACAGGCTATTAATGTAAAAAAAAATACTTCAATCACAGAATCACTGCCAGAAAGGCAATTTTTTTTTTTGCCTTTTGGCACAATTCAAAGGTAGAAGACTTTTCTAACCTTCAATTAATTACAGTTCAAAAAAAAACCCATACTGACTTTTAAAAAACTTTCTATAATATTAAACATATGCTGCCAAATTCAAATGGAATGGGAAGTCATATATGGAATTTATCAATTGTGTCGATACAACAAGTTTTGTAAATGAATGCTTTACATTGCAGGTTATTTGCATGTTTATGCATTATCAATATTTTAATTGTCTGAGATTACCCAAAACTGAGCAATCTTTTAATGGGATTGACTTGATCTATGCGCAATGCTCGGAGAATCAATTGAAATCCTGTCCCAAATTCTGTTCTGTTTGCATGAGAAGTACAAACTAAGGGGTATATCCAGGTTCCAAAGATCTGGATGAGGATCACTTGCTGGCATCATTTCTCAACCTAACCCATAGCCCAAGTCAATCCAAATGATGATTAACTGAGGCAAAGTTTGCCCTGTTTATGAGTTTACATAGTTGTGCTGGCATAGCTACATCTGTTAGGACTGAGAAAAAATTCATCCTTGAATTGCCATAAAAATGGTAGTCTGCCAACAACCTTCCATCCCTGCCCCAGTACCCTCCTAATGAAGATGTAACTGACAACAAGGAGCCTTTTTTGCCTAAAAATTTAGCTTATCTCATTGAACCAAAGTGTTTTATCTGCAACTGTGAAAATACTTCACTAATGTGAACTCTGTCTCAGGTGGGCACAGTTGGAAGTATAGCTAAACCAGAAGAGGAATAGAGCCAAACTTTTACTATGTTGCCTACATACAGCACTGACTTGCCCAGGTCTTACACAGTTGTTGAAATCTGACTGGGAAATGCCAGAGTGACTTCACTGTAGCTGCACTCCTGCAAATAAACAATGATAGCAGTTCAAAAGAAGAGTTTTCTGAGGCATTACCTAGAGTTCATAGGGATCCCCGACTTGAGGAGGTGAATGAATTAGAAGGTATAATTACTAAGCCTCTGCTAGGCCCATCCATCAGATATGCATTGCCAAACATCGCAGAGATCAGCAGAGGCACACAAAGAAATGCTGTGCCATGGCTAACACAAAATTACACACTTCATATTTATCTTTGTTGATGAGCTCAGGTTAATTTAAGACACTGATATGGTTCTTGCCCTTAATTAAAAATTATTAACAGAAACATATTTTTTGTTTCAGTGAAACATAGAATCACAGAATAGTTAGGGTTGGAAGGACCTTAAGATCAGATAGCTCCAACCCCCCTCCACGGGCAGGGACACCTCACACTAAACCATGTCACTCAAGGCTCTGTCCAGCCTGGCCTTGAACACCGCCAGGGATGGAGCATTCACTACCTCCCTGGGCAACCCATTACAGTGCCTCACTACCCTTACAGGAAAGAATTCCTTCCTTATAGCCAATCTAAACTTCTCCTGTTTAAGTTTCAACCCGTTACCCCTTGTCCTATCACTACAGTCCCTAATGAATAGTCCCTCACCAGCATCCCTGTAGGCCCCCTTCAGATACTGGAAGGCTGCTCTGCGGTCTCCACACAGCCTTCTCTTCTCCAGGCTGAACAGCCCCAACTCTCTCAGCCTGTCTTCATATGGGAGGTGCTCCAGCCCCTGATCATCCTCATGGCCCTCCTCTGGACTTGTTCCAACAGTACCATGTCCTTTTTATGTTGATGTCGTGGTTTAAACCAAGTCCCCCAACTCCCGGAGAGTTAGGAAGGAGAATCCAAAGAAAGTAGCCCCCACAGACTGAGATAAGAACGGTTTAATAGCTAAGGCATAACACAAAACCCCTACTGCCATTTACTACTACAAATAATAATGATACAGCAAACAGCAAGTGAAAAGAATACAACACCCCACCAGCCACTGACCCATAACTCACTCCACCCCGCCTGGCCGAGCACCATGTGCTCCCTCCTCCATTTTTCTCCAGAGCTCTACCCTCCAGCTTTCTCTTTCCCAGTATGCATCCTGGGCATCACGTGCTATGGTATGGAATACCTCATTGACTAGCCTGGGTCAGGTGTCCTGTCTCTCCTTCCTCCCAGACTCCCCCTGGCTGGAAAAAACCTTGAACAAAAACACCCTCAAAACATGCTCAAACCATGACATTATCCACCCCTTATTCCATACCATTCACGTCATGCCCAGATCTCACATTTCCAATACACCATCACTCTTAAGTCCACCCCTCGATCATGAGACATCTCTAAGTTGCATCTCTGGACTGATAGCCTGAAGTATCTGGGCCCACCAAAATCATTCACCGTCCCCTTCAGCAGTTCTACAGCTTGCTGCTGGGGACTCCATACAGCTGCCTTCCACCTCCAATGCTTCCAAAGCACTGGAGGGGCCCAGTGGATCAGATACCTGGCCATACTGTCCCACATGCCCTGCCACTCATGACTGTCCAGCCTTGGGAACAGTCTACTGGTGCTCCTATGTACTTGTCTAAACTTAGACAAGACCCAGACCTGACTCTGCTTAACTTTTGGGATCAGACAAAATGGTTGTGGATGGAACACACTCTGTGTGTGTGCCACCATGCCGAAAACCATCACAATCAGCAGGCAGGTCCCAAGGGCACCCAAAAACCATTCAAAACCATCAGAACTCTCAGCTGCTGCTGCTGCACTTGTCACTGGGGCTGATGTAGCTGCCGTGCTTGCCAGTTCTCCCACCACCAGCTTCTCTTCTCCTGAGACCGGATCTTCCTCCTCTGCCTTGCTGGGAAGTGCTGCCTGGTCTCCTGCCTCCTGCTGGGGCTCGGCGGGTGACTGCCGGGGAATATTCTCGGATGCTGTGGGGTTCGGAACGGCGGCAGGACTTGGTTCCTCCTCTGCCTTGCTGGGAAGTGCTGCGTAGTCTCCTGCATCCTGCTGGGGGTCGGCGGGCGACTTCCGGGGGACACTCTCAGCCGTCGGAGGGTCGGGAACGGCCGCGGGACTCACCCCCCCCACAGCCTGATCCCCCTGCTCAGCTACCGCCCTGCTCCGCTCCTCCCCCGCCTGCTCCCGCTGCTCTGCCACAGCCGTTTGGCTCCCCGTGCCGCTCTCCCTGGCAGCCTCAGCTGCCGGCAGCTCCCGGGGCCGCTCCTTCCTGGCTTCACGCAGCTCCACACAGACGACGATGAGGATAAGGACAAGGACGGCGAAGAGCAGCGGGACGGCCTGGTACAAGTCCAAGTCCACGGCCACGTCCATCCCCCCCTGCTGCCGGAGCCCCACCGTATTACAAGCCTCCAACACAAACACAAACACATCCAATCCATACACCAAGTACCCGGTAAAATCCCGAAACAGCGAGATCCAGAGAAAAACCTCTAAGAGCCAATAAATCAGCATTGTGACAAGAGACCATAAATCCGCTCAGATCTGTTCTTATCTCAATCCCTCGGGCCCCACGTTGGGCGCCAAAAATGTCGTGGTTTAAACCAAGTCCCCCTACTCCCGGAGAGTTAGGAAGGAGAATCCAAAGAATGTAGCCCCCACGGACTGAGATAAGAACGGTTTAATAGCTAAGGCATAACACAAAACCCCTACTGCCATTTACTACTACAAATAATAATGATACAGCAAACAGCAAGTGAAAAGAATACAACACCCCACCAGCCACTGACCCATAACTCACTCCACCCTGCCTGGCCGAGCACCATGTGCTCCCTCCTCCATTTTTCTCCAGAGCTCTACCCTCCAGCTTTCTCTTTCCCAGTATGCATCCTGGGCATCACGTGCTATGGTATGGAATACCTCATTGGCCAGCCTGGGTCAGGTGTCCTGTCTCTCCTTCCTCCCAGACTCCCCCTGGCTGGAAAAAACCTTGAACAAAAACACCCTCAAAACATGCTCAAACCATGACAGTTGAGAACACCAGAACTGCACACAATACTCCAAGTGAGGTCTCACGAGAGCAGAGTAGAGGGGCAGGATCACCTCCTTCAACCTGGAAACATGGTTTGGTCTCCTGCCTGTAAAACTGCTGAGGACAACGTGCAGTAAATATAATGCGGCTGCTGATCTAGATTTTCAGAGAGTCAAATCTCATCATGTTTTGTTTCATTTGGATGAGTGACTGTAGACTCCTTTGAAAACTTCTGTAATAGAATTTTCATGGGTAATTATGTTATTGACAAAATTTTGTAGGAATAAATTTGATCCTGAAAGAACCTGTCTGGGAATATAAAGCAGCATACAGATTTCCAAAGAGGACAAATTTAGGAGAAAAAATAATATTTCATTATTTGGCAGACAATAATTGTTTTCTTTGGTATTAAAGAAAGTAACAGATTTAAAGCTTGTAAATTAAACTATAATCTCTCTTCTTACCATCAATCATGTGAGACACTGAACAAAGAAAATCCATGTTCATTTTACTCTTGTAAATATGATAAATTCATATATTAAAAATAGTGATTGTTCTGTAAAAGTTTTGTAAAAATACACAAATATAACCAGCATCAGCCTTGCCAGAGGTTAGAAAATAAGGCTCTAAAAGCCAACAGAGGGGTACGGATTGTTGTTTCTCTTAAGTGTTTGTGGGAGTTAGCAAACTTGAAAATCTGAGTTTAAAATGGAAAGGTTGGCTTGTTGGAAGATTACCACTTAAATTTGCAGGACAATTAATATGCCTCATCCTTTCTGGTTACCTGTGTTAAATATCTTCTTTATTCCAAATAGTAGCTTTAATATTAAACATAATAAAATTTTCAGTGTCTGATGTTATGCAGGGAATCAAAGGCTTCAGAGCAGACTTGGAACATCCCTGAGCATTTGATGCTTGAGAAAGTGAACGAAAATCTACTATCTATGCAAGAATGCTCCAACACAAAACAGAAAAGGAAAATAAATCAGACTGTGTTACTGTCTGCATTATGTATTAAAAAGATAGCAAAAAACAAAAGTTTAATATTTTTATGAATATATGAAAGGAATAGAACACTGAAAGAAATTTCTGGGAAAGACCATGCTGAATAAATTGCTTTAATTCTGTAAATCAGCTACTGTTGAAGTATTTTTTATACCACATTGGTATCACCATACTTCAATGTGCATTAAAGTACTGAAAAAAGCCCTTTAACTAACAGGCCCCATCTCTATTCTTTCAAAATTGGGAGGTAAAAAAAGTAGGTGAATTAGTTCTCTTGGTAATAATCATTCCTATTGCGCTCTGGTTACATGTCTAGAAAATAATTAACAGGTTTTCTCTAATGCTTCCTAAAGATGTTGAAACTATAGAACAAATATTGACTGAGAGGCAGCAAAACTTGCCTGGACAGGAGAAAATAATGGTTTATGGAACTGAAAACTGTTTGCCAAAAACATAATAGAAATTCTGGAAACTCTGATTTAAAGCTGCTGTGAAAAGAGCCAGATGTGGCGTGTACATGCACTCAGGTGTTTGTAAGCTGCACATATGTCCTACCAACTTTGCAGTACCACACAGAAGTGTTCTTTGCCTTCTCAGAGATCTGCAGCCCCCCAGTTCCTGTTCCTGAGAGCAGACCATGAGATTGGCACCTGAGCCATCTTTTGGGAAGGAAGAGGGAACCAGTCATAAGGATCTGAATAAGTTCTGACATGACGAGGCTTTCAGAAATGTTAGCAGAAACTTGCAAGTATGATGTTTGCCACTGTTTATCAGGGGAAAACAGGAAAAGAATTTGGGGAGGAGGTGGAGGAAACAGGTCTGCACCTTGTAACTGGGTTGAGCACATTGAGCAAGAAGGACTTTGGACTGCAGCATAAAATCACACAGGAGGTGGACACAACTAACTCTCCCCCCTGCAGAGATGGAGTGCCTCTCTTCCTTTGTTCTCCCTGCACATGTGCACACCCCTTCTCCCAGGTGTGCTCTGCCTCTGGCTTAGGAAAACCAAAGAGAGGCTTTTGTTCCTAGTGCCTGCTTGGCTGCAGGTCAGGGTCAAAGACCACCTGAGCCCATGGGAGTTATGCAAGACGTTGTTATGAAGAGGCCCTGCCTGCCTACAGCATGCAACAACCCACCTCCCTGCTCTCCATCCAATGCTGGCTTTGTACCTCAGGGGGTTGCGAAAGCCCCAGGACTACATAAAGCATTCCCTGTCTGGGAGCCCCACCATTGCCATCAACGCTTGGGCTCTCAAGAGGCTACAGGGACCAGCACTGTCTGTAAGGGATCCTGCTGTGGTGGGCTGGGGACAACCGGGTGCCTTGCCTGTGTATGCATCAGCGAAAGCTGCATGATGCCTGGAGATCTGTCAGGGCAGCCTTCCTCTCTTCCTGTTGTGTGACAGAGCCTGTTTCTGATGCTATTCTCTGTTTGCTGTTGCTGCAGGGACAGGATGGCCCATACAGAAAGAGCTCTGTCCTGGCTGCTCCTGCTGGCGCTGGCCTTGCTAAGCAGCAGCACAGCACAGCGGGACTGCCGAGTAAGCAGCTTCAAAGTCAAGGAGAACTTCGACAAGAACAGGGTAAATTTTCTTTCTCTCATGGGTCTGTGATATCTTGCCTAACTCCTCTTCCCAGGCTACAAAATCTGGCATTCAGTAGCATCAGTGTTCACATTTTCACTCAGTCACAGACTGCGAAACAGCAGAAGTGTGTGATGTTGCCCACACCTCCACAGGTGCTGGAACCTGATGCGTCTGGTAAGGAATACTGCAGAAACTGAGCTTTAGCAGGCTGGTCTCAAACTGTAATAAAATGAGAGTAGTGATTTGGTTGTTTCTATGAAAAATTAATACTCATGTTTTCAGACGTCATTGCAAGGAGAAAACATCTATACATAGACCTGACAAGATCTGCCAGTTGTTATCGTCTTCCCACCAAATTTTGCATTTTTAATGCTGGAGAACTGCAAATACAAATAACATACAAACAGAATGAATTATTTCTGTACCCCTGGCTGCACTAGGACATGTTGGTGGGTTTATGCTGTTGCAACAGCTAGATTTGTTTCCTAGGTATGACTTTGAGGCATGGTGTCAAATATCTTCCATGTCCTCCCCTCTGTAACTTCTGCCCCCTCCTCCCACCCCAAGTTTTTAATGTCTGTATGTAGTTTTCCATACTTCTAGGTCTAACTACAACCTTTCTTATTTCCTTACAGTACAGTGGTATCTGGTATGCCATGGCAAAAAAAGATCCGGAGGGGCTGTTTCTGCAGGACAATGTGGTAGCTGACTTCACCATAGATGAGAATGGACAAATGACTGCCACTGCAAAGGGCAGAGTCAGACTCTTCAAGTAAGCTGTTTGCAATCTTCCTCCTATTCCATTTTACTTAACTTTTCCTTTGCTTACTGGTGCTCTAATCCTACCTGCTATACCTGTAGTAGTCATGCAGTCACACTGAATCTGTGCTGTTAGGTTTGCATGTGATGTATCCTTTCTCTCTGGCCACAGCAACTGGGATGTCTGTGCTGACATGATTGGCTCTTTCACTGACACAGAGGATCCTGCCAAGTTCAAGATGAAGTACTGGGGTGTTGCCTCTTTTCTGCAGAAAGGAAGTGAGTACTTAGCTGTAGAAGATGTAGAACAGCTAGTAATGTTGCATGTCCATCCTGGGGAAGGGAAATACAGGTTTGGACTTCTTAAACACACTTAAAACTATCATACAGCAAAGCCTTCATGTGAACAAGGTAAGCACTGTTTTTCATATGGGTGAGCTGGTTGGCTTTCTTTAAACAAGTCAAGACCAGGCCTTTGTATAATTTTGTATTTTTTTTGTTTGTTACCCAACAATATAATTGAAGGTCATTGGAAATAAATGAAAGGCAGATGAAATATTTTTAAGTCTTTAGTTCAGAACTCAAGTTATCAGTGCTTCTGTTCTCTCTGAAGAGCCTAATGTCAGACTTGGCTGAGCAGGAGAAAAGATTTTGCAACTGTTATTTTGCTTGGTTTCATATTTTCAAATGTAGAGATTTATCTATTTTAAGAAACAAATAAGATACAGTATATATACATTCATATTTTCCTGCCATCTGTCAGAACCTAGGCAAAATTAGTTTATTGAGCCAAGTAGAGATTCAGACACTTGTAGCTCAAGACATTTCCATG
Source organism: Melopsittacus undulatus (assembly GCF_012275295.1). NCBI lineage: Eukaryota > Metazoa > Chordata > Aves > Psittaciformes > Psittaculidae > Melopsittacus > Melopsittacus undulatus. Next base: position 94,869,608 of record NC_047530.1, read on the forward strand.
GATTGTTTCCAAGAGAGACAGGTGGAATTTGCAAGTGATTTGAGCTCCACTCTCTTCAAAGACACAGTTACAAAGAATGCTTTGGATGCCAACTGCTTTTGAACTGTTGCTGAATCTCCTCACAGCATGCTGCTGAATCATGTTTTCATGGATACTTCAGATTGCTGGTTCACCCCATATTCTACCTTTCTAAAAACTGTGGTCACCATCCACAGGAGAGATGGAGAATATACAGTATTCCTTTGCCAGCATAGATATAGCATGAGGGAGGATCTTTTGCTCCAGGAAAGGAAAGTGTAGGGATGACACTTTTTACTGCAAAAACTCAGGTTCACTTCTGTTAGCACAGTGTGTCTTTGTGACTAGGTATTTATGAAATTACCTAGCTAAATAATGACGAATTTCCTGAAATTGTCACTGTGTTTTCAGAAGAGGGTTTATGATAGAGCTTGTAGCAAATGCACTTCTAATACACATGAGAACTGCACGTAATCTTTTTCCTTAAAAACACAGTTTAAATAACATCCCTGGTAGGAAAGAGTTATGGTTTTGCATAATCTGGAGCATGACTAGCATGACCAAGAATACATTCAGCTTCTCTATTTGCTTTTTTAACTATTTTTTTTGTCTCACTGTCCCCCTTTCTTGGTTAAAATAAGAAAACTTTATTTATACTAAATGATAACTACTGTAATACATGATTCCTTTGTTTTTCTTTGCTGCTACATTTTATAATGATGTTCAGGCATGGATTTACAAGGCATTTATTAGTATTTCTTCATGCTGCTCTTGTTCTGAGCCTAAGTTAGGGGAGCAGCAGTGTGCCAACCATTTCCTCTTTTCTCCATCACTGCCCCTGATAAATATGCTTATTTTAGTTAAAAAATATAAAACTCCCCTAAAACCATGGAATTAAATACTGGAGGCAGGAACAAACTAAGAGCTAATCTGTTATTATTTATAACAATTTTCATTGTGTTATTTTTTTAGAGTTATGGCAGCAATATCTCTAGTTTTACCAGATATTGCTTGTGTCTCACCTTTGCTATTTGCTATGATTCCTTCCAGATGATGATCACTGGGTAGTGGACACAGATTATGATACCTATGCTCTTCATTACTCCTGCCGCCAGCTGAATGAAGATGGTACTTGTGCTGATAGCTATTCCTTTGTGTTCTCCCGGGACCCCAAGGGATTGCCTCCAGAGGCACAGAAAATCGTTAGACAAAGGCAGAAGGACCTTTGCTTGGACAGAAAATACAGAGTTATTGTTCATAATGGTAAGAACATTTTTTTTCCGAAGAATATTATTTCAGGGTTTGGTGACTAAAGCTCTAGGAGTCAATTATTCATTAAATAGCAAATAAATTAAGTCTTTTAGTTAGTGGCTGTAATATTGTCTTTTGAAAACTGGAACTTGTAGTAAGTTATTTCCAACGTTTTCTTCCATTATCTGGAGGAGAGCTGAGGTGTATAGCTTTTTATGCGGCACATCACATCAACTGAAACTATAATTAGAGGAAGTTGTAAAATGATTATATCAATGTAGTGTGAGTAAACATAGTAAGGATAAACTTCATAGTTGCTGTAAAAAGAAGTTGTATCTCTTTGACCAGATCTCTGTCTTTCTCAACAAAATAGTTGTTGAAGAGAATAGAATGTATCTTAAAAAACTTCTTCGACAAATTCTTCATAAAAGGATTTTAAGTAAAATCAGATGTCTTGGAAAGGATACCTTATAGCAGACCCTTTCTCACATATCCTCATGCCAACTGTTTCACAAAGGGTAGTGGAAGAGAGACACAGCCTTCATAGTGGTAGTATGATCCTATCTTGAGTCACATAGTCAGACTGAGTTCGCAACACAGGGAAGGATGCAGATTAGCTCACTTTTCAAATATATTAGAAAGGACCAAATAGTAATTTGTGCTACTTTAATCGATGATCCAGAAGAAAACTTAATATACTTACTGACAGAGATTACACCCAGAATGAGAAATAATGAAGAATGAAGAAAATAGATCATAATATTTAGGAGAAATAAAATAGTAGTGTACCCACCCTTACCTCTCCCCCTAGCATTCTGGAATACGTGATATCTACAGAAGACTTGACTGGTGAACCAGCTGAATGTGAACTCATATGAGAGTGTTGTGCTTTATACCACAGGATATATATATGTTTCCTCAGGAAAGGGCACTGAGGTTGAGTTAGAAGCTTCAAAGAAGAGCAGAGAAAATTTGTAAAATGTTTCCTCTAGTAAGGGCTTCAAAGATCTTGATCTTTTCTCATCAGAAACAGGTTAAAGGCTGACCTGAGCAAAGTCTGTGCTTGCCCACACAAGCAGTGGGAACTGGATAATAAAGGACTTGCAAACATAGGGATAATAAATTAAAATAGATGGAACTTTAAAATGGACACATTCAGAGCAGAAATAAATAGCCATTTGTTTAAGTCCAAAGGTCATTAACCTTTGGAACAGTTTGCCAAGAGCTGTTGTATATTCTTCATCACTGAAATCTGTAAATGAAGATTAAAGGCTTTTCTAAATGACATGTTAGAATAAACTGCGATTGACTGAAGGAACTTTTGTGTATTATAAAGAAAGTCAGAACAGATGAGCACAGTCAGCTCTTGTGTCTCTATCACCTGTTCATCTGCTCTATAAGCAAAGAGTAATATATTGCCATGTTGTAAAGTAGGTATGCTGATAACAGGGTGCCTGAAAGATCTGCTAAGGTGGGTGGTGTTTAGAATACTGATTAGTGACCTGGAAAAAGTGCTTGACAACAATGAAAACAAAACTTCTGTCTTGAATGAGAATCTGGAGACAGTATAAAAGACAGATGAGATTTAAGGCACTCAAAACTGAGACACTATAAATACAAAAAAAGTTGGCTTTTGTGAATGATACCTATGATTGCATAAAGGGTAGGACAGAAAAGAAACCATGTTGTTATATAAATTGATACTTTCTTGTTTTGAATGCACATTCACTGCTCATTTCTAATAAAGTACAGTGAAAACAAGAATTTCTCAGGATGAGAAAACAAAATAATGACATAATTAGGAATGTTTTTGTATTAAATATAAAATGTAGATATACAGGTGCTGTGCTGTGAATTTGAGAGGTGTGTGCTATGGTGATTCCTTGCATTTCTGCTAAAACCAGAGAAAAATATCCCACTGTAAAATCAGGATATTGGGCTAGTTCAAGTACCGGCGTAATTCAGCATGGTAGAATTTGTTTTGTCTATTATTTCTGCACGATACAAGACTTGCAAGACAACAAATGCATTGCCAATCTTTGCAAGCATAAACTGAGAAGAAAAGCTCAGTATACTGGTTTATTCATAATTTGTGATATTAACTTGTTCAAATATCTCAGAACTTCTATGTAATTGTATGGTTGGTGTTTTTTTCCCCATGGAATATAGAACCAATAGTAAAATTTAAAAATGAAAGCTCAGAATGTCTTTTGAAAGTTCAGTCCTAAATGTTCTTTGACTTGCTAACCTTAAAAGTTGATCATGCTGCCTCTATTTTGTTATGGAAATAATCAAATCTGCCAAGTTGCACCGAGTGCTCTGTTCTTTGTCAGCTGTACCGATTTATATTCAGATGTTAGGTGTTACTGTTTGTAAATGAAAAATAGCAGCCTAGGTCCTTAATGCTGTCTGCTTTTTATTGAGTTTATCTTTATGAGCCCAGCACCAAAGATTAAATGAAAGTTAAACAAGCAATTTGCATTTTTCTCTTACTGTAATCAGGACCTGTAATTACCATAGTGTTAGTTGATTCTGAATTATCCACTATCATTAAGCCAAGGTTTCTGCAAAGCAAGAACATTTGGGAATCAGAGAATGATTGTGAGCTAAACTGAAAAAAACATTTATTGAAATTTTATATCAGAAACTCTTGTAAAATTCTCTGAATTCCTTAGGAAGTCTTGGTACTTTAGTTTTCATTCTGCTATTAAAAGATACAGAATTAGTAGCAAAAAAAAGCCAATTTCAATTGTCTGTACTTACCTGCATTCGGTTGTTACTGCGTTAAAATTCTGACTGAAATTCATAGATGCTGCAAGAATAGGCTTGTATCTGTTTCTAACTGTGCATATTCAATGTCCTGACACTAATTTCTCCCCCTAACCCCAAAATCTTTCATTAGGTTTTTTAATTAATGCTGTACTCAAAGAACTTAAGTTCCAAAAAAAATCAAGTAGATGTACAAAACTTACCTTGATGGGAGAAAAAAATCTAAAATATCTATTCTTTGCATAGTGGCTAAGGCAGAAGCTTAGGAAACTATGAGTGTTTTGGTTGTAACTTGCATTGCATTTCTGATGGTAGCTCCTTTTGAAATATGGACCCAGCTCCAATACACTTAGCATCTCAGAAGAATAGCTTAGGTTGCTCTGAGTTACACAAATATGAGTGTGGGTATCACAGTGGGACTTCTTGCAAACACAATACAAAGTCATGTCAGTAGAGCTGTAAGCTGAATTTGCTGTTAGCATTTGCTAGAAGCAAAACTTGTGAATTAAAGTATGGCATATTACCTCAGCTAATTTACTATTGCCATTAGGAGTTTTGGAGGTCAGGAGAGTCTTACTTTGTTGAAAGACATTCTTAAATTAATAATTTTTAAAAGGCAAATAATTTGAAGCTTGCTAAAGTAAATAAATAACTTTTTTTATCACTGATCTATCCAGTCCCTTGTTTGCCAAAGTATTAAAATGCTCAGGACAGGTGTAATAGATTGGGAGAATTCCTGTTTTGCTCCGAGTTGGAAATTCTTTGGAATTACAAACTGCAGAGCAAGGTATTGGCATTAGCATTACAAGTAACAGCCTGCTGAACTCAAGAACATTTTAAAGAAAGTAGATATGTATGCATTTTAAAATTGGTAAGTTTGTGTATTTTGTCTCGTGTGGCTGAGAACCAAAATAATTTTCTTTCTTTTTCAGGATTTTGCTCTTAAGGAAATCCAAAACTATGGAAAGAAACCATGTAACAACACCATGGATGTAAAGTTCACACTTTGATTGGGTGTTCTCTTGAAAATCTTTTAAACAGCTTAATTTAGATTTTGAGTATATTTATCTGAGCTGTGTAGCTCACCTTGTTAATAAACCAATGAAACACTTTAATAAACTTGGATTACAGGGGATTCAAATTGTTTGTATGCAAATCTGTACATATGGAGACATTGGTTTTATTAGTAGACCATTTTCTTAATGCACTGTTTTGAATTGGTGACAGATAATAATTAAGAATTTATTTTTTCTTTTTTTTTTTAGCAATTTCAATTTCTGACTGAAGAGTTTTAATTAAAAAGAACCAAAATAAATGTATTTTAATTTATTTTCAATACAATGTCATCTTTTTTCCTAGGAAATACTGGAAATCATTCCCAATAGCATTTTAGAAAAGAGGAAGAAATTTTAGTGACCCTATATATCAATGATCAACTTTATTATATGCCTACTAAATCCATAAAAAATATGCATCTTCTTAAAAGAACTATTTTACACACAACAAGCAAACACTTATTTATTCCTTATTTATGAATTAGAAGGTATTATGTCCATATTTTTAATTTGAGGTGGAATATAATTGGTTATTCTCTTGGTGATACTACCAGTATGATGCTTATCATCTTGTTTCCTACATGAAATTGGTAAGTCAGCTCAAACCTGTGTTCAGGCAGTCAGTTATCTAAGTGTATAATACAGTGCCTGTTTTAAATGGGATTGAATAAGAAAGCAGATACTTTCTGAGGATGTATATTTTCACTAGAAAGTTAGGTTCTTACTCAATAGAAAATAAAAGAGTAAAAATAGATCAAGTGCCCCTGATACAGATTCACTATAACTTCATTAAAGTTAATGACATTTATGCCAACTAAAAATGTACTCTCATAGAAACTAATTTGTCTGCTATATACTCATTTCAACTATTTAAATACACCAAGTTAACTGCCATATTCATACCTATTTCAGTGTAAATGTAAAATTAAATCCATTGGATTAAATTGTCCAAATCTTATTAAGGCAATGCAGGGAAGTTGAGAATTTTACTTTCAGGAATAAAAAATACAGATTCTAGTTTGGTTTTTTGTTTCCTTCTCTGGCATATAGTACTATAACAAAATGACCTATTCAACTTGGGTTAACATAGACATTAACATCAAAAATGTGTCACAGCTTAAACTTCAAACAATTATCTGCTAATGAAAGACAGCTTTGGTTGTTCATGGTTACTTCTTGCAGCGGTTTCTGTACCAGCCGCATGCCTTACAGGGATCCCTGTACAACAGAGAAAAATTTCCTGACATTTACGTCTGAAATGGGCAACATTATACAAAATTGGATTGACAGCAGAGTTGGCAAAAGTGAATAACACTATCCAGAAGAAAACTGATGGAAAAATAATTAAATCTTGTTTGTAGTTCTGAACTAAGATTAAAAGAATAATTATTATAATTGGGCTCCACATGATGAAGAAAGAGATCATCAAAACAATGAGGGTTCGGAATAGTTTGTAGTCTTGCTGGGAAACACGAATCTGATGATTTTCTGAGTAGGCTAAGCCAGCATTTAAACTTCTTCTTGATGCTTTTGTAATCTGCAGTAAAAGAAAAGAAGTAACTTTCATTGAAACCTAGGAGAATTTTAACACATTTTTACAAGTGCAAAAGTAAATCGTAGCACATAATGTTTCTGTTTTGAAAAGTGACCACAAAAAGGCCTTTCATAATTCCATTTTACTTTTTGTCAGTGGTTCCATTTCAAATGTTCTCACTTTACCAGCTTTTTTTTTTTTCCTTTCAGCTGTGAACTCACTTCAATATTAGTCAGGCTGGTTGATCTCCTTATGGCTTTCTTACAAGCATAAATACTTTTCAGCATAAAGCAGAACCTTAATTACTCATTAAATCCCATTAACTTTAAATTATGACCTCATTTGTTCTATCTAAATAAACCCATTGATTTTTTTTCACAAACGCAAACTGGAACATAATGAACAATCCTATTGATGCACAAGGAGGAACACAATCCAGTTCTCTTACAGCCATGCTGATATTATAAGGCAGGTATTAGATCATGAATTTATTACAGCAACAAAATAATGATATGTTTCAAATGTGAAAGGAATTTTACTTCAAGTTTTGTGTAAAGTTTCGGTCAGGAATCAGAATTGTTCTCTGTGAAGTAACCTGGAACTTTACAGATCCATTTGTCACTAAGAAATTCTGTTTCTTGTAAAAGTACAGTCCGATGTAGTAAACCAGACTATGGGTAGTTTGGGAATCCAGTATTCATGGGGGTCAAACATCTGTCACCAGGTAGAATAATGAATCCCAATGGCTTGAAGAAAACTCTGAATCTCATGCGCTACCTTCCTGTCTTCACTGAAGTTGGCATGGCACATGTAAGTCTGTTATATTCACTTATCTGATGCAAATAAAGCAAAATTGAAATATATAGCATGCAAACATTTATGCTAAATAATTGAGATGTCATTTTATCCCCTGCATAGGTAAAGAAGGGGTATTTTCAAAAGCCTGGATCAGTTTGGTGTAACAAAAGTAAGTAGGAAAGCCAGAAGGCGTAAGATTCTTCCTGCTGCTTATATGTATGACATTTCCCTTTAGCAGTTAACTAATGGAAGGATAACACTAATACTAGTAATGCTTAGTAGCTTCTTAGTTCAGGTAAGGATCAAAATGGTTATATCTATTTATATACAGAGAAAGAACAAGAGCAATTTTCATTCTTTCTGCAGTTTTCTGAATTGGTCACAGAGGGCGATGGCCTAGAATAAATATCTATTAAGCACCTAGACATCTACCAAAAAATTCAAGAGAACACAGGTGTGTAAATTAAAACCTGTTATCCAGAAATGGGCTTCTTAGCAGCTGCTGAGCCCTGGAATGGAACAGTCTCAGTAGCTGCTTCTCTGATTCAAAATGGGAAGAGAATTCTGATGTTTTCAGCATGTAAAACTATTCTAGGCTGATGATCTTCTGCTGTAACCATTTGCAACCTAGAAACTAGGCTAACTCCTCCAAACAATCCAATCCAAGAGTTGGTCTCAGAGGGCAACTAACCTGTCTTAGTAAGACTGAAGATTTCATCAAATGCAAAGGACTAATATCTCCTTCTAATATAAAAGTAGGAAGTGTGCCCTGCTCAGCCTCCACTGTTCAAAATGGCCACAGTATCTGTTCCATATAAGCATCCTCCATCTTTCCTGCTGGTGTTGTACAGCCCAGAACTAAAAATGCAAGAATCATCAGGATTGCAGTAAGATGCAACTGCATTGTACAGAAGTGCTCAGCTGACATGGGCTAGCAGTGGAATGTTTTGGATCCCTTTTTGGTCTGCATAGCATAAGTAAGGTAGATACCTATCATGGGCATCTGGAACACTCTGAGAAACAGGAGCTTAGAAGTCAGGTAACTTCCTGAGCACAAACATCTTTACTAGTTCTAGCCTCTTATGTAAGTCTTGCCTGCAAGGAGGAACAGTGCAAAACCAAATAACTACAAATCATGGCTTCTAATCTTACCACTTTTGCCAGTGCTCTAAGAAGTGTTACATAAAAATAATACTCAGTTTCAGATTAAATTGTGAAGTATACATTTGTAGAGTATATTTGTTAACAAATTTGAGGTCTTATATCTGTAGTGAATCATCATCACAGATGCTGTATTAATTGAATATTTGAATGCTCTGAACTGCTTCCAGCAACACTGAGCATTGTGGTCTGTGCTCACTGGCATCACAGTGGTGATCATGAGATGATCTCATGAGATGAGAGTGAATCTGCTATTGGGAATGACTTGGGGATTAAGACATTCTCCAGCTGAGTTCTGATTGCTTCCTGGACAGTGTGTGAGAGAGCAGATTCAGTTCTAACAGATGGGATCCTGCTATGGGCTCATTCTTTTCTCAGTTTAGGAGAAACATAACTTCATCATCTGTGTTATCAAGCTAGAAAAGAAACGTGAGTATGGCAGCATGGAGCTGTTTTGTAATCCAGTATTCCAAACACTTTTTCAGGCTTCTAGTTCTCTACATGCCATTTTGTTTTCTAAATTTATTTATTGTAACCTGGCATCTGCAAGGACAAGAGGTCCCCAAGGACTGTGACATTCCTGGGCCTGCAGTTTTCTGCAGTGCTTTCCAAGGGCTCAGAGTCCCCACTGAGTTCTGTATCTTCTTTACCTACAGCAAATAATGAGGTTGCAAAAGGCAGGTGCTTTACCTAATGCATTTACCTCAAGCTTATAATGAGTTTCCAGCATGTACAGAAACTAAAAGCTGATGATTTTGACTACAAGTGAACGCCTGATCAATAGGCAAGTACATGCAGAGCCCAGATTCTCAGTCCTATGTTCATGGAAACATGGATTGCAGCTCTGGTGCACGTACCCACTGCCCCTTGGTGCTCAGGATTTCATCAGTTAATTCCCTGCTCAATAACCTGTGTATTTTGTGATTCCTTTCCAAATCTGTAATTTTCCTTATAGATAGTATGCAAAGTTTAATTATCTAATACAGGAATCAAGAATCTTTTGGAAGTAATTGCTAAAGACTAGGCACTGCATCTCCTAGTTTGAAGATTTCTAGCTCTTTCCCACTCTGGTTTTGGAAGAGGAAGAAGAAATCAGGTGTTTTAAAAGGAATTCAGGTAACTAACATCGTGCTTGCTAGATGAGATAAACATTACTAGTTAGATTAATATTCTGTGGAGTTTAGGCTCAAAGAAAGCAAAAACTTGTTTTTCATTACTTCAAATGCTTGACTCTTTTAGCATTCAGCAGATTGACAGTCTAAATATGAACAGCACATAAATGGGGAAGTGTATTAAATACTATATGTAAATTAACACAGACTTTGTATTGGGCTTCTGGTAATGTGCTGTTCAAGTATGTTCTTAGTTGAAGGGTACAGGCTACTACTTACTGGTTGACGTGCCTTATTTTGTATCAGTACTTACCATTCACTAAGCAAATGTATATTCCCTTTGGGTGTATCTGTATTCAATGACTATATGGTGATGCCTAGTGAGTTTACTTCCCTTTGTTCTGCAACAAAATACAAAGGAAAAACATACCTGTAGGATTTTGGAGTAACTGATGACAATGACTAATCCTGGTACCAGAAAGAAAACAGTGGCAAAGGTCACATCCCAAACTATTTCTCCTGCATTGCTGGGCCAAACCAAGGTGCAAATCTGAATTTCCTGCTTGCAAAGAGTAGAGAATTAACATTGTACCATTCCTTATTTTTACTACAAAGTTTTCCTTATCCCCCTCTGTGTCTATAGAGAAAAGGGCTGCAGACTGAGTTAGTGAAAAGATTCTACTTAAAGCAATTAATGTATTACTTCATGGCTTTAAAAGCTCATACAATTCCAAATAGATATGTTGTCTACCATCTAAATATTACCACAAATTTCATATCAAATGCTAACAGCAACTTTAACATTGAAACTTCTAGACCTTAAAGTTGTCATGTATTTGAGTGTCATGTTGGGTGTACATCTGTATGTATTTCAAAATAGTAGCAGAAAAATCTGTGCATGGCCATTTTGTCCAGGGCTGCCGCATGTTCGGAGCAGCTCTCCCTGGGTGCTGAGCCCTCGGTAAGGGCGAAACGTGCTGAAAAGAGCATCTCTGATTCCCTGCATACTGGGGGATGCAAAACTATCCCAGGCGATGCCCAGATCCCACCTAACTGGAGGGTCCTCTGGCGGGACAGGACGAGACAGGAGGGGGCAACAGCGGCGGGTGGGGGTCTCTCCCCGGTCGCTCCTCGGGCACGGCCTCGTCTCCTTCCCGGAGCACGCAGCGCTGCCCGCTCCCCAGAGCATTTCTCCTCAGTGACAGGAGAGGACGAGCCCCACTCCCTGCCCTGACTCCTGACGCCTCCCGTCACCCACTCTCCTCCGGCCCGGCTGCCCACCGCCCGCTGCTGCAGGCCCTGCCCTGCTCTAGCCCTCACCTCGCCGGCGGCGGGCAGCCGCACCACGGAGAAGAAGCAGCAGAGTGGGAGTGTGGCGAGGGCGGCGAAGGCCCAGATGAGGAGGAGAGCGGCGGCCAGCGCCTTGCGGCGGCGGAACGCGGCGTGCCGCAGCCGGGCGATGCTCACGACGCGCTCCAGGCTGACGGCCGACAGCGAGAGGATGACGACGGTGCCGCTGAGGCTCATCACGTAGAAGAGCATGTGGCAGACGACGTCGCCCAGCACCCAGGACTCGGTCCAGCGCACGACGGCGATGAAGGGGATGGCAGTGATGAAGAGCAGGTCGGCGCAGAAGAGGTTGAGGACCAGGCAGTTGGCAGCAGAGAGCCGGTGCTGCCGTTGCACCAGCAGGTAAATGCCCCAAATGTTTCCTGCCAAAGCCAGCAGGAAGATGAAGGCCAGGGCAGATGACTCTCCAATTCGCAGGGCTGTCACGTTGTAGCCCCTGAAGTCTGAGAAGAAGGGGAAGTAGGACCTGTTCCCCCCTGGTGCACTCCTGGACCCCAGCATGAGGGTGGCCAGTGGGCATGAAGGACCCAGCACAGGCAGCGGTGCCAGCCCTAGGGAAAGGGCTGAGCTCCCGGCCACCACGGCGGCACCCAGGGTGTCCTCCCAACACAGAGCAGGGGGCTGGCTGCCATCCCCCTCGCTCCTCTTTCTTCTGCCTGTGCTGCTGAGGGCTCGTCTGTGCCAGCCAGGTGGTTTATGGCCCTTGCACCAGTGTGGAACAAGGAAGTGGGAGGGCAAACACTGTGCGGCTCACACAAAGGTGAGGCCGTGGTGTGTGGGGAGGCAGGAACTGGTGAGTAGGTCTATGGCACCTCCATGCTGAGGGGAACAGACCCTGTCACATTCTCCAGGGCTTACCCTGCTCTGCTGTATAGGCAGGTCCCTGGGGCACCAGTGACCTGGGCCCAGCCAGCCTGCTCCCTGTGCTGGGGTCTCTGCATGGCTTAAAACAGAGGGATGGCTGTCAGATCGCTTCAAGAGCTCTTCTTGGGAGCCTGGGATAACCAGCACTGCTCTGAGGTAAAAAACAGAGTAGAACTTATTCATTGCTTATTCATAAGTAGAACTTATATCATTATTCATTCTTGACGGTGGCTTTTTGAAACAGCAGTCCTGTGCTAACCATGGTCTGGCATGGAGGGGAAGTGTCAAAGTGCCACTGTCTTGATTCTGGGGGTCTGTTTACTAAGCTGATGTAGAGTGTTACCTGCCTGTTGTTATGGGTTCTTGCTGAAGAAGCCTGGTAAATTAAGACATACCTAGAAAATAACCATTCCACCTCTGGGCAATTCCTGACAGCAGTTGCTCGAATTGTGAATGAAAGTAGGCCTTTCTGATTGTTCTCTTCACTCCAGATGATTTGGAAATGGTCTGGAAGTAAAGCACATAAATCATCACAGACAGGCAGATAATGTCTTAAGTTTTCATGAAGTATGTAAACAGCTGTGCAACTTCAGGAAGCTCTGGATGGATTAATTTGTCTTGGTGCCAGAGCAGGTGCTTAAGGATACAGTTACAGGCTTGGCCCTACGGAGCTACACCTTTTGATTAGGTGACAGTTATGCCAAACCTGTGTGCCAATGGGACCAGGTGACCAGGCAGTGCTTCCTTGTACCCTGGGTGTGACCCTGCCATCACCCACTTACGCAATGGCATTAGTGGGGATTCCAGATTAGGGAGATTCCAGAAACTCTGTCCTTCTAAGGAACAATCTCCTAATGAGAAATGACAAGAGTGAGATCTTCCCTGGACTGCTTTCCGTGTTCTTGCCAGAGCAGAATTGATTTTAATTAGCATATTTTCTCTTGAGCTATAAGTGGTTCTAACTGTCTGTGCTGTCTCATCAAACAGGGAGTTTGCAGGGCAGCTTGAACAGGTGGATGAGATGCTCCTACTAATTCCTGCTGATTGATGACCATATGAATTGTGGGCAGATCTGCTGTTAAGTGGGTGGCTGCTATGAACTATGAACTCAAAGACAATAAGAAAACTTGCAAAGATGATTTTTTTTTGGCAGCCAGCAACACAAGTGACTGGCAAGTGTCTCAAAACATAGATTTTATTCTACATCATTTGCTGGGAGAAAAAAATCTGCACCCATATTGCAAAAGTTGCAGCAAATTCAATAGAACTACTGAGGACGATTATCCACACTTATGATCAAAGCTTGACATATCTAGTCACAATTTATGGTGGCTTTGCTATGGACTGATTCTGTAAAATGATTAATGAATCTTGAAATACAGCAAATACCTTCCAATTGTCACAACCTCACATGTCTGGGACTTCATGCAAGCTGACAAACTATCCCTGATGTCCTTGGCAGCTGGCAGTAGTGATGTGACAGTGAGCTCTGAACAGAGGCTGGGAAAGAGCCACATCAGAAGTCTAGTTGTACCTGTGTGAAAACTTGGAAGGCATTAACAGGATGGGCTGGGGTGGGAAACAGTTGGAAATGGTAGCAGAGATAAATGCAAATTTTATTGTGAATAAAATCTTTATAGCCTTTGGAATTAGTGAAAAATGAAATTAGAACAGAACAGGGGAAGGAAAACAGGGAGAGAAACATCCAAAGCAGACTATTGAAGCAATGGGGATATTTTCTATCAGGGAAGAAGGGAATGCCATAGAGGAGCAGGTTTGAAAAGGAGATGATGTGTGGAACTATCTGTATAGACCCTTGATCTTCTTTAGAAAGGATCACTAGCTTTTGTCCTTAGGTGTGGATGAGAATCTCACTTAGCATAAACCCATTGTTTGCTCAGGAAAACCAAAGCAAAATGCTGCTTTTAGTCTGCTATTGCTGAGTGAGCTTCGTGTTGACCTGTGTGCAAAATCCTGTGCCTGGGGACAGCAGAAGTGTGAAGAAACATGCATGTTTCCAAGGGGGTTTATGAAATGAATGGGAGCTCCTTGCAGGAAGAAAACCTGTTTGATTACTCATGGGTCTAATGGATCCATTATATTAAAAAAATAGTTTTGTTTTCCCTCCCATGAAGTACAAAAGCTGTATTTGCTATTGGGTAACTACAATCATAGCAACCATCACAACATGAAATCTGAGGAACGGAGGAATCATAACTTCAACAGAGCTACTCTGGCATTACCCTGATAGGTAGATGCTATGTGTGGTATATAATCCATCCATGTGTGCTTAAGAGAAGGAAGTGATTAACAGAATGCCTGGAAACCTGTTATGGTTACTTAACCTATATATTTTTTTCAACCTACCTATATAATTTTTCAACCTATGTGCTCTTTTGCACTCGGAAATGGCAAAACATGGAGTCAACTCAAGTTTCATTGTTCCAGATTAAATGGAAGCTGCAGGGACCTCTGTGGAGCTGGTTAGCTAGTCTAGCAGGCAAAAATCCTGATTCATTTTTTGTTTTCATCCTGACTGAAAATCTGAGTCCTTGCCTTCTCTACAGCAAGTAAGAGCTGTGTTACCTGGTATCATCAGTCAAGCTCTTTTTCAGACTGTGTCCTGACAACCATGAACTGGCATGACAGATGGAGATGGTTCAGCTTATTTATTTCTTGAGCATAAGAAATATTCTCAGAGAGAAGGGCCTCTTGGGCTAGGTGATTCTGGGAGGTAGGGATTCTGGTTCCATTTGGACATGACCTGAGAAAGTTTCTACCTTATTTATGCATTCTCTTGTATGTAGATTGGCGTTGAAGTCTTTGGGTCTATTTTCATGCACCTATATCACAATGATTAAATAGTACTGACGTCTGTAACAGATGTATTGCATATTTAATGTTTGCTAAGTGATTTAAATTCATTGCATTAGAAACATTGACTTTTTGTCTTCACAAAAGATATTCCAATCTTGTAGGTGACTCAAGCTGTGTCTATATTAGGGTTTTAGCATAAGTGGCAACCAGGGTTAGCTTTCTCTTTTCACTTTCGTTTTTGCATACCATATTGCAGCTCTTCTGCTTCTGAACACTGTTAATTCTGTGCTTATAAGTTACGCTATTTTAAGGTTTGATTCAAATGCAAATCTGTTTTATTTTGCTCTTTAGGAAGTTTTTTAACTGCTCACCCTCTGTATACTTTAGTATCAATGAGCTGAAGCATTTAAACCAATGCCTAAGGAACAATTTTAAACTTGCAGTACAAATATAAATGCTTCTGTTTGTCTTCAAATAGTAGCAAGCTCACCCTCTCCAGTGTTCACTGAAAATACCAGATGCTTCTATGGATCTGTGTGATTACATTGAGAACTAACCCCTGTTTCCTCTGAGGAGTTTCATTTTCCTGTGGTCAGTATCTATCAGAAGCTGGCATGCTTCCTGGGTTATGTGCCAGAGTGCTGTAGTTTCAAGCTGTAGCAGCAGCTTACTGACCAATGCCTCAGTCACAAACAGAGCTGCTGATAATACTCTCAGTTAATGTGCTTCCTAATAATAGCTGGGTCAGGTTCTTGTCAAGACCACCAGTGGTTTTGCCAGCAGCAACACTGAACAATTTCCTCATGACTTGCAGTAAGGGAGAGTTTTCTTTCTGAACCAAGTGCAAATGTAAGTACATAATCCATCTAACAGAGAATTCCCCTGAAAGGGCATGATCTCTGTTATACTGCACACTAACCAAGCCTCACCAGGGTGACTCAGTTCCAGCTAGATTGCTCTAACTAGGTGGGGTTGTTCCTGAGCGGTTTTAGATACTATAGTACACTTACACATTTAACCCATGGATTTAGGGAGTTTCTCAGTGGATACAGCGTTATCAGAATGTTCATTTGGACATCGCAGGATCTGGTAGAACACTCTCACCAAGGAACTGAGACCCTGAGCAAGATTTACATGGTGAATTATAGTCTGTAATTTAAGTGCCATTGGACCTTTGCTAACTTTCAGATGTGCAAAAAGTCACTTGGATTCTTGCTGTTGAACTTTGATGCAGAGACATCAGAGCAAATTCTGTGGTGTGCCTCTGAAGGATTTACAAACAAAACTTGTCACTGGCCTGTCTTGCTCATGAGATGTACTCATACATTCCCTGAACACATTGGTCTGCTGGGTTGTGCTCAGTGCAGGGATTACAGATGTCATCATTTTCCCTCATATCCAAGAACCATGTGATTAGAGAATGCTCTTATTCATGAGGTTGAAGGAGAATCATCTTGCTTGCTTTCCTTTGTTTCACTTTAGAAGAGTAACTTGCTGGGAGCAACAGGGGTTCTTCGGGTCAGAATTAGGATAAAAGCTTTACTTTATAACTCAGGCATTTTTGAAGAAAGGTCTACAGTGTGTCTGCCTGCTGCAGGAGAATCTGTGCATCCTGGAAGGCAAGGCTTGTACTTAGCTAGCATTAGCCGAGGGCTGGAGAAGCAATCATTCTTGCAACACCAGTGAGAGAAAGTAGATAGCACTTTAAATTCTGCTATAAACCCTCCTGAATTAACAAGTGTAATATGCTAAATAATGTGATTTCCCACTGTTCATGTTCATCATTGTCAGTGGCTGTTTGATATGATTGATGACAAATGACTTAGAGCTTCTCATAAACCATGTCCAGAAAGCATGGATGCCTAATTTAGGCTGTTAGTTTTGTGTCTAGTTCAATGAGATAACACTGACACGATCACTGTTCTTACATTGATAAAACCCGTGCTTCTGCTGAGGCAGTCTTCTCATTCACCAGTTTTGAGCTGATCAGGGAAATTAAACCTGATTGCACTTCTCTCAAGAAACCAGCTGGATATCACTCTGATAAGGTCCCAGGCTTGTTTCTTGTAGGATATTCTGAGGCACCTTACCTTGCTCTCTCTTTTTGAAACTATTAATTCAGATAACTGAATTCACTCAGTTCACTAAACTATTAATGAAATACTTAAACTTTTGATTGGTCAGGGAGGCAGCAAAATGAACCCCTGATTGCTGATGGGGAGCTCTGTTCCACGTCTGAAAGGGGACTGTGTGTAAAGGGTCTCACTTCACTGATGTGTGGAGTCTGCCTTTTTTGCAAGAAGGGACTGGTTTGCTGTAAGCAAGCAACGCTAGAAGAGAATTTGCATCAGTGAATCCTCAACAGCACCTCCTTTTGTGCACCTAGCCTTTCTTGAGGAGCCATGTTTCTCACTGGCTGGCTTGGCTAGCTCCTACACAATACCCTGTCTTCCTGATCCTGGAGCATCCTATGGAGGGGAGCCCAAACTCCCCAGATGCCAAAGAATTGGACAGCATGGCACTGTCCATTAAAACAGTGTGGGAACAAGGCACTTCCCAACATTAGGGAATTAAGTGACATCAAGTTGCACTTGTGTCATTTCATAGAATCATAGAATAGTTAGGATTGGAAAGGACGTCAAGATCATCTAGTTCCAACCCCATGCCATGGGCAGGGACATCTCACACTAAACCATATCACCAAAGGCTTCATCCAGCCTGGTCTTGAACACTGCCAGGGATGGAGCATTCACTACCTCCCCGGGCAACCCATTCCAGTACCTCATCACCCTAACAGTAAAGAATTTCTTCCTTATATCCAGTCTAAACCTCTGCTGTTTAAGTTTCAACCCGTTACCCCTTGTCCTATCACTACAGTCCCTAATGAATAGTCCCTCCCCAGCATCCCTGTAGGCCCCCTTCAGATACTGGAAGGCTGCTATGAGGTCTCCACACAGCCTTCTCTTCTCCAGGCTGAACAGCCCCAACTTTCTCAGCCTGTCTTCATACAGGAGGTGCTCCAGTCCCCTGATCATCCTCGTGGCCCTCCTCTGGACTTGTTCCAACAGTTCCATGTCCTTTCTATGTTGAGGACACCAGAACTGCACACAATACTCCAAGTGAGGTCTCACGAGAGCAGAGTAGAGGGGCAGGATCACCTCCTTCGACTTGCTGGTCACGCTCCTTTTGATGTAGCCCAGGATATGGTTGGCTTTCTGGGCTGTGAGTGCACACTGCTGGCTCATGTTCATTTTCTCATTGACCAACACCCCCAAGTCCTTCTCTGCAGGGCTGCTCTGAATCTCTTCTCTGCCCAACCTGTAGCTGTGCCTGGGATTGCTCCAATCCAGGTGTAGGACCTTGCACTTGGCATGGTTAAACTTCATGATGTTGGCATCAGCCCACCTCACAAGTGTGTCAAGGTCCCTCTGAATGGCATTCCTTCCCTCTAGCATATCAACAGAACCACACAGCTTGGTGTCATTGGCAAACTTGCTGAGGGCACACTCAATTCCATGTCAGCAACAAAGATATTAAACAAGACCGGTCCCAACACCGATCCCTGAGGGACACCACTCGTTACTGGTCTCCAGCCGGACATTGAACCATTGACCACAACTCTTTGAGTGCAACCATCCAGCCAGTTCTTTATCCACCAAGTGGTCCACCTATCAAATTGATGACACTCCAATTTAGAGACAAGGATGTCATGTGGGACAGTGTCGAACGCTTTGCACAAGTCCAGGTAGATGATGTCAACTGCTCCACCCCTGTCCATCACTTTTGTAGCCCCGTCATAGAAGGCCACCAAATTGGTCAGGCAGGATTTTCCCCTAGTAAAGCCATGCTGGCTGTCACCAAGCACCTTGTTGTTTTTCATGTGCCCTAGCATGCCTTCCAGGAGAATCTGCTCCCAGATTTTGCCAGGCACAGAGGTGAGACTGACTGGTCTGTAATTCCCCAGGTCATTTATCTTGTTTTCCATCAGGGTTGTGATGCTTGAGTGCAAACATTGATTTAAAATGGCTTTGTCTGCTCAAACTAGAAGTTTATACATAGAAATGCCAGCAATATTTCAGTTGAGAAATAAGGTGTGGTAAAACTGTTATTGATTTCTGGTGCATTAGCTAGTAATTTTGCATGGAGTGAAATAACATGAGTCAGTGCAGAGTAAGCATTGTTACCTGCTTTTTTTTTTGTGATTTAAATCTTTTGGTGTGCTTTTTTGTGGGCCTGTATGTATTATTAAAAATAGGGCTTCAAGAGACTGTGAGCACTTGTCTGGCTGATGTTCCTGACCTAAGGCAACCCCACCTGCCAGGAATGGTTTAGGTAGTTATACAAGTGCCCTGTAAATCTCCAGTGGTGGAGATTTTGCAGCCTCTGTAAATGATGTGCTTCACTGCTCTACTCAAACCACCAGATTTTCCTTATGTCAGAATTTCTGCTGGTGCAATTTTGAGCCTGTTACTCTTTTCACTGAGAATAGGAATACTACTTCTTCCCTCTGTATGGAATTCTGTGATTTTTTTCATGGTCTTTTCTAGACTGCATATCCTGATTCTTTCATGAATTTTCCTGAAACCTGAAAGACTTCTGCAACATTCACATTAGTTTGAATTGCTCTTGAAGTATAATAATCAAAATTGGATACAATATTCCAGCTCTGGATTCAAAAGAAAATGAAAGCTTATATGCAAAACATATAACAGCTTGTTTATTCATCGTGTTTTAAAACTTTTATTTCCTTACCTACCTTTTAAAATCCCACCTATGCTGCAGAATTCTCCAACACAATTGACTTTGAGCAGGACCTTCCCTTACTGCAGGGTACGTAATTCTGTCACATTTTAGAGAAAGGAAAAGATTTAGAGATGCTGTAAGTAGTATTCTAAGTTGCATAGTGCCATTGTACATAATGCAGCTTGTGTTACTCTCTATACTGCATCTTTCTTGTGTGATAAAGATAATTGCTTACCATTTTTAAGGTAAAACCATAGCCACAGCTGTTATTGTAATCTTAACAGTTCAATCAGATTATGAGATATGGAAACTAATGGACAGGTTGATTGCCAGATTAAAGTGGAAATGGCCAGACCTCCTCTACTGCTACATTTTCATAGCTTGTAAACTTCCCCTCTCTCTGCTTTGGAGATCCCACAAGACCAATATTACCCCTAGTTTTCTTGAAGACACTGCACCATTTACATTAGCATTCTCCGCCAGATAAACAGTGACATCCCATTGTCTCTAAATATTTGTGCTGTTCAGCATGATTTTGTTACAGCATAACCGGCACTACACCTCCCTGCCATTTTATCTGCACAGTTAAACATAAGTGGTTTATTGTATAGTTTGCCTAACATCTGTAATACAGTTATTGGCACATGGTAAATAACTGTGGAAAATGGTTATTGAAACCAAGAGCAAGAGAAAAAGTTGCATGAGCAAGCAAATGATTAGAAGCTGGTCCATTTGATGTGAGAAAAATAAGAGCCATCACTCAGTTATTATTTCACAAGCAGCTCTCCTTGTGTAAAAAGTCAGTTGTTACGCAGCCTTGAGCTGTCTTTGCAACCACACCCACAGCATCAAACCCATTTCACTGGCTTGCTATTTACAAACACAGTACGTGAAAGTCAGGGTTTATAAATATGCTGGTACTGGTGAATACGTGCATTAATCCAGAAGCTTCCCCAGAACATCTTCAAATGATGCAGATTTCACCGAATTTCTGCCAGGGTGAGATTCCATTACTTGAAATGGACATAACTCGGAAAAAACTCCTGGGATTATAAACACAAACTGCTTGAAATAATAGTATTTTAAAAATTATCTCCTGTCTTATAAAGAACTAAATTTGCAGCTAAATCCTAGCATTAAGATGAGCTTATTAGGCACAAATCTCTCTGTCCTACATATGACTAGAGGGAAGAGCAGCAGACCTTTAGCCATTTTTTAATTTTTCTTTTCTTTTTAGGATAAAAAATAATTTTCAGCCCTATAGAAAAAACAGTGAAACGATCTGCATGCTTTCTGGAGTTTTAGAGTTGGTTTTAGTCACATGTGACAACAATTATTTGTGGCAATGCCTTCAGAATAGGTCTTCTGATGCACTAGAATGTCATATTGGTAATTTTCAACATATACCAACACTGATGTCAAGCAAGGTTTCTCTGTGCTTAGGTCTAATATTTAGCAGGTAGGATGAAACTAAAGTTCAGAAGAGGCGCTGGAATGTACAAAACTTTTTAAAGGCTATCACATTATCAGCTTAATGATTCTTGCTCTACAGTACCTGTTTCTAATGAAAAAGTGGTTTATGCTAATGAAGACTGCTGGCCTGTAGCAGGCAAACTTATTTCATCTATAATACATAAAAGATCAGATAAAAGATCAGAATTTCCCTTTGCAGAAACTATGCCAAGTATGCAACTGGGAATAGAATGCCAGCAGATTGGTGTGTTCTTAAAAGACGTCTAACTTAAACTTCCAAAAGTAGTTTAATTAGAAATTAAAAATATTAGGCTGCAAGAAGAAGCACAGTCATTATATTGAATTTTAAAAATATTTAAAAAGAAAGACATGAAATTAAAACAATTTTTTTCATAGAAAAACCTTGAGATTCTGAAGCATAATTTCTTTTTTACTCATTAGTTCATCATATCTTTGGTCAAAAAGCTGTAGCAATTGAGCAAAATTGTCAAACACAAACATTAGCCTGAGACATGGTCAGTGAAATTGAAAAGTGGATAGATAGTGGCTAATACAATAGATTTGGCAAACACATTTCAGATATAAAGCTAATAGCTTTTAACATTTTCTTTCGCAGGAACACTAGATTTAATTGATAATAACATCACTTGATATTATAATAGTTACTGAAAACAACCTGGAAGACATCATCACATTTAAGAATAATGTTAAACCATCAGAGATTAGGGTGAACATAATGGGGTAAATGCACACAGCTTTGCAGCAACATGTGATGGAAAGAGCTGATATTACCTAGCAATCACAATCATTGTGGCAGAGATAGACCTGAGGAATTTCAGTCCTCAGCAAATCATAAAAGTGCAAAAGAAGCAAATTTCTCTTAACTAGTGTATCTTTATAAAATTTCCTCACTTTAATTTTTGTGGAAGGAACTGCTTGTTGGACTTTACTACAGATGCAAGGAGTAAAATGCTTGCAACAGATCCTGGTTTACAGGAAGTGCTAAAGGAAGATAACACTGTGATTGCAAACCTACAAAGGATTTTTTTTGTCCATTTTTAATTTGTTGCAAGAATTTATTGCTGACGTGTTTTCTGTATTAATAACAAAATACAGTGACAGTTCAAATCCACTAGAGCAATCTATTAAAAACTGCCCTTTTGAACTGGGGTATTTGTCAAATGTAACAGATGGAATAACTGACATTTCCCAACTTTAACCTCTAAAATGCAGAAATGCAAGCAAGTTTACTTCAGTATAATTCTACACCCAAACATCAAAAGTGATGTCTGACATAGATTGAAATACAAACTTTTTCCAGTACCAAGAAAGTCTGTATTTGCTAGGAATTTGGTTTTCCAAAAGGCATTTTATTTTTTGAGAAGAACTTAAACCTTGGTCAGCATTTTTATATGAGTTCTAAGTCACCCTTGACTATAGTTCAGGAAAATAAGCTACTTATGATTGCTTCTTAAGATTCATGTTGAAAACATCTAAGATCTTACATGACCCTCCTAAGTTTTAATGTATCAAGATGGTGATACATTACACATGTATGATACATACATAATTATACATAATACATACACTACACACATGCACATACCCCTTGTGTACATAAATATATATTATATATATATATACATAGTTCACCATGAGGGCCAAAAATCTTCTGCAGCTATTACTGTCAGTTAAGGTACAAGCACAGTCATTAGGAATCACCAGCCAAGAACCGGATATGCCAAACATTAAAATAAAGTCTGACACAATAGGTGTGCTTTCACTGCTCTGATTTTTAATAGTGCAAAAAAACATAAGTCAGTAGTTTGCTATTTGAAGATATTCCTCTTTCTAAAAAATATTTCCATTGGCAACCAAATATGCAGTAGCTATTTTTTTGCAAAAACTGTCATGTGAGGCTAAATAAATTACTACAATGTTTTTGTGGAACCGTGTTAGAAAACTAGCAGTCCTTTATATAATCTGAGGCAAAAAAAAAACCAAAACGCAACCTTAAAAAGATCTTTTGCCTTTGTAGAAGAGCACATCGACTGTGTGTAACTCAAACATAGTAAGTCCACTTGGAGCTCAAGCTGTACAAAGGTCAATATGTACTAGTAATTCTCTATGCTGACTTGTTGGATATTGCATTTTACACCTGGGACACTCAAGAAAACTTTCATCAAGAAGGTTGGAATATTTTTGAGAAGGACTTCCATCATACACGGTCAGCTTCTCTTCAAATGCAACTTGCAAGTCTTCTTGCAGTTCCGTACGTCCAGATTCCTGGAGTTTCTGGAAAAGAAGATTTAGTGTAAGGTTGGGGCATGCATGCACTGATCAGATTTTAAGGTTTGATGGCACATAATCCTTGTGTATATTACAGCACTAAGGGTAGAATTCTAAAGATGGCTAAATGTGTGACACTACTCGTGCTAACAACAGAAGGCCCATTGTAAAATTCTGACACATTTAGATTGCAGCTAGCTTTTCTGCAGACTACTTAAGACAATTTCCCACAATGTCTGACTGGGAGTCCTTCCCCAGCCATCTTCCTACCTGCTCACACACTATGTTCCCTTAATAAAAGGATGCCTCAATCACCTCTATATCGGATACTGCCTAATTACCTTCCCCCAAACTGCTATAATTTCAGTCCTCCTTCTGGTCTCATGTGTGAAGTTCTTGTCATGAACGCTGTCCCCAGTTGCAAAAGGCACCTATATTGTCCATTTGACAGCTGCTCCTCCAGCTTCTTAGCACAAAGGAACTCAAAGATGTAACTTCCCTGCTCTGCCCAAACTTTTGCTCTACTCCCAGCAGACAAGTTTTCCAGTGGTTTCCCCAGGCAGCTGCAGCAGCAAATGCCATCTTAGCAAGTGGGGCTTTCCCAGGGGCAGTTTTGACTTTTTTACTCAGTTATCACCTAATCTTACAAGGTTAGGCAATCCTGGATACAGTAGAGCAAAACAGATCGATGGCTTGCTTAATACTTAATCTTTCCCTATAAATTTCTCCATTAAGTTTAGGGTTCAAGTCTAGGTGGCTTTCTTGGGCTTATATAATAAGCAGCAAACAAACCACAGTCCTCACAATATAACAAATATCTTTATTCATTGTAGTAGGGAGCTTGTCTTTTTGGACATGAAAGACAGGTTTTAATGGCCCACCCATCCTGCATCAGATGGTGGTGGGGGAGGAATTCAACTTCTATGTGTCTGGATTCCATCCTATTCACCAGCAGCAAGACTAAATAGAAGCATAATGCAGCTTTGCCATTGTACAACAGACAAAACTAGGTAACACATTATGATACAAAACACAGTTACTTTCCACGCTCAGGAACCTGACTATTCTGGATCTGCTGTACTAGTTCTGCACACATGCTGTAAAGGAAAATGATGCCTAGCTAGCTGCCATAGAGCTCTGCATCTTGCGAACACACACCTAAAGGATGTAAGGACTTACAGGGAATATTTGATGACATGAACAGAAGACTCACTACACTTGAAATAAGATGTGAGAAGATGCACATTTATGCAAAATCCCTGACTAAAGTCACCTGCAAGTTATCCAGTACATACCAGAGGTTCCAGACGGGCTATTTGCTCTCTAGCCTCACGCAGTTCCTTAAGGACTTCATTTAACTGGTGCTGCAAGTTCTGTCGATCAAGATGTTTATTCTCAAAGTCTGTGGTGCATATCTGGATCAGGCAACCCCCCAGAGGGAAAAAGTAAAGAATTAAGGTCATAGTTATTAAGAACTGGGGAAAAGGGTGTCCCCTTCTACATATTTAAAGTAAGTTTTATTCTGCAATCATATCTTATAATGCAATTTTCATATTTTATAATGTCATTTTAGAAAAAAATAAGTCGCTTCTTGCTTTCACTATAATCAAATTCATACAAGCCCAATTATGAAAATCCTCTCCCCTAGCAAGGGAGATGTGAAATTTGAAGTTATTTTGTTTGGAACACACTTCAAGCTGTCTTGCAATTTTAAGCTGAGCATTTTACAGAAAATCATATGTGTAAGTTCTATTAAAAATGACAGTTTCTACTCCAGGATCTTTCTTGTATCAAGATAATTTGGACAGGAACTATGGGTAATAATGTACACCCAAGCCTAGAAATTAAATGTAACTTCCCCCTCCCCAGTAACACCAGTTAGAGGTAAGAATGTACTTGGAAAAAATAGAGAAGATGAAAAATACAGCAATGCAATCATTTGTATAACTTTATAAGAGTATATTACAAAACTTCAATGAGCCGATTGGTTTTAGCATGTTTCCCATACCTAATCTGAGGCTGTACAGTTGACAAGTGATTGTGGAGAAAACACAGAATAATTAGGGTTGGAAAAGAGCTGAGTACCATCTAGTTCCAACCCTGTACCGTGGGCAGGGAGACCACACACTAAACCATGTCACACAAGACTTCGTCCTGTTAAAGGTTATAGGTCTTCATCTTGATACATCAATTTTTGGAAGCATCAAGAGATTACTAGGCATGAATATTCAACTGTGAGTATTACTTTATTTAATATATTAATTGTTCTTAAATTTGAAGTTAGTTTAGAAAGCCCATGTGTATAATACAAATTAAGTATCAACATCTCAGCATGTAATTGGGTACCTGTTGTTCCAACAAAGCTATCCTACGGTGTTCCTCCTGCTGTTTCAGCAATAATTTACGAAGAAGTTGCACCTACAAGGAAGAGAAACATTTTTCTCAAACTTCCATATAATCAGCTTAACAAATAATGACTATAAAGTGGGGTGGAAGTAAACTTTTGTATTCCAACACCAACAGAAAATGTATGCCTGGTATGCAACAGACAAACCAAATTCAAATGTCTATACTTCCCTGGGGTTTTCCCCAGGGAAACATTATTATTGCATTGAGGAAACAAAAACCTTAGCTTTTGTAGGCAACTGCCTACCTAACACAGACAAAAGTGTGCACAAAACTGTATTTGTGCTAATACACCATGACCTTAATAAAAAGCAAGCAATGCTTTCTTTTTTTATAGAACAAGTTAAAGATTCAGGAAGTGCTATATTATAATGGATTATATAAATGCATACAATAAAATATTCTCCATTAACAGCAGGTAGCAACTTTCATAGTGAATGCTGATGTTCAGCTAAACAAAAAAAAAACCAAACACAACCCAACAAAAAACCACCAACAAAACCCCCAAACAACCCCCTTTTAATCATTATTAACTAGAGAGAAGCAGCCTGTGTTTTGAGAGCTAAACTGTTGCTCCAGACACCAAAGTAGGCTATGAAAATTTTATTCTTATATTTATTCTCAGCTCTGTATTGCTTTGTTATTGACCCCAAACTTCTCCAAGCAGCAAGTCTATCTTATTTGGATGCCCTGAGGACAGTCCTTCAAGGACTTTCCAATTTCTCTTCAGCAGATGTGTGGTCATGATTTTGTGTTTGAAAGAGGAAACAATAGATTTATTTTGTTTTGTTTTTTTTGTTAGTAACATCATGCTTATAGGAATATTCCAAGACACCAGACACCACTGTACCACTGTAACTCTCCATGCAGGGGAAGCAGCAAAGTCCTCATATTCCAAACAGAAGAAGGGAAGCACTGAATATTTTTAAATACAAACATACAGCACATACATGTCTTCTCTCACTTCTTATCAGCCAGAGATGTCAAATTCATTGAGCTCAAAAAGAGAAGGAAGGAAGAATCAAGAAGAAGTCATCACAGTACTCTCTGGAGCAATTAGAATCTGATGCAAAAGCCACAGAACAAATCTGGCAACAGCATAAACCACAGGTATTGAGCAGCCTGACGGGCACTCCTTAGCTTTAAAACTACAGAACTCTGCTCAGTAGTTTTTACCATAGCTGTTTTTAAGACAGAAACAACTTAAGGTCCATCCCTTCCTTTGCTTATCTGGCCCTTGCTTTCTAGTACTCAGGTGTGCCTGCATAGTTATTATGCATGGCATTATATAGAGAATCAAATGCAGGAACTCATCTGAATGGAAACACAAACAAAACAAAGCCCCCAGCTGCACAGCCATGATCGTTCACTGGAGGCACTATCCAGGGCCATAGCTGCTCAACCCAGAAGTAAAACTAGGCCCCATGTGCATCGCAGCAGCCAGGAGACAGCACATATCAGTGATATTCCACAGTTAAGACTGCATGATAAAGTAGCCTGTACAGACTTGAATTTTTATCTTTCCTTTTTCTTTACCTTGAGGATGAACTAGATTAGAATAAATTATTCTCTTGCTTCTCCCTCTTGTGTCCTGCAAGACCAGGGAAATAAGTGGACAACTAAGTGAAGTTTCCTTGTTTAAACAACAAACAAGTTAGATTTTGATGCAAACCAATATATTAAAGAATTCAGTTTTAAGAGAAGTACCTAAGCCTAGCAGTACATGAAGAACAGTTGCAGGGTGAGGAATGGTCCATTCTGATTCAGTATGACTTTTCAGCTCTCTTGATTCTTTGCAAATGGATCCTAAACTTCCAAATGCATCCACCTACCTGACATAGAAAATCTTCAGACTTTTTCTTTTCTTCTCTGAGCTGTCGTTTAATAGCTTCATTTTCTTGTTTTAACCTTTGCACTTTCTCTTCTTTCATTTTATTTTCATTTTCTAGAGTCTTGATTGCAGCAGCCTCTTGTGACTGCAATAAGGTATTTAAACTCATTATTTCTCGTTGTGTTTCTTCGTACTTCTTCTTGAATTTGTTAAGTTCAGATCTTAGCTGGGTTACAGTGTATCTTTCAGTCTCAAGATCAGTCTTAGCAGTTAGTAGCAGCTGGTCATAATATTTTTGCTTTTCCTCTTCTAGATGACCTTGAAGAGTCAGAAATAATTAAGATAGTATTGTGGGGGGAAAAAAACCAAAATAAAACACACTTAAATATCAGAACACCAAATCCTTGACAGTATTTTAAGACATAATGATAGAAATCAACATTCTAGGCTATTACACAGCTCAGATTAGTACCAAACTTTAGCTAAAACAACTTTCAGTAAAGCCTCCTTCCCAATATAGTTACTTGGAAACTGCAACTCGGCTTGTGTATAGTATTCTGTGTTACAGCTTCCTTCACTAGTCCTTATAGCAACAATAAAGCCTTTGCCCTGACTATACAAGTTCCATGTACTACATGTAGTTCTTATATGGCCTCAGGCATAACACAAATGCATGGGAATCAAAGCCCAAAGACACCAGATTCTCACTTCCAGATCTAAATCTCCTTAACCAAGGTTCTGGCATTACTCCCTCCCCAGATACCCCTGGGAGCTGACGGACTGTATTTCACCACTGTTGACCAAAGCCAGACAATCCATTACCTTTTGCAGATTACCTTCTTCAAATTGTATGCCATTATTTACTTCTAAATTGCAAATAGAAAGGACTAGGATTCTTTTATTTTAAAAAGCCTGCTTCATGGCTAGTGACTGTTACTTCAGCAAGAGTTTGAAAAACATTCTGCCTATTGGCCCACTACTGGCCCAAGAGAAGTTTAGCAAATGGGGGGGAAGCAAAGAGGCAATCTGTAGAAATTCAGTGGTAATACAAAATATACCTAGAAGCAGAACAGGGAGTGCAGAATTTCACAGGCTTTGCTGATTTTTGCCACTGCAAATTTCTTGACTTTGCTACTTTTCCTATTGAAAGCTTCACCTCATTTTTCAAAATGTAATTTACAAGGAAGAGTTTCTTGCTTGATTGTTCTTCTTCCCCTTGACTGCAAACTAGGCCTTACCTTCTTATTAGCAATACTGCTTTATAGGGTGGCAAGATCCTCAGATACACATGTAGTCTTTTCCAAGGAACAACTTGCCATATCTACTTTCAATTTGTACAGCTAAGTTCTTAGAAACCTGGATTTTTGCTACTATCTAGCTGACTGAAGAGAGGAACTTGCTTTACTCCTAGTCTCCTGGCTGTTCTGATGACTGCAATAATTCTGAGCTACATTTCCTGGTGAGCTACTGCAGTCTACCTCCCTCTAAAATACTGTTCATGGATTTCTAAACAGCACCAAAACAAGATTTTGGTATTTTACTGCTTTCCATAAAGATTCAAGCAGTAATACAGAAACTTCAATTACAAATACACTGCACTTCAATTACTAAGTGGCAAGTACCTGTGGGTGTACTCTTGCTCCAGATGATGCTAATTCTAGTGAATTTACCTTGCAGGTCAGTTGCAGCACATACAAAATTAAGAATTAGATCATAAGAAAAGCAAGCCAAATCCTTCCGTTTCTTTTGTTCAACGTGATTTTAATATTATTCCACATGCTGGTCAAGCACGAAGTCAATCTGAATGTGTGGAACTGAGAGGGTGCTCATTATTGAGGAGCTGCATAGCATGGAAGTGAGGTAGAGGTGGCCAGATTTATATTGCAAAACACTCCTCTGGACAGCTGCCGAAACCTATGACAGGTTTTCATGCTCTGTAACAACTGTTCGGATGAGTGAAGAACATGGCAGTCTTGAGTCATTTTTATAATATTTATCTTGAAACAAGTAAATTTAAAAAACCTGATCCACACCTAGCTAATAAATCATTAATGCATCCATTATGTAGGTTGAAAGTGTACTTTGAAGGATGGGAGACACGTATATATTTGCCTCGACACTTTCCACAAACAGAAAGGTTGCTAACAGAGTGTCAAGACTGTTAAAAACCGTCTCTGAAGTAGATAACATGAAATACTGTTGATCAAGTAACAGAGCTAGGTAACAGGAAGCAAAGAAATTTTACTTAGCCAAGTTTTACCATTAAACAAAAATGTTGAGAAGAAAGTCTTGCTTTTGTTTTATTGTGCTAAAATTTGTTCTCAGAAAAAAATACTCTACAGGTAACTATGGTTTGGGTCACTTCTATGGAAAAAAAGTAAAGTCAATACCTTCAGAACTGAATTCTTTAGATTGTTGTTGGCTACCTATTTCTGACTTCTGTTCAAGTTCAAAGATCCTTCCAAGCAGGCCCCTGACATATGCTTCACGCTGTTGATCATACAGTAGCCACTGTTGGTTTTTCTCAAGTGCCTTCATGAAAAGGAACAGAAGAACAATGAAAAAGCCTCTGGTAATTTATCAGATTTCAAAAGTATTAGTCTTATTTCTTAATATTAAAGTTACATATTATACAATTAAAAAAGATAAGCTAGTTCATTCTGCTGCAAAATGTAGTAATCTTCTCTGTGCAATGATTACAGCACATCTTCATTTGGAAAGATAAGTCAGGTTCCTGAGCATAAGTTAAAATTGCAGCAATATTAAATACTGACTGGCTTACTTGGAAAGGGGAAAAGACTTAAAAATGAAGATTTCATGAGTTATGCCCAGATTACGAAGAATTATCCTTTCATCCTCAAATATATATACAAAATAACATATCTTGAAAGTGGAATAAAATAAAAGAGTATCATTGAAACTGTAAGTTTGCAAGAACAAGGACATGGATTTTACATCTGATTAAATCACAGAATTGTTCCATTTGGAAGGGACTACTCTGAATTCCCAATCTACCTAAAACCATATATGATGATAGTTGGCATTCTTATGCATCTTGATGCAGATGATTTGTACTTGCAGTGTTGTACAGGAAACTTACATCTTTCAGTTGTTTTTCAACTTCATGAAGATTAGTTGGTGATCCAGTGCTGTTTGTTACAGCTTCCTGCAGTCAAAGAGCAACCCATTAGTGTTCTTTAAAATGGATGGCTGAAATAGTAAAGCTAGTCCTGTATCACAGAACCACAGAATGGTTAGGGCTGGAAAGGACCTTAAGATCAGTTTGGAACCTAGAGTTCCAAACCCCTGATGGCAGGGACACCAATGCACTAGACCATGTCACGCAAGGCTCTGTCTAGCCTCGCCTTGAGCACTGCCAGGGATGAAGCATTTATCACTTCCTTGGGCAACCTGTTCCAGTGCCTCACCACCCTTACAGTAAAGAGCTTCCTCCTTATATCCAATCTAAGCTTCCCCTGTTTAAGTTTTAACCCGCTACCCCTTGTTCTGTTGCTACAGTGCCTAATGAAGTCCCTATCCAGCATCTTTGCAGGCCCCCTTCAGATACTGGAAGCTTGGTATGAGGTCAATAACTATTAATCTCACACAAATAGGAGAAGTTTAAGGATCTTCATAGTCTGTTTTTCTTTTTTTTTTTACTTCTAAAGAGAATCTAAGTTATGGAGACAATAATTTCATATATTTAAAATAAAGTCTCCTGCTAGATAAAGGACAAAGATTTACATTTAATTTATTCCATAACTCTGCAACTCATAGTTACAATAAAACTAAGAAGCCTGTCAAGTGTTTTTTTGCTGAACTGCTATCTTGCAAGACCTGAAAGGTGCAGGAGAGCTGAAAAATTAAGATATTTAGGGTATTATTTAAATACACATAAAAGGCATTTGTTATTTTTCATATCCTCATACCGCTTACCAGTTTGACAATAAGCCAGACCCATAGGACTGTTGGGGAAAGCTGGAGACTGGGACAGCTTCCCTGGGGTAACAGTACGATTATAAAACTCTGGGAAAGCAAGCAACCCTGTCTGAAACCACAAGGACATACTGACTGATTTTCCGAGACTAAATCATAGCAGAGTGCTTAACGTACGAGGTGGAGTTCTTTAGACCCAACTAAAGCTAGAGAGCAGTTAAACAGTTATACTCCTTTCATAGTCTGACATGTTTATTCACTGCATGCTAGAAAGCTTTTCTGAAATTGTGTAGAAATAAGGGGACTTTAAGGAGAGAAAAAAAAAAAAAGTAAATTACTTCCCTAATCCAAGCTGCATTTTCTCAAAATTTTCCTGTGATTTAACATAATTTACAAGTTTTATAATTGAAAAAAATACAGAAGTTTGAATGCAGTCATTAAATGTCAGCACTTCCTAATCAAAATAGGACTGAGGGACACTACAATTACTTAGCTTCCTATTCCATGAAAATTAAAATTCTGCCTCAGTGAAAACTCTCAAAATTAAGTCATACAACTGTTACTTCGATTTCAGAGTATCTCTGCTGCTCAGGTGCCACCTAGCAGTTTCAAGCGGCATTGCTAGACTTTCAAGTATTCCAAGTCAGCCAATCAAAGCATCAGTAACATTTTGCTGTCCTCTGTTAATAAATCAATTAAAAAATTAAAAAAAAAAAAAAAATCTGGCTTTAAAGTAAAAGATATTCTGGTAGTTCATTGACAAAACTATCGTGGAAATCTCTTGAAAATTAACATACATTTAAAATTCTCTACTAAAGTTCAACTTTTGATATTGAAAATAACCACATTACATTAAAGTGGTATTTTCCAAGATACTGCATTATTAGAAGTGACATAGATAGGTATTATAACTGAAAAATAGTAGTTTAGGATATTTTGCTATGTATTTGGCTAAAGCTGATTTTCTAGAAAATACCCGATTTCCATGCAGCGCACAGAGAACCAGCACCATCTGCTGGAAAAGGCTTACAGGCACCCTTTTTTAGGTACTGAGTTCCCTGTGCCCCTTGATGAGGTACCAGTACTTTTTCTCTGGAACATTAGGACAACCAGGAGTGGAAACAACAACTATAGAAAAGTAAAAGCACTTGTAAAAGCTGCCAAGTGTCTGGTACCATGCTTATTAACCACTTTAAATGAAAGAAGCACCTCATTAGTCATCTTCTGTCACATTGCTTTACTATGTGTAATGTCATGTAGGGTACAGACCTGGTTTTAACAACTAAGGAGCAAATGAGGATTCATAAGAGCAGGGAAAAAGATATTCTCATGACTGAAGCTGAATAGGTGAGGAAATCAGTTTGTCCTTGTTAATGCCCCATGTTCCTGTTACTGGTGCTTTCTAAGTGTGTTTAATTACTGAGCATACAAACCTGAGAAAAGCAAAATATCTGATTAAGCAACAACAGATCATTACGTGTGGTAACATCAGTTGGTACCACTTGCATGTGAGCTTGAAAACAGACCCTATAGTACAGCATTAGAGAATTCCCTCCCCAGCTGCATTGCCTGAAGTCATGTTCCCTGGCCTTCATTTATCATTCAGTCTGGATAGCAGCTATTGTCAAGAATATTTCAGCATGCAACACAACTCGATTAAAAATCCATCCAAAATTTTGTAACCAAAATTTTATATTGGTGCTTAGTGGGCACAACTTCCAATGCTTCTTCAATGCTTACCTGAGATGCTTGAGAAGTCACAGTTCTGTTTTCAAGCTCAGAACATTTTGCAGTAGCAGTGGCTAAACTACATGTTAACCGGTTCATTTCTTCTGATAGAGAACAAATTAACTCATCTTGCCTTTCTGCTTCTTTTGTTTTTTCTTCTAGTTGACTTTGTAATAAGGAGACTTCACTATTCTTGTTTTTGGACTTAAGCCTGTCTTTCAGGTTTTGGATTTCTTTGTCTTTCTCTCCAAGAAGATGGTTGTGCTTTTCTTTTTCTTTTTCAAGGGAAAGTATTTTCTAATGAAACAAAATTAAAAGTTACACAAATGAGTGTCAGTACGTGCAATAATGCATTAGCAAGTTTACAACAGTTTGAGAAGATACTCACTTTGAAAGGTTCTCTCTTAGCCTTTAATTAGCTGAGAATATTACTTTTTACTCAAAACACTACAGTGATCATCTGAAATATTTCAAGTGATAGTAAAAGCAGTCTCAGGTAGATGAAACAAGGAAAGAATTCAAAGAACCAAATTTCACAGACTTGTTAGGTACTGAGTTTTGTATATGAACACAGATCACTAAAGTATATGAACCTGAACACACAAGCAGTACAAGAACTATAAAACACATCCAGTTAAGTGGTCGGTGATGTTTCTTAGCACTGTTTGGCTTATTAGTAGCTTTTGAGAAGCAGCAGACCTTCTTGCAAACTAGATGACAGCAAGTGAAGTTACAAAAGTGTTCAGCATTTGAAGCTGAAGCATTCAGCAGAAGGATTCTGTTTTCCAAGTTATCCAGCCTTTCAGTTTCAAAATGTGCTTTAGAAGATATTTTCAACAGGCACTCTCTTTTCAGTAGACCTCCAGCACAGGCAATTATTACACAGCATTAGCACTACATTTGAGATGCCCTGGGGCACTATTTAAGTTTCTGTTATGATAACATTTAGTTTTCAGGGAGTGGTTGAAGACCTCACAGTGCTCACTAGAATTGAAATACTGACACCAAACAGTATCTAGCATATCTAAACCTGCCTGTGATTTTCCACCTGCAAACTAAGAACCCAGTATTAAGTATCCAACACTGAGCAGGCAGCAGTCTTCACCAGGCACAACAAATACACCAAGGGATTTAGCCACAGCAGTACCTGAGCTGTCTAGCCATAGCTGGTACTTCAGTTAGCACTTCTCTTGTGATGTTACAGCACAGACACATGAAACACCTTATTGTCAAAATAAGTGGTCCAGAAACATTAGTGTGCCTAGTCTCTATTAATCACATCCCTTGAAAAAGTGCATTTAAAGTCTCACAGTTCTCTGGGAGGCTTCACAGTATGTGACTTGGTAATGTATTAACTCTTGAGCTTCTTTATTTGCAACCACAAACTTACCTTAAACTGAGTAAAAGGCATGGAAATTGCAGTGTCTTAGTTTCAGCCTTTTAAGTTGTAATAGAAGAATGTGGTGAACTGATAGCCATTTTATTTGCCTATAGCCGACAGAGAACATAGTTCAAGCAAATACTTTGCACCTTTTAGCATGTGTCCTAGGCAACTGTTTGCAAACATAATGCTCTGTGTAGGTAGTGCTCAAAATGATTCTCTGGGACCAGCTGTTCTGAACAGCTGGACATGTAAGGACAGGCCTTAATATACCTCTGGCCTGAAGCCTTTGTATTTGACAGCCTTGTCAGATGACTGGAATTTTATTAGTTCAGTCATCATTAAAAAATATCAAGCTAAACCAGCATTGACATCAAATTAAGCTTTAGATGAAAGATCGGCATCTTAAGTGGGACACACTCAGACTGATGTGAACCGTACACAATTAGACCATCACAAAAGCCACTTCAAATCAAATATCACCTCACCTCCAGGAGCACGCTCCTTTCCGGATCAGTTATTCTGCTTTTCCCTTTAACGATTTCCTCCATCGATTTCCTTAGGGCAGCGTTCTCCTGCTTGCACTTCTCGAGCTCACCCTCACCTCTGGAGCTACCCGACTTCAAGCCCCACTTCCCAACAATTATATCCTTGGCGGTCTTGGAGTTCATCTTTAAGCACCTATAAAAAATACAAACGATAATGGATGACAGCCCTTTCTGCAGGCAGGACGTGATACCCGGCACAAGTTTAAGCACGCACGGGCCCGTGGACGACCTAGGGTCCTGGCGGTGAACGGCGCTTCCACCCTGCGGCAGCCGCTCCGGTCTGGCCCCGTTTCCGGGAGTTTGAATCCCGCGGCTACCAGCATCGTCATTTCCGCCCAGACAGCCGCACAGTGGAAGCGAGAACTATGGCATCTCCGATGGGCCAAATATATGGGGGTGGGTTAAAAAACGTTTCCGCCAAGACAGGGACTGGAGGGGGCCGGGCGAGCAGGCGTGGGCGGGGCGTGCGTTGTTTGGGGGTGGGTGCCTATTGTCTGGTGCTGCTCGGTTCCTCCGGGATCTGGAGAGGAGGTGCATGACTCGACTGACTAATGCCGTGGGCCTGCCTTCTCCCCACCTCCGTTCTCTGTGCCCGCACACGTGGTGATGGGCGGCCTCCCTGAGGCGAGGGCTGCACTGGGGAGGTGTTTGCTTTCCCTCCGAGGGCCGTAGTCAGTTTTCCTTTAGAGCGGGTTTCCACTTCGTCGATAAAGGGCAGCTGTAGAAGAAGGGGTGGTAGCAGATGAGGGCCCCCAGGGTTGCCTGCCGGTGGGTAGCTTTCCCTGCCACGGGTGTTAGTGTACTGGCTGTTGTTGGGACAGGAAGGCCAGTGGCACCGAGTGCCAGGCGCAGACAGTCTCTCCATGCTGTATCTTCTGTCTTTACATTCATGCCTTCCTGAGCGTGTTGAATTTAGATATCGAGAACCTCTCCTATGAGGAAAGGCTGAGAGTTGGGGTTGTTCAGCCTGAAGAAAAGAAGGCTCTGGGGCGACCTTAGACCAGCCTTCCAGTTCATAAAAAGGGCCTGTAAGATGGAGAGAGATTTTTTTTAGCAGGGCTTGTTGCAGCAAGACAAGGGGTAATGGTTTTAAACTAAAAGAGGGGAGATTCAAGCTGAATGTGAGGGAAAAAAATTCTTTACAGTGAGGCTGGTAAAATACCGGTACAGGTTGCCCAGATTGGTGGTGGATGTGCTATCCCTGGAAACATTGAATGCTAGGCTGGATGTGGTTCTGGGTAACCTGATCTAGTTGAAGATGACCCTGCTCATTGCAGGGGGGTTGAACTGGATGAGCTTTGAGACTCTCTTCCAACCCAAACTGTTCCAAAATTCTGTTTTTCTTCCTCGGCTACCAAAAATCCTTTTAGAAAAGAAGGCCCATCTTGGTTTCAGAAGTATTAAGTTGGATATTTCTCATGTGACTATATAAAAATTAGGCTGAACTTTCTGCACATGACTTGTGTTGCTCCATCTTGCTGGCTTCCTGTCTCATCTCTACTTAAAAGCATATTTTGCAGTGGTATGCACTGCTTGTTTTGGGTTTTTTTGCATCTGGTCCACAGCTGTCAAGCTGAACATGGGCTCGCTTAAAGCAAAGAATTCTTGTACTTATCGTGTCAGTTTTGCCTAGTTTAATTTCAGTGGAGTCTGTGCATGTGTTTATGTTAAAATATTTATAGGCATCCAAACAATAGAGGGTCTTTTCACTTTTTTTTTGTTTTGCATGTATTTCCTCAATTCTGTTTCATTTCTACTTATGCATATATATCTTAAAGTTTTCTCGAGATCTGCTAAATTCAGCATGTTAAATGCAGGGCCTGTGTTTGTTGTGTAAAACGTCGTCATCCCAGAGTGCAACTGAAGGGGGAGCACTTAAACTATTTTTAAGGCTGTAGGTATTTCGTGATGCTAGACTGACAGGGGGGCAAGCTAAAAACACAATGAAGTTGTTAAAAATAAAGACGGGAAAAAAAATTATAAGATGTGGTGAAATGTAATACCTTGATATACCAAGAGGCAGGTGTGATGTATCTTGAGTACTGGATTTATGCTTAATGTTCATGTTGCTTTATGCTTGTTCTTGCCTTGGTTACTTGTGAAACTGATAATGCAGCTTAAGAATAAAAGTTTTCAAAAAAATACCTACACTCGTTTTTACACTGTGCTTTTTCTGTTGCCGGATTTCATTAGTGAGTGCTGGTTTTGTGCAGCAACGCAGAACTTGGTGTCAGTTTACAGGTACTGGTTTTTCATAGCCTTGGGTAGCTAGTCCGTCATAGGTCCACCCCTAGACTTTCTTTACTGTGAACCGGCTATTCCGTGCCTCCTCTTCCTGCTAGCGTTTCAGTCCAGAAGTCAAGCAGCTTGAAACTTAAGACTTCCTTCAATTTCCTTCGTAACAATCAACATTTAGTCAAGACTGGAAAAAAATGCTTCGGGTGATTGTGGAATCTGCTACCAATATCCCTAAAACTAAGTTTGGGAAACCAGATCCTATTGTTTCTGTTATTTTTAAAGGTAAGAAAAACTGTCATAAATGTGTTGAGGGAGGAGGTTTTTTGAAGGAGCATGCCCTATGTGAGTATTTGAAAATCTTTGGAAAAATGTTTTCCTGAAGTTACATCTGATGTAGATTTAGGGAAGACTTTTAATTAGAGAGACAAGAGTTACCTGAATAAAGTTTGAACTGGGTGGAGTGCCTTGGTCTTTTCTGGCCAGCAGTGCTTCTGTTTCAGGAACCACATTTTACAACCTTTTGTAAAGGCTTAGCCCTTTGTTTTAAAAACCCAAATCTAATTGCATAAGTAAATCCTATTTTAATTCTGGTATTGAAGGTTGCCTTGTTTTCCACCTGAAAAATCATTCTTCAGTCTTGATTACTTTGTAGAGCCACTGCTCATTGTGACACCAACTTTTATTGTGACTGGTTTCTTGTTGTTATTACCAGCCTGTTGAAAAACAGTAATAACATTGCCACAGGTGTTTGGGTTTATGGTTTCTCTTTTTTGTTTTGTTTTTGCAAACTGGATTGCACTTTGAATTTTTCCCTGTTGACATTATTTAAAATAAAGATGTAGGAAGGAAACCACTTTTTACACTTTCACTGCCCATCAAATACATATAGGAGAAGAAGAAAACTGTATGATAAAATCAGCATTTATATGTGAAGCCAGTTATATTTTACAGTATATTTTAGCTGTTGCCATCATTTCCTTACTTGGCTAGAATAAAGGAACTTGATTTCAAATGCTGGTTTATCTTTAAGATGCAGAAACCTCCAAGCAGTTTTGAATCATGTAATGCATTAAATCAAACTGTGACAAATAGTCATCTTGATTCCTGGTGACTTGGTTTCTTAACTGTGCACTCAAATTGAAATAGTGTTTCCTGAAGTATGAAGAATCATTGTGGGGGTTTGTTACTTTTAGAAACCAAATCTGAAGTCATGACATTTTGCTAGAGGCTGGAAAAGGAGGAGGCAGTGCACATGCAGTATGTTCCAAAATGAAGAGGTTTTGGATACTTTATTTCAGCATCATAAAGATGGGATGTCGTTCCATTTCCTCTCTTTTCCTCATCTTTCTTGAGTTTGTTTATTTCACCCCCACTGTGTTAGGGCAAGTGGCAGAGCCTGTCTCAGTAATTTTTGGAACTTGCTAATTCTTAAAATATCGTTTTATTTGCCATGCAAAAAGGACTGTTGGTGGAGTACTGTAATTACTCTGGTTTGTTCTCTTTGTTTCTGCTGGTTCTTAAGCATTCATATTCTCTTTTCAGTTCCTTGTCTTTCTCTTGGATTTTCTGTCACAGTTTTGCCTTTCTGTGTTACCTCTGTTCCTGCAGTTTCATGCTCCAGAGTTGTTTTTATCCTAAGTGTCTGTTTAATTCCTCCTTGTAATCTTCTGTTCCTGCTGTGTGCTCCCTGGAATCCAGTTTTACCTAGTAAATACAAGTTACAGATTTATGGTTTTTCTTTTGCATTGCTGGGTTTGTTTCTTAGACCTCAGTTATCCAGACACAGGAAATGGGCAACAGACTGATGGAATGAGTTTATATTTATCCTTTATTTATGTGCTATAACTGGGATTTTTAATGTTCACAAAGATGATTAATGGCTGTGTTAAATGCAGCTTCATAACTGTGACAGTTTTTTAGTAGGATATTTAATTTCTCATTATAACTGCCACTTCTTTTTGTGTGGTTTTACTACATATCAACAGTCTGATTTTTTGCCTTTGTCCAGAGTGATTCAAGGGGGGCAGAAAATACTGGGGTTTTGCCAGCTATTGAGCAGCTCTGATTGGAGTGGAATACCTGGTTGCCAGGTGCAGGGATGTAGGGTCATATCTGGACTATGTTGAACTTGTGGCTTTTTATTAATGTTTTTTATATGCAGCTTCTTCCCCCTCATCCTGTTAGTGTGTAGAGATGGGAAACCAGGCTTATTTTGGAGAAGGTGTATGTCAAAGGGCAGCAGTCTTTCACAGTTGTCCATACCCACTGTAGCTCATGGGGACACACACACACATAACAACTGGGGGTTCATTAGTCGGACTGGGGAAAACTCAGGCATTTTCAGTACTTTGGCCATAGCTTTGAATACATTTTTATGTTCTTATTTGACTGAAGTCTTAGAGAACAGCACACATTTGACAGAAAATTGCTGTGGAAGTTGACATTTTATTAAACAATGTTTTGTTTGTTGGCTTTTCCACACTATAACTTGCATAGCTTTTGCTGATGTCAGCTTCAGTAATTTTAAGACTTCGGTGAAAACACACAGTATCCCTCAGGATTAGACATTTACAGCTATGCTGGAAAGGAAAAGGCCATGATCTTACAGCTATTAGTACTTAAGTTACTCGACACTTTATAGTTTAACACACATACGTTAGTATAGTTCCATCTATGTGTAGAATACTTCATCAAATTTGTGTAATTCAGCTAGTTATAGACTGTACAGTCAGTACAATTAATACAGTGACATGTATTAGGTACATACTAACAGGCAATAGCTGTTTCTATGGTGGTATCTTATTTACAATAGAGTGGGGTTGTGCAAGCATTTGACTTATTTTTTTCACACTTTTGCAGTCCTGTGGGATGGACCTTTTCTTTTATTTACTTTAAGAACAACTCACTGTTCAAAGAGAACTCCACCCTGAGAGTAAACAAGTAGTGCTGTCTGGAAGTGAGGGCTGGAACTGCAGAATTCATAGTTCGCCATCACTCTACATGAGACAAATTAATATGAAAACCTGTTGCCATTTGTCGAAGTGGCACTAAGTGGTAATTATTAAACCAGTACAATTCTTTGGGTTGTCAAATATACCAAACTGGAGGAAAATGTGTCAGATTCTTGTCTTTAGGTGTAAAAAATGACAATTGCTTATACGTGCAGTCAGTACAAGGGCATTTAGTGCTTTCAGCATTCCTTTTGACTGCCTCATTCAGCTTTATGCATTCAAAAATGATATGAAATGGCATTCTGTTTGATTGGGCCAACTTGAATATAATCTCTTTTACCATTTGTGCTTCATCTCAAAGCTTTACAGCAGGCCAGCAGTAGTGCATCACTATGTTAATTTATATTTCAGGTTGTGAAAGGAAAGTATATTAGAGTGTACTTATTCCCTAAATTTATATTTTCTGTTTTGCAGGGAATTAAATTACCCTAACTTTAATTTCCTGGGTTTTGGAGGTCTGCCCATTTGATCCTGCAGTTGCTGCCCCTGTGCAATCTTAATTCTTCAGTCACAAAAGTTTTACAGCAATCTTAATGAACTGAAATGTGATTTTTCTCTTTAATATTACGCTCAAGACGGTTTGAAAGCTAATATTTGCTTCTCCTATTGGCCATCTGCTGCAATTGATAAAAATATTAGGGTAAAAGAAAAAAAGTTAAGATGTAAGCATTGGTTATTTTCCAGTACTGTAATTAATAATGAACAATTATTATTTGAACAGCTCATCTTGAAAAACTTTTTAACTGTCATCTCATTGACTGTCACTAAGTTCTTACTGCATTCATTTCCAATTGAGATGATTAAATGATGTGTGGTGCTATAAAGCCTCTATCAAGGTAGAGCAAATAATGATTACTTTTACAGTACCAATATTATTGTAGTTAACGTTTTAAGAAACGAGTATATAGAGTGTCCTACCTGTATCCATTATCATTTCTTACTCTTATTTCTTGGTAGGACCAAACTAAAAATGATGACTGGCCCTATTTTACAGTGTATTCTGATGTGATTTGCAGTCTTGGCTACTATACCTGGATTCATTAGCAATAGAGGAAGGCAGTCTGAGGACCTTAAACTTGTCTGAGCTACTAGAATAACTGGACGGTCCATCTTACCCCACTTGACAAAGATTTTTTTTGGTGGGAAGAAGAAAGTTCTTTGCCAACAGTTTAAACAAGAAAACAAACAAAAACCCATGGTGTGTTAAAACAATGATAAAAAGTGTAATTAAAAATGTCAGTAAAGTGAAGAAAATATGTGTTTGAGGAATGTGACACTGAGACTGACTAAATTACGACTAAGCCACAATGTAAGCTGTGTTTTCCAGTGTTTTTCATCCAACTTGCACACAAATACATAACACAAACAGTTTTTTCATAGTCTAATCTAGACTATGCATATTTCAGTGGAATCTTAAATCTTACTCTTGTTTTTATGAAAATTAATAGTCTGGAGTGAAAAATTTTACTCCTTATCTTGACTGTTGCTCAAGTCAGGGCTTTCCCTACCATACAAAGTTACATCTGAGCTTAGGCAGGGTTCACAGGATCACTAGTTCCAGCAGGATCAGGTCTGTGGCTTGCTGTCTTGTTTACAAACAGCTGCAACTGTTCCTTTTTTCACCAGCAATTTTTTTTTTTTTCTCCAACTTGCAGCTCCTCTTTGTAAGGGAATTTGTAGTATCAGTGCCCAACCTCAGATATTCTGGGATATTAGGGTCTGAAAATGCTTTGTCTCCTATTAGGTAACATTAGATGAAGTTGGATTTCTATTACTAGATGTTAATTGGTTCTTTGTTCCGCAAAATGGGTCCACAGCATGGTATGTTATGAAAGCCTTTGTGGTACAATATGAGTCAATATCCTGTATAAATTGTAGACAATTCCTGTTACAGAAGTGTGAGTCAGTTCTCGCAATTTGCAGTATGGGATGACATTTCTTCTTCCAGTACATCCCACTCTCGTCCAATAAAAAGAACTACCACATTCTGCTGCTTGAATAGTGGGTATGTGAACTTGCCCATGCAGTGTGTCTTTACTATTACATCCCAGGTCTTTGCAACATTTTCCTTACAAAGTATAGGCATAACTTGCAAATCATAAAACTCCTATTACCTTTACTGTAGTTGTTAAATACAAGAAATGTGTCTGAAATTTACCCACCTTGTGCTGGCTGAGCATTTTATAGATCAGCAGTTAGTTTACTGACTGTACTTAAATATACTCACTTGTTATTGCTAATATTTGCAATTTCTGTTTAGAGAGTTGCATATTTGCCAGTGTTCTTATATGCTTCTGAGTGTCATGTCAAAACCTGTTCTCCATCAGAGTAGTATACATATAGAGCAATCAAAAAAAGTAAAAATAAAGCTATGGCATGTTACTTGCTTTGAACCTGTTGTAAGAACAGGATTTTGTTTTCTTTTATAATAGCTGAAGGGGACTGCAAAGGGCCTCTGAAACATTTGGATTGTATTATTCCTCCCAGGAGAAGGATTTTGAATTGAATGCCACACTGTATTTAATTTACACCTCAC
Organism: Melopsittacus undulatus; assembly: GCF_012275295.1. Lineage (NCBI taxonomy): Eukaryota > Metazoa > Chordata > Aves > Psittaciformes > Psittaculidae > Melopsittacus > Melopsittacus undulatus. The sequence continues at coordinate 94,912,457 of NC_047530.1, forward strand.
CCCACTCTCCCATGATTTGTAGGTTGACCACATGCAAATTTTACCAGGAAGTATAGAAAATTTGTAGTTTTTAGGCTACAGTGAAGTGATCTGCATAACCTCTGGAAACCATTTTTTTCAGGAAAGACTGCATTTCTTCTTATATGCGTATGTATTTCTGCTAATATTTGGTCATTTCAAGGAGAAAGTGCTGACACTGAAAGCAGATCATAAGAAAATTTTCTTCAAAGTGATTTTTTTTCAGAGCTACTCACTAAAATATTTTGTAACTTGGACATGGAAAACTTGTAACACATTTTCTTTGCTACTGAAGTGCATTACTTTCAGGCTACTAATTGGTTTGATGTCTTTTAGTTTTCTTTGGTCATTACTGAAGTTTCAGTCAAGGGTCATAAAAGACTGAGAAACCTAAACAGCAATTTTTTCTTTCCAGAATAAAAAGCCTCAACCACTAAATTGCCCAGGGGATGTTTTGATAGTAAAATGTGCAACAACTGGAAGAGGCAAAATGAATTGGAATATTTGGTTTAAAGCTCAGATTTTCTTTTTGAAAAGTGAAAGGAAAAATTGTAATGTTTGTGTAGTGCGTAAGCAAAACCAGATCATCACACTTTGTTTGTAATTGCAGATGAAAAAAAGAAAACAAAGAAAATTGACAGTGAACTTAACCCTGTTTGGAATGAGGTAATTTTTTTCATTTGTTTAATCAATTCTTGGTCTTTTGTAAGGTAAAGCACTTGTAGAATTGGTAAGTCAATTCTATAGTTGTGAATATCGGTTAGAAAAGGGAACTAGTGATATGTGTTCTTTCAGGTAAATACAGGTGAATGGATTCATCTTGTACCATGCGTTACAATTCATTAAATAATGCTTTTATGTGGGTATCTGGTGAGTTTGTATCCTGTTTTTGTTCCCTCTGACTTTGAACCGAATGATATTCAGCCATTGCTTAGCTACATGTATGGATCCTTTATTATATACTGCAAATAAACCTGCAGAATTTGAATAATGTATTAAAGTTCCTCAAGGTTTATTTGTAGGACTGATAATTTTTTATCGTCAGTAATATTTTTCTTGGAAAAATGTTTTATTAGAGTTTTTTTTTTCTTTTCCCACAACCAGAAATTAATAATTATTCTTATCTTTTGCAATTAGGAATATGAGAAAACCTACAAATATTTGTCTAAATTCAACAGCAATTGTAGTTCAGCTAGTATTGCAGGGGAATAGTATCAGATCTAACTGATCATAAGAAAACACATTAGTGTAAGTGGAACTGTAAAAGAGGTTATGGCTCAGTACTAAATAATTTAGTTCTTTTTCTGTTATTGTTCCTAATAAGTAGAAAATCAAGAATGTACTATGGGCATTTTTTAACTTTTTTTTGCTGATGTAAGCTAGCCTGGTCTGTCACTAAATGCAAAAATTATTTCTGAATAATTTTGTTGTATACATTATCCTGTTAATTAATTTACACATAAATTGTAATTATAATTTGGCTTTGCTCCATTTTTTTTGTTCAGATTCTTGAATTCGACTTGAAAGGAATTGCTCTGGATAATTCATCTTCCCTGACAATTATTGTGAAGGATTTTGAAACAATTGGACAAAACAAGTATGTGCTTTTCTCTTCTTTTCTTCCTTTTTTTTTTTCCCCCCAGAATTAAGCACAACTTTCAATGCAAAAGTCCAGGAAAATAATGGAACTGATAGTTACTGAGGGAAATGATGGATGCAATTAGATAGTTTCTGATTTAATACCTACTTGCAGCTTATGAGCCAGTGGGCTTTCCATCCCTCAGATGAAGATTGTTTGATTGTTACTCTGAAGCAGAGCATCAGCCTTCTTTTTTTGCTTAATTTTATATTTGCTGAAGCTAAATGAAAGGAACATTTTAGCCATTTAAGGCAGAATTTGGCTAAAATTTATATCCATTCACCTATCACTGTCATTTGAAAACCACAGCTGCCATATTTTACTTGATGTTTGCTTACAATGAAGGTCCTTGTGTAACTGGGTTAAAACCACTACAGATACCTGGTGCAGGTTGTCATCTTTCAGAATGGTGCAGGGCAGTATCTAAAATTACTATACATAATATTTGTCCAGAAAGTAGTTTTGAAGAGTTCTGAATTGGCATTCTCAGAGCAGAGCTAACGCAAACCACCACAAATTACAAAATGCAGTTAAAGCTCTAACGTGTCTTTTAAAATCTCCCAGAGAGGCTGTATTTTGCATCATTTATTTAATTCTTGCCTAGGAAGAGGGAGGCCTCAGTTTGATTTTGTATCTTGTCTGGAGGGATTGAAGTCCTAGACTCATGTCCTGGGAAAATGAGTTATTCATCAGGATAAATATGTTGGATAAAATACAAAAAGTGTCTTGGGAGCAGAATCTGGTTTTCTGGTTTTTTTGAGTGTCCTAGTTAGTGAAGTCTGTGGAATGCCGTGTTCTTCCTGGTCCAATGAACTATGAGTTCTCTGCACAGTCATTAAAAAACTTAAACTTGAGAACAAAAATAACTCCCCAAGATCAGCTTGCAGAACTCTTGCTTTCAATGTCAAATATGAGAGTAAATTCTCTCACACTGGGAATTGAATCTGTCACCAATTGTTGGTTGAGTTACAAGCCTCAGGCTCATTGCATATGTGGAAGATTGTTAATGCTGTTGCTAACTCTTCTTCTGACTATATTTTGAAAAAATTGTTTAAAACTGGGTTGAGGGATTTTTCCCTTTAGTTGACAGATTGGTTTTTGTTTGTTTGGATTGTTGGGTTTTTTTGAGAAAATACAGTTTGGTACTAAGAGTGTCTTCTGTGAAAAGTAACCTGAATAATCTCTGCAGAGGAAGAAAATGTATATCTAAGTTTCCTTAGAGGAGGAGATTTTCCTTAGACTGTTCTAAAACTGCTGAGAACTGCCTTTTTTGACATTCATTTCTTGGAAAGGAAAGGCAGAGGCTTCTATCAGTAAAGGATTGAGAGTTTAGGTATTCAGCAGATAGATAGAAGTTTTCTTGATGCCCCTAAGATATAGGAATTGATGGCTCTTCTGTCCTTCACCATTTCTGTTTGGTTAGTGCTGTTAGCACGTTAGGCTTGAATCCTGCTCTAAAAGTCTAAACTCTACCAGTTCACTATGTGTAGCACCTATTTACGCAAAATTTGGTTCCACATTATTCAGACATCTAAATGCTTAGTTTTAGTTTTGACAAAATCAGGTTTTATTATTAATTTTAGAGAACTGCAAATAAACAAACAGTAGCCATATCTATGCGTGCCTGGAAGATACAAAACACAAATAGATTTAATAATAATTTCGTAGATTAAAAAAAAGCTACGCAGATGGTGCCCTTAGTAACATGGTTTAGTGGTGGACTTGGCAGTCCTGGGATGTTGGTTGGACTCGTTGGTCTTACAGGTCTTTTCCAACTTAATTGATTCTATGATTTTCTTCAACAAAAAAAAAGAGAAATGCATCTAATTTTTCCACATATGAAGTAATTACTAGAGAAAGGATGCATGAAGCATATGATTTTCTGGATTTTTTTCTGTTAAGTTAGGGGTTTTTTTTAGTTTCTTGCTCTTGAAGACACTGAGAAAGGAGCCACCTTAAATTGAGGCTTCTATTGTTATATAAAAGGCAATGACATTATAAATAGGTTTTGAGTACCGAAATGCTGTCAGGTGTCCATGTTGGCATTTAAGCGTTTTTTGTAGCTTTATAATCTTACAGGAGTATTTAGTAAGAAAGCATAGAACTAATTAATGTGGATTTTTCAACTAATTTTTAAGAGTACTTTTTGTATTTTTCAAGCTTTTTAAACTTTCTTTGGTAAGAACAGATTTGTTCCTGTGATTTTGGGTTGATAGGACCTTTTGACTATGGCCACTGAAAAAGATTGTTGCCATGAAAAACTAAAATGGTAAATATGGGAACACAGGAACTTAATTAATCCACATTCTATTAAAAAGTATAGTAGATAAACTTTAGTAAAGCTGGAGGGCACTTTTTTCATTTTGACCTGGACACTGAGGTTCCTGCTGTATTTGTATGATGAAACAAACACATAATACGGACTTTTAACAAGTTTTATGTGGCTCTGAACAGATGATGATACATATTTAAAAAAAAAAGAAAGAAAATACCTGGAGTTCTGTAGGATTTAAGCTTTAATTTAATATCAGAATGAGATGTGTACAGGGTACCTTAAAGCAATGCATGCAGATCATTTTCAATGAAGAAGACATAAATTACTGGCTGAAATTGTTAGCAACCTTTTGTGTTCTGCGTGTTGTTTGCATGAAATAAACCTGGTCCCTAAAATCAGTTGCATGAAAAGGGTAAGGTATTGGGTGGTGGCAAGCTAATCAGAAAGCTTTTCTTTTGGATAGTCTACAGCAGGGATAGAGTTTATTATTTTGTGTTGAAACATGCTTATACTGAAAGCTCTGAGAAAGCCTAGGAGATCTTTCTTAACACATATAAGATAAAGCTTCATCAGTGTGTTTAATCTTTAGCTATCCCATAGTGGTTGAGATCTTCTGCATATCTCTGCTTAAATTTGTCTGAAAGTTTGAATAATATGTTTAGATAAGCATCATAGAGATTTTACTTAAATTTGTACAGAAAAAAAGAGCAGCTTATCAAAAATGAGACACCAATTTCTTTGTAGAAATTCCTAGATTTTAAACAAGGATCTACTTCTCTGCTGTACTCTTCTGCTCTATCTTCTCTGTCAATAACAAGTTGTGCTGGCTGCTGTCAATTTGAAAGGAAGTATGATATCACATCACCTTCTTTTTCTTTTTTTTTGGCAAATTTGGTATTTTATGAGACTGAGCCAGGCATGCACTCATGTTTAGTGATAGTAGTCCACTTCCATTGTTAGCTTTACTACTTTCTGCCTCCTCACAGTATGTGAATTTAGGTTTTTACAATGCTTCAGCAGCTGTGTTGTAAAATCACTGTGAGTCAAGCCGATGCCCTCAGATCTCTCATTCTTGAGATTCCTGTAGGTCAGTAAAGCAGGAATATATTGCATGCCTCTGACTTCAGGGAAATCCCAGAGATCAGAGCTTGATATAGGAAAGCTTGCCACTAATCAGAATTTTTAAAGTGTCAGAAAATAAAGGAAAATGCCTGTTTGTTTTGCTTGTAGATTTTTCTCCAACTTACACAGAATAAGTTATACCACTTATTCGGGGTACAGTTGAATATGTAAACCAGTAAGATTTTTAGGAAGGTGACTTCCATGTATGGAGCTGTCCAAGAATATATATGTATAGTCCATACCAAAGACAGAGCAACACCATCAAAGTAACACTCTTTCAAAATAAATCCTCAATAACCACCACATATTTGCAGTGTATGATGTGTTTGGAAGGACTGTTGGCAGGGAAACAGGATAAAGGGGTGCAAAGTGGGAAACACATGAATAGGCTTCCTGACTGTAACAAGATAATAGGAAATGTCATCTTAGATTTCTTTTAAAGACACAGAGCACTGTAAAAGTGGAAGAGATTGGTATTAATGAACATTCACGTTTAGACAAAGGACCATATGAAAGGGAATTTGGAATAAGTTTTCTGCATATTACTTGCAGGTAATATGTTTCTGTAGTTACTGATTCTATTTACTGATACTGAGATTAAGAGAGATTTGGCCTCGCATAGTGTTGCCATTCTTTCACTGTATCCTCTTAATTCTGAAGAAAAAAGTTTGTGGTCAGGCACATGCTTGCAGTGCTGCAGCATTGCAAATAGATGCTTGTGTGCAAATGAGACACCCTTGCTTTGTGCTTTAGTTCAGGTTCGGAAAGATGGAGCACAATGCCTACCTAAGGTCCTTGATGCTGAGAGCTCTTACAATAACAGTTTAAAAAAAGCCGGGGGGTTAGGGAAGTGAGGGCTGGACATCTAGGGAACTGAGTCACCCAGGAAAGACCCATGAGGAGAAACCACACCATGTCTTTGGTTTTATCTTCTCTCTTCTGGAGGAAAATAACCACAGAATCATAGAATAGTTAGGGTTGAAAAGGACCTTAAGATCATTTAGTTCCAACCCCCTGCCATGGGAAGGGACACCTCCCACTAATCCATTGCACCCAAGGCTCTGTCCAACCCGGCCTTGAGCATTGCCAGGGATGGAGCATTCACAACCTCCTGGGCAACCCATTCCAGTGCCTCACCACCCTTACAGTAGAGTTTATTCCTTATATCCAGTCTAAACTTCCCCTGTTTAAGTTTTAAGCCGTTATCCCTTGTCCTGTTGCTACTGTCCCTAATGAAGAGTTCCCTCCCCACCACCCCTGTAGGCCCCCTTCAGATACTGGAAGGCTGCTATGAGGTCTCCATGCAGCCTTCTCTTCTCCAGGCTGAACAGCCCCAACTTTCTCAGCCTGTCTTCATATGGGAGGTGCTCCAATCCCCTGATCATCCTCGTGGTTCTCCTCTGGACTTGTTCCAACAGTACCATGTCCTTTTTATGTTGAGGACACCAGAACTGCACACAATACTTCAAGTGAAGTCTCACAAGAGCAGAGTAGAGGGGCAGGATCACCTCCTTGGACCTGCTGGTCATGCTCCTTTTGATGCAGCCCAGGATACAGTTGGCTTTCTGGGCTGAGAGCACACACACTGAAGCCGGCTCATGTTAATTTTCATTTTCTTATCAATCAGTAAGGATTGCTACTGTTATTTCAAGGTAGAAACAACTTCTGCTCAAATGTACCATTCTTTGCTGCAGTGTAGACTAGAAAACAGCCATGAATTTCTCAACCCGACTCCCTTTCTCTGGCTGCCCACTCACAAAGCTCTAACTAATACACACTGCTGTTCCATGCAGTTACTCCTGACTAATTCTGGGCACCTGGCCCATTTGCTGTGCCCAGGAGGTGACTACAGAACCATAATCCCCTCTAGAACAGCATAGCAAAAGATTGCAATATAACCCACGATTTGTAACAGCTCCTAGAAAGTTGTATAGCTGTTTGTCCAGCCTGTTCTTGTACTGTGGTTGGAGGAGGAGCTCAGTGGATGTTATTCTGTTTTTACACTGTGCCAAAACACTAACTCATTGCTTTGGCATGTTTCTGTAAATAAAGTGAGAAAGAACACTGGAATATTTTTCTGTTTCTTTTTTTCCTGGAGATAGAATTTACTGCTGCATTTACAGGATCACTAAACTTTTGCAGATAGATAAAATGAGTGCTCTTAAAGGTAAAAAGACACAGTCATTGGAAAAGATAAAAAAAGCAAACCACACTGACATATATGCAGCCAGAACATCATAGGAATAAACTTGAGAGAACTCATATGATCCATGCTTAGTTAGATTTTCCAGCATAAAGACATTTGAAAAGAGAACACATCTGTTTTCTGTTATGTCTAATACTGTGAGTAGGAAGGTTTCAAACTCTCAGAACACAAATCTTTATACAGTTAAAACCAAACAAAACAAAAAAATCGCAAACCCTTAACTTCAGGTGCTGCTTTGAAGTTAAGGTACAAAAATGTTAACAGGAAGTTACAATTGTGTCCAAGTGAAGTGATTTTCATTCTACTTGAAAGAGAGTTGGGATTATGTGTTTCCCTATGTTCTTTGCGTAGTTAGTAACCTAGCGACACAGAGGAAAAACAGATCAGGCACACCCTTTTCTCTAGCAAAAAAAATGCAGCCACAAATGAACAGCGCAGCAAAGTATTTAATCATGTTGAAGTATTTTCCATAGTTAAATAATTTCTAGATCATTTGAATCCTCCTACAGCTCTACCCTTCTCTGTGGATTCTTTTCCATGTCAGTGTGGATGTGCATTGTTAGAGGTTTTCCTTGTATACATTGTATACAAGATCCAGCCTGGTTAAGATTCAGTTTTACAGTTTTCTGCCTTGTACAGAATAGTATCCATGCTTTGTTTCTTTTTTAAAGTTTGTTCTTCCAAAGACTGTTATAGAATAACTAAAGAAGATAAAAAATAGTTGGTTTGCTCTTAACAAAAATTTTAAAACACAGCACAAATAAGATATGTGTTGGGTGTTGTAGCATAGGCTCTATAATGGAACATATACACTGGGAAAGAAAGGTTGAATGTAGCAATCATAAATGCAGTGTGGGGTCAAGTTTGCTGATGCATATAGTAAATATAAACCTCTGGCAAGCTAAACCCTTAAAAAGAAATCAAAAGTATTTAAATGCTTGTCTCTCAGAGGATTAAAATCATAGGGCTTCCAGTAGAAGTAGCATGTAAACAGCTGGAGAACATGATATGCTAAACAATTTCATATAAATTGCTACCTTTAAACAGAGAACTACTAAAATGTTTGGTATTGTGAGTTAGTATTTCCTGATCAGGCATGGGTGTAAAGTTTCACTTCTCTTGGTTATTTGGGCAGCTAACAGGAAGTGCTAACCATAGTACTAACAGATTACTTAGCTTTGGCACAAATGCAACACTTTTTAATAGTTGGTTATCGGTAGTTCATTGATTTCATGCTGATAAATCAAGTATTTCCCTTTGATTACTTAATGGAATGTATCATAGACCTAGTACTGATAAGGTATATTTGAAGTATTGTAAAATCTTCTTTTAAATGTGGACTTGGCTTTTATCTTTGGTGTTTTATTCAGTGGTAGACCAGAATGTTTAAACTGCTTGTGGGAAAGTTTAAAAGACATGGCTGACTGGGCGTTATATGTATACAAGTCTTGGGGATAGCCAAAAAGGAACTTAAGCAGAGTTGAAAAGCAATACTTATTTGCAGTCTACTGCCAAAACAGCTGATGAACAAAAGGTCAGAGGATGTATTGAGTTATTCTGAAAGCAGAAACTACCCCACTTGATGGTGTCAAAAGACCAGCATGGTCAAGTGTTGTCTGCCTAGGCAAGAGGAAGAAAGCTGAAATTGCTCCAGCAAAGGACAGTGTCCTTTGAGGATGAATAGGCAACAGTCTTTTTGGCTGTGCTGGAAGGAAAGGACTCCTTGTCACCTTGAAAGTCGTGACTTCAGAAAGAGATTGCATGCTATCCTGCCTGAAGGTAAAATGTTTTCAGAGTTCAGAGGATCACAGCAACTTCATAATAATCATGCAGAGAACTAGTGTGTAACTGTCTGGCTACATATCAGATGTGAGTACAGAATCAGACTATGCAGAAGAGCATTAAACAGCAATGAGCTGTTAATGGATGTGGTGTCACAACAGCTGCTGCTAAGTTAGCTGATTTGGATTTACTTGACTTAGGCCAAAGATTAGAGACCTGAGAGAAAACAGATTTGTCCAAGACTTGTGTGAGTGACAAAGATGAGATGTAGTGATGACCTTGAGGCATTCCTTGTTACTTTTGAAAATAATATCTTAGCCATTGAATAGCTGTATGATCAAAACCAGACTGGATGTGATCCTGGAGGACCTATTCTAGCTGACTAGCAGAGGGGTTGGATCAAGTGGTCCCTTCTAAGTTCATCAGTTCTGTGGTTCTCCTAAGGGAGGGGTGAAATATTCCCAATCCAGCTAACAGGACCACTCTGGGGAAGGCAAAAGCCTAGCTGCTTAAAGTTTAGAATTTAGCTAAGGGTTAGAAGTAGGTTAAGATAGTGTATAGGCTGAATGTTAGGTTTTTTGCTCTTGCTAAAGTGGAAAAAGATTGGAGAGAATAGTTGCCCAGTCTGTTAAAGGAGGGGATATAAAAGGACATCAAAAGCAACCAGTAGCAACTGGTCTATGTAGACAGGTAGACTTTCTCTTCAGTCCTCAGAAGGTGACCAGAATTTTAAAACTGATTACTACGCATTCAAATGCATGTGCAGTTATGATCTGCACAGGACAGATGAGGATGTAAAAATGGAAATTTATGCTGGAAAACTTCAAAAGCACTACTGTGGAACAGCTGTTCTTGAGTTAATGTCATCAGATCAGAGGGCGTGGTGAACAGTCATCCAGAAATGACTGAAACAGTCATCTTGCTGAAGCAGTCATCCAAATGAGTTGAGACTGAGTGACTTCTGACGTTTATGTAAGTCACTCAAACTCATATCAAATCAAAACAGCAAATCTACAAAGTTTTTCTATAAATTTAAATAATAAAATATTTTCTTTGCCTTTCTCTACAACTAGATTTAGCCTAGGTGGTTTTGGGTAATCTTATTGGATTCTTTTTCTCTTCTATGTATTGTGGTTTACACTATGATAACTCAAAATATGTACATTTCTCTCTCAATTGAGAAGGCATAGTCATGGTTGAAGAATTTGGGGAAAATAAGAATATTGGGAATTGCTTAAAGCTTAGAATTTGGCTATGGGTCAGAAGTAAGTTAAGATAGTGTTTCCCTAAAGCTGAGACATGCATGAAGTCAGTGGTTCAGCTAACGTCCAGCTCTGTGCAAGAATTTGTAAGAAGTGAAGATGTATCTAGGGTCAGTCTAATGCTCACTGAAATAGCTAGGTATATTTCTGTAGTTTTTTAAAGAACATTGGATCAATACTGTAATACTGAATCCAAGCGTCTGTTCAGTAAAGGGAGGAGACCCAGTTGTTAGAAATGGTATCAGAGTTTTGGTTATGGTCATCTTAAAGTTTAAAACAGCTTCATGCTGCAGCATCGCCTAATCTTGAAGTGCTTTTCACACGTAGCCCATCCCCTGTATGTGATGAATATGAGGCATAGATGAAATGTTATTGTCCTCTGGCAATCTGGGGAGCAGAAGTGAAAGGCTTGAGAGTGAGTCAAAACTACCAAAAAGACAGCTGGGATTGGAGGAGTGAGATGAACTGGGAAAGAGGATGTGTGTGAGGAAGTGACAGCACCAAATTCTAACAGATCGTTCAAACAGTGTAATTATTTTTTGTGCACAGCTAAATGAAAGTTTTAAGATGTAACACCTGGAATGCATATTGCAGGAAATTAATGTTGTATTCTTACCTATCCTAATGTACTTTGCAAAAAGAAAATTATGTTCTTATGATGTATCAATTGTGAGCAGTTATAATAATACTCTTTCTCCATGTCAAAAAATACCTTTGCCTCCTTAGCTTCTCCGTGAAAAAGCACTGTAATCAATTCATAGGGACCTCAGTTGTCTGTGTACAGACACTGTTTCCACTTTGGCAGCAAAGCTGGTATTTTGTTTGTAAAGCATGTTCTTTGTAATATTTACAGGGTGCACCTATCTTAGGTTTTTTTCATCAGCAAAAATCTCACTTATTCCAATAACCCACTTCAGTACAGGAGTAAACTGTTATTACATACTGTGGGAATGAAATACAGTGCCAGATATCATAAGAGCAATGACACACTGTTAGAAACTGTGCCTAAAAGAAGTTTCAAAGGTTAAAAGTGCATGCGGTTTTCACTATCTGAAGAAAATGGAGGTGATAGATACAGTCCCAAAGAAGGCAGAAGTAGCTGAGGAGGGTCTGCCACATAATGTCACATAGAATCATAGAATAGTTAGGGTTGGAAAGGACCTTAAGATCATTTAGTTCCAATCCCCCTGCCATGGGCAGGGACACCTCACACTAAACCATATCACCCAAGGCTCTGTCCAACCCGGCCTTGAGCACTGCCAGGGATGGAGCATTCACAGCTTCCCTGGGCAACCCATTCCAGTGCCTCACCACCCTCACAGTAAAGAATTTCTTCCTTATATCCAGTCTAAACCTCTGCTGTTTAAGTTTCAACCCATTACCCCTTGTCCTATCACTACAGTCCCTAATGAATAGTCCCTCCCCAGCATCCCTGTAGGCTCCCTTCAGATACTGGAAGGCTGCTATGAGGTCTCCATGCAGCCTTCTCTTCTCCAGGCTGAACAGCCCCAACTTTCTCAGCCTGTCTTCATACGGGAGGTGCTCCAGTCCCCTGATCATCCTCGTGGCCCTCCTCTGGACTTGTTCCAACAGTTCCATGTCCTTTTTATGTTGAGGACACCAGAACTGCACACAATACTCCAAGTGAGGTCTCACAAGAGCAGAGTAGAGGGGCAGGATCACCTCCTTCAACCTGCTGGTCACGCTTCTTGTGATGTAGCCCAGGATACGGTTGGCTTTCTGGGCTGTGAGTGCACACTGAAGCTGGCTCATGTTCATTTTCTCATTGACTAACATCCCCAAGTCCTTCTCCGCAGGACTACCATAAATTTCCTTTTTGCCCAACCTGTAGCTGTGCCTGGGATTGCTCGCACCCAGGTGTAGGCCCTTGCACTTGTCATGGTTAAACTTCATGAGTTTCATCAGCCCACCTCACAAGCATATGTGCAGCCTCAGCAGGCCTCTCTAGAGCCATATTGAAACATCCTGAGAATTTAGAGGCAAGGAGAGGAACATATTCCCAAATGTAAAGTATGAGCCACAAGATTAATTTTGTGATTCCTCTACTAAGCACATTTGATTGGTTGAGTTTATTCTGTTTCATTGTTTTCACTAGAGAGATGTTGTATGCCTTTTTTTGAGGACAGGCATATAGGGAAAAAAACCATTACATCAGTTAGTTTACCAGTTAGAATTCCATGGGTGAAATAAGTGGTGTGGCTGTTGAAAGTTATACAAACTATTTTCAAAAATACATATAAAAGTTATTGAAATTTAGGGTTTTAGCCTCTTTTTAGTTAAAGCTGTGTCTTCCAGAAAGAACACTAGCACACTGAAGTGCGATGAAAGAGAAAATACAAATTAGCAGTACACGATCATTAGCTAACATTTGCAATGAGCTTTTGTTATGATCTTGGGTTTTCAAGTCATGGCTGGTGTTACTTGGTTGACTAACAGACACTAGCCAAGGACAAAAGGTAACTTCTGTTCAATGTATACTTGCATTCTAATAATGATTTTTTACTTCATTTCAGATTAATTGGCAGCGCGTCTGTAGCACTTAAGGATCTTGTAGGTAACCAAAGCAGATCTTTTCCCTTCAAATTCATACCTCTGCTAAATGAAAGGGGACAAGAAACTGGAGTGAGTAGCTTACATTTCCTTATTTTACTGTATTCTTGATCAAAATTCTCCAGCAATAGGGCTAATAGTAAAACAAAAATATTTTCAAGTTATATTTACTTTATAAATTAAATGCTTGGAATTTTGTAGCAAAATCTTCAGACAGAGGAAATTTGTAACAGGATATAATTATGTCCATGCCATCTATGTTTGTTTAATATCCTTTCAGTTAGATAAATTGTTTTCTATGTAAGTATTATGTATTTGTATATAGAATTGTAGAATAGTTAAGGTTGGAAAAGGCCTTAAGATCATCTAGTTCCAACCCCCTGCCATGGGCAGGGAGACCTCACACTAAACCATACCACCCAAGGCTTTGTCCAACCTGGCCTTGGCATCACAACTTCTTTGGGCAACCCATTCCAGTGCCTCACCACCCTAATAGTAAAGAATTTCTTCCTTATATCTAATCTAAACTTCCCCTGTTTAAGTTTTAACCCATTACCCCTTATCCTGTCACTACAGTCCCTAATGAATAGTCCATCCCCAGCATCCCTATAGGCCCCCTTCAGATACTGGAAGGCTGCTATGAGGTCTCCATGCAGCCTTCTCTTCTCCAGGCTGAACAGCCCCAACTTTCTCAGCCTGTCTTCATATGGGAGGTGCTCCAGTCCCCTGATCTTCCTTCTGGTCTTCCTCTGGACTTGTTCCAATGTGTGTTATAAATATTTTAGGCCACAGAGTATGCATAGAAATCAGCCAGATGTTGAAAAAGAGCATTTTCTTAAGTACCAGATGCAGTTCCTATGTATGCTTTTTTGTTGTATTTTAATTGCCAGCTATGTTATATGACTGATTCTAGAAAGCAAATAATCGTGTATATGTTCACCGCCAGCTCAGTTCAGAAAGTTACACAAGAACTTGTTTAACTTGGTTTAACACCTGTTTAAATTTAACTGACTATTAACTTAGTTATTAATTAAGTAGTTTCTAGAACTGGGTCCTTTCTGTGTTTGTGCAGTCTCGCTGTTAAGCCACTTCGTATTGCATTCTAGTACACTCAACAATAAGAGGCTTTAAGGGTAATTTCAGTATCTCAGCAGCAGTAGTTTAATATCATGGTTACTTGGTCACAGGCTTTTTTTGCTGACTTCTCATGTTACTGTGGCAACTAGGAAAATAATGGTTTGCTCAATAATGAAAAACCACAGGCAAGCACAAAAAGGACAATTTTATAATTAGAATGGAAAATGACTTAGTGTTTTTCTTCCAGGATGGAGGTAAGAACAAGCAATTAGATGAGCCAGATAGGAAATTGATTATGATTCAGACTTGAGCCAGATAGGAAAATTTAGTTATGGTTCAGATCACTCAGATCACTGCCTTTGGTTTTCCATCTGCAAATTTAGGATGTCACCTAGTCTGCTATGAATACTGTGGAACTAAATAAATGAACATTGTAGAACATCTTATACTTCTATTTTTATATTTTTTTATTTATATATTTTATATATGCTTATTTTTATATATATTTTCCTACATATAGACACAGTGATTCCATTTTTTAGATATTATTTTAGAGCCTATTCCGTTAACTGCAAATTGTGTAATCTTGATTGGGTTTATCTATATATAGCTTAATAACAGTTTATTAATTTTCTAATAGCTGAAATGTTATTATAAATAGTGCTGTGACTATGAATAGCTAATTGATCATGTGCAGTGTTAGAACAACTTACTGCTCTAAGTCAGTTGTGACTACTGTATGTTACATAAAAAACCCTGTGTGTTTATAGGCAACAATTGATTTGGTAGTAGGATATGAGCCACCAGTTGGACCAACAAATCCAAATGATCCAGGAGGGACCAATACACAAGAAGGTATTTCAATCTTTTCTTAGAACGTTATGGTTAAAAGATCATGGAGACATTAAAGATAAGGCAAGAAAGTGATTCAACAGCATTGTTCATCAGGAAAAAATGTAACCAAAAGTAAGCATGTCAGGACTGCCAGAGAGTGATTTTAAAGAAATTAAGGATGATTCAGAACTGCAGCTAGGAAGAAAATTTCCTAGGCAGTTCCTGACATAAAAGAGTTCTTAGCATAATTTTCTCCAATAGAATCAGGTTACAAAAGCATGTTGTTGCTTAAATGCTCTTCAAAATGGCTTTTGTTCAGGAAACAAAGGTTTTTGAATGCTGAAAGGAACAGCACTTACCTGCTGTAATACTAGGACTAACCAAAAAAGCATGGTTTTGGAAGAATTTTTCTGTTACTTTCAATGTCAAGGAGCTTTGTGAAATGATTTTCTTACGTTTTTAAACTTTTATTTTTTTCCCTGTAGAATAAGTAAGTTTTAAAAGAAACTGTTGTACCTTATACCATGCTTGGTATTTGACTAGCCTGTGCAATATTGTGATCAGTAGGTAATATACTTTGATCTCCATATATCATATTAACCAAGCTTTTGCTAAGAGTGTTTTTGAAATCCTGTTTCTCCAGACTCTTGAAAGAACTGTGAAGGTGTTTTGCAGCTGACAGGCAAATAATTACCATAATATCCAGGCTGTGTTTGTGCGAAAGGAAGTAAATGTAATGAATGTTATATGTTTGAGGATAAATAAATCACTTTGACCGTTATCGGCTAATAGATACTAACATAAGAAGGGAAAAATTGAAATGAGGAGTCTTCTGGGGGGAAATTTTGATTGCACTGACTTCACTGAGACGTGTTCTTGGGGAGTAGAAGGATAGGTCATGCAAACACAAAAGCTCTGTTAAATTACTACACTTCAAAATAAGTTTATATAAATGTGGACTTGAAGGCTAAAAGTGCAAATTGACTTATATGATCATTTTTATAGCTTTTACAAAATGTACTTTTACTATAAGGTAATACAGGTAAAGACAAAGATGGCAGGGTTTCAGCTAGTATCCAGCAACTGCATGAAAATTATTTCGTTGCAAATTATCAAACACACCTTAGTTACTTATTGTCAATACCTATTTCCCATGAAACTTAATCACCTCCCCAGCTGGGACTGCTACAGCTTGGTTTCAGAAATTTGAAATTAAGTGCTAAGTCAGGGTGTGTCATCAATCAGTTGCCCAGATCC
The DNA here is from genome assembly GCF_012275295.1 of Melopsittacus undulatus. NCBI lineage: Eukaryota > Metazoa > Chordata > Aves > Psittaciformes > Psittaculidae > Melopsittacus > Melopsittacus undulatus. The sequence continues at coordinate 94,928,500 of NC_047530.1, forward strand.
ATCACATCAGATGGATTTTGAGAGACGTGAAAGAGGTGGGGTCTTTGGGATCATAAAATACGTGGTATGTTTATCTCTGTGGTTTCATATGTCTCTTACAAGGATCACTGAGGACTTCATTATGTAAAGTGATCATCACCCTGTGTTGTCAAACTAATTCATAAAGCAAGCAAATTTTGTTTATGCTAACCCTCAGAGACACAGCTTGTTCTTCCTGTAGATTTTACCATAGTCACCATCCTTCAGTTAAGAAAAATAGCTGGAAACACTAGGGAGGGTCACACTTTTGTGGTCTAGATACTTATGGATCCTGTTTTGCAATACTGGAATCTCACTGTATGATCCAGTATTGTAGTGTCATGTAGTTGTATAACAGTCTTCCACAGAGGTGATTTCAGAACTGTCAAAAAGGCTTACTAAGAAACTTTAACTTATTATTAAGTTAAATATATTAAATTAATTAGAATCATAGCATCATAGAATACTTAGGGTTGGAAAGGACCTTAAGATCATCTAGTTCCAACCCCCTGCCATGGGAAGGGACACCTCACACTAAACCATGTCACCCAAGGCTCTGTCCAACCTGGCCTTGAACACCACCAGGGATGGAGCATTCACAACTTTCTGGGCAACCCATTCCAGTGCTTCACCACCCTTACAGTAAAGAATTTTTTCCTTCTATCCAATCTAAACTTCCCCTGTTTAAGTTTTAACCCATTATGCCTTGTCCTGTAACTACAATTAATATTATCAATTATATTATTTATTTAATTAATTAATATTGTGAAGTTAAACATATTAAATATGTTATATTTAACATATTATTCGTGTTTAAATGCAATGGAGGAGGATTCAGAGTTTTATTCTGAATAGCAAACTGTGAATGTCTTCATGTTCTCAAGATTCTGAAGTGAAAAACAATGGTATGCTATAGCCTAGTCTAGCTGGGAAACAGCTTCAACTGAAACAAAATTAATCGCTTCTGGTGTGTTGTGAACTAGCTCGGTGACATTTACAGCTGAAGTGTACTTTGTCAAAACTTCAGTTGGCTTCTTCAGAAAAGTGCATGGGAATTTTATCAGATACTCTGCATCCTGAAGTGCAACAGTTTTATGGTTAGTTCGCTTAGAATATACTTTTGCTCTTAAGCAGGCTAAAATGACCAGCTTTCAAAAGGAGTTGGAAGCATGTGGTTAGCAGAAAAAAATATTCAAATGAGATAATAATGCAGGTTTAGTGGAGCTCTTGGGTATCAGATTCTTACTCCTGTAACTTTAACATCCATCTGTACTGTTTATTAATTGCACTGTTTTTTTTACTGCATAAGATGGAGAAGAGGATGGAGGTTATGAGGATGGCTTGGATGGTCCAGTTAGTAGTATCACACCAGCAGTTCCAAGTGGCACAAAGGAAGCCCAGCTAGCTAAACGTATCACCAAAGGAAAGAAAACACGGAGAATCCTTTCTAACAAACCACAAGATTTCCAGGTAGTAGATTTATTAAATGTTGCATTTTTGCTTTACTTCCTGACATGGCATTGCTCCTTTCTCGTAGCCTGAGCATAATTAATGTCAGATTATGCAAACCCAATGCACAGAGACAGTAAGTCTCTTAATTTGAAAGCCTGTATTTGAAAAGTATCCTTCAAATTTACCTGTTACAGAGATGTCCAATTTTGTACAGTTCTGGCTGAAATCTAGATTAACCTAATTTATCGTATAGTTGTATAGATATCAAACTACAATAGCAGCTTTAAAAATAAATAGTAAAAGCAAGTTGAAAAACATTATGAAACAATTAATACCAAATTGTCTTGTAAAATTCAAGTAAAATTATACTTGCTGTCATAATTAAGTTTAAAAAGTCAGCCAAGTCCATATCTGCCAGTTACTTCAGGTGCTGGCTAACTTTTTTGGTAAACTAAGAAATTGTTGATGATGGATAATATAAGGAGTGGATTAATACAACTATTTGACTTTTATATTTTTTTCACAGATTCGTGTTAGAGTCATTGAAGGTCGTCAGTTACCTGGAAATAACATAAAACCAGTAGTCAAAGTTCATATTTGCGGTCAAACACATCGAACAAGAATCAAAAGAGGAAACAACCCATATTTTGATGAAGTGAGCAGCATAAAGACACTGTAGCCAAAATGTTGATGCTATTAAATGTAGAAAAATAGTTATTATAGCCTTTGTTGTGATCAGTGAATAAGAATTTGGTAATATTTAATGTGCTTATGCACATTTTGCAGTTCCTAGTCCCTTCCTTTATGTATTCCCATCACTCAAAACATACCTCTGTCACTGGCAGTCTTAGCAGACAAAGCTATCTAGAAGGAAGCCGGACTTCAGCTGAGACATATACAATATGTTCTTTGATGAGATTGGCCACGTGACATAATAATGACTTTGCATGGTTGTGTGCAGGTTATAAAAACAAATTAAAAAATATATGAATCATTGTAGACCTCTCTGGTCAGATGAGCTTTCAGTACAATTCTTTGCCACAATAAGACTGCCGAGCAGAATCTGGAAAGGTCATGGTCTTGCTACCCGTGATTTGTAGAAGTACAACTAGATTTCTTTGCCCAGATGGGGATCTGTACATCAAACACACTGAAAGACAGATTAGAATTCAAAGCTATACAAGGGACATAAGAATGATCTCAGGTCTGGAAGATTAATGTTGCAAAGCTTAAGCTTAAAAGAGGGAATGTTGAGGGATAACTCACTGTGTGGAAAATTCAGAAGATTTTGAAACTGAATGGCAAGCATATTTAATATATACAGGGAAAACCAAGGAAGATATAAAATTTGAGACTCGAACTAAGCTGTAGATAGCAGCCAAGATTTATGAAGTGGTGGTAGAAAAAGCAAAGGGAGAAAACCATTTGCACCTTACATTGAATCACTTCCTGGGCAGTCTTGGTATCCTGATTATGCAAAACATGGAATAGGAGGGACCATGGTTATGTACTCTTCCCTTTTGTTGGCTGAAGTACTGGTTGGAGTATAGCTGGTCTCAAAGACCAAACTTAGTGAGGAAAATACTATTAATAAACACACTAAATAGTATATTTAACTTCAGGCTATTGAACTATCAGATTTTTTTCCTGTGGCCTTGAATTTCAAAGATGTAAATTATTAGAATCCATCACAACAAGCTCTAAACAAGACCTTTTTAGACAGCTGTAACAGAGATAGCTAGACAAGGATTTATGTCCTGGAAAATAAACTACTTTCCCAAACTTGTTCCCCTGAGGAAAATGTGAAATGCAGAGCAAGCAGCAAGGGCAGTTTGCAGCACAGCTATGCCTACTGCATTCGTTCAAATGGAAGTTGTGACTGTCTTTTGTCTATGTTGTACTGAGTTTATTTACTGAATTTAGTTTTTTATTCTGTGCTAAATTATCATAGAATGTGTCCAGCAAGGAGGCAGGGTAAAAGTACTGTAGCAGGCATGCCTCACAAGCCTTTTAACATAATGGTTTTGCATTTTCTATTCAAAGAATTGTTTGTTTGTCATTTTGAGACAGGTTTTTTGTTTGTTTTTACCTTAACAGATATTTTTCTACAATGTCCACATGACTCCTTTAGAGTTGCTTGATGAAACTGTTAGCATTCGGGTAAGAAAAAATGGTGCATGTTCAAAAGGCTGCTGAATGCATATAGTGAAATCTGTGATGTTTAGAAACATTTCTGTTTCATGCTTGTCTATTTTTTTAGGTGTATGATTCTTACTCTCTACGAGCAGACTGTCTAATGGGAGAATTTAAGGTGGGTATGAAACTACTTCCATATTGTGACTTAAGTTAAATAAAATGAGAGAAATTTTTTTCAAGTACTTGTTTTAAATGTTTAAATTTATGCTACCTTAAAGGCTAGAAAATTACCTGATGATGTCTTGCTTTTAGTGCTAGAAATCATTTGCTTGAAGCACTAGTAAACTGCTTTCTTATTTTAATAGTTAAAGAATATTATATGGTTTATATACCAAGTTCTCTAACTTTCATCCAAGAAAGAAAAATATTTACCAAAAAGTATTTTTTTTTCCTTAAAAGGTAAGGTAATTATCTGGTATGAGGTAGGGTTTGAGCAGACAATTTTATTAGGTAGATAATAGGGGTAATAGTGATATGTAAGGTAGCGTAAAGATATACCCTCTTGAGTGATGTGGAAAGGTGTTCCTTTGATCATAAGTTTGTCAAGTAAACGAGATGGCAGAAAAGTCACTTAGTTTAAGTAATTTCTGTGCTTCTGATGATATCAGTGAGATTGTCTTTAATTTTTATTTGTTATGGTCAATACTGGGATGTAGACATCTTGCCTATTGAAAGTATTCATAAAGCAGTACAGATAAAGAATTCACCTGATAATTTTAATGGCTACTGGGATCCTCTACATTCCTAGCATCAGTGCTGGCTGCATTTTCTGTTTGCTTATTTTGTACTGCTTAAATTCAGTAGGTCTCTCTAGACCAATTTTTCACAAAAATATGGAAGTATGGAAGAGTGCTCTTTTCTAAATGAAGCAGTTTCTGCAACAAACCTGGTTGCTTTTGCTTCTCGCTGCTGATTATCTATGTAATTTCTGGTGATTCAGACAGGGGTATATTGTTCTGTGGAGGACTGATCATTCACTATGCAGGTGATGGCATGTCATTTACCTACTTTCTGTTCCTGCAGGCACACATTCCAGGAGAAAACCCTCAGGGTAATTCTCACCCTTTCAGACTTTACCTGCAAGGAGTACTAGCACCAATTGCCATGGGCAAGCACACTTACCTTCCTGAACGTGTCTGAAACCTGATGCAATGAATACAGTCATGGCATATGTGCAATCTTGTCCAAATTTGACACAGTAGGGGGGGGGAAATGCCATAATCTTAATCAAAGAAAGAGGAAATTATTCATTAAAAAAACAAGCTTGATTTCTGAAACTGAATGATGAGATGTTGAGCAGGAAATAGAAACAAAAGCATTCTGAAAAGCCTGTCTGAACATAAAATAATGGAGGAACATAAGGAATTCAGGAAGCAGTAAGCTAGCCCCATCTTCTGTCTCTGATAAATGAAAAAGCTGGGGGTCTGAGGAGAGACAAAAGTAACTACAGCTGTTAGTTCTAATACAACTTTTCTTGCATTTTCTTGGCATCTGTATCCATTCAGAATCCCTCATTTTTCAATGTAAGGCATTTTCTCTTTCTCCTTCAAAGAATATGTTATGTAAACTTTCTTTTGTTTGTGACAAGAACAATATAGTAGTACTCATGAAAAACTTGAGAGGTGTTGTCCAGCATTTTTCTAATTTAGTATTTCTTCAGAGGTAATGCCTTTGATCTTTATTTCAGATTGACATTGGCTATGTTTATGATGAGCCTGGTAAGTAACAGTTACTTCAGAGTTTATTTCCTAGCTTGAAACTTGAAGTTGAAATATTTCATTAAATTTCTAGTGTAAATGAAGAAAGTTAATGGAAAGTTATTTGTGATAGCTGCATTAAGTATTATTTTTAAAAAACATCAAACAATACATAATTCCTTTCAGTGGTTTCAAGATGAAGTACAGGCACCCAGAATTTAGATATTAGTTTTCGTATCAAAGACCTAAGCTGTGAAAAATAATGCAAAAGTATTTTATAATTCTGTCCTTGAAGTAGTATGCATTAGTTCAACATTTGAACACCATCAGATTTCTTGTTTTGAATGGCATTATGGAGACATGTACAGGACAGAAAAAAAAATGTCAATAATTAGTTTCAGGATAAAGCATGCTTTTGGAACAGCTGATTTCTATTATTTCCGTTTTGTAGCAGTGTTTGTTTTATTTTAGGCCATGCAGTCATGAGAAAATGGCTTTTGCTGAGTGATCCTGAAGATACAAATTCAGGAGGTAAAGGCTATGTGAAAGTCAGCATGTTTGTCCTGGGAACTGGAGATGAGCCACCAGTAAGTTTCATTTAAATGTTTTTCTCCCCCTCCCCACCCTACAGATATTTATTCATGTCCCCCTGACACTTTTTCAATATGTATAATTGACTCTGTGAGCAGTATTTAAAAGCAAGACAAGATTTACAAATTGTTTCAATGGCATCCAATACTAAGTGGCCAACTCGAAGCTTATCTTGTTATCCTGTCCATTTAAGCTAACTCTGGACCAGCTCTGGTTGTGTTGATCTATACATCCTGGAAGAAGCAGAGATGTGTTAGCCTGGGATTGCATGCAAGCTAATATGTAATTTTCCTTAGCATAGCTAATCAGGCTGAGCGACAAATTGATACCAGTTCCAGGACTAAATCGGGAATCCCTCCACTACTATGCAATGTAGACAAGCCCAGAGAGAAACCTGAGTACCAGAAAGCTTCTAATATTTGCCAGGTGAAAATCAGACCCAACAATAATTACAAATAAAGCACAAGTAACTTGATGCATGTGAAAGCAGTAGGTAGTTTTAACAATCCAGTCCTTAACTCTCTGCAGTTCTGTCAAGGTAAAAACAGACTCTCTTTTCTGTGTGATGCTTTTCTTACTTGACCATTGTCTGTAGTTTAAATTAAGCTTTTCTTCCTGCCTAAGATTTTTGGGTACTGCTCCTCCTTAGTTAAGTACAATATGGTCCCCAGAATCATAGAATCATAGAATAGTTAGGGTTGGAAATGACCTTAAGATCATCCAGTTCCAACCATGGAAGATCTTGTTTTATATTAACTCTTCCTTTCTGCTATCTTCATGATACTTGAAATCACAAGGATAAATCTTGTATTTCCTATTCATTTTAAAAGGAGGAAGCAGTAAGTTCTGGTAAATTATGTCAGAGTTGTATGCATTTTCTAATTGCAGTACAATGCCTTGCCACAATATTCATCTTAAGATGAGTATGGAAATTACATGAAGTTGGTATTGTACAAATGCCAAAGTCATCATTATCTGATGATGATGATTTGAAGTGTGATTACAATTGGCTCCTGCAATTGAGTACTTTAGAGATAAAAATGTAAGTAAAAGTGTTTAGGTAAAATTAATTTTTATGGCTTGATAATTTGATAAAATCTCCTTCTTATAATAAAACAGACAACAGTCTTTTTTTCTGAAGAGTATTGTGGGCATCAGTTTAACTAATCACCTTAATTTTATACATTACTCTATTATATACCATATACTATGTACCACTGTATCTCCCAACAGGTTGAAAAAAGGGAAAGAGATAATGAAGGTGATGATGTGGAGAGCAACCTGTTATTACCTGCTGGAATTGCACTTCGATGGGTCACTTTCGTCCTCAAAATCTACAGAGCTGAGGACATTCCACAAAGTACCTAGCTTCTTACTACTGGTCCATTGATGCGTTTGATTACCATTAGAAATAGTTGTGCTAGCTGTTCAGAAAAACTCCTTGAACATAAAACACCTTGAGTGTTTTATGTAGCCAATTTCAAGTCCTTTGGTAATGCTCAGTAAGTCTACTTAATTCTTGTAGTGGATAATGTAATGTGATACCCATTAGATTAGTCACGTTCATCAGTTGCTGAGTGGGCCATACAGCTTCTGGTAGTGGGAAAGGATCATCTTCATTATCCCTTCTCCAATCACAGAAGTTGCATGCAAGTAGCTGCAAGTAACTAATATTCAGGTACAGTTGATCTGCAGATGAACTGGATGTTCTGTGCATGTCTAGCTCAAGGATACAGTGCATGTGTCAACATCCCAATCCCTGCCTACTTTCAAGAGGTTATCAGGCAGCTAGTTCCCTGCAGCCCTCTTCCAAGGCTGTTTAGGTACTAGTAGATAAGCCGACTGCTGATCCCCTGCATCTTCCTTTTCCCAGCAATCCATTAACTCTTCATGGGTGCTCATAGCTGCAGCTGTTTTGCAATGGGGGAAGGGGACAGGGCTGCTGAAATCAGTCAGGCAGTGGTGTGATGGCCAAGCTAGTTCTGTATTGCCAGCAACCTGCTCCTGAGTGGCCACAGGAAGTAAGTAACTAGGAGCTAGTTGTATACCAGAAAGCTAAATGCAGTTTGTGAACTATAAATTGAGCACCATAAGCTTAAATAAACAGCCTTAAAGGGCAGAGGAGCTTGTAAACAACTTGACATTAATTTGTTTAGTATGATTTTACTTATGTCAGCCCTGTATTGCTGAAACAAAGGCTCTTTCGTTATATGCCATGTGTTTTCTGATAGAATTTAGGTGGCTTTTTATCCCTTCTTAGCATAATTACCTATATCTGTGACAACAAATGACAGTATCTACTGGTACATGCATAATGTTGTTCAAATACAGTTATGACTCTAAATTTAAGAGCACATAAGGACTCCTTATGATGTTTCAAATATTTATATTCTTGAAATTGCTTCTAAGATGAAATTCTCCATTTTTACCAGCAACACTGTCTGGAATTCTATTTATCAGATTAGATTTTACCTAGATTTGTAATCTGGTCGATTTTGGTGGGATTGCTATGGACAATTTATTTTTTAGGATGTATAAATAAATAAAATAATAATTAAAAAGCATACATTTTAATTTTTTTCTTTTATACCTTTCCAGTGGATGATGCTTTTTCACAGACTGTCAAGGAAATATTTGGAGGAGAAGCAGACAAGAAAAACCTGGTAGATCCATTTGTAGAAGTTTCTTTTGCTGGGAAAAAGGTAATTAGTAAATATCTGAATCTTTGTCTTCTAATCACAGTCCTGAGAACAGACTTCATATGCTGGTATAAATTTTTAAGTATACTGAAAATATGGAAATAACAGCATTAGCCCTAAGATTTACTTTGTCAAATAAGGACAAACTGCAAGACACTATAGTAGAATGGGTGTAAAGCTGATGACTAATAAAAGGGATGTATGACTAAATGCTGCGAACAGATGCAGGCCAGATTGCTTACCTAACAGATATTCCTGATTGCTTTTAATACTGTTGATACAAGTATTTCTGGTCAGGTTAACTGCATTTGTACATTTTATTACCAGTGTGCTCTTTACAATACCAAATTAGAGCAGAAGCACAATTGCACAACCTACAGTCATTGCTAGCCAATCTTTCTTCTTTTTTTTTTTGGGGGGGGGGTTTGGTTTTGTTTTTTTGTTTTTTTTTTTTTAATTAAATATATGTCAGCCTTTATTAAGTTATATAGTTAGGTTGGCATGCCCAGTAATGTAGAGGACCTTCAGTAGACATGACTAGCAAATAATATACTCTAATTGTACTCTAAAATCTGCATAGGGCACAATATAGACCAAATAATTCCTTCATCTCATTTCTCTGCTGTGATACAAGAGGTCAGTAGTAGTGTGAAAACACATTGAATTGTAGCTAGTGGGAATAACAAGCTTTAATAATTCAATTTAATAATTCAAGCCAATGGAAGTAACAAGTAGGGTAACTCCAGTCTCGGGTTTAAATGCTGTTCCAGAATTTTCTTTTCCTTCCAATAGTGATTAATGTTGCATATACAGACTGGTTTAGCAGCATTTTCCAACTGAAAACTAATGGCTTTTTGCAGCATAAGCCATTCATAATTACTACCCCTCATCTTACCAAACAGAATCTTAAATCATAGCTAGTATATGCTTTTTTTAATCTGTTTTATCTTTGGTGTGCTATATATTTGATATTATTTTTTGCAGGTTTGCACAAATATAATTGAGAAAAATGCTAATCCAGAGTGGAATCAAATTATTTATCTCCAAATAAAGGTCAGGGTTTTTTTCTTGTTTCTGTAGGAAGCAACTATCTCTTTGGAACTCAGAGAATTAACGTTACAGAGGTGAAATGAGTAATGGGTTATTTTATTTCAATTGTTTTCTTTTCAGTTTCCCTCTGTGTGTGAGAAAATAAAACTTGCAATTGTTGACTGGTGAGTCATGAATTTTAATAAAAGCCATAAACAAGGTAAACTGTATTAAGTGAAGAAAAGTCTGGTTCTACAGATGTCAGCTGTTTTTCAGTCTATGACAGTATTTAAGCAAGAGTTTAAGTGTTTTCCTTCATGGTTTCTTCACAAGAGACCTAGTTAGTGTAACATTAGAATATTGTTAATTTTGTGCAGTGATGTAAGGGTCAGGTGACGTCATGATACAGCCCACATTTGTAACTAAGCAATCACATCTGTATTTATAATACTAAAACATTCCAGGTGACATAAAAAGTGTATACTGGTATCTTGCTTCTATGTAGGATGAACAGCATTATATTTAAATAAAATCTTTCCTTTTTTCTTTTTAGGGATCGTCTTACAAAAAATGATGTAGTAGGAACAACATATTTGAGTCTCTCAAAAATTGCTTCTTCTGGAGGAGAAATTGAAGGTAATTGAACAGTACATAACATTATCTTCTCTTGTGTTGGGAGGAATAGCAAAGTTCAGTGCTGTAAGAAAGTATATTTTCCTATAGTTTCTCAGTTCTGTGGCAACAAGATTATTTGTTTCTGGAATTTTCAAAACAATGCTCCTAGAAAATACACTGTTGAACTTTTCAAAGTATTGAAATTTTCCATCATCTTGAAAACAACAGTAACTAATTCAATATTCAGTGTTTTGTTATATATATAAAGTTAAGGAATTAATTAAATCTGTGAGTTCTTTCCCAAAGTCAGAAAACTATATGATGTCACAGCCTATTATGAGTAAGATAGACAAATTTATCAAAATACTTAATAGGACATTTAATTTAAAACCAATCCAGAGTCACTATTTCATAAGTTCATTGGGCACTAGTAGACAATACTTCTTTTGCCACTCTCTAAGCATGTCTGTTCTTTCTCTGGAAAGATATCTTAGAAGCTGGAGAATGTTCCTGAGTAGTTAGCCTACAGGAACACTCTAGAACCACCTGCTCATTTCCTATATACTGCTAGGCTGCGTTCAGATGTTCGGGAACTTGGATCATCTCTGCTCTCATCAGTACCTTACTAGAAATGGGCACTGCATCTCATTGCATGAGTACTCCAAATTATTACATAGTAACCCTTATTTTATTGGCTTCAATAAATTAAGGTTTTCATTGTAATTCTGCGATCACAGACAGTGAATTTGTGCATTTCAGTCAGTATAGATGACCATTTTGTAATTTCATAAAAACTAAAAACTTCATTGTCTGCAAAATTTAGTTAAGCAGGTATATTCCTAAAATGTTGTCCCCATTGGACAATACCTTTGTGATAAAACTCTTCCTTATGATATTATAAAAAGCATTTATTTTGTGAAGGCTTTGGGAAATATGGGGGGAAAAAAAACCCTGTTGCATTTATGGTCTAATATAATATGATTATTTCTTTGTGATTTATATCTATGAACTATTCTTCTTTTTATTCATACAATTAAGCCAGCTCCATGACAAGAACTCTGTATTAATTTGCAGAAATTGTTTTTAATTAACATAGTACGGCATATCAGTTGTCCATATAGAATTGTAAAGTCCATGGCTAAACATACTTAATGTTTATTTATCTGTCTACACAAAGTTGAAGGACACTGGCTCAAAACCATTTACACCATTGCCACAGTAAAAATATAAATTACTTTTTTTCCTGTTGTGTTTATTAAATCTATATGATATGTACTTGTGTGAAACAGACCAGTTTGTCCCTAAGTTGATAGCTGTATCAGAAGTTGTGGCTCCGATCCTGTAGTGACTTGAGACAAGTAGTCAACTTATCGGGTGGAACTGTATTTTCAGTCACATAACTTCAAGTGTATAACCCAGTCCTCTTAGAAGTACTGCAGTTGAAGTAAGATTTTGTGCAAATATTCCTTCCATATACCCTCCACACATCCAGAGGCAAAAGAAAAGGTTACAAAAAACGGCAATGGGAAATCAAAGGCAGAAGGGTTGGGCTAGGGGAAATTCTAGGCAGATCACTGCTACCCACATTAAGTGTGTAACTTGAACTGCTGCTGAGTCACAGCTGATTTATACTTCAAACCCAGACACTTAGTAACTGAGAAAATCTTACTTGGATTCTCTCCGTATGGGGGTACTGACATTGAAATAGTCATTTCCATGTAAAGTCACAAATTATCTCCTCTTGAGGTCAGTGCCATGCCCGAAGCCTGTTCTAGCTTCTAAAGGATTGGGAAATTGAAATAATCTGTGGTCTTCAGTAGATGAAGATATTCTAATGGGCCTTGAAATGTGGTTTTCTTAAATGTTCTTAAGATTTTAAAATAATTTTTAAAATAGAGTTTAATTTTGTGGGGAGGAGAACTAGGGAGAGCTGGAACAGAAGCATTAAAACAATGTATTTTGTCAGCTACATGTTTGCTTTTTTTCTTTTGGAATTTGTACAGGAAGTGATATCTTCATGTTTTAATCTGGAAGCAAGATTGTAGCCCACATGAACTTTATTTTTTTCTTGAGCCTTCTACTTTATTTTAAAAGCAGATTGCTTTTGTATTGTACTTGTTTTTAAGATGCTATTGTCACTTGTTATGTAACTTCTTTTCTTTTCATAATATAGAATTTTCATCTTCGGGAACAGGGGCTTCATCATATGAAGGTTTATATCTTTGCCTGCTACTGTTTTTACTTTTCCATTGCCCAAACTGAGAAGTTTTATCTAAGAAAATGCATCGTGTTAAAAAGCATTTTTTATAATTACTTGTGTAAAAGACTTCACCACTACAATTAAAAAGTATCAAACATCACTATCTGTATAAAACAGTTTTGGCACTGGAACTGGTTTGAAAATATTTCCGTTTGGCTGGTGCTTCAAGCTGTGTTTAGAGTTGAGCATGCAGTTGCTTCAATTATAAAGTGCTTGGTCTAACAACGGCTTGCAATTTTTAATTTAGCTATGAGACTGCAACCATATTTGCAGCTTCAGAGCCCTGCAGAAGTAAATAACTACTTAAAATAATTAATGCTGTTTTGCTTGTGCTTAGCTAGCTATATAAATGAAGTCTAAAAAATTAAATCTGATTCTGTTAAAACCTGGAGAGACAGCTTTTTACATACCTGTCTAAGTTGACATCCAATTTTGAAAGACATTGTGGTAAATATTTACCTAGTGAGAAATAAACACAATTGGAGTGCAGTTGAAAGGTAAAAAAACACTCATCTGCATAAATACTATATTAATAAAGTAATATTAAGTCAAATGCTGAAATAATTTTTCAGAATTACTTTCTGAAATACGATCATCTCCTAAATGTTAACAATTTAATTTTAAATGCAAAGAAAACCTACAAAAGATATTCTTTTTATTCCAGGTTTAGAAGGGCTTTTTTAGCTTGGGCTTTTTTGTTTTGTTTTAAAATTTATATTGTTTAATTTATTAGCAGCAGTAAGTTGTGAATATATTAATTCAACACACATCTCTACCTTAAATCTAGTCATGTTGTGTTCCAATGTGAGCAATTCAGTGTTAGACTTTTTTGAAAATTGGACAGTATTCCATCAAGAATCTGAATGATTTTCCATTCAAATTTTTCTCTGTATCTGATTCAGATGTAAGGATGTGAAAGTATCCAAATGCAAAATAGAGAACTGCAAATCTTTATATTTTGCAGATTTTATATGACTTCCTGTTGACAGGGAAGTCTATCAACACATCACATAACTTATATTATCAATTTGTGTCACTCAGTGGTCACAGTGGCCAAGTCATGCAAGGCATAACCCTTCATTTTCATTTCCTTATCTTGGCCATCCTTTCCTATGATAAATGCATCATTCTTTGTGCCACAAATCACTTAAGTGGTATCTGTTGCAAGCCTTAGAACCCGATTCTCATCTCTTTTTTTATACCAGGATCATTTGTTCGAATACAAAAGCTAAGATATAAGAAGGAAAAGAATATAGAATCCTGTTTGCCTGAAACTACACAGTATTTTCCTGCATGTATGTTGTTTACTGTGTTGTAATTTTCTTTGCACTACTCATCAAATTTGCCAATCAGTAATGTTGGCATGTGTTTGGTTATTACTGAAAGAACAATTAAATCCCTTAAGTATAAATCTTAATTGGCTCTAAAATGAACTTTTTAGAATCTCATTCATCTAATAAATTTGCAAGGCATGAATGCAAACCCAAAAGATAACAGCAGTAATATAACTGTGGCTTACCTCTCTATATATTTTTGCTAAAAAACAGAACACTGTTGAAAAATACAAGATTATGACAGCAAATTTTCAAGTTCTTAGATATCTTAAATATTGAAAAATAAAGAATAGCTTTGGTGTGCAGTTTCCTAGCTTAGCTATTAAAACTGACAAAAATATCTAAATCCTTATTAATGTTTTTTAGCTAGATTAAGACATTGGGAAATTTTAAATTTTTAGTCACGGAATAAAAATAATATATATATATAAATTAGGGTTTTATATATATATAAAATATATATATAAATTAGAGTTTATTGTAACTGGAATTAACTAAGAATTAACTCAGTTTGAAGACTTTGTCTTGTATGAATATTAGCTTACTGAAAAGGGAGTGTGTGAGAAACAATGCACTGTGGCAGTTATGATTAGAGTTTGCAGTAGTTTGTGTTTTACCCTGAAATACAACCACAAAAAAATTACACTAAAAATTAAAACACTGGGATTAACTGTGGTAAACAGTAGGGCTTTTCCCACTATGGTGCACATCTTTTTTGTAGCTATTTAGCTAGAACAATGGCCTATGTATTTAAATGATTGCAAATGTTTTACTCAGTTTCATTTGTTTTTAGAAAATCTGTTTTATGTTAACATACAGTGTATTACTCTTTCACTTAAATGAAAACCTGATATTTGCAGTGGTTCAGAAGTTCTGTTTATTCTGTGGGGTTTTACTGCATGAAGTAGTATGTGTTAAGTGTTTTACTGTGAACAAGGAAGTTAGGAACAAGTACAGTCATGGCTGTAATTACTTTAAATTTATATAATATACCCAGAGAATAAAGTGTTCTTACTTTACTAATAACTAACTGATATCTAACAATTGTCCTGCTGTAATGTTAATTGTTTTTCTGGCTCTGAATGATGGTTAACAAAGATATATTGGTTATGTTTTCTGTTAGCAAACACTGGAGAAACTGAAGTTGGCTTTTTACCAACATTTGGGCCTTGTTACCTAAACTTTTACGGAAGTCCAAGAGAATACACTGGATTCCCAGACCCGTATGATGAATTAAACTTTGGAAAGGTCAGTTTCTTTACTCATTGTTTTTAATTAAAGGATTAAACCCAAATGGTTTTAACAAATTAATGTTTGGAGGGTTTTGTTTCACATTGCACTCTTTTTGGTCTTTTTATTTTAAATAATATTTTATATTTATTATTAAGAAGGAAGTAGGATATGAATGGAAAATATTATCACGTTTTGTTTTAAAGGTGTTTTTGAAGGAGCAGCAGTGGTTTTGATGGTTTTCACTACCTGTATCTCTGCATGCATTTGTATTTCTTATTTCCTTGGTTTTGTAAATATAGATTTTTTCTTTTCTACCATTCATTAAAGCCAACTCCTCTGTTTTATTCAAACATGTACATCCATGCCTCTGAAGAAGTTTTGAGAACCCTTAAGTGAAGCCAGAATAATGTATAACTAAAGAAAAGTATGCTAATTTAGGAGAAATATGTAAAATTTGCATTCAATGTGTAATTATGTTGCAGGGAGAAGGAGTTGCTTACAGAGGGAGAATTCTGGTTGAACTATCTACAATACTTGAAAGCAAACCTCTTAACAACAAAAAGTTAGAGATTATTCCTAATGATGACTTACTGGTTGTTGAGGTAAATCCTTATTTTATTGTCAATGTTGGTAATAGAGATGTGCCTTGGCTGGTTATTTTTGGAGAATGATCTGAGTTACTACAATTGAAACAATTGAGTTGAATCTCAGAATTGAGAGAGGTGCGGCTACAAAAATGTCATACCCTTGTAGCATGAAATATTAATTTGAAACATTTTTATAATCTCAAATACAGTAATTTATTATATATAAATCTATTTTGGTTTCTTCCACATTACTACCTATTCTACTACCACAGTAGTAAAAGTAATAACATTTTTATTTCCATTTAGAAATTGCTGTTGTTTGCTGTAGTTGTGGATCCTATTTAACAAATATTGAAATACAGCTAAAAAGTTTCTTCTTGTAGAAATACCAGCGCAGACGAAAGTTCTGCTTGGCTGCTGTGTTTCATTCTGCTACCATGCTGCAAGACACTGGTGAGCCTATCCAGTTTGAAGTTAGCATTGGCAACTATGGCAACAAGTTTGATACCACCTGTAAACCTTTGGCATCAACAACTCAGTACAGTCGAGCTGTTTTTGATGGTAGGGATGCTACTGAAATGGGGGTTGTTAAAGATATTTCCACAGAATTCAGTGAAATCTTTTGTCTGTGTACTAGATGTGCACAGGAAAATTGGCAAGTAAAAAAGGTATCTAAAAACTAAGGATTAAATAGGAAAAATGCCCTTTGAATATGCTAATTTAGAATAAAATAAAAACCTGTTTTTAATCCAGGTGTTGGGCAGCCTAGAAGAAAAAAGCCATCTAACAGACACTGCACTGGCTGAAAAATTCTTTGATGGGCTTGGAGTAGCTTGTTTGTTCTTTATAATTTGTAGTACATAAATGAAATAAATACAGCAACTTGTGCAGTGTACAGTATGTGTTCCTGACATGAATTCTAACTCTAACATATGAATGTTTCACACCAGGTAATTATTATTACTACTTGCCATGGGCAAACACAAAGCCAGTTGTTACACTGACTTCCTTTTGGGAGGATATAAGTCATAGATTAGACCCCGTGAATGTAATCCTAAACATGGCTGAAAGACTGGTAAGATGTTTAAGATCTTTCTTTTGCTGATACGCTTTTCATATTTACTTTTTTCACTTAGAGGTGTAATAAAAAAGTGACTTTTCCACAAAATTATGAAAGTTTTCTGAAAACTTTTCCCTCCTTTTTTGCTATTCAGAAATCAAACATAGCTCAGTGTAACAAATGGCACTGCTATTCATAGATCTGTATTCAGGCGAGGCCCAACACACTCCTGTTTGCATCTGCAGGGAATTCCCACAGGGAGGAAGAGTACTTGGTATTGGTTAGGGGCATGTTAAGTTTGAAGAACTATTATTTGCTTTGGAAGCTAGGTGCAATATCGTGTATTGTTAAAACATTGAAAAAGAACATGAGAATAGTGCTGTTAAATATGAATCAAGTTTGAGCATCCAAGTCTGTTTTTGTTTGGCCTTTATAAATCCAAATAAGTAAGTTAAAGTCTTGAAACTGGTATTGACCATATATATCACAATCGAAGCTTTTCAATGCAAATCCTTTTCTTTTAAATTCCTCAGCAATCCAACTTAGCCACCTTAAAATCAGGAATGCAGGCTAAAATTTCTGAAAACCTGTTAGCTGAGATGTGGTTGAAGCTAATTGATGAACTTACAGAAGATATAAGGTAAAAGTACCTTTTTTATCTCTTACGTTATCATTCTAGGCCTGCTCAGAATGTTTTCTATTGCCTTTGCTAAGTCAGAAAACAAATCCTAAGGACAATAAAACTGATTACCCTTCTGAACTAGTGTGAGCGCTGGAATTCCAGAAGTCTCTGAAAGTAATAAAACATCATGGATATTGCCAAAGAAGTCTCCTGTCTAGTTTTGCAATTCTCCCTTGTCTTAGTCACTGACAGTAATAATGCAGCATGTCTTGAAAAAAATCTAAGGCAGGACTGTTCTGAAAATGTCAAATTGTGAATTTCTGCTGCTTTTCTACCATCTTGCCTTCTTTAGAATTCCTTATGGATTTTTTGTTTGCCCATGTTTCAATGTTATTTCTGAAATTGAAGAGGGAAGAAAATTTTTAGTTTACTGATAAGCCCAGGAAAAAAAAATCTAAGCTATTTAGAGCTTAAGGGCCATTAAGATTATATTTTGGAATAAGCCTTTAATCAACATATCTTGACATGCGGGAATGTTCAGAGAAGGTGATAGGAGTCAGCACTTAGGCTTCTAAAGGAAAATAAATTCTAAATAGAGAGGAAGGGATCATGTGAGAAAGAGACATTAATAGAAGGAAGCATCAAGCTGGGGAGAGACCCTTGAAAAACATTAAACAGGTGGGTAGTGAAACCACACAGGAAAAGGAAAATGAGAAAACAGTATTGGTTAGAGGAAATAACAGAGAACATGAAATGAGAGAAAAAAATTATCAAGCTGTAGAGCTAATATGAATGTGAACAAAGGGAAAAGCTAACAATGGAGATCAGTGTATACTAGCAAAGAATTATATGATAGAAAGATTATGTCAAAATATAAACTAGTAATTTGATCGAATACCTGCTGTGATCTGGAAGAAAGTGGAAAGAACAGACATACTTCAGGAAAGCAAGAGGTGAAGGGCAAACTATAGTCACATGGAGCCGTCTAGTGAGTGTAGGAACTTCAGGGTTTATATCAATTATGTCAACTCATCCTCCTGACATACATTTGCAGTTATTCAGTTTGTAATTTTGTAAAATATATTATTACTGAACAATTACTGAGCAATAGCACCTAGGTATGTCAACAAAATGAGCTTTCTGTTGTTCATAGGATACAATTCTCCTTATGAGCTTTTTTAGCAGACTTATAAAACCTCTGTCAAAGATGTAATTCCTAAACTAATTTTCCTTGTCATGCTAAAGTTCAAATGGGTTAGGAGTTTGAGAGAGCTTTCAGTGCACTATTTAAACCTAAAATAAGGTGACTTTCTGGAAGTTCTGATCTGGTATATTTGATTCATGTGTAAGTACTTGCACCCAGGGCAGGTGGCACTTCGTTCAGCTTAGTAGAACTAAATGTGATGAAGGTATAAGTCAGTATCAAGGTCTTGCAGAATCAAAGCCCTTAGAACTGCATTGCTTGTCATTAAAAATTGGTCAGAGAAGAGTCAGTCTTTTCAAACTAGGCAGTGTTTAGGGATTTTTTTTTTCTCGTGTCATATTAAAGACCTCTCAATAAACTCAGTTAAAGGGCTATCCCTTTATCCTTAGTCATTGATCTTTGAAAAGTCGCCTTTTCCTCAAAGAGCCACCAAACTCAGAAAAGCTTATCTTTCCTGGGCTCTACTGTGATGCTATAGGACTTTTTGGTTCCTTTGAAGAGTTATCCTGCCCTCTGGTGACTCACAAGTTCCACGTCATGGAACTTTAAGAGTTCTTTGACGTTTTCTTGCCAGAGGGTTAAATAACTCTAGTCATAGACACAAGCCATATTTGTATATTGAGTTTCTGAGGATTTACAGTTTCCAGTGATGGAAAGCAACCTAACTGGTTCTGAAGGCAGTAATTTCATCTTTCAGGTGTACATTCTCAGACAATAATTTTCTATTTTAAATGTATAGGAAAAGGTGTTTTGCTTGGTTTGTTTAGCAGCAGTTAGATTAAAGCATGTACCTCAAGCTGTTCTACACTGGTGCTTGTTGTGTGAGCACAGCCTTTCCCTTATTTCCTGTAAACACTTTGCCAGGTGGAAATCTTTCCAGAAAGAGATGCTATAGCACTATTCTGGGGGGTTTTAATCACAGGAAATAATAGCACCCAATCTGTTGCCACTGTATGCATATCTGTGTTTAATGTGTGGCTAAATAAACTCCATTTAGATTATTAACCATAATAAATATTCTATTTTCAGTAAACCATTTCCCCTCATAGAAGGCAGATCTAATATTACAGTCCTTGATACTCAAATTGAAAAACTGCGTCTGAGGTCTCTCAAACAGATTGGAGAAGCAGCAGCAAGGATGAGAAATGAAGCTACTGATGTGAAAGCCACTCTGACAGAAATTGAGGATTGGTTGGATAGATTAATGCAACTGAGTGAAGAGGTTAGTACTACACGTTACTGGTTTAGAAATAGCTATTTGACACAAACTAGTGTAATATTCACTGCTGATCAGACAATATCCACTCTCCTTAGAACAGTAATTATAGGTGCTTTGAAAGTAAACATGTTCTTCTCTGTAACTAGGGTTTACTTAAATACAATGTTTTAGTGTGTTAGCTGTCAGTGAATGCATGTTGGGAAATAACCACTGTGAATTGCAGAATAGACTCCATTCAGTTTAAAGTGACGGTACTTTCCTTTCTTCCAGAATTGCAAGCCACAGGGCTGGTTCAGGGGCTGCAGGGTGTATGTTGTACTTCTGCAGCTTCTTACCTGTAGTAATTGACTTCCAACAGAGTTGAATCTGCTTGTTTCTGTGTTGTTTGGGTGGTTTTTTTTAAATTTCCAGCAACATCTTCAGGTTTTATTTGTCTTGGTTATCTCAGAATTGGCTTTCACAACAAGATTTATTTTCCATTTGTCACTTCTGCTTTGAAAAGTGACTGATTGAAAAAAAAAAATAAAGAGAAATCAATTTGGCAGACTTGCACCTCGCATAAAAGGGTGTGCACAAAGCTGCAAGAAGATAGTAGGCTGTTTCTGCTTTCTGCTAAAAGGCTTATGGTTATCTACCCCTAATGTAAAAGCACTACAAGCACTTAAATATGTAGCAGGTCAATCCAAAGTATTAGCATTTGGAATCCATCACTTTAGTCACCGCATAGGAATTGAGATACAAAATGTGTCTAGAAAAATCAGAAAGAGGTAGAAGAACTGGGGGGTTTTAATAGAATTTATTTGCTTTCCAACAGTCTCAGTGGTATTTCGATGATTATTTCAGAACTATATATTGTGTTACTTGCAAGTAAAACAATTTTCTCTGTCATAAATCCATGTTAATTATTGATTCTAAGTGATAAATCTTTCAACATAAATCCTAATTTATGTTTCTATTATCTAAGCATTAGACTAGTTTAGCATCTATTAATTACTGGGTTTAACTTTCTTTTCCCCACAAATAATCCACAGCCACAAAACAGTATGCCTGATGTAATCATATGGATGATTCGAGGGGAGAAGAGACTGGCTTATGCTCGTGTTCCTGCACACCAAGTACTTTATTCCACAACGAGCCCTGAATCATCTGGTAAATATTGTGGAAAGACCCAAACAATCTTCTTAAAGGTACTATTCTCCCCCCCCCCCCCTTAAATATTAATTAACTCCCTGAACTGTGATCCCTTCTGACATGAGCATGAAACATGCAAACAAACTATGACCAATAAGGTGCCAAAACTCAGGACAGATTAAAAACCAAATGCATATAGCTTCTTCACAGTATCACAAATTGTAGCTCAAATTCATCATAAGCCAGTTAGAAAGACAATCAGAACCTGAGACTTTCCTGAAAGAGCTGACAATCATGATAGGACTTTTAAAGTGTTACTGGGGTTGGTGATTAGGGGCTGGACATGAATGGAGACTATTATAAGGAATAGTTAGTGTAAGTCAGAGAAGTTTCAAAACCCTATTAAAAGTTTTGGATGACTTTGTGCATGTAACACAGAGCATGCCTACACCCAAAAGTTCTGTAGTATGTCTCTCTGCATTGAGTCTTACTCATGAATAGGAATGTCTTTTTCCAGTTAAGTTTGTATTATCTCCAATTGGGCTAAAATTAAGCAGAAAAAAAACCCCAGCCAATCTGATTGTCGAACAGTAGCATTTAGAGTTTGTCAGGTAGTTACACTGATTCAATGCAGACAAGCCTATATCATGTTTTTTATGCAAACCTCCTTATCATGCATGTTATGATGCATTACTTCTGCATTTAGTGAACCATCCTGACTAACCTCTCCATTTCCAGGGTCTCCTGATGAGAAACACTAACATCCACATTGAAGTTTTAAGTTTGGTCATAACTAAAAACTCACTGCTGGATAAAACTTGGGAGAGGATATACAGGAACAGGGGCAATGCTACTGTTACTGTGTTTGGTTTTTACATGCCCTAGGCAGGTACCATTTAAAGAATGTTTCCTTCCTGAACTATATTACTGGCTTTTGAGGAAATGCAGTACAGGAAGAGATAAATAAATCATGTTATTCATATCTCTATGTTATTGTGTATATTTTACCGAAAGCTGCAATACCTGCATAACATAATAAAAAGTAACTTTTTTGTTCCTGTGCCAGTACCCACAGGACAAGACCAAAGATGTCAAAATGCCTGTGGAGCTGCGAATTAACATTTGGCTTGGGCTCAGTGCAGTTGAAAAGAAGTTCAATAGCTTTGCAGAGGGAACATTCAGTGTTTTTGCAGAAATGGTATGTCCAACATTGCTTTCTTACTTTAACCTGGATGTGAGTGCTAGGAATTCAATGAAATTGGAGCTCTTTTGATATATTTATTTTTGCATGCCGGGCAGAAAGGGAGAGTAGTATGTATTATACCAAAACAACTAGACCTCATTCAAGGCAATTAAGATCAAGTCCATTGTGCCTACCAAATGAACTTCAGTAGAGCAGATTCTGAACTGGTTAATCAGGTAAAAATCTGGTTAACTCCAGCAATTTCAAAGACATTTCTTTTAGATTTTTATCAATGTAATTAAGATTGGGATCTAGACCATTATGTTTTGGCATGTGAATAACCATTTTATTTTAATTGCTTCTTCACTTCTACAAATGATACTGGTTACAAATGGTTTTGCTTAATAATGGTTCTTTTGTATAAGTAGAAAATCTACTGTTACAAAATAGTAAACTACCCAAGGAAGCTGTGAATGCTCCATCCCTGGCAGTGTTCAAGGCCAGGTTGAACAGAGCCTTGGGTGAGTTCTGTGGGAGGTGTCCCTACCCATGGCAGGGGAGGTTGGAACTAGATGATCTTAAGGTCCTTTCCAACCCTAACTAGTCTATGATTCTATGATTCTAAGAAGAACTGGTCAAACACAGTAGATTTTGCTGACAAAAGGCCATAATATAATAACGTTTCAATGGTAAGAGTTAACAACTTTGGAATAAAATGCTTGAAATAGTCCCAAGCGTGTAATAGAGATTTTGAGTGATAATGGTAAGCATCAGATGTCTTCTGAATGCCACATCACATAATGCTGCATATAATCCAGTATCAGTATAATAGCTAATGAAACAAGACACTTTTACAGAGGCTTGTATCACTATTGGCTCTATGCTTTAATCTTTATTAGTAGTGTCATAGGTCACTCAAAATAAACAATGGATGTTTAAAGCCATTATTTAAGTATAAAGAAGCTATTGAATATTTCAGTTGCTCTTCAAACATCAATCCCACAATTTTACAAGAATAAGAGCAGAAAACTCAAGACCATCATAAATTACAAATACTTCCATTAGCATAAAAGGAAGTATACTGTATAAATTGGACTGACATTAGAATTATGCCCCCATTAGCTTCCATGAGAAGACTATAAATCAGTTTCATAGGTTATGAAAGAAGAGATTATAAATAAGAGATTTGAGATGGAAAAGAATGAGAGGATCATACATATAGTGAACAGAAGAAACTCATTTGAATAATAGAATTTTGTTTAACAAAGCTTTAATTTGGAGGAAGTTTGCCTGTAGTTGTACAGAGGCATTCAACTAAGACAGTTTTGTTTAGCAGTGGAATCATTGTTTGCCAGACATGATAGACAAAAAAGAAGAAATAAATTAATGATTACATTGCAGAGTAATGTGAGAGGGGAGTACTTAATTTCAGAGAAGGAAAATGTACAGTAGAACATTTTCATTTTTAACAGTTACATAAATGTCTTTGGTTGGTTGGTTGGTTGGTTTTCTTCTACCTTCCTAAAAGCTTTTAATTATTCCAAAAGTCCTGACTTTTTCTTTCTTCTCAAACAGTATGAAAATCAGGCTCTTCTTTTTGGAAAATGGGGTACCTCAGGACTTGTTGGTCGCCACAAATTTTCAGATGTCACAGGAAAAATCAAGCTGAAAAGAGAGTACTTTCTACCTCCAAAGGGCTGGGAGTGGGAAGGAGAATGGACGGTTGATCCTGAGAGAAGGTCAGATATTTTTTATTTTATGTCAGGACTAAAGGAGTTTAAAGGAGGAATAAAGGAGTGTGGAGTAGAAAGCTCTTACCTGTTTTCTTGGCTGAGAAAGAGGTTTTAAGCTGAACTTTCTAGGACACCAAAAGCCAGCCAATAATCAAAGCTTGTTAATAACCTTTTTAAAAAGTAAGATAACACCATTACAGGATTTGCATGGTCATTCACATACAGTGGACGTTTTTTGTATTCACTAAATGTTGAGAAGTTCCATTGTTTAATGAGGGCAACTGTCACAGGTTATTTCTAAAACTGACTCAAGACAATGGTTGTTTTCAGAGCCTGAGGTTGTGGTGCTTGCCATATGATAATTCCTCTCCTGGCAGACTGAATTCCTGAGGTGTTAATCCTCCCCCAGCTCTAGCAGGTTCAGTCTTGCTCTGTCAGAGGTTTTCACCTCCTGAGAGTTTAGCTATTTGTGTTGCCACACTTTAAACCACACTGGGTAAATTATTAGTTTCATAAACAAAAGCCAGCATGAGAAAGAGATTGTTTTCTCTTTTCTTAACAGGTTCAGCCTATTTTAAATTATGTGTTCTGGTGGTAAAAAAAAATAATACCGGATTTTTGTTATAGGAAAGCTGTGCAGAAAAATATGTGCTATTATTTGATCCATTTTAAAACACAGTTTGTAGGTATGAATGGATGGGTTTATTTTAATATTCAATGCATAGTTTTTGTTACAATGAGTAGTATGGCATGAAGAAAAGCAATAACAGACATGAAGATATTTTCTCAGATAATGAAATAAATGCTACTGTTAAAATGAGTAAGTGTTGCATCTTGTATTGAAAAATAATCTGCATGGCTCTATTTGACCAGCAGATGGCAGTTTAGAACAGTCTTTCATGCTTTCTGAATCCCAGTAAATGGAAATCAAGGCTATTCTATTTGGTTTAATGTTCTCTTATTTCTTTCATTTACAAGTTAGAAAAATATTAGCTAACAGATTGCTTGTCTTGTCAACAGCATAAAGGGAAAAAAAATGAAGTACATTGCCAAACTTTAGGTCATACCTAGATATATAAAAATCAGAGATGCATATAAATCCTGAATGCAGTCTGGATTTTCCTATGCTTAAATATGTGATTTTCTTTTTTTGTTTTTTTCTAAGAATAATTGTTGAAATCAGATCCCGAATAATACAGCAGTTAAAATACTCCTGCTAGTCACTGATTGTATGAGTAATATTCCTCCTATTGCTTACTACTACAGGAGTTGCTTCAATTTTAGGCAGACGTTGAGGAAATAAGCAGCCATCATATAGATGAGGGATACACTGTACTCTGTTAAGAAATAGAACTTCACAAACATGGACAATCCAGAATTGCAGCATGTGTGCACATTCTGTACTTTGTACGTTCTCTGTAGCTAACTAAAATGCATTTGTTTTAGTACTGTATTTGCTTTGAATTTGCAGTTTGTTAACTGAAGCTGATGCTGGTCATACTGAATTTACTGATGAAGTATATGAAAATGAGAGTCGCTATCCTGGAGGGGAATGGAAAGCAGCTGAAGAAAGTTACACAGATGTGGTGAGACTGATACTTTTCACTGGATAAGTAGAGGTTTAAGAGAAGGAGTTCTAGGATTTGCTGCACAGGCACTGGAATGGGTTGCCCAAGCAAGTTGTGAGTGCTCCATCCCTGGTGGTGTTCAAGGCCAGGTTGTATAGAGCCTTGGGTGGCACAGTTTAGTGTGAGGTGTCCTTGCCCATGGCAGGGGGGTTGGAACTAGGTGATCTTAAGGTCCTTTCCAACCCTAACTATTCTATGATTTTATGATTCTATATTTAATCTATTAATGCACAGAACTGTTATGTTTTGCCTACATAAAAGAACGGAGAAAAAGCTCCACCACCACGTGAATTCACATGTCCTCTTGGATGGATGTGGGAAGATGATGCTTGGAAATCTGATTTAAATCGAGCAGTGGATGAGCATGGTAAGATTTACTGTTTATCTGCTGACTATTTGCTGATTATTAGGACAATTTGTCATAGTCTATGCTGAAGGAGGGCACATGTCAAGACTGTAACAATGTCCTGAGCACAACAGTGGTTGCCCTATGGAAGAACGTCCAGAAAATATTTGGACAACAGTTGCTTAAGAAATCAGATAAAATTACATTTGGAAAGTGTTCTCTGTCAGCATTTTTTCTGTTTCCATTTTAAACACTGTTCCATCAAACTCACTCATTGAGCCTTTCTTAGGTCAAAAAGGACCAGTCTTCTGAAGAGTTTATGTAATAAATTCATATATAAGTGCCTACTAGAGAGAGAATCACATATTCTAAGAAACTGTACATTGGTCTTAGCTGCAGCAGCAGATGACAATTTTGAGCGAAAAGCCTTGAAAATAAAAAAAATTTTAAAAAAAACTGGCTAATGCAAATAACAATGGATGAGAGGTTCCAGTGGGGAAAACTCCGTGTATACACAGTGTGCCTGGAAATAGAGCCCATCCTTATTTTAAATAAGTTTCAAAAATATTTTTCCCAAGGCCAAAGTTAATGAAGTCCAGTGGTTAGGAGCGGGCCTGTAAGATGTGGAATAGAAGCAGTAATTGGTTTCCTTTTTTAGCGAAGTCATGTTTTTCTTTTTCTATCTTGCTTGTGTTTCTGAAATGTACCAATTAATCAATTTCAGGATGGGAATATGGAATTACTATTCCTCCGGACACTAAACCAAAGTCATGGGTTGCTGCAGAGAAAATGTACCATACACATCGAAGACGAAGACTGGTGCGGAAACGTAAGAGGGATCCAGCTCAACCAGTAACAGCAGGAAGGGTAAGCAGAAGAGAGATGCAGTCAGAGGCTGCATGTTTTCATTATATTCCTTTTCTTCATCTTTTTGTAAATTGATATTTCCAGCTTTGGTTTATAAGGGGATTATGCCTGCCAGAGCAAGTGCTGAGTTTTTTCATTACATTTATAAAAGGACTCTGTTGTGGTTTAACCCCAACTGGCAACTAAGTACCATGCGCCCACCCACTCACTCCCTTCAACTGTGGATGGGGAGGAGAACTGTAGCAAAAAATGTAAAAACCCATGGGTTAAGATAAGAACAGTTTAATAATTGAAGTAAAAGTAAAATGTAATAATAGTAGTGCAATAATAATAATAATAAGAACAACAATAATAATACAAGCAAATAGAGAGGAAGGAATAAACCCTGCCTCCTCCCTAAAAATAAAAGAAGTGGCACACAATACAATTGCTCACCACCCACTGACTGATACCCAAGCAGTGATCAGTCCCTTCCAGGTAAGTCTCTCCAGTTTGTACACTGGGCATGATGTGCTGTGGGATGGAATATCCCTTTAGATAG
Organism: Melopsittacus undulatus; assembly: GCF_012275295.1. Taxonomy (NCBI): domain Eukaryota; kingdom Metazoa; phylum Chordata; class Aves; order Psittaciformes; family Psittaculidae; genus Melopsittacus; species Melopsittacus undulatus. Next base: position 94,955,745 of record NC_047530.1, read on the forward strand.
TTTGGGTCAGCTGTCCTGACTATCTCTCTCCCAGCTTCTTGTGCCCTTCCTCAGTGGCAGAGCATGAGAGATTGAAAAGTCTTTGACTTTGGGTAAGCACTACTTAGCAACAACTAAATTATGTTATCAGCATTATTCTCAAATCGAAACACAGCATTGCACCTGCTACCGGGAAAAAAAAACTACTATATCCCAGCCAAAACCAGGACACCACCACTGTGAATAATAGAGATTTATGTCTTCCAGGGAATGCCATCATATGAAGATCAAGAAGGATGGGAATACGCTTCCTTGATTGGTTGGAAATTTCACTGGAAACAACGCAGTTCTGATACTTTTCGTCGAAGACGATGGAGACGAAAAATGGCTCCCTCTGAGACACATGGTGCGGCAGCTATCTTTAAACTTGAAGGTGCTTTGGTAAGCAACAGAGTATCAAAAAAGTCTTCAAAAGTTCAATACAATAACTTACAGTAAATAAACAATTATGTGTATCAGCTATTTTAGTCCCTAAATTGTTTGACTGCTACGTAACTGAGGAACTAGTACAGTTTATATTGTTTAAATTATTTAGAGTCTGAAAGGAACCATTAAAGTCAGAGCAGAGACTCCTGCATAGCATGCTTATTACTTTATTTTTCAATAAATTTTAGTGTTACATTACATGAGATTTAGCACAAAAGGCTGCATTTTACCACATGAGCCTCCTGTGAAGTAAAGTGACAAGGTAGCTCGAGCTTTTTCACACACAGAATTTAGATGTATTAGCATCAACATAAGAAACAACAGGCACTGAGATAGCTGCTTCTGATTAATATTTGTATATATAAGCAACCAAACACAGGAAGGGATAGCAAAGTCCTGGAGAAGCCAGAACACCCTATGTCATAAATAGATGATCAGAATGTAATTATTCCTCAAGTTTTCAGGTTAAAACAGCTTCATAGGTAAGTTCTATTTACCAAAATGCAAACTGGAGCAAATAATGAGAAGACTACATTGTTTTTCTAAAATAATGATTCTGATTGTATAACATTAACAAAATTTTGCACTTTTTTTCTCGGTTTGTTTCTCTTTTTTGCACCAAACGGCAAACCACGATTCACCAATAGCATTTTCTTTCCCCACTTAATTGGGTTCCACAGAGTTTAAAAATTTCTCTTTCAGTTCCTCTTCTGACTGTATTTCCTGAGCTATTGCTAGGATAAAGACATTTTGGATAGTAAGCTTAAATGACTGGATCTGATTTCTGCACAGCTTTGATGACATCAAGAAATTACCTTTAGGCATGACTAAACATCTTTTAAAGTACATTTACTCAGGAAAGTAAATTTCTCCTTGTCCTAGAGGAGAGACTGAAACCAGTATATTCCCACACACAGTCCACTTTAATCAAGTTCCTTCTATATTTGTAAATACTGAGTAACTTTTTTTCTGTATATAACTTCAGGGAGCAGACAATAGTGTTGATGATGGAGAAGGGAAGAGTTCAGAAAAAAACAAGGAGTCAGCAACAAAGGTGTTTGGTGCCAACACACCACTTGTTTCCTGCTACTTTGACAGTAGGTTCTTTAACAGTTCCTCTTAAAAATCATGTACATTTCTTTATGGTCTCAAACAGAATTGTTATTATTTGTGTTTCATGTCTAGGTTTACTTTCTGTTACCATTACTGTCTAGTCCTTGATTGGGCCTTATTTAGGCTGCTGAAAGAAAAATTTCAGTTAGTCATTTCAGTATTTCAGCCCACTGTCATGCAGACAGTTTTAAAACCTGTACTGGACAGGAATTCTAAAGCTAACTATTGCAGTACCTCGATTTTAGGCTTTCTCAAATGATGCATTTTTAGCATTAGCGTCCCTCCATAACAATACAGGGAGTTAAGCCAGCAGAGAAGATGTATGAATGGTTAATTTTTTGCTGGTTTAGCTCACTTAACCAGCTCAATTCAGGGTCAGATAAATGCCCGATCAGAGGAAGCAGTAAGACCATGTAGTTGAGTTGGCAAAGTGAACAAAACTGTAACTTTGCCAACCTGGATTGGCTTTAAATGCCTTGGAATCACTGTAATGGGATTCACAAAAGCAGGGACACTGAGATGGGAGCCACCAGTGTTTGTTAGTTAACAAGAATAGAAGCCAATCCAATCCACTGCTAAGGCTTGTCTTTGTTTGGACTCTGCAGAACTTGGTCTCCCTGCAGGGAATGGGTGCCTAGATCTTAAATCTTGTTTTTCAGAAGCTGAGGAAGATTATTATGGTTTCTTTTTAATAATGAACACAATAGAAGGAAAATGGCACCTTTTCCTGACAGAGTTCAGAGTTTTCAACTCATTGAGGCTATCAGCAGCTCAGATTTTCCAAAGGAAAGGCTGACATCATTTAAAGAAAACCTGTAGTAACTTAACCACATGCTGTCCTGGGTTTGGGCCACTCTTGCATCTTCTTGTTTAAGCTGTTCCACCTTGCCTTTTTTTATATATATATTTTTAGCCAAATAGACAAAGTTACAATTGGAATTATTTTCTTGATCTAATAGCTAAAAATACGAAACTCCCAGGTCTCTGCAAGTGCTGTAGTGAATACTTAAATCAAGCACAGAAATACCTGGTTCTTGATTCTCTTTGGAGGAGCTAGATTGTCACGTTTCAAACATGAATCTTTGAATAGAAGAATTTTTGAAGATCATATGATGAAAAATAGCATTAGTGTTTAGTTTGGGTTTTTTTCATTTCTGCTTTAAGTTGTGCTGGAACAAATGTTCTCAGGTGCTAGCTCGCTGGTATTAGTACACTTGTCAGTAGAAAAAAAAAAGCAGAGATGTTGCTACAGTCTTTTTGCTTGAGTTAAAATGAGTAAGGCATTTTTATAAACTCAAAATATCTTCATTACAGAAAAGAAACATGTATAATGCAGTTGTACCCTTTATTTATTTGATACAGGAGTATATACTTACCATCTTCGCTGTTATGTCTACCAGGCAAGAGACCTCATGGCTTTGGACAAAGACAGTTTTTCAGGTATGGAAAAATCCTGCTAATGGTGCAGAAAACCCAATTCTGCAATGAACTAGTACCTTGATTTAGCTATAAAATATCTTAAATTCATAAGGTCTGTGCTGCTGAAACTATACCATAAGGGAAGTCTCAGTTGCATTACATATGATTCAGGTTTGGTTAGTACCCTAAACTGTAACAAAAAGAAGAGCTCTGAATATGCAGCACCTGCTACTGCCAATGAATTCCCATTATGGGAATGGAAACACAGGTCTGAATTCCATGACCAATCCCTTCCCTATGTCTTAGTTTCTCCTTCTAACCAAAGCCTATGTACAGTTCCTAAACTATCCTAAAGGAAGCTTGCATAAAAACAAGGACAAAGAAAGCTGGATGACTGCTATGTCACCAGCTGCTTCTCTGTCTGTGTTCAGTATTTTATATTCATTAGCACTGGGATGACCTTGTAGAAAACTACACTGTCCCTTACTAATAAGGCTTTTGGTTTTTTATACAAGTGTACCTGTTGCCCTTTCATTTCCATCTCTTAGGTATTCCAACAGTGTTGTATCCATTTGGCATCTTTGCAGTCGGGCTAATTCAATACTCAGATTACCAAGTATTTAACATTTGCTAATTAGAATTAAAATTCCACGGGGAGATCAGAGAGCAAATTGAAATTAGATTCTGCAAGCATATGATTTTACATTTTCAATAAGTTCAGCCAAAGATCTAGGTGAAATGGGCAGCTCAGAATTTTCTTTCCCCATCAAACTCCATTTGCAACCTTCTTTTTATCCCTGTTTTCATTAATAATTCAGTGTAATGCATGTGTTAATTTGTTACAGAAGATAGAGACCTATAGATGTTTTAGTGCTGTTTTCTGTGATGAGGTATTTTTTGTACAGCTGCCTGTGTGTATTTGGTCTTACTTCAGTGTGCAGCACTTCAAAGCAATACAAAGAAACAATAATAAATGCCACTAATTCGCATACGTAGAATTAAGATGCAGTCACACATAAACTAGCAGATCTACATTTTATTTTCCTCTAAAGCTAGTTTGAAGAGTTAGCCAAATTTTGTAAAACTCTGATCAGGTACCTAGCCAGAAGCTGTTGAAACTGACCTAAAGATAACCTTTAAAATAGCCCCTAGTTCTTAGTAATTGCAATTTGTACAGGAAATGTTAATGACCATCATCAGATACCTTCTACAGGGCTCTTGATGATTTAAAGACCTGCCAAACACTGGGCCTAGACCACTTTAATCATTCAGCTGTTTCACAAGAAGCGGTTGCTACAAATAAGCATGTTTGAAATTAAAGCTTGATCTGAGCAATATAGCCTGGGAGCATTTGCTGTCTGGCAACTAGTCAGAACTAGAATTATTTCTTTGTATTATTTATGAGGCTGCACAGTTGTGTATCAATGGAGACAACAAAAATGTTTCTATAGACCGTATTTGAGATTTGTATAGCTAGTGTTTCACTTTAGTTTTCAGGTTCTCTTTCTGATTTGCAAGCTGTTTTATCAATTTCATTTATTACTATTAGTTGAGACTTGTATAAATTAAACTGTTTAGTAATCCAGTGGAATTTGCTCTATTAAATGTAAATTATGTGCGTGTGTGGGCTTTTGTTTTACATAGAATAGCTTATAGGATTGGTAATGACAAAAGAAAAGTAACATACTATACTTGATAAAATTGTGCTGTGTGCCTTATGGGGTTTTGTTTGTAACACTATGCTTTTAATCTTTGTATGATATTTCAGACCCATATGCTCACGTTTCCTTCCTTCATCAAAGCAAAACAACTGAGATCATTCATTCAACTCTAAATCCTACATGGGACCAAACTCTCATATTTAATGAAATAGAGATCTATGGGGACCCACAGACAGTAGCCCAAAACCCACCTAATGTTGTTATTGAACTTTTTGACAGTGACCAAGTGGTAGGTGAATGCTTTTTACACTGATTGCTTTTCATTTATTTGTATTGATTGAGAATAACATTAATGTCTAGGATTGCTATTTTTGGTTGCAGGGTAAAGACGAATTCCTTGGAAGAAGCATTTGTTCCCCTATGGTCAAGTTAATCCCAGAAGAGGACATCACACCAAAACTTCTCTGGTATCCTGTAACAAATAATGGCAAAGCTAGCGGAGACATTCTTTTTGCTGCAGAACTTATTTTAAGAGATAAGGTATGTACTTCTTAGATATACATTTTTTGTGTGTATACATATATAATATGATATATATCCTTTCACTGTGAGTCATAATGTGAAGAATTGTCTTAATACTTGATATTAAGACAAGTTATTTCATTTAAATATAAAAGAAACTAATACTCATATTTGTGTCTTAACAGGCTGGTGCCAACCTTCCAATTCTTCCATCCCAAAGAGCACCAAAGCTTTACATGGTACCTCAAGGTATCAGACCAGTAGTTCAACTCACTGCTGTTGAGGTTGGTTTATTCTTAAACTGCCTGAATACAAGTACAATCATCTTATCCTTTAAATAGTACATTTGTTTATTTATTTCAAGAAAATAAATATTTCATAATGAGAAATATGAGGGATTTTTTTCTTTAAGTGTCTTTGAGTTTTGTTTTTTCCGTAAACTTTCCTAGAACAATGAGCTGGAAATATTTAGCCAGTCACATTCTATTACTTTAAGGACTTTATTTCCTCTTTCCTACTTTTTGAGTATCATGTTAGGCATATTGGTATTTCACTCACTTCTGCTGCCATTGGACTTTATTTTACAGATTTTGGCCTGGGGGCTTCGGAACATGAAAAACTATCAACTGGCCCCTGTTATGTCTCCAAGTCTCATCGTGGAATGTGGTGGTGAAATGGTGGAATCTGTGGTGATCAAAAACCTCAAAAAGACACCAAATTTTCCATCTTCTGTTCTCTTCATGAAAGTTGTATGTTGCAAAAAACTATATAGTAGCTGTCTACAGCAAAATCAGTTATTCCATACTTTTAAAGGTCAAGGATTTGTTATGCAAGAATAAGCAGAAAAGCTTACACTGCCTTTTTGTCTTAACATGAGCAATTTACTGAGCCTGAAAATTATAATAAAGATCATGTAAACATGTTTGTACAGTCACTGATAAATTATACAATCCTTTTTATACACTCCAGTACACTATATATATATTTATTTGAAAAGGCATCAATTTACCTTTGCAGTAGATGTGTGGCTACTTTCCTAGAGCTAGGATGGGAGCTGTGCAAGAGTCAGGAAAGTTCAAGATTTGAGGCAATTAAAATTAATCTTACTGACTTTTATTGAATCATAATCTAAAGCTAGAAATTTTCATTCACCATACAGCCATAGAACATGGAAGTTCAACATTAAATAAATGAAGCAACAGCACTAATTTAGGGGGGAAATCTTTATTCTGAATTTTCCTTCTGTTTGAATTGGAAACAAACTCTAACCTTTCATCTTTAGCTCTTGCCAAAAGAAGAGTTGTACAGTCCATCTCTCGTTGTTAAAGTAATAGACCACAGACCATTTGGACGAAAGCCCATCGTGGGACAGTGTACTATTAATTTACTGGAAAGCTATCGCTGTGACCCCTACACTACTAAAGAAGACATCGCACCACAACTGAAAGGTAGGTAGCTGGAAAATGAAAAGTTCTGGTTTCTTATAGGGTGCTAGAATAACCTATCTTCAGTGTTTACTCTGTTACCGTACTAATGAATAGCCAGCTTGTGTTGTGTACTTACTTGGAGATAATGTGATCTGAAAGCGAAAAATAAGAATCTAACTCAGAGTATTAATTAGTGCAATATTCTGTGAAGCATAAGAGGACAGAAGGTAAAGGCAAGGCCTCAGGCTTAGTATGCTGGTTCCCTGAAGTTCCTCTTTAGTTATCAACTTGGAATTCAACCGCCTGCAGGTTACCCCTGCACTGAGTACCGAAGTAATGGGCCAGTATTCCAGCAAGAATGCTCTGAATACAGTGCTGATATTTCTCTCTATATATATTCTAAGTTTTAGGGTTTTTTTTTATTCAATATGTTTGAGAAATGTTTGCATATCCTGCACAAAAATATCTTGTACATTTTTAGCAGAAAGTGGCAACTAATTGCTTTCCTTAGATGATCAAACATACAGCCAGTGGATTATTTTGCATCTTCTGTAACTGGATTTCCAATCTGACAAAAATGTTTAGTAAGTTATTTTTCCTACACCATATTGCCTTAATAAAATTTTTGGCTTACAGTTAGTCTACTCTCTGCTGCACCTCGCCAGGATACAGTAATTGAAATGGAAGACACCCAACCACTCCTAACAGCTCAGGTAATCTTTTCAAACCTGATTCTTGAATTTCTTCTTTAGATCTGTGATTTCTGAGAAACTATCTAGACAGAAAATTGTCAGAAACGTATGCAACCTTCTGAAAAGCCAGGTGGAACAAAGTTACTTTGTGGCAAAAAAGCAAAGGAAATATGTTAATAATTTTAACCTCTGTTTTCATATAGTAAGTGTAAAACTAAATTTTTTTTTGCATGGTAAAGTTCACTCGGTAGCTTTAGAATGAATTTACTTATCCAATAGCTGCTGACAGCATATGAGAGACCATTACCCAATTATCCACTGGTAATGGTAATAGCAGCCTGGTCTTGCACAGACTGAGCAGCTAGAAATCAAAGCTCTAGGAGGTGTATGCTTAGGTGAGTACAGAATCAAAGCCATGGTAACACAGACCTTCAGCCGTTCATATTATCACATTCATGACTGACATGAAGTTATCCAAAACTGATAACCACTGAAACTTTTTTTTTTTTCTGCACTAACACATCTTTTCTTTCCTTTTCTGTTGTGCTTTGTGAATCTCTGTACTGCTCTGATTCTTTCAGGACCACCACAATACAATTTTACTTTCCAGGTTAAAAAATAATTCAGCTTGCAGTATTTTACTTTTGAGTTGAAACATGAATGAAGACAACTTCCAGATAGAGCATTTTCAAGGGAAAAATTTTCATTTAAGACTGCAAAATGTTGCCTTTGTGTAGAAAGTGTTTTCATAAAGTTCTGATGGCCTATTATTTTAAAGGAAGCACAAAAGTTATGCCCTTTAATATTGCAATTTTGCAGGCTCTTAACCCACGACTTTGACTTTTCAGAAATGCAGAATTTTTATTTTGTTACAGAGGTCCCAAAGTAAATACTACTGAATTTAAGCTTTTGAACTCTCACTGCTGTTTGAATATATTATTGATTGCACTGTTCCTCCTTCATTTCTTCTTCTTTATTTTCATGCCATTATTTTCAGACTTTAAATTAAATATCTCATAGACCATATTCTTGTATTTACTTTCATCATACATGTAAACTGTTACTAATATTAAATTTAAAACAGTCTCTAACTGTTATGTGAATTAGGCATTCTGTTCTAATATAAATGCTTTATAACTGCCACAGAGATTTTTTATTTATTTTCTTTAAAAAAATTAAAGAGATATAGAAAATACGGAAAATGGCACTTTGAACTCACTGGCAAAAATGATTGAATTTGTGTAGTTGATTTCAACTATAAAGTGTAAATTTTTAAATGCTACATAAAGTGAAATAGTTTGTTTTAGAGTTTGACCAATATAAGAGCCACATATTTTATAACATTAGATACAGTGATAGCATTCATGCGAGAGAGGAAAGAATATTCAAAATAATTAAAATTTAAATAAGTACAACTGTGGAAAGTGTAAGTAATATGCAGAGAACACCCTGAGGACACGAAATGCCAAAATTTCATCAGTTACATTCCAATTTCCAGTGTTTAAGCAGTATGTCAACAGCACTCAGCAAAATGGCTTCTCCAACAACAGTGCATGTATGTATGTACCACACTAATGCATGGAGATGACCAGAATAGGGTTGGATGGGGAAAGAATGTTGATGTGATGTGGTCATGAGGCTGTACTTTTCTTGGCAATTATCCCATAGAGAGATTTTGGAGGAGATGATGCTCCTAAGCCTAGTGTGATTAGTTACTAATATCAAGGTATCCTTCTTCAAAAAGTCTTGCTATGTGTGTACAATATGTGTGAACTATTAAATCCTTAGTGTCTTTCTTTGCCAGCTTTTTAAAAGCACCAAAATCAACAGGAATTCTTTAGCCACACTATTAAATTCTATTTCAAAGCCTACTTCCTGGAGAATAAAATAAATCTACAGTAAATAAAATTCTAATTCTAACTTTTCTAGGGACGCACTGTGTCTCTTAATTCTTTTCCATAATTTCAAGATGTTCAGAAAGTTGATAGTTCAATGTTATTGTCTCAAAAATTTCATGTGTAACAATTTATAAAGAAGTCACTGGGTACATTAAAAAAAAAAAAAGTGAGAGACAGTAACTGTTACCTCATCTTTACCATGTGAATATTTCACTCCAAAATCTCAAGCTAATCATATGGCATTTTATTCTGTCTTTTGGCATTCTGTGAGCACATCCTGCTTGCAACTTTTAGTAGCAATAATATCAAAATGTTGAAGTCATGATTTGCTTTTGGAATATTTAAAGACAGCTTTAAGGTTTCAGGTTTTTGAAACTACCAAGTGCTTAATTTGAAGAGGCATTTGAAGGTATATCAAGGGAAAAACAAAATAAAACATAACTGAAAACAAAAACTAAACCCACAAAGCCTAATTTAAATTCTTCCAACACTATGCTTTGATGAAAGATTCAGAGTTCTACATAATACATTTTGTAAAAAGGCTTTAAATTGGGAATTTAAATTATTATTGCATAATTACGCAAACTACCCTACATGCTGTCAGCATTACAAACCAGTGTTTAAACAAAGTCAGATTTAAATATGGCAAAGTATTCAACATTACCTCATAAATTCTGCCTCTAAGTTTTGCAAATCACTAATGACATGGTTTCTCAGAATAAATCACTCCAGTTGCCTTTAGAAAATCTGACAATCCCAAGCAAATGTGAATGGAATTATGGTGTATTTCTGATTTGAAGTTAGACAAGACTACAAAAATACAGTCTTGTATTTTGTCCAGTCTTGCTGGATAACCTCTCATGAAGACAATTACTTACAGACTAGAAATTGGAGTAAATGAGTATGATATACCATAATGATGTCCTGACCAATTGATGCATTTGGCTTGTATTCATAAAATTTTTTGCATATTTCTTCTCCTTTGCACAAAAATTGATGGATTATGCCTTTAAATTAAAGCACAAGGTATGATATATAAACACTAGCACACAAACACTATCACAAATGACACTTGCTAATTCTGGCTTCCAAACAGAGATGCATGATGCTTGCTCTTAAGGGACTAACGGGTCATAATTATGGTATCTGTGATTTAAGAGGTGAAGCATTTTGGATTGTGCAGATTGTTATTACACTTACATAGATAAATTATAGACACATATACTGGTTGCTACTGTGCTTTATAATTCTTCACTGTTTTTCAGAATCCTGAAAATCCACAGCTTGTAAACAATTGATAAACAATAGTAGAAGAAAAAGGGAAAAGGCTGTTGAACATTCAAATTGTTTTATAGAGAAGTAAATATTCAAAAAGGGCAAAAATATCTTATTAATTTTATGTATGTAAAATTTGTTTGGAAAAAAATGTCTGGAATAGATTTAGTTTTGTAGGTGCTGTTAAAAACATTTTTCATCTCAAATAAATCAGATCCAGTGCTCTCTGCAACCATGGCTAAAGCAGGGAGTGATGCTACTGTGGAAATCAATCAATAGAATCCAGAGTGTAATACTGTAATGATACAAAAAGAAAATCAAGTTTCTCTTAGTTTTGCTTTGTTATTTAAAGAACACAGCACAGGACGATAATGTCTTAGAGTCCCGAGAAATTGGTTTTTAAAATTTTTATATCTGTTTGCTTCAGTTTAATATCTAGGACATACAGCAGCAAAATATAAAAACTTAAACACATGGTGTCCAAATAGTCTTCAAAAGTATTTATAAATTGTTGATGTTACTAACTTACTTTACATACATACTATACAAAAATCTAACCTTTTAAAGCATATTTAACTGTATGCAATCCCACAGATCATATTCTTACCATTGTTTTTATTTTGCTCTTTTTTTATGAATTGATCCTCATGAGCAGCTTACGGAAAAGGTAATGTATACTACTATATTTTAGTATGCTTAGTTGTTCACTGTTTCTGCTCTACAACATGATATAAAAGAGGCTTTATCTCCCAGTAAAAGGCTTTTATTTGCTTTTCTTTAAGGAGGAAGAAATAGTTGATTGGTGGAGCAAATTTTATGCTTCAGTAGGAGAACATGAAAAATGTGGACAGTATATTGCAAAAGGATATGACACCTTAAAGGTATTATTCAGAATAAAATAAATTAACATTCTCAATGTTTATAGGCCCAAAATCTATAAACAGGGTTTTTTTATAGGTGCCTTTTGTTTTTTAAATGCTCTAAAAATTAAAATCATAACGATTTTAATTAAATTTTAAAATTTAAAATTTAAGTCTAAAAATTTTTAAATTAAATTTAAAAAATTTTTGAGAGCATTTAAGTGCTCTTAAAAATTAGTAAAGGTCCCTTACTAATTCATGTGGTGAAATGAAGTTCTCGAGAAGATACCTTTGCTTCTTTTCTGCTTAACTACACTTATTGAAAGATGTATTAAATTTAATCTAACCTTTAGTCAAATGGAATTTTACTCTTGACTGCTTTGAGTGCCAAGCAGATCCTAAATAAATCTACACACGGAGTAAGTACGAACCCAGAGGTTCTGGATCAGGAGGATATATGGATCTGGAGCTTTCTTTTGTTTAGTTGAAGTTCCAAATGCTTTGGTTTCTTAAGATAGTCCAATAAACACACAGTATACATTGCAATGCCCCAGTAGTGGAGCTGATATGTATGATAATTTCTAAGCTGCACTTTCTTAATTTTCCTTTTTCTTTTCTTTAAGGTGTATGACTGTGAATTGGAAAAAGTACCTGAATTTCATAGCTTAACAGACTTCTGTGATACATTTAAACTATACAGAGGCAAATCTGAGGGCAGTGATGATCCATCAGTGGTTGGGGAATTCAAGGTAAATTTGAAGTAATGAGCAACAACCAAATGCTAGATGCAGTCTTTTGTATGTACGTGGCTATCATTTAAGTAAGTCTACATGCAAGCATTGCAGCTTAAATATGGATGTGTGTGTTAATAGGGGCAACAGGTGTTTATAGCTACCTAGGTACAGGCCCTTCTTTTCCAAGGAAGGTACAGCTACACATTACTCACACTAAACATGATACCTGTTAAGTTAAAATAATTTATCATCCCTGCTAAAGTGGTCTTCTCTGGTACCTGTGAAACAAAATCTCCCCATCCTGCAGATGTTCTGAGTGAAGTGCATTTCTAGAATGAATTTGGAAAAGATACTTTTTATTATTTCTGTCACTGTGTCTATGCCTTCTAAAGATTATAATAATGTTATTGCTGTATGTAAAAGAAAACAAAAACAAAACCCAAACCTCCAAAACCAGAAAATACAACCAAACATTAAATGATACTTTTGGAGAGGGAAATAAGTATTAAGTATTTGTTACATTTTCTCAGCTGGAGCAAATTGAGTAGTTGTGTTGCAATCAAAGCAGCTGTATTGATTTAAAGTGACCAAGGGTATAGCCTTAGCTGTGTAGTAAGTCTTATGCAAAACCCACTGAAGTGAAACAAAGGACTTCAAGCTATAACATTGGATCAAGCTATAATTTCGCTATTCTTTATAAAACAGAGTGTTTATGTGTAGGATAAAAAAAAATTAAACCTAGCAGAATGACTTTTCTACATTATATTGACTGAGCTCTTATATTATTTTTTAGGGATCCTTTAAAATCTATGCATTACCTGATGATCCCACTATTCCAGCTCCTCCTCGCCAGTTTCGTGAGCTACCAGACAGTGGGCCTCAGGAGTGTATTGTGCGAATTTATATTGTTCGAGCTTTGCAGCTTCAACCCCAGGATAATAATGGGCTGGTGAGACTTCTTGCTTTTGGAATGCCTGTAAGCTAACTCTGGTGTGGTATGTTTCAAATGAAGTTGGTCTTGATAACCATTTCTTTACATTTTTTTCTTAAATAGTGTGATCCTTATATAAAAATATCCCTAAGCAAAAAAGTCATTGAAGACAGAGATAATTACGTGCCTAACACTCTCAACCCAATTTTTGGCAGGTAACAAACTTTTTTGTGTTTTCAATTTATTGTGTTTTAGAATGTTTCTTTATTTTTTAAGATAAAGCATTGTTTGAGATATCCAGTGGTCTGTTCATAGTTATATACTGACAGTGAACTGAAGTAAAATTGCATAAGACATTTTCCTTTTAAATCAAGGCACTACAGGCATTTGGCTAGACTATAGGTTTTCTGTATAACAGGAATAAATTGCACAAACAATGTATATATATATATATATATATATATAGTGTATGAACCACCCTGTGTGAAGCATACAGTAACAACAAAATACACTTATAGAATATGGAAGAAGTTTCAACTGAAAACTACTTGGATGTCACAGTGAGTAATCAACTTAGCATGTATTCCCAGTACATTAGTCTTTCCTTCAAAGGCTAGTGATGTCTTTGAAATATATGAATAGAAAAATACTAATTAGAAATAGAAAGCTTACATCATCTTTATAATTACTAACGAAATTCTGTGTGTGTTTTGGTGTCCAGAGTTAGAGAAGGATTCTGATAAATTAGAAACTTGGGAGAGGAGGAGGATTATAAAAAGTTTGGAAAGCATGCTTTGCAATCATATGCTACAAGATTTCAATTGTTCAAATCATGCAATGAAAGAGACAGCAAAGTACAAAGTACCTTCAAAATTCCAAGTTTTTTCAGGATGATTCTGGAAGCCAAATTTAAAATGTTAGACTAGAAATAAAACAAACAAACAATCAATAAAGATGCCAAGAATAATTAACCATGGGATACTCTACCTCAAGGGTAATGGACGCAGCAGTAAAAACCATGAGGCTGCATATCTAGAAAATAAATTTGAAGAATTTGGGAAAACTCTACAGTCTGTTTTGACAGCTAGATGACAGAGTAATCCTTTCCAGTCATAGAAGCTAAGCATTTGAACAGCATTTTTTTAAGGCTCCAACTGTGTTTGTATTGTAGTAAAAAAAAATATAAAACTTTCTAATCATACAGAAACTATGGGTTGAATACCTACCCTTTTTACAGAGTAGCTGGCAGAACCACACTGCTTTCTTTCTCAGTCCCAATTCAAGCTGCTGCACTGAAAACATCTCAGTAACAATTTGTGCAGAAAGGAAGGATGTATTATCTATAGGAGTACAAATGGAATTATTAATAAGTGCAAATAAAAATTGGAGCATGAGTGGTAACTACTAGATTTATTAGCTTTTGAAGCATTCACTTCATATGTTGTACAGGCTTAAAAATAAACTAAAAAGGGATTTTTTTTAAAGGTTTGGGTTGTTTAGGTTTTGTTTTTTGGTTTAAAAATAAAAAAAAATGCTCAGAAGAGCAGTGGTGTTAACTGGATGTTTTTGTGTTTAGAATGTATGAACTCAGCTGCTTTTTGCCTCAAGAAAAGGATCTGAAAATTTCAGTCTATGACTATGACACATTGACACGTGATGAAAAAGTGGGTGAAACTATAATTGATCTTGAGAACAGATTCCTTTCTCGTTACGGATCTCACTGTGGCATCCCCCAGCAGTACTGGATGTAAGTCATTTTTGTCTCTTGAAAATCTTTATCTGTGACACCTAGTACTGAGTCTCTAAAAAATCTGGACTTCTTTCATCTTAATTATATGGTGAAAAAAACAATGCTAGGGCTTCTCATGGGTATTTGTTGTGCTCACTCTGTCATCTGAATTCCAAGTTAAGCTTCAAAGTCTTGACTGAAAACCATGATGTCAAATATTTTCATTTTATATAGGAATGTGTGTTACTGCTATCTGGAAAACACACATTTAGCACAATTTTCTGAACTACTCCTGGAAATAAATATGAAAGCATTTGTTTGTGTAAATTATTTTGATATGTGAAAAAAAAAAGCACTCTGTCTTGGAAGGTAATTAATTGAGCTGGTACAAAATTATGTTACTGTATCAAACTCAACTGGTCTCAATGTAGGCAGTTACAGTGGCTGCCCTTTCTGATTTAGTTTAATAAATACATTTTACATGACATGTAAATGCCCTGAATAGTGAGTAATTTTAGGATGTGTTTCTGTTACTTTCCTAAAAGTTCAGGTGTGAATACCTGGCGTGATCAACTAAAACCAACTCAGCTACTGCAAAATGTAGCCAGGTTTAAAGGCTATGCTCCTCCTGTCCTCTCTGAAAATGGTAGAAGGATTAACTATGGGGGAAGAGACTATACCTTGGAGGAAGCTGGTGAGCTAGTTCATTTATTTTATATTTCTGTCTTAAATTCATATTGATGCAAATATAAAACCTTTCAATTATGGAAAATTAGACAAAACCTTTGATCTGTTTTTTTTAACATTGGACACAGTTTTCTCCTCAATTTTAAATATCTAGTTTTACTTTTTTTTTTAAGTTCAAATGCAAATTCTGGTTTATGACCCCCTCTTCTTTTTCGGCTCTTTTTATTACAGAAGCTAACAAAATTTTGCATCAGCATCTTGGACCAGGTGAAGAGCGGCTAGCTCTTCATATCCTCAGAACCCAGGGTTTGGTACCTGAACACGTGGAGACAAGGACTTTATATAGCACCTTCCAGCCCAACATCTCCCAGGTACTATGAACCAGTTTACTTCTGGTTTCCTCAATACAGAAATGGAGCACTTCCACATTTATATTGTGTTGTCAACAGAGTAGTATCACTCAGGGAGAAGAGGGCTACAGACTAATATTGCAAGTTAGTTTACAAACAGAACAAAATGCAGTAATGTTCTGCCATTAAAACCCCCAAATGACACCTTAAGCACTGACAGTCGAAACCGAGAAAGACTTATTTATTTGTTACTGAAATAACCTGGAATATGTATTTAATGCCTCACCAACAATAAAGCAGATAGCCTGGTTCAAGAGCTTCCTAGCTACAACCAACAAATTAGACCAAACTTTTCATTTTTCTACAAAGTCCAGAGGTGATAAACATAGTCTTACACTGGACTTCTCTATTAGAAAGGCACAAAGGCTAGCATTTGTTTTCTAGCATTTCCTGACTCACCAGTAGTTGTTTGTTTAAGAAAGTTTCTGAAGCAACTAGAAAACTTACCTGCAAAAAAAAAAGGAGCTTGCATTTGAAATAGCATATAAATTCTGCAGTTGGTTGCCTTACTTCAGCCTACTTAAGGAAACTAATCAGCTATACTGGGTAAGCCACTGGCAACAAACTTATCTGCCACATGTATGACACTGTACTTCATACTACCTGTGAGAGAATAGAAACTTGTACCTATAGAATGAGAATTATTAGGCACCTAACTTGCACTGACTTCACTAGGAATTAACAACCCTACCATCTACTGAATCCTTGGCATTGTTCACATGAAAAAGCTTATAAAACGTGCTTCTCTCTGAAGTCTGACGTTGGTAACAAGGTCCACTCTGTGGCTAAAATTTGTACTTCGCATGTCAATAAGCAGTTCTGTAGATTTATCATGACAAACCTGTATGTGACGAACAATCTCTCATCCATCTTCTCCACTGCCACAGGGAAAGCTCCAGATGTGGGTTGATGTTTTCCCCAAAAGCTTAGGACCACCAGGCCCCCCCTTCAACATCGCTCCTCGAAAAGCCAAGAAGTGAGTATCTGTATATACTACACTCCATGTGACAGCCCTGACAAAGGCAATTCAATTTTCTTTCCCCAAATATCTTCTCTCTTAGGTATATCTTGCGGGTGATTGTCTGGAACACCAAAGATGTCCTTCTGGATGAAAAGAGCATCACAGGGGAAGAAATGAGTGACATTTATGTGAAGGGGTAGGAGCATCCTGTCATGTAAAATTTACAAATAAATGATATTCAGAATATCCTGAGAATCCCTAGGCTGTGGGATGAAAGATTCACTTCTGAAAAAAGATTCTGAAAGATTCAGAAGATGCAGCTCCAAAGATGCTTTGGTTCAGCCAAGTCAATGCACACTACAGCCTTTGAAATAGCTGTAACGTCGTAGTACTGAAGTATAAGATAAAGCATGAGACCAGTTAGTATGCACTGAAAGATCACAGAAGTTCATCTCTTGAGAAGGGAAGCAAATGACAAGACAGGGAAGTTAGCTTTGGTGCTGTATAACCTGAATTCTTACCTTTTACATTTCCTAGTCTTAATGTAAAAAATCAATAGAAATCAGGGAAATATACTACTAGACTACTGATCTAATTCCTCCTTAAAAAGAAGTCTGCCAACAACTCAGCACTGACACAGTACCGGCAGATCAGAAATTCAGTTCAAATGTTCCCATTTACAGTGCCAAAGTGGAACAAAACAGAGAAAAGGTGTGAAAGACACTTTAGCCCTCTGCGGGCAACTCTCACGGCTTGTTTGAACCACTTAATGGTTACAGTACAAACAAGCATTGACGTAGCTCCATGTAAACAGCAGATGCCTCTCTCTGTATTTGTAGATGGATGCCTGGAAATGAAGAAAATAAGCAGAAAACTGATGTTCACTACCGATCATTGGATGGTGAAGGGAACTTTAACTGGAGATTTGTTTTTCCTTTTGACTATCTCCCAGCTGAACAGCTCTGTGTAGTTTCCAAAAAGGTAAGTATTTCTAAAGATTTCAATGGTTAGAATACAAATTGTAGTTAGTCCGGTAATTTTGTACCTATATATTGAAAGAGATGTTTTGGCTCAGATCTGCATACCTTTCTCAAGCTGCTATTGCGAACAGATTCAATTTTGCCCTTGAGCCAGGAACACCAAACAGGCTGCAAACAGCAAGGCAAGATGGTAAGATCTTACCAAGGGCAAGGTTAGATCCTTAATGTGTCCACCAACCCCAGAATTCACAAGTACTAACAGACGACAGCTTTGAATTTTTGTACATAATTTTAAAAACATGCTCGGTTTGGTCATTTTTTTTTCTTTTTTTAAATCTTAGGAACATTTTTGGAGTCTTGACAAGACAGAGTTCAGAATCCCACCCAAACTGATCATTCAGATATGGGATAATGACAAGTTCTCCTTGGATGACTATTTGGGTAAGAATTCAGAGAAAAGAAAATATTGTCTCAAAGTCATTTTCAATTGTCACATAAGGACCGTGCTTACAAAGTGAGCCACTGAGCATTCAAATATACTCCTCTTTTCCCTTGTGGCAGAGGGTTACTTGTGCTCATGAATGATTGCATGAATATTCTCTCAGTAAAGGCCTATTTACAGGTAGGGACCAAGATATTTTCATTCAGGTAAACCCTATCACAAAGACCATGAAATAATAATGTGCATGAAAATTACTTTGCCTCTTTCTTTAAGTAGAATTACTTAAAGAATACTTCAGTTTTAAGTAAGAGTATTTATATAAGGCTGTAATTTAGGTTAAGCAATCTACTTCATGCCATTGTTAATTCTACTTCATGCCATTGTTAATTCTACTTCACACCATTATTAATACATTTTTGTATAGATATTGCTCTGCAGAACATTCTTTGCCCTGTTAAGACAGCTCTAAAGTCCTTAGCCTACAGGCAAACCATATAGGCCTTGAAATCTGAAAACAGCTTACTGATTTGTTAAAGTCAGTTAAATCACGCATTTGACCGTCAGAAATTACATTAGTATAACCTTGCTGTATTTGTATATCTACTGTTTAGATGTGTGGGGAGAAGAAAAAACACCTCTATTAAAAATCAAGTGATCTTGCATTAAAAAAGGGGGATGAGAGCTTGTGAATTCCAATTCAGCACCACCAGCACTTTGAACACTAGCAAGATGGTCATAAAAACAGCCTTATGTGTCCCACTTCTCTATTTCAAAACATCATTAGACAAACAAGAACCTAATGTGTATGTTGATTGCTTTTCCTGTATGACATTTTGGAGATAGGAAAGGTTGATGTTAAAACATTCTGCTGTATAGTTTGTTTTGTTATGCAGTGTTTATTTTTTTATCCATCTCCTAGGCTTTGTGGAACTTGATTTACATAAAACGATAATTCCAGCAAAAGTTCCAGAGAAGTGCAATATAGACATGATTCCAGAATACAAGGCAGACAGTTCTCAGAAGGCTCCCAGGATCGCCTCTCTCTTTGAACAGAAATCCATGAAAGGATGGTGGCCATGTTATGTTGAAAAAGATGGCTCCCGTGTTTTAGCGGTATGATTATTACCTCTTTCTTTTTAAAATGTACTTACCTTGCTTCTCAAATTACAAAGAAAGACTGTAAACAATCCCCTGCATAGCTGTTAGCTTTCAGGGAATAGATGGAGGAGGAATAAAGAAAATATTCAATGCACAAGTTTAGGGATTTTGCTTCATCAGCAATTTGTTTGTTTGTTTTAAAGTATGAGTTCAATACTTAAATTTGTTTATTTTGGGTTTAATTCCATTTAATTCAACGGACTCTGGTATCACATTGAGTCATGTGGTCTCACCAAAGCAGCCAGTAGAGTTTGTGTGTGAATGAATTAGTCACATTATTGCTTAGGGAAACATGAGACAACCTAAATGTATTAAACACTACAGAAAAAAAAAGTTTTAAGTGCAAAGCATCATAAGGTCCTTTCCAACCCTAACTATTCTGTAATTCTGATTTTTGTACACAGCAAATATAATGTATATTCTGAGAACTCTGACTAGCTTCATGTTGATGAGGACAGTTAGAAGACCTAAAGCATTTTAACCTGTTCTATGGATAATATAAATGTGTATTTATCACTTTCTAGAATATTAAGCCTTTCAAGTGTGTCTGCTTCTTCTTTATGATGCTTTTTCCTTTAAACTTTATTACTGGAACTTAATAAATGAGAAAAAGTATTCAGAAACATCTGTCAGCCATGGCAATATAAATAATGAGATGCTTAGTCATTTGGAAAAGAGGCAATCCTTGGGTTATTATTGAAAGAGGAGAAGGATTGGTTTTGTTTTGCTATATTGGAAAAAAAACAATGTATTGCTTAAGACAGTATGAATTAGCGGAATGATTTTATGTACTACGATTTATTTTTTTATTCTACTTGTCATTTTCTGATACTACATTGTGACATTGTCACAGTGCAGAAATAAGTGTATTTTGAGAATGAAATGGAAAATACACAGATGAACACAATGAGCTGATCCCAAACTCTGCTGTGTAAGTAGCAAACAAGTGCTAATAGTGCTGCTTCAATAAGATGTATGTCTCATACCATATGTTTTCTGAAGGGTAAAGTTGAAATGACACTGGAAGTTGTCAATGAAAAAGAAGCCGAGGAAAGGCCAGCTGGTAAAGGAAGAGATGAACCCAACATGAACCCCAAACTAGATCTACCAAAGTAAGATATTCTTCTCCCACTAGTTTGAGAAATATATGATATCTAGATACTGTGATGTTATTAACAAAAATCTGCATGCAGTACAAGATCTATTAGACATCAACTATCTTTTGCAAAACTTTATTTATGAAAGCCAGACTTGTTTCCTTCTGCAAGCATAAGATTTTTATGGTTTCAGTAGTAATGGCACACATTTACCAGAGCTGCTGTCTTACATTACAAAACTATCCATGTTTTCTTCAAACTCCAAACCAGACTGTTTCCATGTGCTATGCTTTCATACATAAGTATTTATTGTTTTTATAGTATGAGTAATATTTATTTCTTTCAAAACACAGCCGACCAGACACTTCCTTCCTTTGGTTTACAAATCCCTGCAAGACAATGAAATTTATTGTGTGGCGCAGGTTTAAATGGCTTTTTCTGGGCCTTATCATCTTGCTGATTTTACTCTTGTTTGTAGCAGTACTCCTCTACTCATTGCCGGTAAGAATTTTTCCATGTTTCTGTTCTTCAGCTGTAGTATGAAGCTAGCTTATATCTGAGTCATCAACAGGATGCTCTCCTTGCTCAGAAGAAATTCTATCAATCAACTCAGTTCTAGCAGGGAGGCAGGGATTGTATCCTTATAGCTATAAACAGTTCCAACTGATTTTTATTGAGAAATGATTAAAAATTATGTTAAAACTAACCAATAGATGGAACTAAAGATGGAGTAAACAAGTGCTTTAGACTTGTTCATATCATACACAACTAGAAATTGGTCTAAAGTCTGGATTTCAGGCTACTTTAATCTGAAATATCGTACTCATTTTTACTGTCTTTTAACTGAAATTACCACAGCTTGAATATATTCTGATCCATTTTAGTATCTTAAATGTCACTGAAAATACATTGCAGTATTTTGTGTACATCTTTTTACCTGTTTCTTCCCTGCTCCCCAACAGAACTATTTGTCAATGAAGATTGTGAAACCAATTTGAAGAAGAGTTTTTTATTTCATCTTTTTGAATAGTAATGAGGTTTTGCCTCAGGCCATGGACCAAATTCAGCACCGCTCTTCATCCTTTTCATCTGCTAGTATTTGGAACTGTAAAATAGATAAGTAAGAATTTAACCAAGGTTAGCCAAGGTTCAAGAGGTCATGAGAGGTGTCCTTAAAAAAATAAAGATAAACTCCCTCACATTTCATGTACTTTTTTTTTACTTCAGTAGTATCTACACATGGTAAAGTTCTGACTTTCCTTCTTCTAAACTAGGTTTTTCATAAAAATCACTCAGGAGACTGCCTGCTATTGCTATTTTTTTAACGGATGCTTCCGTTTGAGAATTCCTTTCTACTAGGCACACTTTGAAATGCTGCTTTTAACTTACTGAAAAACAAGCACTACTTATAACTATGTATACCAAACTATGTATACCAAAGAAACCTCATAGTGCAATGAAAGAAGGGTCAGACATTGTTTCTAGAAAAGTTTTCATCATCATGCTGCTTAAAATTTTTACTTACTGCACTGTAGACTTGACAACTCTAGATATGTATCTTGACAACAACTGCATACACATAGAAATAAATGATACTGTTTACTTATGTTTACTTATGATTTACAAATGTTTAAATAAACTTATCTACAAGTAATGTGCAAGTTTCCAGTTTTATCTATTGCAAAACTATGATGCATTAAATATTGTAAAGTGTGTATCAGAGGATGTAAGGCCACAAATGTGCAGTTGAAAGTATTTTACTGTTAACTTTAGAGTTAAAAACAAGGAAATAACTTCTGCACAAAGTTCTAATGAATTTTGTCATTAATTAGGAAACCAATACATAAATTAAATTAAATTTGTTGAATAATTTCACTATACTGCTTGTATGCATAGGAGGATACACAACCCAGATTCAACCCTCATTTGAAATCTGATCTGCACATGGA
The DNA here is from genome assembly GCF_012275295.1 of Melopsittacus undulatus. NCBI lineage: Eukaryota > Metazoa > Chordata > Aves > Psittaciformes > Psittaculidae > Melopsittacus > Melopsittacus undulatus. The sequence continues at coordinate 94,978,155 of NC_047530.1, forward strand.
AAGTGTTTCATTTAGCTTCAGTCTCCTCTCTCTAGGCACAGTAAAATAAAATCTGCATTGAAAATCAGGTTATACTCCGGGATTTCACCTCACTTTTATGGCAGGACAAAGCAGAAGTCTCTCTCTGAATAGCCTTTAGAGTTTGAAATGTAGGAAATCTGCAGCAGAACCTGAAATCAGCATTTTGTATGGTTGTCACACTCTTGACTGGCTAAGGACCTCAGCTGTCTTTAAAAAGATTACAAAAGTGACTGCAAAAATCGGTCTTGAAAAATCTCTGGCATTGTATTTTGTGGCTCACATAATTCTTTCTTGTAATACAGAACTGCAAAATAAGCACTTGTCAGGCAGAATAAGTAAATTATACTGACTTAACTCTGTTGAACAAGTAGAGTACTGGTATTACATGAAATAATTTCCAGAATGGCAAGTCCCATTGGCTGGAGGGGAGCAAGCAGCAGTCATCCTGTCAAAAAGATAACAACGCCCTTGTTTTTTGGTTGTTAAGAAACTCTCTAGCATCTTGACCTATGAACGAGAGCTCAGAGCTGGAACTAATCACCATGCAGATGGATTGTCCCTTCACTAATGATGAAATAGCACTCCAGAAATCACTGGCAATTTGCATGAGCTAATGTTTGATCATCCACTATTAAAATCTGTCTCAATCAATGCCATAAATTTGACAGCTGGTAAAAATCACAGCAGCCTTATTTTCATTAGAAGACAAGAAAGTGTGTTACTTTTAGGGCTGTAATTAGAAAGCATTTAACTTGAAAGAGCATTCCCCAGAAAACAATTGTGAAATGGAGTAGAGATCTGAGCAAGCCTGTTCACCTAGCATTTGAAGAGTGGCAGGTACTGCCCTTCTGAGTTGGGTTCACCCTCTTCCAGATGCTTTTTTGTCCAAGCATGCATGGGCTTGATAGTTTCACTACAATTAGGCAATGTTATTAAAAACATAACTGAAAAGTCCGAGCAGCCACTCTGTCTCCCAGGCTGCTCCAGTAACAGACAAAAGAAAACACATGTTCAAAAGAAAGATGTGATCACTAATATTTACATACAATGCTAGTCAAATCTGTAATCCCTGGTGTAGCTGCTGTGCATGATTCCAACATACAATAGCTTTCTGCCTAGTTCAACAGTTATCAAAGATTTAGCACAGGGAACAACTTAATGCTTCTCTTGCTCTGCACTGATTACTGGGATGTTCACTTTGGCCAGGACAGCTCTTTACTGCTCTAGTTGCCAGCAACTGAGGCAAACACCCTTTGAGGACACAGAAAAAAAGGGAGAATGTAGATGTACTCGATATCACTCTTCCTCATAACAGGAAATCACTTAATCCCAGGAATTCCTACCCCTATGAGTCTTCTTTAACTAAACTGATAAGGTGACAAATATTTTGGCCTGTGAGCTGGTAGGGCCAGGTCAGCTGCCCTCCTGTCACTAAATGCCCAGTATACAGGCTCTGCGCTTCACAGAAAAAATTATGTGGGTCTAAAATTACTTCTCTGTCTGGGAAAAGAAAATGTTTGATGAGGTTACTTCCTCTGTACCTGCGTGTCATTCAAACCTGAGATGTAACCAGCTGAAACAGCCAGGGAAAGGCTAAAGCTAAACACCAAGGGCTTTTAACAAAAAACGGCTGAATAACAGCAGTATGTCTTTATTACTAGTGGTATGTCAGGGGCCTTCTGTCTCTGACATTATGTAGGTTCAAACAACAAAGACGCATTTTATTATACTCAGGTATCCAAGGAGCCTGTGACTTCTCATCTGTTGCTTGCTGCAGTCATCCCAAACCCTGACTACTGGAATGGTCTATAAATGGGTTTAACAACTACTGGCAATCTACAACTAGTCAGATTGTATAAAGCACCTAATCCAGTTCAGCATAAAATAAAGAGGCAGGGAACTCATCACCTACAAGCTGCTCTTGCATTTCTTTGAACCACCACAAGATGACATCCCAAGTCTCATGGGTTCACGAAGTCCTTCTAGTACTTCTGTTTTATTCCTATCCTAAACACATCCCACATACAGAAATGAACAACATATAATTAATAATCAAGTAAAAAAAAACAGTCATATCAAAGCCCATTGCTTCTAAGTGCATTTGGATAGCACAGCTATAAGCCCTGTTCAGACCTGCCTGCTATATACAAAGTCCAGATCTAGTCCCCACTGACTTCAATGCTGCTGCCTAAGTAGGATTTCCAGTCTATGCCACTGGACGCAAAGTACCAATTTAGCAACTTGAAAGCAGTATCAAAGAATGAGATGGCAGCATTCAGTACTGAATCTTCTGTCAATGCTACCTTGGGTAGTAAATGGGGTTTTTTACACAGTACTTTTTGGTGCTCGGAGCTGTGTGCGTCATTTATATAGCCAGGCTGTCACATATACAAACAGGGACCTGAATTAGACAGACAATTCTCTAAAAAAGAAAAACTAGAAAATTCTTTAAAAAGTCTTTATGCAGAAATAAATTGGAAATACACATTATGTCTGTTGAGTCTGACCATGCACTTACACTTCGCTGCATCCTGTGCTCACTGTCAGGAATTCCCCAAATTATTCCACTCACATATGGCTCTGTGCAACCAGGAGTAGGACTATATACTCACAAGGTATGAGAAAGGCCCTTCCTTGCAGAATTCCCAAGTTTTCTAGCCTTGCATATGTACTCCATGCTGCTCAAGTTATCAGATAAAATACCACAAAAATCTTGGACCAGCTTCAGAGTCACCATTTGAATGGGGGCCATGGCTTCACAATCCATTGGCATGGGTGGCATTACTAACTTCAGGTATTTATTCCTATTCATTACCATGTCCTTGACAATAAAAGCAGACTTAGAGCAAAACCTCTTCCTCCACCCTTTCTGATTTTTATTGTGGGACTATTCTCTTATTTGCTTCAAACCCTAGTACTATGGTGTGATGAAAGAAATCATAGGCTATGGCCTTGAGAAGAATATCTTAAGCTGATGTCATCAAACAAAATATTCTCAGACTGAGTCGTCTGCAAGTTCCTTTGTCCCATGGCTCTGTTTCAGGACTGTGGACAGATTCTGGGAGATAAGAATACATCAAATGCACAGGAATGATCTTCAGAAGAAATTATTTGCCATAGCAGAACAAATACAATAGGTAAAATAAAAATAAATCCAAATAAAAACAAAAGTAACAAAAAAGTAGTTATCTGCCAAAGCACATATGTACCAAAAATGAGGATGGACATTGCAAACATAACTTATCAGTTGAGAAAAAGAATCCTTTAAGATGCCCAGCACTTACTCTAAATATAAAAGACAAACACTAGCATATACTAAAACAATGACAGCTCCCGTCAGTAGCAAAACCTTAGGCATCACTATCTTGAAGAAAATCATCAGGCTCTTGCAGCAAAATTCCAAATTTCTTAACACTCCTTTCCCTGATTTCAAGGGGATAAACTTTGCAGAAGTATCATTTGTATCAATCTGCTCTGCTTCTACTCCCAGATAAACAAAGCCTTTGTTTTAGTTAACACAGTTAACAAATGTTTTGTGCAGATAGCTGTCTGTCTGAGAACTGATAACACAGTTAATTAGTGCCTTCACTTCTCCCTTATGCCCTTAATTCTCAGGTGCGAGAAACACACACTGGCCTCCAAAGACTACTTGAGGCCTTGGCACCTCTGGGACTCAAGTGATGAGCTCCTGCTCTGGACCTCTGACACTCCCTGGCCTGGCAGAGGAGATCGATTTCAGTAGGCTTTTTTCAAAGCTAAAGAGTTCCTGTTTCAGAGTAAGAGACAGACAATTAAACTTTTAAAGCTAATCCTGCCTACATTAGATCAGTGCAGCCCAAAATACACACATTCTACTATGAAATCCAACCACCCTCATGCAGAAGCCTGTGCTGTATGTATACTACATAACTGCTACTGGTAGAATATTAAGAAAAACTAAAAGACTGGGACAAATATTTATGCAAGAAAGAAAGGAACCAGAACACTTAGTAAGATCTGGTGTTGCCATACAGGGGCTACTGTTACTGACTTATTTCAGTCAGGGTTTTGTTTTCTTTCTTGCCTTTAAAACCTCTGAGGCAAAGTGGGATGGTCCACTGCACCCTGAGTTTAAAACAAAGAAAAAGTAGACAGGTAGAAGCAATCAACCCTGAGAAAGGATTTACTTTTACTTCAATTGCACAAGTGTGTGCTTTTAATTAGAAATAAAATGTCTCCACTCACCTTGCTCTGATCCATGCTGTGCCAGCTTAAACCCTGCCAATGAATCTGAATAGTCAAACAAACCTCTGTCCCTCCTCAAACATCCACCATTCACATTAAATAAAACACATAACAATTGAGGGAAATATAGACCTGAAAAGAGCTGATTTCCAAATGTAAACGTCTAACCTGAAGATAGCTATTTTCATGCAAATCTGAATTCTTCTTGCTCATATACATGAACCAAGAATTATCTGTTCACTTAACATTCTAAGCTTCTCTTACCAGATTAACAGGGAGGAGCAAATTAAAGGAAAATTGAATGGAAATCCCCCAAAGCAATGAAAAGGACAGTACCTCCCCTGCTCCCAGCTAGCAAAAGACCCAGAAAGCAAACTTGTGCACTGAGAGCAATAAAGAGGGATGAAAATGGGTTGGAACTCCAAATCCACCTTGCACAGCAGAAGCCAGACCAGCTTGCCAAATCATGGGAGGGTTCTGCTTTTAGCATCAGCTCTAGTGACTGATCTGCTCTATGTCCCTTTTGGGGCACATGGGAAAATGTCTTCAAGAATTCAGCCAGCCTCCACCTCAGTCTTACCTTGTCCAAGCTGACGCAGTACATACACTGATGCACCTCTGAAACACCTTCCCACCGCAATTGTTCAGCATGTGGCCACCTGCTCCATAAAACTTCAGCTGTATTATACATACCCCCGGCTGCATGTCACTACTGGTTTAAAAGCTGAGTTTCCAGTTTGGAAACTAGAAATACAAAATTTCACCTCTGGTATTTTTTTTTCATCTTAATACAATGACAAAAAAATGAATGGCTCTGAAAATTTGGTGGGAAAGAAATTAAAAAGTGGGAAAGAAAAAAATCCATTGCCCATCTGTGAAAATAGAGTGTTTGTTGGTTTTACCATGAATAGAGGTTTCAATGAAAAGCTGCAGAAAGCTTTCAGAATTGCCTGTGGTAGCAGGAGCTACATCTAGTCTGGGCAGAGGAACTTACAAGCCTGGTGCGGTTCTGGAGCTCTTACAAGCTCTCAGGAAGATGGGCTAGACTGTAACAGAACCCTGTATCTGCAAAAGATGAACAAACTCACAACTCAACTGAAATTTCAAGCTCAATGAACTTTTGTTTTCTTTTTATGCATAAAGAAGTAATTCCATTTTAACCTGTTTATCTGAATCAGAAATAATCTTTCTACTGGTGGCTCCAAACAAATAAGCTACTCCAAGCCTTGCATAAGGTAGAAACTGTTTCTATTACTTCACAGAGGCAAGGCCAGGTGAATTAGCTACTAATTTAAGCCCTAGTCCTTTCTTCTTATTTTTATTAATTATTTTTCATTGTTCATGAGTATGTCCAGATTTAAGGCAAGGCTACACATTTTCAATGGTACGTATATAAAAGATCTGACCCACACTAACATTCCCAAGGATTACACAAGTTACTGTAATTTTAACCAGAAACGCCTAGACTTTATGAGAATGAGATGAAACACTAGTCAGAATATCATGGACTGGTCTACTCTAACACGCCCTGTACTACTCCAGTCATAAGACAATGGTGAAACCCCATAGAGAAAGAGCTGGCAGACGCAACACCATTGAATGAACTCTGATGTGAAAGCCAAGTGCTAACATGAAGACACCAGCTCCAGAGATCTTAGTGAACTGTAGTCTCACCAGGTCAGCATTTTTCATATGAGCTATTTGTAACAGTCTTTCATCTGCCTGCATTCAATAAGCAAGGGAATGAGTAACAAGGAAGGAATCAGAAGGAGACACAAATTAGCAATATATTGAATTATGCCATAGAAGCCACTGCCTTGTAATAATGTGGCTTTATGGAATTTTCATGCTTTGTGATGCTAGTAAGAAGATATATTAGGAAAACGTCAATGATCTGTGTTCCTGAAGAAATAAAAGCAACACTGGAAAGCAGTGATCTGGTGAGAATAGCATTACTCAGTGAACATGACTGCTTCTGCAAACTGCCCTCATAGAGCAGTTTGGGTTAGAAGAGAATTCTAAAGGTCATCTAGTCCAATGCCCCTACAATGAGCAAGGACATCTTCAACTAGCTCAAGTTGCTCAGAGCCCTGTCTGACCTGACCTTTAATATTTCCAGGGATGGGGCACCCACAACTTTCTTGGCAACCTGTTCTAGTGTTTCACCACTCTAATTGTAAAAAAATTTCTTCCTTATACCAGTCTAAATAGACCCTATTTTAGTTTAAAACTGTTATCCCTTGTCCTGTCATAACATGGCCTGCCAAAAAGTCTTTCCCCATCTTTCTCATAAGCCCATCTTTAGGTATTGGAAGGCTGCTCTAAGATCTCCCCTGAGCCTTCTCCACACTGAGCAAGCCCAACTGTCTCAGCCATTCCTCACAGCAGAGGTGCTACAGCCCTTTGATCATTTCTGTGGCCTCCTCTGGGCCCACTCCAACAGGTCCATCAAAGGACTCTCTCTCAAAAATCTTTTTTTCCCAAAACTGACATCACTCATTCTGACAGTTAAAGAGGTAAGATCACATCATACCAAGCTTCTCACAAATGTGATGCTTCTTTGACAGAGTTACAGCAAGAGAAACTCTATCTCCTCTTCATGTACCATGCATTTCTCATTGCAAAGCAGATCTGCCTGCACAGAAAACAGTGGAATACTTAGTACTTACTATGGCATGTAAGCAGGTACTCATCTCAGAGGACAGATCATTCAGACTGCAGATTCATCAGCTCCTACCTCCCCTCAGTAAAAAGGCTGCAGCCTCACCCTTGAGCATGTCATGCAGAGCTCATGGTGTTCCACTAAGCTGGAAAATCCTGGGAAATCCTCATGAAAAAGTGGTTTATGGCAAGCAAAGGCTAATCTGCTAATTTTGTTCCTTTGACACAAACATTACTTATGGTTTCTGTTACACACAATATCCTCCATGTGCTCTCTGGATTTTAGAAAGCTAATAGTAATTCCATTTTGTCATGAGGGGAAGGAAAGGAAAGCGTCATTATTAGACTGCTCTAAGTGTTCCGCTAACAGATAACTGCAGAGTTGATCTAGCTGCCAGTAGAAATGGGTAAGACCCTCCTAGACAGTGTTGATAAATGCTTTGATATGTGTATTTTAAAACAGTAACTCCAGACTACAAAAACACTGATTATCAAATTAAATTTATTATGCTTTAAAAATCCATTACCTGCATTTCAAGGGAAAGAAATTTCACTGCAATAAATACACTATTAAAATGTTTCTGAGGTACAAATATCTCATCCCCAGTTCTTCCAGAAACTGCAAGCAAATAATTAGCCCTTCTGAACTCCAGAGTCTGTAGGCTGTAGTTAATGTGATGTTACTAATGCATTTATAAACACCAGGCTCCAAAGCCAACACTGAGATATTCCATCATAATTTAGATCTCTCATTAACTTCACCACCCTGACCAACATGCTGTCACTGGCAGTGTTTGACAGTTTACATTACCTGCAGACATGAGCTCGTGTCAACTCAATTAAGAAAGATTAATTCCAGAACTGACAATGCATAAATATTTTTAAATTACACCTGGCCTTGTTGGCAGTGCTTACCCCACGACAGCCTTTAGAAGAGAGAACTTGTCTTTAGCCTCCTGGGCAGACAGGGAAACTAGAAGGAAGGTGAAAGAAAGAATTTATTGTGAATTCGGTATTCCATCATACTGTCCAAATTATCTTTTTTAATCCCCCCGCCTTCCCCTCCCAGTAGTTAAACAAGCTTAGCTCTCACTGTCTGTTATGGAATGAAAGGAAACAGGAAAGATTCCATCCAAACAGCCACTGCCAGAAAATTGTCAGCAACATCTTTATGATGATCATTTGCTGACTGGTTTAGGTCTAATTTGTGTACATTATTGCTTTGGAAGACATTCAGATACCATGGTGATAGACACCATATGAGAATGTAGATGAATAACATTTGACATTTATCTTCATGAACAAAGATCTGGGTAACTCCCCACTGATTGCACTTCTGATGCGTGAAGATAAATGTCACATCAGACTAAGCCATCTCGTATTCTAGTGAAACACTCTTACTCTTGGCTCCAGTGTGTAAAAATATCTAGCTTCAGTGCATATGAACAGGCTTATCCAGGTAAGCATCAAGCGCAGGACGATAAAATGATTTGTTCACTGTCATCAAACAGATCACCAACCAGAGGAGCCACATTTATTAAATTCTGATCCACAGTTTAATCTACTAGAAAAAGCTTTCACTGAGATTTCAATGTAGCAATTATACAACCACAGCCTGAAAAGAGCATTTTAAAAAGCAAAAAGTCTCTACCACTGTAGCCAAATCAATGCCATACCCAAATAAATAAACTCTGTATCAGTATCCTGCTTTCGGGACCAGAGCTTTACCTTTGTACTAAATTATACTGAACTGTGCAGAGGCACCTACTTCAGTGATACTAACATTGGCTTATGCTAAACAAGGCAGATGTTGTTAGTGGAGTAGGAGTGGGGATCTCTACTAAAACTTGAGAGTAGCATTCAGCTAGCAAAGGGAAAGGCAGAAAGAGGTAACACACTCCTACCATTTTTAAGCTGATCCCATGACTGTCTTTTCTGAATAAGCTTGGTATTAACACGAAATAGGACAAATGAAGTCACAGAATCCAGAATTACCTGACATAAGCATTTGAGATTCTCATGTTTAGACATGCCTTTTTTAATTTTTCTGTACCCACCAGTTGAAAAGATGGATTGAGTGACTTGCAAGGAACCTTAAACTCATCAAATCTGAGTTCTTCTGCAGTAGCCAACATGAGGCATCATAAAAAACAAAAGGACAAATACAGCAAGAAAAAACAAACCTGGAAAGTAATAATGTTTTCAGATCCCTTCTAAGGTACAGGTTTGAGAACATGTTAAAACAGTGGGCAATTCAGGGGTTTAGCCTGATTTCCTGAGAAATTGTTACCATATTGTTTGCTCACCCCTCTCTCACCAGTCCTTTTCTAATAAGGCTTGGACCTGCTGACAGGTTCCATTTCATACACACAAAGCTTCTAGATGACTAGCAGCATATAAGAAAATTTAGGATGGATCCAATAAAAGGTGTAAGCACTTTGATGTTGGACATCTGGCAGCTCTTATTATGGGATGCCTCTAATCCCTGTGAAGTGTACAGTGTAAAGCAGATGACACAAAATCAAAGCCCAAGTGGTTGGCATGAAATGTATGAAACAGCCTACACACACCAATAGGGAAGCATTTAGAGCAAGTGTGTCTGAAATTCACCCTCTGCAAGGCTTAGCTTTCTTCATAGACATGAAGCCTCCAATGTGGATATGCAATGATATCAAGACTGATGCTTAGCCCACACAGCACAGAATTTCAGCCTTCAAGGACTGTTGTTTGTTTTATCCAATGATCATCTTCTCTAAAGGTGCTGCTCTAATGATTTTTTTCTAAATATTTTGTCTTATTTTTAATCCTGCATTGTTTTTAAAATCCTGGTAGCAAATAGATCGTGTTTGCAACAGTATTAACTATTTGCCACTACTGTTACCAAAAGGTACACAAACAACACATTTCCAGATTCTGTCATCAGCTTATAGAGGAACCTTCAGTTCTGGTTGGAATTTACTTGCCCACCCCACCACCCCCGCCAAAGGCTAATGATTTTTAGGATGTGCCAGGAGAAACAAAATGTTTCAGAAGCTAAACCTTTTTCAAGTCACTTCAGGGTTAAAATGTCCAAAGAGAAATGCCAACAAACTCCAAACAAATAAAAACACCAAAGAAAATAAATTGGTCTCAGATGTCACCAACACAGCACCAGTCTTTTCACATATCCAACCTCACAACCCCCAAAACCACCTAAACGTGATGGGGCAGTTGGGGAAGACGGTAGGGGAAAGTAGTTCATGTATGACTACAGGAGTGGACTTTTGTATAAACCAGTGATACTGAAAGCGCCTGGAAAACCAACTTTTTACAAGGACATTACAGCTCTCAGTTATCCAATCAAGCGTTACTACAACATACTACATCTGAACTGGTCACCACACATAAAGTTATTTTCAACAGACTCCGTTATCCTGTCTGGCAAGGCACCCACCTCTGGATTTCCTGCTTGTGGTGAACATAGACTTGGCCTTTTGAGCAGTGAAATTTATTAATCTTAACAAAGCAGAGAATTACAGCTGAATACAATGGCTCTGGAGGTCCTTCATTAGAGCAAGATTTAATGCATTTGTATTCTTAATTCCAGAAGTGCACTAAAAAGTACTGGACTTACTGAAATTCTATGCAAATAAATTGGAAAACAAAAGCACCTACACCAATAGATAGTGTCAAGTCATTAGACATAGAGAGCTATATTAGGGAAGAAAAACAGTTAAAAACATCATTGTGATCCTACAAACTGCTGTCTCTCCATGGAATAGACATTTCTATGTGGAATAGGAAAAGACAGTCACAAACTGCAGTGAAGCCATAGAAGACAATGCTTCAGCTCTGTGGAAGTTATTAGCTCAGGGAAGCACACTGCAGGAAAACAGGTGACGGTTCCTGTGAGATTTTGAGTTCAGCCCCTATTATATAATTTCATATCCTTTCATCTAATCTCCTGGTTCACCATAACAGTTATTTCACGATCAGTGCTAAATGATGTTGAATTTCAAATGTCTCTAAATAACCAATCTGTAAACTAGCCGGTGCTACATTCTCCCATCTCAGCTTTGGAGGAAAGGTGTTTTAGATCAAATGAAATTTTTAAGATATTCTTTGACTTAATATTTTTGCTTACATTTTGGTGTGGGTGTTTTGAGTTTGGTTTGGGTTGTTTGGTTTGGTGTTTTTGTGGGATTGGGGGTTTTTTGGTTTGGGTTTTTTTAACTTTCTTTCTTTTTTTTTTAAAGCCAGATTTTCTTCAAACCAATCTCCTCCAGTGGAGGGATAACAAGCTTGGGTTCCAATGGAAAAGCTGTTGAGGTAAATTTTTGGGGGGAGTAAGAATAAATCTATTAAAAAATCTGTATTAAAATAACAAATTTTATTTTTATGTGAGACAACATTCTCTATTCTCAACCTTCCTTTCTAACTCAGTCACTTTTTAAACAGCTGACTGGCTTAACTATGTTAACTTTCCATGGGATATTGCCTCAGCTGGAGGAGAGCCAGCATCATCACCTGATGTCTCAAGGAAAGTGTGTGGGAAGGGGTGTTACACTATGGTTTTGTCAAGGATCAGTAACAAGGCAAAACCTGCATCTTTAGGTAGTTGTAAACCTGCTATTCTGAGCTTCCATCCAGAAGTCTTGACTCATATCAAATTTGTCCTACAGCTGGTGAAGCAGAATAGCTGTTAAGCCTCTTCTTTGATTTAAAATCTTTTTAAGAAGATTGGGTTTTGGTTTTTCAGGGTGTTTTTGAGGGGGAAATGTTGTTTGGATTGAGTTTTTTTTTTCTCGAGGACTCCTGAGCTACTTTTTGCAACCCTTTTGCACATAATTTCCACTCACACTGCTCCCTCCACTGCATAGTCTGGCTTTTTACACAGAGAATAAAAAATGAAAAATTAAAAATAAATAAATAAACACCCCCCCACACACAAAACAAACCAAACAAACTATACAACACAAAACCCCAAAAGCCAACTGAAGTGCCGTAGCAGAAACTAGGTAGATTTAAATCAGTTCACAGATCTTGAACTTAGAGCTGCAATACAGCTTTCCCAGTCTGGCTCTTTGGTTCATTTAGTAAACAACAGAATAACTTCAGAACAATAAAAGTTTGATAATTTTCAGAATAATGTAATTTTATGAAGTGAGGACAATGAAAAACCCATTTCCGTCAGCGGGATTATGAAATAAATGGGTATCAACTGAAGAACACTGCAGTGGCTGTTATCTTTGGGTCCAATTATAAATATTTCTTCATATAATGCATTATTTTTTTTAAATTAGATTAGTTAAAGAAACAAATGGCAGCTGAAATAACAAGAACAGAATGACTTATGTTCTCCCCCTCTGCAAATAATCTGCCCAGTTAAAATGGGTGAATTGCAAGAACTAGTGTCTGCATTCTTCTTTAGTTCTCTGTGACCACAGAGGAGAGACAAAGTCACTGCACTTTCCTTCTTAGAGACAAGATACCCAGTGCCTCTGGCATAGCAAGATCACATCCACACAAATCGGCATTTTTAACAAGAATCTAAATGCTCCCAAAGACCCGGGACAACCAAAAAGTTGAAGCAGAATACAAACTAATTGTGTTTTACAGCTGAAAAAAGTCTGTACACAAGTGTGAAAACAGAAGAAAACTAAAACGAAATGGAAAACCTTACAAAAGTTGTTTGATAGATTAAGAAAGGCTTACACAAGAGACAAGGCGCATGTGTGCAGTTAAAGAAAATACCCAGTAGCTACAGAAAGCAGCTAGAAAATAGAGTAGCTACATAAAACAGCAGAATGGGGGAAACAAAGTAATAAAAAGGGGCAAGCAGAAATAAATAAAAATGCCCTTCCTCCGTTTGTATCCTATTTGTTTAACTTGTAAGATCTTTAGGCACAGTGCTACCTTCTTATGTGTTTCTAACACCTATAGCACAAACTTTCAGGCACTATAGAAATAAATAAATACATCAAGAGAATCACAGTGTAGCGTATGGCAGATGGTGACATCAGAACAAAGAAGGCACTGAAAAGCTAATACATTTAAGGTATCTTATATTTTGGTTTTGGTCATGGAGGAGTGGTTTTGTTCTGACTTTCTTTGAAAAAGAATATAATCTACACTACTACATGAGCAGTTTCTGCATCGGGCAACAGAAGACCTCCCTCCGAGATGTTTAGACCTTTCTGTGTTTTCCTGAGTCAATCCAATATGACCACAGGGAAAACTAAGTTCCCTAAATGAAAGGCCATGAATGACATCAAACAGCATACTTCACTGCTAGCTTTGAAAGCAGCTACACTAGGCTTTGGTACAGATTTTATTTGATTTTATTTTTCAACAGTAACAAATGGCTGTGAATAACTTTTTTGCATTCACCTGTTTATAAAGTCTCAACATATTACAAAGTCCCTAAAATTACTACATTAATACTGCTCCTCATGTTTTAAGCCAATTTCTCATCTGCATGAGTCTTATCTAAACAGCAACTTCCAAACAGAGCTGATTTTTGTATTTTTTTTTTAAAGTCCATTCTAGGCTATGTTAAGATGATCAGGTTTTGTTGATTTTTAAGACTAAGGAGAAAAAACATGTCTACTTTGTTCCTTGTACTTCTCAGTTTTGTAAAATCTGCTTTTTAAACTGCAGACACTTTGTTTATTTCTAAAACATGCCAGAGCTAAAGTCACATGTCAATAGCTGCTTTAAAATATCATGCTGATTAAATAAGGCCAAAAGACCTGCCCTAAAATGAAATAGGCAGGAAATTAAAAGTTACATCTGACACTTCATCTTTAACTCAAACCACTGAATAAAGGACAAAGATCCTTTCATCTATGAAATTCATCTGGGAGACTGAAGAGTGAGACAGAAGGTGGTAGACTGTCTGCAAGCTGTGCCATCACACAGTCACCTACATAGTTTACTGTCAACCTGGACAGGAAAGAGAACACAGGACAATCCAGGATACTGTAAGCACTGGAAATGAGGCTTCAGCAGGTGGTACTATTCCCACCAGGTGAGAGAGATGCTCACATACCAAAGCATCTTAGCAATTTGGGTCCAGTAAGTTTGCTTAGACACTTCTAGCTGAACAGATACCCAGAAAGGAATCTGGTTTTCCTGTGGAAAGCTGATACACTTTGCTGCCTTGTTTCATAGACAGGTGACAAAAGCATGTAATAAACCACAATATATTGCCTGGAACTATAAAACTTCATTAAGTGGAAGTGCTCCCTTAACAGTTAATAGACCATGAAGAAATATCCAAAAGGTTATGAGTGAACTCAGTTTTCTCCTTAAGTGGAAGACAGACATCACTAAGTCTTCGTCTGCTTTTGCTCTTTTCCTTCTGTAGGACTTCCTCATGCAGATATCAATATGATTACAGACACATGGGTGATATTAAGCAGCAGCAGTGGATCCAATAGACACATTTTTGTGGGGATGAATAAAGAGGCATGGGGATGAAACTAAGAGTATCCATAGCTTGTTCACATTGGTGGCCAGAGGAGCTTTGCCATTGCGGGATATGGTCAGAGTTAAACAGTGCCTCCTCTAGCAGAGCCAAGAATCATGATGTGATGCTGCTTAGACCCACAGAACTCAGCACACCTGAGAAGCAGCAAGTGCCATTCTGGGCCAGAAGTGCATCTACCCTGAAAGCACAGCATTTGGACTTACCTTCACCAAAATGAACTAAGATCATAGAATCATAGAATAGTTAGGATTGGAAAGGACGTCAAGATCATCTAGCTCCAGGCCCCCTGCCATGGGCAGGGACATCTCACACTAAACCATATCACCCAAGGCTTCATCCAACCTGGTCTTGAACACTGCCAGGGATGGAGCATTCACAACTTCCCTGGGCAACCCATTCCAGTACCTCACCACCCTTGCAGTAAACAACATCTTCCTTATATCCAGTCTAAACCTCTGCTGTTTAAGTTTTAACCTATTACCCCTTGTCCTATCACTACAGTCCCTAATGAGTAGTCCCTCCCCAGCATCCCTGTACCCCCCCTTCAGATACTGGAAGGCTGCTATGAGGTCTCCATGCAGCCTTCTCTTCTCCAGGCTGAACAGCCCCAACTTTCTCAGCCTGTCTTCATATGGGAGGTGCTCCAGTCCCCTGATCATCCTCGTGGCCCTCCTCTGGACTTGTTCTAACAATACCATGTCCTTTTTATGTTGAGGACACCAGAACTGAACACAATACTCCAAGTGAGGTCTCACAAGAGCAGAGTAGAGGGGCAGGATCATCTCCTTCATCCTGCTGGTCACTCTTCTTTTGATGCAGCCCAGGATACGGTTGGCTTTCTGGGCTGTGAGTGCACACTGAAGCTGGCTCATGTTCATTTTCTCATTGACTAACATCCCCAAGTCCTTCTCCGCAGGACTACCATAAATTTCCTTTTTGCCCAACCTGTAGCTGTGCCTGGGATTGCTCCAATCCAGGTGTAGGACCTTGCATTTGGCATGGTTAAACTTCATGAGGTTGGCGTCAGCCCACCTCACAAGCGTGTCAAGGTCCCTCTGAATGGCATTCCTTCCCTCTAGCGTATCAACAGAACCACACAGCTTGGTGTCATCGGCAAACTTGCTGAGGGCACACTCAATCCTACTGTCCATGTCAGCAACAAAGATGTTAAACAAGACCGGTCCCAACACCGATCCCTGAGGACCACCACTTGTTACTGATCTCCAACCGGACATTGAACCGTTGACCACAACTCTTTGAGTGTGACCATCCAGCCAGTTCTTTATCCACCCAGTGGTCCACCTATCAAATTGATGACACTCCAATTTAGAGACAAGGATGTCATGTGGGACAGTGTCGAACGCTTTGCACAAGTCCAGGTAGATGACGTCAACTGCTCTACCCCTGTCCTTCAGTTCCATAGCCCCATCATAGTAGGGCACCAGATTGGTCAGGCAGTACTTCCCCTTAGTGAAGTCATGTTGGCTGTCGTCAACCACCTTGTTTCTTTTCATGTGCCCTAGCATGCCTTCCAAGAGAATCTGCTCCCAGATTTTGCCAGGCACAGAGGTAAGACTGACTGGTCTGTAATTCCCCAGGTCATCCATTTTCCCCTTCTTGAAAATGGGGGTTATATTTCCCTTTTTCCAGTCATCAGGAACTTCACCTGACTGCCATGGTTTTTCAAATATGATGGCCAGTGGCTTTGCAACTTCATTCGCCAGCTCCTTCATGACCCGCGGATGGATTTCATCAAGTCCCATGGACTTGTGTACATTCAGGTTCTTAAGATGGTCTTGAACCAGATCCTCTCCTAAAGATGACTTAAACAGATTATTGCCGCAAGCTAAGATTGACAACCAAAGGTTATTTCCCCAGGTTTTGTGTGTTTGGGTTTTGTCCCCAGCAGGCATTTACATGGGCTGAAGACTGAGGATAAAACAGTGGCAAACCACAGTAGGACCAAAATCTTCATGATTTCTCTACATGGTAGCTCTTCAGCAGAATGTTTTATCCCCCAGGGAGCTAAAAGAAGTGAAATAGTACTAGGCATACTCCACCTGCACTGAGCATGAGCGACAGCAGAGCATGAACACACACTTTCCACATGAACACAAAAAATTGGTCAGTATTAGGAGCAAAAGCACTGCACACTTGCAGTGTGAAAGTACACACTTGTATCACTTCAGAAAGATCACAGCTGGGTCCTAACATCAGACATTATACACAGGATTCTGTATAACACTCAAGGTAGACATAGCTAATGACTAGTTAGCTGAGAAAGTTGGGGCAGTTCAGCCTGGAGAAGAGAGGGCTGCATGGAGACCTCATAGCAGCCTTCCAGTATCTGAAGGGGGGGTACAGGGATGCTGGGGAGGGACTACTCATTAGGGACTGTAGTGATAGGACAAGGGGTAATAGGTTAAAACTTAAACAGCAGAGGTTTAGACTGGATATAAGGAAGATGTTGTTTACTGCAAGGGTGGTGAGGTACTGGAATGGGTTGCCCAGGGAAGTTGTGAATGCTCCATCCCTGGCAGTGTTCAAGGCCAGGTTGGACAGAGCCTTGGGTGACATGGTTTAGTGTGAGGTGTCCCTGCCCATGGCAGGGGGGTTGGAACTAGATGATCTTAAGGTCTTTTCCAACCCTAACTATTCTATGATTCTACGTGTCTATGATCATAATATCACTTACTAATAATTAAAAAGATGAAATCTGAAATATTATCACTCTTAAAAAAAATATGCAATGAACAGCACTGTGACCAGACAGGAAACAAAACCAGAGAATCTTTCTTGAAAGCAGAGAAGTCAGAAGTTCGAAAGCAGAGAAGAAATGCCCATAGTAGTGAAGAAATGCCCATAGTTGTAAAGATCTATAAAACAAGAAAGAAGAAAGGCTTTTATGTGATGTCATTCCACACAACTATATGGAATTAGAGTCCAGCAGCTAAATGAAAACATGCCAAAGGTCTCCCTCTCTCCCTTCCTCTTTCTTCTCTGCTAACACTCTGGCTGACTTTGCAGCAGTAGGGCAGTAGTTTAAGAAGAAAAAGGAAGAGTTAAAAGACAAAAAGTCTAATTTAGTTGGGTTCTGACCTCTTCTATGTGTGACTCCAGGTAAGGCCCCCTGATCTCTGGCAAGCAGGCATGAGTAATCTTATGCAGTCACAAGGTGATGGGATCAAACAAAACCATGGAATTAGTAAAACTGTGATGTGAAAGTTAGGTGGTCTCCTTCTGGCTTCTTTACAAGTAGGACAAGGAATAGACCTGGACAAAAATGAAATGGAATTCTACTGAATAGGAAAGACACAGCATGCAATGCTCACAAGTGACCTTCCCTCCACATGACACTTCAACAGAAGTGCTTTTTGCTTTCCTAAAATTCAAAGATTAGACAGTTTAAACAAACATCATATTTGGTAAAAGCACCTCTCAAAATCTGTGGCTAAAGGAAATCAAGACATTTTCTGCAGATTAACAATGCAACTCAAACACCACAAGCGCTTCAATGCGAGAACACAGCATAAGGAAAACTATCAAGAGAAGATAGTATCAATTTAATCTCAAAACAATCCAGTACATCTCCAGCCAGCAGATTTCTAAGCACAGGAGAACAGCTTTTTTTTTTTCCACTTTTTTCCTCCCATATGACATATAAAAATCTCAGAGATACCTTCCCATTACCAAGTTTGTAATCATTCCCACAAGAACATTAAGTCAAAATGCTAAAAAATTGTTTGAACACAGTTATAATATGAGGAAGAATTCCAGTTTACTGAACAAGTGTCATTAGTATTGCTACTACTTAATGAATATTGTATTTCACTCTCAAAGTTTTTTGGCCAAGATCAGTGTAATTAAATGTATGATAACAAATGCACACATTCATAAAAAAATCTTCTATTTGTAGTTGATCCTGAAATCTGAAGGACTGTGTATAGCACTCTAGTAAATAATGAAAGATCTTATCTCTAAGTCTCATTATATGGGTCAGGAATAATATTAGAAAGGATTGCTGTGTCCCAAAATCGGACAACAAAAAACAAGGGAGCTACAGAAAAGGGATAACAAACACAATAGACCAAAAGAGAGAAACATACATCCAAGGCACTATGTAATGCCCTACTTCATTTATAAAAGAATTGGCTAGTAATGAGCATTAATCTGGTCTATGTTTTTTTAATGGTATGACATTCTAGATGTATATCTTCAGTGAAACAGACTAGTGGCATGTTAGCTTGCTTTTGTTAGTGTTACATCCAATATCATTCCAAAAATAACTAAAAAGCAAACCCAGGAAGATAGGAAACTCAAATAGGACACACACAAGGAAAATCTGGTTTAACTACACAATTTAGCAAAAAAAGTATAAAATCAACACAAACATGTCCATTTTCATCTTGACTCTCTGTAAATGTTTAATGTGAAAAAATGGGATAATTAACGTTTCTATACTCTTATGCTTAAGGAGTCATTACAATCAGCCTTTGTTTGCTACAGAGTTGGCAGCACAGACCTGCTGCATTTGAGAAGGGAATGTTTTAGGGTCATTTAACATTATATCACTCTTGGTGATCCAAGAGCTGCTATAATTCTGCCAAAGAGTATAGAGGGTTTCCCAGTCAAGTTTCATCCTGATTTTGATTATTGTTTATCTCTAGTCCATGTCTGAATAGTTGTAGTAAAATAGAGGAAGTTTTACTCCTGAATTTGAGGTCAGCTTGTAATGAACCATGGTTTCAATCGCATGAACAGCTGCTTCTTTTATAAGCAAAAAGGGTTCACTTACAGTTCAGGGTAACACAGTAATAATTTAAGGAACAAGGAAGCTTCTATTCATTTCTTTATTTTTTATATGGTTTTGAAACATTTTGACATCTGAGTGCCTATAGTGGACTTGTCTGAATAGAATGTAATATTGACACTACTCTGCTTTACAAAAAAATGAACAAAGTGGATTTTAAAACTAGAAATACAGTAGACCTATCAATCATCACATAAAAGCCTTTTTCATTGAGAACTTCATTTTTCATAGCAAGAAAAACTATTTTTGATCTTCTAAAACTTTGTAACTCAAGTTAACAGGGACATAGTAAATCAGGTATGCTCTCTGAAAACAGGACCAGAAATGACAGGAAATGACAACAAACCAAAGGGGAAAACATCCAAAAAACCAAGACATTACTAAAGTCATTGAGACATAAAATTTCTTAGTCAACCAATACCTCAACAGAAATAAAAAGGGTTGGGGTTTTGGCTGGGTTTTGGGGGGGGGGGGTTCACCCTCTAATTTGCAAATATTCGTCTGGATAAGCAGGAATAATTTCTATGAATTACAAAACTACACAGAAGAAGATTAATGAGGAATTTTACATTTGTTCTCTTTTGCTCATTTGTCCAACTAACAAAACACTGCTGGCAGACACAGGATTAAGCCATTGCCCCCACTCACAGCTGTCCCGAAGAGAACTTCCAGTTCTCCTTCCTGACCTTTACTGAAGACTTTACCCTCCCTGCTACTGCAACTGTGACTTCAATTCAGCATAGAGTTCTCCAAGCTATTACATACCTGTGCAACTGTTCAGTGGACCTGCTCCTTTTTTACAGCAACCGAAAAGGTGAACAGAACCTGATGCTTTTACTTTACTTGTCTCATTTCACTACTCAGCCACTTTTTCCCACTGTTAATTTACTGATACAGCACGGGTCTTGATTTCCACCAGTTCTTTCAAATTTTACTAACCAACACCAGCACACTCACTCACACCAGGCTCTCCCACTTACAGGCATTCATTTAAAGGTATCCAGTTGCCTTGCAAGACCCTTGAACTTCCGCTTGTTTCTCTTCTTTCTTTATCAAGTAGCCATCATCAAGTATGAATGTTGCTAGCACTGATTTCACAGGTTACTAACAGATCACTAAAATATAGTGGTGCTGCGGTTGGTTTCTTTGCACAATATATTTTAGCATGGTGATAGCAAGGTGAATCCAAATCCAAGTGTCTGAGAGTTTTATTTTAGCTAAGAGACAAAGCTATGTTAATTTTCAACTCACCTGAAGGGTGACTGTCACAAAGAATTCTAAAACATAAGCCCAATTTTAAATGGGACAATGGCCTCAAATTAGAGGACAAGAGGAATGAGAACATTGCTATATACAAAAGGGTACATGGCTGTCAGGCTGTGCCTTTAGTCCTCTCCCATGGCCTAGCTGTTACTTACCTGATAACACAAACAGGCTGTTGGCTCCTTTCTGAAGTGACTGAGGCAGGGATGAGCTAATTCAGCATTTTACGTGACCTAATTCAGAAAATATGTAGCTATTCCACTACAGCATATACTGCTCTGCAAAGTTATTTTATTCATGTGTATTTCTAAGGCTTTGGAACACTTGGAAACTTGTATTTCTGAAACCTGCTGCTCTCCACCTGCCCTCCTTCCTCCCTAACACTTGCTGTAATTCACCTCTTTACCAGATGAAAAAGTCACTAATTGATCAGGGTACACTCACCTCAGGGTCCTTGTTGGATCAGCTGTTTGTAAAATGTCACGTAAGAATGGCAGGAGCAATTCCTGCCATACATTCAATGGCACAACACACTACAAAGAATAAATAGCATGATGAAAACAATCTCTCCAGGTCTCTTATACTAGGAACAATTCTTGCCAATCCTTGTAGCACATGCTTGTGGCCACTGCATTAATGCAAATCCCATATTTGAAACCTTTTTTATTCTTTCATTTTCAGTGGAGAAAAAGCCTCAAGAATCTTGATATTTCTAACTCACACCATTGCTTGTTTTCATGCTCAATTAGATTTGTTTCCATTACTCTTAGCCTCTCATGTTTCTATTTTTGATGCTTCTAAAGTAAAGACGACTTCCTGAAACAGAAGCATGACCAGCAAAGCAATACTGCTCATAATGAAATGGAGACCTAAAGAGGAGATAAGATGCTGACTGCCAACAAGCATGTATTTATTTGTTTAATGGATGTTATTAACCACTCTACTGAACCCTACATAGCTGGTCAGCACCTAAAGTAATTCATAAACAATTTTAAACCAAGTAAGAGGAAAGTAAGCACTAACTAAAGTTATTAACAAAACCAGCTTACTTTGCAAGAGAGTAGCCTCCATTTTTAGAGTTTCAAAATGGCAAAGACACAAGGTGCCAGATTCCTTGAGAGGTTTGGTAAGATTTGGACACGTGTATTTCTTAAGCCCTCTTAGAAGTTCAGATATAGCAGTCAATTTCTAATAATATTCTGAAACAGGGAAATACAGCAAACACAGGTGAGGTCTACCTATCAAGTACATATAATGTTTTAATTAATAAAAGGACTATTTCTCAAAGTCCATTATATGTTTATAATGGATACTACATTATACAGTAGTATTATGTACTACAGTATTAAGTTATTAAGTACTACAGTACTTGCATACTACAAGGCATCTCATGAGACCTCATTTGGAGTATTGTGTGCAGTTCTGGTGTCCTCAACATAAAAAGCACATGGAACTGCTGGAACAAGTCCAGAGGAGGGCCACAAGGATGATCAGGGGACTGGAGCACCTCTCGTATGAAGACAGGCTGAGAAAGTTGGGGCTGTTCAGCCTGGAGAAGAGAAGGCTGCGTGGAGACCTCATAGCAGACCTCATCTGAATGGGGCTTATAAGGATGCTGGGGAGGGACTCTTCATTAGGGACTGTAGTGATAGGACAAGGGTTAATGGGTTAAAACTTAAACTGGGGAAGTTTAGATTAGATATAAGGAAGAAGTTCTTTACTGTAAAGGTTGTGAGGCACTGGAATGTGTTGCCCAAGGAAGTTACAAATGCTCCATCCCTGGCAGTGTTCAAGGCCAGGTTGGACAGAGCCTTGGGTGACATGGTTTAGTGTGAGGTGTCCCTGCCCATGGCAGGGGGGTTGGAACTAGATGATCTTAAGGTCCTTTCCAACCCTAACTATTCTGTGATTCTAAAAAAAAAAAACAGAAAACAAACCAACAAATGTCTCCTTTGTATCCATAGCACAGTGTAGTGACCTGGTTTATTTCTACCTTGAATCAGTCCACATTTTTTAGCTAGATTAAACCTTCATATGTTTGTAACAATTCCTGCTAAAACACCTCTGCAAGTAGTTATTAATCACAGTTCACCACTTAACAGAACTATTTTATAGAGTTATAAATGTGAATCTACTGCTTTATCAGGTAGCATTCTCTTTGTTTTATTGAGATGTTTATACTGTTTGAGAAGTAGTAGTAAGTCATTATCTAAAACCATATCCATCACATTAACTCAAAACAGTATTAAGACTCATCACTCATTTTTCTCTTTCAGCTACTAAGCTTACTATTGCCTTTAGTTCTTCTACTTCCATTACCATTTGCTTTTCATATTAACAATACTTTGATTCAGCTTTCCTCTGAAGGTCTGGGTTTTTTTTTAAGATAGTGCTGAGGTGGATACCTGTTATTTTGAGGATGCAAGGATGCAATTTACAATTGGGGATTAGGAACCGTGCAAGTAAGCCTGAAGAAAACAGAACGCAAGCTGACCAAAACCAGGGACTACAGTTGGCATGCTAGTAATAAAAAGTGACAGAAGACTATCACAAGTAACTAGAAGAAAACACAACAGAGAAATTTCAGGTTCCAAAACACTTCCAAGGGGCACTACACTGTGAACTCTGATGCTGGAATTCAGACAGCTTTGCTGTATTCTGCTCTCAAAGCACGTAGCACATGGTAAGATACTGAGCAGGAGAACCATGTATCTGACAAAGAAGGGGAAGTTTTTTAAACTAACCATAGAACATCAAACAATATTTAGACACCAAATACAGTCATGAAGGAAAACCAGCAATGCTAAAAATGTAAGGGTGAAAAGGAAACTTCAATAATGTTCTATGGGCATAATAAGAAAGTCTCAAGCATGGTACTTCCATATAATTTCGAACACAGATTCCTCAGGATTTTAAAGAAATGAACAGCAAACATCCATCCACATGCAAACATCAGACTGTTTTAATTACAAAGGTGGAGAATTAAAGAAATAGATGCTAAAGTCTCAGTGCAGTAAGTGGAAAAGTAACTATTGTGCACAGGGATTACCTTCTTTGCTATATAACATTGGATGTTTCCATCCTGGTTAAAACAAGCAAATTCAAGTACCATTTGTGTTAAGCCAAAGGAACAGCATATCATTGAATTTCCAAGTTGAAATCCACAGGAGAATTAACGAGACTTCCAGAAGCTCTGGTTCGGGCACCTTCCATCACACTGGTTATTACTATTAAAAAGTAATTTAAAAACAATCAAGCAAACAAAAAAATAAGCAGGACACAGGCAACAAAACTTCAAAATATCATAGAGGTTAGTTTTCTTATGGACCAATGTGAAAACACAGCTCCACTTTGGCCCAGTACAAACATTCTCCAGTCAGATGACATATCATTTATATGCCTCCACTAAGCAGGAGTTTTCTTTTTACACAGATAAGACTGCAGCATGCGCATGTATGTATGTGTGCATATGCATAATGGAATGCACCTCAGCCATGGAAATCCCATCAGACTGTAAAGGTTTATGAATGAAATTCAGAGGCCCCACAGAATGTCATCAATGATGAGCCATTTTATAGACTGGGAAATAATAACAAGACTTAAGAAAGAAAAAAAAAAGAAATGGAATCTGTAGCCAGAGACACACTAATGTAAAACAGACTGCTGCTTGAATTGCACACTTGAGAGAACCAGTCTGAAACATTCTCTTGATAGAACCACAGCAGAACCATTCCTCACAAACTGTGCTCAGGGATAGGCACTTCTGTTTAGAAAAATCAAATCAGCTCTAGTTATAGCAGCAACTGCCAGTGTGCCTTATGGAGCTATTGCAGTTTAAAAAAAAAAAAAGAAAAAGAAAATTACTAGAAGGACTGGTGTTACCATACTTTGCCCTCACAACCTGCCCAAGCTCATAAAACTGTGAATTATGAGCAAAAGATGACAGTTGAACTTCTGGGGATACACTCAGGCTACCCAAACCCAGCTTTCTGCCAACATATTTCAGTAACTGTTGTGTAAATTCAAGCATTGTCCCGTCACTCTGATCTGTTTTAGAAATACAAAATTACTAAACCAGGACTCAGCTACAACTTTCTTTTGGGTTGTCAAATTACATAAGGAGGAAAAGAGACACTTGATGTAACTTAATACTAGCTGAAATAAATGGCAAGCTCCTTTGTTTAAACAGGTCAAATCCCATGGTCAGCATTCAGAAAAATTCAGAGTGAAGTTAATGGGATTCCTCCCTAGACAGTTACAGCAAATTGGCTCCTGTGATAATGAAAATAAATTAATTCTGTAATTTCAAAGACTTGAAGCAGATTAGAACAAACAGGATACAGTTTTTCTATTTCCATCTTAATAAACTGCCAACGGCATTATATTTAGAGGATGAGAGTTTCTTCAGGGCACTTTCTCAAAGTTACAGCAAAACATGACAACATTCACCCCCTGTTTCTATCACTAGTCACACTATTTTATTCTACATTATTTAATGGATCACAATGATCACATCCTTCTTTTGACCCCAAACCTTGGAAAAAATACCAAAGACTGTTAAAATACTTACAGTAAAAGCATCCATCTAACCTTTCTACTGGAGCAAAACAGTATGCTCTCTCAGGAATGAAAAACTGGTTTCACTGAGTCTCACTTGACATAGGAATGAACCCACTGAGTATGGAAGGTAAAGACAAAGGGTGTTAAAATAGGAGTGAAATGTTGCAAGGAGCGTTTCCCCTTAATGAATTAGTGGGAGATTTGTAGCAGGCCAGCCAGGGTAAGTCTTTCAGCATGTGTATCCAGAAGTGTCATGGACTTGCTGCACTATATCGTTGCTGCCCTTTCCATGAACTGGGCAGTTTCCTTTCACCAGTTTATTTTCACTTCTATTCTGGCAGCTGTCTACAGCAGTAGGCATTTATCTTAAATAATTTGCTACTTGTTGAAGAATTCATTTGGGGGGGTGGGTGGGAAGAGGGAAATAGCCATTCTTGGTGCACCATGTCATAACTGATTAAAAAGAAAATTCAATAAAGCTAAAACAGATTTCCCACAGATTTCTTTCCCCCGCTTCATATAGGTACGCTACCCTTCCTCCGTGCAAAAAACTACCAAAACCTGCTGAATTTAGCTTCCCAGTTATTGTAAGTAGCAAAATCTGTGGAAGCAGTTTGTTTTTACTGAAATCCTCCAAAGGATTTTCCTTACACAAAAAAGCTCAGTGACGACTGCAGTAAAAACCAAACCTACCAATAAGAAAGTGAGGATAAGGGCTTTTCCTTTCTTTTTCACATTACTAACTTCTTGCAATAAGGAGACAGAGCCTTTGGTGCAAACTACCTGTTCCTATGTTCAGCAACTTGCTTCAAGAGCAGAGTTTCTGGAAGGAAAAGACAGGACAGTGGAAATTCAAAGGCCATAGCAGCATTTAGTGGGGATTTTACTGAAATGTACTTTAATTTCTGTATCAAGAGCAAAGTGATCCATTTCCACAATTTATAGAGTACTGTGGAAGAAAGAATTGTCAGTGTAAAGTGCTATTGGCAATATGAACAGCTGTTCCAAGCAGGGGGAAAAAAAAAAAACGAAAAGAAAGAAAAAAGCAAATATTTCCATTCTCTTGGCTGGCTACTGTTATGGGAGGCTGGCAAGGTACATTGCAAAGCAGACCTTACAAAGCATTTGGTAATTTTTATTAAATAGGAGTGAAAGCAAAACTGGAAAGAGTAAAAGTAAAATTACATTCTTGTGTTCCATATATGAAACCCAAGGGAGCAACTGGTATTGCAAGCACTGGTTGTTACAAATGATTTGATGAAAGACCGGTAGCTGTTAAACTTTAACGCTTTTCTAGTAGTTATACAAATTCTGTGAAGTCAGAAGTTCACTGCAGCAGGTGAAAAACCAGGCAAGCTTCCCTAGCCCTCATTTACTCTCATTTGAATGCAACAGTTTACACTGCAAGTTTGCATACTGTAGCCCCACAATAAAGTAAGCAGAACGGTAATTTGCTGTTCAGCATAGCTCATCTTTCCAGACTGAGCTAGGACTAAAACTAACCACTTCACAGTTGCAGAGCTAAAATAACCCAAACAAACAAAAACCAAACATCAAAACAAAACACCATTGCTTACATAACACATTTGTTATATTTACAAAATGCACATTGTTCTTGTTCCACTATAGCAGGAAAGTTTCAAAAGCAGAAAAACAACAGCCAATGTTGAAAACAAAATATTTTCGTTTCACTATAAAGTCTAACTGGCATTCTCCAAATGGAGATTAACAATGTTAACCAGATGTTCTCCATTTCACAAGTGTCTGTGTCTCAAAGATCAGTATCCTTTTGGAAAATCCTTGCTCCAGAGTTCAAATTCAAGCTTAAACAAAACCAAACCAAACTGAACCAACTTCCACAATGCACAATTCTTCCTCACTCTGTGTATATAAGTATATACTGATAAACAAAATGAGTTTAAAGTTGTGTATGTACATGATTGTATCTGTTAAAGAGAAGTTATAATCAGAACCTCAACTGTAATGCCCCGATTCACCTGTGAGCAGAAAATTAACTTCAGCTATGCAAGTGAGTCTCCTTGAAGTTGTCCAATACTGAACCAACAGCTCTGACACTACTTAAAAATCAAAGCCAGACAGATTTGCTCCAGTTCTAGCCGTTAGGAGTTGGTTGAAATTTTCATGAGAATAGGAATTTCCAGGAGGGTTGGATTTCAAAGAACAGACATCTTATAAGAATTGCTAACCTTGAAATATTTACCTTGGAATCTCATGGCATGTGGATGCCATTTCATCTGTGCCCATGTTTTCAATGCAACCTTATATTGCACTGGACCTAAACCTATTTACTCAATATGTTTAAGGAGGCACCAGTGAGAGTGCCATCTGTATTTTCCCCTGTACAGAGGCTTACAAAACTGTTCAAATTTTAAATTCAAATTTAAATTAAAACCTAAAAAGCTGGTTAAGTTGCATGTGTGGTGGGAGCATCTCAGATCTGCTACAGCTATACTTACCTAGGAGAGAGAATCTGAAGGGAAATTAACATTAGTACTAAGCTATAAATTCTGAAGATCATACAAAACATCTGACATAGTTTCATCTCCAGTAATCTGCTTAGCTGATGAAAAGCAGTGTGACATCATCATACTTAGGTATTTTCAAAACTAGATGAGCTTCTGTATTTTAAATATCTGGCAAAGTACTACATAATGTATCAGCAGGAGTGCTGTTATCTTTGATTTATAGTATATACAAATATGCAAGTCAAAGCACTGATGAGAGATTTACCAGTATTCTAGGATTAAAAGTGAATTTAGCCCTAATCACCTATGAGGTGACAAAGGAGGAGGCATCAGCCAGCAGCCTCTACATTATTGAAAAGAAAATAGGAAATACTAAGTCAAAGCACAAGTACCTAGCAAAATTAGTGCATCTATGAGTCAAGTTTTGTTTTCCTCAGAACTCAGCCTGATGGCCATATTGATAATGTAACAGTGGCTCTTGCTAAACTAACATGGCATTGTCAGCTTTGTTCTATTCAGAGCTGATTCAGCAAAAGCTAAGGTTATCTAATATTTTGCATTATAAAAGTTTATTTTTGACTGCTTATAATTTTATTATAAAAATTATAAAATTTTATTACTATATATAAAATAAATAATATAAAAATTATAAAACTTACACAATTTTGCAACTCTCCAACCATTCACCTGAACATTCCTATTCCTCTTATCTGCACTAGGTCACTCTTGTGGAGAACTTCAGTGCAACTGTACCACTGCTCCCCAAAATGAGAACAGCCTTGCCCCATCAATACATTCAGATGATAATACCTAGCGCTTTAATGCTCAAGAACATAGATTTAAGACTTGGCTGGGAAACCACTATTTCACACTTGCATAAAATCAGATTGGAGACTACAGTGAGGTGCCAGTGGATGGGGAAAGACAACAGAAAGAAGTTTGATCAGACCTCAAGAAAAGAATTTATGTCTGCAGCCTAATTACTTGCTCGTTGAGTAGACAACAAGCTACAGGTGCCATCAGTCCAAACCTGTGATAGAAGTCTCTGTGGGATCAACTTTGAAATTGTGTCTGGTGGAAATACAGATATCGTTCACAAAGAAGTGATTGCTGTATTTAGTTTTCTTTAAAAAACAACCAGCAAGTAATAGCCAAAATCCGTTAAAGCATAAGCAACGTAATTTCTTTTCCCTGACAAATCAGGTCTAAATACCTCAGACTCAGAGCCCCAAACTTAAACTCCTGCACCAACTTCCCTGAACTTTTATAATACTTCATAAAAAGGGGGCCCCTATTACCCCATGGATCTGCTGTAAAAACAAAATGTCTTAACTAATATCTCTGAGGCCTAAGTTCTCCAGAATGCATCTTTGAGAAAAATAAAGAGGTTTTGAACCTCAGCTTATAAACAGCAGTATACTCAAATTAAATGGAAGAGGCACCCAACTGCAAGTGCTTGCAAGTATAAAAGGAGTCAGTCTGTCCAAAATCATAGCCACAGTTAGGCCAAACATTTGTAGATTCCTTCCCCTTCGTATTTTGTTTCCAGCATTAGTTGCTGACAAAAAAAACCTTTTGCCATTACTTAGCTGGGCATAGAAAGAGACAAAGCCAAAACCGAAAAAGCTGTTACATAGTTTATTTACTTAAAAAAACATATTTTCATTGTAATCTGAACAAGGCTCAATAACTACATTCTGGGAATTAAAGATTCAAACTCAGTGTTCCTAACTGGTATTTTTCCATACAGCCAAGGCTTTCAGAGATGCTGCATGGTCTAGTGATGGTCAGAGGAGAAGACTGCAAGTCTTTACGATGCTGGGTCCTAGTCCAAATTCACAGCACTGACTCATAGTCTGGAACATGTCACTTGACCTCCCATGCCTCAAACAGTCCAGCTGGAAAATACAAAAGAAAAGCAGCAATCCTGAATGAGAAACAGTTATTATGACTAAGATCAGCTCCTGGATAAATCAAACATCAAATAAAATGTGTTTTCCATATGGAAGCTGCTTTTCTAAAGTGGAATAAAATGTAAATGCCTGTCAATTATAATGATCTGAGAGGCAAGTAGTGAGAAAAGCAGCTCTGTGACAGACCAACAGGAAAGACTCAGCTTAGAATGAAGGCCAGTTTTTGAGGTGCAGAGACATGGTAGACAGAAGGTAGTCAGGCATCTGGCAGCAACAGAGGTGAAACCATGATCTGAGGAGGTCAGAGACAACAATGTTTCTGAGTCAGAAAAGGTCACTTATTCAATATTCCAGCTGTAAGATGAAAGAATGCAAGTGGAGATTTTTCAGAACAGAGATCACAGATGCAAGATCTAAAAAGTGAACTGTTATTTGAAAGTGACACTGACAGATATGATGAATCCATCCTCTCAGGCCAAACAAATTTCCAACTCTTGATTTTACCTTTCCCTTCTCCTCTCTTGCACTTTTCTACCCAGTCATCCCTGTTTCCCCCCGTTTCTATCCTGCCCAGGAATCCAGTCTTTTCACTAAATTTCAATAAGATAATCCTAACATTAATAATACTGCACTGCTTTAAATATTGGACCATCTGAAGAATTGTGATCCTTTACAATTCTGCTAAAACCCTCACATCACAGAAGTACCAGTACAAAGAGACAAGATTTCCTAGGAAGCAGTGCTGCCAGGCCTCCAAGTTTCATGTTTTCCAGCAGATACAAATGCTGTTCATACAAAAAAATATCACCAAAAGAAGTCAGCAAGACCTTTTTCTGCCACCATAAAAACTTCATTATGAAAGCCTGAGATAGAAAGCTCTATGCTTTCTTTCCATATAGAAGATGAGCCTTGAGCCCAAGTACTTCACTTGTCCTAGGCTATGCACTAGTCCACCACCATTCAAGCAAGATTGCTCCAAGTGTGTTTGGGAGAAGCTAATCACCTCCTGAAGTCAGAATAAAGATGACACTTACTCTGTTCTGCCTCTCCTGAGCTATGCTTCCTACATGTTTTTGTGATAGAAAGTCGTTCCATTCAAATATAGTGGTTTTGAAAAACAAATTCATTTCCTATACTAACAGAACAGATGAAGTAACAGTAAGCCTCCTTACTGATATTTACATGAGGCTCATATGAAGGTGATTAGATGTGTTTTAAAGAATTAATACCTTCTAGATGTACACAGAATCCAAACTGCAAAAGAAGCATGTACAGCATCATTTGAACTTGGAAGAGATACTGATCTCCAGCATAGAATCATAGAATCATTTAGATTGGAAAAGACCTTTAAGGTCATCGCATGTTTACAAACTTTCAGATTCACCAGCTAAGAACTTGTTATTTTAGAGAAAACAAAAAATTGGAAAAGGTCAGATTTCCTTGCAGCAAAACATAAGCTGAACAGTCAGTGACAGTAAGGAATTGTGAACCAAGTGAAAGAGCTAGCGTCTGAGACAGCCATCGACAGATTGCACAGTGAACTGTTTAAACAAAGAATCTTACGTCTTTGGCTGACTTTACAGAGCAAAAACAAATCACAAAAATGCTGGGCAAACAACACTGTCCAGTTCAAGTTGGAAACACGCCACCAGGAATTCCACCAATATAACTGACCAAAGAGGCACCTCCTGTGGACATTGGTAAAGCTTGTTCAAACATTAAAAAGGAAACACGTGCAGAACTTCAGTTTAAAGAACCGGCCATATCAGAAACCTGCAGCAGTATCGTCATTACAGTGAATTAGTTACCACTCTGGAGTTTTTACTGGGTGGGATAACCTCCTAGGGCACAGGATAAGCCAACAGCAACTATGGCATATATATAAACCAGCGAAGAACATCACTTTACCATGTAGAATCAGGCAGACCCACAGGGTACAAAATGCACTCTGGCAGCTTCCTACAGTAGTACAACTTCCAAAATACTGTGGTGAAACCTATCAGTAGCACAGAGACTTTTATGGGCTGTGAAGTAAGTACTGACAATTCGTCACTTTAATGTAGCCAGGGAAAAGTTGAGGTTAAAAAAACTACTTTAAACAGTTATAGTAAAAGCAATTTAAAAAATAATAAAGAGGGTAGCAGCTGAGTAACTGGCTGAAGGCTAAAGAGGGCAGTGCAGAAAGCCTAGGCAACCTATGCTCTTGCAGTCAGCAAACAATACAAAGAATTAGACTTGCTAAACACAACTTGGCCAAGTACCTGATATAAGGAGGAGGATATGAAGCATGGATTGATATTAACTTATAGTTAGCCTGCTGTCAGTGACTCACCTTTGACAGGAAAATGAGAATTATTCTGTGAGCTCAAAGCAAAGCTCTTTCTTGACAGTGTCCTTAGCTGGATGTCAAAGAAAACACCTGAGAATCCCAATTCCAGACAAAAAAAAACAAGACAAACTTCTTGTTGGAACCATTAGAACTGAACATCCTCATTTATTTTCTTTCTATTGGTAAACATCATCTGCTTCTTTGCCATTCACAAGTAAGCTGCTATATATTTAAGCACTCCTTTTAGAGGCAATTAAAGACAGACTTCGGTAAGTCACTAGAAGAAACATCTCACTGGTCCTGTCAGTCAGTGTCAAAACTGAAACTATCGCAGCTACCATCTTTTTCTCCAAACTAGTACATGGCTTGACAACATTGACTTAGAGCTGGGACTGCAGTTTACCACTTCCCTCTTCCTTCTGGGAACACACTAATAATAATGAATTATTTTCATACTTCTGGGCAGCCAGAAGATCAGGTTCTTACACCCTTTGGTGGGCTTTATGTTGACACAGTAAACACATGCACTAGTGCACAAGCCATTTCTCTGTGGTCTCAGTGCCAGTCTCAGCTTTTCTGCTGTTCAGCCCTTCTTTTAAGTGACTTTATTTTAAAAACCATATCAGCCCCCAGAAGACTGGTGAATCTAATAATTAACCAAAGTAATGACACATTTATGTAGTCAAAATACCATTCTGTAATACTTAATCTTAAAGGATACTATTCAAAAAAAGTTCAAAGCCTCTACTGCATTGTATGGGTAAGATCAAGAAGCACTGAGTTAGTAATGGTTCACTCACTTTGGGAAAACCAGACAAATTTTCCACCATTGTCATCCAAAAAATATTTTTAACATTTTTATGTCAAGTTTAAAAAGAACGTTTCTGAAATCACCTCAATGATGTTTTTATCTTGCATACCTTGCAAGCAGAGCCAAAAGGCTAAAATGCCACTGAAAATTCTCTTCTCCAAACACGTGCAAATATTTAATAGTGGATATCAACTTTTTGTTTCAGGTTTTCCAGTCAGCATGTAAAGTCTCAAGAAGTTTTGGAAAACCTGACACCATTTTAGGCGCTTAAATCAATAAAACCCAGAATGTCAGCATTTTTGAAGCTGACAATGTCCTTTCTACGCTGACACATTGTCTGTACACCAACATAAGTAAAATTATTTATATAATTATCATAAATAACAAATGTGGCAGATTTGTTGTATTTGTTAAAGTTATAACAAACAAGATATTGTAATAAATACTTAGAAAAAAAAATAGTAATTCAAACATTCACAAGCAACACAAAGCCTATGCCTTTCTTTCTTCCATACTAGACCACTCCAATGAGCAGCAGCCTGAACAGAAGGATGGATTGTTATTATCACCAATGTTATTCTATTTCAGTCAATACAAGAGATTAATATAGTCTAATTTATGATTTGGCACTGGGTGAGTTTTACCTTTTTAACATAGCTTTGGTAATGATTCTCAGTGCCTATCGTTTTTTGCTATTTGTACCTACAAAGAATTGAGATGACCTGTAGGAAGAAACATCTAACAAAAACTTTAAAATGAGTTGCACTTATTTTTTTATTAATATTTGGATTTTCCCATTATAATTAAAATACATCAAATGCACTTCGTAGCAATTACTGTACCTTTAGGAGGACTGATGATAAAAACAAGAGACCTATTTAGAAGTTTTCACCTGTTAGGACCTGCCACAATGAATTAGACCCCAAAAGTCTATTTATGCAAGAAATATCTATAAGAAGAGAAATAACACTCTTCTCTTGTCTCACTGAAGTTGATTAAAATAGGCAACAAAAAGTAGTGTATGAACATTAATAGTGCTGTAGCCTGGTTTCAGTTAGAATATGCTTCAGTAAAATGCATGTTTCCAAAAGGAAGGAGAAAATAATGTTTAAAACCACTGGCTATGTTCTGAATAGAAGAAAACCAGCCTATCCTTCCTACCTTTTCATCTGCTATACCAGCCTCAACAACTGGAAGCAATGAAGGGCCACTTCAGCATTAGTTAACTATCTTCAGTTTGAAATGTACAGGGCACTCTGACCTAAATTGTACCTTGCAAAAACAAACCAAACAACCAAAAACAACCACCACCCCTGAAATAATCTTCAGCTCACAGGTTATACAGTGTTTTAGGAAGATTGTACTTATGCTGTACCTCTACATGGGTTCACAAAGAGCTCTCAGAAAAGGGACAAAATGCTCAATTGGCTTAAAGCCATTTCTGAGCCTTCTCTGAATCTAAGCTACATCACAGTGTCCAAGGTCACTTGTTGACTTTATGGAAGGCTTTCCAGATGTGATGTAGCCTATGGCTTTAATCTTGAGTAACTCTTCTACCACCAACCTGTTTCCAGAAGTGCTGGAAGAGAGGAGACATCTCAGAAGGCAGCCTTCCTACCTAGACCTAAAATTCTGAAAGCTTCTTTACTGCTCTGTGATTTTTACACAGCATAAGGGAGTAAGAAAACACGTGTACCTGGGTAAACTAGGTTATAACCAAATCTTCAGAGAAGATCTATAGATCATGCTGCAGACCACTGATATGGTATATAACTCTTTAAACCAGCACTAATACGAAGCTATTGTCACTGAAATACACTGCTCATATTCTGGAAATTCTACTTTTGCTTTCCTAGCTTCTTCCCACAGCAGCCTAAAAGCAGGAAGCTCACGCTTGCTGCAGCAGAGCTAGTCTCGTGAGTTAAGTATCACCAACTCCTAGAATACATGAATTTGGTTAAGATACTTGGGCAGAACTGCCCAAGATAACGAACACTTGCAACACTCAGACAAGATACACAATGCACTCTTTCTTACAATGTGTATTTTTTCCATCTAGCTGACTCAAGCCTTCAGAAAGAAGTAAGAGAACAGTGATCCTAATGACATCACAACTCACATCACAAGCTCTATCACAATCTCTACTGCAACTAGGGGCTGAGCAGCATAGATTTTGACCTGATGCAAATGCCCGCCAAACTTGACATTTCCTCATTCTCATCTCTTTGCTGGTCAAAAAGAATAGGATTGCTAATTCCTTCCCTATCTGTTCTTTGCCAAGTAATGCAAGGTTAACAATTAATTATTTCAAGCAATTAAATGAGTCCTTCTGCAAAGAGCACACGCCTCATACAGAGACAAAATAGAGCTATTTAAACAAAAAAAAAATATTTTATGTTTTCTTTAAACGAGAAGTTCCAACAGTGTTGCAATTATATGAGCCCCCAAAACAAGCTCCCAGTACTTACTCAACATAAGGAAAAGTTCAAAAATTCAACCTTTTCTAATTTAAAAACAGAAATTATATGTGACACTAGAAATATATTTCAGATAATGTCATGTTGGCTTTGTTGCTTGTTTTTTAAACAGATGCAGCAATTCTGGGGAGCCCTGAATTACAAACAGCCAGATACAACAACCTTAAATCAGCTGTTGATTCCAATTTCAAATTTAAGTCTAAAAAAGAAATGCTGCTTCTTCCTGTTAGATCAAGTCTCCAGATCTACTAGGAGGAAGAAGAGAGGAGGCATAAGGAATCCCTTTTAATGGAAAAGAAGCTGAATTAATTACAGGCTCTTCAGTTTCTGGTAAGTTTCCACATTTAAAAAAGAGCATTGCAGAAACTGGTTTTGCCCAAACATTTTTTTAGTATCTAATAAGTAGATGAAAATTGTACTGATTTTTCATTCCTAAGTCTTACACTTCCCATAGTCTTGTAAAATCTGCTCAACTCAAAACTATATCATGAGATTACATAGATTTGGACTTTAAACAAATACATAAAGCCATGACCCATTTGTTTTGATATTCTGCAATGTTCCAGACGGGGAGAAAAGCCATCACTGAAACCATGAGACATAGAAGACTTCACAATTTATTAAGAAGATTAGCTGGGTTTAGTTTGTGCAGTAATGATTAGTCACTGAATATGTGTTGGTTTGAAAGCCTAAAAGGTCAGGGATCAAGGAATTATTTGGCTTAATTGTGTTTAGGGTTTTTTCACCTTTTAAATAGTTTAAAGTTTCTTTAAGTCAAGTGAAATTTTGCAAGCACAAAACTCCACATATATTCCACACAGCTCAACAAATGTACCTTAAATATCGCATGTTTTTTCGCTTTCGGTTTATATTTGTAGAACTGCCTGCTGTGAAATGACAAAGTTCATGGTTCATCTGAACTTTTGAACTCAAGTGAGTATTTGACACAGCAAAACAATCTAAATGAACCTAACACAAAGTTTTCATAGTTTAAACCTAGCTTTCAGGCCTTTGTCTGGGGCAATTGGGTAGGAAAGTTCTTTATTGATGTTGTAAAAACTACCAGTTTAATAACAGGCAGAGAGAGTGGAGAGATCAGTGGAAAGATCACCTTAGCATTTCTGAAATAGTGCTGGTTTGGTAGTTCATTGAACTTTACCTGACCCCATTACGAAGGCTTCCCCAGGACAAGTTGTAGCTGCATCTGTGACAAGACTGCAGTTTCCTATCTTATTTCAAATAGGCTCCAGGGCTGGGAGTTCACAAGTAAAGTTAGTTTTAAGAAAAAAAAAAAAAAGTACCCTGCACACATGAATTCACTTGGCTCCCTGCACTGCCTTTTTGTTTTTATGTTTAGGCTGGATTCTCTTTATTATGGAGAAGCTTAAATCTTTTTTTTTTCCAAAGGAAAAAGTTTGTCACCTGCATTCCTGACATATACCAGAAAAAGTCCTTAAATAAATCGGAAAACACAGTGTATTTAGGATTCATAGGCTGATGCTCTTCACAGACCCTAAATCTCGGCCTGCTTGCATGTGACTTCTGTGATCCCTTCTTAATATCACTAAGAATTCCACAGCAGTCTCGATTCATGTATTATCAATTTTAGACCTATCAATCACATAAAAATAGGAAAATATTTTGAGACTTTTAAAATTACTTTTAAAAGCTTGCAATATGTCCTGTGCTTCAAGTTCACAATCAGTTTAGTTAACTCACTAGCACATATGAACAACAATAATTTCTGACCACATTAGAAGTGCTGCCTGCACACTACATAAGGTTCAAATGAGCCTTGCAGTATCAACAAATGGTGATAAAACCCTTCAACTGTTCAGTCCCCTAAATTCCCTGTGGTGATAACTGGACCGCACAAGAACCTGTATTTCAGCAGCCTGTAAGACTGGAGTCGCTCACTACTAGTCCTTCTATCCAAAACAGAGAAAAGAAAAAAAAAAAAAGAAATAACAAGGCAGTGATTACATACAGAGAGCATCTGTAATAATAATGAACAATATTACAGTTAGTGTCACCTCTCTGATACAGCTTACTAAGTCATATGTAAGATTTTATTCAACTGAACTATGACAGCAAGATTCAAGGATTAGAAAATTCCTAAAGCAATTTAACAGATATTTGGTATTATTAACTTTCTTTTCCAACCGAATCTTCCAAATTTACTGCTTAACACCAAAGCCTACTTACATAGCTCTAACACTTCCATTTCGTTTGTTGGCAAGCTTTAGTTCCAGGATACTTGCCCTGTTTTCTGTTCACCCAAGAGGAGAGCATTTTGCAGGAACGAGAAAAGGAATTATCTATCTTGCTGCATTTACATAAATAGAAGGGGGGAAGGGAAAGAGGAATAGCCCCTTCCCGCAGAGCCAGCTCCTGGGAAGGCAGCGGCGCACCCTTGGCCAGACGTGGATGGACCGGCTAGCGTCTGAGCCGCTCCCTCCACGGCCGGTTCGCTCACGCTGCGGTTTGGGAGGCGCGATTTGCCAGTCAGATGTGTACAACCCCAGGTATCAGCATGTGTCACCTACCAGAGGCTCCTTCACAGCAAATTAAGCAAGCTGCACCCTCTGGGGCGTCTCACTCAGCCTCTGATCACGCAATTAACAGGTTATACAGATGCAAATGACACTGGGGAAGACCTTCAGCTGGCACCTAGCGCTAACTGCAGACCCACTTGATTTCAAACAGCTGGACAAAGGGACGCCTCGTACCTGCCGTTAACAGTCCCGGTATCTTCTTACATCACTTGCAAAAGGCATCAGACCCTCGAGGCTGTCAAAGAGAGGGCAACCATCTCAGGCCCGTCGCGGAGTCAGGCATCCTCTGCGCCAGCAGGCGAGGCGGCCGGCTGCCTACAGGGAACGGGAAGGCAGAGCAGAACAGAGCAGGGAGAGGACAGCACAGCCGCCTTGGCAGCCGGAGAACGGGACCCCGCACCCCAACCGGCGTCTCACGGGCGAGGCTCCGGCAAAAGCGTGCGATGTGGCCCCCGGCCTCTCTGAGGGGCTGCTCGGAAACGCCGGTCCCTGAGGCCGGCAGCCGGCTCCCCGGGGGTGTGCAGCAGCGTTGTTCGGAAAGGCTTGCGGCACCTGCAGTTTCGACCCATCCCTCTGTCTTAACCAGGGTGATGGCTGAGGCTGGTTTTAAATATACTTATTTGTAATTCAGGACCAACCTGTGCTCTGCAGAATCCTAAAATAGGGGAAGTAGCTGACAGTGAGTCTCTGGCTCACCATCTGAAGGGCAACACCCTCCTGAAATCCATATAGGGACCTGATCTAAAACAGTGACGGTCTGTATCCACTACGGGAGTTATCAGAGATCTGAAAAATAGTCACCTGAATCATTGCTTGATTAGTTCTATATATTCTCCGTGAAGAATCTAAAGTCACATCCTAGATGCACTATGAATGAACCTTCTTAACTTTTCAAGAGATCGTAGAATCACAGAATGGTTTGGACTGGAAGAGACCTCAAAGCTCATCCAGTTCCAGCCTCCCTGCCACAGACAGGGACACCTTCCACTAGACCAGCTTGCTCAAAGCCCCATTCAACCTGACCTTGAACACTTCCACTACAGGAGTAGTTGTTGGCACCCATTTTGTGATCCAGGGAGAAAGGTCTCTCTGGCATCTGGAATAATAGATAGGACAGATTCTGCTGCCAGCCCCCCAGAGGCTGCTGTTACCTTACAATGACAGGTGTGGATGACCAATATATGTTTAATCCTTCAGATTCTCCTGCCTTTCTTCTGGGAGCTTCAGAACAGTATATCAAACCCATCCTCCAGCTGAAACACTGAACCTGGAGACTTCGGAAGCTGACCCTTGCTCTGTAGACCTTGTGTGTGCCCCTGTGTGTGCCTCTGCTCTCCCATTTCTTTCTAATTTGTTATAAGACTTGTACTGGCAACCTATTACAGAAGCATCAATCAAATCAGCTCCTAAAATGGCTTGTTAGATTGCTGTATTGATGCATGCATTTTTAAGAGATTTGAAGGGAGGAAGTTTAGAAAGAAGTAGTGCCACTGAAATTGGCTGGAGCCAGTTTTATTGATTCTGGAGTAAGTAGAAGCAATGTAGTAAATATACACTGCAGAGCACAGTGTTTGGAACTATGCAGCAAATGCCTTGTGCTTTAGAAAAGTCTGTGTTTAGATAAGACCTCTTTAATCACACAGAATATCCCTTGGTGCTGAAGGAAGGTCGGGTGTACAGGACAATTCATGATAGCCAGCCAGTGGGTCATGCAAAAGTGAAGTCTTCCATTTATGGGCTGTTGCATGTAGCTATTTCATAAGCCACAGGGTAGCAGCAAATAACTCCAGCCTCTGGGAGACATAATTTTTACACAGCGTTATTAATTGTTCTGTTGCCATCACTACAGGTCCTGGCAATGTTGCATAAACGCAGAGCAGAAAAAGTCCCCAAGCCTCTGCCCCAAAGAGCTCTGCTATCAAATAAAAGAGAACAAATTACAACAGAGCTTTACAACAGAACACCAGAACAATACTCGTCAGCTTCAGTAGCAGGCGTCCCAGGACGCCAGCAGCTTGCTCTTGGCAATTTTTTTGTAGGCATTGTATCTAAGGGCAATGAAGACAAATAGGTTGCACTTCTTTAGAAGTTCTTAATGGAGCTTCTGCCAAATATATGGATGAAAGCACTATGGTGCTCTTTTGAAAATGTAACAAGTGGAAAATAGACACCGACATCATTATCAAATTAAAAATAGGAGCTGACCTTTAGATTCTGAATGAGAAGCTCATATAAGCTATGAAACTCCTTAAAAGAAAAGACAAATCACTTCTGCTGGCTTGGACTGTGGAGAGAATAAATGTGAGACAGAGGTAAGTGAAATAACAGTCTAGGAAAACAATTTTTTTAGCTATCTTTCTGAACAGAAATGAATGGAGAACTGCATTTGTAAAAACTGGGCCAAAAGATGAGTTAGAAACAGAGATATAAGTGGGTAGGAGTTTCATTAAAAGGTTTTAGCTGTGTAGGTATCTGGAGGTCATGGATAAGGAAGAATCTGTAAGATATAGTGCCATGGCCAACAGTGATACCAACCCAAGTATGTGGTGTCATGCAGTCAGATGGGTCATGCAGTCTATTATATGAAAATCAACTGGTATACACAGCCTGTGGACCAGTTTCTTGAACCAGACTCCAGCTTTGATCATGTCTTTGGTAGCTTATCACAATGATTTGTTCTTCAGATTGGATGTTGCCCTGGGCATTTGTTTATTCTTTAATGGTTTTGAATCATTTTGGACAGTATTAAAGGTTAAAGTGTTAACAGATAGAAATATAGACTTGGCATTCAAATAATTCTAGGCTACAAACTCCAGGGCAAAGACTATTATGTTTAATAACCATAGCAATGTTTTTTTATGGCTAGAATTTGAAAGAATGTATGTTAGGTCTGTACTCAGATTTGTCTGAAAAATAAAACTCTGAAAAACATCAGATAGCAGCTATTTGGTTCCTCCCATTGATTTAATTGCATTTCTCTAATCACCAATTACACCTTTTATTTAGTTACGTTAGATGTAACTTAGTCATGCTCTAAGCCCATTATTCTAAAGCACAGGATCAGTACATTAGGGGAGATGTAAAGAAATGCACTAGAATGGTTATCACTGTAACAACAAAGATGTATTTTTCATACATTTAAACCAAAGGACATTTTTTTATCTTCTCTTTCTGGTATTTCCTGTACTGCTTTTATGTAATCGGTACCAGCTGTATTGTTAATACAACTCCCAGCAATGTAGATTTCCAGCTCAAATAATTGACAACTTTCTCCACTGACCTCATCCTCTGTTGAGGTATCATCTCTAAAACACTTTCCACAGACACACTCTTACTGTTTGCACACTTAACTTCTGCCTCTGGTTACTTTACTGTCAGATTACACTTGGGTCTTTGTCCATCCATTGCTTTGAAGTTTCTGGAAATTAACAAGGTGATATTGCTAAAGTAGTATTAAATGTTTTCTTGGTCATTCTGTCATCTATTGTAAGATCATTATTTTTGCAGAGCATCCTTTTTATTTAATGTTCATGCTTGCTTTGTGACTGTCATTCTTCTGTCAAGACAGAGGAATACTGCTCTTGTATTGCAATCTTAACAAAAACTCAGGGATCTATACAGGCCACTAAGTTGTTAGTGAGATGCCTGTTGAATTTAGCAAATCTGTGGTCTCCTCTACTGATTTTGTTCCTATTGCTACTCTCTTAATTCTCTCAGGAGTACAGTTTCTTATTTATGCACATACTCTGCTGACCAATGTCTGCTGTCCAAAGGTAGCATTGCAGTCCCTTCAAACCCCCTATTTGTGGGTGGCATCAACACAGACCTTGCTGTGACCATACTGCCCTGATATGCTCTCAGATAAAACTTAAGAATCAATGAGGTACCCCCAGTAGTTCCTCTGTCCAATCACTCATTCTGCAAAGGTTTTCCACAATATGATCTTACATCTTTTATCTGTTCTGGTACAACTGCT
Organism: Melopsittacus undulatus; assembly: GCF_012275295.1. Lineage (NCBI taxonomy): Eukaryota > Metazoa > Chordata > Aves > Psittaciformes > Psittaculidae > Melopsittacus > Melopsittacus undulatus. The sequence continues at coordinate 95,019,712 of NC_047530.1, forward strand.
TCTTCTAATTTGTTTGTGGCACTGCCTTTTCGTTTAAGGCTTTTGGCTTATACATTTTATCTGTTTCACATCTCTCCATCTGATCATGTCTGTTTTCAAATCTGTGTGCAGTCTCTAGAAGTTGTGTGTCATTAAAACCAACCAGTACCAATCACTGTTAACTGCTGCCTCCTTTTGCAATGAGGCATGCTGTGCTGCCTCTGGATCTATTGCCCCAATAAACACCACATCTGTGACCTCAGCTCACTCTCTTCTATGGACCTCTGTGTTTCTCTCTTGGGAAGCACATTTTTTGCAGAGGGTTTTGGTTTTTTGTTTTACCTTTTCAACACAGTCTACCATAGTTTACCATGTGCTGGCAGTTTTGCTTTAATGAGATGATTGGTGCTCCATTACTTGCATCCCTTCTCAATTTTTTTCCTTCTGAGCTCAATGTGCAGTTTGTAGTCTACCAAACCTTGCACTTCCTTCTCTCTTTTAAATCAACATCTCCTTTGATCAAACTGATTTAGGGGGTACTGTTAGGATGATACCTTTCTACCAGGCAAAACAAAACAGAAAAAAAATCCAAAGCGTTTTGTGAACAGACCTGTGAAAGCTGTAGCATTCCTATGTAACATTGCTTTTCATGTAACAGAATGCACTTTGATCCGTGGGCTCTAAGCTGTCTTGGCACTGCTGAAGCAGGACTTTGTTGTGAAATTTGTGCCAAGGATACAGATTATGCAGTAGCATGAACATCTTGCCTTACAACCTCTGCAGCGTTTCTTAAAGATAGCAGGAGTGCATTATGGCATTACCTGGAGACTACGACTTTCACTCTTAAAAACTTCTAGTGAAGTACATGGGATTACTCACTTGAGTAACATAAGCAGGATTCATTCTCAAATGAATGTTTTCAACAGATCTGTAAGCAGACTTCACAAAAGACTGACATTTTTTCAATAGACATCCATCATTGACCTTACATATTTTGCTGCTGGATTTTCTGCTTCATTTTAAAATTTTCTGTTTAGTATTTTAACATTTTTTAGTCTACCCAAAAAGTAAACAAAGGAAGAGGTGAAGGTGTTTCACAGACACAATTGCTTCAGGCAACTGTCAAATGTAAAATGCAGTCAAAAGCTTCAGCATGTCTCTAGTTTAACTCAGTTGAGGAATGCTGCAAAAACAGGTGTTGTCTGACACAAGCAATAATTATCTTTCACCTTGATGGATGTTAGTTTAATCTGTTTTTTACATGGTAGCTAGGTCTCAGCTGGGTTAATGCCAGAAAGCAGATGAGATGTTTTGCATACTTTGTATATGACAATACCCCAGACAGTTTTTACTCCCTTTTTGTATTTATCATATGGAACAGCTTTAATAGTCTCAGTGGTTTATCCATTAAATTTTAACTCTAGATTCATTTTATGTTACACTATCAATGTGTTTTGAATGAGCTCCCAATTAAACTGTTGGCTGTTGAGTACTTTACTGAAAGAAAAAATGCTAATGAACAGAATACATTTCTAAAATATGGATGGTTTACCAAGGCAATATTCACAAAGCAAAATGGCTTAAAGTACAAGGTTAGAGGAACAATCTTAAAACTTTAAAAGAAAAAGTTGTCATTCTTTTACATATATTTAAACTAGAGGAGAAAACTCTTTAAGTTCTGTCTTTAATCCCAAATTCTTTATTACTTTCTAGTAGCCAATTATTACATTGTATCCTTCATCATACTAAGCCATTCCAAACTACATTACACCCTTCCTATGCCCTTGGGCAGACTTTCTAGCCCTGAAAGCATGGGAATGGTCTATAAACCATGCTAACATTGAACTTGGCACAATTTCAGGGATTCTCTCTGCATAAACATAAACAGTATTTTAACAGTTTTTTCAAAGTGTTAGGCAATAAATACAGCAAGTTAAACAAAAGGCACAGGGCCTCCTGGTTTGGCAATGTTTTTTACAGAGCTTAAATTAATAGATGTGTGGTACACCCCCTCTCATATAAGATTTTCTGGGGTATTTCTTGCTTGTGCACACACCTGATGTTATATTTTGGAAGTATTTCACACTATCACTCATACTAGTCAAAGTTGGCTGGTGACTGATACCAAAATATATATGAGCATGTGCTAATTTCCACCAGATTATGTTGTCTAATCGAGTGTACTCTATTTCTTATGAGCTCTTGATGGGTAAATGTTCTGAATGCCTTTTGCAAATCAGCTACCTTCAGGAAGCAGAAGAGGTCAACATTCAATTGTGCTGCACTGCTTCCCTAATTTACATTCCACCTTTTAATAGCTCTCACATGACACAGAATTTCAGCATGACAGTAGTGTTATGCACTGAAAATGGTAGGTTAATACTAGAAGCATTGACTGCCTCTGAACATACACCCTCCTGTGCAGGTTAGCCAATGGTTTACGCACACTCTGTAATACAAACATTTTGTTGCATGTGAAGGCTATGAAGCTTATTTAGCTGGCATTAAAAATTTACTCTTTGCTTTCAGCTTCCTAATTCTCTCTCTAAAGGACACTTGAGTTTAAAGTCTTGAAAAGTTTGGCATACATATGCTGCTCTTCATAGTCTTCATACCCTAAGATTCTCACTCATTTCACGTACCTTAGACAACTATGATTACTCTGATGTTACAGTATTAGTCTAAAACAGTATGAAAGTACCTTTCCAAAGGACACCATACAACAGGAGCAAAAGACATAACTACTTGAAAACCTGTGTTGGAAGTAGACTGTGGTCTGCAGGGCTTACATATACGCAGGAGAAAATTGTCCCGAAGTCATATTTCTGAAAGAGACTATTAAAAAGGTTTTCAGGTTTTCTTAGCCTCCATGAAAGCAAAGTTCTGAAGGCACATGGAGAAAGCTTTATGAAGAGTTACCAGTAAATCTGAATGCTTTAGGCTGGTGGTAAATTTGGAGCTGTGCAGTTTGCCTCACAGAAAGCAGTAATACAGATGAAAAGATCACTAAGTGCAAAAACGTTACAAGACCAACCTACATAGGAAGGCAGAAGCCTATCCATTCATCATAGAACAGGAAACCAGAAAAATAATAGAGCAACCTTCAAATTTGAGGAATTTGGTTTCAGTTGGGTACCTTTAGGCGAAAAATATGGAAATATAATTCAGTTATTTAAAAGTCCTATCCCATGTATGTTTCCATTCCTTACTATTAAAACATGTATAATACTTTTTTTTCTGATATAGTCATTATAATATAATGACTGTAATTAATAATATAAATATATAAATAATATAATGACTATATAATATAAAAGCTAATACACTCATGCTTCTCCAGCAGAAAATGACACCAGGATTATGTTTTAATTTTTAGACAACAGCTCAACACAAAATAAAAGTGCCTGCACTTGATGGCAGCAACCTTATGTATTGGATACACAAACACAGTTTCAGAGATGTACATTGGTTTTTCATCCTTCAGGTTCCCCATTTCAGCATGACCTTCAAAACCACAAGCCTTGCACAGAGTACAATGCATGGCAGATGATTTTACACTCTATGGAAAAGAAACAAAAGATAAAAAGAGATGACCACGTATGCTTTGGTATTTAATAAAAATACTTATGGGTATCTTTTAATTAAAAGTGAAGAATAAGTCTTATAACAGGTGCCCAGGAATTTCTGTGAAAGACATTCATATGAAAGACTGGACAGCTTTCAGCATAGAATCTGGTTCTATTTTGTCAATGTTTTTAAGATGGCATTATGATTTATTTAGCAGCAGCTGGAGATATCATTACTAACATGTGTGCCCCTTCCAGGGTAAGTGTCGGAAATGCTCAGCAGGCACCTCAGATACAATATTAATGTTTTTGGATGTCACTACAATAGACAGAGAAAGTTCATATGTGTAATGCAAGAGAAGAAAGAATCCTGCACCTGTGTAGATAGAAAAACCACAAAGCAGAAGGACTCAAATTTATACAATTCATGAGCATTTTTCATCCAAAACCTCAGGAATTTCAGACTATGTAGAATCCTGTATCTTTAAAGAGTTTTCCTTTAAAAGGCTGAGATTTAAACCAACCATCAAGCCTAGTAACCACACTAAAAATCTAGTAGTTAGGACATTAGTTGAGCAGTTGAAAATCTGTGCTAAAGTATGTAATTTATCAGAAGACTATGGCTTTTACAAAGTGAAAGATGCTGAACCATACAGGAAATGGGAATAGTAACACTTTCTATACCAAAATGCAAAGAAAATGCATTCAGACTGCAGTATTCAGGTATTACATTTACAGCGACTACTCACAGGACAGACCAATTTTAAAATACATCTCAGATGGTGCTATTCCGGAACCTTCTTAGTAGTTTGCAAGTGAAAATTGCAAAAGAATGATTGAGCTCTATAGAGTCACGATACAGAAGCACAGCCATGCTCACTGAATTAATACATCTCCTCTGGGTACAGATGGTAAACATTGAGGAGTTGCAAACCTCTCAAGAACCTATAAAAATATTTAACTTTAGACAGGTACTAAAAAAATTTATCCAGACCCTGGAAAAAAGCCACCCTTTGTGCCAGAATGACATGAATAAAAGAGTGAACAGGATCAGTGGGTTCTGGGTAAAATCTTTGTAAAAAATAAGGAGTAACGAGAGGACAGATACAAGGAAATATGGCACCATTTCTTTATTTAAATTAAAGATCCAAGAAAGAAGGAAGACCAATTATCACTTAGAGATTTACTTCAGGGAACTCAGAATCTATGCTAGAAAAATACAGGCATTATTAATGAAGAGTGGAAGAAAAGGCCACTGAGGCAGATAATTTTTCATACATATAAAACCACAAAGCACTAGGACATACTGTCAACACTGTTTAAAGGAAAACTCAGAAAACTTTTCCATTCAAAATTAGAACAGGGGACACACATACATTGTTTCCAGCATTGCTCTAAACAACACAAGGACTTTCAAAAATAAACTATAACTAATCATTGTGCAAAAAGAAATTATTTCTTTCCCTATCCTGCTTTCTCAGTAGGCCAAAATAAATTGTAGACCTGAGATTTCTGTAAGGAAGTAGGGCTAAGAAACACCTTCCCAGTGCAGAAGGAGAAGCAGTGTAGCCTGTTATTGCTACTGCACATTTGGATGCATGTGCCTTGCGGAAAGTTGATTACTATCTGAGCATAACTTGAGTGAACAGCAGCTGCTGCATGAGTGGTTTCAAGACTTTAGAGGCAACTTTGAGAAATTCCAGAAAAGGAGCAGGTTTTTTCCTCCAGCACACCTAGACTGACATCAATGTACTGTTAAATGTACTTTAGGCTTATATGGGACAGAGAAGCTCTTCAGAAATGATATGAGACCAACCAGCTCAAACTCTTTTTGGGGGGAGATGACCATCAGTTGTTTTCTTCTTTTTCTCTTGGACTTACTGGTTAACACCAGTCTCTCTCCTTTTCACTTGTGAATGAACTGTTCATTGTTGGAAATGGATAAGAAGCAGATTTTTTTTTGCTATGTTGCTCAGAAGACCACATTCAACACACCACTGTCTTTCTGTAGTCTTCAATAAGCATCACATCACTAACATGGCTAAAATGAAGGGCATAAACCAAAGTAGATGCTTAGATTTGACAGGATTCAAAGTATGTAACATACTCCTTTTCCCCCTCCTCCCATCCCTTTCCCCCCCTCAATTCTACCTTCCCAAAGCCAGGTACTGGAATATGTAAGAAATTAGAAGAAATTTTGACAGCAGGCAGATTTTATCTTCAGTTTTGTGAAGCAATTAGAGCTATGAGCTTGGAATAGTATCTATGTTTTAGGAAGGTAGTCTCTCCCTTCCTGTGTAGCCATTCTACAATTCAGATTTGAATTAGATTTTTGATGTGATATAGCTGATGAGAGCTACTACCTTCCTTTGTTTCCCATCATTTAAAGAGATGTATGATAGCAAAGGAAATATTTTTAACTACATAACCTTGTTTTATCATGGTTTCAAAACAGCAATCTTTAAAATGTACCTGGAATATAATTATTTCTGGCATTTATTCCTTATTACAGATCTCATTATAGATTATATACCACTCTGTAGACTGAAGAACACATCATGTAGACACAAAATATACCTATACCTTTTTCATAACTGTATTTTAATATTTAATACGTCTTCTGTGTAAAAACCACATTTTTACCAGAATCATATACTTTGCTCACGTAATAAAAATATTTCTCTATCTAAGTAACATCACTTTCATTTTATTACTGAACAAAGCATAAAATACAAAAGGAGAAAAATTTTTCACTTAAATGCAAAACCCCAAGTGGAAATATGCTTTCTGCCATTTTAAAGAAGGAGCTGCAGCATTACAAAAGGAACACAAACGTGTGAACTTTTTTCTTCCCTTGTCTTGCAGCTGATCTACTTAGCTGGGTCATTTTGACATCCCTCTGAAAGGTATGAAACCCCTACATCAAGGAAATTGCCTATGATTAAGGGATAATGTGAAAGGATGTTTAATCTTTTTTTTTTCTAGCTCACCTAACACATGTTAATGACCATCCAAGATATTTTACCCTTTCTTGTTAAACGAAAGACAAGACTTTCTACTGTCTTCTAAAAAAAAATTACCTTATCCACTGTTGCTCATGCATTTGACTTGAAACACAAATTCATACACAAACACTAGAAAAAATACATAGTTTATCTGTTCATGCTACATGAAATTACTAACTAGTTAGAAAATATTTAGCTAGCAGTGACTGGAATTTTACTGAAATACAATATGTGCAAAATTAAATTACACACCTTCTAAACATGAAATATGCACATAGTAGAGGCAAAAATTCTTACTGCTGTATATCTGTTTAAGAAATAATTTGGCATTTAATTATTTTTTCATTTCTGATTTTTACTATAAAATATTAATACAAAATTAATATTTTGTAGAATGGAATATGCTAGTTTACTAGGTAGTCTAGTAGAAAAAAGGTGGGGTATTTTTTCAAGTTTTGCATGTATCCTCACTATCATTGAAACTCCTCTAATTTTGAATTAATTCTATTGAATTTACCCTAGAATGGAAGGAGTTTATATAGGTTCCATTATTGTGTGATTAGTGAACATGGTGTGTATATGTAAGAGTTTAATTATCACAGGTTTATGCCTCTGATTTAATTTCATATACTTATCACAGATCCAATTGCTTTACACTTTGAAATTAATTACAGGGAAAAATACATTGTAAGATTTGAAGACATGAAGTAAGAGGACAGTAGCTCAGACTGAACTTCTAGGAATCCCTATAAAATTATTTTCCTAATAAATTTTGATATTAAATTCTTAAATTCTAAGGCATGGTAATGACTGGTTGTGAATGATGACTTATAAGGTACATTCAGCAACATGTAACAGGAAAAGACCAATTTTCCTTTGTCAAATGCCAAAGAAGAAAGCTGAGGCTTTCCACTCACTCTGGAAATGGATTATGTAGTTAATCCATTAAAGAAATATGGAAAAGGAGAACTATTGCAGGACCTCAGGAATACAGCTATTAAAGATTAGTAGTAAACAATATGCTGATACACAAATATTTCTTTTCTCAAGTCAGTGAGCTGTTTAGCAGCACTATTACAGCATCAGCATACTTCAGAATTTCATCTCCCTTCTTTGAGAGAAAATATCCAGATTAAATAAAACATCTCCAAAAGCACTAAGATGCGTTTTTAAATTATTTACATTCAGATTGGCTATGTTATTAATTGTACTGCCTTCTACAGCAAGTGAAGTTGGGCAAGGCAGGCATAAACTCTAATGATTGCTGTTTTCATTCGCTCTGTTTTAAATGTCCCTGAGTTTTAAAAGCAGGGCATTCTAAAGAGAACCACTCATTCAACTCTGTACTGAAGGCGTAAGACTAATATTTTGAAAACCTCTAATTCAAAGACCTGTTATCTTTGCTTGACCTTATTTCCTGTCATTGGCAAGAAGTGAGTTGCTTCTATTCACTCTAATAGCCATATAGTATAACCCTTGCTGTGAACAACTGCTATTTATGCATCCCTTTGTAGAATGCTCCAGTCTTGGGAAGTCATATGCCTGCCTCAGAAGGGTCATTTACAAGCAGCCTCTTGTTTGACCTAAGGGATACATCACATTGCCTCGCCCTGTACTTTTTACCATGTATACTGTACTTCCTTCCTCTCATGTTTAACACTGCACAGGTGGTTCTGTGGTTCAAAACCAGGTGTCTGAAGTTATCTGCAGAAATGTTTACCATCTTATAATTTTTAGCTGGATTTCAGAAGTTATAAAAATGCAGTTATTTTCCTTTGAGGAAGAAAAACCTATTTATCCTGGCTTCTCTCCATTTTGTAAAGAAAAGATTTTGGTGCCTTACAAGACACACTTGTTATCTGATCAAACATGAATTCAAGCTACATGCCCCCTTTTCCAGAAAATCATTAATAGGTCATTGATTAAAAAATATATAGGAACAAACAAGTACTAGGAGTCTGTATCTGAAGAATTATAAACCACCTTTTCCACTATTAATAGAATGGCTAATATACAAATTACAGAAGGTATTTTACAAAACAGTCCAAGCACAAAAATGTTTTGAAGCCTTTCTACTTTTCTATTTTTTATTTCAGTAGTACACAGATAGCTAAAAATGGATGGATAGGGTGGAGTTCTAAGTCCATGTGAAGACTGACTCATAGGCATGTTAGAGCTCAGAGGTATCACTACACTGTTGACAAGGAGAGCATTCCAGTAGAAAGTAATCTTAGTACCTGGGTAAGGAATGCACACAGTTTTGTAAAGTGGGATGGCCTATAATCACATGGCCATCACATCCAGTTACAATTGTCCGGTTGTAATTAGCCATTCTTGACTGTTCAGTTCTCACAGCAGATGTTTTTTCCCCTTTGCAGCAAGTAATTTTCAACTTATGGTAGTTTCTTTGTCATTTCCTTTACTAGCTGAGAGAAAAGAAGTTAATATAGCAGCCTTCCAGTATCTGAAGGGGGCTTATAAGGATGCTGGGGAAGGACTATTCATTATGAACTGTAGTGATAGGACAAGGGGTAACACGTTAAAACATAAACAGGGGAAGTTTAGATTAGATATAGGGAAGAAGTTCTTTACTGTAAGGGTGGTGAGGCACTGGAATTGGTTGCCCAGGGAAGTTGTGAATGCTCCAACCTTGGTGATGTTCAAGGCCAGGTTGGACAGAGCCTTGGGTGAAAAGGTTTAGTGTGAGGTGTTCCTGCCCATGGCAGGGGGCCTGGAATTAGATGATCTTGGGGTCCTTTCCAACCTTAACTATTCTATGATTTTATGATTCTATAAGTTATTGTATCTGCTTGAGGCTGTCCATAGCAGAAAAAGAGGAAATTCCTCTTTTCCTTTCTCAATTCTGTTGTGCTTACAAATATCTAGATCTCAAAAGAGCATAGAAAAACAAAATTATACAGAAATAAAGGCATTAGTGTATACATGAAGGCATTGGAATATACATAATCTCTATGTAATTAGAAGAATATAATTATTTCTTGAAGCATGTGTTTCTATTAGGATAGACCAACTGTGCCAGGTCCCCATTACAAAGATTTAATCAGTCAATAAATAAAGTTATTTTGCACAACTGTCATCATGAGAATTTTTAATGGGCTGTGAAAGAATTCCACCATTTTGATTCTGAGTGGAGACAAAAACGGACAAAAAAGGCAAGTCGGACAAATATATAAAAAAATTACCCTGCTACTGCATTTTATTCATCTCTTATAAGAATTAGCTATTGAGTACTGGAGTGATGTACCACAAAGCTGCATGTGTTAACAATGCCACCATCCCTGTTTGAAATGCATGTATTTTGGATTTTTCTGAACAAGTTAATGATTAGTTCATAGGAAATTGAACAGAAGTAACATACAAAGCTCAGCTCTGCCAGTGAGAATTCATAGCACATATATATTAAAGTGGCTGAGACTTTTTATGATGGCTCATTTTGGGAAAATAACAGAATTTCTGAGCACAGAAAACTGATGAAGTCGAGCAGTTGATGCTATGCGTCATAGGTGGTTGTTAGTGAAGGTAGGGAAGAAGGAGTTGAAAGAATTGTGAGATGCACGATAATTTTGCTGGGGGCAGGTGCCAAAAAGAGGACTATTTGGTCAGAGGTGGTTAAAGGAGAAATTACTACTATAATTTCTCAATAATTGGTTTTATGACCATCTCATAAGATGACAAAAAGGCAGAGAGTGATGGTGTCCAGAAGAGACTGATCAGAACAACACATAAGAGAAACATGCTCTTGAAGACTACAGTAGCAAAAGTAATATGAAAAATAATAGATTAAGTACAAGTATGTATTTAACAAGTAATAGACAAAGGGTCTCATCAGCTGGAAACAACAGAAGAAAAAAAAGAGGTTTCAAGAGGCATTACCTGATCATGGAAAGACTGAATTGTCAACATGATATGGCTGTGAAAAGTCAAAACAGATCCTGGAATATAACGCAAAGTATTTCCAGTGGCAATAGTCAAACATTCGTAACAGTGGAGAAGGTGCTGTTCAAGCCTTATCTGGAATACTGTTCATATTAGTCCACATTTTAAATAACTCTGTTCAAAACTGAATAACCAAAGAAAAGATTGCTGCATTGATAAGATCCTGAGAAAGAGAATGAAAAGGATCATGTGGTACAATTGACTGAAGTCTGCTAGGGTAGTTCTTTATAAATAAAAATAATACTAAAAATAGGACAAATCTTATTTAATTTTAAAACCAAATCAGTGCAAGAATGAATAGATATAATCTAGCTCCAAGCAATTTTTTTCTGGATTTCAAAGGAAGCTATGACTATTAGAAACAAGAGCTTTCTCTTAAGAATAGAAATATGTAAAATAATTCCTGGAAGGTATTGATTTATTAATATAGTTTCTCCCAAAATTAAAATCTAGAAACAACAGCTCTTTCTTTCCCCCCTACCTCCCACCTCTTGCATCAGCAGGTAGTAAACTTGGCAAGAACCACTTCAAGCAGTGCTAATGGTAGGCCTATATTATAAAAAAATGTTGACCTGTTATATTGAAAGTTTGGTATATGGTTACTTCCAAAAGAAAACATACCTTAGGATGTGGTAAAGTGTAGAAAGATCTTTTTACAGTCAGCGTGAATACTTTTGTTTCTAGTTTTTGTGGTACATGACAATATTATGGTAAGGAGTTATTAGTATGTAGTGTATGACTTACTGCCCGGTCCTGCTGGTTTAACTCAGACCTATCACAACTCCTTTTCAGACAAGGCAATTCTTTTACATTAATTGTGCATTTGAGTAAGGAATACAAAATTGAATCCCCATTTACTACATTGAAATAACATGAACAAACCATGCAGGGTATATGAGAGAACAAGGAATTTATATTTTGCATTCATTCAGTCTGTAACACAGCTGTTTTCCAGATTTAACCCCCATACTCCAAATTTTCATACTACTTGATAAATCACTCAGAAAGGTTCAGGTTTATGAATATCTTTTGTTCAAATCCTCTTTCTGGCTAGAGATAATAAAGTGGACAATGTTTACATTCAGGCACAGAAATATTGATAGCCTGTTAGGAAATCTGAGCACCTCTGCAGTAAGCCAGTGTTGCTGCTTCTTGCCTCACTCTTGCCAGTTTTAACTACTATTGCCAGGATCACAATGAGCAAATACTCTCTCTAGTACATTGGTCTGTACTGTCATCACAGGAAACAATTGAACTAAATTACAAGGGGTAAGACTTGAGACTTCATGCTTAGGGTCCCCAGGAGCTTAGTTTTCATCCTTTGAAGTGTTCTCCTTTCAAAAATCAAACTCAGTCATTATTAAAAAGACTAGGTGTTTCTTATCCAGTGCTTTGGCCACAGATAGCAATGTGAAAAGCAGATAGAGCTGATCATAGCTCCACACTCATCTAGCCATCTCACCACTGAGGTAGCCAAAATAACAACACAAACTCACCCTCAGCCTAATCAAGCTTTCTTCAAAAGACATACAACTTCACAAAAGTTATAGCCAAGCCCCCCACTTTCAGACAAGCATCCAAACTCCTGTGTTAGAACTTCCTGGCCAGACCAGTGAATGCTTATAATCTTGCTCTGGAACAACTGTTCCAGACAAAGTCAAATTTCTCCCCTGGAATTGAGCACTCCACCATACTGCTGGAGACTCCGTGGTTAGAAATGCTTTCCCAGAAATGGGAGAAGCATGCCACCCAACTAAGGAGTGACGTATGTTTCCTAAGTCTTGGATGGCAACTTTCATTAGTAGGCAATTAGAGGAAAAGGAGACAGCATTGCTGTTTTCCCTTTTTCATGTGATATCTGAACATGTCTAGAATAAAAACAATGTAGCTAGGTCCCTGAAGACCTGTAGTTTATTGAGCACAAAGATGGGGCTGATTATACCCTTTTAGACTCCAAGTCCATGCTTCAGAGTCCTAGATGTTATGACAAAATTTTAAATAGTAACAAAATAAACAAGGGTAGTCTCGTTATAGGACTCCTGGATAAAGATAAGGTTGTCAGAGAAGTCTTGCAAGAAATTCTGATTTTATATAGCCTGGGTTTTCAAATTCAAGTGGAGTTTTATTATCAACTCAAATGAGGTGCTCTACCTATTGTACCTTACTTTTGTACGTAAGATCACATGGCCCCTGTGTTAGACAATGCCATCTTGACATCATATAATTATTAATTACCAATTAATTTGATTTGACTGTTTTAGCAATTTCTGATCATGTCATCAGTTTAGAGTAAAACACATAACAGGGATTGGTTTGTTTTGCTGGTTTGCAAAAGTTGTTTAATTCAGCAAAAAAGTAAAAAAATGCAGCAGCCTACATATGCTGACAAGAGCCCAGTTCAGATTCACTTCTGAATCTCCACCTAAAATTGCAACCCACCAGAAATCAAATTTTTCTTACACTGTCTTCTATACACTAACATGCATCTTTAATCTTTTTGGTAATTGAGCCAGCACCTAAATATATAAGAATCTAGAGTCTGTAATATTTCTGTGTTCCAACTTTTTTTCATATAAGCAGTTGGATAGGGTACCATGACTTTCAGTTGTAGCACATTAGATGATGTCAACACAATAGCTGTTACTGCCTTCATCTGAATGTTACCTATTTCTGAAGGATTCAGAACTGAAACAACTGGGTACCAGTTTTTCATCAGTAGAACTAGGCAAGCTTTTGATCTCATTATGATCTCCAGAAGCTGTTCCTAAAAGTACACTGGATGTGAAAACTGTCCAGAAATTTACTTCTCTGCTTTTGAAGCAACATGGTTCATTCCTTAGCTTCAACTTGTTCTGCAAAAGCCTTCTGCATGGTGGAGACAATGGGCAAGGACAAGCTAATGTGCAGAAGCTGGTGAGGAGAAAGATGTAACACCAGCTCTGTTCCTCAGCCTGCAGTCCTCACAGAGACTGTGTTTGGATGAATTACCTTGGCTTCTTACAGAAACTGCCAGCTGGGGAATAGAAGCCATATACTTCCCAAGAACTTGGAAAATAACCATCCTCTCTGAGGGAAAGTGTTTGACAATCAAAAATGCTTCCTATGAATTTAGCACTGTTATCAGGATGCTAAGCAGATACCATAGTCATATAAAATTAGAGGGTGTGTTTAGTGCCTAATATCCCCCAAAAGAAAAAAAATATCCTAAATTTAAAATAATCCTTAATAACTCTCACACACCTACAGGTCCAGGTAGAACACACCGTTTGTTTAATATGAACATGAAACTCTTCTACCAAGTACTTAGTCACTCATAATCCTAAACATATCAGTCTATGTCATAACTGGCACGCACCAGCCAGAATGTTCATCTGGAAAAAATATATGTCACCAATTACCCATTACATGCTGACATTTTCCTTACTTCATTTGCACTTTCAATTGAAAACAATTAGCCAGCTAAACTATTAGTAATGTTGGCCCAATACTGTGTATGTTACTGGTTTCACAAAAGCTGTGAGAATATTCAGCCTTTCTATGAAACACCTGACCCACCAATCACTTTCTGCTACCATAAAATGCCTCTGTTCTGGAATTACAAGCTGAAGTCAGATCCTGTGCCTCCACAGTCAGCAGGCAGAGCAGAGCCACTCTCCATGGGGTGGAAAGAAGGGATAAGCAATAGTTCTTACACTGCTCCCCTTACAACAAGCTGACAGTTTGTGCAGGCCTAGGAGCCATCCATTCAATAAATCCTATCTTTTATTCTTCTCACAGTTCAATGGACAGCTGATATTGATACTATAATTTTACATTCAAATTAAAATATGTGTAAACAGAGTTCTGGTTTGTGACTCTTTTTTTTTTTCTTGTGAATATTCATGTAAAAGACTAACAAAAGCAAAAATTTCACCTTCTCCAAAACAACTCAATGTCTCCATTTCTCTGCCTGATGAGAGGAAAAACTACACTAATCCATGACGATGCTAGCTAGTATCATTGCTCAGTGCATTTCTGGAAGATGCTCAAAGTGACAAGCACAGCAAGAGAACCTGCACAGAGCATAGCAGATGAAAATCTAGCACAGAAAATAAATAGAGCTTTGGACTCAAGCAGCTAACATGAAAGAGCTGTTCATAGAGGTTTACTTACAACAGTATTTTGGGCACTAGCTTGACCTGTTTGCATAAGTGTGACAGGCAATTTCCTCTTACTAGTGCCAGGACATTCTGATAATAACTTTGAACAGAGCGGTCAGGGGCATCTGCACAATGTTTAAGACAACTTTTTGGTCACATTACTTCATTGTACATCAATGATGATAACGTCCACCACCCAGTTACGTATCTTTATAGCTCTTATGATAAAAAACTTAGTTCAAAGATACAAAACTCTTCCTGCAGGGACAGAGAGAGAGAAAGACATAGTAAAGGTGACAAGTAAAGAATCAGCAATCCCAGGACAGGAACTCAAGCCCCATCTGAGCAGTCTGGGACCTACTCAGAATATGTGGAAATCTCTTTTCTCTGCCATTAAGAGCAGTGAAAAGGGCGCACACATTTGTCAATAGGTAGTGCTGCACTCCATGTCAAAGTGGTGCTACAATTGGCATCCAGCAGCCTCCGCATAAGGCCACACGGTTAGAAGAAATTGCTAAATTATTTGACTTGTAAACCCAGTTTGAAATGCTAACTGCAGAGTATTTGTCTGAGTGATAAACTCTTTAAGGAGAAACCTTTGATCTCCAGTCAAGTAAAGACCCTTAAAAGTCCTGAAGTCTGGAGTAGCCAGCCCTAAGGACCTTTGTTTGCAGCCATCACTGGAAGAGGGGGAGGGAAAAAGCGTTTTGCACAGTGATTGCCCAAAAGTTTGGCTTTGCTTGTAAAGCTGGAAGGTGAAAGGCCATGCTACTCCCTTCCCTCCCCCCAACCAAAAAAAAAAGGTTATCCAGCTTTATGGTATAAGGCAGACCTTAACTTTAAACTAATGACTTGGGCTTAGCAAAGATTGCAATCTTAAAAAAACAAAAACAAAACAAAACAAACATTTATAGACAGTTTTCTTGTTCATGAACAAACTTTTTAAAGACAAAATTTGAAGTGGCCTGTGGTGTTCCTTAAGTACCTTGCAATAAATTATTGGTTTCTAGCACTGAAATGGGAGAGTTCAATCTGCATGCTAGTTGTGGTAGAAACACTTACTCACTTTATCACCGAGTTCAGATCAACAGGGCCAAAGTGTGCACGTGTGCTAACTGTCATGCTTCAGCATCACTCAAACTAAAAGCAGCAGTGTTGGGCTGCCACTACAGCTGCCTCAGCAGAGAGGACAGTTGAACCATATGTGAACTCTCTCCTACCACCACACAGGCAATCTCTAGGGAAGACAGACAGGGTCACTAACTTTCTCTGCCTCCTGAGTTTATTCATGGATAATATTCTTAATTTCTAAAATTGCTTCTGCAACAAGGAACTACAGTTAAAATAAAAATCATTTAAAAAAATCCACCAGGAACTGGTAATTCCCAAGTGCCACTCTTACTTCCTCCTGTGTCCTTTCACCACCACCATCCCCTGGACAAAAGTTCACAGCTCACTAGCAATGTCTGTAAAGCACAGATCTTTTACTGCTAGCTTCAGCCTCTGCTGAGCTCCCAAATGGAATGGTGTTGCCTGATGGGGTCATCTGTTTACTTAAAACAGGACTGGGATCAAAAGTTCATTTTCATAGACTGTTAAAGGACAGTGATAGGCTAACAACTTCAGCCACTGCTGAGTTGGGCCGGATGTGACTTATAGGTGGATGACACCACATGCTAGCCACCCTGTTTCTTTCAAGATTTGTTTCAAGTACCTTCCCTATACTTCTCAGGGAATATGGAAACAGCCATCTTCCATACCAATCTAAAACATGTACCTGTAGGCAATCTCTGACACATTATCTTCCCCTTAGAGGTCACTAGTAATTCATTACAGCATATTTACAGACATCCCACCAGCCACTTGGATTTGTTTCAATGAATCAGTAACACTCAATTTCTGACCAGCAAAGTCTTACTCATCTTCCACCTTTTGGTCACAAGGAAAACTCTGAAAGACTTACTGCTTGGAGAGCATTAAATATTAAAGTCAGCACTTGTGATCCAGTTAGAGAGTGAAAGAGAAAGAAAAAAAATAATTAGAAAAGGTGAAAATTTAATTAATTTTCAGGTCTTTGGGCAGCAGAACTGAAAAAGTGAGCAACAATTCATATTGTTTCCAACAGGCAGGCCCTTGGAAAGTGGAAGAAATATCGCAGTGAATGATCTTTGGTTTAAAAGCCTGAATAATTTACTTTTAAATTATTTGAGAGTGGGTTTTGCCAATTAGCCATAAAAACTCCAGTCCAACTGAGAGTTAAGACAAATTTCTACAGAAGCAGAAAGGAAGACTTCCTTAATCAAAGAGGGACACTAAAAGCATGCAGCTGAGATATCTGCAGAAGGCCCAGCATCTGCCTGTAAGAAAAAACATTTTCTCCTAGAAAAGTGTGAATTTCTTTTTTTGTTTTAACTCTCATGGCATATTTAAACATTCAAGAGGAAGTGAGGGCCCAGGTCACCAAATCCCACCATCCTCCACACAGTCACCCAGTGCACAGCTATCTCCAAGAAGATGTGGAGCACTGTCTGCAACTTCAGCTGTCAGTCCTTCTCACGCAGCATGGGTCCTGCCCAGCTCTCCAGACTCCTCTCCAAAAAGCCAAAGACTCAGGTCTTTAATGACATGTCATAAGGCCGTTGCATGGTGTGTTTTGACTACTTCATCAAATCCATTAGAAAATGCTAAGGAATGGTGTAGACCTGTACCAGACTCTTCTTCAGCTGGAGGAAAACCAGGAAACTTGGAAAGGAGAAGTGGGAAACACTAGTGCCCTGGGCAGTACCATCACAGCTTAAGGGAATTCTACAGTCTGTAGAAGTGTGTCTGGTAGCACCCATTAACTGCTCTCAGCATAACAATAGCTCCTTCTCATCTCTGCCCATCCTCCCTGTCCCAGTCAAATGAGCTATTTCCCAGACAAATAAAGACTGGAGAGAGTGCCTTCACTAGTGGTAGGAGACTGGGGAAGGGAATTCAGATGGGAGTTTACTGATAAACGAGATTGGGCAACCCTGAGCACTGCTATGGGAGATGAGGGGAAATGGATAGCCCACCAGTAGGAAAGCTCACTGTGAAAAAACAGAAAACCACAATTTACCCTCTGTGCAGGGATCTGCAGGAGGGAAAGGAAGTCACAGGGGCAGATATTAGGGATCAGGTCATGCAGGAGATTAAAGGAGGATGAGGAAGGAAGAGACTGACAGGAAGGTGGCCCTGGTGCCTGCACTGGCTCAGTTTTCAGGAGCTGCAAAGTGAACAAGTGTTCAGTAAAATCAGAAGACAAAGAGCTAGGTTTCTGCTCTCCTCACAGTTTTCTTAGCATACTGGTATCCTCTCCATAAGAAGAAGCTGAGCAAGCAGAATGGCAGCCACACTGGCCTTGTTCCAGGCTGGTGCCTCATCCCAGGCTGGTGCCTCATCCCACTGTTATCCCTTTTCCACTTTTGACTGCAAAGCAGTGTGTCTGATTCAGAAGCTTCTTCTGAAATCTTTATACTTCCTCCAGCCTTTGGGAAAACCACTGTGCTTTAGAGGTGACAGGTCAAACTTCAGCTCCACAGTGTATCTGTTTATTTGCCTAGTGTAGGTAATGTGAAGATAAACAAATATTTTACATATTTGCACCTGACTTTGTATAACTAGATGTATAATTATATACATTTGTATAGTGTGTAAATAGTTCTATTGTCTAATCTGACTGCCAATTTCAGGCTGTCAGAAAAAGCAAGCTGTCACTTTTAAAGAATTCAGAAATGGTTTTTGCTACTTCTGCTGAAAACAACTGTTCCAAAACCACAATCAGCCACAGTGATACAGAGTAGGACTTTGGGAAGTAGGAAGTTTAGTATATGAAGAAAGAATAATAAGACAAAGTCTAAATTTGTTAAAATACATTGGGCCAAAAGTTTCTCTACAGCAATGTTAATTTTACGAACATTCAAACAAAACCACTTGGAGTCTGCATCACTGTCAGCTCAAGTCTGATAGGTGTAAAGTAGAAAGCTTTGGGACCATCATTACTGGGGTATCTAACATCTGTAACTCAACAGTGACCTCCTAAGAATCTTTGCCATGGCAGCCACCCTGGGGATGGAACTTACTATTTTCTCCTGTAAGCGTTTTGTTTACGGCCCTGCTCTCCTCTTCATGGGAGTGAGAAACAAACCTCTCTGTAAAGTCTGGGGTTGCACCTTTCTTGAAACACTCCAAGTGGCAAGAGATGAGGAGAGAAACCCCTCCCATACTGCATGGCTGCTTGCTTGGTTGGCAGAGTTGTGTTAGGGGTGAGTCCGGCAAAGGAGACTCATCTTCAGGCTCTCTTTTAAAGCAGGGGGAGGCTCTCTGGGAAGCAACTGTCAGTGAGAACACTGTAGTGATGGCACCTCTAGCCATCCAGAGGGCAGGGCTAGGACACGTGGTGGCAGTCTGGCATGTTCTGAGAAGGGCCCTGGTTTAATAACGCCAGTTGTGAAGTCTGCCCTATTTTGCAGCAGATGATCTGTAATGTTTCATCCTGCCCAGATCTTTCACACAAATCCTTTCCCTGCTTGTGCCTTTCCTGAACCTACCACTGTCCTGCATTCACAGTCAAACTGCAGAGTAGGATCTTTGAGTGTGACAGATAGCCTGATGCTGAAAGTGTGGCCTCATGAGCCACTGCAACAAAAATCCTGGTTTATCAGAAATTGTTCAATATTCAGGAACTAGAAGATTAATGCACCACTATATTGTCACAACCCAAAGAGGGCAGAGAGCCTTGGGGAGGACAATTAAAGCATATTTGGGAACATTTTAATGTTAAGACCTCCTCCAAGATGATTCCCTGCTGAAAGGATGAAGCTGATCAACACTGCAATCAGAACACTACTGGCAGGTGCTGACTCAGACATCTCCTGATATCTCCTTCCCAATCCAGCCACTCCTGAACTCCCTATTACACATGTACTGATGCTTCTGTATGCAGGATAAGCTTGCTTGTACATGCAACTCTGCCCATCCTTTATGCAGGCTGCAAGAGCAAGGAAGTTAGCTGAGGGTGTACTCACAGAAACACAGAATGTCTGCAGCTCAGTTTCCCCCCTTTTCTCTTCCAAGTACACTCTCTCTTCAACAAGCCCCTTCTTAACATAGTTGTGATTTTCTTTTCCCTTCATGGTGTAATACATGCTGAATTTTGAGGAAACAAACCCAGGTGCAGCTCATGGCATTTATTTACTTAAAAGCAAATGCAACATTTCAGTAAGTCTTTTGGAGTTACAGAGAAGAGTGTTAGGTTGGCTGCTTCTCTCAATCCTGATTGAGTTCTCATATTTTTATGTGATCAATTTAAGCAAATACTTGTCTTGAATACACAACTGTGGGGGTTTTTTTCCAAGATATTCCAGACACTTTTGGTCTTGCATTAATGTTAGGTCTTTATATAATTCATACAGTAGCCACAGGCACACACACACACACACACAGAAGTTGATTTCTTAACTGTAGCTTTCCTCTTTTTATGTTTGCAATTCCAATTAACTGTTCTAAATAACTGACAACATGGAATATAAAACATTCCCGCAACAATGTAGGTCTAACAGCAATTACGTTGATTTACTCTGGACCATGTTAAGTTCAGGGAGTAGGATAAAGAGACAAGAGTTTAAAACTTCTTTCACACTGATGTAATAAATTCAGTACATTGCTTTAAAGTTAGGGCAAAATAGCTGGTAACTGAAAGTCAAAAAAAAACCTTGTTTTGTTTTCCACTGTGGTAGAAAACAATAGATTATGGGAAAGTTCCTCAGAAGGTGATCAGAGGAAAAGTTCACCAGCATCTATCATGGACTGTGTCTCTGTGGCCTGCTGGGATAGGAGGGAGGGACATAAAGGTGTCAGCAGTTGAACTGATACGGTAAATCACAGTAGGGCTAGTAAAGCGCAATGGCAGCCTAGGGTAAATGCCTTCAGACTTCTATTTCTTCCCCGAGGTTGTACTCGGGACACGTCCCCTCTTTGTGACCTTATCTCTAGGGCAGTGGGTTGTGCACTGGTCTCTCCTCTTTAATTCAGGAGGACTAATCCATTTGCAGGTTAATAAAAGGTGAAAAGAACAATCAGCAAGGAGCCACCAAAATAAACAAGTAGTACCTTTGACTGCCTAAGGATTCCCAGTTTTCCTCATCAGCTTGCTCAGCCTGTCTCCCCCCTCTCTTTCCAAATACTTCAATAATAAATACATCTGTAAACTATTGACTAAAAACAGAAAAAAGTGCTAACAGTAAGCAATATAAGAAAACTACAAGACTATTCCTTAAGAAGCAGATGTTTCCACTTTGCAGGCATGCAACTTGTCTCCATAAAATATACTTTTATGTGTACATCACCACAGTTAAATCTGTGATTTTTTCCTAGAACTTCTGATCTACAATAAGTGCATTTCAGTGATCAATGCGCTCTCAGTTCCAGTTAGAGGAAAGAGTCCCTCGGAAATGTCACAAATCTGAGCCATTTCATACAATGAGCAAAAAGGTCATGACATGCCATTACTACAAGCAGTCTGTTGATAAGATTGATGAACTTTTCTCTTTAACTGCTAGATTTATAATACATGTGCTAACTTGCTGCAGTGCTATAGGCAGCATTATTAACAACAATAATGTATATTTAATATAACAACACAAAGAACAAGAGAAGTTGGGACAAGAAGGATGACACTAGGTTGAAAATCACCTGTGTGTTATGCAGCCAGAGCTGTGGTGCAGGGCCAGAGCAGTGGGGCTGTTTGCCTCGTTGGTGGTTCCCCTTTGTTCCCATCCTATCTCCTATTCTTGTCAAAGTTAAGGACAATTCACAAAAGAGGAGGCTATTGCCAGGTCAGGGAGCAGTTTCTGATTACTCTGTGGTCCCTAGACTTCCAAGGGAAGCCTCAGAAGGAATCTGGATGTTTTATGAGTAAGTGTATGATGTAAACTTGTAAGTAAGTGGAAAAAAGACCAATTCATGCAGGCTGCCACTCCTATGGCTAGCAGGGCAGTCTCCAGTTCCCTCCTTCTTTTCCCATAGGATACAGGCAGGTTGCTAATTCAGAGGAGCCTAGATATAAAATAAAGGCTATTAGGTAAAGCATACCACAGCCCATTGCTTCTTTCAGTCAATCAAGTCTGTAAGCTAAGAAACCCAAGATCTACCATCATTCCACTGCAGATTCGGATCTAATCCTGAAAAGATGTTTGTTCTGTTGACATTTTACTCAGAAAAAGCAGTATATTTCTAAGATAGATATAGATACATTAAATTAATGTTTAAATTTAAAATTTATAACACCAAAAGAAGAAGGGGAAAAAAAAACCACAAACAAACCAACCCAAACATAACCAGAAAAACCCTAATCTGGTGCTCTTCCATCAAAATAGTAATTCCTAGAAGAAGCTGTTTCATTTAAAGCAGCATTAACTAAGATGACTTAACACAGTCTTGGTAAATGTGTGCCTGGGCACATCTCTTCCTTTAACTGTCTCAGCTGTACCTGGACCATGGCTCAGGTCCCAGATCTTCATATTGACACTGAAAAGTTACAGCTTTCAACCACCTCAATGTTACTGACCTGCCTCCTACCTGAAAAAGTGCAAATGGGACTGCCTTTTGGTTAGTTTTATCTCTGGAGAGATACTTTGAGGGGCCCTCAGCTCTGGAATTTATTCTCCCTTTGCTCAAAAACAGCCTCCAACAATCTTTGACCTTCTGGGTAAGCTGTGAGGCCCAAATCCAAGGATTTTTTCTGGGAGAGGCATAAGAAAGGTTGGCATTTGTGGGTGTGGTAGGAAAGCATGTTGTCAATAGATGATTTAGTGTTTGGTTTATGATTTTCTCATGTTGTGGCAGTTATCCTGTAAACTCAACCCATAAGAGACTTCAGCTTTTCTAAATGGGCATTAATTGGGAGAAAAAAAAATGCATTGAAATCAAACAGTGTTTGTGTGTTTGTGAACAAAATGACCTAGCAAACAAGTACATCATAAGCCATTTGCTAAAACGATCCTTCTAGCCTTGCAAATCAGGCAAGTTTTGCATGTGTCTCTGGGGCACTAACAACATACTCAAGTAAGACAGTGTTGTTGGGACTGCTGACAAAGACACAAATAACACTTTAATTAACTGAGAATACTTAATATGTTGCAACTGAAAGGTGAGCTGTAAAAACCTACTATAACAGCACTATTTTGTCATACTACCAAAATTCTCATTGTCACCTTTTAAATATTTTAACCTGAGATTCTTTAAAAGCTGTCTCTACTATTCTTACTTTTTGGATGCAAACAGATTTGTTAAATATTTTATTTCTAACCCACCCACAAAGTTACATTCATTTACATAACTTAATGAAGGCTGCATTATTCATTAAGCTTCTCATGCAACATTTTTCATAAGACATTATTAAACAAGTGAAGCAAGCCAGTCTAGTAATGAGTCTTCTCTAAACTTGCTGCCAGTTATGTTTCCTTTCTCCTAATCTATCACTCTAATGGTTGCAACTAACAAACTTTTAAATCTTTGCTGCTAATCTCTATATGTTTTTGCATTGCATGCTGGATGTTTAACTTGACAGAAAATTTACAATACAAACCACCTGGCAGACAAAACTATCCAGATTAACAAATGCTTAACAAACCTACCCACTCTTTTTTGTTATAATAGAGAAGACAACTACATGTAACATAGTACCTTTAAACCATAAATAAAGTAACTACTTTGGGTCTGGAACATACCCTACTGAGGAGTATGTCCCAGACACAAAATTTGCGGCTGCCTTTCACAGGTTCAAAAACATTGCCAGAAAGTCCATAGACTGAAGTTTGGTTTATGTGAATATTCAGCAAAGATACAGACTTCCATGGGATCCTATAGTCCTGCACGGGATCCTGTTGGACTGTTATAGGAAAGATGGTGTGTAGTAATTTTAAGGGAAAAAAAATCTGTAATAGGTTGCTTGCACTTGGGCTATTTAATCTGTATTTGGGACTAAGTCAAAGTAGCTGGATTTTCAGGGAGCCTAAGCAGTGCAGCTCCATTTGAGACAGATAGAAAATGTTGCGAATTTATACCTCATAAAAGTAAATTCCAGTGCTTAAAACAAAAAGAGAGATGGATGGATCTCAGGGTCTAACTTTACGCACATTCATTTTAAATGACCAGGGCATATTCTTTTATCAGCATCTACCCTGAACACTTCCGCCAATGTGTAGAATTAAAAAAACACAGACGTGTTCTGTTCTCAAAGATTACTAGATGCAGATTTGTGAAAACAGCTCTAAAAACTTCCTATAGCAATTAGGAAAGTACCACTTGAAAGCCAAAAATTGAATATTGTACAACCTAGTATTTTTCCTGGTACCTCTCCAAAGTTATTCTAAATCATGGATCAGAATAAAATAAAAAAACATAATAGATTGTAATGCGGTAGAAAGAAGGACAACCTTTTTGTCAGCCTCTCATTTTGCAAGGTGCAGGAAGAGACTCACGTAAAAAACAAAATGTCAGAAAAGTGAGTGCAAAACCTTAAGCATGCAAGGCTTCAAATTATACTGTCCCTTCAATAAGTGCTTTCAAGAATCAAAAGAAAAAAGCCAATCCTTTCCTAGCGCAACTCCTGAAAGCAGCATAAAAGTAACATGCTCTCATTTCACTAGGACAAAATAAATAAAACGGGTCAAATTATCTTTAATCAATTTTTTTTCCAGAGAGTTTTTAGCATTCATTTGCACATTTTTTCTTACTCATATAACCATTACCAAAACTCATTATTACCTCTTCTGACTTTATGTAGTAATACGATTCCCTTTCAATCAGAAACTGATTTATCAAGTAACATTCCTCAATGTCAACTTATACCAATGTCATTCTTTAATGTTATTTTTATTCAAGAATGAATGTATGTTGTTAAGAACCACACATTTACATACATTCATGTGGGTGTAGGAGAAGTGTGGGTTCCAGTAACTCACCTTACTCTCAGAGAAAAAACAGCATGCTGCATATAAATAATGGGGGGTTTACTCCAGGACCAAAAGATAGCACCTACTGAACCGTGTGCATTTTTCCAGAGAGAGAACTTGTCAAATGCTTTTCTTTTAAATTACATTTTTAAATTACATTTTTAAATTAACCATGAGGAGGAATATGAAATAACCCAAAAAGGCCCAATTAAAAGTAGTGAGCACTCCTCACCAGATCTGGCCCTTTAATGTGTTTCAGCTTGTGAGCCTTGGAGCACAAGTGGCTTTCAGCAGCACATGGTAACACTTGCAAAAGGAGAGCTAGAGCATGATGTCTCTAAAAGCTACCTGTTAGCAATGGAGCAGGCTGGTGTGGCTGTTTCTTGCTTCTTTCATCTCTGCTGCAGCACCCCAGCACTAATAAATAACATTCATGCAGAGAGCTGGAGCGATGGATGACCTGGTCTGCCCAAAAGCAACTATTTTTTTGTAGATAATTTTTCAGCAAGATAAGTTCATGGATCCATCGTAGTAAAAGGGGTAGAAGCCAAAGGTGCAGGAGCTAGGCAGACACTAAATAGCAGCCACAGTCTCAGTATGTGCCCATACCAGCTGCTGCTGCAGTGGGCAAAGCTACATAATCATACCAGAGCTCACCTGAAACTGGTCGGCAGCCAGCATCTAAGCTGTCAAAATAACAGCTGCATAGAGGAGATTAGCAGTGGTTGTAAAACCTGCTCAAGAAGTTGGGCAAATATTTCAGCAATTAACCCACACTGAGCTCCATATTACTGCAGCTACCCTGCTACCATTTATTGGGATGGCTTGTTTAAAGCTAGCTCCAAGATGCCTAAATTACACAGCAGTGACAGACCATTTAACTACAGAGACAAATTATACAGGGGCAGTGCCTAATATTGGTTACGTTGTCATGATTTACAACAGCTGAGGATGTGCCCCCAGATGTCCAGACAATATAAAATTAAATATATGATTTTTTTCTCTAAGCATAAAAGACTTACAAAGTTGACTCAAAAATAAAAAAGGAAACAGATAAATGCATGTATGAACTAAGACTTACACCATACAAGAGTGTTCATATTCTCCATGTTATCTGGACAGCACTTAGATATCCATTTTTTATGAAACCAAAATGTAAACTAAAAAAGTTCCCACATATAAGTCTTCAATTAAAAATAATAAAAAACAGTTTAGTATAAATTAAAGAATACCAGCATCTATTTGGATTTGTAGAATGTTGTAATGTTAAGGCATAAAATGTTAATGAAGGATACCGAGGCAAGAGTCTCACTAGTCTCTAGACTTCAGGTCACTTCCAAATCAGGAACAAGGTTTGTACTTTTATGTTACTGTATTTGTAATAAAGCATCTTAAACTGAGATCACTTATCAAATCCCTGGAAAACATAATGGTACAAAAAGTCTGCATAGTAAAAATTATTTCAGATTTTAAACTTTGCCAAGAAGACTCAAGTGTAATCTAAAAATATCTTTTGTATTTTAAGACTACAAAAATTGAATATGAAAATTTCTTGATAGTCACGCCCATACATAGGCTGTACCTAAGGTCTTACATTAAAAGCTTATGTATTTTAAATGTTAGCTGGAAACACATCAAATGTATTCTAAAAGCAATCCTTAAAAAAAAAAAAAAAAAAAAAAAGATCCAAAACCTCATATATGCTATTAAACACCTGGAGTGATTTTGAGCAACTTAACTCCATCCTTAATTTTGACCTTGGGAGAACACAATGAAAAAAGTACTATTTTCCAGAAGCAAACAGAAAATTAATTTAGTCTATATAGTGCTGTAAGTACTCATGACACTGAATTACATTGGTTTACTTTGTAGATGTTTATAAAACTAGCCTATGTTGTTTGACTTTTAAGGGAAGACTAATAGGTGTAGTAATGGGGGGGAAGACCTTATGGTTAAGCCAAAACAGAGGTCATGCCTAGGGCATTTTATCTGCCCTGCTTACACACCCCCGGGGAATTGCATCTCAACAGTTGATTCCCTGTTAATCAATTCACATTAGTGCCTCCCTTTTAGTTTTCACTTTGCTGAATTCCAGGAAAGAAGTTCTCAAACCAAATGCATGCTCTATCTGTGACCTAGTCAGAGCTGCTGCATTTCAAGAAGAAATCAGCAGATTTTATTTGCTCTACCGACTGATAAGAGACACCTTCGTAAGTAAAGATTCATAGCCAGCAGACTCAACACAGAACGAGATCCAGTGGTCTGTTTACAGAGGTCAGCAATAATATGGGAGGAGAGGACATTTATGGGTTTTTTTTCCCCTCAACCTATTTTCTTTAGTTACAGAGAAAGACTCCTATAAGACATTAGTCTTCTGCTTCTCTTTACTTTCATATTTACTATGGCTCAAGATTATGTATTTGATAAGACCTGTAGCACTTGCTATCACTCCATACTCTCTTCAGTAAGCACACATGTTTTTGTGCTGCTCTTGCCACTTACAGGCTAAAACTTAAAACAATTTACTATTCAGAAGTGAGAACCACACTGGGAGTGAGAGGTAGGGGAGAGTTATGAGTATAGAAATAGCAAATAGTGCATTCACAAAAGCAGATCTGACATTACAACCAAACCCTTTAGACCCACTGATTTAGCTACTATTTAGCATACACACGGATCTTCACACAGAGGATCATCAAAAATAAACTTTATTATCAAACTCAAAATTCACACATTAAACATAAGATCTAGACACAAATAATACTGAAAACATTCTGAAACAGTAACCATTTCAATAATTCAGATGAGTAACCAGTTACCATTGTTTCAAATGTCTTTAAGAATATTTAATACATACACCATTGTGAAACATCAAATGCTTAGCTGGCCAGCTCTCAATAAGACTTAAATAGGGGAAAACTTATTTCTATAGAAATAACATTATCTAATTATGAATCAGAGACCCATAATTGTAGTGCTTGGGGGGAAAAAATATAGCCTTTTGAGATATTTGAAGTCATAAATAACTATTGTACATTTACAAATTTAAATAAAGGCCTTCGTTACTATAAAAAGTTACTATATATACATTAGATGCTATGGAGAAATCCAGCCAGAGGCAAGCGTTGAGCTCTCAGATTTGGCCACTGAATCCTATGAATTTGGTAGGCAGATTGTCCACAGGGTACACTATGGGGCCAGTTTTCATTGTAGGAGGTCCGTTCAGGAGCTGCCAGTCACAGCTCCGTGCCAACTCCACTGTAAATATTTTCAGAAGGACTTTTGCAAACTCTTTGCCCACGCAGCTCCTCAAGCCACCACCAAAAGGAATGAAACTGAACCTAGAGGAATCCTCTGGAGATGGAGACATGAAGCGATCCGGGTTAAATTCCTCCTTGTTAGTAAAGAGATCTGCCACATCATGGGTATCACAGATACTGTAAA
This sequence comes from Melopsittacus undulatus, assembly GCF_012275295.1. Taxonomy (NCBI): domain Eukaryota; kingdom Metazoa; phylum Chordata; class Aves; order Psittaciformes; family Psittaculidae; genus Melopsittacus; species Melopsittacus undulatus. The sequence continues at coordinate 95,047,779 of NC_047530.1, forward strand.
TAACATTCCAACCTTTAGGGATCTGGTAACCCTATCAAAAGAAGGGAAAGGAGACATGAAGTGCATACTGTGTTAGATAAGGTGAAGTGTCAGTACAGTACATATTGGTGCACCCCACCTCTCCTCCTAGCTTCCTTCAGGTCATCCAAAAGCAGATGGGTTATATGAATGCACTAGTACTTTGCTCTGAGGAGTTAGGCCCAAGCCCCACTTACATTTAGCTCAAGGGTCTTGAGTGCAATTCGAAATCCTCCAGGAACAGGTGGGCTCAGCCGGAGTGTCTCTTTGATGACACAGCCTGTGTACTTCAGCTGCTCCAAGACCTCCATGTCCAGCTGCTTCTCTTGGTTGGGACTGCACAGTAACCCCTAGAAAGGAAGATGCTGCCATGACATTTATGGAGCAGGCAGGTAGGGCTCCTGGCACACCTCAGAAAATTATGTTTACCTGCCTCTCCCTGCAAAGGCAGGGCACCAGCTTGGTCAGAGGGAGCCCAGTCTGGGACACCTTTCCTGAAGGTACCTTCCCACTGCCCCCCTCCTGTGAAATGGTTCTAAAGGAGGCACGCACCTTCACCTGCAGCTCTTTCCTCACTTTCTGCAGGACATCGTGGTGGAGCCCTAGGAAGGCAATCAGTGATGTGGCAGCACTAGCAGTGGTTTCATGGCCCCCAAACAGCAGCTCTGTAGCAGACTCCTTCAGCTCCTGACACAGAAGAGGAGTAAAACAGGGCTTGAACATAGTATCTCTACCAGGGCTATTCTGCCACTTGTACAATATGTGCATCACTCCCAGACTGAAGCAGACACCCAGGGGTCAGGATGGGGGTGATGCTTCTGCTCCCTGTGGCTATGTCTCCTTATCCAACAGCTTGGTCGCAGCCTCTGCATACCAGTGCACTACGCAAGCTGGAAAAAGCGAGCACCTCCTGCCCTCTCATTTTGTCCCCAAAAGATACGTGTAATGCTGACAGGAGGGCTGGAGAAAAGGAACAGATCTGGCCCTGGGGAACCTCACCTGCATGTTGAGCTGCCCCCCATTGCCCTGTGTGTGCTCCATAAGCAGCTGCAGTGCATCCTTGTAGCCACTCTCAGGCTCCTTGCAGGCCATCTTGGCACGGATATTCTCCTCTATCTTGGCATGGATGATGTTGCGTGCCCGCAAGCCCTGTCCAAGCAGCAGAGAGAGCAACATGGGACTCGAGCTGTACTGACATCCCTCCCGGCCTTTCTCAGCTGCCCTAGTTGCAGAGGCACTACTCTCCTCACCACACCACACCCCCCCCCCCCCCCCCAAGCCTTACCCGGTAGAGCCCGCTGAAAGGCACATCTATGGGGAGGGAAAAGAGGTTGCGGATCATCTCCTCAAAGGCAGCCACCAGCTGCTGCTCGCCGTCGGGGCTGGCCTGAGAGGGCTGGAAGCCCAGCAGGATCCTCATAGCGATGCGAAACATGAGGCGCTTCACTTCGGGGTACACTAGCAAGCAGGGCCCGGTGGCACCCAGCCACCGTGCCAGGCAGGCACTCACCTCCTCCTGGATGACGGGCACGTAGTGCTGCAGAGCTTCCCGGGAGAAGGCCTGCATGATCACCTGCCAGGCGGGACAAGGAGAAGAAGGAAGGGGGCATAGGCTCAGCCGCGGCTCCCGGGGCAGACGCACCCGCTCCCCGCCCGCCGCCGGGGCCGTACCTTTTTGCGGTGCTTGTGCTGCCCGTTGTGGAGGTTGGAGAGGCATCCCGAGCCCAGGATGGTGCGCACCGATGAGGGCCAATGCACGGACACGAGCCGGTGCTCCCCCAGCAAGATATGCCGCACGTTCTCGGCTCCCATCACCCGCACGGTGGGCCGCCCGAATAGGTGAGTCTTGTAGATGAAGCCGTATTTCCTGCGCTTCATCTGCAGAAATTTACGCCTCTGTCCGGGAGAAGGGAGAGAATAACAAAGTAAGTGTTAAACGAAGAAAAGAAGAGCATGAAAAGCACCTCTTTCCCACCTGGGCACGGGAGCCCGGCGAAGCTGCTGGTCTTCCCTCTCCCTTGCAGCCAGAGGAGGTGCCGAGGACTTCTCCGCTTCCCGCGGCATCACCTCGCCTTACCTGCAGCACCATCTGTAGCGTCTCCCCGAAAAAGGGGAGTCCCATGGTGCCCGGGGGCAGCGGGAGCGGGCAGCTGGGGTCGCGGCCGCTCACGCAGTACAGGTCCCAGAGCTTGACAGCAGCGAGAAAGAGCAGCAAAGGCAGCAGGAAGGTGCACAGGACGCTGGCAACCAGGGCGGAGAAACCCATGGCTAGGGAGCGAGTCCAGCCTGGCCCCCCGGGAGCTCCTTTTGCAAGGGCCGGGCTCGCAGCTGGTCGCCTTTTATACCCTTCCCAGGTTGCTGCCCACCCTACCTTGGTCGATATATTAGTTCACCCAAAGTTCATCTTTAATTGCGGATTGTGGCCTGGCTCCTCCCCCCGAAATCTTTAACTATTTGCTTTGCGCGGCGCATCCCGCCCGCCGCAGACAGCCGCCGATGGAGTAAAGGTGCTGCCGGGCTCGGCGGCCACCGCTCTGGGCTCGTTTCCGCAGCACCGCTCTCAGTGAGCGGGCAGCGGATGCCACCGGCAGCCGGGGACCGGCCATCCCCTCGGATTTATCGCCGATGCTCTCTAGAGACCAGCAGGTTGCACCGAGCAGTGTCCTGCTCCAGCACCCGGGGACCCTACTACCCGGGGATACCTACCTCCGGGGACACTCCCCGGCCGGTGCCGCTGTGCTCCGCAAGCTACGGAGGTCCTTCACCCTCCGCTCTTGTCGCTGGCTGGGAACGGCGAATGAACTGTCCGAGCAGCGGTCCAGTGCTGGGGACCGGACGGAGCGGGCAGTCCCCCATGCTGGGAGAGCCCGGCGGACCACTGGACAGAGCCGCAGATGTGCCGCCACATAGGTTGCGGAAGCTCCGCTGTCCTCTCATTCACCTCGAAAGGCCCGGCTTGTATTTCTGCCTGCCGCGGGGGAAGGAGCCGCGGGCTGCTGTCCGTCTCAGCCTCCCGAGGCAGGTTCAAGCGCGGGTCACTGAGGTGAAGGGAGGTGAGTGAGGAAAGGAAACACCAAACCCTCTGTGCCCGGCTCTTCTCCCCGAGAACTGCTGCCCGCCCTTTTCTGGGGCTCGCCGGCATTCCGGAGCAGTCGGGGCTGCAGCGGCCTGGAAGAGGCTCTCAGCACCGGACGGGCACCCTGCCGGTTGCCGCACCCCGGAGACTCCCTCCTGGGGCAGGCACCGACGGCTGCTCTCCGGAGAGGAGCGGCGTCTGCTGGCAGGAGCGGCCGGCGGGGCAGAGGGAAGGCTGCTTTCGCTGGGGCTACCGCTGCGTCCCTGCGCAAGAGACACCGTCCGGGTAGCTAGGGAAGGAGCGCCTGGCGCGAACCACAGCTGCGGGGCGGCGGTGCGCTCCGCCGGGCACTGTTGTACCAATAAACTGTCGTGCTGGGTTTCTTGTTGGGGACATTTCGTTTGGTTTGGTTTTTTCCTCTTAATTTCATTTTTTCTTCTTTTTCCTCCCTGTTACTTTTATTTTCTTGCTCCCAGACAAGCTAAATAAAAGCTGGAAGCTGTGAGCGCGTTTGTGTAGGGGAGGGGGAGATGTCACTTTTAATTATTATTTTCCTGACAATCAGCGCATCACTCGGGACCCTACCTCCTCTTTCGATGCCTTGGGGGAGCGGGTCTGCGCGCCTCCGTCGCCCCTTGCCCAAGACTGGGGTACATCCTCGCCCCCGGCGGCGCCCAGCCCCTCGGGGTCTGGTGCGGCTCCGCGGGGCACGGCCGGCTCTGGCCGGGAGCGGCGGCCGGGCCCTGACCCGGCGCTCTCCCCTTGCCGGGCGCTGACCTGCTTGTGACCTACAACACGGACCGTGACATCTGCGTGAACCCGGCCGGCAACCGCGCCAAGTTCACTGTCTATCAAAATAACGAGATACGGTGGCCTGAGCACCGATAATTGCCACAGGAAGGCTTTATTATCTCCCCAGCTGTGTATTCCCCAGTCATCGGCTCGAAAAGAATCAAATGGTAAAGAGTGAAAGGGATAATTAAAAACATCTTGGAAGGGGGTCAAGAAATTAACAGCCTAATATGAACAAACTTGGATTACAAGTAACAATCATTACACGTCGTTTGTAAATGCTCTTGTTTATCTGCAAACAAAATCAGTTTCAAGGCCTTTTTTTCTTTTTCTTTTTTTTTTTTTTTTTAACTAGATCCATGTTACATTTTCCAGCGGGTGGCTACGGGGCTCGTTAGCGCTCGGGGTAATTGTTAAGCCCTCCCTTGGCCGATGCTGGGCGCTACAGGCCCTGCTCTGCCCCGCAGCCCTGCCCGCGGTGGGAGCCTGCGTCACCCACGGGTCACATCCACGCCAGCTAGTTAAAGTTAGTCATTGCCACTTGCAGCCACCACCTACTGATTTCACCTCTGATAGCCAGAAAGATTCACCTTTCAGGACAAGGTCAGGAGGGGCAGAGGCTTTGGTTCACTACGGGGTCGACCTGCCAACAGCACTTAACTCAGCCCTGCAGTTCAACCCTTTCCAGATTTGACCTGTCACATTTGGGAGCCACATTTCTGCCCCAGGTAGTGTTGTGCTGGCTGTGCAGACCTCTGACAGGTAACGGCAGCACATGCCCTGCTGCAGAGCTCCAGCATGGATATACAAGGGGGACTAGCCAGGGCAAGATCGTTTGTAGACTGATATTGAAGCAGGACAATAACAGGGCAGCTCTTCAGAGCATTTCCAGAGGGATCCTGTCCTCATGACAGTTTTCTGCCCTAACAGGTTGAGTTGCAGCTGGTTTTTCACACAATGCACACTGTGCCACCAAGCCCAAAACACACAGGAAGGACAAGGTGGATGTTTTCCTCCACTAATTCCATGCAGGATGTGTGACAGTGGGGAGCAGAGGTGAAGCTGAAAGGAGCTTATTAACACATTGCAGTGTAGCAAGGACCTGAGCCCAGCTGTTCTCAGTGCAAGCAACAGGACTCACTTAATTTTACATGGGAGAGAAATACCTCCTGTCTCAGCAAAGCAGGTGGTACTCAAAAGCCACTTAAAAAGGTGCCCTCAGCATCCAGGCTTAGCCTTAGGTACTAGCCCTGGATGGACCCACAGAGCTGCTGTCTTGGCACTTTCCCCAGCAGAGGCAGGCTGCAGGAGGTAACATGGTCAGTCTGGCCAGCCAGGCAGCATGGGGCCTATGTCACTTTGCAGATGCCCCCACTGCAGTGTGAACAACACCATCAGGAACAGAGGACTTTCTGCCATAAATCAGACACATTCAGACACGTCCCTTTTCCAAGTGTTTATTCCCCAAAGCCCTATCTCCTGCTTCAGGTCGATCCCTCAATCAGGCTGTGACTGGGGAGTCCATCCTGCAGGGAGCGCAGAAGGGGGCTTCATAGCAGACCCCTAGCAGCAGTATGGTGCTGATACATGGCTACCACTACTGGGTGAATGAGACATGTCCACTTTGTGCCAGCTCTAGTGGGAAGTGCAGGAATGAGATTATATATTTACAGTAAAATACACTTTTCACCCTATTATTCTAGCTAGAGCTCGTGCTGAGGATTGGGCAGCCCTGGCTTGTGTTTTTCAGCAAAGCCTCCTCATCTTCCCTCCTTTTACACCTAAAAAGCTACACTGTGCAGGATGTTGGTCCTGCCTCTACTATAACATACCCAGGAGATAACCACATGACAGAAAAAGCTCTGTGGGCCTTGGCTCTAGGGCGGGGAATTTTGCACCCTCACCCCAGTGGCTGGAGACCTGCATGAGGAAAGGGTTGGCTGAGCACCTATGTGGGATGCTCCCTGCCAGCACCTTCATTGGGTTTTTCCCCTGGGCTGGGACTGAGTCCCTACCTGATGCTCAGAGGCAGGACTCTGCAGACCTTTCCCTATTGGCTTGCACACCAGGATGTGAAAAATCAGACCTTTGGGGTTTTGCTCTGCAGTGACCCAGTTCCATGGGCACAGCAGAGACTGCCCCTGGCAGCCATGGAGGGACATCAACACCAGGGCTGAGGGGGGCAGCATACCCTGGCTCACCCCTCTCTGCCCTGACCAGGCTGCAAGAGGTGGAAGTAGAGCTGCAGCCCATCATCAACAGGGTGCACAATGGGCACAGTCTGCATGGCAGGGTAGTTGGGGGTGGCCAGCTCCCAGCGGGCTGTGCTGACCAGCTCAATGGCCAGCAGCTTAAGAATGGCCTGTGCCAGCTCCTTGCCGATGCAGCTCCGCACCCCGCCACCAAAGGGGATGTAGTGGAAGCGGCCCACAGCCTCTGTCTGGGTGGCACTGAAGCGGTCTGGGTCAAAGCCACCAGGGGGGCTCTGGTAGACAGCAGCTGTCTCATGCGTGTCACGGATGCTGTACATGACACTCCAGCCTTTGGGGATCTGGAAGCCCTGTTGAAAAAGATAGGGTAGAAGAGGAGCATTACATACTTGTGCAGCCAGCTGTGCTAGTGGAGAGTGAGCACAGGGTGCTGGAGAACAGCCCCACCACATTACCCATCTGCTCCACAGCTCCTTTTCTCCCCAGCCCAGCTGGGACTCACAGAGGTTGCTGAGTGCCACCTGTGCTACACTGCCAAGCACCACCACTGTGCCAGATACAGTACTGCAGCTCCCCAGCATCCCACTGGTGTGCGAGGCACTTACATCTAGCTCGAAAGTCTGCAGTGCCGTCCTGTAGCCTCCGGAGACTGGGGGCAGCACCCGCAGCACCTCCTTAATCACACAGTCCAGGTAGCGCAGGCGGCTCAGCTTCTCCAGGCTGATATCCGAGGGGCAGTGACAGCTCTGTCCGGATGGTGCCTGGAGCTGGGGACCAGTGCAGGGACTGTTCTGGGGGAAGGTGGGCTCTGGAGGGGTATTGGGCTGACAGGAACCTGCCTCTGCTGAGCCTGGTGGCTGGCTCTGGTCCTCATGAGCATCTCTGGCCATAGGGCAGGTAAGTGGCCTCTTGCTGTCTCTGCTCTGGGTAGTCAGGGTGTCCAGGCAGTGTTCCACAGGGCAGCTCTCACACTGCTGGTACATCTCATTGAACAGCAGCTCCTGCCTTATTTTTTCAATCACTGAGGGATGCTTCAGTAGCAGGAGAATCAGAGAGGTGCTGGCACTAGCCGTGGTGAAAAAAGCAGCAAATATGAGCTCAATTGCTGACTCCTGGGAGAGGAAAGAATGTTTTGACAAGTTTGAATGCCATTTTAAACTGGTTGTGATTCAGATTGTTCTCATCTTTTGCAGGTTTTGTCACTGTGCAAGGGGCTTCAGCCTCCCCATGGCTCTCTACAAACCTGCACCCACCCTGGGTTGGCAGAGACCAAAACAAGACACCTTTCTTCCATTTCTTACAAACTGGACATACGCTTGCCAAGAGAGTGAAGCAAAAACACAGCTGAGATGAGTACACATCACCTTAATTCAGCTCTTTTGAGCTTTCCTCCCAAATCAGTAAAGCCAGGGGTAATGTATCAAGGATTGTTTTTTTTTTATGGTCCCCAGTGCTATATACTGGCTGGACTAGAGGCTTTTGTCAAGGTGTAACTCTCAAAGGCATCTTTCAGCTGAAATAAAACCTCTGAAATAACAGATCCCTGTGGACTCCTATCACACCTCCTGCAGGCGTTAGCAGGAATTTTTACATTCGCAAGGTAGCAGACCGAGATAAAAAGAAATCTCTCAGTTCTACCACTTGCAATTAAAACCCAAGACATTTCAGTAATATGGAATAAACTTAGGGCAGCCTCTGTGATTTGAAATAACAGCCTGTATGCCTCCCTGCATCAGCCTCTGACAGTGTGGCTACATAAACTGTGACATGATGAGAGATCATGTAATTATTCATGTGTAATATCCATGTGAATACTAATAGAAATTAATCAATCTTAATCGCATTTTGAATCTGGTAATTTTTTTTTAAATTATAATAAAACATTCTGTTAGAATAAATAATATACTAATTACAATAGAATTACTTTAAGAATATACACTGGTTCTAATTGTAGCTAATAACCACTGTAAAATCTTTCAAATATTTTCAATTTAGAGGTTACACTTTTACAAAATATTTATAAAACATTAGTCTTCAGAGAGTTTTCCTTAGATACCTAAATAAATGGTAAAACAACTTTTAAACTACCCATGCAAAATTGCTTCAGACCTTGTTATATAAATGCAGTGTGTCATCCACTGATGCCAAGTGATATGCAGCTATGAATGATATGGTACAATTTTCTCCCAGGGTCTTTGGCAAAATAGTATTCAATTCAGTTGGTAGTTTTGGCTCAGTAAGGATTACTTGGTTCATCCCTAAATCACAGTGATGTGTCATGTTGCATCATAGCAATCCACAAACTAGATGATCTAATTAATGATAAAGTGATAAGGTATGTCCTGGAAACCATCATTCCATCCCTGGACCCATTTTGGTACATCATCTCAGAGATTTCTGGGCTTGCAGCCCCAAAGAATACAGTGGCATGAACTACATGCTGCGCTATGTCAGATGCTGGGAGATGTTTGAGGAGCACACAACTAGCTCTAAAGATTTCCAGCACAGTATTTTGGTGGTTACCAAGTACACGCTGACGTACAGAGCCTTGGAACTGCCATATAACCCTACCAGCATCCTAAGGCAGGCTGAAGCCTGGTGGCCATGAAGAGGAAAAGTAGAAGAGGCATCAATTGCTTTTTTAAATACCAGCTGTCTTCTAATGAAGAGGCACAATCCCACCAGAGCCTATGGACCTGCTGAGTCCAGGCTTTGTCAGATGCACTGGAAATGGTGTCCTCAGAGATGGTAAGAGAAGGGCAGGAGCCAGCGGCTGATGTTAGATTCCCAACAATCCCATTCCTGCCCCTCAGCCCAGGTCTCTCAAACAGCCACCAAGTCAGAAGGGATACTACAAGGTGGGGATCTCCTTACCTTTAGCTCCTGTATGGTGAATTCTTTGCCATGCTCCTTGGCACTGTTTATTATAAAATCCAGGGCATCGCTGTGATCTTCTGGGTTGTTTCTCTGCAGTTTTTCCTGTATAGCTTTCTCCATAAATTCATGTAGCATGTTCCTTGCTTTAATTCCCTGTGGGAAGCACACATAGTTCAGTAGAGCCTTAGGAACCAGTCCCCTTTATCAAGAGACAGGAGGACCCCAAGTGTGACAATCTTTAATCCCTGGATCTGTAACAGCAAGAACTGTTTAATCAGCCCCCAGTGCCTTGCAAGAGGCAGCAGTTTAGGGGGAATTGCTGCAGATTCTGTTGCCTTGCTCTTGTGAATCAAATACAAGTCCCAGGAAAACTCTTAGAAGAAAAGGCAGCAGCAAACCCATGGTACTGAGTCCAGAAGCATCTGTGCTGAACAAACCTACAGTTGTATAAGGTCCAAAAGGAGTTTATCCAAAGGGACAAGAAGAGGCAACTTAATAAAACAGTCCAAGCAGAAAGGCACATCTGAGACAGGAGCAAATGAGCTGCTTTACCAAGGTATATTAGAAAAAGACACATCAGTCACACTCAGCTCATCTCTGGTTGCATTGCACTCTCAGCAGATCAAGAGATTGACATCTCTATGCAAAGTGGGATGGATGGAGTCAGAGTGTCTGGCTCTGTATCAAGATGCCTTCTGAAAAAGCCAGAAGGACCAGAGATTTGGGATGAAAAATGGCCATGACCAGATGTTGAGAATAAGATTAAAAGGCTGAGAACTGAGGTTGGAAGGACTGGACAAAGGAAACAGGCCAGGGAGCAAGGGGAAATACAAGGGGACCTAAATGCAAGTTCAAGCAGTTGGTGTAGGGCCAGGCAAGCTGTGGCTGCCCTGAGAGAGGACAGGGGTGGATGGAGGATGAAAGCTCACAGTGGCGACAACCTGCAAAGGGAAACTGGACAGAGGAAACAAGAGCTTTGAACTGGTGAAGAAGAGAAGCAGGGAGGCAGGGGAGAACTGGGACTGGCTCGGTAAGGTGAGCTGGTGAGGCAGCGCTCACAGTGGAAAATGGAACATTGAGCAAGACCTGGCTAAAAGGAACAGGAGTCTTGAGCTGCGGCAAGGGTAGAGAACCCAAAGCCAGAGGAGGGAATGCAGACTGAAATGGGAGAGGAGGGGTGGGACACAGGACTGATACCTAGAGCAGGATTGTGGGGAGGCATGCAAGGAGGGGAAGGGCAGCAGGGGAGAAACTGCAGGTTGAAAGAGGCACAGGAGACTGTTCCTCTGCCATGACTCCCTCCAGGACCCTATCGCTGTCTCACTGTTGCTAGGGGGAAAGGAACCAAGGACTGTAAGAGGACCTCAAGTCCTCAGCCTGCTCTACGTGCACAGGGAGCACTAAACTGAGGTGCATTGTGTCCACCTGCCTTTGTGCCCATGCTTCCAGGCTCCTTTGCCATGGGCTGACATGAGTCCAGGCAGGATGAGATGGGACAGGACCAGACGTGACAAACTAACCAGAGGCAACACATGGGGTGAGCGAGAAGAGGAACCCTGTGATCTACAGTGAGCTGGAGCCAGGGCCCAGAGGTGCTGAAAGCCAACCAGGAGCAGGTGAGAAGCACAAAGAGAAGGGGAGACAGCTGGGATGGGCAAGACACAAGGCTCTCGACCCAGAACATGCTGCAGATGTCCTGATCCACCAGAAGTGTGCCTTGGTGGGCCTGGGGACAGAGGGTCTGTGCCACCGGGTCCCAGGCCCCTGCCCCGCGGCAGAGGAAGCAGGGCAGGCGGCAGTACCTTGCGCAGCCCACTGAAGGGTATGTTGAGGGGCAGGGAGAAGAGGTTCTCCACCAGCTGTTCAAAAGTTTTGGCCAGGTCCTTGAACTGTTTTTCCTCCAGGCGGAGCCCCAGCAGAATCCGAGCTGCAATGCGGAAAGTTAAGGTTTTAGCGGAGGAATAAACTGCGATGGAGCCCGGCTCCATGCACCAGCCCCGTAGCTCCCAGCTCACAACCTTCTGGATCCGTGGCAAATAGCATTCCAGGGCAGTGCGGCTGAACACTCTGGCCAGGATCTAGGAGGAGAAGGGATGGAACAGAGGCAGGTGATTAAAGTGAGGTGTCCAATGTGCCACCGAGGCTCAGGCCTGGGCAGGAGGTGCTGCCTGGGCTGTGTGTGCTGGCGGGGCAGCTGTGAGGCTCACCTTGCGGCGCTGGCGGTGCAGGTCACCAATGGAGCCGAGCAGGGTGTGGGAGCCCAGGATGATCTGAGTGCTCTGAGGCCACTGTGTGCTGACCAGCGTGTGCTCACCCAGCAGGATCTTGCGGATGTTCTCAGCACCAGTCACCCGCACCACCGGCCGGCCCAGGAGGTGGGTCTTGAAGACGTTCCCGTACTTCTCCCTCCGGGAGCTGTGGAAGTGAGAGCCCTGGGGGCAACCTGCGGGTCAGCCCAGGGCTCCCATCAGCCCCTTCCCATCCAGCCCTGTCCCCCTGCGCCTTACCTGGAGCAGCCAGTGCAGGGTCTCTCCGAAGAAGGGCCAGCCCATGGAGCCCCTGGGCAGAGGCAGGGCGCTGCCGCGGTCCCGGCTGAGGCTCCAGCGCAGCGCCCACAAGTACCGGCACAGGATGACCATTAGCGCCAGGGCCAGCAGCGCCAGAGCAACAGCCTCTGGCCAGGAGAGCCCCAGCGGCATCCTCCTCGAGGGCGGCAGCAGACGGGGCTGGCGCGGGGCAGAGGCGGGTCCCCGCCCCGACGGCACGGGCTGCCCGGCCGCAGGAGCGGCCCCGGCGGCTGTCAAACTCCGGTGCCGGCGACGGGAGCCCCGCGGCTGGCCCCGCTGGGTGCTGCCCTCCCGGCCCCGCTCGCCTCCTGCTGCCGGTTCGCCCCTCGGCCACATTTATATAGGTATTGGCCACTTACGCCCGATCCACCTTCGGAGATGACGTATCTGCTGCATATTTAAGCAGCGCGGCCAAGTGCGATGATTGGAGCGGGAGAACCGGGGAGAGTGACTGAGGGGCGCAGGGCGAGAGCGGCCGGTCGAGGCAGGCCCCCTCTTCTCGGGGAGGGGGGCCTAGTGCCCCCTTACGCCACGGAGCTAGTGGCCACTGCTCTCCCCGGCCCAGCCAGCGCCAGCCTCACGGCAGGACGGAGGCCCCTCCGTGCAGGGTTTCCCCTCCTCCCCGCGTCCCCCGGGGAGCCTACTAGGGCCGGCCCCTCCCGCCGCCCGGCAGAAGCACCGAGTCCCGTTCCGGGCTCCCCCGACCGAGGAAGGTCCCAGCCCCACTCCACGGGCGCCGTCGCCGCCCCGCACCGGCAGCTGGGGGAATCCTGCAGCCCGTTCTCCCCCGGGGCACACCCCGCCGTCGGGGCTCCCTCCCCCGCCTGCCCCGGGGATACATCACCAAAGAGCAGGGACCTGTACAGGTTCGAACGAAATCGGCTCTGAGGTGCGTTCCAGAAATTAAACAGGAGTACGGGTGAGGTTTATATTACTGTATTTAGACAGTCAATAACTTAAAAATACAGCGAAAATGTACATTATTTTTACATGTTCCATTTGGTTTGTATTTGTCAGACATTCTCTTATTGTCTAAAATAGCCAGGAGGGGAGAGCAAAGAGACCGGCGGTGGGACGAAATGCTGATCACTGGAATGGGTCTGTCGGTAGAAAGCATGTACTGACAAACAGATGCAGCACGAAACCAGCAGTGGCAAATCTATTCCTTACTGCAACCTGGGGAAATAACCCGTGATCTTACAAAAGTACAGTTAGAAATAGTAACCCTGAGGAACAAACCGAAACCAAAATGTCACATAATAAAGAACTCAAATGGTTATTTACATTCACAACCTCAATATTAAATCCTTTTGGAGAACAAAGCCTATAAGCCCTAATGCTAAATAAATATTAAGTTTAGTTCTCAGGTAGTTTTCAAAGGTACTAAAAATCAGATGATTTTTTCATACCTCCAGACTACAAAACCTGGTATACAAAATTATGTCAAATCACTTTAAGGCTAATATACATTTAATGCAGGGAAACAATAGGCAGCATCTGAAATGCAAGTATCTCAATGATTGAAAACATTAAATTAGGATTCATCCAGAAAACAGCAACTAAGAGATCGTTTCTCAAATTATTCCTACTCAGAGCAAAATTTTGGACACAATGTCTGTGGATATTTAAATAATGTATTTACAGTTCAGCTGTTCCATGTACAATACAATTGAGCTGGGGTTTATTGTACAGTGTCATTTGTCACAATTTGTTTACAATATACAAAATAGTATTCGATCCATTAAAAATACGTACAAAGATTGTTTGCTGAAGACTCCATGTACAAGCCATTGACTGCATTTTTCCTTTACTTGGTCAAACTAATGTATATCAACTGATATAGCTATTTGCTTGGTAGAAACAGTGGCTAAGAAATATATCTTGGCATGATGAGAAACAGTCGATGTAACAGGCCTATGTGTGCTGGGACATACCATTCACTAAACTCCTAAGTTGCTTTACTACAGTCTCTATTAGCTTCTGCTTGTCACGATCGTTCTTCCTGAACTGAGCAAAAATATTGTTCTTTTTGCTAGAGTCTTTCATTCTGCAGAAATAAAAAGCAAACGACACAGAGACGTTGGAAACGGAATTTGAAAAGGAAAAATCCGGCTACTTAAATAGATTTATTTTTGTTCCTCTTTTGATCTTTCCGCTAATAAGAACCAGTAGATTACAAATCCTGTTATCTATGTGTTCTTAAATTAAACTTCCGCGGTGCCAAACTCGTTTTAATAAATATTACTTCACAAGTATTAAGCAAATACAACGTCGGCAGGAAACCGATCCTACCAACTGAGTTCAGAGAGAAGCAAAGCCGTGAGTCTCATCTGATTCCACGGTAAGTTCAGACTCAGCAAACGGCATGTTTTGCTCACCGACAAATTACCCGATATCGGTGTGGCTGATCTCCCGCACCAATGGGTTTTAAAACGAAATTCGGGAAATAGAACAAATTGAAGCAACAATGTTTGTGTAACAGGATAGGCGATACGTACCCTCTGTGAACTCTGCAAAACACATTCACCGCAGAGAGAAGAGGAGAGAAAAACACCGTTAGAAAATGCTCTTAAACCACTCCATATCTGGATGCAGGTTTTAAAGACAGGTTGACACTCGGCCGGCGGCAACGCGCCTCCCATACCCTGCCCTCCGACCCAAGCCAGCCGAAAACGCTCGCACCGGCTTTACCACCGCCAACCTCCCTCACTCCCGTTTCCCGACGCGGCAACTCGGGCAGCCGCAAGCTGCTACCGGAGCCCCGCACCGGGACAGCGATGCTCTGCCGCCGGGCTCTGGCCGCAGCTCGCTGTAGGCGGGCAGGCGGCCCCGGTCCCGCAGCCGAACTTGGAGGGCTGCGGCTCTCGGCCCGGCCCCGCACCCGCCGCGCCGACACTTGTACCCAGGGCAGGCACTTACTTCTCCAAGAGCGTGAGAGCCGTGCTGGGGTTGACCCGCAGGTATTTGGAGGTGGCCTGCCCGTAGTCAGCCAGGTAGGTGGACCAGTCCCACACCATGAAGAGGTCCAGGAGCTGCGGGGGAGAGGTGGATGAGGGAGCGCCGAGCGGCTCTGCGGGAAGGAGGCTCCCGCCCTGCTCGGGCCCGGCCGACAGCCCTTTCACCTGCCCGCTTTCTTCTTTAACGCCTTCCCGCCTCCCTCCGTGTGCTGGGAGACGGTTGTGCAGGTCCGGCCCTAGGCAGGGATGCTAATGGCTTCAGGCTTGAGTGTTTCAGAAGCTTGCTTTACCGTGGGGAGCAAGAAGGGGATACTGGTGTCTATTGCTGCTCACAGTCATTTAAACCAGAGGTGCAGATAGTCTCAGCTAAGTGAATTAAACTGCTCCTGCTGCACTCTCCGTGGTAACTGATCCCCATGACTCAGCCCACGCCCATGGCACACCTGGCACAAACAAACCCCAAACGCTTAAATGGGGGGAAAAAAAGCCTCCAATCACAGTGCTGCGGTTTTGAATCAGGCCTTTAACTCATCCTCTCAGAGCTGCTGTTCAATAGAACAGCCTGCTCATATAAGAGGATGTGATGCCTAACCTCCATCAGCCAGCACCCTCACAGCCCTCAATGCCTAATTCCCCCTTGCCATCACAGGGTTCAGGCCAGGCACCACTGGGCACCCTGCTCAGGTTGTCTGGGGCATATACAGGCAGCTCTGCTTGGTGGGAGCCCAGGCGGGCAGACCCAACTCCCATTGACATTAATGGCGGGTGTCTCAGCTCCCTTCCCATCTGATCCCTGGCCTTGTCCTGCTGCCGAGGGCTAATGTGGGCTTGTTCTCAGGCTGTGCTGTGTTAGCCAGACATACTGCTAAGGTAAGCATGTGGAACCATTAGCAACACTGCCATGGCTCACAGTGTCTGTGGCTGCTCTGCTGAGCTGGATCCTCAGCATAATCTAAAGCCCCTGCTTGCCCAGAAGCCTTGCTACATCAGTAATGCTATATCACTTGGAAAAGTGGGGTGGAACAGGATTTTCCATAACAAAACTACTTTATGGAAGATAACAGACTGATGCAAGTTGTACCATTTTTCTGTTTAAATAAAGAATCCTGTCCACTTCAAACATTTGTATCTGCTAAGCCAGAGTACAGCTGTTACAGCCTGAACACAACAGGAGCAGCCCCTGCTCCAGCAAGCAGAGCTGCAGCAGGCACCCACTCCTCTGACTTCTCAGGCTATGCTAAGAAAAGGACTGAATTTCTAAGAGCATTGCCTTACTCAAATTCCTCAGTCTGGGAAAATATCACAGCTCTCCAGTAATGCTAACCCCCAAAATTGTAACATCAACTTAATTACAAAACAAAAGTATATATCTGGTCTTCACAGCTTCAAATTTATATGCCTCCCCTTAATTTTTTCCATTTCCTAACAATTTTCTTAAGCTATATTCAAATAAAGTGTCTAATTTAAATAAATTATTTTCTAATTAATTATTCCTTCCATATTTGTAGTATAGCCTTTTATGAATACACAGTAACATTTTCTGGCTTTATAACAGACCTCTGAGAGTTGCTGCTCTGTCATTCCAAAGTCCCCAGGGACCATTACAAACCTCAGTGATGTTTAGATTTCATATTTAACTATCTCGTATGGGCAAAAGGTGTAGAAAAAGCAAGGAGGCTATTGCACTCTACTGACTACATATTTATTATAGCCATCAAGGTCAAATGCAAATGATTCTTTCTCACAAAGCATTTTCTCAGGATGGGCATCATCAGTTCTACTGGGCTGAAGACTATGTGCATTTAGTCACTAAGCAAACAGACTTGAGAAGGCTCTGATAACTCAGGCATTACTGGCATCTGTGAAACCCACAGCCTTAGTTGCTACTGCATGTTACCATCACTTCTTATTACCTGTGTTACAACAGTGAGTAGTACCCAGTCCTCATAGAGGCTGTATGATATATTCAAAAGCGTGATCAAAAGAGTGGGAAGATAGGCCAGGCAGATGCACAATACAAAGTGAATCCAAACTATGTAATCTGGAAATTTCGTGCTCCCTCTGTCTTACAGAGAAGCAAATAGAATGTATTCATAAATTACTACTAATTACAATGCCACTTGTCATGGGCTCCATGTGGAAGATGGCACTTATGGAAGGACCATGCCAATACTCCTGCAGCAGCTGTCCTCAGAGAACTGAAGGCAAAAGACTTTATTTCTTATCCCTATCGTAACACTGAAATTGAGGATTCTGGGTAAACCCTAAAAAACCCCAAAGCTCTGTACCTTGTTAAAAACATGCAGCCCCAAGCCGTTGATGTCTGGTACAATTACAGTACTGACAAGTTTAAAGAAACTTTCTTGCCACTATCACATGAGGAATTTTCATACCATACTTCCAATGCTTGAATCAACCATCTGATTGTGTCATGGCTCTGGGACATCTCAGTGACAGTCATGGCTGGGGTGGAAGATTACACCTCATTTGTCACCTGACCAAGCACAGGTAGTTATGTAGGGCTCAAAATAGACCATGGACTCTGATGCTCTTCAATACAATGCCCCAAGAGAACACAAAGTATATTCTGTGCATTTCAATACAATCCCGGCTCTGAAGAGTGAACACCCTGAGGGAGATTACTGGCAGGCAGGATGTACCCAGAGCCTCTTCCCTGCTCCACACTTGGTCAAAGAGCTGCACACAACCAGCCTCATGCCAATATATCTAAGTTAAAGCAGCCATCATGACATGCTGCAGGTAAAACAAAAGACAAGAGACATGCAATCAAATGACACATGCCACTCAATGATAGCTCCCTTCCCTCCTTCTGCACACGTGTTCAGGAACTGCAGTGTGACAACTGCAGTAAATGGGACAGGGAGCTGCAGACACTGCTGGAGACTGGACTGCTGCTGTGAACAATTACACATTCTGTGTTTTGTCCTCCTCACAGCTGCAGTTCTACACTGTCGCATATTGCTGTATGCAGTGGCCTTTGACAGCATGTACTGTATGCTGTGGGTGGCCAAGAGCTGTCTGGTGTGCAGCTCTTTGGAGCCGTGTCCTGGCCATTCATATCACCTGCATCTGACTTGGCAGACGTACAGTCAATGCAGGTATTTTGCAAGGTGAGCAGGCTGGCGAGCAGGCTGGTGAGCAGGCTGGCGAGCAGTCAGCAGCAGCAAGGATAGCTTAGCAGAAATGATGTACTGGTCCAAGGACCATCACACATGTATGGGAAATAACCTCCATTTACCCATACAAAGCTTCCCAGGAGCACAACCCCAAATTCACCTTCATTGATCTACAGTCTGCTTCGACTGCTACTATTCTGTTTCTTTCTGATTTTTGCTACAAACAGGTGTGCCTTACTGAAATGAAGCACTTGAATTTCTCTTCCTTATATAAAAAGAACTCTATTAAAGTGTCCTGGCCATAGTCATATAGTCAGGAAGAGAGACCATCCATTCAAAGGTGCAGAAAAATATTTGCGCTACTTCATGTGATTTGAACATACTGCTGGAAAGATAAAGCTGATAATGAAGCACTGGCCTACCTAATAATTTAGTAAATGCTTTTTAGTAAAGGATAAAGTTATCCTGAAATTTATCCATGATTATTGAAAAAAGAGAAGAATGTGAAGATGCAAAATGGCTGGGTTTCTAATTAATGGAAACAGATAGCTATAACAACTTCATAATGAAAACTTGGCCAACTCTTTAACAGAGAACAAAACAAAATAAAACAACATTTTCCTTATATTTTTGCTGTGTTTTAATTCAAACTAGATGCATATTAAAATGATCTTATAATGTGACAGGGACTAGGTGTGCGCAAAAACACAAGGGGAGGGAATAGCCTTTGGTAATGTTACACAGTACTCAAGGTGAAGATATAATGAAAATACTTTGTGGATTTGGCTTGACATGCTGAGGTGACTCATACTACAGCGATGTAATATGTGGATATGTTAAGTTCCACTGAAATAAAAGAAGGTTGTAAATCTCTGCAGTTTTAAATACTATGATTACTACTAACGTGGAAAAAGAGAAATTGTATCAAGGGCAAGTCTAGTCACAAACGTATTTATTTTGCCAAAAAACCTATCAGCTACAATTAAAAAAAAAAAAAAAAAAAAAAAACAACAAAAAAACCCCAAAAATATTTAGGAGATTTAAGTTCAGGTGAGCTTGCCCCACGGCTTCTCAGTTGTAAAGTATGAAGTACAGGAGAATTTGCTGGTTCTGTAACAGCAGTTCATGTTGTGGCAACTAAAATCAGCTTATGAAAGGCCAAATTCAAGTAACATTTACATATTACTATTGTATCCACTAAAACTATATATTACCGAGACAGTAACTGAGAATGAGATGCATTGTCTAGGAAGGAATGCTCCACACTAACATGCACTATAGCAAGAGAAATAAATGCACAGAGTAGGTCCTGGCAATAAATATTTCCCTGCCTGTAAAATCAGTCAAAATCCATTCAGTGTAGCCCTCATGCTGAAGCTGTTGCCTGTGAATTCTTCAAGGTTCTTTGCCTTGAAATTACAATAGGAAAAATTTCTTTCGCACATACATCTTTCCAAAGTCAACATGTATGGGAAATACCTCAAACCAGCCAAAAAGGCAATTTCTCCTGCTACTCTCAGAGTCTGGAGGCAGTGCAGACTCTTAGTCAGCCACTCAGCCCCACCTAAGGAGCCATCTGAGGGTGCTCTGTCAGAACCAGCTTATCATGCAGCTAAAATACTGTGAAACACCTAATAAAGTAGATATGTACTTTATTATGCAAGAACAATGGCACTGTTGTACTCTCTTTATCCCATAACAACCATGAAAAATAAGAGTAAGTAAAGACAGTTAATGCTATACCTGAGAATTTTATAACGAAGCATAAAATGCTTCCCTAGGAGCAAGGGTAACCTTTCTGACCACGAATAATTTGCAGAGAAGTGTGTGTACCTGTGTATGAGTCATTACAAAAAAAAAAACACCAAAAAAGGAGTAAGCTTTATTCTTTCTAGTACACTAGATAGTGCAATAGACTGCGTACTTACAATTAAAGGAGAGGCAGCGTAGACAGGATAGACACTTCTGCTTTATTTAGAGGATTTGCCTCTTCTAAAGGTATGATAGAAGGGGAACTTTTATCCAACTTGGAACCACCAGTGCGATGATCAGAGCACTGCAGATTCTTTTTACTGTATATAAAATACTGTTGCCTTTTCAAACCATCACATTATTAGTCACAGACATACTTGTAACATTGTAGATAACAAGTTACTAGCTGCTGTTCTGTGCTTGTGTTTTGAATTATGCCCTACAATACTTTGGTTTTCTAACCTTTTGTTCAATTCCATGCATTTTCTAAATGCCTTTTATGTCTAATATTAGCTCTTTCTACTAAAAAAACACCACTTGAAAAAAAAAGGTTTACATATATTTACATACAAGGCTATAGTAATCTCTTACATTATGCAGATAACTGCTATTTTTAATTAAGAGACTTTAATTTTAAATACAATAATTTTATTGTAAAATATACTGTGTTATTTTTTTGTTAAAATGACCTACTTTAAGACCTTAATAGCTAACAGCTTTGGATAACACAAAAAATTACAATATTGATGCTACAGGGAGGAAAAAGTTCTTAAGATTTTAGGAACCAAATTCTAGTTTCAAACAGGACACTTGCACCTATTCTTCAACATCAGTGTTCTTGCTTTTTCCCAATATATAGGCTATATAGCCATGGTTGGGTAGAAAATACTGGTAATCATTGCTCAGTAAAGCTCTGTGTTATATTACCTAAAGTCCTGAGCAGCTCAGCCATAGTCCGGATGTATTTAGGCCATCTTGTAATTATGTGAGAATTTTGTGCACTGGGAACTGCTGGAATAGACCATCCGGCCCTGTCAATACTGCTTGAGCCTCTTGTCACATCCTCAGATATCATACAGATGCCTCTTCCTTTCTACTTTTGGGCAACTGTCAGGAATAATCTTGGAAGAGAACAGAACTTTGGGAATTAGCTATGAACAGAGTCAACAGCAGCAGAGACAGAAGGAGAAGATGAGGGCTTTGCAGATGGAAATGGGGGCAGTGTCCATTAGACAATACCAATTCTGTTGGTTATACTACAAAAATTCTAATTGTAAATTACCAAGGTAGCTTAGTGCAAATTGGAATGGTGTCTTTATCTCTTCTGAAGTAGCAAGAATGTCAGCAAATAGCTTTGGTTGTACAATAAGCACCAGTGATTCAGGAGCTGGAGCTAAAAAACAGTTGTACACTTGATATCCTGCTTACCTTTCTGCAAAGTTAAATATTCCATCAAAAGGAAGGTAACTCTTCTAACCTACAGCTATTGGTTATGTTCTTCTGGCCCACTCTCCCAACTCACAAGCTGAATACTTCTGATGCTAAACAGTTTATTAACCCCTAATCACCCAGTTACTTCTGGACTTGATTGCATGTGTAATTACCTTTTGTCAGGTACAATTTGCCTGATAAACATGTCAGAACACTTGCTGCTTAGTCTGTTGAAACAGATAAATGCTGTCTTTCCACAGCCCTGAGGCATAATTAACAGGGAAAAAAAAAGACAGTTATAAAAACACACAGAAGCTGATTCAGTAAGGCAGGAGTTCACAGCATGCAGCCCGTCAAAGCCCATTGCCTGGTCCGCTATGCTTGCCTGAGCGCTTATTGAGTTCCAGTCTGCTGTGATAGGGCAACAGTGGCAGCCCTCAAAAACTGAGATTTAAAGTAGGTTTCTACGTGAACTTCAAAAAAGAGTGGGATGATGCCTGCTTGGAAAGAACAAAACAAAACAACGAGCAAACCATCAAAGTGAAGCAGCAGATATTGAAATTAGTAGAGCTCCTGCCACTGTTATGTGTTATATGCTCAAGCAGAATCTCTGGGATGGGACCAGGAAGCAAAAAATTAAAAAAAGAGAGAAAAAAAATCAGGAAAAGCAAAAAGGGAGAGATTAAAAAAAAAATTAAAAAAGGAAAGAAAAAAATAAAAGTTTTGAGGCATTCTTGGGCTCAGTTGCATCTGATTTCTGCCCTGTAGTGTTTGCAGGTTATGTACCCATGCACTACAGGGAGTGCAAAAAAAGAAATCCTTACCTGACCTCTGGATAACCCAAACAGGAGATTAGCCCATTTCCAAGAAAAGCAGGTTGTCACACTGTTAGGCCAATTGCTTCTATTGACACTTTGCATAAACATCTTACACAGAGTGATCAGAAAGGACTGTTATGCCATTAACGCTCTTTTTATTTTTTTATACCTAAGCCTTACAGAATAAAGGCCTTTCTGAGTAAGGGATAACAAAAGGGTCAAAAGGTCACAAACATTCTTTTAAGTAGGCAAAAATCAGGGAAGTTTAGATTCATTGAAAAGTGCAAATTGGAACTTCTTTCCATCTAGCAACATTCCAGCACACTCAGCTTTTTCTAATTTCACTTCTAAAATTCATTATCAAATTCACTTCATCAAATTCATTAATCTACTTAATTGTGCATTTTTACTTTTATTTTTAAATAAGGAAATGCCAAAATCTTCATTTTGGGAAATAGCAAACCGTCTAATCTTCTCTGATAATCAGTAATCTAAACAGATTTAGACATTACCATTAAAATCCTCATGAGCAACAGTGAAAAAATACATACAATTTTTTATTGAAACGGTATGACAGTCTCTCACGTACAGTTTTCACCTATAATTGAGACAGCATGTGGCTTGCACTGTGTACACCAAAATATTCTATATTTTTCTTTGTTTTGCTTTTGCTTTGATCAGACATGGAAACAATCTCCCTTTAATAGTATAAAAGCCACCTGCTGGGCATCGCAGACTACAGCTAATTGGTAAATTCTTTGAAATTTTGATATAATGGATTTTGACCTCTTTAATTAAAAAAATCCCAAAGCTTAGAATCCTGGTGAACTCTTCTGGGAAATGAACAGTGCCAAGCATACACACTGCAAGCTACACCCAATCTTTCCTTAAGAGAATACAGAAGAAACATTACAATTTTTCCCTTGAGGATGTGTGGCTTCTGACCTAGAAAAAAGTGCCTGTTAGCTATGTATCAGTTAAGTAATTGAAATAAAAGAATAGCAAATATATTCCTATTTCAATTATTGCTATTTTTTATTGGTGTTTCTGGAGTGAAAACCTCCAAAGATGGAAGGGACTTTTTAAATTTAAGCAGTGTTTGTTAGACACTTATGTGAATAAACTCACATAAGCCATTCACAATCTTCAACTGTTCAGCATTTCCCGGTCCAAGGAGTGCACACTGTACCTATAGACCACACCTCATATTCAGAACAACAAATGAGTTTGATGACCTAAGAGGAAGCCTGTCAACCAGAAACATTGTTGTTTCATAATTCCTGACATAACATTAACCTTTCAATAGAGCTATAATTTCATCAGTTCGTGAAATTCGAGGCAGCACTGTCTTCCTTTCATTAAAACACTTATTTATACTCTACCCAACATAATGGGGCCATGGTCCACAACTGGGACTTGTAAGCACTGCAATAACACAGCTACACAACGATGACTCTTTACCCACTTTTACTCACTTTCTTTTTAGTCTCTGCTTATGCTTCATGCACAAGTACATTGCACAGGTATACATTACTTCCAACGAATTAATACTTTCCCCCCCCCCCCCCGCATTAACATGAAGTTAACACCCCCATGAGTTCACCAAATCTTACATTATCTCCCTATTTATTAAAGCATGCACACCATGAAAGCACTTACTAGATTGGAACTAAAACAAGAAGAACCAGAATCAGAACTGGACAAAGACAAGTCTTTTTCACTCTAAACGTTTTCTGGTCCCAGAGTAACAGCAGTATTTAAAATACAGATATGCAAGTCCAGCTTACAAGGAAAACAAAAAAAGAAGTCATTTTCTCTGACTGTAGAATAACACCATACCAACCAAATGCAATTATCACTTAATCAGTAGGTGTTTGTTACTGCTGACAAATATCTTGTTAGCCTGGTTAGCAAGTCTGCTTGCCACTTGCCAAAATATTTTGTTTTATTTACTCCTGGTGATTTATTTTGTGAATGTGGTGAATTTTAAAATCCTCCCGACTGATCACATGACCGGAATAACACACATTGGTCTTGTATTTCAAAGTGTAAATTGATCTCTTGATCTGTGAATTTCTCCCTATAGTTTATGCTACCCTTTTTCAAAGTGATGTTATGGAGACATAGCTATGCAATTCCCACTAGTGTCAATGGGGGTCGCAGGCTAAATTCCTAGGCAATGCTTTGAAAACTGAGACCTGGATTTTCAAAGGAAGGATAGTTTGTGTTAGAAAGGCAGTGTCTTCCAGTTTTTAAGCCACTGCATTAAATTATGGTTTTTTTTCTTTTTTTTTTTAAGGCACTATGCATTTAGAAATTGTGCCTAAATTTGGGACATGTACATGTTCACAGGAATGAAACAGTTTTATATGTAGATGCTTCCATCTGTTTCAAATTTATAAGTGAAAACCATATCTGTCACTATCTTGAACACCAGGATACAATCTTTAACTCATTCATGAAAGTACAATGTGTAAACTCAAAGGTTACGACAGCTGAACCACTGGGAATTGTTGTTATGCTAAGAAAAAGCAAAAGTTATTTGTATTCAAATAAATCTTTTATAACCTAAATTCTTCCAAAAGGCAGAATTCTTTCCTAAAATCCAGACCTTGAGGTACACTCTGAGAGATGCCTTGTCTTGTTATATTCATAAGCAATCCCAAATACATTTTTTATTATTATTCTTTGCACTTCAAATAAACTTAGGCCTGCCTACAAACTAAAATGCTTGCTGTTGAAGTCACATGAGCAAGCTTGTTGCTGTTAACCATAACCAGAAATCCACTCCCAACATATAATTTTTACAAATACCATTAAAACTTCAAGCAGCTCAAGATGTAACATCTAAGAAAGTCACTGAAAAATAGACACTGAAGAAAAACATAAATAGCTAGAACCTGTGCAATACACAATATAGCAACAAGTAATACCTCTTCAAAGAAGATTTAATTACAGTGCAAATGTTTATTATGAAGTGTGTTGCTCTTCATCATTAAAGAATAAGCTGGACTAGTAGCAAAAGAACTGTCTTTTGAGTCTAGGCACAGGGAAGAGTTTGAAAAGCTGCAGCCTGGCAGACAGTCAGGCTCCAGAGGGCACAGGCTCAGGCCAAATTGTTCCTGTCAAGCCCGTTAGCCTGTACACAAAGTCCCTTTAGACAAAGCATAAAACTATGTCAATGGTAAAACTTGTGTGGATTAAAAATTGTGTATTATGCAATGGCCAGGCTTTGAGGTTCTGATGCAAAGGCGTACACGCTCAAACAGCATGCAGGGGTGACAAGTGCAGCCCCCCAAAACAGGGCATCTGACTCTAACCTGAATGAGACTTTGAAAATACAATTTTCGGCTGTTAAGATTATGAAGCATTTAAGATAGTACAGTTAAATTTGTCATTTTCATTTGACTTCTGGTTTTGTTTTGGTTTGTGTTTTTAGACACAGGTTTGCCAGTAGTCCTTAAACACTGATATTTACCCAAACCATTATTAACTGAAGAGGCAATTTTTACAGTGTAGTTTATTTAAACATAAATTCTCTATAAGCAGGTCTTTCAGCTGCATGAGAGTTATAACTGGCTTGCTTTAAACTGTTTGTTCATCTATGAAATAATGCTATAAATAGCACTTGATGTGTTCAGTACCTTAAAATAAGTTTCTTGGAGATTAGAACTGTATCACTTGTCTCAACCACTTCTGTAAACATCCATTTGAGGTGTTTCACTAAGCAGATACATGCAGAAATTTCAAAATCTAATGTTAAAATTAGATTTTAGCCACCTTCTCTGGTTTAGAGAAGGTGAGACTAGTTGCAGATCATCTAACTGGAGAAAAATTTAAACAAAACATGTTCACTTCAACTTCCATACTGTGCTTTGGAATCAAACACTCTTGTCCCACTTGTCATATTTCGTATTTAGCAGTATCCATGTGAGTAACTCTAGATGCATGCAGTCTCACCAGAGGTGATACCACCAAAAGTCATTATCTGATAAATGTTAGTTTTAACTCATGAATCCAAACTGTCCCTGTATACATGCATATCTAATCTGTATAAAGCCAGGCTGCTGTACCCTAGAATTAAATATCTTTAGTGGTCTGTTCGTGAAGTTGAAATTTCAGTCTGATTACATCTAGGATTGAAGGAAGGAGGTTTAGATACACAGCCCTGGCATACAAATATAAATTGATGCCTATGGGAAGATAAGCAAATATGGCAGAGCTCCACAGCTTCAGCCTTGTGCTCACAGAAGAGGCAAAGACTTCAGCTCTTTGTGTGAATCTGCAGTTCACAGAACTGACCCAGGAAGTTGCCAACCTCGTAACTGGGAACTAGCAATTCAGTGGTAGAACAGTGTATTTCATTCTTCTAGCTTTCCAGTTATTTCTTGTCATATTCTTAGACTAAACACCTGAGGAAATTACATCTAAGAAATATACTGAAATTACATTGTTA
Organism: Melopsittacus undulatus; assembly: GCF_012275295.1. Classification (NCBI taxonomy): domain Eukaryota; kingdom Metazoa; phylum Chordata; class Aves; order Psittaciformes; family Psittaculidae; genus Melopsittacus; species Melopsittacus undulatus. The sequence continues at coordinate 95,073,870 of NC_047530.1, forward strand.
CAGAGATTGAGGTTTCCAATCTAACAGGAGGATACACATCAGGTCTATAAGATTTGTAAGTGTCTCTTGAATCTGCAGCATTTCCACAGAGGTTCATGATGCACTATGAAACACGTCATCCCCACTGAGGTAACCTGGAGCTCTACAGGTAGGGGAAAAGAGTTTGATTCAACACAACTGAAAAGTCTAATTCAACACAACAGTCTAACTGTTTTTCAATCTGTGACTGGTTTATTTGGTTCAGTTTATAGATTTGAGTGTTTCTCAAAAAAGCTGCAAATCTAAAATATAAAAAGCAGCATCTTGGTGCTCCTGATTCTTCTCTTAGGTGCTCATCAAAGGCCTCAGTATTTTATTTACAAGGCATCTCTCTGAAAAGCCTTTGCTGGAAGCAGACACAAATATAGCAACTGCTCAATAAATGTCTCAGCTGATCTTGGGTGGCAAGTTAGAATATGTGGAAAGCCACTGAAATCAAAGACATAATAGGCCAGAAATCGGCATAATTTTTTTTGCATCCAGAAACAAAAATCCAATGCAATCCATAAGGCAGAGACACAGATGTGACCATCATGAGTTTACTGTAAACAGTTATTTCTTCCAAAGTAGTGCATTCAGGGTACGGCTGCATAGCCACCCTTCATAGCCGATGAAGTTACATCTCTTAGGGAAAGTTATGCTAGACCTGGGAGCTACTGGACAAGGAATGCCACAACTGGTAGCTCAGGAATGTAAATATAGACAAGTTAAAAGCAAAGCCAAAATCACTAAACAAAGTTTTGTATTCTTTCCCAGACAACATTTACTTTTTTTCTTCAGCTACTAGAAGATGTATACTTCCACATTTATTCTATCAAATGACTCTAAAAATGTTTTATCAAATACTTCAGCCCATACAAAATTCTTAGACTTGTTCTTGTTTTTCTTGTCTAGACAATTTGGTTTAACAGAGGCCTTTGAGCCCATTAAATTGCACTAACAAGAAACACAGACAACTCAGAATTTGGTTTTTGTTGGCTTTTTGCAAAACTTCTTTCTTCGCCTGCTGCTATGTTTGCAGGCATATTAAGGAAAGCCCTTTCTCCTTAATGTCTTTTCTAAGAAACATGTCTTCAAGAAATTATTCTCCTTAGAAGCTGATCTTTTTCCTTTAGAACATGCCTTTTCTCCTCACTTCTCAAGTGACAATATTTTCTGGAAATGTTTTATCTGAAACATTATTTGTTACAGTGCTCTGCAAAACAGAATAATTCCAAACTAGTAATATGTCATTTGTAATCACTGCTTTTCAAGTTTTAGCTCCAACAGATCTCAATATATGTTGAATTTCTGCTGAGTAAGGAGAGCACAATTCAGCTTCTAATGCCTCCTGCAATTTGAAAACCTCTTCCTCTGATTTTACTTGCCACTTTGAAATGTTATCCCTCTCTGGTGAGTAATCCTGTGCTAGATTCTTTTGCTTCTTAAACGAACATTATTCTCACCCTTTATTGACTGACCACATCTATTATCACATGTAAGCAGTGTTAATCCTCCAGTAATTAACACCCTTATTAAAGTAATTTTAACTCAAAGAAGTTTAAATCGCATTATTGGTTTTATTTAATTAAGCTACAGGGACTGTTTTACACTGTCATTCGAGTTTTCAGCTTCTGCCTTTCTAATCTAGCAGTTACACAGGTTCCTCATGTTCCCCCAGTTACCTGTGTGTTTCTGTGTAGGAATTATTCAGTATTTTTCTGTTTTGCTGTGAACTTTCAAAACTATGGACACAAGACTTAGGCACTATACTGAACATATTACCATTCCCAAAGCTACCATTTGGATGTGCATTTCAATGCTATTATGAAATCTATCCTTCCACAGGGCTCAATATATTGTTAGTGCTGAAAATGAAAGAGCCAATTTTAATGTCCTTCTCATACATCCTAAGCAAGGGCAAAGATTTTTATTTAAACTTTAGACTGGCAAAAAGAAAGGAGAATCTGAATGTACTGAGCTGTCCCACTTGCAAAGGCTGGCTCAGCACTTTTTCTGTTAGTTTTAAAAAATAAGGCAGGTTTTAAAATCGTATTTCTGTGGGAAAATACCTGATGGCCAAAGTTCTCTTGCAGATCTCAGGTAAGCTACTCAACTGACATGTTTGACACAGGGTCAAAAGATGAAAACTGTCCTCTGGTTTAACTGCATCATGTTACACTGTGCACTTTGGAAGAGTGTTGGCTAAATGTGTGTCCTCCTGGAACGATTTCCTTAAGGCAGACTGTGAAAACCGGGAAAGCTTGTGCTCTCCTGGGAATAAGGCAACCCAATCGTTTCAGGGACTTCATACACCATTAACTGTCCTTTCTTCCCTTTGGGTAAAAACATCTCTTCAAATTTCTACTGTTTAAAAAAGGAATGCTCTTAATTACTGTTAGCATAAAGCATGGGAAATTATAAATGTAGAAACAGAAGGATTAGAACAATGAAGTACGTTTATAGATAGGAACTGAACTTTTTATTTGTCTTTTGTCCTGTATCTTTAAGCTTTTCTTTTCTCCCCATATTCTACTTCTTCCATCTACTCATATTTTTACTTTTTTTCTCCACATTTATTTTCATTTCTGTTCCTATTCATTCATTTTTTACCACCACCACTCTTTCTATGATTGAAAGGTCTTCTAAGTTGCACTGCTCCTTTGCTACTAATGCACTAGGGAAGGTCTTTTCCAGGAGTTTTCCTTTAGGTTCTAAAACATAACCTGTGTGTCAATCTTCTATGTAAACTTTGTTATTTCAATATTCTTTTAAACAGTGCAACTTGTAAGATGACAAATTGTTCCAACCCTGACACTCCCATATATATTAGCATGGTATAAGCCAGTATAATATAAAATTGTGCCTAAGAAAATGCTGGTTCAATCATATTGCTCATTGTACTATTAGTTCTTTCAGAAAACAATTATTTACATAACAGTATGAAATACAATTATTTCTTTTGCCAGCTGTTAATATCTTTGCACTAAGAGAAAGAAAATATGAAGGTTCCATCTCCCAGATTTCACTGACTGACCTGAAGCAGTCAGTCTGAACAACAGTTTTTGTTTGTATTTCTGCAATGCTAAAACACCCTGCTGAAGATCAGTGTCACATTATGGTACATATTGTACAAACAGTTTTGAAGATATGTTCTTTTTTTTTTCTAAGACACTATGATCTAAATGAATAAAAATTCATTAACTACATTTCACTCACTCAACTGCCTGTTATATTATGTCCACACAATTCCTTCTTTATGTTGTTATTGCTCTGAAGCAAAAACAATTCCTGTTTTCTTGTAAATGATTCCTTTGATTTTACAATTGTCCTGTAGTGACTTCCAAAGACAAGATGGAGTACCTTTCTTTTTCACAGAAAAATGAGCAAAAGGAAAAAAAATGGGATATTCTACCTGCTGCCTATGATGGACAGCTGATTTAGAGAAGAAATCTGGATTGATACAGCTGAAAAAATAATGAAGGCAAATCTGTAGGGTCAGAAGTGTTGCCTGATACATACTACATATCAGTAGTACTACCAGTTTAGCAAAGGCTGGAAGATATATGCAATTTTGCGGCTGAAATTATTGAATATGCTAATGCAGTTACCAGTCCCATGGCTCCCTGAGGGGGAGACTAGGACTCATAGATGTTAAGAGAATGCAAATAACAAGTAACTTGAAGGAAAACAATAATTTTCTTCTTTTGTGTTTTTCAATAGGAACCACATACCACCCACAGGATTCAGAGGAAGTCCTGTGGAGCTGGGGGCTCCAAAACTGAACTCCATCCATCAGGTCAGGGCTACAGAAGGGCCCAGACACAATGGTAGAGATCCTGCAGCAACTGGCTGTCAGCAGGAAGACAACAGCTTGATAGAATGTATTCACAAACTTCAGGAAAGTCAGGCACCCAAATCTTCCTTCCTTGCATTTACATTATTTTTGACGTGACAAAGATAAAGGCGAGGATCAGATAGAGAGCAAAACTGCTGGCAGAAGAAAACTAGAGGAACTTCATACCACTAAGTAATTTCCACTGAATGGGATGTGTATCACTGACCCAAAGAAATCATGAGCAGGAGTTTGCAAATACGGTAGGCACATGGATCAGTTTTTTCTAACTCAAGCAAGAGATATGTTAATTGAGAAATTATCTGAAAGTGAACCTTCTGAAACGTTTCTGTCGAAAGGTCCTTCAGCAAAAGAATAAAACTTTCACCAGTGCCTTCTTTCATAACATCCTTGGAAATTACTGCTTCATAAATAGTCTTCTGTATACATAGCATGCCAATCACTGAAGAAATTTAGTGTCTAGCCCAAGAAAACGAAAGCCTTTGGGTTCTGGCATTATGGACAGGGTATAATCGGGGTAGGCACTTCAGCTACTAAGGTTATGATTTTAGTGCCATTTAGGTCATGATTTGACAGAAATTTCCTCTGTAACTACGGGATGAGCTTTCTTGAACAGAAAGGCTTTCCAGAGATACAAAGTTTCCATTGTAACAACAGGTCAACAGGTTTTTAATTAATCGATTAAGTATTTCTTGTGAAAATACTGATGACTAAGAAGAGCTGAAAGCTGATTAAATGTTACAGTTGGTAGTATTCAGACAGGGACTCAGATACACTCATCTAAATTAGTCTTGACAGTAAATTTTGCTTACTTTTACGTTTGGGTTTGCTTTTTACAGATTTCTTTGTAGTACCTGATTTGATCAATCTCTCCACTGAAACTATTAGTAATTTTTATGATTGTAGCATTTAGAAGCTAGAATTCCCCTTGCACTGCTCTTTAGAAGTCAAATGTTTCACCTGCACATGACAAATGAGACCAATAAATACCACTTCCCATCTCAGTTCAAAAAATGATAAATTCACCTAACAACCACAAAAAAAAACACACACTTTTGTTCAAATAAGGCATGTGTTCTTATGCAAAGGTTGTTACCTGCAGGTCTCTAAGTCAAAATGAGCCAGCAAACATTTCATGAATTCTGTAATTTCCTAAATACACAGGATAGATTTCTTGTTAGCTCATCTAATTCTTATACATACTTGGTTCAGTAAGTGGATAACTAAGCGAATTTTATCCCTTAAATGAACTAGCTTAAACAAACAAGAAGAAAATTATTCCTTATTTTCAATAACTTCCATGGTATAGGTACCTACAGCATTATTTACTGTCAATTAGAAGATGGCATTCAGTTTAAGCATTATATCTTTCACCACACAGTCTTTTGTGCACAATCTACTATACTTTCCTCTGGAGAAACTGGTGCAGTTTTTTGCCATAGATGGAGTAGTGTATCTTGTAGTTAAACAGCTATATGTATATAGTTTAAGTTAAGTAAGATATTGATAGGGCTACTGAAGGGAAGTAAAAGCATTTGTAGACTGAGTACTTCAAACCTGTTTTCAGGTATGTTCCCTTATTGTCAGGAAGTGAGTATCCAGAGGAAAATGTAGTATGCTATAAGCATGTTATTTGCACTTCTCTACTGAAAAGGTGCATTCAAATGTTGAACTGGATATAATCTGTTTTGCACTGAATTTGATGAGTGATCCACATATATCTAGTACCTGGCACATGCTCTTGGTTCCTGGAAGTGACAGGTAGAAATACCTACTGCCAGGAAATGACTCACTTGCCATCCTGTTTTGATTCTGCAAATCCTTATTGAGATAGTGTATCCAAAGCCATGCTTGTTTTTGACTCCCCTTTGATAATTTCTGTGCATTTGTTTCCAAAGCTTCCTAATTCTTACCAGCTGGCAGGTATAAATCCCATCCCAGTAATGAGCTGACTCTGAGCACTGATTGAGATCTTCCTCACAAATATCCATAAACAGAACTTGTGATCCAAGACTACTAAGATTACCTACAGGCTTCACAGAATCTAGTTGAAAAGGAGAAATCAAAAGTAAGAGATTCCATTGGGCAATATAAGTACTTAGAAATAAATTGTCACGTTTGTGTGAAGAATTTTCATTTACTTATAAGAACATGACACTCTGAAACGACATTGTGTGTCCCCTGCAAGCCAGATAACACACATTTAGCATGCAGTCATACTCAAATAACTTTGCCATTTTGCACACAGGTATGCATATGCATGCTACTCCTGTATGATGCAAATATATGATATTGAGCCTTGACGTGTCCCTGTTCTGCTCGCAGTGTACCTCAAAGCCCTCCTGCTTTAGAGCAGAGTCAATTTGTGGAGAAGAGAAAGGCTATGAAGAGCATTGCCTTCCTCTCCCAGCAAAGTGAGAATCTATGGTCTGAAATCCAGAGGGGTGCAACTCGTGTTTTGCTGGTGTCTGAAATCTGAGCTCCTTTTCTTTAGCTGAATAAGCAGCATTACACTGAAAACTAGAGAAGCACAAATCCCATTACATAGCACCCTGAGGCTGGGCTTCATGTTACAGATGTAACATGCCCCTCTGCTTGTTCAGAGAAGCTGGGGAGTGCATGGAGAGGGGAAAGGGATCAGTAAGCATTGTGAAAGAGCCTCTGTGAAGATGAAAGTCTCAACAACCATTTCCCTCAGGAAGCAAAAGATGAAATATTCTATACTACTCACTAATTAAAAATTCAAACTGTTGCCTTATGAAAGAGAGGCTCACTTTTATCTTGAAACTCTGAAGATTTTAAAGACTTACTCCTAAACAGTTAGGGATTTTTCCATCTTGGAAAATCCTTATATTTTTTCAGTCTAAGATTCTCTGGAGTAGAGGCAGGGGTGGGTGTACCTTACTAATTTCAAAGCCTAGGCACTATGTGGGCTGGCAGCCTGTGAAGGAAGCCACAGCAAACGTTCAGAGCTTCACATCTCCAAGAATAATGGTGGATAGGCTTGGCAACAGCCTGCAGCTTATTCTCTGAGGTCTATTGAAGGGCTCAAGAGCATTCTCCACAGGAAACACAGGTGGTGAGAGCTTCAGCATGCTGCATACTGGGGGAACCAGAGATAAGCCAGAGCTGAAATGCTTTTATTACTACAGGAAATTAATTCAAATTAAACACTGCAAACAAAACCGTGGGGAAGACTGAGCTGTCAGCCTGCCTTTAGTGGCAGAGAATCCCATGGCTGGGATTGAACTTCAGTGATCTCTTACACAGTTCCTACCTACAACGAGTTACTTCTGAGTTTACCAGGACAGTATCAACTCTCGGTGATGAAAGAGATGCAAAGAAGAAAGAGACGGAGTATATTATGTACTAGTATGAATTTTCCCCTTCAAATAAACTTACGCCTGTTTTATGCAGCACTAGAGCTCAGGAAGTTAGCAATATTTCTCACCAACAATACATCAGAAAAATGTATTAGAAAGTAAATGGACAAGTAACCCAAGAAACTACCAGCATAATCTCCATTATGCTTTGGAATCAGATAAAAATATACTATTTATATACAGATGAAAATATACTCTTAAATATCAGGTATCAATATTTGGAAGGAATAATTATTGTGTATTACCAATAACTTGAGCTCACAGAAGTGCTTATCTACATGCTTATTTACACACATCATAAACAAAAGTCTGACAAAAATGTATTTTCTAATGTTTCCATGGTACATTATTCATCACACTGATCACGCTATGACTTTATGTCTAATTCATCCCTAACGTTAGCAAAATGTTAACAGAAACCACTGAAATAATCAAGAATTTACTCACATACCTACTCAGAATTTAGGGACCTTGTCATTCACAGCCCTTGGTCTCCCAAACTGTGGGACACTATTATCAACTTGTAAGTTCTGTGTTACCATGTGGTGGAGGTACTGCTACTGTGGTTGCTTGGGTTACCAAGAGCATATGATTATGTTCACTTGAGACACCTGCGCCTGTTGCAGGACCAGCACTGACAGCAACTGGAGGATATTAACAACATGTACTTAAGAGCCAAAAAGCCACAGATGAGACACAGTTCTCCTCACCCATGGTAAAATAAGGCAATTCCACAACAGTCAAGCTAGCTGAGATTAGACAGAAGAGGAAGAAGACTTGTTTGAATCTGAAGTAGTGCTCATGGCAGAGAGAAACACTAGAAAAAACTTGTGAAGTCAAAAGTGACAAAAAGCCATGCTGCATTTGCAGCTTAGGTTATAACTCTGTAGATATTTTTCATTTCAAGAAAAGGCATTTGTTACCATCCATTTGGTTAAGAATCAAATAGTTTGCCCTAGGACAGCAACTATTGACCTCTCAGACTACCACAAGGTTATCGTTCCTGACTGCAACATGCTACTCTGGCTGTCCAAAGAGTAAGGCACAAATTGTAAGATTCAGGCCTTTTCCTCACAGTATTTAACTGTCCAGTACATCCAAGAAACTGCCTCACATTCCAGAACTGTAACCCTAGTCTTTAGGCAGTAAAGAACAGATCACAACAAAGACAAAATTTATTCATGTTGTAGGCTGAGCTTCCTCGGAGACTAATTTTAGTAGGACAAACTAAGACCTGTTTACTTTTGAAGGTTAATTCCAATCAACCTAGGATCTAAACTGGTAGAAAAATCTCCAGTTTATTCCACCTCACTTTGGGCCACTGAACAATTTACCCAGGCCCTCTATATAGACAGTAGCCAAAAATTATCTTCAGAGAGTGATGCAAGTCACTGGAGAGTTGGGTCATCTTCACAAGATGCCAGAGCACATGACACTTTGATAATCACCTTGCAAGGTGGCCTGACCCTCAGTGACTTTATGCAAGCTAAAAGGGTGCACATAGGTATGACCTCAGGTCACACACTAAGACAAGTGGCATGACGCATGACACAATTATTGCAGCTGTACAGAACCATGAATCTATTCCAATTTTCTTTACAGCTGCTTGCTGCTTTAGAAGCTGCTAAGCCATTTGGAGCTGCAAGCTTCTAGAGGATCAAGGCCATGTGATTCTCTATCAGTATACATTATGTGTGATTAGCCTACCACACCAAGTCACCACTGTAAGATGCTGAGATACTATGGTTATGGGAATATCACAAAAGTCTTTATTAGCTAGAGTTTCTAGAGATTACTAAGATCTTTGAGGAGCATATTAAGTATAACCAGAGCTTAAGAGGGGATAGTATAATGAGAAAGAGGTGGCTTGTTAAAAGGGACATTGGTAAGTGCCTGTCACTTTGTGATTCCTGGCCTCTTAGAGCTTCCTACTCCTAACTACTGTTCTTTTTTTAGAAGCAAGTCTTTCTCATGCCAGCTGCTTCTCTTTCTGTTTGCTCTTCTATGTCTGTGGAAGGAAGAAGGATAGAAGTGGGCTTGCTGGGGACAACATGCTGTCCATACATTGTCTTCAGAGAAAGACAGGATCAGGAACTGTTAGGATGAAAATACCTATGGCAATTCTTTTCAAAGCTGCTCCTCCCCCCATGGTATAGCTCTTCCCTCTGTTTTCCAAGCTGACTCCTTGTAAGTGACTTTACTTCTTTAGTAAAATGTGCTACAATATTCTACTACCCAATCCTCATTAATCTTACACATTGCCCTAATACAACAGAGAGTAAGCTGTTGTTGAGATAACTGGCTTCCATTAGCAACCATGTGATTGGCAGGACGATAAAGTCTTTTCCCTTGCAGGTCAGCTGCTTTTTAAGAAGAGGGCAATCCTGCTGATCCATCTTTTAGCTACAGTCTCTCACTCAGTCCCAAATCTCCTGCCTTTTAGCTTTGATACGGTTCAAGCTTTCCCCCTTGTATCAGCCCCTACCTGTCATCAGCTTTTCTGTACCAAACAGGCAATATCAGGAGTTTGACCTCAGGGCACAGTCCGGGTGGGCAGGTAAAACCTGACCACTGGACCTACTTCCTTATCTTTCATATCCTGCAATTCATGAAGAAGTATCAAATTCAAACTAAAAAACAGAAGCATGACCTTTTATAAGAACTTTCTGAAAAAGGCTCTGTTGCCTTTCTAAGTATTCTTGAAAAGAACTGTCATCCATCCTATTAAGATAGAAATGGATCACAAATAAGGAAGAGAGTGAAAACACTGCAAATCCTTACTAAATTATATTTTTTTTTAAATGTGTGCTTGCAATACCTTTTGGTGAGGCACACAAAAATATAGTAAAAACCAAAACAAATGTACTAGAATTATTCTTTATCTGTAAGCTCCAATTTCAACCCAATAAAGACAGTTGCCCAGACTTTCACTGTTTATAAAGTATCTGAAATTGATTAGATTCCCAGAGTGTACAGAGCATCCTCTATAAAGCGTTACTTGCATCAAGAAAATTCTAAATATAAGTTGCTAACATAAACTGAAAGCTATCACAAGCAACATAACCCCTATTTATGTGACATACTTGATAGTTGGTATTTAAAACATAAAAAAAGAATCTTATCTATTTCCTGTAGCGAGTAGATACACAGCCTGTCCTCCTGCATAGCTGGAAATCACATTTTTCCTTGAAACAAACATAGGCTATGCAAGGATTTATACTACTTATGTGGATGACAGAAATGGTGCCAAAATCTCCCAACATCCTTTCCCCTCAACTAAACTGACTTAATACAAACTGGAAGATGTTTAGTCACTTCTAACGGTGATAATAAAAGAGGAATAAAAAAGAATCCAGAAGAGGAAGGCGGCTAGTCAAGGCAAGACATGTTGTATTTGAAGTCTGGCAGACTACATCTTTACATGTTGAATTCTAGAACTCTTAACATAAAAGTATCACATGAACAAATCCTATGGCCACAATCCTATATCCTCCTTGCATAGCCCACACTTATCCCATTGTGGATATTGTTCACCATTATATTACTGTGAGAATATAACAGACAACTCCACCTTCTAACATTCTCATTTAAAAAGATACTTTAATGAAGTCCTGTCTAACTGTTAGGAGAAACTGGAATGCTTTTGCTTCAGGAATTTTCCCCTCTGAAATGCCTTTTCATAATCTTGCTGTGAAAAACCTACTAAGTTATTAAAAGCAAAAATATTCTTATTATATAGATAACATGGTATAGAATTATTTCTCCATTTCTCTTCTGATGACTTTGACAGGCTCATAATGGTACTGAAAAATATCACAAACATCTGCAGAAAGCTAAAGACCCTCCATGGGTAGTTTATGATTCATTTCACTATCTAAATGACACTTATGCTCGAAACTTTGTGAGGTAATAAATCCTTTCTAAAAGTTTATTCCAAATATGAAAGGGTTTTGAAATTAATTTTTATGGGTGTATATTGTCAGAATTTAGAGAGTAGGGAATAGAAATAACTATGTGAAATGAAGATAAATAGATTTTAGTCTGGAAAAACCTTCCTTTTGGTAAGTACCATGGAAAAGTGCTTCCAGTATTAAGGAATTTAAAATTGAATTTGATATAAAGATCAGCCAGCTGGAATAATGCTGTTTTCTAATAGTTTAGAAGAATTCTATGTAACAAATTAAGAAAAGGAAACGCTAAATAATAGCATGCCTGATTTTGCTCTCCAGGGAGTAGTTGTGTAGGCATACATATGTAGTTATGTAGAGTGGAATCAGGCCAGCACACACCAGGGTAACACGTACACTCATGAAAAAGGCCTCACTGGATCTTTACAAAATTGTCAAGGCCAAAATTTTATCTTATATACATGTAATAGTACCACCAGTAGCACAGTGCCCCCTAACAACACACTGGAGAAAGAGTTACATGCTAAATTACAGGGAATAGTGCCACTAACAACACTTCAAATAACCACTTCTCTAAACTAATTACATGGGAATGCAAAACCATGAAAGGTTCTTGAACTTAATAACTTCAGCATTGGCCAAAAGGGGAAATTAGCAGGATAAAAAACAACAACTAGTGTCTTACTTGTCTGAGGTCGATGAAAGCTAACTGCAGGGTGTCTCCCTGGAATCCGGGCACAGGCTCAGAACTAGCAAACACTGCAAAGAAAAGTTAAAAATATTACAGAGGTAGATTAAAACAAAAAATCTAACAGAAAGTCAAACTCTATGCAATATAAATGCTTACTAGCACTAAAATAAAACTAGTTTGATAGAAACAGATTAGAATAATAGAAACATAGCTTAAACTAGTAAGTCACAGTGATTAAACCTAGCCAAACCAACAAACAACTTTTCCATCATTTGTCCAAGAAGCCCAAAGAATAATAGCTTTAGGAGTATTATTGGGAATTTTGTTTAAATTTCTAACTCAGTAGTATTGCTACAACCAAAGAAACCAGCATATTTTTTTTGGCCTGGGGTGAATGATTACTGAAGAATTTCAAAATAATACCAATTCCATGGCTGTCAACATATTTTCAAACATCTGCTTTTGTTACAGCATCCGCACTATAAAAACCCCACCTCTGGCCAAACAGCAATAAAAGACAAACACTAAGGTGAGAGCTTGTTTAATGTGTAGACAACAGGTAGAAAGCTCTACATGCCAAAGTCAGAGCAGAGCTGAAATGTCTGTTCATGCCCTTTAGCCAGCTTATTAATAACGAACTTCTGCTCTTCTTGAACCCAAAAATATCCTGCAAAATTGGAAGGCAATACTATATTAAAAATACAGAAAAATGGTAACACTTATGGTAATCAAAAATGATAGCTCTTTGTTTAAATTAGGAAATTATTGATAATTGTCAAACTTTAAAAAAAAATCCCCAAGTCACATATTAATAACAAAGACACTTGCAGAAACACCAACTGCCTCATATCCCCACAGATCCAGTGCTCAACTCTACTGTGCCGCAAGGACTCCTACTCATATTCAAAAGTAAGATGAAATCCTTAATAGTTTGGGTTTGATTTTTTTTTGTTTGTTTTGGGTTTTTTTGTTGGCTTTGCTTTTTTTTCATGGGTTTTTTTGTTTGGTTGGTTGGTTGGTTGGGTTTTTTGGGGGTTTTTTTACAGGTAGTTAGAAACTTTGGATCATCAAGTGGAAGTAACTTGATGATCCAAACTAAGTAACTAAGATATTAGTGTCTGTGCTAACATGACAGTAAAATAATGGGCTTAGTCATTTACTTCTAAATGTATGTTTTCAACTTAAAGGAAGCTAATGAAATCAAATAGACTACCTACGAGTCTAAAAATTATTATATGGAGTGCAACTCTAAATGAAAATAAAGATTCTTATTTCAGTGGTACAAGAAGCTACTAATACCATCTCAGAATATCTATGATAGCTTAGTAATAGATGAATATAATACCAGAGTAGCAATTATACCAGTAGAGGCAGAATTTATTACTTGTATTGTGGTAATGCAAAAGAGAAAACAGTCTGTACAACTACCAGCCTGCAGAAGAACAAAAGATCTCCAGGCCTATAAAAGCACCGTTCTGAATGCCCTAAGCTAAAGGGTTGGGTGTCTTCATAGCTCTCTTCTGCAGGTATTTCACAGCCACTGGGATCATCCTTTCTTCAGAGACAGACAGGCTGCCATGGTGGCCCCCTTGGTCAGTCAAACATGATATTTAAAATAGGAACACCATACCATGGAATTCTTAGCAATGCCCCATACCAAACAGCCAAAAAAGAGATACATGGGTTGTAAGCTGTGGCAGCACACCAGTAAGGAGGATAAGCATGATGGTCAGAAGGGTTTTTTTCTGCATCCACTAAATGAGGAAGAAGAACCTGTTCTATTCTTGAAAGATAAGGCTTATCTGTATCTGATCCTGTGTAACTGTATACACTGAGATCTGCTTCTCCCAGCAGAATCTGAGCTCCTCCAGCTCCGCCATGGTAGCACTGTGAGAAGGAAGCTCTACAGCAAAGGAATGCCTTTAGAACTGAAAAACGAATATAACTGAAAAGTGTGACCTGCATCAAAATGTTTCAGTTAGCTGCTGGCACGTTATACTTTGGTAGGTCCTTTCCTATGGTGGAATACTTTTACTTGCCACAGGACAAATATTTGCATCCTTTCTGCAGCTCATCAGGCTTTGAATTTGGAATTTATCCTAATAATGCAGTAGGATTTAGTTTGTCTATATGGTACCTACTACTACTGCAACTATAGAACAAGTATGCAGTCACTACAGAACCAAACTTTATTATTGCATCAGCTTTGTTCTTTTTAACGACAATTTTATACTATGAATACATTCACAGCACTAGGGACACTCATTACAGGACAAGCATTTATTCTCACATTTGGGTCATTTTTGACAGGTGGCTACAGTAGAATTTGTTTCATTATTACAATTCCATGAGTTCAAAGGGCAAAAAGATAATCTACTTACGGTAACAGTCAGACAGTTCCTCCTCCTCCCTCAGCTCAGGGCTTTCAAGTTTTGCTAACAATTTTACAAAGCTAATTAAATATTTTCTACTGCACAGCATTTCAGGAAGATATTATAAGAACAGGATTAACATTCTTGATGTCTTTGTCCTAAGGGTCCTTTTCCAAATAGTAATGAAACATTGTCACATATACATCTTTTAAAACATTCACCCTCTACATTCATTCTAGGCTTAAAGAGGATTTGGAGGAGTAGGGGGCTGGTTAGTTGGTTGTTTTAATGTGCATAAAAGAAGTCAGGAATTTTATAATATATGAGAATGAAATGCAAATATCACCATTAAACTGTCACATATAGGAGCAAACAACTGGCTGCTTGGCAGTTTGAATCAGGAACTTCAATGTTTTTCAGGAAAATAGGCTGAAAATACGCATTACATTAATCTGTTATTCACAAGGGTTTTGTTAACATCTTCTTTCCCTGCTCTTTGCTGATACTGTGTAGACCTTTTCTGTGTACATAGAACAGGATCTGTGGCACAATGTGCATCCATTATATATATAATCTCAACGTACTTCCTACAATAGGCAGTTTGGGAATTTACAGGAGGTAGGATCTAATGAATAAAGTATGCAATAATACAAAACCAGGCTGGGAGGTAACACATATATGAGAATGGTAAATTTAAATATTATAAAGATTACTTCAGTCCATTTTCTTTTGAATACTTTGCTTTGATCTTTTCATTACATTTTGTATACAGGGCATATGTGAATTGATGTATATATGTGTTAATGGATATCTTAAGAAAAAGGCTGTGTCTGCCAAAATAGAATTTAAGACATCTTCAACTGCAAATTGTACTCAATTTCTATGCACTTCTAGATTTATTAAGAGGACACTTCATTTTGTTCTCTCAAAACCCCATCTTTTAGCCATTATCTGGTTGTGCCTCTCTATTGTCTGGGAATTCTGTACCGGATCCCTGATAAATAGTTTTGCTGCTCAGAGTCCTGACTTTGGATGAAAAGCTAAATTAGGACAGTTTTACTTCATCCTCATAGCAGTGATTCATAGGCAGGGCAGCAAAGCTACAAATGTATTTTTAAAGGAAGAGTGGAGAATCCGGTGGCAATCTCAACAGCCGTCAGCCACTTTGCAGCCCTGTTGGATGCTCCAGCTGTTCAAACACGCCTGGAGGGGAGCCTCCCTGAGGGAGCTGCCAGCTGGCCAGGCAGCAGCCCCCAGCCCTGCCCCCAGCGAGGTCTCACTGCTTCCCCTCCCTCCCGTGCTGCCATATGTGACTGGCAGACGAAGGATGGTCTCAACTAAGTTAAGTTAACCTGGCTTCCCAGATGGGAGAAGAAGCAGCTAAAGTAAGTGGCCTCCAGAGAAGAGTATAGTGCCTTTTCAATGAAAAATAGGATTTGGGTTCCTCAGATTCTGGCATGCCCACCTGGAGATCACCTTTGTGTATGCTCAACAGAGAGCATTAAGTCAAGACCTCTCTTGCTCTTGGATACTACAGCTCTCCACACAGTGGGTGAAAAAGCAAGGGCTGGCAGAAAGCCCTACTAGAGCTATTTAGCAAGGTACATTGCATCGTACTTTGCGTTAATTTTCTCCTATCCCATGCTCACTAATAGGTAGGACCCAAAACTTCTTCATCCCTGCACAGATTCATGTCTGGGTGAAGAAGGATGCCCACTCAACCATACCTCCTTCTGCCAATTAATCCTGTTACACAAATGATGAATATTACTTGTAACTCTTCCATCAATTAAGAATTTCTGACAAGTTCTAATTCCTTGATAAAAAGCTGATATAAGGTATCTGGATTTGGATGGTATAAATTACAAAATATGTAGAAAAAGTAGAGAAATACTTCAATTAGAAGAGGACAAACTGAAATCAAACTGAAAGTTTTTGGACTTTTTTGGAAGGAAAAAAAAAAACAAGTTATAAAAGCAGAGAAAAAAAGACAGTAACTTGGTTTGTTTTGTTGTTTGGGTTGATTTTTTATTAATAAATCATCAGAGAAGACCACTCCATACTATTACTGTTCTTGAGCAAAAGCAAAGAAAAAGTAGCTGCTTCCAGATTTTCTGCTCTGCTTTGCATAGAAATGCAGTGCAGGATGAAATCCCAGCATTCAACATAAGATCATCTCCTTCCCTTCCACCTTCCTTTCTTGGAAGTCCACTTACTATTCTACCTGTTTGCTGTGACTATGAACTTCAGCAACTGATGATTTTAACATATCACTGCTCATAAACAAATTGTTGGGTTGTTGGCTGGACTGCTGAATACTTTTTAATGGAGAAGAAAAAAAAAGCTGACAAGTAATCACATTTCTGCTTTCACTTAGTTCTCCTTCAGGTCATATTACAAAGAATAAAAGTGCAATGTTAAAGATCAGAATAAATACCTAGAATATTGCCAAGATTTTAAAAAAAAAAAAGTATCTTCAGATACTTATAACCTTTTACACATATCTGACGTATTGTAACATATTTTACACATATCTTATCTCACATAACTTCTTAGTTCAAAATGTATCTGTGTCTATAAGTAAAATGCCAAATCCATGTATACAATACAGTAGGAAACTACCCAACAGTTGAGAATTATTCGCACACTCTAAGCACTAATTGAAATGTCACTGTCATATCCATTAATCTCAAAGTGTCAAAGAATAAAGGTAGGGGAGGGTGATGAACAAGAACATAAATCACAGGCACACAGTGAGGCCTGGAATGTGCCTGTGATGGACCTTATGAATGAAATCACAATAGCATAGAAGTCTGAGCAAAAATCTTACATTGATCCCTCATTCCACAGATTGTAGGATGTTATTTGTTGCAACATACTATTATGATAAGCTTCCATAATTATCTTTAAGCTATTCAAAGGGTTTCTGTGAAAAAAAAAACAACATTTTTTTTTTTCTAACATGCTTTAAAAGCTTTGCAGAAAGGAAGAATTACAGTTTATTCTATTTTCATCTATACAACCCACACCAGATGTTTTGCATGGTGGAAAGAATACATTTTTGAGTCTTTAAGTTACTAGCTTTTTGAAATTTCCTCATTTTGGTTGAAGGTTTTCCATGTCCTCAATATGCTCAATATAACTGCTACATATAACAAAACATGCTGTCTCAAGGTTATATTTAAATTTTTAAACAATGAAACATTATCATGTTAGATTAGCTAAAACTCTCTTAAGATTTCTTCACTGATTGAAGTTTCCACTGTGCAGCAACAAAAGATGGTAGAAAGAGCAGTAATAGATATGAGAATGGTACACTACAGGGCAAAGGCTGAAAAGAGAAAGGTCTGAAAGCAACTCAGAGACCAGACAACAGACAGATTTGTTGGGACTTCTCATTACTTTGGTGTATTTATACTGTGAAAGTCACCTGCAAGGCATACGTTTTATCCCCTGTACTGCTAGAAATCCCCAAGTGAAACCGTGAACTGCTTAATCTATACAATGTAGTGAAGTACTGCATTGTTCACAGATGATATTTTAAATACTAGCAACAGAATAACATAGTAGTGGGTAAACTTTTTTCACTGCTACACTATTTATCCATAAGGCAGATGACTGTTTAGTGGGTGCACCAATTATGCCCGTCTAGATGAATGATTATGTTGTCAGTACTACAAATACTATGGAATTTCTGTTTTCACAACTAGGATCTTTTTCACATGTAGAAAACTACACAAATGCACATACCTCTACCCCTACCCACCTACCTGAAAAGAACACTACTAAATTTGCAAAATCAAGGGTACTAAAAGTAAAAAAAAAAAAAAATTAAAAAAAATCAAACCATTATCTGTTTGGCCAATGTCTGCAATCACAACACAAACTTTAATGTAATGATCGCATATTTTTTTCAATTGGACCATGATAATCCCATCAATTTATTCACACACAGAAAGGCCTTAAGGCTGTGTAATGAAGAACTGTCAGAATGATGTTACAGTTTAGCTGGAATGTAACAAATGAGGCAGGAGAAGGAAAGATAAGCATATGGTTAAAATGTAAAAAATGCCCCTTTACTCTGTCCCTGGACTCCACAAGAACCTTTTGTGATACCAAACAGATTGCTTAAAATCAAATTTAATTTCCCATAGGTGGCTGCTATTTAAGTAGGCAATCTTTTCATCTGTCCAAACTAAAAACCTCAGGATGTGACTTGCAGAACTTCCCCCAATTTACAGCTGTTACCAAAACCATCGAGAACCATGCTTCAAACACATAAGAAGAAAGACACTTTGAAAAAGAGAGCATAAGTATCAAGAAAAACATGCATTAAAAAAGAATGCTAGTGAGTCTTTTCATTATATCTCAGTCATCAATTATAAAACCAGACCAAAAACCTATTCATAACATAATGATGTTATGGAAGTAACTTCCTTCATACAGATTAACAGCTCATCCTCAGCAGTGACCTCCAGGCAAAACACTGAGGAAAGTAATCTTGCCTTCAGTGCTGGATTGAACCAGTTTTATAAAATAATTCTGATGCTATGTATTGAACAGTAAGAATAAAAGAACATCTGATGTTTACTAAATCAGTATTATTATTCTGGAGAGTGAGTAAGGCAGTAGTAATTCTAGGAGGGAGGAAAGCTATGTAACAGCACATTTAAAATTTGTGTCATCATAAATAAACTCAAAAAGGAAAATTAAAATTTCACAGACATTTGACCTTTTTTTCCTCAACTATAAACCCATAATATTTATGTGGTGCTTTTGGACAATTTTGTACTATTGTTTTTTTAATGGATATAGCAATTATGATCCCATTAACAGTAACAACAGGTGCATGTCTCAATCAGATACTTGAGTTAAAAAAGGTTTCATAAAAAATTTCCCAGAAATGTTAACATACTTACTCAGAAATACATTTACAAGAATATGTATTGTTGGTGGTTTTTTTTTTTTTTCCAAGGGCAAAGCCTTAGCAGGTTATGGAAAAAAGATCTGTATCTGACTTACATTAAATAACTTTTTTGCAGTGTTAAGACAGATATAAATAGGAATTCTGGAACATCTACTTACATTCACACTGTATTACATCTAAATTAAACTGCTGAATTGCTCCCATGCTTATTTGTTTTAATTCATTGTCCAGTAGCATCTGCATTAGGGATGTTGAAAGATGCTGGCAAGCTGACATGCAAGCTGTCTGGGCCACTTTTCCCTAGTAAAAAGAGCAACAAATTTTAAGATAGAAATAAATTATATGTCACTAAAGTACTGCTTATCTGGTTTGATTTTAATATACACTGAAGCATTAATGGTGCAGGGCTTAGATTAGAAGAAGGATCATACTTGCTATTATTTCTTTGACCTGTTTGCTTTGTTTCTATTAAATCAATCAGAGATCTAAATTAAATATATGGTATAGCAACAATTGATATTTCTTCCAGAAATCCAACTGTCTTCATGAATACAAGGACATTTTAAAAATAACAATATAAATTGCTGAAGCATATGAACAGTCTTGTGGATTTATTTTAATTGTTTTCACACAAACAATGAAAGCAAGACTATAATGCAAATAAATATGCTGCATATATTTAACAATAGTCAGTAAAATAAACCCAAACTTTCTATAAATCAAAATCACTGCTTTCAGTTAGGTCAATTTTCATAATAGCATGTGCTAGTTATTGGCACCTTAATTGCTTGAATTCCACCTCAAAGCTTCTTGCTAAATTTTTACAAATATTCATGGTTATCCATCATCTTTTCAGGTGCTCAATAGGTCAGAGCTGCCAGTAATCAACTACTAGCAAAATGAAATGTAGCCCTCTGCTGTACAAAGTAGAAATCATTTTCCAAACATAGCCTAATTAGTAACATTTCTCTTTATGATGTATATGTAATTGAGACAAATCATTTACCAAGTATGAGACCAAAAAGCAAAGCACAAAATCAGGCTTTAATTTGATAAAATATTAAAAATTAAAAAATAAAAAAGTGAAAGATATGTAAATTCCATATTAAAATTAAGAACATCAATTAAGACCAGATACCCGATTTATTCACCATTCTATCCATAGCACTGCAATCTTTTAGAGCAGAGTGGTCTTGGCTTTCAAATGTGAATTATATGAATCTTTGCAGCTTAATGTACTGAAACTACGTTTTTCAACCAATATCTATGTTACAATATGTATTAAACCAAAACCAACTATTAACATGCTTACACAAAAGAAATCATAATTATGTAATAAATCTACTAGGGCACACACCACTACTGTTTTACTTGTATCCGTCAGTAAAGCAATGACACCCATTTCTCTAAAGCAATGGTTCCCCAGCCGTTTTCTGCAAAGTTAGGTTGATCAATTCACTGTTGACTCACAGAAACACATATAAGCAATGAAAAATGGTAAGGATAGACCAATTTTATCTATCCAGTTCACTGTTCCCAAGAGTTTGGAAAGTTCTGCTCCAACATCTGTAGAGCCAGATCTTGTTCTTAGTAAGACAATTTGCTCATGTCATTTGAATTTTCATGTATACATATAACTGAAAGTAAATTTGGCCCTAAATATTTTTAACTTTAAAAATCCATTCTTTGTTACAACATAATTAAAATGTAGACAACACAATGGAAAGCATTCACTCTCCTCACATGCCACACTGAAACATTAAATGGCTTTTGCTAATACCTCTTCAGCATTAGGACACCTTGAACAGTTAGGAGCTTTATATCTAAAATGAGATGTCAGTTTCTTAACTGAAAATCTCAGAAAAGCAAATAACATTTTTTACCTAAACAGATGAACTGACAACGAGGAATGTTAGAAACAATGCAAGAACAGCATGCTTAAAAGTCTCCCAAACCCAATGGTAATTACACAGGGAGACACGCAGCTCTATTTACCAAGCAGAACAATATCAATATGAATAGGAAAAAAAAAGAGGAAAAAAAAGGGGGGAAAGGAAGGAAAAAGGGAGTTGAGAAGGGGAATCAATGGGCCACACTTCATTTAATTACAGTGTAGTAGGTTTGAAATACTTAATGGAAATGACATTTTGATTTAATGGAACAACTAGTGCATCTCTGTTTAATGTACTGCTCCATCAAATCAGCTCCATGTCCTATTTATGCTGCCACTATAATGTAATAAAAGCACAACCAGATTAATAGGCTGTCAAGAAAAATTTTAACATTTAATTTATGTTACATGCAAATAATGTGTATGCCTATAATACTTTAAATAAAAGACATAATTTTATATTTCTAACAAGCATCTGTAGTTAACTGTTGCAGTCTGGCAAATATCAATAGTACTGGAGCACATGATAATGGTTACAATGCAGAAATGACATGGTAAAAGCCACTTGGACTTTAAGTATCACTACATGTGTGTTTAATGTTTATTTTAAAATTTTATAAAATGGAAACATCCTAACATTTAAATTATTTCCAACTATGTAACTTGAACTACAGGCTTATTGTTCACATGACACATCAACAAATAATAGGAGTTTACTATACACAGTTTATACTTCCTCAATACACTCAGTTCTCTTAAAAGTAGAAAAAAAAAGCTATATGTATCAATCAAAATGCTGAATTTTAACTGAGAGAAATGTGAACTCTACTTTTATCCTCTTCAAAATACAGTGCTTCCCAGTTCAAAATACATTTGATGTACAATATTCAGAAATAAATTAAACTCAAATTCATGTTTGACAAGTGAGATATAATTAGAAATCTATCTCCAAAATTCCACCATCCACCAATTAATCAATTCCTTGCTATTTTTTCATAAAACATTTTGAAGAGGAAATTTAAGGATTCTTGAACTTAGTAAAACTTTTTTTCCAGAATTAAACAAATCTCTGTTATTTTTAAAACATTCTTAATGTAAACATTATTTGTCAGGTTTGGGTGTTTGTTGTTTTCCTTTTTAAGTTGCTATTATTCTTTTCTAATAAGGTGGCTGTGGTTATTGTATCTAGCAAATAAATACTTATATTCAATAGCATGCAAATATTCAGCAGGCTTCCCATTCGCTCCAGTTGCCTCCCATTTGGAGACACTCACTATTATCTCCGCTTTGCCTATGCTAATTGCTGCTATCTACAAAACCTATTCTTCCACTCAACCAATGTAAAGTTTAGAAAACAAGGACCCTATTCTGTAAGCAAAAACACCTGCTAACAGTGTTAAAGGCAACTGTTTTTACCCAGCCTTCACATTTTGCTGAAATACAAGTTTGTAAAAAGAGAAACCCTTAGACAAACTTCTTATATTTCAAAGGAGCTTGTAAAGAGAATCTGCTGACATATTAAATCCTTTTTTATAGGACCCAAAAGCTTTTCTCTTAAGAACAATTGCAGTAAAGAGACATTTGGCTCCTAGGAAATTCCCAAAGGGTCAGCCATATGCATCCTTCCACGGCACCTTCGCAATACTTGTTTCTAAGACCCATGCTAGCTGTCTCAAAAGCAGCTTTCATCATTCACTGTGGTGTCAGTCAATATGATTTATGGACTGCATTCAACAAAGTCAAAGCATATAGAATGAGAAATATGACTACAATCTGCTAATTTGTTTTGTATTGAGCCACTTAGGAGTCAAAGACCTGATGTCAGGCTGAGACCAGCAACACAATTAACTGGCCAGTGACAGATTCATCCATCCTCCCTGCCAGGTTGTGCCAATCAAAGACAGCATGAAGCGGCATTTGGAGAAATCAGTAAGAAAACCCATTCTTTAAGCAGCCCATGGAGGCTGTTGATTGACAGTTTTTAAATATAGCTGCAGAAAACCACCACCGCTTCACCCTCACTGCAAGCTGCGAAATTAGGGTTTTGCTGCCAATCATGGAAACAATAAAATAACACAAACTGCCATCCTCAGCATAACAGGATATAGTAAAACTTATGTTAAATCTAAGAAGCTGAGGAATTCATTAAACAACATGAAATGACATAATAAAAAATTTCTAAAAATTCAAAGAAACTAAACATACAGATTTTATTAGTCAGAGTAACTAAAGCATTATATTACTTAACATCAAGACTGAAATCCAACTTTTGAATTATTGCTAATATACAAGTATAGTAAAAAACAATAATGGAATTTTAAAGAATCAATTCTACTCCCAGTCTCTGCCCCAAGTTCTACTGAAATAATGAAGAACACCTACTTGAAAGTAATTTGTTCAATACTAACTATATATTGACAAAGTATGTGAAGAATAAAATTTCAGATAATTCTAAATTTGGATAAAAACACTTACATACACACCCTTTGTAATTTCAATTTAACTGACCTGGAAAGAAAAGGTAAAATTTTTCTTTAACTGTTCAAAATAAAAGCTAAAAAATGCAGGTCTTTAATAACAAATCTGATCACCTAATTGATTTTATGAGATTAATGGTTGTATAATGAAACTTCAATTTGCTTTTTCACTCAAAATACCTAATGGAACTATAAACTGCAATATGAAATTAAAATGGGATATAAAAAAACCTGAAAACAGAAATAATCTTAAAGACTAAATTCTTGTGACTTTTTAGAAAAGAGAACCATTAATAACTGCATGACTTTCAAACTATAACCTTCCAGAAGGAAGGTAGCCTCTGTGCTCTGCATTGGTGAAATTCTGCTAATGCTTGGTTGTGACATAACCAGCACACTGATACCTATTCTACATTAACAGGAAGTATTTCTACACAAAATAATCAATATTCATAGTTTTCAAAACACCTATTAGCCTGACAGATCAACATCAGGCTGAGTATTCAAATCATAGAAATGTTCACTGGAGTAAACATCAATGTCCAACCTCCTACCCAAGTGGGACTATTACCAACACGAGTTCAGGTCCATTGTCCTTTATTCTGGCTGAGCCTCCAAAACAACCACAGAGAATTCGACAGCCACACTGGGTAATCTTCTCCAACATCACAGTACTCTCTTTTTGCAATTTTTTTTCTTAATGTCAAAGCCTCACCTCATTCTACCTGTGACCACAATCACATGTGGATTTGTCTGTCCTTCCAGGAAGAGTTTGGCTCCATCACCTTTGTATCTGTTCTTTAAGAGGTCGTAGGCTGCCACTGGATCTCCCTCTCCCCACCCTTCTCTTTAACAGACTAAATAATCCACCTCCCTAAACCTTCACTTGTAACTCATGTGCTCCAGGGTTCTAACAACTTAGAAGTCCACTATAGATTGTCTTTCCAGATTCAGAGCTACCACTCAGCCAATTGTTTTTCAGATTACAGCAATAAATGGGGTTATTCACATACTGTGTACCTTAAATGACGTACAATTTGTTCACTTAAACAGTGAACATCACAATATACATTTGTTGCTGTACACTGATTAAGTGAACAAGATTCTACCATATAATTAGAAAAAAATACCAAAAGTTCAGAAATTCAGTATTCAGAAGTACTCTTAACAGAATAATATTAATTTCAAGACTTTTATTATCATGGAAATGTTTACACCAAATCAAAATAAATTCTTCATACAAAAATTGATGACCTGAAAATAATCAGGGCATGAAAGAATTCTTAAATGCAATTCATTATCTTAGAAAAAATTATAAAATTTGAGTACACACATTCCCTTAGCCCCAGAGAGATGTAGCAGAGAAATGATGGAACTTTCACTGATTCTTTATTCTATCACTTTACCCTTATTCTGTGTGCATGTCACATAGCTGTATTTTGATACCTGACCTTTCTTCCAAAAGGCTTCCTAGTCTTTTCTAAATTATCTCATTTGGGATGCAAGGCACACCACACCAACCTTCTGCAAGGTTTTTAGGGCACTTGCTGTCCCAGTGTATGAAACCCCAATGTTAGTCCTTAACTTGATCCCTGCATGCAACCACACAAAGTATGCAGTAAGTCATCAGCAAAAGAGAAGGATCTTTTTATTAAATGATTAAAAATTGAAGCAATAAGCCTGCAGGCAGTTCATAGTTTTTCAGTTCACATGCTTTTTCTTCATCTTGCATCTACTTACCGACATAGCTGCATGGTCATTGTTGTTATTCTGAGAAGGAAACCAGTAAGGCAATCAAAACAAAAAAATTAAGATGTACTGTCAACATCAAAAAAAAAAAAAAAGAATAAAAAATTGGTAGCAATAAAAGGTAATGAAAAACTTCCAAAAAGAACAATTACAGGTACATAATTCCTAAAATTACTTTTTTTTTAACCTGTGAAATTATATAGTATTTTGTTGAGGCATAACAAAAATATTAGAATTTTAGAAATACTAATTTGGCAATAAAATGTTTTCCTGTAATAAAGAACTGTATGCTAAAACATCACAAATTACAAAGTGTCTGTTGATATGCCTTTACAGAAAGTTTTCATGGTAAGAAATTACATATTCCAAAATACTTAGGTTAAAAAATGCCATGTTCACCATCTTGGCTTACAGAGGCTATCTGTATGTCATTAACATACTTTGTTCAAGTAATTCTTAGAATGGCTCTGGACAGTAAGAATCTAAATGTAATACGACCCAATAAATTTTAACATAAATCTAATGGTAATATAACTGCAGGGTGGAATAAAGCTATTTTCTTTTCCCCAACTGCTTCTTATGTGCAGCAAACAATTACAGGAGAAAACTAAGATGTAAAACTTAAGAATAAAAACCAGAAAGCTTTAGAGACAGAAGTCATTTCCAGTGAGTCAGTAGAGATATCAGACCCCAACTAAGTTGTGACACAAAGTGTGCAGATTCAGTAACACTGAGGTCACAGTCTACATGATTAAGATCTCTAATGTTCCAATAAACATAATACAAGTTGTATGAAACAGATATGTAACACAAAATATATTTTTTAAAAGTTGTCTACATTGGTACAGAAATGCTTCAGTATAGCACCACACAGAACCACAAAAGGAGACACATCCTTGTGCATTTATGCAGCTTGCACATACATCTAAAATTCAGCAAGACTCTAACAACAGGAACACAATGTCCACAAGAAAAAAAAAAACACGTTAAAGCATATATTATAGCACTTCTACAGGAAGACTTATCAAAGAGAAAATCAGTGACCCTTGAACAAGACTACAGAAAACTAGTACAGCAAAACTAGTGCCACTAGCCCTAGCACAATGCCCTCTAACATTATCAGATATGCTAAGGCAGGAAGAGCTGAGCTTCCGCTACTTGTTCTCCTCTTTTCCTTACTAAAACTATGGCGAATGGCTAGGACTTCTGTTCTCCGATTTCTAATTACGGCAAAGGTTCTAAGAAACTACTTTGAGCAGTGACATGTTTCTTCCAGCCACACAAAAATTACTACAGAAATGACACTGTGAATACTTAAACTATTCCAAATCTCAACTATAGCAGATGACAATCTAGCTTAGTTTATCATTTCAAAGTGCCTGCTATTTTAATGAGTTATGGAACCTAGTTCTGGTCTTATCTTTGAAAATGCTTTTACTATGAATTTTCTCTTAATGAAAATAACTTACTAATACAAATCTAATCAGAATCACCATAATGAAGCCGTATACACATTTTCATAAAACCTCCACAGCTCATGCACAATAGCATTCATAGGACTGTATGTTTGTGCAACTCACTAGGCCAGAACAGAAAGCAATACACAGGGTAAGTAAAAAATTACCAGAACTCTCTTGCCAATCCAGACTAGTTGTTCATATAACTCTACATCTGCCTGTTACCTGACCAGAGTGTGAAATTACAAAATAACTTCTTCATGGGAACTAGCTTTCTCCAAAGGCTGACTTGTGCCCCCATGCAGAAATTTCTATTCCTTTCACACTTTTGAAGTCCTAATGCCACAGCTGGCTCTTTCCATCCCTCAGAAGACATTATTTCTGAACACCTGTATCACAACCTATGTTCATGACAGACTTATGTACATATTCCTCTAGAAGTTGCACACCCCTTAACTGTTATATGTATATCACCATTGAGGAGCAGTGCCATTTGTTCACACTGCTTCCTATGTCAAGTTACAATGAATTTAAAACTATCTAACACACTTGCTATTCTTTATCAAAAAAATCTCAACTGATGTGCCACAGAAGTACGTCTGACATGTCACATTCACATCAATATTATGTGATACATTGTGAGTGGTTTATGTCTTTGAGTCAGGAAGAAAAAAAAAAAAGGTGACAGAAGAATCACAGCCTCTTCATGTGTGATTTAGAAGACCAGATAGGCCTACACTGCCAGCAGCTTCAACACCTTGCTGTGCACATACATAATATATCTTTTACTTCAGTCTGAAGACTCAAAATATTCTATGCATTGAGGAATTATTATTATAGGCATTGCATATAGGTAAAGCATTCAGACATCAGTGTGACAGTAGCAACCAAGGACTGATGAAAAGCAGATGTAGCTTGAAAGACTTACTGAAGTTACTCCAGACATACAAAGCTATAAACTATTATGACGGTAAACCAAACTAGAAATAGTCTTTTTTGTCTTAAAGCAAGTGGAAACCAGACAACAGAATGTAACAATCAATACATAAACCAGGTTAACAATACCTTTTTAGCTGGGACAAAATAATTAAGGGTATATTTGAATATGAACCAGGATTCACTTCAATGAAGCTCAAAGAATCAAAGAATTTTTAATGACCAAAACTATTTAGCTAAAAACCCAAAAATCTTGGAGAATACAAGACCTCCATAATCATCTGCACAAATGCAAGATTTGCACCAATACTGCATTGCTTGGATCAATGCATGTGTACAGAGAACCAATAAGGTTAATTAAAAAGGCCATCTGATGCCTTACAAAACTGCATGAGTTCTTACACTATTTGTAAATTAGCTGTTGTTAATGATATTACTAAAGTATTTGAAAATATTTTCTAAGTATTACCATCATCAACATACTGAAACACATCTGAAAATACATTTGTTCTGAAAAAGAATTTAAAATACATCTGCCAGCATGTGCACAATTAAAAAAATTACATCTATATTAAAAATGTTAGTACTTTAAAATACAATAAAATAATACTCCAACAGTTTAAAATTAAACTTAATCTTGAACACTTACAGGTAAATGAGTAAAAACTTGAAATGTGCTTCTTAAAAAGTTAATAAGGTCCATTAAGTACCCACTGGCTCTTCCATCTGATTCAGACATTGTCCAATCATAATCAGCAATCTGAATAAATTCATCTATTTTTTGGTTAAGTTTTGTGTATATTTCTCCTTCTGCAGCATGCCTTGCATCCTGAAAAAAACCCAAAAAAACAAAAAACCATGTGCAATTCAGAATTCTAAATATTATTAGAATGCAGATAAAATTATCCTCATTGATGAAAATGAAGTCTTGTGTTTTTCTTAGAATCAAAAAATGTTTTATTGAAATTAATATTTTAACTTCTGCTTTACAGCAATTCTGAGGTTGTTGGTTTTAAAATACTCTCATAATGTATAAGAGTGTTTATAACAGAATATATCTATAGAATAAGTTAAATTCTCAGGGACAAACTAAATTAATTTGAATTTGGAAACAAAGTAGTCACTTCACACTCTTCACAACATCACCTTTAATTCAGCCTTACAAATTTATCAACCTTGACAATGAGTTTATTTGCCCTTTTTTACAAAGAAAATAATAAAATAACCTAATTATTTTATCTGTTATGGCTAGAGGACCAGAAGTCATATGATTTTTATGTAATCAATGTCTTCAAACTTCACATCTGAAGAATACTCATATTTTTTCATCCTCCTGTAAATTATCCTGGTCATCACAGACGATGATTCAGAGCACTCCCATACTTGCCTTCCTTCTCTACTTTGTTTTCCTGCCACCACATAGATTCTACTTTTTGGAACACAAAAGAGGTAAAGTCTATCATTTACTGTGAAGTGAGTTTCCAATGCTACCTATCTGTCTTATTTGTTGTGGGAACATCCTCATAGATGCAATGGGGTCTGTGTACAGCTGCTGATGAGATGTATCTTGCTGGAAAGACACACTTTTGCCAGTCTGGGTTTTAAGAGGTATTCAATAAATTCTATGTTCTAATTTGGTCTCAAGATTATGCTTTGTTCACTGATCTTGAGAAACAATTCATGTAAGACATTTGATTTAAAGTGAACTGGTCAGTTGCCGAGGGCTTTTAGAGAGTAAAAGTAGGCTGGATATACTGGAGCAACATACAAGTAGACAAGATTCTCATTTCTAGTTTCCTCTGGGAGAAAGCAGTCCAAAACGATGGCACTTCAGAAAGGTGTAAATAAGAAAGGCCAAAAGAAAAATGAGAAAAAAAACCAATGAAAATTATCTGATCTTAAAGATGACATCAATTAGTGTCACTCTTTAGTCAGGCCCTTCAAGAGGAAGCAAGAAAATATGGCCCTGCCATGTATAAATATCAAAGCACAATTTCCCCAAAGTAGTTTTTTACTTCCAAACTAACTTGTAAAAGCTCCACTGAACCACCCTCCCAATCCAACACACAAGAATCTGTCAACCTGTTAACATGTCAAATAAAGGAATAAGCTAACATCCACTATGTTGTAGATGGCTATGACTATAAATGCTTCAGTTAAAGTCTAGTCTATATTTAAATTTTTTAATTAACAGGACCTCAATTTCACTTACAATCTATAACAATGGGACTTGCAAATATATATGCTTGGCTTTAGTGCAATTGCTTGGATTTTTGTTTGCTTGGGTCTGGGTTGTTTGGTTTGTTATTTTGTTTTGTTTTGTTTAAAAACTAAATAATTTATGGAGCAGTTGTACCATCCTTACCAGTTAGGGTGATTTACTGGTGATGGTAAGACTAATCTTTCAGGTTTTGTTTTGGAAGCCTGTTTTTGGCTACCCTGTATTTTGCTTTGGTTTACAATTTGAGCAGTGTGCTGCTGTCTGTACATTGCTCTGTTCCCTGAGAAAACCATAGACAGATGAGCATTTGGATTTCAAACCCAGAAGTTACTTCTGAGAAGTAGCACTGTGAATCCCATGCTTAAGTCAAGAATGAGTTAGTAGTATTCAGATTTGGGATGGCTCGTAGAGGCAGATGAATCAACTCCATATCTTCTTTTATAAAATGATGATGAAATTGCATCAAAGCCTTTACAAAGCTCACCAGATCTCCCCTCCATTATAAAGTGAAAAGGGCAAATTATATGGTTTTGTTAAATGGCTTTTCTCTCAGATGTCCTGAAGCCTTGCACAGGATTTGATGTGCTGTATCTGTCTCTCCAACAGCCATTAGACAGCTTAATGCTGAGACCCTGGGCCCCCAAAATGTCTATCAATTAGATCTGCAAATATATCCATTTATTCTTATTATGGCTGCTGATTTAAACAAAAGAAAACAATAGCCAGCCAAAGATGGAAAACGTGGCTATAAATACTAAAAGCAACAGAATTTTTTAACACAATAAAACAAAACAAGTTTTGGTGGACTGTTTTGGGTTGTTTGGGGTTTTCTTTTTGTTTTCTTTTGGTTCCCACCCATGTGAAACGATGCTTGGAGAGTTTGAAGTATGCCTTAAAATGAGATTTTACATACAAAAATAAAATGAGTAAAGTAGCCCTCTAAAATAGTGGCCATGAAATAGGTCTGAAGGCTTCTATTAAAAAAATATGGTGCAGATGTACTCTAAGATCACCTAATGGAATGTAAATGTGATCATTGCTGCTAATAAAAGGAGATTTTTGACCACTCAGAAAGAATGGAGGGGACATGATCTGCCACCAGGAGATGAATTTAATAACAGTAGAACATACCAAACTCTGTAAGGGCCCAGCTGGGGAACTGCAAGCAGTTTTTCATCAATATGGGGGGGTGGGAAGGGAAGAGGGATTAACGAGAAAAGAATTTTCTACTGTAAGTGGAGAATGTTGTGTTAACAAGCTCTCCATGGAAAGAGATGGGAGAGACACAATAAAAAAAATCCTTACATGTTTCCCAGCTTTCATTCTGTATTTTAACAAAATGCATAGATACTAAGCTCTCTCAACACAGATACTATATACAGTGATTCCCTCCAATAGAACATAGTTTACAGAATAGTTAAACATAACTTAGAGCATGAACAATCAGCACAAAATGTAATGCAAACTTTCAACCACATTTCTTAAATAAAATTCAAGAATAAAGAACATCTTACCTCTTAATGAAATCAAAGACTATGGCTGCATTAAGTGTTTTGTCTGAATGTTAAAAAGATTATGGATTGGCTTACACAAAAATACTTACAGATACACAAATTCAAAGACACACATGCACTATCAGTACACAACAAGTAAACTAGGGAGCTTGGAATTTAAGGACAGGGCAAAATTAGTAAAATTACTGGTAGGGCAATGGTAACCTAACTACAGTTGCTACGCCAGAACCTTTCTGTCTTGCCTTATTCATTAAATCCTTAGCAAAACAAATGACAGTTAATGGGAAAATTGTTGGCAATCAACTGGAAATATAAAGTGACTTGCAATGAGGATGTCTTTTTTAACCTCACCCACCTTTTAACATCTATGCCAGAGGGGATATTATAATAGGATATGCTACATATTACAACAAGAGAAAAAAATGAAATACAGAAAACAGAACTACTCTCAACAGGATTAGCCCTCTTTATCCCATAAATACAAGAAATCACTCTCCTTTGTTTCAGTGTACAATGAAAAAAAAACCCCACCAAATACCTTAAGTTGCAGCTGTTTTGGAGTCCCTGATGACTTTTCTGCTTTGCTTTTCTTAAAAAAAATTCTGTATAGAAACCCCAAGCAACTAAGAAGGCAATGCATTGGCTGAATTAATGGCACAAGGTAGCCTATACAAAATGATTCTTCTTTGAGAAAGTTTTCTTCAGAAAGAAAACCCCAAACAAACCCCCAAGCACAAACAATTTGCTTAAATTCTAAACAAAATAAAAACTACTTAGCCAGACTCTGTAAATGAAATAATTTCTACCACATTTTATGTATATAAATGCCCAAACTTGGTCCTTTGATGTGCAGAACCACCTGATGCTTGAAAGAAGTACCTGGTGTGCAACCACCACCAGAACATGAAGAATCTCTAAGCATATCTACACCTGTCCCCAGTGCCACAGCACAGGAAGGTTTGAGGTGTAGGGCCTGAGATCAAACCACTTTTGCACTCAGCATAGCTAGTCCAGCTATTGGGATCTTGGGTTAGAGCTTACTAAGGTCATTATGACATAAACCTGTCCAAGCAAAGATCAACATTTTGATTAATTTATCTTAGAGATAAGTCTCAGTCATCTTGAGTTATCTGACATTATGTGTATAACTTGTCTTCAGCAATTTAATTTGCATGTGCAGGTTTCTCATTAACAACACGTGTCTGCCTTTTGAATAATGCTGTGGAGGGAGACTTCACAGACAAGGGTATGGTTTTTGCTCTGCAAGGTCATCAGATATGACTATACAAGTACTTGGTATTTTTGCTTTAGTTTCCTCTTTTCAAAATCCTTCAGAATTTTTATATAGACAGATGCAAGAACAACTAGGAGAACTTCATCTACTAATGAAATAAGAAGCCATATATAGAAAGAAAACTACAACTTTTTTTTATTTTAGCTTTATTTTATACTTAGCTTACAAATGCTGCCATGCTAACTGTTGAAATTACAGTTAGCTATGCTGCGTATCCATCACCTATTATTTGCTTTAATTTTTTGAGATATAAGCTCAAGTACTTCTGCCATTTCTGAAAATATCAGGGAAAATACAGCTTGTATAGATAAGCAGCTGCCATTATTAGAAACAGCAAGTTCAGATGATCATTTTAATAAGTATTATTGTGTATAGACAGGACATGTAAATAAAAAAGGAATTCTAGAAAAGATAATTTAATAATTTTTGGCTTGTAGCACAGTCTTAATACTGCTTTTATAGTACTAAATTACACAACTTGAAAATAAAAAAAAATGTTGTAAAATAAAAATAAACAATACAAATATTTTAGATTAAACTAGCTGGTTTGCTTAATTCCATTCAGAAAGGAGAGATGTTACACAAACTGGAGCTTAGTTTATTCAAAGTTTCTGGTGCAGTTAGACTTAACTTTTCATTTTTTAACTTATAGATGCATCTGAAAATGAACATTGATGCTTCTTACATACTGATATATTTCAGATCATACTGAAAACACAAAAAATAGTGTTCACCTGCTCTATGTTACAAATGAATTCTGAACAGTTTGGAATTGTTTTAGAGTAAAAAATGAGAAAGCATGCAGCTTTTCCCTCATCCCCTTTGTTTTAAAATGCTTCATTTATGATGATTTTAATGTAACTTTTCAGACATAGTCATACAACAGTAGACATATATCCTACCTTAAACGTAGAAAGCCCATAAAGTCTTGCAGTGTGAACCGTCACTTGTGAAATATTTGTAATGTTAGATATAAAATCCTCAAGGTATTTACAGGCTTGTTCCAGATGCGTTGTGTTTATGATGATTTGAACAAGCTACAAGAGACAAAAAATTCTGGTAAAACTCCCTTTTATCACCCATTGGCATTTGATTTAGTAAATTTTCAGAAAAAATTATTTCAGAAACAATGCTGCTAGAAAGTAATTACAGTATTTTAGGATACCACATATTATCTGTTAGTTCTCAAGTTTGCTTTCAAATACCACTAAGGAGTAATACTATAGTTTACATACAAATGCTGCCATTTTAAAAATGAACACTGCAGCCACCTACTCTGAAATAAATCCAATTGATGTATTAGAATTAAAAAAAGGAAAATATATTGCCAAAAGCAAGTCACTGATTTGTACCCTAAATATACATTTTAAAAAAAAATACTGCTATTAAAAAAGAAAAAAAGTATTTCATAATATTGTCAGCAGAATGACATATTCTGAAGTGAGGGAATTTAAAAAATAAAGTTGTCAGCTCCTTCTCTCCCAGCAATGCTAACAACCTGCCTGTAAATGGTACAAATGTCTTTATAAGCACATTTGGTTTACAAATTAGACAATGTACGTAATGCATTGTAACTGAGGTACCAGCATATTGTATCTTAATACTCACAGCATGCTCTCTGTTTTAGTGAACACTAATGTAGTGCTTCATAAGTTTAGTTTTCTCTTTTTAACATTTTTCTTATTACACATACTGACTTGATAATAAAACACCTCAAAAAATACTAGTGAAATTATTTTCATATCTTTGAAAATATTCCTGTACTGACTTCAAGAACATAAAAAGCTACATCTCAGAAAGATTGTATGACTTCTCTTACTAACATAGCAATATATGATTTATAGAGCTTTTTTCTCCTCATCATCATCTTGATTTCATCTATACAGGGGGTTCTTGCAGTTTAAAAATTATGTTCAATACAACTTAATGCTGCTCTAACAGCAAGTCTTAAGTGCTTCTCAGCGTGTTTGAGGAGGTACCTGCTGTCTCCTGAAGTTGCATGTACCTGCAGTGAATGTTCAGAGTGATTCACTGCCTCACCCTGTCTTATTCTGTTGAATAAACAAATTAAACCAAGAGTCCTGATGAAAAAAACCCAACAAACTAAGCACAATCCTACAAAAGTATTCTAATTGCAACTGCTATAAAAAACGTTTTGTATGTTACATCAGACTTGAGATTTTAGATTTCTTTATCTAGTAGGTTTAATCTGAAACTTTACAGTTTATGCTCTCTACATATGTCCTTCTCCCCTCCCCCCATCTTTTTTTAGAGGAAGAAAAGAAACTCAACAACATGGTACTAATTGCTATACAGGAGCCGAACACACAAACCATGCAACCAAAGTAACAGCCTTTGCCTTATCTTATAGCAAGTCTTTGTTTATCACGGAGGATTCACTACTTGGTTTTGTTACACAGATCTTAATACCACAGTATATCTACATTTTCAAGAACAGTTTTAGCACTAATTGTCTTAAAAAGTACAGGTTTGAGTACATGTTTTAAAACTTACCTCTGTTAAACCTATATGAGGTTTTTTAATTAGATTCTGTAAACAACTACTTAGAGTTCTTGTAAGCAGCAAATTTGTAGATTTTCTGAGCATATCATCTATTTCTGTTGAACTGAAAAAAATACATTTATTTTTATAACTCTGATGTACATGACAATACTTTGACAGTAATCCTTACTTTTTTTTTTTTTTTCTCCCAGCAAAGAGAACTTTTCATATCAAGAATCCCTATGTGCATTTCTGGTTGCTTTAAGTCTTCTGTGATATAACACACACAACGCCTCTTCCACTTACAAAATTAACTAAATTTCAACACAAGTAAAATCTATTATTTTTAGATTCTGAACATGTTTATTGACAAAGCAGTTTGGAAAAAGTAATTTGTGGTTTTAATGAGTTACTAAGAAGGTCAACATTCGCTCATTAGTAAGTGTAAATTATAAACAGTATCAATTAAGAACGTCTGAAAGAGAGTCATTTACATCTTTAACAGTGCATAAGTGGGTGACTGGCTACAAATACCTTCCAGACTTCAGATCTATGAATGTTATTTTATGCAATTAAAACTAAGCTTTTGAAGGCCACAAAAAGAAAGGAAATGGGAGAACTCTGATGTTTGCCATCAGAAAAAGGTGGGATAGAAGAGGGAATGAGCATGCAGACAGCATGTTTTGTTGCAGGAGAAATAATTGCTAAGGAAACTTCAAGCACTGAGAAGGCAAAGACTGAAGTAATCAGGGATGCTACTCAACTATTGCTGAAATGGTCCGTATCAGACTGTATTTTTCCAATCTTACATGCTTTGTTAAATAAATAAAATATCTAGATTATATGAACAAGTCAATACTCTTTAAGAAAAACCCAGTAGTGCTTTAGACTGCTTACTGTGCCAAGCTGCATTCACCCACATATTGTATACAATATACATATACACATATGGAATATTTATTATAGCATGGGGAAGAATAAATTAAATAGAAATAATTCGAGATGTAAAATATATGTAAATTATAAAGCAGCTAGCAAGTACAAAAGAAAATATATTTTCATTTTAATACATAATTTTTAGGTCACCTGGAAGGTATAGGTATTTATATATTTACCTATGGTTGCATTCCTGATACTTTAAGCTTACCTGCGGTGAAGTGACTCGGAAAATTTAAGGCTTGCATAAATAAATTCCTTAACCTGGATATAAATCTGAGGCACTGACTGAGACATTGGAAGCTTCTTTGGAAAGGATTGCTGTGAAAATAAAAGATAATACTATCTTACTTGAAACTGATTTTAAGGAGAGCTTGATGTTAAATGCAACAATTAGAAAGCTATTTAACACTATCAGTATTTTAATCTAGTTTAAGCTTTTCTCATTTTCATCAAACAGTGGTATGCATGGAGCTGATTCTACATCTGTTTAAATAGTTTATACATGACACTTCCTTAAATTACAATAAAGATTGGAGATTTTATGTAATTTAAGACCCTATAGAAAGCAATTTACAAGCACACATTAAAAAATGTCTGAAATTGATTAGATAAAATAGATGTAAGTGTAATGAGAGATTAAAAAATGAATTTTTTCCTAGGAAAGTAGTGAAAAAAGAAGCAGCATTTGAGAAGTTCAATACATCTGAGGTTTTCAAAGTAACTTGAGAATATTTAGGCATGTATATTTATGATCATATATTTACTTTCTCCTCGTGGTTCACAAACCTAAAGCAGTTTGAACTATTTTCAACAACTGGGATTAACATGTGGTAAATTATAGTATTCTACTTCAATTTTAAAGCTGAGAGTTGATACTGTGTTTCGGAGGACAAAAAGAAAGAAACTCAATTAAATCTACACATACCAAATAGGTATTTCTGCACTGAATATGCAATTTTTAAATCTGCAAAACAATTAATTTTCTGTTTAGGGCTAAGGCATAAGAAAAATAATTAAGAACTGGTATCATCCCTGAAGAACTACACCATAAAAAAAAATAAAAAAACATTAACCAACAGCAGATCAAAACAACAACAAAAAAAATCCAAGACAAAACAGATTACCTTGACATTCTTCTATTTGTACCTCTTTACTTAAGATTAGGTGGTGTGACGATTATGTGGTGTAAGTGCCAGGCTTTCATGCCATTCAACAACAGCAAACATTTTTTTAACAAGAAAATTTACTTCAAATATGTGTTCATCTGATTTAAGCAATTAATTTTTACAGATAGAACAAGTGCTATTACATACAACTATTTTTGATTATTACAATATTTTGTCAGCAGGGCTTGAGTTTCTACCTTTTTCTATTCAATGATCTAGGAGAAGCGATTCTTTATTTTCTACAGTGTCTGGCCAAAGCAGGACAAACACTTTCTGACTGATTATGTGAGCAGGCAGCAAAAAAGAAAAAAAAAAACAACCAAAAAACCGAAACAATACAAAGCCACAACCAATTGTCGCACTTCTAAATACAGAAAAGGAGTAAAATTAGATTATATAATCAACCCATGATAGTTCAGCACATTCAGTCTAAACAGCACAGTGAGGACAAGACTGGTTTGTCCACTCAGATAGGATTTGCTATGTTAAATATCTAGTAGGTCATAATTCTTCCTAATGTGCTGCAAGCAATTCCCATGAAAAACTTACCTGTAAAATCTGAGTGTGATTCATCCTAACCTACAGTTAAAAATGAGATACTCACATCCATCTCTTTTTATACTAGATGTAGAGAAACAGACATTTTCAAAAGTGAAATTCCTCTTAATCTGTAAAACGCATCAGAGATGCATCAAATGGAATTAGCCCTCTGGGGTGTCTATTTCTTTCTATGAACTAGCCTGAACTTACACTTTTTTCTTTAAACATAAAAATGTAGATGAAATTAACCCATCCAATAAGACCTCCCAGTGCCTTACAGCCTGAGGCAACAACAGAGAACTGAAATGTATAGGATTATAAACAGCAACCAGTAGAAATGATGTTGAAGCATTCATAAAGTTTCCCTTCCTTGTGGATTCCCTGCTTTCCAATAACACATAAGGAAACACTGCAGTCTTTCTTTCAACAAGGATACTTAATGATTCTTCCTCTTCTATTTCACTGCCTAGTTGACAAAACTTTTAGGAGCTCAATTACCTTTGAGACATCTGCCCTTTTGCTGAAGTTGGCTGAAGTCAACTAAACTGCTACAAAAATTGCTAGGACACAAGAAATAAAACTCACCGCCTGATTTCTAATTATGCCTTTCTGCTTTACATATAGGTTTCAAAGCTCTTTTCAGAGATACATTAAAAAAAAGTTTTCTCTGCTTTACAGATGAATGAACCGGCACAAAGAAATATTAAATGACTTCATAGCACCATACAGCTGATCAATGATAAACTTTGGAACAGAATCCAACCTGATTCATAGCTTTACTCTTAAGTTCATCAGTCCAAAAATTAAACATCAGTGAAATTCTGCACACAAAATACCTACAAAAAGTGTTGCTCACTACAAATTAGAAACCTCTCTCTGTGTCATAAACCAAAATTAAAATTGTTGGGTGCAGAGAATACATTTTCCTTCTCATGAAATAAGAGCTAAAGCTTTGTATTAATCATACGTATGTGTAACTACACATACTCTTGCACATTACGGCCATGCACCCACACTAATACATCAGAATGAGAGGAGCTGGCAGATAGAATTATTTAGTGCAAGTTTAAAATCTCTGCAATTTATTAGCAAAATATGTCATGGTAAATAATACCAGGGATGTGGCATAATTCCAATACTCTAAGAGATTTCCATTCTGTTTATCTTATTTTGGTATTATAATGGCCAGCTAAATTATCCTGATAGTGGAAAGCATCCAGAAAGCACTCTGGAGCCTTATTCAATAACTGGCATAAACCCCACCTTTAATTTTTCATCTCTCTGAAATACTGGATTAATAACATGCATGCTACATTTGCTTGCTAGATATCCACTGAATCATAGAATTAGAATACCTTTTTGCTTCTGCAGGTATTTGTAGCAATTCTAATTATCTTCCTTTTGCAACATTTACTTCCACGATCATGTGGTTCTTGGATTTAGTTCCCCTCTACAGACTCCATCATGGGACTGTTTTCTTCACTGGTATTCTCAAAACCATATTTGAATAGTAGAAAATATTAATCACCAGTGAAAGAATGGCTGAGGCTGTGAAAAACAATCCTATTGGAACCCTAGCACATCAGAAGTATTTTCAGTCTGTTCATGTTTATTTTGCCCCACATGCACAAACACAAATAATCAATTTAAAAAATGAAATATGAAAGTTGCTGTCTCCAACTGATCCCTGTTTTACATGTATTTTTGCAGCACTACAGCACATGAGTTATTAAGCCAAATGAGTTGCAACTAAAATTTATCTAAAGACAGGCTGCATTATAATTACATAAAGACTGTATCAATTAAACTGTATTATTAATTTGTTTACAAACCAATGGGTTTCATTATTCACTCAAACATCAGAGCAAATTACTAAGCTTTAATTTGCATATTTACTTATGACTAGATAATTACACACAAAGGTGATTTAGCTTCTTAATCTACCTAACTTCTCAGATTTTAATTACTTTTTAATTATAAAAATCATTACTGTCCTAAGCACCCTTAACTGGATTTCAGCAAACTTCAATAACATAAAACTTTTCCTTACCTTATCAAGTTCCAGATCTTGAAAAGGAAATTTGCTTATAACTATTTTGTATTCTTCTTCATTTGCCACAGGAATAGGGCTGTAGTTGTCTGCTTCAAAAATATCCCTGGTGAATTAGTTAAAGTGGAAAAAAAAAACAGACATGTAACTTTATTTACAACATTTTCCCGTGCTAAAACACGTAAATTAATATACATTTTATTACTACGCTTAGGTGTGCAGCTTCAAAAACTTAAAAGCTATACTTGTCATAATTTCAGACAACCAAACTGTTTTTAGATGAATTTGAAAGTACCTTGTATATACTCTTCATGTCTAATCATAGAAAAGTAGCTGAAAGCATTTTGATATGTATGACTCAAAGCATAATACAGCAAAGGAACTTGAGATCAACTTGTCTACCGTAGGGTAAACCATAATGAGATATTTATTAACTATGGTAGCCTACGCTTTGCCTACAATAAAGCAGATATTCAGTGTGCCTCACTTAGGCAGCAGAGGTACATATAGCCCCATGGAAATAAGTTAGAGAACAAGGCATGTGGCCACAGTGTTAAGTACCCTCTGGGCTCTTCTACTAGTCAAATGACTATGTTAGTCATTTGTATTCTAGGCTAAGATTCTAGAGAGCTTGAGAATCTGAAGTGCTTAATTTAATGTTAAGGTTTTCTGTATTACAATGTAACATATTTTATGGTAAGCAATTTCTGCACATTTAGTCATCACACTCTATCTGCAAACAGGCTTTGGTGTAAAACCCTAGGCTGCTGTATTCCTGGATTTACAATTTACTCTATCAAATAATTCCAAGGAATACACTGAAACCAATCTGCATTTAAAAAAAACAAACAAAAACAAACAAAAAACCAAACACAAAGTCGTACTGGCAATGTCACTAGTCTGTCAGGGAGGTACACGTGTTGGCTAGCTACAAATACTAAGATAACCTATATTAGGACCCTAATGCCCTACTACAATAACCTAGTGTTATTAGGTTCCTAAGAAAAACAGATGACTTTCTCCTGCATGTTTCTCCAGTAATGTCCCTTTGGAGACCTTCCTTCTCTCCAGTAACTACAGAAGCAGTACCCAGTGGCTCTTCTGGATATTAGTTACATGTGACAAACATCTTAGTCCTGTCCAATTTGAAATTCATACACAATACTGAGTTAATCAATTCTTCCAGAATTACAACACTATTAAAAAAAAAGTCAGACAAAAACAATAAATGCAATACAAAAGGAACAATTATTTTGAAATACCAACCTGAACAATACAGACCACTTTTTAAGAAGTGCTTCATTGTATTGGTCTCTTATCTCAAATAAAAGATCAAACAGTCGGTTCACAGGAAAACCATAGCCCTAAAGTATAAAAATGAAAAGAGTAGACAGTTCAATAACTAATACACTCAATTCCTATCATATGACTTCATGGCTCTGAGATGAAGACGAGACTTCTCATTCAATCTTGTCAGTTCTATAAAGCAATTATAGTGCTTCAAACACAACAGTATAATTAGAAGATTATATATTAAATTCTTACCTAATATTTTATCCTATGCTTTCAGTTTTCAAGAAGACATTTGCCCTATTTCTCTTCAACATTTTAACGTGCTATTTATAAACATAACCAATCATTTTTATCAGTCTGTTAAACATTGTAATAATACCTGCCAATGTTGTTAATTTGCTCTTTTGGCTAAAGAGTTAATGGTAACTGGAATGTTATTCTTGCTTAAGATCAAAAATAAAGCATTTGTAAAAGACAAAATGTAGACAGATTATAAAGCAAACATTAATTGTCCACCGTTATGAATAACTGGATGTTAGCTGGATAGCCCAGAATGCATACATTAACTCAATTCATCCTTTTCAGTATTATCACAGCAAGTAATACATATAT
Source organism: Melopsittacus undulatus (assembly GCF_012275295.1). Classification (NCBI taxonomy): domain Eukaryota; kingdom Metazoa; phylum Chordata; class Aves; order Psittaciformes; family Psittaculidae; genus Melopsittacus; species Melopsittacus undulatus. Next base: position 95,115,666 of record NC_047530.1, read on the forward strand.
TTTAAAATGCTATTGCATATTTTTCTTCTTGATTCATATATATGATTCAGGAAAAGCCAAAGCATTACTCTTACCTAAAGGAAGAATCTAACTCTAAGAATTTTAGTTAAATTACTACTATAGTATGTACCTGCAAAGTATCAGCAAATACTACAATGAGATTCTTCAGTTCCAGAACAAGGTCAGGATCACTGCAATAGGACTGAAAGTGAGAAATTCTGGTTTAGTTAAAAGGATTTAAAGTAAGGGACATATGTTTTCAAAGAATATTAGCACAGAAGGTTAAACCCTTCTGCCTTATCTCTTTACCTGACTGACTGGCTTAGTAAAAACCAACTTAGACTCACTTATCTTCATTTAGGCTAGCTACGTAAAAGTAGTTGTTAGATTTCTGTATGAGTAGTATAAAAGCTCAGAAAATGTAAACTAAAATACGAGATTTAATAGACATCAGTATGTTGTTCTGAGAGTCAAAATCAGCGAACTACATCTATTTTAGTGGAATGAAAGCATACATCAAAATGCTTTGCTAAATAAACATCAAGAGTTTTCCACAGGAAACACTTTTGAACACTGAGCCTGAATCTAGCTAGTGTTAACTATGCCACCTCAGACAGTCTCCCGGCCATATGGGTAAATCACTAGAAGTTTCTAAATAAGTTCAAATTACAAATTCGATGGTGAAAAGTCAAGACTAAGTAATTTACTAAATAACTGAAATTTGATTTTCAGAGGTGTAGAATCATACAACTAAGGATTTCACCTTAGTTTCACTATTTGCAATACTGGATAACAAAAAAACTTTTGCATTAGAATAATCTAAAGTAGCATAAGAATACAGTATTGGTTGGAGTTTATCTACTGTTTCACCTTTCTTTAATTTTTGCTTTTAGAATACTTTATTAAAGTAAGGCTTTGTTTTATAATACCCCATAAAACAACATACAATTACCTAAAACTTGGTCTGCACTAGGATTATGTTAGGATGAGATGATGACAGAACTGACTTTGATGAGAGTTATACATTTTGAGAAGAATCAGTGTTCAACTACATGAGAAGATTATTAAGAATTCTTTAGAGATTACATTACTTTACTCCTTAAATTACCATATTTTTACTTCACTGTATAAATCCATACATAGACAATTAACTTGAAAAATATTTAAAAAAATGCTGAATATATCCCCTCAAATGAGTTAAAAACTATAAAAACATCTTGTGTACCACTGATCAGTAAAGGTCCTATGATAAAACTACATGAACTTTTTCCCCATTTTTCCTCAGTATATATGAAATGTAAAATATTCCTTGAACTAAAGATCAATTGCAATAAAAATGCAAATAACCCTCCATAAATGAACTGCTATTAGCAAATATAAAAAAGGGAAATATAAAGCTCTTCTGTTTTTTCTGATAATAAAAATTATACCAATAGTAAACTCTGAAGCAATTTACTATCAGTCAGAGTGAACAATGGTATACATCAGTTTTCACAGAGGAATAAGAAACAGCATGCAGCTATTCAACATCATTGGAACTAGGGCAGAAACATAACTTTAGGGGACACTTTGAATGCACTGAAATACTCAGTTGATATAGATTTTTTTCTAATATCTTTATTTCAACATAAACATATTACTACTATAGCATTAAGGAGATAGCTCCAAGGATTTTGCTGGTGTTTATTTTGGAAACACTGCATTTGGAATGATAATTAGGAACTATTTCTTGGTGGTGCTTTCAGTGCTGAACTATTCAATCTGATCTAATGAAGAGGTCAGTTGAGACTAATGAGGACGGATTGCAATAATAACAGCAGATTAACTCCGCATATTCTAAACTGCTAGACTAAGACAAGGTTTGGAAAACCCAGTGAGTTGTAAATCAGTGAAGGATTATGCAAATAGCCCATGGCTGAGGATCACAGCCTGATACTGTTGAGAAAAACAAAAGCTTGGCAGGCTCTCTCCCAAATCTGAGCAATTTTTAATCACAAGGAAAAGAAAACATGAGAGGGGTATAATTTTTCACTTTGTTACTATTCCAGCTTTAAATATACAGAACTCTGAAGAGGATTTAAACTGCAACACTGATAAAACTTTTCACTTACTGAATGTGTTCTAAGAACAGCAATGATCTTGGAAAGGGCCATGTTCCAGAGTTCATCAGTATATGTTCTTGTTACCAGTCCTTGGGTTACATGTAAAATGTGGTCTTCTACTACGAAGAAACTAAACCAAAATAATGCTTAAATTATTAAGTTGCTTTCTAATATTACAGCAAATTCTGCCCTTTCACACACATAGTCAAATCCTTCCCCATTTGAGCAGTGACACTTTGATAGGTCTGGTGCTCTGCCTTGCCCAGGCTGAAGTCAAAATATGAAAAGATTATTTCATGCCAGCTGGAGCCCAGACTGCTGGAGTGTCCTTGTGGGGCACTATACTAATAGAATCTGGGTGCTCTTCCCCATTCAGTCCCAGCAACAATCACCCACACGTTCTGTGCAGAAACTGAATCTTGCAGAAGAAAGTTTTTGGACTACAGGAGAACAGGGGTGAATTAAGAATCAATACAGTAAAACTGAAATAAATCTTCATTTAGAAAACTTACCCTACAATTTGGCTGAAGTATCTTCTATAGCCTTCTACTGTTTCATGCTTGCAGGGGAAAAGAAAACAAGTTTAGGAATAAAAATACCATTATGTTATCAGCTACAACCCAAGTCAATGCAAAATCAAAAGTATTGGTTACCATGCTTGACTGCGGCTGCAGAACTAATCTTGCTTGTTTCCTCCTTTGTTTTCTGTAGTAATTTTCAAATATTTCTCCATCACCCTACATGAAGACAAAAGTAGTTAAAACAAGAACATTGTTTCAGTATGAAAAAGGCACTTCTTAAGGGTAGAATTCTCTTAAACTAAGCCACATATTTTGCATTTATTCCACACACAGACCTCCAGCTGACATCAATGAAGTTTTGTGTGCATGAAATAGGCAGAAATCACCTTTTTATTTTTTAAAGTAGCCTACAGGATGTACTGTAAATAAGAATTTTGCTCATGTGGCTACATTTTGTCAAACAGTATTATGCATTTTAAACAATATTTATGGCTTTATATTACAGGCATATTACCTGTTACTCTTGTACCTGAAAACCATTGCCTCCTAAAATGTTTCTCTACATTATTCAAGAAACTAATTGTAAAGTTAAGTCACCAAAACATTTCTATGAATATATGATATGTCTGAACACTGCCTGCATTAGTGTTGCCTGAGGAAAAAAAAAAAAAACACATGAAATATAATATTTTCTTATTCTCTTCGGAGCTGATAAACATAATGAATGTGGATTTGGATTTTTCTCCTATCATGGTCCTTAAAATACAATACCCTCTCTGCCTAATGATTACATTGTGAGGAATTCATCTAACATCCTACTCATCTCATTAAGATGACCATTCAGTAGAAACCATCTGTTCATTTGAAATCAGTTGATTTCATTGACTCATCTACCTACGAATGCAATGTAATTTGTATGCAAGCAAAATAAAGCAGCTTAGCATTTTTTGAAAGGTTTATTTTAACTTCATGAGCCTATTATTAGGCCAGTACTATTTAGAATTCCATTACTTGGACTTATAAAAAAAATCTTCAAATCAAATTATTACAAAGATTGTTACTTACCTAACTCCTTCATAAGATATAAAAAGAAAGTTTAAATTTAGCATTTTAAGTTTATAATGACAATTTCATCATATTTAGAAATACTGCTAACCTAACAAAATCTAAAAATGAAAAAGAGACTTTACTTAAAATCAAAAAACCCCACTTGAAACTGATATGCAAATTTACTAGAACACTTTCAGTTGCAGCACAACTTACTGTGTGCTACTAACACATACTGATCAAACATACTAATCATCCACCTCCAGCCTAAATACTCAGTGCAGTTTTCAGATGCATAAAGCTTTTACTAAATTCTAATTCTAATGCCAGATCTCTACTCAGTCCTGACATAAGTGAAAAAGTGTAGCTGATCTCAAATCCACACCAAAAATGGAGATGTAAAATATGACACAGCCTGTCACAATCTCCAGTTTTTGCTTGCTGTTTTGCTCTACTATTACAATTTCCAAAAGAGTCAGACTAAATATCCCTACATTTTGTAATATTGATCATATCCCCCAAAACATTTGGGTAACATGGAACACTTGGGGGAATTGCAAAAGCAGTAATAGCACTATTCAGGCAGACACGCATATTTTACATATACGTTTAAGAACGATTGAGTAATTAACATCTTGTGTGTCCCTTATTAGGCATATAAAATAAAACATGCAGTCATGCCGTGAGTATCCATACTTTACCCCTCTCATCTGATTCACCCAGAATTACTACTACTAGAAGCAATATGCTTGCTTGCAAACTATTACAATTGAAAAATATGGAAGTGAACAACTTCAAAAAGTAAAATATCTTTTTGAGGTCACCTTAGTACATACCAAAACAGAGTAGATGTGCAAACACCTATAAACTGGAGAAAAGTCTACAAGGTCTTGGGCAGTTAACACCTAAAGAAGGAAAGGAAAAATAAAAGTACATAAAGCATAAAAAGCATATAATCTGCAAAATGTGATACATTACCAACAGAACTTGTCCAATTAATAAGGACCCCAAGATAGGTTCTATCACAAAATTAATTGCTTGCAAATTAATTGCTTGACTCTTCCTTCCCTTTGTACTACAGTACTAGATTTTATTTGTGTTGTAAGACCGAAATCCTTTCACTGTTTTCAAAGTACCAGATTTAAATACTCACTGTGTTATTGAACTTATGAATCCTAAATATTTGGTAGTTGAAAGAGATCTAACACAAGCCGAAGTCTTCAACATAGGAATGCTGGCTTTCACAATAGCAGAATAATTCAGTGGGCCACATATCATTTACAGTGGGAGGTAATGTGTAATGTAAATTATAACTGAACTCCCTAATAATATAAATTCTATTCAGTTGAATGTCCCCAAACATGATGCTAAAGCTAGCATTAATACAGCTAATATTTTGGCACTATTTTTTCCCCTTAAAATGCTGATCTAGACTGGTGCCATCTGAAGGTGACCTCTGGTTCTTCCTGACTAATGGGGACCATCTACAGGCAGCACACTGCAAGTTTTGTTCAATAAGCCTACAAAATTCACTTCAAATGAGACATAATGATTCAGTATAAAGATACCTCTTCTTCATGTTCATCATCTTCTTCAAATGTTCGCTTCAAGGTAATTTCATTCTTGGATTCCAGAATTCTGCTTCTACCTAAATGTATATTCCGACCATAGTTTATATTATTCTGCTTCTGAAGAGAGGTATTAAAGGTTTTCTGCTGCTGAGCCTGTTTTAAGAGTAGTACCAATAAAGAGGGATGTAATGCAAATTTTATCACTGATGAGTATATGCTATGACATGAAAAACAGGTAGTGCTACTGAACACACATCAATATAACTCCAAGACATATGTGTGTCCTTAGCCTACACCAATTATTTTGTCTTTAATCATTTTGGGATGATAAATGAGTCTAATACATTATTTCTCCATAATTTTTCCCTAATCCCCAAAAACACAATTTTCACAGTAGAAAAAATAAAAAAGTAATCTGTAATTTTCCTGATCCTAAAGTGCAAACAGACAATCAATATTTAAATGAAGTAGTTATCATGGATTTTTCAGCTATTTGTTTGTTGTCTTCAGTTAAGCCTTAGTGAACAGCCAACTGCAGAAGCCAAATGCACTATATTGTCCTATTACTGGAACAAATGGAACAAGATAGCATAGTATAATCTTGCAATTAAGTTTCATTTATATCAATACTTCTTTTTACAAGAACCTTGGATGACGAAGTGGCAACCTAACCTGAAATCTACCCAAAAAAAATTAAAACAAAAATCTCCAAATAGATTTAAAAAGATTTAAACTACTTTAAAGCTCACCCAGTGCCAGATTATTTTGTGATGGAATAGACAAGGGCTCCAGCTGTCCCAGTCTCCTCCTGGCTCTCACCTCAGTCCTCTGTATTAGTGGTACTTTAGAAAGAACTAGGCAGTTATCTCAATACTTCTTTTAGTCTTTCTCATCTTTGCCAGATGGCCAGACAGGCTGCTCTTTGTTTTGGTGTAGTAGCTGCTGAGTCTAGAAGTTGACTACTTGAAGTATTTCACTATTTTTTGTAACTTCAGATATACAGCATTTCTCCTTCCTTTTCCAGGGAGGAAACTAGTTCTTGTCTAGGACACAGATACAAATTTGGAAAGAAAGTTTGATGATACTGAGGTGTCACAGTGCTGTTTCCTGTGTTAGGTAGGGAACGCTAGAATTGACAACTTCATGTCCAGAAGATGTTACCCAAGATGTTAGCAAGCATTTCACAGTTCATCTTTACCCAAAGGTCTATGTGATGATGATAATCCTTAGATAAATGTTTGGGCTAACCCAAGACCAGCAACACTGATATTTTCAGTAGATAATAGAACTGAAGTGATCCTGTCAGGTCATCTTACCTGCTTCATGGCAGTTTCCCCAATTCTGTCAGAATGCTTTCGAATACTCTCTAAGAAATCCTTTAGATCTGACATTGATATTTCTTTTATTTCTTCACGCAGTTTTGGAAGATTTTCTATCATTATCTGGCAAAACCGGTATTGGCTAACTCTAGGAAGATATAGATTTTCTAGCTGTTCCATTGTTTTTAAAGCAGAATAGTATCTACAAAGAGATTAAAATCAAATTATGTAGCTTCTTATAAAAAAAATAAAATATTTGTTTATCAAATATAGGATACCAATAACAGGCATGCAATCAATATACATCTATTGAAATTAGTATGTTCTTAGAAAAACAAAAAAAAGGGTGATTCATAGAATGCTTTCGTTTGGAAAAAAAAAACATTTAACTGTCAGAGTGGCTCAGTCAAGTAAAAATTTTAAGTAGGCTCCTGTGGTATTAGTTGTTCTGATCAATAGAGTCACAGAATGATGGAAACAGAATGGCTTGGGCTGGAAGGGACCTTAAAGATCATCTATTTCCAGCCCCCATACCATGGGCAGGGACACTTTCCACTAGACCAGGTTGCTCAAGGTCCCACCCAGTCAGGCCTTGAGTCCTAACACCACATGAAGCATCCTGCAAGATAGACAGTCGTAACAATTTCCTCCCCTTCTAGTTTGAATTTATTTGGATATTCTATTAGTTCTTTTTTCTGAAACACAAATTGCCGATCACCCAACATTGCAGTACATACACCAAACAATGAGAAAAATTTCCTGAAGTGTGTCTGCATGTATCTGCCTTCTTTAGGCAGATTACATGTGAACATGTAACACACATCCACACCCACCCTCTTTCCACCATCCTTAGCTGGAAAAGACACGTATACACTTAGCTCACACAGTATTTTTTCCAGCAGTGTATACTTTGCTGTAAACCATGAATCTATTTATTTTTCTGACAAAATACAGTCTATCCTACCAAGAAAATGACTACTCTGAACAAGCATTAAGGACAGGGTTGGGTTGTTTTTTTTTTTTAAAGAGAAAACAACAAAACAATAAAGACTCCATAATTTTCTTTATTCTTTCATGTTCTGTTAGCCTACAGATTGTTTACAGCAGAAACACAGAAGATACGGTCTGACAGGGGGAAAAAATAAAGCACCAAGAAATGGTACCTCTCACGTCCATACACTATGCAGATGTTGTACAGCTACAACTATGTTGTGAAATTTCATGCAAGGGACAATGAATTTAAATATTCAGAACTAAGTGTAAAAAGTGATTTAACTGCAATAAACAAACAAAGACTGAGTTCTGACATCAGAAAGCCACCAAATACAGTTATTTACCTGTCTTCACTCTCAGTACTCTCACAGATTACAGGGATTGTGAAGCCATGACTTACTTGTTAAAACCATTTACCAGCTTCAGGCCTGTAGCATATAACCAAAATTTTTATGCTTTCAGAAACATTGAAGGAAAGAAATTTTCACTGAGGGAATTGGTTTTCTAAGTTTCCTCTTGCAGAGAGATGATCAGCACAAGCAGATGATTCAGAGCTGAATCAAACTTTTATATGCCTATTCTTGAAGCCAATATCTTTTTCTATTTAATTTTCAAATGTCATACAGGCTCTTAAGGAATAATGCTTGAGAAACTTTTTACTTGATTGAAAACATGAAGCAAAATAAAAGTGAGCCAATTCTGAGATAGACAGCTAAACTAAGAAGGCAATAAACAAATCTTTGATGTCAACAACATTATAAAGAGAGGTACAGGAAACAGGTTAAACATTAATAGGACAGCAATTAGTTGTGGACGTGACAATTTTCCTTTATGTGGTATTCTTACCGGCCACTCAGTCCAAGCAGCTTTTGGAAAAATGCATTTAGTTTTGCTTATTAGAACAGAATAAGGAGAAGTGATGTCTTCTAGCTTGTCTTGAATGAAGTGGAAAACCTGAGATCAGACTGAATTAAATTTCTGATAGCTTCAAGCCTTTCTTTTCACAAATACAGAATAATATCCTTAGCCCATTATTCAGCTTTTTATGGTATAATTTTAGTTCCTTTTTCCTCCTGAACGTCCTACACAATCAGTACTGGAAAATTACCAAGTCATTTTGAAAGGAAAAAGCTGAACATGAGCAAAGTCCCTTCAAATGTTCAAGAAAATATGGAAAAGTGTCCTTTGCAGCTCTGCTTCTGAATATTACTTTGTACCTATGGTGAGTAAATACTTTCAAAGTGAAATAAAATTCAAGTTGCTGGCTCCCCTTCCATAGACAAGCATTAATAAATTATTAATACTACAGTTGTGACTTTCTGTTCCACTCTGAAATCAACACATTCTTTTGAATTTTCTCAATAAAGACATTTCAAAGCTGGAGGATGAGTGGGAAAGGGAGTGGAGGTGGAGGGAAATCTTCTCTTTTATTCCAGAACACAACTGCTTTCAGGAGACTGCAAATAGAGTTTTCAAGTGTAAATTAGGAGCTTTTGTTTATTATATACTTGCTTTATATAAAATATACATAAGGCATCCGGAATGTTGCAGATAAGAGGGGGTCTGGAGGTTTTATGTGTGTGGTTTTTGTTTTTTTTAAATAGTAAATGATCAGGAGTGCCACATGGTGAGTCTTCTGGGGAATAAAACCCAGAATAATAGCATCAAAACAGTATAAAAGGGTTTTATTTAAATTATAAGGATCAGCTTATCAGAACACTGTTAGTTCATCTGGAAGGTTTTTGACTGCTGTGTCTAAGATCAGAATTAACATAATCCATTTAAAATCCATTCTAGAGTCCCTTACTAATTATATATATATGGAGCTCAGGACCTTGCCCTTTTAACATCTGTTCTGATTAAGCACTGAGGTCTTATAATTTGAAAGTCACCTGCAGGTCATTATTTAAACTAAAAAGTTTTGCATATCATTTAATGGAATTATGTATTTGTATATTTTCCTTTAAAATAATTCCACAGATTTAATTTAATGCTGATGATTTTTACAATAATATTATTAGTTCCTATCATATTTCATCAATTATGTAGGTGAAATTTGTCCACTAGAATACAAATGAGTTAAAAATATATATTCAGTGTTATTTTCCACAGAAATACGAGTCCTCTGTCACTTCTTCTGAGCTAATCTTGTAAGAATTGTGCCTCAGTGCAAAATTTACAATGTCAGCTTTGAAATTAAAGACACAAGTTTGAAACATCAGTCGAGGTCATATGATAAGACTATCCAGAACTGAACTAATATGTCATTAGAACCAGAAAACTGCAAGATGGATAGATGGATTTTACTAACATCTCCAAACTATAACAGTGGAAACTTTTAAAATGAGCAAGCAGGACTGGAGGGGGAAATAAAAAAATTAAAAGGAGAAAAACACATACCACACCCCCCAAACAAAACCAACAAACCCCAGAAATTAATATTAGTGCTTTAATCATCTTATGCTAAAATTGAGCTGGTGTTCTACAAAATGTCTAAGCCCCAGTAACAGTCAGGTCTGTATTAGATTTTGAAACATCAACACAAAAAATCCAAAAGCAAAAGAAAGTGACTGTTACTTTAGTGTACATGAAATATTGTTATATTTTAAATGATGGAGAGAACTTTAAAGATTTTTATCAGTAGAGTGTCATTTGGAGGCAGTTAAGAGAAATACCATAACTTACTAAAAAGCCCCATGAAGTTAAACTAGAGCAGTCAAGAAGCTACACAGGACAGGAGCAAGATTAACTCAAAGGCTGTAAATTTTACTGAGAATAACATATTTGTACATAAGCCTTTTGAGTAAAGAAACACAGTCATGTCCCAAAATTTCCTGCTGAAAAAACAAGAGAGATGATAGAATTAAAATCCTCATTTTAATTAAAGAAACAAACTGAATTTACAGAGGAAAAATAGTAGTGTTCTCCAACTTTTGTGCTTCCCTCAGGGGCAAATGCTGTATACTTCTGCTTACTACATTTCTGATGAGTAAATATAAACAACGTTTTATACTGAAAAACTCTGTACACCAAACAAATTTAAGGGAGTTCATTGGAATTTTTCAATAATACTGCAGGAAATTCACATTCATACACGTTGAAGATGATATACTGAAATTGCAGTTAAAAATTTTTCACTGCTGGAAGAACAATTTGTTTATTTTGGTTTTAAATCTCATTGTCTTTACAATTCCAAGTGTAATTTTTAAAACTTCCCCAGCATAACAAGTTTATCAGTTACCCAAAAGGACCAAGACCTGAGAACAAGGCACTATTAACTCTGAAACTTCTGTAAAGTGGGTCAAAAGCTCAATATTTCTGAAAATCAGATTAAAGAGTTGCTGTGTGGAAGAAAAAAAAAACCAACAAGAACAAAAAACCCACAAAAACAAACAAACACACAAGATCTGTGGAATTTTTAAAAACAGCAGTTACTGAATGAATGGGGTTGTGAGTGTGGCAAGAGATCAAGCAGCTGACAGTTCAGTATCAAATATATGTTTTGATGGAGTTTTTGCCAGAGCCATGGTATCTTTGGGAAGTATTGTTTTGCAACTGATGCTCCATTTTGACATAGCTCCAAAACAATGCAGAAGACCAAAATATCATTGGTTTTATCTGTTCTGAAATCATTCTATACAGACATGGGTGTAACCAAATTATAAAAATCACTGATTTTCCTATTTGCATCCTGTATGTTTTCAGGTCTATTTGAATGCTTGGAAGGTTCGTGGAGAGAAAGGCTGCATGACTGTCTCAGTGAGACTTAGTAACCTAAATAACTAATCAACTCTCTCTTTCCCACGGTTCAGAAGAAATCTTATAGTAAGGTCAGAAAATAAATTCAAGCATTTCAGGGAAAAAGCTCCCTCTGAAGCACCATACTCTTTCTTTAGTCTTTCTCAGAGTAGATTCAAGAAGATTCAGCAACAACCTTAGCAGGTGGATTTGTTTAATTATTTTCATTGCACGGTGGGTTTGGGTGTTTTTGTAATACGTATTGTGGAAGAGATTTGCAAAAACACTGGCTCTAACAATTCCCATTAAGACAACAATCACTTGAAGCAACTGGGAACTTTCTCCAGAGGCACGTATCAAAATCCAGTGCACAGGCCATGGTAACAGAGCTCTATAAAACATGTGATAGCCTTATCTCTGACCAAACACTGAAAATTGAAGTAGTTCAGTCTAAATGTATAGGCCCCAGTAGGTGTTTTGGAGAGCAGCAGAGAAACCACACACCTCCCTCGTGCTTTCTCAGCTAAGACTTTAAACCTTCCATAACTCTGTCTAGCCAATTGTGCCTGTTTAGAGAAGATTTCCGCAGTTATTTCCACTTACAACTATAGTTCTTGTCAACTTCTGTTATCCACGGCTCAGGAGACAGATAAATAGGATACAGAGCCTTTCACCTCCAGGTCATCAGTTCAAAAGTAGCCCATGTTGGTAGGGACCAAAAGTTGCTATCAATAGATGGCTTTCTGGTCTACTTAGTAAACCTCCATTCCATCTGCATAAACCAGTATGTATTTCAGAGCCAAAATCCTGCATTATCTTAAAAGGTGTCCATCATAGTGAAAAGGAAATGGAATTCCAATCTTCATCTTGAAACAACTGTCCCCCCACAGATATAGAACACCCACACTTCTGTCTTACCTTCCTTTAAACATTAGAAATTCCAGCTTTATTCACAGAGCAAAACCATAAGACAACAGATTAATGAAAATGTATTTAAAAAGGCTGCAAGCAGAGAAAGTCAAAAGAAGAGATCTTTTTCAAAAAGACAATTAAAGCTTTGCTGCATTAACAAACCTCAGTGAATGTTTATGAACAAAAATATTTTTGCCTAAAATAAACATTCATTATGGTTTTGTTACTATAGGGATTGTGAAGGCTCCTTCCTCTGGGTCTTCCAGGAAAGCTTCACAGCAAAACTTCGAAAGGTTAGTTTTGAAATTCCTTGTATCTGCACACATCAGCAATCAGGTTTTTGCACTGATGCATGGATGTCCTTGCTATTGCTCAGTCACACAGTGATAAAGGCCAGGTTATACTCACTCTTTAGATTTCTTGCCTGCTAAGCCACAAGGAAATTACCATTTCAATTACCTGCAAGTTCTGCGGGATAGCCACCTCTAGGCTGTACTACAGGGAATTGTAAGTCACAGGAAAGTAGTAACTGTAGTGTAGCTAATGAAAGAGATATCTGAGCTGGAGCAGTAGCCTGCAGCAGAGTCTAAACCTTCTGCTTTCCATGTGATTTCAAGGTATGGTACATCAAAGCTACGGCATCTCCCCTCTGCCTTAGATCTTTTTATGGTATGACAATGACATGTCCAAACCCCTCAACTCAGTATATCATCCTTTGACTTTTAAGACTTCCTGCCTGGTAACTCCTTCCACAGGAAAATTATCAGATGTGAATCTCTTAAATAATAGAAATTTACATTTAGATTAAAAATTTCTCAGAAAGCGTATCAACCGTCAGTGGACTCTACAAAACCATCAGTGAACATGGAGTCAAAATGCTAAAAGCCATCTGCAATTTTATCTCACTTAAGTGATCTTTCCAGTATGATATTAGGAACTATAACTTCCCTTGCAATTCTGAAACTGGAATGGTGTTTATCTGACAGAGCAAGAGAACAACAGAATGCAGGCTCTGATCCCAGTGTTTTCATACTGTCAACAAGCTAAATGTAGCATACCCTGTGGACCACCCTACAGAAAGAAGCAGTGATTTGGACAGCACACCCTGCAGCCTGTTCTCTGAAGCAGAGTAGCAAGGGCACTGGGCTGTTTACATCTTTCTGCTGAGCTGCTCCGAGAGCACTGCAACAAACCAGTGCCATTTTCAGAGGAAATAGTGTGTATTAGTCAGGCTGGTAAGATTTATCACACCAGTTTACATCTAACAAGTTTTTATTGTAATAAGAGGCAGTATAGTACCATAGCTATTAGTTTATTCTTAAAGCTCTCACATTTCTGCAGAAGACCCCCCAGAGAGTATATGTGTACTGGTATCATGTAGCACATATACCACTGTCAAAGATATATCAGATTGGCTGCTGTGCTGATTGATATGATGTGCACGGTTGATCAGATGCATTTTGGATAGGTCTACATGCAGGCTTTAGAACCAATTTACTCATACACAGTGGCCATTGCTGAGAATTTTCAGATGTCCAGCAGTATGGCAGGAGATGTTGCCTATCCAGACAACAGAAATCCAGACAAACAATCCAAAAGTAAATCTAGATTACATTATAGTCCGTAGACACATGACTGCACAGCTAATTCCAAAAGGAAGCAGTTAGGTCCAGACAGACTTATTAGCAGGAGCTCACTGCAACAGTGCCAGGTGCACAAAGAGGCAACAACAATGGTCATAAATCCAGCAAGGGAAGACATAGAGCAATTGGTGTGACTGAGACTGTACAAAAAGCAGGCAGGGATAAACATGGCAATGATGCTGTAGAAATCAGGATGAAGAAAACAGCAGCAGTGGTATTCCTGGGGTGGGTGTGCATGAGGGGCAAGGCAGCAGCAGCCCCAGCAGGACAGGATGGCAGCTACAGGGGGTAGGGGTAGGCAGGCTGCTACGAAGACAGAACTGGGGCTACTTGGGTTACAGCAGCACTGAGTGGCTCTCCAAGAAGTGAAGATACAACAGAGGAAAGACCAACTAGTCACATACGAGTTAGAAACCATTATTCTATAGATTTCTTTTTAATTATGGTTGTAATTATTTTTCAATAAGTCAGTTTGTCACAGAGGGGAAAAACCCCAAACAACAATACATTTTCTGCAGTTTAGTCTCATAGCCCCATGCACATTAGCACAGAGCTACTTGATAGGTCTAAAGAAAGGTATATGGAGAGAAATGTCCTTTTTTCTTGGATTATGAATTTGATTTAAATACATCATGATAGATTAACCAGGTTTTAATACACTCTGAAAGATCTTTACTCCTTAAGGATTTTACTATGCTTCCTTCTTAAACTGTTTTAAGTATTAAAAAAAAAATATACACTTCACATTTTATAACCATAATTTCACTGTATGTGATGCTTACTTAAGTAAACATTAATTTTCATGGCAATCACTAAGCTCCTAGAAGTCTTTATATTTAATATAACATTTGTTCACTTGTAGTGACATTCTTGAAACACAGACAAGGTATTATGAAAAGAAGACTACACAAACATGCTACAGGACTTAAAACAGCAAACACTAACATAAACAAGTAAATATTCTATCAGTTCACTTACAAATGTTACATTTTACTCATAGAACTAAGTTCACTCACCTTTTTACATTCATCTGTTCTTTTAGTTTGCTGTACATTTCCAGCACTGCATAAAAACAAGCAGATTAACTAACCCATGTATCTTACTGTGGCTTTAGTTAATAAAAGATGAAAATAAGGACAAAATGAACCATAGAAAGGATATCCTAAATTTACCTTATTTAATTCCTACTGTAACATAAATGCAATTAAACTAGTAAAAAAAAAAAGTAGAATGCAGCTAAGAAAGCAGAAAGAACTGAATTCTTAACAGCTCTTTAATGAAAATGATATAAGATTAAACAAAACAGTAGACACTATATACACCAAGTATATTCATTTACTTACTACATACCATAACCTTAGCTGCATTACCAGTCTATGCCCTGTCTCCATTAAATGGCAACAGTACCACCTACTGTACTCATAACAAGTCAACAAGACTTCACAAAGAAAAATTCTCCAATCTGTTCTATGCCAATATCACAAACAGGATAAAATCCTTATAGAGCTCTATGCAGTCATAAAATGTTACCTCTCTAAAACATCATTTAGAGCCCTTATGTTCTATATAAAAACTCCTGAACTGTTGTAATGACAGAGCTAGAAGTTGAAGTAGAATCATTAGTATCTTCCCTAGAATTCAAACAGTAAAAAACACCCTCTTAAGCAGCAAATTTATAGTTTAATGCTTAAAAATATTACTTCATTTAAAGCTGTATGTGGCTACATTGTTTGCATCATTTATATCTGTCTCACTGCATATATGTCTGACTATACATATAGACTGTATCTCTCTTCTCACAAAGTGTCATAATTGTTTTATGTCAAATATTGTAAAACACATGGGACCTTCATCTTGACATCTTTTTAAAACCCATTCAGTTTTTTGTTAAACTGGATGTTCCAGTTTAACAAACTTAAAAGTGATTTATAACTTAAAAAATAAAATTATTTTCCCTTTTGATTTTATAATTTTATTCAATATTTAACTGTCATTCACCTGGAAGACACAACTGTAGTTTTTCCACAACTGTTGTAATATTCCTTTGCTGAACTCTACATCGGATGATTTCCTCTGTTTGGGCTATCACCTTAGAGATTAAAAGTAAAAAAAAAAATAATAAAACAAATCAGAATTAAATTATGCAAATAAATTTAATTTGCTACAAATGTTCACAATGCTCATATAGGAAGCATCATTTTCTCACCTCTTTCCCAGCATCCTGAAGCCTTCGGTTGGTATCAGTAACTTGGACCTTAAAAATAATTTCACCTTTGTTAGACAAATATGCATATATTGCCCTGATGTGACTGCTCACCCTTGTAATCAGATCATGCTTCATGAGAAATTTAGAACAAAGAAATGCAAATTCAAATTAACTCTACAGCTTGAACTTGAACTTTTGATCGCAAAGGGCTTTTCTTAACTTCAATTACTTATGACAGTTCTTTCTAACAGATTCTGTGGCAAACTTCTCAAATTTACTTGGGATTTTTGAACTTTCCTTGTTTCTGTAGGTCTGTCAAACAATTCAAATCATTGACCCAATTGACCACTGGTCCCTTTTTGATAACCTCAATGAGCTCTATGGGCCATTCATTGTCTGTAAGAAATGGTGATTGCATTTTATGGTAATTAAACATTCATACTTTGCTGAATGCAAACACTGGGTGGTTGATTAACATCAAACGTGGAAATCTCCAAACCACAGCAACATTTTAATGCTGCAGGTGCAGGCGAAGCTCGACCTCAGATTTTCCCACATAGTAAGTGACTCATTAGGTCATCATAATAAGGAAGCACATTCTAGTTTATTAAAAATCTCATTAATTTCTGAACAAAGATGCTCAATGACCTCATTGACGCTGTATTTGGTCTCTTGTTATCTGAATATCCTTTATATAATGCTCTTCTAATCATAACCTCTGATGAACTATGCTCATTCTGTCTGGTGTGCATATTTTGCTCTCAAATGTGTAAAGAGAGCTAAAAGGGATGGATCTCATAATTCACTATTTGCGTTCTGATTTGGTAGTAAATCTTAGTTCTCATTTCTAATGAAAACTACTAACTCCACCTACTCATTACAAAGTAAATAAAACTTAATTTTCATGCATAATTGCAGCATTTTTATTTTTCTAATCAAGATTTTAAATATTTCTAAGGTCTGACATCTAAGAAAAATACCTATGTAAGAAATATCAGGTTTACCATTTGTTATTTATCTTCTGAGAAAGCCTTTAAAAAGGGCAAAATAATTCTAGTAATATTTTCTGAAAATGTACATATATATATAAAAAAGATATCGGAATTAGACCTAATAGAATATTCAGCTTTGTAAAAGTAAATTAGTAGATCAGGCAACATAGCTCTAATCACAAATCCTAAACATACCACCTTTAAAAAATTATTGCAAACATCAGAGTTTATGTGATAATAACTAAATTCTTAATCTTCTGTAGAAGAGTCAAGTTTTTTCTTTCAAAGACAATAATACATTAAACTCTGAATAACTAGCTTCTTACCTTTAATTTTTCTGCATCAGCCCTAACTTTAAGAAGTTCTGTAATGGCATCCACAAAGCCCTGATGGTGAAAATTGCACATCTTTTCTATCTCTCTGTCATGGTTACGTATGCAGGCATCAAGTTTTTCCATAAACCTCTGATGTGCATTTGGTTGGTCATCATATACAGATCTGTTAAATACAAATAAGAAAATCAAAGTTTACTTTCCCTCCCAGTTAAAAATAGCATGCAAGGATCTTTATTGAAATCTCTCTCTTAAAAAGAAAGTAAAAGTGAACAAAAACTAGATGTTAGCGTGGCTTCATTCCTGATCCACTCCATCAAAATCAGCATTAAAAGAAAGAGATGGCACAAAACTGAGAACTGAACCCAGCCCTTATGGCATTAATCCAGGTGCTTAACCAGTTACATCATGCATGACCTGAGCCTCACTGGTCTGTTATTTATGCCCTAATGCTCAAATACGCGTACAAAAGAATCAGTTTCTCCAACCACATCAACCAGCATGAATCGCTTTTCCATCAAATTCCACTCTTTACTAAATATAAAGAAGTGCAAACATACAAATATGCTTTTCTGGTATTCCTAACACCAGAGTTATCCAACTAAATCAGTGTTGGATGCTTCCAGTCTGAATGACCAGAGCATGGCAGCAGCAGCGGGGCTCCTGGCAGAAGACAATCCCTGCTGCTCCCTACCTCCACCTGCCCATGTTCAACATCTCCCAGAGCAAAACCACAACACACACATGCCTAAGGCTGCTGCCCCAGTGGGATCTAACTTGCAGAAATGGCTAAAATCAGACCTTTTGGTTTATTTTACTAATTGTTTGAATAGTACACTTACAAACCTCATGCAAGAAATAGGACTCCTGGGGAAACTACCAATTTCACTTATGGAGCTGCATCAGAAATAGAAAGCTTTGTGGAAAAATGCTCAAGAATGAGAGTGAGCAAAGGAGACAGGGAGCACTTAAAAGCTTTAGACTTTAGCAGAGGAAGCTAGAAAAGTGGTATCACAGAGAACTGTACTGGAAAACAAAGGTATAAAATCTTTCAAGACAGGTAAGGCACAAGCAGTTCCAAAACTTGATTAATAACTTGATAGAGCAACAACTAAGACAGGTAATTTCTGAAGCAGCTTTTTGGATAGAATGAGAAAGGCAATATAAGGATGATATAGTCATATATACACAAACATGTTTATACTGCAAACTGCAAGCATTCAAAAAAATCAGGACATCAAAGAACTTTACTTTTTTTAGTCTCCAATTTCCTTTCATAATTACAAATGTTTCCCCAAAAATCATAAAGAGAAGCTGCTTTAAAAAAAATTAAAAAATAAAACTTGATATGGGGAAAAACTGAAAGGCTAAAAGGCTAAAGTCCCACTGATCTCAATGTTGCTTGTACAAGTAGTCTTAAGTTTAAGACCCAGACAACAGTAAGTCAAAGCTTCCAAAACTCTTAGTAGAGAGAAAGTACTTCCCTCCCAGTCTTTTTCAAGAAGCATAAGTTCCCATATTCTTCAAGATCCTCTTTTCTAACCAGACATCTGGGTTCTGCTATGATCTGGGGTCACCATAACCTATTCAACAAACCTATAGCTGAGTGTCTGACAAGAACTTGACTTTTCAAAAAGAAAAGCATATAGAAGAGATTGAAAAAGAGTCTTGTAACTAGATTCTTCATCCTTTTTGAGTTCCTTTAGACCTTCAATAATATACTCAAAGACGCAACTGAAGTTAAGAGAAATAAGAAAGGTAATAAGCTGTCATACATGCCAAAGGAAGAAAGCCAATTCCTGATAGCCTGCTTGCTATAGATATTTTTCTCAGGTAAAAATATATTCAGTACAATATTCCTAGAATATCCCCACTTTGTTTATGATAAGAAAATAAGGCTAAGTACTGAAAGGCAGGGTCTTTCCTCCAAAGTGCAACGGGAAGAATACAAGATTGTTGACCCCTGAAGTGGTTCACAAAAGGAAAAATACCCCTCACCCCTTTCAACACTGCAGTTTGAAATGAAAACTGGAAGGAACAAATGTGTGAGTCTCTCCTTCTGTGGTTTAAAGGGCCCTGGTGGAAGACCATGAGTGTCCCACACCTGCCAGTGGGAAACACCTGCATCCAGAATATGGTGCTGGCTGGAGGGAGAAGCAGCAACCTGGCCTGGGAGTAAAGAAGTATGCAAGACACATAGTCAGCTTACTGAGTGAGCATAGAGCACCATCCACCTGTCTCCACAGCTCCTAGAGAAGAAATAAAAGGATTAAGAGGACCAGAGGCATCAGTGAATTCACAGATATCAGGCATGCATGAGCTTCCTCTGAATGGGCTGGCCTTACCAGCTATACTGCACTGAATACTAAAGCAAAAACCAGAAGAAAATTACTGCTTCCTTAAGCATTTTATTTAAGGGTAGAAAGAGTCTTCAAGTTTAGTTCTCCTTCCAATGTTCTGAAAGGGAAGTGAGAAAGAAGTATCACTATAACACAGTTAGGAACATAGAAGACTTCCATCTATTGCTGTAAGTTGTGTAACATAACTGTAAGCGAAAACAGCAATAAACCACAGTAGACCAAATATATCTCAAATGAGAACAGGAATGTAAAAAGATGGCGCAAGAAGAACTCCACATTTGAGTTTGTATCACCAAACTTTCTTTGGTGGTAGCAGTGCATTGTCCTTTTGGACTTAGTCATTGCCTGATGATTTTAGGGTATTCAGTAGCTGTCTTTATACCTTTTTATTGATTTTAGATCTGCGAGCACTGGCAGATATGCTGTTAAATACTGACAGAAGGAAATAATTTGTGATCAGGAGATTTCATTTTAAAATGTTATCAAACAATTCTGAACAACATAGCCAGAAATTACAGAACCACATACTATGTAGCACAGGCAATACATTATTCACTGTTATAAAAAAACAATATTTATTATTTTTTCTCAATACTAAAGTTGCTCACACTTCAGTTTAATGATAATAAAAATAATACAGATTGATAATTATCAGGGGTATTTTCACAATATTAAATTCAAAATCATACAGGGAATAAATGTTTAAAACTGGGGGAGAGGAAATCAATACTGCATACATCCCAACAGGCTGCCTTAACCACAAGATTACCCTACCTATCTTGTCTTAATAGATAATAGTTACTATTTTAAGCTCTACATTGTACTGTTTTCTGCAGATACTAGTAAAATGGTGATCTGCGATCTAAGCCAGTATTTTGACAGAGCTCCTTAACATTCATATGTAGACAGCTCCATCTTGTGGGAGCAGTAACAAATTAATCCTCTTCATCACACCAGTGAAAAAAATCCTGAAACAGAGCTGCTTAAAGAAATAAATCATCACACTATGTAAAATAAATTCACACTTTGTATCACAACTCTGATATAGATCAGAAGTAAGATGATAAATTAAACAAGTTTGCCAACGTCCTTAAAGGCCAGTGCTTTAGGTCACACTGCTTTCTGAAGCCTCTGAAACAGCATGCCTTAAGGCACAGCCTCTTAAGTGTACTCAAGAGAGCCATGCCATCTCAGGCCAAAGACAGAAATTGGGCTTTTTCTCAAAACAGCAAACACAAGTGAGGTGATGCATGCCTGATTTACTTATTATAGAACATCACACATAGTACACTACAATTTATTTCTGATGCTGAAGCTTATTTTCCAGCTATACATTTCAAAGCTTACCTATACTAAATATTTTGTTTGTTTACTAAATAAGGGAAATTGCTAGCTTTGAATAATTATCTGAAGGTGTACATTTCAACAGATCATGGCACTGCAAGCAATGCTGCTAGCAATTCCACATTTTTCAGTATTAAACTATCAGGGAAAAAAATCATCATACTGCAGTATCTTGGAGAGAGACACAGAATCCTGAAAGCATCCTCTAACTCTTATAAATTACAAGACAAAAATAACAAAACTTTACAACGCACAAACACACACACAGAGGATTCTGTTGAGAAGAGAGTGAGGAAGTGATAACCCTTCCAGACACATTTCTTCAGGAGATGAGTATTACATGCATTTATATATACATTTACCATAAAAGTCTGTCTCACTTTAAGTTGCTTCACATACATCAGTGGGAAGTGTCATAGAAAGAGGCAAACATGCCTAGGCTATCAAGAGAATTTTTACATGTGTAATATATAGTTCTTTCAATTTCTGTTTATATTCATACACCTCTGAAGGTAGAACCCCAAGGATCCTCTTCAGCTTTATGGGTTCCTAAAGTAGATGCTGGTGATCTGAAATACGGAACAAACCGGAGCTGAGCCAAACTGAAAGACATAAACAGATTGCTTTCAACCTGTGATCTATCTATAGAGGAACTTATAGACAACTAGTTGTTGATTTACTCCATGAAAATTTGAAGAGCAAGCTTTTTCTCAGTATGAGTCTTCAAACTGGAAGAAAATAAAGATGACGTTGGAGACAGAAATTTGTATTTGGTTTTGGCAATTAAATAAAATAAAACAACAAAACAAACAAACAAAACAATCTCAAGCATAATATACCACTTTAATTTTCAGTCTGGAATGAGAGAACATTAACTTGAGTGACTAGTTAGACATCACCACTGTGTATCAGTGACAGGGCAGGTACTATTTTCATTCCTAATTGATGTGGCAAGCAGGGCACCCATGAATAGCACAAGCAGAGCTGAAGGATTTTTCTGGTAATGTGTAGCAGGTTACTTATCTACATTTCCCAGGACTCTGTATATATAGAGAGAGACTTTTTTTTTTCTGACTCAGCCCAACAACTGGACAATATGAGTCATATTAATATCAGCCTAGGTAAACACAAGATAGTGAAGAAAGCACTCAAAAGAGGAAAAATAATTAACTGGAAATAGTCAGAAACAGCTTAACCTAAAGGAGAAAGATGTCTCAGTCACTGGTTCAATTTTATTGCAACAGGGATATTTTCACCTTGATCTTTTCTTACCATCTGGGCTGAAGGGAGAAAGACAAGCATAAACAGATCTCAATTCAGGTTTCAATAAAAAATGAGAGAATTTTCAGATATGTAGCCATTTTCCAATTTAAAATAGAACAAATTTACTTTAATACCATAAAGAGCCTCCTTAAAATTTTTATTTTCAAAACTGAAACACAATATGAAAAATACGTATTTCATAGGTTTGACTGACAATTCTCGTGTTCACATGCAAAAATCTACTGAAGCACCAGAGGGCACCATTCTACGCACAAAAATGCAAGCCGCTGAGTAAGTAAAAAGGCTCATCTCCAGAGAACTAAAATTCAGCCAAGAATGGTAAAATTTAACTTGCCATCAATTCCACCCGACCCTTCAAGAACTAATAATACTATTCATAACTAAAAAAATAATATTCCTCAAATCATCTGCTCCAGGGTGTAATGACAGCTTCATACATACATATCATTAAATGCCTGCATGCAAATTGAATTAAAAGATGATCAGCATTTCCCTAGGAGGAGGGAGGGGGGAAACGTTACAAGGAAAAAAAAAAAAAAAAAAAAAAAAGAAAAATCATGAGTCCAGAAATCAATTTACTACATTGACCAGAGCACTGGAAAGGTAAGCAAAGGAAGGGCATATAGACTAGTAAGTGTAAAAGGAAAGGAGCCTAAAAATATTTTGAGAGTTCAGCAAATACCCCAGTAGAAAACTAGAATAATCAGAAACCTGAACATAACTTCCACTGTAATCTACTTGGTGGGAGTTTTGCACAAAAAAGTGAATTGCAAGACAAATCAGATTAAGAACTAAAGAAATTTTGTCCCTTTTATCTATGGCAGTAGCTGTAATTTTGAATGGTAAGCAAAACTGCTTAGGTACTCAGGCTTCAGACAAAAATTAACTTGAAGAGTTTATTTTATTACAAATAAAAGCTGCATATTTTCATAACAAAATAATGATTCAGAAGATAATATTAATTGGTAGTTGTTGATAAATATCAACCAGAAAACATTACTAAAATGGTCTATTAGATAAAGAAAAAGAATAGCATATAACAAAGCCCTTCTGGGTTCTAAAAAACCTATTAGTTGATGAAAATTTTGGGCTTTGGTTTTTGTTTTTTTTTAGTGTGTGTTCGGTTTTTCAAACGGGCAATGATTTGACTTTTCACTGCAATACATATTTAGGAGAAACATCTCTGAACTTACAGAGCATTACTGTAAATTTTTAGAATTAACAACTCTCTTCTTAGTAATAATTCATAAGAAGTTCTACAGCAGCAAAGATTTTAAAACAGCTCAGCTATTTAAAAAATACAAAAAAAAAGTCAGAAAACAAAGAAAAAATACTGATCTCTTTACAGGACAAAGCAGCTCCTCACAAATGACTTGTTACCTTTCACCATTTTCACATGCCCCCTGTGTTGTCCCATTTCTAGGACGAATTGCACGTTCCCCACCCCTGCCTACATTGCCACAAAGTCTTTCATTTCCTCATTACACAAGACATATGAAGCAATTAAAAATTGTATACACACATTCCTTTCAGAGTACTGATAACCACTTAGTAAGTGCCAATCAGCTACATCTCCATGAATGCTGTGGTGATGATGGGAATTGCACATACCTGGCACAATAGTGGCACAAGTTTGATATGGAAGAAGTTTGATATGCCTGACCATGCAGTTTATGAACTACAAAGAACGCAAGAGAAAAAGACTTATTTATAGAGCTTCAGATTTAGAATTGAGAGGGAAAAGATAATTTTTAATTGATAATATTGATCCAAGTCACAAAACAAACAAACAAAAAACAACAAAAAAACCCACCAATGTGGACATACAATTTTTATTCCATTTTTCAAAGTAATACTTAAAACAAAGTGCATATAAATAAATCAACTCTCAAACGAAGAAATTACTTGTGGAAAATCATGTTTTTAGAATTAATATCTTGCTATCAAAACCAATTTTGTACTGAGGCTAGAGATGCTCTCAATTAGCTCCCGTAAACACATCGCAAGAAGTGGCCCAGTAGATGTCTGTCCTCTCCCTCCATTTCTCATCTGATAAAAAAAAAAAAACAACAAACAAACAAAAAAAAAACAACCAAAAAACACAGTTATGAAATAAAATAATATTTACAATTCAAATTTGCATAACAAGTTCAGTGGGATCAATGCAATCTAACAACATTGACCATGCAAATTAAGATTCTGCCCAATAAAACAGACCTGTCATTGTGACTATAACCATGGCATCCCTAACCACAATACTGTATCACAAACTCCATTTAAGCTGCAGTTTCACAGGAAACACTGCAGAAACTTCCTTTGTCCTACAATATACAAAGATATTTTTTGTTTACACAAACTCCAAACTTTGTAGGGATTTTTCCATGGAGTAATTTCATATAGGTTGCTGCATACACCCAAAAAGGCTTTATAAAATATTGTCCAGGTGTTTCCTGCAATTCAACTGGAGTTATGGTAATAAGCACATTTCTTAAAACCTAAGCAGCTTTTCTATGCCAGGCACTACCTAGGGTCCAGTTCTGCCGTCCTTTTTCACAGTTACACCTCACTGCTGTATTTAAAAGATCACATTACCTGTCAGAACAATGCAGAAGTCAACTGTAGGCCTAATCTGAAAAAAAAATTTATTAATCTTCATTTAGTTGTTATGCTTTGCTTGCCTGGTTTTCCTGGATGTGCAATTTCTGTGAATTGTTCTCACTAATAGTATCCTGCTTCTATGAGCAGGAAAGGGCCGAGTACAGTTTGTTAGTTAACATTACTTCCTATAAGCAGGGTCCATATTCTGTAGCAGCAGCACTACAGCAGTCATTGTTCATGCTGGATAAGCAATGGATCACGCTGATGGCTGTTAATGGACATCCTCTGCAGCGAAACATGAACTGATAATCAGTAAACCCAGATTTGCAATAGACTTCCTCCTTCCTGTTTTTACATTGCTGACCAAGGAGATGCCTCTTCCTGCTAAGCCTTTGTGCGACTTACTGATGTATGAAGCAAGAAACTGAAAAACAAGTGCTGCAGCACTAATATTTTTTTCTTTTCTAATTTTGTGTTGTAATAGCAGATAAAAAAGACAGCAAAGAAAGCACCAGCTTCACTCACTGTGGTACTAGCTATCACCACATAATAAACTTTCAAGTTTGGCCAGCTGTTTCATATACCTAAATGGGTACAGTGGACATAGTTGGAACCTATATTATTTCATATAAAATATGTTAAGAAACTGAAGTCTTATATATATATTCTTATCTTATTCTTATATATATATATTATTCTTATCTTCCCTTTGTATTTCCACAGACTGAAATATAAATTGTTCCATTTTAGAAGCAATGGATTCATCCATGAAATTGTGAGCTTCTAAGTTCTTTTAAAAGAACTGATCAGATTTCCATTACCCATGTCCCAGAAATAAGTAGCCATCTTTTACAACTTACACATAACCTGTCTTCTTTATCTGGGGCACTTTAGACATACTCTTCCAGATAAATATGTACCAAATATTTCAGTAGAACCTTCACAAGACACAAAATAGAACAGAATATTTAATGTCACAAATGTCTAGGTCTTATTTCAATAGGCTTTGAATACCAGCACTACACAGATGTAAAGATAGGTAATTTTAGAAATCAAGAAGTTCAAGATTAAATAAAATATCCAATAATTAAAGTTTTGAAACCAGTTGGATTGAGAACATATTCCATTCAATACAGATCAAACCGGATAATTCTTTGATGTGTCACACTTCTCTGCAAACATACAACCAAAGTATATATTTTACAATATTCTTTATTAATAATTTTTGTTAACTCTATGAGCTCACATAGACAATACACAGAAAATCTTCATGTCTTTCCCTCATGCAAATTAACAGCCTGTACTATATATTCTTTGCATATGCACATCTCCAAGGATCACTAAAGAAAATGAAAGATGACTTTTGGAAAAAAAAAAAATGTCTAGTTTTAACTTAAAAGCCCAACTGAAACTAACAGTGTTTCTCTGTTGGGAAACAAATAACAGTGTTGAAGTAACTGACTTCAACTGCTCTTTGTTACCTTTCTCCATTCCTTTACCTGCTTGATAAACAGACTAAGCAGCAGAAACTCTGTTCATGCCTTAAGGAAAGGGGACACGGCAGCATAACATAGAAAGTCCACATTTCAAGGGGAGGTAGCACACATTAGCTACTTTGTTACAGTTTCCTAAACTTACGAAACAAAACAGTATAAATATATTGTGTGAAACAGTATCAACTATGTTACTTTTTTTGTTGAAATTAACTAAAAACAAAACTCGGAAGAAAAAGTTGCCTTGCTGAAGGTCACTCTACACATAAGGAAGTGTGAAAACTGTGAAAGTCCCAGTGAGAGCTGCTAGCAACAGAAATATCTGAATGCCTGTAATAGAAATGAGAGTAGTGTATTAAAATTGAAGTAGATGATACTTGAAACTTTAAACACTTCTTTTTAAAGCCGAAATGTCTTAAAAGTATCTCCCTAGGTACACATTACAGTATATGCATTATTAATTTTGTATTACTCTGATTCATGGGAGAATTGCAAGTTACACTTACTGCAGTTTGGAAGCAAATTACCTTCTCTGAGACATAGTGAAAATCCCATTCATAGTATTAGAGCTGAACACCTTTCTCATGCTATAAAAAAATCCCAGCACTCTCTGCAGGTTCCTAGTTAAGTTTTCAAAGGCATATTTTAGGTCCTTGTTGTCAAGCCCCAAGTCTTTCCATAAAGTCTGATGCACTCTAAAACCTGCATATTTCCTTCTTAATACTTCCATAAATGATTAAGTTTGTCACTAGTTTGGTATTACTGGCAAAGGCTGAGGTACAGGAAGGGCTTCAGGCAGGCTCCAGGAGAGATTGTTAACTCCTTCCTGCGCAGGACAGTATGCCAGGCATACAAATAATTGCTCAGTAAACATGTACAAAATGAGGGAGAGGTGCATTGCTGAGCATACTCAAAGCTGAACATCAAAATGAACATGATGGCATTGTTATACCCAGATCTGTGGAGGCAGGGATTAGGTCTGGACACTTCAACCATCACCAGACAGACTGGCAACAGCTAGATTTTACAACTAGCCATTGCAAGTCCTTCAGTAAGATAAAATCTAATGTGATTGCTTGATGCTGATGTAAAGCTAGGTTGACGGTTTTGAGCGAGCTAGTACTTAATTGTTTACTACAACCCATATACTTAGAAATAGTTTCCTATTTGTGAACCCATTCCTGGCATTATCTTAGAAGCATTATTTAAGAAATATCAATCCTCATAGATTTTTATGAGCCCATTTTAGTAGTATAATACATAAAATGCAAGATGGTATAACTTGTTCAACTGGAGTTCCTGCAATTTCAGCCTTGTACATGCAACACTCTAGCACTTACAAGTCAAAACCAGCCTTATATTGAATTATGCTAAGGCTTCTCGGGTAGACAGCTGTATTGAGGAAATCGCAAAGTCTCACAGCAATGGTTCAGCACAGAAAGCTAGAGTACAGTGTATGCTGTTGGCTTCCTCCAGAAAAAGCCTACAAGAAAGCAAGTACCCATGTGATTGGCACTTGTGAAGGATGTAAAATTACACATTTCCTATGCATATGGCACGTCCGAAATCTGGGTCAACAGGCACTATATAAAATAGACTTGAGGAATAAGTCAATGAAGAAATGACATGAATAACAATTTTTTTTTCCTAAATTTAATGGATGTAACAGTGAACAAGCCATTCATATGATAAATAATACAAACTGAATGAACCTCCTGTAAAGCACACTATTCTGGATCTCTTGGCAGGTGATCCGTATTTTAAAAGCTTTAATGTATTCTGAAACATGCTTCCTAAACACAGGAACAATTTCAAACTCTTTGGTAATACTTGTGAAATTGGAGAGAGCCATTTCAGAAGTATTATTTGTGTAAGTTACCAGTTAGGTTAAAGCTTCATTTGGCAGTTGCCCATTTGGAAAACATCACAAGAACTGAGTCAGAAGCTGATGAATGAACACTTAGAAAGATCAAGATAACCTGATTTGCAGACATATTTCATTACAAACTTAGTCAGCATTAAAGCTAAGGATTTTTTCTACTACAGAAAAACGCAGTGCAGATATGACTACCCAGAAACAGTTTCAGTCTTTGTGAAAACGTAGAGAGGTACGATGTTGAAACTTGCAGCAATGGAAGTGGATCCTTACCTTCTTCTAAAATATTTTTTGCAACCAACGGCAAATCTGCATGAAATACCAGGTTAGCCTACAGGAAAATCAGAACTGTAGTTCTGCTTCCGAGTATATAAAATGCCAGATTAATCAATCTACAGCACACACTCTTCTTATGCTGTTCTGACCGTATGTAACAGCCTAGCAATGAAAAAAAGTATTGCTCCTTCATAGAAATATACTTGGGGATAGACCCGCTCACACAGGTGCTTCATCTGACTGCTGCCTTCCACCTTAAGTGCTCAGAATGTCATCAAATCCTGCACCAAGTAACAAAACTTGAAACCAACCCTGCAAGCCAAACACCGGTTTTTCAGGATACACTGTTCTCAGCGAGCAGGCTATTCCCCTTACTCTATGGCAACTCAGTTGCAAAATAGTTATAAGCTATTATAATAAACTGATACATAAACATACATCTAAGCATACTCTGTGACCTGACCCAAAAAGATGGCAGCTAACAGACAAGGAATTTCTAGTTACTTTAGGCTACTTTGTAACTTCAATTTTAAAGGGAACCAGGAATTAAACACCTTGCTTTGAAAACTGAGCAGGACTTGAAGACTGACCATTTTAGTTAAGATATAGACTACTGATTTTTCAAACCATAAAAACATCTCATGATATTGTAAAACATTATCATGCTATTTGAAATTGAAATACATAATTAAGCATTTCAATTTTGGTTCAAAGCATTGATTTATGATCTCAGAGTCCTCTTACGTTTACTCTATATTTAAAACAAGGCTAAGCTATAGACAAAAATGGGAACTGCTGGCTCATATTCCAAAACCAAAATAATGCAAACACAGAAAAGAGCCTTTAGACAATCATACCTGACAAGTAAGACCACAGAACAAAAATGAGGGCAACCACATTTTGTCACTGGATAACCACATCACAAATCCCAACAGCCCCATAAGCAAGCGCTCAGAAAAAAAAAAAAAAATATTTCCCAGCCTGCAACTGTCAGGGCTGTACTATTTTCCAATGTACAGAGAAGTCACTCACACTGCATATGCTACTGCTTACTAACTTTCCTACTAAAGGGAGAGAATAACATGACTAAATCAGGCCTGCTAGTAATAATATTGTATTATTTTGATAAAACAAGTTACATTGAGGCTTCAGAGCACCCTGTCATACTCTACAGGGTATCTGAGGCTCTTTATTCACTTGTGTTTGGACAGGCCCCCTCAGTGGATACATGAGTATCTCCAAAATATCAATTACAGCCCCAGCCTGGACAAAGCATTTGAAGATTCAAAGTGTGCCACAATTCAGTAAAAGAACAGAGGTAGACTCTTATTCCACATTTCTCCCTCTGACTTTTCCTAGAAACCTTGATCAGGAAAGGACAAAACAGTCTTTTTTTGATCACTATTTTTACCTTTGTTTCCTCAATTTATTCCTCTAATGATATTTAACTGAAGTGTGCTCCTTACCTTCCTTCAGTTTTTCTGCAACACAAGGGGAAAAGTTCAGGATGGACAGTTATCAGTCACTTCTAACACTTCACCTATACACATCTGAGACTCACAACAAATCTACATCCTACCTCCAAACTCTGTTCAACCTAAATGAAAAAAAAAAAAAAAGCACCATGCAGAAGTGACTTTTGCTTTGCAGCTGGGTGGCTCAGTGCTGCATCTACCAGTGCAACACAGTGCTAGGTCAGTGGAAGGTCACCACAGCATATTGCGGCATCAGACAGAAACACATCAAACCAATGGCACTTGTCAATAAGATTCCTGTAGCCAAAGACAACATGCCAATGAAATGTCTTCAGAGGAGGCCCTCTAATAACTCTGCAGAGAAATTTCGTGGCCAGTACAACTGACAGCAACCTAGAAGATACCAGGCAATAGCCTGGTGATGGCAGATTTCAGGAGCAGAGGAACAGAGAAGTTGCTTAAAAGCATTTTTACACTGACTTTCAAGGAGCATCTTCTGAGCTGTAATTGTGAGACAAAGCCATGGAGTACATCCCACTTACAGACAGGTCAACAGACAAGGCATGTTCTTATCAACTCCACCTTAGCTACAAAATTGGCATTATCAGTTCCCCCATAATTTTTAAATTTGATTTTACTTTTGTACTAGTTGCTTAGTCAATTAAGGGTGGGCATGGAGGTACTCCTCTGACAGGCTGTGAGTGGGGATGACAAAACACTGGAGATTCAGTGATGTGAACCATCCACTTATGCAATATATTACCAAGCTACTGTTTGAGAGTTAAATATTTTGGGGGATTTTTTAAGAACACTGAAATATTACACATTATCACAACTTCGAAGAGACTTGTAAGCCTAGTACATCAGGACACTGGCAGAAAAACATCTACCCTGTTCAGCTGCACTTC
Source organism: Melopsittacus undulatus (assembly GCF_012275295.1). Classification (NCBI taxonomy): domain Eukaryota; kingdom Metazoa; phylum Chordata; class Aves; order Psittaciformes; family Psittaculidae; genus Melopsittacus; species Melopsittacus undulatus. The sequence goes on from NC_047530.1 coordinate 95,146,656, forward strand.
AACCTATTTTGATCGACATAAAACTAACTGACCACCATATAAAGACAACTATTTTCTACTAAATAGAATTTATCTTACTAATTACTGGCATGTCCAACAGAGTATTCAAGAAGTGTTAAGACACTCTTAAAAACTGACTCTTAAAATGTTGTTCATATGTATTTATACAGAGTTCAGTGAGAGTCTGAAAGTTGCTGGGTTTGGTTTCTTTTTCTGAAGAGTGATATGGGAATTGCCTTTCTTTCTTTTTGTCCTTTTCCTTTACAAAGATTAGAAACGCGTTGACAACTCTCCCTGCTTTTGCAAAGCCCAACAGTATGTATATGACATGAATTATAAGATATTAACACGTTATATAAGAAGGTGAGAGTGACAAGCCTTTAACAGGTGCTGTCATTTATCTCATTTAGTTGGCCATTAAAGCTAGAAGGATGTTGATAAAAGTTTCACAGAGTCTGTTGAAAAAAAATATATACGCAGTCTGCCTATTTAATGAAAGGTATGTTATACGGCTAATTTAAGGCTCATTTATGACATAGTATGTGCCACTAAATTTAGAGATGCAAGTTAAATACCAGCAATTTTAAATCAATAACCTCATCTACTTAAATTTCAAAAAGAAAATTAATTTATTCAAATACAATATAAATCAATTTAATCAAACTCAATCTCTTCATTTCATATTTCTGGAGAAGCAGAGCAATCTTTAGGAGCTAAATTGTTCTGCTAAATAGTGAATAACCCCAACTGTACTAGCTGTACCTTGATTCCTCCTATAAAGGACCTGTGTTTCACATTCCTATACATGGGTGGATCTCAGCACTAGGGTATCACCTGCAGGATCAGTCTGTATATTGTTCCTTATCTATAAATTTTACACAAAACATTACATGTTAATGTATGCTACCATTTTTTACATCATACACACAAGTACTGCCACTCTTCTAGCAGGGTAGGAAACAACACCCCAGCAGACACAGCTATACCAAACTAGCAAACAAAACACTGCAGAAAAACATGAACAGAAGTATGTTTCCATGGAATCTGCATACAGCCCACAAAAAAATTACACTTCCTATGTGAAGAATTAATGCACTAGGAAGATATTCAGATCTTGATGTGAACAATTAAGGATAACTTAGATCTTGTATATCCTATGATCTTCAGCATTTAGTCTTACCTCACACTACTTATCCAAACCATTCACCTCATCCCCTTTTTTCCTGCTATTTGAGTAGGAATATGGGTACTTCACCTCGTGTCATGACGCTATAAACATTCTCCAAGCATCACAGACCATGATGCTATAAACATTCTCCAATCATTACAGATCGTACATTACAAAAACATTCAATTTCACATAGTGAAATTAATGAAATTTCAGTCATTACACGAGATAACTGGCATCAATAGCTTCTGCAACTGGAAACAGATGGATCACTTTACGTTGCAGCCTTATGCAACTGCACGTGGAATTGCTCAACTCATTCCCTTGATTTATGTTGTTTAGCGAGCAAAACCTAGATCTTGTGCAGAAAATAATGTTCCATTTTATGTTCACACTTTTGTTCATTGAAATAGATCTCATGATTAGATGTGGGATTTTACACTCTTCAGTTTCACACAGCAACTCACAAATTTTAACAGGCATAGCTGATCAGACAGCTACAGTTTTGATTTTAAACATTGCTGTTCTTAGTAGCAGCATATTTCTGTGAGGTTGGCTGGACTTCTTTTAAAGACTCGGCAGATGTAACCATTATTTAGCCTAGGGCTTTTTATTTGTGTATGAACATTAGAGGTTAAATCAGGCTACCATAGCACTTCTTTTCTAAAGATTCTGAAAGTCAGTGATGCAAAACTCCCCATCTAAAAAGTCAGCAAGATAACAAGATAGGCAAGACAGACGAGATACAAATAGAAAAAGAAAACACAGGAACATGCAAAAAATAAAGAAATTAAATGTCCATATTTATAAAAACTTAAGACATATTTTAAATTCTTAATATGAATAAGAGAGTCATATTGTCCCTTTCCTCTGGTTCCCAAATACGCCACCTTCTACTGTGCAGGCTGATTCTCTGCATGTCCTTTACATAAGTTCCTCTGGTATAAGCTCTATACTGGAGATGGTAGCAAAACTTCAATTATATTTAATATTTTCTTGTTAATTTTTGTTTGTTTGTTTTGGTGTGCTTTTTTTGCAGGCATCAGCTCCGACCTGCCTGGGCTTGTTAGCTGAGACATGGCTAAACTGCCTCCAGGGACAGCTCAAGTCTGAAAGCATGTCAGATACTTTCTCTCAACCAAAGCTCACAAACTCTCACAGGTTTCTCTTTCACTCCTTGTGATGCTTGGCTTTGGCACCTGCACATTGTATTCCCATACTGGCTGTGTTTAAGGGACTGTAAGGGAAGATGAGAGCACAGTTTGCTCTGAGCTGACCTCCAAGACCCCACATGCAGCCCCTGTGTGATGTCTGGGCCTGGCCACCCTATCGTACACCTCCATTTGGGCTCCTTGAGGACTGCTTAGCCCCAGCTTTGCACAATGCCCAGGCTGCCACCTCCTACACAGCCTTGGTGCTGAGTGCCCACTACAGACACAGCACAAAATCATTCTTTACAAAGTGCAAAATGCACCATTTCATGAGCAACATACATTTCCAACAGTTCTCAACAGCAGGTTCTCCATCCATGTACCCTATGTTCATCCTTTCTCAGCTCTGTCCATGCTCTCCAGTGAGTACCAAGGAGTGCATTCAGGGAAAGCCAGCAGCGCCTTGCAGCGTGCTGCCACACAAACCACCTTTCCAGCTCCCTGAGCACAGGCTCTCAATGTCTTCCCAAAGAGATAATGTGCAAATTCACAGTTCTCCCACCCAGTCTGGCTAGCATCCGTGCTTTTGACACCTCCCAGAGGTGTCTAATCAGGGAAGCATCAGCACAGCTCCAGAATTCCAGGATGATGATCCCCTTTCCCTCTGCACCTTTTCCACACCCCAATTCACTCCCTCCAGGCCCTGCCCTTCTCTCCACGGCTTACACTGAAGGACATTGACACATTTTTCTCCAACAAGAAAGACTAAGCAGTATGTAGAATTAGATGGGAAAAAAAAAAGAAAGAAAGAAAAGAAACATTAAAGTAATGGCATTTCAGAAATGCTCTGAACACTGTCACATTCCCAGAAGCAATCTGGCCGGGGCTGGGGTTTCAGACTGCATTAGAAAGGCTGTATGCAGAGCAGCCCTGCTGTTACTGATGCAAACACTCGCCCACAACACGGTTTCGGTCCCGTTCTCAGCCTAGACCCGGAGGTACCGGAACACCTGAGGGAGACGCCCCGTGTTCAAGCGCAGGGCAAGAGCTCTCCCGGAGAGCCCGGCACCAGGTTACGGCGGGGCCCAGCCCCAGTGCCCCGTTCCGAAGCCCCACTCGGGCCCCCAGCGCCCATCCCGCCGGAAGCCGGGCAGCGCCCCGCTTCCCTGGCAGACAATGACAGAGAGAGACCGGCCCGGGGCTGAGGCACGGCTGCAGCCTCTTCCTGGCCGTCTTTCCGTGTCAGCGTCGCCGGCCCGCCGGTGACAGGCAGCCGCACCGCACCGCGGTGGCCCCTTCTCCCTCTACCACCCGAGGACCCGGGACGGGAGACGACGGTCGAGCTTCCGCGGAGCACTCCCGTGAGCTGCGCATCCCCTCCGGGGCAGCTCCCGCCGGAGGCGCTACAGGCGGCCCCGCGGTGTCTCTGGGGAGGAGCTGTCAGACAGCGCGGCCGGGCCTCGCCGGGCCGGGCCGGGGCTCCCCGGGCGGTCGGTCAGGCAGGACGGGTAGGAGAACCCTCGCCCGCCGTCAGTGCCGCGGCTCCCGCAGCCCCTCACCTCAGGGTGGGTCCCACGCAGGCTGTGTCAGTGCTCTCGATCTCCTGCAGGATCCGATCATGCTCGGGCAGACTCTCCGCCATCTTGGATGGGAGGGACCCGGCGGCCGCGCCGCTGCGGGAAGCGGCGGGGAGGGACCGAGGGCGGAGGCGACCGCGGAACCGGGCGGGGGGCAGCAGGAGCTGCAGGGGAGGTGGCTCGGGCGGGGGTGAGAAGGGAGGGGAAGCAGCGGGCAAGGAGGAGCAGGTCGTACAGAGCCTCGACGACCAGTTCGCCCCAGCTCGCCGGTGTCCCGCGGCTCTTGTCAGAGTGAGAGCTGAGCCGGGGGCCCGGCAGAGCTCCTCCGTCCCTGGAGCATCTCTGGGCCTTACTGTCTTGTGAAGACCGCGGGCAGCTACCCCTGCCTGAAGCCACCCGCGGTGTCTCACTGAGAGCCCTGTGACAGAAGGGAGATACCGAAAATCCGACCTCCCTGCCTCCCTCCCTCCTGTGCTGCGGACGGACCAGATGCCCTTCCCGTACCGCGCTGCAGAGACGCCTTGAAGGCTTTTAGGGCCAAACCCGGCCTTTTCCTTTGGGCTAGTTCTGGTTTGTTTCTTGGGGTAGGTTGTTTGTTTTTCACTTTGTTTTGTTTTGCTTTTAGCTGCTCCTGCTCTCTTCCACTGGGGCCGCGCCAGTCACCGGCCCCTGCCGCGGAAGCAATAGAAATTTGAGGTCAAACTAGACCAGCCAAAAAGTGCACCTTTTTGTTCATCGGCTTGCTGTATTTCATTAGAAACTGGCATATTTTTCCCTAGTGTCCTCAAGTGTATGTGCAGCAAAGCTTCGTTTTTCAATGAAGGAGGAGTAGCCCATTTTCTATTTAAATTATACACTTTGTGGTTTGTGGCCAAAGACGAGCTAGTCCTTGGGTTTTGCATGCTCAGGAGACAGGATACACCTGCTTTCTGGGCAAAGTTATCTGCATACAAGTGGGAAGCCAGCAAAAAGAAATAGGCCTGAAGTGCAAAACTTCAGGGTGATATGTGGCTACTTTTCCAGTGAGGAACTCACAGCAGTTTACAACTGTGAATGCATTAAATTCTAGACACCAGCCAGCTACAACTGTGTTTGGCACCCTTCTAATTATTGTAATCAAACTTGTCTTCTCTCCTGCCCTGGTGCAGCTACACCTGGACATTGGTTAATAAATGGCACCAAAGACTGTGCACATCTTGTCTGTACTTGTGGCTTTATCATATTCAGTGTTGATTCAGATGCATTTATTGCTGACACATATCAACCAGGATTTTCCAAAGTTCATGCTGCAGAAAGAAAGTAGGAAAAATCCTGCAGGCTACCACTGCAATAGTATTTCATTCAAGAAATCATTCAAATGCAGTAACAATCTTCCCACATTCCTTTTTTCTCCTCATCACTACATTACTGAAGTAATAGATTGACACATATGTTTTTCAGAGTAAATCAAATTTTCTTTCTTTAGCTTGACAGTCACTGCAACCTGATGCCTACAGTGCCAGGCAGGCTATTTTTAGACCCTTTCTACAGACACTGACAATATACTTGGACATACAGCATCATAATCTTTTATATATTACTTTTTTGTAGGGATGAATATACGGAGGAAACTTTTTTCATTTGCACTTTCACAATTTAACAGCTTCCATAAGCTGCAAATGGAAAAAAAAAAATAAAGTATTCAGATATTTAGGAATATCAACAATGAAACCTTAAATTGTTGTATCTTTAGTGATTAAAAAAAATAAAGTATTAATATTAAATAGTAATATACTAATTAATATTAAAAATAATAAAATCATCAAACTAAGAACGCTGCTACACAAAAGAGCAGATTTCCCTGTGTTTTCATGTTTAAGAGTAATTTCTTCACAGAGAATCTGCAGCCAGTCTTCAGTAACGGATAGCTTTGTCCTAGCGAAAAGAAAGAGCTCAGTAGGTGACCTTGGTTAGTATTTTTCCATTTAGGGCCAAGCATACTGAAATTAAACTTTCCTGTAGATTTCAGGGTCAGGAAAACAAAGTTTCTAATATAATGGACTGACTGAAAGAACTTTAATAGAATGGAACAAATCCATCATGAACAATGTAATATTATCTAAAAGATGCATACCTGAGGGTGGTTCCAAGAGGCAGCTCAAAGGACTGGATCTCAGCAAGGGCATTATCATATATCTGATCTTTGTTTTCTTCTAGGTACAGTTCTGACAGATTTGACCTGCTTCTCATTGCCATAGGTTAGCATAAAAGTAGTCTAACTTTAGGAGAGGACTTGTATTGTGATTATTGTCGTTCACTAAATGACTCTGTAGTCAGCAAAACCAGGCATGAAAAAACAGATCCTGCTAACCTCGTGACTCCTGAGGACTTTGTGTCCAAGAATGGTGCACAGCTGCTGTTTTCCTTTCACTGCTGGTCACATTTGCCTCATATGCAGTACCCGGCCTGCACAGTCTTTTTTGTCTATGCATCCAATTTATTTATGTTAACAGGAAATTTACTGCCAAATAATATTTTTACCTGCTTGAAATATCAGTAATATATATTAAGCCTGAATTTCAGTCAGCTTAAAAACACATTAAAGTCACTTCAACTACTGGACATCACTGCTCAATTTCTCTGCTAAATTTTATGAGATTAAAAATTATGTTTTTTTTAAATATTGCATTTTTCCCTTTGCTGTATAAAAGCCAGCACACACAAGAAATGAGCTCAGTGTATGAAGCAGCTTTATTGACCTTCTAAAGCAGACTGGAAAAGGAGAGAAACTTTTATGTTCTCATCTTTTTCCTTTTCAAAATTAGTAGATGGCACTGAAAATAAAGTGCAAAAAATGTTCTGGGATAACTGTGGGGTTTATGTGAGTGTGCAATAAACAAAACTGTTAGTAGTACTTCATTACCTATCTGGAAGAAAAAGAAAATGGATAAACTCCTACAAATGCTGAGTGATGTGGCTATCAAGTCGTTGTTACCATGTTGGCAAAGAAAATATGTCATACAACTGCCACCAATTAATTTCAGGCAGTCATTTGAAACACGAGACTGGAGTTCTAGATCTTTTGATTTAAACAACTTCTAGAAGCCTAATTAAATATTATGTGTCATAGTCAAACTTACTATATTTAGTTATTTAGCATATTTCTAAGGTTTTAATCAACAACTGGCTTTTATCTCAGTACTGCTTCTGTCAAAATTGATGATTCTTGACACTCTTGTTGTGATCAACAGTTAAATGCAGGAAAAGAGAAATTAGTCATTTATGACCAGGGTGATATATTGTTTATTCACTTCTCCATACCCAGCAGAAACACTGAGGTGATGAGTTCACATCAGTCATGGTGGGAAAGAGCTTTAAAGACTACAGTGAGTTACACGCATGTATAAATTTGTAACATGTTCCCTTCAACAAGCTGCTTTAATCATCTGTTTATTTTTAAATCAAAATTAAGCAGTTGTTCTGTTAGCGTTAACATCCAACACATTTCCAGCCCTCTTGATTCAGAGTTGTGAACCTTTTTTCCACCTTTCACAAGAAATGGGAGCCTGTGATTGACCAATCCAGCCACTGGATGTCACACAAATGCAGACGAAAGGATATCTTAGCTACTCATCCTAATTTTAGACACCTAATTCAGTACTATTTTATAAATTATGAGGTGACACCATGCAAGTAAACTGAAAAAAAAATTACACTGAATAAGCTGCAACTTAAACTTTTTTATATGATAGCTGAAAGTACATCTGCTGACATTGTGGCAGAGCGGAGGCAGGCCAGGTAAATGGGAGACATCTTGGATATCTACACCCAGCTGTCAAACACTGTGGCTTGCAAGAAAAGTAGGATTCAGCAATGGGAGCATGGTGCTTTATACAGAGTGCTTTTGTGAATGTTTTTATGTGATTGTAAATTAGTTTGATACTTGCAGAAACTTTGGTTACAATTTCCTCTTCCTTCTTTCCCAGAAACACACAGAAGATTTCTTCAGGAATAAAACAACCAAAATAAACAGTACTTTAAATGTGTAGTGTAAATGTTGTTGTAGATGTCATAGCTACCTGGAAATAAATATGTTTGATAGCAAAGCAATACAATATAAAAAGAAGCAAACAAACACAGAAGTAAATGGCCAAGAAATAGGCAGGTGTTACAGTCTGTTCATTTGTGGAAGTGGGTGTTGAGGTACCTTGGTTCTATGTTCAGGGTTAGACCAAATTACACCAGGCCTGGCTGCTTGGCTCTCTGGAGTTATGTACAGTACACTGAACCTGTTGTAAAACCATGACATGTGGAGAAGGATCTGATGCATAGAGGTGGATCTGTAGCTGACCCCAAATCTGTGGGCAGTCTGTTAGTACCTGCCAAAAGCCCTTTCTGCTGCAGATGATCCTGCTTCTTCCTCATGCCGTCTGTCCAGTTTGAACTCCTGCTCTCCATTCGTGTCTTCTGCTCCTCCCCACCTCTTCCATCCCGGTGCAGATTGGACATGCCCCAGCTGAGTTCAGGGCCTCTCCCAGAAGGCTTCAGGGAACAGCCTTGTCCAAGGAAATAAAATCTTTTTGCAAAAAGACAAAAGGATAAATTCAGTACTGTGATATGACACAAGCTGATACATTCAGCAACTTCTGGCAAATAGACTACCAGAAAAAAACAGTGTTAATTTTTTTTTTAATTTATCGTATTCCCCATGCTGAAAGGGAAAGTAGGAATCATTATTTCTGAGGCATCATACTTGTACTAGATGGAATTTAGTTTCTCAGGTCAAGAAGCCTCAGAAACTATTCATCTGCTAGGAGCCCCTGACAGAAAAAGGGAAGAAACATTCTTGCTTGTTAAACTCACTGTTTCTGTGATGGAGGCATTTCACTGCCTGGACAGGCAGAAACCTTCATGCCTAGGAGCTGTAATGAGAGCTGTTGTCATCATGTCAATCCTCCTGAAATTTTCCTTTGTAAAAATATGCCAAAACACCTACTTTTTACTGAAAGTGTAAAAATTATTCACAACTCTGTATAGACAAAAGGGGAAATTGAAGCAAATATCAACAAGATTGTGAAGCAGGATGCAGAGGTTTATCTAGAGCAAAACCACTTTTGCCATGTCTTTTCTCCCTTTCTTTCCCTCATTCCTACTCACCAGCCATGTCAATGGGATACCAGAAGGCCAAGAGCTGCTGGTTTAAATCTAGCCTGCCAGTGTTAATGCTTTAAAGACACATTTTACCCACATGACAATTACAAAGAGACTAACATGTACTGTAGTATAGACTCATCCCTACTGAGTATATAATTCCAATGTAGATTACTTTTTCTTTTAAATTACCAAGGCAAGATTAACAACATCAAGTCATCAGAGGTTTGTTTAATTTTATTTCCCAGTTGGACTGGAATCCATTTTGAATGATTCATGGAAAAGAAGGAAGGGGGAAAACGTCCTCCCTCAAGTGGAATTACTACAGATAATTTTCACATGCAATGCCATCCATAACAAATTACTTCATTGGTCATTGCCCAGATATCTTCTCTTTACATCCCTCCACAAAGACAACAATGGCATTAGTCATTTCTCTGGCATCTCCTGCTCTGGTGCTGCCTCTTTTCCTGGGCTCATCCCCAAACTGGACCCTTGCAAACCAGCTCATTCTCCACAGAACCTGTGCCAACTGCTCTTATTCCTCTTGTGCCTGCTTCTTTTCTGGTGGCCAGACCCATTTTTGCCTGCCTCTCAGATGAAGCATGGTGGCAACAACCCTGTCAAATGGTTCCTGGGAGGCACAAGCAGATAGGGAACTGCTGAAATAACCACTGCCATCTTCTGCCTTGGTTCAGATGCGCTTTGAGAAATCTTATTTCATCTGTAACCTGAATAGCCACCTGAGCTTCTTGATGCATGCTTCCATCAGAGATTTACCAGGAGGAAGAAGGAAACTAACTTGTTTCTCACTCCTTTCTCTACACGCACCACCCCCAAAATATCGCTAATCATCAGCATGCACTCACCTGTACCTCACCATCAACTGTACGGATGCATCTAGCTCAGCCCAGCTCATTTTATCAGGACAAAATGATTTTTCCTCAAATATACCATTGAAAGTTTGGGATGGGAAGCTCAGACTAATACAGTGCTCAAGGCTATGCCACCCAAGCTAATATAGCAAGAGTAGTTATGCAGGAACAGATAACTCAGTGTAACCTATGCAGTAATAATCTATGTACAACATAGGCTGAACTAAATGGAATACTTGGAGAGTATCGGCTTGAGCTGACAGCAACACACCAAAGACAGCTATCTTTTCTCTATAAAAAAGGACTTCTGATACCTTTTTAGGCCTCTTCATTCATTATATACATAAAAAGTATTATAGAATCATAGAATCATAGGTTAGGGTTGGAAAGGACCTTCAAATCATCTAATTGGAATCCCCCCTGCCATGGGAAGGGACACCTCACACTAAACCATGTCACCCAAGGCTCTGCTCAACCTGGCCCTGAACACCGCCAGGAATGGAACATTCACAACTTCCTTGCGCAACCCATTCCAGCACCTCACCACCATAGTAAAGAATTTCTTCCTTATATCCAATCTAAACTTCCCCTGTTTACATTTTAACCCGTTACTCTTTGTATCACTACAGTCCCTAACGAATAGTCCATCCCCAGCATCCCTATAAGGCCTTACCATCCTTGTGGCCCTCCTCTGGACTTGTTCTAACAGTACCATGTCCTTTTTATGTTGAGGACACCAGAACTGCACACAGTACTCCAAGTGAGGTCTCATGAAAGCAGAGCATAGGGGCAGGATCACCTCCTTTGACCTGCTGGTCACGCTCCTTTTGATGCATCCCAGGATATAGTTGGCTTTCTGGGCTGCGAGCACACACTGAAGCTGGCTCATGTTCATCTTCTCATCGACCAACACCCCCAAGTCCTTCTCCACAGGGCTGCTGTGAATCTGTTCTTTGCCCAACCTGTAGCTGTGCCTGGGATTGCTCCGATCCAGGTGTAGGACCTTGCCCTTGGCATGGTTAACCTTCATGAAGTTGGCATCAGCCCACCTCACAGGTCCCTCTGCATGGCATTCCTTCCCTCCATCCTATCAACCGAACTACACAGCTTGGTGTCATCAACAAACTTGCTGAGGATGCACTCAATCCCACTGTCCGGGTCACTGACAAAGATGTTGAACAAGACCGGTCCCAACACCGATCCCTGAGGGACACCACTTGTTACTGCTCTCCAGCCAGACATTGAGCCATTGACCACAACTCTTTGCGTTCGGCCATCAGCCATCCAGCCAGTTCTTTATCCACCAAGTGGTTCACCCATCAGACTGATGTCTCTCCAATTTAGAGACAAGGATGTCGTGTGGGACAATGTCAAATGTTTTGCACAAGTCCAGGTAGATGACATCAACTGCTATACCCCTGTCTGTCAGCTCCAACTTTATTAGAAAAAGTTATTAGAAAAAATCTATTATTAGATTTTTTAATTTTTTTTGAGATAAACCCATATAATTGTGTATGAAATAGGAATTAAAAATTAACAATTGGAAATAAAAAATAACAATAATAATAAAAGGTATAGTGGTTACCTACATCTAGTGCTTTGAACTTTATAATCTACTGTTTTTTCAGTTAAATACATCTTGGACACATTAATAAATTTGATATTAACCTTTAGAAATTACAAGATAACCTTTCCCAGATGAGGTGGAAGAGCTCTGTGTACAATTCACAGCTATTTACTGAAAACTAATCTGTTTTTTAATTGTCCCAAATGTAATTCATTATTACAAGGGTTTGCAGGACAAACTATATTTTAGGTTATTGCATATAAAATTATTATTTGCATTTAAAAATAATATTTACTGTCAGGTGTTATATACACACATACACACCATAAGACAAGGAAAATGTATTAGGAATTGGTTTAGTGCTCAAATCACTGCCATGACTAAAAATGTGAATTTTCCAGAACTGAATTGCTACAATCTCTCTACAGTGCCTTACTACTAAAACATCTCTTTAGTCAGCATCTGATAAAATACATTGTTCTAAGGTTGCTGACTTTCCCAGTCACTCCACAGTACCAGCAGGGAAGTGACGTTTTTTCAAAGTGTTCAAGTGAATCATACTTCCTGAATTGTAGTCAAAATCTGTAAATGCATTGTTTTTTTGGTTTAATTACATGGGATGAAATGATTGTACAGTGTATATAACAATCTTCACCAAAAATTGATGAAATAACATTCTACACTTACTGTTTTTATAATCAAGTTTTCAAAACGCCATACATCTCTCCCATTACAAGGGCAGCACACCACTAGCTACTTTTGACATTTCAGTGACATCCTACAAGTGCTTAAAAATATCAGGAGGGACCCTCAGCTGGTGCTGATGTTATCTTTGTTAAAGTCAATAAAGCCATCGAGACTACTGGCTTGAACAGAGGCACTTCTGTCTGACAGCAGCAGCAGAGAGAGAAGAATCACTCTCAACATACATGTTTATATAATACTCGGTGCCATTGAGTACTATTTCATTTTCATTGCAACATACAGAGCATGAAATAATGCTCAGTCTCAGCTCTGGGCACACACAAGAAGTAATTAATAGTTCAGACTAAATAAATATACTCACTATGTTTCAACACAGCATTAGGTTTTCAGACTTGAAGGAGACACTGCTTAATAATACTGGATAAGAGCTTACAAAGTAGCTTCTTTATTGTTCTCCAGAACAAAACACTGATGCATAAAAAAACCTTGTCTGCTTACTAGTGCTGTTAAGGAGCAATTGTCAATTAAAACTCTGAGTCAAGGAGTGCCCTAAGAGCCAGAGGACTTTGCTTCCTTGTAGGCAGTGAAGAGCACATTACAGACACCCCTCTGGAAGACATCACCTTTCTGGGACAGGAAGGCTGTCTTCCTCCTTACATTAAGAGCCTCCGTATAGGTGAACACCAGGACAAAGTGTCTGGTGGACCAGTGACTGACACTGTACCCGCTCTGTGCCTGTCCTCACTGCAAACCAAAATGCTTTAACTGAAGCCACCATGAGCAACCCACTCAGAAGTCTGATCATTTTTATCATGGCCCACATTCTTACACAAAAAAAAAAAAAAAAAAAATCCCTTGATATAAGCTTGGATCACTTTAGCTAACAATTAATTAAACTAAATGTCTCTGTCAGCATCTTCAGTCTCTCAGGTTCTTGTTTCAGTTTAGTTAGAACTCCACCTAATTCACTCAAATGAAATAACTCTGCCTTAAAAAAAAAAAAAAAAAAAAAAGAAAGAATATTATCAAATAGTTTTTTGCACCAGTTCTCTGCAGGTCAGGCTTATGCTTCTGCTACATTCTTCTCTTGTGCTTCACTGAAGCTTGTGAGAGGGAATAATTAACATTAGCTCACCACTGCATGATGGCTGGTATTTTAATTATCCTACTAGCCAAATAGTACTATACTTAAAGGGAAAATATTATTTTTTCCAGTAAATGAATGCAGGAATCATTACTCACAGTATCACTCTACTAGCTGCTTTTTGATAATATTCCCTAGTGACATTCAATTAACATAGCAGGTTAGAACTTGTAAATCAACACTAATAGCTCTGAAAGGAACCACTTGGTTTTTTTAGAACATTCCAGTCCACAAACACTTTTTCCAGTGAAAAAATGAACAATTACAATAAGAATCTGGTTTGGTAAGAAAATAGGAAATGATGCTAAACAAAAGGGAATGTTTATTTAGAAATTCCAAGGCCATTAATTTATATTAAGAAACTGTGCTCAGAGACTATAATCAAAAGGCGATGTGAATCATTGATCACAAAAGAACTTCATAGATAAGGGGCAAGTGCAGTGCTGGGTGATTGTATTATATATTAACAACTTTCACGAGCAGCTTTTGCTGATTCATTTGGCAGGAAGTGAGCTGCCAAGAGAGATTTCTAGGGGAGGAACAATCAACAATATTTTCATATAAAATAACCTCCAGCTACTGTATTGTTCTCACAACATTTGATAATGAATGCTTTCCTGTTTGAGAGAAAAAAACATAAATCACAAAAACAAAGGCAGATCTGGTTTAGTGTTATATGGCTATAAATATACATGCAGTTTAGTAAAGTAAGGGATGGGTCTGATCAATTAAAAAATCAGAAAGCTGGAAAGAACTCCTTGTGAAATTGCCACCCAGCTGCAAATTAAAGGTATGGTAACTGCTATTCTTTTTGGAGGAAAAAAAGTCTGCACCTTTATCTACTTTCTTGGTAGGAAGTTCAGTGATGGTGGCACAGCTGGGATTTCCTCCAGAAAGCAGTACTCAGTTTCCATTCAGTAGACCAGGATGTCCCAAGCTGAGTGATACTGGGGACTAGATTCATGCTGGGCAGCTGTTTAGAATGATAGGCGTGCTCAGTGCTTCAGAAATTGAAACTGAATCACCACAAGCAGACCCAACACAACAGGACAGATCCAACACCCCAGGAAGTAGGTGACACCAAGCCCACCAGCCTAGTCCCAGACCACACACCATGGCACAGTGTCAGCTTAGCTCTGTGAGCAAGACAGCTACAACAGGAGCACAATGAACAAAACCAGCAGGTCCTTGCCACTCTTCCAGATTGAGGAGGGGCTGATGGGGTTGCATTATATATATTGCACAATGAGTGAACATGGTGAGCCCACAAGCCCTGTGACATCTGGCCCACAATGCCAGCAGCAGTCATGCACTTTCTCGAACTCTTTCATTTCTACCATTTGTACCAATGGTACAAATAGACAAAATAATTACAAATGTCTGTAATTAATCTTAGTTATAACTTGATCTGTGATAGGACTGCCCAAACACAATTCATCTGGGAGCATGTGATGGAGAAAAGAGTTGTGTAGCTCTTCAACGCAGACTTTCCTATTGTAAGATTTTCTACAGTACTTCCCCTTAAACATGTAGCAATTAACAGGGACAGATTTAGGAAGCAATCTATTAGATTGACTAATAAAGGCTTTAAATAAATTAAGAAGGGAAAAAACCAGAATCCGAATAAGTCAGCAGTTGTGGATTTTCATTCAGCAACGCAGCTGTCTAGGTTCTGCTTCAGTATCTTTCTCATTATAAAACATATAGCTCTTCTCTGACTCAGAAAATACTAATTAGGCAGCTATGGAAATATACTATTGCAGAGGAAAAGTGCCATGAAATGAAGTGCTGTAAAATTCCACTAATTTTACTGCAAAAGACCATCAGAGAAAGTAGTGATTGTCAAAATTAATCCTGTCAGTCAAACTTATTTAAAAAAAGGTTCTAAAGAAAGCATTTAGAATTATTTTTATTATACCATCTTGAAGTGTTGTGATTAGTCAGAGAAACTAATATGCTTAGCCGGACTTCAAAATCAAGATACCTCTTGTGTACGGTAAATACAGACTTCAGAAAATGGATTAAAATACCAAACACTGATGCTGAATAAATACTTACATTCTCACTTCTGCTGGTTGATCTCATCCTGAGAATACAGGCATCACATCTCTCAATAACAATCCATTACAAGCTTTAGGTTGTCCTGATAATGTTGCTCATCCAAGTGACAACTCAACCAAGTGCTGCCCAACCAGCACTGCAGGAAAGACAAGCTTAAATAATTATTCATGGCAAAACACAGACAGTGGGAACTTCAGATATTCCTGATATGAGAATCAGTTGTTAATAACGTGAAATATTTGAAACCATTCACGTGCAAATGCTATAACTTACCAAGACAATGGGGATGCACAAAACAGATACAGAACTGCAGGTCAACAAATTGCATTCAACAATGTAAACAGACTTTGGTAACTAAAAATCTATTTAAAGT
Source organism: Melopsittacus undulatus (assembly GCF_012275295.1). NCBI lineage: Eukaryota > Metazoa > Chordata > Aves > Psittaciformes > Psittaculidae > Melopsittacus > Melopsittacus undulatus. The sequence goes on from NC_047530.1 coordinate 95,162,407, forward strand.
CTGAACAATGATTTAAATTGTATTTCCCCATGGTAACTAAAAATCTCCTATTTAAAGTCTGAACAATGATTTAAATTGTATTTCCCCTTTACATACAGCAATGTACCTGAGATATAGAGAGACATCAATAAAATCTCAGGAAATTTTATCTATTCAGTGGAATTAATAACAAATACAGAGACTTAATACAACCTATCTCAAATTACCCAGGAAAGAAAATAAAGTTATCTGGGTCATGTTAAGAATGAAATCAAAGCATATGTCACATCAGGCTTTACAATAAACAGGAAGAGGGATGCACTGAAAAGGTTAGAATGGTTTAATTTTTCCATTCATTAGCTGGAGAGGTACATTTATAAGACAAACCGATTAAAGAGATATGCAAGATGCAATCCATGGAAAACAGGGCAGTACTGAACCTTCACAAGTATTGAAAGGATCTAGATTTGTGCTGCACTTAGCCATTCTAAAGAAGTTGAATAGGAAACAATTCTCTGTAAGGATTTATAATGATAAGTTAAGGATATTTTTATTTTCTTTCCCCTTTATTACCAGTAGAAGAAACAGTCCTGCAGTCAGATGGTCTTGTTTATTAAAATCGTATTCTTTATTGTTTATTAAAAACTTGTCAGGCTGAAATAAAGGGTGATATTTATATACTCATAGTTTTATATAATTATATTTATAATTTTAGGTAGTTATCAAATGATATATCTTTTCTTTGTATTAACAGGAATTACAGAGATGTTTAACTATGGTGGGTGTCACTTTATAAAACAATTCATGCCTTGCTTCATAGATTTTGAGTAAAGGAGATACATGCCTTCCATGATCTTCTCAGTGACTGCTTATACCTGGAGATGCTGTCCTGCAAGAAACTTGTACGTCAGCCATTGCCTGCCACCCTTCTCCTTCATCTTTCAGTCTAACTTAAGCTTTACATTCACATTTCTCTTTTCCTCTTAAAGGCCATGTGTCATTTCCTGAGGTGATGAGCCTGGCAGTGTAAATTCTGTCACCTGAAATGTAGCATTATTACTTTGTCCCCCACATTGTCTTGAAAGCCTTGGGGGAAATTTGATCAGTAGAAACACAAATTAATTGAGGCTTCAGCCTTTTTTTAATACTTTGACTACAGACTTGCTTTCAAAAGGCACGCAGGTGTTTTCCTTGCCCAAGACAAGCTACAGACAGACCTGGAGCCCACCACAGACCACTGCCCAGGCACAATAGGAAGGAAAACCAGCCTTAACTCTGAATTCTCCTGTGTAAATCAGATGCTTAATGTTGGGGGTGGGTTTTTTTTTTCTCTAAATGTAGGGCTTGAGTTTGAATAGTACTTTAAGCACTGAACTGTCTCCTTAATGTTTGGAGGGGATTAAGTTCAGAGTTCATTGTGTTGTCTGTCATTTTAAAAAGATTAGATAGTTTAGTTCGGCTCCTACTGGCAATGCAAAAGTCTCTGTATTTATTGACTGTCTGGAGTCATTATCAAAGCTTCTAAAACCAATCGACACCTTGTAAACAAAAGTGCCATTATTTCAGTGATCCTGATAAGATTTACATAGTATCCACATTTTTGTTATGATTGATTGAATTGTTAGAGGTATTCATACTGTAACATTATGTGATAAATGATTACAAATTTGATTAACAAATTAAGCTTTACATTAGTTTGGAAAATGTGAATGAATGCAACCCATCCCAGCTTATGTCAGATACAGTTTGTAGTTTTGGGTTTGGATGAGGAAAATTCTGCAAGGTTTCAAATGTTCTTCCAGGGAGAACAGTCTTGTCAAAAGGAGAAAATGTTGTTTTAAACTTGGGGATTTTTCCAGTGACTGCTAGTAAACTGAGAAACAATACCATACGGAGGAGAGTATAGTAATGCAGTAGGAAAGCTGTACATCATTAGACTACTCTTATATAATTGATAAATTGCATGAACTATTTTATTTCTCAAATAACCATACAAAAATCAAGTTGAATTAGAGGCCCAGACTTCAAAGAATCATTCTCAAGAAATGACTGAAGGCTTTTAGTTGGTTTATGAAGTGGCAAATCTAAATGAAAGGGCAGTTAACCAAACAGTCACATTGTAAATATTACCAACATAAGCAGTCCTGTTGATGATGTCCTGGGACTTGCATTTGTAAGTCAGATATAAACACAACAAGGCAGTGCAGAGTATTTCTGAAGCAGAATAATGCATTTCACTGCAGTTCTTTAGAAGATGATGGATTATGAAATCATGAGGAATAACTGACAGATTAAGCAAATTCAATTTGATTTGAGAATTTTTGCAATTTATGCCCATACTGTCATGGCAATGTTCTTTCCACCATGATCAGGTAAGAGGTAACTTAAGGTGCTCCAGGAGAGGTAAAAGCTTTACTTAAATATAGTTGGTTAATATATACATATATATATTTCTCAATATCCAGTTTATGCTGAGTACATCATGTAAGGTTCTGACATAAACTGGTTTTAAGGAAAGCCTGTTCCTATTGAACTTCAGCTCACATTATGCAACAAGTCATGTTTTGTGGTTATCCTTCTGCTGCACTTTTGTTTGCTGACATTTGATAAATACTTGCTACTGCAGATGTTAATCATATGGTGTTAATAAATCAAATCAGTTTGTTAAAACCTCATGTGTTGACAGTGCCAAGGTATCCTGTAATCTATGACAAAAGGATCAATAGAAGCACAGGAAAACATTACCACTGTGGGACACTATTGATTTCTGTCTTAGAAATACTTACTTAGCTCCTGAAACAAATCATTAAAATCAATGGAAAGTCTCCCATTGACTTCACTGGGCTTTGGGTCAGGTTTTTAGACTGACAATTCTTTATTCAGGCACTGGTTTAAGTTTGCAAGTATAGAGCAGAATGGCGTCCTGATCCTTAATGTCAAGTTCCAGGCATGCCCATGATGCAAATAAGAAGTACCACCCTGAGGGATGGCTCCATTGTGTGCCTTCTTAGGAAATACAAATTTAGAAGGTCTGCCTGATAGGCAAAAATTTGATCCCTCTGTTATTACTACTTCAGTTTGTGTGACTTGGTTTTTCAAACCTAAATCATGCCCTTTTTCATCATCTTTAAGCACAATGCTCTAAGTAATGTCCCTTCCCATTAGAATGATTTCTCAAAGAATTTATAGCCTTTAAGGTAAAGGTCTGTATAATGGGATTATAACCATAACAACTACACAATAGCATCATTAAGGGAACTTCAGCTGCATTTACTTTCTCAGTGCTTGAATTTATTGCTATTCTGTAAAGTCTCTATTCAGAAGAAAAAACACATTTAGTTCAATTTATAGAGCTGACTTTGCCTGAGAGAGATTAGAACTAAAATGATTTGAGGTAGAATCAAAGAATTCCATCTTTTTAATTACTCTGTTAAAGGCAGGATCACCTAATACAAATATTTAACTCTGTTGTTGAACACTACTGCTGAAGTCACGAAGAGGAAATTTATAGGGAGCTCTAAAGTCACTTGACAATTCTTTACTTGGGTTATGACTTCTCAGATTGCTGTTTATTGCCAATAGCACTACATTTCAACATAAATAAGATTCATGGGATTAGTGCACTGTCCTGGTAAAGATGTTTAATCTTCACTTTAAATGAGATATGGTAATTGAACCCCTTTCTTGTTGTGTAAGAAGTGCCTTTAAACAAGGCTAGTTACTTTTATACACACTAATGAATCCCTAGCTAAAAAACCTTTTTGGTCAGATGCCAAGTTTGCCTTGTTACCTGTTGTTCTCAGAAAATACAAAGCATGAGGTGAAGAGGGGGAAGAGGAAGAGAACTTACTACTTAATATTCTAATAAGAAGTAAGACCAGTACTGCTAAAAATACTCAGCATCAATGGGATTAAAAATGAGATAGAAAAAAAAAATCCCTCGGCCACTAAGTAACTAGTTCAAATCCATCTGGTTTAGGGTTTACAATTGTCTTTTGAACATTTAGGGGTTTTTCTAAGAAGTTTGATAAACTCCTTTTTGGTTTTTTTTTTGGGTTGCTTTTCACTGGTCTGAAGCACAGCAAACCTTAGCAGAGAGCTAGAGACAGGACTACCTCTAAGATTTAGGATGAGCCCTTTCAAGAAGGGTAAAAGAATGCCTGTGATTCACAATTTGCTTTGTCAGAGCCCAAACAATTCCAAAACTTCCAGAAAAATAAGGGACACAGGCTCTCCGTCTGTAACTTCCTCATTCTTAATGGTTGCAAGATAGCAAGCATTTTATATGATTTTAAATAGTCAAGTACAACGCAGAGCTGCTTATTGTTGGAGTCTTTTAAAGTCCCATGCCATAGGCAATCAACATCTTTGAGATAGTGTCAGGAGTGTTTTCTACGGAGCCTTTCAGTTCTCTTTCCTTAGCTACAGGGGTCATTGCAGCACCATTTGCAGGATGAACATACCATACCTGGGCATACCCAGCACGTTTCCATTTAGGTAGATATACATTTAGCAGGGGGAAGATACATATGTTGGAGTTTTAATATTTGCTGGTTTCAGCTAGTGAACTATGGAACCATGGTTTTGAATCTTTGGCTTCCCTCACTGTCAGAGTACAGCTGACTTCTATTTCTGCAAGGCATCAAAGGTTGCACTTACGCTAGGAAACGAACTGCAATTGGGACCTTTTCTGTGGCTCTGTAGGCAAATGGCGCAGCACAGGTCCCATCCAGGTGCCTGGACAATCTCTCATTGTATAACTGTATGGCCTCATTCTTTCTGACCACTGGGGAGCAAGTCGTGGCTTCTGCCACGCCCTGAGGTATGCCCAGGTATTGCAATGAAGAAAGCTGGTTGTTACAGGTGACAGCTGCCAATAAAACAAAGCAGACATTACAGACATGTGCCTTCGCCCAGTGTTCACCCATATGGATGTGGTCAGGTATGTGACCACAGGCTCTGCAATCCACCCTGAGACTAAACTTCCCCTGGAATAGCAGCGTGACCACAAGTCCAAATTTTCAAACTCTCAGAAATCCATCAACAGGCACTATTTTCCAAAGGGTGAAGCAGGAAGGATTCATTGAAAATGCACCCTCACAGTCCCTGGCCCTAAATATCCCACAAGGTCAAGAACTTTCCCAGTGTCCCAGAACAAAGTAATTGGGCCACCTCCATCAAAAACATTGCAGAATTCAGACATAAAAAAATAAATGAAAGATTTGCCTAACAGTATTTCAAATCCCCCCACTCAACAGCGAGAGACACCTGAGAGGCAGGAGCAAGAAAAGGGAGTGGCAGCAGAAGTGCAAACCCCTCCTCACTCGGTGGGGAAGGCAAACCTCCAAGGGGGACACCCAAAACACATCACTTCAGCCTGGGCAGGGCATGCTGTGGAGCTGGATTTGAGAACTGTGTGGTTTTCCAGGGCTGAAGGTCTAGGCAATAGAAAAAGTGCTCCCCTGTTAGGCCTCTTCAGAGAAGATTTTATTTTTTACATTGATACAGGTCCTTGTACAAGCTTTTCATACTGAAAAAAAATGAATTTTTGGTCACTTCTGATTTCTGTCATGAGGAACAATGATGTATGCCTCTGATTTTGTGTGACTGCCTGGAAGCTGCTAAATGACTTCTCAGTGCCATAGAAATGTGCCTTCTTACATTTGATGTTCCCAAAAGTTAATGTGCAAATTCATCAATGTTGTTAGTGCACAAAAGGCAAAGAACTGTATTAATCATCTGTCCCTTCTTTTGGAAAATTAGTTCATCTACTTCTCCCTTATTTTAATTTAAACCTTTTGACACAGTGGAATTCACATTTGTAGGCCACTGATCTGTTCCAGTTAATTCTTGGTAATGTTAGTTTTTTAGTTTCTTAGTATGGCAACATAGAAGCATTTTGTCAAATTCAGAAAAACCTGGTTAAGAAAGTAGAAATGTTGTATTTTTATCTCCACTCCCTCTACCTCCCTTTGTGAGAACCCCCACTATATTAGACTGTAATCTCTGTCAAAACAATGTAATGACTTTTCTGAAAACCAGTGAATGATCGCTCATCCAGGGCATTTTGCAAATATAGAAATTATTTCAAGATAAAGCATTCAGATTGCATAAGTAATAACTGGTATCAAATACCAAATTTCTCACTTATTTTAACTGCTTTTTTTGTATAACAATTCTTTTAAAAAACTAGTTGTGCTTAGTATTATGATGCCTGCATTGGTGATGTGCTTTTAACAATTTATGCAACAGTGAAGTCATACCAACAGATCCCCTATTTTTCAGAACTCATCAAATTATTCTTTCTGCAGATGAAGTTATAATTCTTCCTACCTTATATACCACAGTGTACGGAATCACAGACTCAAAAAATGAGTTTATACATGATTTCAAATGTATTTAAGTACCTGTCATAAAAAATAATGATGTTCAACTCTGTACAGGTTAGAATGGGTCACTTAGCAAACAGGCTAGGGTATATACATGGAGCTGACACCTTTAAGACATGACCAGAACTATTCCACTCTGTTCAAGTTCCTTACAGATAACCCAAGACTATATTTTAATTAGTTTGATATCATGCTTGAGCACAGTTGTGTAAGGGGACACAGCTGGTATCTCATAGCTGGAGGGAAAAAAGAAAGTCCTACACTGAATATAATGAAGCATAGCAAAGGATAAATACATCATTCTGGCTGCTGCACTTGTATTTACCTCCTGCTAAAGGCAAGGTACAGCAGATCTGGTGAGATACTCTTCATTGTACTTGCTGGTTAATTTAGGAGTCAATCTGTCACTGACTCATGACAAGAATTCAGAGCTGAGCACCATGAGTTGTCTTTCCAATGGCATTTATGTGGTTAACCAAGGCCTATACACACACACTCAGCCACCAGTTGTTAAAGTGCTAAGAAGTCACTAGACACTCCCAATTTCTAGAGATCTAGGCAGGCTGTAAAGAAGGGAGGGTTTAGCAGAGTCCTGGCTTTTATAGATTCAGATGCATCCTACTCACAAAGTGAAAGTAGAGAGATCTACATCAACGTGAGAAGAACTCAAAAACCAAAGAAACTTCTCATCACAGTCTCCCAAATCCGCTTTACAAGATTTTGAAACAATGATTGTTGTGAATAATGTTTGTATGGTACCCACAGGCACTCTCATTTATCATAAAAGCCGTATTTTCATAAATCAGATTCTGTACAACCATAGGTATACTTCTCTCTGTCAGTCCTTTAAAACATTAACTGGCCTGTCTAACTAAATACACAGTTCACCAGGCAAGGACTTAAAGATGAGAACTTAGATAAGGACTACTGTCAAGCACTTTAAAACTGTGCAACTAACTCAGAACTCCTTAAAGGTGGTTTATAGTCAATACTGAATCAAATCTTAGAATCTCATCTACTACATTGTTAATCCTATGCAACTCTTCAGAAAACTATGCCTACATAACATATCAAATCATAACCCAAACCAGCTTTTTCAGAAGTCTTGTGTCATGACACCACAGTAATCAATAACCACACCTGCCATTGCAAACATTCATCTAAGAACATCTTAGAACATCTTGCCAAGTGCAAGGTCCTGCACCTGGGTCGGAGCAATCCCAGGCAAAATTACAGGTTGGCCAGAGAACAGATTCACAGCAGCCCAAGGAGAAGGACTTGGGGGTGTTGGCCAATGAGAAAATTAACATGAGCCGGCTTCAGTGTGTGCTCACAGCCCAGAAAGCCAACCATATCTTGGGCTGCATCAAAAGGAGCGTGATCAGCAGGTCAAAGGAGGTGATCCTGCCCCTCTACTCTGCTCTCATGAGACCTCACTTGGAGTATTGTGTGCAGTTCTGGTGTCCTCAACATAAAAAGGACATGCAACTGTTGGAACAAGTCCAGAGGAAGGCCATGAGGATGATCAGGGGGCTGGAGCACCTCCCATATGAAGACAGGCTGAGAAAGTTGGGGCTGTTCAGCCTGGAGAAGAGAAGGCTGCATGGAGACCTCATAGCAGCCTTCCAGTATATGAAGGGGGTCTATAGGGATGCTGGGGAGGGACTCTTCATTAGGGACTGTAGTGACAGGACAAGGGGTAACAGGTTAAAACTTAAACAGGGGAGGTTTAGATTGGATATAAGGAGGAAGCTCTTTACTGTAAGGGTGGTAAGGCACTGGAATGGGTTGCCCAGGGAGGTTGTGAATGCTCCATCCCTGGCAGTGTTCAAGGCCAGGTTGGACAGAGCCTTGGGTGACATTGTTTAGGGTGAGGTGTCCCTGCCCATGGCAGGGGGGTTGGAACTGGATGATCTTAAGGTCTTTTCCAAACCTAACCTATGATTCTATGAACAATAAATGTGCCAAACACTGAAAGCTACATCTTCTCACTCCAACTTACTCAGCTTTTGTAATTTTTTAGTAATTCTTAAGCAGCTAGCAACAATTCAAATTTCCAAGGCCTGCACAAATCGTTTTGTATATCAAATTGACTTTAAGTTCAAAGTAATCTTTTATTTGTCATTAGAGCATACCGGAATGAAAATGCCTTTGAGTTCGATTTCAGTCTTTCTATCTAAACTCATATGCGCATAGAGATGTTCTTTCTCACTGTAGTCTTTTCAAGACCACTTTGAATATAAAAGCAGAGAATACTATGAAAAAATTAGAATAGTATCTGTATCATGTTACCATATTTACATGGGTATATAGGTGTGATTCAAAAGACAGCTTAGTCATCGTGTAAGGGCAAAGATAAATGACCGTCTTTCAGTGAGTACAGCAGCTACTTTATAAAGAGCTTAGTCATTTGCTTGAGAATAATTTTTAAAGTGTGGGTTCCTGTTAAGCACAATGGAGAGCCAATGTGTAACTCATTACTTAGTAATGTTTTAATAAGCTTTAATACTTGCCTTTTTTGAACCATCTTCTAACAGCTGTTGAGGCAGCTGTGATGATTGTTTTCCTGGGAATCTAATTACTTCTAAGGCTTTCTTTTGCAATGTATTTTGCAGAGTAGATTGCTGCAAGTAGTTCGGTTTGTATGGCTTTAATTTCTAACTAATGGCACATGTGCCAAATCCAGGATTAAGTATTTCAATTTTTGCACTTATTTAGCTCCTTCAGAAATTTGACTCATGAAATCTTGCAGCATATTCAATGTACTAAGTCATGAAAAGTGGTAATGTGTTAATAATCTGTTATTCATACCTACTTCCTATAATGATATGATAAGATACATCATTGCCTCCTAATGTTTTTGACTGAAGAAGGGCCTTGGTATTTCATGCAATAAAACTTAATGTAGGATCTGAGGGTTCTTGTAGCACTGAAGAATCCTTGTCAGCATCTGTCTCTGTGCTACACTGATTCTATTCAGTTTTGGAAATAAAGGATCTAGAGAGCAGAAATTCTTCATTAAAACTGGCAATTTACTTGATTCACAACTCACCAGCCTAACAAGGGTAGTCTTCAGATCATTAACAGATCATTAACTGGAGCCAATGTTGATTAGACCTCTGGCTACCTTTCAGATAAAGTAATTTATATCCCATCTTCCAAATGCACTATCTTCTTGCATATCTGGGAATACAGTTCTGTATCCACAGAAGAGTCAGAGTGGGTCATCAGAAACTGAGTATGTGAGTTGCTAAGTTGATCTATAGAGCCAGGATCTCTAAGCTTAAGGTCAAATACTTTCTTTCCTGCTTATATATGGAGCCAGATGTATATAAGTGCACTTCCCATTATGTCATGCTCCTAAATATAAGAGTGAATATGTTTACTGCACAAGAATTGCTAACCTTTAGGTCTTAAAAGAAAATAAAAATATTATTAACACCTTATTGAAAATAGTACTTCTTCGGTAACTCTCAATAACTCCCTGTAAGAGCTCCACTGAAGATGTTTAGCACATCTACTAGAAGTCAGCTGGATGAGAGCGCCACTGCCACAACAGACACACACAGTGCTGCTTAGGACTGGGATAATACATGTCTCCAGAAACAAACACAACAGCTTGTTCTCCAGCAGGCTAAAACAAGATTAAATGAATTATTTGGGAAACAAAAATAAATCCTATGTTTATTTAAATGTGCCAGCATTTTGCTGTGGCTCCGATCACCACAGCATCAGAGCATCTAACCACAAATGAACTTATTGTGCTCCTCTGAGGGACAAAGATATCAGCTCTTTCACAGAGTCTGAAGTACAGACTGGTTTTACTAAATAACTTACCCAACTTTAAACTGCAAATGAGTGGCAAAGCAGAAAATTGAATCCAGATTTCCCAAATCCAAGCCCAGGATGTTCAGCACAAGACAACCCGTGCTTTGCCAAAAAATGTGACTTATTTCTGGTACTTCCAGGTTCTGATGAGACTGGAAGTATTCTGCAAAAGAAGAAAGTGAAGAAGAGTGTGAAGAATGAAATAAATACAAACATAATGAAAATTTTCTTTGCAACCTCAAACTTGGTTTAAGGTGAGGACAAATCCTAGGATTTTTTTTCTTCCAAAGCAAATCAATCTTGAAATAAAAGTTTATTTCTGGTAATTTAAATTTCATTTTTAAAGCAGGTTAATAACTGTACCTAAAAATATGAAAGAGAGAATAAAGCAATTTAGAAGGCCAGATATTTGAGGTTCAATTTTAACTTACTATTGAGCATAGTTTTATGAATGCCTTACTGAAAACAGTACCTCTTTAGATTGGATCTGCTGCACAGGATACAAGTTTTCTGACCTTTCCACAACCTCGAACAAATAATGAGAATGGCAGAAAACAAATTGGTTTTCTTGGTAGAATTAGTTTTCTTCTGGGTTTGCACTCTCTTAATTGCCTGACTGCCAGGTCAGACAACCCTTGTACCTGCTGCAAGAAAAGGGGCAGAAAACTATGACAGAGAGAGAGAAGTGGGACTATGCTTTTCAGCAACAGAGAGCTGCCACAGCAAAGCTAATCTAACAAGAAACCATGTTGAGTAAGGAAAATTTGGTCACAGATTAAGGTAGCCATTGCTTTTTGGACTGAGAAGAAGAAGGGTTTCGCTCCTTTGTTCTTACTTGCTTGAGTGTTTTTCCGGACTGTTTTTTCCATTTGCACCATGACTGCAAATGCTGTGGTCTTCTGAGCATCTAAAATTTCTATGGGAGAAAACCATCTCTGACAGAGTGACTGATGCAAGACAGACACAGCTGAGGTTTATCATCTAACAAAACCATAGCCAAAAATTTACAAACATGGTATAGAAGCTCATCTGCATACTACACTGTAATTGCTGCAGCTTCCAGAAAGCAACAAAGTGCTAAGATAGGTGTTTTTTCAGTTTAGCATCAGGCTCCCAACAAGATGAAAACAGCTTGTGGTAAATATAATAGCTGCCAGCCTAAACAATAGCAATTAGGAGAACAGCCAAATCCTGTGGTGTCTCTGGAAAATGTGTGAACGGTCTTGCTAGTATACTGATAAGAAATTTAAATTAACATGCATTAGCATCCCTGGGAGTCCTAAAGCAGCCCCAAGCCAAGACATCATTATGTCAGTGCTTCTTCATCCTGGTTGACCTTGGCTGGATTTAAGCAGAACTTTAAAGTTGACACCACCTTACATGCTCTTATGAGAAGAGACACAAGGGCCCTGAATCAAGACCAAAGAAGAAAAAACAATCAAGCAAACAAATAAAACCAACAACAGAAGGAACGCTATTTATAAGCATCACCTTCATTACAAAAGTGAATTCAGCTGATTAGATCTTTCATGCCCATTGGAGTCCACAAATCATACACAGTCAGGAAAGGTGGACCCTCTAGACATCCTCAGTGACATAACAGGTGCCATCACCTAGTTTAACATTTAAGACTTTATAAATACAAGAAAAACAGAATGTTGACTTAATCAGTATAGACAACAGCATCTATAATTACAAACATCAAGACAATATCAAGATTATCAAGACAGTAACTGCCAGCCCCTCATTGTCAACCTCTTTCCTCCCTACTCCACTCAAAAAAAAAGAGCAGTTGCGATACAGTTTTAGGGTGGTGTGAGGTCCCACAAAGCAGAGCTACACAAAACTTCAAGTTTTCCTTGTGCAAATGTGTGCATATGAAAAGCTACACGGCTGATTAGTACCTGTAAACTTGATTCACAGCAGCGATTATCCATATTGACTAACAAAAGCAGGTTTTTTTCCCCCCACAGTGAAGATGGAAGCATTCACCACAAGGCAACAGCATGCGTTTGCTTCCTGCGAAGTGTCGTTATTTTCAAAGTAAAACTATTTTGGAGCACCAGAACAGTTATTGAGGTGGGATCCTGACTTTCACTTTTGCTATATAATCAAACTGAAAGAGAACAGGAGGAAAGTTCATCTTCTTTTAAAAAAAAAATAAATAAAAAAAAATCCTTGTTTTTAAGCACTTTCCTGTTTTCCAGCCAGCGGGAAGAGTTCTTTCCCCTCAAAGGACTGACAATGCTCAAAATTACAGCACAGAGTATACCATGTCCTAAACTTTTCAAAACTTTCCTTAGTTCCACTGTGTGATTGTTAGAGCCCACACCACCCGTCCTGTGGAAAAAGTGGTGGGAGGCAGCAATTGAAGGCAGGAAGGTACAATAAAGTGCCTCTCAGGGTTTCCTTGGCATAGCAAAGCAGAGTGGAAAACAGTGGAATTAGAAAACTGGATTATTTCCCAGCTCACTCCTGGTTTTGACAGATTGACGGAATTGACAGGAAAGAGTCTGCCAGGGTCTGCCAGAAGCAAAAATCACCCCTAGGGGTTTTGGGCTCTGAGGCCCCTTCCTTCAGGTAGGGTAGCTCTGCTCAGGTCACATTGATGACTGCCTCCCCCAGCAGTTGCATGACAGGATTTGGAGTAATCTCGTAATCGTGTTCATCAACCCATACAGCAGATAATGAGAAAAAGGAGTGGGGGGAAAAATAAAAACAAAGCAAAAACCTCAACCGGTTTCAGTCCATGTTCTATCAGTAACTATTTTGAGAAGGGATCTCAAGGTAGAACAGAATTTTACTTTGTCTTTTACAGCTGAGTAATTGAAACGTCCTTTTCTTTATAGTACTGGCAAATTTTAGTAAACAGAGAACATGTTACATCATGGATCTGAGGGTGGATACCAGCTTAACTTCATATTCTCAGTTTTGCATCTACCACGTGGTTAAAACGCACCAGAAGCATGTGGGAAGGAGCTGAAATGGACCCAAAGCTGCAGTTTCCCCAGGATGGCAAGCGGGTATCAGACTTGCTACGGCCGGACACTTATCAGATATCATGAAACCAACTTGTGTTGAGTAAAAGTGCCAATACAGTTAAGTAAGATACTGCAAAGGGTGTGGGAGAGGGTGGTATTAAAAACCAGAGTCAGCGTAGAGGAGCTGTTACTTAGAGCAGAAGTATTGCTGCACAGTTTGAATAGGCTTCCTGTGGCTGCCCAGAAAACTAACATCTGGCATTGCAGCCTGCTCTGCTTAAGAGGGAACTCCTTTGTCAAGGGTACAGAGAATAGAAATATAACCACAAAGGTGGGAGAGCGGGTTCATAAGTCATAGCCAACCTCCTAAAGTAACTGTTGTTATTTGTTACAGTCTCATTAAGCTTATTTGACACACAGCTGTCTAGATAATCATCTACCATTTCAGATTTGCTGGAACAATCACCTGCCAAAACCACATAGACTCAAAAATTTTAACCAAAGACTTGAAACTTGAAAGTATTTTTGTACTGTAAGCAGGCACCGCAGCAGTGTACCCCATGTGAATCCCAGCTGGGTTTGGTTTTCTGGGTTTATGACTGTACAAGTAATATTTTGGTTTTTGTTGTAGTTTACATTGTAAAAACAGGCAAACCATGTCACTTTTTAAAAAGTGATAAAATTAAAAACAAGAAGTGAAACAGTGCAGATACCTGAAACTACACCAATTCTGCTAGATTTGCTACACTACCAACAGAAATAGTCCTGTCCTGTTTAGATAGACTTTGTTTTGCTACATGACTGCATATGCAGCAAAGTGATATCAAGTCCTGAGGGTCCACTCCTTTGATGAGTTAAGCACACAAAGGCCCACATTTTGATGCAATCTGATATCATATATTTAAGTCCTAGACAAACTGCAACTGTGAGGAAGTGATAAACAGAACTTCCTGCACAAAGCTGCCTGAGATAACACTTTCCATGGACTGGAAAAAAAAGAGACATGATTGCTACAGAACTAAAAGGGAACTGTTCTGCTCTTAATAAATAACCCTTTCTTTTTCACGTGGCTATTGCAAAAGCCGAATCACAAGTGACTAAGATTCGGTATGCTGCTAAGCGGTTCTACTCACACATTTTTGAAACGATTCTTTGAGGAACTACACTTGATTCTTAGCTCCAGATCTGTGTTCTCCTTAAAGCTCCTGTGCTGCAGCTGGAGCCCTGCAACTTGGAAACCTCCCAGCTAATATTTTTACTTACACTTTAAAGAAAGTTCTAAAGAAAGCTAAACTAAAAAGTTTAGTTAAATGAAAGAATAAGGAGAGATCGTTTAAAGAATAAGGCTAAATTGTCTCCAGCATGGGAAAAATCCTACAGAAAACATGATTAATTCCTTCTCATGGAATTTCTTCTCAATTCTGCATTAACATCACCTCAGTCTCGAGAAATTTAATATATTTATAATTACTTTTAATTCACTTTGTTCATGTTTGAGCAGCCAAGTTTTCCTCACACTGGAAATTGGAGGGGAAAAGAGCTTCAAATGTGAGTATTTAACATGCACCAACTCCATTTTAAAAAATGTTTGAAATATGGACATGTTTCTTCATATACAAACTGACTAGAACACAAAATAAAAATCCATGGAAGTTAAAGATCCAGAGCACATGCAATTTCTAATGCAAAGTATCAATAATTCATAATAAACTATTCACTGGCTGTTTAGGGGCTGGAGGGGTGGGAAGTAACACTTGCAAAATAAACTTACTTTTTGTCAAAAGCACAGGCAAATTATTGAAACCTGGAAGAAATTCCACAGGTACTTCTATAACAGTTCACCTACTATGCAGATACCTACTCCAGCCTCACACAGTGATGTCCTAGAACCAGCCACAGCGTCAGGTCATCCTACTGAGACACCAGAAGGCTTCGGACTCAAAACACTGTAACCTGTTCTGGCATAAAGAAAGGGTCTTTGTTAACATTTGCCTTTATGTGTATTTCTTTCTGTACTTTGTCTTATGGGTTTTTTAGTTTTGTTTTTTCTTTTTTTAAGAAGCTCAGACTGTGTAATGAGTCAGGAGTAAAGCAACTGCAGTATATTAAAAAGCAATTGAATGCTACCTATCGTTGAAGAGTTTTAAAACACTGCTACTTGTGTTGCAAATTTGTAAAGTAATAGGGGAAACACAGTGATTAATTTAATCACACTTCTGTAGTGATATTGCCAGATATTTGCCCTGTACAGTGTTTCTTGACACATAGAGAGACATAATATCAGTGTTTTTCTAGTCCTTTTTGGACCCCACACATTGCTGGTTAGACCCAAACCTTTCCATGAGCTATCTACGACCAGAGCAGTGTTGAAAATGCATTAGCACAACTGTGCTGAACCCAGGCAAACTAAGCTGGAGGTACCAAGAACTCTCAGTCTTGTGAAATATCTGTTTATTAAAAACAAAACCAAAACCAAAATACCTTTTCAGCAGCCTTTTTAATTGGATCATTTCAGAAGGCTGAGTTAAAGCACAGCCTCACCAATAATCTGTCTGCCAGGCAGGAAGGAGGAGAATCAGATTTGACTCTGAAAAAGTTGTAAATTGAAACACAGCCCAGTGATTGCTGATGACTATGCAGAGTAACAAGCTACAGAAAATACTAGGCCTAAAACTGTGGTCTTTCACCCACTCAATATATCCACCATATCAGGAGCTAACAATGATTATTTTTCTGATAGCCTCTTAGCCATATACTTGGCAAAGAACCAAATGCTATGGATGACTATAGGCTTCTTATGATTTAAGAGACAGTAACTACCATGGTGGCTGCAACAGGTAAAAAAATTTTAAATAAACAATAAAATACAGAAATGCTTGTCAGTTCTGCCCTATTTCTATTGTTTCTACAATAAACTGCAAATACAGAAACTTGCTCATTTGTAATCTAATTCAAAATTGATTGCTTTCCTTTTAATCTTATACATTTGCTAATTTTATTCTGAGCTTCTGTACATTCCCTACCCTCGAGGCATTCCCATTGCAGATGAATTAATATAATCAGTCCACTATCAATTTGTATTTTTCTAGGTGCAAGATGTTGTTGAATAACATTTAATTAAATTAATTTTCTTCATGAACCCAAGGGCATACTCAAGGACCATAATTTGAGAGTTATGGTAGAAATTACTGAACAGACATTTTTATCATAGTCAAAATAAGTTTCATTTTCATTATACTAAGCTATCTTGAAAGCAATATTTAGTATAACACTTGAGTGACTAGTTTACTGTTACTAAGATAGCCCTGTGACAGGCGCCTTAGAAAAAATGAAAATAAGTAGTAGACCAAACTATAAGTAGCAAACACTCTCAGTCTCCTGCTCTTTTAGTATGAGTACAACTGAAAGTCTTCACAGAAGCACTAATCTCATAATGGGCTCGACTTCTTTATCTTGCCTATGAATGAATTATTGACTTTTCAATTGCAAAAACAAGTCTGCCAAGCAGATACTTGTGATTACAGAAAGTGCTCATCTGATGTGAATCAGTGGACAGAGACGTCCTGTGCATCAGCAGCTGAGTCTTAAAACAAATTAAATGTCACTTAAATATTATAAAAATAACAAACAAATGAAAAAAAAAATATTTTTAGTGTTGCAAATGGGACACTGTGCCAACTTCTTTCTGCACAACAAGTCTCAAGAAGCTCTCCTGGGAATGTTTATATTGTGTTTCTATGCAGGCCTCATATTTGCTTTGAATTGTGACAACAGTTTGACCGTTTTCATGTTAAAAGCTTCCTGCCATTGTCACGAAAGGAGCTTTTCATCAATATCTACAGACAACAGTCAAAACAGGAATTCAGGAATACTGGTGTTAACTTTACAAGCACCTGGAAGTGCTTGTGCCCCATTATCACTTCTGTGTCCCCCCTCAGTCCATGTCTTCAGCAAGTGGCAGTACACTAAACCTACATGAGAGCAAAACAGAGAGCAGTCGGGCCCAAATCCTGCTATTGCTGCCCATCTGGGAAGAGGCAAGAGATGAGCAGGAGGCACCGAATGAGTCTGAAAGTGGAAGGACTGAGAGTATTGATATGTCTTAAAAATGCTTTGTTTATGCCCAGACCATTTTGGTCAGCACTTATACTTAGTGAAGGTTCTTCCTTCAGATATAAAGTTGATCAGGCAGAATTCATAGCATCTTCCCTGGAAGAAGTAGTCACCTCAAAACGTCAACACAATGAAGAGAAATTGGAAAGTATGATTTGCCTTTTAGACTGTTTTAGTTGAGTAACACATAGACTGAACTTCCTTTTTTCTGAGTGCAGTCAAATAGTGATCATGCAAAGTGTACAATTCTAAACAGCTAACTAAACAGCAACCCCAAATCTTCACAGCTGAATAAGCTGCTTAAAAAAAATAAACCCAGAAAAGCTGTCTCTTCTGTACAAGTTAGTGTGAAATAAGAAATCACAAGCTGTTCTAGTGATTCAACTCTCCGCACATTTTTACCTGTGCAAAATAACAACCATCTACAGAATTCAGTGTATTTTTCCATCAAAGCACTTTCTGTCTGAAGCTTCCAGGGAAGGCACTATTTCCTAATCAAGAAAGCAAACCATCAAGGAAGTAAAAGAATAATGCAAACAACCGTGGTACAACCTGGGTCTCCATTGTCTTCATTCAGGACTAAAACCTAACCTAATTATATCATACCAAAGAAAAAAGAGCATCTTACATTTTTTTCAAAAGTCATTTTAAGATGACCTTTGAGTTTGGTGCACTTTATTCGCATCAGATATGTACAGAAAAGGGAGCAAGATGTTATGAATTTAAGTTTGCGCCAGATATACATAACTTCAGGAGACACAACAGGATCTCCTGATAACTACAAAGTAAAAGACAATTTTTTAATGTTTTCCTTGAGGTAAGTGAGACATCTGGAACCATGTCATTCCAGTGGTGCTGGAGAACTATTCAACACAGTGGAAAAGCATACTCCAAAACTGATGAATTTGTCTACACTTCCTAAGCAGTTACTTTCATAACATTATTACAGACTCTGGTAAAACCAGAAGTAGCAACTGGGTTTGTTTTTAATGCCTACTTGAAAAGTTCTGGGATTCTCTGGACATTGATCAATCAAGTGTAATTTCTTTAAAGTTCAGTGAAAAGCTACCAACTGTTGCTACAAGAGTCATCTTCTGGTACTTTTTACTTCTTTTTTTGAAACCTGAAGAGAACCTGAACCACATTAGTCCCGTCACAGGAGGTTAGTCCCTCAACAGTGTAATTGAATGCCTTTAGCCGTTCCTTATGCACACTAATGGACACACTTAACTATGAAAAAAAACCATTCATGGCTACCCAGGAACTGTTTTAGCAGGAACAGCATCTGCAGTGATGTGGAACCCAACATGGAACAGTTTATTTCCAGCTCCTGTTATTGCAGGTAGTTGAATTCAGAGCTGTATGCTAAACAAAAAACAGAACCTAGTACATACCACATCAACAGGCACCTAAATGATACGCAACTCATTTGGATCAAAAACCCTTTTAGCACTCACTTTATGAAAGAATGTTCATTAACATCTTATTTGGATTAGGACACTTATTAAATACATCATATCAATTTCATTTTCAGAAATCTCTTTGCATTTGCATTTTTTCTCCACATTTACATATGCTTAATGGTGCATTACTTTATGATGCAGATTGCCTATTGCTGTTGGGATATATACTTTAAAAAAAATTAATCTGAAAGCATAAAATACTTCAGTAATAAAGACCATACAATGCTCTTCCCATCTTTTATGACAGAAATATGACTTTCTGTAGTGAGCACTATTACTAGATTTTCACTCTAGCAGCCAGGAATGCTGATTCAAGTACTTAGTTTATATTACCCTGTTATCTGGGAGTGTGTTCCACAACAGCAGAGAAAAGCATGCGAGACATTCTTGATACTGTTTAACTTACTTTACCATGTCTCCGAGGTGTTAAGTGAAGTCTGTCACTATCCCACAAAAGTTCCTTTACTCTGTGACTTTCACAAACTTATATATCCCATTTATCTTCCATTTCACCTGGGGATTACAGAAGACCACAGCTGAGCTGTAGCTTTTAACGAGCTTACACAGAGCACAGGGCTGTGATACCAAGCTTACTCCTGCCCTTGAAGGCCACAGCTCAGGCAGGAGTACAAAGAGCACAAGCTAGACATTCTTCCCTTCCACTACCTCTAGCCATATAGCCAGGAAAAGAATGACTATATGATTTCTGTAAACCACTGTTTCCTGAAAATAATGTCACTGAATTTCAGCTAACCCATAGCATCAAATTGTGATCTGTGATAAAGGTTAAAAGGCACAGTTAACTGAAATATTGTGAAGTTGCGTGCCTCAAAGAGCTCGCTGAGCTTACCTGGAGAAGCTTACTAAAACATGCATTTCCCAATAAATTTAAGGTAATCTAAATACATGCTGTGACTGAAAAAGGCAGCCCTGCCCCTGCTTAGATGCATGTTCTTGCTGCACCTATTCTCTGAGCATGAGCAGTCATAAAACTCTGTGACTAGTCAGGTCAGAGAACTTCTGCTGAAAATTAACCTGAAAAAATACAAATAAAGTGGTTAGCTTTCACTAGCGTGAGATTTCACAAAGTGTATGGGAACAACAACTGGGGAGAGAAGGGACAGAAAATCCTTTTTGGTTGCAACTTCTTAAAGTGACTGTGGAACCATCAGGACAGGACTGAGCTATCACGGAGCTAGCAGGAGGTTTTTACACTGATTTAAAACTGGGTTGTATTGAAATAGTATGTTGGCCATAGTCTTCTATGCTGCCTTCTGCTGAGGATGCTAAAGAGCTCAGCACGGCTCATAAACAGCTCCTTGGTAGGTATTATCACTCCTGTTTTATAGGCATGAGGATGTGGACAGAGCTTGGATCATTTACCTGAAGCAAAAGGCAAGGTAGTGGAAGACAGTGGGAGACAAAACCACTGATCTTTGATTCCTACCACTACATTAATTAATAAATCAATTGTGACTAACATGCAGAACATTAAGAAATGCCCCCTGAACGTTTGCTAGCAAGTTAGGCAAATGAGCAGCTGTGTAGCCACACCACTACTTGCTCGGCTGCACAGGCAGAGAACACCAGAGCACACAAGATGAGCACCAACAGGGCTGTACTGTCTGCCAGAGAAGGTGATCTGTAAGTCTGGTGAGAGCATACAAGGGTAGGCAACCCAGGAAACACAAGGTAGGATTTAGATGTGGATAGAAAAGTTACAGCTTTCATCAGCAGGTTCTCGAGGTGCAAGGTGTTGGATGGTCTTGACTCTGTCCTGTACTTGGTGGGGCTCTGCACCCTGCACAGGGTCTTCCTGGTCATGAGATAGAGGAGGGAAGGAGGGAACCACTATTTTGTCATCCCTAACAAGTCAACAAGAGTGTGCATAGCCCTATATGCCTGTTAAGTTATACCACTCTCAGCTAGGAAAACAAACAAAAAACCCAACCCAAACTATAATACTATCGAAGGAGGAGTTATTTTCTTTTATTCCATTTAAAAAAACACAATACAGAAGGGTAGAAAAATCTTTGATATCACTTCAGAACCTGTATGAAGACATACAAAAATATATATTTCAGACTCTGGTGTTCCTTTGAGCCTTATGGGAAAAACAGTGCTTTACTTCACTGCATAAAGTAGTGAAAAACAGATTAACACCCAATTTAGCATAGCTTCTGACTTTGCATTACTGACTTTCTTTTACACCACTCTGTATTGACATGAATGGTGGCACACACTGTGAAGTAATGGATATTCAGGTCTCTCCTGTTCAAAAGGCAGTTGCTACTTGGCTGTTAAGTATTTTTATCTTGTGGCTTTATGGCCTTCTCTACAACAAGTGAACAAGATACCTCTGCCCTTGAAACCATGAAGACTGCAGGGTTAACAAGGGCCTTTGAGGTAGCATCAGACACATAGTAAGAACTGATGAGCACAAAGCAGCAGGATTCAACAAGTAAGGTTTGGTGTGCACTGACTCATTTTCACCTAATTTTCTTAAGTATTAATAATAGTGCTTACAGTTGATTTTTTCTTTTTGGAAGAGTCATCCTCACCTAGAGTGTACTAAATCCTGTTTTCACCTCTCAAAAAATTCCATCTGATGATCCTGTTATAAAAAAAAACCATATGCTTAATTCTAATAAAGGTCCAAGCTCTTCCTTCAGCAAGCTCCAACTAAGCCAGGTTTCATTCTGCAAGACTTTGGACCCTTCATTTTTGAAAAATACCACATACAAGAAAGACTTGGGCAGAACTGAGGCATCTAAATCTAAAAGTGTGTAATCCAGTGCCTTCCCCTGACACTTGAGGCAGATTTAATTTTCCTGGCATAGGAGTGGGCAGGCCTTCCTCAGTATGACCACCTCAACGTATCTTAGGTATCTGGTCTCAGCAGTTGGCTAGCTGATGTTATGCAAGGACATACTTTCTCTTTTTACCTCCCCAGAATCATTTGTAACCACTAACAAAAGAGGTATTTTATTAAGCCAGGAAACTAAGACTCATGAGAATTAAATATTTTGGCTTCAAGGATGATGCAGCAGAACACTAATGACAGCAGTCACAGAGGACAGGGACACTGCTGCATGAGAGACCTGTGGGCTCCGCTGAAGCAGTTTCAGTTCATTCAGAGGGGTTTGCAGTGTATACGCATCTCTGTGGTTGTTCTTGTTCTGCCTCAGCAGAAGCCCTGGACTGGGAGTAGTGACAAGGACGGGACAGAAGTTCTTTTGAAGAAGGGTAACGTGTGGCCTGGGCAGACATCACTTCAGTTCTTCACCACTTCCCAGACTCCAGGGGAATACCAGTCTGGAGATTGCAATCAAGGAAGCATCTGGATGTCTGATTTTAATGCTAGACAGCCTTCCCTAACCAGCTGCCATGCCAAGTGCTTCCTCTTCATTCCTATACCAGGACATGCATGAAACTGACCCATGACATTTAGACAAAATAAGGCCATAAAAGGGAGTTAGGCAATGTTAAAATCATCCACTGGGTATAGATTTCCATTGGAAGTGACGTGTGTTAAGAGGGCTTTTCCCAGACAGGAACAGGAGCTGGAAATGTAGGCTCCAACATCTCATCAGTGCCACACAGCAGTAGCTGCTCCCATTCTTTAATCTTCCTACTGCATACACTGCAGGCACAGGCACTAGCTAACACTGCAAGAGAAGTAACTATAATAAAATAATACTAAAATTAAGGTATTAATCATGGAACCTTATGAAATATAAACACTGTAAGAGTATGAATTTCCTATGTGATTTTATCCTCTGAACTTTCTGCAGTTGGTTGAACTGGAATTTTTACAGATATTTGCTACCACTTGGTTTCGATGCATTAGCACTAATTCTGAATAAACAATGGAGGAGCTCTGTGTTTCCCTGGCTGTGACCAAGAGCAGAATATAACCCACTGAAGAACATCCTGAGGCCAGACTTGGGGAATGCTTAGAAGATACAACACAACCAAACTTTCAGGCAGGAGTGCCTCCTTCATACCATAAACAGTATCTTAAAGGCCACTTCCTTAAATCTTTTCTGGAAAGCAATATATGTCATAGTCACAGACATTTCCCCCAACATTTTCATCTTTGTTGTTTCAAACTTTCGTAGTGTGGGAAGGAAATCAGACAACTTGTGGATATTGCTGTTGCCTTTCAATTCTACTGATAATAGTTGTGGAAACATACACATAAGAATAACTTCCTGAATGAAACAATATTTAGCGCATATAGAAGCTTTTGTTCTTGTTGCCTAGAGGATATATAGTTTTACACAATTATAGTGACTTTTAAATAATCGTAAAGAGTGCCACTATGATGTGTGAAAAGCTCTCTTTGAAAAATTAGAGGAAGCCAAATCAGGTGGATTTTCCCAGACAGACAGGACAAACAGCTACATGCTAGCTCAATTTTTCTTAAGCCAGTTGTGTCATAACAGGAAGTGTGTGTAATTCCAAATTTAATGTTGAATTATAAAAAAAAAATTATGATGATGAACGGACAGAACTTTCACCTTTTTATTGCATAACCTTGAACAGCTTTTTCAAAGGAAGCCAGTGTGTCATCAGCTGAAACAGTCCCAGGACTGAAGACACAAGGGCTTTGATTTTTCTGCTCCTAAAATTACAGAGGATCTACATGATTTTGTTTTACTCAAGCATAAAAAGAAGATAAGCTCCTGAGGAATATATCTGGCACAGCAAGATGATAAAAATACAAGTTAAGTTTCCCCAAGTAATTTGACTTCATACTTTTGTAAGACACTAATAACTTGGGAACATAAAAATGCCCATATTTGGTCAGCCTGAAAGTCCATGTGAGCGAGTATCCTTCACTTGCCTACTGTGCTGGATAATTAGGGAAGAGAGCAAGAAGAAAATAATAAATAAAAAACAGAACAAGCTGAAACAGCCTCTTACAACTGTATATGCTTACCTTTTTATTCAATCAGAAATACTGAAGGACAGAAAGGGTGTCACCGCTGCTCCTGCCAGGTCTCCAGAGGGAAGACAAGGGAGTCAACCAAGCCAGAGGAAGTAAACTAAGAACAAAAATACAACAGGTGTTTCTTACTTTTGTTCATGGTAGGTGAGTAGTAGGCTTGTCATTTCCTGAGGCAGAATTCACACCATGATTTCTAAGAAATCATGGGGTTTGTAACTTAATTAAGCTAAGCTTTTCCTTTCTCTGTGCTGGAATATGAAGCAAATATTTGATTTTCATACTTCACCTGCACTGTACATTTAGCAATTTTACTTTCTAGGGTACATGCTTATGACCTTACATGTATTAATGCAAAGTGCTATCATTGCACCTCTCTAATTTTAAATCAATACAAGGTTGTCAGTTCTGATTCTATATAATGTGAGAAAACACCACAGCTTTTTCCTCTTCCACGCCAGTGTTAACATCATTATCCAACACTTCTGAACAAGAGTGAGCCTGACATTGAATGGAAAAAAAACATTCTCATTGCTTTGCCAGGATTTTTGTGTATATATGTAGTATTTCTAATTAAGCTTATTTTTTCCTCTTTAGTAGAAGATTTATTTATGCTCCAGCTTACAAGGTTAGAAGTCTTTGACATCCTATATTAGACATGACAGATTTTAAGTACAAAGATCTTAATTCCCATAACTCCGTACACCTCTCCTAGTTATTCACCCAAATTCTAGTTCTGAATTAGTAGCATCTGATATTGCAAGGTCCTACACCTGAATGGGAGCAATCCCAGGCACAGCTACAGGTTGGGCAAAGAACAGATTCACAGCAGCCCAAGGAGAAGGACTTGGGGGTGTTGGTCAATGAGAAAATTAACATGAGCCAGCTTCAGTGTGTGCTCACAGGCCAGAAAGCCAACCATATCCTGGGATGCATCAAAAGGAGCGCGACCAGCAGGTCAAAGGAGGTGATCCTGCCCCTCTACTCTGTTCTCATGAGACCTCACTTGGAGTATTGTGTGCAGTTCTGGTGTCCTCAACATAAAAAGGACATGGAACTGTTGGAACAAGTCCAGAGGAGGGCCACGAGGATGATCAGGGGACTGGAGCACCTCCCATATGAAGACAGGCTGAGAAAGTTGGGGCTGTTCAGCCTGGAGAAGAGAAGGCTGCATGGAGACCTCATAGCAGCCTTCCAGTATATGAAGGGGGGCTACAGGGATGCTGGGGAGGGACTATTCATTAGGGACTGTAGTGATAGGACAAGGGGTAATGTGTTAAAATTTAAGCAGGGGAGGTTTAGATAGAATATAAGGAGGAAGCTCTTTACTGTAAGGGTGGTGAGGCACTGGAATGGGTTGCCCAGGGAGGTTGTGAATGCTCCATCCCTGGTGGTGTTCAAGTCCAGACTGGACAGAGCCTTGGGTGACACAGTTTAGTGTGAGGTGTCCCTGCCCATGGCAGGGGGGTTGGAACTAGATGATCTTAAGGTCTTTTCCAACCCTAACTATTCTATGATTTTATGATTTAAAAAATTAAACTAATCAGAAATTAGACCTGCAGATTTCAGTCTAAGTTGTTTTGAGGTACTTGATGCCATATCAGAGGACCATACTAGACCTCACTATGTAACAAAACCAATGTATTTTGGCTATTTCATTCATTTCAACCTAAGATGTCAAGGAAAATAATCGTATCTGTCCTTGTTCAGTCCTTCCATCTGCCTGGGTAAAGAGCAAGCATTTATGAGTGAAGCAGTGTCTCTCAGTGTTTAATTAGAAAAGCAAAGTAAAAATAACTCTTCTGCACTAAATAAATTGGTTTTAAAGTTTGAATAAATCTGTTTCTTTACCCTGAGTATTCCTAGGGTTACAACCTTAATGTTGGTTTGTAGCTTTAATCTAAATCTGAATTAAGAATGACTCTTCTAATTTTCTGATTGGAAGATTTATTTGTGTTATAACAGAGATGGGACATCACTGAAAATAACATCTCCAGGAGCAGACCGTGATGGCTTTATCCACCACTGAGGCAGGGAGGAATTTTATTCTGAAATTCAGTGGATGCAGTTAGGTCAACAGCAAATACTTTTGAAAATCTTACCCTAGTCAGCATGTTTCATCTTCCTTCAGGATGTTACATGTTTCTGTCTGGTGTGTTGGTTATTTTTTTTAGGTGAGTACATACTGAGTACATAGAGATTTGGGCTTTGGTACTGCTTTTGCCCCATCTAAATGGCAGCTGCATAGATAGTACACTAGCCAACCAACATGCTGGCCCATCATCTAATAACTATGCCAGCAGCAGCAGGGGCTGTGTGGAAAATGAAAGGGGACAAGCAGTGGAAAAAGAAGCTGTGTGACTTTAGTGCAGTTCCTTTTACCTCCTCCGGTAATCTATATAAGGAGACTGTGATACCTGTGAGAACAGAAGACTAGATTTGATGAGTTAGGAAAGTTCTTCCTGTGCTTGGTTTACGGGTTTTCTGAGTGCCTCCACCCACATCATTGTCCCACGAAAGCTGTGGCCAGGGCAACCCTGAGAATTGCGCATGTGAACAGGAGCATCTTCAGCAAATTAGAGAGCTTCAAAGTACAGACTCCAGCACTTCCATTAACAACATTAAAGCTATTAGTATCCCTGCTCCAGAAAAGTCATAAAATTGAGAGAATTGAATTAGTTCTACACATCACATAGGTTCTTATTTTCATTCTGATTCTTTTAGTCCCTTATCTGAACATTTTCTGATTTTTCTTTGACAATGTCATATTTACAGGGTCTTTAGATTTATTTATTTTTTTTAATGCGAGCTCAGATTACCATACAACAGCAAGAACCCTGGCTCAAAATTACCTCTAAAACCTGGTGCAATAAAAAGTGTACTATGAAGAGTTGGCAACACCTCTGTGGTGCGACCCTGGGTAAATGTGTGCTTCTTTGCTCCCTTTCCACTGAGCAAATAGATGCCAGAGGGGCAACTCTATGTGAACCAACCTCACACATGAAAGCTGCTGAGACAGTGAGATCACAGACCTTTGCTTTGGTGTCATCATCTTGGAAAGACTGAAGTACTGAATCAAAGGCATCAGGGCTTTTATGTGAATAAAGTGCTGATCACACAAGCTTGGAGGCCTCTGCTGACTGGCACTGCTGAGCACAGAAAAGCTGCCTTCTCACCAGGTCAGCAAACTAAAGGTGCTGTTCCAGTGGTCCCAGAGGCCGATGCCACCTCTTCAGGTTCCCATGAGAACATTAATCTCCAGCACAAGTGCTAACCTCAACTCACTACACAGGTAAACTTGCTTTTATAAAAACCCAGCAACATGAGTTATATTAGCGTATTGGTAGCTCCAGCTGGCAGACCTGGGGCACGAGAACAAGGCAGCTACCTCGACTTGTCAAGCACATACCATGCAAGTTGGCTCAGGTAGGAGGAAAACTCTTTATTGATTTTAGGTGCACACACAACTCCTTTTCCTACCTGGAGGAAGACTGCAGGACTGCTCTGTGCCCCCCCGAGCACCTTTTCTCCTCCTCCCTGGCCCTGCAGGGGTGAAGAGTTCTTTGCCACCCCTCCACTGCTGCCACCACATCCAGCTATAGCAGAGCCTCTGTGCCCCTGGGGACAGCAGAGAGGGCGGAAGGGTGGGCCCAGGGAAGGAAGCAGTGGGTGGACTGCAAGTACGCACAAATATGTATGCTTTTCCTCCCACCTTCCAATGGGTCTTGTTGGGGAAATTGTTTTATTTCCCCATCTTCTTCTCTCCCCAAAGCAGAGAGAGAAATTAAAGCCCTGTTGCTGAAATCACCACTGGTTGCAGTGAAGAGTTATCATACCCCATGGGCTGGTGATGGCTGAACACTATCAGCAAGGATAGGACTGGCCAGGAAAAGAGATAAGTGGCAACTGAAGTTCTTCAAACAGATTGCATCCTAAGGTTTTGGACATCTCCACAGAATATAAGCTGTCAGTGCTGGAACTATGTTTTCGTCTGTTTTCATGGGGGAAATTATTTTTTATGCCTGCAAAATTAAAAGCATTGTTTTCAATCTTCTGAGTGGCTGATTTTTCACGTACTTGCCCTACAAAAAGCCAGTCACCAAAGGTGAATGATCATTTTACTCATGCAAATGTTGACATTGTCTTCAATAGCAATAACAGATTAAAGGAAAAAAAAAGGGAAGGGGAAAGGGCAGGATGAGTTGTGATTTTTCCAAGGCAGCCCCTTGATCATCCTTCTGGAGACAGGGCAAAGTTTGACTTGAAATTCTGTAATGCATTTCATTTAGATAATTACAAAAACAGTACCAAACTTCCTAAATAGGCACACATTTCATATTTCTAATGGAGTTACTATGCTGACACCGTCTGTTGTGCAACTAACTCACTAATTATTCAACAGAGCTTCAGCCAGTCCTGCAGGAAGCCCTTCATCTGCCAGCAAGGGTGAGGGGCCCAAGCACTGCATGCTTGAGTAGCCCTTCTTGCTGGTATTGCATTTGTCTTTTTATTACTATTTTATCAGTTTTGAGAAAACCAGTAAAGCTCTCATTCTGTAAGCAGAGCCTGATGAAGTGAAAGGTATCAGAGGAGAAACAGAAATCCCCAGCTATTCTTTAGCTCCTTGGGCTGTCACAGCTATCCTAGCAGTGCCACAGCCCCATCAGTGTGTCAGTGGTACAGTATGTACTTCTAAAATCAAGAAGAAAAAAGGAGATGAATTAGAAGGCTTTTGCTGCATTTATAACAAGACTTGATGTAATCTGGACTTTACAAGAGGAGTGCAGTACAACATTTGTATAACTTGATAAACTGCTCTGTTGCAGAAGAATGGTTAAAGCCATTTCGTAGTTGGGCTTCCATCATCTCAAACAACATAGGTGACTTTCATTGTCTCAAACACATCTCTAGTTGGCTATAAATACATCTATAGAGCTCTTCCCAGGGGAAAGGCAAGCAATACAATAGAAGCCAGTAGGAGTAATGACATTCCCAATGCAGATCTTCTGAGACTAAGGCATTTGGCACTGGCATATCCACATTGCCTGTAAGAGCTGGGGTGCAGGGTAATGTTCCCACAACCTTGTCTGGGTAAGAGCACAGACCTGGAGAGGGTTTTAGAGGTAGAGGACCTTTTGGAATCATCTAGCCAGCAGAGCCATATAATTTAGCTCATTTCAGCTTTGCCATTTTGTGTAGAAAACCTTTTTTTTTTTTGCTACATGTTCATCCAAAAAAAAAAAAAGAAAGCCCAAGCAAAGAGGAAAAAAAAATTCCCTACAGAGAAAAAAAATGAAATTAAGGAAAGAAGTCCAGCAGTAGTTTTACTACCTTGATAAAAAGAGTGCAGTATTTAGATAACTTTTGGCCACACAGTCAATTTAAGCTATTTTTATATAATCAAAACCTGATTTATAGTCTGGAACTTATCTACTGTGATACAGTCAAATGAACTTTAAAGATTAACCTGTTATAAAATGACCAAAACCAAAGGTTTTAAGGAAATGACAACTGACCCCTCTTCATAGCAGCATAGTGTTACAAGAGGCAGCTGTAATATCATAAACGAGCAGTTTATCAGTTTTCTGTCAGGGACTGACAAAATCATGTCAAATGAGGCATTAAAGCCCTAGTTTTCAAAACTGTGATAAATATCAGTTAATCTACTGACATAACATATAGTGAGTCAAATATTTAGTTTTGCATTAAATCTAAATCCCACATTAGAGCATTTCCTCTTGATTAAAAAGGATAAAATGTAGATGTTATTTTATGCTCCAGTTCCCACATCTAATTAATGCTCAGCATTCAGAGCTGTTTCTGACATTACAAATGTATTAGTAAACACAGCAAAGAAAGAGGGAAGGCGCAAGGGAAACAAGTGCAAAATCTATATGCTTAATTCATATTCCTCCATTTGCAGTAGCTAATATGTTATTGCAGAGACTATTTGCAGACACTTGCCCTGCCAGTGAACAGCTAACTTCCCTGATTGATTGTATAAACAGTCTTCTAGATCTGGAGACGGATGTTTTAAGAGAGCACATAGCTAATTTAATTTTAGTATCATTAGGAATTAAAAGCAGGACATTAATAGATTCACAGTAAATGTTGTCTAGGCAATATAAGCTTTGAATGATAGGACTATTGAAAGTCTTAATATTTGTGAGTGATCATATGAAAAGGCTTTTCAGAAAGTTTATTATCTTGGGAATAAGATGTACTTAATTAGAGAGAATACTGTTGCTGAGATAAAACGGTTGTTTGTACTGTGTTACTGATCTTAATGGACATGAGGAAATTCTGCTTTTAAATGTATATATATTTATAGGTTAGCTAATTACCCACTCATCTAGAAATAGAATGAGACAAATCCTCACAAATCACTGAAGTATCTTTATTCATTATTCATTATACTCTTAGCATTATGCTTTAGCTGATTCTTGGAAGACGGAAATTTGAGAAATGTGTTTTATTGTCACATACAATGACTTCAGACTCTGTAGTTTCAAAATGCATTGCACTGTAATGGTTCATTTTCTAGAGAACATGCTTTAGAAAGCTTAAATTCAATCCAGTGCTGTGTAAGAGAGCATGAGCTCAACTCAAATGAAAAAGGAAAGAAAGACACAAAGTAAGTGGTCACCTAACACCTTCATTTTAGGAAATGTTTCTTTATTGATTAGGAATAAGGCCTGTCTGGACTGACACTCCTAGCTAAGTCTGCCATGTAAAACAATACTAGATGCAAACTGTGGGATTTGGTATAGCTCATGCTATCAAAGAAATAGTTTTTCATACTCTGAAAATAAAGGGGAATATTACTGAAAAGAAAAACAAAAGAAAAACAAACAAAAACTAAGGAGAGCTTAAAAAGATGGATTTCAGAATTAAATACTTAAATATTAAAGAAAATTACACCTTGGTTCTTCTTCAGAATTCTGTTCTGCAAAGGAGTCTTTTAAATGCATAGCCATGTATCAGCATATGACCTTCAGGGTGCAGGTTAAGAGATACTTGGCATTTAAGAAGATGCATGAACTTTAATGCCAGTCAAACACCCCAAAAGTTGTTTAACAACAGCAGTAAGGCAACCTCCTTCAGAGCCTGTAAGGGGAGGAGATTGCACATGAAAGTGATATTCTTATACGACTCACTCTTTTGGTGGGTAGGTGCTTTTATTCAGTTTCCTCAGTTTCTTATCTCAAAACCACAAAGACCTTAAGCAGAACGATAGTTCAGAACAGTTCTGCAAATACTTGGCCCTGTGCACTTTCCTAGGCTTGGCTATTCTCATAGCTTCTCACTGCAGGGCTTCCTATGTACAGGGCTCTGCTTAGAGGAGAGCTCCCAGGCCTCCATTTCCACCAGGATGGCTCTCCTGGCCCGCTTACCAAATAGGAAGTCAACCCACTCATGATAGCAGCTATCACCAAGAAATGCCTTTGAATCAGTGTTTTAAATGGCTTAGTGGTTCCTGTAAACAAATCACAGGCAAATTTGCTATCATTCCAGAAACTGCTATGGTAAACTAAGTTATACTGGCCCTACTCCTGAAAATGGGTTTGTGCTATTTGAACCTGAGAAAGGTTTCAGTACCATTTTGGACAAGACAGGTTGACCACAGGAACACTGGCATAACAGATTCATCTGACTTGACAGCATGAGTGAGTCACAGAGTAGCTCTACACAGCTCCTACTCTTTCTGCCCAATTCTACAGTCAGTGCAGAGAGGTGCAGGACGAAAACATCCACCTCCCCGCAGCCTAAAAACCCCATAAAACAACCAAAAATCAGACCCTGAGTAATTTCGTAGTCTGAAAGTCATAAAATGATGTTGTCTTATTGAAATGTTTATTTGCCTTTTTGTGATACTCTTGCAACATAAAATACCTAATTTAACATTAAGGAAGATTCCCTGTGAATGCCTTAGAATGTGGGGCTGATTTCATAATTTACATCAATGCCTTGTGCAGAATCCATTTGCCAATTCACGTAACTTCAAAATGCAATACTAGCAGTTCCATTTGCCTTGCACTTTGCACCTCAGTTGGGGTACCTAAAAGCGTAAGTAACAGGCACACAGGTGCTTTGGGAGCTATGTATGGGAACTTCAACTACGTAACTGTTTTTTTTTATTTTATTATTTTGTTTCCTGAGAAGTTTAGAGGCACGTGCTCTAAGGTTGTAGAATGAGCACCTTTCTTTATCAGTGCTATGTGCTTTTGTTTCTTCTTCATACTTTGAGAGTCATCTTTGACTCCCGAGAGACTGTGAGTGGTAGCAGGTTGGCACAGAACCAGGAAAAGCTATCACTGGGAATAACCCCAAAACCTGTGAAGCTCTGGTGTTACTGAATTTGTTCTAAATTTTTTCTCAACTATTAATATCTACCATTACCCTTTTTTCTCATTCTGGAACTTGATTCATAACCTCTTGTTACATCTTCACACTGAGAGGAAAACATGTCTGGCTCCTTTTGAGAGTTCATCAAGTTCTTGTGAGTGAAGTCACATTGCTTGCACGAATGAAGAAATTAATCCCAGACTCCTTCTTCTGCAGGGAAACCAGCTGTCTTTCTATGAACTGGTCTAAAAACAAAAGTATGCAAGGAAGCAGAACTCTTGGTACATAGGTTTTGAAAAGAGCTTCTCGCATTACTGTATAACCATTGACTGATCGCCTACCTTGTCTGGGACAGTCCTGCAAAATGAAAATGTGTTAACCTGAACAAATGTGTTTGCGTGATGTTTGGAAATGGATAAAACGCCTCACACTACTCACAATGCTTATGTCAGTACTGCACTCACCATGGCATATAGAATATGGGAGGTCCTATGCAAATCCTTCTACTAGTAACTTCCAAAGTAAGAAGGCCAAGAATTGCACAAGTCATCCTTGCTGCTCTGGAGTCTCTAGAGCACCATTACTTTATGCTGCCATGTTGGTGTCTATAACACCTTCACAGCATGGGGCTTCTTCCACTGCAGAGATGCCAAATGCTGTCTTACTTTACATTTATCCTTGAAACAACCTCTGTTTTGTGTCACACACTGAACAACTTCTTACATTTCTATTTGAAAAGGTTTTAATGTCAGGAAATTGTGATTTTCTTCTTCCATCATCCACTCCATTGACAAAGTCTGAATATTTAGATAAAGCCTTAAAATACTTAGAGGTATACAGTTCATTTGAGCAAACATAAAAACACATTTCATATCCTTCTTTGTCTTTACCTACCTGCTGCCTGGTAGTCATTCAAGATCTCTCACATGGAGAAAGCTTATTCAGAGGCTAAAAATATCATATGTTTACACTTGTAAGTCACCATTAGCAAATTATTTTCCTAATGCTTTAGACGATATAGTAGCAAAGTGCAGCTGGTTCAGCCAGAATGGTATTTTAGTGATTTTTAAGAACTTAATGAGATCAGGTAATTGCCTAGTGAAGCTAAAAATTTTACCTTCAATTAAACAATCAACAGCTCCGTGCATCAACACAATCATTTTCGTCCCTCCACCTCTCTATTATCAAATCAATATGTGGGTAGCAGTTGTCTAAGAAACCACTTCCTCTGTGCTTCTAAACCAGTGTTCAGGACCCATTTTAAAGCATTTATTCAATCAGTCTGGTGTAATTTGCAAATAACGGAAAATATGTAGTAATGCAGATTCCATAAGCAGCTAAGGAAAAATAAGGCCTTAATTCATTTGTTATTTAATGGCATTATTTATCCTACACTTGTTCTAGTGCAACCAACAAATAGCTTGTACTCTCCATTTTAAAATACCATCCAGTGTGCTTCAGGCAGTGCTTCTTGGCAGTGTTAGATGTATTGATTATATATAGGAAATAAGTTTGTACAGGTTGTGCTAATGAATCATGCAATTAATAGTTCAGGAGACAATCATGAGGCAAAGGTATCATCTCTGGAAAAAAAGATGCACAAGAAGATAAAATAATTGTGCCAGGAAAGCCCTTCCAAGTGCTGTATTACAACACAGCAATCTCATTTTGGAGTGATTGATAGTGAATCAATACGAACTGCCTTCCCAAACCGCAACTATGAGTGAATTATATTTATTACTTGAAGCACAGGCAACTTCTGTCTTGCAAAAGACTCTGAAATTGAGCAGTCATATGACACCACATTCAGAGGAGTTCTGGTGTCCTGTCACCCACAGGTACCTGTAGCATAATTCTCTTCTCTAGCAGAATCATTTGTTTCTATTTGCAGGTAGAATATATTTTGTTACAGATAAAAATAAGATACTTGTTGAAAAAGGTAGAAAAACTGCAGTGCAATATGGAGATGTTAATAGGTAAATTAGTGACTTTCCAGTGTAAGGTGTTTTGCTTGGTTTGGTTTTTAATTAAGGCATAAATATATTCTAAGATATGCTGTTATTCACCACCTGCACTTCCTGCAAGTATGCCCTGACTACCTGGACACTCCCAAAGATCTGGGGGAAGGGGAGGTAGCTGGTGGAGCAAACCAGTGCCAAGAATGAACAACATTCATTATGAGAGCAGCACTGGCAGAAAATTGATGTCTTCGATTCAGCTATTGAAGCATCAGCATTGTCTTCTCGTACCACAGCATGAGAAACGGTGAACAACATGACAACTACCTGCATGTGGTTCTGACCGAGATTTTCAGAAGCAACTAGTGATATGATTGGGTTCAATTTTCAGCTTCCCAAAAAATAGTTACTATAAAGGGGTGGGATTTGGGGGAAGTGCTGTGTATGTCCTGCCTGCTCACAGAGGTGAGATCCAGGTGACAGAACCTGCCAAGAGTGGCCATCTCTGCTGCTGCCACTATCATTGCTGCCCCAATGATAAAATTAGGCACTTAACTTGGGGTAAGATGCTCATAAAGCTGGGAGGAGGATTATCCCACCAAGGAGACAATATTGTTCCAGGTGCAACACCAGTGAGGGAGTCAACATTGCCTGAGTCAGCCCCCAGGGCCAAAGCCAGGGAAGTGGGCTTAGCTTGGCAGGGCGGACACCACCCATAATCTCCTAGGCAGGTGTGCTGACCACTAAATTATCCCAAAATCTTACCAAAAGCTACAGCCTGGTCCTTGCCAGACTGCCAGGGCAATCTCTGCACTTTACCCAAAATAATAACTTGGCAAATTTGTCATTGTCATTTAACAAACTTCAGAAGAAATTCCTGGTTTGCCCCACTGCCTGCACCAGGATGCTGTTGAGGCTTCAGAGCCATCATCCAGTCCTGCTTTTTTGCCTCTGAGCCCCTGAGACCTCTTATACTCACAGGACAGCTCCTCCTTGACTGTTCCCACCCTCCATTATACCACTTTGTGATTGTTTTCAGACAACAGAACAAGTCATTCACAGTTCCTGTCCACATCTAACTAGCACTGAATGCTCAGAGCCAAATTTAATCCGGTGTCTTACTAGCAAGGAGCCCCAAAACAACCAACTAAAATCCATCAATTAGCAAAATTTTCTCTGATGTGCCAGCAGACCTCCAAAACCCTTCAGCCAAAATGAACCAACGTAGTGCAGACCTTTCTTTGAAGTGTTACCGTCCTTTAAACCACATGCACTAACTTTGGCTATTTTCATTCAATGTAGGTCTGGAAAGAGCAGAACCAAAGGGGTCTGGAGACAACCAGGAGGACAAATCACTGGAGAGTAACCCCAGCCACTGCCTCAGCCTTTTGCAGAACTGGGTCTTTCTACACCTTAGGTGTACAAGAGGTCTGAGATGCTTTCTGATTTTGTGCTAGGTTAGGGTTTTGGCTGGGTAAAAGGTTTCCTTCTTACATAGAGAAGGAAGTGGAAGAACTGATGTGTATAAAGCAAAGTTGCTTCTTCCCCTTTTAACCTGTGATTTTTATCCTGATAGCTGTAGTAAGTCACTGAAGTACAACTGCATGGTAGTGGCCAGTCCTGAATCATTTTCAAATGCTGAACCCCCATGTGGGTGTGTCCCAGGACAAGTACTCTTTTTCAGTATGTCTAGACTATGATAAAAGTTGTGTTTTTAGAGATATTGTCTAACCCAGCTTGATTAACATGGTTTGAAACCTTGAATAGGTAGAACAAGTCAAATGCTAAAAGGTGTTAAAAAGTGTTTGCAAAGTCATGTTAAAAATACAACTTTTATACCTGTCTAGACAACGGCAGAATACTTCTTAAAATGCTCAAGGGAAGTCCCACTGCAACAGCCAAGAAGAATTATAGTATAGGAAACAATAAGAAGTTTCTTCACATAGATCTTCAAAGCAATGGCACAGATTGACACATGGGGAAAACCTGAAGGCCTTGTCTAGACAGGAGAAAAGATCATTTTCTTTTTCAGTAAATTTAGTTCAATCAGGCCCTTTTTTTTTTTTTCAAAAGCAAACCCTACTAAAAGTCTACTAAAATCATCTTCTGCTCAGTTTTAGCAGTCATAGCCTGGGCTCCTGGCTGTCTAACTCAGATGGCTAAAATCGTGTTAAAGGTATTGAGATCTATGTGTTTGTCAGATGGGATTTTTAGTCCTTAAATAAGCTTGATTAAATTAGGTCTTCTGGAAATGGCCCGTTCCCTAAGGCTGATGAGATGGCAGCTAATTTTCCATTCAATCTTTTAAATCAAATCATTTGCCTAACCAAACACAAAATTCATCCTGTCTTTAGCATTAGTATTTCTAGCTGTGAGCACCGACTCATTTCCCATGGGCCTCCACAGAGCAATTCGTTTTAACTTTGACTTTGTTTTTACTGAAATGTACTCAAAACCCTCGATCTAATGATCTAATCTATCCCCTTTAAACAGCTACTTGAAAATGTCTAGCCCTCATGCATGCTCACATACCCATTGTAATAATTGTCTTCTACAAAGTCAGCAGATAAATTCTTAGTCACCAATACATATCCTTACACGGGTTTGCTTCTACCAAGCTGATTGGAGAGCAAAAAAGTTAGAGTAACTGTTTCCCAGAATTGTACTAGCATCTTTGACATCTTAGTATTTTCAGGAAAGAAAGAAAAAAGGGCAGTGTGGAGGGAAATCAGTACCATAAAGAACAAGCATAAGCCCAGCCTCTCTGACCATTTAATGTCAAGCCTATTTTATGAAGAGGTCGGTATCAGTCTCATAGGAATAAAATCTGCACCTCAATCTAAATAGAGATTACGCCTTTATGACATGGGTGGGTATACTGACATTCACAGGAAAACTCACAAGTCACCAATTCAATTGAAAGAATCCAACAAATAACAATTTGCTGGTATAACTCCAAGTGACCAAAATAACACAGTCTGGACTTGCTTGAGATTCCCTGGGTTTAGTAGTCATTTGTCAATAGCTCTTAAACAATGGAGCTGTTAACTGCCACCACTTAAGTTATCATGATGAGGCTTTTTCAGGATCGTGTCAAGGTTTTTTGGCCTTGGTGAGCACCACCTGAAATACTTTAGAAATACACATTCATTTCCTGTTTTGAATAAATAGGAATACAACAAATCTCCTATGCACATGAAGCCTGCAGCCAACGAAGTCCATGACCCAGGATAAGACATAGACCTCACAGTCAGCAAAGGCTTTTTGGTAAGCAGTTGCTGTCACCTACAAACCTCGACAAAATCTTTCTGTCATTGCTAAGGCCAAACCACCATTAAATGTTAATAGGAAATTGATTTGAATCAGACCAGCATGCTCTGACCTGCTGTTGATGCTTATTTCAGGTCTTCAGCACTGTCTATCTTGAAACTTTCCCATGTGCTGAGTGCCTTTAAAATCTAACCTTTGTATAGCTGAAAGACAGCAATACTCATGCACAGGGGGTTTTGTCTGTCTTTATCTTTCGTCCTTTGAGAAGATATCTAATAGCACATTTCTTCGCTGCCTAATACAATTTATTATTGTCCACTAAACTGAGTGGTAAACCCTCCATTTTTCTGATATGACCAAAGGAAGGTGCTTTTCAGTGAAAGCAAACAATTAGGAACCCTAAGTTATTATTTCCTATTACTACACAAGAGGCTCTGGCCGTTTCAGTGTGAAGGTTTAAAGCGTCCAGGATTGCAAACATGGTACAACCACTTTCCTCCCCCGGGGTACACACGGCGGGAGCACTTCGAGGCGCTCTCGGCGAGCAGCACCACGCATGAGCCGGCCTCGGGGTTAGACTCGCCTTGCCTCTCTCCCTCGTGGTGGCCTCCGGGGACCAAGGGGACCCCCGCCCGCTTCCCGGCGTGACTCCGACCGTTGCCTTTGGAATGGGATCCCCCCGCCTGAGAGCTCCGTGCATCCTGAGGGCGAGCGGCCGTGCCCGGTGCTGTGTAAAGGAGTCAAAGTACATAGGCGGCCGGGTCTGTATCCTACGAGGATAGAAACAGCTCTGCATATCAAAGGCCGATGAACCTGATGACTAAAAATATAAGTACCTGACTCGGAGGATTAATCACACACTGTCAGGCTGAAATTGGTGCAATTCTTCCAATCATTAACGTTTTGCTTACAAAAATGTGCTTTTCTGTTTGTTTTTCTGCTAAATGATAACCATTTTCAAGTTGAATCGGCTGATAAAAAAGTCGAAAACAAGACGGGAGTTGTGCTGGAAAGGTCATACGTGCTAGTTCGGCATGAAATAGCCAACAGGCAAACAAATAGGGAAAACTAGGGTGGCACGGAACGGGTTCGAAGGTTTTACCAAACTGTGTAAAGTGTTTTGTCTGTTTTTCTCCTGCCAAGAAGAAGAAACTACACGGGGAGAGCCGTGGGCATCCCTACGCGGGTTTCCCCCACTGTGGAAAGGGGATCTGGGTATCACTGGGGGTAGTTCTGGCCGGCAGCTCAACAGTCCCCTTCTCTGTGTTCCGCCTGGGTGAGCCCCATCCCCGGGAATGGAGGGGCGAGCAGAGGCATTTCCACAGCCGAGCCTGGGTGACAGCGCTGTTGTCACCTGTCCCGACACCCTGGAAATCCACATCCCCTGCCCGGCGGCTGCAGACGATGCATTTGCGCTCCCCACCTGCAGGGAGCCGCCGAATCCCCCGCCAGCCCTGGAAAGCGCCTGGCTCTAAAGAGGGACAACCCCCATCTCCCCTTCACCTCCCCTACTATTGCATCGGGCCCTGCAAGTCTTTAAACGCCGCTGGCTCCCGGCTTGCCCCGGCAGGGGGTACCGGTATCTCGCCGCTTAGCAACACGGTTTACCAGAGCCCGCCTGAGGCCCGGCTCCTTCCACTCCACCCCGCAGCTCAGCCCCGAAGGGAGACTGTGAGCGGGCTGTTCCCGTCCCCTCCGAGACCCGGGCTGAGACCCGCGACCGAAACACCTAGCGAGGGAAAAGGCGAAGCAAAGAAAAGTGTTTTCCTTTTCAGCGGAGCCTGCTTTCTGCTCCCGACGGCGACTTCCACGCCTCGTGAGCACTTCGCTGGGACTCGATCCCAGCCCAAGGGTGGAGAAACTCTCAGTGACGGGCCTGGTGCATCTGGAGGGTTCCTTTGTTGTGGGTGGCCTTAAACCACCATGGGGCTTGTGCCCAGGTCACCGGGGCTGCCGTGTGAGAGGCGCCGGCCAGAGGCTGCTCACGTTTCCCAGCGTGCACGAACAAGCGTCAGTCTCCCAGTTTACTTCATGCTTTCGGGCACCGTTCATGAAAGCAGTTTAAAAACAATAAACTAAAGCTGAAGACACTCAATTATTCAGAAAACTCGGCTACTTCTCGAAGCATTTACCCGCTCGAACGCGACACCCTTGCTGCTCTAAGGGCCGTCCTCTCCTTCCCGGTCAGAAGAGTCACTTGTTGCTCTCTAAAATCATTTCCTGACACTGCGGTGTCCGGGTTGGGCCCGAAGCCCCGGAGGGTGCGGACTGACCCGCGGAGTGCCCGCCCCGGGATGCCCGGTCAGGGAGGTCATTTTCCCCGCACCCCGGGTGCCACGCTCCTTCCGCACGCCCCCGGGCTGGAATAATTTCGGAGAAAGGCCGATGAATAACCACTGTTGACTCATGCGGTCAGCGGCTGCCCCAGATGGGGTCGATGCCCGGCCCCGAACAGGCCCCGCTCCTCCTCCAGCCCGCACCCTCCCGGGCCCCCAGGGTCGGGGTGACTTGGAGGTAAACACCTGCGCTTCCAGCAGGGACTCACGGACCTGGCTTTCCTCCTCCTCCCGCCGAGCAGCCTTTTCCCCGTGCGCTCACGGGTACAGGCGAAACAGAGACGCGGGGTGGCCCGCTGGAAAACAGCAAAAACGTTAAATAATAATAAGCTGCAGGATGGGACTGGAGGGAAAAGCCCGATTACAACACGCCTGAGGCACTGTCGTGGGTGGAAAGGTTTGGGAATTCTCCCGCCAGTAACTGGATTGCCAGCGTGGCAGGTGGTGCAGAGTTTAGTTTTATTTCACGGACAAGTTCATCAAAAATTAAATACCAGGGTTTGCCTTTTTTTTTTCCTTCTGACACTGAACAAATATGTACAAAATATGAACAACGTGAGGTATAAAACCGCAAGACTTTTAAAGAAAACGAGTATGTACAGAAGCAGATATGTATACAATAGGCATTATCGTCCAGGGCTGTGTGCCTCACTGATCCTCACAGCTGATGCCAGTTACTCTCCCACAGCAGGGCCCTATCACTCCCCGCATTTTCCTCTCAAATATGAAATCTGTAAAAACAGCGCTAGAGGTTTTTGAAGAAGAAAAATGTTTGGGGTTTTGTTTTGGTTTGTTTTTTAATTTCCCTGCAAATGGAATGATCCAGACTGGGAGGCAAAGTCCTTGAAATTCTGAAAGGCACATTTCATCTCATGCAAGAGGAAAAATTAATCTGTCCAAAAACTCTACCTGATGAACACCATGGCAGGTAAATGGGTGTGAGCATAAGGCACTTGTCCCCTCCCTATTTCACAGAATGTGTTTCCCTGCTTGCAAAGGGTGTTTAAATTAACTTATTTAAACTACATTTGTTTACACATAAAAAGGGCTTAGGCCTGCAATCCATACTCACGTCCATACTAGTTAGAGAGGAGTTTTGCCTGATCACTCACAGTAGTTGATTCAGACCCTCCACAATAAGGACAGGGTGCAGTATTATATTCCAGTTAGAAAATCGATTAATGTACAAATATATCTTACAAATAATTAAATACAAACCATGTTCCTTTAACCAAATTAGAGATCCGCAAAAAAATGACCATTTGCTGAAAATACACCTTTCTTTCTCTGCTTATTATAAAATGAGTCTATTTGGTGTTGGGTGAGGGTTTTTTTGGCTTTCAGTGGAATGGTGAAAGTTTTCTCCTCCTCTAGCATAATATACTTCCAAACCAGCACCTGGTAAAGTGCAAGCCAAGTTAGGGTCCACTTTCTGCATGGGGCCATTAGTGGGTAGGATTGTAATAGCCTTTATCGCCTTCAATGTCCACTTCTTGATCAGAATCCTCGGAGACATCTGACTCCAGGTCTTCCTGTGAGGCGGGCGAGGGGATGTACTGTGAGCCGTCCAGGGACACCTCCTTACCCTTCTGCTCTGGGGTCGGGCAGTTCTCTGGCCGTTGGTCACTGTGACTGTCAGCACCTTCCACTTCTTCTTTTTTGGTGGCCTGAGGATTCTCCTGCAATGAAAGAAGTCTGTTTTATACAGAAAAATGGGCCACAGAGCCAGGAGCCCTGGGAATTTCATCCGTGCCAGGTGGGAAAACCACCTTGGGTTTCTTGCAGGAAAAGGCAGGTGTCCTGGGCCTCCTGCCTATAAATCTGCCTGAGTGGGCCAGGGCTGGGTGAGAGCCTCAGCTCTGGTCCCGCTCCCCGGCAGCCACAGAGGCCTCTGCTGAGAATAAGGCTCCTCAGCGATGGTTATCACAGCCACTTCAAAAGAGTCAGGAGCTGCCAGAGCCCAGGAACCTCTGAACTTTTGTCTTTAGCAAAGCAAATGTTTATTATGAGTCTACAAACACCGACACACAGTTTCCTCCTGCCCTGATCTTTCTTTAATTATACCCAACAGCAAAAGGAGGGAGACCAAATCCATCAGTGGCCCAAAAACAAATGGTAAAAATTTACTAATTAAGCTAAACCTCAGTATTTAATTAAAACCAAACCAAACCCAAACCCAGTTTCTGAAGGCAGGAGTAGCCTTGGGTCAGCAGCTGTCTGGGGAACCCAGCACCCTAAAGGGACATGAAATGATACTCTTGAGGGATAGCAGGCATAAACACGTACCCGTGATATAACTGTATGGGCTCGGAGAAATGCATGTGACTGAATGAAAAGGAGGAAATGACTTAAAATGGCAGAGATCCCAAGCTACCTCTCCAGACACTGCAGCACGGGTCGGGGCCCATCGAGGAGGCACTGGCGACCCAGCCTGCCTCTCTCCAGAGTAAAGGGATTTGATTAAAAATCCAGCTGAAGCACGGGTTAAACCCGAGGGAAGGTCACAGAACAAATACATCGAGAGCATGGCACTGTGATTAGTTTTTTTATTATTATTTATATTGCCGTCCATGTCACACTTACTGGAGCCAGGCTCAGGCTACAACGCATGGATTGATACAAATCTTTGAGCCCAGGGCCTCCATCCGGCCGAGCTGGGCAGGATCGGGCCCTCT
The DNA here is from genome assembly GCF_012275295.1 of Melopsittacus undulatus. Taxonomy (NCBI): domain Eukaryota; kingdom Metazoa; phylum Chordata; class Aves; order Psittaciformes; family Psittaculidae; genus Melopsittacus; species Melopsittacus undulatus. The sequence continues at coordinate 95,204,696 of NC_047530.1, forward strand.
GGGCCATAAAAAAAAAAAAAAAAAAAAATTATCTGCCTATGAACACAATTTCTACTGGAAGGGAAGCCGCTTCAACCTCTCCGCCTCATACACTGTAACTATTTGTAAGGGAAAAGTAAAAGCTACTCAATTTTCCATGCGGCTCCTCAAAACAAACAGGGCTTGCGTCCCTGCCTCTCCTTACATTTGCAGAATAAATCGACTTGTGTTTATTAAGAGAAGGCGATTTAAAAGACCGGTAAATATTCTTCCCCAAAACAACTACCCGAGTAATTTGCTGCCAATTACTTATCTTCTCCACGTTAATTGGCTAAACAACATATGGGTTTACAAAACAATTAGCGTGGAGTTTTAATAGGTGTGTGTGAAAGCCGGGTATAATTGATATAGGAACTACATTAGGAGCTTTTAACGTTAGTGCTGCCTGAACGAGCCCTCGTGGTTTCCAGCATGACTATTTGTCTTTTTAATCAAGGTGAAGAGGTTAAACAGCCTTTCAGATGACTTCTGCATACAATCTGGAATAGGCGAGCACAGCGTAAGATAAGACAATTAAAATACTTATTTCTATAGAAACGAAAACATCCCCGTACCTGCTTTAGACGCCTCCATTTGGCTCTGCGATTCTGAAACCACGTTTTGACCTGGACAACGACAACGAGAGAAGGCGCAGGGTAGTGTCGAAGCTGGTAAACGCCAGAAGCCTTACCAAGCCACGAACAAAAAGTGAGAGCCAGCCTGTCCCCCTGCCTCTACGGGCCTGGCCGACCGGGTCCCCGGGAGCCTACAGCGGCACGGCAGGGGCTGGAGCGGGGCCGAAGATTGCCGGGGGATGAGGTGGCGTTCCCCGAGGAGCGGGCAAGGCCTCACCTGCCTCTCGCTGAGCTGCAGCATCTTGGCCAGGCGTTTCCTCTCTGGCGGGGACAGATATTTCTGAGTCTCAAACTTTTTCTCCAGCTCGATGGTCTGGTCGTTGGAGAAGCGGACCTGCCCCCCTTTCCTCTTGTGCAGGGGCCGCTGGATGAAGGGGCTCCACAGCAGCGGTTTCCCTTCAAAGAGAGGAACAGAGACCAAGTGTCACCAGCCGGCCGCGGACACGCGTGCCAGAGGAATCCCGGCCTGAGCCAGGGCCTGGAGACGGTCCGGGTCCAGGGCCAGCTGATTTCCTTCACCTACTTTGACTTCCCCCAGCTCCTGTCATGATCTTTTGCCTCCTCTGATTTTTCACCTCAGAGAGACCAGTGAAAGCCACTCTACCGGCTTTGGCAACATTTCCGTCAATGTGTTTCCTGTTGGTCTATCTCGCAAAGAGAGAAAGAAAAAAAAAGGACCTTTGCTTCCTTCTGCTCTTGCACTGCGATGGCCCAAAGAAACCGTCTCCCTTTCCCTGCACCCATGGAGAGCGGGGGGGACACTGAGAGGCTGGGCGCGGGGGTGCGCCAAACCGAGGGCATGGGGCCCCCACTCCCTCCTGGCAAGAACCACCTCAGGCCCCGCACCCCCGGCCAGGGGCTCGTCCGCCCGTGTCCGGGGCAGCGGTGCGGGGCGAGGCGGCGCAGGCAGCGACATGCCGTGAGCCAGCCCCGTGCGGAGCGGCAGCCGCGGCCGGAGGCTCTGGCCAGTGCCACTGAGTCACTCTGTTTGTCTTTCAGTCTTGTTGCCTGCACCCTTTGAAATTTGCTGCATTGTTTTTCAAGATTTTGCTTGCGTCAGGCTTTAGTAATTCTGGTGCAAAACAGACTAAAAAAAAAAAATAGGAAGCAACTGGTTATTTTAGCTGTCATAAAGTCACATCCCACACAGAGGAAATGAACAATATCAGAAAAACGGATCCCGGCTATCAGAAGTCGAGTGTTTCCTGAATTTGTCTGTATTGAGGATGTCGATAAAGTAATCAGCAATGTGCACGACTCCCGGGGAAGAGCCTGCTTCAGGCGGCCAGGAAAACACTTAACAGCTTCTGAAACCAGATTTACTCCTATCGAGAGCTCAAGGTTTCCTGTATGAACGGAAAGGGTCAGTCTCTTTCACTGCACAAATGTGGTGACTCAGGTCCAGTTTTGCAATCACGAAGAACAAGTGCTGCAGCCCGAGCGCGGGGCTCAGCCCCGCACCGGGGACGTTCCCCCCGGCCGCGGGCGACAGCGGCCTCCAGGGCCCGGCCCGCCCCACCCGGCCCGGCCCGACCGACCCGGCCCATCGGAGAGCCGCGGGGGCCCCGGCGAGAGGAGCCGGCCTCCCGCCTGTTTTTCAAGTCATCCGCAGGAAAAGGTTGAGATCTGCCATGCGATCTCCCAGCACAATTAAAACTCCCCACCAAAACCACACGCGACATTACTAAGGACACTCTCAGAGTCACTTGGTTGAAGGAAAACAAATCTGAGTCACCGCGGCCGCGCACTGCGGTCTCGCTGCCAGCGCCGGAGAGCGGCGCGTCTTTAATTTACTGTAAATCAGCCGGGGGCCGGAGGGAGACCAGGGGAGCGCAGAGAGGCGGCGGGGCAGGAGGGGGAGTTTTCACTCACTTCCCATTCCCCTCTCAGCCCCTGACGGCTGGACGGGAACGGGACAGGATGGGAGCGGAGCGGCGGCAGCAGGGGAGAGCGGGGAGTGTTTGACTTACCTAGGGGGTCCTGGCGGATCAGCGCGTGAGCGTAGTCGCCGACGGCGCGGGGGAAGGAGTAGAGGGGTCCGGCGTAGGCGCCGGTGCCGTAGGTGGCGGCGAGGTGGTGGGAAAAGGCCGGGTGGATAGGGGTCGGCTCGTAGATGGGGGTCCGGTACGGGGACACCAGGCTGGTGAAGGAGGAGTTGGGCGACGGCAGCGTCGGCGGTGGCGGGGCGGGCAAGGAGTGGGGTGCCGGGGCGGTGGCGGAGCCTCGGCCCAGGATGTCCTCGATGTAGAAGGGCGTGGGGTGCGCGGGCTGGAGCAGCGGCGTGGGCGCGTACAGCGGGACGCCGACGCCCAGGGCCGCCGGCGCCGCGCCCGGCGGCTGGTACTGCATGACCCGGCTGCCGCCCGCGCACCCCCCGCGCCCCCGGCCGCCCCTGCGGAGAGCCGGCCCCGACCGCGGCGGATGGGTGCTGGCACCGCCGCCGCGGGTTTCTCTGGGCTCGGGTTACCCTTCGATAGGCTTCTATTGGCGCGGGGCGGAGCCCGCGTGGTCTCTGTCCCCTTCCTGCCACGGCTCCGTCTAGCCAATGAGCCCGGCCAGGGAAGGGGGAAACCACCCCCCGCCGGCGAACACTCCCCCCGCCTCCCCGAGCAAACTCCCCGCGGCGCCAATCAACGGCTGCCGGAGCCCAGGGGAGCCCGGGCAGTGGGGCGCGATCCCCAGCCCGACCGGGCACCGACGGCACCGCGCTTTGGGTGGGCACGGCGGCACCACGAGGGGGAACATAGGTACGGAGAGAGAATCGGACAGGACCGGGCATGGTGCCCGGCGTTGACAGCACCGACTCCAGCTCCTCTACCCGCGCACGCTGCAGCGTGCTCGGATTTCGGGCTTCCCCACGGGGGAAAGCTGTGATCCCCCGTAGCGTGGCCCGGCGCCGAGCTGAGTGAGGAGGGGCAATACACACACACACCGAGCTCTTCCGAAAATGCCCCGCGGGCGCTCTGCCTGGCTGCACGGACAGGGAAAGGGACGAGGGAGCGCGGCCATGGAGCGGGAGCCGCTTTTAGGTTTCTCCCCGTTCCCCCAGGACGGGCAGACAGCCTGGCTGACAGCGGAGCAGCGGGGCGCTGCTTCCCATTCCTTGCCCTGCCGGGCAGAGCTAGGAGGCACACAGAAGGTCCGGCGGCCCGAGCAGCGCCACCTGGGCACCACAGGCTTCATTTTAAAAACCCGCCGTGTGTTTCCTCCTGTCCCGCCACCCCGGGGAGGCAGGGTAGTGCGCTCCGTCCGGGCGCAGCCGGATCCCGCTCCCGGCACCGCGGCGGGGCTGCCCATGGCCCCGCTCCGCTCCCGCAGGACTGAGACCTCCGCTCTCCCCCTCGCACCGTCACCCACCCTGGACTCGCCCCGACGGCAGCGGGTGGCGTCACCTTCTCCCACCTCTTCCGTGGGAACGGAGGCTGCAGGTGCCCCCCGCGTGTCTGTGGACACGCTGGGGAGCCCGTCCCCCTTTTCCCTCGGCCCCCCCAAGCTGACAGGAGCACGGAGAGCTGTTAAGGAATAGCAGGTGCTGGCTTAGCTTTCTTTAAAAAAAGGAAAGAGAAAGGTCTCTGGTTCAAACCCACGAAGATCTTAATAACTGAGAGGCTCAGACCAAGACGAAAGGGTGTTGGTGAAATGGAAATATATACATTTTTAATAATATAGGGAGGTTGTTTTTTTCCTTTCTTTACATTGTTAGCAAATGCCAAACTCACCTTTAAAGTGTGGTCTTGTGTCTTGTAAATATCAGGTACACGTAAAGCGAGCTGACAGTTTTGATTATTTTTTCTCTGTGTGCTCGGTCTCCCAGGCATTGCTCTTTCCAAGGGGTTTAGCTAATGTTTTCATCTGGAAGTGTTGGATTTGCAGCTTGATTTACTTAATAAATGTACGGTAAACCGATGACCCATTGCCCTCTGGAATAACGACGTGCACGATACGAGGCAGCAGTAGGGAGGGCCCCCACGATATTTTACAAGCTGTCGATTCAAAATCCTGAGAACAAGTTTAAGTGAAAAGAAAAAAAAAAGAGAGAAAAAACACAACCTGTTTTGCTGTATTATTGGAAAACAAATAAATAGAGGAAGAGATTATTCTTTTCTGACTTTTATACAAGCAATAGGCCTTGTTAAAAGGAAGTTTTAATGGCGCAGTTATTACATTCCACTACCACTGCATAATCCCTAACAAGAAAAATGAAGCACTTAATTTTGCAGTTCTACAGCACCGCCCCTTTCAAATTCAATTGTTAGACCTCAGCCTTCCTCTTTCCACGGGTTGGAGGCTATTAAATCCGCATTCATGAAATGTCACATTTATTGAACTACATAATTTTTTAATATCACTAGTGCAGGTTTTATAGTTGATTTTATTGTTTTTATGGCCATTCGGGGCTCTAAAACCCGGATTTTTTCAATGTTGTCCTTATAATTTTTTTCACACAGTCAGAACTAATAAAATAGAACAGTTGTGACTTTTTAATGCAAGGGGTCTCGGAGTTTCAATATTTTCACTCTGCTGGATACTAAAACCAATAAAAATACATGAGATTTTAATTATTTTCTGGATTAAATAAAACATTTTCCCTTTCTTTTGGAACCTACTTTTTGTTTGTAGTTTCTGTTGTGAGGGAGATAATGCAGCTTCGAGTAAAATACGGTATTACCAATATCGCTGCCATGAATACAGTTTTGACCGGATTTTACATTCTAGAGGGCATTTGAAGTAAGGTGCTGTAGACACCACGAGGTCAGAGCGACCAAGACAGTGCTTTAATATTTCTGTTATTTCTTCTCCAGGTGCCCTCTGGAAAGCACTGCAATTTATCTGAAAAACCTCGAGGGACCGAGCGAGAGAGAAAATACACTCCTTTCCCGATTAAAATAGACCTTTACCATTAATTTTATTGGAATACGCTTGAAACACCCCCAAGTTTTCGTGCTAATCTGGGGATTTCTGGGGGGCGGCGGGCGGGATGTGTACATCCCCGCACTGGCACCGGCTCAGCCCGAAGAGAGCGGCTGGAGAACTCATTATTTGGTGTAATAACTTCGGGGCCCTGTCCTCCCCTTCGCTTTCTGTGAAATCCCCCCCTCCGAGGAGTCCTGAGCTCAGTGGAAGGGAAATAATTTTAATACAAATCAGGGACCCCACTTACTCCTGGCGGCCCCTCTGCCAGCCCCTACAGGGGTGCCCAGGGCCGCCCGCCTGCCCCGCCGCCGCTCGGGACGCGCTCCCCGCAGGGCGGACAGACAAGCAGCTCACCCCAGTGCAAACAAGCTGCTTCGTTCGTCCCCTGGACAGGGAGTTATGGAGAACGGGGGTGGACAAGCTCCCCAGGGAAAGCGGCAGAATGCTCCCAGAGTGATGTGGCCAATGCGGTGCCCCCAATGCGGTGCCCCCGGACTGTGCTCTAAGCCTGGCCCGACAACTCTCTTCTGCAGCCTTGAGCCCTCCTTTTCCAGATCTCATGCTGCGTGGAGCCCGGAGAAGCTTTCTCTCCACAGTCGGAGCCCCACAGGTGCCCCAGGTGTCGAGGGGGGAAGCGGGCAGCTCATGGGCTGCGCTGGGGCAGTGGAGCCTTCCTCCGCTGCCTCTCCCCTTGGTGCTGCGAGGAGCCCCGTGCAATCGGCATCCGAGCCCAGCTCGGCGTCCCGGCTGCGGGTGGCCGCGTATCCCTCGCCCCCAGCCCTGGGGCGGGGGCAGCAGCGTCGCCTTAATTTAGCGTTTATGTGTCACCGTGTTCGTGAGCGGGATTTACAGAGCGGTGATAACGTGAAACACCTGGACGGCGGCAACGCGGGTGCGCACGGCTGGGGGGGGGGGGGAAGGCTGGAGGGGCAGAGGGGCGCGGGGCTGTTGTTGTCAGGAAAACGCGTTAAAATAAAACAAAACTTAAAAAATCAAACCACCCACCCCCAATGTCGGGAAGCGAGGCGATGAACGCTTCCGAAACCAGTGGCAAATGCCAGGCGGCATTTCCATCCCACCCTTGATAACCTGCGATAAATACCCCACGGAAGATTTCTGGTTCCTAGGGAGCTTATTCTGAGGAATACAGAAACTAGACCGTGAATTATAAGTTAAATGAATCTCGAAGCTCGGAACTCTTCCCTTGCCTCACAGGTTCTCTTGCCACCAATGTGTACCTACCTGGTTTCTGCCCTCAAAAATAGGAGTTTCTCCCATAGTAGCACATCTATGACACTGCAGGCTTTGGGAGAGTTACGCCAGAGGTGAATCATTCCTAGCTGCAATAACTGTGTTTGGCTGTACAGAATTAGTGAGTAACCCAGCAAAGTCCATCTTTCAACAGCCGGAGCAGACTACCGGCAGCGTCATCCCCTGATGCTACACCGCGCTTTCCAAGAGGATCCAGCCCGCAGCCATTCCACCCGTTCCCATTACTGAAAATATTTAATGCCTCTTCCAAGAGAGGTGAGGCCACAGCCTTGAACACCTTCCAAGGAGGAAATAGAAGGCAGTTCACCTCTCTGATTTTCCTAGCGTGTGGAAGCCAGACTGCTCCAGACAGAGACACTGCTTGTTGCGGGGTGATGTCAGTTGGTGTTGCCTTCTTCCAGGTAACTCATCTGTTAGATATTCGTTTCTCACATCTTCCTCCTCCTCACCCTCATGATTTGATTTACTAAATGACTTACAACAGTAATAAACATCAAGATAGGTCAATCTTCAGGGTATTCATTAGAAGCAGCTGAACAAGACAAATCCTGGTCTAAAAAGAGGTAGACAACATATGAACTATTATTCTAGGCAGAGCTGGCAGAAGCTTATAATTTTCCATCCTACATCCCTATAGTCATCTGATTATGATTTTGCCAAATTTAAATCAGCCAGGTGGAAAAAATTCTATTCTGAGGGAATCTGCCTCATGCTCAGTATGTTTAAGTTTTCAGCAGAACTGGTTCAGCTGTTCCTGAACATTGGGTTTGAGGAAAGCAGATTTTTTTCACTAGCATTTAGACATCCTTGCCTTGTACTGAAAACCTATGGTGCCCTATCACAGGAGAAACTTCAGGAGATGAAAGTGTCCAGCAAAAAGTCAGCCAAGGGCTGCCTCTTCAATTCTTCCTTTGCTCTTCCATTTGGAACTGTGGTTTACAGTTGGGCAAAACAAAGATCCTAAACTTCTGCAGAGAGACATGGACACCTTGGGAATGTTTAGGCCACCCATGGCCTGACATGGCTCTCTGATGACTTGAAGAGCTCTTCTTTCTTGGCACTGAATATTTGTGGGTGAGATGTGCTGCCACCAGTAAGTGCCTTTTGCCTATATGCTGTCACTGGCTCTGAGGAAGGAGGGGGAAAAAAGAAAGGCTACAAATATGCTTTAATGGTGCTTTTGAGTCTTGTCAAGGATTTCCAAGCCAAAACATGCCAGACTCTCAGGGGAGCACATTGGTAAGGTGCTTCCATTTCCTCTAGCTCACAATATTGTTAATATCTCTTCTGGGACACCTTGACTTGCAAAGTGAGATATGCAACATTTATGGCTCTGTGGTAAAAGGAAGGAACACATGGCCCCGTGTTATAAATGGAGTTTAATACGTTCTTTCTGGACTGGGCTGTCCTAGTGATTACTGTGATACCAGCTTCTCTAAACCAGAATTTCTATTCAGCTGAAGTGTGACATAATTCACCACAGTTCTATTCTGAACTGCAAAGAGGTATCATATGAAACTATAGAGGCTTTAATGGGTTTTGGAATGCACTTTCCTAACCCTTCCTTAGCCTAAAGAGTTTCTTACCTGACCGTTATGAGAATGTGGTGAGCAATGCTATGAAAAACAAAGCAATATATTATTCCTTACAGGCTCATATTTCCTATATATCTGCCACCAGAAACCATGAGCTCTTTTGGATCCTGCCTATAAGTGCAACTGAAGGTTGCTTGATTAATTATATTTATTTGGGGTGATGGTAACTGTAACATGTTAAAACTTCTCTGTATTCTTATGTGTTGGCTACACACAGAAAGATTACACCCAGAAACACACATAATTCCCAGGAGCTAGGTTGTCTCTCACATCTTGCACAATCATTTACGTAAGTGCAAACTGAATATAAAATGCTGTGAACACAGACTGCTGGCTACCATACACCCACTCTGTGTTGATATAAATGACTATAACAAGATAGCAGACAATGGAGAATCTGCCTAAACTACAGTGATGACAAAACATCTATTTCTTCTACAGAGTAATCAGGATACAAAATATTGTACATTTCAGAGAGGACTTGGGTAGCGTGATTTTTCACTGTAACAGCTCCAATAGGTCCAAAGTACACATAGCTAAATTTGATGTCAGTAGGAATTAGGTATGAATAGGGAGTGTTACTTACTTATTTTTGTTAATGTTTTCCAGAGCTTACACATTCACTCTACATTTTTTAACAAACTTTATCATTTTGGCATCATAAAATCAATCCCCAGGTAGGTTTGTTTTATCTGAAGCTGATGTGCACACACAGTTGCTGTTAATAGTCAAATATATAAGCTTCCAATAACAATCTAGCTAACTATTAATGGCCGTTTAACAGTGGAGTTAGAAGGCTGGATCTGAAATCTGTCCTCATCTGAAAAATAGATTGCTAGACTCTCAGGTACAGAAACTCTTCAAAAGCTTCATTTCTGTGTGTAGGAGCCAAAATACTTGGCTAGAATGGGCACTAAAAGGCTAAACGAGGAATTGCCTTAGAGACAAATTCAGAACTTGAGTAAAGCATTTGGAGTTCACTGAAGCTGATGATTTTCATAGGCAAATCATGTATTTTTTCATAACAGAATGACAGAATATGCCCTGATGGTTGCACCTGGAAATATCTTGTAAAGTACAATATTAAACAGCAGAAATTAAAGGAAGAATAATTTTCCCTAAGGCAGGTATGTCCCCATCTTGCTCCTGCCCCGCAACTGAGGTTTCCCTGTACTGGAAACTGCATAGCCCAGAGCTGACTGATTAAACACAGCAGCACCATTTGCAGATGGTTGCCCAGCCTCAAATCCTTGAGCACAGAGGACTTTATTGTGCCAATTATACTCTTTTCACACCAAAGGTGGCAGGAGAGTTACTGCTAGGTCTGATGACACTACAGAATTTCCAGATAGTGGGAAAATCTCAGTGTCCCAGAGTACCAGTGGCACTTTCAGCTACACAGAGAATATTTGGCACCTGGCAACGTGGGTTTCTGCTTTGTGATAGGGACTCAGGAGGATGCCACATCTTCTGGAAGCTCAGCTAAGCTGGCTTCTGCACATTTTGCCCCCCTGCACATGCAGAATCAGGAAAAACTAACTTCTGAATTATGTATCTCTGCCAACAGCTCTGGTTAGGTCCCCGATGATACTATCATGTAGCAGAGAAGAAACCCACAAGATTTGGGAGATAAAGAAAAACCAGGATTCTTTCCTCAAAGTGTAAAGGCTTCCATTCAACCTGTGGGATATAGAAGCAATTGACATCCAACCTGGAAAGTTATTTTATTTCTACTGTTCTGAAAGCATGCATCATTTAATAAACAGAGCCTTGCTTCAGCTCTGCATTCACTGTTGGCTGTCTAAATGATGTGAGCTCAAGCTGGCTCAAAGGAAGGTGTAGGTGAGCATCCTGAGTGGGTCTTTGCCATGTCTGGTTTCATTCACCTTCTTCAGCAGTAGTCACCTGTCAGACAAATCACTGTTCCACTCCCTTCAGACTCTGAAAATACAGGGAATGCTTTTGGAAAGTTGCAGGTTTTCCCATGCTCTTTGAGTTTATGTCATAGCTTTTGGGAATTTTAAAATTTTTCTCCCTTGGAGCCTGGTTGGGAAACATTTATTGGTTGAACTATCATGTTTCTGTGCTTTGCTTCTCTGCATCAGCAGTGCTGGTCATGGAAAGCTGCTGAAATGCTTGTGCAGCTGAAAGTACAGCTCTCCTGGTAGGCATGAGGTCAGGTTGATAGCAAGGTGCTTTGTACCAAATAGAATTACTTCTGAATTGTCCTGGAAACCGGGACAGCAGTACATGATGGAATGGCAATATCCACAACATGTACTCATAACACTTTTGGTAAAAGTCAAACAAAAAATACATCATGCTTGTCATGAAAATAAATATGCCAATATAAAATCTGGATATATCTGTAAAATCTGTATTCAAAATATTACAGTTTTTTCCTAGCACTTTGAGGATTAGGTTTGAGTAACTTTTTAGAGCAGCTGCTCTTTCTCAGCCCTTCCTTAGTTTGACCATCTCATAATCTTACCTCATGCCAGTACTGGGGCCTGAAATTGTAGGTGCAGACATATGAGTTTTAGTGTTGCAGAATCTAAACCATAGCACCCGATGTTTCCTTGAAGACAAACCGTGACATCAGAACCAAACCTGATGCAGATACTAATCAGAGTGTTGGTCTCTGACCATACCTTGTATATTTTAAAATGCTTGCTTTAAAACACTACAGCAAAACTACTACAAAAAGATGCAAATAAGTGTCTGAATAATGTCCTCAGCAGCCAGTGTGTAGCTGCTTAGAAGAGACGGTTGAACTTCAACTCAGAGCTTAGTGCTGCATCCTTGTATGTGCTTGTACACTGTTCAGTTTGGCTGCTGAATTAGCAGAGTAATTCAGAGGAAACTCTACAGCCCAAACTTTTGCACCTATGTCTGCTGGAGCAGGCACGTGCAGGAAATGCCTGGAGAAGGAACACCACACTGGGGCTCCCCTTCCTCAGCACAGTCAGCAAATCCCACCATTCAAATATATGTCGGCTTTCAAGGACTCCAAGGCAGGAACTTGTAGTGCAGTCTGTGGGGGTCATTTAAACAATTATAAAAGTTATGCATAGGTCATGAGCCAATCCATGCAGTTCTTCACATACTAATGTACAGTCATAGATATAATCAGCATGTGAACAGAGATGGGATTTAAAAAAACTGTTCAGACTCACTGGATATGTAGAACATTTAGGGACAAGATGCAGAAAGCAGTCTGCTCACCAGGACAGCGGCTTCAGAGACACAGTAGGTTGTGGGAGAGATCCATCAAGTACAGAATCATAATAGATGAAAACAATTCCTCGTGTAATATTATTGTCATGTACTAGAAACAGACTGCTTTTAGAAGAACAGATTCTACACTGCCCTCTGTGTTCTACACTGCAGCTGTGTGTTTTAAATTTGTGTGATCTGACTTTTGGAAAAATATACCATTTCAGTACTTTTTTTAAAAAAACTACTTAAAATTTCTTAAAAAAAAGTAATGCAAATTTAAGTTTCAGGATGAATTAACATAACATAACCATTTTAAACTGAAGGAAGAGATAACTCACATTTAGCCTGTGAAGAACATCTGACAGCTTGGGAGGAACTGGGTGAACCCTGCCTGGGGCCTACAGCATTGCTGGTGAGGGACTATTCATTAGGGACTGTAGTGATAGGACAAGGGGTAACACGTTAAAACTTAGGCAGCAGAGGTTTAGATTGGATAAAAGGAAGAAATTCTTTATTGTTACAGTGGTGAGGTGCTGGAATGGGTTGCCCAGGGAGGTAGTGAATGCTCCATCCCTGGCAGTGTTCAAGGCCTGGCTGGATGAAACCCTGGGTGATATGGTTTAGGGTGAGGTGTCCCTGCCCATGGCAGGGGGGGTAGAACTAGATGATCTTAAGGTCCTTTCCAACCCTAACTATTCTATGAGTCTATGATTCAGCCATTACATTACCTTCTAGGAGATTTGTTGTTGAAAAAAGGAGGTCTTCTGCAGTCTCAGATGTACTGAAAACCTGACCATAAGTAAAGGCAGGCTTAGTTGGATGCTGATTACAGAATCAGTTCAGAACCACCTACCTTTAAAGGTAAACAAACAATTTAATTTTACAATGTGACTAAACCAAGCCCTCATTGCATCACTTTATTTCTGTGGCTTCTGAAGCTGCTTTTCTATTGTTTTTGTCTCTTTGAAGTGATAAATGATGTTACATTTCACCTCAGGACTGAATCTATTGGGAGACATGGTGTTGCTCTTTATGTAGCCTTCATAGCACACCTGTAAAATATTAAGCTGTAAGAATGTATTTTAAAGTCAGTTAGCCAGGGTAAGTGTGCTCTACAGATAAACAGGTTTGTTTGGGAGAGAGCATCAGAGCCTGTCAAAGCTTATGTCTGTATCACTGAAGAGTGAATTCCTAAAGCGTTAAGATGCTCCAGATAACCATAAAAATCACAGAAAGGAAGCCATGCTGGTCAGGCCTGCCACACAAGCCTGCTGCAATCTGTTGTGTTTTCATTCCATGTTGCAGTTGCATTTTGTACAGTTTCTTCATATTTAGGACACATCAGTCTCCCTGTCCATGGGTTTCACAACATCAATAGCTTCTTAGGACTGCACATAGACCTATGGATAAAGCCCAAACAGGATTATTTTTTCCGTATCTGCCTAATACCCTAACTTTGACCCATTCTCCAGAGAATACCTGAACCAAGGTCAAAGTCCTGCTGGCATTGCCACAGGTAGGAGCGCAAATGGGACATGAACAGTGCTTCTGTCTTCTTTTGGGACATGAAGAGCAACAACTCCAATGGCACCAGGTGGGCCTTTCTGCTGGGCCAGGAGCAGGTGGCTCAAGTCCCTCTTTATAGTGCGAGCTATGGCACTGACAGCTTTGTGCCCACACTTCTCCTTGTTGAGTGAGAGCATCATAACCTGTGTGCTCCTGTTAAATGTTACACACTGAGACCTGGAACGCCCAGGTCAAATCCAGACCTGTGGCAAGGCCAGGGATGATGAAGTATTGTTATTACGTTCTTTTTTCTGCTAAGCCTGTCATTACTATGTTACTCTCTCATCCCACACTAACCTAGTTCCTCTCATTCCTGCAGGTGTACACTTAAAACATTAGTTAACAGTTATTATGTCATCTTACTCCCTAAGTGTTGGTTAGCAAACTCCATGCCGTCAGCTCTTTGTACTCCTTCTCATCAGCCAGTTCTTCCAAGCACATAGCTACAGTTGGCTCTTCTTCTCTGAACTTCCTCCAGCTTATCTTCCTGGTAATGAGATGCAGAGAACTGCACTCACCTTTCCCAGATGCATCACGTGGCAGTTCCAAGAAGACAGGCTTGCTCGCCCTTTCCCTGTGGTGTGTTTCCACAAGCCCCAAATCATATTGACATTTTTAACTGCCACACCACCTATCAGATTCAAATGAAACTCAGAGGCTCTCCTTGCCCTACACAGCTGTCAGCACATCTTTTCCTCTCTAAGAGAAAAGGAAGACCGTGGACCTTGCTTTTCTGACAAACATTGCCATTTTTGTATGGAGCTCAGACTGTTTTCTAACTCTGCACTAATCAGGTAAATTGGCTTATTTATGACAGGGAGAGGAACGATAGGAAGTACTAACTAACCATGTACTGGTGGTCAGAGTAAAGCAAAAACAAAGCCGGTTTCCAGTTCTCTGTGCTGAGACTGATTTTCCATTGTTGTTCCACATTATCTTCCCATTTAAGTCTGCCCATGCAATTCTGTTGTGCATCCTGTAATTCTGTTTTAGTAGGTTTAAAACAAACAAAAGGAAGTACTTTTTCACACAACGCATAATTAAACTATGGAACTTGTTGCCATGGGAAGCACTGAATGCCAAAAGTACAAATGGGTTTAGAAAAGGAGAAGACAAATTAATAGAGGATAGGTACATTGATGAGTATTAAACATAGCTTGGTCACACTGTTTGACTCAGGAAGCCCTTACACTGTTGTTTGATGAAGGCAGGAAAAGATTTCTCTATCGGTGCCCATTTCTCACACAGTTCTCCACAGAAGCCTCTTCTGGTCACTGGCAGGAAGAAGACATTGGAGGTAATGGGCTGTCTTAGTAGAGCAACTCTAATGTTCCCCTGTTCATTAGACACAGATGTCAACAGATGCCTCTAAGTTAAAAAGAAAAATATTTAAAATGAAAATTGACTCTGACACTTCTGAATTTCTCTTTGAACATTTTCATTAGATCTGATTCAGCTGACATTAATATATGAAGTTTACAGCAAAGCATATATTTGAAATGGAGTATTGTAAGGCTTCAGGATGGCTAGGTTTGTTAGCCCAGCCAAAAGTTAGATCTTGCAAATATTACAGGTTGGATCAGCTTCACTGGGGACTAATGTCAAGAGGAAACCTGTTATCTTGCTGTGAAAGTTGTATCTGTTCCTGGAGCACTCTCCCCTCCCTGAACAAACGCTCCCACTGGCCAACGTGGTGCCATCTCTTCTTGTTGACTCTGCTCTATAATTGCTGGTTTATCAGTCTCTCCTCAGACTTCTCAATTTGTCTTGACTGATGAGCAAAACAAGCAGAGCCTTACATGCACACACAGAGTGAGGAAGAAGAGAACAGCAGGCTGCTGAGGCAGGGAGCAATCCCTGGTCCTGTGGCCACCGCTCTTGCTCTCACCTGGCCAGGGAGCCTCACCCCACAGGCTGCACCAGTTGCTCCAGTCCAGGAGGGAAGAAAAGCTGGCCCATAATTTTGATAGCATCACAAGTTGTTTCCATTTCTTGTTCTGGGTGTTTGGCTGGAAAACACGTAGTCTGATTTCATCTGTATTGCTTTGTCATTGAGGTTTCTTTCTGCATCATTCAGAATGAGAGAATCTCATTTTGGTTACAGTTCAGTTTCCCCACTTCTGCATTAGCTCAGACAGCGTGCTAGCTCCCTTAAATACTGCAGACAAATTCACTCAGGCAAGGTAATGAATAGAATCAAGTGATTTATTTCTATTGTGGAGAAAGCTGTATAATGCTTATCTACATTACATTGCTAAAATGCACATGGTTGAAAGCCAGAAAACTGTCTGCTGGCTGAAGGCCTGCCTTACTGAGAAGGAGGATAGAATTCAGAGGCTTCATTTTCTCTTTGTCACCAGAAGCCTCGAAGTACAGGATGTTTCCTTTGATTTTGAAGAATTTTTCAGACCCTTTGGTTGCAGGAAGGAGAAGGTCAGACTGCACAGTCTGACCAAATTAGCCAGTCTGCTACTCCAGCTCTATCACACAGTACATTAGTATCTCAATACTAACTCAAACTTCCTATACACTGCTATAGTTCCTCATCCTGTATGATGGCAGGCTCTATGAAAGGAAATCCTACATTCAAGTCCAGCATTAACAGCAGCAGTGATTCTTTGTTTTCTTTTGTCTGAGTGCTGCTGGGATGGAGAACATTAACTCGCAGTGAGGGATGTAGCAGTGACTACAGTAGCACTGTGCTGCCAGCCAGGGGAGGGAGAAAACCTTTGGTCTAGTGGTCCAGAGACTCTGGATTGAAACTGTGGACCTGAACACTTACCTTTGCCCTGGCATGCTGCTGGTGGAGCTCAGGTCACTGCATCCACTCCTGCCTGTGCCTGTTCACCTGCTCTCTGACTGGTCTTTTAGGCTAAATTCTTCTTCAGGATGATTCACATAGTGTCCTGTTCAGTGTATCTTGGCAGGGAGCTCTTGGAATATCCATAATTTAAATATTAGTTATGACACAAAAGCAGTGATCCAAATGTTCAAGCTATAGTCTTGAAAGGAGCAATCAAAGGCTACTTTATTAGCCCTCTTTCACCAATAAGTTAAGATGCCTCCAGCTTTTTTGTGTCAATCAGTTATTAACATACCAGTCCTCATTTTTTCCAGTGCCAATTATTCTTGTCTCTACAGACTGGGGTGTGCTGCTCATGATGCAGAATGTTCCCTGGAAGTAACAGGTTAAAATAAACAGCCAACCCAAGCCCAAAAGCATAGAGCTAGTCCTGGACACCAAGCAAGATAATCAGGGAATAACTAACACAGATAACCAGCAAATCATTTAAATGAATTGATTTGGCTGTGGCTGGCATCCCCATTTCTGCTTGAAAGCTTCAGTGAAATCCAAATAAGTGGCAGTTATCTTACTGTCTCTTCCTGTTATCTGACTCTAATGACAGAAGGGGAGAGAGGGGGAAATCATGTCTTTGAACAGGATCATGGCCTTTCATTTAAAGTAAATACTACATCAAAATTGAAACTGCTTGAAGAATGAGTCTGATTTGGCTTAGTTCTGAGCAGATTAAGCAATGTATTAAAACTAGGCAATATCAGGTTCTTGCTATGGCTTCAACACCTTCACTACAAGTGCACACATGGAGAGTCAGAAAGTGCTATTTATAGTGACTTACAGTAGTGGCTAACAGTAGGGTGTGAGGTAGTTGTGAAGAGTCAAAATTTTGCCAAAGCATGTGTATTTTATGTTTCAGCAAATTAAAAAAAAACACAGTAGGAAATTCAAAGTGAGTGGTGCTTATCCAAAATTCATCTATGCACTTGTAGCATCCAAGTCAGAATAATTACCTCCTTAGGTTCCCATGTATTTGATGGAGAGAAACAAGCAGAGCACCTAGCAAGGAATCATCCTCTGAGGTTCCCATCTCTATTCCCTGACTTTGGAGAGAGCAGGGTATGACAGGGTTCTCACTTGGGTACCTCCATTTAGGCACCTGAGCAAATATAGGTAGGATGAATCCAGGCCATGCTTTGTTTTGAGTGGAAAACCTAGGGCCAAGAGGTGGTGTCATGGCTACATTATTCTCAGACTAAAGCCAAAACACACCACTGCACCAGCTAGTAGGAAAAACTCAACTCAGTTGCAGCTGAAACCCAGACAAGTGGCTTGAGCACAAGATGGCAATCTCCACTGAAGCTTCACCTGGACTTCTGAGCTCCACCAAAATCAACCACAGCTGCTGAAAAGGTGGCGAGGGATGAAATCCCATCTCCTGCCACACCAAGTTCCAGCTGGGTTTGAGACTAGGCCCCTCTGCACAGAAAATGCAAGTGGAAGTAACTACAGCTTCATGAATGGAAGATCCAAACCATGGTGATGTAGGAAGAGATACACAGGCTGTGTTTTGACACAGCAACTTTTCTTAGCATGGCAGATAGACAGCAGTGGTAGTCAGCCCTCAAAGCATGGCAGCATGAATTTCCAGCACTTGCGTGTTAGCAACCGTCTCGTTTTCATTTGGAGTGGATACTTACTTATGACCAGATTTTTGTGGCTATTCACAGAGCAGGAATGCCACAGAAATAACAAATATCTCTGTAATACTTGAATCCTGGCAGTGCAATATCTGTACTTACCCCTGGAGCAAGCAGCAAGGAGCTCTAGGGTCAGAACATCAAAGATGTCCACACAAGAACAACTTCCTATTCTGATTGAATTAGTTTTGTACTGGGTAGTTCCCACAATGTCAAAGCTCAGGAATGTACTAGGTTTGACACTTTAGGTCATTTGCAGTATTCCTTCATATTTTAAAAAACTTCTACTCAGATGGATGGATAGTATTAAGGAATGGAGAGATACATATTATAAAAACAATATGATTAAAAAAGGCTAAATGAATTTCAAGTACTCTCATTTTTGCAAGGTCCAAATTAACCTTCCTCAATAATGACTATTTTTAATACCTCTCCCAAAAGTCAGCTTTTATTATAGATCCAACATATTTAACATTATTCTTAATAATTTAATAACAAATTTGAGAAATGACAGGGTAAAACTCCAGCAGATAATACACATGTACTTCGTGCTTTGTTTTGTTTTACTTCTATAACTTTACAAATGTTTTAATTCTGTTTTATTGGAAAAAAAAACCCCACAAAAACCAAAGCTGAAAGTGAGGCTTCAACCCAAACAGTTTTTCACAGGAGTGGGTATAAACTCTGGAAAATAAAATGCAGGCTAAAAACGTCCAGGGACTACTAAATGTAAGGGAAAGAAAGCACCTACACTTGAACTGATTTTTTGCTGCTAAAGCAGGTTTATGTTTGCTGTTCACAGGTACTAATGTTTATGATAGTAACCTTTATAAAGTCAATTTAATTATCTTTATCTTACTACAAATAATAAATTTAGTTGTCCTACAATGAAAATCAATTGTCAACATAAGCTATGATTAACATCTAATAAAACAGCCCTCTGTAAATCCCTGATTAATAAGATTGGCTTCTGTATTAACTAACAGACATCATAAAATTTCCTTCCTTGCATTAATCTGTATATTCAAGGTTCATCCTGCTAGACTGAATTTCCTAAAATAAACTGTTACAGTGAATGAGCAAGATTTTGGTGCCTATCATTATTGTGTTATAACCATTTAAATATATATCTATAGCTGAATGGTTTTGAAAGTAATGTCATATTTAATTAAGTCATACAAGATGGTGACTGTAACAAATGATAAGTGATTTACTTTGCTGTTTCCTTTACCTTCTGAACATAATGATAATGCTGCTTATGTTTAGGTTTGAGTGTTAGGGGAAGCTAACTGAAATGTGAAAAACCAATTTCCCCAACACATCTTTACATATGACAGGGATTACTTAAGCTCTGCTGTGCCAAAAAGCCCCAACAACCTCAAAAAAACCAACCAACAAACCAACCAAAAACCAACAAAAAAAGCACACAAAACAACAAGGAATTTATTCCCTCAGAAACATGTTTATAAGTTTCTATTTCCAAATAGTGGTGGTGATCAGAGACAGCATGAAGTTATGTTCCAGAATGCAGGGGGTATCTGTGCCATCTTTGGGAGGTTTAAAATGTTCCTCTTCCTATGATAAACATTATGCTTAAGGACACTGGCATCATCCAGTGGCCACTGAAATCAGTGGCAGCTTCAGCTGACATAGTGTCTAGTCTTTCAACAGCAGAACAACATCATACCTATCCCCAAATATCCCAAAGTCATTTTAAAAAGTGGGGGAAGTAGGTGTGCTTGAAACACCTGTGAAAGAACATAGAGAATTAGGGATGAAAACAACTTCTAGGCTTGCCTAGACAAACCCTTCTAAATGCCATGAAATCTTTTGGCCATAGAGACTGTTAATTAGGAAAAAAATAAAAATAAGAAAAAGAGGTATTTTTAAAAATTAACTTCTTCCAATAAAAATGCAATTCCTTATCCCATCAAAACAAATCTTCACCTATTAGCTTCAGTGCTCTGGACACTGTCAGAATAAAATGATAGTCAAAGCTATATATACATAATAAAAAATTGCAGATGATTACATCTGGAAAGATCAGAAAAATCTAATTTGCATAAAATTTCTGTTTATTTTCTACTTTATTTTTTAATAAAGGAAATGCAAAGTTTCAGTCATCGTGTCTTATTCTTTGATTTACAATATTTAGGTTACGAACAGACCAAGAGTCACAAAAGCATTTTAAGTATAATTAAAAAAGTCAAGGGAACTTTTATATAGATTTAATATTTTGCAGAAAAAAAAGAAACAATCCCATTAATTATCATTATTTTACAAACTCTAACTTTGTGTCACCTGAAAACTGATAGTCTTCTCATAAAATTCGAGAAATCTGGAACAATTTTCAGAAATCATAAAAATGGCAACTTGTTTATAACTTCTTCACCAGCAGGAGACTTTTTAGCTGAAGAGTACTTGGGTAGCTATAATGTGCCCTCCTTTTGGTTGCTAGACCATTTACTAGGAACCAAAAATTATTTTAGAAGTGTTCTGAACACTGGGATTTAAACATTCACTTCATTGTGTTCATATCGTTAACATTTTCAAGGTTGAGCATAGCAATACTGCTGTAGATAGTTTGTGTTCAACCTATAAGAACAGCCTATTCTACTAGGTGGTCTACATCTCACCTATAATACTACATCATTTAAAGCCTACTAATGCAAAGCCTACCATGATTTATTGTTATTTAACTTTATAAAGTAACTGCATGGGTGGGCGTACAATTTACAGAGCATTGCCCTCTACCATAAAATGTAGGTTCTAACAGGGAAAGAAAAAAAGAGTAGTCAAATGGCTATAAACACTTGTTTTAAAAGGATATATTTACCAATAGTATATTTAAAATTTTATTTCTTTTCTACTGTTTTTAATGCTCTGAAACATTAAGACTTTCTGTTTTCTTCATTCAATCTCTTTTTAATGGAAAAGGAATGTTAACCTTTATTTTTCCAGATCCTTATATCTTTTTATCACCACAAAGTTACAGGCTTCGTTTCCCCTACCCATTTAACAGATGATTGCAATGGTGACTGACACCTAACAGAAAAAAGAAAGGTGGAGCCTAGCAACTATGCACCTTCTCCTTGCTCTTCCTAGCCCCACACAATTACTTCTGATACCCAAAATAAAAGCAGTCATCAACAACAGTCAGCTCAGTCTTCTATCTTCAAATAAACATTGCATCCCCCAACCACTCTGATACAGCAAGTGTCACAGCAACCTGATTTCCAGGAGGAA
Source organism: Melopsittacus undulatus (assembly GCF_012275295.1). Lineage (NCBI taxonomy): Eukaryota > Metazoa > Chordata > Aves > Psittaciformes > Psittaculidae > Melopsittacus > Melopsittacus undulatus. The sequence goes on from NC_047530.1 coordinate 95,225,658, forward strand.
GCAGGAAGTTTCCTTTCCCCTATTTCCTCCTAACTCCTCATTTATCACTTGAAAAGCAAGCTGGTGGTTCTGCTTATCCATGCTTACTGTGGCCCTCTTATTTCTCTCTTTGCATTCCCCCTTTACATGCATTTAAATTCCCGTTCTTCCTCATTTCAATTTTCCACATCACATTCATCCTAGCTGGGCTTTTTGTTAAATCAAGAGCTGTCCCATTTGACCACTAATCCAGAATCTGAAAACACTCATCAGAACACACTCACATACTACAGCCCCAGACACCACAGTGCTCCCTCATGCTCACCTGGACTAATTCAGTCAGGGTACAACTCTTGTTATTTGTTCTGTGGAAATGGCTTCCTACTCTTATAAAAGATGCCTTATAACCAGACAAATTCAAACTATGCCATTTCTTCCCTCTGGATTAGACCTCTGAATCCAGGGGCTATATACAAGAAATAGCTCTTGCTTTTTCTTACATTCTTTTCTCTGTCATACATCGTACAATATACCAAAACAAATAGGCATTGATTTCTACTCTGGGCAATGCCCACATAGTGGGGAACCTAGAGAACATGTTAGGACAAGAATTTAGTTACTGAGAGCCTCCATTAGCCCTGCAGCAAAGCTCAAGAAGTAGGCTGGATCATCTTTTTGTTAAATGTTGCTCTACATAAAACAATACCTCCCCGAAGCTTGAATAAGGAATTATCTTTGTGGAAACATAAATTCAGTATGTTTTTGAAACATGCTCTTTTAACAGGTGCTTGACAAAAAAGCTTGGCAAAATGCTTATTTCTAAGTCACAATTAAAGGCCAGTACTTGAGCCTTGGGCTAATGCTTTAGTGCTAGAGCCATCTAGTGGGCAAAGAGACACGGACAGAGGAGCTGAGACAAAGTTCTGCATCCAGATTTTTTGTTCTATTCTTCCTGCTGGTGTGACCTCTGGACACCATGGCCAATGAAACAATGATCTGCCAATTGTTTTTTTTTTTTTATTTCCCAGTATTGCAAAAGAAAGAAAACATGGCTCTGAGGGGTATTCAGAAAAAAAGAGAAAGCATGCAAGCAGACCATGAAATTCATACAGCTGTTGTCTCCAGGTTACCAAGAAAACAGCTTGTGCCTGTACCAGAGGAAACCAAACAGCTAGAGTAGAGGAGACAATCTTGAAGATGATAAAGCTAGGAAGCACAGATTCTGGCATGATTTTATGGGTATGACTCTCCTTGGGTACTGGCTGTTCCAGTTTGTTTGTTCATACCTATCCTGTGAAAGTAGCAGGGTAAAAGGATGACAAACCTCTCCTAGCTGGCTGAGGGCCTCCAATACTGCTGTGGGATCAACTTTTCTGGTTGAATTTTAGTTACCCAAATGATTTCTTGAGTATCTTGGAAGATCATACTAATATCTAGTGTCCAAAAGTACATGGGGGAAGAAAATGTATCTTAGGCCCTGGAGAGTTCTTAGGTCTGTTAAATGTCTGGTTCCAGAATTTGACAATATACCAAACACGCTCTTAAGGAGACAGCTTCCAGTGTTTCATGTCCCTTACTCTGATATAAAGACTTGTTATATAAGCTGCTTGCCAACATATCATACCCTACTCCTAAAAAAATATCTGTATTTGTGTTTCTTATTAGTTTGAAAGGAAACAAATGCTTTCCTTCCTCATATCAGGCTGTTAAGAAAAAGCAATCAACTTCATCCACAGAGGCAAAAGAAACAATAGTAGGAGGTATGATGGGTGTATCAGACAAACAAATGATGAATGGTCTATCTCATGCTAGAGTTCAGAGAATTAGTACAAGGTCATACTCTAAAAGATGCTTGGACTATGCCCTTGAATTAAGCCTCAAATTTGCAAGATTCAGATAGCACAGGACTGCAGTGTGCTGGCAGCATGGTGTCTGAAGTGTCTAGCTAGTTAACATACCTGCTCAAATAAGCACACAGACCACCCATGTAAAGAAACATCAACCTAAGCCTGAAAGCTAGATATGGAAAAATTGACAATATCCTAAATCATATTTGACAACTAAGAATAGTGCTTCAATTTAAATTAAGTCTGCCATCCAGTCGCTCTCCCCACTCCTATCATTATCCTATTCACCTATTTTTTTTTTTTAGCACACTGTAGCTCGAAGCTTTTTTCAAATTCTCAGGTAAGCAGAATGAGAACAGCTGGTCAGATGTTACTGTCAATTACTGGAAATTCACTGTTATGCAACATAGGAGCTGCATTTGTAACCAAGTTTGCATGTACTAATGTAAGCATCTACATCTTCAAAGAAATCCTGCCAGTTTACAATACATAATCTGTGGTAATCAAATGCAAGGCAACCCATCACAGCTGCAGGTTAAGATGAAAATAATAGTGGGGCTCAGAACAAATGAAAATAAAAAAACCCAAAACATAACAGTGAGACTCCCATATGCTGAAAAGGCACTGAAATAGAGCTATTGCCTATTATGAAAGAGAGGAAAGAACCATCGTTTTTTGACAGCACAAGCTGTATGACATAGATGCTAATGTTTTAGCTAAATTAAACATGGTAATATAAAATGAAAGTCATGTAAGCTTGCTTTACTCTGAGGAAGGTGCTTATAACATTTGTTTTCCATGTATCAAAGATTTATTTGAAGTATCCCAGGCAAAATCAGCTACTTCATAAAAACAGGAATCAAACTAAAAAGCAGGTACAAAACCAGAACACTATTTACAATTCATCAAAATATAAAATGGTAGCTGGTAATGCTGACAAAGCATTTTACCTCATCCCTTTCTCCTGTTTCCAATCTGAGAAGATATCTGACTCGAGAACATAAAAATCTATTTAACATACAGCACCACAATTTTTTCCCCCCCTGTTTTTTAAAAAAAGTCTGTTAATACTTTGTAAGCTATAGCATATAAAAGTGTGACAAAAGCAGAACATCTGGCAGGTCAATTTTTTGATCCAACTTTGCATCAATATATCACTATATACAGAGACCGAGAATAACCAAAGTTATGGCTCAGTAGAGAATTAAACTTAAGTATTTCAAAAGAGGGCTCTGCAGTGGGTATCTTAGTTCAGTGATCTTAAAGGAGGCTTAGATTTGGGTAGAAACTGTTCCGTCATATCTTCTATCTTGCTCTCCACTGCAGCTGCAGATTTGTTCTCTTTATCCTTTTTGTGACTCCTTTTGTGCTGGGATTTAAAGAAAACATCCAATGTTAAGAGAATACAAAAAAAACCTAAAGACTACTTGTTCATGTACACTGCATTACATAGTGTTATGAGAAAACAAGTTGGTAAAACTCCTGAAAAATATCCCTAATATTAGATTTACTGAAGAGACGTATTGTAGACATCTGGAAGTTCAGCAGCTACTTTTAAGGGGATCCATGACAGGTAAAGACATGACACGCTCCCCCCAGCAAACAAAGAAGGGCTATAGACAGTTACATTGGTAGAGCAAGAGCCTCAAAAGGAAAGAAGGTAAAAACAAAAGCAAAACCACAACCCGCCAAATAAACACTACCACTCAAAAAAAACCACTACCACCCTCAAAACCTAGAAGAAACAAGAAAGCTAGCATTTCTGTGTCTGGCCTCTAAGAAAATGCTCCACATCTAATTTCAACTTTTAACACATATGCTTATATCTAGTAAATGATGACAATGTTTTTCATGCAGGATTATCTGCTGAGAAGCTTATTACTGTCTGTCCAGCTTTCCAGAAACTTGCATTATTTTATCTGATGTTAACTAGTTGTTACCAGAATCTGTTATTTCAAGTTTAACAAAGCATAATCTACAGGATTTAGAGAAGTTGTTAGACTATGCTAAATTATAGTAGGTGACTTTAAACTACAACACTATTATGGAACAATAATTTTCCTTCATTCTTAAATCTACAGATATTCTGAACAGCTGTGTAAGTTACCTGGAAAAAAGGAACACCACCATTTGCTTGGCAGCACATGTTTGCATCCAATAAGGATTTGTCACTAGCAAGGCTTTCACTTGCTTCTTGCAACCCTTCCTCTTCTTCCAACAGGTCCTAAAGCAGAAGTTTTCAGAAAAGTGTATTTAATGTATTAGGCATGATCAGACCTATAAAAATCATGGCACTTCCATTTTTGAAAAACAGAAATGAAAGTCTCTAAATTATTAATGTCTTCCCTTATTTTTCAAGATACTGTTTTTGTCAAAAAGCTCGGCACATATAGCTCCAGGTACCCTGCAAAATACAAGTGCTGCAACAGCTCTGGGGTTCGAAGTCAACTCTCCACAACAGCATGAAAAAACTCCTAAAGATGTGAAATACTCACTGAAGAGCTTCATTTGCCCTTCACACACATACCTGATCTACATTATCTTCCACCTCTGTCACACTCTCCAGGACAGCATTAAGCTTTAGTTGTTTTTGCCTTAATTGCTCCAGCAGAAGTTCCCGGGATTCTGTTCTCACAAGTGTGACTGGATAGAAGTAGTCTTTTCTCTGTGGAGTTGCCCCTTTAATGAAGATTGTACACTAATGAAAGGCACTATTAAACGCTTTAAGCATTTGCTTTAATTACAGATCCTCAATTTTACATTAACTTAACAAAGTCATGCTTTGTTCAGTCATCATTCTTTGCATGCATCTTAAAAAAGGTGTCAGGTTGCTAGCTATAGTATGCTCCCATTGGCCTTCTCTTACATATTCTGCAACTCAAATTGCTTTCTGTAAGACCATTCTGTCCCCAACCTATTTTAAATACCTGTTGGAACATCCACTTTAAGATCCTCCTGCAGGAAATCATTAACCTGAGTGAGTCCGCGCTCTGCTTCCTCATGAAGTGCCAGCTTCTGCTTCAAAAGTATTTCCTGGTCAACCTTTATCTGCTCAAGAAAGCCATTAAGTACCTTCTCCTCAGCAACTTTTTGTCTACCAATATGGTCGTCAATTTCAGCTATGGCTGTATCACAGCTCTCTTCATTTTTCTGCAAAAAAAGACAAAAGCACAACTAGTAACACAGTAAAGTTATGGCCTCTTTTCTAAGATGTGGTACACAATTAGTGACATGACTTGAAACAAAAACAACTGAGACCTCAAATTGAGAAGTTTCAGTGCTAGTTTTACACACTCATTTTGAGAACTATCTTCAGAAGTGACTCAGTTTCTTAGAAAGTATGATCATTTTAGAAAGCTACTCGTAAGAATAAAGATAATGACATCTGGCTCAGATCAGATTTCTCATGCTTCTATGCACAACCCTGCACAGAACTAGGATATTCAAGTGAACGTGAAAATTCCTACAAGCACTAGAAGCTTTATGCATTTGTAGGGGAAAAGGAAAACATTTTTTTAGCCATTCCCACTAGAATGAAATGCCTGAAGTGTTCTGTAGGTGTAACAGATACAGGAGTGTCTTGAGACTGCAAATACTTTTAACAATCGAATTCTTCTTTCTGAAAGTTAGTAAAACGTTGGATTTGCCTATTTCAGTACCCATTAGAACAATCAGGTAAATGAAGTTTGTGATGGAAATTAAAAAAAAAAAAACCCACAAAAAACCCCAACCAGACAAAAAACCAACAAGTCTCACATAAGAGACCAGACCTAGTAAATACTTAAAAGGAGTACTTTCTGCCATAATGTTAATCTGTCTGACCAATAAAGTAATTTGCATCACCCAGAATACAATCTGCATTTGATAATTGTGCAAATCTTCCAGGGACACTATTGGTAGATAAAGCTTTAGAATTAGAGATGTGCTCTACCAAAAAGATGTAAAAACTGTCCCAGATTACAAGCAGAAGTTAGCCACATGGATTAATCAAAATACCACTTTATGAATTGTGTTTTAAGTTCAAAGTTCAAAGTCTTAAGTTAAGCTTTTGATTTCCTCTAATTGCATCTATTTAAACTAATTAACATCAATCTGCTGTGACCACTGACATTTTTTTTTCTAACTATAAGTGAAAGCTTATTTTCCCTACAAATTCTACTACGAAAGTTTTTCCCAGAGGTTTAGACTTGATATAAGGAAGAAATTCTTTACTGTTAGGGTGGTGAGGTACTGGAATGGGTTGCCCAAGGAGGTTGTGAATGCTCCATCCCTGGCAGTGTTCAAGACCAGGTTGGATGAAGCCTTGGGTGATATGGTTTAGTGTGAGGTGTCCCTGTGGGTTGGAACTAGATGATCTTGAGGTCCTTTCAAATCCTAACTATTCTATGATTCTATGATTCTATTAGGCTACAAATGACTATAGGTACCTTTTGTAAACACTCAAGCTGCTGGTTCTCATCATTGAAGGACAACAGCTGCTGATTGGTAAAGTCGACTATCTGAGCAGTCGTAAATTCACCCCATTTATCAGTATCCTGAGACACATTTTTGAGACTGGTGAGAAGCTGACAACAGTGGTCAGTGGATTTTTCCAGCATCATCTTGTTTTCAGCATTTATTGTCCTGAGGTCTTGAGAGAAATTATCCAGAGATGCAATAAATTTGCTGTGATTGGAAGTTGCACTGCTGACAAGGTCTGTAGTTTTCCTGCAACAACATGTTTGTAAGAGGTCAGAGATTTTCAAAGGCGGATTTTAGCACTTTCTATATTTAGAAATATTTGAGATCAGAAGCAGTGAAGTAGCACAGTTCTATTAAACCAGTTAATTATAATGTTGCTCTATTTAGCAGATTTACAAATTGCAGCACTTTGAGCAGTAGAGGTTTGTTAAATCCCCTAAAAAAAGCCTAATCAAAAAAAAAAGAAAACCAAACCACAAACTAAAAACAATTTCAGCAAGGCCTTAGTTACTCAGTCTGCAAGTGAATGAAGCATGCTGTAATAGATGCACTATTATACTTCAAGCTAACCCTGTATGGTATGAAATTCTGAATCCCAGCCATACCAAGGGCAGCTCATCAGCATATTGCTTCCAAAACCATGGTCTCTTATCTGAAATACACTCAAGAGACAAATTTCAGGAAAAGCCTTATAGAGCTACTTCTTACTCCAGGGAAAGGTGAACTATGATCTATATTCTGTGGCAGAACTCAGTTCTAACAGAGGTCTTGCCCAGAAGAGTTTATAAACATACAAATATGAAAAGCATCTAATTTTGCAGTCCTCTTCATACATAGTTTTATCTCACAACAGTATACATGAAAAGTAATCCGCTCCTTACAGGAGAACATTTTCTTGTACAGCAGAGATGGTGGTCTTCAAGCTTCCATTTTTTGCAAGTACATTAGTTAAGTTCTTCTGAGTCTCCTGAGCGAAAAAATCAAGCTGGCTTTGCAGTAAGGACATCAATTGAGCTGCGTTCTATTGAAAAAAAAGTGTCAGACATTTCACTGTTATTCTGCACTTTTTAACATTCTTAAAAAGTACTCAAACGCCTTTATTAAAAATGCAGCAAATAAAAAGCTTTGTTGTTTTACAATTTTTCTAGAGAAGATATAGACACTTTGTTTTTGGAAATACATGTAAACATATGTACTGGACATGCTTAGAGCAACGGTACATTTTTTGTTACCTTCCTATACAAGCTTCTTAAAGCAGCCCATGAGGCTGAAAAGAGTTAGATCATCAAATTACTATCCTAACAGTTCTGAAACAAGTACACCAGTTTACTGCTACAAAGAATTTAAATCAAAACAAGCAATCACATTTGGTGTTAGAATTTTTTTTAACTCCAAGGATACCTTTGTATGTGCCAACCTCGTAACTTCCACTTCTTCTTTTAAAGTCTCACAATCATTCTGAAGCTGAGCAAAAATACTGTCTGTTTCTTCCCGTAATTCTTTCAAAGTGAGAGAAAGATCTTCAAAGAAGGTATCAATTTCCTTTTTATGAGCCTCCATCTTTGAAAGAAGGTTTTATTAAAGTTAGATATTTGTCTGTTGGTGAGAACTGGATACTTTTCCCTAGCATAGTTTATACAGAAATTGTCAAAGGCATTAATAAACTATTGTGCATAAAAGGTAGAAAATAACACTTAGAACAATCTGAAGTGACATACTGGAAGTTGGTATGGGCTTTTCCAAACACAAAATTTGGCATGTGAGATAGACAAAATAGGAAGACACAGACAAGGTACTTCATAAGACAAGACCAAGAAGCTAGAGCTGGCAAGCCATGCACTATTTGTTGAGGAAACCAGGTTATAAGAGTTAAAACTTCTCTGAGTTGGTTATTTTAGACTTCTAAAACACAGGAGAGACTATATTAAGGATATTTGTTACATGTAGCTTTAAGCATCCATGTTTTACCATTCTTACGTGGCATTTAGATGAGCAGTTGTGCCAATATAGGTAATAAACAAATACACCACATTTAAAAGTGGAAAAGAAACCTGAAAGAAAGAGGTAAAAGGCAAGACTCATGGGACAGGATGAAATGACAAAAGCCACACCAGAACTGGAAACTCTGACATGCTGCAGAAAAACCACTAAAGTGTTATCTGTAAATTAAATAAAATAAGAGCACAAGAAAAGAGATAACAGATATGCATTACCTTGTCAACCACAACAGAGTATTTCTTCATGTTATTCTGAAACTGACAGTTTAGCCCCAAGACAAGTTCTAACATTGGTGTCAAGCTACTTAATGCTCTTCCTAAACCAGATGTATGTTCCTCCTAGGAACAGCAGGGGGAGGGAAAAAAAAAAAAAGCAAATCATGATATGACTGTTCCTTCATCCTCATTTGTAAGAAGCTATTCATATACATATCCATGTACTCTGCTATGACAGCATTTGCAATACAAGTACATTACAGCTTGTGGGGTGACATGCAAGGGGAAACGGGGAAGGACATAATCATGGCCAAGAACTGAAGCAGAGACAGGTGAAGGCATGAAAAAAAACCCTATACAATATTTACAGAACCCCTTTTGATTGAGAACAGCTTAATCTATTTAAGTAACATAAGAGTATGTATATTTACTAACAATTAATCTCAGCAGCTCAGCTTTACAATCAAGCGACAGATTCTCATGTTGTATTATTTTTTTGGACACGTGAGAAACTTCAGTAGACACCAATTCTTTAACAGAGGCAAAAGACGCTGATACAACTGATGCAAGAATATTAACTGATGAAGAACTGGTAGACAGGAGGTTACCTACAAAAGAAATCAAGAAGTGTTATAAGTATTTTTTGTAAGCTCCACCATAGGATAGAAACTCCTTTTATTGCTCATCACCTTATTGACTCTTACAGCACAGAAAGGCTGTTAATCTACATTACTAATGCAACTGTTATCATTACATTGCTTAAAGTAAAGCTTCTTCCACTTACTAAGTCAGATCCATTTTAGGAAATGATCTTTGGTACTATTGTTGCAAAAACACAGGATGGCATCGTGATACAGATACTACACTTACCTATAAAATTTGTGTAAGATTTCAACATCTGTTGCTGCTTCAAACTGTTTTCAGTAACTGAATCTTGTATTTTGTTGAACAAATCATTCATCTGTCCTGCAAATGTATTTTGGATGATAGCATTGTGTTGATCAACAACCTTCTTTCGGTCCAGTTTTGCATGGAGGCCAGATACATCTTTTGTAGTTTCTTGAACTGTACTAAGTAACTACAATTTCAAGTTATTTTAGTCAGTTATAAACAAGAAGTCAAGTATATGTTATAGAATAAAGTTAAAGGAAAAGTTATTTCCCTACAAAGACAGGTATTTCCTTTAATATAATTAAATTACCACTGTTCTAAATCCTGGTGTTATGTCATTCGTAGTCTTAGAACACAGAAAGAAGTTACCTGTAAAGGCCATTCGTTCTTTGAAATTAAAACATTAACAACTTCTTAAATACTAAGTATGTCCTTTAAGATATCATCCCAGAATAGTAAAAAAATCCTCACCATTTCACCTTTCTTTGAAAGATTTGACAGTAAATATATTCATTAATAGTACTCAAGCAGGAGGCTTCCAGTACTATTCTGTGATAAATAACTGAGAATTCGAACACATAGTGGCTTCTTGGTTTTGTAGTCAGCATAAATAATTTCTGTACCTATTTCTCTTACACACTCACAACCCACATGCAAAACACTAGGCATCCCCTCCCCTCCTTACAGGAATTTGAGTAGAAAGATATTTTCATGTTGACTAAAGGTACAAGTTTTATCACTTCGCAGTTTAAATAGCAGGACATCTCTCCCCACATTAAGTCTGTTTTGATAATTACAAGCAGTCTACAAACATTAAAATGATACTTTAAAACACAGACATTACAGGAAAACAGTTTCCATTATTTACTGAGTGTAAATTACTGCACATATCTCTTTGCTGTTTTTCTACCCCAGTTATATATAACTCATTCTTTTGTAGGGCCAACTGTAAATTCCTAGGAAAGCAAGCTACTTATTCTGCAAAACAGCTCATGACATAGATAGTGCAAAGCATTGGAACTCTCATGACAACCTGGCCTGAAGGAAAGATTAGCTCCAAACCAACCAGTGTGTTTAGCAGTCAACTGTCAATATTACCACAAAGTACTACAATCTAAAGTAGCCTTTCATCATAATATAATTTGTAAAGAGAGCTAACCCTACTTGTCCCATCTTGAATTCAGGTTTTGTCACACTCTCATCATGATTTAGCAAAAATTATTTCCTTGAAGAGCCTATGAATCTCCCAAACATAGGAAGCTACTGTTACAGTTAGGTGCAAAAACCGTGACAACCTTGCTAGCTGTGCCATGAAGTATTTGTTCAGTGTTTTCCAAAACTGAAACCACATATTCTTCTTCAGCCAGATGAATTTTTGTTTCTTGCAGATCTTTTTGGGTTTCTTCCAGTTCTTTCTCCTTGATTTGCAGATCTGTTTTATACTGTTCGAGTTCATTTTTATTAACTATGAATAATTCAGTGATCTAAAGCAGAAGACAAAAATCAGTAGGGAAACATTCCTTTTGTAATATCAACAGAACTCCTATCTCTCAAATTACACCAAAATACCAGAAGGTAAATTTCATCTAGCAATGTAGTTTCAGCTATAAGGCTCAGAGGTCTTAAACCTAGACAACAGATAGCACAAACCAACACCATATTCATTGTAATAATCCCTTGCTTCCCCACTCAAAACACAAGACCAAGCAGTTGTTACAACACAGAAAAAAAAAATCCACTAACCAAACTTAAGGTAGAATGAAGAAGAGAGTTAGTAAAGCTGATTACACAGAGTAGTTACGTATTTCAGCAAATTAACAGCTGCATTTCTTTTAAAGAGAAAGCTCTCATTTTCTGTGTAATTTGTTAGTGGGAGCTCATCACCTTCTCCTCTCCCCCCTTATTCTTTACTCCTAAGCAGATACCAGTCAATTGAGATACCATTTTTACAAGCAGATTTTTTGCCAAAAGCCCAACAGAGCAAATTAAAGTGCTAGACATTAAAAGAGCTTTTTTAAAAAAAAAATATTGCATCCTGCAACTAGCATCTGATACTTCAACTTACTAACATAGAATTAGGAAGTTTCCACTCTTGATTATTTACAGAATGTTAAGAACAAAAACTTTTCAGAAAGTTCTTTGCTCCAACCTTTTTCTTCATTTCCCAAAGGTTTCTTTCCTTTTTTGGCAGATTTAATCCACAGTTGAGAAATGCCACTTACTCTTTTCACTTCTTCCTCCATGACACTGATTTTGTCAATATACTCTGCAATTTGTTCTTCCTGAACTGTCAGCTTTCCGTTAAGGGCTCTCAAGCAAGGATTAAAACAAACAAATTAGTCAAGTAAGAGCTGATTTCAAGATTATCTATTGGGTTTTATACTACATATTCAGCAACTTCAAAATATATTGCTAACTTCTGTATGAAAAGCATGTAATTTTCACCTAATGCAAAAAGGATGTGAAGTGATTTTCCATTATAAATTTCCTGTGTGAACTAGCCATCTTACAAAGTGAAGTAAATTATGTCTAGTTTACTCTTATATATGGGCTTCCACTGAAAGAATGGCTCCGTGGGGTAAAGCTGCATAACAGCTATGCTTACTGGAAGTTGCATATATAAAATATGTGCAACAAATAAAATCCTTAGTGCAAGCCTATTCTTTAGGCTTCTAACTGTATAATAACTAATTTCTAAGAAACCAGTTGGCTAAATTCTCCTTACTATCTTCAATTTTCTGGTGTGAAAGTAGATCCAAAAGCATATTTGTATAACAATAGGTACCAGTATCTGAGATTTGTTGTTAGAGATTTTATAGAAATTTTGAAGACATACTCATAATTTTCAGGAGAAATGTAGACTCCATTTTTTTCTCGTGCAGCAGCAAGGTCTCGCCTCAGACGCTCAATCTCTTCAGTGTATTCCTGCATAAAGAAACAATCACTTGTAAATGTCAGAATTCATACTTTGCTTTCACGATTTATCTTAACAGATACTTCACAAAGAGTGCTCTGTGGAAGTTTTGCATAAGCACTTCCGTTACAAATAAGTTCAGTATAGCACCATTTAAATTCATAACACTGGATAGATTTAGAGCATTGAAACATCCCACTTCAATCATACCTGGTCACATATAACAGCTTACAGTGGGAATCCTTGCTTCTTTAGTAGCAGTCAACTACTTTATATTCATACTTACCGATAATTTCACTTTAATTCAGGCATCCTGTAGGGAATGAAGCTGCTAATACTGGCTCTCCACTGACTTGTAAACAGATAATCCATACACAGTCATGGCTAGTAGTAATAGCCCTCTCTATCCAGTTTTACTCTTAGCAACAGTTTTGGTGTATGCAAAGTGACTAATGCTACACCAGTTTGAAAACAGGAGGTCAGTGATGAAAATTACCTCAGAAAAGCACCACTACTAGTTACAGGTTCTCCACAACTCTATTATTCCTTCATAGCAAAATCTATGTTAACAGAATCAAACCTAATCTGTAACTTAAGATACATGTCTAGCTTACCTTAATAAGAGCTTTTTTTGTTAGCTTCTGATTAACTTCAGGCTTGTTCATTATATTCTTTGCTCTGTGGGCATATTCTAGCGTACTCAGGGTTTCCTATGAGAAACAGATGTAGTAACAGTACATCAAGATGAGGAGTTCACCAATATTTTTGTATCATTAGCAAACTATAATACCTATTTTAGAAATGGATTTTCAGACTTATATTTACCTCAAGACTTATAGATGCAGGAGAAACTGTGGCAATTATTGATGTTTTTGTTCGTCCTCCAAGAGAGTCTTGAAGGATTCTTGTGAGTTTAGATTCCCTGTATGGAATGTGTGGGGCTCTTTCTACTAGAGCAGTAATAACTCTTCCTAGAGTCAGGAGAGACTGGTTGATATTTCCAGCTTCACGAGCTCTTTTGTCAACTGCTCCAGATCGACCAATGTTTTCACTTCCTGCAAGATCAACCTGAAAGGCAAGAGGAAGGACATGCTTCTGTCTCAAATGACCCTAAAGAATGGTCACCCCACAGTGTTGCAGAATGCAACACACAAACCAGCTTATGAGTTGTGAAGGATGTCAAATGGGACTGATGTTCTTCAGAGTGACAAGTACCGTTAATATCTCTTTACAGTATTGGAAAACAGACCCAACCCCACCTTAGATCAAGGGAATGAGGTCAGATTATTCTAGTTGATTATTTTAAGAACATCATCAACAACATTTAGTTCAAATACTTACCAAGTTTAGCTTTCCAATTTTAACAAGTTCTTCTCCATCTATTGTTGTTTCTTTCATGTGGATGGTAATAGAAAATACAGAGTGGGAACGGCTATAAAAGAATTCAGTTTTCCTTTAATAGGCTTTTACAATAAGAAGCTGACATATAGAAAGACACAGACATCAAATTAGACCAGTTTGACCATGCATAAAACCAGTTCAGGCAGAATAAGTTACCTAAATTCCCCGTAATTTCAGATTTAATTAGTTCTGTGTTCTAATCTGTGGTAACCAAATACCCATTCCCCTGCACTAGTACACAGATGTGCTCAGCTTATTTTAAAATAAAATTATGACTTGGGCATGGTGTTCCTTGCTTATTACAACACTGGATGACTATTTGTTCAGTGACATGGCTATCACATCTGCAGTATAAGAATGATAAATTAGTAATAATGATACTTTTGACCAAGATGTCTCTATTAGATTCTGACTGAGCTGCAATCATATGAAGTAGCCTGCATTGCTACATTACCCCCTTCAATCTTACGTCCAAGTTCCAGAATAGTGGTGTAAGTCCCAAATGCTGTCAACAAGTTTTTATTTATTAAACAGGATTGGCAGAAAAACAAACAAACAAACAAATCACCAGCCACCTATAACAGCTAAAACAAAGGCAACCCATCTCTGCAATACAGGTATATCAGCTAAATATCTTCCAAACTTTGAGTGGACTACAGCCTTCTTTTTGAAGATGTACAGTTATCTACTGCGGAGAATATTAATTGCATGCTACTACATACAATGTATATCAGTTATGCATATGTCAGACTTCTTTTCGTTTCCATAAGCATAGAAAGCCTTAAAAAAGTTAACTTTGAATTTTAATTAAATTTCAATATTCTAGATGCCAGATTAAGAACATTCTGCTACTTATATCTCAGAGTTAGGTGTGATGCCAGGGCTACTGCCGACTAGACACTGCATATTAACATAGGACATATTCATAACAAAGCATGCAAACTGTAAACAAGAGAAAGCTTATGTAGAAAATCACGCAGAGAGAAACAGCTTGCCTATTTTTAAGATGAGAAGCATTCAGATTTTATAATGCCCCTTCACACATCTATTAGAATTGCCCTACAGGATGTGATAAGGAAATTGTATATGCGTTCTGACCCACATTTGACAACCTAAACTGTGATACAGAATCCCAAGATCATGCCACATTTGCACTAGGTTCAACATCTTTTACTCTTTCAGCAAGATCCTATTTAAAAAAACAAGAACAGAACAAAGTTTCTGAAACTGAGGATTTGTACCTGGAATATGCATTCATGTAAGTAGCTGCAGTAGTTCTTTTTGCTGCACCCCTTTCCAAGATTTGGTAGACTTCGTTTTTGTTGTGCACAGTTATTTCTTCCAAGCCTTTAATAATTACACCCCGCTGTCAGAAAATAATATAAGCTTATTATACATCTCTTAACCTCAACAATCTTGAAAGCCTTGCAATAACAAATTTTGGAAGACAGCACTAACCTTGTTTCGAGGATCATCAAACATCTGCAGTCTTTCTCCAACATCAGGAGTAGGATTCAGAAGATCAAAAAGCTCCTCATTATAGATTTCCAAAAGAGAGACTTTCACAGAAAATTCAGAACCATTCTCCGTGAGTTTTTCGAATATTTGATGCAATGTACGGGGTATTATACCTGCCAGTGGATCCTGTAAGTTAAATATTTAATACATAAATGTACTGAGAGAGATTTGAGGGTGGGGGTGGAATTACAGATAAATAGTCATGATTTGTTATAAGCAAAAATGCCTTAGACAGAGATAATCTTCCATATAAAGATCACCAAGACTTGCATGCATGCATTAAAAATGCAAAGGTTTGATTCTCATATAAATGAATGAGACCATTTATTAATTTACAAATATTTCAGGAAAGTCAACTTCAGGATTTGAAAGGCATCGATTTCTGGCTTTCCTTATCCTTCTTCAATTTCTAATTTTGAACTAATGTATAAACAAGAGAAGTCTCAGGAATGAAAATATACCTCTTCCCAAGTATATTCCTCATTGGGTGACCGCTCCCCTTCCATTGTGAAGGTCTTACCGGTACCAGTTTGGCCATAACTGTGAGGATAAAAAAATTAAAGTGTAACCAATAAACTAAAATTAAAAGAAAATTTCTTAATAATATTTATTGGCTTACTTACGCAAACACTGTACAGTTGTAGCCCATAATAACTTCATCCAAAATGGGACACACAACACTCCGGTATACATCGATTTGCTTTGCCTGAGCTCCAAACACCTATTGAGACAAAGAAAACCCATCCCAGTTATCTTTACAGTAATGTAGAGCATCACACAGTAATCAGACCATAATAGAGAAGTGTAATAACTTGTTTCTGCAAGTCCCCAAATTGACAAGCAGTTACCATATCAAATGTGTAAGTCTTTCTTGATGTCTTATCTGTCACTCCTCCAGTGCGGACACTAACTTCCTTTCTTGCTTGATCACAGTCTACAACAGGATAGGAGCCTGCTTTACGTTCTGAAGCATTAAAAGGCCTAAAAGACAGGAATTAAGAGTATAGATTGATATAATTGCTAACAAGAACATAAACTGTCAAAGCTGTAATGCCATCCAGATTAAGGATCCAGAATAGTGTAATTGAGTAAAAGGGACATAAAGCTTTTAACTTAATAATTAAGGAAAAACTGCTGCAATTGGGCAGTTTCCAGACCTTGCTTCTCTTCCACCCACTGTGGAACAACTCAAGAATCTACAGCTTTTAATCTGTTTACATATGTATTTTTAACAAGTCCATAAACACTCTTAAGATCATAAACACTCTTAAGATCATTTACACGCTTACACAGCTAACTTGCACTAGAAAGTGTTGTTCAATTGCAGGAGTGGTAGAAGATTAAACATACCAAATAGCTGTATAAACAAGAGCCTTCAAAACCAGAAAAAGTTGCACATGAAAGTTAAGGCAGCAGCAAATGAAATTAATTACATTTTAAAATTTCCTTTTTCATTTACACAAGCAATGAAGCCTGCATCTCACACTGGTGACAATACTTTAAAGCACCAAAAATACCAATAGGGCCTGCTAATTGTAGAACAGTAAGCAATACCAGAACTGTAGCAACCTTTAAAATATTTTGACAGTAGAGGCATTTCAGATGCTATTTCTTTACATTATATTTTTTTTTTTAAAAAGATACCACAAGTGCACAGCATGTTGAGTTTCCTGACTCTTGTGGCTAACATTTCTTCTTCAACAAAGCACTGAGACCAAAGTGTTAGATTCTAGACACACCACTGGACACTTTAGTGCCAAAACTGATGGCAACAGATGATCACTAAAAACACACTCACAGGGCCAAGTTACAGCTTTGGTTTTGTGACTTTTAAAATTACAGGAGACTGAACAATGAATTTATTCTGCTCTATAATCATATACATCAATGAAACAAATGCAGGCATCTTACGATATGCTAACCCACAACCCTGAGAGTAGAGGAACACTTCAACTATGCTGGAGCATACATGCAGATCATCAACATGCACCAACAGACAAGCAGTAACCTGGTATGCCATGGTGACATTTGATCACAGGCTCCTCCCCTTCGGTATGAAGGATATTAGCATTCATATTAAAAATGCTAATGCATGCAGTTTGAGTTTCCAGACTGATGTTTTACCAGAGCATAGCAAATGCATAGCTTGAAGAGATTTTTGATTTCAAACTTAAACAGGGGAAGTTCAGATTAGTTATAAGGAAGAAGTTCTTTACTGTGAGGGTGGTGAGGCACTGGGGTTGCCCAAGGGAGCTGTGAATGCCCCATCCTCGTCAGTGTTCAAGCTGGGTCGGACAGAGCCTTAGGCAATTTAGTATGAGGTGTTCCTGCCCACGGCAGGGGGCTTTGAACTCTACAATCTTAAGATCCTTTCCAAACCTAACCATTCCGACTGTATTATTGAAAAGCTCTGACACATCAGGTTTTGGAAGTAAATCTGAAATCAAATTAATACAACTGTGTCTATCTAACAATTTGTAAGGTAAAGAGAACCTGACTGGTGCAGGAAAAAAAGTGGCAAGGTGGAAAAACATTTACTAGCTCAAACACACTGAATCTCTATTAAAAAAGAAAAGCTGTACAACAAGAGAGAGAAAAGGCGAGTTAGAAAGTTCTTAAGGGTTAAGAACTGGATGTTGACATATTCTACAAGTTACAACAAAAACAAAACACTACACCAAAGACAATCCTGATGCTACTGATATATTGAGCATCATATTTAATTAAAATACACACTGTATTTAGTTCAAATATGCACTGATACTTAGTGAGGCTATTCCAGAACAATTGACTAATCAGATGAAAAAGAAAATGATCACTCCAGACAGCATTTCACACTCAGTTGCTTCAATAACGTTATTCTTCTTTTACAACTGCATTGATTTAAATCAACATTTTCACCCATTCCATAGCATTTGTTTCAGCAGCTTTTTAGTTGCATTTCAAAAATAAGATAAAATAGCTTTTAATTTCTATTATCATTGTGCATCTGTAAAAATAGGAAGTCCAAGCGTGAAGATAATTGCAAAAGGCTTTAACAACAACGCATAAGCCAACATCTGCAGCTCTGGCTCAAAAAAAGAAAAAAACAAACCCTTATCCTCCCCCACCCCCCCCAAAAAAAAACCAACCAAACAAAAAACAACCAAACCGCACACACAAGAAAAGGAAAAACTTCCAAAAGTATTTTGAGCACTATTCTTACGCCATTATCAGCATTACAGTTTTAACAAGCAACACTTAAAGGTTCTTAAGATCCAGTATCAGTGGGCAAATCACGTCAAACCTACATCCCGCAGCTCTCTCCTAGGACCACTGAGCAGCAGGAAGCAGGGCCGCAGGCAGCGCGGCGCCCCAGCAGTCCCTCACAGGACGACGGCCTCGGGCCGCCGAGCACAGCGGGTTCCTTGAGAGGCTGCGCAGCGTACGCTCCAGGCCGAGGTTCCGGAGGGGCCTCACCGGCTGCCCGTTTACCCTGCTGCTAACAGGTCTTCAACTCTCGCCCGGGGCGGGGGGCCGCCGCGCCTACCTGCATCGCACCACCACTTGGATGTTCTTGCCCTTCTCCTCCTTCTTAGAGCTGCTGCTGCCGCTTCCCTGGAAGCCGAAAGAAGCCATGGCAGGCCCCGGCGCCAAAGAAAAGCGAAGCGCTGATCGCGATAAACCGGGGCCGCTGGGGATGGTGCCGACCACCCGCCACTCGCTTCAGCCACTACCGCACTTCAGCCGGGGGCGCGCGCTCTGCCGGTTACTTTGAATCACGCACCTCCCCACGGCCCGGCCAATCAGCGGGA
The DNA here is from genome assembly GCF_012275295.1 of Melopsittacus undulatus. NCBI lineage: Eukaryota > Metazoa > Chordata > Aves > Psittaciformes > Psittaculidae > Melopsittacus > Melopsittacus undulatus. The sequence continues at coordinate 95,244,676 of NC_047530.1, forward strand.
AGGCGCGGGGCACCATGGGACCCATTTTCAAATCCCCGTGGTGGGTTAGGCGCATGCCCTGCCGTGAGCGCGCTGCATGCTGGGAGCTGTAGTCCCCGGTCCATCGCCACCACGTGACCGAGCGGGGTGAGGAGCGCACCCCGGTCACGGCAGAGGAATGACAGCGGAAGGCGGATTTGACCTGGTTCCTTAAGTCCTGATGCTGCCGAGCGCGCAGCGCGCTCTGCCGTGATGTTCCACCTGATGTCCACCTCGAAGCTATTTCTTGGAACCGCTACCTCGGGCGCTCACGAGAGGGCAGCCGGGAAACGCGCGGCCTCCTTGACAGCTGCCGCTCCCTATCCGTGGATTTAAGAGCATACAAATTTCTCACCGGCGTTACCATTCTTCAAGATGCGCATCGTCCAGGTAACCTTCCCTCACAGGCCAAGCCCACTGGGTATCCATCCTTCTGTCCTCACTGGCTCTCCAGTTAGGCCACGTTTCCTTTAAACGTCACGTTAAAAATCAGGAAACACTGATTTTGAAGTGGAAGTGCTACTTTGCCTGCTTTAACAAATAAACAGGGTTGTTTTTCTATTTACCCAGTGGGGCACAGCGTTCACAATTCACAGTAGAGCTCCTCGAGCCTGTCTCCAGAGCAATTCATCAATGTCACAATGAATTCTACACATAATACCTTTCAACATGTTTACAGGCTGATGTTCCCTGCTCAGTTAAGTGGGAAAATCCTACCTTACAATTAAAATAAATTGCTACAGGTTCAAAATAAAGCACCGTGCATGCACTACATCAGTCTTTTATTTTGAAACTAGATCACATGAACCACACCAAGTACCAGTTTGTATCCTTTTCACCAGCTGTTTATGTCACTTCTTGCAAGAGCTTCCTTTGAGAGGGTATTAAAAGCTTTGCTAGGTGAAGATCTATGACAGGGTAACAGGTCTTGTGGGCAGACACGAAGAAGCAGGTGTCAGAGAAGATTTAACTGGTCTGATGTGCTTAGTTTTCCACAAATCTGTTCTGGCTCCTAGGGACTGTTATCCACCTGTTATGGTCTACAGTGCTACAGTGTTTTGCTGATGTTGTTCTAGGGCTTTCCCAGCTGCTAAAATTTTGATTACATATTTATACCCTTCTTCCCCCCTTCTCCCCCCTCCCCCCGCCTAAATTTGCTACTTTGAAACTTACACCTCTTCCATGAGTTCTTGGAGTTAATAACAAATGAATCCTAACCCACAAGGCTTGTGGTAATTTTTCTGACAGTGACATGAAGCAGCATCAGATTATGGTCCTCTACCATTTATCTCCAAATGCAGAACAATGTCAGAGCCAGTCAATCTTATACTAGGCACGAAGAACAGGATCTGAGAAATACACACATTTTTACAGATGACATGAAGTGTTGGATTCCTGGTCTGCTAGGAGCAGAAATCCATTCAGAAAACATAAACATTCAACAAATTTGTCTGTCATTTTAAATACTGACTGATGATGAGATAGGAAAAGAGCCATGAAATCTTTACAGTGATGAGTAACAATTTTAATTTTTTTTTTTTCTGAGCATGTAAGACTTTACTGCTTGCATGCCACTGAAAATAATACAACCTTAAGGTCTATATAGCACATAAATCTATTATATGAAAACTACTTTACAAGGACAGACATTCAGAAGTTAATAACTGCTAGATGCATTATTGCCCTTCAAAATAATTTTTTAATTGGCCTCAAACCCAGGAATAAGGCCAGGATTCTGTAGAAAAAGCTTGTAATAAAACACTTAAAATTTATATGCACAGACAACTAAGGACCTGTATTTTTTAACAGTCCTAGAGCTTAACTTTCTAACCAAAATTAGTTTGGTGCTAATTGGATGCTAATTTTTTTCTCTCTAATGAAACACTAAAAATCATAATAATATGTTTTTTCAGTTATGTCAAGATTTAACCAAGTGGGAAAATTAAGGAAAAAGCAATATCCATTGCAAACATATCAAAACTGCACTTATTTCTACTTGCTTTTTGTATTCCATACATGCTAAGAGCAAAAAATAATTCATACAGACAATTGTGTAGAGGCTACTGTTAAACTGAAAACTCAAATGTAGGTATGCAAATATACTGAATTGTTACCTTTTGCTCTACACTACTTCATATGCACCAGCATTGGAACACAAAAAGTCTTTTCTTCCCATTTCTGCCTGTTCTTTTCTAGTATGAAAGCGTAACTTGTATTAGTCAGAATCTTGCTCAAAATATAAATATATCTCTCACAACCACAGAAGAAGAGATCATTCAAACCTGCATTTAAACAAGAGTAATCTATTTAATTATTTGGAGTTCAATCCAGATGATAGCTACCTTTGCCATAGCTGTGGTAAGTGGAAAACATGTATTTCTAGTAATTAGGTTAGCTTAAAGAACACATACAGTTTAATAGATGCAGCTCTGTTTTACAAGGTCAATTTATAGCATACATTTTCTTAGACTAGGTAGAGCCTAAAGATACTACTACATTATAAACACAAACTGAGTAATAGGGAGCTGGCTTTTCACAAGCAATAAATATGAGGAAAAAAAACCCCAAAAATACTTAGGCTAGTCCTAACAGTGATGGTGAGAATGACTTTTAAAAAGGCATGTACATCATCTGTGACAAATACGGGGGTTTTGTGTTGTTTTTAAAAAAAGAAAAAAATACAGAAAAATAAATTATATAATACTACACACAATTTTCAACGTAATGACTTCAGTAGAGGTTACTAATCCCCATTTACTCATCAAAAAGGACAATTTTTCACTAAAGCTTGCCAAGAAGAAGTCATTGTATTATAGCAACATTCATAGATAATGCATGTATCAAAACAAAAAAAACAGATCAGTGTTTTCCTAGGATTCATATCAGATGACCTGGGTAATCATAGGGTATGGAGGCCTAACCAATAATAAAACTATTGACACTGAACACCTGAACACAATTAGCTAAGAATTAAGAAAGGTTATAATAATGGAGAGACAATAATTAATACAAATTATAAGTCTGAGTGAGACTTCTTCAAGGCTTAGTAACACCTGTTTTGATTGTCAACATGCTACACAGTGTTATGAGCCGTACTGAACAAGTGGAGAGCTCAATACTATCAGTGACATAAAAAAAATTCACTGATAAATTGCATATTCACATTAAAGGGGAGATGACCTACACCTTTATGATAAACATAAAGCAATTTCTAGCCTTTGAACAGCCTGTCTGATTGGCCAGTAATACTGTAAACTCTATGTTGTCCACATAGAAAGTTAAACAATCAGGACTTACACACACATGCTGTACTGGTATATTTTCAGCTGAGAACAGAGTTCTCCTTCAGTCAAAGTAAGAGGATAATTATTTCACTGTTAAAAATTAAAGATACAATGCTATAACTATTGTTCAAAATTAAGGACTCTGCATATATAAAATGATTAAAGCCAGAATCAGTTTCAAGCAACCAGGGAAACTACACAGAATAAAAGATCTCCTTATTTTGTATGTATACCACATCACTGACACAGACACATAAGAACTTCTACATAGTTTTATTAATTTATAGTTTTATTCCCCATAATAAAAAAATAACAGCACACATAGTGGGGTATACGTATTTGTGTAATTAGCTTAGAGTCAAGCTTACAGTTTTCTACACACTTACCTGTTTTCAGTTAAGGAATGTAGCTGTATGGCATCCTTGACATAAAAAGAAACAATGGGAAGATTAGAAAATTACAGACTTGACAATATCCACTGAAGTCAACAGGAAGTGTCTCCTTGGCTTCTCACTATCTTTTGACTTTAATATTTTAAAATTTAATTCATTTATTATTTCTAAACTGAGAGCAATCAACAGACAATATTTTTTCGTACATGCCTTGTCATTAAATTGCCATTATTTATTTTGGAGCAGAAACAACTGTAAAATATGTTTTTCTTCAGCCAGAGGCCAGTCTTCTACAAAGCCCTTTTACATAAAATTACAATTTGAATTTAATCCAGAATTTGAGTTAGGTGGAAAAATATGCTTCCATTAGAAGCACAGCAAGACTTAAGAGTTCTATACTTGCTGCCTCTTAGCTTTCAAGAGGAATATAAAATATCAGTTTTGTTCTAAATTATTTGTAACCTTACTGCTTTGAGGATCTCTTTCCCTGTACTGTACTGTTATATCACATAACCTGAAGAGGGGTTTCCACACTGCTACTCCATAGTGCTTCTTCATGGGAATTTCTGAATAATTTCCACACTTAATGCTAGATCATACTTAGGTTCATTTGATCTTTTGGACAGCAACTCTTTTCCACTAGGAAGACACTAGGACAGATGAAGAAGGGAGGCCTGAAAGCACCAATTATCTACGAACAATTAAAATTTTTCAGGGAAGGAATCTTAGCTGCTGGACTACATTGAGAAAGGAATTTTACTGAAAGTCCTCTTTACTTTTGCTGATGGTGTCATCAAAAGATAAAAACATCCTTGAAACTTAGAAAAGGTCCAAGATAGTGGATGAATGTAATTTCGTCTAGTATAAACTGAAACAAGAGAGGGATTAGATTATAAGAACACAATCAGTGCCATTGAATACCCACAAAATAAGTTTACTTTGAATAGGTATAAAGTACAATAGGTGTAACCTCTGCTGCAATAGTTATGTTAGCTGCATGAGGAGGTGTGCTCTTTCATCACCACACGTACAGAAGCAGAAGTGCTTGCTGCAGATCCTACTATTAGCAAACCACCACAGCTTTGCTGGTGCAGTCTGCTTTCCCAGGATTGCTCCTGTGTACGCTGTTGGCAAGATCTATAGTGAAAAGCAGGATTTACCAGAGCAGCTAAACATACATCAGGCCAGCATTAGCTAAATAGATAAGTATGGCTACATCAGGCTAGCACACTCTCTGTCAGAACCTGAAAAGGAATAAACTGCCTGAAACTCTATATACTTCTAATAACTGATAGAACATACCTTCAACTTGGGTTAACAGTGAGGGCAGAACTATACTACTATACATCCAATTTAAGAAAGCAACTCTAATTCACCTCTTCATCCCCAGTTGCTCCAGATCATGAAGAGGCACTCACCTAGCAGTGTGCTTTCTGCCTGACACAGTGGTATTACCCTCTCTGATGCAATGGCAACAAACAGATTTAAGATCTCACCATTTCTTCTGTCCTCTTTCTCTGTGGCCTCGTCTTCACTTCTGCATACACTAGCAAATGGAAAAAACCCAGACTGCCTTAATTTTCACAGGAGTTAACATATTGTGTTATAATTAGGCTCCCACACAGTTCTAAATCCAAACAGTTAATTTAGGTGAAAACTACCAACTGTCTTGCTCCAACCATGATTAGTGTAACTTGAGAGACCGTTCTGTGTCTAAACTGAGGCCCGAAGTGTGGGTGTACTTGATGTAGACAGACGTTTTAAACTGGGTAGTGCAGGTACTGGTAAGAGCATCTCTATAGCAGGCAGACCTCAGCAAAAACCAGCAGCTGAATGTCTACCCAAATCCCCTGACAGATTTTGTTGACCATATGAAGTAGTGCGTTGCCACTTCCTAATTTATTTGACCAAAGCTGTCTAGTTTAACACTATGAATACACCTTCAGTCCCACCTCTGGATGTAGAACTAACCTTAGCTAACTCATCAGGGCACATTTTTTTTACCTTTTTATAACAGGAGGAGGGGCTTCTAGCTATGAGATACCACCTGTAATACAGGCAAGCAGTGGGGAAGCTAAAATCAGGCATTAAATGTAGCACATAAAGATTTTTTCTTTCTCTTTGATAAGTAAGACATAGGAAAATAGATATACCTGAAGAAAACACATTACTAGAACTGCAAAAAGTGGGGTTTTCTGGAGTGTTTTTTTGCTTTGTTTCTTTTTTTCTCAAGAAGGGAATTAAAGCAGGCAGCCACAACCACAACTTTCCCACAGGGAAATCTACCAAGAAAAAAAAATAAAGAAGAAAAACCTCCCCCGAAACCAAATACAGGGAGTTCATAATAGAAGTTCAACCATATCCAGCATTTCCACCTCACAGGCCCATCCTGCAAAGAGAGCCCCGTGCCCGGAGCAGGTGGGGCAGCAATTCCGCAGACCTCCCGCAGCAGGGGAGCAGCAGACAGAAGGCTCCCGAAGGAGAGCTCCCGCAAGGTAAATTCTGTCTCCGGAGGAGGGAAGACTTTGACACCCGCTGCACGGGGAAATCTGAAATCTCTGCCACTCAGGACGGCACCGCACCCACTGTACTCAAATTACGAGGCGCCTAATTACCTTTTGTCTTGGCTTTCGCCGGCAGGAACGCAGAGCCCGGCCGCCAGGAAGCGGACGGGCCGCTCCCTCCCGCGCCGGGCCGCAACACGGTGTCTCTGCGGGCGCCAGCCCAGCCCCGCGAAGACGGCGGCAGCAGCAGCAGCGACGGGGTCTCCCCGCTGTCCTTTCTCGCCGCAGCCCCGTCCGCCGCCGGGCGCGACTCCCCAGCCCCCCGCGCCCCCGCCAAACCCGCCGCGGCGGGTGTCTCCCGGCTCTCCGCCCAGCCATCCTCCACCTCCGCCTCCTCCCAGAGGCCCCCTAGCCCCCTCCCAGCAGCAGGGACAGTCTCTCGCACCCCCAGGTACAGGCCACGCTAGGCCCGGCGTGGTGGTGGCGGCCCCGCCGGGCGCGGAGGGCGGACGGGACCCCGAGGGCGCCGGGGAGGGATTGGCCAGGCGGCGAGGGGAGGCGGGCGGAGAAGATGGCGCCGAGGAGCGGCGCGTGCTGAGGCGAGCGGAGCCGGGCCGGGGCGGGCGGCGGTGGCGGGGTGAGGCCGGGCGCTGACGGCGGGGCCGGGATATGCGGCAGCGCCTGCTTCCTGTGCTGAGGCGGGCTCTCCTGGGCTTAGCGCGCCCCTGCGCCGTCCCAGCCTCCCAGGTTTTGCCTCAGTGCCGGCGGCGCAGCTTTCTCGGGTACGGTGTGTGTGTGGTGGGGGCTGGGGCGGGTGAGTGGGTGAGCTGGGGCAGGCCCCCGGGTCCCCGCACTGTGAGGTCGGAGATCGCTCCTGTCCCCCACTGCGTTGTGTAAGAGGTGGCGGCGCGGCCGGGGCACCTTGCGCGGGCAGGCGAGTGCCCGCCCTGCCCCGAGCGCGTCTTCAGCCCGCGGCCTGCAGGCAGCCAGGGCAGCGAAAACGCGGGGCTCGGGAGGGAGTGATGAGGGAGTGATGAGTGAGCTGGGTCGGCGGGCCCGTGTGTGCCGAGGAGGCCTGTGTCCTGCGCTGCCCTGCCCGAGGCCGGTGTCCCGTGTGTCTCTAGCCAGCACCTCGGCTGGCAAAACAGGCTTGGTAGTCAGCCTCATGGCTATGGCGCGGCTTTAGCTGCCCGGTGGGCTCGCTTTGTTATGTTTGTCCTCCCCGTCCCACCTCAAAAAGACCCCGGAATTTGCATGCTGCTTAACTTGCCAGGTCTTCCTGAGCCATAAGTGGTAAAAAAAAAAAGTTTAAATTCTTTGCAAAGAAACTGCTATGAGAGTTACCCGCCGTTTATGGGAGTGGCCTCTTCAGTATGTGTCAAGCTGGCCAGTAACTGCCACTGTGTGTGTCCTGTTTTTGTGTGTGTGTTACTAGTTCCAGTGGAAACAGTAAGTAACCTCGATGGAGGGAGGAGGGGCGAGAGGCTTGGCATGGTTCGCTTTAGGGGAAAACTAAACTGCGTAACAGCACGGCAAAGTTTTTCCAGGAAGGGAGCTGAGTAGGGGAGAGAGGCAAAGTTGTTTTCTTTCTTTCTTTAGTACTATATCTGTTATCTTAGTAGCAAAACCTATATTTAACACTGCAAAAGCAAGAGATGTCGAGTAAATCGGGGGGGGGGGGGGAAGTTATGATGATTCATGCTGTCAATTCTCGTGTGTCAAAATTCAGATGTACCGTTATTGTTCATAATTGCAGCGAATGCTGCAGTATTGTAAGGGTGATCCACAATGTATGTTTGGAGCTAATGCTTTTCTTTGGCTGTAGGTTGTCTTGCTACATTACTTGTCTTTAAGCTTGTGAAAATATGCAGTATTTGGACTTAACGTTGCGCATGTGAGTAGGACTGTTGTGTTTCAGACTGCCTACAACCATGATTTGATCATCTGTTTAATTGTGAATTAGGATTTTCATAAACAATAATGATATGAGAGCAGGCGTAGTGCTTTCATGTGATATTTTTGAAGATGGCAAACGTGCCAATAAACTTTTCTTTAATGACATGTGCCCTGTTTCCATTTCTGAATTTTGTTTATTCTTTACCTTTTTTCAGCTTTACGTTTTTCTTCTCATAGAATTTTTAACCTTCATCTGCATGTCAAGTAGCAAGATAATTTCTCAGTTAGAACTTCTTATGGCCTCTGTTCTAGTTAGGAGGTCCCTACAAGGTTCATGTTTGCATGTTTTTTTCCTCCGTTTCTCCTTTACGTCTTCAGTCGCTTGTAAGGCTGCAGCTTAGACCCTTAGATGAAACCCTGCCTTTGGGACTTTGATCAGAGTGTGAAGGATACAACTTATTTTGCACATGAAGTAGTTCCCTACCCTGTTAGATCTAGGAGAAGAAAGCGGGAAGGGACAAAAAAGTTCTTTACCTTCAGTGCTTCACTAAACTGGAAGATGTGGCTAGGGGTCATTGCAGGTTATTGTAGAAGTCATTTACTAAAAATACTGTCAGACCATTTGAGAGATCACAAGTTGAGTTGTTATTTTAGATATATTCTATTGTATTAGATCCTTTCATAATAGTTTTAACAAGGTAGGAATCAAAAAGTTTGTAGTAATAAATGTCTGTTGAGGAATTTATTTAGTTGGATTTGTGTCCAGTTATGCATTTGTATATGCACAGTGTGTCAGGGAATATCTTTGTTCTCAGCTGTTACCATGTCCGTAAGTTGATACAATATCTTTATGAAATAGCACTGTGTATATGTAATAAGGTAATTTGTGATGGAGTTTGATTGAAAGTTGCTTCACTGTAGCTTTCTATTTAGATCTCACCTTCTGCAGCTTTTTTTTGGAATGAGTCAGAACTATAGCTTGCCTGAAAAATTCAGATGAAAAAAAAGTGCCATAGAATTGAGAGTTTACCTGCAGCATTAACAGTAGAGCTAGAATTGTCCAAAATCAAATAACTAGAACACAGAAGAGGTAAATAGCCAGGACTTCCTTTGTTGCAACACATCACTGCTTCTTGTTATAGGTCAGTTGATTAAAGTGCTAGTATTAGATAAGCAGTTGCTTTTAAAGTAGGATTACAGTAGTTGTCATGATTCAGAATCCCAAAGTTCTTTCTGTGTTTGTTGGTAGATCAGATTTTCTTTCCAGTTCTCTCATCTTTCTGTGTATTTCTTGTTGTTATGCAGTATAACCAAAGTTTTTAATTCAGACCTCACAAGTTTTTCTTTTTGAGGGTAAGAAACAGATGGTAGCATAAAGTGTTAAGTGAGTTGGCTTTACAAAGAGTCTTGGGCAATCTGATGTGCTGCTTGCAGATAAAATGTTTAAAATGCACATCAAAATACAGTAGAATAAACCAGAGAGGTCTTCCCTGTAACATCCAGTTTTGTTTCCTAGTGTGTGCAGGGCATGTGCTAGACACCTGTGCAGCACTGTGGTTGTGGACCAAGCCCTGCAGCTGTAGGGTGGTGGAGGAAAAATGTCAGGGAGGGAGGAAGAATAAGAACCACTGGCTTGTGAGTATTCAATGCATAAAGCAATTAATTGGATTAATGAGTACATTTCTGAAGGAAATAAGTAAAATACACTTCCAAGCAGCTGGTTGTGTTACACGCAAACTAGTCTTGTCAGTGTTGTTCTTAGCATGCAGTTTGAGACTGATGAAAATGATACAAGCCAAAATACTATGACAGATTTGTGAAGTCATTCTGAAGATCATGTATTGTCTAAAGATCAAAACCAGATAATTTTACTTAAATTTAATAAAGACCTAATCTTTCATGTAATGAAAGGCTTCAAAACCCTTTTGGAATTTTCCTATTTTCAGCAGTCTTGTAAAAAAAATGAAGAAGCACTAGGGAAAGATTAATTTTGTTTTCTATTTCTAATGAACCTGGATAAAACTTGTTTACTGTGAAGGGTGTGTTTTGATTAATTGGGGCAAATTTAGAAGAAATAGGAAAAGTAAGCTGAAGTGATTTAGAGATTTTTAAAAACTGGATACGCTTTATTGCTGTTTCTGAAATCAGATTGTATAAAATCATGCCTTTGTATTTGACTTTTTACCTAGTGCTTTGGAAACTGTGGAATGGTCGAGTAACGAAATGTAGTTTCAGGGCAGTAAATTACTGTTTTGGTGTCTTGAGTGTATATCTTATTCTGTTGGACTGACAATGAGCCACATGCATTATTTTACTAGTTATTCAGCCAGGGGCTGATCTTACATATGAAGCTATCAGGGCCAAGTTCACACATGGTATTGTCTCATTAATGCCAGTTATTATTCCAGAAACACCAGTATTTCTACTGCCATGTTGGCAGTGAAGCTGTGGCGGACCAAGTTTTACTGCTGTGATCTAGAAGCTGTAGAAGCCGGACCCTTCTGGGAATGAAAGCAAGGCAGGCATCTGCCCTGGCCACCATCATTAGGAGGGAATTTTCTGAGTCAATTACAGACTTGGCAAAAAACAGCACACTGAGGTTCTGAATGTGCTTTAATTGTAGCAAGCTTCAGGATTTCTTCAAAATAAACTCCATAACAAAACCTTATAAATATTCATCATCTTCAAACTTGCCTAATTTGGCATGATTAGTTGTTCCTAATAACTTGGTAGCACCGAGTAAATCATTGTGGGCCTTTGTAGTTGGAGCTATTATGTACGGAGTAATATGCTGAATTCCTAAGGAGTTTGAAAGGGATAAAACATGATAACATTTTGAGCAGTTTATCTACTTATGCAATCTATCTGTCCATGTATGCAATCAGATTTATTTAGATCAGCATCAGAAATGTGTTGGAATCTCATATATTCTCTAGCTTCGTGACAAGTAGATTTACAGAAGATTGATGCTTTACGGATGTTGAATAATGTGAACTGTTTAATCTGTAAATGTGTAAAAGAAAGATTGCTAGGTTTGTCTACTGATGAACCTGTAATCTGAAAAGTTATGTATAGTCTCCCAAAGTAGCCTTTATGGTAATGGTCACCAGAGTTGATTTAATTTGTTTTATTTTTTTATTTTTTTTTGAGATAACTCTTTCTCTACTCCATTTTTATTACATTATTTGTAACAGAACTTAGTAAAAACATTCCTCTGACTTGTACTGCATATGGTTTAGTCTAAAAAATAATTTTTAATTATGATATACTACTGAATCAAGAAGAGAGGAGGTGACTTACTGGTGACGTCACTTGTTATATATACAAGGATGTCACAATGCCATTGAATTCTACTGCTGTTGTGAGGAGAGGTAGTTGCAAGAGGTGAAGAGGAGGAATGAAGATCTGTAGAAAAATTGAGACTTATTGTTGCAAAGCCACGAGCTTGCAAATGAAGAAGTTTGTGGACTTTTCCGTAGGGCTCAGTTCAGTGCTGTTTTCCTGGTAAGAGAGGTAAGGAAACTCTAACTGGTAATTTTGCAGCACCGGACCTCCTGCTGAAGCACACAGCGCTTCTTTTGCTCCATGCATTTGCAGCTGAAGAATTAATTATGTGAGTTATTAAGAACTGTAAACCAAGATAGATCAGTGAATAATCCAGAGAGCACAGTTACCGGTGGTAGCTCAGTTGCAGGACAGGGAAGTGTTTTGGTTCAACAAAGGTTTCACTTCACCCTGGTAAATGGCAGGCAATTAAGCAGAGGGGGTGGATGGGAAAGGAAGTAAAAGGAAATAGATATAAATAAAACACAGAACTTAGGACAGGTGCAGAATGTGAGATTGAACATTACTGTGGTCTTTGTATAGTTTCAAAGACACTGCTAGAACTTTGGTGACAGTTGTACTACAATAGTGTAACAGATCAAGTATATGCAAAAGACATGAAACATGAGTTGCTAAACATGAGGAGCAATTCATATCCTGGTGTACAGAAGTGTAAGCTTAAAGTGAGTACATTGTAATGCTCTCAGAAGTAATTTGGGTTCAGTTGCATAAAAGCTTTAAGCAAACCCCAATTTTAAGGAAACTGATAAAATTTTAAAGCAAGGATCAAAATATGCTGAGCTGATAACTGTTGCCATTCATCTTGGTTACTTCAGGCTGATGAGTGTTTACAGCCATTCATCTGTCTCAGACCTGTCTACCCACATTTAGCTTAAATATGTGCAGTCTGTCATGGAAAAAGAATCAAGGAAAGCACTTTGGCATTTGTGCTTTGGGGGTCATATTTTTATTAGCTAGTTACATTTTTGCATTGAAGCAACCCTCAGGAGTTTCTGTTAATTGGTTTTCAAATATGGTCCTTTAATTGTTCAAACATTGAACTTAGTTTTGACTACACTGGCTAATTTTTAATTAAAGTAAGTTTCCTGAAATAACTTAGATTAAAATAGTTAGGCATAATCATATATCACTTAGTCCCGCTCTGTAATATGTTTGCAGGTGAAACCTTGCTGGTTTGAAGGGGCTGCCTGACCGGAAATCATTAAAAAAATGTGACCTCAAAGAGTAGAATTGAGTTTATTTCAAGTAGCTGTAGCTTGTAATTCAGCATCGGTTTTAGTTGATACTTGTCTCATACAAGTGAAGTAATTTTGATGAGAAAGATTGTCTTAACATTTCATAGTCATTGAATAGGAACACTACTCTCAGTTCCAGCATCCCTATTATCTTCTCTGTTTCTGTCTAGCTGTGTGATGTTGCCATCTGTCAATTTTTGAGCCAGTGGAAAAAGTACTAGTGCCGCAGTAATGCTTTGTGTTTGTTCTTGCCTCCTTTGCTTTACTGCCTCTTTGTTGCTTCTGTGTTGTGAAAGTAATATGATGGTATTTCTTCTCATGACATTTTTATTAGGATATTAGCTCTGCAATAAACATATAATCTACTTTGTGGATTAATTTAATACTACTGACCATCAGCACCCAATACTCATTGTGATGACAGAGCAAGTAGATACAGCTCTTACATTTCAGGACAGCATCTGAACATGACTTCAGGGGTTAAGCTATTTTTCAAGAGACTACAAGAAATACAGAATTCTTTCTTTCCATTACTTTTTTTTTGCTATGATCAGAAGCAGTCTGTTGTCAAAAAGTGGTTTGTAGGGTTTTTAGGATTCTTGTGAAAGAATGGAATGTGGTATTGTTACAAAGCAATTGTACTTAGCTTGGAAGTTGCACATAAAAACAGTTGTATGTACAATATTATATCTTACAATTTACTCCTTAAGAAAAAATCACTGTGTAAATAAATGACATTTTCTTCTCTAGCTATTGTATTGTAGTAACATAGCACCAGGAGGAATGGCACTTGAGCAGGAAGGTATTGGTTTTATTCTTTTGACACATTGCCCTTCAGGAATATTTCATAGTTGATCTGCTTTTGCTTTGATATGAGTTGTCTGGTACTATGGTTTAGAAGGGAAATAATTGTGAGTTAATCATGCAAACCCATTTGAAGTTGAAGAGAAGGTTGTATTCACAATGCCCATTGAAATAACAATGAAGATGGAGACACAAGTTCAAGTCCTTGGTTTGAAAGCTTAATTACCAGTTTTGACCTTTTTGAAAATTACAGGCTTTTCCTGTACTGAAATTTGACTGCCAGCTGGAGGTAGCCTAGGAAAGACGCAGAAGTAGGGAATGATGGTAAAATGGAGGTGTACAGCTTCACAAGGCATCAATTGAAATCTCATAAGATTTCACAGAAGCTGCATAATATGATGAATCACATTGGAAAGATGAGTCATCGGAACAAACAGTAAAGTTCTGTGACTTGATGTGGTGTAGAAATAACAAAGAGATATGAGAGGATGAGGAAATCGTTTAACATTTAAAAAAACCCAACACCATGAGAAGTTTATAGTATATATGCATCTTATGATAAGCAGCTAGTATCTTAATGAGGTGCTCCTTGCCAGAAGTGAAGTCAGGAGGTTGAGTCCTCCTTGGTATCCTGCCTACTTTTATTTGTCAATCCAGTAGAATTATATGCAAGTGAAATGCAATTAAGAACAGTTTAGTTACTGATTTTCATCTATGAAAGGTAGTATCTAGTCTCTCTAAATAAATTTTGCACAGTATCTTAAGTTTAGTAGAGTATTTCTACTTAACTTTGAACAAGGGGGAATTTTTTAAACCATAGGCATGGATTATATCAGTGCTGTTGATGCAGAGAAACGGAGAAGTTGCTGTTCTTGGAGTATCCTTTGGTTTTGAATGGTTTCTGCATTTTTTTCAGAGGAAGAAAGTCTATAGGTGCTCCAGGCAGGCTTAGCCTAAGTACAGGGTTAAACTAGTAGATAAATGACAGGTTTAAATGAGAATGTAGATATTTACATTGAAATTTAGCATTTTGGATACTGTTTAGTGGTTACATTTGATTGCACTTGTTTTTTGAAGGTAGTTCAGGGTATGAGAGCCATGTTCCTTCTAAAATGCATTAAGTTGCACATTTTAAAGTTACTTGCTTAGAGACACTCAAGTTCTGATTATTCATTGATGCTTTCTGTGTTCAGCACTTCTGTGGGTGGTTTTTTTTTTTTTTGTTTTTTTTTTGTTTTTTTTTTTTATTTGGATTATAATTCCTGTTTGTAATTTTGCTTTCTTTCATATAAGGGCATGTTAGAACTTAAGTCTATTTAAAAGTTCCAAAGTAAGTTTTTTTTTGTTTTTTTACTTCTTTGAAAAGCATTCAAAGATCTGACGCTTACTTTACTGCTTTTTTTCACAATAGCTTCTCCAATTTGCATCTCCTTCCTCAAGCATAAATACAGTCTTATACAAACTTTCACTCTTGCTACAGATAGTCTTATTTTTCTGTATGTGAAACACTGTTTTTCACTGATTCTACTGTAGACATTATGTTCATAAACTTTTTGTCCTTAACATGGTCTTAATAATGAGCTCTTTATTAGCCTCTTTGTAATATATAACACCAACAGCGATAATTCTGCATCTGCTAACTTCAAGTTGGCTGTTTTTTTTATATTGTAGAATCACATGAATAAATGGAAAGGAGATAATCCAGAGGGACAGGAGCTTGCAGAACTTCTTCCCGTTTTGAGAAGATAGAGAATTTTAGGAAGGAGATTTTATTAACTGACTTTTAATTTTTACGTTTAAGCTGTAAATAAAATACGTAAACAGTTTTTCTTTTCCAAACAAAGGGTTTTGTTACCTGGTAACACTGAATGTGCAATTGGTTTGCTAGCTAGAGAGTTAGTTAAAAGGTTATGACTGAAGATCTGAAACAGTAAGTATGTTGTGATCTGTGCGGTCCTTCATGTTTCACATCTCATGTGTTCTTAAAGCTTGTGCGTAGTCTTAAAACTTGGGTAAAGTTCCTTGAATGGTACAACCTGAAAATGGAAAAGCAACTACCATACAACTCCTTGTTATCTATGGGAAATCAACCAGGCCATGCAGAATTTCTCATGCCTTTGTCTATGTGTTGTGGTAGGGTTAGACTCAGATCTGGTTTTCTTTGTAAGTGAAATTAGTTCAGCAGTGACTAATGAAGCTTATGTACTAAGTTACTTGGCAATATAGCAAGCAACATTTCACCACAGGAAAAGATTTGAGTTTGATTGGTACCACATAACAGGCCCTGTTCTAAAACCCTTCCGATAAAACAGTGTTTTAGCTGTTCAGTAGCTCTTACATGCTGGAGTAAACCACATGGTTGGTTCAGAGCACAGCTCTTTGATTGCCTGTTTCTGGGATTTGCTTATATTTGTGTGTGTGTGTGTCTTTGTGGGTTTTTTTTTGTTTTTAATTCCTGTGTGTTGGTGTGGTTGTTTTTTATTTGCTTGCTTGTTTGTTTTTAACTTGCAGCCAAGTGGTTCTACTCGAGCTTCCCAAATATCCTAATCTGAATGGCTCACCTTTTCACTTGGCATTTAAAAAAATGAATAACCAGAGTTTATACTTTCAGATTCACACTTAGTTTCTTAGAATTTCAAAATTATACCATTAAGGAAGCATGTCTCATAGTATGTCTGTTAAACTGATAGTAGAAGTTCAAACATGTGAATTTGTTCCTGCTTAGCAGGGCAACAATACAGCGTGTTTGTATTTTTATGGTAAATGGTGTCACCCTTTCATGGTGGAGTGTACAAATCCAGTGGTTTACTAAAATTTTGTTTATCTGACAGTTGCAAAGTTACAACATTTATAATATAACCGCCAATTCAGACACATGAAATACTTTTCTGAAGCCTAAAAGTACACCTGAGAGAGCAGTGTAGGCTTCATTTAATTTAGTTTTTATCATAATTGAATAAGGGGATGATATTTCTTTACTTTCTTAAATTACTGTTAGTATAAAACTTGAAACATTCAATTATACAAATGTATAATGTTGCTTGGTTTTTGGTTTGGTGTTTTGTGTTTTTGTTCTAACAGCAGTATCTTTCAGGATCTAAACTAAACTTTTAGTCCAGTTCTGTGAGTTTTGTGCAGAACTCAATTTCTCGGTGTCAGTATTGCCCAGAATTCTTTATCATAATATTAAAATTTTATCAGGGCCTATGTAAAAACAGTGACATTTCCTCTGCTTTCTTCTAGGTTTCAGACAGAGGCAAACAACAAAATGAACAATCCAGCTATTAAGAGAATAACAAATGAAATTATCAAATCACCTGAGGATAAACGAGAATATCGTGGACTGGAATTGGCAAATGGCATTAAAGCTCTTCTCATAAGTGACCCCACAACAGACAAATCTTCAGCAGCACTTGATGTACACATAGGTATTTATTGCACGTTGTGTTCATTATGTCATTAATAAAATTGCTTCAAGTTTTGGTATCTTTTAATTGCAAATAAACTGGCAGACATGGTATCCAGTTGGCAGATTCACCTTTTATTGTCATTTAGAGTTTGTTTAATTCTTTGACACATGAAGTTGAAAATTATTAGAGTTACTTAAATACTCTTACTGTACTCTCTGTTTTCTCAGGTGTAGCTCAGTAGAAAGACTTCTTTTAACCATTAAGTTTCATGTTATGGAAGATCTTTTGTAAGCAGAAAAGGGGTGGGTGTGAGTGCAATTATTTCAGACAGCTCCATCTGTTATGTCAGACTTTTTTTTTTGTTTCATGTTAAGTTGTTGATGTGTAGAGGTGAGAAAATGCTGTAGTGCTGGAAGAGTTGGAAGGGCACTCCCTAACTCCAGTGATGCTTAGGTGTGCAAATAGAAACACTGGAAATAGAAGGGAAGGTAGTTACTTTGATTCTTTGGAACAATGGAAGCCTTTCTTAGATCTGAGGTATTTCTCAAGCTTGTGTAGTTTCTCAGTTGCTTGGAAAGTATGATGTGCACACACATTACATAAGGGTCCTCTTGCTGTATTTGTAGTTGGGAATTCTGGCTGCCGTTGGTGTTTGGACAGAAATAGTAGAGCAGCTTTGAAAATTTCTGGCCTTTTTTATTATGGAGATAGCTGTCACAAGTCATTATCTCACTCAAAGGATGCCAAATGTGATTTTGTTAGGTACTGTGACAATCATAGCCAACTGCAGCATCCAGTGTCTGCACATGTACTGAAGGAGATGTGTTTGTTGCCTTCATTTCTCCCATTGAACATCATAGCATATTCCAAAACAGGTCACTCTTGACTTCCACATTTCTGGCTTCCATTCTTGCACATCATTATTGTCTTTTAATCCATCTGCCTTTGTAATTACTAGCTGGTCATCAGTAGCTGCGTGCATTCAGGCAATTACAGGTTATCAGTCATCCTATAAACCACAGGATAAATACCTCCTTAATTGTGGTTGGCAATTGCTGCCCTTTACATAGTGCAATTATTAAAGTCAAGGTATAGATGTCAGAACACTGATCTGCCAGCTCTTACCGATATGAGTCATAGACTTCAGCAGAAAAATTGTCTCTGTAAGGCAGTGCAGGCTGATTTGGAGAGGCAATTTGAGACACTAATTGGTTCAGTTACTAAGTCTTTATTTTATTTTTAAGATTGAATTTAGTTGACTATAGCTGCACAAGTGTTTGCTTACATCTATGGAATTGATATAATTGCCTGAGGCAACACACTGTAATATAAAGCACTTTAAAAGACTTAACAATTTAATATTGCTTTCTAAATGGTTACATGGAATTTTTCTTCCTGCAGGATCCTTGTCTGATCCCCCCAACATTGCTGGGCTTAGTCACTTTTGTGAGCATATGTTGTTCCTGGGAACCAAGAA
The DNA here is from genome assembly GCF_012275295.1 of Melopsittacus undulatus. Taxonomy (NCBI): domain Eukaryota; kingdom Metazoa; phylum Chordata; class Aves; order Psittaciformes; family Psittaculidae; genus Melopsittacus; species Melopsittacus undulatus. Next base: position 95,263,041 of record NC_047530.1, read on the forward strand.
GTATCCAAAAGAGAATGAGTATAGCCAATTTCTTAGTGAGCATGCCGGGAGCTCAAATGCTTTCACAAGTGGAGAACATACCAACTATTACTTTGACGTATCACATGAACATCTGGAAGGTGCACTAGATAGGTAAATAGATTTGTATTATATGGGTGCAGTTTGAAATTATGTGAGAGTTTGTGGGTTTTTTTTTGTTTGGTTGGTTTTTTTATTATTTTTTTTGTTATGATATTAAAGAAATGTTTGAGGGTGCTGTCTTTTGTTAAAACTGATACCAGATATTTTTCAGTACAAAAGTTTTGCTCAGTTTTTCTCAGCGAGCAGAGTTCTTTGCTGAGGCAGTATTTTTGAAGTTCAGAGTTTGTGTTTACACTGAATGTTTTTATAAATATTCGTATTTCAATCCATATGGGACACAGAATATGATTATGAGCTTCTGCATTGTGCAGATACTCTGCTTGTATAATCAAATATTATGCTTCCTATAGGATCCTTATTTCATTGGTAGCAAAAGAAGGATTAAGTCCAGAAATATATTAGGATGCCTTTAGTAAACGGAGCTCACTGAAATCTCTGCCTTTTGTGGGAGGGGACAGAAATTGAAAGATGTGTAGTCAGTGAGGTAAAGAGTGGTTTTTTTTCCCTTTGGATTTTCCCTTGATGTCTGACTAAACTGACTTGATTTTGAGATTAAAAGAGTCTCTTGCAGCTAAACTTCAAAACAGTAGAAATGTTCAGTGTATTAATTGTGATGTAAGGTCTTTGATCATCATAGTACCTTATATGATTAATACATTGTTGTCCACATTTATAAATAAAGAAACTGAGAAATGAAATTTGTGAATCAGTGTCAGAACTGTTACATAATTTATAACTTTTGCATTACAGAAATAATATATTAGTGTGTTTACAGGAGGTACATAAACTTCATCATTTTCTGTTACCGTTTATGTACAGTACTTTTGCCTTTAATTTAAATTTTTCTGTTTAGATTTGCCCAGTTTTTCCTGTGCCCTTTGTTTGATGAAAGCTGCAAAGACAGGGAAGTGAATGCTGTTGATTCTGAGCATGAGAAGAACCTGATGAATGATGCCTGGAGGTTGTTTCAATTAGAGAAGGCTACTGGAAATCCTAATCATCCCTTCAGTAAATTTGGAACAGGTTTGTCAGAATATAATTATCCATCCATTGGAGTTCTGTGTAACACACAGGAGCATTGTTTATATAAAATTGTTAAAGACAGACTGAAACAATCGCCTTCTTCCCCCTTTCTATACAAGTTTATTATGTTGCTTTATCATATTTTCCACATTGTAGACCAAGCAGAGCTAGACAAAAACAGAGTGATCCAAGACTTGCAGTACAGTGATGAAGCATCCTTTATGATTCTGATAATTACTGTAGTGAATGCTGTTTTCCTATTACTGGATTTGTCATAATTTGGTACTGTTAAGTCTTTGTGCATAACAAAGTGAATGAACTGTGTATAAATTGTTGTTAGACACATGCTGGTTTTGCTAGCTAGTATTGCATTAGGACCACATGACAGTGGCTAGGTCAAATTGGAAAGATGAGCAAGTTAATGTGAAAATTACTAGTAAGAATATAAAACTCAAAGTCTTAAGCACAGAGCACAGCAACAGTAGATGGATAGATAAAAGGGTCTTGGACAAATCCTAATCTTATGGTTGTAGGTTTTTTCTGGCTTTATTATTCAGAGAATGCTTAGTAGCAATTTAAACATCCCAAAACCTCAATTTAAAAATATTAAAGTAAGATGTTGTGTTTATGATCAAAACCACAAAAGTTTGATGCTTTACCAGAAGTTTCAATTTTTTTTAATAGGAATTATTTTCTATGTGAATTTGGTTTTGAAACTGTCGAAGTGGCAGGGGTATTATTCATTCACTGCACTGTTTGATCCTTGAGCATGAGTGCATTTTGTGGCTGGGTCGGTTTGCTGAATGAATAGTTGATGAAAATATTTGGTACAATAGGATGATGAAAGGGCAGATAATGGGCTTAAAGAGTTAGTTTCTTCCTCTGTATCAAGAAAGAGTATTTTTGCATCTGTTGATGTAGGTTATAGTTGAGGAGCTGGTAGGCAGCTGCTACAGGAGCATGTTTGCTCTGTTCACCAAGAAAGACAGGCTGTCTGCAATGGGAAAACTGTAACTACATTCTCCAAACAGGTAAATTTGAAAATCTGGGCAGGCAACCATCTGAAGAACATTCTGTAATCTCTGCTACAGAAGAGATTATTTAATTTTTCTATAGCACTTAGAAAACGTAAGTGAAAGTTGCAGAATGTTTTTCTGCAATTAAAGGTTTTATGGCGGATACAAGTGAAATGTTTTCATGGAGAGAATACCTGAAATGTGCTCAAATTCAATAGCAGTAGTCATACTCACCTCTTCTTACATTAGGCTCCGATTCTGAAATTAAATTATAGCCTTCCTGTAGATCTAACGTTGCAGATGTAGAGCCCAGCTTTGATGTTTTTTATTTACTTAGAGATGACAGCTGTGGTAGTGTTTTCATGAGAACTACAGTTGGCATCCTTCCTACTGCTCCCTTTTGACCAGTTAAAATGTTAGTCTAGCAGAATACAGGAATGACTTAATTTGATACTTCAGGTCACTCCTTGTAGCAGCCTGTTTTCCAGCAAACCTTCTATTATTCTTTGTCTGTCCAGAGAAACAAATTCACCTTAATCTTCCAGTTTTCTTGTTAGGATGTGCCTTTTGTCCCACATACCATTTGTCCATCTCCCTGAGTTGATGCCTGTGATGGTAATTCTCTGTTAATACCTTCACCAGTGTCAAGTGCTTTCCTAGGTACTTTTGCATTGTCTAAAGTCTCATTTTCTTACAAGACTCTTGCCTCTTAATATACTCCGGTATTGCAACAGCCCAGTTTCTGAGCTAAAGCTTTAGCTTTTTTTTTGTTGTATTTTACTCTGTTTTATTTTAACCTATGTCTCGATTCTGTGGGGAAGAAAACCCATGTTTCATCTGTCTGCAGATAGTGATATAGTTATATAGATAGTGATATAGATAGATAGTGATAGTTCCTTTAGACTGGATCTAAGGAAGAAATTCTTTACTGTTAGGGTGGTGAGGTACTGGAATGGGTTGCCCAGGGAGGTTGTGAATGCTCCATCTGTGGCAGTGTTCAAGACCAGGTCGGATGAAGCCTTGAGTGATACGGTCTAGTGTGAGGTGTCCCTGCCCATGGCAGGGGGGTTGGAATTAGATGATCTTAAGGTCCTTTCCAACCCTAACTATTCTATGATTCTATGAATACAGACTAAAATATTTTAAACATTATACCCTAATTACGTTTTTTAGGTGTAATTAAGAATCCTTGCTTTTTCCTTAGATGTGAACTTTGAAAATTAAAGTTATATATTGCTTCAGGCAGTCTCTTCATGATGATTTGTTGAGTGTTGCAAATCTAATCACCAGACATCTGGACAACAAACTTGTCATATTTATGTAGCTTATTTTGCCTCATTGATTTGTATTCACTTACATCTGTGATTGTAGGATTTGTGCACTGGGCATATGTGCATGGCAGGCATGCTCTCTGTCTTCTCTCTCTTTCTGTTTATTTCTGTATGTACGTAAGTCAACTTTCCCGCTACACTTTCTTGCCTTATTCTTCTTCTGCATCCCTTGCTCTCTTCTGTATCTGGTCTGGTTGTGGCTTAAGGGAGTTGCTGATCACAGATTTAATGGATAGAGTATTTGCACATTTGATCTGTAGATTCTGTTGGCCATTTTGTGTGCCCATGTAGAAGTGAGAAGTGGAGTCTGTTAAAATCAGTGTAGACTCTGATTTTCTTCTTAACCTTTACTAAACATGAGTTCTGTTCTGATTGTAAATGTGGAGTGTGTCTTTAGAATAAATCTTTGAAATCCTGATATTGATGTAAAAATTGTGCTAATTAACAGGAGAATAATTTAATGGAGAAAGTTTGGTATCTCCTGCTTTTGGGCTTATTCAGTTGTAGTTTTCTTTCTCTCTATTCCTATTCCCCGACTGCAGCAACAGCTCAGCTGTTTTTGAAGCAGAAGCTGAAGTCAGAATTCACAAATAATATTTGTAAATTAGTAATTACATATTTAATTTAATATGCTAGGCTATAACTTACGTCACACAATGCTACAAGTAATTTCACACAGTGATTCCTGTGATAGGAGTGTGTATATTGGAGCAAAAACCTGCTGCAAATGTACTAAATTAAAAACCTTTGAATTAGAGCCTCAGCTAACTTGCTTTGAAGTAACCCATTTAAATTAAAATGATTAATTTGGGAGACTAAACCATCTTTGGTTCTTTAGGAATGTGCAGATTGGGAGTGGAAGTACTTATTGTCTCTGATATGCTGAGACAGCACTGATCCAGTTTACTTATTATACATGGTTTGTTGTTTGTTTTTCAAATTACTATCCATCTGGAGGAAAGCAGACTTACTAATTTATATTTTTCATTTATAAATTCATAAACATCAAATGTAGTCAACTTCTTTTTAAATTACAGGGAACAAACTCACTCTGGAAACTAGACCAACCAAAGAAGGAATAGATGTAAGACAAGAGCTATTGAAGTTCCATTCTACTTATTATTCATCAAATTTAATGGCTATTTGTGTCTTAGGAAGAGGTGAGTTTTATTCTGCTGGTTGAGTAAGACTTTACATGTATTTATGTTGGAAGAAAATATAAGTGAATGTAAGTGTTGGAAAATCTACAGAAGGGAAGAAAGTAAAACTTGTACAGACTGACTAAACGTAATTTTATGTTTAGTGAAGTAACTTGCAATGTATGAATTTACACGTTTATACGCTTATAGTAGGAAACATAAACTGAAAATTTTAAATCTATTATCAAGTCACCAGTTTCTGTCTTTGTATGTTTTCTTCTGAAGACTGGCTCCTGTCTGGTTTCTGATGTTGAGAGGGCTTTCCGTACTGTTTTAATATTTTAGACTTACATTTCCACTACAAAATTTTCTGTATTATCAAAGGATAAATCTGACCTAACATTCAGATAAAAAGGCTTTACTTCAGTTTAGTTTTTACAGTTGCCCAAAGAAGTGGCAAACGCTCCATCCCAGGCAGTATTCAAGGTCAGGCTGGACAGGGCCTTGGGCAATATGGTCTAGTGGGAGGTATACCTGCCATGGCAGGGGGGTTGGAACTAGATGATCCTAAGGTCCTTTCCAACCCAAGCCATTCTATGATTCTACTTCTGAATTAACTAACAGAGGTTCCAACTGCTTAAAATTTTCCACAGTTGAGTTGATATTTTACATAGGCTTGCCAAAAGCTTAATAACAGTGTTGAAAAGTGTTTGCTTTTTGAAAATACACTGTCAAACCGGTATTTGCATGGTGGTTTACAGTAATGCTCGGATGATGAGTGTGAATGGAATAAAATTCCAAAAGTGAAATCTTCCTTTACTACTCTCTGTTTACAGAATGCTGAGTATGAAGTTGATTAACAAAATATACCTGTTTAATTTCAATCATAGCATATACCTGAATAATTTTTTATTGTAGATTTTTGAGGTGGGCAGACACAGTGAGGATTGTATTTCTTAACTGAATCCAAGTTTTGTGCATATACTCATTTCAAATCAGTTCCAGGTTCCTTAATTCCTTTCAAATATATTTATTATTACATCTCATCTGCTGTAACATCACACATTGGTTTGACTGTGGTGAAGGGTTTTTTTCACTGTTGCAAGCTGAAAAGGAAAATGTGCTATATGTATTTTTTATTTTTTAAAGGTGGGATATCAGACATGTTACTGGTACGTATGCAGGCAATACCAATAGGGCGTAATGTATGTCATGTGTGAAAAAGCCTTTTGGTAGTAGTGGAAATCTTCAAGTAAACACCGTGATACTGATGAAGATAGCTTGTAAATATTTTTCAATATAGTGATTTTATTTTTATTGTTATTTAAAGAGTGCTTCCCCCTTCTCAGGTGTTTCTTGTTTATTTTATCTGAGCAAAATAAAAAAGTTTCCATAAAAATATTTATTAATTGAAGGTAAGTAGATAGTGATCAGAGTTCAAAATAATTAAGAATCTCTTCCGCATTTAACAGTTCCGTTTTGAAGGTTTCAAGGCATCTTTTTTTCAACTAGCTGTTTACTGGACAGGCAATATTCCAGGACAGACAAGATTTGCATTTCAAATGTCAGTAAATTGTAAAAAATAGTCTTAGAATCTGTTCCTTTCAAACATTTCTGCAGTTTGCACATATGTATTTTTTTAATGCAAAATACAAAAATCATTCTCATTAAACTCTTGAATTTAAGTGGTTTTACTAGTCATTTTTCACAGTCAAATTCTTTGTGTTGTCCTTGTAAATAGTTCAATATTTAGAAAAAATAGAGCCTTTGAAACAATCTTTGGGACTTTTCCTCTCACTCTCATAAAAGAATTTTTTGAAAGGTAACTTGGGTTATTTGTTTGCCTATATATACGAAATGCTGTACAACTACCCTTATTTGTTGTATTTAGGTGGTTGTTATTGTAATAGTGAAATGCTATTTGGACAAAAATTGTATGTTATTTTCCCTGAGAAGACACTGTTATTTGTTCAAGCAAGAGAATGATGCAATTACTTTCTGGAAGGCTTTATGTTCCTGACTGTTTTGTCTATTTGAGGGCTTGCCTCTAGCATCAGATTTGAAAATTTACAAGTATTTAAAAATTACTTTCAGGGAGCTTCACCCACAAAAAGCAAGCTGTAGAAAACAGATATTGTTAGCATTATTCCATAATATCTTTGCTGAAATATGTTTGCTATCAAGGTAGCAGTACTGCTGATTAATACATAAATAGAAGTCCTGTAACAAAGTAGGTTGAGTTACGCACTGCAAGTACCCCATGATCTGTCCCCCTCCACTCATGTGCATTCTGAAATAAATGGCTGTCTAAAGCTGTGTTCAGCCTAATGGTTCTTTTGTTTTCCACCACTATATGTATGTAGTGTAAAATAAATAAGAATACATCAGTGTCAGTAAAAAGTGGTGGGGGGAACCAAAATATAATTTCTGTAGTAAATAGTATTAAATATTCAAAAGCTTGATAAAAATTAAGTAATGAAATTCACTTACTTTTAGCTGATCAAAAGCAAAATTCACTGAGTAATCGTAGAACAGCTTTAGCATGGCAGTTCACATACAGAATTCTGAGTGGAAACTTTTTCAGTAAGAAGCACCTTGGCAACTGGAAATCTGACCTAAAGAGAACCCTTGCTGTTGTTGTAAAGCATAAATGAACATAGAATCATAGAATAGTTAGGGTTGGAAAAGACCTTAAGATCATCTAGTTCCAGCCCCACTGCCATGGGCAGGGACACCTCACACTAAACTGTGTCACCCAAGGCTCTGTCCAGTCTGGACTTGAACACCACCAGGGATGGAGCATTCACAACCTCCCTGGGCAACCCATTCCAGTGCCTCACCACCCTTACAGTAAAGAACTTCCTCCTTATAGCCAATCTAAACTTCCCCTGTTTAAGTTTCAACCCGTTACCCTTTGTCCTATCATTACAGTCCCTAATGAAGAGTCCCTCACCAGCATTCCTGTAGCCCCCCTTTCACATACTGGAAGACTGCTATGAGGTCTCCATGCAGCCTTCTCTTCTCCAGGCTGAACAGCCCCAACTTTCCAGCCTGTCTTCATATGGGAGGTGCTCCAGTCCCCTGACCATCCTCGTGGCCCTCCTCTGGACTTGTTCTAACAGTACCATGTCCTTTCTATGTTGAGGACACCAGAACTGCACACAATACTCCAGGTGAGGTCTCATGAGAGCAGAATAGAGGGGCAGGATCACCTCCTTTGACCTGCTGATCACGCTCCTTTTGATGCAGCCCAGGATACGGTTGGCTTTCTGGGCTGTGAACGCACACTGCAGCTCTTCTTAAGTTTCTCGACCAACACCCCCAAGTCCTTCTCCTTGGGCTGCTGTGAATCTGTTCTCTGCCCAACCTGTAGCTGTGCCTGGGATTGCTCGACCCAGTTGTAGGACCTTGCATTTGGCATGGTTAAACTTCATGAGGTTGGCATCAGCCCACCTCACAAGCGTGTCAAGGTCCCTCTGGATGGCATTCATTCTCTTCAGCCTGTCAACCAAACCACACAGCTTGGTGTCATCAGCAAACTTGCTGGGGGCACACTCAATCCCACTGTCCATGTCACTGACAAAGATGTTGAACAAGACCAGTCCCAACACTGATCGTGAGGGACACCACTTGTTACTGGTCTCCAGCTGGACATTGACCACAACTCTGTGTGTGGCCATCCAGGCAGTTCTTTATCCATGGAGTGGTCCACCTATCAAATTGATGTCTCTCCAATTTAGAGATGGTGTCGAACTCATTGTATTTTGCTGGTGTGGATAAGAATAATGGTCTTTTAGTAGAACTACATGCCATTCAGAAAGCTTTATTGCACAGTGACTCACCTCAGTTTGCATTGTTTTTTTGCGGTTGTGTTTTACTTCAGGGTTTTTTTTCCTGCACTGTTCTCTAAGTGCAGGAGCATACATGTGTTGGGTAGGGAAGATTCTGCCTTCTAAATCCAACTGTGATTCTAAATAGAGCAAGGTGACTGATTTTTTAAATCTTTCAAGGATTAAGGTTGTACTTTGAGCAATCCAAGAAACACCCACCCTTGAAAGGCATGTGCTAAAAAATTTGACGGATGTGTCTTTCTTATTTTATTCTCACTTTGAGAAGGGCTCCAAAATGCATTTATTTAAGCAGATAGCTATTTTGAATGCAGTGTTTCAACATAAATGGTACAGGTCAATTTAGGTGAGTTCATGCAGAACATCAAATTCTGATTGTCTGCAAATGGACTTCCCGTTCTTTTTGGAGAGTAGGACTGGAAGTAGAGTGGATGTTAAAGATGAAATGCTTAAACAGATCACAGATGTGTGTGAAATATTAGGGCACTGAGGACAGATGACCCTGGCTCACAGGGTACATGAAGTACTGGAGATGAACTGAGGCTGAAGAAAATCCGAGTTTTGGCAAAGGTGCTTTCACTCTGGAAAATTTGCACTGTAATGCCATGTCTGTTCACCTTTTGTGGAATGTTTATTTTTTGTAAATGTACAGTATCTGGTGTGTCTTTTCTTTGGTTCCAGCTTAGTTTCATCAGTAAAATTTAAATACGTTTTTTCTGGTTACTGGATTTATTTTAATCATGATTGAAGCCTTCCTTTAATAACCACAGTCCTTGAAACATGTTATAGTTCGAAGTTTAAGTATTAAATATAGGTTTCCTTTTTCGAAATCTATAACCATCATACCATTAAAACTAGTTATAGGATTCATGTCTCCCCCAAAGAATATGCAAAATCCAAATTTGCCAGAATCTTCAGATAATGATTATGCTTTTTCTAATGTTTCTTTATTCTAGAATCCTTGGATGAGCTGACTTGCTTAGTAGTAAAGTTATTTTCAGAAGTAGAGAATAAAAATGTTCCTATACCAGAGTTTCCTGAACATCCTTTCCAAGAAGAGCATCTCCGGGTATGTACAGAGATAAGTCTTCCATCAGGAGTGCGTATCTTAAATGATATTTTTTCATGTTTCAGTAGTGCACTGTGCACTTCATTACTTTTGTATCAGTGTCCCTTTTAAGTTCCATATTTATTTCTTAATTTTCCACCTACCTTTCTTTCCATGCTGAGTACAGTATTATGTAGTTTATAGTAAAGGTTGTATATTTGGTTGCAGCTGTAAGTAACTGAGATAATTCTTTTTTTCTGTTTGCATCGTGAATGACTGAAGTGTTGCCCTAAGTTTTACTTTCCAGATTTTGTTGATATGTTTGTAATAAAATATCTGTGCATGTGTGAAGGGAACATATGTGCTCCAGAGATGAGTAAAATAATGAGAGTTCCCTTTTGTTTATGGATCTCCTTGTTTATTTCCCCCTCAGCAACTTTACAAAGTGGTACCCATTAAGGACATTAGAAATCTTTATGTCACATTTCCCATACCAGACCTTCAGAAGTACTATAAATCAAATCCTGGCCATTATCTTGGTCATCTGATTGGGCATGAAGGCCCAGGGAGTCTTCTGTCAGAGCTTAAAGCCAAAGGTAAGGCCTTTGAAAGTAAAGAGCTAAAAATTAATTTATTACACATTTTTTGAAGCTACAATTCACTTAAAATTGACGTCTCTGTGTTAAATTTAAAGCTTCCAACTGTTTGAGTAGTTTGGGTTGTAAGTAATTTTGTGCTATATTTTTGTTCTGTGGTGGGTAATAATAAATAACAGGCACTCTGACTACTGTAGCTATTATTTCTTGCACTCCTCTTTATCTGCCCTTGTTTAGATGGTTATACAAACTTTGGCATAATGATCTTGGCCCTATTCTGTCACTGACTTAGAGAATACTCTCAGGTCTCTTAATGTCTGGAAGGGAAGAAGAGTGTATCTTTCACTGTTTTTCTTCATATTACTGTTTGCAAATAGAAATAAATTTCCCAGTAATCACATTATCTTGAGTTTGTCATATCACTGAGCAGAAAATCAGGTAGGTCTGACTTGTATTATGTTTAACTTGCATCATTGCTATAGGAGTTAAGGAAGAGGAGAACGTTTAAAGTAGTCAAAATATAAGAAAAAAAAAGAAAAAAATAAAATGTAGCCTATATTGTTACAGATTTCTTTGTGTAATATATTTTCTTTTTTTATTTCATAGGATGGGTAAATACCCTTGTTGGAGGACAGAAGGAAGGTGCTAGAGGTTTCATGTTTTTCATCATTAATGTGGACTTGACAGAAGAAGGACTTTGTAAGTGAAGCACTATGTCTGCATTCCTTATTATTCCTGCTCTGATGGGTTAGTGTTTGTATCCAAAGAGACTAATTGTGTTTATAGGTTGAAAGCCAATTTATTTTAATTAACTGTTTGTTACTCTGTGTTTAGATCTCTGAGTATGCTAGCATGCTTCATCTAACATAAGAAAACCAACTTAGTTGAGGTTCTATCAAAGTATTTCATTAAATATTTTAAAGTAAATTTGCTTAAAAGAAAAGCTGTTAATACCTGTGTGTGCTACTTATTCATGCTAATTAGACCTGAGTTAAATTAGGTCATAAATCAGTATCTTAACATAAGACATGTTTACTGCAGTTTTCAGAATTAGCTGGGAGCAAGTGCATGTCTGAGGAAAAAATGTTTAACTTTGCCAGTGGGATTGCATATATACTTGAGTATCTTGATGTGTTGGGGTGTAATTACAAATATAAGCTTGCATGTTTGTGTTCATCAGAATTTTTTCTTTGTGCAGAACTCAATGAATTAAGTAAGTCTTTTTCTTTCCAGTGCATGTTGAAGATATAATTTTGCACATGTTTCAATATATTCAAAAGCTACGTACAGAAGGACCTCAGGAATGGGTTTTCCAAGAGTGCAAGGTACAGTGATTGGTACTTGAAATATGCGTTTGTATTTTTAGAGTTCTGGATTATAAATATAAACAGATTCCTTGTCTGTGAAAATAATCTTTTAATAATCGCATGGTAAAGTTTATTAATTTTAGGGTACAATGTGACACAAATGACAAGTGCATTCATATTATCTTAATGTAGTTGCGAAATGCTCTTACAGAGCCGTGAGCTGATGTTTTATGATAGCATAATGGAGGTATAGAAAGAAAGATCTTAATCTGTCCACAGGGACTCTACATAACCTTCCTTAGTCTTCACTGAAGGTGGAGTGGGAGAAACATTTGCTGTGGGGGGTAACATTGAACTGGAAATTGAAATGGCTATTGTTCTACCCCTATTTTCTTTCACGTGTCAAATCATATAGTTGAGATTGTAAAGGCTGTAGGACATTAATCTGCTCTTTGTTCTCTCACCTTTTTGAGAGATGAATTAAAACTTTTCATGGGGTACTTTGGCTGTACACTTCAGTCTTTGCAGAACTGTTCATGCTTCTTTGAGTCCGTGTGGTTCTATGTGCACAGAGCAAAGCATGTAAAGTATCCTATTACTACACTCAATGACAGTGTGAAATAAAGTGTCATTTTTGCATATAGAGTTGTTGGTTCACTGCAAATACTTGGGTTAAAGAGTTCTTTTTCCATCTTAGCTTTATTTGGTGAAAACTGTTGAGTATGTTCCAAGTGTAGAAATTCTGCAGATGTATTAACTTTTCTTGCGTTTTGACATAGTATACCTGTAAAAGAAGTCTCATTACCCTCTTGTAAAAGTCCCAAAGAATTTTTTTCACTGCTGTTGTAAGAAAATACAGGATTTTAAAGAGGCAGGTCCATCCTCTTATCTCATTGCTGTGTTTTTCCCTTGCTTCTCTTGTAACAGTCCAGGTATTCCTGAGGCTGTGAGGTGAGTCAGCAAGAGACAGCAAACCAGTCGGAAAATAACCTTTTGAATTTGTTTTCAGCTGAATTGTTGAATGAGTTTCACAGCATGGTTTCAGGGAAGGATGGACTGTCCTTTTCATTTGCTTTATAGTCCTAGATCTCTTTAATTCATTCTTGCCAATGAATTCTAAGAATGATGTGTTCTACTTCTGTGGCTAAGACAGCATAAACAAACACACTTCTGTCTCTAAAAGTACCTTTTGGTTGGCTGATAAAAGGAACAAAAAAGGAAGAGGGAAAGGCTTCAGTTCATTAACATAACAACAGTCATTGCACTGGAACACTATGCATTGGTTGTATCAAAGTTGGTGTGTTTTCAAATTTGGGGAAATTTAAATATCTGAGCTTTGAGACAGATCTCTACTACGAACGGGATGTACAGGACTTGTATAACTCTTCACATTGTTTCTGAGTATTTTGCAACTTGAATATTACTGAGAACTTTTGTGTTAGATACCCGTCTGATTACTATAAAATGGCTATAACAAAACTCCGTTATTTTTTTAACTTTATAAAAAACAATTAAGTACCAATAATTATTCTTAAAATCATCCTTAATATACACTTTTCAACCATTTCCTACATTGTTTCCTAGGATCTAAATGCTGTGGCATTCAGGTTTAAAGATAAGGAACGACCACGAGGTTATACATCAAAGCTTGGAGGAATGTTGCATGTAAGTAATTGGTTTTGGTGTTTTTTACAATACAGTAATCATCTAGTGCTATGTTTGATTATACTTTTAGTAAGTACAGGTGTTTGCAAAGGTCCCATGTACTCCTGGAGCTTAGGAAGTTAATATTATGCTGCACAAATCTTAGTTTTGGCAGTCAGTAAGTCAGATTTCCTTCAGTCTCTACTATTTTATACTTCTGTGCTTCGTAGACCTGATTTTACAGTAACTGAAGTTGCCATTTGATCTGTTTCAGTGTTTCTTAAGACATATGTGCCATGTCATTCCGTGTCTTCCTGATAGCGAAATGTTCTCTACGGAAATATTAGAAAACTAAGATTTTATCATCAGTACAAGCACTGTGTTTCTAAATGCTTTTATAGTTAACAATGTTGAAATACTGCAGGAAGCATAAACATTTGTTTAAAGAGGAAATTAGAAATGTTTGACTCTTACTAATATGATCATGTACTGGTACTGAAAGAATCATGTACTTAATTTTTATATTTCTTGCAAAATTCAGTTCCCTCATTTTGCACTAAAGGAAGATTTAGTCAAGGTTTTTTTGTCTAGTTAAATTCTCGCAACTTCTGTGCATTGCAGCCATTCTTCATTGCACAGCTAATGTCTACATCTACTCAGAGCCATTTTTGCTTTCTTGGCTGGAATTCCTGTTAATGCTCCTGCACCTTTAATATGTAAAGTCTGAAATAACGGTCTTAAATTTTGATATTGTCTTGCTGTGTACTAAGAAGCATTAGACAACTGAAATAATTTAAATGAGTATTTAAAGGAGCTCCTATTTGTCTCTTGCTTTTGTGCTGTTAGATACATAAAATCTCTTTAACAAATGGACTTCTGAAACAGTCTTTCAGTGATCTGTATTTGTTGGATCATTCCCGATTACAATTGCTGTCTCCAAAAATCAGGCCAGGAAGTTGCCAGCAGTGTTCTAAAGAGCAGGGTATTGATTCATGAGCTTTTTTTTTGCTGCTTTTTGTTTGCTGTGCTTTGCAGTATGAATGGTAATTCTGATTCTGCTGTTAGTTGCTTAAACACTAATGGAAAAAGAACTTTTCTAGTTCTCTTTATTGCCTCAAAATCATACTAAGTCTATACGTAGAATTAATTGAGCTAGAATTATTGTTTGGTGATTTCCTGTGCTTATGAATACTCACTGGTTTTCATAACTTGGACAAGAACATGTGTGTAAGTTAGCATGAGTAAACATAATGTCATAGATTGTTACGTATTTACCAAAAAGCTTTACAAAACCCTTTTACTCAACAGAGCAGAAGTTCATCTTTAAAGCACTTTTGTGCTGGTCTTAGGAGTCACCACAAAGGTCTCTCTGTCAAATTATGTTTCATATTTCTCATGTGTAGGCTTGATGCTTTCCAAGTAATTGTTCCCTGGTCTGCAATGCTCTTTCTTCTGTTGTGTTTTGTCTCCTTAGTTGTGTAATTTTAAACATTTTATTTTAATCTGATTGTCATATCTAGATGGTTTTAGTCTGTTCTGGTTTAGTTACATTATGCTCTGACCTTGCTGAAAAGAATCACAGAATAGTTGAGACTGGGCCTCTGGGAGGTTATCTTGTCCAGTCCTCTTGCTCAAGCAATGCAGAAATAAAGTAACCAAAGAAAATATATGTTCAATTCCACTTGGTGAGCAGACAGTGGCATGTGTCTATAAAAGAGATAAAGTGTAGATTTCAGGTCTCTAAATTTGTATTGCCCTGATAATTTCAGATTAGAAGAGCATTAGAAGAGATTACTTAACATCTCCCCTTCAAGTTGCTTCGTCTGCTTAGCTGTTCATGCAGAATGTAGCTAAATGAGAATTCATCAGTGTACAATTAATCTTTTAGGATAGACCTTTCAAATTCTGGATCTTTAGCACTCACATTTGAATTTTTTGTGATACAGGTTTGGTACATTGCTCTTGGTCTCCACACCTTCCCCCAGCCCTTTCTCTTTTCCAAAATCATTTGTGTGTTACGCTTTGTTCTGGAAGTCGTTCCACTGTAGTTGTTTGTATAATGTGTGTAATTCAGAAAGCCATTTTATAATAGTTCTGGTCAGAAGTACAACTGTATGGCAAACTGCAGGTACTCAGTGCTTAGGTCACCTAGTGGTTTTCCCATGCTAAACGTCTGTCAATAAAGTTTTCCAATCAGTTGTACTAAGAATTTTCGGAGGAACTTGGAACTGTATTTTTTCTTCTTCAATTGTGATTTATTGGAAGAGAATCTCAGTTTGATCCTAAAAAGCCCCACTAGAATTATGTATATCTAAATTTGTATTATGCTGTCAGATAACTGAAATATACTTTCAATTACTGTGAACAAAAATTTGAATTCTTGGCGAATGCTAAAAAAACTTTAGTGGTTTGTTGGTTTTGTCTTTGTGGTGGATTTTGGTTTTTTATAATGGTGATGGGTTTTGTTTATTTGTTTTGTTTGTAGTTTGGTTTATTTTTTTGTTTGTTCTGTTTTGGTTATGTTTCATTTTTCCCAAATGCACTTTAATGAGTACTTTGTGTTTTGCTGTCTTTGAAAATATCCTCCAGGGGTCAGCATTTGCTATGTTCTTTTTACTTCAGTTATTTCAAAACAGTGTTCAAAGGTGTGTGACTTCTTATACTGGGACATAAAATATTTCAAGAGAATGGTAATATGTGGTATATAAAATTACGTAATAGAGCAGAAATGATTGCATAATTTCACTACTTCTTCATCTTGTTTAGTTCTAAGAAAGAATTTAAGACATCTGTACACTTCTAACTTTAAATGACAATGGTAATACTGATTTCGTGACCAGAAACATGTGCTTTTATTTCCTTT
This sequence comes from Melopsittacus undulatus, assembly GCF_012275295.1. Lineage (NCBI taxonomy): Eukaryota > Metazoa > Chordata > Aves > Psittaciformes > Psittaculidae > Melopsittacus > Melopsittacus undulatus. The sequence goes on from NC_047530.1 coordinate 95,278,997, forward strand.
ACAAAACAGTATTTCTTTCATGCATGTTTTTGTTTAATTCATCTACATGCTTCTGGGCTTATTTATGGTTTTGTTTTTGTTTGTTTTTTTTAGTATTACCCTATAGAAGAAGTATTGGCTGCTGAATATTTGCTCGAAGAATTTAGGCCTGATTTAATAGAGATGGTACTGGACAAATTGAGACCAGAAAATGTTCGGTAAGTTAAATTGCAATAACTTGTAATTTAAACCAGACATTATAAGAAAGCAGATGAGCTAATGGAAACACAAGTTCTTAGGTGTTTCTTACAACTCCAAAGTAAATGTTGTTGAAAAAGAGCTAGTTTTTCTGTGTGTTAATGTCTCTGCTCCCCATAGAAAATAAGCACTCTAGTAAGAGGGCATGCCGCTCTTCCTGTTCAGACAGAAATGTCCGTTCAGTCCTTTCTATACAGCATGTCTTCCTCAGACTAGTAGGCAGACTGGAGTTAAGAAGGGAAGATTATGTCAGGCTTAGCAAGGATATACAATTGAGAGTCCTGAATCTTGGAAATGGGGCAAACAGAAGAAACAAAGAGAAGAGGTTTGAGTCAAAGAGCCTGTGGTAGGACAGCAGCAGAACTCTGATGGGACCAAACCTGAAGGAGCTAAGCAGCAAAACTTATGCAGGCTTAAATGCAGTAAAGCCTGCAGAGGGCAAAGAAATGAAAGTTTACCTTCCTATCTATGAAAATAATGTCTCTTGGGATATTTTAAAATATGAAATCAGTTTCTGTAACACAGAGTATTGTGTGAGAGACATTTTAGTGATTGTTTATTTAGAAAAAGAGGTGAATATTGGAAAGAGAAGTCAGTCATGCACTCAGCTAAATATGTAAAATATCGAATAACTGTTTCTTAATTGTTCTGTGCACCGAACAGGGCAGAGGTTGAGTAGGACAGTATGTAGATTTATGTGTGTATATATTTGCATGTATAATGTGGCACAGTCAGTTACTAGAAGGTTGCATGGGTAACTGTTATTCTAGTACTTTCTGGCCTGATTTTTTTTTCTTGTCACTTGACTCGTTTAATGTATCTGTTTTGTATATTGTAATATTAAATTAGTGGTATAGAGAGATTATTAAAACGGATGAAAACACAGAAACAAGCTCTTGCTTGGGATTCTGTATCAGTCTCGCTGTATTTAAAAACATGTTTTGTAAGCCAGGTATATGATACAAAAAAATAATGATTGGGGGGGGTGTCTGTTTCTGCATGTGTTCCAAACTGAAATATTCAGTCAGTGTTGGCTATAGAAAGACAGTGAGGCACGCATTCATGTATTTCTAGGGTTTATATATTTCAGCCATCTGAAATGACTGTGAATTACTTAAAAGTTTGGGCACGAATCTTCACTGTGTTTGCATGGCAAGGTCTGTTTGTATATTCATTTAATTTAAGGTGCGTGTTACTTCATTTTCAAAAGATGGTATATTTCCAATACTGGATAAAGTAGGATAAAATTGGAACTGTATTTATAAATGTCATGGGGTTCTGGTGTTTCTATGGGTATACAAGTAATGATAAAGTAACTGAACCTGCCTGTGTCAGTCACAGTAGTTGCCATAGTAATTAATGCCCTTTAAAGAAGAGCCTATATCTTTGTGTGTGGGTGTGCATCTCATGTGTAATGTGTGTGGGATACTGCAGCTGAAACTTGAATATTTCCAGACCATATTTTGAACGAACACTACTTTAAAGAAAATTTCCAGATTCTCTTTCCTTTAGTATTAAATACATCTATTTTGAATGCATTTTCATGTTGCTCTACTCCCCAACTTCCTGGAAATATGGTACAAGAGCTTACCTTTAACACAAAGACTGGTCTTAGTAACTAAAGCGGGAATATATAATTACTTCTCTGAAGAAAGCTTAACCAAATTCCACATAAATCTGAACTTGTAACTGGTTTTAGAATTGCTCACAAGAAATATGTAAGCCATTTTTTTAATCCTGATTTAATACTGATTTTAATACCAATTTAGTAAACAAGCTACAGGTGCTTAATCAGATGTGATGTTTATTACAGCTTCATGTAAAATGTGGCTCTTAACTTTGCAAGCAAAGAGTCAATATTGACTTTGGGAAGAATACCTTTCATAATTAAATTTGGTCTCTGTTATTAGCCAGAGAACTTCCAAAGCATCTTCTTCCTTAAGTTTTCAAAAATTGCTAGAGCAAATTAATATATGCAAATACATTCATACACTCTTCAAGGTTATCAGAAGCTACTGGAGGTCACAGACCATTCATCAGGTTTCTGTTACTCCTGTTGCTGGCTTTGCCAGCCTTTTCACGCTCCCTTCCAGCTGACAGTACTTGAGTGTAAAGTAGCCATAATTAACCTTGTTCAAAAGTTACTAGGGTGACAAAGGAAAGTGTAGGGAATGCAGGCAGACGGAGAAAATTCAGGTCTACAGAATGTGTTCCCGCACAGGAATAGCGGTGATACGTTTTAGAAAAATTTAGTATGTTACATGCTGCGGTTTTTTTCAAATATGTAGTAGTTTCATAATGTTTTTTAGTTAATATAAGCCCATATTTTCACTTGCAGTTGCAGTCTTGCATTTCTCTTTGTCCTTGTTTGAAACAAAAGTGGGGTGAGGGGGAAGAGTAAGATGAGCAAGAATGTTATCAGAGAGAGAAAATATATATGGAATTTAGCTATTACTTGAAACATTAGTAACCAAAGAAAAGAATTGTTTACTATTATATGTATCTTTATTTCTAGTAATTTTGTAGGGTTACATCAGTTTTCTCTCATTTGTCAAAGTGACTTAATGGGAATATATTTAAGCTTGGTAGTTGTGGATTAATTTTAAAGGATTTTTTTCAAGATGGGACACATCTAGAGCAAATGCCAACTGAAGATGACCAACTTTAGTGTTTGAACTGAGAAGCATTGATCTTTCAGATAATGGAGATAGTGTTTTCATCTCGGCATTTCAAATTTAACCTGTATGTGACTTTTTAAGTAGCGGAGTGTAGTATGTTTAGACTGGAGAGGCATAGTGGTGGGGGTGGTTTGGAAGCTAAATTTGATAGAATAGGTATGCTTTTCTCTACAGGAAGGTTCAAAGTTTTCATAATGGAATAGTGTTGGTGGTTTGGTGACTGAATAAAGTGCATCATCAGAGAAGGATGATCATCTAGTAACATCTGTGTATGTGGGTTTCCGTGTATTCGTGGGCTTTAAATGTCTTGGGTTTTACCCTGCTTTCTTCTAGCTTGTTGTTACTGTGCTTTCTTTCTGGCTGCTGGAAGAAATATATTGTGTTTAATCTTCCCTCAGGACAAACCACATTGCCTCTTCACCTTACCTGGCATAAAAAGTAGATTATAATGATTATGTAGTTTTAAGCATTTTAATTAAGAAAGCTAAATATTGGGGTATAAAGAGACTTTCAGAACTGGAATATATCTGGTTTTATGGGCTCTTCAGTGTATTGTTAAAGAAATTCTAGGTTCTTTTTGTTGCATAGATTTTAGTAGGGCTTAAAGATATAGTAAGTATGAGCAGGTTAGTTCTCTGAAGCTTAAATAGCCACAGCTATGCCTACGGCTGTCCTGTTAAAGCTTAAATATGAATACATACAAACTAGAGAGGAACCAAAGACTGATTAAATGCAGTTTGAACAGTGGAATTCAGCAAAGCACTGATATTCTAACATGGATTGAATGAGGCCTGCAGGAGGTCTGTAATGATGTAGCAGCAGGCATACTCTGAGTTTGAATGGTATATGGTGAGAGTAATGATAAATGTATTACTTATAATGTGTAGACTAAAACCACACTAGTGTTTGCTATTGCCATAATAACTATACATTTACATCTTAGTTCTCTTTTTGTTCAGACTATTTATCTTCTCCAAAACTATAACAAAATAAACCCAAATAATCAAAATTTAAGATTGTGTCATGTTGCTTTTTCCTATTTCTCTAAATGATACATTTTTTCAGTGTACACTCAAAAGTTATAGTTGTGCTTGTGTGTAGCTTTTATGATAATAATGCAAGCTGGGTTTTTTTAGGTATAAAAGTCTTAAGTCCTTTCAGTTTTAGTGGGAATTAAATGTTTATATTCAGGGCATCAGGTGTTTAAAGATCTGAACTAATCAGGCTTTTCTATTTTCATGCGATTAAAGCAAAATACTAACTTGTGTATAGTACTGTATTCCTTCTAGACACATTTTAAGCACTGTGAAATTAAAAGTAGAATGAAATGAACTAGAATTTTTTTTAATCTTAAAATACTTCAGAGTGTAGTAAAATATAACAAGGGATATAATTTTAGAGTATCTTTTATTTTAAATTGCTGGCAAGGTAAAATATCTTGGGGGAACAAAAACCCTGGCAATATTAAATATTACTAAAAGTATCATCCATGAGGCTGATCAGGGGGCTGGAGCACCTCCCGTATGAAGACAGGCTGAGAAAGTTGGAGCTGTTCACCCTGGAGAAGAGGAGGCTGCATGGAAAACTCAGCAGCCTTCCAGTATCTGAAGGGAGCCTGTGCAGATGCTGGGGAGGGACTTTTCATTAGGGACTGTAGTGACAGGACAAGGGGTAACGGGTTAAAACTTAAACAGGGGAGGTTTAGATTGGATATAAGAAAGAAGTTCTTTACTGTGAGGGTGGTGAGGCACTGGAGTGGGTTGCCTAAGGAAGTTGTGAATAGCTCCATCCCTGGCAGCGTTCAGGTCCAGGTTGGACATAGTCTTGCGTGACATGGTTTGGTGGGAGGCATCCCTGTCCCTGGCAGTGGGGCTGGAACTAGATGATCTTAAGATCCTTTCCAGCCCTAACTGTTCTATGATTCCATGGTATGATACAAAGATTGAAGGCTCTCCTGAAAGAATGAGTTGAGATTATAAATGATAATAAAAAGATCACCATGTCGTTAACTTTTTAAATTACATCTGTATCTATATGCATCTGGCAATCCAGTAGGTTGTTTTCTTCTTTTGTCTTTGAGCGGATTCTACAGACTAATAAAATACTGTGGGCATGTGCTTTTAAATATCTATATATGTTCTGGTTACCCACCATTTACTGATATTTATGTTCATATTCACCTTTCTATTCTCCCTTTTAATGAAAGAGTTCATATGTGCCACATAATTCCAACTTTGCTGTTGTTATTTGTCTGTTTTGTTTGTTGGGGGGGAGGTTGTCTCTTTTGTTTTGTTTTTCTTTTTATGCCTTGTGTAATTTGTGTCTTACAATGGCCCCATCCCCCATCCATGGAAGTGTTCAAGGCCAGGTTGGGGGGACTTTGAGCAGCCTGGTCAAGGCGTGGGTTTCCCTTCCCATGGCAGAAGGGTTGGAGATAAATGATTTTTAAGGTCCTTTCCAACCCAAATCACATTATGATTCAATGATTTTGAATTTTTCCTTTGTATAATGGTTTTATTTGTAATTGCTTATATATCTATATTGGGGTAGCTGCATTCACAGTGAGAGGCTTCTGTTCAATGTCTTTTTAAAAAGTTTAGCTTTTCAACTGTTTTTTTCTTAACAAACTGTCTTTATTGAAAATATGGAAAAATATCCATATTCCCAGATGGTAGCAAATATACATATGTGCTTCTATTTGACTGAACCATAACAGGAAGTTTTGATATTCTTCTCCCCCCTTCCACCCCCAAACACTACTTGTTGCATTTAGTGGCTTAATTTCCCTGAGAGAGAAACCTTTTTAAGATGTATCATTTTTACTTGTTCAAACTGGGCTGGGTTTTGCCAACCATCTGTGAAGATAAGAGAAGGGACTTGGCACGTGTTGCAGTCTTAACTGAAAAATGTAATTTCCAATAATTCCCCCTCCCCCCCCATCATCTGCAGAATAAATGCTCTTATTAAAATTTAAGAAGCTAGTGACTCATCAAATTAAGCAGACAAAGAATATTTTCCCCTGGGTAGTAAATGGACTTTTTTCCTCTCTTGGTATCTGAAGTGCATCACTAGTACTATCCTAGAGGGAAGAAAAAAAAAGAATGCCAGAAACGTTGATACAGAAGTTTGTGAAGGCTGGAATTTTACAGATACTGAGCAAACAGTTATTTCAATGCAGCTGCTGATGCTCATCTCTGATGATAAGCATGTTACAATTTTGGAATGTATGTGTTTATTTTTAATTGCATTGTATCTGAGTAAAGATGTTGAAAATCACAATTTGTTCACTTATTTCCACCTCCATAAACCATTCTGTTTGTAGAGACTCAGTTTGATTGAACTCAGAAATAATTTGTGCTTCTGCAGGATGGTTGGAATGCTACACTCCAGCAACATCTCTCTGCATGTAGTTTCCCCTCTTATTCCATTTCCTAATAAGAATTGTGTGGAACTGGCTTCATATAGCCTATACTGCCTTACATCAGTTTTACTGATCATTTTTGGGGAAGTTATAAATAAAGTTAGGCTTTTGTTGGTTTTGTCTCTTACCGTTTTATTCATTTGAATAGATACATGTAAATTTTTCACTTGACACTGTCATGTTTTGGAAGACAAAGTTTAAATTAGTTTAAACCAGCAATTGTTCCTTCTTAAATATAAGTTAGGTTTTTTGCAACAAATTTGCTTTGTCATGTCTGTTACTAGTATCACAAATACTGTGGTCTCAAAGCCTGTTACTTCTTCACCCTTTGAAGCTTGAGTTTTATTATGTAAATGTAGCATATAATAGTTGATTATCTTTCCTGGAAGGACATTGATTTTAAAGCACAAGTTCTCTTCCCAAGTAACACCCTTCTGTGGATCTGTGACTTGTAGCTTCATTTAGATTTCAGGAAGATGATAAATAAATAAATAAATTGGCTCTAGTAAATAGGTATCACATCACAGAAATTGTGCTTCTTTTTTGAAAATTGACCATAACTGAGGACTGAAACAGTTTGCATGTACGAGAATATACATATAGAAAAAAATTGCGTTTACAGTTCCAGCTGTATTCTGTGCTCATGAATGTCTCAGAAGTCAAACTGCATTGGTTGAATTTAAATATGTTTTAAGCAGATCATGGTAATTTGCCTGATTGCCTGTCTTACTTTTCCAGTGCATTTCAATTCTGTCTTAAACCGTATGGATATTCATAGTGCTGCACAGCACAGAAATGAAAAGCAGAAGCAACGTTACGTAACTAGGAATTTTAAATATGCATCAGGAAACATTTAAGTAACTGCATAACATTGTACTTCTACCTGTGGTGCTTCTTTTCCTGGCCTGGTATTCATTGCTCTTGGTGCTTGTATCTTGGTTTAGTTGTAAGTCTCAGGCAGAATGAATGTCTTGTAGCCTGTTTCATGCTGCTGTATGTTTCCAAGAGTTCAAAATGTGAGTTCCCATTCCAGTGGTGATTTGGAGTTTAGAGCGGGCAGGAGGATCTCTTGAAGAAGAACTGCTTAAAGATTTGCTGTTTTCCACGATTTCATTTTGTATATGTTGAGCAGACAGAATTATTTTTAGGTATTTAATTTTGGTATGCTCCTGTAGCAACTGTTTGGGTGCTTGGATTGTCAATACTGCTTGAGCATTGGTACATTGGAGAGGGTAGAAGGAGGGATATCCAATAACAGAAAATAACAGACATTTGTATATTACACTATAAAACACACTTCTCTTGCTCTCAGACTGCTTGATTATTGGAATTTCATCAGGATAATAATTTCATTTAAGACTCTTCTTTTTCCTTCTTTTTTCCATTTTTTTCTAATTTATTTTTTATTTAATACATGAAAAGGCCAGATAGTTTGCTCTGAAATTCTAATAATTTTATGGTTTTTATAGTCTCTTAGCAACTTTATCTGTACGTGATAAAGCTTTTGCTCACCAGCTGTCTTGAGTTAGAATGCAAAACATAATAGAATACTGCTATGACTCATTTTAATGCAAACAACAATCTGTAATAGACTCTGCCTTGTTGACCAAGCTAGTGTCTGCTGTGTTGCAAGAATAAATATTCTTTAGCATTAAAGCGCTCAGTTCTTTGCTCAATATTTGTTTAGTATTGTTTCTTTCATATAACAAATTAAATAGATGTAACAGGCAAACAGGTATGAAACCATTTTATAGGAAGTTACAATAAAAATGTTAGCCATTTCTATTGCCGTTTGCAGTGAGATGAAATAATATATCTCTTCAAGATTATTATTCTCATTCTGGTTTGAATATTGCATAACTTCTGCAGTGGAGCAGGGTTGTTTTGTGCATGTGTGTGTGTGTTCATGCTATGTGTGGTTCTTTCAAGGGGTAAAAATTTCTTCCACAACACAGAGAAAATCTGCGTCCCTCAACCATGAGATTTGATTACCCCTCTTTAGTATGTATGATTTAAAATACTGTCTCAAAGTGTGGTCAAATCCTGCTTCAGTTTTTGAATCTTGCTTGAGAATGTATCTTTACAGTCTGATGTCACTGAGATGCACTTGTAATTTGTTTAAATGCATCTAATGCTAGCTGTTCACCCTACTGTTCTCCTGCTATTTGAAATACAATGCACAGATTAAATTATTAATAATTTGAAAATCTTCATAATAGGACAATCTAGAGCCGAATATAGCAGAATCCTTGTTTTTTTTTCAGTCTTAGATCATTTAGTCATTTATGTGTAAACATTAGATGAAAAAGGAGGTATGAGGACATAAGCATCTAAAATACTAATAGTCCACTTATTTAATTTTGGTATTTTTAAAATATATTCAAAAGCTCATCCCAAGGTTATTCTCCAGTAATGTATTTGTAAAGTAAAAGACTATAGTTTGAGGCACATCCATATGGCTGTTTTGATTAAAGCCCCACTTTGCCATGCACATTAGAAATACAAAACAGAATGTTCCTGGCCTGAAGATATTGTATTAAAAAAGAACACTTAAATTGTGTATATTTTGATGTTTCAATGTGCATTTTAGCCATCTGCACAAGATTTGGCAGAGTTCATTGCTGTGCTATTCAACATCCAGGGATTGTTAAATACATGCAGGAGGTAATAGTGCTACCTTTCTTGACCATTTCAAAATTCTTGTAAACATCTATTTACTTGTAGAGCTATCTGCTTATTTCCATTGAATACTCCTTCATCTTGTAGGGTGTTAAAAAGAATTAAAGGATTTTTCTTGATACCTATTCTGAAGACTACTGAAAAAATACTGTGATGGTTTTAACTTTCTTCATTCTGGATTTCCTCTTATTTACATTTATCCTTTAGTTCCAGGAGCATCTTGACGATGCTCTTAGATGGTTTAGTTTTAGGCAGTCCTGCAAGAAGCAGGCAGCTGAATTTGGATGATCCTTATGGGTCCTTTTCAACTTAAGATATTCTATGATTCTATGATTGAGGTTTCTAATTGATTATAGTTCTGTTGCATTGACTGTAAAAGAAGTTAATCTTTCTGCTTTTTTCCCTTCTCCTCAAAAAGCCCCAAATCAACAAAAAAAAGGGGGGGTGGGGGGGTGGGTGGGAAAGAAGCAGGTATCAATCTGAAATGAGCATGTATGCAAAATGAAGAAACTTTTACTATCAGATTATGAATGCAAGAGTGAAACTGCAATAATGCAATCTAAAACACTAGGTCTGGAATAAATTTTCTGTAGTTAGTATTTTCACATACGTGAGTGTTGGTATAGGCTGTATGAAAAATGTAGTCACTTCAGTAATTTCGTAGATCTCAAGTGCTGCTTTCTGTGTTTTCTGGAACAATGACAAAATCTAAAAAATAGAAATTGAGTGCAGCAACAATTGTATGTAACTTTAGGTTGTAGCACATTAGAAAATTGGTAAAATTAAGTGATGCCAATAATCTGATTTTGTGGTTAACCTTATTGTGTAGTTCAGTGTATGTGTGCTTGCTGTCAGATGCACTCTGTAATTGTTCAGGGACCATTTCCAGAAATCAGTGCTTTCTGGTGATGGAACAGTGTGAATAATTTCTCACAATCTTTTCTCAGACACATTCATGCCAAAGTGCTTTGTCTCTTTGTTTTCAGAGTTGCAATAGTTTCCAAGTCTTTTGAAGGAAAAACTGATCGAACAGAAGACTGGTATGGAACACAGTACAAGCAAGAAGCAATTTCTGATGAAGTTATTAAGGCATGTTAAAACTTACAATATATTCTAATCTCTGCAAGCAAAAGACAGTGGTAAATTCTTTGTCAGATTTTCCATTTAGTTGAAGGAAGAACTTAAATTTGCTGCTGCATATAGCATGAAAATTGTACAATGAGGCTGTTGAATATTATGAGAAGTAAAGATTTTATTTTAGTCTTCAGATTTCAAATATTTATTACACAAGACAGATGTATTTTAATGGTTAAGTGAAAGGAATGTTATGCCATTTTTCCTACAAAAGATTCAACATATGTAGTGTCTCCTTAAATATGTAAGCATTAACTTTTCAAAGTTGAAGTCTCTATTAAATGGTAATGAGCTAATCTGTTCTTAAGAAAAGAATCTTTTTACAACTGCTGTATGTAACTGTGATTTTGAAACTGATTTTTGCAATTTAGAAAATGAGTGTGTTTTGCCAATTAAATGAGCTTCTAAAAATCAAAACTGCAGCAAAGGAGATAGACAAAATCTAGTTATTGATCTGTTCTTCTGAGATGGCTTTAAAATACACCCTAGAGCTAAACTGGACCTGATGAGCATGCTTTGAAAGACATTGCGCAGGAGCACTTCATTTCCTTTAGCTTATCCTTACCTCCTATGTTCCTGAGTAGAATTCTTGCTTATGTATTTAGTTTAATACCTTCATTTAGAGTTCACAGTAGCAGAAAAGGTAAGACGTTGACCTTCCACTCTACTGTAAACTTTTTTCAAAATTGGTTTTTATCTTTTTGTCTTCCTCCTTGGAGCACTTCATGCTGCTGATAGCCTACTCCAACATGGTTTGCCAGATATTTCTCTCTTTCCCTATTATCTTCATTTCCCTATTATCTTAATGGTATTTTACACGTAAGCTAGTGGAACACATTTTTAGAACTTTTGTTACAGTCTAAAAGAAATAAGTCTATAACCATTGATTAAGCAGACATTCTCCTGTTTGTCTAGAAATGGCAAAATGCTGACCTGAATGGGAAATTCAAGCTTCCAATGAAGAACGAATTCATTCCTACTAACTTTGAGATTTTACCATTGGAAAAAGATGCGACACAGTACCCTGCCCTTGTCAAGGTAAGCCATTTGTGTGTGCTAGCTAACCTTCTGGGAAGTTTGTAGTTAATTCCTGTATGTTTTTTTTAAATACAGATCTGTCATATTCTAAACTATAATAACAAAAATGTACAAAGCTTAAAGATATTGCTAGAAAGAGAGTAGAAAGTTCATTCTTGCTGAACTCTAGATTATGACTGGGTTCTCACAAAAAAGAATCTACAAACAGCTTGAACTCTCTTTGCCCTTTTGAAAGTGTGTTAAGAATTGATAGAAATAGTATTAAAGCTGTTTACTCAGCAGAAGGGTGGCTGCTACTCCTATTTTTTGAGCCATATTCAGTAAGTCAAGGATGTAGACAAGGCTATTCTTTTGTAACTGTGTATGGGTAAAGCTTGTGATTGCATGGAAAAATGGAGAGAAATAAAAGCATGTAAATAAACATCATTCTCCAGTCTTCTGGAAGCAACATTTAATGATCTCAGTTTATTTAGCAAATCTCAATTTTCTGAGTACCTAAAATTTACTAAAAAGTATTGTTCACTGCTAAAGCATAGTTATCTTTGCTAATGCTCATCTCTGTTCTAGGCCTAGTGGAAGACAAATAGGAAGAGTCTTCTGCACTTACATGTTATGTTTCAGCTTGAATACTCAATTCAGGAATACTTCTTTGCACACTAGATTAATATGTCTACCTTAGTGCAAAGGCATCCATGAGGAAAACATACTTGTTTGCACGGGGCGTTTTAGATATATACTTGAAGCAGTATTATTAACATAGGAGGACTTTGAGCAGGTTTATATTCATCCTGAGTTGAAACCATAAACCTCAGCAGAGACATATTACAGCTCTATTAAGTAGCACTAATTGGTTTACTACAGAAACTTGTTGGTCTTTCAGTGTCTCTGTAGCAACTAGGCAATTGATCCACACCAAAGCTATGCTGTAAAGGCATCATTGCTTTAGAAACTTATTTGCTTTTAGTTTTTCCTTTCCCCCTAAATTGTTTTCTGAGGGAAAATGTTTTTAATCTTTTGTACTTGATGAAATAGACATTATCTATTTTGCCTGTATCTCATTTATTTTCTCCCCATCTGTATTCCTGTGCCATTTTCCTTTTTGTGAGTCCTGGCATTTGTCCACCAAAATCAAACCAGAACAGTTTTTTTCTGTGTTTTATATGCCTGCCTGAGCTTACTATGGACTGGACCAATGTTGTGGGGAAAGGGACAAACCGGAACATAAATACATGATCAGGATGGCCATTTTCACTGGCAGCATGTTACTGTGTCACCTGTTGCAAAGGCACATCTTGCTCTGAAAAACCCATGGGAAAGACAGCAATTAAGATACGGGCTTTGGCTTGATGGCCAGTAGTGGATAGTCCATAGTAATGGACTGCAGCTAGCAGTCTCCAGCTACCAGGCCAAGTCTCCAGTACTACACACAGGCTCTACTGTTTATCACACTATCCCTGGTGTAAGGTGTATTCAAAACTGCATAGTAGCAGTTTAACAGAAGAAAAATTTTATTGTCTCAGAGAGAAGCTGTAAAAAGGGTTTTTAGTATGAGTCAAATGTTGTGTAAAGGAAGGTGTGCTGTGAGAGACAAGAATTTACTTCTTTTATGCAAAGAGAAGGAGAATGCCATGCACACCAGATCCCTGAAAAGCAAAGAACATCTGCTCAAAACCATGAGAAATAATTTTACAGTTGAAAGTTCTCTCTTCTGAACCATAGCAATTCAAAGAAAAGATGTTGGGATAAAGTTAACTAGAGTTGGAACAGAGAAAGAGTATCTTATTTCACAGTTTTTATGGGAGAAGAAGCAATATAGGAAGTTGTTTAGAATCTTTCCCATACTTGGAGATTATTCTAGAAAAAATTAGTGACAGTTCTTTTAACTCATTTTCAACTGGTTTTAATACTTTTTCTAAATGTGCTATGTTTGCCATGTTACTTTAAAACAACATACTGTGCATTGGTGTGCCTGCCCATGGCAGGGGTTGGAACTAGATGATCTTAAGGTCCTTTCCAACCCTAACTATTCTATGATTCTGATTCATATTTTTTACTAAAAGCATTACATATGCAATTATATTCTTAGTCTGAAAATGTAACTATATGCTGATATAGTGCTGCATAATGGCACGTCTTTTAATGTTAGCTTTGGCAGGGTGTTTTGTGCAACTAACAATTTGTCTTTGATCACTCCTGCTCTAGAAAAGTAGTTCCCATTTTGATCATAAGCTCATTCACAATGCTGCAGCTATTTAATTGCTTGTTAAAGGTGATATATGCGAAGAAGAGTCTCCATAAGGATAGATGGGTATACACACAGTGTATACATCAAGATTGTGGATGCAAGGAGACAATACTACATTGAGATTTGAAGCAGTGGAGACTTTTTAAATGGCATAGTATATTACAGTTAAAAGGTGACTTAACAAAACCTCTTTTCTTGACACAGGACACTGCTATGAGCAAACTGTGGTTCAAGCAGGATGACAAGTTTTTTTTGCCAAAAGCTTGTCTCAACTTTGAATTTTTCAGGTATGCAGTGTTAAGTATATTGCACAAATTGCTCTCCAGAAGTTTCTTGTTTGTTGAAATGTGCATTTCTGTGACAAAAACTTTCTTGTGTGTTTTAAGGCTTTAAAACCTTTGTCCTGGGTATATGCAGTAAGGTAGAGATAGCAAGAAGACTTATGTAAGTTACGCAGTAGTTGAGTGGCAAGCAGTTTGAAGTGCTCCATCTACATTAACAGGAAAAATTAATCTAAAAATATGTTGAAAACAGGTTTCTTCTACATTTTATTTGTTATACTGAGATATGATTGCCAGTAGTACCAACTATATGTTGCAAAACACCTCTTTAAAAGTGGGTATTATTTTAAATTTATAATTAAATTGTGACCATTTTAAGATAGTGTTTTCTTTATAAAATGCTATTCTGCTAATAATATTAGGTTAAAGTTCTGTTTTAATTTGAGAATGCAAGCCAGTATAAAATCCTAAGTGCTTAAAATTGTGGGGTTTTATTTAACTGACACAACAACCAATTATTTTTATTTTAGAATAATGTTGTCTGTATTATCAATGTATGTGCAATTCTCACCTCAGGATAAAATGCTGTAATGTTAATTCTGGTCATGCATTATTTTCATCACAGGAAAATCATCTGTTTTTTTTTAAGTGAGCATGGCAGTGGTGTAACTTCATAATGCATATTGAGTCCTTCGTTTGAGTAACCACTTGAAATTCTTCTTGGAAGAATTTTAGATGGAGGGTTTTCTAATAGAGTGTTGGATCTCAGTATTGATGTTGGTACTAGTTGGGGAAAATAGGTTGCCTGGACATTTCTTCTTTTTGCTTTTTAAAACCACAGGGCAAACATTACAACTGTTGCAACTTTGACATGTCAGGAAATAGAAGATTAAAATCTCTTATTCAGAAACAACAACTGCAATATTTTGTATGCATTTGGTGGCTTTGCCTTATACTATGTTTGGCCAAAATCCAAAATAGGATTTTATTGATGGATACTGAGTTTGTCATACAGTTATGTGTATTGTTTTGTTTTTTTGATATATTCCAGATTAACTGTGTGTGATACAATCTCAATACCAGTTTGTGAATGATTAAAAGATAATAATAGACTTAATGTAGAATGCACGAAAGTGTGAGTCTATGCACATATGAATGATGTCATGGAATGGGTTGGAAGGGACTGATAAACGTCATGTAGTCCAACCCTCCTGCAGCGAGCAGGGACATCTTGAACTAGTGTGGTGATAATCTTTCCCAGTTAAATTTGTACATTCATTTCAGTAAGCCTTTTTGAAAAGCCAGGAGTACTTGAGCTTTGCCAACTAATCTAACTAAATGATTTGCCTGTTTCATCCTAGGAATAGTTACAGGGGGAATGCTGGCTTTTTTTCTTGGGAATTGGGTGTGAGGGTTCTTCCCTCTTATTTTAAAAGACAACAGTTAATTGTATATGAACAGATGTGAAGAGATGTTGACAATATTTGGTACCTCATCTCCAAAAGAAGTTGTAAGCAGGTTTGTCTAGTTTTGATATTTAAAAAAGATTCTTAGTGAATCTGTCTTTCAAGTGGGTCATGCTGATGTTTATTGGAGGAAATAGTGAAATGTACAGTGTTTAGTCGAGACACTTGATGAAATTACCCATAACTCTGGTGGCTGAGTGAATAAGTGAAAAAAGCCCTCTTAATAACATGAGTTTTTATAGAAAGTTTTAGCCTCAATTCTAGGTCAGAATACAATGACTGTGCTGCTTTAATTACAAGAATTTTTTAACATTACAGACCACTTTCAAAGACAGAAAAAACAGGAAGATTTCTTCTTCCTGTAGCCCTGATCATCACAAATCTTTGCAAGAATTCCTAACCCAGATGTTATAGCAGCAACTGCTGTGTAGATAAAAGGAAGTTGATAAGGGTGGTTTCTCTCTCAAACATAAAAATCCAGTAGGAACAATCTGGGTATGCGAACCTTCTGGAGTCCCCTTGTTCCAAACCTGAAAATCCTTACATGGCACATACCTTGCATTAAAAAAAACCCACAGTAAAAACCTCTGACATGGGATTTATCGTGCAGCCTAAAGGGTGATGATTAAGGTTTTGCTTTTGTACAAATTATGAATTCAGAACTCAACACATACTGTTTTTTAAAAGGAAGCAAAACAACATGATGTTGTTTTTTTGAAAATACCTAAAGGTGGTTATAAACGCTGAACTTGAAGTTTCTCAAGGTTTAGTGAGATGGGTGTTAAGGATAAAATGCTAATTATTTTTAACTGAATACTTGCTACTCTCCAGTCTAAGGAATATTTCAACCAGCTTGAGTTACGAGTTGTTCATAAGGTAACCCAGGATCAAGACTTCAGTGTTGATTCCAGCTGTGTCACTTCCAGCTCTGTTTGAAAGGGGTAAAGCCAGACTTCTAAGATTTTTTCAAATACATTGTCAGTGATTAAGTTGTTTTGCTTCTTCAAGTATGGTAAAAAAAAAAAGGAAGACTAGAAACAAGCATTATTTGCAGAGTTGCCAGTAATAGAATGCAACTCCCAGAACAGTGTTATCATAATTGTTTTCTGTTATTTTTTACTTGGGGATTAATGATTTAGTAGTCTTCATTATTTCCAGAACTCCCTGTTGGCATTTACCAGCTAATGAGTATGCAGAACTTATAAGCAATACAAACACAGTCGTCATTCAAACTGATTAAGTCTCTATTCTAGTATCAAAGTGGAAAAGAATGTAATGAATTTGGAGGAAGGTTTATGATAACATAGGATTGACCTACATCTTGCTTTGAATTCAGTATTAATTAAAAAATTCAGTATTAATTGGATTTGCATCACTGAGCATATTGAAGTTGCTCAGTTTTGGGAAATTCTCATTGTAGAGAGAAATGTAAATAGAACAGTCTGACCCCAGACTAATTAACCCAGTGATAATAAAAAAGCATATCCTTGGCTAAGATTTCAGACTATAGCAGGCTCTACTTTTCTAATAGAATTTAATGTTTTTAATCTCTTCCCATGCTTCCTTTCCTATCTAGAAGGAAGGAGAAGTCAAGGCCTAGGAACATTCTGAAAAATACCTATTTTAATGTTACCAGTGTGTGTATTGTGGCAATGTGATCTTTCTTCTACTACATTAATGTTGGTATACACTATGAAGTACCATCCTATGTAGGCATAAGCATATATATTGTCGTGTCTCTGAATATGACCATTGCTGCTGCTTAGGGAAAATAAATGAAAATGGTGGGGCTTTGACTTGTAAGCCGTATCCTGACAGGAAGTTGTTTTAGTTGCTGCTGATTATTTCTGTAAAATTGATACTGATTTCATATGTGTTTCAGAAACTTCAGAAATAAATCCTCAGTCATAAGACAGATAGCTTGTCTTGACTGCAGATCTTTAAAACATACAGATACTTAACAATTAGTGCAGTTGAAACACAGTTTGAATTACGTTTATCTTTTTGAGAAATTTGTGACATTATTGTACGTGGTCAGATGCTTCTCATGCAACCCTAGAGCTTGTGTAGTTGTTTGCATAAAAAAGATGACACAAAAATTACGGTGATATGGTAAACGATATGCCAAACATCTTTCCTGTGCGGAACTTATCATCTTTTTCAAATTACGAATTGCTCATCTTTTAATTTTTAGAATAGACACTACATTGTTTTCTGATTAAATTAGCATCTTTTTCAAATTACGAATTGCTCATCTTTTAATTTTTAGAATAGACACTACATTGTTTTCTGATTAAATTAGCAAAAAAAGTATTAATCATATCAGTGGTCAGCATGTGGACTTTAATTTCAGCCTGTTAAATTATATTGGTTATTCAGCTTGTATTTAGTTTATGTTATTCCTGGTGAACTCGAACTATTCCGGAAAGTAAATATAAGATGTCTTGATTTAGGAGCACAAGTAAAAGAATATCTCTGTAATCTTCAATATATTTAGGCCTTGCTACCATAAGCAAGCTAAATAATTATTTTCAGGTATGTTCATTCTTGGCTTCAAAATAGGAATCCTTCATAATGGGATCCATCAGCATACTCACAGAGAATATTGCTTCCTTCAGGTCAAACTTAAAAGGCCAAAAGAAACTGAAAAATCATTTTAAACTGCATATTTTACTTTCAACATTTTCTTCCAGCCCATTTGCTTACGTGGATCCCTTGCATTGTAACATGGCCTATTTGTACCTTGAACTACTCAAAGACTCCCTCAACGAGTATGCATATGCAGCAGAACTAGCTGGCTTGAACTATGATCTCCAAAATACCATCTATGGGATGTATGTAAGTACCCAAATCAAGGAAGAGCTTAGAGCCTTAAAACTACTTCCACTCATCAACATTTTTATATTGATTTGATGGAAGGACTTTCATTTAAAAAAATGGGTCTAAGGCTGTTACTCATTTTGATCTTGATTATTAACCGTCCTTTCTTTAATTTGAATTTTAAGTTGAATTTTGTTCAAAGCCTTCAACAGTCTTTCCATTCATATTAAACAAATTTTCTTTATTTTTATATCATTCATGAAATTAATTAGTTGTAAAATTTGTTCCTCCATTAAAAAAAGAGAAAAAAAGCAACCTTATTCCAAGCTGACATATTTATTTCAGTTTGTCAGATAGCTACTAAAAAGTTTCTGACTGATGGGGTAGAAGATCCCCTTTTCATGCTATTAAATCAATGGTATGCTTCAACTTCCCTTTTCAAGAACTACTGATCATGAGGCTGCATATACATACTCTTCAGTCATATTTCTTCATCCATTACTTTGTCACTGCTTGAGGTATCAAAGCATTTCTTTTGTTTTTCTTTTTGTTAGTCGCTACATTTATGCTGATCCTCTCCATTGCAACATGACATACCTGTTTATCAGGTTATTGAAGGATGATTTAAAAGAGTATACATATGCAGCACGCCTCTCAGGTTTGATCTATGGCATTGCATCAGGAATGAATGCAATACTTGTAAGTAAGAAAAAAACGCAGGAGGAAATGAAACAGCTTGGGAGTTGTTGAGCTTGGAGAAAACACTTGACTTCTGCATTTCCAAATGAGATAGTTAATGCTTTTTTTTTATCCTTGCATATCTCATGAATTAAAGGCAAAGCAAAACTATTTTAATCAGTACTGAGTGACCTGTTTAAGATTGTGGTGTCTTGTAAGCATTGTGTGCAGTGCAGTTGTTGCATTCTGGTTCACATTTTTACTTACTTGCATGGTAATCTTGAGAGTGTTGTTGCTGGTTTCTCTATATAATTAACCTTTCTGTTGAATGAATCTCAACTTTAGAGATTTCATTATAATTTCCTAATTCTGGTGTAGTGAGTTACGGAAATGGATTGTGCATGTGTTTATTAGAATGCAGTGCTGGATATTTATGGCTTTCCTTGTAGTGATATGTTTTATAATTTGTTTTAAAGAGCTGACAGTACTTGCTTGATAACAGTTTATCATTAATATTTCTTACTCAGTTTCTCCTATGAGATTTATGGTAGATTTTAATAGTCTCTCTTGAAGTTCTGTTAAAAGCTTACATTAACCACCATTTTGTACCAAAATGTGTTTTGAAATTTCTTGTAGAACTGTTACTTTCCAAAGTATCTTAGTAAGAGAACATAATGCATATTGTCCATGTTTTCTATATGAGAGTGTGTGCTGCAGTTTCTGGGTTTTTCTAATCTAGTGCAAATCTCATTTTCTGGTAGCATTCACTTAACTTACTGCAAACATAGTTATCTATTCTTAGTTTCAAAGCTTGCTGATGTTTCCATGGTCAGAGTTAATTCCTTTAAAAGAAAAAACGGGGGGGAGGGAGAGTGTGTGTGTAGTTTCTTAATTTTTAGTCACAGTCTATAGAGTTATTTCAAATATAAGGTTTTTATAGGGTCTTCATAGTCTTCCACAGTAAATATTCAATTTTCAAAATTATAATCAGTTTACTCTATTTTGATGTCTGAGAGCATTCTATATTGTGGGAAGTTTTATAACTAATAGGTGTAACTATACAATGTTGATACTTAAAGGAAGGATGAATGCCACACTGGAAACAATCATCCATGGTGATTTTTGAACAGTTTCTGTTCTTATGCTGATTTAGGGTATCAGCCTTTTTCATAAATCCATTTATGATGGCTTTTGTTTCTTTCAAATTCGTGGTTCAGGTATGTTTCAGCAACTATTGGAGAAAAAAAGTCTTCCTGCTGGAAAGCAGGAATTCTCCCTGTATGTTGGTTTGTGTCCTAAAATTTAGTTTCACCCTTAATAATTAAACTGCAGAAGTACAATTTAATTCCTTTTTCTGGAGATACTGACCTGATCATACATATTTTCTTTTGAAAGTATACTTGAAATTAGTCATTAAAAAAAAAACCACAAAACCACATCATAGAAACTTAAAAATTACTGTATGATTGCATCAAGCTACAGAAACTTCGTCTAGTGAGAAAAGGCATTAGAAAATTTTTCAGCCCACCACCATCCTGGTTATAAATTGTCTTGCTGTTGACAGTACCCCTTTTTGCAGTACTACTTACTTTCACTTACACAAAATTTTCTTTTGATCAACAAGATAAACATGCAACAAGGTAAAAAGTAAATTGAAGAGAATATTTAAGGAGGCTGTTAATCTAGATTTCATTACCAAGAGAAGAACCCTAGTGTAAAACCATTTCAGTATTTCAAACGTACAGTTTACTGACTGGATTTAATACTTGTAATCATTCAAAGTCTGTATTCTGAGTACAGTTTGCTTACATCAATGTGAAATTACATTAATTCTTTGCATTCATAACCCCTGGGCAAATATGCAATATTCTGTTGTCAGTTATTTTTTGATGGGTTAAGGGATTTTATTTTAGTATGAATTAATGTTTGAATAATGGTGAATTCAGACTAAGTGTTGAAAAGTGTATTGTTCCTTGAATTATACAAGAGTTGGTAATTGTATTACTCTTTTATCTTCCACATTTAAAGCAAATTATGCACTTTTTCCATAGCTTTCTGTAAAAGGTTATAATGACAAGCAACATATCTTGCTCAAGAAGATCATTGAGAAAATGGCTACTTTTGAGATCGATGAAAAACGATTTGAGATTATCAAGGAAGCGGTAAGCTACATGAGAAACTTGCATTTTGAAGTAATTTAAAGTTGAATGCATTGGCTTGAAATGAAATCTGATTATCCATGGGAACAGAGAGTGAAATTGTGCCTCAGTGGGATGGCAGAATCTTCTTTATTTTGTCTTTTTTGTGGCCCCGAGTTCCCTGGAGAGTTTATATTAAATTCTTCGGTTAAATACAACTGGCCCTGGAATCTTCTGTAAGTAAGGCTTTCTAAGGATCGATCAAGGGGTTGCAGCTTGCTCTGATAGTTGTAGGAATCTAAAAAGGGGGGACAGGAGTGGAAGTCTTAACTTTGTATCCTGTTTTACATTTTGGAAAGGCCTCAGTGGAATCTAACAATTGAAGGGTGAAATGGATGAAAGGGTAGAGGAAATGTTGAGAAGATTTGCGACACTTCTTCTCCCCAGATAGGAAGAGGAGCTCTGCTCCTGGGCCAAGATCCTTCTGTGCAAAAATAATCCCAGCTGGCTAAGTACATGCTGACTTCTGTAAGCCTCACTTCCTAAATTTAATGACTGATCTAAATATATGGAATGTTCATTAGATTCATTAGATTTTTTTTTTTTCTCCTGAAGTAAATTTATGAACAATGGTTACAGTTGTTAAGCCAAACAAAATATGTTAATTGTTCTGGTCCTTTATTGAGAGCACAACAGAGGCTGGACAAAGGAAATGCAGAAATTGGATATTGGCACTCATAGCAATGATTTGTTTGGGGGGTTAGTGAGGCACAAGGGTTAGACTGATTTTAGGGAACAGGCTGACTTTTGTCCCAGCAAGCTTGCAAATAGTCTGCAGTGATGAGAGAGAGGGCTAAAGGGAGTATCACTCCATGCTTGCTATAACCTTACTTAATCCTCTGCTGCTGGTGACTTTTGAACAGGTGACTGGTCTAGACAGATGCCAGGGCCATCTTTAGTTCATTAGTATTCAGTAGGAAATTCTGAGCAGGTGGACATCAAACACAAGGTAGATTTATTGTGACAGAACTTTATTTAGGGCTCTGTGTACCTGACATACACTAATTGTTTGGAAAGTTTTATCTGGGTGTGACAAACGCCAAGGTAAAAAACCCCAACCCACAGGTCTCTGAATGACTTATTTTGGATTATTCCCTTTTAGTTTAAGATGTTTCCCTGTTGTCTTCATGGTTTGCATGAACTTAGTATTATGCATGTTTTGTAATTTTATAGACTTCTGTTGCATAGGCTTTTTGTGTACATAAAATACTGGCAAAAACCAAAAAAGTCAAATGGGATGGGGAGATTGCAGTTTCTCCCCTCATGTCTACACCTGACAGATAAGGGAGATACCAGCTTCTGTTTGGAACAGATAAAAGATTGCATATTGTGAGAAATGGCATGCTTGCTGTTTCTCACTCACGTGCCCTGAAATAAGTTGCTCTTCTCCTGCACTGGAAGTGATTCCAGCTTGACAAAACTATTAGTTTGTACTTTCCAGTTCCTCTGGTAGACGAAAAAGATTTTGCTTCTTTTGTAAAGGTGCAGCTGGACTAAAACGAATTTCTTTGGAAAAACTCACTGATTCTTCTCTTGTACTTGCTTTATCCAGGCAAAGAATGCAGAGAATTTGCCAGGTTCTCCTGTGTTTTTCTAACCAAGTCAGCACAGGGAAGCAACTAGGAGAAAAATACGCTTTCTGTTAGCGATATTTCCCCATCCCTGGACAGTTGTCACAGAATGCATATTTCCTGGGTAGGGCAACTTGATCTAAGTACTTATTTAGGTCATTAATTCCAGCCATTAATTTTATTGAGAAGTTTTATTTCGTGCTCATTCAACTATCTTAATGGTTACTTCTAAATCTGTAAGGTTAAGAGGCCCACATTACTAAGGTAATTAAACATTTTCTTAACGGGTCTAACAAGCAAGAGAATGTTCTTAACATTTGAAATACATTGGTTCAATGGTACATAAATCTGTTGAGTACAAGGTTAATATTTTATGTTTAGTTCTATAATTGGAACTTTGTTGTTTTGTTTTAGTACATGAGATCACTGAACAACTTCAGAGCTGAACAGCCTCACCAGCATGCAATGTATTATCTCCGACTCCTGATGACAGAAGTTGCTTGGACCAAAGATGAATTAAAAGAAGCCCTAGATGGTAATGTTCTGCCAGTTTAAAACCTTTTTTTTTTCCCCCACTTTTTTTCTTATGGAAAATGTCTCATTACTAAACCACTGAACATATCTGTTTTCAACTCTGCCCATTATTCAAGTGAAGTCCCTGCAGTGCCTGACCTGAGCTGATGCTGGTGGATGTCCATTCCTTTGCATTTGTCTTCTAGTTTCTATATAGTAGTAGTTCAGGCAAAAGGCCTTAAATGGCTAAAGTTGCAGGTAAAACTTGAAGCAAATCTTGAATGGCTTTATGGCTATGAACCTGGGTATGTGTTGTGGTTTAAACCAAGTCCGCACAGCTCGTTCACTCACTCCCCCCCTTGCTCCCCAAACTCCCGGAGAGTTAGGAAGGAGAATCCAAAGAATGTAGCCCCCACGGGTTGAGATAAGAACGGTTTAATAACTAAGGTATAACACAAATCACTACTGCTACTACTACTACAAATAATGATGATAAAGCAAATAACAAGTGAAGAGAATACAACACCTCACCAGCCACCGACTCATAACTCACCCCACCTTGCCCAACCGAGCACCGACCGATACCTCCTCCATCCCCCCAGAGCTGAAGCCCCTTCTGGGTCTCTCCCGGTTACATCCTGGGTATGATGTGCTATGGTATGGAATACCTCATTGGCTAGCCTGGGTCAGGTGTCCTGTCTCTCCTTCCTCTTCGGTTCCCCTCCTCTCTGGCAGAGCATGAGCTCAGAAAAGGCCTTGGACAAACCAAACATTTGAGCAGTAACTCAAAACATACATGCTATCAGCAACCGTTCTCAGCCCAAAAGTCAAAACACAGCACTGCACCAGCTACCAAGAAGGAGAAAAAATGACTGCTACTGCTCAAACCAGGACATTATGGCAAATCCAATGTTCAACCAATGCTGCTAAAATAATGTTCAGGGTATGGTGAATGCAGTGCTTAACCAACACCGCCAAAATCGTTTGGCACTAGCTGACATCTTGCAGAACATTGAATGTTCCTGCATTGTACTTCCCAATGTGCACACTATTTTATTTTTCCCATTATCAGGGAATCTTAACTCCTGTTTCTATATAAAGATATTTTATATGTATTTCGTAGGTAGTAATAATTTTACAGTTCCAGAACATTGTGGCTCTAAACAAAGAGCACAGGAAGAAGAAATTTCAAATTAAGAGATTTTAATTTATTTTAGTATTATCTGAAGAATTCCTTCCCTACTTCTGTCTGACTGTGTTATAACAAAAGGTGGTTACTGGGACAGTTTGCAAAATATCTTGTAATATCTTCATAGAATACACTGAGACATTATTTTCAAGAAGAACACCTGGCTTTTGTATATATTTGAGGGGGTGGATTCAGAACGAACTGTTTGAAGTTGTAATGTTGAAAACTGCTTCATTAAGACAGACTCTATAGATGCCCTGACCCAGCTGCACAAGGGGGTGTGTTTTTTTCTACAGGATTGTTCCAGAGTAGAATTATAAATGCTTAGTTGCGTAGCTTCTTAAATTACTGCAGGTATCTCTGAGATTAGCAGTGGTGCCAATGCTGCCTGTGAAGTCAATGACAAAATTAAGACTGATGTTCATGTCAGTGGATTCAGCTTTATGTAGGTCATTGCTTTTTGAGTGACTGATTTTCTGTTCCATGTGTAAGTTGTATTTATAAGGTTAATACTACTGTATTCAGCATAAGAATGACTGAAAATTGAATGCTCTCAAGGAATGCTGTCTATTTAGCACTGCTGGAAATCTGCTTGAAATTCAGGGAGTTTATGCATGATTTTTATTTTTTTGTTTTCCTCTCTCACACTCAATGTGACCATAATCTTTTGCACTATTAAAAAGCAGTTCTAGAGGTAAAACTTAAAATAGGATTATACAACAATAAAAAGTTGATTTGGAATCAGAGAAAAATGTGGAAATTAACTTTTTTACTGGTGGTCAGTTACCCCTCATAAGAGAGGGAAAGACTGATAAGCATGGTATCAGTTTTTCTAATACAGCTAACAGATCTTTTAGATATGTGTGTCCTCCACTGAATAACTGAGAGACCTCAAAGTCTTAATTGCATTCATCTTTTCAAAACTTCTGTGAAATAGACGAGTATTTTTAGGTTTTATTTTAGTTGAGAAAGTGACAAAATGAGAAAGTAATAGATTTGGTGTTACAGTGTGGGCATTCTTGTAGTGTCGGAATTCAGAATGGAGATGTTCACTCCATTTGGGATGAACACCCCACCCATTCAGCTGTACTTTCTCTTACTCTGTTGATTCAATATACTAAACTATATTTTGCATTATATATGCAAACTGCTTTGCTAAGACAAGCTAGCATAGAATATGTGTATATGTGTATTCTGGGATATATTGCAAAAGTATTTTTCTTGTGTATTGTTTATTACAAAGATACTATCAAAACACCATATTTGAGTTGAGGTTCTTTTTTCAGTCTGGATGGTTAAATGCACAGTGTGTTTCTTGAGCATTATAAACTACATGCTGCTTGTTTAGTTAATAGCTACGGCTTTATCTTGGAACACCACCTGAATGATTGCAGCTATTTTCTCTGGATAATGAATGTTTGTTCAGCATGATTGGAAAGGAGGCTTTTTTCTTCTTTTTGGAATCTGGGTCAGACTGTATGTGAATTCTAAGTGAAATAAACTATATGATGAGTGCTGGTATTTAGACCTGGGAACTTGCCAATGTTGCATTTTTAAGAAGAGATTCACTTTTTCATAATGACGAGTTTCTCCTCCTGTGCATTGCACCGTACCTAATGATGAATTAGGTGGTACTTAATGTAAAAATACATGTAAATGATTTAACTGTCTAAATATCTATTCTAGATGTCACTCTTCCCCGCCTCAAGGCCTTTATAGCTCAACTGTTGTCACGGTTACACATTGAAGCACTTCTCCATGGCAATATAACAAAACAGGTTGGTGTGATACCTTCTTTAATAAAACAGTTTTTATTTAAAAGCAGCATAAAAAAATGGAAGACTAGTTTAATCTTTTCAGATCTTAAAGCAGTTTTGCCAAAGGTGATTTCATAATTTGACTTTGTACATTTTTATCTTTATGGGAGTATCACGGTGTCACTTTTTCCACTTCAGATTTATTAGGCTAAGTGATGCCCTTTTATTGCTCTTGGAAATTTAATAAAAAGCAACTTAGGATCTAAATATTTTAAAGTCTGTGTTGCATATCATTCCTGTGATGTGATCAAGCTGCTGAAGGAATGATATGCTGCAGATCCTGAAAGTTTCAGGCTAACTAGCAATGATTTAAGAATTCAAGATCCTTCCAAATGAAGCACTTTGCAGAAAGCGGAAGAGGAATGGTGGGCCATAAAAGATAAGTGTCAGTTCTGTCTTTTTGGGAATAAAAATCAGAAAGCATTTGTTCTATCTTCCATTAAAACAGTAAAAGTTTGTATTTGCATAGGAAATATAACCAAATGTTTGAATATTTGAACCAATACAAAATGTAATACTTTTCTTGTACCTGTTTTCATTCTGTTTTTTGTTGTTTGTTTTTTTTTTTTGTAGGGCTGGTATAGCGGTATTTCTGTGTTATACCAGCTCTGTGATAGTTTACTAGCAGATGTTCTAAACACTGCTAGTGACTGCTTAATGTATAGAGAAAAAAATTAACTGGTAAGAAGGGGAAAAATAAAAAGATAAAGGAGCTAACAGCACTGGAAGCATAGTTTTCTTGTTCATCTTTCTAATAATTTTTTAGTTTGTTTTCATGTGGAGAAATGTGAAAAATACACTCACTTCTTACCTTCCATATTTCTTACATGTATGTGTCTGGAAGTCATTTCCTTCTGAAATGAAACTGAATTATTAGAGTTCATAGATTTCCATGCTGATGCAGTCATAGCACTGAAATGCATTCTTTAGTTTGGCATTATGAGTGACTACTGAAGAGTCCTACAGCCACAGAACTGGGAAGGTTGTACTGTTTTGCCCATAGCAATATAATGTTTAGAGATGATTTGCAAACCTCCCTGAATAGATGCAGGTAGGAAAGCTTCTATCATCAACACTGACAAATTTCAGAAATTTTAACCTGGATCTAATTTTGTTCCAACTAAAATTAAATAAAAATTTACATAATCTTATGACACCTTTCAATGTTTTGTGAGTCTGTAATTTTTGAAAAATTAGACCTATTAACTGCTTAAAATTCCCATTTCTTCTGGAATTAATTTCATTTTGATATTTGCTTTTTTACTGTTTGTTTTTTTTGTTTGCTGCAAGTGGATGAATAATAAACTAATCCTGTTCAGAACATCTGTCTGAACAGTCTTGTAAATATTTTGTTTTAATGTAGTGACTTGATTGGAAGACTATGTAGTGGTATTTTTCTCTATCCCTTCAAACTGGCTTTTGTTAGACATCAGTCTTTTTGTCTCTGATGCTGGGTGGGGGTGTTAGAAGGGCTGTGTGTTTATTAAGTTTTCAGCACTTTCCATGATTTTATAAGACCACTTGTGAGTTTGTGGCAGCGCAGATTAAGAGATTTTGGCTTTCAGCCAAAACTGCTCTGTAGCAAGTTACTGTAATTTCCAGTATGCAGACTACAAGAATACATAACCCTTAACAGGTCAAGCTTTTAAACTTAAGTGCCTGAATGAATGATTTTTTTTCCACTATTTATGATTTTTAAATTATTATTGTTTTAATCCATCAAATAAAAGAAAGTATCTGGGCAGTGATTCCTAATACTGCCAGAACGTCAATGAAATGTGTGTTTGAAATTAACTGCTAATTTGTTTTCTTAAAATTCCACCTGCTGAGATGTATCATAGGTATCTTGTTTTCAAACTTTGAAAGATGAGTTTGTCAAAGTGGTAAAGGCAAAAATAGGAGCCCACTGAACTTTTAGTTTCACAAGTGTTGGGGATGAGCAGTAGTAGTTGAACGTGTAGACAAGATAAACATAGAAAACGCCCACAAAACCCTTGCTCCTGAAGCCTTTACTTCCTCCTCTCTGCTTAACTTCTGCTGTTTTTTTTATTAAATTACAATATCCCTACTTTTATGCCTGATTTTTCTTTTTTCCTTTCTCTTATGTCACCATCAGTAATTGAAAAGTCTTATTTTGCTGTTCGGTACAGAATGACCAACTATTGTTAAAAATCCTCTTCTGTTTCCTCTTCCAGGCTGCATTAGGAATTATGCAGATGGTTGAGGACACTCTGATTGAGCACGCTCATACAAAGCCACTCCTTCCCAGTCAACTAGTGAGATATAGAGAAGTGCAACTTCCTGACAGTAAGTTAAATGATTCACTTCAGTTTTTTAACATACATTACATTGAGATTCTGTGTTTGATAATGGCATTTTAAAACTACTTTGTTGCTGGGAGTTTGTTTCAAATTCTGACTACAAATTATTTTAAACTTTAAATTTAAAATAAAACTAGGGTGTGGTTTTGTTAATAAAATTATACACTAATACCATCTTTCTGGTATACTTGAAAATGAATTTGGTTTCATTTTTAATCTGTGAATATAAATTGGACCTCTTGGGGATTGGAAGTGGATGATCTTTATGGTCCCTTCCAACCTAAACCATTTTATGATCCCACCCTAATTCACTCAATGTGACTTGTGGAAATAAGAGCCCTGTCCCACTCTTTACAACACTTAGTATACACATTTGAATGGGCACTGTTACTGAGCACTCTTAAGTATTAATTGATCATTCAGTGACAGATTATCCTAAATGACTCTTTGTTTTTTTGAGAAAACTAAAAGCTGTTACACAGGTAACTTCTTTTTTCTCAATACAAATTCTTTTGGTCTCATGGTGTTTGCATACAATTTTACTTCTATTATGTAAAAAATATAAAATGTTACGTGTAAGAAAGGAGGTTCAAGCAATTGCTGAGAGTTGTACAGGAGTGGCAATAGATGTAACTATACAGTCAAAGCAAGTAAATCATAGCTGATAATCAGCCTGTGGAAACTACCATATACCAAAGAAGCTATTGATATTAAATGCTGGATTATTTTTAATGTCCGTAAATGTTTCTGACAAATTGTCTTTAGAAGCTATTTACACAGTAGAGGCAATGCAGAATTCCATTCCAGTTCCAAAAATAATTGCTTGAGGAGAAGCAGCCAGTTTCAGTTTACCTCCTGATATGCTCAAGCTGTGACATTTCGATGTGTTAAAATAATCTTTTCTTTACTGGTTTTGTGAAAAGTATGCTGTTAGTGGAAATTCTGCTTTAACAGTCCTAAACTGTTCATAATAATTCCATTCCACAAGTGATTAACCATTATAATTTTAATTGTAGATAATAACATCGATGTTTTAACTTTGTCTTTTAGGAGGTTGGTTTGTATATCAACAGAGAAATGAAGTTCATAATAATTGTGGCATTGAAATATATTACCAGACAGACATGCAGAGCACTTCTGAGAATATGTTTCTGGAGCTCTTTTGTCAGATTATCTCAGAACCCTGCTTCAATACTCTGCGCACCAAGGAACAATTAGGTAAGTGTCAACATAGTGATTGTGTGTCTGTGTACACACATGCATGCATACACACACATTTACATGAGACATGATGAGGTGTTCTTTCTCTGCTTAGTGACTGCCATTTAAAGGGCATTTGGTAAAAGTAAATCATTGTAACTGCTGGTGACTCAACGGAATGTTACCATACATGGACTCTAAATTGAGAA
Organism: Melopsittacus undulatus; assembly: GCF_012275295.1. NCBI lineage: Eukaryota > Metazoa > Chordata > Aves > Psittaciformes > Psittaculidae > Melopsittacus > Melopsittacus undulatus. Next base: position 95,308,692 of record NC_047530.1, read on the forward strand.
GAAGCAAGCATAATTTTTAAGATGTCTGAAATATCTGAAACCAACTCTGGCTTAAGATACAGTTTGGTCACTGTATGGCAAATTTAATATCTAGAATTTTTACAAAAAGGAGATTAGATCAGATTCCTAAATTTTAGATCATTTTAAAGAATCAGCATTAGTATGTTCTTTCCTGCTTGTGATCCTACTTCCAGGTGAACCTGATTGAATCATAAGCCCTATTTTAAGAATACTGCTCTGTGGGTAAGCTGCCATGTTAGTGAAGATCTAAATACATTTCAGACTTTTTAAGAATACAGCTGTTCACCAAAAAGTACCAGTATTTGTTACCTGAACCAGTACGACTGAGAACTGGTAAGGTTATTCCAAACAGGATAACAAGGATAGACAGAGACTTTGCATAGCTGAAGCATGGATGAGGAGGAGTAGTTTTTCCCAAAGCTGAGAGACAGGCAAATGTCTCAGTGTGATGACTGTGAACTACCAGGGATATCAGGCAAGATTAGATGTTTTGTGAGCACCTAGCAGAATCAGCGGTATAGGCTTTTAACTAGATAACTGTTGAAAATAGGGCAGGACCCAGGTTATTTAGCAGGTTTTTGGAATGTGGTTGTGGCAGGTTTTATATAGATTGGTGGTAAGAATTAAAGAGGAGGGGCGGAACCAGTGAGGAAGAGCAGTGAGCACGTCCAGCACTTCATAGCTGCCAAATGGTAGAGTTAACAAGACTTAAGAAGTAAGACAATAGAAATACCAGCAAAATTCAGTAAATGTGATGGAACTGTTAATAAGATTCCTGGAAAGATAAGGGGGAAAAGAAGTTCAGGAGTTAGCAGTTTGCTAAACAGTAGAAGTAGTACCAAGAGTTCATTCAAGAAATGATTTACCAGGACAAGAAAGAGGAAAAGTAGTTAGTTGTGGAAAAAAGAAGTCAAAGTGGTTTTGGATGGCTTTGTTTAGTTTCACTTAAAATGCCAACTGTAACCAGGTGATTTCCAAAATAAATACCAGTGATCAAAGGCCAACCCTTACCTTTGAAATGGAAAATAACAGATTAAAGGTTGTTCATGCAAATGAAAAGCTTTTAAAAAGTTCAGGCATGATGAACTGTACATTACATTAAAAAATATTATGAAATCTTGGAATTAGAAGTCTTATAAGAAAGTATTTGTGAATGATAGGTGAGATACTGGAAAAATAAACGCAGGTAAATGTGACATTTCCTTAAAAAAGGAGAAAGAGGAGCAGAGAAACTAGAGATCAGTCAGCTTAATTCTAATCCTGTAAAACACAGGTTTTATCAAACCAGTTCTGAATTCACAGAAGGTAACTCGGAAACTATTACTGGACAAACTCAGGTCAAACTACACCTAACTTTTTTATGCAAATAGAATTTGGCTGTATGGATGGAAGTAATGATGTCATATGTCTCTTCTTGCTAGTAGGAAAGGTACACAATATTCTCAAGCTAAATAGCATCTAGGTCATGACTGGTGTTCTACAGAGCTCTATTGTGTTCCAGTGTTATTTAGTATTTTTATTGAAACTGGTTTATAGAAGAGTGAATATACTTATTAAATCTTCAGATAATATGAAGCTGGGAGAGGCTGCAAGTGTGTGCGAAGGTAGAATTAGACTTCAAAATTCGTTTGACATTTTAGAAACGTGAATAAGATGCAGTTTGGTAGGAAGAGTTTGGCAGGAATAATCAATGGCACAGATACAAGCTAGAAAGGAAATGGCTAGGTAACACTTGTGTAGAAAACAATCTACAGGTTACAGTGGATCAGAAGTAGAACATAAATTATCAGTGTCATGCTGCTGTGTACAACACTGGGATACACATCCCATTTATAACGGGAACTTCCAAGATCCACACACAATAATATTGTTCATGTACGGACTTTGAACTACTGTGTCCACTTCTGACGTGAGCATCCAAGAATGATTAGAAATCTATAACACAATGGTGGCCTATTTTGGAAACATGTATTATGTCATTTATAATACTGAATTAAACGCAGCTGTGTTTGACAGCAAAAAAACATGTCATGTTTGACAGGAATGCAATTTTATGCAAAGTTTAATTCTGTATTATAAGTGAAATAATTTTAATTTCAAATAATTTTAATTTCTGACTGTTCTTGTTTTGCCAAGGTTACATTGTATTCAGTGGTCCACGTCGGGCAAATGGCATACAAGGACTGCGATTTATTATACAGTCTGAAAAGCCTCCACACTATTTAGAAAGCAGAGTTGAAGCATTCTTAAAAACTATGGAGAAATGCATAGAGGATATGACAGAAGAGGCCTTCCAGAAACACATACAAGCTTTAGCAATTCGTCGTCTAGACAAACCAAAGAAGCTGTCTGCAGAATGTGCTAAATACTGGGGTGAAATCATTTCCCAGCAGTATAACTTCGACAGAGGTAAGAGAAATTACAGTTCCTTTAAAACTGAATGCTGTTGTTTGGCTGCACTTGTAATTGTTCAGTGTCAAATTCATTTGGGAACAACCTAAACTTTCACATAGCCTGTGCATAATTTAATATATTTTTTTGTGATCGTGTCCAGTAAGTTGTATTTCTTCCTGCTGCCTTGAGGAAACAACTCATTTGTGGAGCCTGCGCACTCACTGTTGCAGGAGCTGTTAGTAATACAAAGATAAATGTGTTCCGTGATGTTCCCCATATGATGGGGGTTGGTGAATGATGCATTGCCCTTCTGTCCTTTCCCTTAAGGCTCAGTGAGACATAGAATATGTCAACGACTGGAAGTGGTTTGAATTCAGATATTAATGTCACATAAGCTCAAATTTCTTTCTGTGATATTCAGATGTCTGTATTACATATGTACCTAATGCTTGACTGAGATGCATTCAAATGCAATTTGACATTCCTGATGGTGCACACATTCATATGAACCAGATTCCTTTTCCCATTGGACAGTTCTTTTGGGGGAGCAATGGGAGAGGCAATAGGAGGTATCTCAACTAACATGTGACCTGTCTCAGCTTAGAATAGGCCTGAAGAAACACTTCTCATTTTTTTATTCATCCACAATACTGTGAAGATACAAACTTGCAGAAGATCAAATAAGACCCAACTTCAAGTGTTATTATTGAAAATGGGCTGACAGTTTTTTACATAAAACTCAAGTCTGTGTCCTGTGACTTCTTTTCTGCTTTATATGCACAATATTGGCTTTCCACAGTAACAATAACAAATACATTCTTTTTGGTCGACAGAATCTGAACTGTTTCAGTAATGAAGAATTTTGAGTTGTCATCTAGCTTGGTCTTGAGAGAATGAGAGCTATTGACAAGGTTTCATGCCTGAGTGTATGGAGTGGAAAGGAAACTTATCCCTTCAAGTACTTCTTTTTGTGTTTGACGGAGCAGTTTAATTTTTCTCTGCCTTCAGTGTTTGTTTTTACCATACTTGGATCTATACTGTCTCTCTGGAATTTCTTACTGCTAGCTGTAGTCATATCTTCAACATCTAAATCCTACTCAACTCATTATTTCCATTGACTTTTATATCTTTAATTCCCCTCTGCCCACTGGTAATCTTATTTCATTAATGATTTTCTAATAGGACTAGAATTGTCAAAACCAGAAGTTCATATTCTAGCCTTAAGAAGTGAAAGATTTTTTTTCAGGTTTTTATGTTTTTATCATTATAATACTTTTACTTTACTTAAAATTTTCTCCCAAATGTCTTGTTATTTTCCAAACTGTGTCAAACTTCGTATTTTCACATAAATTACTTACAGCCGGCCTCACAGAATTCTTAGCTGCGTATTTGTTCTTTTGCACGCATTTCTTTCTTATTCCTCCTGTTAACCCTAAGAAAAGCAAGCATGCCTACAACAAAAAATGTTCCTGCTTGTGAAGAAATGATATTACCTTATGACTTAATTCATATGAAGCAGTGTAGCTACTAAGACACATTATCCCCAGATATCTAAAAGATAATTATTCCCTAACAGGTATGATGTAGGCACTGTTCCTTACATTTATTAATATAAGTACAAAGTACATCCTACCACCCTGTTTCCTAACTGTGAATAAAAGCCATCCTTAGTCTGCATTAGAAATGTGTAACATTGATTTGAAGATAATATACAGAAGTAGGCATATCTTTTTCAGCTACTGAATAACATAAAGTGCAATCGGTATTCTTCAAACATGCATTTTTTTAGTAAGTCCAATCAAATGGACTTACTGAAGTATAATTTTTCTGTCAAGCTTCCAATGACACTTTTAGTGATGCAAGTATTAGCTTGAAAGTTAACAATGAAAAGCGTATCATTTGCAGTCAATTATAGCATCTGAATTTGAAAGAAATGTACTTTGAATAAGTAGTGTGCTAATAATGAGCTGTGATTTGCAGACTTGTTCTAATTTTTACTATTGTTGTGCAGATAACATTGAAGTGGCTTATCTAAAGACTCTGACCAAGGATGATATTATACAGTTCTATAAGGTAAGTCAGTTATATAGTTGAAATGTTACTTGGAAGGAGATGTAGCTAAAACTGGATGTGATCTGTGTGAACTATGAAAGCATATACTTATGCCTGTTTTATGTAGATGATATGATTGATGCAGATACCTTAATAGTAATTCTGTTTCCTGAACCTTACTTACTTTAATGGCAACTAGCAGTGCTACACTGTAAAAATTGCAGGAAAGGATTTGCTTTTCTTGTGTGGGTTTTTTGGTTGGTGGGTTGTTTTTTTCCCTTCTTACCAGCTCTTACTTTTCTCTCATGTATTCATCCTTTATGAATAAAAAAATGTGCTGCTCTATGACCAAATTTGGCCAAAATTGCAAATTTATTCTTTTATTTTTTTTCTCCAACTAATAAATTATAATAAATGATTCAGCTTATTTTGTGTGTATGAATTGTGAATAAAATGGTTATTTTTAAAGCTTCATTCACTGTAAATCAACGCTTTTTTTCCTTCTCTCATAGTTAGGCAGAACAAAGGAACATATAATGATGCAATAATTATACATTGCAGATCAGCATGAAGTTGCTAGATAGATATCTAATATAAGCAATTGAAATAGTAAGGGGTCCTCTCCCTTCCCCCCTAGTAAACTTGGCCTCATTCCTTTCAGTTTGGAACAAATTCCATAGGCAATGATAATTTGCTATACTGCAAAGTGTATGTAGTGTTGTATTACTTAAGGAGCAGCTAACAGCTATGGGAATACTTTGAAAAATAATGAAGATATGTCTTAGGGACTTACTATTGGATGGAAAAAGTTCTACCCATGAAGAACCATGGGTATGTGTGTATCTGTGTTCTTCATTTCTCTTTGGGGGTGACTAATGTCTTTCAAAGCAGTTTCTGGTTTGTATTTGTCCTTATTCTTTTCACTTCCTTCATCTAAGGTCATTTTGCATTACCGTCTATTTTATGAGATTTAGAGCTTAAAAGTGGTTATTATTTACATGGCAAAGTGAACACTAACATTTTTGTTTTGTTTTTTTAATGGTATGGGTGAAGATATGCAGCAAGCACAAACGTAGCAAATGGAATTTCAGTAGCTGTTGTTTAATAAATGATAACTTGATCAAGTATCCACGTTCTGTTTATGTAGGAATCTGTACTATTTTGCACATCATCTGGTATTCGAAAGGAGAAATACTTGGTTAGATGAGTGACCTAGCCCAGCTGAGCTTAATAGTTGTGTTCAGGGTGATGTGCTTCCAGAAGGCTGCTAGGGATTGAAAATTCTGCAAAGGTTTAGGTTTCTGATACTGTGATAGTGAATGGCTGAGTTCCTATTACTTCCAATTTTTCTAAGCCTGAAACAGTGCCTTAGTTTCTTAAATTTGATTGTGAAATAATTCAAAATACTTTGTGGATGACCTCTAAAAATATTTGAAGGGCTTTAAGCTTACAGAGGGGAGATTTAGATTAAGTATTAGGAAGAAATTCTTCACTGAGGGTGGTGCAACAGGTTGCCCAGAGAACCTGTGGCTACCCCATGCATGGAATTGTTCAGGGCTGGGCTGGACAGGGCTTTGAGCAGCCTGGTCTAGTGAAAGGTGTCCTTGCCCATGATAGGGAGGGTGGAACTACAGGATCTTCAAGGTTTCTTCCAACCCAAAGCATTCAATGATTCTGTGATATCCCAGAATTCATCCTTCATTATAAAGCTTAAACTAAAATGTAAATGCTTTCATTCTTTTACTGTTTTATAATGTGAGTGACACTTCCCACACCTGAAGGACTTGATGTTTTATACTTTAGGTGCTGTTGGCAATAGATGCTCCCAGAAGACACAAGGTATCAGTACATGTCCTTGCAAGGGAAATGGATTCCTGTAAGTATTGTGCTTAGTACTTCATCAGTTCCTGCTCAAGCAAATCATAGTTAAAGATAACCATGTTATATGATATAAATGCACTATAAGAAAAACTCAGCTTTGGAAACTGTATACCTTTCAGAGGAGAAACTACTACTTTGACAGGTTTTCTTTACATGTGTGCTTCAAACCAAGTTCTGGGCACAAAATTGTGAAGTACACATGTCCATTTTGAAGTATATTGATATTAAAACAATGTATCTTAAAGTAGCACTCATGTTTTCAATGGGATATTTTAAAACAAGCATAAAACTTTGTAAGAGTCCTACAGGGAAAACGAAATTAAGATTTGCAGCTATCAGTACAATATGGTGGCTGTTTTTTTCACCTGACAAGCTATGAATGTCCACAGTTTTATTCAAGCACACTCAAAGGGGAAAAAGCAAAACAACCACCAGACAAACAAAAAGCCCCAATCCTCTGGGCATGTCAAACATACTTAAACTTGAGAAAGTCTAAGTTCATTTAGGTTTTATTTTCAAATTATTATTAGCTGTGCATTGCAAACTGTGTTGCTACGTTTTTAGAATTCAAGAACTAAAAGGTTGAAAGTGTTTCTGGTTAATATAACTAAACTGAGATTAAAATCTTCTGTGGTGTTTTGTGTGGGTTTCTCACCAGTTTATACTGGATTTATATTCCAGCATATAACTGGTTGCAAAATCAAGAACATTAAAAGCTTTCTATAGAACAGAAAGAAGCAAAAAGCTGTATGCCTGTCACGAAATTCCTTCCAGTCTCAGAATGATTTTTATGGTACTGTGGAAATTGTAAGTGCAGCTGAGTAAAGAAGACTTGCTTCAAAGAATCTTTTCAGTTTTCATGACTAATCATTACTAAATAGAATCAGTTCTAATACTTCTTATCAGGAGAAGACTTTGTCAAGTGCAGTAAATACATTGCCAGAGTGGTTTATTATTTGCTTGAAATGGTAGCATCCTAAAAGGGTGAGCATGGGAGAAAACCTCACAAGTGGTTACTCTTACAGAGATTATAGCAAGATATTCTCTCTGCAATACACTCCAGTCCTAAACAATTTAATTTTGCATGTGGCCTCTCTTCTGCCATGAAGAAGAAATTGGGACATTAATGCATTTCCCATGAGTCCAAATTAGCATTCTGCCAAGTGGAGGAAGACTAAAAAGGTTCCCAGAGGGAACCTGTCCTCCTGGAGGCACATCATTTTCTCTCATAGTGGAAAAGAATCAGAAGCAGTAGACACTTTAGAAGGACTTTTGGAGTGTGAAGCACTTGAACTCCTAGCGTGAAGGTTAGGGTTGAAATGTAAATATGGAGGTAGAAGGGAGGTTTACGATTTTTAAGACAAGAAGTACTTATGGACAAGAGGATTGGATGCAGAAAGTTGGGGGGGGGACTAGAGTAGGGAATACATGGGGACAGGTGGGTTTGCTATTCAGAATTTTGGTACATGGAGTAACCCCCACGCCTCCATAAGCATGTCCTTACTAAAAGACATGTGTTGTTGTTGCACTGCTCTTATTGTATGTATCACTGTCATGTACTACTGTTCTCATAATTTGTATTAAAAAACAGTTTGAAGTATTCATTGACCAGAAGGTTAGCACTTCTTATTTCTACCTTCTGTTTATGTGTAAGTAAAATGAATAAAAGCCACTGCCCCAGCATATGTTCTCAAATCAAGTAATGGATTAAGCTCTTTGTAATTCTAAAGACAAATGTTCAAAAAATCTTACTTAGAGCTACTTCAAAATTAATAACCTCTTTTTCATGTAGATACGTGTTCCTGTCTTGTAAGAGAAAACAGTTTTCTTATATAAAAGTTACTGATTAAATTATGGTCCTGAATTAATTTTGATGATGTTAAATAGGCCCTGTTGTTGGAGAATTTCCATGCCAAAATGATGTGAACCTGGCACCAGCACCACCACTACCACAGGTAAAAAACAATACAAAAAAATCCAAGCTGTATTCTTAATATTGAAATTTAGTATAAGTTTATAGGGAGAAGCAAACTTACTGAAATGCATGCTGTTGTGGGGCTGACATTTCAGCTCTCTTCTACATGCACTGTAATCCTCAGTAACAACAGGGATTTTTCTTGATTATTTTTTGCTTGTTTGTTTTCTTTTTATTGAATACCTACACAGTGGAGTTATACACAGATTATATTACAGATTATAGTTGTCTGAAAGTACTGATGGTATATGATCAGATTTATCAAGTGTCAAGAGAAAGATGCATAGGCATTGACAACTTCATCAACTTTGTTTAAAACAAATAAAACCCAGAAAAAAACACCCAAACAAAACCAACTATCTGGTCAGTATCTTAAAGCCTAAAATATCAATGAGTATTACTGTCAATGTGTAACCTGTGGAGGATGCAATTTGACAAATTCCCTTCATACAAGTATTACATATTTCACTGTGTGGTTAGATATCATAGCACAGGGCTAGACCTTAAAAGAATTTTCTTGAAGAAGGATGGTAGTGTTTGTCGCAATAGATAATTAACTGTTCATAGTGCAGTAGTAGATCTATGTTCTTATTAAGCCCTTATAGGTGAAATAATCACCATGGTGGAAACATCTGTATGAATTATATGATGTATTAGCTATTATGACTGAGATATGAAAAATGTACTTTGCTACTGCTACTAAAAATAATAGCTCATTGAATTGCTATTGTTTTGATAATCTTACCTCTGATACTGAAAGGATAGGTGGGATGTTCTGAAGTAGAATTTGTAAATGAAAAGACAAGCCCTGCATTTACTGAAGGTTCTGCCATTATTAGTAATGTAATTACTGCATTATAGCTACTGTTTCAAATTATGTAGAGGAAACATGAAACCATTTATTTCATGAAAAGTAACAGTCTATTTTGGGGGATCCTGTAATAACGAAGTTTGAATCACTAATATTGCAGAAAAGAGCAAGAAAGTTGTGTTTATATGCAGCTGTAGCAAAAGTTAGAAGAGAGGAATTTCTCACTTTTGTGGTTAAAGATGCTGAGCAGGCTTTTTTTTTTGCATATGCTTCTTTGCAGCCAAATGTGATAGAAAATATGACAGAATTCAAGCGCAGTCTGCCACTCTTCCCACTGGTGAAACCACATATCAATTTCATGGCTGCAAAACTGTGAAGAACCCCAGTGAAGAAATGCAGATGATGAGTACTGACATGGTTTCAGGGGACTTCATGATGAACAAAATGATTAAAGATCATTAGGATAAATGGTTCTGTCCGTTATGAAAGTCCTGAATTCCTTCTTGATTAATTTGACATTAGCTGTGTGTTAGGGATAGAGAGTATATAAAAATCAGTTGTGGTCATGTGTCATTTATATTACAGACAACCTGTTGAAAACCAAAATCAACTGAAACAATAATAATAAAAAACTTGTAGATGCAGTATATTTTTAAAATAGTATATCCCTCCAAAATTTCATTTTGATAAAATAACCCTCCAGACAAAATGAAATATCCTTGTTACTCCTGAAAACCACCATTAGTATCCCAATTATTATTGGAGACTGAAGAGGGTGAGGAAAAGTAGATCCTTTCTGGGATGTGGGCAACAATTTTTCTTAAAAACAGAGACTTTCACATTTTTTTTGAAGTGATGTGTTGAATGATACTTTTTAAATTGATCCTTAATGCAACCAACATATTTTCTATTTAAGTTTCATGAAGACCAGTGCAGGGGGAAGAAAAGGAAATTTGACAACATGGTAGTAAGTGAGAATTGTCTTAATGAGAATAATTGAAGATATGAGCATGATTTTAATCTTTCTATACAAATTGGGGGACATTTTATATTAAAACTAGTAAAATGCTGGAAACACTTTAATAGTGCATCTTATTTTTGTTATCAAAAGTGTTGTCGCAGTCTCTTGATACTGTCAATATCCCATTCAGTTTTTTAGTGTTACTGTGAATTGTTTCCATTTGGCATATAAAATACGTTATTTGGTGTCATTTTTTTGTTTTCAGTTGTGTGTGTACTGGTGGAGAACTCGGTCTGTTTTGCCTCATTTTGTTATGCTAGGTCTCAGTCCAGCAAAGCACTTCGTAGTGCAACTAACTTTAAGCACACCTTAGTTCTTGACTAAAGAACAGGTGAATGTCAGATACGGGCCCTGTAATGAATCAGATACATTATAGTTCTGATACATCTGTGGGGGTCCTTACTCCTTCAGAAAGGTATCTGGGACAGTGCAGTACTGCCATAGAACAGGGGGTGGTTCAGGTTACATCACAAAATGTTTCTTCCTACTTCTTTTAAGAAGGCTGCACAGAACTTAGAAGGACAAAGAGTTGTGCTGAAATTATATATACATATGTATGTATATATATATATTCCATAATGTAGTAGAACGGCAAAACAATAATATATGGTGTCTAATCTTCACCACGTATACTGACTTTTGCAGAGTGGTCTTTTGCTTGGTACAGCCCCAAGATAGAAGAAGGTAAGGGAGCATCTTACCAAGTTCTCCTACCTGTTTAATGCATAAAATTGATTGCAGTTTTTCAGACAGTATGGAGTATGCAAAGCACTAAAGAATATAAAATCTGCTCGTCAGGGGTGTTACTGAGAGTTTGGTTCCTGTTAAAAGAACACGAAGTTAAGGCCCTGATGTGACATGGGTGTTGTCACATGTCAGAATCCAGGTATATTTGATAGAGGTGTTTTTGTAATTGAAGTAATGTTTTTTCTTACACTGGCTTTGAAGCCAAATTATATGAATGCTTGACAGGGTAAGGGCCTTAAGTTGCGTTTATCTGAGAGTCTCTTTTAACTGAATAATTACAGTGTATTTAAAAGTTATTTTAAAGGTTATCAGTACGTGTCAAAACCTTTTTAATAAATTTGATTATAATTTGTGATGTAACCTGTTGCCAGGGAAGGCCACTGGCATTTTTTTTTGTAGTCTCAGAAAAAATATTAAACATAATATAAGCAAAACCAGCTAAGGTGTCTGTGTTCACCACATATTTCATGGATCCATCACATAAAATGGGCTTTTTAACCCTCTTGCATTTCGCTTTTGTTTATAGTTTTTCTTTAGTCAAAATATTTGTATTATATATATATATATATATAAAATTTTTGACAACATATAAAATATATATTTTGGGATTTAGTATTTAAACATAACACTCTTACAGTGAATAAAATGAAATGGCTTCTATCGTGTGTAAAAATAAATAGATATATATATTCATGGAAGTACTATTGACTCTTAACAAATTCTATACATAAATTGGAATATCTGTGTACTTAACATCAGCTCACAAACCATGTTTTCCAGAGGAAAAAATGTAGAATTTCAAAGTTCTGTGACTGGATGTGGAAACCCTTGTAGTTCTCCAGCAACTCTTAATTCCTTTAAAGTGTTCTCCAGCATTTTACAGTTTCTGAGTTTGATATAGCAGTAAATTTTGATAAACTCAGGCATACTAATGGGTTCATTACAATGGATCCAAAGCTGCAGTGTCTACAAGCAATAAAAAACTACCTAGAATACACTGTAATTCAATTTTAGTGCTTGTTAACTAGTTTATGTAAGAAACCATAAATTATTATTACATAACTGTAATTTTTGCAAGTGCTATTTTAAGCAGTTGATGTGGAATTGGGTGCATGTGACACAGCCAGTATGACAGAGTGCTAGAGTTATTCTGTTTACAATAAACAATCTGAATTTAATGTTTGGAGTTCTTAATTTGTTTCATTTTAATTTTTTTGCATACTGGTAATGTTACATCTGTCAGTCTGTGCATGTGTTTTATTATACGTTGATTGTGATTTTTCTGGTAGCCAGTTGCTTGGATTAGTTAGGCTGAATAGCATTGCAGCTGGAGAAGTGTTCTCAGTCACTTCTGGGCAAGTTTCCCAGGATTTCCCCATGTCGTATCCAGTATAGGTAGATCCACCCCTTTTGCTCTCTGAGTGTATGAAAACTAAATAAATATAAAGGTAGAAATGCTTGCACAAGACAGAATTTTGATTATCAAATCTGAAACTGTAAATTCAGAAGCATCACTGCAGCCAGACTTGAATCATGTGCTAGTGCAGCTTTACAGTGTTGCTTTTGAGAAATTACTTTCCTTGGTCATTTTCCTTGTTTTATGTACACCAAAAGATTAAATTTCTAGAAGTTAGCTATTAAGTGTAATTGGTTGTTAGAACAGTAAATGGTGTGAGTTCTGAGCTCAGACAGTGTAAAGATATAAATCAGCAGGCACTTCTGCTCCTTGAAGTAATACCTGGCAGTTAGCAATGTTAGAAGACACAGGTTTTGTCCTTGGCATTGGGAAGAGTGGTTGGTACTCTGAGCAAAGAAACAAAATGTCTGCAACTCCCCAGGAAAATTGTTTGTTCCCAACATCAGGGCTCTCTTTCTCCGCTCCCAATAATTAGGGATCAGTGTAAATCTTGATAAACTGGCTTTATTGGGTTTTTTATAAAAAAAAAATCAAGCTATCTGAATAAAATTATTATTGTTAGAGCTTTTTCAGAACATTGTTTAGACATTTGGACATGAACAGCCCTTACCCATAATGTGTTCCATGGGGTACTTGTAATATGTGGAGAAAGCATTACACACCTTTTTAACTTCATGTATTATTTTCTAGTTCTTGTTTTAACACAGCGTCAGCAGAATCTGTCTTCTCTCTGCCATTTCTGGTCAGAATGCTTTTGCTACAGGTGTGTTGTAAAGTGAAAAATCGTTATTTTCTACATCTTTCTTCATGTGGGTTTTTTTTCTGTATTTTTTCCATAGCTGACCATTGAATTGATACAGTCATCTACAGTGACACCTGGGCCCTAATTTGATACTCAAATCCAATTCTGAAATACTTTAATTTCAAGTGAGTTTTTAATATTGTTGCTGCATGCTGCACAATACAAGACACCTCTGTGCTATTTTAAAGGCAGAAGAGATCAGAAAGTCAGGCGCCTTTCTTACCTTTCTTGTAATATCAAAAGAAGCTTGGCTTATGTAGACTCTGCTGAGAGGTTTCTATTTGAAACATTTCAGTCACTATTTACCATTCAAAGAATATACCCATAAGTTCCAATATGTGCTGTTGGTGGAATATAAATGCTAATGGTATGTGAAATCTGAATTGCAGTTCAAAGTAAGAAAGTATGTAAGGCTCGGCAGAATGGGAAATGTCACAAATCCACTTGCTTGAACTCTAGCATGTAAAGGGAATTTAAGATTGAAAATATTTATGGATTCTTAAATTATTATTTCAAAGCCACCCTAAGGCTGTTAACTCTTAAGTGCAGCATTAAAAGATGTGGACATGACACTGCTGAGCTTTTGCTGCTCTTAACTTTCAGGACTCCCTTTTCAGTGATGCAGTGAAAAATTCTGGATTAAATTTCTGGACTGTTTGTGCAGTGGATGAGAGAAGCTACACAGCTCTGAGTGCACTTCAGGTTACTGTTGCACTGAGCAAGGAAGTGACTAGGCTTTGCTAGTAGGAAACTAGTGCAAGGCATCAAAGTTTAAATCCTATATTTTTCTAAGTATTTACCACCACCTTACTCTGTGTTAGATGTGCTTTCTTCTGCTTCAGATTCCATTACAGCTTTTCATTGCCTGCTCATCTTCCATTTCAGGAAGAGGAGTAAGGAATCGTAGTACTTTACATATCTTTGGCAGTTACTAGAAAATTTTCCACTGGAAAGCAGCTGGAATTCAGGACGTCTTCCCAGCCCTCCCCTCCACCATGTCCTGTGGTATGTGTGGGCTCGTACATGAACATGTTCTGGTGGTGAATGCTTAAAATCAGAATTTTAAGCTTAAATTCTACAAAATCAGAACACGTTCAACAGAAGGGAACGAGGAGGTCCCCACCTACGTTACAGACCTCCTGGTAAGTGGGGAAAAATAGGCTAGAGAAACTGTAAGAAAAGATGGAAAAGAAGTTGATTTTTTGATAACTTGCACTAAGCTTTGAGTTGTGGCATAGGAAAATGTGTTTTTTATGTGAAGTCTGCTGTAAAGCATGAACTGCTGTGATGGGAGAGCTAAAAAACAACCTGCTTGTGAATTCCAGGGAGATGCAGATCAATATTAATGCATTCGTCATGGTTAAGGCTGAGTCATTTCAGAGCAGGCACAAAGATGGTATGTAGAAAATGTTGGTGTGTACAAATGTTAGTGAAAGCTGAGACTGAGACTTTGAAAATCTGGATCTTGGATGTGATGCTTTTTAGTGGACAGGGGTCTTAAAAATTTGCTGAATAGTATTAGAAGTGGTGCATTTGATAAGGCAGTGTTGGAACTAGTCTAAAACACCAGAAATACATCAACATTTCACAGCAGTAGTGCTCAGAAATGAGTTCAGTTGGTATTTTTCAAACTTTCCAACTTGCTTTGGAAGGAAGTAAGTTTAGCAGGACAGGTTTCAACCCAAATGATTATTTGCATATGTGTGTAAAAGCCAGGGAAGTTCATGGCTTAGCGCCCATCAGTGCTCTAGAGTCAGTAAGCTGTCAAACAGTTCAACATTTCCCCACTTTCTCTGTCATTACAGTAACTTTTATCCTGCTAATACTTGTGCATTCCAAACCTTTTGCAGTACCAGGATAGGGGGATGGCTGGGTAGGGAGCGGAATTGTTTCTTAGGACCCCTTACTGCAAGTGAAGTTCTGTGTTTTGACTGCAAGATACCAGTGTCATTCACTGGCACAAACCGGTTAAGGATGAAGCTTCAGGAATCTGAAAAAAAAGATTTGCGAAGACAGTTCTGTTCACAGATTTGATTAATACTCATTTCCAGATCAAAGTGTAGGAAGAGAAAGTAATTGTGACCATTCTGCAGCATCAAGTGTATTCTAGAAATGCAGGAATCTGTATGTTAACTGGATCTGGCATCTCCACAAGCTGATTGTTTAGTTCTGATACATGTCATCTTCAAGCGCGGAGTCACCCATGGTTCATCTCGCATTGCATCATGTCTCTCTTACCAAAGTGAGATGACCACATAACTCCCATTGTCACATCAGCCAGAAGTGTCATTGATGTCCCTTTAGCACTGGATGTTCTAGGATGTTTTTTCTGTGATTAGAATTTACCTTCTAATCATGGTAAGCTGTATCCATAAAATTAAACAAAATGGCATCTGCAGTATGGCTAAGCCTGGAGAGCCATACTGGACTGCTGCTGAGGCTCAGCCCAGTGGGAGATTTAAGCAAGTAGAACTATTTCAGAAATAATTTAAAAACAGGTGCTACTGAACTGCAGCAGGAGACTGATCTGCTGTTGTATGCACAATATGATTTTATTGCTGTGAGTAATCTAATAAAAATATACCATATGCAGCCTTTTCCTGGAAGTAGATATATTTAAGAGTGGAATAGCTTGTAGGTTTTGTGTAACTTGAAGAATGCGTATACAAAGAATGCTTGTAGTTTGGATTTTACACTTGAATTTAAATGTCAGTAATCATTAGTTTAAAGATGTTATGAATGTGAAATTACAGAAGATTGTATTAAGCTTGATGTGTGAGCTGGGGTGCTCACGAGCCACATAATAACAATAATGTGGAAATTGAAGATAATGCATATGAGTTGAAACCAACTAGTTATATGTCATTTTGCACTTCTTGTCGGATAATCATGTCTTATCTGTTGTATCATTGTGTATAAATTATAAATTCCTGTGAAAAAGGGTGACGTGTTATGTCTGTAAACTTCCAATGCACAACTGTGGCACTGTATAGGTAATAATATGTAAGGCTTTTTTAAATGTTGAATTGTGAGTAATAAAGAGTGAATATAAGACCTTAGTTTCAGACATCTTGTAGTGTCTGAACAGTCTAGGTTTCTTTGAGCATTGAAAGCAACAGCATAAAGTAGCAGATGTCTCATGAATTTTATTACCTCTGTGTTCTTTACCAAACAGACACACAAAAAAGGCATTTGAGATAATTAATAACTAAATACTTAACCTGGCCTGACTTCTGGAGTAAATGTGTTGCCTTGTAGAATTACTGATAGCCCCAGATTATAAAATACACATCTTAATGGTTTTGGCATAAATTCTGTCTAGTCATTTAAAATAATCTTAAATACTATTGGAATAGCTTCATAGTCCTGAAAGTCTTGTAAAATTCATGTTTCATCTTTGAGATCCAGATATAGGGTCTCAGTTTTATATAGAAATAAACAGAGTCCTGTAGTTTCATAGCTGGTTGGACTGAGCTTTAATTCGGTGATGGTGTTACAGAGATCGTTTGTGAGAGAAATCTGTTACAAAGGTGGTGGAAGAACTGCCTCTGTATTTACCAGAAGTCCTCATACACCATGCAAGCAAAAAGATAAACCACAAGATAATGGGTATCTGCATTTGTAAAGTATGTATTTGCATTGTAATCAATCCAGTACTTTTTTAAAGCTGAAGTAAATAATACTACCTTCTCAAAACTGTGTGGAAAGATTTAATATGTGTGGTTGTCCAGCAGCTCGGGAAGAGGCAGTTGTTCAGAAAATGGAATGCAACACAAAGTCAAAACTGAGCATAAATTTGTATGTATGATTAAATAAGACTATACAGGATAGTGCAATTAGTAAGGTTAAAAACTCGTTTACTTATTCTGTTGGTAATTTCTGGCTCATTGAACATACTGACGTGTCCTTAAATGAAACCAGAAATGTACGGGCAACAATGTGCACAGTTGTGGTAGGCTGGTGGTGGAGAAGAGAGACTGCACAATTTGAGAGATGCATTGAGAATGGATGGCACTACAGTATCCACACACCGCCAGCAGCTGGGCAATATAAAAAGCTGAATTTGTAATGTTTCTTCCGGGTCCTGAAAGCATGGCTAAAACGCACTGGGAGAGTGTTGGCCCCTTGCATTCTTGGATGCCTTGGGCAAACAGTGAAGTTCTGTTCTTGAAAGTAGCTACATCAATCAAATTCGCTTACTCAACTGGTCTTTCCTTTGGTTTTAATACTAAATGTTACTATCATCTTTTCCATGTCAGAAAGGGAGTTTGATTACATCTCCTCTTTTGTAGTATTTATACTATGATAATCAGTGCTGTTTCCAACCAGTTACCTGGGCCTCCAGTTAATGGATATGCATATGTATTTGAGATTACCTGTCACATCTAGTCCCTCATCTTGGAATGAACAGCAGAACTGGGTGTTTTATTTATGGTGATATACGGTCCCTTGTTGAGTATTTAGAGCTGGCACTTACCAAAATAGTTTCTTATCTGGAAAGTCAAGTAGAAGTGACTTAATTGACAGTAAATATTGAACTCTTTAGTGCCAACTCTTTAGTGCCATTTCCACATAATAAATTTAAGAGTAGGACTGTATGTTTAATTTGCAAAGGAATGTTCAGGTTCATGATATAGTCATGCATATTCAATGATTACTTCCTACTGTTTGACTAGGTTGGGGTAAGAGAAGACCAGGAAAGGAAGCACTGCATTGTTGTTTGCTTTTTTATCTGTTTCAAAGTTTGAAAGAGAATTTGCTATGCAAGAAAATAAATCAGATTTCATAGATTAAGTTGTATAAGTGTGATTTTTTTTAAATAAACAGGTATATTTTATTTTTTAATGTAAAGTTTAATTTTTATTGTTAGGAAAACACCATCTACTTCAGAATAAAAATGTCAGCTTAAAACGATTCACCACAAAAAAAAAGCTTTTGTGGTGTCTTTCCTTCACACTGTAATTAAAATTCTTCTTGGTGCTATATAAGACAACATTTGCTGTTATTCCCTATAACAATGTGAAGAGTTGTGCACCTCATCTTTATGCATGAAAATGATTTTCTTCGTTATCCTGAGGAAAATCGTGTTTGTACGATTCTACAGATAATAAAACTTTAAATGCTTAATCGGAGAAAATAAATCACCTTTAGATGGCTGGAATCGCCTGGCTGTGTGTTTTATAAGGAGCAAGACTGCATGCGATTTTTTACAAGCTCAGTGTCGTTATGTGGGCTGTGTCCCCAAACCGACGGCTTTCCGAGGCTTTCCTGCCCAGGTCTCCCCCGGGCCGGTGAAGGCGGCGGCCGCGGGGAGGTGCCGCCGAGCTGAGGCGCCGTGAGGTGGTGAGCGGGGCCCGGCCTGTGCCAGGGGTGGGCAGGCAGAGGATCGGCGGAGAGTGGTGAGCGGGGTCGGTGAAGGGAGGGAGCTGAGAACGGATGTCGGAGAGTGTGTCTCGCTGTCTGGGGCCCGCACAGGAGCCACGGCCCGGCTGGGGCCAAAAAGTGCAGCCTGCCTTGGTGCCGTGGACGTGGTGTCGGCGGGGCAATATGGCTGCAGGGGAGCAGGGAGGCCTCTGGCAGGGCCCCTGCGGGAGGTGGGTGCCGCAGGCTCCGCGGTACATCACAGCAGCACCTTTTGGTTTGGTTTGTTGTTAGGCTTTGTTTGTTTTTAAAATTAAGGGGGTCGTGTCCATGAATTAACGAGGTTAATTTGCAGCAGCACCGAGCTCTCCAAGTGGAGCCACGGCTTTGCTGTGCATTGCACTTGTGATTGATGCGGTCCTCCTTACTCTGAGGAAAAAGGTTACGTATCAGGTCACAGGCATCACAGGTGAGGTGATCTAAATCCATCAGCACTGTAGACTCCTAGCGCTGCCCATTTCCCACGCAGCCATGGGGAAGGCTGTACTTGTGGTGTGCTTGGCACTGTGACAACAGGCTCCACAAGGAAACTCAGGAAAATGGCAATTTTGCCTTTGGAGCAAGGTTCAGAGAAAGTTTCATGCAGGAGACTCAGAGTGTGAATGGTCTCATCACAGACCGATCCTTTCACAAAAAGGGAAGAAATAAGCTTGCATAGGCCACCGTGGTTCTAGTATTTCTAGCATTTGACACAATGGAGGGCTTGAGAGTGAAGTGCTGATAGTGCAGACCTGGGGTGTAATTGACAAGTGTGCAAACAAAAGGGAAAATGAGGGGAGCAGGATAGCTTTCTGTGCCACCTTAGTGACATGGGCAAGCGCTATCTCGTGGGGTGGAGCCACCAGATCTGTCACGTGTTCAATGTACCAGCAGTGAGGACATGTGTGTCTGTGCGATAAGCCACATCATGGCATTTCCAGGTGCTGGAGAGCAGGGAAGGAGCTGACGCACACTCTGCTCTAGCCTCTGATGATGACAGACCTTCTTAATCTCCTGTCTTTGGATCCACAACCTTCTCCCCTGGCCAGTGGCAGTCCTCATCTTGTCACCCATTGTCACCTGCTGCCTTCACCCAATCTGTGACTCACAGCCCCCTGCACCCCAAGCCTTTCTGCAGCTCCTGGGCTCTGTGTCACAGATTAATGCCACAATCTTTTACCCGTTTTTCTCAGTGACTGCTCAGTCCCAAACCTCCTTGTCCGTCATTCACTATACCTATCGTTGAATCCACATTTTACCTTTTTGCCTTTGAATAGGATAGGCTAAGCATGGAAATTGAGAGCTCTGGAGGACAGAGTTTCTGGTTTTAGGCCTGATTTTACAGTACTGCAGGTAGCTGAGGTGCTAAGACCCATTTCTTCACTTAACATGTCTCTTGCATGAAAAAAAAACCTGTGGGAAATTCCAGTTCAGTTTAATCAAATTCCAACTAAGCAGCTTCAGCCTTCAAATTTTCAAGGTGTTTATGAGGACTCCTTATATGAGTCATAAAAGCCACCACCTCAACCACCTGAGGTCCACCTAATTTTCAATTCCCTGCTTCAAACTTTGAGACTGTTGGAGACCTGCTGCAATTTCCCATTAAGTGACCAAACTTACCACAGAAGAAATCTTCCAGAGTTACTCAGTGTGGTGCACATAACATGGTGCTTAAAAATTAATAAGGTTCTTAGAAACTGGAAACACAGTCTTGCTAAATGAAGTATCAGGCTACCTGGTGGCGTTAGCAGCCTTCCTGTGTCATGTAGGAATGGAGGAGGAATAAACATTTCCTTGCAGAGTAACTTAAGGCTGGCATATCCTTGAACAGAAAGGATCATGCATATTAGCCTTCCAGGACTTCCGATAGTCTCTTGAACCTCGACTTTCAGGTGGGGGTATGTGAAGGCACATGAGTGCTGGGGAAAGAAGAGCAGCCTGAGCCTTCATTACAGAGAACAAGAGAAATTGCTTTGGCAGCGTCAGGTAACTCATGAACTGCCTACTTTGCACAGTGGATGAAGACCAGAATTACACAGCAATACAGGAATTGTTGGCCCTTTTCTCTGTTCTTTGCTGTACAGCAGGAGCTTCCCTTCCCCCTGAGTCAGGCTTACTGCTGGGTGTGAGCATCCCTGAGCTGCACCTGCTCTGATGGCTTGCTAATGCATCTGCTTGGAAGAGATGCCAGGTTTGCACATTGAAAGGATAAACTGTTTATCCTGTTTTCTGTAATAATGTCACAGAGAGCAAAAGCTCATCTGATTTAACTTAAGGGTAAATAACAAGGCAATGTGGTTGAAGGAGATAGAAAATGGAAAAGGGACTCTGAATCAGCTGATTTTTATTTAAAGGCTTTATTCTGCTTGCTCTCTCTTTCTAAAAAATATTTTCATTTTATGGTTTGGAGAAATAATATATAAATGATTCCCTGGCAAGAAGTGCATAAAGTCTGACAGATGAATAAATTGTACTCTGCAGAGCTGTAAGCTTGAAAAGAACATTGCAGAGATAATGCATGCCCTTGGCTCCAGAGAAGTCCTGTCCATTAGAAATTTACCCCTCTGAAGATTGATCTGAACTTTTGAGCTTTCAATTGAATAATTGCTCTGTGAGATTTGAAATGGTTTGAATTATTTAATTTCCCATTCACCAAAATTGAATAACATTGCAGTTGGTGATTTAAAATGTTGTTGAATTAATTATGACATTTTGTTAAGTTTCCTTTTGTCTTTCCTTTGTCAGTTTTTTATTTCAAAGACCTCAGCTAATGCAGAAAGCATATTACCCTGATACAGAGGAGAGATGAGTCAGAGATTTGTCAGCTTGAATGGCCTTAGACCTATTTATGCCTACTAACCACTGTGTTGCAAGTCTTAAGTGATGTTACTTGCATATTAAAGAGCAAGACTGAGAAAACTGGAGCTTCCTTGCTGAGCTCTGTTCTTCTGACCCCGTCTGCTACAGTCATTCATGGAGATCAGGTCAGATTCACATACGTAGTGCTGTAATAAATATAAATCTAAATCTAGCAGCAAAGAAAAAGGTGAATTCATGTAGACAAGGGGAGGCGAGTGTGAAGGTGAGTTTTATGACGTGATCACATCAGTCTCATGGCTGGCTGGAAAGGAGCAGGTATGTACCTATCTCCATCATCCTTCACAGCCACCCACCTTACACTGTTGGGCCCCTGTCATGAGCTGGGAGCAGGGAACTGAAGCAACTCCTAACAGGAAGGGCAGTACAAGCCATTATGTTGGCTCCATTAAAGTCATGCCCTTGACCTACACATCATCAGTACACTAAACATGCTCTTTTTTTCACTTGGACTGCCTATGCCTAATGTTATAGTTGGTGATTATTTTTAGATTATGAGAGAGTTACTGGTGTTGTATAAATCCCCCTGACACACTGGTTTTCGTTTAAAAGGGTAAGTGCATTTGTTACTGCAGTCTTGTCTGCGCTTCACTGCATTGGAACAAAATTTATTTCAGACAAATGGTTCTCGCATATTTTTATATATTATTTTATATGCTGTTCATTTACTTGAAACATCTTTTGATAAGAGAGCAAATCAACAGGCTAAACAGGAATTATCTCCCACAAATCACCAACCTTGATAGAATAAGGCATATTGACAGTTTATTCACCAGTGTTTGGTGGCAACCACTTCATGGTAAAATGGAATGCTGGTTTTCTGAGGTACAATACAAAGATAAGCTGTTATCTAGACAGAACTTCAAGAGCAATTGAAGCAAGCTTTAAATAAAAAGGAAAGTTAATTTATATTTTGGGCTTAGAAAGAAAGGGGAAGGCTGGAACTGAGAATAATCACAAACAGTTACTGAAAAAACCACTGCATGCTCATCACCTTGATGCTTGCAGGCAGGGTCAAAAAAAATCTCAGCTCAGCAGGAGGTGCCCACATGAGGGAAAAAGCAATCTTCCCTGAGGAGTCAGTCCTCAGACTCACCACCACCTGCTGGTGTTTGAGAGAGGAGTTATCCCTGGAACACTGCATTTGCATAGTGTCTGCTAACGTCAAGGCTTAGCAGAAGACAAAAACATCATGAATTTAGCAGAAGTACTAATTCAGATAAGTAGAAGCTCAGCTGTGTCTAAATTGGCAATTAAAACCAGATAGTCTCTGTTCCCCTGCCATCATCATTGTTGGTGCTGGAAGTTTTGTCTCAGTTCAGCAAGTATTCCATTTTGTAAGCTCTCATTTGTCGTCTGTTTGACAGTTTACAGTGGTTCTGTTTAGCTGTACTGATGAACTGCTGTCAATGGAAAAAGCTCCAACCACCAGAGACATAAACATATTAGCCAAAATCTACAATTCTGACACAGTTGGAAAATGGGGAGATTAACTATAAAAGGACCAAACCAGAATATGAGATCAGATCATCTTCTCAAATACTGCTGAGGATTGAGAATCCATATCCAACTATCTTTATCTGTGACCCGTAAAAGAAACTTTTCAGTACCGCTGCATGTACTGGCAGGAGCAGCAGAAGCAGGAAGAAAACAAGTCCCAGTATTTTACCTGCTGGGGCCTACATCTGCTTTCAGATAATGCACAATTTTAGAATTCCAGTATCTGCTCTAGGCTTATATTGCAACCACAGCAGCCGTAAAGAGGGATGATTTTGTTCTAGACATGACAGGAAATCTCTCTTTTCTCCCAGCAGTTGGTATCGTTCCTGAATCCTGCTATAATACTCTTTTATACCTTTTGTTATTTTGCAGACTCTGAGGCTGACCTGGCCTCTGGAAAGTTGTTGTACTGTGGTCTGTCTGCATTTTTGTGTCAGAGCCTTACAATGCACCACTAGAGGATTATTAAATAAAAATATTGTACCTGCTGAGGAAGAAAAAGTGCACAAATCTGGTTCAGCAGAGCAATCTCAGCCCCATCCTTTCTTGAAGCAAGAAACAGCTAACTCAGCTTATTTAATTGCTGTGCTTTCACTGTACAGTGATGGCAGAATGCACACAGTGCCCTTTATGCCTTTGACTCATGGCCCTTTCACGTGTTCTAGAACTGGGCTTTGCTTCCCTCCCAGAGGGAGGTACTATTCTGCCAGCCTGGCTCCAATATATAGTAATGCCTTTCAGGTCAGCCAAAAGCTCTGTAGTTGCTCAGTGTCCCAAGACAGAGCCCTGTCTTGGTCATAGGGTGCAGGTATGCAGTAAGTTGGCACCATCTCAGGTCAGCAGATCCCTTTTTTGTATGTATTATTAAATAAGAGTAAGGGAAGGAGGGTCTCAGACCAGCTCTGATCTTTCTCCCAGCAGTCTTTATACCAGTGCTGCTGGGAGCCAGGACAGGGGCATCGGTTGTGGGCTGCAGGTAGCTGGGCTGTGTAACTACACCTTAAACCTGTTGGAAGTTTGATCTGCAAGAATATCCAGCTGTGACAGATTTGTCAAACAATGCTTGAGAAACCCCACTCCTCCACTGGGATTGACATCTTGTGTTATCAAATGGTTGCTGTGTTTCTATAGATGGAAAAGTGAATTTCTTGATAGGACTTCTGGGACTGAAAAATCAGATCATGAAGATAAAAAAATGACCCTGTGGTCATTGCCTGTAGCACCCATCACACTTCAGTCATTGGCTGGTTTTGTTTCATCACGTAATTCTTCATATCTTCTAGCTTTTCAGCATGCAGGGCTATCTCCAGCCACGTGAGGCCCCAGCACAGGATGAAGAGAAAGGAATGGCCAAAACCATAGGCTGCCACGCTAGCATCTCACTTTTGTTTTGGCATCAGCATTGAGCAAAAAGGCAAATTTTGTTTTCTGTCTGTGCATGAGGGGGTGGTATAAACTGATTAGATGTTTCCTTTTTTAATGCTAATATATTTTAACAGACAAAATGTATTACTCCAGGCATAGCACTGAGTTACAGTAGTAGTGAATAGTACCAGAATTTAACTTCATAGTACACTCTCCCCATCTTTCTGCTTTCTTACCCATCAGACAGGGAATATTAAGTCCCGACTGGTTTTTGATGGTGTTACTCTGCAGTTCCTCTGCAAGTCAGTTAGTAAAGAAAGAGACTTGACTTTCAAAAAAGGGTCTTTACAGAAAAAGGATATTTTGAGACCATCTAATTACATCTCAAAAATTCAGTAATAAGGAAAGAATCTACTTTGCAAATACAGGAAATGCGAGGATATAAAAATACACCACTCACTTTTGGAGTCCGCTTACCATGTGCCATGTAATTGACGTGCATATGTAATTTATCCTAATTATGTTTCAGTATATTTATTTGCTTTCAGACAGGAGCAGAACTGCCACACACTCAATTCAGCTTGCTTATGCCTTTTGTGCCTTTCCCATGGTGCACAGCATCACAAGCTTTGTTCTTTTAAAAACAGAACAGCACCAAAACAAACTAAACCCCACCATCCAGGCAGCACAGGGTGGCTGATGCATAAATACTCTTTCTCTTGGTCATGTTCATATGTATGCAGATGTGTTTTAACATGGGCTCAGTGGCTGCCAGTCATGAGAACATATTGTAGGTGCAAGAAAAGGATTATATGGCAATCCTACACAGTGATTATGCAGCTGCCAAAAGGGATGACTTCAACTCTTACGCACTGCTTTTTTAAAACACTGTTAATTTGCTTCTGAGGACTATCCAGACTGAAACAGTTCTAGAACATGTGAAAAGGCCATGAGTCAAAGGCGTAAAGGGCACTGTGTGCATTCTGCCATCACTGTACAGAGAAAGCACAGCTAAATGAAACAACTAATTACCCTATAATGAGGCTCTTAAAACTGACTAACAGACTTTTGAAGGTGTCCAGCTTATTATACAGAATGATTTGGTTTGACTTTCTTTAAGCTCTTCATATGTAGCTGTATTCCTCAATTAAGAGAGGGAGGTTTATGTGATTTAATTAATGTGGCAACAAGGACAAATAGCTATGGAAGATGCATTCTGCTGGTCAGCTGCAGGTTTGCAAATAGTTACTTACATAACATCTGAATGCCAGCTGCAGTAAGAACAGACTTTGGCCACCTTTTTGACAGTAAGAAGCTAGTAAAGTTAGTACATGTAGCTCATGAAGTTGTGGGAGGTGCAGGCAGGATTATTTCCCGTTCTAACAACCCCCTGTAATTACACTATCTGCAATTGCAGTTTTCCATACAGAGATTTTTTTTCCCATCTTGGTACTTAGTTGAAAAGGCTGAGGCACAGAGAGCTCAGTGCTACAAGCCACATGGTATTGACCTTTGCAGCAGAGTGTACTCGGGATTCATGCTTGGTCAAGAAGGGCCCCATGATGCTCAGATTTTTGAGGGGACAAGATGACCTCTGACATCTGGGACAATTTCCATAGTGTACTGCTGGAATCATCTCCAAAATGATGCCACCAGTAAAGCTGATTTTTGTTTTTCTTGCTCCTAATCTGTAGATCAGGTCAAAATATTTCTGTAGGCTGCTAAGGACTCTACATGCAGGGATTCCAACACACAGTGTATGCGATTTAGCTCAGCAAGAACTGAAATGCTTTGTGCAGGAGATGCTGAGAGAATATTATGGACTGCCTGTGATCACCTACCCTGACTCTATCCAAAATACCTTAAGACCCAAAGGCTCAGGAAGGGACACTGATTTTCTGACCTCAAGCATACAAGTAGCTATAGATAAATGTTATAAATATATTTCAAATAATAAGTTTATGTAAGGAGACTTACCACCTACTGACCAAATGAGTTTTCACTTTTGAGCCCCTTTATAAAGGAAAACAGAACTCTGTTCATCAAGAAACTGGAACCGAACAAAGAAATGCAAGCACTTGTACTTTTGAAATCACTCGTGAACTTACTCCCTAAGTTAATTTGCATTTTTGTTCATCCTTGAAATGAGATGGGAAAAGCAGCCTAGATCCCAGTAAGGTGCTATGCAACTTAAAAACATATCACAGTTCTGTCTGTGACACGGGGCTTGGTACTGTGGGAAGGTCAGTTGCATTGCAGAACATGTAACTGGTGCTAAGTGGAAAGCACTTTCATTCTTGCAGTAGTACCTTGAAATTTAACAACACTCTGGGGTAGAGAACCCTGCAGTTAAAGTGAGGGTTGCTTTTTCAAACGAAAACATCAGCAGAACAAAAAAAAAACAACCATTGCTTTGCATTTAAAAGGTACCAAAGATTTTAAGAGGAAAACAAAACTTTTGTTTAACAAAGTTCAGGCTGAATTATCCTTACAGGTTAGCAACAATTTTCCATGCCCCTCCCAGCAGTCAGAAGAACTGCTACTGTGCTGGTTATGAGAACTCCCACTAGGCTTTCCAAGCCTGGTACTGAGGGAATTTGGTCCAAGTCTCAGATTCAGTCTGTCACAATGGCACTTTCTTCTACCTCTGAAATGATTTTCAGTAGAGGTTTTATTCCTTCAATCCCCCCTTTCCAAAAAACTTTCATTGCATAACTTGAATTCCATAAAGCTTCTGCAGTGCTTCTCATGCAGGGGAGTTAGGATAACATTATGTATCTTTAACCAACATCTATCTTGGATTAACAAATTAATAAAAAAAAATTAAAAAATAAATAAAAAAATCCCTGAAGCTAGAACACAGCAGTAGTAGAGAAGCAGGACTGCCCTCTTTGTCCTCCTGCACTGGAGAGGTCTGGTTTGAAACAGAGTAATGCTGCAAACTATGACTGGTAAACTCAGAACTACACATGGGACCTTAACCTGAGCTATGTAGGGGCGATAAGGGGGTAGAGAGTTTCTTCTATCTAGTCCTCTGAACCAGCTACCATTTTGCTACAGAACAAACCACACACTTGATTTTAATCAAAATAAAAACTTTGTGATTCGGTGCTCTCTTACATATTCTATCTTCAGTGTATGGGAAGTACTGGGGCAACTGGTAGGGAGAGGCTTTTCCAGAGTTAGTAAGAGCATTAGCTTCATGTAATGATTCATATCAGAGAAATGATGGTGACTCACCAAATAGTCTTTTGACATACAGTAAATACGCAGATCAGTGTGTTTCTTCATCAGCTCCCAATAGCTGCAGCCAAGTGTTACTGAGCTGTAAGAGTGGAGGAGCAATTGTAAAACACAAAGCATTACCAAGCTGCACATACTGTGTCACTGAGTGCTCTGAAGGTAGAAGGAAGTTGAACAATTTTTTTTTTTTAAATAAGCATAAGACTTCCCATGGAGGCCCACTGCTTCAGCAACTGCTTTTCCATGGCTTAGTCATCCAGCATTCAATGAGGTGCCTGCATGGTATGTTTTGACAGGTGCTGCTGAGCAGTTTAGGTTGAAGCAGTTTCGAGTCATGTCTGCTATTTGCTTTTAGTGGTGCTGGAACGGAACTTGTCTACTGAACTACTTAAGTACAGTGCAACCAGAAATAACAGGTTTATGTTTGCAATAATACAGAGGTTCAAAATCAATTAAATATCCAGAGCATGTGAATAACTAACAGGCAAGAATGGACAAAGAGGCCACAGATCTTCAAGCCTTCTTGAGGTATGGGGGGCATGAGTTCTATTTTGCACCATGTACAACAGAGTGCTGACCCTTTTGACTCTGCAAGGGTGCAGAGGAAGGGGCCTGTTAATGAGAGGACAAGTAGTGAGACTGTTTATGAGAATTATCTAGATGTGATACTGCCTCGTGCTTCCCTCTACCAGCCCCCAGTCCAGCACACTTAAAAAAAAAAGCCAAAGCACAAACCAAACATGAAAACAAAACCAACAACCAAACCTCACATCAACACAAGTTTCAGAGGCAGCTGCCTAGTAGAAAAGGATTCCAAAAGCAGACTTCTGAGTGAAACTGGCATCTGTACTTTAAAATGGGAAGCAGGAATTGTTAGCACAGCATTTCTTACGAGAACAGAAAACATACATGAAGAGAAACTCACAGACACAGCACATTAAATACAGGGTTCCACAGGCAAGATGACTGCTGCAACAGCAATGGGTCCATGACCTTTGTAGTTCAACTTATCTCAGTTCTCTCCATCAGTAAAAACCATTATGCAAACAGACATACCTGTCAGTAGTTAAAAACTTTTGCAAAAAGCAGCTAGTAAAAAAGCTGCTCCAAACAACCCTCAAACACCTACTCCATAAACTTGTCCAAGTTCCACAGTATGCCTTTAAAAAAGGGAATCCTAACAGCTGCCGCAATAAACATTCTGCAGCTGAAATTGAAGTAAAAATTGTGGCCTTAGTTAAAATAGGTAATTCTGATTGTAGTCACAACAGCTAAGCATATATTTTCTCACAAACACAGAGCTGCTCTAAATGCTGGAGAGACTTTAAATAGCAGCATGGTTGGATCCTGCTCTGATAACCACAGGAGACAGCTAACCTCTGAAAAACAACTCTAGATGAGGAGGGAGTTAATACACTTCATACTAGGCAACTCATGTAAATTGTTACAAACAAAACCTTTTATAGGGGAAAGAGGATGAAGAACGAGTCACTATTCAATGAAAATAGTAGTGAAAAGTGTAGTAGGGCTCCATCTAAATCTTTAAGATAGGCAGGGAGAAAGAATGGGAGAAGTGTATCCTATGTATTTCATAATCAGGGATCAGATTTAAGCCTTTTTGTTGGTGTAATAGAAGGCTAAGAGAAACCAAGTTGCTGATAAGAAAGTATGCTGAGAAATGCTAGATAACATTCCATATTTCTTGTTCTGAAAGCAATGGGATGTAAATTGAACATTAGTGGGGGGAAAAAATACTTCCTACAGCCAGTATTATCTTTCTCAATGAAAACAGATCTGTGTATTCACCAAATAAAGGCTGCACATCAGCCAATCCCCAAGATACGTAGTTAACTCCCAACCCTGATTCTGTATTACCAGCAGTTGATCATGTTGCAGTAATTTCTTTATGTGTTTGAGAAATGCATTCCCCCACATTTATGGATCACTGGGGGGGGGGGACACACAGAGGAAGTAAATGTAAGTTTAAAGTCTTATAATAATTCCTCCTTCATCCCAAAGATATTTCTATCACCCTAAAATTGCTTATCTTAAATCCTTAGATAGGCATTAAAACACATTTTTCACTCAGACATTTTGCTACAGGCCTTTAGTTCAACTGACAAAATACAACAAGGACTGTAAAAAATATTTATTCAACCTAATTCAACATAACTATAATTTGCAATACTTAAAAACAAGATTTACAACAGAATAACGACCTTCTGGCACTCAGGTGAAATCATTTTATAGTCCGTACAATATTTTTATAATTGCATTTTTACAAGAGCTTTAACTTCCCAAGGAGACATTGAGCTTTCCCATGGAACAAGTTTCAAACCCGCTAATTTGCATCATTCAACTAATGAAACTTTAAAAAACAGTAATAAATTGGTTGGAAATATATACAGTGAAGACCACCGAAAAGCTGTTTTCTCGAAAGGAGGAATTCTGTAAGAAACACATATTACATTGTTTCAGACTATCTTACAGAAAGCAGCAACCATGAGAGGTTGTGACTCTATTTAGAGTTTTATATAAAAGTGAGCCCACTCAAATATAATCAGCAGACTTAAAAGATTATAGTAGTTCTTTAGCTACAGCAAGTATCTCAAAAGTATTTGGTATTGATTGAACGTATAATTTTCAATACCTGTATAGTTTTTGAATACTAGTTGGCCAATATATACATGTCTGTACAGTTCTAAAATATTACATCTCAGTAATTAAGATACTATAGAAAAGGTACCATATTCTGAATTTCCCTAACATATGTTATTGCAGTCAAATACAAAATTCATTCTGCATTTACTTCATTTGTGATGAAAAGAAATATTTAATTACAAATACTTCTGCTAAATGATTTTTTTAATCCTTTCTCCATGCATTTGATGTTCTAATATGAGCAAGGAAAAAAGAAAAACCCGTAACAACAACCAACACTGAGAAAAACAAATTGTTGTTAAGAAGAATCTTCAAGCACTAAAGCTAGGTTAGGTCTGGTATGACTATTAACTGGCTGTATTACATTTGTCAAAATATAACTTCACAAAACAGTTAACTTCTGTTGAAATTAAGTTTATAAATACATCAGATAACTGAAGTGCTAGTGTCTCCCTCAGCTGGCTACTTGGAACATATTGTAACAATAAAGCTTACTTTATAAATAAACTTAGTTTATTATACATTGAAGACTTATCCTTTAGTTCTTTACAGATGAGAGCCAAGGTGTCTTGAGAGTGTCAAGCCCACTGGTGTGTATCATGCTCAGATGAGGTACTCAGTGTGTAGTGTCACCCCTTAAAGCCAGTACTTCCACTGGGGCCAGTGTGTGCAGAAGAGAACTCAGTCCTAGTACAGAGCTGAGTTACAGACCCAGGTCTGGAAGTTCAGAAGGATGTTCTGATCTGTCAGTTTAAATGTAGCTTCAGTGTCCAATGTTGTTTCCTCACACTTCTGCTCTTTGTATTGTATGGGTATTTACATAATCAAAAGGGACATGAAAACTAAACAAGTGCTCAAATGCTTAGCTACAAAATAAGCAACTGAAATTTACTCCCCCCCATGTAATTAGTTTATTGTGGAGGAAAAAAAATATGCTATCCAGCACCAGTCACAAACCAGTAAAAGAGCCATGAGAAATACTAGGCACTGCAGAAGATACAACAGGACAGTAAAAATTACCAGTAATAAAGCAGTCACCTGGAAGCCATCCCGATTTCAACACCTACTACTTAGGTAGCTAAAGCTGACATACAAGTCCTGGAGAGAGCGATCTGTCTTCTACTTTCTCTGACCAGTCATTTGAGCATTTTACACTCCTTGTTTGCTACCAGCAAAAAACAAGGAAATCTTTATTGACTGATGTCCCACAATTACTTCTCCTTGGTAATGACTCCCTTCATTGTGTGAAATGCTGAACTAGATGGTAGTGTAGGTATGAGCACACACGTATAGAAAAGGCATCTGGAAATAGACTACATTAACTACACAACTTAAAATGTTCTTGTTTTGTAGTTGATGTTTTTTCCATTCAGCATATTGGCTCAAAGTAATTCAGAAGCCTGTTGCTCAATAGAAATACCCAAAAATAATGAAAGCCAGGTCATATTCTTAGGTTCAACGGTTGCTGAAAGGATTTACCCTGCCACAAGACAGTGCTTTATTAGATTTAAAGAAAAAAAAAATAGGAGCAGCAAGTTATCACAATTCTCCACTAGTGTGCTATAAGATGGAACCAACACAACATGGAAACCTGTTTGGTGAGACAGTCCGAGCTCCGGAGATCACAGCCTTACGCTCCTTCTTGTTCAGGGTAATTCAAAATTTTGCGGTGAGCTTGACGCAGATACTGCTGCTGTTTGAAGTAAACCTTAAAAGCTCCTTTTATAGCAACAAAAGCAATTCCACCCTGAAATAAAAAGATATTTTTGAAAGCCCCACACAGTTCAGTGTCACAGCATTGCAGATGTTCTTTTTAAAAGTTTCTGGTCAAAGAAGATATTTTTCCAATTACATAGCACTTTCTTTTGAAGTGTAGCTAATTAGGACAGTCCAAATGAGCATCTCAAGGTTTTCTGTCACAATGCACTATTACAGGGGTTAATGTTACTTAAAGGGATTACAGACTGGATCTGTAAAACCCTTTGAAAGCTTTTATTTGCTTGGAAGTCTGACAAATATTCTAATAAAATTAAAATACATCTTATTTAAAGAACAAAGCAAAATTTTCAAGGCCAGGTTGGACGAAGCTTTGCATGGCATTAGTGTGAGGTGTCCCTGCCCATGAGAGGGGGGTTGGAACTAGATGATCTTAAGATGACCTTTCCAACCCTAACTATTCTATGATTCTATGATCTGCTTTCGTCCCTTCTCTGAATATGCACTATATATGGCCCAAGGAATAATGCCAATTACATTAGCATTATCAGGCTATGAGAAAGGCCACTTTTTCACAAGGGTGGAATAAAATCTGGGTTATGCAAAACCAACATTTTTTCCTTTTCAGAACTTTTACAATATGTTTATCTCAAATCTTCAAAATGTATTCAAATAAGAGACACTAACAAGCCTTTAGTCTGCATGAACAGTTGCAATATCACTGTTTCTTGCACATGGAAGAGAGGGATGCATAAACATGTTGGAATTGAAAAGAGGGACCGAAGTGGCAGGTGACCAGGGACACCATCCTACTAAACTCAGTGTGATTCCCCTTGAAAGGCTGCAAGGCAGAGAGGTTACTCACAAATGTCTCCTCACTTTGCTCTCCTCCCTCCATTCAACTTCTATGGAGAGTTTATTTTTATCTCCTTATTAAAATAAGTAACAAAGGGATTATCTCAAAGAACAGAAGCTAATACAAGAAAGTTCATAATATAAACACTACCCTTCCCTTGCAGAGATCATTCTTAGAAGATGCTAGTTCCTCATCGTCTTTATCACCCCTAATTAATGCTGAGGTCTGCCTATCATTTTAAAATGTGCAGCCTTGCCTTGAACTGAGGTTAGTTTCAGTCATAGGGACAGCGTCTCACACACCTGACGCCTGTCCACTGCCAAGATAGGCAACCTTAAAAAAACCCTTTCGCTTATCAAATGCCACTCCCAAGTACTAGATCAATTCATGTTCTTTTTACTTTCCTTCCCTCCCCCACAACACTTTGTATTCACATCTTATGATCATTTATGACACAAGCAATACTGAATCTTACCAGGATTGTCCTTTGTAAATTTGAGTTAACGCTGCTGAACATCAGCTTGCCAACTATTGTGGCAATAGTAGGGAAAACTAGAGCTCCACACAGAATACGTGTAGCAGACACATGATCTGCCAAAGGGTTGGCCTCTGCTGGAATACGAGGAACTGGACATCCAATGCCTGAAGGGATAAGTGTGGGAAGAACAGGTTACACAGCCACTAGCTCAAAAGGAGCATAGAAAGCACATTAGTCATTAGTGCCCACCCCCACTCCATTGCAATTCTATAGCCCAACTAGTTTTTTGAGAACTCTCTTCTCAGTGAATATTGTTTCCATTAAATGACTGTATTCATTTTTACTTTCAAATAAGACCCATGATTTTCAGTAGCTTGTTCTGTTACCAAGGCCTTAACTGAAACCATGCTCCTGCTCCTCTTGTCCCGCTCTCATCAAGTACTATACAAACACAATCTACGTAGACTGAACATAAAATACAGGGAAGGTGTTAACCACCTTTACTTAATAATGGCAAAATCTATTTGCCTGTCCCCATCTCCTACAGGCACAAATTCAAGCTTGATAACTCCTTTTAAATTTTATCACGTTACCTGGAAATATGCTGTTCAAAATTTGTAGCTTATTAGAGTATTTGCGCCACAGTCTGAGCACATAGTCCTCCCAACGAATCATCTTGCCCAGTATTAGCATGACTGGGATAGTGGGAAGTCCAATCAAAAGAAATAAAGGATCAGCTCTCTCCATGACATCAAGACCTTCTTTGTGACCCACAACCTGGTAAATATGTATACAGTTGGCAAACATAACAAAGGCCACAACTGAACACAGAATATAACTTTTTAAATGTCTAGTTTGTTTGGGACTGCCCACACATTTTAAATTAAAGAAGAAAAAAGAATACTGTTGTACCCTAACATACTTGGTTTCCCTTTGCATCCTTGATTGCTTATCAAGGGTAATGCACGCAAGCTACCAGCCTTATTCTGCAAGTCATAAATCTTGCAGAGAGCTGTAACACAATTCCTTACCATCTCAAGAAAAGTTTCATACGGTTCTGTGTAAGTAAAAGCCTAAACATCTGAAATATCAAAACAGCATGCTTTCAAAATGCATAGGATTTACAATTTCAGCATCATTATTTCTACATGCAGAAATTGATTAAAAACTATTCTTTAAATGATAAATTGATAGCAAGTATCTCAGGATATTTTAATAAAAGTTTTCTGTTATTTAGGAATACCTTATGCAACAGATATCCCAGTATTAAGAAGTACTGTTTCTCTAGCCAATGCAGGAAGAGGTGTGTTATTTTCAACTGTAGTGGAAATAGCAGCATTTCTTCAATTGCACCTTATTTTTAAATGCGGTGAGTGCTACGATGTTAAAGGCCAGTCATTACTAATGTGCCTAAATCTTTCTACTGGCACATAAAAAATAATCAGATTTTGCAGTTTATAAAATGCCTGTGACGTTCACAACAATCCAGGAAGACTAAAATCACTAAGTTATTTTGCTTGTTAGGCACTGGATTTTCTCATGTTTTCCCTGACTTCTTGTTTTCCCCACAAATGCAAAAACCTATCTAGTTTTCACTTGCCCAAAACTTAGAATTCAGTGGTAAGAACATTCAAATTTAAAACAAAATTAAAACAAAACACACCCCACTCCCCCTCCTCCCCCCGATCAACAAAACCCAGTACTTCTGAAGTGGGTAGGACACAGGGAAGAAGCTGGGTTAATGTACCACAACAGTACCTTCTAACTGTACTTTTTAGCCTTGCTCTGAAAACCATTCCCTTTTATTTTTCTAGAACAGGAAGTTACATTATGTACTACAGCCTCAAAAAATAAGCATAAGTAATACTGTTGTCACCAAAAGATTATTCCTGAAAAAAAAAACAAACCCAGCATTTGCCTTCGAGCTTCCTCACTATCTTCCTCCCAAATTGTGATGTGTGATACTACCCTTTTTTTCCTTACAGTCACTGTCCATTAAAAAAAAGCCTGTCTTGTCTTCTGCTTTAGATTATGATTTCTGCCTGTTTTCAGTAACCTTATATGATTTGTTACTGACTTAGCTACCTCTGGAGTCACAATGTCAATTCTGTATTTATTTTTCTCCATCTGAAGCTTAACCTTTAAAAATAGCTTTTGTGTTTCTCTGGCCTTTCAACTGAAGGAGTCTGAAATGCAACAGGAAAGAAGTTGTATTAAACCTAGCAAATCTGGGGTGGCAAAAGGGGTGGAACATTTCCATCCACTCCCAGTTTAATCACCGCTATTGCAAGCAAAAATAATTATACTTTCATCCAGCATGCCATCCATATGATTAAAACCCCCATTAAATCAGAGGAAAATAGCTAATTCTTCATACCTGGGATTTGACTAACTGCCTAAACTGTATGTTTAGATATGTTCACTTCAAAAGTGAAACAACTACAGAACAACTCCACTTGGTTATGTAGTTCTAGAGAAGCTAAAAAGCACAGGAAAAGGCTCGGTGTAGCATTGAGCAAGGAGCTAAGGACTGGTACATTTCATGAAGTCTAGTCATAGTATTACACGAGGTTGCAGTGTTCCTGTAAGGGCCACACAAAATACCAGACAAAGAAATACTCAAATATAACATTCTGTAATAAACAGAACTAGCCACTGAAATGGAGGAGGTATTGAAACTCATTACCTATGGAGCTGCTTCACCCTGGTCATACTGGTACCAGGGAGCCTGCATCTGCCCATGCGCGCTCTGCTTCAAGCAGTTGTTACATACATTTCTACTATGAACGCACGTACAAACAGAACTAGAACAGGAGCTGGAATGACTTGTAGAACTGAAGGCAGTACCACACAAATCAAGAAAAAGTAGTGCCATATCCTTTACGTGGATAAGGACTAGACTGCATATTTATATAACAACTGTGTAAAAGAACACTTACTAGCATACAGATTTATTAATTCTACATACAACTGAATTGGCATCAGAAATACTTCACACTTTCAAGCAAAACAAAGGTTATGGACTTGATACAAGAATCAACAACAAATATTAACAGAGGTTCTTCTAGTTGAATTGTCTATGAAAACTCTTGTCTCAGTTGCACAGCAATGAGTAAGTCTTTCCACAGTTAAGTCTACCACCTGTCAACAGTATTTCTGTATTTAAACAGCAAGATTACAAGAACAGAAGTAGGAAAAACAAATATTTTTCCCCCTTTCAATTAACCACACAGTCTGAAGTAATTAAAAACCATACTATCAATTTGCAGTGTTCTGCACTTGTTTATGAATGAATTGCACCATTCAGAGCATGCGTTTCCCTTTATACAATAAAAAGTAGTAGGACTGAAAAATTCACAGTGCCTCAACCCTCTGAATGTTACCAGAAAAATCTATCTCTAAGTAAAAGAAGAGATTCATTAAAGTCTCATGTCTTTTCTGAAGAATCAGACTACCTATTATTAGTAGTTAGGTGGTCATAGTACCTTTTCTGTAAGAACAGAAGTGGGTTCACCAGCCTGCCACAGCAAAGTAGGTGAATTAGTAGGGAATTTCGTTAGCTGCAGACTGAACCACGTTTGAACAAGCACACTTGGGTTTATGCAGTATGATCAGTTAAAATGAAAAATCTTTCTATCCACCCATCTTGAATTCACTCGTTAACTACACTGGAAGTGCTGAAAGCAGCAAAAGCATGTTTTAAGCCAACTAAAGAGGAGTCTTAATTACTTGACTTTTTTCTTTAAAAGACTTGCTGCAAAAGCTAGTAAGAGGAAGAAATACATGTGTACCTGCATCACTGTCACAGCTCCATATGTAACAGCTGTCCAGTATATAGAGCCCACCATTATTCCAGCTGCAGCAAATGGACATGCCTTTGAGATCAGTCGATCTGCAAGATCCAAAACGTAAACAACTGGACCTATGATAAAGGAAGAGTAAGGTTTCAAGATATATATATATATATATATATATATAAGTATAAATATAAGCATACTGAAGAAAGCTGTCAGCATCTATCACTGATAAGAAGGAAAGAACTTGGCAAAATACAAGTCTGTCATCCCACACACGCTATTTAAATGAGAACATATTATTAAAAAGCTACCAAGCTAAGTTTGTAACTTCTATCTACCTTTTCATTCACCACAATGTCTTTCTGAGAGATTAATATACTGGTTAGAGCACTGACTAATTTACCCACTAAAGTTGACTAGCTTCAATTGTGTTGGATCTGAATTGTTCTGTTGCAGAAACCATTTTAGGATTAGTGACTTTTTTATCTGTTATATATTTTAGCTTTTAAAAGGAAAGTTGTAATGGACTTCCTGGGCTTAACCTTTGATAGCTCCACCTGAGAATTCTGTCACTAAACTATCCTGCTCTACAATAAAATGTAGCACAATCAATATGAAAAATTCTTTCCACTGGAAGAAGCTGCATTCAGTATTAAGCAATTTATTACCTCTCCAATGCTGGAGGAAAACCCCCTCCTACTCAGGCTATTTAGTGCCTTTGACAACAATACATTAATAGTTTCATTGTTCTAAGGACAACTGCACTTTCCATACTACACAGAGTAAGACATCACCCTGCTTTGATGAGGTAAACAAGGGCATGTTTGCATCTTTTCTCTGTGATACTGCAAGAGCACCAAGCAAAGCAAAAGCCAGAAGCTGAAGTCTAAAAAGTATGTACTGAAATGAAAAATGTCATCACCATGGTCAGACTGCAGATTACTTTTGTATTTGTCAACAAATTCTACACACTGTCCTCCTGCAGCTCATATGCATGATTATTAGCTTCCTACTACTTTCTTCTACCAAAATCAGTGAAAATATTAAAGTTAAGGGGGCCTACAAAGATGCTGGAGAGTGACTCTTCATTAGGGACTGTAGGGATAGGACAAGGGGTAATGGGTTAAAACTTAAACAGGGGAAGTTCAGGTTAGATATAAGGAAGAAATTCTTTACTGTGAGGGTGGTGAGGCACTAGAATGGGTTGGCCAAGGATGTTGTAAATGCTCCATCCCTGGCAGTGTTCAAGGCCAGGCTGGACAGAGCCTTGGGTGACATTGTTTAGTGTGAGGTGTCCCTGACCATGGCAGGGGGTTGGAACTAGATGATCTTAAGGTCCTTTCTAATCCTAACTATTCTACGATTCTATGATTTCTGCACACATTTGTCAAAGTAATTAATTCTCCACATCTCTTAGCTTATATGCAGCCTTAACAGATGTCACTGTAAATATTGCCAAGTTATGTATCAGACTTGTGGGCAGTCCTAAGCAACTTGGGCAGAATACTGCTTAATGTACTCTCTACTGTAGCTCTGCTGGAACATCTAGTTCTTCACCTACTACTCACATACTTCAAATTAGCTGTCTTTGTGTGCATCTTCTAGCATGCATTCTCTGTTTTAGTAATGATCTCTAGTTTTAACAGCAGGAAATATCTTCCTATGCAACTTGTAAGCCAGTGAACACCCTGCTTCCAATACACCAACAGATACATATTAGTCCCTAAGTAACTGACAAAGCGTAACTATGGAGTTAACTTAATTCTCAAGTTTAATATCCTATTATTGATTAGGTACCAGAATTAAAGGGTTCTGAAGAAGGAACACTCTACTCTAAATACAAACTAGAACAAAAAGTTTAACTGTATTAAGTTATGTTTAACTTTCCAGGACATACTTAAAGTGCTGGGATGCTTATTAGTGTGCTGTAAATGTCAACAAAGTCATAACTGCAAGTACTAAAAGCACAGTAGTTTACATATCTTAACTGTTCCCCCAGAGTCACTGAAAAAGGTGTTCAGTTGTACCATTTTGAAAACCTACATTTGTTCAAAGAAAGTGAAGGCAAAAGACTCAAAAACATTCTATTTGGTGAGTCCTAAAGGGCAACGCACAGCTCTGAAGCTTGCCCGCTACATCTTGGCAAAGTGATATGACAACAGCAGAAGTCTAACACTAAATGTACTAACATATCGCATCTACTAACAATAATAATTACAAAAAAGAAGCTACAGAATTAGGTGTAGAGCCTTGAGAAAAGACTAGAAAAACAATTTCAGTTTGGTGGGGTTTTTTTTTTTATTAGACCTTCAGGAAGTAAATGTAACTGTCTGACAGACAAAGAGGGAAACAAAATAATTTTCATTTTGTAAAGGCTGTCATACTTTAACAGCTTTTTTTGCCAAACTCTATTTTCTATTCATTAAACTGAAATAACCTAAAAGAGATTTCAGTTGCTTTCAAAGTGGTAATAATATTTTTCTATTTAGTAAAAAAATAATCTCAGAGGAAAACAGCTAGTAAGAATATAGTTACTAGTGATCATTTAAAACTGAGATATACTATCAAATTTGAAGTAGAATTATCATTTTAAGAAGAAATGTCACTAGGAGGGTTGCTTAGGATGTCAAATATATTCAGACCCCCTCTGTTACTTAAATAGATATTTGTTGATGTCTCCTCAAGTTGATATTACTTCAGAACTATAACTGCAAATAAAAAGTTGTGTAGGGAATGCCCTTTACCAGAAATCTGGTTTTAGAAAAATAGTTTCCAGCAGTACATTAGTGAAGTCTTAATGTAAAGAAGTTTCTGAACTGTGATACCTTAGGGAAATGACAATTGCTACTTCTTCCCTCCTCAGGTAATTTTAGTTCTTGAATGGTATCACTAGTAATGTCTTCAAAAGACAGCTGCTGCTTCAGCAGTGATGGGGCTACTGGCAAAACTGCTTGAAAACATCTTCCTGTCCTCACTCTGCTTGGTGTGCCCTTGACTGACTTACAGTTGAGTTTTTCTAGTACCCAAAACCGTTCTACAACAAGACCTACAAAATGGCAAGACTGTCTCAGTAGTTTAAGGCACTATAAGCTCATGACTGATGTTTGAAGCACACACATTCATTTCCCTGCTCTGGTGTACTCTTACTCACTCTGAATTTATACCCTTCTCATGCTCACAAACAGAAAAAGATAGTAATGTTAGGGAAAATATATCAGAATATTCTTGCATGCAAGAGCTGAACAATCTCATGCAAGAATTTTAGGCCAGTTTCAGAACTTAAGAACATTGGAATTTAGGAATCTTAGCTTTCAAATAAAGGTGCCACACACTACAAGAACAAATGAAAATGCCTGTTGTTTATATGCATTATCTTCTCCAAACTATAGTTATTTCCCCTTTTTCCCCATTGCCAAAATAAAATGCAAATGCAGCTCACATTGCAATTTTATCATTCAAGACACACGTAAGGATTTTAAGCTTTAAGTTTTGTGGTACATTATAAGTGTCCAGATATCAAACCAATTTCTTCCCTCAAAGCCAACACTAAATGTTACAGTTTGATGCCCTCCTTGTAATGGAGATTAAGATTCCCTTCTACTTTATCCTTATAGCAAAGCTGAACTGTGATTGATATATAAATAACTTGGTAGTAAATTCCATGCTGGTTTGTGCTTTTTGAATATCAACAATACATTAGTACAAATTTTCTTTCCCAGTACTCAGTGTTCTACCATGGAAATATGTCATCACCTATATAAAATTTCCTTCACACCTTAATTTTGTCAGCCCTTATACTAACAGAAAAGAGGTCCCATCCCAAAGAACTGACAGCATGTTATTTTCAGCTGTTTCATTACAGAAATCAGGTATTTAAAAAAAATCTTCTTTAAGATGCTCCAAATTCCTGTACTCACATGCTCCATCAGCAGTTTTTTAACAAGTAGTTTTACTTTTAAACAAAATTTAAGTTTCCATGGCAACATTTCATTTACTTGTCCTACTTAATATACCCCATAGAACATACAGGCAAATAAAGGATGGAATAACAGCAACCACTGCTAATTTAAATATGTGCAACATACTGTGCAGTGTCCCACTCAGCTAAAGAGTAGACTATGGAAGACCATCTCCAACTTTTTTCTTTCACCTTGACAACCACAACTACAGCAGTGCCCAGCAGCCACAGATATTCTGCCTTTTGAATATAGGGCAATATTAATTCACGAATGGCTCCCAAACAAAGTAAAAATGTATTTTCCAGATAATGCAACAGGTTACTCAGGTTCTTTTCTCTGATTTCTCTGATTCCTTTGATAAGTTTCTCTGCAAGATGAGTTAAAAATAAAGGATGTGTTTAGGTTCTAATAGCCGGTAATTGCCAAGATAAGTCACCCTCTGCTCAAGCAGGAAAAAAAAACCCAACACGTTAACCATGAATTAATTATAGGTTAATCACTTATAAGTTATCAATATACCTTAGTGGAACACATCCAAAATTTTCAGAAGGTATTTAACTAAGCCATCAAATAAAATCCGAACAGAATATAAAGCTATGTTTTAATGTCTGGAAAAGGGAATAGACAAGTTCTCAACAGAACTGATGCTCCAAGCATGGAAAACGAAATAGGAGCAATATAAAGAAACAAGCCATTATATTGTGTTTAAAATTTAAATGATGTATCTTACCTAGCTTTGGAAATACTATTAAATATTCTGCATTGCACTGAGGACAAGCAACTCTAGCAGTACTGTTTCCTCTTTGCTTTTCATCCACCCAGCGCTGCAGACAAGTCTGATGAACCCATTTCGTGGAGCCCCTGCACCTGCAAGGTCTCACCCACTCTGCTGTCCGATCATCTTCATCAGTAGCAAAACAAACCCAGCAGCTTCTGTAATGACAAGAAGATGATATTTTTTGTTACTCTTACATGCTTAAAAATAAACCTCCATGTGAAAATGTGTTACTTTCAGAAAACATGTGCTTAGAGTAGATGATGCTTGCTGCTTCACTCTTAATCATCAAAAATTTAAGTATTTTGTATCACAGTCTTGTTCTGGTATTCACATACTACTACAGACAGCTAAAGAACTACCTTCAACACATTTTGATTACTAATTTAATTTTTAGATAGTCTATGAACTAAAAATCACTGAGACTATAGTTCAACTTTTGAATAATTCAACATGTGAAAACTCCATGTATTTTTAAATGTGTTCTCTCTCCTTCTGCGGCAGACACTGCTGTAAGTTTTTAACATTAAAAATGTAAGATCAATACAGCAGTCTGCTACTTGGGAAACTAACTCCAATATACTTAAATGACAAAATAACACAAATAATACAACATATGACAAAACAAACTGTAAATAATTAAATTCATTCCCTTTCTTTGAAAAGAGAAAGTGCTTCATGCAGGTCAGTGGATTTTACAAAGTACCACACTAGAGGAGAAAATTTCTGCACTGAATAATTTTCTGGATATATATAAAATTCAAATATTAATTCTATAAGGAGGAAATACAAGACTAACAGGCTACAGAACCTGTCCCAAAGAGAGCACACATCTTGTAATTCCCAGATGATGGGATTTGGGGATCTGATGATGAGGCCAGACCCCTTGGTCACCTTACAACATGCAAGAGATACTAAAATATGGTTGGCCCGATAATTTAGGTTTTGCTGTGAAACAATTTCCTAATTCCCATAATGAAGACACTGAAGTTTAGCTAATAAACCAGAATCTAACAAAATAAGGATCTTGCCACAACTATAACCTGGTTTGATGTATTTTTTTTTACGAAATATTTTACAAACCACTGCAGTGATAGTTAAACTTTTAAGAGTGTATGGCAACAGCCTCCCTATAATTTACCTGTCAGAACACAATCTAATTAGAGACTGTACACCAAGAAGCACTATTTTGATGCGTAAGTTTTATTCTCTTAAATTCAGTAACAACATTAAGATGAAACAGCAAAAGGCTTCTTACATGTAACCACTAACAGTAACTGAGATAGTAAGAAGCCAAGAAATGCTCTGGCACTGTTAAACAAAACAAAATTAAGATTCAAGAATCATGACTTCAGTCTCTGCATGGGGATGTTACAGTGGTTCATGATGCTCTTCTTCTCCCTCCTCTAGCTTCTGATGTTTGCAAAAAAAAACCCTTCTTCCTTGCCTTTTATACTCTTCAATCGAAGTTCTTCCTTGTTTCAGAGTCTCAACTACTCCTCACCTCCCCTCTCTTAGACAAATTTAGACAAATTGCAGTTTAGAAGTCCCCTCCATCTCCTATGGAAATCAGTACTAAATAGTTGTGAGAGATCTTGACAAGTTTTACTTGAACATATACATATTGAACATCTTTCCTCTGCATCCATAAAAAGAAACCCAAACCAAACAAAAAAAAAGGAAAAACAAAAAACACAAAACCAAACAAAAAAACCCACAAAAAAAAAAGCCACCAAAACCAACCCCCCACACAACAGCTGTAACTAATGAAAGCTCATCAGGCAAAATTTAGAAGAGAATTATATGCACACCGAGGGCCAACTTAATAGAGCCACTTTCAAGGCAACAAAGCCACAGTTATTCCTTTAAAAGGTCAATATTTTCTCCCTAGCATGTCACCTGTAAACAAGTTGGGGGGGTCTGGTTTGGTTTTGTTTTTAAACCCCCTTATGAGGAAAAAGGGAGGTAAACCTACCATGGGAAACTTGAATTTTGTCATGCTCAGACTTGAAGTAATGAAAAGTATTGTCTCACAGCTTCCCTTAAAGGCCTCACTACTTTGAGTAGTGTTTTATTTGTAAACTGAAAACACTTCTCTACTGAGTAATAACCATGTTTTCTTTATAGGAATAACTGTGCCTATAAAATATTTGGCAGAGTATTTTAAAACACTGCATCTTCTTCTGATTTATAGTGGTGGAAGTATACTGAAATTAAGCTGCAAGTGTGTAACAGCAACTTACTACTGGCATACTTGTGAAAAGGAACACAATTTGAGATACAAATTTCAAACAAGACTGCAGGAAAATCAATTAAATACTAAATTACAGGTGTAATAGATATAACTCTCATGCCTACGTCCAATTTTAAGTACAGAAAATATTACAGTAGGTACAGATGAAATTTTTAGCATTGGTGCTCTAGAACTAGAACTGCATCAGTTGCACTTAAGAAGACTGACATTTTGAATAAGAACTGCAGTTTCTGCTATTACCTTGCCTTTAAGGTAAACGGAAAAGTCGGGCTTTGCTTATTTCTGTCCTTCCCCACAACGTCTGTTCAAATCAGAATGGTCATGTTAATCACATTACTGTAACACCATCCCTCTTTTCACCTTCATATTCCTGCTATGCACCTGTAGCAGTCCTAAATGAAAGGACACGTTAACCTTCCTAAGCAGGAGGAAGAGGAAAGACAGCCAAGCCACAAGTTAGTAGAATCTAGATAAAAACACTGAGACCACCACAAAGATTTGAAAATATTACAGA
The DNA here is from genome assembly GCF_012275295.1 of Melopsittacus undulatus. Taxonomy (NCBI): domain Eukaryota; kingdom Metazoa; phylum Chordata; class Aves; order Psittaciformes; family Psittaculidae; genus Melopsittacus; species Melopsittacus undulatus. The sequence continues at coordinate 95,353,208 of NC_047530.1, forward strand.
ATATGGCAGACATTTTGATTGACCACACTTAGTATCAAGGTGCTCTTAAGGAACACAAGTTCTTGCAATGTTTATTAAAATTCTATTCCCTTTTTTCAAGCATTCAGGGCCAGGCTGGATGAGGCTTTGAGCAACCTGGTCTACTGGAAGTTGTCCCTGCCATGGCAGGAGGGTTGGAACTAGATCATCTTTAAGGTCCCTTCCAACACAAACCATTCTGTAATTCACACCAAGAAACCCCAAATTTACTGTAAGAACAAACAGCACTACTGGTAATTGTTTCTCTTTGATAATTTGTTTTCCTGCATTAAAGGTAAACATTCAGTCATTTTACATCCCAACTAGCTCTATTGTGAAGGCTTTAGTTGGAAAATAAAAGTCCAAGTTACAAATTTAGAGCAATTCCAGACTACCTGCATGGTCTAGAACTGTTTTAGCTTTGTGACTTACTTTTTTATTTTTAAAGTAAAGGCTTCACAATAGAGTTAGTTAGGCCTGCGGGAGCCAGAAAGGTCAGATGCCACCACACCGCAGAAGTCTAAAGCTTATTCAAATAACAACAGATTTAAGCATGAGCATAATCTTACTGCACAGCAGTTTTAATTACTGTTTTTTTTCCCCATGTAATCTCCATGGATTAAATTCCATTCAAGTTTTCTGTTAAGGTTAATAAGTCAAGAAAAATGCACATCTTTTCTTTAACTGCTTCATCCAATTTTTTGCCAGGTATTCATATCTGAAAACCTGAAAGACCCATGAAAAAAAAAATAACAAAAACCTTTTCAGACTTAAACCTTTATCAAGTCATGAATAATAAACAATAAATTCCTTGTAGCCTGTCATCAGCTTTATCTCTTTCCACTGACAGCAGCTGTAGCAGAAAGGGCTAAATAAAACCATTTCAAAACAAGTATCTTGGCTCTTGCCAGATTTTCCATCTTCTTGTACTGAATAAAATATGACCTTGATTCTTACCACTGAATCAGACTGCTGCTCAGATAACCTGAAATAGAAAAGGCTGACAAGGTGGAACAAAGCATTGTTTCTGACAGAAACTCAAACCTTTTTCCTTGATGACTTTCTACAGAGCCAAATCAATAACACTAATGTATTTTTCCACACTTCCTTGGCTGGAAAAAAAAATCCAAACAAAACATACACAAAACCCAGACCAATATCATTATTTCAGCTTTGAATATAGGGTTACAAATGCCTTCTCAATTCAGTTCCCCAGCAGCTAGCTTTTAGCAGGACCTAACCCTTACCATGGAAAATGCAAATTTGAACATGCACAACATGCTCTAAAACCATCAGTCTCTTCTGCAAAATCTTTTTAAGAAAACTTTTCTGCATTTCTCCCATATCACAGCACACCACTTTCCCCTAAATCAGCAGGAATTTGCTGACATCTTGCTATCCGAGTAAAGCATCCTTGTTCTGCTAGGTAGTAAGTAACTAGGTGGCTTACTGCAACTGAATTTCACATCCAAAAAGAAAAACAGTTAAAAGACTGAAACATAACTGATAGCAACGGTAGCACAGAAAGCCAACACAGCAAGGGGTGAAAACACGTCTTGGAAGAAATGACTGCAATCACTCCAATAACTGGCTGCAAAAAGGCACTGTTCCAAAGGATGACCCACAAGTCTGCTGTTTGCAAGTGGCAATTTTTCATAAGCTTCTGTAACATTTTTATGCATAGTCTATGCTGACAGATAATATATCTTTGATAAAGAATTGTAATAAGCTTCCATTAAACCTGCCAACTACACTTCAAATACTGTAAAATCATGTTTAAGTGGGAAGACTAGGATGTAGGAAAAGTCAAGGAAGTTACCTAGCAGCATACAACATAGGTGGGCTGCTCTGGAGCTGGCTAGAATTTTAGTAGGGGAGCACGGCAGTATGTTCTCTCAAAAAGCATGAGAAGCAAAACACTGCAAATACTACCGCCAACCACTTCCTTTTCCTGAATCTGAAGGAACCAGCAGAAATAAGATCCTCATGCCTTATGAGGGCCACTGCCTGGTCACAACAGAAGGCAAGCCCAGACTACATATATCCCTGGTAAAGATTACAAAGAGGCAAATACCACCTAACCCAAGAAATGCTAGCTTCTGTCATGCTTCACAGCGAAGGTTTAGTGCTAGAAGAGATGAATGCAACAGCAAAGCCTAAAGCATCATGAAGACTTCAATAGTAGAATGCATACAGACCAATCTACCACAGTGGTGGAAGTTTGTTAACATAGGAAGACTGCAACAGGATTATATAGAGGGAGCACCACTCCTTCCCCAGTATTTTCCTGGCTATTACACACAGCAGAAAATATTTCCATCTTCAACTCAAGCTCTGCCTATCAAATTGAAAAAGTCCTTACTATTCTAAAGGGAAAAAACTAGACACAGAGTGAGGAACAGTGATACCATTGCAAAATGGTACTCTTAGATGCCCCACCATGATTTCTGTAGATCCTTTTAAGGCAGTATGGCACAGCAGCCCTGTGCCAGACTGGAGCAATCAACTAGAAAACATGCTGTCACCTCAAAGTCCAAAATATTCAAAGGAAGTCCTGAAAGTCACCTGACCTAATATGCAATCTTGCTCTGCCCAGTCATTAAGGATGGGGTCCAATGCTGACTTAAGAAGTGGATGAGACTCTAGAAACAAGAGTAACTAGACTTACTAGAGAAGTAGTGTTTTCATTAAAAACAGCAAGGAAAGGTTAAAAGGATTATCAAGTTAATTGGTGTGACCATACAGCCACACACATGGTATCTATACATAGGTTCTGACTTCCTCTAACCACAGGACAGCATTGTTCAAGCTGTTTTAAAAAGCTTTCAATGAAAGCCTATGGATGACTAAAACTCAGTAAGCAAATAAATTAAAACAAAACATAATGAATTAGACTGTGTACCAGAAAGATCCAGCCATTACTAAAAGTTAAATATATTTATATATTCTCAGTTATAGCTCCAATGAAGGAGAAATATTTTACACTGGAGTTAACCACACTATATAAAGGCAGACATATGAGTAAAGGACAGTTCTCAGAATCCTGCTGACAACTTTCTAGCTTATGGATAAAATGAAACCTTTGAATGCCAGCCACCACCTATTGTGCCTGAGTTGTGCCTTACAAAGCTGCCATGGCCTTTGCTCTATCCAACTTAGAATAAGAAATCCTCCCCTGGATTTAGCTTTCTCATTTGTAACTATTAGTTACAGATCTGCCTTTCATTCTGCACAAATTAAATTTTTGCAATCAATTATTCAGGAATATCCTTTCTGCAAAAGGCTTACAAATTCTGTTCTCTTACAGGCTTTGTTTAATATTACCATACTCTCACTTTTTCAAAAGGAAAATCTGAAAGTCACCAATCCTCTGTGGCCTTCCTGTAAGCCTCCAAATATACAAAAAACCTCTGCTGTTACAAACATCTGTTTTGTTTCTTAAGGGAGGGAAAACAGAGTCCTCCTAAAAATGTGCAAAGGACAAGTCAGGTAAAATGATTACACATACAATAAGCACCATGTTGTGAAAACATGACACATTTTGCTAATTAAACTGTTGTCCTGTATTAGCAGCCTGGCACACAATTGTAACCACTTCACATCTACGGAGTGCCTTCTAGGGGGCACTACCACCGATTCTTACCATAATGTTTAGGAAACTAAATAGAAGTGACTAAAAAATCAAGCATAAAAAGAAAAACCAAACAAACAACAGAACCAAGAACCCCATACACACACACAGTTTACTTCCCAAACTGAATTATACCTTGAACAACATGATTTGAAAAGGACAGTTGAACAAGTAGTCCAGTATATACATACAAAACAGACACTGAAGAACTCTAATAGCATTAAGTTAAGGCCTTAAACATTTTATGGATTTTTTTATAATGCATCTAGCATACTATACAGGGAAAACATTTTTTGACAAAGCTGTCAATAATCACAAACATAGAAAGCAACAGATACAAAGCAACTAGCAAATTTTATTTTAGAGGCTATTTAAAGTTACTTCCTTGAATGTTCCTTTAAACATCTTAAACATATTAATTGCCTGCAATATTCATGAAATTGTATATATAGCAGGGTGTCCGAAAGCTCCTCCTGAGGAAGAAAATGAAAACAAGAAGAAATTCCTTTAAGGCTTAGCTTCTCTCAATATCCAATTGCAAAGCAGCATAAGGTCAAGGTATAACTGAGGCTCAATTAGTTAGAATTCATATAATAATATTTATGCTGGCTGAAGAAAAAAAAGCTGCAAGCATGTTCCAAGATAGTGCAAGAACTCTAGATGGCAAGAAGACCATACACAGCCTTCCCTAAGAGATAACATGACCTAGGAGTAGGACATCCAGCTACTGACAAACTGAACTATCTGATTTATGCACAAGTAAGATGTAAAGGAGGATGGATTATTAGCTGAGGCTAAAAAAGTTGTCATAGTTCTCTCAACACTGCCAGCTTCAGCAAAGGAAGACAGCTTCAAACCTCTTGCTGTAATTCATTTACAATCTATTGTATCAAATCCTTGCAGCAGTCCTCACCCCCCAGGGATACTACACATTTCACCATGTGCTAAACTTCGGGCTTTGCATGTCTCCATGGTTTCTAATACATCAGATTTACTTGCCAGACAATAAAAGTATAAAACTTCAGTCATTTGAGGCCTCCTGGAAAAAGTATCTTCAACTATACCTTTGATCTCAGTCACTGCAGTAAGAATTTTACTCTTTTGGGAAAGAGGAACAATGATGCAAGTGCACTTTTTAGTAGCTCTGTCAATACCCTCTCCAGTTAAGACAGTGACACTTAAATTAAACCCAGGCATACAAAATGCTAGTGGAAATAAACCAGAAAGCAACAAAACACAGCTAACCAAAAACATTTAATCAAGAACTGTGCACAGAAAATTATTTATTTGTCTCTCCAACATATTAATGTTAAATGATGACAGTTAAATAAAAGATAGAAGAGTTCTGAAAAGTATCAATTCAGGCATCAGCAAACTGATCCAAAGCTCTAGAAAATGGGAGGTTGCTTCTTAGTAAAAAGAGACTCAAAGTATGGGATAGTTTAGTACATATACAAAAGATTTCCCAGTCAATGTTCTCAGAAAACAACTTCCCAACATTATTTAAGAATTTAAAAATACTAGTATGGAGGCTAACGTTGACATCAGACCAATTCTGGTATCAGCATACTGCCTGCTAGAAAACGCTGCCCATGGACCAAGATTAGGAGCTGCTGCACAACTGCTTTAGTGCTTTGTCAGGAATTCTGTAATTAGGTGTGCCATTCGATGAACAAAACTAGATCCATTTTTTCTCTATCAACCAAGGTGCAAGTTAAAGAAAGTATTTGGTTGACTTAAAGGAACTCAGCTTTAACCTTCAAATCCTCTGCGTTCCAAAGCAAGGGATAACAAGCATTATTAGTCCTTCATATCTCCTGGAAGATTTACTTTTCCGTAGCGGAAGATTAATGTGTACTTACTAGCTTCTTTAATCAAACACTAACCATATCTGTGTTTTCAAAGATTGGTATCAAGATGTTTCTAATCTGCTGTTTTAAACTGGAATGTTAAACGCAATTCCCAGTCTCAAAAGAAGATGAAACAATGTTATTTTGCACTGGAGGAAACCGGAAGAGAGTTGCATCAGAAAAATAGCAGTACTGGTATTTATGCTATGTGTAGAGAGTACATAACGGATGTTACAAATATCAGGAGCAGCATACATGTAGAATAGACCAACTTTGACTTGTCTAAAACTGTAACTGTCTTGACATTAAATGGTTACTGTGACAAACAAAACAGAAAAGACAAGAAATGCAAAATTATGTTCCATTCACAGAGATTCACTCCATCTCCTGCAGCAATTTTCCAATATCATAGCCAGGTAATATAAAAATACAAGTTAATCTTTAGACACCATACCTTTAGTCACAAAAGTAAACACATTAGCATAGACTTAAATCTGTTAGAAACCAAAGTTACAGCTACTCACTTCACATTCCATTAATAGGCAAGGTAACTGTGAAACAGAAGTTCCAACTTTTGTACAGTGTGTGCATAGAGAGTTTCAGAGTTAAACTGACCATACAGGGTAAGCATTTTTTTTTGTTATGTTATTCCAAGAGAGAAGAAAAATAGGAAGTGTAATCCTAAAGCTGCAAAAATTGGCAGGAAGATTCCAAAGCAAGCAAATTGCTTTGAACTCAAGAGTTTATATAACAGACACTATTACTCAAGTTATTCTCAGTTTATAACTTCTATTTTTAACAGATAATTTACAGTATAAAGAGAGCAAACCAAAAAGCTCTGCTGAAGCCAGCCATCTTGTATCCTCCTAATATACATAATAAAACTGGAACAATTTGAATCATAAAAATTACCCCCCAAAAATTAAATGCCAAGCAGATACATTCTTGGGACATTAATACCTCAGCAACAACAAAAACCAACCCCTCAAACGCAGCAGACATTGAAGATTTGGAAATGTCTTTACTCTGAATGAATGTAAACAAAACTCCAAGGTGCCTGATCACATTAACTCTCCTCAGCACTCTGTAGAACTGACGGCATGACTCACCAGCAGAACAGTCACAAGCACTCAGCACATGGCCTGCTGTAATTATAGCCTTCACAGAAGGCATGTTCTAGTCCAATATAAAATAACCACTTCTAAACAGCAGTACTTAGATCCCAGGAGGAGACATTTATAACAAGAGAAACAAATGAGGGGAGACCAGAAAAGTATATAAAGACAACACTGCAGCTTTAAAATAGAGGGTCTAATAATTTTTCTAGCAAGACTGTGAAGAAATGTCTACTATACTAAAATGGCTGTTAAAAAATAGATAAATTACTGGATGCCAGCTCCTCTTGTCTACAATCACTCACTACCTTCACACTGTGGTAACACTTTCTTTTAATACATACACCTTCAAGAGAGGCATGACCAAAGGGAGAAACAGGCACATATATGTAAACTGAGAACACTCGCCAACAATCACCTTAAAGCCTAGAAGCACTAACTTAACACTTATCCAAAAGGTTTGTTTGCAAACATATGCCAAGATTCCATGGTTGGCACTTTAATCAATTGGAATTTACTTATTATCAGGAAACTCATAAGAACAAGACAGTTTAATTTTCATTTTAATCATAATTAGTTAAGATACTTAAGATTTAAAGTTACAAACAAATGAACAGCTAGTCCCAGATATAACACAACTTCAATACAAACCTTTTCCTTTAAACCAACATTCAGAAGTAGAGCTTTTGATTGGAATTTTTCTTATCCTGTATTAGTGTTAGGCAGGAGGTGTATAATCCTTGCCCCAGAATCACTGACACAAAAATCCTGAGCCTAAGGACTTCCACTGAACAGTAGAAAGCTACTGAAGCACTCATAGTAGCATTAAAATAACAGGAAAGAAAAAGATTTCTGAGAAAATGAAAAAAAATAAGATCCTAGTCCAACTTGAAAAGAATTCATCTTAACTTTTAGGTACAGATTTTGGAGCTGATGCTAAAAAAAGGCTAAGCACAGATTTGCCAGAAGGTATTAATGGACCGTACCTCCTGTACTGGCACCTCCATCACAGCATGTTCATCATGCAGTGAATAGATCCTTACCACTGTGCTATTTAAATTGGGACTGCATCAAGACCTGGTATCATAAAATTATTTGGGTTGGAAGGAACCACAGGTATCTAGTCAGACCTCCTGAACAAGGCAAAAGCAACACTGAATTCAGGCCAGACTGTGAAGAGCTTTATCCAGCTGGGTGTTGAAAAGTCCCATGGACAGAGATCCACAGCCACCCTGGGCAAACATTCTAAAGCAGAAACCTTCTGTTCATTTTTACAGTTGTTGTTTCTCATCATCCTGCTAACAACCTCCAAAAAGAGTCAGACTGTCTTTTGAATAACCTTGGTAGGTACTAGAAAGTTATTAGGTCTCCCCCAAGCCATCTCTTCAGGCTAAGCAGGACCAGATCCCTCTCACTTTTCCTAGCAAGTCATGGGCTCCAGCTCCTTGACCACCTTCTTTCTGCAACCATAACATTAATTTCATTTGGAAACATTAGCCAGAAGCAGTTTGCTTTAAAGAACCACTTCAGATTGGGTCTTCTTATTCTTCTAAACTAAAGCTGGATTTGCTACTTGTGTAAACCACACGTGGCATTAAAAAATCAGCAAGTCATGCACACTTTTGATAAAGATAGGCATTACATCCTGTAACAAGCTAGCACCCAAGCCATTTTGTTGCTGACAGGATAGTAAGATGCATCAAAAAGCTCTTATACTTTCACACAAAGAACTTCCCACCCATTCTGCAGAACAGTAAGTCCAAAAGCAGGTAAAGATGTCAGAAGCACCAAGCAAACAAACCCTGAACAGCTGGCATGTTCATTACCACTTGAAGTATTACTTAAAAAGATGTTCCAAAATTAACACCTGAACCTTTTAATTGATCTTTCTCTGTAAATTATGCATATAATTATTCAAGTCATTTGCACTGTCAAAAGTTTTAACTTCAGCAAGCACTTGAGGCACCATGCTACAGGAAACAATCACGCTTAAGCACTACTACAGAGGTCTGAGCACTTTTATGTTTCAGATATCAATGAACAGGTTTTTGTATAGCATTTTTAGATGAAACAGATACAATGGCTGAAAATATTATTTGAATTCCTTGATAATACATGGAATAACAAGATACTTAGTACAAAAATGATAAATAGCCTCTCAGCAGTTTCCTCACACTTAAAGCAGGAGGAATGTCTGCAGGCAGAAGTTAACAAGCAGCAATTAAAGCACATATGTTTGTTCCTAAGCATATCAAAGTAGGCGTCAAAGATGGAAATACAGTGCAAGATGATGGTCAAAGGTTTATAAATAACATACTGACACTTTCATACTACAGACAGGCATTCTGTAGGTCTGCAGTAATCTCCACTAATCATTTCTACTGATAAGACACAGGAAGAACTCAATCTATGCAGAACCTTTGGCATAAAGAGAACTGTAATAGCAAGGGATGTACCTGGGATGAAGCAATAATGAAAAAGTTGAGCTATTAGAAAGTTACTACTGTTTCAAACTTTTATTCTTCAAACCCGGTCCAAGATACACATAACTTTAGGTTTTCTGTCCCGTATCAACATCAGCTTCCAATCAGTTGGGAAGAACAGGGAACACCTTTTTTCCTTTCTAGCAGAGGTTAAGCCAGCACAGCCTATTCTTTATTCTAATACTCTCTTCTAAGAATGCTTATCCTACTCCACAGGAACAACAGTAAGCCAGATACTTCCAGCTGCCAATCGACTTCAACCACAGGTCAGGGAAAGTCCTCTTTCAAAAGAGTTTAACTGTGTTTAAGAAATAAAACAATTCCTTCAGGTATGGCAATTAAGAAAGATGCGCTTAATCAGCACAAGTAGAGCAGACAGAATGATTACCTGCAAAGACAGTAAACAGCTTGTGAAAAGTAAAAATACTACATAAATCCTATTAAGTATTTTATGTTGTTTATTACGCTGCATATCTTACGTAGTTCACTCCACTCCTACAAAGATTGACTCATGCCAACTTTAGTCAATGAGATTATTCACAGCACACAATATCCAGCAAAAGTTTAAGTTGTTCAGGACAAAGGTCTTTAATCACGGACCTCACTGCACTAACTGAGTTGTCCAGGTTGTAGCAGTAAGATCTTACTCTGAAACAATGTCTGGTTATTGAAGTAGCAACAGTTAATTGTGAGAAGAGACCTAAACCAGTGCCCACACTTCCAAAGAGGGAAAAGACTCATAGGGACACAAACACCACCACACATGCTAACCGGAATAAAAAGAACAACTAAAAATGAGGCACAAAGCACTGCATATGTTTTTTTCTTTAAAAACAAAAAAGAAAATTACCAGATAATAATCAGATGACAGTTCAGAAAACTGAAATAGCTTACACATTTGCTATTTTGCAACTTCTGACCCTTAATCGCTAGCATTTTTTCTGACAAACCAGTGCTCCGGCAAAGAGAAAATTTGTTGTAAGAATATTCCTCTCTTAACAGAGTAAGTAATTTGTTAAGACAACTAGAATTCTGCATTTTATCTTCTAATTGCTTTTTAAGTCTACCTGCATTTTCACCTCTATTGTCTCCTTTAAATAAGGAATGGCAAGGGACAAAACAGTCATATGACAATACTCTAGTTTCTACCAAGGGGGGTTTCATATCAACCACAGTTGAACCAACTACTATCCATTCAGAAAACCAAACATGCCAATTCAAGTTAACCATGCTAAAACTGCCACTACACTGGTTCTTCAGCATGTACCTGCACAAGCCTTCAACAGATGATTTATCACATTCTGACTTGACTAGCATCTTTGTATACTTGAAAAAACAGAAGGCAAAAGTGATCACAGTCTGGTCAGCTGGCAAATAAATGGGATGGAAGGAGGAGTTGGTTTTAATTTAGACAGTAAAAGGATTACCAGAGAGTACTACTACAGAACATGCATTTAAAAAATCCTACAAAACAAAACCTATCATTCTGAAGCTTTAGCATAAGCAATTGCAAGAGCAATCTCCACATAATCCAGGTAAAGTCAAGAGAATATAGCTTAAAAATACAAATACATTTTAGCATTCCAGCTCACCTTAAGGTAAATATAGGCAGTGACACAACTAGGAAAAAGCTAGTGTGTGGCTAAGCATTTGTTTTTTTGAAAACAGCAGATTGACCAGATTATCTTCACAGACAAAATATCTTTAATATGACTGAATTGAAGGTTTTTTAAATCAAATATTTACATTATCTGGGTTTTCTATCAACATGGGCTTGCCACTGACTTCACTATGGCAAGCACATGTTTAATAACTTCTCTTCAAAAAATCTTACCACTTCAGAAAGCAACTGCCCAACCAACACAGCAAAAAGACTGCATAGTAAAATAAACAGCTACTAGTTTTGTTTTCTTATACATATTCTAACAGCAACTCTGGCAAGACCCAGTTAAGCATTCTTTCTGTAAGAAGGGTTAGTTGTACAGGATCACAGCCAGCTGATGTCCTGGCAATAACATACAGGCTATTACATCAAGCTGTAAAATAGCAAACTGGTAAGACATACCTATAGACCTAACTTAAAACCAAACTAAACTTACACATTAGTTTGCTTAAAAACTATAAATAGAAGTAAAATTGTGTTTGACAAGCAAATGACACCAGAAAAATACTCAGTATTTAAAGGATTCATTTTTTTTATCAAGTAGAGCACCAAGAAATGCTAGAAAGTTCAAGTGCAAGGTCTTGCACCTGGGCTGGGGCAGTCCAAAGCACACATACAGGCTGAGTGGAAACTGGATTAAGAACAGCCTTGAGAAGGATTTGGTGGTGGTGCTGATGAGAAGCTCAACATGACCCACCAATGTGTGCTTGCAGCCCAGGAAGGTATGTGTGGGCTGCATCAAAAGCAGCATAACCAGCAGGTCAAGGGAGGTCATTCTCCCCCTCCACTCTACTATCCTCAGTCCCCACCTGGAGTACTGCACTCAGCTCAGGGGCCCCCAACACGAGAGGGACACAGACCTGTTGGAGCAAGTTCAGAGGAGGCCACAAAAATTAGCAGAGATGGAACCTCTTCTATGGAGACAGGCTGAGAGCTGGGCTTGTTCAGCCTGAGTAAGAGTAGGCCCCACAGAGACCTCAGAGCAGCAGTACCTAAAGGGGTCTATGAGAAATATGGAGAGGGACTTTTTCATAAGGACATGTAGTGATAGGATAAGGGGGAATGGCTTTAAACTGACAGAGGGTGGATTTAGATTAGATATGAGAAAAAAATTCTTTACTAAGAGGATGGTGAAGCCCTGGCACATGCTGCCCAGAGTAGTTGTGGCTGCCCCACACTGCCCCCTGGCAGTGTTTAAGGCCAGGTTGGATGGGGCTTGGAACAAGCTGGTCTAGTGTAAGGTGTCCCTGCCTGTCGCAGTGGGGTTGGAACTAGATGATCCTTTCCAACCCAAAACATGCTATGAAAGTTACCTGGAAGAATGAAAATGTTTGAAAATATTCAAGACGCCAGAATACCTGTTATGACAGATGGTACACAGGGTAGTTAGAAGAAACATGTTTGATTGTAAGTACTATTTTCAAAGAGCTCTGAGAGACAGAAAATTTATAGGACCTAATCAAATAGAAAACAAGAAAGCCCACAAAAGGCTTGAGGGTTTTTTGTGCATCTCCAAAACTATATCTGAAATTACAGGGAGCACTGACTCAGTTCACATTCCTGGCATAGTAAACACAAGACTTTCGCTGTAAAGGTTCAACATCCTAATAGCATTCAGAATATGAGTATTTCCTTAAAAAAATGCTTTCACACTGAAAGTATGTATAGCATATCAAATGGCCTCTGCCTGTTAAAATTCGACAAATGCATTAGGATTGAGTTCCAAGTAAAGTTTGCCTTGTGCACTCAAAAGTGTGATAGCTGTAATTTCAAGACACTTTCACATAATTTGGCAATTTTATTTAAATAAATCCCGAAAAATTATTTTACATTCATTAATAGCATATAAAAAAAAAGAAAAAAAAACCTACAAAAAATCCCCACTGCCTCAATTTCGTTTTTTTTAAATGGAAATTGCTATCATTGTGTCACTTATGCATTAAAACAATGCAAATTAAGGGATTAAAAATAATAAAACCTCACTTATTTGACCACTAACCACTGCCTTCAAATGCACACATTAGTCCAGGAATAAAGCCCTTTACCATAAACTGCAAAGAACTCTGCATGCAGAAAAGTCCTTATGACTGTTATCTAGGTCTGTTATTTAAACATGAGCTGGAAGAAAAAAATTACAAGAGGGATGGAAATTCAAATTCCAGCTTCAGTTCCAATTTTGAGGCCAGAAAGGATTATTATAATGATCTGGATTAGTTTTGTAAATGCTGCAGACAAGAGAAATCCAGAATGTAGTGTCATTTCATGGTCACAGCTACTTCTCATGCTTCTTTATTCTGTAGCCAGTCCTTCAGGCAAGTATAAAATCCTTAGCTAGAAAAATCAAATGGCAAACTTCTTAAATACCTTAACAGCTATTTACCTTCTTTGTTACAAATGCATGGTTAGCTTCCAGTCTGAAATTATACAGGGAAAATAAAGGATGATAAAGCTCAAAATGTATAAAAGAAAGATAAACCCCAAGCAAAGATGCAGAGATCCTATCAAGCCACTCCTTACACTGGAGAAATCCAAATTGCTTTATTAAGGGAAATAAAAAAAACAACTGTAAGCCATACAGATGTAGACTGCAAGAGTCAAGTGAAGCAGTCAACTTTTCTCTCTCACAAATACATAACTAAACAACTTGCTGTAAGAGCTCTGACTCTTGTATACAAACCACTGCATACATTCAGATCTGCAGCAACACCTTACTCCTGATAAAACAGGAGTAGTGTTGCTGCACCTGGTAGAACCTGATTCTACTCCTGGTAGAAACAAGTAGCAAGTACATCACCACTCTCTGTGTGACCATCTAGGTATTGGAAAAAAAACCAAACAAAACCCCACCCTATTTTTTCCCCTTTTTAACTATTAGAATCAATTCTCGTCTTTCACTAAACAATCCAAATCTGATTTCAACGTACGTAGTTTTTGTTAAGTTATAATGCATTAACAGCTAATCTTATGCTTTTGCACATTTTTTCCTCTTACCCAGGAAAACAACCACCTGTCATTAGCAATAAAGATAACGGGGTAGAAGAGGCATTTCAACCCCTCAGAATCTCTACAGATTCATCTGCGAGTTACGCCCCTTAAGGTGAAACAGCAAAAGTTTATTATGATCACCACTACATACAACATGAAAATAATTGTGTGTAACATTCAGAAATATCAGATGAATGAAAATTAATTCCTTCCAGTGTAACACTGCTCTGTAAACCTAATAGGTAACAGAAAAATTATTTAAACTGACTGCATTTTGAGGGCTTGGTCACTCCCAAGATCCTTCTATTGGTACTGTACTATGCTCTGAATTAAATTGAGATCCTAAACACTTGGCTCCTTACCACTCCATTCACCACTTCTCACACTGCTGTTGCTAAAGTTTCCTATATTAAGCCCTGTAAATTCTTACATGAAAGCCACAGTCTTCATAGCTCCTTTTACACTACACCTACCTACTTAAAACTTTTTCCCCCACTGTCCCTTGTTATTAAGGAAGTCAGGAACACTTTCCAATTGTTCTAGATTGCATCAACTCTGGTATTCAAAGTTTACTGGAAAAAATCTTTTACAAGGGCCAGAGATAAAAATTACAATTTCACAAAGCTGCAAGGATATAAGAATATTAAATGTACATAAAACCCACGTATCCATTACAGGTAACAACTGAAGAACAGTAAACTGGTTTGGCCAGTAGTTATTTCCCTTTTTTTAATTAACTGTTTAATTTAACAGCTGTTAGCCACACAGATTATAGAAAGAACCTTACAGCGATTTCCCAAAAAGATGAACTAGGACTTCATGGTATAAAGACACAGAGTGGAGAATCCGCTCCGAATACCGAGGTTTCCTAGAACTTCAAAACAAAACATTACATATTATTGGACTACAAATGTCAGGATGGAGATTTTTTTTCCTATTTTTAGTTTCAGAGGAGTTGAAACTTTAACACTCTTCCAGGTCTTTTCCACCCCCTCATTAGTTCTGTCATGCTTCTCCCAACTCTTTTTGTCTTCCTTAGCTCTTCCCTTTTATTCCCTACATTCACAGGAAGGGTATCAAACTGAACATTTTCCTGATAGTATTTCCAAAAGCCTACCTCCTTTCTGTTACTTCCCGGTTATGCACTAATGGTTCCTGGCTGCTAGCCTCCTTGACAGGCATCATTGTAAATTATAACCTAAATCATCCCCTTGTCATCTCTTACTTCTTCAGTTTTTTTTAAAAACAGATGCAACTTTCTTTCATTCCTTCCCCAACTCACTTTTATCCTCTTTCTACATGAAGCTGAAATTTCTCATCCTCACCTTCCAGGCTGCACGAGCTCTGCCCCTACCTCACATAGCTGTATTTCACTAAATTCTCTTTCTTTAGAGGTAACATGGCAAGAAAAACACCAGGGTTTCAGGGGTGGGTGTTGATTGTCTGGTTGTTGTTTTGTGGGGTTTTTTGTTGTTGATTTGTTTTGGGGGGTTTGGTTGGTGGGTTTTGTTTTTTCTTCTTTCTATTATACAAAAATATGACAGGTTCATCAATAGGAGGGTGATTCTGTTTGGGTGCCCACCAAGCATTGGAGTTACCAAGCTACCACAAATCCAGCAATAACAGGCTACCTGGTTTTGTTGTTTATAGGGGCAGGTCTTGAGAACTTCCAAGATGACACAAAATTACAACTAAGTATTTCAAACTCTCAGTGGAACAAGGTGAAAGTGCTACATATTCAAACTAATGCATAAAGATAAATATAATTTAAGAGTTAACAATTGTCTGTCCTCCCCTACATTCCAGCCAAAACAGTTCTTAGGTTGCACTTTTTAACACCACTCCAAAAACCAATTACAGCCTTTCCCCATTAACCATAAAATCAGCAACAAAACAGACAGGGTCTCTTAAGCTTTGGTCATCTTTTGGTGCTTTATTTTACGTGCATGTACCTCTGCAGTATCTCCCAGGCCCACAGAAACCGGACACCCTTCTGTAGACCTCCACCATTCTTCCCAGAACCCGTTTTAGCCCAGACACTCCTCCTCCTGCACAAACCCTGCGGAACATACCCTGCCGACAGCACGCCTGTGACCGAGGCACCTTGCGCCACTTCGCGGAAGAGCTTGCACGACCTCGCTCCAACCCCAAACTTCCCAGAGAACACAAAGTGAACCCGGACGAGCGCCACTGGCCCAGGCCCTGTCCCACTGCCACCACGACTAGGACTCCCACCAGCGCAGCTACGGGAGCCCCGCGCCCGAGCGACCCACCCCAAATCCTCCGCAGCCCAGGAGAAGAAGGTGACTCACACACCTACCCCGAAGGTTCCCTTCCCCTGAGCCCTCCCCATACCTGTCCATGGACTGCGGCAGGGCCAAGCCTGTCTGCTCGGCCATGGCTCCCGGGAGAAAGAGCGGGCCTAGCCAAAGGCCCGGAGCCTGACAAATGCGGCCCCGGCGACGACAATGCCGCGCGTCACAGGCGTGGAGGTGGAGAAAGGGAAGCGAGAGGAAGGGCAGCGAAACCACCGTCCTGCTGGGCTGCCCCTCCTTCCGCAGGCGGGGACGAAGCGGACAGCCGGCCGGCAAGGCAGAACGGAGCCGTAAGCAGAAGTTGCGCGGCCCAGGCCGCCGCGCTGCCGGGGCAAGACACAGAGCGCAGCCTCTGTGAGGTAACCGCCGGCCCGTCACTACCACCCACCCGCCGCAGCGCGCCTGCGCCAGAGAACGGGCGGCCGCCCCGCGACAGGCTGGGAAGTGTAGTTTTGCGGCCGCCGGGAGTTTAAAGGTCCGGCTGGGAGCATCTTGCTCTCTCTTCCGTCCACGGTACAGCTCCCTGCCCTATGTCTCACTTTGCTGCTGCCGTGTAGTCGCTGCCCTGCACATCGCGCGGGCAGGTAGGGAACGCGGCAGGGTAGTGGGGGTACGCGGGGGAAGGTCAGTACCCGGCCCCGCGCCCGCTGTGGTGGCTGCCACTCCCGAAAACAGTGCTCGCCGCCGTCCCGGCTCTTCTGAGGGCCTGAAGGGACGGGGCAGTGGGGAGTGGCCATCGCCCTTCTCGCGCAGCAACCGTTGTCCTCGGCGGCGTGTGAGGCGAGAGGCGCAGCACGGGTCCCGCCTCACGGGAGGAGGGAAGTGGAGAAAGATTGGGCTGCTGCCTCCTCTGTGCCCTCGGGGGACGCTTTCGGGGCAGGAGCAGCACCCGCGCCATTCCGTCTCCTGCCGAGCAGGTGCAGGCAGCTCCAGTCCCCTGCTCGGCCTGCCGGCCTCCAGGGACCTGCCCTTGGGGCGGAGAGGCCCGGGGGAAGAGGTGACCCTGCCAGGTGCCTGCCCCAGCTGGCTGCTGAGACGGGCGGGGACTGGCACTGCAGCAGGGAAATTAATCCGGTTTTGTGGGCTTGCTGGCAATGACAGGCACCAGCACCCGGCGCCCTTGTAAGTGGTCTGTCGTGCCCGATGAAGGCCTGGTGGCCACTAGCTTCTGTACGCAAGTGGGGTGAGGCGTGGGACTGCTGGTGGTAATGACGCTGCTCTCGCTTCGGTTTGTAGGCGTGCTTCCTAATGAAAAAAAAAATCCTTTTGAAGTGCTTTCAAAATTTGCTGTGTGTTCTGAAGTCAGAACATCCCATCAGTCTGTGAGTCTTGGAAATTTAGAAGCTGAAAATCCTTTATAGAAGAAAGGGGTGGATAGCTGCCTTTCTATTTGTTTACATTCTGGGTGTCTGTCTCCCACTCTTATTTTTTCAGTCTGAGTGTATGTTTGCATGTAAAGGTTCTGTATAATGTCACGTTCCCCTAGCAAAGGCACCTGTGACATTCCGAATTCTTGGGAAAGTTGTTTAGTGAAGATCAACTTTGAATTTTCCTTTTAATGTGATATAGTTAAAAGTATTTTTTTAATAGCTGTTTTTGTAATTTTGTTGCATGTAACTAGTCCTGGGTACCTCATGTGAATTGCAACTTTGTTGTACTGTAGTTACTGTGCAAGGTAGTAATTTACAGGGCTAACTCCACAACTATACAACTGCATCAACCTGCACCTGTTCTTGGTTAGGACAAGTAGTATTTGCATGGTGGATATACGTGATTGCAGAGATCAGGTAGAATAGAAAGGAGACTAATGAATATACTGGATTCTTTGGCTGTCCTGCCTCAGTTAGCCAAAAATCAGTCTGATTTTCAGAGTCCTTATTGAGAGAAACGTATTGTAAAAACGTGAATATTAGGATTTGGGCTTAACGGCTGTATTACACCTATGCAGTAGGGAGGGTGTTATTTTATTTTCTAGTTGCTACAAATATCATAAACAGGAATGCTAAAGTAATTACAGTGATGTAAATGCTCCGTACAAGAAGTATGTATAGAAGCAAGTAGGAAGAAGGTGTCATGCTGACATCCTGTCCCAGAAAACTTATTAATACTTATTCTTAGAACTGTAAAATTCAGTTTCGCTTGTACAAAGTCTTGGATGTACAGTGGCCTGAGTAAACCATGTGGGCATGATTTCCTGGAAGAGAGCCTAATACATACTGTACCAATTACAGCTGTTTGCGAAATGTAAGAGCAATATTATATACCAGAGTTTCTGGTTCCTAATGTTGGTCTGGAATAAGTGCATTGTCCATTGGCCAAAGCACTGATCAGCTAGACTGGACAAATGCTTAGGTTTTATATATTTAGTCTAAAATGTTACAAATGGAAATAGGGAAGCTGGTTTTATCCTTAGGTTTATGTGGCATGAGAAGGGGTAATGGTTTTAAACAAATAGAGGATAGATTTGAACTAGATAAGGAAAACTTTTTTACTGTGAGGCTGATGAAACCCTGAACAGGTTGCCTAGAGGGAGAAGTCGTAGATGTACCATCCCTGAAAATATTAAAGGTCAGGGTGGAGCAGGTTCTGAGCAACCTGATCTAGTTGAAGATGTCCCTGCTTATTGCAACAGGGCTGGACTTAGATGACAGCTAACAGTCCCTTCCAACCCAAAGATTCTGTAATTCTGTGACTGTAATGGCAAACCTCTTATCATTCCATGGAAAACTTAAAGATCCTGAAATCTACAAACTGATTTGTGCCTGTTGGACAGCTTGGAGTGTATGTCCTCCATTTGTCTGCTCTTCTCAGAATCAAAGTCCTAAAATACATATGTAACCATTTCTAAATTTAAGGAAAAAAATCCTTATTCCCTGACAAAGCATGAGTTGTCATTCCATCCTCATCTCTTCCCCTTAAGAAGACCGGATATGCAGCTGCTTTATTCAAATACTTGGCTTATTCTCCGTAATAATATCCTCCTTCAGTTCACTCTCCCTCATCCCCTTTGTCTCTTCTTTTTCTTTCCACTTTTTGTTCTTTATGCTTCCTTTTTTGTATTGGCAATTTCCACTATCAGTTTCATGTTGCTTCTGGCAATTTTTTCATTTTTTTAGAACTATTATTTCCCATATCATCCCTTAATTGATTCTTCTTTGTTCCTTCCTTCTGTCTCCATGATGTTAATTGCATTGTCTTATTCTGTCCTCTCTTACCTTCACCTGATGGTAGCTGCATTTGAGCCTGGAGTGAGCTCTCCTGGGAAGGCTCCCTTTTTCCAATGCAAAGTGAGGAAAAAGGGTTGCTATTAACTGAGATTTAACAGGGCTCAGCTTCAGTGATGCTAACTGGAGGTGGCAGACATTTTGGATTGAATAAAAACTGCACATCTGGAGGCAAGTATAGATCTTAATGAAAATCACCAAAACCAGTATCAGCTATTTAGGGTTTAAGATTGAGCCTTAAATTTGGCTATCAGATTTATGTCAAAATATCAACACTGAAAATACTTAATAGCTTCCTAACAAATTTATAGACATTTAAACTTAAGAATGAAGTTGACAAGAATTATTCACTGTTTTCAATAAAGCTAAGTACCCTGACAATATGGATATTTTATTTTGGCAAAACTGCATTTTTAACTGCTATGATAGTAATGTGTAAAATTAAATTACAAGATTGGCTAGGCATTTTTTATCTAGTTGATTCCACCTCAAAAAAAAAAAAAGGGAGCCCTCAAACTAAAAGTAAACAAATCTAAACCAAGAAAAATGTTTCTACAATAAAGCTATTTTTTTTCAGTAACATAATACTTAATTGTAATCTTTAAGCTAGGTGGAATATTCACTTCTGACAAAAACACCATCATGGTTTGTTAGAGTGGGCTTCAATTGCTTAATAATGAATTTGATAAAATAAAAACACTCAATACAATGTTAACTGAATTAGCTAGGCTTACGTGGGCCATTTTTACAGTTTCTTTGGAACTGGTCCAGGTCAAGTAATGCAGATAGCAGACAGAATTAAGCTCCTGTGTTCTGATACAGCTGTTGTTACTATCTTTTAACTTCCAGTTATGAAAAAATTGCCTGGTAGAAACAAAAACCGGTTTCTTCTAGTGGCCAATTGATCAAAAACTGTCTTTATGTTCTGATATTCTTTGCTTCTGGAGCGCTGCTCCATTTGTGAATATCGTAAGAAGCACTTATCTTACTCATTGATCTATAAAGTGAAGCTGTCTCCTGGGAAAAACTGACAGTAAGGGTGTGGTCCCTTCCACATGAATCTTAAAATAATTTGAAAAGCAATAACCCAAAGTAAATAGGAATGTAAAGGGGGGTATAGAATGCCTAGAGCTACTCCTGTGATAGCTGGGGTATTTCAACAAATGAGGTTTCTTCTACTGCTGTAATAAAGCAGTTTTCCTTCTCGTAATGATTCAGAGTAGCACAAACAGGTTAGAGCAAGTGTTGAGAATCCCTTAATTATAGCACTGATTTAAGGCAGGTAGACCATACAGTCCAACATAAACAGAAGGTAGAAAGTAATGTGTAAGTGTTTAACAACTCATTTTCAACTGCCGTAATGTACCTTTCTCAGCTTTAGTCATGTCTTTTCACCAGTAAAGCTAAGCACATTTCATCATTTGAACAATCAGCTTGCACTTTTATTAAATTTTGATATTTTCACACTTCTGATTTCAACTATATAATTTCTATACAAGCTTTAGTATTTATTCCTGCATACTTAGTATTATAAATAATTATCCATAATAAATATCCAGAATAATTCATGTGACAGTACAAGACAGAACACAAATCCCAGTGAATGGAATTCTGAAAACTTTACCTGACCTACATTAATCGTCAAAATATTAATAAAAGAGGAATGCCTGTCAGGCTGTGTATTGATGTGGAGGTTGGACATATGCAGGTAGTGGAAGGGAGGTAGTTGAAATGCAGAACCATGGTGGACAGAGCAGATGGAATGTTAAATAGTAAAATTTGCACCTTCATTTTTTTCCCACTTAGGTTTGTTTGTTTGTTTTTTTTGTGTAGAATTTCCAGTGTGGTAACAGTAACTCAGTAATGAAAAAGTGGTAACTTGGAAATTGGAAACTGTTCAAATAATACAACATTTTGGCTGTGTGCTGATTTTGACTTGGTTTAAATTTTCATGCTCTACTTATTTGTGTTTGAGTTTCAGAATATTGTTAGGAATTGTATTATGGTAGGTAATTATTTAATATTTTCAGCTAAGCAACATGATGCAATCTCCTTTGTAATAGCTGTATAATTTATAGCTGGTATGAGCTTATAATTAACTTCTTATACTGGAAGTTTGGAAATACTAGTACTATTTCTTGTGTAGCTATTGCTCTTCCAAACAGGTAGCTATTTGATTGGGGTTAATAAATTAAACTGCTAAAAGCTCTTATTTAGTTACTTGGGTTCAGCTCGATCTGACAGATATTTATTTTCTTAGAGCTGGTGATTCAGACTGCAGCAATTTGCCATGGAAAGAGAGAGTGTTTGCGTACTTTTTTCCTTTAGAGCCCTCTTCCTTTCAGGATAGGCAGCAGTGAAATGCCATCTATAGCTAAGACTTCAACCCCCAGGATTCCTTGGGAGAGCATGCGCTGAAAGCTTCCAGTTGTCAAAGTGCTCTTGCCAGAGTGGTCGACTGTTTGTCGTATACCAAACCTGAAAGGAGAAAATAAATATACTGTCATTTTGTTGATCTTTAAATACAGAAAATCCAAAGGTAAACATTCCTTACAAATTTTTGTGTTGACTGCGTGGGTTACTGCATGCAAACGGAGCTGCTATTGTTACGGGGATAGAGAGTTCCTGTACTGGATTTTAAATTTGCACAAATACTTACACCAGCAAATAATCAGGAGGTACTGCATTAGTCCAACATTAGACATTGGTTGGCCTGTCTTTCAAAGTCATTTATTATCCAGTGTTTTTCCATTCAGACTGGCTTCATTCATTAAAGGTAGGTCTTGACCCTGACAAAAGGGTTGAATTGTGCAGTGATTTTTACCTTTAAGAAGTAATATGAAAATAATGTGGATTACAATCCTTAGAATAAAATTCAGGACCAGCTAGCTAAGTCAAGGTACATGTTTGAAACTAGTGCTGTGCTAGCCACTATAGATACCCTGGTGACTAACTGATTCAAATATACTTAATTGACGACAGATTTTTTGCATTTCAGCTGCTATGATTTTCTCGCTAAATATATTTTTATACTGATAGCTCAGAACCAGGGAACAGATACATATAATCTTTTTCTCTCTCTCGTATGTGGAATCATCAGTAATTTTATGTAACCTTAGGCATAATAGTGATTTTGATAGAAATGAAGCTAACGGAAAGCTATACAGAGCTTGATATGTCTTACTGCAGTACTGCTTTAAACTGCCTTGCAAGGTTTTCTGCACCCTCAGCACAGCTTCTTGTTACAGATGCAATACTTTGCTCCATTCTGCGTAGGACCTTGCCTTCATGTTGTCTCACTGTAGTCTGTTCATGAGCCCTTGCTGTTCAGTTTACATATTGAACAGGTAAATAAGAGGGAACATGAGCAGTAACTTAATTAATAGCAGAAACCTGTCCTGACACTCATTGTGTGTAGTGCTCAGGAGATTTCAAAGAAAAAAAAAAAAGAAAAAAATGTTAAAGGTACACATGAACCATCAAAACTGTTGATGTCAGAAGGGAGAGGGTTGTTAATTTCACCTTTCTTAAACAGTTAATTGATTTGGCTTTACTTTGTAAAACAACAACCCTAAAATAAGGCAGTCTTAGGAATTTACATGTCCTATGATTAATGCAATTAGGTATGCAGCAATTACTATTTTTGACATAGTTAATTGAAATGATTTTTGTCTCATTTAAAATACTTCTGAGATTGAAAATGATCTCTTCAATTGACTAAAAGTTTGCAAAATGTGGAGGTTCCCATTCTAGTTTATACAGTTGCTGTTCATTGCTGTCTACATATGCATTAGTATCACCATGTTTCAAAAGTCAAATTACATGATCAGTCCTATTTCATATGAAGCCACTTTTCTATCAGATACAACTCAACCATTCTACATACATTTAATTTTTTTTAGAGTTTAAACTTATGTATTGATTTAGCAAATAATTTGCATCACTAGTCTTTGTCTTGTGCATATAAAGATGGCTTTTAAAATGTGGCATGTCTGTATTTGAAGTATTTCAATTTACCCCATTTTTATTTTTCATTGTGAAAGTATCAGAAACAGCATAGCATGATAATACTTCCAATATCTGTGCATTTGGACCTTACTTTTCTTTTTTTCTAATGAACAAATCACCAATGATTTTATATATGTAGAAGTACAGCGAGTAGAAATACCTTTAAGCAAAGGAGTGCTTTGATGTTTTATACGGGAAGATCCTAAGGTCGCTGAAGGCAAATGTAACACCCGTCGGTGGCTTTGTACATGAAGCGTCTCTCCCCCCCCACCCCCAACCTCCTCTCCGGCGTTGTGATCGCTTCTCATGCCCTAAGCAGGCAGCGAGCTGTGCGGCAGAAATAGGCCAGAAAACGATTGTGCAGCTCAGAACATCTCCAGCATCAGTGAGAGATTTCGTGTGTGCTTTCTCTCTGATAAATTTCAGTAACTGAAAGCTTGTCTGTTAATTAGGGAAAATCGGTACCCGGCTCCTTTAAAGGTCCCTTAATAGAAAAGGGGGTGGAGAAGAGTGAAGACTGGTGTCTTTTTAACCTTGCTGAAGGACGCAGCAGTATTTATTGACGTATGCAAATAACCAGGGGGAGGAGGTGGAGGAGGAGGAGGGTGCTTGGAAAAACAGGAACCAGAATCAGTTTCTCATTGCAGGGTGAGAGCTCTGAGTTCCGGTGTAAGAGAAAAGAGACGTGGCGAAATTGCTGTATATCTCTGCCCTATAAGCACATCTCATTTAGACTGAAGGGAAACAAGGCATCAAAAAGGGTGAAGCATCTTAAAAATTATTTTAAAGGCAATCTAGCACGATCAAAGGTTACATATTCCTAAATGGGGGAGGGGGAAGATTAAGGGTTTGCCTTGCAGTCTGCTGTAGCATAGCGCTAGCAATAGGACGAGATTTTTGCCTGGCAAATGATTAAGACAGCCTGGTTTGTGGTATGAATGACAACGTTAATAATCTGTCTTTGTGGTTTTTTCCCCTACTGTTTCAGCTGCGCAAACCATGCAGGATGATTTACTGATGGACAAAAGCAAAGCCCAGCCCCAGCAGCAGCGGCAGCAGCAGCAGCAAGATCCAAACTCAGCAGAAGCCCCCTCTACACCCATCTCGTCGGAGACACCGAAACCAGAAGACAGCAGTTCAGTGACTAGTATCGGCACATCAGCTCCTTCACAAAATAGCAAGGAGAAGATGCAGATGGAGTCTCCCATTTTGCCTGGCTTAAGCTTTCACCAGCCTCAACAAGAACCTGCAGCCGGCACCTCCTTGTCTCCCTCCTTCGGCAGCACCTGGTCTACAGGGACCACAAACACGGTGGATGATAGCTTTTTCCAAGGGATTACTCCAGTCAATGGGACAATGCTTTTCCAGAATTTTCCACACCATGTCAACCCTGTATTTGGTGGCACTTTCTCACCTCAGATTGGCCTAGCTCAGACTCAACACCACCAACATCAGCAGCAGCAGCAGCAGCAAGCTCAGCAGCAGCAGCAGCGGAGGTCACCTGTAAGCCCTAATCAGGCACCTTTCGCCCAGAGAAATGCTGCTTACAGCCATCAGCCCATCATGACCAGCAAACCGTCTTCCTCCTCTGTCTCCTCTTCTTCGTCCTCCAGCTGGAATAACCATCAAAATGCGGCTTGGAGTACACCTTCCAATCCTTGGGGTGGGCTGCAGGCTGGTAGGGACCCTCGAAGGGCAGTTGGAGTGGGGGTCGGCGTGGGAGTGGGGGTCGGCGTACCCTCTCCCCTCAATCCCATTTCACCCCTTAAAAAACCATTCTCCAGCAATGTCATTGCCCCTCCGAAGTTCCCACGGGCTGCACCCTTAACCCCCAAATCCTGGATGGAAGACAACGCGTTCAGGACGGACAATGGCAACAATCTGTTGCCCTTTCAGGTAAATGACTACATGCACCTTCTAAATGGTGACAGCTATCCCGAAGTTGTATTTTTTACAGGGGTGTATTTCATGTTCTGAGAGGCATCTCCATAACTCATATTTGCATCGAAAAATAACCTTATGTGAAAGAAGTGGGTTTGATCCGAGGGAGTGGACACACAGAGATTCCAAATACTGGCTTAAGATTTATAGTCTTATTTTTCTTGTAACTTAAATGTGACAGGCCTTTTGGTTTTGGGGGTGGTTTTTTTTTTGTTGCCTTTTTTAGCATCTGAAAGGTAGTAGCCTTCCTTTGTGAAAACCAGGTTTGGCAGACTGTTCTCTTGGTGCTCTGTGCCTTTTTTTTTTTTTTTTTTCATGTTGTCCCATAGGTGAGAAACAGGAGATATTAAAATTGCTAGCTTTGGGTTTCTGAGAGACCTGTTATTTTTCACTAAAGCTGCTTTTTTACCTGAAATCCAGTTAATTATTTTACCACCATTGAAAAAACTAGTTGACCTTATGTTGTGATGGGATTTAATGGGGAGTCTGGTAGCATAAGGTATACATATGAAAAGGTGTATATGTCTGATATGTACACCCTGCTGTTATATTCACAGTGGAGGTTTTGAATACATCTAGAAGGAGCGTGGGTGTGTATGGAAAGAGTGGCGTATCTGTCCTTTCCAGTGAGGAAATGCCTAATACAATTGAAGTGATTTAGAAACAGCAGGGAGGTATTGTATAAAATAAAGCATTTTATGCTGTTCAAAATATTTGCACAGAAAAGAGACAATAGGACACGACCTTCAGAGCCATATTGCAATGGAGTCTATTTACTAGCTACATAGCTCTGAAATATTTAAAGCTGCAGTGCCCTTCGCTGTTTTTATCTATGACGACAAAGCAGATCAATTGCAGCTGAAACTGGGCCACATAGAAGATTTGCAATTTTAATGCAGAATGAAACCTGTCATGGTGTGAAATCCATTTTAAGTTGAAATAAGCAGAGCATGCACTTGCAGTTCTGTCTGTACAAGGTGAAGGGAATATCAAATTTCTTCTAGATTAGCATTTTTAGTCTTGGACAGATCAAAATTTTCTGGTTTGGAATATAGTGAAATCATTTCTGTATGCTTTCTTTTTAGGTAACCACTTTCTCAACAAAGTATTAACAATTTCAACTTACCAGTATGCTAAGAACAGCATCTAGGTTGACAGTATTAGAAACAAAGAAAATAAAAATCAAACACCACCCCCACCTTACTTTATAATATGTTGAAGTAAAATACATGCATTCCTGTGCACTTTCCAGTCCCATTCAAAGAGGGCATCTTATAGTCAGCCTTGAAATTTCATTTTGCTGCTTCATTCTGGTTAAAGGGAGAGTTGCTAATTTTTTATTGGCTACCCTAAATGAAGGCGGAGTGGGTTCTCGTGAACTGCTGGTCAATGTCTCTGAAGCACTGGAGTCTGGAGAAAGGTTATACTTTAGACACGATATGCCTGGTAAAGCTGCTATGCTGCACAGCAATACAAAAGCTAATTAATATAGCTCCCAGTCATTTTTTAAGAGTCAGATACGTGTTTCATTTTACAATTATTCTTTTATTTAAATTGTCTACATGTAAAACATTCCAGATTCTGATAGAATTGAATTAGTAGGGAAAACAACAGTAAATGGTCTTATTTCTGTGGTTTGCTTGGTGAGATGCATTTTTAGGTAATAAACAACTTTATTATTGTGACTAAGTTGTCACAAATTCAACTAGCAGATACTTATCACTAGGGAAAAAAGAATAGATAAATGTTTTTAAAGAAAAGTTCTTTTGAGTTTAAAACTGAGGTTTTGAAAAGCTAAGGTATTAGCCAACATGTACATCCAGAAACTTATTTTCTTCTCTGTGAATTTAACCTGATACTTTCCTGTTCAACTGAAATCAAATACTTAGACTACTCTTAGCACCAGCTGGAATAACAGTCTGCTTTCAAACACTCTGAAAATTTATAATTTTTTTCCTATTAGGCTGTTTTTAATGCAAGCTGCCAAATTTTGCACATGGGGTTGTAATATGGTGATGTTGATTGCTCGTATACTTAACAAATTGCTAAAGAAGTCTCGAAACTGTACTATCAATAGGAGGCAATTGTTTAGTTGTGTTGATAAAAATGAAATTCAAATTCATATCAGGCTTTAGTGCTGCCTGGGTTCTGGCTGCCTTTTTTTTTTCTTTATTTTTAAATTCCTTCTTCCCCCCCTCCTCCCATCCTTTCCCCTCAGATATTGGGCAATATGTTGACACAGTAGCTTCTGCTTGTCAGCACTATCAAGAAATTCTGGCAGGTTTATCCATGTACATCTGCCATCCTTCATAACTGAGCATTTTTGATCTGCTTCAGAAATACCTCTCAAACTGGCTAGCAAGTCATCACCAAATTCTTTGTGCTAACCCATTCTTTTATGTTGCGATTATAAGACTTTTTAAAAATTGCTTTATATTTAATTAATTCGTTAAGAATATAGGAAGCTTAAGATGTTCTAAATAAAAAGAAAATATTAGTATGTTCACTGGTCGAATTAACATCAGTGATACTGATTTTTTAATTCAGGTCTTTGCAGTGATAACAAATTCTGATTATACAACTTTTCTGCTAAAAATTTTTTATCTGAGTAAGTAATAACTGAAGACAGCTGATACTCACCTACTGATAGATCTAGTTCTAGGAAAGAATGTTGAATTGGAAAAATGTTTCATATAAGAGCATGCACATAAAGCAGTACACTGGATGTCTTCTTCCCTGAATTTGAGTAATACATTATTGTACCTTGCATGTCAAGCCCAATGGGCAGCTCTCTCAAGGAACTGTGCTGCAGAACATATCAGAACATTTAAAATATAAAGTGATGGAAATTCTGTTGGCATCTGCCTTGTGATTGGTGTTGAAAGGCAACTAAAAATGCTTTGAAGGAGACAGTTTTCATATACTTAGGAAAATAGCACTAAATGAAAATGCAAAGCTGATGATTGAAAGGAAAGAGAAAAGAAGCAATCAGCCTGGAATGAAATGTAATGTAGCAGGTAAGAGATGGAGAGAAGTTCTCAGAAATAGATACGGAGTAAGGCCAGATATGAAATATAGAAGCATGGCCAGTTCATTGTTCTTAACATTGTTTGGCTTCTGAGTGATTCAGGTGAAGGTCCTCTGTTGCGATTGTTATGTGACAAGCAGTAGTGCTATGCCATTATGCTAGGTGATCCTCGTTTCTGGCATTTGAGGTTGAGTGGTATGACCTGATTGAATCTGGGACCTGGGCAATGGTTCAGCTATTTTTTTACAGCAGAGTGGTGGGGTTTGAAGAGAGCTATTATCCTCTTGTGCTTCTGAGGTGCTCCCAGAATTCTCTTTTCCCTTCACTTGTCTCAGGTATATAGTGTGTTTCTTTTGGCCATGTGAAGATATTGGGGTTAGGAAGATTGATAGTGCCTGAAATAGACACTTGGAAGCATGGATGAGAAATTCTCTTAATGGTGAAGAGGATAAAAAGGAATTAAATATTTGGATACCAGTGTGCTAATTAAGAAAGCCTACCCTGTGGATTTTTAATAATAATAACACTATAACAATTTCATAGAAATTGTTCCAAATTTTGCTGCTTTCTGAGTAACATTCCTTAGAAACAGGGAAAAAACGCACAATTGTGAGGTTTTTATTACAAAAAAAGAATAGCAATTTGGTGCTCTGAAGATTCTGGCATGCATAAAGTCATTCTTGGCAGCTTTATTGAGAATTCTTTAGCAGAAATAAGTAAGGTGGTATTTATTGTGTATAAATATAGCTTTAACATGCTATCATTTGCAGGGAGGTGTTTTGGTGTTTGTTTTTTTCCTCACTGATTTCAATAGAATTAGTCTGGGCCCAGGTAAAATTACAAGCTAAGTTTAGAAATTATATGTAACTTAAATATTTCATACGTAAACAAAATGCAAACCCAAACACGCAGCGTGTTTGTAAGTATATATGCATAAAAACGTGTTTGTATGAATATATATTTATGCACTTAGCTATAGATACATATTAGCAGGCACACAGTACTAAGTGTTGTACTAAGCACACTGTGTTGTTTTTTGAGTTAAATGAAGGGCAAGGGAATGGCCACTGTATTTATAATTCCAGTGTGACTTTTGGTTGATGATTACCTTCTTATGTTAAGAAGCTGCTTTCTTTAAACCTTTGAAGTTCTTCAGGCCTGTGATACTGGTCCATACTTACCTTTCTCCATGCTAATACAGGTTGATACTCAAATTATGTGCATACGTACACATACTATGGATATACACATTTCTTCATAGGCAATGAATTGGCTGTAGCTTATTTGTCATAGTTCCGTTTCTTAACACTGCAGTAAGCTGAAATGCATGTTAGGACATCTCATATATATGTTTGT
Organism: Melopsittacus undulatus; assembly: GCF_012275295.1. Lineage (NCBI taxonomy): Eukaryota > Metazoa > Chordata > Aves > Psittaciformes > Psittaculidae > Melopsittacus > Melopsittacus undulatus. The sequence continues at coordinate 95,382,825 of NC_047530.1, forward strand.
GTGTGTGTGTTTATTAAAAATGATGACTGGATTAGAATGAGTTCAAGTACTGGAATATTCACCAGCATAACATATGGTTTTAAAGTTATGAGTAAAGGAGTTTTACTGGCTAATACACTCTGGTGACTGCAATTTCAAAACCTGCATTTAATTTTAGTTTTTTGTTTTTTTCTTCAACCGGAAATAGTTGTATGCAATATTTGAAGATTTTTTTTTTTTAAAGCACTGTATTTCCTTAGTCTAAATTTGCCATTCTGGGATCTGGCTTCTTGACGGTTCAGCAGGTAACCATACTTAGTAGCGTTCCTGGTATCTTGAAAACTCTTTCTTAATGTGTAGCATAATCTTAATTTTTCTTACATGATGACACCCGAGTACTGGCAGCCTGCAACTTTATGAACAAAAACAACAAGAAAACCCTGGTTGTTATAGAAATAATTTAGCCTGCTCTTAGTCTGCTTATTTTCCTTCTTCTTTCTTACATGCTTCTCTTGCTACTTATTGTGATAGTTAATAGTAACGTGAGAATGCATGTCATGGTATCTCAGTAGTCATGCAGATAGAAGAAATACATGATGTTCTAGCCTTAGGGGTTGTTAAGTATTTTACAATTTGTGTTTGAGCTTCTAAATGTTTGTATTTTCAAATTAATGAAAATTCAGTAACAGTACAGCAGAAAAAGCATACAATTTTCATATTTAAAGTATTGTAATTGAGCACCGATTATTTATTGATTATTGTCTTGATTTTAAGTAACCATAGAATCATAGAATGGTTTGGGTTGGAAGAGACCTGAAAGACCATCTGATTCCAACCCCTTTGTCATGGGCAGGAATACATTCCACTATACCTGACTGCTCCAAGCCCCGTTCAACCTGCCCTTGAGCACTTCCAGGCACAGGGAAGCCACAGTTTCTCTGTGCAACCTGCTCCAATGTCTCAGCACCCTCACAGTAATGGATTTCTTGCTAATAGCTAAGCTAAATCTACTTTTTTCTCAGAGTAAAGCCATTATCCCTTTTCCTTCCACTATACTGAATCATAGATAAGTGCTCGAAAGAAGTTAAGGTAGAGCTAAGGTGTAAGTTTAGTATGCAGTTGGTATTCAGAGCAATTCTGTATATAGGCAGGACTTCCTTAAGAACATTAAAGGTATTAATATAGAACAATAAATTAATAATTTTTTCTTAAAGATTTGATAAATAATTATGTGCCTTTAGGAGGTAAGGAAGAAGAGAAGATGAAGGGTACGGCAATTTGTTTTAATATTCCACACCTTGGATCATCTTCCCCATTTTTAATTTTTTTTTGCCTAGGGGCATTAGTAAATGTAAGAGGAAGAGAGACCTGGGAAAGTGTTGTTTTTCCTTTTCCAGGTGATTTTCAAGTAGACAATATGCATTTGCTGAATGGATGGTAGACATTTCCATTTCTTAGAAGTTTATAAAATAGCTTTCCTTTCGTTAGCATCACTTATGAGTGATTCCTGGCTGAAGCATACCAAGGGGAAGCTAAAACATAGCATGTTTAAAGTTATGTAGTGATCTTAAAATGTGTATGTTTTATCTGAGTTTTGCTTGGACTGGGTAGAATATTTAAGAAGAGTCTGTGCTTTAAAAAAATTTTAAATTATTCTGAAAAGCAAAACATCATACCAAAACTATCTAGCGATGACCTTTAAGAGAGGCCCTAAGGCTCTCTGGTCTTTGTTTTACATTTTCCTACTGATCACTTGAGATAGTGTTGTAAATTTGAATAAATTATTAATAAATAAAAGATGCTTCTAGAAATTTACTCAAAACATTCCACGTTATTGCATAACTCACACAAAAAATAAAGGCCTTTACAAACTTCACTGTTTTTCCCATCATACTTTTTTATCTTCGTAACATGTCATGTTATTTAAGGACAAGGATCTGTTCAGGGCCATTAGCATAAAGACACTTAGCAGAATTTATAGATAGAAAAAGTATCTCCTTTCTCTTCATTTTCCTTATTTCCCTCAACTCTGTCTTTTTAACTTCCAGAAATCAATATTGAAAGCTTTTTGTGTATAATTGTTGATTGCAATTAACTGCCAAATATGAAACACTGTATTCTTTACGCACGAATGAGGACTATTTACTCATATTCCATATTTTCAGAAAAATCGTGTTTTATTGTCAGAAGGTGTCAAAAGTAGGTAAAGAAATTCTGTATGATCTTCAAATGGGAGGAACAATAGAAGCAGCGGAAGCTACTGCCTTCTCTCAGAGATGGTGTGCTCTTCTAACCTGTTGCAAACATAGTTAAGTGCTTAATTTAGCAAGATGCTGCATGAAGTAGTTCTTACAATTTCTCATCTCAGCCTACTTGTTTGGTATGGTGAGGTGGAAATAAAATTTCAGGAAGGGCAGGAAACAAAGTTTTCTAATTTCTTTTTACTCAGTATACTCAGCTAACTTTCCCTTCAGACTTTTTCTGGTGCTGTGTGGGCTAATAACTTCCCTTCTATAGGGAAATTTCCTAAGTGTTCAGATGTGTTTAGATTTTTTTTTCCCTCCACTAGTCAGCAACAAGAGTGAATAAAACATATAGTCTGAGAGAAATAAACTATGCGTATTTCAGAACTGTAGGCAAATTATCCATTCCTAGTAATAGTAGCATTTTGAATATACAGGCAAATTAGGTATGTACATTTATAATCTGTGTGTGTATAAGCAGTTTTTCTTCAGGAAAGAACTGTAGTTACCCGTAACACCTGCTTTAGAACTAATTTGACAAAGTAGCTTTGGTTGCTATTGAGATAATTTAAGATTATTTGCTTTTTTTACCGTAGTTCAGCTAAACCTATTTTGTCAGCAGCTCTGTGAGTTGAAATCTAATAGTTTTCCATTCTCATGTTTAGACTTCACAGTTTTATGCTATTGTGACATTTCATACATTCTGTAATGAAATTTATGGTACCATGTTTTATTTCATTATTTATTCTTTATTTAATTCTTCCATCTTTCATTAAGTAGAAAATTTGAGACATGACAAAGTATTGCTTTTAATCAATTATTAGCATATTCTACATACTGATAATAATAAACAGGTGTCTCAGCAGTCAGATAACTGTACTATTTTTGTGTCTAGAAACAGGTCTTCGCTTGTATAATCTTTTTATTATTGTAAATAATAACTTCTGTAACAAACAGCATCTTAATTGTTCAAAAACATCACTGATGTGCACTGAATGAGATGGGGTTTTGTCAGGAAATTGGTTTTGAAACTTAGCTATAGTTATATTTGTAGAATCATAGAATGGTTTGGGTTGGAAGAGACCGGTTCCAGCTAGTCTCAATGGCAGCATCCAGTTCCAACCTCCTGCCATGGGCAGGGACACTTTCCATTAGACCAGGTTGCTCAGAAAAGCTCTTGTCTTGAAAACTGCCAGGGATGAGGTATCCATAATTTCTCTGGAGAGGTGCTCCAGCCCTCTGAGCATATTCATGGCCCTCCTCTGGACTCACTCGAGCATATGGTAGAATTTAAATTGCACAGGCAGTCTTACTTCTGCGCTTCCTAACTTTTCTTTTTCTGCATGGCTTCACAAAACTTGCAAGAATTGTTGCTTTCTTATGAATTCAAAGACCTTAAGGAAAATACTTAAAACCACATATTCTATTACATGTTAGGAAGATGGCCTTCACAGGATTCATCAGCCAGGTTAGGTTCTTTTAATCAGCTCTACAGATTGTTCTTCATTTAACAAAGTTAACAAAAGTAGTATGTACAGAGCATATACTGTCAATGGGTTTCAGGTTTTGGTGAAGCATTATTTTGTGGGCATGGCTCCTTTTGTTTGTTTGTTTTGTCCAGCCTTGAGCTGTTCAGTTCCACTCCTTTCAAACTTCCCTTCTAGTTCTTTCTGTTCCTGCTTCTTGATCCCCTTTTTTACTGTGGCTTCGTATTTAAGTTGGCCTTCCCTATTCCGCTTCCTATCTCAGAGCTTCAAGTTACAGGGAAAGGCCCAATAAACCCCTGTAGTCATCAGCTGAATTGTGTTCACTTACTCTGTGGGAATTACTCCTGGGCAAACTTAATAGCAATAAGGGTTTTAAGTAGGTTTAAATAAATTCAGGGAGAATGAAGTTTTCAAAAATATTACCTAGAAGTTACACATTTCTAAAATTTAGGAATTTTAACCATGGGATAACTTAGTCTGAACATACTGAACTGACTTTCTTTCCCCATCCCCACACCCTGCTTTCAGACTTGGATGGATTTTCACATGGGTTGTCAGAAAACCACTTCTGACATAACATGAGAAAAGCATTATGTCATTAACATGGACATTTTGCATATATGTAATTTTCTTTTATGTCATAATTGTTACGTGGATGTTCCAGTGGAATTCATCATTCCTACATGGAAGAATTATTGTGAAGGTGCTTATCTTAAAAAAAAAATTCACCCTAAAAAGTTATTTTTGGCAGCACTGTAAGCAACTTAAAGCTGACCTTTTAATAAGAAATGTCAGGCAACTTGAGAAAGTGATACTATCTGTAATGCGTTACATTTCTGAATTAATCTCTTCTATATACAGGAATGGCTCTTCAAAACAAAGAAAATCAGCCACTGAAGCATTCTTGTTTTGTTCTCCAAGTGGCAAATGTTTTTTTGTTGTTTTTTTTTTTTTGAGTAAGGTTTATTTTCTAAAGGAATTATGGCTTCTTAGGAAATTTGCTAAAAATAAAACACAACAAACGTTTATTTAAAGAAAATATATTTAATGCTAAAATATTTGGATTAAATTAAAGGTCAAAATTTCTTGCTGGAAGTAGTTGTTTTTTTCTGCTTGAAGCAGTAGAAATGTTTTAGGCTGTTACTGCTTTTGTCTGGTAGTTACCAGCTAGGGAAAAAATTAAGGGAAGGACTTGCCATATGTTCTTGAACAATTATGTAATTCCTACCTGATAAGTCTTAAAAAGGCCAACCCAGTGATTTTGACTTGATTTTGAAGGATAAAGTTTAAATCCATCACTATACCATCAATACTACTATATTATCACTACTGACTAAGTTGTTTACACTGTATGTATAGATAAACTAATTTTAGGAACCAGGAATTAGAACGACCAAACTAATTTTCCTCCAATTTTTTATTTTTTAAATTAGTGTGGCTCCCCCCAGTTATTTCTTTAATTTTCAGAGGTCTTAGTGGTTATGCTTAGTCTTTTACATGGTTATAGTGAAAAAATGCAATTTTTATGTATTTTTGTGTATGTTCTAAATTCTTGATATAATGGTGGGTGTGTGTTAATATGTGAATTGTAGGGTTTTTACTTCTTACAAAGTCTTAACCTCCTAAAAGGTCTGCTGGATGTTTCTTCAATCTTAAACTGATCACACTTTTCTCTTTAACTAACCCCAGATAATAATAAATAAAAAATTAAACCCAAGTTGACAGTTCTGTTACTTTGCTGGTAAATTCTGTAATGATTTTTTATTAAAACCTTCTCACTGGTATCTAACTGAGAAATGTCATTTAATTTTAGTTACGTCACATACAATGTATGTATCAAACAGTTCTTACCGTGAAAGCATTGGACTGTTAAACAACAACAAAAAAAAAGGCATGGAATGGGTGAATAGTTTTGGAGCTTGTGCCAGGTACTGTTGGACCATCTTCTCAGCTCAGCTATGCTGAATGTTAGCCTTTATAGAGATATCTTTACTTTCCCCCAGGATGGTGTTTTATGGAATTTTAGTTTTATTTCTTTATGCCCTATTTTACAATTGCTTTTTCTGATGATATTTAAGACAGTATTAAAAAATACATTTAGTTTGGCTTACATATTCGTTCTGTTAATTTAGAATATCCAAAAACAGTGCTTTGCAAGATGCTCCATGAAATTTTAGATCATCTCAGTTTTTCAAGCCTCACCTTCCGCTGACATGACCAAGATTATCCAGTCATTCTTTTTCTCTGTTCTATTTCTAACTTTCAAATTTTGCTATTTCTTTCCTATTAACCTAAAAAAAGATATAAATCAATCTTTTCAGACCATCAAAGTAAGTATTAATAAGGCAGTGCTAAGATGAATGTAATTTTACTGGAAAATTTAACCCTTATTTATGTGAAAGTACATGTGCTTTAGTTCAAGTAACACATTTTTTTCCTCATGTTGTGTAATATCTTTGGTTTTTAATCTCATATGCAGGTGTGACAAGGTCTTCTTGAATTGCTCTGAGCAATTCCTGTTTATATATTTACTGGAAGTGCATTGATTGAGGTCCAAGGGAGCTTTTATCTGCTTAGTTTTTCAGGCAGATACCTAGAATATAAAAGAGATCTGAACTTCTTTGTCAAGTTAAACATGTGTTAAGCAGCTGGAAACTAGGTAGAGAGTTAGCAGCATGTGACAGACAATCATGAAATGTTATATATGACCTTACAGCAGTCAACTGATCATACTTCAGAAACCTTAAATCTACTGAACTCCCATGTTCCCTCTGGTCTCACAAGGAAGTGTTTTCCAGAGTACTACTAGAGCTTTTTTACGCGTATTCTTAATACCTATTTTTACTTTTTTTGTGAAGGAGATTTGTTAAAAGCATTGATGAATTAACATGTAGGTAGCTATTGTTACTACCGTTTACTATGTGACCGTTACCGTAACTATACCTTTGTAAAGAGTTAATAAATGATTAATATAAGAACTGACTGGTGGGGTCCAGCACATTAACAGGTGGCTTATAACCAAATCTAGTGCCATCTATTGATATGCTTAGTAATCATTAAGATGTATAATGACCGAGTCTGTCAAATATTTATAACATAATTTGTGGTTTTTAAATTTTCTTTCAGCTACTCATAAAGATACCTTTTAGTTTTAAATTATGATTGCCATAGCAGTCTGACCTAATATTTCATCTCACTAAATAATTCTCTTATTCACATATTCTTTCTGGGATCATATTGTTTCTTCCTGCTGCACTTCAAACAAACAAACAAAAACCCCAACAAACCCCCAAACAAGCAAAAAACGCACCCCAAACCCAAACACACAAACAAACAAAACCAAACCAAAGCCAACAACAACAGAAAACAACAAAATCCTCCCAAACAAACAGTGAAACTTCTCACAGTAACTGCAAGGGCTTTTCTTAAAATACACAAAGCCCTAAGTAGCAGCAGTAGGAAGACTAAAGCAGAACAAGAGGGTGGAGGAAACAGAAGTCAGGAATAGGAAGAAGTAGGATGAAGCTGTGGCATTTTCATATGTGGCAATCCAAGATGGCAATATACCCATTGACTTTCTGTGGATGAGAATTTCTGCAAATAAAATCTTGGGAACTTTAGGCTGGGTTTGACATTTTGGCGGTAAGGGTCCCCAGCATGGTGGTTCCTGTTACTTTTTGCTGGTAATAAATGAAGCTGTACCTGTGATTTGAAAGTGGATTGTAGTAGATTTTATAGCTTCTTTGGAAGGCTTCACTTCTAGAGAAAGTGGAAAATCTTGCTATTCTGCTTACGTAGCAGCCTTGTTTAAATACAGAATTGAACTGGTAAATGTTTCAAAATACAGTTCTCTTGGTCCTTGGCTCCATTGGGCCTGTAGAGGAAGGGAATAATTTAAAAGAATAAGTATAATGAAAATAGTTGGTGTGAGGTTTTTGTTGTTGTTTGTTTGTTTTTAAATGAATATGGATGTAGATAGATGCAAAAGTCCCCCAAACAGAAGTATCAGGTTTCAAACAACCTGCAGTTTTGTTTACCTTTTCACACTTAACATTTATACTTGTGGCTTATAATTCTCTAGAATTTAACTAATTCTTGTCTGTCTTATTTATGTGTTTTCTGCCTTTTTTTTTTCCTGGTAAGTGAGACCCCAAATTGTAGTGAAAATTGAGTCCTTGAAGTCATGACCTTGTAGTCATTGCTATTAAGTATCATCGTGCTTTGCAGTTCTTCAGATTAATTCAGTTCTTTCTGTATGATGAGCTGATCTCCTCTATTGATGATACATATGTTGTAAATATTATTAATGCGTTCCTACTTTAATAACCAGCCTTACTGATAAAGTTGGCTTTACGATTTGCCTAAAGGCAAACTCCATTAGTAACTTTTCTTTAGCAGATTTCTCATTTAGCACTATCAGTTCTTTCCCTTTTTGTTGTTTTCCTTACCTCAGTTGCACTCATTACCATTTCTCCCCATTTATGTAGTTTGTTTGTAGCACTGTGAAATGGTGTATTTCAAGTCCTTGTTAAAGCAACTGTATAATATTCTTTCAAGAACCAGAAATCCAGTGTATTGCATCATAAATGCTGCATTATCTCTGCTTTGTATTTCTTAGAGAAGCAATCCTTGAATTTCAGTCATAAAAATTAGAAACAGTGTTTGTCATATATAGTTTCATATCCTGCCTCAGTTATTGCAGTTGTAGGTTTTTTTTTTGTTTGTTTGTTTTTGCTGGTCAGATATACACAGTACTGACATTCTTGGACTAGCTTTAGTTGTTCCACTAACTGTGCCTTGTTGGCTCTGGCTCCTTTTGATTACAGTCTTCAAATATACCCGATATTATTGAATTGGATAGATGATACCGCTTTGTCTCTTACTGTTTACCTGTCTTTACTATTTACCCCTGTTTACCTGATCTCCCCATATGTGAAGACTGATTATAGAGGTTACATTATATTTCCTGACTTCTTCCAATATGTTTTTGTTTATTTTTATCCCACCTGATAGACTTTTCCCTGGACATTCATTGTTGAACGTATTTGTGCTGACTTCTTACGGTTTTCCTGAATGTACTTAAGTGGCTGATCATCCTGGTTCTTTCCTTCTCACAACATTTCTTAAGATGCCTATAAATCTTTATTATCTTGTGCAGAAAAGGAAAATTCTATTGCAAGTTAGGCAGGCTTTTCTCTCCAGACATTTTTCATGTCTGGAGCAATCTTTACTAAATTTGGCCTGTGCTAATCAGTTTAGCTCTTATAATGCTTGGGATTCTATGATACATTATGTTCTTGGTAAAGTCTCAGGATGCAGAACGTTTGCTGCCTAACTATTCTTAATCCCCGTTAGGAAGATGGTGTCAGAATGGAATTTTGTGTGTACCTCTTTAAAGGTACAGTTCTTGTGCCACAGTTTGTCATGCGTATTAATAATTCTGTAATAATATAAAGTTACAACTTGGGCAACTTGGTAATCTTAGTAATTAAAAGTATACGGCAGCTAATAGGTTAAACATTTTCTTTAAATCCTGCTGGATGCCAAGTAACATTACATCAAAAAGGTCACCTCCTTGTGTTCTCTGGGAGCTGTTTTTCATTGAGAGTGCTCATGGCCTCATTTAGGGATGTATGTAGATACTGGTAAAGGACCCTACTTTTCATCTGGCCACCCCCCCATACTGAACAACTATTCCCACTATACTTTACATTCTCTTGATTTCATTTTTAAAGTAAAGGGTTGTATTGGCATTGAAATGGCAAAATTGCTGTCCTTTCTGAGGGCGGTTCTCCAAACCAGTAGGGGAAGATCCTGTCTTGTATGGACAGATGAAATGTTTTACCCCTTTTCTGTTGAAATATGTATTTAGATTTCTGGCACCTACAAGTTTTTTTTTTTTTTTTTTCTGAGAAGTCACTATTTCCTGGGCACAACAGATATGGAACAGGAGCCTGACTTGAAATATGCCAGTTAGGTATTATTTTGGTCACATTGTTCTTAAAAGCACAGTGAGTTTGGGGGCAGGACAATATTTTGTTTGTCATAAGGCTTGAACATTCCTGTGACACTTCTTGTTTCTGTAAGCTTACCAATATATCCTGTGTCACTGATGTACAGTAACTGTACACAAAACCACTGCTTCTGTTTCAGAGAAATCCTTGAGATTCCTTCATTGTGGTGGCTATAGTAAATGACAGCGGACAGTGGTGCTCAGGCATCTGTTTGACACTTATTTGTTGTATTCTCTTCTATCTCCCGTTTTGTCTCGTTGTCCTATAGTATTATGAGACAGACTGCTCCTATTGTAAATCTTTGAGACAATAGCTACCTTATACAGTATGTCTCTACTGTCTTTTACATTATGTGGTCCAGACTGCAAAGCATAATCTTTAGACCCTTTATGCTATAGCATCCCCAATACTCCCTTCCCTGTGCACAGTCTTTGCATCTTTATAGTGTTTTCATCTTGTGATTTGAGGTTTGCCCTTAACTTGGGCTGATTTAGCTGGTGAGGTGTTCTTAGGTCACTGTCACTTTTTCGTTGCTATGAAGCACGGGCATCATTCTACTGAATAGAGTGATAGAAGCCCAAAGGTAACTTACCGGTGTTAAACTCTTGCACAGCAGGCCAGTGAACCAGTTAAATTATGTCATTGTAATAGCTGAAGGGTATAATGAATGGCCTTGTAAATTCTGCTGCTGACATCTTTTTTTTTCCACTTGCTTGTTTTTGTGAATTGATGATCATCTTGGGTGTAACTACTTTAATCCTGTATTTTACAAGTGTTAGAATAATTTAGTGTTGGAATCAGTAACTATAATAGAAAGTGAATACATCAGCTTTTTGAGATGCACTCAGCAGCAGGACTGATGAGCAGATTTTTATCTAGAGCATCACATTGTACAAAATATGACTAAACATAAATCCTGTCATTGAGTGCTCAGTCTGTTGTAATGTCATCTGATCATTCCCAACAGTAGTGTAATAGGTGTAAGAATAATAGCTGTTTTGCAGATTCTTTTGACTTTCTGGTTGTTGTGGAGCTTTTGTTTGTTGAGGGTTATTCTAAACACATTGTCTAATTGTTTTGATGGCAAAAGGAAGATGTTTGAAATATATTTTTCTTTGCTGGTAATAAACGGTGTTCCCTATTTGAGCATTAGGTTAGGTGATTTAAGCATTTGACTAGGTGCTTTACTTCTTTGAATCTGAGGTGGAGAAAGAACACTAATGATCATGTAAGGAGTATGCTTGGCATATTGTAACAGCTGTGGGTGTTTCAAAGAATGCAGTAAGTTGGATATTGTTCAGTAAGGCTCTCATGAAAGAAATTAACAATATAATACAGAAATTCATATACATTTCTTCTTTCCTTTTTTTTTTTCCCCCCCATTGATTATGTATCCATTAGGGTCGTATTGTGGTTTGGTCTCTGCAACTCTGAAACATGAATTGCCTAAATCAGGGGAAAAGTTAATGTCTTCCTCTCAGTCTGCCATGTAGCTACCTTCTTTATTTAGGAAGAGGCAATGCAAATTCTATTACTTTGCCATAATTTGCCACCACATATTGAATATTCAGTAACTAGTCAGGATATTCCATTTAAGCAATTATAATGCCAAATCTTAAGGCTATAAAGCCTTAACATTTTTAGATTTGGAGCATATATTAAGATTTGGAGCATATATTGTGTATAAAAAGGGAATCTCATTTTTAACTGCAAAGTAAAACAACCATAAACTGAATAATGCATAGAATTACAAAGCCTGTTGTATCTCTTCCTATTTCCGTGCTTTTTAGTTCATTTGGAAATGAAAATTGCAAACTTTTCTCTGAAAGATCTTAGTTTTCTTGTAACATTTTAGAAATCAGAGTTTATAAGGAAGTGAAGTTTGAATTCAACCTTTACCTTTCTTTGTGGAAAAAATTGCTTGAGTAGGTAATTTTCAAGGCTTTTGGATTCAGTCTGAGTTCTTGCATGTTAGCTGTAAAAGATCTTCTAGCACAGAAAAGATTATTAAATATTGTTAACTAGAGTTCTGAAATGTTACTCTTCAAATTATAATGCTTCTGTACTCTTCCATACACAATCAGATGTTGTTTTATATTTGTATTAGACTTCCTTGTTTTTCTTAAGAGCTCTTTGAACAAGGTAAAAAAATTCACTTTTTGCCCAGTGAACTTGTGAACACCTGTGAAAGTAAAATGTGCCACAGTCAGTAGTGAGGAGGGACAAACCTGTGAAAAGTTGATGTGTTTCTTCTGTGGGTATTCCAAGAGCAATAAGAACATGAGAAAACACTAACCTATTTGTTCCCTTAAAGGAACATAATAAATCCAACTTAGTTTTAATACTATCCAAAATTAACTGGAAAGATCAAAAAAGAAAGTGGAATTAAAATAAAATTCCATTAAGGCCTAGTAACTGCTGTAATAATCATTATCATGGGCATCGACAAATTTACTGTGTTTTTTCTCTCTTATCTACATTTATGCCTTCTGATTTGTGTAATTTTATTTTATATTTTTATGAAGTCCAATACAAAGAAAAAATTACTGAAATTTCTGGTTATTCTAGTTCTGCATGCATCTGTGCTGTCAGTCATGTTGTTGTTGGCAGCATTCCAGCCTCAAGCTGCAAAGGAAGTAATGCTTGCTATTTACAGGTTTTCAGTTCTTTTGCAAAGTGATCATTTTACCATGTGACCAAACTCCTCAAATTTCCTGTTTTTTTATAGATTATTTTTTCATAATTTACTGAGAATGCAAGTGTGATTGCATCATAGCTAAAGCTGGTAGGAGCTAAAGGCCTCTCAGGGAGTGTTTTAGAGCTTGCTGTATGTAGTCATTCCTGTGCACCATCATGGCAGATAGAGCATGTCCCAAGCAGAACCAAACTTCCATAATACTCTTCTTGCAGTTGCTGTTTTTACTGCTTTGTATTGGGATGTTGGAGCAAGACAAACTGGTTTTCCTTGTGTTCTTAGTGCTGACCCGTGCTGCAGGTGCTGGAACAGAGTGAGTGAGCCCAGTTTAAAACAGTGCTGGCATTTTACCTTCTATTTATTCAAAGCTGTGTTTCCATTGACTTCAGCTTTAGCTGGCAATGCTTAGCAGTCCTGTGCAGCTAAATCCAGGCTTATGTGAGGCCCAGAAGAATGAAACACAGCAGCGACCACCACAATGAAGAAGTTTGCAGTCATAGGAGAGTTGCTTAAGCCATAAGAATTTTAGCTGCTCCTCAGGATGTCATCTGTTCCTTCAGGTTGAAATGCTACATAAAATATCCTAGAACCTAGTAAGTAAAAAAAGCTGAGCCTAACTGCAATTTCTGTTATCCTGCTGGAAACAGTTAATATTTGGTGAGTGGAGGCCATCTTATTGCTTGACAGAGTTGGGTTGTTTTGTGCCACATGCTGGTGCAGGAAGCTTAAATGTAGGGCAGCATGAAAATCTAGAGCACTGGAATAAATTACTGAAACTGAGATATTGTTGAGAATGTAGGATGCCTGGAAAGTTAATAGGAAGTCAGTTAGCAGGTGGACTGAAATACATAGACACAGGAAAATGTACCTTATGGAAGGGTCTAGGTACCAGAGGCCTTGCTGTTTGCATACTGAAAAATAGGTAGATCTTGGCTCAATGTCTGTTTTATGCTGCAGATGCAGATGACCATGCCAACAAAGCTTCAATGCATTAAAAAAATACGTGGTTAAGGATTTTGAATACGGACAATAGCTAGGCTTGGGCAACATGTTAGATTGCTGACATGCCTTCTCAGAGTAAGACTTTTCACTTTGTAGCTAAATTAATTAATGGTCAGATGTCTCTGCTGCCACAGGCCTCTGCAGAGACAAAACACAAATACACAGCTTCAGTTTTTAGAGCAAGGTGCATGTTCTCCAATGTGTCTGCTATGGCATATGTTGGTCTTTTCCTGTTTTAGTTAAATTACTTTGGGCTACCTGTTCAATGTGAAAAAGTAGCGAGGAATGCAGGCTGTATTAAGGTCCATTTAATACCTTCTATGGCCCTAGCTATAGATCTGGTCTTGGCTTCGTCGTTCATAATGTAGCCATATTATTTTCTCAGTCTTTACCTGTCCCTCTTACCAGTCAAGACATGGTTTGTGTATCTACTGGGAGGGAGCTGGGGTAATGTTAGGTATGCCTTGCCCTTACATGCCCATGCTGTGAGTCTAAAGGGGGCACGGCAAAGCACACCACATTACAGGGTATGAAAAAGGGAAAAAGTTCTTTTGACTTCAGATGATACACATACAATTACATACTTAACATACTGCTAAGTAATCTTTGTTTCATAAATAAGATAACTTCAAGAATGTCTTTTCTCCTCCTGGGATTTGCTGACACACTGATTACACCTCAGCTGTCTCCTGGAATAAGCCTAGAGATAAACAGACCTCTTCAAAGCAGTGTTTTGATTCATTCCTGGAGCTGCTTCGTTATGTGTATTGGATGGAGACTGGAGACCTCTGAAAAAATTTTATGGTTGTGTAATTAAAGACTTGCATAATACATATGCATAAAAGTGTTAAAATGCAAATTACTGTATTTTCTCATTGTGCTTTAGTGTATTGACTCTAAAATTTTTGGCAGAGTTGCTGTTTGGGAGTTTTTAAATTAACAGACAGATTATAAACACTGTATTTTGTGACGTTTTTACAGGTAAGGTATTTAAAGATAAACTTCAACTAAAGCTCCATTTTGTTTCGTGATCCTTCCAAAATCTGATCCTGCATATGCAATTGTAATTTTTTGCTATGCTTAACTTTGCACTGTGTACTTTGAGGAAGTCTGTGTCATGGATGAACATACAGGTAACTGCCAAAGGCCTGGGATTTAGAGTTCTACGACCCATATATTCTCTAAGAGTTATTATTACCAAGCTGTTTTTCAAGACTAGAGTATCATAAGAACTAAAATATGCTGCCATATACACTAGCAGCTAACAAGGAAGGAGCTGTTGTTTATACACAGCAAAAGTACAGTCCAACATGGACGGACTAGGCTTAATCTTTTGCTAATTTAGTGATTGCTGTGTAGCCAAAGGCAGTGCTTTGTAGCTCTTTTATCCATAATGTAGTTTATCTAAGTAGGTCTTAGGATCTTCGTCTTCTCTAGATGATCCCAGCAGATTTTCCAGACTTGCTGGATTTTGAGACTTCTTCCCAAGGTTTTTTATTCTGCTTTATCATCCTGTATTTTATATTTTGATTTCCATTCATGTTCCTAGTTGAAGAACTTCCTTGCAAAGTTCTGATATGCTACTAAGGACTCTTATGAATTGTTTCTGTGGTTGGGATTGTTTGGCAATATATTGGTAGCCTGTGGAAACAATGCAAAAGGCAGATCTGGGAAGAGTATCAGTTCACAAAACCAGGAGAACCTGTTCATGTGGAGAAATAAGGAAGCATCATCCTGTGCATGTGTGTGATGAAGCACCAGCCTTCTTGGAAGAAATTGCTGAATTTAGGAGACAATCTTGAAATCTGCTAAGTACAAATGAGTTCCTACTGAAATGAAAGCTACTAAGTGTAGTAGCCCTTTTACTTAGGAGCTAGAATGTTAGTTCTGACTTTTTAATTTTGTCATCCACTCTACAATATCTGTAGTCAGCATGCATTATACTTGCATGTGCCACAACGTATTTGTAAAAATCTGTTGTGTCTAAATTTCTTGTTTAAATTTCTGTTTACTGAATTTCTTTTATTAAATTTCTTTTAGTTTACCAAATTTATGTACTTACTTGCTCAAGTACTATAGTGGGAAGTGTTCCAATTGCCTAAGTAAAGGGGGTTGATTCAGTTGATCTTCCTGTGCCCAGTGTGGGTTTAATTTAATAATGTTGCAGGTTTTTATGACCCTTGCAAGGTTAGAAAGAGCCTGCATTCTAGCAAACCTGTCCAGTATAGCCTTGCCTTCATTCCTGTGATTTTTTTGTCCCTTTTTTCACATGTGTCCATGTGCACAGTTCTGCTGGAAGTTTTAGAACAAAGTAGGATTTCCCAGGGATTTGCTGCTATAGTGGCATACTTAAAATATAACATACGTAGGTTAATAAGGGACAGTTGCATTCAATTTGCAGGGTGTGTCCTCTTCTGAACTCACTCCTTCTGACCTCTAAGACTGTAATTTCTGGAATGTTTGATGCTGGAACAAACTATCATTGTGGCAAAAGCAGCAATCCTGCCCTTTTGCTCTCCAGCAAGTGTTGGTTTTGCCAGCTCAGCTCTGCTATAGCTGTATAGTAAACCAGATCAGGGTACTGATCTAACTGAAAAATACTTCCCCACCCCTATTTATGATATAAACTGTATGTTTGCTTTCATACTTTTTCTTCAGAAAGGTGCTCTGCTTCAGTATTGTAACACCTGACCTCCTGTATTCACAGTACGGGTATATAAAATGTATCTATAAAAAAAAGCAAATAGAAAAAGATAACTAAAATTCTTGCTTTGAGGGAGTAATACAAGATCCTATTTGATCAAGTCACTAATATAGCACAAGAATGGCATGTTTTTACATCTAAGTTATACTTTTTCTTTTCTATCTAGCCTTGCATTTTTGTTAAGGAAGTGAATATGAAATAAAACAAACCCTTATACTACACACTGCTTTGTTTTCTTTTGGAGGGCTCTTTCCTCAATATCTGTTTTAGATTTCCAATTTGACTTTATGTTCAGTATGTATTGATGCACTTGGATAGATGAACAAGTACGCTTTTAAATACAGCATCCAAATGCTGGCATTCTAAGCAGCTAAAGAAAACTTACAAATCATCAACAATGAAAACTGAGAATCAGTGAACTCATTTCAACTTTAATGCTCAGTATAGCTTATAACAGAAATCAAGTATTATTCTTTGTACATCATATTTGACTGCCAAGAAAATGCTAAATAGATAAAATAAACGTGTGAAGAGTATAGTGCTAGTTCAGTTACAGAAAATTGACATGTTGGAGAAGGGAAGGTGAATCTTCAGTTTAGAGTAGGCAGACTGTGGGAACATGAGATTTTTGTGGTAAGATGATCTATATTTTGGAGCTTTCTGTAGCACCTAACTTAATAACATGTGCATTTATTTGAATACCAGAACAGGAGTATTAAAAGACAGTTTAATTATATGAGTGAATTTATTATCTTCTTTAGTTTTACTTAAAGACAACCTAAGAAAGAGAGTTCAAGAGAAATTATACTAAGGCAAAAATTTTGTTACACTTTCAGTGGATACTGCTGCTTTTTGTCAGAGGATTTTTAAATTGTATTCTTTAAAGCAGGAAGATTATCTTGAAGAAACCAGTATGTGGAAAACATTTTTCCATAATTTTGGGAACATTTTACAATGAAGTTTTCAGTTTGCACAGTTTTGATTAATTGTAGCCTACTACAGTGTACAAAGAAAAAGTGCTCTTCTAGATACTTGTTCTTTACTGGCTTTTAAACAGTAGTGATAAGAATAAGAAAATGAATGTTTTTTAGAAACTGTCTGACTACAAGTGGCTGTTCTGTAATGCTCCCCCATTGGGTACAGTACTGTGGGTATATGCGTATGACGAGATTACTCCCTCTATAACATTGTTCCTGACCTTTGAAACTGGTTGTTTTCATAGCCCTGCTAAAGGTTGATTGTGGGTCTGTTGGTTTGTTTCTTTTTATTTGTTTGTTGGTGGGTTTTTTTCATCTGTTGTGTTTTGTTTGTATTTGGTTTTGTTTGTTCTTTTCCTGTTTTGCTTTTTCTTAAAAACTATAAGCAGAACTACAGTGAATTTAAATGAGAGATGTGAATACAAATCAACCCTTACTCAGGTTTTTGAGTGCCCTAGTATGAAAGTGTTGCGTATCCTAGCTTACTTTTTGTTTTGCTTTGCATGTGGTGTACTTTCCTTAACTCTGTGAGATTCATTTTAGATGTTTGAAAAATTGCTTGGTACTTTCTGGAATAAATGTGCCTGCTGGCATCTTGAGCATTGCTCGCTTCTGCTCTGACGTGCACTGTGATGCAGACAATGAAGCTGCAAAACAAAAATCTCTGAACTCTGAAACAATTTAACTTCTCAAATGTAATCATTATTATTGCTTTATAAGTTTTTTCTAAGCTTTATAAGTTTTATAAGCTTTTCTAAGTTCCTGTTTAAATTATAATGTTTAGAATTAACTGTTGTTTGTATGTGTATTTTGAAGACTATTAAAAAGCCTCCTGCATAACTGTACTGGTGAAAATTGCAAAATGAAAGGGTATCAGTTTCACAGCTGTAGGCCTGTATTTATCAGTTATTTTTGTAATATAAAAAGTTCTAGCAAGAAGAAATGTAGAATTGGATGATGAAGTTTTATAAAATAAGAAATGAGCCTGTGTTAGAAAATGATTTTTTTCTAAAACAGTTTCTTTTCTTTTTGTTGTTTTTTTTTTTCCCTTCTCTTCTAGGACCGGAATAGGCCCTATGACACTTTTAACTTGCACTCTTTGGAAAATTCCTTAATGGATATGATAAGGACTGATCATGAGCCTCTGAAAGGTAAACACTACCCTCCCAGTGGCCCACCAATGAGTTTCGCTGATATAATGTGGAGGAATCATTTTACAGGTTAGGAATATTCATATGTCCATGCTTGCTTGGTGTTTAAACAAAAATCAGCTTTTCAGTTTCGCTATAAACTTTTTGCTAATGAATGAATTGTCAGTTATGAAAAGCTTCTGTTTTCCCATCTTAATATAATCATCTGTACTGTAGGAAGATCAGGTGAAATCTGCATACATTTCTTGTGAGTTCACAAGCATCGTAAAAGCTAACTGGCATTTCTGAAACTTGGTTTTGTGTATCAGCAAATTGTGCAGTTGGGTCTCCTGCTGCAGTCACTCAGTTCAGAAAAGTTGCAGTGAAACTGAAGTCCAGTTGTTTCTTCAATATCTTATTGAAAGTTAATGTGACTCTTACATTTGGATCATCAAGTAGTATACAGGGTTGTAAAACAATCACTCTCTACAGATGTTTCAGGTTTTGTTGGGGTTTTTTGAGGGGGGGGTTAGGTGTCTTAGTTTGGATCTCAAATTGTTAGGAGAACCAAAAGCTGTTATGATGTTGTTAAATGCTGGAAGAGTTTTTATTATTTATGCTACTGTGTTTGTTATACCAGCCGTGGCATTGGAAATGAAACAAACCATTTCTAATACTTAGCTGATAATTGAATAGTGAAAGGTGGTGGCAAAGTTTCAATGAACAAATATTCCTGATTGACCTGCACACTCCTCTTCTTACTCTTTCATTGGTTCAGTTTAAAAATAGGTAGACAATCTTGCTTACATGCATTCTTGCTCACTTTGAAGATGGTAGCTAATTCCTTTACAAAGGAAATAGATATGATTACAAAACATTTAGAAGTCAGGACAGTGGAACTGATAGACAAGTCCAGTTGTGTGTGGCTATGCTAATGCTTATATACACTTTCCTGATGTCATGATTGCCTCATTTGCTTCCCTCTCTGTTTACATATTACATGTTGACAAATATTTTTTCTTGGTCTAAGGTTTTGTGCCTTTTTTACTGTCTTTCTGGATAGATTTTTTGTTTTGTTTGTTGGTTGTTTTTTTTTTTCTACAGCCATACCAAACTGGATTCTGTGCTCTCAGTTCTTTTAAGCTGGTGCTCTCCACTGTTACCTTGAAATTTGCTGTGCTGTATGCTTCATCTGCCTTTAGCCATTATTCAGATGTCTAAAATGGCAAGAAATACTGTTCTGACCTTAGTTCTCAAAAATAATGTTTACCTGAAACATACAAACACCAAACCAGATTTCTGCTGGATATATTTCATATAGCTGGTATTAAAAAAAAATAAAAAGAAATCAAACCCAATTTCTAGTAAGTAGATTTAAGCATTTATTGTATCCTATTAACTCTAGCTAAAACTCCCATGTTGTTTTTAAATCATTATTTCTTTAAATATACAAATAGAGACTATTTTTTTGAAGACTGAATTTCCATATGAACCTTAGTGTGGGAAAAAATGAGAAGGATAGGATTAGAAAAATAGGAATCTAGAAAACGACTTTAACATCATATAAGTACATTTTTGTTTCCTTAAAACCATTTATTTTTTTAATAGGAATATTAGCACTGAAAATAGTAATGGGTGAAAATGTTCAATTCCACTATGTTGTTGGGTCATTCTATCAAGAATACTTTCCAGTACTCAGCTGAGCTAACCTTGCAAGTGTTGCAAGTGGCATATTGCACAGTGCCTCTGTGGGTCATAATGCTATTTAATGTTGTTTTGCATGAGGTAGAAATGAAATTCTTGGTTTTATAAAGAATCTTCTCACTTTTCAAGAAAAGTATCCTTTCCAAAACAAAGTTAATATTTTCATCTCTACTAGTTTTAACAATTTATGTAGGAAACTGCCTACCTTAAATGGATATTTGAGGGCAGTAGGAACTGTTTGTGCTCAAAAAGTAAAACCAACGAGTTGGATATTATTTGAAAGTTTGAGTTTATTTGTTCCATTTGCCACTGGAACTGTTAGCTCTATTTTTGCTCTAACAAACACTTCTGTCACTTACTGGATGTGCTTTTTTAATCTCATTTTCTCACTCATTGCTGCTCACCTGTTTTGGCCTTCTGGCCTTGTTACTTAGCTCTCCTCCAGTCCAGTAACTGTTAGAGAAATACTGTTTACTGTTAGTTACCTCTCTCTGTTTCGCCCCAGCTGTCTTTTTTCCCATTGATGTAGTTAATTTTCTGTCTTGCTTTCTTTTCCTCCTCCCTCTGACTACAGACCTTACTTTGCTAAGCTCCAGCTTTGCCTTGACATACTGTGCACTTTCCTCTCCTGTTTTCACACTATGCAGCATGACTGGCAACATTCATAGCAGCGACTGTTCCAGGATATTAATTCTCCCTTCCAAGATGTTTGTCTTCCTCTGTATTAAACAGTTACTATTAAACAGTGTTACTATTTCAACAGAATCCTTTTCAGAAAAACCTATTTTTTCTGCAAACATTGATACACTTGTCCAATTGTTTTCCTGTTGCATTTTTATTGTTGTCTTTTTTATGAAAACTGGTCTTGACTCTTTCCCTGTACCTCCAATTTTCTCTGCTGAAGTTGCAGAAGGTTTTCAACTGCTGTCCTCTGTACCTTCCTCAGATTTCATTTAATTTTGTCTTCTAAGCTTTCTTGCTTTTTTTCTTACTTACACCACTCTCCTCGGGCTCTCCTCCTTAAAGTAGTAGCATATTTTAGTTTGCAATCACCTTGTGAAAATAAGTTATTCCCTCTGATTGCTTTTGCTTGTTGCTTAAGTCATTGTTACGTACTTCAGCTTGTTTTTTCGCTTTTCGGTTCCTTCTAGACATTCCTGGGTGGATGCACCTTGTGTAAAATTTCAACTGCTCTTTCTGGAATCTTATTAACTTAACCAACTCTCAGAGCTACCTCCTTTTCATTTAACCTTCTTTGTCTTTCATAGTAAACTAGGTATGGGATTTTTTCCCTTTATATCTTTCCTTCTGCTGGCATCTGTGACTGTTGCCTCTCAGGTTTTGTGCAGCTTTTTCTTGTGTAGATGGAAAGTCAAAGAACCACAAAAGTCCTGATTTAATAGGTCATCAGACAAAATGAGATGTCTTTCAAATGACCTTTTAAATTGTTCACCTTTTGGTAAACAAGCCTTGTTTTGTCAAATAATTTTAGCTGACAACACTTGCATGTCAGTTGGCCTTGTATTTGCTGTCCAGTATTTTAAGCAAAAGGTGAAAAGATCAGTATGAAAAATCTCTGATCTTGAAAACACAGGAAGATTTAATTCTAGAAAAGCTATACATGTTTTGGAGCCTCCAATGCATGTTACAAAGCCAGTGCAGCTATTTCAGGATCATTTCAGCCTGCTGCTGGCAACAAAGTCTTCAGCAGATGAGTATTTTTAGAAGTACTGGTGTATATGTATTCATTAGTAAAATATTGCAGGTGGTTTATCTGAAGGTTGAAACTTTGCTTGGAACATAGTCCCTCTTGCATATGCACCTACTCACATCTCGGCAGATATTTGAAACAACAAGTGATTATCTTGGATCTAGAACAAGGGCTTTAGATTAGAATGTGGATGGGGTTTAACAGTAACAGATTCTAATGTGAAGACCAAATTAAAATGTTTCTGTGATGTGTTTCATCTGATTGTGGGACATAACTTCTTCATGCTCTGCATTCTTCAGTGGAGGTAGCAAAGAAGCTCAGGGGTGAGGAAGAGTCTATCCTCTTCTTCATAGTAGTTGAAGCTTCACACTTTCTCTGAATTTGAGGTGTGATCAGACTTTGTCCTGAAGGCTATGGAAATTCAGTTTATTTGAAGGTCACCAGAGTAGGTCACTTTTTTTAAAGCATGATCCACTTGGCCTAGAGAGGGCATATGATTAAGCAACTTTTTTGGGGGTGTTACTTTCAAGTGTGGAACAAGAGAAAGGCTTAAGGATTGTTAATGCAGCAGAAACTAACTGATCCTCAGTCTTGCAATATTGAGTTACTTACATTGAGTGAGTGCTAACTCAGTCTGATTGGCAGGCTGGCGTGGTGCTCTCCAGCTAGGAAAGCTAGGGTCACTTAGGTTTTTTTGGGTGTTTCTTGCAGTAAGAGAGATTTGATACCTAGCTCTGGGGCTTCTGGACTATGATAAATTACCAGCTTATCCATCCATGTTGCATTTTATCTTGAGTCCCATCTTGGGAGAAGCTGTTCAGTGTCGGCTCTTACTTTGTTTCTCTAAAACCAGATTTTTTTTCTTATCGTCGTCTGCAAGATAGGGGTACCCTGTGGTAGGTTTCCATCTTTCTGTCCTTGTAGTCAGGAAACTGTGTAACTTTATAAACTGTTTGCCGTTTTCGTTCTTTGAGATCTAAAGTATGTAAACCCATTAAAAAGGAAGCCTCATTTTCTTTTCTCCCAAGACAGTTAGGCAGACTTCCTTACCTGTGTTCTCTGCAATCAAGACCAGCTTCAACACCTTTCTTTTCCTTGAGGCAATACTCATAAATCCTTTTCTTCTTTCAAATGGAGGAAAAAAGTGCAGTAAGAGAATTGTTAAGCTTCTTATTAAAGGCAAATTACTGTATATGGCCAACAGTATCTGGTTCTTCTCTGTGTTCCCTGTCACATAACCAGGCCTATGTGACAGAACAGTACAGTGTCTTCCAAGATGTTTTCCTGAACTGTCCTATTTATTTCCTGAGTTGCCAGTAATATATATCATACACTACAAAAACATGGGAGAGGGTTTTGCTTTAGCAAGGAAAGGGTGTATTTTGTAACTTGTTGGTATGTACGTACTACTTCTACCTAATGCTGTAGGGCAGAACTGAATTATCAGAACAATTTTGGGTAGATGCTGCTTATTACTGACTAAAACATTTCTTTCCTACATCAAAGTGTCTCCTGTCTATGGTGTAATATGTCACTGTTGCAATATGTTTGTCTATGTCAAAGTATTGCATTACAACACAAACAGAGGCATTCTGATCTATAAAAAATATTTTGATCAGTCGTAACTCGCAGCTGCCTTTCTTCTATTTTTAAATAATCAAATAAAATATTTCAGCTGTGTTAGATCATATGCTATGCACATGTGCTACTGATAGGTCATGAAACTGAACTGAAATTAAATTGATGAGAGAAATCATGTCCCTTTGAAATATTTATTTTAAATTTACTGTTACAGAAGGTAATAAATATTTGCGGTTTATTCTAAATCAGAATCGAAACAAACTTCATAATGTGCAGATCCCCAACTAACAAAAAAATCTGAGGTTTCCATAAAGTATCAATGTGACATGTCTTCAAGTATGAATATTTGGAGACAACACAGGCACAAGACTTTCAAGAGCAGCCTTTATTAGAACTAATGGATGTTTTACTGTAGAAGGATACATAAAATACATGTTAATTATGTCATTTCAGTAGAATGTACATACTCTTTGACTATATTAGCATTTGTTATTCTGAGATTGAGACTTTGAATATAAATATACAACAGTTCAGAAGTGGAAACAGCATCTGTGGGGAAACTTTTATCTAAATTTTCAATACTTAATATGAAGGACACCCATATATTTGCACAGCAGGAAACTGAGGTTTCTGGGGTTACTACTTTTTAACTATTGTAAAGGCTGTATCAGGTCATATGAGAACTAAGTAAAATTTAATATGTCCCGTTTACCTTTAACTTTACTGTTTATGAGGTTTGACAGCAGTGTTTGAAGATTGTATGCAGTTTAGACAATATTATAATACATATAGAAGGGAACTTTACTTTTTCATCTTTATCTTCAGTTAACTTCAATGCATGACAACAGATTTTGTTCAGCTCTAATTGTTCATAAGCTCTTCGTAAGCAAAGCAGTAGGTTTGCTGTATGACCTGAGAAAAGTGAAGGTGAACAGTTTGTATTTGAATTTGCAGTCAGCAGCTGAACACAAAGGTCATGCAAATAGAACAAATGTTGTCATCTCAGTCCTAGAAATGGTGCTCCCCAATCAGCTTTTTGCAACACTGACATTAGAAAAAAGTGCACTGTGACAGTATTTCTGAGGATTTCAGTGCTCATCAGACATCTTTCTGTAAATGCACATGAAAACCAGCATGAGCAGCCAGATGTGTTTGCACATCTCTGTGTGTTAAATTAGGCCACTCAAGCTAATCCTTTTACAGGAAATATATTCTGTTTTCTACCAATTTGAAACTGCTTATTTAAGAAAATCCTCTTTAGTTTTTTGGTTTGTTTTTTTTTGTGTGTATTTGGTGGTGTTTTTTTTTTTTTTTAAATTTATTACAAAATGGCCATTAAATGGTTCATATTTCTAAAAGTAACTGCTTTCTTCCATGATCATGTAGTATGATCATACTTGTTAATTTGCTGGCACTCAGCTTGTCCTTCTCTTTGACCTGCTAAATCTCTTTTGGACAAGATTGGTGGGGGATTTGTGTTTGCTTTGTTTAGTTTAAGGAGTGGTGGTAACAGATACCAGTTCTTCTTTCTCCTTTTTTCCAGTTTTTCTTTTTTTTTTCATGTATGTATATACTTTTTCCTTCTCACTTCTCTACTGCTTGAGGGTTTGTATGCGTTAGAATGGATTGCTAATGAAAAACTCTATCATATTGGGTTGGTTTATTCCGCCCAGACTGGCCGATAAGAATAACAATATTGGACTTTTGAGTAAAGATTAAGAACTATATGTAGTATGGGAATATGTGTACACATGCTTGTCTAACCCTTACAAGTGAAGCCAATTTTCTTTTCATGTTCATCAGGTGTTGCATTTAAAGTACTAATATTTTGCAAATGTAACTGTTTTCAAGCTGAAAATGTTTGCACTACTCAAACATATGCAAGAACTTTGTGTTTTATTGGAGGAATGTAATTTAATTATGAAGAGTACATTTCATAGTAGTGTATTTGTTGTTACGTTTTATAGGTTGTTTTCTCTACTGATGGCATATATTTGCTTAGTCACTGATAGGAAGAAGTATCACCAACCTTTATTACTATCAGCTGTTATTCTAGCTGATGATTATACACTTTAGTTCACATTGTCACAATATGCACTTGCACAATAAAAATATGTATGTGTAAACACAGTAAGAGTGCTTTGTATTTCCCTTCTGGCAAACAATAGTATTTTTGTTCTGCTGAGTATGGTAATGTATAAAAAATATCTAAGTCCCAAGTACGTGTTTAAGTTATAGATATGAACATATGGCAGATAGACTTAAAAATAAGCAGGGAGGGAGGGAACTAACAAGGCTCTTCAGGGAGTTACCTTTTATTTTTATAATTATGTAGACACTTGCTTACACAGTTCTTGCTTTTCAAATATTTTGAGAAGCATGTATGGGTATTTGTGTTGAGTTAATGTAGCATCAGGTGTCTGTTTTTGAAAGGATAGGAGAGAGAATGGTCTGAGGTCTAGTCATGTAAAAGTGGTCAAAATTCCTATATACACATATCCATGCATATACACACACATGCTTCATGCTTCTGAATCTTGTGCCATTTGTGAATCATGGAGCCAAAACTCATGGTTTAGGGTATGGGGGTGTGTGTGGGGAGGTGTTAGCTTGTGCTGTAAACTAGACCCCCAAATACATATGGGTCAAAATAATCTTGTTTCAGATGTTTGAGGGAGTACTGGTCTTCCTTGGATATTTGCACATTTTTGTGTGTCTAATCTTTGCACTACCCTGCTTGCTACCTATCTGTCCAAATAACTTTCACTGTTTTGTAATGCGTTTTGTTGTCACCAGTTTTGAAATAATTAGATAGACAAGAATGATAAAGGAGGTATTATTACTAGGGAAGGATAGCAGATCTAGTCCTGTTAGCAGTTTCATTTGGCTTTGCCACTGGAGTCTATAGTCATAACTTGTAATTGATACCAACAACGATCTTAAGGAATATGTGGGAGGAAGTTCTCCTTCCAACTAAGTTCAGGACATTTTCTAGCAAATCTCATGCCAAATACCAATTGCTGAACTGGTGAGTCGTCTGTCTTTGAGAAAGGCATGAGGAATAACAGTGCAAGAAGTTTTACTCAGTATATAACCCAAGGAACATTTTTTCTTGGAATGTTGATTGTGACATGAAAAAGATGAGAATGGGTAACTGTAATCTTAAAAATCCTTCACTGAGTGTTTATGTCCAGGAGCTGATTAGGATTTCGTAAGTTTGATTTCAACAAACTATAGAGCATTTGAGAAAATTAACAAAAAGAGAAAATTGAGAAGTCTCTGAAAACAAAAACACTAGGTGTAGATCTAGAACTGATTAATCACTGATGTTTGTTTCAGACATGGGAAAATAATGGTAATACCAGCATACATATAGAAAGATGAAGTCAAAGATAGGTTTTGTATTTAGGTGTAAACAGGTTGTGCATATAAGGTTCAAGATCTGCTAAAAATAGTGGATTTTAAAGTTGAGACTAGGGGGACCACTATAGACAAGCCTGGCTCTAGACGTTGTTAAGAAACTGAATAGTGGTAGAAGTGTGCTGATACCCAGGTTTGTTGTTTCTGGAATAACATTCTTTCTCAGAAGTGTTCATGTAACTTGAAATTATCTAAGCAATTAAAAGAAATCAGGTTATCTATTTGTAGAAGATGTAATAAAGAGATTCTTATGTGGAAAGGGTGTATATCCTGAAGTTATTGGAAAGATTTCAGAATTGTTTCAAAATCATTACTCTTCTACAATGAATGAGGTGAAGTTAAATTCCATTTAGCATCATTTTATTTCCAGTATAATACAGAAAAGAAGATGCACATATTTGACATGTGCTCTAGGAAGAAACTGGGCTCTCAGCCGTGGCAAGCATGATATTGGACATGCAGCAGAGCGCTTAGGCAGTCCAGTTAGAAAAGTCTCTCCAAATGCTGCTAAAAGTGAGAATTTAAGGAATTTAATGACATAGAATATGCAAAAGAGCAGCTTGGTCTATACAAGAAGCATTAAGCTCATATTTATATTCTGAAATGTTTAAAGATCAAGAATTATACAACTGGATTATTTTTTTTTTAATTGGGAATTGAGAAGATATAAGTAAAAGAGTGATTGTTATTGCAGCCCAACTGCAGTAATATCAGTGTGTGTTGTCAAAGCACATAATTGAAAATATATTCAGTAGGTAGTTATGAAACCAAGACGACAAACTGAAAATGGCAGATGTACACTGAATACAAGTACTGGGATGTTGTTATTGGAAGAGTTCCTATTTATGACTTCAGTGAAGTGCTGTAGTTCATAACTTCCATGCTCTAACTCTCTGTTTGTGCTTATTGTGTCTAAGATTCTTAAAAAGCAGAAATTTTATGCAGAGATTCCATTTTAAAAATATAATTAGAAATATGTGCTTATATAGACTTTGTAAAGGTCCAGGTAACATACATGGACTTTTCTTAAAATTGTTTTCTGATAATAATTACTGATTTTAACCCAAATATGTCCTTGAAAGTTCATATTCTTAATTACATTTCAGTTTTACATTGCAACTCGAAGTGAATAAATTCATAATTTCCTTTTTGTGACTTCTTGTTGTTCCTTAGATAATTATGCAGTTCTGTAATCTGCGTATGGCCTCTTTTTCTGTGGAAGAATTTGCTTCAAACAGCAAGATATTAAAATGTAGCTAATATGAAAGGCTATATAATTATTAGTAACTAAATGTCTTATGATTGGTGCACTACCAGTCTGGTTTTGAATGCTTTTAATGCAGGTGTGTTTTGAAAGCATCCCATTAATTTGTTTCTGTGTAATTGCATTGAGAACCTCTGAAGATGCACAGAATTATCCCACACTGTTGCTTAGCTCAGTGTGATAACATGTCCTTCTGCTTGTGCTGCTCTGTATTTTCTGCTTGTCTTAAAAGATAGCTGACAAAAACTGTTTAAAAATAGCAGGCCAAGGGCAGGTGACAAAATGTCACATAAGCAGCACCTGGTCCAGTGACAGCCTGGAGGGAGATAAAAAAACAAACCCAGATGTCACAGATACGATTCTATTTCTGAAGCTGGTCAAACAGTAGAATTTCAGTTTCAGCAAAAGAAAACAGAAGAGCCCATCCAAGCATTAGGCATTCGAATTTTACTCTTTTTTTTTACAGCAGTTCCTTTTTTTCCTTTTACAAGTATAGATTATTATATATGCACCTTTTCTCTTTACAAGTAATGCCTGTAACCTTATGCTTATTAATGTGCTATTAAGGGAAAGGGAATTAATGTCCGTCTGGCAAGATTTTGGAAATACTTTAGCACAAGCTTATATAAACTGAAATGATAGCAGCTTTAATGTTTCTGCCAGATTAATGTGAAAACGTGTACAGGAGAATTTTGTCTGTCATTAGGAAATCTGAAATAATTAATCATGTCTTTAAAAAGCTTTGTTCAAGGAACTGTAAAGTGAAAATTGAGGTTTTATTTACCTTCCTTCTGCCCCCACTTCTTTCTGGAGGTGTTCTTGCTTCATAGTCTTACTGTGGTGGCATTTTTTTTTTAAAGAATTGGAAAATTATAACGTGAAGAAAATGCATATTTGTTTTTCTTAAACTGCTTGTGGCTTATTTCCACAATTGTACTGAAACTTCATGTTGATTCTGTTCAGAAAGAATATTAACTGCAGCACAGCAGTCTCTGTGACTGGAAATAGGCAGCTTTAACTTATTGATAGGAACTAATTTGAGAAGACTGGCTTTAGTTCTGCTTTCCAGAAGCTTTTCTGCTAAAACAGGGTTTTGCAGAAGTATAGGAACTTAACTTGTATCTTGGTTCTTTAGTATAGTTTGGGGGTCTTGAGCTCCCATATTTGAGTGCCAATGTAAACTGCCTTCTTCCTTAGCTCCCAAACTTAGCCACAAATCTAGAGATACAGACAGCATATGAAATGGATTACAACATTTGTAAGTAACTTAACATTACTTAATTGAAATAATTGTTATGTGGCTATAATGATCTTTCTATATCTTTTTCGAAACAAGGACTAACACCAGTTAAAGATTTCAGATTGGTTTGCAGGGGGGTGAGGGTGGTTTACATTAAGTCCTGTTACAAAGTTTCTTTAGGTAAAGTTTTTAATAGTTCAGCTCAGTTAAATAGTAGTATCTAAAACTAAACTGAACAGTTAATATAGTTGTCCCATTTCTTGGCTTGATGGTAAAAGTAGATTTCTGGGGACTGTCTTTTTTGAATCAAAGGAACCACATGTGAATTTGTTCCTACTTCCAGTTCCCGAAGTAATGAGAAATATTGTTAAGCCATCTTTTCCATTGTTAGATCTCACCTGAGAAAATAGGTACTATTTTGCATCTCTCTGGCTTCCTGGAAACTGGCACAGGCAGAATTTATTTGGATGTCATGGACCTTCTGTATATGGTAGTCCCTGTATATGATGGGTCAAGAATCAGTATTTTTCAAAGTACATATGAATGTACTCCATGACAATGGTCCCTCAAATACAGTGTCTTACCTCAAATAGTAAGCAATAGCACATCCTTAGGGAAATACAAAACCAGTGTAAGCACTCTGTCTCCAGCCATCAATTAACTTGGGAGCTCCAGGTATCACAGGTAGTATGGAAAACAGTGATTTATTTTTACCAATTAAGTGGAGGTTTTGAAATACTGTATTTGTTATTTGAAACGTACTATAAATGGCATAACTGCAGCAAGGTTGAACTTTGAGGCGTTGTTTTGAAAGGGTAAGCATAATGCTTTCCTAGTACAAAGCAAAGGGTTGTATTAAAAAATAATAATTTTCATAGTTCAATTTGTGATTTTCAAAATCTTAAGTACATAATAATAAAGGTACTGCAATGTTAAATATTGTAAATGTGTATTCTTGGAAAGTTGTCTTCGGTAGATGAAAGACTGAGCTATCCTGACTATTCATCCCCTTTAGCAATTTTTCATATTATTGGATTTCAGTTTTGAAAGAAAAACATTGAAAATACCTTTTATTTAAATTGCAGGGCGTATGGGAATAAACTTCCATCATCCAGGAACAGACAATATTATGGCTCTTAATAGTAAGTAGTTAATATCTAATGACTGATATTATTATCTCATGACTGATATTAATAGCTAATGACTAATATTGTAATGTTGAATATTATTTTAGATTTATTATGTAGCCATGCAGTCAACATAAATATGTAGTAATATTTGCATAAAAGTTTATGTACACTCTCAAAATTATTTTCGTAAATCAAACATCTCTGATTTTATTTGTTGCATTGGTAATTCTTTATATCAACTTGATAATAGTTTTGTATTCCACTGGAAGCTTCATAATGCCTGCCATAGATAACATTGCAAAGCAGTCTCTGTTCCCTCTTTTGTGGGCACGTATGTATGTTAAATCTGTAACTTTTTTTATATCTCTCCAAATGTATTTCTTCTTGATGGGATGAGTTGTTACAAGTTTTGCATACAATTACACTGACTGACGGAATTTACTTTGTTGGTTTCCCTGTAACGTTATGTGGACACCACTGGGCAGAATGTTTAGACATCTAAATGAGAAAAAAAGTGTGGGGGTGCATTTCACTGAAAGATTAATGCTTTTGTTTGTGTTAGAAAATAACTGAAAAATCTAGCCATGAATATGCAGATTCAGGAAACCTGACAGAATGGTTCTGAAAGGTCTAGAGACAGCCTTGTAGCATGAGGAGAGCAGGGGTGGGTGTTCGGCATCACTAACATAGTGTAGAAGTGAACTTTGCAAATCAAAGCATAGGTTTTGTCCATCTAATCCTAAAAAATGCGAGCTATTTAATGTCTGGTTTTGCGTGCAGTGTTGTATTAGAGGTGTTAGGATTAATTGTCTAACCTCAATTTTTTTTGCCTTTTTACCATCTATATAAATTATAATGCATATAAAAACTATGTTCTTTTCTGTAGTACCAAACGGAGTTAAAAGATAATTTATAAATATGAAGAACTGAAACCATGTAATAGGCAAGATGCAAGGGTTTTAACATTTGGCTTTATATGCCAGCTTTTGGTACCTATGAGACTTTGCTTGTGCTCTTTTTCATGGTTACACACTTAATAATGAGGAGATATTTTGCAGAGTTTCTATTGTAACAGTAAAGCGTATATACCCCATTTTCTTATGGGCATATGAGATTATGGGAAATAAGTAATCAGCTGGGAGAAGTGTTCCTTTCAATTAAAGACTTTATGTGTTAATGTGAGTGTGTGTGTGTGTGTGTGTAAATAAGATCTACACAGTACAGTCTCTTGCTGCTTGACATGAATTCTGGCCTCTGAATGTATTTATTGTTCTAAGGTGGGGAACTCAATAAGCTGGTTGTAACAGTAATATGATTGTAAAGATGGAAGATTATGACTGAATTTTGAGTTAATTTTAAAATTTGACAGTTACGATGGAAGATACAGGAGTACTTCTTACAAAGTCTTACCAAGATTTTTGAAAGACAAAAATGAAAAAGTGATCCAAAAAGCAATGCTACATGTGTATACTGCACTATATCAAACCAGAGTTGCTTCGTTTTGGGACAACTCACTTTTGTCCTAAATGGATGAATATATTCTATTCTGATTGCTGTTGTTGCTAGATAAACTTAAGGAAAAAAAAAAAACATGTTGCTTTTTTTAATGGAAATAAAATCCCAGGAGATATTTCTTCCCAGGTCCTTTGAAATTTTTACACAGTTATGTAATCCAATTGTCTATGAAAAATAATGATCCTTTGCACTTATAGTCATGACTAAAATACTAGTATAGCTATATGAGGGGCATAAGCAGGATATAGTACTTATTTCTCTCTTGAATGCAATTCAGCATAAACCAAAAGCCTTGGATAAGTTCCCATGTATTTTCACTTTCTTGTGTTTCTTATTCCCCCTATCCTTACTAGATGAAGCCACACCATTTTTGGCCATTACTATAAGAGCCCAGAAACTAGAATTATTATACTGTGAAACCTGTTGGATTTTGCTCTTAAATCTTTGACGATTTGAGAGTTAAAGCAAGTCTTCAAGTACATCACCTTAAAAATTACTTTCTGTGATTTAAATCCTCTTTTGTATGCCTAAAACTGAGGAATTTAGAACTACGTAATTCCCGTGTGATCCATTACCTTTGTCACAAGGAAAACACTAAGGAAAGTTAGTCCAAGAAGAAGTATGGTTGTGGTTTGGTTTAAAAAATATAAAACAAAAGTAAGATTTAACAAAGATAATTCATCCCAGTCATTTTTTGAACAATTTGAAGGATTTATTTAACTTCTTTAAATCATAATACTTGTAACATCTCTATATAATTTCTGTGAAATCAAGCAGTCTGCTGAATCTGCAGATAACAGCCTTTGCATTCCATTTATAATCATTGCTACATAAGCATTTTTTTCTTTTCCTGCAAAGACACTGTAATAATCTTTAAGATTTATTACTTAAAGCTTAATTTCTTGCTAACAATGTATACAGATTTTTGGAGCTGGAAGGCAACATAGGCTCATGCCAATAGCAAAGCAAAACGTGTTGTAGGGAGAGGGGATGATTTCTGAGGCGTGTTCATCTCTAGCTATGTCTCATCCTTTATGGCAACACTTTCACCTATATTTCAGCTGGTATTCTTATTTACTGATTATAGCCTTTTGAAACTGGCAATTTTCCTGACAGTCATTGAGCTACTGTCTATAAATGTTGAAGGGGTTTGTTTGGTTTGGAAGGTATTGCTTAGTTGGCAGGGCTTAATATGGAGCATACCACCACCATTTTGTTCATTGTTGTGCAAAGATGTAAATCATCACCATCTCAGAGCACTGACCTCTAAAAGAATAAAATTAGTGAGCTAGAAGAGATTACTTTAAAATGCATAATTATGATGAATCTCTTCTTGCCATTAATGGCATTATGCTTGTGTACATATGCAAACTGTTGCCCATGTGTATAAGCATGTTTCTATCATAGAGTCACTCTGTCAGAATTAGGCTTCTACTGAGAAATGCAATATTAAAATATTCAGAGAGATCTGAGCATAATCCTAAAGAGCATTTAAGCAGAAGGAAGATGCAAATACATAGATTTGAAACGCTGTGTAAAGGGAAAAAGCTATAGCTTTTGTCTGTATTACCTCTAATAGAAATTGCTCTAATTGAAATAGTGTGCTCAGTCAACATCAGTTTAACTTTTTAATAAAGCTGTTCATACTGAGCTAAACAGTAGAAGAATTTTTATAAATTTTAATCTATAGCACCTTATTAAATACAGTTGAGACTGTAATTTCTAGGGAAATGTGGCATAAATTGAACTATTGTTTATGTAAATTCAGGTCTGCACTTAATGATAAGCCAGCTATTGATGATGCTTTTAGTAGAGGCTTGCAGTACAAATTAGAAGTTATATTTACAATACTAAGCAAGACCTGAAAATAAAATAATTTGCTTGCCAAAATTAATGTAAAGGTGTTGTCCATCCTTTTGTCTTGCTAGTATTGACTTGTATTTGCAGTCGTATATTCTTACAGCTGTTGCTTCTATTTGGGGAACACTGGACATTCTCTTGCGTCAATATGTGCTCCTTTTTAATTAGCTATATGAAGAGGATGAAATGATCAGCATGAAGACAGTGACATATGTGCTAGGTAGTGGGTTATTGTTAATGCTTCTTGTGAACTCCAGAAAATCAATTATAAACTTCAGTGGGAGAAAACTGTAGCAGGTGAAAAATAGGGAATAAACCAGGGTGTGTAGTCTTTCTGAGAAAGTGCTGAACCATAGTGCTGGATTTTAAAACAAACTTACGTAAAAAATATTTTAATATAAAGGTAGTTAAACAAACAAATGAGAAAAAAAAAACATTTGTGAAATGCTGGAGGTTTTTTCTTTTTTTTTTTCGAAAGCTTCTCTGTATTGTGACTTTGCTTCATTGTGGCTTCAAATGTTCCATCTACTTCCAATGCTCATTCTTGTTTCATATGAAAAAGTGTCATGTGAGGTCTGGTACTATTTGCTCCCCATCTGACTGTCCTTTCTTCTTTTCATTAGTATCATAGAATAATTAAGGTTGAAAAGGACCTTAAGATAATCTAGTTCCAACCCCTTATCTTGGGCAGGGACACATCACACTAAACCATGGTACCCAGGCTCTTTCCATCCTGGCCTTTGAACACTGCCAGAGATGGAGCATCTACAACCTCCCTGGGCAACCCATTCCAGTGCCTCACCACCCTAACAGTAAAGAACTTCCTCCTTATACCCATAGAATCATAGAATAGTTAGGGTTGGAAAGGACATTAAGATCATCTAGTTCCAACCCCCCTGCCATGGGCAGGGACACCTCACACTAAACCGTATCACCCAAGGCTTCATCCAACTTGGCCTTGAACACTGCCAGGGATGGAGCATTCACAACCTCCTTGGGCAACCCATTCCAGTACCTCACCACCCTTACAGTAAAGAATTTCTTCCTTAGATCCAGTCTAAACCTCTGCTGTTTAAGTTTCAACCTGTTACCCCTTGTCCAGTCACTACAGTCCCTAATGAATAGTCCCTCCCCAGCATCCTTACAGGCTCCCTTCAGATACTGGAAGGCTGCTATGAGGTCTCCATGCAGCCTTCTCTTCTCCAGGCTGAACAGCCCCAACTTTCTCAGCCTGTTTTCATACAGGAGGTGCTCCAGTCCCCTGATCATCCTCGTGGCCCTCCTCTGGGCTTATTCCAACAGTTCCATGTCCTTTTTATGTTGAGGACACCAGAACTGCACACAATACTCCAAGTGAGGTCTCACGAGAGCAGAGTAGAGGGGCAGGATCACCTCCTTCAACCTGCTGGTCACGCTTCTTTTGATTCAGTTCTGTTTGTTCTGGGTAAAATAATTTGAAAAATACATTAAGACAAGGGTTTGGGGCACCTTGTTAGATGTTTGTATAGACATTTTGGTTTTGGTTTAGAAATAGAGGTAATAATTACGTGGGGAAATCATTAACGCCATGGTGGAAAAGGTAGTGGCAGCAAAACAATTTTAATTTTTCATTTTCCTGCTTCTGTTTGTCTTAAAATTGCCTTGTCTTCTTAAGAGTGATTGTACTTGGCTCTTCCTATATTCTGATGTGTTGTTTTCAAACACATAACAGTGTTTAGATATAATGAAGCTGCTGAAGTAGGGTTTTGTAGTTAAATTTTTGCCAGTGCTGTTGTTATACCTTGAAATAAACTGCTTCAAATAGAATGTTTGTTAAATTATTTTTGTCTTGCAAATCTTGGGCTAGCAGTTTAATAGCTAGTAAAAGCCAATAAAAGTGGTACTATTCTGGGAAAAGGAGTGGCTAAGTTTAAAGAGGTATCAGTATCTTCTAATAGTTTGGTACCTGCCTATAGAAATTTGCTGAGCTCTTTAGCCCAATTCCCAAGTTGTTTTGTTGATGTTATTACTGGCTTATTAATATATAAGGAGTAACAGAAAGGAACAAAAGGCACTGAGAGAGCTAATAAAGCTTGCAAAACTACACCTAATTTAATTGTGGAGAGATCAGAGTATTTAACTGGAGGAAAAAAATGATATAAAGCATGACATAGCAAAGGCAGCTGTGTTCATGAGCATCTCGGTGTGTGTGAGCTGTCACTTCACACATAACCTTGCTAAGTTTTTCAGAGCCAGCTATACAAGCAGTTAGGATTAATGCTGCCTTGGGGACTGTGAAGCAGGCTAGCTGATATCACAGAGTTCCTTCTATACCTGTTTAATTAAAATAAATGGGGGGGGGGGAGGGAAGGCAGAGGGGGAACAAAACATGCTTTTTCCTCCCTTCAGTTTTTTTATGCAGATGCCTGCACTTTCTGAGGTAAGATCTGACTGTTGCCTTAAGTAACAGTATCTCTTATCAGTCACTGCTGAAGTCTTTTCTTGAAGAAGAGGAAGATTTTTTAAATTGTCTTCCTTTTAATCTTTGTATTACCCTCTTGCTTGTTGGTTTTGTTTATGGGGTTTTTTTTGCCACCACTTTTTCTGCCTCATAACCTCACCAATGAATGTGCCTTCCTTTCATCTGTGTGATGCTCTCTGTTGTGGCTGAGTGCCATCTGTTTTTGCAGAATTTTAAGAACAAGATTTGCCAAGCTGTTCCACAAGCACTATATATGATGCTAGAAGACATGAGACAGCAGTCCAGAACTAGGTTTGGTAGATAGAAAGCAATATGAAGGTAGTTCCTATCGACCTGGCTGTTAGAAAGAAATCTGTTATCGTTAATTATTTTTTAGACTAAAAACATAAAAATGAAAATAGGCAAGCCTTCCCTCCTGCACAGATGCTTGCGTGCTCAGTATGCCTAAGGAAGGAAGGCCTAAGGCATTTAAACAATAGTTTTGAGTATCGAATGCAATTTGATCAAGTGTTTTGAGGTCCAGTGTGTGGGCTTTAACTGCGTGTAGATTTTTCTGATGATGAGATTCACTTGTATATGTTTGTCAGCATATGTTATCGGGGAGATTGTTGTAATGCATTGCTAGCATTGAAAAAAAGGTGAACCAGAAGGGTCTGTTGAGGCTAATATCACCAAGTTATCACAGGGCCCATCAATTAGTGGAAATTGAGAACCACCTTTTCAGCCACACTTAGATGAGCAATAATTCATCCCAATCCAAATTATTGGATTATATGTTTTCTTTCAAAGACCTTTTTAAAAAGACTGGAGAATAGAAGTCTTGTTCTTTGTGGACAGTTTTTCTAGCTGCAGAAAATGGGGAAGAAAGAGCATTTTCTTAAGCACTGTTGCACTCCTGATCATGAAAAATAGCCCCTCAAATCTCAAATGCTGAAACATGCTGAAATAAAAATAACTGTAAATTATTTTTACACCCTGAAAAAGGAGGAGTTAATGTTCTGCAAACAATTGATTAGTATATAGAAAACTTTCTACAGAAGCAAATGGATTTCTGTGCACATAAATCTCAGTACATACATACCATGGCAAGGAACCCAAAAGTTAATATAGTGAACCAAGTTTAATTCTTTATTCTCCCAAATATAGTTCTTAATTTTCCCTGTACTTATATGCACAACTTTATAAGTTTTAGCATATCATGTTCATTTATCAGCTTGCCTCTTATGTAGGTAAATCCAGAAATTATTATTCAATAAATAGTATTTTATATGAAGTAAATTCATGCTGGTTCAAACATTGGCCTCATGTTTGTATGCAAACAGTTATTGTCAAGCTTGATTCCTAGTTTATTTAATTAGTAAAAATGTTGGATTTATTGTAATGTGCACATAATTTTTACATTGACTGCTGCAAATTAAGTTACTCAAACTGCTTCTGCTTTAGCTACTTCCTTTCATATACCTCCAACCATGAAAAACCACTTCTTAAAGAAAATTTTCTTTACCTAGCTGTTATTCAGTGATTTTCTCACCTCCACCAGGTTTTGACAGTTTGTCAGATAACCTTGACCATTTAGACACAGTAACATGGACTGACAGTGTGATCAAAGATAAACCTTTTGATTTGTTTTGCTGGAATTGCAATTATAATTCTTCCACATGGGTACTGTGAGACAACTTGGTGAATGGTAGATACTTTTAAAATCATAAAGATGTAAATAAACTTTATGTACATTATAGCAAATGAGTTGACTGAAATGAACAAAGTAAAGAATGTTTCCTAAAGGAACTTTGAATATGTGGCCCAAAGTTTAAAAGTGGTCAAGTACTTTACAAAGATACAATATTTCTATGTCTCATCTCAAAATTTTGTTAAGACCCAAAGGAAGTCTCCAAAGCAGTTGATAAAAACTCCGATTATGTTGCATGCAGTTACTGTACTTGTGTTTCTTGCTGTGTGCACATGAATACCTGGTCTCAGTCAAGGTACTTTAATGATAGAAAAAGAGTTCCTAGTTTATTCTGGTAATTTCCTATTCATTACTTTAGCAAAAGCAGTTCTTCAGTGAGTTCAAGGTGTGTGCTACAGAAATACTATTAAAGCAAAGATACATTGCATAGTTATATTTTATTTTATCACCTCTCAGTTCATTAATTCATTTTCACTGGCATTGCAATTCACTTGTAAACTTCCAGATCTCTTAAGAATTTCAGAGACCCCCTATTCAAAAGGAAATGCTTGACATATTTTCCTTTTTTATCTTAGAAAATAATGTCCTAAAGCAAGTATTGTTCTGAACTGCTGATTCCTTCAGGATTACAAATGATATTTCCAAGTTAGAAATAAGATTCTGGTACCTCATAAATTGAGGCGGTTCTCAGTCTTGTCAAACTTTCATTCAGCCATTCTAGCTCAAAAATTGCAAATCTAATGCTATTTTAAGTCAATTTAAGATGTGTCTTTAAGATTTCCTTGAAATGTGTGTATTTGATATTGTGGACACATTATTGCATGAACAAGATAAGTACTATCAGTGAAGAAAGAATATTTTTAAAAATATCAAAATGCTTTCTATTAAGCCTTCCATAAAATGTGATAATACAAATATGTGGTGTCCCTTATTTCTGTTTTTGAAATT
Source organism: Melopsittacus undulatus (assembly GCF_012275295.1). Lineage (NCBI taxonomy): Eukaryota > Metazoa > Chordata > Aves > Psittaciformes > Psittaculidae > Melopsittacus > Melopsittacus undulatus. Next base: position 95,421,580 of record NC_047530.1, read on the forward strand.
CCCTGATCAGATTAACTTTTAGTTATGATGTGGAAACAAATTTAATATTTCCTTGAAATGCTATTTGACTCATATACAATGTTCAATCCCATATTATAATAAAGCAATAAAAAAGCAATTAAAAAAAGGAAAATAAAAATTTCATCAGTTTCATATAACTTTCTTTGAGACACAGTTAAAATGTGAGCGTTGCAGTTGAGTGCATTTTGATTTACTGCAAAAATGGGTAATCTTAGCTGCAGGTTTTTGGGAATTCCAGTAACATTAGCACTAAATTTACTTAACTGCATTGCAAGTTTTGGGGTTTGGGGAGGCTTTTTTGCTTGTTCATAAAAATCAACTCAGTCTCTGGGATGAAATGAGGTAATAGTTTCTGGAGAGTTATCAGTGGGTAGAAAAGAATGAATGTGTTTTTCCTTTGTATTTGAGTCCATGCAATTTGGGACATTGGTTATGTGACTTTCTACCTGTCAGTTAAAGAAAGCTGTAAAGGGATGGAGAAACAGTAACAGGATGGTGATCCTCCTGGAAGTTGCACAACTGATCAGTGCCTGCTTGCAGCAATTTCACAGCTTACATGGGAATATTTGCATATCGCTTCTTACAGCATCTATGTTTTTGTTAATATCATCATGCCCTGTGAGGTATAGGAAGGAATCACTTTTATGTTAGGTTTCTAAACATTTCAGGAGATGGTTTTCTGTGAAAATTACATTCATATTCAGCACCAATTCCAGAATATGGGAGTAGTGTCATTTGAGGTAGTATAATTTTGGGAGCTTACAGTCTCTTTTCTTTTGTCTTTGTTGGAATTGAGCAAGAGAAAGTAACTTTGGGTATAGTAACACTGGTAATTTCATTGTTTGTAATGTGCAGTAGTTTTCCTATTGGCTCACAAATGTCTTAATTCAAGAATAATGTCTAAATTGTTTCTTTTTCTAAAATAAAATGGAGGAGTTACGAAATTTACCTGAGGAACCATTCCTTCTCTTAAATCTCTTGTGCTTTGAACTTTGGCTTATTAGCACTATGGATACTTTTTTATTAACTTGCCTCAAATGACATACTGTTATTTTGTGTCCTGTGTAAGCAACATCATAAAGTGTGTGACATTCTTCAGTTGCTGTGCTGAATAACTGTCAGCTTTTGGAAAAAGTAATATTTCAATGTAAACACCAGATAAAATAGAGTTCAAAATATATGTGTGTCTATATATAAGTATATATGTGCAAAAAATTATAATCAACAGTAGTGAAACTTCACCTTCTTTTGGTGTTTAAATGTGATGTCTTTTTAAATCAGGAAAAGCTGTGACTAGGCTGTTTTGCTGCTTCGGTGACTTGCAGTATTTTCCCTCTAGAATTTACAGGCACTTGTAAATATACCTTCAGTAAAACTTTTTTATGGACATAAAGATTATGGGTGTGAGTGCATAAATAAGACAAAAGTAATGTTATGCAGTACAGTGTAGCATAGAGATGTTCTAATACATCAGTGGCAACAGTTTATTCTAAAATTTACAGAAGGCCGTGGTAGATTTCTGTTGTCATGTACTGTTATCTTGTTTAGACCTGGATGTTTACATTCAGCATATAGTTTCCTTTTCTTAAATAGAAACACAGAAGTCATCTTCATGCTGAAGTAATGCATCTCTATTTGATTTTTAGATTGGTAGCATTCTGTTTGAGAGACATCCTTCAAATAAATTACTCTCAAAACATGTTGATAGCTATACCTTGATGCATGCTTGTGTTTTGGTGTATGGGGAGCCATCAAGACAAGGACTTGCTGTGTGATGCCTGACAGTGATTCTTTGCCATCATAATAAGTAATATGGCTTTAGCAGTGACTATAAACGAGGAGGATTGTTTTATTCTTGATAACAATGCCAACTCTAGTACTAATTCTCCCTACCGCTTGCTGTGTAAGAGGCAGAGTCTGTTTCAGGACTTACAAACTGCTTCACTGTGGCGGAATAGTTGTTCACACAAACAGCTTCTACTGCATCATGTTTAACATAATACTCATTGAAAGTTTTTAATCCCCCTAACGAAATACTCATGTATTTGCTCTTTCAGTGGCGGGATAAAAAGATGCAGGTGTATGATGTCTGAGACAGTATTTCTTCAGGGCTTGAAGAAGAAGCTGCTTGGGTAGACAAGAGGTTGCTAATGCTTGTGCTGAAGGAGGTTCAGCCTTGCTCTGGGTAGCCTCTGGGTCCTGTCAGCAGTGACAGCCAGGGTTCCAGTCAGCAGATGAGTAGTTCTCAGCTATCTGCAATTGATCTATCATGTAATTGCTCGCCAAAGAAAAGTGGATAGGGAAAGCTAAGGGGTATGGTGGGACACCACAAGACATGGTTTTGAAGATGGACGTAGAAAAATTGAATGTTTCATGATAAAGAACACTTAGGATATAGAAGGAGGGACCAGGAGTGAGATGAAGTGGACTAAGGGGGATTGTAGGGACAGCTGAAGGAATCACACCTAAAACCCGTGTAAGACCAAAAGGCATGGTATTAGTTTTGTAAGTAAGATATGGGGTTGGGAAGGAGGAGCACCACAAATAGTATTGCAATGAAAAGAGGAAGAAAGAAACCAGAGCTCTGTTGTTACTTCTTGCCTAAGACAACTTTCTGTTGAAAAACTCTACCTGATCCCTAGCCTTCCACGTTTGATTACTTTGGAAGGCCACAGATACCTTTTGTAACAGATCAAGGTCCTTGTGTAGAAGACACAGTTTTCCAGATTATTTTTTTAGTATTCTGAAATTTCACATAAAAAATGCTGCTTTTTTTTCATTTCCCATGAAACCACAAAATAGCTTCTGCACTTATGACAACACTGTGGATTTTGCCATTGATGCATGTTTCATTGAAATGCTGTATTAACTCTGGTAGTGACAAAGATGTTTTGTCAATCTGTTTTTACTCGTCTGAACACTGACTATTGAGTTCATATTGCTTTGGTATGATTTTGATATTTACAGATTGTTAATTAATTAAATTGAAACATAATCAAAAGATATGCTCTCCACAACTAATTAATAAAATGCAAAATTAATTTTTCTAATTAGGATTGCTGTTTATTATGTTTATTGCCTCTTAAAACCATAATCCTAAATTATTATTTTATAGTACTGTAAGCCTGATATGCCTGATTTTTTTAAATACCTTTGCTATTTAGAAAACTTGCCCAAGCAGGTATGTTCCCTTTTTTTTTTTCCCCCTGGCTGTGTCATCTTCAGACTTTTTCTCTTGTCTTGGGTTGTTTGAATTTCATCTTGCACTTCTTGAATGTCTTTTCCTTCTTTATGGTGGGAGGGGAAAAGAGAAGAGGTAGAAGCTACATTTTCTTTGCTTTTGGAGCTAAATCTAATGACAGCTGTACCGACAATTTTCTTCTGTGTTTACATGCAGCCAGGAGCTATGGGCGGAGAAGAGGTAAAAGTATTTACTAAATGTTTTGTTTGCTGAATAGCGGGAGAAATAAATATTTAGTTTTCTTATTATAAGATGTTACCAATTTTAACATTATCTGATCAGTTGCTTTGTATAGATCAATCTCATGTTTTTCATTTGTAAAACATCTCCCTTTTAATAGCAGCTTAAAGCGATGGTGATCTTTAGCTGAAAACTTCAAGTGTGTTAGTATTACTAGTGAACTGGAGAATGACTGAATGTAAAAACTCTTTCATGACACACAAGTATGACTTGAAATGCGTAATGGTCAAAAAAGACTGATTATTCTCAGCTTTGTATTTTTGGTGTAAGTGCAATGTTTAACTAATGCATTGAACATTTCAAAAATACTTATCTTCTTAGATGGAACACCTTTCACTAAATATCACACTTGAGTATTATACTGGAGGTAGAATCAGCCTTAGATACAACATTGTGAATACCAATACTAGTAACTGTCCTCAAGAGTGAATATTGATGATGATGATAATAAAAGATAAAACATTTGAGCACATTTTAACTTTATTTTATCATAGACAAGCCTTAAAAAAATAAAAGCAGACTGAAAACATTTACACACATTCAGTGCTGCAAAGAAGTTTATTCTGAGAGATTAATGAACACAGACAATAGCAAGCTTGCTGACTACCAATATAATTCCAATACTACCAGTAATGTAGCTTACATTTATGTGCCATTGGTTACACAAGCAGATTTTTAATTGAGAAAATAACAGTGAAGATTGCAGCTTCTAACAATTAGAGTTAGGCATTGCCATCTGTCTGGGATGCTTTGGCATTAAACTTCATTTTATCGTCTTTTTTCATGTGTGTTGTGACAGCTGCGCATGTGACATTGCTGCCTTTTAAAGTACAGTTTGCACCAAGTTTGTCAAGAAACCTAGAGACAAACCTAGCTGTACAAGCAGACCAATAGCATGCAAGTAACTTGTAGTTCACACATCTGTATGGATGGTAGCAGGCTGTAAAAGCTACACTAGCACAGATAATAATATAGAATTTGAGGTGGTTTGGTCAAAGCTGGTTTTTGTGTTTGACAGCTAAACAAAAAGAAAATAGTCAGGTTTTCCCCACAAACTTACCTTCCTATTTTTCCCTGCCTCCGTAGAACAGGCTGTTGTTAACAGATGTTGATGATAACAGATTAGATGTTGAAAGCATCCTAATACTCACACTTTTTCAGTGGTCTTATGCTACTGAAACAAATTGGCAAGTATGTGGAGTATACTCCCTGTGCATGTAAACAGTTTAATTTCATTTTAAGGTTGAGGCAAGCTTTTCCAGGTTAATCAAATGGCACCAAAGTAGGGAAGGAGGTGGGAATCAGTTGGACATTATTACCTGCTTGCAGCACATGTTTACTGGTAGAGGTGGAATACAGTGGTGTGACAGTAACTGTGATGAATACAGTGTAGGTTGTTTTATAGAAATTACAGTGATGACAGAACAGGGCAAACAAGTTCTGAATGTGCTGGGCTTTCAGGTATTTTTTTTTTCTCTACCAAAAAGCATGCTTCACTCCATAATAAGTTTCTTCTATGAAAGTCGGGCTTTTCTGTAGTAATAAGTAGATCTGTGTGTGTGTGTGTGTGTCTTGTCATTAATGTTAGGGGTTTTGTGACTTGCCTTATTCATACAATATGGAAGTCTGTGATACTCATGCTTTTTCATTACCTTGAATTTTCGAATGCTGTTTTGAGCTTTCTTAACATTAAGAAACATGTGAAATTCTACAACAGTCTATTAAAAACATGGTGCATTGTATATCAAATATTCTCATATATCTCTCTCTACTATTGTTTTTTCCATTTGCATTGTTGTAATACACAGAGTACTCAGAGGCAAATCTGTGCAGGGAGTCATGTTTATTATATGTGAATATTGTACTTAGCATTTAATTATGTCACTGTGACTAAGCATCTTCAGTGGGAAGGTTTTGTCAGAAATCTCTTGGGGCTTGCCATAACCTATCAGTTATTTGCTTGATCCCCAGTTTTCTTTGAGTAGAGGTGAGCATTTCCTTGTAGGTATCGTGGTTAGAGCTGTTGAGTCATGTTGCTTTAGGTACCTGGTTTTCAACTTTTACAACCAGTTTTTCAGGTATAGATATCAGCACAGCTATGGGAAATCAACACAAAATCTATTCTGCTGCACTGACAAGGACACAGGACTAAAACATAAGGCATTTAGTGGTTTTCCCATAATATTCTCCCAGAGATTTGCCTCTGAGGGTTTCTTGAGCTGATGTGTCAATATTAATTGCTTCAGAATGGGGTTTTCTAATGTTCTTGCTCATTCCCTTTTTGAACTTACATAAACTTCCCAGCATCCTAAGAAACCTGTGGCAGGGGGTTCCACAACATGACTTGCTTTCAGTCTTGCCACATGCTGGTTTTATTCAATGCACTTTATTTTCCCCCTACTGGAAGAGACAGTGGAGAGTTATTCCCTATTCCCTTGTCTGTATGTTTTCCATTATTTTAAATTTATACTTCATACATGTAATTATAAATTTTTAGATCATCTTTCGCATTTACTTGAGTACAGTGCTTGCAGGCTGTCAGTCATTTGGCATAAGAGGAGAAATTTTGGTTTTTAAGCTGCTGTGCATTTTTATTATTTACTTCAGAACTCAGCACTTGTTCAGCCTCCTCTGTGCACTTGTGTTTTAGTTGAACACATTATTCTAGCATCTATTAATTTCATATGTCAACTTCCACTAATGGCCCAGGTTTGTTTTATGTTTTATAAGAAGGTAGGCTGGGGGGGGTGTGTGGGAATTAAAAGATTATTTAGCTTCTTAATAATGTCAGTCTTTTATGGATATTTTCTTTTCTTACTTTTCAATGTGTTTTCTGATTCAATATTTTTACACAGTTTTAGCCTTTCCCTAATTATTATTTCTTCCATTCTTGTGTTCTCTTTTAAGCTGAAATGCTCATGTTTATATATGTGCATGACTTGTTTGCCCATTAATGGGATATTCATCAAATAGTCTTTCCTGGTTTATGTTCTAACTCCACCATTTTTTACAACTAATTATACTAGACTTCAAAGTATAGATCCTTCTCTGATTGTGGCATTCACCTTTTTTTAATGTCAGTGCTTAAAAGCACAGTAGGTTTTGTTGTTTCAGCGTATTTTTGTATCTGAGACCTCTTTCAGTGTTGTGCATTTTATATACTCTTTCTGATCAAGACTTTCCCAGGGCTTGGTGCTCATAAAAAATCAGACTGTTGTTCTGTGTCAATCACATCTTTGCTTGTTTTTGTTTGTTAGCTTCTTTTGCATATAGTGGATTGCTGCTGCTTTTTGTAATCTGTCCTTTACTGCTGGAGACTATTGCTGATTTTTCAGTGTATACATTTTCTGAATACTGTCCCTTTGCATGTTTTGATTTTTCTTCTTGCCCCTTGCTGTTGATAGGAGTATGGTGTTAGTTCTTCCTTAAGTCTTGCTGGAAGTCAGTTTCATGTGATCCTTTGAATTAAATTATGTGCCCCCTATAAACTGTTTGTAGCAAATAATTATAATTCCGTCCCTGAGAGCAATCCTCCATGACATGAGGGGACAGTTGGCATTCTTAGAGCTGAGATGGGGTTCCCATTTAGACATCTCTACATTGCAGGATTTAATTTTCAACTATGCTATAAGGAATTATTACATTTTGAAGTTGGCATGTTCTAGTGTTGCTTATATGGAAACTTGGAATATTTCTTAATCTTCTGGTTAATAAATCTGTTCTTAAGGTAATGTATGTGTACTTTGGTAATAAACAACAAGTTAATTGCATCAGATGATCACAAGTTAAATTAATTTTCATTAACAAACTGAGTAGCAGCCATTTATATTGCTTTTTATTCATTACTGAAGGGGTGTTTTAACACTTGACAGACTGTCCTAGATAACAACTTTCATCTTCAAGTGCAATTTATTTAATAAGATTTTAAAGATATTTTTTTTTCTTGTTAGATGAGCGTCTTGCTTCACCTACCTGTTTAATATCCACAACACAAGGCTCTTCTATGTTTATTTTGCTGTTTCCCCCCCTGCTCAGACTGGTCCTCTATTCACTCAAGGGGGAAGTGGTGCAGCCCTTGTGGTTAGGACCCTGTAAAGCACTCAGAAGGAAATTGTCATGCACTTAAAGATCATTCCTTCAGGATTTGTTAGGGAAGATTTAAATCCCTAAGAACTATTTTGAAATTTAAATATTACAAAAGTTGTTTCCATAGTTACAACACACAATTACATCAGATAACTGGCTGGTTTTCACTGCTAGTCATTTGTGTTTGTTTTAAAGCTATATTAGGTTTATTGTCTTGTAAGAATAATATAGTCTTGGAAAAATAGAAGCAAAACTAATGAACATCATTTGGATAACTGGACCACTTACCTGGGCCCTTTTATGTAAATTCTGTTAAAGCAAAACATTAAAAGTAAAATAATAACAGTTTTTACTGAGATATTTAATTTTCCAGGAAACAGCGTTAACTATAGATACTACAAAATCTGTTACAGGTCGGTCTTCACTCTTTCCTTTTGAAGATGGCTTCCTAGATGACAGTCATGGTGATCAGTCTTTATCATCGGGTCTCAGCTCTCCAACACGCTGTCAGAATGGTGAAAGAGTGGAACGCTATTCTAGAAAGGTGTTTGTTGGAGGTCTTCCTCCTGACATTGATGAAGGTACTGTGAACAAGTTACATCGATGAGGTGTGGGAATTGGCTTTCATACAGTTACTTTAAAAAGGTCTGATTTTCCTAAAATCAAATGTATTTTCACAGGTATGTTGCTTGTAGTGCTCATGGCATTATTTAAAGTAAACACTACCACTTGCAACACCTCAAAATTTAACTGACATTCTTCTCTGCTGTAGATCAGAGGAGATGGAGACAGAAATGCCTTCATAGTAGGTCATTTAATCTGCAATGTCAGCAATCGTTCCCATGTATGTAAAGTGGGAAAGCTGAAAATGGAACTTTGGTTACTGTCGCTCTTGTCGTATTTCCCATTTTTTAAAAAAAGATGTGCTTGACTTTAAGGACTTTGCTAATACAGTCCTTACCAAAATAAACCAAGTTTTTAATCAGCTCTTATATCCAGCATATATGCAGTGTTCAGTTTACAAATGTAGTGCACTTAATATGGTTACAAAACAATAACAAGCTTAGTAGGTATGGTCAGGTTTTTTCTCCATCCCAGTCAATTTCTGCTCTATTTGTGTGCCCTCACCCACACTGACTCCCAGACCAAAATGACAGATTTTGTTGTATTTTTCATAGTACAGCTGGAATACACCATTATCTGGCTTCAATTGGCATATATAGGGAATTTGAGGAGGCCTTATAATGAAGAGAGGGATCTCTGAATCTGATCTATGAAACTGAAGCCTAAGTGACATGCAATTTTCATAAATAAATTGTCTGAGTTGCCAATCTGTGGTTTACAAACAGCTTGAATACAGTTCCTGTGTCACATCCTGAGTTACAGGACTGTTGATTCAGGGACTGCTGGGTAATCTGGATCCCCAGCTGTAAGAAGCAGTAAGCCAACAGGTACAATTGATGTGAATGTTGCTGGGTCACTCAGAATAAAATACATGCCCAGCCTACCCTGTGAGGAAGTAACATGGGCTCCTGGGAGCAGTTATCCTCTTCCATGAGAGGTCTACTCCAGTAATGCCTTTTTTCCTTCAGCTCGTGCATTACGCAATATGTGATTTGTGGCTGTAGTCACTTGGAAAATCTGGTGAACAGCTCATGGGGTGAGATAAATTGAACTCATCTCAAACAGCAAGCAAACAATTGGAAAACCACTGCCTTAGTCTTCAAACTCTTCTGACAGATTGTTGCTCTGATCTCTAGCATCACATTAGAGACAGTTTTAAAGTAATTCTTTCTTTAAAGTACATGAAGAAATGCCTTGATGGAAAAAAAGATTTTTAAGAAAGAACATCAAACACGTCTTTTTTTTCTAAAGCATTTGCATGTAGAACAGAATTGTCCTACAGGATAGTTTGTGTGTCCTTCAGTGTTACTAAATTGATGTTTAAGAAGCAAAGAAATAACTTGGTAATTCAAGGCAGATTTCCAAAGGGGATCTGGAAGGTGAAGTTCACACAGTCACATGACCTGACACAGCCTGCTTTCTAGGGCATGCTGCAAGGAGTGGACATGCTGACGTGTAGCTCCTCTGTCAGTCTCATGTGGCTGCATCTGACCCTGCTTTGTGGCTATAATTAGAAATAGATCGCAGCTGAAGCATATTCACTTCTGATAGATCATGTTTGCATTTAATCCTGCTGCAAACTTGCATTAGTAGAATGTAAGATTACTTTTTTTAAGCAGCTGTGTGTAGCATGAAGATGGAAGAATATTTAGGCAGTCCTCTATGTGTACTACTGCAGTTCTTACTTTTCTTCATAGGTGTAGAAAACAGTCTGTTTGGTTTGGGGGATTTTTGAAAGTAAGACTTTTTACTTGCCACTGTCAGTCTTCAGATTCTCTAAGGTGCCTCATTTGTTTTTTGTAGATGAGATCACTGCCAGCTTTCGTAGGTTTGGACCTCTTGTGGTGGACTGGCCTCACAAAGCTGAAAGCAAGTCATATTTTCCACCTAAAGGTAATTAGTTTAAAATACATTTATGCAGGCTGTTCTGGTGAAACAATGTCTGCAATGTGGCAATCCGTTACAGAGAAAAGACTTGACTCTTCATGACGAATTTTTTCTCTTTCAATAAGCATGTTTTCAGCAGTTGTAGTGATGGAAAAAACACAATTCAGTGACTGAAATGTGGTCCTGCGTGTGTACTTTTCAACAAGCCTGTGGTCTTTGAATCACACCTTAACTTATATTAGGCTTACTTTAGAAGGCAAGTTGCACAAATTTCCTAGTGCAGATTCTGTTGCAGTTTGCAGACTGTAGAAACTATAGGCATAGTAGCTGGGAATCACTGGTGAATTGGGTATGCTGTATTTTGTAGAGAAGTATGAGTCCACCTTGTATGTGCTCCGGCCTGAGAAGCTGTGATGCTGCTCAGAATCACAAGGTCTGCAACAGGGCTCACAGAGAGCTGAACTGCAGCAAGGAGCTCTGCTGAGAGAGATGGCATTATGCACCACAGTCACAGAGTTTGTAGGTTGGAGCCGATTTGTTTCAGAGTGGTTTAGAGTGTGTGTACAGGTGAGGCAATTTCACTTGTGTCAGCAAAACACTATGCAGACTTGTTCTGGTTGAGAAAGAACAGTTTATGGGAAACCTGTTTGGGAGATCACGATATATGCAAGATCAGATTGTTCTTACTGTATCCTAGTCTCTCCTGTGATTTTGAATTACACTATAGACATCCTATTCTCAGTCACATGTGCCTCTTGCATATAGTTTGGGAGTTCACTTTTGATCTGAAACTGTGACATGAAGTTAATCAGAATTTGCGATCTATATGTTAAAATTTTCTGTTCTCTCTGACCCTGAAAGCTCCAGATTGCTCATTAAGGACACTGTTTATTTTGGCAGAACAGTGGGCCGTTCAGTTAGTGAACTAGCTAATACTACAGTATTTTGATAGATGTATTTTGACAGTAAAAAACACACAAATAAAAGCCAGCTTAATTTATCTGGAAACTGGAGGGCTGGAGGCAAGATAGCTCTGACAAACTCTTGCACTGCAAACAGTATTTGAGGCACTTAAAACCAGAAGAAAACCACATCCACGCTGCCTCTTTCCTGTTCTGTTCTCACAACTCAGCCCTTGCTGAGAGTAATTATGTGTAATCTCTCCTTGAATTTAAAAACAGAAGAAGCAAAAAAAACCCCAAACCAGTAACAAAACACCCCAAACTTCAAAAAACCCACATATAATCCTAAGGAAAATTGGTAAAATATATGATTTTCCCTTTTAATTTTATTTTTAGAGGTCTTTAGGGTCTTCCTGGCTCATGAGTTTGGATTGTACCTGCACTTAAAAGTTAAAAAAACCTAGCCAAAACAGTAAACCCAGCTTCTTCTTGTCCCTGACATCTCCTAGTAATCTCCACTTCTTTTCTTATTAATTCAGTAAGTACCTATTCATGGTAGGTCAGCATGGGACTTCCAGTTATGATCTAGTTCTGTATCTGACAGGAGACTAGTTACACCTTGCCAAACATATAAAAATGTGTTTGAGCAAGATCTATTTTAGCAGAAGACAAGGGAATGCAGCCTCACATCTATTTTTGTCATGATTCTAATATAGGAAACAGCCTTCAAAGCCCCTGCCAGTTGTCCTGAACGTCTGTCTGAAAGTGCTAAACAGCAGTCAATCCCAACTGTTCCAGATTTATTTATAACTTACTTCTTAGTTATCAATCAGGGCTGCAGCATCATAAGTCCTGCATTCCTGTCTTTGAGATTCACTTACAGTCGTGTTAAGCTTGGTAGGTCAAATGTACTTGATTTACTCTGATCCCATAGAGGCAGCATCTCTGTAGAAGACAGAATATCTTTGACCAGCAGTCAAAGGGTAAAGTTTGAATGTGTGTTATTTTTTTCACTACACTTTGGTCTATTTTATATTTATAAGGGGCACTTATTTTCCAAAGCTGTTATGGAGTCATTGACAGAAACACCACAATAAAATGTCTCTGCTGCTGGTTTTCATTAGAAGTTACTTTAGAACTAAAATTGTCTTAAAAAAAAAAACAACAAACCCAACCAAACGAAACAACCTTTTTTTATTTTAAGCTGGTTTGATGCATTATCAGGCATTTCTTTTAAAAGTACAGTGAAATGAAAAGAGAGACCTGAAATTATGCTTGGTGCAAAATTCAGTGACATGACTTATTCAGCTGTCAAATACTCATGAATTCAAATGTTTTCTCCCTACCTTTTTCTAGATACCTTTGTTTCTGTGTTGCATTGCTAATCTGTAAATTCTCTGACATTTTGAATATGATTCAAGTGGAAAATATGACACCCCCCCAAAAAAAAAGAAAAAGACAAAGTTTTTTTTGTGTGCCAGCAATCTCAAAGGAAAACAAGAGAAAAAATGGACTGTTGGAATGCAGGGGAGATTATGTGGAGGATAATCATTGTTCACACATTAATAAAGCCTGGCCTTCAAGGCTTCTCCCACCTACTTGAATGTGCCCACTGGCAATAAAAGCGAACCCTGCTCTTTCTGAAAATATGCCATCACCTCCAGACAGACTTCTGTGCCCTTTTGATGGACAGCCTGTTTCATTACTCCTTCATGTTTGTAGGGTCAGGCCAGTGGGCAGTGTCTGGACTTACAGCAAAGTTCAGTATTTTCTTGTTTGCTTGCTTGTTTGTTTTAGCTGCTGCCAAGAGTTGGCATAGTCAGCTAAGTTTTACACTGGAGCCATTTTACATCATGTCTTTCTCTTTTCATAGTTACATCCAGGTGATGACATCCCTCACAGTCCTGAGTGTATTAATGCAGACTTGCATTTTCCACTTACTGGTATATTTATTTTATCGTATTTGTGGAATGTTTGCTGTGTTGGTGCAGTATCTGATCTCCCTTATAGTCACCCTGTATTAGGAGCACTTTGTTGATATTCTTAGGGCTAGGAAGAAAAAGCTGCAGGAGCTATTAGCCATGGCTAATCTGATCAGGAATGAAATCTGAAAGTTTAAAATGTTGCTTACAGTCTAGAGACCTTCCCCACCACTGCCACCCCATCTGGTTAGTTCAGTAAGTTAGCCACAGATGTGTAGTGACTTCTGGCAAGCTGCTTTAGCTAATTTATTAGTTGGTGTGGTTGATTAGTTTAGGTGCAGCGCATGTAACCTGTTTTCAGGACTAGCTGGAGTCCAGAAACATTCCTGCAGTGCTGAGATCGAACAAAGGTTTTCCTGGATTTACCATGTAATATCCTGAGCAGGATGGTGTCACCTGAGGTTGTGCTTAGGCACATTACCTCAAATCTAGTGCTTGACCTGAAGGACATACAGTTGTGTGTGAAATACACGGAACTGTAATCTCTGGCATGGTGAGTTAAACCAAGGCTTATTTCAGTGCAATGCCAGCATTGATTTTGGACCTGGGGGTTCGCAGACCAACGTGGAGGTGTCCACACCATATTCCTCAAGCATGTCTGTACTGTCTGTATTATATTTTCCTGTTTTCCCAGACACTAGGTTTCTGTTACCCTTATTGAATCTTGCCTGAAACTGTGAACATGTTTGGGAAAGTGCTCTGGCTTGGTCAGTGGTTGAGTTTTGGTTATTATAATAACAAAAACAAAATCACCTGATAGATCAGTCAGTCATTACAGGATGCATTGGTTGCCAGAGTTCAGTATTTAGGTTGCTGGGAGAAGAGGGACTGGTGACACCCAGCTGTTTGGTCACTGAAAGTGTATATTATGCACTTAGGCAAGAGCAGCTGATAACAGCTGACAATGTGTATGAGTTCTCATTTCTATTTCTGAGTATCTGTATTATTGCCTTAACATTTATTTATTTACCACCCCCCAACTCCTGTATCCCCCACACCCTGCAATGCATTGTAAAGCTTAGTACTATGTTTTTCTGTTGGTATCACCCATGAGGTGATTTTAATGCTCTGATTCTGAAAAAGCCAGTTCATTCCCATTGCCTGAAAAGTCTTTGGATTACTACCTTTGTCATCCATTTGAATATGTTAGTAACGGAACTGGCAAAATTATAAGTGCCATGTGTTGGTCTTGGGTAAGCAGATACCCAGTTTGTGATGTGTTTACCTGGCTTTCACCATATGGTTTTGGGAATTAAATGTGGTTTGTGGCTAAGTATTTTTTGAGTACCTATGAGATGTTGAGAAATAATGAAATATGCAGTAAAGAATGTTATCAAATGGAGTTACACATTACCGTGGCACAGTCTATTTCTCTCTGTCAAAATCCAGAAAAATCATATTTTACTGAAACAGAAGTTGATGGGGTTTTTAATTATTTGCTGTTTCAAAACCATTATTTTTTTCAACAGATTGCCAGCTTTAAAATTACTTTTAAAGAAGTCTTTACTGAATTTGCTTTGTAAAAATTTTAATTTTTCTAGCAATCAGTAAAAGCTGTACAATGTATTTTAAAATCACAAAAATTAGGCAGAAGTCTTTCACTGTTCCTTTGAATTTAAGAGGACTGATGTTTGGATAAACATGAGATTTAGAGTGAGAAAATGGAGTGTGGCAGAGCTTGGAGATAGGATGGATTTGGAGCAGGAGGAATGCTTTGGCCTTGCTGTTGATTTATATGTGTGGTGCAGCAGTCTGATCCTTTTGTGTTTCCTGTGCTCTCTGGTTAGTTACCCTGCTATTTGATAAAAATAAGCACTCGTGTCCCTGTTGCCCCAGGCGACAGTAAAGGTGAACAGAATCACGAGAATAGTGTATGCAGAGTTTCACATAGTAACATTATGAAATGATTCTCATACTTTAATTTAAAACAACTGGTGGGACAAACTGCATGAGCCTTCTTGATGATCTCTAAGGGAACAGTACCATTGCTCGTGGTCTTCTGACTGATGTTGATTTCATGGATGAGGACCATTTGCGTTGTTGATTCCATTGCCACTGCAGTGGCAACAGGAACATGGAGTCATAATTCCAATTTTATCAGCCATGTTAACAGAAAGGGGTGTGGTTTGTCCAAAGACAGCAATCTATTGCACTGAAACTGATTGCTTTGGTTTAATTTACCACCAAAGTCCAGCACAAAATGCTTAGCCAATTTTTTTGTATGGTAAAAACCATACAAAACATTTGAGAGAATGGGAACTGATATTCCTTTTCCAGAAATAAACTGGCAAATAGTGATGCAAGATAATTTTTAAGCTTTGTTTATGTATTTTCCAACACACATGTGTGCAATATCAGTCTTTCACCCATTGACTTCTGGGGCTGTGTTTCTAATCTGTAGTCCCTGTGTGTTCCCACAGTAGTGCAGTACAATCTCAAATCTGCAGTTCACAAAAGGTGTGGTAGCAAAATGCAGTACACACTGATCTGCTCTTCTGTAGCTGTGCAACCTAAGGTCGGTTGGTTTTGCATAGAATTTTCTTATGTTGCTTCATGTAAGAGAATCTTTGTCCCTGAAACTATTCCATCTGCAATTTCTTTTCCTAAACATTCTCCTAAGTGGAATAGTCTCTTGTGAGATTTTATGTAACAGGCCCAAAGCAAATTATTTTCTGGCTACAACACAAAAGGCAGCTGTTGTCCAGATTTAGATCTCTGACCTATCAAGAAATTTATCCCTTTCTTACGTTTGGGTTTTTTTTTTCTTTTTAGTTATCTTCAAGTTGTCTTTTAGACTACAGGACACTCATCGACCAGTGTCCCACCATTTTTGGTAGTTCTTTTGTTTAGATGAATAACATTTTTATGATGAACAGTCAAATCACAATGGATAATATGATGTCTGTGTACTGTATTATGTTGTATGTGTACAACAAATAAAATACTAACTTTTCTGGGGTTTTGAGTAAGTAATACACATTCGGGGCCAATATGTCATACAGGAAATAATTTCAGTAGCTCTCCATCACCCAGTATTGCTCAAGTAGATTATTTAAGTAGAAAAAGTTCTGTTGCTTCAAAAGTTGAGAGTTCACAGCTTGTGATAGTCCTAGAGTAGCTTTACCAGTGCTAATATGATAAAGTTTACTCATATGATTAATTTAGCCACATGAAATTAAGAGTTTAGTATTTGGTATCTGAAGATGACGTCTAGTTTCTCATGGTTGCACTTCCGATTTGCTAGAGAAACAACTCGTTTTTACAGTCTTCCTCATTAATGTGCTATTCCCCAGAGTTTCCAGAAAAAAACAGGTGAAGACAATCCTGTGTGATGTGTTCAAATTCAGCCTGAATGTGTCTGGGATCTGTCACGGAGCCTCATTCTTAGCTGACTGCATTGGAAAGTGTTCTATGTAGTCGGGGGGTTGACTGCAATTAACCACATATCTTCATTTTACAGCATTAGTAATAAATTGCAAGAAGAGTTTTGTAGTTGTAACTGTTCAGAGGCTGTTCAGAAGTTTTTGACAGGCAGACAGAAGTCAATACAGAAGGTTGTTTAGCTATATTGCATTATTACATTCTAGATTCTTCTGCTGGACTCTGATCACTGGAAGAAGATGGGGTGTCTCATAACTCAGTCAGCAGTCTCAGCAAAAGGCCCTGAATTTCCCACATAAAACATGTTTCTAAAAGACCCAATTGGTTGTCTGGTGGCACAGTTAAATGAGATGCACTTTGGGAGCCCCTGTCCTGGCCTGCAGTATTATGTATCCCTTTTCTAGTAAATTGTATCTAATGTCTCTCAGTTTTGCCTGGTCTGATGTGCTAGGTAGTATGTATTAAATGAGGAGAGATACTTGAGCAACATGGATTGCTTCCAGAAAGGCCAGTTTTGAAGTTTGTATGCATTGCATCTGTACCTGCTGATGGGTGGGGGTTTTTTTTCATAAGCCTCCTGACTCCAGGCAAAACTAAAGGCCACATGCTGCAGTTGCATAATATTCTTTTTCCAGAACAGTGTTTCCATAAATCATCTATATGCTTTTCTGTTGGTCATATGCCAACGAAACAGGCTGGTTTCTCTCTGTCACTGCCTGGAAGCATTAAGATTGCAGTGGAATTTCTTATATTTTACACAAACTATCTATGTTATTAAGAGTACATTGAGTTAAGTCACAGTTGATATTTAAGGCTTTTCTCAATGGGATTGCTGCTTCCAGAATCTAAAAACAGTTGATTAGTCTGGTTCATGCATCTACTAATCACTACTCAGCATCACAAGCTTTCTATCAAATGCCTAATTCAGTAGGTTCTGTCTAAATAGCAGTTCCAAGCATCCACTTCCTGGACTGCCTGTTGCAGTAAATTTGCTTGGGCAGATGCTGAAATAATTGACCAGGATGTGTCACTGTGACTTACCTGTGTACAGTGTCCATGGTTTTTTCTTCATTGTTTTGCAGCTTTTACCTGCTGCAAAAATTCCTGAAATTCTGACTTACTTAGTCTAAATATACCTCTGGTTTAAATGGAAACTATACAAGTGTTTGCTTCAATGATGCAGTCATCTGATGAACTGATTCTGGCCAAAGAAAACCCAAAACCATTTCAGAAAAATTTACCAATGCCTCATTTGGACATCATCTTTTTGAATTCATAAAAGGATGCATTCCAGGAATATGTCTTGGGTATTCTGTAGTATGTAGGTAACTGACACTGACTTACATCAAATTGAATTTTTATTTATTGGGCAATTAATTTTAATAAAGCTGGACTTGGTTGTGATCACAGGTTTTAAATCATAATGGTCTTAAAGATGATCTCAAAGAGAAATGGGAAGCCCTATGAATTTATCTTACCAAAGATGAATCTTGCATATCACCAGCTATCCAAATCAGGAACAGGGTCAGGTTCAAGCTGTTAACTGTTTTAGCTCTTTACTTCAGGAGATGCAGATGCTTTAAGGAATGTACTAATTGAATGTACTTGTGCAAGCTAATCAGTGAGTCAGTTCGATATAAGCATTATAATATACATCTTCCATGACCTACTTAGAAGGTAAAAATACGGTCTGGCATGGATTCCTTTTGGATTTGTAGCTACTCTGAAATGTTTGTATGGGGAGGAAAATACAAATTCTGATATTGAAGTCTCTTATTAATGACACATTTAAACAGTGAATGGGTATTTAAGCTGAAATGAAGTATATTAAATAATTCCATATAGCTACTGTTTATACAGAATTTTTTGTATTGGATAATGACTGAAAGAATTCAGCACACTGAAAATATGTCCCTTTGTGACTTCATAGTACACAAATTAAAATGCTGCTAATTTTCATTTGAATGACTGTCAGTTCACAATATCTAGCTTTCTTTCAAAACTCACTAATGCCTAAGACACTAAAAAAAGAGGTTTAAGGCAGCAGTGAAAGCATTACCTGAAATTTGAACATATGGAAGTACAGAAAAACCTTTTCATCACTTACCTATAGGAAGTAACCAGACCACTGCTGTCAAATGGAAGCACTTTTAAAGCCAAGGAGATTTTACTGTGGTTTGTGTCCCTACCCCCCATCTAAATACTAGCTTCATTAAATGTTGTATTTTCTTTCATTTTGTGAATTGAAATGTATGAATTGATCTGTGAGGCTCCAGGATAAAAGCAGTGCTTTGAGTAGTGATAACTAGGACTTGAGAATATTTTGTGCTTTGCTAATAGCTTGTGCTGTGTCTTATTATGCTAATAATTAATGAAGGACCATATTCTTCTTCCAAACTTATTCCATTCTTAGGATCACTACAGTGATCACACAGTTCTACCCCTAAAATAATGATACAGTAACGTAAAATCAGTGTGAGATCATCTGAATATATAAATCAGCAATTTAATAAATACAGTATCCCAAATTATATCTCTGTTCTCTCAAATCAGAGGTTAGGACTGGCAGTAGGAAGGCATCAGGTACTAGAATGATGCTGTGGATGCCTCTGCCCAAGGCAGTGTTATATACACTCTTTCCGATTCCAAAAACTGGGAGCAGCCAAGAACTGGTGTCTCTCAGATGCCTCAGTGATGTGGTTGGCAGTTTTTATCTACATTATATCATGCAAATTCTACTTAGTTTTGGTACCATTGATGTGGTTATACCACTGATTATACTCATATCATCAGTAGCCTGCTGTATATCAATGGCAGCTGTGCTGTTTTCATTGTAAAAAGGGAAAACCATAATGGCTTAGAGGATTTGATAAGTCCAGTAAATGGTTTTTTGTTGTTGTGATGTTTTGTTTTTAATTCTGCTCTCCCAGGAGAATGCATACTCTCACTAACCAGAAACTTCTTTTTGTTTTGAGGCAGAGAAGTTTGTTCTGTTGCTATGAATAATCAAGCTTTGGAAAACCCTCCCATTATTAAGGCAGGCTTTTCAAGCTACATCTTTCCTATATAGTCAACAAAGACAAAGAAACTTGAGCAACTAGAACATGAAAACTTAACCTGGTGGTTAAGCTATTAACCATAATGCATCACAGCAGCAACTGACAAATTGACTACTTGACTGAAAGTCACAGTCTAGTACCAAAGCTCTGCATTTGGTCTTATGAAATGTCTTGAAACTTTAGTTCCTCTCTGGTCATGGGTCACTCACTGTGAGCACACAGATTATTTATCTGTTCACAGGAGAGTTGGAATCATACAAAATAAGGAAATATGTTCCTGCCTTGGTCTATGTAAATGACATTGTGTAGCTTCTCTTTCTTAGTGAAGTCCTTTACTTTGAATGTGTTTTGTGCATCACAGCTCTAGTAAGTGCTGTTTCCTTTCTTCTTTAAAAATAATTTTAAAGAAAAAATTATAATTTAAAATTAAAACCATTGGTATTGCAAACCCCAAATCCAATTTTATTAATTAAAACTAACTGATTTCAGCCAAAATGTAGCCTTGATGTTTGGACCTTTGCTTTTTCCCAATAAAAATCTTTATGTTGCATTTATTTTACCTTATGCTGACATTATGCATGACAGAAGCTGGAATCAAGCAGAAGATTTATAGTTATCTGAGAATTTCTCTGTGTTAAGGTTGCTTGGAGTAGAATTGGCAATTGGCTTATTTGTGAAGAAGAGTAACAGGTTTTGTTCAAACTTGGAAATGGATTTCTTTTCAGCCATCTGTTCAGCATAAAAGCAGCAGACCTGACCCCCTCCAGATGATGACAATAAGCTGCTCTGCCCAGAGCAGTCACCATTTCCTATTGCCCTTGAAAACTAGAATTGAAAAATTAAATTCTGAATTTAGTTGGGTTTTATTTTTACAAATGTGAATACATGAAAAAACGTGTATTCACATTTATAACAACATCCACATGCTGACCCAGAGACAGAGTTAGATCTTGCCTCATCAGAAATTTAGTCTGTCACATGATTAATTCATGAGACTACTCTTATAACTACAGTAAACCAAATTATATGTTACAGCCTTTCTTTTATGTTTTTATACCCTTTAATTCTGGTTTATAGCTGCTATAGATCATGTTGCAGTCTTAAATTTTAAATTCCTGTGACCTTTGAAAGGGGAGACAACCCTATAAATTTAGTGTTGCAGTGTTTCACAGTAGTGTCAAAGTAAAATGATGGATAAAAAAGAGAAGCTTTTGTACACTTGTTGAATATTCTTTTAGTGGGGAGGGGGAAAAGCATTTCAATGTGGTTTTTTTTCAGTACAGGTAGATAGGAATATTTTTACTACAGGACAGACTGAGATGGTATGTGTATACTGGTTTTTCCCCAGAAGCAGAGAAAGTCTTGAAATAGAGATGACAAGCAAATCCTTTCTGCTTCTTGACATGTTTTGGACTTGAAAGACCTTTATGAATCTTTAGCTGTATGTATTCACTACAGCACTATCAAAATGTTGTTCTCTCTATGAAGCACAGAAGTGCAGGGGAAACACTGGGGCACCTCTCCCATGTCCCAGAAATAATACCATATTGTCATAGAGCAGATGTCCTCGTGGAGCCACCAGACATTCTGTGGTCGGGGGTTGTGTTGTGGATTTTTTTGTTTGTTTCATTTAAATTGAAGATGTGGAAAAATTTTTCGTAATTATGACAATGTTGTAAGGTTTCTGACTTCTCTGTTGTTTGTAATATGGTGAGGTCATTACTAGTAAGAGTTAAATGTTAATATCCATTCTTCTAGTATTCTCATTGAGGGGGGCTATTTAATGGTAAAATTGAGATTACGAAGACATGCAGTTTATTTTACAGAAGCTGCTGATAACCTAAGAACCTCAGTTTTCATTCAACTTTCCATATGCTCTCCTTGCTTGCTAACTTTTCTGGATATGTATCTTGTGTGCCATTTAATTATGTACACTTTGTGTAATTGCTGTTTAGATTCACAATCCAATTATTTTTCAATGGGACTGAGGATATATGGTACATACCTTTAATTAAAAGCAAACAAAACCCACCTAAAACCTGTCTTTAATGTGGCATATGGAGAATTTCTTACATTTTGGACTACTCAGTCTGATACTCACGAGAAAACACGTAAAAATGAATAGGAGTCTCACTGCAGATGTGAAAGTGTTCAAAGTTTTTATACACCTTTTGTTTTTTAGAGAAAGGAATCAGCTGACAAGGGCATACACTGCTATTTAAAATTAGACTGACTAAAAGAAATTAATCTTTGCAACCCTGACTAATACATAATTTCACTCTTCTGCAGTAGCTAAGTGAGATTACAGCCTTTTCTATTTTAAGGTTTCTAAAGTATTTAAAGCCTTTGATGTTTTTCGAGACTCCAGTCATGTCACTGCAATGTTAAAAGAAAGTCTGCATTTTTTAACACTTCAGATTTTTTTATTTTTCAAAAATGAGTTTCATTTTTAATAGTTGTTTCATCTTCAGGTTTAGAAATCTGTTTTATTCATGTTCAAAGCATCTTCTAATAAGATTACTAAGGGCAACTTTGAGCAATGTCCTTGTGTCATCACATTAACTGATTTAGAAATCTGGTTCACACTGTTTCTAAATGTTCCTTTGGTGCGGGCTTCTAAAACAAATTTATTCTAAAAGTTCTAGTAAATACAACCACAATTAAATACAAAGCTATTTTTAAAAATCGGGGGGGGGGGAAGTGCTACTTCTATTTCATGTAAAAAAATAAGTCTGTTTAACTCTACTTTTTGGAGGTGGCGATCTCAACCATCCAACAATAAACCCAACAACATGAGACTAGAACATTCATCTTCTTTGCCAGTTTAACTCCATCTTGTTTGTTACATAATAATATGAAGTAGGTATATATATATATATATATAAATACTTCCATAAGAGAACTTAGGTGGATGGTAGATTTTATTATAACCTTTGAGTCTATAAAAACATCAGAGAAGACACTGTTTAAACTTTAAAAAGACAGAATGAAAGAAAATGTGCTTCAAAGGTAGTTTAAATTTTATCAAGTAATTCTTCCATTTTGCATATGAAATGAGTATGTGCAGTGACTCAAAGACTGTTCTGACCTGCTATGCAGTATGTAAAGAGAAGAGAAAGTCCTCTTTGTTCTTCTAGTTCTGCCACCCAACATCAGTGCTTGAAAACTGAAAACACATGACCCTTAGAATATGATTTCTGTATCTGATTTTGTAAGTGCGTTTATGGGAATTTTTGGAATTATGGATTTGAGGTCAATTACGTAAGAAAGAATAGATGGTATGCAGACTTCTGACATAGATATTCAAATAAGCTTACATTTTCTATATAATTCTTCACTACATTTTTTTCTTTATTTAAAAAGTAGCTCCTCTAAGTAGCTCTTCTAAGAGCCAGAAATAGGTTAATCTTTCCCTACTGATTATATAACATTTGAATGCCAAAATGCTGTCTTTGTACCAGAAGGCCCAGCTCATGGTGGATGTATTTCAACAGCAATTTATGTACTCCGGAAGAGCAGTACATATGCAAGATCTTAACTTTTGAATTACTTTTAGTATTCACAAGTTGAGCATAAAATGAGCATTAACTTTAGTTACTATAAAGAGATTAAACTAATTCACAATTAACTGAAACCTCTAAGAAAAACTTCTGATTGAATTCAGTCCACTCTGGACTTCAATTAAGGGAGAGATCTGTGCAGCTACTCCATTAGCACCTTTCCGAAATATTCCTGTACCACTGAGTAACTACAGACTGTTCAGACATCCTTAGCACTTGTAACGTTAGTAATTAATCACTTCAACTGAAAGGAGTGCAAAAATTCTAGTATATCAAACTTCTACCTTCTCCCATGGATTATAGAACACAGTCAATGACTTTATTTCACACCACCAAACTTTGCGCCTAATGATGAAGTTGTACAAGGAAGTTGTTACCAGGTTTAACAGAATAAAACCTTTTTTTAATATCCTACTTTCTCCCTCAACACCCCCTACCCCCCACCCCTCCCAGTCTTTTATTCATGAATGTTCTGAAACGCTGGTGGGCCAGGAAAAGCATGAAGTTGGGTCATCTTTAACTCTTGAGAAGTATTTTGGTCTAGACAAGAGGTAGTCTTCTCTTATAAATTCTACCAATATGTCTTGCTAAGTTGAATGGTGTCTACAAGGCCCATAAGTTAATTTTCTCCCTTGCCTGATAGACTTAATATGCATTCTGCCCTAATAAAGGTTCACAAGTAGTTTTTGCTTTGATTAATTTGAGGAAGAATGGGTAGAACACATGAATGATGCACTTACGGCCAAAACTACAGTATGTCCCTGCCCATGGCAGGGGGGTTAGAACTAGATGGTCTTAAGGTCCTTTCCAACCCTAACTATTCTATGATTCTATGATTGTCTGTAATTTGTAGTAACATGCCAGGTTTTAACATAAAAGTATGAATATCAATATTCTGCTATTGTAAGAACAGGCAGTACAGGTGCCTAAATAAATTTTCCATCTAGCATGTTTTTTTTTCAGAGGTCACTGAAGCCTTACAACAAAATAGGCTTTCAGTAATACAGAAAGGTCCCATCATTAGGGAGGGGAGGCCTATGTTAAATTGGACTGGAGATCTTCCAGACAGTTTAGGCTGGCAAAAATGTACTTTCCAGATTACAGCAACATTATATGGTAGTTCTGAGTGTATCTTGAATTTCAAGTGACAGCCTTGCTACAAGCTCGTGGGACACAGTGTGTATGCCTGATGTTCCAGTTTGTTCTCAGCAAGGTTAAGTGAAATTAGACCAACCAGGCTACATTATGCTTTCATATGGAAATTGTGTCACTGTTTAGATGTCAGAATGAGGTGTGTACAAAGGAGCTTAGTTCTGGTACTGCTTTCCATCAAATAATGAATCCTCGAGCTCAAGATTGAGGAGCTTGTACACTATGCTTCAGAATACAGGGAGATTAATCTTCTCACTTTCCCTCTTGATGAACCCTTTTAGAAAGATGTGGTGACTCTTCTTACAGCAAAATAGGTTGTTGCCATTTTCCAGTGAATTACAAGTGCAGTGTTTACTGTCAGCACTACTGTGATGTACCAACAGCCGAGAGGGAGCTGTGTTGCCTTTGCTCTGCCAAGAGGCCATATTTGTGTGTATATAGAATAGTCAGCTGTTGTCAGGTACCTTGCTTTTTTCCTGGGCTTTAATTATCTCGCCTGGTTTACTTTGTGGAACCTAAGTCAGGACCAGTCCTTTGAGCCCTCCAGTCTTTAAAACGCTTGGTCAGGTAAGAAAGGATCACAGCTGAAGTTTTTCTGCCTCATACTACCACTGCATGCTACCAAGACTGCTGCAGAGGATTAAAGTTTTAAAGTTCATCAAACTGTCTTTACTTCTTGGAAAGAAAAGTATGTTTTAAGTCACATGATACCTGTGATGCACAGAGAGGACAATGTGCTGAAGCATACAATGCCAAGGAACTTGAAGCAACTCTGCTAAATAATAGAACTTATTTGAATTAATACATTTTTGTTTTGGAAACTGATTATCTTACTAATTCTGCCTCACCTACTGTCTTTAAACATGGATTAACTTTCTTTTAAACCTGATGCCCCTGTAACTCCCCAGTATTCTGAATGTTGGAAGTGAACTGGCTTCGGTAAAACTTTGGGGATTAGCTAGGGCAGTTAGGCTCATCTCGTACTGTAGTACAAACAGGAATAGAAATACCAGTTAGAACAGGATATAATGACTAAAGTAGACATTTTTGAGAATCTCTTCAAGAAGGAGTATTCTTAGATATTTATAAAGTTACAGGCAAACATAGCATTTAAACGTAAGTGACAGGGAAATAAAATGAATTACTGTTAATTCACAGATTAGTGTGCTGGTGTTTCTTTAATTTGTGGCTGAAGATATTTAAAATAGTGTTTTGTTCTTGTGCAAAAAAGTTATCACATTGTATATAGTTTGAGATAATTCTTTATGCGATATCAGTTCTGACCTTGGTGTTTTCCAATTTCATTTTTTGTACTAGAATTGGAGTTCAGAGTATGCTTCTGAATTTGAGGTTTTTGCATCCCTATGTGCTTCTAGAAGATGAGTAAAGATGCCTTTAACTTTGGCAGATATCTTTCATGTCAGTTTCAGCTTCTACATGATCCTTATCTGAGCTTCTGTTACTTTTTATTTCAGTGTAATCTTCAGTAATCCTGAGTATCAAAAGTTCTTGAATAATTGGGAGATAGATGTGCAGTCACCAGGTTGTGAATTAATGCTGGACATCATGTTGTGCAAGTCCAGCCTCCTTACTTGTCTAGATTAGTTGAAGACTACTGCTGTAAATTGCTTACCTGTGTGTCTTTAGAGGGGCCACGCAGACTCCATAGCAGGCAGGAGAACATGTTACAGCCACTGAGGTCTAGAGAATTGAGGAAGTGTTCACTTATTAAACTTGATGGTAGGCAGTAGCTCCAGGTTAGAAAACTGAATTCTTACTAACGTGGACTGCTCTAGCAGCCAGAGAAGATTAACAAGTACCTGGTTAATTTTAACTGGTTTGGGAAATTACGGTCATACCATTTACTGTACCCTCAAGTGACTGTCAACTCCAGTTTCCCCAGAAAAACCTGAAAAAGCTTCACAAAAGAAAGAAGCATCCTAAGCTGTTGCCCAGATTTTTGCTAAGTCATTAAGACACAATAAGCATTTTCCAATTTTCATTTTGCTAAAGAGATTTCCAGTATTTTGCTGTTTTAAGATTATAAAAGTCTGAAAGAGACAAAATCCAATTTTTTTAGAGTTCAGATCTTATGGTCTGGTCAGAAGATAAATCCGAAATGTTTAAATTCATTTAAATATATTGTAAAACCTTCTTTTAAAGTATTCATGAATGTACATATACTTTTATTCGTAGATCTGCACTGCATCTTCTTGGGAATATGTCTTACAGGGCATTTTTGTATAAAAAAACAAAGCAAGGGTTGGGCTGAACCATAAAGTGTAATCAGTTGGCTTTGGAGGTGTAGTTGCCATGGTCGTCTTTTCCAAGTATCTAGTTTTCAGACTGGAGCATTTTATAAGGCTGAAAAAACTGCTGAACTAAAGATACTATAAAGTTTTTTGCTCTTGTTTTTGAATGTAATCAGAAGGGACAGTATGGTGCGAGGAATAACAAGTGCCTAGATGGAAAATAAAATAATGCTAAAAGTAATAGTGACTGCAAGCTAATTATTTTCATAATTAATGTAGTTAGCTTTGTAAAATCTAACACTAAAATGTTGAAGTGTGTTTATGTCTTTAGGGACTGTCTTAAGATACTTAACCTCTGCTGGAGGGGGAACCAGTGGTTTTAGTTAAAAAATCGCTTTTTACTGGGACTAGCATCTTTAACTCACTCCAGATCTAGGTATGCAGGTTCCTTGTTTGCTAGCAAGAGTGATGATCAAACTATTTTGCTTTCTTGGGCGAGCCTTTCTAGAAGTGTTCTGGGCTATTCCTGTGTTGTTAATGCAAACCTTTTCTTGTCTCTGAAAACAGCTGAACAGAATTCAATATACTTTGAGAAGTTACACAGGACTAGAGATAGCAGGGGAAGAGGTAATTTGGTAGATAATAACAGAGGAAAATACTTTTCCAGTGTCTATCCTAATTTTAATATTTCGTAAATCATGGCTGTGTAGTATATATCTAAAAAGGACATGTAAAATAGTATTCACTCAGTGTTCTGAAAAATTAGGGTAAGTCACTACAATAATAATAGCAAATAGACTGTGTAAATCTGTATCAAAGTTTGTCATGATTTAAATACCATGTATCATCATGGAGGCACTGTTTGTGTCAAGAGTCTTAGGTAGAGAAAGTCTATCAAGCATAGGAAGTTCAGCAGTCCCTGCTCAAAACCCAGCTGCCTCTAATTGCTGCAGGTTTTCGGAAAAGAAGTAGCTTGTAAAACACCCAAATGCCAAATTATAAAGGTTAAACCCAACATGTTCACATTCAGTGAGAGAACTGTGTTGTAGTGATTGTGGGGCAAAAGAACAATAAACGCATGCTCAACAGAGAAAGCCCACTTAACTGGGCAGCTGTATTCAAGTCTAGCAGCCAGTCTTTAGATGGCTCTGCTTAGTATATACAGTGTGCTGTATTAGTTTCATTTCTGAGGTAGCAAAAGCATGGACTGCTTGGGTCAAATCTTCATTCAAACTTAACAACATTAACTAAAAGTGAAGCAAACTTTCTTGCCAGCTGCATTCAGAAGAGCACTGAATGCCACACACAGTTTTACTGGCTAATTTAAAGTCCTAAAATTCTGAGTCGCTAAGAGCAATTTTTACTGAACTTCTTCATTTTGAACTGCTTTATTTAAATATAAATAGCAACATTAGGTTGCTATTTATATTTAAATAAAAAGCACATAATAAAACACAATGCATGCTGTTCTTTTTTGCTCATGCTTACTGTTTTTAGGTAAGCAATTTTTTCATAATTAAGTACGTAAGCATAGAAGTTTATTTATCTGTTTACTTGTCCACTTTCTTTTAATATTTATTCATTGTATAGAATAACCAGAAACTTGATGCCTCCCTTGTAAGATGGTAGTCACTGACACCAGCAGATACTGCTAATAAGCAGCTCATCTACAGCTGCTGGATAATAAGAACCCCTTATTCACTAGCCTATATTGTCACTGCTCAAAATCCTTAATTAATCAAATAAACACACTTTTATGCTGCAAACATTCTTGTCTCCATTCTGAAATCAATACTGTGTGTGAGTACTCCCTGCATTTAATTTATGAAAACAAGCTACCAGCCTTACCAGTCATTTGTAATTGGTGTATCTTATTCAGTTCTTGGGGTTTTCTTTATTTAAAAAAATGCTTGATAATTTAATCTGATCTTTCTCTTTCTTGTGCCTTTATCCTTTCCAAGGTTATGCCTTTCTGCTGTTCCAGGAAGAAAGCTCTGTACAAGCTCTGATAGATGCCTGCCTGGAAGAAGATGGGAAACTTTACCTGTGTGTGTCAAGTCCCACAATCAAGGATAAACCAGTAAGTAGCTTATGCCATGGCACTTATGCTGCTTGCTAACCCATTTGCTGTTAGTCTTTTCAGTTAATAAATAAAGAAATACAGTTAATTGAGTTGTCCATTTCCTGTTGCTGTCCTTGCTGTTACATTGATTTGACTTTCTATATCAGCATAACATGGTTTTAACATTTGCTACTCTCTGATAAATGTCATGTTCAATTAACATTTATATTTGATACTTCTGGTATCTCACAGGAACATGCATCCTTTTAAAATATTAGCTGTAAAACAATTGAATTATCATTTTTCCTCTATATTATTTGAAAGAAAAGAAAGCTTTATGCAATGAAGTTAAGGAACTCCCCTCCCCCCCACTTAAAATCCAGATAGCTTCAAATACCCCTGTACATCATTAGTTTTCTTAATTAGTATTTTTTCTGCATGCAATAACTAATCAAATTATAATTTAGGTCTCATTTACTTTATATAAACTGCAGCATAAAAGCAAGTAATGCAGACAGCTATAGCAGAATAGAAGACATGGGAACAGTAGAAACAATAGATTACCATCCCTAACACTCTTTAATGCTGGTCTTTTTTGTGGCTATGAATACATCAGACTAGATAAAAAAATAAAGAGAAATATGACCAGATAAAAAAAATGCTGCCTTTAGTAAAAACACTATTACAAAGCGAGTTCAGATGAATGAACAACCCAATATTATAGCACAGTGAGTGTGCTTATATGATTTCTAGGATCAAAAATGGATGGATGAATGGCTTTATCCAAATAAATTATGAACAGTATTTTTTTCTCTGTAATCTACACGTTTCTTATCAACTGTGTTGCTGCTTAACAGAAATGAGCGTTCACACATTATAAAAACTCCTTTTGTATCCAAGCACAGAAATTAATTTTATCTCAATTTCTGTCAGTGCTTTAAAGTTTGTGGATCACTGTATGTGATGTCAGGAAAGCCGGAAGCCCAAACTGCAATTAAACATACACAGTAAAATGTTCTGAAAGTCCTTTCACAGATTTCTTATTATAATGGCGATCAGGGGCAGGGAATTAATGAGGTAGGAGTTTGTAGCGATGAGATTTAACTCAAGTCTGGCCTCTAGAGGTGATAAATGAATTGTCATTTTCTTTCAAACACTTTAGATATGCTATGTTCTCAAATTTAATTTTGGTGCCTATACCACCGATTTACTGCTTTTGCTAAGTTAAAATTATATCTTTAATCATAGAAAGATTTTGCAGGGGTTTTTTTGTTTGTTCATTTTGGGTTTGGGTTTGTTTTTTTTTTTATTTTAATGGAGTTGCCAAATTCCTCTACTAAAACCAGTCCTTAATACAGGTGCAAATTCGACCTTGGAACCTAAGTGACAGTGACTTTGTCATGGATGGGTCTCAGCCTTTGGATCCAAGGAAAACTATCTTTGTTGGAGGAGTTCCACGGCCCCTCCGAGCTGGTGAGTAGAAGGAAAACATAGGGCATGTAGCAGGGAGTTCCAGGCTAAGCAGAAAAGATGAGAAAAGGTACCTATTAAATGTCTCTTCCAAATATTTATCACTTATTAAGTCTTCCTGTCTACAAAATACAAACTGTGAACAATTTTTATCTTTAAGATAGGTTAATAATTAGGATTTCCAGTAGACACAGTTTCCCAAGTTTGCATAATATCCTAGAACTTGGCTGTGTTTTTGTAACATAAACCATCTTAATCCTAAACCTGATTGACTTACTGAGATGCAGACAAGTCCCCTTTCATTTGACTACAAGACAATCTCTTCCTAGACCCATTCCAATCCAATTCCAATGGCAGTTCTATGATTTCTCTTTCCCCTTATTCAACCCCAAGCGTAATTTCCCCTTGGAGCTACAGGAAAGGCCTCTTAGCCACTGTCCAAAGAAAAATTTCTCCCAGCCCCTGCTTCTTGGTGGCCCCACTCTTTTGAAGACCACTTTCCAGATCCAATCCTGATGTAGTTCTTTTTCTGTATCTTTTTTTCTTCACCCTTAACTTTTTTTATTCACTTTTATTTGCAGAGCTGTAGCCCCCCCTCCCCAAGGCCCCTTAGCTTATGGCCAGAGGAAAGATTTATCCCAGTCCAGATATCCTGGCAGTTTTTTTTTTAAGGCCCCTTTTCAGTACTGCTCCCAACACTGCTTCTTCCTAACCTTTATATTCTTGGTAAGCCAATGACAAGGTCATGAAGCAAGTTGAAACATTTCTCCTAACTCCATCTTTTGGCAGCCGTCACTTGTTAGTAGTCCCTCTCCATCATCACTCCAAGTCAGCCACATGGTTTCTCTTTTTTATCCTCTCAAATCTAATCCTATTTTTTCAGGGCTGTAGTAGACAAGGCCTCTCAGTCATTGTCTGGAAGAAAGACTTCTGGATTTAATTTGCCAGTAGCAATCTTTCCTTTGGTAGCCACTTTCCACCCCACTAGAACTTCAGCTCCTCACTTGATGTTTCGCCTAATTCACATGCTTTTGGAAAGCTGTGCACAAGGTCTCCCAGCCGTTGCTGTCAGTAAGATTTCTCCCAGCCCAGGTTTCTTGGCAGCCTTCACTTTCCTCAACATGTTAAAATAAGGCATAATTATAAGACAGTAATTATGTAAATAGTAACAATTTAACATTAGCTCATTTCTAATTACAGTCTTTACAAAACTGTATGTCATTTGACCCATCATAGATTACATTTGAAATGCATTATATTTGATAAATGATGTCTTCAGTGAACTTCTCCAAATCAGAAAAATAGTTTGCGGTTTTTCTTGTCTGCAGCTTTAAAGACCTGACACAGAAGTTTTTCCTAAGATGTCTGAACACTACATGGTTTCCTTGCCCTGGAATCCTGTATAGTCTTTGCCTGTAGGCAAGAGTGACTTACCTGAACTACCAGGTGTTTAAATGTTCCTGATGTTTATTCCATCCTGTCACTTTTTGAAATCACTACCTAAAGTATGACTCCAACTCATTAGAAAGTAGAAGAATCTACTAGTCACTACATTATGCTGATAGTTTTCCCTTCCTGGTTAGAGTAAGAATATTACCTAGTTTGGTAGAATGAGTTAGACATTTGTTTGCTTGTTGCAAATGGACAACTGAGCATATGTTCTTCCCTTAATGTGACGCACACATTTATACAAACACACATACATACTCTATTTAAAAACTGGTTTTATTCTATATATAATGAACAACTAGTGAGAATTCTGTGAGAACTGCAAGGATTTAAATATTTAAATATATCCTTTTCATTTTATCTTGGACAGCTCATTTTTTACTTGCTACTGAAAGTGTTTTCACACACTGGCATAAGACTGACTTGGCAGAGCCTGTACAGGTCCCAGGTCTTTGCTTTGTGAGGGTCTGTCCCTCATCCATCTGACAAATTTGTGTGCCTGTCAAGTTTTATGGAGAACTTGGTATGGTGATCACACATCTTGGCATAGTTTACCTGCCTTTTCTCCACTTCCTTCAGTTTTTTCCCTTGACTTTCATCCTGTATGTTTCCTCAGCCATGCATTCAGCCTGTCTTATTTTCTGAATTATATTTATAACTTCTTTGGAGTTATTCTTAAGTGTCAGAAAAAGCATGAAACCATTTTAAAAAATCCACCATCAAGTTAATGTTCTACAGAAATACTAAATTGCACCTAAAATGTACGCTTGCTTTTTGTTGCAAATGTAAAACGCTTCCCTAATGTCTTTTCAATCTTAGTAGCTAGGGCAATGTACAAGGTTCTAAATACAGAAATATCTTTAAGTGATCTTATATGTACACTAGCATTAACAAGCCTGGTTGAGGCTTGGGAACATCCTGAATATCTAATCCCAGATACCAGAGTTTTAATTTACCATATGATAAATTCTAAAACAATTTACCTGATACTTAGTTTAACAATGTAACTCTGCTTTTTTTTCCCCACACTTCAGTCATACCAAGTTTCTTTTTACAGATTCTGCTTTTTGCTTTTATATTTTATTATACTTTGTGTAGGATTGGTTCATTCTGTTAGGACAAGGGTTTGGATTTGCTATTTTAGATTTTGGAAGACAAGTAGCTAAGGCAAACAGTGTTGGTTGTTTTTTTTTTATGCAACAAAGCAAATGCAACACTATTATTTATGTTAAATCTATCCTATTGAACACTTCTTGCAGTTGAATTGGCAATGATTATGGACCGTTTATATGGAGGCGTCTGCTATGCTGGCATTGATACAGACCCAGAGCTGAAGTATCCAAAAGGTGCTGGCAGAGTGGCTTTCTCCAATCAGCAGAGCTATATTGCTGCTATCAGTGCTCGCTTTGTCCAGCTCCAACATAATGACATTGATAAACGGGTAAGTAAAATAGCATGGAACAGAATGGTTGTTACAAAACTGTAGAGAAATGAAAAACATCTTTACATTAATATTGTGTTGGAGAACACTAACCTCTCTGTTCTTCAGATGACATTTGCTAATTACTTAGAAGCTTATTTAAGCAGCTAAAGCAGAGTGAAAAAATGCACCTTAGGCATGTGAAGTAACGTTGAGCCTTAAAACCAGAAAATACTTGGTTGTAAGCTCATTGATTCTCATTTTGTTTTGAACTCTGAAGGTGAAATGCCATAGAATTTCCTAGCTTTTTTTCCTCCTCCTTTGGATGTTTGCTGACTGTACATCAACAGCTTTTACTTAGTGGCTACTTATGTAGCTTCTGGCACTTCTGCGATTAGGCAGCATTTTTTCTCAACAGTGTACATCTAGACTTGAGGTGCCTAAATCACAGCTTTGTCATACATATAATAGGTAATGCTGACCTCAAAAGTCTTGAGAATTATTTAACCAAACCCAAATGCCAAGAGATGCTTGATAGGTAAATGAGAAGGGATTGTTCAGTATGAAATCCTGTTTTCTAAAGGGCTTTTCAAGTACCAAGTGAAATCATTTACTGAAATCTGAATTGAAGGCAGTAGAAGAAAACACTCCTTAATTTCCAAGATACTTTTTTTTCCATTAGAGCTTCTTTCTTCATCTCTCGATTTCTTGTACAAATAACACCTATGATTTGGGGGACTTGGCATTTAGAATTATTCAAAGAGCACACAGCATGTGCTGCTGCTATGGATTTTTACAATAGGGGTGGCTTGTTTTCTGCTTAATCTGATAGAAAACTCTTAAAAAATAATATTGATAGGTATTGGCTGTGTCTGTTACGTGCCGTGTACAGATAAAATCACGCAGCTGTAAAGTCCAAGCTGTTTTTACTTTCTCTTTAAAAATCTGAACTTTTTGTCAGATTAGGTGAGGTCACGACTTTTAAATCTTCACCCTCTTTCCTATGGTGCTACTCTACGTCATGACTGTAACTAAGACAAGGCTGTTCTGAAGTATTTCTTGTCTGTTGGATTCTGAAAAAAACTTACAGAGAGACTAAGAAGATTAATTTTGGAATCTTAATCGCAGTGTTGAACCCTTTGAGATTTATATATCAGCCATGCTTAAGAACTTAGGGTTTTTTCTAAGCTTTAGGGTAGAGCCACAAATGATGCTAGCTGGTAGGTTTTTTCCATCCATCAGTACTTTTCCCAGTTACTGATTGATAATTTCTATTTCATTATCTTTTTATCTATGTTGAAAACAGGTTTATCTGTGAGTTTGAAGAAGTATGAAATCCCTTAATCAGTCCTTAAATATTAGTTTTTAAATCCAGTAGATCAAAAACCCTGAGCTGCACAGCATACTTTCTTAAAATCATGTCACTAGTAACCAAAACAAGAAAAGGTGTGAGAAAGAGAATCTATTTCAGACCTTCACAATTCATGCTTTAGAAATGTGAGTAGGTGAGGATCCAGAGATATGCTGGGCGTTGGACCTGCTTTCTTCCAACTTCATTTGAGATAGTGCTGTATTATTGTATGTGATGCTTCTAATTTTAGTGATACGGCATCTGATATGCAAAATGGCAGTTACTCAGACTTGCTCCATGCAGCACTAGTGAAATAGTGTGATTTAACAAAAAGTAAAATAAAATAACATAAAGTAACATAACATAAAATAAAATGAAGTAGTGATTCTATCTGTTCCATAGGCAAGAAATAGAATTCCCTCTATAAGCTTTATTTCAAGTGAGTTACATTTACTGAAATGTGGTCCGGATATGCTGAAGTAAAATTCAGCATAAAGCTTTTTTGTATAGTTTGTTTCTTGTTTTCAATTTAATATCTCATTCTGGTTTTCCTTAATAGCGTAAGAATTACACATGCACAAACTAATGATTTCCCCATAATGAATAAATGCTCAATTTGAATGTGTAGGCTTGATTCTTAGGAGCAGGCACATAGAAGAGAACTCATATGTTGTCGAGTTCTGTAATAGTACTATTTCAAATGCAGAGTCAAGTATCAGAATACTGCTGGGTTTGGCACAAGCACGTTAAAAACAAGAGAAATTCCAGTCCTAAGATGTTTACAACTGAGTATAGGACAAAAGTCAGCAGCTCTCCAGTCTATGTATAATTGGTGGCAATGCCACAGATGGATTTTTGTCAGCATAAGGCAGTGTAATTAATACAAGTGAGTTTAATCTTGTTTAAATTGAATCTTCATTTATTAGTCTTGTCCCAAATTGCACAGTTCATAAGAAAAGAAAAAAAAATATGGGAGGAAAAAGCCCCCTAAACACTCTCTGGAAAAAGCCTTTGAAACTCACCAGACAGCTGAACTATAGAAGTATATTTTGTTCTCTATAATTTTTCTTTCCTAAATGCTGCTCTCTCACACCCTGCCCCCATAGCAACTGTATTCACATTCCTGGAGGTTTCTTAGACAGCAGCAAAATCTTTGGATATGCTATTTTTACTGTACTTCCATCTCAGTACTTTCACATACCTAAATTTTCCAAGAAATGTTGAATGGTTACCAAAACACATCCTTCTTTCTTGAGGTGTTCTTACAAGTAAAGTGGTATGAAAATTTAACTACCAAAGTCTTTGGGTTAATCCAGCATCAGCTGAAAACCTTCAACTGACATCAAAAAAGTCATATGAATTAAAATACCATTCCTTCTTTTCATACTTAGCAAAACTCTGTAATCTTCTGACAGCTCTTCTTCTTCCTGGTGCAGGTGGAAGTGAAGCCATACGTGCTGGATGATCAGATGTGCGATGAATGCCAGGGCACTCGCTGTGGTGGAAAATTTGCTCCATTCTTTTGTGCCAACGTTACCTGTTTGCAGTATTACTGTGAATACTGCTGGGCAAGCATACACTCTCGTGCTGGGCGTGAGTTCCACAAACCACTGGTAAAGGAGGGAGGTGACCGGCCCCGCCATGTCCCGTTCCGCTGGAGCTGAACCCCAGGCCTCCCCCAGCAACAAGTACTGGAGTAGATTAAATTGTGTGAAAAGAGAGCGCTGCCTCAGGGCTTAGTGTTCTGGAAATCTGTGCATTCGTCCGCGACTTTAATGAAGATATGGGTCTTTTTATTACTATTACTATTATTATTTACAGTCACATTACTGAACTCAGTGTCCAGTATAATACAAACCGGCAGAGTGTAACTGTACTGATTTTGCACTTTGATTCACACAAACATCTGCTTGGTACCTTAATTTCCTACACAAGACTTGTCACTAGTGACATTATGTAGACTGCCATTCTCATCAGCCTTCACTGGGCTGATGTGTATATGATGAAGATTTTTTTTTTATTATAATTATAATTATTTTTATTTTTAAACTGGAGCATGCACTTATTTTCAGAAATTTAGACTTGCCCCTAGCAGATGACTTACCAAAGGTAATATTCACAAGTAGGTGGCAGATGTAGCAAAAACTTAAACAAATATTCAGCAATCATTAGTTTGGGTCATTTAGAATAGTAATAACCCTTAAAGAAAATAAGCCTTTAGTTGCTCTCCATTTTGACTTGTAAGGATGATACCTCATAAGCTGGATCAGACTTTTTTTTTTGTTTTGCTGAGGGTTTTTTGTTTGTTCGTTTGTTTTTGTTTTGTTGGGGGTTTTTTGTTGGTTTTTTTTTGTTAGGTCTTTTAGTGTTATGTAAATGTATGCTGCAATAGCTTTTGCTGCTATTAAAATGGTATTACTAATACCATAATACTCTATTCAGGCTAGGGTATCAATTAAAAAATGAATATGTGATTAAAATAGTGATGGCTGCTGAAAGGAGATCAGTATAGCATACAGAAAAGCTTCCAAGGAAGGTCAATATTTTTTGACTGCATGTTTACTTAATCAGGTTGCTGCATGCAATAAATTTTATATATGTTTAATATAAAACCTGCCCACAATGCACAAATTACGAATTTACATAGGCTACAAAATAGTAACAAAATGAATTGATTACTGACTGGAGGAAGGCATGCCTCAGTAAATGTAATGCTTCTGAAATTAGGATCAGCCCATTACAGAATGACCTATATTACAACCAATATAAAACTAGCTGTAGGATATTCTTAAAACAAATTTGTGGATGGTAGATGAAGTACTTTGCGGTGCTCTGTTATATATCGTGCAATTTATTTTATATAGTAAAGTGATTATGTCTAGTACTGTGATCAAACTTAACTGTTAAAGCCTCTGTATCCGACATTAACACGTTTTTGACAGTTCATAACAGGTACATAAACAGAAATGAGCTCTTAGTTAACAATCTCTCTCCTAATGCTTGCTTCATTTACGTAGCTGCAGACCTTGTCCAGAAAACCAAAGAGCTCATGTTAGCGTACATACACTACCAATTATATAGTCTGTCAAACTAATAAACTAGGCACATTTAAGAAAGTTAGGAAACAAAGTGGTGCTAAAGAAATGTCTGCATATAAAAGTAACATGAGATGTCTGCTCTGTGGATGTGGCGTTCTCTCTCTAATCCCTGGATGTATCCTGTGAAGCTTGAACACAACTAAGACCTGCTAATACAGTGGACATTTTTTTAGCATGAACTATGGGGCTGCAGATAGCATAAAACTACAAACACACTTGGTATATACTAATGATTGTGAGAATGTGTACACTATTATTTTCTTTTTCCTCCTTTGGTTTTGCAGTTCTGGGGACAATCTGACTGGATATGACACCGCATAGTAGATTTATATGTTCTGGGTTTTGTTTGTTGTGATGTCCTCGTTTGTGTCTAATTTAGTAGTTTGTTTTTCCCAGTGTTTAGTTGCGAGTATTGGCTTTGAGAGGATTTTTTCTGTTTTTGGAAAAAAAAAAAAGAAAAAAAAGAAAAAATAGTTTTTTACTGGTTTAAAATGCTTATTATAATTATCCCTTTTGAAGTTACTTCTGGGCGGTTTTGTGATATTGCTTTTCCCAGCCCAGGTGTCTTTTCTGTTGTTTTTTTTTCATCTGTACAAGACATTTTGTTATGCACTACTTTTTGTATCTAGACAGTTTTCAACAGTTGGCTGATGATTTTTTTTTTTAAAGAAAAAGGCATGCTTTCTGACTGACATGATCTTTTGCAATACCTCAATTTTGAAATATAGGAAAGAAAATGATATTTTCTAAGTAAGTTTATTCAGAAAAATATATATTAATTTAATTCTGCAAGAAAAATGATTTAACAGATGGGTAACTTTATTTTTTTCATGCTTATTTGAGTTTTTTTGAAAATGAAGAAGTTAGAGCTTTATAACTGTAATATTAAAGATCATAGCTAACCTACAGAAATCTACCTAATTATGTGAAAGAACTAAACCTTTTTGAAGAAATTCCCCTCTTTCATGTAGAAAAATACCCCCAGAGAGAAAGAGAGAGAGAGAGAAGCTGGAAAATGTACAATATACCATGATGTTGGATTAAATCTAAGCAAAATCATCGTAAAGAACAGGTGTAAACACAGACTCCATTTGGTGCTGAAAGTTGTGAATAGAAGGTGAAAAACTATTTTCCCTTAATTTGTATATTTATAATCAAGTGTGATTATGCACGACTGACCAGAATTGTGAGAGTTCTTCTGTTTGTATTTTTTTAAAGAGAACTTTTTTTAGTTTATTAAATTATGACATGCTCCCTTTTCTTTTGTAAATGAATGTGCCCCCGAGTTGTTAATATGTTATATTAAAAGAGGGTCCTTCAAAAAAAGTTATTTTTTAAAATATGGAGTTCTGAACTGCAACTTGACTAAGAAGCCCCTGGGTACAACAGGTCCTATTGTGGCCTTTTCTGATGTGAGACTTGAACTAGTCGATTTTTTTGAAGGCTAACCTAACCTCGACTATTTGTTGTTATGTGCAATACTGTTTGTACTGTTTGTATAAAAAAAAAAAGAAAAATGAAAAGAAAAATGGCATAAATCTTTATTGCAGATTTATTTTCATTGCAGACTTTAGACATTGTGATTCACTAAAATCATTTTTCTACTGTCAAATATGTACCTTTTCTTCATGCTGGTATTTTTTCAATAGTAATGTAGCCTTTGTACTGAGACAAATTTTCATTGTTATTTTTAGAAAGATTTTTTGCTAAGAAAAAAATTAAACATATTTACATATTTTTCATTTTTATTTCGTATTTTCTTTAAGGAGTGCTTTCTCAACCATTAATATAGTTGTTTCTGGGAGAGACTTTCATATCTGGTCAATGTCATTAATATTATTTTGTATTTTTACTTGGAATAAATTAATTTTATGATGCTAATTCTTTAAAAGTTTATTTTTTTCATTTTCAGTTATTTTTGAAGCTAAAATCTTTGTAATATTGTTACTAAAGTGTCTAGTTTTTTGAAATGCAAAGCTTTATGTATTAACTTGCTGATGTGGTTTACAATAGTGTGGCAATGATGAAAATGGTTGGTTATGTAAAGTGATTGGAAAATTGTAACAAAGAATTGGGCAATAAAATGACAGAATGAAGCAGAAAAAACGTGATATTTTGAAAAGCCTTTTCCTTTATCAAAATGATTTAGGGAGATAATAGGGATGTCACAGTACCAGTTCGCTGTCTAGATTTATACACCACCAGTGTTGATGAAATACTATTGCCGTTATAAGGAACTAAATCTATTGAAACAACGGGGTTTTGACCCTGCCCATTCAGCATAATGCTCCATTTCTTTTCTTGTCATGAACTTGATAGATTCTCTTTTCAATAGTCTTAGATTGAACCTCCGAAAATATATATTCTTCATTGTATTTTGCCACCGTGTTATTTATTGAATTGACCCTTTCCTGCACAACTTCGTTCCTGCATATGTTTATCGGTGGCAGCATGGAGCAGACTGTAGGTACCCACATCATTTTCTAAGGAAGTTACCACATTGTGTTGGTAGCTGCCCACTTAATGCAAAATATAGTATGGCCATTTCCTGGTAGCAATGCAGTAACCCATATTGCCACCACTTCTGAACATCTGTTCAGCTTCTTTGTCTTTCTCCGTTCTTCTCTGCCTCTCTTGTGTCTTTGTCCTTTATTTTTCTTTTATGCTGGCAACACCAAGTGTGCCAGTATGGAAACACCTTTCACTTCACTTCCATTTCCATCACTTTTGTTTCCCTATGCAGCCAGCAGAAACCCCTTCCTGAAGCCAGCAACTCTCTGTTCTGGCACCTTGAACAATCCAGACTAAAACTGGTGTTGCGTAAACAGGGCATACAATGACTCTCTCTAGACAAAACAATTACTTGGACAAGTTATCGATGACCTTTTAGACCAACATATGCTAGAGTGTTAGAGTGGCTCATCTGTAACTTGCGGAAATGTGTCCAGAGTTGGTCTATTGTGTATCCTCTGTGTGTTCAGTTCTGTAAGTAATGTATAGACTAGATCAAATAGTGAAGTAAAATTTAGACTCAAATTAGGTACTACTGGTTGGAATGTACACAAATTGCAAACAAAGGAGATTAAGGAATGAAAAGGGAATAAAAAATTCCTGCTAAGTGGTACAAAGTTTATGCTTATATTTCTGCCTACATGCTTGTATTTTATAGCCTGCTAGCAAGGCATGGGCTAAAACAAATTGTATTGCAACTCTGCAGTTAGCAAATAACTTTGCTGATTTCACTATCTGTTAGAGTAGTTGGAAAAAAAAAAAAGACAAAAAAAAGGCGCTTAAGTGGGAAAAGCTCCCATGTTACTATTTCAGTATTGTGACATCTCTACTTGCAAGGTATGAGTGAAAGATTAGTCACAGATTTGTAGAAATGTCTCTTTTGTTTAACCTGGCTTGTATGTAGTTGCTTTTATGCTAGTTTGTATGATGTCAGCTAACCCCTTTTTCTTTTCCTGCCTTCCTTTCTTTTTTTAAACCAGACAAACTTCTTAATCTCTGCTGCTATAGTGTTCTATCATACCACAGAGTATTTTATATTCATGTTAGTGACTACTCTATACCCCAAATGGGTAGCTGGTCAGAAATCACATTGGTCACACAATTCTGGCACACTTAAATTTTCAGGAGCAAACATTTAGCAGTAAGTAGAAAACCAGGGTGCTAACAGGAGGTAATTTGGGCTTTTTTTATTTTATTTTATTTTTTTTTCCTGGACGTAGTTCTGTTGGGGTATAAAGTATTAGATATTTGTAATTTTACTGTCAAAATAATGGACATAACTTTTAGAGCATTCACAGCTAAGATCTCTGTACTTGGTTTTCAACTAATTTTAAATGTACTGTATCTTTTATTACATGTTCTCTTAGATTGTTTTTGCTAGTAACTCTAACAAGGCTTCTTCCTTTTTGGCTTGGACTAATGCTTGTATGGAACTGCAGTACTGTGACTAAACATGGAGCTCAATGCTGCTATTGCTTACAACTGCTTAAACTTTGTAGTTTGGACTTTATTTTTTTCTGTAATAACTTATTAAATATAGTTGTATGAAGTACTGATATTTGTCATCCTTTGCACATGCTAAGGAAATCTTGGGATATGCCTTACGGGAATGTAAACAAGATACAACCCCCCCATATCTTCTACTGGGAAACTGCACTAGACTAGGTTAAGTAAATGCACACCTTACATGCACACTAACTGTCTTTTCTAATTATTTTAGAATACAAGTATATGGGCCACTTAAGTTTTCTAAAATCAAAATCATTCATTATGCTAAAATAAAAAGCGTTCATTATGCTAAGCCGAAGGTAAATACAAAAATATGTACTGGGGAAATATTTCTGAGAATGTGGTTTTCCTCACCAAATGCAGCATCATGTGCCTTGAACAAAAGGAGCCATTACATTACTTTCTCTGAATTTAAGAAAAATTGCTGGCTAACTTAGCCTGTACTTATTTATTAGCAGTTCAGCAATGGCTGCAGGCTACAGATTAGACTGAGCAGCTAAAAAAGAAAAAAGCACTGCAGCACTGGTTTCTAACGGTTTCTAGTTTTAGAATAGGAGACAAAGCTCAGTGTTACAGCTGTTCAGAACTCTACAGAATGCTTCCTTGAAAAATGTGACTTTTGCCTTGTCAGGGCAAGTGAAGACCACGGGAACAGCTCATGTTGTACATCGCTGCTTGCTTTCAGCAGCTACATAGATGCAGCTCAAAGACCCTGCTGGAACTGTCAGCACTTGAAATTACAGGCTGACTTCAGTATGCATGTTCCACTTAAACAGGAACTGCCCAGTATTATGCTAGAAATTAAATGCCCTTTGGAAACAATATGAAAAGCTGATGAGGCTGTGTGCTAAGTAGTGTGCATGCTTTCCTAGTGTGCAGAAGAGCCCTGTGGCTTGTGTTATGCTACTTTATCCTAACGCTACC
The DNA here is from genome assembly GCF_012275295.1 of Melopsittacus undulatus. Taxonomy (NCBI): domain Eukaryota; kingdom Metazoa; phylum Chordata; class Aves; order Psittaciformes; family Psittaculidae; genus Melopsittacus; species Melopsittacus undulatus. The sequence goes on from NC_047530.1 coordinate 95,463,761, forward strand.
CTGTGCAAGAAAGATTGGTGCCACTGCTAGCAAAGAGCAATAACTCTTAGGAGAATGGTCCACTGACTGTTCTTCCTGGACAAGTGGTTTTACAAGACAAGGATCTCTGATAGGAACTCTAATAGTAAATAAACGTATGAGAACTTGTAGGCTTCTGGTTACTTCAGAGTTAAATTTGAGAAGGGCGTTCTTATAAACACCTTCCATTAATGAATGTCACGCTGCTTATTGTAGCCTCTCACCATACAGTGGTTCAGGTCCATCTGGACAAGTTCAGTCTGGATTTACCCCCATCCTCTGTAACAGAGAACAATTGTGGGAGGAAGCTGGAATTGCTAATCCAAAATCCTTCCATTACTACATTACTGATAAAGTAAGCTATGCCACTTGTAGGATGCTGATACTGAGAACTTGCCTTTTCCAGCTGATAGCAGCATTTAACTCAGCCATTGCTTGCATTAAATAAGAGTTTGCACCAATGTAATTTAGACCAATGCACTTAAAGTACAAAAAGCTGCACGACCTCTTTTGCTTCTGCTTTGTATGTGTAATTTTTGCTAGGCTTAAAATGAACAAAAATAGCTACCTATATGACTACTGAAGCTTGTGTATTAAATCTATTTAGGCTTCTATGCTGCTAAGCTAAACTGTTTTGTACTCAAGGCACCCAAACAACATGTCACCTCTCATACAGACCTGCAGAAAAGCCAAAGATTAGCTCTTAAAAGCCATAATCTGTTTTTCTCGTGTCTGGCAAATCTAAATGGCATGAGCATGGGGGAAGAAATGCTTCATTCTCTCCTAGGGATCAACAAGAGAACTGAGTTTAAAACAAGCAACATATTTAATCTGTTTTCATAAAAACTATACTAGTGACTTGCAAAAAATCCTTATGCCACACAGTTCTATTACGAATGTAGGACAAAGTTCCATGCACCAGATGTACACACAAACTATGCCTGTTCAAATGAATTCTCTCTCTCTCCCCAGTGGCAAGCAAGGTTTCGCAAAGTTTACTTTGGGATAACAAACTGTACCTAGAGTAATTTGAGAAGAAAACATGATAAAAGTCCAGTTTCTCCCTTTTCTTGTTTTGGAAGGAGAAATAAAACTATCAGCAAGTATAAAGTCATATGGCAGACCTTTGGCAACAGTTAGTTAAGCCAGAACGCATGTCTCCTGCCGCCTCACTCATGGCACAGTAGCACTTGCCAGTGTGGCCAAGCCAACTATGGCAGTGTAGGCACTTGGGGCTGAATCAGTAGACACAGGAATCCATTTGCTACTTTTAGGTGTCTGAGTGATATTTATTTGCTACCAACTTCCTAAAATCCCCTTTGAGCTGCTGCTTAGCAGTGCTTGGGCCTATGTTTTGTGCGCAGGAATATGCAAAACTGTTTAACACTTCTAAATTGTTCGGTAACCCAAGATTCTCTGGGTCGTTCCCTGCAAGTTTTTTTCACCTGCAAGCCTAAACACAGAAAGCACTTGCAAACATATTTGTTGGACCAAGTTTCACATAAAGGAAAGGGAGGTCTAGAGGTGTATTTCTCCTCTATCCAGTAGCCTGAGTAGCTAAAACACTTGAGGATGGGGTTTTTTTATTTTCACAATTTCATTTTTCCAAATTTCCTGCACTATGGAACAAGAACTAAACCTTTTTCATTATTGTAGCAACTACTCTATTTTGTGACACATACTTTGGTCTCTGCAACAGCATAAGCATCACCAATAAGATAAATAATCAAAATAGTAGTTCATATAGTTACATGTAAGAAGACAGTGCCCTCTGATACACCTTGGCTTCCTTGCCAGCTTCAGTGTGTACTACAGGCTCATTGACACAGAAGTTTGTAAGAGAGAGTTGGTGCAGTTCATATGCAAAATAATTCTGCAAAACACTGACAGAAACCATAGCAAAGATACAACTCATGATCTCATCTTTCCTGCAAGATCTTTTCTTCCAAAGTTACAAACAGACCTCTAATCTCATTGTCAGACTACACAGCACAGTTTGAATCAAATAAAAAATACATGAAATTCCAACAGATAGATGGGCAAAATCTTGTTCATAATGTAACTAATCACTCTGACTGTCCCTTGTGCATATTACTGTAGTCAGAGCCTACATCATAGAATCAGAGCATACACACATGCCAGAAACATCCTGCTACTCATTCTGCCTCTACTTTTCTTACTCCTGACTAGATTGCATGCTGGCGTTTGAGTTTTCCTCCAATTTCATCAATTGTCACCAGTTTATGAATTTATGAAAAGCAATAGTAACATTTCTTTGAGCCATTTCCACAAGGTTTAACCTATCACAAAGCACCAAAGTGATACTAGAACGTTAGTTAGGATAATGTTGCACAATGGGGAGGATTCTGCCTAAAGCAATCATTCATAAAGGATAAAATTCAGCATAGCTATAACTTACTCTAGAAGACAACTAAATTCTCATTTAAAAGATGGTGCTACAATAATGCATATTCTAGGTTATAGATTGTTGCTGGCAGGGGGGGGAGGGAGTTTGCCCCCTGATCACTACCTTTTGTTATTATTCTTCACCGCTCAGACCTGGACAGTTTCACCTCTGAACATTTACATCCCTTTATCTGCTGCTTGCAATGACAAAAGGAAAATATCAACCATGAATGAACAAAACCAAAAGCATTTCCCGCCCTTAAGAACTTGCTATGTGTCACAAAATATACTTTTAGACAACATGCAGCCAAGGTTACCTTTCTATAACAAAGCCCTATATATGCTGAACACATTGATATGAAATCACTTGCTCATCAAAATGGTATGCAATACCAAAGGCCAAAAGAATGCATATAAGATCAGGGATAGAATATTGTTCCCATTCATTTGAAGATGGAATTCTGTCTTACAAACTTGAAGGGGAAAATGTTTCAACTTTCACCTAGTTCTCTTAGATTCCAGCTTTAGACAAAACATTATGTTACTCTGGCCCCTTTCTTGTGTTACAGGCTATCTAAACGTGTTCTAGCTAAAGAAATCACTTACTTAACTGAACCTGGTGACCTGCAAGTGCACACTAGCAAAGGTGAGGTGAGGAGGAATGGGGAAAGGTTAAACAGTTCGTTTTATCTGTACTTTAATTAATGTTTTACCTAGAAAAAAGTCATTGGCTCTGGCAGAAATAAGTACGAGTATTTGATACCCATTATGACATGTACTCCGAAATAGGGTAGAAAGGAACTCCTCCCTCCCAAGTGGGTGTTCAAGCCTTCCAATTAGTAAGTCATTCCTTTGCTTCACCCTCTAAGCCCACAGTCTTGATTTGTTCTATATAAAGTGGAACAACAGAAAGCAGGAGCCTTCCTCCAGCTTCAGGCAGTATAACACAAGCTAGCTTTACTGTCATGAGCATGAAATGCTCTGCATGATAGTGCACCCTGAAAAACAACTTCCATAGATAATGCTAAAGCATATCACAATCATTGTACAAGTGCCTAACTCAAGGACAGTGATTATGCTTTGGCCACTACAAACTAAACAATTAGACCCAGTGATGCTCAAATTCACACCACCAATATAACTGTGGATTTGGCTTTGTGACCTTGACCCTTTTTTCCTCTTCTCAGTTGAGGTGCTTATATTGTTCTAGTCAAAGATGCTAAGTATTGATGCTTGACCACAGCAGAAAAAATATACTCCAAGCAGCACTGAAAAAATACCTTGCCATACAGAGGAAAATGACAGTAAAGCCTCAAAGTGCTGAGGAATTTGCATCCTGTGGGGTAAAATATTAAACAAGTGATAATGAAAACCATGCTCACAACCCTGAAAAGAACAAGAAAAAAAAAAAAAAAAGGCAAATCCAGAGCTAGAATATGCTTTTCTGGCAATAGAGTTCAGAGGCAGAGAATTACTATTAATTTACGTCCATATAATGAAAGCACTACCCCCCCAGTACATAGGACATAAACATGACAAACTGTAATGGTCTCTTTCTCTCTGGTTAAAACAAAGTAAAAGCCCACAGTTGTGATTCTGGGACACACTTTCCCAACGATCATCCAGCAGTTTGGTAATGTTTTGTTCTGGAAAATTCTCTAAGGTACCAGGAAATTTCAGTGCTAAAATTCCTTCAGCGATACTACTTCAATCACTGCCCTGAAAAAAGTTTAATATAGACTAGATAGCCAGAAGGCCAAAAACTCTTACTGAGTCTGCAAATCTTTACACCATTATATAACTCAGTAACTCTTAGCATCTAACTCAGTGCTGTGTAACGGCTGTTGATAGCTAATCCTCAGTGAAGCTAGGGGCTGTAAGAGACAAAGGAAAACCAATGCTAAGATACATGGAATCCTCTGCATTTATCAGACTATTCTCATAGAATATATAAACCCCCCAAATCTTAAAGTCACATCCATCCTATGAGATTGGGCTCCCCTGTACAGAACACATAGAGTGTAGATTAAGTGTATGAAGAGTAAAAGCGGCAAAGTGTGGAAGAGGATGAATCTGTCTTGCAGTTTAGCCTTTTTTTAACACAGTATCTAAGGCATAAAATATAACTGTTCATAGCATAGTTCAGTATGCCTTTGACAGAGCAACCTTGGCTCTGAAGTGAAGATGCCTGCCACTGCTCTAAAGTAACACGATTATTTCTGTTTGAGAAATGAGTTTAAGGAACACCATTTCTGTCTTGCTCTTGATTTCTTGTTTCTGAATGACATATGAGGCCAGAAAGGTCACAACGGCCTTTCCACAGAGGAGTGATGCCTGAAATAGGAGATCACTACATGAGATTCTCATTTCACTCTTTTAAATAGTATCCAAACTCATGGTCTGCTAACCTAATTTGAGTAGAATTTAGAACTGTATTTATAGCAGCTTTTCCACTCTGGAAACTGTCTTCACTTGCAGAAATTATGTTCTCTAGTAATTAAGTTGTGTATTACAAGCTGCAGTATTGCCTTTGAGCAAACCAGTTTGGGCTAAGCCTGGCTGCTTTTGATCCCAATTCCCTAATTATTAAGGATCAATCTCTTCACTTGTGTTTCTGTGAAGTGTGAAGGGTTCATGGGGATTGTTTGTGTCAGTTCTTTTCACAGGGGAATTAAGCTGCATTCAAAATCCTGCGGGAGCTAATGCAAAGTCAGCAAGTGCCAGTGCCTTTCTATCAGAGTCCTCCTAAATCAAGCTCTTAAGAAAGGATGTAACAGAAATAGCATTAGCCATAAGTGAACACTTCATATCAAATACTCAAACTGAATCTTTGCCCAGTTCCAAGCCAATTACAACTATACTGTCAGATTATGAGTTTTGGTGTGTTTCGTCCTCCTCTTTTTTTTTGATCCTTTCAGAAATAGAGCTGTGAGAAGAACACCACAGACCCCCTAGGAAAGGGAGTCAGTGTGCTGTAGAGTCACTCAGCTGTAATATGCAAGTTCTGAAAATTTTGCCCTCACAGCTTCCTCAGGCTTGGGCTGTACAGCTGAGCCAGGGCCCATGTGACTGTGAGTCTGCCTGGCTACTGCTAAAAGGAGCTCTCCCTGGCTATCTCCAGCACAAGCACACATACTGTTCCCACAGACTAAGCCTGTCATCACCAGCTGTACCACCTGCTTGGACTCCTGGGGCCCTTCTGCAACTCCTCCTATTACCAACCCATTTACTTGTTATAGCCTCATCCTGGCAGTGGAACAAGGCAATCAATGAAGACTATGCTTCTCTCTGGATCTGAAGAACATGATATCCCTTCTGAGGCATCAGAAGGTGATCAAAATAATTTCTCTGTCAGTTCTCTCGCTGTGAGCACAGTCCCAGCCATGCTCTAGACCCTTGCACATACATGTCCTCAAACCATCCTCACTGTTAAGTATGAACAACTGCAGGACTGCACAGCTGAGGAAACGAGAGAGCAATACCAGTATGATGCAACCCTTAGAGCTACATGTTGTCATTTTGCAATCACAGAATCAGCTAGGTTAGAAAACACCTTTAGAAGATCATCAAGTCCAACCAGAAGCCATGAAAACACTGTCGCAAACTGTTCCCCACTTCTTCCTGCTTTGCTTGGAGATATTTGGGCTGCACCTGGGAACAGGTATGGATTTTCTGGCAGAGAAGACACTAGCTACAGCTGCCAGAACTCCCCAGCTACTTGTGGTGTTTCCCAGTGCCTGGAGGAAGAGCTGAAGCTAAAATGTAGTGGGAAGGTTGATGCTCAATCTAGCCAGACCACCTCTAATGTGAAGTTGTCTTCTGTAGTTACAAACAACTGAAAGGCACAGGCAGTACTGCAGGAGCTTAGGAGCTGCCTGTACTGGCTGTACAGCCAATGAGCCTCATTATTCCACATCCCATCTCAGATAATTGCCAGTGGCAGAAAGCCTGGTGACATTTCCTAGTACAAGTGAGTACAACAACAAAAAAAAAAGATTGACACATCACTGCCCAGAGGAAAGGAGAAACTCCCTCATTCATCTAGGTTAGGGTAAAGTGAATGATCCATTATTTTATTTATTTATATTTTTAGTCAGGACAAGGAATAGCAAGATAGCTTTAAATACATGTCCCTTCCCTACAGATGCCCCCCCCCAAGTCATTCCTCTCCCCAAAGAGTTAAGCTGCTATATCTTCTGCTTTACAGCCTTAAACAGTATTTATGTCATATATAGCATGGAGGTGATGTAGCTTCATGTTCTGGTTCAACTAGTTCAAAGGAGCTTACACATTTCTTTCCCAATCCCAGTGTAAGAGAATTCCATTTCTAACATGTCTCTTGGTTCTTATTCTGTACTGTCCTATTTAGGTTCTGTAAACTTCTGAACTTCACAGAGTAAGCTCCCAAAAATGCTTGTGTAAAATTTTTGCCAATTGGCTAAGGTGCACTTTCATGTACACCAGCTAAAGAGCATCAGCTTTAGCAATATGTATTGCTTAGCCTCTCAAAATTAACCATAGCGTGTTTATTCCCATCAAGTTATCTGTTCAATGCATAAATGATAGATCCTCACAGGATGGTACCTAAAGCAGATTCACTGTCTGTGCTGGTAGAGCAAAGCAGGCTACCAGTTTTCTACCACAAGAGAGTAAAGCAGAAATGCTGTTACATCTGGAGGAAGACTACTGGGAGCCAAGATCTGAAGAGCAAAAGGAGCCAGCAATTCCCCAGTCAGCAATGAACTTTTAAACACATGCCTGACTGACTGGAATTACTTATGTGCTTAGAATTACATGCACACTGAAGTAATTGCCAAACTGGGGCCAATGGCTATATCTGACATGGTGAGCCAAAATAGTCCCTACCCCACTATGTACCAATGTTTCTGCTATTGAACCTGCACAAAGACCTGTACCATTAAGATGCAACTGAAGCCCCCGACTGAGAGGCTATGGAGGACCTAGTGCTAAACATGAAATTAGGCATTTGTTGACCTGGATATAGACCAAATAGCTGTATTTGCAGCACATCAAAGCCAGATGCAACTTGTTAAAAAAAAAAAAGGAACTGGCCAGCAATCCTTTCAGATTTTCTGGACAGCTGTGTCCACACTTTCAAAATATACTCTGATGATACCCAGGACAAGCAGATTCCAAATCTAACTCCTGAATGAGGACATGAACCTCAGACTGAAGGGAATTCTAGTTTGTTATCTGTTGAGCTTTTCATCTGCATTTGCTCCTGGCTGATGCAGTGGCACCTCATCAAAACGGTTTCTAAGAATATCATGTGCATTACTTAGAGTGCCTGCCACATAATTCAGGTCTGAGCACCACAGCACAGGGAATTAGCCCTTCATTTCCATTTGCAGCACTTAAAAGAGAGAGTTGTTACTTCAATAATTAATTTCAGAAAGAAATCTAGAACCTGCCCCTTTTCAAATCATGTGGGTAGGTGAAAATTCAGGGTTGGTAGATCAAGCAGACAGCCTGCAGGTAGAGAGACTGCACAAAGAGTCAGGATGTTCTCTGGCATGATCCTATTTATGAACAGCGAACATGAATTCCTCCTTCTGTCAGCAAAGGAAAAATAAGTGAAACACAGAGACAGTGTCTGAGGTCACAACTGCAAATGCCTTTGAAGGTGAAATTGTTGGTGTGGAAAACCTTTAACACTGCCTTAATCAAATTTCACTGTAGGGCCAAACTGAAAAAAATAAAAAAGGATGTAATTAAAAATTGAAGTCCAAAACTGTTCTTGAAAACTCCTACTCAGCTGCTGCATAACCTTGAAGCTGTCTGCACTCTCTGGCTGACTAAGTTGCCTAAAGCTGCCTCTGCACAGACCCAGAATTACCCGTCCTGGCAAAGCAGAGCAGGTCAGTATATAGTACCTGCCTTAACAGTGCCAAAATCCAAAGAACAAGTCCTTTTGTAGATCTCCTCTGCACACTTTCATTTCACTCCACCAACCCAGAAGCTGCACCTTCTGCCTTTTCTCACAGTTCATAAGAAAAGCTTCAGTTATATAGACATATTTAGGAAAAAAGAAAAAAAATTAGATGATTGCAAGGACACACAAGTGTGAATTCCAAGTGATTGATACCCTCACAGGCTAAAGAAGGGCAAGATCTCAGGAGTATGCTGTCCACTTGCTAGTTAGCTCTAGTGAAGCTGCATTGCCAAGCACAGAAGTATCTAACTGCCCTTGACACTGTACAGGTTCAGGATTCTCCAACTATCTGACATGTATCTAACAACCTACAGAGATGCACCTAACTTACTGGATTTATGAGGTATTACCTTCATCTACAGAGAATCATAGAACAGCTTGGGTTGGAAGTGACCTTCAAAGGTCATCTGTAGGCAAGTGAACAGTTAGCCTGCCTTGAAGATCAGGAGGTCTAATGACCTGGTACTATTTCTCAAATACAGTTACTAGGAATGCATGTTAGTGAACTAGAAGGTGAATTACAACAATCCACCACGATGATACCAAAAGATTATCTACACCTGGACCACTCCTATGACAGAAATATTTTCTGCTTACGGAGGACATTCTGACAGTCACAAATCTTCTGAACAAAAACACACACACAACTTTTGTGCTGCATCTGTGGAATAATTAGTGGCACCACCTACATTAAAAGCTCCTTGTACACCACAAGTGGGATGAAGCACTTTAAAGTGCCCTCCTGTGCTTACATCAGTCACTGTTAATTAAAATAATTTTGCTGGGACTTCCTTTAGCTTTTAAAAGAAATTAAAGGCCAACACAATCTCAATAGTGACTATCTTTGCAGGTGCTCCTCCTCATCACAGCCTGGCACCAAATCAGTGAGAAGGAATTTTTGACTGCATTTATTTTCCATGCCCGTGGGATCATGGCTGACTTAATCGGTGCATGTTCATTTGCTGTGTTTTCTGCTGCTGATCATGTTGAGAGGCTTCCACTCCCTGGATACTTAACCCCACATCTCTGCCAGAGTTCCACCCATCTCAGCTATTCATCTAACTACTACAGAAGGCACCTGACTCTATTAAAAGAGTCAAGTTTAAAAATAAATAAATAAATTTTAAAAGTAGATCAACTGGCAGAACTGAGATGACAGGAACTCTTGGAGACAAAAAGGTTTGAACCTGTAGTCAGACCAGACATCTCTAAAACACATAATCTGCCCCTCTCACTGTGCCCCGAGATCAACTCCTTTTTGGAGGAACAACAGTCTTTTTGTGGCAGGGTTGTACCATGACCTTTATGCTGACTGGGACTCTCAGGTGCTATTGTGGAAAAAAAAAAAACAACAAAACTCAAAAATATACAGGAAGGAATTAAAGATTTATATAATTCTTCAAAGTAAAGCCCAGTTTGATTTGATTAGTTGGTTTACAGCCTAAATATTACCACTCCTCTCCCTTGAGGCACCTGGTTAAATTTTATAAGTAATCCTGAGCATCTGTTTAGGGCAGAGAGTTTTTAAATTTTGCTAAACCTCTCGTGGGCTTTTGCTGTTATTGAGGCATACAGGTATCAATGATGCTAATTTAATTTTCAGCCAAATGCAAACTAACCGCTCACAATCCATCTTTTTCAGAGTCTGCCACAATATTGCAAGTATTTTGAACATTTACAATATTTGAAAAATTCCCATTCTCCTCCTTTCCAAGGCAGTATTAACCAGCAGATAGAGAAAAGCTGTAAAATTTCTTCCTTCTCAGGCCAAGCTATGACTTCCCATTCAAAGCTAGCTGTCTTTCAAAGTATTTAAGTTTCATCAGTGGCTGAAGGCCTCAGAGTAAAACAGAGCTTTGTTGGGTCTGGCATCACATAAAGCAGAGAGTCAGATTCTGTCCTGAAGTGCTTTCAGTCTAAGTAGGCAAAACAAAGCACACAGAAGGAACTGAAGGACCAAAAATAAATTACTTGTCTGAGATCATTCAGCAAGACAGGAATGTGCTGGTCTCACTTGTAATAATCACTTGGGTTGGGTAAAGAGGTTATGCTTGTTTCACATTTAACTGGCTCCCAATCCCCAGCACTAGATTTTATTAGGACAATGCTTCAAAGACAAAGCTATGATGTCCAATAAAGACTATGACAGCATTCAAACAAATGTTGTACTCAGAAGAGAACAATACAACAGGCTTCTTCTCAGAAATATCTCCTTAAATACACACTCATTTTCAGCTGAGACTGAATTAGTCAAAACGTATTCAATGTACTATGAACCCCTTTGGATTGCAAATCAGATTGGCAGAAGCAGGAAAAAAACCTTGCTCAGACATTAGGAACAATTCAGGCATCCAGCTTCACAAGTTATGACTCAGTCTGGCTTGATTTCTGGTAGGCAGATTAAAATGCATTGTTTGTAGCAAATAAAGCATGAATAATAGTATTGCCTTTGTCTGCCTCTTGCACCGCACTGCTGCTAGAGCTGTAGGAGACAATCCCCCCTGCTGGTGGTACTCACAAAGAGACTACCTTCAGCTTTCTGCTCATGAGAGGTTTTATGGTGGGGCAGGCCGAGTTCAGTGATGAAGACTGTTAAGTACCTCTCAGCTTCTCTTTATCTTGCCAAGTCCTAGAGTCAATATGGTGAGGTTGTTCCTATTCTTCAAGCTTCTTTGATCCAACCACTATATTAACAATATGATAACAAAGTGGTGTTTTTATTAGCATGTTTGATAAATTACATTCTACAGGATGTAACTCTGACCCCTGTGTTAACTTTTTGTCTTGCTTTATTCTTAGCAGGAGAGTTAATAAGACTGATTTCCTCATTGCAGGCCAAATGGCTATAAAAGTGCATTATCATTTCTTTGGCCCACGGGGAAGGATGCTGTCATCTTTTTGAAATAATAGAAATAATCTTAATTTACACTGAAAAGAAGCTTAATAGAAATTTGAGTGATGTGATGTACTTTGGAGGAAACAAACTTCCTTATGTTTGTTTTGTGTCTGTATCCACTAGACAGTCATGAGATTTTTTAAGTAACTATAGGTAAGTAGCAGTTGCACTACCAGAACTTTTTTAGCTTTGCTTAATATGCTTAAACTGAACAGTCCATGATCCAGAGACAAAACTATAGTCTCTCCCCTGAGAAGCACATAAAATGCCAGACTACAGAGAGCAGTCTGAGATCCCTACACACTCTCACACTCTGCTTCTTATGATATTTGAATTTGTTTTGCACTGTGGCAGAGTTCCAGCATAGAAAGGAATCCCACACAGATCCACTCTTACACTAGTGGGTTGCTTGCCTTTACGTTAACATTGCTGAACAAGCACTGAAGTCAGTAAAAAGAAAAATAGGGAGATCAGCACTGCTATTTCCCCCTGGTGCTCCAGCTGCAGTCTCAAAGAAAAGAGTAGCAGCTGTTACCAGGTATCTGTGTCCTGTTATGAAACCAGGAGGAGGAGCACTTATTTCTGAATCTAGCTTTGGTTAAGGCAAGACAAAAATAACAAACTGCTCAGAAAAGTTACAGGCGTATGAGAAAGCAGAAATTAGATGCCCAGAAACACCAAAGCTGGCGCAATGAGGTTAGCTGACAGGTTTTGGACTTTTGCCCTCATCTCTAGCCAAAGGGCAAGGTACAGGCTTGTGAGTGGTCAACACTGCTGTTCCTGACTGTCCTCACTATCACACTTTATCTAACTGTATCTTGAATTAGAACCGAGTAACTACATTAACTCTCAACAAACCCCTCAAGTCCCACTGCTAAGTTTTTTACTATTATTATTTTCTTTTCAATGAGCTGTGGACTATACAAACCAAGGTGCTACTGCACTGTGGGATGCGTAAAACTGCCTGTGTATTTGCTCTTGAGACCAAACCAGCCTGGGACCTGAACTGCTGCTGTACTCACCACTGCAGAGACCTGCTTTTCCCAAGCTTTGTATGCCTCTGCCCTCCATTCCCTCTCAATAAATGAAGCTGACAACTGTACCATCTATCACAACATAAAACTACATTGCCTCACCACACTTCCTCCTGGGACATAAAGTCTAGGACTTTCTAGTTTCCAAAGTTTTACTTCAACAGGATCCACCTACTTTTTTTTTTTTTTTTATACTTATGTTTCAGAAACTCAGGCAGCAAGAACACATCACTCAGGCAATGCAGAAAGTCTCCAGCACAGCACAAGTGGACTACTTTGGAAAACATAATTAGTGGGTTAGAGTTTTCAATACATTGCTGAAAACATAATCTCTTATAATTTAAGTCCTGACTATGCTACCACCTACTAACACATAGAAAGAGTCACCAAAGTGGAACTGCTCTTTAGTCTCACCATGATTAGCACCTGCCACAGGCGATGTAAATTCCTTAGTAGCTGGGAGCTAGCATTAGAGCAAGGTCAAGGGGTTTTGTGTTTGTTGGTTATTTTCTTCCAGGGATGAAAAATAAAAAGCCATAAGAGACACAGGAGGCAACAGGGTTTTTTTCCACTTATCTTTCTCTTTTCCCGTTTGCCAAACACAAGGGATATTTTTTTTTCTTTTAGAATTTTCTTTTGAAACTTTAAATGCTGATGGGGAAATTTATTGTAACATTTTTCTGAAGCAATTTCCCTTCCTGTACTTCATGTGTTCTATCAAATTTATACTACTTTAGCTACAAAGTCTATACCCTGCATCACTAACTACTGCCTAAAATATAATTCACAACTAATTAAACATTTGCTGTAGGTCTGCAGAGTAGAGGCTGATTACATGATCCCAACACCTTTTTGCAACTCATTAACTAATCCGGATAAATGTATGAAAATATCTTCTTTCTTAATATCACATTTCCAAGCAGGCAATGGCAATTCCACGAGAATTTGTAGCAGCTTCATAGGAAGATATGAGGTAGGCCTCAGCACTGCAAGCTCCCAAATACTTAGGAGAGTATTTCTAGCTCCCTTTTCCCCTAGTAAAGCTCTCTGATAGAATAACTAAATTTAAACAAGATCGTTGAATTTCTAGCTATATGTAGACCTCATACTGCCAGATAGAAGTTTGAAAACTCAACGCCTAACATTTTTGTTCTGTTATGAACTGCTCTAGTTTAATCTGATTCTGCTAGAGGTATAGGTTGAGGTATGTGGAAATAGCAAAACTTTGCGTCTGTGCTGTAAAAAAAACCCTCTATTCATGCTAGAAAACTTTTTCTAGTGGATAGTTTAAGGTATTGAGTTATTCTAGCCGTAGATATGGATGCTTTTCAGCTGCTTTCAATCTCTGAGTGCTGATATGCAAAAATTCATTATATACAAAGCAAGCATGCATCTGAAATCTTTCAGTATGCAAGAGACCTACTTCTGTCATTGTGTCCTTAGCTTCAAATACTCCTAATTAGCAGCTGAACTCCAATCTTTTAATGAGTCTGTAACATCATTTAGTTCTGAAGCCACATGCTGTTCAGATTGCTCTTCCAATTTTAATGTGAGTTAAATTAGGGTTTAACTTTTATTCATCTCCGAAGTTTCTCAGCCGTGAATAATGCTCACAGCTCAGTGATCTGGCTGGTATTTGTTACCTGTACCATGCTGCTGAATTGCTACTAGATGTCCCAACAAGCTGCGGCTGGGTCAGCTGACAACTGTCAGAAAACAAAGTGAAAGGGAAAATAGCAACAGACTCTCCTAAGCTTCATTGTGTGGTGTGAAAACCAGGATACCTTAACCAGCCTTTGTAATGTTCAGGGATTAATTAAAGGATAATGTTTGCTCTAGAGGAGTTTATGAGGCAATAAATAGCTTTTTGTGGCTGATTAAATGCCAAAGCAAAGCTGATAAAGGCATCTAATTATTGCAAAAGCCATTTAGTGCCTTGAATACATCTCTGCCATTGGGTAAGTCTTATGGGCTGATGAAAGCTCAGCGGCAGGCTAACAAAACAGGGAGAAAGTCTCCCTACCTGTAGAGACTTTGAATAGGTAAATAAACTCACAAAGCATACAGCACATCCCCAAACTCTGACGGATCCTCACTTGTAAGGAAACAGTCGAACTACATGAGAAAATGGCCATTTCTGCTGCTCTACAAACACTTCAACAGCACACAGGCCACATTCTCGGGCCAAGCACCCTTGCTGTACCAGCAGGGCTGCAAAACCACCGGAAAACCCACTGGAGTGCTAGCTGGTTTTGTAGCTGCAGCAGAGCAGTACTGCAGCTCACCCGCCTTACCCCGGATTCTGAGGTGGTTGGTTTTGTTGGCGTGGTTCGAGGCCAGCTCGCACCGGGCCACAGCAACTGCTGGTGCCTCAGAGAGCAGCGGGGGTGGCGGTGGGACCCTGCCCCATCCCTCCGCTGTCCCTGAGGAATGTGGCGTTACCTGAGCAGGCAGCGGGGCCGGATCGAGGCCGGCGGCTTCTGGAAGGACCAACAGGCAGGGCGGGCTGCGCGTGCCGCCCAACGGACACCAACGGCCGCGCGGTCCCACTCGCCAATGCCGGCTCGCGCTCCCGCCTGTGAGGGCTGGGGAGGGCGACTGAGAGGCCGCGGCTTTTACTCTCTTTTACTCTCTTGCTACTTTTGTTTCCGCTGGAGCATAACGGGCGGTGAAGGTACGACGGCAATCCTGCCTGCTGCACCCTCACAGCCGCCCACGAGCCTGGCAGTCTGTGTGTACGTGGTGTGGTTTCGCCAGGTTTCTGTGCAGATGCAAGAAGCTGTTTGCCGTTTAAGCTTACTTAGACTTGCATCTCATTTGGTGGTGGCACACCAGGCGCCTGCACTGGTGGTTGGAGCTACTTTTCCTGCTCAAGAAGGTTGAGGGCTATGGTTCATGAGGCTCCCAGGGGGGTAAGGTATTCCAATCTTCTACACAGTGGTTCTGTGGTGGCTTCAGGATCTCTGACCATGGCTGTATTGGATGTAAAAAATGCTGAACAGTAGGAACCTGGGAGAAATAAACCAGAATGTGTCTTGGAAGATGGGCTGATGGCCAAGTGCATCTCATGTCCCTTCTTCCTCCTTTGCTTCCCTTTACGCCACACAGCCCATGTGAGCTGTCACAGTATTTATTTTTTTCCCCACTTTTCTTGCTTTGGTTGCTGCCTTGCTCTTCGGCTGGGAAATAATAGGCACAGCCAAAGAGTGATGTAACTTGTAACTGCGAGAACACACAGTTCTCCATTTTATAAACAATAATTAACTACTGCTGACTGCGCTGGCCCTGAGAAGCCTGAAATGCTGATCGCATCTTGCAGCTCTTCACAGGGCAGCAAAGGAAGTATCAGCAGAAGTGTCAACTTCAAATTCTGCCGCATTTTCCTTTCAGGCTTGCAGATGAACTGATCATTTAACTGATGTGATGCCTGAGTGGGTGAGCGTTAAATTAATCGTAAATAAATACTGATGGGCTGGCACTGGCTGTTGGTTTGGTTAGTGTGCATTATGCTTTTTTGTCTGCAGCCTCTTGAAAATACATTCTCTTAGGAGAATGAGTATGAGCAGTATTTTGACACTATGCACAGATAGGAACAATGTTTATATAGGGGTACCCAAAGATTCCAATGAACAGGAAATGCATGTCAATACTTGTAGTTTGGTTGGCAAGATTGTTGTGTTCTGTGAGTGATGATATTTGTGAGACAGAGGCACCGAAGTTGAATAGTTGCAAATGTCAGAAGTGTTTTATAATTTGGACTAAGTGGAAATGGGGACAGCATTTTCCTAAAGTCACATTGTTTTGGTAGCACAAAGTTAAAAGTCAGTTTTCTCCTACGTGAAGTAGCTCTGATTGAGAGGCAGGAAGCAGATTGCGTTATTTTCTGGGGGTTGATGTCTTTTTAATGGCTTCCTTCTCTGGCTGTGGCAGAGATTGTGCACAATTCAACTGACTTTTTCAAGTTCTCTCTACTAACTTGCAAAAGCAATTAGATTTGAACATCTGCAGTAACCGTTTCCTTGGCTTCTAACAGATTTCTACTTGAAGTCTTTATTTCTGGGATGCCAGGCTGTGATTGATAATTAAATCGCCATAAGTGCAGCATGAGTCATGTGAAACAGGGTCAGAATACATAAAAGTGTATCTGCAGAGAACAATATTTATTCAAAGAGAAATAACAAGAGGAACAGTAGTAAAAAGCATACCACAGCTACCACTCAAATCACTTGCTGCTGGTATACTGATAAGTATTCCTGTTTTCTTGAAGGAATATCTAAGCAGCCAGCCTGCATAAACTATGAAATGTAATTACCCTGACATATGGGAAATCTCTGGCAGGCACAGAATTGGCATGGACAGCGCAGCATCACCCTGCGAAGGCCCTGGGACCCAGAGTGCATTGGAGATGTGGCCAGCGTGTTGATAGCTCAGCTATTTCTGAGCCTCTGACTAAATTGCAGATTAGTTCAATTTGCCACATTCCTGGAACAGCCCTTTGGCAGGATTATTACTCTTCCTTTCTCCCCATATCTGCACTTCACCCCTCCCTACTTTTGCTGCAGTTTTGTACCTGAGTCTGAATTTATGGTATTGAAGTTGTTGCTCTGTGGATTGACTTCCTTCTGTCATCTAAACAGGGAAATAGAGGAGCAAACATTTTCCTTTTGTATGTTCCAACTTAGCAAATCCTGGTCTGAATTTAAAACTGCAGGTCATTGTCTATAAGAGCATATGTTTACTGATTACTTGATAAATTAATGACAGACACCCAACCACTGAGTTAGCTACTGATACAAGCTAAGAAAGCAGCACAGGTTTTGAGTGTGAAAATTCTTTAAGATTTGGGGGAAGGAAAGGGAAAGATAGCCTAACAAGGTTATTAAATCTATGTCTGTGTTCCCTAGTGTTATATGCTGTTAAGCACTTTGTTTCTTCCATTTAAAATATTTAAGATTTGGCAGTTTAGCATTAGTTTAGTCTTTCACACACATATATATACACACACCCAGAGTAAAATGGATTTAGAGTAACAGCTTTTTAGTCGGTGTAAATTCAGTCTTAGCCCTGCTTGTGCTAAGCAGCAGATCTGCTCCTTTTTTCACAGGATCTTGGACTTTTCCATCTGTGCAGAAGCTACAGATTCTGAAAACCAGCCTCGCACTTGATTCAGCTGGACATCTATCCAGTTTTTTTAATGAGAGGTCAATGGTGGACCTGTCTCCTCCAAAAGCATTAAGGAGCAGGATTAAAAAAAAAAAAAAAAACACAAACAAAAAAAACCCCCCCAACAAACAAAAGAAAACATTTGCAGAAAAACAGCTTTTTGCTTAAAAGGATTCCAAAGATGCCATGCATAGAGAAAGACAGACTTGTCAAATTGAATTCTTAAGTTTAACAGACACTTCGAAAGGCATGACTTGAAGAAGGT
Organism: Melopsittacus undulatus; assembly: GCF_012275295.1. Lineage (NCBI taxonomy): Eukaryota > Metazoa > Chordata > Aves > Psittaciformes > Psittaculidae > Melopsittacus > Melopsittacus undulatus. The sequence continues at coordinate 95,481,496 of NC_047530.1, forward strand.
AGTTTTCCCTTTAATTTCAAGTAGGACTTCACACATCCTTAAAAATTTGGTTGAAAAGCACCATTATAAATACAGTTGTTTCAAAGTACTTCTTCCAGCCCACCAGTGAGAAGTACTTAGTTTTCACAAACTAGCAGACTTTGAATCTGGGACTACATTAATTTGAAGGTATAGCTTTGGTGTTCTTTTGATGCCATTAAAATAATGGAGACAAAGTAGTAATTCAGTGGAAATTACACACAATTCATCAAGCCTTGGGCGTGCATGGTGCTATTCACAGGTCATGCTTTTTGGGGCCTGCAATGACTGAATTTGCAGTTGTTAAGTAATACACTGCAGTAGGGACAGAGCTTTAGACTGAAATTGGTGCTGACAACTTGACACCCCTGCCCTATTTTTGAAGATTTTATTTCAACCTACAAATAAAACACTTCTATTTCAGCGCAGACCCTGGTCCAGTCCAGTTGGATACCCATTAGACAGGTCAGTGTGGGTCAGAGGTATTTCAAGAGCATGTTTCTTTCTTGGGTTTTGCTGTAAGTGAATCCAGTGAGAAAAATGCACGAACAAGCCAGATCCTGGTAAATGGTCTGCCAGCTTGAAAAACATAAAAATGCTCATAGTTAAATATTAAGGTAACTAACTGGAAATGTTTTTCTTTATGTACTTAGTGCAGTGTTCCTGCTGGTTTTAATTTCTGAAAGTGTTAATTCAGAACACTTATGATCAGTCAGTACATGTAATAATCTTGAAACAATTACTCTAGGTTTTGCTCCCTCATTTTCCAGGTGCAGAAGTCTTTTTGATGTCATATCCAAGAGAGCTATCACTACAAGTATTATGGTTGCATAGTGACCTCAGTGTGATGACTGCTTTAAAGCAGTCTTTGGCTGTGTATTTCTTTTCCAACAGAAGCCACGCAGTTTCCTACCACTGCAACTAATGAAGCTCTTGAAGAAAAACATATGCAGTGTCTTCTGACTAAATAAGAGGTTTCTTTATTCAAACATATTATTTCTGGACACTATAATCAGATTACTGCTCCAGGCTATCTTAAAAGTACCCCGTATTCCAGCATTTTAATTTCTCTGCAGCAGAACTCCAAACCCATCTTGTCTCTCCCCCTGCTTGCATTATCAGTTGAAAGAACAACAGAAATGTTTATGTATGAAGGCAGAAATGACTAAGAATACTACTAATAATCCAACTGTAATTTCCCAAAGCTTTAGTTTTTACACCTAGTCAGCTACAGTGAAAGCCTTCACTACAGGATAAACTTAAATGTGGACATACACAACATACAAGTTATATATTCCCAGTTTTGTTTATTTTCATGGAATGCTAATTTAGTTACAATATGGCAGTTCAGAACTACTGAAATGTGACATAAATTCATCTCCAATGCTGCAGAACAGTCTTGATTTATATATATTGTTTTAAAACAATCTTATTTTACATAGTTGAGGTCTCTGGTGTTTTTTAAGCTCTGATGCTTAAGCACACAGCAAGCTACAAACCTTAGGTTTTATATTATACATATATTCTATGTATCCAGACAACTGCTGTAAGTTATCTATAATTTAATATTTATAAAAAGTGCATATACTGGTACATATGCACATCTAAAAACACTTTTACTACTGCCTCCCTTTTATAAAAAGCTGTGTAACATACAGCCATATTATTCTCACTCACTGCTATTAAAGTCCCTTACTATCTTTATTACACCATTTAAACTATTCAATTACCTCAAACAGAATGTAGGTATCCTCTATGTATGTTTTCTCCTAAAGAAAAAAAGTCTTCCCTATTCCTTTAAGAAGCTTTAAATCATGCATCAGTTTAGTAAACAGTCACTTTAGCATGGATTTCAGAATCCTAGACAGTGTAAAATCTACTTCTGGAAAAATGTCTGTATATTTCATTTCTTATTTTAGTTACAAAAAATATATAGGATTGAAACATACTGAATACATGCATCTCTCAAAGTGGCTATACTCTAGCCTTATAGATAAATTAAAAAAGTACACCCCTGCTAACAGGATGCAAACATGACCTCAAATAGGCCATTACCTGTATTTAATATATCGCATTACATTAAAAAGTTCAAGTCAGCTGTTCTCTCAAGATGGTGTCAAAAGACTGAAGAGCATAATGTATTGATACTCAATACACAAAGGTGGGTGCACACACCTAGTGCCAGATAATTATTCAATACTTTCAAGGCTTCTAGGCTTTGCCTCTGGTGATACACATCCTGAAATGATCTGAAGAGTTTTAAATTGAAAACTGTTCTTTAATACATCATGTTGTGTTTAAAAGAAAAATATACACTGAACAACCTGAAGTACTCACTGAAACAACTGTACAAAACTATTATAGATACAGAAAGAAATAATGGTGGACTTAACTTCAAACAAAAGGAACACTTGTTAACATGTGTATAAACTTGCTTTGTTTTATTCTTCTACCAAGAGAGAATTTGTAGCTGTTCAGAACAAGTAAAATTCAAACCACCTCACGATGTTTACATTTAAAGTTTTTATACAGTGCAAATGTTTAAGACAGAGTAACTCCCCAGTGAAACAGGTGACACTACTCAGTGTCATTCTTTTGAAGATTCTTCTTTCAGTAAGTCTATTTACACATTAAGCTAAAGGTTCACTATATACGCTTTGAAGTTTGCTGAATATCAGCAGAAGAATGTGAACTAGCAGCAGTTGAATTATGAATATATGATGGTTACTTTAATGAATGCATAAAGTTTTCAAGACTGTATTCAGTGTCATACTGTTCTTGATCCCATAGTTCTCCAAGGTTTTCAAGGACTGATTTCATTGATGCTTTCCCAGAAGAGGTAGAGGTATCTGCTTTTTCAGTTTTTTCATCCTTCACCAAAGAAAAAAAAAGGCAATTAATATACCAAATAATATTTTCAGGAATATGCAAAATTCTTCAAAATCTTGCAGTTCTTTCAGGGAAACAGCACATCATCCTGTTTTTCAGACAGCTATCTACTATCCATCATTTCAACCTCTAGTGTTCATGTCATCAAATTTTACATTTCAAAGCAAAGCTTTTCCCTAAGCTTACTCTATTTTTGGTAGGTATTTGTAAAATAGCTTTTTACCTTGTCAAGAGTGAACAGATCAAGAAGCTGTTCTGTTCCCATGCTCTGCAGGCTTGTGTTTTCTTGGCTGATCACTGTATTTGCAATATTCATTTTGAACTTCTGAAGACCCATGATCTTTTCCTCCAGAGTTCCCCTGGTTATCAGGCGATATACATTAACAACACGTTTCTGAAAGGAAAAAAAAAGTACACACACACAAAATTAAAAAGATAAAAATATCTTAGGTATTTAGGTATTCAAGACACCATAACTTTTTAGTATTCCTCATGGAGAGTCTGGAAGCAGTTTGGCTTGGAGTTACCCTTTGGTACTTTTACTCAGTAAGTTTAATTGATGTCAGATTAAATGAATGAGACTATGCCAGCATACAGTAGAGGCACTTGCAATTGCATCTGTACTCAGGAAGTTAAGAATTCACTACTTTTTACAGCTGCAGAGGGAGACTAACAGCAGTCACTCTTTCCCTGTCCTGGCATCAGAGAAGGACAGCCCTGTGGGGGCTTTCCTTCAAGTTTCTTGTCTCAGTTGAATATCTTCCTCCCCTGAAGGGCAATTCTTCCCTGGTCCCTCCTCAGCAGCTCAGATAGTACAGAATTAGAAGGCATACCAAGTTCAGGATAGGATAAAAAAGTACACACTTCATCTAGCATACTTGCAAGGAAACAGTATGAATTGAAGCTTTTCAGACATCAGTTCTCATATGCTACAACCTTATCCCAATTCAAAAAACACGAGTTCAGCAAGGGAAGAATCTTATGGGAAATTAAAGAGTTGTTCACCTGCCCAATGCGATGTGCCCTATCCATGGCTTGCAGGTCTCTCATTGGGTTCCAGTCATGTTCCACAAACACTACTGTATCGGCCCCCGTTAAGTTAAGTCCCAGTCCACCAACATGAGTTGTGAGCAAAAGAACATCTATAGATGGATCATTATTAAACCTGCACACACACAAAAAGTATAGTAAATTTTATATAAATGATGAACTTGTGAACCTCAGCTGCTCTGAGACAGACCAAAGAACAATTTCATACCATATAAATAATATAGCTCACTACAGTTCCTCGTATTGCTTGTGAAGGGATATGCTTACCGGGAAACAATGGAATGCCTCTGACCAGCAGGAATGCTGCCATCTAGTCGTAAATAAGTAACTGAAGGTAACTGAGGTCGAAGAAGGTCGTGCTCCACTATATCCAGCATGCTTTTAAGTTGACAGAAGATAAGTACTCTGTGCTGGGCCACAACAGCTTCTGTACCGCTTTCTGAAGATCCACCATTCCCCAAACCACAGTCTAGCAGCAGCTTAAAGTAAAACAGCATTAAAGCATATCATCAAAGTAACAGTAGATCTCATGTAAACATTGACACTGATGAATTGTTAAAAGTAGAAATAAGAGAAACAAACTTTAAAGGAAGTCTGGGGCAGTCAAATGATAATGCAAAGTTTGGCTTTATTGTCAAAGTGAAAAATTAAGAGTCAACAGAATAGTCACTTTCATTTTGTTTTACTTAAAAATAGAACTGAAGTATGTACTGCAATCTAACATTTTCAAGCTAACAGTCTCCCATATAATAAATGTTTTTCTGTAATAGGAGGGGTAGGAGTAAGAAACAGAATAAAAGTAAGCTTTTTGGCAAAGCAGCAAAAATTCTGTAATCCTCCTGAAGCAAGCTCATGCTTCCCCTTCTCCCTCAAATTAAACAGGAAAAATAGGACATATGCCTAAAAAACCCTTGTACTCTATTTCATTTGATACTTAACTGAAGCTTTAAGATAATTTTCATATTGATAAAGTCTTAAACTTTTTTAATTGTAACATCAGTAAAGACATTTAGGAAATTAAGGCACAACATGCACATCTACTTACTTGTTTTAAAGCAGACAGCTTAGGTGCATGTTGGATGTCTCTAAGAGATGAACTATGAGTTGCGAGTTGCTCTGTAATTCTTTTATATTCTGGGTGTTGGGTTGTTAGCACTAATGCTGGATGGTTGCATAGCTTCCTTAAGTATTGCAGTGCCTTGAATTGTTTAGGAAATGAAGTTCAAAGAAATAGTAATAATGTAGTTACAGAAAAAAATGATGAACAAAATTGATTATAAAGTATAGGGGCCACTCAGCTTCATTCCACAATTTGGACTTCAGGATATATTTTCATTACAATAATGTAACATATTTATGTTAACTAGACCAGTATTTTGAACTGTATCAAATAACTATTAAGTGTGTAATGATCTTGGTTTCTGTTGCAGGAAAAGTACACAAACTACCATTTCCCACACCTTCATGTGAGTGTGGGATACAGTAGCTGGGTTTGGGAGCTGTGTAGAGGCTTTGAGAATGGTTGTTTCCAAGTAGCCAGGACTTAACCTGCAATTCTGTCAGAACATGAACCTTCATAAATTCAGACCTAACCTTAAGGAATTTTTTTTTGTTCATGGTTTAGTATCTTAATTTTGTACTGTAACAACTAATAAAACCAAAATTAGTTCCCTCTCTTTTTGAGGTTTTGCACTTCTGGTAATCAGTTTTTAATCAAAAGTAGTATCCAAGATCCACAAACAGCTGAACACCAGTTAAACACAACATATTAAAAAGACAGTTTTATATTACTTAAAACCCAAGAACATAATTAAAGCATAATAGCTGTATATCACTTTCAGGCAGTCTGATCCAAGATCTAAATATTTTACTTGGATCATGCGGCCATAAATGTACAAGTCAGCTATTTTGATTATCATTTTTCATTAACCTAGAAATAGTAACCAGAAATAAATGAAGTAGGTACTAAAAATTAAAAAGACATCTGTACCTGAAACACATGACCTGTAGCTTTAAGCTTTGGTTTTTCAGTTTCTTCATTCAGTGAAATTGAAGAAACTGTTTCATCGATATCACATTTGGCACGAGACTTGGCAAAATCTTCATAAAGCTGAACCTGTACAGCAGACAAGAGAATGACTATGTTTCCTCAGACAGAAATAAGACAGCCATTTTTTGATTTTAGTTCCAAGTTAAAGTTCTGAATTACCATAAATCAAGAAAACTATATATGGAGCACATGATCAATATTAACAGTGCAATCTCTTGCAGTTTTCTTTCAGCTTGGAAAGATGTTACTATAGAATGATGCCAGAAATTAAGCTAAATAAATGCTCTATTGTAACTGGATTGATATTAGTTTTAAAATACATACTACAAAAAGCCTTTTAGCCCCATGGTCCCAAAGAATGTCAGAGGTGACATCAGATTGACCCAGGAATACAGAAGTGGTTCCTTTGTGGTCTTAACTGTGCTGAAAACACGAAGCTTCCAGCCACTTCTGAAGCGTACCTGCAGAGGACTGAGAATACAGTAATAATCTTGAATAATTTTGGGTGGAAGATCCTGCAGTACATCCTCCTTCATCCTCCTTAGGAGGAATGGCAGAACCTGGCGGTGCAGTGCTTCCATTGCAAGAACCCCTGGAGGAGAGAACGGAAGCCGCATTTTAGGGAAAAAGAAATTTGGAATGCCCGCCTGTCACCTATTTCTTACACTGGAACCTATAACACTTTCTCTTTTCATCTGCAATTCTCATTTAAAGGAATAAAACAAAGATTTAACATTTGATCCTTACCAGCCTCTTGTTCTCGGCTGGAGCTTCGGGCATCTCTACTTGCCAGTATTGGTTTGCCATAACGAGCTGCAAATTGGCGTTCAGTACCCAAAAATCCCGGCATGAGGAAGTCAAACAATGACCACAACTCTAAGACATTGTTCTGACATACACAAAACATTTTTAAAATTATTTTCAGAAGTAAAGAGTTGTTACAAATTATCACAAACATTTACATGCGTATTTAACTATTTAACCCTGCCTATAAAACTACAAACAGAACACTCTGGCATACTTTTGAGCTCTTGGAAATTGGTGGCTTTTTTATCAAACTAAGTTACAGAAGACCTGCACCTACACTTTGGCACATAAGACTTTCTACTGCGTCTGACGTATTAAGCCACACTCAACAGCAAACCCCAGGAGACATGAGTGGCCTTAGACAGATACTCCACAAACAAGTCATTAGGAGAAAGCCCAAAGTCTGGGGTTCTGGAACCTTCCCTGCCTGCTGGTTATAGAACAAATGGTAGAGAGTCTTGTTGCCAACTTTTGAGGTCCCATTAGTACCATGGATCCTGCACCTATTCCCTGAAACATGGGTATACTAGGAAAGGAAAAAGATGCAGTTTCAAGTATTTAGCAGTGAAAGGCTTTTCTTTTTTTTTTTTTTAAATAAAATGTATATACTTCAAACAAGACTACTAATAAAAAGCACTATCAGACTGCAAAATAGATCTGTCTCACTTGTTTTCTACCACTCACTCAACTCCTTAGGAAAAGGGAAGCAGTTACCTGGATTGGTGTCCCAGAAAGAATAATCCTGTAATTCGCAGTCAGCTGTTTTACTGCTTTTGAGAGTTTTGTTTTTCCATTTTTTATTACATGGCCTTCATCAAGAATGCAGTAATTAAACTTAATATTTCTGGAAAAGAAGAATACAGACTTAAGTACCATTTAAAATTCTAAGCTATTAAAAACCTCAGAAAACAAACCAATTCTTACCTGAAGAAGTCAATGTCATTTCTTACAACATCATATGAAGCCACTATGAGATTGTGTCTTTTCACCTGGTGCTGTAATCTTAATTAAAAATAAAATAAAATAGAGGAGATAACTAAAACGTCCCTTACATGTGTTATTATTTCAGATTCTAAAGTTACCATCACAAGCTTTACCATGCCACAAACTATGCTTCAGTAGTAGCAGTAAAGTGAATTGCAAAATTGTGTTGTATTTTACTCTACCCAAGTCATAAATGCAAAATACGCTACCTTGCTCTCTCAGTAGGAGGTCCTGTATAGTGCAAAGGATTAAGATATTCTTTTGAGCAAAATTTGCCCACTTCATCCACCCAGTGTCCTGTGAGTGTAGGAGGGCACACCACCAATGACGGAAGAGGGACACTGTCCACCAGTTTTGTTCTTGCATATTCCTGAGCCCTTAGGGAATAAAAAAGCAAGTCTTAAAACTGTTTTTCATACAGTATCTTTAAGGTAGAATGCTACTTGTTTACACCTACCTGAGGCAATGATCACCTGCAAGAATGCAAATGGACTGTAAAGTTTTCCCTAAGCCCATGTCATCACAAAGAATTCCATGAAGTTTGTATTTATTGAGAAATGCCAGCCAGTTCACTCCATCCTGAAATTGGAAAACAGAAAAAAGCACTTCAGAAGAACTGGCTTTTGGCTAGTTCATCTTCAAACAGCACTGCCAAACTGGAAGCTTGTTTCCCACCATTAATGCTTCAATTACAGCCCATTCACTCAAAGCAGAGGGGAATAAAGGGAGAAACAGAAGCGGGTGAACAGCACAAGGAGACCTGGCTTTGCCGTGGAGAGCAGCTACAATCAGTCTAAGCAAGGCACAGCCCATTGGCCATTGCCTGAGAAAGATGAGAGGGAAAAACTATACCATAAAAAAAAAAAATTATAAGTAGTACACATCACTTGATTTGCTCTTCCTTATCCAAGAACACAAGATACATACTGCACAACTAGAACCAAAACACCTCCCCCCCCCCCCCAAAATCCACAAGCAAAATACCCCAGCACCCAAACAACTCCAACCCTTCCAATAAAATCATATTGGACTGGAACATATTGCTTTTTAAAAATAAAAGTTATTACCTGCTGGTATTTTCTGAGCTCTGCTTTGATTGGTACTGGAATTTTATAGTTTTCCAGTTTTTTTCCATCCAGTAATTGTTCCAGAAAGTGACGTTCTTTAGCTTTCATTCGGATTAATTCTTCAGACATATTTGGTGGATCTGGTATACCAGCCTAGGAAAGTATTTTTAAAGCAGTAAGGTAGAGGCTACAGTACTTAATTCACAGAGAGTAAGAAAAAGTCATACTATCTTAGACATTTTAAATGAACAGATGGCAAAGATCTGCAGTCTTCTCAGTTGTGTAAATCCAAACTCAGTGCCCCAAAGGACATACTAAAAAGCTTGATGGAATCACACAGAAGATGGGAAATCTTGGTTGTGCCTGTAAGATTATACAAAGATTGAGCTATTCTACCTCTAACCTGGGAGTTTATCTGGTTGGCTAGAGAATTCTTTCATACCCATTTCTCTTAAGCAAAATCTACTATTCCAAGTAAGATGGATTTTTCTCCCACAGATATTAGTAGACTTAATTAGCAGAATTAGATCTAAAGTGATACTGGAAGCCATAGAATGAATTCAGACAATTGGAAACTCCTGGGAAAAAGAAAAACCTAAACTCCTCCAGATTTGCAGCAGCAGACACTTGGAAGTTACAGGCTTCCTATGTACTTCCCCTACCAGGCCAGACACCCATCTGTTGTGGATGGGTACATGGACAGCAAATATGCTCAGACATTCTTGCTTGCTAATAACATATCGTAGCAAAAGAGACAGTAATATTCTCCCATCATCACATCTGTCATCTCAGTTTTCTGGGCCACCTCCATCTTTAGTTATTATCTTTACTTCAAAACCCAAGTTACTGATCACTTGGGGAGCACTCCTGGCTGAGAAGAAAAACTCTTATCATTCCACTATGTACTTGGTTAATGAGGAAGGTGGAAAACTAACCCAGATTTCAGATGTCAGAAGGGCTCCAATAAGGTATTTAAGATGCACATACACATGGGAAACAGCCTACTGTGCAACTGCTCTTCCCACCCTCTCTTTGAAAATAGTATGTCTGAAGTGTGAATACCATGCCAGTTAATTTTGTTCAAGGATATTGTCAACTTGCAATATAATTGTTTATCAAAAAAACAGGACAGATTAAGCTGAACCATTTATCTTGCAATCCTTCCCTCAGTCATATTTTCACCTTTATGGCTGAATGAATAATGAAATTGAGAATAAAGGTACAGGAAACTGAGCAAACTAAGTTCTCCCAACTCATTTAACTGCTATTGTTTCCAGTTCCTCACAGCAAGAAACCAACACAAAGACACAAATTAGGAACTCAAAGCTTATTCAGACCTCTATCACTTTTACTTATCCAGGAGCTGAATTCAGGTCATGCATTTTAGGCAGTATATAAAATACCAGCAATAAATGCAGAAGACTAGACTCTGTTTTGTTACAGAGCTAAAAGTCATGCTTCAAGGACATGAAATTGAAAGTCTCTTTTTTTTATTTTTTATACCACCACTATAACTACAGAAAGCTGTAAGAGTTTGTCTTGCAAAATATCTGCAAAGCTACCCTAAAACGTCTTCCCATTATAAGAAAGTAGAACTGCGTCCATAAAACACCACTCTAAGTTCATTTTGTTTTTGTTTGGTTTTTTTTTTTTACACAAAGCATTCATGAAATGGTGACTATGAAAACTTAGTAATAAAATTATTTCAACCTCAAAAAAGGATGCCTGCATAGAGTATTATCTAATAAAACATATTTCCCCAGTCCCTATCAATCCACCCCCTACTCTTTCCACTGAGGTGACTCCAATCCCTCTACAGTTACCAATTTATATTCCTTGTTTGGCCTAACATTTAAAATTGCTAGCATTCAAAAGACTGTTCTACAACAGTGCTATTTTCACGCATTATTAGCCCGTTTCACTCACAGACTGCATGTTAAATAAATTTCAATATCTAACACTGAACTTTCTTAACTGGAAAGTGAAGACTTATGGGAGTTTTTGAGTGACTATGGGGAAGAAACCTGAACTAATCATGCACATGTATGCAATTAATAAAACGCATATTCTACATTTCTAAGAGATGCTCACTAAATTCTATTAAAATAGCTTTAAAAAAATCTAACAACCTAAGTTATATGTATCCCATAAGTCTCTATCCAGATGCATATGAAGAGCACTGGTGTGAACAGTCCTGGAATAAACAGCAGCATGCCAGAAATTAATTTCTACTTTGCTGACTTTTAACTTTTTTGACATTTTAGTGTAAGCATACAGAAAGTAAGTGCTCCATTTAATGCAGACTGCTAGTTACCAGATTCTAAGGTCATTATACTAAATTTAAAATTGTGATAACAAAAGATACTGAATCCATTAAACCAATTTTTTTTCCTCATTATAAACATGCAAACAAATTCTGAACTGTCTTCTATTACCATCTGGTGGTGAAAGTAAGTTACTTGGAAGCCTTCTAGTCCCCAGAGTGGGACTTGACCACATACACAACACCAAGCATACATAATGAACACACATGTAACTCATAAGACTTTTGAGATAAAACTAGCAAAAGCAGCATTATACAGAAGATAAATGAGTATACACTTTAACTTCATGTACACAGTTTCTTATAAGGAGAAATTTTACTTCAACATTTATTTAGAAAATTACTAACAAAGGATCCAATTTTACTCATTTTACATTATAAAGGACATCTTCAAATATCTGATATAGACTCAACATCTATAAAAAGCTACTTGCTCAGCATGTAGTAAGCCAGAAGCTTGGACTTTCTGGCTGGTGAAACAGTGGACAGAGGACAGTTCACATACCAATATACTTACAACTTCAGCTTACCTCAAGAGGCATTAGTCTAATTAGTGTTGCAAAGCACTGAGTAGCCATAAAACGTACACTGTTTGTCTGATCACTCATTCTACCCAGAACTGGAACCACTAGAAGAACAATGTATGGAACAATACCAACATCCAGCTGCTCCATTACACCTGGATCAGTTATTAAGGAAATAAGTTTTCACTTGTTCAGGACTGTCTGACGTGAATATATACCTGGCAGATTTCCCACTCAACAGGTAAAACTCATTAATACATTCCATGAACAAGATTTCTACTAACAAAGCAATGGGGTGGAAAGGAAAGAGATAAGTCTAATCCACCCAGACTTGGCCCAGTGAATTCCATGGTCTGAGGAACTGCATTATCTCCACCAAAAATTCATTAAAATAAAGGCAATAGAAATGAAAGCTTCTTCTATTTCTTGCTTACAGGAGGACCATAGTTTATGATTTTATTTAATTCCTCCTCCCATTTTTTTCAGGCAGTTTTTGTTCCCCCAAATTAAGCAACTGCAAACAAGTTTCCACATTTTTGAATGTTCACACAAGGATACAAGCAAGTGCTTCAATTGCACCTTCCTGTTTGGTGTTGTCATCTATTGCTCCCAGCCATGGCAGAACTTTCTCTAGAAAGATATTCATTGTTTCCATGGTAGCTATTTTGCTCATAACACCTACACAACGAGCAGCCATGTGTCTCACTGCAGTGCTGGGATGTTGAAGGCACATATAAAGATGAGTCAAGTGCTGTATTAACTGAACAGAAGGGTGGAGAAAAAGATTAATATGAATTATAAAGAAATTACTGAGTAATTTTCAATTAAACAGTCTTACAGTCTCTGCTGCCTCCCAGAGAGTGCCTGAAATGGCTCTTTCACAAGGTTTAATTGTTTAGAACTGAAAATTTCTTCTAGAAGATAACAACTGAACTTTGAACAAGTATTACTCCCCAGTACAGTTAAAATTCTGAGTAACAAAATATTTAGGGGTTTAGACAAAATGAAAATTAAAGAAGTCCTTGGTAATTAAGGAGTTGTTTTACACTGGAAAAATACAGTACTAAGTACTCAGAGCTTCACAAAAAAAAAGTAATTGCTTAAATATAGATACATAGATTTTTAAGCTTTCAGCTTTCAAAATCATCCCGGCCTCCTCCAATTTATGTTTAGGAGATGAGCTCTGTGTTGGGAGTCTTATTAACTCTGTGACAAGAACGACACGCAGAAAGAAATTTCCATCTTCCCAAGGAAGCATGTGTGTATGTACATGTCCTTTTCATCAGCACAAACACATTTTTATGTCAGATATCTTACAGAGATATCATGGAAGTCCTTAAATATTAGCTTTGATGAGCCAATTCCACCCTCTTTCACTTCCTATGGAAGTTTTTTCTTTTTAAATATGTATACAGTATTAGCAGCCCCAAAACCAACCTACACATTAACTACAGACCATATACAAGTATACGTATAAAGTACATAGATGTATTAGAAAACCCTTCCCATTTCATATGCTAAATTCACTTCAGTATTTAAATAGGTAACAAACAATTCCATATGTTCCACGTGAATCTTCTCCATCTGCTCAGAATGCTACATTAATGCCTTACACCCATCCTTTCCTGTGATATCCTATCCAGAGTTCTGGTCTACTTACTCCTTCCATGAAGAGTCTTTCCATGTATTTTTATTACCCTGTTGCCCTCCTTTTATGCCTCTTCCACTGCTACTATATTTATTCTGAAATATAGTACTGCAGATAAGCCAATACTGAAAACTGTGTTCAGATGCAGGCATAACAATGTCCCTCTTCCTCTGTTTCTAATTTTCTAGGGGTTTCTTTTAATCAGTATTTTATTGATACTTTCACAAAACTCTCCTAACTCCACAATCTCTTTCGAGTAGAAATAGGCAGTTCAAAGTTCACTACTGCATGCAAGATGAGAAGTCTTTTACATTGAGTGGTGTGTAAACATAAATAATTAAAAAAATACCGAGATCCAGTCTCCTTGGGGGTAAACTGAAGTTTCCCATAACTTTTTCATTCCCTGAACAGGGAGCCTTTCTGACAACCTTCAGCCTGTTCCACAGCAGTCAGACAGTAAATTGTGCAATTTTATTACTACCATTTCCCCCCTGCTCTGGCCACATAAACTACATGTCAATCTATTAGAAGTCAATCTGTTTCAGTCAGCCACATAATGCAGCTTAACTACATTTTTATCTGTACTTTACTAACAAAGAGAAGGCAAAATATTATCACTCTGTTCCTCAGGTTTAGGAAATCTGGAATTAGAATAAAGCAGAGTCAAGATGCAGATTTCAATGTAACAAAATAGCGTAAGTATTATCCTAACTCTGACTTCAGACACAAATCTTGTTTGGCATCTGACCATCTAAAGAAGGTAGGCCAAGGCTAAGTTGTTGGTAGGTGCTTGATCTATTTATGTGTGGGCTTACTCTACAACCCTACACAAATAAATACAGAATTTAACATCCTACAGAACACAGGAAAAAACAGCTTTAGAGCATAACAGTTGAACTGTTGAGGACAGAAGGCTATGTCTTCAGTTCATCAAGACTAGGATACAGGCAGGCTAGCAAATGAGTAAGAATGTTATTTAAGCAAAATTAAGAAAACATCTAAAAAGAAGCCTGACAAAACAAAGATTTAAAACAGCGGCAATGAACAGACTAAACCGCTTCCTACAGAAAGGCTGCTTTTGAATATAATTACCAGAGGATGTAGCTGAGTATCCATTGCAGCTGCTGTTGTTTCAAAAACCTGCAAAGAATTTACTAGCTCCTGGGCAGGAGCATCTCCTTTTTCCAGTAAAGACTTTCGGTCTGTTAAAAACAGAAAAGGTGTTCAGTTCAAGACTGACATACTGCCTCCAGCCTACCAGCCCTCCCCCAGCTTAAATCAGAAGGGTAATTACCAAAATTATTTATGTGAATGTTGTTCCTTAATGAACCAACCATAGCATCCCAGAGATGTGGCAATCCCGTTGCCATTTCAGCACCAAAATGTTTAGCTATAGTAGATAAGGCAAATTCAGCTCCTCTTCTCTGTACAACATAAGGTTTCTGAGCCTAGAATGAAACAATTTAAAAACCAGGAAGGACAGATTTAGGAACAGCAATTACTTTCAAACAGGCTCCTGTTGTTACATAGGCATTCTACTCGACTGTGTTTATAGCTATTTACAACACATTTGCTGGTCCATTTTTTTCTTTGCAAGTTATTTACTTTATTCTTTATGTAGGTAAAAACAAATGTACAGACAAAAATAGGTCTTTTATAGCAGATTATTTAAATTCTGCAAATTTTGGGATTAGGCTTTTGCTGACACAGGCCCATTTCAACAGGAGGTTTTCCAACTGGTTCCAATTTCAGAACCTCAGATACTGCCAATACAGGGACACCACAAACAGTAACACACTAGCAAGAATTCTCAAAAGCAGTATTTGTTTTGTCAACCCCTTTATCTTTCTCCCACTCTCTTCAGAAAATGCAATGGATTAAAATCACTTCAACAATTGGGAAGAAACTTCACAACACTGCTGAGGAATCACAGTCCTGACCAGCATCTTATTAAAACATGCTGACATTTTATATGATTAAATAGTAACAAAAAATTTAGCATAACAAGTGTGGAAGTCACATCCTAAAACCAGTCATACTTCAAATAATTTTCTTAATGCTTCAGAGCACCTATTGTGCATCACGATGATCAGCACTAACATGGGTAAGGACACAGCAGTTCGGGGAAATCCATTTGCATGGATTTGTACTGAGATATTAATAAACTGTACTAAATGTGAAATATTTTAGGAGTTACTAACATGGTTAATGACACACCGAAGATTTAAAATATCATTATCAACAAACATATGCTGCTTGCATTGAAACTTTATGTCAACTCTTTTCTCTCATGAATAAATCATGGACATCCCTATTATAATGCTGTCAACTCCAGTGAATTCAAAAGTAAAGTGAGGGGGTGTGTGTGTAGATATGAAGTTGCAAATGCAAGTTGTTGAACTTTACCTCATCAAGTTCTGTAGGAATGCTTCCACTACTGCCAGGAGGGAGATCTACAACTGGGGCTTTTGGAGCTTTTGGAGTAGGACCTCGCCGACTTGTGATGGCAAAAGCAGCTTTCTGATGTCTGTACAGTGTAATTATTCCCTTGTGCTTAGTAACTGTATGATGCATCCCATCTTTATCAGAGTTGGGCCCTGAAGGAAGAGAAAGAAGAACTGACAATTTAAGATGCAGCTTAGAACGTAGGCAGAAGTGATAGATAGCTACAAGTCATCTGCAGATCTCAATGTCCTTAAAAAGCTAAAAGATGTCATCATTCTCAAGGATGGAAAATTCAAGTACAGAGTTAGTCTGCTCACAGCACATTTACAGCCTTGGCATCAAAACTGAAGTGTGTAAATGGCTACACAAATTACTTAACAGGAAGCACAGGTAACAAAACTGCAGTCAAATATTAAAAAGTTTGCACAAGATTTGTGTAAGACAACATGTTACGTTCTAAAATTTAAAAAATCCCTTATCTTCTGTGTCCTTTACGGTTTATGACTCCTACCATGATACAAGAGCACATGCCATCAATACCTTTGTATATGTTGATGTTTCCATTTATGCTTAATTTTCAGTCAGACATAGATATTACCCTACTCTGACTTTACAAAAAAGAATACTATGTATAATGGTCAAACCTTAAAGCACGTTAGAATCTTTGACAGTATTAAGGTATTAGTATTGTTTTCAGCAAGAAAGAGCAGGAACAGGGTGCACAGAATTTTGTTAACTTCAGACTGTACTCATCTTTTGTTATCTTAGTATTAGTCCATGGAACGTAACACAAGTCAGACTTTTTTTTCTAACAGGCTACTCTAACTTCCATATTTACTCAATTTCAATGAAAAGCTTCATAATGTATGTAAATGAAATGTAATTGTAAATGAAAAATAACAGTAAGTAACTGAAGACTGGGATGAAGACGGTTTTTAACATAAATTTTCTGAAAACCATACACATCACTAGTTGCACACAGTGTGTAGTTTAAGATATGTTAATGAAATAATTACTAAAAAATGAAGACTCAGTTGCTGGCATTTCACCGAAAACAAGACGCACTCCAATACCCATTTTAACAGTTCAGAGAAAAGCACAAGCATTTTTAGGAATCCTGGCAGTCTTCAGTATCATACCTTTTGAGTTTTCATAGCTGCCGCTCTGAGGCTGTGCAGGACATGCTGCTAGAGGGGTAAGATGTGGATCCACACAGAGGGAGTTGCAGAGATTTTTTATAATCTTTGAGTTGGGACAAGGAGATCTTGTCGTACACTGCTGAAGTAACTTTGCTATACACGAAGCCACATAGTTTTGTACAAGTGTATTCTCCTCTTTTTTGATAGCTTCCATTAAGGGCTTTATAACAGGATTTAGTTTTTCTGGAAGCTGCTGCAAGTTCACAACTGCACACGCAGCAAATGTATGGACTCGTAGATGCATCACTTGCCATTCTTGATTTGTTTCTGTAACAGTCATTTGGACTTGTTGCCGTTTACTATCCAACTGCTGTAGAATTTTAGGATTCAAAGTAAAGGATGATGTCGCTTCATTGAAAACAGAAGTAACCTAATAAAAAGGAAGAAAAACTTACAAATCCATTTCACTTATTTGTAAACAGGGATATCTTCTGAAAACCATGGTTTTCTTGGCAGAATGCAAGTCACCTTACCAGGTATTATAATTTCTATTTTTCCAACAAATACCAGGAAATGCTGCAAAAAGTAGTTTCTGGAATTTTCAACTGCAGCTCAAGGGGGAAAAAAAAAAAATCAAGCATATTATGAACATTTTAAGTCTATATTCTGAAAGCTAAAAGAGATGTTCTCCTCCAAATTTAGATTGTCCTATTTCTGCCGGATATATCCAGATATTCTGGCAACACATAAGCACATGACAGATAAGCAAAGTAGAATATGCTATGGATTCATAAGGCCAAAAAGGATGTGCAAGGGCCCCTGTGTGAAAAAGCTGTTTCTGTGCTCTTTTTATCTTGAGGAATGAGAAACTTGGATAAAAATGTAAGGAAAAACGCAGTAAAACCTCGTAGTTGCAGGACTTGCCATACCCTCTGACTACTGACTGACTGCTGTTACTCAAATCTTTCACAGGAAACAAGTTAAAAGCAACATGGAATCATGGAAATGCTAAACTTATTCTACTGATAGGATGGTTAGGCCTCTAAGTACAGGAAAGACGACAGCAGCTGTTGAGACGGTTGGTCTGAAGGGGTTTTTCTGGTTTTTTGCCTTTTAAATGTTCAGGTCAAGTCTTGCAACAACATGACTTGTACTGCTTCACTCTATAGGTATCTCAAGTTCTACTCCACATGACCTTGATGACTGGAATGACCAAAGGATGCAAAAAATATGAATATCAAGGAAGAGCACAGTTTTTCCATTTAATGCATGAAGACCCATACTACAATGCAGAGTAGGTGTGGTATTCATATTGCAAGAAAACTTGAAGAGCTGAAAGAGAGCAGAAGATAACTATTTGCTATTTTCTATGGCTACGGAATAAGTCTTCTAATCCTGAATGGAGATCTCTTGAAAAACATCTCTAATACCACGGAGAAAGTGGTAAGTATCCATTACATATGTCATGTCAAAGGATGTATAAAATCACTACATTATTTCTGAAAGTTGCCATCTGCGTAATAATCATGCTGAAGTTGTATTTCAAGACAGAAACGGATCTGAAGGAAGGGCAGGCATGCCTATACTTACCAGCTCATTAGCTTGATCTATTGTAAATACACTGCAGTTTACTCTGTTTCCAATGTCAATGTGTGAATCAGCTAACAATGAGATGAGCTGTTTACATTCGTTCTGCATTCGTGTAAAAGGAACAGCAATTTCATCATAATATAGATGTTCAGAAAGGACACCAAGTAAGCGTGGCTGCACACAAATGGCCACAGTTCTACACTCCTGTAACAGCAAAAGATACAATTTTTATATCTGAGTAATCACAACTTCTGTTGTTCAATTTTGGGCACTAAAAAGGGCAATCTACCTACAAAAAAAAATAAAATAAATCCAGTTTCCAGAGGGATCATTAGTATTTGTAATCCAGATATGAAAACTTACGAACAAAACCTTAAGTCTGACACTAGAAAACAAGAGACACTGAAAACAGCGAAGACAGTCACATTAAAAGGAAGCCTTGACCTTAAATAACATGCTTCTTGAGAACAGACATATTTGTAGAAGAAATGTGAGCACATTCACTGATTCATAGTTCCAACAGTTGGTGTTTAGCTACCGAGTAATGAATTCCCCCATTGCCTACAATCAAGATTTTAGTATTTAGATGTGTAAGTACGATTATAGCTTATCAGCTGAAATTTCATTTCAAGCTAAGTAGCGGCCGACAAGCTGTGCATTGAGCAAGTGAGTAAAATTTAATTTTGCTGCAAAACATCCTACCTTTTGCAAGGCTGCCCACTCGCAGATTACTAACGCAACACTAATCCTCTGCAAGGCAGACTTAGAATTCAAGTGGAAGAGCAGTAGCTGAGCCAATGATTCAGCTGGCTTTATTTCTTGAGTAACAGTGTTTACACCTGGGTCACAAATGCAGCAACAAAGTGCTCCCAGCAACCTGACAAAAAAGAAAGAACAGTCACCTCGGTGTTACAATTACCCTGCAATTAATGATTCAAAATGAAGATGCCAAAAATGTCTACATAATTAGATTTTAGCAAAAGCATCACAGAACCAAAAAGATAAATTGCTTTAAAATATTTTTTTAAGATTTCCAGTAAACTGACTTTGCTGCCATCATCCGAGCTCTCATGACAACATAATCCCTGGTAGCTGGATCTTCTGCGATGCTGTCTGCCCCAGCAATATATTCCTGAATCACCTCCTTATTCTGGGTTTGACCTTGACGCAGTTTAGCACCTGCCTTTTCCTATGGAATAAATTTGGGAGAGATTGGAAGTAAAATGTGTTTGTGATAAAAAAGACGAATTCATATTCCATAACATCCTCTGCAGAAGTTGGGCTAAACCAGAATATTTCTGGGATAACAGACTTGACATAAAGTAGTTGACAGCTGTAAATCACTTCTCTACTAGCAGTTTCTGTTGTTCTATTAAATGCATGATATGGTTCCTTCAAGATAATATTAAAACTAACATTTGGCTGATAAACTGAGTCCACATAGAGGAGAGAGGAAAACATTTTCAGCATGTTTTCAGAAGTAACACAATGCTTTCAGTCTTAATTCAGTCCTGCAAACAGATGGGTATGAAACCATGATGGTTATATGGAACAACTAAAGGATTCACAGGGAGCATGCTGCATGATAGAACTTTGAGTTCTCATGGATAACCTGACAAGAACCATTCTGCTCTACAGACTCAAGGTTTGCAAGATAGCCTACATTTAGAATTGTAAAAAGGCACCACCACTCCCCTCTAACAGCTTCAGAGCACCCTTATATACAGCTGATCAATTTCCCACTTTCCCAGAAGAGTTAGAGGTCAGGTTTCACTTACTTTTGATCTGGGTTTTACTTCTAGCAACATGTTTAAGTCAATGGGCAAATGAGATGGCTGCATCATTAAACAGAGCCAGGCTCCCATCCACGGACAAGCAGCTGCAACCACATACTGTACAGATGCCTTGTTTAACAGTTCCAGCCATACCTTGGGAAAGAATCATAGCAGAAATCATGACAGATTTGTATGGGTCTACATAAGATCATGTATGTAGGAACCATACAAGAAAAGGCTGCTCAGAGACTCATAGCAGCCTTCCAGTATCTGAAGGGGGCCTACAAGGGTGCTGGAGAAGGACCCTTCATCATGGACTGCAATGACAGGACAAGCGGTTAACAAGCTCAAGCTAAAAGAGAGGAAGTTCAGGTTAGATATAAGGAAGAAGTTCTTTACTGTGAGAGTAGTGAGGCACTGGAACAGGCTGCCCAAAGAAGTGGTAAATGCTGCATCCCTTGGAGCCAGGTTGGACAGAGCCTTGAGCAGCATTGTCTAGTTTGAGGTGTCCCTGCCCATGGAAGGGAGGTTGGAACTAGATGAGCTTAAGGTCATTCCAGCCCTAGCCATTCAATGATTTTATCCTCCTTCACTATATAGTAAAACATCACATAAGCTAACTACAAAATAATTAACATGAACACACTATTCTTTATCTGTACAAAAGTGCAGAGGACATGAAAGAGCAGGATACATTAACAATATACAGGAAGGCCATAAGTCATACAAATACCTTGTGAATAAGATCCAGAATTTCTTGATTGCTTTCTAAGATACAAAACTGAAATATGTGCCTCAACATGTCTTGCAGAATTGGAGTCAGCCATGTTGAAGAGCTCTGAAACAAGGATATCATATGATCACATGATCAAGCAGATTCCAATACATCACTGTAAACCCCCAGTAACACTAAATTCTTACCTGGTCTTGGGTGGACAGTAGCGTGAATAATGTCTCCAGGGCTGCTTTTCGCACAGAAGATATAGTATGATGCAGGAACGGCCACACACGTGGGACCAAAACCGTGAGTGACTGCTGAATACTAGTACATGAAGTGGAGATGTGGAAGCCATGAGAGGGAAAAAACCCAAAAATAAACACACAGAGCTAAGTTAATTTTGTTTACCGTTAGAGATATAGTTCAAGAATGTATTCTTACCATGTTGTTTCCCAGATTATACTTTGGGCTTTGTTAAAGTATTCAGGCAAAAAATGGGGGCTTTGGTTTTGTTATGATTTTAGAAATAATTAAAACCGAGTTTGGATCTTTTCTGCAGGAGCTTGTACCTCAACGCAAGCACGACATGCTGAATTAAAGATGGCATTAATGACAACTTCATTCTTAATTTTGGATTTGGGCAAAAAACAGCTTGAGCAGTGACAATCATACAGAATGTTAAAGGTAAGATGTATAAAGTATCTACCTTTAAGTACAGATGCTGTGAGCTTACCACGTCGATTATGAAAACTGTTAACATATCAACATGCAGTTCCTCTAATTTGACAGAGTCCCAGACAGATATGAACTAGGCATTATCTTCAACCAGTCATAGAATTACTGGTTGTCCTACTGATGTGAATTTTCACATTTGTAGCTCCTTTAGAACTGTTCAAATAACAAAGTCCTACAGATACATGCATGAGTTTTAAAGTATACAGTTTGGAGTCTGTCAACAAGAAGCACACAAACACAGTCTGTGGGCAGGATCACTATGAGTGGAGCTGATATCTTTTAGTAAAATACTCAAGATGAATGGAGAGAGGAAGAAAAACCACATCATATATAAACAATGTCTAGTACCTTTTAATTATCTTGTTGTCTTTTACTGACATAATGAAAATGAAAGTGCTGTCCTTCACTTTAAGGAAAAGCAAGAATAAAATTCCAAAGCTGATTTATATTAAGCATCTCCTTAGCATGCGATTTGAAAGCAACTTTGATTATTCCAATTTGGAAATAACTGGACAGTCAAACCTGCAATACTGAAGCAATACTAATGAAAAGGTTACCTGCATTTGCGGACCTGAGGATAAGTCAGGAGGGAAGAAAGAAGGATCATGATACTGTTTGTGGAAGCTGTCAAGTCATCTAACTCCAGAAGTGCATCCCACAAGGTATTAAGAATAAAAGGCACCTACACAAATAAGCAGAGGAGGAAATCTCAAAAAAAAAGTGCTGTTTCTAAGCATTATTTTCTTCATTCAGACCAAAAGTGAACTTTTCCATCAGAACTGATGGAAAGCAATTCAGTCACCTTCTGAGACTGAAGTTGGACAAGGCTTTCCACTACTGGTACTAAAGAGGCTGCAGCAACAGCTCGGACATCGTCATCCAGATCTTGGAGACCTTCAATTATTGCAGGCAGCACTTTAGGCAATAAAGTGCTGATCAAGTCCTGCCAAAAAGATAAAAAGCTTTTTTGAACTTAAAAGCATATAACAACCGAAACAATTAAGATGTACTCTAAGTGTGGGAATAAATCCATTTGTTGCATAAAACAGAAGCTCCAGGTCCAAGACAACAACTAAATATTTTAAGTTACCATTCATATCCTAAAACCTAGGTTATAAATTTGAATGAACTGTAACCTGACTCTGTATATAAACAAAGCCCAGTGTTTGCAAAATGGTATCATGAACACACTAAAGCTTTGTAGCAGTGTTAACCTCACACATGAAAGCATCAGCAAAACAAGACAAGCATATTTGTAATGTAACTTTGCACACTACAACAGTACAATTTTTGCTATATACATGAAGATTTCTGCAGCCTGGATATAAAAATACAGTCACACATCTTATAACTTATGTGAGACTGTGTCATGGGTTCAGCCGTGCTGTGGTATGGAATACCTCCCCGACTAGCCCAGACCAGGCGCCCTATCTCTCCCTCCTCACTGGCAGAGCATGAGCTACTGCTGAACCCATGACAGACTGCAATGCAAGCAAGCTTGATTTATTATACCTACGTAATGTTCAGCCACATCCTCTACTTCAAGTAGAGCTTTTTGTTCCAAAGTTCTCTGCAATTTGTCGTGAGGGTTATTACCTGACGAACTGCCAAAGCATACTTTATTCCTAGGAGACCACCATGTCTCACTTCCCATTGTTCTTGTGTTAGCAGCTTCAGGAGAACATCCACAGTTTTGTGAACTCCAGTTTCATTCATATGTTTCAATACTACTCCCAAAGTCTGAGCACAAGTCTCACGTACTGGTGCTACCACCTAGGATAAAGTAAATCATGAAACAGTTACTTCTGTATGAAACCTGACTTAGAAATCTGTAAGAGTAGAGTCAGATAACCAAAACTGCTATACAGACAAGGTGAAATCTCTCAGCTACTTTGTAATAAGCATCTGTGAGCAGTTAAAGTAGTAGCACTGTACAAAGCACAGCTAACCTGCTGCAGTATTGTCTCCCACAGAAATCTGGTGATCTACCTGTTCACTCAGAGACAACTTACTTCATCTGAAACAAAGTCTCCAAATCTGTCTAATGCAAACACACAAAGGAGTCTAATAACCAGGTCTTCCAGCCACTCCTGATGCTGCTGAACCATCTGTAAAAAGAGAGAAATTGAACCCCTTGATTGTATTTACTCATAAAGGATTGCTGATATGCTTGCTTTATCTAAAATTTGTAAGAGATGTGGCAACATGTTTAAGTTGACTAAGTATAGCCATCTCACACAGACAAAGCAAAACAGCACTAATTCAGTTACTTGGCTTATTATAACCATCTTACTTAAAAAAAGCCCAAAAAATCAAAAGGCTAGAGAGCATCTTGTAAGGTAGACAGATAATTTTATTTAGTATTTAATATACACAGCACCCAAAGGCAAGAGTCATTCAGCTAATCCATACTAGTGTCAGTACATCCAAGGCAAGTCAATTAATATGCTTGAAGAAAATTTACAAACAAACATGAACTATGAAGCTGTACATCACTGTGAAAGATCCAGCGAAAGGAACTTGCTTTTCAGCCATGTCTCTTCCAGATTTAACAAACAATTTAGACCAAGCTTGTCTGGCATCTGTTAGAGACCCTATAGTTCTGTAACTCTGCATCTCAGAGTAAAAGCCCATAGAAGCAACTGCTCAGACATTTTTCCCATCTCTACTGTTTGCCTACCAGACCAACAGTTCCTTTGAAGGCTATCGCTTTAATAAACAAAACTTAAATCATATAATGGATTTCATGTTCCCATACATGTCAAAGAATTACAGCCTGCATACAGCATGCACAGAAACCTTTAAAGTTAGACTGGAGTACACATACTCTTTCCATAAATAGGTAAGAAAATACTTAAAGCATCTTACCATTGTAGCATGTGTTATTACCCTGCAACCTCTATGCAACAACTAACACTCCATGTGGAAGCAAGCAGAGATGCTAGCTTTTGCTTTACGTATACATACAGTATGCTGAGGTAGCTTGATTTACATTTGATAAATGTATCTCCTCATTCTTTAATATTCTCTAAACCACAAGCTCTCCAAGCTGCTCTTACAGCAGGGAAGTCAGTATGAATCTGGATGAGATTCACTATTAATAAATGAGCTGTTACTGTTGGGGTATTTTGAAAAAGAGTTTTCCTTTTAAACAGGCTGTTTAAATAACTTTTCTCATAATAAC
Source organism: Melopsittacus undulatus (assembly GCF_012275295.1). NCBI lineage: Eukaryota > Metazoa > Chordata > Aves > Psittaciformes > Psittaculidae > Melopsittacus > Melopsittacus undulatus. Next base: position 95,506,442 of record NC_047530.1, read on the forward strand.
AAAGCAAGCAGATTGGTATGAGTCACCTTACTAGTTCAGTGGATATAATTAGGTGGCCTGAGACACTTCACAAGAGTGACATTATTAACTTTCAGTCATGGTAAGGCTGTGCGCAAAACCAGTATTTTCTACTATGGAAGTTAGTGTTTAGTAACTTTACACACAGTCTACATCTTAATGGCTGTTCATATAATAGTACTGTTTTTTTAACAGGCCTTTTACAAAGATAAAGTGCATACAATGATTTCATCCAGATTGTTTTGAGCAGACAAATCTCATGGCTTATATTCTTCCTAATCAGCCACCTCCTGCAGAACTGAAGTACTTTAAAGAAGTCTGTTTTCTAAACTTCATTCAAGTAAACATATTAAGTCTACATGATTGGAAACTTACCTCTTCTAAAGAGCTATCTCCCATTTTACCACCACTTTTACCATGAGCTTTAAGTATCTCTCTCAGTCCCGTACCTGCACCATGTCGAACCTAGGAAGTGAAACCGAAAGTCAAATTTTAAATATTTAGGAACAAATACAAAGATACAAGCCACACTGGGTAACTGAAACACTTCTACTTTAGTCTTCCTAGAAATGTTTTAAGATTAGACCAACTCATAACTTAAATACTAATCTGTCCAAAACAAACCCATTTTTTCCTATTTATCTCCCAGCTTGTGCACAAAACAATTAAGAATTGCTTCTATTTTGTAGCATAGAAGACACTGTTATCATATTTAGAATCATAGAATAGTTAGGGTTGGAAAGGACCTTAAGATCATCTAGTTCCAACCCCCCTGCCATGGGCAGGGACACCTCACATTAAACCATATCACCCAAGGCTTCATCCAACCTGGCCTTGAACACCACCAGGGATAGAGCATTCACAACCTCCCTGGGCAACCCATTCCAGTGCCTCACCACCCTAACAGTAAAGAATTTCTTCCTTATATCCAGTCTAAACCTCTGCTGTTTAAGTTTCAACCCGTTACCCCTTGTCCTATCACTACAGTCCCTAATGAATAGTCCCTCCCCAGCATCCCTACAGGCCTCCTTCAGATACTGGAAGGCTGCTATGAGGTCTCCACACAGCCTTCTCTTCTCCAGGATGAACAGCCCCAACTTTCTCAGCCTGTCTTCATACAGGAGGTGCTCCAGTCCCCTGATCATCCTCATAGCCCTCCTCTGGACTTGTTCCAACAGTACCATGTCCTTTTTGTGTTGAGGGCATCAGAACTGCACACAATGCTCCAAGTGAGGTCTCAACGAGAGCAGAGTAGAGGGGCAGGATCACCTCCTTTGTCCTGCTGGTCATGCTCCTTTTGATGCAGCCCAGGATATAGTTGTATTTTTGGGCTGTGAGTGCACACTGCTGGCTCCTGTTCATTTTCTCATCGACCAACACACCCAAGTCCTTCTCTGCAGGGCTGCTCTGAATCTCTTCTCTGCCCAGCCTGTAGCTGTGCCTGAGATTGCTCCTACCCAGGTGTAGGACCTTGCACTTGGCATTGTTAAACTTCATAAGGCTGGCATCAGCCCACCTCACAAGTGTGTCAAGGTCCCTCTGGATGGCATTCCTTCCCTCCAATATATCAACCAAACCACACAGCTTGGTGTCATTGGCAAACTTGCTGAGGGCCCACTCAATCCCACTGTCCATGTCAGTGATAAAGATGTTAAACAAGACCGGTCCCAACACCGATCCCTGAGGGACACCATTTACTACTGGTTTCCAGCCAGACACTGAACTGTTGACCACAACTCTCTGCGTGCGGCCATCCAGCCTGTTCTTTATCCACCGAATGGTCCACCTATCAAATTGATGTCTCTCCAATTTAGAGACAAAGATGTCGTGTGGGACAGTGTCGAACTCTTTGCGCAAGTCCAGGTGGATGACATCAACTGCTCCACCCCTGTCCATCAGTTTCTGTAGCCCCGTCATAGAAGGCCACCAAATTGGTCAGGCAGGATTTCCCCTTAGTGAAGCCATGCTGGCTGTCACCAAGCACTTTGTTGTTTTTCATGTGCCCTAGCATGCCTTCCAGGAGAATCTGCTTTAAGATTTTGCCAGGCACAGAGGTGAGACTGACTGGTCTGTAGCATCCTGGGTCATCCATTTTCCCCTTCTTGAAAATGGGGGTTGTATTTCTCTTTTTCTTCACCTGACTGCCATGATTTTTCAAATATGATGGCCAGTGGCTTTGCAACTTCATTTGCTAGCTCCTTCAGGACCCCCAGATAGATTTCATCAGGTCTCATGGACTTGTGCATGTTTAGGTTCTTAAGATGGTCTTGAACCAGATTCTCTCCTACAGTGGGCCTAAGGTCTTCATTCTCAGCCCCTGTGTCTGCCTTCCAAAACTTGGGTGGTAATGTAATTTGTAGTAATGTAACCAATGAAGAGTTTTCATTTAGTTTTATCTCACTATAAGACAGTTTTCAGAAAGAGCAACTAGTAGGTACTGTATTTTTAGTAAGTTTATAAGAAAAGCAATATTCTTATATTTCTTAAACACCCTGTGTTCTATTTGTATTATGTGTTACATTTCTATTTCTCTACAGCTCATATTTCTTGAAGAGAGTCTGGATCCCCACTGAATATTCTGGGATCTGCCAAACAAACTTCTGAGAATTACTGTCCTGCACAGCTTACAAACCTGCCTTGTTTGCCTAAATATTAGCAGTGAACAAGTGACACGAGAAAGCAAATAACAGTCAGTTTTGTGTTCCCATCACACATGAACAGTTGGACACATTAAGAAGTTTTTTAAATGGCAGTAGACCAGAAGATCTGTGCTACAGAGGCACCGTTGCTGGTACTTTTGAAACACACCTGCACTAGTAACTGGCTCATCAAGAGAAGCTCACTCAATAGATACATTGAAGTTGCAAAAGCAGACTTTTGGCCTGGGTTTTCAATTAGAGGTCTTTACATAGGTTATAGCAGAACTTACCCTTCTTTTCTTTTTAAAGGATACTTCACATACATGCTTCTTGCTAGCAGAAAATTATTGTACATCATTTCATGATAATAACAACTAGAACCAAGTAGTTGGTAGGTCCTTCCTTAGAATATTTTAGATAAAATGTGAGCATATACATCCCATATGTACTGCTCAGTGGCTGTTAGTAAAAGCTATAAGCCAGTAAAAACAGTCACAAAGCCTAGTCTTAGGTCTTAATTGCTTGTAATACACCAATCATTTGTTTATGTGGTCGAAGACTGCTTATGAGCTAGATTTTACAAGCCAAAAGAACAGTTCATTATTTAACTTCTCAGCTTCTGCAAACACAAAACAACAGCAAGACAAATGACGGAAATACCAGTAGTAGGATTCATCTTGCTTGACTTCATCTGCCTATAAGTGAGGCAAGCAATGTGAATTAGTCATTCAGACTGCCTCAAGACATTGCTAGAAGATGCCAGAGGGCAATTTTATAAACATGTATTTTGAGGTAGTTTAACCTGGTTTCCACCCAGAACATACCATAATAATGATTCTAGATTAATCTACTTCCTTAATTAAGATGTGTGTGCTCTATATCAAATTTACTAAGAAAGCTGTGCAAATATATCTGTATTCCAGAAAACAAGTGGACTTTGGCTTCAATTGCAAACAGACGGATTTCAAATAAGGGGAGGATTATTAGCTCAGGCACAGTGATGTGCCAAACAAATACAATTATCCTTTTTCTGTGCCCAAAATAATTGGGCTGGCTGCATATGACCTACCTCTGTGTCTCCAAGTTTTAGGTCCACCCCATCACTGAAACTCTGCTACAGATATACCTGAGTATGTTACTGTTAACATTTGATCATTCAAAATATTAACATTGTAATTTAAAAACTGAAGTTAGTTGACAACTGTTATTTCTATCTTCTGCTTAAGGAAGAGAAGCTGGTGGCAGCTACCTCCTATTTTTGCTTGGAACAGGTATCGAAGTTTGTGGAAAATCGTATAAGGACTGAATAGAAGGCTGAGCAGAACAGGTTTTGAATCTTGAAAATCAGTTGTCTTGGCAGCCAAATACATAGTTTTTGTAGTTGGTATTTACTATCATTAGAAAAAAAAATTAAAAGTTCTTTTATAAATGAAGAGAACAACTAATGATTTGTAGCCTGCCCTCTGTTACAAAAGGAATGATTCCCCTACCTTTTCTACTCGTTTAGCATTAGACAAACCTGCCGCTGTCATCAGCAACACTTGTACAACATTCCTCAAACTCCCGATGAAACTAAACCTCTTTTAATTGCTTCATCTGTTGACTGCATATTCCTGTTTTTAGTTTGCTTGAACTGCAATACTTCCAGAATTCTCACTTTATAACCATTGCTTTTCCATATCTCCCACTGTTCACTTAAGTCTACATTACACATGTTTTCATTTATACTTTAAATGAGTCTAAAAACTCTGTAAGCTAAAAGCAGATTTGTCTCAGCTATGTAATCTGTATTTATTGATGTATTTTTTGATACATAACAAAATGCTCTTAAGTTCTACATGTACAATTCTTGTGCTTCTGCTGAAGCCTTTTTTTAAATCTACAGTTACACATTAGATATTGCATATACATCTTACCTCCCAAGAAGGGTTAAAGAGATCATTGCACACTTCTTCACAAAAGCTTTCCAGAGGCCATTCATTTGGCTAAAATTCATAAAAAAAATAAGATTAAAAGAGAAAGGCACCAGGCAAGCACTTCTTATATTGTAGGACACTTAGATGTGTGAAGGCGACAAAGACCTCCAACAGATTAAGTATTTTCTTTCATTACAGGACAGAATTGGAAAAAAAAAAAAAAAACCCAAAAAAACCCAACCCCAAAACCTAACAACTCTCTTCCACACTCCAGAATCTATGCTGACTGGCACCAGATCTTTTAAGAAGCTTATGAAGTTTGTCTGTTAGTAGTGTAACCTCTTCTCTATCACAATTAATTTTTATGTTCTGAATTCAGCCTCCTTTTAGGAGCCATGCTAAGACAGAATACTAAGCAAAGTTTCTTATGCTCCCCTGTGATTCTGTAAGTTTAAGAACTTTGCCTATAAAGAATATAACGGGCAGGCCTCAGTTTGAAATTACACTACATAATCAAATTGTGTCAACTAATGCTGTAATAAACACCACCCCTCTCAAAACACATTCCACATTTTTGAAAACCAGAAGCATATTCACTATTCCAAAAATTCCTACAAGGGAACTGTTTGGCCGTGGAAAGGAAATTGATACTAACATGAGTAAGTTCACACACTCACAGCATTTGAAGGGGTAGCAACCATCAGCTATTCAGCCTGCAGTTATCATCATCATTTCTCAAATGACAATTTAACTACTAAAAATCTTAATTACTGGAAAAAGCCCTTATTTTTGTAGGATACAGATTGAACGAGATAAATAAGCTTCCATGTACCATTTGCACTCTGGTTTAGCATTTCTCAATTTCTCAGCCTATTGAAACAAATGCAAGACTTTCTAAGACTAAGGTAATTATTTAAATCTTCAACTACTGAAGACAGAACTTAATTCTAAAGCCAAATTAAATAAGGTAAAGATTATTTAAAGTATACATGAACATTTAGATCAAATTATTTATGGCTCAGTGTAATTCCATCATCTAAGTGGTTAGCGCAGTTTTACAACTTAATACCCAGTTCTGACACCTGTAATCCATCTGCTTAGGTTCATTTGGGTCACAAACTGCCACCAATGGATTAAATATGAATACTATACACAGTTTGAAGCTTATTTGTTCTATTACATACAAAAGTAAGCTGGCAACAGCATTCTTTACTCCATTTCTCTTAATGTAAAAATGACTAAAGAATTTGGGAACACAAATAAGTTTTCATTTACATCACTGATAAACTGCCTGATCATTCCTGCTAACAGCAGAACAACACATCATACCTCTTCTGGAGCATTTTCTACCAATGTCTTTGAGTCTGTGGCAGGCTGGTTGATGACAACATTTGCAACTTTTCTTCTCTTTTCTTCTGGTTCCCCATCAGTGCTATCATTGCTAAGAAGGAACAAGTATAACTTTATGAAGGGAAAGTATGCTTATGGGGAAGTAATTACTTCTACAGCTGAAGTGTTCAAATACAATAGGGTGCGGCAAGAATACAAACCCAAGAGATTTAACACTGAAATACGTAAAGTAGATATCGACTGGTAGGAGACAGCAGAAAGCTGTCCAAGACTGGCAATTATTCTCAGCCTTTTCCAAGAAACATAGAAAGTCATTGTAAAATCAAGGAGAGCATTTTGTTTACTGCTTTTTATAAACACAGTAGGTAAAACATCACTATAAACTACAGTGAGAAACACAGTGTACATCAGAATGCTATATTTAATTTTTAGTTATTATCTTCTTAAGTCCCCCCTTTTTGTGTGTTATTCTCAAGCCCTATTTAACAACAGGGACAAACCACAAGCTAACAGTAACAACCCATTATTTCAAGATCTGTCTGAAGCCAGGTCCTTAACAAAGTTCTCCTGGGGAAAAAGTACAGCTTTTTACCATCAGCACAGTTAGCATGTAAAAGATTAAGACACAAAGACTGTAAGAAGTTTTTCAACAGATAAGCTTGAATTGTGATTTAACCATAATAAAAGCAAACCAATTCACTATTATACCTCTTCTCATTAGCTTCCACTGCATCTCTGGATCTTTGCTTTGCAAATAGCTTAGCCATTCTTTTGGCTTTATTCTTTTGTCTACTGCTCATACCAGCTCGAAATTCTGAGTCAATTAACTCGGCAGCCTGAAGAGTCTGAAAGAAAAGTCATTGTCAACTTTCTTACAATGAAGGCCCTTACAAGTTCTCAAACCCACATTGCTCTCAACCTCCCCAAACCTCCACTTGACACTCAAGAGAAACAGTTTGACATCAAATAATACTAACATGCAGCCATGGGGTGTAAGAATTCAGAAAACCAAAGCATACTATACCAGATGTTGACTATCATACTTAGAATATAAAGATTATAACTGCAGAAGCACAGATAAAGCAAAGCCATTGTGTTATTCCTTGCAGCCAGAGGTTTTACCTACAGGTTGTTTGTTTACTAGTGAAACTGAAGAAGGAGAGTAGTCCAGGTCTTCATCATTGAACAGGTCTTCAGTATTCATCCCAATTGCAGCACCCATATCTAAGCCAAGTTTCTTTTGTAACAGCTTCCTCTGTCGTGCTATCCTCTCCTTAGGATCAATTTCACCTAAAAAAAATAAAAACAAACAAAAAACCCAGTGTTTTTTTAAAAAAGGAAGATGCATCATATTTCCAACCAGATGTATTATTGAAGATTTGCTCAGTGAAACAACATAAAGCCCAAGGTTACAGAATTAATTTGTACTTGGCTAATACATCAGTACAATCTCTTAAATCTAATCATGCTGACTCCTAGGAAGACCTTTTCTGCTGCTATAGCTACTTAAACAGTGGTCATTTTTTAAGCAATAGCTCCCCTGCAGTTCATTGAATAACACTTGTTTGACAGAAGTAAAAAACTAAGCTTTCCCTGTATTTTTAAGAAAGTGTATTGTGATAGTAATGAACACACTAAAAATTAAGTCCAGCAACTGACTCAAGAACTAGCACTTTCTTACTGAGCACATGTATCACTGTGGATCAGCTGATTTTTGAGAGAAAAGATTCAGAGCAGCCCTGCAGAGAAGGACTTGGGGGTGTTGGTCAATGAGAAAAATGAACAGGAGCCAGCAGTGTGCGCTTACAGCCCAGAAATACAACCACATCCTGGACTGCATCAAAAGGAGCATGACCAGCAGGACAAAGGAGGTGATCCTGCCCCTCTACTCTGCTCTCGTTGAGACCTCACTTGGAGCATTGTGTGCAGTTCTGATGCCCTCAACACAAAAAGGACATGGTACTGTTGGAACAAGTCCAGAGGAGGACCACGAGGATGATCAGGGGACTGGAGCACCTCCCGTATGAAGACAGGCTGAGAAAGTTGGGACTGTTCATCCTGGAGAAGAGAAGGCTGTGTGGAGACCTCATAGCAGCCTTCCAGTATCTGAAGGAGGCCTATAGGGATGCTGGGGAGGGACTATTCATTAGGGACTGTAGTGATAGGACAAGGGGTAACGGGTTGAAACTTAAACAGCAGAGGTTTAGACTGGATATAAGGAAGAAATTCTTTACTGTTAGGGTGGTGAGGCACTGGAATGGGTTGCCCAGGGAGGCTGTGAATGCTCTATCCCTGGTGGTGTTCAAGGCCAGGTTGGATGAAGCCTTGGGTGATATGGTTTAATGTGAGGTGTCCCTGCCCATGGCAGGGGAGCTGGAACTAGATGATCTTAAGGTCCTTTCCAAACCTAACTATTCTATGATTCTATGATTTTTGCAGTTGGTTTCTGGAGTGGGTTTTTTGCGGGGGGCAGCGCTTGGTTTGGTTGAGTGGGTTTGTTTTTTTTTAAGGTTTCTTTTACTCCTAATATTTATCTTCTATTGAGAAACACAGACTTAAGTAACAACCACCAATAAAACCCCCAAATAATATTCAATCCAATACCCTGTATTAAGATGAGCTGGAACTTGTTTTCTTAGAATGTTCTTTCTTGTAAAACGCACCAGACCCCGGTGTCTCCTTTCCTTCTACTCACACTAACTCCTGGCTGCAATGTAGACTGAAGCATAAGCATGATTTTCCTAGGATGCTGGAGCCCATTTACAATGCTGTCCTCAATCTTCCTGTGACAAACAAGGCTCATTTAGGAAGTTAATAGAAGCTACCTCAAGAATGCTGTGAAGCTTCAACACTGTAATTACTACTAAACACCTAGACTAAGGAGCACTCACATCTACATAAAAAAATATTTTAGTGCCTGAGTAGAATAAACCCTTCAAGTAAACCAAAATTTGTACCTTGTAGGGCCATTGGACTTTACTCTCCTTTTACATGTGTGGTAAGGAAGCCAGCCAAGAGATTTGGGAGGGAGGAAGGGGAGGCTGGGGGCAAATATGTGCACATAAAATTGCAAGTAGGTTAACAATACTGGCAGAGTTTTGGGGTGCACACCAGGCTAAGCAGTAATTAGTACTTAATTATATCTATACCAATAAGTTGTTTTGGGGTTTTATTTGGCTTTGTTTTTTTAAGAACATTTAACTGGCAAGCAGAGAAATACAAACAACTTCCACTCTCTAAAAAAGTATTTTATCCTTCACAAGTTCATCTTAGGAAAAAGTGTCAAAGACTGCTAACTCTAAAGGTTATTTAACTTGCTTTACGTCCATTTATGCTGGCTACTTATTTGGAAAGGAAAGTTGCTACCAAGTGAAGAGAATATACATTTTCCCACCAGTTAAAAAAAGATCATAGAATGGTTAACATTGGAAGGGACCTTAAGTATCATCTTGCTCCAAAATGCAGCAACTAAACCTAATTTTTGTTTCACTTCCTTAGTTTTCTATATTATATTTTTCATTTAAGTCATAAAATTTTTTATGTGCAATCATATGTCACTGGGATAAATGTCAGACTTCTATGAGCTAAAGTGTCCTAGTCCGTCTACTTGATTTCTGAACAGTTATCATTAGAAGATACGAAACTTGTATATCACCTTAGCATAAAATACAGCAACCAATAAAACAGCAGCCAGGATTAACAGACAGGATACTGCTTAAGAGTCAGCAGCCATAGGTTCTGCTCCTCACTGACCTAGTGTGATCTATGTATGCTGCACAGAACACATGACACACAGGGAACAAGTAAATCAGGGCTATGCAGTCAGAGATGATTCTTATCTATAGCATCATTTCATCTGGTGCAGAAACGGGACAATGGACTGGAATTAGAGCTAGGAAGTATAGTAACAGCAATAAAACCCTTATATTAAAATGCTATTACACTGCTATAAACCAACACTGAGCTCAAAGTTACAGAAATATTTCAGATAAATCACTTGAAACCAAAGATGTCAGACAGACATTGATATCTGACCTTCCAACTCTGACAGTTTTATCACAGTACTTCTCATTCAGTCTTTCTATACTTTGAAGGTTTCTGACTACTGTATTTGGGAATGCCGTTTTAATTAAAAGTGGTGATAGTTATTGCACCTCTTACAAGTCTACAGAAGTTCTATGAAAGTCTTTAATATTGCTTTTTCTGCTCCCTCTTTTGGGTTTACACTCTCCTCTTACCACTCTACACATACTAACTAATGAGAGGACACATTAACAAAAAATACCCACTCCCCAAAAGAGTTGTTTAACTTAAGATGATTCAAACCAGTTATGCTGGAGAGTATTTTCTTCCATTATTTCCTACCATTCTGAGAAACCATGGATAACTAAACTCTACTACCACAACAAACTTTTTTATCAGTCTTGTCTGCAAGTAAAATGTAAAGATATACCTGATTTATCATCTTGGACTTCAAATTCTGCACCAGCAGATCCAAGAAGAGATGCACCATGTTTTAACAGCCGACATATATCAAACCTGTCAAAACGCAACCGATCCGTTGAAGGCGAATCTTCCACGGGACTTTCTGAGCCTGGTTCTAGATAGGACATTGAAAACAGTATTAAGGACAATGTGCTGAAATTTTTATACAAAGTTCTGGCAGAAGATTAAGTGAGAGAAAGAGGAAGAAGCAATTACTCTCCCATAAAGGAATCAGACATAGAGCATTTCGATTCATAAAGTTCAAAGGCTTCGTTTCACAAACACAGACTGAAACAGCTCAATGCACTTAACTGAGTAGATTTTATTTTCCTTGATAAATCTAGCTTTTTTAAATCTTGTACATTAACATACCACTAGGCCTTTTCTGTACACATGGCCAACATGCAGTTTGAACTGCATATGGCTCACAAGTACATAGTCAGTACAAGGTCAGGCATATCATCGTAACTGAATATAAACTTCTAAAGCTAAAGAGGTTTACTACAGTCCATGCATATAAAAAAGTCTATGCTCATAAAGAAACAGAATTACATAGCTGCCTTAAAAAGTTTCATATCAGATGAAAAATTAATTGTATATAATTTGTTTAAGAAATACCTTGTTTTGATCTTGGTGTTGGATTCCACTCAGGTACATTTTTCACTATTGCTTCAACAGCCTGGCCAGCTGCAATACGGGTATCCCAATTCGTACTTCTTAAATACACTAACACCTTTAAGGAGAGATTAATAAATAATTATTTGTTTAAAATCTACTTTCACAAAACCCATCAGCTATTATGCTTTATTAAAATACACTCACTTTTTATGCTATGGATTAAGACAACGTTCAAAACAACAACAAAAAAAAGCACAAGGAATCAAGCCAAAGAAATGCAAGCAGCCTTTTCTATTTCTCACTGCTTAGGAGGAATCTTGTCATAGCCAGACACTAAGAATTTATAAGATACACTTCTTCCCATCAGTCAAACTCAACCTTGATTTTCTCCAGGTACTGAACAAGACTTTTTTTTCCCTTTCACTCTTTCTAAAAGGAAGCATTCAAAAAGAGATTAATAGACCTTAAAACTCTGAAGTCATTTACCCCAAGAAGAGAGACAACATGGGTCACTTGAAGCAATATATGCTCTTCTAAACTAATTCAGCACTGACTCAAATCTGGAAAAACTATTTCTTTCTCTGAAAGTGGTTTGCTATTCATGATTTCTTGGCGACTCTGTTGGCACCATCAATTCTGGTGAGGGCACCTGTTCAATAAGAGTAGAATTGAGGTCACTCAGCCATCTCCAGCTGTCAGATACAGACTATTTTTGTTTTTACTAGACTTGGCCAGATTGAAGTCTCAATCTAATGGAAATCTCATTCCATTTTCCAGCCCTTTTAAAGATATGCAGCCTCCTATATTTTTAATGCTGTTTCACACAGATAACAATCTTTAAAGGCAGAATCAAGAATTTTTATAAGGCAGTAAAGTTTCTCTTCATAGAAAAAAATCTGAACTTACAGTGAACACTTAATAACAGAAACATCACTTACGTAACCATTTTGGAGGCTAACCAAACAGCAAGTTTAACAGAATTAGTCTCTTAATTTTCTTCAACTACTATACTTTTTCTCATTGCCACAGAACCCACACACCTTTAAACTAGCTTTATTCTCACCATTAAAGTACTAGAAAAATAAAACAAAAAAGATGCTTACCTTAGATAAGAGATTATTCAGTTCATGAGGATGCAGTTTCACTACTTCCCCAAGCTGCTGTGCAGCTGCTTTTCTTGTTACTGGTGTTGTACCGGTGTCCAGTAAAATGAAGAGACGATCAAGCCTAAGTATGATTGACAAAACCCAAAAATGTTATGCTATCCATAGTTCAGCTTCCCATTTCTATTAATATTCCCCCACATTTTTCAGTTTATCTCATGCAAACAGAAGAAATGTTGGCATAAACAATGTCAACTGACAGGGTGGCAAACATACTTCTTTCTAATAGGAAGCGTAGTTATTCTAAAAGAACATTTAACTTGGTAAGCAAAAAAAAAAAAAAAAGAAATTGTTAGAAACATTAGGTTTTAAAAATCTGCAGTTACAAGGGAAATTTAATTTGCTCCCTTCTTTGCTCTGTGATAGAACATTTTCCATCTTAAATACTGTTAAGCTGCAAATGATCTTCATCAAATTCTGACTGACAGAGAAAGCAAAGGGCTCAACTGCTCGTATTGTGCACTATAATTTCTTTTGGAGACTTACTGTCATTTATAATATCAAACTCTGCTTTTCCATTATACCACAAATTTTTACTTTTCACATATTTTCTCCCTAACTACCTGAAATATAAAAGACCAAACCTGCTGTTGTATTTACAGCTTTGAGATAATCCAACACCTCTGGCCTTTCCAGGAAATACAGGAATTTAACCAGCAAATTTTTGCACAGTAACTCTGTATTTGGTGAAAAAGATACTGATCACGAATTTTCAGAAGCATTAAATGAGAAATAGCTAACTACTCTTCATCATATAAAAAGCATGTAAAAGTAGAGACTACCTAATCAAATCAATGATGGAAGTAACAAACGCTCATTACTACCTCCACTTAAGTGGGACAGAACTCTCTCCACAGGGTGCCTAGTTTATCTATTAGTTATTGGGCAGTATGAGGTTATTACTGAATGTACTACATGGACAGATTTCAAACTCACAATCAGAACTATTCCTTCTAACCTTAATAATAAAACTACGCCTCCAAATACTGCAACAATACAAAGCTGGAATTTACACAGCAGTGAGGCTCACCTATAACACAGGCTAATGAAATAGGGATAGTTTCCCTGAACAACAAACCTTCCTCATAAACACATACCCTAGGTTTGAGAAAATACAGGAAAGGACAAATGTTTTGATTGTCAGTCTGTTGCTACTAATCACATTTTACCAAAATTGTCCTAAACATCAGTTCCAATCATTAAAAAAACCCAAACAAAGCAATCAATCCCAAAAATAAGTCTTTCCAGCAACACTGGATTTTTTATTTTCTTTGACACACTTAAGCTGCACTTACTCCTGAGAGTTATCTTGTAATGTGCTATGATGCATTAGAAACAACAGTGATACACAGTCAAGGCAGTAATGTCAGAAACAAAGTTCCAAACCCCAAATGCTCTCATGGTGGAGGGTACTAGGCTAAGTATTATCCATTAGATTAAAAAAAAACCAAGCTGATAGTGTTTTAAATTATTCTATTATCTTAGACTACTTCTGAAAGCTTTGAAATAATTCTCTTCGTACTCCTAAAACAGCTGAACCCATTTCAATTCCTGTAGATAAAAATAGTTTCAAATTGCTGAGATTTACTAATTTGTAAATGTTTTCGAGTTATATAAAGACGAAAACCCAAACATATCTACACCAGTTGTTGTGTGTGATTAGACAGTCAAGGAGAAAAGATTTCTCCAGATCCAACTCTTCCAAAACACTGAGAGTGGGCTAGCCAGGAAGAACATACCAGATACTTACTTACCAGCATTTTTTCTTTAGTACACTTGACAGTAATAACCCAACCTGATTTGCAGCATTCAGTATTATTCAGTACAAAATATGCCAGCTTGCAGAGCAACCACAGCTTGCTCCAACTTGCTTGTTCTCACCCCTTTCATTCTTCATCTCCCTGTGAAACTTCAATGTTCCATACTCAAGTTTGCCATTTAGCACCACCCACTCCTTCAACTATCAAAGTTGGGTGGTTGTTTTTTTTTCCCCATCTCCAAACTCAAGCAGAAAGTGCAATTTAGACCACTTCCTCACCTAGAATTCCTCATGTTTCAAAACAGGAGGAAACCACTGTGACTGCCTACCCTCAAAAAAACCTCTAGTTTAATTACAATCTTTATTACAACACTAGATCTTCACTCCTAAAACACACAACTTTTTGAGGCTGTATTGCCTACAAAATACACCTATTTACTTCCTTTGGGTTTTTCTAACCTGCAGTATGCTTGGTTTGTAATGTGTGGTCTTAAACTTCAATATGCTTAACTGACACACAAATGTAAAATAAAACAAACAAAAAAATCTAGTCTCAGATCATTATAGGAAGGTTTCAGTGTTGGAAGGGTAGCACTGAGAAAGTTGCCACTGATAAGCAGGACTAGGGCTTTTTTAATTTAAAGTTTTCATTTTTAGCTTCATTATGAATGAAGAAATACTGAAAATACTAAACAAATTAACTTTGAGGACCTGGAGATTGGAGAGAAATTTCCTAAGTTTTGACAAGGTTTTCATTCTCAGAATAGACTAACAATCTCTAAATAAGCAATTAAAGCCAAAGAGAACTAAGATTTTTCTAATGGCATGTGGTTCTCTGCCTCCCATGCTAGACAGTGCTATGAGCAGAGCACTGTGTGGCTCAGAGTTCACAAACCAAACACTGAAGTGCAAGTCAGTGTGGCAAAGTGAAGTGCTCTAATAGAGGCATTAGAAAGCTAGTATTGGGATAGTTAACGACCAGGTCAGGATACAGAGGTTATCATCAATATCTCCAATATGTTTCCAAAAGAAGACATATACAGCTGAATTGTATAAAGATCCTCATCATCCCACTGTAAGCATTCTGACTGGACTGGGTCCCCACAGAACTTCAGATGGGGAAGCTTCCAGTTTATTGATTTCAGTAAGCCAAGGCTTGAAAGGGACTATGAACTGATCACTGCTGCCAATGAAGTGATTTGTTTGGACTCTCCATCTGTGGGTATGCCAGTATGTTCAGGTGTCCAGGGAGCAGTCACTGACAGCAAATGCCAACTGGTACAGAACAGCTCACAACTACACCTGCATATCCCACAACCCATTAGAATTGTGAAATTGTCAAAAAACCCTCAGTACAATAGTCCCTGAAGCACTCTAATGTCAAACTCTGCCTAGAGCACTTTGGAAAACTGTTATCTAGCACCCATCGGAAGGCAAGGAAATACTCTTTAGTATTTACAGTATAAATTGTATTTCAACACCCAAGAGCTTCCTCCCAGGCATGGTTCCTAGGTACATAAATAGCCTGGAAACATAGAAAACGTTGATAAACCAAAATTTAGACTTGACAAGGGTTGACAACTATGGTGAAATTAAACTTAAGTACAAAAGGAGATGCCTCAGCTTTTCTTCTTGACCTGATAGTCCGTCAGTGGTATTTTATCATTTGGTCAAATCCCAGCTCGGTCAGCTTCACAGCTCAAAAAAATCAAACCCCTAACAAAGCATACACAAACCATTAAAATAATCAAGTAAACAACTCCCCAAAAGACAATCAGAAAGCAAGAGAAAATCACTGAACAGAATTCAAAACAAAAAAAAAGTGTGATGAAACACAAAGAATGGATTGTTATTTTACTTCTCATAGGTGGGAGACTACAAAATAGTTATGAAGGTGGGGCTGGGGACAGGAGAAATCATCTTTTTTCCTACAGAGCAGTGGAAGGGACACCTTGAGTAAAATAAGACCTCCATGACTCCACTGCTCACAGTATTGTATGCTGCACACAGAAACCAACTGAATGCTAAAATTAGCATATTTCATATCATAGAATCCATAATTATTAGGTAGTACAAGCTTTATTTGTAAATTATTACATATGTATCGACATCAAACAAGGCAGCCCAAAAGCATACAACCAATCACATTACAAAAACCGTGAGAAAGTAAAAAATTAAAATAGCTGCAAAGACATACTAATAGAAGAAATGTATTAACAAGTTACACAGGGAATACCTCAGTGAGCATTCAATCATGTTCTAGCTGCTGAATCAGGTTAAGCTTCTCATCAGAATGTAATCCTGACATTCAACTTTCATTTCAGTCTGTTAGGTGTCTGAGAAATTCCGCAGCTCTACCTCATTTGGGCAGTACTGCACATACTACTTTGGCTCTCCCCCTCCCCATGACTGTGTCTGCGCTCCCTCCCACAAACAGCAACAGGGAAGCCAGCCCACTGTCCTGGTCTGAGAGTTCATCTCCATCAACCAGGGAAGAGTTACACTTTTCTTCCCCTCTTTTGAGTCAGAACTGCTGTAATCACACTGGTTACAGAACATCTAGCTATTCTAATGATACAGGCATATGCCTTTAAATAGTACTGAAACATACTTCTTGCTCAGTTTAACTCCTGCTTTTCATGCAAGAGCAGCCATGAAGCAATAGCTTCCAACAGGTCAGAAGCTAAATTCTTTCTTCAGAAAGCTTGGGATAACCCCAGAAGAACATTTCCAAAAGGTACACAGGGCCCATAAAAGAGATTCTTGGGTAATTTTGGTATCTTGGTAAGAACTTCAACCCCCCCAATGATGCAGTATTAAACTTGAAATGTTTTATAATGTAATGATGACAGCCAATGCAACCATTTGTTCTTGGGAAGTCACAGCTCTACATGTCAAACATCAAGAATGTGAGGCCAAATTATTTTCCAGGAGCTTTACTATCATAACCTTCTGACCTTATTTAAGTTAAAAACTAGGTTCTTATCTACATATTGCCAATTATACAGAAATCCAATTAAATGAAAACACTGAAGACTCTAGAAACTAGTACTAAACTTACAAGGACCAAATCAAGAATGCTTGCAAGAGCAGCCAATTGTTATGCTCTCCTATACTTCCTTAAGGAACCCTCTTGAAAATACCCAGAAGAGGTTGGCTTTAAGGTCTTCCAAGGTGAACTTAAAGATATACTACTGAAACATTATTGAAACAATTTATTCTTAATGCATCTCACCAGTTTTGTGCTTTTAATCACATTTTAAAAGCAGATTTGTTCTCCTTCATACTTATAGGGCCTCAAAAATAGGGGAAAGATATTAACAGCCTCAGTGTTGGAACAACACATGAGGTGCCTTTGACCACATCAAATAAACTGGAAAAAAACTTTTATTAGATATTAAAAGGGACAATCAACACTTTATTATCTACTGAAATTTAATCACCCTGAGTAATCCATGAGTGTTGTCATTTTCTTGGCAGTATTACTTTTTCATCTAAAGCATCTCAAGAGATCACTTGTGAGCCACTGTATTCACCTGGATCACATACTTTGTAGGAATGAAGATGAGGTGAAACCTTTCACTTCCCTTTTTCCTTCTCAGTTCTACTCCTTTTTAATTATTAGTATTAGCTATGCAGACACTGTACTACTTCATACTTTCCAGATCAGAGACAGAAGATAAAGCCTACCAAATCAACTTGTGCATTCACAGAAAGAACACCAACCATCCCACCCACCTATACATACTTCTGGAGGACGGTGTTCATTAGCTAACCTTTTCAGCATAGAACTACCACAGAGATTAGCATATACAGCGCAACTATTCTGCTTTTGGGTCTGTTTTCTAGTGTATCATCACAGAAATGGTACATAAAAGCAGGCCTTCAGTCAGGCTGGTACAAATAAAAGCAGAATCTGCTAAAACAAACATGTATGCATATAATGCAGAATAAAACAGACTGTTTTGTCAACAGATTATAGATCAACGACTGTTTTTCAGATGCCTTATTAACAGCAAAGCTTCAAATTCTCAATCCAATTTTGAGGTATTTCAAAGCATTCCCTATATTTGGTTAGATATTCCTGAGCAGAACAGGGGTTTAAGAAAGGTTTTAAATTGACCAAACAGCAGAAACTAAACTTCACTGGGAAAGCAACCCTTAAATTTACTATTTTGAGATGCAGAAATACGGCTCAAAAAATGGCTTTTATTTAATATGGTTACTATACAGAACTAACCCTAATGAAGCTATTTATTAATATCAATGTTTAATATGCACTCAGCAAAGCCTATGGTCCTTGAAGAAAAATTAATTTGAATCATCTTCTCCCATGCTCTCCACACTTGTATAGTTAAGGATCATTCTACAGCAATGAAGTATTATGTTGGACCTTAAAAACCATAAAATATCACTACCTTCCTAAAGGACAAGTGCAGATATCTACAGTTAAGTGGAGCTGGCACAGAAGGTGGAACAAACTATACCCTTCACGAAAACACAGATATGTAGTATGTAAGCGTACAAAATTATCTGTGGTATGTCTGAAGGAAAGGACCTTGGAAATTCAATGCTGAAGTAAAAGGGGAAGATAACATTTTTTATTTTACAAAAGCAACCCTGACATTATATCATCAGCATTCCTATGGTCCATCAGCTAAAAGGTTCATTGGTCCAGTTGCTGTGTAACTTCAAAGGGATAAGAGCTGTTTTTGCTGTGTCTGTTAAAAAACATGTGCAAGGCCACATTTACACAGTACCACTTCTTACAATTATAGAAACAATAGTTTGCCAGGAGTAACCAAGATATTAGAACACTCCAAAATGTGTAATTCTTTTACCTAATTTACATGAGGAATTGGATCCATTCTTTATGAACTCACAAGTATTACAACATCTTTATTAAAGTCCTATCCCTTGTATTCAACTTGTATACATTTTGATCTTAAAACTGTACTCTAAAGCAACGTATCATGTTATCATGGTTAACATACCAACTTTTTTAGTGCTCCGCACTGAAACTTGGGTCTTATCCAACACAGGTTTTTGTCCTGCTGGTCACCAGACCAAACAGGCATTACAGAATCTTCGCATAGTGCACTGCTGCTTTTCACTAAGGCCATGTGGTTTTGCAGAAACACTGGTAACTGAATCTGAAACCAATCTTTACAGTACACACCACCTGAGCATACAGCTGAAAGCTGTATCTTGACATTCCAGTTAGCCCCCATGTATGTTAGCACAGTTACTTAAGCAGACTGCCCCACACCTAGTGTAATTACAGTGCTACTCTATTTTACATGATGGCTTACAGTAGTATTTTAACATACATGGTAGTCTTGTCACAGCAATCCTTACTACTTCCAGATTCTTATGGACAGCTTTGGGGAATAATAAAGAAAAAAAAAAAAAACAAACCCCAAACAAGCAAACAAAAAAGCCCCAAAGAAACCAGAGCCAACTTTTTCTTATAAACCCAAACCCAATTAATATAGAACAAGTTAATAAAAAATAAACAGTAAAATAAGACGAAGGACACTGTAGAAACTACAAAGCTAAAACACCTGCTACTGTAAGTCTTAAAAGGTGTATTGCTGCTCTAAATTTTGATTAACAATGGATTTCCAGTATAAGTGTGCACACCTTTACTTTTTACTCTACAGAATTGTAAAGGTATTCCCACACAGTTTCAGGAATAGAATTTACATTTGGTATAAGACTTCGAAGTACAGAGATACTATCAACACATGACTTGAAGCTTATCACAAGGTTAATTTGGATTCATTGTTTCCTTTCAACTATCCTGTCAGGAAGCTTAACGTGCCCATTTCAGGCACACACACACAAAAAGAGATGGCAGGAATTTGTGCTCAGCATTTTTTATAAAACAGCTCTATTAAGCCATACCTCTGTATCTGTGAATACTTTAAACGCTGGCACACCCCAGCGCACATGTGTGTAAGCAGATACTACCCAACATCTTGAGACAGAGCCAGAACACAGTAATTACTTTTCTCCATGGAAGCCTATTTTATTTCGGTTACTTTACAACTAAAGGCTCTGAAAAGCGAAACGGTTTCCTGCCAGTTCTTCAGACTCGGTATCATTACCCCCTATTCCCTAGCAGCTTAAGACGAAAGAAGCACTTGCCAACAAAACGAAGGCGTCGAGCTCTGCAAGAAGCCCGAGGCGCCCCAGGCAGAGCCCCTGCGGCTTGAGAAAGGGAGGGGGCTTCCCTGTGCGCCAGGCCCTGG
Organism: Melopsittacus undulatus; assembly: GCF_012275295.1. Taxonomy (NCBI): domain Eukaryota; kingdom Metazoa; phylum Chordata; class Aves; order Psittaciformes; family Psittaculidae; genus Melopsittacus; species Melopsittacus undulatus. Next base: position 95,526,644 of record NC_047530.1, read on the forward strand.
AGGACCCCCGGCCAGGAAGCAAGCTAGGCACCGAAGCAAGCAGCCACCCCAAATCTCACCAAGGCGGCCCATGCCGCCTAGGAGCGTGGAGGCCCCGGAGAGGCCTCGACAGGCTCCCGACACGAGAGGAGGGGGAACCTCTTCACCCCCACAGCCCCCGAATCCAGGCCACACGGAAGGCCCGGGTCTCCGGGCCGCCGCTGCTGGCCCTCCTTCCCCCACCCTCCCCAGCTTCTACCGACCTGGAGACGGCCATGGCCGCCCGGGAGCTACGAGTCGCTGGAGGCGAGCGGCGGGACAGTGAGCGGGGGTGCCGGCGCCGCTCTCTCAGGAAGGAAGGCGCTGGGCCTAGCTCAGGCCTCTCGGGCGCCGCACCCAGCCTCGGCCCCGCCGGTGATCCGCGGGGAGCGGCTGAGCGCAGCTGTGGCCGGCAACGGTCAGAGTCTCTCTCCCCCCAGCGGGGCAGCAGCGGCGCGGGCGGGAGCGGTGCCCAAGCCTCGGAGCGCGAGTTAAAGCCTCTATTCGCCCATCGCCAGGGCGAAGCCCAGTGCCTGGCTTTATATGAGCAGCCATCTTGTATTTATTCCCTTCCTCCATGATAGCGGCTTCCTGATTGGCAAGAGCGTCCGGCCGCAGCCAATGGAGAGAGAGCTTCTAAGAGCAAAGAGGGCGGGGCGCACGCAGCGCCTGGACTGAGCAGGACCGGCCATGGAGCCTGCCGAGCCGGCTGAGGGGGCGCGCCAGCCTTCGGCGGGGGGGTACCATCTGCAAGGCTGGGGGGGGAGGCAAAGGAGAGCGCTCCAGTCCTTCATCCCAAGGGAAGAGGAGAGGCATCCAAACGCAAAGTATACGCTTTTCTTTAACAGTCTATAGTGCGGTGGTGCTTCTCTCCTACCAGCATGCCGAGAGAGGCCGACGGAGAACTTGGAAAACTCACGCGGTACTCCCCACTCAGAGAGGTGAACTGCGCCTCAGCTTACGCCCGGCGCTGCAGCTCGGACGCCTAGACAGCGGAGACTACAGCTCCCGGCGTGCAGTGCGCCCAGCGCCGCGCCCTCTGCGAGGGAACGCATCCGCCACGCCACCGCCGCTCTCCAGGTTGAGCTCCCCACAGGGGGCCGGACGGTGGGAGCGGGCTCACCCCGCCTACCCACAAGGTTCATTAGTCTGCACTAGCCCCCAGCCAGTGAGGGGGTACTTCGGTTGGCTGTTGTGTCACGGTGCTGTCACCGACCGCGTTTCCTTACACTTCCAGCCGTCTCCTCTACTGAGGCAGCTAGCTCGTCCTCCGGCCCGGCCGCGCTGCGGAGGCTTGCAGAACAGGACGAGGCCTCAGGGTCGCGCCCGGCCACCCCCTCCGCCAGGCGTGCAGTACCCTGGGCAGCTAGGCCCTTAATCTTTGGGAAGGAGGCCAGGCTTTGCAATTGCATGCTGCCAGCTTGATCAGATCCAGAGTAATACTGATTAAGAAATTAGCCTTCGACTAATCACTTAATGTTCTCATCCAGTGAAGGATCAGGGACGTCCCAGGAATGTAAAGTTAGCTGATACACAAAACCTTTCATGTGATAAATGGAAAACTAGAACAGATTTTTTTTCTTTCCTGTAAGTGATGGATAAACTCGCATAAATACATGAATTTGCATAATACTGTATTATAAAGTTTTCTTCTAAAGCCCATCATGGTGTGTATTTCATACCAAGCCTTTCTATAGGGATTTCTGCTTGCCCCCAGCCTTTCCACTGGATGGTTTTCCTGTAGCAGTAAACTCTTCATATATGGATTTGCTTACTTGTTTCCTACTAACATGCATATTCCAACTAGACATACTAATGCCATCTAAATGTATAAACAAGCTGGTGGTACATAATAGCTCAATCTATTCTTCCATGTGGGTGCACTTTATACCCAAGTCCTCTGTAAGGTTTGCCCTGGGTGCCTCTTTCCTGTCTCCTTGCAAATCCTTTGGTGGGCATTCTGGTGAGTAGGAGCTGGTGTTGAAATGCAAACAAACACCAGCAATATGAGTCAGACCAAGAACTCTGCTTTACACAGTGTGGCCAGAGCAAACCACAGACTTCATTTTAAGCATAGAGATGATTTGTGTCACACTGCTACACTCAACTCTAATAACGCCATATTTCTTGCCTGACATGGCTCTGATGTATTAACTACCTATAGATAGCTCAATATGCCCCCTGTAGAAGAATACAGTGGGTTAGTTGGAGGCCAAGAGCCTCTTCTTGAAGCACTACAAAACCACATGCACCTTCTTTTGTGCCATCATGTGTTGCAGCTTCATCTGCCTGAACCATGATCCAAGGCATATGTCTACTCCTGTCCCATGTGTATATATGTTTCCACATGATGGGGTGCCTGCTCTTTAGTCATGTGGTGGGGAGGAACAGCAGGGTGTTGAGGTAGGGAGAAGCAAGGAACACACTGAAGATAGATGTACTTTTCTTGTGTGTTTGATGCTGTTGACACAAGAAACATCCCTGATAATATTTTTGCATTTGTTTAGCCAGGAATCCGCAGCCATCATGTCCTGCTGTGGGCATTACTGAAATGAATCTCAGGTGCTGTTTCCAATTCTAACACCCTATTTCCTTCCAGGTTCCTTAAAAACATTTTGTACACAGCTTTAATAGTTGCCATTGCAGAGAGCACATTCAATAAAGTTTGTTTTGAACAGCTCCATGAGAGTTATCCTACCTGACAAAAATAAGTCAGGAAAAATATTGGTGATGGGTCTTATGCAGTGAGTACTTGCTGAAATAATGATAAACTGCAGTCCAAGCAAAACAATCTGCAAAAGACAGGAAGAATAATCCATTATTTACCTAAGAGTAGGCTTTCTGAACTGAAACACAATTCAGCCAAATTTCACACTATGTATTTTTACATTTTGATGTGACGTTTAGGTAAAGCACATCATTACTGAAATACTCACCTGTACTTCTGCTTCAGTCCCTTTTCTTCTGCTAAAACCTTTTCCTACATCTTATAAAAATGAATTCTTGGTCCATGCATAGGTTCACATGCTCATAGTCATACTAACCCTTTTTGCAAATTTGTTTTCTTTTGACCCATTTTTCAAGTAGCCATACATTTTCTCCCGTTTCTTTTTCCATATGTTCTCACACTGTTTCTCGCACTGCGAATCCACAGTATACTCTCTCAAACCTGTTCCTAAATTAGAATCATAGAATCATAGAATAGTTAGAGTTGGAAAGGACACGACATCCTTGTCTCTAAATTGGAGAGACATCAATTTGATAGGTGGACCATTCGGTGGATAAAGAACAGGCTGGATGGCCGCACGCAAAGAGTTGTGGTCAACGGTTCAGTGTCTGGCTGGAAACCAGTAATAAGTGGTGTCTCTCAGGGATCGGTGTTGGGACTGGTCTTGTTTAACATCTTTATCGCTGACATGGACAGTGAGATTGAGTGTGCCCTCAGCAAGTTTGCCGATGACACCAAGCTGTGTGGTTTGGTTGATACACTGGAGGGAAGGAATGCCATTCAGAGGGACCTTGACACGCTTGTGAGGTGGGCTGATGCCAACCTCATGAAGTTTAACCATGCCAAGTGCAAGGTCCTACACCTAGGTAGGAGCAATCCCAGGCACAGCTACAGGTTGGGAAAAAAGGAAACTCAGTGCAGCCCTGCAGAGAAGGACTTGGGTGTGTTGGTCGATGAGAAAATGAACATGAGCCAGCTTCAGTGTGCGCTTACAGCTGATCTTAAGGTCCTTTCCAACCCTAACTATTCTATGATTCTAAGATCATTTAGTTCCAACCCCCTGCCATGGGCAGGGACACCTCACACTAAACCATGTCACCCAAGGCTCTGTCCAACCTGGCCTTGAACACCACCAGGGATGGAGCATTCACAACTTCCCTGGGCAACCAATTCCGGTGCCTCACCACCCTTACAGTAAACAACATCTTCCTTCCATCCAATCTAAACTTCCCCTGTTTCAGTTTTAACCCATTACCCCTTGTCCTGTCACTACAGTCCCTAATGAAGAGTCCCTCCCCAGCATCCCTGTAGGCCCCCTTCAGATACTGGAAGGCTGCTATGAGGTCTCCATGCAGCCTTCTCTTCTCCAGGCTGAACAGCCCCAACTTTCTCAGCCTGTCTTCATACGGGAGGTGCTCCAGTCCCCTGATCATCCTCGTGGCCCTCCTCTGGACTTGTTCCAACAGTTCCATGTCCTTTTTATGTTGAGGGCACCAGAACTGCACACAATACTCCAAGTAAGGTCTCACAAGAGCAGAGTAGGGGGGCAGGATCACCTTTTGATGCAGCCAAAAGGATAGATAAAATTAGTTAAAAATTAGATAAAACTCAATAATTTCCAATCAGTTGATATGTTATAATCATTACTTCCTCCATTGATCTCAATGATTTTATTTTTGTTTTCTTCCTCATGGCCAGCTGTATCCATCTGTGAACTCTGACTGCTTAGTTTGCAAGATTCACAGTGACTGCAGCTTTTTTGATACATATGCCTACAGAGCCTATGGAAAAAATGGTGCAGTCTCTAAATGCTACGGCTGTGCAATTAGTAGATGACAGAGGCACTGTTTTCCTGGTGGAACCCCTTCTGACATACCATAATCTTCTACATGTTCTGGTCTTCAAGTTTTATTTTTCCAGTTGTTTTTTTTGTGTGTGTGTGTCCTGAAGGCTTGCACATTTGTATTGCTTAGGATCACAGCAAACCCTCTGTAACTGTAGGTAGGTATAATATTTGATACATTCTAGTCTGATTAAAAAGATTATTTTCACCTTTTATTGGCTGTCTTACTTGATTTTTAAATTCCCTTGGAAATCTTGTCTGAAGAAAAGTTGGACTTAGAAGCTTGTCCCTGCTTAGCAGTTAGTTCAGACATCTTCTCTGCTGGTGTCTTAATCACTGTCATTACTTTAGTTATTTTGTGAAGAATTGCTGTGAGATAAATTTATGTATTAGGATCTTAGGCAGGGAAATTCTGCACATTCTTTGCAGTATGTATTTCTTGATAAAGCTTACTGTTCTGAGGTCTGCATACTAACCAGTTATCTTGTAGGCTATTTCTATCATACCTAAAAATCTTAGTTATTTTTATATATTTGACTATTTCTTCTTCAAATATTATTTAATCTTCCTAGATTTTATTTTACATTTTATCTTTGTAGTTTAGGCTCCTTTTTATTGGTGTCACTAAAATCAGACTTCTGAGTGATGAAGGATATTTTTTCTTAAATAATTTTATTTCTTGCTAATTAATACTCTGCTTTTTATTTAAATGTCTATTTATTTTTTTACCATCTGATTGTCACTAGTTTCCATGCCAACTCTCATGCTTTTAGTTGAATCATTTTTACTCTGTTATTGACTAGCTGTATAACCTTCTTGAAAGCCACCTCCTTAAAAAGTGGCAAATTATATATGTTCTTCCTTTTAAGTTCTTCACCATAAGTGATGGTGGCTGAAGGCTGGATGCTGACTGATAGCTGCCACAGTACAAGAAGCACCTCAGAGATACCAGTGAAATGCTGTATTCCGAGAGACAAATCACGGCAAAGGCATTGCCACCCACGACACAGATTAGCAACATTTGTGAAAAAGGTTTGATTGGCTCCAGTTCCTCAACATCAAACAGGACTGTAATAACAATCAGTTTGTGAAAATCAACATCAAAAAGCTTCCAAATGTCACAAGAGCTGTATAATTATCTCATTAGATTTCATTACTTCTGATCATATTTAACACTGTCACATTCAGGACAATTTTCTTGAGTTAGAGGCTCCTGATATGACAGAGAAGGAAAACTTGTGATTCTCTTTCATTATCTTCTGTTCTCAAGGATTTTCCCTCATGAGACCACATGGACTTGTTTAGAAGTGAAGCTCCTCCTTTATAAACAGATATGCTGTACAACTGATCGACTTTGTTGTACAAGGCTGTTCAACAACCTTGGTTTTCTTAGCCATGATGCTTAATTTCTCCAACATTCAATTCCATGATCCCAAACTTCTCATAACACAGCATTACTTTCCACCCTATTTTGTAACAGATGAACACTTAAATTATTGATATTGTTTGGATAGACTTTATGTATAAAACCTGGCAGTTTCTTAGTTTAGTCTAGCTGTTATCCATGCTCCTGATTATCCACGCTCCTGATTTAAGTAAATGTTTTCTCGTTTGGGTAGTTTATTGTTCCTGTGGCATGTTTTTTTAAGAAATGGTATAATCTATCCATTTTATACAGTCGTTCTTTTTTTACAAACAAAGTTTTATGTTGACATTTAAATCCCCCCTCTTTTCATCTCTCTTTTCAGGGTGTTACTAGTAACTATACCACTTCCTATGTCAAGAAAGCCACTAAATCTAGCTTATGAACTCTGAAGTATTAGGAGATTAAAAGTAGTAACTCATGTGGACAACTGCATCTTTATACCTGATCTCTCACTGACATTTAAGAGAGCAGAAATCTCTCTTTATATACAGAAATTTAGGTAGATAATGCACATATACATACATAGATGGGAGTACAATCATAAAAATGGATTTAATATCTCATATCCAGAAAGAAGACTGAAGGGGAGAAAAGCTCCTGTCAGGTGTCTAAGTATGCTTTTCTGAATCAAGGTAACAAGTGAAAATGAGCCACAGTTAGAGACAAAGATAAATGGAAATAATGAGGTCAAATGTGTCCTATAAATCTGCAGGTCCTTCTACTTAGGTCTGTAGAAAAACACAACATGAAAATAACATGAGAGAAACAAGAAGAGACCTTTTATTAAGTTCTTCTATTATTTTAGCTTGTGTGGCTGTAAGGTGTTTTTGTGTGTTTTTTTCATTTAATTTCAGTAGTCAGATTGTTCTTTTTTCATGAGCTAAAGCAAGAAGGACATCAGTCTGTGCAGTTCAAAACAAACAAACAAAAAAAACCAACAAAAGGAGTGCATTTAATTCCAGTGTGCACAAACTGAATACAAAGAGCATAAATAAAAAAGCACCTCTGTCATCGGGGACATAAGGATTCAGAACACACCATAATGCTGAATAAACATGGGCAGAAGTTTCACATCTAGTCTAGCTCTTTCCAAAAGCTGTTGCTTTTCAAAGATAGAAAAGAAAGCTAATCTGTAGCCATCATCACAAGTTCTGCTACGGTTAGTGAGTTTAAATTTGATTTAAAAACAAGTCTGGTGAACATATCCTTTGCTATGTATTTTACTATCTACTATATTAAACAATAGAAATTAATATTTAATTTTAATTTTTAAACTGTTTCTCAGAATGTATTTTAGGCCTACTAGAGATTTCTGTGCCTAACATTTGAAAATCAGAAATATAAAATAGCTTCAATATGATGGAGGTACCAGGATACGGTGGTCCCATTTTTCATCTGGGATGTGCAGACAAGAATGAATTCAGCTGCAGCATTCACTTTGCAATACCAGTTTATACTTCCTATTTCTTTCTTGTGTTTTTACTATATGCATCCCAAAGATGGATTGAGATTTGATTAACAGATATCAATATAGCTTGTACTCACTTGTCTTCTTTAAGGGTTAATTTTTCTGTATAGACTCTTGTTTGGTAGTATAAGTGGCAAAATAAAAACTTCTGTTTATGTTAGAAGTCCTTTGAAGAACTGCATGAGGATCATCCTCATCTGTGTCAACTTTTATCTATCCTGGCAGCTCTTTCATCTTCCTGTCTTCCTTTATGGAGCGTTCAGTTCTGAGTATTCCTCATAAAAGAAGAAAATGCCTTCTGCTTTCAGTATGACTCTGCATTAACTTGCTTGTTTTACTTATAGAGGCAATTACTTCAGGTTTGTTTGTTACTGTTTAATTTATAACTGTAGGCTGATGGGTATATTAATAGCAACATTATAGTGTATTTTGATACTGCCCTGAAAGTGTGCAATAAGACAGGTATGTATTTGTAATAAACAAACTGGATTTGATTCTCAGAGTCCTCAAATGATGGGATTCATGATATCCAGTAAAAACCTAGCTTGTTTTCAATGACTGAAACAGACTTACGGAGTTGTTTCCTACTTATTTGTCTGAAATTCTCACTGGATTCTGGAGGGAATATCTTCAGGATATTACACTATGCATAGACTAGATTTAAAGCTTAAAGGGAAACCTTAATTAGTTTTAAGCTCCCACATGACTTTATTGCAGGATTAAAGTTCCAAGTGCTCCTGTATTTTTTTGATAAGTGTTATTTACATCAGTGTGATGCTCACACAGAACCACAGGTGCAGCTTAGAAGATCCAGATAAGAAGTTGCCAGGAACTCCCCCTCCAGCATATGGCCTCTTTTGTATACCCAGTAATCTCTCACCAGCTTTTACATATGCATCTTTTGCACATTTCTTCTCTCACACTGATAACTCTCCCCCTGACAACTTTAATCTTCCCTCCTCCTTCATTTTTGTCTGTTATTTTTTTTCCCCCATCTCCCTCCCTCAACTCCCCTGTTGTCTGCTCAGCTCAGGAGGAAGGAGATCCAGGTTGCCTCCTCACCTGGCTCCTTTTTGTCATCTGTTTTTTCTGTCTCCTCTCAAGAAGGGGATCTGCAGGCTTGGTAATTGCTGTCCACTGGAAGCAGTAAAGCACAGTCCACTGACAACTGGAGTAAGTCAGCCTGGAGTGAAAGCAAATGCTAGCAGCTGATAACAGCATAAAGCTGTTGCTTTTGTTTGCACAGACATTCTGAATAAATTGGTGTTCACAGCAGCCAGGGATCCATATCCCCTTGCTGAACCCCAGATGGGGAATAAGTTCCTTCCTTCCCCAGCACCTAGCAGATTCAAAACTACAAATGATCTTTGGGTGTCTGCGTTTCTGGATGCCTCATATAAGGTAACCTAAGAAGCAGATGATCTTCAGAAGCTAACCCTAGTCCTGACAAGCTAGTTTTAGTAGTGCACCTCAAATTCAAATTGTAACACATCCCTGATCACATTTGCACATGAAAAAAAAAAAAAAGCCTGCAGCTTGCTAGCAGTTACTTTAGATACACAGAAACAGGAAAGAATACTAAATGACCTATGAGAAGCCACAAGTACAATTACCTCTTGCCCCAGCTAAAAGAAAAACAGTCACAAGCAAGCCTTTCTAGCCCTTTTTTAGGAAACTCTTGTTCTTCACATGTAAAACTAAATTAGCTGCACATGTAATGCAGATTTCTACATATAAATTTAGCTATATCCCTATGTTCCTTCTTTCTGCTGGAGCTGGCCTTTTTTTCCCCAAGCCCTTCTTGGGAGTCAGCCTTCTGCATAGAGCTCATCCGAACTTTCTCCCAGCATTTTTCAGAAACCACCTGAACATTTCCTAACTCAGTATGACTGTACCTGAGGGTAAGCTGGCCCCATGGTTTTACCTCCCAGTAAAAATCAGGCCTCCCAAAATTTCAGCACAGCAACAGACGAAGTTTTCTGTGAGTTCAGAGTTCAATAGTTATATATATACACACACGTATCTATATAAACCCCCTCTTACAGGTCCCTCAAATGATTTCATGCTATCTCTGGATTTACTGTATCCTTGTGGTTTTTCTTCAAGGGTTCACACCATTGGAGAAACCAACACTGTCCATCCAAATCTTGCCTTTTATTGCTCTGTGATAGCACAACAGCTATTTCTAGGTTTGCTGAGAACATACACAAAAGAGCCCAGCAAGACATTATGACATTTCTGTAGATTTGTGAAACAGATAAAAGTTTGGGTTTTTTGTTGTTGCTGTTGGTGGTTTTGGGGGTTTGGTTTTTGGATGTTTTGTGTTTGGTTTTTTGTTGTTGTTTTTTGGTTTTGTTTTGAATGCCACTCAAATACAAGAAACAAACAGCATTTAATTTAATTTCATCCTCCACAATGTGGATCAATTAGTAATTGAATACTACAGATGTGAATATGCAGTGATGTCTCAGCTGTGGAATTTGAGATAAATGTCAATAATAGCTTCTAATGCATTACATGGGCTCAGCTCTGTGTAATTTCACAAGGAACAACAGAGTTGAAAGCCTTATTCTATATTAAAAAACAAAATAAATATATATATATAAATAGTAACAACACAAATCCAACATTGGCTATTTTCATATAGTCAGCTCAAAGGCATTTGTGGACACATGCCTATGAATTTTGCCTGAAAAGAGAAATCCACCATAGTTTCAGAATTGATGTTTGTTTTATCACATAACAGGAATTACACAACCTGACTGTATCTAAACCCCGAGGGTCCTGCATGAACTGACAGACGACTGGTAACAGCTAGTGCTGACTACTAAGTGCTAACTTATTATGCCACATTTTTCATTGCAGTAAGGTTTTGTGGTACACCAGCTTTTTTCAGTTCTCCAAGGAGTACTAGCGTCCCCTGTCTGATATAACAAAGGACTGACTGTAGGGTCACTTGAAGCCTAAAAAAAAAAAAATGTAATTCAAACCCAAAACAAAAACAGGAAGAGCAAATGTTTTCTCTTTCTTCACTTCATGAACAACTGCATATATAGTGTAAAAGAAAAAAACCCAAACCAAAATCAAATGCTTGTAATACCAGGCCCTAATTCTTATCTCTCTGCTTGATAATACCAAGAAGGTTTTTTTTTTTTTAGAAGAATTTGGCAATATAACAGCCCGTGGTACAGATCTTCCTTGCCTCCAAATAAAGGAGCCTAGATAAAGATTCTCAGCTCACCATTCATTAAAGGAAATAAATAAAATAAAAAATGATTTAAAAAAGGGCAAGTAAGGGAACAAATGCCTTTTCTTAACATTTCAGTGCTCAGTTCCACAACCAGTTTATATATACAGAGCTTCATTCCTGAAACCACATGAAGGAGGCTCACAATCAGAGATTTAATGGGGAATACAACTGACTGGCTGCTGTGAAAACAAGAAAACTATTTACTTTGTACAATGAACAAAGCTGAGTTGTTCTACCACTTGCAAAGGCAATGGAGCATCTGCAGTTTGAATTTATATCCAGAGTCCTACAATTTTAGGAACTTTTTGCATGTGTTACAAACCAAGAGGAGGGGCCAGATGTTCCACATTTTCAAAGCTACTCCTTATTTAGTAGTCATAGAACCATGAATTCAGAAATGTGGGGTTTATGCCGCTGCTAAAAGGCAAAACCGGTCTGTAGGTTGGCTACAAACACTTTTTTCAGTTTTCTAATACCTACACCCTCTTGCTTTATGCTTTACAGCTATGTGGGTTTTGAGGCAGTTTCTTAACTGTATGACTGAAGTAATCTAGCAAATTCATTTTAATTATTTTAATATCATGGTCCAGCTCTATCCTTATTTACTGTGATGCCTTTGCAAATATTAATTTATTAAAATGTAATAATAATGAAAAATGTAATTTTCAAAGTTCACCTAAGTATTACATTAATACTGTTTTCCATCTTATGAACTAAGATTTCTTTATCCACAGTAGGAGCTGTTGGTGCTACTGTGCAGCTGCTGGCATGGATTTTGTTGCTGTTTGTTGCACCACCTCCTTGATACCCACTGAAGCAGCAGTTCAGAGGAAACTTTTCAATACATGACTCTTAAAAGTGACTTATCTGAAGAGCTTATTCTTGCACTCTGATTAACTGTGCTGTGCTGTAAAAGAAACTAGCAAAAAGTTGAACTGGAGAGTAAGACATATATGACTGACAAACAAAGAGGTGTAACTGTATAGGCACTGGTGATCTTGGCCAGCTGAGACAGGTAAGCTGATGTGCTGCTGAGAAAACTATGAAATTTACTTGCACTAGGCTACCCTAAAACACATATAACTTATAGGAGCATGAAAAAAAAATACAATCAGGATGGGATATTCAGATTAATGAAAAGCAAGTCTGACATTTAGAGTATTCAAACTCCATTTGCTTCTGCGTTCTCAGCAATCTGGGAAAAAGTCTGCTATGAAAAAAAGAGTAGGTGAGTTCAGCTGATGGTACAGAAAATCTGGAATTATACTACAAAGCTGCTGAGTTTGTAAGCAGTAATTCAAAGTTCGGTTTTCAAATTAAAGGATGAAGTGGACATAACTATTTCATTCACTTCATAGTATTTTTCTGTAATCTCAGTGCCAGTTTACCTGGTAGTGCAGTATTTTATTATGACTTCTGCATCTGGAAATTACACACATTTTAAAGGTAAAGCAAAAGACACAACTACAGTCACTCAAAGTTGTTTGCTTTAAGGTACAGGATTCCAATTTCACTAAAAGGAAGAACTACTTTAATTCCCTGTGTACTGAGACCTTGTCTCCAACTACACTTTAACAAATATACCCTAATAAATTTAAAGAACCAAACATCAGTAGAAGCTAATCATACAACAGAGACCAATTCTCTACTACTGAAATCTGTATTTTCCTGATGTGGAGGAAAAAAAGAAAAAAAAAATTTGGTCCACATACAAAGTCAAATTTGTAAAAGTAAGTCTAAGCTAAGTAAACGTTCTCTTTTTAATTCAGTACCAGTTGTAGTGGTCTCTTGAAGGTAAATCATAATGTTCTTCCTCTTGCTCTTCAGGTCCATAATCTAATGGCAGACCATAATTGTAATCAACTGTTACAACTGGTAATCTTTTGCTTTGTTCCATCTCTCTGATAGTTTCATCTTGAAAAGGTTTTCTTGCATAATCTACTGAACTATCTTCCTGGGGTACAGATGAAGATGGATGCATTGTTCGTGAAGAATATGGTGCAAATCTGTTTTTTCCTCTATTAAATTCATCTGAGGGATGCATTCTCCTCTTGTCTTCAGGACAATTTGGTCGATTACTGTAAGAAAAACACATATGAACAATGAAAACCTTAGAAATAGACCAATTGATTTATTGTTGGTGGCCACCATTAGAAATTAAACTAGCATAAGCTTGAAAGAACAATTCAGACTCTTGTTGTTTTTACCCATAAATTAAAATCCTCTCTACTGGATGTTGCAAATTTATTTATATTAATTTTTCAATTCCTGTGATTAAAATTACAGCTTTTTATAGTAACTAACTCTACTAGAAGATGTTTTTTTCCCCAAGTGCTGCTTCTATACCCTGTTTACTGAGGATTTATTTACCTAGGGGCTATTTTTTTCCTAAGCCCATGTTTTCCTTTTTGTAAATAACATGCAACAGTACCTCTCTAGTACATAGTCTCAACAGGCAATAATATACTGTGGATTTATAGCTCCAAGTACTTTAAGTATTAATTCTTCTGCAATTGGAGAATCACTCTCCTACAAAATACGTATGGAAGAATCTACAAATGTATATACAATATTTATACTTTTTGTGTTGGATTCTCTTTATTTTCAAGTATCTTGCTTTGTAAAATAAGTGGTGTATAAAGCCAATTCAGAACAATCTTTGTAATATTAGAATCTTCTCCACCACTGAACCATAGATTAATTTAAGCCTGGAAAGGATCTCTGGAAGTACCTAGGGCCACCTGCTCATTAAAAGAGTTTATGCAGGGGCCATATCCAGCTGAGTTCTGAGTATCTTAAAGGATACAATGTGGTGATTTCACAGTTGCTCTGGGCAACCTGTTCGAATGTCTGACCTTCCTCATAGCAAAATTCATTAGCTTGTTGTAGACAGCAGTGAAGATATAAGTACAGCATCTGTATTTTGCTTTTTTGCTTACTGACAACAGCTTTTCATGTTTTGTACCTGAACTGTGCTTGTCATGCCAATGAGTTACAACAGGGGTTCTCAAACCATTTAATAATCAGACTCAATATAGACAGACCACAAATCAGCCACGTTATTTTCTCTGTGTTCAGATACAATGGTATAAGCTGCATTTAAGAAAAAGTATTAAGATCCATTTTTACACTGCAGTTAATTTGTATTTTAAATTTATGAAAATGGGGGGCGGAGTATCAAGATAAGTCAGAAAACAATGTACGAAATCTGATATTTACCTATAACTTCTGTTAAAGTCATCATTATCAGACCCATAATCTCTGTGAAGTGAAGGAGATGAGGAGAAATGAGGTTCTGGTACATTTTCATGGGAAGAAAAAGACTGACTTCTGCAATTAACCAAAAGAACTGCATGTTAAGAAGAGTACTAACAGTTGTAAGCTTTGAAACTATGTGTTTATCAAATGAAATATTTTTACCTTTAATTAAAATCCACTTAAAAATCAGAAATACTTTCCAAAATATTAAAAATATTGTGAAATATTATTAGGAAATCTATTGGACTCTGACATAAGTGATATATGTATTTGGGAAAATATAATGCAAGTTCAGAAGCAAAGAGATTTGTAACAAATTATTAACTCATGGAATAAATAAATGCAAATCAAACTTTCTTGTTGCATTACTGTTTATTGCTGTCTGGCAATGGGCATAAATAAAATTTTATATCCTCTTCTGTCTGGAGGATTGCTTTCTAAATATAAGTTTCTATAAAAAAGCAAAGTAGGACAGAGTTTTGTTTCAAGCTGACTCTTAAAAGACAAAGGAAACATACAAGCTTTAAAGAAGCACAACCTTCTAATTTAGGAAACACTGGCTTTCCAAGATGCAACACTCCACTCCTTCCATATGTTAAAATAAAGAGTTAATTAACTGATCATTTATATATGATTTTAAAAGGATGAGTAATTGTTTTCAAATGTTTTTTTTTTAATTAATTAATTTGATATTTAATTTAGAAGTGCTGAGTTTTACACTTTTAGTCTCTAATTGTGGTCTTAGAGCTCAATGATGCTTTACCTTTCGGAACACCATTCACGTGGCAAATCATCATGACCCGGATGATCATGAAAAGGTCTTGGTCTTTGTCCGTGCCCTTTATTACCATAATCGAAATCTTTTAACTGAGTCTGTTCCTGTATGTCATCATAAGGCTGATGGTCATAAAAAGGTCTTCGCCTTTGTCCAGGACCTTTATTATGATAATCTTTTAATTGCATCTCTGATTTCAAGTCATTGCGAGGCTGGTGATCATTGAAATGCCTCAACCTCTGCCCACGACCCCTGTTAACAAATTCAAAATCTCCCAATTGCATCTGTGGCTGTAAGTCATCATGTGACTGATACTCATGGAAAGATCTTGGTCTTTGGTCAGGACCTTTGTTGACACAGTCTAACTCTTTCATCTGCATCTGAGTCTGAAATTCATCACGAGATTTGTGGTCTTGGAATGGTCTTCGTCTCTGGCCACGGCCCCTGCTACCAAAATCAAAATCCTTTGTCTGTCTGTCTTCCTGCAACTCTTTATGAGATGGATGGTCAGGAAAACATCTCTGCCTTTGTCCATGGCCTCTGTTAAATTCAGTGTCCCTTGACTGTCTCTCTGCCTGTAAATCATCATGAAACTGGTGTCCATGAAAGGGTCTCAACCTTTGTCCAGGTCCTTTGTTACTGAAGTCTGGGTCCTTCAGCTGAGTGTCTTCTTCATAATCATCATAAAACTGGTGATCAGCAAAGGACCTTTGCCTCTGTCCTGGTCCCCTATTGTAGTCCCAATTTCTCATCTGCACTGGTGCTCTTAAGTCATCCTGAGTCTGATGGTCATGAAATGGTCTTCGTCTTTGTCCAGGTCCCTTATTAATGAAATCAAAATCTCTCAACTGTATCTGTCCTTGCAAATCATCGTGAGAGTGGTCATCATAAATTCTTAATCTTTTCCCAGACCTGTAAAGAAATTTTTGTCTTAAATAGAACTTGTAGCTAAAAGTCATTAATGAAAACTTTTTTTTTAACCAAGAACTGATATAAAGTCATTGCAAATGTATCAAAGCTACTAAGAATCCGAGTAAGATTATAAAAGTTGAAATGTCACAGTAGAAGCTGTGACAAACATTCAATTGTAATTCTATAGTGCTTGTTTAACAGGCAAAACCAGTGATTCCAAGTAAGTAAAATATAATTGCAGATTACTGTAAAATAAAAAAGGACAGGCAAAGTAACACTCTTATTTTTTCCAAGTGAACTAATTACTTGAAGACTTCTAATAGTGCACATTCCTTTTTTTTCCCATCATCCTTTCACTGTTTAACCAAATTCTATAAATTTATTTTGCATCAGTAGGTTATATGTATAAAATCTTTTAAAATTTAGAATATCTCTAGTATTTTTAATAAGAAACAATTATATTTTCCCCTATGCAATTGTTTTGGCTTTTCATTCCATGTTTCATCCTATTACCCCTGAAAATCTTCATTTGGGAACCGCTCTACAGGTCCTTCCATTGCATGTGGTGGGGGAATAATATCTTCATCTGAATCCCAGACATCCATTCCAAGGTTACTAAGAAGAATGAATACATCTCACATAAGCTTCCTTTTTTAAACCATACTAATGAGTGAGAAAAAAACCAAAACCCTATATAAAATTCTACAGTTCAAAATGACAGAAATATTTGTATATTAAATTAAATTTAAACATTCATAACTTAGCAAATTTAATCTTGTAAATGTATCTAGGGAAGGGCTGCAAGGTAAGCAAAGAGAATACCTAAACTTCTTAAGCTTAGAAAAACATCCTAAGGGATTTGAGACAAGCACCATACCTATTAAAAAATCTGACATGGGACTAACTTAATCATGCACAAACTATGAAACAATGGTAGCAGTAAAACAAAGGGCATTCACTTAAAACTAAGAAGATGCAAATCAGTTTTTAAGTTTAAAATCAATTTACTGTTACAAGATATCATTGGTACAAATAACTTTAGAAAATGTAAAGGTTAGATATTCTTAGGTGAATATGATAAGCGTAAAATTCTTAGACACCAGGGATACACTACTATGAACAGAGGAGTTTCAGAACAATTTTCCACTTTCCCATACTTTTTATTACTAAAATTGTTGTACTTTTTATCTTTTTTATTTTTTTAATATCTGGCTCTACCATACCAACAACAGCAGGCAGATCATATAACTCTTAAAGGTATATTTGCAGCAGCTCCTTTCAGCTTATAATGAGACTACAGACTTGATACACTTGTCAGAGTATGACAGAAGTAGTGGTTGTCAGATTAGAAAAATCTTTTGAACCATCTAAATCGAAAAGGTGAATGAAGTACATTGCGCTTCATGTAATTCCTATCTGAAGTCTTATATGTGTAATTACATATTAAAGGTTCAAGGTTAATTTTGGTTTGTGACTGGAAGTGAACTTTTAAAAATACTAGCAGACATACTGGAAATTTTAAGCATACAACTAAAAGCTTTTGTTGTGTTTACCTTCTCATTGGTTGTGTTCTGAGATCTGTGAGATATACAAGACCATCCATACGATGACCTCTAGCATCACCAAAAGCTAAGGAAAAAGAGATACAAGTCTAATGAAACATGCTGAAACTGAGCCACAAATATATGAAAGGCAGGTTTCTGTTCACCATGAGATAATGAATTTCAAACAATTAAAACTTGATACTAATACTTCAGCAAGCAGACATCACGATAGCAATATTTTTTAACAACTGAAACTAGCAGTGGTAGCAACCTATGAGTCAAAACACTTCAAAGCAAAAGAAGAAAAAATGTTAAGTAGCTGAAACATATTCCCACTATGCTGTCAATTTGCCAATGCTCAAGTCTTGCATCAAAGAGAATCAAGAGTTAAATAAAATCTTCTATGGAAGACAGCACATGAAATAACTCTATAAAGTTACTAACACAGAATTGTAGTATTTATAAATACAGTTGTTGAAACTGTGAATTACACCTGTACCTTAGTTCAAACTGTATAAATACCTTGGATCGCTGCCTCTGGATCCCAGCCTTCAACATCTATAAGATACCTGCAGAAAAATATGATTATATTATTGTCCCAAAGCCATTACAGATTAATATAAGACAATATCTTTTGTGAACAACAATTTCTGTCTTTATACAACACTTACCTACAAATAAGGTAGCCAGTTCTATTAATTCCATTAGTACAGTGAACGCCAATAAGTTTCTCTACCAAAAAGGAAAAGTCATTAATAAGTGAAATTACTAAAAAACTAGTGAAAAAAAAAGCTGCAAACAGCCTGTAGCAAAATGAATGCAAATTTATTTTGAAAGAAAGTGCCTTATACAGCAAGAACTGTACTACTGCATAAATACTAAGAGCAGAGCCACACTGTGGAAACACTGATACTGACAAATGATTTTAAGAACTTCTAGGCTATGAAGGCAATAATGACTCATGAATCAAAATACTCCCACAGCAGACTAAACTGACTTATATCCCTTACACACATCAGTGTCTAGTGTCACCAGAGAAACCCTGTGCTATATGGAACATCCATGAAGGGCTGGTAGCTACAACACTAAGCTGAGGGTAGACAGTTTGCGTCAGACAGATGAAAACCTTGTTGCAGTTACTTGGACGTATATTCAAATACTATTAGGAAGGCCATTTAAGTTACTAGTAATTTTTTAAACACGCGTTTTGAAAGCAAAAAAGACATGCAGTGGTTCACATAATGTATCTTATTATGATAATAAAGTGGAAACTGCTATGGAAAAATCTGATATCCAAGGTGTCGCAAATTATCTGTTGAAATTAATAAACGATATAGTTAGCATTGAAATACATTTTATGAGGTTTTACAGCGGAAGATGCTGATATTTACCATTTCCTGCATTTTCCCATAGGAATTTTCTGACCCATTTTTTGAACTGTAGGATAGTAGCATTATCGGGGACTTCAAGTCCAACAGTGTAAAGTTTCTTATACTGCACACTTTTAGGTAAATCCTAGCAACAAGGAAAAAAAAAAGATAAAAAGTTACTGAAGTCTTGCATCAATGAAAAGCCTTAAGTGGTATCTAACATAATGCCAATATAAAACAGTAGTTCAAATCCCGAGTAGAAACTGATAACAATCTTGACACAATTCTATAGAGATATATTCTCATAGACAACCATTTACATTTTCACTTTAAAGACCTGATCTTAAAAAAAAACCCATTTTTACAGAAAGCTTATTTATCCCCACTAATAAGGCAGAACATTAACTAAAACAGAGCAGATTCTTGTAATTCCATTCTAACCCTTTACAGCTGTAAGAAATATTTGTCTTTCCCACCCACAATGAAATATATATTCTCATATTCACCCCCTTAATGCTTACAGCCCATGTACATGCAAATATTAGCATAAAGTTATAGCACTGCTATTTATTTTGCTTTTCAATAGAAGGCTGACTAATCACAACTGTTTGGATTACACTGGTAAAAAATTTGAAATTGATTGAGTAGTTTAAAAATGTACACTTTCTTAGTGGATTCCACAGAAGATCGGTTAGAAAGAAGGAAAAAGTAAGAATGTGTTTAGGATACAGACTGCAAGTCTTTTGCACCTTTTCTGTGATGCCTGACATTGAAGTCTTTATCCATTACACTAAGTTACCATAACACAAGCCACAGATGCAACTACCTGGAGAAGAAGTTATTTCCTCTGTGGTAAAACAGTTTCTATTGGAGACACAAAATAAGTCTAGATAGTTTACCTGTCTATTCCAATTCAAGGTAAGCAAATGTGTAAATACTTAAAGTCTGAAGTAACTATTTTATTTTGCTATTGTTTATATTACCTTAACTTCATAGTATCGTGTGGTATATGTTAAATCAATAATTAATCCAAGCTCCACATTTAGGGCTTTCATTGCAACTATTAAGTCTTTTGGTGTAAATTTCTGGGTTGGGGTAAGCCTCTGGTTAATTGCCTACAAGGAAAATAGAAAATATTTATTTCCTTTTTAAGTTCTAATAACAAGATATTTGTAATATTCAACTGTTTTAATTAAGACCAGGAAACATCAGTATTCAAGAAGGAATGTTTACAGTATCAGAACCACATTCATGTATTATACAGATAACAGGAACCAAATAAATAGAAAGCAAGAATTTGTTGTTTATTCTTATTCAGATGAAAATGCAAGAAAATGTGTGAGAATTTCCTCTGGTACAATCTTAACAAATATTATTATAAACACAAATTTCATAGACACAAAGATCTTGCAAAAAGTAGCATGTATATACTGACTTTTAAGTAACTAAACATCAGCAAAAAGCAAAACACCACAATCAGCTTCCCCCAAACATACTTCATCTGGCAGAGTGACATAAAATTAAGTGTATTTCACATAAACCATGAGAAGTTGTGATAAAAGAGCTAATTTATTCTGAAGGTTTTAACTTTCTCCCCACAAATGTGGAGACATTTTTATCCCTGCTTCATCTCTTGGCAGAGTGTACTTGCATGTCATTTAGCACTGAGAAATACTAAGTAAGACTAAGATGTGGTTACCAAAAAGCTGCATTAATGAATAATAAATTTCATTTGACAGAAAAAAAAATAGGAAAAAAAATGTTTACTCACCCTACTCTAGCTGTGTTTTTGAAATGTATTCTTTAGGTATGAAAATGCCTCATATATGCAAGACTGGATTTTCTCTAAATGATGCACTTGTCCATTGTGACAGCCTTTTGCCACAGGCTCAGCCACAACCAATAAGGACAGTGGCAAAAGATGCAGCAGCCTCAACCACCTCTCAGTCGCTTTGTCAATAAGAAATTCAAGGAGACTGGGCTCAGGCTAATAGAAGGCAGCCACAGACCACATACCTCTTAGCACCACAAATGGTACAGAGTAACTAACCATTTCTTCTGACTGTATGGATTATAATCTAAGATGCAAGCATGCATTCATCTCACATCTAGAAACAGAACCAGGAAACCAAATTAAGGAATAAACAGCAGGACAGTCCTGTCAAAGCTGGTACGTGATTAGGAAGCTTGAGCTAAAAAGTGTGGGATAGAAAGCATATGGAAGTATTCAGTCCTATGTATTTCAGATACTGGCATACTGCTGGAAAAACAGGGGAGGTTGTTAAGGTTCAAACAAAATGAACCTGAGTTCATTATCTCATCACTTTTCAGCAATGAGTTTTAGTAAAATTTGAAAGGGAACTTACTAACTTTGCGGTGACAATAGAGAATCTGCAAAAGGTCTATGGTAGAATGTTAAAGATTTTTTCCTTT
This sequence comes from Melopsittacus undulatus, assembly GCF_012275295.1. Classification (NCBI taxonomy): domain Eukaryota; kingdom Metazoa; phylum Chordata; class Aves; order Psittaciformes; family Psittaculidae; genus Melopsittacus; species Melopsittacus undulatus. The sequence continues at coordinate 95,547,669 of NC_047530.1, forward strand.
TATTATATGAAATCACACAAACTGAGGTGGAATACAATTTACAAAACTAAGACATCTCTAAATATATTGCTTGACTGAGTAAAGAGTCACATGTGTTATGAAAAACTGTGTTTTGAAAGACCATTTGGAATTTTCTGAGAAACTCCTGCTGAGTATTCAGTAGTTTAGGTGTTTAATTGGGTTTTGAGAATGTGAGAAATCTGTATCAATTCTAAACTCCTTCTGATGGCATGGGAAAGTACTTGCCCAGACCTTATACTACAGTGTTACTGTTACCATTACAATGATGATCTGAAAGACAAAATCCTTGCAAGTAAATCTGTGACCTTTATGAAAGCTTTAGCCTTCATTAGGAGCATATCTACTGCTAAAACAATAAAACTTGAGTCTTGAAATACTGAAACTACGTTTTGCCCCTCTGGGTGAAATGACCAATCATCAATGTCTCAATAGATAGCAAAGGAGGAAGCTGCTTAAGAGGTCTGTTCCACCAACTTAATAATACTACTTCCGATCTTTGCAAAGACATGACAGTTCAGCCAGTTACACATTTTACATGTATTCTGCCAGAAACTCCATGAGCTTCAAGCACACAGTCTCTGGCAGACTTGTAATTTCTGTATCTTGCCCAGTGGACATTGAACAAACCAAAAGGACAGAAATGTTACATGTTTTGCTTTCTTGGGTACCAGACTTTGTATCTGGCCAAGCTGAAAGACAGTTTCACAGAAAAGGGATCTATGCCCCAGCAGGACTGGAAGTAAGCAACACACTGACATAGAGTGCCTACTTATGATATTGTTATAAATGTTCTCTGAGAATGCCTGCCCTTTTTATGATCTCTGGTGGAGCTTCTTCCAGACTACCACAGGAGCTGCAAGGAAAAGAGCGAAGTTAGCAATGAAGGATCTTTCTCTGAAATCTGGAGTGAAAGGGACAGTGAACCAGAAGTACATACACTGATCAAATCCTGCCTGGAGTACTGCACCTATGCAACACATTGGTGCTGGATCAAGTGGAATTACAAGAGCTGATGACACAAAAAAAAACTTCTCTCAAATACCCTAATAGCAAAAAAACTAGCTATAAATCTACTGAATTTCATAATCACTTCTAGATCTGCTCACTGATGGTCTTGGTAAAAACACACATGACTGTACAATCCATCCACGGAGAATATGACTAATGTCACATATGAGATCCTTGGTGTCAAAGTAACCAAACCATCATAAGAAAGCTGCAAAAGGATCTGCAGGAAGCAGAGCTGAATGGTGACTGAAAACATAATGGGCACCAATATACCCAAGAACCAAATTTTGTTGTCTATGAACACTAGAGTGCAATCTGTAGACAACAGCTTAGACAGATTATTTCCTCTTAACTACTAAAGTTATGTCTAGCCACTAAACTTTAAAAGAGCTTATTAACTTTTACTTCCTGTGTATCTCAAGCAAGGTCATGTGAGAATTTATATAGCACTTGTGTTAAATTTACATATAATGACAAATTTGCTCTATTTGACTTGTGCCTCAATTCACTAAAGAACTGAAGAGTCTAAAAAAGACAGCCTTCACATTCTATATTGTCACAAAGAATTAAAAGATCTGACTATTTTATAGATTAAGATGACACCCCATATTAGTAACAATCTAAAGGAAGCACTAAGACATTAATAAATCTATGAAAACTTCTTTCTTTAGTATACTCCATTCCTCCAGATCACTTAAGCTTTTTGCTTATGAAATTGGTGCTCTGAATTCTGTAATTTTAAAAGAACTGCAGTGGCTGGTATCTTATGCTGAGTGCTTCAGTTCCATAAAACTGTATTTTGGATTATACTGCCTAGATTGTTATTACTGTCATAACCCCTTCCATACAATTTTCTTACAACAGTCATGAAAAGATGTTAAATAGCCTAATGAATTTAGGCCACTTATTAGTGATCAAATTAATTGTGCTGATTGATTATAGAGATTTTATGATTTTTAAAAGATAGAAATATCAAATATGAATTTTAAAAGAAAGGGGAAAAATATAGAATATTATGTAAAAAAAGCCACTAGTAGATGACTAGAAGGGCTAAGTCTGATTAAATTATTTTACCATAAAACTTTCCTTAAGTTTGCATGAATATTCATGCTATTCTTCATTGTACCATATTTTTCAAAACAATCTGTAGTTATTTTTTTATACATACCCCTTTTAAAGGTACTTTGAATGCAATAAATCTAGTTCCTGGTATAGGCTGTCCAACTGGTGTCAAACTCCGCCATCTGTAATGAAACAAATAGTTATTGTTAAATATCTCCAGGTGACATGATTCAACAGACAACACCCATAGCTTCATAACCAATTTAAAAAAAAAAAAACAACTTTCCTTTTAAAATTGTAGTAAAACAAAACACCCAAAAATTATGATCCTTTAGAATGATAAGTTATTTCAAGCTATGTTAATTATCTTACAAATATGAGCCAAAACTGGTGCTGTGTTTCACACACTTTGAATATAATATTTATTTCAAACTTCTGCAAGAAAGATATGATAGTTTTCTTTTTTCCTAGGATGTGCCATGCAACTACTACCATAATATATTAACAGTCAAATTTCCAAACAAAAGGATCAAATAGCTCCTAGAATTCCCTGACCACATAAGCAAGCAATTGTAACTGATGTGCATGAGTTTGAAAACATGACCAGTTCAATCCTGATATGCAAGTAAAATATTTTTTTTTAAATCTATCTACATTAGTAACCTGCCTGCTTTACCAAGAAACTAAGATCTTTCTAGGAGAACTATAAAGACTTGTTATTATATATTTGAAAAAAAAAACAACAGATCAGCATTATTTTTGGATAACAGAAACAGGGAATTGCCTAATAGATGCTGGAAGAATAAACAGAATATTGCTACAGCACTGATCAGGGCAGAAGCTTATTTAGCACAATACACAGTTTAAAGAAATATTTTTATTATTTGGAAGTCTAAAGTCAGGAGCCATGATAAAATTAATCTTTATTCTCCTTAGAGCACCACCACAAAGAAAATCCTTCTTAGAAATAATTGCTCTTATCATACAGTAGAATTAAATCCCCAAATATGCAATTATTTCATGAAGTGGTTTCAAGGTATCATCAGGACATTTGAAAAGAGTCTTTTTCCTTCTTCAAATTCCAAAATTCTTCTTCAAATTAAAAAAAATCCTCTCCTCAGAATAGTAGGACATTGCATTCACAAACAAGTGGCACCGATGTAAAGCAAAGCAGATGAGTTAGGTTCAACAGGTTAAAAAGTATTGTTCTATTACAGTTGATGGAAATTTTTCAACTCAGCTAAATCAGACACCTTTAAAAAGTTACCACAGGCACGTATCAATCACTCAGTTGACAACAAAATCCAAAATTTACTTCCATTAAAAATACACAGCTGCTAGATTTTGCAAATGTGTTTACTCTATAATATACTGCTTTTTCAAGGAAATATTCTTGACTGATCTTTCCCTTCATATTTTGAAAAAATACAGAGAATATTCCATCACACCAAACTTCGCAAAAATCATCTACTAACGTGAAAATTTGTTACAACACTCAAAACACTAGTAATTCCAAACCCACAAAGAACTGGTATTCACAAATTCTACACTGCACTGAAAAAAGCTCTTGATATATCATATTTCAGAAATTTTAGGTTTCTTTTAAAAGTATGAAAAGCATGACCTGAAGAGGAAAACAATTTAATCAGCATATTAGTTTTACCTTCAAAGAGGTAACTTACTAAATTTAGGACTTTTATTTCTTCTCTTCATGTGAGGACATATTATTTCTATGACCTCTATGAAGATGCAGATGGATGACTTAAAATCTACATAGTCTTCTTCCATTTATACCTCAACCATTAAAACACAAAATATTTTTGTAAGAGTCTTTAACACTGGTGCCCATTCACTTATAATTTGTAAGTTAATGCTTAAATTAATCTCTTCCTTTAAAGGGAGCATCCAACAGCTTTTAGATTCCTTTCTGATTTCCACAAAACCACATAAATTATAAAATAAATGGAATACTCCATTTTAAAGTTGTCTAATCACCAAGTATTTTGCTTTGTTCACAATTCCCATATGGGACCATAACAAAAACTAAATGCTGGCTAGCAAAATGCTCAAAGAAATAGGCATAATTGTTCTTGACATAGTATATAAATACTAACATTACCATTCGCAGATGCTTGGAAGTAACAAGGGAAACACTTATAGCATGGTAACCAGAAGTGTAATCAAGACTTATAGTGTAGACTTACAAATGCTTATTTTAATGGATAACAAATGAAGTAACAAAGGAGTAGCAGTAACTCATCATTAGGAAGGCGGTCACAAACAGCTGTCATGCAGAAGACTGATACAAGGTGAGAAGGTATAAGGGCAAGCTAGAGATTAAATCACTAAGAGACGTTTGAAGTAAAACCTTTTCACCAAATCCTAAATTACTGCAGGAACTTTATACTTGGTAATTGCAACAAGTGAACAAAACCAGTCTCCTACTTTAGGTATTTTCTTAGCTTAGGACAGCTGATTACAGGGATAAAAAAGAGCACATTCTCAACCACCGTCATCTGAAAAGCATTGCTCAAAAAATTACAGATTGAGTATTACAGAAGCATTCCAACTTAAGAAGTCTTCCTAGAGTGAATTTTTAAGTTTGTAAACTTCTGAGTCTGGTCGTTGTATACTAGCTGTAAATTATGGAAACAAAATTTTCAGACTATGTTCCATTTATTCTAGTTTTAGGCAAATTCTATATGAATCGTTCACAAACATATATGCATATGAAAAGATCACAAACAATGCAAAAGGGCTGAAAATATTACTGATGCTAAAAAACCCCACAACATAGAATCATAGAATAGTTAGGACTGGAAAGGACCTTCAGATCATCTAGTTCCAACCCCCCTGCCATGGGCAGGGACACCTCACACTAAACCATATCATCCAAGGCTTAATCCAACCTGGCCTTGAATCATGAAAATATCTTAGTTGCAAAAAGCGCTCAGTTAAAAAAAAAAGCTAAACAAAATCTACAGGCTAAACTGTGATATCTACTCTGTGCATACTTTTTCACTTCATCTTGGAAAGGTCCTAAATCCTATGAACCTTATTTAGATGTATATTTAATCTGAACTACAGTTAAAATTAATGACAAAGTCAGGTTTAATACCAGCTTCTGCTCCTTGATAATTTATATAACTCTGGAAATCACATGCCTTTATTTAAATAAATAAATAAATACTCCTGCTTTTGCTCTTACACTTCCAAATAAAATTAGAAACTGCCTTGAGATATAGAAACTAGTGCAGCAAATGCTGTCATAGAGATAAATCATGCAGTATTTTTTCTTCCACCTAGTTCAATTATTCTTTGGTGTTACCTTTACCAATAAAATGTATGAAACACTTTACAAAAGTAGGACTTGACAGTCAGCCATATTCACATCTATATGTTTAGAAACATTTTGAAGGAAGGCAGAAGTAAAAAAGTCCCAACCACAAATGATCAAGTAAGACAACTTAAAAGACACCATGAATTAGAAATTCAGATATTGTTTAACCTGCTTTCTCATGGAAAATCATGATTGTCATAAATATGAGCAATTAGGAGCCAGTAAGAAATGATTTTTTAAAAAAGGCCTAAAAATCTTATTTTCTGTCATTAGCAAGTAAAAAGGGCTTTGTAAAAATTCTGACCTTTTTTTCAGATTTAGGGACTGACAGAACAATGCACCAGAATTTCAGTTTGTTGTCAGATGTTAATGAACTTCGGGCTTTTATTCTCCTGTATTTAAAGCTGTCTAAATCCTTCCAGAAATAAATCTGCATAATCAGCAAGAAACTTGAAAGCTGCTGACACTTCTATGGTAGAAAACAAACTGAAAGCACTCTTCATCAAAATATATTTATATTTTATATAAATATAGGTATTCTATGTTAGCTTTAAAATTACATTTAAAAAGGAAATGTCAGCATACTGCTGCAGAACTAAAAATTATCTCAAACTAAAGCCAGTAGAAAACAGCAGATTAAGTAATGGTCAGCTAAGGAAATTAATTCAAATTTGTTCTGTTGCCAACAAAGGAATCTGGTTGGGAATTATAGGTGACAGGGACTAAAGAAAGTGAAACTCTGACAGAAGTCTAAATAAAGGCAGAAATGACCAAAGACAAGTGTGTGGCAGGTGGTCACATAAGTAGGAGTTTCATGAGCAGAGGCTGAAATAAACATTTTAACAAGTATGAATGAGAATTGTGACACATGATTTGTGTTCTGCTTGAACGTAAGTAACAGAAGACAGCTAGGAGTCAAAGGTGTTAACACAAGACTTGGCACTGTCATCATTCCTGTACTGATGACTAAAAGGTAATCAAAGCTTGAGTGAAAAACATGCTGGACATAAAGTAGCTGGAAAAATGGCAGGAAGAATTTCCTAAAAGAGGCAGTGGTGTCTTGCTGAGACACAGACATGAAATTTGTTTCTTTGCCTAGAAATAAATCTAGGCAGTTGCATCAAATAGTTCTGTCTGTAGAACCAATGGCATTCACATTAGAAACATGCTATAAGAATCTAAAATGGAAACATGGAAACTCAAAGAAACACTGCAGTTTCTCAACACAAATAATAGTCAGAAGAAGGCATATCCAGGAAGAAACTAAAGTCTGAGAACTCTACAAAACACTATCATTGTCAAATTGCAGATAATCTAGGTCAGCATACATAAAGCAAACTATCATCGGATAGCTTAATCTATCATGGATAGATTAAAATCCGTGATATTTCTGGTCCTTTCACAAAACAAACTCCCTTCAGAATCTCAAGAAGTATGTAAAAAGAACTGCAAATCAAACCCTTAAGTTTGTACAAGAATACTTATTACAACCTTTTATGGGCCTAATGTGGTAATTAATATTTTTCTGAACTTTAAACTATCCAAAGCCACAAAGCCCCCCAAATTTTGCATGTTCAAACGGAAAAGTAATTAAGAGACTACAGCACCTAAGTAAAAAGTGACATGTTGTGCACACAATACATTTTCAATTACAGCTTTATTTTTCTAAGTTTTCAAAGAGGTAATCAATCCATGGACTACATGCTCATCAAGACCTGAAATTCAACAAAACATACAAATTAACAATTATTTTACTATTTAGCTTTTGCAGTTCCCACTTCCCTATCATGTTTGTCTTCATCATTCCCCAACTACCACCACTTACCTCAAAACACAGGCAGAATTTTGCCTGCCATTCTAAATAAAAGAACTATTCTATGATTCTATGAATTGGGTTTTGGTTGAGAAAAGTGTTGAAATCAAAATAAAAAATAATTCTCCTTTCCCTCTGAAATTTCTGTGATGCTTGAATGACTCCCTGTTACATACAATTGTTACTAATACTACAGACTCCAGACAGCTAATCTGTTGGAGATTTTTAAGTCTAGTTTACATGGAAATGTATTACTCTCCTCGTCCGTTTTAATTTAAATGAAAATCAAGCATGTTTCATTGTCTTTTTCTTTAATCTAAACATTTCAGATATATTCAGTAAAACAACAGAAACTAGCTTCATGTATCCAATGAAAGTTTTCAAGCTACGTGACCTAGATTAACCCATGAAACCAGCAGCCGTATGCTTTGTAAAGGCAGCAACCAGTGAAATGGCATCTGTTGCAAGGAAAAAAAAAAAAGGCAACAAAAACTTAAAAAAACCCAAAACACTTTTAGAAAACAATCAGCTCCAAAACCAAGCAACTAAGCATCATCAACAGAGCCCACACAGCAGCCTCTAGCTTCAAGCAGGATAACATAAGACATTACAGAAATGCCCATGATACAGGCAAGTTTACAGTAAATTTGAGTCAGACAAAATTCAGTGTTCATTCTGAAGCCTCTTTAGTTAAGTTCAAAGGTATATTGAACACCAAGATAATAATCCAAGCAGAGAACACTATAATAGTTATATTTTGCATACATCTTGCTATCAAAAAAACCCAAGTGAAAAAGTGATAGCCAATTTATGTAAGTTTTGAAGCATAAAAACTACCTATCAACAAACTGCAAAATACCTATTTATGATTTTTTAGAAGAAAAACAGTATGCTTCATATAAAGATATTATGTACATTCTTGATGTACATAACAGAGCTACTAAATAACTCATAGGTACCATACAACAGAACCACTGAATTGGAAATCATTTGAAAGATTTATGTCTTAAGTTTGTCAGATCTCAATGACAGAGTTACACAAAAATACAGAGCATGGGAAACTGTCACGAGATATCCTACAAACTCTCTATGGCAAACACTGGTCTTTCTAAAGCCTAAACCCACTTCAGACTGCTTATGAAACTGATGTTTACATTAGTATATGCTAAAAAAAGGAATAAAAACCTTTGTACTGTAATACCTATATAGAGTAATTATGGTATTTTTCCATATTATTTTCCAAGCGGTTTCCATGACTCTCTAGACAGACAGTCAGTACTACTCTGTTGAAGAAAAGGCAGCTGTGCAAAGATCATAATATGCTGTCAAGGCAGAATACATACTGAACAGGTCAAAACCAGAAGGAAGGGAATACAGCTCTTAATCATCTGTTACTACACTGATGTCTCACTTTGCTTTTCTTCATCCCCTGTAAGTGGGACACAAGTAAGTCCTAGCTTGTAAAAAACAGTGTGGATATAAAGCATGGGAGAAATGTTTCCTTACTGTGTCAGGAGGTAATTGTACAGCTTTATATTTGTGGTGGTGTTTTGTACACAAGATATGGGCCTTCAGCACTTACAGTAATGTTATCATTAGTTGGGTATTATAAAAAGTAATTTCTCTCCATCCCATACTTTCAAGTGCAAATGTTCTGTGCCTGATGGTAAGAGGCACTTTTACTTTGCAAATAAACTCTCACCTTATGGTATCCCTTCTCTTTCATCCACCCTTGAACATGCCCAATCAGTTCTGCCACAGTATTTAATGATCCTGTCTAAAGGAAAATGCTGATGCTTTTAAGTCCACACAGGAAAAAAATCAGTTAAACAAGTATGTTTATAGTGCATAGGCAGAAATAATTCAGCTTTGTCTTTATAATAAAAAGATCCCACTGCTGGTATTTTTTTATACCATTTAAGGAAAACAATGTAAGGTGACATTTCTGCCAAAGTTTTTCAGAACTGAAACTGAGTTTATGAAATTATACCCACAGCAGGATTTTGAATGCTGAAGCACAAACATACATAAATCTGTAAAACATCACAGTATTTTATGACTGTTTGTTATGTAACTTGAACTCCTTCTACTGTATGATGTTTAAAACATCATAGTATGCATTTCCTGAAAGACAATAACATTTCAGAAACTGTGAAGAACCAAAACTTGACTCCATGGTGGAAATGACATTGCAAGCTGCTCCTTGAATCCCTCTCTTTGATGTCTCTCTCTGTAACAAAATTACTTCTCCAGCACTTCTTTCCGGGATTGAGACTACACTGAACACTGTACACTTTAGCTCTGCTCCTAAACATTACTGAGAAAATAGAAACACTTCTAGCTATGAAGGAATATAGGAAGAACATATCTTGCTTCTAGTGCACCCCCTCCTCTCACTGCTGGAGCAAAAATGGTGCAAATACCATCAGATCAAACATTCGCCTAACCCAAACATGGGTTAGGTGACAGTGAGCTAAGAACAAGGTACAAGACCTTGATGCAGTAGCATCATTGGCAATTAATATCAATCTGATATTACTTTAAATACACCCAAAAGTGCAGATATCTAGCAAGGTTGTGCAATGCTATAGCACAATCCTTACATGAAGTCAACTTCAATTACGTTGCAGATGATATTGTAAAAGGTCATAGTATTTAGCTGACCAGTTGAAAACAGAATCAACGTTTCTTGTTTAGTTGCATTAGTCCTAGCTGCTTATAACTTAAATGAACCTCAAAGTTATTCTATTGCTTTAATTAGCAGACCAGAATTTGGATTGAGACTCTTTAAGAACTGTATAAGGAATTGAGGCAGTAGTGTGGCTTTCTTTTGTCAACTGCAAAGTTTCTCTTGCAGTATCATTAAAAATACAGTTACTGTTAGATTTCTTGCTGTTACAGTACTGTGATATGATCGAGGCTGTACTTCCATAGTATGCTACCATCTAGACTGGTCCCTATGCTATAGTAGAGTACTACAATCTCAATTCTGCCAACAGCTATTTCTGGGGCCAGTAAACTGCATGTGCAGGACACCTAAGTTAAAATTAGTTTTCCTTAAGTCCTCTTCCAGCATTCACAGCTATTTTTTCCTGGCGTACTAAACAAATCACAGTGAAAGACTGTAACATTGTGCTAGCACAAGGATGACATTAATATATTGCTGCATGAGATCAGGAGACTGACAATTCCTTAAAACCCTGTACTGCCAAAACCCAGATACTGTAGATGTCTAGCCTTATTTGTTAATATTATCAAACAGTGAGTTTCTGGAGAAGCTGAAAGCACTTCAGTATCATGAATTCTGTCACATGGTAGCAGAAACTTCATAACCAATTACTCCATGGTAGATGTTTCTCTCCTTGAAAGATACACAGCTGTTTCCAATCACAGAAGCCAAAGTACAGTCCACTGCTTCTTCCATACTTGAGAAATGCATGTAGCCTGAAAGCTCCAGTTCAAATGCAAGGAAAAAAAGAAGGGAGAAATGAACACTTGAGTTTCTATGTCTTAGTAATAATCTCCCAATATGGCAAAACCAAGGAGGACAGTTATTCTTTTCAAGCTCTCTGCATTACTGCCTGCAAACCTAACCCAGGTTAGCTCAATTTTGTCTAACTTGTAACTGAAATTTTATAGGAACTGTCAGAGAAAGACAAACTTAGCTTTTCTTAAATTTTATTCTAATTTTAATCTCCGAGTTTGTCAGCTATGAAAAGAAACTTCTAAATTTCATGAAGTTATTTTGAAAATTTCTTCAACTTTTGTTTCTATTTATTGCTTTTAGGCTAATAGATTTTGCAGGAAACCATGCTTTTTGTATTTTACTGCTCCTCCTCAGAAGGTTCCCATGAAACTAGGACATCAACCTTGCCTCAGGTAACAAGAACTGCAAGTTCTTGTCCCATTACAGTGTGCTTTTATGCCTCACCACACTCTTCTATCAAAGTTTGTACTGATGTCAGCAGTAACACATGGGTTAAACTTCTCAACTGAAGACATCCTTTTTCTTCTTCTTCCCAGTGGAGCTGGAGAACTGATAGAACTGTATCTGTTTTGTAGTCCCCATATGCACTCCCAATCAAGACATCAGAAAGCTTGTATAATGCCATTTGGGGCTTTAAAATTACTTTTGTTATTAATTATTTAAACATTTTTGTTGTCCCACTGTTAAAAACAAAACCAAAGGATATTTCTGGACCTGAATCCATAAAAATATTCCTTGTTCACATGCATGCAACCACCTGCTCCCATCTTATCAGCTCTTGTTCCATTCCTGGTAACAAACATCTGAGTCGTCAGAAAGGTAAGACTATTCCCCACTTCCCCAGTGTATGTACCTGAGGATAAGGTTAGGAAGAAGGGACTGTATTTGTCTAATGAAGAAGTGTTCACAGGCAGGTCGGAGCATTATACTCACCTGGGGGATGAAGGGCTGGGTTGTTCCTGTCTTGGAGAAGATACCTACCTTACCTCGCTGTAGGTGGTGAAGATGTTTGTGACAAGAAAGCGCCTGGGACAGTCAGTGCCCCTTCTTTGTGGGCAGGGCTGTGCCCGCTCCTGCCTCTTGCTTAGTGTGAGGAATACTTACCCATCGGGGATAGTATTCTTCTTTACCATGCTGAAAGCAGGAGCAGGCAGAGCAGGAGACAGCGGTGAAAGTGGGCACTGCAGCAAAGGAGAGAGAACCGCGCAGTTAACACGGTGCTAATCTCTTTCTCCATCAGTGGGCCTTTTCACAGGGCTGAGTCTCAAGTAAAATAAACCAAGCAGTCAGCTGGGGCTTGAAGCCATCCTGAAAAAGTTTTGCAGCTTGCATGCTAACCTATTATTTCCACTGTTACAGCACGACAAAAGGGAAATACAACTCACCTCTCCCCTCCAGGAGATCAAACGAAAACGAGAGGAGAGGCAGCAGATTTCTAACTCTAGCAGCAGCGCTGCAGGGATGAAGATCTTCCTGGAGCCCCTTCTGTCCCTCTCCTGTGGTTCGGAGCAGTCTGTTCTGCCCTTGTGCTCCCACAGCTAGAACTCTCGTCTCAATGAGAAGCTCCAGGCAGCTGCAAGAGGCGAGGCCGGCACCTCAGCAAGGGAAGGACCATCACCTGCCCCACTCTAACCTAGACCGGTCCGCTCCCGCTAGATCCTGGCCAGCGTCACCGCCCGCCAATCTCAGTAGGACCAAGACAGGGAGAAGGGCGAGGAGAGCTGCCCCCCAGCGCGGAGGGCCCATGTCCGCCGCTCCAAAGACGCTTGAGGATCGAGTAAGGCTCCCTCCTCAAAGCCACACGCCCCCGAAATCGCGGGGAGCCGAAGGCAGGATCGGCCTCCGAAGCCGGCTCAAGGCGTTTTTCTCTTAGCGGGAAGCGGCTGAGCTCGGGGGAGATAAAAAAAGAGCGGGGCAAGGGGCTGGGGGGGAGGGAGGTCGCGGCCCGACTACGGGGGGCCGGGCTGCCGGCTGTCGAAGAGGGATGCGCTGTGCGGAGAGCGGCGCGGGCTACAGCAGGAGTCGGAAACAGGGGAAGGCCCGGACGCCGGCGGGGCGGGGAGGACCGGGACTGCGGGTGGCCCGTACCCTGACAGGATTTCCCTTGCAGAGGAAGGTTGTGGCGAGACAGAACGTTCCCGAAAGGGTCCGGACTGCGCCTGTGCCGCAGCCGGCCGGCTTGCCGGGGTAGGCAATGCGCCTGCTCCTCTAGAGCCGGGCCGGCAACCGCCGACTACGCCTGCGCGAAGTGGAGGGCTGAGGAGCCAGAAGAACCACCCCTAACACGCAACAGGGCTGGCCATTAGGATGGCGGGGGGCCTCTACGCGTGCGCGGTCGTGTGAAGGGGGCGGGGACAAACCTTGAGGTGCATGCGTGCACACGGGGGCGGGGCGGGGCGGGGCGCGGAGCGAGCGGGTGGGCGGGGGCGCACGCGCAGGGGCTGGGCGGGGCGGGGCGGGGCGGGGCGGGGCGGTCAAGAGGGTGTTGTGTGAGGTTGGAGATTGTGGGGATATGGTTATTGTGGGTTTTGGTGACGGGTTTTTTTGGTTCCATTTGGGGTCATTGTTGGGTGGGAGGTAGAGGCACCTGTGTTTTTTCTTGGTGGGAGGCTTTGTGCCGGGTGCAGCTCTGGAAGTGGAGCTTGGTGGCCCGGCGGAGCCGATGAATGAGCAGTTGCCGGAAGCTCAGCCGGGGCTGCGGAGGCTTGAAGGAGTCTTTGAGGGGGAACCTCACGGAGCGGACGGGTCTGGAGGGTTTGTTGGCCTTGTCTTACAAAGACGGACTCGTTCACACCTTTTCTATCGGAAAAGATTTCGGTTTCTGTGCTCGCGGTTACTTCCGACTCTATTTTACTGTATTGGGGTTTTTTTTGGTTCAATCTGCCTGTAGATTACTCCTCTGTGCTGTGTCTGCTCCATCTGTCTTGCAGCACTGTCCTGTTCACGTCTTGTGTTCAGAACGTGTATAGATGAAAGGACATGTTCACTTCTTTTTAGAGTGGAAGGCAGGTGGGGGATGAAGGAGAGGTGATCGGTGAACTAGTGTTGGATCACTGGTATTAATGTGCGGTCTCTATTATTAGTTTTAGTTTTCATTTTCAGGCTGGCCTTTAAGTCGTTTGTGAAACTCCTTCAAGTGTTTGTCTTTTGAAAGAATGTAAGTAGTTGATAGCTTACAGTGTATTAAGGTACAAATGCTGTGAAATAATAGCCTTTTTGGATTTCATACTTGCTTATTTATGTGAGAGAGAAGCTGCCATTGTTAAATATTAGAGTAGATGTTCCTTGACACATAATTTGTAAGCCTGATTATGACAGGGCTGCAGTTTAGTCTGAAATTATTGTGCTGGTAGTAGAGAAAAAGGACCTTACTTCTGTTTATCAAGATAGTAAACTTTTAACATTTTTAAATCTGCAGTAATGTAGATTTTGGGTTTTGTGGGGTTTTTGTTTGGTTCTTTTTTTGTTTGGGGCTTGGGTTTGTTTGTTTGGGTTTGAGTTAATATATTGGAGGGGAAAACTCAACTATAATTCCTGAGTATACATTAGTGTCTTATTGCTTCTTTTGCTCCTTTATTGCACACTTTAAAGCAATGTTTGTAAGACTTTCTGTTTGCACTGCTGAATTGAATGTGCTCTTTTTTTTCTGGTATACATGTTGCAACTCGTTTTTTAATGCAGATACTTCAAACAGTTGGGTCCTTATGAGACATAAAATGGAAAGTCATCAGACAAAATTATTAAAGCAATTTTTAAATGCTAGATTTTGTCCGTCTTTTTGTTCACACCTCTCTAAAGTATGAATTAGAAAAATACATAGCAAATATGAGTTCCACAAGTGTTCTGTTTTGCCAGGAATCCTCACTTCCTTTTTTTTTTTCTCATCTTGTAAGAAATGTTTCATGACTGATTTCACTAAACTGGTGGAATGATTAACTGGCTCTCTAGTTAATGCTTTAGAGCTGAGAGTTCTGGTTAGAAAGAAGGTAGTAATATGTTTTTATATGCATAAGAATGAAATAGTCTGACGTCCTTTAAAACCAAAAGTAACAGCCTCTCCCAAACAGTACTGTTTTCTGATGTAGCAGTTGTCTCACAAGCACTCTGAAGTGTTCAGTATAGTGGAGTGTTCAGTCTAGTGGGGTCAGCCAAAGGGGCCCTTTTCTGCTTTTAGAGAAAAGCGTGATGTAAGAAAATGAGCTTAACTGCTTCTGTGAAAATGTTTGTGTGTAACTGCATGGCAAAAAAAACCCAGCCCAAAGCAGTTATTGAATTTGTATCTGCTAAGAATATTTTAGAAAATTAAATTGGATTTGCATCTTTTAAATATTTGGTTAGCTATTGAGTTCTCTAAAGAATTTATTTCTTAGAGATAACTATAATGATTTGCATGCTTACCACAACACAAATGTGGAAAAGTTTATTGTGAAAGCTAATCAATAGGAGTACAAGAGGTTTTCTTAATTTACTTTTTGGTTTATTTCTATTTTTGAATGTAGAACTTATTTACAGTCTGAGAATAGTAAAATGCAGGTTTGTGAGTGTTGTGAAATCTACTCATATTTTAGCCATTGACATAGCCATCAGTGCTTCATAGCAATATTTTCAAGAGTTTATGCAAGGATGGTGCAGTGTTCTCTTTTTCATTTCCAGAAGTGGACAAAAGAAAAAACATTCAATGTTGTCAATAAAGAAAACATATATCCTGTGGCCCTAATGTGTTTTAATCTGAGGGAAAGCCAAAGACAAGTGTAAGTTAAAATTGTTCAAAATCATACTGTGGAATCGTAAGGTGCTCTTGTTATGAGACAGCCATAAACTCTTGAAATGCATTTAACACTTCATCTGTGAAGAATAGCTGAATTCTTGCACTTAATGATAAAGTATTCATTCTGAAACCTAATACTTGAAATGGTAACATATCAGTTGTTTAGTGTCTTCTTAAGGCTTGCCAATTAGATCCCTCTAAGCAAGGTGCAATGTAGTGAATGCAAATCACTTCATTGCCTAATAAGTTACAAAGCCAACATCAGAGGAGAAAGTTTTAGAACCAACAGTAAGATTTAAGTAAACTAATTTTTACAGCCCTGGAGTAAGAAGGTTGGTATGTTTGGTCTGGTATGTTATTTCTAACAAAGAAGACTCTTGTTTCTGTTTATTTCAAATATTTTGTGTAGGTTACTTCCAGAGGTTGTCACATCAAGTTAGAGAACACACAGCAGGCAAACAGATAATTAGCAGTTATTCAGCCACTGCAAACAAGGAAAAGCAGACAGTAATCAGAACTCCTCAGCTCCACAGTTTAAGTGGAATGTCAATGCACTGATTGATTTCAGGGACTTCAGAGCTGTTACCTTGTGTGTTATAGCAAATTGGTATCAACTTCATTTTATTCTACTAGTGATGTGTATTATATACACAGTAAACATACAACACATCTCTATAACACCAATTAGCCATAAAGGATAAAGATGGGGGGGGGGGGGTGAGGGGCAGAAGGACAGTTATAAAAAAGCGCTTTGTTAATGTTACCTTTTAATATAGTATAACTGAATGTTGCTGTATTGAAAGTCAAAAATACTTCATTTTTATTTCTCAGGTAATTAAGATGCTGCAATTCTTGTGTGTAGTTTAGGAATGCCTTATTTTGTGTCAGTATGAATGGCAGGAGTTACATAAACAGTACAAATAACCAGTGATGCACTCTAATAGTTATGCAGTTGTAAAATATCTGGAGGGGGGAAAAAATCTGCTAGTAGTCTTAAAATAATTTAAAGTTGGCTTTAAATATTATTTACTGAAACAATAATATTACTCAACTCTCAACAGAGTGCATTTATTAATGTTAACAATAGCATCCTCTAAGGAACTGAAGTTAAAAAATATATTTTGTAAGAAAATATGCTTTGGACCATTTTAAAGTTACTTTTTCTTCAAAATTAAGGTCATTGGAGTCTTGTTTGAACAAGCTTCATTTAAACGTTAATATTAAATTTTCTGTTTCTTTTGAATTTGAGTCATATTTTGGTTAGATAAATATATTCTGTGTTTGTAATTTTGTAAATTTGCATTATTTTCGGCAAGAATAGTTGTAGTCTAAATTTTGAAGAGCTGATTAATGTCTGATTTTGGAAAAATGGTTGCTGAATTGTGTTGTGTTGAATTATTTTTGGGTTTGTTTCATAAATGCCTGCAGTGGGGGATGAGGTAAACATTGTTTTTTCAGTATCAGTCCTTTTGTATCTCAGGTTGCTCAACTGAATTGATTTACATTAATATTAAAAGTTATAACAGGAACAAGTTTACGCTTTTTGTAGGTATGATTACACTCCATGCATAGTGCAGCTTTGTTATTAAAAAGTATTTTGTGTGAGTGTACATGGCTTGAAGAATATGCATTCCTTTTGGTTTGTTAGTTTTAACAGAACTGTTCTTTCATCAGTTTTGTTACTTGTAGATACAGATAGTTTTGAGATTTTATACTTTGTTTCAAAAAAGAAGTAAAAGTTGCTTGTCTATGCAGTAAGTTTTTGTTTGAAAGTCAGAAGGGATTCTCTAGGTTCAAGTCAAGTTCTAATTATCACTCAACCCTAGTTAGACAGTTTTCTGGTAGTAGCACTAAATGTACTTTGAAATTATAGTGCATTCCCAAAGCTTGAGCTTTTCTTTGCTGTCACTTGAGTGTACTGTCTAACAGCAGCATGGGTTAAACAGAATGTGTCCTTCACAGCTAGAGCTAATGCCAAATTCTTTTCCAACTAGATGTTTCAAAATAGACCATCTCCTTTGCAAAGAAGTGCAAGTAATGCTGATTAAAAAAACAGCTCATCATCCTCCTCACTTAAGCCAATTTATTTTTTGTTCTGTTGTCCTTGAAACTGCATTGGGTGGTGCTGATTTGTTTGCTTAATTATTCCCATGTGCTCCTGCACAGTACTCTGAGTTGTCATAAGTGGATGACAGCCAGAATGGTTGTCAGTACTAGAAGCATGTTCTGAAAATTTAGATCGTGATTTACAGTGAAACAGCTGTTGTAATGTTGGTTCTCATTATTTATTAATATTTTTGACCTCTACTTGATACTGTATTATTTAATGTGGATCATGAAAAAAAGTACATTAAATATTTTAAGCAAATACTTAGTTTGTTCTTTGCTCTGTTTCTTCACTCCTGTCCTACAGTAAGTGCTTTTGTACAGCAGTTTTGAGATGCTTAATTTGTGAAACTTACAAATATGCTTTCCATATACTGCTTCTGATGCTTTTCATATTCTTTTCATATTGGCTTATTCCTCTTGGCTTTCAGTACAAACTGATAATTCATACTTGTTCCTTTCTTGTTCCTTTTTCTTTTTCCCTTTTTTTTTTTTTTTTTTTTTTTTAGTATAACTTAACTTTTTTGATCTCCTGTATGATTACTAAACATCAGATGGGCATTTATGTTAAGTGAATAATTCTTTGAAGTTGTGGAGACTTTATTCTTTTTAATCAAAGAAGAGTCTTTGAGATGTAAATGAAAATTGAAAAGTACAAAATTCTGTTAATAGCATTGCAGGTAGAAGTCAGTAATAGCTCTTGTTTCAGTTTTGAATATAAGTAGTGTGGATTTGTATTAGTCGAGCTGACGAGAGCAGATTCACTTTTGGAAAAGGAAAACTTGCATCCAGTGATTTGGCTTGGATTTTTTCAAAGAAATATTTGTGCATTTTGGGGGGATGTTTGAATGCAGTTTCATGTTGTTAGATTGAAGAAAAATCAAGTAGAGCTGTGGTTTAAACTAATTATCTTGAAAAGGTAACTGACATCCAGAAAACAAAACAGCCCTCTGAGAAATAACTGTTCCATTTTTAATGGTACAGTGTGATGCTACCTAATACTGCTGATAAATGTGATATTAAATACTGGCTTGAATGTGATAGGTTCTTTACACCATTTTGCTGGTTATCAATCTCGCTTCCACTACTATGAGTCAAGAAAAGCGCTAGTCTCAATTTGAAAACGCCTTTCCCCACCCCTCCACCCTTCTGAAACAAATTAAGCTGTAACCACCAGAGGGAGCAAATTGCACGATAGGGACTTTACGCTACAGATTTCTTTGGTTGTCAAGAATCGTAGGCTAGGAACTAGCCCATGACCTGTTCACACTCCTCATTTTTGCGCCAGAAAATAATCCATTTGGAAGGTAACAATGTTAAATTTCAAATATCAGGAACATCGGACATTTCAGTTTATATATATATAATTACAAATATTAAGTTTTATGTTATTACATTCACATTCATTTATAAAAATATATCAGCAGTTGGTCAGACATTAAACATGTAGGAAGAAATTAAATGGGATTTACATTTTATTTAAAACATTGAAAGCTTTTCCTGGTTTGTCTTTCATAGGTTACTGAAGACATTGATTATATTGGTAGGCAACAAATAGAAGAACTTGTAAATCAGAACCTACAGGAAGGTAGGACAATAAAAATACTTATTTACATATTTCCTGCTATTGTGCAGTGAAACTTTACCAGTCAGCTAGAAGTCTGTTAACTTTTATTTTTACATACTTATGTTGAATAGTCCCATTGAACTTGCTGGCTATTCCCATGGTTTAAGGTAGAGGTTTCTGAATTTAGTTCCTCATAATCACTCATCAGCAGTCTTCCTACCTCCAGATGGTGTATGAGTCCTTATTGCTAAGCAAACTGTGAGCATTGAGCAATAAGTTAAAACTATCTTGAAGACTGAAAACTCTTAAAAAATGAAAGATGAGGATAGCAAAATTAATTTAAAGCTATGCTCTTATATAAGGAATTACAGTTGAATGTAATTCTGACCTGGTATGGAGATGGCTTAAAGAGGAAAGAGCTTGATGAATGTCTAGAAAACCATTCATAGAATGCGGAAGATGAACAGTGCTCAACTGTTCCCTTTCTCTTCAAACAGAGAGGTTACAGAGGCATTGTCAGATGAATTGTCAAGGCCAAGTTAGTACCAAACAAAAGGAGAAAGTCCTTCCCAGAATAGAAGACCATATTCCAGAACACTGTTAGGATTAAAAATTTGTACAGGTTCAAAAGGGGACTGGGTAAACTAATAGGTATTTGTTATAAACTATTACAGATAAAGATACTAACTTTTAACAGGTATGCAAAACACAGACTACTTAATGCTGAAAGAATACTTCAAGTATATACTTGCTCTGGAGACGTGTTTGGAGATTGAATAGTGCCTACATAGACCTGTAGTCTGACCCATTATGGTTTTTATGATTTGCAGCTACTCTACCTGTTAACGCTGTGTCATAAGTCACCAATGGCACTGCTATTAACTGGAAAATCTGATCTTGCATACATGATGTGCATTTAGAGTGGCATTTATGTACATCACTGTATACTTAATGATACTGCTCTGACTGTAACATCTGGAAGAACAAGTTTCCCTTACAATCTATAAATATTTATTTTACTGCGATCAGTAAGGAAACATGTATATGTATATAGGCGGACTGTTAAATACACAATGAAAAAAATGTCTGTGAATGATTACTCACTTGAATTGTGTCAGTAGTTGAAGTAAGTTTGTGGAACTTACTAAGACAACTAGATGTCCTGGACTTGCTGTAGTTTCATATAGCTTCATCGTGATCCCATTTTAGTTTCGCCAAGAGCATGTTCACACACAATCTGTTTTCACAGTTCCTCTACTTTTAAAGTAAGTCAAGGATTACAGTGCCCCCTATAGCAACTGTGTACTTTTAACCAGGACAAGTTATATACAGCTACTTGCCAAGTATCCCCCCTGAAAGCTGAGCCCAGTAATAAACAGTAGTTCAGAAAAGCTTTTAAAAATTTTCATGACTTCTTTACTTCTAAGCTTCTGCTTGTAAATTCAGTCTTCAGCAATTTCTAGTTAATTTTCTTCCTCACTACTCAGAGACTCTTCATCCATCCTGCAGCTATTTGTTTTTGTTTCCTGACTAGACCTCTTCCTCTCACTTCCTCTCTAGTTCCTGTGGATTCTAAGCCACATGCTTGAGTACAGAATAACTGGAAATAAACTCCCCAGTTTAGGATTTATGCCTTGTTCTTTCTGTATTAGTAAACAGGACTATTACAGTTTACTTTCTTGTCCATTTTTCAGTATCTTTCTCTGGAATTGTTGTAGTATACGAACTAATTATCTAATGTAAGGGCTCTTGGGTAGTCCCAAGATCCTTCAGAGCAGCACTTATTCTTGAGTTGGTGCGTACTTTATTGTTATCACATACTACAGACTGGAGAATCTTTATAAATCATATGGATTAACAAATAATTTAGGAAAATGCTGGTTTCTGTACTCTTTAAGGTCAGTGTACAGTATCATGTTGTAGTTTAATAAGAAGGAAGTAAATCCCTGTGTAAATTAGCATTAGCTATAGCTTCTATTACAGAAGGGGTTAATTTGTCCAAATTATGAATTAATAGCAAAAGGAGTGTTTGGATCAATTCCAGAAACATCTTAAAGTATGTGGTTTATGTGATTCTGATTCTGTGATTAGACATATTTGTGGGCAAAACGAAATATGATGGCAAAACATTTCTGTACTTTCTTGTTAGTTTGTTCTGCCCTTTTTCTACCACAACAGATGTGAACAGAGGAAAGAAACAAAGGTCAGAAACTGTGTTTTATAAAAAAGCCCAAACAGACAAACAAACCAAAACCAAAAGCCTGAAATGGAAAGCAAGTCTCCATCAGTGTCTTCTTTACAGTTAAGTTTGTGAAGTGATATTTGATACTCATCAGGTATTCAGTATTTGGGTACCAGATTGTTCTGAATCTAAAGATACAGTTATCTAATCTACTTTCATTATTGGTATCTTGGCCATGCATGGTTCTGTTATAACTCTCTTTAAGGTTCAGAGAAGTGCTGTTGTTTATAGGGAGGCTGACAATAGTCATCAAGCATTTAAAACACAAGAGATTTTATCAATAACTGAGTGATAGGAGTGTGATTTAGTTCCACTGATGCAAACCTTCCTCAAAAATGAAAAAACCCTAAATTACAAACCTGGTTGATAAAGTTCATTAAATGTTTTTAAGACTACTAATGTGTTTATTAAAAACTGTCATGTACAGTATCAGTAATCATAAATCATACATTAAATTTACAAAGATTTAGATAAAAATTAGTCCTTAAGATAACTGTCACTAAATGGACAGATTGTTATCACACAGAAACACTCTTAGTGAAATTAATCATAAACCTGAATATTTTAAAGTAATTTGAAATTTCGATAATTTTTTCCCCCTCAATTATCTGAAAGTAAGCTAAAATCATTAGTGAGAAAAATCTGCTGGGTAATGACACTCATACATAATGATGCAGATCTTTTAATTAGTTATGAAAATGTATATTTGCAGCCATTAGAAACTCATGCTTAAAAAAGGAGGGGTATATATCTGCAAAATATAACTGTGTTCTAGCCAGTGACTTTGAAAAGAGTTTAAAAGTCAAGTAACTGTAATGCTGGAGTAAAAGTGGCCAATGCTGTATGGGTACACCTTTCTGTTCTTTTGCACTGAAACATTTCAGTGGCTACATTTTTGTAAGGGTCCAGTGGAATCACATTAAGTGATCCAAATCACTTCAGTTTTGGATTGTTTTGTAGCCTGGAAAGACTTGATGGATTCATTTCTAAGGTGTGTAGAGCCTTTGAATTACCTCTTACAAACTTATGAGCCAAAGAGAAAAACAGCACCCCACTTCCCCTGCTGCCCATTTCCCCTTTTCTCTCCCATTATGAGAGAGACACACCATTTGAGAAACTGTCTGGAATAATGTGTACAATTCTAGTTGCCTGTGTTCAAGAAGGGTGAGCACAGAAGAGAACCGGTGTACCAGAATGCATGGAATTGCTGGTTGTGAGAACAGGCATCTCTTCTGAGCAGAAACTAACATCAGGGAGCAGTTGTGGTCAAGAGGGATTTACTGAGGAGGTTGAAGGTGGCTGCAACTTCCTTTTCCCACCCTTAGCATTGCTTGTTGAAGCACATGCTCCTAGACATGTGATGGAGGAACAGCTATGCAACTCTTCCATAGTTGCTTTATTTAAGTGAAACAGGAAGAGAAACCCAGACAAGGAAAGACTGATTTAGATTAAAAGGCAGCATTGGTGCAAGAACAAATGTCCGTGAATATGTTCCAAGTTTACACACATGACTTGTGAGCTTTAAACCTTGTCAGAGCAAGGTTTTAGAGCAATTTGATGAAAGGGTTTGTATGACATACTTGCTTATGATAATAAGGTATTGGACTTAATGACCTGGGGATCTCCTGTAGCACAAGGTTTTGATGAAAGCTTGCATCTATGAGAAGTTGTTTAAAAATTTATATAACTAATTACGAAGTTTATTCCCTTGCCTCTTAGAATTCTGTAGGAGTCCGTTTGTTAATGCTCTGCTTTTTCCTCGAGGGATTCTTACGGAGACCTGTAAGGATTGTGGAAATTGTTAATTTATTTTTCTTAAAGTTTTTAAGAAAACTATTGGAAGTGAAAGGCACATGCTTCATAGCAGAAGTGTGCAAGTCCGTGACTGTACCATTTCTGTAGTAACTTTTATTGACAGCTATAATAGGCAACAGCTTAAAAGAAGCAGATGAAGTCTGGATTGGGTTCTGAATGCCGCTCTCCTTATCCTGAAAGAAGACATGGAGGGAGATGCCTTCCCTCCTCCCCCCCAAAAAAAGTCCTCTAAACTCTGACAGGCTGCCATTGCTGAGCTCTACCTGTTCTTAAATATTTGGTTGTTAATTATGTGGGTTTTGGAAGTTTTAGGAAATCAAGTTTTCCCCCTCCATTAACTGGAAATTCAAGAAAGCATCCTCCTTCAAGAAAATACTTAAGAACATGCTTATTCACCATTCAAATGTTAAAATGCAGGTGAATTGCTATGCTTTTGAGGAAGTCAAGTGTAGATTTTGCCTGAAAGCCATGTAGTTGCTATGTTCAATTAAAATTAAGTTGAAGTTTTGCATCATTTGGAGGGGAAAGAGAGCAACCTTTCACATATATTTTTATAAAATACATAGATATACACCCACAATTTTATTGAATGGCTTTTTGTCTTCTGTCAGCAAATTTTGACCTAGATGTACTTTTCTTTCTAGATTAAAAAGACAAACTACATCCTTTGATGTCAGGCAGACTTCTGCATGCTTTTATCAGGGGCAGCTGATGAAGGAAGTGCTTTCCTGTAGCACCTGTTTCTCAGCTGATAAATTCTGCTTGATGCAGGTGGTAATGAACTGTGTATTTTTAAGGTTTGTCAGGACTGTGGAAAACAGTTCTATGATGGTTTAGGGTTTCTTAGTGCATCTTAGTTGATCTTTTAATAGCTATAATCTTAAATCAGGTAATTTGATGAATCTGTCAGAATTGGGAATGTGTTCTAAAAAGGGTATAAGTTATTAAGAATTTCTGGTGCAATAAACATTTACTCCTTTAAATGTTCTGCAATTAATGCCTGATGGTTTTATTTTAATGTGCCAGGAAATATAAATACAGAAATAGCTACTGGAATTTGATGGCTCACTAGCACACAAATTTGCTGAATGGGTTAAAGCAGTTAAGCTTCATCCCAGATACCCTGAGTATCTGTGTACCATGGTATTCATGTGTGATGGAATTGATTATGTTAATGTTTAGCAGATTCTGATAGCGCATGATGACATGTTTTCTAAAGAAAATATGTATTGTCTGCACTGTGTTAGGAAACTGGGTACTTGTAGATACTATTAATATTTTTCATGCA
This sequence comes from Melopsittacus undulatus, assembly GCF_012275295.1. Taxonomy (NCBI): domain Eukaryota; kingdom Metazoa; phylum Chordata; class Aves; order Psittaciformes; family Psittaculidae; genus Melopsittacus; species Melopsittacus undulatus. Next base: position 95,572,186 of record NC_047530.1, read on the forward strand.
AGTTCTTTTGGCTACATGATTGCAAATAATGAAGACTGGGTTAAGGCTAATTATATTTTTAAAAAGTTTAACAGATAAAAGGAAATAATGGGAAAAAAAATAAGTAGTTATAGTTATTCAAAGCCCAGTGCAGAACTGTTGCCTGAGATTAGGTTTTGTACCAGAATAATAAAACCAAATAGAAAAACTTATATCTTTTGCTGTGGTTATGTGAAGATCACTTCTGTAACTGGAATAAAGGTCTTGTCTTTTCCAAGATGCACAGAAGTCTTGTCCATACTCAGTAACTCTGGGATGTTCTGGACACATTAGGGTTATTGCATGTGCATAGATTAAGGCTAGAGAATTCAGGGTGTAATTCTGATGTGTGGGTTGTGTGTTGAATTTCTGCTGCATATCCTGTATGGCTCATCTACTTGTGCTCCATACATCTGGCCCATCTAGTAACTTTAACAGGGATAGTAGGTATCTGATAATCCAGTGAAAAGAGAAAAAATAAGTGAAATTATTTTGTAAAAACCACATTTAATTTACTGTACTAGAAAATGGCAGTTGGTAATTTCTTAGATTATTTTATTTATGCAGAAAAAAATATCTATGGATGTTTTAAAGTACAACAGAGAAAGTAGAATGAGCATTAACATAATTATTTTACTTTAAAAAATTCACTCCAGTAAAAAAATATGATTTGTTTACAACCAAAAGATATTGCAATTTTGGCCTGATAAATAATTTCTTTTCAAAGAAGCCACAAACTAGGTTAATCTGTTGGTGCTAGTCAGAAAGATTTATTGTCAGAGCCTTGATGAAATTTATGTAGAGACCATAAAGGTTAAGAAAAAAAAAATAGTTTTTTTTAAATCAGCCTTGCTCTTGCATTCTCTCTCAGCATGCAGGATCCAAGGAACCAACCATTTCAAAATACTTTTCTCTTGAACAGCTGCAAGAAGAATTTAACTGTTACTAAAGAAGGTATTAACAGTATAAATGCTTCCAGCTGTTGCAGTTTACTACTTTAAGTAGTTTAACTTCTCTTATTTTGAAATAGCTCTGTTTCTAGAGGGATACCACATGAAATATTTCAGGAATTTAGTATTTAGTCTTTAACTTATATGTGACAAATTATATTGACTTTATTCTCTGACTTTTTTTATATTTTCTGAATTCAGTTTTCCTGTTCTTTTATATATTTATATAGCAAGGAATTTAGTTCACTATCAATTTAGGTGCTGCCTTCTTTATTTCTTACTTTGAACAGATTTGTATTAACTGAAATTAGAAGCCTCTTACATATATTAGTTAACAGTACAAATTATGTGATCCAAATCCAACAGGAAATTTATTATAACTTGCAAAATTTTACTCACAGCTATTAAGGCTAGATACTATAATACTTTATACAAAATAAACTATTTCCCCCTTATGTGTCCTTAAAGGGAAGCTCTGGGGAAAAACTTTACAATGTAATTGAAAAGTAACATTCTTATTAGATACTACATCTACCATGATGATTTTTGTAGACTAGAAGACTTCTCACACATTCCTTATGGACAGGACTGTATATCTCATGATACTTTTTGAGCCCTTGTGCTGAGCTACCACAATTTATCATGAGAGATTACGCAAGAGTTAGCAAAGGCAGTGGCACTAAAGAAGTATGGACATTGTTCCATTTAAACTGTTTCTGGTTTGGGGAAAAAATGTGTTCTCTTTAAATGTTGAACTTTTCAGTTACAATTAGAAATTTATGAAGGAATCTGTCATTTCTCTGAAATAATTTTGCTGTTGAAATTGTAGCTTGACTTTCTTCAACAAGCCAACTGATAGGAACTTCTGTCTTTTCCTTCATTAAGAAGTCTTATAGCTCCTCTTTCAGTTCATTATCTAAAGAATTTGGTATCATGATGAAATATTCCACCCCTAGAAGAGTTGCCCTAATAATTAGTTATTCAGAATGTTTTATTTCTGTCATGTGCATCAACTTCCTGGAATTGTTTCTTGCTATGCCCGTATCTCCTTCTTTAGGACTACATACTAAATATGTTCCTGTTATGCAGACAGTGATAGGCTATCAGTAACACTGTCTGTATTTATAATGTTAAATTGACTTCAGTCTGTCTAGAATGCAAATTTTCTTGTCAATTTTTATTGCAACTCTTTTGAAGCTTTCTATTTAAATTAGTAAGATTTTTTAAAATACTTTTTTTTCATAGCACTCTGTCTTTATGCCAAGATTAGCAATGAAATTATTGATTCTTAAACGCTTTCATGTAGAGGATGAGTTTATTCTGTGAGTTATTAGTTTTTGAGGTCTATTTTGTAGAGATTTTCTGTAGTTCCCTGCCAGTTTTTGTGTTTTTCTTTATTATTGCCTTAAGGCTGGAAAAAAATTGTGTAGGTTCCTAAATCATACAAAGAACTCAAACAGAAATAAGGCCTGTGATAACGAAGGGTGTAAATAACTGACACAAATATTGATAATGAAATGTAAACAACTGACATCAAATCACAGAATCCCGAGGGTTGGAAGGAACCTCGAAAGATCATCTAGTCCAACCCCCCTGTAAGAGCAGGGTAACCTAGAGTACATCACACAGGAACTTGTCCAGGTGGGCCTTGGATATCTCCAAGGTAGGAGACTCCACAACCCCCCCAGGCAAGCTGTTCCAGTGCTCTGTCACTCTTACAGTAAAGAAGTTCATATATCGATAATACAAGGTATCTGTTTCTCAATTCTCAAAACCTTTGTAGGATGGTGACCTTTTAAAAAATAATTTCTTGAGTAACTTTCCAGTTATCATCATTATAGGCATTATGAAATTATTTTAGACCATTCTTGTAAGCATATGTACCCACATAGGGCTGCACTATCAGTGACAGCTGTGCACAGGGCTTTCCATTGGGTGCTTACTTGAGTAGATGTAGATTTAAAATATTCTAATAATTCCAAAAGAAATGTATGATTGCATGTGCAGATGCCAAAAGCAACGGCTAGCTGAGTCACCTACTCATTTGTTGAAAATCTTATGAGTAAACTGCCAGGTAAGAGAGGTAGCTGAAATGTATCAGTAGGTGGCAGAAAAACCCTAGTGTTGTAATGAAGAAAAATGTTGCTTTACCTGTGTAACCAAAACCTGACATCTCTGCCTTTATATTTTAGTTTTGATCTTCTTTCTTTTCTTTGAGCTGTAGATCCCTTGTCCAGACTTACATCTTGATGTTTTCTGTCTTGACAACAACCTTTTCCTATATTGCTGTATTACTGTTCTCCAGTTAGTTCAAAATCTGCCATTGGAGGAACTTTTCAAGTGCCTTGATGCAAAGTAGATAGCTTCTCTTTCCAGGTGCTCAGGGAAGATTTACAGCTGGTAAAATGAAAAAGTGTTGACACCCTTCATGTGATACAGGTGTTCCTCTCAGATACTGTAACTATAATTTGGAGTAGTTATTTTGCTGGCTTGTATGTTGGTTTTGTTTGTTTTAGTGTTTTTTTTTATTTATTTACTAGATGTCATTTTTGTATCAGTTTAAAAAGATGAACTCTGCATTTAGGACTCTCAAGTCTTTGATCTGCAAAGCACCATCTTGCATCCAACAGTGTTTATTAATTTAAAGTGCAATGATGTATGAAGATGATGCATCTGACTTCCAAGGGCTTTGGAAATGATTCAGCTGCATCAACACTGTGCTGCATCTTGAGCTGAGAAAACTGGCAAGATCCAAACTAGCACATGAGGAAGCAATTTTGTTATGTATACCTGCAGCATTGTTAGTTGTTACTTTTTCTATCTGCCAACAAGCAGTTTTAATTTTGTGTTGTCAATTCTATCATCTTTGCATTTTGATAGAACATATTTTAAGTGTTGCAATGGCTACTCGTATGAGAAAGAATTGTGTTGGCTAAGTTACAATGCTGTTCTCAGCTCCTCTGGAGAAAATTGAAAGTAATATAAAATAAATAGAAAGTGATCCTATAGTGTTCACAAAAGTCTGTAGAAGATTTGGTTGTTATAAAAGCAGGGTGATGGGATTTTAAATTTTCAGAGTAATAATATTCTACAGTGTCCAGTAGTACATATTGTAACAACTTCAGTGGGTATTTATTGTTTGTGAGTCCTCTTTGTGTCTTTTTATGCCTTAGAGCTGATGTGAAAACAGACCTCCACTTTGTTACTGTGATTCCAAAATAGCCTTTTCCCAAAACTTCTTAAGGAAACACTTCTTTTGTCCATTTTGTGACTACAATGAAAGGTGGGGTCATGTTTCCCTCATGCTGAGGAGAGCATGAAAGCCCAAAGGGGGAACTGAAATGAAGCTTGTCTGAGCAACACAGAGAGTTCACTGAATAGAAGGTTCAGTCACAGTACTTGAACTATTCAAGCTCCAGGCTTCATTCAGCCATAGCTGATGTCTATCATGAAAATGTACACTGTTGGAAGTTTGGGAGAAAAGAGTGAATTAAGGGGTATTTGGAATGTAGCTCTGTTTGTAATAAAATATTTCATTGGCTTGTTTACAGATTCCTTTTATTTAAATTACCTTTGTTAATTTGAATAGGATCATGGAAAGTGAATTGCAGAATACTGGAGGTCTTGGCCTCATAGAGTAGAATTGAGACCCTTAAGGACATTAAGTCCAACTGTAAAGCTAACACTACCAAGTTAATTTTACAAGTTCCTTAGATTTTAATATTTAAATGCACATTTGAAGATTTCTGTTCCATTTTCCTGAAACTAGAAGACCAGCAAAAGACTATTTCCCAAGATGATTTGTCACAGGATGTGTCCTCCTGGGCAGAGTCTGCTGCTGTTCTTTTATTGGTGTCCTTTTTCGGAATTTAGTGAGTAGAATCCTTTGAGGAAGATGTAAACAATTATTATGTCCTTTTATTTCATATGATATACTTTGAATCAAATGGATTTAGTACCTTAAATACCATCTCTTATACTTCAATAAAGTGATTTTATGTAATACGGACCTATGCACAAAAATACATAGTTGTAGAGCATTTCATGTGAATATACCACAAATTTTACTTGGACACAGCTTCAATAAGGCACTTATTTCCTATAGAAGTGTGTGATGGACATAATTTTAAAGATAATACATTTTTAGCTGTTGTTGCAACAATCAAAGTTCAACTATCATGCACTGAGAATAGTTAAAAATAAAATTTAAATAATAGAAATTGAATATCAGGTTTTAAGAATTGCAAAATAGGATGGATTAGTGCCTTGAAGCACACAATGCTATTTACCTACATGATTTTTCTCTGTAACTGGGCTTTGAAGTTACATATCAAAGTAATTGGCATATTCTAGTTTATAGGACACTAAAAAGAAAGAGTTCTTCAAAGAGCAGATATTTTAAAAAGAAATGTAAAGCACAATTTCCAAACAGAAGAAATAATAATTTGTGGTTTCAACAATGAAGGAAGAAGATTTTTAGTAATGAAATATGTTAAAGGTGCTGAATCTGCCACAAGAGCTAGTGGATATTTATTCTAACTTAAGTAAGTACAAGCTTATTTTTTAGCATCCAATTAAGAAAAAACACAAAACTTTTGAAATTAGTCTTGACTCATGATTTAACACTGTAATTGATAACTTGCTGGTGCTGGCTATAGAAGGTGTAATCCAGGAGAGTGTAATTTTTATCATAATTCTTGGATTGCACTTCATTCACTACTATTTATTATGTGCATGCTTTATTTACATATATTTTATTTTTTGTAGTTCTTGTTTTCTTGACTTGTATCTTTAATACCTTATGGATCAAAAATACTGGATGAAAATTAGGTTGATATTTAGAGGACATAAGAAGTAAAAATTGCATAATAAATAATAAATGTAAATGAGGTGGGAGATTACTGAAACCATCTGGTTTAAGTTCATTTCAATTCTTGCAAAGTAATTATTTGCTTTACAGAGAGGAAAAAAGTAAAATCCTTAATTGCTAGCTAAATACACAGTGTATGATTTGCTCTGATAGTCAAACCTGTGTATGGAAGTAAACATATAATAGTGCAGTTCCAGGAGAGTTTTCAAGATGAATTATGCAAATCCTGACAACTTTTTCCTCAAAGAGCTCTACAGAAAGTGCATGGGGCAGAGGAAGAAAGAGATTCTGTTAAAAAACACAGTATTTTGTATCTAGGAGAGAAATAGTGTTACAGAGAGGGGACAGAATTTCTGGTAAACAGTTTATTCCTTATGAATATAGTATTACATCAGTTTGGCCGTGTGAAATAGGAACAACATGCGGTACTCTTGTGTAAATACTTTATGTATTTTGGGGGAAAAACATGGGTGTGTTCGGGAATGTCTGTTTTCAAAACAATTCTTTAATTCAGTAAATGTTCATATTTTTACTTCTGTGCCGAAGAAAAGCATACAGCACATAAAGTGCTTAGTAGGATCAAATATACATCTGTTAACAGTGAAAATTTATTAAAAAGTATCTTCTTTATTCTATCAAGTCTAGGAAAGTCCTCTGCTTTCTGCATTTAGTTGGATTTGCTAAGTGGAAGGTGCAAGAAATCCTGTCATAGATACTCATTGACTAATTTGCATTAAGAGATATTGCTTCCTTACCACCATTAGTATTTGTCTTAAACCTTGAATGATTTCATTAGCTACATAAATGCTTAATCTCTTCAAAATCCTGCTAAGCTCTTGACCTCATTGAAAACTGTGATAAATTGTTCTAGTTAATTCTGTATTTAAATACATTGCCTTTCAGTTCCACTAAATGTTCCTGGGTTTTCTTAATAAGAGGGAGACGACAAGAACACAAATTTTACCCTGTCTGTCCTATTATTTTGCTCCCCTCTGCTGTTAGCTCTCACTCAATTCTTCTTTAAGCAACACCACTTTCTTTTTCAGTTTGTCAGTGCAGTCACAGCAATTGTATGTGAGGTAAAATTAGATAGTTGTGGAAGTTGGTGCCTTTAATCACGTTTTCCCAACATACAGTACTATTTATGAGACAGCTGTAATTTGTGCTGTAATTATTCCTTTTACATATGAAACACTTTGATCCATTCAGAGTTGTCCCTCACCCTCTCTCAAAGGAAAGAGAGCAATTTGTAAAAGGCCACAAAAGAAAGCACTGCTTTAAAATCTATGTTATACAGTCTTACTGCAAGTATGTAAGAAAATAGCCTTTTTACTTCCTTTTCCTCTGGAAGCATACAACATTGCTGAATTGTGTAGATTATAGGGGGGAAAAGTGGGATTTGCCTAATGCTGGGAAAATTCTTTTGGAATCTCTTAATTGGGACTGTATTGCAAGGAAATATATTACAAACAGTTCAACACATTTTTACCCCCTTAAGCATGTTGACTGCTTTGTCAGTGGTTACAGTGTATGACTGCGGAGTTTAATCAATGGGGAGATAAGAATGTTTTCTTGTTAAATATAAACCAGTGCATATCCTAAAGTAAGCATAAACACAAATATGTAAACAGGGAATGGCTTATAGAAACAAACAAAACAAGCTGCATTCTCAAAGTGAAAGTGGTGATGACAGTGCTTCCAAGCTACTTTTGTATTCTCCCAATCTAGTTGATCAAGGAAGTGGAAAAAATTCTTGATGTAGCCTTTGTGGTTTTTCCTAGGTGTAGTACTGCATGCTTTCTACCTTTTTACCAGCTGATTCTCCTAAGTCCTAGGAGCCTTTACAGGAGATTCTCAAAACAGACTTACAACGATCTCAGTGTTGAGGGAGGATCCCTTTAGAGCACACAGTCTGAACATAGGTATAGAAGTCTGGTACCGACTGGTAGTGAAACATGTTTCCCAGTAGGATCTTAACCCTGTTTTCACGTCTGTCATTCAGCAGGCTTTTGGGTGCATGGCTACACACCCATTCCTTCATCTGTCAATGAGGATAGTCTTCTAGGTATTCATAATCTCTGCTAGAAGGTTATGGAATATCCAAGTCCTTGGAGACTGTTCTTAATGCGCCACAGTGAACAAGCACTAAGATAAGATATGAGCATGGAGTTATGATGCAAGTCCAGAAGCATAGAACTGCTCTTCAAAACACAGGTACTTTCTCTGGAAAGTCAGTCTCTGTGGCATTACTGAACAATTTTGCCATCTCTGAAGATTTGCAGTGATGCCATCTGGAGTGCCATTTACCCTCCTGCAAAATCTATACATCTGAACATATTGCAAGACTTAGCGAAACATTATGGTTGCCAGTGTTCTATAAACAAACAAACCAACTACAAAACTCTTCTGTTAGTAACAGTTGATAGGTGATTGGAATGCAAGTGTGCATATAGTTCACCTCTGTACAAAAGGGTAAACCAGAACACCATTAGCCGAAGGCTGTCACAACTTTATGCTGATGGTAGATGGATTCAGTTTGCCCACTTCTTGTGCTGTGGAGTCCCATTAATAAATCTGTAGGTCAAACTGAAAGGAGAGTAAGTCTTTGGGCTTCAGTGTTGGAACATCCATAGTCTGTGCCAGTGTGTCAATACACATACAGTAATTTTCAGTTACTTCTATTGTCTGATTTTCTGTAAATTTCTGAGTATCACTTTACATATCTTTGTTTTCTTAAGATTGATAAGGATACCTAGATACCTGAAGGTGCACAGAAAAAGGTGTTTAAGCAGAAAATAGTTCTTGGCAAGAGCTTGGTTACCAGATAAACCGATTGAGTCCATAAAAGACATTGCACATATACTAGAGCATCTTTTATATATGTTTTAACTATATGTTTTAACTAAGGAGTAGTTACTGATAAAGCTATGTAACACTAGAGTATTTCATTTGGAAGGGACCTACATCATCTAGATAAGGAATGAAAACTAGGAAACGAAGCTTTTTGGTTGCAAAACGTAGTGAGGTTATAGCACATCTTTTCAGTACCACAAGAAATAAGTGTATTATGTTGTTTCAGGAAGATTCTGCTATCTGCAGAATAAATTATGAATTGTCATTATAGTAGCTGAAAATCTCGTAGTTAATGGCTGACTAGCATGAAATAAAAACTGACAATATATAGCCTTAGAGTGGTCTTATAAATGATGTATAGAATATGGAAAATGCAAACTTTAGGAGCTTTAGTGGGTTATTCTGTGGTATTAGTGTTTTTTCCTTCTGCTGTTTCAGGAGAGTAAATTCAAATGTTCAAAGAAAAGCAAGTATTTCTAAATACCTTTGGGGTGCATACAGCAGCTAATAGGTGTGATGATTTAACTGACTTGCAGTGATGAATATGAAATTATGTACTTAATCTTGGGTTTGCAGTTTTAACACCTGTAAGTCTTCCTTAAGTTTCCTTCTCTTGGTAGAACTGGCAGCAGAAGCCCACATCCTTTGCTGCACTGAAAGTATTGAAATCTGAAGCTACCTTCCCTATAGTTACTGTTTAATTATTCAGTTATAAGTTGGTTGGGGCTTTTGGTTTTATTTAATGGTTAGGAGCAAATGCTTTCCTTTGTCAGAATGCATGTCTTGTTTATTGAAATTATAGACATTTTTTTACATAACAATACAGGGACAAAGCATAGCATGTAATGTGAACTTCATGAATGCAAATGCTTGTGCCACAACTTCTAAAATGTCATTGTAATGGGGACTGAAAATGTGTGTCTTTTATATTGCTGCTTTAGTTGGTGTTTTAGAAAAATTGCTGTTGACACCCTTGTAATAAATAAGACTATCTGAGCACTCATGTTCAGTCAGATAGGGCCTTGTCTACTCAAGAGACCTTGCTTCCTGTGAACGTCCAGAATGTAGAGTTAATAATTTATTAAAGGAGGATGGCTACATTACTTTCTGGCTAGTATATTGTTAACAGCAGTATTACAGTTGCAGAAAGTCTTTATTTTTGGTGATGTGTCAGTAACTAAAATGTTAACTTTAAATTTCATTTTCTAAGCTAAATTTGCAATGCAGGAAGAATATAAATATCCCCATATTTAATGTCGGTAATGAACTTGGGTCGAGGGAAGCAGAGATGACAAGAAAAGCTTTATATACAAACACAAAAAGCCTCAGACTTGCAATTTAAAATCTGAAGCAGAGACTTGTACTGAAATACTTAAGTGAAAAGGTAGCTGGCAGTCTGTAGTTGTTAAGAGACTCATCAAGGTTAGGGGTAGTTCCTATTCTGTAATTACAGTAAAAAAGATAGATATAAAAACTTGAGATTTCAAAGAGACAGTCTAGCCTGACTTGATATTTGCTGGCCTAAGAGTGAGGACAAAACTTTTCAAATCCAAAGTACAATGCAGTATATATGCCACCATTGTACTGGAACATTGCCCTCCTCAGTGGGACAAAGCAGAGCTTGCTCTCCTTCTGTTTCTAGGCCCTCTACAAGGGTTTTCACACTGAGTTTATTCCAAAATGGATTGCTGCAAGATAACAGATCTCAACTTCATTTTCTAATTTTTTTAGATGAATTAAATTCTATGTAACCTCCTGTAATTTTTGGACATCTATCCATAATTGCACAGCCTCATAACAAATGTGAAATGTGCACATTACTAGGAAGAACTAGAATTCCTTTTAGTAAGGAGCAGTTATCAGAAACTGTAAGCAACTAAAACTACTTCTTCTAGGATGCATCACAATTTTATGTTGCCTTCAGCATGATTGAGTATTCATAACTATCATAAATACCCTCCGTGGTTGTAGCTCTTAACAAAAGGCTTGTCCACATCTCCTAATGATTTCTACTATGACATTCCCAGTATTACTCAGGGTTTTTTTGTTTTTTAATGAGAACAAGATGAATTTGCGCCCCTGATCTTGAACTACTACAGTTCTTTTGTTCTTGCTTTCTTTGTTACAGATGTGCACTAGACTTATTGTTGAAGTATACAATGTCTAGCATGTGCTGTGGGTGCAATTAGTTTTAAAGCCCCTTCCTGCATGATTTCCTTCCTGTTGGGTTTTGGTTTTTTTTTTTGTGTTTTGTTTTTAATTGTGAAGTCAGGGTGTTCCTGAAGCTTATTATAGTGTCACAAAGGGGGTGGAGACAGAAGAAAATCATTAGCTCTTCAGCCCATAGACACAGGGATGATGCAAGACAGATTAGGGTCAGTTTACATGTTTTAACACACCCACCCCTGAAAGCGTAACATGCAGTCAAGACTTCTTACTCAAAACTAGTTTTATTTTAAAAAATAAATCGAATGCATAGCACTCACAAAGATTCCATTGGTTGGACATTTTGCATTTAGGAGCACCATTCTTATTTATGCCATAAAAAACACATTTTGGTTCTGACAGTAAGACCAGTGTATTTTTAAATACACTGATAAAGCCCTTTTAAATAATATATTGAAACTGTTCAGTGTACATTTTCTCTGTAGACATTATACAGCTGTAGTGTCAGAAAAAACTTAGATAAGTAATAAATTAAAAACAAACAGCATGTAGTGGATCTTTTTACAGTTGACCTAATGTCTTATAATAGTCAAATAAAAAATACCCTATTAAATGTAAATTTGCAGTATTAACTAACTGAATACACCCCTGCCCATTATAATTCCAGTGTTAATATCAGTTAAACTTTTAAATATCAAATGCCTATGGGATAAATTTACTAATACTCAAAAAAAAAAGCCTATACTGCTGTGTCACAAATAAAGATGACATGTTAGCTGATTTAAAGACTTTACAGAAAAGATTGCTACAGGCATCTGCTGTTATTTCAAGTCGTGATCTATTACAAGACTGTACATTCATAGCATCAGAGGTAGTTACAGCATTTAGGACTTGGATATAGCATTGCAACAAAATGAAACCCAGAGAAAGAAGTCAATTTCCCTCTTAAATGGGTAACAATGTTGAATAAAAAACATGGCATCTTACGAGGTGGTAGGTCCCTACTGAACACTACTCTCAGACTTGGGCAAATATTCTTTAAAGGATGGAGAGTGGAGAGAAAAACAAAACCAAGAACACCACAACCAAACCAATTTGCACTTTATTTAAAAATTGACCCCACTATGCCTATTTCAAAGTTGATTCTGTAACATAAAGCAGAGGATCATCTCTTTCATCCACCCTCCTGATTTGCACATACATGCTACAAATCCCACCACAAAAATTGGGATTTATGCAAAAAAGCCCCAACAAACCAAAACACACCGAGAGAAACAGGATTTCTTCTCCTCCACAATATATAGGTTTTTGTAGCATGTTATCATTCAGCCCAGGAAAGAATGAACACAGCTGTCTTCCCTCCACTCTGAACATTATGGTAAGGCCCTTCTTCTGTGATAAATATTGATAATGTTATCTTAATTGCTCCTGCTTTGAAAACAGTCTCTGTAAGATTACAATACTTCAGGGTCATTAGATGGTACACCATTTTAAGTGCTGCCACTAAGACAGGCCTGAAGGTGGTAAAAGAACAAATAAAAAAAAACTCAAGTCCACAAACCATAGATATTTTAAAGTAGTAAGAATCCTGTCACCTGTACCCCTCTCTCTCCCATATTCCACCACAGGAGAAAGTCAGGTATCTTCTTGTATTTAAAGAAAAAAAAAATTCTCCATTAATATCACCATTTTCATCCAATAGTTGGATGAGTGAACCTTTCTACCCTCTGACTATCCACTCCACAGGAGATAGTGTAATTCCATAAAGTTACATAATTAGCACCTTAATTGTGATAAAGCAGTTCATTCTGCAATATATTTTTGATCCACCCATTTAGAAGAGTAAATCTCTGCATTTTCTTCTAGAAATCCAAAATAGTAGAAGAAAAAGTTACCCCACTATTACCTGAGAATTTTCCTCCACTATAAGCCTGAAAGTACATTTAACTGTACTTTTTCTGTATGAGTGATACTGTCAGTACAACTGGAGGATGCTCTCTGTTGATTAATAATACATGTGTGTTTGTGTATAAACAGAGGAATCGTAGCCACTGTAGTAGTTCTGGTACAGTATAAATTCATCTGAAACTCTTTTCTTCAGTTATTCAGTAGCACGCTGCTGGGCAGTAGCTTACATCTACATTCTGTGAATACTAACATATCCCTTTGGTACTCCTGCATATAGATGCCCTGAAGAAAAGCCACTCCACTTGCTATAGTCTCTTCCCTCTTTACCTTTCTCCCTTCAAGTTATACCCAATTAAGTGTACAAACCAGCAGCACAGAGTAATGAATAGAAAATTCCCTGAGTTAGTATGAAAGAGTTACTTTAAACTTAAGGACAGGGAAAAGAAGCAAAAATATAGGGTCTATCCTGTGAGGTACAAAACTGAAGAACTAGCCAAAATACCAGTTAATTCAAATGCCTTAGCCTAAAGCAAATATCCAACACATATGCTGAAAAAAGGGCAAGAGTATGGAGTTAGCCAGATGAGATTTGTTTCTTCCTGTGGTTCCCATGTATCTGGAGAAACCTGGCATTCAATAGATTCTGTTTCAGTAAAAAGTTTCCGTAAATTTCAACTGTTAATACTGTATGGTGGTATTAAATAAATGTCTTCAAAATAATACTGCATATCTCCTTCATTAAAAGGTAAGTCTATAGTTAATCCACAGCTATTTTTTACTAGTATTTCAAAGATGTGCGTTAGAAGCACTGAGTATTCTGAGTGCCAGAGTAAGAACTTATTACCCCCAGGTATACACATTCTTTTTGGAGGGTGTTCTGTGTGCTTGTTTCAAGTCTGTATTTGACCTATGGTACTGCTTGCCAATCCAGTTGCCTTTTTTTCCTAGAAAGACACTCTTATTTGATTTGTTACCCTCAAACTTATTTGAGGGTTAACAAAAAAAAAAAAACCCAAAACAAATCCAACCCAAAACAATTCCCCTCAACACAACTTTCCACCCCAAACAAGCACAAAACTATTCTGTACTTATCACCTCTCAAAGCAGGGAGTGATACAGGAATATCGTCCATTCACTTGATAACTCCGGTTGTAGGAGACACTTATACATGGCTTCACTTCTAGCGGAGCAGCGAGTGACATTGCAGCACTAGTCTGTGCATGGCCTCGAGCCTGAACACTAGACTGTAGGGCAGCAGGGCAAGTCTGAAGTGGGTAAGATGCTGTATGATTAGATGATAGTATCTGTTGACAGTTTTGCTGCTGTGATGTCTGATGGTGATACTGTAATGAAGACTGATGAGCTTGGAGATACTGTGGTATGTGCTGTTGAGCATTAGCCTGCTGTGGAGTTGGAGCTGGGGTCTGAAAAACAGTGTGTTGGGCAGACTGAGCATGTTGTCCTTTTTGCTTGTTTGCTTCCTTCACATCGTTATCATGCGCACTAAAACAAATTGAGAAGACAGAATACATGAAAACAGATATTAAAATAATTTAAACTCTTCTAGGTTAACATTTAAACAGCACAATTTTTAGTGCTCCATCTGAAAGCTTCCAAAGCTTAAAAAAAAGAGAAAAAATAATTTTAGCCTACCCTTTAAATCACCTGTGATTTCAAAATTTGTTTCTTTAGAATACACTTTCTTTTCAGCATTTCACTTCATTGCACAGCAATACAAAATGCAAATAAACAGAAAGTACAATACAAATAATACAGAAGTATCTAAAATTACTAGTGCAATATAATCTACTGGTACTGCAATAAAGTGCCAGATTACCAGAACCTGAAATTAAAACTTACTTGCTGCTTCTACCACATGTAATTTGGGTAAGAGAATATACAGGTTTTAAAGACATTACATCAGAGGGTTCTTAAAGATGTACATTACAGTACTTAAAGATCATATGTATGCTAATATTGGATTCTGTTCTGGGGGGTGGAAATGCCTCTTTTCATCTTCCTGTCACCACTTCAGTTAGACAGTTTAGCTCACCTGAATTCCCTTTGATTTACACCTGTCTGAAATGTATTTAGCTGTACTCTTTCTCCTGCTCTTATGCTGAGGTTAATCAGGTGCCACCTACATACTTCAGTCAGGCCTAAAATCATCTAGGGTTTTTTTAGTACTAAACAGGGCAGATCTCTTGAAGACAGCTGGGGTTCAACCCCTCAATAGATTTTCCTGAAACACTGCTTTTTATGGTGCACTGCAAGGATGACCTAAACACTTCACCTTTCTCACACCCCACAAATGTTCCACAGCAATACTGAAAATTCTACAATAGCAATCACATGCTTTAAGTACTTTTCCTCTCATTACACACATTAGCAAAGCAAAACCAGTCACACTTAAAATGAATACACGTTTCTTCCAGATATAGCTGTTCCTGTACTTCTACAGAATACAACTGCGTTTAGATCTGGGCAAAAGAAAACTTCTGTAGGAGGAAGGCAGTTATGGTGGGCATAGGTTTTGATCTTAAGGGTTGGAATAAAAGAACTTATTGTATAATAACCCTTCTCAGTAAGGTTCGCTTTGGCATTCATTGGCATTTTTGTCTCATGTCAGCTGTATATCTCCACTGTAGTGCAGAAATGGATACAACAACATAAAATAAAACTTCCTGGTCATTTCCTTCCCCCTGAGTTGGCCACTCAGTCTGCATAATCTGTTTGGAGCATCCCTTGAACTTCCAAGGGATAGAGACTTCAGAGTAAGCACAGGCAAGCTCCTATGCCTTCAGTATTCTTCACTCTCTTTTTGCTCTTTGAGCAGACTACTGAGATTGGAAACAAACTATTTAACAGATTCTCAAAGCATGCCAGAAGATGTTCCATAGAAATGCAAGGCTGAGGTTTGTTTGTTGAAAGAACAGGAAAGAGGTTAGATCTGATAAGGTTTTCTTTTTTGGAAAGAACAAAACAGTTATTACTTAACTATATTACCTAATACCCAAGTATTTTTAGAATAGAAAAACTGAAATTAAAAGAAGAAATTTACTGAGTGCTAACAGCTATTGAGCATACCAACAGATCCAGAAATGGGCATTAAAAAAAAGAAAAGCTGCTGTTAACTTACATTAATAGTCGCTCAATACATGGCACTAGAAAATCCCAGGAGTATGCAGTAAGATGATGCAGTCGGGTAGGCCACGTTGGTGAGAGACGCAAGATAATCCTTGAAGAGGCTACACATGCAGTAGCAACTAAAGAAGGAGCGTAATTTAAAAATGCATGATCTAGAAGAATAAGAAAAAGATTAATTTAAGTTGGACATTGTCTATCAATGCAACAGAGGAGTCATTACCTAGAATACATAACTCACCTTGAAGGGATACTTCCAGAAAGTAATCAGCATATTTTGCCATATATAATTTAGTCTTCTCTAAGCAAACCATTGGCCAGCCATCATGAAGATCAGTCTCATGGACAGCAATAGAAAGATAATAGTCGATGAAATGAGCAGCAGTTGGGAGGCACAAATTCCACTGAAATGTTTCTAGCAACAACAACTCCATGTGAAGCAAATTCTGTTTTGTTAGTACCAGGTTCATGTTAGTCATACAACCCAAGCTGTTCAGCTGGTCAAGTTTGGGAACACTGTCTTCCTTTTCTTCAAATTTACCTTCCGGTGAATAAAAAGAGGAGGGAAAAAAAGTAAGTTTGAGCACAAGTGAACTACAAAACAGCTTGTATCTAATGTCTGCTTTGGTCATATTTCAATTCAATGTCAAACAAGCTTGAGACCTTCTTGCAGATGCAAAGCTCAAATGGAAGATGTCGTCAGAGACAAAAAGGAGTATGTACTATAAAGAGCTGTCAAACACTGTGTAGGATATTGTGCAGTGCATACTTCCTGTTGGTATTCCCACCCTGGCACACAGAAACTGGTTGTGAAGTACTGCATACACGAGTTTTTGTCACCAAATTATTTTATACATCCCCATCATCACTGAAATACCACAGTGATGTGACTTGGCATACATAACACCACAACATTTGGCTTTCATCACCCTCCACACACCCTTTTTGTTTCTAAAACTCATTAGAGTACAGCTAGAGCCCTAGCTAACGTGGCTGCTTTTAATGCCTGTTATGGTAGGTATCATTTTAGATTTGCTAGCTGGTAAGCTGCTCCTGCCCTTCAAACAAGTGGATTTCAGCAATGTACAGCTGAAAACCCACACTGCTATATACAGCATTTCAACTTTAATGCTGCTAGCAGCTTCAGCTTTCCTTGGACCTTTAACTTGGTGGGCCTGTATGGTTTTAGCCTGAAGCAAAATTGTGTATGTAGAAAACCCATTAATAAGAGAAACAAGTGTCATATTTCCATACAGTTTACCATATGGTTGTGCTATTTCAATTTCATTGCAAATTCTTTCCATCTTACAGTCTCTATTCAGTACTACATGATATGTTGTAAATGCACATTTTTAGGGAGTTTTGCAGGACTGAACATTTTTCTCCTCCCACCAGCACTCAAGGTACTTATACAGGACTTAATCCAATAACAGCCTCAGTGTGTTAGTTTTCATTTACCATACTCTAGCAATTACAGAAATAAAAGCTTCAGGAGTCACATCATAATTTCTCTTACTACTTCTGTAACCTTATCAGAGACATCATGGTGTGATATGTCTAATATATTGCATCACTGATTAAATTGCTTGTTAAAGCCACACAGGGCAAAAGTTTAAGACAGCATTCTGGTTTGTACTTTCTGAAACAATTCATGCGCTGCTGCTTGGAAGAACAAGCAGTCTCAGCTTTTGGAGCTCTACTTGCAGCTTGTCATGAAAGACAGAAGAGGTGATTTTTTTTTTTAAGTTATAATTCTCTTCACAACATGAATTTCATTTGAAAGTCTGGCATTAGTTCAAAGCAAATCCATTTTCCTAAATGGATTACACTGGTTTCTGAGGCAAGGTTTCCATACTCAGCACCTCATCCTTTGCCAAGAAGACTGCTGGCTGGTGGCATCCAGTCAAAGTTTACCCCAGAAGAATCTGAAATAACCCTTTTCTTTTTTAACTGTTCTGCTAAATAGCTGTATCAGTGGGAGACAGGGATGCAATGAAAGAAAGCAGTATAGCAAAAATAGCCAACACCTCAATGCTCTGGTTTTCTAGCAGAGAGGACATGGTGCTATGATGCCATATATTTTATTTGAGAAGATTAAAATATTCAGGGAAACAGATCAGCAGAAACTGAACCAACAGTTAGCTCTGCTGCCAGGACACGTTTATCTGAATCTACTGGTTTAAGAATAAATATAGCAGGTATCCCAGCAAACTGTACCCGTATTTCTCTGGGTACAGCTAAAAGGGGACCACAGATGTCAAAAGATGGATACATACCACAAGAATCTAGCTGAGGTCAATACAAGCAGCAGTGCTCATAATGAGTGTTTACAATTAATTCTGTTTTCAGAGTACTGTACATTCACTTTCATATTTCACCAGTATTACATTTTTTATGTAACAATACAGGGTTTATGTTAGCCTTAGCTTGCTTAAAGAACATTGCAATTTATGAAATCTGAAGTATTCCAGAACCAGACAACCATCAGCAGGGTGCAGTGCAGTCTACAGATGGTTTAATTTCTTTATCACAGTTATGCAAATTTCTTATCTCCAGCACTGATCTACCTATTTTAAGAGGTCCTCAGAAAGACAGTCTTTCTATTCCTACAATACAGCTCTGAAAGTTCCCCCGGAACAATTTGTTTCCAAGCATATCAGTTTTTCATGTCAGTTTGTTTTTTTGTCCCATCAGTTTCAACAGATGTGAAGAGAACTCAAAACAAGAGTCTAAAGAAAGGCTCTACCAAATGGGCAAAACTGATATACACTAATATGCCCTCTTTTATAACCACTTTGTTTCCCCTGTCTGCTGTATCCCATCAAGACATACCTTGTATTTGGCAGCAGAACCTGTATTGCTCTAGTTAAACTTTGGTGCTACATACTTACTTGCTAGAAGTAAACAGGAAAGAGCAACCACATGCAGCTGCTGTACAGATATGTCATAACGATCCATAAAGAGGTCCAACAGATATACAGCTAGATGTCGTGCAGCAGGACAAAGTCTGAACCGATTGCTCACAATGGCAATCAGATCTGCAAAGTATCTTCTCAGATGTAACTGGGGAGATTGTCCTTTGTAGGAGGGCAGCTTCAGCTCCTAGACAGACAGCAGCATGCAATTTTGTTAAAACCATTATTTAGTTTGAATTGGTATCAGATTAATATAGCTGATAGTCTCAAACTTTTAATGGAATTTTTAAATTTCTCCCCTCTTCCTTCTGTTCCCATAATTTCAGCATTTCTTTTCACAGAAAAAAAATCTGTTCTAAAATAGAAGAACTAAGAAATAATTTGGTCCTGCATAATATTAGTGTAATGATTTTAAATTTAACATCTTTCAATTGGGAAAATAGCTCAAGTGTCTTCAGCTTTTACCATTTCTGTTGTATTATTTGTACTGCAGAGGCTGTACCTCCCAACAGGGAAACAGCAAGGGTACGTGAGTACTCCTCAGCTGCTCCAATGCAAAGTCCAATAGCTAACTCAACCCACTCACAATACAGCTCAACTTGAGCAATCAGACTTTGTACTGAAGCGTTTGCATGTTCCAATGCTACCAGATCTCTGCAGGTGCCTCCAGAAGGGCATTAACAGGTAGCCGAAGGTAGCGATCTTTGGAAGAGGAATGGGGCATACAATGTGTCAACATTTGCTGCGTGCATGTTTAAACCCCAAGTGAATCTGATTGATGTTGCACTGACACTGATTACAGTGTGCTCTTGGCCATTTAGTTAAGCGTACATAAACCTCATGCTGTCTCAGATTTGAGGCGGTGACCCCACAAAACAAAAGCCTTACCAACACTACAGATAAGAAAAGTCTGTGACATGATCTATTTTGAATACAAAATTTGGACTAGTAGAAAGAACATTCCCCAAGCTCCTGCCTAGTACCCCTTCTTGTATACAGCAGAACAGCAGTGCTGTCCTTTGTTATCATTAATAAATTTATGAGTTGGATTGTGCAGCCTACCTACTGTGTGTAAGTAGCATTTTGAGTACAATTACATTTCCAGTGGGGATTGCCTGACAACATACAGTTGGAATGGAGTTGGCCAAATTTTCAGAGTCTTAAGGTCAAAGTTCTTAAACATGCAACTGAAGAAATGAAACACCCTAAACCTAACAACCCCCAATACCTATTAAGCTTTAGAATGCATCTTTCACAATGCTCTAGTTTAATAACAGTAACTTTGGTAGCAAATAAATTATCCTGTCCTCCTGTCCCACCACCCCTACTTCAAGAAAATCACACATGAAAGAAAGATAATCCACTCACCGAGTACTATCAGGCAGCAAAAGTGCATTTTCAGTAGCTTCAGACACTGTAAACTGTTTTTCAGCTCTGGGCATAAGACGTATTTTATTAAGAAAGCAGCCCCAAAGAGCAACTTTGAGTTAGCTGAAGCAACTTCAAAGCAGCATTACCTAAACCCTCTACTGTTGCTGCACCTAGTGTCTGTTTGTTTGGCTTTTGAAGATGTTTGTTCCAGCAGCACCACAGCGCTTTCCGCAGAGCTTAAACCTGAGCCCATTTCCACATCCAGACAGAAGAATTAAGCGCCGTGACCCCTGCGCTTTTTTAAATGCAAAAAGGAGTCCAATCACTCACAGAAACTGTCAAACCCAAGGACAAACAGCCTGAGCCTTAACTGAGGATAAAGCCTCCCTCTTTCCACGCCGCTTCCAGCCGCGGGGTTGGCTCCGATTGTTTGAGCTTTCACAAAGGTCCCGAGACCGCCGCCGGCCCCCGCCGCCCGCCAAGCTCCCTCACTCAGACCCTCCTCCCCCCACCGAATCACCGCCGCGCCCGGCTACCTTGTAGCGAAGCGCTTGGTGGATGTCGGCAGCCAGCTGTCCTGTCCACCACTGCGCCTCCAGCTCCATTGGCGGCGCGGCTCAGCGGCCGGGGCCTGGGCAAAGGGGAGGAAGCGGCGCCCACTGAGCGCGGAGGGCAGAACGGGACGGGACAGACAACACCACCCTCGCCCCTTCCCCGCTCGCCCCAGTTAACCGCGATCAGCTGCCTCCGGCGCCGTGGGGCGCCCCCGTTCCCCCAGCCCAGCTGTCCGCCGTGCAAGGCACAACTGAGGCTCGTTAAGCAGCCCCCTCCCGCCGCAGAGCACGGCCGAGCGAAGGGGGCGCGGACCAGTCAGCGACCCCAGGGGAGAACGATCGCGCCCCAGCGAAGTTCGGCAGCACTTCCTCTGCTGAAGCCACCACTCACCCTACACAGCGGCGGGGCTGACGGCCGCGGAGGAGCCGGGGCACCCGAGCGCGGCGCGGCGTCCCGAGGGCTCCCCCGCCATCACACGGCGCCGCCCGCCTCACCCATTGTTAAAGGGCCGAGCGGGCCGGCGTGTGTACAAAGCCAGGCAGCGCCCGCACGCGGCTGCCAGCCCACCAATCGTTTGCTGCCTTACAGCACGGCCCGCCTGCTGCGCGCCAATCAGGGCACCGCGCTCACGGGGCACGCCGAGCTGTGTGCTCCGCGGCCACGCGCGGGAAGTCTTTGAGCCCGCGGAGCTGCCGTAGCCATCCCTGAGGTGAAGGCCCGGGAGGTGGAGCTGGGGCGGGGGCGGGTTCGCGCTGTTCACCCAGGGGGGCTCGGAGCTACGCAGGGAGCTCTGTCAAGGACCAGCGGTGCAGGCCCTCGGGGCGTTCCCTCAGGGTGTGTGGGGAGAGCCGGGTAGTGGGGCTGTCCCCGGGCGGAGCACGGTGGTGCTCAGCCCGCATAGCACCTGACAGCGCCTTTTCCCTTTTTTCCTCTTTATTTTTTCCTTGGTTCTCTTGTGTTTCAGTTGTGAGATTTTTATCACGTGAAATGGTTGTGGTAAAAAGTGTCGGGAGCTGTATCGCATTTGGCTCCTTTACACTTAAGACTACACTTAAGACGTTTTGCTTTCTGTGGAAAAGGGCATACGCCTTATGGGCTGTAAAAGCTACGAGGTTCAAGTATTGGACTATTTTGTGGGTGTACTCTCGTTTGTTGCTAGTTAATTTCACAGGGGAAAGTTTGTAATAGCATATGTCCCAATTTTAAATAGCCTGTGCTATTTACCTGAGCTAAGGAGCTTCTGCATCCTGACAGTGATGATGAACAGGAGCTCCCACCTGGGCTTCTGCCTGAGCAGTAGGTGCTGTGCACCTGTTTTGTGTTCAGAATGCCTTTTGCTAGATGCTTTCCACCTGCTGGTAACCCCCTGCTGTGGAGATCTTGCAAAATATTACTTGGTGCTTTATAGTGGTTTGCATCTTTGAATTCCCAAATACCAAAACAACTAGCTAACAGAAATGTAAAACCTAGTGCAACAAGCAATGCAAAGCAATGAAGAAGAAATGCGTTGGATGCTTTATGTTGAGGGAGTGTGTTTTTTGTTTCTATCCATGCTCAGGCATGATTTTTTTTTTCCTTTTAATTAAGAAAATGAAAGCCAACTTTTTGACATAACCAGTTTAATGACTGTAGCCAGGGTTGCAAAAGCCTGTTCTTTTAAACATGCATGTCTTAACTTTAGTGGGTAGTCCTATGGACTGCAGTGCTCTGTTTCAATTGAGGAGGTGTGCTCATAGGTGGAAACCATAGTTTTTGAGAACATGCTTCTTGAGCAGTTTCCATTTATGACAGTTTTTGTTATATAATAGTTTCTGCTGAGAGGGAGGGGAGAACAGGAAAAGTTAGTATTTTTTATGTATAATACATAATTGAGAAAACTCTTCCACAGTTTAATTAGCTACCCGAGCTCCATGGATTATCGACAAAGCAG
Organism: Melopsittacus undulatus; assembly: GCF_012275295.1. Taxonomy (NCBI): domain Eukaryota; kingdom Metazoa; phylum Chordata; class Aves; order Psittaciformes; family Psittaculidae; genus Melopsittacus; species Melopsittacus undulatus. The sequence goes on from NC_047530.1 coordinate 95,594,866, forward strand.
CATTTTGCTGTTTTGATGGCTTTTTGGCTCATTTCTATACACTGCTTTATAGGCAAGTGTATGCTCAAGCTGGTTTTGATACTTACAGATACACTGTTTTAAAATTATTTGTTCTTGAAGAAAGGTAACACCAAATTTTGTATTTTAAGGGTAAGATAAATCACAAAAGCAGACTTTTGATGGAGACATTGTCATTCACAGAAACTTTACGGCCTTCAAAAATGTGTTGCCTGCTTGAAGAGGCGAAAGCTAATAAACACCAACATGCTAAAAACCTGTTACAGTGGGCCCAAGCCGGGAAGTGGTGTTTCTGCTCTTACATACTTGGAGAAATTACTATTAGCGCTGCTGCCTCCCACCAGAGCTATTTAACCATCATGTGCATTAGACTGTTTCTAGACTGTTATGTGGAGGGAGAAAAGGAAAAGTGTAGATACTTGATGGCTTATTTCCCAGATGGGCTTGTCTGACTTGGATAGGAAGCATCATCCTTATCCTGATAAGGCTAAGTACACTGAGAGCTATTTCTTTTTCATATATTAATTCAGAAAAACAATAATGCTTCAGTTACTTGCCACACTACAAAGATGACTGAACTGTAGAACTGCCTATTTCAGATCCTTTTAACAAACATCCTTAATTGTTTCCTATTTCCACACTTCTATGTACACATTGCAATCTATTTTAATTGAGCTGTTGATCTTGTAAAGTTATGCGTGTGTCTGTTTTTCATGCAATCAATAGACAGGTTTGGAAAAAGCCTCATCATCCTGCCCAAGGCCAGGATTGCTCCTGGCATGCATTTTTTTGATCTTGCCGACATCCAGAAAATCACCCTATTGAAAAAGCCAAAGCACTTCTGCACTGCCATGTTATCTGCAGGAAGCATACATTTAACCTTATGCCTTAGTGCAACTGGAGCAATTGAGAACAGTCTTGAAGTCTCTAAGCTGAGGCTTATTTCTTTCAGTTTGCAAGCTCACAGTTAGATGGGAATGGGAGTAGCACAATTGTAACAAGGTTAATGCAGGTTCTTTGCATGTCTCATGATCAATCCTAAAATATCCAGTGGTATTTTTTTTAACCAGTGCAGATTTTATCTAGCTTTGATGGTAAAGGCTGTGTATGGTGCTTGAAGTATTCCTTAGTCTCCTGTCTATAAGTCAGGACAGAATCATAGCAAACTCCCTAAGTCCTTGGAATAAACAGAGGATATTAAAGATTACTTTCAGGGGAAGTAGTTAGGCTTTCTTTAGCAAGAATCTGGAAGTGTGAAGTTTTCCACTTATGTGTAGCACATGGAACCTGACAGAACAGAAAGCAAGACTAAATATTAGGAAGCTGTTTTGAAATGGGTGTCATCTTTCTGTGAATGACCGTGAATCGCCTAAGCAAATACAATGTGTCTCAAGGGGGAAATGAAATTGGCTGCAAGAACTCCTGCCTGTTCTTTGAAAGGGTGCCAGATAGCAAGAAACACCATTATTTTTGGAACTCCACAAGAAAAATGATGACCCTGAATTACATCCAAAACGGGCTAGAATGTAACCTGTGAAATCTGGACTAAAATGCTTGTAACATTTTTGTGGAATCCTCTAAAGAGGATGCTGCCAAAATTTATGGACCTGTAATTCACAGGATATAGTCCTAAAACAATTTCAGACATGGTGGGTGAGCTGACTTTTCTTTGTAGTTACTGGAAGGTTAGATTGTATCTCATGAGTTGATGCATGTATTCATGTGTTTTTTCCTACCCTAAATTTTTGGTGGTGGTTCTTGGCCTGTGGAAAAAGAAACATGGCTTTTAAAATACAAATGAAGAACTTGAAGGTAATTGCCAAGTACAGGAAATACTCTGATCTTGAGAACTCCCATTTCTGTACATTAGAAACCTTTTCCTCTTCCTAGTAACAAAGGATCCATTTCTGGTATAGTGTTCTTAGTTTTAATGGTACATCAACCACAGAGTACCACAGATTCTAAAGACTGTCATGTTGATTTACTTTTATGCTTGCTGTCATAAGAGACATCTTTGAAGTTTGGATTTGTCTTGACTGGAAAAATGAGAGGAATCGGTCACTTCAGCTATGTAAGCAGGATCTGGGATAGAAACTGAATTCTGGGGGTGGCATAGCAATGAAAGAAATAATTAAATAATGTCTTAATCCTTATGTTAGTTTTATTTCTTGCTTCTTGCTTTTGTTTTGATGCTCTTTGGTCGTTCACTTCTGAATAAAGTGATGGTACTTCTTTAAAAGGCATTTTTGAAGAACTGCATTTTTTGAACTATGATGTAAAAGAATCAGTTTTGTAGAACTGAGCATTATTAAAAGAAAAAAATAAATCCTCCAGACTTTGTTCTTGTGTTTCTTGGGGCTTAGCTCTGCTTTTGTTACTGTACTTGTTGATCCTATTTTCAAACAAAGGCTGCATCTGATGACATTCGTAGCCATAATATTTCAAGGGCATTTAATTAAAGGGAATGAAGCATTCTGAAGAAAGGACTGTAACTGCTCAAAGGGCTCTTTTGCAGCATGGTGGTAGATGAAATGTTGCATGTCAGTAAAAAGAATTGTAACACTTCAGAAGCATTTGTGGGCAGTCTCCAACTGAAAGTACTCCAGGGTTGTATTTAGAAATGCCTGTACTGAATATTAAAGGTACTCTGTGGGTAAGATTTTCAAAGATGTCTGGGGATTTGGATTCCCAGAATAGCTACTGATTCAAATCAGATTTGAACTTTACTGGTAAATATCCTTTGGAACTGTTGACTTTAGTTGTTAATACAGCTATTAAGAGAGAAAAGATCTGAGAACATTTTGGCTTGAATGATACATGTTTAACATGAAGCGTTTTAACAAACAATTTGGCTTTAAGTGTTTTCCCATCTTCTGGGAAGCTATTATAAAAATGTGTGCCATGAATGTTTTATTTGGCATTAGGATAAATGTATATGGTTTTGATAATGTGTTAGGTGAAGAAAATGTCCATATACAAGGAAGAGTGTTGATGGATGTAATTTGTACTGAGTGGTTCTTGTTTTCTGTAAGTCACATTCTCTGTTTAGGAAATAACTTTGTCAGTAATGAAAAAGACCAGAGGAATTTTGCATCTAAGAATATGTACTTCCTGCTTGCAAGGCTTCAGCTCATTTGACTGGAATTTAGGAAAAGTTACTTGTCATGCAGTTAGCTCAGGGATAGAAGGGTAGAGCAGTTACTGATATGTTGTTCCTGTCAAACATGTTTTGATTTTAGTTATATCCACAGAATTTAATAGGGTGAAATTGCCTGCTCCATTTAATTTCATACTTAAGGTCCAACAAAGATATTTTTTCCCCCCTATAACATCCAGGGCTGCCAAATTAGAAGCCAGCTCAGGCTGAGTACCATAAAGTTAATGCTTTTGTCTCCTAGTGGTTGCCAAGGAGGAGAACTGCAGATGTGGGCTCACATCCACAGGGGGAATTGACCTTTGCTATGCTTCTTTTTGAAGTACTTGATTGGTAGGCTTTCACCTCTGTAGCCAGGCACAAGTGAAAAACTTCCTGCTCCCGTTTTTTTGCCAATGAAAACCCAACTGCTACTACTGAAAGTAACCATTAACATCCTCTCTCCAGAGGACTTACTGAGCTTGTTTCCAGTCTGTCCTGATTTATATGCACAAGGTTAAGGCAGGGATGCCTAAAGCACTACCCTTCCATTTAGGTAAGGGAAGGCTGCTGTTAGGTCCTTCTGGAGCTGTCTTTTTCTCTTGGCTGAACAAGGATATATCATTCAGCCTCTCTTCAAAGGGCAGGTGCTCCAGTCTAATCATCTTGGTGGCCATCTGATAAATTTGCTTCAGTTAGTCAATCTCTTTGTTGTACTGAGTGGAGGAAGGGGTCCCAAAGCTCGATGCAGTATTTTAGATATGGTAGCACTAAGTAGAAGGTAATAATAACTGCATTTTTTTGCTGTGCTACTGTTAAAGTAGGCCAGATGCTGTTAGCCTTCTTCAGTGCCAGGGCATACTGTTGGCTCATGTTCACCTTGCCACTGGGAATCTTTAGCCTCCCTGTAGAGCTGGCTGGTCTATGTTGCACTTTCCTCCAGGATGTTTGCCAGGGTCACAGCATAGTTTACTCTGTGTCTGGAGGGGGGGGGGGGGGGGGAACCAACAACAATAACAACAATGACAATAAACAAACAAACAGAAAACTAACTCACAAAAAAAACCACAGAAAAAAATCCCCACAAACAACAAAAAAGCAAAACCCACAACAACAACAAAACATAACAAAAAAAAAAAAACCCAAACCCCAACAGCAAATACAAACAAACAAAACCAACCCAATGATAACAAAAGAAATAAATTTTAGCAGACTTGGGGCTGTGATAAATCCTGCCAAATCCCATTGTGTTTATGTGAGTTTCAAGTACTATGCTCCTTGGTCTGTTACTTAGGAGTGCTGTAAATAATTTGGTTGTGATGAGCTTGTGGTTTGGGTTGGCATTATGCAGGAATAGTGTACCCTAATCTGATCACTGATCACAATGGGATCTGGTTCTGCAGCAATGTCAGATGGATGTGGCCAATTTTGCATTTGATAGCCAGAGTCCAGGAGCCTCTTAATGGACACAGGAGCTCCTGTGTCTTGCTATTGCTGAAAGAATTTGAGAGTTTTATATGTCTGAGACACGTTTTACTGCCAGGCATGTGGTCTTGTGTTGAAAGAGCTTTTACTGCCAGGCATATGGTCATGTGTTGGAGGAGCTGTTTAACTATATCATGTCTGGTTAGTGTATAGATGTACCTTTCTGAAGCTTTATGGAGAGATAGACCTTCACTTCTGCTTCCTAGTATCTTCTTATGCTGTTCAGTACATAATTATCTAGTCACAGCACATCTAGTTGAGATGTGTTAATAGACATGAGTCAGTACTCTTTATTTTCACTCATTGCATTGTGACTCATTACACCCACTGTGCTATTAAAATGCAGAAACGTACCTCCATTTGGATATTATTAAAATTGCTGTGATGATGGGTTTAAAAAGTGTGCTAAATGAACAATCTAGTTGAAAGGATACCTGGATGAAAGGGCAAAATGAACCCAAACAGTTTGGTTTCACAACTTGTTGCTAGTGGTACTCCCTCGTGAAACATCCATGTGGTGTCGTCATCCCCCCCCCGTTTTATACTATGGTCTCTGTATGGGTCTGTTCAATTAACACATATGCAGTGTTCAAGGCTGGGTTGGATGAAGCCTTGGGTGATATGGTTTAGTGTGAGGTCTCCCTGCCCATGGCAGGGGGGTTGGAACTAGATGATCTTAAGGTCCTTTCCAACCCTAACTATTCTATGATTCTACGCAAATCTGTATAAAAGCTGTGCCCTGAACAGGTAGTTAACACCTTGTAGGAGGAAGGGTTCAGTAGGAAGTATTTTTTCTGTTTAAATTAGTCATCACTTATTATTTCTCTAACGAGAGGGAAAGAGACAATATGAAGAGAGGTTCTGCTCTAGGAAGAAAAGGGCAGTGTCCGCCACCACCACTGCCGCTGTGTGCCGCCGTCGAGAGGAACTGGTGAGACGTTGCTTTTTCTGCACCTTAACCAACCTCAGACTTTGAGGAAAAGTGCTGTCAAGAGTCAGTATGCATCAGTGACTGGGCTCTACTTAGTTGCTTTGCATACTGGATTGCTGTGATTGTGTGCACAATTTCTAATAAAGTTGTATGTTTGTTTTCCTGCCCCATTACTTTGAGGACAATGGGTAAAAGCCATTTCTTTTGCACTGCTGGCAAAATGGAGTCACATTTGCTTAGCATTTTGTGTGAGAAATGCTACATACGAAAAAACTGATAAAAATCTCAGTCTCAAATTAGAGATATCAGTATGGTAAATAAACAATATCTGTGAAACACTCATACATTACCATATTTTAAATTCGTACAAGATTCTCTTTGGCAAGAAGACAAACTAGCACTTCATGTTTCTCCTCTCACTAATGGCTTCAGTCTTAAGAAATGCCAGCTTGTGTTTTTTTGTTTAAGTGGTGGTCCAACAATTTCAAAACAGATGGCAAAAGTCAGTCTTTGTGCTTGAATCATTGCTTTGCTTAGTATGTGACTGTGATTGGAGTAGGTATTGCTTGTAAGGAATAATTTGATTGATACTGCTGCATGTTTGTTTTGTGGAAGTTTGTTACAGTTTGTAAATTACTCTTCACTTGAAAATGTTTGCATTCTTTTGAGTTTACCATCTGCAGTTTTCATGTTACTGTGTTACTTAGCTATAAAAGCCAAGTGTTATTATTGTTTCCTGGTTGTTTTTTGTAAATAACCACCAGAATTTAATTGGAGTGGGCTCTGATCCTCTTTTGAGTTTTATGAACATAAACAGTGCCATTTAAAGTTATCCTATTGCATGCATCAGTGTGCATGCTCAAAACTTGCTTTTTATGTCCATGTGGTGCTGTAGGAGAACAATAGCTCTGGACTGTAGAATGTGAAGGGAAATACCTCTCAGTAATGTTTGACGAATGTGTGGCTGCAGGTGATTGATCGGGGGGGGGGGGGGAATATGGTGAGATGGATTAGAAGGAGAACAGAAGCAGGTGATTAATAGGAGTGACCATGAACTGGTAAATCCTTAGAGACTGATGTCCTGAGCAGTGCTCAAACACTGATATGCTTGGTTGGGGTCATAGTGGAAAAGTTGACTCTTCAAACAACATCAGATGTTCATTGCACGAGCAACGTGTACATTAGATTACAGAGGCTAAATATGGAGAAAAAAGCATGTCAGATTAGACAGACTTTTCCAGCAGTTAGGTTTTACTGCCTGACCATATTTATTAAAGATTTCAGATAATCATTTCCACAGTGATGATCTAGAAGTGAAATGGAAAAAAAAAAAAACCAAAACTGAAAAAAAAACCCCAAACCCACCCACATTTTAATTATATTTAAGTTATTAATTTTGTTATGAAAATCAGAGGTGTAATGCTGCAGACACAGAACCACTGATACTTGAACCACTTTGGGTTGTGGTTTAACAAAATAGTAAGCTAAACTTTTGGACTCCTACAAGAGGTTTTAAATGTGTTGCTCCATGAATCAAAGCTTTGATCTGGCATAAAGTTTCTCTGACAGTTTGGCTTTGTTAAAAACACTTATTGGGTTATGGTTATGCTTGTGCTGTTCATATCAACAACTGTCTCTTAGTGCTGCAGTCACTTTATAGTAATGGTATATTTAGAACAGGAATCACCTGTTCTCCAACAGCCAGCATAAAGCTTGCATAAAATTATAAAGCCAGCATAAGCTCTGCAGTTCATAGTCTTACTATTTTAATCATGTCAAAATGTGATCTGTATAGATATCATATATATATATATCTCATATTTCCACTGCTGGCTCATCCAACAGCACATAGGTGTGGTATTAGTGGCTATGGAAGCCTGGTATTACTTATGGCTAAGAACATTTGCTTCCTCTGTGTTCCTGAGTTTCACTTCCTTGTTCTGGAAAAACAGTTAGCTGTGGCCCAAGTAACTGAGTGACAGTCACGCCATGCAATCACTGGATGCAGGTAATCCTGCAAATCATCAAAATGCTTCCATTGAAATCAAACGAGTGACATGAAGTGAGGTGGCAGTCTTTGTGTTAAGTACATAAGATTGGACAACTATTTGAGTAGTTACTGGAAACAAAAAGACAATGAAGGTTTTGAGTTTTTTTACCCTCAGTGGAAGAGATTGAAAGCTGAAATTATTTTTAAAAGATAGAGTGACATCCTTCTACCTCAACATTATGGAACTGTAATACACATTGACTGAATTCAGAGAAAAAAACACAGGAGAAGTAATAAAAGAATCTCCTTTTTTGCTTCTGAGTTCAATTAGGTCATACTGAATATAATTTGATGGCATTTCTCTAGAGGTTTGTGAGTACTTCCCTAAGCCAAAATATATTTTTTTTTTTTGCTGATTAATGGCCTACAGTCAAATGAGGGCAAGCAGTGAAACATTCTGAGATTGCAGAACATAAAGCGAATTGACAGAGCTGTGCAGTGTAGCTACATCCTTCTCAAAAAGGAGAAGCATTTCACTGTCCCCATCTTCTTTGACTGGGATTTTGCATTTCCTATGGATCTATTTCAATCATGATCTAAAATTTAATAATAGCAATGTACATTTCTCTTAAGACATATTTTGGGCAGAGAAAATAAGAGAGAAAGCCAGCAACATACGATCAGAGAAATCTCCATGGATCTATAATACTTCATGGATAATGAAGGAGGAAAAGTTGGGTACGTGGATGTAGGGGAAGTTATATGCAATGTGTGCATCTGTTTTAAACTCTTCAATTTTGGATTATTTGCAACATAAGTCTGTATAAGTTTATAAAGATTAATTTTATATTGTCATGGAATCATCACTGTTTTATTTAACTGCATCATGAGGAACAGTTAAATGAGCTAAGCAGTATTGCAGAAGAACACAGTATTTGTCATGCCTTCCTATTTTTAGCTTCTTCCTGAAACAGAGGAATAAATGGTGTAATTCCAACCAGAATTTTCTTGTGAACACCTAAACTGCTTACTTAACTAAGAACCTGATATGGAGAGAAAATGTAAATTTGGAAAATGCGGTGTAACTTGGGTTACTTTTGGAAGTAATTTAGAAAGAGTTCTCAGGAGTAAGATTCCAGGGTAATTACTCATGTCTGTCAAGGGCCCGCCCTGGAAGCATTGCCTAATTTGACCTGCTTCCAACCAGCTGGGAAAGAGCCAGGTTGCTCAGTGGAATTAATAAAACATTCAAAGGCTGTATTAGCATGATTTAAGCATGTCATAAGCATATCATTACCAAGGCTTAATTGAGGGCTTCCCATAATCCAGATTTTAAAATCTGATGCTGGTTACTGCAACAGCTTGATTCTGTTCCCACTGAAGTCAGTTGGAGTTTTGATACTGAGAAATAATTTTTCTTAAATTATCAAAATCCACACAGTCTTTACTGAATATTACTTTCAGTGCCACATGTACCAAACCCAGTTCTGGTGGCATTCTTGTTCCCAGCTGTGGGAATAGCTTTAATCTCAGTAAGTAGCTCCCTGTCTCACAGATCCTACTTACCTGGGATAAAAATAATATAATTGAGGAAAAAAAATTCTTTCAGAAGCAGAAGACTCAATGGTTATGTATATATGCTATTTTGGGGGCCTAGAGACTGTATTAATTGCCTGAACAATCACTGAGCCTGTCTCATATGGCATAAGAATAGAAGCTCTTTGGAAGCCCAAAGGACTCTGCTTGCCTCAGTATGCCCTGTGGCTTAGCATGGCTTTAGTGCATCTTGCATTCTCGGTATGTTCTCAAATACAGTCACACTAACTGCCTGCAGCCTTTTTGCAATATGAAGCAAATGGATTTAGGAGAATGTCATGTTCCTGGCTACTTTGAGGACCATTATTTAGGAAAAGCATAGATGCGGCCTGCTATGAGAACTGCTCTGTTTTCTACTTGTGAAACCCCGGCTGAGAATGATGAAGGCACTGGACTGAAATTTGCTAATCTTGCCAGGGCCCATTTCCTGATAATGTTTCTGTTTATGGAGCTGTCAAATCTGTACTGCCACTTGCCTTCTAATTCTCCAATAGTATCTAGTGATGTTGCTCCTTCAGACCCTCTTCCTAACTCTCTTTAGACATTGCTACATTGTTGAGGTGTGCATCTAGAAATACATTCTATTTCAAAGTCTAATCATATACCCATATGTATTAAAAAAAGGCATTGAATATTGTTAGCAAAAATAATCTGGGTAAGTGAATGTGTGCATGTAATAGTTTCAAATAAATGAAGATGTTACATGTGGAAACCAAAATCACTCAGTCTTAGGGTAATTTTGTAATGAGAATAAAGAGAAAGGAGCAAAAGAAGGCAGGCTTTATTTCACAGCAATTTGATGTTGACTGCCCACAGGCCCACAAATTGAACACAAAATTTTTGTATGATCCTTAGGGATTTATTTTCCAAGACTCAGTCTGGAGTTGCTGAATAGGGAGCTATGACAGATAACAGGTCGTTTGCAGTAACAGGCTCTTGATAATACAATGTGGTTGGAAACTGCTTGCCCCAGTGTAAAATAAAAGCCAGGTACCTTCTATGGTCTATGGACAAAAGCAGCAGAAAGCCTGTTTGGTTTGCTTGTGTGCAAAGTATTTTGAAGTGCCTCACTTCAGACAGGGTTACAATATACACAGTGCTATTTTAAAAGAAATTGAAATGATTAAGTATTCCCAAGTTAAAAGTAGTTTAATCTCTGAGAATGCATGGGAGTGTCTTAGATTCATGATCATCTTCATATAGAAGTGAATTCTTGAATCTTGTGTCATTCTAGTTACAGAACCTTCCTGACATCTGTGGACATCTTAAGTGTGCCATTGTGATTGGTCACTTCAGTGAAAGGGAGCTGGAGAATTTTCTATTTTTTACGAATATATCTATCAGATGCATTAGCTAGCCATAATCTTGATACTCTTTTGTGCTGAGATTGTATCCTGTCTGATTCTTTTAATCCAAGGAAGCCTGGGACACCTTAGAGAAGATAGCTTTTACAAATAGTCAGGATTATTTTGAATTCTTGTTTGTTTGGGATTCTTCAAAGCAAATTGAAGGAAAGCAAGAATATACATTACTTGCCACTATTCTGATATCCAATATTAGCCAGAATACCCACAGCAGTTTTAATCTCCAAGCATTTTAAAGACATCTTTTTCCTTACTGATAAATGATCACCTTCATTTCCTAGATAAAGTAAACCAAAGCAGAAAGTTGAGGCAGCTGCCTGAGACCAGGGAGAGCCATATTCAGTGTTAGCACTTACAAATTTCAGGTTTGTTGTTTTTTGTTGGGTTTTTTTTTTTAATGATGTGTGACTCAGATACTCACTAAATTAAAAATTGCTGACTCTTGGTCTTGGTGGTTTGGCCTCTCCCCAGATAATTGAATGGGCTAGATGAGGGTGAGTGAATCATGTCTAGTCTGGCAGGAATGACTGTGTGAGAGCTGGCAGCATGTAAGTGGAGAAGCTGTGGGATGCTCTGGAGATTAATGTGTCGGTCACATTAAAGCTTTTAAAGGTCACTTATCGGAGAGATTCCTTTGGAGTTGGGTGAGCCTGTTATCAGACCTGAGGCCATGGAGCAGATACTAAAAATTCATATCTGCACTGTAGGCAAAGTGCACGAGCCACCATACTAAACCAGGGAGCCAGGGTAGAAAAAGAGGCTTTTTTGACAATATATGTGCACAAATATTTTGTTAGCTAATTAATCACATTTGGCTTGAGAAGGCTGCTATCACTGTAAACCTTGTTAGCTTCTGAACACTTATCCTGGAAAGTCTCCTGTGATGCCCAGATTGATTGGGATCTAGTGAAGTGCTGTAGTAAGAAACTAGTGGTGCTCATACCAGTGACTCAGGTTTGGAGTGCTGCAGCCTGTGACTAAGTAGATGCACTCCCAGACAGGTTGCCTCCACCTCTTGATGCACAGTGCAAGGCACTGCTGTCAGGTTTGTGACAGCTCTGGCTTCCAGGTTTGTACATGTCCAATTTTTTTCTGTGCTCTTTGCCAAGGATCCAGCTCAGTTCCCCTGAAATGCAATGACAAAGTCCTTTGCAGCTCCCCTGGGTGCCCTGCTGATTTGAACCACACAGTTTATCTGGTAACAGTAAGTGACAAGCTGGTGGCTTAGAGCTCCTCTGACTGTGTACACCTGCGGAGCAGAAGGCATATGTATTTGTGTGTGTATGTGTGTGTGAAATTGGGTATGCATACTGTGAAATGCTGCCAATCAGCAGAGAGCAATCGGACAAAGAGCTTTTGTTGCTATTTCTTCTCTTGAGGAGCTTGTGATCAGTATGTAATCACTGTGGGAAAGAAGTGGAAGATCTAATGTTCTTTTTATATATATACTTGTGTATATATATGTATATATTTTTTAAATTAATAACAGTTGGATAGCTTTCCTGAGTGTAATTGAACTTGTTTGATAATAGAAAAAAAAAAAAACCATTTCAAATGGGGATAATATGAAGTTTTGTTTATTCACATAATAGTCCTCATTTAAGGGCTTTAATTTTTCCCTTCAGTGTCTGAAAATGAATATATGAATGCCAGGGGAGAGAGGGATGAACATATGGAAAAAGAAAAAGAAGCCTGACAAATACAAGCATTCTTAGCATATTGGAGTCTTTTGCTTCAGTGTTTAAGGAGCTGGAAATGAGGCAGAGATGAGAGACTATGGGTACATTAAGTTGGTGCAACTCGATGCATACTACAGGCTGGTAATTTCTAGTGGGTGAATCTCAGCCCGAGACCTGCTTGCATATGTGCTAGCATCTCAGAACTCACACTCCTAGTTTGCCAGCTCGGGTGGGATGTCTAGGAACAGACTTGGAAACAGCACTGTATTTTTACCTCTAGAGGGACCACCAGGATCAGAGATGAAGCCTGCCACACGACAATCAGCTGAGCACATTCCTTTCTCTTCCTTACCTGCTCTGCCTGAAGACAGAGCGCTTCAGACTTTACCAGATCAATAGTAATGAAAGAGTGAAAGGAGATGCGCGATGGGAAGGGAAATTTTGACAGGAATGACACTGACAGTGTCATGAGCCCATTCCTGCAAGCACAGACCTGCCTTCAGGGTAGTGAGATATCCTTCCCTGGAGGGCTCAGCTGTCCCCTGCACTGTCCCCTCTTCTTCCTCCCCCTGCAATGACATCGTAGGCAGAGAACTGTACTCATGACTTAGGGTTATTATTTTCTATCATTTGGAGCTGTAGTTCAAAACACTTTGAGCCACTGTCCCTCTCCAGTCTGACCTCTTCCACTGCAGTCAGGGCAGAATGGGCCCTCAGAAAATGGTGGGCTGTGTGATGTCTGAACATCCCTGTAGCATTTTTGTCTCTTTGTCTCTGTATTAAAGCAGTTGTGCTATGAATTTTATGCTCTGGTCAGTTAGGGTAGAAAAACGTACAGCTTTCAATTAAAATGAGAAATCACTCCCTGGTTTCTTGTTCAGCATCATTCAAGGTGAGCATGGTCTCTTCGTTACTGTATCTCCAAAGTAGTCTGAACTTGCTGTTCAGCATGACTAAGCTCTTCAAGCAAAATTCTGCACGTTTTCCTCCTACTCATTTCCAAGTGCATCTCCATGATCTTTCTGATTTATTTACTTTTGATAACTACTTACAGTAAAATGCTCTAAAGTATTTTCAGCTTATTGATCTTAAACATCTGTAAATGGGGAAAGAAAGCTTTAGGTATGCAAACATACACATATATATATACATTTATATATTTATATATACATAACATCTGTGTGAAAACAGTGTATAGAAAGTTAAAAGGCTAGGCTGAATGGAATTTGTGATAAGTAGAGTCCTTCCTACTCAGCTGAGAGCTTTGGGTCATATTTAGAGGACCATGCAATGCACATTTTTCTTAATTAAGTTTCTTGGTCCTGCCTGTTGATGTAGCTGTGTTCTACCTAAGATGACTGTTGTAGTCACTGATACTTGGGGAGTTAAAACTTCTCTTCGTGTGGAAAGCCTGGATAAGGCATCTTGACTGTTGTCTCTCTATAGCAGGCTGGAAAAGAGTGAGGAACACTGGAAAAAATGGAAGAAAACTTTTACAGTTTTACACCAGTTCTAAAGGAAACACTCTTGAAAGAACTGAATAAGAATGGCATTGTTATTAAGGTGTTAGACTGGTATGCTGATGGTTTGGGTTCACGTGTTAGCTTTGCAAGATGTAATTTACCTGACCATGGGTGGGTAATTTAATCTCTCTGAGGCTCAATTTCTCATCACTGTGATGAAAATAATACTTTTCTGCTCCCTACTTAGGCAGGCATTTAACGTATTGGTTGTCTAATGCTTTGTAGAGCTCTGAGCACTGCTAAACCTTGAGCTGGTTTAATACTGTGGATATTGCTGTGCTCACTGGTCTGGTTTATGTGCTTCTGCTATGCCTCAGAGGGAGGAGAATGGAAAGACATTCTTTTCAGGAGGAGAAGGTGACTTTATGCCATATTTTCATTCCCATCTGCTCTCACCTGATGTCTAAGTTTGTACAGCAGCAGCCTAATGTAGCAAGCATGCAGCTGCCTGCAGGAGACTGAATACCACATGGTGGTTGCAAAATAGATAATCAGATACAAATCAACAGTAAAATATGCCAGACCCATATTAAATTCAGGAGACGTCCCAGTCATAGGTTTTGTTGTGCAAGTACAAAGACCAACAGGTTCACCAACATTTGTGTGTCAGGTTAATGAAGTTCATGTTCTTTCACCAGCTTGATTCACCCAGGAAAACCTTCCCTTGAGGGTCTTTTAAGGGAATGGGCTATGTCTATGTGGGGCTTGACTGAACATTTCTCAGCTTTTCACCAGGGAAAAGGGGTGAAGAGGGAGAGAGGGGACAGTTACATGAAGCAAGGGGATGGCTGTGGTTGCAGGAGAGAGTTGGCATCACTGCAGGTTTGCCTACTTTGAGGTTCCTATTTGAGCAATAAACTGAATCCTGACAGAACTGCATCCTGATCAACCACATTGGCAGTCTTTTTTGAGCACAGAACCCAACAAGCAGTTTACAGTACTGAAGACCTGTTTCAAAGGGCTAACAGTGGTTATTCAGTGTTCAGGAAAACTAGGCTTGTATTTCCCTTTTTTTCTAATCACCTCGTGTAACAGCCATTTTGGTTTTTATATGGGCCTTAGATAATCACGGGGAAGGTTTGTCTTCTTTGCTCTTTTTGGTTATTGGACTTCATTAGCTACCAGGATCATGAAGCACTTGCTTTTATTTAAGGAGAAGCTGAAGAAAATCCTGCTCAGTGATTATTTGGTGATGGTGGGAGGATTTCATGTAATCCTCTAAGAAGAACAGGAGACTTTAATCTGCAACCAGCCCACCAAGAGTGAAAATGTTATGTTTAGCTCTCTGTTTATCATAATTCACTACAAGATTTAAAAAATTTACACTTTAATAAAGACATGGAGAATTAAAGAAATTTGCCTGCTTTAGAAGTACAGAACAGTAGTCTTGCAACAGGAAATCCATCACAATCAATGGAGATTATTTAGCCCAATTTTCTGTGGGTTCAGTAACAGGAGGAAAAAGGCTGTGATGCTTAAGGGAAACGTAGTAGGAGCACAGGTAGTGAAAAGCAGAGTTTTTTTTTTTTTCTGATAGTGAACTCAAATTATAGAATGAAATACAAAGACACTAGGAAGGCAAGTCCAGAGCTTCCTTGCACTTCAGAAGGTCTTAGTGTTGAAGCTGAAAGTTCCATTTGTAGCCCATTTTGTAGGGTGCTCATTTTTATTGCTTTTCACGAAAAGGTAGTAATATTTCCATAGTTGGTTTCCTCCAGTGCTTGGCTTTCATATTGTTCCATACTGACTGCTTTCAATTCATAGTTCCAATGCAAGGTATGCTTCATGGCAAAATATTTTTAAGTGTTATTGTCTCTGTTCATCTGCAGAACCAAGCCCTATGTGCAGCAATAAATTGGTCTGCTGTCAGTTAATCCTTAATATCTCTACTGAATCTGAATCTACCCAGGGTAAAAATTTGTTTGTCCCCTGCCAGTTTGGAGAGAGCCTCCTCTTTCCTACTCCAGCTTTGGCTCACTCAGACTGATAGATGCCTTTAAAACGATCTGGGGAACAATCCTTTCTTCTGGCAACATGTTTTTCAGTACGAAAATAAAAAGCTGGTTTCACAAAAGAATCTACCCTATTTCATTTCTCTCCAAAGCCATTCATTTGGATTGTAGCACTGAATTGCCTAAAATAGTCTTGCAACTGCATTTACAGAAATGGCTGTTGTGTCATGGCATAGGTTTGTCCTTGACTGTCTGGCTATCTGTGTATTACACATGGGGCAGAGAAATGTGTGCTTTTCTCTGTAGAACTCCTGATATTTTCCAGTTGGTGTAGCTGCCTATCCAGTTAGCTGAGCGTGGCTAGCAAGTTTCAAGCTAGCCAAAACTTCTGACTTTCCTGAGGCCCTCCTGCTCTGTGCTGCTGTTTCCAAATTTGAGCGATACAATTCAGCTTTTCTCTGTGGCTGGGGGTTGCAGTTACTTTCCAGCGAGCAATGACAATGACACCACGGAATGAGATTTGTTTTCCAGGAAAACTTTGAAATTGGTTAATTCCTTCTGTGAAGTATTCAGCTCTCACTTTAATTTCTTCAGATCATGATGCCCAAGGGACTTATTTTTGCAAGCATCTGTAGTCTTCCCCCTGCTAATTTATAAAAATAGGTCAAGGTTTTCTGGATTGAAAACTGCCTCATCCCTTCCCCACACTACCTGTGTATTTTCCTACAGCTCGCTTGTAGTCAGGTTACTGCAGGTTGTCACTCTTAGGAGAAGACTGTGGTGGTGAAGACGGCTGTTGTTTTGGTTGGTTTGTTTGGGTTTGTTTTTTTTTTCTGGTGCTATCCTGTTCTTGCATCCTGTAGATACAGAGCAGCCAAGCACCACGAAGCAGTTTCATGGCAACCATGTTCTTTTTCTGGAGTTTTCTGAAGATTATGCAAAAAGAAAAGTAGCAGAAAAAATTGTAGACAGACTTGTTTAATGGCTCTGCTGTTCTGCAAGAGTATTCCTTAGGTATTTTTCCTGGTTTTAATCTCTCAATCATATCCTGTTAAATAAAAGTCTTTCACTTCTCCCACCTTTATGAAACCCTTGGAAAACCCCACAGACAGCATTACTGTCCATTTTCTCGTTGTTTCAGCTATTTCCAAACAAAAGGGACATTACCCTCATTTAGCTGACAGCACTGAGGATGTCACAGCAGCAGCTTTAGAAAGGTATTGCAACTCTGTTGTTGGCAACACATCAAAATGGAATGGGTTTTAGGAATACCAAAATAACCTGTTCTACTGCCCAACAGAATTGAAGTCTTCATTATCATGCACTGGATTTGTTATGTGCATTGCTGAACATGCAACTCATACAAGCTTTTACTTGTGTGAGTCAGCTTCTACACTCTTGGAAGCTTCTGCAGACTTAGGTTCTAAATCAGTTATATGCTCACAAGACGTGATTTCTCATTGCTGCTGCAAAGGAAAAACATGTAGGTATTTTTGATTGCTTTGAATTTTATTTGCTCTCATGTTTAATGGTACTCTTGTAATCTTTCAGGCAGCGTGGCCAGATAATTATTTATTTTTTCTTCTTTTTAATTTCCTTGTTACAAAACACTGCTTAGAGGTTAATTTTCCTGCAGCAGTTTCTGAGCTCTAAAATGTCAACATCATTGCTCACAAAACTGCCTGGTTTATATTGATCTCACACCTTTAGTGATGCTGCTGCTCTGCTCTGGAAGCACAGGGATTAAGGAATCCTTAATGAATGCAGTTTTTTGTTGTATCTCCTTATTTATTTATCTATTTTTTTTAACAGTTCACGCAATTTTCCTGTCCATTGAAATGCTTCTGGTTTCTGGTTTCTTTCTTTTCCAATTCATTGTACAAATACAAAGATATCTGGAAACTTGGTTCCCCTATCCAACATAAGAAAATCTCTTACTGCTGTGGAGAAGTCCCCCTATGTTGTGTGGGAGGAGGTCTCCCATTATTTATTTTTCTTCTTAGAAGGTTGCCTTTAGCATTTTGAGTTAGGAATGTGATGAACCTTCTACCCATAGGTTGTATTGTAGTTACTTCTTTTAACTTTCCAAAAGGATTCTTACTCCCTCTGCCTCTGAAACTGGAAGCAACCTCAATCTCGCTGCTCCAAGTCACATCAACACCTGCAGACTCATTTCTGTCTTTCCTCTGCAGGGACGTTACAAGAATTGGCATACTTACCTCATCTGTTACTTGGCTTCTGCTCAGAGAAATGTCCATCAGATATTTAGAGCTTATCTGAATGTTGCAAGTCTCAAACACCTGATGTGTCTATTGTTGTTTTGCAGCTTTCTTAGTGTCTTCTTTTTCTTATGCTCTTCCTGTCCCATCAAACTCAAGAGAAGGAAGCAAGATTGATTTCTAGAGGATTTAGCTGGCAGATTGAGAAATGCAATACAGACTGCTCCAGAGTGAAGGAAAAACAGTTCTTACCATTTTGAAACAACCTAAGTGGAATGGTAAATATCATTACCAGGCAACCTGCAGAGGTACAGTGGCTTCTCTCAGGGATTTGTAGGGCTGAGAGCTATCTGTCTGACACTGAACCACACTTGAAACTCATAAAAATCCACTATTGTGAGCCAGAATTGTCTGGTAAATTTCTGTAATCCTGAGTTTCTACTGCCTTTCACCCTCTATAGTCGTTAACACTGGTAATAAAAATGGATGCATTTACATCACATACTTGCTCTGGGATTAATTTAATCCAGTATGTCTATTATCCTGTAAAGTAAACGACTGCATGATATTACATTACATTATAGTTTGCTTGTTTTCCTTTTCACAAAACGGAGAGAATTCAGGGAAACTTACTGTAATTTCATGTCTGTTTTTGTCCAGTATGTAAAAAGAGGCTGGGACTTAAAATTAGGCCCAGTGACTGTGGTACTGAGATCTGTAGATATTAAAGGTATGTAAATGCTTTACATCCAGTAAAATTACTGGGTCACAGTCTAAAGCCCTCTGATAATATTTAATATTCAGACTTTAGGCACAGACACACCTTCACTTACTGCTGTTAACCCATGTTTACTGCTCCTTTCCTCAAGGGTTTCATCTCCAGAGTGGAGGTGCCAGAATGCACTGACACAAATGAGTGTCAGTAGTTGGGTCTATTGGTTCAGCCACAAGGACAGTAATCCCAGCAGGAGTGGGGACTTAAATGCTTGCAGTTAACTTTGCAAGAGGAGATCTCACTGTACACCTGAGGCACTTGCTTGCACTGTAAATTTTCACCCTAATTTTTGAATTTAGATTTTTGGAGACATTCATAAGTCATACTCCTATTTTGTTATTTGTTGTTTGTAACAGAGAAGTGCCATGGGAAGCTATGTCAAGTCACAGACAAGGATGCAGTTATGCTGGGTGCTGTATAGATACAGGCTGAGAAGAGGGTTTGAAGAGTTACAGTACATTTAATTTTCATTTAGTTTGTCATTGATTTAAATGATATAGTTACAAGTGCCTTAAATCTGTGTAAGCAAGCTTTTCAAGGGAAAGGAAAAGGAACTTAACAGCCTAAAATTTGTCCTTTCTCTCATACAGAGGTAATGAAGTCAATGCAAATATATTTTTCCATAAAGGAAGCTATGTTTACTTGCTATTTCCTGCTGACCCTGTTTTCACATTGTTCCTAGTGCTCTGTGCTTTTTTTCTGCCTGCAGACTCCCCACTTTACTTTGGTTCCTGGGTCAGCTTTTTTTTTCTTCTCTTTTTTATTTTTCTTTTTTTTTAATTTTTTTTCCCTCTCTGTTTTTTTTTTTTTAAACAATTACACAGAAAGCAATGGTCAAAACTTGAAAGTGAAACTATGTGTTGGTGGATAAAAATACAAGTGAGCCATAGTCTGACTGAGAAACTCCAGAGGTCCTGGATGACAAAGTAACTAGGATAAAGAGAATGTTAATTGTAATTAAAAAGTCTGTTTTCCAGGCTTGAGGTCAGACCGAATATCAGGGGACAACATCCAATTTCCATAATAAGTTCTAAAGGCAGCTGGGAACACATCTCCTAGGGGTAACATGTATGTCTGTTTTCCCCAGTTATATCAGAGTAAGTGGGGGCTAAATGGGAATGACACCAAACCAATACATTAGCTTTGACCTGTCCAAGAGTTGCACTTTGAATCATAAATTCCCACTGTACCATCCGTTCTGTTATTCTTTTGTGAAACGTATCATGGCTCCTGTGAAAATGTTTGAGAATTTCTACCGTTTAGAGTTGTTAGGTGGTATTCCCAGTGCTAGAGAAACAAGAGTGAAGAAATGAGGCCAGAAGCATGGGTCTGGAAAAGGAAAGTCATAGTCTGAGTGTCCTGTTGTCATCCTCTTTTCTCACAGTATCAGACATAGACCAATCACCACTGCTATCACCCATTAACTGTCAATCTCTGTTTCTCCTCTTTTTAATTTATTCAGTAAAATTTATTCAGTAAAATATTCTGCAAATATTTTTTCCCCTCTGTATATTGGTGAGGCATCTAACAACAAATACTGAAAAAAGAAATGAAATAACACAGTTTTGCTGGTTGATGTTCTGAGTGTGCTCACATCTTGAATATTGGATGAAATTCAGTTCTCCCAGCTCAAAGAACAGAGAATGATGATAAGGATGGTCAAATATAGGGAATGGTTTGAATATTTAGAACAACTAAATAGACCATGATTTTTCTGCATAGATAAAAGACAGATAGGTGAAGAGTATGATAAAGTGTCACAGAAGAACAGAAAATGATTGCTCACTGTGTCTTCTCATCCAACAGCTAGGTGACATCAAATAAAACTATTTGCCATTTGGAAGTAGTATATTCAGAACACACAGAAGGAGTAATTTTTTCCTGTAACCCACAGGTTAAGGCTGGGAAACATGTCATGTCAGATGCAAAACCATAATCCAGTTTCAAACAGCACCTGGAAAAAATAATTGAATAAATGAGTTGTTAAGAGTTATAACATGCAAGGATACAACCATTAGCTGGTGGTAAACTACAAATCTTTAGATTCTGGGAGTTTTTGTGGAGATATCTTGCTCTGGTCTGTGCTCTTCCCTGTAAATTTACTCAGCCAGTATTGGAGAAACTGGGTTGAGTGGTCCTTTAGTCCGACTCACTATTTCTGTTTTCATATCCTCACATTTTCAACACAGCCTTTAATCAATTTTCTTTTTTTACATCATCTCTGCCAAGGCTGTGTGGTCAGACAGACAATAGTTTATGCTAAATGATTGGGTGCATTGGGAAGGTAAAGTGGATAAACTGGAAAAACAACATACCAATGGCCCCAGAAGTGTGTCAACCAGGCGGGTGTTACAAGATTTGATGGTCAATATAGAACTGCCTGTGGAACAGGTGATGCAGAGGGACCAGATCCAGTGTCACCAGCCAGCAAGAGAAGTGTATTCCACCTCATTACAAATGTCACTATAGCTTGTGGGGAGAGCAATGTGGTGTATGCCAACAAAACCAAACTCCGTCATTACTGCTGTGGAGTGGCTCAGGTACAAGCTGCATTGCCTCTTAAATGCCACAGTGATGCTGGCAACAGCCGGACTTTGGGCTGCAGCTACCCTCACTCCACACCTGTAACATGAGACGATAGTGTGAGACTGCTGGCATTGCAGAGAGGGAAAGGCGAAAGCAGTAGGCCAGCCTAAGGCTAAACTTACAATACAGTAACAGGAGCGAGGATCAGATGAAAGATGTGAACAGGGAGTGTGGGGAAGTCCCCATGGGTGAAAATTTCAAAGACAGTGGCATGGATGTGCTGGCTGAGGCCAAAATTCTCAAATAAGGGTGTGAGGAAAGCGGAGGATGCTGGTGCATAAAATAAAGCAGACAGGACTGTTGCAGGGTTCCTGTTGATCAGCTCTGTGCCTGACCAGTGCAACCTAGAGTAGGATATATCACCCATCCCAACAGGCTTGCTTTTTTCCTGCAAGATTCCTGTCTCACTCAATGCACAGGAAGAGCAATGTTTACTTACTGAATAGCTATTCATTATGTCGTTTCTTTCTCATTGTTCTGCATGAAGCTTGTACCTATACCTTGTTCACTGCAGTCTAATTAGACCCCTTTTGAAAAGATAAGTATGATTTTTCTCATGGGTGTGTAATGGTTACAAGGATACATCTCTTCATTAATACTTCTCTTCACAAAATCTCTTTGAAGTAAGTGTTGCTTCCCTCTTGTAGAAGTGGACCCAGGGTATAGGGAGAATAACATTGGAATTAGTGTTGGGTGCCCAATTTAAGAAAACTGGAAGGTAATTCTTCAGAGAATTCAGCATGATACTTCACTATGAATACTGACATTTGGTGTGGGATAGCAGATGCAACTGTTGTGTACTACTTCTGTGCATTGGGACTTTAAGTAGCTTTTACTCAGAAAATGAGGTACTGAAATGATGAACAGATGTACAATGGTGTTTTAGTGTCCTGATCATCATACCAGGGGACTTCTAGAAAATGCAGGCATAAAACTCATTTCTCCAGCATGTTCTTACTGTTCTCACTCTTGCTGTAATGCCCTGTCCTGTCCACTTTATGTTTCTTGGCTCACAGACAATATTGCCCCTTACTACACAGCCCCATTCAAATCCATAGTGAGCTCTCTGAAACTTGAGCAAGGGCTGCATATGCACAATTAAGTTAAATTAAGAAGTTCAGGTGCAATGTTATTTCTGTTATTCTTGAAGTTTTTGACTAAGTAACTATTCTATAAACACGATTTCCCAGCTTCATTAAGAATTCCACATGAGTGACTCTATCAGAGAGCAACATATTGACTCAGTTATGTCATCAGCTTGTAGTTTCAGTCTCATACACACTATTCCCTGTGTCTCTGACTTGCCCTTCCCATCATTTCTTCAGTTTTATTCACAACACATATTCCATTTGTCTCTCCACACTCAGGTTCTTGTAAGTTTTAACTCTCTTCCCCATATTTCTCAATGTGGATTCCTTGTACCAAAATTTGTCTAGCCACAGTGTCCTGTCACGTAAGCCATTTCTTCTGCCCATGACTTGGAGTTCTGCTCATGCGTTCCTCAACAATTCCCAGTCCTAGTTTGTCTCTGCCACCAGTAGCTCCCAACAAAATCTCCTTGCCAAGACAGTCCTTCCTCTTCTTTTGCATCTTTCTTGCCACACCCACTGTCCTGAACTTGCTTCTTCCTTGATACCTACTCCTCTGATGCATTTACAGGATCTTTATTTTCTGCTCAGCCTTCATTTTACAATGTTAAACAAAATGTTCACCATTGAATAATAGTATCAGTGTAAGGGGAAAGGTTACAATTCATCAGGAGCAAAATCAGACCAGGAACTAGAAGGCTACTGGCTACCCATGGAAGGAAATTTTGTAACAGCCTTTCAGAGAAGTGAAAAGAAGTATCCTTGACTATTTTCATCTGTAGCTTCTAGGAAGTTTTACCATGCTCATGGATAATAGTATATTTGGAATTTTAGCTGTTCATTTCTAATAAATTCCTACTGAGCATATGCAGAAATAGATATTGCATAATTATGTATTGTTTGTCCCTAGAGGACTATTCATCAGGAAAGCAGTAAGAATATCCCTGATACAAAACCATGTCTCTGCCAAAGTTCAAGTTGCTGCTTCAAGCCAGATAAGAAAGAGATACTGCTGTCAAAAAAAGTGGCAATAAATATTTTTTTAATGTAAGGAAAATAGGAAAATAGTATTTTTGCCTTTTTTTTTTTAACTTTCATCTTGTCCTGTTCAGGCTTGCAGAATCACAGAGCTGGTGAGGCTGGAAGGGACCCCTGGAGATTGTCCAGTCCAGCCTCTTTGTTTTGCTGAACTTCACAGGATTCCTGCCTGTCTGCTTCTTCAGCCTGTTGAGGTCTCTCTGGATGGCAGCGCAACCATTTGGTGTATCCACCACTCCTCTCAGTTTGTATGGCTTGCAGACTTTCTGAGGATGCACTTGGCCCCATCATCCAAGTCTTTAATGAAGAGGTTAAACAGTACCGGACCCTGTATTGACCCCTGGAGTCCAGTATTAGTGACTAGATTTCATGCCAGTCATTGCAAGCCTCTGTGCCTCTGAGCAGTTCAGTTTTCAAGCCACCTTATCTTCCACTTACCTAGGCCACACATCATCAGTTTGTCAATGAGGATGTTACAGGAGATAGTGTTGAAAGCCTTTCCTAAAGTCAAGATAAACAACAGCCACACCATCATAGAAGGCCATCATAGACCATTGGGTTGTTCAAGAATGATTTCTACTGACTCTCAGTCATGATCTTGTCCATCATATGATTCAGATTGGTTTTGAGGATTATTTGCTTCATCATCTTTCCAGAGATTGAGGTGAGCCTAACTGGCCTGCGGTTCCACAGATTCTCCTTCTTGCCCTTCTTGAAGATGTGTGACAGGAAACTCCCAGTTGCCATGACTTTTCAAAGATTATCAAAAGTAGCCTCATAATGACTTCAGCAAGCTCCTTCAGCAGTCACAGGGTGCATCCCATCAGGTCCCACGGGCTGTATGTCCAGTTTGTTTAAATGTTCCTTAACTGATCCTCATTCCTGACTGGTTGTTTTTTTTTTTGCAAGACATTAAAACAAAGACTGAAGCCTTCACATCAAACATAGTTTATCAGATTGCAATCAACTGAAATCTGGTGCTTTGAATGGAAGTTGGTTTGTAACAAGTAGTGCTATCAGTATGTGACATGTGCATGTGTGCATGTGCATTACAGTGTTCCTAACCTGTTAAAGATTGTACTCAGCCCATGTACCTTTAGCTATCTAATGGTTAAATATGTAATGAAGAAATAGTTATTCACGTTCCCTCTATAGTTAAAGAAGAAAGACAGGCATCTCCACTTGGCTCGTCCCACTTATTTTGGATTAATCCTACTCTTGGTTTCCTGGAAAAGGCAATTTAATATATTTTAATTCTATAATGTCTTTCAGGGTCAATTCTGCTCGATTAAATTTCAAGCACAAAGTACTTTTTTATTTTAATAAGAACAAGATTTCATGTTGTCAAAGGCTAAAATTATTCCTTGTATAGATCTCAGACAGGGTTAGGAATAAGGCACAAGTTCTTCCTGAGAGTTTCTCAGTCAGGTGTACAACAAGGTGAAAAATTATGAATCTGAAAGGTGGAATAAGTGCTGTCACAACTCAGTAGATAGTAGTTGCACCTTTCCTGACACAGACAGTGTAGTGTTTTACCAAATGTCAGAATTTCCTGTGAGCTAGATCATGGCAATGGGACACTGCAGAGCAGGGCCACCTAGAAGATGGACTAAAATTTGATTTATCTGCTTAGATACAATTTACTGAGACTTCCACAACACTGCAGAAATGTGAGCTTTTCCCATGTACCTGCAGAGATCTTGTGTTTGTAGCTGTTCCCCGGGTCTCTCAGGAAGCAGCAGGAATGTACCAGCATATATCCCATCTCAGAAGATGTGATACTGAGTGCTGAACCTTGAAATAATATGTGCTTTCCTGCAGAGCTGATCCTTGCAAAATTTACCAGCAGTCCCAAGTAATCCAAGTGGTCCTGGCATAGAGGAAAAATTGATGAGGCATGAGCTCTGCCAACTGCAGAAAAAAATCCCGTCAGACAGTGGACATAATTTCTTCCCTACTTTTGCTTTTCTGGCATAGTATTTTCAGCTGTATTATATCTGCTGCATGCTTAGACAACCAGCATGCTGGCTGAACTGACCAGCTGAAGTCTTACATGGCCCTACAAGATCCTTTACAGAGAGGACTTAAAATCAATTATATAGATGTTTAGCGGACAAATAAGCATCACCACCAAGACGGCACTCAAAGGCATGTGAGTGGCTCTGCTGGAAAATAATTTGGTTGTAAAATAATAGAACAATAAATAATGGATTAATAACTTTGCAGCAAATTAGCAGTTACTTGTCAAAAATCCCTGCTCCCCCCCCCCCCCCCCCCAGGCTAAATGGGTCATGGATAGTCACACAGAGGAATTTCAAAGAAATCTTTGCATGACAGATACTGCATATTTCTTTTGGAGAGCCTACCTCTATATCATTGTGAAAAATAAACAAAGAAACAACCATACTGACTGAGGACCACAATAAAAACAAAATAATGCACATTTTACTTAAGATTCACATCACAGCTTTCTCATGAGTTGATCATTCTGAAATAGGACATTAGTTATTACACTATGTTAGCTACTGTTCTAATTACTTGCAGAGAACTATTTTTTCTTTTCTATGAAATATTAAAGGTTTCATATGATAATATGGTGCTGGTTTATTATCTGTGTTTCCAAATTACTTTCATGGTGATGTTTTAGGCATATAATATTCTTTTTATTGCTACCTTATTTATAGAACCATGTCTGAACTATATATAAGGGCAGTCATATGTGAGCACACCCATCTTCTCCTTGTTCTTCCTTCAGTGAACTGTGAGGTCTGAGGATTATAGGATTATGTGGGATTGCATCATTTTATTGCCGAAGTGACTAATGTCTGAGCCTTTCTTTGCTGTGTCCTGTGTTCATGCTTTATCTTTTCCTTTTTTTTTTTTCTTAATAAATCATAAAGCAAATAGTGACAGAATGAAATTTAGGCTCAGTTTATGAAAATACCCTAATTCTATTAAAGGACTTCAGGATATACTTGACATGGGTAAATTCTTTGGTGATATAAAGTTACTAGCAGAGGATCATTGGTGTTTGGGGTTAATGTGGCCAGAATGATACTTCACCTTAGGAATTACCAACTACTGGACTCACCTTTTCCAGCTGAGTAGAACTGATCCCATATTAAAGAACTGCAGGTAGTCTATCATAGATGCAGCTAAGAGTCTGGTCCTATAAATCTAATCTTTCTAATCAGATAATCTGATGAAATGTCCTTGCTGGAAGTGCAGGAGAATGCTGGGTGGAAGGGAACAGCTGGAATCCTTATTAAACTCTAGTTGATTTGTGTCTGCAATTATCTTCATTTACGATACAGCCAACAGTTGAACTGGATGTGTAGTGTGTAGGCCACCTTTTAACATCAGTTTAGCCCTGCTAGGAAAGAGAAAGAGGGTCATTAATTCTTGACTGTATTTATGTGCATAGTACCCCACAATTGTAATGTAAGCCTGCTCGCCATTATTCTAACATTGCTAATTGAGAGGAGTTCAGAAGATGTGTCTGGTATTCTCTGAGGTCCAGCTGGCATCCAATTTCCAGCAGAGTTTGCTGGGAAACATGAAGGTCAAGTAACTTCCTCAAGGGTACACCGTAAGTGGCTCAGCTGGGATTAAGACCCAGATTGTCCTTGTTCCTAATCTTTTGCTTTATTAATCGCTGTAGTCTCTTTCTGCAAATACCTAATGAGTTCATATTTGTAGATTTACAGAAGCAATGTTCTGTGCAAAGTAACTTAATTTGTAGAGGCAGATTTCATGACATGGAAAAGAATGAAACAGCATTCGTTCTAAACTAACTCATTACTGAAATGGAAAAAATAAGACTGGATTTTGCTAATGGGAGCTGTCACTTTAACAGCAATGTCGTACTTCTCTTCTTGATGTCCTATATTCTCAAAACTGCACATGTGGCCAATCTCCCTTGTTGACTCTCAATACAGATGCTACCAAGGAGCATGATATTTCCTGAACTTTTTGGAGTCTGTATTTACCTTTATTATAACTCAAAGAAGTTGGCTGACTGGCAATGCAGAACCAGTAATAAGGTTATCACATAGTTTATTGTAAAACTCTCTGTGATGCAGATACTGAAGCATTTGGGCTTATAAAATTTTTATAATGTAGTTGTTTTACTCACCTCCTGTGTTGGATGGAGTACTCCATCTCTGAGAGGAAAATCAGCAACAGAGTTTTTAGTTAAGATGAGGAAACCCCTTGATTTTCTGTATCTTTAACTGAAAACTACAGTCAGTATTACGGAGTGTGAAACAGTTTATAGTGCCATCTGGTTTTAATTAAAGGCTTAGTTTCCCCAGTAGAAAGATACTTCATTTCAAACCAACAAACATGTTCAGGTCAGTAGTCTGCTCTGTTTCTGTAAACAAGAATGGGTACAATGTGCAAGTCTGGAGAACTGCATGGAAAGCCTAGTGGGGCACAGATATAAAATATTAACTAACACATATCCCATGAACTAAGGACCCCGAAAAACAAAAAATGTTTTTATTTAGCCTGTTGTTAAACTACATCAACATAGTGTAACTGATCTCCTGCCATTAGGCAGTGAAATCCAAAACCATGGGGCACAATTAAAAGGCAACCTGGCACCTGCTGTCTCCAGTACACCTTTTGCAATAACTAGAAAGAAACTATGTATCTTATCAAGGGATTGAGGGTGGTATAGAAGGAGTTTTCCATGGTAGGCTCCTACCAAAGTTAGCCCATTACCACATGGCCTGGGCTCCTACATAAAGGGAGTTCAGGCATCACTCTCCAGAAGTTACCACTTGATATTAATAATCTCAGCAAAAGTGCCAAGGATTAATATAGAGGTGGGATTCATTTGCAGTGTGATTATAGATAATTAAAAGCAAAGACATAGTTGTGGGGCTATGCAGAGAATCTTCTGTTGTGCTGCTGTCTTTGCTAGACCTGAAGTGCAGAAGGGGATGTGCTAGCTAAAGATTCAAAGCATAAGACAACACACAATTTGAGAACTGTTGACTATATTGAACAGATTATAAAATTTTAGTCCAACATTAATGCTTTAAAATCCATTTGAAACCTTGTAAGGCGACAAACATTAAAATTGGATAAAACTGGAGCGATTTCTGTCAACGTCTAACTTGATACCATGATGAGATTTTGTATCAGCTGTAGACTTTTCCAGAGCTATTTCTAGAAGTCCACATAAAATTCAGCATGTAGTGGTATAGAAAATGCACAAAAAGTTACAAAGGTATCTGAGTAAAAGAAAGGAGTTTAGTTTCCTATTATATTGAAGGTTGGTAGGGATTTTGTTAGGAGAGGTTAATCAGCAGTGACTGGAATGGAAGTTATTGTTCAAACAGCAGAGAGGAAACTAGTAATGTCCATTTCTACACAGGGATGCTTCCACAATTTCCACAGAATTCTGCTGGAAGCAAACACCCATACCTAAATGTTGCTTACTTCTTCCATTGGATTTTGGTTTGAAGTGTATGTATGTATCTGAGATTAAAGTACAGGAAGCCATGTTGATATTCATGAGAAAAATGTTGCATTAGAAATGTCACACAGCCCTTGAAGAAGAAACTCGGGAATTTCCTAACAGATATTGAAGAAAGTACAACACTGCTGGTCTGTAGAGTAAGACAAAGAAAGATTTTAAGCTAATATAATAGCATTTGTTGCAGAAAAAAATAGTCTTATAAAGAACACATTCTTTCTGGACCCTCATGATTGTACACCTTCACTCCAACTGATGGATAAACTGAGGCAGAGAGGTTAGATGATCTGACCTGAAGCGTGCAGGTACAGACATGTGTACCAAGGTGGTAAAAATTCATGAGAGGGCTCTACTGATAGATACTTGTAACTGCTAGAAATGCAAAATGAACAGAAGATACAGTGTTATGGAATATATAATGCCATGAATATTGTTATGGCACAGAACAACTTTGTGATTTAGAATATTTCAGTTTGTGTATTTGTACTTTCCAAAGGGGAAATTGGTATCCACATTGCTAAAGAAAAAAAGACCAGTGCTCAGGATGTATTTTGTAATGTTGCATCATACATACAATATGTGCAATGGTGTGTGGTTTCTAGTATGGCTGCAACCAACAGTAAAATCTTCCCCATTTTGAGAAAGGCTTGAGGATTGTCTTGTTTTTTCAGCATCTCTGTGCAATTTACAGATTATTGCAATTTGCTTTGATTCAAACTTTGCTGGGTTTGCCAGTCTCTCTAGTCTCATCTGGGGCAATTGTGTTCCAGCTCACTGCTCACATTTTGCTTCACTACTAAAATAAAAAGGGTGTTGGGGTCCTTCATCAGCACCTGCTGGTGAGGAAGCTGCTTGCGTCACGCAATACATCCTGCTAGCTCAGCTGTCACTGAAAGCTGCAAAGTCAAGATGTCTCCCAAGGTCAGTTCAGGCATCTCTTTCTTAGTCATCTGGCCATAGGTAGTTTTCCAAATGGCAATGGCCTCATATCTGAGTCAGCTGATTGGTATAACCTGTCTTAATATACGGAAGATGAGACAGGATGCTCTAGGTGTCTTAATGCCTTTAAGTTGTGCTCTAGATTCTTGCTCTTGAATGTTGGATCCTACCTAAAATTCTGATCTAATTTTCTGCTGTCTTGACCTTGAATTCTTCCTAAGTGCTACTTCCTGCCCTTGATCTCTTCAGACTTAGATCCTAGCTCTTGCCTCTTTCTTTTCCAGCCCTCGTTTCTGCTTTAAGTTAGCCCTCCTGACCTTGTTTCAGCTATCACTGCTCCTGATGCTGAAGACACTTGTAAATAGTGAGCCAGATTTGGTCTTCACTTCACTTAACCATGCAAGCTTTATTTTTCAGGAGACTAAGATATACTCCAAGGATAGTGGCTTTAGTACTGTCTAATCAAATGATAGATATGTAGAAATTCTAGTTCTGGTACCAAGGCAAGCTACTCATGAAGGTGAATCTCATCTATCAGCAGATTGTTACTAATTGAGTTACATGTGGTGGAGCTGTACATACTGCAATAAACTTTTTTAAAAATTTGTTTAGACATTTCTAAGAATGCCTTTTCCATCTGCAGCTTCCATGCCATAATAATAATAGTCATCATCATCATCATCATCGTCACTTACTCATTTCAAATAATAGGAAGGCAAGGAGATGCTTTCTCCGCAAGTTTCCAAAACTGATTCAGTAACTTCCTGAGAATGTTTCCTCATTCATACGACATACTCTTTGTATGCAAGTGATGAGAAATTGTACTTGAAATAGCTGAGCTGAGAATAAGTGTATGTAGGATAGCCAGTTATACTAGGGCCTCTTAACTAGATGTGTCCATCAGGTGGGTGTATTATAATAATTAACAGAGGGAACTGCTGTGCACAGTCTATTTAGCAGAGCATCATCCGGCCAAAAGCAGATTCCAACAGAGCTGTAGAAGAGGTGGGCAAATGCTGTTATTTTCCCAGCTTGCTCTTCCAGTGCCCAGCAGTCTGAAGCTTAGGGTATTCTTGATTTAGAGATTGTACCTTTCACTTTAATAATTTGTCTTTTCTTCTGTGAATTCATCCTATATCTTTTCAATGTCATGTAAATTCTTGGTATCCTTAATTTCTTTCAAGAGTATGTTCCCTAATTTAAACCTTAATTGGAAATAGCACCTCATTTACTTGTTTGATAACTTAATTTTATGTCTTCTAAATCCTTTACTATAAGAAATGGAGAGCAGTCATCTTTTGCTCCCTTCCTTCATATCACTTCTATTGTACCGGCTCTTAAGCTATCCCTCTTTATGAGAAGTCTAAGTTTCTTTATTCTTCTAATAAAGTCATACCATGTGTTTGGGCTCCTTCTTTGTAACTCTCCTGGTTTTGTGATTCAGATAGGGAAGCCAGAACACATCCCTAGCAAGATTTTCTGTAGCAACACTGTGATTGATGTTTACTGTTTTGTTCTCCACTCCTTTTCTGCTGGTTCTTAACATTCTGTTTGCTTTTACAGTTATTACTGGGCATACAGACACTGTTTTCATATCAGCATCAATCACATCTCAAAGATACCTTTTCTGTGTGCTGTTTGCCATTTTGAGGCCTGTCATTTTCTATATAAAATTACTATTACCTTTCATGATATTGTACTGAATTTCATCTACTAGTTTATTGCCCAGCTCTTCAGCATCATGAACACTGTCTACATCTCTTTGCAAATAAATTACTTGAAAAGCTTACTGTCATTATCAGACTGTGGCATGGTGCTATTTTGCCCTTCTGCACCATGAATATACTGAGCAGTGCAGGCTTTAACAAAGAATTTTGTGGGACTTCCTGGTATTTACAAGAAATAAGCTTTACAAGATACTATACAATAAATCTGTGTATTTGTGTATTCCATGTTTGGTGGGTTTTTTTTCTGAGTTTCTATCACCTTGCTCTGTATGGACATAAGAGTTACTAGTTAATAGGTTTTTGGTTCATCTCATAAATCCTGTAAAAAATTGGGGCATCCCATTTGTCACCTTCTATTCTTTTGGCACTGCATCAGTTTTAAGTGAAAAGTTACACTTCAGATGTAATCATGCAGCCATTTCTTTCTTTATTTTACAAGAACTCCTAGCTCTAGCTCTGGTGTTACTGACTTTGCTACTGTTCATTTTGTTGTTCTACAGCCTTTTCTACTGACACTTTGAGATAATTTAACACAGTCTTTCACACATATTCCATACAGAAGAGTTCTAATGCAGAAACCTCCACAAGTCTGTTCTCACAGGTTTTCTCCTGTGGTTCGACCTCTGAGTGCTCATTTTATACCTTGCTTAGTTTCATAGATTTTCTGGAAGAGTTCTTGTTTCTGATATTTTTCTTAAGACGTGGGCTAAATCATTCTTTATTTATAGCATATAAAATTCTGAATCACTTTGTGGCTTTTAGTAACAGTGAGTAAAACATAATCACAGGCATTTGTCTATTTCAGCATTTAATGCATTTATTATTAAGTATATTAAGCATAATATATATTATATTATATATAATATATATAAACATATATATAAGTATATATTATATATACTTTATAAAATGTAATTAATTGATATTTCTTTACTGGCTGGTTTGTAATGAGATTAAGAACCATATTCTTATGTAGTGCTTGGCAGCTATAGCTACTGCTTAGCATCACCAAAACAGCTCAAGTGATTATCTGTTTTTCCAGAAGACATCAAGTTCTGAACATGTTAATGAAAAGTATATAAAAAGAGATGTCTTCGTGGTACAGCTGAGTGAGTAATACCACGGGTAGCAGAGGCTGGAGATCCATGAAGAAAGGAACCAGCGATTAAACATACTTAGATGAACGAAAATTAAGTTTAGGAATTGACAGACCTTATTTAGCCTTCTCAGGCAAACTGCCTAGGAGGACAGTCTTTAACTAAAAGTGAAAAAGAATTGAGATGCCTCTGTTATTTCTTTCAAGAATATTTGGTTCATAGGAGAAAAAAGTCTGTTGTGACACCAACAAAAAGCCTTACTGCTGGATGGTTGTTTCAGTTCTTGTAATGACATTTATTTTGTGTAATTTTACAGATAAACAGCATAATATAAATGAAGGATGAAAAGGAAATACATCTATTTTATACTGTTCCATACCAGTTCACCTCTTTAAAAGTGCCAACTTAACCTTCTGCATTATTCTTCATTTACTAACGTGTTCTTACATAAAAGCTTTTTGGTGGGCCCTTTTGAGTTCATTCTTCTAATCTGTTATTTCCATATTGATCTGCTTACAAAAAGCTCCAAACTGTACTAGTCACCAAAATAAATAATACATTGGCTAGGTAGACTTAATTTCTTTCAAAAAGTACAACGTACTTCAAACAATGCTTAGATGAATGAGCTGCTTCATGACCTTAAGAGAAGTCTCATATTTCTTTCTCTGAGGTAAAACATCAGTACAGTGTGAAAATAAGAAAATTGCCTTTTTAACCAGTTCCTCATATGTTAGATTATTGGATTTGATGATCAAGTATTTTGCAAGGTTGCCTATACATCACTGTAAAGGTAAATTAACACCTTATTTTTTACTCTCTGTTTTTAGTGTAAATAGCCTGATTTTGTTTCATTAGTTAAAATAATTGAAACGCATAATGGTAAGGCTTCCTTTTCATAATATATTATCTTATAAACACAGCAGTATTAATGCTGACACCTAATGATATCAGTAATATCAGAACCACACTGAATTCTCATTATGGCTTTACCTACAAATCTGCAGTGTGAAACAGCAAAAGAAGTCAGTAATTTTTCTTTGTGGATTTCATGCTGCCAATTAGTCTTGGAGGGAAGGAATGCCATTCAGAGGGACCTTGACACACTTGTGAGGTGGGCTGATGTCAACCTCATAAAGTTTAACCATGACAAGAGCAAGGTCCTACACCTGGGTCGAGCAATCCCAGGCACAGCTACAGGTTGGGCAAAAAGGAAATTCAGTGCATCCCTGTGGAGAAGGACGTGGGCGTGTTGGTCGATGAGAAAATTAACATGAGCCAGCAGTGTGCGCTTGCAGCCCACAAAGCCAACCATATCCTGGGCTGCATCAAAAGGAGCGTGACCAGCAGGTCAAAGGAGGTGATCCTGCCCCTCTACTCTGCCCTCGTGAGACAGACCTCACTTGGAGCATTGTGTGCAGTTCTGGTGCCCTCAACACAAAAAGGACATGGAACTGTTGGAACAAGTCCAGAGGAGGGCCATGAGGATGATCAGGGGACTGGAGCACCTTTCATATGAAGACAGGCTGAGAAAGTTGGGGCTGTTCAGCCTGGAGAAGAGAAGGCTGTGTGGAGACCTCATAGCAGCCTTGCAGTATCTGAAGGGGGCCTACAGGGATGCTGGTAAGGGACTCTTCATTAGGGACTGTAGTGACAGGACAAGGGGTAACAGGTTGAAACTTAAACAGCAGAAGTTTAGACTGGATATAAAGAAGAAATTCTTTACTGTTAGGGTGGTGAGGTACTGGAATGGGTTGCCCAGGGAGGTAGTGAATGCTCCATCCCTGGCAGTATTCAAGGCCAGGCTGGATGAAGCCCTGGGTGATATGGTTTAGGGTGAGGTGTCCCTGCCCATGTCAGGGTGGTTGGACCTAGATGATCTTGAGGTCCTTTCCAATCCTAACTATTCTATGATTCTATCTAAATCATAACTATTAAAATTGCAGGAATAAAAGTTCAAAAGGAGACATCTACAGCACTGGTAACATTTGTAGAAACAGAAATGAATTTAAATTCATGTTAGATTGAACAAAGAATGGGACAGGACCAGGATTAAAGCTGTCAGATATCAAAAAACTGAGATTTGCTTATTTTTCCTACATGTATCAACATGACTAGCTCATAAGAGAACTAACTGAAATAAGTTTTTTCCTTTTAGCCAGGTATTTCTAATTTGTAATATAAATTGGAACATGCTAACAGTAATACTTCATTATTGTTTCTAACTCAGGAAGAAGCTCTTTCATTTCTGTTATTGAATTCAGTTATTTCAGGTAAATTCATGAGCAACTTTACATTAAAAAGAAGTGGTTTTCTTAAAAAAATTAAGAGTTCCTTAGCTTTATTCTTGGAATTTGCCTTAGCATTGACTTTCAAAAATTACATTATCTTTATTTTTTTTTTTTAGAGAATTTATGAGAAAACCCTCATGTCAGTTCCAATTTTGTATAGATTTATTTCTGATAGAAGTTATCTCTGACAGTCCAACAGATTATGCAATAATCCAATCCACCCCACTATCCATAAAGAAGCTGGATATCAAAATGAAACCAGAGATGCAGTACTCCTTTTACTTGTGAGACAACCATCTATTTGAGGAAATCACTGAGTTTTCTATTTTAAAACATCACATATACTGATTTGGAGAAAACTCTAGGAACTCACCAACAAAGTTTTAAGTTGACAAGCAGGTATTCTTTATTGCAGCACTGGGAGACATGGGGGATAGCTCCTCCAAAGTGTGTCTCTCCCAAGCATCAACCAGGCTGTGCTTATATTGTCCTTAAACATACATATTCATTAGATTACATACATTACATCATACTTTTTAGAGGATGCCTCCTGTATGCATACAAAAATGTGGTAGTGGGCTTTTGGACCCCTGGTGGTTATTTCTTCATCACTTTGTTTTAGTATTGTCGTATCAGTAGTCATCAGGTGGTTCTGGCAAAGCTTATCTTAATCATTTCTTTTTCTCTATAGTGGCTAACAAAACCTGACATTCTTGAGGTTACTTATTTACAACCCT
Source organism: Melopsittacus undulatus (assembly GCF_012275295.1). NCBI lineage: Eukaryota > Metazoa > Chordata > Aves > Psittaciformes > Psittaculidae > Melopsittacus > Melopsittacus undulatus. The sequence goes on from NC_047530.1 coordinate 95,630,516, forward strand.
ATTCTTCAATCAACGCCTTTCTTCAATCCACCCTATTCTTCAATCAACGCCTTTCTTCAATCCACCCTATTCTTCAATCAACCCCTTTCTTCAATCCACCCTATTCTTCAATCAACCCCTTTCTTCAATCCCCCCTTTTCTTGTCCTATTGCAAATTATTTTGCAACTGAGTTATTTAATTTTTATTTAAATTTTCCTGAAGTATTTTCCTTTTTCTACTTGATGCTTAATTTTGTTTCTCTTCCATTCCTCATAGTTCATCATGGTTTGTTTGCAACACCAAAAGGAGTGTTGAACCGTTATACATGTAATTACAACCGTTCCTATTATTACAAATACAGTAAAAACCCAACTGTCTCAACCAGGAGTGATTGGATACCCATGATCTTAATTTTTCCCAAATTTCCTCAAATCCCCATGAGGTGTTGTCCTGCACCATCTCATGAAATATTTTAACTTTTTTCCACATTTCCTTTAGATCAGGAGCAATTCTTCCACTTTGATCTATATAGAAACAACAGCTATCATTGATTACAGAACAAACTCCTCGGGATACTAACAGTGTATCTAATTCAATTCAATTTTGGGACATTAATTTAGACAGGCCGGTTATTTCTTCTTGTAATGATATAATAGCATCAGCAGTTCGATTTTGCATTTCCTCAACTGCAGCTGAAATATTTACAATCACTTTTTCTAATTTGCTAACACCTAGAGATGGAATAAGCCATCTAACAAAGCTATGGAAAGCAGTGTTTTGTTCTGCTATGGGATTACATCCTCATTTGATTCTTTTAATAAAACTCCGAACCCAGGTTCTAGAGGGATGAATGTCAATTACTGTAAAGTTTAGAACCACTGCACCTAGTGTGCATGTCTCTTTCCAGTTAGGAGGCAAAGCCTTTTAGGCATTTTCTCCACATAACCAATACGACCCTTTCCCTTCAGAAGCATTCCAATAACCAGTTAAAGGTTTTTGAAGGTGAAGTTGCGTTGCCCAGCTGCAATATGGGTAATTTCCTACTGACATGTTGCCTTGATTAAGAGTCTTGTTAGTGTTCACACATTTAACTTCTGACATATTTGAGGCTTGTATCCTTAAAATCTGTAAATTTGTATGGCTCTTGTCGGTATAAACAGGATCTCTCCATAATCTATTCCAATTTGTCTTAAAAGGGATAGGGGGGCCAATTAAAGGAATACCCAATTTCTCTCCTGATTTAGGTAGCTGAGTACAGATGCAACAATCACTCTTATTTAAGACATTAGTAACATTTTGTATCAATTTCAGATACAGATTTTGATTCCATGCTTCTACACCTATTATTATGCAAGTCCAAACTATGATCAAAGTAGTCTCATATGTGTAGGTCCTGAAGACTCAATGCGCCATACTTTTTTTTGTTCTGATGTGTTTCTGGTTCTGGTGTCTTCTTGATTCTTGAGTAATGTATCCAAGCAGGCTGTTCGTTTATCTTCACTGCTGTAAAGGTAGTCAGTAATACCTGGCATGGTCCACTCCTCTTCTAGGGGATCACCTGCAAAATTCTTAATAAAAACCCAATATCCTGGCTTAAAAGGATGAACAGGATAATCTAAACCTCTCGCTCTTGTCCCTAATATTATCTTATTTATTTCTTCTAATTGTTCTCCCAGATTTATCAGAAACTGTTGGAGATAGCCTTCTCCCACTTCCTGAAGACTTTCTCCTTTAAACTGGGACTGATATGGCCTTCCATATAAAATTTCAAATGGACCAGCCTCTTCTTTCGACCAAGGTTTAGTTCGAATTCTTAATAGAGCCAGTGGTAAGGCTTGGTACTAATATAACCTGACATGTTTTATTAATCTGTTGTTTGATCAGATGGTTCATCTTTTGTACTTGCCCACTGGCCTGAGGTCTGTATGGAACACGTAGTTGTCAATCAATTTCTAATTTTTTCTGAATTCTTGTAACAATTTTGCACTGAAGTATGAGCCTCGGTTGGAAGAAATTGCCATTGGTACTCCAAAGCAAGGTATTATATAATTTAATAATGTTTTAATTACTTGTCTTGCATTATTTATTCCACAAGGGAATGCTTCTGGCCACCCTGAAAAAGTACCTGTCAATACCAACAAATATCGATAACCTCCTTTTCTAGGTAATCCAGAAAAATCTATTTGTCACTGTTGTCCCAGATAATTCACTTTTCCAATTGTCCCTACCTGATTCCTGTTTTCAGTCTTAGGGCTATTTTCCAGACATAGTTGATATTGTTCTGTCACTAATTGCACTATGGTATATAAATTTCTTCCTATGATCTGTTTGTTTAAATGTTTATACAAAGCATTACTTCCCCAATGTGTTTTGTTATGTTCTTCTTGTATCAACTTTCATAGTTGATTATAGGGGATCATTACTTGCCCATCAGGTATTTTTATCCAACCCTTTCCATTTTCCTGTCCTTCCAAGTCTTCAATTAGTTTCATATCTTCTTTAGAATACCTAGCTTCATTTTGCTCAATTACCAGTTTACTGTCAGGAATTAAGGACATCACCTCAACTCTTTCTATTTCTCCTGCCCATTTAGCCTCACAATCAGCCAAATTATTTCCAGTCTCTTGATCAGAGTTACCTCTTTGACGTCCTTTACAATGTATGATAGCCATTTCATTGGGTAATTGTACAGCTTCTAACAATCGTAGAATTTCTGCTGCATGTTAAATTTGTCTTCCCTCAGTATTTAAAAAGTCCTCGTTCTTTCCAAATTGCTCCATGTGCTTGAACTACACCAAACGCATATTTGGAATCAGTCCATATGTTTATCCTCTTGTCCTTTGCCAACTCCAAGGCTCTAGCCAGAGCTATTATTTTTGCCTTTTGTGCTGAGGTGTTAGAAGGTAATGGTTTAGCTTCTATTACCTTTGAAGTTGTAGCTATGGCATATCCTGCTTTTCATTTACCATCTTTAACAAAGCTGCTGCCATCAGTGAACCAGGAGTCTGCACCCTCCAGAAGATCCTCCTTCAGATCTGGTCAGCTTGAATATACTGTCTCTATAGTGGCCAAGCAATCATGAGTCAACAGTTTGGTAGGGGTTTCCTGAAGGAAAGATGCTGGATTCACACTAGTGATCACAATTTCCACATCATCCAGTTCTACTAGGATGGCTTGATACTTCAAGAAACGTGATGGCAATAGCCAATGTGTACTTTTTTGTTCTAGGACTGTTGATACTGCATGTGTTACTAACATGGTGATCTTTTGTCCCAGTGCAAATTTTCGAGCCTCTTGGATGTTTAGGTAACTGCTGCCACTGCTCTCAAGCATCCAGCCTTTACTTTGTTCATCCAGTTATTTTGAAAAATAGGCCACTGCTCTTTTATAAGGTCCCAGTCTTTGAGCCAAAACCCCCAAGGCTATTCACTGTTTCTCATAGGAATATAGCTGAAAGTGTTTAGTTATGTCCGAGAGCCCCAGAGCTGGAGCTCTCATGAGTTCTGTCTTTAAACTTTGTCGTGGTTCAAAACCAAACTGCACAGCTCGTTCACTCACTCCCCCCCCTTTCTCCCCCGACTCCCGGAGAGTTAGGAAGGAGAATCCAAAGAATGTAGCCCCCACGGGTTGAGATAAGAACGGTTTAATAACTAAGGTATGACATAAATCACTCCTGCTACTACTACTACAAACAATAATGATAAAGCAAATAACAAGTGAAGAGAATACAACACCTCACCAGCCACCGACCCATAACTTACCCCACCCTGCCTGACCAAGCACCGACCGATACCTCCTCCATCCCCCCCAGAGCTCCAGCCCCTTCCGGGTCTCTCCCAGTTACATCCTGGTTATGACGTGCTATGGTATGGAATGCCTCTTTGGCTAGCCTGGGTCAGGTGTCCTGTCTCTCCTTCCTCCCGGCCTCCCCTCCTCTGGCAGAGCATGAGCTCAGAAAAGGCCTTTGACAAAACCAAACATTTGAGCAGTAACTCAAAACATACTTGCTGTCAGCAACTGTTCCCAGCCCGAAAGTCAAAACACAGCACTGCACCAGCTACCAAGAAGGAGAAAAATGACTGCTACTGCTGAACCCAGGACAAACTTTTAAACGCTTCTTCAATTTGATCTATCCATTTTAGAAAGATTGGATTTTCTTTTAGCAGCTCATATAAGGGTCTTAACCACAACATCATAATCATGGATCTAGAGTTGACACCATCCTGTCATTCCCAGAAATGTCTGGATACCTTTAACTGTGGATGGTCATGGTGTTTGACACATTGCTTCCTTTTGAGCTGCTCCAAGTTCTGGTTGTTCTCCTGTTATTTTGCATCCTAAATAAGATACTCGAGTTTGAATTAGTTGAGCCTTCAATTTAGATACCTAGTATCCATTTAGCCCCAGAAAGTTTAACAATTCTACAGTCCATTGAACACGTTCTCTCTGTTTTGGTAGCAAGTAGTACGTCGTCCACATACTGTAGAAAAGTTCCTATCTGGGTGGGTGCTTCCCAGAATTCTAATTCTTGTGCCAATTGATTTCCGAAAATGGTTGTACTGTTTTTAAAACCCTGAGGTAACACCGTCCAAGTGAGCTGTGTCTTTTTTCTGTTTCAGGGTTTTCCCATTCAAAAGCAAATAAATTTGACCTTCTTTGGCCATGGGCAGACAGAAAAATGCATCCTTTAATTCCAGAACAGTAAACCACTCCTGATTAGTATTCAATTTAGTCAATAAGGTATACAGATTAGCTACTACTGGATGAATATCTTCTGCAAATTTGCTTAACTTTAAACATCATTCCCCCGATATCACAGGCTGAACAACATCTCTCCAGATTAGCTTTCCATTTTCCCCTGTCCTTTTCCAAAGCCAAAATTAGGGATCTGGCAGAGCTATATTAATTTCACATTCTGTCTACCACTCAGGGTGGTTTCTTAAAGTGAAAAACATATCTGCATACATCATCCCATTTTCCTTGCCTCCTCAAAAACAACATTAATTGTAACAATGGATTAAAATTCAGAGTTCCATTTTTAGGCCATTTTTCCTTATTCCCCAGAGTATACAAAGGTCACCACTGGTTACAATATTTCACCAACGTTTTCTTATTTACTGAGCCCCCGGGAAACCCTCCCAGTTCTTTCCAATGTGCCAAAATGCACCCTAAAGGACTCTTTTTCAAGATCTCTTCACTCTGCCAATTTCCCATTATCAATCTTGCATACACACACACACACATGGGATCCCACAGACACACTCCACACAGTTACAACACTTGAGACAGAGACAGAGACTAAAACTATATCAAACAAAAAATAATTAACAGTTATAACAGTCTGTCACCAATACCAAAATCACAAGACCAAAATCATCACTATAACAAGCCACAAAATAGACACACTCCACACAGTTACAACACTTGAAACACAGACAACAGTTATAACAGTCTGTCACCAATACCAAAATCACAAGACCAAAATCATAACTATGACAACTCACAATGTAAGTCAAATACCAGTAAAATCCAAAACCCTTTCTACAAGACGCCCACTGAGTCTTGCAGGACCGAAACCACAAATGCCCCCTGCTTCTTGTGGGTGTATACCAAACGGATGCTAGCAGCCTTTACCCACGAGATTTCCTATCTTGATTTACAGAAGGCTTTGAAACCTTGTGTACGCTTACCAAACCAATTTACCAAACTGAGATGTCACCTGCATCTTACAGACTATATAAAAGAAAAGAATACCTTTTCTGAAGATGGTCCTTGTCTGCTCCTGCAGTGATTCGAATGAGTTGAGGGGTCCCTCTGGGAAAAACTCACGAGGGCCCTAGGGAGCCCTGTCCTTAGTGGGTCCTGCAGCCAAGCGGAGAGTGTCCCATCTTGGGTGCCAAATTGATTTGGAGAAAACTCCAAGAACTCAACAACAAAGTTTTAAGTTGACAAGCAGGTATTCTTTATTGCAGCACTGGGAGACATGGGGGATAGCTCCTCCAAAGTGTGTCTCTCCCAAGCATCAACCAGGCTGTGCTTATATTGTCCTTAAACATACATATTCATTAGATTACATACATTGCATCATACTTTTTAGAGGTTGCCTCCTGTATGCATACAAAAATGTGGTAGTGGGCTTTTGGACCCCTGGTGGTTATTTCTTCATCACTTTGTTTTAGTATCGTTGTCATATCTGTAATCACCAGGTGGTTCTGGCAAAGCTTATCTTAGTAATTTCTTTTTCTCTATAGTGGCTAACAAAGCCTGAAGTTCTTGAGGTTACTTACTTACAACCCTATTCTTCAATCCAAAACAATAGTGTTTTGGAGAACCTGAAAACTAACTACAACTGAAAAATAAAAAAAAAAAAAAAGAGAAATTTCATATCTGGCTGCAGCCCTGAAGTCAGTAAAGATAACAGAAAGTAGGTAGCCATGAAAATCTTCAGTCTGACAAGCAGCTATAGTATCAGATTTGTGTTAGAATGCTGGTGTTTCTAACCTGAAATTAAAATCTACATCATATTGTCACCTATTCATTCCAACAAATTTGTGTATAAAGATAGAAACAAAGCTGTCATATGGAAATGTATGTAAGCTGTGTCGTATTTTAGAAGATTTAAAGGTACTTGTACGGTCCCAGTGCTCATTATATCGTATTATTCTGTGCATCTGACATAGCAAACAATGACAGGACTTCCCATTACATATGTCATTAGTGCTAGATTGTTATAATCTGGTAGTGCAATTAAGTCTTGGAATTTTCTCCAAATCAGTATGTATGTACAATCTCCACTTCTGACATTTAGAAAAAACATAATGAATTTGAAGCCAGGAGAATCTGAAGATTTGCGTGCAAACCAGTACATTTCTCTGCTTGCATTTGGCACAGATATTTTCATTTGGGTGTAGCAAAACTATCGATGATATAATTCTTTTCTTGAAGGTATTATTTACAGCCAAAAAACCCATCCCAAAATGACTTCTATTAAATCTCTTTTACAGTGCAGGACACAAGAGAAATAAGAGATGTCAGTTTGAGCAAGGAATTAAAAATATGCTTGTGTTTAATGGATCCCTATGACAAGCGCACACACTCTCAAGAGAGCAACAGTTCTCAGTTGGTGTCACTTTGTGTAAAAAGTCTGGCTTTTAAACTTTGTTGCAACTTTTAGATGTAACAAGGTTTCTGGAAAAAAAGTATCTGAATCAGTTAAATTGCTCCTGAGTTAGTTTAAGCTTTTTCCTTTGGAAACCTAAATCTTTCTACTCTTTGCCTTTGATTATTGAATGCTATTTTGTAAGTGGAGAGAGGCTTTCCTTTTCAATGATCTCTTCATTCACAGTTCCTCTTTACACCCTATCTCTGTTATGGAGGTTTGTCCCTTATTTTTGGCCACGCACGGTACATTTGTATTTTCTACATCTCATATGCCTTTATACTCTTTGGCAATCTCACTTTCGGTGATCTTCCACGTGCATTGAAACTTGGCACAAATGTGAAGAGTACACTACTACTAACAAGGCTAGTTTTCCCTCCTCTAAGTAGCAATGATACTTGATACTTTAACAATGCAAGCATTTGGTTTGTAGTGATTTTCAGCTCTTGTTTTGAGCGTGTGAAAACACATGAACCAATGTAATCCATGTGAAATGTTCTAAAATGCTTTAACTGCTGCCATCTTCCACAGATAGCCCGGTATGTTGCGCCTATGCAGGTCATCAGTTTCAGGACCACAAACCCCGAGGCGAGGACCTATGTTCTGTGGTGGGTCATCGGCTCCCCCTGACAGCGCCATCAATGGCCATTGGATCACACGCACCGGGGGGCGGTGGAAGCACAAACCCATTGAAAGGTATCGATGGCGGATGCGGCGACGCTGTACCTATGGCTCTGCCATGTGGCCCCGGCTCGGCGGCAGGATCTTCTCCTGGCAATAGGCCTTAGCCAGCGCCAGGCCGCAGCAGCCCCGGGGAAGGGGTGCGAGAGGCCTCGGCCAGCCGTCGTGCCCTCCTCCCACCCGTAGCCCCGCGATCACATCCAAGTGGCGGAAGGAAGACGAGGATAAAAAAGACCGAGGCGGCAGCGGAGTCTTCCGCGTACCGCTGCCTCGCCTACCCCTGAGCTGGGCTGGTCCCGCCCTCCCCCCATTCCACGCACTCCCCTGCCCTGGACCTCGTCGGCCTCCGTCCGTCTCCCCAGGTGAACGCATATCCCTCCGCTGCGGCCGCCCCTGCCGCTGGGTTCGTAGCCTCACAGTCCCCGGATGGAAGCTGTTATGGCCGCCAACAGCGACTCGACGGCTTATGGCGAAGGGCGAGGTAACTCTGCCAAGCGGCGCCGCCTGGGGAGGGGGGATCTCCGCGGCGTGCGGGAGCGGGGAGTCCGGCGCGAGCTGCGGCCGAGAGGAGCGGCAAGAAGAGCCACCCGCGGCGGGGCAGGCTCCCCGTGGTAGGGCTGAGCTGTTAAGTAGTCCGTGACCTCCGCTTCACAAGTTTGTGGGGTGGCTGGCTCCGGCGGGGCGGCGGTTGGAAACGGTGGGCAGCGCCCGGGCGCGGCGTGGAGTGGGTAACAGTGCCTCGTGTCCAACTCCGAGCTGCCTGTGGTGTTGTATTCCTCCGCCGGGCTACGCACAGACGGGCGAGGTGTCGCGGCACCCCCGGGGCCCTGTGGGCGCCCCGCGGCTGCCGCTTGGGGGCAGCGGCAGCGCTGCCCGAGGAGCCGGGTGCGTTCTGCGAAGGAGCTGGGGAGGGCAGGCTCCTGGCTCGCCCCCACCCTAAATTTTAGGGGGTGCCTGGTGCTGCCGACGAGGTCTGCTGGAGCCCGCGACACCGCCCTGAGGCGGTGCCCGCCCCGGGGGCTCCCCCGCCGTTTCGGCGTCACCGGCCGGTTCGCCTTTTGTCCTTGCTCTTCCCTGTGTCCGCATCCCGGGGGACGGGGGCACAGCTCGCTCTGTGGTCCGGCCCCTCGGCAAGCCCCGGCAGCGCCTGTGGGACGCTTCTCGTTAGCGGCGGAGCCGGGAGCCCCCTTTGGGTAGCCGGCCAGCGCGGTCGGCATCGCAGGTGTGGGCTGAGGAGGCGGCTGTCTGTTAGGTAGGTTGTAGCAGTGGCCGTGGGCTACTGGAGCCTTGAGCTGCCGTTCTTGTAAACGGCAAGTTGTCTGTGTGGCATGGGTGCTTGTGTTAGCTTTGAGAGGGATTTGGCACTTTGTTTTTACTTTATGTTTTATTTTAACAAAAGCAGCGTTTTGCTGCGTCAGATAGGTTCTATCTGAGCGCCAGAAGCACCGGCTCTGTTGGTTTCTGATAATCGAGTTCTGTAAGTTCCTGCATGTGTCCGTGGCTTTTTACAGATGCAAACCTCTCTAGATTTGCAGACACGTAGGATGGGATGAGCACGGATAATAATTTGGCATAGTTTGGTTTGGCTTGTTTGGGTTGGTTTCTTTGCCTTTTTTTTTTTAGTAAAAAATAAATGTAGACAATTTTAGTAGAAATCTCTAAAATGCTGCCTGCCTGGGCATGTCTATGGAATTAATTTTTTTTGTTTGTTTGTTTTTGGATTTTTTCGCCTGTTCTAAGTGGAAAAAAAAGGACATAAAAGTTAACTAACTTAAGAGTGTCTTACTCCTATCTATCATTTCTCACTAAAGTATATAGCAAAAACTTTGTCCTCCATGTGGACTTTTTTAAAACATAGTGGACATACTGGAGCATTTTTTGGGGGAAGAAAATTAAGGCTTAGAGCCTCAAGTGGTTACTTATGCTTGTGCTTAGTGTTTTGGTCTGTCTTTTGTGTTTTTTTTTTTTTTGGGGGGGGTTGTTAGGGTTTTTTTTGAGTGTTCACTGTGGTGCATGCTTGTGTATTTCCAGGGTTTGTATTCACTGTGTCTGCTTTATAATCTACTTACTCGTTTCAAATATTTATTTTAATGTAATATTCCATCTCCCAAATTTCTGCAGAACTATAGAAGTTATTACAGTTTTTATTTAAGTGTTACTTTGAGTCCAAGTACCATTTTGAGGTACCAGTTACTACTTTCTGCCTGGGTTTTAAGTTATCATATGTTTATGCTTACCAGTTATGAATGCCTGAGATGTAGTGACAAAGCTTAGGTTAAAATAAGAGTGTTCCAGTGATTTTTAATCCTACCCATTAATTTAGAGTCTGTATTATTTTTGGTGGAGCCCTTTGGGAGAGAACATTGCATGTATTTACAGTTTTTCTGTCTTCAATGTATTAAAAATGTGCATACTATAAAAATGCAAAGGATTTATATTTTTCAGTTTATTATTTCCTTTTGTTTCCAGAACTTTTTTCAATATTTCTCCCGACTGTGGCCTTTTCTGAGCCTTACATATTTACCTCTTCTGTGTATGTGGAAAAGCGTTAAAAAGGCTGAAGAATTGAAGTCTTTTCTTTATGTGTAAGTGTGGTTTCTTCTTTGATAATGTACATTTAAAAATCCTTATGATTTTTTTTTTTTTGCTAGTTGTTTGTTTCTAGTAACTATTTTAATTTATTGTGCTGCAGGTGCTTGTTGATAGTTGCAAGCTACCCAATAATAACAGATAGAAATTGTAAATTGTGTGGTTAATTAGTTAAAGGAGATCTCTAATCAGATTTGAATGCACCCAACTGAGACTCTTTGCCAAACATAAATGTTTTAGTGAAATGTTGCCCAGTTGGACCACATTGACCTCATGTTAAAAGTCTGAGGCTTGTTCACACTAACACTTGATCCACTTCTGTTTTTCATAGTGTTAACTGCATGCATATTTTAGATTTCGGTATTTAACATTATGACATTTTAACCTGAATGATAGGCAGCTACCATCAATTCTGTGATGTATTGCATCATGCAACCTGTAATATTCATGCATTGTGTCTGTATTAAAGAAGTTCTTCAAGCAAAGAAGTTCTAGTTACTTATTCTTTTATGTGGGGTTCAGCTTGCTCCTGGTCAAATGAGAGATTTGCTATTGACAAGAGAAAGTATTGCAATATAGTACTCTTGGTGAAAATGGAATGTAACATAGAGTTGTGCCCTTCTGAAGTGTTTTAGTTTGGAAAGATTCCCAAGGACTGTGTGCGTTTATGTGTCTGTGGTTTGTGGTGGTGTTGGTTTGTTTTGATTGCTTAGTTTTCTGGGGCCACAGTTGAATGTCAGATGTCTTGCATGTCTCATAGCTGGAGCATACAGTTCATAGAATCATCACAGAATCATAGAATACTAGATTGAAAGGGACCTTAGGAATCATGTGGTCCAGGCTTTCTTGGCAAAGCATGATACAAAATAGATGGCCCAGCAATCTGTCCAGCTGAATCCAGTGCTGGGGAGTCCACCGTTTTGCTGGAGAAGTTAACTGAATTTATTTGATATTGGAGTCTGTATAAAATGTCAAAGTCTGTTTTGACTTGTGCAGAAATGCCAATGTGTTTTCCAAAGGAATGCAGTAAAGCATAAAAGGAACATGCTTTTCTTGCTTTGTGACACATGAACAAGGCCTTTTCAGTTGCCATTGTCTGGTATTTACATGTCTAATGGTAGATACCTTTCTTCTCACAGGACTGTGTGAAAATATTTGGAAGACTTTAGTGGTGATACTTATGATAGCCTGGAGCTCTAGAAGCAGCTCTTGCACCTCATCACAATGAGGGAGAGGATGCGATAATTTTTTTTAGTTTGAATGTGAATAGGATGATCTAATGAGTTCCAAGTCTGTGTTGCTTCAGGCTGGGCAGGAGAATAGTGGACAGAGAGCTGCAGATCAGATTTCAGCTCATACTTTTCTAACTTGCTAGTAAAATGACACTGATTTTTACTATGGAAAAACTTTTTAGTGTTAAGAGTTGCATAGTAGTGTAGAAAGAGTTCTTCCTTTTCAGTGTCACTTTTCAAAACCCAAGTTATTTTCACTACTATTCCATTTCTGTCAATTTTATGTTGACAGGTGGGAGTGTTGTTTAAGCATAGGCTTCAGCTGCTATAAATTATTAGTGTAGCCTGTTACGGAAACACTGACATTAAGTCTGTAGCAAGACAATAATACTGACCATATTTACTTGAGCCTCTTAATCCATAGAGAGGTACTGTTGTCAGCCATGAACTTGTTCTGAAAAGATTAACCTATAACCAGGAACATATGGTGAGAAACCAGAGTTAACTTGTATCTGGTTGCTACCTCAAACTTGTGTGATACTAAAGGTAGGCATGTGGAAAATTCACTGTAGAAGAGTGTGGTGGGTTTTCCAGTGTCTGTAAAGATAATGTTGCATTAGTGAAGTAGATATTTTGTCAGATTTTTTTTTTCTTTTTAAGCACAATAAAATAGCAAACATGAGTAATAAAAATTTCAACTCCTGCTGAATTTGGCTTGTTTTTAGTATTTCATCTAGGTTCAGTTAGTGGTCCATGTCACAGAGGAGGTACAGCATTTATGTTTGCTTGAGATCCTGAAAAAGTAATAAATGCTAGTTTAATTTTTAAAAAGCAGCCTTTGTGATTTCTTAAGCTTACAGGCTGCCCTGGTGTGGAAGAAACCCCAAATTTGATGACCTACAATTTCAATGTTTTAATCTTTCAGTAGATGTTGTTCTTTCAAGCTTGTTTTTTCAAGATTTATGTATATTTTGTGGACACTTTCCAAGCAACAAACCAATAAACAACCCTTCCCCAAACACAAAGGTTACAGTGTAATGTCTCTTTTTTGCCTCATCCTTGTTTATCTCAAATGCTATTGTAAAAATCAACAACTTCCAAGATTGACATATATTTGCTAATGAATTATAATGGGCATTCTAATTGCATTAATTTTAAAACTAATACTTTGTTTTCTAATTTCAGGAGAATGAAATGGGGAAGTTCTAGAACCTTGAGAATAAATCTGCACAGTAGTCTTTTCTGCTGCAGGAACTAAGTCTAATCTCAAGAAATCCTTTAAAGAAAAGGAAAACCTAAAATCATGCCATCTGAAAAGGAACAGTTTTTTTGTGATAAAAAGCAAATTATTTTGTTAAAACCTAATGCTGTGAAGAATTTTTCTACAGATACTACTTTGGGAAAAACAGATCCTTTGAAAAAAAAGGATCATTTGGTGAATGATCCTTTAAGTATGGTAACTCAACCAGCAATTTTAGATGTCAATGTTGCTTATGAACTAAAAAACGTGAAAATTGATTTACCCAAGGTGAACATTCCAAATGAAGTATTACTGAAACATGAAGTTGATAGATTTAGAAGACTCTTTCTGTGTAAACAGCAAACTGCAAGAAAGTCCCTAAGTCTAGAGAAAATAAACGGAAGCAATCCCAATTGTTCAGAGGGAAACCACTTGCAAAATAAACCCGAAGTGCCATTTGAAGAAGGATTGAAAACTGCAGCAAAAATACTGAATTTCACTTGTACGAAGTGCAAGGATAACATCAGATACAGCCCAAATGATCTGCAGAAACATTTTCAGCTGTTACACTATGGCGAGTTGCCTTTGTATCCTTGTGAGATGTGTAACTTCTCAGCCAATGACTTCCAGTCATTTAAACAGCATAGGCGCACCCATCGTAGCACTTTAGTAAAATGTGAGCTCTGTAATGATGAGCGTATTTACACTTTGTTGGATTTGACAAAACACTTCACATCAAAGCATTGTGCAAATGGTCACTTTCAATGTGAAAAGTGTGGGTTTTGTACCCGGGATGTGGGCACATTTGTTCAGCACATTCATAGACATAATGAGATTCCATATAAATGTGGAGAATGTCATCACATAAGCTTTACAAAAGAGGAGTTCCAGGAACATCATCTTGTTCATACCAGAAAGTTTCCTTTTGGTTGTCAGTATTGCAGTTACAGAACACCTCGGAAAGATTATCTTTTCAAACACGTCATAGCTTTGCACAGAGACCAGTTATATGCAAAAGAAAAACTGGAAAAGGAGAAATGTGAAAAAAGAATAGTGAAGACTTCAGAAGGACTGAAGCTTGTATTAAGAAGGTATAAAATGGGAGCATCAAAAAAACCACTCTGGAGACGGAAAGAAACAAACAGTGAAAGTGACAAAATTGGAGAAAACAATGCACAAGAGATAACAAGTGTGAATAAAATTCAAACAAAAGATGATGAGCTGAACCAATGTATGAGAAGTGTGGGAACAAATGAACAAAAAGATCAAATGATGTATACAGGAAAGCATAATTTCACAGGTGGAATGCTCTCTGCTACGACTGCACAATACAATAAAGCAGATGATGGAACAAGTTACGGCCTGGGATTATTGAAAAATGCTGTTCATGGGCCAACAGTATTGATGGTAAAAAACAATAAAATATCTGTTCCAGCAAATTACAGTGCTAAATTTATGGGATTTAAAATGGTAGATGGAAAACAACATATTGTTATAAAGTTGTTACCTACGAGTAAGCAAAATGTACATTTGTTGAGTCAGAAAGCTGATCCTGTTAAAGATGGATCTACAACTCCGTTGCTGCAGACTGCTGATCCCTGTGGCTTGTCTTCAGGTCTTGTACCACATTTAACTGATCAGTCAACCTTAAAAAACAATTCTCTTCACCCAGTAACTCCCCCTCCATTTTCTTGTTCTGCTTCTCATTCAGAAAAAATTAAAGTGGGAAAACAAAGTAACTCCTTATTGTATGATAGGAGTGTTTCTCAAGCTGTAGCACCTTCTAATGTAGCTGTAGGAAAAAGTATGAATTATTTGCCAGTGAAGCTGGGCTCAACTGTACCTCCATGTGGTGAGGTGACAAAAATTGGAACTCGAAGTAATATCTCATGGGGAAGCTGTAGTCCTCCAAATCACCCTCAGGTATTGCCACCCACTATTACAAATATGCTTCACTATGACCCTATGAAAATGCCCTTCTTTCCTAAACTGAAAATACAAAATGGTGGCCTGAATAACAGTAATGGAACTAACAATCTCTATTATTCAAATTCAGTGGATTCTTCTAATGAAAGGTTGCTGTCTTTTCACAACTATTCCAAAATGGACACTTCAGATGATCCATGTAGCATTTGGATGTCAGCAGAAGACAGGTACAAAGAATTTATATATAGCAAAACGCTTCCTTTTCAGAAGAGTAGAAGTAAATCTGCATCTTCAGAGTCAGTGAAAGTCTTAAAACCAGAGAAAGCTGTATCAATCCAATCAAATATTAATAAAACTTATGGACACATAAACATTAAGAATAACTCTGTGTCTTCTAAAAGCCAGTCTAAATGTGTTGTTGACAGTGAGTGTTTTATGGAGAACGACCATAATGGCCAGCAATATTTGGATGCCAACAACTGTCAAGGCTTTGAGAACATAGCTGAAAAATTCCAAGAAAATGCCTCTGATTGTGTTAACTCGGTCTTAATGCCTAAAATCACATCTGTTTTCTCATTGCAGAGTGAACAGGCAGCTAATTATTTATCACCTGAAATAAAACAGTTACTTCAAGATGTGTTAAGAGTGAAAGCAACTACTCAGCAAGAATCCCACAGCAAATCAAATAACTGCATAAAACTTCATTCTGACAAGCTGCTTTCTGGTCATGAGACTGGGAATAAAACCTTTACACATTTAAAAAGCTCTGCAACTTCATGTGTTTTTCAGAGGCCTCCTTCTGATGTAGACTTACATTTATATAAGAGAGAGTTGAACACAAGATGTAGCACAAATGAAGGTACACATTGTGAGAGAGAAAAACAGACATCCAGAACATCATATGCTTCACAGGGAAGAGATAAATTATCCGGAACTCCAGGTGCTGGTACACTGCTAAAGACTCCTACAGATACAATTGTAACACAGCAATTAGGAAAAGATAAAATACTGTCTACAATCCCAGATCCTCACAGTTTGTCACCAGTTCTTCAGGAACAGAAGAAACCCCTTTTAGTTCAGTCCCCTTCATCAAGATTTTTTGTTCCTTTGCATCTTGCTAACCAGCCTGGACTACGGGTTGTTTCAGGAAAATCTCTTCCATCAACCAGTTCATCAGATGGGCATGTGACTAAAGGTGTTCCCACATCTTTTGTTTTAAATAAGGGACCTGGAATGTTTTTTACTTTTAGCAGGGCAATTAGAACGGTTGCAAATGTACCTAGTGATAGTTCTCAGGTTTTAGGGAGAGTTGCATCTGGAGAATATGGTAAAATGACCATGCCAGGTTCAAAAGTGGAGGGGAAAAATGACAGTTTCAGAAGCATGAGAAGCTCCTGTAATGGGAGGGCGTGTAGCACAGCAAATGACTCATTGAGTAGCATGCCATTCAAAGAACCTCTTGTAATTGCAGACTCATCGGAGTCGACTGTGAGAGGAATTTCTTCTGCGAAGGTGTTACCAGAGCATCAGGATGCTGTCAGCTGTTCCTTGGAGTCAGTAAACCAACAGGAAATTAAACAGAAACAACATGTTTATGCACTTTTGCCTGATGTACAGCAGGCAGTTCTGAAGTGTATGACGCCAAACAAGCCTGTAGTTCATAGTGTTTTTCAGGACAATGCTCATTATCAAAATTGTCAACCAAAGAAAACTGGAGCCATGCAACAAAAGCTTTTTCTGAAAATTAAGACTTCAGATACACTGGCTGGTACAACTCAGTCAGTTAGCAACTCAGTGCCCTCACTGCCGTTGGATAACTTGCAGTCCCTTACTCCTGCACTAGCACAGAAACAAACTAATCTTACTTCTAATGATGCCTTAATCTTACCAGGTAGGTTAAAGCCAGCAGATGCCTATTTGGCAAGCTGTAATCCAGCATGTTGTGTACCTCCTGTAGAACCTGTTTATTCTACGAAGTCTGCAGGGACATGGTTGCAAAATGGTTCTATTGAGAGTACTGCTAACAACAGGAATAACTTTGTTAGTCAGAAGTCCACATGGAGCACCCGAAACAGAACTGCAAAAGTAAAACCTCATTTAAAACAAACTGGGTCTAAAAGTTCCAGAACTGTGGGTGTACAAAGGCAAAAGAATTTCAAACGAAAAAGTAAGGATAATTGCCCTGAACCTCCAAGAAAGAAAATAATGTTGCACAGAAAGTGTAAAGAAAAGAATCAGGCGGAAGTTATTAGTGAATCAGGTGTCCCTTACAAACTGAGGGCATCAAAAGAAACCGTGAGGACTTTGAAATTACTTCCTTTTAACTCTAAACAGCTTGTAAAATGCCCCCGGAGAAATCAACCAGTTGTTGTGCTTAACCATCCTGATGCAGATGTTCCTGAAGTTGTAAATGTAATGAAAACTATTGCTAAATTTAAGGGACATGTTCTTAAGGTTTCATTGTCAAAAAGAACTATTGAAGCGCTTTTGCAGCCAGCTTTCTGCAATCCTTTGGACAGAACTACTGATGATCTTTCTCAAAAGAGGCACAGGACAATAAAACCTATTAGCCCTGTAAAAGAGAGGTTTGTCTTAAAATTGACACTGAAAAAGACTAGCAAAAACAATTACCAGATTGTAAAAACTACCTCTGATAATACCTTGAAAGCTAAGTTTAGCTGCTGGTTTTGTGGTAGAATATTTGACAATCAGGATAATTGGGTAGGACATGGACAGAGGCATTTGATGGAGGCAACTCGAGACTGGAATTCATTAATGTGATGATGACCAGTGAAGAAAATAAAATCTAAGTATCATACATTACAGATTTTTTAAAAGAGAATCAACTGAACTAGGATACATAAGTGATTTTGTTTTGTATTTCAGTATTGTAACTGAAGTTTAGAAAAGATGCAGAGTGCTTGTGTTTTAAAAGGAAGAGTAGATTCTCTGTTGCCATCAAGCTTGTAGACAAATCAAGGAGATTTGTGGTTTAGGTAACTTGTAACTAACTGCAAATACAATTCCATAAAAATATATTATTTTTTGTTACTACTATCATGTCCTATATTTTTATTCTATAGAATGAGTTTTCAGGGCTTTTATTCTGTATATATTTAAAAAAACCTAAACATGTAAATATTTTTATACCTTTCAGTTATTTCTTATAATTCTTGCACAGAAATTGCCTCTCCCCCCAGTTTTTCAGTTCTGTGCATGCACTACTAAAACCAATTTTTAAAACCTTTTAAACTACACACAGCTGTTATCCTGGGATTTTTGTTATTTTCACTTGTTAACTTTGGATTTTGCTTTTCAGGGATTGAACACTATTGTTAGCAAGTGCCTAAAAGATGTGAAGCAGTTTACATTATGTCAGTTGTGTAACCATAGTTCTATATAGGGCCATTTCCCTATTAATTTCATTTAAATAAAGCCATATGTGAATGCTTTAAGCTATGCACATGACACTTGTACTGTTTCTGTGCAGTTTGTCTACTCTCTTAGTGAAGTATTTTTCATATAAATTAATAAAATGTTATGATTGTGGTAATATGGTGAGCCTGAGAATGGAATCAGTTGAAAAGATACAGTATATATATTCATAATGTATATGGTGTTTAAGAATGGTGAACATTCCTAATCTGTATTGACTCTGTTACTATTAAATTTGTTATAACTTGTGTTTACAGATAATGACTGTGAGCATTTATAGAAAATACTTTTGTACCTTGTCTGCCACAAACTATAGGAAGGCCAGGATATGGTAAAGTGCAAAGCACCATTTTAGACCTGTAACTGCATTGCAGTTTTCTTCTAGCTGGTTGTAATTTTTTCCCATAACAACAAAAGAGTATTTTCTACTATTTAAATCTCTGAGGTTTAGGTTGTGTGCAAGCCTAGGGGTAGTTCCCTGTGACTGTTTCTACAAGGTGAAAGTGAAGATTGACTTGCTACCAGTGAAACAATTGGAAGTCTTCCATGGATGTCACAGGGTGTCACCAATAACAGAATTTGACTTATGTTACATTTTAAAGGGTGTTACAATGAAAATGATTAAAAAAAAATCTTCAGTATCTTCAGTACCTACCTATGTTTTTCTTTCTTGATGTGTCAGTTGGCAAGAAGATGCACACTATCTTTGTAGCTGGTGAGTTATGCATGGGAGCCAGCTGAAGTACCTGAGACAATTAAGGCAGCATAGTTTGGGTGAATTAATATACAGTTGGTGTGTGTGCTGTATCAAAATCAGATTATTTTGTGCTGTACAATGGGCTTGAGATCTAACATTACTTTGGCTAGGAGTTTTGAAGAAGACTGTAGTGGTGAAGAAGTCTGTTGGAATGAAACAGCAATAGGAAAGCACAAAAATGTTTTAAGCTTTTTGACTAAAGGGATCTATTTGTTGCCTCATCTTGCTCTCTAAATCATGAAATTATTGTGGACATTGCCATTGTCTTTTTTGGCATAAATAGCTGTGAAGTTTGTTGATAAAAACTACTTGATGAAACTACAGCAAAGATGACCAATTTTTGTTGAGTTTACTTAGCAGTGAGGTGGAAGTTCTGTGTAGGACTAGGGGCTTTCTCTGTATTGGTGAATCATGAGAGTGACAGCTGTCACTGGATTTTTTTTCCCCTCCAGCTTGTTTTCCAATGAATTGGGTAACCTTAAACAATACTGTGAAAATGAACATTTTAAAGCTAGGAAATTTTGAAATAAGGTTGCTTTACGTAATCTTAATTCATTGTCGTGTGTCACTTTTCTGTGACCATCCATGTCATTCAGGGCAGAGAATTGTTGTTTCTTCCTGACCAGTGACTGAATATTTTGTTTCCCCACCCTTCATTATGTCCTTGCATTATTTAGCACATAATGTTCAAACACTGTTCTGAATATATAATACCTTTTTTCTTATGAGTTTTTCCAGAATGCTTTGCTTGAGATCCTAAGTTTGGCACTTAATACAGATCAGCTTTCCAGGAATTTTAAGTGACACTTCAATGAAATTGAGATCACAATTAATGATCATCAGGAGAAAGTCTGGCTTAAGCAGTCTGACCAGCATTGCAGTGGGTGATACAGGGACAGTATACAGTTCTTCAGTGAAATGTTCAACTGCTTTAGCAATATGAGGCTACCTTTTCACAGGCTGACTCCTGCAATATTTGTTTGCATATTTCTCAGCATCTTTTATGAATGGGAAAGGTGTATCTTACAAAATACCATCCAACCCAGTCTTTCATTACACAGCTATTATTTATCCCTGAAGTATCAAGTGAACCAAGTGAAATACATAAAACCATATTGAAAAAGTCAATGATCATATGTTTAATGCTTGTATTATGATGGATATATTTGATGTGACAAATTAAGTTTGGACAGGTAACCTGATCTGAAGAGTGTTTTGAATACTTGACTTTGCAACTGTAACATTTTAAGATTGCTCGCAACATTGTGTGTATAGCAAGATAAGAAAACCTTAACTTGGTTATAGACCTTAACTTGGTTATCATATTTTGGGACATATGGAACTAGGTGCAAGTGGAGGGTCAAAAAGTGTTTGTGCAGTATTCATGTGTTTGTGTACAGGGGCCTTAAGGAGACCTGAAACCCAGTCCACTGTATATTCTTTGCAAGACACGTATTCATCAGTAAGTCATGGTTTCTCTTCCTGAGCAACTCCAGTGTTTTAACAAGAAACTTGTGTTCAATATTTATTCCAGAGCTGTTGTCATGAGACATGTTTTTTTACAACATTTCCTAAGAATCTCTGCCTGCTTCTGGTGGTTTAGATTGAAGGAGGAATGTAGTTTTGTAACTTGCATGTTTCTTTGAGAATGCAAGTTCTTACTCCTTTCACAGAGTAACATTGTCAGGAATGATGCACAGTATAAATACCTGATACTTTGTCTGTCGTCTGGAAGCCTATATGTACGCTTGAGTTTCACTTTTTCATGCTTTTTTTCCCCACAGCTTTAGAATGATGTTGATACTACACATTTAACTCTGAAAGCAATGCTTGAAGAATCTAGACACTTTTGTGAGGAGCAACATACAAAGGTTAACAAGAAACAGTTTTGTTAAGAAAGTTTAAATACCATGCAGTATGTCAGTGAATAAGGTGAGGACTCTACATGAATGCAAAAAAAAAAAAAAGCTAGATATTGAGTGGCTGCTTTTTCATGGGAGTATTCTTTTCCACTGTGAGTATTGCTCAGGTCAGTAACCTAAAATGATTAATGTAACTAAACAATATCAAGAGTACACGTAGAGAAGTAAATTTACCTTGCAGAGACCAAGAACTTGTGTTGATTTTGAGGCTTTGACTTGGCAATCTTGATGGTCTAAACATTAGTATTGAAGTGTAGTATAATACCAATTAATTCTAACTGAGCAATATACTAAACACAGCATTTATATAGTACTGTGAGCAGCCTGTCATAGGCAGGCTTGTGTGAAGTCTGTATACATCGTTTCTGACTTACCAGTGTCTCATTTGCTTCACATCTGGGGTATTACCCATGTTGTAGAGGGAAGAAACTGAGATGCAGCAAGGTAGGTAGCCATTTGCTGAACATTATTATCATATCAATAATCAGTTCTTTCTAGAAGACAGGGGCATTACATGTATAAGTAACTAATCAAAACCGCAAGGAAGCAGTGGCAGAATACAGCTACACCGTAGTTCTAAGTGACTGGCTGAGACTTCTCAAGGCTTGGCTCAATTTTGCCTTAAATGCCTTGCAGATAGTCTTAGAGAATACTGTCTCATCTGGAACAGAACAAAGCAGGTGTCATTGGAGTATCAATTTCTGCAAATGCCTTTAAGACAGATGAGTTTTCAGGTCCAGGGAAATCAAGCACCTCTAGAACTTACAAGTTTTTCATTGCTGCCATTTATATATTCAAATTTAATTTTCACCACTTTAACCTTTGTGGAATTTTGTTTACAGTAATACAATAAGTAAACCACTGTGATAGAACAGACTTGTGTGTCTGTAAACCCATTCTGCAAGAACTGGGTGGGTAGTTTGGTTTATCAGCTACAGGTCGCCAGCAGTATGCAATCTAAAGACAAAAGCTTTGAGAGCAATTAAGCTAAATATAAGTGCTAAAGCTGTAAAAAATTATAGTTTTCATAACAACAGAGCTTGCAAACGAGCACATATATATTAAAACAACAGTGGTAGTAAAGTAATGCTTCTTACTGCAAGAATGCTAAGAAATCTCAGTAATGCTTCTTACTGACTTTACAATATTTTATTTAGACATTTGAAAATACAAATATTAATGAAACAGATTAAAGCTGAGAAAAAGGACAGCACATGTCTATCAATCTAAAACATTCAGACAGCTTTATTGCCACTAATCACTTGAAGTACAGTCCTATTTTCAGTTTGTACACAGTGGTACATTAGGCTGAGTTACTCTTCTGGGGTTGTGCACTTTACAAAGACATTGCTGAAAGCAGTGATCTGTGGTAAATGCAATGAAGAGTAGATCACTGTGGATATTGTTGCTTTTAAAGTGAAAATGTCCTAGATGAAATCTATAAATAGCAGTCAAAGGACCAGGCTGTGGTATGCAGTTGTTCACAGATGAAAAACACAGATGAGAGCGTATCTGCTTTGGCTTCTTGTCTTAAATATGAGGGCTTTTCCGACAGAAGTGATGTGGGGTTGAGCTTTAGGAATGCCATCTCTTATTCAGTAGGTGATCTTAAAGAGTATTTCCATCATTTTTGATTTTCTTCTTTTAATACCGGATCCATATGTTTTGGGATGTTGAAGTAAATGATTTAAAGTCTTCATTTTAGCAGTTAAGTTTGATTAAGAAACTCTTACAATGTGTTTCAGTTTTGTACAGTCTTTTGTGTTGTTTTGGCTGTCAATTAGAACCAAGGAGGTGTGCTGATGATTCTCTACTATTTCAGCAACACTGTCAAAGCGCTGGATAGAGAAAACAAAAATTAATCAGTGCTGGCTTCTTTTAATGTTCTAATACTGACAGTGATCCCTGCATCACTTTTTGCTTCTCCCAACACTGAAGAGAGTGACTTACCAAGTGAGATGCTCTGCCTTTTAGTAAGAGCACTGATCCTGCTCTTACTAGTCCTGATTCTAATAATAAACAGATGAAATTTGGGCAATGGAAGATAACTAGCTATCTCTCATCTCATGCTCCTTTCCATTTGTGATTGCTACCTGCACAAACTGAAGCACAGAGGTTGTTACATGGCCTTTTAGTTTACCTTAATATATACCAGGCTGCAAACTGGCAGTTTGGAAGCTATTTCATCTGCTGTCCAGCTATCTCAGGGGGAAAGTGGTCTCCAGGAGTAATATGGTAAAGCCAACCATCAATGAGAACTTGTGTTAGTTATGCAGTTTTAATGTAAAGTAATATCCAGAATATGCTACATCTGTTGTTTTTGGTCTTTGGTCAAATACAAATTTTGGACTTCCTTTCTCTTTTTCTCTGGAGGTCATTTTTTGACCACTTGTTGAAGGCCAGATGAGCTATTATTAATTCTGTAACCTCAAAAGCATTGCATGGGAGACAGATAATTAGGCTAAGGCAAGCCTACTGTCCCATCCCTGAAAAGCCTACTCTGTGCAGTGATAACAGCTTTTTATTGGTATTTAGGTTCAAAGTTTCTGTTTTGCTGTATATGATAATAGCCAATCAGTGGTTTTTGCACTCTAGAACTTGAGTTCTAGAGTTTTTTCTTTATGTGAAAATGGTATTAGAAGTACTCATTTTATAGATTTTTTTGTTGTTGTTGTTTGGTTGGTTGGGTCTTTTTTGAGCATGGCTCTTTTTCCTTCATGACCAAGAAACTTGACTAGAATCTTAGGCAGAAGACTGTATAAGCAGCAGGAGAATTTATCTAACCACTGCAGCTCTAGTTCTGAAAACTTTTCAAAACAGTTTTATGAGTATGCTTTAAACATGACCTTATTACTCACAGTTCTTATTACTCACACTACGCAGGAGCTGATGTTACACTGGTTTCTCTAGCTGGATAGATCAGTCATTATATATGGTATATTTTATCTTGATATAAGAAGAATCCTCTTGGTCATAGTGTAATACAGTTAATCCTAGCTTATTAAAATTATATAACTGAAAACTGTTTGGAACCACCCTTCCCCATCATCTCACCTCTTCACCACTTTTTTCTCTGCCCAGTGCATATTGTCTTGTTGATTCAATAAATCTTATAGGGATGTTGTACACTCTTCTGTTGTAAAAAACCACCAGTGTGTATGGTTGCTGTGAATCCTGTCCGGAACTCTTTCTTATTAAAAAAGATCCATCCTAAAGAGAAAAGCAGAAAGTGTATTCAGCTATTTTTTTTTTCCCCAACAACTTCAGTTCATTTTTAGCTTAACATTTTCATGTCTATTAGTATTAAACCCTTCTCTCGCATCAAGAAAAACTGTACAGCAGATGAGAAAAAGAATGCATTCCTGCGGTCCAGGAGTAGCTTACAAAGGTGTCATTTAAGAGTTAGCTTTCCTGCTACCTGGTTTCTCTCAATCAGAGAAAGAATAAATGAAGATACAGTGGTAGCAGCCTGTTGGGGGTCTACAGATTACTAGGAAATTAAGTTACTTAGTGGCAATAGGTAGGCAAGAAAGCAGTGAGAGGTGAAGATACTGTTTCTCCAGATCTGTAAAATGCACTCCCATAAAGTCTACACCTACAGATGACACTTTAGCCCAGTACTTGCTAGCTAGCAGTAGCATACACTGGTGATAACCCCAATGCTCTGCCCCTTTATCCTGCTGTGTGGAGTTAGGCAGAAGTGGAAATGTACCTAATGCTAAGGATGCAACTCTGCATGTTGCTATTCCCTTCTGTGCCACTTGTTTTTGTACACAGAATAGTTGAAGCAACTCAAATTCTCCAAATACCTAAATGCATACTGTTGCTCTTTCAAAATACATAGCAGCATCAACCTTTCAAAATAGTAGCTGATTTTACATGAACCATTGGACAGTGGTGGAAATCATTTAAAAGTTGCAGGGCTTTGCCTTTGTTAATGGATGCATGTGAGCTGTCACATCTTCCTCAGCTTTCTAGTCTGTAACAGCTTTCTCTGCAGCTCACCAGTCCAGGTTACAATAATGCAACTTTATCTTGGGATGGAAACCATAGTTAGTTTGATCACAGTAATTTCATGCTTGACAGTATTTGCATGGCACAGTATTCTGACCTGTTCAGAATACAGCTGGTGTTCTTAGAATATTTCTGGTTGTCTTTTAATTTTTTTTTTATTTGAAATGGGGTTGTTATTGTTGTGGGTTTTTTTCCCCCCATAAAATACTATAAAGTGACCTACCTTGTTTGATCGGTACAGTGCATCTTCTGCAGTTTTCCTATCACATGTAGCAGCATACCATGCTTTACTATGAACACCAGCATCCTAGAAAGAGAGAAACAGTGCTTTACCTGTAAAAAATGATAATAAAGAATATGGCCTGTATGGGAGTTATTACAAAATAACGACAGCTATGAAAAACTCAAATGCAGAACACTTCAGAAAACACAGAATTCTTAGAAAATTTTTACTGAGAGCTCACTGGTTTTGTTGGACAGAAAACAAATCTAGGGTGTCAAAACAGTGGTAACAGATGTGTGATAGAAGGCTGATAACTTGACAGAAGAGAGAAAGATACTTTAAGGAGAGTAGCCAGATTCAACTGGAGGATAGTTTGGTATTTTTAAAGCAGGAAGCTGTGCTAGTATAATTTGAAGAGGGTATCCAGGAAATGTTGAGGAATAAATTGACCATTAACAATAAGTGCTGCTCAGCTTTGTGCTAGTCAATGAAACGTCTAGATTTGGTAGGCATCTAAGCTTCATGAATGAAGTTTCCTATATATTTAATTCTCTTTGTGAACATGATCATGATTGCTTCTATCTGGATAACATGGAGGTTGGGTTAAGTACATCTTTTGCTCTTTTTGTTGTTAAAGACAACTGGATAGAGTCCTACAAGACAGATGAATAATTAATTTATTTTCTCTATTAATACAGCAGTTCAGCTCTCAGTGCTTTTAACTGAGATGTGAGACACAGTTTCGTTTCCAGTATTCTGTTGGATTTGAGTCTGTATATATCCTTATGTTTGAAACAGTGCTCTTATCTAAAGGCATAAATTCATGTTTATTATGGAGAAGGAATATATCATTAATAGAATACAAAAGTGGGTTGTGTTTTATATTGTATCTCCTTGGTGCCTCATTTCTGCATGGTATCTCTGGTGAACACCTCACCAAGGTCATCCTTCTCTTCATGTCATTAAATGCTGGCAGTGTTCTGTATAGTAAATGAACTTAACCTGGTCTTCTAGTGGAAAACAGGACAAAGGGCTTTATGGATGGGGAAGTACATGGTAGATACAAGGTAGGAAGATTGGCACCCTAAAGATAGGTGGATTCTGTTTAAAAGATGAAAGATCTCGCAACACAGAAGTGCAAAGATAAAAAGCTGTGAGGAGGTGACAGCAGCTGGGAGCAAGTGGCAAGAGATGATAATTTGAGTAAGAAGTAGTGCTAGAAAATCGCAGGATTGAGCGGACATTAGGGAACAGGAGGGGAGTTTAGGGATAGGGAATGGGGGATTTTAGAGAAGTATGAAAGGAAAAGATACTCAAGGGAAGGACAGGATGAGTGATTAGAAACAGCATATAGAAATGAATACTTCTGGGTATTAACCTTCCTGGTCATTTGAACAGTTTTGCTCCAACTCTATAGTAACAAGCTTAATAATAAAATTCATTGGTCCTTTCCAATCCTAGCCATTCTGTGATTCTATGAGCTTTGTCACCTCTGTACAAAACAGATTAAAAATGAAGTTGTTCGTTTTGGTTGGTTTTCTAGCTGGCTTATCACTGCCAAAAAGGGAATGCCTTGGCTTCCCCTTGCGCTCACTTTGTTGCTCATCTGATCCTATGATAAGATAATTCACTTTAGTAATCTCACAGAAGAAAGAAATAATTATATCCTTTTTTTGTTTATCTTGTTTCGTGTTTGACTGCTAGGTTGTTTTTTTGTCAATTTAATGAGTTGGCTCAGCCCATTGCAGGATCACAGGAACACCAGAGAAGCCTATGACAGGGAAGGGAGTTTACAGTGAGGAAAGAGCAAAACCTTCATTTTGGGGGGCATTACACTAAATTCTTAAACTGGCTCAAGCCATAATATGTAAACTGTACTTCCAGAGTTCTTTCATGTGTTTCTCCAGTCACACTATTCATTGGAAAAAGGATGAGAACAGGTATGCAGAGTACTTGGCCACTATGGGAATGAGTCCAGTAAACCAATCCTTGTTCAACAGAACAAGGAATCAACAACCCCCAAACTTTTATTCTAGCATTATCTGTGGTTTATAATCTGGAAGTGGAGAGCTGCTGCCAGAGTTTGGATGGGAACCAAGCAAATAATGAACCTTATGGGGTATGAATCATGTCTGCAATCACCAATATTGTGCAAGAATCTGCAGCAAATGATCCCACTATATGCAATAGGTGGGAAAATGACACAGTGAATATATTTTCTTTCCTTAAAAAAAAAACAAAAAAACCACTATCATCAACACCAGCCCCTCACCCTCCCCAAAACAACCAACCAAATAAGGCCCCAAACAAACCAAAATGGCTGTTTTATTAAGCTCTGGTTTTGCCCATGGCTGTTACATAAAAGCTGCAAATGTAATTACTACAAGCTGTTTGTTTAGTGTCTGCTGGATTCTTTATTTGAAATTTTTATAATAAATATCCAGTATGACATACTGTTAATTTTTTTCCAGAACTTCAAGTCCTTTGTGTTCTTTATGTTGTATCATCTTTGTCATGTCAGGCTTTAGAACATTCAGTGTTATTGGCTTCGTATAATGGAGCCTTTGTTTTGCACTCAACAGAACTATTTTTACCTTGTTTGTGACTACTAGGCTTATAAGAATGGCTTCCTGCATTTTGTAGTCTCCATCCAAAATTTAAAATAGCACTGAAATGAAAATAACTTTGCATTTGTTTAAATTATTCAAAGCTTCATGTTACAATGAAACACAAAAAAGAATTGGTCGTAAAACTGACAGCATTAACTGTAATGAGGTCTGTTTAAAGGAACAGAAACAAGTAAGACTAAAAGATATAAAGGGAGGCAACACAGCATCCTCCAGGAGGGACAGCAGTGACTTTCTTCTCAGTTCTTAAATCTTTGCCGACACCCCAAACCACAATAAATAGGGAAATGTTCATAAAAGTGATTCTACCCTCTGCATCCTGCTGTGTTGGGCTAATGAGCGGAGCATCCCTGTTTCCTTCTACAAATTTCTGGAATTTCTTAGCATATCACATCAGTACAGGCTAATGCTAATAGCTGCAGATGGCTTCATTGTGTCTGCATGGTGCATATTATCTTTTTTTCAGGACACAGTGTGTACAGCTATAAGTTAGAAAAAAGGCAATTAAAAAACTCTCTACAGCCATCTATATCAAAGACTAGATTTCCTAGTTCAAATCATGTTGAGATATTATGAACTGGGGAGTTGAGAGGACCTGAAACTAAGAAGCTTTTCTGGCTTTTGTTTAAAGTGACTGGTAGAATGCCAAGGTTTGGTATAATGCTATCTACATCTTTTTCTACAGCTTGTTAAAGCTCCTGTGCTTTATGTTCTAAGCATTTTTTTGTATGATAGTTAACATTCAGATTATTTGTGCAAAAGGGGACATGCATGTTCTCTATAAAAGGAGAATGTTTTTTATTTAGAAAGGGGGTAAAGGTGAAAAACTAGAGTAAGGGGTACTATTTCTGTAATGCAAAGTTACTAATGTTATACCTGGTCTGCAGTACTTGAAATAGATGAAATGCTGCTGTGAGAGGGAGTACCCAAAGAACGGTTTGCAGCTTCTGGCACTTCTAGAAAAGAGAAAGAACAACATGTATAGGTTTTCAGTTATATTATGCTGTAAGAAATTGATTTGTTACTGAAAGATCTGGAAATGCTTGACCTTTGGTATGACTCAGGAAAGTTATCCACTGTAAATGCATGGGCCCTATATAAGTGCCTGGGACACTTGCCTGCACAAAAGAGGAGTCTTGCTTATAAAAGAGAGAAATGGTTTGGTTAATAAAAGTTTGAGTAACAACTTGGTTAGTAGCCAGAGCTAGACTTCAAATGCAAAACACACCTCCCCCAAGTGAATCAGTGTAGCAATGGATAAAGCAAATGCAGGAACACGATGCAAAAAGTGCTCAGTCCAGTGTGAGTAGCTGTCATATAAATGAGGGTGTCAGGAGAATTCATCTAGCTCAGATATATTTTTTTTCGCTAATTTAGTCCAATTGAAATGTTTCTATGTGTGTGCAAGAAGTCTACATAGCTCAATGGAGAAACAGAACCAGTAGGAAAGATTTATGAAGCTTAAAATTATAACAATGCACAGTAGAAAATACCTATTAGTGCAGAAATACGGATGTCAAAATGTTTAAGAAATTAGAAGGGAAATGGTTGAGTAGCATTGCATAATAATGATATGGTAGAAATATGGGAAATAAGTATAGAAAGTTGTTTTCTGGTAAAAAAAGAATCTTGATCAAAGGTAGTATAGCTGTATGCCATAGGTACTTGTGATCAGAGTTGGGTAAAGATCAGTTCATTATGCAAAGAAGATAACTGTATAAGGCTGAGAGGAGAGATTGCAAGGGGCAGTTTCAGCTCTCAATGAATAAATAAACATGTGAAGAAGGCTACTCAATATGAAGAATTTTGTTTTTTCTTTTTTTCCTGTCAAATTTTGACTGATGAGCTGCCAAAGCTACAGCGGAGAAGAATGTTGTATAAATAAAGAATTACCAGAAGTCAGATGGAATTAGACTTTACAAAAGGAAATTAAAATAAGGGATAAGAGATTCCTTAGCTTTGTAGAAAGAGAAATTTGGCTGTCTGCAGAAAGAATTTTACAGATTTTAAAGATAATCCAGGTAACTAAACCAATAGTAGTTCTGGTACAGAAATGGAAATTTCCAAAACCATATTGGAAGCAAATCTCAAATAGCTTGGTACAGTTGAACTGGTGGGCCCAGATAATCCTTAGCACAAATTTAAAACCTGGCACATAAAATAATTGTTGCCAGCTTTATAATGTTAAATAGATTTCAAGTCAGGGTGGTACCATGTGATTAAAGCATACCAAACAGAAGTGGAAAGTGATCTGAGCAGCTACAGGCCTTTTTGTTCTACTCCACAGAACACAAGGCCCTAGGAAATAACTCGGGAAGAATATGAAGATTTGTAGGTAAAGGTACAACTAGCAAGAGAAGAATCTAAAATTTAAAAATGTTATAACTCTTTCATAAAACAACAGAGTTATACAAAGAGAGTACTGGACTTTACTTTAGTAGAGCATTTAATACTGTGCCATACTAGAAATTAGTATTTTTTATGAAGATGAAAGTTATCACTATGCTTGCATGGTGACAAGGAAGAAATGTCAGGTTATGTTGAAGCGACATTACTGATAGGGACCAACTGTATATGTGATGAAGTTGTTATTGGACCTGGCACAGAGTAAGAGTGTGTTAACTAGGTTTACTGATCAGAGCATCATTTAGCACCAGATGACCTTAAGGAATAGTTAATACTGTAGGGTAAGAATTTATGCTACAAGTTAAAGCACATCTGTTGTGTCACAGGAGCAGACAAATGTAAGAGCATCAGCCTATTGCATGAATATAAGCCGTTATACTTCCACACCATAGGAGATACAATTGCAACATAAATCAAGCAAACATTTCCAGGAAATGGAGAGAAGTACTAGTAACAGCATGTAAGTTTAAGCTACACCACATGCAGATTTCTAAATGCAATTCTCATAATCCATCTACAGTGTGAAAGATAGGTTCAGACTGAAGTATGTACAGAAAAGGGCTGGTAGGAAGGTCAGGCAAATGTCTGTTAATGAGAGAATAGAAAAATACTAAATCTGACTTAAAACTTCTTTGCAAAGAGAGTTCATATACATATCACCTAATCTGTCTTTAACTGTAAACTGGAACAAAGTCCCTCTTTAAAAATATTACTTACAGAAGAGCTTTGGCATTTGCAATTATAAAAATACCTTCTTCCCCAACCCCTCCCCAGAAAGAAAGAATAAATTGTTGGATGCAATAATGATCTGTCTGGCTTCTAGGCAACAGAAGCCTGGTACAGCCCAGAAATGTCATATTTAGGGTTGTTCTGTGGCAAGGAAGATTGATGGAATCTTTATTATTATGGGAACTGACCCAAACTGTCTTTGTAGAAATTTCCAATGGTCACAAATAGGAACGAAGCACCCAATTTTCATCAATTTATCTAATAACCCTGATATATTCCATTTTACTAACTGAGCTAAGCCCTGGGATACTTGATCTCCTCTTTGTATGCCTTAGAGAGACAAATGTTAATTCCAAACTAATGAATATGTATCGTATTTTGAAATAATCTTAATTCAGAGATTAATTTGAAATTACAAGTTAATCACATTTTAATTCAAAATCTAAATTATACTTACTTGGCAGAATTGAGGACTTTGGGAGCAAAGGCCTGAAATAAATTTGAAGAGATTACAGAAAGTTCTGAGGAGCTCTACCCAGTTCTGACAACATTAAATATGTGTATTTGAAGCATGCAGTGGTAGGATGTGTAACATCTCACCCATCTGGTCATTGAGAAGTAAGGGCCATATACAGGTATTAAAAAAAAAATCATATCCCACTAGTGATAATTAGAAATTTAAACATACAGTTTAAATCTCCATCACCTAATTAAAGGTTATATCCTCCCATGCTTTTATGGTGGTGTTTATAGTATTTGGATACATTTGCCATGTTTTATATTTGCTACTGTGAGGCTTCAAGAAACATGACTTTCAAAAAAAACAACAGAAGGCTACAGAGAAAACAGTGCTCCCCTTTGAACTTCTCACAGCTGTGTTCAGACTGAGCAGTAGGAGCTGGTGCATTGAAATATTCAAAAGATGATGAAAAGGGATTTTACTTTTGGACACCACTTGGAAGGGGTGGAAGCAGAAGCTCTTGGCTGGAACCTCGTCGTCGTTCTGCTGCTGTGGGTTTTTCTGTAGTTTGGGAAAACAAATTGTAGTCAAGATTTCTTCAGAAAATATATCGTCCCAGATAAGACAGTCCCAATAGCTGAAAGAGGTTTTCTTTTATTACCGTAACTTTTTGGGTTTTCTCTTACATGGCAGCTTGCCACCCTGCTGCTTTCTTTATTAACTAGTGGTATACCACCCAATTTCTAGGCAAATAGCTGCGCTGTGAATGCCTGTGGGAGCTCAGTGGGAGACGTGCCTTCCATGAGGCGAGCTGCGTGACACAGTGGAAGATGCTGGGGCAGGCTCTCTGCAAGAGCTCAGCCAGAGGAGGTGCAGCTGGCTGGCTGCATCTTACCCTTGTGTTAGACAGCAGCT
Organism: Melopsittacus undulatus; assembly: GCF_012275295.1. NCBI lineage: Eukaryota > Metazoa > Chordata > Aves > Psittaciformes > Psittaculidae > Melopsittacus > Melopsittacus undulatus. The sequence continues at coordinate 95,662,811 of NC_047530.1, forward strand.
CCTGCTGAGCTTGTGCCTGGGGGAACTGCCGACTTGCACAGAGGCCAGACGCATTTTCTGCCTGTGGAAGGGACAGGCTTTTGCCAGGAGTTGGCTCTGTGTGAAGTGGTTCTGGCTGAATTTAGAATTATGTGCTCAAACTTCGCCTACCTTTCCCCTACTTTAAGGACTGTATGGCACGTCGCTGGTCCATTATGTCCTACGTTACCCTGCCAGTAACCTCAACAGTTTTACTGTGACTGCTTTTAGAGAACGATGATATTCAGTGCAACTAAGGCTGGCCATATCCAGTTTGAAACTGCTAAAATCAAACCTTCCTCAAAAACCTAGACTAAATTTAATGTGGTGGTGTTTCATGTTTTTAATAAAAAGAAAATGAAATTCTGATAACTTTTTTTTTGCAGTAGTGGAGATAATTTACCTTCATTTGCAGTTAAGGTCTCTCTGGAAGGTAGACATGGTTTCTGCAATAAACCAGAAGAAAAACAAATATTAAATGTCATGTCACTTGTACAGCAAATGTTTATTTTTTTATACTTGATGTGAACTAATTTACATTTAGAACTGGAAGCATCCTGGAGGGATTAGGAGGTAGGGACATGGCCATTTTGTGAAGAGCCTCTAATTCTATGACCTTGAAGTTTGGGAATTTGTAAAGTAGATTTGGAAAGACTCCCAGTTTGTGTATAAAAATAGATGGGCAGAATTAAAATCTAGAGATGCATGACTCTTTTTTTTTTCAATGTAAGCTTATGGTGTAACAAATGGCTCATTCTTATCTCAAAATACCAAAAATGAAGTCTATCCCAAATACTTGAGATTCGAAATTACTGTATTTTAATCTTTATCAAGCTATTTTGACAAATGTCTGAACAAATTCCTTTTTATTGAGAATTAAACCTTTTTTAAGCTTTCAGTAAAAACTTGCCCAACTTTCCAGTTTTTTTTTCCCCATCTTGAAACACTGGTAATAAACTGTCAGTTTCAAAACATTTTTCAATTTAATTTCTTTGAAAGTTTCAACCAGTTCCCTCACTTTCTCCCACAAGAGGTTTTGGGGTATTTTTCTAATGATGAAATACTTACTGAAAATACTCTGACAAATTCTGGTAAAATCCTGCATCTTCCTTGAGCTATCATTCTTACAGTAAATCCATGTGCCCCATATGCAGCCCTGTATATTTTAGGGAATACTTCTGAATGGTCTGTGTTCCCAGTTATTTCTAATTTTTTTTCAGTTCTCGCACTGTTTTTATTGTTACATCCTAGAGTACTGAATCCGAACATCCCTTTAATCAAAATATTTTTCCAAATCAAAACATTTAATCAAAATAGCTTTTTCATTGCTGCAATGTTCATTTCCTTTCTTTATAGCTTTCCCCTATTGTCTTTATGCATTTATGTCATACCCAAACTCATGATCAAATTAAGTTTTATAGTAAATTAAAAATCACCTGTAAAATTGTTTGATTACACAACTACAAGTCAACTTACTGGTGAATTTATTACATTAGAAGTTTTCTTTCTGCAGATTGAAGGAAAAAGAGTATAGTTACTTAGCAGATACATCATATTTAGCGAGTAAGCATCAGGTTCATTGATTCCCAAGATATTTCTGGCCAAGATGGGATGCATCTCCCTATTGCATAGCTGTAGCACTTGGGGAATGTGGGAGAAAAAAAAATAATAATAAGGGTGCCAGCTGTAATGTAGGTGCTTATGATACCAGTACTTAAGATGACAACTTGGCTGGGGCAGAAGAGTTTTAATGAAAAACACACCTTCCCACATTTATAGGCATGCATGAGCTATTGCTGCACTGCGGGACTAAATTAGGCAAGCCAGCCAGCATCTGCCATCAGTGGCAGAGAGTGAAGGACAGTGCCAATGACACAGAAATGCTGTTCTTCCAGAAATAACAAAATTAATAGCTTGCTTTTACCTAGCCAGGGTATCTTTAATGAAAGGCAACAAAAATTACTCCTAAATTCTGACTGACATAGGCAAGGGGAGAAGTTAGCTCCTAATACACCTACTAACCAACCCCCATCAAAGAAGTATTTATTATTTTTCACTCACAGGCCCCTTGGCAACGGAGACGGAGCTGGTCCAGTGGGAAATCTGGATTCTTGTGTGTTATTGAAGCTATGATCTAGAGATGCAAATGATATACTTAGTATGCAATATTAGCTGCAACTGAACAGTGGATTTTCCTCATTGCCATTTCAGTGTTAATGTAATAAAAGTAAAAAATATTCATTGGTTTAATTTTTGTCTTAACATATTTTCGCACTCATTATACTTGAAAACAGTTCAGCAACATTTCTTGCTTATTGCTGACTGTTATGGATAAAATTTACACTGACACACTCCGCTACATGCTATAATTAAGGTCACCAGCGACATACTGAAAACAAATCGCACTACTATTGCCATGTTTTCAGTGCAGAATACTTACTTTCATGATTATTGTTTGCTTCATGTTCCTGTAATGGAAAAATGTGTTAGATTTGTTAAGAAACTATTAAAAAGGGAATTATTAAATGGGAAGTGCATAAATAAATAATCTGGTCTTGGTAATCTGCAGTGATAGTTAAAGAAATATTTGCATAGAATATATATAATACCCAGAATATTTTTCATTGGCTTTTATGACAACATTTGAAAAATTTTAGCAAACATCAATCTAATTTTGAACATTCTAATAACCCTGAGATTGCCTGTAGTATTGAGAAAACTTTGCCCTGAAATTCACAGGAAGACCTTTTGGTTCATGTTTCATGACTGGGCTGGAAAGCAGAAATTTTGCAACAGATATGAATAAACTCAGAACATATCTTCCACTGAATAAATGATATAGAGTAAGCTTTTCACCATGCTAGAACCAAAGTGATCCAACTCATTCCCTGCCTTCTTTTGAGATGCTTTCCTTTGACTCCCACTCCTTGTGTTTTAGGGAATCGGACTCCCATTTGATAAGTACCTTTCAAAGAGGCACCAGTTATTAATTTGTCCATCTTCATCCCCAGGCTAATAGCTTTTCGCTAATGTTGGTCACAAATGCATCCATTCTCTGGTTGGAGAGGTATAATCCATCATCCAACAGCTGAAAGAGTGAGATGTGGAGAAATTTTTCTCCCAGTCAGCCCTGGCCTTTGAGAGGAACAAGGGTTACAGTTCTGTTAACATGATCATTGCTGGTTACTGTTGAGAATAGATTGAATGGGAACAGTTAACAGATGTTTTGGTTATTGTTTTGTTTTATCTGTATGCTTAGTCAGGGGTGGAAAGGCATTGCATTGAAAAAATGTTATGTCCATTACCATGTTTTTGTTTAAAACTGTAAGGGCGGGCAATTTACACAACCAGCAAAGACCCAAAAGTTTGTACTACACTAAGTAATTCCTTCCTCGGCTGACTCTTGTGCCAAACTGGGTAACTGCTAGTACCCAGGAGGTGAATACACCCACTGTACAGATGAGTGTTTGTTTGGGAGATCCATCCTTGGTGATATAACTAATTCAGTCTGTGGCCCACGCAAAACAATAGTGTCCCTTGATTGTCTGCAAAGCTAAGGTGATATCCATCTCAGAGGTAAGCTCTGAGAATGTTGATGGAGAGGTTTCAGCTGCAGTATGGCACTCAAGTCTGTTCTGAAGCAGTATTCTTTTTTAGTGCTGATCAGAGCGTAGAACTTCTGTCCAACATTCTTCCTCCAGAAGGATCTCCTCCCCCTCCCTCTGCTCGTTGTGATGTTGTGATGAGGTGGAAGAGAAACTAAAATGCTGCTCTAGTTGTATGCACACCCCCATCCCTCCATGTACTTGGTATAATTAGAAATTTAAGGACTGAAAGTAGACTATAAGATGTTCTTATACCACCTGCATTATGTTACCATAATGTCTAATGCTATGGTATGACCCCAATTTTGTGATTTTAAGGTTCTAATTTCTCTATGTAGTTAGTAGTAGACTGTTCATTTCTTAAGGACAATTCATAGCATTGGACTGGGATAGAGTTTAAGGCACATAGCTTTTGGCACAGATACTGCTGAAGCTACTATCACCCTGTTTCTTGGTTGTTAGCTCCTCATGCACACCTGCCCTTGTGGTGGCACTACTATTAGTAGAGCTCTGGTGCAGAACAATTTATGGAATTAATCTGGCTGAAAAGAGAACCTTCTATACATTTGCTTTTGCCCATTTGCTGTGGCTTAGCAAGTTTCCAAGGAGTTTGCTTCAGAAAACCTTTTCACCAACACAGTGGACAGACGGGACAAAAGCAGAGGAAGAAGAGAAATGACTCAAACACAGCCTTAGGAGCACAGACCTTGTAATTACTCCATGGACTGCATTTTCTACTGATACTGGTTACTCAAACTACACATTCTAGAAGGATATAATTTTCAGAGTATTAATCATTTGTCATCTGAGAGGAGTGAAACTCAAGGAAGACGCTTCAGTGGGCAAAATCATCCATTGCTACTGAAAGTATGGTTCCTACAGTTCAACTGGTGTTTTTTTAGAACAAGAAACTGTTTCTGTGGACTGAAACATACATCCCTTAAAATGTTTGAAATTTTTCTTGGATCAGTACAGATATTCAATGCCTTTTAGTCCAAAAGATCAATACCCACAATTACAATTATTGGATCAATCTGATATTCAGTCATCTGTTTCTGTTACTTAATCCAGATAATAAAAAGCATCCATCTATTTATATATATAAAACACAGAACAGCCTAAATTTAATACATTCTTTCAGAGTAGCACATTCATTACTCACTGGTTTTGGATGAAGACGATTTCTGGGAAGAGGCAAAATATTTCTGGAAAATATATACAATAAGTTAAGATGAGTAGGATTTACTTATTTAATTGCTTGGCTTAGATACGTGTTTCAAGATCTTTAGAGGAGTTCTGCAGTGAACGGATTTAACCGCAGCTATCCACCGCTGTAGTGGTTGTGGTGATGTTGTGCCCTTAGCATGGAACTACTCTAGAAGAGCTTCAGTTCTCAACCTCAGATCCCCTGCAGCTGTGCACAGGACCTCAAACACTGTAACACACACAGTGTTCTGGATGCCACCTGCTCTTCCTGGGTTATATGGCCTATTTTGTAAAATGATATTCTAGAGATGAGGCAGTGGTTATGAAGCAGCTCCCTATGCTTCTGAAGACTTCTGGAGTGAAATAGACTGCATACTCAAGTTTCCTTTACCTCTTTTACTCTGGAGGCTTGGAATATAAATTACTGATTTACTTTATCAAGTTTCTTTACAAGCAAACCTCTGCCCCATCCCCTGCAACACATTTCATTTACAAGAGTTCAAAGATAGGTAATAGGCCTTTAAACAGGTTTGCAGGGATATTTTACATCTGCACTGGCTCCCTGAAGGGATATTCAGGAAGATGGAACCCATTTGGCAATCTGGCTTGAATACAGAATTTTGCATGGAAATGAGAACTTTCAATTCTTACTTTGTTCCTACATCCCTAGATATTTGTATGTCCTGACAATTACTTACTGTCTGAGGACTACACAATAGCGAGGAAAAAAATTTGTTTCCTATTGAGAAGCTGCTGTTGATTTACCTGGAAATATCCAGCTTAGGTGACTCTCTGGTCATGCTGTGCATGTGGGAGTGCTCCGTATTCTGAGCAGGCACTGATGGAAGTGGTTTAGCAAACCTAGTAAAATATGTGTTAAGAAAGAAAATTATATATAACAGCAGTGAATATAAAAGTAACCTCTCTTTCTCCTCCCCTTCCCTCTCAAAATTCTGAAAAGTACCTTTAAGAACTGTTTGTTTTTAATATGTGTTACTTTTGGGTTACTGAAATTAACACAGAAATAGATGATAATCTTTGTGTAGATAATCTAAAGAGAGAATTACTGTATCTTCTAGAGAGAATTATTAAACTTACAGTACCTAGATGAGAAAATCTATTTTCTGACAAGTTTTAAATAATGCACAAACATTCACAGCAGTTAGGTTACCTGGCTACCGGTGGTGGTACTGGCTTTTCCTGTAAGAGAAAATGCACTGAATTATTTGTTGCTTTCTGATTTCATAAAACCCACCTTATGATTCTATTTATGTTATCTTGCATCTTATTTTCACATTGTGGTATGGATCTCTACTAGAACTCTGGTAATCTGCACTAGGATGGGAGATGCAAGTAGTCACCAGCAGTAAATCTGTGAAGCCCTCATCCTGCATTGGCCATATGTTATGTCAGTACTAGCAAGTAGGAAGAAAATGACTGTGTCAGAACTGTCATTGCTACTTTGCTGCAGTTCTGCTTCTGGAAAGCATTGCCTTAGGCTGCTGCTTTCCAGACTGGATCACTATCACACAGGACTAGGAAACTTCAGCCCCTTCCCATTTACCCTGTTCTACAGACTTTCTGAATTGATTTGCCAGCTTTTCTGTGAAGGAAGTGTCAGAAAGTTTTAAGTGGAGACAGAGACTAATTCCCACTTTTTCCCCTTTGAAAGACTGACTTTTTATTTTTTTTATTTCTTTTTCACAGTCACAATGCCCTGCCTGAGGGCAATGTCAGTCATAAACTATAGAAAGGCCTTACCTCTTCTTCAGGAACCTCATATACTTCTGTAGGACAGAGAGAGAACAAATGTGTTCTTCGGTTAACAAAAGCACACTGCTTGTTACAAAAAAAAACATAAAAATAAAATCAGAATTTTTATCACTTCCTCTGCCTCTGGAAAAATAACTTGAACAATCTGCTCAGAGCTTGATTCTGTCTCCAGAACCCTGGGGTCGTCTCACCCCTCACCTTATAGTGGAGACTTCAGCAAAAGTCCCAGGAAGCCTGATAAACAGTTATCTGTATATGAACCTTCACCACACCCCACAACCTTGGGTTTTTTTCTCCCTCTCCCCCAGCAAGGTGAATGCTTTGTTTTGCAAGCCTGGGACGATTTGGAAAAGATGTGTTATCACACATGTGGTAGCATTATCCTTTTTGTGACTCTGGGAGAAAGAGCTCAGGTGAATTTTAAATACAAGCTGGCTCATTTGCATGGCCAGCATCCATCCCTGAGCTGTCCCACATGTGTATTTTAACTCACAGATATCGAAAACCAAAACCACCAGCATCCTTATCTATGTCCATTTTTTGCAACGAAAATTGAACCAGACTTCAATTCATGTCAGGCTTCACCGCTTTATTGGGCTGAAAAGTATCCGAGTTCCCACCAGGGGGAGATGTTTTAGTTTTTTACTAACATCGGTGAGGAACCGATCGTTGCTCTACGCTGGTTTACAGAAGGGCTGAGATGGAAAAAGGTATTTTAAAATGTCTGAAAAGTAACTCACAAAATCTTAAGTCATTCAGAAAAAAACCCTCATTTGTGTAGTTTACGACTTGAAAGCTGAGCATGCTCTAATGAATATACAGAGACTTTTAAAGAACTGTGTGGTCAGGTTATAAAGGTTACTTTCCAAGCAATTAATGAGGGATGAGGATATGCAAAATAACCTGGAGTTAGCACAGCTAAGGAAGATGAACAAAGTATATCCACACTTACAAAAGGAAATATGATTCCCCTTATTTACTTCTACTTTTGTTTTGCTTTCCAAATAAATTGCTCTTTATAGAACATAAATGAGAACATTTATCACAGGACATGGAAATCATCAGCCTAGATAGTATTTCTTCAGGGTTGAATCTTGATAATGGTTTTAAGGTATTGAGTCTTGATTCTTACAGTGAAATGGGATTACTCACATACAAAGTCCTGTAACTGTCTTTGCTGTATTGATCCATTTGCATTCCATTGCTAGAGCAAAGACTAAAAATAAATTACTTAAGGGCAAATGACTTTTTCTAGCTTTATTCATGCTTAAAACAGATTTACCATTCAAGCAAGGCAAAACAACTACTACAAAAAACCCTAAAGGGGAACATATTTTTGTTTTACTGAAGATGTCATGGTTTGTGTTGTGAATACATCAAGTGTAATTTAGTAAACCCGAGTCTCAAATTATTTTAGCAGTGATACAAACTCCACATACCTTGCATATCAGAAGCAAGAGGTGGCTTTGGAGAAGTAGGGAGGGCTGACTTTGTCGTCTTCAGAAATACGTTCATGGGAGCTAAAAGATATTTTACTCATATACATATGTATTTGCGCATCTGTGTATAAATACGTATATATAAAAATACACATATGTACTAACAACTAACAATGTAACATTTATAAAATAAGAGTAAATATTAAGTAGGTCCAAGTGACAGCCTTTTTGTGGGACCCTGAAAAAGTCAACCGAGGCAGAAAGCAGCCCTCATTTTGAAAGGGAAACATTATTTAGTGTTCATGCCTTGCTGAATAGATTTGATATTGTCTTAATGTCAGAGAGCTCTGTTTACTTTTCACCTTTGGTGTGTAGTAGTTTCACTCTCCAGCTATATACTCTCCAGAATATACTTCAAATAGTGAGGTAAAAAAGTAATGAATCAAAGCCTGTCTTTATCTACTGAAAATCTGAAAAACCTTGTTCTTCTCTTGAGGCAAACAGAGAATTTTAATGCTGTGGCTCCCTTGGATGAGGAGGGAGATCACATAACATGAAAACCTTCCTTGTTGTACAAGGGCTGGACTTGAAACAGCTGAGCAAGAGAAGCAGGAATTAAACAGGGCTTGCAATAAAGTTAAAAATACATTTTCTTGGCTTTGCCAAGGACCAAAGGAGCCAAATGTCTTTTTTTGCAGGCTGCATTCTCTTTAATAGCTGCATCTCCACTCTCTGAACTGTAGAAATAGACATTAATTTGACCCTGATCAATATTTTCCACTGTTGCCCCTACAAAGGCAGTAACTATTAGCTTAAATGACTACAACTCACATTTTGTAGGTAGTGACATGCTGCTTTCTGTGGGTTCAATATAGTTATCATCGTCATTGTCCACTGGCACAATGTAATTATCCTGTGAGAAATGTACGACAAAAATCTACAAGTTAAACCTCCATTGTATCAACAAACTGTTGGGATTGAAGCCCTGGCAGCAGTTTAGAATAGTTGCCATTTCACAGTGACTGCTATTTCAGGCATTTATCATCCTACGTGGATGGGATTCCCCACAACTGAAACCCCTTTACCAAAGTACTCCAGTTCTAGACTAGTGGGTAAAAACCTTCCCTTTGGTCCTTGGGTAACCTTTGGGGTTGCTCTCTCCCCGTTGCCTGCAGGTTGTTATGTCTAAAGAGCCTCCTTCATACTTGATATCCCCTAGATATGAATCTAGTATGAATTATCATTTGATATTCATGCTAGATATCCCCTAGGAATCAGCATGGTACTTGCAGGTCACTGTTTGTGATGTACAAAATTATTTGCACTCTAGAAGCTAAGAGACCAAGCCATGGCATTGCTATGTAGTCTATCTTATGACTGGTGACATTTAAACTGTCAGAGCAAGTGTATCTATAAACATTACCTCATCATCACTACACTCCTTAGGCTTTGGTGGTACTTTTGGTTTTGCAGCAGGAGATGGCAATGGCAAGGATGGTACAGATGGTTTCTTTGGTCTAGACGTAGCTGGACTGGGTGTACATGGGAGAGCTTTGCTGATGGGAGGGAGCTGTTGGTGACTGGTGCGATTGTCTTTTAATATGGAAGAAAACAATAATTTCAGTTAAAATTATGCATTAGCCTCTGGACTATCTTCTATTACCTGCAAACAGGTCTTCACTGTGGCTACAGATCAGGTCAAAAGGCAGACCTGAGCATGTGCTGATCCTAATGTTGAGACTTGTGTGAAAAACAACTGTTACACAGCCCGAAGGGTGGGACTGAAACACAAATTATGCCAGATCCTCTGGAGTGTCATTTTAAAAATTCCTCCCCTTCTCAAAGAACACGTAGGTGAAGTGCTGATAAACTTTTATGTGTACGTATGTGTCATGTTAGCACTTTGATGTCCCCTGCCCATGACATGGGCGTTGGAACTAGATGATCTTAAGGTCCTTTCCAACCCTAACTATCCTATGATTCTATGACTGTATAACCAGTAACAGTCTTGTGTCACATCAAAATGGAAGCAGGCATCACACCTATGTTTCTTTTCCCCATGGCTCAAATCTTCATCTAACGAAAGCTAAGTTTCGTTCACTTCAGTGCTGCCTCCCCCCCCCCCCCCCATGGCTGAAAAGAATAAAAACAGGAAAAAACCCCAGCTTTATGCTGAACTGATGTAAATAAAACACTGATCCTGTCCTCTTTTTCTGGATATTTATCCTCCTCAGTACCAGTCTTGGTGGACAACATGAAGTGAATATTTAGGTTCCTTTGTCCTCTGTTTTACTGCTTTTGGAATAATGATCCGAGATACAGAAAACATTAAGAAGGGACCTGTCCACTCTTATGTGCTTGATTTTCAATATGAATTACTACATTAAAATACACAGATAAATCTGGATCCAGGGTAGTGATACCTCCTACACTGCTGCCTGAATTCTGTAGTTAGTAGATGTCTAGGACACATTATATCAAAATTCTAAATATTGCTACCAGCAATACCAACTCTTGTTTCATTCTGTAATAACAAATCATACCCCTGAAAACTGAAGACCAAACTCCTGAGAAAAGGACACTTTGTCCATTTGAGGCCAATTTTCTTCTGGTACTGATAAATAAGTAATTATGAAGCTGACATAGCTGAATATTTTATAACTACCTGCATATTCACCCCTAGAAATAGGGAATGCAGATGGAATCTTCTTTTTCTCCTGCTCACTTGGAGGCGGCTCATAGCTGTCATCAGGATTCTCTTCACTGGGGACTACATACATCTCAGAGTCAGAGTGGTCATCCGGATTTTCATAATCACTGTCCTAGAAAGACAGAACTTCCCATTTCTCTTCTCATCACATACTTACAGCTTCATAGCAGTGTATGACAGATATTCTTGCGGGATCAATTAAAAGGACATGTTACACTCCCTTTTAGTGCTCCCTCTCTAAACAAATAGTCAATTCTGCCCGGCTTCCCTTCAGCTCCTCCCAGAATGCTCCTCCTCCTGTGTCCTTGCTATCTCCAAGGACTCCTTTCACACCAAGAGCTCAGCCTTCAAATTATGGACCAACAGCCCTTCTCCACTCATAGAACAGTTTCTTCCTAGTTCCAGATGTGACTCTTGATGTGTCCTGTCACTTCTTCTCCCTTCCTAATTAAAAGGATACTCAACATCTAACTTCAAACAGAAACTAACCACTTCAGGCTGATGTTTGTATCATTACGTTATGCGGCTTATGACAGTGACTTGCTTCCTTCTAATATTCTCTAAAATCTTAGCAGAAGTTTTTCATTTTTACAAAAAAAGTGGCTTTTCCCTCCTCAGCTCTCCCACCCTCTCTACCCAAAGCAGAAGATCTTATTAGTTTCTGAAATCATTATTTAATTTGAGAAGTCACTCAAACTGATGCCATGAACTTACTTATGCCAAAAGCTTAGCATCCTTAGCTACCACTAACAGTGTTTCACAATATACTTCCAAGTTGCATGTAAAAAAATGGAGGTAGCTAAAAATCAGTGGCTACATGTGAATAATGCTGATTTAAGAAATAACATTTCAGTAGTATTAAGTTCAACCACAAGTAAACGATTTTAAAATAAACTTTTATTATTATTGCTTGGCTAACTTGTTGCTACAGTAACCTCCTACTACCCCAAAATATGTACTTACAAAATCATCTGACCATTGTTCCTCTTCATTGTCTTCATGTTCTAAACCAAACATCAGAGTTATTTAAGGAGATGGGATAGTGAACATACAAGTTTATAGTTCTTTCAATCTATACTTATCACATTCAGTTAAAAAAGAATGGTCAAAATTTCTTAAACAGTTCAGGGCAATACACCTGGTTTGATTTAACAGTAAATTAAATGCCTGTTTGCTTGTTTTTGTAAATTGTTTCAAGGCTGTTGGAAAAGCATTAGAAGATGGCAAACTGCACATGGTCTGAACAGGAGAGCATGTGCTTTACACAGAGCATCCTGCTAATGAATCTCAATTTTAAGCAGAAATAATATTTGCTACATAATGGAACTATTGGTGACCTCTGGGCTTTGTACTTCCTTGTTTCTTAAAGCTCCAAGAGAGCACACTAATTACAAGTATTTACATTAAACATGGAACTAACTTCCAAACTCTGTTCTCTGCTTCAGTTTTTGTATCACTGTTTCCTTGTTGAAACGGAAAAAAATGGGCATGAATTAGCTTGTCAGAAAAGCTGTATGATAAGCAAATATAGAAGAAAACTCCACCTCTAAGATGATGATGTTAATAATAATAATAATAATACAGTTTAAATGTACATTAATACAGCCTTACCTGCAGCATAGTCCCTTCGTGGTAGACTTGGTGGTGTTTTTTTTTTTAGTCTGTAAGCAATAATTACATTTATAATATAAGTAACATTCAGTAGAAGGCAGCATTAGTCAGACACATAGAAAAAGCTGAAAACAAAAGATACCTGCAGCTGAAGAAATATATATTACCATCACAGATGCTTAGCAAATAGCTGAAGGAGAAAAGCTAGAAACATAAGAAATTAGAATCTAACCTGAGATTTTAATTTTTGTTCTCCTTAGAACATATTTTGAAGGAACAGCTTTTTTGACCACCCACCTTCCTCTTAATTTCCAGTGCAGAAACAGATAAGATAGAGAGCAAAGATAAATGCATGCCTATCTGAAGATGAAAATCTGTTCAGGCTCGCAGAGGCTTTGCTAAGACTATGGCATAAAAAAGTGATGCAGCACTCTCCCATTGTATTTTTATAACTATCACTTTGCATGCACTTTCTGAGGGCCAGATCTCATTTCCACTTCCTATTATTTTATGGCGTTATGCCCCTTTTTTTGGTAAATGCTATTATAATGACATTTGTAACACCAAGTGAATTGAAAGATAGCTTGTATAAATACTGAAAGGATCTTTGTGGCTTTGATAAATATATATACATATATATATTTAAGAAACAGGAGACACTGAATTACAGTCAGTTGGTATTTATTTATGTAAAAAAAATAAATTTGTGTTTGAACTCAAAATTTAAGGGGCATGAGTGACATCAGAGGCCTTTGCTTTTTGCAGCCATATAAAACATTAGCACAATTTACATTAAATTATTCTTCAAAGTGACTTTTGAACATTATCTGACAGCTTCCCTGCAGCACTGATGAGACCTCACCATGGACCTGAACCTTTGTCCACTGAATTGATAACTTCATTCATTCTTCTACCAGGTTCTAACAAATTCATTTGCAAAAATAAGAAAATTATTTACAAAAAAAATTGTCCAGAAAGAACTGAAAATGTTTTCTTGTGATCTCTAAGAAACAGGCACTCAGTATTTAGGTCCTGGGATGCTGCTAAATATCATTGTTCAGGTACCAATGTAACCCAGGGTGGTGGCATGCCATGTGTTAGGCACGCCCTAACACATCAATTGACAAACTTTCCCCGTCTGTTTTGAGAAATACTTTGACTACTTTTGAGTTGAATTAATAAAATTCTGTTGTTCAAATAGTCACGCACACAGAAATTGCATGTGCATCAATCAATGAATAAATGGTGCAAGCATTTTTAAAGCTCAAGAATACCTTCCTCTCCACCAATCTAGGCACATAAGTTTTGAAGCCCTTACCTGCTTTGTTCGTTACTAACAACACTAACAAATAGATAGCTGCCTCCTCCCAGTCTTAAACTTCCTGCAGCACAACATAACTTAGTGTACAAACAGTAAATTAAAAAGCATTCTCAACAGTCCTGCAGTTATTTTATGTCCAGGTTAGCACAGGCATGTTAGAAAGAGAAATCCAGGGCCACTGCCAGGGCAGATCTCAGGTCTTGGGGAGGCTAGACCAAAATCTGTTCATGCACTTTGTAGCATGGCTATCATGAGCTGTTCAGAGACAGTGAATAGTGAAACTGAGGAAATAGTAAGTGGCTATCTGGGTCACAGTGTAAAGTATGTGGCTTTAGCCACACATTTCCAAGTTGCTAAGCAGAAGACTTCAACGCTTTGTCCCAGGCCCCGTAAATCCTGGCAATGGCCCCGACAGAAAATGTAAATATATTATAATGAAAGCATATGAAGCACAGAACAGAGGTCTGTGTCTAAGAAGCCTATCGTGCCATTGTGTAGCTCTGAAATAGCATACCGATCCCAAGTATCTTTCCCAGTTTTGCAAATTAAGGCCACTTGTTCATTTTGGAACCTGAATATCAATAGAAAAGAAATATTTCTGTCACAGAGCTGAAACAATTCACAGCCACATCTGTATTTGCTAAAATCTCTTCAACTATGTTACTGATTCTAACATTCAAATCCCCTTTAAGAAAACGTATTTCTTACTGTACTGGTATGACTTACTGAGTGCCACAACTGAAATAGAAGTTCTTCTGAAGTGAACTGGAGCTTCACTCTGCAAGAGCCAGAACTTTACCCAATGTGCAAACCACAGTGATAGCTCAAAAGACATAATCCATATGCCAAGGAGTGGTTACCTAGCTTTTTCAGATTTTGACATCCACATAGATGCTTAGAGAGTGACAGTTGACTTCATCCTGTTCCCCTGAAGTTAATAAGAAAGGACTGAGAGAATCAAATGCCATCCAAATGAGCAAGTAATTAGCAAGTAAAATATTCTAGTGCTACTCCACTCTAGACTTAAGTTACAGGTGGTGAACTATTTCTATGATAGAATACAATCAAATATTTCAAGTTTCCAGTTATTTTAATGGGATTAGTATTTTTCTAAATTTTAATACAAAATAAGTAATTTTCTGGAGATTTTGAAATATCCCTGAGAAATTTCAGCTCTAAAAGACTCCATAAAATCCAAGCACATTTTTGAGTGTGTTTACAGGTTTTCAAAGTGACATAACACATCTCACTATGTACAGAGCATAATGCACTGTAAAGAAATTCATAATAAATTTCAGGAAAGCCAACTATTTCAATGTAAAATACAATGTATTCCAAGATTCCTCTTCTATAGGATGCTGAGGTTGAGCCAACAAAACATTTAGGCTACTAAAATACTAACTTATCTACTAACATATCTTTACTGAGTTGAGTATAGTTTCTATCAGTCCTAAGATCACTAGATCATTACACTTGTGATTAAAAGACAAACAGAACTTTGCAATGAACTTTTCTGGAGATCCAAACAGGTGCAATCCAGATGACAGATAAAACTCTCCCTGAGCTGTATTCTCATGACCTAGGGGAATAGTTTATTACAGCTTTGGCAGTATCTGGCAGGTATACAAAATAAAATTAACCTGAAGCTTTTAAAAACCCTGTCATTACTACTCTTTCACAGAGTTTCTTTACAATGTGCTGTGGCAGTGAAATGGCATATAGCTGTCATTTATTTATCCTCACTTTGATAAAATATTGTTACATTAATAAAAATTCTGGCACTCAAAGTATTCTATTCAGCTACACATCAAAATTCATGTTTCTTAAGAACATGGTTAAAATTAGGTAGTATACTTTTCCCTGCCTTCTTTTTCTGAATGTGGTACATCTTGATTTCAGTACTTTTCTCTCACTGTTTGGTCCACAAAATACCACTTTTCCCTTTGCCAAGGGTTTGATCATGGATGTCTTCTAGTTGCAGCTATGCAGATTGAAGGGTCATTTAGTGACATAACTCCATTTTTCTGCCTGAAGTTATAAATGGTTTAGAAAAACGGACCAGACAACTCTGAAGTAAAAACTTACCAAACTAAAAAGCTGGATAAAGCAGATGAGACGGAGATGGACTTATTTGCATTTCTCAGGTCAGGTGGCAAATGTGATTTCAAGAAATTGACATATTTGGATTGTGTTCAGTTAGATAAGTACCTGCAAGTGCATGATTTAACTTCTAGTTTCTTACTCAACACAGTAGGCTAAAACTTTAGGGTGATATCCTGACTTTGCTGAAAGTCTTACTGCATATACAGCATTGACTTCAATACAGCTAGGATTCCACTGAATCAAGCCTAGAGGCTTAAAGGTTATAAACACTATGTCTGTATTTGCAGTGTGTTTCAACCATAGGCAACTGTTCTGCAGTATGAAACTTCCGATTTCTCTCTTACCTCCCTGTTCTGTATTATCAATACAGAAAAAAATGCCCCCAGCTCTCATTGTTTATACAACTTTGGCTATACCTATTGCCTCTACACCTGCGCAGATGTCCTCTTTGACATCATGATGTGCACAGTGGCTGGGATTCCAGCATTATAAACAGTTTTGCATGTGATTAAGAGCAAGCAGGTGAATGCTTTCCAGCGCTGGGCAATATTTTTAGTGTCAGAAAATTTTGAGTCAGGATGGGGCATAAATAACAGGGATTTTTAAGCAATGAATGAACAATCTGCAGTTTTCTGTTACCACCACTGTTTAGACTGCTTTCCTTAGACTCACAAGACACACATGGATAGTAGACTTATCCCTCCCCACCTGCACATGAATTAAATTGGAGAGCAAGACACCTGATTCAAGAACTTAGTTTTCTGCAATCTAGAGCCAATCCAGGTTTTAGAAGTGTTTTAAGAAATATTGGTGACAAGTCAGATGTATTTCATGAGTATTTGATCATTCTTTCAGTTTCAGTAGCAGAAGCTTACAGTATAAATCTGTGTGACAGCTTTAGGTTTGGGATAAGCATGTACCTTATTTGACTTCTCTAAAATGGTTTCTATTTATACTTGTTTGAACTGGAGTCAAAATGATGTTTTTCCATCATACAGATAAATTCCAAATCTGTGCTACATAAAGCCAATTTTTTATACAATTTTTCCTGTTTCACTCATGTTTACATCACTGACATTTAATAAAATAATGTTGTAACTGAAATGGAGGAAGTCATCAACTGGAAAACAGTATTTTTCAGAAAAGCATCTAAAAATCAAAGAAAAAAAACCAAACACAAAACAAACCAAAAGTCACAATCAGAGGAACACAGTTCTAAATCTGCAAAACCTGGCGTCTCTTGTACATATCCTTATCAGTGTTGTCAACTCAGGCTTTTATTGTAAGTTCTACTATGTGGTGGGTTCAAGATCTGAGTTCTGAAGCCATGTGCAAATGTGAGAATTTTTTCTTCATTTTTTAAAGTTTCTGATCTTCATAACTGCAGAAGAGATTAATATGACCGAGATGAACCGTACAAGTATCAGAAAGATAATGATGTATATATATTTATTTTTTTTACATCTCAGTTTGTATTCTTATACCTGGGGGAGCTGAAACGTGAGCTTTGTGCTGCAGTGATGACAGTTTTTCTGAGCCTGCTCTTTTTTGTAATTTTTTTTTTTAATCTTTAGAGAATCAAAGAATTGCAGTGTTATAGCAGCAATCTTGTACCTGACATTTAATGATGGCACCTCTGACCTTTCCATCTTCAGCTACATTTAGTTCTTGTTATTTCTCCCTTGTCTGTCCTTCCCCTCTCACTCTCAGGAAAGGACACACAGTCACAGTGATACTGATTAACAGCAGAATTCAAGTCCACGCAATTATGTGAGACAATGTGTTGCCTTAAATTATAAATTTCAGATGCTTCTATTGTTTCTGCCATCTGCTTTCCCCTCTGAAGCATTTGAACTGGACCCACTGCAGCATTATTAGCACTAACTACACTTAAACTACTGCTGAGAAATAGGAAGCTACATTAAAAAGCAACAACAAAAAAAATCTAACCCTCCCTCCTCTCCAAAACCCCATCAGAAGTATTGACAGCCCAGAAGGTCTTCCCTGTGAGCAGGTCCCAGGTGAAACTATGAGATTTTGCAGATGGATCTCTGACCATAGTGGTCTATTTACATACACCCTGTGTTAAATATAAATTAAATCTAAGTGTGGTTTTGTAAGATGCAAGTAGCTGAAACAAGGTAATTGTAAGAGAAATTTTGCTTTTGTGCTTGTGTGGAAATGACACGTACATATGCCACGTGACTATGATTTACTGCAAATTGCAGCAGTGCTAGAGTGAAAGAGAATGAGTAAAGGAAAAAAGTTATCTCAACATTATAATACATCAGCTGTCACCATCAGAGCCTGCTCAAGGTTTGTGGGCAAAAACACAGCTGTGATAAAGGGGCCACAAAAGAGGGCTTGTAAACTCAGGTTACTACTCCTGCATAAGGAATGGGTGAACCAGGTGACTGCTGCTGCTCCTAGAAGTGTGTCCCTTTCCTCTGCCAAGGATAGGGGCTGCCCCACCAACACCAGCCTGCCTGGGCTGGCAGCAGTGGCAATAGCTCAACCAGCACAGCTTTACAGAGCTCCTGCATAGCCAAGCCAGGCAGGGCACTACTGCTTCTCCCACCAACCTACTGGTCACTTTGTATATACCTAGAATTAGCTCTGAATGTTTCTTTTGCCTTGAACTTAGCCTATCACGGTCACTCTTGATGAGCAATTTTAAACAGTATTTGTTTGTGCCTTTTATGTACTACAGCTCTATTTCTGGAATTTAATATGGTGAGCCTAGAAACACTGCAGATACTAGGTACTAATTAACTTTCAAAGTACTTAGTACTTTTGTCATCAATGACCCATGTAAAGACAGACATCTGAAAGACAAAATAGCATCCAAATGGAAGTTCAATGCAAATGAGCTATTACATTAAGAAAGAGTGTACTAAATTGCTAATTGGTTTAAATAGATGTTTGACTGGAAACAGTGAATAGTGTATTCATTTGACAAGGATGCAGAATTACTGGAATTTCTTTCCATGTATAAATACACATGAATATTTTATGATACTCATATGCATGTGACATCAATATGCATGCTGTTCAGCACTTCTTACTGGAATAAGGATATTAGGTAATGCTGGGTTTTGTTTTATGGGACTGAAACACAGGAGGACTTAGCATTTTTATGGGAATTCTAACTATGATGTCTGACCAGTTTGTTCAAGGTGGAGCTCAAATGAGTTTAGTTGCAGCAGGCAGCCTCAGCTGTGGCCTGAGGAGAAAGGCACACACCCACACAAGTGATGATCATTCCCAAAGAACAAAAATGCATTTTACCCAAACGCTGTTTTTCAGGGCTACTAATACAACATCCCAGTTGAGGCCAGTTCTGCACTTACTTGGTGAAAATCTTAATGATGACAATTCTGTGTGTTGCAGTCTGGACTGAAGCTCTTCACATATGTGAACTACATTCCCCTAGAATAACATGGTCCCATTGCTAAAGCACTAAACACTATGCTAGCAATCTGAACTTCCTCTAGCAAACTAGGATTGGCATTTCAAAACTTACTTTTTGAACTTATTTATTATCCCACTTTCGTTTTTCTTCATGTCATGCACCATCTTTTGAAGCTTCCTGTAATATAGTAAAGAAAGCAAGCATTAAAATTAGCATGTGTTTGAACACTCATTTATATAAATTAAGATAAATATGCTGAATATACGTTAAGTAGTTTAGTTGCTAAATTCTTTCTGTATGAAGTTTTCCTCCCTTTTTAACAGAGCTCCTTGGCATGTGTTATCCTTCTTAATACAATTAAGCACAGTTTAAACAATCAAGTAAGTGCATCAAGAAATAACATAATTGCCTGAATTAATAGTTTAGCATATTTCACAGCTATAATGGGAATACCGTCTGATTTCTCACTGTACATGAGTCATTTTGTCAGTAGACAGTTTACCTCATTCTCACAGTGTTTGTAGTTATAATAGGAGGGGAGAACTGGTACATTCCCAGGCCATCTGAGAAACCATTAGAGTATCTGTAACTCTGAGCTGTAAAAATTCGCTACCTCAGGATTCCAGCAACATGGACTGATATCTGGAATCACAGATTGTTTTCATTCATCACCTGCACTGACCTCATTAAATTTTTACTTGTTATCAAGGAAGTGAATCTCATTTTTCACTCAGTAAGTATAATTTAGAATCCCACCTCCCTTTTAATTTAAAACCCCACACCACTAAAATCATGTCAATGTCAGGAACACAGACATAATTTCTGCAAAAGACTGATTTTACACTGAAAGGTGTTGGAAGTCTGGTCATACTAAAAATTGCCACAGAATGCATACTTCTGCTAGGTTTTTTTTCCACACAGGATATGTTCTTCCTCTTCATCCAAACTAATATTTTTTTATTAGACCTGAGCTGAAGATTTATCACAATCAATATAAGAAAGCAATCATTTTCTTCAAAAAGGGTTTAAAAGAAATTTTGCTATCCATTCATCATAACAAGTTGTCTATGTCATTCCACATTTTAGTCTTTACTACCTCATCTCTGATGCACAATCAGGCTACCAAATGACTTGGAAGCTTGGCTTACAAAGAGAAGTACAAGCAAAGTATTCTTCCTCTTTTTTAAAACTTTCTTTAAACTTGAAACTTTATTATACAGAAGACTGAGTAATGCATGGACCTGTGCGAAAAAAGAAAAGCTATCTTGCAGCTTCATCATTAGTAATTACAGTTGTCTCTTAAAAAAAGCAAAATACCTTTTTCAAAGGAATTAGGAATTAGCTAAACAAAATTGGGAAATAAGTGAACTAATGTGATTATCTGTCTGGAGTCCCTGGTTCAGGCTGAATAGACATGTAGCCAATGAAGGCATCAGGTAGCAGTTGAGTATTAGGCTTATGCTGAAAGGAACCTTCCTACCTCTGCTACTGGTTTTAGAGCAATTGTGGTAGTTAGTCACATTTAATCCCACTTTATGAGATTTGCTTAAAAAGAACAGTTAAATAACTGAGCACTTGTAAGTTTTTGGAGTCCTGAAATAAATAATAAAGCTTAATTTTAGACTTAATACAGTTTATTAGCAGAACAAACTGCTCCTTTCATTATGTTGGATGGAATTGAAAGATATTCCACATTTTCAGCAGCGCTGTAATACAACATGGAATATCCTGCTCTGACAGGCTATGTCAAAAGTCTGATATTTAAAGACTATTCCTAGAGCCTAAAACTTTGCCCAATTTTCCTTAAAAAACCCAATTCAACCTATTCTTTTTAGGTTGCCAAGTCACAAAAAATCAAATAATAATAATAAGTGGCAAATAACAAGCACCATCTTTAGCTCAAAACTGTCACTATTTACAGCAAAAGGATATAGTGTTATCTGCTAATATAGGGAAAGCAAAAAAAAAAAAACCCAACCAATTACTTATAGGTATCTGAAATAGCTGCATAGCAAAACGTTTTGAGATTTCCTGCAACAATGCACTACCTCCATAAGAATAGCTTGGATTATTATCTACACTAAACAGATACATTTAATCTACAAATCTGGGGTGAAGATCTCAGAAGATCTTGTTTTCCATGGGGTTTGGTTGTTTGGGTTTGTTGTTTGTATTTTTTTTCCCCCCTAAATAGATTCAACTTCTGGTTATGCTTGAAACATCACAAATAGCCACCTTCTGCAGTTTGCTCTTTCTGTCTCGTACCCCAGCTGGTGCCTGGCAGTGTCTATAAATGCAAAGTAATGAGAAATGAAAAGAATAGGAGGAGGTTTAAATGGTTTAGTTCTAGTTTGTGGAGAATGGTTGTCTGCAAATGTTTGTGTTCTTTTCAGAAAAGCCTGCCAGCCTTTAACCAGAAATGCATGCAAGCATAAGTTATTTTTCTTCCCGTGTTTGTTGTTTGTTAGAGATAAGACCCAAGGTGTTTGGTTTTTCATGTGACTGATTTTAAATTTTCACTTTGGTCCCTAAGAAAATCCACCCCCAAATTTATAACTACAAGCACCCAGAACAGTTTTCATTTCATCATGTTTAGGTGAATTGATCAGACTATCGTGGGTGTCCCTTATGCACTGAATAAGGCTATAGTCTAAAAGAACGTTTTTATACTTCTATTAAAAAAAAAGGCACATAAATTAAAGATAATTGCACATCCTGCTGGACTGAAATCAAAACATTCTCATTTTTGCATAATGAGATTTCCTGAAAGTCTCTGCCTTGTATTTCTCATTCTTTTTCTGGAGCCATTTAATTTTCTAATTACACATTGTGATAAATTAGGGAGCACCTAACATGTATTTGTGTGAATTTTTTCAATTTTAAAATTATGTAGCTCTTGTACGAGTTGCTAGAATACTTAGCTTGTTACCTCTGGACAACTTAATCTGTATCATGCCTGTGAGAGTAAGCAGATAACCAGGGCACTTTATAGTTGTAAGTGTAGGAAGTCATCATGAATGGATGATCTCCAGTTCAAGTAGAATCTCCTTTGACCCATGAAGTTGAACAAGCTGCAAAACCAGTCTGTGCAGTTAGCCAGAGGCTGAGATTTCTTGAGGTGCCAGCTGGTACAATAGGCTACAACTGACAAGTTTTACAAACAGCTGTCTGGCTTGTGATTTCAGACAGTAGAAAAGAGGAGAGGCAGACAGCAAAGCCTATAGCAAAAGGATTCTCCAAATTTTACAGGTCTCAAACCCAAGCCCAAAGGCCATTCCAGAAGAACGAGGAAAGTGAAGCACAACGGGGAATTTACTTACTTAACACTTTGCCTGGATCTGCATATCTGATTAGCTCTCAAATACTTTTCTTTACGTAAGACAATGTTCCAAGGAAAGAGGTTCATTGTGGGAGGAATTTATCAGAGCAGCAGCACCGAGAGTACGTAGGAAATGGAGGCTACTGTGGCCCAATGTAGACATCCCTTGCTTCAGATACATAACCATAATCTTTTTTTTTTTCCACAACACATCTGAGTCAGGACCTTATTTACCAGCTATTTATTCTCTAGTTGTTCTCTTGGGATGAACAGATACTAGAAATAATCAAGGACCTCAATTGGCTAGTACCATAAATGAAAATAAGAAGTAATGCTAGTTTTACTGTGCATTGTATGTAGTTAAAGATAATTAAGAGGTCAAACTTAAGAGTTGTTTCTTAACTACAAGAGCTAACTTCATTCAGCTTGGTTGAGAACTTTTTCTGTAAAATCACACTTGCAGATAAAGGTCTGGTATGTGTCACTGTTGACCTTTGAAAGCACATTTCAGCAATAGATAGCTATTCTGAGATCCAGTTTAACTGTGACATGTATAGACTGAATGGACCATTCCACCAGGAACTCACTGCACACAGAACATGTTTTTAGACTTCTGCAGATGAGAAATTCTGAAGTCTTGACACTAAGGACTTCTAAGATCTTTTAGGTTTCTAACAAATACATTAGAAATTCTGTATATTGGAGGGAATCACAAAAAAAGACTCTCCAATGACTCTTAAAAGGAAGCACTTTTTAGCCCTGTGTTGCTATTTTCCATATCTTACCAATTTTGCCCTCCAACAATTCAGGACCATCAGATGTACTGACAAAGGGATCAGTCGCTGTGATACATATGTAAATGCAGGTGGAAAAGTTTATCATTGCAAATACAACATACCCTGAAAGAATGATTTGCTGTGTCACAAAATACCTAGCTGTGCTCAAGGACTGGCAGAGATGCCCTGAGATAAAACAAAATGAAACAAACCCACCTTTTCTTTGATCTGGTCACAGCTCAGCATATGAAGAATGTATGTCAAGTGAAGGGCAATGGGTGGGCCTGGCCTCTGACACATCCCCACTTTCAAACATTAGCTGGAAGCTTTTGCCTCTTTTGCATAGAAGCTATCCCACAAAAGCTTTCCAAAGTCAAAATAATAATTAAAAAAAAAAAGAAAGAGAAATAGAAATAACACGAAGAAGAATAACATGTAGTAAGCTGTCAACTCAGATCTGAGATGAAGTACAGAATTCCCAGACTTGAGAAATAGGAGCCTGTCTTAATTTCAGACAGATCTGTGTAATAAGGAATTCTCCTATAATTTAGGCAATTTTTTGAGAAATTGTATTTATCAGTATTATAAATCTATGAAGACATTTACAAATATATATTATACACATATGTATAGTATGGTTCAGTGCAGTCAGCATGAACGGCTCCTCAGTGGCCATGGCATTCCCCTGTTCTTGGGAACAGAGAGGGATCCCTGGTGTGCACGAACTGCTTGGTTCACCTACTTGTGCGCAATGAATCCAGTACACTGGACCTTCAGGACACACACCAGTTGTCAGTATTTTAGCTGTGCATCTGCCTATGTCACTTCATGAGTGACAGCCCACAGCAAGTAATACCCCTCTGCTCTAGGAATATATTACATTTTCTGGGGTGAGAATACTGGGCACAGTCGTTTCAGTGCATCTGGCTGTGAGCACAGCTGTGTGCGCTTGCAGCTGGGAGTGGTCCTGATAATGTTTTGGGAAACAGGGCTGACTGCAGCGTCAGCAGGGAGTGGTGTCAAAACAAAAACCAGTTTCAAATGAATCACAGGAAGTCTTGGGTATCACAAGTATGCTTATTTCTGTTTATCTGAAGGATTAGAATTATACCTTAAGTTTCTGGTGCTTACAGGGATGTCTGAATTATCTGGTCTGCCTCTTGGAAAATCTCCATCTGCACCCACAGATCCGCTTCTCTGGTTAAAAAGGGCCAGAATTTTGAATAGCATCTATTCAGACAGGTATGCAAGGGGAGCTTTGTAAGCAATATTGATATATTCAGTACTAAGTGACTTGCATATTCTCCTCATTCTAACATCAGTTAGGTCTTTAACTGATGAAGTTGAATTGGTTTCATAATAGTAATAATAATTAAAAAAATATCACACTGTAAATCAGTCACTTTGAACCTCAGTTTTAGTTCTTACACCTTTTGGGGTACATCTCTTTCCTACTGATCGGGTACCCTATAGTTCTGTCTCTAGAAAGTCCCATTTTCTGAAAATCATTACTACCTGCATTCAGTTAAAGTAAGACTGTAGGTAGGTGTACCCCTCATTTTTCTCTTGAGAAAAGCAGCATAACAAATGATGTAAAAACAAGAAGTAGTTATTTCTTGGTTTTCAGGCAAATTTAAATGCTTACCATTGGAAACCTAGAATGGGATTTAGTAAGTGCAAATTTAGACTTCAAACAAAACAATCCCCCAAGACCCCACCTACATCAGCTACAAAGTTTTACAGAAAATAACCACACAAAAAAATCAGCAAGCAAGCAAGCATGTAGTGGAATTTGGAGAATAAAAGCTAAGTTTCTAGAAGACAACAAAATTAAAGAGCAGAAAATTAAAAATTAGTACAGCTACCTCTGTTATTAAAAAAAAAAAAACACATTAAAGCATGAAACTAAAGAGGAACAGCATGCCCTGCCCCCTCCTTTACTGTTTCTCACAACACAATAATTGCACCACCTGGTCTTTATTTTGTGTTTCTATGAGCCTTCAATTTTATATACAGGTGTGCAGGTGACCAAATTAAGAAAGTAATTGTTTCTGGACAAGGGGAAGACTCCTGCTAGGTGGGGTAGGGGGTGGACAGGTGGACATGGTCAGGCCTGGTCACCTAGAAGGGGATCTGTGAAAGTACTATGTGAGATTTTGAAAAGCTTGAAGCTCTTTGAACTATCTTTTCAAACCAAATTAACAAAGAGGTAAAGGCTACCTTTCTTACAGTTGGCTTCTATTAACATAATGCTGCTGACAAAATCTTTGTGGAAGAAAACTGATCTCAGTGAACTGGGTGAGTGTCTTCGTAAGATGTATTTTCATATTACTTGCCAATTTTGTTGTATGTAATTAATTGGGTTGCTTGAGATACACAACTCCATCCCTTTCCATTCCACCTTCCTTCTAATTGCTCAGTAGAAAGGAAAAGGATGTTCCCAAATATAGAAAGCATCTAATTCCTCTAGTTAGGCCTCTTTCATGTGCTTCAGATCTCCATATACATGCACACACTCCTATATCATATGCTAACTGGAACAACAAGAACGAAATTCCTTTGTGAGGAAATGCAGGCTGGCATCAGCTGGCTGGGTTGAAGCTAGTGTTTTCAATGGCTCTTACATGCGTCTGATGCATAAAGACACAGCTGAATTCTTGAGGTGCAATCAGATAAACTGCTTTAGTTGCTGCTGGTCTAAGATAGACGTTATTGCCGCCCATCCCCTCTGGGGGCTTTTCACAGCTCACCCCCTGCAATGCCTTTTGTGGGTGGAGAGGAGGAAGTTTGGAGCTGGAGGTGGTAACCTGTGACACCAAATCATCAGTTCAAGGCACCGAGCCTTTGATCTTTATCTATAAAGCTATCTCAAAGCCCTGAATAAAAGTTGAAAGAGGTTTGCTTATGGGGAAAAGTCAGTTACAGACACCTATATCAGAGGAAGAAAGAGCAATAAATTGTCTTCTGCTATGTTCGTGAGGTGCACAAGAGGAAATGGCTATAAATAGTTTAGCCCTGTTTGAGTAACAGCCTATTCTGCTCTGTTTTCAATCATCCACTATTTTGTCAAAAGGCAAACCCCATAATTAGAGCAGGTGTGTGTTTACACACTACACACAGAAAGGCAGAAAGGCTAAATATTGGCTTTTAAGTGTAAATAAAGGCTAAATCTTACACTATTCATCTTCATATGCCCTCTATGAAATCTTCACAAAGAAGCTGTTAATCTCTCTTATAGTAGCAAGTACTAACATAAACTGAGTAGATGAAAATATGTAGCATGTAAAGGCATAATGCATCTTTGACACAAATCAGTCCTAAGATTAAATTAAATAGTGTAATTACTTTGAGGTGACTGTGAATTCAGTGTTGAAATAAAAAACGTATGCAGATTTATTGGTGGGACTGAGACAACCAGGACAAGAAAAGACCATGCTCCCCACTCCCACCCTCCACCCCCCCAGAAACTACACTCAACAAGGCCTACTCCATTTTTCTGAAACATTTGCAAGTAGCAGAAGGAAGTTAAATGCATTAAGTTACTCTAAAATGAAGTTCTCATTAAAACTGAGTGCTTTACCTCCCCAGAGGACTAGTACCCTACAGACTGGTAGGTGAAGTTTAAGAGCATAAAGAGGCTTTTATATTTCACCAAAAAGAGGAAGCACAAAGACAGTATTTGGTACAGACCCAGAAAATTACCACCTGTCAACGGTAACATTAATTACAGCCACAATTCTACAAGCATTTTTGAAAGGTGAGATAACATTTCTGTCACCTCTGCAGGCATGGAGATTTAGACTACTACAGGGACATGGAGGACATGAAAATGAATGAAAATTTAAGAAAACTGAGTGAATTGAACACAGAAAAATAAAGGCTTAACTTTGATTTGGTGTTCCAACAGAGTGAGCTCCTCTGTTTTTTCTCCTCTATCACCTCTTCCACAAATTTCAAATCTGCCATTTTAGTTTTGATTACCAATTGAAAGACATCTAAAAAGTCTGTCTAACTACATAAAGGGCTTGACCAAGATGTAGGCAGATGTTTAAGCACATGTCTAACTTCAACTACCTTCAAGTTACGCAAGTACTTAGATTTTGTGTTAAGGTCATGTTAATGTGGGCGCATAAGAGCTGACACAAGACGAATTTAATTCATGATCTGAGTGAAGTGTTCATCAGTGTCTTTTTGTCATTTAAGATTGCTAGTAAAATACATTTCTAATGTGATTCTAATCCAGTAAATTTATAGACTGTGGAAGGATAAGAAAAATGGTGTGCTTTTTCAGTGGGCTGAAAAACTTCATGTACTCAGTAGTTTGAAGGCAAGGTGCCGTGTGCACTAGAGAAAAGAGAGACTTTTCTAAACAGCCTCTTAACTCTTCTCCCTAAACCAAAAGTGCATTTCTATGTATAATGGTCTGCATTTGCTCTACCAAATAGTGTTCTGACCACCAAATAAAACAGGGCAGAGCTTCTTAATATTCCATTAAACTTCTAACACTCCCTTTAGCCTACCTCATAGAGACAGAATAACCACAGATATCTTAATGCTGCCCAGTATTCACAAGTCACTAAGACTGGTTCCAAGGCAGGAGTATTTATGCATATAGTTGGTCAATGAGAAATTGAACATGAGCTGACAGTGTTCACTCATGGCCCAGTACTTCCTTTTCCATTCTGATATGATTTTTCCCTCTCCCAGGCAGTTCATCAAGAGGAATGCCCAAGTTGGAGGGAGACAAGAACTTTCCCTTGTTCCTCTCTAAAGCATAACTTTTTCTTTTTACTTTCATTTTTTCTCACCCATTGGCAACAGAAACATAGCAACTGATTTCCAGTCTGTATCACTCCTAATGTCATAATGCTTAAAGCAACAATTGTGGTTGTTGTATTTTATGCCTTTAGCATTATTATTATGCTGAATACCTTCAGCATTAAACTCCCTTTAGCTGAAGTGATTTTACAACCTCACCAGAATCCAAATGGTAGGAGTGCAGGACAAGGGATACATTTTTAACACATCTGATGAAGATCAACAAACACTGCTGTAATTGGGCTGAAAGTGTTTTTCATCAGGCTTACAGAAGCATTCTATCCACCATAGGTGTGGGGTGGTGCTGGCAGGGATCTAATAGAGGCTCTTAATAGATCTGTTTGCTTGTTTGTGTAGGGTTTGTTTAAATTCTGTACTGAAGTCTATCAAGTTTTGTCTGAACTTTGGAGAAGTATTTTAGTCCCTAGGGTTAGACAGTCACTTCAATGGAGCCCACATGGTCTATCATTGAAAGGGGTAATTCTGTTCTTTTCTGCCCTCAGTGCTTACCCAGCTATGATGAATCATGGAACTTCCAGCTGGGAAACTAACTTCTTTTTTCTTTTGCCAATGTAGATTGCAGCAGGATTTGATCCAGCCTCATCACATGATCATGGGAACCAGGGTGAGCCAGGGTGAGGGTGGAGATAGGTGGCAGGGAGAGCAGGGCATTAGGAGGGTGGAAGAAAGGGATCTACTCTTTTGGCAGCAGCTCAGACTTATCCCAAGTTAAATTAACCATGTAACTACAATTCCAGTGACACTTAGCTGCCTATGTGCTTCTTGCAGAGATGCCTATAGCGTTTATATTTTAAGACATGAAGGAATCATTTAGCCACATAGTGTAGTCTCTTGTATGAATAGCCTATTCACCTAGTTGCCCTTGCATTAGGCCTGAAAAATATATACTCATGTTTTTCATATTACTGCCTCAGGATGCATTATTTTAATTCATTCTAAAGTATTTACTGTGCAGTATATAACTTACGTTGAGGTCGTAAACCTGTAGCATGGTACACCTGCTCTGCTTACATCTGGAAAATTAACTTGTCCAAAATATATATACTAACAGATTAGGATAAAGATTCTAAGAGAATTTCCAACCTTTTTACCCCTTAAGTCATTTGCTATAGCTGTCACCATCCAAACTTATTTACACAGCATGTAAAGTACTTTTACAGTCTACCAAAAATCTAAGATGGTTCTCTACAGCGAAATGAGCAAATATTGTCACTTTCAGCCACTGTTTTCCATCAGTTTTCCAATTCTCTTGACTGCTGAGCACATAAAACCAGTGATATTTGTTGTTTAAAAGAAATATTTGCTTATCTATCATCTTGTAACATGCTTTAGGGTACTTAGGCTATAGAAGAAGTTACATAAACTAAACTCAGTCCTCTGATGCAACAATCATTTTTAAAACCACATAAAACATAAGAAAAAAATACCAGCAGATGTGTTCTTTCTTTTCTAATGATCAGGGATATATAAATCATCTGCAATAGGCGATTTAGCCATCTGAAAATGCATTTCCATTAAATACATTAAAGAGAGCAGATCACAGATTTTCCTAACTGCAGTGTGCATACAGCAATGTGCTACGATGGAGAAACACAGTTGAATCCTGAACTACACTGGTCCAATAAACTAAAAGGAAACATTCAAATTTTTTAAATGTCAAAATTTTCAGTTACATTGTGAATGGTAAGTAAAAATGATCTAAACTCCAAAAGCTGACATTTTTTCAGTTTCTGTTCTGCAGATAATTGAAATCTTATATTTTCCTCTATGTTTGGTCACAATGCTGGAACTGCCGCCACTGTTGAAACTTGAGATTTCACTCGTCATTTAAGAAAAAAAAAAAAAAAAAAGGAAAGCCAATGGAATTCTTAGGACATTTAAAAATGTTCCATTTTTATCTTGTATGACCTGTTACGAAGTGAAGACGTTTAGTCAGGATTTTTGATCAGGATGAACAGTTTAGCTAAACTAAATTCACCAAAAGCAGAACTAAAACCTGATTGCATTACCCTTGATTAATTTTTTCAACTGTTCACTTACATAAGCTTTGCTCCCAAGGACTATCAGGCAGCTCAGAAAGATAAAGAAATAGCAGAGGAGTTTTCCAAAGTAAGCCACTAAAAACCAATCCTTATTTTCAAGTAAAGAGGTACTTATAGTAATTTCTGGCAATGCAGGAACACTTTTTCCTCCCTCTTGATAATGTAATTTTGCCTTCCAACACTGTTACAGCTGACAAAAGCCATAACAGTGTGAAGGGCTTTTTTTGCAACATTTTATGATTGTCATATTTGCCTTCCAAAAGAAAAGTATCTATCACATTATAATGTAGTGTGCAGGTTTTGACTGATTCTGTAAAATACAAACCTATTTTGTTCTGGTGTCAACATATCATTGAGTACCTGCAATGTTGTATTATGATTTAATATCTAGCACTCTGCACAGCTGTATGGGGTATAGTTTTAAACTAATGGTGAAAAAAGGTTATGTCTAGTTTGATGGAATATTTTATGCCTTCCATGGCCACGAATACTAATTTATTGGTTTATTTGCTTGGCTATTGATCATTTATTATTTCACTTAATAAAAAAAAAGGCAGGTCTTTAGATCCACTCTATATTACTATCCTTTGCTGTAAAACTGACGGTCACAGGCCTAAAATGATGTAATTTGAGATTATATAGTTGGCAAATGCTCCTACTGTGGACAGTTATTTTGACAATGCTACAATGTCATTAGAAGACCTAATTTTATCTGGAAGAGTGTGCATATAAGGGGCTGGTGGAACAAACTATGCCAGTGACTGAACAATTTTACCAGCACAAGTAGAATGAAATTGTAGGTACTCTACAAGTGTAGCTTATCTTTGATCAGACTATTCTCTTATACTGACATGCAGAGATTAAATCAGGGATTTTCACCACAGTTTCAATATTAGACTTCAGTATTTTGTCTACATTGCCATATTTTCATTTAAAACTTAGATCACAGTCACACTTACCCACATTTTTCTATAGGCAGCATTGGCAATTTAGGTTAAAAAAGCCAACAAAAACAAAAAAAAAGCTAGTGGGTTTGTGTTAGGTTTTTTTTTCTTCCCTTTTTTTTTCCTAGGTCAGTTTTGACATTGTTGAGGCAGGATGACATAGCTGGAAAGAAGGATGATAAGCAAGAAAAAGAAAGAAACTTTAAAAAGATTGTTAGAATGAAATGCTTGTGCAGAGAGAAAATTAAAAAGGAGAACAAATATAGATGGGGTGGAGGCTATGCTACGCTGAAGCAAGGTCAGAGAGAAACAACAGGAGGAGCTGGCTAGAGAAGTCACACCGGGGGTGAAAGGGGGTTTTACAGTGGTATTTGGGGAAGTTTGCATTTCGTATCTCATTCCATTCCAAAGTCCAGGGGTGAGAGAGATGAATGAACTGTTTAAACTGACACAAAACTAGAGGAAATAGAAATTATACAGCTTTATCATTTAATCAAAATCCCATGCTTTGTATGGCAAACAACCTAACAATCCTACAGAAAGAACTTCCATTTTTGCTTACCAGCAAGGCAAACATAGCTGGTGGCCTCCTTTCCCTCCATGCCTGTGAAAGCCAACTTTAAAGAGTGCATGCCATTGGCACTGATTTTGTGTGACCTTACATTCAGTCAACATTTTGTTGGGCTAACATGTAGCCACAAAAGCTGCTGTTGCCACAGAGTGTTACTGCACAGCCAAAAGTTGACAGGAGCAACTGGAAGCTGGGACAGAAGGCTGCTGGAGGTAGTGGTAGGTGGTATCCCAGAAGACGCTCATGGCTGTTATGTCCTGTGGAGGCAGATTAGACTTTTGCTAGAAAGAGAGCAGAGCAGGTAGAAGAGCAGAATTAAGGGGGGGCATGACTTGTGAAGAAGAGATAACACCTACAAGGGGTTGGTCTGGAAAAATCTTGTATGTGGAATAGTTTTGATTTGGGTCTTTAGGCTACTGAGCTGTGTTAAAGTAACTGGGCATTGGATTAGCCTTTCCTCTGAAGTCTATATAACTAAAAAGGGGAAAAGATGTTAAAGCTGGATGTGGACTTTGGTACCCAGTTGTGTCATAGGGAGCATACTCCAGCTTACTTTGAAACTCCAGTTTCTTTGCTGCTTGAGTTTACTTTTGTTCTTTTGTCTTGTTCAAGTCCATGGATACAAGAAATGATGTTAAAATCTGACTTGAAAAAAAGATTCAGTTTCTAAGTTTGCTTGCTACAATTAACTATTAATAGGGATTAGTAAAACTACTGTAATACTAATATAATACTGTAAATCTTCTTGCAGTGGAAAACTAACGCTCAGTTATTCCCCACTCACATTCTCTAAATTAAACATTCCCTATGCTAAAACATCCTATACATAGATGTCAATTTACAATTTAATATAATTTGATTCCCACATGAATTCATTTTCTGCTAATACACTTTCAAGAGGAAATGGTACCAGAAAATCTGGTAAAGACCTAGCAGTTATAGTCAAGCCCTCTGTCAGTAGAAAACTAGTGAAGACCATAACTATCTTCAAATTTGATGGACAACTAACAGGTATTCAGGCCTTAAAAAAACTCCTCTTGATTTTAACAGAATTAGGATCTAACCCTCTTATTTAACAAGGGATATTAAAACAAAATATTGCAAATGAACTGTCACACTTGTCCAACCTGAGCAAAAAAAGTCGGTTGCTTTTTTTCCCCCCTGCTTGCTTTTTATTTGGGGGTTAAGGTTGGAAACAATGATTTTAATGGTCTGGGTTATTTTTGGGGGGAAGGGAAAGAGAAGGAAGAACTATGGCAAATTAATGAAGCCATCTGAAATGAACATGAAACTATCCTCTTCAGCAAGTCTGTTTGCAATGTGGAAGTTGTTGGCTGCATGACCTTGGGCAAGTGAAAATGTGTGGTAGACTTCTGCTTCATGTCATGGTTTGCCCATCACAGTAGTGGTGATGGTAATGATGCCTTTGAAATGAGATACTGTAACACAGTAGCATACAGTAGCTAGAAATTATTTAAGTACCAGGAATTATAGGCTCATAGTCTAAGAAGCTGAACTGCAAATGTTTAATGCTGATTCTTTTGAGTTGCT
Source organism: Melopsittacus undulatus (assembly GCF_012275295.1). Taxonomy (NCBI): domain Eukaryota; kingdom Metazoa; phylum Chordata; class Aves; order Psittaciformes; family Psittaculidae; genus Melopsittacus; species Melopsittacus undulatus. The sequence continues at coordinate 95,696,051 of NC_047530.1, forward strand.
AACTTCCTGCTTCTGCTGAAATCAAGGCACATGGCTATGGCTCATGTATTCACTCCACACTTTAGAAATCCATTCAAAATACTGAATTACTTGCATGCATCACAAATTAATTTCTTATGATAAATAACCTTTGGAATTCAATTTTTCCTGACTGTATGGAAGCAAGTAGAACACACAATGTACTCTGAGGAAAACTTTCATAATACTGTGCATACCTTACAGCAAACACTATATAAAAATGATACTAGAATTCCAAGAAGTTCCGACATTCCTATATAACTGATGTTAAAGTTAGTTCAGTGACTTAACTGCAGTAAACATCCATACCACAACATGGTAGCTAAAGGGGCGCATAAAAACACAGTTATTGTTGCAGTAACAGACAAACGGAATATGTTAAGAATTCAGATCTGACATAAGACATGCTAATGCAACAAAAAGCTAGATCTGGTAGGCTCAAATATAACCATGGAGAAGAGATGAGCGTAGCAAAACCACATAATATCTAGCTTTTCAGGTCTACACTTAAAAAATCCAAAGCTCTAAGCTCAGACACTGACTCAAGAGCAGTGCTACTTTAATTTTTGCTGCTACAAAGCAGAAATTTTAAGAAAGCTGTCTTTAGAAAAAATGTGAACTGTAATTACACCAATTGAAACTCTGCTTGGTAGGAATATTTCTTGGCACTGCAACTTAAGATATGGAGGAAGGCAGGTTTTTAATGCAGCCATTTTGTTTGTGTAACATTCAGGACAAACTGAACCATCTATGTATCTTCCATACAGACAAGAGGCTATATTAGGAAGTCAACTGCCCTGTCAACAAGTCATGTAGCACAAGGGCGTATTCAGCTGTTTTAAAGAAGAAGAAAAGGCTGCTGCCATGTTATGCTGATTTCTTCCTACATTTGCACATCTTTCCTAAATGTATGCTATGTATAGGTACTCACAGAAAGTTCTCCCGTAAGTTTCTTAAAGCCCAATGCTGTAATAAGACTGTGTAGCCAAACAGCCAGGTTTCTGTCTAAGGAGGTGTTTCGACATGCTCAAATAGAAAGCATACATGCAGTTCCACCATGTGTATTGCGAACAGTCACATTTAAGAATGTGTGCTCATATGTTCCTTGCACAACTAGGGTGAATTTGCCTTGAGGAAGAGAGAAAAATAGCTTGTAATACTTCAAGGTAACAGAAAAAAAGCAGAGCTGCCTCTTCCTGATTTTACAACAATATTAAAGCCTCAAACAAGGTGAAGAGTGTCAGCCAGTGTAAAGATGCAGCAGGGGTGTGATGGCTGCCTTTCTGGTTTAGGGCTTCTGAATCAGTTCACAAGTTTTGGACCATTATAACCCTCACATGTAGATCATCTTCTGTACACTTGAAAGTAATCCTGCTTTAAAAATTTGCAAAGGCACAGAAGATGCACCTACAATTTTATCACAGCAGAAAATGTTTTATTTCTTTATGCACTAGTAACTGTCTAGGTAGCATCAAGCTTTCCACTATATAACTCAGCTTATTATCTTGAGATAGACAGTTCAGACCAGCGCTGAGCTCTATTTTAGATATTTTTAGACTATTTAAGGTGGTAAATTGCAGACAGTGAGGAAATTCACTGTGTTCTTCCCCCTGTCCATTGAGCTTTCCACAGAGTTCTTTTATGGGCTGTAGGATGCAGTCTGCTAGGGTTTTATTAGGTGTGCCTGGCTAAGGAACATATCAGCGTCATTGCTGCTCTTCAGGTATACCCCCCATTCCCTGTCAGTATTTCAACAGAACTGAAAGAGCAGATATCACAAAATGCCACTCCATCAGCATTAGCTTTATAAGGGATTATTCTCATTTGCATGAAGGCTTCTGGGAAGAGGGAGAGAGACTTGAGAATGGCTTATAAATTTGTATCAAGTATTTAAGTATGAAGGTTTTTTGGGAAAATTTCTTCTTCAGTATTTCATTCTTATTTTCCAGGGGAAGAAGTCTGGACACTGTTTCAGTTTGAGACAGGGCTTATTTCAACTACTCAGAAAAAAGTATCACCACTATGGAAGAGCCTTGAGGTGCCAACTCCAGCAGCACACCAATCAAGTCACACTAAAAATACTTCAGTAATGGTCAGCTTCTGCTTTTTTCCTCTCAAACCCTGTATTTAACATTGCTCTCCTTCACTTAGGAGCATTTCCCGTTTTTCAGTTCCCTCTATTCCACCAGTTCTTTCGAAGATTAGAAAGTATTATGCAACTTAACTGCAAAATCCATCTTCACAGGCCACTCTGATTAAACCATCAAACAATTAATTACATTTTTCTAATTTGCATGAGGCTCATACATCTTAGTCAGCCAAAGACTATCTTCTCATAGCTTTGAAGACAGACACTTTAAAAATATTCACCTTTTCCCTGCAGATGAAGCAGACGTAGAGTTTGTTTTGAAAGCCACGTCCGATTAATGGCTCCAAACCTGTATTTACCTTCCACGCTTCCCTATACCACCCTAGCGACCAGAAGTAACTCCGTTTTACTCTAAGACTTCTACCAACTTCCTCGTGCCTCTGAGCCTCCCTATCCCCTCTACCCCTGGCTCAGAACAAGGTTCCCAGTCACCCCCCGACCTCCGGCCCTGCTTCAAGCCCCTGCTCGCTACTCATGGAAGAGACCGAGGCTGACCGGACCCTACCTGAGCTTCTCCCCGGCCGGCACAGTCAGCTTGTTGAGTTTGTCCATGCTCCGCTCTACGTCGGCACCCGCCGGGACAGGCTGTATGGCCCCAACCCGGCACCTGCCGGCTCGGCCGCCCCCTCTACCGGGCTCGACTCGGCTCCCTCCTACCGCCGTGCGCGGCGGAAACTTGTCCGATTACTGCCTCGGCTGGGTTAAGTCGCAGCAGCTACCGTACCGGGCTGTTGTAAGCCTCTCCCCGTCCTACCCGCAGGCACTGATAGAGGAGGGACTCGGTGCTCCTGGAGCCCAGGCCGGCCCCTCCCGGTCCTGACGCCCGCCCCCTGCCCGGCGGCGCGCACAGGTGGCTGCGGTACTGGGAGCCAAGGTGGAGTCTTTGGAAATGGGAACGCGAAGCCGCTCTACTCCGCTCCTCCCTCTAGACCTGTTGAAGTGCCTTAGGGAAGCACAGCCTCGGCCTCAGGGAAAGGTGTGCCGGCCGCTCGGCTGCCCTGGTGTGCAGCTGGTTGCGTTTAGCTCAGCTTCAGCAGGCTGTAGCAGGGCAGGCTAACCCCCTCCTAGCCGCGCCTCCAGACCCAGGTGACTTTGCAGCCTGCGGGGGACAATGCAGGCTTCCCTCTCCTACTCACTCTGCGCTTCCTGGTGAAGATGTGCGACAGGTAGGAACATGCTGCCTTGGGAACTTCTCCCTTCCCAGAGGCTCTCTAGAAAAGCTAGAGAAAACCATCCTGTTACCCCCATCTTTCTGAATACAGCTGTAAGAGAAAAAAGTTTCCTCACCTTTAAACTTTTAAATTTCTAAACTTTAAGCCTTTAAGGCAGGAGCAAACTGTGATCCTCCGAAGACATTGGACCAGGACATTCTCACCCAAAATACAGGCAGCTGATCTGTGTTTTATGGCTCTGGTACCTCAGAGTCTTGGGATTTTTTTTGCTTAATCTTGGGCTCAGCCATATTTTTTTTTCCTTTTGAAATCATCAGCTTTATAGGCAACTAATTGACTTTGAGGGGCAATGTAAGCAGATATTAATGTTTAGTCTTTATCCTGAAGTGCTGATTAATTTGGATTCAGCACCTTTAGTTGATGAGTCTTGTCACTTTCTTTCTGTATCTTTGGCCTGTCTGTAGCTTGGTTTATAAGCCAAAGTGCTCTGGGCAGGAAACCTATTGTTTTATTTAAGAATGTACATCTGTGTTCTGTTAATATGTTCTGATAAGTACAATATGTTTTCAGCACACCCAAAGTTACTTCTTAGGGAGATTCTCATTGCCACTTAGGCTAGATTTTCACATGGATGTGCCTCCTCCCAAGATTGTACTGACTATTTTTCTTGTGAAAATCTAACAGTAAACCAAACTTCTGTGGTTAGTGCAGATGGCTATAGGGAAACAGCCTGCCACAAGAGTTGTGTCTTTGATAACAGTATTGCTCTGGCCTTAGCATAGCTGACGTTTTTGGTCACTGAACTTTCAGCTTGGAAGTCACTCGATACATGCGTACAGTATTTCTCTAGGGAAATACCATAGTGAACAAATTGCCATTTCTGGGGTATCTCATGAAGTCTGTGGCTTTAAGGAATAATGTAATTTTGCTTGTATAGTCTTTCTGCGGTACCTAGAACACATATCAGAATATGGGATTTGCTCAGAGGGCTCATACAGTGATTTCTCTTACACAACAACCTCCTTACTGATTGTTGCAGAAGTTCCAGATGGCTTCCCTTTGAGATCTTTGGAAGCAGCCTGTCATTTGCACTGCTGTGCTGGCTTTGCCTGATTTTTTTCCTGACCCAAAGCTTTACAGGTTTAGTTTTAATGCTCTGCAGTGCTCAGTGGGGAGGGCTTTCACTCCTGTCTTTGTAGCGCTGTCACCTTGCTGCTCCCAGGAAGGGGCTGCTGCTGTGTCCTCATGCTCAGCGCAGTCCCTAAGTCCCTTGTGCTTAGGGCTTGATTTGATTCGGTGCACAGATGTTTGTTAGGGTGCAGCATAAGGTGGGAGGAATAGAATGTATGACTGCTTAGACTGGTACTGTTGCCACGAGGTTACTCCTAAGAAAGTCTCCATTACATAAGAATTGCCCATGAGAATTTGTGGCACCTACTGTGGGGCCTGTCCACTGCTCATACTTCAGCCTGCCTGCTTCTGCCGTGCACACACATGGCCCACTGCACAGTCCTGCTTCGCTTTAAAATCTATAAACAACTTGTAGCAAAAAACCCCACCAACCCCTATCCTACTACTCCATCAGGGTTTGTTTTTACTTCTCTGGAAAGCAGTACAGGCAAAGAAGGTAAATGCTTGTCCTCACAGCCCCAGCATATCTTGCCTTCCTTTATATGCACAAGTAGCAAGACACACTGACAGTAGGGGTTTTTCTTGGGGATAAAGTAGTCCTGGCCTAGAATTAGCAGAGGTTACTAGTAGCAGGGGATGTGGCCTAGACAGTCTCTCTTTACTCGTTCAGAACACAAGCAAAGAATAAATTAGGCTCTTTCCCCCCAAAGAGCATATACAGGACCCGGTGTCCCACAGTTATCTTAAACCCAAGGCATCTGAGAGAGTAATTTCTTGTGGGTGCCTTGGAATATGATGTTCCTAGGACACTAATGGAGAGTCAAGTGCAGGCAAAGTCCTTAAATTAAGAGAAGGAAACCATTCCCCAAATGCCAAACAAAGCCTATCTAGTTACAGTGGAATTCCTCTTTTTCCCCATTTAAAATATGTATGTGCATCAAAAACATCTGGATCTAATCTGGATCTGAGTGTAACCTCACCAGAAAATTACTCAGATACAAATTACATTTGAATCCGAGTGTAGCCTCATCAGAACATTACTACAGACTGCTTAGCTCTTTCTGGTCTGCCACCAAATCAGTCTATCTGACCATCTGCCATAGTGTTGAGAAAACTTGGATCAACAAGATTGGAAAACCAACAGAGAAAAACCTTACATAAAAAGGAACATGTCCAAGTCCCTCCACACAGCCCTCTGCTTCTTCTTTTGTCCAGACAGTGGTTTAAGAGTCCAAACTTCTGGTCCTGCCTGTGTTTTCCGTATAGTCCGTACTGAGAGGATCAAACCACCACATGCAGCTGGTGAGAAGGACCCTGCAGTCCTGCACCAGGGATGGGACAGGTGAGTGGCAGCAGTTCCTCCATCCCTCCAGTGTTACTCATCACCCCAAAACAATGCCTCTGTAGATCCTGTGAGGTAGGGTCTTACTAATCCCGTCTTGAGGAAATACCCTATCTTCCTCTTCAGGAACCCTGGGAGCCTGGAGGCAGTGGAAGGTTTGAGCCATGCAGCAAACATAATGTCATGCTATTTTTGTAATTGTTGCCTCAGCAACTGTCCCTCTTTGAACTAATATGTTTGTTTGGAGAATGCCGAAGAGGAACTGGGATTTGTTTTACCATGTGGGTGACATCTTGACCATAGCGATGGTTAATGCAAAACCCTTCTCCCCAGCCATGGGTGCTGGTCTTGGCAGAGAAGATTTGTTTTGAGGAATGCCTGTGCCACCTCCATAGTCCTTGGCACATCTGGGGCCAATGGGGCCAGTGTGAGACACAATGGTCACTGGCTGGTAAATGCTGCTGCCCACTGAGACATGGCCTGGCAACCTGAACCAGCCTGAGGGTTGGTTGTCAGGGGTGTGGGGCATGATGGTGTCCTGGGAGAATATATCTTCATGTCTTAAATAAGGCTTTTTTGCAGATGTGTTCCCACCTGGGAAGATCACTTGGAAGACCACTCTGCAATGGTCTTCTGGAGCATCATCATTCAAGCCCTTTACCTAACTGGTGTTTTCTTATCTAATGTTTTAAGAATCACATTCACACAGATTCTGTTGGTTTTGTGATAGACACTAAGTTTGTTTTTCTGTATATGGCTGCAAGAGATACAGAATAAATTCCTGCTACCATTACCTTACACAGGTAATGCAGGATTTGCCAGTAAATTCCTTTGGCAGGATGGTTATCAGAACATGCACACTTTCTAATTTTTCTTTTTGATGCTCCAAACGTCATTGAAATTTTGGAAAAGACCTTCTAAATGCTTGGACAGATTTCCTAAATGCCACTGACTGTTGCAACATTATTTCCTCATCACCGCAAGTGTTGTGGCTTACTCTGGGTTTGTCTCTCTGATCCTCAACCAATATGACTGTGTAATTCTCTATTTATTCTCATAAATAAAAAAGTTGCTTTTAAAAATCTTTTTTATGTTGGATGTTCAGAAACTAAATTTATTTTTTACTCTCTCTGCTATTTTCTGCTGTCTGCTTCCCACTGGATCATTCCTTGTACATGCTGCCTCACTCTGGTGGCATGTTCCGTTTTCTATTAAAGAGCTGTGAGGTCATCGAGGCATGGTCAAAGCAAAACTCAGTGGAACAAACTCTGTCCGAGACTGTGCGTATTCTACCTTCATTTGGTCAAAATTTGCTGTGAATTCCCAGGTATTTCCTGTTTATTCAGGGCTCCAGTTTTCTGTACCCTGTTGTTAAGATAATTTATAGCTTGACTTTCCATGTCTAAGTAGACCAAAACCTCCTGTAGCACAGAAACAAGGGATCGGAAGACTTGTCTGAAACATTTTGGTCATTGGTAAGTGTTGTAGCTAGATCAGAGCATGCACCTTGATACAGAGCAAACTGTTGTAGAGAAATCTTTAGGCAAAATCCAGAGTTTGATTGCTATCACTGGTGGTTTCTCCCAGCTGAAGGTTTCTCCCTGGACACTTTTTATGACTTTTTGTGATTTCCACTAAAATGAATGCTCTCTAGTTTAACAGCTTCCAGTACATGGCTTGCATGGTGGTTTTAGGTTTGTCAGGGATTCCTGCTCAAACTACTAATATTCATATTACAATGTTAATATTATATCAGATATGAGCTGTAGGTATCTTTACTTTAAATTCGTAAGATTTGATACTAACACCTTTCTATGGAGACTGTTCATGCCATTGTCTTAATTTGGATTACAGATTGTGACTATGTTAAGTCTAGGGAACCTAAGGGCCTGTTTAAAAACTCTTTTGGAGCTCCTGATCTGGGTTGGCAGCCGAAACCACATCCTGACTGCAAAGCAGGGTGAGGCTCAGTGATGCAACCGCATTTGCCCATAGTATCTTCAGCATGACAAGAAACTCTAGGAATGTGTTCCAGGCAGGAGCTGTGGCACACAGGATAGATGGGCAATCAAGCTGCAGGAATGTGTGAAAAGTCCAAGCCAGTGCACAGGTACAGCCTTGGCTCTCAGTTGCCCTTTCTGAACTTCTAGGATTTCACATAATTGAAATAAAAAGCAGATATTTATAAACTGCATCATGTGGCATAAAAAACTAACAATGAGAAGGTGAATAAAAGAAATTTTGCAGGTTTCTGCAATAGATTAGTTTAAAACATCAATTTACACTAAATCTTTTTAATGTTTATTTTTAATGCTTTGAGGAGACAGTGCTGCATCAGATGATCTCACTGAACTATGTATGACTATTTCAAGAAGCTATTTTTTACAGAATACATTAATGCTCATAGATTCGGTCTAGTGCATTCAATGTATATAAAACAGCTGAGAAATATGGTTTGAAGTAAGTAATTGGTTTGATAATGAGGTTTCAATAAGACTTACTTTCTCTCTCAGTCATGCTAGAAAATCCGTTTCTTAACCCCTTCTCAATTAGCAAAATTTTGTCTCCAACATTAACAGAGAAGATTGTGCCAAAAGTTTTTTCTTAGAACTATTTAGAAGTCAAGGGTGCAACTGTTCTGCATAGGAAAGAATTCTTCAAGTGGATTTTATGTACAACCTCTCTTGCCAAGTGGTTAGTGTATTTTCTCATTTTGACTTCCCCACTTTTGGGGAGTGTGGGGAACCACAGGATGTTGCAGGTTTTACTCTACGACACAGCTTTGTGAGCTTTTGCTTGGCTTTTCCTTGAAGAAAGAAGGGCAGCAATGTAGGCTTTCCTGAGCAACATGCAAAACGATTGAAAATTCACTTCAAAATATCTGTCTGATTTTACTTGAGGCCTTAAGGTCTTAGTATTTCATCTCAGTCAGAAGTCCTTCTCCCTGCCTATATCTACATGCTGTCTTAAATCTCTCTCAGCCTCTGATAATTGCTTCTAAGAGTATTTATTCTCTATTTAAAGGATTTCTATTTAAAACTTGTGTCTACTGCTTGAGCTCTGACTTCATGCTACTACTGGGATAGCACTAAAGGTGAGAACTCCAACCATGGAAGCAGTGTAATGTGAATGTAAATGCAGTTGGTCAGTAACAAGAATTTGGCTTGATCAGTCTGTGTTCACATGAAAGTCAGTAAATGATTGCTACAGTTCTGTTTTTTGAGGCTATGGAAATGTAGTGAAAATAGTCCAAATGGATACCACCTACATCTGAGTTGGAAAACAGCCCAAATTCATACCACCTGAACCAGAACTGCAAACTGTAGCTATGTTGGAGATTTGAATTTTTCCTAAAGCCTGATATTTTAAAGTATTTTGTATGTATTTGATCTCTTCTGCTTTCAGAATGTCTGTAGGAAGACATGCCAGCAATATGCTGTGCAGATGAAGAGCAGAGGGGAAATAGAGAGTTAGCAGTAGACTGTCACATGCTGCTTGGGAGGATTTTGTGCTTGATCATATGGGTCTGAATGCAAATTTGCAGGTCTTGGTACCAGGCCAAAAAAGCACTCAAACTATTGTTTAAACTATGCCAATTTAGACATAGTTTTGTTTCCCCTTGATTTCTATTTTGGCTGATAACACTGCCTACTTAACTTACCATTCAGCATCCCATTTCTGCTATTCAGAGACCATGAGGTTATGGAACATGATTTGTCAAGACATTATCTGTATTTACTACTTAGGAATGCCTATAAAAGGGGGAAACACTATTGCTTCATGTTTAAGATAATGCATCTCTGCTTTTTCCAAGCATTTCTCTCAGACTCTCAGTAACTAGTCTATTTAAATGTATTTTTTAATTTCAGGATGCATAGAAGTTGTTTTAAACTAGAAAACACTACTTTTACAGGAAAAATTACACATGAGAATTTACTTGTATCTTAGCAGATGAGAGGGAGGTACTTCTCTGTGCTGAGTACTTTTAAGTAATACTAATTTTCAATTTTAGTCTCCTCACTGTGAGTCAGATGGTTCAGTGCCACAGTATTAATTTTGGAAGTTTCCTAGCAACTGCCCTAGAAATCTTAAAGCCTTAATATGTTATCACTTTGGACACTAAATGGCATGTTAAAACTTTTTCATGTAGCACTAGTAGTAGGAGATGCATTTGAAAATTCAATACAATTTAATTGTTAGGAATTTAGGTTTGTCTATAAGCTCACTAGAGGAAACAGGCTGTATGTGTAGGCATGTATTGTGGGGTAGGCAAAGATGTGAAAACAGTGAATTTAATAGGATTTTCTCATGAAGGGGCTTCTGAGCAAATTAATCTTAGCACCTGCTGAGAAAATGTGTTTTATTTCTCTGGGGACAAACCCACTGTGTAAAAAGCTGCACTTCTGCTTTTCAGTTTTGCTGTCATCTGTTCCACATGCACACAGAAACATAAAATTTGCTCCTTCAGACAGATTAATTATTTAATGTTAAACTGAAAGTGTTTGAGGTCAGATTGCCTTGGAGGCAATGACCTATGTTGGTGCCAGCCAATAGCTACAGTGAATCTGAAGAATGGTGCCGCTGCTTGGTCTGCAAATAGCCCCTTCCAGCAATCAGGAGTGACTGGAACCAAGATACTCGTGGCTGGCCAGCTTTAATTTAGCTCTGATCATTACCATGGCAGGAGGGTGTAGGGGCACAGGCTTCTTTGCAGACTGGCAAGCCTCTCTTGTTTCTGACTTTTCTCCAGGCTTTTCTCCTGCTCTCCTGCCTCCTGCTGCAACTGGATTAAACCTTGGACAAATTTGTTTCTCTCTCTGTCCTCCTGTTTGGGGTGTGGATTTACCCCGGGGAGTACCCAAGGAGCCTCAGTGGGAGTGCTTAGCAGAGGGGGTTATTTAGCCCTGGCACTGAGAATGAGACTTGCACAGGGCAGAGGAGGACTGGGAAGAAGTGTTTTGTGTCCTTCTTTTCTGCATGTAGCCAACTGAGCATCAGTCAAAATTTAGACATTGATAGTGAATGGTCTAAATATGATTTTGTCCCTCATTAAATCACTGTGTATACACTCACACAAACAAAAGATTGTACAATGTTTTCAAACTTCAAAATGAAAGGGATGTTTGAAAATGAGGTTACTTCTGTATATTGCTGATACTGTTTAGACATATCATGATGACTTCAGTACTTGGAAAATGCTGAAAACCCTATAGTTTTTAAACCCCTTCTTTCCTATCTTGCACTGGCCTGTAACACACACAGCCAAGATGCAGTACATACAGCCAAGTTGTATGTATGTATGTATGTGTTGGTGCATCTTTTCTTTGGTACAGTTTGGTAATCTGCACTACTTCATTGACCACAATAATTGCTGTCTGAGCATTTTCCTGTTCCTGCTTAGGAACAGGAAAAATACTTTTGTCTGTAGTCTTTGTTTTCATATGTTTCCATCTTCTAAAGACTGCTCTCTTCTGTCTTTTGGATAACTGGAATTGCCTAACACTGTGTTCTGGGAACAGAAATATCACCAAAGTCCTCACCCACAAGTATAGTGCATTTGAAATACCACCTTGAAAAAAAGACAGTGAAGTGATCAAGGAGATGGGGGACTTTTTAAATAGAGAAATTATCACCTTATTAATTAATAAAGTATCAAATGACTATTTGAAATAATAATTACATTTTATAACCAAAGATAAAGAGTTTCATGGAATACTCTCTTCTGTGGAGAAAAATTACCCAGATTTCTAACTATAGCCATGATTTTTTTCTGTTGTCTAACACTGTGAATTTTTTCAAGTCGCAAAGAATATGTTTACACAGTTGGTAACTTTAATTGCATGAAGACAACACAAAGGTAGCTGATGAATAGGAGTGTCACAATATATCAGTGGATTATTGTTTTTTTTTATATATCCTATTTCAAAGCATTTATTGCTGTAATACAGCTTTTAAAAGAGGTACTTCATAAATTTGTGATCAGAAAAGCCTGCGTCTTTCTACTCCCAGATTGAAAAAAATTCTACAGGTAGTATCAAACACTGGACTTCAGAATAATTATTTCTACTTTTTTTTCTGTCATCCCTTAAGATTTAAAATATAAAGGGAACTAGGGGAGAAATGAAAGTAGAAGGAAAATTTGTTAGAAATCTACATGTAAAGAAATGCATGTATGTAAATTTGAATATTTATTGTATTGCAATAGTACATAGCAGTCTGCTTTATAGAGTATTATCCCTTTTCATTGTACATTGCTATAATAAAGAACAAGAAGAAGGTCACTGCATTGAGGAAATCACAATCTAAAATATTTGAGATTAGAGAAAGTTTTTGATGGTCAGTTTAGAAATGATATACATAGATGATAGTCTTATGAGATTTTAATTTCTGAAAACTAGCAGATTTTTGCCAACATCTACAGGATGGACTTGGACTTGGATACTTAAACCTTCTCTGTGTCACAGAAATCTGCCTGGGGTTCTTACTACTTTCAAGCTTAAGTCTTCCTCGAGGTCGGTTAACTTTCATAATTGTGTTCACAGGAGAATTTCCCCTTTTATGAAAGACTCCTCAAAGTATCATGAGCTTCAAAAGAAATTACAGATTGCTATTCTTATTCTTATTCCTGGTGGAAATGACACCACCAGCCCTTTCCTGAATCAAAGTTCATGGAGCAAATTTATTTAAGTGTGGTGCATTGGAGTGTTTTACCAGCTCAGCGAGTGATGTACTGTTCATATGTGTGCAGACAGAGGCACCCACTCACACCCATTTGCTTGCCTTTCTCTTCTTTAAGTCACCTGATGCAGGCTAATGTTACAAATGTCCCACGAATTAGACCTTTGATCTGACCCAGGCTTGCTTTACTTGCTCAGGAATATTGGAATAGAAAGAAATGCCATAATAAAGAAGCAAAATTTTGAGCTTAGTATAGAATAAATTTTCTCTTAGTATAGAATAAATAAAATAGAATAAATGCCCAGGTATCTGTTGGAGCTATGCCATGGGGATGAGTTTCAAAATATTCTTGATGCATTTGTTGTGAATGAGCAGCACTTCAAATCTACACATAAAGTGGGGCTTTCCCAGAAAGTGGTGTTCTATCCTGTAGACTCTTCAAGATACATTGTAAGTCTAGATATATACTGGTATGCTGGTTTTTATCTGGGCTGGTTCTGGAAAATTTGCATCTTTAATCCTGGAGAACTTATTCCCATTATTTATTGTGATTAAGAGAAGATATGATACTGTATTCACATTGATGATGGTAGAGAAGTGTTGCTGGAAAGACATCCTCTGTAAGGCTCTTGTCTGTGATCTGAATTAGCTATATTTGCTATTTATTTATCAGTGTTTTCTTAGGGCTGCCTGCTGATGGAGGTGTATCACACATGTTTAGTGCTGCTTTTGGTTACAAGCCAAAATTGTTGAAATTTTGGTTTTATCTGTAATTTTCAATAAATCCATGTAAAAATACTACATAGCAGAGGATACCTGTCAGACTGTACATGTGAATCACATTTTTATTTCTTTAAAAAGAGAAAATAATGACAGGTATTATTTGACTTTAAAATTTTTTACAGGGTATATTTAAATCTGTGTGTAGGCTACATGTGGACAGAAAACATCTAGTTGTGAATAATATCTTAAACATTGTTTGTACAAGTGATACAAAAGAAATATAGCTGGTAGTTTATGCTGACATTTCAAGCAATAGGAACAGCCCTTTCCTGTCTGTCATCTTGAACTGTAATATTTATTCATTAAAGAAAGAGCATGTGTATGCCTTATATTCCTGTGTATTTCTTCAGAATATTATTACTTGATCCAGCAGAATGAGATAAGGAAGATACATACTGATAAAGGTAATTAATTATACCAGCCAGATCAACGATTTAGAAAAGGATCTGATTACTTTTGTGAAAGGTATCATAAGGCAAATGAACTGAAATGGTAGTGTATTCTTAAGTTATTCTGAGAGCTCTGTAAAATAATAAGCCATGAAACTGTGCAGTGAGGAACTAAATAGGAGAAATGACAGAGCTGTGGTAGCAGGTGTCTGGGGAAACTGAAGTGACAGAATTGTGAAGAAGAAACTGAGACTTCATGCTCTGTCAAGGATATCGTTGGAGAGTACATAAAATATGTAATGGCAGAGGGTGGAAGACAATGGAAAATAGGAGAACCAGTATAAGAACTGTAAAATGCATAAACTCTTTTCCCCCTCAGAACTCTTGACTATTGGGAACAGAAGGAGAATGTCAGGCATGAGTTATAGAAGAATAAAATAACCTACTATTTAAAACAGACCAGGCAATACTGTTCCATCAGAATTTTTAGCTGCAGTCTCAGCCCTGACCAAGACAGATTTGGCCAGGAGACTGGACAGCCTCTCAACTCCAGAGAATGTCCTTTCATCCTCTATATGAAGAGAGGGACTCTTCATCACGAACTGTAGCAGTAGGAAAGGGATAATGGGTTGAAACCTGAACAGGGGAAGTTCAGGTTAGATATAAGGAAGAAGTTCTTTACTGTGAGAGTGGTGAGGCACTGGAATGGGTTGCCCAAAGAAGTGATAAATGCTCCATCCCTGGAAGTGTTCAAGGCCAGGTTAGAAGGAATCTTGTTTGATGTGGTCAAGTGTGAGGTATGGGTGGGGGATTGGAACTGGATGATCTTAAGGTGCTTTCCAACCCTAATTATTCTTTGATCCTATGATTTATTTGCATACTTAATGCAATTTCTGCATTTGTTTAGGCCAAGTCTTTGAAAAGCATATTTATTTTTTTTCACATATATGAATTCTATAGGTTGTCACCTGTAGCTGTAAGGCTGTTGGGTTTCAGGTCTTGAATTCTGTTGCGCAAAGGGATGCTGTGGCATTCCTACCAACTGTACTTCATCTTTTGCCATGCCAGCTGTGCTGAACAGCCTCTCCTGAAGCTGTTTCAAGTGGCTGGTTGTTACAGCATCAACTGTCTGGCTTGCAGCTGCAACAGGCCTCCCTGCTACAGTCCCTTAACTTGCAGCTCAACTTCTCTACCGTGATTGTCTAGCTGACCCCATTTTTAAGCACTGCAGTTTTCATGGCTGAGTACCTTACCTTGAGGAACCTGCTCTCTTATCATTTCTGAATTAAAGAAAGTCTGAATGAAAGGGTTTAATACTTTCCTTCATTATCTTAGAAATACTGCAACTGCCGTCACAGCACAAATGTATGAACTAACGAATGAAGCTCTGAATGCTTATAAGGAAGCAGCATAAGGTTATGTTTTTCACTCATTTTCACAGAGCCTAGTCTAAAGTGAGAAGAATGAAATGTCTCTCCTACAGAGAACATTAATGTGTGTCAATAACACGCTGTAAATTAAATACTGTATTCCTTTAAAAAACTGAGAGGACTCCGGTTTGGAGATTTGGAACAAAATGAGCCAGGACATTTGCTCTGTTTTGTGCCCAGTGTGTACTTGAGCTGGGGTACATATGGAATTCTGCTAAAATGAGATTATAAATTAATAGTCCTTCACACTTCATTGCTTGAATGAGTCAGAAGTTATTTTCTTCTGAGTTGGAGTCCCAGGTGCAGCTCTTTCCACCTACCAAATATGATTTGCTGAAAGGGAAGAAAGACCAGTGAATTGAAACTAAAACAATCTCTTCTCTGTGGTCTCAGTACAGCCATGTAATAAAGAAAAGGAAAGCACATCAGCTGACAGGGTGAAAGAAGATTCTGTCCATATATATAATGATGGTGATGAACCAGTTTGTGATTTTGGGCTACATCTTCCATTTCTGGTTCTCCTTTTGGCTTTGTGCACAAACTTCAGCTGGTCTGTGGTTTAAAAAAATGACTTGTTTCTTTGATTTTTGGTGCCAACTTGAGATGCTGTGCAAATCATATTCTATTACTTTTTAGGCTAGTCTAGAGCCGTACTAACAAAGATAAATATTTCTACATTCACTAAAACTTAATGAGGTGAAGCTATTGCAGACCTGGCTCTCTCTACAGCTGGACCAGCATATGCTTTTTTTTTTTTTTCCCAGAGGCTGATAGACTCTCTCTTCAAAGAGAGTTAAAAGACATCTAGTATTATTTAAGACTAGTTTGTTGCACTAATCAAAAGTGTCAGTGATTTATCTTGCTTAAAGTCTCTAAAAATGAGCATAGTGTTTCCAGTATTAAAGAAACACTTCTATAATTATACTGTTAACTCACCCTGAAGTGCCATTCTGTAGATGCCTAAGCATAGTAGGGTACCATGAAAGAAAACTGGGCAAGACTGGATAATTTGAAATTTTCTAGTTTAGAAGTTGTACTGAACAGGCTCCAGAACAGAGTGTGGTGGAAACTCCTGGGGCTGAAGAAGAGGAGGAGGCCCTGGAGATGATTCAGGCCTGTACTGATTTATATATTATATATACAGACATAAACCAGCTGAAACTGCAAACTCTGTGTGCCTCTCTGTATTTTCCTAACTGGGATAAGGAGGGTAGGGAAGATACTCAGACAACTTGAAAACTGGTTTCCATCACAGATGTTAGTAAGAAAAATAGGGTTTTCTTCTGATATCTTCATATCCTATCAGTTCTTTTTTGACATCCAGATAATATCCATTGGTATTTCACTGTTTGAGAGCAGGATTATATTCAGTAAGAAAAGATGGGAGAAAGGACAACATTATTTTATTTTATTGGAGTTTGTGTGTGTAATATTCATTAAAATGGAAAAAACCCTCCAACTCTGACAATGTATCTGTAACCCTGAGTTGCTCTTCAGCTGAACATGTTGCTAGCTTGAATGTCTATATTGGGTTTGCTTTTCATCCCACCTAGAACACCATTAATGTAACTCCACCCTGCATCTCCATGTCCAGTTTTGAATGATAGTTTGTTTGAAAATGCCTTCTGTGTGGTTGCAGTTGTAGGAGAATATGATGCACAGAAATAGCTTCTACATTGTGCTATTTTCTTTATGCGTTATTGACAATATCAAACAATGCATAAAATACAAATTCACTGTTTCTCTATGGAATTGCATTAAATGTTATTTGACTTAAATAATGGACAGCATATTTTGCCAAAATAGAATATAATAAATTTTTGGCAAATCCCCAAAAATATGACAAAGCTTGATAAAATTGTATTCCTTTAGTACTAAGAAATGCTCAGATTTATAGTATTGGAATGTGTCTGTCTGTATTCACCTAACTAGGTAGTTTTTTTTGACATGGAGCTGAGATGGGAGAAGTGCTATGATTAAACTGTGGTCTCAGGTTCAGATCCACGTGGTGTATGGTGGTGCCACAAGGGTTCTAAAGCTGTGATCTTTCCATTCTTTCATTGTAAGCTTTCACAAAACATTTCAATATAGAATACCAATTTGGCCTGGCTTTAGATCCAAGATAGCATGGTGAACAGTTACAAGAGCAGAAGTGAGCTTTCTAAAAGATCTTGGAACGCAGTATGTTCCTGAGCTGTGAGGGATTTTCCTCCTCAAGTAACTGGTGTCATTGCAAAACTCTCAATTGTTCATGGCAGAAGGAAATAAAACTGCTGTAATGCAAGTGTCTGTTGCCCCCTTTCTGCTGCAGGGGTGTAATAATCTGTTGCTGTAAAAGAAAGCAAGATGGTGTTGCTTTGCTGAGCAAATATTTCCTAGATCCTCCTGTAAACAGGAGACTGTCCAGAATTAATTCTAATCAGCAGGCAGTGGCTGCCTCTAAATGTTTGATGCCTGAGTAGACTTTTGTTATAGCCTTTCTATGCTAAAAATGAGTATATAATATATAAAATATTATTTAAAGTCAAATGCAGGTTGGTAGGTTTCTTTTTTCCTCCTTTGGAGTGTATGTAACTACCAAGGAAGTGCCCTGTGTTATGTTTTTATGACACTAGAGTGCTTATATACTGGAAAACTCTTCAGGTCTCTTTTAGGTACCATTTTAATTGGGTCATCACTGTATGAAGATGTATCTATCTTTTGAATTTGCAGCCTTGCCCTTTTCCAGTTTTCAGAATAAGTGGAGATTTTTAAAATGGCATTTAAGGTACAGCAAAAACTAAGGAAAGCAAGGAACTAAATCTACACACTTAGACATAAAACTTTCAGCCTGATTCAGCACTGGTATTTGGAGGATATAGGGTAATTAAAAATCCATTATAGTATATCCCAAGGAGAGGGGAAAACCATTTCTGCTTACTAAGTGTTGGGATAGCAGTCATCTACCACCTTTGCTTTTTCAGCTTGGAACTTTCTCTGGAGTGGGGCAAACCCAAATGCAAATTGTGACAAGATTTCTGTACTGCTGTACTTGCTTAAAGAGACAGTAAAAGCTCTTTATCTTTATTGTCTCTTAAGGAAAAGTATAATTCTCATAGAAATCTCATTTGGCTTATTATTTTTTATTAGGATTTGTCTTTGGTTAGACAACACTCTGAAATAAAAATACAGGAGCAGGAAATCAAAATATTTCTAAGTGAAACTGACAGTAGAATGTTGCACACCCTACATCTGTTAACTATGAATAAATTTAATAATGGTGACTATGTAATCCCCCCTCCAAACAGGATTAGAAAATTTCTACATATGAAATTTGAATGTCATTGTAGCCTGTTAGAATTCTACTGATTTATTTCTTGACTCTACTTTTATTTTACTCTTAATTTTAATTATTGTCATTATGTTTATGCCTTCAATTATCCTGGTTTTTTAATGAGAATTAAAAACATAACAGCAGAAAATGCATTATGCATGCAAGTGTTTGAGACAAAGCTTCTTGCTAGAAGCAGAGACAGTGAGTTAAAATGCATTGAAGTGTCTGACTAAACTGTGGAGAAAAGATGGATGTAAATCTCTGTCATGAGTAGAGTGCAATTCATTTTACCAGCAGAGGCCTGTTTGCCCTTTGAACCGTCACTCTCTTTAGCTGCCTGCAAGCCTGGGGTGGTCCCTGACAACACAAGAGGTCTGTTCGGCAGTGGCAGTGATGGTAGTATTGGTCATTGCTTGGCCATAAATATCTTCAGTATTCAGATGTCCCCAGTGCATGTATCTCCTGTAGCCTTGTGGCATCACAGATGGGGAATGGGAACTTGGGAAGCAAGTTACAGCCTTCACTTGCAGTGCAGTTGTACAGTTTTCCTTACTATTTTAAGACATAAAAATTCCTAATGCTTTTCCACTGTAGCACCCCTGTGAGATAGGGAAATCCTATTATTTTCACACTGCTGATGAGAAAGAAAGCAGGGAATGCTAAAACAATATCGCTGAGTTTACTTAGGCAAAGTAAGATCTCAAATCCACATTTATGAAATCCAGGTTTAGCAATTATTGGACACTATTGCTCCAGAATACTGTGCCTCATGAAAACTCCCCTACCCAGCTACAAAGGTGTTCAGAGAAGATCCAGGCCTTTGCATCTGGTGTGTGAGAACTTGTCCATAGATTTAAATTCCAATAGCTGTGAAAAAGCTTAAAAGTTAATTTTGCACATTAGGTTGTTTGAGAATTTAATTCATATGTCTCAGGAAAAGACATCTCCTTTGCTTGGAAGGCAAGGATGATGAATTTCCATTGAGAGTTATTAAAAATTGTGAACAAATAAAAAAAAAAGGTGTTAGAAACTAATCAAGAAATCAATCTTAATTAGAACACTTGATTTATGAATAGTAAACTTTTCTGCATATACTATACAATTCTGGTAAAATAAACCAGTAACATTTTCCAAAGCAGTGAAAATTGGTAGATATTTATTTCAAGAAAAGGAGGTCAAATGCTGCCCACACCATAATTAAGCAAAGTTTGTAATTATGTGTTCCTTATCATAGCTCAGTTATTATCTGGGATCTTCCATAACTGCCTGTCGTTATACACAAATGGTAAACTCATTGCTTAAATGCTTAACATCTCATGCCTGATTTGCAGGTGAAGATTTCTCATTTACTTAGCAATCCAACACATCCAGAACAGACTTCTGAATTTGCACATGTGACAGAGAGCACTGATTTTGATGAAAGATTTCAGTCCTGATTTTGCAAAACAGTCCCTAGAGCTTATGAGCTGAGAACAGAATTTATTCTGAGTTTGATTTTGGGGTGAATTTCTAATCACATTAGCCATAAAGAAGGCCTTTTAATTTCACAGTCCCTGGGAAAGTGAAACTTGAGTAAGCCGAAAGCATTGTGAAACAACTTCTGGTAAACATCTGGTGTAGATAGTCTTGGACTATCTACACTGAGGTGGCTGAGTTGTAATTATATCTCTTTCTTAAGATGTGCTTCCAAAGATGGCTGCTCACAATTGAGATATAGCTTTTATACCAGTTTTGCTGAATACAGATATGAATACTAATCTTTGCACTGCTTCTTAAAATGAGATAGCAAGACAGGCTGTTTGTAAAGCACTTAAGTTCCAGTATTATGAAATATCTGTGGTATGAGGTTGATTCTGCAATCTGTGCTCTCTTAAAGAGTGCTACTCAATGTAGTGTCATGTTCTACATAGTGCTCTTCCTGGTATGTATTTTAACACTGAGTCCATGACTGTAGTTTGTGATATGTTTGAGACTTCTCCAATGGAAGTATCTGGAAAGTGTTGTTGTACAGCCATTCTTGACAGTAAGCTGGTTCAGTGTTTTCGATGAACCTAGGCTGTCAGGATGAGAGTGTATCAACTGAGTCTGCAGTATGGAGTGAAAAATACAAGTGGTGTTTCTGCAGGAGGAAGGGCTTTAAGCAAAGCTCAAGAGTTCAATCTGAAGTCAGGACTGTTGAAAACATACAAACCTGTGAGAGCAGTTTGTTGCGCAACCCTGGCAGCCAGATTCAGAGAGGGTTTGGACTAGCTGTCCCTTGTTTGAAATTAGCACCTCTCTTCTGTTACTGTTTTTGGAAGTGGGGAAGGAAATCTTTCATTATTGTATTTCAAGGATAAGATAGGACACTAGCAGATATTGCACCTTGATAATTTCACTACTATATTCAGTAGCTTCTCTGGAGCAATCTGGGTAGACCTGTGGCTTTATGGGTTTATGGGAAGTAGTTTACATCAGGTTGTCATTAAGCTGCCAAAGTCAATATTAACTTTGAAATAACAGAACTAAACAAAAAGTAGCTAAAAAAGAGTTTATTTCAGAGTATCAACCCAGAATTGCTGCAATAAACTCTTCCCAGAGAAAACATTTTGTCTTTTTTGCTCCTGTAATCTTTTCCCCCTAAAAGAACAGGTATAGTATTGTCTAGAGGGAAAACAACCTTCCATTGAGTTAGCAGAGGTATTTGGTGCAGAAGTCAGGAAAGCGTATCCGTGCATGGCTCCATCTGCAGCCATGCTCTTGGTACACCTCTGATGGGATTTCTAAGGAGAATATAAAATAACTGCATATTTTGGTTCACTGAGCATTTATAGCCTTCTAGACTCAAAATCTTTCTTAAGTAAAAGAACATCAAGTGTTGTGCTAGGGAGAACTAGAATGGGAAAGGCAAAGAACTTTTGATGGTGACATGTCAAGGGACCTTCTGTCTAATGAAGTCTTATAAAGAAACTTTCACAACAGGCAGAGACCAGAAGCACTGGCCACTGCCAGGAGAAACACAGGATTTTGGTCTCACCTTGTATGGTAATTACTACTTTTTATTTATCTATCTATAGAGTTTTCGTCCATTGCGGATTATCTGCTGTATGAACACCTTGAACAGGCCTGTTCATCTGACTTAGATGGTTCTGATACACGGGTAACCAATGTACAGGGGGGTAATACAGAGAAATTGTACAAGGGAGTTAAAGGAATTCCTTTGCTTAAACAAAAGTATTGTCTGTCCTAAGTACCTGCCATTGCCACCTTGCCAAGGCATTGATTACTGCTGGAGGGGAAAAAGCAGATGCTAGTTCTGCTGACAAAAGCAGATGAAAGGTCCTGCTGATAAGCTGGGGAGAAGCAGACTGGGCGATCAAGCCTTAAGACCATGACAAAAACACAGATGTTTGTTCCTATTGATAAGCGGCAGGAGAAGCAGACTGGGCGCCAACTAACCCTAAATCCATGTCTGAAGATTAAAAGGTGTAAAGGTTAAGAAGAGGAAGACTCATTTACTTCATCCTGAAGACCCCTGCCCACAGGAGGAAGACTCATTTACTTCATCCTGAGACCCCTGCCCATGATCAGAAGGGGCACTGCGCAGGTGCAAAGGACCTTCCGGCTCATTATAATACGAAGCGGGGATAGATAATAAATATGTATAGGCGGATTGAGCAACCTCATGTCTATGTATACCTTAAGAGAATAAGTGTAAAGGGACAACAACCCTGAGGTGTGCATGCTTTGGAGGAGCTATCCCCATGCACCTCAGCGCTGAATAAAAGCATACCTACTTTACAACTTTAACTAGTTGTGGAGTCTATCCGCGTATCAGTTCAATGTAGACTTTTTCCAGTTAAAACATGCAAACTGAGTGCTAGAAACTCAAGCAATTTTTGCAATAACAGGTAGTAAGATGTGAGAGCAACAGGTTTTAGACTGCAAGTTGATGCTAGGGATATGACATTTATGCTGTGCATTTAAGGAGTTTTATTATAGTCATGTGTATCATAGAAACAGAGGTCACACGCTTGGTTAACTTCATATTCATACTCTCTACCTTTCCTCTCAAAACATCCCATTAGGCTTAATTGCTTTGCAAGAATGTCCTTTGATGTTTTCCTTACTTATCTATTAAAACAAACCCAAACCAATTTTTGAATCCCACTTTCTTGGTAAGAAACTGGAGGAAATTGGAAGCATTTTTACCCTTTAAAATCCTATTCTTATATCTATATAAATAAATATAAAACTTTCCCAGCTAGGAGCCACCCCCTGCTCCCCCCCTCCAAAAAAAATAACCAACAAAACAAACCCAAAATACCACAAACAACCACATGGAAATAATAACAACCATTATGTGAAGCAAGGCAATTCACTCCATATTAAACTGAACTCTTGGTGGTTTCATTGGCTCATAGATAAAACTCCCAAACATTATTTCTGTGAAGTAACACAGGATAAATAATGTACCTGAACATTAAAGATAACCTTCTAAATTAAGTTGATTTGTCACCAACTACATGAAGGGGTTTTGCAACTGTTATACCTGTATTAGCTTATTCAGTATTCTATTTAAATTGTATTTAAACTACTTTCAATATAGCACTTTGTTAATTCGATCACTTAAGTTGATCCCTAAGCAGCAGATGATCTTCTGAAAATTTGGCCTTGTACAGTATACAAGAGCTTTTGTATTCTGTAAGAAGTTGAACTTGTACTTTTCCTTACTATAAAGGTTGTCCCTGTCTGTTTTGAGGAAAAATACCACACAGCAACTGATGCAGAAGAGACTTTTCATGTCAGCTGATCTGAACCAGAGTTATTGTGAACCTTCTATGATCCTAAACCTAAGGAAGTTCTACCCACATCAGTTAATGCCCTTTACGTGAGCAGGTTTCAATTCTCATTTTCCATATTTATTAACAGAGAAACTGTCAGAGTACAATGGAGTATTGGTCATTTAAAGGGGAACCAGAAAATAATGAGAAACTTACGGCTGGTGCATTATTTTGAACCGGCTCAGCTCATAATCTGATATATTCTGAAAAGAGAGAAAATAGGTTTCATATTTTAAATCAATATAATCAAGACCAATTAAGAGAATTTCCTGACATTTTTAATAGGGAACTAAGCAAAGACCTAAAAAATAATTTTTAGTTTTGAAGCTACATGGTTGTCTCATCTTGGTTAATGCTTAACTTTTTATTACTGCCCTGTTGTAACATTTCTGGAAAGCTGGTACCCCACACTACAATGTTAAACTGGAATTTAACTGGGCATGAGGCCGATTAAGTTACACTGGTTAATGAATCATTCAAAAAAGTGATAAGCAAGCCATTTTACATGGTCTCTTTCCAGCTCCACCACAGAATTTCTTTGGGGTTTTTTACTGAAGTCAGCAGACCCTTATAACAATGGGTGAGTGGAAGATTACTTTAACAATGGTTTGGAGACTATTAACTCCCAGTTAGGTTTGTGTAGCTCCATATACCTTTCACTCAACATGTCAAAGTCCACGCATCACACTAAAGCAGTAGAAGTACTTCAAATGTCCAAGCTAGTGCATAGCTTGCAGCTGAACTTCAGTCACAGTTTTAAGCTAGTCTAAATGAAACCTTTTTTATATCTATGTATTTTCCTTTAGTGCAAAATTTCCAGCAAAATCTCTGGATTGCACTCAGAACAAGTGTGTGATTGCATGGTTTCAGTCCAGAAATCTGCTAATACTGCAATGCCCTCTTTCTCAGCATAGATTTCAACAGGGGAAAGGGCAGGCTGAGAACACATCTATTTAATCAATACAATTCTAAACCTCCTTCTTTTTTTTGACAGGAAAAGGAAACTAATTTGCCTTTTTTCCCCCACAAAACTTCCTAAGCACACCTATAATAGATGTGAAACCTCTGAAACAAATACTTTCCAGTGACTTCAGTGCTGCTGAGTTCATCATAATATGACTGAAGTTTGGCCAGCCCCAGCTGTTTTTCTGAATAATCCCCCAGCTATCAGACCCATTCCAAACTGTTTTACCTTTTCTCTCATCACCTCATCAGCATGACAGATGAGGTTTTTATCCAGTATACAAAAGGAGACACTACTAACAAGCCCATGAGACAAGGAGATCAAGTGGAATACATGTAAGATTTCAGAGAAAGCAGATTTCCTCAGTCTGTATTTAAATTCAAATGAATCTCTGCATACTTTGTTACATTTGTTGGGAAAATATGCCATTTCAGACAGTAGAGAACCCCCTACATTTAATACTTAGCCTGTAATTATACTGTAACAAAAAGCAGCTGCATATCTTCAGCCAGTGGGTATGGTAATTAGCAGGTGATTGAGCAGATCTAGAAATCACCAAATTCCTGAGGAAATCTAAACTGTATTGAGCTGTCTGATTGACATAGGCCATCTGGGCTGTTCAGACTCTGTCAACTGTAATGATGACTCACCAAAATGCCTCTGCAGATCAATGACCAGAAATACTAGGGCCATTTCCTCCCCTGTTTCTCCACCTTCTAAGTAAGAGGAGGAGGCACTTAAGCTCTTTGCTGTAAGGATTCGACTCTTATTTGTTCCTTTTTCTTTGTAAAATAGAATATTGAAACCTTAACTGGCCTGTATTAAGGTTGCTGAGGTATAATTGCTTGGTGATTGCAGCCAAATAGCTTGTGTAATTCTTGCTGCCCTTCAAGCTGATGTTTGCCGGAATGTTCTGCTTAAGCAGCACTCTGCTGTAAGCAGCTATTTCCACACAGGCAAATGCTTTGTTGTATGGTCAGATCAAGCACTTTTTAAAATAGCAATTGAGCTTGGTAGAGGAGGAAGCTAAGGATCTAAGCACTTCCTGTACTTGTGAATGCTTTATAGAGAGAGTTTTAATTTGATTCTTTCTTTCTTTCTTTTTTTCTTTCTTTATTTTTTTTTTTTAATCTCTAAAACTGCCTTCGGTAAAGGGATTAAGCTACGAGCTTCCCTGAAGTTTGAGGAGGTTGGCATCTATGGGTCCAGCTGAAAGCTGTCTTTTCTTATTTTTATGGGATTTTTTTTGTCATTTTCCTTATTTTTATTTTTCTTTCCAGTAAGTTGAACCACTGATCGCAACCAAGAGTTGCTGTTGCATTTTAGCACCAAAGTTCTGGCCTAAAAAAGAATACTGGAATATCCTGCAAAGTCAAAGCTTTTAAAATTACATGGCAGCTTCTGTAACATGACTAATTTTTCCAGGTTTTAACTATCCATTGCTCCTGTTGTTGCTTTTGATGTATGTTGTTAGTGATTCATATTGGTGTGAATGGAACATATTACAAATTAATATGCGTGATAAAGAAGAAGTTACAGTATTTTTTTCTGAAGGGATTTGAGCTGCCAAATACACAATGGTTAACTAAGGGGACATATTTGGTTTCTTGCCTTTTTGTTTTTCTTTATATTTATAGTTTCAGGTTAGAGTGTGATATAGAAAGCATATAAAAATTATGTTCTCTTCAAACCTGCTATTGATTTTTTTCTTTTCCACTGGCTGCTTCATTCACCTGACATCAGTGTTTTCAGTAGCTCACTTAGCTCAGTAGCTAAGAGTAATCAAAACTCCTAGCTTGCAGATCAAGCCAGCCACCTTTGTTCTGCAGATAGCATCATGGAAGGGAAGAAACGCTGCAGTAGTGCAAATGTTTGAGGTGTGTCTCTTGCTCCTTTATTCACAGAAGCATGTCTTGGATCTGAGCCTACTCTGCTGTAGCTGCTTGCCAACATTGATGCTGACAAAGGGGAAGCCTTACATCAAAAGCAAAGAGAAGCAAAATTTCTGTACGATCTGGAGCTGCAGACCTGTAAGTAGGTTTTATGCACTTTTGTCTGGAAGAGTTTAGACTGACTCATGCAGGTGGACTGTGAAGTAGACACACAGTGAACTGGCATGTCTGAGATGCTCTTGTTCTGTTCATGTGCTTCACAAGTGGCCAGCACATGTGCAAGTGGCTTACATGCCTTAGCTGGGTGGGATTTATGGCATCTTGCAGACTTAGGGACATATAGAGGATAACTGGTAGGTTGATAAGGGATAATTAGCATGCAAATTACTCCTGGTTTAAGAAAAGAGTAAATGTGGTAGGAAGGTAAAAAGAATTTGGCTCTGACATGGGATAAAATGTTATAACACATTGTGAAGCATATATGGCATGTTCACCTGCCTCAGTCTTAGTGCTTCTCGAAGGAAGGTTTCTATATCATAAACATGGCTGCCAGAAGGCATGGGTTTTGGCCATACAGATTTGCTTTAGAGATTTTTTTTTTCCATGTTTTCACAGTTCCTAGCTGAGGTTGTGCTAATGGATATTTTTAACAGTTATTGCTTCAAAAGGATTTCATATGTCTTTGAAGAAAGCTTGGTACAGGTGATCATATGATACAGTCTTTTCAGCCATATTTTGAAGTTCACAGAAGCACATCTCTTTCCTCTTCCTTACTTTTCAGCCCCTTCTTGTAGGTAAGCACCTGTGTAAGATGGTTATGGCTGCCAGGTGCAACTAATACCCTAAACAATCCAGGAACCCTGGGAAGGATCAGCAGTAGCTTGAAGAGGTCAAATTTTGGTGTGAATGAGGATGAGAGGATTCATTTGTATTTATGATAAATATACCATGTTGCTAGGTAAGCTGTCAATATCTGGGCAGTAAAGCTGCATGTAAGGTGACAGTATTGCTATTAATTTACAATAATGCTGAGTTATATTCTGTAGCATAGCCAGTTCTGAGAATTTACCAGTTTGAAGATGTCTGGGGAGGGGGGCAGAATAAAGACCCAAATTTTCTTGGTATAAAACAATTTAAAAGTTGTTACATCAAAATAAATGCATAATAGAAAAGCTCTATATTGAGTATGACCAAGTTTGTTATGATCTTTCATGTTTATGGAACCTCTTCGGTATTGACAAAAAGAGCTACAAGAATCTAGGTTTAGGAGGAATTTACAGCTACATTTTTTGCTTCCAAAAGACAGAAATTTGGGGTGTAAATAAGAATGATCTACATTTAGGCAGTCGATAGGGATGAAAATCTGTAAAATCATAGAACTGTAATAAGCCATGTTAATTATATCTCTTATTAACTGGCATAGTATACTGTCTATATTTAGGAGAAGATACAGCATTTCTTAGTAAAAATGTGCTTACGGAATATAAAAATACCTGTGTGGAATAAGAATAAGATCTCAATGCTGGCCTGTAGAAATACAGCACAAGCTATAGACTTATGATATCTGGCAGATAGTGTCAGAGCATCTCAGACTGAGTGAATAATGGAATTAATGCATAGAGGAAAATTTTATGTACTTTTTTTTTTTTTGATAAAGGAGAACTCTGCCGCATAGGGGTTGGAAAAAACGCAGGTGACAAAAAGGTAAATAATGTGTGGAATTCTTAAAATTAAAAGTTGGAGCAGAAAGAATGGAATAAAAATGAAATATGTTTCTATTGTGAACAGAGATTACTATTTTTAGGATATTTATCCATTTTGAAGAGTATCAAACTGACATCTAGTGGTAGCAAGAGCACTTTTTGTGCAAAATGGTTTTAGAGTGAGACCAGTTTGCACAGTAGATTAACAGGGTATAACTGCATTAGATATTAGATTTTTGATTCTCTGTACTTTACCTTAAATCAAATCCAATTTATTTGTTTTACAGAGCCTTTCAGTTACATCTTTCTCCTTTTACTAATATGTGATTTATATAATTCAAGGTGGTGGTGTCTGTTCATCTTTACAAATGTGTGGACTCCTGCTAAAGAAGTGTCATTCTGATGAATAGTTTCATTAGAGACGAAAAGGTTGGAAGGAGCATTAGGAATAAAATATTCCCATCCAGAAAGCTGAGGATAAGGGTTAAAGAATCTCTGCAGGGTCACCAATGAAATTGTTTGGCAGTGAATTTTAGATCTGTTATGAATAAACAGGAGAAGTCAGGCTTCAGAGCTATGATCCATGTCTCAGGTGTGGCATTACTCACAAGTGTAAGCTTCTCTGGGAGAGGAAGCAGGACTTTATGACCAAACCTGAAATCTCACGTGACCTGAGGCAAGATGTGTGGGATCTGAATCAACAGAGCATACAAGCATGTATTTCAGTCATTCTTAATGAAAGCAAGAAGCATTCATTGTCTATGCTTTACTGTTTTTCTGAGTCGTGGTTGGTATCCTCATTTCTCATTCATACAATTATTCAAATAGTATTTAAAAAAATATTTTTATTACCTATAT
The DNA here is from genome assembly GCF_012275295.1 of Melopsittacus undulatus. Lineage (NCBI taxonomy): Eukaryota > Metazoa > Chordata > Aves > Psittaciformes > Psittaculidae > Melopsittacus > Melopsittacus undulatus. The sequence continues at coordinate 95,724,696 of NC_047530.1, forward strand.
TCTTCTACATTTTTTCTAGCTTATTCTGGTTTCAGTGTCTTTGAAGAAAAAGTCCTTGCTAAAACTTTGCATGATAACTACCCCAATGAGGCTTTAATTTAGCTTTGCCTGCAGTACCATTATATACACAATAGATTAATTGCTAATAAAGAGGAGAAAAAGAAAAAAGCTGCTAAAAAAAGAAATATTATTTACATTTTTTTTTTTAAATATGGTTGAGGGGTACCATATCTATAATCAAAGGATACAACTTAAAATGAGCATAGAAAAATTTAAAAACACCATTCAAATCTGTATTCCAGATAATAAATGAAACAGATCAGCAACGGAAGCATGGGTGAAGACAAAGGCAAATCTGAAGGAAGAAGGAAAGGAAATATGCTTCAATGAAAGTGTAATTGAGAGTGGGAAAAAAATAAAAAGAAAAATCATCAGTTGATTTTTTTTCGGGGTTGGCAGTTTGTGGTGGGAATTGTCAAACTATATTGGTCATTTTTTGCTTGTAAATGTTTATTTTACAGTCTTCTTGGTTCATAATAACTGTTTCAAATATCTCAGAGGGAACAAATGTTGGTAGAATAATTCTAGTGAAACATAGCTCTCTGCAGTTTCAAGGCTGAGGTGAATCATGCTATGCTGCCTGTGTCATTATGTCTCTGTTACTTTCAAAACATGGTGAATCATATTTGTTGAACACAAATGTTGATATTCTGCAATGAAACTAAAGCTGTGGTAACAGAAGTGGTATAAGAAACAGCTGCTGTCATTTCAGATAGGTGAGCCTACTGCTTTAACCTGGAAGCAAAGATGAGCAGCAATCCTGTTTGTTGCAAACCTGCTCTGTAAGGACAAGGTTATTTGTTAAGAGTTGCACCAGCCAGAACTGGATGATACAGTTTTATCTAACCTGAAGCTGGTAATCCAGTGCAGGTGCTTAACACTTCTAATATACTTCTGACCTTTTGGAGCTGAATGAGGGAGTGGTTGCAGTGACACGAGGCCTATTGTTATGTGCAGAGTCACTCTGGCTTTGCACTCACTGGGGCTTTTCCTCACTGCTTGGACCCCGATGCTTTTCCAGAGTAGTGAAAGCATTCAGGATAAGTCACGCTAGTAGTGCCAGAATTGTTGATATAAATATCAGTAAGACCTCACAAAAGTACAAATGAATTTGTGTTGAGAGCAGTGCTGGTAGGTAGGGGTATACATGTTGGAAATGCTTGTTGCAAATAGAACTGTGGGAATGAAATTCTTTGTTAGCCATCAGGATGTGCTGCTGGTATTTGTCCTCAGATATGGTTTAGTTACAACTGCTTGTCTAATGTGTTACTAAGAGCTGTGTTCATGTCACAGGGGTTTGAAATCTAGATGTCTGTCATGCTGGAAGGAACAGTAGAGCATTTTACATTTTTTAGGACAACTAAGTTTGTTTTAGTACTGTTGATGGAGATGTTTATTGTGTTGAATGAAAAAACAATATTTTAATGAAGGATTTGATTAGCTTTAATACATATTGTACTACTGTATGGTTTTGCCAGAACTCCAAGGCGAGGAGCCTGTGCTGTTTGTTCTTCCACATTTATTTAACTGCTGAGATGTCAGAAACTTGACCTTTTTTTTTTCTTTTTTTCTTTTTTTAAAAAGATATTTTTCTGCAGTAGCAGCTCAGTGAGTCCTTGTGGTTTATCTGGAGGAAGCTGCCTTTTGCAATAGTGCACACATTTAAGGTTAACCAGTTTTTGCTTTGAAAGAGCTCCAGTGCAAGACTAAACTAGTTGATCTTTTGTTCTCATATACACTATGAGTGGGTTTGCCTATGATTTATTTATGACCTAGGATTTCCAGCCCATTCTGTACCACAGGAACTGGTCTTTCACACTTGCCTATCCAAGCCTTTTTTTTTTTGAACATGCTGTATTCAGTCTGGAATGCTGAAAGAATGGTCCTTTGCTTGAAAACTGTCTGTAGAAATAGCCTTGATTGAAGATAGTAAAGCTTGATCTGCAACATAAAGCTTTTTAGTGCACACAATGGGAAAATTCATGTTGTTTTTTTGTAGAACATGAGTGTCCCTATTAGTCTCAGGCTAACCTGACAAAGAGATGTTTCCAGGGTTCTTTCAAAAACTGAATTGTCTTTCTCAATAACAACATAGTGATCTGTGGGCTGAGCTCTATGTTTTCATGTCATTGCAAGGACATTTACTGGAACACAGAAAATAAACCCACTTCCCATATTTTTATAGTAATGCGCTGCTATGTGCTTAGGCAAATTAAAATGGGTTTTAGTGTTTGAAAAAGGAAGCAAATCACCATAGAATAACTATGACAACTAGAAATTTAGCCTCAGCAAAAACTAGCAGAGCCTGCTGATGATGTGGGCTGCAAGATTAGGAAGTCTTATTTCTTTTTTTTGCGAAAATAGAATTCAGAAGAGCCAGCTGAAAGTCTTCTAGCAGAGCCATCTATCTCTAAAAATGCTTCAGCAATTAAAACATTGTTTTGCAGGACTGCTTTCACTTCATCAGTGATTAAGAGTCTGTAAAACATTTTGGCAAAGTTTAATCAATTTATTTTGATGTTTTTAATATAAAGTAAAAGGCCCAGATGAGGCATGTTGGTGCTACTGCTTTAGTGGTTCCAAAGCATTTTATTTTTACTTTTATGGGAAACTTGCAACTAATCATTCTGATTCAGATCAAAGGGCAATATTGAAGTGTCAGAAGTTCCATTTTTGGCCACATTGAAGAATTAATGGCTTGGAAAATATTTCTAGTCTGTAGTCAAGATACCAGTGACCCAAGATCTCCAAGAAACAGGACATTCTGCAGAAGTCCTCAGCATGAGGCTCTGCTGTAAGCAAAACTGATACTTCAGGAACTGACCTTTCCCCAGGACTCAGCTGAAGGTGGGAATGTACTATGCTGTTGACCAGTTTTGGACCCAGTTTAGTAGTGACATCTAAAAGGATTTACTCTATCAGCTGCTTCTAATAACCTTGCCCTTTGGGAGGGCTCAACCATGTCTGAGGCCAGCTGCTTCTTCTAGCTACCTGAATCCTTTTCCAATAACTGTATGCAGGTGAATTGGGTCAAGTGGTGCCCTTCTGTGTCTAGCTTATTAAAACAATGCTGTTGTGAAAACAAAGACTTTTCCCTGGCCATGTGGTTGTGTGCAGTTTCTTTCTAGCTCATCTTCTCCTACAAAATCTGTCTTTGCTACCTGGTATTTCCTTAAGTGAGCAGACCTTTCTATCATAGATGATCTTCCAGGCTCTTATTGAGGTGAGAGAATGGGGCTCCTCCAGGATCCTCTTATAGCATCTCTTGCCTCTAGATAATCTAAACAAGTTTTATGGTAATTACCTCATATCTTATTTCTAAGGGGGGTGTTTGATAAAACACAGCTAGCAGGGAGCCCTTCTGGTGCCTGCTTTCTGATGCCAGCAAGGTGTCACCAGGCAGGGCTGGGGGGAAAGAGCATGAAGCACCTGAACATCACAGTGGTTGCAGCTACTAAAAGGGCCTTTCCTGCTCTTTCCCTTCTCTCTCCACTCCTGCCTTGGAACAGTCTCTCCCATTCCTGTGCTTCTTTGACGCTTTTGTGAATTGAATCATCTGTAAATTAACAAGGGAGTTCCCCTGAACCAAGGGTAGCTTCTGGTGAAAAAGAGAGTGATGGGAGGAAGAAAATTATTGGTGAGGAGATCCAGTCCCATCCCTGGCAGCATCTTCAGTTGTGTGGGTTTCTGTGAAATCTTACACTGAAGCTGTATTCCCCAGCTGCTTTAAACCTCCTGGAAAGGTATATTCTCTGGACACTGTGACTCCTCTACCTTCTCCTTGCTGTCACCAGCAGTTTTACAAGAAGCTGGATTAGGGACGAGGTATGTCTGAAAAATTACCATACTAAAAAACCCCTGAAGTTTTGAGGTTCGTAAAGCATTGATGCACTGTCTTTGTGCCTAAATGAGAGCCAGTGCTAGCAAGCATGTGTCTAATGGGAACACAGAAGGGGGAACATTTCCCCTTTGCCCAGGTATGCCCTTCAGTTAATCTAATTTTCTTATGGGGGGGAGCAGAGGGAGGCAAGAATTAAAATTATATTGGTGGTGATATTTTCAGTATTTGAATATTGACTTAGTAGGAAGATTATTGTCTTGGCATGATGGAAGAGGATGCCTCTGTGGATGATGCTCTGTGCACTGCATTGAAAAACAAAAGTCCTTTCTATTTTCTGCGAATTAAGAGTTTCCGTCTTCCTCTCATGAGTGAGGCTGAAAATGACAACAGGAAATAGTACAGCAGGAATCAATTCTCAGGTCACTAATAGGCGAGTCTAGCAAGGACCCTTGTTACTAGGGGAAAGTAACCATAATCCTAGTTAAATGCTGCTATCCAGGACAAATAAATGAATACAGAGGCTCCACATGTCTCTCAGGCTGTTGGGAGCAATGAGATCAATCTTGGAGAATCCTGGAAAGTGAGGGGCTTCGTGATTTCAGCTCTCTCCTGCTAGCCAGGGGCCTGGGAACTGTGCAAAAGTGCTCCCTGCTGACACTTCCTGCAGAAGCAGCTGCCTTCTGCTTTCCTGCATCTGGACAAAACTAATAATTATAACAAGCGCTGGGAAACAGCTGAGCCTGAAAAGACTGTACAGAAGGGGTGTGAGAATTGTTCCTCCTCTCAGAACAAATACTGTGGTAGAAGCACAGTGTTAGCAATCTTAAAACTGCAACAGCAGTCTTAAAACTAAAGCCTATATGTGAGAGTATTCTTGAAATATTAAGAAAGATCATATGTATAATTATAAACACACTAAGTTTCATCACAAGAATGAGAAGTAGCTAATCTTAATGTTAAGAATAAAGGCCCTTGTGGAATTAGAAAACAAATGTGACTTTGTACATGCCTGGCAACTCCAAATGCTCTGATATCTGGCCACCTTCTATTTGGAAATAAACCTCATTCATAAGCTCCTTGCACATTTACATTGAAGTAACAATATTGTATGCCCATGCAGAAATCTGCTGAGCTACTTAACTTTGAAAGTATCCCCTGGGTAGTGGGATAGATTTTCTGTACCTTCCTTGATATTGCTCTGTATTTTTGACATAGTGCTTTAGTTCCACTGTTCAGCTTCATTTTAATAACAATGGTTACAGCTATCTGGTGTAGATACTCTTAATAAGTCACAAAAAGTGTGTTGTATGTATAACTGTAGGTATCTTGAAAGTGAGGAGTTGGTTAACCTGAATCATGTTAGCTCAGTCATAGTAAGCAACAACACTAATAGTGGGTAATCACTGAGTTCATCAGCAAGAGCATGGCTGCTGCCTTTCAGTGGCCAAAATAACTTTGTGAAAAGATAGACTTTAAGGTATTGTTCGGTCACTACAAATAGGAGAAGGAACACCATATACAGCTGTAGTGATTTAGGTAAGCAGCAGTGTTATCAAGGTTCAATACAATGAAGATGCCTTACCGTAAAACACACATGCTAGATCTAAATTTTTTGAGAGCTTGGCTTTCATGACTGTTTCGTATTGAAGAGACCAGTTGCTGATACTGCTGACTGAAACAGAAGAAGCTGTTACAGCCACCAGAGAAAGGCACATATAGTTGTTTATGTCAGTAGATGTCTCCATTCCAAGCATAAACCTCATCTGTGTTGGAGCCACAGCATGGTAAGTGTGGATGAGGACTTCCAAGAAGGGGTGGAAGGTGGGGCAGCCCCAAAACTTGAGAGCCACCTCTTAATAGGGCAAAGACAAAGACTAGTAGAGTATTAATCAACACTTACCAGTGACACAAAGAGCCCCAGAAATTTTCTTGGTAAGTACTTGGCTACAAAGAGGTTAAAGATGTTTGATATAAACTTCTGCTTTAATTGTTCCAATTTGGAAATTTGAAAGACAACCTGTAAATGTAACACTCCCTCCTCCCCAACACCAACATCCCCTGCCTTCTGGGATGTCATTAGATCTGTTAGTGTGCTTAAATGGTTTAATTAAAATCTTTTCTGGTCCAGTGCAATAAACAATATCTTCTGCCAGTGCAACATGTCTGATGCTAATGATGCTTCTGGATGATAGATTGTTGTGGGGATAGCTACAAAGGTAAAGAGTAACTTAATTTGAGAGATTTGATTGCCTTTTACTTTAGCTATCATGAGCTGAACAGATAATGCCAGTTAGAAAGAAGCGAAGGAAAATGTGCTTTGAAAGTTTTCATCTCCTTTGTTCTTACATGGCAATTTAACAGTATAGTGACCTACTTGTCAAGTGTTGCATTTCAGTAGGAAAAAGGAGATCTAGTTTTGTATACAGGACTCTCATTAAGTTAAATAAAGTTGCTAGTGTTTGTATGCATGTGTATTTCTCTGCAGAAAATTGGTACATATATGAATACAGCATTTCTGTTTTTTTCTACTTCTGTATTGCTGCTTGTTTTTTTATACTCAGATGCTCATTTATTTGAATTTCATGCTGGATCTGGGTACTTATTCAGGGTCCTGAGGCACACAGTTTGTGCCTAATTCTTTTCCCTCTCAGCACTATGAATCTTCAAGTGTGCAAATGTCAGTCCTTTAACACTTGGCATTAGCCAATGAAGTCCATATCTATATGAGAAGTTCTCAAATCTTCTAAATATTCAAACTGTATAATCCTGCTCTCAGTATGTTCTGCATTAATTTTATAGCATTAGATACTGTTCAGGAATGGATATGAAATAGACTTTTTTGGCTCTTTCTTTAAGTGACCAGAGTTACCTGTGAGTAGGCAATTAAAAACCAGGTTATAGAAATGATGCCAAGTGTCACTGAAGTTGCGGTTCCACTATATAAAAGCATACATTAACTTCTTTCAGAAAAACCTGTTTCTATCAGTTTTTTGAATCTAAATTACAGTATTTAGCATGTGTGGTTCTTGCAGTGAAAGCAGTAGTATATATTTCAAATGTCTAAAAAGAAGTATCTTTGTTCAAGCCTTTCAAATCAATGACCCAGCATGTTGTTGACAACCAAGGTTAAATGTTTACAAGAAATCCTAAACTTCCACTGAGAGAGAGACACTGTTTCCTTTCCTGGCAGTTCATGAAACATTCACATCCAAATTTGAGTCCAATACCATCTGACCATTTTGGAGTAGTATATCTTTAAATTTCTAAGCAAGTTTGTGAAGAGTTTAGAGTGGGAGGAGAAAGGAGAAGCAGAATATTTTCTTTGAGAAAAGTTAAGCTTTGAAAGCTACTGAAAGTTTTGGAACATTAAACGACAAGCCAGCTGAGGTACATTAATGGGCAAAGAGCAAGAGAAGAGGTCAAAACTGTACATGCAAATACGCTTTCACATCCTAGTAATTTCAAAAGGTTCACATGGCTTCAAAAATAAGCTCATTCCAGGGATGCAATATACATTTGCAGTCAGTTCTATTGTTAGTCTATCATTATAATGGTATCTGAAAGCTAATGATATTTATTCTAGGATGAAAAAGATGAATATATTATTTTTAAATTAGTCTCCCAAACCCAGTTGCCTTGTGTGTGGGAGTAGTTTCTTTTTAGGAAAAAGTCATTATTGGCTGACACTTTCTCTCCCTTTCTCACCCTCCAACCATTGACTAACACTGAAATTTAACTTACTGTGAATATTTCTATTTTTGCTCACATGCCATGCCATTTAAAATGTTTAATCAACGTTTTAAGGCAATTTGTACTGCAGAGTGACTGTCATGTACTATTATCTACATGCAGAAGCAAACTATAAATTGAATGAACAATGGGCACTAATATAAAAATATTATGCTGCTCTCCAATTGATGGAAAGTGTGAAAGTTAAGAGGCAATAATGGACAACAATCAGATATAACAGCCATCCTTACACCGGGACATACACTTGTAAAACAGAAAGAGAACACAAAGAAAAAAACAGTTGAATTTTTATATGGGTCAATTAATTAATATAAAAATGCTGATAAATTTTGCATATGTATTAGTAGCTAATCCACTTCTGTATTAAAAGATTCATAAAGAGTTCCATATGAATGTGTGTCCAGTTCTAATTTATTGACCACAAGCAAAATAAAGTAACTTTGGTGGATAAAATCACTCAATATTTATTACCTATTTTTTCTTTATATTTCAATAAATATAGTAAGTACTATTTTTCAGCATGGCTTTCCACATTCACTTTAGTGACTAATGCTTTACTGACAATGGTCATATCATTTAAATTACAGGATACGACCACTTGTAGCTATTTCTGGTGCAATTAAAACATAAAAATGTAAAAAAGCATCTCTCCTTAATAAATTAAGATGGCCATAAAATGGGTGTTGTTGCTAAATCTATAGTTTATCTTCACTTATTTTTCTCAGTATTAGAGAGGAAGGAAGAAGAGGTTTTAAACTTCAGACATGCAGACTTAGAAAATAAATCCATTTAGAAATTTTTCCTTATAAGTTAATAACCTGTAATAATGTGCCTCTCTTACAGAAACCTAAATGAAAGTATTATATTTCTACTCCAGAAAAATAAAGCATTAATTGATAAAAGTTCATTTTCTTTTCCTTAAGTAGTCTCTCATACTACTGATTTTTACCTGACTGGAATTACCAAGCCATGGTCCTTTCCAACCCAAACTATTCTACGATTCTGCATAATACACCTGCGTAATATGACCAGTTGCCTTCTAAAGTACTTAAAAGTATTCTTTGTTTCTAAACAACTTTTTTCGTACTGCACCACATGCCAAGTAAAGATCCTGGCATTTCCTGTTTTAACATGTTTGTAAAATTAATATTCTTTCCCACTATTATTTGTATGCGAAAGAGTGAATCTACAGGTCATTCACATGTGTATGTGAGCACACACATTTTCATATGATGGATGCTGGGATAGCTGACCTTTTGACTGATGGCCATGCTCATATGGAGTGTCTGTGGATCTGGGTATCACTTAGCATGACGAAAGTGACTCTATTCGGCTTTACTTGATTAAAATTCATGGATATGTGTTATTTCAAACTGAAGCTCAACAAAGACACAATCATATTCAAGAGATTCTTGGCCTTGGAACCAGATTTCATGTTATGTTGTAGAAATCCAGCTATTGTCTAGAAATGTCAGATTATACCCATTTTATCTGTGCACCCAAATGCATATATCTCGTTTGGAACCAGTGTGGTGGTTTGTGTTAGGATGAAAAATACAAAAAACATAAAAAAAAAAGAAATCTCTTATGACCTAATTGTTGAGTTCCTCAGTTTCTTATGTTCCTGAATTTATTCATGAACAGAGCCACAAAAATCCTTCAAGACCCAACAAAAAAACGTGGTGTTACGCTCTAAAGTTCAAGAATACTTAATTGGACAGGGAAAAGAAGGAAACGATAACACCATAAATAATGCATGGTACAATTCTAAAAAAGACTGAATTTTTGTTGGTAGAGGACTTTCTGTTGGGAGAGTTCATGTGCTATGACCAAATATAACCCAGAGCCTTGGGGATGATACCCTCATTCTTACAGATCTTTTTTTTGCTTTTCTTCCTATTGTCTCTTTAAAATTCAGTGTTCTGTTTGTACAGATGTGTTTCAGATACTCTGTGAGCCACCTGAATTAAAATAATGCTGTTAAGAGGCTGAGTTTTAAGTTTTTTTATTTGCTCCAGTGAGTAGTCTCCTTCACTGAAAACATGATGTTGGTACATACAGACTGCTCTCTAATCTGCTTTTTATATACTACAGGACCCAGACAATCTAATGCACAAGTGAAATATGTCATTTACTCCCTCACAGCAAACTAGGGATTTAGGGCAAATGTCAACATTTTCCTTGGATAGTTCTGAACAAGTGAAACAAATTGTCAGCTTTAAATATCAAATAAACATATGTAATTTAGTGTTTATTTTTTAATAATAAAATTTTGTACAACATATATAGTTATTTGTTTTTATCTTGGCAGATATTTAACCTGCCTACTCATATTGTGCTTATCAGATGTTTTAGTATACTGGGACTTTTAAATACGTTTAATGGAAAATCAAGTTTTTACCCTATCAGGCATGAGAAATCAATCCTTGGTATTTGCAAGTTTCTAATAGTTCTCAATCTTATCTTTTTGAAGGACTGTGTTGCAATGAATACAGACAATAAGACTTAAAAAATGTAGATTACATTCAAGTGGTGAGGGCCAAAATAGTTCAACTGTTAAGCGAAGTAGCCCAGCTGCACAGCAACAGTGGAGGAAATAAAAAGAAATGCACAGGACAAAATGAAAACATTCTACAGCAGGTCTCAAGAATACTAATTACTAATTTAAAATACCTTTTGTAGGAATTTTGTGCCTATTTTATTTGATTATTAATGTTTAATTGTAACTCAAATAGAGTACCCTACAAGTAAAAGCTGTGTTTCTGCATTTGCCACACTAATGTGAATTGTGGATAGATTTTACCCTTTGGTATTTCAGAGGCCTAAAATACATGAAATGACTGAAATTCTTAACTCTTCTAAGCACTGGTTTTGTGGGACCTCTGGGATTTCTAAATTCTTTCCAGCATGCCTCCTCCTCAGCACAGTGTGTGATGTGGTTTTCCAGCAATGCAACACAAACTTCCAAGCCAGATTCCCTAATCCTAAATTTGTTGCTTATACACAGAACTGGCACCAGGAAAACTCCCTAATGGAGAATCTGCAATTACATTTGTTTGTTCTAGTGGAATTTTTTTTGGGTTTTTTTTGTGGTTTTTTTTGTTCGATTGTTGTTGTTGTGGGTTTTATTTATTTTTTTCTTTTTTTCCTTAATGTGGGCAAATTCTGTGAGTTTTTAGATATGGGAAGATTGATAAATATTTAATGGCATCCACTGAGCTATTCTAGGAATGGCTGCCAGCTTTCATTACTCCTAACAATATGTTAACTGACAGGTTGTGCAAGCCATCTGCTGATAATTTTAAACTAAAGGCAATACTACATTGAAATTTAGCAGTCACTACATTTGTAGCAATCTACAGGTTTGTTGTTCCTGTTTTGTGTGCTCTCCCTCTGGGTCCCCCAGGAGCATGCTTATTCAGAGCAGATGGCATCATGTAAAAGAAAGAGGATGGCTTCATTTTACTAAGGGAAACCTGACACTTAGTAAATTGGTCTTTGTCTGCCTCTGGGTTTCTTGTTTCTATAAATTTCATTAAAGACTTAATGGATTTTCATTTTAGCTGTGTTAAGCCTTTGAATACAGCCATAACAGCTCAGTCAGCATTAGCAAAATGCACTCAGGTTATTGTGGGTTATATCTAGCTCTTAAGTTGCAACATCGTCTATATGAAAATCTACCAGCAGAACAGTCCTGGCATAATCATCCTCATGTAACACCATTGTCATGTCTTGTTGGGAATGACCGTGTACTTCTGTGCTTCCTTTTATGTCACTTTATATTTGATAGCTTTATACTGGCATTATCCAGACAGATTTAGTTGTTTCAACAAAGTGTACTTCTCTGTTTTTTTTTTTTGGAAATCAAAGTTACTTTATTTTTTAATAATTATTTTTAGTCATCTTTCATTTCTGCAATCAGAACTTCCATTAGTTATACATTGATCTCATCAGCTTGCAATGTATCTCCTTGGAAATTTATCTTATTTTGTCACTAGCATCACCCATTGGCCCAAGTAGCATGTTAACAACTGGGACCTTTCCAGGTCCATGGAAACTTATGCTAAAGCCAGCTATATTTAATGTAACCCTGCATTTACATAGAAAGTTAATGAAGTCTTCCCTTTCTGAACCTGGAGGAAATAGACAACTTCAAAATTCAGACTCCTCCTGGCCTGTTCCCAAGGAGCCCTTTATCTCTGCTCTATTGTCTTTCTCACAGGATTTCCTTGTTTTCAGTGGAATTGTATGTATTCAGCTTTCCAAGGCAGCAGACTCCTAAGAGTTGTCCCTTTCTTAAAAAGCTCCTTTACAATATTGATTTTTAACCTTGTTCACACTTTCTCATGAGAATCAATAATATTCTGCTAGTTTTAGTCTTTGCTGCAGAAAGATCTATTTTCCCCAAAACTTCCATAAATATCTTCCAGGCTGAGAGCGCTATGGTTCGCATCATCAACAGGATGGTTAAATCAGTGTGGAATTCCTGGTTTAATTAGATTTGGATTGTTTCTGCTTTGAATTTTTTTAATTTCTTTTCATTTTAATAATGTTAAGGAATAATAGAGTTATGGATTTATTCTGGTCAGTGAGGACCAAACATGTCTGATCTATTGTCCTCTCTGCTGCATTTCTGTCATGATTACTAAAACCAGTATTACACAGGGTAACTCTATGGCCATTATAAATTAATGTCTTATGAATAAATTTTCTTATAAATCAAAATCTACAAAAAAAAAAATCTATAATAATAAAAAATTCCTGGAAAAGAAACTGGACCCAAAATTGAATGTAAATATTTTACTGTTTCTGTCATGATATTAAATTTGTGAGATGTCTTGTAGATGTGAGACCAACAAAATCAAATGGGCTTAGGGTTTCCTTTTCTGTGGACAAACTGTTACTGCTTGATTAATTTTCAGCTTTGCTTTCATATGTCTTGTACATACAATTTTTAATGCGATACACCTTTTCATGGAACCAGCATAGGCTCTGTTGTTGATAAAATGGTTTGTACACAGAATTGTTGTGCATGTACAGCAGGAGCAAAAGAGGTGGTTTTTTTGTTGGTTTTTTTGTTTGGTTTTCTTTTTTAATTCTTTAATCTTTTTCAGTCATTTTGGGTTTATGGGAAGAAGTATTTGCAGAAGAAAATGCTACTTGCAAATTGATTAGTGTTCCCAGCAGTTAATTCAGGTCTTTCTTATTCTGTGAAAAGTCTTTACTTTTTAGAAGACAAGTGCTCCTGCAAAGCTTGAGTTACTGAGCTTTGTTCTCTTCCACTCTGCCAGAAAGGTAGAGCACCCATTTTATAAATGTGGCCTTGTCTAAATCTGACTCTCTGTGAAATTCTCACTGATTGTTCCAGTTTAGTTCTTCATTAATAGAAAAGCACAACGTATGACTTCATCAAATGCTCTACAACCCACAGTCAGCTGATGTTTTTTAACTGCTGTGTATCTTGAGTGACAGCCAGGCAAACACAGGTGAAACTGGCTATAATCGTCTAGTTTGGGAACTTTGCATTGCTAGAGCTGCAGCTATCAGTATGTAATGACACATATGGTCTGCTCTTACATATGTGTATATATGTGTAAGTAATTTTAATATGAAAAGCTTGTATTGGGAGAAAACTTGCTGTCTTCTCTGTTTGAGATATTTTGCTGACTTCCTGTGGGAGCTGGTCACCAAAACCTATAAATACTTTGTTAAATAATCTTTATGTAACTTACAATATATAGCCCTGTATTTGAAACAGCTAATATGAAAGCAGAAAGACCAAATAATGACAATTTAGGGACTCTGAAAGATTTATGGAATGGTTAGCAGCTGGTATTTAACAATGGGAGAGTGATTTTAGTTTCTGACTAGGTTTTAAAAAAGTGAGTGATGATTCTAGGCATTAGTGTTGTGAAGTTCCAACTTGTACATGTTGCAAAAAATCATGATTTTTCAGGAAGGAAAGAGTACAAAAGAACCCAGAATGAAGATTCTTCAAATCACAAATCGTGTTTAAAGAGGGGGTACATTTATATAACTAGGATTTTTGAATAAAGCAAAAACTAGGGAGGAAGTCCAAAACTGGATAGCCTGTGACCGTGTGGAGTTTTCTTATTTTTCAGACTAAGGCTTACAAAGTCAGCATTGGAAACTATGACACACTGGCATAAAATTTTCCACATCTTTTCACACTCTTTTTCATGTTCCTTGAATTTTGAAGGTCCACGAAACTTCCAGGATATTTTAAATAATATTTAAAATTATCAGTAAACTTTAAGAACAAAGAATTCTGCATCAAAATATATTCTTGTAATCTGTATTTAATGTAATTATGACTAATTTGACATTTAGAACTTGTTTGGATTGTTGTGTGCCAGAGCTCAAAGACTGAAAGCAGAAAAGCTCTTCCCATCATTTGCAGCATTAAACAAATTTATACTCAAATAATTTCTGACAGCACCATTTGGAATATGAATAGAAACGTTCTTCTGTTACAGAAAAAAAAATTAGGGGGCTGCTCCTGCAAGGAATACTTTTGCACTGGCTTGGGTTTTCTTACTACAGGATTACATTGTTAGATCATGGCATCAGACTGTTTTATTAAATTGCTTTTGAGATATTTGAAAAAACTTAGAAGGAAATTAATTCAGAATGATTGGATACATATTCAGTTTCTAAGCTAACGTTCATGGGAATCAGGTGATAATGATGTTTGACTTTGCATCTTAGTCTCATTTTCTTTTGAGTGTTTACTAATATTAATACATTTTGAAGTTAATAAATTGATCGCTAAAATCACTTTTCTTATGTGTCAGATAATGATGCACAACTTCACAGTGCCTGGATTTCAGAAACACCTACATTCAGTAATCTGTCTTCATATTTATCTTTTGGTGTTTTTTGAAGAATAAGGATAAATTTGCAAATTTTGCTTTACTTTACAGATGACTTACACTTTGGTGAAGATACAAGAATATGTAATGCCCTTATACCTTACTACTTAATTGAAGATGTTTGATAAGCAGCAGATACATGAAGCTGTAAAAATATCTCCCTTTTAGTCATGGTCTCTTTAAGGTCACTCCTTGATTCTAGTTACTTTATATGTTTAACATTTGCCTCTTTTCTATGGTATATTCTTACCATTTTCCTCTTTTTAAAATGACTCTAAATTCATGTGATTCTTCTTTTAGAAACAGTTTCCTATTTGGGTAGAAACAGCAAGAAAAAGAACCAAACCCCTCCATACTTGATGGCTCATGATGTTCAGGGTGATCTAGGAAACTCTTGCTAACTGTCCGTTTGCTGGTAGCCCCTCTGCATTGCTCCGCAAGAACTGCTAGGGAGTAACTATTGCACCTCTCTGCTCCTTGTTACATTTTCTACCCTCTATTTTAATGCTTTGCATACATCTCCCCTGAGGAGAAACTTTTCAGTTTCCACCTACACTGAGAAACTTTCTTTTTAAGCAGTTTTAACAGTGTTTTAAAAGTCTGTAGAGCACTTGCTACAGGGGTAGGTGACAACATCACTTGTCTTTGCACAAAAGAGTTCAAGCTCATAAGGTGCCTGCTTCTTACCACTATCTATGGTCTTCATAAAGAAAGTGAACCAGAACCTGTAGAAAAACCTGGAAATTGAGGTGTTTCTGAAAAAATAGCTTCCATATGTGTGGAGACCTCATAGCAGCCTTACAGTATCTGAATGGAGGCTATACACACGCTGGAGAGAGACTCTTCATCAGTAACTGTGGTGACAGGACAAGGGGTAATGGGTTCAAACTTAACCAGGGGAAGTTTAGATTGGATAGAAGGAAGAAGTGCTTTACTGTAAGGGTGGTGAGGCACTGGAATGGGCTGCCCAAGGAAGCTGGGAATGCTCCATCCCTGGCAGTGTTCAAGGCCAGGCTGGACAGAGCCTTGGGTGACATGGTTTAGTGTGTAGTGGCTCTGCCCATGGGTGGGGGATTGGAACTAGATGATCTTAAGGTCCTTTCCAACCCTAACTATTCTATGATTCTATATTTGAGCCTGCTCAGCTGCTTCTGATGAAGAACCTCTACAGCTGAAAAGGATGGAAATGAGGAAAGCCCGTTGGACTGCAAATCAATGAGAAGTGTCATCAGGAGAAATTTCCTTTCATAGAATCATAGAATAGTTAGGGTTGGAAAGAACCCTAAGATCATCTAGTTCCAATCCCCCACCCATAGGCAGAGCCACCACACACTAACATCATGTCACCCAAGACTCTGTTCAACTCTATCATGAACAGTAAGACCTGATAGAAGAGAAAAGAGAAGGAGGACCCTGGCTAAAAACCAAGCAGAAGCAGAGCACCAGGTGTTGAAGGCAAGGATGTGTAAAGTAGAGGGGAAAAGTGGGTCTCAGCCCTGGCAGAGTGTGCTGAGAAGAGTGTGGTATGTATCAGCTGGGAGATAATGTGAATAGGAGAAAAGAATGTCAGAAGAGTAGAAACAGTGCAAAAAAGCAATTAAATGAATGCATTTACAGGGTCTACTAATGTTTTGCAGCTGAAAATATGTATATTTGTAATATCACTTTCCCTGGAATTCCTCCATGCTCCCTCTTCCCCCCTCCTCAACCTCCCTCCCTTTCTGGGAACTCAAGGCGTTCATGGTCTGCATTTTGTTTGTGAAACTAAGTATACAGGATGGATGGATGGATGGATGGATGGATGGATGGCAGATGAGACTGAACAAAACCTGGTGCTGGTTAGCTCCTTCTTAACAGATATCCAAGCAGCCCAAAACAATTTTAGTCTGTCCTTCGACCGATTCCCCTACCTCATGCTTCTAAAATACCACTGGCAGTACTGGGAAACACTCTTTTAGCTGAAAGTGGGGAAGTGATTAAGGTCTTGTGGGACTCTGCAGCATTAACATAGCAACAGAGGAGCCTCTAGGCATGGTGTGTTCTGTCATTGTGGTCACTAGAGAAAGCAAATGTGGTTCCTGTCCTTTCCCATCTGCCTCTTCTGCATTACAGAGATGGGAAGGAGCATCCAAGTGAGACAATGGTTGCTTTATCTCAGTACAGTGCTGTCATAAATGGATGTTAAAGCACAGCCTCAGTGAGTTGAACCTGGCAGGCTCTGGCAGTGTTTTGCACTGGCAGGGAGGTATGAATCTCCCACAGGAAGACAAAGGTTCCATTCTCTAAATATTATTCAAAAATCCCCAATAGTGTATTAGTGAAGAAAATGGGTCTGGTTTTCTCCAAGGCACCCATATTCCAGCTGTGTGATTCAAAACACATTTTGAAATAGTAAGAAAAGAACAGAAATACACAAAAGTTGTTCAGAATCAATGTCTGACTACTTTGCTATGTTCAATAATTCTTTAATTCTGCCTACAAATCCAATAAGAAAGTCTACCTTTTTTTTCAGTTCTGAAGTTTAAGTCACAATTCACTGCCTTTTAACATCTTCTTCAATCTGTCTGGGAATTAAACACAATTAAAAAAACCCATCATACAAGTAACATACTCTTACAGGGAACTGAAAAGCAGAGTACAGTGTAGCAAGTTCAGACATTAAAAAGCAAGAGAGATTATAATTTCCCTGTGCAATGCAGCTGTGGCTAAATGCTGATTCGCCCATTAGGACTCAATTAGAACCATTCAGATGTGACCTGCATATTGAATAAGTATCAAAAGTATAGTACTATTGCAAAAAAATGAAATTGCACAGTGCACTTCAGATCTAGTATACCACACCTCTGCATTTTTAGATTCTACAGGTGTTATAGAAGAGCTATTGCTTCTAAATTTTTATAAAATGCCTGTAATTTTGTTTCCTGTAAAAGATCAGTTTGATACTCAGTATGCTTATGAAGCAGAATATAATATTGCTATAAAAGCGATTGTCTTTTAGCCACACAAAGGAAAGGAATATTCAAAGAAATTTCTATAAAAATGTTGATTACTCTATTTCTATTCTGAAACCAGTAAAAATTGATTTAAGATATTGTGGCCACCTTATCATAGATTATGTGGATACAGTGCCTGCATGAGTCGACTTTGAACATTTTAAACTTCAGAAAGACCTTAGTATTGATAAATCCAGCCGATTCACTTTCAGGTGTGAAAAGGGGTGTGTGGTACTACGGGAGACTGAGGTGGGGTTTTAAACCACTACACAAATAAAATGCAATTTGCATTTGACACAAAGGATGGGTTGTGCAGGAAAGGCCCTTGAGAAGTTTTTGTTAGTGAAGTGGTGAACTCTAGGATAGTTACTTTGTGCAGCATTTCCTCAGCTTTGACAGCATTCTTTCTATGGAAAAATAAAAAAGATAAGTGTCTTCACTGGAACCACACAGCAAACAGAGACACATCTGGTGTGCTGGTGGTTATGTCCTGTTGTAATTGTGCAGCACGTTGGTGGCATGTGTTACTTTCCAGGTAATGTTCCATCCAGTGAGGCCCACCAGTTGGCCAGCATGCTGCTTGCCCAGAGGAGTCTTGCTTCTTTGGTTTTTGGCATGTCTCACTAATACAAAAAACCTGTGCTGCCCATGATTAAGGTGTCAGTGCCATGCCAGAGGTTTGGGCTGGCTGGTGAAGTTTTACAGTAAGAAGATCTTGTTTGAGAATTATGAAGGGCTGCTGGGAGGCATTGAGTTGGCTCCACTCAGGCTGTGCTCTCAGCCCTCATGGGCACTCTTACATGTTTTCCACCCATGGGTATTGCTGCAGAAAGCAGATTTTCTGACCCTGCAAAGATAAAACAGAAAACTGTGCTTCTGACTGTGTGAAAAGTTCACTACTTTGGCATGGAAGACACCACAGAATTGTTTTCTTCTTTATGTGCCAGACTAGAAGGAATTTTCTGTCCAGTGATACCTGATAGATACCTGATTATCTGTCCAGTGCTACAAAACCAGATCTGCATCTAAATATCCATCTAACATAGGGTAGACACATAGAAATGCTGTGCAGATACTGTGACATCTACACACGTGCATAGTGTCTCAGTGCACACTTCTGTAGGTGCAAGTTTGTATTTGATTTTTAAAAATAACACATGAAGGTAAACCTGCCAGTCCTATTGAGTAGATGGCATCAGGCTGGCTCAGATGTTTTGTTTTATGTTTTGTGTCATGCAGTAGGTATTTTTTTGGGGGGGGATGGTGGGGGGAAGGCTGTTTCTTTTTTTCTGTTTTTCACCATTGTCTAGTGATAGATGGGCAGCTTTTCCCCAGCATGTAGTGAAATAAATCATATGGGTGATAAACTGAGGTGCAAAACCTAAGGTTCTTGCCAATGATAATAAAGAGACATAATAAGAGAATAAGGATTTTTGAATTTTGGATTTCCAGACATCTCTATACAAAACAGTAGATCTACTTACGGTATGGTGCTTTAAGTGGTGTAGACAGAAACTCAGATTTTCTGAGTGGAAGTGTGTACCTTAGCCATCTGGTTACTCTCTCATGTGTTGATAAGGTGGATCTACTAATGGTGTTCTTTTGAAATTATACAGCTCCTAACAGTGAAGGAACTTTTTGTTCTTGGAACAGTATAGGTTTCTTGTATACTAGGCTAGGAGTTTGGAATAAAAAATCTGGAATATTGATTGAATTACTTACAATTTAATATACATGTTCTCTTGTACATAGAATAATATCTCGTAGTTTCTCAAATATTGCTGTTAATGATAGCATAATATAGGTTCTTGAATCATTATTTTTTCAGTATTTTCATAATTCTGTTTCAAGCATGCAGATTTATCATACCGCCAATGCTAGTGAAAAAATCAATTAAAGAACACATGAAAGCTGTAAGAAGGTTGCTGCCATGTATGAGACCTGTCTCACTTTCTCTATAATGCGATCAAAAATGGATGCTGCTCACTGCATCACACATACACTGACATGTTTTCTGCAGTGCAAAATAATCTTTAAAGAAGTGTTAAAGACGATGTATATTAGGAGAACATACTAGCAGATGCTTTCATTTTTAATCATATTGCTTTTGTATCACAGACCATCGCCAGAGACTATCCGTTGTTCCCCTTGCTTTTTTCACTTGTATTTTGATTAGGTTACCACTCATATCTGAAAATATTTGTCAGATTCTTTTCCAGTGCTGCTGTGTAGATTTACTTGCAGCAGGCACAAGAAGCCAACACATTCACTCTTAGCTTTAATTTCACTCTCCAGCAATGGGGATTACAGCACCTTTAGAGATTAAATGTATAGCGTGTGAACAGAACAGGAATCAGTCTGTATTTGGCTTTATTAGCCCTACTATGCTAGCATGAACTGTTAGTAAAACCCGGTTTTAGTCTGTGACCATGCATTTTTAAACAAAGTGAACCTGCATGCACCTGAGTAGTTGTGATCTAATGAATTGTTTTGTAGCATTGAAGCCCTTGTTAATGTAATCAGCAAATATAACTCCTGATACATCCAGGAAACAGTTTTGTTGAGCCAAGCAAGCATGATTTCTCTGCAGTGCATAAATATAACAATTATTTTACCTTTCAAATAGATCTTGAAGGTATTGTACTTCAGCACCTAAGCAAATGGAATTAGTAGTAGAGAACTCACCCCAGTTCATTATTCTGTTTCTCACTTCTAATTAGTTGCAATCAGTTAACCACACTCTTATGCAAAAAATTCTTCAAAGGTCAACACAGGAAGTTATTAGATTATTTTTTTTCAGACATTTTTCCTGGTATCTGTAAAGTTTTATTGTAAAATTCATGTAGAATTCTGTACTAATAAATGTTCTTAATCATGCAAGTTTTATGAAAAACCTATTATGTAAACAATGGCTTGTTATATAAAATATATATTTTCTGTAAAAAGCCCTGGATCCCTCTAAGTCATACTTCATGAGACATTCCCTGCTACAGCTCTGTGCTAATGGCTGATTCTATATATCCGCACACTCTCTGACGGGGCTGGCTGGGTTTCTGTTGTGTAGGGGCATTTCTCAAGTCAGAGATGTAAATCAATCCACTAAGGTGGAAAATCAGAACAACTAATCAAGTGTGTATAAGGAAGAAAAATGTTATATTATTTCCTGGCACTGTAAGGAATACAAACCTCATGCTGAAATATGCTTGAATGATAGCTCTTCTGAAATATTTGCTTACCAGGAAATGAGATCCATTCATGCCCAGTTTTTCTACAATCACAGCAGATTCAGGCATTCCAAACTGAGGTGAGAAAAAGTAGAATTATTACAAAAGTATAAAACTTGACATTTGTAAACAAACTAATTATTATTTCCATGCTCAAATACTTGAGGTTGTGGAAATTTTTATACTATTTGACATGGATAATTAGAAATAGAGTATTAGGCAGAATAACTGTAATTATTAGAAGTAGGTAGTGACTTCCAAATCAGAGATAAGATACAGTATTACTTCTTTCATAACAAGAATATCATGAATGGAGTAGACAAGAGGAATTATAAAGCAGCAAATGTAACTCAAATGGAACAATGAGCCCAACAGAAATACACTGTGGAACTTTAACTGCTATGGAATAAGAGGAGGCCAGCATCAGGAACAGGTTAAAATGTAGCTTGTGACAGAAGTCCATCAGCAGCTGTGTAATCAATTCAGGAAGTGGTTATATCACTGACTGCTGGAAAATTAAGGCTATCTAAGAGAAAGATCTGTTACATGCCTGTTTACCATCCTCTGTATGCTCTGGCTAGTAGCTTGGTTTCAGCACCAGATGTTTGGGCTAAGTGTGTCTTGCAATTCCCATGATAGATTGGCATTGCTGGAAATAATTCAGGTTCAGAAACAGGATTTCTTTTCTGTAACATGGTTGTGCTGTTTTTTTAAGAAAGTTGATCTTGATTATAAATTAAAGTGAAACAGGAATGTCTGGAAGTAGTATCTACGACAGAAGCTTAATAGTAATTTGGAAAAAAAGTGGACACACTGGATTTCCTTTATTTAAAAGTAGTAAGGAATGGAGCAGGGCTGAAGATGTCCCAACAACCTCACTGCATGTTAGATGGTTTAGCCTGGCTTTTCAAAGAAATTACGATGTTATGTATGGAAAGGGGAGATTTCAATTAGACATTAGCTAGAAATTTTTTGTTTTGAGGGTGGTGAGACACTGGGACAGATTGCCCAGAGAAATTGTGGATGCCCCATCCCTGTCAGAATTCAAGGCCAGGCTGGTTGAGGTTTTGAATACCCTCTGGACACCCTTTGGGAGATTGGAACTAGATGATCTTTAAGGTCCCTTCCAGCCTAAACCATTCTATGAATCTGTGAAAGTGGTAAAAAAATTACAAGTCTATTAATTAAAAATGAACCACATTTGAAATGAGCTTTAGTATTTGTAATGCTTAGCTGTAAATTTCTGTAGCAGTAATTACCAAATTGGACACTAACACAGAAATATTAGTGAAGATAAATTCTTCTTATATAAATATTTCTATATGGCTTTTCTAATAGTATTCTTTATTTCTACAGTACTTAAAACTGATCACAGTTTAAAACATTCAAAGTGTATTTTATTTACTTTTTTGATACGAAAATTTCATATTCAAAATTTCAGATAATTTTTTTTGGCCTATAAGCCAATATGCTTGAGTTTATAAATTGTTCTTTTGTATGAGTAGGAGAGCGTTGCTTATTTGCAATACAGATTAGATCACAGTTCAGAGGAGAGGGTTACTGTGGGTGTTAGACCAATGGTTGGTTGTGGGATGTGTTAATTTGCCATCAGTTGCGTTGATGTTGGAGGAGAGGAAAAGAATCAATGTAATGCACACTTTCTGCTCTTGGCTGTTGCCCATCTATTTCTTGGTATTTGTTCTATGTCCAATTACTGGCCCTGATGGTTTGCTTTTGTATTTTGTCTTATGCTGTTAATCAAGCATGTAACCTTTGTGTAAAGTAAAATTAGATTTTTACTCATTTTTTTAGTTTGTCAGACAAGCAGATGTCTCACTACTGTGTTTAGTGATGACCACAGGACCTTTCATTTTCTTATGAATAGATTAACTCCACAGCATTAAAATCAGTGCTGAGAACAGGGACTAGACTATGTGTCAAACAGGGGAAGCAGATAAACTCTGAATGCAACATGGAATATCTTAGTGTAATTGCAATCATAGCACAGAAACAACATAACAGGGAAATACATGCACGCAGCTAAGAGGTTTCCATTATTATGTTCACTTACTTTTGAGGAAAAAGTAAAAATGATGTGATTATTTTTTAGTAGTGAAGTTGTTGATTTTATGCAAATGCCTTTCATGAGGCTGGAAATGGTTAGTTAATAACTTCTGTAGTTACGACACACAAAAATGTTTGGAAACATCATTAAGACAAAGTTAAGGACATGCTAAAATTGCACTGCACATATGCCTTGTACATGTATATTATGGCACCAAACTCAGTATACCTGTCCTAGAAGACCCAGCCTCAATCACAGCACAGAGAAGCTGATGTGGCTTTCCTGAACCACCCTTTGATATACTGTGCTCTGTTTAGTGCTCACTGCTTGTCTGCTATCTTGTATACCTGTACTGTGCAGCATTCAAACCTTCTTTGAATTCAGAATTGTATTTTTCTTTGTTCTGAGCTGTTCCACAGCACCAATTTTATTGTCCAATTGCTTCAGAGACATTAAGTAACTGTTTTTTCTGGGGTTTTTTTAAACTGTTTTTTGGGAGATGAAAACTATCAGTAAGGGGAATTGAGGGGAATGATAAATAAAACTCATACAGTATCCAGTGGTTTTGTATGCCTAATTATAGTTATTTAGGATCTGTGAGCTATACATGTATATTTGCATATTCAATATTTTAGCATTTTTATCTTCTGAGCAGAGCTGCCACTGTGGTTGCAAATCTCACCTCTCACCACTTCTGCAAATCGGAGCCTGAAATTTCAAGTCAAGCTCTCAGAATTATCATGTGTTTTCTGGCTTCAGGTTAAAATGCTGGGGCGGTGACAGAATCTGATATTTTGAGGCAGAATTAATCAATGTTACCATGAATTCATTCTCTTTTTCAGCAAGCACTGGCTTTGCATACCTTACAGTTTCTGTAATGGTCCAGAGTACTGCCCAAACATACCGGTTTCTCTGCACTGAAAGAAAAAGGCTTTTGCAAATGGAGAAGGTAGTACATGAAGAAGCAATCACAGACTATCTTGATATGTAGGTTTTAAAAGGGCAAATTCAGGTTACAGAGGTAATCCCAGTTCTGGCACATTTGAGTGCTTGCTTCTACCACCTTAACAGCATTAATTTAGGGTTCATGCAGATGTATGGCCAGTCTGGAAGCAGGGGAGATCTAGCACAGCCCCCAGCATGTTGTCTGACTATGGAAATGAAGGTAGTATCTGGTGCTGAGGCCCTCTGGAGAGCTGGTAGCAGGAACTGAACAGCTCTGTACATGGTGGCTGCAGGCAAATGTCTGCTATTTCATAGTGCTACTCTTTGATATGCAGAATGGCCAAGTACTTAATGTTGGTTATACTGTAGTAATTAGATCACTCAGCTGCTTTAATCAGTGATGTGAATGTAAGCATAGGCTTTAACAGCTTTTTATAAAGTTGGAAGATTCTCTCTTAACAAGTATGAAGCCAGTAGTTATGGTGTGCCTGCTGAAATTTCCCTGGAAGCCTCTGAATGGTTGAACAATTGTTATTAATTTTCTGCCTTGTATTCTGTTGTAGAATTGCAGGGTACTTTAAAATCATTTTATCTTCTGTTAATTAGTCTGATTTCCTTTAAGCTGAAAGGCTTTGAGCTAATTAATCTTCTGTGTAGCTGTTCACAGTAATAAGTTCACAGTTTAGCTGATACATTATCATTATGGTATGAATTAATTCCATAGAACAGATCAGCTTTCTCAGTGTGGGGATAGTGACCCACCTGTGATACATCTGGATTGTAAAATTCTGGGGTTTATTTGTTGGTTTTGCTTTGGCCTTTTTTTTAATTTGTACATGAACAAGCATATGTATTTATGCACAAGGCAAAATGGAGAAATAAAAATGCATCATGGACATTTTAAACTTTGGTTTACTTTTTACATGGCTACAAATGGGAATCTTGTAGAAACACTTCATTATACTGCATTATTTTCCTTGGTAAAGATTATATACTTCTTCAATTGAAAAGGATGAGAAATCTTAATGACAAATTCTCACTGTTGGTGTAAAGCAGTTAATGGAACAGATCAGTGCCACATTTAGAGTAGGATGAACACAAGACAGATAAATCCTATATATAAAATTGTATAGAGAAATTTGCATTAAAAAACCTCAAACCAAACAAACCCCAAAAAGGAATGTAGAATGAGATCACATATCAAAATGAATGGAGTTTATTGTGTAAGTTAATTACAAGTAGAAATCTAAAACCCGAGTCATAGTATTCAGTACTTACAAGGGAAAAATCTGACATCAAAAAAAGGGTGCATCATAGAGGAGATATTTTATGTATCTTGGATGAGATTATCCAAGTAGTGAAAAGATAACTATTTTGTGCAATTTGGGTTATTTTACATATGCTAAAAATGATACTGCAGAACTAGAAAATATACAAACAGGCAAAGGAATGACTTTTCCCCTCCCCCCCCACCAAAAAAAAACAACCCAAAACCAACAGAACACCACCAACAAAAAAAATCTCAAGTACCTTAAATGTAAACAATATCTATCAACTATCATCAGTATATATGCATTGGAAAGAAAAGATGAACAGTAGATTCTCATTGACAAGCTGTAAATTCTAAAGCGATATTCAAATATAAAATCTAGACCCACTTTCAGTGAAACATTTGTCTCTTCCCAGCAGCAAATAAATTGGGGCATGAAATACCTTTTCTCTTATAAGAATGAAATACATTTTCTATTATAAGAAATATCGCTGTAAGTGAACATTTTTATATGATTTGCCATGTAGAAGGTTTTAGCTAGCAGCTTCTATTATGAATTAGATTTCTATAAAAAACAGGAGAGCACCAAGAAACACGTAAAATTAATAAGTTCTGTTGATGACAATTGCTGACTAATCTGTTTTCAATACTTTAGAATATCTGTGCTAGTTTTAGGGTAAGATACCTGTTTTTCAAAGATAAATCCAGTAAGAGATTCTGCTAGGTAGACTAGGCTGTCTAAAGTGTTACCTATACATTCAGTACCTGTCTTAGGAGATCTGCAACTTGAAAAGCTGTCCAGTTCTCAAATTCCTCTTGAGATGGTAGTTTTGTGGCCATGTTGCTATCCAGTGAGAAAGACTTGATCTATGAGTAACACTGAACTGTTGCTTCACTGGTTTTTACTGAGCTGTTTTAGAAACCCTAGGAGGAAGTATTTTTTGCAACTTTTTTCCTGTTTGTTCACTTAAAGCGAACTCCTATAAAAGGTGATTTAGGAAGTACCAGTATTCTGTGACTCTTTCCAGTGTAAGGAAACTGTAAATTATTATATCAACATATACAAATTTCTGTCATTACTTAAATTAGTTAAATTCTGCTGAAAATCAGTTATATTTCTGCCATCACCATCTTAGAGGTTTAAATATGGCAACTCTTTTTCATATCTATACAAAACCAATTAGTAATAGCTGTCTCTCACCTAACCTGAACTCCTTGATCCAGCTGCCTGGATTTGCCTTCAAATTGTATTTATTTTGCTTGTGGGTTTTGGCATACTGTGCAGTGGTGTTTAGACATTAAAAACAGAGCTCAGTTGCAGAAATTTTACTTCCATATTGTCACATCAAAGAATCTCATTCTTTATTCCCATCATTATAATTACTGCTAAAGAACAAATTCTCCATAAATTAATTCCAGTGCTACATTATCTTTTCAAAAGGTAGGGCTAGCATAAGATGCTTGTACAGACTCAGACCACAAGCTCATCCAACCCGGCACCTCATTTTCTGGCTGTGGTCAGAAGAGAGCTACCTAGAAAGCTGTATAGAAACAGGGCAAGCATGTAAGAATTCCATAGTATTCTCCCAGCTGACAACCATTTTGAACTCAGGGACTTACTGGTTTGGGTGTAGTTTCTACATAGGCTGCATGCATACATATTATATATGCTACAACCAATGATTCCTAATTTGGATCTATGCCTGCTGTCCTTTAGGGAGGGAGATGTGCAGTGGTCTGGGCCGGCACAAGCCAGGAATCACTCCTGGGCTGCAGGAGGAAGACAAATGTTTTTATTGGAGGCTGGGGCTCAGATGGAGTTAAGAGGGAGGAGAGCAAATGAGGCTCAGGATGGGAACTTCTGCCCTTTCCCACCCCTGTCCCTCCAACCATCTCCTTTGAGCTGCATGCCTGTCCCACTCACAGCCCTTCTCTGCCTCTTCAGCTTTAACACAGAATAAAGTTTGAGAGGAGCAGCATATGCAATACTTAAATTGGAGAAGGGGGCAGGGTACATCTAAAATGGAGCAAGGGGGAAATGCTTGAGACATTGCTTTATAGAATGGGCAGTAAAATTGCACAGATGCAGCTGCAGCTGCTGAAAGAAACCCAGATTATTTTGCTCAGCAGTTCTGAGTCATCACAACAGGACAAATATGAAAGCTTCCCTAAAAGGCTGGAGATGAAGGAATGTTATATTCTGCTTTCCAGTTACTCTTCCTGTTTTATTTCCCAGTGCAAAATGGATTTGGGGCATGTGTTCAAAGATTAAGGTGTATTTCAGCTAAGTTGAAATGTCTCATCTGCTATCCTTCAAATTTTCTTGTGTGGCTTTTTGCTGTTAGAGTGACTGACAGGTCAATTGTTGCTAGTGAATACTCTTAACTATTTGCTGTATTGTGACTTTGCAGAACATTGAATCTGACAAAACTCAACTCCTGGAATTTCAGAAATGCAGAATTGAGATAGAAACTCTTGCAACTGAAACTTGGCTGCCTCAGACTAATCTCCAAGTGCCTGGTGGCACACTATAAGAAAAATGATGTTGAATTCTGTAGTGTTTCATAACGATTAATTTTCATAGTGTTGGCTTTGAGTTGTTTCAAGGTGGGGATAACATCTCCCTGGATGACAGGAGGGAGTGATACTCTTTTACTGTATGCAAGGACCAGTTTGAGAGCAGGAGTAGTTGTGTCTGCTTACACACCAGGGTCTTCATGTATGGTGGAGGTGGGAAGCAGCTGGGCGGGAGATAGGTCAGTTGTAGGTTTAATGGCTGCAGTGGGGAAGCAACAAAGTAACAGATGGCATGAGGTGTGAAACATGAATAAGGTGAAGCACAGCAAGCTGTTATTTATGCAAGGTGGGCTGGGTTTGGTTACTGAGTAGGTGTAAACAGTTCAGAACATCTCAAAGGCCAATTAAAAACAGTGTGCTAAGAATTTTGCAATTCAGTGTATGCTGCCAGCAGTAACTGCTCCTCCTCTTCCTACGATTGCCCATTAGGCCACTAGCATTTGCAGAAATACTGGTATGCCAGGAACTGCTCCTTGCTGCCTGCTGCCCTCCACTGTCACATTCCTAAGCTGCCTGGTAGTCTGCAGTGTGACCCGAAACTGCCCTGCCAGCTCACCCACCTCCTGTGCCCCGTCCTCCCTCTTCCCCGCCTGGCTTATCTCTGATTGCTCTGCTCCAGCACTAACTTCTGTCTAATTCTCCTATCGCTTTTGCTGGCATTGCCTTAATTTGTATTCTGGCTTGTAAGGCAAGTGCTCTCAAGAGGCCAGTGCCTATGGAGTTCACCTCTTCACTGAGAGAGACAGATCTAGTTGGAAAGGTTATATTCAGTTTTGTGTTCCCAAAGGGGCTGTAGCAGAAATGGTTGAACCACAGGGACTGTAGCTAGCAAGAAATATTTTGCCATTTGTGTTTTAGATTAAAAATGATGACGACAACAAAAACAAAACCCAGCAGGTATGCAGGGAGACTCATCTGAAATCCTGTAGCTAGTCTCTTGATGCTGATGTTGATCAGTGCTGTAGTTTTCTTTCCTTAAGTGTGTGCAACAAAAATGGAGAAAATTATCAAGTACGTACACTTGCTTCCCACTGTCCTCAAGGGGATTATTTCAAGAATTGTTGGCTAGAAGGACCCTGGATTTGATTACCAGTTCTACTTATTTACCTCATACTTCCAGTTGCTCTGTGCAGTATATCACTTTCATGCAATCCAAGTAAATATGTGCACTTGAACGCATGTTGGCTGTGGGTGAAACCTTGAGCCACCAAGTGAAGACAGGCCACAGATTGTTTTCTTCAAGTGTCCAGGTGCCTACACATAGCTTTCAAGCAGATTGTAGAGACTTGAATAACAACAAGCACTAGCCCTGGGCAGATCATGCTCATTTGCTACCGAATATTATTTGGAGCAACTTGATCTGGCATGGGTACTGGCAGAGTCAAAAATGTGTTTGAGTACATGCGCAGAGTGTAATGTGTCATTTTAAACTTATATCTAACTGGAAATATTAATATTTTCATCTGTACAGTTTACAGCTTCACTTCTCAAAAAAAGGACAGAAAACTGATTCTGTACATTGAGAAATCTATTTTTTTTTTCTGGAGCCCTAAGTAAAAGTGATGTCTAGTACATGAGAGCTACCAAATTTCAGAGGAATCATAGTTCTTGTGTGCATTTTATACACAGAGTAATTTGACCTGAACAGAAATTCACTCTCAAGCATAACTTGTATATAAAGCAGAGTTAACACATCTTTACAATATATATTTCAATTATTTTATCTTTTTTTTTCTACTTTCTAAAACATTCAAGCCACATAAAAGCACGTTTTTACAGGCTACAGCTTCTTGGAGTTTCATAAAGTAAGTCCTCAGTTTGTGATTTCATGAAAACAGTTAATAAGCAGTATAAAACACGAATCCTAGATCATACCACTGGCATCTCTTATTAAACACTAAATGCAGCTATATCTTTTCATGAACATAAGCACTAAATGTATTACACTTATTTTTAAACTTTTAAAATCAAGTTCTGCTTTGCAAAAACCCATAGCAGCTGCAAGCAACTTATTTTACTGGATGTAACATTGGAATACTGCTCTTGGGGAAAATATACTTGAACAAAATAACTCAGTGAAATGTTACTGTATATAAAATATGAATCATTGTCACTGTCTTTTTTGCCTATTTTATAAAAAAATAATGAAAACAACATGACTTACCATATACTCATTTTTCTTCTCCCAGGCACGCGTGCTGGAGTTGATTCCAGATAAGTCAAAGGAGCAGTTTCTCATGTCTGTTCTTCCTCCTTAAACTGTCCCATATGTATTTTGTTGTTGTTAGTGTGATTGACAGGCTTGGCATTCATAGTAGGCGGGAGAAAAACATTCTTAAAGTAAAAAGCTAGAATAATCTCATAGTCTGAATAAGTCAAAGGAGAGTGTCAGAAAGCGAAGGCTTCCTTACAGCTATCTGTCTCGAAGTTTGATAAAGTTTTGCTAATTGGTTATGTCTTTTTTTTTTTTTAATTTAACAGGAAATAAAAATAACACAACAGAAATCTAGTCTGGAAGGGACATCAGGAAATCTAGGCAAGTTTTCAGCAGAGAGGCAGAATCAAATACAGTTAGATCAAAGTGGCTCAGTCTTGGCAACCAGTTTGGTAACCTATTTTTCTAACTAGGGAAACAGGTTCACCACATCCATGGGTGGCACAGTAGGAGAAAGAACTCTAAAATCTGTGCTTTACTGCTGGAGGGTGCAAGAGAAAGTGTCTGTTTATAAGGATAATTGCTGTCTAAGCTCCAGATGGACTGGACCTGGACATCTCTTCCCTGAAGAAGCAAACCAAGTTTCATTAGCATTTGTCCATATGTAGAGGTTTAGGAAGCTTGTCTTTTCATTCCCAGCACACTCTAGTTTGGCTCCACCTTAACTGAAAATTAGGGTGGCCAAACTGATCTCAGTATGCTGTTCTTTGTCCTGTAGTTGCCACCTCTGTCTCAACAATATTCCCATGTACTTTTGAAGTGTTCTTGCTGTCCAACATCCATGTTACTAACAAAATGAATATGATTAAGGCCAAAACAAACCCCAGTGTGACCCTACTTGAAAGATGCATTGAGTATGAAGGTGATCTGCAGATATTTTCTCAGTGTGAATCAGATGATAATTTATGATATATGGTACTTTGATCACCTATCTCTAGTTTGTGTGCAATAATTTTTATATGGGACTCCATCAAAAGCCTTAGTGATAATACATATTTTGTGTACCTTATGTACTAGTGTGTTATCATATTGAAGAAGGAAATGAGACTGGTTTGACACAGTTTGTTCCTGACGAGTCAGTTTTTCCTGCAGTATTAAAGAGGCAATTTATAAGTATATTGAGGCCCAACATTTGTTGTAGTGTACTTGTCAGAATTGAAGTTGGACTGACTGTTCAGCAGTTCACTGCCCTCCTTTGCCCCTGTGGTGGGTTGATCCTGACTTGATGCTAGGTGTCCCTCAGAGCCACTCTATCACTCCTCCTCCACAACTGGATAGGGGAGAGAAAATATAATGAAAGGCTTGTGGGCTGAGATAAGGACAGGGAGATCACTCACCAATTACTGTCACAGGCAAAATAGACTTGACTAGAAGAAATAAGTTCAATTTCTTGCCAATCAAATTAGAGCAGGATAATGAGAAACAAACCCAAATCTTAAACCACCTTCTCCTCACCCCTCACATCTTCCTGGGCTTAACTTTGCTCCCAATTTCTTTACTTCCTTCCCCCTCAGTGGTGCAGGGAGATGGGGATTAGGTGTTGTTAGTTCTTCACACATTGTCTCTGCTGTTCCTTCCTCCTCAGGAGAGGACTGCAGCATGGGGTCCCTCCCACGTGAGACAGTTCTCCATGAACTTCTCCAATGTGAGTCCTTCCCACAGGCTACAGTTCTTCACAAACTGCTCCAGTGTGAGTCCCTTCCAGGGGTCACAAGTCCTGCAGCAAACCTGCTCCAGCATGGCCTCCTCTCTCCATGGAGCCACAGGTACTGCCACGAGCCTGGTCCAGAGCGGGCTGCCCATGGGGTCACAGCCTCCTTTGTGCATCCCCTGCTCCAGTCTGGGTTCCTCCCTGGGCTGCAGGTGGATGTCTGCCCCACCGTGGACCTCCATGGGCTGTAGGGGACAGCCTGCCTCACCATGGTCTGTGCCATGGGCTGTAGGGGAATCTCTGCTCCAGTGCCTGGAGCACCTCCTCCTGCTGCTTCTCACCGACCCTGGTGTCTGCAGGGCTGCTTCTCTCACATGTTCTCCCTCCTCTGTCTGGCTGGTGTTGTGCAGTTTCTCCCACCCCCCTTCTTAAATATGTGATCCCAGAGGTGCTACCACTGATGGCCTTGGCCTTGGCCTTGGCTAGTGACAGATCCATCTTAGAGCTGTCTGGCACCGACTCTGTTGGACATGGGGGAAGCTTCTAGCAACTTCTCGGAGAAGCTACCCTTATAGCCCCTGCCCCACCTCCCACCCAACCTTGACACACAAACCCAGTGCAGCCCCTCACCTTAAAAGATGGATGTTCGCCCTTCTTTAGTTATTGTCACTTTATTGACCTACATTATGTGCTGAATTCATACTGCTTGGAGTTCAAGGAAAATGCTTTGTCTAGTTCTCTACATAATCTGTACCAAGAATTTCATTATACCATTCTTATTTAAATTTCTAACCCAGCTTAATATCGGTAATAAGTATTCTGATCCTGCTGTGCCTGCTATCAAAATTAAGCATCTGGTTGCAATCTTTTCCAGCGAAGACTAATTAAATACTTCCATTTACTCTCATATTTGTTATATTTTCTTTTTTTTTTTTTCTGCCAAAGTGTGAATCTTTAATTCCCTCCTGGTTTTCTCTTACTAATATTTCAGGAGCCACAATGACTTCAATGGACTTTGGATGAACCTATGAGTGAGGGAAATGTCACAGACTTTTCGTATGGTGCCACAGGTAAGTGCTTACACTTACAAAATTCTTACAAAAATGTTTCTGCAGAGAGTAATTGTGTACTTAAGATGGTTTAGTTAATTGCATTCTGCCATGTGCTTTTACAATTTAGTTTTCAACATTTGTTTTTTGGAAGTTCTTGTTGAAGTTATGCAGCAAGAAGGTATTCAGAATCACTACTTTGTATGCAGCAGTGCTGTATTGGTTAAAATGGACATCTGTTCTTACAATAATAAAACTGCAATGCCAAATCCATAACAACTTTTGTAATGGTGTGACCTATCTCAGAGCTTGATTTGAAACATGTCAGACTCAACAAAACTTCCCTGGTTATGCAAGAATAGTAGGAATTAATAGCTGTACATGATTCCATATGACAACATATACTGCAGTGTTGGCAACATACACTATTGTTTTTTTGAGTTCTAGTTGAATAGGGTTTTTTTTCTGCTATATCATCCAGTTACATGAGGCATGAAAATGGAATTCAAGAGTCTTGGGTTCCCTTTATGACTGAAGTAGACTTTTATTTATTTATTTATTTTTAAAAATGATGATTTAGATAAGTAAGTAAATTAGGGAGCTTTTCAGAGGCCAAAGGGAACTCTGCCTGCATCAGTACTTCATGGATCTTTGCAAGTCTTATTTTCTGTCCTGGTGTTTTCCTCCCCTTGTAGCAGAGAAAATCACAGGAAGCCTTAATGTATCAGTGACAACCCAAATGTTATGAAAGCTTTCATGTTATAAAATGGTAAAATAAGCATGAGTTTTGTAGATGTCTGTTGTTCTGGTTTTGGTGTGGGGTTTTTGGTTTGGTTTTTCTGTTTCTTTTTGGATGTGTATGTCATGCTGTTTCAGATGAATTTTAATTGTTGCCATGCGCTAGGTTTTCTGGTTTGCTTGCTTTGTCACAGAGGGTGAGTACATGGCATAAAAACTATTCTTAGGGACAGTTGCCTTTTGTTATCACTCAGCCTTCTAAAATCTTTTTATATGTTTGCTAGTTTGACCTTCTCTTTGAATCTAGCAACAGATTCTCCCAGAGAGATTTTCCCATGTCTAACTATGCATCAAAAATATACTTATTCTCATTGGTATTTGTTTGTAACCTGAAATTTGCACCTACTTTTCTTTATCTTTTTCAAAAATTCATGTTTTTAATTAGTACAATGAAATAAAAGAGTAATAAAACCCCAACCTGCTACAAAACTGACATTGTTCATTAGAAATTCTCTTTGATTTTTTTTTTTTTTTCCTTTTTCAAGTTGTAGTGCTTGGTTATGATACTCTTCACAAGTGCTCAGTATTCTTTGCAGTTAAACTGAGCTACTTTTTGATTTTTATTCTTTTGAACACCTTGGCAGAACTTGCTGTCTGTTTCTCTTGATTCATATACTGGCTTGTATAGTTTATAGAATCATAGAATAGTTAGGGTTGGAAAGGACCTTAAGATCATCTGGTTCCAACCCTCCTGCCATGGGCAGGGCCACCTTACCCTAAATCATGTTACCCAAGGCTTTTTCCAACCTGGCCTTGAACACTGCCAGGGATGGAGCATTCACAACTTCCTTGGGCAACCCATTCCAGTGCCTCACCACCCTTACAGTAAAGAACTTCCTCCTTATATCCAATCTAAACTTCCCCTGTTTAAGTTTTAACCTTTTACCCCTTGTTCTATCGCTACAGTCCCTAATGAATAGTCCATCCCCAGCATCCCTATAGCCCCCCTTCAGATACCGGAAGGCTGTTATGAGGTGTCCATGCAGCTTCTCTTCTCCGGACCTAAGAGCTCCAACTTTCTCAACCCATCTTCATATGGGAGGTGCTCCAGTCTCCCAGTCATCACAGTTCCATGTCCTTTTTATGTTGAGGACACCAGAACTGCACACAATACTCCAAGTGAGGTCTCATGAGAGCAGAGTAGAGGGGCAGGATCACCTCCTTCGACCTGCTGGTCACGCTCCTTTTGATGCAGCCCAGGATACAGTTGGCTTTCTGGGCTGTAAGCGCACACTGCCAGCTCATGTTCATTTTCTCATCGACCAACACCCCCAAGTCCTTCTCCACAGGGCTGCACTGAATCTCTTCTCTGCGCAACCTGTAGCTGTGCCTGGGATTGCTCTGACCCAGGTGTAGGACCTTACACTTGCCATGGTTAAACTTCCTGAGGCTGGCATCAGCGTACCCTGCAAGCATGTCAAGGTCCTTCTGGAAGGCATTATTTCTCTCCAGCGCATCAACTGAACCGCACAGCTTGGTGTTATCAGCAAACTTGATGAGGGCGCACTCAATCCCACTGTCCATGTCACCGACAAAGATGTTGAACAAGACCGATCCCAACACTGATCCCTGAGGGACACCACTCGTTACTGGCCTCCAGCTAGACACTGAGCCATTGACCACAACTCTTTGCGTGCAGCCATCTAGGCAGTCCTTTATCCACCAAGTGGTCCACCTATCCAATTGATGTCTCTCCAATTTAAAGACAAAGATGTCATGCAGGACAGTGTCAAGTGCTTTACACAAATCCAGGTAGATTACATCAACTGCTCCACCCCTGTCCATCCCTAGCTCCATCATAGAAGGCCACCAAATTGGTCAGGCAGGATTTCCCCTTAGTGAAGCCATGCTGGCTGTTACCAAGCACCTTGTTGTTTTTCATGTGCCTTAGCATGCCTTCCGGGAGAATCTGCTCCAAGATTTTGCCAGGCATTTTTGCACTTACATTTTATACAGTTTCTTTATAGAACATCTACTTCTTTGAAATTCATCAGTGTGTTGATTATTCTGATAAAATATAGGAAAATGTGTATGAGCAGGTTTCTGTTTGGCAACATTCATATGCATTAAAATCTAGTGAGTAAATTTCAAAACAGAAAACTAGTATTATTTCAGTGTCTCACCTTATAATTTAAATAATATTCCTAGGCGGCTTGAATTTGAAAACCTGTGGCTGCTGCTTGTTTTAAATTATTTTGTTTATGTTCTTTTGATGGATTTTGTTAGTGTAATGAATTCGTTGTTAAACACTACTGATTTCTTCAAGTTTTGCACATTGATATGTGTAAAAGGTCTTTCACCATGCACATAACTCTTGATATGAGATAAATGGAAAATGTCAAATTGATACTTCAACTCCCAGTGGGCATACTAATGCATCATTGCCCATTTTACAGTGGAAGATCTCAACAAAACTGTCCCTGTAGGTGCTGAAGTCTGCCATGAAGTTACCCTAAGAACCAGAGTGGTGGGGTTTTTTTTCCACTGCATCTGCTTCCCAGGTCCAGAGTTCTCCATCATTGCGATGGATTTGGCCAACTCCAGCTAAATGTAGTTAAAGAAAATTTCAAATGAGTTTCTAAGAAATCTGCTTTAGTATGACTTCCAAAAGAAAGATAGAATTAAATAAAAATGCACAAAGATGTGCATTTATTTCAAGTGTCATGTATATGCATCATGTTTCTTTGAAGTATAGGCACAAAGGTATGTCTCCATTCCCCACTTGCCCCATACTTCCACTGTGCTGTTCACAGTTCTTGTAACCTTTGGAACAGCCTTTGATATTACAGTACAACCAAGTACCAAGAAGTGCTTATGCTAATTTCCACAATGAACTATTACTACTCAGGTTCACTGAGATAGTGGGTTGAACCAGAAAACTTCAGTCACACAGACTTCACAGTCATAACTGAAGTATTTGTTGATAGGATGCATTGTTAACAGGATAAGTAAAATATATAATGAGAAACAGTTGCATCTGTTTTTAAGAGGTATTTCTTCCTGCTTAACATACAGGTTTGGAGAAGGATAGCTATTTCTCCCATGCTCTTCCTGAGCTGGAGAACTTAGAAATATCAAAACAATAGTGAAGCACTAGTGTACCCTTGTTATAGTATCATCAGTATTCGAATATTCACACAGTACATAGTGTGTACAGTGCATATATACTATATATCATAGTACTGTAACACAGTAGTAACATAGTACTGTAGCACTGTACTATAGTGTGATATTCTGTTTCTGTGGTACTGACACGAGTTTCATTCAGAAAAATGTATCAGGTGAATTGACAAAGGTCATAGCCTGAGTTCTTCTATTTACTTAGAACGATTGAGATAAAACTGGACAGGGAAAACAACTGGATGGGGAAACAGGACACTGCAAAATCTATGATTTTTCTGTAGTACAGAAGAAGGTCTGAGGGAAACTGTGGTCAATTGTCATATGAAGGAGGGAAGATTTGGGAACAGAATCTGAGATACAGTTGTCTGGACAGCGTGTTCATTGTTTTTTGTCATAAAGAGAGCACATGGAAGGAAGCAAAAATTGATGGTTTTGGGGAGCCCAAATAGTTGAGGGTAACCTGTTATTCACTATTCAAGAGGAATTGGGTGGATCATATGTGTAAGCTGGCCAGTATCCAGATGTTGTTTCAGCCAAAACCAAGCAGACCTCCTGACTTCCAGTCAACAGAGCCCTGAAGATGAAGTTAGAAAAAGGAACTTCTGGGTTTGTTTAGATAAAGACAGGAGAAAGTATGAATTAAAAAGGGGAAGGGGGGTTAGAAGATGGATAGAGAAATTAAAGATATTGATAAAGCGAGATGGGGTGTAGAAATGGAAGGGTACAAAAAATAAAATGAGAAAGAAGGTAATGGGAAGAAGACAAGTTGTATAACTAGAGAATATTTCTCAAGGTTTTTAGACTCATAAATAGAGCTTTTACATGTCTTGTGTCCTTAGCCTGCTGTCATAGATATAATTTTATGAGCAGAGCTTGTTTGACAGTCAACAGAGAGCGCATATGATAAAATCTCAATAAATAAGAAAGACCTTAAGAGTCAAGAGATCTATAGGTTTGTTTTATTTTTTTTTATTCTGACTGCAGTATTTGTGGAGAACTCAAAAGTATATTTCAAGGAAACTGTTTATGAGAATAAATTTTAAATGGAAGAGCTATCAAGAAAAAAAACAAGGTACTTTTAAATTTTCTCATTTGAGTCACAAACCTGAAACTCAATAATTTCATAACCTTTTATTCTAGCTCCTTTGTTTATCATTAGGTAATGGTAATCTCATCAATCCTCTCTTATCAGCATGATACTATGTGAATTAGTTCTAGCTAGAATTATCTTATAATAACAAGAAAGTTAGGAAGGAACAAGGGTTCAATGTCAAATTCTTCACACACCAAATCTGGAGGATTCTTTTATGGTTATATGCTGCATACATTCAGAATTTATTGTGGTTATGTTAATTTGTTTTCCATTTTTCCTGTAAACTTTCCCTGTTTGCTTTTGTCAACCTTTCTTTTATAACTTTAGCATCTCCAGTTCACTTGTCAGAGACACTCAAGAAAAGCTGCGATTATTCTCACATGTACATTCTTTGCACAGTGCCAAAGTTGGCTGTTGCAGAATGAATTGATGACAGTACAGTTATTTCAGTTGTTATTCTTCTCTTCTCTCTTCCAAAGGCAGAAGCCATGCTAATTATGTTGATTTCCAAAGAAATATATCTTGCCTATTCAAAAAATGCTGGGGCTTCTAAATACAATTAGATAGAGAGTGAATAATGACATGGGATGTACCAAAAGGCAGTTTTGTGGTACCAGTTGGAATTAGTGGGAATGATGGTAGTAGCTAACTGCTACTTGTGTGTGTTTTGCATGACAAAAAGTGACATTAAAGTATATCTCAATATTTTTGCTGTTTCTAAGGAATATGCTAGGGAATGTTGGGCTCAATATCCATGCATGTTGCAACCAAATGGAGAAAACTCCAGTAACAGCTGCTCTCATGTGTCGTAAACATTCCTCTTATAAGCTTTTTAAGGATGTAGATATGAGGTATTCAGCATGCATCTATCTATTGACATTGTTATAAATATTATATTTCTGACCTTCCGATTTTTGCTCTTGATCTCTGGTTAAATGATACACTTGCCAGTCTGACACTGCTGACATTCTGTCTGCTTTGGTTAACATTGTTATACCATGATTCCTTGTGATCCCATTGTCATGAGAATGATATAATGACAAATGTACTTTGAAGCAATGTAGGAAATAAATGCACTGGCTAAGCTTTATTTACAGCGAGACTTTCTGGTGCAAAATGCCTTCTTCAGTTTCCAGTATAATTGATTTATGTAATGTTGATGTATTTAAGAACACTGCTGTTTTATCAGATAAGGTAAAGGATGAGCTACTACTCATGGTTTTAGCTGCTGCTAAAGGTTTTAGTCAGATCCTCCCCTGCTGTTGATTTCCCATACACTCCATTACTGGGCTTCTACGACAATAAACTGAACAGCAGTGTAAATAGGAGCCTCCTGTTTTCCATCAGTGGTGAATGGTGGTGTTGGAGTAAGTCCAGAGGAGGATCATGAGGATGATCAGGGAACTGGAGCACCTCCTGTATGAAGGCAAGCTGTGAAGGCCATGGCTATTCAGCCTGGAGAAGAGAAGGCTGTGTGGAGACCTCATAGCAGCCTTCCAGTATCTGAAGGGGGCCTATAAAGATGCTGGGGCGAGACTCTTCATTAGGGACCATAGTGACAGGACAAGGAATAATGGGTTCAAACTTAAACAGGGGAAGTTTAGATTGGATATAACGAGGAAGTTCTTTACTGTAAGGGTGGTGAGGCACTGGAATGGGTTGCCCAAGGAAGTTATGAATGCTTCATCCCTGGCAGTGTTCAAGGCCAGGTTGGAAAAAGCCTTGGGTAACATGATTTAGGGTAAGGTAGCCCTGCCCATGACAGGAGGGTTGGAACCAGATGATCTTAAAGTCCTTTCTAACTCTAGCTATCCTATGATTCTATGATCATCTGGGTCAGAAGTTACAAATCAGACGATGCAGTGATGACTTCAGTTAGCTGTACCCCAGTTCATAACCAAAGCACTTAACTTTCTGTATGTGTGACTGGCACATGTGAATGCAAAAACTATGGGAGAATACTCTGGCTCTGATATAACTTTTGACAAAATGAAAAGGCACGGCCTATAGCTTATAGCTCATTACAGATTATGTTTTTGGAACTGTTTTTAACTGTAGTTTGTCTCTTCTCTTTCCTGTTGACTTGGGTGGCTGACCTTAGTTTAGTTTGGTTTACAGGCTTGGAAATGGTTTTAGAATGTAAAGTTAACACGCCATCACAGTGCGTGCTGGAGGCATTCTGATCCAGTGTCCCTATCACATCAGAGATTATGCCATTGGTGTTGCTTACCCCGCTAGCTCAGCTTTTGAATTTCTACTGACAGTTTACAAGTGCTTACATCAGCTTCTAGAGTCATGTTTTTGTTTTTAAAGCTCAATCACATATAAAGGACAATAGCTACCAAGTAGTATTGAGATTTATAACTGAAAAGCCACACAATCATTTACTCATTTAATACTTTCTTTCCTTACAGGGATCTAATTTTTTTCCCCTATAACTTTATCTATCTAGCAAGGCTTGATGAATAAATGCATGTTTGAGCAATGCTTTAATTAAGGGATAGGAAGACTGAAGTGCTGAAAACTATTTTGCCCAGAGAAGGAGTCAATAGAGATTCTGCTCTGGATGGGCTGAACTCAGGGAATACTATAAATATTTTTTTTTTTTCATTTTTCTTCTTATTCTCACAATAGATGATTTGCACTTAGCCTTCTTACCTCTTGCTGTCTCTCTCACAGCATGCAACCCCCCTGTGAGTCAACACTGTGTAAGAGCAGAACAGCAGGAGAGCAAGACCAGAAAGAATGCAATATTTTTGTGGGGGTTTTCCTAGGTTAGTCTCCTTCAGATTTCTTATCTGTGTCTGAGGAAACTTGAGAGCAAACACACTTGTTTCTCAAGTATCAAGTGTCAAGAAACAAAAGTAGGTTGAAATGCATCACTCCTACG
Organism: Melopsittacus undulatus; assembly: GCF_012275295.1. Lineage (NCBI taxonomy): Eukaryota > Metazoa > Chordata > Aves > Psittaciformes > Psittaculidae > Melopsittacus > Melopsittacus undulatus. The sequence continues at coordinate 95,765,133 of NC_047530.1, forward strand.
CAACTCTGGTTATGGATTTCTGAGAGGGCAAGGTATATCCTAGGAGGCATGTGGTGGCCAGCTTTTGCTTGCTCTCTGAAAGACTGACTTCCACCCTGCTACTGACAAAAAGCTGTCTGAAGAAAAAGACCCCTCATTTTGATGTAAAGCAATATATTAATAAGGATTACCTTTCTGCTTCCCTTTTTTCCTCTGAATTTTTGTCATTTTGTCTGACTTGAGATTGCAAACTGTCTGTGGAAGTTGGGGATTGTCCCTCTTTGAAAGATTAGAAACATCTAAACAATAAGGTGACTTTATTGTGGAAAAGCTGCATTCTTTGTTCACCCTGTCTGAAAGGCACAGCCTTTGTATTTATGGTATTTAATACTCTAACACAAACATCCTTGCCTGTACTACCTATAACTAGTAAGAAAACACTCTTACAATTAGTTTTGGCTATTAACTTCTGTTTTAGAAACTCTTACAAGTGTTTCTGTGCAACCTCATATAGAAGAGTTCTAGAGTATCTATCCTACAAAAGTAGACTCTGTCCAAACACAATCCATCTCAGAGCAAAGCTGAAATGTAACATTTCATATAAACTTTCAGTGATATTTAATATCTTCCTAACAGTAAAAGAGTTTAGGAGAAAAGTTAACAGGAATAACCCTCACTGCTTCAGAAGGTAGCCACCTTCTTTAAGACTTACTTGTGAAATTTTTACATAACAGAAGAATTTCTTTTGAGAGTATGAATTTGGAAACTTGGAAAGCAAAACCAAGTGAGCTTCTTGAATAGAGCTGACCCCCCACTTTTTGATTCTTGTTCATCCTTTAATGTGCTTGTAGACAATGAATCTTGAGATTCTCTCTTTGCTCCCAGAGGAGATTAAGATAGTATTGGGAACTATTTATTGACTGTTATGAGGGAATGTCAGTATTGAGGCTTATTTTTTGGTGAGGGGACATTAGTAGGCTTTTGTCTAATTCCTCAGTGGACTGCATCTGTTGGGCTGTTCACACACTTTGATTTTTCTAATAAATCTTCTAAATACATATTTTCTTTTATCATTCACTCTCACAAAATATACTGCAGAAAATTGTTAATCTGATTATTTTGTTTAGAGATTTAAATTGCAAATCTATCACAGATAAACCCCCTCATTTTTCTAAACTGAGTAAGCAAAGATAAAAGCACTATCAGAACAGATGCCTTTCAGCAAACTTTTATCAAAATGACCCCAGAACTATTCAGGGAGAAGAACTTGAATCATAGAAAGTACTGTTTGTTTTCAGAGAGTATCTTAATCCTTCATGTACTTTGCTTAACATTACAAGATCTGTAAGAAGTTAGCACTTGCCTTTATTTGAAGTTACCAACTGAATTCTGAAGACTTTGCAAGAGAGCAGAGCACTTTGCTGGACTGACACAGCACAAAGGTGGTGAAATTGCATTGCTGTTAATGAATGTTTTTCAGAGTTTTGCAAAGGTGAGTTGGAAGTAAAAAGTGAAGGGATTGGTAACTGCATTTCACTGGTAGAATAACTTTTTCAGATAAGGATATCACCATACTTTCCGCAGTTGCAGACATCTGTTATCATAGATTTATTGAACAAAGCAGTTTCTTAAAGATGAGTTGCAATGCTATAGGCTTAGCTTAACTCCAACGATATATATACAGTGTGAGTATGAGACAGTAACAATCCAGGGGCACGCAAAGCATTACGATGTCATGTTGTAACAGACCATAAGGGGGCGTACTTAAATACATTGAATTGTTAGAGCTCCCGTAGAGACTGAAAGGAGTTTTCATGCAAGGCGGTTGCTGAATGTAGGTAATCAACTCTTGTTGACAATGAAAATCAATTTCCTAAAAGATTACTTTGTCAGATCTTTAGACTCAAAATAATCAAGTCACACCATGTGTATATAAAATCAAATGCTTTACTGAACCAGAACCAGTATAATTAATTAAAAAAAAAAGGAGCTGTGTTTTCTGGTCACTTGGAAAGAAGTGTGATAGTTTCTTCATATATTTAATCGGATGGTTAATTTATTAAGTGTAAAATTTTGAATATTTACACATGCAAAATTACACTCTCATTTCCCCCCTATGTTTATGCCATTGGTTCTATTTGTAATTTTTCCATAGAGAGTTGGTGCACTTCTTTTATGTTGATGTTGTTTGCTAAGAGACCTTTTATTGTTACTGCTGTAACAGAGATAGCAATCTAACCCATAGTACCCATTCATGCAGAAGACCCTTGCAGCTGTCAGATAGTTGGCAGCTCATTGGCTTGTTTTGAGATCTGAGGATAAAAACCAGTGCAGATTAATGTCAAGATATAGGATTGTATTGTTTTTGCTAACTGACACTTAGCATCAAGGGGGCTTAACTTGATAGCTGACTGTTAGTTTATAATAGCAAATTCTGTGTGGAAGACAGTAGTAGAGTAATGCCACACTTTCAAATGAAAATATCATAGAATCATAATGTGGAATGGTTTGGGTTAGAAAAGACCTTAAAGATCATCTGATTCCAAACTCTCAAAGTCCCTGCCATGGGCAGAATCACCTTCCACTAAACCAAGTTGCTCAAAGCACCGTCCAGCCTGGCCTTGAACATTTACAGGGATGGGGCATTCACAACTTCTCTGGGAAACCCGTTCCAATTTGCTTTTTATTTGGGAATTTTCACACTCTTCTCAAGTGCTATTCATATAATTTAAGAAAGTAATAATTACCAAACTTAGACAGAATTTGTAAGTTTCGCCTATTTGTCAGCAGTGGAAATATAACAAATACAGTGTCAGATCTTTGCTCTGTACAGGTGTGCAACAGATTCTCACTGTACCTGCATAAATGAAATATTGTGGCAACTCTAGAAGATATTTTCAAAATCTGCTCTTTATTGCAACAAGCATATGGAAAAAAGTATTAAACTGTTCAATTTCACCTTCTCGTTTGTCTGCCAAGGTGAATATTCCCAATGTATATACATCATCTTGTAAATAGAAAATATATTCAGTTATGCCAAATTCTGGCTTTGATACACTTCTGGTGAATAGATATTTGCTGATTATATCATTTTAGGACTTAATATTTGTTCAGTTTGAAATGAGCTCTTAAGGCTTTATTTGAAGATGATATACAGCCATTGATTGTAAGGCTAATGGATTTTCTCTCTGCTCTGGATTGATTAAACAGTGATTTCTGAGTTAGAGAATTGGGAATAAGTGATATTGAACACAGACATTCCATGTACATTTTCATGCTTCAGTAAGTCAAGTTCAAAGAAGTGTGTCAACAGTATATTGGAAAAGATACTTTAATCTCAATTGAACTGTCTCTGGAAATGGCCAAAGTCTGGAAAGAAATTTCTGTCTTAACAATGAGAGAAAGAGAGTTGTTGCATTTTTTGAAAGTATTATTGTTTCTTGCTGGTGAGTTTGTGTTTAGGGGAAACGGAGTGTGTTCTCAGTCAGGGGCATTAGTTCACGTTCCTTTCTCAGGTGAACTATTTGAGCATTTGACATTTCTTCCCTTTCCTGCCAAACCTAGTGATCATGAAAATGTTGGAACTTAGCTGAGCTGTTCTTAGCACAGAATTGTCCTTATGTAAATTCATCATCCCTTTGAGCTGAAGTAGTTAATCCAAATAATTAATTGAGCAATTCATTCTCCATTTTAGTTCTCTGTTCATACATTTGCTGGACAAAATATTGCTAGACTGAATGCTGGAATCTGCCTTAAAAAAAAAAAAAGCTTTTGCTTGATTTATTTCCACCTTATGGACAGCATGATTTGGCTTACAAGCTTAAATTAAAAACTATGAGATTAGTTCCAGAAGAATGTACATCTAGAACAAATCTCATGAAGAAAGAAATTAAACATATCCGAATACTACTATCACAAAAATGAGAGTTAAACAAGTAACCAGACTAGAATTTAATTAAGTGTCAAAAAGCATGGACTATGTTCAGGTACTATGCAAAATATTATGATATAATATTCTTGCCTGGATAGTATAGTAATAAATAATTGGATGGAAAGAAAATGTGCCCCAGATTAAGCATACCACTTCAATCTCTGAATCCCTCAGGAAAAAACTGCTGTCTGGAATCTTTGGTGATATAGAAATGCTGTATTCAATAAAGTAGTACTGACTGAATCATACGTGTTTTCAACTTCAAGCATTTGGCCTACTCAATACAGACAAAATGGTTTTAACATTCACAGAAGTGAAATGTGTGTATATGTATGTACACACCAGTATGCAGGCACAAAATATATTTTTCTGCACCACTTGCAGAGTAAACGGCACACCTCTTCCTAGCTCTTACTGAACTGTTGTTTACCTGCTTAGAGATTTGAAAATCTTAAATGAATCCCTTATTTAAACACAAGATTTTGCCATCTATTTGATTTAGTTATACTAGCTGAAGCAGAAATAACCCAGAAGATGGCCTTACACCAGGAATGAAAATAGAAACTACTCAGTGTAGAAGTCACAGTACACATCTTAGCCTTCTTTTTCACAAAAGCTTCAAAGAGAGATTCATAAATTCATGGGCATTAGGGTTGCAAGTAACTAACAATCATCATAGTGTGACCTTTTGCATTACAGAAATTATTATTTATGTAAATAAATTCTTGCTTTATAACCTATGGCTGTGATTGAGCTAAAATATATAGTTCATAAAAAGTTACCAGTTTTTGAAAATTTGCTGCAATCTGGCTGCACAGAAATTGACAAAGGTGAATGGTTCACTTCTGTCATGTATTACTGGTAAGAGCTTGAATTTATCAAGATAGCTGCATATAACTCCATACTGGTCTAAATATATTTGAGTCTGAGGATATCCCATTATGGCTTGTCTTGATGCACCAAAATATGACTGTTAAAAATCAAGATCATAGTTAAAAAAATGGTTGCAACAATAGCATATGTTTTAAAAAAACCAAACCAAACCCACCCCTTACCACAAACATTTTTCAGTGCTGTTATGAAATCTAACAAAAGCCAGAGTTTCAACACATGGAACAAATTATTCCAAGTTTCCTGTTGCTTTTGTCCATTTAAGTTTTGATGTTTATAAAACTTAAGCCAGTTGATGTCACCAGAAGAGTGAGGTGCTTTCTTTTTCTTCTTATTTAAAAATGGTACTTTAAATTAAAAATAGCCCTAAGATTGAAAAATATAATACGAAATTAGGAAAACAAGTGTTCTGAAATTGCTTTATGTTGCCCAACTTCATATCAAATGAAAAACATTGTTCAACCTAAACTGAATGTGGGTATTTTTGAATAGTTAATAGAAGGAGTTTAGTTTTCAGTTGAAAGAGCAATTTCAATCACAGAGAAATATTTTCATTTCATTTCATAGAAAATGTTATGTCTTTTCTAGTGAAAGAAATGTTTCTTTCAACAATTGTCCAGCAAATGAACTGAAAAAGCTTTCTTTACTTGCTTGCATTCCTACACCATGTGTGTTCTTCTGCATTTATTACAAGACACTTGCCAACTTGTCATATGAAGACAGGCTGAGAAAGTTGGGACTGTTCAGCCTGGGGGAAGAGAAGGCTGCATAGAGACCTCATAGCAGCCTTCCAGTATCTGAAGGGGGCCTACAAGGATGCTGGGGAGGGACTCTTCATTAGGGGCTGTAGCAATAGGACAAGGGGTAGTTTAGGTTAGATATAAGGAAGAAGCTCTTTACTGTGAGGGTGGCCAGGCACTGAATGCTCCATCCTTGGCAGTGTTCAAGGCCAGGTTGGATGGAGTCTTGGGTGACATGGTTTAGTGCGAGGTGTCCCTGCCCATGGCAGAAGAGGTGGAACTAGATGATCTTAAGGTCCTTTCCAACCCTAACTATTCTATGATTCTATGAACCTTAATGTATTAATTTGCCCAAGAATTATATTTAAGTTGGGGCCTAATAGGGTCACTTTACAGGACGAAAAAAAGGTTAGAGTCAGATTAAACAGAGAAGAGGTGCAAAAGCTCAGCCAAGAGCTCTGCAGAGGCAAATTATTTCCTGTATGACCACAAAACCAAGCCAGGTGGCTTCTAAGTCAGGTCTAACTCCAGTCTGCCAGATGCTGTTAGCCCAAACACAGCTGTTATCTTCCCACACATAACACACTTAGACAAACAGGAAAGCTTCATAATTTGCATAGGAACTAATTAGCCATAAACCCTTTTGGCAGTGTGGATAAATAATCCCAGTAATCAAGACCCCAGCTACCCTAATATTGCACACATGCCCAGAACTGCTAGCCCAGCAGTCCTTTTAGATATAGGCCATGGGATCATATTGAATTAAACTGTTTACTCTACTGGACTCTGAACTCTAAAGGTTTAACCTGTTCATTAATGTTGGAAAATTATTCTTTTCAGCCAAACGCCAAGCATGGGTTTCAGACCCTTGCTCTCATCTGTGCTCAATCAATAGTCTAATTTCTAGACTTAGTCTAAAACATAGGCAAATATGCTCTGTTTCCCAAAACTTAATAATTATCCTAACCTGATTGTTCATATGGATATGTTGTATCAGTCATAATAAATGAAGGTTGCTGGCCCAGCGCTAGACTAAATCTAGTCTAGTGACCCCTTTGATACTGATATCTAAGTATACATTATCTGAACTTGTTGAGATATGGACCCTAGCCCTTATCCCAAGTTTAGGCATTCTTGTCTCAGCTGCCCTAAATCCAAGATTGTCCTTGCTGCCCTTGATTGCAGCAAAATTGAACACCTACTCTGGATAAGTACAAACTCATCTTACAGCCTAATATATATTTCTGAATCTAACAAACCCCTCTTTTATTCCCCTTTGTCTCTTTCAGCTTTAGACATAACCTTTATCCAAACCATCATTCAATTCTGTTCAGCCTGGAGAAGAGAAGCTGCATGGAGACCTCACAGCAGCCTTCCAGTGTCTGAAGGGGGCCTGTAAGGATGCTGGGAAGGGACTCTTCATTAGGGACTGTAGTGATAGGACAAGGGGTAACGGGTTAAAACTTAAACAGGGGAAGTTTAGATTGGATATAAGGAAGAAGTTCTTTACTGTAAGGGTGGTGAGATCCTGGAATGGGTTGCCCAGGGAGGTTGTGAATGCTCCATCCCTGGCAGTGTTCAAGGCCAGGTTGGATGAAGCCTTGGGTGACATGGTTTAGTGCGAGGTGTCCCTGCCCATGGCAGGAGTGTTGGAACGATGATCTTAAGGTCCTTTCCAACCCTAACTATTCTATGAATACACAGAAGCAATACTTATTATCCAAAATATCATGGCCCAGGAGGTAAAATCATGTAAAACACGCACTAAATTTGGTCTCAGTACAGTCCTAATTTTATCATATCAGATCCTGCAGAAGCCTTTGCCATTGATTTCAGGTTGACGCTACTTTGGTCATGCCCCTACATTTAGAGTGGGAACAAAAGCAGTTCCTCAGTTCAAGGTCTGTATACAGATGGGCTGAAATTTATGTTTCAGGCACACAGTTAAGACAGTATCTCAAAAGATTATGGGGCCAGGTACTTACATCTGGGGAAAACAGGATTGCTTCCTAACAATTTGCAACATAGGCTTTCTTAAACCTGTAGGGCTTAAGCTAGTGGTGTTTGAGTCCTTGGACTGCACTGGAAAAATGTTACGTGTTTTCACAGCTGAAAAAGATTGAAAAGCAGTGATCTAAGTGAAAGGTGAATGAGTTTGGAGCTTCTAGTCGCCTGTGAAAATAAAAAACCTCAAGAGCACTGAATATGCCACTTAAATATACATATGTGCCTATTTTTAAATGTGAGGAATAGGGAGAATATCAATTACTTTTCAGGCATATTCAGCATGAATTAATGTGAAAAGTGATATATAGCTGCTCAGGTGTATACAGTTTTTTATCATTCTGAAGCAATCTGAAAGTTGAGAATTTTTAAGGTATCCATTTAAAAGGATGCCTGTAAAATGTGCCTTCTTGGAAAAGAAAGCAACAGGACAGACCTTCAATCATTACTGCAATGAGAAAATATTCCCAAATTCAACAGGAAAAAAAAAAAAAACAACCCGAGCAACAACTGTGTTGCTATATTTTTTCTTTTTTGCTCTGGAGAGAACTGAGGAAGCTGTATATCATTTCCTGAAAGGTAAGTCATAAAGCAACTGTCTTTATCATATTAATTATGCACCTTCTCAGCTGATTCTTCTAACCTCAGATGGCTCAGGCTTTGCAAGAGCAAGTTTTTTTAAGTTTTCATTCTTGGTTTACAGAGTTAGGTGCAGCAATTGACTTCTTTTGGCTCAGACATGTTGCAGAGAGGAGGAGTTGTAAGTTTTCATGTCAAATGCCCAGTATTACGCTGTGAGGGACAAGGTGGTAACAAATAGTAACTCTATCTGTTATATGTACTACATATTTGAAGTAGCTTATTTCTACATATTTAATGTGGTTTTATTTTCCTAATAATATTTACTTACTGAATTTGCTAAATTGCTATGCTAAGTAATGTAAAATAGCCTTAGGAGCATCTTATGAAAATAAACACATATGGTAGAACTGAATGTGACTGAAGAAATACTGCCAGTACTTTTTCTTTCCCTAACAGTCCTTTAAACCAGTTGTCTTCAGTTTCTGGCCCTCATCTCACCCTTTTACATCATATTGCTGTTTGTTTACACTGATATTTGCGCTGTAGCTTGCTTGTGGTAGCGCACCTGTGGAACTAGCATGAGGTGATCTTGTGTAGTGGTTTGCTATGAAGCAGGGAGTGCGTGCTATGGCTTTGTAGCTCACCATAACAACTGGTGGGGTTTGTGTTTTGTTGTCTCTTGGTTTTGACCAGTAAGTAGTGAAGAGAATATGTATAAATGGTTGCTAAAGTTAGAGCATTTGCCCCAACAATTACTACATCTAACTGTTTAGAACTGTAACTTTAATACTTTGGCAAAATGATTTTCTATGCATACATACATAATTTGCAGCTAAATGCAAATGCTCTAAAGATATTTTGGATAACTTTCAACTTTTATTTGGCAATGTCTACCAGAGAATAGCTATTTAGGGTATTTGTTAATGGCCTGTATCATATGCCCTCGATATATACCTACTTCCTTGCCATCATCAAATCTTTTTTACTCAGATACCAGTCTCGCAGACAGAGCCATCTTTTTCCACTCACTGCAGGAAAGTAAAGAATATAATTATCTAATGTTCTCTCCTTCAAATATATTTTTTTTTTACTCGCTCATGGAAACATCCATTCTTACAGTCTGATTTAGGTAGCTCTTTTAACCTTCCCCTATCAGTTTTCATGAAGAAATACGTTTGGTTTCCTTCACGATGTTGTATGCAACCAGAACAGTAAGGGCTGTTGCAAAGTTGGTCTGAACTTTTTCTTTGAGCTGTATAAACACAGTACAATCACCCAAAGTAATGTACTCCCTGCTACCCCACCCTCTTCCCATCTTGATTTTTCAGCACCTGTACAATGTGTGGAAAAGCATCTAAGAGACATTTCTCATGTAAGCTGTATACCAGTGAAATAAGTAACCAGGAAGCCATTAAGTCTGCATAAAGGGAAAGACACACACTATGTATAATTAATTGTAACAGAGAATTTTCTGGATTTATCAATGTACAAAAATATACATGGATTTTCACTCTGCAGGTTGTGCAATATGACACATTTTGCACTTGATTAGATGCCTACAGAAGCTAATGGGCTAACTGATCAAATTGTCTGTAGGTTCTAAAAACACTATTAGCAAAATGTATTTTTATCAATGTTAACTGCATGGTTCAGTGATTATGACACTTATGTATGCAACTTACAATTCTTTAGTAAATTCTGTGTATATAGTTTCTATATTGTGTCCCATTTTGCTTACATAAGCTTTTTCTTCTATAAAACATGAGACATCTTGTAATACTTTCCCATACATTTGAAAACATGACTACATCTTACACTATTATTTTAATCTTAGTACTTCACTTCCATAGAAGACTACTATATTCACTACTATAGGTCTGCTCCTCTGCAGACCTTTTCTTTTAAATACAATTTTGATATGCATTCAGTGTATGCCTGTGTTGTTATACCCATGGCTTCTTCATTCTTTGAAGTTTATTGTGCTAGGCATGTTCTGTTGAGGTGTTCAACACCTCATGTTATCTTCAGGTGTTCTGTGTGATGAGTCTGCACAGCACAGACTGGTGGGTAAGATTTATTTCCTTAGTGCTTCATGTAAGTAAATCAGTGGTCTGGCATAAGTACCAAAATTCTACAGGAGATTTTTTCCAGCTCCTCCTACCTGATTTATTTGTTTTTGACAGTGAAAGCTGGGTGATAGATTGGTATCACTTCCATGGTGCTTGAATCAAGCTTGTATATGAGTAGCCTACAATAGCTGGAAATGAGCTGGTTGGGTTTTGAAAACACATATGTAGTAATTTTGTCAAAATAATTATTCTTGGCTATATGATAACTTTGGCATCTACTGGTACCTGCTCTCTATAACCATTTGCACAGCCCCAGGATTTAGGCCTTTCTTTTCTCTAACTTGGCACGATTCTACATTTTTGCAATTCCACATATTTCAATACAGATAAACAAAATAGAGGGTAAATTTGTCTATGTATCATGCTTGTAGTCATTTTGAATTCTAGTGCATTGTAAACATTGAAATGATATGCCGACAACAGAAGAAAACTATGACATTGAATTGTCTCCTTAATAACATCACGTAGCACAAGGTCACTTAATTATTATAAACAGTGTGCATTTTAGTAAAATTTTTAGTAAATTGTTTAACAAAACAGCATTCAGAATATATTCACCTGCTTTATAACCTTCTTGCAGTCATGCTTCATAATATATGATAATAATTAGGTTGGCGTAGGAATAGAAAATCAGGACAGAAGATCCTGTAGTGGAAGAAAGACATTGAAGCTTTCTGAAAGAAAGTTCTTCAGGACTGTGTAACCTTCTGACTCATTTAACTATTGAATTATCAGCTCAATCCATAGTTATGTGATAGTATGTTGAGTCTGACTATTCATGTAGCATAAAATCAGCTTTAATTTCTTAAAACTGAATCTTCTCTGCAGCAATAAACATGGGAAAGAGGAGTAAAGCTCATAATAAAAGTATTTCAATTAGGTGGGATTATATTGTCTGTTTAAATAGTATAAAAATGTGTCAAAGCTTGTGATCGAATTTCCTAATAAGCAGGTGTGCATCATAAAATAATGGCATGAGTTTTACATATGTGATTTAAGGAGACAGAAAGGTGTCTCTGAGGGCTGTCTTCTCAAAAATATCTAGGGACAGTGTGGTTTTCTTATAAACAATGATCAACATATGTTCACAACTAAGTATGCAATGCTACACTGGGACAGGGCTTGTGGGGGCTATTGCAACTTTGAATTGACTTAGTAATATTGAGCTTTCTGCAAGATAAAACAAATGAAGCAAACTTTGAGAGAGCCTGAAAAAGCAATTGCCAGTGGCTTTGAGAAGTAAATTTTCATGCAGTTGAAAGAAATTAGCTTTCATTAAAGTGAAAGGTAGAGCCATCAAATCCACACTTCAAAATAAAAAATGTTTAAGTATTTTGTGATATTCTAGGCAGCTGCCAAATTACAGGTGAAGTCTGTAAGACACAGAAAGAATGCTTTTGTGGAAACTGTGTCAAGAGTGGCTTTGGATTAAAAAAATCCATCTGGATAAAGCAAACTCTTTCTTGTTATGAATTAATTGCCCAGCTAGGCTACTTCTGCTGTAATTAGTTCTGCATTAGTGGAACTCAGAACCTCAATAAATCAAAAAGGTGATAATTCTGCTCCATCCCACTCTGTTTTTTAGCTTCCTTCATCTCAGATTTCTAGAATAAAAAAGTCTTCTAATTGATTTTTCCTTCGCCTGCAAAATTCACAACATGTCACTCAGATGAACATCTGTTTTGTTTTCGCTCTTGAGACAGCACAAAGATATGTGTAATCCTCATCAGCAATTCTTTCAGCTTCTCTGAGACTGGCTCTGACTTTTTTATACAGCTTATTTCAGTGGAGTTTGCAGAAAAAACCCTGTCAGTTCTCACAATACTGGTAGCCATTACCTGTTGCTTTTGCTCAGTAGTCAGCAAGTGAAATAAACTTTCTTATCTTGGTGTGATTCGCTTAAACTTTTGAGAGGACAAGGGGACATACTGCATAATATTATTCATAAGTTTTTCTTCCCTCTGCAACAACATTATCTCTTATTTACTTCTCTCCTATATTACCTGGTATGATTCTCTCCTTACCTTGATAATGTGGGAACTGCAAGCCAAAGAAACTTTCCTGTACTGCTGAAAATTGAGTATATAATTGAAAGCTTTATGTGAAACATGGCAATAGCCTCTTCCCATTTTTCATTATTTCAGCTTACGTATACCTATCTTCATTAAATGCATCATGCTTTACCCTCTTTGTGGAAGTGTAGAAGGCATAAATCTTACAAGTACTTCTGTTTGCATATTCTGTAATCTAAATAGGTCTAGAACTGCATTTGCAGTGTTACTGCAAGAGGCATCAATTCTACCATTAATAACTCTTCTAACAACTAATTGAAAGAACATACATGAACAACTTAGCTGTTATATTGTGATATAAAGGGTTCCTAATGAGAGAATGAAGGTGGCAGGACAAAAGTTTTTATATAATAGTGTATTAATTTCTACTATTGCCTTTTTATGTAAGAAGTTTCTGAAATGTCCATGGGAAGATAATTTGGTCATCACTGAGAGAAAGAATCTTTTCAGCTGCCTAAATATAGTCCATGAAACACAATTTGTGTAGTGTCTCATCTCTGAAAGGTTATTTGGTATTTGTTAATTAACAGAAATGTCCTTAATGCTGGCAATGAGATGAATGTGAGTCTAAATAAATGGTACTCAATATCCAGGGACATTTACCTTTGTAAATTGTATTTGAAAGAGATGCATAACTGTCAAAGTACCTGCCTGACAATGTATATTGATGATATTATGCAGATATGTCTCCACTTGTTGCGTTCGAGGTTCATGAGGCTCTCATGAGACCGCAGCATAAAGAAAACCATTGATGCACCAGCACAAAAGAAATCAAAGAATAGTCCTGTAACAATTGCAACAAGGAGCAGCAGCTACAATTAATAGAGTAAACAAAGAGAGAAATTGGAAGCTTTGTTACTGAACAGAGAGACTGAAGGAAGAGTGAAAATAGTTTCCAGGGAATATAGGCCCATTGATGTGGGTAGGAAGTAGCTCCTGCCAGCATTTGTCACAATTACATTTCCCCATGCTGTAAAGGGAAACCTTGTTGCTCTATTTAATTATTCAGCACTGTGATATCTCTCTTCCCTAGTTTACTCAGAGGGGGCTTAGAACAGACCCTTTCTGTAATAGCTGTGTATGCAGTCAATTAAAGAAGCTGTCAGCTCTTGGTATGATTTCTACATGGGCAGTGTTTCAGATATGTTGCTAAATACCTTCTTTTTCAGCTTTACACCTTCGATTTGGTGGGAAAAAGAAGAAAATGTAAGCAGTTATTCTGACCACATACCTCAGAAAGATTGTACATTTGATGACTGCAACTACAGGATTTCATGTCCTCTCTAAGCCTACTTTATCTTATGTGCCAAACACCAGGATACAGCCAAGTAAGGATGTTCAAAGCATACTGTCAATTCATCAGTTTTTCAGAATTCTTGGTCATCTGGGTATTTTATAGAGGTTATCATCTTTGATGTGAATAACTCAAACATGTATACTTTGAAGATGCCTCATGAAAATGTTCTCATAGAATATAAACACCAAAGGGGATGATTTTTGAAAGCATCAATACTCACAGAATGTACTGTTCATCATTTCCTTGTCTTTAACAATAGTGCCTTTATCCAAAACACTTGAATAAAGTGTAACAACATAATGTTGTTTCTTTATTTTGTAGGCTAGCCAGATCATTTTACCATGCTCATTTTGTCAGAACTTATATGCTAGTATATATAATAAATATATCTAATATACAGAGACTAAAGAAACAGATTCATGCAACATCTTTGTTGCTGACATGGACAGTGAGATTGAGTGTGCCCTCAGCAAGTTTGCTGATGCCACTAAGCTGTGTGGTTCGGTTTATACGCTGGAGGGAAGGAATGCCATCCAGAGGGACCTTGACACCCTTGTGAGGTGGGCTGATGCCAGCCTTATGAAGTTTATGCCAAGTGCAAGGTCCTACACCTGGGTCTGAGCAATCCCAGGCACAGGTTAGGTGAAGAAGAGATTGAGAGCAGCCCTGCGGAGAAGGACTTGGGGGCTATGTTGCTATTCAGCGAGACCTGGACAGGCTGGAGAGTTGGGTGGGGAAAAACTTGATGAAATTCAACAAGGGCAAGTGTAGAGTCTTGCATATGGGGAAGAACAACCCCATGTACCAGTACAGGTTGGGGGTTGACCTGCTGGAAAGTAGTGAAGGGGAAAGGGACCTAGGGGTCCTGGTGGATAGGAGGATGACCATGAGCCAGAAATGTGCCCTTGTGGACAAGAAGGCAAATGGCATCCTAGGGTGCATTAGAAAGGGTGTGGTTAGTAGGGCAAGAGAGGTTCTCCTCCCCCTCTACTCTGCCTTGGTGAGGCCGCATCTGGAATATTGCATCCAGTTCTAGGCTCCCCAGTTCAAGAAGGACAGGGAATTGCTTGAAAGAGTCCAGCGCAGAGCCACAAAGATGATTAAAGGCGTGGAACATCTCCCTTATGAGGAGAGGCTGAGGGAGCTGGGTCTCTTTAATTTGGAGGAGACTGAGGGGTGACCTCATCAGTGTTTACAAATATGTAAAGGATGGGTGTCAGGATGATGGAGCTAGTTTTTTTTCAGTGATATCCAGTGGTAGGACAAGGGATAATGGGTGTAAACTGGAGCATTGGAAGTTCCATGTTAACATCAGGAAGAACTTCTTTACTGTAAGAGTGACAGAGCACTGGAACAGGTTGCCTGGGGGGTTGTGGAGTCTCCTACTTTGGAAATATTCAAGGCCCGCTTGGACAAGATCCTATGTGATGTACTCTAGGTTACCCTGCTCTTGCAGGGGGGTTGGACTAGGTGATCTTTCAAGGTCCCTTTCAACCCTTGGGATTCTGTGATTCTGTGTTGGTCAAGGAGAAAATGAACATGAGCTGGCTTCAGTATGCACTCGCAGCCCAGAAAGTCAACTGTATCCTGGGCTGCATCAAAAGGAGCATGACCAGCAGGTCAAAGGAGGTGATCCTGCCCCTCTACTCTGCTCCCATGAGACCTCACTTGGAGTATTGTGTGCAGTTCTGGAGCCCTCAATATAAAAAGGACATGGAACTGCTGGAACAAGTCCAGAGGAGGGCCACGAGGATGATCAGGGGACTGGAGCACCTCCTGTATGAAGACAGGCTGAGAAAGTTGGGGCTGTTCATCCTGGAAAAGAGAAGGCTGTGTTGGAAACCTCATAGCAGCCTTCCAGTATCTGAAGGGGGCCTACAAGGATGCTGGGGAGGGACTCTTCGTGAGGGACTGTAGTGACAGGACAAGGGGTAAAGGGTTAGAATTTAAACAGGGGAAGTTTAGATTGGATATAAGGAAGAAATTCTTTACTGTGAGGGTGCTGAGGTACTGGAATGGGTTGCCCAGGGAAGTTTTGAATGCTCCATCCCTGGCTGTGTTCAAGGCCAGCTTGGATGAAGCCTTGGGTGGCATAGTTTAGTGTGAGGTGTTCCTGCCCATGGCAAGGGGGTTGGAACTAGATGATCTTGAGGTCCTTTCCAACCCTAACTATTCTGTGAGTCTATGATTCTATGATCAAACAAGGTTTGCCAGTGCAGGTAGCGGTGTCCAGAAATTCTAGGTACTGATCCATTTTGTTCAACAGGATTGTAACATATTAAGCTTGTTGATTACCTTCCAAGCAATAATGAAAACATCTCATATAATGTGGAATTAAGGACAGAAACTTGAGGCCTTCATGAGTCCATATGTCACAGTTCCCTGTGACAAGTGAAGCAGAAGGTTGAAGTAAAACAAGTAAATAAATAGATGAAAATAAAGCCTGTATTTGTGTGTAAGAGATTAAACTTCACAAATAAAAAAAAAACAAACTTATATATTTTTTATTTTGGTATATGTAAATCCTTCAAGCTTGTAAGTGGTACAAATACAGAAAAGTTCTATGTAATAACTTAATTTAAAAATATAATTGGATTCCACAAAACTTTTACTAAAACCAGGAAAAACAACTGTCATTATTTGTAGGCTGTGACAGATTAGTAGAACAAGTATCAATAACAAGTGGAATGCATAGCAACCAAGAAGACTAGAATTTAAACAAAAGCCAAGTTATGGTAATAGCTGGACAAAAATTTAAAATTTCCATTAAATCATTTCTTGGAAAAGGCTGAATTACCAAAGACTTTGAAAAGAAAAAGCTAAGAAAAATTAATCCTTTTGAAACATGCATGTAATGCTGTTATGCCTGTGTGAAATCAGAAAAGGTATCCAAACAATAATTCCTCTAGTTTTTACTGATGCTACTTAAGAGATGCTATCTCTGAAGGTTAGCATATTGAGCTGTGTATTAAAAGCACCTTTCACCACTCTAGACAGGGAAGCTATATAAAATGGCAAGTAACATTTTATAAAATATTTACAATGCAGTTCAGATGAGAGCAGGCCACTAAAATACTATCTAACAATAATCAAGAAGGTGCAGGGAAAGCATGCATGAAAACTGAAACTCAGAGGCACCTAATGGGGTTTTCCAGAAATTGTGTGTTCCTGCACTTTTCCTCCCAGCCAAAACCCTTTGAAGCCAGATCAGTACTCTGGGCTTCAGACTGAGGTCTGTATTAGACCCTGCTTGAGAACTGCTTGCGATGCTGTTGCTGGCACCGACAGCACAGGTGATGAAAGTTTACTGAAATGCTCATCAACATTTGTGTACATCTTGTTTTTAATCCATGCCCTTGAAAGTGCACAAAACCTATCTACAGCAGAAACATCAGTACATGGAAATTTGTTCTAGATTTCCCCTGGGGATGTGAACTACTCTGAACTCTGGGAGATGGAAAAAACTTTGGCAAGTTTCTATGGTTTTAGGGCACTAATCGTAGCTGATGTCATGACACAGATAGCAAGGTACTTTTCCTTTGTCATAAATAAGAGATGTGCACTGTATGTGCTCTCTCCCTAATGCATATTCTAGTCTTTATGTTACTATCAAATATTATAATGTAGTGTTAGAGTGTAGGTTATTCACTCATCAGGGATATGTAAATCCTGTTAATTTTAGAAAGTATGTTTAATAAAATTGCATCATTGGCAGAGACCTTTTTGTGATACTATACTGTGTTTTTTAGAGAAAATCCTTTGCATTAGGTTCAAAGACAAAAATAGTTTTGCAGAGGAGCTGGGTGCCTAGGCTGCTTAGGCATCTTGAAAATCCCACTAGGCCTCTATTTACAGCTTTTTGGCACCTAAATACCCTCAAAAATCTGGCTCGGGAGTTATTACAGTAACACAAAGGAATAATAATTTATGTTTTTCATGCCAGAAGGATTTTACTGGCACTGAGCATCTTGATGTTACACTGGGGGAAATTATATTTACATATTTTAGAGCCCTGAATTAATTATAACATAAAATAAGACTTTGTTTAACGTAAGTAAAGAATCTGTTCTCAAATACACTATTCCTTGTAAGGCTTGAGATTAAGTGTTTTACCAAGCCTAGGAAAGCTGTAAACAGGGAGATGGCCAGTGTTCAATTAATTGTGGTCGATTATTAGTATGAAAACCAGACATGGGGTGAACAAACTAGGTTGCTCAGCCTTAATGCCAGATCCATCACTATTATTTTTATTTTTTCTTCCTTGCTGCTATTCTTCTCCTTCAGCCTCTTAAGGTCTGGTTGTCCAGTTTCCTGTTCCTATGAAAATACCTCATCTAATTTTAAAATATCCTTGAAATGATACATTTTGACAATTTAATGTTATGAATCAGAAAGGGGAGCAGATATTTTGGCTTCTGGGTTATCCTTAAGCAAGGAAGGAAATGAATGGAGTCTAGTATATGTACTGAACTATGTATATATTTTCTTCATGGCCTCAGGAAGACCTCAGAGCTGAAAGCTCTATATTAATTTTTGATGGCTAGTTTCTATTCTCATAAAACTGTTTCTTTATATCTGTGTAGTACAGTTGAAGCAGCAAGAGTTATAGGGCCGGGAAAATGTCAGTAATACTTTTATAACCTAATTTTAAACTCATGGCCATAATTGCAAAAACCAGGTTTTGACTCATTTTTCCATGACTCAGGTTGTATATCCATCTGTGATAAAATGGCTGAAAATAAAGTTGATAGTTGATCTGTCTTAGGCAGGATTTTTTCCACCTTGCTTCCTCTCAAACATGAGCAATGAGAATTGCAAGATATAACATTTCTGACACATTTTGAAGAACAGGTAAAATCCAAATTCTCTGCTATGCTAAAAATAAAAATCCAACTTGACATGGAAATGGGGCTATTTACCACTGAAGTAGATTTGTGATTAAATAAATGCTTATGCTGTAAACATGTTTATTTGCACTCAGTTTGCAGTGATGAAAATAGAGAGTGACACCTCACAGGATCCAACACAATGTCTGCAACAAACTTTGACATAGTGCTCTGATGACCAATACCCCATTCTCTAGGAAAGGAAGGTACATAGTTTCCATAATCTCTTCTGTAGCTGTTTGGAGATCACTGTGTGCTTAAAAGCAGGAGGGTGCTTATCTTTTCCCTACTTTACCTGCCACAGGTACCAGTACATACTAGGTTAAATAGTAGAAAGCAGTGTTGGCAATGCACACCAAAGTTATATCTAAACACATCTGTAATGCTTTCTCTTTTTCTTTTGTTGCCTTACTATCAAAACAGCAAAGTGTTCCTTTTATTGTAAAGTCAATTCCAATAACCTATTTTTGTTTGCTCTCTTAAATATGTTTTTTAATCAAATTAATTACTTTGAAGTAGCAAGTGTACAGGTATAAATACAGGTACAAATACAACATATTTTTATACTGTTACTTATTTGTATTCTAAGGCATAGTTCTTCACTAACAATAAGAAGAATTAATTTTTTTTTTAATAAGTTAAAAATTATTGTGCCCTGCAATTTAGAAAAGTGAGATTTAGAAAAGATTTGAAAGCCGAAATTGATGGAACGGGGCCATTAAACCAGCTGAAGACCTGTCTGATATTTTCAGATAAGTTTGCCATGACCAACAGTATTTGGATAAAGTCTTTACAGGTAATGGCTATTTTGAAGAACAAAAGCATATTTACACCTGTCCGGAGTACTTCTGTACATGAATTCCCAGCTGGTAGAAAGCAAATGATGTTTCTGCTTGTGTAGCACCTGGTTTTGATTTCAGAGGGGAAACAGAAAAAAATTACTTCAATGGGTGGTGACATTAAATACAGCTGCTGTCTGCCCAAAAGCATGTTATCTCTCTTTTACCCAAGTGAAAACACTTCTACCTTGCATCATGGAAAAGATCAGAGCTTCAGCTGTATCCTCCCAGAGGAAGAGACGGAAAGGGATACATACCCCAAATCTTTCTTGCAGTTATGAAATAAAATTCCATGACTTTGTCATTTTTATTATGCAGAGGAAGATGGGCATGACCAGAAGGACATTTTTGATGGAGCTGGCAAGAAAAAAAGGCTTCAGAGTAGAAAGTGAGCTAAGGTAGGAAAATATTTATATGTGTAAAAAATAACATGTAGTAATGCTGCTTGAAACATTCTAATTTGATAAATGCAGTCATACAAGTGACTGTAGTTGAAGCTTTTGCCTGCGTATTGGTGGGTGTACTTTGTTTTTCTGACTATAAGGATGCTTCAGGATTTCAGTAGGTGTTCCTAAAGTGTGCCTTCTGGGCAGAGAGTAGGTGGAATGTAAACAGCAAAATTTCTTATTTTTTGTATCTAAAATCTGTGGGTTTAATTTGTTTTAAGTCTGTCAATTTTAATGTGCCTGCCTTTTCAGGGTGCAGCTTCTCACATGGAAAATAAAAAATGCAAGGTGCGAACTTGCAAATATTTTTCATGGGATATGTTTCTGTGTGTCTATATAGTCTCAATGGAATCAATGAGTCATGTCTTCAGCTGATTTAAATAGGCTGTTGTTTATTTTCCCCTTGAAGTCAGATGAAGATTAATCTGAATTTAAAGGCCAATTCATGAAATTAAAAAAAAGTTAAATATATAGGAAGAGAAAACATGTGTGTGTGGTGGGGCATTTCTCTAGAACGTCTTTGATATTCTAATATTTAATCTTCCTGTTAGTAATACTCTGATGTGAGTCTCAAAGTTACTGGTTTACACTTTAGTACAATCTGGAAGGGCACTGGAAAAAAAAAAAGTAAGAATAAAATACCACAGGTGTGGCATTTCAGGGCGAAAGTATACTCCAGCTGCAGATTCATCCTGTGGTGTTTCAATAACCCAACTCACTTTCAAGGAAGCCTTCTTCTATATAGTGCTCGTCATGAGTATTAGTTATATAGTTTTGCAGGTTTTGGAAAGATACATCATTATGTATGTTTGAAAAGCTGGAAGAAAACCTAGTATTGATTGTTTCTCTGTATCTGTATGCAGATAGTATACAACTGGGTCCTCCTTATAAAAGCTCATTTCCACAGATTTTTCAGTCCCATCAACTTTGAAGGCCTGAGGAAGAAGGGAGGATGAAATAATTCGTAAAGCAAGATTCAAATAGGTATTGAACAGAAGTAGGCAATTAGCGTCTGACACAAAACCAATTGAAGTCTCAGGGAAAAAAATTAACTGGGCTGCTCTGAAACCTACATTAACAATCCATTGAGGACCGAGTAGAGGCTTTATCTGAGCTGCTTTGACACACAGGTATTTATTGTTAGTATTTCAGCCTTTCTGTTAAGTTGCATGCAAGGCAGGAGTTCTGTTTAATTTCAGCTTAGATGCTACTGGATAAAACTATTTAACTGTTGATTTTTGTTTTTTGTTTTGTTTTTTTTTAAATACTAGAGGAAATGCTATATCTGTTATATTCTGTGCCAAGAAAAAAAGCACAGCTGTACAGGTACCAGAGGAAACTGGTGCACAGCAGCAACAAAAGTGCTGCTGTGAGCATAGCAATGGCAAAGTTCCCAGAGCTGCAGCTTGATATAAATATATTACATATGAATATTTTATATAAAGTGAAATAAACCACAGGAAACAGAAGTTCTATGTCCCTAACTGAATTTCATTTTTTTTTACTGAACTAAAGATGTGATGGTTTAGTGACAGTTGAATAGAGCAGGTTTAAATAATAATGTTATTAGTATTTCATGGAGATTCACCTAACCTACACTTTTAGCTTTTTTAGATTAAAATAATTTGTGTTTTTGTTTTGTTCTTCTGTGTGTGTTTTTGTGGGGTTTTTTTTTTGGTTTCTTTTGCAATGGGTTGTACTTTACAAGTTGTACAGTATGGAGGAAAAAAAAAGTGCTATAACATGATGTTTTTCATCTTTCTGAAATATAATATATTCAATACATTTCTTATGTTTCAAAAATATAGTAGATTTAATGCAACTGCAGAGGTTTAGGTTTAGATTGGATATAAGGAAGAAATTCTTTACTGTGAGGGTGCTGAGGCACTGGAATGGGCTGCCCAAAGAAGTGGTAAATGCTCCATCTCTGGCAGTGTTCAAGGCCAGCTTGGATGAATCCTTGGGTAGTATAATTTAGTGTGAGGTGTCCCTGCCCATGGCAGGGGGGTTGGAACTGGATGATCTTAAGGTCCTTTTCAACCTTAAGTATTCTATGATTCTATGATTATGTGATAACAGTTTCTTCTGGGATGACTCCAGTATTTGTCATTGTGATTTGGCAATTTAATTAAATCAGTGGTTATTATTAGGAATCAGGGTCACAAGGTTTTGTTGGTCTCCTGGAATGCAGTTTGCTTTGAAAGGTTGTGTAGTCTGCCTTTAACAGGTACACAGCTGTCTCTACCAGTGCTGCCCTTTCTGCTTGGACAGGTTAGTGGCTTAGTATCTTCGTGTGTTACAGAAGGGCTGCAAAAGCCATCTGCTGGGTCTGTTTACTGCATATGCACAAGGCTGTCACCAGATGGGCTACCAGGAGGTTATGGAAGCTCGCAAATGGAGGTGGCTGCCATCAGGATAACTTTTATTCCAGTTCTAGGCTTATTTTTATAAACCTAAATAAAATAATGGCACTGTCTGTGCTTTTCCCTGACGAAGTTTAGGAATCTATTTATTGATACCAGTTATTTTGGCATATATTTTCAAGATACTGAGGTCCTATAAGCTTCATGAATATGAAGAGTTTGCTCCGTTATTTATTATCTTTGTGGATGACAGCACTTCCCTTGGGTGTTTGTGGAGGGGGAACCCTAGGAATCACTCTGAATTTCTATCAAGTTATTAGTTTTCTAAATTCGCTGAGGAACACCAGCAGATCAGGTAGAAATTTACAGATCATCCTTAATATGCATGTAATCTTTTCTTAACACTTTGTCCCTGCCTTTTACCTTCCTGTGAAAGGTGAAGAACTGTATGTTTTTAATAATGAAGTATCATGGGATTCTTTCTGAAGTTATTCTAGGTCACCAACCCAAATTTATGTAATAACATTTGTGTTACTATATTTAAAGCAATGTACACCATATAATCTGATGCACAATAACTTGATCTGTAAATTTCACATACACTAACCTAGGATAGCAGTTTTGTAAGAGGCTGGCCTCTTAGTAGCAAGGAAGTGGTCTTTAGATGGAGTGCATAATTCATAAGATTTAAGTCATAAATATTTGACAATGCCATATGTAAAGACCATAATGTAAGTGCAGAAAAGTTAGATTTACAGAAAGATATTACTGGCTGTAAAGCTTAAAGAATTATTGTTAGCAGACTTTTTAATGCTGTAAAGCTTTCATTCATTGATCAGAAATATTCAGAAGGGTCTTTTGGGTATCATAAAGCAACCTTTTCATTATGGTACTGCTCCTACAAGCCAAATATTTTCAGTTGCAAAAAAAAATGTGTGATAGTATCTTAGTGACGGAGAATGATTCTGAAAAAAAAAATGCTGCACTTACAGGAGCTGTCAGACTAAAGTCTTTCCTCAAACTAGATTCAGTGACTGTAATAGATATATCGTGATATGAAACCGAAACTGCTTCCCACATCCTAATGCAGAGTATATACTACTGTTTTCAGGAAGTGCATGGTAAGTAAATATGGAAATAGCAGCTCTGCACATGTATTAAGGAAAAAAAAAAGAAAACTTCTTTTTGTGTACTTTTTGACAGTGACTCGGTCACTCATATTGTGGCCGAGAAGAACTCCTACCCAGAGGTGCTGGACTGGCTGAGAGGACAGGGTGTGGGCGATAGCTCCAGGTTTGAACTACTGGATATCTCCTGGTTTACAGCCTGCATGGAAGCGGGAAGACCAGTTGATTCAGAAATGAAGCATCGTCTCATGGTAAGAGAGGTCCTTCAGTGGGAAACATAGAATAATAGTTAGGGATGGAAAGGACATTAAGATCATCTAGTTCCAACCCCCTGCCATGGGCAGGGACACCTCACAATAAACTGTCTCACCCAAGACTCCACCCAACCTGGCCTTGAGCACTGCCAGAGATGGAGCATTTACCACTTCTTTGGGCAACCCATTCCAGTGCCTCAGCAACCTCACAGTAAATAACTTCTTCCTTATATCTAAAATGAACTTCCCCTCTTTAAATTTGAATCCATTAGCCCTTGTCCTGTCACCACAGTTACTGATGAAGAGTCTCCAGCATTCATATAGGCTCTGTTCAGATACCGGAAGGCTGCTATGAGGTCTCCATGCAGCCTTCTCTTCTCCAGGATGAACAGTCCCAACTTTCTCAGCCTGTCTTCACATGGGAGGTGCTCCAGTCCCCTGATCATCCTCGTGGCCTCCTCTGGACTTGTTCCAACAGTTCCATGTCTTTTTTATGTTGAGGACACCAGAACTGTACACAATACTCCAAGTGAGGTCTCATGGGAGCAGAGTAGAGGGGCAGGATCACCTCCTTTGACCTGCTGGTCATGCTCCTTTTGATGCATCCCAATATATGGTTGGCTTTTTGGGCTGTAAGCACATACTGAAGCCAGCTCATGTTCATTTTCTCATTGACCAACACCCCCAAGTCCTTCTCCACAGGGCTGCTCTGAATCTGTAATCTGCCCAGCCTGTAGCTGTGCCTGGGATTGCTCCGACCAAGGTGTAGGACCTTACACTTGCCATGGTTAAACTTCATGAGGTTGACATCAGCCCACCTCACAAGTGTGTCAAGGTCCCTCTGGATAGCATTCCTTCCCTCCAGTGTATCAATGGAACCACACAGCTTGGTGTCATCAGCAAACTTGCTGAGGGTGCACTCAATCCCACTGTCCATGTCACCGACAAAGATGTTGAACAAGACCAGTCCTAACACCAATCCCTGAGGGACACCACTTGTTACTGGTCTCCCGCTGGACATTGAGCCATTGACCACAACTCTTTGAGTGTGACCATCCAGCCAGTTCTTTATCCACTGAGTGGTCCACCTATTAAATTGATGACTCTCCAAGTTAGAGACAAGGGTGTCGTGCAGAACAGTGTTAAATGCTTTGCACAAGTCCAGGTAGATGATATCAACTGCTCTACCCCATCCATCAGATCCGTAGCCCCATCACAGAAGGCCACCAAATTGGTCAGGCAGGATTTCCCCTTAGTGAAGCCATGCTGGCTGTCACCAAGCACCTTGTTGTTTTTCATGTGCCCTAGCATGCCTTCCAGGAGAATCTGTTCCAAGATTTTGCCAGGCACAGAGGTGAGACTGATTGGTCTGTAATTCCCTGGGTCATCCATTTTCCCCTTCTTGAAAATGGGGGTTATATTTCCTTTTCCAGTCATAGGGTACATCACCTGACTGCCATGATATTTCATATATGATGGACAGTGGCTTAACAACTTCATTTGCCAACTCCTTCAATCACATTCAAAATACAGTGACAGTGCAAAATTCAAAATACAAATACAAAATTCAGAGTACAGTGACATTAAGAATGAATGACTGTGATTATTTATTTATTTATTTATTTTTTAACCTAAAAACATGTATACTTATGTTGTGACAGCATTTCTGACTTTAAAAACTTATTTTTTTTTCCTGAAATTTTTATGAGTAATTCACGTAAGTTTAATAAATGAAAAAGACTTTTCATATCTTCTATATCAGTGTTTTGTAATGCTAAGTTACTATACTGTCACATGTTCCAAAAAAAAAAGGTAGGTGACTATTTGGTAAATGATGTTTGACCTCGAAACAATGGATGTTGACATGTTTTCCTCTGATCTATATCTGATAAAAGAATGTGCTAATTTTTCAGACTGGAGCATAGTGTGAAATGGTGGTATTCAGTACCCCCAGTAGAGACTGTTAATGATGAGGGTGTGGTAGGGATGACTGGGTGTGTTGTGCCTTGTGCACAGCTCAATGATAGCATGTGTTGCTAGGCCATGAGATAACCCTGCAGTGCAGCAGGAGGAGCCTGTTCTCTTGTTCTGCATGCACTTGAGCCTCACAGTGATTGATTTAATGTGTGCTGGTGAGGAAATTAATTCATACATCAGGAGAATTAAAGGTCTGATCTAAAACTCTGTGAAGTAAAGTAAGGGATTCCTGCTGATTTCTAAAGGTTTCCATGCGAACCGTGACCCCACTGCAAAACGATAGCTGGGAAACTCAAACAGTGGGACCATGGCAGGATATGCAGCATATACTTTCCTGTGAGCCATAGGATGCCTTAATATTTAACAGCAATATTGCACTGTTTGCTGCTTCTTCATACTGATGCTTAGATTACTAAGGATGATTCATAACTACCACCCTTCCCCAAGAAAAATTGTAGCTCCTGATTTATCTTTTCAGTCAGCTTTCATTGCCAGAAACTATTTTTCAGGATTTTACATGTAAGAATTGCTGTTTAATGACACTTGGCTGGGGGAAGTAGTGAATACACCAGATGGAGCTGTCGCTCTCAGACTCGACATAATTCCGTGACAGAATATGTGTTTATATTCGCAGTCCTTCCAATGAAATATTTTTCTAGTATATTTATAATATTTTCAGTGAATCTGTTGGAGGGAGAATAGACCAAGGAAATCGATGCAAAACAAAAAAACTGAAAATATTGTAACTACTGCAATATGTAATTACACAGACAAAAAGGTCATAAAAATATGGCTACTCAGAATGCAAAGAAGTTCTCTAAACAAGAAATAAATCTAAAACGTGACCAAAATCCTGTGACTTTTGTGGATTTTCACATCATGATTAAAAGTAAACCAAATTATGCTTTATTTACATTATCAATTTCAGCAGTACATGAAGATCTGCAGGTTCAGATAGCTCAGAAAATATCTTTTAATAGATTTAGTTTTTTTTTTTTTCCAAAGCAAGAAATGCCTTTGTCTGACTCCAAAATGCCTCCCAACAATGCTGAAGCTTACTTTTAAGAAAAAAAGAAAAAAATAATCAATGAGAAGGCCACTGCTCTAGTTTTCTTTTATATATAAAAATCCTTCCTGAATACTGCTGGAGCAGAAACTTCTGAAAAAGGTAACAGCACTGTCGGGAGATCATTATTATGCTTTGAGACTGGCTTTGCAAGTAGGCATTTCTGTTTTTATTGAAACATAAAGATTTCATGCTAATAAATGTAGAGTGCAATAAGCAAGCCAGTGACAGCTGTACAATTAACTTTAAAGCTTATAGTTAAGACCAGTCTTAATTATGTAGTGGCTCTAAAGTAATAAACATTTTTGTAAAGCAAACAAGGAAGAAAGAGAGAGGATTTTAGAAGTTGAGCAAATTTAAAAAGCATTTTATTGTTGCGATGCCACCATGATTTTTTCCTTTTTTTTTATGCCTTGAGAAATGAGGAAGGATTGAATTAAAGGTTAATTTTCTTTTTAAGTACTAGACCGAACTCATACATAATGTAATTTAATTGGAGCTTCACTGAAGACAAATTTGGTCCATTATGTCAGACTTGTAAAATGTAAAATGAAAGTGAGTTAGCAAGCTTTGAACTCAAGCTACATTGTGAAGGCTTTGAGGTAAAAGGAATGGATTGCAGTTGGCTAATATTTTGGGTGAAGTCTGGTCTACATGTATATTAGTGATACAATTCCTATTAATAGCAGTAAGATTTCATATTTCAGATCTTACAGTAGCCTGTTTGGAAGGTCATTCTTCGTTCAGGACATTTGTACTAAAAAGAAATGTCCTTCTCCATGCAAAACAAGGGGAATAAAGTCAGAGCCACAGACCATTAGCTAACCTACTAATTGCAATTGTCACTAAACTACATCTTTCTGCAGTTTGGAGTGATCTGAGAGATGCTCTAATGGTAGTGATTTATAGAGTATAAAAGGTTGAGTGATCAGATCAAAGATGGTCTGAATTCTTATTGATTCATTCAGTAGCAGTTGACTTTTACAGTTAATAGCTATCATTTAATATAATAGGCTGTGAAAGTGTGGTAGCCAAACATCTGCTTTAAAGGGAAATTCAGACCTCTGGTAAAAGAATGCCTTTGTCCAGAGACACCTTTCCCACCACAAGCAGATGGGCATTTTGGACAATAGCAGGACATGGACATTAATATGTATGCAAAGGCATCCTCACATGCAAGAAAGTAGTGCTGTTCCCTGGGTAATAAAAAGAAAGAGGCAGAGGGGAAGCTTTCAGAGGGATAAAAAGAAAGCAAAAGTGGGTTGGTATGCACAGCAGCCTTATGAACTCTGTTGTGACTGCGTATCTTCTGCCTTTTCCTCAGTCAAAACCAAAAGTTGTTAGTTATTTTTTTAGAAAGGGAAATATTTTTATTTCCTTGAACAAGGGATTTTCCTTCATATTAGGAAAAGGAAGTAGTGCATCTTTTGATCCTTTGCCATATCATGTGACAGGCAACTGATATGTAATATCTTCCAGAGTGTCTTGTTCTGTTTCCTTGTGAGAGAGGCTCTAACTGATGGTAGAAATTCTTCATAATAACAGTAATTTCCCCAGAAAATAAAATAAACTTATAAACTGGCTGCCTCATCTTCATAAAATACTGGATATCTGCAGACTTTAGTATTTGATCAGTGCTGTCTGGGCTTCACTAAGCTGCTGGCTGTTGAATAATGTGGCCTGACACAGGCTCTAGTATCTGCACACTATTTACTGCTGCTCCATATTCTCTATTATGTCCCTATGTTATTTATTCATTTTTTTTATTAAAAGAATAGGTTGACAAAGAGTAAAGTAGTACCCTACAAGATCATAAAGGCAGCTAAGCCTTTATGCTGTACAAGCTAATGCTAGTGGTACAGGCTGATTTTCCTGCTTATGCCATGTCGAAAATGACACTGTGAAGGAGTGGCAGTGACATTCATTGTAACTGCAGCCTGGTTTTAGGGTACAAATTCTGACTAGCTCTAGAATTAAATAGTCTACACATTTGGGTACTTTTCAGTGGTTGCCTCTCTGCAGTGTACTGTAATTTCATTTTAATGTACTGGAGTTATCTACAAAAAAAAAAAAAAGGAATTGTAATGCTTACATTTTTTTCATATCCACAGTTGTTTCTTCCTAGTATTACAAATTATTTTGAGGTAGTGTGAGTTTCCAGAGTTGCTTGTTCTATAGTGTAATTGCTACTGGATGAAATTTTAAGTTTGTCCCATAATCTGTACAAATGATTTTATCCCATCTGGTCTTCCCACTGAAAAGCAGTATCAAACTTGTTCTTTGATTCAGCTGATGATACAAAGTCATGCCTGTCGTTGTCATGCAGGCATTGTAATATTCCCTAAAAATCAAACTATAGTAATTATTGTTTGCTAGATGATTTTGCTGTTGTTTTCTTGCTGAAGTTTCTGCTTTTTTTATATATAATCATGTCTTGTTATTTAAAAGCATAACTATGATTGATTAAGAAATGCTCAAATATCTTTGATAGGTCAAAGACAGGATGTTTATGTGCCAGTTTGTCACCCTTTGAAACACAGTTTCTGTGTTAATTTTGCTCTTATGCACAATGCCAGGTAACACTACATGTGACTCTTGTTCTTTGTGTGTCTACGTCCTAATGAAGATAATAGCTTATTATATATTCTATTCAGTAACATTCTGTTTGTTCAGAGTCTTTGCAGCTGGCACTATAATTTCAAGTGTTGTGTTAGAATCATAGAATCAACTAGGTTGGAAAAGACCTTTAAGATCATCAAGTCCAACCATTATCCCAGCACTGCCAAGACCACCACTAAACCATACCAATGATGGTTTCATCTACATGGCTTTTAAACACTTCCAGGGGCAGTGACTCTATCACTTCCCTGGAGAGTCTGTTCCAACACCTAATCACCCTCTTTGTGAAGAAAGGTTTCTTAGTATCTGGTCTAAACCTCTCTTGGTGCAGCTTGAGGCCATTACCTCTTGTCCTATACCTTGTTACTTAGGAGAAGAGACTGACTCACAGACCTCATTGCAACCCTCTTTCAGGTAGTTGCAAAGAGCATTAAGGTTCCCCCTGAGCCTTCTCTTCTCCAGACTAAACAATCTTGGTTCCCTCAGCCATTCCTCATGAGACTTATTCTCCAGACCCTTCACCAGCTTTGTTGCCCTTCTCTGGACCTGCTCTTGCTGTAATCAATCATTGTTTATATGATTTTAAAATCAATTTTAAAGTATAATTCATGAATGTGTGCGAAAGTAGATGAGTTGTGCTGTTGATCCTGGCTGAAACCCATTTCGGTTATTCCCAAGAGTGGTCTTATACATAAAATAGCTTACTTCCTTTCAGTGTATGCTATAAAATCTGCCATATAATTCACTGCTCCTTCAGCTGTGCAAGCCAAAGCTTTTGTGTGTGTGTGTGAATACTGTTATTTAACTATTCTGCATCAAATACAAAGGCAATTTAGCATGAAATTATATGTGGGTTGTGTGTGTATGTCTGTGTGAAGGCACACACACATATTTATAAGTTTGTCTAGCACAGATGCTAGGTTCTATGGCTGCATGTCTTTAGATACAGGAGAGAAACATTCAATTTTTGGAGTAAAATTTCCCTTGTGTATCTTTGTGGTATTTTTGTTGTTGTTGAACCATTTCCCTGTGGCTTTTGGATAGTGTGATGCAATATGCTTTTGACAGATCTGCCAAATGTCTTCAGACAAAATGACAAATAGCAAACAATACACAGAAACACTGAGAATGTTTTCAGCATTTCCAAAGTATTTCAGTTTTGGGCATTTTTAATGAAACCAAAGGAATTAAATAAGTGGGCATGTAAAGCAGAAGAAAAGCTGGTGCTTGATTGTCTTTTTGTAATTGCTGTTGAGGATATTGAAGACTCATGCCCTTGTGCCAATGGGGACATGACTATGTATCTTACCTTTCGAGATAATTCTCTTCCCACCATATGGGGAATTTGGTCAATTTTGCATCAAGATTAGACAAAAAGCAAATGCGAATCTAGGTAGCCTGGGTGTGGAAAACTCACATGCAAGATTTGGCACCTGGATCCTTTTCCTTGCTCAGTGAACATCTAAAAATGATATTTGAATTGGATCAACAGTGTACTGAAGGGACTGAGCGAGAAACCTGAGAAAACTGGGTGAATGGTGGCTGTTGGGTGAAGGCATCGAGGTGACTCTTCTATGGCTGTTCGTAAATGTTTCTTTAGCTTTATAATCACCCCAAAATTGAACATTTAGCTTAATGAATTAAATCCAAACAAAAAAAATATTTTCTTTTATTTTATCTGGAAGAGGAGAGGAAAAGTGAATTTTGAAGTAATGCAAACATTTTTCCTTCACTACTGAATCCTGCTGCAGATCTCCAAAGTCAATTATTTGAGATATGAGCACCTCTCTCTCTCTTTTCTGTCGTGTCCCCCCCCTTGATATTATATTTAATAATCTAGTGTTTCCAGGAAAACTCTGTTCTTTCAAGCTTATCCACTCTCAAAGCTTTCTAGTTTTTCAATCTCGCCGCAATAATATGTAGAGATACTTGCCATTTTGAGAGGCTTTTTTTCTAATTGTCTTTTTTTTTTTTTTAATGACAAATACATTGAAAACTCCCTGGAAGAACTTACTACAGAAAATGAAAAATCACAGTAATCACTAGAAAAAATGGTGTTTTCTGTGCAGCCAATGTGAAATTAAATGTTTTTCATAGGATGACAGTAGGAACAGTATTATTCTCTTGCCTTCTTTTTAAAGGTACATATTCTGGACTTGTCAAAAGTATTTTTGCAATTTTTTGAAGGTGTTTGGTGTGTCACCATCATTTCCCCCTTTATTTTTCCCTTGTTAGGAACAAGGCTATTCTCCTCCTTTGAATATACCTGAATCAGAAGCACTACCATTTGTTGCAAGCAAAGTATCTCAGTATTCATGTCAAAGGAAGACAACTTTAAATAACTGCAACAAGAAGTTCACGGTAATACTTATTCTATCCATTAAATAAAATCTAGCATAAGTAAAATAATTAATACAGTACTTGCACCAATATTTTTGATGGCTCCTTCACCAAATTCAAGAGCTAAACAGGCAGCATAATGTTAACAAGTTTTAAAAGTTATAAAAATGGCATACTTAAAATTGAGTGCAAGCTTAATTATAACAGGTATTGCTGAAAGCTTAACACTGTGGATGTTGAAATAAACTAATAGCTTGTAAACACATGAACTTTTAAAACAAATGATAGAATAACATTCTAAAAATGTCTTTAGTCTTCTGTCACAGTCTTATTGAGCAATCTGGAAGTAATGCCAAGCAAAAGTTTGGTTTATGTCAACCCAAGGTACTTCACAATTGTGGTGCTGTCTTCTGATTTGCCGAAATGTTTGTTTCTTCAAAATGTGGTTGTAGACTTTAGATTTTCAAAATTGCTTAATTATGAAAATAAATTGTGTACTCAATGTAATTAATTTAACATGATACCACCACCCCCACCCCGCCTTAAATTAGTCTAGTTAAATAGAAATCTGAGGCTATAGTATTGCCTATTTAATACTTATAACATTACACAGTTCAGTGGGTATGGAAGAGCCCAAGTCATCTGGTCTAAATTCCTCTTGAGTTGCTATGCTTAAATGATACGCGGATAGACTCCACAACTAGTTAAAGTTGTAAAGTAGGTATGCTTTTATTCAGCGCTGAGGTGCATGGGGATAGCTCCTGCAAAGCATGCACCCCTCAGGGTTGTTGTCCCTTTACATTTATTCTCTTAAGGTATACATAGACATGAGGTTGCTCAATCCGCCTATACATATGTATTATCTATCCCCGCTTCGTATTATAATGAGCCAGAAGGTCCTTTGCACTTGCGCAGTGCCCCTTCTGATCATGGGCAGGGGTCTCAGGATGAAGTAAATGAGTCTTCCTCCTGTGGGCAGGGGTCTTCAAGATGAAGTAAATGAGTCTTCCTCTTCTTAACCTTTACACCTTTTAATCTTCAGACATGGATTTAGGGTTAGTCAGCGCCCAGTCTGCTTCTCCTGCCGCTTATCAGTAGGACCCAACACCTGTGCTTTTGTCATGGTCTTAAGGCTTGGTCACCCAGTCTGCCTCTCCTGCCGCCTATCAGCAGGACCTTTCATCTGCTTTTGTCAGTAGAATTAGCATCTGTTTCTTCCCCTCCAGCAGTAATCAATGCCTTGGCAAGATGGCAATGGCAGGTACTTAGGACAGACAAGACTTTTGTTTAAGCAAAGGAATTCCTTTAACTCCCTTGTACAATTTCTCTGTATTACCCCCCTGTACATTGGTTACCCGTGTATCAGTCCCCCCTTTTTCTATAAAGTGAGTAAATTCTTTTACTTGATGCGCGGATAGACTCCACAACTAGTTAAAGTTGTAAAGTAGGTATGCTTTTATTCAGCGCTGAGGTGCATGGGGATAGCTCCTGCAAAGCATGCACACCTCAGGGTTGTTGTCCCTTTACACTTATTCTCTTAAGGTATACATAGACATGAGGTTGCTCAATCCGCCTATACATATGTATTATCTATCCCCGCTTCGTATTATAATGAGCCAGAAGGTCTTTTGCACTTGCGCAGTGCCCCTTCTGATCATGGGCAGGGGTCTCAGGATGAAGTAAATGAGTCTTCCTCCTGTGGGTAGGGGTCTTCAAGATGAAGTAAATGAGTCTTCCTCTTCTTAACCTTTACACCTTTTAATCTTCAGACATGGACTTAGGGTTAGTCGGCGCCCAGTCTGCTTCTCCTGCCGCTTATCAGTAGGACCCAACACCTGTGCTTTTGTCATGGTCTTAAGGCTTGGTCACCCAGTCTGCCTCTCCTGCCGCCTATCAGCAGGACCTTTCATCTGCTTTTGTCAGTAGAATTAGCATCTGTTTCTCCCCCTCCAGCAGTAATCAATGCCTTGGCAAGATGGCAATGGCAGGTACTTAAGACAGACAACACTTTTGTTTAAGCAAAGGAATTCCTTTAACTCCCTTGTACAATTTTTCTGTATTACCCCCCTGTACATTGGTTACCCGTGTATCAGTCCCCCCTTTTTCTATAAAGTGAGTAAATTCTTTTACTCTATTATTTATGACAGACCTATCCATGTTAAAATTATACCTGGAGAAGGCCTTGGTTAAGTATATCTCTGAACCATCCAGTAACTCCTCATCCAATCCACTTCCAACAATTTTAAGCTTTTGCATACTCTCCTGCAGTTTTCCCAGTTTAGCATGGATTGATTCAGAATGGTCAGATTACGTTCATGCAGCACATACCTTCAAAACGTTTTCTACAAGACACCCACTGTATCTTGCAGGACCCTAACCACCAGATGCCTGCTGCCTAAAAACCAAAACTTTCTACAGGACACCCACTGTGTCTTGCAGGACCCTAACCACAAGATGCCCACTGCCTCCTGTGATTGTAAACCATAGGACGCCCGCTGCCTCTTGTTTTATACCTAAAACCTTTTTGTACAAGACACCCATGATGTCTTGCAGGACCCTAACCACAAGATGCCCACTGCCCCCTGTGTCTGTAAACCATAGGACGCCCGCTGCCTCTCGTGCGTAAAACCTTTTGTACAAGACATCCACTGTGTCTTGCGGACCCAAACCACAAGATGCTCACTGTCCCCTGTGACTGTAAACCACAGGATGCCTGTTGCCTCTTGTGGGTGTACACCAAACGGACACTAGCAGCCGGGTATACACCTAATTAGGCCAAGCTTCATGTAGTATGTGCAGCACTTGTACCGCCCTTCTGTTATTACCATTCGATGTGATTTTCCAGGGAGCTTTTGGAGCCTTTTTGAATCCAGATGCTTTGTTCTCTAATTTTGATAGTAGTGAAAGTTGTGAGTAATACTTGGAACGGCCCCTTCTACCTTGGTTCGAGATCTTCTTCCTCTGTGGTCTGAAAGATTTTATGTATACATAATCTCCAGGTTGTATATTATGTACTGGACTCTCCAGTCCTCTGCTTCGAGTTCCAGCCACATGGTTTTCTTCTCCCACTTGGAGAGGCACTCCCTGTTGGACCCCATATGGTCTTCCATATAAAATTTTACATGGTCTAGCCTTTTCTTTCGACCGAGGTTTAGTTCAAAGCCTTAATAGAGCCAGTGGTAAGGCTTGGTACCAATATTAATTTATTTCCTGACATATTTTACCAGTCTGATGTTTTGATCAGATGAACCATCTTTTCTACTTGCCCACTGACCTGGGGCCTGTATGGTACATGTAGTTGCCAATCAGCTTCTAATTTTTGCTAGTTTCTTGTAACTATTTTGCTCTAAAGTGTGAGCCTCGGTCGGAAGAAATTGCCTCTGGTACTCCAAAACAAGGTAGATCATACAACGATGTTCCAATTACTTGTCTTACATTATTTATTCTACAAGGGAATGCTTCTGACCACCCTGAAAAAGTATCCGTTAACACCAACAAATATTGGTAACCTGTTCTCGGTAACTCAGGAAAATTTATTTGCCCTCCTGAAGTATCTTCCAGAATTGATTACAGGGAATTAAAATTCGCCCATCATGTATCTGAACCCAACCCCCTTTTTTCCTGTCCTTTGAGATCTTCAATCAATTTTCTATCCTCCTTTGAATATCTAGGTTTAGATTTCTCAATTGTTAGTTTGCCATCAGGGATTCAGCTTCTTGTTTGGCTTCAATATTGGCCAAATTATTTCCAGTTTCCTGATCAGAGTCACCAGCTTAAATTTAAAAACCAAAAAAAAAAAAAACCATGAAGGAGATAACCAGTGGGCTTCTTTCTGTTCCAGAACTGCTAATACAACATGAGACACTAGTACAGTAATCTTTTGTCCCAAGGTAAATTTGCAAGCCTCTTCAATGTTCATGACAACTGCAGCCACAGCCCTTGGGCATCTGGGCTATCCTTTGCTTGCTTCATCCAGCTGTTTTGAAAAATGCACCACTGTCTTCTTATAGGGTCCTAGTTTCTGAGCAAGGACCAAAGCTATTCCCTCTTCATAGGAATATAGCCAAAATGATTTAGTCACATCCGGAAGTCACAGAGCTGCAGTTCTCATTAGCTCTGTTTTAAAGCCCTCCTCTACAGAATCAGTCTATTCCAAAGAGAGAGGTTTCTTTTAACAGTTCATATAGTGGTCTTACCAGAACACCATAATCATGTATCCATGTCTGCATCATCCAGTCATTCCCATGTACGTACTCCTTGATGGCTGATGGTCGTGGTGTTTGATAAATGGCTTCTTTTCTAGCAGTTCCAACTTCTATGTTCTCCTGTTGTTTCATATCCTAGGTAGGAAACTCAGGTTTGAATTAGTTTGGCCTTTTGTCTGGATACCTGATAATCATTCAGTCCCAGAAAATTCAACAATCCCACCATTAACGAGACATATTCTTCCTTTGTTCCTGTAGCAATTAATAGGTCATTCACATATTGTAAGAGAGTCCCTCTGAGTGGTGGATTCCATGTTTCTAGTTCCAGTGTTAACTGATTTCAAAACTCGTCGGACTGGTTTTAAACCCTTCAGGTAATACTGTCCAAATTAGTTGAGTTTTCCTTACAGTGCCAGGATTTTCCTTATTCAAAAGCCAATAAATTCTGGTTTTCTTTGGCCAATATTAAGCAAAGAAAGAGTCCTTTAAATCCAAGACAGCAAACCATTTGATTATTATTCAATTTAGTAACAAATGCCTATACCCCCCTTCCTTGGCAGTTCTGTAAAGTCAATCTGCCATTGTTGGCCTGGTCCATTTGTTCCCTTTTAGATTTTTCCAGACTGCAGGGTCACTTATATTACTCTCCATTGCCTCCCAGGGCCATCTCTCTCCCCGGTTAGTTCCCCCAAAAACACAACAGTTACATTCAATGTTTTACAAAGAGATTTTTTTAGCAACTGTGGGAATTTCATATTGGACTCCAGTTTCCATTTCATGATAATATATGATGTTGTATTGACTCTTTATATTTTTCTTTGATCCTAATACTAATAATCACATTTGGGTCTTCTCCAGTTTAAGTCCAATTTTAGTTACTTTTTTTTTTTTCTGTTTCCAATTTTTCAGTTAAATTTCAGTTAAATTTACTGGCTTGCAGGCACGGGTTGTACAGCTATTCCTGCTATTAAATTTCATAGAGTCTTACATTGATAGTCATATCTCCAGCCTGCAGTATTCCAGCATACACAAGACCATCCTTTTCTTCCACAGAGGTGTGATGACTGATATCTAGCCGTTTGACTAGGTACATCATCAGGATTTATGTGACATTGGTATCCACCTGGGCAAATATATTTTGGTTGGCTACTATAGTACCACCTCCACTCTAAACTTCCACAATTAGTATCTAAATTATCATCTATAATATCACATGCATCAAAAATTATTGACAGTGAGGTACTCAAATTGGCTATAACTTCATTATAACTTATTCCAATTAACCTTCTTTCTTCTGAATTTGTTCTCACTGAGTTTGATTATATATGCAACTGCCTATCTTTGTTCCTTTGCATTCAATAAACAGTGTGATAGACCAAGGTTTTAGAGGTTATCCTCCTTCTTCTAGTTGTGGTAATGCATTCAACTACAGTTGTTGTGAATGTTTTTAAAAGCCACGG
This sequence comes from Melopsittacus undulatus, assembly GCF_012275295.1. Classification (NCBI taxonomy): domain Eukaryota; kingdom Metazoa; phylum Chordata; class Aves; order Psittaciformes; family Psittaculidae; genus Melopsittacus; species Melopsittacus undulatus. The sequence goes on from NC_047530.1 coordinate 95,802,340, forward strand.
CATTTTCCCATATGGTTCCTATCAGAACCGACACCAAAAGAGGTCCAGTCAGGATCATAGTGCTCAGCGGTCACAGCCCCAGGGGTTGCAGCCCTTGGCAGACCTTTTCAGCTGCAGCACCGACTCCCTCCGGTCTTGCCCTCTCTGGTAGGTTAAAGGTATACCCCACAACAACTATTCCAACGAGGTGGTAATTTCACACCGAATGCAAAAAGAACTGTAATTGATTTCTCAAAAACTATTCGTGGTCTCAAACAACTGGGACACTTGGCTCTTAAAATAATTTCAACTATATCTGCATTTCCCATATCAAATTTACAGGAGTCAATATGAATTCTCTCAGTTACTTATCCAAGTCCTCTTGAGGGTCAGCTTTGTGTCTCCGGGTTCAGTCACAACTTTCCTTTTATGGGTCCTTTTACTCGAGACGCGTGTGTCCACCCTTTTTCAGCAGTTCTTATTGCCGTTTCTGTAGTTAAAAGAACAAGAAATGGTCCCTCCCAACGAGGGGATAAACTCTCTTCTTTCCAGCTTTTATGTCATTCTAGTTCTAATTCATTCACCGCAGCCACCCCATGGCACTCCCCTCCAGGGCAGTCTCACTTCCAGGGTCCAGACTCCCCATAGCACACACCGATCTGGTTCCACAGAAGAGCCTGCTCCCCCACCTCTGCTCAACATTCCTTCTCCACCAGTTTCAAAGCAACCGCTTTCTTTTTATCCACTTTCCATGTTTCCTCCTTTACTCCCAGTCCGCATTTATCAACATGTCTGTTTCCACTTGTTTGTCAGTCCCGGCACCCATCCCATACTCAAACACAGGAGCTGCTCGAGCTCCCTCCTTAACTTTAAACATCTTTCCCCAGTATCACAATCTGAACAACATCTCTTTAGCTTTTAGTTTTTCCTGTCCTTTTCCAAAGCCAAAATTAAGGGATCAGGAAGAGGTATATTAATTTTGCACTCTGTCACATCTGCATACATTACTTCATTCCATTTTCCTTGTCACCTCAAAACAACATTAATTATAACAATGTATCATAATTCAAAGTTCCATTTTTGGGCCATTTTCCTTGATCTTCCAAAGTATATGAAGGTCAGCATTGGTTACAATATTTTACCAACTTTTTCTTGTTTACAGAGGCCCCAGAAGACCCTCTCAGTTCTTTCCAATGTGCCAAAATGTAACCCAATGGGCTTTTCCTCAGAATTTCCTTGTTTTGACCGGCTCCCATTTCAGCCAATCTTTTACAGATCTCTATAGCTTCTCAGTGCTCTGCAAATGCACTTATGAAAATATGAGAGCACCTACACATAAGTTTTACGATATTAAGGGGATCAGTACAATATCTCTGAGTTCTGCAGATCAGCTCCCCTGTTGTTAGATCATAGTTTCAGTTACAGCAAAATTTCCTTTGCAATCATGCCTCTTAATTTTTTTTTTGACATTTTTACAATTTTTTTTCCAGTTTGTGTTTTTTCTTCTTTTTTTTCTTTTCTTTTAATCTTATACACAGGACAGAGACAGGACCACAAAACATAGACACTTCGTCCGTCTCCGGCCGCTCTCCTCGCGGAGACACGGAACCGCGGATTGGGACTCCACACTCGCTTCGTAGCTATGCTACGTCTCAGTCACACAGAAACACAAAGTTACACATGGGATCCCCCACTCACACTATGGTTCCGCTTACCCTCCTCACGGTTCTCAGAATTTGAGATACAGCAGAAACCTGGTGGGTTCGCTTACCCTTCACCTGCCCCCCTAGCAGGTCCGTCCTGGCTCCCAAAACTTGGGATACAGCGAAAACCCGGGCTCACCCGATCCGCTCCCAGGATCGCTAGCAGCCGCTCTATCGGTCGGCGAGCCCCCCGCTTGCAAGCCATACCAACCAAGGGGAACTTCGCTGTGCGCCAGACGTCTCTGCGCGCCTTACCAGCAGCCCCGGGCCACGCGTACGCCTTACAGGCCACCTAAATTACCAAAACCTAAATTACCAAAACCCAAATTACCAAAACCCCAAGCATACCGTTTCTCCGCAGCCGGCACAGGTTGTTGTCTGTCCCCGCAGTGAGCAGACGAGAAGTGGAGGTCCTCCAGGCAAACAGCCTGTGGCGCCGAGGATGTCCACCCCTTGGCCGATCCTGCAGCCGGACAGAGGCCTCCTGCCTGGCTCGCCAAATTGATGCGCGGATAGACTCCACAACTAGTTAAAGTTGTAAAGTAGGTATGCTTTTATTCAGCGCTGAGGTGCATGGGGATAGCTCCTGCAAAGCATGCACACCTCAGGGTTGTTGTCCCTTTACACTTATTCTCTTAAGGTATACATAGACATGAGGTTGCTCAATCCGCCTATACATATGTATTATCTATCCCCGCTTCGTATTATAATGAGCCAGAAGGTCTTTTGCACTTGCGCAGTGCCCCTTCTGATCATGGGCAGGGGTCTCAGGATGAAGTAAATGAGTCTTCCTCCTGTGGGTAGGGGTCTTCAAGATGAAGTAAATGAGTCTTCCTCTTCTTAACCTTTACACCTTTTAATCTTCAGACATGGACTTAGGGTTAGTCGGCGCCCAGTCTGCTTCTCCTGCCGCTTATCAGTAGGACCCAACACCTGTGCTTTTGTCATGGTCTTAAGGCTTGGTCACCCAGTCTGCCTCTCCTGCCGCCTATCAGCAGGACCTTTCATCTGCTTTTGTCAGTAGAATTAGCATCTGTTTCTCCCCCTCCAGCAGTAATCAATGCCTTGGCAAGATGGCAATGGCAGGTACTTAAGACAGACAACACTTTTGTTTAAGCAAAGGAATTCCTTTAACTCCCTTGTACAATTTTTCTGTATTACCCCCCTGTACATTGGTTACCCGTGTATCATACTCTATTATTTATGACAGACCTATCCATGTTAAAATTATACCTGGAGAAGGCCTTGGTTAAGTATATCTCTGAACCATCCAGTAACTCCTCATCCAATCCACTTCCAACAATTTTAAGCTTTTGCATACTCTCCTGCAGTTTTCCCAGTTTAGCATGGATTGATTCAGAATGGTCAGATTACGTTCATGCAGCACCTACCTTTGAAATCCTCAAAACCTTTTCTACAAGACACCCACTGTATCTTGCAGGACTCAAACCACCAGATGCCTGCTGCCTAAAAACCAAAACTTTTCTACAGGACACCCACTGTTTCTTGCAGGACCCTAACCACAAGATGCCCACTGCCTCCTGTGATTGTAAACCATAGGACGCCCGCTGCCTCTTGTTTTACACCTTTACCCAAACCACAAGATGCCCACTGCCCCCTGTGTCTGTAAACCACAGGACGCCCGCTGCCTCTCGTGCGTAAAACCTTTTGTACAAGACATCCACTGTGTCTTGCGGACCCAAACCACAAGATGCTCACTGTCCCCTGTGACTGTAAACCACAGGATGCCCGTTGCCTCTTGTGGGTGTACACCAAACGGACACTAGCAGCCGGGTATACACCTAATTAGGCCAAGCTTCATGTAGTATGTGCAGCACTTGTACTGCCCTTATCTCATTCAGGTAGTAAATGATACCTGGATTTATATTCTGAATACAATTGCAACATTGTGTTAACAAATTTGTCTGTTATTACCGCTCTATGTGATTTTCCAGGGAGCTTTTGGAGCCTTTTTTTGAATCCAGATGCTTTGTTCTCTAATTTTGATAGTAGTGCAAGTTGTGAGTAATACTTGGAACGGCCCCTTCCACCTTGGTTCGAGATCTTCTTCCTCTGTGGTCTGAAAGATTTTATGTGTACATAATCTCCAGGTTGTATATTATGTACTGGACTCTCCAGTCCTCTGCTTCGAGTTCCAGCCACATGGTTTTCTTCTCCCACTTGGAGAGGCACTCCCTGTTGGACCCCATATGGTCTTCCATATAAAATTTTACATGGTCTAGCCTTTTCTTTCGACCGAGGTTTAGTTCAAAGCCTTAATAGAGCCAGTGGTAAGGCTTGGTACCAATATTAATTTATTTCCTGACATATTTTACCAGTCTGATGTTTTGATCAGATGAACCATCTTTTCTACTTGCCCACTGACCTGGGGCCTGTATGGTACATGTAGTTGCCAATCAGCTTCTAATTTTTGCTAGTTTCTTGTAACTATTTTGCTCTAAAGTGTGAGCCTCGGTCGGAAGAAATTGCCTCTGGTACTCCAAAACAAGGTAGATCATACAACGATGTTCCAATTACTTGTCTTACATTATTTATTCTACAAGGGAATGCTTCTGACCACCCTGAAAAAGTATCCGTTAACACCAACAAATATTGGTAACCTGTTCTCGGTAACTCAGGAAAATTTATTTGCCCTCCTGAAGTATCTTCCAGAATTGATTACAGGGAATTAAAATTCGCCCATCATGTATCTGAACCCAACCCCCTTTTTTCCTGTCCTTTGAGATCTTCAATCAATTTTCTATCCTCCTTTGAATATCTAGGTTTAGATTTCTCAATTGTTAGTTTGCCATCAGGGATTCAGCTTCTTGTTTGGCTTCAATATTGGCCAAATTATTTCCAGTTTCCTGATCAGAGTCACCAGCTTAAATTTAAAAACCAAAAAAAAAACAAACCATGAAGGAGATAACCAGTGGGCTTCTTTCTGTTCCAGAACTGCTAATACAACATGAGACACTAGTACAGTAATCTTTTGTCCCAAGGTAAATTTGCAAGCCTCTTCAATGTTCATGACAACTGCAGCCACAGCCCTTGGGCATCTGGGCTATCCTTTGCTTGCTTCATCCAGCTGTTTTGAAAAATGCACCACTGTCTTCTTATAGGGTCCTAGTTTCTGAGCAAGGACCAAAGCTATTCCCTCTTCATAGGAATATAGCCAAAATGATTTAGTCACATCCGGAAGTCACAGAGCTGCAGTTCTCATTAGCTCTGTTTTAAAGCCCTCCTCTACAGAATCAGTCTATTCCAAAGAGAGAGGTTTCTTTTAACAGTTCATATAGTGGTCTTACCAGAACACCATAATCATGTATCCATGTCTGCATCATCCAGTCATTCCCATGTACGTACTCCTTGATGGCTGATGGTCGTGGTGTTTGATAAATGGCTTCTTTTCTAGCAGTTCCAACTTCTATGTTCTCCTGTTGTTTCATATCCTAGGTAGGAAACTCAGGTTTGAATTAGTTTGGCCTTTTGTCTGGATACCTGATAATCATTCAGTCCCAGAAAATTCAACAATCCCACCATTAACGAGACATATTCTTCCTTTGTTCCTGTAGCAATTAATAGGTCATTCACATATTGTAAGAGAGTCCCTCTGAGTGGTGGATTCCATGTTTCTAGTTCCAGTGTTAACTGATTTCAAAACTCGTCGGACTGGTTTTAAACCCTTCAGGTAATACTGTCCAAATTAGTTGAGTTTTCCTTACAGTGCCAGGATTTTCCTTATTCAAAGGCCAATAAATTCTGGTTTTCTTTGGCCAATATTAAGCAAAGAAAGAGTCCTTTAAATCCAAGACAGCAAACCATTTGATTATTATTCAATTTAGTAACAAATGCCTATACCCCCCTTCCTTGGCAGTTCTGTAAAGTCAATCTGCCATTGTTGGCTTGGTCCATTTGTTCCCTTTTAGATTTTTCCAGACTGCAGGGTCACTTATATTACTCTCCATTGCCTCCCAGGGCCATCTCTCTCCCCGGTTAGTTCCCCCAAAAACACAACAGTTACATTCAATGCTTTACAAAGAGATTTTTTAGCAACTGTGGGAATTTCATATTGGACTCCAGTTTCCATTTCATGATAATACATGATGTTGTATTGACTCTTTATATTTTTCTTTGATCTTAATACTAATAATCACATTTGGGTCTTCTCCAGTTTAAGCCCAATTTTAGTTACTTTTTTTTTTTTCTGTTTCCAATTTTTCAGTTAAATTTCAGTTAAATTTACTGGCTTGCAGGCACGGGTTGTACAGCTATTCCTGCTATTAAATTTCATAGAGTCTTACATTGATAGTCATATCTCCAGCCTGCAGTATTCCAGCATACACAAGACCATCCTTTTCTTCCACAGAGGTGTGATGACTGATATCTAGCCGTTTGACTAGGTACATCATCAGGATTTATGTGACATTGGTATCCACCTGGGCAAATATATTTTGGTTGGCTACTATAGTACCACCTCCACTCTAAACTTCCACAATTAGTATCTAAATTATCATCTATAATATCACATGCCTCAAAAATTATTGACAGTGAGGTACTCAAATTGGTTATAACTTCATTATAACTTATTCCAATTAATCTTCCTTCTTCTGAATTTGTCCTCACTGAGTTTGATTATATATGCAACTGCCTGTCTTTGTTCCTTTGCATTCATAAAAGGTGTGGTAGATCAGCATTTGAGAGGTTACTCTCCCTTGTCTAGTTGTGGTAATGCATTCACTACAGTTGTTGTGAATGATTTTAGAAGCCACGGCATTTTCCCATATGGTTCCTATCAGAACCGACACCAAAAGAGGTCCAGTCAGGATCATAGTGCTCAGCGGTCACAGCCCCAGGGGTTGCAGCCCTCGGCAGACCTTTTCAGCTGCAGCACCGACTCCCTCCGGTCTTGCCCTCTCTGGTAGGTTAAAGGTATATTCCCCGTCGGCTCCTATGGCAGTAGTATTTGACCCACAACAGCTGTTCCAACGAGGTGGTAATTTCACACCGAATGCAAAAGAACTGTAATTGATTTCTCAAAAAATTGTTCCTGGTCTCCCCTACGAGTAATAATATACTCCAAACAATTGGGACACTTACATCTAATATACAAATTACAGTGTTTGCATATGGGACATGGACTGGTACTGGCCCTTATCCTATGGTTTCTTAAAATAATTTCAACTATATATATCTGCATTTCCCATATCAAATTTACAGGAGTCAATATGAATTCCCTCAGTTACTTATCCAAGTCCTCTTGAGGGTCAACTTGGTGTCTCCGGGTTCAATCACAACTTTCCATTCTTTTATGGGTCCTTTTACTCATGACGCGTGTGTCCACCCTTTTTCAGCAGTTCTTATTGCCGTTTCTGTAGTTAAAAGAACAAAAAATGGTCCCTCCCAACGAGGGGATAAATTTTTTGCTTTCCAGTTTTAGTATCACAATCTGAACAACATCTCTTTAGCTTTTAGTTTTTCTTGTCCTTTTCCAAAGCCAAAATTAAGGGATCAGGAAGAGGTCTAATTTTGCACTCTGTCACATCTGCATACATTACTTCATTCCATTTTCCTTGTCACCTCAAAACAACATTAATTATAACAATGTATCATAATTCAAAGTTCCATTTTTGGGCCATTTTCCTTGATCTTCCAAAGTATATGAAGGTCAGCATTGGTTACAATATTTTACCAACGTTTTCTTGTTTACAGAGGCCCCAGAAGATCCTGTCAGTTTTTTCCAATGTGCCAAAATGTAACCCAATGGGCTTTTCTTCAGAATTTCCTTGTTTTGACCGGCTCCCATTTCAGCCAATCTTTTACAAATCTCTATAGCTTCTTTCTCAGTGCTCTGCAAATGCACTTATGAAAATATGAGAGCACCTACACATAAGTTTTACGATATTAAGGGGATCAGTACAATATCTCTGAGTTCTGCAGATCAGCTCCCCTGTTGTTAGATCATAGTTTCAGTTACAGCAAAATTTCCTTTGCAATCATGCCTCTTAATTTTTTTTTGACATTTTTACAATTTTTTTTTCCAGTTTGTGTTTTTTCTTCTTTTTTTTTTCTTTTCTTTTAATCTTATACACAGGACAGAGACAGGACCACAAAACATAGACACTTCGTCCGTCTCCGGCCGCTCTCCTCGCGGAGACACGGAACCGCGGATTGGGACTCCACACTCGCTTCGTAGCTATGCTACGTCTCAGTCACACAGAAACACAAAGTTACACATGGGATCCCCCACTCATACTATGGTTCCGCTTACCCTCCTCACGGTTCTCAGAATTTGAGATACAGCAGAAACCTGGTGGGTTCGCTTACCCTTCACCTGCCCCCCTAGCAGGTCCGTCCTGGCTCCCAAAACTTGGGATACAGCGAAAACCCGGGCTCACCCGATCCGCTCCCAGGATCGCTAGCAGCCGCTCTATCGGTCGGCGAGCCCCCCGCTTGCAAGCCATACCAACCAAGGGGAACTTCGCTGTGCGCCAGACGTCTCTGCGCGCCTTACCAGCAGCCCCGGGCCACGCGTACGCCTTACAGGCCACCTAAATTACCAAAACCTAAATTACCAAAACCCAAATTACCAAAACCCCAAGCATACCGTTTCTCCGCAGCCGGCACAGGTTGTTGTCTGTCCCCGCAGTGAGCAGACGAGAAGTGGAGGTCCTCCAGGCAAACAGCCTGTGGCGCCGAGGATGTCCACCCCTTGGCCGATCCTGCAGCCGGACAGAGGCCTCCTGCCTGGCTCGCCAAATTGATACGCGGATAGACTCCACAACTAGTTAAAGTTGTAAAGTAGGTATGCTTTTATTCAGCGCTGAGGTGCATGGGGATAGCTCCTGCAAAGCATGCACCCCTCAGGGTTGTTGTCCCTTTACATTTATTCTCTTAAGGTATACATAGACATGAGGTTGCTCAATCCGCCTATACATATGTATTATCTATCCCCGCTTCGTATTATAATGAGCCAGAAGGTCCTTTGCACTTGCGCAGTGCCCCTTCTGATCATGGGCAGGGGTCTCAGGATGAAGTAAATGAGTCTTCCTCCTGTGGGCAGGGGTCTTCAAGATGAAGTAAATGAGTCTTCCTCTTCTTAACCTTTACACCTTTTAATCTTCAGACATGGATTTAGGGTTAGTCGGCGCCCAGTCTGCTTCTCCTGCCGCTTATCAGTAGGACCCAACACCTGTGCTTTTGTCATGGTCTTAAGGCTTGGTCACCCAGTCTGCCTCTCCTGCCGCCTATCAGCAGGACCTTTCATCTGCTTTTGTCAGTAGAATTAGCATCTGTTTCTTCCCCTCCAGCAGTAATCAATGCCTTGGCAAGATGGCAATGGCAGGTACTTAGGACAGACAAGACTTTTGTTTAAGCAAAGGAATTCCTTTAACTCCCTTGTACAATTTCTCTGTATTACCCCCCTGTACATTGGTTACCCGTGTATCATAAAGACTCCTTTTGGCTGGCTGTAGATATTCAGTGACAACTATTCAATAGGAAACATTTGACGCTGAGACTTTAATGTAATATATAGTCTGAATAAATCTAGCAAAGTTACATTTATACATTTCAACTACAACATGAAACACCTCTGCATCTTCCTAAAGTTCTATTGTTTATTTATTTTTTATTTATAATTTTGATGCTTTTACTTTGTGTGTGTGTGCCTACAAATACACACAAATCTTTCAAGTAAATAGTATTTGTAATATCCATATAAAAAGAATAACAACAGATACCAGCAATGTGAGAATGAAAAACATTTACAAGGTAAATACTAAACCCTCTGGGAATTCAGAACTAGAGATAAACCTAAAAGCAATTCTAAAATGTCTTGATCTGGGCATTCACAGCTAAAAATTAAAACCTGAATTTTGCTTTGTAGCAATGCTTTGAAATAATCATTGATTTTACCAAATATATATTATACCATTTATAGTACTCAAGTAGGTTAAACTGTTTGCTTATTAAAAAAAAAATTAAAAAAATCTCTTTTATGATGGGGATTGAGTTTTGATCCTGCTTTGAGCCTGAGGTTGGATTAGAGACCTCCTGAGTCACTTCCATCCCCAATGATTCCAACATTCCTAAAGCTGCTTCTTTCAAAATGGCTACCTCCTGCTAGAAAACAAGGCTGTGAATGTTATCATTTAACTTCTTGAAAGCTGTCATGTTTTTTTTTTCAGTTGTTACAAATACTAAATACATCCTGCCATAGTGAAGGGGTCAGATCACATATAGTATGACCCAAAGATTTTGTAAAATACTGTCCTTCTTGGAGAAATAGAAAATAAGTGCCTTGATTCTATGCATCCTGAAAACTGTGGAATGTGAGATGCTGAATTTTCTTTTGTATGACATTTTATCAGTCATTCTGAAAGTAAAAAAGTAAAAGGAATTTTGATGGATAATGACAAAGTACAATGGCTACTCTTTGAAGGCACAAAGTTGTTAATTTTTAATTGTCATTAACATTTTGAGCACAAAAAGGTCTAGAATAAGGTAGCTCCCTTTTAAATAATGCCTTTTTAAATTTTTCTTTTTTTTTTTTTTTTTTGAAACATTTAATATCTTTATTTGGAAATTCGCACAGTATTTTTAAATTTTTGAAGACTGAGTACTGTAACTCTACTGAATATATAGTTTGTCTTCTAGCTGTTGAATTTCTGAATTTAGTTCAAGATTCAGTTCAAATTAAAACTATGATAGTAGAAACATATTCATTGAGTGGTTTCTGTTATACCTGTGTTTCATAGAGAGGCAGTCCTTAAATGACTTCCAGGTTTATCATTTCAGCAGTCTTAATCTCAGAGTATTTGTCTCTTGTATTTGATACGTGAATCAGATTTCATACAATTATATCAAACTGATATGTCAACTTGTATTTGATAAATGAATTTAGGTGAACACATAAGAAGCAGAGCAGTTTGATGACTGAAGCACTGAGACTCCCTTCTATTATCCTATCTATAAAAGTGTCTGAGTCTGGGTACAAATTAGGTTTCATAGTGACAAAAGTGGCATTTTTTCATCCTCATATATTGAGCATAGCTGTTCTGAGTTATGGTATTTTATTTCAGGAGGTGGTACTGGAAAAGTTGATAATGTCTATGGGTCTGTCTAGCATCTGCATCTTGACAGTTGTAATATAATTCCTTAGGGTTGTTACTCTTTTCCTCCCAACCAAATCTTGAAATGACAGCTGAAGGCTTGGGTGTTTATGGACTTCAAGAGCTGGCCCATTCCCTGGAGGCCTGCCAGTTAGTCTGCCTAATGTCACAGGAACCTGAATTTCTGTGTTTTTGTCAGTCTTGTATTAAACCTGTACTTCATGTTCTCAAATAGAAATGTTCCAGGAGGTTGTTACAGTGTAAGTACTTTGCAAATGCACTGAAGCATTGGTACAATTCACTTGTTCATGCTGTGGGCAGCCAACCATTAAATGACAGATTTTTCCTGGATTGATGTCATACGTTCTGAAAATTTGGTCCAAACCACCTTGAATTATTTGTTGATGGTAGTGTTTTGTTATAACAACTTTGTTCTGTGAGCCAGGATTGTTCCTTTTTCTTCTAGATTTTGTGTTTGATTAGCTGAAAGAGAATGTTTTTTGATCTTGTCTATAACAGGGGCCCAAAGCTGCTACTTGCTTATGCATTCTTACAGATGAACACATGGATTCTTCCTTTTAGCAGACTTTGCCCTGATACCCTGTATCAAATTCCTCTTTCAAATGAGTATTAGTTATGTTTGAGAAAGAGTAATAGTTACGTTTGACATCTTTTAGTCTCTTCAGAAGAGCAGGTGAACAGTCACCAATAAGCAGTGATGTGTGTACAGTGAGGCTTTGAATGTGCTGATTTCTGGGGAAAGACACTTTTAGAGACTTGATTTCTGGAGAAATTGGTAAACAGTGACCAGTTTTAATCTTGGGTCCTGTTCTGTATACATTTTTCTGTGAAAGACCATGTATTAAAGCCAAGTGGTAGATATATTTGATGAGAGGTCATGAGGACAATTTGGTGGTTTAACATGCTATGCGGAATTTCTGTGCTCCACTGTCTCATGTTTCCTTTCTGTAAGAGCCAGAAAATAACTTGCAGAAAGGTGCAATAAACCAGTGTTATATTGTGGAAGAAGCTACAGAGGGGTTGGCAAAGAGTGTGCAGATGACAGTTTCATGACTATGTTCAGTATGGGGAAAACCCTACTTGAATTGCTTTTTTATGAGCTGTTAAGTAGCAGCAAGGCCTGTTGTGTGAAGAATAGACCAAGTATGTGAAATCCCATTTCAAGGAGGAGACAGTGGCATTGTGTGACAGTTAATGTTGAAGAAATACAACTGCTTTGAACTTGTGGGTTCTCATGCAGTCTTTGGGTCACTGTGCATCACATACCATAGCCTCACAGTACATAGGCTGGGAAGCACTGCCACAAGCTTAACCGATTTGGATGATTCATGAATGCACCTGAACACATAGCTCTTACTCTGTAGGTGAAATGTTGCTGTTCAGATGGGTAAAGATGCAAAACAAAAGGGCAGATCATTTCACCACAGTTTGTACCTTAGTATGTTTCCTTATTTTTTTGCCTTAACCATTAATGTTATTATAGAATATAATATTACAATACTGTTCTCTGGCTTATTTGTAAACAGCTAGCCATCCTCTTCCTCTCTCACTGAAAATATACACTTGGGGGTTGCATTGTGTTTTCTTGTGGCAAAATAAATGCAGTCATTCTGCTGTGCCCAAGAGGGGTTGTCGGGTTTGAATATTAATACCAGACTGCAATAAGATTCCAAAAGACATTCTTCTGTGAGAAAAATACAATTCAATTCTTACAAAGAAACTAATTAAGTCAAAGGCAAATGGTTCTCTGATTCTGAGGCTTATTGCTAATGCTACTGAATGCTACTCTGCTTCTGCTGTTACTCATCGTAATGTGAACGTGGATGTTTAGCATGGGAAAAGATGCTTGGCTTCCTTTCCACTCTGTTAGAGGGGAAAAAAGGAAAATCCCTTTTTTATTTCCCCTCCTTTTGTGCCTGCAGAAGCATGTATCAGTTATGCAAATGGCTCAAGCATTTATTATGATTATTCACTTTTAAAACAGACCTCAGGAGAACCTCAACTTTGTTTTTATAATGAACTTGGGAACTCTACAGGTAGAAAACGACTAACTGCACTGCAAACTTTGTAAATGTATGTGAAGTGTATACCTATTCAAAACGAGCTAGTAGTTTGATCTGAGGAGGTCTATGACCTCTTCTCATTTGGAAGGTAAGTGAGAGGGTGCTCCCTAAAATACACACAGGAAGTAAACATACCTGTACCTTGCAGAAACCCTTGTATGTATCACAGAATCACAGAATCCCAAGGGTTGGAAGGGACCTCAAAAGATCATCTAGTCCAACCCCCCTGCAAGAGCAGGGTAACCTAGAGTACATCACGCAGGAACTTGTCCAGGCAGGCCTTGAATATCTCCAATGTAGGAGACTCCACAATACCTCAAGACTATGCTTGCTTTCTCTCATAATTTTAAAACATGTAATATTCATTTAGCATTTTATGTTTCTTATTACACTGTGTGTTTTAACCCAGGGCAATGCTATGTGATTGACACACTAACTGCGTTTCTGTGCTTTGTCAGTAAATTTTTTTTTTTCACAATTGTCTTGTTTTCTTTTACATTGTGTGGAAAAATATGGAAACCTCTCCAGAGTACTGCTTTTTCTGTTGTAAGAAATGAACCTGTTATTACTAGTTAATATGAGAAGCATCTGGATCTAACAGATATTTATTTCTAGTAACAGTTAATGCAAGGACCTTGAGATCACGCACATTATGCTGTTGCTGTTATTCTCTCAGCTCCTTTGTTTCTCCAGCTAATCTAAAATGATGTGATAAAATCGTCAGACCTTGACGAGTATTGGGCCTTTCACTTCAGATACCAGAAAAAAAAATTTAACCTCCCCCTCCCCAAAACATCAGATTAAATAAAAATGTGTAATCTTATTTGTTTGGAAATAACTTAAGTCAACACTATAGGTTGGCTCAAATTGTTTAATTCTCCTTGAAATAAGCACCTGAACGTTTTTATTTTTTCTCTCAGTGTATTCATAAGGTATTCATATGCCCTATGTCTCTTCCCATTGACATATGAAATTAGGATTTACACAGGGGAAAGTGAGAAGAAGAGTAATTGAATGAAAGGTTCATTCTAAATCTCTTTAAAATTACTTGGGTCAGTTCTAAATGGATGCCAAACACTGAAAACAGCAATGTGATGAGAACTAGGACTGATCCTGTGGATTTACGACTTATTACTTGGGATTCTGTGATTACATAAATTTTAAGGAGGAAACTGTGATTGAGAGGAAAAGCAATTTATCCCAAATCACTGCTTTGCATAAAATAGTCCTTCAACCGGGTATTGTGTAGAATGTTTTCTTAATTCAGCACACTCAGCTATTCTACCTCTTTGGTGGATTAAGTTCAGCTGTACAATGGTATGTTGTGGTTTTTCATTTGTGCTGCAATAGTGTTTGCAGGCTCAAGTTGATACACGGGTAACCAATGTACAGGGGGGTAATACAGAGAAATTGTACAAGGGAGTTAAAGGAATTCCTTTGCTTAAACAAAAGTCTTGTCTGTCCTAAGTACCTGCCATTGCCATCTTGCCAAGGCATTGATTACTGCTGGAGGGGAAGAAACATATGCTAATTCTACTGACAAAAGCAGATGAAAGGTCCTGCTGATAGGCGGCAGGAGAGGCAGACTGGGTGACCAAGCCTTAAGACCATGACAAAAGCACAGGTGTTGGGTCCTACTGATAAGCAGCAGGAGAAGCAGACTGGGCGCCGACTAACCCTAAATCCATGTCTGAAGATTAAAAGGTGTAAAGGTTAAGAAGAGGAAGACTCATTTACTTCATCTTGAAGACCCCTGCCCACAGGAGGAAGACTCATTTACTTCATCCTGAGACCCCTGCCCATGATCAGAAGGGGCACTGCGCAAGTGCAAAGGACCTTCTGGCTCATTATAATACGAAGCGGGGATAGATAATACATATGTATAGGCGGATTGAGCAACCTCATGTCTATGTATACCTTAAGAGAATAAATGTAAAGGGACAACAACCCTGAGGGGTGCATGCTTTGCAGGAGCTATCCCCATGCACCTCAGCGCTGAATAAAAGCATACCTACTTTACAACTTTAACTAGTTGTGGAGTCTATCCGCACATCAAAGTAAGATAGAGGCCTTTTTTACAAGAGATGTTGTACAAACGCATTGTAAAAGACAATTCAAGCCCTTCAGAGTTCATAGCTCTAATAGACAGCAGATGAAAGCTAGCGAGGGAAACAATGGCAAGAAGGTTTGAAGCAGCTTTCCAGGGTCACACAGCAGAGGATCAGTGGGTGTAGGCATGGGAATAAGACAAGTGCCCTGTCCATGAAACTGTGATGACTTGATTTACTAAACAGATTAGATCTAAAATATGTTCACAGTTCTATAATATTGATGATGTCTGTTCTTGCAGAGTCTTAAACTGAGGTTGTTAAAGACCGTTTTGCAGGCAGCAATGGAACTGCTCTGACAATCTTGTTGAAACAAGCAGGATAGTATGAAGCATAGCATGGGACCATTAGCTTCTTTTGCTTTCCTGAGTGCGAGGGAACTCATACACTGATAATCACGTTGGGCTCATTGTTCAGCAGGCATAAACCAGCATAGTAATGTTGATTATGTTTTTTTCTGAGAATCATTCTCATATTGGTTGTGAATCTTGCTATTTGTATTGATTTCAGTATTATGATTTTTAGCATTTATAATGTATTTTAGTATGCATCTTTAGATATGCTAAATGCTTATCATTATCTTTGATTTATTAATGATATTTTATCTTATTAGGTCCTAAACACCAGCTATTAGATGAGCTTCCAACTTTCTTTCGGTACATCCATCCTCTTCCACATTTTGAACATAATTTGTGTACTTTTATACCTGACCCGCTGGGATCTGGAAGTCCATTCCATCCCCAATTTTTTCCATAGCCCAACATCAACACATATTCCACAGTTTCAGACATAGATGGAAAATTTGCAAGAGATGAAGAACTGAAATGCAGTCCCACTGTCTTTCACTGGGAGTTTGAAATTCACCTTTTCAGAATTTCTAGAAATTTAGTTTTCTGTTAAATTAGTACCTTTAAAATGGGTAATTTGAGTATTGATTTCACTGATAAATAATGACAAGGTGGTTAATGTAAAAAAATATGAAGGTTTAGAATAAATGAGGGGTCAATAACTTCCCTTTGATATCACCCTAAGTAGATTTCACCAGAGAAATAATAGATTCCAAGATTTTTCCTGGCTTTTTCCCAGTTTCACATGTTTTTCCACTCTGGAATATTATTCAGCCTGGACTATAATATTCAGTAGTCAGCAACTCCACTTGGAGATCAGTTGCCTTTTTTTTTAAAGCAGAAAGATTTTATCAAAAAGAATGTCAAAAGCAGTTTTATGTAAATGACAGATCTGTAATCAATTGTAGCATTTGCAAGCAACGTTTTGTACAAGGAATACTGAATATTCAATACTATTTAATTGTTTATTTAAAATAGTTTAATGAGCTTTGCAAAGGCAGGAAAACACTGAAAAATGCAAACTAGAATGATAGAAATCCTTTGATTATATTTTCTTATTGGCTGTTAACAGCCTCTGAATAATATACTATATGAGACTGTCTTTTTCAATCTTAGTGGTGACAACTTTTCTGAAAACTGCCCTCCTGCTAGTAATAAGGGGCCAATACCTCTCTAAAACAGCAGTGGTGCTAGAAGAGGCAGACACATTTATCATGATGGCTGATTATATGGCGTAGAATACATCTATTTAAATGTGCGTGAGAGAGGCCACCTATTGGGGGTGAGAAAAAACATCCTTAGACTTTTTGAGCCTCCTAATCAAGATGATGACTACATAATGCTGAGCAGGTACTTAAGAGAACTGTATTCTCCAGGTTTTGTGTATAGACTATTTTAGCAAGATGGTAGCAACTATATCTTTTTGGTTCTGTCCCCTGATTAATCATGCTATTGTTATCCAGAGTAAGAAATTCCTTACCAAACATGCTTTCTTGAGTATTCATGTGCACAGATTGTAAAGAGAGAAAAATAAAGCAAAAATAGTAATAATTCTAGGAGTGGGATTTTAAACCTCACTTAAAGCAAGAATTGGCATCTTATACTGCATAGTAGGAAAGAATTTTTGAAGCTGATAAAGAGTAAGAACTTAGAGCAACAAAAAAATAAACCCACAGCAGAGATGTTTAACTCCTATCACCCCACTTGTTAAAGATATTTCCCCATTTGCTTTGCAGTTCTGTGTATGTTGTGTTTTTTTTCTTCAACATGCAAGCTGGAATGAATCCACGTTGCTTGTGACCTCAAAATTGGTAGTTTCCCCTTTTTCTGCACTAGTTTTCTTTCTAAAAGGGAACCATAATGTGCACTTGTCTTTAACCAAAAAGTATGTAATTAAATGTAACATAATCTGTCAAAAAAATAAAGATCTTGCATGGGGGGGGGGGGAAGAATAAGGAATAGCAGTTGAATAAATCCCATGGTTAGCAACTGCAAGTGCTTTAAAGGCAGCTGTAAGGAAGCTGTGCATTATTTTTGAAATAGAATGGTCTGTGGTGGGTTTTTTTGTTTTTGTGGTTGTGGGGGTTCTTTGTGTTTTTTGTTGTTTTGTTTTGATTTTTTTTTTTACCTCAAAGGAGTGTTCTCCCACCTCCCATTGATTCCTTACATCCAAGGGCTGTTTGAAGTAAATAGTGATAGAATATTCCAGATCAAGCATCTTGCTAAATAGCTCTCTTTCTCAAGAGGTCTTTCATGAAACATTATGAAAGTGGAATTGCACAGCACTTGTTAATCAGGGTAGCTGATAAATAAATATTCAGCTAAGGGGAGGATTCTTTCAGTGAAATAGACAGCAGGTGACTGACTCTTGGAGAGAGCAAGGAGTCAAGTCATACTGGTGATATGGAACAAAGCAAATCCTCTGTAAGAAGCCCTAATTAATTATTTTGTACAGTTTAACATGGCAGGATGGGGGAAAAATAAAAAAAAAAAGAATGTGAAGTGAAAAGAAAAAGGCATTTGCTCATCTAAGGCACCTTATTTCTTCTAAAGAGATAATGTCAAAGCCAATTTAGATCTCATGGTTTTGATTTGTTAAGAGGAAAGTTTTACAGGTCCAGGCTGCTGCTTTTTACTTGGTTTTATCTTCCAATATAAAGCACATTAATGCTAAGATTAAAATCAAAGCAAAATATAAAATTATTTTTCTTTAAACTACGTAATAAAACCATTTAATTACGAATTCATTTAAATCTGAGCCAAACGTAAACTTTTTCCTACTGAGGGTAGGAAAAAGCTGTTTAATTTTACTCCCTCCTGCTATCCACTACAGTCTTGTTCTAGCAAGCCGTTTTCCATTTCTTTGTCTGCATCACAAGGTGTTACTGATCCTTATTCTGAAAACATTTCTGAACAGACACTTGGACTACAGCTCTGTGAAGTGAGAGTTGCAGGCAGATGCACACTGACAACCCCTTCTTTGTTATTTTGTAATGGCTTTTGGATCAAAGAAGAAACAGGAGTAGGTGGGGCCATATAGGTGAAGAGCAAGAAATGGGATCTCGTACAGGAGTGCAAGACACAGTGCAGTATGGGAGCTTATGGTCTGTACCTACACTGCCTTGTGCCATTTGAATGATGCACAAGAGCATCCTGAACAATCAATCAGGTGTGGGATTCATTTTAGATATTTTGAACAGCGAAAGTATCTTCTGAAAGTGGTGCACTCTTACACATATCTTAAGCAAACAGTTTTGCAGTCTTTCTTTTTTTTTTTGAGGATTCGTGCAAGGTTTCTCAAAGAACTCAGATTTCCAGCTCCTGATCAGTTGCAAGCCTTCATAACTTCTTTTATTACATTATTCACAAGCTTCTTCTGCAACACTTGTTCTCTCTCAAAACGTTATATTCTACAATAGTGAACCAAAACCCCTGTCTCTCTTTTTCACCACTGTGTGATCTGTTCCCTGCATTTAATTTCTAAAAATTGCTGCAACTATATATATATATATTTTTTTTTTTTTTTCTGAGAGGGACACAGGCTCCAAGGCTGCATAAATGACATATGGATAGTTCAAACAAAGATTGTACTGACAATCTCCAGGTAGTTTTTAGTGCAACATTGAATAAACCAACTCATAGATTGTAGAATCATAGAATAGTTAGGGTGTGAAAGGACCTTAAGATCACCTAGTTCCAACCCCCCTGCCATGGGCAGGGGTGCCTCGCACTAGACCATATTGCCCAAGGCTCTGTCCAACCTGTCCTGTCAGGGATGGAGCATTTACCACTTCTATGGGCAATCTGTTCCAGTACTGAAGAATCATGATAGCTGAATGAGGAAAATGAGTTGCATTGCTCATACACCTGAAAAATGAGGAAAAAGAGTTTGTTCCCTGAATTACTAAATAGGAACATGGCTACAAGTTCTAAAAGGATAAGGTGGTTTCCAGTATTGCCACAGACTCTTATTTGGTTATGTCTGCAAATGATGTCATGTACTGACCTGCCAGATTGTGTATGCTTGGGCACAATTCTAAAAATTATGGTACTATATCACATTGATTTGTTAGTTCTGCACATTATATGGGGAGTTTATCTTAGAAACAATTTTAAAGCTTGGCTTTGTTAGAGATCAGAATCTCTTCCCACATTTAACTCTAAAATACAATTTTTATGATACTTGAAAAATTTCAAGTGGTTACAAAATTGTTGATTTGATTTGATTTGATTTTTTTTAATATGAATTACCCTAGTGTAAAGCAGTCATTCTTGAATTAGCATACAAAGTAACCTTTCTAAGCAGGAGTATACTGAATAGTTTAAGCTTTTATTAACCTTTAACTTTTTTCTACACCTCCCCCCACCCCAGGATGCCTTTGAGATAATGGCTGAAAATTATGAGTTCAAAGAAAATGAAATATTCTGTCTGGAATTTCTGAGGGCAGCTTCTGTGCTGAAATTTCTTCCATTTCCAGTAATCAGAATGAAAGATATACAAGGGTTGCCCTGCATGGGAGACAGAGTCAGAGATGTCATTGAGGTAACGTACCTCTGAATTATCTGTGAATTGATTCTTTTACAGATCTAGTTTTAGAGGTCACAGAGTGCAGCACTGATATCTGAGTGTATTTACACAACCTTCAGTGTTTCCTGTAATAACATTATAGTATCTGTGTAACTGAGAACTCAGTGATTTCTGGAAACCTTTTGTAGTAACATAAGGTTCTGTCGTGGAACTCCTGCCCTTAGGAATAAAGGTAACTAATGAATAAATAGAAATTAATAAATAATGTAGTACCATCTTGGTATGTCATTTGTAAAGGCTTACACTGATTTGGATGCATCAGGTTAACTGTTAATAGTTTTGTTCATATGACTTCTCCAATGGCTATATCATTTTGCTCACCCAAATGCTTTATTAGAAATACTATTTTTACAAAACTAGTAAATATTTTAGTACTTTAATGTTAAATCCTATCCTGCTATGAGTTACAAGCAGAGCTTTTATCTAGGTGGTGGATGAACTTTTACATTCTTACTGGAGCTTTAAGTTTTCCCTGTATTTTTCTTTAGCCTTTTCAGGTCCCACACTGCACTTCTGTTATTCCAGCAGGCAGCTGATCAGGGGATCTCAGCTGTCTGGAGAGGTCATTGCTGAACGTTATGATTCACTCTCGCTCCTTGTTTGCCTCACACCACCAGAGCTTCTGAAGTGCTTTTTGTACCTACCACCTGGGGACTGGGAATTCAATTATGATGCCACAGAAAATGTTATGATTTGTTGGGAGGGGGGTGTTATTGGGATTTTTTTTTGTTTGTTTGCTTGAGTTTTTTTAGGTTTTATCAGAAAGGCTGAAACAAAGGTACACTTAAGAAAAAAAGAGATCTGTTCTTACAATGATCTTTTAAGAGAAGTAAATTCAACAAAAATAATGAAATCTAATTTTCAGGACAGTTAATTTATAGCTTATGATAAATAACTGTTTTCTAGCTGTGAATTTATGAGTAAATAAGTACTGTGAAATATATTCTGTGGTCCCAGTTTCCACTTCATCCTTGAGTAAATTTATGTGTACATAAATACTGTGAAATTTATTCTGTGGTTCCAATTTCTCCTTCATACTTCAGTAATTGCATTAGGATTTGATCGTAATGGAATAAACAATATGTTCATTAAGCGTGCTCTTTATGTTTGTACAGGTTGATGTGCCTTTCTTTTAGGTTATTTTACTAAGTCTTATTGTAATCTTGATTTTTATTTTTTTTTAATAATGTCTTTGTTTAGGAAATTATTGAAGAAGGAGAGAGTTCTAGAGCTAAAGAAGTATTAAATGATGAACGATACAAGTCATTTAAGGTAAATCTTCTAAAGTTTATTGCTGTTGTTTAAAATTTCCCTCCCATTAGTACAGCTTAGACATAACCATCAATTTTATTACAAAGGAACATATAATATCAAGTATAAAGAAAGATGTTGAATAAAGAGAATGGGAAAGAGTGAAACTGATAAGGAATGTTGGTGAAATCAATTACCTTTCTAATTAATGTGATGCATACACAGTTGCTCTTAGGCTTGAACTAAACAATCTCTTTGCTTGGAAACTAGCATAATATATACATTTTGCTTTAAGCTTAACCCAGTGTTTTATTTCCTCAGTTGATTAATATTATAACACTGCACTACCTCATTTGGGCATTAAGAATATACTAGGTGAAGAAGATGACTCATATCTATTTTAATGCTCTTTTGTGTGAGACAAGGTGAAGAGGATTGGAGATATTTCTTTGTTAGGCAGATTGTGGGTTCAGAGTCATGATCATATCTCATACTTACATGTAATTTAAACCAAATAAATACTGCAGTTCCAATTTCTCATATAGTCAGTGAATTCTCCTCTGGAAAAAAATATATACTGGATTTTTTTTTCCCCAATTTTATCTGCAGTTTTGATCTCTAAAAAGTATCTTGTTTGTGTCTTCAGAAAAAATTAAAACAGAGTAAACCAAATAGAACTGATTAATTCTCCCCTTTGTTACTCAGTTGAACATCAGCTATAGAGAGGCTCTTCCTTACTGTCTGACCTGTAATACAGGTATGAGAGGATGTACAGTGACAGTTGTTCATGCCATCTGTAGCGATAGTCAGCAAAGAGTTGCAGATTCACATGTATAGCAGGATTCAGGAACCAAACTTGCTTATTAATAGTAATATATATCTAGGATCAGCCATTAAATCTTATGTTTCAGGATTTAAGAACATTACTTGGAGATTAGAATAAAAATTTATCAGGGGAAATATTATCTCAAATATGTTTTATGCTTTGTTTAACATTTCAAATTACAACAAACTTTTGTGGTTCTCATGTTAGCTCAACACAGTCTCAACATTTTGGCTAAACTGGTTGTAGCCAGTTTTTCCAAGCAATTTTTGTGTATTTCTAAGAAAGCCTAGAAGAATCCCATAATATTAGCGAATTCCTAAATTTTACTGTTTAGCATGGTTCTAGTAACTGCTGCAAATCACTCATTGTGACTTAAAAGATCACCACTGGTCCCAGGACCACAGTTCTCAAATGAGTGAAATAAATTACACAGTAGGGTATGACATGCTCAGCTTTGCCTCCTTACAGAAGTGGGTGCTGTAGAGAACAAGTTCATATTATTCAATTTCACCAGCTGAAAAAGAGCAATACTCATATACACAGTTGAATAATTGGGCTGCCTGCTACTAACCCTGCACTCTGGGCAGTGTCTCTAAATTAATGTCTATAAATATACTTAATAATGATGGATTTTCAAATGGAAAGAGAATTATGATGGGCTTTTCTTTTTTTTTTTTGACACATACACAAAACAATATTTGGACAGTGGCATAAAATCCATTTTCTTTAATTCTTTATTCCAATATTAATTAAGTCTCTTAGAGTCATTCTAAACCCAGTAATAGACGTTTTTAAAAATCTCTTAGCACTAGCAAAAACATTAAAAGATAACTATCTAAGTATTTAAAAAATCACATTCTTTCATAAACACCCATGATTCAGAGAAAGAATAGGTAATTTAATCCATTATATACGAAACGTAAGATAATTGCTATTTAATATTACCATTTTTCTCTTTTCTTTCTCTTAATTATTTCCAAGGAATTAATCTCTTTAGAAAAATACAAAATAAAGGTAGCATGGTTGGAATCCAGAGATTGCAGTTTCAATGGAAAACAGCAGTTATTTGTGTCTTACACAGCTACTCATTGAATTCTATAAAAGTACAAAGACACTATTGACAGCTTTAGTATTGACAAACTGAATATAAGGAGTGTTTTTTTGGGCAAGCATTAAAGTTTTCCCTCTTGCTTTCATATCACTGTTCATCTGAAATATTGATCCCCTGCATAATGCTTACAACTGTGACTTTTTTGTTTTATGTCCTTTCTTGGGGAATAAGTTAGTGTACAAAATTACTTTGGAATAAAGACTATGTGCATAATAAGCAAGCAAACAGAAGTTGCAATTTCTACTTGAAATCTAATTCCATGTTGAAAATCAGTATTGAGCGTGACCTCCAAGCATGTATTTTATAGAATGCAGTATAAGAATAGATTAGTCTTTATGTACTTACCATCTGTTTCCATGCACCATTGGGAGCCTTTGCCCAGTGCAGAATTTCAAAAGCCACAGGATTCCCACTGACCTCATCTCTTGGTAGTGCAGCAACACCAACATCACGTGTACAACTACAGAGCTTGTAGTGTGTATAATACAAAATTGCAATGTCAGCCAAATTAGGAAGATAGTCTTGAGACATTACTTATTCTATAAAGTCTGTGTAAAAAAGTCTGTTTAAAGTCTAGCTATTTAACATTACTTTTTGTATTTTTATTAAGAAATGTGGTAAAAAAATAAGACTACTATCCTTACCTTAAACATTAGTTGAAAGTGCATATTTAGGTAAATCACGCAAATATTCTGGAGCCACTACTGTGTTATTATTTAAATTTCACTTTAATGTGAACTGCCCATGTATAAAACCAATCTGCTCAACATAATTTTTTAAAGAAGGGAAGCTGAATCTGTATGTTTGTGTTACACTATTATCTTCAATGTAGGACAACTTGCCCAGATTTTTCCCTGTGATACCTTGCTGTTACCTACTTATTGTAAATTCACTGCTCCTTCAGAAAACAGCACTGAAATGTGTGTTCTTCTACTGACCTTTAGCAGTTTACTTCAGTCTTTGGAGTGGGAGTGAAGACATCTGAGAAATGGTACAGAATGGGGTTACGAACTCTGGAAGACATAAAAGCTGACAAGTCTCTGAAGCTGTCCAAAATGCAGAAAGCAGGTAAAGTGGAAGTTTCATAAAAACTTCTATCTAAGAATTTTATAGCAGATCAGAGCAGGCGGCAAAGTTCACCCATTTTCTTGCTGCAGTGTCTTGAGAATATTAAATCATCAGGCTTAAATAAGCCTTGGATTATCAGAGCTCCTAATTAAAAATAGTGTCATTGAAAATATATGATTTTTTTTTAATTGCTTGCACAGATATCCAATGAAAACTGCTATTATACACAAAATTATTAAAGGGTCATTATTGCACAAGTCATGAAAAATTTACTTTGGGAAACCAGAACTACTTTTCAGTGGAGACCTGTCTCCTCTGAGGCAGTGATGAACCAAGTTTTGTAACAAAGTACTTGTAAAATTACTTCCATAATCCTAGCACATCTTAGCTTTAAACTGTTAAGCAAGGTAAAATGAAAAATGTTCCTTCTCCATAGATTTTCTTTTTTCTTTTGTGCTGTTTTCCTAAATAAAGGAATTCATTTAAACAAAGAAATCAGTCGCATTAAGGAAAGGAGACTGTATAAAATTATATTGAAATCATGTGGGTTTTTTTTGTAATAAACTCATATGTTTTACATCACCTCAGAATCCCTGGGATCAGCTTGCCCCCATCTATGCTCCTTTGTCCTTTTTGATTTTACATATAATATCCAAATGTGAAACAAGCTGCAAGACTGGGCACTTTTGATACAAGCTCTGGGAACAGACATAAAGATAGCTGGAATATTTCACATACATCTGAGCCTTATTATTTTGAGAAGACCCACCTTTTAAAGCAGTACATCAAAAAATGCCATTGATGGGAACTGGTAGGGAAGGCGGAGTAATTTATAAATATTCAGGTTTTCAGCAAGTGGAGCAATTATCCTGATTGCTATGTTATAAATCATTACTGCTGTCACAATTGTAAACAAATTATAATATACTAAAAATTATATATAAAGATGAGGGAAGGAAGAAGCTGCCTCTTACCTGTGATCCCTCACATCCAAGGCAGGAGGCTGACTCCAGGAATGGTGGAAGGAAGGAAGACGCTTCTAAAAAGGCTGGATCATAATATATTTCCTTCCACATGTCCTGAAACAAACTTATAGTTTCAGTTCCAAAACTGAAACCTATAGGTTCAGGTTCAAGATTGAGCATTTCTTAATTCTTGATTAGATAGGGTTCCTTTGCCCGTGGTACAGGTTGTGTGGTTCAAATTGTTGGTAAAAGTTGGCTATTTCACACAAGGCTTACCTAATACTATATAGATGTTGATAATTCCAGAGAGTGATTGTATCTTTTTTTGTTTGATTTCCAGGGTTTCTTTACTATGAGGACCTTGTTAGCTGTGTATCTAAGGCAGAAGCAGATGCAGTAAGCTTGATTGTGAGGAACACTGTGTGTACGTTTCTACCAGATGCTTTAGTCACCATAACTGGTGGTTTCAGGAGGTGAGTGAAAACAAGTAAAGGTATTTGGCTGTTTTATTCAGGTACACAGAAAATACTGTTTCTGTCTTGGAAAAATCAAGCTTAGTGGGAATGCATAGAATTTGTTTTCAGTGGCTGTTTTTTGTGTTTTGTTTTTGTTTGGTTGGGGTTTTTTTTGGTTGTTTGTTGGTTGTTGTTGTGGTCATTTTTTTTGTTTTGTTGTTTGTTTTTGTGTTGTTTTTTTTTCCCCCAGGCAGGAGAGCAACCCTATGACATTCCCAGGTTCCTGTGTTTTATTACTGTAGAGGGTTAGTTCATCAGAACAAAATCTGTCTAAGAATAATTTACTGGGAAAATGATGTTTAGATCACATTTTTCACTTGAACATTTTTTTTCTCTTTTAGTGTACCTGAATTCCCAAGGCTGAGAATATTGTCAGGCCATGCTTGAAAGAAAGATACAATAGCTTTAAGGCTATTTTTTTTCTTTTTTTTTTCTTTAAGAGAACTTGGTCACATGAGAGTGAAATGTGCAGAACTTATAGTGTGAGAAATATACTTTGCAGTAAACACAGTAAACTGAATATAAAGTGCTGACTAAATTGAACATGCACTAATCTTTGTGTAGATTGGGTGATCTCAGAATTACCTTCCTTGGCGATTTTTGTTCCTAAAACCCAATCTGAAACTGTTGCTCAGGACATACACAGTTTTTTCAGCACTTGCTTGAGAGCTTTCCTAAAGCCACACAGCAAAGTGCTGAGGCTGGGAATAGACTTCAGGAGTATTGGGTTCCTTGCTCTGTACTTAGTCCCCTGTTATGTCACTACTTGGTAGTATATGTCATGCTCATAAGCCAAAGATAACTTTAGCAAACACCTTAAATCTCTTTCTGCTTAATATGTCTGTAGCATTTATATGAAAGCGACAGGAGAATGTTAATAGTTAATGTATCACTCGTGTGATTACTGTAATCGTAGATAGGCCTGCATATCCCTCCAGTGAGAGATATATATATGTAAAATAGAATTCATAATCTCTATATTCAAGCAGAGTGATTGTGATGAATAGATTTTATCATCTTTGTACCACTTAATGATATTTATGAGTATTCTTCATATGTCCCATATTTATTGTAAGAATGTTTGCAGCCACCAGCTGCATAGTTTCTACAGACTAGTGTGGTCAATTAGAGGCATTAGGCTCAAGTACGAACCCTGACCAGGGATGGAATTTTATATTCAAAACCTCAAGTGTCATCATTCTAACAGTCCTTGTTTAAGAGACATGTAATGGCAATCTCTTCCCATGGATGCAAATTATTTGGGGAACTTGTGATGTTAGTAACTTAAATATATCTGATTAACACCTGTCCTGATAGGGCAGAGTTGCAGGACAGAACTGTTAGCATGCTGAAAATTCCCAGTTTCTTCTGAGATGATGTATTTGTGGGCTTTGTCAGCAGCATAGTTTGCAAAGTTTGAATCTCACACATCAAATATAAGGCTATTGTCTTGTTTATTATTTCAGGAAGATATGAAAGTTAACCATTCTCTTTTTTAAATTAAGAATAAGCTTTTGTATCTCTGAGTGTGTCAAACCAGAAGAGAAATTGTAGTATCTAATAATGCCTTCAGTGAGTAATCTTGTATATTAATTACATGTCTTTAAATAGACAGAGAATATATTATCATACCAAGTTTCAAAATGTCAGTCCTAAATGATATTTTACCAGCCCATGGAAAACAAATGCTGCAGTGTAAGATTTGTAGAAAGCTTGATTAGATGAATTGAAGTACATTTATTAGGCACCTGTACTTTAGTTACTGACCTGTAATAGAGTTGACAGCATCTGTTCTTTTTTGTCTGTCTTGTATAGTGACAGTATACACTAAGCATGAAGTATGTGTAAGCTCACTAGCTCACAGTTTTCAATTAACGAATTATTTGTTTCTTTCATCATTATGTAAATATTTTAATAAAAGAATTAGGCAAATTTTATTAATCAAACAACTTGACTTCATTCTTGTACACTACATACTTGTACACTACTAACATAAGAGAAAAAATAACTCATGATTGCTCTGAATTTTATATTCCTTCCCTAGGACCCAGATTTGTCTTGTTTTGTATATTTGTTTCGTAACTCAGAAAAAAATAAGCAGTTGATTGTGTTCCTCCTGATTTGACTGGAGATTTGAAAGTCACGAGGCTCATAAACCTTACTTACTATGCAGGACAGCTGGATGAATTACAAGGAAGGAATTTGCAATCTACGGTCATGGAGATTCAAGAGTGTACAGATGAACTATAGGAAAGTTACATTCTTTTCTCTAAACTTATCAAACACACACATGGCTGGATATATTTAATGAGTTACTAGACCTTTTCCATTAGATTCCTGGAATATAATGAAATCAGATATTTTGGTATTTCTTTTAATCAAAATTATGAAGCATAATATAAAATCCAAGTAAATAATAGCTATTTTTGAAGCCCTAGAAAACTTATTCATGGACATTGGTATGATTAAGCTTTCACCTTTAGTCTTCTGTATTGCTTCTTGTACTTGTCTTCATGCTAGTGGGAGACTACTGTTTGTGTATTTCTAATTCAGAATGATGGAAGATTCAAGGGGAAGAAAAAAAAAGGCCATAAACAGAAAGTGAAAATCAAATTAGTACTTTGCATTTATGTGGTTGAATAAAAATACCAGACCTACAATTTGTTAAAATAAGGAATGAAAATAAGGAAAGCTGATGAAATTTGATTGAGGACAATCAATGGACGTACTGTTGTATGAAATTTGTATTGAGGACATACCTTTTCCTCTAACCAGTTGCATACAGCTTATTTCCTTTTTTGCTCTAACATTCTGTAGTTTCAGCTTAGGCCCCAAATTCTTTCTTTTACCACTTTTCAAGGGTCGTATTATTGAAGCAGACTTCAATGTCTACTACTTCCTTGAGGCCTTTTCTTTTTGAGTCTTTCATCTTTCTGCTTGTCTTCACAAAACAGCAACTCATAAAACATCTTTAATCAAAAGTCCTTTTCTTCTGTTTTTGGTTGGAAATTTCAATAATATTACATTTGGTTGAAAGCAACTTTCAATTCAGCTCTTTGAATCAATTAAGGAATATAAAGACTTAAAAGTAATTGAAATAAAGGGTTGTGATGGCAACCCTTCAATATGTCTTTAATTTGAAATCTTCCAGGATCAGAAATGAATAAATTAATGGAATCTGGATGAGTTTATTCTTTGTTACACCCCTACAGAAACACTTAGCTTTCTGCTCATAAAACATACTCCTCGAGTTTTAGCTGTTATAGTTTCATATGTGAGGCTGGGACAACCATTTTATTTTTTAAAAATATTTTTCTGACGCTGTTTTGGGTCATTTTGAAGCCAAAATTACAACACTGAAATGTATGGAAATACAGAAATAAAACAACTGTAGTTATTAAATAAATCATACCTATATGCTGTGGAATGCATTTTGTTGGTCTATCCAGTGAGGCCTATCAGCTCGACTGTATAGAAGGAATTATTTAGGATACTGATAATGCAATATAAAGCATATCATGCACTATGTTATTAGACTGAATTTGCCATGCAGTCTGTTTGAATGAGGAATTGGCATGGCATTATTTTTCAGTGCTTAGCCTCTCTTATTTTGAATTGCTGAGATTTTAGACTGCTTTCTTCTTAAAGTTAGTGAGACAAATTCTGAGGTTCAGAGTAACAACTCATATTGCAAGTTACAAAAGCCACTGAGGGTGAAGTTTCCCTTCCAACGCTGAGATACAGACACCCTGGAATGAGGAGAAAAACCCCTTTATTTTAGCATATGACATCCCTGATTAGTACTGTATCTGTCCCAACTGTATCCAAGGCAGGAATGTAGTTTAGGCTAATGTGTGTTATCACTTTTAAAGAGAGTTAAACTGAGGACTTGATAATTTCTTTTTCTTTTTTCTTAATGATTATTATAAATGTAATTTCATTCTATGAAGAGAATTGTTTTTCAATAGTGATAGTGTTATCCCATCTTGCATATATTACTGCATTTTACAGAAAATTTGATGCCTATTAGCAATGTGTTAGTGCTACTACTCATAATGTTAGCATTTCTACAGGATCATTATAATGACAAATAGAAAACATCATGCTAGGTTTCATGGCAGGGAATTTTCCCCCTTTTTCCGGTAGCTCTATGTTAGAATGTGGCTTCACAGTGACTTCAAGAAAAGGTCGTCGTGGGCTGAATCACTATCACAATATCCTGCAAGAGTCTGTTTTTGCTAATTTGATTTAGCTGCTGATATTTGATTTTGCACAAGGGTTGATCTAGGGTGAGAGCTTCTTAAGAGCATTGTTTATTAGATAGATGAAGCATTATATAGTAGATGTACTTTATGGCTTCAGTCTCCTTACTGCTTATTCATATACTAACACATATATCCACAAAACCAAACTGACTGAAGGATCTGGAATAAGAATTAAACACAATAATAAGAATAAATCATCATGTTAACTTCATTTCCAGTATGGCTTTCTGTCAGCCTTTCTGTATGCTTTGTCCATATGATTCACAAATGATTTACAAATTAGGTTTCAGTTTTCTTGTGTTCTGTGTAGCTCACTCAGTTGTGGTTAGGTCTGCAATAGCAGGATTGTATTGCAATGATATGAGCACAGTTACTATATCATTTATAGGCACATATTTTTTGGAAGTTACCTAGGCATCCTGTTGGTATTACAGTTTCAATTCTGACTTTTTTTTGACACACTTTCGTTAGCTTCTCCCGTCTTTGCCTTAAGATAGAATGAAATAGACTAAGGAGACCTTTGTTTTAGATAAGTTTTCACGCTGCAGTTCTTAAGAAGGTGTCCAAGTGTCTTGGGTGATGTATTGAGCAGAATAACTAATACCTATCCTATTCTTTGTAGAAGGCTAATTCCTTTATCCTGCATCAGTCTTCAGGAAAGTTTTGCCTCAGACTCTTACTATTGAATTCAGTTCTATCATGAGCTTAATTGTAGATCACTGTCTTCTTGCTTGAATTTTATCTTACCTTTTTGGAAATTTTGATTTGAGGCTCTGTAACATTCAAAGATAAGGATTGCAATTACAAAAGCAATGAAGAGAGCAAAGGACAGTGTCAGTGTTCTTGTCAGGCAGCACTGGATGCTTTTGTATATTGCAGTGTGAAAGTTTTCCCTATGTGCAGTGACATTTCCTAGAAGGCAAAGGAATGACATGGGACAAGACCCTCATCTTTCCTGTTGTATCAAGAAAATTGTTTAAATATGCCTTATTTCAATCTCAGAGATAAAGTAAAATGAAATAGCTCAGAACAAGAAATGCTTCCAGAGATTATTCTACAGACTAAGGGTCATGCACCAACGAATAATTAATGCTATTCTGGCACCTTCATTTCAGAAATAAGACTTATATACAGTATCTGGAATCACAGTTATCTGTGTTGACACATACTCATAAATGAGAAAATGTGAGATTGAATATATGAAGAATATTAAGCTTCCCAAGAATTTGGTATACACTGAAGACTTTGTGGTTTATTTAACAAGCTACTCATGTGCTTTTGACTATATTTTTTGATAAATCCTGATGAAAAGCTCTATTTGACCTTTTCATATTGGATGCTCCTTATAAAAGTATTTTTTTAGCAGTCTGTAGAGGTTCTACAATGAGGCTAGCACACCTGCTGTGACACTAAAACTTTGTTAGGTTCTGAGAAGTAAATGTATTTGAAGTTCTATTACCCAAATTGTTTTTCCACTCAGATCTAGGATTAAAATCGTGCTAGTTTTGAAACTAGTATCAATTTTTTAGCAAAGGTTTCTTTCATTAAGTTTTAAAACAAACTCCTAGGCAGAGGTTCCTTATTCCACTCACATGTTGTTACAGTGTATCTTTGCATTTATACTATTCTTAGATATAGTTATTGCTATCCCTTTTTTTTTTCACTCCTAAACAAAAGCTATAATAAGGGAAGATATAAGGTGTACCCAGCTGCTGAAGTCCAAATACTGTAATTTCTTCTTACTTTCTTCCACTGCTGTTATAAGAAGCAAATTTTTTCATCTGCTGTCATTTTGTCAGGGAGAAATATTCTATAAAGGAGCTGGGAGGCAAGCTTCTCACCAAACATTTGAGCTGATACAGTAGTTTGCACACACTCTAATATAAGCAGATCCTGGAAGAGTCTAGCAGTTCTTCTAGCAACAGACTTGAGACTGTTTAGTAAAGCTTTGCCTCTGATAAAAGCCTCATCTAAAGTGTACTATAGTTTAACCCAGAGTTATTCTAATGTGGTCTGATTTGTCTTAAAGCTTAGTGAAACAGCTTCATCTTACTGAATTCCTTAATTTTAAAGCATTTCACCTTGAGCTGGCAGGAGTTAGAGCCATTACAACTGAGCAGGAGCAGAGGTCATCACTAGTTTCTGCTTCTAATTTTCTGTAACCCATTAAAAAACAAGCTGAGGAGGGAGAAAATAATTTTATCCATATTAATGGCTGGCCAAGTCTATTTAGAAGATAATCTATTGGAGTAATTCAGATACTTCCTTTTGTCATTAGAGCTTTGATTATTTTTACACTCATTTAATGTATTATTAGCCATGACGAATCACAAACTAGAAGCTGATGAATAAGATACCATGGACAAAAAGAACTTTTTAAGAAACCATGAAACACTCCAGTAATTAGCCCAGTATATTCTTTCAAAGCCTTACAAAAACTTGTAAGATTTCAAGATTTTTTTCATGCCCTGTTCTTCTCATACTTTGACTACTTTCACAGGTTTAGAAGCTCATTGGAAGGATGCTGTTTAGTTATATGCTTCTTTTGTCTCTAAAACTACTTCAAGTGATGGGTCCAGAGCAGAGGTGGCAATATTGTCAATTTCTGCAAAGCCAGTTTTACACTGTATGTATAGAGCCAGAAACTCCCTGGATAACCTGCACTTCCTGGAGTGCATTTGTAACAACCTTAACAGCATTTTCTGTGTCAACAGTGATGAGGATTACCATTAAATAAGCTGGAGCAAAACAGATAATGCTTATTCAGCAAGACCTGAGATTCCAGGTTATATTATTTCATAGAATCATAGAACAGTTAGGATTGGAAAGGACCTCAAGATCATCTAGTTCCAAACCCCTGCCATGGGCAGGGACACCTCACAAAATTTCAGGACTATTACAGCAAAGCTTTCTCTATTTGCATTTCATTTCTTTTTAACTTAATTAGGAAAAATTGAGAATGAAAACCAAAGATGGCTAATGTATTTCCTTGTCAGGCAGTCAATCTGAAATTTTAGTTATGTGCTGATACCTGATCAGAGTAGTTACCATTTCAATTCTAGACAAAGTTTCATTTGAAACTGACTAAAATCTTTACATTATTGCATTGATGATTGCTTTGTGCTATTTTCAATATCTGTCATTATACAGAGTATAGGGAATATTGGCAGTAGCATTTTCAGATTGCAAAGGCATACTTGTGAGGCAAAGCAACATGCCACAGATACTCTACTAGAAGTAAGGTAAAAACATTGTCTTAAAAATAAATTATTTATTTAAGTTCACATAAAATGAGTGATTTTGTTCATTTGACATCAAAATCAGATGTTCTATGTTAAAATGAAAACCAAGGTGTGCAATTAATAGAAAAAATGCAAGAATTTCTACTCCAAATGTAGCCATTTTTAGTGTAACAACAAAACTAAAATTCACAGGACTCTAACTGGATTTGACCACCAATTCTATGTAGGTTGCCTTTTAATTTAAAAAGTTATTTTAACAGAGGGTAACAAAGTGTATGAGCTTGGGCTGATAACTACATAGATGAATTTAGACGTTATTAGAGGCAGAAATGCGCAGTTGCAGAGAATCCTTTTGATATATGTGGTAAGATACAACATTTTAAAAATAGTGACAATAAAATAGGAGTTCGAATAAGCAAGAAACATGCTGTGAGCAGGTAATTTATGTATGCTTGTATACAGTACCAATGCACATATATGTAAAAAGACTGAAGAAAGAACAGGATGATAGCTAATAAGGGTAGTCAATGAGTTATTTATTTATTTTTCTGATTTGCCCTGTAAGATCACTTTCAATCACTTGTCAGCCATCTGACAATTCTGTGTTTGTGAATTATACGGAAACATTTTCAGGGTGCTTGCCACTGCATAAAACCAAAATGTTAATGGCTTCACTAAGTCAAATTAAATTTTAATGGCCATGGTTTAATTTTTCTTTTAGCCCATTCACATCCTTT
The DNA here is from genome assembly GCF_012275295.1 of Melopsittacus undulatus. NCBI lineage: Eukaryota > Metazoa > Chordata > Aves > Psittaciformes > Psittaculidae > Melopsittacus > Melopsittacus undulatus. The sequence goes on from NC_047530.1 coordinate 95,836,242, forward strand.
AAGTAGCATTAAATGTGATTCAGTTGTCTTCTAATATCACAGCTGACCTGAATGGCCTTTTCAATTAGCCTTTTAGATGAAGCAGATCTGATACATTTAAAGTAAATAAAGATCTCTTTTTATTGGTTAAATGCTGATATGCACAGCTCATTTAATCCGTTTATTGATATGCAATGTCAAAAAAACAAACTTTTTTTTGTGCAAAAATTTTTTTGTACAATGCTGGTGAGAAATGTGTAGAGATCAGACAAAAAAGAAAACAGCAACATCTTTGTTTTGTAAGAGAAAAGAATTTAAAGGAAGAGGAGCTCAAAAAGATCTGTTTAAGATCTTAAGACAGCTGCATGACTGAGAAATTAACAAAATAATTTGCCAAGAAGTTACACATTGAAAACAATTTAGGAGATGATGAGAAAAAAATAGTGAGCTGACAGTGCAGATTCCTCTCAAATTTATTTTGACATTTTTCAAATAATGTATTCTCTTTAGTAGATGTCCCATGTTTTTTAAATTGTACATTCTATACTAATATAACACATTTTAAACTTCTCATGAATTATTTTGGTGTTTACAATGTAATATGCTTTTTACTTATAGAAAAAGCAATAGAAATTTTTAGAAATCTACCATAGTTCATTCAAAAGCCTCTTTGATGTTTCCATAATTCTGTTTGATGCTTGTTCTCATTTTTGGATGACAGATTTTCAAAATCTTCACTACATAACAGAGATGGCCTACTGTGATAAAACCTTCACTGTGTATGGGGCAGGCATGAGGAAAAAAGCTTCTGGGTTTACTGCTCAGCATGGGATACAACGAAAGCAATCTGAAGTCTTTTATGTAGAAGAGCTGGGCTGATGGTCATTTGGATTGTAGATGTATCTTTTCTAGTGGCTTTGGTTATCAAAGTGCAGGAGAATATTATTGCCATTAGCTAGAGAAGATTTCAGCACTGATTTCAGTTTTGCTGTTTACTTGTTTGTATCAGATTATAAACCTGCTCACAAATAACTTGCTTTCTCCTGATGCAGAGTTTTAGCTGTAAAATAAATACCAGCCTATCATGATGGCTTACTCATTATACTCACCTAAGTGGAAAGAAGCGGTGACAGCTGTCGGTATGAATAACAGTACTCCAAACTTGAAACTTCAGTGACTTGTGCAGTGACACTCTGAGATAATATACCATAAGAATTCCAAAATGTTAAAACAGATTCTGCATTATTTACACAAGTTTCTAGACAAATTTGCCAAAGTGAATGTTCTGAGAAGTTTTAAAAGGGGGTTATAGCACAACTATTTGTACTCCCATGTAAGATGTCCATGTAAAATACTTAACAACTTAGATTTTACTAACCAGGCCCATTTTAGTGGGTTAGCAATAAAACCAAAATTGCTCATTCATCATTTTAGAACAATTAACATATATGGTACTGTTTACTATTAGCATTATGAAAATTAAATATGTAAATACTAAGTTCTGGTATGACATATTCTTTTTCTTCACCTTTTTCCTTTTTCTTTTCTTTTAATTTTCTCCTTTTTTTTTTTGTTTGGAGGGGGAATTCTCTACCTTTTTTTGAACATGATTCTCTGAATATATGAATATGACATTTTTCAGTGAGCTCACATTTTCCAGTGAGGTCTTCTGCAGAGGACACAGGATACCATTTCATCCAAAATATCACATCAAGTCCAAAGGCCCCAGGCATTATTATATCATACAGTCTGGGGCAACAGCTGGGGGCAGGTTGCATGATACAGAGCATGTACTAAAATTAATTTATCAGTATAATTTTATAAGGTGGAAAATCGCATCCTACGCTAAGGGTGAACTATTGCTCTTTGAATGTTTTGGTAATTTGGGAGTAGACTAGTATAAGTCATGGGGGAATAAAAGCTGTTCTGATTAAAAGGGAGCTTTACAAATAATTGTTACCTAACTTTAACATGTACAGAAATGCATTCATAGACTGAATAAGCTTAATTTTCAAAATCTGTGGAGAGAATGACAAGTAATTCTTTGTAAGAAAATCTCAGGCAAGAGCAATTATAACCTTAAAACACTCTGTAGAAGAATTGTGTTATATGTTCTGCAGTTAATTTGAAGTGCATAAAATAAGGATCTGCAGTTTGCAGGCTCATTCTTTTTTCATGCTACTGATATCAGATATAATAGGAATATGATAGCAAATATGAATATCTAATTTTCAGTAATTTTTTAATTTTATCACATGCTTCACTATGTAACAAAATCTAAATTCAGTGAAGATTTGCTTAGCTTTTTTTGAAATTTTTAGTGGCTTTTCACTAATGTTTGGGGTTTTGTTTTTTTAATAGTAAAGACAGAAGGATTATGTTACTATTCAGGAAAACATTTGATGAAATGTGTGGCTGACAACATGAACATTGCAAGTGAAAATATATCTGTGCTGTTGCAGAACTGATCTATATCCAGAAACTAAAGTAGATAATACATTTATATTTACGGTTAGTTGGAAAATACGTCAAAATGTTTATGTGTCTTGATTTGTTTTCTGTGGGAATTTTTATGTGTAACAACTGGACAAATATCATTCTGTTGCCTTGCAGGGGCTTTAATTCAAATGATTTTTTTTTTTAATGAAATGAGTTACTTAGACAGAATTTCTCTTCAACGATGAATCTCAGTATAGAATTTTCATACACGTGTAATTTCACTTAAATACAGGGCCGTGTGCATCATGGAAGAGGTAATTCAGAGGCACAGAAAGCCCTGTGAAGTGTTGCAATGCCTTTTCAAGATTTTGGAAATATTTTAATTCAGGTTTTAGCCAAGTAATTGAAACAAAAACTTGGATTAAAACATTTATTAGTTATTTATATTTTCCTGTCCAACTTAGAATCATAGAATTGTAGAATAGTTAGGGTTGGAAAGGACCTTAAGATCATCTAGTTTCAACTCCCCTGCATGGGCAGGGACACCTCACATTAAACCATGTCACGTAAGGCTCTGTCCAACCTGGTCTTGAATACTGTCAGGGATGGAGCATTCACAACCTCCCTGGGCAACCCATTCCAGTACCTCAGCACCCTTACAGTAAAGAATTTCTTCCTTATATCCAATCTAAACTTCCCCTGTTTAAATTCTAACCCTTTACCCCTTGTCCTGTCACTACAGTCCCTCACGAAGAGTCCCTCCCCAGCATCCTTGTAGGCCCCCTTCAGATACTGGAAGGCTGCTATGAGGTTTCCAACACAGCCTTCTCTTTTCCAGGATGAACAGCCCCAACTTTCTCAGCCTATCTTCATACAGGAGGTGCTCCAGTCCCCTGATCATCCTCGTGGCCTCCTCTGGACTTGTTCCAGCAATTCCATGTCCTTTTTATATTGAAGGCTCCAGAACTGCACACAATACTCCAAGTGAGGTCTCACAAGAGCAGAGTAGAGGGGCAGGATCACCTTCTTTGACCTGCTGATCATGCTCCTTTTGATGCAGCCCAGGATACGGTTGGCTTTCTGGGCTGTAAGTGCACACTGAAGCCAGCTCATGTTCATTTTCTCATCGACCAACACCCCCAAGTCCTTCTCCATAGGGCTGCTCTGGATCTCTTCTCTGCCCAACCTGTAGCTGTGAATGGGATTGCTCCGACCCAGGTGTAGGACCTTACACTTGTCCTAGTGTCAAGGTCCCTCTGGATGGCATTCCTTCCCTCCAGCATATCAACAGAACCACACAGCTTGGTGTTATTGGCAGACTTGCTGAGGGCACACTCAATCCTGCTGTCCATGTCACTGACAAAGAAGTTGAACAAGACAGGTCCCAACACTGATCACTGAGGGACACCACTTGTTACTGGTCTCCCGCTGGACATTGAGCCATTGACCACAACTCTTTGAGTGCGACCATCCAGCCAGTTCTTTATCCACTGAGTGGTCCACCTCTCAAATTGATGTCTCTCCAAGTTAGAGACAAGGATGTCGTGCAGAACAGTGTTAAATGCTTTGCACAAGTCCAGGTAGATGATATCAACTGCTCTACCCCATCCATCAGTTCCGTAGCCCCATCACAGAAGGCCACCAAATTGGTCAGGCAGGATTTCCCCTTAGTGAAGCCATGCTGGCTGTCACCAAGCACCTTGTTGTTTTTCATGTGCCCTAGCATGCCTTCCAAGAGAATCTGTTCCAAGATTTTGCCAGGCACAGAGGTGAGACTGATTGGTCTGTAATTCCCTGGGTCATCCATTTTCCCCTTCTTGAAAATGGGTTTATATTTCAGAATATACTATATATTATGTTGTATTTCAGTTTGGCTAAATCCTCATTGAAAATACTAAATTGAGTGAATAGGGAGAGAAAATAGAATCATAGAATAGTTAGGGTTGGAAAGGACCTTAAGATCATTTAGTTCCAACCCCTCTGCCATGGGCAGGGACACCTCACACTAAACCATATCAGCCAAGGCTTCATCCAACCTGGCCTTGAACACTGCCAGGGATGGAGCATTCACAACCTCCCTGGACATCCCATTCCAGTACCTCACCACCCTAACAGTAAAATAACCAATCAAGTATAATTATAATTCAAAATTCGTAGCATAATCAAGCCCAGCAAATATTTTAGTCATTACTGTTTTTTAGTGGTTGGGGTCTTGGCCTTATATATGGGTATTCTGGGGAGGAATCGTATTTTAAAGTATTGCTCTGGAATGTCATAATAATCAGGGTGTTTCTTATAAACATTTGACATGAAGACAGCTAATACTGTGCATTGATTTCTGAAATGTTCAACCAGTGAATTTAAATGAACTGATTTTAATACTCAGGCCAGGAAATATGTTGAGGTATGATATTTAAAATGTACTACTTGTAAAGTGCTTGTTGTAAATGGATGAGCACTGAGGGTCTTGAAGTTTTATAGGCTGTTTCACAAATAAATAGCTATAGAGTAAAATATATTCATAATAGTACATAAAACTGGAAAGTAAAATTATTCTAGAAGTTATAGAGCATTAGATACAAGGAGGACTATTAAGATAGCGCAATATATTCAGGGAAAGATGAAGTAGCAAGAGAAAAAGCAAGAGACAGGGTATTTCATATAATGTGGTAAGATAAAAAAAATAAAGAACAAGTCAAATCAAAGACATGAATGGCCTTGATATGATAAAGATGCATAGTTTGTTAGATATCCTTTTAGATATCTAGATATTTAGATATCCTTAGATTTTATCAAATAGTTTCATTGGGGTCCACCTGTTAGAAAGAGGATGCCTTCCAAAATCCAAGCCACTCAAGGTAGGAACAGGATGAAGAGAGACAGATAGTGACACTGTGTTTGTTAAGAGGCACCCCTGCAGAAGTCTAAAGGAAAATTGAATCAAACTGGATCAAAATTCTGACAGCAGCCTTAGACTAAGTTCCCAGGAGTAATGTCAGTTGTAATGTAGTATTAATGGGCCAAAGATAGGGCCTGATTATGATTAAGAGATTTAATTAATGTGTTAAGAAAGGACAGTGCTAATGATGCTTCACAAGCTTTCCATCAGACATATAGGTGCATCAGAAATCAAGCATTTATTTCTTATTTTGTTTCAGATGGTTATACTGAAACATCTCTTTACCTATGAATTCTGATGCCTGTCCCTAAGCAATTCAGATCATAAGTAGAAATAATTAATTACATTTTGTCTTGTTTGTGGTCTTTCTTGAATGTCTGTTGTTTCCCCCGAGAGCTTCTTGATGCCTCAAAAGTATATTTCTTACTAATCATATGGCAAGTTAATCATGTTTGTTAGTTTGATAGAATTTTCAGGGCGTCTATGCCAGTGATGAAGATTTTGCTCTCTGTTACTAAGTTGTTACTAAGTTGTTACTAAGCAGTTACTAAGATGAACATTATTCTATGGTTCATTGTTTGCAAAAGAGATTTTTGCAGCCTCTGGTGCCAGACATTTCAGGGTTTGCAGAATCAAATGCCTGTTGTTCAGAGTCAAGAGATCAAAACCAAGTTCTAATTATAATATGTAATATACTGCATCACTTTTACCATGGTTTTATTCATAGAAACCTGTCTTGAAAACAAGATATTTATAGCAGAGTTTACTTATTGCTCGTTTACTCCTTAGCAGAAGTCAAAGTTTATTATAGGCTAGTTGGTTGGTTTGAAGATGGTTGACAGCACAAGCAAAGAATGACATTTTCCTGGCAGCTAGTCATGAGAAAAGCTGCAAGCATTGGTGACATTGTACTACGTTTACAGCAACCAGGGAATACATTTTGCAGGTACCTGTGAGCAAAAGTAGCCTAAACATTTTAACTAAGCGTGGCATTGTCATTCCTGTGGTGTGGGGACCTGATAATGAGGAGGTAACTGTTGGCTAAGTTTTTATTTTTCCTTTTTATGATACGAGTCAGACAGAACGTTTTCTGCATGACAGATAACAAGGAAAAGACAAAAAAAGATTAAAAATAAATCATGTAGGAAATACCTCAATTACAGGCTGTAGCCAGAAATAGTCCTTTAAGTTGCTTCCAGTTTGGGAACAGTGGAATTTATTATGGATTGTTGTTCTACTGTAAGAGCTGGATGGAAATGTTTCAGGCAAGTTTTTGAAGAATGGAAAATCAGCATTAAAGAGAGAGCAGCAAAGCTGATAAGACAGACTTGGTTATAATCAACTTTGATAGCTCTTCTCTGGTACCGCTAGGGGCTATCTTGGAGAACAAAAAAAAATGCAAAACATGGGTTGCTTCTTCTTGTGTACAAGTTTATAAACTCATATCAGTTCATATACCAATAATGTTACACTTTACATGCTATGTTAATGATGAAAGACTGCAGAAAATTTACCTTTTTTTCAGCAAATTTTACATCGAGACTCAGTTCTAGTGGGTAAACACAGAAAACATTCCTGGTTATTTGATCCTATTGCAGAGGTTACTGTGTCGAGTTGCACCTAGTTTGTCTGCATTAGTAATAATATCCTCATCGAACATCATTACTTGAGAAACATTTTGATGTTGATATTGTAGTACGCATTTGTATCACTACCCTAAATAGTACTACATCCAGACTTAGTAAATGTAGATCATATCTCCATTATTCAATTAGTTTGAATGAAATGTGAACAACTTGTTGGTACATTCTAGCTAAAAGGTGGGTGGGAGCCTTGACATTGATTTCAGCTGAATCATGAGAAAATAAAAGGATGCTTTCATCTAATTGTTTTGAGAATCTGAACTGGCAAGAAATGATGACCCAGGAAATGCATCTTTGCGTTTCACATAAAGAAATAAAAATAGGTAGTTACAATGAAGATCCCTTAAAATTTCCCTTTAACTGAGGTTATACAACAGTGTGGTTGTGTGCAGGTTGAAGGTTGAAGAAATCAGGACTACATTCAGACAGAAGTCAGAACAAGAGTTTATAGAAATAGGACATGACTGGTTCTTTGAGAGACTCTGAAAATACATGGCTAGAGTTTTACAATCAGCAAAAAGGGCACAGAGAGAACACTCAAAAATTATATTCTCAAACAGTATCTCCTTGTGATGGTTTGGAATTAAGGAAGCTGGTTAATAATAATCACAGAAGTTTTCAATTTAGGATTAAATCAACTAAGCCAAGTTCATGAGCTCCTTAGACTGAGGGAGGATGATGTCTTGAAGCTGAGCAGAGGAGTTTTGTAAAGGAGGATAACAAGATTTCACTATGGAGAGATTTACTTATGGCAGCAGATAGTTTTAGTGACAGGTTTGTCTACACTTTAAAAGGCTTATCTGGTATGCTTATACCTGTAGAATATATTCACAGCTTTTCTCTGTAGAGATGCAGTGTTTCTTTGCTAGCATAGTTTAAATGATTTTCTCAAATGAAAAAAACAGTATTGGTCCAAATGGTATAACTGTTTCAGGTCCAGGGAACTGCTGGCTAACAGTGTCATTTCACACAACAGTTATCTTGTCAAAACATTGATGTAGCCCAAATAGACAGGTTTTGATTTTCAATTTATGTTTGACAACTGATTGCAAAACCCCCATAGTTGTATTCCATAATTCTGGAGTAAAATATGTTCATTTTAATGGTAAATAATGATTTATCTTTAAAAGTCTAGTTTTATAAATATATACCACAGGTTTCCTAAATGTATCCCTTCCCTTAGACAAATTAGTAGGGTATACAATCCAAATTAGCTCTCAGAAGAGAGCAATATCATTTTCTCTAGATTATGCTTCCGTAAAATTCCCAACTACCTTGCTTACAGTAAGGGTATGCAAGTGTTGTAATGGAACACCAATTTGTCAGACCAATCCTGGAAAATTTAACAGTTCACTCTAAAAATTCAAGTGAGCAAGTAGTGTCTTAAAACTAAATAGATTGTATTCATGCTTGAAGTTTAAACTGTGCATATTTTTTCAGAACTACTAGAGTACAACTTTAGTGTCTTGATAGAAAGGCTAGACTCAAACTGACCATCCTGCAGCTGTGTGCTAGCAGCCACACAACTGTTTAATTTGAAATTATCAGTAATTATATTCCATTGGAGATGGGATAGATTAATAAACTATCTTGAAGTAATGACAGCTAAAGCAGAATTATGCATATTGCCAAAAAAGCCATGAAAGTTTAACTTCAATCAGATTGTCATGTCTTTGTGTCTAATACAAATACATGAACACTTGCTGGCGGCTCAAACAGAAGTTTTAATCTTATTTGACGTTACAATTTGCAGGGGATGTTTTCTGTTTTTTTTGTTGGGGGGGTGGGTGGTGGGTGGGGTTTTGGGGTTTTTTGGGGTTTTTTTTTTTTGTCTCTTTGTTTGTTTTTCCCAATGAATGTAAGCAATCTATTTTTCAGTTAAAGGAATTTTAAAAGAAAACCTGTCATGTTTATATAATTTCCAGTACATCTGAGCAGGAAGCAAATAGAAACCTCTGTTTTTATGGTAGCTTGATTCTACAGGTTGTTCTGTCACTGCCATGTGAAGACCAGGCTGAACATTTAATATAATTCAGATATTCTGAAAATACACATTTCCTTCCTTGCATGAGCATTAATGTTGTCTTTTAAGTTGTATAAAGTGACTAATTTGAATTTTGGAAATGCCAAAGTAGACATGAATGAAAAAGAACTTTTGGTGGAAGTGTCTGTGGTGGACATGACGAAGGACGTGATTTGAAACTCTGAAGAAAATGAAATAGACTGGGATTAAATGCACATTTTTGATCTGCCACCAGAAAGCTTCAATACAGCAAAAATTTTTGCTATAAAGCTATTTGTTAATTCTGTTATAGTGTCAGTATAGAAAAATATATTTTTCTTCTTTAAAAATAAAATACGACTTAAACATTTCATATATATCAATGAGCATCTCAATAAGAAGAATAGAAATATAATTCTGAACCAAAAAATTCTCTCATGGAGAATGAAAATGTAAACTAGTAAATACAAACTGCCTTAGCTCCAAAATCATTTTTTCTAGTAAAAAAAAAAAAAAAGTGTGACCAATAGTTTCATAAAAGCTTTTTTAAAAATATACAGCTCTCATAATTAATAATGAAGACTGTTATCTACTTATTGCAATTAAAAAAAATTTGAAAGCAGCTGACCTTTCTGTTTTCTCTTCTGCATTATTAATGACGTTGAAGAGATCACTAGGTTATTGTTCTAGTAGTATATATTTTGCTTAGCTGAGGTTTTGGTTTGCAAGTAATGATGTTTGAAATGTTGCACTTGAGTAGATTATGTACCTAGCTGACATGAAAACTGTAAAGCTTTCTGACTTATAAATCCAGCATGTCAATACATTTCAGCTACCCAGCTCCACCTTTAGGCATTTGGAGTACATATATAATCCATAGGCCACACTTGGTTACTCCATCTAAATGGCAGACTTTGTTGTCTGGCAAAACACCAGCAAAAGGTGGACACAGCAGCTGAATCAGAACAATATATAATGATTGATGCAGATCTAGAAGGGTCGAGAGCGCTCCCAGTTTGTTGTAAGTTGTCCTTAAAAACACTGGTCACTAGCTACCTGCAAAGAAGTCTGGCAGAAGTCCTAAAAACCTTAACCTTCTCCTTTTATTATCTCAGGTTGATTTATTGTTGAATACATATATAGGTTATTTTCTTTGTTTATTTTTAGTTTGTTGTTGCTGTATTTGGGTGGGGTTTTTTTTCCCAAAGTTCATCATACTCTCTGAAAGCTCACTGAAACATCTGACATTTTTGAGTGCACTGATCTCTTTGTTGTATTCTTTATAAGTACATGTAGTTGAATTCCCTTGTCTCTAAGTTTGCATAATTTTAAAGTCTTCATTAAGCCTTTGAATAGGGCCAAAAAAAAAGACTAGGTATTTCAGAATATCTAAGCAGGTCTAGTCTGAGATGCCTGCTCTTATAAATAATAAACTATACCTTCTCTCCAGTCAAGACTGATTCTTCTGTACTTACTGTATATTGGAATTTGTTTGATTTTTTTTGTTTTTGTTTTGTTTTGTTTTTCCACGCAGATTTCAGAATAATTAAAACTTTACAATTTCTGTTAACCAAAGATACTGTGCCACTGTCATACAGACTGTTAGGAGTGAGAAAGCTTGCTCCATATTACCACAAAATATGCCGTATAGTAGAGCTTACATAGTAGAGCTTACACATGTGAAACTAGATGTTTTAACTCTAAAGTATCATCTGCATACTCTTACATTTCAGCTGAATATATGAGATCCCAAATCCACATCAATTCTCATTGGAGTGTATATCTTCTTCAAATAGTGTTGAAGGGGTTTTGCTTCACCATTGACTGGCGCTCAGCAAAATTTATGTATGCTGGAAGTCTCTATGATGTCACTTGAAACGCTTTATTGAAATGGAGTGTAATTTAAAAGATTTGCCAAGACAGCAAAAGCAAAACTTCAGCAATGTATTTTGTGACAGATTGGTATGGTACATTTCATAAACTTTAAAAGCTTGAAATTATAGGGACAGCTTCCAAGTACAGTTGCATTATTTACATGAAATAGAGACAGTGCTCTCAGTGATTCAAAGCTTAACCGTAGCTTTGTTTTGGCTGGTGGAATACGGAGTTTACTTCAAATACAGAATACAGAGAGCCTAGAGTTGTTAGTAGCGAAAAGTCCTCTTACGTGCAAGCCAAAACAGGTAACCAGTCAACATCAAGGTATAATAGGTGACAGTCACATTCAGGCATTTATGTCATGAAAAGCTGGAAGACAATAATGCCATCTAGGCAGTACAACTATTATACATAGATATAGCCAGACTTTTTAAGTAAAAAGTAGGTGATGAAATTCTCATATGACCATTATACCATTTTGCTGTCTCAGTAGAAACCAGGCTGGATTTAATTTTGTAACTGTTTCTCCCAGATTTGTTTTTTGTTTTGTTTCCTGTTTAATTAATTTTAACATGTGAATCCTCCTCAAAATGCGCACAAAAAAATAGATGAATCAGACTGTTTGCAATAGGTTTGTTTGTGGGATTGTATTTTCTGGTTTTTTTGTTTTGGTGTTTTGTTGTTTGTTTGTTTTGTTTTTTGTCAAATCTTTAAAGTTTGACTGCCATTTTTCATAATGTTCCACCACATAATGTTTTTCTTAGATAGCCATGTATTAAAAAAGTCCTCTTGCAGTTGTATTTTAAACTGAATATGCTTGTTAATAAGCATTTAGCTTAGAGTCCACAGAAGTTAATAAATAAACCCACCAATCAACATTTATTCTTATCACAAGGCAGGGGAAATAAACATTTTTAAGGTTATGCATTATAATATTCTCAACTTTTTAAATAATTTTTAATGCAGATAATCTAATAGACCTTTATAAAATCACTGGGGAACTTCAAATTCAGCAATACTGCTGGTCATTTAAGTTCTTCAGTTAGATAACCATTTTCTGATTTATTTTTTCTTATCGCATTACAGTAACATGAAATATCTGTTAAAGCAAAGCTTGAAAAAGATACCAGTGTGACATGAAGAGGAGTACCCAGGTGTCTTATAGTCTGAGAAACAGTCACTGGGTTTCTTGTGGGTCATAAAAGACACACACAGTCAAGCATAGCATGACATACACTTGGTCTTTGAAAGCTCATTTAATGACAGACTAGGTGAATGGCATGCAATACTAAGGTTTTTTTGGGGCAATGTAGTCACTGAGGGTGAAATTAGGTTTTAAGTAAGATTTAAGTGGTTTTGCACTGGTTCTCCTCACTTCAGTGATTTTTTTCAGCCTCAGAGTATAATTTGCAGGAATATCTGGGGATGTGATCCCTTCTGCTGCAGCAGGTGACACTGCTTTGTCCTGACTTGAGACAAGAAAGATGCATTCTCTGCATTGTTAGGTGTTTCCCTAAAATTCTCCTTGAACAGCAACTACTGATGCACCATAGCAGTGATATCCTGATAGATAAATGAGAAACTAAAAGTGCTTGTTTTATGTATCCAGTATTAAAGCTGTATTCCCTTATGCTGTATGAGCAAAATTTCTGCTCCTAAAGGGAAAGGAATTTTCCATTGCTACTTCATTGCAGAGTTGGATTTAACTTCAAGAATAAAATAAATAGCTTCACAGCTATGAAAAATGAGTTCTGCCCCTGGTGAATTAGAATTAGTGTTAGGTTGGGCAAGAAAAGCAACATTTTAATGAAGTGTCCGCCCTTGGGCACCTCTTCCAGAGAAGACACCTGTGAATCTTTGCCAAATACTTGTGTAGTTCAGTTTGGTTTATGTCGAATTACTTGGTTGGGTAAAGAAGATGCTATATGCTATCTTTCACAATTCAAAACTTTGTAGAAGCCTGATTTATAGCTGCTTGGGAGAACATTGGCTCAGTTTTCACACTGTTTTCATTTCAGAGACAGTCTAATATAATTTTATTCTTAAATCAGCGAGAAAGTAATTCTGCAGACAAAGCTACAGCAGCAATTTTTCTTTTACCCCAAATTGCCTCAAAATGAGTCAGAGTATCTCTCAACTGTATGGTATCTTTTCAGTTAAATATACAATTAATTCAGTTTTAGTTTTAATTGTCTTTGCTGGTGGCAGAATTTATTTCAGTTAACTTCATTTGATCATTGCTATTTCAGACATTAATCAGCATCCTATTAAACCATCTCACAGATATTATTTATGCCACAAAATAGCCCTGTGATGTACAGTCAGGGAAGAATTAATCCTCAAAGGACAGGAATTCCAGAATTTCCTTTGATATGGATTACAAAATTTCAATTCATTTGGGTTTGGATTTCCAGAAATATTCGACTCTCAATTTTTGCCAGCTTGTGCATATCAAGTCCACTGGGGTGGCTGAAATTCTGGGGACTAAAGTCAGAGTCTAGCTGGAAAATGTGCAACTATTTTCTCACGCTGGCACTTCTCATCTCAACAAGTATTATATAGTCATTACAAAGAAAAGAGAATGAATTTTGACACTGTCTGGGAACCACTAGACTCAGACTACCTTCAGAGGCAGCTACGATCTAAGTCAAGCAAACCAGGAAAGCAGAAATTATCTGAAGTAGCCAGATATTCCCATACCCATATCTATCTACCACAGAGCCCTGATCACATCTTGCTATATTGTTTTCCTCATTACTTTAGGCACGTTATTTTATTTTTGAAAATTGGGGACTGATTCTGCATGTGGACTGTGTTGGGATTCATTCACTTGCGTTGAAATACTGGGTGACACCTGCCATAGATACTTGTAACGTGGGAAGGATCCTTCAGTTATTATTTTTTTTTATAACCATGGGCAAAATGATGATCTAGGATTTGTAATAATCCATTGCATTAAATAAGCTGATGATCTATACAGCTTTCACTTCCTCTGTACCACCACAGTTCTGCAATATAAGTCTTCCCTGAGTTTTAATACTGGAATCAGAGCTATATTATTCCAGAAAATACCTCTGGGGAGCTTAGTATGTCTTCATGTGATAAATGATATAGATGAGCCTTCTGACTATCTAATTTGATGAACTATTAAATGGTATCTTGCTTCCAGCATCCTCATCAGTCTTATGTCCTTGTCATGTTTAAGGTGGAGGTATAAAGATCATGCACCTAGAGAGCAAGTGAAGCTGGTGGGAGAGTTTGGAGTATTTGAGTGTCCCTAGTTTATTCTAGCTGAATCTTCTCTCATCCACTCACCCTCTGCTGACAGAGTAATCATTTCACAGTGTGAGTGAGGCTTGCGAAGTTACTTTTTGCATTCTGCTGTCTCTGCTTTCTCTGTGTTAGTGTTTTATGGATTGTTAACTTTGGTTGAGCTGCTTTTGCAGTTCAGTGAGCGTTTATTTTCCTGCTACCTACTCTATATGTATGTGAACAACCATTGAATTGACACTGTTGAATCTAAATGTTGTTTTGGAAATGTGGAGCTGACTTGAATATTAAGGAAACCTGATCTAAAGCTGACAGTGATTTGAAGAACAGCTTATGTGTGGTGTACAGACTTTAGCTGGTTCTTTATATTAGTAATGGACTAGTGCAGTATTATGCTGCTACTTAGACTGTTAATGCTCCTTACAGTATTGATCAGAACACGTAGTTGAGGGTTTCTGAAGAAATAACTTCAAATAAATGTTACAGCATTTTCTTGTAATTTGGAAGACCTTTTCTATCCCAAACAAGATAATTACCTTTTCTTTGTTTACCTCTTACTCAGTTCTCGTTGCAAATGAAATGAGAATGTTGCAGATATTATGCCTGCCATTCAACAAAATCCTTCTACATGAAATCACTGTTGCAGAAACCCTTGCACAGATATGATTTTATTCATTTCCTTGGAAAGTGCCTTGCTCTTTCCTGTCAGTGTACAATTACATGTTTAGCAAAGGTCAATGTCCTTTTGAGTCAATAAGGTCACTTAGTTTAGATCTAGATATCAGACCTGAAAAAAGATTTGAAGAAAGTGTGATGAAATAATGAATTTCTGATTAAATTCTGAATTCAGTAAACTTACTCAGGTAAAATAGTCTGAGAATTTTACCTATTGGCAAGTAAACTGGAAGCAACTTATACCTGAATACTGACCAATATGGAAGAAAGTTCTGAAATCTGTAGTATTACAGTAAAGAATTATTCTTGCCTGAATGAAACCTGTGACTTCTTTGGAATAGCGAAATTTTTCTCCTCTGGCTGTTAAACAGTCCAGGATTTTACTTTTCATACAATAGTTGTAGCACTGTCACATTCCAGTGCTTCCAGCTTCAAGATTTCTTCTTTTCTCTTTATAATGGAGTTCATACAAGAAAGAGGCATAGCTCTTCATAGTTTGAGTGACAATGGCTCAGAATTATTTTAATATCTGTCTGCAAGAAATTGCCTGTATCAGCAAAGGCTGAGACCTTGAAATAAGCAAATCCACAAGCATGCAGACTGCTTGAGATCTGGAATAAAAATTTTTGTTTCTCCTCTGAGAAGGCATATGCTGGTAGGAGACAGGTAATAGAAGTACCTTCATTAGGACTGTGGTTATTAGAGATAGATTTACCATACCACTTCTATTTGGTCAAATTCAATTGATGTCAAATGATGTTCTTCATTGCTAGTACAGTGAGAGTTAAATGAGACCTAGTGTAGAGAATATCTCCCTAGAGTAAAAATGTGGCATCAATATCAGAACAGTCAGAAAGAAATCTTTGAACTATGTATGCATGTGCATGTTTGATTATAGCTGTAATTACATATTTGACTATGCATGCTACTAGAGGCTACTCGAGTTTTCCCTCAGGAACATACATTTTACAGTACTTATTCATTATTGGTTTGCTATATTTAAAAGGAGCGATTCTGCTGTTTATCCAAGCTTTCTCTTTGCTGCTTAAACAAATGTTCATTGTGCTGTATCACAATTTGTCTATTCCTTCAGCTGTGTGTAATCTTCTGCAACATTTAATCCCTTTTCCATTGCCACACAATCATCACTTCAGCAATTGAATTTGGTCTTCCTAGATGTTTATGCATATTGTTCATCTATATTCCAGGAAATATTCAAATGGCCTCGCATATTCTCAAATCTCTTGGGGATGTCTGTCTAGAAGCTGTCCTCTTTGTGTTTCCCAAAAGAAGAATGCAGAGATGACGATGCTTAATTTAACATGTAATGAACTCCCATATTTCCTTCCACAAATAAAGGACTTGTTATTTTTTGTATTGTCTTTCAGATGCTTAGCTAGCATCCAGGTTGCTATACAAATGAATTTCAGCTGGCTCACTTTTAATCTGAGCTCTTTGGAAGGAGGAGAGGGTTATACCCTCTGATATTCTGTGCATACTCTCCAGAATTCTGTCTAAGGCCATAGCTCCAGTCTGAGATTACTTCTACCGATTTTCCTAGCTTTCTGTGCCAAAGTGCAGTAATACAATAAAAAGTTCAGGAAAGTGAGTATTTAAAAAATCTTACCAGTTTTATGGTGAATATTCGTTGCATAGCAATTCCTGATGGCTTGATTCTTTTTGCTGTCTTTCCTGATAGCAGTCATTCTCAGGAGCCTATTTCACAGCTCTGAGGTTTTTCTTACTCAATACGAAGGCTGCAAATTCTATGTGTAAAACAACCATCAACATCTGAATATTCACATTTTATACACTATTTTAGTGAATACAGTCCAGTTTCATCAAACTGGATGACTCAAAATATTAGCCAATACCCAGTGTTTAAGAGTTCATATGCCTTCTTCCACAATCAATATTTTAATGCAATTTTAACATGAATATAATGTTCAGTTAAACAGAAAGAAGCCTGAAACATCTATGTCAAATCTGTTTCTGGTTTCCTTTATTTGCCCTCACTTCATAAATTCTATTTTGAGCAGTCAAATGATTGTATGATTTGAAGATTTATTATGTAATTAGTTATATACAATTAAATTGTTTAATTCTAGGAACCTCACATAAATTTGTGCTTCTTTATTATTTAATATAGTTGATCAGATGTTGGAAATGAGCACTTGTTAGCTGTTAGTCTTCCAGGTTCTTAGATATATTTGTTTGTCTTCACGCAAGAAATGAATGCCTCCAATATCAATGGTGGTATTTTCATGTGTATAAACACTGAAGGATTTAGCACCCATGCAATCTCATTCAACACTTATAATGCAACATTATGTAAATGAAAATTTTGTATGAACAAAGGCTAGGATTTGAGTAGCCATTATATAATATCCTGGGATTTCAAAATACTCTGTAAACATATTACTATAAAATATTTAATCATGCAGCTGTCCTTGTAGATTTAGACAATATGATTAACCTTTGCCAGTCAGTCATATATTTAAGTTTTAGTTATAATGATAGTTATGTTTGATGACTTGGAATCTAGATTTTGTATTAAAACAATGACAGCAATAAAAAAGAAAATTCCAACAACCTTAAAGGTAATTAACTGACTTCTAAGAAACACCAACATTATACAAGTTTAATCAGCCAAGAAATGAACACAGTTAATTAGCAGGGTTCTGTCTTTTGCAGTATTCAGACTTGAATACATTATTAGGACAAAACTAAAGTTGCAATTTGAGTTCCAGAAGGTGCTGGTCTTCTTGTAGCTCTAGACCAATGAGGATTTAGGGTTAGATTAAAGAAAAGAAAAAGAAGATGTAAGCAGATCTGAATAGAAAATCCAAACTTGAATCCATGTCCTTTCCTGTTCAAAGCCTCAGAAACCTGAACTCCCCAGTCATGCCCCTGATTGCTCTGGTCCTAGAGGCACCTGTGCTTTTGCTTCATAACAGCTCCAGCATTTTGAGGTATAAGCAAACAATTTCCCAGGACCTTTGTATGCCCAGGTGGAATCTAGAAACTAGATAGCTTATCACTCTCATCTCAGAGCAGGCCAAGAAAATAGACAAGCTAAAATGTCATTGCATCTGGTTTTACTTTTAAAATAGTACTCAAGATTTGCACTAAAGCCTTGTGATTTGAGTATGTAGGTAGTGGCATGCCAGAACAAAATCCCTTCATCTCCCATGATCTATTAGTGTGCTAAAATCACTAGCCTGGGTGGATTTATGACACCCCGTAGTATAAAATGGAGATTTCTGAAGCTGGGAAGAGGGAGTGTGATACAGTGTAGTGACTAGGATGCTTGTTTTCAGTGGAGAACTTTAAAGACTGCTCCCTGCACCAAGCACTGGATTTTTATTTAACAGCCAGTGGATGACAGATAACTTGGCTGTGAACTAACTGAGAAAAATAAGGCAATGAAAAGATGAGAAATCAGTGCACCAATCACTGGCTATGAAATGCAAGACAAAACTCATTACTGATAGCATCAATTTAGTGTTTGTTTTTCAAACGAAGTATTTTTTCATTTTAAGTGAATGATACCCAGTTCAGTCTCTATATCATGGTGGAGTCCATCTATAGCCCTGTGTAAGGAACCTGCTATCTTGAATGTGATGAGT
This sequence comes from Melopsittacus undulatus, assembly GCF_012275295.1. Classification (NCBI taxonomy): domain Eukaryota; kingdom Metazoa; phylum Chordata; class Aves; order Psittaciformes; family Psittaculidae; genus Melopsittacus; species Melopsittacus undulatus. Next base: position 95,854,656 of record NC_047530.1, read on the forward strand.
TTGAAAAAAACTATAGCCTGTAGCATTCCTCTTGGAAAGCTTCAGGAACGAACAACAGATTGAGGTTTCATCTCTAAGGTGAATCGGGTGATAAATTCTAGGTTTTCATATCCAGTTTGAAGACCAGATTGCTGGCACCATGGTGTTCAACTTTTATATGATAAAGTCCTGTATCATAGGTAATCTATAGGTACGGTTAACTTCAGCTTCAATTAACTGTTGATGTACATGTTGAGTTATTTGTTGATAAACAAAATACATGCGTTTACATACTTCCTGAGCTGGGAAAAAAGCACCTTAGCACTATCCCATCCTATGTGCTTTTTATGTAATTTCATGAATATCCACGGTTCTAATGTATATGTATACACACACAAATATATAAATATATATATGTGAATAGCCTTACCCTGCTGAAACCAATGGCCACATTCTCTTCAGCTTCAATAGAATAATGGTCTGAATCTATGTGTATTTTACTGTAACTTTTTGCATTATTTACAAGCCCTGAGCAGCATGTATTATACAGCTTTTTAATTTACTAGATTGTTTTTCTGTTTTAAGGAAGGTAATAAATTTTTCTAGGATGAGCTACATTATTTGGCAAAGAGTAATAGTGGAAATTAGACTAAATGTGCCATTAATAGCCTGACAAATTCAGTCAGAAATTAATCCGCTGTGAATTAGTTCAAAGAGAAGCTGAAATATAACTGATGCTAATGGTGATACTGTATTCTGTGCCTTTATATGAGATTTAAACACACTAACTTCACAAATAAAAAGCACTTCGATAAATGCTCTCTGTTTGAGAAATAGATGGTTAGTGAAATACCTAGAATTTCTAGGGATTTCATGGCTGGACTGAGGAGGATTTTTCAGATGTGGTTAACCCAAAATATACATATGTTGAGTACCAGAGGATGAACTAGGAAGCAGTTCCCAGTTCCATCAGCTTCTTATTTCTTAGTTTTTTCTTTTTTCTTTCTTTTACTTTTTTTTTTTTTAGTAATTTCAGACAAGTTTTCTTATGCCACTTTCTGCATGTCTAAGATGGAAATAGTATATTTCTTCCCTTTGAAAAAACATTTTGAGACATGCAAGTAAAAAATGCTATGTAAGAGCTTTGGATTATTATGGTAATTTAAGAGATAATGAATGTCATCCTACAGAATAACTTGGGAACTGTTACATGGAATACTAAATGTTTTTTAACTTCTTGAGTTTGAATTGCTGTTTGGTTTCTGAGCCTAGGCTGCTGCTTCTTTTGAAACTTCTTTTGAAATCATTTCCACCTGTTTAAGCAGTTTTGACTTTTCTGCAGACATGGCACAATAGTTGCATTATAGTGAGTAGACTGCTTGTCAAATGTAAAACCTAGATTTTAATTTCCTTACATCTTGCTGCTAAAGCTGTTCAGCTCTCTATCAGTTGGATAATTTCCTGTCATGCAAATGGCAGTTGACACGTTTGCCAATCAGTTCTGCTCCTACATATTTCCAAATTTAAGAAATCAGATTCAGTTTCAGGCACTATTTTAAGAGAATGAATTATTTAATGAAATAATAAAAAAGCAAATCTTGTTTTGTATGATTTCCATTTTCACTGCTTCTATAACAACTCACAAGTTCTCTGAATACCGGATATGATGTTGAACTGAAACACACCTGAGCTATAACATCTAGTACCCTTGTGAACATCAGCAAGAACAGATTTTTTCCATGAACACATGGAAACTATTTGGAGATATGTATCATTCAAGTGCCACCACTCCAGATTTCAGGTGTTTACCCCACCTCCTGTATACCTAGTTGCAGAAATATCTCCTCTGCCCCTTTCTCCTTAGGCTGTCCTGATTGCAGCCAATAAATTGATGTGTATGCAGTCCCTGTCGCAGTATTTAGACCAAATTGAAAACCTAGTATTGGTTCTGCAATCCTGAGATGAATTGCACTCTGAGATAGATTTTTCAGATACTCATTTCCTAATTCTGAAAGGAAACATTCTGCTAGCACAGTTTTGCCTGTTTTGCAATGATAGCTGCATCTTACTCTGACTTAGTTTTAACACATTTGATAAGCAGATGAAAGGCAAGCTGACTGCTTAGACTTATATGAAGGAAAAACCCAAAAGGTTATGACATTGTTTTCCATTAAGAGCATTTACAATTAACTTTGTTCATATGGATTTAATTGTGAAATCCTTAGTGGGTGTAATGAACAAGCATTATAATGAACACATTAAAGATGAGCTGGTCTCAAAAAAAAAACCAATAAATCAGCTCAATCTCTGCAAAAAGCATTGTTATATTTTAAAAGAGAGGAAATGTAAAATAGTCAAGATAAAATAAAAATAAAATTATTAATAATCACAGGTTGGGTCATTAAAGGATCCATGACAAGCTAAAGAAGAATACTTAAGGCTGCAGTAGTCAGACTGGCAACTTTATTTGCTGTTACTGCACTGGTTTCATAACATGTACTACAGTATTTTGATTTTTTTTTTTTTTAAAGATGACTGAAACCTTTTCTGGGACTGACAGGGAAGAAAGAGAGAGATCTAACATCAGTAAATGAACCTGCAGTATCTAGTTGAACAACAGAGGAAATACATTAAAAATCTTAAATTACTGCTTAATGAAGAACACTGACAGTCCTGATAAAAGACATAGAAGATTCCACTCTAATTATGTTTCAAAAAACATTGCTATCACTTTATGCTGCAAACTTTTTATAATGCAGCAAAACTATTCTAAAGTAGTGTGAAATTCAGTGGGAACTTAACTTTTTTAGTCTTTTTACTGTTTATTTCTTCTAGGGGTAAGAAGACTGGACATGATATAGATTTTTTGATCACCAATCCAGGACCAAGAGAAGATGATGACCTTCTGCATAAAGTTGTTGACTTATGGAAAAAGCAGGTATGAACTAAATAACATTTGGCCAAAGAGAAAATATTCTAACAATACCAATTTAAGCTTATGCAGTGCTTAAAGAATGTTGACTCCTTTTTACAGATGACTGCAATGTTTTGAAATTGGATAGTGCTCCATTTGATTATTAATCATGATGGTATAGGTGCATCCACCAGCTCTGGATGTTAAAGTTGAAGGTTATATCAGAATTACTTTGCACATATTCTGTTATATCTTACTCTTAAGACTATGCAGCTAGCCAGAGGTAAGAAATCAAGCTAGGTGGAGTTTTGAGTGTCACGGAAAACTGTTCTTATACTTTGAAATAAAAATGTATTTATTTAATTTCTCATTGAGATGGGCGTAGGTTCTCTCAAAGGGAACCACTTCAGGGATCTCCAGCTTTAGGTGTAGTAGATTTAGGTGATGCCATGATGTGAGGTGAGCAAGTCTGAAAGCTTAGCTACCAAAGCCCTGGAATTGTAGTTTCCTTTCAGCCCATAGATCAGCATTTTTCCTGGCTTCCTTTAGAATATTGTAAAAATTGACATAGTCTTCCATGATGTCTGGGTTTGGAAGAATGCACACATTTCACAGAGGAGTTGTTCATCTAAGAGTGCTTGTTTGTTTTTTTCTATTCAGCTTTCTTCATTTTCAAGCAGCTCTGAAGGAGGAATCTGAATTATAACAGATGCCTGTACATCAAAATATTGCTGGGTCAGAAATATAGAATCTTAGGAAGAATTAGGTTTTGTTTCTTCTTCTACCTTTCTAGGCAGCTAAGATATTTTTCAACATTTACTACCTGTAGTGTTCAAAGGAATTTAGTACATTTCAGCAAGTAAGAGGCCAACACTCTTGAGGTGAATCACCAAATACTCCACTGCTAAGTCAACTTTTAGTGCAGATAGCCTGGAAAGAATGTTTTTGAATTGATTCCTGAAATCTGTACTTGATGTGCAATGGGTTAGCACAGGAAAGACATCCAACCACACAAAAGCTTAGCTGACTAAAAAGTGATCTGTTTCAAGATGGTCAAAATCTTTCAACTGGCTTTAATGGAAGGACTTTGAGCTTGTTTTATCCTGGTAAAATATATTGACTGAATTCCTCTTTCTTCAGTTGGCTTTTTGTCTTTGAAATGTTAACAGATTATTATTAATTTTTTAGATTCTGTGACTTCCATCCTAATCCTCCACAGCAAGTGTATGTATTGAAGTAAATTGCTAGCAGGTGTAATTTATCATGCTCCAATGAAATGCAATGAAGCTGTGACAATTAATGAGTGCTGAGGAGCTACTCTATTTTTATCTTTTATTTAAGTAAAGCTTCTTTCTCTGTCATTCTACTCCCTTTATTCTGAGAAAAGTTGCATTTTTTTCCTGGAAGCTGTTCTTTTACCTTCTTAAGCAGACTTGAGTCTCTAGAAACCCATGTGTGGGTGCTCCAAAAATCATGTTTGTTATACACAGCAGAAAGAAAAATTGACAACAGGCTGAGAATAGAGCCTGTCCTGAGTGCAGCCTTTTATTTCTTCTCCCATTTCATCATACTCCACTGACATGAATGAGAACAATGGCTATGATCTGACAATTGCTGAAGCTTTTCAGATCACTCAGAGCTGCTTTCATTAAATGGAATTGAAAGAAAATAAATAGAAAATAAGTCATTCTTGATGATTTTTTAAAGATAAAATTTGGCATAAGTGCTTGCAGGGAGAGTATGGGAGATGAAGGGTGGCCAAGGGTTTGATGAAAATATTAGGATTCATTTAGAAATCCCAGCATGGTGAAAATGTCAGAAGGGGAGGTGTGCAATGGCCATAGAAACCAAATCCAAACAAGCTGGGAATTGTTTGAAGGTATGGACACATATTTCCTGTGTTCTGTTTGTCCTCCAGAATTTTTATGGCTTATACTGCTAGCTGTAATGCTTCTCTGCTGTGGCAGTTGTAATATACAAGCTTTTACTGGTACTACTAAAAGGTAAGCTGCCAGCAAAATCAAAATGCAAAAAAGAAAGACATGAATTACACTCCACTTCATTTTTTATTACCTTTGATTTCTAAGGGGGAGGGGAAGACAGACAAAAACCCTCAAATGTAAAGCATTTTTATACATTTTGACAGTACACCTGTAGTCTATTCCACAGCTTTCCACTTTTGTGCTACTGCTTCAAAGCCCAGATTCATCAAAGAACATCACTGAGGTCACAATGTTGACTTCCTTTCAGCAGCTTTTAGTGAAGGATTCTGCAATGTTTAGCTTCTAAACTACAGGCCTCAGTCTTATTTAAATAGTATAAAAAGGCCTTTCTCCCAGTTGAAAAGTTTAATGTAACAAGATCATTCCATTGAAGGTTGATGAAAACTAAATGATTAAATCAACACCATCATGTTCTTTGATACAGCATCACCAGCAATAAAATGGGCCAAGGAAAAGATAATTCAAAGTCACCATTAAGCTTCTGGACAGCTTCTCAAAGTAGAGCATCAAAATGGAAAAGTTGTGATGTACACAGGTTATGGTTTTAATCATTCCAAAAGCCTTCTTAGAGAAACTAAGAAATTACTTCTGTGGGTTAGAGCTTGAAAGTCTGAGGGCAAACAGGCTGAGCCATCTGTGTCAATGGAGCTTTATTCACATACTGTATAAAGACACTTTCTTTTTTTTTTTTTAAAAAACCTATATAGCTATATTTAGCTCTGTTCCTGTTGTTACTTTTAACTAAGGAAGAGATACCATTACTAATGGCATTTCTGCACTTTTCATTTGTTCATTTTGTATTCATGTAAGTATAATGCTGCATTTTTCTCATAGCTTTTAGGAAAATGAAGAATGTAGATGCCTGCCTGTGTACACTTATTACAGTGTATTAATAAAATGGTTTAGACTCTATTATTCACCCTTACTGAGGTGAACAGCTCAGGAAGGGGAAGTTTTGATGTCCTATTAAGCTGGATTGTGAAGAACAAGTAACTTGTCTCAATTCTCATTGCAGGAAATGTTTTTTTGGAAACAGGGTTCACAGAATAGCAACACTTTCCTTATTGAGTGACAGCTGGATTTTAGCAGCAGCAAAACCTATTTACAAGACAAGATACAGAAATGGTTAAGAGGCTGGAACAAAGGGCTTATTTTTCTTCAGATGAATACTCTGCCCATAAGGATGCAGAGCTCCTTTATGAGCACGTATTGATTGCTTCATGTCTCGCCTTTTGACTCAATGTGTTATGATTTTTTTATTTTTTTTTTTTTCCTTCATTCTGGCTCATCTTCAGCAGGGGCTGAGGACACTTTTACCTAAAATAGACTATTGCCTGGTGGTTAGGGCACTGGACATGAAAGAACTTGGCTTAAATTGCTTTAGGCAGAAGATGGGTTGAATCTGATTGTCCTGCTTGTGAGGTTATTGCAGAAAGTAGGTAGAAGTGTTCCATTTCCTGCTTTAAGTGAAGATCCAGGCAGCAGTGGCATTTCTTATAACATTTGATCTTTCTGGTCCATATTGTACATCTGTATGTAGGAAAGTATGCATGTATGTATTTCTATCCATCTATCTTGTTCACCGGTGCAAATGCTCATGTCATAGAGAGAGAGAAACATCATTCCTGGACTCCAGTGCTGGTCTGTCCATTGCTGTCAAAATCAGGTGGTTCAGAACATGCCCAGAATTAGACCATCCAGACATACAGGGAATTTGAAAATACCAAAGGGCTTAAGGCAGCTGCATGATTCTGCAGCAGCTACAAGGTTTTGTATTGCTGATCAATCCTTTGGTGCTATTTGCTAATGATTTCTCTCTCTGCCTGCTCAGGGAGAGGTATCCCTTCATTCCTCAGGCCTGACTGCTTACAGGTATCTGTTCCTTCAGCTGTTCCACTTTACAGAATTCACTATGTCTCACCTAGGTAGGGATGTTTCCGAACTAACATGCCTGCATCCTATTTTGGATTAGCTATAGGCATTTAATAAAAAAAAAATCCAGAAGGAAATAAAGAGCAGCAACATATATCCATTTCAGAAGAACATACTGGATTAGATTTTCAGGTGGTATAAAACATTCCTATTTAGCTTTAAGATACTTAACACAGCTACCAAGAATTTTGAATCATGACAGCTTGCAACATTAAAAATAGGATAAGATTTCATTTAATTACAAGAGACAAAGAATGCTAATGACCACATTGGATTTATTTTTCAGCTATTAATTTTATATTTTTCAAAAAAATTATGCTTCAGTTTGATCAGGGATTTACTCCAATATCAATGGTATTGATGTGTCAGCAGCCTGTTTAACTAAAAGTCCATAATACTATAAAAAAATGAAAATGGTTGCGGGTATTAACATAACTGCCCTAAACCCATACATCTGTTTTTGATGGTGTTGTAAATTTGAGAAATGAAAATACCTACATTTTAAAACTTGATTGTGTAAACAATGTCTACAGCACTTTATGGTGTATAGATCAAACTGAAATTTGCAAAGAGCTGCAGATTCCCTGACACGGAGTAATGAAAAGGCGGCTGTTTTGCAGCTAGCAGGAGCCAGAGTTTCACACAATCTGCATAGCTGACTGCTCCTCCAGGCAATACTTTTTCAAAACATACAGAAGTGCCACTTCAGCTTTATTTTATAGGGTAATGGTGATGTCCAGTGCCTAATCAGGTTAATTAGAAAAATCCCAATGGACATGATCTAGGATTTGGCTCCTATTTAAAGGTGATATCCTGACTTTGAATCAGGTTTTGACTGCTTGTTGAACTCAGCATTTGTGTAATTGTTGCCTACCTGCTTTTTTTTTTGAGTTGAAGTAGATATTTACATCAGTCTACATCCTCTTATATTCTTCCTTTTAGCTTTAGAAATTCCCCAGCCAGCAAATGAGGATAAAACACTACAGAATAACCCAGAGACAAGCAGTCCTAAAATATCTTTCTAGCCACACATGCTAACTGTGACCATCTGCGTATGCTTAATATGTATCTGAGTAGAAAACACAGCCTAGTCAACAAGGGAAAACAGCAGTAGGAAGGCTCCAATACTGATTTGTTACAACTGATTCATGATTGCTTGGTGTTAACCCCAAAGAGTATTCTGCAGAAGTTCCTAAATATGAAAATAGGATGAGGGAAAAAGAGAAGGACACAACTTTAAATGCCGTGGTTTAACAGGCAGAATTAGTACTCTTCAAGCAGCTGAGAGATATCAAAGGGAGGACCATTAGTAAGTGTGGTAACCAGGATGACTTCAGATAAAGGCCATTCAAAAACAGATATGTCAAACCTCCCCCTTTTTAATATACAACTTTGTATTCCTGTATATATACAAGTAGCAAGCTGGAAAAATTACCCTGAAAACTAAGTAAAGCTAATGCAGAAGACATTATCTATAAGATTATAACACAGCTAAGAGTTTGAATGAACATATTGGTGAAAGAGAGGATAGAATGTATGATTAAATATTAAAAATGAACATCTTAAAAGGCCTGAGCATTTTATGTTAACGACATTTTATCTATTACAGGCATACAGGTAATGCATAATAATACATCCTCCAGAGCTTACAGGCTAAAAATCCAGGTGTGGCCTACTGGTGGCCCTGTGTGACTGTCCCCAGATCTCACTGAGAAAAAACACTCGCTAGGTGCTCTCTTCCTGCCCATGAAGAAAGAAATCACTTCAGGCTGTGGTATCTTGCTGGATTTCTCAGATGATCAGAAACAAAACTTCTCCTTGGTCTTTGCACTTACAGTAGAAATTCTATTCCTTTTGTAGTCCAGCTAAAGACAGGCTTTAATTCCTGTTTTCTTGCACCAAAATGAGGAGATTTCTACTTCATTTGAATAAAGACAAAAACACTGATACAAGCTGTGGCAAAGCGCAAAACTGGTGATCTTAGCACTCTGTCTACAAACATCATATGGATATTGAATATGTAGATACTTGGAACTGTAAGATTTTACCAAAGCTTAACCTGGTTAAGATTTTGCCTCATGAAAGACATAATTTAGATTTGTTCTGGGATATGCTATGCAATGCCCCAAATCTCAAAGGGCAGAAAGAAAAATGAAGCAAAATATAAGAAAGCACTGATGAAGTAGCTAGATGATTTTTATAGAGAATGGGAAGAATGTCAGTGCTTAATCAAAGCTTGAAGTCATCAATTAATGGTCAATGATTAATGAAAATAAAAGTATTTCTTGCACTAAAAGTGACAAAATTAACCTGAAGGCAGGTATAGTTTCATCAGAGAGAGTGAGATAATAAGCAATTATGTATTAACATGCAACAGCTGTTTTGAGTCTATATTTGGATTTAGCAAGCATTAGTGCCTTTTGACATTGGAGTAAAATTAAGAACAATTTCCTATTTCTTTTAAACATGGATGTGAAAGGGTGCCTGCTAAAATGAAGCATTTTCAAATAATCACACTTAGAAACTAGTAATCCAAGAGAATGAGCTATGTAAGTAATTTCCTGTTATTGAAAAGAGGATTTATAAATTTATAAAAATTTCAAGGAAGTCAAGGAATGTCAATGCAAATCAAATAGTTATCATTAAAAAGGTAGGCCCAATCACCCATAAAACAGCCTGTGACTGATTTGCAGTAACATAATGGGATTGTTAATTTCGAACAAATCATCAACAAAAACCTGGAGGCTGAAAATATAATAATATCTATCAGCATCTCTTCATGAACATAATCTCTTAAAGGGATTTTTTTATGCTTTTCTTGTTCAGAATTATAGCTCTGAGTGACAAAAATTATTTTATTGCTATATTATCCAAGGTATTTAACATACTATTAGGTAAAATAGAAATAATCAAGACCTGGTGTTTAATATCGAGATGTTGTTCCAAAAAATCAGTTCCCTGTCACCTGTGTTTGTAAGAGGTCTGAAGCGGAGACCACTGTAGTTAACCATCAACACCCACAAAATAAAACCACTTCTATACTAGGGCACATGAAAAACAACAAGGTGCTTGGTGACAGCCAGCATGGCTTCACTAAGGGGAAATCCTGCCTGATCAATTTGGTGCCATTCTATGATGGGGCTACGAAGATGATGGACAGGGGTGGAGCAGTTGATGTCATCTACCTGGACTTGTGCAAAGTGTTTGACACTGTCCCACACAACATCCTTGTCTCTAAATTGGAGAGACATAAATTTCATAGGTGGACCACTCGGTGGATAAAGAACTGGCTGGATGGCCATATGCAGCATTGTGGTCAACAGTTCAGTGTCCAGCTGGAGACCAGTAAGGAGTGGTGTCCCTCAGGGATCAGTGTTGTGACCGGTTTTGTTTAGTATCTTTGTCGCTGACATGGACAATGGAATTGAGTGTGCCCTCAGCAAGTTGCCTATGACACCAAGCTGTGTGGTTCTGTTGATACACTAGAGGGAAGGAATGCCATTCAGGGGGACCTTGACACACTTGTGAGGTGGGCTGATGCCAACCTCATGAAGTTTAACCATGCCAAGTGCAAGGTCATACACCTGGGTTGGAGCAATCCCAGGCACAGCTACAGGTTGGGCAAAAAGGAAATTCAGTGCAGCCCTGTGGAGAAGGACTTGGGGGTGTTAGTCAATGAGAAAATGAACATGAGCCAGCAGTGTGCACTCACAGCCCAGAAAGCCAACCGTATCCTGGGCTGCATCAAGAGGAGCGTGACCAGCAGGTCGAAGGAGGTGATCCTGCCCCTCTACTCTGCTCTTGTGAGACCTCACTTGGAGTATTGTGTGCAGTTCTGGTGTCCTCAACATAAAAAGGACATGGAACTGTTGGAACAAATCCAGAGGAGGGCCACGAGGATGATCAGGGGACTGGAGCATCTCCCATATGAAGACAGGCTGAGAAAGTTGGGGCTGTTCATCCTGGAGAAGAGAAGGCTGCATGAAGACCTCATAGCAGCCTTCCGGTATCTGAAGGGGGCCTACAGGGATGCTAGAGAGGGACTATTCATTAGGGACTGTAGTGATAGGACAAGGGGTAATGGGTTGAAACTTAAACAGCAGAGGTTTAGATTGGATATAAGGAAGAAATTCTTTCCTGTTAGGGTGGTGAGGTACTGGAATGGGTTGCCCAGGGAGGTTGTGAATGCTCCATCTGTGGCAGTGTTCAAGGCCAGGTTGGATGAAGCCTTGGGTGACATGGTTTAGTGTGAGGTGTCCCTGCCCATGACAGGGGGTTGGAACTAGATGATCTTAAGGTCCTTTCCAACCTTAACTATTCTATGATTCTATACACTCTCAGTTCAATACTAGAAAAAAACCCAAACCAAAACCAACACTCCCCCCCTCCCCCCCAAAAAAAACAATCCAAAACAACCGAACAACCAGAACCCAACATAAACCTAATATGATTCTTTACTATATATTAACAGATACAGTAAATAAAAGTCAGGAGTTGACCATGCTTCTTTATTGTGAGAATCCCTAGTACAGAGGAAGGAGAATGTGTAAATATTTGAGGGTCTTCAAAGCACAGGCAAATAATTGATCCAAGAACCTAAAGAAATAATGATGATGAAAATTTGAGGAAAAAGAGTCTATACATTTCATCAGTGAGGAACAGAAGTGGGATTGATCAATGTGTAGGTTTTAAAGAAACGTGAAAGAAGATATGAAAAGACATGGTAGTTGCAGGCTTGTTGATCTTGATGGAAACTAACAAATCTGTAAAGTCAGAACATCAAGTTACTAAGTACAGCTGAGTTTTCCTTCTATTAAACACCTGATAGACTGAATAAAGTGGTTTATGCACTACTGTTGCTAACCTTTATATCAAAGTTAAATTTCTGTTGAAATTTCTTTTGCAAAAACAAATCTCGGAAGTCTTTACTTTCTGTGAAAGTGGGAGCTTAGAGGAGGTGGTCACAGTGGTTTACTATATTTTATGAATCTGTAAAAGCCAGATTAAGGCTGAGTGTCCCAAGGCTGAAGCACACATTTAAGTGTTTTTGTCATGTGTAACCACTTTCAGAAAGTGGAATCTTTTTGCCAGCTGAGGCTTCCTGCTAGAGATGGTTTCAGTGACACTGAACATTGTTGTATTATTACATATGAAGCTCCATTTCTATTCTGAAGACTCAAAGATGACTGAAGGAAACAGTGCGATGGACAGTATCTGCTTAATTTCTTCGTTATTGTGTATTTGGTAATTTGTATTCTTAAAAAGTATGTGCTGAGCAGCAGAGAGAGGGATGCGGTTACTTGCCTGTTCAAGGTGCTGTGCTTTGAATCTCCAGGCATAGAACTGGTTGGACTCAATGATCTTAAAGGTCTTTTCCAGCCTAAACAATTTTATGGTTTATGAGAGGTTTTCTGGCTGGTGAAGGGAGACTGCACTTTACCTGAGGGCAGCTGAACACGCAGAACTCTAAGAAGCTTCAGAAGTGCAGGGTAAGTCTGAGATGTCCAGGAAATCATTAGCCTTGGAAGCTGCCTAGAAATGCAAGGAACAGGCACAGAGACAGGCCAGCAGAATGACAGAAAGATGCTTTTCCTAAGGGCCTAGAAGTGATAGTGCAGAGTTCACTGCCAGTAGTCATTGAAAAGGTGGCTGGCTAAAGAGCAAGGATGAAAGAAAGCACTACCTCTTTCCATTCAACATTTCCTACAGTGCTAGATTAGAAGGAATTAATTTATAATGTTCTATTACTTCAATTTTTCTTACTCTGATTGTTCTTTATTATAAAAAAATAATCTTTATGTTTTAATAAAATCTGACTTTTGAGGATCACCATTTTTTTGGTGCACTTCCTTCAAACAAAAGGCATGGGCAGAGCTCCATCCCTGGAGACTCCAGACCTTGTCACAAGGAAATCTCACACAACAGACACAGTCCAAATGCTCTGTTTGGAATCTGTCAGCAAGACTGTGCTCTGGACAAAACTGTTTTTTTCTATATATCTGCCCAGTGGGAAAGCATCAATCCTTACTCGGAAATTTCTGTTGACATAACTTCAAAAGGCTTAGAAGGAAACAACTGAGGGGGAAAATTGCAAATATTGCCTCCTTAGTACAGGGCAGGACATTGCCATTATCAGATGACCACTGCTGCAGATCTTCCTCAAAGGAGCTGCTAATATTTTTCCAAAAGCTGCAGCTGCTTCAAGTTTCTGCTTAGCCCAGATTTAGCCTGGGACAGTTCTGTGTTTACTGAAGCTGCATTCTCCATAATTTTTCAAGATAACTGACTAGAAACTCTGGAATTATGGTAAAACCAGTCCAGCAATTCAATGGGAGCAATACTTTCTCTTTAGGGCTTACTCCTATATTGTGATATCATCGAATCAACATTTCTAAAGGAACAGATGCCAAGCAGAAAAGTTGATGCCATGGATAGTTTTCAGAAGTGTTTTGCAATTTTAAAATTGTGTCAGCCAAGAGTAGACAACAGCTGTTACAACACATCAAAAAATATCGATATGGCAGAAGTCAAAGACTGGAAGGCAATCCGTGTGGATCTGATCATAGCCCCTTTTGAGCAATATGCATTTGCCTTGTTAGGCTGGACAGGCTCCAGGGTAAGTAACCACAACAGTCCATGTTTCCTTAGCATTCCTAACCTAGTTTTGTTATTGCAGGACTATGCAGAGTTTATGGCTTTTTAAAAAATGTTCCTTCTCTCTACATGTCACATTTCATGCTGTCATCAGCCTGTGATCATAGACTGGAACTGATGAAGTCCTCACTGATATCTATGAATATGTCTCCAGAGGAGTTAACGTTTATTTTCCTCACAGTTTAGCATTTATGTTCATGAACTGAAGAGCTAGATTTTCAGTCACTTGCATTGTCTTTTTACATCATACTAGTGTTAAAAAGGAATTTAAATGGTTACTGAGTGGAGAAATTATTTGGAAAGTGTCACAGATTTTTACAGGAAATTAAATATTTGAGGAAGACATGTTCAGAATTGGAACTTAATTTGTTTTGTAGGAAATTGAAAACCATTTGACCTCTTTCTTTTGGGATTAGATAAAATGCTTTGTTTCACTAGCATATTAATTGTTTTAAACACGAAAAAAAATGGCACATTTAAAATTTATGCATTGTTTTTGAAATAGAATAAAGTATGTTTTAATTGATATTTGAAGATGTTAAAAAAATTGATACTTTCACAATAGACAGTCAATGGGTATGATATAAAATAGTACAGTGTGTTTGTTTTTTTTTTTAATTCTATCTAAATGCAAACATTGAACTCAAATGATTCATCTCTCCCTAGGCAGAATTAGTTTTTAATCTGTTCTACATGCTTGTCTTCTGATGCTCATTTTCTTAGGGAGTGATTATATGGTAGGAGAGCACCTAAGCCTGCTCTGAATTATCTTTTTGCTGTGCTAGAAGTAGTACAGGCACATTGCCAGTCTGTTCTACTCAGGTTAATTGGAAGCAGGATGTTTTAGACCAGGAGAAATGTTGCAATTGATGTATTATCCTGCTGCGCTGATGAGTTATTTCAGTCAGTTTTCTTTTTTTGAGTTAATAAATGTATTTATTTGGACCTTAGATTAAGTTCTGCAAACTCTTTGGCTCTTCTTATCCTGAAAGTGTTTGGCTACTTTAAAGTTCTTCTCTCAAATCTGTTGGGGAGTGTTCACACTGTAAGAACCCATCACTGGCTTAGTTTTCATACAGTGCCTAACTGTTCCCAGACTAACCAACTGAAATGATGGACCGTTGCCTTTCAAGGCATTGTTCTTTCAGGTGATCCACATTTTCACCCTGTAGTTGTTTAATTTATAGATATTAGTTTATTATTTGGTTTCGTGTTGGTACTCATAAAAATAGTAACAATTTTGATTTGTTAGAATTTTTGATATCTGCAATATTTTTACAGCAATTTGGACGTGATTTGCGGAGGTATGCTATTCATGAAAAGAAGATGATATTAGACAACCATGCCTTATATGACAGGAAAAAGGTACTGTTTATTCTCATAAATAAAGCTATTGTGGTTTTATTTCTGAATATGCTTTTTGAGGTTATTGTTCATATTTGAGTATATAGAATAGTTTATTTGATTCTCTATCACATAGTAAAACAGTCCCACCTTCAGAAGATGTAATTTTACTAAGCATGATTAAACCTGAACAAACCTTATTTGGCATTGCTGAGGTAATTTCTGAAATTTAGCAAGAAACATACATTAGACAATGGTGTTTGTAAGAAACTGCAACCTTCACAAAACTGAGAACAACTCATCTGCAAGTATTTCAAAAAAGTATTTTACTGTCCTGATTCAGAATGAAAGGTCATTTCTTGTCCCAGGCACAATTTTAACAGAGATTGTACTGATATTTCAAATTAGAAATGGATGTTCAGTGGTACAGGCACAGCCAGAAGGTCTAAGGAAGATTTTCCTAGGATATGATAAGCAAGTGGATCTCAGGAATCATCCTGCTTTTAAAGCCCCGCATGTAGAAGTCTGTGTGGAGTTCTGTTTTGTTAGGCTTCCCAGTCTTGGTAATAATTGATAGTTTTTCTGGTCTAAATGTTCTTGGCTGCAGTTATTATGTCTGTATTTGTATTAGGTCATTTTAATAATAAGCAAAAATCAATTTTGAAGATGTTTATTGATATTATTAAATGGGAAGGTAAGAGTACCATGTCAATATTTTAACATTGATCTTTTCTACACATTCCTTATAGAATGGAGACTGCTTTTAACATTTCTATTTACATGGAGCATTGTCTCACTGTTTGTGAGAGGCAGCAGTGCTCTAAGCCCTCACTCAATTTCAGCTGTCTCTGTGCGTGCTTGTCAGGTTCAGATGGCACAGCATCCTTAGTTCACATAGAAATCTGGGGAAATGATCAGACTAATGATCCATTTAGTCAAATATCCTGTCTCCAACAATTGTCAATAATAGATGATTCAGAAGAAAATATAAAATTGCATAATGGGCAAATATGCTATCAAATGTCCAAAGGGGGTAGTTTCTTCATGAACACAGGGACAGTGTCAATGTCTTTCTGTCTTCTATAAGTTGAAAGTACTCAAAACATAAACTCTGTGGCTTAGTATAATATAACAAATATTACTATCTGCAAGTTAATATGTGCTCTGTTAAATGGCTTTTAGGGTGCAACAGATAACTGCACTAGGGAAATACAAACAAATTAAGAAATGCCAGTGTTATTTTCTGTGTGCAGCAAAACTTGCCTGCCTGATGTGCAAGTATATATGTCATTATATCTACTGCTTTTACCCAGAACCCTAAGGCATTCAGTAATAAAAAAAAGACACTGTTCATGAGCAGCATCAATCAGTATTACTTTTTCTTTATTGCTTTTAGGCTTTGTATTTGGCATACCATTCAAATAGTTCTGGGAAAGAAAATGTGTGTCTCCATCTGTATTTCACTGCACTAGCCAGGAGGTTTCAGAGATAAATGAAGAGTATTTTCACACTGCCCTCTGCAAAAAACCTGCTCTAGTCTTCCCTAACTTTCAAGTCAAGAACTGAGGCAGAGAAAGACTTAAGGCCCAGAAATCCATAGATTTGAAGGGGTCCCCTGTTTGCAGTCGCTGTCCTGAACTTTCTCCTGTTGACTGTCTGCCTCAGGACTTTGAAAAATACATAGAAATATGTATACCTTGTTTAATATCTTTGTCGCTGACATGGACAATGGAATTGAGTGTGCCCTCAGCAAGTTGCCTATGACACCAAGCTGTGTGGTTCTGTTGATACACTAGAGGGAAGGAATGCCATTCAGGGGGACCTTGACACACTTGTGAGGTGGGCTGATGCCAACCTCATGAAGTTTAACCATGCCAAGTGCAAGGTCATACACCTGGGTTGGAGCAATCCCAGGCACAGCTACAGGTTGGGCAAAAAGGAAATTCAGTGCAGCCCTGTGGAGAAGGACTTGGGGGTGTTAGTCAATGAGAAAATGAACATGAGCCAGCAGTGTGCACTCACAGCCCAGAAAGCCAACCGTATCCTGGGCTGCATCAAGAGGAGCGTGACCAGCAGGTCGAAGGAGGTGATCCTGCCCCTCTACTCTGCTCTTGTGAGACCTCACTTGGAGTATTGTGTGCAGTTCTGGTGTCCTCAACATAAAAAGGACATGAAACTGTTAGAACAAGTCTAGAGGATGTCCACAAGGATGATCAGGGGACTGGAGCACCTTTCGTATGAAGACAGGCTGAGAAAGCTGGGGCTGTTCATCCTGGAGAAGGCTACATGGAGACCTCATAGCAGCCTTCCAGTATCTGAAGGGGGCCTACAGGGATGCTAGAGAGGGACTATTCATTAGGGACTGTAGTGATAGGACAAGGGGTAATGGGTTGAAACTTAAACAGCAGAGGTTTAGATTGGATATAAGGAAGAAATTCTTTCCTGTTAGGGTGGTGAGGTACTGGAATGGGTTGCCCAGGGAGGTTGTGAATGCTCCATCCCTGGCAGTATTCAAGACCAGGTTGGATGAAGCCTTGGGTGACATGGTTTAGTGTGAGGTGTCCCTGCCCATGGCAGGGGGGTTGGAACTAGATGATCTTGAGGTCCTTTCCAATCCTAACTATTCTATGATTCTATGTTTTCCACACCATCAGCTGTAGCTGTAACTGACTCTCCAGACCTTCTGCATGTCTGAATCTTAACTTACATTTCCTCACTGCACTGCCCCAAACTGAAGAAACATAATTAGTAGAGATTAAGAAAAAAGACTTACAAAATATTCCTTATTTCTTATTATAATGCAGGAATTCTATGACAAGGGCAAGGAGAAATAAATAATCCAGACCTTCAGGGAAAGTTTCAACTGTCTTGATCATGAATTCTTTAATTTAGAATTTCCACGTATCAAATGAAGTACATTAATAGTTCGACCATATCTTTTGGTGGGGGAGAACTGTGCTTTCAAGTCTCTATTTGTTATCATCCCCTCCAATAATATCAGTCTCCCTTTTCTCATTTAACCCCAGACATAGCCAGTTCACTTCCAAATTTAAAATTTGGAATTTAAAACAAGATTTCGTGTTGATCCGTTGATGCAGCGTATTGCTGTTCTCTGTCTCTGCTGCATTCTCAGAAATTGTTAAATTACATTAACTGAAATTTTCCACAAAGAAAGAAAATTCTAAGTCAGATATGTAATGTGAAAAATTTCAGACCAGGCAGCACTGCAGTTATAATCTTTTTAAACAAGGGTCTTTTATCAAGTAGTGTCATTCTAATAAGAAGCAGGAGACACATCCTTGCCTAAGGGCTCCACTACTAATAACCAGATATGTTAAAATAAAATAATTTTTATTTTTAATTTTGCAATTTTGTATTAAGTTATTCCCATAAAGGATATTTTGAGCAGAAGCCTTCCACACTGCCACCCAGTATGTAATGAAATCAAGGATGTGCATAGCACAACAATGGTGTCTGTAGCTGTGAAACTTGAGATGATGACCTATAGTGGAAGAGAAGATTGCAGTAAGTAGTGTGGCTGCCAAGCTTGATTAATTTTTAGGGTCATCAAGTTAGTTTAAAATCAGTCATGAAAATAATTATTAACTTTAGTGCTGTTTAAGGGAACATATACTCAAATCGTGGATTGGTTAGGCTTTCTTTTGGTTTTAAAATCTTAATTAGAAGATTAGAGAATCTTCTTTACTGTAATTCTAGTGCTTTTAGGTCATTTAAAAAACATTTGACTAGCGCTAATGTTTTTCTGTTAGATTTAGCTTGGAACATTGAACACATGTATTTCATAAGGACATTTTTCTTTGCGGTAGGAAACCTTCCCTTCTCAAAGGAAAGCTTTCTCAAAGCTAAAAACAATCAGGAAGCAGATATCCCTTGTGCATGCTGCTCAAGATCCCTCAGCACAACCTTAATTAAGTTTAATTAGGCACCACAAGTAAAAAATGAATCACATCTTTCCTATATTTCTCTCCTTGTTTGCTGAAGAGCGGTTGCCTGTTGTCACTGGCTCTGTCCAGGCAGAGAGGCTTTCATGCACAACTCTGTAACAGTCACTTGGTTATAATTCAGGAGCTGGGCCAAATCCCTTCTACTTCATTCTTCTTTTATGACTCTGTGTGTTTATATACAGCAAAAGGCATAGAAAGGTCATGGAGAACCAGACAAATTCTTGATCTTGATGAAGACCAAATCCTTTCTTTGAAAACACTTGTCTATCATTATTTAAAATTTTGCAAGCTGGTCTATAAAGTTAATAAACCATGTGATAACATATATACTTTGTTTTTATTTTTCTCTTGGAACATAACAGTGCCTGTAACAAAATGTCTTTCATTATAAAAGAAAACAATTTCCTGATTTGCTCAACATTTCAGTATACAAATTAGTATACTTTATTCTTCCATATTAATATTTATCACCACTTTGCCACTGAAACTTCCACTGTGGCCCCCTGCCTGAAATGTGATGCATGGAAGAGAATCCCAGATTCCAGCATTCAAGAAGCTGCACCAGGAAAAAGTCCTGTTTACTTTCATGTATTTCCAAAGGGATTCTGACAGGAATAGGGAGCATTAACACAGCAGTTAGGAAGCAATTACATAGCTTTGCAGAGGGGAACAAAAGAAACATATTTCTTTTAGGGGCTTGTTACAAAGTTACACTGTGAAATTATTCCTCAGCTTTGATTTTTTTTTTTTAATATGTGTTTTTTCCTAGCATGAATCTTTTTGGAAGACAGTGTGCAACTATCAAACTAATGGTTGGGTTTTTTTGTTTTGTTTTGTTTTTTTGGCTCTATAAAAAGGGCATTTTGTAGATCTTCCTTTGATAGGAAAATTGTGACAACAAAAATTTGAACTTACTATCAATTATCTGTCAGCCTCTTTTTCGTATAAAGATGAGTGGATGTCCAAATCTGTGCCTCTTTAGAACTGTGTTCTAAAGCTATGAAAATCAGCATTTGTATATATCAGCTTGAGATATGAAATTTCTGATTTGAAGCTGCTGGAGATCAAACCTTACAATGATTCCCACACTTATGGAATGAAAGACTTTGTTTATCAGACATCAGGAAGAAGGAAAAATTGTATATTCCCCATGTCTTGTAATATTATTATTGCTGTTGCACTGGTTGCAAATGACATGACACATTTATGAGCTGGGCCAATAAAACTGTCACTGCAAAACTTTCCTGATTCATGAATGAGCAATATGCTGTCTCAGTAAAGTAGAAGTACTTATGAAAAAAAACAGGATTTTTTTTTCCTGTGTGAACCATAAGTCAGGTCAAGTGAACAATAGGCTCTTTAGAAAAACTAAGGTCATTAAGCTGGAAACCATGGCATTGCTGGCTGTTTTTACAGCCCTCTGTGATGGTTTAGGGGTCTAAAGGGTTTATCTCTTGACCCACTATAAAGAATTTTCGGTTACAACACGCATTGTGTTCTTAATCAGGAGCTAATAAGAGTGTACGCTCGGACCTCTGTTTTTATGTATTTATGTAATGTGGTTATCAGTTCACTGTCTGAACTGCAGTTTGTAGTGTGCATGTATATATAATTTGCCACATACTGAGATTTGAAATGCACTTTCTTTGCAGTGATTAAAATTTTGTGATGTACTGGGGCAGTCTTTAGCAAGTTTTGGCAATATCCTGACGTCTTTTTAACTAAGTGAAATGGAGAGAGAGAGAGTGGATCTAACTAAAGAAGAAACAGCTCTAAACTCTGTTTTATTTTTAAATGTCTTTAAGCTGAATAAATATCATCTGCTTGCATGAGAATGTCATAAATTTGTGATTTACTTTCATTTTAATGTTTTATTATTTTAAAAATGGCTGGCAAACCACAAGCTTTCTATTCTTAAAGGAGTAGCTGTTCTTGAAGTATGAGTGCATGTCCCCTTTTACAGTGCCAACAACTTGGAATAAGATTCATGAACTTCAAAGGTTGTTGGTTGCTCTTTTTCCAGACTCTGGTGCTGTTAGTCAGAGTAGAGCATCCATGTCATGAAGAAGGTCACTACAGTGTTTGAAGCTGGACTCTATGATACTGGGTTTTTGAACTCTTCACCAAGAAGGTGGGACTTAATGTGGAATTACTCTTCTCCTAAGAAATGGCTCTAGGACTTAATTGTATGCTTTTCTTCCGTAAGAACATTCCTTAAGGAAAAAATTCCCTTGTTCTGCAGAATATGAAATGCTTCAATCCAGTTAGCTTATGAATTTAGCATAATCTTTAACTTTGAAGTCCCCACCACTATGAATATAAAATCTGTCTGTACCCTTCATGCCTTTACTTTGTCTCTACGATTAATCTCGTCCAAGTCTCCATTTCTTCTTAATTCAACATAGTTTCATTCAGTTTTATAGACTCCAATAGTTTTTAGACTCCAGTGTTGCTGCCTGCTTCCTCTTGGATACTATTAATACCACTTTAAAATCCAGGGAATGACTGTAAAAAGGGTGGCTACAACTTAGTAGTGTAAAATGTCTTTGAGAAGTTACTTTCCTTATCCTGATTTCAAAAGGATCCAGCAGGCTCTTGTGAGTTACCTAGAAAGCTGCTGCAGCCGTGGAAGAAGGCAAGCTATGTCCTTCTGCAGATACTGAAATTAACCAGTGTTAATGTAGCTTGATTCCAGTCCTGAAAGCATTAAAATTAAACTGAAATTCCAAAAAATTCCATCATCAAGAAAAGTTGTGATTTTAATTAAAGGTTGTTTTCACTTCTGTTATTATGACATTTGGTGTTAGCTGCTTTTTGACATTGCTGCAAAACTTTTTGTTTCTTGTTGCTCTTAAAATTCCACAGGAACATAAGTATGTTGGAATCCTTTTTCCTTTTTTCTTTTTCCTCCTGACTCTGTGTTTCTGGATGTTAACTGAGGTTGCAGCTTGCAATTCATAAATACTATGCTGTTGTAATCCCAGTCTTCCTTATGGCTCATCCTTTTGAAGATCCAATCCTTGTTGTATACAGCTGTAGGTCTCTTGTGGTTTAGCTGGTTAAACCTCTCTCTGCTCCTTCTGGTTCTCTGTGCATTGTTACTGAAAATAAAAGGTCTTTTTTCAGTTTCCAAAAGACCTGACATATTTTGTTGTTAAGGCACTATACCTGTCATGGTATCTGAATTGTTTATAGTGATGATTGTGAAGACGGTTGTTCCACAAACTTCCACTTCCACGGCCTACATAACCATTAGCATTTAAAGAAAATGTTGAAAGAGCAGGCTGAAAATCATGTGAAGTTTTATCAGTTTGATTCTTCAGGACTGGGCATTTTCCAGGCTCTGAACTTTGAGAGATGTCTTAAGTGCACAGCCAAATCACTCTGAAATTTATGTGTAAAATTTTGTTCATACTATTGATGTTTTGGCTCAGCAGAGAAAACAATCAAGAATATAACTGTTAACATGTTTGGAAGGCATTCATATGCAGCCTGGAAATTACCTACTCTATTTGTGGCTTTTATTACTCTGCAGTAGGTCTGTTATTACCTAGTACATATGCCTTTTCCTGTATGACTTATAACAAAGTATTGTGTCAGGCTGGTAGACTGACATGAGTACAGTTAGCCAAAGGGTCATGTACTGGTACAGACAGGTGACATCAGAGGGTATATTCAAACAGATTTGAGGGTTTCATGTTCTCTGAACATTTTCTGAACCTTCTTTTAATCCTGATTTGGCTTGCAAAAAGGCAACATGAGAAGGGATTTTGACATTTGTCATGAAGTGACAATTGTAATGAGCTGAAGAGAGTGCTCATTTTGTTGTAATATGGCCTGAGGAAGGAGGATGGCCCAGAGGTTTGACTTTCAGCTTGCAACTTAAGTTGCACTTGGCAAAATTTTATCTGTAGTTTTAAGTAGGTCATTTAACTTTCCTTGGTCTCACTTCCCAGCAGTAAAACTTAATTCCCACAATGAAAAGGTGCAGTACATATAAGTAGCTAACCACTGTAGCAAAACCTAGTTCAGTTTAATGAAGGAGTTTCACCACCCAGTGTTTTCCCTTTCCCTATAATTAGGAGAAAGAATAAATCTTTAATGAAGAATTTTGATCTTTCAAAATTTGTTTGTTCTTTCAGTCAGAGGGAAACTCATATGTTGATACTTTCTGCAAAGATAAGATTTTTTAATCTCAGCTTTGGAAACAATCCGTAGATCAGGCTCTTCCAAACCTCCAAAGCTCAGGTAGCTCTTAGTGCTGCAAGCTCCGAGGCTCTTGGCTGTCTTCTTCAGGCTCATGGAGCCAACAAGCTCTGGGAACCTTGGCTCTGATGTAATTAAAAGGACTTATTTGAACTCAGGCTCCCAGTAGCCTGTCAAGCAAGTTGTTTAGAAGATGGGCAAGCTGGCAGGAGCTCAAATAGGATTAGATTTTTAAAAGTGCCTTGTAAACTAAATTCTATTGGATTATTTTCTTCAGGGCAATATTTTGATAATTATATTTTTTCATGAAACATCCAGATTCAGTTAAGTAGGAAAATGCCAACAAAACAAAATTCATTACTGTTTTGCTGAACAGATCTGTTCACAAGGCAGTGGGATATTATGTTTGTGTGACTATATATGTTCTAAGCAGAAATATCATTCCCTAGAACCCTGGGAAGTCACCTTCCAGTGATTCTCAGCCAACAGAACCCATGCATTATAGAAGCATTTTTCTCTGTAAAGCTGGATGTGAGGATGCCCCAAACTTAAGTACAAAAGATGCTTCTGAAGGATCTACTGTGCTATGCAAAGCCTAGCACTGACACTTACACGATGGATAAATCTGAATTCTTTTAAATGCAGGATTTATCAACCTTTTCTATTATTGCTTCCTAACTAAACTCCCTTATCTGAATTAAAAGTAGCACCATTAT
Organism: Melopsittacus undulatus; assembly: GCF_012275295.1. NCBI lineage: Eukaryota > Metazoa > Chordata > Aves > Psittaciformes > Psittaculidae > Melopsittacus > Melopsittacus undulatus. The sequence goes on from NC_047530.1 coordinate 95,878,369, forward strand.
CAAATACTTCAGAACCCATATAGTCAGAAAATAAAACTTCTTTTTGGTTTTTACATTTTGGTAACTCATTGGAAACAGTTCCTTGTAGCCACAGTAAGGAATGATATTTAAAACTTCCTTGCTGTACTTCACACAGTTTCAGCTGTAGTAGGATTCTCTATCGCACTTCCTTTTCATTCAAGGTATATTCATTATTCTTGATGCCATTTGCTGTTCAGCAGTTGCTCAGAGCCAAAGAGCCTGGTATAAGCCTGCTGTATTCATCTGTAAACACTTCCCATTTCACAGGAGATGACTCTGCATAAAAAAAGAACTGGTTTCAACTGCTCTGTGCCAGAAAGTCTGAATGGTAGATTCCCTCAAATTGTTATCTTTTAAGCATGTGAGTGAGCATGTGGGAGTTAAGCTGAATGAGAGGTGGGATGGGCTGGATGCATTAAGCTGCTGCAAGTACTTTTCTCTATTCCTGTTTTTTGGAAGGAGATTTCTAGGGATGGCTTGTGGCACAGCTTCATGGCTGGATCATGGCCATGTAGAAAGTGTTTCTTTTCTGCACCTTTATCACACCACTACCCAACGGAGATCCTTAAGCTGGCTGAGGGATCTGAGAATTGAATTTGTCTGCCGTTCAAGGCAGAAAAATAACATAAATAATTAACACTGCTCTTTTGCAAAAGATTAGCTGGGGTTTCTAGGATATAATGGACTGATTAAATTATTAGCATATGAATGTTCTTGCACTAACATTGTAGGTTGTTAGGTTTTTGTAAGAGGAGGGTCACAAGCTCAGTGTTATTTTGAAGAGTCATTGGAGCAGAAAGCAGTTATTAGTTTTATGTCCTATAAAATTTTAAGATGGGAAATAGCTGCCTTAATGTTTTTTAATGCTAAAGATATATAATTTTGCATTTAAAAACCACTGTGTGAATTTCAACGGTATTAAATATTACTTAGCTGTTGAATAGCAAGAGAGGTGGTTTATGTAGCTGCTCTGAATAGTAAATTCACAAAGTGCTCTGAAAACTTCATAGTGGGACTCAGCTTTGCAAACCCTTAAGTGCTGTGTGGTTACACTGAAAATACTAAAACTCAGTGCTCCCAAATTTTATTTTTTTAAAGAGAATATTTAGTTTTTGGAAACCAGTATGAGCATGACATGGAAAAATTATCCTGGGATTTCTTCCATATTGAGAACATCACAGGCATGCAATAGTCATCATCAGGTATTGCACAGTCCTTAATTACTTGCCTGCAGAATTCACTCTTATTCAGGAAAATCCTTAATTAACTTTTCAGGCAGGGCTTGCACATATCTGTAAAGCCAAAAGAAGGCATGACTGCAACCCAGGTGAACAACTATTATATGACTGTAATGCTCTGATGAGCTGGTTCTAGGGTGTCTGTAAGAATGTTAAGTTCTGCTACTGCCTATCTTTCATCCAAGTAGTTGCTTCACAGACACAGTGCTTGCAGCAGGTCGCCCATCCAGTCATGCCTGGCAACATACTTGAACTTGTAGCCTCCCTCATGATATTCAGATTTTAACCTGTCCAGGTCTGTGTTGCTGGAATGCCACTACTTTTGCATTTGCAGTTACAACCCAGCCAGGTTTGTTTTCCAAGCATTGCTTCTTTTCTGTCACTATGTAGTATGTTATTTCTCAAAAAACATGTATCACTGGGAAGAAGAGCTGGCTATGATTCTATGCCTTCATTTTATTACATAAAGATGTGTGATATTCACATGTGGTTAACTGTGTATTTAGTAGTTATAGTCTTAAAATCAGTTTTCTTGTGTCATCTGAGAATGTTTACACTACCTTTCACTGAAAAAAGATGCTTGCAGAAGTTTACTTGCACAGTTAAAGATATTTTTTTATGATTTTTTTTTTAAGCTGGATGCTACAGCCTTATTTTGGCAGATGTTACTCTAAAATTATGAAGTTATAACTGTGAGACAGTTGGCCTTGAGAACATCTTGATGAATTAAACATGCTGCAGCTGCAGAGTTTGCTTTAGATGTCTACAATAATGCCTGGATTAAAGTTAAAGTAAACATAAAGATCCTAAGTTTATAATATCGATTTCCAATGTGATCAGTTGTTCACACAATCATTACTTCCATCAAACACTGAGTCATTTTAAACAGATGTACATACTTTCATTTACATTCCATTTCTTCTCTCAGGAATGTGGAAATTGCATATGTGATTTGGGGCTTAGTTCTTTTTGCAGCTGGTCTGTTTTTAACAATTAAGTATTAAAATAATCTTGTTTTTCTTACCTCTTGGTAAATTAGAAAATGATTATGCATTTTCTTCCAAAATGTGCTTCTCCCCAGTGTTCTGTTAGCAGCTTAAAAGCTTCAAATGTATCATATAATTGTTCACTTTTACAAAGTCTGCACGCAATTCATGTATATATTTAGCTAAATTTAATATTTTTGTAATAGCAAGCCGTACATCTTAACAGAAGGATAAATGTACCTAATTGTTGTTTCCTTTGTTTGGTGTGTTTTCTGAACAGTTTAGTGAAACCTGTATTGCTAATGAAAAGATAGAGCTCTCAAAACGTGTAAGTAGGTGCAAATCCAGAATATAAATTTCTAAGGCAGTAGAGAGCTAACCATGTTTAAGTGTTTTAATTAAATTATTCAATCAATATGCTTGGGTAGGTTATTGAATGTGGGGCAGGTAACAGTCTCAGATTTTCTGTTACAAGAAGAAAGAAACTGATTGAGCAGAAGCTGGGTAGAAGGTAGACTATATAATGAAATACCTGAAGATGAGAGAGGAAAATGGCAGAGTGGGAGTGAAAATGAGAAGTCTGTGGTGAATGTACAGATTTGATAAGGAAGTGCACAGTGGCTAGACAAAATAATGAGGAATGGAAAAGGTGTATTTGATAAGCGGCTGCGTAGTAGAAAAGAATCTGTGTTGATGGAAGAAACTGACCTGAAAAGGGGCACAAAAAAGGAATGACTAGAGAGAGACACGAGTGGAAGTTTGATGGACTAAAAAAATAATTAAATTCATAAGGCTAATGCTCTAACCTGGGAACAAGAAACTGGTAAACTTTCAATTGTCCCGAATAACTGAGTAAAACTATGCTTATGTCACTTTTCTCTGTATATGGCATGGGTAGTGACTGAAGTTACATTAGAAATCTGAGGGGAGAGGTCAAGGCGACAGCTTAGTATGGGGAAGTGGGAAAGAGAGGGAGCTAGAGCAGATATGGATTGTAAAGGTATGGGTTGGAGATACAGATTGTTAAGACTGATCCCACAGTGGCCTGCAATTCAAGATCATTGCCAGTGCTATCAGCAAATACTTGCTAGCCTTGTGGCACATTATATTTTCTGCCTAGTGAAAGAAGCTTAACTATGTTACAGGAACTAAAGGAAGCAGTATTTCATAGTATCATAGAATAGTTAGGGTTGGAAAAGACCTTAAGATCACCTAGTTCTAAACATCCTGCCACAGTCCAGGCAGGACTCCTCACACTAAACTATGCCACCCAAGGCTTTGTCCAACCTGGCCTTGAACACCGCCAGGGATGTAGCCTTCACAACTTTCCTGGGCAGCCCCTTCCAGTACCTCACCACCCTAACAGGAAAGAATTTCTTCCTTATATTCAATCTAAACTTCCCCTGCTTAGGTTTTAACCCATTACCCCTGGTCCTGTCACTACAGTCCCTAATGAATAGTCCCTCTCCAGCATCCCTGTAGGCCCCCTTCAGATACTGGAAGGCTGCTATGAGGTCTCCACGCAGCCTTCTCTTCTCCAGGATGAACAGCCCAAACTTTCTCAGCCTATCTTCATATGGGAGATGCTCCAGCCCCCTGATCATCCTCGTGGCCCTCCTCTGGACTTGTTCCAACAGTTCCATGTCCTTTTTATGTTGAGGACACCAGAACTGCACACAATACTGCAAGTGAGGTCTCACAAGAGCGGAGGGGCAGGATCACCTTCTTTGACCTGCTGGTCACACTTCTTTTGATGCAGCCCAGGATACAGTTGGCTTTCTGGGCTGCGAGCGCACACTGCAGGCTCATGTTCATTTCTTTGAAGAAAAAAGAAGTATCTATGCATATACAGAGGAAAAGTGAATTAAGGTTAAAATTCAATCAGCCACATCCTGGGAGTTCTTAAATTGCAGGTCTTTGATTTTTCAGTCTCAATAATGTTCTTTTGAAGTGGTCTGTTTATAATGATGCCATATGAATTACACTCAACTGTGTTTCATAAAATCCAGGATTCTGCATTTTTCTTGCTTCATTCATACGATGAATTTTCTTGCTTCACTCATACGATGCTTTATAAAGAAAAATACAATAAGCCAATTTAACAGTATTTGACAAGCAAAAGCTACTGTAACTAATGTAGACAAAGCAAACCAGAAATATAGCTGAAGTGGAAAAGGGAGTAAGCCCTTTTGACATTTTTAAGGACTTTGTTGTAAGTAAAAACAGAACCAAAATGTATTGCCTCTGTAGTTCTCTGACAACCTGTGTCCTACCACAAAGTCCTATTTAACATACTAAATTTTTTTGCTTGAGTTGTCAGATGGGAATTCCTGTTGATTCCAAATTAATGTAATTATTCTCTTTGCTTTGTGTGCCCAAAACTTAAAATATATTCTTGCAGTCTGGATGACAATGTATTATACTCTTTATTTATCGTGTAATGTTTTTAATTATTAAAATTGTAATGGGAGATTAGATGAATAATGTTGGAGAGTGTTTTGCAGCAAAGTAGCCATGTATCTGTCATTTTAAACAGAGAATAGTTCCATTATTTTTTAACAACATAGTTTACAAACTAAATTCTAGCAAATAAAAAAGTGCTTGTTCAGTGAAGTCAAAAGATAATGTTTTTTAATATTTGATTTTTCAAACTGTCGGCTATCAGCATTGGTATGTTTCTGTCTCTGACATCAAAGCTACTTGGAGTAAGTAGGCTGCATGTAGAATGCATGAGGATATTTTGTTACCCCATGTTATGAAATACTTAATAAGTGCTTAGAATATCCTAATATTAGCCTGATTATTCTAATTTACTCAGAGGATATACTTTTTATTTTTCAGAAATTTAATGCAAATAAACCTATAGCTAGAGTTAGAGAATAGTTGTAAAAGAAATATTCAAGTACAGTATTTCTGGTTAAAAGTACAGGACATGTGCAGTGGTAAAATGAACTGAGAATTTATGGTTCTGGCTTCTATTATCTTCAAAAATTATTCCTGCCTAGAATTATTAAAATAAATTCCACTGCACTATTTTGCATCAATACCATTACACATGACTTTGCCTGAGGGTATTGAGTCAACGGGTAATGCCTGTAATACTGCTTTTTCATCATGGTTTGTTATAATGCCATTTCAAAGAGTCATTTTTTTCTCTCTGATGTATTTATCATTCCGTTTGTAGCTGGATTAGGGACTGATTATATTTTATTTTAAAGCAGGCATGGTGATGTGAATATTAGTATAGAAAATACCAGTTAAACATGAAAATTACATTTGAAGATATTATAATGTCAGAGAAAATTCAGCTTATTTGCAACTGAAAATTGTTATGATAACATTAAAGCAAAAATGCATAATGTCTGCAAAGTGTGGTGGAATATCATAGGTAAACTATATGAAATACTTCACATTTCCAGTACAGTACTAGAACTACAGTCCTAGTACTACAATACTTCAGCATTTATGTTCTATAATAATAATGAAATTGCTTGTACTGTTGATAGTCTTATTCATAAATATAGCATAAATATTTAGCAAATTATCTAATTGCAGGCAAAGCAAAAATCACTAGCAACCAGTCTTAAAACCTATTAAAAAAAATCAAACAAACTCAGAACAAAAAAACCCAAACCAAGCAAGAAAAAATTGGGAAAAGAAAAGAAGGAAAGTTGTTTGTCATATTGTTTAAGAAAGTACTAGAAGATAAATTCTCAGGTATTAGTGCAATTTACAAAATTTAAAAAAAAGTGTGTTGACCATAGTGAACATAAATAAAATTCAGAGTAAATATACTAAGGTGTAATTATGATAACAGTTCCTTAGGGTTAGATTCTGTCATGTTTTTTCTTTGAGCAGTGTCTTATTCTGAGCATGTTGTCTGACTGACTGGTGATAGGATAAGATGCTGTTCCACTCTGGCTGTCTGGCAGTATTAATATCAGGATGTGGAGAAATTTCATTTTTTTATGTTACTATCTGACAATATTCATACTCCTCAAGACAGTGAATGCAATTATCTGAAATATCTTGTATAATGACAAGTTTGTATCCATTTTTATCTGGAAATTGATTTATTTGTACTTTTTTTTCTTCCTCTATTCCCTCCCTTCACTCTCCATAAAATTAGTATAAAATCATAACCATAAAATCAGTAACTTTCACAGTAGCTTGCTGTGAAAGTTATTGATTACAGTGATTCTTTTTAGCACTTTGTGTATCCTAAAGAGCAGCTAATGTTTCAGAAAAGTAGCCACCATTTTATGGATTGATGTTATGTTGTATTTCCATCTTTTCATTGTAGATAGAAGGCACTCAACCTCATATAGCTGTGTGCTGCAGGAATTCCTGGATCTTCTGTAGCACATTCTCTACAGTTGATTTACATGATTCTGGGTTTGTAACTGGTATAAACTTGCAAAGCTGTTTGCTACATTGAAGCTCTGAGCAGATGTATGTTTTGCACCAAAACCATACAACATTCATTCTTGTAAAGCTAACAGTAGTGTAGAGAAGGAAGAGAAAATAGCTGGCTTCCTGATCAGTGTTTGCAAAGTATGCTTTCGTCTTGGTCATTGCAGGTCAATAAATAAGGAGTGGAGCTGTCTGCAATGGTAAACTGCATGGTAGACTCAGAACTGAATGACAGAAATCCTGATTTAGGGGCTGCACCCTTTTATCAGTGGCTATAAATAGATTCAGGAGGCACACATCCAGGCATTGGAAGAAAATAGCATAATAGTCCTTGTGGGTAAACACTGATGTCTCCAAATTCTGCTACTGAAGTCAGTTATTTTTAAGTATTGATGGCAGCACAGGGCTCCTGTTAGTTATTTTAGTAAAAATCTCTATATACTGCCATATGTATTCTTTTTTGACATATAGCGTATAAAATAATATAAAAGCCTACTGTCTTGGTTAGGGTGATGCTCAATAACTCAAATTATGCATGGTAAGAGTAGAAAATAACATGCAGCTAGATGTTTAGGGAAGATTTTAAAGAAACATGCTTGAGAGAAACTAGGTGTCACTTATATCCCTTGTATTTGATAAGACATACTAGTCAAGAATTGTTGCTTGTCTTTAGGTTACTAAATTCAAGTATATACACAAGCACATGGCCATTAACTCAGCAAAATGCTGCTTTTCTTTGAAATCTCTTCCTTTGTACTGCTATGGACAATTATCACATATTTTCTCATAGGTTTCTTAAAACCTTGTGGCTTGTACCTTTCAAAGCTATTAGGTGATCCAGTTAATATACAAGCCCTGCCTGCAAGAATTGTTGCAGAAAGTGGTTGCTTTTGATAATGGGGAAAGTGCACTAAAATATTTTGAACAGGATGACTGAAACAGTTTCATTTTGCAGCATCCTTCCTCAACCTCCATTGACCTGCTGTTTTTGTTGAGTGACTTTGCAGGCACTACTTGCACTTTCAGAAACCCAATCTCTCAGAAATCCTTTAAGATAAAACAAAGACAGGTTATGTATTTTAAGACCTTTATTAAGACCTGAAGAAGTTAATCTAGACTATTGCTTTTCCCCCACCTTCTCTTTCCATTATTTTTTATTTTGGGTATCCTTTCATTCTTGCTTTTTGGCTGGCGGTGGTTGGATTCAATTTGTGTTGTTCTGTAAATTTTGGTTCAAGTAAACTGCTCTAACTCATTTTATTAGAGATCTCAGTCTGGGTTTACATCTACCTGAAAAAAAAAACCAAACCAACCAACAAACCCAAACAGTTCAGAAGTGTCTGAACTAAAATTCCACTGAAAATTTCTTTCCACTATTTTCTTCAGTTTTGCATTCCTTACTTGTTACCTATTGCACTCATTATCCATATGAAAGTGCTGAATGCCAGAAGGTCATCAGCATATTCAGTATTGGAAGAAATGTTAGCCTAGGAGACACCATTAGGAGGTCATGTCAAGCCAATCATTAACAGCTTCCTTCATCCTTTTTTTTGTCTTTTGTAAGTCTTTTACTGACATCCACCCTGTTGCCCTCTCCTCCTTCATTTTTATTTACTTTTAGAAAATGTTACTAATCTCTTCATATTTATGATTCCAGGATAAACCTAATTTAATTTAATGGGGATCAAGAGTATAATCAACTTACAGTGTTCATTATGGGACTTGCAGTAACTTAATTGCCGATAAATAGAATGTCCAACTAGTTGTGCCATGGAGTGAATTTGGATAATTTTTCATCAATCTGTCTGTATAATCTGATTACCTTTTTTCCAAGTGACCTTTCTGAGTGAAGATGTAAGTGCATATCTGGAACCGAACATATGTTCTCCCTTTCTGTCTTGTCCTCTCTCAGGCTTTCCTGACTCAGTCCCTTTGACAGTGGTCCTCATACTTGTCACATCCAAGAATTCATGGACATCTGCATCCAGTGTATTCAGTGGTTGGTCTTCAAACTCAAATTTTGTCTGAAAAAATGCTTTCCTTGCCAGAGGTTGACTCTTCTGTGGCCCCAGTGTTTTTCAGTTTTCTTTTGATTATGAGCTGATAGAGGTATTCAGGCTATTGAGGCAGAGGAGACTTCCCAGGTGAAAAGCATCAGTGAACTTACATGATTTCATAAGCCTTTTTTCCTAAGGTTCACCAGAAATCCATACACCTCTCTGTAATCAAATGAAAAAGCCTGTAGCATTGCACTTTCTTTAATTTGCACTGAGAACTTACTTTTCTCTTCTTATGGAATGTGTGCATTGTTAGTCACAGGAACATTTAGTTGTCAAAAATAAGAAGTAACTGGAATTATATTGATATAAATTTTTAGATGTGTGTCTAAGGACTTTTAACAGCTAGTTGACAAAATTCATGCAATAGAATTGAGATCTTGAATTTGCAGAATTTCTTCATGTAAATTTGAGTCAGAAAGATGAATGTTTTTCTAATGTAAGCTTTTTTTTTTTTTTAATTTTAACAGCTAGGTTAACAACATATGGTTTGCTTTCTGGATTGTTTGTTTCTTCCACCATTCCTCTCTTCCCTCCCCCTCCCCCGCACTTTTCAGGCAGATAGGACTTCTGTTTTTAGAGAATTTTGTAGTGCAAACAAAAAAATTCTGTGCAATTCTGATCATAAATGAAAACATAACTTGTTCAAGCATTTAAATGTCTGATTATTTCTTTTTATCTCAGTATTTTGTGCTTGAGGCTATTGTCACATATTACAATTAATAATCAGAACAAGAAACAATTTTATGTCCTACAGCTACTTTTTTAGAAAATTTTCACCAATGGATTCATATAAATTCTCAGTTGTTTGCCTCTATTCCAGCATGTTTGTTTTATTTCTAGTTACTGTTATTTCTAACATTTTCACAGATGAGAAACAATTTAATGCTACACCCATTTATTGTCAGAATATGTTTCTCAATAAAACATGAGCATTTTGTTCAGAAGATAGGTGCAGTCAAACGAAGTATTTCAGGAAATATTACAACAAAAAGACTTCAGTGTATTGTTTTGTGGACATACAATTGTATAGACATTTTTGATGCAACAATCAGACTTTCTCATTAGCGGAATACCTTTAGCATGGTGTGCATGAGTTTAGGTCAATATAATCTGAAAGTCATAAAAGAATGAAATATATACATACACTGAAAAGTACACATTATAAAAGGATGATTTAGTAAAAGTAGCATCTTCCTAAGAGTTGCTGTAGTACTGGTGTGACCTGTGTGTAGTGGTGGTGCTTCAGTTGGCCCAGTGGCAGAGAACAGATATGGTAACATTCTGGTCAAGTAAACATGCATGAACTTTTGCATGGCTAGTCTTGTGGAAAGTACTTGCTATTTGAAGGATTACTTACATTTCTGCCCTCACAATTCTTTCTGTAAGCTCATTTAATGAATTTAATTAACAGCTATTTACATTTCCTTTTACAGTGTAGAAATGTTATTTGATCACATGGGATGAGAGAAAAAAGAGTGTGAGTAGTTTAATAGCATTGCACTTTTAATCTTATAAGGCATTGTAGCGTATTCTGTCAGTTGTAGGTCTTTGCTGTCAGGGTGAACTACTTCAGTGATTGCTGTGTCCTTTCATAGCTAAAGTACTTTAACATCTCGGAACCTATTGCAAGCAATGTAAGTAGCATCACCTCCACATTAGTTCCAAATACCTTTTATTAGAAATCTTTAATCTACTTGGCATAAGTGATGACATATGAAGATGTCACTGAAGTGACAAATACCTGTGTAAAATAAATTTAAGGGACATTATGTTATCTTTTACTATGGTTTGCTAAGCAAGTCCTGTTGTTATCATCATTCATCTACAATAGACTTTACTCATAAACTTATTTTTAGAGTGGCCTCTGTGCAAGCACAATGAACAGCTAAGTTTTAAGTTTGCAAATGACAGTCTGTCCTCTTTTTTCTGTTGTTCATTTATCATTGTCATGCTTACTGCCACTGTAGTAATTCCAGACATGTAAAGTGATGGGGGTTTAGACTGCTTGCTATTTATCCTTTAGTGTACTGGAAATACTACAAAGTTAGATATGATCATATTGCCATTATAGCTCCATTTTAATAATTTAAAAAAGCAAAACTAATATTAACATAATTAAACTAATGTGAATAGATGTCACATGTGAAATACAAGTAAGAGAAGACCAAATTAAATGAAAAAATCCCTAAATATACTATGTAATAATTTGCATTTTTAAAGCATGCAACATTCCCAGTTACTAGAAGCAAAGTTGTATCAAACAGTTTTGTAATTTGTCAACAAGATACTGTGGGCAATAGTAGGTGCCCTTCCTCCCCCATTTACCTGACAAAACAGTATGTCAGGAGTCCAGACCGACCTTAATGATTATGGCTTTTTGCGAAAGGAAGGGGTGTGCCTCCTACACAGTGTCATAGTTTTCCAAAGGATAATGAACTCTATTGTAGTATGATTGCATTCCTTTTGAATTACTGCTGTAGAGCCAATAAAAGTCACTACTATGAAACAAGTAGGAAAAATATAATATGGAAGTAAATTATTTGGTCTTTTTAAGGCCTTGATATGACTGCGACTTGTTAAAAAATAAATGTTCAAATAATGCGTAAAGCAGAGTTGGGCCAGTAATCAACTAGGAATCTTCACAGTTCATTCTAGTTTCTAAGCTAATAACAAGGATAAGGATTTAAAGAAAGAAATTATCAAGTTTCCACCATGTCTTACTTTAGAACAGTGCATTCCACATGTATAGATGTTGTACATACAAACATGGAGTAATTTGCTGTCCAGCACATTCTGAATATGGGGTCCTACTGGCTTTTATTTTGAAGAACATGTATTCAAACTAGCTTCCTAAGTTCATCTTGAGATGGGAAAATAATAATGAAATGCCATGGTGACAGGCTAAAAGTTATAGTGTTACTCAGTTATAACAGATTACTCAATTTGGTATTTTGCAAGACACTTATTACCAAGCTGTTTAGTAATACACAGTAGGGTATCAGTCTACTTGGGGTCTGATTAAATGTGTTATTTTCAAAAAGACTGAGTTAATACTGATGGAGAGCGTGAGTAGACTTGGTTTCAGGAGTTTCGTGTATACAAAGCTGGCAGAGCAGTTGAGCAATTTATTGTTAAGCAAGGTTATTGTTTCATTCATTGTGTTAGGAGGTTGCTATCACTGCAGTATTTTTCCTTCCTGACCAAACAATGGAAAGAAAGATGGATGGCCACAATAGAGCTAAGAGTAAGCTGGATGTCAGTATATTTTAATTTCAACAACCTAAGGAATTCATCTATGCTCACTGAAAGTACAAGTTGCTTAACACATGAACAGTGCGTATGCTGTGGCGTAAATTTTCATATAATAGCAAGATCCTCTGTGTTGTGAAAATCAAGAATTTGTGAACAGTTATTTCTAGTATCTCTGATTTCTTGGGATCCTTTAATCCACTTTACCAGACAAATTGCTAACCGTATTTTAAGGTTTCTTATCTTGATGCATAGGGTCAACTTATTTACATTGTTAGAAGAAATAGGTTAAAGAGGTACTCTAAAAATGGAAGACAAAAAGAAGTCTGAAGTGCTTTCCAATGCATTCAAGTTTTCTGTTTGTTTAAATGATGCATATAAAAAATCAGTAAAATCAGGTTTTGCCCCCCCCAAAAAAAAAAAACAACCAAAAACATATGCTGTTGGCCAGCTCTGTATCATATAACTAAAGCTCGAACTCTAACGAATAATGGTTTTGTTTTGCCGGCTTTGGTGCATTAAAATGTGAGATGAAACAAACAATAGTAGTAACATCTGCTTGAACTTTGGCAGTCCTAGTTAGGATATCATCAAGCAGTGCTAGCTCTGTGCTTCTCTTTCATCAAAAGTATTATTGATCATTAATGCCAAGATGAAAAATAAGAGGTAGCAGTTCACATAAGAAAACATTTGGATGGCAGCTGTTCTACATTAGGTGTAGTTAATGGTCACGTTAGCAACCACAAATGTAATATTTACATCCATTGAAATAACAGAATTGATTAAATGGGATAAGAGCAGAGGGATACCAGCTGCTCTGGAGCATTGCTCTTTGTAAATTTGACTGATGTTGCTTGGGCATGTCTTGGATCAGCTAAATATTAGTAAGAAGCTGAAAAACATATCACCTCTGGGCAAGCAGTTCATCACTTTTCTTGAGGAAAAAAAAAGGAAGAAAGAACATCAGTGAATTTGCATCACTGTGTAAGCTCAGCATAGATTGACAAAGTAGGAAAGTCATAGGTTATGATTAACATTAATAACACATTGCTAAAGCAGTTGGCAGATATCAGCTAGAGATTCATTTAGAAACATGGCTTGTAGCTACTGAGAGTGGTATTCAGCATCAGATACTTTGTGTTAGAAATTTTCCCTGTCAAGTAAATGAAATTAGTTTTGCTTGCAGAAAAACATAAAGTGACAGAACAAAAGAAATGGGATGCAATCTGGGGTCCCAGAGATATGAAGAGCTTCTGTTAAAGAGAATCTGTAACACCTATCTACAAGTGTAAAATCTTTTCTTGTTTTACTTTTTTGCAGTAGTGAATGTGTATGGATTTTCCTATCTTAGTAATAGTAGAAAAACAAACAAAAAAAATCAAACAAACGCACACCAATAAAAAAACAACAACAACAAAAAAAAAATCCTAAAAAGTTGTCCACTCAGGACATATTATCATATTAACAGAATATTCCCAGTATTGTTACCTGATGGGCAGCTATCAGTGTCTTTCCTTTTCTATTATTCTTGTCAATAACTTATTTTCTGTTTTTCTATTCCTGTCTATATGAAAAAGGACCAGTTTTTCCCTGGTCACTATTTTTTGTAGGTTCTTTTATTCCAGAACCTGACATTAGAATTTCATAGGAAAAAAGAACATTGGTTGTCTATGCTCCATCAACAATCTTTGCTATTGCAGACACCACTTTGAACTGTTATTTCATTATGGATATGTGATTGTTTTCAGCTTTTCATACTCCAGCAGTGTTTTGTAGTTGTTTGTGGAACTACAGAGTCAAAATATTCCTATGCTGAGAACTTCATGGTGATGGATAAAATACCCGAGAAAACTGCAGACCTCTTTTTTACACTACAGGTGTCAAAGCAAAAAAGCATACCATGTTTGCCCTGATTTGATTAAAAAAAACAAACAAACCAAAAAAGCCACTGGCCAAGTTATTCCCTCAAATTTCTGATATGGTGTGTTTGAACATTAAAATTATAAAAGTAGAATCCATTACAGAATAGTGAAAACAACTTCTAATACTTTATTAAGTACTTTGGCTGGGCACTCTAGTAACAAATTTCAGACACATATGGAACGTATCACTGCCTGAAATCAGTGCCTTTGCAGTAGAGCTTAAGACCATGTGTACTGATCTCATTGTGAGAGACTTTATTTCAGTGGGTTTGGCAGCTGATACACAACAGTTTTGCAAATACAAATCTGGGAAATATAAATGCCAAGGATACAACAAGCATCTCCAGAGCGTGGCAAGGCCCTATTTGCGAAGTCTGCACTGTACATATGTATACAAGACATTACAGAAATAGATACAATTTTAAAAGTAATTTTCTGATTCTGTAGATACAATTTTAAAAGTAATTTTCTGATTCTGTAATGTATTTTCTTTAATAAGACAGAACACATTACTTCATATTGCCATAATTACCATTGACCTTAATTATTTGCCTTTTAAGATGGTTTTTGTCTAATTAAAGACGAGCTGTCTCCAAATAAAATAGTTAAAATGTTCCGTATTACTTCATTCTATAGCAGTAATTTGCTAAGAAAGACAAATGACTCTGGATGGTTTCAAGAGGATATCAGCCAGAACTGCTTTTAAATACCTGATTGCTGGTTGAGAAGTTTAGAAGAACAGAATTGGAACCTTGAATTCTCTGTCCTTTCTGTCCTCCCAAGCTCAAGGGAACACTGATGGCCTCTGGCTCTGTTCACTCAGGAGCATCTAACCTCTACCATCCAATTTAGTCCTTGTAATCTTTCTAGCAGTTAAACTAGCTTTCATTCTACTTTGTGGCAGTGAAAAATGGCTGTTAAGAAAACTGCCAGTTTGACAACTCTGGCTGTTGGAGCTTGAGCAGTGTCAACGAAAGGTGGCCTTTCTCTTTAGAGTTGGACTTGGAGCTTCAAGTTTCAAATACCACTACAATGAAATGGGAACAAGTTTCCGATTTGGTTGAATCCCTGATAAAGTTTGAGTCAGCTGACAATTAGTGTTACATTTCACTTTACAGTTTAATTCTTCATTATGCCTTGTTAAAACTGTGGCTCCTGACAGGACTGAGATATGGATCAGGCACTGGAAATAAAGGGACTGATAGAGATAACAGTAAGCCAGTGGGTACCAGCTGATGGGGTGAATTTTACTGGTCATGTACAAGCATATTTCAGTTGCAGCATGAGGCTGTCCTGGGCTCAGTAGTTTTGCTTATGCCCTCTTATTGTTCTTTCAGCTTTCCATATGTTGATAGAGCAGCTTAGACAGCATTATGTAGCTTTCACATATGCTAGTGCCATGCTGCTTGGCGAAGCTGTATCCCCAAGACTTTCCTACCAGTGTTGATCTGCTGACTGATAAGGGGAGTTGAAAGGAAAAAAAATAACATGCCAAAAGTAGGATCTATGTATCCCAGTCATCTGCCTATTTTCTGCTTCCCAAGTCCCTTGAGTTATGTGATCTCAATGGGAATAAAAGACAGGGAAGCACTGTACAGATCATGGAGTGAAGGAGCGCAAGAATAGAACACAGACAAAAAAGAAGAAAAAGCTGTGAATCTCTGCTGCCATACCATGGGCACACCCTTATCTACTTATGCACTCCTCTTCTGGACCCATTCCATGGATATGCTGGACAGCATAACCCTCCTGGAGACACTGCTTGGCAGCTAAGAAAGCAGAGGTGCTACACAAATATTCCTAAACTTTACAGTAGTCAGAGATTTTCTTGACTCAGTAAAATTCATCAGTGGGCAGTTCTCTAGACAGCATCTCCTCTTTTATAGTAGAAAGTAAATGTAGAAGATTATGAAGTTTTAATCCTGAAGTTTTTGTGGCATGGAGTTTGAGATTGTTTGGAACTGAAAACTGACTGAGATTTGACTTCAAATGATTCAGGAACTGCTGAAATATTAATCTTTTTTTTTTAATAAAATTGAGTTCTTTTTTGCTTCCAAATTCTTCTTAATGGTGAGGTTTGACTAATCTACCTGAGCAGCCTTTTTAATTAATATTGTACTTCAGTGATTAAATGAATGCATAAAATGATGTACTTTACTATAGCAGTCATCTTAGGGGAGGTAGGCTTGTGAGTGGTTTCTGTGTAGGAATACTATCCTGTCTTATCTGAAGTGCAGGTATGAAAACAAAACTGGGTTTTACTGTAAAACATTCATTATGAGCATGTGTGTTAAAAAAATATAAAAAGAAGTTGCAATTGTTGATCCTTCATTTTCAGCTACCTAGAAATTTGGAAAGCATCAATGTTTTTAATGCTTGGCTATACATAATTAGTGTAACCATTGAATCAGCTTTTGGCTTGAATGCATTTATAGAGAACATTACTATATTAATTTAAAAAGCCATTAATCATTTTATGAAGAAAGTCAAGCTATTGACCCTCATGGGAGGGAAATGTAGGTTTTATTTGAGTTCCAGTGTGAATATTTGTGCACAGAGTCTTGAAAAAGTAAATCAAAACAAAGTCCTAAGCTAGAACTGAAAGCATTAAGCATTATTTTTTTAACTCGTTTCCACATTTCAAGGTCAGCACACTGATGAAGAGAGTGTATTCTGTAGAGGATACAATGGGTAGACCTGCCAAAATTAACTCCTTTTAAACAGCAAAATAGATCAATTGAAATTTCTTTCTAACACCCTTATTGACTTCCTTTATTTTTTTGTTTTTAATTTTTTTTTTCACAGAGGATCTTTCTCAAAGCCAGAAGTGAGGAAGAAATCTTTGCGCATCTTGATTTGGATTATGTTGAGCCATGGGAAAGGAATGCTTAAAATAATTTGCCAGTTTATATTAAACAGTTGACAGCAATACCCAGAGTCTGGTTTAGATATATATATATATAATATGCATCTCTGTGACAACTAAAAATTTTTAAATATATATATATATTAGTCAGAAGCCGTTATACATGCTGATGAAAATGAAGGAAAGAAGAGTTTAAGTTCTTCAGATTCCTTTCTAATTTCTGCTTTATTTTTTTGGAATTTCTACGTGTGATTGACAAGTTAGTGCTTGCTTTTGGGGGATTTTTGCTTGTGATAGAATTTAACGTTCCTGTGAACAATACTTGCAAAGCATTTAGTGCTTTGGGACATGAACTTACTTACTGACATTCATTTGTCATTCATAGAATAAAGGTGATTATGAACACCAAACTGGTCAAATACTTTTATTAAAAGCCTGGGGTTTTTTTTCTGCTAAGTCTGATTTGACATCTTGGCATGATGGAGAGAACGGCAGTGACAGGGCCATGCACAAAGAAAAAGTATGCTGAATTTGTTTACTGGTTCCTTTCAACTGAGGACTGCATTGTAATCTATTCTAAAGCCTCAGTCAGGGATGTAGAAAAATATGATAACAGCAGGGAATTTTATTCTTCCCTGTGCCGATAAAA
This sequence comes from Melopsittacus undulatus, assembly GCF_012275295.1. NCBI lineage: Eukaryota > Metazoa > Chordata > Aves > Psittaciformes > Psittaculidae > Melopsittacus > Melopsittacus undulatus. The sequence goes on from NC_047530.1 coordinate 95,895,773, forward strand.
CCATCCTTTTTAAGTGCACTTTTGCTAACTGAGCTGAAAACACACTACTTTCTAAATTGACCTAACTAGAAAGCACTAGCATTACTTCCTGCTTTATTGTGCTGATGTATGAAGCACCTTCTCTGTGTTTTGTATCTGGATGCTGACACTTAAGGAGCAATGACATTTTTCAGTCCTAGTGGAAGAGAACAAAAGCTATGGTACCTCATCTAAATATTCTTTCTACTTGGCCAACATTTACCAGAAATTATACATTCCAGTTGTGCTTTTTCTGCATACTTCAAGCCACAGAGGAAATATGAAACATTCTGATTTCCACATGAAGAAGTAACTCCCCCCCCCCCATCTTGCCTGCCTATGCATCACTTATAATTATACCACCTGTGGGGGAGAAGATACTAAACACAAATTCTGTCAGCTCCTTCAAGATTGGAAGAAAACAGTGTGTCACTTCTTTCCCTCAATTTTTCTGAACTTTTGTTAGAATATATTTTACGAATTACTCACTGGATCAAGTATTATCAAAAATTATGGAACTGTTAAATGAGAGTTGGATTAAACAGAAGGCCAGATTAATTACCAGGATGGTTTGGCTATGAAGAAGATAGCTTCTGTTATGAACACCTCCTTTGAAAAGGCTGGTATCCCCATCATTATCATAGTTACTGTATGCAGAATCATCCCTGATAGCACTCGCTACTTACTGTCATACAGTGGCAGAGTCAGAAAAAACATTAATTCAGTTTTTAGTAAATAAACTGTGAACAATGACACTTCTTGCATCAATTAAATATAATCTTACAGTTCTGAACATTTTTAGACCTGTAATGATTTCAGTTCTTGATTGTGCTAGTCAACTGAGACTATAATTAGAAAAGATAGACATCATATAGGAAAACTGGTATGGAACAGGTTAAAGGAAATAAAACCTTTAGCAGCTGAGCATGCTTAAATCCGCCTGCAGTGTGGTGGAACTGTTACAGTCAATGGTAGATGATGGTTCTGAGCTCATGAAGGCCAAGTGAGGCCTGGGGCCTGGAAAAGGGCAAACACTTGTAAAAAGAATAGACCAATGTCTGTAATAGGAGGAGGGGAAGAAAGAATTTCAGATCAGTGCACTTAATATCTACTAAATTGCTAGAATGGTTAACAGACTTTATTTTTAAAGCACCTAGAGGAAAATAAAGTGATAATTTATTGGTAGTTTGTTCATTAAAAACAAATCATATCAAACTAATTCAGTTGTAAAGTCCCTGGAGGTTGATTCTTAAAATGACTGTCCCTCCTCCCCTGCCTTCTACACCAAGGCAATTTGGCAAGAACTAAGAGGAGAGGGATCATTGGTTTTGTAAGCATCTACATACTAACTCTCTAAAATCATATCAGTGACCAGCAAAAAAACCCAGATAAAAGTTAAAAAGAAAAACGCTGTATTTCTTTCATGGTTTGTGGTAGTTTGTGACATGTCAAATACCCTGATAATGTTTTCCAGTGACAAAAAAGGTATAACATACATTGTATAGGCAACATAATGTAGTCCTTAAAAAACCCAAACAAACCCAAATATACAATTATACAAATGCTTTGCTGCAGATGTCTTAAAACAAAAGCACTGAGATATTTAGATTGGTGGGTAACAATGCAGTTAATATCAGTGAATCTTGGTGGAATATTATACTAAAGGAAGAGCTTACTATATCTACACAATTCTACAAAATTGTAAATCCAGGCAACTTAAATACTCATACAGGTGTCAATATAAATTTGAAGCCAAAAAGACTTTCTGGAAATTACTGGAAACCTGAGAACTGCTGCTACTTTACATAAATAACTCCAGAACTTAAAAAAAAGAACCCTAAACCCAAAGATTTGCATGGTTTATAATCCTCAAATGAAATGTGTTTTCTATAGTTTACAGTCAGAATTGCTTGGATTTCTCAGGTAAGACTATGTTATTCCTTAGTGTGGAGCGTATTCTTTCACTTTTTGAACAGCTGTTTCTTTCTTTGATACAATTTCCTTCAGCAACTGAAGTTAAAAAATCAAGTCCTGAGTGTAAAAGTTTAATGGAGGTCATATAAGCAAATTAACATGGGTATCTCTGAAAACCTTCCATAGAGGTTAAGCTTCTGCTGGTGTGACTGTAAATCTATCTAGGAGACAATGCTTCTGGCTTTGACTTTTTGACCCCAATAGAGGCCATACCTATGAAAATGTCATGTGTATAGCTATAGGTGAGACCGGGCTTCAGAGATTTCCACTTGTAAATTTGTCTAATTGGCTGATCTCTCCCGCATACACATCAAGCCTCCTTTAAAAACAAACAAAAAACCCAACAAAAACAACAAAAAAAAAGAAAAAAAACACTAAAAAAATCATTCTACAAAGAGGATGTTTGCTGTGTAGATACACTAAGTGCCTTTTATTTTAATTGGAATAATTCATATGTAACTTGTTTTACCTGGTGATGCTCTTTAGAAAAAAAGATTAGTTCATAGTTGGGTTAGTATTTCCCCTTTAGGTTCCCCCTTATGATGAATTGTCTCATGCCTGTTTACAGCTTCTTTTGTCTGATTTGTTGTATTTTACATTTAGTCTGTCAAATTCTAACTCTGGATTTGTTCCATTTATTTTAATTTAAAAATATGCACCTTTGAATGAGGAAATAGAGTGTTTTCAGGTGTCTTATATCTCTGCCACATACTGTGAATGTGTCCCCACATCTTGCTCAGGTGTCTACAAAGTGGGTTGCTCTAGGAGTGCCTGCTCTTGATAACTAGGTTCCCAAATCTGTCTCCACAGATCATTTGGTCCACATTTCCATTTCACTCTACCATTTCAGCTCCTCTTTCCTGTATGTGAAATTAGAGTAATTTGTAGCTAGAATATGATTCTGTGGTGGCCAAAATAAAGCAATATAAAGCATCCAACATTAAACCCACAAACCTCACAAACGATTAATCAGATTCTATTTGTCCCTCATCTTCTCCCTAGCTTTTGCTTCTTTCAGTTTGCATAATTACTTCCTTGTTTGAAGGTGTAACAGTGAAAATGTATTGTGAAACAGTGAAAATACAGTGAAAATGTATTTTGTGCCACTTTGGCCTAAGGTGCACTACTAAAAATAAATGTTCTCTTTTCTGGTATCCCTTCAGATAATGTCAAACCAGGAAAGGATTCCCTGCATAAATGCTGTTCAAATCCCTTCAGAATACTTAATTTTAAAATACATGTAATGACTATTACATGCATCGGGGAGGGACTATTCATTAGGGACTGTAGTGATATGACAAGGGGTAACGGGTTAAAACTTAGACAGGGGAGGTTTAGATTGGATATAAGGAAGAAATTTTTTTCTGTTAGGGTGGTGAGGCACTGGAATGGGTTGCCCAGGGAGGTTGTGAATGCTCCATCCCTGGCGGTGTTCAAGGCCAGGTTGGATGAAGCCTTGGGTGATATGGTTTAGTGTGAGGTGTCGATGCCCATGGTAGGGGGTTGGAACTGGATGATCTTAAGGTCCTTTCCAACCCTAACTGTTGTATGACTGTATGATTGTATCTTAAGGTTTTTTCCAACCCTAACTATTCTATGATTCTATACTATGACTTCTTCAATAACTGTATGTTACAGGCAACCCATAAAATGTAACACTATTTTTCACCTAATGCCTCCAAACAAATAGTATTCTCATATACTACAGGTAATACAGACAATCCATATGAGTTGCATTGTGAAGGATACTGAACTACATATCCCAGAATGCCAAGTACCTTGGTTACATCACTTGATAAGCATCAATCATGCAGCTGGTGACTGACTAGGGGAGAGACATCATGTGTTGGGGAATTATGAAGTCTCCCCGTTTGCTGTGTTTTAGCAAGTAAACACACTTATTTGGAAAATAAGCTACTTTTTATTATTATTATTGCTGCAGGTATTTGATTTTAGTTCCTTTGTGACTGCAGCAAAAACTACTGCTAAATGGTGCAATACCTTTTTTGTTGCTTTCACTCTGAAGTCAACACATTAATTCAAAGGGATTTTTGGAAATGGTGGAACTTCCCAATTTCTTTGCCATAATTTTTGAAGTTACAAAGGGAAAACACTTATATGAAAGCAACTCAGAAACATTTCTATTAAATAAAGATAGCCTTTCAAGCAGGAATAGCATTATTTCATGTATTTGTTGCTATATATACATACACTATATCAAAACTGTCATAAATTTTCTGTTTGTGTCTTTTTCTCTTCAGGGAGCTATGTATTAAGATATAATAGAAAATCAAAAGAAAGGTCTCAAGTTTTAAACACTAAGTGATTTCTCTGCCAGGGAATGTGTAGATTATATTCCAGAAATTGGTGGTTGCAGCCCTGGGGGAAAAGGAGATAATATAAACTTTATCCCAGCACTTAGGAGATAAAATGGTAATATCTGCATATGTCTAATCACTAAAAGAGAAATGATTTGCAATCATCTTCACAGCTGGGTAGAGAGGACTGATAATTTTATATAGCTTAAAAAATGGAGCTTGACAAGGTTATGTAAATGTGTGACAATGTAGGAGTGTTTCTACAGCTCGAAATTGTTGCTGATGATACAAGTCTTAACATTTTCAATTTTTGGAAGCCTAAGAATGGGCTGAAAGAACATGTCATGTGGCTTCCATAACTGTACTCTGAATCCAACAGTTCAATATGCAGTGGCTAGAAAACTTTGCTTTTGCACTCAAGATCAAGATCTCTACAACAGTGAGTAGGACAGCAAGGATACACTGCTTCTGGTGATCCTGAAATCCCTGAGTTCTGGTTTAAATTATATTATGACATATGAGTTGGTATTCTTTTTTAAACTATACTAAGATATCAGAGATATAATTTGGCCTTTTTGTCTTTTACAGTATGCTTTTAAATATATTAAAGTCTGCTAGAAATAATTTTTTGTGTTGGCATTATGTGAGTGGGAAGTGGTTGTTCTGGAAATCCTTCAAGGTGAGTTTCAGGGCTGTAGATGTTGCAGGACTCTTGACAAATGATGGATGATATATAACTTTAACTATTCATTATATCAACAGTAAAAAAGAAGCTGAATACCACAAATATCAGTATCTGCTTGGACAAAATGTTGGAATTACAGAAGAAATATGGATATTTCTCCCCCATTCTGTCTTGCCTCTTGCCCCAGTTGGATCTGACTTCATTAGATGAAGATTACATGTATTTGAAAAACTCTACTGTCAACCACAGAACACACAGAATAACATAGAAAAGCTGTCTCCTGCTCCCTGTTGGAAGGGGCTGACAAACTTTTTATTTACCTGCTCACTTGAAGGACCCAGAGGTTCTCTTTGGTTCCATATGATCAGAAAGTGGGAAATTGAACATCTTTAAGCAAACTTCTGTTAGATGCAAATAACTGGGGCCTAACAAATGATATATTTTAAGGGCTTACAAGCCACTCTCATGCATGCATGTATACAGGAAAATGTTTTCAGAAGTACCACAGTGAGAAAGAGTAGATGAATGGGCCATTCCACTTTGAATTTTATCGACAGATGGATGCTAAGACAATCCGCACTAGATGATAAATGACAATACATTAAAGCTTACAAACCACACATAAAGACGAAAAATATGCCTCCAAGAAACATTTGAACTGAAGTTTAATGATCGTACAAGATTACTAGTACATAAGAATCACAAGTTCTTAAGAAGAAAGGCTAAACAGAGAATAAACATTCTCCTAGTGTGAGGGAGGGATGGACAGGCATGAAGACTTATCAGAGCTGTCAGTGATGAACTTAATATTACAATTATTGCAATTCCTAAGAAATAAATAAAAAAAAAAGAACCTCAATGTGATGCAGTAAATCCCCCTAGCAGTAAGCACTTCTCATGCCCAATACATGGATACAGACTAAATACTGTAAAACCAAACTTTGATGTATAAGGTAGGACAAATTAGCCACAGATAAATGGGCAAGGGTAATAAAAATGAGTAATGATGAGCTATTAGGAGTTACAAATTGGAAATGGAAAAAATGTAATGCAGTGGAAAAAAATAATGCAAGTTGAGAACAAAATCCAGAACAATTTGAATTTGTTTATTTATTTATCAGGACCATCATCATACCCAAGAATGGTGAAGATACTACTTTTATCTGGTAACATATTGTTCAACTTGCGATTATTTCACTTTATTTGTTCCTGTGAAGTCTTAATGAAGTAAATTTGAAAAGTTTTATTTCAGAAGTAGCTCATAGCTTAGAAGATTGAGAATTCTTACAAAAGTAATTCCATCTTTGAAGCTGAATATTTACCAACCACAGAGTAAGTATGCACAGTTCAAACAAAGGTAATAGCAAAGTGTTTACCCCTTGTTTTTAATTCTTGTATTTTGATAAATCTTACCTTTCTCTGCAACAGAGAAAAAAAAAACATGGCTCCCTGGTTGTATTATCAAACTAATTGATTATTACAAAAATGCTATGGCTATCAAAAATATTTTATCAAAGCACAAAACTCCATTTATGGAATGCATTAGAATTCATGACTGATAATGCAAATGTGAATTATGTCATGGTACACTCAATATACCATCTGCTCAAGAAAGAAAAACATCTGTTGGTAAATGTAAACTGTGGAACTTATGTGGTATGCAATATGTTCAGATACTGTATGGAATAAATAAATTGGATGTTGACAATCTATTGTGTTAGAAGCATTCAATGACTTTCTTATGTTGAAAAGAGGAAGAACTCATCTGCAGTATCTTTGAGATGATGAAGGAAATTATCATGCCATGTCTAATCTAATCTATAAGATCTAAAATCTAACCCTTTTGAAAGCTAAGGCTTTTTTTTATTTCCCCAATTTTGAGTATCCTGTTTTCAGATTTACTTGTTCTATTGATTTTAAGCACTTAGATAAATAATTTATTTTTTTTTCCCCCACCTGAGCAAGACAGCTGAAGCAGGGGTAAGTCTTGGAACACCACTACACCACTATTTTGCATCCATATGCTGTGACAGGAAAGGGAAGCACCAAGAGCACTTCGAAATTTCTTTGACAATTCTCCGTCCATTGCTTGTCAGCTTATAGAAAGTACAAAGAGATTTTAACATGTTTAATGAACTGTTAAGAATGCAGAAATGTGTATTTGAATATTAAACTAAAAAGGCAGAAAACTTTAGCTTTTTTTTTTTCCCCTCCATATTGTGAGAATGAATTTATCATAATTTGTTGCTAAGCAAGTCAAACTAATGTTTGTGTTAGTGATGGTTTGCAGGTTCTGCTTTAAGCAGAACATCTTAAACTGCCAATGTTTATTTGCCAGGGAATAAAAGCTGTTCTGTGGTATGCACAGTTCTGGTGTTACAAAAGACTGGGAACCCTTGCTCAAGAAAGAGGTTTGTCCTCCTGTAATTCTCTGCAAGAACCCTTATGGTGCCTTCATAATCAGTCTCCATATTACTTTTGAACAACTCTTAAGATTTTTACTCCAGTGTTGTTCTTGCATGTCACTGTTTCTTTTCTTCATTTTTCCAGCATGTTCACATTTATTTTCAGGCCATTGATAGCAATGGAAGAATGCTGCAGACAAATATGTTTAAACTGCTAATACCTGTGGTACCTACTTTTCATGTATCCGTTACCTGAGAGAGCTTTTTTGTCCTTATGGATGTCAACTGAAGTGAGTCTCACAAGTCTTTGTATTAGTTAGCACATTTAGTCAATAGTAACAGATGTGACAGACCAAACACATGATGAAAAATCTTTGCAAAAATAAATACTAAACCAGGGTAGATGTAGCAGGTCTTAAAAACAATATGTTAAATTGTTTCCAAATATTGCTATGTTGTAAGAAGTATATTTTGTGGATTGATATTCAAAGCACTAAAAAGAGTCAATGCTATATATAGTTCTAGCAGTGTTTTAGCAAGAGTACCTGTTTTTAACCTATTAGCTACGATGGAAGTGAGCCTCACAGTTTCTCTTAGTAGGCATAGCTCCAAGTTTAGGTTCTGTCAATCTTTGCTGAGCCTTATGGGTTATTCTATACTCTGTTTAAAAAAAAATAGGGTGCAAATATATTTTTCATGTCTCCTTTGTACGAACAGTAGAGATAAACTCTACTGTTAAACATAATGATTTAGAACAATGCAGAGAACACACAGGCAATGGTATTTTTTATAAGTGCCAATTTGTAAAAAAAAATTATTTGGAAATATGGACAAATTCACGCGTATCTCACTGTAAGAAATAAAAGCACAATCAAAGATATCAGTGTCTAGATAATAAAAGATCCATCTATCCCTCTTAGCTGAAATTAAGATAACTTATAGAATGGGCCTAAGACTTAAATATCATTCACCAGCAGCTCTCTTCTATTTTTCCTGTTTGGACTGAATATTAGATATAGGAATGGTTACATACCAAAGGGGAAAGTAACAGCTAAACTAAGTAAGAATAACCTGCCTTTTTTTTTTCATTGTTGTTGTTGAATTTAGGAGGAAAATGTTAGTATACACCCAGTAGCAGAGATCAGACAAATTATATAAGAAAAATAAAAATGCCTGAGGGACAGAAGGTGTTAAAGAAAGATACAGTTGAATATCAGCAGCCATGCAGGGGCACACAAACATTGCCAAAGAATTTGGCCTCTAAATGCCAGCATATAGATTAGGAACAGTGCTAAGCCAGGAATGGAATGCTCTGAGGGACACCAGAGCTGAGCTTATGCTCTGTAGGAAATGAAAAATCCCGCAATAACCCAAGGTCAGAAACTGATCACCAGTCAGTTACACAAGATTAATATAAGCACTGTAGAAAAAAAGCCCCTGTGCTTTAAATCTCCTTATTAGAGTTGTATGGTGCAGTAGTGAGTGGAAGAAACAAAGAAGTATGTAAAGAACTGGAATTATTTTAATTTTTTTTAATATTTGCTCAGTTACATAATTCTGAAATAAATCATAGCAGATTTAAAGGAGGTACAGCCTTTGGATTCAAAAGACAAGTAGCTAAAAGGTCATACAGTGTAGGAGATTTCTTAGTTGAGTGCCTCTCCTAACAGAAAATCAAAGTAAAATGGCAGTTAAAACATTTGACAAAAATTTAGAAAGTATAAAAAAACTTACCAGCAATTAAGTTTATAAATTATTATTACAGTATTTCAGTTTGAGGAAACAAAATCAGAACAATAGCTGTATGATCAATGTTTTTCCACCTGTAAGTTGCAGTCTGTGAATCTGGGAGCCTATTTCACAGGTTACCCTTGGCAAGAAACACAGAAGTGTGTGTTAACAGTAGGTGCTGGTGAGTGCTGTGGAGATGTAAAATACAACTTGATCATTATGAATATGTAGAATATGTCAGAAATCTTGTCTGACAGTCTTTAAAATGGAGGAAAGGCTGAGAAAACAGACAAGGGAGTGAAATCCAAGAAGCAAAGAGGATGTGGGGAGTGAAGCAGTTACAGAATTCACAAGAAGCTGCTCTCTCCTGGGAGAGTGCGGAGGTGCTGCAGCTGACAGGCCAAGATGAAGGGCTGTTTTATGTGCCTGATAACAGTGGAAAATGGACTTAGAAGAGCTGGAGGAATAAAAGTTTTAAAAATAATACATTAGTAAATAAGGCCTGAAAAGAGCAATTTGCTAGAAAGCTAAATAAAAATAGAAATGTGAAATAAATGAAAGGCTTATGAGAAATCAAAGCAATGGCTGTGACCCTCCAGACCACAGTTCCCCAAGTAGTTGATTTTGCAGGGCTGCAACACACAGAAAAGTGAGGGCATTCTCCTTATAAATGAGATTTCCGTGTGGTGCCGATTGTCATGTCTCCTCTTGTGTCATCACAAAAATCCTTCTTTTTTCTCAATGTGTTTTAGGATAAAAATATAATATTGCAAAGTAGACCTAAGGTAGGTAAGAACTCTCCATTGCAAATATGAGATTCAGTGGTTAAAGTAGGATCAAGGAAATTAATAAACATTATGCAATTTACCTCTAGTTATGGAGAGGATTTTCTGCACCTTTCATGTTAGTTACATTCTACACATGAAAATGGTGCATTATTTATTGTGTGCATAAAACTTGATTCTCTAAGGTCTGCGAAGAGCTTTTTTATTTAAAAGAACTGGAAGCATGTTTTTGATATCACACCAACAGCTAACACTAAAGTCGTGAGTACTACTACCTCCCTTGATTTATATCAAGAGTATATTTTAAATCTACATTAATGGTCAATTTTATTTTTTTTTTCAGAGGATCATGGTTTTAATATACTGTTAGATATTTAAAATGTGAAAGATGACAGGTTGATTACTTTTTGTTTGTAGAACTTTTAAAGAAAAAAATGTAACATAAATAATAGACTATGTTGTTTTCAGCTGCTGAAGAAACAGAACAGCAGTTACCTCAGAACATCAAAGATATTGTGGAGAAACTGGAACATGTTGCCCGGGGGGTTGTGGAGTCTCCTACGTTGGAGATATTTAAGGCCTGACTGGACAAGTTGCTGTGTGACGTACCCTAGGTTACCCTCCTCTTGCAGGGGGGTTCGACTAGATGATCTTTTGAGGTCTCTTCCAACCCTCGGGATTCTGCGATTCTGTGATTCTGTGGCGAGACTACTACATACATATTCAAATCGTTTATTATAATCAGTAGTTAAAGTTGAATTATCACGAGTTATTTATTCATTTATTTATTTATGTTGGACACAAGGAAAGTTTTTCACAATGAGATCAATCAACCATTAGAATAATGTCCCCAGGGAAGTGGTGGATTCCCCAACACTGGACACTTTCAACATTCAGCTGAACAGGGTGCTGGGCCATGTTTTCTAGCCTGTGTTTTTTTTACAAAGAAAGTTTGAACCAGATGATCCTTAAGGTCCCTTCCAACCTGGTATCGATGATTCTGTGATTTGGCATTCTCCTTGGCATGGGAAATAGAGTGATTTCTGGCTTTAATAGTTAAGTGGATTGCATTTCCAATTAAGGGAGATCCTGTAGTATGGTAAACTATTCAGTTGGTGTCCACAGTTTTAGCCCTGCTATAATTTACATGTCTGCTCTTCTTTCTGCTTATGTTCTTTTTCTTTCTACTCATTTATAAATTCTAAACATTTTCAGGTCATTGCCATTTTTTTTCAGATATTGTTATTTTCAAGGAAAAAATGAAATATGAGTGCAATATGAATATGTAAAACATCTGAATATATGAACATATGAATATATGAAACATCTGTTAGGTTTCTTCACTAGAAGTCAGTGTCAGACAGCTCATAGATTAGATAATGATTATAGTCCCCCGTCACATCTCAGAAGTCTGCAAATTATTTTCTGATTCCATATGCACTGATGGTTCTAGCGTTGGTCTAATGCAGGAAGAATTGGAATCTGGGTGGTGATACGAGACAGTTCCCAATGAGATGAAAGAGACTATCTGGAAACAGTTGAATCATAGGTCTGGAAAGGGGAATGAGAGATTCAAAAATGAGGGGGGATTAAAATACAAAGCTGAGAAAAAGAGAGGTGGCACTGAAAAATATTTAAGGTTTCCTCTGTCCTGTCTTTGACACTTGTAGGCCACACTGAGAAACACCTGCTCTGACTGGACTTTTTCATCTGGAATATATTACTGAGACTTTGTCAGGATATCTACTATTCTGAAAATATTTAGATGATGTCTAAATAGAATCTTAAACAGCAGAGGTTTAGACTGGATATAAGGAAGAAATTCTTTTCTGTTAGGGTGGTGAGGTACTGGAATGGGTTGCCCAGGGACGTTGTGAATGCTCCATCCCTGGCAGTGTTCAGGGCCAGGTGGGATGAAGCCTTGGGTGATATGGTTTAGTGTGAGGTGTCCCTGACCATGGCAGGGGGGTTGCAACTAGATGATCTTAAGGTCCTTTCCAACCCTAACTATTCTATGATTCTATGATTATTCTAGAAGCCTGAGAGGTCTCAGACACTTCAATTGCCACAAAATAAAACCTACACTGCAGTTTTCTGTGAGACAAATATTCCAGTTTTCCCTCGAAAATACTTTAGACACCCAGACAAGAAAGATAGCCCAGAAGGGAAGACAACTTCAACCATTGAACCATGTTGTCTCTTTGTGGCTCATGAATCCATATGTATTGGAATGACTACTGATATACCCCAAATCTGAGAAATTTCAAATAACTGACACAATATTCTTTAAAATACTCCACTATAATGTTCCTCCCTTACCTACTCCTATAGAAAATCATGTGTGTTCACTGCAAGAACAGTGACTATTCAGATTTGAAATAGTTTTAATGTCTTAGCTTTGAAGGCTAAAAGCTTGTGGACTATCAGGGTTAGGAAAGCATGACTGTAAGACTCCTGGGAATCTCCCATTATGAGTGGTAATCAGCTTTTGTTTCTCTCTCTGATCCACAGCAAAGTTTTGAATAAAACATGAAAATGGTCTTAGGCAGATTAAAGGATTCTGTGATCTTTAGCATGTTATTTAGCATTTTTATTCATGAGACCTCTATATTCAGAATTACAGAACAAACAGAACATCGCTTTTGCAGGTGAATGGGCAGTGAAGAAAATGGATGAAAATTCAAACAATGGTTTAAAAAATAGTTTTAAAAAAATTGTGTAACAGTTCTAAGAACAGTTTATTCCAAATATTCCAAATAAATTATTTTTTAATTCTTTAGTTCTAGAACTTTATAACTTTATAACAAAATGTTATTCTAATCAATTCTATCACAAATTCTATCAGTTTGAAGTCCCACAGATTTGAAGTTTCCCACCTAATACCAGAAGATAGTATTGTAGTTCATTTCTTGGCATGTAAATGATACACTGATCTTTAATCCTTCAGTTAGGAATACAAAGTATATATATAAGTTGATGTATGCAGTAAGGGTAAAAGGAACAGGAAGGATCCTACCATGTTCGAAGAGTTCTTGTATAACTCTGATTTCCTGCAGCATTTGTTCAGCCTCTGCGTACTTGCCTCAGATGGAACTTTAATCTCTTCCTGCAATTGTTTGGGCTTCCTGAAGCAAATTTTCCTATTGCTGGAGATAACTTGATTCAGCAATTTCAAAGGGTGTTTGTTTGTTTTGTGAAATTAACTATCTAGATTTCTAGAAATGAGAATTATATTTCATCCATTAGTGTGCAGCTTTCTTTGCATGATATTTTGATAATACAGCTACACGAGTCCCTTCAGTATACAGCATGACCAACCAGACAATAACTGGCAGTAAGTTATCTTTTACTTAATGATTGCTATTATTTAAAATCTTTATTAAAAGAATGTTGTTTTTTGAGAACACCTAATGATCTGTCATCACTATTCCTATGATATGAGAAATATAACTGTGAGAAACATGATATCAAGGTCTATGCTACACTGTTCACTAGGCAAGTTTTATAAGTAGTATACAAAAGCTACAGGCTGGAAAGGTCTTGTCTTATTACAGGCTATGAAACTTCTGGGCTGTTAATGAGCAACCACTACACAATAGAGTATGAGTGAAAATAAATAGGAGGACTAGTTATTTATTGTTCTTTTTATAGACTGTTCTTAGATATACAAAAGACTATGTAAATGCATGAGTTATCAGTATAACCCTAAAATTAACAAAATGACAAAACAGATGCTGGTTTCTGTTTGTTTTTTGCTTTGCTACAGTAAAAAACAGCAAAAAGCAAATCACTGCCAAATGTACAAATATATTACACATCTATGTAAATATTCAAATAATGGTTAAAATAACCTTTCTAATTTTGTATAAGTAAAAGAAACTGTCTAGTATTATGGTTCCAAATGTGCTGCTTTCTCAGTTCTGTAATTAATGCAAAGATATAATGGGCTTTATTTTAAAAGAGGATTCACCCAAGTGTATTGTGTTTATTTTCATGGTTTTGTAAGACAGCAGTTGTACACCTTCTAAAGCATCTGAAAGGAAAAGTATCATTTTTTTTAAGATGTGTCACTGAGGTATAAACATGCAAAGATTTTTATACATTTTTTAGCTTGGTAGCTAATAATCCTTCCTGAAAATCAACACATGTCATACACACACACACATCTGCCTCCCTCAGCCCATCAGCTTTCTCTTTGGACCATTGATCAGGTAGTCAGCATCTGCAGTGATAGCTGAACTTTCCAAGGCTGCATTTTTGCAAGGTCACATATCACCCCACTGACCTAGGAACAAGCCAATGACTAAGTCACTGTTTACTACTCTTTTTCTGTTCCAGCAAGATATGATGTGTGTCCATTGATGTTGCACTGCTATGGGAATGGAAACGTTTTGCAGAGGCTGTGCCTCATCTATAATGCCACGAACAGCCAGGAGTTGCTCTAGGCTCTATATGTGAGGGAAATATTCCACATGGGATTTTTATGTGGGTTCATTGCTAGACCTGCTTATTCCCTAAAAATAATGTATCTTTCATTAACCTGCTTTGGAAGTTGATTACACTGAAATGCAAAAAGACAAACATACAGGAGCATATGAAGGTTTGCTTTCAAATGAAGCCTGTGTGAAAGAGCTCTTGTACATTAAACTACCACCAAACTTGTTTACAAAAGCTTTCTGATATAAGCAAGTACTAAACCAAAAGTTTTCAGGGAATGTGAATGCAATATATACTAGAGAAGAACAGCTGATAAGAGGAAACAAACTAAATTATTTGATTTGTTACTTTTGTTTTCTAAAAATGTATTAAATGTATAAAAATGTATAAAGCAGAAAAAAGAGGTCCACATAAAGAAATAACAGAATATTTTGCTTCAAGAATATATTTTACATCTTGGGATTCATTTTTCACACCAGATGTAGGATGTGTTGCACAGTGATGACAGAATATGGACAGGATTATAATAAAATGGGCTGGCACTGTGCTCTGCCCTTAGTTATTCCAGTCTCTAATGAACTGGGAATATTTTTATTTATTTTTAGTACTTTTCTTTTGCTCTATTCTGATAAATGTCCACATGTGAGAATGGAACATGCCTAAATCATTAATGATTAATAAATCATTCATCATTATCAATAATCATAAAAATATTAGGATATCATTTTCCTTTTTCTGAAAGTAGCATTGTCTTCTCAGGGATAATCCTCTTGATTATTCAGTGTGATGATTCTTTAAGTACCCTTAAATGAGAGATGACAACATACCTTAGAGCTACCTCTAATCTTCCACTCCATGTGCATATTCCTTACAATGAACTCTGGTAGAGGAAGACCCTGGAGAGTAATGTTTTTACAGTCTTATTACTATCTAGTGTGTTAGACCATGGTAAAAACATAGCTTAATGAAAAATATATCCTGTTACAGTGAATGATCACTTGGCAGCAATGGTTATTTTCAAACTTTATCTAAGGCCTTTAAACTAAGCTTTCACCATCTGTTCTACCTTCTAATTATACATGCAAAAAGAACATAATTCACAAGTGTATCATAAACGTGGATAATGTAATTGATTAAGTGATATTGCTGCATGTATGTGTGTTTGGTTATCCAGTGTCTCTGGTTTGCTTTTTAGCTCATCAATCACTCTGAATACATTGTATAGTGATTTTTTCTTGGCAAGCAGACTGGAGATGTACTGCCTCTCCTTTTGAGGGGAGGCAATGAACTGATGATAATGATGGATGGTGCAAACATTGTCAAATATCAAGTATGCATGCTCCAGTTCTTTGCAGAAGTTGGACCAGCTTGCTCTGTTTACAGTACTTCAGAACATGAGGACCTACTTGGCAACTGCCTTACATTAATTAAAGAGCAAGAAAAAAATTGCTTGCTTAAATGGCACCTGACAGTCTGCATTTCCATGATATCTGTGCATTATTATGAATGGAAATTTGGAGCTTTGTTTTGCTAAGTCATCCAGGTGGCTTATATTGCTTTCAAAAATACTACTATGAATTCCATTTATATTATACTGTAAGGTTAAGCTCAACCTGTGTAGGGCTTTAGGGAAGAAAAAAAAAGTTTGTATGTTAAAATTGGTAGGAAAAAAAGAATTATTTCCACAGTAAGTGGAAAGAAAAATTACTTATCATTTGTTAATACAAATAGGAAATTAACTAAGTTGTCAGGTTTCAAATAATTGTAACACATGAATGACAGAGTAGCCTTTGCAATATTTAATTTCCTTAAAACTAGCAGGTTTTAGCATTTACACGGAAACTCTGAGAGCTGACACCCCAACTTGAGGTCAGGTTTGATGAGAGCTTGGTTAGGCACGATGAAGTAGAAATTTGAAGAACGTTCTATAAAGCTCAGGTAACTTTATAGATTCCTTTCAGATTAATCTAGTCAAATATGTACTTACTACTAACTGCAGTTCCATTTTGTTTTCACTGTTTCTGCAGAAACTTTTCTACAGTAATATACTTCATTTACATTTTACTATACATGGTGTTTACATAAAACACATTCCACAAGAATGTACCCATATGAATGGATGAACCAAAATATCATTATGAAAACTGTTCTGAAAGATGCACAAAACTAAGCAGAAGAAAAATTCATTCTTAATTTTTAGCATTCTATTTATTTAGCAGTCTATTCATTTATGCTGTAGATTCTATGATTTACAATAGGTTTTAGCCAGCTTCCTCCCAAAAAACTCTTTTTTATTGTTACCTTTGTCCCTTGATTTAAGCAGATAAGAAGTGAGAGTTCTTTGTTACATTAATTTATATTTAATCCAGATCATTAGTTCAATAGTTTGGCCTCAATCTTCTTCCAAGGACTATACTGCACATCCTGTCATGTCCTGTCACGTCTTTTGCTCTTTCTCTAATGTCTCCTTCTCTCATTCTGACAGGTAATTTAGAAAGCCTGCCACATATCTTCCTTGCATCTGATTCTACTGGCTGTGAATGGATTGAAAGATGGAATGCAGTGGAACAAAACAATCTGTAGTATGCTTGAGTATTTTAATAAATATTTTAAAATATTTGTACTGAAGGATATTTGTTCAGAAGGATTTCCAAAGCATTAGCTGGGTCATCCAGACATCACTACCATGATTTTGGATATAAGGAAGAAGTTCTTTACTGTAACGGTGGTGAGGCACTGGAATGGGTTGCCCAGGGAAGCTGTGAATGCTCCACTCCTGGTGGTGTTCAAGGCCAGGTTGGACGAAGCCTTGGGTGACATGGTTTAGTGTGAGGTGTCCCTGCCCATGGCAGGGGGGTTGGAACTAGATGATCTTAAGGTCCTTTCCAACCCTAACTATTCTATGATTCTATGATTCTATGATTTTGCCAGGAACTAATGTGGTTATTTCCTTAAGAGATTGTGCTATTACGTAAAAGGAAATTTATGCTTAACATACATATGCTTGGAGGTAAAATAAACATATAATGGAGTGTTAAAAAGCAAACATTAAATGCTAGGCAAACTTAAAACCCATGTTAAATCCCTAGATGAGTACATAACACAGCCATAATCTGCAATGATGTATCACTTAGAAGAGCAGAGGAAACAGGTGGGTTTCAAACTTGGAACTTATACAAATCAAGAAACCCCATTAACTAGGCAGTGGTAGTTCATCTTAAAGTGTATGGACATATTAAAAGTCTCATTTACTTCACAGGGCTGAGCCAGGGCACATCCAAGGAGATGGGAGGTCCAAACACAGACTGTAAATGGTAGGATTAGAGCCTTAGGACTGGAACCAAAGCCACTCAAATCAGTGGGACTTCTTATGCTGACTTATAGGGGACTGTTAATTGGCCCCTGAATTATTTATTCTGAAAACTGAACAGATATTCCTTAATTCATCCACCTGTGGCTCATGAATGTAATTTTTTGCAACTAGCCAGTTCTCTGCTATGGGCGTACTAGCACATTTTGTCAAAACCTATTTCACAAGAGAAGCTGCTGTCTGAAACCAGAAAAATATCTAATTTCACTGCATTCAGAGCAGGTCACTATTTTGGGGGTCATTAAACTAACTGAAATGATGAACCGTTTACTTTGCTTGCCAAAATGTTCATATTCTTCTAAAAAGCAACAACAAATGAACAGTAAAAAAAAATAAAATAAAATTGTACCATTGCAAACACAAATACCTGAGTATATGAGACCTGTTATGTTCTTTCACATGCTCTGTATTCTGCTCTGTATTCTGCTGATCTACTACCCTTCTCTCATTTTTTTTTTTAAGATTTATTTTATATTGCTTTTTCCTTACTTTATGTTGTCTTTTTATTAATTTGGTTTTTAAAGTTTATTGGCATGTAATTCTTACACTAGAATCAGAACTTAACTTTCAAAACCACATTTTCCTCTTATGTTTGAAACTAGGAAAATGAAAAAAGGAAAAAGTCTTTACTATACTCAATCTTCTAAAATCTCAGGAGAGCAAGAAAAGAAATATCCAAAGATTCACTATTTTAAAAGAGATTAATTCTTTTTCTAAAGCAATCATTTACTATGGCAGATATTTTGAGGGCTTTTGTGAGCAGAGATCAGTCTTTTTTTACTTTCTAGTTATGAACAACCACAGAGATACTGACTCAGCTTGACAATGTTTATAGCAGATGTTATTTAAACTATAACATAAATGATTTTGAGTTATGAAATCAGTTGCAGAAAGAGTCTAAGAGGTTCTCTGGTCAGTGATAAGAAATTGTTCACTAGATAACTGTAATTCATATGGCAATCTGCAGAACTGAGCTGTTTCAGCCAGCTACCCAAATTCACTTCATCACATAGAATCATATCATAATATGGGCTGTCAGGGACCTTAAAGCGCATCTACTTCCAGCTCCTTGCCATGGGCAGGACACTTTTCACTAGACCAGGTTGCTCAAAGTCATACCCAGCTTGGCCTTGAACACTTCCAGGGATGGGGCATCTATAACTTCTTCAGACAACTTGTTCCATTGTCTCACCACCCTCATAGTGAAGTATTTCTTTGTAGTATCTAATCTAAACCTATTCTCTTCCAGTTTAAAGCCATTACTCCATGCCCTTGTAAAAAGTCACTTCCCAGGTTTCTTGTACCCTTTAGGCACTGGAAGGTTTCTCTAAGGTCTCCTTTGAGCCTTCTCTTTTCCAGACTGAACAAGCCCAACTTTCATCCTGTCTTCACAGGAGAGGTGCTCCAACCCTCTCATCATCTCCATGTCCTTCCTCTGAGCTTGCTCCAATAGATCCACATCTATTATTATGTTTGGGATTTAAACATGCTTAATTTTATACTTTTCAGATTGGAGAATTATAAAGCCAAAAGGGGCTACTGGGATCATCCACACTAATTTTTGCTGAATAAATCCCCATTCCAAGAAAAAAGTGTTTTCAGTCAGGTACCCATTTTTGTCATAAAAATTTTGGTGATGAGTAACACTTAATACCACTGACCCAGTGTTTCCTAACTACCCTTGTTTAAATACACTCCTTACTTGAAGCTTTATGCCAACTGAAGTCAGCCCCTGAGCTTGCTGTGCCATTGCTCCCAGCTGCTTGCCTGCCTGAGGGGCAGCCTCCCACCACTGAGGCATGTGGTGAGGCCTGACCTTTTCAGGCTGTTCCCAGGTCCAGCTGGTGGGATCTGGGGGCCACAGGTGGGGTGATGCTGCCCTTGCCTCCTGTATTTTTCACTGTGAAGAAATATTTCCCTGTGCTCTGGTGGCTGCTTCACAATCTGCTGCCACACCTACACACCAGGATGGGAGCAGCCTATACAGAAGGTACTTCTCCTTTCTTTTTTCCCCCACCCTTAGAAACAATTATTTTAATATTGATCTTTCTGCCCTACAGTGAAGGGGCAGGGCTGGTGTCTTTAAAACCTTTAGTAGTGTAGTTCCATGTATGGAGGTGGTTAAATTTGTGTCAGGGCTTGGCCCAGCCTTGGCTCAGCTTGGGAGACCAGCTGCCGACTCCTTCCAGCAAAACTGTGCCCGCATGGAAGAGCCAAGTGCCTCTATATGACACCAAAACAGGTCTACCCTTAAACAAGGTCCCACATTTGGGGAATACTGTGATTTGGAGGGAGCTGAGGAAGGTAGTGGGCTACTGTAGCTGGATTTTAAGACTTCTGAGTTTCCTTTACTTAGTCGGCAACTGACAAGTATGTCCACAAATGGGGAATGTCTTCGCTGTGAGATTTTCAGTTAAATTTAAACAAGTACATTAGGCGTGCAATGGTAGAAAGGGATTCCGTATAACAGACTGATTCCTGATAGTCACAAGTGCCATAGGCACCAAAAGCAAGAATCAAATACATAGTAATAAATGGCTAGATTTCAACAGCAACCAGTGCAGATACTTGGAAGTCTAACAGTGTGCACTTCATATGGTGTAATAAGCACACACTGACAGCTCTCTTTCTGTTTTGTCAAATTTAAAATTGTGACTGTATTCTCATACTTTGATTCTGCCTTTGGAAGTGTACATGCTCATAATGAATTCTAAGGGGTATTTAGCTTGGGGCAGAAAGAATCTGTTACCAAAAAAAAGCCCAACAAAAAGAGTTCTTAAAGTGAAAGAACAGTATTTTTGGTTTGGGGAATTTTTTTTTTTAGTTTTTTTATTTTTCCAAGATGTGAGTAATAGCATTGAGTTATTTACTTTGAATTCTTGTGCTTACCTGTCCATTCAGAAGTTGTAACATTGACTTAAAATGACCATGGCTACAAGACCTATATCTGTTGATGAGCCTGATTAGCATTTATAGCCTGAAGCTGATGACAACAAAACTCAGCGGTAAAGTTCCATGAGAGTCATGCTGACCACTTTCTTGGTTGGATAATATATGAATAACCTTCTTAGACTAATACTAATTAACTTTGTACAGTTTCTGCTGTAAATTATTTTCTGAGCCACTTAGGATTGCTCTCAGCCAATTGCATATATGGCAAAAGGTTAATTGTTTGTGAAAGACAAAGAAAAGGGCACCTCTGTGACTCCCAGTAGAAATTAAGAAAAAATGAAGCCTTTCTATGGGAATTCATCTAGCTCATGTGTGATTTACTGACTGCAAAATGTCTATGATATTCAAGTACATATTTTCTAGAACAGTGTTTGAGAAAAGCAGAGCATACATTTATATAATGGCATAAATTTCTGCTTTCTCCAGAAACCTGTCTAGCAACAGATGTGATAATTTAAGCTTGTCTGTTTTGAGAGGAATGATATAATGGGTATATATAAAATCCATGTATTCCTATGCTGATTAAGGCATACTGGGTTGTTCAAATTAGCCTAAAGAGTGCAGAAAAATTGTACTTACATACCTGGCAAAGACTGTCAGAGAAATACAGAGAAATAAGAATTGCACAATTATTGTGGAGTATAATATTTATGCAGCATATCATTACAATATTGCACTTGACAAATGACAAAAAAAAAAACTGCATGTGATGGCACACAATGATGGTAGGGTTTTAAAGCTTATTTAGACCCAATTTAAGGAAACTTTTTTTTTTTAAGACATTTGATTTGTCTCTTTTGGTTTTTTTCTGACTTTATTATGACAAAACTCATTTACAAAGGTGTTGGTTGAAGAATCTTGAAAAGAAAAATTATTTTTAAAATTGTTTAAAAACCCTTTAAAAGTAAAGGAACAATGTGACCTTGTCAGGAAATTACTTCTTCATCCTTCATCCAAGATACTTGCTTTCTGCTCAAAGAGCATTTGTGTCTTTCTCCCATATGCTACCGTTTGGGCTTGGTCTTCTAGAGATTATTGTAAGCAAATCCGAGATCAGTCAGCTTTGATGAATCTTATTTGTTTAAAAATCGCATATGTGGGGAAATAAGGTTTTTGCAATCCATAAATTGGGTGTACTTACGCATACTGTTCTGTGAAAATAATGTTTTGCAAACCTCAGTCTGAAAGCTGTGAAGTATAATAAAGAGCAGAAAAAAATATTTTGAAAAATGTGGAGGGCTAAGGAAATAATAGAAAGCTAGAAAGTTAGCATGTGAGAAACCTGATGGTAGAAGGAAGATAGAACTAAAAACCTGTGCTTTTGGTGCTAAAAGTTTTGCCGATTATTTCATTTTGCATAGCTGAAATTATTGGGTAGGTGAAAACCTCGGCCTTCAGTAGTATTTATGGTGCAATGCACATTCATCTTGTATAACTTAACACTACTTTGCTTTCTTGGTCATCAGTATGTAAACAACTTCTGGTGTCAGCTTCATTGAATTTGGTGGGTTCTTTCTCATTGCTTTAAAGAAGGGCCAGACTTCATGGTTGTATGTATTTACTTCTTTACTAATGCCGATCAACTATGAGAAGGAAAAATTTGTAATGAGAAAATCTTCTTGCTGTCTTCATAATTACCATTTCCAGGTGCTGCAGGTTCTTTACATTGACAGGCATGACATTTTCTTGTAGGATAAGTGAGTAGTTCTTCCCCTTACCAGTAGAATCAGCAACAGAGTGGAATTTTCATTGCCTCTAAAGCTTCCTGATAGGTGAATAGTAGTTGAGGAAGCATGTGTATAGATAAAGAAATGAAGCAATATATACTCTCATTTTAAAAGTTGGGCTTTTTTTTCATACAGGAATTTTAAGGCATTTTCCTTGGTTGGAAAGGAAAAATTAATCATTGATAAACTAGAACAAGGAAATAGAAGCTGTAAAAACAATGATTTTTACTGAAAATTTGATAAGCAGTTCTATTATACCAGTTGGTATTGACAAAGATATTAGTTTCTGGATAAAGTCTCATTTCAAAACTGATTTAAGGTGATTTGGGAGATCCAAATGGAGAAAACCTTTAGGATCTAGAATAGGCTGCCTGATTTTCTGGATGTAGCCTGTACAAAACCTAGTCTGAAAGAAGTTTTATACCTTTACGCATTTCTTCTTCCATATGGAGCTTGATAAATTAAGGTTTGATTACTAAAGATTCTGAAACACATTTCTGACCATATGAGAAAGCATAATCTTTTTAGGAATGAGGAATGTCTGAATAGCAAATATTTACAATTCTAACAGAAGGAACTAGGAAATACCAGTTTCTTGTGGAAATGGTATCTACCAATTCACTGAGGGTGAAAGTTGGAGTCTTTTGTGTTTGCGATCTTGGGGAGTTGTGGAGTCATGCTGTAGAAAGAACAGTGGTTCAAGGGTTAGTTTTGCTCATATATAAAGGAGAGAATTTACATAGTTTTCCAGATAATAGTAATGATAGCAGTACATTTCTTTTGTAGCCGAAGCTGTATTGAGGAGAGAAAAAACAAAATAGATGGTGACTTGTTTTAACACTTGAGACTAGCTTCAGATTTTCCCACAGCCTTCTGTTGGAGCATTAAGGTTACACAAAAATAATTAATTTGGCAAACTGACAATACTTGGCCTTTTTGGTGCATAGTTTCAATCATACAGTTGTTTTCCTGTCTTCTGCAGATGGGTCTGATGGAGGGAAGCACTATATTGACTCACATACTGCTATTTGAAATTTGGTGTGCAAAAAATTTGAAGCTTTGGAATAGAACACAAACTGTATGAAGTGATTTTTGGTATGCAAATGTACATACTTTGTCAGTGGCTATAATTGAGGAAAAGGAAGAAGGCTTATAGAAATGCACGGAGCAAGAAAGCCTATAGAAATCTGCAGACGTGGCAGATATGTGGCCACACCTCCGGTGAAGTTAATTTCAGCAGAAATCAAGACATAAAAAAGTGAAGATAAGGAATTACAGTATCCAACTATTATTATGCTAAGAGATTAAGCAAATACAAATGCATACTTAAGAACACCTGTTTCATTTAGGTTTTTTATTTTTAGTTTTGACATATTAAAGGTTTCAGTGTTTGGCTTTACATTTATCACAAAACCCCAAATAGAACAGAAATGTGAAGCTCAAAAATGTCTTGTCTTATAAAAATGTTTTGGTTTGGCTTGCCAATGTGCTTGGGTGTGGGGGCAGTTTCTCTGCACCTTGAGTACTGTTTTGTTCTAGATATTTTTAAAAATCCTCTTTTTTCTGGTAAAACAGGTAATAGAAACAAGTCTAATAGAAACATGTCTGGGAACTTCCACTCTTCCTGTAAACCAGCTTGATCTTCCAAAGCATTATTCTTACTGTCTCATATAATTTTCCACATAAAAATTATCACTTTACACAGGCCAAGGAAGAAATAATATTCATTTTGCATGAAAGTAGAAACTGCTTATCTCGGTTGTGAGGAGAATCTGTGCGTCAGATACAAATGAGTGAGTAAATTGACTTCTGAAGAATGCATTCCTGTGCTTGTAGTGAAGCAGAGTTCTTGGAGAAATAGTCATTCACTGAAGGGTTGTGAAAGGTAGTGTTCAAAAATGCTTTTTTCCCCTCTTCATTTACAGTGCAGATGGTGCTAACATTTAATTTAAACAGAATGTATTGTTAAAATAGTCTAGACAGGCTATGATCAAGAGACCTCAAATGGGAACAACTTGGTTTTGAAAACTTTTTATCTGATTACAGGGATAATGACTTGAAAATCAACCTGGCAATTTTGCATGATCAGAAAAGTGATATTCACGTTGATTTCTCATCAAGTTTCCAAATAGAAACAGATTTCTGTTATGTATTACATATCATTTATCTCATAGACGGCTCAGTGCATCTCAAGTTCAATCTTTCAGCAGTCTCAGCTACTCCATGCATGGAATTGTTCTGATGTTTTGACAGACAGAGACATGTCAAAATCATATATTAACCACTTTTTCATGTCACTCAGTCTATAGGAAGATCTTAGGAAAATGAAACCATAGAATATATAAAGAAAAAAAAATCAAGTCTGATGTTTATGCAAAAATAGACCCCTTAGGGAGCAACTTTATATTGAAATAAACACTGATATTTATTTTACCCAGCCAAGTGACCATTTAATTTCGAATCCTTCATTTCCACATTGTGCAAGTGCATTTAAATCCATAAGTGTGCTTCTGGCCTTAGACACACTTTTACTGAAAGGAAATATGTAGAGACAGTGCAGCTGATCTATTTTTGTATCTTTGGATTACTTTCTTACAAAGTACTGTTGTGACATCTGCATGGTTCACAAAGGATGAAGGATGTTGAAGCAATGTAAAAAAACTGCATAAATTAGGAGAAAAATTGAGTTTAAATGGACAGTATTTATTAAAGCAAGATAAAGAATTCAAATGAATACAAACAATAAATCAATTCATTTCAATTATTTTTAGGTCTGAATTTTCCTTGGTACTGAAGCCTCCTGCTTCTGTGTTCCATATGCCCATAAATTAGTTGATTACAAGTATGTAACACTGCCCATTTTAGCCACTGTAGTTTGTCTTTCACAAGAATCTATAACTCACATCATCCCGCTGTTTCACTGACATTCACATCTAATGTTTGTTACTTTCATCTTCTTGATCTTGCTCTTCTGGTATTACAAAACTGTTCAGTTTTGGAGTTTTTTTGGGTGTATGTGGGCTTTGTTTTTGTTTTGGAATACTATAAATCTAACGTGAAGGCATCTGCCAAAATGTCGTTGTTCATTCTTCACTTAGTGTCTGTCTACAATCTTATCATGCTGCCATAGAAGCCAGAAGGACCCATTCAATAATTCATTATTTCACAAAAAAAGCTTAAGTTTACACAGCTATTCTTATTTTAAAGCTTATAACTTGGAATTGTCTATTTCTATATTTTGGAAAGTAAACTATTCCATGCCCAGGGAAAAAGAAGACAGAGAGCCACAAAAGACTGATGTATTTTAGGAGGGTATATATAACCAGCATCACAGATGAAAGCAAAACTTCCAGATTCCTTTCTATTCTCATATGGAAACATAGTTGTCACAGCACAGGTCTGAGGAGCTGTTTGACCCTGGCATTATGAGCCAGTTATGCCAAATAGCTGCAGAAAGATGTATTTTTTAAAACCATTTCCTAATTAAAAGCTTTGTTCTGGGGCTGCTTTCATACTGAGATTTAAACATGATAAAATTCACTTTTTAAAAAAAATTTTTTGATACACATAGTAAAAGAGTAAGTTAGAAAGAGGTGAGCAGCGTATTTCTTTCACAATTGTAAATCTTAAGTACTTTGTCCAGTTACAGCTCTTGTACCATGAAGGGCTTTTTTTCTGCTAGTTCTAATAAAAGGCTGTGCGGATTGATGTGAAGAGTGGTGAGGCTTAGGGAAAGACTCAAGAAATCATAACAGCAGTTTGAATTGTGTTATAATGCAGAAGAGGTTGTGCTGAGTTAAAAATATTGCTAGCAGTATCATTTGGAGGCAAAAAGAATCCACTGCTTGGTGTTTGACAGGCTCTGACCAAGGACAGTGAAAGCTGAATGTGATCGGTAGTCCAGAATGAAGAAATAATCAGTCACACTAGTATCTCTCACTTTAACTTTGCCTGTGGCAAAGATGTTAAGTTGCTTGAGTGTGTTAAAGAAATGCTTTACAATTTCTCAGCTCTTACAAACTGGACAAAACTCTTTGTAAGCCTCACCTTGTCTACAAAGAGTTTACTTACCATGTATTACGTGACTACTTGGAAAACACCATTAGAAAGATTTCAGTACACAGGTGAAATAGCTTCATAGCTTTATAGCTTTACAGCTTTATTAATGCTTGTATGAATCAGCTTGTATGGCTGTACTACTAGTATGTGTGTTAAGATTTCCTTGGAATTTTCTTCATACATGTTACTAATTCCAGTCTTTAAGTTTCACTTCTGAGCTATATGTTTCTTCTTTTCATGGTTACTTTGCTTGAAATAAAATTTTCCATTGCATAAGAAGTCAGTGCCTTGTATCTATATGGGAATGACTGTCAGGCTGTTAGGTTGGGATTTTATTCATTATTCTTTATTTTCATCAACCAGCTACTTTAAAAAGGTCTGTAAATGGTGACTAAGAAAACATAAAAACTTGTCAGTACCTTTAAATTAGCTATATGGGACTCTGCCTTTCTTTTGGGGGAAAAACAAACCAAAACAAAAAATAAAAAAACAAACCCCCAAAACAAACAGCAATGGGGTTACAAATTGAAAATGGCTGAAAAAACATTGGTAAGATTATTTCAATAAGAAAAATTCAGCCTTCTTTTCCTTGAAATTTTTTATGTCTAAAAAATAATTACACAGCTTTAGGCTGCCTATGTTGAGTTGAGAATGAAGTATTCTTTTTCCATCTACTGAGAAATTATAATTTTACAGTTGTTAGTATCCATCTTCTTTCAAAGATATAATGACATGTTTTCCTCTTATCTATCCTTAAAACATTAAATCTTTTATATGAATTGGTTGACAATTTTTGAAGGATAACCTTTTCAACATCATAAAATAAATGAAAGTGGTGAAGGATTTAGATTTAAAATGCTTTACCAGTGCACTAATAATTTGATGAGCACTGCTATCATTTTTCTAAAATGGCATTAGATTAAATCTTATTCATCCAGCAAATTCTTTTGAAGAGTCTCACCTTTAAAAGTTGATTATACAAACCAGCTTGAAAATGTGATTGTGGTATTTGAAATGTCCTGTCTCTAGAGTCAATTAGTTATAATGTGTGATGAATATTTTGTATGTTTCTTTACAAGACTTGTTACCTTAGTAGTAGTGTTTTGAAAACTAAACTTACAGGGACATAATATAGTTCCCTTTCCATAGTAAGATCTTGTCTCTGGTAACTTTTCTCCAGGCATTCGTGTCAGCAGCACATGGCTATGATGTGAAAGAAAATTGCTTCCAACGCCTCTAAAATTGCTTGCTTGGCTTGAATTAATCTTAATCGAATTTCTGCCTGAAATGTTTAAAAACCTTACAGAATCTCATCCTTTGAGCACAGTTTTGCTAATTTGATCCTACATTCCAAAGTGACGACAAATTTTGAGGCCCTGCAGGGCTGCTGTTGCGGATAATGTTTCTTTGCAGGTGGTGTGAACCACACTGTTCATTAATGTGACATACCTTTATAATGAATGTCCTTGTATAATTAAGGATGCAAGTTCATTGTTTTCCCATTTAGCTGTGTTGCCTCCTTGTCTGAGGGAACAAAGGTGCTTTCAGACTTGAGAAAGAAAAACTAAGAAAAATACAACGTATTTATCTTCAGATATTTCCATTGGAAAGAAAGCTAAATTACTAACCTCATAAATGTGATTAATTTTTAATCAAGATAATACAAAAATTAGAGATTGACCACAGTAAAGAATAAACAGAAAGGGCAGAAAGATCTGGGTGATCAAATGACTTAGAAATGATATTGAGTTCGTAACGCTTCAAGTAAGTATCACATACTTGATGAATTGAATTATTTCTTTTTAAACGAGGAACCAGCTCTGAGTTTACAGTTCCTGATTTGTGTGTAATTAATTCTCATAGGTAGTTCTAAACTTAAAGTGGTATTGAATTGTACAACATTTATTTTAACTTCATATCCAAGATGTTCCTGAAGGTAATTTGTACTAAAAATTTCTGTGAGAAAAAAATTGTAAAGTTATTCAATCTGAGCTCCAAAGAGTGTATGTTCCTTTTTGCAATAAAAATGAAACATGGTTAAAAAATAATAATCTGTCTTATTAGAGTTTGAGGAAAACCCCACTGAAATAATATGATGTTAATATGAGTGGCTTAAGTGTGCTGCCTAGTAATATAGCATGTAGAATCATCTATAAAGAAACAGTTTATATACTGAGAAATTGGGTACCAGATCTCAGTTCAGAGTTTCTATTTTCTGTATCGATTGCTCATTCAAAGAGCAATGGTTATTCTGTAGTGTTCTTTCTGTAAAACAGATTCTACTTTCTATCATATCTAAGCAACATATTTTCCTTGGCTTTGCCTCACATTTTGTCACCTATGGTATAGAATAATTTAGGTTGGAAAACACTTTTAAGATTATTGAGTCCAACCATTAACCTAGCAATTCCAAGTCCACCACTAAACTATGTCCCTAAGTGCCATGTCTACATGTCTTTTAACCACCTCTAGGGATGGTGGCTCCACCACTTCCCTGGCAGCTCATTCCAATGGTTGACAGCACCTTCCATGAAGAAATTTTTCCTAATATCCAATCTAATCCTCCCCTGGCACAACTTGAGGCTATTTCCTGTTGTCCTATTGCTTGTTACTAGGGAGAAGAAACCAATGCCCACTTTGTTACAACCTTCTTTCAAGAAGTTGTAGAGAGTGACGTCTGACCTCAGCTTCCTTTTCTCCAGGCCAAGCAGCCCAGTTCCTTCAGCTGCTTCTCATAAAGACATGTTCTCTAGACCTTTCGCCAACTTTGTTAGGTGGAGGACTTAGCCTTATCGAACCTCATAAAATTGGCGTCAGCCTATCGATCCAGCCTGTCCAAATGCCTTTGTAGGGCCTTCCTACCCTCAAGCAGATGAACACTCCTGCACAACTTCGTGTCATCTGCACAATTACTGGCGGTGCACTCTATCCCCTCTTATATCCCATCACAGATTAACATGATGCATTGTAAGCATCCCAATTCAACCAGGAGAGTCAGACATTAGGGTGTAATTAGAGAATAATTTTAGGTTTTATTCTGCATGATAGATGCCTACCTCTCTGGAGCTATATATGTATAATTCATGAACTTTGCAGCTTTGTGTGTAAAGTGAACCTTGCCATACTTTTAGCAGGAAAAAGGAGTATTTTTTTGAAGATTTTTTTTTGTCTAAATGTCAGGCTTATGTAATATATTATTCTTCAATGCATTTACATAATTTTGATGGATGTGCTTACCAATAATTAATATCTTTATTCAGATAATTACAGGAAGAACAGCCTCAAATAATGCAAATACTTTGTGCACATACCTGTATATATGTATATATGTAAAGTCATGGAAGAAAGCTGTGCTTTTTAAAGCAGACTTATTCTTTAATGTATGTTTTCTTACTGAAATCAACAAAAGGTCTTGTGGATCTCAGCAGCAATATAGGGCTGACAGTTTCTGTAGTTAAATCTAACAATTAACTCCTGTTTTCTCCAGTATGCTGGGTTCTTTTGCATGAAGCAACTAGCTTTCCACCTACTGTTTTATACTATATAATGTTCTTTACCACACATAACTGTGATGAGATTATTTTCTATAAAGCAACATCTAGTCTCTTCTTGTGCACTTCACAGGGATTTCCTTAATTTTGATGATTCCATTATTTTGCTGTTAATCTTTATTTCTTCAGTATGCTACTAAGCTAGCAGATCCTCTGAGTTGGTGAGAAAAATGCTGCTTATGTTTTGTGGTTTTCAGTACTTTTTATGTAATCTGTTCTACACAATTTCTTATTTAATTTTATTCCTGTTGACCCTGCATAGATAGATTTAGCACCATACAGTTTGATGACTGTAGTACTGTCTGGTATTTTTTCAGTAAGGTAGTTACTGTGTAACCTGAACTGATTTCAGTAACCTGCTTTGACCCTAGCATCTGCTGAGAATGATTTGAGAACACTCTGTGACTAAATCTCCACCTGGCTTATCATGCTTGCTTCTTGGCTTTGAGTAGGTGTTCTTAAGCACTGTGAAGTGATATCTTGAGAAGAGGTGACCTCTGAGGAAAGCAAAAGGTCAGGAAAACTAGCATGGGATGGTGTGTTTTTTCCTTCTCTATATCCTATAGAACAGGGAATTTGCACTAGTAGGTGTATTATGGTGAAGCTAACTCCTGAGAGAAACTCTTTGGTGCTTTGAAAACAAAAAAACTAGGAAAAGGCAGTGGTGCCTGCTATCTCTGTAGTTTTGTTCTTCCTGTCACTTACAGGGCACTGCTTGCAGATTCTACAAGCTGGGGCTGTTAAAATAACATGGGGTGGGGGGAAAACTGCCTCAGTTTTGGTTCCTTTCTGGATTTTATCACAGTGGGAAACATTCCAGAGATTCTCTTCAGCATCTTGAAGAACAAATGTTAAATACGAGTGAAGAAATTTTTTAACTTAAATACTGTAATTGTTTACATAGGTGATATTGCTAACCTCTATTAAACTACTCACTGGGACAGAATGAACTAAAATAGATGAAACCTGAACTATAGAGAAAGTTAGATGTAAATTTCCTTAGATTTCTTAGTGAAGTAAACCTATCTGCTAAAAGTATTTCCAGAAGACTCAGTCCATAATATACCACAGTATCAAAAAGAACTATTTGTGTAATAATTATTCACCAGACTATATGAGCCGATTGTAGAGAGGTGGCTGTAAAGCTTTATGGCTGTATTTGAAATTGATACTAAATAATTATTGTGAATTTAGTTTTGTGCTTCTTGATACACAAACAAGCCAAATGTATTTGTTTATTGGTAATTCTCTGCTATGTTTGGCAGTAGTGACAAAGTAACTTCAGGTATTTGTTAATGCATGAAGCATCTCTAAGAAAAAAAAAAGTACAAATTACCTCAAAAATCTGAGAGGGGCAGATTTTAGTTCTAAATTTCATACTTGTTCACTCTTGTAGAAATGCCAGTGGAACAGTAGCAGAAGTGCTCTCCAAGTCAAATATTTGCAGGAATGTCTCTGTATTCTGTGGCCCAGTGCTTCTAAGGCCAGTTCCTAACCTGAGTAAATGAAAATGCACTTGTTTCTCTGTGGTTTGGTTTTTTTTTTCCTTAGGAAGCCCACCTTTTCAGGATTGTATAAAAGTATTTAAAAGATTTTTTTTGTTTGAGTATGTTTGAATGAGAATCTGTGATACAGCCAAAATTACATGAAGATCACTTGCCTACATCATGTCTACAGTATTTTCTAGAGTTTCCAGTCCTACCAGCCACAATGTAACTCCTACATTTGACCTTATTTGTTAAGAGGAAGGACTAATCAGAGGATCACATTACCTGCAATAAGATGTTAATTTAACTTTTATGTATTGCTCTGCATGCTGGAATGCAGTCAATGGCTACAGAAACAGAGTATGAAATAAATCTTTTTGGTTGATATTCAAGGATCACTGGCTACAAGCTCAGGACTGTTGTGTACCAACTAGAAGAAAGTGCAGCAGGAGGGCCAGGAGACCTCCTTGGATGGATAAGGAGCTGCTGAGGAAACTTCAAAGGAAAAAAGAGACTTATAAAAGGTGGAAGCAAATACAGGGATGTTGTCTGGAAAGCTAGGGACCAGGTTAGGAAAGCTAAGGCCCAGTTAGAATTAAACTTCGCTAGGGATGTGAAAGATAACAGGAAGGGATTCCACAGTTGCATTGCAAATAAAAGGAAGGCTAGGGACAACGTGGGCCCGCTCCGGAAGCTATCGGGAGAACTGGCTACCCTGGATTTGGAGATCGATGAGGTTCTGAATTACTTCTTTGCCTAAGTCTTCTCTGGCAAATGCTCTGACCACACCACCCAAGTCTTGAAAAGCAGACTCAGCGACTGCAAGAACGAAGACTTCAGGACCACTATAGGAGAAGATCTAGGTTGAGACCATCTTAAGGATCTGAATGTGCACAAGTCCATGGGACCTGATGAAATCCATCCACGGGTCCTGAAGGAGCTGGCGAATGAAGTTGCTAAGCCACTGTTCGTCATATTTGAAAAATCATGGCAGTCAGGTGAAGCTCCAGACGACTGGAAAAAGAGAAATATAAGCCCCATTTTCAAGAAGAGGAAAATGGATGACCCAGGGTACTACAGACCGGTCAGTCTCACTGAACTGATGGACAGGGGTAGAGCAGTTGATGTAATCTACCTGGATTTGTGCAAAGCGTTTGAAACTATCCCACATGACATCCTTGTCTCTAAATTGGAGAGACATCAATTTGATAGGTGGACCACTCAGTGGATGAAGAACTGGCTGTATGGCCGCATGCAATGAGTTGTGGTCAGTGGCTCAATGTCCGGCTGGAGATCAGTAACAAGTGGTGTCTGTCAGGGACTGGCGTTGGAACAGGTCTTGTTCAACATCTTTGCCAGTGGACATGGACAGTGGGATTGAATGCACCTTCAGCAAGTTTGCCAATGACACCAAGCTGTGTGGTTCAGTTGATACATTGGAGGGAAGGAATGCCATCCAGAGAGACCTTGACACGCTTGTGAGGTAGGGTGATGCCAGTCTTATGAAGTTTAACCATGACAAGTGCAAGGTCCTACACCTAAGCTGGAGCAATCCCAAGCACAGCCACAGGTTGAGCAGAGAAGAGATTCAGAGCAGCCCTGCAGAGAAGGACCTGGGGGTGTTGGTCGATGAGAAACTGAACATGAGCCAGTAGTGTGCGCTCGCAGCCCAGAAAGCCAACTGTATCCTGGGCTGCATTAAAAGGAGCATGACCAGCAGATGGAAGGAGGTGATCCTGTCCCTCTACTCTGTTCTCATGAGACCTAACTTGGAATATTGTGTACAGTTCTGGTGTCCTCAACATAAAAAGGACATGGAACTGTTAGAACAAGTCCAGAGGAGGGCCACAAGGATGATCAGGAGTTGTTGGAACAAGTGCAGAGGAGGGCCACAAGGATGATCAGGGTATTGGAGCACCTCCTATAGGAAGATAGGCTGAGAATGTGGGGCTATTAGGCCTGGAGAAGAGAAGGCTTCATGGAAACCTGTCATGGGCTCAGCAGTAGCAGTCATTTTCTCCATCTTGGTAGCTGGTGCAGTGCTGTGTTTTGACTTTCGGGCTGAGAACGGTTGCTGATAGCAAGTATGTTTTGAATTACTGCTCAAATGGTTGGTTTGTCCAAGGCCTTTTCTGAGCTCATGCTCTGCCAGGGAGGAGGGGAGGCCGGGAGGAAGGAGAGACAGGACACCTGACCCAGGCTAGCCAAAGAGGTATTCCATACCATAGCATGTCATACCCAGGAGGTAACCGGCAGAGACCCAGAAGGGCTGGAGCTCTGGGGGGATGGAGGAGGTATAAGTTGGTGCTTGGTCAGGCAGGGTGGGGTGAGTTATGGGTTGGTGGCTGGTGAGGTGTTGTATTCTCTTCACTTGTTATTTGCTTTATCATTATTATTTGTAGTAGTAGTAGCAGGAGTGATTTATGTTATATCATAGCTATTAAACTGTTTTTATCTCAACCCATGGGGGCTACATTCTTTGTATTCTCCTTCCTAACTCTCCGGGATTTGGGGGAGCAAGGGGGGGAGTGAGTGAACGAGCTGTGCGGACTTGTTTTAAACCACTACAAAACCTCATAGAAGCCTTCCAGTTTCTGCAGGGGGGGCTATAGAGATGCTGTAGAGGGACTATTCATTAGGGACTGTAGTGATAGCACAAGGGATAACAGGTTGAAACTTCAACAGGTGAAGTTTAGATTGGATATAAGGAAGAAGTTCTTTCCTGTAAGGGTGCTGAGACGCTGGAATGGGCTGCCCAAGGAAGCTGTGAATGCTCCACCCCTGGCGGTGTCCAAGGCCAGGTTGAACAGAGCCTTGGGTGACATGGTTTAGTGTGAGGTGTCCCTGTCCATGGCAGGGGGTTTGGAACTAGATTTTCTTAATGTCTTCTCCAACTCTAACTATTCTATGATTATGTGATTTTCTTAGAATCATAGTTTTGGTGCTGGTTGCCTTTTGTTCAATGTAGGTTACAGGCTGGTCTAGCCTGTTCTCTGAAGGAGGCTGAATGCAACTTTTAGGATCATTGCCTTGTGATGCACATAGACACAGAACGTCTTTAAGTGACTGGCTTTGTTCAGGAACAGGAGGTGGAGTTCCCTTCTTTGCACAATTCTGAGCTGCAAAGCAGCTGGAGCCATTTGGTTCTTTGGCTGTGTCCTTCTCCAGCAACCAGTCATTTCTATCTCCTTCAAGGCAATGATTGCAGGACAGAGAACATCATCTTAGGGACTGGCATGGCACTTCCACTTCAGCTGTAATGAGAATTGCAGTCCCTTTTCATTCAGCAGCAGTGTATTTCTCTGTGTGTGACCTTGGTCTTCTACTTATTCTGTCTGCAGCTCCTGTAGCACGGGCCAGGGAATGAAAAAATGTGAATTATTTTTCCTGCTCTGTGCAGGTAATTAGGAGCTGTAATGAGATGCAAGTACTGCTTCTAAGTTCATTTAAAATACTTAAATATATGTTTGCAACAGTAAAAATTGGAGTAGTATTTCCTATCATTTTAAATAGAGGAAAAGCTACTTCTTTGAACCTGTTAATATCTTTAAGGTGTCAATCTTTCTAAGCAGAAATAGAGTATTATAAAATGAAAACCTGTTCGGATTCCAAACTGCTGTGGAATCAGTGCATTAAAGTTCAGCTCAGTTATTGAATTTCTACTGCTTGGCATACAAATTTATAGTTTGAGGCATATACAAGTGCAAATTTATGTCTGTAGTACTCAGGAACACAAGAACAATCTGAGTAGTTATGAACTGTTATTCAGTCAGTTTTTAGTTGTTTTTTCTTTTTATTTGCCGAAACTGTATTTATGTGACTTTTATGCACCCTACTAAACTTTTTCACAAAGATTTGCAGGGATGCTGCACTCTAGGTTGATCACTCATTTTCCAAGCAAATGTTGTGTTAACCAAGCAGCACTACCTCACTTGTCTTTAAGAATTGACTTGGTTGCTTGCCATGATACAGCGGTTGGTTGGACCGTGACAAATGGGCTTGCTTTCCGCTGTTGTAAATGAGTGCTTTGGAGCTTCTTGTGTCCTTTTAAAGGGGACAGAACGTATCTTTTTTTTTTTTTAATTATTATAATTTTTTTAATGGAAGTTTGGATTTTGTAGTATTTTGTATTTGCTCTAACTGCTTTCCTCTTAGCCATGTCTCAGCACTTCTATAAATCTGCACCTTCTTCCAACTCTCAAACATTCCAAAGAACTACTGCTGGTTTGTTTT
Organism: Melopsittacus undulatus; assembly: GCF_012275295.1. NCBI lineage: Eukaryota > Metazoa > Chordata > Aves > Psittaciformes > Psittaculidae > Melopsittacus > Melopsittacus undulatus. The sequence continues at coordinate 95,931,505 of NC_047530.1, forward strand.
AGATAGTGACTTTATTCATGTTGTGTATCTTCACCATTGTTCATTTTTTGTTGTTGTTGGTTTTCTGTTTTACAACTTCTATTGATTTTTGTATATTTTTAAACTAGCTCTTAGCCACCAGAAGTTAGTTGAAACCTCTGCCTATTCACACGATGACTAATACTTGGAATTCTAAGAATAGTAGCAACAGCTGTACTGTAAATTTCTACTGATCACTGACCCTCTGAATTTGGCCTGCAAGCTTGTGGCAACAAATGTTGAACTGCATTTACTATAGAATTTTATAGAGGCTAGTTGTACACTCATTTCCCATATTCCTCAGGAGTGTAATCAGCTTATTGAAATAGCAATAGTAGTTCTGTGTGTGTGTGGGAAGAGGAGCATGATCATTACTTAGCCTTTTCATAATCCCTGTTTGCTCTACAGTTCTTCCTTTCCTCTCTTATCTGGTACTGGTACTTTTGCTACCTGTGTCAAAAATAGCAGGGAAGAAAAGAATTGGTTCTGTATTTTTTAAGCAGCTTAAAATACTGCATTTTACTGTATGAAGTACTATATACCGTGTATTCTTGACAACTGCATAGTCACAGCCATGAAATGTGATTTTTTTTTCTCTAAAGAAAAACATCTTACTCTAGTGATTAAAGTATTTTAACCAGAAATATGCATGAAGCTAGTTTGTTCAGTTAGACTAAAAGTCACAATTTAACTGTCTAATAATAATTTTAGATACTCTTAAACAGACATTTTTTATTCACTTAGATTACCTTTTATTTTCCAATAAGTTTACTCTGCAAGCTGACAGCAATACAGGTAATTAAAAAAAAAATATGAGTGTGAATTATAAATCTTTTATTCCCACTTCAAAAGTCTGGAGTTCTTTCTCAGACCTACCCATTTTGTAAAATCTCACAGTCATTATCCACATGACATAATTTCCCTTACTATGAAAATATAAAATAATCATCAGCTCATCAGTGTTGCTCAGAAAATTCATTACAGGTTAAATGCTGAAAGTTCTTTTTTTTTTTTAATATAACCCTACAGCAGTTTGATAGAAATTTTTTATTACCATACCTGTTTTTAAATGCTTGTAATACCTTTCTCTTCAGTCTTTACATCTATGTGTATTTTTCTTATGTACCCACAAGTGCCCTGCATTCATTGCTCTTTTATAAGAATGATTGGAATTTTTAAATCAAGATCTACTTTATGTTAACTCAGATGACCTTGCTGTCTTCTTGCTTACCCTTGAATTCTTGTGTATGCTGTAGCTTGATCACCAAAAAGTTCTCTGTTGAACCATTGTTTTAATTCATATTTATTATATTTCTTGCAGTATTTTCTTGAAATCGCAAAGAGTGTGACCATGAAAGATCATAGACTGTGAATGCTGAGGGGAAAAAATTGTATTTCACAAGAATTCATACTTTCGTGTTGTCACTATTAATGGAGCCTAAGATAATAGTGTCTGAAGTGCCATGTGAGGGAGAATTTACCATACATATTGAGATATCAAAATAAATGTTTAACTTAAAAAATGTCATTTATGACAGCACCAAGAATTCTGTGTGAATGATTGTTTCATAGAGATGGAGTCAGACTGATTTTGCCTAACTGTAGCTTTCTACATGTTGCATACTTAATAAGAATACCTCCAAGAATACTTGGAAACAAAGGTAGGCATCCCAAATAGTAATTTAGCCTATTTAAGACACCTGATTTCAGATGAAATGAATCTAGAGGTGCTGATGTCCTACACTCACTATAAAGGAATTCCAGTAATTAATTTAAATTATGTGCCTACCTGTTATACAGCTAAATGGAAATGTGTTAATGAGATACGGCTAAGGAAAACTGCATGATTAGTCTGTTATGATTAGTATGCCTGTGTGTAGGACCTTAAAGCTGAGAAAATACAACTGACAACCTGGTGTTAATGGACAAAAACTGTAATGTGGGTGAAAACCCCTTACATTTAAGAGCCCCTTTTCCTTTAATTCCAGATTGAAAATTTGGTTTTCTGAGATTACGATCAAAGTGGTGTTGTCACAGCAGCAAGTTTCTGCTTTTCAAGGGCAGTGTAACATGTACAAAACACGTACACAAGCTTTTTGGGTGGGGAGAGGGTACAAAAGGTGAAGACCTTTATAGAAAGTATGTTTTTATGGATAAATTTGCCTAGTGTAATTTACCTTCTGCCAAAGAAAATTGCAGTAGCATTGAGAGTGGGTTTTCTGCTGGGGTGGAGCAAGAACCAGACAGGACATTGATTTCTTGTCGAGGTAGTGGTGTACCTCCTTCATAGCTCTCAAAAAGAAGGTTAACCAAAGACTAGAAATTAGATCATCATAGTGGAATAAATGTTAAAATTCAACTACATTCTTTGCTATCCCATTGCTTGTCCTTGGTGTTAATATGTCTGTTTACCCTCTGCTGTGCTTTCGTTTTCATACCATCTGTCTCTTGCACTAGGTGACAGATACAGAGACTTAAGTGGCTGAGCATTTGACAAGTATTATGGAAAGGACATGGGGAAACTGATGATCTGTTCTTGATTTGGGAGAAATCTATATCAGAGCACTTGGGTTGTATGGGAAAAGTGAGTTTTCTTAAAAGGACAATTCCAACGCAGGCAAAATGTTGGAAATGAAGCATGGAATATAATGTGGAAATAGAGGAGCCAGGTTGGACTAGTAAACTCTTGGAAACTGTCTATCCTTGAAACTCGGGTTGTAGTTAGACAGTCATTACATCTATTACTGCATACAAGTGTTAGTCTGATGTGACCTGTCAGATGCTTATTTGGTGCTTTCCATATGTTGCAGTGCTCCTTAATCTTCTTGTAAAATTACAGTAGATAAGAACAACACTAAAATAAGTCCTTGGAATAACTTACATCCTGTCCTCAAAACCCATAAGCCACTCAAAACATTTGTTCTTTTGCAGTTGTTACTGTAAGTAACCTGTTAGCTCATGGTTGATTTCAAATACTTACTTCAGAGCTGATTTAATCAATCATACGAAAAAGATATTAAAGTATGTGCTTTGTTGCTCCATAATCTCTTTCGCCCAAACCAAAACTTAAAGAAAAAGTAGATCAAGAATAAAATCTATCATTAATGAAAGGAACTGTACTACCAAGTGCTAGTGAGTTACTTCATTTCAGTGCTCCAAATATAACTTCACTGATGCTCAGCTCCTACAAAATATTCAGGCACCCAGATCTTACTTAGTCTCCTAAAGTTTATGAGAACAGAGCAAATGCACAAATCATAGAATAATAGAATAGTTAGGGTTGGAAAGGACCTTAAGATCATCTAGTTCCAACCCCCCTGCCATGGGCAGGGACACCTCACACTAAACCATGTCACCCAAGGCTCTGTCCAACTTGTCCTTGGACACCGCCAGGGGTGGAGTATTCACAGCTTCCTTCAGCAGCCCATTCCAGCGTCTCAGCACCCTTACAGGAAAGAACTTCTTCCTTATATCCAATCTAAACTTCACCTGTTTAAGTTTTAACCCATTACCCTTTGTCCTTTCACTACAGTTCCTAACGAAGAGTCCCTTCCCAGCATCCTTACAGGCCCCTTCAGACACTGGAAGGCTGCTATGAGGTCTCCATGCAGCTTCTCTTCTCCAGGCTGAACAGCCCCAACTTTCTCAGCCTGTCTTCATACGGAGGTACTCCAGTCCCCTGATCATCCTCGTGGCCCTCCTCTGGACTTGTTCCAACAGTTCCATGTCCTTTTTATGTTGAGGACACCAGAACTGCACACAATACTCCAAATGAGATCTCATGAGAGCAGAGGGGCAGGATCACCTCCTTCGCCCTGCTGGTCATGCTCCTTTTGATGCAGTCCAGGATACGGTTGGCTTTCTGGGCTGTGGGTGCACACTGACCTGACAATCCTATGATTTTCAGAAACAAACTTCCTATCTTGTGAAATTTATTCTGTTACTCAGTAGTAATCTTTGCAAGTTCTCTCCAGCTGAAGCAAAAAGATTTTGGTACATTTGTACAGATCTATAAACTGCCTTCTTGCCATCATGTGGTTTAGTTAACCCAATTTATGTTTCCCACTATGCTGATTAGTATTCATTTAGAAAAAGCAAGAGAGAAATTTTGTCATTAAGTGTACATAAATTTAACAACAACAACAAAAATATCATTAGGAGTTTTGTTTTGTTCCCTAAAGCATTTTCCTCCTTTTCCTGAAAGTAGGCAAATGGAAGCACCAGTTTTTCCTGCAGTAACTTTTAGAGAACTGTACAGGTAACAATTCTACTTATGTAATGAAACCTATAATTTTCTCTACCAGTGCCAAGAAAAAATCAAAATAACTAAATAATACTTATAATCAAAATGACTAAATAATACTTGTGTTTTGTGGAGCTGCATTTGAGGGCTAAATAGCAGTGAATGGTAACTTAAAACGAAGGTGGATAATGCAGCTTGTACCTTTCAGAAGGAACTGTAATAAGTTGTTGGAACAGCTAATAACCTCACTTTGTTTTGGCCTCTTCATAGTTGAATTTAACAAATCAGCATTTCAATTAGTTGGCTGAATTATAATAGCCGTAAGAGAATGGGACAAAAGGTAGGTCACAAGGAGGACTTCCCTGGTGATTCTTTACTTACAGTGTTTTACATTACCCAGTTAGGAGCTAAGACATATTCAGTTATTTAAAAATTAGTGCTAGATAATACCTACCAAAAAGCATTTTGAGTATAATTACCATTTGTATGTCTTCTACCATCTATTAAAAATATTTCCAGGATATTGTTATTCTAGACTAAAAATATTCACTCTGAAGTAACTATATATTAGTCATATGAGTATTACCAAAACCACAATAAAACATACTAAATAAAACCAGTATTATCAGGAATTCAAATGATGTATTTCTTAAGTGGTAAAAGTATGAAGTATATTCTGAAACTATTCTTTTATATCATGTAAATAATGGACAATTTATCTTCTTTTTACAATAAAATCTTGTATTATTTCTGAAAACCTGAACTATAGCTCTAAGACCCTTGTTTTCTATAAGGTGGACAATATAATACCTCTTGTGTTTTTGCACTTTACATTGCTGCAAACCTGACATTATTTGTTTCCAGTTCAGAGCCAACACCTGGAGAACCTGAATCTCTGTGAGGTTATTTTTGCTCACAGTCCACTTAAATCAGCTTTTCAGTAGTATATGTGTAAGCAAAAAAAAATTATTTAAAGAGGTAGTTAAGGAATTTATATTTAAGTGCTTAAGTTTCTTAATTTGTGCACTGATAATGTGATAATTTTGGAGAACATGAGCCTATGTTCACAACACTGTATCTGCCAGTTTCTTTGGCAATAACTATATGTATTGGAAAGCCTTGCCTTTTCTGAGTCCAAGAAGTTTACACTGAGCTGAAATAAATGCTATATGCATAATTACTAAAAATAACAAGGATATCCAGGTTATTGTCCACAAACTCCTGTGCAGCTGTGGGCTACTTCTAAGGAATTCTGAGAAGCAAATAAGAAAAATCATCTTAGATATACCTACATTAATACATATGGGAAATAAACTATAAATGAAAAAATTATCTGGCTGGCAGGGAAGCTAGTGCACATTTAAAATAATAAAAAAGATCTTTAAAAGCACTTCATTTATCTGATGTATTATGCAACTTGTTCCTTCTGGTGCAGAGAATTCTAAACTTCTAGGGGTCTGCTTGAGATCCCAAAGGATCAGAATAATCCCCCTATAGCATGACAAATTTCTACTTTTTCTTTTTTCTTTTTTTTTTTTCTTTATTTAGAAACACCTCTCAGACTTGCTAAGGGAATGCTTGAATGCTCATGATGATTTACTGCATGTTGCTAACAGAAACAATAGCTGTGTAAAGTGATATGAATTCCATAAGCTTTCACTGTTTGTTTATTTATTTAAAGGTAGGTGTTTGAACACTTTAGAGATTTATAGCGTGGCAGAGCACTCTATAACTATTTTTCTAGTTGTTTTAGTCATGGTTGCATTAGTTGTATCTGAGGTTACCAAGTTGTTTTCTTTCCTGTTCCACCACAATGTCAAAGTGGGTTTTGTGGTGTATGGTTTCCTTTTTCAGTAGTGCCTTCCTTCTTTAGCGGGGACTTCTGTCTTCCCTTTATTTGGTCTGGAGACAGACTGCTTGGCTGAAAATCATTTTTTATGATAATGCAGGAGTCTTATGTGCATAAAAGTAATATGTACTTAACCAAATTTCCCAACTAAGCTGTGTCTAGATTTTGTATTCCTAGCTGGTTTGCTCCTTATTTCAGCATGGGTATTAAAATAATTTTTAATCTATTTACCACCAGTTTACATCACCATTAAGTTATTACACATCTGTTGAATGTGAAGAATATTCCCCTTTTCATAGGAGAAATGAAAGACCCAAGGGTTCAAGTACCTCAATAACTTGGAAGGATCATCTGAAAAAAAGTAGAGTTGTTACTGTATAAAAATTCATGGAAAAGTTTTCACTTCCTACTGAACATCCTTGTTTCATTTCTCACTTTTCTCTCCTACCTAGCAAGAACCTATTCATCATCATAGCCAAAGAATGACATTTTTCCAAATACTTTATATAACCGAGGAGAAATTACTTTTGCTTTATTATTTCATAGAGGGTTTGTCCTTTACTGTAAAGCATTTTTAATGCTGCTTTTTCTTCCTCAAAATGCTGTTGCATGGTTCACTGATGCCAGCCAAACTGTGCATGTAAACTAGGTTTCGTCAAGTGCAGTGTCTGAATGTATTTCTAAGATTCCTTTTGTGCTTTGACTTTGAGTACTCACCAGATTTGTACTGTTGCTGCTGAATGCTGGGTTTTTTTAGGTAGCTTTTAATAATTTGTAATTTCAACATTCTCAATGGGTAGTGTGTCTTAATATAGGTGTGCCTGGTATATAGCATATTAATGTTTTTTTTTTCCTTTTTATAGTTTTATTACGTTCAGTGCTCTACCATGTGTTTAAAGACACGAGAACTGCAGGATGCTAACTTCATGGTATTTGGGGAAATTTTAAAATATTTTTTTTTTACTTTGCATTGCAAAAATTGCTTTAACTTTGCATTTTACTTAATTATTTTCCTATGCCTTAAAAAATAAATAAATTCATCTGCCATTTATTTCACACTTCATGCTTAATTAGACAATCCACAATCCTGTTGAAAATAATTTTATTTCCTGGTTCACTTTGGCTGTCTTCAGATACTGATTACCCAGTGAGAGTATAAAATTTATTTGTTAATATAATAAATCTAGTGATCATTTTTCTTTATTAAGTATTTTTTTATCATAATTTATGTGATCAGCTGTGGTCTGGTTTAATACTTATTCAGCAAATAATAGCAGTAGGGTTGAGCAGCTTTCAGACACTGATTGTTTGGATACTTACTTTGAATGTATATAATGCGTTGTAGCTCGCTTACATATGATGGTTTTGCTCCATAAATGAAAGTTTTTTGAACAGAGGGACAAGAATGAATAGTATATACAGTGTGCTTATTTTCTACCTTTGCTTTAAATATACTTTGCAAATTCTAAAATGAGTATTCACACTGCCTAACTTCAGGCATTTAACTGTAATACATTTCTGTTAAGAACTGCTCTTAATATAAGATATTATAAGATAAGATGAGGAAGCAGAAGTGTTCATAACTGTATGCTGGGGGTTTTATTGGAATTATTAAACATGCTTAAGCACAGGAAAGAAGAAATGTAGATCTTGTACATTGACCATGGAGAGAAATGTTGAGTAAACTCTAAAACCATTGCCACTGTTAGTGAATTCAAGAAGCTGCTTAAGGATTAACTCTTTCAAAGCTTTTTTTATCCCCAGCTGCCAATCAGAGATGTGTATTTCTCCATTCATAGCAGCCCTCTTTCATATTTTAATAGTGATTACTATTATTACCTAGGAGTCAATATGTAACTTTTTCATATAGAGAGCATCCTGCTTTCTGAACCATCCATAGTCTTTAAATGAAAATCTTCGTTAAGGGCAATACCCTGTTATTTGTCACCTGCATAACACATGTTGTGCAACGCAATTTATTAAAAAAGTAGAAATGGCATAAATAGGTTCTCCTTCCTTCAACAGCAAAAAACCCACCAAACCCACATTATACATGCATGAAGAATCATGGCTTTGGCCATACTTAAGGTTCCTGTAATATTTTCAGCATTCAACTTCCCAGTTAAAAAAATCAAGAGAGAAGGTCCTGGTAGCTTTGTAAACTGTTTAGTCAGTCACTTTTTAAATAAACAATGAAGGAGAATGTCTCTTATTATAGTTTACTAGGTGTTCTTTTTAAATTATCCATAACACAAGAGTTACAACTTTCTTTTAGGTGCAGTTGTGTTTAGCAGTGAACTTTAAAAGTTCTCACCATTTTAGTTACTGCTTCTAATTATGCAGGTGAAAAAAAAAAAAAACCAAACCCAAGGTAAAAGTGTCTGGCTAAAAATACACATAATAATATTAAAAATAACACGAAAGATAACTTTGGCCGTTTTCAAAGCTCTAACCTGTGGAACCAGAAGCTGCACATGGCATCAATATTTACCAACTCCAGACATTGCCCGAGTTGTTGAGGAAAATGAAGGAAATAGTGAGCTGATATTCCCAGCACTCAAAATTCAGGAGAACTTGGGTGGAATATGTTGCTTCTAAAAGGCTTCAGATCTTTATCTTTGTTAGAGAAGAGCAAATAAAGAATAAAGTATTCCCATTTTTTCTTGTTTATATTACTTATTGATATGGCATTATCTGAAATGCAATAGGCTGGAGAGGGATACTCTGTTAAGAGATAGTCTTGATTAAGGTAAGAAGAACATTTCAGCTTATTGTATTAGTTGGTGGTAAATGACTTTGAGTAGCTAATATTCAAATTTTCTGTTGGTAGGCTTCCAACTGTTCCACCAGGTTGCTCCAGAAAAAAACCTGAGAAATACGGCTCAGTGAATATTAGTCAAGTACAAGTGATGAGCATTATCTAACAAAGTTCTCTGGTTTTTATTTTTAAAATATCCATGTTTGTGCATTCTGCTTTTGATGATATGGTAATAAAGGGAATATGCAAAACTGTTTTGGTGAAGGACAACTGTGAATCAGAATTCATAGGCAAAAGATTTTTGAAAAAAATCCGCTTTATGTTTGATAATCTGAGGTGTTTGTGGCTTCTCCAAATTGACGTTAGAAAAGCACAATTAGAAATAAACTATAGAAACAATATTACCATATATTAGAACAGCATGGCTAGCCATAAAAGAAAGTACTTTTAGGAAGCAGTTGCAGATAGTATGACCTTGGTATTACTGATAGGAGAAGAAGTAAGCAGTAAGAAGTAATTGTAATTAAAATATTCATGGACAGAATGTTTTGAAGAATATTCTTGTGTTGAATATTGTGTCTAGGCTGCAGTAACCTGTTTTTGGAAAATCATCCAGAGCTGAAAGTTAAGAAATTGAGTAGGAGGGAGGTTAGAAGACAGCCACATTAAGCTCTTTGCCTTACAAATCAGACTGTGTGACCTAATTGAATGGATAACCAAGTTATCTATTTGTAAAAGCAGATTTATGTCTGATATCGCTCCTAGTGAAGTAAGCAATAAGGCTCCATTGGTTTCAATTTAATAAGGAAGGTTTGGTCTTGATACTCGGGTTTTATTTGCAAAATGTGATTGACTTCTATCTTGATATGGCTTCTCTGAACTTTCACAATGAAATTATTGCCTGTCTGGAGGAAGCTGGGAAAGAAACAGTCTTAAGTCAAGGTCATAACTGGGTACTATAAATGTAGTTCTCTCCTGCTTAGGGCAAAAGTGCTCTGTCTAACTCCCCATGACCTAAGAAAGACAATATGCTATTTTTAACGCTGTAACTGATGCATAGGATAGTATGTAGTTGGTGTTTGTTGTTATTGTCTATTTCCCCTTTCTTTTTGCTCCCTTCCTGTAAACTCTGAACATTCCACTTTTATCCACATTTTATGCACATTTTCCCTTACCCTATTGTAGTAAACAACATAGATGGAATGTTCTGTATCATTTCGCATGGTACAGTTTGAAGGCATGAGAATGAAAATTCTTTTGGAGAGCACTGTTTTCAAGGTTTACAACACAATGTGAAATCAGCAACACAGCTCTGATGTTTCCAAAGTGTATATGTGCAGAATAGTTGGATCTTGTTACTCCTTCTTATCATATTGTCAGTCAATAATAAGATATGAACAGATACTGTATATTCTCCATTCTCCAAGAGAAAAAGTGCAGCCACTCTCCATGTGGTCAAAGTGCTACTTGCTTTAACTATAGAATCAGAAGATTGGAAGCATGGAACAGACCTCAAATCAAATCAGAAGTGTAAATGATGTAATAAGGTATACAATTCTTACTTCAAACAGCAAGCTGAATTTAGGCTAGGAATGCATGACACAACTGCTGCTAACATGACTAGGATTTTTTTTTTCCTTTTATGGTCTAGAATTTAGATCTCAGGATCACACACACTGATGTTTCTTGATTGGAACTAGTTTTCAGTCTCTAGTTATTCACCACTAATGATTTCTACTAATGGAAATTCTCAAATTGTCCTTTACAAGTTTTTAATGAAACTTATTTTTTGGCATTGGGTTTTGAGAACCATATGCTAAACTGACTGTAAATTAGCTCTAGAGTAAAGAACAAAGTCTTACACCAAAATGTGACACTGAAATAATTAATAAGGTGCCCCAGAGGATTCCATATTTCCTCTTCAGGCAAATTAGTGGTCCTTGTAATTCCTTGTAGATTCCAGTGCTGTTTTTTTATGCAGACGACTTTGCAGTTTCTGTTAGGGGGCCATCTGTCACAAACCTTCCAGCTGAAGTACAACATAATTTGAATCTTGAGCAAATGATTGCATAAAAAAGATTTAGTATAGATTTAACAAGCTGTTCCCATTTGATATTAACTTTGAATTCTGGACTGTTTTTTGTAAAATATGACATTTGAGCATAGCCATTTGAAGTTTTTTTTGTAAACTTGGTAGTGGTGGGGAGTTTGCTTGGTTTGGGGTTGTTTGGTTTGTTTTGTGGCTTGTTTCCTAGACAGTATTTTTTAGCTTTTTATGTGTTTGCTTGGTTACTTTATCACTTACTATTGAATAAAACAATATTATTTCCCTACATTAGTAAGCAATTCTGTTCTTGTGAAAGACAGGATGCTCGTTTTTATTGCTACGAATTCATTCCAGTGATCATGTATGTAGTGTAACTCTCCATCAATTTTAATTAAAATATGATCAATGTGCCATATTTCTATTTGACTTATTTTGCTTTCTACTTTTGGAATTTCCTTGGGGAGTTATACATAGACTAAACTGATTATGCTGAAATGAAGATTCTACCTGTGTTAGTTTACATTCAGGCATAAATTCATTTATAAAAAGATGCTTATTTGTCAATAAGTCTTGTGTTTTACATATCATCATCTTAAAGACACTGATACACTTAAATATTCAATATAAAAATTTGCTGAGGTATGATCCTAACTATAATTTGTCTAAATAGTAACTTACTGATATTCAGTGATCTACATTTTATTTTCATTTTTCTAAAGACCTAGGTATACTGAAATGAACATAAAGCATTTACACACTGGATATACTTTTTTTCTTTCACTGCTTATTTTAGGACCTAACTTTAGAGGTTGTCATTTAAATGAATTCATGAAGGTCTCCTCAGGGTTTTTGTCTTGTTTAAATAAATTGAATTGAATTGATTTAGTGTTCCTATTACAATTTGTTAAACTTACTCAGGCTGCTGGGGGACTTAATGTCACTGGGCTTTTTATGGATTACAAAGGGGAAAAAAGGGAACTGCTCAGCAGGTTGTTTTGACATTAATTTATCAGTTATATAATGTGCACAAAATGCTTCCTTCATAGCAGAATTTCTGATACTATTTAGCTGCATATCATTTTTATACTATATATACAATATACATTATATACATATACAAAAACCAAAACAAGTAATGAATATAAATGTTTATGTTTCCTTTCATAGCTCTTACTTTTAAATCAAGAAGAACCATTGAGTAATAGCAATAAACATCCTTATTATAATAAAAACACTAATTATAGGACAGTAGCTGTTTTTGGAATACTAGGTTCCCTTTTGGAACACACAATTTGAGGAAGACGCTAAAATACTGGAAAGCTTCAGAGAAAACTGATAAGACTGGAAAGGAAGGACTTTGGAATTAGTTCAAGAAAATACTCCTGTGTGTGTGATGCAGAACAAACTATCTGATTGCAATAATTCTTTCCCAGCTAAAGAACTATGAACTTTGCATTATTTTTATGATGAAATGTTATTGAGCTATTTTTCTAGAAAATTACTGAAGAATGTGACGTTATTTGAGATCTAATATAGACTATTTAATCCACTAATTTTAGAAATTGCTGATTATTAGTCTTTGGTATTTCCTGGCTTAGTTTGAATCAGAATCATAGAATAGTTAGAGTTGGAATGGACCTTAAGATCATTTAGTTCCAACTCTCCTGCCACAGGCAGGGACACCTCATACTAGACCGTGTCACCTAAGTCTCTGTGCAGCCTGGCCTTGAACACCGCCAGGGGTGGAGTATTCACAGCTTCCCTGGGCAACCCATTCCAGTGTCTCACCACGGTTACAGTAAAGAACGTCTTCCTTATATCCAATCTAAACTTCACCTGTTTAAGTTTTAACCTGTTACCACTTGTTCTGTCACTACAGTCCCTAATGAAAAGTCCCTCCCCAGCATCCCTATAGACCCCCTTCATATACTGGAAGGCTGCTTTGAGGTCTCCACACAGCCTTCTCTTCTCCAGGATGAACAGCCCCAACTTTCTCAGCCTGTCTTCATACGGGAGGTGCTCCAGTCCCCTGATTATCCTCTTGGCCCTCCTCTGGACTTGTTCCAACAGTTCCATGTCCTTTTTATGTTGAGGACACCAGAACTGCACACAATACTCCAAGTGAGGTCTCATGAGAGCGGAGTAGAGGGGCAAGATCACCTCCTTCGACCTGCTGGTCACACTTCTTTTGATGCAGCCCAGGATACGGTTGGCGCACACTGTCAGCTCATGTTCATTTTCTCATCGACCAACACCTCCAAGTCCTTCTCCACAGGACTGCTCTGAATCTCTTCTCTGCTCAACCTGCAGCTGTGAATGGGATTGCTCTGACCCAGGTTTAGGGTCTTGCACTCGGCATATTTAAACTTCATAAGGTTGGCATCAGCCCACCTCACAAGTGTGTCAAGGTCCCTTTGGATGGCATTCCTTCCCTCCAGTGTATCACTGAAATCACAGCTTGGTGTCATCAGCAAACTTGCTGAGGGTGCGCTCAATCACATTGTCACCAACAAAGAAGTTGAACCAGACCAGTCCCAACACTGATCCCTGAGGGTCACCCCTCGTTACTGGACTTTAGCTGGACATTGAATCATTAACCACAACTCTTTGGGTGCTGCCATCCAGATAGTTCTTTATCCACTGTGTTGTCCGTCTATCAAATTGATGTCTCTACTGAAAATACCCTGGGTTAATTTTTATTTTTTTTTCTTAATCTCCTTTTAACTATGTCATTGTATTGGAATTATCTAAATGGTTTTAGATATTTTTTTAATTATCTAATTATCCAGTAATTTTTTAAAAGGCTCTAATTTACACTAAATACAGTGTACAATGCTTGTCTTCATTATATACTTGATGACACCATTCTGATTTATTACCACAGTCTATTATCACAGCAACCTTTCTTTGATAATGTGCAGAATTGGAACAATAAATCTTTGGTATAACATCTGAAAAACTGATGCAGTCTATGAATTTAATTTGGCTGTGTGTGACAGTTTGTGTGTGTTTGGCTAGTGTTGGGAGTTTAGTGTTCTGTAGTCAGTGAAGATACAGACTTTTTTAGAGGATAACCTTGATTATAGGTGGACCAGCTTACACAGGGAAATTATCTCTCATAGCAGGATATAGGAGCTCTAGGTGGCATGTCTTGTGACTTTGAAATTTCAATTGTAAGCCTCATGTTCCAAAGCCTCATCTTGGAAGTATTTAGGTGAGAAACTTTCATTGATATATTTTTGTTTGGATTTAAGATCTAAAGTAACATTAAGAATCTGAACCTGAAGATACATATGCAAGGTTAAATGGGTGCAAGAAAGAGAATCTCCAGATCGATAGCCTAGTCATCAGATAGTATTTGCACACACCCCACTTCCCCACCCCAATTCTTTCTAATATCTTGTTATTCTAAGAGGAAGAATGTAAATTACTTAATGGTTGTGAGCCATTCCTGAGAAAGCAGTGATACCAAAAGGGTTTAAGGGTCATAGTACAAAGCAGGAAATACAAGACTTACCAAAGCAATTCTGTAACAAACAAAGTTCTTTGGTTTACAAGTGCACAAATACTGAGTAAATAAGTGATGCTGTATTACATTGCATTAATGAGACCATTATTGCTGCTCCTCCATGCTTTAAAAACGACACTGAAAAATTGGAAAAATGTTCCTGCAGGAGCCACAACAATGAGTCATGGTCAGAAAACCTGAGTTGGAATGAAAGATGAGGAGGTTTTATCTGGCTACTTTATTCAAGAAAAAAATGAGAAGCAATTTATCTGTTGGTATTTCCATGGAGAGAAAATTTCTTATGCTAAGGGGTTCTTTTATTTATATGACAAAGATACAAGAAGATCTTATAGCTAGAATCTGAAGCTACAAAAATTATGAGTAAGTACTTCATGCATATTTAAAAAGGAAAGCAAAAAAGTGGGTGCATTTTTCACTGCTTTCAATATTTAAATCTGGAAGCTTTTGTATGTTTTTATTTTTTTTAATAAATTACAGTAAATTAAAAAGTTACAGGGTTGATTATGATCATGTTTATATGAAACTGTGTTATATAATACAGGCAACAACAGATGACAATAATCCTCCTTTCTTGCCTTAAAATCTATGACTGGTTAGTTTTTTCCTGTGTGACTTGGGATAGAATCTGGAGAAGACAAACTTAGTTTACTTAGTATTATCCTGTTAGACATTAAATGTGCATATTAATAACATTACTCTGGTTCTAGAGACTTGTCAATCCAAATAATTAGTAATGAAGCTCTTTACTTCAGTTAAATATAATGACTCTCCTATATGTCTGAAAGGTTATCTGTGAAGAATGACAGGCTGAGCTTGTTCATCTGTAGCAACAGTAATTCTGGCAAAATGAAGGGTGCTTGCAGGAAGATCAAGTGTGTGCTTTCATTAGAACACTGGAGTCAAACTGACTCCAGACTACTTCTTCACTCAGGCTCATTTGACAGTGATCTCACTAAGTAGTCTGGTAGATGTAATTTTTGAGTTACTCAAGCAGTTCAAGGTTTTAAAACTCACATAAGAATTTTAGTGACGTTGACTCTGGCCACAGAAAGGAGACAGATATATAGAATATCACATAATTATATTTAATAAATATATACATATCCTAAGGTATTTAATTGATGGTTTGGAGTATTCCAGATATTCACTGCCTGAATATTATGTTCATAGGTGATAAACAAGGTATTCATCAGCTATCTATTAGCTACTGATAAACAGGTATGACTTGTACTCAACTGCCTACAGCTACAGGGTGAATTCACAAAACCTGTCACTCACAAAATCCATAGACAACTGAAATAGTTTTCTAGAAGTGAAAGTATACTAAAATTCCATGAGCTCTCCTTTACTATCCAGCTCCCAGATTAGTCAGTTACTGTAACATGTGGATAAAATTCTATACTTATTTTTAGAAACTGTGACTTCCGAAACAAAGGACATGCTCTGGGTTCAGTTCATTTACACAACAATTTATACACAATCCATTTACATTCAAAACCAAACAGAAAGCCACGATTTTAATTAAGTTCATGCTGAAATAGGTTAACTAATCATGTAAATCACATCAAATACTTAGGTGATAACTTGTTAAAGTATAAATCTTATTTTGGTTTTTGGTTTTGGTTTTGGTTTTTTTGCCCCTGGTTAACTGAGATGTTAATTTTGCAGATCTTCAAATATTACGTCAGTAATTTGCAAATTAATGTACTATTAGGTGGAAAAAATGTGGTGTTTTTTTCTTTCTTTCAGAGTGATGTCTTACAATTTGGTAGCCTGAAGAAAGCAGTAAAATTCAATAAGGGTGAAATTCATTCATGGCAGAAAGCCAGAAAAGGGAATGTGCTCCAGTTCTGTTGTGCTTGAGACCTGTTATGACATAGCTTTATGTGAAAAAATGTGGGACTAGAATTCTTGAAGAATTATTCTCAAATGGTTTCTCAGATGCTGTGCTGATACCACTGTAATATTGGAACATCTCAGAAAATCAATTAATTCACAGTCATCTCTAACACTCACGAGGAACTATTATTTTCCCTGGCAGAACTTGGTGAGATTAAAAAGTTTTCCCAAGGTCATGCACAAAGTTACCATTGAGGCAGGCACTAACTCGAGCCAAAAGAAAATAAAATTTTTATTAATTTAGACTTTTCTTTGTGGAATATAGAATGAGAGCAATTGAGAATCCTATGAAAAGTTACTGAAAAATTGTATGGGATATAAGCATTATATTTTGTCAACTTTAGAGTATTTTTCTTTGGGTTTTCTTTTTTTATACTTTGCACTTCAAAAAAATAAATAGGTCCTACCCAAAAAATCGTAAAGTTGGTGCTTTGCAGGTATAGAAGAAATGTCTGGTTTTGGGGCTTTCGGGTTGTTGTGGTTTTTTTTTTGGGGGGGGTGGTGTTTTTTTTTCCCAAGCTGCATTTGTGCAAAATAAAATCTGCAGGTATTCCTGTTTAAAACAGCTTTTTTCCTTTTTCTTTTTTCTTTTTTTCCCCCCCAGCATTTTGATGGGACATTTCTGATGAAACAGTTCTGTTTACTGGTGTTTGTGTTTCACAGTCCAGTTCCTTGACTAAAGGTTCATTCTGACATTTTACAAAGGACACAGTAAGAGGTTATTTTATAAAAGAAATGATAGGCAATGCTGCTGCTCTGGCACAGAAGTATTTTCACATTTAATTTTAACTCAGATTACTGAAGATGCAATCTCTATTATGGAAAACTAGATTCTTAATAAGCTTAGGTAAAGCAGAGGTGAAAATGACCTGAGGTTGCCATTTTCATACCAGTGCAAGAGGTTTCCATTTAACTACAACCTGAGGCATATTTTCTTTATCATTAGAGAGAAGTATGTATGCCATGTAATTATTTCAGTCCAGCCCTCTCAGGTTTTATAATATTTTTGATATAGAAATCTAACAACGTTTAATATAATAGCAAGGAATAGGTTGGCTGTCAGATTACAAATCCTTTAAGAGTTCTGACAAATACTAATCTTAAGGACACTGGATTTCTATGCTAATGTAATGACAGGAGGTGGCAAATAAAAGAATGCTATGTAACTCTTTGCATCTGCTTTTGCTTGAATTTCTTCTTTTGGAATTCAAGTATAGTTCTCTGACAAACTAGGCACATGCTAATAAACAGATTTGATAAACATTTGCCCTGTTTTGACTCAGTTCTGAAACACTGCAATAAGGCAGTTTTAATCTTGAGCATATGATGTATAAAAATCATTCAGAGCTTAGCTCAAGATGCTTGTAGACCTTACAACACTTTCTTATTACCTTCAGATCGTACCACCTTTTTTTTCTGCCAGTACATATTATCAGTACAAATCAAGTCTTTTTGACAATAGAGGAGGAATTTGGTATGTGTTTACACTATGCATTGGAATATAGTTATAATATATTCTAATTTCATATGTGATGCTGGATATCTATGAAGCATCAATGCACTATGAAAGATCAAAAGAATAATAGATGTCAGGAAAGGTGATACATAAATGTCTTCTGGTTTTATATTTGTCTGTATCCTTTTTTGTAAAGACCTTAATTACATGCTGACATTGAAAGCATATATATATTTTAGAATTGTTTTCCATCTTTCATTTTGCAGCTTTGATTTGCAATAGATTTCTTTCTTTTTGTAGCTATGAATTTGCACTTACATGGAGATTGAGTGTGAAGGTAGTCATGGGTGGCAAAGTTTTCCATACAGTTTTAATTGCTTCTCTGCGACAAAATTTTGTCTGGCAAAATTCCAGAAAATACTACAACAGTAGTTGACAGGGAAACTGAGAATCTTCTCATTCATTAATACATGCAAGCTTCAGTTTTTTTCTACCTGAATCTCTCTATTATTCTCAGAAATACAAGGTGAAGATTCTGCTCCCATCCCACTGCAATCACAGGGAAGGAGGAAGGTATATTTGGCTTAAGGCACAAACAACATGAAAGAGAAAGGAAGCTCCACTGTAAATGCAACTTTGTCCTTTAAAATGAGCCTTTGAATTTTAAAGCTATACATGTGAGGAAATTACTAGAAATATGAATATTTCTATGGTTTATTACTCAGTGACAATATATGTGTGTTATCACAGTGTGCCCATATGGGCTTACCTTGAATACTTGCTTAGTGAAAAAACTCAAATCTACTTAACTGGATGAAGGTTACCGTTTCTCTCCAAAAAAGGTTTTGATGCTCAAAGAAGAAAAAGTATATAAAATAGACACGTACAAATTCATATGACCATGCAGGCAGAAAAAAATAAAGGTGCTGAGTCAACTGTCCACTCTCTATCAGCTTTAGAAGATTGAGGCAATCAAGGAAGCTTCCCCATGACTAGAAGAAAGGCAAGTGTTATGTCCCACCTTCAAGGTGAAATAACAGAAGGTGGGGAATTACATACTGGCTTTGGACCACAGGGAAATTCTGGAACAGGTCTTCCTCCAAGCCTTTTCAAGGCAAATGAACAAAAAGAGAAAACCTGTGAACTTTCAGTGTGGATTTCCCCGGGACAAATCCTGTCTGAACAACCTAATTGCCTTCTACAATGGGATGAATTGCACTGTGGATGAGGGGAGAACATTAGATTAATTTACATTGCCTTTGTCAAGGCTTTTGACAGTCTCCAGCTAGGGAGATGTCAGCTAGCTGTGTGGACTAAGACTTAATGGTAAAAACTGGCTGCCCTGTGGCTTTAAGAGCAGTAGTGTATTATTTGAATTCTGGCCTGTAATGAATGGTTTTCTTCAAGGATCACTACGGGGGGTGAGGCTGTTTGACATCATCTATAGTGGGATGATGTAATGAAGTTACATTATAGACCAGTGGAAAACACCAGATGGGGGGAGCAAATCCTGCACTTGGAAGGGAATAGCCCTGTATATCAGTTCAGGCTGGCAATTGCCTGTAGCTCTGCAGAAAAGGACCAGGCGTTGACAAATGGAGTATCAATTAGCAATGTGACCTTTAGTAATGGCAGTTTAACACACACTTCACTGCATTAACAAGAACAAGGCAGTGTGGTTAGAGAAGTTAATACTCTCCTCCCTTCAGCACTTACAAGATGTCTGGAACACAATACCTGATTTTAGTCTCCCCAAGAAAAAAAAAGACATTGACAAACTGGAGAGAGACCACTCCAAGGCTTTTAAGATGCTTAGGGGCCTAGAGGATATGAGGTATGATGAGAGGTTGTGGGAAGTGTGTTTATTTAGTCTGAGAAAAACCTAAAGGGATATCTAATTGCTGACTTCCGCTATGTAAAGGAGAATTACAGAGAAGAGTGAAGGGTAATCTTCTGAGATACACAGTTAAAGGACAAGAGGTAATAATTGCAAATGGCAAGGGAAATTACAGTTGGATATAAGGCAAAAAAAATCACAATGTTTAAGTACTAGAGTAGTTGCCAAGAAAGATTGTAATATCCACATCCTTGGAGATATTTACAACTTGAGTGTCTGAGAATATATATTGTGTATAATTCTGGGATTGCTTGTTCTCTGCTTTTAATATTCCTTTTTCAACTCTTTTGGTCAAGTGCCAAGTAATTCAACAGAATAAATACTAGTAGTAACCACTGAATTTTTTTTTTAATAATTCTGTGGAATTTACTGTTGCAGGTAACTTATTTTCTAAATTACAGTAAACTCAAAGCTTGAAAGAGAGACTTTTTGAAAATAAATTGTTAGGAAAAGTTTCCTTTCACATAAATATGAAATAAGATAGATATGGCTATTCATATTCAACACAGCATTGTAATTAGCTTACGCTATTTTTCTCAAGGGAAAGAAGCTAAAGCACTTAAGTAGTATTTCAGATAGATTTCATTTCTTTATGATGAACATAGCTATTCAGTCACTGATGTATAATGGCCAATGTTTTTTATACAAGCCTAGCCTGCATGCCTGATGATATTAAACAATGCTATGATGCTTATTAGCTTACTCAGTGCCCTGGTGCATTGATCTGTCTTTGTAGAAAATTGCATTGGAGTTTTACTATGAATCACTCTGCATGAAATCATAACTCAAATTTTTCACTGCATACAGTTCTTAATTTCGACAGACTTAGTAAGTACAATAGTCTGATAAAATACAGTAGACTTTCAGCAGTCTTTAAGTGCATTGACCAGCACATTTGGGCTAGAACTTCACTATCTATACTGATGTCACAGACTCCAACAATCTTTATTAGGTGTCAAATAGTAATACTAATTACATAGGAATGTTACTCAATATTTGTAAAAAAAAAAATAGGATTCTTGAGGGTTTTTAAAAACGATTTAGTTTGTTCTTTCATTTCCTCTGTAGTCTTCTGTAACTTAAAACAAACTTGATAACGCTAGTGAGAAAACAAAATGTAACTATGCCAAAACAGCAATTTTGATCATTGTTGTATAAATAACAGATTAGTTCCCTAGTCTAACTGACTGTTCCCTGGACTCCCTTGCATGACAGAGTGTATCTAGACAGCTTATCTTATTTTGATGAATTTGATAACCTATGGGAACAACTGGTTTTACAAACACAGGAATGAAAAAAGTGTTCTCATTCGATATTTAGAAAATATGCTAAGCACAGTGGGTTAAGAGTACAAGGGAACTTAAAGTAGAAAGGTTCACCAAAGATTGTGTAATATTCAAACTGAATATTAAAGAGTGTGCTAAATGTCCATTGTGTATTCCTATTCTACAACATGCATGTGTACGATTCAGCAGAGATATGATATTTAGTTTCTACCTACCCTAGACCAATCTAGGGACAAATTTTCCTATGCACAGAAGAATATGTGCAATTTTTACGGGTTAAGTAAATTCTGTGCAGTGTTTATGAATTAAATTCATTGATTATAACGTCACATATGTAACATTAAAGTTTGTGGAAAAAAGTCTACATTGAAGTCTTTCATTTGCCAAATTCTTACTGTTTTATTGGAACCTACTGCTCTACAACAGTAAGGGAATTCCTTAGGTATATATATATTGTTTAGCAACTGAGATGTGTAACATGGCGAAATAAATTCATGTCACAAAATTTTCACAGGACAAGTGCCCATACACCATAATAATGCTTGTAAGCTGTAATTCACTAAAACGGCTCAAATAAACTTAGAAGATAAAGCAGGGAAGGTGATGTTTCAATGGGACGTTGTTGTTACAAAATTACTAGTGAAAGGGAATTCCAAATCCTGCTGTTTATTATTTGTGCTTTTGAAGTAAATCACACTTTAATCATCTAACTCCTTGATGCAGGTTATCTTCTGCTACTTAGAGATGGGAAAATTGTAGACTGAGGTCTGGGAATTAAGTTTTTTTGGGGTTTTTTTTTTATAATGGATTTGCTGAGAAGACAAAAATGGCAATGATACTAAGCATAGTTATTTGTTGTTTTTTTTTTTTAAAGCACTCAAAAATAGTAATGAAAATGAACAAAATTAATGAATATTATTCTAGAGGTTGTGTTCGGAACTCTTTAAACTTGCTGCTAGGCAAGTTTGAGGCTTTTTGTCCTACAGTGTAACTCCATATAAAATCATTACCTTGTAACAAGATATCCTGCCTTACTGATAAATTTGATTTATATTTATAGATAACCTGTAAAATTTTGTCAAATTATATGGGGATTGGATTTTCTTTCCCTGGTATCAAATTATTATTCTGTTTAAGATTTATATATGCACTCACAGCATCTTCGGTGATGTGCAATAGGGGAGATCTGCTGGAGTTCTTATTGCAGAAGAATTGGAAGAATTAGAACATTTTTGCGAATTCCAAATATATTTCCTTAATGCTCTTTAAACTTCAATTCTAAATGTCAGCGTTACTCATAACCCCAGTTTAGATATAAGTATTTACCCTCCTATTTCAGTGGCGAAGGAGGAATCTGTGGGATGGGGAGACAGAAAATCCTCTGATTTTGATAAATAATTGCTTAAACCCACATCCTTGTTTATTTGGATTACAGAAATTTTGTGTATTATAAACAGTTTTTCAAACATACAACTTTTTAACAGTTCTTTTAGAACAGTATTCATTCAGAAATTCAAATTGATTATAAATTGTGATTAAATCTAGCAGTTACAAATCAAGTATTCTATCTACATGAGATTAATGAGGGGTGACCTCATCAGTATTTACAAATATGTAAAGGGTGGGTGTCAGGATGATGGAGCTAGGCTTATTTCAGTGCTATCCAGTGATTGGACAAAGGGCAATGGGTGTACACTGGAGCATAGGAGGTTCCATGTTAACATCAGGAAGAACTTCTTTACTGTAAGAGTGACAGAGCACTGGAACAGGTTGCCCAGGAAGGTTGTGGAGTCTCCTACGTTGGAGATATTCAAGGCCCACCTGGACAAGTTCCTGTGTGATGTACTCTAGGTTACCCTGCTCTTGCAGGGGGGTTGGACTAGATGATCTTTTGAGGTCCCTTCCAACCTTCAGGATTCCGTGATTCTGTGATTCTGTGATATCTTTTGTTGGTATAAATAAGTATAATAGGAGAAACCCTACAGCTTGTGTAATCAGATTTGATTGAAATGAATAATTAGATTTAATTGTATCTATCTTAATCTGATGTGGAAATCTTTATGCAGCTGATGAATGATTATATTGAAATTATACAGAAATGGAATTGTAATGTTTTAAATTGATATCAAGTTCTCAGTCTTTCTCTAGCTCCCCTAAAGCCTTCTACTAATACGATATTTTAGCTTTGAGGATGATGTATTAAAAATAAAAATCAACTAATTTTTATGACTTTGTATTTCTCTAACTGAAGTTCTTCAAGATATATAAGATCATTTATACCAAAATCTTAACTGTAAGTTTGAGAAGGGTGGATCTGATAAATTTGTACTTTTTACCTTTGCTTAATCTGTCCTTAGACTGTTCTGGTGTACCCATAATTGCATTGTGAGGGTTCAGTGTTGGGTTTTTGGTTTTTTATTTCGTTTTGTGGTTTTGTTTTGTGGTGTTTTGTTGTGGGATTTTTTTTTTCTTTTTGTTGTTTGTTTTGATTTTGGTTTTTCAGTTTGGGTTTGGTTTTTTTGGAGGGGGTTGTTAATTTTTTATAAAAAATGTTAGCAGTTCAAAAAAATGGGCCTGATTCTAACCTCATGTGAAAAGCTTGTTACAGCCAAATCCATTATGTTTGGGCCCTTCTAATGCGCTGTTTTTTGCTGTTGTCTAATAGATGGAAATACAGCATGTAAATATTGCAGTCATCTTCACAGAAATAACAAAACCTGACTGGTCTTGTCCCTTTTAGGGGCCCAATTCAACAATGACAGATATCAAGTTGAAATGTCTACCAAATCCAGTGAGTTCTGAGCACTCCTACATGAGAGGTAACCCCTGTAACAAAATTCAAACAATTTACTATGTAAAATACAGCCTTAAATGAGTCACAAAACTACCAGAAAATTTGACTCCTATTTATCACTTATTGGAGCTGATGAAACTCTTGAGAGGGATGCTGGTGAGGGACTATTCATTAGGGACTGTAGTGATAGTACAAGGGGTGATGGGTTAAAACTTAAACAGCGGAGGTTTAGATTGGATATAAGGAAGAAATTCTTTACTGTGAGGGTGGTGAGGCACTGGAATGGGTTGCCCAGGGAAGTTGTGAATGCTCCATCCCTGGCAGTGTTCAAGGCCAGGCTGGACAGAGACTTAGGTGACATGGTTTAGTGTGAAGTGTCCCTGCCCATGGCAGGGGGGTTGGAACTAGATGATCTTAAGGTCCTTTCCAATCCTAACTATTCTATGATTCTATGTTGTCTATCATTTGATCAGTAAATCCTTACTTTCCTTTGGGAAGCATGTTCTGTATTTGAGTTGTAGTTTCACCCTTGGACAGAGAGGAAAAGAGATGGGATTATTGAATCCAAGGAGAGCCCTTTATCTTGTATTTTTTCTTGATGATGTTATGTTAGATTTATATATCTGTGACCCAATAAATCAAATGCTTGACTGTGCTTCTGAAGTATAGTGAAATCCACAACAGCATGTTGATACCGTTTTTCTAATTGTACTTCAGATGATATTTAGCAGTTCTAAGTAGGAATAAATCACATGTGTATTTTACATTTCTTGAAACAGAATTTTGATATACATCTTAAGTAAAGATATCAGAACGCATTTCTGTGTTATTTATTTTGCAGATGTCTATAATAAATTTATGTTTGGAAAAAAATACTCAGCTGTAAATGCTGTAAATTTAAAAGAAAGTATTACAAGTTAAAGATTGAATGGAATTCTTGTTTAATTTTGTAAAATCACCTTGCTTTATTAAACACAGTTAAAACCTGTTGTCATAGCAATCCACTCCACAGAATGTAATTCCTGTGGCATTTAAAACTTTTTTCTTCCATCCTGATACATTTCAGTTTGTATAAACCATAAAACAGAAAGTATTTAATAAATTCTTAGGTAATAGTTCGTAATTTCGAAGACAGAATTACACCGAGCAGCAAAGTTTGCAGGAGCAAAGCTTTCTTTCGTGTTTCCTCTGGAAAGGAAGGGATAGGAACATGAGACTTTATGATGAGAAAAAACAAAAAGAACCCCCAAAAAATCAGGAAATAAAGTAAAAGTCAATTTAAGAAATTAAGGATAAAAACGTAAGGTAAAAATACCAAGAAAGAAGTGGTTAGGAGGATGTCATGATGAATTTAATGCAAAGGAGCATTTCATTACATAAGAATTTGCAATGTGTTCTTGTGGGAAGAACTAAGGGGTTTTGTTTGTTTGGGTTGGTTTTAGTACATTCTGGTTTGATTTTTTTTTTTATTTGGGTGAAAGAGCTATACATGAGCAAGGAAGACAAAAAATCCTTTCCTTTGCTTACATTGCAGTAACTCATAGAGTACTGAACAGTGTTTCATTGTTAGGAGGTAGCACAATATAAATCATTCCTCATGCAGTAATAACTTTTTATTGTTCCTTTCCTTTACACATAGTGCAATTTGTGAAAATCTAACACTGTTCTTGGTGTAAAGCATTACATATTTTTTTTTTTACTAGATAGTTCCCTGTGATTTTAAAACCACTAGTATGTTCTCCACTCCAACTAATACTGTTTCATTTGTCAGTTGTGTCTGAAGTCTACCATGGTTGGTATGTCGAAACATTCAGTCATCCACTTCAAGAAATAAGTGGGGAAATCTATTTTATTAAATCTGTTTATTTCAGTAATAGAAGACATGTTTCCTCTTTTTTTCTGCTTGTTTTTCTGCTTGCTATATAACTCTTTGTTCAGCAACAAGTCTGTAATTGCCTAGATCTCTTCTGGGTTTTTTTTTCTTTCACCTGTCCCTTATTTACAATGCTCTCAATGTTAGACACTACACTCATCTGATAGACTAATTAAAAATTCTGAGGAAAACCTGTTCTCCCCAACATTCAGCTGGATGTATTTAGCCTACTTTTGCTTTTATTTTAAATATATGTAGTTTGTTTCTTGTCCTCATTCCTACTAACTACCTTTCCTTTGCCATCATGTTTATAACTATTATTATTAATAACATATTTATAACTCTATTCTATGATTCTATAACAGTCTTACTGGAAATTGAATTAAGGAATTTTTTTCAGGGCCATTTTATCCCAGATTTCAAGGATTTTATGAAGCTGTGCTCTTTTGATCTTCTATCAAAATCCCTCCCATTTCCTTGTGGTTTTAGGTTTCTGCCTGAAGAACCTGTAAATGATGTTTTCATTTATTGTGCAAACTCAAATGCAGTGTGATTTCTCGCACTTTTTAGTTTTTCCTCTGGTTTTTTAATTCCAGGGTACAATCCTCTTTGTAATAATTTTCTTTCCTTCTTTGTGGGCTATTTACTTAATTCTCAGTATTTGGAAGACGTTTTTCAATTAGAGCTGAAGTCTTCTAACTACATTTATAGTACAAGTTTCAGGTTGTTTATTGAGTGTTTAAATAAAGCTTCTCTACATTTAAATTCATGTGCTTTACATTTTGGAACACTTCACTGATAAATTCCAGCAATTTCTTAATCTTGCTCCTTCAGAAATGCAAGAAATGTAGTTATGGAGCTAGTACAAGTTTGTGACTTTAAAGAAAGTTGATAAGGATATTTTAGCAGCTTGTGTGCTAGTAAATTTGTCTTAGGTCCTACATGACACTTCACTGAGTAGAAGAGAAGAGTGTAATAGAAATTTCTATCTATGGATGGTAAATTGTGGCCTCTGCACACATACAGTTTCTGTGGGAAACCTCTCTGCACAGCCTCAGCAGCCAAGGTTAGTTGTCCTGTCTCCATATAGTATAGCCGGCCTTCAGCAAGAGAGTGACAGATTCATTCTACCTACTTTTAGACTTTTTAAAGTAAAAAACCCCAAACTGAGATCCTTGTTGATGCTTGCCAGCAAAAGACAGGTGCTACTGGGAAGCAGTCATCCATTTCATGAGAAATCAGACTCTTGAGCTTGTTGTTCCTTATCTGTTTACTGTTTACTGCAGTGAAAGCCTGGCCTAATATTGATGAGTGGGCTAAATCTGTAAATCAAATAGAGAAACCTTAAATCTTTCTATTCTTTTCTACCTATATTCCTTCCATTTTTCTTGGGGGACTAATTGTACAGATCATGAATATTAGAATCACTAAGCAAACTCCTACTGTTCATATAGACCTATATCTCAAACCATTTGCATAATGTAAAAATACAGTTGGCACTTTATTTATGTTACACCAAGACCATAATCCATAACAAAATAACATGGGGACTTCGGAGTCACCTGAACTACTGTGTTCACCTCTGGAGCTCTCAACATAAGGACATGGACCTGTTGGAGTGAATCCAGAGGAGGAGCAGAAAGATGATCAGGGGGCTGCAGCACCTCTCCTATGAAAGCAGGCTGAGAGCTACAGTTGTTCAGCCTGGAGAAGGTAAGGCTCAGGGAAGCCTTCCAATACCTTAAGGAGGTCTACAAGAAATATGGAGAGGGGTTTTTTACAAGGGTACATAGTGATACGACAAGGGATAATGGCTTTAAACTGGAAAAGAGTAGGTATATATTAGATATTACAAAGAAATTCTTCACTATGGGGGTGGTGAGACACTGGAACAAGTTGCCTGGAGAAGTGGCTGCCCTATCCCTGGGAGTGTTTAAAGCCAGGTTGGGTGGGGCTTTGAGCAACGTGGTCTAGTGGAAGGTGCCCCTGCCTGTGACAGGGATGTTGGAACTCGAATATCTTTAAGGTCCCTTCAACCCAAGCCATTCTATGAATCTATCAAATAATATGTCAGCCATTTTGTCATAAATCATCAGATGGGTGTTACTCGGCTAGATCCTGACAGCTTTAGATTCTCTCAGTAAATCACTGTCATCTTTGGACAGTGGCTGATCTTAGAAAATTACTAGCTTTTTATCTGGAGGTAAATCTGATTCTGAAAAATCTCTATACCGAAATGTGTGGGATGGGAAGATGTCTAGGCACAGGTCTGAACTTTGATGGTCTTCAGTCACCCCCAAATTACAGATACCTTGTAGATGCACACTAAAGTGTGCCTTCTTTATTATTGTTCTTAATAGATTGTATAACAGAAAGCAGGATTATAGCTTGATTTAACAGTGTTGTCATATATCTGGTATTCCACAAAACACAAGATTGCAATAGTCCTTATCAAAGTGTTCTGTATGCAAGCACACATATACATATATTTATGTGTAAGCATATGTTGAAACGTGCAGTTTTCATCATTTTTTCACTGTTTTGTATGACCCTGACATGCCACATTGCTATTCTCTGATAAAAATTCTATGCTTTTCACCTTTCTATGCTTAAAGAAACCAAACAGAATCACATTTTCCTAACTTTTGGGTCTTGCAATAAAACTGTGAGTGTAATTAACACTCATAGGGCTGCATTATGAAATGTCTTCTGTTTGAGAACAGCTTACTAAGCTTCAGAGTGCTATGGCTTTTGTGCCATGTAGCTCTTGTAGTTGGCTGTTTCTTCACTAAACATAAGACAGAAACAATAGGCTATCTTATCCTCCTGAAATTAATTTATTTTAGTCTTACTAATGGTACCATGGAAATTTTATGTGAGTTGTTGAAGATGTATCTCTTCCTCAACACCTGCTAGCCTAAATTACTTGGAGACACTGGGAGTATACTTGCTTTCACAGGTATTTTTAACAACTAATTGCCTGTGAAAATTCATTTGGTTATTTGCAATTTGAAATGACAGGAAGTGTTATGAGAGCAGTACGTGAACTATATTCCCAGCTCACCCACCTCTCATTTTTAATTCTGTTGATTGAGCTTTATCATATAGACTGTATTACTGCTCCACTGACTACTCTAGCAATAGTTAAATAATTCAGATTTTATTTCTATATGAAAGTAACTATATGCTACATTATATATAATGCTTATGGAATGAAATTCCATTTTCTGGTGGGAAAAATTATTCTAGTTAATTGGAAGAAATAATGGCATGTGCTGTCCTGAACTTCAGTCATTATCCCTTCATATCATCAAAATCATAGTCTTGTTTGAGTTATTCCCCATCCTGTCCCATTCCTCCTCCCTGAAACATCCTGTAGGATTCAAATAATTTGTGGCCACGTGTTAGATGTCATCAAATATCACATAACTCTTGAACAATTAGATGCTTAGCCAAGAATCCAGAGTAGATAGAGGTAGTTAGTCTGGCAGCAAAGCCACATAGATCTCACCCTTTTGAATTCATAACCTGTGAGAATTAATACCACCTATGAAAAGCACAGAGAAATGAATAGCCAAGATAAAAGAATTAGATTATACTCCAGTGTTTAAAATCTTGAGGACATAAAAGGTCTAGTTTACAACCGCAAAGAAAAGCCCCCAAAATTGACTAGGTTTGCCACATATGATTCAAACTTTTCCCAATCCATCATTTAAAATAAATATTTGATTTAGTGGAAGTTAGGAG
This sequence comes from Melopsittacus undulatus, assembly GCF_012275295.1. NCBI lineage: Eukaryota > Metazoa > Chordata > Aves > Psittaciformes > Psittaculidae > Melopsittacus > Melopsittacus undulatus. The sequence goes on from NC_047530.1 coordinate 95,960,901, forward strand.
ACTGTGACATTGCCAGTATTCTCTGCCGTGTGAAAACTACACTTGGCTCCATGTTATATGTTACAAGATGTTTCATGTCTTTAGCATTTATTTGTCCATGAATATACAGAAATAGACAAGTTGTTGCCTTGGTTAATACCTGAGCTGCCAGTTTCAGTAGCCCTTCACTGCAAATGCAAACATCCATTATAGCTCACCTGCTTGTTCAGGTAAGCTTAGGTTATATACCATCCATTTTCCATGAACTCTACTTTCTGTGGAAACCTACTAGGCATAAAAGGGCCAAAAAGCAGGTGTGGTACACTGCAGGCAATTCCTTCCTTGAATGGCTGGCAGATTAGGCCCATTGCTACAACTGCATACCTGTTGTGCTATTGAAATGTACTCTGATTGATTGAATTCTTTTCAAAAAGATAAAGGATTTTCTTGGTTACTGTCATAATGTTAAGTGATTAATTATCTCCTCCTTCCAAATCAGGGGTGGTGAATCCACACTGTGCCACACTTCGTTTTATAACTTTGCTTTTTACCATCTAAAGGAACTTTAAAGTAGCATTTCTTTTATTTTACCGTGGAGGTGTGCTTGCAAATATAGATGACTTCTCAGATAATGTGGTCTGCGTCTATAGAGAGTGCTTTGAAGGTGATCAGCCTACGTCTGAATTTGCATTTCCTGAATCCATGTATTCAGAGGGAAAACTGTGAAGATGAGCAGTGAACACACATGCTGACATTGTCCTGTCTTGCTTGCTTTGGATTCCAAACTGTGGCTCAGTGGAGGCCTGCAATTTAAATCTTAAGAACAGGGGTTTACAATGATCCTGTCTGAAGTCTAAGATCATAACACCCAAATTCACTAACAAGGATTCTTGCTTGTATGCTTCCCTCCCTTTTCCCTTTCTTTTTCCCCATACTTTACATAAAATTTGTTTGTAGATTTGGCTTAAATTGTTTTCTGTGTCTTTCTGGTTTTATTACAAATATCTGCAATTTTGTATTTTCCTGTCTGTTCTTTCTAACTTATCTAGCTCTTTCTGTACCTCACCTGAAAATGGAATTTTTGGAAGCTTTTCAGCACTCAAAGGTCTCATCCAGTGGCTAACGTTACTAATTTCTTTATTGGTCTACTATATTCATTGTCTGCCTTCCATTTTTAAACTATCACAAAAGATACCTATCCCTTTCTTTTACTGGCTAGACAACAGTGAGAAAATTGTTCTCCAAAATAAGCACAATTGATGCTATTTTTTGCTTGGAATTGCTGATTTGATCTGTCAGTCATCCCACTAATTTCAAGCACACGCAGAAATAAAAAGTTGGACTAAAAGAAACAGAATGAAGATGAGTGCTCTTTAAGCTTATACATTCTAGGATAAGACTATCAATACAATGACACTTTTGCATGTAATTTTTGTCATATTTTTGAATACTGCATTTAAAACACATTTTTATGCATGATTTAGAATCTGAACAAAAATACCATGCCCTATTTCCTTTACTAAATGCTTAAATGGCAAATATATTCTGTGCAAGAAAAGGGTGATTCCGAAAGGAAAAAATAGATATTTTAAAAGATGGAAATGTTTGAAAAGAGAATAAAAATTTCTGGTACCTCAAACTGAGCAGATACCATATTACAACATTTAGTTGCTGTTTTCCTGGAACAATTCATGGTTTGCTCCTAATTAAGTGCAGGTATAATTCTCATATGATTTTCTATTCTATGTAGACAATAAGCTGGATGGGATTGCAATCACAGTAAGAAACAGCTGTGTTAGAGCTCTAATTTTGAAGAAAAAAACAACTTTACATCAAAAAATAATGAGGCTGAGGACAGTTGGCTCGCCTGTTTGAGCATGTCCAGCAAACCCCTTCCATTTCAGATGTGCCTGCACACCAACCAGTGTCAGCCAAAGAAGAGAGGTAGGATCAAAAGAGCTAGAGAAAAGAAATAATCATATTTAAAGTATCTGAAGCAATCACTAAAACATGCACATCACAACACCGTTTAATAGTTATCATTCTAGTCCCAAATATTATTTTCTGTCATTGTTACCCTGTGTCATGTCTGAAAACAGACTGTAAATTCCCTGGAGGCAAGTTTTGTGTCTTAATTTATTTGCAAACTGCCAGCAGTCTCAGGGTGCTATAAAATAATATGCTGGATCTCATTATTTTGCAGATATATTTTCACACAAGTAACAGTGTGTTTAGTTTGCTGCAAGGTTAGTCAAAATCAGGGTTTTTTCCCCATTGTTTCCTGTTACCTGCTTCTTTCTCTGCATAAGCCTGTGTGCACACAGGCATTTGCATAAATACTTCTTTGCAGGACTTCGGTCTTGCATATGTGTTAAAACAGTATTAGGTTCATGATTCAAATGGGCAATATTTATTTCTTCTATTTTGGTGTGGCTCAAGGGACAAACATGCTTGTTTTCTCAAAAGATATTCTCAGTAATTCAGCCTGCTTATCCCTAACTCAGGCAAAAACATGGTAAATCAGAGCACCTACAACCTGTAAGTCCATGAATGCCTGCTGTTTCTAAAGTCTCAGATATTATTTGTTGGCTCATTGGGAGTTTAACCCTGTGTGGTAGTGAACTTCTTCATCTCATTGACTTCAGTGAGTGTTGAAATGTGCTCAGCAGGGGTTGTTAGGTACCAGTAGAAGTTTAAATGGCCAGATAACTTTGAGCATTTACATATTAACACTGAGAAAGAATAATCCTGTCAGGAGTGACAGAAAGCTTTTTACCCTTGTACCTCCCTATCTGTAGGCTGTCCTCAAAATAGGCAGTTGTGTCTTTTCCTCCCCATCACCCCCATTTGGTGATTTCATGGGAAACAAATGTTTCGTGGGCTTTTGTAATACATTTCTTTTCTTAATAAATTGATTATAGAGTGCAATAGCAAGTTGGATAAACTGGGTCTGGATTTCAGGGAAAGAATGGAAAAAGTGGAAAATAGTGGTACCATCCTGCCACTACGCGTTTTTCAATATATTTTGAAACTGCACCCAGTGGGAGACGTACGGGGAGAGATCTTAAAAAATTCTCATGATTTGATTAGCTGCAGATGGGAAGACTAATTAGAAATCATCAACATGTTGATGTTATGATGGTTTTGTCAGATCACTGCTTAGTCATTAAACATTAGTGAAGGGAAGGGCCATGAGGATGATCAGGGTCCTGGAGCACCTCCCATAAAAAGACAGGCCAAGAAAGTTGGGGCTGTTCAGCCTGGAGAAGAGAAGGCTGAGTGGAGATCTCATAGCAGCCTTCCAGTATCTGAAGGGGGCCTACAAGGATTCTGTGGAGGGACTCTTCATATGGGAGTGTAGTGACAATGGGTAAAGGGATATAAAGAAGTTCTTTACTGCGAAGGTGGTGAGGCACTGGAATGGGTTGCCAAAGAAGTTGTAAGTGCTCCATCCCTGGCAGTGTTCAATGCTAGGTTGAACAGAGCCTTGGGTGGTGTCTAGGATGAGGCATTCCTGCCCAGAGCAGGGGGTTTGGAACTAGATGATCTTAAGGTCCTTTCCAACCCTCACTATTCAATGATTTTATGACATTAGTTCATATATCTGGAAATTTCCTTTGCCGATATTTCCCCTAAACCTCTTCTGGATAATTCTGGATTTTCAGAAATTTGAAATAAATCACTTAGAAATTTGAAAATAATTGCATCTTCTACTGGTAACTCAGAAAGCGTTTGGATCATCTTTTCAATCTAAACACAGTTTCCTCAGTTTGTTTCAATTTCTTGTGATAATGTATGAAATCACAAGATTTCAACTGTCACTTTAAGGAATTTAGTAATTTTTTACTGCTGTCAAATTAAAAAATACTATTGTCATCAATGATTACTAAAGTTATAAGTAGAATCCAGCCAATCGCCCAAGATGATGTAGACCTCATCCATCCATGGCTATGGATAGCTACAGAAAACACATTACAGGATGCTCTGTCAAGTGTTGTTCTCCATATTGTGGTATTTACCTTCTCTCTTCCCCACCCCTACCTCATTCAAGTGAAAGCCCAACTGGACAATATCGGTAATTACTTTTGCATCAGGATACTGTAGATCACTTCCTGTGCTTGTAATGAAAAATAACAATTTGCACAACTCAGATGTAGTAGCCACGTTAGTGCCTTCCATAATGCATCTTTTTGAAGAGTACAAGTACTTTTTTATCATAGTCCTATATTTTTTTCTTGGTTTTTTTTTTTTTGTTTTTTTTTTTTGCAGTCTGGCTTTCGTAAAATTCAAATATGAGGTTCAAGACCAGAATCTGTTTATCTGAATTTCACTGCCAGGGTAATCCCTAAAGCACTATGTAAACTGTGGCTCAAGTCAGTTTTTCCTCTGCGTTTTCTTATGCTAATGCTTATTGAATGTGCTGACTGCAGACATTGCAGTGGTGTTTCTTAATACCAATTAAGATACAACTAGTTTGTTTCTTCAAAAGGAAAGTGACAGCCTTCTTTTTTTTTTTTTTTTTTTTGCTTTTGGTAATAAAATTACTCTTATTCCAGATTTAACATATTTTTCCTAGAAGCATCAATTCCTTGGAAGTGAATTTACTTCTCTGTGTAAATGAAGAGTTGTGTGAATTGAAGAGTCCTTCAACTAGATTCAGATATATGCCTAAATACTAGTGAAATATGTTATACTTTGATAAATGTATTCTGTTTGTTCACCTAAATAATGCCTCTTAAATTCAATTACATCTTGCAGCACAATAATTCTTTTGTACTACAATGTCATTGTATCCCCCACTTTGATGATGGAAGATGGATAAATAAAATCATAAATCAATAGGACTAGTTCTTATTGATACTTCAGTGACTATTGAATAACTGAAGACTGAAAAGGTTTTCTGAGCCTGGATTCATTAGCTGATTAAATTCAGCCATGTAAAAGTTATTTCACTCTTTTAATCACCAAAATGCCCTTAGTAACTTTTAGAGAGAAAGATGGGCTGCCAGAAGGTTCATTGCTTCCATCTTAAACACCTGCAGAGGAATCCTAAGCAACAAGCTCAGTCAGCCTGAGCTTTAAGGATGATTAAATTTAGGTGAATAAAAAACCCCTCCTCTGGTAGTGTATGTTTGCTTGGGAAAAAAAAAAAAAAGCCATGGAGATTCACCTCAATGGAACAAGAACTGTACCCAATGGGCTGGATCACTGGGCTGGGGTTTTTAGTGTGTTTTAATCAGATACTAACAGATTCTCACTATCTGACTGTAGAATTCTGTAGTTAATAAAAGTTTGTCATTAGGCACTTCATCAAAGGTTTTCTAAAAATATAAATAAATAATGTCATCTGCTGTTAAAATTTGTAAGTTCCACTATAATATCCACAAAGTTAGGTGAGCAGAATTTTCCCAGTGCTGTTCTATGCTAGTTATCCCTTATTAAATTATTGCTATCCCTTAGAGGCATGTTCTGAAATACTTCCTTTCTACTTGCTTTTTTCAATGTTATTTCCCATTGCTAATTACCTGGAAAGATGTAGGTGACATCTGACCCAAATCTTAAGAATATAAAAAAGGTATTTTCAATCTTTAAAAAGAAGCTTGTGGCTTTCTTCTGTTTGACATCAAATTTTATGTTTTGTATGACAAGATTGCCTCAAAACATACATGAACATGATCAGATCCTCTCAGACTCTTCACAGTTCAAATTGGGAGGAAAAGAAAGGGCAAGGAATGAATTTTAAAAGTCAGCTACTTGCCCTTTTGTCTAGAATTTATCCAAGGTATAAGCAGCCTGCACAACTTATAATAGCTAACAAGTCAGTTTACATGGTTGTGAATCGCTGAACTGTAGTTAGTATAATCTTTGCATTCTCCAGACCAAGTTCATCCAAGTGAAAGCCTCTACTCTGTCCAAAGGTGCAAGAGCAAACACTTCTTATTTGAAAGTCAGTACATTATTTCACATGCCTCTCTCAAGAGGAAGAATACTGACAGTATGAAAATGACATTTTTCTATTTCAGTAACTTCATATTTCTAGTGCTTTGTATTCAGAGTTCTGCAGTTAACCAATTAAGTGCTGTAGGTAGTATTGATCAAGAAACATTGCTTATAATTTTTTTCTTGTTATGTAAGAAAAAAACAAAATCAACCAAACAAAAAAAAACAGAACTTGGTTTACGTCTTGCAGATCTTAACTGGCTTTGCATAGAATGCCAGTGAATAGTGTTTAGTTGCTCTTGAAGTGATGCTTGTCTCCAGTGAAAAGAAATCAATTCTCTAAACAGTCTTCAGAAATCTACTGTGGTATCAATGACAAGAAATTGAAGTGAGCGCCTTACACTATATAATATTGCTGTTTGCCATTGTTAATGACAGCACCTGAAGAGCAATCTTTAGTACTTATAATTTCTAAATAATTTAAAATGATGTCACTATGTTAAAATGTACGAGTTTATACAAATTGATAAAATCAATTGTAATAAAACTACTTTATTGTTAAAAAAACATAGTTATATAATATTTTCAATTTGTTCACAAATTGATGAATAGTCACAAGTTCATTTTATATTTCAATTACCTGCAATTTTAGTTATTATTCTTGCACTTGATATTTTATTCCATAGTTAAGAACTTAAGAACTCAGATAAATACACCACCTTAACAAATAAGAGGACTTTCTCTTCTTATGAGGGGAGTGCAACTCTACCTTCACTAGAGAGATTTGCAGAGAACATTCCTGAAGAAACTGTATTTGTACAATCTGATTTGAACAGAAGTCACCTCAGCAACATCCTATATTCCTTTAGCTGTCACACCAGCTGAGATCAGCTACACAGGGCTTGATAGAGCTTTGGGGTTTGAAGGTCAATCGTTATCACTAAGCAAGATTTTAAGGCTCTGAGACAAATTATTTCCACGTTACCTACATTGCTTTGCACCCTTTGTGAATTGTGGGATGGTCAGGGGATAGGGATTCTGCAATGGGAAAAAGCTAAAGTAACACACGCTAGACAAGGCCAGTGCTTATCTGTCCTTCTTACTCCTTACTTGTCAGTGTTATATTGGCACTCTGAAATTGTGGTCATCTAAAGGTTGCATGAATCGAGTTATAAGGCAATAGAAAGTGACCCATGATCAAAACAAACCCAGCAAGTTCAATGTCCTGAGCTGAACCATCTGGTCTTGTTGCTGTAACTGATTTGTTAGAAAACTCAAGTTTTTGCCAGAGTAGGACCAAAGGCTGGTTGCTGGGCATCTAAGCGTGATATTTTTTAATTTATGAGGTGGCAACTTAATAGTGCTTGGCAGATTTAGTAAGGAGGTCTCTAAGTAAATAAAAAATCAGCTTTTTATCAGGCAAGGCGTGGCAGTGGAGGAGGGGGAAAGAAGGGGCCAGAGAGAGAGAGAGAGAGAGAAAAAAAGCAAACCCAAAAAAACCACCATCAAATTAAAACAGTGCAAAATAAACTGACTTTTCCTTTGTTCATTTCCTGGCATTGTTTAGTTCAGTGTGTAAGAGAAAGGAGGTGTTTAAGAAGAATGAAAATATTCTAAATGACAAAATCAGAATGTAAGACTCAAAGAATAAAGGGAAGGTCATTTTGGGAAATGCCTAAGGTAGCAACTTTTTCCAGCTTGATGAAACATTTCTGGATGCATTTTGGTTTGGAATTTGAAGTTGAAAAGAGTTTAATATTTACTTACATTGTAATGTTCGGTAGAAAGAGGCATGAGTGGAGCTGCCTTATTGTTACTTTAACATGCTGTACAAGAACTGTGTTGAATTGTCATAAACAAATGTATGTCCTCTTCTGAGGAAAAAATCCAAATTATACAAATTAAATATATTAACACAACATTTTGCAAAAGTATAACTCATGATATGTAATTTATTTTCATGAGTTATAGATGACCTCATAACTCATGAGTGATGGAGCAAAACAGGGCTGGAAGTTGGAAAAAATTATCAGTAGAAATAAATAGTGCATACATAATCAGCCTGCTCTACAAGTTCTCTTTATGGAACACCAGTTTTCATTGTAGACTGTGCATTGACGGACTGTAATATTTTATATTAAGTGATAAAGCAACGTAAGTGCCTTGGCTGAAGTGTTAGTGCCTGGTAGTATTGCCAGTGGTATTGGAAGTGCATGCATGTAAAGACAAGTGCAACTCTTATTACTATTACTATTATTACTAACAAAGGCAAAGAGGAAATAACTATAGATAGCCAAGAAGGAGATTAACAAATTTTCATTATTTTTGGTAAATTCCTCATCAAACGGCACGGAGATCCTGTTTCCCAAAATCTGCAGACAGCCTTGTGTCAAATACAGAGGAAATGGTGGAGAACAGACAAAGAGAGAAGAGAAATGTGTAACAAGTTCAGAAAAATTTGCTTTCATCCTACTTGTAGGAACTGCCAGGAAAGATAATAAAATCCTAGGTACACTGTAGAGAGCTGAATTAGTTTTGTGTGTATCTCCTACTTCTAGTGTTTTATTAATTCCAGAGTTTCCAAATGAGGAGCTTGGTCACTCTTGTTTTCTCTATGAGGCAAATGGAGATAAATCACCTGAAATCCTCTAAAGGAACATATCTTTTTTGTCTCGATTATGTAGGAGATGTAGAAAACCCAACAGAGCTTCACTGCCTCAAAGCACAATATATGTGCAGCTTAAACTGCATATCATTATGATGGTCTGCAAAAATGACTACCCACATTTGCACAGTCAAAGGGTGAACAAATGTGGGTAACTATACTTTGACCAGTACAAGACTTGTGGCTGTTGATTGTTAGAAAATGGGAGGGTAAAAAGAGTAAGAAACTAAAGCTGGAGAAATCTGTCTTATAGAGAGACATGGCAAAAACAAAACAAAGCAAAGCAAAGCAAAACAAAACAAAACTTTTTTTGCATGGCTTCCGAAAGAAATTACTTGCTTATGATCTAGAAGTGCAAGAAAAAATACACTGAGTGTTAAAAGACTATTTAAGCTAGCAGGAAAAAAAGAAATAAATCTCATAATAAGAACTCCTGGCTGGAAGCTGAAGCCAAACAAATTCAAATGAGAAATAAGGCACAATTTCACAGCAGCAATGGTATTTAACCTTCAGAACAAAAAGCCAAGGGCAGCGTTTGATTCTGCATTTCTCTGCCTTCAAATCAAGTCTAGATGTTTTTCTATAATATGTTAAACATAAACTACTGAGTTGAGTACAATCAAAAATGAAATTTAATGACCTATGATATACAGGGTCAGAATAGATGATCTAATGGATCCTTCCTTTCTTGAACTGTATGAAAAAGTTAATGGAGCTCCAACATTTTACAGAGACAAAGAATTTGTCTTTCATGTCCATAACTCAGCACTTTTCTGTTTGTTTCTTTTTGTTTTAACTCACCCATGTAAATTCAGGTAGAACTAGCTTTCCTTTGAAGGTTTTATCCCATGAATTACTGTACTGAGATACAGAAGGCCTGTCATGTCAAGTTTGTTTTTCAAAATTATTTCAATTTCGTAAGAGCATTAATGTCATCCTTGTCGCTAGCTAATGCTGAAAAAATATGCTTAGAAATAGGGTCTTTGCACTCACTTGTTTGTGTCCGTAATTAATTCAGATGTAATCATTCACTACATCTTCATTCCCATATTTCTCCTCCTCTGTGTCTCTGAGGTTTTCTGGTAATTAGAGAGATGGAATTATGAATTCTCATAGCCTAGTGGGGTTTTTTTACCTTCTTTTTCTCACCTCATCTTTAAGCAGAACTTTATTCTCATGTCTCTTCTTGCCCTGGAGATCTGCACAACCTCCCTAGTGCTGTCCTTATTCTTTTTCCTATCTAGTAGCTTAATCCCAGATTGATTCATTGTATTTCTCCAAGGCTCACTGTAGCAATTTCTCAGTTCTGATTTTTCTCCAGATACACACAACTTTACTTTCCACCCTGTCTCTTTCATGTTTTTGTCTTCCAGAAAGCCCGGAAGCCCTGTGTTTAGAATTAATATCCTTCCTTGGGAATAAATCATGTTTCTCATGTAAGTACTACACTGTCATGCATTTGATTACCAGATGTTCATATTTTGAATATCATATTTCTGCAATAGTATCTCCAGAAACATATCGTACTTACACACTGGATGTAGAGGCACCCTATAAATATTGTATAATTCTCCATATGGAAGGTTCTCCTAAAGTGACTTTTATAGCTTGTTTCATGATGAATCATGATTTTCCCCATTGTTGAGCAAGTTCTTTTTAACCGTTGTCATTGGTTCTACTAGTTCTAAGCCTCAGCTGTCATTGATGTAGCATAAATAATTATATACTCTTTTTCTTCTTGTAAGAGTATCTCAAAAAAATAAATAGGCCATATTGTCACTGTTTTGGTCAGGATCTGAACTTTCTGAAGTACAGTGGGGATTTCCATAATCAACTGAACCAGTGAGTCCTTTAATTTAGTGTCATAACTTTAAAACCAGGGAGTGTCAGATACTTGACTGAGAGTGAAGAGCTGTTCAAAGGGAAACTTGGGTTTTTTTAGGTGGTTTCTCTTAAACACCTCGTACTAGACCATGTCATCCAAGACTCTGTCTAACCTGGCCTTGAATACTGCCAGAGATAGAGCTTTTATCACTTCTTTGGGCAACCTGCTCCAGTGCCTTACCACCTTCACGGTAAAGAACTTCTTCCTTATATCTAACCTGAACTTCCTCTGTTTAAATTTAAATCCATTACACTGTGTCCTATCACTACACTCCCTGATGAAGGTTATCTCTGATCAAAATGCTATATTTTTCAAAACAGGTTAAAACATGGAACCAGATAATCAAAGTCATATTATCATGCAAAAGTGCATTATTTGTCATATATTTCCTCAGTAATCAGCAGAAAGGAAAAATAAATCACCTCATCAGAATTAATGCATAAGATACAGCATATAAAAATTGTATTCTTGGAATGAAATATAATCACATTTTTCCTGATATGATTATCAGAAGTGATTATCTAGTGATTATCTAGTGTTCTATTCATACTTTCATTTCTTCATCCTAGCCTACTCCGTCATTTACCATCATTCAGGAGAACAGGTAATGACATAGAACAAAAGGATGAACCAGATGGTCAGCTCATCCATAAACTCAATTGCAAATTCAACATCAGAAAAGTTCTCTTCAGTAATTTTTTTTTCCTAATTACAATATAGATGTGGAAACGTATGATTTTGCAAGAATAAAATATTATAATGGAAAAAGAAGAAGTGCCTGCCTGTTTCCTACCATGCATATGGATGTAAGGCTAATATTGGGGTTTTGCACATACCTTAGTGTTAGGTATATGTTGATTAAAATTATGCAAATTTTGTAATATTTCATATAGATTGTTGTATTTCATTTCTTTATAAATGAAGAATAGCTATAGTAACATGACCACTAATGCCAGTCAGGAATCCATTAGCTAGTATTTTGGTATTGTGCATTCAGCATTTTGTAGGAGATTTTAAAGTTAGTGAAGTTAAAGGGATACTCATGTTGTCTAATGCAAACACATCTCTTGGATGACATGATATAGGTTTACCTTCTTTTTCAGTCTTTTTGATACACTTGTAAATCTGAGACACTTGAGTGTGTATGTTACTTTGTCAAGAATATTTAGAGAACGCTTGAAAACATTGTGAGTAATGTGCTTAATTTCACCAGTAAGTAATAACACCAAAGCCTGAAATCTCATATAACATGCTTATTTTCCACCTCATTTGCATATATAATTATAAATGTACAGGAATGGTAAAGTTATCTACTGAAAAAATGTTTAAAAGGAAGCCTCACTGAACACAGTAATTCTTAGGTTTTAATTTAGTTATTTTTTTTTATAGAGCAAGGTGTCACAATCACAGGATCTTGTTCCTTTTTGGTAAAATTTTTCTTCTAGCTATACCTTGTTTGTTTGTCTGTTTTCCCAGGTGCACTACTTTACATTTATCTTTGCTAAATTTCATCCACTGCAAAAGTTTGCTGTCAAATCATCCTCCCACAAATCAGGGTAATGCATGACAGTGAAGGCTATCTGAAGCATGTGCCAGGAAAGTTCATGAGAGTACAAATATCTGGGAAATAAGTAGAATTCAGAGACCGCCTCGCTCTGTTGCAGGTTTTCCATCTCTGGCAATCAGCAGTCATACACATATTTTTTCATTTGGCGCAGTAGCTCTTGAAATTACATAAGTAACAAGGGAATACAGATTGATGGCCTGAGTTTTTTGCACTTTTATTCCTATTAAAAAAAAAAGTTAAATGAAAAGTACTTTTTCCAGCATTTTCTATTAATTTATAGCAGTTCTTCACCAGGATAATAAATATAAATTATTTACTTCAAAGGATTGAGAGGATTACTTAGTTAATGTTTAAAAAGCACTTTGAAGATAAAAAGCACTATTGAGCTGCTTAAGACTTACTGAATAGTTCATTATCTAAAGGTCCTATTCTCCCCCCTACAGGTTATTTCTACGTAGGGGACAGTAAACCATGAGCTTCATATCATGACTTTCAAAGCCAGGCTTTTAAAATATTATTGGTTTTAAAAAATATGTTTGTTTAGTGGCCTGAGTCTGACTCCTTTGAAGTCAATGGCAAAAGTCCAACAGATTCCACTGAAGCCTCATGTAGCTGTTCAGAATAAAAAAGTTGAAACAATGGTTAAAGCCCCTATCCACATTATTTACATTTTGTCTATGTGTGTATATATTTATATGTGTATGCATGTGCATATACATACATGTATACACTTGTGCACATACATATATATATATACACATGCACAAATGCTTGTTTGCAAATGAGTAAGATAGGGTTTTTAATTTGGCACTTCAGGTGTATGAAACTTATTCCTTCATGAAGAATCACTTCTAGAGAGACACACTGACCTTGCTGAGGACTTCCACAGGCAAAATGGATCCCATTACAAGGTCTGAACACAACATATGAATTATCTCAGTAGCGGTGGGGAAAAAAAACCTCTTGTAAATGCTCCACCTGGCTTCTGTACCCCAGCTGCCTCACAGATAACACATATCTCATATGAAGATATGAACAAAAAGAAAAGAGTTTCTGAATTGAGAGTTTAGAGTCAGAACAGACTCACTTAAGGTAATTACCAGTCTCTCTTTCAGTATCTTAATTGTCATAAACTTTCTAAGTGATCAGTGTGAGGTAAAAGTTACTCTTTGCTGAGGACAGGAATCTCCCTTTGGACTAAATAGCTTAGGAAATTCTGTTGCACACGTATCAGATCTTTACTGTAGAAAACATCAGTCCTCCGAACTCCAATACGTATACTTAATTTAACAAATATGAAATACCTCTTGATTCTGGTATGACGGATCAGTAGTCAGATGTTAAGTATTTATTAATAATAGCATAATTATGGCTCAAATTTATCAATATATACCATTTCAGAAGAAGTCATGAGTTTAACTGAAGCTCATGATTCCTCCCTAAGAACAGTATCTCAATCTGAACTCATTTAAATTTGACCTTTTAATGTGCTACAGCAGCATACTATCTTATGCTTTTATCTGTGTTGGCTCTTAAATCAGGGTCTAGATGTAAAAGGTCATGCTGAATTCTTGAGTTACACTTTTAACAGGAATAATTCTTAAGTTTTTTCATGATTAATACCAAGAACATGCAGGGATCATAAGAGGAAAAAGTGAAGAAGTGAGGAGGGATTTAATTAGGAAAATTGGTTTCTGTATGCAGTATTCTGTTTGCAAGCATACACTAATCTGATGACAGGAAGCACAGCTAAGGAAGGGATAATTAAAACACAATACTATGAAATAAAATATCAGTTGATCTTTCTAGTGAGAAAGTAAATCTTGAGTTAAAAAATTAATGTTTGGCCCACGTGTGTCAGAAATTTCCAAAGTACAGAAGTTAATTATAAGTTTATGGTTTTATGCTTCTAAAATATTCCTCTCCCACAGGATATCATTAAATATGTGTGTGTTTACAGGAAATTGTGGAAATAGTGACTCATCTTTTCAATAATTTACGCAGGATAATTTCTTGAAAAGCAAGATCAGCAGGGGCTTTTTTTCCTGATTGAAAAGGATTTCGTTAGTTACCTCTGGATACTCTCAAAACGAGAATTTTCAAAGTAGAATCTAAGTAATGTTTGCTCTTTGGCAATACAATTTTACTACTAGTTCCTTCGGCCCTTGAAACCATAGCCTCAGATCTGTTCCTAGGATGTTTTTTTTTTAAACTTCATTTCTGACTGATATATTTTCCAAACTCTGTTTGGAAACATCACAAAATGCTTATAATACATAGAAATCACTCAGGTTACTCCAGCTCTTCTTGGAGTGTTTGCACTTCTCTCTGTAGCCATGGTGTTTTTCTTACATGTGATTTGAGAGATTGAAGACAAGTGATGACCAGTGCTTCTGAAGAGTGATTGAAACTGAAATTATATGTTCTATCCTCAATCCTGCAAAAAGAAATGGAATTATGTCACTGAGGAAAATGGAACACTAAACACTGTGATACTGTTAATTTCCATGTAAGTGGAGTGAGCAACAATAGCCTCTTTCAGAAGAAGCTTTTCACACACATACATACAATTAACTGAATCTCACCTCAATTACCAGCCCACTGAAAAGCCCAGTGGCATGTGACTGTCCCTCTGACCAGTCTGTGTCCAGCACTTGGGCGGAGGCTCAGCACCAATGCATAGCAGTTGTAGTTGAAGCACTCTTCTTCTACACTGAGTCATCTGTCCACGTAACAATGCTCTGCCCCAACCCCAACATCTACTGCCAAGTGTCTTTCTACCCAGGTGTTGACAGAAGCTCCTTCCAGTCATTTCAGTTACCATTCTCCTGTCAGTTGTTGTTCCATAACCCATGCAAAGGCTCATTACACTCAAATCCTCTGTGTGTCAGCTATGGCCTATTATGCCCAGGCCTTTTCTGCTGTGTCCTCTTGGCCACAGATCGTTAATAGTCACTAAGCACTTGTTCAAGGCAAACCCACGACACTACCATATCAAATCAATTTTATTTTCTATATTCCTCCACTCAAAAAAAGTATTTACTCCTGTCAGATGGTAATTTATGAAACTCTGAGATGGTTTTCTAGATCAGCTTTCTGCATCCCAAATACTGGAGCTCCTTGTGGATAGTCTAGTCCATAATGTAAGTTACAAGACTTATTTGGGCTCCTCCAGTTAACAGCTGAATGCCATAACTCCCAGGGGAACAGGTAAAAGCAACATAGAGATGATGCCATTTTTCCTTGACTGCAACCCCTATTGCAGAAGCTGAGCATATTGTTGTCACAACAGTTAAAACATATCTCCAGGATATTGTTATAATGATGTCAGAATTATAATGAACTCTTTTAAGTATTTCTTATAAACAGCCCTGTAGAACCTAACAATATTTTCATAATGAAGAAAGTTCAGCTTTGTTGTTAAAAAAATAGAGCAGGTTCTTGCAAAAACTCAAATTAACATGATGTCCAGCATAACAAATATGTTAAATGAACAGCTACAGGATACAGAAAATGTCCTACAAGTCTGCTTCATTAATCTTCTAAGAGAGTAAGAATCTGCTACAACACTGGAATTTTCTTTGGGGATTTTCTAATTTAAAGCTTATTGTAGTCTTCATTTAATTCTGAGCCTGCAAATTAGAAGCTAATGAAATTTGACTTTACAGAGAGCGGATGAAATAAATAATATTAGTACTCATCAAATAGAAAAGAAAAACCAGTAAGCACACATTTTGAAAGCATATATGTTGAAATTATGCTTCTGAACTGCAGAAGTATTTTAAACTCTTGCAGTGACCTGTATGACCTTCTCATCAATATGCCCCACATGAATAATGTAGCCACCCCAAACTCATGCCATTAAAAATCATAATTATTGTCTGACATGCACATGCAACATTACACTGGGGATCAATTTGGCCCAGAGCATTCCATTAAAACACAAAGTGAGTATCAAAATGTATATGCTAAAATGAAACATCAGCTATAATGAAAAAAGAAACAGAACAGAGTGGGCTTTAGGTATTAGTATGCATTTTCCTTTAGAGAACATTTTGCCACTCTTGTACTATACATAATGCCATTCCATATTCGATGTACAATCAATCCACATTTTATTTTCCTTTTAAAATTATCCTATGAAAAGTACAAGGCAATCAATGTACTGTGCTCTAGAGAGATGGTGGTATTATTTGAATTGCCATTGCTATTTAATATTTAGTTTTCAATAAAGCCTTGATTATGGTCCATTGTATTAGCTACCATACAAGTATCTAATGTGGCCCCTAATCTAAAGCTCAGCATATCTATTTGAATTACGAAGCTTTGGTAAGCTTAGAAAAAGACAGGTAAAGCACAGTAGAGTGGACTGGTTATTTGTTCTTCATATGTTACCCCTGAACTTGCAGAGTTCCACTATTATTCCACCATCTTGGCATTCTTGTATCAGTTCATATAGCAAGATACCTAAGAAATCACTTTATTGGAATTAAAGGGTTTTAAAGTGAGTGTAAAGACCTTTGAGCCTGCACAAGATTATTGAACTTTACATAGCTTAAAAAGATTGTCTTCATAATATTCTGGAGAGTTCAGCCCCTTACTTTCAAAGTGAGGAATTCTGTCACAGCTAGATGACAACTGAAATAGTGGGTATGTTTTGCCTTTTACCAAGCACAAAATCTGCCCCTATAAATATCCTTGACATGAAAAATGTTCCAAAGTGTGAGAGGCAAAGTAAGAGCAGACACAGGGACAGTGAGAATGAAGACCTTGGGCTCACTGTAGGAGAGGATCTGGTTAGAGACCATCTTAAGGACCTGAACGTGCACAAGTCCATGGGACCTGATGAAATCCATCCGTGAGTCCCGAAGGAGCTGGCAAATGAAGTTATTAAGTCACTGTTCAGCATATTTGAAAAATCACGGCAGTCAGGTGAAGTTCCTGATGACTGGGAAAAGGTAAATACAACCCCCATTTTCAAGAAGGGGAAAATGGATGGCCCGGGGAATTACAGACCAGTCAGTCTCATCTCCATGCCTGGCAAAATCCTGGAGCAGGTTCTCCTGAAAGGCATGCTAAGGCACATGAAAAACAACAAGGTGCTTGGTGAGAGCCAGCATGGCTTCACTAAGGGGAAATCCTGCCTGACCAATTTGGTGCCCTTCTATGAACTGATAGACAGGGGTAGAGCAGTTGATGTCACCTACTTGGGCTAGTGCAAAACATTCGACACTATCCCACATGACATCCTTGTCTCTAAATTGGAGAGACATCAGTCTGATAGGTGGACCACTCAGCGGATAAAGAACTGGATGGATGGGCACATGCAAAGAGTTGTGGTCAATGTCTCAATATCCAGCTGGAGACCAGTAACGAGTGGTGTCCCTCAGGGATTGGTGTTGGGACTGGTCTTGCTCAACACCTTTGTTGATAACATGGACAGTGGGATTGTGTGTGCCCTCAGCAAGTTTGCCGATGACACCAAGCTGTGTGGTTCAGTTGATATGCTGGAGGGAAGGAATGCCATTCAGAGGGACCTTGACACACTTGTGAGGTGGGCTGATGCTAACTTCATGAAGTTAAACCATGAAAAGGGCAAGATCCTACACCTGGGTCGGAGCAATCCCAGGCACAGCTACAGATTGAGCAAAAAGGAAATTCAGTGCAGCCCTGTGGAGAAGGACGTGGGGGTTTTGGTCAATGAGAAAATGAACATGAGCCAGCAGAGTGTGCTCACAACCCAGAAAGCCTGGGCTGCATCAAAAGGAGCAAGACCAGCAGGTGGAAGGAGGTGATCCTGTCCCTCTACTCTGCTCTCATAAGACCTCACTTGGAATATTGTGTGCAGTTCTGGTGTCCTCAACATAAAAAGGACATGGAACTGTTGGAACAAGTGCAGAGGATGTCCACAAGGATGATCAGGGGACTGGAGCACCTCCTGTATGAAGACAGGCTGAGAAAGTTGGGACTGTTCATCCTGGAGAAGAGAAGGCTGCGTGGAGACCTCATAGCAGCCTTGCAGTATCTGAAGGGGCCTATAGGGATGCTGGTGAGGGACTATTCATTAGGGACTGTAGTGACATGACAAGGGGTAACAGGTTAAAACTTAAACAAGGGAAGTTTAGATTGGATATAAGGAAGAAGTTCTTTACTGTTAGGATGGTGAGGCACTGGAGATTCTATATATCAAAACCATACAAAACTGTTCTTCTCCAGGTTAAATACAAAACTGTTCTTCTCCAGGTTAATATGGTACACCAGATTTCATTCTGAAGTTATTTTTGTAACAAAGTGGTAAACAGGGATTTTGGAAGAGAAATACTGACAAGTCTTTTAGTGGCATTATTCATATTCAACATTAGTTGAATATGAAAAGTTTCTTAAAGTTTGCATCACATATATAATTACATTACTTGTAAAAACATTTCCCAATACAGAAAAAGGCTAAACTTAGTAGCAGGCAGCCTGTCATTCTGCTGCCTTTTTCAGCATTTGTGCTTTTCTTGGAGGTCATTTTTAATGAGTATGTACAAGCACCTGAAAAATCAGGTGCATAAATTAACTACCAATTAAAGGCAGTTAAAAAAAAAGAGAAAAAAATTTAATTACTAGTTTCTATATATAAGTCTACTCATTATCATTGTGTATGTCTGCGTGTTTATCACATAGCAATTACTGAGGCTCCAAAGAAAAGTGATGTTTTCACTGTGTTGCAGTCCTGAAACTGGATGTAACATGAAGCAAAGAATTTGCTTTAAAATGTATATGTCAGTGGGTACAGTTGAAAGAATATTATCACAATTTAATATAGCGAGTGCCTAATTATTGCTGTATAGCATTTCCCCTTCTTCCCCCCCCCCCCCCCCCCCGTTTAATATTGGTGTCTGTCTGGAGTGCCTGTTGACCTAGTTTTCAATTAATTGCAATGAGAATACAAAACTACTTTTAAAGCAGTGATTTTTTTTTTTTCACTGTATTACCCATGACAGCTGAAATAGCAAATTCGTAACTCAGAAACTTTATTGCCTCTATCAATAGTAAACTGGCATTATTACCCAAAATCTTGCAGAACAATAATGGCATCAGAAAATGTGCAGAATGTTGAGAATAGGACTCTGTATAAAATATGACATATATTTACATAACAGAAAGGAATTTAATATCTACAAATACAAAATAAAATGTGTATGTATTTGGGTGTTAACACACTAATTATCCTATGAACTATGATCAGGTGATTGCCATGTATTTCAGGCATCTATATTGGGGTTTGATTGAGTAGTATAATCAACATTTGATATTACAGAAGTAAAACCATCAGATAAACAACAGAAGATATGGCAGAAAGAAAGAAGTAAAAAACCCCATTAATTTTAAATAATCACAGCAAGGTACACAAGCAAATCACAGACTAGGTACAACAAACAGTGTAGATACTTACAGCCACACCTTTGATGCAGGCATTTAGATGCCTGGACTCCAGAGTGGAATCCAGAAATGTAAGTGAAATGCCATGGATATCTGTAAGAGTTGAAAGGTAAGTTATGATCCTCCAATTGGAATCCCAATGTGATAACTAAATTATCCAAGAAGGAAATACTGAAAAGGTGAATATAATTTCTAACTTTTCATAATTGTCCATTCAGGAAACACAACCAGTATCCCTCTCCAGTATGTAGCTACTAAATATTTTGAAAATTTCGGGTATCTTTACTCTTTGTTTAAAATCTAACCTCCGGAGTAGAACAAAAAGACAACATGGTAATGAAAATGCCCTTTTTATATATCAAGCTTTCATCCAAATCTTCAGTTTTCTCTTGGGATAACTTAAGTCCCATTGAAGCCCAGGAGAATTCTATACTTGATTAGTTCTCTAAGTGTGGTGCCTAGAAGTGAAAATGCTACCCAAAATGTTTAAGACCTAAAATCAAGGTCCTCCTCTGCCTGAGGGAATTCAAACCCTGTATTCTCAGGGACTGAGATAGTCCTGCATATATGCAGAGTCAAAATGCCAGTCATCCATGTGTAGAGTTTATCTACTGTCAGATGACATCATGATTTATAGTGGTATTAGTTTCATCAATTTTGAATCAATTCGATCATGGTGGTTCAAGAATTTTAATTCCAGTAAGACACACAGATGGAAACTGAAGTCAGCAGATGGTAAATACTCCCAAGTACCTGTGACCTCTCTGTTGTGCAGCCAAGCATAATTCCTTCCACTTTTTTTTTTTAATTCAGAAACATCTCTCAAAGTACACATTAATAGAGCAAATGGATATCAATTAGGTTACTGCTGACATCTCAGAATACAGGATACCTACATACAATTTAAGTAGTATGCAGAGTGTAGCATTAAAGACATTTACTGTATGCATTTCATTCAGCGCTGTAAAGCTATGGACTGTATTCAGCACTTGCTAGAAAAATTAGCTTCAGCTACTGAATGTTATTTGTCTCTTTTCCATTTCATTATTCACCATCATTTGTTCTTGATACCTACACTATTAGCACTACATGAATCACCTTAAAGCAATTTAATCTGCCAGATTCTCCTGTCATTTCATGTTGTTGGTCAACTCAGGCTGCATTGGTATGAAGCAAAAGCATAATTTAGCTCAATGACCAAAAATTAGAGGAGTTGATGCTTGTAATATAGATTGCATTCTTACTGTTTGGACTTCAGGTTGGTTGCCCTTTAGTAAGTTTATTTATCCTGTGTAGCTCATGTTGATGACAAGGATTAACAGTGAGCAGCTATTAGTAGCAGTACAGCTCATAGGTATCACTCACCGCTAACTCTCAGACCAGCTATTATTTCCCATAAAATTACTTTCAAGTATGCAAGTCAAGCATGCCAGTATTGTCATGCCCAGCCACAGACAGTCCATTATCTGCAAATACATAACAAACATTCAGGGTTTTATTTCAAGTGTTTCATTTTTTTGTGGTGGTTTTGGGGTTTTTTTTGTGGGGGGATGGCAGGGGGTTGTTTTCTTGGTTTTGCTTTTTAATTCCTAGTGTGTTTTCTATAGCTGGATAAAAGAAGGACTGAAGACAGTAATATATGAGAATATCAAGGAAGAATGCAACATGAATCAGAGTTCTGTAGAGGTTGGATGTAGCCTTGGGTGATATGGTTTAGTGTGAGGTGTCCCTGCCCACGGCAGGGGGGTTGGAACTAGATGATCTTAAGGTCCTTTCCAACCCTAACTATTCTATGATTCTGTGATATGATGACACTTCTTTTTATGCATTAACAAAATACAATGAAAGGTACATATGATTCCTCTCTTTACTTTGACCTCTGATCTATCATAAAGACAATGAAGGAATGACATTTTGCACCAGGTAGCTAACTCCTTCATTAGATAGGGTTGTTCCTGCCTTTTCCTGTAAGTAAAATATGTCAGGGGCTAAATCTGCAGTACTGAGCAATTTCTGTTGCTTTTGTCTGGAAATTCAATGGCTAACAACCAAGCCCATAAGGGATGGCTATTTCACCACAATGAGGCACTTTTTATATACCCCAAATACATCATGCTGATGTTTTGCACCTATATATTATACTTAAATAGTCCCTCTTCTGCGTAACTAACTGCAAATTATTGCGATGAAGAAAATAAATAGGACATCCTTAGAGAATAAGCCGTTGACCAGAAAGCAACTCATTGTTTCTGTCAGGACACTAGACACTGATAGTACCTAGACACTTAATATTGGTTTTAACTTAGACAATTTAAACCAATGAAACTTAATTTGTGAGGCAATTGGGGCATCAACATTTCATATTCATTTAAAGTAATCTAAGCAATGGTATTATGGAGTCAGAATGATTTGAAAGACTAAGAAATCCACATCTTCTGTTAATAAAATAAGTCCTTCTGCATAGGTAATCCTCTCTTCATAAGGTTTTTGTGAGGTGTTTTTAAATAGTTAATCTCAGTCCTTTTGAACTCTGCTTCATATAAACTACAAGTGCAAGGCCTATGTTTATTTTCATGATAGGGAGTACAGAATTCTTTTTGCTTAAGGATGATTATTTTATGTTTTTATGCAGTAGCAAAGAAAATTATGTGTAGAAGAAAGAAAGAAGAATGAGGAAGAACTATTCCACATTCTATCTCATTCTTCTATTCTGTTGATTCTGCAGCTCCAGGTGGTAGAATACTGCAAATGATGCAAACTCAAAGAATCTCAAAACAAAGCATTTTCGTATCAGGTATGCCTTTATATCATACCAGAGAGGTACATGTGATTCACACTAAGGACAAGGGTACAGGCCTTTGGAATTTGGAATTACAAGTAGATATTGTCCATAGATTTCTCAGGTATCCTCACTGTTTCCTAGGAAGTTGGCATGTAACTAGGAACAGAAAGACACTTGCTTCTCCCCAGTAAGTATGGGACTTCTTTGTTTTTCTGTTTGACAGTTCCTAGAAAGGGAGAGAGGAGACTGAAAATGTGGCATCTCTGGTTGCCACATCTAGGATAATGTTTAGTATAGTTATCCATGGGCACTATCAAAACACAAGATATTTGCAGTTTTTGAGAGATGTATTGGATGAGGACATTGATTTGTAGAATATGCACATAAAGATAAATAATGCTTCTGCCTGTATGGAAAATACATTAAAAACTTCAAATTTGCATTTTATTTCAGCTTCCATCCTTCACTCTGAAGCCAACTAAATGAAGTCAACATATCTGAAAATACAGATACGCTGCTAAGCAGCAACCAGTGCAAGAGTTTGCTGGCAACTAATGACAATCAAGTGAAGATAAAATTCTCAGAATAAAACTGACATTTTTCTGTCTGAAAAGAGCACACTTGGGACAGGATAAAAATGCAAACATTTTTATCTTTTTTTTATATTTTTCAAGAATCAATAGAAAATTAATTTGTTATATCTGCATAGTCCCACTCTTACTCCAGTCTTACGTGTTTATGTGAGCAGCTCATCTTTGGAAGTTAGTGTTATCATATGCAGAATATTTGGATATTGATATGTATGATTTCCATGCCTTTATAATTAGTTATAATTACTTTCCTTCTCTAGCCTTCCCATCCTCTACAGATTTTATCAGAAGTTGTTTTATTCACTTTTATCTTATCAGTGGAAATACTGAATAGCCTCAGGATTTATAATGATATCTGAGGAACTCCAGCAAAAACATTTTCTCTAGTCCTTCAATTAAGCAAGTTTTTGTTCTTTTTAGTATAAGATCTATAGATATTGTACTAATTTGCTATCAGATTATTTTACAGTACTGTAAGATAAGCTATACAAAGGCTATTTCATCTGTTCAGTTACTTTTATCAACTAAGTTGGAAATTTTGTTGATGAAATTGGGTAGTTTGACAAGACAGAATATGTGAAAATTCAATCCTATAATTTTTTATAAATATGGCTGACATTGTTTTCTACCTGTAATTTTTATCAGTTGGCTCACATACTAGTTTTTCCATATTCTCCATGGGGTTCACGCCAGGCTAGCCAGCCTGGAAAAAACTATTTTCATCCCATCTGGTTTTTCTTGTAGCACTAGGAACACTGATCTTTCATACTCTTTAGTATGTTCTTGTAAGTCCTTTCAGCAGGGGTGCTCTTATCAGTAAGCTCCAAATTGGTTTCTACTGCTATTGATAGGTTTTTTCATATTTTTGATATACTGACTTGTATTAAAACTTGCTGCCTTCAGCCAGGATGGGTTTTCATCAAAGTTGAAGTCATGGTTAAAGCAACTATTTTTGTATTGTGCTGATTATTTTGTTCTTCCACTAGCTAATTTCATAGATCTTATAATTGAATGATTTCTCATTGACTTTTTCCTTGCAGTCACTTCATGCATACTTTTCAGCAGCTTAGGAAAGCTGCTACCATTAAATGCCAAGGATGCAAAAGCATGAACCAGGCAGCTGCCTTTCCTACATTACCCCTGCCCAATGCAGCATGATTTCTCTTTCATACAATGGGGGGAGTAGCTGCATCCTATTCTTTGTCTTGATTTTAAAGAAATCAGATGATGATCACTGTTTCCCAGGCAACCACCAACCACCTATCTTAAGAGTAATTTATTTTAGTCCATGATTTATAGGGCCAAAATAGTTATTTTGAGTTCACTAAAGTTGTATTTTTTCATTCAGTAAATATTTCTTTAACGCCATATACCCAAAACTTCCAATGTATAGCTCCTGCTTTATGTAAAAACAGGTTGGTTTTTTTTTAATTTGAGCACATTTTTGACAGGCATTTTGAAAGGAACTTATCTGACCTTCTGATCTGATAGTCTGTAATAGATTTCTGCCTTAGCATTGTTAGCATATTCCTTTAGATGCATTTAAAACTCATAGTTCTGCTTTACCAGTAATTCTAAACAGCACAGATGTAGAATGATAAATATGTACAATGTTTCTCCTATCTACTCCTCTTTTAGACAGTCTACCTTTTCCGAATATGCAATAACCAGTTATATTAGCATTCAAGTCATGAATCATCATATCAAGTCTTAGGAATGTCAATTATGCTCAATTCCTTTTCCACAATGAAAATTTTCGGTTCCTTTTGGTTGTTATGGAGCCTTATAGGACTTGCATATAAGCAACTGAAAAATTTCTTCTTCTTCTTCAGATATTTTTTGTCATCTTACTTCAGTTTATTCATTAGGGTTAAATCTAGCACAAGGATAACAAAGCTAGCTTAGGCTAATACACCTAGATATTATTTGAGAGCTCACCTGAAACTGGGACTATATTCTGTTTGCTTCCTTACTTCATAGCACTGACTTTTTTAGTGTCTTCCCAGCTGCTTGAACCAATCTCCAACTGTTTCTATAATATCTCACAAGAATGTGACCCACAAACTTAAGCTTTCTGCTTCACACCAATTCTACCATATCTTCACTGCTAGGCAATCTTTCACAATGTGAAACAAATATCCTCCCCCCCACCATGATATCTTCTTCAAAGCCAATTCAATTACTCATAGAATCATAGAATCATTGAATAGTAGGGTTGGAAAGGACCTTAAGATCATCCAGTTCCAACCCCCCTGCCATGGGCAGGGACACCTCACACTAAACCATATCACCCATAGTTCATATCAGTTCAGAAACCTCTGAAGATGAAGGAGATTCCCAGCACTGATGGGTCACTAAGGCAGTGAAAGAGACTAGGGCTTATGAAACAATGCACCAATGCAAAGGTGTGCAGTGATATTTGAAAGTTATGCACCAATCTTTTAAAAAATGTGCACAGTGTTTAAAACAGAAAAAGTTTCTCACTCTTAGTTTCTCTTGAAACACATCACAATTTTTCCTGCCACAACATTCACTTCCATTTACAAAATTCACAACTGCTTCACACTCATTCTGAACATGAGTTTATATGGCACTTGCCCTAAGGCCAAACATACCTTCCATGTCTTGACACTTCTTTTGTCTTAAGGTGCTTTTTGAGGGAGTGGTACCTTCTCAAAGGCTGCAGCAGAGAAGATGTTACCACGTTTTTCAGAGCTCCCCATATCCTGTTGTTTGCCCTTTACTTTCCACTACCTTTATGGTGTGCCCCATTGGGTAGACAGATGTTCAATGTGTCCATCTCATGGCAACCTTTATCACTGTTTGTTCATACCTCATTAGTAAGATGGGAAAGGCAGTGAATTTTATTTGTTACTGTAGTTCAAATTATCAACCCACTGTAATGCCAAGAATAAGTGAAATAATGCAAAATCATCTCTCACAGTCTGACAGTAACCATCATATTTGATATGTTCTGTTTACTTGATTAAGCAATTAAGACCACACAGGACAGCAAATGAAAGCTGATTTTTAACAGAACTTGATATTCTCCTTTCATTTAATTATTTCATTAGTACTACACAAGTCTGAAAACCAGTATCTTCCTATCAGCCCTTCAGCATTGCACAGTAAGTCAGCTGCAATTGCTCTTGCGCTGTCTGCAGTGTCCAGTTCTAAGGCAGTTCATGTTCACTATCATATTTGCAGGGAGTGCCATCATGTTTTTCCCTCCCTAGATGTCTGACCTAAAGCCTGTTAAAATCAGTGGAGAGGCTGTAATGAATGAGCTTTCATCTTCCACAGCCGGTCTTTCCTGCAACTATGGTTTTTCACCAAGTTATGTGTTCATTGTTGTTACTAATAAAAAAAGATTCTTTGGAAAGAAACCAGAAAAATATTTGTGATCAAATTCTACTAAACCTTATTTGACCAGTTAGTACTGAGTATTCTCAAACAAAAAACTGTTTTTTGCTCTGAAGACCTACTAGTTTACCAAACAGCAAATAAAGCCAGTGAGTTAGTTTACTATTTGTACAATACTTTATGTTAATTCAAAACCACATTATTGGTGCCATTTACTCAAGTGCTGAGAAGAGATAAAGAATTTTGCAAGATAGCAATTACCTGCTGCTTTTTTGAGTTCCAGCAAGCAGCAGTGAAAGACATTATTGAAATAAATCTCAGTCACATGAAAGTATTGGGTTGTTTTGCCCTGTCCTATATAAAAGCTAGATGCAGGGCCCTAGTGACCTTGCAAGACCAAGCTACCTGAGGTGAGATTAATTCTTGTGGCTGGGATTTTTTTTCTGCACTAAACTTGATTAGCTCTTGGGACAACACATTTTTGCATTTTGAAGTGCTTAGAACTTTTTTGAAATACTTGGAAATGTATAATTTTTAACTGTACTACTATCTTTACAACCCTAAAAGGTAACATCTATTATATTCTGCAGTCAAAGAAGCTCTGCAGGGAACCTTATCACTGACATATGCCAAATTATGCAGAATCTTATCCATCTAATTACATATCATGTACAGTGACTTTTAAAGAGTATTTTTAGGCCCCGAGACTGCTGCTAACCTTTAAAAAGTGCTCAATCCTTTTGTTCTGCCACGTCCTATCACCTGTTTAATTTTGCCTGGTATGACTGCTAATTTAAAAGCAAAGACAAAACCAAAACAAAACAAAACAAAAAAAAACCCAAAACAAACAACAAAAAACAAACCACAACCTCTTGACTGATTTATTTGTGTATAAGTGCATAAAAATTTGTACCTTTCATTCCAGGTGAAAGAATCTCCTCTTTAAAAAATTATGCAGCTAGAGCTCAAACAAAACACACCTATGGTTTAATTACAAGGATATTTTTTAAATGAAGTCCAAAGCTATTAGCCCTTTTATGTAGTATTTTCTTAAAAGATTCTCTTGCATGGCCTCTTGTACTACTAAATATTAACTTGTAGAACCATGTTTTGCATGGGTATACAAACTATCATATTGATTTTGTCTCTCTGTAAAATGTGCTGGAATAGACATTTAGTTCTGAAGGAATCTTTACTGGGATTAGAAGGAGAACGTAGCGGATATTGAATTTCAGTGGCAGCTGAGTTCTTAATTCACAGAACTATCCATAGAAGTCTCCTCCAGTATCTCTCCTGTGCTTTTGAGAAATTTAGGAATTAAACTTAAACATCTGACAACATATTTATTACCGCAATTTATACTTTTAGGAAAATTAAATGTGCATATATATTTTATTTGTTTAAAATATTCATAGGAAATTGATAAACTACTGTATTTTTCTAATCAGTTTAAATTGATTCCCTTTCTGCCCAGTTTCTGCAAAGCTAAAATTGCTGTACATTTCAAGTATCAAATCATTCCTTTTCATACTTGAGGTTACTGATCAAGACAGACTCCTTAACATAATACCTAAAAAAAGTGTGGACTCCTACAAATTCATGAATCCAAACAAAGTTTGCATGCACTATCATTGTAAAAATCTTAATACTAAACACAATACGAAGACTTAGTATTTAAGAAAGGGAAAAATTGTTTTGAATGTACTATTTGTTACCTGTATCTCCAACAGACCAATGTAAATGTCTGCAGAAGTCTGTGAGAATTGGAGTCTAAAAAGCTTGCACAGCTCAGGAATGTTTCATCTACATTAATTCTTTCTTACCTTTGTGTATGACAATTAGATTTGTGGGGTTTTTACTACTGTCATGGGAAGAGAGATTTTTTTTTTCATGCAAATTTACCTGGGGTAGAAATACTTCACAGTGTTTGCAGTTCACTTCTGTTAATATTAATTTCAATTTATTTGCCCTCCATACAATGAAACAAAATAACAACCCCTCTGCTAATACCTATTTTAATAGAGCTGCAATTTGGAGAAAAAAAATGTATGTATTGGACTCAATATATCAATTCAATTTCATAGACTATAAATTAATAAACTGCAATACTCTGCCAAACAGCTTCAGTGACTAAGACACCATGGAGAAAATGCTAAAAATTCTTTTTCCTAAAAAAATGTCATGTAGTTAACTAGGATTGAATAGCACAAACTATAATTTGAAACATGTGAAAACTATAGTCCATGCACCAATTCAAACAGTAAGTCCTTTCTAACACCTTTTAGGATTTCCCAGTGTTGCCTGATTTGTAAGTGCAGCCATGTGCACCAATTTCAGTTTTGCAGAAGCAGAGCATCTGCCATGTTACTTCCTGCAAACATGGACAATACAAGGTTCATAGGCGGAAAAGTGTACCATTCAGAAATGTGTAGGTGAATGCTTTTTATGTGTTCTTCATGCTCATTTTAAGGAGTTTATTCAGACTGGAATGCATTTAAGTTCATTATTATATTTTAGAATGACTAAAAAAGAAAGACATTTTCTCTTTAAAGCACACACCTTTCCCTCCCTTCCCCCCCCAACAAAAAAAAAAAAAGAGGGTAAAGGGTGGCATGATACAGATAATAAACATCACTGTATGTGCGACTCTTGAACATCTTTAAAGGCATATAAAAATCCTCATTAAACATACAGACTCATTAGATTCTCTCAATTGCTGTATTTGGTAATGAAATGTCTAAAGTCCTAATCCATCCTAAGAACTAATGAACAAGTAAAGTCTTTTCCTTCCACTTCCAATAAGACAGTAATAGCAAATTCTTTCTTTACGCTCACCTTGCTCCCTAACGTGTAGTTTTTTCACTGTCTTTCTGTAGCAGTGTAATAATGTGAGCTGTATCACAAATACTGAGTTGGTCTTTTTGTTAAAGCCAGTATAAGTAGTACTTTTGTCTCATAGCAGGCCCGTGCATCTCAGTGATCACTTGCAGCGAGGTAAGATAGGCAGGAGCACTATCTGACCTACAGTAACACAGAAACTGTAAAAAGATTCTGTCACCACAGGAATATCTTAGTACTCCAAAGTGTTTTGAAGATAACTATGAAAAACATATTTTGTGGTGCACACTCTGATTCTGAATGATGTTACTCTGCCCCGTGTGTGTATTTTTTTAAAGTAGTATTTAACATCTAAATAATCAAGGTAACAGTGTTCAGAGGTATTTCTGTTTCAGACAGCTATTTTCTACTTTAGGGTTGCTTTTTCTTTCCCCCAGAGTAATATAGTTTTTAAAAATATCTTTTATTACCATATTAAAACTGTATAATTCTTTAGAAAAATTACTTTAGAGCTTCTATACTAAAGGAGCATCTCTATTTTTTTTAATAATTTTTTTATTCATACAAATTTAGTTCAGATTTATATACTTCTGGTAAATAATTGATTGAAAAGATTAATAGCTGATTATTGGCATGGCTTTTCTTAAGAAACATAATACCATACATTTACATTGCAGAAGTTAATAAATGATAGCAAATTCCTCAAGGCATTATCAAACTGTGTGTATTTGTGTATCTGATCAAATATTTATTAGCTGCAGTCTCTTCCTACACTGATTTTTCTCTTCATTTATTGCTCTAGGCCTTACTGTGCACCACTAAGGTGATACTCATGGGCATATACCCCCAAAAGAAAGGCAATCATTATGAAATACCCAACTTCAAAACCGCAGTCTGCCTGAATTTTAATTTTTGTAGGGTTTGGGTTTTTTTCTTTAAGTAAACTGCCACACTATTTAATTATCTTTTACTGCTGATTTACTTGACCTACATACAAATTAAACATAAACAAAGTTTCATTATCTAAAGTGGTAAGAGATATTAAGTTCTATTGAATTATGTCCTAAGCTTTTTATACTTAAGATCTTCTCATTGCTGTATAATTCTACAGAAAGTGATTTGGTCTGATTCTTCATTCAGTGTTTACTGTCTTGGTAGAGGCCTGCTTTATATTATTTTCCTTTTCTATAAATATGTTAGAGGTTCAAAAGATTCATTACACTGAAATTTTGGAACCAATAAATGTACCAATAAGGTACAGGGAGACAATTCAATGAAATGAAATGTCAATGAAAAATAAGGAAACGCATGCAAATTTCCCAACCACTCTCAGTTTCAATACTGCAAGGGTTTGGGAAACTTCTTCTGGGTGTGATGCTTTGTTTCAGTGCAGTTAACTCAGAGGAACCAATTTGTGTTCTTAATCCAGCAGGAGCAATAAGAAATGGTGCATCTGCTGTTTTCTCCCATGACTAGCCCCTCAAGACCTTTGAGTAAGGTAGAACCTCCTAGAGGTGGCAGAGATAACTAATGATAAACCCTCCTTCTACAATATTCATTTCAGTGTTTTGTTTACCTTGTCATATTGGGTAGGATCATAGGATAGAGAATTATGTACTGGATGGTGATCAAATGTGCTTTACATCAGGACTTTGCTTCTCTGAGCACTTCACAGATCCCTTTTATAACTTGAACATCTGTGTGTCTATTTTAAAAGAGATCAAAAGAAAAAAAAATGTGTGTTTTGCTCAGGAAGATATCACATCCTTAGGTTTTCTGCATTTATGTAGGGGCATAGGAAGCTTTGGAGGAACCAGTTTCCAATAGTTTCACCATAGGAAGTGATATGTATATAGAGAGGCACCTTATTCTCATTCCATTCGCTTCAATGTCCCCCATAGATTATCCATGTACCTCAGAGGATCTAAACCAAAATAGGCCATGGAGACATTGTATAAAAAATACTTTCTGTAATATCCTATATTCTCTCAAGCAGAGACGTCTTCAGAACTAAGCTAAATTGACATACTGCTGC
Organism: Melopsittacus undulatus; assembly: GCF_012275295.1. NCBI lineage: Eukaryota > Metazoa > Chordata > Aves > Psittaciformes > Psittaculidae > Melopsittacus > Melopsittacus undulatus. The sequence continues at coordinate 95,991,973 of NC_047530.1, forward strand.
AGAATGAAAACAAATGCACACAGGCCAAATAATTCTGAATTACAGCCTACAAGAATACACATTTCATAAAGAACAAAAGGGCGAAAGTCTCAGGAGGATGCAAAGTTAGACTTGAGATATCTATGTATTTATTTAGATTCATACAAATAGATGCAAAGGTGCCTATGCTGAGCCCTATGCATCCTTGACAATTATGAAATATCATAAGCAATGTAAAGAATGAAGCACCCTGCAGCAATGTCTGCATCCACAGCACTGTGTATTAGACCTTACAGCAACAGGTAATGAAGAGAAACAATGCCTCCCTCATTCCCTTTCTCCCCAAACACCCTTCTGAAGAGGAACTTAAGTGCAGGACCACACGATGCACACAGTATTGCTGTTTGGTTATTTCATTACTGAGATTTTCTTTGCACAAGATAGATAGGTTTCTCCTGTGTGTGAATTTGTATAGTCTTGTATGAAATACAAGAAATAATGGTTTCCATTTCATTTGTTCTGTAGTAGTGAATAAGAAATCCCCAATAAGTAATCCTAATACATTGTTATAGATTCATACACAGTGTTTGACCTGATACGCTTTCAATGTTTTTTCTTTGTATAATCAATCAAATGTGCATATGAACAATTGCAATAGTTAGAAAAATTTAATATCAGTCTCGAGATTCCTAAATAATACATCAAAGATAAAGAGCTCCAGTCTACAGTATTAAACTGTATTTGGAGATATAAAAATTTTAAAACTGAAAATGTTAACAAAAAAAAAATAATCATACTCAAGTTGTTCCACTAGCTTGGCTCTGGACGCTGGTATAAAGGGAGCAGTATTTAGGGTAGTACTATGTATTTAGTAGCAGTACTATGTTTCATATTCTAAATTATTTAGGCCTGCTAAAGCACTGAAATCAGCAAGGCTTTGCCCACAGCACTAGCCAAACACCTAAAGTAGTGGTGGGGTTTTTTTAAGTCAGGAAGCTGGTTGATCATATCTTTTAATAACTTCATTAGGAGTTTCTTAGGAGAATGCTTCACTGTTATCAGCAGCAGTTCAGAATTTACACGGAGCAGATTAGTCTGTAATTCTGCCCTGGAGAGTGCTTCTGTATGCTGGTCCTTTTCCCTTGTTTGCTTTTTCCTTCCACATTCCAAGAAGAGGCATGAGGAAACCATGTGATATTTGATGTAACTGTATGAGGCTGAATCATGAGGCTTTTTCTCTAGTGGATTACAACGGCAGTCAGGTTTGCATATTGATATGTACTTGAAGAAAAGTAACTACTTTACATGTGTTGTGAAGGTGTCGAAATATTAGGACTCAAGTGTTTAGTATGAATTAAAATGTCTGAGTTTGAAAGCATCATAAGAGATAATACAGAGAAAAGATTAAAAAAAAAAAAAAACAAACCAAAAAAACCCAACCAACCAAACCAAAAATGCTTTTGTGAATAAATAAGGAGCTGACTTATAGAATTAAAACCAGTAACACTGAGGAATTTGTTCTTTTTGCAGCAAAACTAAAAGTGTTATGTTTCAATAGGTTCACAGCCTGGATGAATTGTCAGCACCTCACCTTCACTCTGAGAATAGAAAGATAGCAACATAGTTACAGCCCATTGCATAAGCACTTCCCCCTTGTTACTCTAACAGGAAGACAGACTGTACCCATACAGATACCCAAAATGAGGAAACAGTAACAGAGGATCATGACCTGGGCTGGGAATGTATGATAGAGGTTGCACTAAGTAAGATTCCAAGGCAAAAGTCTGGGCTATAATTGTTTCACTTGCAAATAACTTACAAAGCAGTCCAAATACCAGTTCATTGTCAGCAAGCAAGAGAAACTAAGGACACGTAGCAAGGTCTTGATACCAGTTATCACTTGTCCTCAATGCTTATACAAGGGATCTTGACCAGACCATAGGGATTTTTGGCCAGACTGGAGATACACACATCTTGGTGCTTGTGAGTATGAAATATAAGAATGTGAGAGATTGAAAACTGTGAGAATTAATGTTTTGTTTAAAAAAAAAGAAATCACTTTCCCCTTCCATAGAGTTTTATGCTCAGTGTTTTTACATTAAATATCTACCAAAGCAGGCACTTATTTTTTCCGAGGACCTTTTTGTATTTTATGAAGAGTGCTATACTTTTGTGTCCACAAAGGAAACTAAAGCAAATTTGATTCCTTTGATAAAATCACTCTTGTATATCTTTACTTATAAAATTAGGGATACTGTGGGCTCAACTATGATCAGAGTTCAGGCACTGTCACCACATTTTTTGCTTTGTTTGGAATAACATCTAGAAATCTAAAAGCTCATATTGCCCTGTGAATAAAAATGTGAATTTCTGTAATTGGGAACACAATCATAGTAACATTAAATGAAGGTCATATCCTTACAAGGAGATTTATAATGAGAGTGACAAGTACACATGCTGAAACATAACCCTCTGAACTGTACTGCATAGAAGCTGGAGTAATCGTTTTTGTGGGGTTTTTTTAATTAATTCAGTGATGGGTGAAATCCCTTCTGTCTTCCTTTTATTTGTCTCTTTGTGACATTTGCCACATAATTATCATATTTTAATGTTTCATAGGATCTCCCAACTATCTTCTGTTCTCAGTAAAATCATTTCACCGTTGGTCTATAGCATTATGATTGATTCTTAAAAAAAAAAAAAAAATAGATCACAGTATTGCAGCACAGACTCCTAATGCGTAAAACTCAAAGCTGTAATAAATCAGCATTTCCCAGGTTTTCAAGGGAAAGTCTTGTAAATTAAGGATTTATAATGAGTTGTATTGTAATCTCAACTTGCTCCCACCTTCAGATGTTTAAAAAAAGTACTATTCTGAACATCAGCAATTCTTTCATTATTCTCAGGCAAGAAGCTTTGTTTATGTGAATTTGAAGAATACTGATCGCATTAGATTTCTAGTTAATCTTTATTTTTTTAAATTCTCAAAAGTGGAAACTACTTGGAATCTTCCCAGTGCTGTCTCAAATTCTTGGTGTGCTAGCCATTGATATCTCATTCTTTTGTTATTTCTAATTGTATCTTTTGAAACTAAACATATTCCACCTACAAAAAATTAAATTGTTTTGCCTGTACTGCATTTAAATAAACACATTATATTTTCCTATGAAACTGTTCCCACAGTTAGGTAAGATCAAGACTTAGAAAGGTTTGTCATGACTGTTCTAGCTCTATAGGTTTTTATGCTATTACGTGGAACAGTATGGATTTAAATAGTTTGCTTTGCCTTAATTTTGTTCTCCATTTAAATTTTGTTTACTTGAGGACACTGACTGTACTACCACAAATGGAAAAATGTATGGTGTAATTTAACACAGTTTTCAAAGTGTCTCTCAAAGCAGCAATTATTGAAATGGTTCAGTGCACCAGATAAAAGAAAAATGTTCAGTACAACAGGTTGAAATATTTGTGTTATGAAGCCATGAAAGACTAAAGATAATAACCCTGAAATTCATTGTTGAAATTCATCCAACACAGAAGAGTAAAAAGTAAGGTACTCTTAGTGGAACTAGCAGCATGGCAAAAAAGGATGAAAACTGTGGCAGATCAGAACTTGCAAGTGAACAGACCTAGCAGCTTTGAAAGGAGCTTCTCAAAATTAAATCATTTCAGTTGTTTCAGTTCACTGTGATACAGTAAACAATGTCCAAAATTACCATTTTAGAAGTGGTCTGCAATGATTGTATTTCATTATATCCTTTATTAATTCAATTAATTATTTGAAAATGCTTACATTTATGTGTATCAGAATGCTGCTTTGAGTTCCCTAAAACTACTTGAGTTACATATTTTCAAATGAGCTAAACTGTAATACTGGCATAGTTAGTTTTAGTGAGACAGAGGCAACCATGACACAGTATGTCATAACAGTACCTGTTATCTGTACATCTTTGATACAAGTTTGGAATAAGATAGTTCTAAGATTGAAAGAATATCACCTGTCTGGTCCAAAACCCATGGCACACTTATATCAGCGTGTAACTTGTGTCTGTGTGTTTTGGTTTTTTGGGTTGGATCCTAAAAAGGAAAATTTTTGTGTTGCAGTCCAGGACTGCAGAAGCAGCAAATTATGAGAGCTATTCCTATGAGAGCCATGATGAGAGTACTGTAAGAGAACATTCTCTGACATTTCCAGCCTCAGTCAACTAACTGATTTTTAGCTCATACTGATCAATTGTAAACCCTCCTGCAAAAGGAAGGTCATAGCCATTGTAGACATAGGTTATCTATGAGACTTCAGAGCCTACCTGTTGTAGGAGATCAATGCAACCATTTGACTGTAGCCAGCAAGGCACTGTGTAACATGCATCTTCCAGTAAAAAGTGAGCTGGTAAGGGCTACATCAGATGTTTCTACCAAATTTTTACAGTGTGATGTAGACATCTCAAAGGCCTTTTTTTAAACAGGAGTTTAGGGTATTGCTTGATGAATGGAAATAGTGCAAGTGTTGCCATCTTAAAAATTCTCATACCCACACTGGGAACTATTAGTGGCTCAGCTAAGTTTCAGCAATGAAGCTTGTGTTGTCTGTGTCCTTTCAATGGAAATATGAACAGGTTTACTTAAGTAAAGTTTACATTAACCCATTTCACTTTGCAGTGAAACCAATGAGTAACAGTCACACTGCTTTTTCCTGCACCTCACCTGGTATTAGCTTCATTAGTTTCTGTCACTGACTGACTTATGATTTCTTATATGGTTAATTGTCAATGTCACTTAAATATTTTTGAAAATCCAGTGTAGGCTAATCACAGATATACCTTTACTACTCACATTTTTCTTTCCCAGCAATAATTTTGAACAACTTCATCCTGTGAATTTCATTTGACTGTCATTTAAATCACTGCTTTTGAACAATTTATATTATTTTCAGCATATTCATTCATAATTTACTGTGATGATGTAACTGTTCTGGTATTGTTCTAAATCTGAAACAGGTGAGTCTTTTCAGATACATCTTTGCTGTGTACAGCTTCACTGATATTAAATCTTTGGGAAAAGAATACCCCAGTTTAGGTTTCTGAAAATGGTCCAAAGATATTAGAAAGTCTGAAGAGAGTAGTGTGAGAAGTAGATGTCTAATATAGGGCACACTGAATAGCAAAAAGCTTACTAAAACTGGCAGACTTTATTTAGCAGAAAGATATTATGAATGTCTTCTCTATATTTGCCAGAACTAATGGCTAGGAGTCAGGCCTGGCTCTAAGGTATTATGCATTTGCAAGGTTCTTGGAGAAAAACAATTGAGGATGGAAAATTCATTAAAATGACAGCTATTTTAAATTAGTGCCCTTCACAGCTGTCTTATTCAAAGGGTAAAAGAATGAGAGCTGACCTTATGGATAAAAAATGACATTTAAAAATACAAAAGAAGTACAAATTAATTCAGTTATAAAAGAAAAACACAGTATATAATTTCTTTGTCTTGGGTATTACCGTTTTGCAGTGATAACCTGTCTCAGTTGAAATCTGTGGGAATTTACAATTAATTTTAACTCAGCAAAACATCAGGAAAAGACCGACTGAAGAGATTACGGGGTTTATTGTATGATCTTATTTTGGGAAATTATGCAAATAAAGTTACTGATGTATTCTAATCCAAAACTAGCATACGCTGGCCCTGATTTTCATGATTGCTCTGAGTAGCTTTCCAACACTCTGATGGCTAGGAAGTACATTTGGGAAGCGGGAGGCATACATTTGAATTTGCACAGGCTAAGGAGAACAGAGCCACAGTTTTTATGGTTTTGAACAGATCAGCCTAATTGAGAGTTGTTTTCAAAAAGGCAGGTCTTATCAGCCAGCTGAGTTCCAGAAAAAGTGAGTCCTGACTAATTAACTGCCTGTCTTCAGAAAATTATTCCAGTCTGTGGAGCCTACGTGCATGGGGCTCCTCAATATGCCACACTGTCACCAGTACTTTTGGTGGGCTTTTAGGCTCATTGCTATGTTCATAGTGGTTTATTGGCTAGAACTGAAACCCCCACTCACAGAATATTTTTTTGTGGGCCAGCCTACTGGCTTTCTTGTCTGTCTGTATTTACTACTGAGTGAAACCTGGGTACCTAAATGTGACTCCCTGGATCATCTTCTTAGAATCAGCCACCTAAGTTTTTGCTACTGCCTAAGTTGGAAATACTTTGTCACTTTCTTTTAAACCTAAGTTAACACCCTTGCTTTAAGGAATCAGTTTTATCACTATTTATTACTAAATTATTGTTCCCCAAAAAATGTTTTTTCAGGAACTAGCATTGTTGCAAGTGTTGGAAATAAGTCAGATCAACAATGACAGTCACAGCTGATGTGGTAGAAGAAGTTGTCCAAGGCTTAGTCTAAGAATGGACAAATAGGTTGGAATCAGTCCTTTGATTGTTGTCTCTGCTGCCATAACAGAGTTAGTGCTGTCACAAGTTAATTTGGGCCTGGTTGGAAAATTTCTGATGGAGCATTTCCATCAAGCAATATTCATTTGTCAAAAAAAAAAAATGGAAATGTGGTAATTATGATCAATCTTTTGAAGGAAACCAGACAAGTTTCTGACAAAACTCTGTTTAGTTTCCCAGCAGCTCACCTGACCTCACTTGCTCCATGGGCAACTGCATGCAGGGGCTGTGTGCAAGCCAGGTACTGTGGGTCATTCAGATTCCCAGATGGAAGACTAGTCAGTTTTCAAATCCTAAAAGCACAGCACCCACCTCCACCCCACCCCTTTTAAAGTCACCAGCTTTAATGATGGAGCATAGCTTTAATGGACAGTACTTTTTGGAGCCATGTTATCAGTGGTCTAGGACAAGAGATTCCAAGATATAATCTAAAGGACATGGTGAGTAATAATTGGCTATGGAATTGTGTAACAGAATTCTCACCTAAAATTTTTTGAAATGGGTATATTCCAGCTTCTGGAATATGAAATCTGCTTACCAAGACGAAAAATGTGAGGGCTTCCTGATTTATTTTTTTTTTAATTCTTTAAGGTAGAGAAACAGTTGTTAGGGGTTTTTTCCCCCTTTTATGGGTAGAATTTAATTTTTAACAGAGCAGTGTGCTCAGTTATCTTAACAGAATTTTGTAATGACCACCTTCATGCTGTCCTTTATAATTACAGTCATCACCCTCAATTTTGTGAGCTTGTAAATGTGCTGGGATTTGCGTTGTATCTCCACCTACCAATTGTGTCTAACAGTGTCTTTAAGAAGACACTGGAGATAGGACACAGCAGCAATCTTGCTATACAGAAATCTGAACTTATTTAGAATATGCTTTCACTAAATTGCAAGGATCAACTTTTCCTCTCTTGCTTGCTTCTATAGCACAGTCTTTTAGTAAGCTGTTGTTTAGTAAAAATACTGACAGGCAAGAACTGCTTTTGCTTTTCAGCTGCAATATGTGTAAAAGGAAAGGGAAATTCATGCTCTTCTTAAGTAATATGTGTTAATGACAAATGCATTACTTATTGATATCAAGGTTTCATTTCAGGAATTGAATCAGCTGATAAACTATGGAAAAATAATAAATCTAATTATAAGCAAGGTTTAAAAGTGGCTATATAGAGAAAAATTCTGCATTATTTTGTTCTTATATGAAGCAACCGTAGAAAATGGCTGAAGGGGGAGCAGATCTAAACCCACAGATCATTAAGTCACACTTTCATCAACTTTTGTAACAGGTTTTGATGCACTGAAAGACAGTGTATGCAACAGAAATCACTCCTGTGTGAAAACGGTGAGTTTTGATTTTTTCCTTTCCTTATTTTTCATCAAAACCATTGTACCAGTGCAGAATATATAACATGTTATTGTATTGATTTGAGTTTCTCTACTACCCAATCAGCCGTAAGCCAGCAGTGTGTTGTAATGACAGCAGGTCAGAGCACATGTAGCCATTGTTCCTAATACTTACTGTCTCTTCTAAAAAAAGACTTATTTATGCCTATAGCAGAAGATTCACTAATTTTTGCCAGCTAAATTGTATTGCTAAACTAGCATTTTTCAAACTCCTTACTGACAAAAACTCTGGAATGTCATTTAAGACTAGATTAAATTTCAGAAAAATGTTTTCTCATATTTTTGCTGATTCAGGGATATAATCTACAATTGTTCTTTTTCCAGTAAAGCACAAAAGATAATTAAGGGGATCATACATGTGTGAAATACTGAGTGTAGCTTGCTAAATGCCTTAATAAATTTTATTTCACAGTGAGGTATTTGCTGATCAAATGCAGATAATTTAAATACTTCTAGGTCTATCTATTAAAAAAAAAAAAAAAAGGAGAGAGAGAGAAGAAAAATAAGAGAAAGGAGCCATGAAGTAGTTTACACCAAAAGTGTGGCTTGCCATAAAGTTAGCGTGATAGTTTTGGATTCCTAACATCTCCCCACTCCAAAATCTACCCATTTATTGCCATGAAACAATTGATCCTATTTACATAAAATTGTCACTATCTTGGCTTGACACCTTTCTCAAACCAACAAAGCTTTGCTCCATACACATTATTTTTATATAAAGCCCCCATATTGCATAATTGCATAGTAACTAATGCCTTATAAACAAATTAAGGTATCTGTATTCATTGCTGTGTTGCTGCATTTGGCTTTTTAGCCTAAAGCAATTGAAAAATAGTTAATGGAATTTCATTTTTCACCCTGGTATTTAAACCATGATAAATTTCCCCTTTAAAGATCCCTGACAGTCTCATACGACACTAGATGAAGCTGAGTGATACAAGCCTCTGCCCTCTTGTGGCAGATCAGATTGGTGAAGTAAACTAGCGATTAGAGATTTTCTTTAAATTGAATAGTGTACTATAAAAAGATAAAAAGTTTTAAGGGTTCAGTTCTGCAGGCATTGAAATCTTAGCTACACTCTTTGTTTCCTAATGAAGCAAGGCTCATGAGGAGAAAACGACTGGCCTTTCTGATTCAGCTCTGCCACTCAGACTCTGCTTTGAACACAGGTATTTTCACCCTGTGCCATGGTGATGGGTAAATTCTGCAACTTCTCTACTGAGACTAATCAAGCTGGTTTCTCACTGTAAATATTCTGGCATACCCTGTTTACAGTAGACAAATCATCAAATACAGGAATAATCCACATAGTTTAGTCCCAATTTATAGAGATACCAGAGAGAGCTAACTAAAGGGAAATCTAACCAAGATATACTTCAATACAACTGTTAAACAGTAACAACTAGTGCATGCATGCATTCATATTGCAAGGAGTTTGAGGAGTTTAATTTGGATGTTTGAGCAAGGAGGAACCTTTTTCCTTCTTTGTTTCCCTAGCAGCAAAGAATTTTCCAATTATATTTTTCAAGTCACTTGCTGATTCAGCAAATGCCGTTTCATATTTTGAGCTTCCTGGCATGGTTTGTGGGTGGTTCACCATGAAAAAAAAAAAATATATATAATAATAGAAAGAGGGGAGGAACACAGCTGTGAACAGAAGCAGAGGGACATGAGAAATTTGCGGAGACAAGCTAAAAAGTTCTGGATATATCAAAAGCCACAGGAGGTTACAATAAATGAGTGATAATGGTAAAATGTAGAAGTACAGAAAAATGTAGCTCAGGGATACTCCATGTCAGGCTTTGCTTGTCTGTGCAGAGCTGCTCTTCTAATTCACTTTTGGAACCAAATCAGCATGGTTATCTTAGAACAAATTCAGTATAGTAAAACCCTGAGAGACTTTCTGAAGGAACAGAGATTGGTAAAAAATCACCTGTTAACAAATAAACAACATTAACAACAATAAAACAAGCCACAGCCAAAACAAACTAAAAAAAAAAAAAAAAACAAAACAAAAAAAAAAAAAAACCAAAACCAAAAACCCGTGAAAACACCCCAGGTTCAGCAAGTAGAAAAATAAACTCAGGCTAAGTATAATGCTATAGTAATATATTTACTATCTTTGAACTTTGTGATATAAATTAATGGTAGATTTTAACTACACCAGTTAGTTCTGTTTCAATCTTGTGTTCAGTGTCTTAAGTTCAGAGATCCCATCTTTTTAACTGAATGAGAAAAATGTGTCAGTGGTTTGACAGTTGAATGTTTTTGCTGTAATCATAATATATACAGGTATAAAGGTGTGTCTGTTACCTTGGTTTTGAACTCAGTACTACAGAGATCTCTTGCCCAGATGCCTTAATAACAACAACATACTATGTGCAACATATTTAGATATGAGTAAATGTACCCACCACAAATAAAACCATATGGTATTCAGATACCAGATTGTAAAGAAAACTGTCTGTAAACAAGAGAGCACACACAAAAAAAAACCCCAACTGAAACCCACAAGGATAAGTAAAAATTGGAACATAAAAAAATACTAGTTCTTAAAGTTTGTAAGGCAGGACCAACAATGTATTAACATCTGTCTGTTTGTAACGAAGTATCTGCTGAATGTCCTAGCCAGTCAATACCAGAGAATATTCTAGGAATCAGTCAACAGAATGCTATTGACTTGGGGACATTTCAAGAAAAACAACAACAAAAGGTAGAAGAGAGGATGATGTAGCTTTTGCCGTTTTGGCAGAATCTCAGCTTTAGTGTTTCTGCAGTTGTTGGTAACAGATAGCATCCTTAATGCTTTTCTATCCAACCTTCCTGTTCCACCTTACAGTATCTAAGACAACTTGACACCAAAATTATTATCTCCCAAATAAATAATAACGGGGGGGGTGGGGGGAAAGGGGGAAGGGAACAAAAACGAAGGTGTGTCCAAAGATTGAAAAAATGCAGAGCCCTCACTGACAAGAAAACAGGGGGTGTGAGTGGGTGCTAGGAGGGCCCTGCCCAGGCACGAGAGCAGGTAGGAAAGCTGCAGAGAGAGATGAATGGGAGAACAGAGGAAAACCAGGAATTACTGGTATCTCTGGTGAACTTGGGCTTACAAAAACTATTAAGGTTATTGCTGCCTTCTGCATTTAATTGAAAATAAAAAAATAAACATTGTGGATTAGCAGCCATGTAGTTGTGAGCTTATTTATTATTAAATTCTACTTCTTCATGTCCTTTGAGTACTGCTACCATGAGCGGACAGCCTACCATTTCTCAAACATCTGTTTTGAAAGACTTGTGAATATTTGCTTACAGTAGCATGTATTTAACATTTAAGCACTTTCAGCAACTCTTTGAAACAATTAGCTCATAATGAGCAGCTTCCATGCTAGCAAACTATACTAAAATGCTTATTAAAAACTTTAAAATGTTAAGACTCTGACTTTAACAAGAAAAAGGCCATACTATCATCAGCTCACTCTCTGGAGTGTTTTTGAGGTGTTGTTTCTACAAAGCAGAAAATAATTGCTGCAAGGAAATTCTACTTCACTGTTTTTGTGCCAGGACGATGTCTGAAGGTACATGAAAGCCTGCTGAGGTTGAATGCTTTGTGACAGATTCCTGAAACATCGTATGAGCAGAGCTTTGAAATGATACATTATAAAAGTTATTTGGGGTTTTCTTTGGGCTTCTTCATGAACCTTTATCTTACTCTCTTCATCACCATGAGGCCCAAGGTGCTACCTTGCCAACCTAGCTGTAAAAACTAAAGTTTAATAAGATACTCAAGCAAGGAAAAAGGGAAAGACAAGGAAAGTGTTTCCTGACACAAGCTGTTCCAGGGAAGTGGGCTGAAAATGAAGTCTTGCTAAGTGTGTAAACAATCAAAAAGAACTTGGCTTATAAGCAGTGCTTTTCCTCGTTTTTCTTGACCAGAGAATATTTGAGAACTCTGACTTACTAAAGCTGTCCTTGAAGAATCAGCAGTTTCTTTGTGGAGATTCCTCCCAGAGGCCCCAAGAGTTCAAAAAAGCACAACATAAAAACCCCAAAAAATCCAAACAGCAAACAGATTAAAGTTCATTCTTGGAACTTGAATGCTTAAGTTTGCTGAACCACAATAAATAAATTAAAAAGTCTACCAGGGAGGTAGTGAATGCTGGAACTAGATGATCTTGAAGTCCTTTCCAATCCTAACTATTCTATGATTCTATAAGTCTCTCCTTCTTTCCCCTAAACTTCAGGACTGTTTATTTTTGCCGTGTCTTCTCATGTAAATGAACCTAATCCATAGTTTGCAACTTCTGGTCATTTTGCAAAGGGGAAAAATCCCTAAAAGGGACTTCCCACAGTTCATTTCAACTATTCTATTAGAAGTATTGCTTCACATCAAATATGCATAAGAGGGAGCTACTGTAAGGTTATTACAAATGTAGAAAGCAATGGTGCTATGAAAAATACATGGAGTACATGTGCATAACTGTTCAATGCCTACATTTTAATTATTTTATTTCAACGCATACTGCCGCATGCTTACAGATAAAGGTAAATTTTCAAGACCTCCGTGTCTGGGAAGCCCATCTAACACTGTTTCTATTGTGCTGGAGACTGAAATTGCGTAGTATGAAATGTTGCATGGAGAGCTAATACTTTGGGTAGACATGAGCAATGAAGAAAATCCTGTTTAGGGATTATAGATGAAATGAGGGACAGATGTAGCCACAATTCTCCGACTAACAACAAGCAAATTTCATCATGACTTCAGTGGCCCTGTGCATGTAGCTTAGATGCTTACTCTAGCATCCTGCATTTTGGTTCCTTGGGTCTTGTATATGTGACTTGCAGTCCTGTAGATTACATTCTGTGCTACTGAAAGATGCTGCATTTATGAGGAAGCAACCAAAACTTTGAGATATTCATTTATAAGAAAGACCTGGGGTGCAGATATTTGGAAGTACCTCCTTTTTTCCTTCATGCTCAAATGCATTTGAAACACTGTTATAAAATACGCATTGAAAATCACAGTGATTAAGTGTTCCTTCACATCCTCTAAATAGACAAAAGATTTCTTGCAAGTTATGCAGATTTTAGAGACATAAATCAAATAACCAATGTAGTATACCTTCTCTTCTGTGATTATCTACATAATTGCGATAATTGCCCATTGTATTCAATGCTTTTTAGTAATATTTTAATTGCTATTATGTTCCTGAAAATGCCATATTCATAGACATTGTCAATAGTCAACAGATGGCATATGTGCTTGGTGTCATAAATTATATATCATGTAAAAAAAAAAATATCACTTTATCCTTTGCTAACTTGGCTAATTGGGGGCTGAGTTTAGTTTTCAAAAAAATCTATTTTAAGTATATAAGTATTGCCTTAGATCATGGTTTTGCATAATCATGAAATTAACATCTGTGAATAAATTGAACAAAATGAGCCAGATTAGAACTTGACCAAAATGCCATGTGAATATATTTACTTTCAACATTGCCTGCTTCCATAGCAGACAGAAAAAAAAGGTATGTAATAATAATTCAGAAAAACATTGTAAGAAAAATAAGTTTTGGACTTAGCAAAAAATCTGAGGTTTTTTCTTTTTCCACAGTTACATAGATTTACATGAGCTTTTAAAGGCAAACATGATTTCTGCCTGCCCATTCTCTGAAGCAACATGATCCAGTTCTCACTAAATATGAGCCATCCAGCAGCTATAGAGGTTCATTAGCACAACACTAAACATAGCTACAACCCCCTATATCACAGCAATCAATTGCTTCTGTTTTGAAGATGATTTCCTCAAATCAGCTATAAACCTGGGCAGGCTGAAGTTGCATTTGGTGGTAAAATAGAGTATAGTATATCCTCTCTTAACATCATCTATTTTAGTGTGCCATTCAGGAAGCTTGGACTCAAGTCTTTCAGTTAGTTCCAATCAGAAAGCTTGATTTGGGGATTTTTCATATAGAGTCCCTCTGATACATAGGACAACCCTGCATATCCAGAACTCCCAAATATCCAGAGGGAGGCAGGGAAACTACAAAGTAAGAACAAGAAAAACAATTTCTTATGTTATTAGAGTATGTTTAATATAGTTAAATATCTATTAGCAAACAATTAACAAATTATATACATTCAAAGCTACCCTTGCCATTAGTGGTAGCTATGCTGAATAAACGATGCAGCATAGAACACTTGCAGATTTTTGTTGGCTTGCTTTGAACTTGTTTTTGAACACTTACTGTTTAAAGAATGCATTGACATAAACCTTCACTAAATTTCCAGAGGATGCACCACCGTTCTGTTCCCCAAACCAGCTTTGAACCTCAGTGACAATCTTGGATCCCCAATGACAACTAATTGCACGTATGTTCTGGAATCTCCAGAACGCTTTGTATGGAGGATTGATCTGAGTGTGGGAACTGTTTCTTGGAAGCAAACTCAAACAAGTTAAAAAGAACATTTTATTTAAAACCAGCAAAACTGAGCTAGGGAATGACTGAAGACAATTTTTAGGAGAGTGGGGGTTTTTGTGCTTGTTATATCTTGCTTGTATAGTGGCACCAGAAGACACAGATTATGTAAAGAGTGTTCACAAAAAGAGGTTTGCTATGCCAAACAAAATTTTTAAAAGGTGCCTCTGGTTTTAAAAGGTGCCTCTGAATACTTAGCATAAGAATATTACATTTAATTATTATATTAGTATATACTTTGATTCAGTACAAGAATATTTCTAGGAGATGAGTGCCTACAGATACCACAGTAACACCAGCTACATTTTGAAAGGAGAAACCATTCTAAAAAGTCAGGCCTCAGTTTTGCACAGGTTGATCATGTCAAAGTTGAAGGCATATTTTTAAACCTTTTTAATTATCTCTACCTGTAGGATTAATAAGCAGTTAAGTCTACCTACAAAAAATTCTGAGGCAAACAGATTCATTATTTTCTGTTTTAATCTGCATGGTAGCCTTTGTCTACAAAGTATTATGCCTTAACAGTGGAGGATTTATGTTGCTCATAAGCCTTTTGTTTAGGTTTGAAAACATTATGTGGTACCTAAGCCAACATGAATACTATTATTCTTTGTATTTTTTAGGGAGGGAGGTCTAATTAAGCAGGTTTCCACTGTTACAGGCACAGCTGTGTCATGAGTTATGTATCCCTAACTGAAGGCAAGGTTTATCAATAGAAGATAAGGTTCATTATTTGAGACTAGAATCCACAGCAAAAGAAATAATTAATATCAGAAGAATATAGATGTCATTATTTTCTTATTTTATGTGTTTTCTTTTTTTGACGAGTATGGTAAATTGCTCTTTTAAAACAACCTGTTCTTTTAAATATTAGCAAGCTTCTTTGATGGGTTAGAGTCCAAGGGAAGTCGATTGTATTTAGTTAAAATATACACAGTGCTCTGATATGTTAAACTGACCCAATTAATGTATATACTCACCAAGAAAAACATCTAACTGAAATATCAAAAACTATTTCAAGAGGTCAAATATCAAAAACTAAATGAAGTCAAGGAGCACCCTTTTTTTTTTAATTATTGTCATTTCCTCAATTCCCTACCAATATGAAGTATGGATTTTCTTGTTCTCTTTTCACAGTTTTCTTCAAACAAAGCAATATCAATCTTGATTCTGTGATGCAAATATTAAGCACTTCAGTCAAATATTTTCAACTTCCTCTACCATGGGTCGATGACAAAGTCTCAGTCCGCATCTACAAAAGCAGGCACAGATGTGAGAGGTCCATTTCATGATACATGGGTAAACAACCAGAAATGTTTTCAATGGGAAAACAAGGATTTCAAGGAGATGAGAACTCTTAACTTTGAAATCTGCAGTGTATTAAGGGATCTGTAGCAGATTCAGTCTCCAGTCTACTATAAAACGGAGTCAGCCTCTAAAGTAGTTTGGAAGCTGAATGAAGTGTAATGAGCTTATTTAGAAGTATTATAAGTATTACTTTTCATAATTTTATATTTAGAACTTTTCACACTTCCTCAGATTCATTTCACCCAGAATGAGTGTAGTTACATATGTAAAAATGAAGGTGGCATTATTTTATACATTGAATTAAATAATTTGCATTTTAGATATAGTTCTTTATTTAATTATTTTTAACCACAAGCATTTCCTTTTAAATGTTTTTTTGGGGTTTGTTTGTTTGTTTGGTGGGTTTGGGGTTTTATTTTGGGGGGGGGGATTGTTTTGCAGGGTTTTTTTGTCCTTGAGAGTTTTCTGCTACGAAGCTTTTGTTTTTCAGCCAAGGACTTCAGCATTTGAGGCCTTGAAGCAAACCCACCAATTTTATAAAATCTAATTAAGTAACTGTCAACCCAACCATACAGATAAAAGAACATTAAATGGCCTGAACTTTACAGAAATGGAGGCATAAGCAAGAAGACATATGTAAAAGATGGAGCAAATATGAGAAAGGTATAGGATATGATCACTGTTAACATAATCATCTATCAGTCTCTGTTTCAGTTGGCTGATCAGTAAGACTTCACATTTTCCTTCAAAAACAGTGGATCTACCTTGTTCTTTGTGTTAGTCTTTTCTGTATCTTTTATTGTCATCTCTCAAATCATGGTGAATTTTCATCCTCATCCAAAATTTTCTGAGTACCTGCATGAACAAAGCTAAGCTTAAACGCAACTTTCTGGAAAACAAGCAAACAAAACTGGTAAGGTATTTATTTCTTAACAGACTACTTGGTTCTCGTTTTCCTGCTTACAGAGAAAATAATTTGCTAAAAAAAAAAGCCTAAATTGGAATTGTACCCTCTTAAGCTGCTAAGTTCTGTCATTCTCTTTCATTCCTTATAAAGGGCCACTTACAGTCCTTCAACTGTGATCCCATAAATTCATGGGTCACCATTTGCCATTTCCTGAATTTTGAGCTTCTCCACAAGGTAGGTACCTTTGGAGCTATGAGCTCATACCCACTTTCCATATGCCACTCAGAAAACTTCACTTGATTCATGAAGTTTGATTCTCCATTGTAAAGGCATATGCATCTGCCACAGTTGTTTTAGGAGCACTGACAATACATCTCCTTTCCTTCAAAGATTCATGCAAAATGATGTCATGCAGTGATTATAAAATGGACTGCTGGTATCAAGACAAAGGTTGTCCCGTAAGTTATTTTAACATGGGTATGTTTTTTCATATTTGCTGTAATGCACTTCACCTGAACAGTCTTCTGAAACAACAACGGCAAGGAGAGTAACTTTTTAATCATGCTATCTAAACTCTGTTCAGAACAGATCTGGAAGTAAATGGCAAAGTTGTAATAGCCTAATGACTGACCTACATGATTATTACTACTATTGGCAAAGAATAGAAAAAGGAAGAATTCTATCATAGATGGATTTAATGAGCCAGATAAGGTTATTCAGTGTTACAACAGCAATCAGACTGGCTGTATGTAAAATAGTTTTCCATGAACATTTTTCCAGCTTGAGGAATAATCAGTTATACGCCAATGTAGACTAACTAAACATACATATATATCACATTACAGCCTAAACATAATGTTTGAAACCCCTCCCTTTTAAAACACTATTGGATCTGGATTTCAGAAGTGTAGTAGGTGATAAGAATGTCGCAAGAATCAGGAGGCTGAAACTCTATACAAGTTGCTTAGAAATGCAGGTGCTTAATATATAATGAACAGATATTTACAATTTGCATAAAACTATCATGTGAATAGCCTTCCATATCTGAAGGGGGCCCATAAGGATGCTGGGGAGGGACTCTTCATTAGGGACTGTAGTGATAGAACAAGGGGTAACAGGTTCAAACTTAAACAGGGGAAGTTTAGATTGGATATAAGGAGAAAGCTCTTTACTGTGAGGGTGGTGAGGCACTGGAATGGGTTGCCCAGGTGTTGTGGTTTAAACCAAGTCCGCACAGCTCGTTTACTCATTCCCGCCCCCCGCTCCCCCAACTCCCGGAGAGTTAGGAAGGAGAATCCAAAGAATGTAGCCCCCACGGGTTGAGATAAGAACAGTTTAATAACTAAGGTATAACACAAATCACTACTGCCATTACTACTACAAAAAAAATGATAAAGCCAATAACAGGTGAAGAGAATACAACACCTCACCAGCCACCAACCCATAACTCACCCCACCCTGCCTGACCGAGCACCGACTGATACCTCCTCCATCCCCCCAGACCTCCAGCCCTTCCGGGTTTCTCCCAGTTACATCCTAGGTATGACTTGCTATGGTATGGAATACCTCTTTGGCTAGCCTGGGTCAGGTGTCCTGTCTCTCCTTCCTCCCGGCCTCCCCTCCTCCCTGGCAGAGCATGAGCTCAGAAAAGGCCTTGGACAAACCAACCATTTGAGCAGTAACTCAAAACATACGTGCTATCAGCAACCGTTCTCAGCCCGAAAGTCAAAACACAGCACTGCACCAGCTACCAAGAAGGAGAAAAATTACTGCTACTGCTCAAACCAGGACACCAGAGAAGTTGGGAATGCTCCATTCCTGGCAGTGTTCAAGGCCAGGCTGGACAAAGTCTTGGGTGACATGGTTTAGCATGAGGTGTCCCTGCCCATGGCAGGGGGGGTGGAACTAGATGATCTTAAGGTCCTTTCCAACTATAACTATTCTATGATTCTATTTTTACCTTGAATTAATGTACAGTTCATCTAATTTCCTATCCCTCCCCACTCATTTTCTCCCCTTCCTACTCTCCCTCCCTCCTTACCTCTCTTTGTTTTCTGTTCTATGCTACATCTGCCAGCAGATAAATTTTAAAATAGATTTTTCCTTTGAAGTGCTAATGCCAGCGCTGCTATTTCTATAGCAAGTAACTTCACTGACTGTTGTGGGTTTTGTTTTTACTCTTTCTTTTATGTGTTTGTATGTGCATGTGTAGAGTGTTATGTGACTTTAACAGTGAAGAGTAGAAAAAATGGAAAGAAAAAATCTCCTAATTAAGTTTTATAAATAAAAGTTAAATCCCAGGTGTTCCACCTCAGTCTGTGATTTTGTCAGATCTCAGGAGCTAAGCAGGTCGAGCTTGTTGAGTAATTAGATAGGAGACCTCTGCGGAAAACCCAGAGTGCTGTTAAGTGGTGGCACTGAAGATTCAGTAGCTGCCACTATTCCTTTTCAGTAAGTATTAAATCATTGCTTCTGTTGCCCTTTCTTCATTCAGCCCATCAGCGGCTATTAAACATGACACGTCTGTAGAGAACCTATTTTACAAACAGGTAAAGGTGTTTTTAGAAAACCTTTACACTTTTTATTACTAGAAGGTAGGAGGATGTTCTGAAAGGACTACTTTATACACACACTCTTTTTACAGTGTTTAACCATCTGCTAGTGGCCAAGAATAGGAAAGCAGATGAACACTGGAGACAGAGTACTGGATCTTTGATCAGTTCCAGCATGGCATTTGTGTGCTTTTTTAAGAAACAGAAGTTTTTTGTATATTGAGCTATTGAGCAAGATGGTTATTTTTTGCTGTTGAATACGTATGTGTGTTTATTTTAAACATCTATACTTACCTTATTTATGGTAATGACCAACTGCCCTAAGGGGATCATTACATGCTGTACATTTATGGAGCAAAGCAAAAAAAGCAAAAAAAAATTATTTCCATCCTTGGGTGTTACCCTGTGAGAGTTTGGGACTCATTACTGATACTGTGAGACAGCTCAGAGATGTCCATTGGAAATATTTAGGTTTTATTCTTTCAGAGTGGGAATATTTCATTCATGAGTGTTGCATCTTCCACGTAAGTTCTTTCATTTATTTACAGGTATAGAAAAAAAAACCAAAAACACTGATAAATAATCAGAAGTCACCAGTTATGTATGAACTGAGAAAATTAGTAATTTGTACTATCTGGATTATCCACAAGGTTTGCTTTGTGAAATGTGATTTGAGACAACTGTTTCCTGGTCTGTATGTATCAGGAATTTACTCATAATTCAGTGAGTTGAACTAAAGCTTGGCCAAAGCTTGGCAGGTTGTCCTCTCGTACAGCTGTTTCTTTGAGCTGATCCTGTTTGTTTACAAGAAACTACAAAATCCTATCTTTCTGTAAAAGGCCATAGAGTATTCCTTCACCACTTGCTCCAAGCCACTGTCAGCTCACCCCTGCAAACACTATCTTCTTTTCTAAGCTTTTTTGCAAGGCTCCAGGGGGCAAATTCAAAAGATACCTGCTTACATTCTCTCTTACTTTGTCCTGAGCTTAATGGAGAAGGGATGTAGGCATTTTGGGAAAGCTACAGACACCTAAATCTTCATATAAAAGATGAGAGTTAAAAACTTTTTCTCTTGTATAGGAATGTCTTTTTGATTTAGCAGGTCTTTGGGGTATTTGAATGGTAACGATATATACCAGTTTCAGCTTCCAAAGTGTAAGTAATTCTTATGGATACCTTAAAGGAAGGTGTACCTCTGAAAATGTGAGCTGGGAATTCTGTAAATCAATTAATAATGATATTTATATTCATATCTGAGATTTATCACTTTAATAACAGCATGCATATTTACAACTGAGATTTGTCACTCTGTCACATTGCTTTGTTATTGTGCCCAACGGCTTGTCAGAATTTGGGGGTCTGTCGACTATTCCCCTTAGAAGGAACTGTTAATAGAGATTGATTTTTCTTTTCAGTGGTCTTGTTTCTATAAAGCAACATAAAAAAAATCCTGTTTCCTTGAGCACAGCAGAAGTTATACATATTGAAAAGCTTCTTTTTGTCAAAGACTCATAGCATGGTTTGGGTTGGAAGTGACCTTAAAGATCACCTAGTTCCAACCCCCCTTGCCTTTGGCAGGGGCACATTCCACTAGACCAGCCTGCTCAAAGCCCCATCCAACCTGGACTTGTACAGCTCCACTACTATAATGCCACCTGTTCTTGCCCTCCTTTTAATCCTGACCCATAAGCTGCCGGTTGGCTCTACATCCATTCCCAGGCAAAGCTCAATGCACCACTGGTGATCAATGACATAGAGGCCAACACGCCTTCCTGATCTCCCCTGCCTGTATCTTCCTGTTCTATCACTCCAGTCTTAGGACCCACCCTACCACATCTCCATAATTCCAGTAAGATCATAGCCCTACAGGTGTGTGCATGTCACTAACTCCTCTCGTTTACTTCCCTTGTTACGTGCATTTACATAGAGTCATTTAAGTTGGGCTCTGATTAAGCTTATTTACTGGCTGGAGTAGCAGGAATTCTTTTGTGCTGCTCATGTCAGTCCATGTTCAAGCCTTGTCAGTCTGTGCCAGCAGCCCAAAACTTGTCTCAGTTTTCTCCATGGTAGCTGTTCTTTGTCAGCTATTTGACATTAGTTCCTTTTACATACTGGCTGTTTCTGCATGTTTACATATGTCCTACATATCTAGCCCCTATCTGCTTCACTTGTATTTATTTCCTGCTTAAAACAGCAAAACCTCACCCACTTCGTTCACATTCTGAATGGGCTCTTTCAAGCTTTTGTTTCATATAGACACATGTAATTGTGTTTGGGGTTTAGAGACTACAGGCATTCTAGTTACTTCTTTCTGCAAAGGAGCATAATGACATCTATCTTAAATGAAGAGGGACAGCTATACCCAAGAGCTGCGATGAGGTTTACCTGACCTATAATTTTACAGCATTATAAACCACGTTTCAGCTAAAACTTCAGGGCTAGCAAAACAATAAAGGTCTTTGTTCAGCATTGTGGTGTACTGAGTTTTCCTCCCAGTGATCTCATGTCTGTTCCTCCAGAAGCAGGAAATGCATCAAGGTGCTGAAGAGCAAGTCTGCAAAATGCTTTATTCTTTGGCTAATTGCACAGCTTCTGGAGGATGTTCCGAGATGGTGTACTCTAGACACCAGTGCTGTCTGCAACTTACGCTAGCTATTTATAGATAATTTTTGACTGTTTTCAGGGTGAGAGAACTACAAAAGCAATTTTACTTTTATTTACAGTCTGCTCTGAGTCTGCAGAAGTTACAATTCAGCTGTACTAACCATTTGGATTAATGTCTTCATTTGGATCATCTTATTCCTTGCTGTTACTGTTCATTCACCCTTTTTATTTTGTTTTCTTTCTTCAGTTCACTGCCACTGGTGACACAGTTTAGATCAGTGCAATGCACATATGAGTGAGTGTATTTAAAATCAAGGACAACTTTAAAAATCAGAAATAGAGTATAACAAATAGAAATGTTTCAGCTTCAAAAATGTTCTCCACTTGTTTGGAATGCCCTCAGTTGCCCTTCAGGAATTACAGAGTTGCCTCATTTTGGGAAAATAAATTTGTCATCTTTTAACACCACTGACATCTTCTCAGTAACTTGTGTCATTACTGTTAATAAGAATTTCTAACAATCATTATGACTTCAATGAGAAGAAGTCATTTACTGATAATTTAGATGTCAGGAATTACAATACTCTATTACTAAATAAACATGAGAAAAGACACACTTCTCTGGAGTATTTCAAAGGCTGGTACGGTGTTGAATATCAGATGCTGCATGTGTCAAGCCCTGAGGTTTCATATGATGAAATTCCCATAAGTTTTTTGCAGATTAAAATCCACATTTGTGTAGATAATCTCACTTTTTTATAAACTGCAAAGAAAAGGTCTTTGGAGAATGAGGAAAAGTTGAATCAAATTCACTCTTAATGAACTCTAGTGACTTGTGTACAGAAAGGGAGTTCTGCCCCATTATTTTTCAGATGTTTAAGTCACCTGAAAATTAACTGAAAACCAAGGCAGAAGACACTCTTTATGCCTGGAGTTTTAGTCTGTGCTTCAGACTGAAACAAATAATCATAATTCAACTGAAACCACAGTTTCTATGTAGTGCCCAGAATTAGTCATAAATCAGACCAACTTCATGAACCTTACTAGCTTAATATCTGTGAACAACCATTGAGTATTAAGCTTTGAATCGAACAAATGTCATATGGCCTTCAAGCCTGGATATTTCACACAGCTGTAGTACTATCACTTGGTTTTAGTTTTACTAAATCAGGACTGATCACAAAATATTCTTTCTTCAATTTAATAATTTTTCTTGAGGAAAAAAGAAATCTAGAAGATGTCTATGTTTATATTCTAGACAAGCTACTGTAATTAGGAATGTTATGTCAAATACCATGAAACCTCAGAGAAAATTCAGTGAATGAAATCCTAGCCCTGACAAAGGAACTAGCAGAATTTCTTTGACTTTTGTGTGATGAAGATTTCATCCAAAGTCGTTAATAGAGATGCAAGACTGAATGTCTAAATGTGACAGAACTGAAAACTTCAAATGATCCAAAGTATGAACACACATGACTTGATATTTCCAATAAATTTGTGTCCATATAAATTCAAATGTTGCAGGAATGGAACTATGTATCCATATGTAATAAAACTGTCCATCTTTTAATGTCAGTAAGGCACTAGCAAGGAAGTTAATAATTTAGCAGAAACATAAATCTGCATTTCAATAAATAAAAAAAAATATAAGAAATCCAGTCTCCGAAATTTTGAGTGCTTTTATAGACACAAAGGTATACAAAAGTCAGAGATGACTCACAGAATCATAGAACCATAGAATAGTTAGGGTTGGAAAGGACCTTAAGATCATCTAGTTCCAACCCCACTGCCATGGGCAGAGACACCTCACACTAAACCATGTCACCCAAGGGTTTGTCCAGCCTGGCCTTGAACACCACCAAGGATGAAGCATTCCCAACTTCCTTAGACAACCCATTCCGGTGCCTTACCACCCTTACAGTAAAAAACTTCCTCCTTATATCCAACCTAAACTTCCCCTGTTTAAGTTTCAACCTGTTGCCCCTTGTCCTATCACGACAGTCCCTAATGAAGAGTCCCTCCTCAGCATCCTTATGGGCCCCCTTCAGATACTGGAAGGCTGCTATGAGGTCTCCACGCAACCTTCTCTTCTCCAGGCTGAACAGCCCCAACTTGCTTGCGTATCTTCATACGGGAGGTCCTCCAGTCCCCTGATCATCCTCATGGCTCTCCTCTGGATTTGTTCCAACAGTTCCATGTCCTTTTTATGTTGAGGACACCAGAACTGCACACAATACTCCAAGTGGGGTCTCACAAGAGCAGAGGGGCAGGATCACCTTCTTCGACCTGCTGGTCACGCTCCCTTTGTGCAGCCCAGGATATGGTTGGCTTTCTGGGCTGCGAGTGTACACTGAAGTCAGTTCATGTTCAGTTTCTCATCGACCAACACCCTCAAGTCCTTCTCCGCAGGGCTGCTCTGAATCTCTTCTCTGCCCAGCCTGTAGCTGTGAATGGGATTGCTCCAACCTAGGTGTAGGACCTTGCACTTGGCATAAACTTCATAAGGTTGGCATCAGCCCACCTCACAAGTGTGTCAAGGTCCCTCTGGGTGGCATTCCTTCCCTCCAGTGTATCAATGGAACCACACAGCTTGGTGTCATTGGCAAACTTGCTGAGGATGCACTCAATCCCACTGTCCAAGTCACCAACAAACGTGGTGAACAAGACCGGTCCCAACACCGACCCCTGAGGGGCACCACTCCTTACTGATCTCCAGACAGACATTGAGCCATTGACCACAACTCTTTGCGTGCAGCCATCCAGCCAGTTCTTTATCCACCAAGTGCTCCATCTTGAATTTCATTATGGTATAATGAAATTCAAGATCGTGTACCACAGCTTAATAAAAACTTTTGGTATAATCTAATAGTTTGAGAGTCAAAAGTTGTACAGCATGAGAAAAAAAATCTTATTAGTACTGAGCATAGAACAAGCTATAAACTATCAACATAGGAAAGTCATGAAAGAAAGTAAGGCCAATCCCATCTTCATCAGTGTTTAAATGGGATGGAAAGATTTAATGCTATTATGCACATTACTAGTGAGAGTTTACTAGAATGCCATGTATAAAACTCTGTCCATCAGTGTTTAAGACAGCCTAAATCAAAATATAGTAGATCACAGATGTCATCGGAGTAACACACAACTTCTTTATGAAAAAGATTAAAAGAATATCTGGTTCAATTAAGAAAAAACTGAGTGTTGTATATAAATACATCAAATGGTGAACAAAAGAGATTAACACTTAAAAATATTATTGACAAAGAAACAAATAAGACCATTTCTAATCAGAGGAGTGATGTTCAGGCACAGCCTACAGTAGGAACAGTGAAACAAACAGATTTTAAGATGAACCTCTGGATTGTAGAAGTTATTAGATAATGTAGTCTGCTAAACAGCAGAATATTCGATTGGCAGTTCAGAGGTTTTACTCAGGTCACACTTTTTTTACTTTGTTCTTGCTAAAACTGATGTACCTGAAGCTTTTGATTCTGACAAACTGTTTTTTTTTCAATAAATACTAGATTAAATAGTTCTGTCTGATATGATGTAATTATGTTGGAACACCAGTACTAAGTGAAGTGAAGTAATATGCCAGATATAGCTAGAAGCATTGAGAACACAATTAAGAAAATTAAATCAACCTGACAACCAGACACCTGAGTTAAAAGAAAACTTTGTTTCATCAGAATATTAATCCAGGACAAACACTTTTAAAAACAAAAGCAGAAACACCTCTTTCTGACAAGCCCTTTGTCAAATTTAATTAGGCTGTGACAAATCATGCGATGACCTCATATGCTAAATTTTAAAAGTTCTAAATTGGCTTTACTTGTGCTCTTATCCTACAGTAAGAATGGCTTGCAATATGAACAGGAACCTTAAGAATTCACAAATGTGAAGAAAACGTGAAAATTTTGAAAATGAGGACAATTAAGATTTTTCTCTGCAGAAGGCAAATAAATATTCTTTTAAAAAGAAATTCAGCTGTAATTTTTAAGTGTTACTGTGCCAAATGTGTGGTCTAAATGCAAGTATTGAAGTATTAAATGGAGAGATTTTAGTCCTGTTGTAAGTACAAACCACAAGGAAACCTCAACTGCGTAGTTACAAGTAATTACTTTTGCATACAAGTAACACAAAATCTACAGCATAATGTGAAAGGAAAAATAACAACGAAGTCTCACGCAAATGAAATGTTACCACAAAAGCACTCCACCTTTCCAGTTTGTTTTCTTCTTCCTCCTTACACAGCTTTAATCCTCATTGTTCATGATTATCTAAGGGCTTGTAACTGTTTTGGGATCTCTCTGTGTAAAGCTCATGGATTCTGTTTGATTTTTGGAATCTCTATAGGTAGCTGGGTCAGGTTGCAAATCCTAGAAGTCCCCAAGAGATGACAGGAGAAATTTTTGCTTTTAGCACACAATCGATAAAGAATTGTTAAACCTTGATGATATCCTATTCAAGTACAGTCCTTTGAAGCATGATGCTGCTACCAGGTGGGCAAACCTGGTTTTATAGGTGAAGTGAGGAGGTAACACATAGGTGATAAATGATCTGTTTTTCCCAAACAGCTAAGATAAGAGAACTAAGGTAAGAGAACTACCTAATATAAGGTAGCTGTAAGAAGGCATCTCTTGCTTGGTGTTGTAGACTAAATACTTATGTGTAAGTATTGGAGAAGGATGGTGGACTTCCAGGGCTTCTACCTGTAT
Source organism: Melopsittacus undulatus (assembly GCF_012275295.1). Taxonomy (NCBI): domain Eukaryota; kingdom Metazoa; phylum Chordata; class Aves; order Psittaciformes; family Psittaculidae; genus Melopsittacus; species Melopsittacus undulatus. The sequence continues at coordinate 96,018,361 of NC_047530.1, forward strand.
TTGGAGTAGAAAATAAAGACAGAGAAATGTGACGGTTCTTCGGCCCTTAACAGCTGCTCTGAAACCCTTAAAATCTGCGTGGTTGCTTACTCCTGCTGTGAAGAAACTCCAAGTCCAGCGTATCACAAGTTTAAACAAATGGCATTTGAAGAAACGCACTCTTCCCCTGTAAAGGTCTGGGACAAGATATGTGCCGGAGGACTGGCGAGGGAGTCGGTGTTGCTGTTTCTGCAGACCAAAGCACGCTCACTTGGACACCTATGGTGTCTTGGATGGAGAAACCCGACCCTAGCGACTGGCAAGTGACCGAACAGTTGTTTACCAAGGCCGGGGGGGGGGGGGGGGCCGAGGTGGCTATCTTTGCGCAAGTGACCCCTGTGCAGCTAATGTGATCAGGGCCATACGGATGCTCAGCAGCTCTGCTGCCGTCAGGGATTCTTGCACGGCCCGGCTCATCCCCTCCGTGCTCAGCAGCAGGCAGCTCGGGGCTCTGGGGCCCTTCTCCACAGCCAAGACACCTGGCAGCGAGCAGACAAGCCAGCTGTACACCTCCCTACCGCGGCCTGATTCCCGCTGCAGGGGGATTCCCCCCGGTGACCGCAACCCGCCCCGCGGCGCCTTTGTAACTTGCGGTTACTTCACCCGTCCCCGGCCGCTGCCCGCCCCGCTCCCGGGCGAGGTCCCGCTGCCGGTGGGTTGAGGCAGCGCGTGCCGCACACGTTGAACCCTAACGGTTCACTGCGCGAGAGGAGCTGACCGGGGAACCAGGGCTGCCGGCGGCGCGGGGCCGGATCCCCCGGCCACCTGCCCAGAGGACATCCTTTCCCTCAGACCGGGCACGGGCAGCAGCGGCGAGTCGGGCGGTGGGCGCAGCTTCTCCTCCCCTTCCCTTCCTCCGCGCGGGGTGAACTCGGGGAGAAGGGACGTTTCTTAGCGCCCTGCCTCTCCCCAGCCCCCGCTCCCCTCCCTGCCTCCTCCTCTGGTCACTGGGACTGATGAATTAATCATGATGTGGCTGCTGTTAATGCATTTATGTGGAGCGGACTGTGCCACCGGCTCGAGGCGTAGCGCGGACGGGTGATGGAGTGAGGGGAGCGCTGGCTCCTCCGCTCCAGCTCGGAGCCACCGCCGAGCGCCGCCGCCAGCCACACGGAGCCGAGGCCGCGGCCGCACTGCCCTGCTCTCCATGGCTCCGGAGGAGGTAATGGGAGGTGGGACTCGCTCCCCGTCTCCCCAGCAGTCAGGGAAGGGGGCAGGGCTGGCGGGGGTGTGGAGGGGTACAGCGGCGCTGGCAGGGCAGTTTTAACTTGCCTGTGGGGGGAGCGAAACCTGCGTGTTGGTTGTGGGGAGGGATTCCTGAGGTTCCCCCACACCCTGCCCGTGGTTTCAAAATTGGTCGCTTGGCACCCCTGTGTGGGAGCCAGGCTCACTTTCGTCGCCGCTGACGCTGTCAAAAACGCTGTGGCTTCAGCAGTAACAACAGCGAGCACCCTCCCTCCGCCGGGCTGCCGGGTCAGCCGCTCAGTGCGAGAAATTAAACGCTGTTAATCCATTAGCTTCATCTCCCCCACTTACGCGAGAGTGAAGAAGACTTGCTAATTAATTTGCATAAGAGGGAATGATCTCTGAAGGAAGAAAAAAATACCCCGTTGCACCTGCTCCGCCGAGACTTGTCAGCTGAATCTGGAGGAGAGCTATAAATCATGTAAAGTGCTCGCGGTGGAGTCGGCTTCTGAGAGCTATAGGATTATGTATCCAAATGCTGAATTTATATTTCCCACTAGGAAAAGACTGAAACTCAGGTCAGATATAAACTATCATTTCATTTAAAACTAAACTGTAGTTATTTATTGTAATTCTAGAGGGGATTTTTTTTCTCTCTTGATTGAATAGAAAGTACTGTTAGAGCATGTAGTAATGATTTTACACATTATAGCTTGAAATCTCTTGTAGAGTTGGAAGTGGTTGCCAGTGTAAGGATGATGCTTTGGAATCACATATGTCCTCTTATTCTTGAAACACATGGAAAAACTGAGAATAAGCAGGCTGTTAAATTCTACATTCAGTTTTTAGTCTGTACAAACCCATGTTTTCTGGGATGCAGAATGGAGAAAACTTGGACTAGGGAGACCACAACTTCCATTGAAATGCTTGACCTTCTCAAATACAGCAACTAAAATCTGAGTGATGTCTGCTTTGATTATTTCCATCTTTTGAAAAAAAATAATTAATTTTAAAATGTGATAAGTTACTTCCAAGAATTTTGCTTACTGCCTCTAAGGCAATACCATGATAATTCTTGATACTTGTCTGTTAAATGAGCTGAACTGAGAAGAACTACTGTTCAGTAAGATGTTTATGTTTAGGAATATTTATTCCTGTGGCAGGTATTTTTTATGGAATAGGAAATGATGGGTTTAGGTTGATAAGAGTATGGTTTCACATTGTAGAAATTATTAATACTTTAGTTTTATGACATCAGTGAATGTACATATATTTGACGAGTTTTGCTGGCAAAACTACAGTGAAGTTTTGTAATTTCAGATGAAACTAATTGAGAGTGGGGTTAATTGCTTTAGTAGCCTAACATTTTTTGATACTATTGTAAATGGCAAATATTATAAAGTTCTAATGTTACAATTGTGTGAAAATACTGCTTTCTGATTCAAAAGATGTGTATTATGGATGGAGCCTGTATAGTGCCTTAAGTCATGTCATAAGAATGAGAGAATTGAAGAGTTTTGTTCTTCAACAGCACATATGTGAATGACTGATTTACAAGTTTCATAAGTTGTAAGCTTACTGTGTGTGTATGTGTGTGGCAAAAAAGGGCTATACTAGTAAAATGAACAAATAATAACCTAGAAATCTATGAAGTAAGCAAGAACGTGTGAGCCAGGCTAACCACTCAGTATACTTACTTTGAAAACAGGCAGTAGTTTTCTTATCACTGTTCTTAAAGCAACAAAAAAAAAGCAAGCTAAAAATGAGCACAGACTGGAAATAAAAAGACAAAAATTTAAAAGGAGACTAGTCAGAGGGAAAAAAACCCACATTTGAAATGGAGTCTTTTTGTCAAGTCCAAGACTGTATGTCACTGTTGAACTCACGTATACAGCTATTTATGACATTTAAGGTGGATACCTCAGTCTGGTCTGTAACAAACCAGTTAAAAGAGTTTCTGTTGAGGATTTGGTTTGTCACAGAAAAAGAAATGGTAGAGGTCAAACAAGAGTCAATAAAGGTGGACTTTATCCCTGAGCTTGGAATAAGAGAGCAATTTGTTTTCTTCTCTGATTCTTCTGTCTCTGAGTGGAAATGCTATCATGAGCAACAGTCCCTGAAGTGGCCAAAGTATACTAAGTGGTGGACATTTATTGGTCTGAGATAGCACAGTAATAGAAATACTTTCTCTGGCCAGTGCTTTGGTTATGTAGGTCATACACTGATAACATGGAAGTTCTGAAAAAAATAGGGGTTTAAACAATTTCTCACTGCTTAAGTTTTGGTCCAGTATACATTTCTAAGTGAAATTTATGTTTGGCTGCTCATGTGTGGATCAGATTACGCTGGAAAAGCATTTGCTTCTTTTCTAAACTAAGAAAGTAATTTGTCAGTGAGAAAGATGTAGGTAAATGTGCTTACAGTCACTAGACTTTATTGTGTTTGATACAATGGATTGTGGGCTTGGTGACTTCAGTGAATGACACACCCACCTACCTTTTTTGGCATTTGCAACAGGTTGAGTGTGTTTTTTGTATCATGAAACCATAGTACTGCATGTTTCTTGATGGACATAGCTTTGAAAGGATCTGAATGGAGAAGAGTGAACTGTCTGCAACACTGCTTCATGTTCTCTTCATGCTATACAAATACCTGTGTGGAGTATCTGTAGTCATGTGAATACGCTCTATTTTCTGTAGCTGTTTTGAATTACACACTGCTGTAAGAAAACATTTGAACTGCTTGTTCAATGATTAACATAAAAGTATTATGAGGTGTGCAGGTAGCTGTATGACCAAACAGAAACTTAGGTGAAATTTTTGGATAGCAACATGAATATAGAAAGAGTAGTGAGACCTGTATGCATACAGTAAAGTCAAATTCCTTTTTTGGCTGTTTATATAGTAAGCAGGAATCCATTAAAGACAAATATTTAATGAAGACCTAAAAAGGCAATATCATTTCAGTATGTTTGCAGTGCACTGCTCTATTTAGTTGCTGATTAAATATTTTGATCTCAAGTAGAGCTTCCAGTCATCTGCTTTGATGCAATATTCCATAAAAACATGTAAGCTAGAGGAGTAGGGTTTTAAGTCTCAAGTCTATTTTCTCATAAACACAAAAAATATGTATAGTCCTCTCATAGCCTCAGTTGAACTTTAGTGGGAATAGTGAGAACAAAAAGACTGGGAAGAGGTGGGGAGCAGAACAGGGAGCAGTTCTTCACCATAGTAATTTGGGCTGAAGAAAAGGCTTCTCTGATGTAGGCAACAATCTTATCCAATCCCAGTCATAAAGTCACCACGTCTACTTAAAGCCAGTTAAATGCTTTGCCCCATTGCTCTTTCTGGAAAGATGTTTCAAAACCTTTCTCCTAATGTTTAGAACTTTCTTTGAACTTCCAATCTAGATATATTCTTTGATTCCTAATTTTTAATATCTCAGTATTGTTATTTACAAACAACACTTTCATTGGTGTGTAGCCCTCAATAAATTACAAACATTGATCTTGTGTCTGCCCTGGCTTTTACATGTTAGGATCAAACAAGCAGAGTAAGCATGTTTTAATCTGTCTAGTAAAACAGAATAAATAGGAGGTTACAGAGCTTAGTGGCATGATCCTCCTGAATTCTGAATGTACCTCACCTGCATCAAATACCTTGTACCTGAAGTGTTTCCACAAAGTGTTGAATAATAGTGCTAATGCTGCATTTGGTCTACTGAAAATACTTTACCAGATAGTGGTGAGGATCAAGCTTGTTTTATAGGTATGCCAGGTTGGCTTAATCATGCAGTAAACTGGACATGGGTGTGTGATTTCTCTTTTCCTGTTGCTCTCAAATGGTAAGACACCATGTAGTCAGAGAAATTCTATTTGTAATCATGTGGTTTTGAAGAGCTGCTAAATTCTAATGTGCCTATCCAAATAATCCTCCAGTTTCTTCTCTAAGTTAGCAAGAGCCTCCCAGGTATCAAGAGTGCTTCCTGTAACCACGTTTTATTAAAGCACCTCTACTTTTTGCCAGGTTCAGAGATATGAAATGAGTCTGAAAAGGATTTAAAATAAGTCCACTCAGTATATCACTGTTAGTAAGTTTTATATCTACTTCATTTTTGTGTTATAACCTATCTTTTCCAGCTCTAAATAGTGTCTAGGTGATACCATATCAAATTCTTTACTGAAATCTGGAGATTGGACTCTGGCTCTCCTTTGCCTTAATATTTACTTTTAAAAGTCAGTTATTCCAGACTGGTATGTCTCTTTTAAAGTTATGTTGAAATTGTTCTGATTTTTGAAATTGTCTTACTTATTGTGAATTACCTTTTAACTGAAAAAACAAAACCCTTGTTTCTCATACATGGAAGTCAGGATAATAGTTGCCTAGGTCACCTGCTTCTCTCTTCCTGCACCTAAATGCCATGTTTTCTACTCTTCAGTATACTCTCCACTTTGATCCAGCCTTTTTTTTTTTCCTACTCACTATTTAAAAGGAGTAGTACCCTTCAGATTTCTGATGATGATAGATCCCTTGTCAATTCTCTACCCTGTGGCAAATCCATTAATAGTCCAGCAAGAAAGCATAATCTAATAGCTCAAAAGCCATTGTGTGTTAGCCATTGAGAACAGAGGACTGTCCAAACATTTTTTTAATTATTATTTATTTCTTTATTTAATTATTAAACAATTGGTCTTCTTTCTTAGGTCAGCTTTGTATCCCTACTGTTTATTTCTTAACCCATTCCACCCTTACAATTGCTGTCCATTCTGTTCAGCTGCTTAGGTGGTGTTCTCTTGGGACTTAACAAAAAAACAGATAGAGGTGGAATATTGTGGGATTTTCATGATGACATGGCTAACACTTGAAAATTGACTCATTAAATTGCCACTGGAAAGATACTATAGAAGTGGAAAGTAGTAAATTTTTCTGTATAGTTTAAAATTTACTTAGGTTATTCTGTTAAATTACAGACTGACCAACGTTTGTGATGAGTAAATTTGTTGAAATTATTTAGATACTGTATTTCTCTAGATACCACTTTAAGAAGACAGCTAGTTTATGCGGCTCCACAGAACAAAATTGCATCTTGCTGCTGAAAGGACTTTGAAGGCCTTTTTCAGTTTTACATCCAAGTTTCCTTGAGCTCAAAAGTGAAGCATCTCTCAAAGATTCTGTTTGGTTTTTGGGTTTGTTTTTTTTGTTTGTTTGTTTTTTGGTCTTTGTTGGTTTTGTTGGGTTGTGGGTTGTTTTTTTCTCTTTTGCTTTTGGGTTTTTTTTTGGGGGGGTGTTTATTTTTTTCTGGGGTGTCTTTCTTTTATAGGCCTGTCTTGTATGTTAAAGCACGTTCGGTCTAGTCCTTATTTGTTCTGGTATGTGTGAAACAAGTGACAGTTACCAGAGCTTTATCAGTCTTCCTGCTGCCTAGAAAGTTTTGAATGGAAACCAGAATTGACCAGAATCTCTTGCTAATGTTGCTGCAGGACTGCACCTCCATCTCTAGCCTGAAAGCTATTGCCCTTTCATGCATATTTAGAAGCTTAGCCTTTCTAATTGTTTATGTAAGAACCTATTCTCTTCAAATATTGAAGAAATTCCTATATGGAAATAAAATGCAGTTTAGGCCCCCTTGGCTAAAACTGACAAATAGACTGGGAAGTTTTTAAGCCTGGAGAAGAAAGGTAAACCCTTCATGTTAATGAAATAGATGTTTTTAATGGAAATGTGAAGTGGAAAAGCTACTGAAGAGACATACATGCTGGAATGGCTTGTATAACTTGAGCTAGAATAAGAATATTCCATATTGCTAATTAAGTGTGATTTTGAAAGAAGTGTATTTTTTAAATGTTTCATTTTAAAAAATATATAGTATTTTGCATAAATCTTGTTGCATTTTGACGTTGCAACTTTTTAAAAACCTTTCACTATTGTTATTTTGCTTAATCCCCAAAGCATAACAAGATTTCCATGGAAATATGATGCTAAAATATTTCTCTTACTTTGTACTTAAAAATTTTAATTCTAGATAAGAAAGCAGAGTATGCCATGTATGACACATTGAAAATTCAGGATAGGATGTTAACATTATCATGCTACATTGAAGTAGTTTGCCTTTATATATGTAATGGAACTGCTTACACAAAAGATCAAATGGATATATAACCACAGAATCACAGAAGTGGAAAAGATGGAGGCTATCTCTGGAGATCTCCCTGCTCGAAACAGGCAACCTGTTTCAGTGTTGAACAACACTTATGTAAGTGTTTTTTATTGTGTTCAAATGGAATATCTTGTATTTCTGTTGATGCCTTCTGCCTCTTGTCCTTTCACTAAGTGCTTCAGAGTCCTCTGTCTTCTGTTCTCCCTCCCATCAGGTATTTATACATCATTATAAGATCCCTCCCAAGCCTTTTCCACACTAAATAATCCCAGTTCTTCCATCCTCTCTTCGTGTGACAAATACTCCAATCCCTTATCATCTCTGTGACCTTTTAATGGATGTGCACCAGTATGTCAATATTCTTGTACTAGGAAGCCTAGAACTGGACACAGTACTTCAGATGCAACCTTATTAGTCCTGAGGGGAAGGATCACCTCTCTCAGCTTGCTGGCAATGCTTTTGCTAGTGCAGCTCAAGAGAGCATTGGCCTTCATTGTTCCAAGGGCACTTTGCTGGCTCATGTTCAATTTCTTGTCCACCAGGACCGCCCACATCTTTTTCTGCCCAGTTGTTTTCCATCTGGTTGGTCCCTAGCCTTTTATTAGTGCACAGGGTTATACTTCTCTGGGTAAGGAATATGCACGTCATTTTGCTGAACTTTTTCTCCAGCCTGCTGAGATCCCTCTGAATGGCAGCATAGCTACTCTCACTTTCATATGGTCTGCCAACTTGCTGAGGGAGAACTTAGTCCCATTATTCAGGTCATTACTGAAAATGTTAAACAGCATTGGCCCCAAGATCAACACTTTAGGAAGCACCATTAGTACCTGACCTCCACTTGAATTTTGTGGCATTCATCACAATCCTCTGAGCCCAGCAATTCCACCAGTTTTCATTTCCATACTTCATCACTAGTACTGTTGATGATTACTGTTCTATGACCAGTTAATTAACCATCCTTCTTTGTTCTGATTTAGTAGCACTGGCACGTGTGTGTACACACACAGTAATTGATAGCTGTCGTTTTGTCTGTGTTTTAGTGTATGAGTGTGAATTATCCATACTATGTGTTCGACACAATGAAGATAGCATTACTTTATACATTAGACAGACACTGCACTTTTTTGCATTAAATTTATTTCTGCTCCTCATTTTTGAGGGAGAATGACCCTTTGGGCTTGATATCGTTACAGCAATTTTGAAATGTGTAGTCTTGAAACTGATTGTAAAATGCAAGCGAATTAATTGGGCAGTTGCTGAAGTTCATGGAGCCTGAATGGTCTTTCATTCATCTGAAGTAATTGTATACCTTATGTTAGAAAATGCAAGGGCTTTTAGATATATGTTTGCTTCAGATGGCAGAAAAAAAAAAACAAAACACCTGTATTCCACATTTCTTCTTGTTATGCCACACTCACCTGCTTTGCCAGCAGCAGTGAGCAAAAGAGACACTGGAGTACCCTTGCTGTAAGCAATGCTTGAGATTCCTAGGGTGATACTGAGTGCTCTGTTTAAGCTTGATCTAGGATCAAGCTCTTTTGTCTCAGGAAAATTTATTCAATATTGCTTGAACAGAAGGCATTTTCTATTGGCTTATCAAGTCACTAGTGTGTTTGCTTTTAGCTAAAAAGCTCCATTTTCTTTGTGTGTGCATGCATATAAGAGTGAGGAAAAAGAAACTTTTCATCAAATTAAGGCTTTCCATTTACAGAATACTGCAAAAGGTAGTACTCAAAATACTGAGACTGCTGGTTTATTTTTTTTTTCTCCTTGAAATGAAGATACAGTATCCTGAGGACACAGTGATGAGCTAGGTATATGTTCAGCTTAGTACCTTGACTCTGATTTTGAGAAGCAATCTAGTCTTTGCAGTTCTATTCTGAATTCATGTCCTGTAGAAACCCATTAGAAAAATTGAAGAATTTTATTTCTCTCTGTGATTAATGCTGAGGCATCTCAGGATACCTCCAGAATTTGGGAAGAAATGGCCCTTTGCATCTAAGCTGCAGTGAACAGGTGGGAATAAAAAAATGCTGATGGATACTTGTGCAAGTAAGGAGCTCTAGACTTTACTTTTATTTCCAAAACCTGTAAGTGCATATGCTCATCATCTGAATTTCAGTAAAATAATTGCTTGTTTTTTCTTCTATTTGCTGTTGTCTAAAATTTCCTTTTAACTCTAAATCTGTTCAACTTGGCAACACTGAGCAAATCCTTTTCAACTGGTGCTATGAAAGTTGCAGAGATAATTAATAGGTAAAATGTTACACATTATCTGCAGAACAATGGGTATTATTTCATATTTTTCCCTGCTCTGTAGAGTTCTAACCAACCATTTTGTGTATTACATTGTCATGGTTTAGACCCAGCTGGTAATTCAGCTCTACATAGCTGTTCACTCACCCCCCACCTTTCCCCTCTCTGGGCAGGATGGAGAGAAGAATCAAAAGAATGTTAACCCCATGGGTTGAGATAAGAACAGTTTTGTAACTAAAATAAAATGTAGCAGTACTATAAAGAATGCCAATAATAGTACTAATAATAGGAAACAACAAGAGAAAAAATGAAAGCTCAGAAAACACAAGTAATGCACAATACAGTTGCTCACCACTTGCTGACCAATAGCCAGCTGGACCCAGGCAGTGATCTGGGCCTTCCAGGTGATTCTCCCCAGTTTATATGCAGGGCATGACATGCTGTGGTATGGAATACCCCTTTGGCTAGTTTGGGTCAGATGTCCTGTTTCTACTAACTCCTGGCTTCTCCTCACTGGCAGAGCATGAGTCTGAAAAGTCTTTGCTCAGAGTAAGCATTACTTAGCAACAACTAAAACATTGGTGTGTTACCAGCATTATACTGAGACTAAAGCCAAAACACAGCACTGCACTCGCTACTAGAAAGGAGAAAAATAACTGCTACTAGTGAAACCAGGACACACATTTAAGTATCTTCAAGTCTTACCTTTTTGTCATCTAAAAATTGTTTAAAGGGAAAAAAGGTGTCTAATTAAACTTTATATGAACTGCAAATAGAAGAATCCTTTATTTTTTTGAAGGGATTGACCACAGAATATGTGATCTAAGATGGTATTTATTTTCAAAGGGATCTTAGTGGATATCTGAAAAAATTTGAAGCAAGATAATAGGAGATAGATTGTGTTTATAAACGGCAAAGTGTCAGTTAGTAGAGATACTGGTTTTTAAAGGTGAGTGAATAAAATAAACCAAATACAGAGCATATCTTTTAGGTTTGTGGATGGAGCTACATGTGTCCTTGTCATAATTTAACATTTATATAGTGCTTACTAGGTGCAAAACTCTTCATAGATATTAATGATCTTCATTATACCCTCTGAAGCATGTAGGTGATCTTCTATAAATGAACAGTATAAGACCAATATATTTTAGACACAGAAATCTGATAGGAGTTTGAATTTTGATACAAATTTGAAATGTATGAAGGGCAGATTATATCCCTTAATATCCAAAATCAGCTTTTGCAAGGTATGCTTTCATTTTTAAGGAACAAATTTACAGGGTTTCATTCTGAATACATTAATAACATCACATCTCTGATAATGGAGTATAGTCAGATGTATTTTTTCCTGAATTAATGTGTTGGCTGCTACACAGAACAATTATTTAAAGGTTCATACAGAACAGATCTTTAATTTACAAAGATTGTGTCAGCTTTAGCTTCAATTTTTCTGGAAAGGTGGTTACTCATGGAATGCAGGAGCTTGGCTTTCCTGTTTCCATTCTCCTTGGCTGACAGACTTTCCCTGCAGCAACCAGTTGATAGCAATCATTTTGAGGACTATTTCTGTAAGGAAAAGTTTCATAGCTTTAGTTCAAAAGTAAGATTAAAAAAAAAGGTACCTGTCGTCTATTTCCTTGGCTTAACTAGTTAAAATCATAGCCACAGAAATGCTCTATTACTCAAATAAGCTGTGCATTTTATACAGTAAACAGACCTTATTATATGAAAGGCAGTCAAGACTTGCAAACAGTAGTTTGTACCATAAAATACAAAAAAATAAATCTTGACTGGAACTTCAGAATTTGTTTATTGTTTCTAGATAAACTGTTTAAGTCTTACAATGTTTATTACAATATCTGTGTATCCTGGGACCTTGTCGTGTATGAAGGAAACATAGACAATTCTCCAGATAAAAAAAGTTAATGTCTTACAACAGCCAGATTCTCGAGCATCTTCCAGACTTGCCTCACATTAATTCCCACACTGCTGTTTCACATTATACCATTTATAAAGGAAAGTACTGTCAAGTTTAAGATGGGAAATCATTTGCAGTTGTCAACTTTGACACTTTCTAGTGATAGATTCCCGAGTTGCAGTATGAAAATAGGCATTTAAGATCTTTTTTATTTCCCAGGTTGCAACAGTTGGACATGTGTTAGACATAATCCCCAAACATTAGGTTCTGTCAGTGTCAGGAAGATTTGACTCTGCTTCCTTTGTACCACATGCTACCTTTAGTTTATTCTGTAAATAGCTCAATTTACTTGGGAGTGTTTTGATGGGGGTTAAAATTTATTTACGTGGTTTACAGAATTTCATTGTACAGCTTTGATTTTGTTCTGTACTATTAAATATTGAATCTTCCCGTAGTTTTGATAATGTGTGCATCACTGATTTTTAGGCTGTGATATTTTTCCCCTCCTATAGTAAATTAATGAAATATCCTTACAATGTGTATACTTTCTTGTGCTTCTAGGGTTTTCTAAATTTGAAAATCTGACATGTGCACTGGAGAATGAAGAAAAAGAAAAGACTTGTTATTTTCATACTCTACTGCATTCTTATGTTAGCTCCAAATTTCTGGATCCTAAAGTAAGATCCATGCTTGTACATTGACAAAAAAAAAAGAAAAAAATCCTCAGAGCTTAGGCCTCTTTAGCAGGTTGGAGAGCTGAATGTTTTTGTTGTTTTCACACTTCTTTTAATATCCGCTCAGCAAAATTATGGAAATTTCAGACATTCATGTAAATGTTTGATGGCTGGCTTTTTATGTTTGTACTTTATCTCCTGTGTCCTGATAGCATAAACAGTGCCAGTGATAGAAAGCAGGCATTTCAAAACTGAATTTATCTTGAAAATGGGACTGTTATGGTAATTACATATGGAGTTTTAGAAAATTAAAATAATACAAATCTTCACTAAGAAGTCATTCCTCACAGTCAGGTAACCAGGTATTCAGAAAAGAGCATTTTACCTTTTTTCTTTCAAACCCTTGTGTGGTCATATGCACAGAATATTGTGCTTTAATACTCCAAGGAATTGTTCTACTTGGTTTCTATAATGAAGCAGTTTCCTTTAATCAAATAGAAGCCAATAGAAATACAGAAGCATTGAACATAGCTCTGTGTTGCCCACTGGGAGACAGTTAAATTTGTGCTGGCTTGCACTAGAAGGAAATGCTGTTGAAGTGTTTTGTTTCATTTCTGTAAAAACTCTAATATTCAGTGTGTAAAACTTCCATTAAAAAAAAAGCTCCAACAATATTATATGTACTTATTGAGGCAATTAACTGTTATGCCAGTTGTAGAACGATATTATACATGTTTTCACATGTTACTCCAAGATTTTCATATTACTTCTTACTGTGGATAAACAATGATGGGTTACTCTGCTGTTTCTAATTTACTTTTTATGATCCTAGGTTATTCTCATTTATTAAATGGAAATAATAATTCACACATATGTTTGTGAGGAATGACACAACTGTCTTAAATTGCAGTTTGTTTTGACGGAGGTGATTTTGCATTTATCAATGAAAGTTTCCTTGTTAAAAAGATTCAGAGAAAGAAGAATGTTAGGATTTCAGAGTAATTTTTAAAAATTATGAATCAAAACTATCAATTGTCTCTGCATATGGCTTCTTACCTGTGCATCAGTATTTTGGCACAGTCTCTGCCTATGCAGTCATGTGCTGTGGGTGCTGGTCCCATGAAATGTGTTCTTTGTGTGGAGTTAATAATAGCAACAGATACTTCAGAACAGGTACTTTATACTTTTTGCGATCATGAGACGGTCGAATTCGAGATCCTCAGGACAGTGAGAAGTGCATGAAGCAAGCTCACTGCCCTAGACTTCAAGAGAGCAGACTTTGGCCTCTTCAGGAACTGTTTAGTAAGGTTCCATGGGATATAACCCTAGAGAGAAGGGTTTGTTTAATGTTGGAACATATTCCATATATTCAACTAACAGTTGAGACAATTTTTTTTATTTTATTTTATTTTTTAAAGCCCATGTCATACCAGAGTTGGCATAAGGAAAAATTTTTATTCCTTTGATATTTGGGTTGTGGTAGTGAAAAAAAGGCTTCTGAGTTTGCAAATTATGCTAAACTAGGAGAAACAACACAATTACATTTTGCACAAAAGAACTTACATTGGTTAAGTATTCAGGCTAATAACTGTCAGATGCAATTAAATGCAAATATGCAATGTTACTCTGGGGCAAGAAGCAAATTGAGGGTATCTACTGAATGGAGTTTGCTTATCAGCAGTTATAGAAGGATCTGTTAGAAGAATACCTGGTGTATAAAGTTTTGTTTCAGTGCAGTTACACTGTAGCTGGGGGAAGAAAGAAAAGGGAGAGTTATATACATTATTAAGTTGAAGTCATAGAAGTTTGTTAACCCATACATACATGGGGACATTCAAGTTAAACTGAACTAAGCATTTTCATATTAATCACATTAAGTCAATATGTATATAACACTTGTTCCTTGTCTGTTTTTATTTCTTAAGAAACATGTGTACACATATATTTTAGATTTAATTTGGTTTCATATTCCTGAGTTTTCTTATACAGATGTGAACTGAGATCTAATCTGTCAAATTAAAGTGTACTCTGTGTGTTTGTTTGACAATAGTTACTTCATGTGCTTAAGGTTCATAGTATCTATTATCTTCAGTGAAAACTGTCCATTTTATTCAGTGAAAACTATTATCTATTATCTTCAGTGAAAATGCAGACAGGTTAAAAATACTGTTGTACCTTTTTCCCAAATAATGGACTTAACCTTAAGCTGTTATTTTGAAGAGGATAATAGAAAGTAAATAGTATAATAAAAACTGTGGTGTACTATTCTTTCTGGGGGGAGCAAGAATATGAAACGTGTTGAACAACAGGGTGGAAAAAGAGGGGTCCATATTTTAATGGAGTCTAGGAAAATGGAATGTCTGGGATTAATCTGGTGATAAATTAGGTTTTCCTCCTCTCATAGTCTGTGTTCATGGGATTTATTAATATGTGGTAATCCAGTCTCTCCATATGGCACCAGTATGAAAAAAGGACTGTCTTTGCCTGCAGCACCCAGTGCCATCCATTTTCCAGCCCACCTCTCTTACAGTCCAAAAAGTGATTACACATTGTACTCCATTGCTAAATATGATCTTGTTTCCTCTTCATCAGATTCTGCATTTGCTGGAGAAAACACAAGAACTTAGAGTCTGTTTTCCATATACTAGGCTTGACTTTATTGTTGATACAGAAAAATGGGCTCAGATTGGCTGTCAGTGAAAAAGCTCAGCTTTCTGCTATGAATAATCAACAGTTGGCCAGCAGCTGTGTATAGAAGGGCTCAACAGTAGAGCCGTGTTGTGGAAAGCTAGTGTTTTATCATCCATATAATTGGTGTCTGAAATCCATCTGCAGCCATGCGTCAACAGATAGCTGAGGTTAGAAATTAACAGTCTCTAGCAGAAATAGCCAGTTCCTGGAGACAACATAGGTGTTATAAGAATATAATAATACTGTAGCTGATGTTAAACCAACATTAGAAGTCAGGGAAAAGAATAGAAACTCAAGCCAAGGTTTTAGTCCTGGAACCCTGGCCAAATTCTACCTTAAATATATGCTGTCTGCCTATCCTTATTGCTATCTTACTTTGAGGCTGGTGTAGCATGAAGGAAAGAAATTGTAAAATGTCCATGGTGCAAAGGAGTCATTTTAATTCTGGCATTATAAAATCTGAGACACCTAATATTAACCTTATGAAGTTAATCTTGCATGCCCCCATACACAGTTAACATTAGAAACCGGGGCAGTGGCAGGGGGTGACTGTGGTAGGTGCTAGTCTTTTTTCCTGCTCTTTATTTGTGGTCATCTTAACTGAATTCTGTGTTCAGTCATTTCTGAGGCTACTATAAAGAAGTAAAACTTGTTTGGCTTGGAATTCTTGCTCTTTGCTTGTAAGTAGCCAGTTCCCTTTATCCCTCTCTCTTTTGTTGAGGTTGGTTTTGGGGTTTTTGGTTTGTTTGTTTTGGTTTGTTGTTTGTGTGTGTGTGTGTAGGTTTTTTTGGTTTTTTTATTAATTTTGTTTTGTTTGTTTTTTAATTATTTTCCCGAGCTTGGTGAATGTTGTTTCATGGAAGACAGATTTCATGCCCTGTCACCCTGCCATTCTAATTCTTAAACTGAAACCTTTGGTTTTATGTTTTTATATATCATCTCTGTGTATATGCTGTCTTTCCTCTCTGTTTGTCAGAAAGATTAATGTGAGAGTAGTATATTACCATAGCATGGCGCAGGATTGTATTAGCTAATTCTTGTCTCACTAGAAAGGATCCCTCCTCCTTTATTGTACGTTTTGTTTGAATTTGTTGACAGTATGAGTAGAATCCCACTAAAGGAAAAAATTATCTCTTTGGAAAGCTAACAAATGAACAATTCCATATAACAGAAGTGTCACAGAAGAGTGGTCATTGTTTTCATTATTTGCACCTTTAGACTAAAAAGCTGAAATGGATCCAGTCATTAGTGCAATTTTTGGATACTACAGTTGCAGTAGTTGAGAGTACTTGCATTAGTGGACAGACAGGAAAATAGTGAAACATATTAGCATTTAGGGGTATATACTGTTTGAAATCTGAACTGGAGAAGCATGGGTCTCTATTTTTCACACTTAGGTAGAATGACAGAATAATTTAACCTCTTTGTGAGAGTGCTAACTGAAGCTGGTGAGCCACGGCCTTTTGTTTAAGAAGCACTGAAATAAAGGTATGTCACCCAGTAAAAAAACAGTGCATGTAGCTGAGGGGTTTTGCTGAATAATTCTTAGGCGAAATGAGGGAATGATGCAAAGGTGAAACTGAGGCAAATACTCATGACCTTGTGTAAATAACTACTTGAAGTGTGAATTCAGATACTGCTTTGTGAGAGCTCTTTACATGGAATAGTAGATGAAGATGAATAGTAAAGAACAGAAAAAAAATGCTGCCTGTGTTTTGTTGTGCTAAGTGGAACTTAAACACTCTCTGTAAATAAGCAAGATTGTATCAGACACCAAGTTCCATCATCTGTTTCTTTCCTTAATCAGAAGAAAACTTGAGAACACTAATTTTGTGTAACTGTTTAAGTCAACTGTAGTTGAGCTGATTCCATCTTTAGGTACAACCAACTCTTTTCCTGCTACAATAACTAAGATGAGGATTGAGAAAACAGGTTCTTCATTCTTTGAAGCATTCCATCTCTGGTCTAAGTAACTGCCAAAGGATCTCTAGAGAACTTCTTGTTTATGTTTTTTTAGAACACCCGGAGCACTTTATTAGAGAAGCAGTTATTAAGTCCACACAGTGTATTCTAACTCACTTTTGAAAGATTTGCACCTGCTTCTGTTGAAATTTTAGAGAAGCCAGTTTAGGTACTGGATGCGGGAAGGACTGAACATGCCTCTTGCACCTAACTTAACACAACTATTCAGTAATAAGAGTTATAATTCTCAAAAAATCCCTTAGTCAACTTGAAACTAGGAAGAGATTTATTCTTCCAGAATGGGATGTTGGGTTTTTATGTTTCCATAAACTTAGCTGATTTTGAAAGTGTAGGTAATACAGTCTTACATCTAGGCTGGCTTAAAAGTACGGCAGTACAGCATAGGTAATGAGCAGAATAATGATCTGTGTCTACTAAAAGTGCTGTTTCCTGCACTATTTAACTTTTAGTGCATGTATGGGTACTTAAAACTTGTTACATAATTCACATTTGACATCTATTTTTCTTACTTACCTCTGCTTTAAGACTGTTTTCCTACTTATGTACAATTCTTATGGGAGTATGATAATTGTGTCCATATTGTGTGTATTTCCAGCACGTAGACTTTGGGTGTTCTGATTGCATTTTTTTTGGTTTAACAGTGGTAGAGCTAGCTCAGACCTTACTCAGTTCCTTAAAAATGAATTGTGAATATTTTTGTAATAGATTATAGTCTCATAGTAAAAGTCTTTTCCTTATATGTGATCAGAATTTCTCATGATTCAGTTTACATCTGTTATCTTGTCTCCTCCAAGCATTCAACACAATGAAGAGCCTGGCTGCACTGTTGTGATGAGCTCCTTTTTTGTTAATAGTAACATTATAGATACCTGACTTGTGAGGTTGAATTCATTTTTTTGTGGTTCTGATACCAAAAAGGTGTTGGAGGCAATTCATCCCATGTGTCTAATCTCTGTCATAGATATGGGTACTTGAAGAGAAGGTTTAGAAAAACTTATCAGTGTTTATAAGTATCAATTGAAGAGTGTCAACATGAACCCGTACTCAGCAGTGTTCAGCAGAAGAATAAGAGACAGTGGGCATAAAATGAAACACATAAGAAAACAGTTTTTTATTCTGAGGAAGGTCTGGAATGGGAGGGTTTGGGAGGGGTTTATTATTTGGGGAAAAAAATCAAGTAATCTCATATAGATAAGGAAGTTTTCCATTGTGATAAAGAGATGAGATGCAAGTTAATGGAAGACAGTTGAACAATAGCTAAAATACCAATGGAAGAAACCGAGTATCTTAACCATACTTTCTTAATTAATTGCCTTTTATTCAAATCCATATATCTTTTGAAATTAGAAGAAAAGATCTTGATGTTATTGTTTCCTTCTGGGAATGCACTAGGTCTAATTGCTTCAGTAACATTAAACATTTCAGTAAAACTTGTGGGTTATGTCTCCAATCAGTTCCAATTGTTCCAGTAGGAAAAAAAAATTAAGTATTCTGAATCATCATATAACCAAAAAATTATTCTTGTTTTATTATGTATCTCTCAGATTTTTATATAGCAAGCAAGGCAAGTAGAAGTTTATTCTCCTATAAACAAAACAAACTTTTTTTTTAACCATTCAATTTCAGACCAAACTAAATTTTCCACAGAATAAAGTAATTTGAAAATGCACTCAAATTTTTAGAAGCATTTTGAGATTTATGGCTTGTAATTGAAGATATTCAGAATTAAAGATTAATTACTAAATTGCAAAATTAGGACAAGAATGTATCCTGAATTATCAACATTCTGTGCTACTATTACTACTGTGATTCAGAACTAATGAACTAATTTATCTAGAAGGAAGGTTTCTGGAAGACTGGAGCCAGTACTTTTGTTGTATATAGACAATCCTTCCATGTTACCTTGATCAGCTAGAGCTCAAGCACAGAGAACAGGGCCACGAGGATGATCAGGGGGCTGGAGCACCTCCCATATGAAGACAGGCTGAGGAAGTTGGGTCTGTTCAGCCTGGAAAACAGAAGGCTGTGTGGAGACCTCATAGCAGCCTTCCAGTATCTGAAGGGGGGCTATAGGGATGCTGGGGGGGACTACTCGTTAGGGACTGTAGTGATAGGACAAGGGGTAACGTATTGAAACTTAAACAGGGGAAGTTTAGATTGGATAGAAGGAGGAAGTTCTGTACTGTTAGAGGGGTGAGGCACTGGAGTGGATTGCCCAGGGAAGTTGTGAATGCTCCATCCCTGACAGTGTTCAATGCCAGGTTGGATGAAGCCTTGGGTGATATGGTTTAGTGTGAGGTTTCCCTGCCCATGGCCGGGTGGTTGAAACTGGAGGAAGGTCCTACACCTGGGCCAGAGCAATCCCAGGCACAGCTACAGGTTGGGCAAAAAGGAAATTGAGTGCAGCCCTGCAGAAAAGGACTTGGGGGTGTTGGTCGATGAAAAAATGAACATGAGCCAGCAGTGTCCATTTACAGCCCAGAAAGCCAACTGTATTCTGGGCTGCATCAAAAGTGTGACCAGCAGGTCGATGGAGGTGATCCTGCCCCTCTACTCTGCTCATGTGTGACCCCACTTGGAGTACTGTGTGCAGTTCTGGTGTCCTCAACATAAAAAGGACATGGAACTATTAGAACAAGTCCAGAGGGCCACGAGGATGATCAGGGGACTGGAGCACCTCCCACATGAAGACAGGCTGAGAAAGTTGGGGCTGTTCAGCCTGGAGAAGAGAAGGCTGCATGGAGACCTCATAGCAGCCTTCCAGTATTTGAAGGGGGCCTACAGAGATGCTGGTGAGGGACTATTCATTAGGGACTGTAGTGATAGGACAAGGGGTAGTGGGTTGAAACTTAAACAGGTGAAGTTTAGATTGGATATAAGGAAGAAGTTCTTTACTTTAAAGGTGGTGAGGTACTGGAATGGGTTGCCCAGGGAGGTTGTGAATGCTCCATCCGTGGCAGTGTTGAAGGCCAGGTTGGACGAAGCCTTGGGTGATATGGTTTAGTGTGAGGTGTCCCTGCCCATGGCAGAGGGGTTGGACTTGATGATCTTAAGGTCCTTTCCAACCCTAACTATTCTATGATTCTATGATTTTATCTTAAGGTCCTTTCCAACCCTAAACATTCTACGATTTTATGTGTCACCTGTGATTGACTCCTGTGCAACACAAAGCATGAGATGTAAAGGAAATAAACTACGGTATAGAAGTAAGCATCAGAATTAAAACCTCTGACCACAGGGAAGATGTTTGTACTCGTTTTACTCTGTACACAAGCCATAGATGCCAGGAGTGAGTAAGGTGTACAGATGTCTTTTTTTCCCAAAAGGTTGTTTCTACTTCATTTGGTGATTTTAGTCATTTCTTGGTTCACTTGAACATCAGAAATCATTGTGGACATCTTACACAGAAACTGAATCAACATGAACGCTTCAGGGCATAGGACATCCACAATTTCTCTGGGCAACCTGTTCCAGTGTCTCACCACCCTCAGTTTTATTGGAACTTGTGCAAATGCGGTATTATACACATCACCAGCCTGGATTATATTTCAAGGATGAATCTCATGGTTGGAAGTCTCTACCTTCTAGGGTTCAGTCGCTAAAAGATGCATCAGTATCTTTATCTATAGTAGAGTGATTTGATTTAAAAAAAAAATAAGTATAAATCTTTGAGTAAGAAGAAGTCTGGCTCAGAAGCATCTGGTACTATCAAGTTTCCTCTTTCAGCCATGAAAGAGATAATCATGCTCTGAGAAAAAAGTTTGTCTTTGGATTTTAGAAACATATTTTTAGGTGAAAGTGAATTTTTACTCTTCTCTTATTATTTCTCTGTTGTGACTCTGTAGGGTAAGGAGTTTTCCTGTACTGATAGGCTTTGCTAGGAAATCACTTGATGCTGATTTCACTTATTAAATTTTGAAGCTTTGATATTCTGGCCATTAAATGTAAATGAGGTTTTATTCAGGCTTTTTTGGTTTTGATGCATTTCCCAGAGAATTAACTGCAAATACAAATCAATGTACTCAGGATTAGAGACAGATGTATAAATGGAGGTAGATGTTCTTGAGGAAATGTCTTTAACCTAAACTTGAATTTTTGGTTTTCTAAAACGTTTTTTGCAACACCATTGCTCTAATTTTTTCTTCAAAGAGAAGAGAAAAAGATACTGTCTTCCCCTCCCCCCAGCCACTGTCATAGAAGCATCATTAACATTTTTTTCAATATTGTTTTGTGAAAATATTTTTAGAAACTTTATAAACACATTTAAACCCTCTCCAGGTGTTGTTAAGTGTTTTTTACATTGTAGGACTTATTTTCAGGAAAATTGAAGCAAAATATACATATACAGCAATATTACAGATGTATGCAGCTTCCTGTGGACACTGTGTAAAATTTACCTGATCGTCTTCTGTTTCAAATAGATTGCAAAAAATGTTTTTTTTACATTTTATATTGATTTGGTTTTAGCTTGCCCCTCTTTTCCTCTGATTATCCTTTTGGAACACTGGGTATGGCTTCAGACAGCACCTTTTCTGCATTTGCTAATTGGTAACACAGCAATGAAGCTGAAAATGCATTTCTTAAAATGAAAAATCAAAAAGGACAGTGTAGGGCATAGATGTAGCATACCATACAGTATTACAGGGCACCTGCTAGTTGCTGATATTTATGTGTTTGAGCAGTTGGTGGTACTTAAAACTGACATGACACATTGAGATTCATCAGTTTGACAACGAGTCCCACAGTCCATGCTGTCAGATAACAGAGACACTGATAAAGTCTAGTTGGGAATGAAGTGCTGTAGCTGTAATTGTGACAGATAGTGATCCCTACCACTTCTACAAGCAAATAAATATATAAACTTCCTGTCATACAACTTTTAATAGCCTAAATGTAATGCAGTTAAGCTCTTTTTTATTGTCTGATAAATTTAAATGAAAAACTGTATTGGTTTTGAAATCTTGCTTTTTCTTCTTTAATCTATTCTTCAGAAGAATGAACTACATTAAAAGTGTTCCAAGGACCTTTAATGAATGTGGAAGTATTTTGAGCTGTTTCACTTGGTGATCTGTTTTGAAATGATACGTCCACAAAGTTTACTACAGAATACTAAGCATGATTTTCATGATCAGATGGTGATACGGAGCTTTTTATCAAGCTTCAGAAAAGAATGCACACAATTTAAATTTACAATTCTTTCCTTAAGCTTATCTGTTTGCTCAAATGTCTCTGTATTCAATAACTTTTCCATACTGTCTTCACAAATGTGTCAGTTTTAATGGGAAATATTCACAGTATCTGTGGATAGGTACACTTCTTCTCATTCTGGACTGAGGTCAAATCAAGTAAATCCCTGTGTCCAAGCATAGATCATGGAAGTCATTCAGTTTATATAAAGATGTAAATACAGATTGCTCCCCCAAAGGAGGAGACTTCTGTGTGTGCACTCAGTTCACATGTGTAGTAGCTCTGATGTAGAATGTATTGAAGCTGTTGTTGATGCGCTTTACCACTTAATGTCAGCATACATGGCAACTTCATGTATGTCTGCTAACATTATTATTATTGTGGCTCTTATGTTAGTTCTTAGGGGGTTGTTTTGTTTATAAACTGTATTTTATGCTAGTAGAAGATGTCAGTTTTCAACAAGCCCAGATGTAGCCGGGAAGTGTAATCCCATGTTTTCTGCAGAGATAATGCTCTCTGAGAGCTATACAAAAACAATTCTTGAATGACTGAAAGTGAGTAATTTTGTAGTTTTTTAGAAAATACATGTGCTTTTATGTACATTATTAATACTTCTTGTTTTTTACCTGGCTGTATTTAATTTTTAATTTTATGGAAGTGCTCTGGAAATGTTCCATAGGTAAACAAATGCCAGCAATGCCATGTCTTCAGAGTAGGTGGAGAAGAATATTTAAACTCAAACTGTAGTTTTGTTGTATTCTAAATAATAACTTCCAGTAAAGACTTCTTCCATTTAATTATACACAGTTCCGGAATATTTTAGAACACCTATAGTGACCATTAGTAGTGTCCAAGTTAGCCCACATTGAGCACCTGGCACTCTTTTATAAATAGTGTTTGGTATATTAGCTTTTGGATTTAATCTTATGGAGGTCAGATGATCTAAACTTCTTAAAGCTTCCTGTTCTGCTTCTTTCAGGGAAAATTTAGAGAAAGAGAAGTTGGTTTGTTTTTCGGTTTTGGGTTTGGTTTTGTTTGTTTTTTTTTTTTTTTTTACTATGTTCCTGCAACCATTTGTTCTTTTATATTTAGTTTTATGCAAGGAAGTTCTCACTCAGGGCAAAGCTAGTTTTACACAAAACATTGTGCTTCTTTCTTACATCCTCATGAAAAAGTGTTAGATTTTCGCACAGAGATAGCATTCCTTTGTGCAACAGTCTCAAACAGAAGTATTAAATTTAACTGGTATCTTTCTTGTGACCTTTTTATTGATACTTTCTTTAAAAAAACATGGTTAGTAATATACTGATATTTAATAAATGGCAGTTGCTGTTGCAGGGAGCTCAAAGGCTTTTTGTTCTTTGTTCTGTGATACAAGATACGTGTGAGGCTATTGAGTGACAGCACTGCTTGCTATAACATACTCTATTTTGCTTTGGTCTGTGGTGAAGTTTAGGTGGATGTTCAGATATTTCATCAGGATGCAGCCACAATACCTTGGTTTAAGGAAATTAGCTTCTTCCATTTTTTTATTTTTAGATCATTTTATGTTTACCTGTTTCAATGTACATTTCACAGAGGACAACAGTTACAATCAACAATGTATGATAACTTTAGAAGCAATCACTGGAAGCCCAAAATGGGACATAAAGTTAGCTAAATAATTCTCAGAGAGCAAATGGTGTATTTACAATGTTCATTAATCATGCTTTACTTAGAAAGTAATTAACTGATCATATGTGACATGATGTTCTATGTGTCCTATATGTACCGGCTTTACAGTCAAACAGATATCACATTATGCTAGAAACTTTTCTAATGTAATTTAGATGAACTTGAATATCTTCCTTTTATTACAAATGGTCATTAAAAATACATATGTAAAACCTACAAGTTGAAAAGACCTTAGTGGCAGTCCTGGTACTATTCAGACAGAGCAGACAGCTCTTAAAGCACAAGGAGACCGAAACTGATATGACCTTGATTTTGTTGTGCACGTTGCTCCTTCCCTCTCATATGCTCAGCAGAGGGACTTACTATCTTAAATACATTAAAGCAATAGGTTTTCTTCAACTTCATCTCTTGATAATTGCTGTGGAATCCCAGGATCACAGAGGAGGGAATGGTGAATGGGAAAAGTGGAGATGAATGTTACATGTTTTTAAAAGGGACCATGGTCTTTTCTCACCTGGCCAGATAGAATTTTCCTGATTTATGGGAGCTGGGGCACAGGGAAAGGAAAGTCCCAGAGATTTCATTAAGCTATTGCTTTTACTGTGTATTCAGTGGATTTAATAAGAGTCTGATTTAAAGAGGAAGGAATTTCGTGGAGACGATCATCAGGCTTCTAACACTGGCTAATTTTTTTCAGACAGGTTCTGAAAAGTAATCATCCCTCAAATAAGCCTCTTAGAAGAACATTCTCCATCTGACAGTTTATTTGAATTGGATTTCTTTAATCTTAAAAGACTGTTCCTGGATCTGCTCCTCACCTACCTCAGTATCTGTTTCTCTGCTCATATTTTCCTTTGAGGTGGAAAATATTTGTAGAATAAGAGTAGCAAGGCAATTTGTCTGTGGATTTTTGCTGTCATTTTACTTGCAGGCAGGTGAAAACTTGAAGATTGGCTCTCAGTATGAGTGATTATGGGTAGCATGCTGCAGGTATTCCACAGCAGAATATACTTCATTATAGCTGCAACCAAAATCTCAGTCAAGAGGTGCATTTTGAAGAATAAATACCAACAAGTGACAAGGCATTAAAAAAAACCCAAAATTTGCAGTGGAAAGGTGAAATAAAATTATCAGAACCAGGGGGAGCTCTCGTCCAGTGCAACTTTCATCAAGTTGAAATATAAAAGATTTCTAACTCTGGGGAAGGTTTCAATTAAACAGTTTTGGTAGATTATCTTTTTTTTATTATTTTTTCCCCAGATGTATTTTTCACTATGTCTGGATTTAGACTCTTTATTTCACTCTACTGTGTTTTCTTTCCAGATCACTTTGCAGTTCAACCTCATTTGCTAATTAGGAAACAAAAAAAAAAAAAAGCCCAAAAAGCAGGGAAAGAATACAGTCTTTAATATTAAATCTTATCTATTTTTTCCTGAAGTCTTCTTATTCTATTAAAGGGGTCCAGGGGATCTTCAGTTTGTCACTAATAGAAAAAAAAATAGGCTTAAAAATAAGGTCTATGTAGGTTTTCAAGGAAGAACTTCTTTACTGTAAGAGTGACAGAGCACTGGAACAGGTTGCCCAGGGGGGTTGTGGAGTCTGCTGTGTTGGAGATATTCAAGGCCCACCTGGACAAATTCCTGTGTGATGTACTCTAGGTTACCCTGCTCTTGCAGGGACGTTGGACTAGATGATCTTTCGAGGTTCCTTCCAAACCTTGGGATTCTGTGATTCTCGATTCTGTGATTCTTTTCTTCAACAGCAGGTTTACAATAACACTATCAGATCTTTTTCCCAGCAGAGATATATTATAGAGTTTATGCTAAGACATTAATAGGATAGACAAGTGTCTGGGCAGGAGAGCTGCCTCACCACATACAGTATCCAGACTAAAATCAAGACTATTTATGGTGAGAAGGGTAGCACCACAGTTACTTAAGAACAGTCTGCTGTGGCGAATTGAGGCCTTTTCTGTGTGCATCAACTTGTTACCAAGTAACACTCCTTTTGGAACAGGACTTATTGATGCAAATAGCAGCTGTGGATACTTTTATTACCCTAATAAGGTAAACAAGGCAATTCAAGCTTTCTGGGTCAGATCTAATCGCTATAACCAGAGGTGTGGTAATAAAATAAAAAACAACTTTCCAGATTTTTAAAGAACTAGACTTTATAATATTTTAAAGCCAGTTACCTTTACCAGCAGCATCTTCTATTGCATTCTTGTCCTAAGGATATTTTTAAAATTCTAACCACAAACTATTTTTTAATGAATTTTACTCTGTTTTTTTAGTTAATTTTATTTAATGAATTTGGACATGGTTTGTAAATGCTCAAAAATGTGCTTGGATGTGATACTGCTCCTCATGGAGTGAGGTTTTGCTCTGTGTGAAAGGGGCTTTCAGTCACCTCTGGTAGTTCTACTGTCTTCGCCATCTGAAGATTTCTTTCACAAAAGATTCACTTTCACTGATGTATTCTGTTTTGTTACCTACTAAACACTGTTCTTAACTAGTAGTAAGATTTGATTACCAGCCACTCCAGCTTTGTCCTCCCTGCACACAAGGAGCTTTACAAAATAGTTAAATCTCAACTGCAGAAGGGAAACATATTTTTTAAATTATTTATTCACTGCATTATACTATGTCTTGAAATATTCCAGTTTGGGACGGCTGGGTTGGGCTGTACAAATGCCAAAGACTTCTGCCTACAAGCATTATAATCTCAGCATGATCTAAGAGATGACAGATGGATATAAACCAAGGAGAAGCAATATGAGGAAACAGTGAGATGGTAGAAGGTAGACATTCAGCAAAGGAGCAACTGACTTCTGAAAGGCAAGAAAACACTAGGCAATAAAATAGCTTTGCTAATACTTTCTGGAATGTTTTGTGTGGAGAAGAGCACCATAAGAGAAAACTCTGCAATCCTGCTGCAAGTAAAGGAGCTGACAATAGAATAAGGTACAATTGGATGATGATAAATGAAAGGTGGCAGCAGACAAAGGTAAATTATGAAGCACTGAAGAAAATGAGGTGAAGCAGAAGACAGTGCGTATATTTGGCCTGTATTATTATATCTTCAAATCCTTTTAACTTTTCTTCTTCTAAAGAATTACATTGTGGAACACTGGGGTTAAAGCGTCCATCCTACATACAGCATGCTAGTTTGCCAGAAAAGTTGTGTGTTAATCTGGCAAAGTATTTTCTGTTATCTTTCAGTTGCACTAACTAGAGAATCCAAATGATTTAGAGATCGAAGCCTCCTGAGAATACATCTGACTCTTTCCTTTTCTATCTCAGGTTGTTAAAACTTTCACTCTGAATAGCTACTGCCATGCTTAATTAGCAAGCAGATCATAAGGAAAACTGCTTCTTCACCAACTGTGACCAGCAGGTATTGACAAGAAAGCCATGTAAACTCTACAGATGACTGCTGGTGTGCTTAAAACAGCAGAAAAATATGTTCACGTCAGTGTCCCTGGGGCATTTAGCTTTGTATATTAGACAGCAGTTTTTACTGGAAATATGAACACAAGGCTTGTGAACCTGCAAAAATCTATAGATAATGTTCCAGCTGTTTGAAAAAGCCCATGCTCACTTTTTGGTAGAGTGTTGTTAATATTTGACTGGCAAGTTCAAAATGTTCTTCTAGGGGATAGAAAAAAACAAGAGATTGTTGATTTTTCAACATTTCAAGATAATTTTTGATCTATTTTTGGTACCTTTCAGGTATCAGGACTAAAGCCTTAAAGTGGTCATTTTCCCGGAATAGCAAGACCTTTGTCGCTCTACCACCATGAAAATTTTAAGTTGTCCAGTAAAAAAAAAGAAGTTTCAGTTAATGTGTATTAAACTCTGAATCCTGGAAAGAATTTATAACTTTGCAAATAAAATCCTGCTGTTTCTTATGTTGTAGTAGAGAATTAATTCTACATCCTAATTACAAGCAACTGGGATTCCCAAATTGTACTTGCAAATAAACTGTAGTATTGACCCTTCGGTAGACGTCAGCATGCAGACAAGTGTCAAGAGTGAGCTAACTTGACCAGAGAATCCGCATTTGTGTATCATTGGATCCTTTGTCTTCAATGGACCTAGGCCTCCCTGGGAATACTTTGCAATATAATGTGTATTTAAACCAAAGCCCACCAATGGCTTAGTGTGTGATATATATGTATGTGTACATGAAAACATCTCCATCATTCTGTATAAAAATAATATAAAAGATATATAAATTTATTTATCATACAGATTATACTCTATTGGGCAGTGCAGTGTATTTATACCTCGATTAATCATTAAGTCCTCTGTACCTTATTAATTTAAGAGCACTTGTGATCAGTTATGCAGAACTTCTTTTTCTGAAATTGAAAACCATCATACATTTTGTATGCCTAGTCAGAGAGATATTCATGCATTATTATCTGCATGAGTTCATAAGTGCCATACTGTGCATTAGAACTAGTAAGGAATTTATCTTGCTGACCAGTTTCAGTAAGAACTTTTTACCATAGTAAATAGGAGGTGCAATTTGTGACAGTATTTTTGTAGATTGCCTAAGGAAGCTGTGGAATTTCCATCACTGGAAATTTTTTATAATCAGGTTATACAAACATCTGTCAAGAACGGTTTCAATAAAGTTCACCCTGCCTTGAGGCAGAGAGGCAAGACTAAGTGACACCTTGAGGTCCCTTCCACCTCAGTTTTTTGTGATTCTGTGGTGTTATGATGCCACATATTGTAGATATGTTTATAAATGTTAGTTATAAAAGCTTAATTGTACTGTTTAATCTGACTCCTGTTTCTTAAGCTTGGGGGATTCACATGTATAAGTAGGAAGGAAAGGAGAATGGTTCCAAATTAATCATGAAAACTTGAAATACCACTTAACTGGTTGCTGCATTTGAAGTTCTACCTTAAGACTGGTAAAGGACAGAGAGCAAGGAAGAGATAAAAGCAAAGCAGCATAGAAGAAGACTTGAAAGTTTGCTAAATCAACCTTACTTATTAAAATGTTTTAAAAGGAATGCATCTGTAATGACAGGGCAAAGTATTTTTCAGACAAGTTTATGAGGAGGAAAGTGTGGCATTGCCTTGAGCAGAGACTGGAATGTTAGAACTGACATCAGAGAGGTGAGTTTAGTGTGAAGTCCCAACTATGCAGGGTGCTGAGGATTCACAGTTCCTATTAAGTTCAGCACAATCTTAGGGAGCATGAAAGAGTTGCAGTAACAAATATCAATTTACACAGCAGATTGTCTTGTGCTACAGATACCCCATATGGGTATTTATTACTGTGGATGGAAGAGCTAGTACTCAAAAGGTAGGCTGCTTCAAGGAAATAACATTTATTGAAGAATGTTTTATCTCTAGCAGACAATGATAGCATGTTTGGCAAAGTTGTTAGCATTTACTAATTGGTGATATAAATAACATGCTTGTTCAGACTATTCTGTGGAATTCATAAAAATGTATGTTTGCAGCTTCTTACTGTATGCCTTGTCCTGTTCATGGAATTGATGGTGCAGGTCTTTAGGACTCTTCAAAACTATTGATGGCAGCAACAATGTTTATGCCTATTCAGCTATGCCTGCAATTTTTTACCAACTTCCCAAGCTCAAAACCTGAAAATCCAAGGGAGGTGGTAATTAAAGTGGAGTTGAAAACATATACGGTTCTGTAAAATGTTCTTCTTTTGAGAAAAGGATTGAAAAGCTGGTGGATAAGGAGAAGAAAACACAAGTTTCCTGAAGTGGTGTGGTCTAAATGGAAATAATGGTACTCAGACAAATTGGGTACTTGACTGTAGTTCTCCCAGAGCCCAGATCAGTGTCCTAACAGAGGCTTATCAAATATTTTTTTTCATTAAATAACTTTTGTGTTAAACATAAAAATGTTTCAGTTGTGGGTTTCTGCAGAAGGAACATTAATTCGAAAACTTCTGAATTTATATGGCTTTGCAGTAGTGATTTCTAGTACATGTTGTAGCTACAATTAATATAACTTTGTTTCTATGAAAAGCACAATGTGGCTTCTCTCATCCAAACTAGGCTAAGCTTGCTAGAATTTACTTAATTGACTGCTCTTAAAACAGCAATACTGGCACTGATAGAGCAGAATTCTGGCATCTTGAAACTTAAACAGCATAGGTTTAGATTGGCTATAAGGATGAAATTTTTTACTGTTAGGGTGGTGAGGTACTGGAATGGGTTGCCCAGGGAAGTTGTGAATGCTCCATCCCTGGTGGTGCTCAAGACCAGGTTGGATGAAGCCTTGGGTGACATGGTTTAGTGTGAGGTGTCCCTGCCCATGGCAGCGGGATTGGAACAGTATGATCTTAAGGTCCTTTCCAACCATAACTATTCTATGATTCTATCTTCACCTTTGAAGTGTGCCTTAACCATAAGTCATTTTTCAAGAGTAGTAACAATTTGTATCTCTGTGTGTATGTATGTCAGGGTTTGTTATTTTTTGGTCACTTGAGGACATCTAATATTTTGGGTGATGTGACTCCCCATGAATATTACTGAGTTTTGTTTTTTAAAGTTAATATTATTTGATATTATTATTTAGTATTTCTGTCATTAAAATAAGTTTCTACTATTAAACATTAGTTGTTGAGAATGCTAAATACTTATGTATAATAATGGATTGAAAGTATTTAGGTTTTTGCAACTAATCCATTTTCAGAAATTTCTGCAGCATTTGCACATTTAGAACATGAACAACTACTCAATTTATAGAATGCTCATTAAAAATGAGGTAGCAGTTTAGTATAGGAATACTTAAGAGGGCAATGAAAGTCTCTGCAGCACGGGGCTAAAGCATTTTCTTTTATTTGTCATACTACATACCATTTTCCAGCAGAAAGGTTAAAAACTGGTTGCATGTAGGTAACCTTATCTATTTGTTACCTCAGATTAACTTTCTTATTCCATGTGGATGTATTAAAGTATTAAGTACCAATAATGGTAAGCACACAAACAAATACTCACTTTCAAAGAAAATAATGTGAGAAAATATTTTCTGTTGCCTTGACAAATATTTAAGATACATTTTTTAAATTAATTATTAATTTTATATGCCTCTCTTCGTAGCTGTTAGGTGTGGTTGTTATCAGGTGCAGTGTACCTAGCTGCTTCTGTTAGTATGGGCTGTATTTGGAAAAGTTTAGCATTTATGAAAACTTGGACTTTGATATTAAAGGTTGTCTGTTTAGAATGGAAACATTAAAATATTCTGGCAGTTTCTGAAAAAGTTGCCCTATGTTTCCATCTCTATGGAGTCTTCAAATGTTGTTGAGTGTGTATTTCTGAATCTGATTTTTATAATCATTACTAGTTTGAGCCTTTTTTGTTCTGTGTGCTAATTTGTCACAGTTAATCAAGTGTTTTAAAATGTCTTCGCAATTCCAGTGGATTTTGAAAGTGAGCTATTAACATGAGTCTAAAGGTTTGTACTACTGAAGTGAAATCTGACTGACAGATACAATTCAGTTAAAATATTCCAGGATTTGATGTGGAAGATATGTCAGTTGAAAATGTTGCCGATATCACAGCAAGGTATGGAAATAATTATTTACATATTTTGATTGGTTGTCTTAGAGGATGAAACCTTTGATAACAAAATAATGTAAGCAAACACTTTTAGACTTAAGTGTGGCTTTTTATTTCAAGGAATTCTAGTGTGTGCTTATATTCAAGAACATGGCTAAGAGTTTTACTGAATATCTCTATAGTCATGTCTTGAATAGAGAAAAGGTGAAGATGTAGTTCTGAAATTTAGTTGAGATATTGACAACTGCTCTCCAAGAAATAAGTTGTGAGTTATCAAATAGCCTTCTGTAGATTGTGCTTCAAATATGTATTACATGAGAGAGTTTTTGTTTCTCTTCTGATACTGGCAAGGGTTACAGCTGTACACACTTCAAATGTTATGTGTCAAAAGGTAAGCATTCTCTCTTTCTTCAAATTCAGTATTATTATTATGTTAATGCTTTTCAAAACACTGGAGCCCTAAATACATTGCAGTACTCTTGACCACTGCTAACATTTTAATAACATAAAACACTATTTTCTTTTGGTTTAGGGAATGAGAAACAAATATTGCTGTTATTTTCTTACTTTCTGAAGAACCTTGAATTTGTGTGCATTAAACTGCTTAAATTTTAAACAAAGTTTATCTATGACCACTATACTGAACAGCTTATTTTATTGATTTAAAATGTGATAGTTCACATCTTTTATTTGGAACACTCATTGAATTTTGCTAGTGGAGCAAATTACCAGTGTACCACCAATTAGATTTAAAAATAATAAAAATAAAAAAATATAAGTTACATCACACAGAAAAAATAAGAGCATTGTTAAAGAAATAGTGAAATCCTTAGTTATGGTAAACAAGCTTCAGGGGTTTGGGGGAAGAAAGGTTCAGTGCAGGTGTAATTTTATTTGCAATATAAAGAAGAATCAGTTTACAGAAACTTGGTTTGGGCAAGTTTTGTTAGAATGGGAATAGAAACAAAATCCTGAAAGCTTCCATTTCAAGGTAGAAGTGACAGTAAAGTTAAATAGGTTTAAGAATACTCAGAGTGCGATTAAATGTCTTCTTTCTTCAGCACTGCAAAAGGCATGTGAGAACATGAGAACGTTCACTGGGTATCACATCCTAAAGAGGCAGCTAAAGATTTTTTATATTTAAAATGGAGTTTTCATTATGCCATATGTTTGAAGTAGCTTCTGGATAAGACATGTCTTGGAAGTACTCTTGCTATACAAGACTACCACCAAGAAATAATTGTTCAACTTCTCTCTATACTTATGTTCTAAATTCATGCAGTATGAATTTTGTTGCATGGGCACTGTACTGTATGGGCAGATTCAACAAGTATTTTGCTAGTTATTACTCCCCCCCATTGTTGGGGTATATATCTCTGTCATTCAGGTATGTTCCACCCTTCAATTGTGCTCTTGTCACATATATTAACCAGTTCTCTGAAACATGCTTTCTTCCTTTCTCAATTCTTCTGTAAAACAGAACTCTTTTGGATAGTAATGTAGTTGTTTTCTACAGACTCCTAATAACCTGTAAGTACATGTATCTTACTTTTACGCAGGTAGTTAAGAGAATGTGGGGAAGCCACTTAAAGAAATGCTAAAACCATACGTGCAGTAGTTACCTATAATTTGTATGCGATCTTGAAGCTGAAATCTCAAAACTGTTGGTTAGCAGAAATGAAAGACTAAATTATATTATTTTGCATTGTTTAATGATGCAGGAATACCTCAGACTATTAGTGCTGTTGCTCTCTTTCAGTTCTTCTGTTGTGCTTAGTAGTACTTGTTTCATGCATATTGTTTGGGGTTTTTGTGAAGCTTTACATATGATACAGCCACAAAGCTGCTAGTCTAAAATACAAACACAATGTCATATATGATGGAGGCAATAAGCAGAAGTAGAGACAGAGGAAAGAAAGCTCAGTATGTAAACAATAATTTCAGGATACAATTTAGAAGTCTGATCTGTGTCTTAATAATGCCTCCGAATAGCAACACATTGTTCAGTATTTGGAATGCAAAATTCAGAAGTTCACATACTGTTGTCATGGATTTTCCAACAGCACAGTGTGTGGGCATCCTGTGTGCAGTGAATTTAGATATACACATGAATTATTGCTTATGCTCTGATGATAGTTTTCTTCACCCACAACAGAGGAAGCTGTTCGTTCAGGATTTGCAGACATCAGTGGACAGGTCGAAGTATTAGATTCACTTAAAAGCCTATAGAAAACTCAAGAGAAGTTGTCAAACAAGGTGTTAGCATGGACAGGTTTGTAAATGTTTATAAGCAAGTGGCTGTCCTATATGTGAAGCTAGAAGTGGTGCCAGTATTTTGTACTGCATATGAATAGCATCATATTTTCAGTCTTTCATGATGCCCCAATTATCAGTTTATTAGAGGAAGCTGTTCTAGGTGAATCATCTAGCTCAAGCTGAATGTTCCTCAAAATTGACCTATTCCAACTATATCTAAGAACTGTTCAAAAATTAAACAGCGAAAAATATGGGTGTAACCTCTTAATAAGCTTGAAACCTCTTCTATAATTCTATGATTCTCTTTTGGTTGTAGAAAGGGTTTCTCTCTCTTGGATTCACTTTTTGGAGTCTGTATGGAATGGCCTGCTGGTGGTTACAAACACCTAAGTCTCCAGCTCCTCTTGGCTCCTGGTAGTAATGAAATACATCTGGTCTTCCCTTCCAAGTATCTTGTCCCTTTCTGTCTGTTCCTTTGGTTTCTTGAGCACCCTTGTGGCCTTTATGCTCCCTTGTGCCACACAATTTTTCATTGCAGTGCACCTGAGTGTGACCGTTGCTGCATAGCCTGGGTGCCAAGCAGGAGAACGGAGGCCAGAAGTGGGGTTTTCTGCTTGGCCTGGCAGCTGCTGTGTAGAGTAGTGGGGCAGGTTTGAGGCAAAAAACAACATCTGTGGGAAGGGAGAGCATGATGTGTGCAATGGGTGATTCAGAGAGTTTTGGCAACCAGGTTTCAAATTAGATTGTATGTAAACAGAAATTAACAGAAACTGTAACTTGGCCAAATTTGAGGGAAATTTTCATGGACTCGGTAAAATGCTGACAATTCTTTGCCAGATTACACAGCCCTATTTAACAAAATAACACTGAAGCTTCTCAAAGAGCAAGTTAATATTTATTTTCTTTATAACCTGAACAAACAATGTGATTTTCCCCAGCTTCATTCTTAGAAGCAGCTCAGCTCAATAAGTTGCTGTTTTCAAGAAAAAACATCACCTTGGGCATGTACCCAAGTGTGGCAAACCTGCAACTAAAAACTGGATCTAGTAATAAAACTGTATTTAGCAGCTTTGGTGTAAGTCGTTCTAACAATAATTAAAATTACAAAGATAGGTGGGACTCAGGAAGGGAGAACTGAGGAGGAGGGAGGAATAAAGCACAGAAGCAAAAGGAGAAAGGTGAAGCCATGAAGGTAAATGCTGAGACTGCAGAGCAAGTTAAATAGGAGAGATAAAGAGCATGGAGAACATATGATAGTTGGATAAAGTTAGATGATAGGTGTCATTTCACAGTAAACAGGTGTCTGCATAAGTGTTTTGGAACAAGCAGTGCATAGAGTTAGCTCAGTTTCAAAGTTGCAGTAGTCTTAACCAAATAATAAAGTGTCAAGCATAAAGACATTATGGATTTGTTGTTAACATTATTTAATTCATTCCTATGAACTGTTCCAAGGCTATTGAATTCAGTGCAAATAATTCTTGCTGGCAGGTGGGATTTATATCATATACTTATTGTAGAGAATGTTTATAGAAAAAACATCATCAAATCTCAACAAGTGAACTACAGAATGATTTCATCTAGACTACTTCCAAAGCCATGTGTTGGAATTTTGAACCATCTGGTGGTTTTTGGTCTTGGACTTAAGTACCAAATCAAAATCCTCCAGAATGCAACAAGGTTCCATTGAGTTGTTCTAATCCATTTGACTATACCTTAAAAAGCTTAATTCAACTACTTTTGATACATCTCTAACAGGTCTATGTTTGGTCTGTCCTACAATTCAGATTTTGGCTAAACCTTTTTACAAGGAGGCACTAACAAATCAGTATGCAAGAAATGAAGACATGACATTTATTCTATTATTCAAGGATAATGGAAACTAAAACCACAAATAGAACATAAAACTACAGTAAGGTTTACCAAAAAAGAGCTGACAAAACAATTTGTTAAAGATACAGGCTACCGTTATTTCAAATAATGGAATAGGAAGTCTGTAAAGCAAAATTTACAGGTGATATTAAATTTTCCTGAATAGGGGAAAGAAAAGCAACTGCAAAGAAGCACCTCAGTGATACTGAGTGATAAATTGACAAGTGAAATTCATTGTTAGTAAATGAAAGTAGTTCTCAAAAGGGTAAAAAAAAATATTTTGTACCCAAGAATGGATGTGTAATTGACTGTGAGCAGTGAAAATAGTAACAGTCAAAAAAAAGCACATTTAATATTAGAAATTTTTAGAAAGAAATGGAACAGAGAACATTATTACTACAAGCAGTGTCATAGTGGGTCACCTGCACCTTGAAAAGGTAAAGAGAAGAAGGTAAAGAGTACGAAAAAGGTGAAGAGAAGAAAAGATAAAGACTAGAATGAGTAAAAGATTATTAAGTCTTTCAAACAAGGACCAAGTAGAACTACAAGTTTTGAGACTGGGAAGAAGAAAATTGAAGGAAGCTATGACAAGTTCATCAAGTCAAGAGAGTCAAGTAAATAGATGATGAGTGATTGTTCACTGACTCACTGCAATGACATTGGGCATTAGAAGAAACTTGGAGGTGCTATGTTTAAGCTAAACCAAAGGAAGTATTTTTTCATGTTTAATATACTTATGCTATGAAACTCCTTGCCACAAGCTGAGTTTACATAGATTCAAAAAGTGGTCATACTAGTTACTGATATCCCTTAGGGACTTTAAAGCTAATAATTCTGTCTCAGAGAGACAGTGAAACTCAGACTCACTTGAGGCTGGGAAAGTGTGCTCAGAAAATCACTGTGTGTTTGCCTTGTAGTATGCTCCCTTACATGTAGAGAGGGGATACAGGACAAGTAAAATGCTTGGTTCAACCAAGTGTAGCTTTTTGTAGATTAAGTTTAACAAATGTTTCAGTTAAAACTGATGCCAAGATGCAAGCATGTTTCAATTGGCTTGTAGCTTCAGAGATGGAGAGATGGCTTTGTTTCTTTTGTGTGTTTTAAGTTGATTTAATCTGAAATTGATATCTGCATTGAGAGGAATAGGATAACATTTTTAGCTCTTTGTTGTTATTGTCACATAAAAGTATGTTCCTTTCATGGCTATTTATATTTTAATTTACTCACTGCATATATTCACATATTTTTTTGCGCATTTAATCACATATCAACAGCTGCCTTGTATTTAATGCCTACACGTTCCTTTTAATGCATCTTGAATGAGACCTGCACTATAAAGTTCAGTGTTCATTGGCTACATTGGACTACATTGTAGTTCAAGCTACATTGGACTACACAATTTGTAAGCATAAGAAAAATGATACACAGCATCTTTTATTGATGCCCAGGATGATGGAGGAGACATAAGTGACACTAAGCAAGGAAGGGTGCAAACACACTGGAGGACAGAACTGGGTATCAAAATGTTGTTGCTTTATTCAAGTAATAGTCTGGATTAAATAGGCTGCAGTTTAATGTTCTCTGTTAGTGAAGTCAGGGTATTCAAGAGGACTAGGATTTGGGGTCATGATTGATGTGGATATGAATCAATAGAAAGAGTCTAGAGATCAGTGAGAATGGTCAGAAGTCTAGAAAACATGACTCACAAGCTGAAATTAAATAAATTGTGACTGTTATCATGTACTGTCTCAAGTTTTCCTTTGTATAGTATAACATCTTCAAATTCATTTAGATAACTGTTTAGGATTCATCATTTAATCATGTTATCTTATGCCCTGGCATTTATAATATGTAGAAGGATCCAAGTTCCTAAATTTTTGTCTTGCTTAATTTTATATATTTACCACATTTTTTCCTGTGGCATGTGACTATCCTGTCATGCTGCTGTCCTTTTTCTTGTCTTCCATAAGTCATCCAACTTTGCTTGTACTTTCAAAGTCCATATCAGACTGTATGCTCTAATTGCATAGTTCCTGATCTTCACTAACTTGATGAAGCACAGAAAGTTGTACTTTGGGCTATGACAGCGGAAACTGTGGTAATTTAATAAAAAAATTGAGATTTTTCTCTCCCCCTCTTACCACAGCACTCAATAAAGTGAACAAAAATGTCCAAACCTATTAAAATCAATATTTATTTATATAAAGTTTCTTTGGAAAACATATTAAAATAAGTTGTCACATATTTTGTATGACCTGCCCCCTAGTTATTATCATCACAGAAGTACAGATTTTTCAAATTCTATTCTGTTTCCCCTTGAGCTCTTGTAAAATCTATTTTATAGTAGATTGCTTATTTAAAACACTAAATACTGTATTTTGACATACAACTTACAATGTCCTTTTTTCTTTGTTCACTGTTCTTTTTTATTTGCTTTATGCAGGTCTTCAGTAATCCTTTGTGGCAATGGCACTCCTAGATTAATTGTGCATTGTTCAAAGTATATAAGTTTGTCAGTTTTCATTTCATTGCCTTTCTGTTTCACTGAAACGTGCTTTTCCAGAACTTGCAAGGGGATGAGCAAGGGTTATCCTAGTTCATTTATCTAATTGTAACAGTCAAAGTACAAAATCCTGAGAAAGTCAAAAGATGTGTGTATTTTTCCGTCTCCTTATATTAACAAATTATTCATGCTTGCAATCTTCTTTTGACAGCCATGTCTGAACTCCCTCTGTCTTCTGAGAGCGATTGGCCAAAATGAAACACACTGTTCCTAGTCAATCTGAACCATTAGTTTACAAAAATACATTAAAATTGTACTGGCATTTTCTTTCACTGCTTTTGCATACTAATAGTGTGCTTGCCTTTGTCTACTATAGTGCAGCAAACTGATGTTTTCATTGAGATTTTTGAGTGTTTCACGAAGACTCCAAAGTGTAGTGCTCTCCAGGAAGTCAGGAATCTAGGTGTCCATCTCTAATTTAAAATTCAAATTTAAAATGAATTAGTAACTGAAGCTCTTCAAGCTCCTTTGAAACTCTCAGCCTGTATCTTTTTTGAAGAGCTGCATGGTGCAATTTTCTGAATTAACCAGGTGCTGAAGATTTCCTAAAATTCCTACACTTTCTGAGCTATTTTTGTAATCCACATTGAATCTTTGTTTTTTACACGGAAACTAATAGCAAAATAGGTTGTCAAAAAGTCATGTTAACTATAGAAACCAGTTCTTTTCCCTATGCTATTTAGCTTGCAAGGTCAATGGGATCTAAAACCTAAGTAAAAATTTTGCTCAGCAAAAAGGGATTTTGTTGGATTATATGGGAGTGGGGCTGTAATCTAAATAAACTGATTTAATTTTAGCATATTCCCTCCCATTTTCTTATTTTTCAAAATGTAATTTTTCCCAATTTGTATCAATGACTGAAAGGGTTTTGGTTTATGTTTTTTTTGCATTTTTCATACCTTTAAAATTATCTTTCAACATGGGAGCTGATACTGCTCGTATTGATTGTTTGTCAACTCTGTAATTTAAAATTCCTCTAGAATACCCAGATATATTTTTAAACATGCATTGTGATTTAACATTTCCTTTATTGTTCAGCGTTAACAATGCAGCTCTCTGCTACAATCACAAAGAGTCCGTCTTAAGGTTCTTTCTAACCCTAACTAGGCTATGATTCTATGATTGCCTCCACTTTTCTGTCACCTGGACATTCAAGGTATTTGGATTTGACATTGTAATATCACTCTAAGGTGAGAAACATAATTCGGAGGAGCATAAAGTGGGGAAGAGAGGGGAATATTTCAAAATTTTCATAGCTTTACTACTAAGTAAATTAGTTTATGGCTGAATTCTGTGGGACTAAAATTAGACCAATGCAAATGATTCTGAAAAATTTCACCCTCAAGGCTTGTCTTCAAGTGGGAATTACTGTGAGAAGGTGAGGTGTAAGTTTGAAAACACATTAGCTGTTCCCCATGTGAATAATCTCATAGTTTGAGCAGTTTGGTCTACTTGGAGAGCATGTAATCAACTGTAAATTCAAGCTCCATCTCACATTGTGATGGCATAACTGTCCAAAGTCAGTTTGTGCCACCTTCCACAGGACAATGTGGAAATTGAACTCAGATTCAGTCAGTCTCTGCTACCATCACAACCATAATACCATCCTTACCACTTTTGCCTTCCTACATATCTGCACTAGAGTAGAATCTAAATTGTCCTGAGGTTTTATATGTTGTAATGAATCTAAGTTCGTCTGTGCTTGAGCAGCTGTTCATGTTTCCTGGGTGTACACATTTAGCTGTTTGCAATAAACTTTGATAATCTACGTTTATGAGCATCAGCTCTATTGCTCACGAACCCATGTAAATTCTTTGATTACATTTTCTGTTACTGCCTGTTCTTTATTTCTGTGTACTATATATGTGTGTGTGTATTGGCACAAATATAGAAAATAACTCTAGTTATTAAAACAATTAGTAATATGGTTTTTCTTACAGATACTTAATTTTTTTTGCTTTTCATAAGTTCCACTGCTTTCTCCCCTCCTTTCCTCTTTCATTACCAGCTTTGTGGTGCTTTTAGAAGTTGGTTACATCTTATATTTTACAATACTTCACATTCAATTTCTCTTGCATATTTCAGAATGCAGCAGATCCATAATGTTTTATGAAATAGGTT
Organism: Melopsittacus undulatus; assembly: GCF_012275295.1. Taxonomy (NCBI): domain Eukaryota; kingdom Metazoa; phylum Chordata; class Aves; order Psittaciformes; family Psittaculidae; genus Melopsittacus; species Melopsittacus undulatus. Next base: position 96,058,491 of record NC_047530.1, read on the forward strand.
GAACTTCGTAATGTATTTCCACTACTACTTTTAAATTTGACTGAAATTTTGTTCCTGAAACACTCACAGATTGTTAGTGACAATTATATTAGCCATTTTTTTGAAATGTCAGAATAGCTTCATTTTATGAATGCTTTTAATGTGCTATTCTCTAATTTCTTATATAATTTTGTTAAGCTCCATAGTATAGGAATTGAGACTCTTTCACATTCAATAATTGAGCCTCTTATTTCTCACACACTGACACTTCTGTGTTGTTTGATGGTAACATCTTGACTCTGATCTCAAAAATTTGTTCTGAACTGTTCATTATCTATAAACTCAGAGTGACTTTTTTTCACTGTAATTTGCTTTAAGGCATCAGTAGGTGTCACAGCTTCCTAAGTACATCCATGTCAGGCTTTCTTCCCTGTACAGAAAGGTTCTGGAAGAAATTTAACCTGCTCTTAATACTAATGTTCTTTTTGCTTGAAATGTATTTAAATTGATAGATGCCATAAAGAGTAAGTGGGACATGAGTGTGAAAATATTTTTAGCTAAGAAATGTCAAACTACAAATCTAAGATGAAAATTCAGCATTAAAAATGTAAAATAATATATACAATTTATAGTTTCTAGAAGAAACACTGTCCTCCCTTGAGAGGAAAAGCTATTACCATTGCTTTAAAACAGAGCTGGCATCAATAACCGGTAGCTTACATTGCTTACTTGCATTACCTTTTTTAGCATACTATAAACAGAAATAACTATTCCATATTTTATAGTTGCAAATTAATTTTAAAATCCAGATTTATTTTCCCTTGTGGGCACATATTTAAGGTTAGAGGACTGAACATTCATAACCAGAATGCAGAAAAAAATCTTTTATTGTCACAAAATTAAATATGATGTTGCTTTAAATAGAAGGATACATTTTTCACAAACTGGACCAGGGGGAAATGGTATTATGACTATGCTTGGCAAACCACTTTATGTATTGATGACCAAACAGTGACATACTAAAAGCTGAGAGTAGGAAGATATAGTGATTGTGATAAGTAATGCTGGGATTTCATCAGAGATCCTCTTTCCCTAACTGAATTTCATGTTAATCTTACCTAATTACTGCATGTTTATGAGGTTTTCTTTTAAAGTTCTTCTGAAATGGTATAAGGTTTGTACAACTGTCATGAGCTGCAAATAGGTAGGCTGCAAATGTTTGCCAGAGAATCATTACATAAATCTGAATATGTTTTTTCCATCTTGCTGAGTTGGAAAATGGTTGTGTTAGTGTCTGAGATCAGGTGCTCTTCACTGGAGGTCTTAGCCATACTTAGAGATACAAAAGCTTCAGATGCTCAACATCTTTTAGGATTACAACACCATTTACACAGGTAATTGAGATTCTCTGCTCTGACATTTAGCACTATCCAACTCCATTTTATTAATGAAGCACTACACACTGTGAGTAATGGCAGCAGAATGCCTCTCTGATTTCATGTGCTTTTAGGCAGTCTGATTTGAAAGTGTTGCTTTGGTGCTTCACTTTCTCTTTTTTCTATGAATCTCACTGGACTTGACGTTTATTCTTCGAAGGTTCAGAGTAACTGCTAAGCTACTGATGAAGGATGCCACAGAAAACCTGCTGAAAATATTTCTGTTAACACTATGGAAAAAATCAGAATGCATTGAAAAGGGGAAAAATAATGTACTCAGAAGTAAAATATACAGTGAGAAAATTAAAGTAATTGCACCATGCATAGGGCTGCTGAGTGCTTACAGGAAAAGGGAAGCAAGGACACGCAATATGTGTATTTTATGTTTAAATCAATCAAACACAAATACCTACATCATTGCTTTATATAACAGTGCTTTACAGAATCATAGGGTTGGAAGGGAACTCTGGGGGACATCTTGTACAACCCCACTGCCAAGGCAGGGCCACCTAGAGCACATAATGGATAGAGAGCAGGTAAAAGAGAAATGAGGACTGATCCTCAACTTTTCTTTTAAACTTCTGTGGAAAAATGAAATGGTCCAGAACAGTTTGGAATGTGTGGGTTGTAAACTATATTGTAAGGAAAAAAAAAATTAGTTGTGGCTAGACAATGGCAGTGATAGATCACAAAATTGATCACCTCCTCCCACAGAAAGTAAAGGGCTCTTGCCAGTCTGGAAATGAAATAACAAAATTTTTTGCTTTGTTTTTTTCTGTCTCTTTTACTTGCTGTACAGCCTCCCCACTGGTAAGAGAGTGACTTTGGACATTCTAACAGCTTATTGTTCTAATTAATATGCAGTTAATTGTGAAAATATTTCAGAGCTGCTCCATACCTCTTCCTTTTTCACCTCTGTTACAGGAATTTCTAGCACCTTGCCAAGTACCAGAATACCAATAACACCATTCAGACTTAAGGAGAAAAATACTAAAAGGTCACTATAAGATATCCAAGTGCAACAGATGTTTCCTGAGTTGATGTTACAATTTCAAATTAAAAAGTACTAATTATAAATTTTAGCATCATAACCAGCTAACACAGTATTTGACTCTGGGAGGGAATCTTACTATGCTCTAATTCATTTTCTGACCACATCTATTGTGGCTTCTCCTTGTCAGAGTTTCTAATGTTCCCATTACCATTTGTCGCAAGTCTCACAGATTTGAAGTCTTAAAGGCCAGATCTTGAATGTATGTGATGGCTCCTAAATATTATTTTACCTTAAAGACCTAGGTGAAAATTGACAGAACTTAAAGGCTCCAAAGAATTGCTGTAGGCACACTCAGACATCAAAGAGCTTTTCTGAGAAGTTGTAACTGATTTGAAGTGAAGCAGCATTAAATGAATAGTGAGGAAATCTTATTTGGGTGCAAAGTAACACTGAGCTGTGGGGGAGGAGAAGTGATGCTGTATGGCGGTGAACATGTTCTGCTTGAATTAACCATGCTGTTTGATGTAGTGGTACAACCACAGAAAGTGTGGGGAGACATTAAACTGGTAGATGCAGAGATTGTTTTTGCACAGGGAAGTTGTCATATTAACTGACTGGACTAGGGGAAAGAGAAGAGGGAGTTGCTTTGGTTTCCACTGAAGCTTAAGAGGTTTTGACATATGTATGTATATCTTTGGCTGGAGTACTGACATGCCTACAGGTTCAGGCTATACATCAAAGTTAGAAAGGTTGGGACTGCAGGGAATTTTTTCTAAATTCTGCCTTCTCTAACCAAGAAATGCAAAACAGTCAGATAGGAAACCTGCTGAAGCTTAGAGATCCTGGAGGTAAGCATAAGAAGTATTTGGTATTGGCAATCTGCTCTCAGACTTTTTAAAGTAGGAAATATTCTTTTACTTTATTTTAACATAGTACTTAGGCAGTGGGAGCAGGTCCGGTAAGGAGGAAATAATCCAATTTCTGCTTTTCTATGATATCCAGAAAATAAACTCTCTTTTACTTACTCTGTAAGACTGAAAGACTGTCATCTTTGACTCTCTTTTTAGCCTGAGGAGCAGTGTGAAAGAGGCATGAGTTTGGCACACTGGGCTATTGTCTGTGCTGTACTGTAATTATTAGGCATTTTCAAATGTTTTCATAATTGCTTTCATTCCAGTGTCTCCGCAGCTGCCTGTTGTGTTGAACATGCATGTATGTAACTCAGTAATTGACGTGTTGAAGGCATTAATTGAGTCTTTATTCAAGAAGAGTATTATCTATTTGTTTCTTGCTTTCCTGTTCTGTATTATGGTATTATCGTTCTGTATTATGGTACCTTCTTTGTTAAACAAGGATTTGCTTACCAGTGTAAGATTTTGCCTTTTCACTACTTTCTGTACTAATCAGTTTTCAGAATTGCTAGGCTGCTGCTTTCTGTGGTCTCTGACTTCAAGTTGTGTGTGTTTGTTTACTCTGAGGAAGGGGGCTTTTTTGTATAATTTTGGATTCTTTGATGCTCAGAGCCTCTCAGCATGCTTAAACTCAGTGTGGACTGGGTATGTTTCTTAGTTTAGCAAATCCTATTATTTTGTCAAACATTCATACTCACTCAGGCCTTTTGTCTCTGATCCTTATCTTTATCTTGTCTCTTATTAGGGCCTATGCCAGTACCCAAGATTTCAAAAACTAGATTTTCAGCCTTAAAACAATTGCCTAGATGACTGATGTTTTCTGTTTCTTTATATTCTCTCAAAGACCCAGTTTTATAGGCTGCTGAGCTGGTTTGGTTTTGGGGTTTTTTTTGTGGGGTGGGGTTGAGTTACTGGGTTTTCTTTTTAATTTTTCTCTGCAGTATTTCTCACAGTCCTGAGTTAGCCAAAAACTATTGAAAATACTGAGTACTGAAGAAGTAGCTGTAGTCAGAAAAATAAATATGTATTTGGTTGCACACAGTAATGAAGCATTTCTTAAACTTGTTCAGTTATCCTTAACAAGGCCAGGTCATTTCAACTCTGATGGGCCTTTCAGCTGCTTTGTTTTATTATGGGTGAATTCTCAGCTCACTTTACACCTGTGCTGAGCCAAGAAGCCTTCTCTTAGTGTATGAATTTGACATTAGAAGGTCTTCAATCTGCTGATTGTTGGATATTAGGACTTATTACCAAGGGAAGGATCAGTTTATTTCATGCCTTCTATAATGGGAATATACAGCAATTGTATAGGACCCAATACAGAAATTCTTATCAGTCAGCATCATATAATTACTTCCTAGAGACTAATGCCAGTCTTGGAAAAGTTCTCTGAAAAGGTATTATAAACAGAGGGTAAGACAATGACCTTGGCTCAGCAGACTGGGCTGAAGTGCTTAGCTGTGGAAGAGCTTTCTAGATGGGGACAAAGAAGCCTCCTTGCCTGCAAGGCTTCCATCTCATGGCTTCTCCCCCTGGCCAGCTTCTCACGTGTCACTCCTGGCTGCCTTAGGTGGCTCCCCACGCAGCTGCCAATGTCTGATGAGCAGCTCTTCACCTATACTGGGGCAGTGCTGAAAATGAAATATATAATATTGACAAGTTCTGCCCAGAAGAACTCTCATGTGAGGCTAAGTTTTTCCTTTTTGAAGTGCTTAAATACTTTAAAATCCCACTGGTTCAGAGTAACAGAGGTTTATGGTTATGGTTGGATTTTTGTTCTTTTTCTTTTAATGCCAGGAAGTTGTGCTTTTTACAAGAGAGCATAACTAGTTCTAGGGTCACCCGTGTATGTCCTGTAGGAATTTGCTGTTTTGTACAACAGAGAGCTAACCTGTCCTTGTCCTTCTTGAATGCTGCTGCCATCTCTGACACTCTGAGGAATCTTTTCCTTTGAAAGACAGGTCTCTCATAAATCCTCTGCAGCAAATCCTAATATTAATTCCTAAGCATCAGTGAGTATTACGGTGTTCTTTGTGACAATGAGCGTGGGCAAATGAATAATATTCAATATAATATACGAGGTAGAAAGACTGAAGTTTTATCTTACTAAGATCTGTAGAAATAAAACACAAAAACTAGTTATCAGTTACACATCATTACATCTTGCACCTTTATAATTCCACAGTTACTGCTTATTCAGCTGAAGACCTGGTATAGCAGATTACATGAATGTTTATGTTGGTCCTAGTGCATAATTAACAATTAAAGGTGTAAGTTTAATTCAACAAAATAATAATGTAATCCCATTTGAGATATGCCAATGTGATGTGTAGGGTGGTTAGATATATAAAATTAGCCTTGTTATCTGTATTAATCTGACCACTATCTATCCTTACACCTTAATAGGAGCAGAATTTTTATGTCTATTTAGAGGTATGATTGTAATGTACCTGGTTTTATGAACTAAATGTATTAAGGGCCTTTATGAAATTGCAATTCAGTAACTTTTATGTAGATGGCTCGAGTATGATATTTTTCAAAGATACCATAAAGTATGAACATGTAGGCTACAGCCGTAGAAGGTTTATTTAGCTCAGAAATATATTAGCATATTTATACTGTATATATTACTGTATATAAGGACTGCTATATATATTTGCAGCCATCATCAGGCAATTTTCTATCTTGAGTTATCAGAAAAGGGAGTTAGAAAATATAATGTTAGCCTTAGGGAAGCAAATTTTTTCAAAACTCCTATCTACTAATATCACCTGCCAATGATTTAATGTGTTTATAGTTTATGCTAACCTTAGCTCTCCTTTTCATCCACTGTAGTCTGTGTACCTGGTAGAAGGGAAGCCCGCAGCCAATTGCCATTACTTTGCAGCTCTTATCTTTTACTCACCAAATAGCAATTTTCTTTTTTATTTCTTTTCATATTCCTGTAAGGTAGTAACTGTTGACTATTATAAAACTGCAATCTCATTAGAAAAGGTTAATCCAAATAAATTCACTGTTGATGACTGGTGTGAGGGTTGGAACTAGATGATCTTAAGGTCCCTTCCAACCCTAACTGTTCTGTGATTCTGACTGTATGATGTTAGGACTTTAAAATGTTAAAGTTTTGTCTTTTGGGGGGATAATATATGTTTTTATATTGATGCTTAAAGAGACACCCTTAGACTCTCTTCCACAAGAGTTTTTTGACAGCAAGACAGGATTTTGGGTCAGTCTGTGGGATCATTTTTTTTAGGAATCACCTCATTTAAGAATTCTTAGTACATGTCCCTAGAAAAAAAATGTGTCTATAGTTTTAGTACAATTAAAAGTGAACAAAATTTTTAGGTGCATGGAAGAATATTAATGTTCTTTACCAGCAGCATGAACTGCTGTGATGTTTGTATGACACTGGAATCAAGGCTTTTTTTTTTTTTCACTTTCCTAGTCCTCTACTCCTTGTATAATGATACCACTGTAGCTCAACTTGAAGTTCTGTTAGAAAAATCCTTCATATTTTGCTCACTCTCAATGATCACAGGTGGGAGGTGTTCTTCATGTACAGTCTGTGTATATTAATGGAAACTGGATAACCTCTCCTAGCAGATTTTGATAAAGTCTTTGGTAAAGCGCAGTGATGGCATCATGGGTTTTACATTTGGTTATTACATTTAATCTGGCAATAGAAGATAGAGTAAATGTGCAGCAGAATACTTTCATGCTCTAGCTAAAGAGCTAACATATTCTGGGATCACTGTTCTTTCACACCCAGTCTTTAGTTTCATGGAACAGTTAATTTGGGAGTCTTCTGAATCAGATCTCATTGAAACTTTTAGAACACATCTCTAAACTTATTCGATTGCACCTATTTCTTATTGATCTAATTCTAACATAAACCTAAATTAATTGCACTGCTTGTAATAAAATTCATGCCTACTCACAAGTGTTTCTAAGAAGGAAAATTTTTAAACTTTAAAATATTTTTCACACTTGGACATGTGCTCTCATTGTCTCCTGAACTCAGTCTAGGCAAGTGCAACCTGGATGGATAGAAGTAGCTGAATTTTGTTTCCTTTCATTTCATATTAAAGATTATACTATTTTGTTCAACCATTGGACATGTATTTGTAAATGTCAATTATCAAGCAGAATTAAGGTATTATAAAGAGGACTTTTGATAGTTGTATAACTTCTAACATTTAATGCTTGGAATAGAATTAGTCATTGCTTTATTGGAATTGAATAAATTTATATTGGATTTTATTAAGCAATGTGTCACATATGCACAGGATTATTCATTTACCTATTTTTCAAAAATGTATAAGCCATACTAAGAACAGATTTGCATTGATTATGCTCTGTAACAAGCTCTATTTTTACCAAAGGAAAAACAGCCTAACTGCAGATATTTGAAAACTTTTCAAACTGTAATGTTGATGTAGTTATTTAGAATTACTATGTGAAACCAGTCTGTATGTACTTTACACTGTCATAACTGTCATTACAGTATAATTTTCTTTTTTAAAATTCCTGAAACAGTTCACCTTATATAACCTTCTGTTGTGAATACAGTTAGGCTGCTATAGCTTTTTTATATTGTCAGCATTAGAGATGTTCTTAATTATAGATATAATGGAGCTGTTCAAAATTTGTATACCAGTAAGCCTTAAAATATTTGAATCGTACTCTCCTCCTAGTGGCTGATCTCTGTGTTAGGATGAATTCATGTCTAATAGGAAAAAACAGGAACAGTAGTACACTTTTTTAAATCCAAACATGCTTTTGAAAATCAAGACAAAAATTGATGCTTTGTTATATATTTGCTCTGACCACCTCCCTTTGCTTTAGTTTTCAGTAGCAAACAGTAGTATTCCTGCACAAATAACTTTAAACAACAAAATACTGAGTTTATACTTTGTTTCAATTGGAGAGGGAAGAAATTGCGGAATTCCACAAAATACTCAAGTCTTATGCTGAAGCACTGAGGCGTTTCTTTGCTCTTTAGTTCAGCATGTAGCCCAAATACAAGTTACCACAAGAGATGGGAGTGGCTGCCATGAAATGGCACAAAATTGGAATTGGAAGCGGAATTGGAATCCCTGGTGGGTTTTATTTTTGGTTATGACTATAAAGCTGCTACCTGACCTTGACCAGATCACATTCACCTGCCTTTCTGAAGCATTTGCACTCCTGAACTGGATCTATAGGTTGGTCAGTTGCAATTTCGTGTAAGGTGAGAATGGTGTTTTAAATGGGGTGCAAGCAGTTCATTAGCACAATGTGCTGTGGAACTCTTCAGTGAAAAGCATTACAGCAAATTGTTATTAGGAATTAATAATATTATAAATTGGTATCAATAATATAGTTTGGTTTACTCTGTGATGTACTTTACCCTGAAGCAAGATAAATCATAAGCCGCGTAGAAGTTGGATTTCTTTTACAATAGAGTGCCAGCAGTTAAGGGTCTTTAGAACACTTTTGCAATATTAAAATGATTTTTCAGCCAGCATATCAGCTTATTCAGTCTAGTCTAAGGTTTTAAAGAAGTAAACCAGACAAAAGCCCAAGGTATTATTTCCTTAATTAGTCCTCCCTGCAGCATGACTTTCTTTCTGAATTTCATTTCTGCTTAATAAGTAGCATATCTGTTGATGTTCCTTATGTTACTAAGCAACACCAATACTACCAAATAATAGAAGAAAAAAAACCCAAAGCATATAAGAAGGCACTGTAATTTTGATTGTGTATCATGGGGTTAATTTCATAGGAATACTCTGAGATACAGAGGGTATGCAGTGCAGCAATGTAAAATATATTGGTTTCATTATAAAAAGCAGTTCATATCCTCTAAAAATGTGTATTTCATTGCATAAAGGCAGAAAAACAACATAAAAATTATTCAAATAACATTCCAATTATAGTGGATAAATCATCTTTAAAACCTCTACATTTATGTAGCAATTATAACCTAACCACAGGATCTAACATGTTAGAGCATCATCAAAATCAATCAAATATCTTAGGCTGAAGCTGGAATGCTGTTCTGATGGAATTGCTCCCAAAAGCAATTTTGATCTATTTAGGCACCAGTTTTACAGCACATTCTCAATCTGGCTATTTCTAGTAGTATTTCCTGTGTAATATTTTGCTCTAGCAATGACTCTATGACATTTCCACTACATAAAACAACTAATTAATGGCAAACTGGTTAAACTAACATAATTGTTTTCAAAAATGCTGCTAGTACTTCAGTCCCTAGAAAACACAGAACCTCTTCCGTTACTTGGTTCCTAAGTGTGTTTTATAGAAAACTGCTGATTTCAGATGGCAGGTGAAATAGACTCTCACTCACATCACATATGAGCCTGAGAATATTTTAGAAGACCAGTAGTTCCTTAGCTTCAGGTATGAATTTCTAATTCAGCATCCAGGCTTCTTTGGGTGACAGTAGTTGGATGACCGGATTCTTAGGTGCATGAAACCAGGTAATTATCAGTTAATTATGGATAAATCAACACAAGTATGCTGGGGTTTTTAAATAAGATTAAAAAGAGAATTTGAGCATTTTTTTCATCTATCACCAGATCTAGGAAGAACATACCTCTGTTTATACTACTGCAGAATGCCCAATCTCAAATGCTACAGTGGTTTTAGTTTATTTCAGAGAAATTCATTCTTTCTGCTCTCCCATCCTATTTTTTATTTAAGCTATTAACCCAATCAGTCTCAAGAATACTTCTCAAAAACTCAATAAATATTACTAGTTAAAGTGTTGTTGCCCAAAATATCTGTCAAGAATCAATTCATAAGACTGTTTCAAGATGGATTAGTTCTGGAATTTGAGTTAGATAATGAACTATATGTCTCAACCCTGGATTTGCAAGACATCCTTTGCTTGGCAGATTGGTCTTGCCTTACTTTCAAACTACTTGTAATTGAATGTATACAGGTGTATATGCATTATAATGTACAATATGCCATATGTATCAGCACAATAAAGGTAAATTGAAAAAAAAAAATGTAAGGTGTTTACAAAACCAATTCCTCAATCTTCCAGGAAGAATTTTAAATTTTAAATGAAGATAAATAGAATGTAAATTAACACTGGGGTTTTGGAACAGGTTAAAAGAAAGATTAACTGCTCCGTCTCCCTTCCTTCCCCCCCCTCCTTCTAAATTCCAGAGTACTGGCATCACAGATCTAGAAAACAGTTGTACTGCCATATATTCCTATTTCAGAGAAGAAAGGAAGTATTTTCAAAACCATTTTATGTGTAGCTCTACCCTTACTCAGAATGGAATGTTTAGGAACCTTGTGAATCTCCAATAATTTAGCTTGAAATTATTAAAGCAGATTCACTACCTATGAACATGCTTAACATTTTGGAGGTCCATATTTCAGGAGTCTTAGGCTGAAGCTGGAATGCCTCAAATTGCATGGTCAGTCTTGTACATTGTGTGCAGCTTTTAAAAACCAACATTAGCTGCCATTATAGCAGAATGCATTTTGATTCCTCAGCAGCACTAACTAGCATGTTTACCATTTCCCAAACTTGCCATTCTGAAAAATGTAACTACAGATGATTTTAGTATAAACAGATCTTGTTTTCCATCCTGTAATTACTGTAGAAATGTTTGCATTCCCTGCTCTTGAGAACTTTAAACAGAATTTCCATGTAAAGCTCTTAGTAAAAAACTTGTGACCTTTAAAGTATAACTTCCTTTCAGGTTTGTAAAGAACAGTATTTTCTGCAGTATCTGATTACAAATCCAATTTTGTACTTGGACTTCTACAATATTTAATATGTGTACGTCACACACTACCTAGTCGAAGCTGTGCTCTTTTTGAAGAAGCAATTGCCCTTTAGGTCTTGCTTGAGCATAAGAGGAACTGTTATGTCCAATCTCCACAGATCTACTCACTAAAGATCTTAGTTTATTTTTCAGATGGTAATTTTAGAGTTAATATTTGCTATTTATCTGTAATTTTAGAGCTCATTCAGGCTAACAAGAGTCTTTCCCTAGATAGCCAAGAAGCTGGAGTTGGTTTTAATAAGATTTAGAAAATAGGTTTAGTGAATCTGCTACTTTGCCTAGACTGTTATTATCAAAAATATTCTTAACTAACAGTTGAAGTATTTAAAGTAAGCCTCAACGTAAACAATTTTTACATAGAACTACTAAGTGCTCCTCAGAGCCATGACAAATGGGAATTGTCTGTGTTTTCTAAGGCTGTTTCCAAGAGGCAAAGTACTGTCACCAGTATATTCAGAAAAAGAAACTAACTAACAATGGAACTGAAGAAGGAGCTAAAACCATAGTATTTCTGAGACTACTTTAAAATATGAGCCATAAATCAAATTCCAAAAACAGATACTGTTTTTAAATGACTGCTGCTTCACTGAATGAAATAGCTTGGTTTCCACACTCTACACTGAAAATAAAACAAGGCTACAGATCTATTCTATAAATCTTAAAATGTTATAATTGCTCAGAAACTGGATGAAGTGCAAGAATCCTCTCCATGAAGATTTTTCCTGTAACATTTTCAGACTTTGAAACAGGCAATATAAGCATAAGGGCTCCAGTGCAGGTGTTGCATTTATCTGAATTTGAGATGGTAGATCTGTTTGTGATCTGTTTCAAGTAATATATATAAGAATTCCCCAAGAGATTTCAAATGTCAACAACACAGTTAAAGTGACATGTTCTTTCACTTACATGTGCACATGCACATACCTGGAAGCCTAAAGCTTTTTTCAGATTTTTAAGAAATTTAAGATTCACCACTTCCTTAAAATGACTGTTTGCTATGTAGATTAAGAGTGTAACCAGCTCCAACCAGACTTGCTTCCGTGCAAAAGTTTTCAGGCATCTAGGTATCTCTTATATTGAGCTTTGGAGGAATTGCAGAATATTATCTGAAGGTTTGCTTTTGCCAGGATTTTCCTGACACTTAAGTGACTGTGCATCACAAGAACTGGAGAGTCGCAAAGAATCCACTGTGTCTCATTTTTGTTCCATGCCGATCCAACTCAGACACTTGCTTTGTCACACGTCTAGTTTTCTCCTCTAAAAGGCTCTGATTCAAAAATTTTGCTTATATCTATGCTTTCTTTTCTGTGTCTAAGTAAACAGACCTTTCTTAATATGATCCATAGCTCACTGGAAACCACATGGATGCATCACCATCCAGTGTTGTTATTTAGATTAAGATATACTATACTAGCAGGTAATTTGGGGAAAGGCATTGACATTCAGAAATGCTTTGGAATTATTATTAATATCATACTGGTTATGGTATATACAGCGAGAGAAGTATATACTGTATATATAGAAGAACTAGGGAAATCAATAAAATAATGGTCAAGAATTTTAAATCAGGTGAACAATTCTAATGTTCTGCTTAGAGCAAATACAAGCTGTTGAAGGGTTAGCATCTACACTGGTCACCTATGATTAAGGAAAAAAACACACGTGGATTTTTTTGTTCTGCTGAAATAAAGTCAGGCAAAACAAACAACTTCTGTGTAAATTTTCTGTTGTGATCACAGATTAGATTTGTGAATTGAATTGTGAATTAAATTTCCACCTGGTGATGCATTTAGAAACACTGACCTGTCTGTCTTTATATTTTGTAGATGCTTCAGAAACTTGCTGTGTGTTTACCACGGGTTCTACCAACCAGCTGGAGAGGAGACTTACCTATTCTTTCATTAGCCAAGCATATCATTATCTTGAATTAACTATTCCTCTACACATGGCCTTCCTACTGGTGTCAGCTTATCTTCTGCTGACTCATGCTCAGGGTGCTCCTGTTGAGAACGGGGCACTGTTGGAAACATTGAAGTCACAAGTAGGATTATTCAGCAATAAAAGTGAACACTATTTGGCACAGGTGAGACCTCCTGGAACAAGCCGACAAATACCTCAGACAATCATCATAGGAGTTCGTAAAGGAGGGACAAGGGCTTTGCTGGAAATGTTGGATATTCATCCTAATATTGTGGTGGCAGCTACAGAAGTCCACTTCTTTGACTGGGATGAAAATTATGTAAAAGGAATAGACTGGTATAGAAGTCTGATGCCATTTTCTTATGGAAATCAAATTACAATTGAGAAAACACCAGGCTATTTTACATCACCACAGGCTCCAGGAAGAATTCATGACATGAATAGCTCCATTAAACTGCTGCTCATTCTAAGAGATCCCACTGAGAGAGTTATATCTGACTATACCCAAGTATATTACAACAGAGTAGAAAGCCACAAGCCTGTTCAGCTTTTTGAAGATATTGTTATTAAGAATGGAGCACTTAATACCAAATACAAAGCTATTCAGAGAAGTCTATATGATGTTCATATGGAAAAGTGGCTTAAGCATTTCAGTTTGGATCAAATTCACATAGTGGATGGCAATACTTTAATCAAGGACCCTCTTCCTGAATTACAAAAAGTTGAAAGATTTCTAAATCTTCCTTCCAGAATTATGTCTTCTAATTTTTATTTTAACCAAACCAAGGGATTCTACTGCATTAGAAGTGACGGAAGGGAGAGATGTTTACATGAATCCAAAGGGCGTCCCCATCCTCTTGTTAACAACACTGTTTTAGAGCAACTGTATTCTTACTTCAGAGAGCACAATGCAAAATTTTACAGGATGGTTAATCATTCCTTTGACTGGCATTAATGCATTTGGAATCAGTGTTTCTTTAAAAGGGCCTACAACAAACCGTTTCAAACATCTTTCTAAACTGCAGAGATTCCTACTATGAGAACATACTGGTAGTGTGCTTCATGGGAATAGCATTAACTTATTGAAATGGTACCCTTTAGGCTGGGGAAGCAGAAGTTTCACATTTGTATGATTACTGTGAGTCATAGTCTGACCTTCATCTTTTCATCATGCAAATATGTTGACTTCGGCAGACTTCTTTCAGATACACATCTATTACAAAATTTGTGCTGTATAGGAAAAATGACTGCTTCTAACTATGTAAAAATGTAAATATTTGAAATGGGATTATTCTGTTATGTATTTTTTGTTCTTAGTATTTTTTATATCATGCACAATTGATAGAGGTGTTGATTTCTAGAATTTTTCATACAGTAAATTAAATTGTATGTTAGAACAGGGGCATATATAGTGGCTCCAATAAATAATTCATCCCCTGTTAATGTTGAATTAATCAATTAATAATAAAAGGAATCTACTTCATCTGTGATTTTGAATAGGTGAAGTAGAAGCTCCCTGTCTGTAGACCATTAGCATTAAACTACACTCTTATTATCTTGGATCTGGAAAAATAAATAAATAAATAAATAAATCTCCAAGCAAAGTAAGAATATGAACTGTCTGAAGAAGTTTAAGGTGAGAGTTCTGAATGTAAAGAAATTAAAATATCAACCTCAACTTACACTGTTATTTTGTACACTAAAAAAAAATAAAATATCAACAAAAAAATGCAAAAACATCATTAATATTAGGAACCATGCAAATATTTTATTATAAAAATTGTCTTGCTTTACTCTTGAGTGAAAAATTTTCTCATTAGTACTACCATATGGATCATGTTTGTATTCTGTTGTTATTCTGTTCTGGCTTTTGTTTGCACATATCCATTGGCACACTGATTCTTGCTAACAAAAAAAACCCAAGAAACAAAAAACTGCTTGCCCTCCAAAGCATAGAGTATTTTTATTTTGTCATTTCTAATGCAGACCATGGGATGCTTTCATAGTTAAAATAATATCTTGTTATGCTGTATATCTCAGACACCATGTTCCATATGCTAGGTATTACATACTTGTGTTATATATAAAAAACATTTATCTATGCTCCTGCATTAGGAATTTTTTACTTGTTTTGTTTTGTTTGATGGTATTGTACTCATGTGTTCTCCATTTTCATATAAACATTTTATTATATATCAATACCAAAGAAGATCAACTTGAAACATTAAATATGGTGCCAGATACAATTACAAATACAGATATGCTTGTTTGACATTGTACCTTGCAATCCAGAAACTCCGGTACACCCCTTTAGTAGAACATTCATTAGGTGCATTCCTCTTCATCTTCTCAGAACACTGGTGATTTCTAGTTGTGTGGGCACACTCTTATCCTCACAGCATCAAACTCTGCTCAACGCTGCTGAAGATCCTGGATCTGTGTCCTTCTGTCTAAGCCACTATTCAGCCTATAGGAGCAGATGTTCTTAAAATGTGATTCAGTCTTCCGCTTCACAAGCTAGAAGGTATGTATTGCACAGCTAATTTTAAGGCTTCTAATACTTTATGAGGGGGCAACTTATATGCTAGGCAGGTATGGCAGCATTCCACTGAAGCTGAACAAAATCAAACACAACCAGATTATGTGGAAATAATCTTCATCAAATATTCCCTCAATAAATAGAAAGCATTAAAGATAGTATAATAAATCTTATTCTTGATCTCTTCTACTACTTTTATGTGTATACATGAAAGAAAATTATATTTGTCATTAGCATATAATTAATCTCTGAAATAATCTTTCTTAAGTATGCTATTACTACATCTCTGGTTTTTACAGATGGCCTAAATTGTTATTCTTCCACCTTTTTGAGAATTCTGAATCATTGGTCAGATCTGGACACTAATCAGAAGTATATAGTTGATCTAAATCAGGTGTGGAAATACAAATTCATTTCTTTCAAATTAGCCAAAGAAGAGGATGTTTATGCTGGTCTTATACGATCTCTACAAGGACATTATATAGGAAAACTGTAGTAATTACAGTGGTGTAGTCTACCAGTACTTTCTTTGTCATTTGTCAGGTAAAAACCTATCCCAGAAAAATTCTGAGCTCTGAATCAGCAGGGTGATTTTACATTGAACTAACACTGTGTTTTGTGAACACAACACTTTTAGCTGGTAACGGAAGACTCAAATCCAAATTTCCTATATTGTTTAACACAGCCTGTTCTTTCTGACGGGCACAACCCCAGTGATGAATGAAACTCATTCCTGTCCACTAATTTCAGAAATACAGTACTGAAGGTAGAAACATACCAGCAGTATGTATCATACATTGTAGTTTTTCTTTCAGCATTGTGTTCTGTTTCTTATACATTCTATTTGTTTTGCTTCTTTTCAATGATGCGTCAAATAGTAGTGAGTAAGAAAAAGGTTCTTTTCTTTTTGAGGGCTTTTGGAGGTTTGGGGAATTTTTTTGTTTGTGGGTTTGTTTTGGTTTTTTGTTGTTTTCTTTTTTTTATCCAAGAACCTAATTTGGAAACAATGTATGCTTTAACAAAGGTTTCAGGTAGTTTGCCAGTAATTGAAGAGTTCACATGTCTATATGTCACATTCAATTTCACAGACTTCCAAGAAAAAAAAATTCTAATGCCTTTCTGTATTTGTGCTTGCAGCCATCAAGTCTTTCTTTTTCTTCTCTGAAGTTTACAGCAAATCTTTAGAGTTGAATGCAGGAACAGCGGTTGATAGAAGCTGCATGCATCTTTGAAAATGCAGATCCCTTTCTGGAGTTTACATTTCAAGGACAGCTGATCTGTATAGATCAGTGATGCATATATCTACATGATTTGTTAGCACTCTTCACTCTGCTCAGCATTTCCGGGAAGGACAGAGTTGATGGAATGAATTTAATGATCACTTTAGAGTTTACCAATACCAGAAGAAATATATTATGCCTAGAATAATTTGAGTGAGAGGTTGTTTGTTTAGATTTGGTTTTACACAAATCAAGACGCTTGTCTGAAGTTTTGTTTTGGTGAATGGTCTAAAACCTCAACCTCTGCATTACAGAATTCAATAAATGTATCAGACTATAACATTACAAACTGTTGCGATCAGTTTCTCATTTTGGGGTCTGAAAAGTTTATCTCATGAAGGCTGCCTGACCTTCTTCATTCTTCTTGTCTTCAAGATAACACTCTTTCTCTCATCCTCAGGGAGTGGATCAGATCATAGAATTATAGAATAGATCAACTTAAAGCAGATCCACTGAGCCATACTTCAGTAATACAGTAGTAATTTATAGTAATATATAATATTATAGTATATAATATAGTATTATAAATATATATACTGTACATAATATTACAGTATCTATAATATAGTATAGTAATATAGTAATAAAAAGCACTCAATTTTTGGCACTTGGAATTGAAAAGTAGTAAAATTTTTGAAAGAACAGGAGGCTCACAATCAGTTTAAAGGTGTTATTAGCAAGACAGATCTCAATTTAAGAAATTACAGATATCTCATATGATACATATGATATGATTTCACAGTTGATTGCAAACTTCTTCTCCAAATTGGTCATTGAAGGACTTTCATCTCATTATCTGATAAGAGGTGTTTGCAGAAATAAATTTCATGTGGGAAGGTTGCTTAAAGATCATGCAGTTGTTTCAAAGGGGTTTGGGATCATCTGAAACAGATGATACAGTCACATGTGTAAGACTACTGCAGAATTTATAATTATTTGAGCAGCTCTTTGATGTTGTTTTGCATTCCACAAATATTAAGCCTTCACTTTAAAAACTGTTCCTTTCCTTTTTCAGTTAAAATACACTTAATACTTATCTAAGTCTAATATTGGCATTTTTTTATACAGACTACATATATTACCTAAAGTACACAAAGGAAAAGGGAAGTTGAAGAGCTAGGGGTTTGCACAAAAAAGCTCTTAGCACTTAATGGGAAGAAAACAAAAAGGTTCCTCTACTGCAGTCACCCCCATCATTTTACCACCAGAGGGTTGGAATTTTTCATTGCGTCCTCTGTATGTAACTGCTCAGATGCCTTGGGCTGGCTTCTGGTCTTATTATTCATAGCTTAGCCTTGACAGAGCACTTACAGTTCCTCTTAAAGAATACATGTGAAAGCAGAGACATTTTTGGAATATCCATAGGCAATATGATAGAGAAGTTTACAGAGGGTATACACTTAGTGCACTTCATTGCATGCTGCTATCCAACATCAACCCTTTCACTATCCTTTTGATACAAAGCCAATAGACAATCCTATGAAATGCATTGAAGAAAGATTAGATTGACTACTGTAGGAAACTGCATCTGCATACAGAGTTTTCAGTCTTCGTACACATTTCAAGAGCGCACCAAAAAAGAACTTTTAAAATTGGGTTGTTTCCAGCAAGTTTGACTTCTTATTCCCTTTGCCAATTTTGAGGCTTCTTTCATTAGTTGGACAAAAACTTTAATATTGTAATAATCCCCATAATGTCTTGTGTGGTACAAAAAAAAAAAAAAGTTATTACTTTGCTTTATAGGATCACAGTTAAGAAAAAAATTAAAGCCCAATACCTTGATTCATAGATTCGTAGTAAGAGTAGCACAATAATAATCTCACAATAATATTTCATTGCATAGAAGGAAACATTTAAATTGTTTAAGTAAAGATTATACTTTTGTGGATTTGATCCTTCATTTCCTTCAAAAAATATACATTTCTTGTAGAAATGAACGAACACATTGGAATAAAAATCAGTAATACTTTGCCTAGCACAGTAATCATTGCCACCAGTTAGCAGTCAATATTTAGTTACTGGCCAAATAATTTCACTTCAATTATTTCAAGTTTCAATGTGACTTGCTAAAATGTTTTGCAAGTTTGTGAAACAAATTTAAAAGTTAGAGCCAACAGTGGATAAAAAGACTCTGCAGTATCATTCTGTGTCATGTCTTTGAGGTTAATTAAGAGTGAAATAAGCTTACCTCAATTCCTGACAAATTTTGCAATCCAAGATACTAATGGAACTGCAAAGTATAAATTACTAGTTGAAGATGAATACATTACTTTGGGAAAATACAGCAGATTAAAACAGACTGATATAAATCAGACTTTGCTGGTTAAATAGATGTGATGTAAAATGCACAGTATCTTGTGTATTAGCCCATGTAACAAGTACTATGAAGTCTATTTTCTGATGTAAAACGGTCTTAAGCTTTTACATTTTATGTTCCTTTAGTTCCATGACAAAAAATCTCTCAGTACATGTTTAAAGAAAAATATCTTTATATAAAGTCTTTACAGTGCATTTTTTTTTCTCTCAAAGGACATTTCTCTGGTTTTATTTTGTTTTCCCTGAGATAAAGAGGTGGTTTGAGTCACACTGCAATAAATGCAGAGTTATCATATCAGAATTAAAAATATTACTTCTGTTTATTGCAGTTATCAGTGAGGAACATTTTTGTGTAGGGACATAATAGTTTAACAATCTCTTTGTATTTTCTCTCTCTTCATTAACTAACAAAACTAAGTTTTAGTTTTTCTTATTTGGAAGAATGTTACTCTAACATCTTTGCACTGCTACCCAAAAGCACAGACTTGCAGATTGAAGTTAAATGGCAGGAATAAAATGGAAGGATAAGTAATTAAGAATCCATTCCCTTTTCCACTCAGACTGGCTAAGATTTTCTGATTTTTTAACTCTTTTGATGTGAACATTTTGATCCATTATAAACTTTATATCAGGATACATCTAGGATGTATCAGCCGAACTTGCAGGAGGAGAAAAGGTGAGTAAAACCAGATGCACTCAAACCTAAACTGAAAGCTCTTTTCTGCTAAATATTTGCTGACATAATATGGCACAGTTACAAATTAAAATGATGGTTGGCCTGATAAGACAATGCACAGGACTAAGTCACATGTCACTAGATGGATTTATCTAGGTATTCTGCATGCCTGAATTAATTTTACAATCATTAGGCTATTAGGGGCATACATGAATATACATTTTCAAAATGCTATATTTCACCTTGTTAGAGAATATTAAAATATTCTAAGAAAGGTTGAATATATTATGTCTGTCCCTGTGTGAAATGCTGCTCTGCTACTAAGGCAAATTGGATGGGAAGTAACAATTCTCTAAACTAAGTGTTGGGCATTTTCAAATTCCTTATGAATAACTTGCAGCATTCTATGTAGCAAGTTTGGTTTTGATTTGACAAGGACTGTCAGCCTAGAAAAGTGCTATGGAACTGTCATGAGAAGATTGAAGATACCTCTTCTCTATTATGCCAAGACACAAATCTACAACTCAAGACAAGTGACACAGATGGAAAACTGTAAACTGCAGGGGGTGCATTGCTGCCTTGAGTGAAGAAGGTTTAAAGGCTCATAAACAACATATGCTATAGTTACACAATCACACACCATACACAGCTTGCACAATACACTCAATCTAAACCAAACCCAAGCAGAATCTACAGCTGTGCACTGAAGTGATCCTGTTGAAGGCATACTGAACCAGGGGCAACAGTTTCTGTATGAGCTATCTGTAACCTATTGTTTGTTGTATTAATAAACTGAAGTCTGTTTAGGCCATGTACTAGGCATCTTCTGTGAGTTAGCAAATGAATAAAATGAATAAAAATTAATAAAACAGATAGATTAACAGATTCTCTGGGGAAAAATGGCTAATGGGTCAGATACTTAGGGCCTGTTTATGTACAGTAAGCATAGCAGAACAGGGTGCACTGTCTTTCATACTTTTCAAAATAAACCTTTTTTATGTTTTCATTTCCTTGGGGAAATGAAATGTAGAGGGGAAAGCCTCCTATAAATTGTTTAATAAAAACCTTGCAATTTTAAAATTCAAATTCACATGAGAAGGTAAAATATTTTGGTTTCAGTGTCTTAAATCACAAATTACCATTCAGAAGTTACTACGTTTTTATCACCATTAGAAAACTGTTCATTTTCTTTTTACTTCTTTTATGCCTTGTGTCACACTCCCCCACCTCTCCCTTGAAAAAGCTTTCTCATAGGACATAGTCTTTTTGCCAGCTATTTTCAATGTGATATGAGCAGAGTTCACAATGTTAATAATTTGCATTAAAAGTACAATCATTGGGTAGGGTGATAGCTGAGTCTTACATTTCTACATAAGTGAAAAAATGGCATATGAAATAGAACTGTGGTCACTTAAACAGGTAACTGCTGAATCATACTGAGAATTGTGTGCTCCAGATTATCTACAAAGAGATCAGGGCTGTTAGAGCCATCCAAATGACTGCTTGCATCATCTTATGCGCATTTGGGAAGGGTGGTTTCCCCTGCCATCAAACGCACAATCTGAAAAAGTTTTTTGCCAGTTCTTAAGCTGGGTGGAAATGAGTGGTTAGGTGCCTTTTTTCCCCCTCAAAGTACCCACAGAACAGACTTTTACTGAACTACAGTATGTATTTGTAACAGCAAACTACCTTTGGAAGCCCTGTTTAATTTCTTTTACTAGGTGCTGTCCAAAACCACAATTATTGCAGATGGTAATTATTCTGGATAAACACAGACACCCAGAAAAGTATGAATAAAATATACTAATCCAGCTTTCTGTAGCTACTAGATACAATGAGACAGAAAATACAGGAGCTTGTTATCTTGTTAGGGTCCTATGTCCATGAATCCTCTTTATCAATTAAACACTGGGTACAGTTATATGTTTGCATGACTCCCTGTTCTGATCATCTGTATATCATTATCAAAGGGAACAGAATTATGTTACCTCACTTTAACACTAAAGACCAGGATGTTTATTTCATATAAATGCAACTTCACTGTGACATCTACTATCTTTGGGGTTTTATTTTTTCTCTACCTATAAATTCTTGTCTGTGCTTTTCTTCATTTACTGTTGAATTCTGGCTCTTCTTAAATTGAGCTTTCCTTAAAAAAAAAAAAAAAGAGAACAAAAAAAGCCCACAAAAAAACAAACAAGAAAAGCCCAAAACTATGACTTTCAAAAATAAATCTTGTCTCTGTGTTGTTAGTATGTCAGTGAAACAGATTAAAACTTGCAAGCAATTAAGAAAAGATAGTTAATCCTAACACACATAGCAAGCATAATGATTGAGGATTTTTTTGGGGGGGGAGATAGGAAAAAAAATCTCTTCCCATTAGAAAAAAAAAAAAAAAAAGCATCTGGATTTATGTGCTCCAAAAATGTTGCTCTGACTTCAGTCAGTTACAACGACTGCAGTAAAACTAATTTGTAGTTAGAGAATGCTACTTTAGTCTTAGATGGCTGATAAGCTAAATGAAATAACTGCACTTTCTGAAACACATGTACTCTTATCAATAAACAAATTTAAACATTTGATAGTAATGCTAATATAGAAGCTATTTCTGTCTTAATTTGATTTTTCCTGCAGAAATTCTAGTCAGAGAGTTAGTCAATGACAAGCAATAAACTGCAAGGAGAGGGGCGGAGGGGAAATTCCTTTATATGCATCAACTGGCCTCATTCTGTCAACATATCACCCAGATAGCTGGATACACACAGAGATGCATTCTGGCAATGCTAGGAAGGGACCTGCATTTCCTGCTGTCTGTTTCAACTTATTAGTAATAGGATGATGCTTCTGGCACATCTAAAATAAATTAATATTCTATTAATTCAATTCAAAAAGGGGTCAGGAAGATACACTGCAGTTTCCTTCAGTGCAAATTTGAGACCAATATGTTTTAAAAAGAGTACCAAAGTACTCAGATGTGTAATTGCCTAAAAACTGAACCAAATGACAGGATATATTCCAACACTTTCCAACATGCCTTCAGTGCAGATTAAGTCACCAGTTCCTAAAACAAATATAAATATAGTATTTTCAATACTACCAGTAACACAAAGTAATTATTCTGAATAGTTTTGGTTTACTTTAGAAAGAATTTTATCTGAACTGACAAAAGATTTTTTTATTATTGTTGATTTGAAGTTGTGTTCACTGATGAACATTGAGGTCTTTCTGAATATCACAGAATGACAGTGCAGCAGTATCTTTTTAAAGTGGTAATAGGCTTGGCAAGAACTGACAAACTTTACATAATTGACTTAAGTGTAGTACTGACTGAAAGCATTTGCAAGACTATATCTAAGTAACTTATACATAGTATAAGACAATGCCAAAAATAAGAAAAGTCTGAATAAACATTTTAGCATTTACAGTACCTTATTGATAAATAAGATAAAGGAAGATAAAAATGAATGAATAGGAGACTAAATTTGTAGCCTCTGACCAGAAACACAGTCCTACTTGTAAGACATAACACTTGAGCTAAGGCTGTGGATTTGGACCATTGATTTGACTGTGCTGTATTATGCTATTTTGTTCACAATACCTATGTCTTCAGTAGGACCTCAGATACAATTATATCCTACTCAAGATGAGAAAATCTGTCAGGATTTCACTGGATGTGAGGATGAATTTGGATCATCTTGTAGTCATGACAGGCAGATGAAACATAAGTAGACTAATAAAGATACCTTTAGCAAAAAAGTCTGAGCACATTTAGTAGCTTGCTCTTTGTGCATTTTACAAGTGAAAAACATAAAAATCTTATTTAAAGTGTTTAATATCTTATGATTTAAAATAAGCAAGCATAATAGCACCTCAAGATTCCCAGAAACACTGGGCAGTAAGCTGAAAACCTGTAATAATTTTTCATCAGCAATGTTCAAGGCAAAGAGTGTTTACTCTTTAATAAGGTTAGAAAATTTCCAGTCTTTCTTCCTTAGTCTGCTACTTTAAATCATAACTACTAACAGTGAAGTAATCACAACCAAAAGTATTGTTGCACAAAGCTTTCCAGTCATAGTTGAAAAGCATGTTTTTAAATACACTATAAATCTGTGACACGTTTTAGCTCTGGAGGAAAAGTACTCCGGAGGAAAAGACTGTACACACTCCGCTCATTCCGTTTCAGAAAGCCCTCAGGCCCAAAATCTCTCTCTCCTAACCGTCAAGACTGAAGTGGAGTACAGGGCATCAGAAGCTCAAAAATGCACTTGGGATGCAATCCTCTTGTGACTTTAAATATTAACATGAAAAATCTTAAACCTTGGGCTACCAGGCAGCTGATACAGATAGCAAAACATTGTGAAGAGTCACGCTCCCTTCTGCTAATCTCTCCTTGCAACAAGAACACACAACTACTTAGTGAATCAGCTGCAGGCAACAGATCATTTATGCAAGTTGCCCAATATACTGCATGTATTTCTGTAATCTGTCTGCCATTTCACAAAGATATGCATCATGATTATCATCAGTGAATTCAAACAGAGCTTGATCTCATTTTCATCGCAATAAAGTTAACAGTCCCTTCAGGTCCTTGAATTACAGCTTCTGGTCAATAACAGCATGTAGACTGCGCAACCTGCTGCCCTGCGGGAATGGTACCTCATCACAATTCAAAAGGCCTAAGGAAATAACACTTTCTTCAGACCTCCTGCCTGAACCAATCATGATAAGTTAAATCTGCAGGGAATCTGTCTTGGCTAATCTCACCTTTATCACGGAATTCAGTCATCTAAATGGAAAACAGTTCCATGTCTTCCTTGGTTGCAACTGGATATAGATTATGCTAATGATAATTCAGGCCATCTTGCTCTCAAACTCCTGATAAAACAGATTGTCCTTTACGTGTAAGTATAGGAACCAAACCAGACCCTTGTGAGACACAATGCTAGGCAAAAACATGCAAAAAATTAACTGGGTTCAAACGTATGCTGGCATCATCTGCTCTCCCAGGTGGCTTAGAAAAATAAGCCAGTCCCAAAGAAATGCAAGAATGAAAAGAAAAATCACCAATGTCTTTACACTCTTCAGTTTGATTTTATTTCCGTATTTAAGGCTTCATGGTGTTCTAGTTTCATATATCCACACTTTTCTTTCTCTACAACCAGAAAACATGGACATGTCTTTGACTGAAGAAAAAAAAAAAGGAAAAGCCAAGATAATTACACTAATATATTTAATATATTCACAAATTTCCAATAGCTGAAACTTTGGGGAAGAAAAGAACAAAAACCTCAAACTGCCTTGACGCTTGAACTTCAAATGTGGGAGCTTGTGAAGTTGAAGAGAGATTCATCACACTCTTCCTATCTAGATGATTAGCTGGAGAACTATCTGGATCTGCAGTATCAGAGAGGAGATGATGCAAAAATGTGGTAAGGTAAATTGTTATGAATCATAGGGGCCAAACCCCTACTCATCAGATCCTCATTTAATTTTACACTAAATGGCATGATTCAAAGCCAGATTCTTCTGCTAATGTGAATTTGGCTCATGGTAAGAACTTGTAACATTTAGAACAAACTCCATGAACACCCACTTTTTTTGATCTAGGGCATTTATTTTTTTGTTGATAATAATCAGTGATATATATTCTTAATGAAACATGCTGTTTTTGAAAAAGATTTGTGCAACACGCTTTAAACAGAAACTCCAAATTTGCAATCTCTGCCCTATAGTGTTATTTAGATTACATGGATTATCCACATTTCATGTGGATTTTGCTATTAGTCATGAATCTTTCCTATATGTTTACAGAAAAAAGAAGTTATATCAGATTAGAGCTTTATTCATGGTCCAACACTATCAGGCATTCTGCCTATGAGAATGAAGTATAAATTACGTAATTTAATAAATGTCTGATTTGAGAGCCAGCACCGTTTTCTTGATGAATGATATCTAGAAGTTATCAAGTCTGTTATGGATGGGGATGGCACTGAGTTTGCATTTATAAACACATTAACAAAAGATCAATTCTTTAAAGTGCTGGGAAACAACATTTTTCTGATAATCTTTTCATTTATCCTCAACCAAATACCTGTGCTCTGGTACTTCATAGCAAAAATTACAGTGTGAAATTTTCTTCCAGTCTTTGGAAGCTAGCAGTGTGTGCTGGTAGATCCTCATCTCTCCTTCACCCAGTTGATGTCTATTTCAGTTTATCCATACTTAAATCACTGTGACCAAATAACTGAAGAGAAACTGATTTGTTTCAAAGCTTTTTGTAAAGAGGAAGGAGCAGTTTCCTCTTTAGAGCTCCAGGCTTACCAGCCAACTGTTAATTTACTATGACTTCCTTCAGTAGTAGTTAAATTGATGCATGTTTAACCAGGGAAAATATTGTAAAAAGGAAAGGCAAGTGCTATTGGGACAATTTCTTTACATAATGCTATAGAATTTTCAATAAAAATTAAAAAGCCACACTCCTTTGTAGGCAATGCCTCTATTGATGTGAATCACTGTTACCATCCTTTATACATGTAATTCTGCATCAATCAATACATAGTCACAAACACTGTAAGCAGCACCCTCAACTGTGCAGACAGAACACAGTCATACTGTTCCTATACCTCTGCTGTGAGTAAAACATCCCTGGGGGCAGGTGCCCTGTTCTCTGTAATGGTGTATCTGTGTTTATCAGTCTGGTCTACTGATAAACCTTGACAAAGAAAAATGGAACAGAAAATAAATTCTCTTCCAAATTTCTTAAAATCAATAGTTCCATATCATTCAATAAATGGGAGAGAATGGGAGAAATCAAACTACTGGAAATATCTGAGAAGGGAGAGACAAAAAGACATGCATTTATTTACTCCGAAAGCAGACACTCAACAGCAGCTGTACTGAGAGAAATTTCGAACTCCACAGTAGAAGTGAACATTAAAAGCATTGCAGTAATACATGAGATATAAAACAGTGACCATATTTCATGTGGAAGAACTTAGAATTTATTGTTTTAAGATGCAGATTCACTTAGATGCTGGGGAAGTGATCAACAAATGCTAAATACATCTTTAAAAGAGAAAAGAAATAAAGAGTTGAGAAGTAAAAAATTAAGGAAAACATTAGATAGATAAAATTAAGTAGGATACATTTCTCATGTATTTTATGTAAATTTATTATTTCAGTGTGTTGACTCTCATCCATTACCTTGTTATTTTTAGATATATCAGATTATTTTTCCCCTTAAGATGAATCCATGTTGTTTGAATACTCGCTGTAATGTAAATAGAATACTGGTGGGTTTAGAAATTCTGTACTATAAGAATTATCTCTCAAACTTATGTAATATGCTTCTAATGCTAAAAAATTACAATGTGAACATTAACAATCAGGTATGTCAAATCAGATGCTGAGTCAATAAGAATATTTTTCAGACAAACTAAAGCCATGTTGGCTGTCCTTGGATATTGAAGATACATCTTAGCTGTGTAAGTTTCACCTAGTTAATTAGAATGACCAGCATTCTGAGCTGACAGCTACAATTGCTTTTTTTTCCTGCCACAGCAATAGTTTCTGTTGCTTGTGTCTCTAGTGGGAAAGCAAACCAGAAAAATGCAGCACCTCAGAATTAGCTTTCCTGGAAGAAGTCCTACCTGTTTCCTTTTGACTAAAGCTAAGTTTTAATCACAAATATCTGATTTGTTCAAGTATTTTTGCCTCTGTCTGCATATTTACTCGTCAGTATCAAACAGGCATGCAGGATTTTCTGGGTGGCTGAAAAGCACCTGGCTTTAAATGCAGGTGGGGTTTTTTGTTTGTTTTTTGTTGTTGTTGTTGTTTTTTTTTTGGTGGGGGGGTTGGTTTTTTTTGGTTGGGTTTTTTTTGTGCATATGGGAGTGGAGTGCATAGTTCTAAATAAGTATTTTAAAATTTGTTATTTCTATGCAAGTATAAGGAGAACTGGTACTGATGTAGGCTTAATAGATTTTTCAGATGTATCTATTTAAAATGCAAATGTGTGTATATGTGAATATCAGGGTCTATGCCTATAAAAAGCCTCTTTAAATGTTCAAACTCCTAATTATTTTTTCAAAGGATTCCTGGGGATTCTTTGACTCAGATCACCTTTCAATTTTTAATTTACTTTATTAAAATCTCAATAAATCATCATATTGCCAACTTTTCTATCTGGAATTCATTAACATATCAGAAGATAATTTATCAGTCTCATCTCATATATTGCTTCTCATACATCAATTTGTCATTTCTCTGCTTTCATTCTGCTTTATATGAACTAAGAAAATCTTGTTTCAAATTTCTGTTAATCCAGGACATCTATATTTTAACTATTTAAAGTCATCTAAAAGCTTAAATTAGCCAAGTTCACATATGCCAGATTTTTTAATTTTTTTCTTGGTAGGTGAAAAATATTCTAAACTACTGAATTATAGAAAATATTAGGTTTAAGATTCATCAATGCTGATAAAATCCTGCAATAACAGCTAAGAACCATTTAACTCTAACAGTATTAATAATTTTGATATAGCAAGACTTGTGTTTTCTGTGCAGTCTTAGACAAGTCACTTAAGCCTTCCTGAATCCCAGAGCTTTTCTGCAGGACATTAATCAGAAGAATGCAATAGTGCACTAAGTAAACACCCTCTTTCCAACATATATAAGGAACTGTAGAACAACGGCAGGTTGCCCCCACTTGGAAAATGCAGTGTTCCTATTTCATGGAAGTGTAGTGAAGGTGAATCATTCAAGATTATAAGGCACTTGGGCACACACAAAACCTAAAGTAGACAGATAAGTAACCATGCATGTGTGAATCAATATGATCAAAGTGATATTAAAAATGCTTTTGGTAGCTGGCCACCTGCCTCCATTAGAAGCCAGGTACTCATCTGCACTTACCTTCAGGTGAAATACGTAGTATCAAACTGCATCTACACCTTTACCTAGTTTCCACTGATGGCTACAAGTGAGAGAAAACTACTGCATAAATGAGATCAGTCTTAGGACATTGGATATCGTCTGCAGGAACAGAGGTATATTTTACAGAATTCAGTTACTGTATGCATACTGTCATTAGGTAGTTAAGCACTCCAAGTGGATTAACAGCAACTGGAAAGTCACTAGGACTTTGTCAGTAAAACGTATTATTATATGAATTCTGAAAAACACAAAAAAGCCAGCTCTTGAGCACAGTGGTTTTAGCAGATCCAAAGTAGTCCCATTTTAAAATAAATAATATAAACAGAGGACTGCTTCTGTCAATATCTGATGAAACCCATCATGGGTTATCAAGGATAATCATAAGTTATATGATTTTGTGATAGCACTTTTTCAGGAGTGAATGTAGAAGAATCTATGTAATGGAGGCACGAAGTAGAAGCAAAAGAGGCTGTAGATAATCTTTCTTGACTTTCTGCAAGACTGCAACTATAAATGACAGTTGTGAACAAGTGTGAGCAATGAACAATAGGAGATTATCTTACCTGACCATAGATGCTTACATTGCAGCTACCTGCATATAACTTTATAGTCTAGATTGGTTCAGTAAGAAGTAATATGCAGCAGGCAAAGAAATACCCACTTTTGGAACATGGTTCATCTAGCCTGTTTTAGACATCTATGCAAGATAATACTAATTATGTCTTAAAGTACTCATTTCCATCCTCTGAAATCTGCAAAAGAATTAACATTTGCAGGTATTTACACTAGCAGTGTTCAAGTAAGATGAATGTTACCCAAATTGCTGTCAATGAGAAGAGCAAATGAAAAATGTTTATCTTTAAACCTAGAAGAAAACAACCACATTCATCCCACCCTGGCAACCAAAAAAGCTGTCGTGGCCATAAATATTTGTGGGAGTTCAAGCAGAGGTATTCTCTATAATTCATATACCTACAATTCTTTTATGCACCATTGTGCTCTAGTCCTTGTTTTTTAACATGTATCTGCTTTATTCAGTACTGTTCTGGAAACTCAAAGGAAAAATATTTTGCTAATTGCTATTAACAAACCCTTAAAAGGCAGCTACAATCAGCCCCTGACTTGTCTCAGGGGCCTCCTGAAACAGCAAATGCCAATGAATAATTATACTCCAGGGTAAAAAAAAAGAAAAAAAAAGAAAAGGAAAAAAAATCCCTTTGTCCTTTAATTTCACTTTATCTCCTTACTTCATACTTTGAGATAGAGCTAAAAAGAAGACATTAGTCATCTCTTACTAATCTTCTCACCTCAATCAAATCCCTATTACTCACCTTATTCAAAATGAGTTATAGTGGTTCTTTTTACTCTCTTTGTTCCTATAGAAGTACTACTATACCCTTAATCACTTTCTTAACACCTATCTGAACTCTTTCAGTTTCAGATTTATCTTTCTTAGGCAGCTGTCAGAGAAGGCACTGGGATCACAAATATATACAGAAATTTAAGTAACAGTTTCTTACATACAGTTTGTCAGATTATCAGTGAGCCTGTGTACTTGCTTGTTCACTCCTTGAACTTAAAAAACATGTTCTTGTATCAGTTTTTAGACTGTGAATTATCTAAATTACACAATAATGAGGTAGAATTTGTGAAAGTTTTAAATGACAATATAAACTTGTAATCTCTCATTAATACAATGTAGTCATGGAAAAGTGGCAGTCTACCAAAGCAAGTATTTTACAACTCCCGGAGAGTACTGTGGAAATATATTGCAAATTCTATGACAGAAAATACAGGCCCAAGAGTCACAAAACTGAGAAGATGTATAGAGCAGAAAGAGTTAAGAGAAAAGAACAAGTAATAGAAAATTTTAAAGAAGATACTTAATTGATCTATGGACTCTGCCTAGATGAAAAAAGGAAGAGTTGTAGGGGAAAGATACTTAAGAGATCAGGCATATTTTACTCTGATGACAGTGTGAAGGTGTCAGAGAATATTAATTGTCACAAAGCCCATAAAAATATTTGTTCTGGATCCTAGAGACAGACATCCTTTTCACCCTCACACCCTCCCACCAAAGAAACACACAATGATTAAATGAGACCTTTTACTATTTTTTATCAGGTTAGATGCCACAGAGAAAACATTAAAGAACAACTTTTCCTGGACAAAAATGTAACTGTTTGTTTTATTGTTGGTCAGAGAAAAAAGACAGAGGTGTCTTAACACAACTGAATGATCTTGGAAGCAAAACCATTGCTCAAACTCTTGAAATGTTTCCTATGCATCTTTCATATAGCATTGTTAGAATGTTTGGGACAAATTAATGCAACTGTTGATATCAACCTAATCACATGAGGGAAGTGAGAGTCACATTGTCTTGAAAAATTTTCAGCTATTTCAAGTCAGATTAAAAAGAAGAGACTAAGAGTTCTTTCAGAAAGATTCTTAAGCAGATTCTGCATGACTGCAGGGGGCAAGGCAGAGAAACAAAGGTTTGCAGGGAAGTAAAAAAAACTTTAGGAATATGGATGAGCCAAGTTCACTGAAACAATAATACTCTTTGAATCAAGGAGTTTTAAATGTTTTTTAGACAAATTTTGTAACACCAGGATGACATCAAGTGGCTACTCAAGCCAATTACTCCACACTTGTTAGAAACAGTCATTATGACATCTCCCTAATAAGCTATTCCTACTGTGTAAACATAATTGTGTTACCAACAACTGCTTCTATTTTAAATTCAATTTTTTGCATGCCTTGATTTCAAGTCCTCTGTGCTTTCCTTAAGCTTCCTTTCATAAATAACAAACCTAGAAACCTTCTAACTCAAGAAATAAATCTCTCTTACTCTAGTACCTTTCAGTTCAGGAAATAAGAAATATAGATTTCTTTGGATTTATCAGGTTTGTTAGACTTCATAATAATTGGAACACCTAGGCTTAGCTAGTCAGACTTTAACTAAAGGGAAAGAAATTAATTTCATACCTTGAAACATCTTGGTGTGTAAGGCAGTTTATTAATAGTTGAAAGAAATTTCACAGCTTAAAACAGTGAGAACAATCACTGGAACAACACCCACAGTGACATGGTAGAGTCTCTATTGCTGGAGGTTTTCATGATGGGATTTGACAGAGTGATAAATAATCTCATCCAGGTTCCTTTTGTCATGAAATGCTGGGCCAGATGATCTTTCAAGGTGCCTCCCAACCCAGACTATTCTGTGGTTCTGTATTCTAAACAAGAATTCTAGCTTCTGACAAGCTTGTATTAAGGCGATAAAAATACTATAAGCCATTTAGAACTAGTTAATGGATAAACATTTCAAACACCTTTTTTACTTATCTACTTTATTAATGGTACAATTCACTACAGTTTGCATTTCTCAACATCTTATTCCAATAAATGTCCATCTTCAAGCACAGCAGTAAGGATTACAGTCCAAAATGAGTTTGCAAGCAACCAAGTGTCTTAAGAGTATTTATAAGACAATCTCTTTCCAACATGAAGAATGTGATTTTAAAAGTTTCCACATTTCCTTCCTCAGTGTTGCACAGAATTTAAGTCCTCACAAAGAAAAAAAAAAGTCACAAATAGCAGAAGTAATGGAACCTTCCTATGAATTTGTGTCCTTTGATCCCACTATCAAGCTCTACACACCACAAGAAGCTCACCCTTTTTCCAAAGACCCAAGTGTATTTTGCCCGCTTTTCCTTTCATGGGACATTATTTTGAATAAATTTCCTGCTTCTGAGTGCTAGTTTCCACAGATTTTATAGGAACTTATGTAAATTTCAATTTGCTTGAAAGTAGCTATCATTTCAAATGTTATTACAGGTACAATGACTAGATGAAGAAAGAGAGACAGCATTGCCAAGTCAGCCTTGTTTCCTCAAGGAGTTAGTTAATAAAAGCAAAAAAAAAAAAAAAAAAAAAAAGCCACACAAAACTGCCACAAACCACCAAACAGAAAACCCCACCAAATTCCAAACCCCCCCCCAACTATTGCCCTAAACAGCTATCAATTTTCAAGACATCTGTTTCCATTCTTTCTCTTGCTTTCCCAGCCTTCTCTATGAACTTAATGAAAGCTAAAACTCTTCTACATTCCTTTTGTTCTTTCCTTTTCCCTCAGTTTAAATGCACTTCAAAAGATCACCCACTCTAAAGATGCCTTGCAAAATATACCTACAGGAGTTTTGCCCAAACCTAGTCTTGCCAGCAGTTTTTACTCTGCTTGTATGTCAACTAATATTTTCATTCAAGTACTCAAATGACACCGAGCTGTCAAGTTCTGCCAAGAGTTCGTCTGTGTTATGTAGTCATGTTTCTTATTAAAACACTCCGATTCGCAGATGTTTTATCTGCTATGAATCCCACAGTAAGCAAATCTGTGCTAATTCCTGGAAAAGCAGGCCTTAAGGAAGCTACTCATCTAGAAGAATTAGGCTGCCCTTCAGAGTCTGATAATGACCCAGATGCCTTCAGGGACTTTTCTAGCAAGACAGTCACCTTGTCTTGTCTAAACTTTGGGGTTTCAGAGCTGAACTTGATAAGGAATGACAGCTCCTAGTCATGGCAGACTATACAACTAGCAAACTTCTTTAGATGACAGAAAACCAGCTGCATTTAATCTGATTTGATGGTACTTGCTATAATACACATTTTTAAAAGTATTTGTCCTCTAATTACATTTTTTTTTCTCCAATCATTTATTCATATTGAAAGTAGTTTGGGAACAATATAAAAAAGAATGTTAATTACTTCCTTGCTTTTCTCTTGGCCTTTCACTTTTAGGACAAATGAGAGAGTGAACTGTTGCTTTGAAAGTGTATTTGATTGTCGTGTTGCATAGATAAGAATCATGACCCTATTTCAGTCATAGACTGAAAATAAAGAATCCAGAACAGAATGTAGAACACTGACAGAGAACAGAAATATGAGGCACTCATCTAAAGCACTTTAATCAGATTACTTCAGTAGTATTTGATAAATAGCTATAAACATTAGTCACACCACAAACCTAAAAAATGAACAGGACATCTTAAGAAAGGATAGATATAATCAGTCAGAAAGCCTGTTCTTACTGTTGGCAGGTGCATGTTCCTTAACTCGTTTTTCAAAGTTTTCAGGTTTCTTTTCTCTAAATTAAGGCTAATAGTGTGTGAGTGTCAGAATGAGAGAACATGAAAAAGGGTAAAACGAGAGCAAGCGCATTCATGCACCAAAACTGTTGAAAATAATTTCCCATAGGCTTGAACTATGATGATAGAAACAAACTCACAACAAAAAACTGTGGCTACTTAAGAATCTCTGCTGGGGTTCCTTTTTAACAATAATTTAGCATGTTTGCCAATACTGAAATCATTGGGAAATTCAAACTTTTCCATGTACAGGAGCAAAGGAACAAAGGAATTGTAATGCAGTATTCAGCATAAAGATAGAGACAGATGCTTTCTTTCCAAATTCCAAGAGAATTTGCTTTATAATTTTCTTTTGCCAAAGAAAACACTGAGAAAAGAATGTGGTTCGAGTATAAAACGGTTTGGATACATTCCTATTTAAGGATGGCGAAGGATCTTTACTGACAGACAAAAGGAAGAAATTACAAGTTGAGATAATGGGGAAAAATAAGTTTCACAAGCAATCATACTGAATGCTAAGTACTTTAGAAATATCAGAATTACTTTGTTTTGATTTAATGAATTTAATGAGAAAAAAATTAAAACCCTATAAAAAAAAAACCAACAACCAACCAAACACCCAAACCAAATAAAAAAAAAGAAAAAAAAAACCAAACAACAAACACCCAACCTGCTAATGCATTATCACCTAGCAGCTTGAGGCTTGTTTTATGTTTATTTTTTGGAGAATCAGGTCCTTCCCTGATGGAAATTCACATAGTTCCACTAGCTTATATTTAACTAGCTGAAGTTTCGTGAACTATAGCCTAGTATCAACAGGAAACATACAACTTTTACAACTACAGTGCTTGCCACTGTGATAACATGACTTTCCTCTCTGATGTAGAGTGCTATTATAACTTGAGGTATAATTAGTTACAAAGGAGAAATAGGGAAACAGGGAAACTTCTAAAATCCACTTCTGCTCCTACTGACATATGCAGAATCTGTCATTACAAACTGAAAGCAAATTGCAAAAATAGATAAGATAATGTAGTTTTATTTTATTCATTAATGGAATTCTGCATTGTGAATCTAGCCATCAGGAATGCTTATGCTGTTGCTTAGTCACAAATGAAAAGCTTCTGAAATAGCATAATACAGGGTTAGACTCATAAAGAGACCTACATTTTCCTTTTGTTACTGGCATACCAGTAGCATCACTTATGGCTACTCGTTATGCGCTTACCTAGTTTTAACTTCAGCTAGGCTTGGCGTTAGAGATCTCATCCTTAAGATACTTTTTACAGCATCTTCCTATGGCAACTATTCTTGCTTTCTTTTCCTATATACCCTCTTTTTGTATTAGGAAACCATAGCTGACTATCCAGTGTTGGCAGTAGTATGGTTTTGAGCAGGAGGTTGGACTAAATGACTCTCAAAGGTCTCTTCCAACCAATATTTCTATGATTCTGTAAACACTTATTTTCAGTAAGTATTGATTTCTAAACTGATGCTAAATTTTTTATTAAAAAAGTACATATAAAAGTTGTTATTACGTGTGCTTATCAGAATACAGCAATAAGATACCACTCCCACTTAGTAATTAATGGTCATTAGCTCAGAAAAAAAGCTATTTTGACAAAAATTTTGGTGCTTACACTGAACTGTCATTATTTAAATAAAAATAATTTCTTTGAAGAACTATTACTGTGCTGGTTGTTAATGTCTGAAGATGTGAGTATCAGGCCCTAAATGCTTATTATTTGGCTGGTATCATGGTGATACACATAGACGTTTTCAAAAACTATAAAGACAGACAAAAGGATGTTTTTATATTTTCCACATTATAGGAAAGCTGTCAGACAAAAATCACTTCATATGGTTCAATTCCCTACTCCTTTACATTTTGTCACAGTAATTTACACCTATTCAAAGGGTATGCAGTTTGTTACCAAACTGGACTGGTTTCAGTTAACACCTAATTTCACTCTGCATATGTGCAAATTAATACATGAGGTGCAAACCAGTGGAGAATTAGGATTCAAGGCAAAAAAATTGTTGTCTGGTGATTAAAAATTCATTTATAGAATGAAAGTTCATCTGAGGCAACTCCTTAGAGTACAACTAAGTACACATGAAGATATCTGAAAGTCTTAGTTCTGTCACCTGGCAAGAGAACACAGGTTTGGGTTAGCCCAAGGGTATAAACTAGATAGGCATTATTCCCAGATGGGTTTCCAGAAATAGTTGCCCCCAGCTGTCCTTAACTCTGTACCCCTGGGCTGTCCCAAAGGGAAAGAACATTTTAAGTAATCTAGAAGACAGTGTAAAGAAACAGGATAGATAACAACTAGCTAGTTGTGTTATTATCAAGCCTAGCAAAAGCTAAATGTAAAATTAACCTCCAGTTTCCACACTAGCAGAAGTTACTATATGACCTAATATGAAACACCTAGTTTGGGTGCCTAAGCTAAGAAACCAAGTTTCTGTGCAGTAACACAGAACATTCCTGGACTATAACACCAAAGCACTATTTTTCCTTCGTACTCCCCTGCAAAGGAAACATAAGGCTGTACTTTGACCCGACCTATGCTTCAAAAGGCATGTACCCCTCACTAACATGATGAAACTGGTATCTAGTGGTAACACCCAGATGGCAACAACCTCCACCTATTTTTCTACTGATTTCTTTGTTGCCAGGATTTCACTCGTTCATGGCAAAATAACGCAGAAAATTTCAGGAGTTGTTTCTACACCAGGAGGGTCAGCCTACATGGAAGAATGCAAGATTCTGCTGATACATCCATGCTAACTCTGGTTCAAAATGCAATAAGGATGAATTACTACATTGTTCTGCCCTGGGCACTTTACTCTGCTTAATCAGCAAAGCAACTAGCCTAAGAAAACATTGATCTTCTGAAGCTATAGTGCTTTTGAGATTTAAGCAAGTACATAGTACTGCATTGTGCCATGTCAACACTTGCCAACAGCTGAATTTATGTGAAAATGTGGAGGTCAGTCTTCTAGGCTGACTTCTCTGATTTGGACTAAAATTAAGTGGGAACTGATTGGTTGAACACATCCCAGAAATTACTAAGGAGAAAAAGGAAATGAAATGGGAAGATTATGACAACTAATATCTCAGTTATATGTGTATATATGTCTATGAATAGTTACAGCTGAGTGGCAATGGATGGGGAGATTTTACAATCTCTCTGATACTTCCCCATCATTTATCACAAATTGTAAGCTGTATAGGACTGAGCTAGGAAAAAGATTATACAGCCTAATTTTACTGGAAATGAAGCTTATCTTTTGAATGGCCATTTTTGCTTATTTGTATTTTCAGTTTGCCTTTGATATGACTGTAAAAGATGTGACCCCTCCTCTGAAGGAAGGGGTTAATTTTCTACTCTAAAATTCACCAAGCAGCCAATCTTAAATAACCCATGTATTTTGAACACTGAAATTCATTGCTTCTGGGGTTTGGGTCTTTGAACAAGTTTGGGTCTTTGAGCAATGCAAGAAAACCTGTAATCAATGGATCTAAAAAGTCACCACATGTAAATTTTCTTCTGACTACATGCTAGATGTTGGTTTTGTCTACAACTTTAGGTATACAAGAGTCAGTGCTTATAGTAAATATATACCATTTCCATATACAAGGTAATGCACACTGACCTAATTTTACTAATTACAGTTTGCAGTATTGGACTGATGCCAGTGGGGAATTCAACAGCTGAATAAGCAGTGCAAAACTCTTCATACCTCTGTCATGGGAAAGAAAAAGATAGTGCAACATATAAATGTAATTAGAGAGACATGAAACAGTTTAAGTGTGAACCTTAAAATCGAAGAGTCTAAGGTGACAGATGCATAACAAAATTATAATATGTAAATATAGAATCAGTTAATAATATAGAAACAAAAGTATCTCCTCCTCAAATTAAATAGAAGTGTCAATGCAAATCAGAATTACAGTACAGGTCCTACAGCTAGGATATCCAGCTTCTTGTGTAAGAAAGAGAGTTTGTTTATATATGCTAAATATCAAAAACAAATTAACTTCTCTCTCTGGTATGGTTTGGGTATTTTTTCTCACTAATCTCTTGCTGTTCTAATTTGTATGGACCTCAAAGTATCCCAAATTTGTTAATTTCAAATCTTGTCATTGTTCTAACTAAGTTCACCTTAGTGACAGCAAAAGTAACAGCAAAACCCTTTTTTTTTTTTTTAATCAAACCAACCCAGGAATCTGCTGGGCTGGCAGATCTTCATGAGCTCTTACAGCTTTAATTTTAACATTGAAAAGCTAATCAAGTTACATTTTGAAACTGAAATGTTACTTCCTGCTGATAGATTTTGTGCTGGTAATTACAAACTGTTTTTCATAGGGGGAGGGGGGGAATAGCTGCTTAGAGCCTTCTTACCTAAACTTGGCAGAATGCCCTTCTGCTATTAAAAGTCCACTCAAAGGCTTGACTTTGCAACACTTTTATTTTTGTTAGGGTCATTATGCTCACATGAAAGCAGATTAATTGCCTGAGTTCAGCTCTTCAAGAAGTTTGGTTTGGATCTGGGAATGTACATAAAGCAGACATCTAACAATAGAAATATTAAAAAAAAACAAACCAACCTTAATTGGCTGAAGACCCTACAGTTCTACAGTAAAGAGAAGAATTTTGTACACTATAATGTAAAGCATATTTAAGGAACAAAATCCAATTAAACTGTGTTTTAAGTCATAAATATTGCAATATCTGAATGTGTCAGGTGGTCAAAATAAATCGATTCCTCTATATGCCAGAAAGCATGTGTTCTTTGACTTTCATGTCCATAATGATCTTTAAATATGAATATAAAGTACAAAAGACCTATTTGGTTTGCTTACAAAACTCTTAGAATGATAAGTGTAATTCTAAACAGTATTTGCATCCTCCCACTAAATTTATTCAAGCAAAGAACAATAGTAGAACAATCTGAAGTTTGTTTTCATACCAGTAGAACATTTTCCAGCAGAACTAGTTAATGTACCTGACTCCTTTTAAGAAGAAAGGGGGGGGAAAAAGCAGGGGGGAGAAAGGAATAAATCAGTAGATCTGTCAGCTATCTGTATGTTGTTAATAGAAATTATAATCATTCCATATTCATAGAGGTGCGGCTGGCTCTTTAGTATCTGATTATAGGGCAATTTAGACTAAAAAGCTTCTCCGAAGTTCTGCAGATCAACCTCTGATTCAGAGCATGGTCAGCTTTGAACAGCTGAGGCTGTCAGGCCAGGTTACTCAGGGCTGTTTCCAGTTGAGCTGTTAAAACCTACAAGGATGTGCACAGTCTCACACTTGACAATCCTCATGGCCAAAAGTCTTTCCTTACATGAAGTCAGGATCTTTATTCTTTCAGCTCATGCCCATTGTCTCTCATCCATCTATGATGGATCGCTGTGGCTGAGTCCAGGTTGATAACCTTGTATTGAAAAGCTTTTATTAGGTCCCCAGTGCACCTCTTCTCAAAAGTGAAGAAGCCAAGTTCCCTCAGCCTGTCCTCATAGGGAATGAGCTCCAACTCATTTCTGAGCATCTCAGTGGTCACTGAGCACCTAACCTCCTGGCTGTTTACTTAAAAAAATAAAAAATAAACACACACACCACAAACCAGATAGAACTGAACAATTGGAAGATTCTAATAGCATCCTCAAGCCCTATAAAGCATTGCAAATGACCTTTTTGTAGTGTCTTAAAAACTGACCACGGATCTATGTATGATCATAATTTATGTGGCTTGGGTTCAGAGCAGAATCTCATGCCTAACATTTATGTCTAGATCTGATATTAGGAGATTAAATTACGAATAAAACCCTGAGATGCTTTAGATGGTTGTTGCATTTCACTTGGCTATTACTGCCACCTAGTGATATAATTTACAATCTTCAAAACTTTTCATTTAGAAATTATATAGCATTAGATGTGTTTAGGAAGGTTCAGGACATATTCTGAAATCAATGTTTCTATGCTTCATTTACTTGCTAATGAAAT
Organism: Melopsittacus undulatus; assembly: GCF_012275295.1. NCBI lineage: Eukaryota > Metazoa > Chordata > Aves > Psittaciformes > Psittaculidae > Melopsittacus > Melopsittacus undulatus. The sequence continues at coordinate 96,098,448 of NC_047530.1, forward strand.
GCCCCATGCTAGTATGTAATTATGTATATACACAGTTTTGGAAGTTGTATTTTTTTCTATCTTCCCTATAAGCATGCATGTGAAGATCCAGATATTTGCCTAAGAAGAAAACTGATCACAACCATAGCAATAGTTTGGAATGTATTCAGCTTCTTCTATTCTAGCAATTTTCCCTTCAACAGTCCACATTATTTATGACTACACTGGTTGTTAGTAAATGATTCATAATTATTTATATAAATCTAAATTATAAATATATGTTATGAAAATATTTATGGTCAAGGGAGCTAATCTCTTCCTCTGCTCAGTGAACAGAAAGTGTCTCATTTTGGTTTAAAAACTAATCACTTCCCAGATCTCCTACCTCCCTAACATGAAACAATGAAGTGGGGAAACACTTAATAGTGAAAATTGACTCCTAGGATATTACTGAAGGTTGAAGTTCAAATGAGAATAAGGTACATGATCCAAATGAGAATAAGGTACATAATCTTTATAATAAAGGAAAATTGCCTATTAGAAACATTTATTATTTGTCTGTGATTTGATGTCTTTACATCAAGATTAACCTTTTTAAAGAATTCACTAGAGCTCAAATTTACAATTTAGTTCATCCAAAAAGATAGGGGTTTTTAATCATCAGGTTTTGCTTCCTAGCTAGCAAACTACTTAGCAATTTTCTGTAGTTATGCGCATTTAATAATTTTTTTTAGTCAGATTATCTCACTTCCTTGCATGGTCATCCCGTTTATAGTGCTCCTGTATTTAAATCAATTTATTTATTGAACAAACCCCAAAGCAAATCCAATATCTAATAATCTTAGGCTTGACATTATCACATCAACTATAATCAAATTTTATTTCAATTCTCAATTGAACTGTGCATGAAAAGCCTTCCTACACAGCTCTACCATGGGAGAGATCAGACTTTCACCGTGACTTACCACAGATGCCTGGATCACAGACCAAGCACTGAGGGTTCAGTCACAGTGAGCTCTATTAACTTTTTCTTCATAGGTGAATCTTCATGTTTCTCCAAGTACTGCTACAGGCCTCTAGGGCATGTTTTTATGATTTATATTATTTGGATGCCACTCCTTGATATCTCCCCTAGCTGCCACAGATAAGCCTGCCTACAAGTCTTTCTTTAGCTCAGCTGAATAATCTATGTGATCTGCTTCAAAATCTGTGATATGGGGAGCTGTATATTAAGGTCACAGAATAGATTATATATGCACTTTCTTGAAGGATCTATTCTAATCAGCATCGGTTTAGCAGAGTATTTAGCCTACATATGTTAAGAGCACAGTCTGTGGAATGTTTACATTCTTTAAGTTAAGTAATATTTGGGTCCTTTATTTTAGCAAGAACTTGTATAAGCGCTTCAACTATTATTATCATTGTGAGCTGATGAATATGTTGGTTTTATATATCCAGATTCCAAATGCTTTCCTGTATTCTCCAGTTCTGAATGTTAAAACAAACATACACATTCTGTGTTTGGACTAAAGTAAAACCTAGTAATTTAGCACAAAGGTAATCCTACTGTCACATGTAGAAGCAACCTCGGTTCTAGCTCACTTGATTCTAATCAACTCCAAAATCTCAGCTTCATTCTTAGAGCTCAGCTTTTTGGTGCTAGATAAGTCTTACTGTAACATTACAATCAGGCAAATGCACCTCTGATAATATTAACTATGCAAATAGGAAAGAAGAAAATGCAAGTCAGACACCATATTCTCCACAGTGGATTTTCATTCTTCCTGGAAGCTCTTCAGGTTTAGATACTATTAATAAGTGTACAGTCTACCATATTCCAGTAACACATTCAAAATACAGACTTCCAGCCACTAGAGTAACCTGGAAGAAAATGCTGCTTCTGAAATCAGAGGGGCTTGGACATTCTTAATTAAGCACTGAGATTATACTGTTGAGCACAGCTATGATTTCTTGCATTCACTGCATCAGTGTTAAAGTAACTAAACTGATGGACCATTAGCAGTTCTAAGTTACTCAACTTTGTGAACCATTACATTAAACATATCTAAAGCAAGAGATGACTTCAAGTGGTAGAAAAGTGTGCATTTTGAATTATCTCTTTAAAAAGCCATCTGCTATTGTCCGAAATAAAAGAAATTATAGGAAATAGAAATCATGCTCATACAGAGAATTTTTATTTTCAAATCTGTAACTTGCTAGAGCTAGCAAAAGGGATCAGACAGATGCTTCCAAATCTGTGTGTTAACCAGAACCGGTCCAGGAAAAGATAGCCAGGCATGGGTTAGACATTAGGTCTTGAATAAATCTACTAGTTCATTACTACCAAAAGGGGGGGATCTTGTTCCTCCTGTTTCTGGCTATATACACTGTCCTTCTTTCCTATTCTGCACCATACCCTGCATTGAGTGAATTCAACTTGTTGAACCAGAAGAAAACTAACTTAAGACAAGAAAGTGAGTAATGTGTGATTTGAAGACTGGAATCAATTTATCACACAGTCTATTAAGTACTAGAGCTGGTGTGAGGGAATAGGTGAGATCATGCAACTAGGAACACCTGAGGAGTTAGTATTTACCTATTCTCACAAGAGAAAGCTGTTATATTACATCAGTCATAAAACATAACTTTATCGTCAAACTGTGCCTCCAAATCCTGCTTGTTTATGAGATTTAGCTGTACTTAAAAGCTATCTATACAGTCTCGATCTTCTCTATGCCTCAGTTGCCCAGGCTAGTCCACAGAAATCATACTGGCTTAGTTTGCTATCAAATTGCAGTGTCCCTCAAACTTAGAAAATGCTCCCCCTAACATCCCCCCCCTCCAAAAAAAAAAAGTAACAAAAATATTTCCATAGAGTATTCTCACTTTTCATTACATTTCCTTTTTATCAATGTTTTGAACTACATCAATCTTCCTTGAATTAAGGGCATGTCAATTAGAACAGGGCCACTAGAAGATAGAGCTGTGGCATCATATAAGGTTAAGTGGGGAGTATTAGGCCAGTATGTAGCCCACCCTTCTCCTAATATTTACCACAACTAGAAAATTGTCTGAGGCTTACAGTTTGAATTTCTCAATAGCAGATTTCAGCAGCATGTAAAATTATTTCATGCTAATAATAATTGAAGAAACTTAACTGAAAAAGATTACCATATTGTGATTAATTGAAAAAATAAGACTGCAATAAATGTCTTTTCAAAATAGTATAATCTTATTAAACTGATTCATTATTTGCTGTAATAAAGGCAAATCTATTATCACTAAGCTTCTATAAAGACAATATGCCCAAAATAATTCAAAAACCACCTATGAGATTATAGAATTCAGCAATAATGCACCCACTATAATCACAGTCTTTATAACCCCTGACAAAAATGAACTGGAAACACAATCACAATAACTATTTTACCTTATCACAGCTGCCTATTTATTGTCATATACTTAAACAGTAATAGCACAAGGTAGATGGATATATTTTTTATAAACCTGGTGGATTTTTTTAAGCAAATATGTACATAACAAATGCAAAAATAAAAAGGATTAAGTGCTTTGACTTCTGTTCCAGTTTGGAAGTAATGTGCTCAAAAATAAACAGCAGAGCAAGTCACATTTGGGGTTTGGGGTTGGTTTTTTTTCATTTTGATAAATGTAATACTTGGAGAAAAGTTTTGAGCTGGCAAAATTTGCAGTTTAACTGGCTACAAAGTTCAGGACAGCAGCAATCAGCTATTGAACTAGCCCATCAAAAACATCAGGTCTGCAGTGATCATCTCTAGGTCAATTCACAATTGGCTCTACTTCAAACCCTTACAAGTTCACACTCGTCTATTGAAAATGGTTAGGCTAACTCAGGTGTGTTCACTGTGGTGAACAAACTCCAGACACACTCCTTTTCTCCTACAGATAGATCTCAGTGTTACAGCTCTATCACATAAAATTAATCAACAGGCACCACTTACACAAAGATCAGCTTTTAGGGGGAACAGATGTAAAGAGGTCTCTATAAATGCAGCTTCCTGCTGAACGCAGGGTCAACTTTGAGATCAGATGAAATTCCTTGGGGCTTTATCCGTTTAGCTGCTGAAAACCCCCAAGGGCAGAGACTGCTAAAGTTCTCTCTGTGCAGCCTGTTTCGATGTTAGTGCCTATCTGTCCTGAGAAAAGGTGACTAAAATTTATCCTTTGTATGGTCAGCCACTGTTTGGGCAGTAACAATATTGAAGGACTACCCTGAATTTTGGTGTAGAAAAGATCCTAAAGTTTGACTCCTGGCAAAAGCAAAACCAAAACATATTGAACAATTGATATACATTCAGCAGAGCAGCCTCTTCCTCTCTTACAGTGACTATAAGAGATACAAGAAAAGAAAGTACTCCCTGGTAAATACTCCTTGAAATATTGATCCCTTCTTTGCCTTCATTCCTCAGAACCAGATTACGTAAAAAGCTTGTGGTTTGGGTTTGTTTGGGGTTTTTCTACTTACTTTTTTTCTTCTGACCTACTTCTTGATGAGAGGTGAAGTGGGAAATTTTGGACAGCTGCTAGTTCAGCTAACATCCATAAAGCAGTTTTCCCTTAAAATTCAAATAACTGTACTCTGAATAAATCAAGTCTGGAAACAGCCGGTCTCAATTATTTCATTCAGCAATGTCATCTGGCAGACTACATCTGAAAACAAAAAAAAAAAAAAAAAAAAAAAACAAGAAAAAATGACCTCGTAGGATCAAAATTGGCTTGATTTTAGAACATTAAACTGAAGGATGAAATAGCTACCTTTGTCTTTAACTACACTTAAACACTCCTCAGTACTGGAAACCAGGTTAAGGTAAGGCCCAAATGAAAATCAAAACCAAGGCACTCAGAGAATACTCAGTCTGTATTTAAATTACTTTCCACCTAAATAATCTTTGGAAGAGAGGAAATCGTGACTACACATTATCACCTTCCATAACTGTCCATTTCATTCACTTGGGCAGTATTTAAAAGAAACAAATATTCAGAATTAGTTCCTTAATATTTTCTGAATTCATATTTTCATTTTTATTAGAAAATATATTACACAAGATAATTGCCAGAAGTAGACAGTGGGACTTTAAATCATTTGAATAGGATTAGATACCAAAATCCTTGTATTTTCAATTAAAAGCAGTATTCTGTGAAAAGAACATTTTATACAGAGAAGTCTGGAACTAAATATTGATAGTGGTTTGCATTTCTAATTTTGCAGCTATCTGTGATCAACTGGAATGAATGTTTTTTTTCTCTAACTCAGGTGCAGAGGAGCTGTTTGGGTTTCAGCTGAAGAGCAAAACAAAGTATCTTCATGGGAAAAAAATACTAAATAATAGAGAATTATCCAATTCCTAAGGAACAGCCTAACAAGAACCAATAATAAAAAGCTGAAAAGAGAGAAATGTAAATCAAAATCTTCAACAAGGTGATTAACTGAAGCAGGGCAAGGGGATTAGTAAGAAAATTAAGGGTCCTGTCTTTTGATATTTCAGTGAAAAATAGGTAATCTTTTGAAAGACAAACTTTGGTAAAATAAAATTACTAGACTCAACAACAGAGGTGACTGGGTAAACTTAATGACCTGTTAAGTGATCATCTCATATTAAAACTTCTAAGGCTTCTTGTCACCTTCAGTTCCATGAATTCCAGATAATTTGCAATGTTTTTGCAGCAAAACATAATCATGCTTTACATTTCAGGGAACCTTCTAGTGTAATTGTAACAGGAGAGAGGAACTGAAACAGAATTAACCTAGATCTTAACTCAGGGAGAAAAGCAGAATAATCCCAAGAGGTCTTTATTTTCTAAGGCTAAGCATGGTCAGAGAGAGGTTATTGTAGCAAGAAGATACAGATCTTTTCACTATGCTGTCTGATAAGAGGCATTTTCTGGCTACATATTAGAAAATGAACATGTTGATATTCCTATTCAAAAGAGTAATTTTTAGACACTGATTCTGGTCATTTTTGTGTAGTCCTGTATTTCACCTGTGTATTTCTGAGTCTGATTTGAGAAGTGTTTTGCAACAGTTTGGAAGCAAGGGCATAACAGAAATGGGATTTGATATTATTGATTCCTTATAGAATGTTTCCATCTAAAAAGTCCTTTCTGCAAAAAAGAACTTTTTACAACCAAAACAAAAAAAAAAAAAAGAGTCAGTGTTATCAAAGCTCTGGTACATTTTGACAAACTTCAATTCTTTATTTTACCGAAGCATTTTTAAAGATATGTACATACTGAAAAGGGAATTTAATTTTCTGTGATTGAATCTTTTCAAAATAAATTCAGTGAAAACTAGGTAAAAAAAAAAAAAGAAAGGAAGCTATAAATATTGAAAGATCTTTAAGCCTGCACAGTGAAGCTGATTGAAAAAAATTAAAACAATCCTCTATTCAGGAAGACAGTTTTAGTCACTACTTTGCCTTAATTTTTTAGTCAAACAGTGTTAGACATTTTTGTGATATGTTTATGACACACACAAATCACCAAACGTACTTCAGAACTCGGCATAAAGAATAAAGAAGTGAAAAAACTTTCAAAGTGAATGCTTACTGCACAAAAAGAAAATATTTTTCTCTTTGCTGTTTATCAGCCTTTCCCAAAAAAAAAAACCCAGCTTTTTGCAGGTGGCACAGAGGCTGCTTAGAGATACTCTCAGACACAGATACACAGATACTGCCAGATGTGGATTACATTTTTTCACAAAAAGAATTTGCTTGTTTTCTTTCTTTGTTTTGAGAGCACAGAACTCTGCTGTGAAGGAAAAGAAGTCTGTCACAATTCAACTAATAATAGAATAAACCCTTGTGCAGTCCTGCACTGAATGAATCTTTTGGGACAGATGAGCCGTGATCCAGTACTTATAGGAGTCCCTCAAAGCAAAAGAAAAAAAAGTCTGTCTGTATAACTACAGAAGTGTTAGGAGACCCTTAGGTTCAGGAGCATGAAAGACAGTAAAAACAGATCTGAACAAATCCATGCGGGCATCTGTAGCAAAATCCTGGCCTAATTACATCTACCAGAAAAATACATTTTTTACTTCAATAAAGCCATAACTTTTTCCTGATGTCCATACATTTCCATCTGTCCTTAGTGTAAAACAACTTTATTTCACATATCCTGCATAAAATGATCAAATCTACACATGTACAAAGACAGCTTTCAGTCTTGTCAAAAGGGCAAATCATTACTCTCTAACTGAAAGTGAGGAAATCATATGAAATAGAATATCATTTTCCCTAATTCTTCAGTAAGCCAACACTAGATTTTGAAAACCTAACTAAATTTTGGCCTTAATGCCACTGCAGTTGTCACACTGATACAAAGGGACAGAATATATTTTAAAAGCTCCAGGAAAGTTAAAATTCTTCCAGAATATATTTATTCTCCTTCTTTAACTTCATATCTCAGTTCCCTTCATGACAATATAAAGTAACTTCTAGCTAATTTAATATTCTCCTAGCTAAATATCAGATCCAGTCATTTTCACTTGTTTTTTATGTTGTCCTTTTCTCTCTTTCTATTTGAACACTCTTCACTATGATGTTTTTGTTTCATCAAAGAACTGTAATCTATCAGGAGAAATTCATTTTTCATCAGAATGACAAAACTGCCCACTGTCATCTGACTGCCAGATAGGAATTTTCAGGCTTTAAGCTTCAAAGCAGGTTCCATCTCCTATGCAGCAGAGACAAATATCATGCTGCGATTCATTAAATATTATTTTCTTTAAAGGCTCCCCAGAGAAAAGTAACTATGAAAAACTGGTCAAGCCACAGATCTACAGAAAGAACATGTTTGTAGTGCAATACAATACAGCAGTTTCTCTATGTGGCTTCTGCAAACCTATAAACAATATTTTAATAACTTTAAACCAAAATGGTGACTTTTAGGAACAGTTTTGTTCCAGAATGGAATAAAATATATTGAAACTTTTTCTACACATAATATACACTAATAAGCTGAACACAGCATTTAAATGAACACAGCGTTGAAATAGACTGTTAAGATTCTCAGAAGTTATTAGGAACATAACTAAGTGCTTCATTTATATGTGCCAAATTTCATGCTTCTAAAGATCTGAAAGAAAATTCTACATTAAGGCTGTTTCAAAAAAAGGGGACCTTTTAGGGGCAGAGGAGACATACTTCTTAGTAACTTGTCCTTGGGTGCTTATTAAAAGGTTTGTTGCAGGTCCAAAAACTGTTTCTCTCTAATTAGGTTACAGATTACAATCTTGTAGGATCCTGCTGCCAGCTACATTTATGCGATTGATTAATAACATGCTGAAAGATCCCAAATTCAGCCTAAACATATTCAATTTGTAATGGAAGAACTCCATTGTGAAAAAGGATGAAAAATTAATTACATTTTGCTTTAACTTTTTAAAGTGTGCATTTCACTTGTTATTGAATTTATGTTTTTTTTCTGAAAATGTTAGCTAGAATTTTGTGTTCTACCAAAAAATTAGGGGGGGAGGAAAGGAGGTACCCCAAAAATAAACTGGAATACCAAAGAAAGCAGATTGCAGCTATATTTTTATATATAGAAGACCAGACTTCACCTTTCAATAGCAAAGACGTGGTAAGTTGGTTTAGCATTTTCAAAGAAGCACACCTAAAGGATGCTGTTCCACAAGTTTGAAATGCTTTAAGTTGTCAGTCCAAAATAGGTTGTAGTGCTCAGGAGATTAAACTGGCCAAACCAAATACCTGTAATTGAAAGGTTCTTTGTTCTTGAATTGTTTTTTCAAGAAAAAAAAAAAAAAAAAAGCTGTTGTTAAGCTGGGCAAGCACTCCATTTCTTTTGCTGATATAGAAAGTAACTTTCAAAGTAAGTGCTTTCAAAGCATTTATTGTCTCTACAGACAGAAAAATAATTAATTTTTTTTCACTGCCCAAAGTATTCTGTGTTATCTTGTCTCCAGTTACATTTATGTGTGCACTTACCATAAAGGTGGATGAACTTTTGTCATAAACTGGCTGACACATTAATCTCTAACACAGAGACTTATTTCCATTCTTCACATAAATTAGCAGATTGAAGTCACCTTAATGCTTACCTCAATAATTTACCTCAAGTGACTAAAATTTAGGGGAACTACAGATAACCAGAAATGTGTTAGTTACTGCGAGATTACCAAAATATGATAAGAATATTTTTTCCTAGTAAAAGCTATTTAAATGGTCAAGCTTGATTCGTATTTGGCTAGTATATGGTTAAAATTCTCTATGTGAAAGCAGGAATGCAGTGCTTCTTTTAGTTTTCATTTCAGTATAATAATTATCCCATAATACCTTATATCATTTATCCCATTACCATATTTAACCTAGATATGAAAATATATGATGAAGGCACCAAAATTATATCCTAGGATACACTATTTCTGAAGGAACAGAAATTAATAAAAACAAAGATATTCTTAAAAAAAGAAAAAAAAAAGAAAAGAAACAACTAGGAAATTGTTTATCTACCACCACTAAATATTAGCAAGCATTCTACAGTAAACATGTTCAGGTTAGTATACCCTGCTGACCCAAACAGTAAATTAACAAAGTCTCATGTCCTCATATATTGTTCCAATAGCATGTGGGACGTGTGGTTGACAGTTTTTCAGCAGTTTGCTACATGTAGAATAAAGACACACATGTTTATCAAATAAATCTGAATTTTATTCTCATTTCACTTTTTTAATCTTGTGGACTATTTGAAACTGAGCCTGAGGCTGCTTAAGATTGAGGCACTGTATTCTTTATATGTTCAAATTAGATACCTGAATGAAACTTCGCTTTTAAGGGGTAAAAGTAATTGAACAGATCCCTCAATTGGGCTAAAGAAAATTAAGAAGATACTGTATTTACACTCAGAAATATTAGCACAAATAGGTCTGCTGTAACATTACTTTAAAAACACAGTAAATAAAATGTAACTGCCCATAACCAGTTAAGAATTGTTGACCTCTTTATATCCATAACTTTAACATTGTGTCACACTGTTTTCACAAGAATGCTCTCCAAACAGTTTTCAAGGTTAATTTTGCTGTGACTCCCTCTGGTAGGGAAAGAAGATAATTCTGTCTCCTCACTAATTTCTTTCCCAGCTTGATATCAGTAACTTGTACCAACGCTAAATGAAGTTTTCATTTTTCTGTCAAGGCCACTGTTTGAATTTGTCTGTCTGTTGTATTTCTAAAGGTAACATTTATACTTCAAAGGATGTAGAAAAAGCATAGGATGCTTCTTGTTAGTGAGATTGCTGAGAATGTTGTATACCTAAACTGTAGTGCAAGATGCTGTATTTTTCCATTTCTGTTTCCAAGTAATTGAAATTGAAGAGGATTTGCTTGAACCTGATCAAAAGTATTTGCCCCTGTGCTATAGTACAGATGGGGGGGGGGGGGAGGGAGAGGGGGAAGGGAATCTGTTAGCCACACTGTCAAACATTATAAATATAAATTAACTGCATAAGCCTTAAAATTTTACTTTTCAGATCATAGTCACAAAAAAAAAGTGATCCATTCCTCATATTACTTGTATTGGTAATTCTACTGAAATAAGACTATTCTAAGTATATAACATGTATTTTTTTTTATTTGGGTGATGCAGTTTAGCCTGGGGAAACAGGCAGCTTAGTTGTTGACAAAATTATTAGATTCAGACTTAAACTAAGGACTAGACGTAATAACAGTACTATGTTCAGACATCCCTTTTATTAATGCGCATCTTTCAAGTCTGAACAAACTCCTAAATAATAAAGTATGAACTTTTCCACATCACAAAAGCATTAGGGCCTGCTGCTGTAAATCAACATAATTTCAGCCCAAAAATCTTTATTAATTTACAACAGCTGAGGATCTAGTCTACAGGAGGTGCATTACTTGGCATTTGAGACTAAGACTTTTCAGATACACTACTACCCTTTCCTAGTCACTCAGGAAGATGCTTGAAGTACTCAAAATCTTGTGAGCCATTACCCATATATATAGGTGAATAAGACCCTTACATTTTATTAACACTTAGGTATTTTTCCACATGCATCTGAAATACATTATTTAAAAAGAAAAAATATCCAATTAAAATAATAATGTGCCATCTATAAGTAACTATTGCATTACCTCTAATAAGAGCTGAGGCAAACAACAAAGCTGATCCACACTGCTAATATTTTATATTAACAAAAGGCCTTTGACTGATAGACTGACATAGTGCTACAGCAATGACAGAGAAATTAAATAATAACAAAGACTTTGATTTCACTACACTGTTTAGCACATATTACTTACTCCATTTACAATCGGAATAGAGACAAAACCCAGGCTTTGGGGATTGCACACAGTTACCAGTTACACCATCCTGGGACAAGGCACATTAAAATTACTATTATTCTGGGTATCTATACTTTGAGGCTGTGATTGTGCAGTCAGGCCAGCTGATCTCACTTTTATTAAAGAGGGGAGTCCTTATTTCCACCTGTTTTTCCCTGCACCTTGCTAATATGCCTGAAAGCTACTTTTTGTTCTATTAATCTTTCACTGAAAACTAGTTAGTGAGTTGAGCTGGGTTGTGGAGATGTACAGCAAAAGCCAGAGCCAGCACAGTACAAGCAGCAGGAACATATGTCAGAGATTCAGATAGAAAGCAGAGAGTTAGCAATGACCTGATAAAATTGTCTCAGCTGATGTCAAGAAACTGAATCTTCAGAAAGATCTGTAACTGAGCCAGTAAAAGACTTCCTTCACCCAGGATCTTCCTCTAGATTTTCACAAACGTGAATACTGAGGTTTAACTCTGAATATGCTAGATTGCTGAGTACTATGCTGAAACCATTTGTACTTCGATTGGTGTACTAATGAAGCACAGTGAATGAAGGTGGCAAAGTCACCTGCAAAGACAAATTGAGAAGAGTTTTAAAAACTGTTCACACATGCTCCTCTCTAGTGAAATACAAGTTACTAATGTTTCACTTTTACCAATTCCCAGCTTTAAATATGATTTTTTTTTCCTTGAAGTCAATGAGTCTGCAGGGACTTAAAATGAAAATTATGTGAAGCTAGTAATGCAAAGCCATTTTGTAGAGCACTCATTCCACTGCACATACTTAGTACAGAGAGGGAGGCTTGAGGAACCTTATCGCCCCAGTGATAATATTACAATAGGGTCAACAATCTTTTCCAGGGAGCTGTGGAACAAGTTGTCCTACTAAGAACACAAGGGAATCATCAGCTACTGAGCTGTTTAGCCTATTTCAGTATCAGTGTTTCTTCACTGATACTCTGGGGAAAATGCTTTCATGCAAAAGCATCTTGCAAACTTTATCATATGCTTGAAAGGGATCACTTAACACATGAATAATGGAGCACCACATTTTAGTTCAGAGATACCATTTGCAAGGCAGAGAGTGGTCAGCATCAACTTTTCAGTAACAGTTCAAATTTATTCTGCCCTAATGTGCAAAATTAAAAACAATTACTTTTATTTTCCCTTTAAGAAAGCTGGACTTGTTGCCCTGGTATGCCAGAGCAACCTGCAGTTTAAGATAGCTTTACACCATATAAGTGAAAAGTACAACTGTGTGTGTTCAAGTTCTGACAATAAATCACCCACACAAACACATAGGTAAGCATGCTTTCAAAAAAAGGAGGAAATGGAGGGGTAGAAAAACTTCTCTTTGGGTAGTTTCAAAAAAAGCTTGTATTGGTTAATGTATGTCAAAAGGAACTTGAAAATGATCAGAGAAGAGAAGGCTGCATGGAGATCTCATAGCAGCCTTCCAGCATCTGAAGGGGGCCTACAAGGATGCTGAAGAGGGAGTCTTCATCAGGAACTGTAATTATAGGACAAGGGGTAATGGATTCAAACTTAAATAGGGGAAGTTTAGGTTAGATATAAGGAGGAAGTTCTTTACTCTGAGGGTGGTGAGGCACTGAAATGGTCTGCCCAAGGAAGCTGTGAATGCTCCATCCGTGTCAGTGTTCAAGGCTAGGTTGCATGGAGTCTTGGGTGACATAGTTTAATGAGAGGTGTTCCTGTCCATGGCAGGGATTTGAAACTAGGTGATTCCAGCCCTAACTGTTCGATGATTCTAGATGGAAACCTTAGTTTAAGAACAACTTAGTTTAAGAACATTAGCTGTGCTGAATTTCTAAGACATCTGTAGGGTTAAGATGGGTTTCAGCTTTGACTTGTAAAATACTGGCACTTCATATACTATTCAGATAAACTGGGAAAAAAATAATGAAGATTTTGAGGCTCCTCTAGAGTCCAGTGTTTTCACTGGGAATCTTTCACCAGCTTCAGTGAAAGCTGAATCAGATCTCTGAATATGAGTTGATTCCAATTTAGTTTGAAAGCTTTTTCCTGCAATTTGCACTTTATTCCCCCTACTTGGCCCAGAAAACCTGTTTTGAAGGCCAAATACTGTATCTTGCATTCTTTTACTAGTTAAGATACTTGCCAGATTCATTCTTTCAGACACAAAATATGCAAGCTTTCTTTCAACATCTTTGACCATTACCGTTAATATTTATGCTTCAACTATCTGTGCACAGTTCACGAATCTTCATTTTAAGGCAATTTCATTTAGAAGAACCCAGAATAATAGAATAAAATTTTGTTACACAATCAAGACTTGGCATTTGTAAGAAAACAGAGCTTATTCTCTTTTGCTTATATAAGAGGATTTTATGCAAACTAATTTTTTTTTTTGAAGGGTCACTTGCCACCTGCTTTTACGCAGTCAGTGTATTTTCCTGAAATGAACTGGCACAGGTCCTGCTTTTATCAAACCACTAATACTTCAGGTACTGAACAGTGAAATAATTCACATTCATTAAAAAATTGAACCTAGGTATAATGTTACTATATGACACTTTGAAAACAGCCTAACATTATATATAAATATTATGTTTTCCATTACAAGGTTTACCTCAAATACTACAAATAATAGTAATTTAAATACATGTTTGTCCAGGTAAGTATGCTCTGTTACAGAATACAAAGAAACTTATAACCTGACTGGGTCATAATTTAAATTCAGCAGTATTGTCTGTAAAGCCTTTGGCAGCTCCTGTGACCACCTGTTAAGAGACTGTGTGTTGATTTTTGTTTGGTGAATCACACAGGGCTATGTAAGGTTGTAGTTTTATTGAAAGGATTTCATCATTAGAAAGACCCTGCTGGATTCTACTAAGCGCATTACTAAATGAAAAAAAATAAATTCTTACTGCATACAGCTAAGTACAAAACAGAAGACAGGAAGTAGGTGAAAACAATGAGACAATTAGACTTATAAATTAGTGCTGACAAATTAGTCAATACGATCAGCAGTATGATCAACCTACAGCAACTTAGCTATTAAGATAGTTCTTGAAGGTACCATGGTAAAAGGTGAATTTTAACCAAAGATTTCTAGAAAGCTAGTTAAAAAAACTGTAGATGTATAAGCAAAACCATGTCATATAGTAGAAAGCCAAAGATTCTTGTCTGGAAACATAATGATAAATACTGTCATTCTTGGTCAGTGAGAGGCACGAATCAACTTCTCTGTAGTAAATGAGAGTGATACAAGTACTGACTGTGTACAAAGGCCTTGAATGCAAAAAAAAAGCAGCTCCTGCTTTATACGATAGAAAAGAGAAAGGCAAAAAAGCCTCAGCCTCCTTCTAAATAATGTTGCTGTACCTGATGCCAGGTATTTTACTTTCCACAGGGCAAAATATTAAGAGCTATTAAAGCTACATCTGACATTTAAGAAGGAATGTGTCTCTCAGGCACTCAGAAAAAAGTGAAAATAGAAATCAAAATATTTCTTAGAACAAGAAAAGTCATCACATGCCAACATCACAAAGTACTTATACATTAGTCCTAACCCCTCCCGAACTTAGGCCACTGTAACCCAAAGCACTTTCAGTATATAGCAACAACAATTCTTTATAATGTTTTTAAAGCTATCTTCAGAATGTGCATATTAATTAAATTAATTCATAGCTGCTTAGCATAGAAAAAGACAGAAAATAACTGAAATGACACATATATACCTATATAAACATACATTCACTACTCATATGTTTATCAAGAATGCCAGATTCATTATGGATACTGAACACCCTTACATGTCAGTTGTCTGAAACTCTACCTATGATCATCCTGTTGCTAATCAGAAAAGGCACACTGGCTCAAGAAAATATTTTTTTCTAAAGAAGTATGGAACTTACAATAAAGGAAAGGAGAAATCATATATATAAGTGTCTGTGCTCAACTGTGAAAGTCACCACCACGGGCTGACAGATCCCATTTTGTATTTGGAATATAAAGAGTAAATCCTATTAAAAAAAAAAAAAACAACAACAAAAAAGCAAACAAAAAAAAAAAATGGATAAAAAACTTCATTTCTGATCTTCCTCTTTTTGGACATTATACAAAATGTGCAACTACAAATGAACATTCCAGTTTTAATTCAGATGCTATGGTAGGTCTAACTAATACCATTTCTACATTTAAAACATGTAAGAACTTCATTAGAAAGGGCCCAGCCCTGTCACATCCACAGTTTTTTTGAGGAATACTGTTCTAAAAATTTGTGCTTAATTTGATTATTAACCGTAATTTGAGAGAGACACCCGAACTGCTACAACACCTTCAACTACTAAAAACTATGTCTCCAGCCTAATCATGCTTTTCCAAGCTGCCATACAGGTCCAATAAATTGCATTCCAACCTATTTTGTTTCAAAGCCACAATTCAAGCACTATAAATCATGTGGCTGATGGAAGATAAATCTAGGGCTTTCTCATGTCTGTGCCTTACAGCCCATTTAGCTTTCCCTTCTGCCTGCATCTACCCTGTAACAATCATTCACGAAAGGACAGGTTACAAGTGTTTGTTTTAGATGAGCAATTCAGAGTAGCTTTCACATGAGAAAGGGGCTGTTCAAACAGAGCACTTGAAGAGTGGCAGCTACATACAACTAAGAAAGTTCTTTACTTAGGTGATTAGGTTTTAAGTCCCAGATTAAAAATGCTAAACTTTCCCTCTTCCCCAAGGTAATGATCAATAAATTAATAACACCAAGAACACTAGGTTGGCTTTTTTTTTCCTAGATTTATTAGCCTTGACAAATACATATATATATATTTGTATTCCATAACCACAAGAACACCAAGCATTCTTTTAAAACATCACTTCCAGTAATTAAAACTAATTGTTAGCTGCACTTAAACAATAGTGTACAATACACCACATAGAATTTTACTGAGGTTTGAACGGAAAAAGTGTATGGTTTTATCCAGGCTGTGGTTCAGACAGTGTAAGATTCTGTTTGCATGTTTGTTCAAGTGCACGCTGAAGCTAAAGGGAATTTGACTGCTGACTTTAATGAGAGCACTCTCAATCCTACAATCACCCACCTTTGGAGTTGTGTAAGAATACAGAAAGGAGTCTCCCAAATATTTGCAATAACCAGCATTGTCCCCCATGCAATGTCATCCAGGTTCATTGCAAAATATAACAAAAAAAAACCAACCAAGAAGGTTCACATACAAACCAAAGGATCACTGCTTTTCCATCTCTGCAGCTATTTACAGCATTAGACTGCTCAAAAGATATTATCATGATCCTGTCTCTTTGAGGGCAGTAAGTGAGTGAACAATCTCTTGATAACAGACAGCTGATTCTTTTTTTTCCTGTGTAGGATTTGGAGGGGGCTTGAGAGGGAAGCTGATGGGGGCTTTCTGGGTTTATCAGCTTGGGTTTCTCTTTGCGGTTTCCTTGGGGGGGGGGGGGGGGGAGCTTGGGGTTGTTTTTTTTGTTGCTGGCTGGTGGAGTTGTTTTGGGGCTTTTTTTGTTGGTGAGGTTTTGTTTTGTTCTCTTAACAAATAACTCAGAACCTTCTTTATTCTTAGGGGAATCACATGTGGTGTTTTAAGTGAGGCTTTTTCCAATACTCTTTAACCTCTCTGGCAAGTTAAATGCATCATCATGGTCAGCTCTGATCTGGCAGTTGGACTAGATGACCACCGTAGATGCCTTCCAACTAAAATTTCTCACATAGACAGAAACATTGAAAAATGAAAAATCTATACAAAGCTGTATGTGTCATAATAATAATTAAAAAAAAAAAAAAGTGTGAGGTGTCCCTGCTTTTACTGTGAGGTGTCCCTGCCCATGGCAGGGGGGTTGGAACTAGATGGTCTTAAGGTCCTTTCCAGCCCTAACTATTCTATGATTCTATGATAAAATCCCAAAGCAGAAAATCAACTTGAGACCCATAAATAAGTCCTTGTGAAAACACACATACACACAGCTGCCCAAAAATGAAATAAAAAGTCGGTTTCACACCACTTATGGCACCACCTAAGAGAGCTGTGTGTAAACTGATGAAAAATGTACTCCAGAGCTTCACGAACACTGTAATCTGCCCTTTTGAAAATGCATCACAAGATACTGGGAATTTTTAGTCCCACTAATTCTAACTGCTCAGGGGGGGTTGAAACAAAAAAAAAAATACCCTGTAAGATACATCACAATTCATCTGAACATTTCTTTTTTTTTCCTCTTCTCTCTTTCCTCTCAACAAGTAAAAAAAAAAAAAAAAACAAACCAGCACACACACAGCAAAAATCCAACAACAGCACACAAAACCTAGCAGCTAATAGCCATGATCCACAAGTCTACACATATGTATGAAGTGAGGTCCACACGGATCTTTTTACAGGAGAAGGTTGTTAAATATAAAAATTTATGATACCAAGTTACATATATAGGGCATAAAATGCTGGAGACATCAATCTCTGTTATGCATTAAAATTTCAGGCTATTCATTTTACACTAGCTACCAACTTTATGTGTTTTTCAGAGAAATGCATGAATGGAGGACATTTCAGATGTACCCTGAGATTAAAAGTGATCAGATCACCTCTTTGTATTGAAAACCAAAAGCAAAAGATTGACTACTGTTTTTATTTCATTTTTTTTCTAAAATTTCAAAGTTGCCTGCTTTATTTATCTTTCTGAATAAAAACAATTTAATAAAAGTTTAATTCTGCAATCTAAATAAAAAACAGCTTTGACTGTGTTCTTAAGAGAAACTGATGAACTACAAATCAGCTGTACTAGGTATTTTCCCAATTCACAAATATGTAATACCGGTTATAAACCACAAAAATCAAGAGGCTGTTCCTTCACACACAAGCAAGCAATCTTATTCCTCTCAGTGAGAACACTTATATGAACAGCCGCTTGTGTTTATAAAGATGGAAGCCTCACAAAGGACTTCAGATGTCATTAAGGTCTTCTGTGGATATAGCCCTTAACCAAAGCTTCACAAACCATCTAATGTCAAAACATCCCATTCCCAGGTTTGGTTGTGGTTTCACCCTGCATTAGATGACCTGTCTAGGACTCAAGACTAAAACATACAGTGCCTATATTCCAGCTGCTAATCCAGTAGTTTAATGTTCAATTCCCTTGGGGAAAAACAAACAAACAAAAACCACCACACTTCCCTCCCTCTCCCCCCCCCCCCATATATCTATTTGTCAAAAGAACATATACCAAAACCAAACCTGACAATTCCTTTAACATGTCTGTTATGTCAAGAGCTGTTCAGTACTGCTCTGAACAGTCTTTGGTTCTGTGCAATACAGGTTTTCTCTTTCTAGGTGGTATAACTGATTGAAGGCAAAAAGCCCAGCACAGCTGAAATAAGCATTACATATTATAAACCACAAAACATACAATACTTGCTTCAGGCCACAACTAAGATGGCTTCAGGCCAAAAGCACAGAAGCTCTCTGATAAAAAACTGACAGAATGAATTTCATCTTTTGTACAAAGCTAAGGAAATATTCATCCTAATCTAAAACCAGAAACTTTTTATTTCAAGCCCCTGATTTGATCAGAATGTGATGACTGCTATGACAGGAAGGAACAAACTGAATCTGAGGTTACAAAATTAAAATAAGGAAATTAAGAAAACTTTGACAAATCTTGACAATGAAAAAGTATACTTAATGAATTTCAGGAGTGCCCAAACTTATGAATAAACAACATCGCATAACAATTAGTACTGTGACTATTTGTGACACAGTAGTTGTCTGAATTAATTTGAACTAAATCCAAACACGTTTGGCTGATCACTCCAAGACTTTTAATACATTAAATAGATATTCTTCACACAGGCTATCAAGTTTTATAGCAAAATAAAGGTCCTAAAAGAAAGACAGCAACTTGAAAGCAAATGGTTAAAGAATATGTTAGCAAATAAGATTAAATATGTCTCCCAGCCTTGGCATCCAGGAGGGAGCCTCACTAGTGCCTGGATAAGCAAAAGAAAGCCTTGTACACAGACCTTGATATCTCCCCAGTAAAGTCATAATTGCAGTGAAGGACATGATAGAGATTCTCAAAAACAGTGTGCTGGGGAAGACAGGGGGGTAGACAGAAAACAGCACAGGGCCTGAGAACAAGAAGTCCAGATTTTCATTTTCCAAACACCATTGACGTATGTGAAAGAAAACACAGACGATAAATTCTCATTCTCAGCGCACATTTCAAGACATAACTTCATTAGTCCTATCAGGCCTGTCGTCCATTGTGCCCCCATTTCTACCTCCCCCAACATATGAATGATACTTTTCACATTTTCAGCAGTTTTACGAAGCAGCGCTTTTTGTGCACCCAATCTGCAGGTGCAGCAAAGACCTTGGCAAGGGGCAAACTGATTATCACTTATGAAAACAGTTACACTGTATTGTTCATACTACTTCAAGGTCTTGAGCAAAGCATAAATTCTCAAGAAAACGAAGTTATTGCAGTTCAAGAATCAGACAGCTAACCAGGTAAGTCCTTTTATTTGTAGAAATTATTTTACAGTATTTTGTAATTCCTAAACCTTTTTTCTCTCTGTCTCTCTCTCATGCATTTCCTCAGTAATTCAAATAGGTATTTTCTTAGCTCTTAAATAAAAAAGCAATCCTCTGAAAACAGGATTTCAATACTGACTGTAGTTTATCTTCAGGTCAGTTCTACAGAGCTGACTCATTTTTTCCTAAGAACTGTACATTTTCTCTAATGTATTAAAAAAATAGATTACACTGATGAATTTTTTACATTTTAAATATTGTTAAGTCTCTCCTGAATCCTAGTCATTAATGTTGGTAGTCTTATACTTTAACCTCTGTTCTAACCTGCACTATTTTTTTAACAGCCTTGCAGTTCAAAAGAAAAAAGCACTGTATAAAGAATATAATGTATTTTTATTATCCTTAATCTATACATTTATATTCCAGGTTTATTCTTGCCACAAGTGGAGATGATCGCAATCTGGCTCGTTGTTCCTTTTTCCTATGCATATACTTCTTTGAGAATTTGATCTAAAGAGGTATAGGGCATGGGAAAATGGGGCAACTGAGGTACTTCACCATTCATTTGAAACAGCATTGCCACGGCAACTATAGAAATGTATAGAGAACACAGATTTATGAAGAAATGAAAGGTTAATTTATGAAAATCTCATTTAACTGTCAAAAACTGTAAAACGAGATACTGATGTTATTTACCCTGATATAATGTTTGAATATTGGTTTCATCCTAAAAATCCGGTAAGATTAATGAGAATAATATTTTAAGCATTTATCCAACTGCAGTATTTAATGCATAGCTTGTTTAATGCTCCATCTAAAATATAAGCACTGCTAAGAAGCTACTTCTGTATTCGTTATTCCCATAAGACTCTAATTTTAAATAATGGGGACTTATCTCAGTTACTGAGAGTAAATCTTTACTGAATTTAATATGACTCAGGTGTATAAAGCCCAGTCATACAAATGTTCTGAAGTGAGCTCTCTGCAATGTATTATTTATTTTTAGGACTTGATTCTTTAAGATTCCAAGTAACTTTTATGTGATGTCTGCACTTGTGAAATTACAAATTCCTCTCTTGTAAAAATCAGATAGTTAACAGTAAATCAACATGCTAACTTTTTTTTCTTCTTTCACCCACAGGTATCTTGGCAGTGGAGGTGTGGAAATTCTCTTGGATTTTTTTGTTCAGAAAAAAAAAAAAAAGCAGTCATTAAACACACAGTGTTTCTGTCAGAATACTTTTATTTACTCTAAGCAGCAATGTATCACATAAATGCTAGGGAAAAATATTGCTACTATGAAACAATGTACATACTGTAAACCAAACAAGAAACTAATGTTTTAGTCACAGTCCAAAAGTTTGCAGCACCCTGCATTACATATTCTAACAAGGTATGCAAAGCTATGTGCTTAGAAAAAGCGAAACTCAGTACATTGCAAGTCATTTTACTCAATCGTTATTGTTACATTATACTATTCAAGCCTAAATGAATATTTTAGAAGTTACTGTTTTATTTGTAACATAATAGTGTCAGAAAACCCTTATATTTGCATGTCACTTTTTTTTTTTAAATTAAAAGGCAATAAAAAATTTAATCTACAGCCGTACCTTTATTCACTGATTTCGTATCAAAGCTATGGTAAAAGGGATGGAAATACAGAAACAATGCATTACTTAATTCACTTGTGAATATAAATTGTGGGGTATAAAAAAAGACAAAACAAACTTGAACACATGAAATCTCATAACTGTCATTAAATTTAAGAAAAACCTCTAGAATTATTGCACATAAAAGTCAAAAATCATACAGAAAAAAAAACAAAAAAAACAAAAGACAAGCTCCCATATAACTTACAGTTTCTCAAGTTCCAGTTTTCACACATAATGCATACATACATAAATACATACAAACATACATACATACATACATACATAAATAAATATTTTACCTATAATACATCTCTTGTATAACTTAGCCTATAACAATTCCCAGAGCCCTATGCATCAAGCCTACAAATTATGGGGTTTTTTTTTTTTTTGGGGGGGGGGGGGGGGATTTTTTTAAAGACACAAAGTATACAGTGTAAATTAAAAGCTAATAGGAAAATAATGTCATCTCAGCTATAACCAAAAAGAGAAGAAAACAAAGTGTTTGAGTTTGGAGTGAAATCAATAAATATATCAGGCCGAAGATCAACCATATCAAACATGGTAACAGCAAGGCAACCAGCAAGACTGAACTGAAAGAGTACAACAAGAATATCAACAACAGAATTTTAACATTTGGTATCTTTTTTTTTTTTTTGTTAATTTAAAATTTAGTGGCTTTTATAAAAATAAAGACAGAACGAAAAAGCGGCTGCCTGATTCTGAGTTACCGGCTGGGCTTAAACCACAACAGGTACCTAAAATCAAACATGAAATACAACATTACATCCATTCACTATGTTATGGGAATCATTTCACTTTATTTACAAAAACTCTGTGGTACCAGGTGTCTATGAACTAAGCACCACATTGATTTAGGTTTTTTATGTTTTGGGGTTTGGGAGAATTTTCTGATTTTAAAATCCATTGAAAAGAGCAAATCAACTTCTCACTTACTGATTACTGATTCCAGCTTTTATGTCTGAGGTCAAAACTTTACAAACCTTAACATACCTCTAAGTATACTCAAACTCCACATTTTTTATTAACTGCAGCACACCAGTCTTTATAAGCATAGTGAGGTGTATATATACATATATATATATTGATGAAACAACATGACATACAAATAATAAAACTCGGGACAGAAATCGGGAGCAGAGCTAGTAAATCTGGAGAAAGGATAGGATCATAAAGCACAGATTATCTGCAGGCTTTTCCGCCTCTGTCTGGTTTATGCTTTATTTCTCGAACACAGACTGCAACCCTATGCTTAAACACCTTCCTGAACAAGACTGAAGGGAGAATAAAAGACACAGTGCAGGTGGAGACCTTGCTCATTTTTATTTTGGTGGCATAGAGTAAGATCCAAACTAATTATCACCAAAAAAAATATTTTAAGTGTGAGCTGTAAACCTAGGAGGCAAGGACAAAAGGATTCCTCTCTGTATGTCTTAAATAGAAAGGCAGAACCCCAGCTATAAACATCTTTTTCACCTCCTGAAAACATTGGGTTAACATGAACTAACAAAACAGTATCATGAAAATAACATACTAAGGCACATGAAACATTACTGAATAGTAAAGACTCAGTGAAGTAAAATGAAGGCCTGGAAAAAATGCAGAGAACATTACAATACAAACAAAATCAGTATTAAGGATTTTACTGTTCAACAACTGTATTGCAATTTGTACCACTGCCTGAGTTAAATGGGCAGTAAAAGCTTTAACAAAATTCCTTTGCACAAACATACTCTTATGGTTCATTCCGTTTGTCATTTCTCATATCTGCTACGAAATGGAGAAAAAATGAGACATGGGATAGGGAAAAGTATGAGTTTACCTCTACCTGCAGATAAAAAAGTGAAAAATGTCCATTAAAGTATAATAAAATAAAACTTGTCAGGTATGAAGCAAGACAGTGATGAACACTGACACCACACCTGTTGCACAAAGAGAGAAGCACCAAGATGGAAAAGACTGGTGACTACTGTTCTAAAGCACGCAATCTACCTCTAATATAAGGAGAAATCTACCAAAATTCACCAGCTTAGGGCTTTAAAGTAATTTCATGACCAATTTCTCTCCTCAGAGATAGGGTCTTTTCCTTTCTATCAGCAGAAACATGAGTAGAACATTATAATTCTGTAAGAAAATAAAGATTTAAAAAAAAAAAGTAAAAAGGTTTGGTTGCATTAGAACAAACACCAGCATTTTGCATTACAATGACTAGAGTGTAATCATGTCACACTCCACATGCTGGAAAATTGCTCCTCTGTATTCAGGTAAGAGAAGCAGATTTTTTCCTTTTGGAATTTTTTTGCCCCTGTACCTCATCTGAACCAAGCTGTGTTTCAAGATTCTATACTGTACTGATTTTGAACTAGATAATTGGTATATGTTTTATGCACAAATTGATAACATCAGCTTGTATTTATATGTGATACTTCAAGGTAATTTAAAACACTGAAGGGTCTCAGTCATGCAGGTAGATAGATTTACATGCAAATGACAGCTGGGAGCAGTTTAAAATTTAAAACTATTTATAAATAGGAATAAAAACACAAGTAATCTAAGTTATAATGCTTACACTTAAAAAAAATAAATAAATCTGGCCAATTAAAACTTCCTATTTGTTATGGTGTTTCATTCTGTAATCCCTTACCACTTAAAAGCAGTAAAAAGGATAGGAGTGATACCTCAATTCTCTTTTACTTGCCTTGATAATTTCTTCCTGAATTTGCACTGTCTATGACAGTTTTCAAACTCTTACATATGTGACTAACTTTGTAGTGCAAAGGTTCGAAACAAAACAAACCAAGAACAAAACACCGTAGAAAACTACAACACACACACAAACCCCAAAACCAGATCCACTGTTTTCTGTTATAATAGTGGCTTATGAATGAATAAGACTCCCTCTAATACAGGAATCTAAAATGTGTCAGTCCTAGCAAGAGTTAAGGACCAGGAGCGTGCAACCAGAAGCTCAAAAGGTAAGTGCAACCAACAGCATTGTAAGCTATTAGGGAAGGTCACTTGCAGTTGTGGAACAGTTCTCTAAGGAGCACAAACAGTTCAGACAAATCAAATTGAAGCAGAAACTAGATTTTCCAAAGAATTGCTGCAAGAGAAATTCAATGCTGCCGATAACACCACTTCAAAACAAGCCTCTGGGGTCTGACAGAACTCTCAAGTAATCCTGTCAAGTTTTGGGCTGGTAGAGAAAAGCTAGCCTGCAGCTGTTTAGTGTATTTTGCTACTTCAATATAATTTTTTTTCTTAATCATTTCTTCTTTACTTTACACTTTGGGAAATACTGATAAGCATAAGCATTTTAAAATATAAAAAACAAACCAGCAAAAGCCCTCTCAGAAGACAGGCTACATTAATTTCATTGCAGTTTTTCATTATCACTGCAAGCAATAGACTTACAAGACAAAAAGGAACAATGTTTGAAGGGGTTTTTCCCCTCCATATTTGGTAACAATGCTGTGGCCAGCATTATGCAATTCCCATGACTCTCTAGTCCTACTTCTACCTCAGTGTATCTGAGCTTTGAACAGATCACACAACCAACCCGCCTAAGGAAGAAAAAAAGGCATACATAAAATTCTGCTTCCCTCCTCCCAGTGGAACTAGTTCTCTGATCTGATTCATTTTGCACCTGCAAAACCAGCTGCATCAGCATAATGAAGGAAGAGAAACAGAAGTTGCTTAAATTGGAAGGACACTTACAAGCATCTTTGGAATCACAGTTTGAGGAAAGAGTGTTTATATTTTCTCTGTACTTACTTTCTCCAACACACAAACAGCCATGACAGATTTACCCTAGAGAGAAGAGCCAAGACTTAGCTAGTGGGAAATATGTTCATGTCCCCCTTTTTCAAAGACTCACTGGCACGTGTAAATCTAACTAGTCTGTAACACTAGCTGTCAGCACTGTCATAACTGACAGTGAGAAAGCAATAAGCAGTCATGGTCTGTACATCCAAACAAAAAAAAAAAACCCTAACACAGCAGCAACATACCATACCACAAACTTTTAGATTCGTTTTTAATTGAAACTAAAGCAAGTCTTCAAATTCATGTTCCAGCATCTACACAGATTTTTTTTCTTTTTGCAGATGCCAAGAGGTCAGTTTTATTACTAGACATGAAAAAGAAAACTATAGTTTTATATGAAGATTTGAGCACATGAAACACCTCACTAATGCTGAAAAAGAGCAGTCGCTCATACCTTCCATCAGAGACATCCAAAAAAGAGGAAAATTGTAGGTCTCAGGGTTAAAAAAAAAAAAAAAAAAGCCAAACCACACACACACAAACACCACAAACACACAAAACCGCCAACAAAAAAACTATAATCTTCAGGTCTTTTTCTGTTAACTTTGGGTGTGGGGTTCTTTCTACTGAAGAATGGCAGTTTAGTAACTTACACACCACACACATATGCTTGGTGGGCAGAGGGGGTCTGGAGAAGAGGGGAGCTCGACTTGATACCTGCCCTAAAAGAGCTCAGTTTGTGATTAATCTGGAGGAGGTTTTGGTTAATTAGTTGGGCTTTTACTATATCAAACAAGTGCTACAGCAATTTAATTAATGAGTTCTAATTTTTCCAGCTTTTAATATACAGCATAGAAGTATTGGTTGTGTAGCCGCTCGTTTTCTCGTGAAAATTGTTCCAATTTTTCACAAGTCCTAGGTGTACACCCCTCCAAAATGCCAACCCAAACAGATTTCACAGGCACTCCAGAAAGGACCTGTTGAATTTCAGCATTCTCCAAAAACTGTTCTTTCGCTGTAGCCACGCTTCCGCTCGGGCCAACGAAGAGCGGAAAGGCTGGGGGGAGTCCCCCCACGGTTCCCCCTGCTGCGCTCTAGGCAGAACTAGCCTCTCCTGCGGTCTCAGCGCTCCCCCTGCTGACACTTCCCCTGTAAGTGGAAGAAGGAAGCTGCTGTAATGGAAGGTGGAGAGGGTAGTAGAAACGGTGTGTCAAACCAAAGGAGACTGTGTTTACAAAAGCACGGATGAAGGGAAGAAAGGGCTGGATGCTTATGAAACATATGAGAAGACAAGAGCCATTGCAGGGAGGAAAGAATTTTGGGCCTTTAGTGTTTTTCCTATCCTCTTCTGTTTCTACAAGCCACCTGTTTCTGTAATACAACACCCTTCAGAATTTGGGATTACAGTTCTTATTACTGCCAGCAAAAATTGTTTTTTACTATTCGTGATAGTGAGCTTTGACACAAGTGCACATGGGGGGGGGGGTGTTTTGGTTTGATTTGTTTTTTTAAGAAAAAAAATAATTATAAATATTAAGCAATCTCCTAGGAGCTGAGAAGTTAAAATATACTGGGATTATTCATGCAATCTTAATTCTACTTCATAAAACACGTTACAATACAGTCTGAATTCAAGGCTTTCAGTCTTACAATTTTTTTTTTTCACCGTAGGACTTCTCCTTCATTCTTCAGGACCAAAGCCTTCTCAGACCAAAACCTGGGAAACTACAAATTAAGTGAAGAAAGGAAAGCAGAAAGTGAAAAGAAATATCTTAAAATTAAGAAGAGTTGTTTGTTGTATTATCAACCTATTTCTTCCATGTGGGACAGTTTTTCTATAAGATGGGTCAAAGGTTTTTAAACAAATATCCTTTCTTTTTTTTATTATTTTTTGTGTCTTACAATGTGTCAAGGGGATTAAATTAAAATTAAATACTATTTGATTTTTAAATCTAAAATATTATTGTTTTCCATTAAAGATATTTTTCCCATTACCATATGATATTCTTCACTGTCAGAAGGAACCTGAGCAGTAACAGACTACTCCTTTACTGGAGCACAATGCACTATTAAAATTAAACTGTCAGCCAGCCGTTGCTGAGTCAAATGTGGAAGGAAGTGCATGAGTTCAGCCCATTAGACATTCTGCTTCGAGTACTGCAAAGTGCCACTAGGTGATGTAATCCAGCACCACCATATGAGGCCTTGCACCCATACAAGCCAGCAACATTCTTTTCAGTAAAAGTAACAGAGCAAGGAACAGAGGGCATACTACAGTCAAACTGACATAATCAAAACATCTAGAAAGGCTGGCAAAGAAGAAGCCACGAGAGTAAAGTTATATTCAAAAATAATTTATTTATGAGTGAATTTATGCAACTGTTTATGTGTGTCCCCACATTGCTTCAGTTCTTACTTTAGTGTATCTGGAGAACGTGAGTAATTATACTGACCTACTGACTGCAAAGTCACTGAGATTTATTTCTGTAAAGCAACAAAACTATTCATTATGAAAAGGAATTCTCCTGTTTCTTTTCCCTTCCATGATTCACACATTCTGTGCAAGCTACAGAGCTTATCCAGCTCTTCAGTAAGTGGGTTTAACACTTCTCGCTGCTAAAAGCCATGTGGTTTTCTTTTTATTTTTTTTTTTTTTCTGCTGGCTTAGAAACCTAAAATGGACTCCCTGATAGATCAGAGGGCTGGCTAAAGTCAGTTCATGGGTGGAAAAACATGCCTGAGAACAGGGAGGAGCAGTGGAACAACTCCATTCAACAACAGAGAGCTGTTATTTTTAGTCAACCCATTTTATTTAACTAAGTGTGTCCTTTGTATGAGGTGGAAATTAACATGATACATAACACATGATGAATGCCCTTAATATTTGTTCAAATGGTTGAATTAATCTGTCTCCAGTGTTTTTCATTGCTAGAAAACTGACAAATCCTAGTACAGCTTCAATGCATTATTTTCCATAATTTCCTGCAAAGCAATAATTATTTTCATGGTGTTGATTTTACTATCTTCACAACTGATGCAGTGACTAAAAACATATCAATTACTAAGAGACACTCCATAAAGTTATTTCAACAAGAGACTTGGACAAAATAAAACATAGCTGTATGTGATATAAAGCATTTTCACTGAGATCTCAGTCAAGAAATGTTATCATTAAATGACAGCAGTAAACTGTGAGTTGCTAACTAGAAACTCAAGACAATTACCCTTTAAATTGTAATTACTCTCATGTGATGGTCGCTTATGGCATTACAATCACTTCATCAAAGCCTTTTAAATGGGGCTTTGCCTCAAGCCATGTCCTCTATCTTAGGCAAATCATCATAATAATACTCAGTGCATGAACATTAGCATTTAAAAATATAATTCACTTAAAGCATATGTTTTCTTGTGTTTAGCACCTTCATACCCATTGACGATCCCTCTTTAGTTTGGAGTTCCCCTCTTTTTTTCTAACATTACAGGGTCGAGTTGCCTGCCTGGCAAAAAATAGTTTGTTGTTGTGAATTAGGACAACCCACTCCCACAAAGAAAAAAAGAAAAAACAAAACCAGAAACCAACCCACAACCCCAAGCAGACACACACAAAACACCCAAACCACCAAAATTTAAATATCAACTGAAGGAAACAGAAGGATCTTGCAGAAAAAAAACAATGATAAATAGTATTAAAAGCCTTTAAAATCAAAACACATATCGAGTTTCTAACACAGGAGAACACTACACACCTTTTATCGTGCAGTCACACATCAGCACAAGAAAGTTTAGTCATTACGTCATCTACTTCTTACAATAAATGAACCACTACTTAAAACATGGACAGCCACCAGAGCTAATTTTATTTTCTGTCTGCACAAGGTTTTCTGCTAACAGTTTCACCAACACAAAAATGTTGTTGTCAATACAATTTATTTTACCCAAGAAGCAGCAAAAGTTCTTAATGGTATGCCTGTGTTGTTTACAATTATAGATCAAAACTACTAGCAGTGGGTTTAAAGTATTGTGTTAATGCAAAAATATCCTCAGCAGAAAAAATTCCCAGAGTAATTCTGACTCAAATCTATGCAAGTACCACCAGCAGATACAGCAAAGGAGATTCCCCATCAGAACCACCTTTTAAAAAGAAACTTGATTTTCAAAAAGAGCTGGGTAATGTGGAAATCCCTACTCTTAGGCTCCAAGATACAATTTCAAAAGCAAACTATTTCAGAGGATGTAAAGAGAAATTCTTGAAGAATTTCTCAGGTGATTCAGTACCATGAAAAAAAAAAAAGGAAAAAAGAAAAGAAAAAAAAGAAAAAGAAAAACACAAAAAAGAAGAGGAGGAAGCCTCACCAGGCTAACCATAGCATAAGCCTGAAAGACTACTCAGGCATTTTATATTAGCTTCCTGTGTCTTTTGAAATTAAGGCTTTTCTCCTAAAAGCTATAAAATGGATTATTCCAATCTAGTTAGATAATAGTGTGATAAATGATTGAAGGATTTAAAGCCAAACACACAAACCCACAAGCTGCATTATCACCAGAATAGAAATTAAAAACATGACAACTGGCAATCCTTTTGTTGCTTAAAAATATGGTGCTCATTTTAATAGATGAACAAATAACAAATGAAAACCTAGAAACAGTAGCATAACAAAGGAAAGATGTCTTACTTCTTGTAAGATCTTCTGATTAAATGTTACTTGTAACATTGAATATATTTCAACAATTCACATCAGAAATTGTCTATAACTTTATCATTTTTCCAGAACAAACTTTGCTCTTTCTGGGACCAATTTGCTGGTATGTAGGACTAGAAACCAAGCTAACTAAAAATATATGTAATGGTCCATTTCAGACAAATTGTCCTCAATACTGGATTATTTCCCAGTAATTATTCCCAAATGTTACAGGACAGGGTTCAAGACTTTTAAGGTCAATTTCATCTAATAAATGCAGGAAAAAATCCCTGCAGGTTTCTCTATGGGGTTTGGTTTGGGATTTTTTGGGGATAGTGGTGCCTGTGGGTTTATTTCTATTAAAAAAAAAGGGGGGGGGGGGAAAAAGCTGTAACTTCTAACTTGCATCTTAATTGTTTTTAAAAGCTGTAGATTGCTGATTGTGGAATTAGAAGCATCTAAAGACAATGCCACTGTCAACCCTTTTAGTCTATTCACAAAAGATTTTCAATAAAACATAAATGCCAGCTATGCACAGTCATTTCTTCGAAGCCTATATAGTCACCTCCCAGAAGTTTCATGCTGTTTAAAAAAAAAAATAAAAAAAAAGCAGTCTGCCCAGACGGGTAATAGATTTTTTTTCTCATTATTACAAGAACAAAAAATTTTACAACTGAAGACGTACTTATGAAGAATATTCAAAGTCAGTGTCTAAAAACGTCTTTCTTACATCATGCTTTGGCACACTTAACAAAAAAGCATGCAAATTCCATTATCTTTATAGGAGAAAACGATATTCCTGCCTGAGAAAACATAGAAAATCCTACAAGAAAAAGAGCTATAAGGGTAGCATTATCTGGCTTTCGCCATCTCACTACAAATACATCACCGTCCATAAAAGGTGACATGAAGTTCTTTGAAGTCTAAGAATTAACATGTTGTCTCAAACACGTTCAGCTCTGCCTGAAAGCTAGTTCATTATCTGTGACTGTATAAACTCGGGCAGTAGTGACTGTTTACTGAAACAACCTGTAAATGTGTTAGCCTGTGTTTGCAAGGATAAGGACTGTGCCATCCCAGGCCCACTTCAGGCCTTAAAAGTGGTTCTTTTCTCACCCTTATCTGAATCATCCTTGAACAGACTGCCTCTGAACAGCTTACACTCCTCTTCTTTGATCTACTTTATAAGAACATCAAAACTGTTTACTTTGAAATGCATACATTTCTTTCCTAGGGTGTAGAGAAAGGAGATAGAGTTTTAAGAGTTGAACAGTAATTTTCTCAGTGTTTCTGATTCTGACCAATAGGATGAAATGTAAGTGCATATCACTTAATCTCATTCTTAAATAAATTAATAAGAATTAACTTATTCTATTACCTTTTAGATAAGTCAAAACTTCCCACCCTACTTTCTATGAATGATCTAACAAATTGCCAGGTTAATGCTACTGTGATCTGGTTTCAAACCTTCTCTCCTGGAATACTTTGTTAAGTCTCCGATACTGCATAACCTGAACTCAACAGCGGTACCTCCTTCTTCAAAAGAAGATAGAGTCCTAATTGCAGCACTCTGCCTCATGGACAGCAGTGAAAAAATATTTAACTTTGCATTTCCAACTAATTACTAATTGAAACAACATCTACACACCTTGACTTCGTAAAGAGTGGTGTGCTACTCATAGGCATATTGGGAAAATACTAGAATCAGTGTTTTTTTCCACAATTTTGCCTGTTTGCAAGCTCCAGAACTACCTGTTCTTACCTTGAGTCACTCCTTTGCCAGTAGAAAGGCAACAGGATTATTCCAAACTTTGCATCAAACAGGCAAAAGGGGATCCAGCTTTGGGTTTAAGCCTCATAAAATAGGCCTCCCTATATCCATCTTTGTTACCAGTACTGTCTGAACCCTTGTCCTTCATACCGGGAGATAGACATAGAAAATCACGGCGTGGATCGAGAGTCGAGGACTGCTTGGCCAGCATAAAAAGCACTGACCATGATGCAATTACCAGCAGCTACGTGGTCAAGAGACTACTCAGCTGAACTTGGCGCCAGGTCAGGTAGCCTTGAGTTCTGCTAACTGCTGCGTTCAGAGATTAGGCGGATGTAACAATCACCTCAAAGGGGAGATTAAAGCACCTCTCAATAAGATCCTTTGTCCTCTGTCTCATTTGATGCTTTGCAGCCTTTTCAGAAAACACGTCGCGGAAGGTGCTTTAAATGTTTGCCCCCAGAGCCAGGGCTGCCCCAGTGAGCGGGGATCGGCAGCAGCGTGGGAGATGGAGAAGGGGCCTTTCTCGGTGGAGTGGCTGGCTCAGAGCAGCCGCGGCGGAACCCAGCCCACAGCCGCAGCTCCCTGGTCCCCTACCGGGAACACCGGCGGCCGAGAGGACGCAGCCAACCGCGGTGAGTCGCGCTGCGGGACCGCTGGTGGCGGCCGTTGGGCTAACGGTCACCGCGAGTGATGCCGTCGGAGGATAGCAGCCGCGCGTGCGGCCGCTGCCTACGTCATCCCCTCCCCACCACCACCACCCCCCCCGCCCTGACGCCCGATCGTGTCCCCGCAGCCGCTAGCCGGGAACGGGAGGTCGCGGACCGCAGCAGCCTCGGGCGTGAAGCGGAGGCCGGCGCAGGGACTGGGAGGCCTCGCACCAAGTTCTCGGCAGCTCAGCTGCAGGAGCTGGAGCGGAGCTTCCGCGAGCAGCGCTACATCGGAACCAGCGAGAAGCGGCGGCTGGCGGCCGTGCTGAACCTCTCCCAGAGCCAGGTGAGGTCCCTTCTGGCTCCGCCCGAGGGCACACGGGCCAAGCACCCCTTCAGAAAGCTGCGGGAGAGGAAAGACCCCTCGGCCCCTGCTTGTCTTGGCGGGCACCGCGTTAACCTCGGGGGTGACAGCGAGAGTGACAGCTCCCGCAGGTGCGGTAGGTCAGGCGGCTGGCCAGCCCTACCCCTCTGGCAGAGAACCAGCTCGATCGAGCTTACACCCCTGCTTCAGCTCTGTGTCCACTGTGTGCATGTTTTGTGTTAAGCCCAATACCCAAATGAACAGTGAAGACTTAAAGTACACTTTTAAGTAAAAACTTTAAAAAAAAACATTGTGCAGTCTTGAGTTACAGTCCTGGTCCAACTGAGTAATTGGCTTGCAGTGTGTCACAGAGTTGTCAGAGCTTGATTCCTCCTTACGCCGAAACAATTGCTCTACTGAATATAGATCAATGTTATTAGCCCTGACTCTTATAACTGTTAATATATTTTGTCACTCTGATAGTCTGATTTCAAGATTACTATGGAAGAGGGACAAACGCCTGTTTTTTTAATTTTAACTTTTTTTCCCCTTAGATCAAAACCTGGTTCCAGAATCGTCGTATGAAGTTTAAACGTCAGACTCAAGATGCCAGAGTGGAAGCTCTTTTCTCAGGCTTGTTTTTGCCATGTCGTTGTTACCGAGATACTGCTATATTCAACTGTTCTCATGGGACGGATGTCAACATCTCTTCTACCTATCCAGTTTCCCTTCACCCAGCTATGCCAAGCCCTGCCTTGTTGTTACCTTCTGTTGCAGCTCCATCTCTTCACCCAGTCTTGCCAAGTCTGGCATTACTATTGCCTTCCAGCCCAGGAGTATCTTGTTACTCCTCTGCAATTCACGCAATTACTCTAACTGATGATGATAAAAGACTGAGGTTCCAACCATACCTTCCTTCCTGTTAAAAATGACAAAGATTGCCTGTAGTCTAAATCAGAACTGCCAAATATCTTGAAGAACAATTATTTAATTTATTTTCTTATATTAAATAGATTGTTGATTCAATTTAATGCTTTAATCAAATGTTGGGGTTTATGTTTTAACATAGAAGAAAGGATTTGTACTAGAAAAGCAGAGGACTTGAAACTTTAATTAATACAGTCTTCATTATGCTGCATTGAACCTTCTATATAAATTTTCCTATCCAAAATGAATTCTATATATTCTATATAATAATATATTATATTCTATATAATAAATTCTATCTATATAATAAATTTCCATCATCTAATCATGTGGGGAGCCCCACAGAAAAAATGGTGTACTGTTTAACACTTCAGTTTACATACTAATCATATAATAGACGAATGTTCGAAACTTTGGCCATTCAACTAGTGTGGGGGTTTAGAGAAAGATTTGTAAACTATAACAAATAAATAGAAATTAAAATGCTATCAAAGGTGGCAGCCCTAAGAACAAAACTGAACAACTTTTGTTCCAGTGTTCTCTTTTATCTGTATATTCTTCAAAAAACTAAAGTTGCCTCCCACGTTTGTCCATGTATGCATTTAAAGGGAAGTGAGGCTAAGGAATTAATTGGCAAGAATGTATTTTGAGCCAATGTCAAACATACATATAATTTAAATTTGCTGGTGAAAGCATTGGAGTTGTTCACAAGTTCAGGTCTCTTGAAACACTCAAAATCGGATAATTTTGATTTTACTTCTAAAGCTTCAGCTGTAGCTTGACCGCCTCACTAGTTTTAAACTGCAGCAGTCTGTTAGGACTGTTCCTAAAATTCCCAAAGCAAGCTTTATGAAAAATAGCAAAGTTAAGACTTCAGGAAATAATGAGAAACAAGATATCTTGCATCAGTATAAAACAACTGCAGCAGGTGTGATTACATTTCCCTGCACCCAAGCATCATAATCTATTTATCAGGTGATGGTTAGACTATTTTGCAATTGTCAGGAAAAAAAAAAAGACAATCCACACAGTACAACCAAAAAAGTTGATAAGCAGGGCCTACAACAGCCTTGTGCCTTTCCATTAACTGTTGTGTTGTTAAAGAGGGCAAAGCTGAAATAGTCTTTAGTAGACATCAGGGATATGGAGATGCACAAGGGGACATGAACAAGTTTCATCTGAATTCCTGCATCCTGTGTCTCACCTCCTGTCTGATTATAACCTTTGAGGAAAAGGAAATCCCTGAATATGGCACAGCAAGGTTTTATCTGAACCCACTCTCAAGCACTCAGATCTTTCCTATCCAGGGGGAGGGTAAGACACACCTGAAAAGATTTTTCCCACCACACAGCCCCTCAGTGCCACACTAAGCACCACTCCAAGATACAGCTGGGCTGCTGAAGGGACAACACATTCATTTCTCAGCCCTCTGAACAAACTGTAAGATGTAAGGAAGAGGCACTTCACTTCCCCAAGTGACCAGCAAATTTTCTTCCAACATGTCAACCTGGATCCTCTTGGTATTAAAGACTATAACTGGTTTGCAACAGCATCATTGGAGAAAATTCTCCTTACCACTTTCAAGCTGTCCTTTCACAAGTGACAAGCCCATAGGCTCCCTGGGTTGGAGTGTGAAGGAAAATTTAGACTACAATGCAGCAATCAATCAACTTAGTTTCTAATGCATTTATGAGACTTCTGAGGCAAATTAAAGAAACTTTATTAAAGTGTAACGGATTAAAAGAAATAAGTGTTAAGCCAGCTCTTTCAGGAGAGGAGCAAAACCAGATCCCAGGAAGAACAAAAATCTAACAGATTTCAGGATTGTCAAAACACAAATTTTAGCAAGTCACTTTAAATTTTTCTTCCAAAGGGCTTAATTTACTTAAAATAAACTAATAATTTTTAAAAATGCAGTTATAGTGGGCATTTAGTGGTGAAAAATCCCATTAAACAATATGGCTATAAACCAATACAATTCAGCTTTAATACAAAGTGATACATTGATTAATACCCAGAAAAGAAGCTCATCAGCAGATTATCCTTCCTTCTGGAGGATGCATTCAGCCAAAAGCACGGTGTGATGCAACTGTTACGGTCCAGGTTCCCAAACACACTCAACAAGACAGAACTCAGTGTCCTGGGTTCAGCGTAAACTGCAACACTCAGCATAAGCATAGGAAAGTCAGGTAAGATGTATTAAAACATACAAATCCTTCTCCATTACCCAAACTGAAGTTCAGGTGACCATGGTCAATTACACTGTACAAGTGCATCCTATATAGAGTTGACACACATAACTGTTCAGATTTTATTTATATGCAATGAAAACCATTCTTTTAACATGTCCATCTAGACTAAACTTAATAACTTTGCCCTTCACCATGGGAAATTTTGCAAAAGCAATTTCTGCTATGGCTTTTCACCCTCCAGTTCCCTGGACTACCAATACTTTAAAAAAAAAATAAAAATATTAACATCAAATAAAATACTAAGAGTGACATCACATCCAATAAATTTTAATATCATTTAATACAAATATAAAATTGTTCGTTTTCACATTTAACTTAAAATAATAAACATACTCTTCCAAATCAGACATGAGGTTCCAAGCACACTATACATCACAGTATGCAACAACTTTTCTCCTCTGCCTGCCCCTTTTCATTTTCACTATAATGCATATACAGGGTGACATTGTTTGTCCATTTTGTTCTGAATAACTGGATGGAAGGAAGGATGAGGGAGAAAGTGTCGATGGTAGTAGGGCAGCTCATTTGCCATGAAGTGGTAGGTACTTTGCGATGCGTCATATCCGGGAAAGGAGAAGCCGAACTGCACAGCAGGCATCGGGGCAAAAGGCAAGAGTCTCTGGTGCTGAGAGGCAAAGGGGTAGCGGAACCCATCCTGGAACAGAGCCGGGGAGGTGCCTGCGGGGAAGCTGTAGAGTGGAGCAGGAGCCACGAGGCTGTGCTGGTTGTCCTGTATCTGCCTCTTCAGCTTCATCCTCCTGTTCTGAAACCATGTCTTGATCTGAGCAACGATAAGAGCAGGGTGGAGGGTGAAGGAGACAAATTAGGGACTTTGCTTAAAAAATAACACGCACACTATGAACAATTGTAGCTCAGCTGCTTCTGCCATTTTCTACTTTAGCTGACAAAGGTGGACTTTCGCCCTAGTTGACAGAAGGCAGAGGATCTGGGGGGTGTAGAAAGGAAGAGTGACTGCTTTCAGCAAATTTAGATTAATCACTGAGTCTTCAAGACCCTATACAAGGTTCGCAAGGTTTACACAGATCGCTGCACATCGAGGACAAGCAGCTTATCTTACTAAAAAAGAAAGGAACCTCGATACCTTCCCTTTAGAAAGTGTCCCCAAATTCCAGGCTGCTAACTCGTTAATACCCGGCCCACAGACCCGAATAAATCCAGCTGAAGACAGCTACGTCTGTTCAGTGCAAAGAAGGCCGAAGCAAGACTGCCGAGACCGAAATCGGAATCCGCTTCCCCTGGAACCCACCTGAATCTCCGAGAGCTGCAAGGCAGCAGATAGCTTCCTCCGCTCCAAGGCCCCCAGGTACTTCTGGCGCTGGAAGGTCTTCTCCAACCTGCAGACCTGGTCCGAGGTGAAGGCGGTCCGCGCCCGCCGCTGCCGCACCCGGCTCTCCCCCTCGGTCGCTGCAGCGGCGCGCTCCCCCCCCGCGCTCTCGCTCTCGTAGCCCGAGGACTCGTCGGCGCTCAGCCAGCCGCTGTCGGGGGCTGCAAACGAGGAAGAAAGGGGCACCGGTTAGGCCTTTTCCCCGGCTGAGGAGAATGCCTCCGCCTCCCTTCGTCTGACAAGCCGTTGCACAGACGGGAGCCAAGGTCCCCTGTTCTGCTCCCTCCCCTCCCCACCCGCCACACCCCTCTTTTTCCTCCCTGTCCCTTCTCAGCCACCTGGCTCAGACGGGTACGCTTCGGTAGGCTCCCGGGAACTGTCTCGGCCGGGTTCGGCTGAGCAGGGCTTGCTGTCCTCCGGCTGGCTCGGCTGCTGTCCGCCCCTTCGGGGTTCGGCTCTGACCACGAGTGGGGTACTGCAGAGGGAAGTGGGGGGTCGTGGAGGAGGTGCGCAGCAGATGTGAGGCCTGACCCCTTGGGGCTTGGTCTCAGCCGAAGGAAGCTGGGCTTGGCTCATGGTGAGAGGGGCTAGGGGACCTACGAGCTCGGCGCGCTCTTATATGCGCGCTCCGGTCCCGGGTGGGCTCGTTTGCAAGTGTGAACCCACATCAAAGTGGGAATAGAGCAGAGATAACAGCTGCCAGCATGGAGGAAAGTTCACACGTCTGGCAAATGTCTATAGCCCCTGGCTCCAGCGTGTCTGCGGGGCCGGGGAGACCCCCTTGAAGTGCAAACCTGCCCCTCTCCCCCGGCGAGCTCGGCAAGGGCAAGCCCAGCCCCGCAAACGACGTTTAAAGATGCCGACGGTGCCGATAACAGCTCCGTTTTACCCACTTCCTTTTCAGCCATGGGGTCCCACATTACGCAAGTACCCCAAACCAGGCCAGAAACGGGCCGGACTAGCCTGTGCCGTCGGAGCACAGGGCGAGGCCAGGGCAGGGGTAAGGGTGAGGGGTAAGGTAACTCTGGTAGGGCCTGCCAGACCCGGGCATTGCACCTCGGGGGAGCTGCGGAGACCGGCATCCCTGGGAAAAGCGGTGGGGGGCAGCTATCAGGAAGTCCCTATCCCCCAGGCTGAGCCCTCACTCCCGGGGACCGCGGCCGGCTTAGGGGGGTTAGCAGAGCTGCGGGACCTCTCAGCTTGAACTTGGCGCCGTCTGTCTAGCCAGAAAACGCAACCGATCTCCCGAAAAGCTCAACGATCAAAGCCTAAGTGAGCACCGAAGCTCGCACTTCATCAGCTTCAAACTATCCAAATCCACACGTCGCTTCCCGAAAAGGACCGTGAACTGGTAATGCAGGGAGGACACCAGGACACACCCACCTTCAGCGCACCCACCCCCGGCAAAGCCGGGGAAAAGTCGGGGAAAGGCAGGATGGTGAAAGGGGTATCCCTGCCTCTCAGCCTGTCACCGGGCCCTTCTTGTGTCCGACTTCTACCCGGCTTTTAGCCACTCAATCGAAAAAGTCCGCACAGACCACAACCCCTCTGGCAGCAGCGGTACAGTGATATTATGTTGTCTGTATACTATCACTATACAGTGATAGTATGCTGTCTGTAAAGATCAGGGGAAGTGGCTGCCATTGCTGTAACTGAGTAAAAGCACAGACAGGACCTCAGTTTCCACTAAACTCCTGAGGGTTCTCGCTGGGATGCACAACTGAAAGGAGTGGGCGTCATGTAGCTGGGCCTAACAGGGCAGGAGCTTGTTTCTTTCTAAGAACACAGCCAGATACTCAAAAGTAGATGCGAGTTTTATTTCTGTAATAAAGTCTATCACTTTAACTGCCCTGATCTTTAATAGATCACGGGAGAAAATTGTATTCTTGGTATCCATTTTCGTTGTTTCAAGTGTTCCCCTTACTCCAGGGCTGTGGGAATGGTTGGTGCGTTATTGACAATCCCCCCCCACCCTCGAAGATCCTGCTGTTTATCCCAGCTCTGGCCCCACGGAGTGATAAAGCCCAGGTACGAAGAGCAACGCAAATGCCTTACCATGCCCACCGAGGGCAGGAGCTGGATTCTTTCTGGAGTTTTGCTTGTGATAACAGCCCCTAAGGGCAGGGATGCGGCAGGCTGTGCTTTCCTCGATACTGCTCTTCGGGGTGCTGGGCACGGCACAAGTCAGTGCAAATTCCCAAGCAGCTGAACACTGAGCTGGACACCAGACTCCCTCTCTGGTTTGAAACACATACCTGTGAGTGGCACTGACCCAGGCAAAACTGCCATAATGGGAACATTCGTAAACTCAGCTCAGTCAATCAGGGATAGGTCACTTGCTACTCCCCAGAAGAGCTGAATGCTTGCATATGCGTTTTAATAGCTTCTGAATGTATGAACTATTCCTAAACTGTTCCACCTGTGCATGGTACCTTTTGTTCTGGAGCAAATACACCACTGTACTTACTGTCTCCACCTTATTTCAGAACAACAATTTCTTGAATAACTCCATGTGAGGACAAATCCAAGCAGAGAAACTCAGACTCCACCACATATAAACTTATGCACAGTGAGCTGTCCTTTGCAATGCTGTCTGCAGAGCCTAGTTCCCTTCTAAAACTAAATTTGGAGGTAGTATCTGACCACCACCATGATTCAGAAACTCTTAAACTGAATACACACCTATCTAGCAAACAAGGTGCCCCTACATCTGTACTCCAGCAGGTGAAATTTATGCCAAGCCAGGCAGTCCTGGGTCCCCTGTGCCCTGCAGTCCCCGACCCAGATACACAGTGACACCAAGGAACCATCTAGGGAGAGACACTTAAACCCTACTGCCAAGATTAAACCAGGCTTGAGATGAGCATTCAGTGTTGTGCCCAAAGAGACCAATATTCACATTAGCATTTATACATTATGTGTCTGAGAGAAGGAAACTGTCAGTACACCTGAAAACCTGCATAGCAGCTACCATTTCCCTTCTCATTAGACTAAGGATGCAGGGAAGCAGCTGACCTGTCCCACTGTCTTTTTAAAGTAGAATCCAACATTAACTGCGTTTTGAATAAGATGTTTATACCCAACCCTCAGAATACCCCTCATCCCTGGATGGAATCTGTGGGTGTGTATCTGTGGACCACAAAACCCCGGAGCAGATGGGGAAGGTGGGAGGTGTTATGTGACTGTTGTAGCTCCCATTAGAAAGAAGTGGCAGCTTGAGAAACTTGAAAACTTTGATGACCCTTGGGTAGACAAAGGTTCTGCAACTGGAGTCAAAACCTCACAAAAGTATAGTGCTTATAGGAGACAAAA
Organism: Melopsittacus undulatus; assembly: GCF_012275295.1. Lineage (NCBI taxonomy): Eukaryota > Metazoa > Chordata > Aves > Psittaciformes > Psittaculidae > Melopsittacus > Melopsittacus undulatus. Next base: position 96,139,053 of record NC_047530.1, read on the forward strand.
TTTACTTCCATTAAATTATTTTGTATTATTTGAAGCTTTTGTAACATTTGGTCAATAGATTTTTATATATATATATATATATTTTTTTTTATCATGGATATACAAGTTTTTAAAGAAGTATGCAGAATTCTGTGTACCCAGAATCTGGGGATACTGTATTATCTCAGAATATACATGTACTTTTCTTACAGAATTTGCATTAAGAACATAGTGACCCCGTTTGTCCAAATCATAGATCAAAATACTTACTGTTCTGCATTTGTATATAGGACTTACAACCAGAATAAATATGCTTGCTTCAAGAAATTTACTAATAACTTATGTGCATTTGTAACTCAGTATAATACCCTGAAATTTGGTTGCCGTGATTAATGCTAGGATGTGAGAATTACATCTAAGACCATTAGAAAAAAGTGCTCTTTCTATGGGAACTCTACCAGACCTCTAGGGGCAAATGGTAGCACAACTGGAATATTTCTTTTGGGGCTTTGTGCACACACACAAAATATAAGCCCATAAGAGCAGGCAGGACTGTAGCAGTTCTACATGCATGGGTTTATTGCTGGGGAGAAGGCTTACCCCACTGTCTAGGCTGCAGTGTTTCCTACGCCAGTTATTAGAAGCTCACCTTTTATAAGAAGCTGAAATGTGCTCCAAGAATGCTGTTGGTGTGCTTCAATATACCATCACACCTAGTTATGTGACAGCATAAGTAGAAACAGCCACAAACAGGAAAACATAAGAGTTATCCTTCTCAAAAAAAAAAAAAAAGTAATTTCAGGCATAATCGGGCAAATCTTCAGATTATAACTTTCCTTCTAGGAGCCATGTCTGAAAATAGTCCATAAAAGAAAAAAAATGTATGTATTGAGCAAACTATCATAGTATTTATCATAAATGAAGAGCTGATGTTCCAAATAACCATCACCAGACTAGGGAGCTGTTGGGCTACCAAGGCTTTTTTGCTCCAGCATAGGCAGATCTCATTTGTCTTTTTCTGAAAAACGAAACAAAACAACACCCCAACCAAAACCAAAAAACAAACAAAAAACAAACAAGCAAACAAACAAACCCAACTACAACAAATCCCAGATATTTCAGTGTCTACTGGACAAAACTGGAGATAGAGGATGCAGTAAGCATAACTGCATGCCACCCGACCCCTCCGGAGGGAAATCCCCCCAAGCCCCCTGTTTAACTGCACAAATAGGCAGGAGGAGGGAATCTGGGGCACAGTGGTAGCTCTTTGGAGTAAGTAAACTGATTTACTAAAAGGGAGGAGGTTAACACAGGTAAGATATTGTGGCCTGCTCCTACTGGGGCCTTAGGAAACCCCAGGCCATAGGCAGTGGCATGGTCCGGGCTCGGCTGCCGGAGCCGCAGGCTGCGGCCTGTGGGACAATCGGTGACTTGTTTGTACCCTCCGCTGCTACCCTTTGGAAATGTTAACTAGGTTATTCAGCGCCTCCTTTGATGTCCTGATAGGTGCTATTAGATAGTCAATTAGGCATCAACGAGATCGATTGTTTCGGAATAGCCGCTGCTCTGTTTGAAGTACCCGTGAACACTAACAGTGTCATCACCCAGGCGCTCCTTCGCCAGCGGGAACAACGCGGGCTGACACTCCATAAATAACAAATGCCATTGAGTCACCCAGCAGTGCTACACCCTCTTCCCCCCCGGCTTACACGCTGCAAACCCAGCTATTCCCATTCAGCAACGGTGGGACCAAACAGGCGCTTTGCATTAAAAAGTTTATCGGGGAAATCGCATTCAGTTCTTTGTGCATCTAATGGAAAAAGCGCTCCGATAAGTTAAGTACAAGTTAGCTCGAAACAAAATAGCACTTAAATTCCCGTTCACGCCATTGCCCAATTGCCCGAGGACTTGTGACAGCTCTACAGTCCTTGAGAATTGCTCAGGCCGAATAACTAAGCACTAAAATAAGAATTACAGCACTTTAACCTGCCTCAATACCAGAAGAAATTCCGGGATTAGCTCCTTACTACATACTATTAAGAGTTATCACTAAAGCGAGGCCTAGGAGTTTAGGAGACAAGTATAAAGGAAATGTAATAAAGTGTACACAAGAAACATGTGGAGATCAAGAGATGTCTCCTTTTTATTTCCTCTTCCCCTCTTCCCCCCCTTCCTTGGGGTTTATCAAGTTAATTGTCATCTAATTGCGTATCAAAGAAAGAGATAATGGGCAGCAATTAGATGTAATGGCCTGCGAGTGCAAGATCTCTCCCGATTAGCACACAACGCCGAATAACTTCACCTGGTTTGTAAAGAGGTCCCCGGAGTGGCTCCAGCGAGTCTGGGAGCTGCAGGGGGGGACACCCCGACACCCTTCACCCGCCGTCGGTTGCTCTCGTCAAACTGGGATAGGTGCGGGCCGGGCCGGCTCCCCGCCGTTACCGTGATGCTAAGGCAGCCGCTCTACTCCCCCCTCGTGCACGCACTGCGGGGTGCAAGGCTTTGAAGTTAGTGCTCCGGCAATTTTCCCTTCCCACCCCTTTTCCTCCCCGGGGAGCCCAGCTTCCAGGTTATACAGCCCCTTCCTCAAGAACCGCCAGGCCGGGAGCTCCGGTAGTTTTACCACACAAGCATTATGCTGCTCCTCCCCAGCTAATGGACTCGGCTTTGCCCTCCTCCCCCCATTTGTAGCTGACTTGCAGATACCGCTTTGTATTGTCGGAGAGTATTCCGGTACTGGTGGTTATTTTGCGGTTATTTAATAACTGGTGGTTATTTAATTGTGTTATTTAATTACACCCGAAATTAAAGGAGGGCTTCTAGAAGCAAGAGGGCTCTCGATCACGCTAATGGAGCAGCCCGGGAACTACCTGCAGGGGCGAGCAGCGGGTGCGGTGCCCCAGCGGGATCTCTTGGCTTCCCGAGGATGGACTGCGAGTGGGCAGGGGTCCTGCGCTGCCACTATTGCCCCTTTATTGCTGCCGGCAGTAAAACACAGTGGGTGAGAAATTCAAACAAGCGGGAATACTACTTTAAGGGATATCTGATGTGTTTTTTTTTCTTTTTTTATCCCAGATCAAAAGGAAAACTTGAAGCCGCTTTTGAGTAACATAGTTGTACCGCTTTAGCAAAAAAAAAAAAAAAAAAAAAAAAAAAAAGAAATTATTTCATATACAGTTTTCTAGACCTCTGGAATGTAGCAGTTATCTTCTAGAGATAGCCAGCTTTAGCACGAAGAGGAATTAGCAAGCAGGTATTCAGAGGAAGCTGTTACCCTTAGAGACTCAGCAAAGTGAAAAATCACCTCCCTCATTCATTTAAGCAATGTAGGGAAACCGAACGATATTATGAAGCTAGCGCTGCTAAAACATTGACAAGATATTTTGCGTGCTTGTTGAGCATAAAAATTGCCAAGGAATCATTAAGTGATCAGCAGCACCTTTACAAACAGATCCTGGCTTTTTCCTCGCCAGCTGTTCTGCATCTCATGCACCCGGAGACAAAAAGCCAGTCAGCCCGCGCCCCCAGCAAGGCTGAGGGGAGCCTCATACCAGCAACCCCGTCAGCAAAGCCCCCCTCCCCCCCCCCCCCCCCCCCCCCCCCACTATCTGGTTCAGCTCTGCCCCTCAGTCCCGCTTGTCCTGGCGTGGTTCTCAAAATCCCACGGGCCTACATCATGGCAAAGACTGCATGTACTACATATTGTTCCAGCAGGCCCAGTAGCCTTTCCCTTGCTGTAAACCTTTGCAAGGAGGAGGAAGAGTTTCCTCCACTCCTCTGAACACTGCTGGGGCTCAATGGAACAGCACTCGGATGCCTGCAGACTAGGAGCTAGGCCGACTCTGCTGTGCCCATCAGTTGGGTTAGCCCCGCCCGGCTCAGTGGCCGCAGAAAGCCCGGTGATGCTGCAGCAGAGCCGGCTAGGGTTTAGCAGGCCCGCGAGTGTATACCCGGGAGAGAACGGGTCGGATACCTCAGGATTCATAACCACCGATAAGGTGTGCGCCTGACTCTCCCTTAGTACCATCCGCCCCTCACAAACCCTGTCCTGCAGAAGCAGCTTCCCTCCGCGGCTGGAAACCACTTTGTTCCCCGTCTCACCCCCCCGAGCCCTTTCATCTCTCGCTCACTTCCCCCGGGCCCAGCTGCGGTAGAGACCGTATCTCCCCCCACACATTTCACCCGAACCCATTTGGGCCGGGGAGCTCCCGCAGTGCTGCGGGAAGCCCCGGGACCGACCAGTCCCCCCGGAGGTTGCTGTTCACACCCCACCCCCAGCCCCCGAATCCGCAGGCTCTGACTTCTAACAGCAAGAAGGGCCATTGCTATTCCTTTTGTACGGGGTGATGAAAACAGTTGGAGGGTGGGGTTCTCTGTGGCCATACAAGATGATGAGGGGATAATCTCAACCACTATTGCCTTGAATACAAAATGGCCAAATCGAGTCTTGACTCACTCTCTTCCCCCCCCCCCCGCCAATTTAAAAATTGGATGCTTAAGAACAGAAAGTATTTACCATTGCAGAGCTTTATGGAAACATTCCAGTTCCCTAATGACGTTTGAAAGAGAGAGAATTTTAGGTATTTTTTTCCTTGTAATCAATATAGTAATTTAACAATATCTGACTTTAAGAAATAAGTCCCCACTAAATGGGTTTTTTTATCTAGTGTCAACAAATTTCCTTAATCCCAAACTGCATCATTTTCCTGAAGAGATTTCACCAAGATTGATAGCACCTGAGCCCTTATTAGTTTTCTGAAAATCTTGCATTAGAGCTACATTAATTGTGCAATGGCAAGCAAATGCTGATATCTCAAATAGCTAGAAAAATACAGCATGGATTACGAAATAATTAGGGAGACTTCCAAATGTGACAGCTTCTCAGAAAATCAAAGGCCACAGCTTTCAGCGGCACATAATGTTGCTTTTCATCAGGCAAGTGTACTCAAGTGGTAGATTGGTCCCTGCATACAAAAGAAAACAGGGGTGGTCAAGGATGACGGAGAACCTTCAGACCATTCATTACAGGAGCCCAGATTACAAGTGAGCCGGAAATATTGTAATAACCCCCAAGATCAACTCTAAAGTGATGGAAATTTTTATTGCTCTTTTCATGTTAGTCGCCAGTTGACTTTGAAAGATTTATAGCAGCTTGCATCAGTCAAGGAACCTTTCTCTAGCCTGAAATCAAGCTGTTTTGTTCTCGCGTTTTCTAGGGCTTTATTCAAATTTTAGAAGTGCATAGCACAATGGTAACATCTTTACTGCTGCCTGGTGAAAACCAGCTTCATTAGGTGACGCACCGGGATACTGTTTTGTTGATAAGAAATTTCAAGGATAGGTCCTTTCCAAGCCCTGTTTAGGCAAGAGGCCACTACTAATCTACTGAGGCTGCACATGAAAGCGTGAAGATATATTTACATATTTATTTAGTAGGTAACATTTTACATCTTAAATCACATTCTATATGCTATTTAAAGGGTTTAATCTGGACTATATCGAGTCCAGTATTAAGTATTAGTAACAGGTGTATACATATATTTGGTCAAAATCACACCCATCATAGAAAATACAATCTAAGCAGTAGCTGAAGGGGTTTACGTGTTTTAGAGGACAGTGGGAAATTCACACTTTTTAGCACTCACCCTCAATAAATTGCAGGGGAGCAGAAAAGATCTCGATAATAAGAAATCTGTGCTTCCGTTAACAGGGTTATCTTTTAGGGCAGGATAAATAGCTCTATAATCACATCAAAACTGGAAAACGTTTATTAAAATATTTATATTAGCGTTTGTCCCACTTCTTTCCATTTTACACAGTTGTCTATAAATACTGGGGCCTGAAGTCCACGATTCAGATTGTCCAGTATGCCTCTGTAAAATATCTTCCACATTGCTGCATCATAACTCCACCAGGCAGTTACAGATAGGTATCTGTAGTGCAAATCCTCCTTAGTCATAGTCCGTATCAAAGGGTCAGACACCTAGCAAGAAAGCTGTGGGGTCCCCGTACCCAAAAAAGCAGGGTGCTGCCCAAAAGCCTACAGGCTGTGCTCTGCAGGCACTGCTGAGTTCCGGGTTGGGTGCCGGGATTGTCGCCAAGGTGAAGCCTTCGGAGGCAGCCCCTTGCTGGAGCAGAGGAAGTGGTTGGGCCATGTACGTGAGCGGCAAGGGTACAATGCTGCTCTGAGGTCCATAAGGTGGGTTGCAGAAAGCCTCCGTTCTCAGCTCCTGCAGCTGCCGCTTGAGTTTCATCCGGCGGTTCTGAAACCAGGTCTTGATCTGGGGGAAAGGAGGGAAGGAGACGAGATGAGGTTACAGCGGAGCCCAGCTCACGCCACGGTCAATGCCCAAGCCGTTGCCCATTCTACTGCCTAAGCAACGGCAACTCATGCTGTTGCTCGTGCTATTACTGCCCAAGGCCCCCGCTCACCTGCACCTCCGACAGCTGCATCCTGCCCGCCAGCTTGCGGCGCTCGGCCGCTCCCAGGTACTGCTGCCTCTGGAAGGAGCTTTCCAGGGTGCTGACCTGCTCGGCGCTAAAGGCAGTGCGCAGCCGCCGGCCGGCCTTGCCGCCAGCCTCCTCGGAGCCCGAGCTCTCAGGACTTCCCTCCGGCGGGGATCGCTCTGCTCCACACGGTCGCTTGCCTGCTCCTGGGGACAGGCGAAAGGGAGAGAAAAGGGTCAGCCAGGCCTGGGAACCTCTCGGGTGTCCACCCGCCTCCTTCGCTTCAGGGCAGCAGCTGCACGGTCACGCCTTATCGGGGGACCATGAGTGTGGTGGAGTGCCAGGCCCGTCCATCCTTCTCCTCCCGTTGCAGGAGCACCAGGATACCGCTGAGGCCGCGGTTACCTGCAGCAAAGGGTGCCTCCGGACGCTCCCGGCTCCTGCCGCCTCTCCCGGCCCGCGGCCCGGCGGGCGGCTGCTTGCTCCGGTCACTCAAGCCGGGGCTGGACGAGGAAGCGGGCCGGTGGCCCGCGGAGGATGGTCGGTGCGGGGAGCCCGCGGTGGTGCTCTTTAGAGCCTGGCTGCTCTGGGACAACCACTCCACAGAGAAAGGGGCCTTGGTCATCCTGCCTTGTTTCGGAGATGTAGGAGGGTGTAGGGGAGCACAGCTCCTCCTTTATACCGCTAGTCTCAGAGGAAAACGTGGTTTGTGTAAATACACATCAAAGGGCCAGATAAGTATCATCTAATTGCTATCAGTTCTCCTCCCCCCCCCAACAAAAGATACCGTTCACACATTGCTACAGCTCGCGGAGGCCCGGCTCCGCCGTGTCTGCTCCTGGAGTTGTTCCTCCGCCGTCAGTGATTTACAGCTCTTGTTACATCCTATCCCGATGCAAATGGAATTTATGGAGCTGAGCAGCCTCAAAATGCACTGGGGAATGCACCCCCGGGGAAGTGCACAGGGACCAGCATCCCCGGACTCTGTTGCTCCCCTCCTCTTTTTCATTCCTTTTAAAGCAGAAGATCCACTGTGTAAACAGATCTTCTCAAGCATGCTCCTGTCTGGGCTGAGCACTGTGTTCCCGAAACAGCCCGAGGCAGGCAAGTGAATAAACTCACTCATTGCATTCTCCTGGGTATCAGGTCGTGAGCATCAGGCAGAGGGCAAGGAGTTTGGAGGAGAAGGGTGAAAAAAACAGAAAAAAGTAAAGGTCAAGGCTATTGAGTTGTACAAACCGACTGGCTTCTGGCTGCTTAAACAAAGTATGTTTTCTGGACTAAAGCATCAGAACAAAAAAACAAAAAAAAAAAAAGAAAGAAAAAAGACAACTTTCTGTCTTAGAATTAATATTCTACTGAGGTTACAGAATTCACGTCATATCTTCCTTCCCAGATCTCTTGCAGCTGTTCAGGTTACACAGGTTTCTCTATTATTTCACTTTCCCTGTTTTTCCTCTCTTTACCTTATGCATGTCTTTCAGAAGTGTTCCCATTCTTCTTTGGGCTTTGTGTGCACCAGGAACACTTGGCTGCTGCAGTAATGTCAAAATGACAAAAGGTTCCTGGTGCTTTATGGACAATTTTTCACTGCAGAATAACCATGAATTCCCTCCACTTTTCATCCTCCCATTCTCTGCAAGATCAGAGTGGAACCACTGCACCATTGATAACTCCTACACACCCCCGCTTGGTATCAGTCTGCCACCAGAAATCACAACTGCATGTTTGATTTGTCCTTCCTTGTTCCTGACTTCTGCTTTACAACTGACCTCTACTACCTGCAAACAAACTGCTCTACCATCCCTTTACCTTGTGACTTGCTTGGTTATTCTGTCATTCATGCTGGATTTCTCAGTATTTGCTTTCTCTGCAATGACAATCAATATGACCATGCTTCTATCTACTTCTTAGACTGTCAGTGAAGTAGAGGCTTGAAGACTGAAGCCCTTCTACTAATTTTCTATCTAAATCTTTCAATGTATTCCATTTTAATATAATAAAATACATTTTTCCTTATATTAACCCAGTAAAAAGCTTTTCTTCAAATCCTCTTCTATCTTTTCCTAGAACCAACTTACTGTCTGCTCAAAGTATGATATCCATTCACCCATCCATGTATCAATTCACTATATTAAAGACTGTGATATCTTATTTCTTGAAACCTCATCCACTTACCCTTCCCAAGCATTTTCAGATTAGCAATGGGAAGTTTGGAAAGTTTACTTAATCAAACTGTATAAGACTGTTTTTAGATTTTTTTTAAATTGATTTTATAAATACCCCCCAATATACCAAGCAGAGGTTCTTAACTATTCTTTTCATTAGGTAAATATGAAGACTACCCCAGTCAAAAACCTGAGGAAATATTTTAAAATACCAGAAGTTCTGAGTGTTAGACAGTTCTGGTGGCACCATATTTCACAGAGCAGACCAAGTAGGCAGGAGATAGATGGAGTGAAGACATACAGGAATCTGCTCTGTTAACTGAATTACTAATTGATAAGTCCCCGGAGTCTCCTGCATTTAACATGTGGCCTAACAGCAGTCTTGCTAGTCAGAAATGGGAATACCAGTGCTGTTGCTTGCCTGCAAAATCCTGCAGTCAGGTGAAATGCCGTTCTTAAGGACTAAATTTCATGAATATCAGAAAAAGGAAGTGTAACTTTCCTGCAACCTTCTTTCACAATTTATACACTCTGATTACTTTAACAGCATTCTGCATCACAGATGGGGTAAGATCCCAAGGGAATAAATACAACATCTGTGCCCAGAATTATTTCCATTCTTAGTCCATACATATTATGTATCTAAATAATATATGCTACTTACATACTTATATATAACATATATTCATATATATCTATATGCAATTATTTAAAAAAGGTATAAAAGCCTATCTAATGATATCCAGCTTTATTTTATGTCAACAAATAAGAGGCACTTGGCAAGCTGTTGGATAGGACAAAAAGAATATATGACATATGATGGTGCTTTAAATAATAGAAAATCTTGGGTTTTGGCATTCACTGATACATCTGCCACATGGTTTCTTTACAGATTTTAAGACATTTTTGGCATCTGAGCTGCAAATTACAACTTTATCCACTGCTGGTTTATTAATTGCATTGCATCAAGGCAAATGTCACAGCCGAAAGATGGTGTCAAGTGTTGAGCTCTCAGAGATACAAATTGATCATATTGTGACAAGGTTAACCCAAATCTCATTTCCATTATAGATAAAATGTGTAAGTATCCTGGAAGGAGGCAGATGACTTTTGCATGTAATGACTGCTATGATATTTAACAGCTGTTAGTTTATCAACAATTCTTAAGCTGCCTCCTTTCTATTATTCACTGTTTGAAAATTTCCTGCTAAACTATGATTTACAAATACCATGTTAAAAATCAAGTGTTATTGTCAATGGGACGAAAACCTGCTCATGAGAAAGTCCTCAGGAATCTGTCAGATAGGACCTTTCATTCTGCTGCTACAAGGAGGAGGAAACAAGAGCTCAGGCATACCAACATGACTGCCACTGGCAGAAGTCTGAAGATCCATTTTCTGAAGAAAATGACAACACTTTATGCAGATGTTTGTGCAATACACAGTTGCCTTCTCTGGGGAGTCAACACCTTCCCAGTAAAAATAAGGATCATCAGCTTTCTGAAGCCCAAAGGAGACAGGGAATCATAATGCCAAATAGCCAGGCCATTCTGTGGGAGATGGTGTAGAAGGGAACATTTTAGCATCCAGGAAAATGAAAATGAGTTGAGATTTGTTACTTGACAAATCTTGTGAGCAGCAGCTGCATTCAAAGAGGCCAAGAAGTGGCTTTACAGATGCTTGGCTGGGACAGGTAGGGTGGGATCAAGATAAAGGTGCTTACATGCAGAACAGCTCAGCAGAACTGCATACACACAACAGTGATCTCAGGCTGAGGAGGTTCTGCAGAACTAGCTAGTCCTGTTTGGATGCCTTCGAGGCAGTTGATAACAGAAATTTTGGGATAACAGTCCAGCCTTTGAGAATTAAATTGCTGCTCCACATCTTCCAGCCCAAAGAACAGCTCTGCCCTAGTAAGCCAGCACAGAGCCCTAGAAAGGGGCAGGATTGTGCTCTGAGATATCCCTTTCCTGTTGAAGTTTTGAAGGAACTAAAGAGAAAGTAGCAGAGGGCTGCCAAGTACCTTGTGTTCCCCACAGGTACTGGAGAAAAATGCCACCACATGGCCTTGCTGCAGTGGGCGTCTACAAGACCAAAGGAGGGAACCACCATTTTGTAACAGCAGGTGACCCTTTCTTTTAAAAGTTGAGGGTGTGGTGAGACTACAGTGAATATGTGGTCCTTGGGCACAGGTAGGTGCTGATACAATTCAAAGAGTAAAAATGGCAGTTTATGACACGCAAGAGGATGCACATTTATCTGCGGACATGCAGATTCCCTGTGAAGGTCTGCCAAGTGAAACAAAGGCTGCTATACAATTCTGTGGTCTTTATATACAAGGGTATGTTTATCCAACCACTGTAATTTCTGAGAAATCACTCTTTATGACTTAGAAGCATTAGAAATGGGCTCTAACCAATCTCTTTATTATCAAGTATTCTAATATTTAATCTTTCACAGAATAAGACCTAACTTTTCCATGAGGAATGAAAAGACCATATGTGCAGAAATACCAGGAGGGCCTGGAATAAACAGAATTACAACGCATAGACAAAAATTAAATGTCTCAGCATGCTTGGAATTGATCTAAATCAACAGAACTCCTGTTGCTCTTTACCATAAGGCTGTTACCAGCAACTAGGCAGAATAGGTGAAATATTTTAAGATACACATTCTGCAGAGACATGGTGTAAATATTAAGAAAGAAAACATATAATGTTTTTAACAGTTCTTTAATCAAATTTAAGCTTATTAAAAAAAAAAGAATCAGGACCACATTTAAAACATATGCCACTATTAGTTGAAAGGAAGCAGCATGAAAAGGGGTTTAAGAAATTATTTTATTTTCTGAAGATAAGGATTAATTGTTAGGTGCTCAAATATATTTTAGGAACTTGGTTGTGTTAGATATATGAATTATCTAGGGATATGAGATGTACCTACAGAGAATAATGGGCATATGGAAATTCCCATAAATGCCACTAGTTTTAGTAATTTTTCAGATCACTTAGACTAACAGTCTGATGGATACTGCAAAATGTCATACTTCATGCCCTGAAATCCTTTCAAAACCTACTCTACATTTTAGATCAATGCTTTTTTCTTTGCCAGTCTTTGCTGAAGGATAAATATTTCATGATTGTTTCTTTGAAAGTTACATTTAACAACCTATTAAATATAAGACCAAGAATGCATTAGATCAGAAACACTCATTATTTTTACTTTTTGTTTCCCACAAACGTATTCTAAAGAAATTTATCTATGACTAAAGCATTCTTGAATAATTCTTGAAACTAACTTTTCACTTTCAACTATCATAGAATGAATCGTTTATTTTTTTTTCCCTTGATTTTAGAGTTAGAATTTGAGCATGATGAGCCAGCAAGAGAATGAGCTATTACAGCTGGCAGCCCTGGCTCATCTATCACCCTCCCTGCCCACCCTAGCCTATGCTTTGAAATGCATCGGTCCCAACAATGAAAATATTTTACAGAATCTTCCTTCCCTTGATTTATTCCTAATATAAATCACATCTTTGTAATGCTCCAAACCCAGTCTGTTCAAATTAAATTGAAATAAATGTTACCTTTTTTTTTTTTTTCAATTCAAGGCTCTTATCCATTTAATGTTTCTAGTCATTCCTTCCTGTCTTCTGTGTTCCTTACAATACAGTTTCTTCCTATATCATTTCTTCCAGTCATTTCTACTAAGTATCCTGCAAATGTTACTTTGACAGGATTCAGAACTGTAGAGGCAGAGCACAAATGACACTGCTCGTCTACCTTCATTGCATCCCAAAACAGGGAGCACAGACATGTCCCAACATTTCCTCGCAGTATACCGATAAAGGAAAAACTGGGCTATTGCAGGTGAGGACAGGAATGTAGTTGGGTAAAATGCTTGACACTGTCCCTGCAATGTGTAATCCATGTCTGTGTTTCTTCTCCAAGCAATGCAGCATACTTCTTTTGACAGGTTTTACACAAACAAATGCATTACACATCAACAGAAGGTACATCAGATTTAAATTATAACGTTGTGTGTACATGTATTTCTCTGAAATATTAAAGGAAGCAGCTGAATGTAAACACACGTTGGTTTTAAAAATTGGAATAATAATAAAAAAAACCATAGCTCTGCTATTTCATGTTAGCCGGTTTCTAACAGGCAAATTTTAGGCTGACATCTGGAAGGCCGATCGTTTTTCACGATACCTTTGCTCATAATGAGGCATGTACATCTAAAAGTCTGCAAGGGTCTCTTGTGCCACCTTCTGGTTATATTAAGGCTTCACACCCAAGAAACTGCTAGGCAAAGGAAGGGAAAAGTCGCAGACGTTTAGCTGAGGCAATGATTGAATCATTTAGTTTGGAAAAATCCTTTAGATGATCGAGTCCAACCATTAACCCAGCATTGCCAAGTCCGCCACTAAACCATGTCCCTAAATGCCACATCTACATGTCTTCTAACTGTCTCCAGGGATTGCGAGTCAGTTCTTAGGAGTTAAAAGAACTGCTAAACCTTGTTTTCCACCTTCTCCCAACACATGGATGTGCATGAACAGCTTTTATCCCTCTGCACATTTCAGAACCAAGTAACTTTCTCATTGCATTAGCATATGTATATCATGAAAATTCAGTATCCCTCTGTAACATCTCTTACGTAAGTTCTAGCAATGGACACCCTGGCAACACCTATTAGTTTGCTGTCTGAGTGCAAAAATGTAAATTAAACTCTTGAAAATTAAATTTAAACCTTCATCATGATTATTGGGAGTGCTAGTCCTGTGTGTTGTGTAAGTGTGCTCTCCATTCCACCCCATATTGCATTAGTAAAATCACAGACACAGCTGGATCCATGCCCCACCTGTAATAATACAGTGTAGGGCATGAGAAGACCTTATTATGGTAACCCAGGATAGTTTGCCTCCCTCATCAGAGTATGTTGAGCTCCAAATACATCTTATCTTCTTGTCCTGGTAAGACAAGATAGGTCACTCACCCCTACCCCACCATCTGCATTGCCAAGGTGAAAGCTGGCTGTAGATCTCAGAATTTAGACAAAAGCACCTGTATTACATCAGTTCACCAACAAGCAAGACAGGACATTGCATGTGTATGATATGTTAATCAGCACAGGTTTTATTACTCACCCTTGTGGTGTTTTCCCTTGAGCTTCACTTCTGAGCAGGGCTTCACTTCATTCGGTCCCATTTGATTAGCACTGGTGTCCCAGGAATCCCACCATAGTAATGCTAAGGCTCTCACCGACTGTTGTGCCTCATCCCTGAGGGATCCACACCTGCTTTTTGCTTGTAATATATGGGTAGTCCTACCCCTCCTATCGCCCACTCAGTTTATCTTCACAATTTAACACTGATAATTACCCTTTGAAATGAGATATTAATTAGTTGTGTATCCACCTTACAGTACCATCATCTGGATCCTAGGAACTTAATAAATAATCAGGTCAGGTGGATCTGTTGTCAATGGGTTTATTGATTTCAACACGTAACATACTGTTTTGTTTTTATGTATTGGAAGAGTTACTCTGACAAAAGAGATCATTATGCTATTTAGAAATTACTTTATAAAGAAATGCATGTTGGCCTTTTAAATTAGTCTCTATGCTTGAAGATATTTAGACAGTTTTTTTTCAGTAACTCTTCTGGTATCAAAGTTCATCTGGCTGATTCCCCAAGTCATTCTTTTACCTTGCCTTTCCAGTCATTCCTGTGCTCTTGCACACTTTTAATAAATAATATTATTTACTGGTTCTCTGGGAACTCATTCTTAATCAAAAATACAATAATTCCAAGGTTGAGTTTTGCACCATATTATTATAGAACAGATTTAATCAGAGTTTAATGTTCTAATAAATCTAATTAGCTTGATAGTTCCCTTTCTGACCTGTATTCCTGTTTCCTGGTTAACTTTGATTGTGACACACATTGTTCAGAGAATAGGGAGTGAAATACAAAGCACTTGTGGCTTTTGCACCATCTGACATTTATTCACCTATTTTAATAAGCAGAGAACTTTTATTGCATAATAGGGAATTATTTAAGAATCCATTTTTATTGTTTCGCTTTTCCCTTGCTGTACAGTTTTGTTCCTAACCTGCTGTGCTGTTCTTTAATATTTGCTCTTGCCAATGCAGCCTTATTGTTCCTACTTATTTTCAGTATTCTTTTTTGGTATTTTTTAGGTCAGTGATGGGCCCCTAATGCAGCCAACATTGCTGTCAGGCTTTTTTCCCCCTTTGCTTTAGAATAGACTGTTGTTATACTTAAAATATGGCCTGTTTTAGAAGCCTCTTTTAGAAACCTTCAGCTCTCTTGAATTTCTTTTTGCCTTAGAATTCATTCCCCAGGACCTCATGTACCAATTTCTTGATTTTACTGATGCTTGGTTTTTTGAAGCCCATTGTTGTTCATCTGCTTCTTTTGTCCCTTTCTCTCCTTTGTATCACGAACTCTGTTGTCTCATGGTAATGCTCATCTTGACTGATTTTCAACTTTCTATTATTAGATTTTCAACTAGTTTATCAATCCCAGTACAACTGAAGTCTCCACACTTTTTTTGGCAAATGATTAGTTATAGACCACATATTATGGCACCTCCCCCTCTTAATTTAAACACAGAAAAAACTGTATAGGCCTGCCCTTTGATTCTTAACTATATACATTTTTGACTCACATTTTAGTACTAATTCCCCTTGGCATGCCTTTCTCCACGTTTGTTCCCTCCAATTCTTTGCAACATTTTGTGTACTACAGGTCTAGCTTTTTCCCATTATTATTTTTCTAAACCTCCTGCACTAGTTTGTTTGCAGAAAAAGTATTAAGTATCTGTTTCTTAAGTGAATAATTCATTACTGTTACTGTTTATGAGTTTTATGAGATGTGATCACAAATAAGCATCTACTTGCAGAGGTTTTAATTCTGAGTCTGATGCTCAGGCTCACCACCAATGCCCAGTTAAGCTTTCCAAATTATGTTTCTCAGATAATGGCAACTCAAATTCTCCAGCCTTCTGAGCTCTAAATTTCATGATGGAAATTGAGTTCTACCAGTTTTAAACACAGTATTTATTTTAGTGTCTAAGCTGAGCATTGAATCTACCTAATGCCAACATGCAAATAAGATCAACTTTAGCATTAGAGTGAAGAATTAAATAATCTTATCGCTAAGACTCAGCATGCATTTACAAGCTAGCAATTAAACTTTCCTCTTAGGCAGGTTACAAAAGCATCATTTACGTTAGACCAAAAATGCAGAATGATGCAAAGACCAGATCCTAGACTAAATTACTGCAGTGGCCTGAGGTAATATGGCAACTGCAAATTCTACTTACATGTGAGACACTGAAATATCACTGAACAGGAAGCACACTAAAATAATGCCAGGCTAAGGCTGTCCTGCCATACTTTCAGGTTGTTCACAGACAAACTTCACATAATAACTGAAAGTCTTCTTCAAACATTGCAACAGAAGAAACTAAAGGGCTCCTCTCCACAAAGGGATAGAAGATAATTTTGAAAGTCAAAGTGTCTAGTTTACAGGGGTTACTGTCACTCATTGATAGATTAAAACCAGCTGCATAAAGAGGTCTTTCAAACATTTTGCTGCAGGAATTTTTAAAGAGACTGGAAAGTGGAATTGTTTGTTCTCACATGTATTTTAGAGAACTACACAGAAATCACATAAAAAACCCTAATGGAATATTCTACTGCAAATAAGTAATTTATTGGTACTTAAGTAATTACAGGATCTCTTGGAAAAAAACCCCATGTATATTACAAATTGTAATGGGGGCAGTTAAAATGATGATGTGAAAATGTCTTACATTTATAATAACTAGAGGATGAAAAAAATTATTTACAGGTAAATAATACCTGTTAGTCAGGCAAATCCCAAAGATGACCACACAATTAAGCTTGATTTATGGTGCTTGAGTTTTCAAATACTGTTCAAATCTCCATTTCCAATGCTTTGATACCCCTTCTAAAGCTCAACATACATTTTAAAAGATTCATAAAGCATGTTTTGAGAAAGATTTTCTGGAAGAAAAAAGAAGAAAAACTCTAACTAGAACAGAATGTGTATTCTAAATAAGGATATGCTTTGGACTGTATGTATTTAAGCAAGAATAAGGAGAAAAAGAATTTGTCTGCACTCTTTCCCTCATTGCAATATCAAGGATTGAAACAATCAACTGTATGTCTAACACTGAAAAATCGTTAGCTTCCCTTCTTTCAAACTGTAGTTTGTTATGTAGAAACAGATTTCCTAAAATTTTAGTCCTTTGCAAATCACATACAGTACTCATGGGAGTCCCAGCAATCCAATGCATAAAGGAAGAATGTAGAAAACCATGAAAATAAAGTTTAGAAGTGGGTGAAAAACTTCCAAGGAAAAAAATTGTCAGAATCATGAATCAGTGTTGGTTCATGAAACATTTTTCCGGTTTCTTGTTTTGGATTTCTATGAGATAGTTTATAGGATCCAGTTGAATTCACCCTTGTTTCCTGACATGCTTCAGGAGGAGGTGTTGGAGATGGAAACCTGCTTTGAAATGCAGTATAACTAGGACACAGTTCCCAGGTGTCTAGCAGGAGGCCTCAAACAACAGACATGTGCAAAGGGACACAGAAAGAGCACCAATGCAGAGAGCACTTTGAAAGGCTCTCAAGGAGCAGACATCACTTCAGAAAATCCATGGGTCACTGTTGGAAAAATAAAAAACATAAAACAAGACGAGGGAAGTGTGGAAAAAATGAACTAGGACAGCTGGTGGCAATTCTGGCTTAAAGAATAAACAGGTTTTTTTTTCCTCAAAAACATTCTAATTTGGTATTGGAAGGGAAACAAAAGGCCAGACTGCAAAGTCATCATTTATACAATACAACTATTGATGCCAATAATGTTTTGCCAAGATACAACTGAACTTGTTTCTTTGAAATATTTTGCCCTACGTTTCCTTTTAAGACATTCCCCACAAAGAAAGAAAACTTTAGCCTAACCCTTACTTCTTGTTAGTAATAAATAAGCAGCGCAGTTATATGCTAGTTGTAACTAGTTTATTCTGAAATCTGCATCGCATAAGATATGCATATATCAATGTTCATGGAAAAAAGCAAACCAGTTTCCTTGTATAAAAGTGATTTTGATTTTTTTTTCAATAGCTATTTACATTTTCTTTTATTGTTGATGTTGTGGTGTCTAAATGCCAAATTTTAAATATTTAATTGATGAAAACACCCCAAAGTAGTACTGTAACTCAATATTATGCATTTAGAGAAAAATAAGGTGATACACTGAAGCATTATACAGAAGACATGAGAAGATTTTTAAGTTCTTGTATAGCACCAGTTATTGTTATAGAATAAACATAATATTGTCTAGGTGTAGTAGTTGCTTTCAATCCTGATAAAAACTGTAAGAAATATACAAGACACCTATCATGAGTGCAAAATATAAATGCTGAGTAAATCCATAAAAGCAATTTCAACAGTTTGACTGGCAACTATATAAAATTAATTTATTAAAATAATATGATTGGCAAGTTTTGTGGAGTTCTTTACATTAGTAAAGCTTATAGTACTGAAGATTTTACTGTCTTTCAAAGGCAAGGCGTGGCTTCAAGTGAATGGTAAATTTTAATTGAGAAAATCCCAATAAATACTAATAAAACCAGTTCTTTAAAAATAAATGCATATAGATCAAGTACGTGAAATGTATGTCTGAAAATAAGGTTATCATTAACATTCTCAAATCACTGTATTGCATAAAGATAGAAGGCCAAGATTAAATGTTTTTACATTTGTCAATTTTTAAAGAAATAGCAACACATTTTGCTTCCTTAAGGGTATGTCAGAATACTACAATTAATGACATGCTAAACCTACATATGGCAAATAATAAAACAAATCATGTTAAGAGTAGAACATGTGCAAGAAAACCTGGTTGAGGACTGAGTTCTCCAGTGCTTAAAACAATAAGAACACAAATGTTAGTATTAATATATTAGTATGAAAAAGTAACTGAATATTAACAGAAAATATGGACATACCTTGTTTTTACCGAGAAATATGAGGAGTGGCCTGTGATGTATATATTGTGGTTACTGACAAAAGGAGAGGCTTTCCTCTTAAACACTGAAGAAGCTACAATTCACATGTGCACATGCATTTCTGTCAAATACAGTAATACAACTTGAAGTATACTAGGTCTGTGCACATTCTCATTTCTTACTTCATTATCCTTCTCCATCACTAAAATGAGCCAAGACAGTTCACATCTGCTCTTCACATCTCTCAAAACATTTTCTTACCTTTTTTTTTAGCAAATTTGCAGTTTAGCAAATAGCTGTGAGGACAGAGCTTATTTTAGCTGTTCTTGCCCTTCCCCACTTCTTTTCCAAATATTATCATTGTATCTCTGGTAGATGTATTTGTAACTAATTTGTAGCCTTAATACTTTGGCCTTGCATAAACCTGGGTAGCCCAAACTTCCTAGCAATAGCATCACAATTCATTGCCATTTAGAAGGTCTTGTAAGTATAAGCTCTACAAACAGGTTATCACTGAAGTTTTACAAGTTGCATATCCAAATTTCACACAGTTATCTTCTACTTAATGCTGCTGGAGCACTGCAGTCTACAAAAGCAACCCCAGGAGAAAAAGCCATAATCAAACCTGAACACATACATACATACATTCACAAATTGATTCTTATGCCCAATATAGGAGAAAAAAAGCAATTTCACACTAACTGTTTTGGCAAGGCCATGAGCAATGCAATAAATTCATAATATTTAGATTCAGATCTTATTTTAATTTGGAAAAAGGTTAGTTTGATGACACTAAAACCAAAACAAAATAAAAAAAAAAGTTGCAGCATGGCATTCCTCTCCTTCCTCAGTATGCTGGAAGAAAAAGATGGCAAATTCTTCAAGTGAATTATAGTTTTCAAAATACACAACATAAAAGCAAGACACACCAACTGTGAAAGGATCGCAGATGATCTGTGTCCCTGAATAATATATGCACACTGTGTGTGACAGGATACAAGTGTACTATGTTTATATAAAAATATACTCAACATTTAATAAACTATACTCTGAACTCTCCTAGGCCAACTTTGCAACAGAAGCTGTAATTTTAATGTATATCCACAGTATTGTTCAGATATTTGTTTTGGGGTGAATTATTTTTTTAATGCTAAACAACAGTGACAATTAGTCATCCTTTTCTTCTACACTCTTTGTACTTTTATCTTTACTTCTATTCTTTCGATCTTTCATCCAGTTGCTAGGGATTCAAACCTCATTAGTCGGCATTTTATAATTCCATGTTAAAAATATAATTATTTCAACTTGAGATAGTATTTTAAGTCACTTCCCTTAAGTATCTGCTTGGGAATTGGTCCAGGAGATGAAATCAACTGAATCTAGTCTTACAGTCCACACTTGGAATACAACAGATGAAATGTAAATAATTACTGAAATGTTGCCTTCATTTTGCGCAGTGTGTCCTGAATTTTTCGTGAATGTTTTTCTGCTGGTATCTGATGGAAGTTGGCACAGTTGTCAGCTGCCAAGGCAGAAACATCTGCATCTTTAAAGTGAGTTATTCTTAGTCTGAGGTAAGATTGCAGCTTGGAATCTGGTGTATACGTGTAAGGATTATCTTGAAATGCATGAACTTGGCTCACAACTTTTGCAATATTTCTTGAAAGAGAATATAGTAAAAAAAAATTAGTTTCTTATGCTGACAATAAAACCAAAACCAAACAAACTCCCCAAACCCAAACTTTAAAAGAAATTCAAAGTCATTAAGCATTCTCTTCTATAGCGTATGTCCCTTTGACTGAAACCATTTAAACTGCTAACTGTGAAATGTTGCATTAGCTTTCATTACCCCTTTAGATAACAGTCTATTTTAAAAAGTTAGGTGACATACGTATATAATTAAAATTATTACCTAAGTTTAGTCCACTTGTAAGCTCCATTTGTCATTGTGAATCCTCCAGTTTCAAGCTGTTGGACATGCATAGCCAAAACATGGGCTGATGGAATTGTTGGAAGTGTTTTGAATCTTTCTCCTTCCATCAAGCACAAGCTGTCACTTTTTAAAAACACCTAGTTTAAAAATGCACACAGATAAATCTCACATTAAGTGCTGGGGCAGGTTTTAAAAGAAGTGCTTGTAGTTCATGTATTTAGTACTATGGATTTGTTTGTCATGAATATTAACTTTTGGCATTGAAGACTCCACTATGAATTAATCTGGTGGCAAACATTTTAAAGCACACAAAATAAGTAATCAAAAGATACTTCATACACAATTGTAATTGTTCTAAATCATAACTAAAATAATATTTTAGAACTTCAATTCAAAATTGCACGGATCAGTAAGAGAATGCCTGTGATAAAATAAACATTTAAGATTTTTCAAAACAGATTACAGCCACAAAATTTCTGCAGACATCGTCAGGAAAGGTGTATTTAATGGTCTAGCTTGCTTTGAAATGTCTTTATTTTTAGTCACATAGGACACATTTTTGAGAAATACTGAGGAAAATTCATGTAAACCTCTTGAATTAAGAGTCAGAAGTCTTAAATTAAAATCTCCTTCATAATACAAAATAATAATTATGGCTTTCATGCTGCAGAGGCACCCACTTAAGCAGAACTTGCATCTTCTCCAACCCCAAATAAGTGTTTTTACATTAAAGACTTCATACTATACCTCAACAGCCTTGAGTTCCTCCATTATTGCAGCTACTTTTGCAGGTAAAATTTTCCATGCCTTACAAGAAAACAAAATACATTTTTGTTTTTCACATTAATGTCTATATGGAAAAAAAGGATTATGTTAAGCATAATAGTTACAGAACAGAGCCCCAAACTTACTGGTAACTGTCGTACAATAAGATTTTCCAAGCCTGCTAGGATTTGCATCGCAGTAGCAAAATTTCTTTGTTCATAGCAGCATTTTGCTATAAGAAGAAATTTTGATAACAAGCTCACCTGCAGCTGAAAAAAAAAAAAAGATATACTCTCTCTCTCTAAAATATATACTAGATGTATATAGTAAATCTACATAATAAAATTAAATGAGAAGGAAAAAAAAGGAGATGTATTTTCTTTTTGAATTTATTACCAAAATTGTTGACTGTAATAACATTTCCCACCAACACAAAAATTCCCATTTCCTGTCACCAAGTTGTTCCTGTCCGACATCTATAATCCTCAGCCAACTCATTTCTTAAATTTTAATAAATTTTGAGATTGCCTACTACAAAACATCCAAGACCCTCCTTGCAAACCAAATTTTTAACTGCCCACTTACAGGTGTACTTCAGAATATTTATGTCAGCTTTGCTGTATAGCAACTCCTATACAATAACTATTTCATAATTAATAATACAATAAAACAATGACAAACCTTAGATGTGTGACATGTTACAATTTCAGCAGCAACCCAGGTGCTGACACTGTCTGCATTTCTTAATAATTGTAGAAGGTACTGGTCTTGTATGCACTTTGACAGAAACAGATTACAGACTTTAAATGAAACTGTCTCAGCAGAAACAGCTCTATGGAGAAAATTGGGAAAAAAAGGCAAAAATAATTGATGTTGACTTTGGATTTTCAAAGAAAATCTTGATTGTGAAGATACCAGCTTCTAACCATTTAAAACGATTTTGCACTGTTTGCAGTCTTCAGTTTATGATCTTTTACAAAGTACATAGTGAGCTATGTCACTTTTTTCCCTATAATTACAAGATAATTATACGTAATTTCAAGATAAGGTTGTAGTATACATTTCTATACATAAAGACACTTTCACCACTTGTTACTAAATAAACCAAACCATCTAATCTGGTGCAAAAAACCAGCCAGAAATCCAAACTCATTAAGAACTGCAGTCATGTAAAAAATTGAGCCTGATACCTAGTGGCACCATACAGTTTGTTTCCCATGCTTGAATGACCAAATCAGTATAAAGCAGCCAATTTAGCCTCTGTCATTTGACAATCTGTAAACAATGAGCTGCTTTAGATGTTCATTCCCTGCTCTTACAAAAAAAGTCTACTACAGATAGTGCAATTAACAAGTATTAATTAAAAGCTAGCCGCATCCACTGAGTACATAAGAAGCAGACATAATAAAATATAATTAGGTCCATGTGGATGGATGAAAACAACAATTACCATTGAGCAAGTAATTTAAATAGGTTAATAACCCCTAATAACTAGGGGAAAATTCTTATCTATCTGTGAATACTTCATACTTCATCTACCTAACAGTACAAAATGAACACTGCATGGAGAAGCTCTGATGTTTCCATCCACGTTCAGAACCCAACTGCACAAAGTCTGGGACAACCTGCTCTCACTGAACTTGCTTAAGGCAGGGAATGTTGTACTACATGATCCTGAGAGGTCTCTTCCAACCTCATCTATTCTGTGACACTACAATGGTCACTGAAATTTTACATACATACAAGCATGCATGATCACGAACCCTGTTTCAGAAACTGTTTTTTTTTTTTTTTTCTGCCAAAATGAAACATTTGAAGCAATCCCCAAGGATAAATCTTCAGAAATATTTTGGTCTGACCCCCTTTAGATTTAAAAGAAATCACCTTTCAAATGTGATCTACCACATAGGTGCACAGGTACACGTACATACAAATGTATATAATCTCCTGAAAGTAAAAGCTATATTAAACAGACTAGTCTGTTGAAAATATGTTAAGTATTTAAAATGTTTCTCTCTTCCTGAATGTATTAAAGGTGTAACATAGTAAGTTATTGTGCATCAACAGAATAGAGGGCAGTTAAAATAAGTAACTTACTTTTGGACAGAAACACATTTGTCTTTAACACCAAGTGCTCTTGAATTTAGAAAGTGTACTGGATGACATTTATTAAATACTTCCTAAACAAAAAGAGCAAGATATAGCTGTTGTTAAGATCAAGCAGTTCTTTAAAAATACTCATGGATAAAATGACAGACAGTTCTTCTCCCCCCACCTCCCCATACCCTCTCTTCAGCAAATTTATCAGAGGGATCACAGTCTAAATTTTACTGTAGAAAGTTCAGAGAAAAATGGATCATCTTAATACAAAGTCTTACGAAGTAATACAAAAAAGCTTGAAAGAGGGTTGGAAAAACCTAAGGAAAGAAGGCTGAGTAAAATGTAAGAAGACAGGTATTATTTGTACTTCTAAGTAAACCTAGACCTCTGTACCTGTTGCAGTAATGTCAGCTGACAACAAAGCTGTTGCACACTGTATTCTATTAAGAGATACGGTCCTACTTCATCTGCTTTAGTGAAGGAAACTGGGAATTCTTCTGTAAAAGTGTTATAGCATGGCTTTGGCAAAACTGATGAACCAGTGTACAGTCGCTCTCTCTGGTATTGTGCAATTGGTCCCACACCTTTGGAAAGTTTCCAGTTAAAGTTCTGTAGCAAAGAAAAAAAACAAACTGCAACTTCTTTAAAGCAAACAGTTTCATTTAAAGTCTGCAAACTTGATGTAACTTCCTGGAATGTTCTGTTAAAGAAACACCCTTGTGGACACAAAACTTTTCAGTTCATCTTCAAGGTTAGCCCAGACACCGATTGGTTTATTCAACACTACTATTTTAAGCTAATACTCACAGTCGATGAGTCTGTATGGTAGGTTGTCAGCTCAGTATTTAAAACAGGCTTGCTGCTATAATATGGTTCATATTCTTAAGTTCTATATTTTATATTCTACATCTTACTAATTCTTGTACTCTTTTTGCTTAGCATCAAGCATCCTTTCCAAAGAAATATTTGGTTTTCCATTCTTTTCCTTTTTTCTATCTTCCAGTATCATAAAAATAGAGTGACAGTAAAACAAGTCCATGTTTCTCTATTCTGCTTTCCCTTTATTGGTTGAATCCCCAGCATACTCCATTCAATTCTGCACCTTTTTCAGAAGGCTGATTCTAAATTCAACTTACACATTACAGATATGTTTGACTTCCACCTGTCATTTTGGTCACTCTGTTGAGAGAGGTCTTTTTTTCAGGAAAAGTATTATACAGCATGTTCCGGCTCTGGGGTTTTCACTAGCACACTGTATAAATCAGTAAATGTGGACAAAAGTTTAGACAAGTTTTTGCTACAAGCTTTGAAGTTTCAGTAGAAACCCTCTCACCTCCTGCTGTTGTAAGACTATATTTGTAGTCTTACAAAGATATATGCCCAATAAAAAGCATTTATCTTTGACAAGGAGGAAAAGGTTTCCTAGGTGAGTCACATGCTAGTATCAAGGATGAACAGTTCAAGTTCTCTCAAAATTATTATCTGTTCTATGTTACTGAAACAGCAGACAAGGCACAATTAAGGTTTAAGATTATTTCCACAGTTATAGAACAGTTTAGGCCTTAAATACTTCCAACAGAAAATTTAAAATGCACGTAGATAATTTTTGCGAAATCAGAATTTTGACCATGAGCTGGATCTCTAGTTTTTGTCAGAAAATAATCAACGGAAATGTGTTCCATATACAGCAGTCTGGTGAAAAGACATACCTTTCTGGAAACGTCTTCTGAGAGTTTTTTACATATGGAATGTAATGTTTTTCTGTCCTCCTCACCTTCCTCTTCACATTTGTCCAGGCTGGAGCTCTGATAAGCCCTGCCACTTCTCCTGGCAGAAGCATCCTCAAGCAATGACAACAAGCGCTCACCATAGCCATTTAATGGAGCAACCTGTAAATGCAAAACAGGTTAGCAGAATATTGAACTCAATTTCCCACAAAATATAAGCAAGACAATACAGTTGAAAAATTCATGTCTGTCCAAAGCCAGACATATTCAACATAGCTGTCAAAGACAAGAGTATATTTCTTTTACTTTAATTGTAATTAGGACAGTTTTTTTGCAATAAGAATCTTACATATACCCTAACTGACTTAAATTAATTACATTTTTTTCCCCCCTTTAAGCCTCTACTGAAATTCTGACTTACCTTGGAAGAAATAAATTCTTTTAGGGTGCATAAAAGATCAGTATTTGTTTCAAAGTCTACACTGTAGCAGTCTTCAATCCAAGCCTGCAGGATGTAGAAACTCCGGTTACATATTTTGGTAAGTGAGGTGGAAGGATCCAGGCTTGCACTGGTGAGAAGAAAAAGGAACCGTTTTAACCAAAACTGATATCCAATCCAAATTTAAAAATAGTTGTTCAATAAACCACAAGTTTATTTTCAAAGTGTTAAGGCATTATGTGTTCAAAAAATCACAAATATTATTTGGTAATGACTGTACTATCTAAACTCCTGAGCTTCATGTTTCTAGAATCCAAAGTTCTATGGAAACAAAGCTGTGGTTGTACTTACAACCCATCACTGAACAACCATTAAAAGTAAGAATCCAGAACTAAAAAAAAAAAAAAAAAGTACTGTCATATATAGCACTTGCTCTAGGGTCACTCTCACTTTTCGAGAGAGTCTTACAAAAATACCCATCAAAATTCAATTTAATTAAATAGAGCTGTTCAGAAACAGCTATTTGCCCTTGGGAGGGGACACAACAGGGGACAACTGTGCTTTAATACAATTTTTCACAGGAAATTACTGTACCTGGACAAAGTGCTGCTGATTCTATCAAAAAGAAACTGCAAAAATTCTTCTTGTGTGCAGAAATAGCGAAATGTGTAGAGAAACTGCTGTACATAGCCTTCTAAAAATGCATTTCTGTGAAGAACAAGAAAAACTTCAGACAAGTAAAATCACATTTTCTTCTTGTATCAGACTACAGCAGTAGAAAAAAATTCCTCAAAATATCATGAATTAACAGGGATTTTAAATTCTGAAGCTCTACTAAAAACCCGACTCCTTTTTATTTTATTTTTACACATCAAATATTATGATTGCCAGCACAATCATAATTTGAATGAAATTATAAAAAATAAAAAGCATAATTTGTTTTAAAAAAAGTTTCTCTATTTGCAATTTTGTGAATAACCACTTTGACATTTCCATTATGATAAAAAATTAATATTTTTCCCCATCATCTCACTTTAAAAGATTTTTATTATAATAAGAGCATAAAAAGTAGATATCTTAAACAACAAAATATTTCCTGTAGCTCTCATGAGAGTAGTGGTTGTTTTAACAATGGAATATACTCATTACACACATTTAAAATGTGCACATTTTTCTTTTTTATACACCCACATACTCTCAAGGTCTGAACACAGACTAATTGTCCTGTCTCCCTGATGGTTTATGGCTAACCATAAAAATTTGGGTTTGATACATGTGGGAGCTTCATTCTTCACTTTGTGCATGAGCTGCTGAGAAAAATTCACAGGAAAAAAAGAGGCTTATAAATGGTGGAAGCAAGGACAGGTAGCCTGGGGTCAGGGATGTTGTCCGGGAAGTCAGGGACTGGGTTAGGAAAGCGAAGGCCCAGTTGGAGCTAAACTTGGCTAGGGATGTTAAAGATAATAGGAAGGGACTTTATAGGTATGTAGCGGCTAAAAAGCAAATTAGGGACAATGTAGGCCCCCACCGGAAACTTTCGGGAGAACTGGCTACACAGGACTTGGAGAAGGCTGAGGTTCTGAATGACTTCTTTGCCTTGGTCTTCACTGGCAAAGGCTCTGACTGCACCACCCAAGTCTTGGAAAGTGGATGCAGGGACTGTGAAAACCTAGACCTTGGGCCCACTGTATGAAGGGATACGGTTTGAGACCATTTTAAGAACCTGAATGTACACAAGTCCATGGGCCCTGTTGAAATCCATCCACGGGTCCTGAAGGAGCTGGTGAATGAAGTTGCTAAGCCACTGGCCATCATATTTAAAAAATCATGGCAGTCAGATGAAGTTCCTGATGACTGGAAAAAGGGAAATATAACACCCATTTTCAAGAAGGGGAAAATGGATGACCCAGGGAATTACAGTCAGTCTCACCTCTGTGCCTGGCAAAATCTGGGAGCTGATTCTCCTGGAAGGCATGCTAGGGCACATGAAAAACAACAAGGTGCTTGGTGACAGCCAGCATGGCTTCACTAGGGGGAAATCCTGCCTGACCAATTTGGTGGCCTTCTATGATGGGGCTACAAAAGTGATGGACAGGGGTAGAGCAATTGGCATCATCTACCTGGACTTGTGCAAAGCGTTCGACACTGTCCCACATGACATCCCTGTCTCTAAACTGGAGAGACATCAGTTTGATAGGTGGACCACTCAGTGGATAAAGAACTGGATGGATGGTCGCATGCAAAGAGTTGTGGTCAACGGTTCAATGTCCGGCTGGAAACCAGTAATGAGTGGTGTCCCTCAGGGATTGGTGTTGGGACCAGTCTTGTTCAACATCTTTGTTAATGACATGGATAGTGGGATAGAATGTGTCCTCAGCAAGTTTGCCGATGACACCAAGCTGTGTGGTTCGGTTGATACGCTGGAGGGAAGGAATGCCATTCAGAGGGACCTTGACACGCTTGTGAGGTGGGCTGATGCCAACCTCATGAAGTTTAACCATGACAAGTGCAAGGTCCTACACCTGGGTTGGAGCAATCCCAGGCACAGCTACAGGTTGGGTAAAAAGGAAAGTCAGTGCAGCCCTGCAGAAAAGGACCTGGGGGTGTTGGTTGATGAGAAAATGAACATGAGCCAGCTGCAGTGTGTGCTTGTAGCCCAGAAAGCCAACCATATCCTGGGACACGGAACTGTTAGAACAAGTCCAGAGGAGGGCCACGAGGATGATCAGGGGACTGGAGCACCTCCCACATGAAGACAGGCTGAGAAAGTTGGGGCTGTTCAGCCTGGAGAAGAGAAGGCTGCGTGGAGACCTCATAGCAGCCTTCCAATATCTGAAGGGGGCCTACAGGGATGACGGTGAGGGACTATTCATTAGGGACTGTAGTGACAGGACAAGGGGTAACAAGTTGAAACTTAAACAGCAGAGGTTTAGATTGGATATAAGGAGGAAGTTGTTTACTGTAAGGGTGGTGAGGTACTGGAATGGTTTGCCCAGGGAGGTTGTGAATGCTCCATCCCTGGCAGTGTTCAAGGCTAAGCTGGATGAAGCCTTGGGTGATATGGTTTAGTGTGAGGTGTCCCTGCCCATGGCAGGGGGGTTGGAACTAGATGATCTTGAGGTCCTTTCCAACCCTAACTATTCTATGATTCTATGATTCTTTGAATATTAACTACCAGGAACAGCAACAGACAGGGTAAGTAACTGATTCTGAAAAGTCAGGATGACCTGGAGGAAGCAGCTGGGACTAAGTTGCTCCCTCTATAGTGGCACAAGTCTGATGAAGTCTCTCAGGCAGTTTCCATCCTTCATACTGTTGTGTCTCAGGCACCCTAAAACAACATTGCCCTCACCCTAGTCGAAGATTAAAAGACATCTTTGTCCCCATTTAAGCCCTGAAAGAAACCTGCATCTTGATCAGTACCAAGGACTGGGGCAATAATCTGTAAAACATTTTCATATCCAGACCCTATTAATAAGGATTATCAATTTTTATGTTTTGAAGAATTGTCATCCTGCTGGTAGTAACATAAAGCCTTGATTCCATGGCAACCATAAGAGCAAAACCTTAAATAAATACAGGATTAAAAAGTTGTTAAGTTATTAGGTTTTGATTTATTATCAAATACTTCAAGTTTTAATTGAATCCAAACTTAACAGTTTGGCCTATTTCTTATCAGGCTGTCTTTTGCCATTTCCATGCCCATTTCTGTAAATAACTGTTCACAGAAATAACATTAAACTTGATTCAAGAGAGGGAAATTTATGCAGTGTTGAGGAACTAGGATTTATCAGACTGTTTTTCCCTGAATTAGCAACTATGCCTCAACCCACCCCAAATTAAGGACACTCAAAAGATACTATACCTAGAATATAAATAAGCCATTAAACCAAGTGGTGTACCAGCCTGCAGAACTCTTACTCCATTTTGACTATTACACTGGTGTTTCTCTGTGTTATAGTAAAGAAGCACTGATGACTCATCTGTAGGCGTCACATCCACCATGTCAGTTCTCCTGTTGTGAATGACTGTAGGCAGCACCCAGGATTCCACACCCCACTGCTCTGCGTACATGATCTGCTCAAAGATGCAAAGCCATGAAAACATAAACCATAGGAAACTAAAGAGGAAAATCCACACAAAATGCACTCAAAGCCTAATTGCATTTCATTATGCAACTGATTTATTTATTTTTATTTTTTTAAACTTCTAAGCAATACTAATAGCAGTTACTTTTTCTTTTGCTAATTTAGATCCTACTTAATTTGGCACTTTGACACAAAACGTTTTGCATTTCATATACTGAATTGATCAGCCAACTACACTGATGCAGTAATGAAATGACAAATGAAACACAAGCAAAATACAGTCTGACTTGCCTGCACATATTTCTTCACCAGTTCAAGAAACTGTACTTTTGATTTAATCTCCTGTAGCTGTTCTCTTAGTTTGGGCAACACAGATTTAGTTTCAGGACCTTTAAATTTAAAACACACAGTGTAAGAACATCACTGATTCTGATTTACAGGGAAAAATAAAATAAAATCCTTGAAAGTACTACACATCCATTTCATTATTAGCAAGCTGCTGTAATCTTACCTTTGCTGCTCCTTTCTTTCTGCAACAGTTTCTGGTAAAACTTTATGGTCTTTCTGTAATTTTTTGTCTCCATCATTAGCAATTGTTCTAATTCCTATTTAAAGAGAAAAAGGATTCTGATCAGAAGGGTAAAAGCAAGGTTCTAGTGAGAAACAGAAGTTTAAGAAGAAAATTATTTTGTATGAAAAAGAGAACATCCAAACAAACAATAATATATCAACTGGGAAAAACTTTCTTTCACACCTCTGCTTACAGGGAAGCTACAACAGGCATCACCTGTCCCCATGAAAGCATTAGTTATGGCACAGTGCTACAACTTCAGAACTAGAACTAGTTTGTGTTTGACGAGACTGCACTGAAGTTTGCTTGAATCCATTTTTATAAATATGTCTTTAGTTATAATTGCACTTACCTTATTGTTTTCCAGAACAGTTAAAAAAGTTATACTCAGAAGTCATTCAGAATTAAAAGTGATGGCTTCTGAAATCAGTGCAGACCACAGAAAATCTCTGTTAAGTAGCTGACCTATATTTGCAGCAAGAACTGAACGTTTGACGAAAGGGATGCTTTCATTCAAACATGTAGAATTACATTATATTACAGAACCAGGTCAGAAAGCAGACAGGAAAGCTGCTCCATAAGGGACATAATAATTTTGAAGTTCGGATGACATATTTTATATTTATGCATTTTACATAATTGAAAAAATGAACTAAATTTCTATAGAATTGTATAACTTAAGCAATGGATAAAATTAAATTATATTGGGATTCTCACATTAATATAAAAGTTAATGTAAACATTTATAATTGTTTGCATATCAAAGGTTTTATTACTTTACCAACCAATGAAAATGGGCCATCCGCTTTGGGTTCAGATTCTTATTTATTATGATGAGTGCAGTGTTTTATAGAAGTGGTGGCTTTTGCACTTGGGTCCTAAGCTAAATACCAGTGACCTAGTTACATGAAACAGCATTTTAAATGGAATAAGTTCACTGAATACAGCAGACAGAACTCCCACAAGTACAGCAATCAGAAAACACATAGCTCAGAGCTAACATATCAAACAACAGATTGGTAAATAGGTTAGCTTTAATGGGAAGGGCTTACTAGAAATTAATTTAACTTTGAGGAAAACCTGTCACTGTTTTTCAGAAAAGCTCAAAAGGTTTAACAACATAGTTCATTAGCAGGAAGAGTCACAAAAGCCCTGTAGATTTTTAAAACACTGCTACATAGGCATCACATAGAGAATAATGAAAGTACAGAAAAGCTATTACCTGATTCTGAATTAGAAATTGCTTGCTTTTACTTAAAGGCTTGGTTTTGTTTCATCAATTAAATTGAAAGCAAGTTGATTAAGACACTATGAACACAGAGAGGGAATCAGAAAGAGTGGTCACTTTCTGATGCTTGGAATCTGATGGGCAGAAGTGGTTTGTCACATAAATAAACTCAGGTGAGTAGAAATAAAGTCAGTAGCAAATTCTCAGTCTATTCCCCAACATTTTCCAGTTTAGGTAGGTCTAGGATATAAACATTTTTTATGAAGCTATGCATTCAATGGTTCAACTCCTTCTGAAATACATTTATTTGTCAGGACATACTTCTGTAGAACATTCCTTCGTCTAGGGCATAAAGTAATGATAGAGTGACTTTGCTCTACTTGGGAAGATTACAAATTCCAATCTGTCCTTGAAGCATAAGTTTTTTACATCCTGAGGGGTGACTCCAACAAAGGATGCAGAATATTGGCAGAAGAGAAAGGAAAAGAAAAAAGGAAGGGGAAAGGGGAAACTGTGGCCAGGACATGCAAAACCTTTGCTAGCAACAACCTTGTCACAGCTTGGGTGCACTAAGTTTAGTGGAAACTCTTACAAGTAGCTTATGAGATCTAGCAGATAGCTGAACTTAGTGTGTGCAAAGAAGAAAAGAGCAAAGGCTAATGGTGAAGGCTTGGGGCTGCAAAAAAAACCTGAAGCCAGCTTATCAGACTATGGAAAAAACTCCTCTTATTACAAGGGCAGACCTGGACATCCCCCTGGAGAAATGGCAGCCCTGGTACCTGCCCTCCCTTCAAGGACTTGGTTTGCTTTGCCTGTATTACACTCTGTATGATGGTGCAAAATCAGCAGCTCCTGGATTAGAGATTATGTGATGCAGGGGACATACATTTGTTTGCCTTATAAGGACTAACTTTTCTAAATGCATATTAACCTTTGCTGACCTTAAGAAGCATAAAGAACTGATAAGCACCTGAACTGCAATGAACTGATAAGCACTTACACAGTAAAGCATCGATTATTTTTATGACACTTGAAAGTATCACCTTGATGCATACATATTTTATTTTTTATGCTATTTCACATTACTTCCAAACATAAAAGTGCATTACATTTTTTGAATCATAACTTGATTAATCCTACTGTCAATATTGTAAAACATTTGTTGTATGATGAACTTTTTGCATCTTATTAAGTCACAACCTAAGGTGCAGACAATATCTAACAGTTCCCAGTAGAAAAATAGAAAAGTTTATTATTTTTATGGCAGAATACTTAATTCTGCCATAAATGTATGTTCCGGCATGCAGAGTTTCTCAGAACTTTTGTGTTCTCAAACCTACTTACAGGTATACAAAATTAAGGAACAAAATAAATTGAATTGCATTTAGTTTTAGAATGTGAATAAATATGCATTTGAATTATAGTAATATTTTCATAGGAGAGATTCGTGTATTAGTGAAATGTACATGTCTCCAAAACTGTAATTTGTTGTGTGGTTAGACTCTCATTCAATACTCAGTTCTAGCTGCAGACTAGACTTGCATTGACCAAGCAGAGTTATTCCTATGAAAGAGAAGTGCTACTAAGCTGGGACAAACGTAGTGAAGCTCAAATGTGTAACTACCTTTAAACATTCACTCTTTGAAACAGCGACTCTTAAACATTGCTTTAGTGCATTTTACTACAAAGCTGTAAAATCAGGTCAACTTTATTGCTAACTTTTCAAAAATCTGTCAAAGACCTGGGGCAAGAAGTAGGTTAATATAGTTCTTGTTAGACAATGAAAATTAGACTACAATTAATCAAGGAGCTGGTTTCTGAAATAAAACTGGTTTGATGAATCAGGAAGCAAAGAGACAGGAGAAAGAAGCTGGGCAGGGCTGCTTAGCACCTACATGTTGATATCGGATTGTCTTCAGAGCTTGGAATCATCATCTCCTGACTGTTGCAATATCAGAAAAATAAATTTCAGTTTCATACTTTTTCTCTTTCTTATATATATTGACCACTTAAAACTTGTAACAGTTTATCTCATTTCTGCAATCCTGCTAATAGTTTTATTTCAGAAATTGTCATTACTGATGGAGTTTGGAAAAACAGTAAGACTTCAGAAAGGTTTTCTTTGCTCAGGTTAAATGTTCAAGATTGCTGCAATTAGAGAAATATGATCCTGTAAGTTTTTATTTTAAACACATTTGGAAAAAGCTGGATTTCACAGAAAGTCAGTGGACTAATGCCAGCAAAAAGTTTAAAGCTGTTGATGCTATGGTAGTGAAAGAGATAAAAATAGTCAGGAGACCAAAAAGTAACTGGTATTTTAAAGTATCCTTTGCTGAAATTGTAGCAACAAGACACTTAAAACACATTTTAACTAAAAATTATTAAATAATATTTAAAAATATTATGGTTTTAAGATTATATACCTGAATATTCTAGTATGCCAAGACTTTTGTATAAATAGTACAAGTGAGAATATAAGTATCTGCACATACATGCTTTTTCTGAAATTAACTCTTCTTTTGCAGTGTATTCAAAACATTTCTATGCCATACAAGTGTATTTAATCTTCCATTAATGATCTTCTCTGAATATAAACTGGAATATAAACTGAATTTGACTTAATAAAAAAATGACAATTTATAATTGTATTCCTTGTAACTTGGATACAAAGTGATGTCACAAATTAGGAAAACTATTTATGTAAGATACCAAGCTTCTATTGTCTCCAAATAATTATTTAATTCTTGTTTGTCCATCTGGCCTCATATGCAGTCCAGATCACATACATTATTTCTGTATTACTGAGAGAGAATAAGATCAGAGTCTAATTTCTGTCTGGCTATTAAGATTTCAGATTTTAGATACCATTAGGAAGATTAGTTCATTTATCCTCAGAGTAGTGTGTTATCTTTTTCAGGTATCAGAATGTACATTCTTTTGCTCTCTAAACGAATTATTTACTAATTGCTAAACCAAGCTTTGTATCAATAGTAATTGTCCTCCAGTGGAATATTCTGGGCATGAACACAATATAATTTTCTACAGAGATACCTCATGATTCTCTCCCCCCCAGCTTCCTGCATTGTTGTTGAGTTAGCCAAGCTCTTACGTATTAATGCCAATAGGAGCCATGTGTAATAGTACGCATTGATTTCATAAGCAAATTCCAAAGCAAACTGTAAACACCATAAATCATGCTTCATTTTTGTTGTATATCTCTTAAATAGGGAAAACAATTGCCAAGAACTCAGAAGATAACTTTTGAATCAAACTAAGTTGACAAGTAGCCTGTAAAATCTCAAAGTCAAAAAGACTGCCTGTTGAAACAGAAAAATCTTTTCAGATGCTTATGAAAAATCCTTTACTTGCAAAAATCTGCTCTTCCATCAAAAACTATCCTTCAAGTAAGGGAGATTATACAAGCCAATTTTTTCTCTAGTTGGCATGCTTACACAGGATTAAACAGCTTTACAGGATTAAAAATAGGACTTCTTGAGTAGATAGAAATTTGAGGGTGACAAATCTGAAAACTCTTTAAAAAAATATTTATTTTTATACAAAGCAATAGGTTCTCATGCTATTTTCTCCTGTAGACTTACACTTGAGTATTAAGGAGCTTTAACTTGCTGAAAAAGACCAGTGCAGGTCTTGTTCATCTTTATTAAGCATGTATCTGGCAGAAACAATCATAATACCTAAACTAGACAACTAATCATTCTCAAGGACACAAAGAGATTCCAGGTGTCCCTATACTAACAGGTTTTCCCGTAACACCAACTCATTTACATTTCCTTCCCATGAGCCAGCTCAACCTATACGGATTTTTACATTTTTATATATTATCTTTACTCTGTAGCTTTGGACCCACAATATTAAGAAAATATTTACAAAGTGAAGCTCATTATACATAGATGCACAAATGTGAAATGGAAGTAAATATGATCAATATAATGTTTTAGGTAATCGAAGACCTTTATTTTGGAATACTAGCCTGGTTTATTAGTCACACTTCACAAATCTTAAGGATTTTAAACCACGTATGAGTCAGTATTTACAAGAAGAAAGAGTTTCAACTCACTAGAACAAAACAATTATTATAATTCTTTCAACCAGCAAATAAAGAGGTATCATAATGATTTTAAATCAATGTACTCACCACTTTTTTAGCATCTATATTTTGCGACTCACTTGATTTCTGCTTTCCAAGGTTTTTCATGTAATTATGAACTTCTGAATCAAAACATTCAGCTCCATAAAATGCACTGCTCCAACCAGGACTACAGTTATGAAAGTCAGGTAGGTTGGGAGACACAAGGTAGCTGCTTCCAGCTATCTTTATCATAGTCTTTTCCTCAGGTTCTATATTTTCTTCTGCAAAGCCTGGACCAATACAACTGCCATTGCCTTGTAAACATAGTTGCTCTTTCTCTATGGGGACAGTATTCTGCAGCCTCAATTCTTTTTTGATATTATCCGAAGGTGACTCATCAAATTCCATTTCACCTGATGATGTATTTATCATAGGCTCAGCCTTCACACCAAAGGCTGCTTCCCCTTCTCCTAAAGAGGGTGTATGGGGGAAAAGAAATAACAGTCATGTGCTGTGATGCATGCTTTGCTGAACTTAAACACTACACATACAAACAGTTACGAGGCTACCTATGTGCTCTAACAGTGGTGTTAGATGCTTATTTTGGCTCTGTGCTTCTGCACAGTGATAAAGGTTGAAGACATTTCAGAACTATTAAGCAACAGTTAATACAATTATGAAAATAACACAATATTTTCTGTGCACATGGAACAAGCATTTAAAAAAAGCTAAGTGCAGAAGCTTTAAAACAAAAGAAAAAGTATGTCAGACCTGTGCAAGCATTAGTAAAAAGCTTAGCTCTTGAGGTTTTTTCCATCCGTAAGTTTTGAAGTTTTTATTCCATACATAGAAGGCAAGAATATTTTATATAGCCAAAGGGGACATAGATGTTAAACTTTCTACTTGTACAGGACTCACTCCCTTGAGCTATGATGGGACTTTACAGTTCTAACCGATATTACCAAACTTAAGGGGAAAAAGAGACAGTTACAGGTTGGTATGATGACAGGAGCTTTTACACTTGCCAGTAGTGTCCCTTTTTTCAAGTGGAAAGTCTCCCTTTTCACCTGAGCAACCCTCTGGGGCTTAGATATGCCACCCTGGAGTCAAATGGACCTAAACTACTGGTGCAAAGAAATCACATATCCCATGGGAGAGCCTGGCTCTACATTTGCAGTCATTCTGAGGCAAAACAAAAGACTGTAGCATAGAATGACAGCAGCCAAGTGCAAACTTAACTTTTACGGCAAAACATAAATTTGTAAAACGTATGGATATAATCCATTCTGTAAAGAACACACAGTTTAATCAAAACAGAGAAGTAACCAAGTTTAAATGCTTACACTTGGCTGAACTATCCTGAGAAAAAAAACAAAACCACACCAAAAAAAAAGGAAAAAAAAAACCCCAAACACAAAAGCAACTGGGAAATACTGAGACAACAGCAACCAAATATAAGCTGTTCATGAATATATCAAGCCCAGAAAGGGTAATGGTTTTGTTATAATAATGGGATTTGCCAGTCCCAGCTCACTTTCTAGTTCAGTTACTGAAAACTCAAAATGTGAAGTACAAATAAACAATCCACTAATATTATAACCTCAATGAGTGCCCTGCAATGGTGTCCTGTAACCAAGATTGTGATTAAAAGACAGAACTATCTTCATTATCCTTTGTCCTACTGTCATTTTGCTATCTATCTTTAAAAAGGCACTTCAGTGGATAGAATAGGGAAGTGGAAGAATACGTAAGAGAGATGTAAATACTCTTATTTTTTACCTGTTTATGAAAACCCTTTTGATGAAGTTAGAAACACCCATTTAAATCTAAAAGCAATGACTGTTCTAGACTTCAATACATTTTCCTTCCCCTGAATTTGTAAATAATTTTATTGACAATTTTTTTATTTTAATGCATTTTATTTACTTTGTTGCCTAGTTCTGTTTTAATTCTGATACGTGAACAAAGAAGGACCAGATCTGTTGCACAGCTATCCTTCAATCAATCAATCAATCCTCAACTTCTTCAGTAACACGTAAGGACTAATAAGCATCTTCTAAGGCTTTCCTCTCTGCCTAGCTAAGCTTGCTATGCTGTCTGGAGCTGACCCAGTATGGCTGTTCCCCTTTTCTCTCCCTCCTTTAAAGCATGCCACTGGAACATCTAGTGGATGAACATAAGAAACCCACATGTAGCAGTTAGAATTTTGGGAGTTTTGTAACAGACACATCTGTGTAAATAAGAGTAAGTAATAGTAAATGAAATGGGGATCCCACTCAATGACATTTGTTCACATGTAAGCTTCACATAAAAGACAACAGGTCCCCAAGGCCAATGTTCAGATTCACTAATAATGCTTATAAGTGG
This sequence comes from Melopsittacus undulatus, assembly GCF_012275295.1. Taxonomy (NCBI): domain Eukaryota; kingdom Metazoa; phylum Chordata; class Aves; order Psittaciformes; family Psittaculidae; genus Melopsittacus; species Melopsittacus undulatus. Next base: position 96,177,027 of record NC_047530.1, read on the forward strand.
TAAGGTGAGTATTTTCCTGAAGACACACTCAAAGTGCTAATCTCTCCAAAGCTGTGTCATTGATAGATTTCTGGCACACACATAGATCTAGAAACATGAAATCTTTTCTCACCCTCTGTCTGATCACTGCTTGCCAACAAGCTATCAAAATTCTTTAGATCTTGGAATGCATTGTCACACTTTGAATCAGCTGCCTTAGTTATGCTGAAAAGATAAGAAAATTAGGGAAAATTAATGTTTCATAGACCTTTTTATCAGTAAAATAAGATCTTACAAGTGGCTCTATGTATGTGAAGGGCTTAATAGAATATATCTATCTCCTGAAATTTGCATGTTCAACTTCAGTTATGTTCAAATTGATACTAAACACACTGGGCAAGATGTGGAAATTCTACCTTACAGCATTTGGTAAAATTCCAACAGAAGTATCAGAACACATACAAACAGAAAGCATAACTCCATGCGTAACTCAGACTGCAAATTACAGTAATGGGTTTTTCAGTCAGGATTCAACCTCTGGTTAACAGTCTGACTCCTAATAATAATAATAAGTTATATTACATAACTTATACATATGTAACATAACTTATACAAAGAAGGTTAACAATTAAAACCTGCCATATTCTTTGTCTAAAATAAATGTCAAATAAAGAATATAGCAGTGTCTCAGAATATTCTTTGTCTAAAGAAGTAAGCAGTGTCTCAGAGATATTTTCAGGCAGTTCTTGCTTGTGATCTAAAAACTAGATGTGTATTTTTTACTGGTTAAATGATGATTTCTTTTCCACTTCCATTTTTGAAAACTTTGTAAAAGAATTTTCATACAGAGGTTTATCATATTAATATGTGTCAGTAATTCAGCTGCAACAGCTAAAGTTTCTCCTACCATCACATTCAACTTGAGGAAATTAAGAAGCTAAGCTCCAACCAAGTTTCAATGGCTCCTTAAAAAGCCAACCCAAATAGGAAATAAACCAGCATATCAGGCTCTGATATCTGACGGTTGTACTCTATTCTTTCTGAAACTTGCTGTAGGGATTATAAATATTTTAACACTGAAGTGTTTATAGATCATATCTACCAAGTCAAAATTTCCAATTTGTAATTCCAGACCATGACTGACAAAAAATCCCATACATAATTTCCACATATAAATTGATTACTGTTTACAATAGCCTTCAGGAAAAAGCTTTTACAAGTATGCTACATTTAGAGGCTGCAATAAAACAACAATTCTTTTTATTATTTTTCAGATAGATATGTCATTGAAAATGAAACAGTAAAATGAGAAATTAATTAGTCTGATGTTTTCTCACTTAATAGGTCAATTACAAAGACTGCCAGGAGGAACACTGAATCAAACTAAACCAGTTAAGAAAAGCATTTCTAGCAAAGCTAACTTAATGTCCTTATTCTTAGGTGTGAATAAAACAAAAGAATTTATTAAGAACTAAACTCAAACAGAATAAGCAAATTGAACAGTAAGAAAAATATATTTCACTTCTGATTAAACAGCCTCTTTCTAACAAGACCATGAAGCCAATGGCTGAAAACAATATTGACTGGAATTAGGTTTCCGTTATTCAGCTATCCTAAAATGGGAGTTATAGACAAGCTTAGTGGTTAGCCATTAAGCACTATTTGCTATGGGGAAAGCCATAAAGTATCTAATAAACTGTGAAATTAGCAGTTTGCAGGAAACAAATAAGGATACCTGAAGAGAAACAGCATATCCCTTCCTGCTTCTAGAAAGTAGGGAGAAAAGCACTAAATTGAACTGCAGGAAGGAAAAAGTTTAAAAACACTTACCATAAATGTGAAGGTCTTTCTCCATTTACTACCTCATAAAGATTCTCCAGTAATTTTTCATCCCAGTAGAGGTCACAAAACTTTTCACAAATTCTATCGGAGAATATGCCAAATCTAATTTCCTTTAAGTTTAAAATGAAGTTACCTTGTTAAAAAGAAACAAGAAACAAAAAAACATTAACAACAATATCGTCACTGATGTTTTAAGTATAATCTACAGAAGAAAAGCTACACACCCATATCAAAAACTTCAACTCCATTCTCTAGATAGCCATCAAATGCAAATTCCTCTTGTATAAGATGAACCACTTCCTGTAGTAAAGTGTCACTTGTTCTGTTCTGCTGGGACAGGGCTTCAGCATCAAAGAGATGAGAATTTTCTTGATTCACTGAGGTACATGGTGTGTATCCTTGTTCAGTGAAAATACTGTCTACATTGGCAGCACACTCAATTTCTTGGCAGGTTGTGTGAATAGCTGGGTTACTTTTATCAAACTTGTTCTGTGTATTAGAAGTCTTGCAGTTTTGCACTTCGTAAAGCGAAGCATCATTTTCTGTCTGTGTGCTTATCTTATAACTTGCAATAATACTTGAAAGTAGCACTGGCAAACTATGATAGCAATCATAAGCAATTCTTGAACGAAGAGGTTTATTTCGTATTTGCTCTGATACAGCTAAATGTACCGGTACAAATGTTGTAACTCTTTTCTCTGAGTCCTGTTTGAGAATGATGTTACTTATATGAAGAAAATTAGAAGATGTATTACAAGTTGAGGAGTTTGAAGCAACTTCAGGTAATATGCTCTTTTCCTGTACAATATGTGAGGAATCAGATGGCGTTGATAAAGTAACTACAGAAGTAGATGCATTGCTTGGCTTTTGCTCTTCTGAAGATATTTGGGATGAGTGGCCTGGAACTTGTAAATCACATCCATGTATTTCAGGTTCAGCAACATCTGTGCCCTCAGTAGCACACCTTTTAGAGTCTTCTGTGAATCCTGATTTGTTGTTGTCCATGTGTTTTGCTATTCTTGTCTCTTTCTTGAATTGCACAGAAACTGGCGTGTGAATCTCTCTGAAAAGGAAAAATAATTATTTTTGCTGACAATTCCAGTAGACTTAACAATTAATTGTCAAGTTTAACTTATTCTGCTTTAAGATATACTAACTTTGTTATATTTTTATTTTGTTGCAGAATAATAGGCTTGAAGTGAGTTGCAGGAGAGGTGAATGCAACAGGTAATGTAGCTTTTTTGCAATTTAGAGAAATCTGGCATGGTACTGGTCCTTTAACTGCTACAAGTTTACTTTCACTGGTAATAGGCACAAATCCTAAAATCAAAAACACAGAAAGATGAACAATATGTATAATTTAAATGTAAGCTAAATAACCAATTTAGAAAAAAAAAACCCAACAAAACCCAAAACTATGCACCCAAGAAAATATTACATGGAGAACTCTTCTAGAGAACACTATAACAAAGTAAACATGTCAGTTTATGCTTACCTAGACTTGACTCTGAAGGGTCCATTTCATATCTTTCATTTTTAAATGCAAAAGCGACATGATCTTGAGATGAGATTATGTCTTCCTCAACATCCTAACAATTAAAATTTATTAGCTTCTTTTTTAAATTTTATTCCAGTTTAAATTACTTCCAAAACCACCCAAGCCAACCTAACACCCATATAAATCTAGAATGTTGCAAAGCAACAATCTAGTCATGCTAAGGTGAGGAATTAAAACAAATGGAATACAAAACTCTAAGGACTGTTAGAACTATTTGGAAAACTCTGTTTCAAATCAGAACTTTTAGGTAATCAAAGGTTTGAACAGTTAGTTCCATGGATTGACTGAATGCTCCATGCATTATATACACAAACAAATAGAACAACGGTCACATATTGATATCTTCTATTCTGATAAGAGGAGTGTTAAATGAAAGAAAGATTACAAAATTAAGTCACTAGCTCTTCACCTATACAGAGTGTAGAGTCAGGGCAGCAAAATCTGGGGAGTGACCACTCCAACAGCAAGAATTAGAAAAAAAATCACCACTTAAAGGCTATTTGAAGATAAATCAAAATGAGAACAAGGGGGATGAAAGTCTTACTGGAATACAATTTATAGAATTAATTAAAAAAAGTAGACAATTAAAGAACAGTAGCACTCTTACCTTAAAGACAGATTTATTCAGCAATGCCAAAATGTTTTTGCTGTTTACACCTTGTTCAAATAAATAATGACTGCATGTCTTAAAAAAAAAAAAAAAGAGGTCATAATTTCCAGTCAGTAAGAAGTTTTCAATCAAGTGGGATATTATTGGACAAGGGCAAAGTCAAGCTAAGTAGCCAACTGGAAATAATCTAAGTTTAGGATGCCTTATGAACCTATTCCAAGTAGCTTATTGACAATTTCAATACAAATTAAAACACACACCCCTGCTGACCCTAGGGAGGTAACTTATAAAACAACCCCCACAGTGTCATATTATGATTTTAATTAGATATCAGTTTACTACCAAAATAAGTATTTTGATATTTAAATTACTAAAATAATACTTTAGACAAGTAGATTACACATAAAATTGCTTAAATGTAGTAACCTTAATTGCATCAGCTAAAGAAGGTCTTTCTTCAGGGTTTTTTCTTGCCATATCCAGAAGAAGTTTTTTAAATTTTCTTGGCAATGTTAGTTTGTGACTTGGTGGAACACTGGATTTTGCAGCCATCCACAGAACTGCAGCAATACCATAAATGCAGACCTGGTGTAAAGTAAGAGACAGGAAAGATGTAAACAGACTGAAAAAACAGCTTCCACTTCAAAACCAATCCCAGCAAATTATCTAGAAATTTCCCTCTTTCCCCACACAAATAATAATGTCTAGAGCTTCCAAAGTACAGATTACATTTGGCTTTCGAAGATGCTGATGAAAATCCCTACCCATTAAAAAAAATAGCTATTATGCATGCAGGGCAAATAATAGTAGCTAATTTTCTACTGTTAGAGCAAAAGACATATTTTTTCTTATCTTTTCTCTAGGAAAATTATCAGGAAAAAAGTTTTTTTTAGAATAATTTTGAAGAATTCCTTTCTCATGTAAAAAGTTAAGATTGCTGTAAGCCTTATAATTGTACTGTAAAACCTGACCAGCTGTTATTTAAAAAGGTCATGATAATTCAGGAAGTAAATGGCACACAGTAATTATGAGCTAGCCCATACAAGTCAGATTTTACAGAGAAGATTACATGTATCAGAAGAATGAAGTACTGTATATTTATTTCAGCAATTCCTGTGTTATCTGCAGACAGACCAACTGAAGTTGTCATAATGAAGGACATAATGACTTCATTGTCACAATCTTTCCTGTTTTATTTGAAGAATAAAAGAGTCTGAAGAACAAAAGAGTTTGAAGAACACAAAGAGTTGTGGTCAATGGCTCAATGTCCAGCTGGAGACCAGTAACAAGTGGTGTCACTCAGGGATCAGTGTTGGGACCGGTCTTGTTTAACATCTTTGTCGCTGACATGGACAGTGGGATGGAGTGTGCCCTCAGCACATTTGTCAATTACATCAAGATGTGTGGTTTGGTTGATACGCTGGTGGGAAGGAATGCCATCCAGAGGGACCTTGACATGCTAGTAAGGTAGGCTGATGCTATAATTTATGAAGTTTTTTTTATGAAGTTTAACCATGACAAGTGCAAGGTCCTACACCTGGGTCAGAGCAATCCCAGGCACAGCTACAGGTTGGGCAAAGAAGAGATTCAGTGCAGCCCTGCAAAGAAAAATTTAGGGGTGCTGGCCGATGAGAAAATGAACATGAGCTGGCTTAATTGTGCGCTCACAGTCCAGAAAGCCAACCATATCCTGGGCTACATCAAAAGAAGCGTAACCAGCAGGTTGAAGGAGGTGGTTGTGCCCCTCTACTCTGTTCCTGTGAGACATCACTTGGAGTATTGTGTGCAGTTCTGGTGTCCTCAACATAAAAAGGACATGGAACTGTTAGAACAAGTCCAGAGTATGGCCACGAGGATGATCAGGGGGCTGGAGCACCTCCCATATGAAGACAGGCTGAGAAAGTTGGGGCTGTTCAGCCTGGAGAAGAGAAGGCTGCGTGGAGATCTCATAGCAGCCTTCCAATATCTGAAGGGGCCTATATGATGCTGGGAAGGGACATTAGGGACTGTAGTGATAGGACAAGGGGTAATGGGTTGAAAATTAAACAGCAGAAGTTTAGATTGGATATAAGGAGGAAGTTGTTTACTGTAAGGATGGTGAGGCACTGGAATGGGTTGCCCAAGGAAGCTGTGAATGCTCCATCCCTGGCCGGTGTTCAAGGCCAGGTTGGATGAAGCCTTGGGTGACATGGTTTAGTGTGAGGTGTCCCTGCTCATGGCTGGGGGGTTGGAACTAGATGAACTTAAGGTCCTTTCCAACCCTAACTATTCTATAATTCTGTAAGAATCACAATTTTCAGACAGAGCCAGATTTAGCCTACTTAATGCTTAGTTTACATATATTAGCATGTACTACAAATGCAATTTTGACAAAGTTAAAGCACCATGCTTCTTCACATTGCCTCTGAAAGATTAAAAATGACAGAAACCTAAGCGCAGTACTGAACAATGTGATCCCATAGAACAATGTTTTCTAGCACTTTTTTGACCAAAGTGAACAGCAATGAACACAATTTAACAAGGAAAGTTCACTATTGTGAAAATAACCTCTGAATCAGTTGAACTGTTGAACAAAAGCTACTAGTCGATACAAAACCACCTGAAGTAGGAGAAAGTAGCTCCAGCAAACAAAAAAAAAATTCTTCCCCTGAAGCTCAGAATTCCAAGAGATCAATGGAATCACAATGCTAACCTATATTTATTTATTTAGGAAAAACCAGGTCAGCTTATTCTATATAGAATGTTGCAGATAAACAAGTCAAAAAAAGATTACTTTTCTAAAGAAAAAGAATAAAGCATAAAGACTTCAGAGTTATTAATTCCTACTGTCTGGTAAAACTGCTGCATTAGATTTCAGCTAAGCTTTTTTAAGCTTCTGAAGCCTTTGAAAAACCTGTGTGTTGGATCACAGCAGTTTAAGAAGAAAAAGCAATTTTAAATAAGATATATAAATATTTTCTAGCTACATATAATTTTACAGAATGTCAAACTGTCTTTAGTAGATTTTTTGTAAGTTTTTTTTCTAATTCATGACTACGGTGTCTAATTTTCAAGAACTCATGGGCACAAGTTACTTAGGTAACATTTTTTCTTGTTACATTATAGAAAGGTACCATGAATTATTTTTTCCTAACTATTAAGATCACTGTAGTACAGTTTGCTATTCAGATGCAGTTGCAGTGGAAACACATACCCACCTGCTACTTATTAGCATATTTATCATCCCTGCTCCAAGAGCTCCTTATGGCTTATATCTATAGCAAAAAGCTCTAGGAAAATTGTATTGGTAAAAGATAATAATTCATATTGTTCCCATAGTAAAAATATGCTGAGAATGGTATATTACCCAGTCTTCCAAATAAGCTAAATATTTCGGCTTTAGCCTAGACAGTGTAAAATGCCAATCTTAGCATGACCTCCTGAGGTTGAAAACATGACTTCAAAGTCTGTCTTATCGCTAACAAACTAAAAATATTAAGTCTTATGGAAAACTACAGATTAACAGATTTTTGGCAGTTACTCCAACAGTTTTGGAATGCATAATTATTTTTCAGAAGCAACTAATTTATTGCAGATCAGTATACAAAACCCCACAGATAACTAAGAAATATAGGGGGAAATGAGAAATATCAGAATCGTAGAACAGTTTAGCTTTTTTCCTCAAGGAGTAGAAGGATGCAACTGTCCTTTGATAAAATGCAATGCATAGTGACCTACATAACCTACCACATTACCTTCTCAGTATCCACATACTCTTCTTCAATTTCAGGAGCTAAGTAAAATATATCACATGATTCTAAATGAGAAAAGAAACAAGAAACAAAAAGTAAGATGTTTGCTTTCTTCTCCACTCAGCCCCAAAAGAAATAAAAGCAAAGCATACAATGTATTAGTTTACCATCAGCTTTTGGAGCAGCAAAGAGGATACTTCCATGGCAGTCAATCAGCACGGAGTCCAAACATAACACCACTGCAAAACAAGCCACAAAAGGGCAAGGCATAATAAATATCTGTCTTGTAACTATTTGACAATAATACAAATAAATAATTAAAAAAATAATTTGTAGTGTCAGCAATCACCCTATGATAAATGATGCTTTAAATAACACTAATGCCCACCCAATAAAGAGACAATAGATATATTATTACCCAAAGCAATTCCTGCAGAACAGAAAAGAAAGTAAAAATGGGATCACAATAAAAGGGCTTAGAACACCAGAAGTTTATTCTCTTCATAGCCAGCACTGAAAAGGAAGGCCAAGAAAGGAACAAAACAGAAAAAGAAATACAACAGCTACATGTACACTAGTATTCTTTCTTACAAGGTACCAATAAAGACAGTCAATTTATCTTATGCTTTTAATCTCTCCTTTCTTCCATTCTCCAACCCCACCAAATGCAGGGTCATTATCTGGAAACAGCTGGGACATATGTGAGCAGATGCAGAACACCTCAAGGTGGGATAGGATATGGAGTCCAGTTTTGCACAGACAGTTATAACTGCAGACACTGAAGAAGTGTTACATAGATTGCTATTTGCAAGGCCCTGAAATTTTCCACAGTTAGGAAAAAAATGACCTCTAAAACTATTTTAAATTATCAGAGGTCCTCAAGAACTTAACATTAAAGTCATGAAATTGTGTTACACAATTTCAGTGACGAAAAAAACTTGTGGTAAGACTACATTTACCTGTTTGATGTCTTCAAAGCACACTGTAATTTAACATGTTTCAACATAATAAGCCGACTGGCTAGCAATGTAGTCCTGCCTTTGTAGGCTACCATCTAATACATTGTTTTCATATTAATAAATGTAGTAGAATAGATTCTTTCATTAACTTAAGATGTTAACTATCAAGTTTATTAACTATTAAATAATATATTGAAGAAGCTTAAGAGTAAAACATTTTTATTATATAATAAATTGAAGACATCTAAGAAAATTAAAATAACAAAGAAAGGAAATAATGATTTTGCAGTTATCTGTATACAACACATCTAAAGCCACTAAATTGCTCACAGTGCTAAATGTAAATACAGGTTTGCCTATTACCTTCAATAATATTTAAGCTGGACCTGAAATATGTGTTTTGAAAAGCAAAGCTTCGCCAAATGGAAACCTTTACAAGTTATTTTTGTAGAGGCAGCTCCCCTGATAACAGTTCATCCTTTGTGTCTTTGCTTCTCAAGAGTTATGCCTTTGGCCCTGAATTTGTAACAGTTCATGCTAACCAATTCTAAATGACAGTGCAACATGTGAATTCTCACCTATGTTCATTAAAGTGCCTATGAGCAATATGTAGGCTGCATCTTCTGCTAAGACGAAAGGAAATACGTTAAGTCTCAGTGGAGGGTACAAATCCTCCTGCAACTTTTGTAGCAGGACTGAATTAAAAAAATACATGGAGAAGAGTATATTTTCTTACCCAGATCATTCCTGCTTAGGATAATGAAAAAAGTGTAATCAAGGAAGGATTTGTAGCAAAAGGCTTTTTATATGAACAAATCATAAATAATCCAGCTTGTTCCACATTTCATGTATTTAACTATGACTCATCAGCTACCAATCTTACTCTACCAGTGTTAAGACAAAAGATATTTTAACAAATATCCTTTCACATATGATATCAGCTTCACCTTTAATTAGTTAATATTATTCAAAAGGAATGGTGAGAACACTTTATGGGTGTATGTGGGGGCACAGAAGTAGTGACACCACTGTAAATCATTCCACTATGCACAATTACCCTCAGAACAGGCAGAGAATCCTCTAGCACAAATACTCTAAATCTGAAAACTATTCAGCTTTGAGGTAGTCTTATTTGCCAAATATAGAATTTATGTAAGGTGCCTTCCATTTAGTGGTTTGTATCATTATGTTCACTTTTATAGGCTACATAAGGTTCAGATCATAACTCAATTTTTCACATTTTGAAGACTTGCATATTCTGGGAGCATGTAAGTACGGTAACAGAGGCTGGCTAGGCATACTAAATTAGAACCTGAGTCATTATGTGCAATTATGTGAAATCTTCACAAACACTAGCACCATGCTATAAGGCTGAAATAATCCTTCTGTTGCAAGGTATATAAATGCATAATTTTAAGGCTCACATTGTTTAAAATGCTCAGAAACCTCCATTTATGGCCAATTTCCTTTTTAACAGTTTTATATCACACATGATAAAACAGCGGAAGCTGAAAACCAAAGGAATGTAGTAAGTTTTCTCTGTCTCACTATCCAGTTGCTTATATTCAGTTATAGACTTCAAGCTCATCTTTGCCCAAACCATCAATAGTAGGTTTTTTAAATCAAGAAAAATAAACGGCAGGGGGGGCAGTGGGAACCTCTGTTCTGTTTATCAGAACAGCTACAGACTGATTATTAGCACAAGCTAAACCAACATTTAGAATGCCTATGGAAATTTAGGATGGTCTTCTCCCAAGTTACATATAACACATTCCAATTCTCCCAAAAGATAGTTCTCCATTGCTCTCTCTGAAGTTGACTTCTAATAATTCTTTTATAAACTGAAGTATAGGGAATGTGGAAGGAGTAGTGTCATGTCAAGACCCTGGGTGCTTTAAACTAATGAAGCCCTGTATTATCAAAAATACATCAGGAAGCATTTGGCACAAAGGAATCCAGGCAAGAGTGGAAGTTTTACATTTACATATACAGCAAACTTATTTCTTCCTGCTTTCAACTTACAAGTCCCAAGTGCTTAACAGTCACAGTACAGTTTCTCTATCCCTGAAATGTCTGAACACAAAATCTGTTTCACGGCTTGAAGTCATAATGATTTGTTTCCCCATCAAAAGAATAAAGAGAAGACATTCATCTACATACAGAAGATAACTCGAAAGTGAGTAAGAACTCTAACACACAATTTGAGAGAATTAAATTAGAAACATTGCTTATTAATTTTTCTGTACACAAAAATCAAAGTTGAGATATTAACAAGACAATAAAGAAAACAATAGAGTAAGCATGAAAAACTAAGCAAATATTTTAACATAATTAAGACTATACCTGGATAATCTCCACAAGTCTGCAGAGTACATAAACACTCATGACATAATGCCCAGAGTTCATAGTCTTTCAGGGGTTTACCATACCAGGACAACAGGATTTTTAGAGAGATGCACTGAAATAAAAGGAGTGAGGATGCAGCAAGTTATTAAAAATTATCACAAACAAAAAAAGTTTACTGATACAATGAAAAAGCAAATCTTAATATACAACACACTCACCTAAAAAGCATTGAGATATTTATGGCACTTACCAGTAACGAACTAATAATACTTCTAATTTAAAGTATTATATATATAATTATATTGATATTGTATGTTATTGAAAGTATTATATATATAATACTTCTTATTGAAAAAGCATTGCACAGTTAGCTAGCTGTATAGATGAACTAGCAGTTCCTTAAACATATAGCTAAAGTGGAATTCAAGTGAAATTTCAGCCAGAATAAAAGTCTTGCAAGCAAAAATTAGCTGTTGGGAAGCTCTTTCTTGTCACAGAAAGGAAAGACTCTTAGGATGCTAAAGATGACAATTAATTAGAGATGACAGCTAGATGTGAAGACATAAAAATCCAAGTGATCACAACCAACAAAAAATTCCACATTCAAATCCTGATTTACCCTGACAGTTTCATTACACATCTTACCTTAAAGATTTCATCAACATTTGTTGCTCTTCTGTGAAAGATGTTAACAATGTTGACAGAATTAACAACTGGTTTATTTGAAGTCGAAGCATGTTGTTTCGCTTTTAATCACTGCCTGCTCAATTTATAGCAACAGAATTTGTTTTTCTGGCTATCAATTTAGCTTTTGATATCTGGCATAATATATTTATGTAACAGATCCTGCTTCACAGAAACTTACTGTTCTTCAGAGAGTCCATTTTTCAATTTCTTTTTGAGGGATGTGAATATAAGAATTTGAAATTGATAGTATGCTACAGACACCTTCCCAATCAAGCTGTGCTAATGGAAGTGCTTATCGCTACTAGGGTCTCTTGGCATCAGTTGGACCTCCACCAACCAAAGGAACAGTAAAAGATTCACAGTAGGCAGAAACATCTGGGTTAGAACTGACACATCCAACTATTTTTAAAAACAGCACCACACATTTTCTGTTGCATATGCAGCCCAATGATTGTTAACTATCAGTAAATGTCAACTTCTGGCCACACTGGGGAAAAAACTACTAGAAGCTATTCAGAATTAATTCTGGAGGAAAAGAAAAAAAAACCCTATAAAACAAAAATGGAGCACAGGAGACAAAGAAAGATTAAAACCTCTGAACTGTTCTGTTGTTTTTACAGACATCTTCGTATTCCAATCAATCTTTGCAAAATCTAAGCAGACTAAGGGTCTCTCTCACACACAATGGTAGTTCATCATTACATTTGGGAGATCAGTCTCTGCACTGCCATTTAATACAGTCATTTTTCCATTATCCTGGATTTTATTGTAAAATACATAATGAACAGACTACTGCATTAACTTTCAAGATTGACAAATAGAAATAGCTTCCTTGTGATCTATGGGGAGGAGAAAAAGAACCACATATCTGAAGCTGAAGCTTTGTTGGTACTTCTTACCAGAAGACCTTTTCAAGGAACATAATGCTTCAGGCTCATACTGTTTAAATATCCCTTGAGGGTGATCCAGATAAACTATAATGTTTTAACAAGATGTGCAAAGCACACCTTTTGATTTACTTAAAAGGTTTTAGATTCTGCCTGCCTCCAACTTACATAAAAATTAGTTTGGTGCTTTTATTCTCCTACCCTCCATTGCGACACATCACAAAAATTTGTAACTTCAGAATAGACAGATTTGAAGTCAGGTAATATGATTAAGCTTCATTCTCAAATTCTGCTATCATCAGCATCCTGGCATGAAAAGTTCTTTCATCAATGTGCCCCTTCATTATATCTAGACAAGTAAGCTCTTGAACAGTCTGATAAAAAGACATCAATCACACAGCAGGAAGAAAAAGGACAGATAGAAGAATTAGTCTAGAGAATATTCAAGATAAAGCTTCATACTTGACTGATTACTGTCCCTGACCAGTGCTGCATTCCCTGCTCCACAGCACCCTAGTTCTCATGTGCATCAAGTGTCTTTGCTCACAGACAATTTACAACGAAGAAAACAGAAAAATTTTCAAATTCACCCTGCACAGTTGACATGAGAGAAATCAAAATAGAAATTCTACAGGCTGACTTGAACATTACAAAGGTTTGGTGATTTGGGAATATTTTTGTAAAAAGTACACACCACTGCCACATGTGTTTTTGAAAGAGAATCTGCCTCTTGAAATTCATGTTCCCAGAGGCTCTAAAAGCTGCAGCAGAGAAAGATGGACTTCCTCTGTTCTATATACAAATCACCTCTCACTTCGGGACAAGGTGATGAATGGCTAGCTAGGGGGAAGAACCCCCTCTCATTAAACTGGAGACTGAACTTAGTTGTACAGCAGAAAGCTGAAAGTCATTTCCCATCACTTCCGAAATGATACCCAAGCTCTCTAGAGGAAGAAAGAAATGACAGAAAGAAATTTAGGCACAGAAGAAAAGTGGGAACAAGCTCTAAGAGGAGCTGCAAAAGTTTATGATAAGAAAAAAGAAAGTGTCAATGATAGATAACAGAAGATGAAAAAGCATCAGAAAAAGTCTGTTTCAGAAGGCAAAAATGATGCAGGAAAAGCAAGTCTTAGCAGAAGTGAGAATCACTGCCATCCACAGGATGGCCAAATTAACCCGAGTCAAGAAAAAAAAAAAGAATGCAGTTACAGGTTGGTGAACTTTATTTAAATGTATACCCTCATTGTTTCTTTCTGGCAAACATCCTAAAGAAGAATGAGCTTCAAATATTAATATTGCTAGCTAGTCGTTTCTCCTGTGATACTAATAGCTAACTGCATTGGCATTATCTCTTATTATAATTCAAGTCTCTCCCAACCTTGACCATACCAAAAGATTATTTTCATTCTTGAAAGTGAAACAAAATGCAAAAAACAACCAACCAACCAAAAACCCCAAACAAAAAAAAAATTCATAGCCCCCTCCCCCAAAACCAAACAACCAAAACCCGCATATAAAAATCTGAACCCAAAAACAACCCAAGAAGGTAATACTTCTAGTACTCTAATTATTGAAACTGCTCACCTTCCTACATCAGAAAGAGAATTCTGGAAGACTTCATCTGAGGACTGAGGGTTCAGACCTGCTGGGGATTTGTCCTAACACTTTATAAAAGTTAGAGGTGTATGACAAGACGTTTCATCATACATTTGCAGCTGTGATGAAAAATGTGTGCACTCTTGTTAAAATAGTTTCCACAGGAAAAATTATACACTTTTCAACTTCAGGTTATGAGGCAACTTTTATCTAAGCCTCAAACCTCAAAGGTATTCAAATCAGTGCACATTCAAAACCCACTGAACTTCTTTATGTTCTGGTAAACACTTAAGTGTAAAAATTACTTATTTAGGCATGCCTGATGTTTGGTTGTTATGTTTGGGTTTTTTCTACATGCAATTCTCTGATCTACAGCTATTACTATTACCTACAACTTCAAAAAATACTCAACCACCAAGAAAAGAAAAACCAAAACAACAAAAACCTAACAAACTGAAACACTGGAAAACATATGATTAATTTTTTTTTAGTCAAACCACATGTAGCATGCATTGTTCATTAACCATCTGCTCAGACATCTTAGCAAAGCAAGCTCAAGACAATTGCTCAGCATCCATAATGCCTCAAATCCACTTAATTTAAAGCATTAAAGTTGTTTTAATACTGACATTCACATGTTTATTAACATATTAGCACCAGTGGAATTGCAAAGAGCAAACAAAATTATAACCCAGTCCCTCTTCCTGATTTTTTTTTCTGTGTACTTAAACTAACCTTTACGTAACAGAAATTTTATAACCCAGTTTTAAGTAAGAAAGTTTTTTTTTACAGCAGTTTTGACAAAAAAATATGAAAAAGCTAAATGACTGATTATTGCCTATAGCTACAAACTGGTGACATTTTGTTTTATGCCAAAAGGATCACTTTTTAAGCCTCACTTGTTTTGTTTGGGGTTTTTTTTTGGTGGCGTTTTGTTTTTTTCCCCAACAGAAGTGGTGTTTAGTTCTTCAGATCATTTTAACAGATCTTTTATTTTATTGTGGGTACCAGAATTGTAAAATGAAAGCTTTTTAAGAAAAGTTTTATATATTCAGACTATGACAATGTACCATATTTTATGAATATAACACTGGCATGTCTTAAACAGCCAAAGCAAGCAAGATTTATCATTTTTCTTTTCTTAATAAATACTGTTATGGGAATTGACAACTTCTTTCTTTCAAGTGTTATTTCCCCAGTGTTCAAGTGCCACTCTCTAGCTGCATGGCTTTTCACTTCTCTCATGCTTGATTGGACATGAATAACCAACAGAAAATAAATGTGTATATGCCAGGTTCCCATTAACCCTTCTCATATAAAGGCCATAGCATTTGAATCACAGATAAACATTTAAAAGCATTAGAGATGAGACACACCTGATTGGAATGAAATTGGTTAGAGAAATAAAAGATCCCCACTCAAACTTGAAGTGAAAAATATTTATTTCCGCATGCAAAACTATAAAAATTACTAGGAAAACCCTCACAAGATACATTGCAGTAGCCAGACAAGCAAGCAAGTACTTTTAGTAATGCTTACTAGCAATAAAGCACACAACATTAAGAAGCAGTGGTGGACTATTAGAAAAATACTATCCACTGGAGAAGTATTGACAGGCAAGAAAAACTGTCTGTTCTACAGAGCAGACAAGGTTGATCTTCAACCGGATGGGACTGGTATTGCATTTCTCTAAAGAACAAGAAATATTTAAAGAGATGCTAGTGGTACTATTTCAAAAGCTCTATTTGCTGCAATCATGCTTATCTGTTATAGAAATGTAGTGAAAGAGCAGCACTGTAAATCTGAAGGGTTTTTTATTTAGCCCAGAAGATAAAAATCACATTAGCTGGGGCTTCACACTTTTTGTGCCTTTGCAGTAAATGAAAAAAACCCTCAGACTTAAGTTATACCTTCTTAAAAACAAAACAACCCCAAAACACCCATACATTTTTAGGCATTTGGTAAAATTCTGGCAAAGAGAAATGAAATGAAAGGTAACTTGAAAGAGAAATCAGTTGTAACTTTTCATAAAAGGGATAGCACAGTATGGCTTTATTTTTGCAATTGTCAGAAGGTAAGACAGAGGCAGAAACTGCTGTTTCAGAAGCCTGAGGAATAAGATTTGCTGTCCAAAAGAATAAGCTGAAAACATTAACTCCTCTCCCCTTTCCTGTAAGACAACTTATAATAGTTTGCCATACCTCACTTCTACCAAGAAACCTACTTACTTAGAAGAATTAAATTCTGTTCAAGCTGAAAGAAACATTTTATTTAAATTGATGATGCAACAGTTGAGGGGAATTTCAGAAGGATGGCAGAATAACCTGAAAACACATTCTTGTTTACTTTTCCATATGCCAATCTCTAGTGCAGCTGCAGGAAAAGGAAACAGGACAGTTTTTACATATTTTAAATCATGCAAGAATTTTAGAAAACTTTAATTCTGAGCAAGGCTATTTTCTCAAAAGTATATTCATGTACCCAGACTTAAATTGTTGTCCTGGTAATCCAGTAAAGCCAGAACACAGGTCTTATTTCAACAGATTTTTTTCCTACTTAAAGAAGGACCCCTATCACTACACTCAATTTATGTTCTTAAGTGATGACAGCTTATACACCACACCTCTCTAATTAACACAGAAGCTTAAGTAAGCCCACTTCTACCTCAAGGCAAGTGACTTAAGTATGGTACCTTTATTTCCTGGAATTAAAACCCCTCAAAACAACCAAACCACAAACACAAAACAAAACAAAAATCCAAACCAGATGCAGTAGGGTTTTATAGTGGTCTGCTAGCCTTATCCTAGCCATCTTCTCCATGACAAATAAACATGCAAGATAACTCCTAGGTTTATACAGTTTAGCATTAAAACATAAAAACTCAATTCAGAGAAAAGACTTGTACTTCAGATGACAGTTTTTTCTGTTGCTTGAATACTAAGACATCTAGATTTCTCTTTACTAATAAATTTTCTCACAAGATGTCAGCAATTGAAATTACTATGATCCTTGCTAGAAACACAAGTACATCTACTAAATGGAGAGGTTCATGTAAATCCAGAGTAGCAAGTGACATAAGAAAAGCAGAAGACTTGGGACTCTTCTGAATATGTTAGGCTGTATAGTGCAGAGCAGGAAGAGGGGGGGGGAAAAAAGTGGGAAAACAAAAAAAAGTGTCTAAAGTACATGGATCTTTTCCCAGAGCCTGAAGAGTGCACCTGCAGGATTTAAGAATTAAATAAAGGATTTAATATGCACACAATGAGTAAACCCCTCAGAGACCAAAACCATGCCATGTAGTACTTATCCATATTCACTATCCTCCTGGACTATGAGTTCAGTAAGTGTACATGCTGTTGAGATGAGAAGAGGCAGGAAAGGGATAAGAAAAATCATTTAAAACAGAATCTTCAATGTTGAACTGTTTTTTTTTTTAGCTATGATAAACACACCTGATAGTTCTAGGTTACTACTCCAGTGGATGTGCTTGGGCAAGGTGAAAAGAGGGATGGATGCAGACTGAAAATAACCTTAGGTGGCATTGCATGGGAGGGCTGGAAGACTGGTTTTTAGGCAAGGAGAACAAGGGTGAGTTGACAGTAAACAAGTAAGGAAAAAAAACCCAGTATCTTCATAATTTTTGTAAATGAAATATTTGAAGTTTGTGCTGCTCATTTTTATCAAGTCACAGCAAAGCTGGACTGTCATCAAGGCTGGTATTAACCACCTCCATTTTTAGCCAGCAGCTTTCCTATTACCTGGCTTGTTTACATCTCTTTGAGTGTGGCACAAGAGAATACCATCTAGTCAGAGACCAAACTTGTCCACCCTGAGAATATGTAATTTGAGCAGAGACCACACTACAACTACCTATCAACAAATTCTAGTAGACTAATTATCAGCTCTCCTTCTTCGTATTTGGCTATTTATAAAGGTGAAATGCTTGAGGCAACATATCCATCATATTGTGCACATATTTGAATTCTATCATGAAACATACACAATTAACACAGAAGTGGTAATTCAAGAACACAGAACAGATATAATATATGTACAGTTTTCAAAAACTTAAATGTATACACAGAGTAGAAAGAAAAAAAAAAAGCGGAGTCTTTCCACCTCCTGAAGCGGATGGGATATTGCCATTGATTTCAATGAGGTCATGTTTACAGTCAGAAACTCTGCAATTTTCATGCAGATGCAAGGTGGGATGCCTACTGCAAGGTTAGTGAACTTTATGCACCAACAGTAAAAGAGTTTAAAATCTACATATGCTTTGGTAATGTTCTCTTACAAATGTAACCAACTTTTATGCTGCTCTAACACACTAGCAAGTATATTCATTTGTAAGAAAAAAACCCTTAAGATGAAAGTTGATTTTGCACAGCATAATTTTCACTGTAGCACTTTACTTTTAAAGAGGAAAAAAGGATCACCATGTTTCCAATATTATATACTTCCAATATTATATACTTCTAAAAGTGTGCAGACTAGTAAAATTCAATTTTCCAGGATGCTAAAGGGAATGAACGTGGGGAAAAAAAAAATATCACACTGTATTTAAGTCATTTCATCTCCACATAAGTGACCACAGCAACTATATAATGAAGGCTTTATTTTTACTACCTGCTCATTATTTTTGATTTCTGACCCTCTGCCTCCACAAAGATTATCTTCATTATTGTTTGCACTCATCGCACCGTTGCTTAATTCTGGAGACCTAATTAGGTTCGATCCATATCTGTTCCCACTGGATTTTGTTGTTAACACTGAAGCCATCTTGCTAAAATGTGGTAAAGAATTTTCATTTGACCCTTGAAAAGTTTCTGAAGAGTCTTCCAATGCCATGTAATTGTCTAGCATTTTTGCTCCAGCAAGTGATTGATTAGGACCTTTCAACATACCAGCTGTATTTGGCATTTCAGAGGTAGCATCAGAACAGTCATCTTTGTGATCAGATGAAGCAAAACCTATCTTTTTGCCATTAATAAGCAACATACGTTCTTCTAGATTCATGCCAGACACCTGTGTGCATACACATGGAGCTTCTAAATGAGGATCATTAACCTGGTGACTGGTTGGTTCTATTTTTGGTGGACTATTAATAGCAAACAAATTAAGATTTCCCTTTGCAAAAGTAACCTCATTATTATTGTCTAGAGGTAGTGACTCTTGAGTTAGCAAGTGATTTTTCCTAGCTAGTGGTCCACTGCTGGTTACAGAAGTAAAAAAGTTATTTGTATCTGCAGGTTCCATTGGTAGCTTTGGAAAGGTTTTAATTTTTCTCAAAGAACCTTTCTTAAAAATGCCATCTCTCTCCAGGTCAGTAACACAAGATTTTATATCCAATGCAACACTAGCAAAACTGTCAGTACACACTGCCTGTTTGTCCTCTTCTTTGCTCTTTTTAGTTTGAGTTGCAAGTTGAGAATGTTGAGTTTTCTCGTTATCCAGATCAATTTGCATTTCATTTAAACCTCTTTCTCTGCCAGTCACCATAGTAACTATAGAAGAATCCTTATGACAAGTAGCTGTCACATCTTCTACTGCAGACAAATCACCTGCTATGCTGTTTTTCTCATTTGAATGCAATTTAGATCCCAAACTTCTCTGACACATTCTTCCCTTCCACGTGTTATCACAGACATCTAGATGCAAAAACAAATGCTTGTATTAAATGCATATTTAAGCCTTCTAATCTTTCCTAAAAAATATTTATATTGCTTTTTCTGCCACTACAACTACATATCTTTAGTATGTTACAAAAATTCATTATTTCTGGACAAGTCACTTTTAATCATAAATGGACACAAAATGTGTTAATTATGTTCATTAAGAATTGTACTTTTGCTGCTCCCCACCCCCAATCCACAAATAATTATTAATTGACTTTTTGATATTTAGAAAGGAACCTATAAGAGAAAGTACACAAACACAGTATTTTAGAAATCATTACTTATGTCGGCAATCTAAAGTTCTAGACTGAATATATTTTAAGGTTACCTTGAGAAGCACCAAATGATTCAATTGAAAGAACTCTTCTTCCAACAGCAGACAGGCTTCGACAAATATTACTTGATGAAGCAACCTTCAGTTTTTCTTCACATAGTGACAAAATGCTCTAGAGAAAATCAGTGTGAAATACTTAATTATTAATAATTTGTGAGTTTTGACTAAAGTCAATCATGTTAACTCACACAGGACATCTGAATTTATATGATGTTATACTGGAGTTTTTTTGTGCGCTGTTCATTATACTGTGTGTTTCTATTACATCACTGAATTAATTTCTCATTTTTACCACAGGCTATCATAAAATTATTTAATACCTTTCAAGTTCTAGCCTACAGTTAGAACACTAAGAACAATTGATAAAATTAATATATACGAATAGCATCATGAAACCATAGAAATCTCTAGAGTGTGGATTAGTTTTTACACAGCCAGAGATTCATTTGAAGTAACATATGCAGGATAATAACTGGTTTTATTACCAAAATTACACCATAAGTATATCCTGAATCTTTTAAAAAATTCAAAATACAAATATCTGGAATGTACTGTTACCAATTAGAGAAAGCAATCATTATCAAATCACAAAAAGAAACATTATTACATAGCTCTAATCTGTAGCCTGAGTATCATTCAATGGCATTAACACTGGTCTCACACACAACTACAGGCATTCACACATTTGAAAACCTGTCACTTAGGAAGTGAAAGAGAACTGCCTTGTCAAATGCATCCCACTGTTTCCTCAGTAACTGTT
Organism: Melopsittacus undulatus; assembly: GCF_012275295.1. Lineage (NCBI taxonomy): Eukaryota > Metazoa > Chordata > Aves > Psittaciformes > Psittaculidae > Melopsittacus > Melopsittacus undulatus. The sequence continues at coordinate 96,197,991 of NC_047530.1, forward strand.
CCTAAATAAACACTGATGGGACCTCATACAGCTCTGATGAGCTGCTCTTCCTCATTAGCCTGCTCAACTGCTTTTCTGCTGTTGTGAGTGGAAGGAAGATACCAGCTCTGTTGGTTCACATCCCAGATTGAGGAAGGGCAGGAAAAAGTGAGACAGATTTTTTTTTGGGGGGAGGGGTAGGGGTGTGCTGTTTGTTTGCTTGTTTTGGGTTTGGTTTTTTTTCCCCCCTTTTTTTTGTTGGTTTGTTTTGTTGTTTTTTTTTTTTGTGGGGTGTTGTTTTTTTTGTTATTTTGTTTGTTTGTTTTCCTCAAGAATGAAGATAATCTTTTTATATGGTCACAAAGCAACTATCATATATTACCCTAGACTATCCTTGACCCACTCTGTTCTTGGGCTGATGTGGGTAGTCAGCAATAGCTTTCACTGACTACAGACCAAATGGAGATGGATAGGGAGTACTGTACAATTCCTTTCCTGATCATGCTTGAAAGTGAACAAAAAGAAATAGAGGAGAACTGATCAAGAAGGCTCTGTGTCAGGAACGGTCTCCTGCCTCGGTAGTCCCCAACCAGGGAGCCAGTATTTGCTTTATAAAAATGAATCTATTAATTCTTCTTCTGCAGCACCCCTTATGTGAAGAACTGATTATAGGTGCTACAGCATTTAAAATATACACTATCAGCTCAGGAGGGGAAAAAAAAAAAAAGTACACAGCATTACACAGTAGACGAACTGAATCCATGAAAAGCTATATTTGAACAACTGTTACTCTCTGGCTACAGTCTGAAAGTCCGCAAAACAGCACATTAAAGCTAAATTTTTACACATTAATACCAAATAACATGTTATTTTGAAAAATTCTTTGTATCTTCAAATTCTTTATGAAAACTAAAGGTATTTCACAGCACAGTTCCTGTGCCATTTACTACTTCTAGTGGCTTTCTCTCTCTAAACTAAACATTAAATGGGAAGAAACGGTTAATGAGAAAATTTAGGTTCACAAGTGTATTCACCCAATCTTCTTCAAAAGTCAAGTGACCATAGAACATCTACATCTGTTCTTAAGGTTGCCACTCTGCTGGAGTACAAAGAAACAATTTCTTTTGAGTCTAGGAAAACTTCAGCTTTCTTACAAAATTAGAGCATATTAAAGACCATCTGTTTATTAATGAGCACACATACAGAAATCTTTTTGCCACCTTATTCTGAACAAGAAATTATGCAAAGCTGTTTTACCTCAATATCTGGTCTATTTTCAGGATTCTCTTCTTGCATTTGTTCCAGTAGAGTATGTAGATCCTGTCCAAATTCTGATTCTGTCTCAGGTTCTAATATATATTCTATTGCTGCTTTCATCGTTGCACCCAAAGAATAGATGTGCGCCTGTATGAAGTTTACAAAAAGGCATTAAATATTTTATCAATTATTTCTCATGCCAAAAAAGCTCTGAGAGCACAAGGGATACAGCTTACATTGCTTTCATTTTTAATTTACAAGGTAACAGTTTACTGGAAAGGTGGTCTAATTTAAACAGGAGGGACAAAACACGCTTCAGTCCTGGCTTGGGGGATATGCATTTTGCAAACAAAAAAGAAATAACTCTGTGGGGTCCAGCTAAAACCCTTTTTCTTCCTCACCAGTATCAAGTATCACAATTTTTCATTTGCTACAGTAAAATATAAAACTTGTCCCCCTGTGTGTGCAAGCAGACTTAGAAGCATGCTGGGAGATCAAAGTGGCATTCCTCTTAGCAGGTAAAAAACAAATTAGTTTGCCAAAAAACTTTATATATAGCAGCATTTTTAAGTGCTCTAGCAGAAAGAAGGCAAGCAAAATCAATATAGCATAGTATCACTTGTCTCTGAAGATACTTATGAAATAATTTTAAAGAAATACTCCATATTTGCAACCTCTGCTCCTCTTACACCATACAGGCTTGTGATGAGCTCCAATAAAAACAGAAGTGAGCCAACAGCTTTCTTAAATCTAGTGCTGATGCATTAGATTTGCCATACAACACAGCTACCTCCTAATTTTAGAAACATTGTGCTACTTAAAAAAAGCCAAACAAAACAAAACAGAAACCCAAAACAAAAAATCTTTTTAGTTCTGCTTTAGTAGTAATGGAATTTGTCCATGATGGCCTATGTTTTATTTTCATATTCTATTCAGAGTACACAATTCAGTAAAATTTGTAAGCAGAAGTATAATTGCAAGTTTGTGTAAACACTTCAATGGTGATGTAGTACAGCGAGGAATTCAAGTGTATTGAAAACTGCCCTCTCAGGTTTAACCAATACATACTAGATTTTTATGTGAAATATGGTGGTACTAATGCATTTGTTATATGCTTTACTATTTTTCACCCTAGAAAGAAAACTAACTTTAAGGTCAAAAGTAATTTCTTCCCTAGACCCTCCTGTTCCCCTCTCCAATTTTCTCATTATGGTGTATTATTGTCTCTAAATTGTACGAAGGGGAAGTGACTTGTTCCACAGGCATGCATACATGTTTACCTTCTAGTGAGGCGCACAACACTAATGCGTAAGGAAGTGCTGTGTGTGTAAGCAGGCAGCTTGGACAGTTTCACTTCTCCACCTTCCTCCATGTCCCCCCAAACCAAGAGAGCATAAACTGGTGCTGACTACCGGATATAAAGCCTTGATTTGCCCTTGGGACACATCAAGATCAGAACAAAGGTCAGAAAAACAAACCATGTCATAGGATCTAAAAGGAAAAGATCAATTTTTTTTTGTTTTTGCAAAGCAGTAATTTCAGTCTAAAGTTCTTCACTATCATACAACTTCATCATCATGCAGAAAAAACTGAAGACTTCTGTTTCAATCTTGAGAGTCTCAAAGAAACTCAGGCAGGAATTGTTATGATTTTTAATTTAGTGCAAGAATGAATGTTGCTCATCCATTCCAAGAGTAAGGGCTACTTTTCCTCTCCGCCCCCCTAATACATTAACCTATAACCCACTTAGTGGTAGTAGCCTTACTGAACTACACTATTGACAGACTGCCATGATTATGGTTTGGTGAGGGGTTTTTTGGGTTTGTTTTGTTTTTTTTGGCAAAATAAACCTGTCCATATTGGCAAAAAGGATACAAAACTATGAAGCCTGAGCAAAACTCACTAACAAGGTGGTAGGAAGACAGTCATTTCTTCATACTTCCTCAAGTTACCACTCCTTCACCCATATTTGTTTTGTCTCCAGAAAATGAACTCCATCCTGGACTAACACAAGTACAACTTGTAATAAATGTGTAGAGGAATACAGTCCTGCAGTCCACACAAATTAACTTGCTATAAACCTAACTACGTATAAATTAATACCTTTCTGAGGCTGCCCAGGACTGGAGGACTGAGAAAAAATACAAAAAAATCCAAAAACATTCTAGATTTATATTTCAGTATATTTCAATCTGGGCAAGAAATTTAACCAAAATTCCTTCCATAACACCCAGATATTTATGAAGACAGTTTTAAGGGTTTTTTTTTTCTACTGGCTGTTTCATGAGCTTTTGAACAGTGAAGAGGAAGTGTAGAGTGTAGAACTTATTCCTCTACTTTGATATTAAATACTGTGAGCATAGTGAGCTATGTAATTTTGCATTTCTCAATGGACATCATAAAAGAAAACTGAAAATAAAGAACAAGACAGGAAGGAAGATGAACTCTTAAAAATGTAATACAGCCTATTTAAAGAACTTTTATATAAAAGAAATATTATACTGTGGTAGTTTCATATACTAAGTATTATTGAGATTTTTCCATGTATTTTATATGAGCTATAACAAGTGACACCAGCTCTGTTGCACAAAATGACTATTAAAGAAATTAATCACTCCCTTAAGCACAAGGAAAAAATCATAATGTACAGGTTATGGACATACACTATGTAGACCAAGCAATGTCAGAATATCAGACAAAAATAATGTCATGTACTGTGGGGCAACCTTTGAATTCAGGAGCTAATTCTGAACAGAATAACCAATGTCAGCCTCCCTGTGCTGATTCTAACACCAGGAATGGGTAGAACTGCTTTCTTCAGAAAATTTGTTTCCAGACTGTAACATCGACTATATAACTGACTCCAAGATTCATCAATGATACCTTAAGTATATTGCTTATGTGCTTTTACATCATGTAGCAAAAGCAAGCAACACATTACACTGGTATGCCATCAGCAAATCTTGCATTTGTATTTATTTAGTATGGTGTTCTATTTATAGAAATGCCAACGTTAACAAAGGCAGCAGCAGCAAAAACCAACTTTAATCTTATTCATTCTTAGGGAAAAAAAATAATTAAAGGGAGAAGGAGAAATGAGAAAAAGCAAATAAGACTCAGCCTACAGAAACACAAGGTTGTAACACTTGGCATGTCCCTAACAACCCACATCAAAAGACAGGATGTAGCCATGAAATAAGGATTAAAAACAATTTACTTCAAATTGTCAGCTTAACTTCACATATTTCTTTTTCCCTGTTTGGCATTTAGCAAACAGGCAGAAACTTCAGGGAAAATCAGTGAACTAGAATATGGCTGCAAAATGTTCTTGTTCCCATCTCCTCTTTTTATGATGTTCAAACATAGTATTTTACACGTGTCTACAGGCATTGCTTTTATTTTATCATTTGGACATTACCTGTACCCTTAAGCCTCTCCAAAAGTTATGTGATTCCTCAGAATTTGACGGCATTTACAGAATGTAGTGTCTACTCCAAACAAACTCTTGTTTATTCTTATGCACTGTGGATACAGTCCTCTTTCAGTAATAAATTTATAAGAAATCATAGAGAATTTCTTATAATACAGAAGAAATAGAATTCATCGCATACAACTGAAATACCAATTCCAAAAGCAGGACAGAAAGATGAGGAACTTAACTTTGAGGGAACAAAAAATTTGCCTTTGACAATTTTTTTTTTTACCCACAGGAGGATGTATACAGACATTATAAGACACAGGAACAGGAAGGGCAAAGCAACACATTACCTCATCCCACTCTTCCCAATTAATTTCTGTGCACAGTGGGGTATAACTTGTATCCCCTAGTCTGCCTTCAAAAGCACAAGGCTATCAGATACAAGCAGATAGGCTTCCACTCCCTCCATTTTGCTGTCCTGTTTTAAAGAAGTTCGCTGCATCTTTTCTTGTACAAGGGGAAGGCTAGACTCATATTAAATAAAGGTGTTTTTTTTCACACAGACAGAAAGTTGTTCTGTTGAGATACTTCCTTTTCTCTTCCACCACCACCTCCACAAGAAAAGGGCAAAAGAAAATCCAGCTTTTTAATCAATTTCCTGAGCTGATGGTAAACATGGTTAATATGTAAAGTAATCAAAAAGAACCTTAAGTCTCCTGTCTGAACTGGAGCAATGAGAAAATGAGCTAGTGATCATCCACTAGGTGGGGTGTTCCCCAAGTTTATGGATCAAATCTGATTCTGCTTACCAGACTTTAGTTTTAGGAAGAAAATTTCACTTTCTGGGAAAACAAGATGGTAAATGCAATAAACAAATAAATTAATAGGTACAAAATATCTAATACTCATTAGAAGGGACTACCCTCAATGAAAACAAACTCACAATAAAGCTAAGGTTTTTTTTAGTATGCTATAAGGAGAGTTAGAAACTAATAGGAAAGAGCAGCAAACAACTTTTCTTCTAGAAGTCAAGCAAAATCTGGTACTGTACTGGTAGTTAGGAACTTTAAGTAGTTAAGATGGTTTTTTCTCCTTAGTTTATGAAAAAACAAAAAACAAAACAAAAAACCCCAACTATTTTAAATCTCGCTAAGAACAGTTTTTGAATTACATAAATTTTTGCATTACAGGATAACAACATTAATAACTGGTAAACAGCATGCATTTCAAGAAAGAGCCAAAGGAATTAAAAATTAAACCAAAACTTCTTCACAATTACACCCAACCTGTAGCTGTGCCTGGGATTGCCCTTACGCAGGTGTAGGACCTTGCACTTCACTTTGCTGAACTTCATGAGGTCTGTGTTGGCCCATCTCTCAAGAATGTCAAGGTCTCTCTGAATGCATCCCCTTTCCTCCAGCATGTTGACTGTACCACATAGCTGGGTGTCATCAGCAAACTTGCTGGAAGCACTCATCAAGGGAGAGGACAGCTTCTATCATCATGTTAAAATTCTATATTATAAGTGATCTATATTCAAGGCCTCTGCCAGTTCCAATCAAAAGTTAGCTGCCTTGCTGCATGCCAATTTATGACCATTTAACACTATAGGAAGTGAAACCAGAGAACAGTAATGATCCACTCTAGTTTTAAAATCTGCAAATCAAAAGATCAAGAGAGGAAGTAAAAGCTCCAAGCCTACATGCAGAGTGTGACAGAGGCTCTGTTGTATTCCTGCCTGGCAGGGCTAATGAAGTAAGTCTTCTATAGGAACTCATACTTGCAGATAAACACTACAGAAAAAAAGCTGACAAAAGAGCTTTTGAGTAGTGACTGCAAAAGCATTTAGCATATTGCAATTATGAATAATGACCATTTACATTTTGTATTGAGATTTCACTAAGTTCAGAAATGTAGGTCTTCAGCTGAACTGAATAAGACACACTGTAATAGAATTAATACTTCCTGTAAAACACTTTTGACTAAATGACAAACTACAGAAATAGCCTAAGACAGTTCTTGGTTTTTACATTCATATCTGACCCTTATTTTACTTTGCAATTTTTTCTTTTATTTATTGAGATGCTTCCACCCTTTCACAATTCAAAGCATTTAAGGGTTCCTTTAATGAAAGCTTCAGTGCTGTTATAAAATTCAAAGTTTTATAAAGAAATTTAAGGTAACGCTTGATAAAATTACTATTGGGAGATAACATTTCATATTTATCTAAGTCTTTATTCAGTGTGCTCTAAATTGCACTATTTTTATGCAAAAGAAAGACAGTAAAATTCTTCTGCAACAAAATGAAAGGGAAAGAGGGCTATTTTTAATACTTTCTTTACGAAGAGACTAAATGGTTTTCTGCAATAACTGTAATTACTGAAAGGTGCTGTATAAAACATTAGCTTTTTATTCATTTGGCACTTTGGATGTGTAGATAATTAGTTTGCAGAATGTGCTAAAAGTGTTAAACCACTGTACACTCTTCACAAAACATATACTGTAGCTTGAGTTGGTAGCAAATGCTGGAAAACCAACATTTTCAACCAAAGCTGTACTTGCAGTTTGTTCCTTCTAACTACAGCTGCTACTTAGCTTTGAAAATTTATTTCTCTGAAAGACTGTCATAGTCCTAAAATGGGGATAAAATACAGCCACATGTCAGACTTTCTCAAATAATGTGTTCCAAGCTGAAGTCTGCAGGCATTTCAGCTCTTAAATTGCCTTTTAATTTACCTAACAACTAAGGGAAACGTTTTACTATGTTCTTAGACAAACATCAGGTAACCAGTTTACACCTCGAAACACAAGCAAGGCTTCATAGATAAAATCTAAAAAGCAATGCTACAACAACATAAGGGAAGTGAACCAAGCAAAATACAAATGCACTTGGAAAGAGTATGTACCAGATACACTATGACTCAAATATTGTCTAGTCCCTACATTTTATTTTGGTTTCTTGTGACTTCTATTTATATCATTCATTTTGAACTGACAAACTCTACACATCACTCTAATCTCAGTTTTATAGTTGCAGGCTTCCCTATAATGGTCCATAACAACTGTGTTATCTCCATGAATTTGCCTAAGTTTTATCCACAAACAACTTTTTGCATCTGTGCTTTTCAGCAAGAATTTCCACAGCTCACTGCATAACAAAGAAGCATTCTCTCTTGTTTTGAGTCTGTTCAATGAGTTCTGAACCTGTGTTCAACTCATTGTTGCCACCTACTTCTTCATCTAGCAGGGCTGGCAAATACTCTATGGCTGGAGCCATGGCATACTTCACAGATTTCAAGCAGAGCTTCTCCCTCAGGGTATTCTTTTCCAGGCTAAAGACTATTACTGTAAATAATTGCTTCTTTTATAAATGCTGTTTCACCATCTGGTCCTGGAAATTCATTTTATTGCTAATTTTGTCAACTTGGTCACTAGTCTATTGGATATTCTTCTTTGAGATTTTTTTATTGGACACTGAATTTTTTTTTTATAACTCTCCATAAAGAAGAAAGGGGAGCCAAAAATACAGAAACCTTTAAACTGTGCCTCGATATAGTTTCAAGAAGCTGTTACCTTAACTGCTGTAGTGAAGACTACGATACATCTTAAACCACCTTTGTAAACATTCATTTCACTTTAAGAAGTCACATGAAGATGAATATACACAGAAACTAGCCCAAATTTAAAACATGACATGTGCATGAAATTACTCATGTTGTCAGGTTGAGGACACAAATTAAGAACAAGTTTCTTACGTTTTCATCCCATTTTTAAGGCTTTCTTAATGACAAAAATCAGCATCCCAACACAGATGGGCACATCAATTACTCCTCTCTTACAGGACTGTAGAAGTATAATTATGATAGGTAAGGAAGAACATTGCAGTAAAACTGCTGGAGACCCCAGAGGTTAGATACCAAAAGTTACACACACTTACCTTTAAAGCTTTTTAAACAACGCTATTTTTTTAGAACTGCCTTTGAAACAGTTTCAAAACTCTCCTTAAGGTTTATCAGCCATTAACCTCCTTACTTTCAAGTTATATGCCATAGGTAATTCACTTATCACTTAATTATACTAACAAAATTTATCCCCTGTAGGCATTACAAACAAGGAAGCCTGGGAAACCATTCTATGCATTCTGAGCAGACTAGCTGTCTTCTCTCAACTGTTTAAACTTTTTTTCATTATATGGGAAATATGATGTTATACAAGTTCATGAATTTACAGTTACTGAAGTTGTTTGTTTAAAAAATATATTAATTTTATCTTTAATGTAAGAGAATGTGTCTACTGGTAAAGTCTCTCACTCTGAGCCAGGTAATGCATTTGCACAATTCTGTATTGGGGGATGCTTAACTCCACATTTTGGAGCTAAAAAACTGAAGTGCAGTATTTCCAGTTAAGAACACTATGGGCCAATTTACTCAAATAGCAGCCCTTTACCATGGCATGGATCAACAACATCAGGACTCTAATAGGTAAAATATTTGTTGCAGTGACATAACTATTTCACTTTTCTTTGAACTAGTAATCTACATAGATTTTTTTTGTTGTTAATGTATTTTTTTTTCTTACAAGGAACATACATAAGAATCATTGATGAATGGCAAATGTAAAAAGCCAGCCAAATACTTCTGAAGTGATCCAACTGCATAATATCTTGTTAAGACCACATTCAGAACATGAAATTTCACACAACAGCTGTAGGTGACTGAAATAGGAAATGAATAGGTAGCTCTCATTGCTTGTATCAGGAACATAAACAGTGGAGGATAATCAGGAATGATTTGTGGTTTGGTTGTTGCTTTTTTGGTAGTGGTGGTGCTGTTGGGGCTGGTTTGGGGTTTTTTTGTTGGTTTTTTTTACTGTTTCACTGGGGAATGATTTCTGCAGAAGTAAACCTTGCTCCTTCTCTATTCAGGCATAGAACTCATGTGACAGGACTTGAAGCATACAGCCCATAAACAAGTAATATCTTACAAGGAAAGAGTAACATCAATATTTCATTCATGCACTTCTTGAAAACCCAATTAAATCAACATTCCTGAGTAAAAAAGCCACCCCTGTTGCCATTAAAATTTGAGAGAAAGGAAGAGAGGTTTGCATGGGTTTGAGTGTTTGGGTTTTGTTTATGATTATTTATTTTTTTAAATTTTTTTTTCTTTAACTTGGTAAAAGAGCTTAAAAGTTCAAGAATCCTGGAATATGTATATACTAACAGGTTTATACAAAAATGGCTCCAACAGTCAATTAAAAAAGCCTAAGTCACTTGCAATGCTTTTCCCAGGAGACAAGATCCTTAGTTTCAAAGTGTATTCTCAACTGTTCTTTGAAGCTTTTTTGAAATGCTGTAACTAAGGAGAATGATGTGTGAGTGACAACCATTTTACTACAATCCTGAACAATTTTATCTAGGGATTAGGAAGTTGCCCATTCTGATGACTACTTCTAAATCAATCAGTTCCCAAACCTTTCAAAAGAAGGAGATATTCATGAATGTTCTCATACACTGGTGAGATGCAAACAGTAAATGCAGTTCATGCAAATGGTAAAAATGAATTGTTTGTCATTGTTCAAGGCAGTATTAAGCCTCCAGATCCAGTCTAGCAATGACCATGGATCTTCCAGTGAACTAAATATCCATGTGAAACAGACATCAAATTAATGAAATCTTCTGAATACCAAGTAATGACAAGGAATAACTTTGCTGGAGGTCTTCATGTTGCTTTTAAGGCTCAGGCTTTCAAAAGCATTTCTAACATTTCAAAAGCATTTTCCAACATTATAAGGAGTAAATGATGTAAACAAGTGGAGAGTGCATAGGAAATTAAGTTCTGCCAGTAAGACTGGTATGATTATGGCTCCACCAAAAAAAAAAAAATTTTGGATGGGCAGCACCAGAAACTGACAATTCTACCAAGACTAAGGAAGACAACTTCATCTGTGGCTGAGAAAGTATCAGTACTAATTAGAAGACTTTATATGGAAGAAGCTGAAGATAAACAATTTATTCTAAACTTTTGTCTTTACACTAAAGAAGCCTACAGTTTTATGACACTGCACAAGTATAACAGGAGAAAACAGTCTGCCCCCATTTTCATAGATTTCTGCTTATAAGAGAAACTATCTGCAAATTTATCCAACACAGATCCTCAGGCTTCTAAAAGAGTAAATTTCAACTACTACGGGAACCAACTATTTTAAGACAGAACACAAAAGTTCTCTTTTCATTCCTAATGTTTCCCCCACAACCCCAAAATCCTCAAATAAGCTGATCTGAAAAATGCTTTTTTATATCAGTGAATAATTCTCTTCAATCTTAAATAAATTATCTTAGCTTTAACAATGCCTTCTTACAGGAATCTTACTGCTGAGTAAGGAAGAAACCTAGAATTCCATGTATTTTCATTGATCAGGTAACCTGTTCAGTTGTTTCTCTCCTGAGGACATTTTTCTGCCAAAGAGACGGACTATTCCTGATAAAAATATAAGTCAGTCTGTGAAAAGCTGTTTCACATTTAGAGGCAAAACTATAAAAATACCAGCAATATGCTCATAAAGCCTGCTAGAAAAGACCAGTATGATAACTTTGCAAACCCAACTCCAGAACGAAGCAACAAGCTGTAGGCTTTTGAGGTAATCAAGTTAGAAACTTTTAAGATATTCTATACATAAAAAACAGGCTGCTGTGGGGAGTTAAAAAAAAAGAGGGAGAAAAAATATTCTTCCTTTGGTTATCTCTTTGTGGAAAAGTACTAAAGAATATTTGCCCAGTACTAAATCCCGGAATGGAACCTCAATTAGGCCAACGATGTAATCCTTGTGCTCTTGCCTTTACATTTCCTCTTCTATAGCACAGCAGAGGTACAGGTAACTAAATAGAAGTAATCTATTTTTATCACTGAAGGAAAAGACAGCTTTAAAAAACACTCAGAAGAAAGAACGGTTTAGACTACAGGAGGAGATAAGTTACCAGTTCCTGATGACAAGCCTTGCTGCTGTTAGACTGAATTAGTCTCAAGAGGAGGCTTCATGAAACTAAGGGAAACAGAACTCAGGAAAAAAAGGCACTAAGTGTTTCAAAAGACTTATTCCCCATCAGATAAACACAAAACCAAAAACCCCTCTAGGACAACATGCAAAAAGTTTTTTTTCCTCCTGCGGTTAGAGCTAAAGAAAGAATAGAACAGCAGAATAGTCATAGCATTCAAAAGGTACTGCTTTAAAAGACCAGAGAAATGGCAAAGGCAAGACTTTCTTTATACCTTCTACTGTTTTGATCTGGGAGAAAGATGAAGGCTTTGATATTTAGAGAAGGACCAACAGCTGAGACCAGAGCACTAGCTCAGTAACGATCAGCTATTGAGAAATATTGCAGTACCAAACTGTCAGCCCTTTTCTTCAATAGGACCAACATATATGTATGCCCTGAACCTTCCTTTCTTTATCTATTCCCTAAACTAGAACAGTAGTTTCCATTGGCACTTCAACTTATGCATATATATGTATACAAAATATTTGTATGTATATGGTATATCTCAATCCAACTGCCTTATCACATTTCACAGGAATAAGCTGTAGGAATTTAGCTACTTATTAAAAAAAACAAAAACCAAAACCAACCAAACAAACAAAAACCCAAACAAAAAACCCAATAATAAATGAACAACAAAAAACCACAAAATCCAGTAATACGTTTTAGCTTGTCTCTATTAGCACTAGTTATGCAACTTTTGCATATTTTCAAGGTTGTTGAGATACTTGGACTTATTTTTTTAATATAAATCAACTATAACCCACTGAGAACTGCAAGTTGACAGCTATCACATTCTTAGAAAAGAGAAAAGTAGTGTTCAACCTTTTCTGGTTCTGATTCTTTCCCAGGTCAGCATACCCCACTCCTGCTGTGATAGCAAAAAGAACAAGTTCTAGATGAGAAAACAGAGACTTGCGACACTCACTTTCCTCCCATTTTCTCCCCTGTATTTCCCCCCTTCTCTTTGAGGTAGTATTTGGCTCTGTATTACCTTCCAATTCTTTTATTTCTGAAAGGTTTTAATCCTGCTGCATACAGAGGTTTCTGAACTACTGCATTTTATCACCTCTATATAATGGAAGAAGTCATTAAGCAGAAGCATTATCCAGTCTGCTTTAGATATTAGGGGAAAAAAAAGGGCCCACTGAAAATTCACTGATTTCAGTTACAGAGCTTCACTAGAACAAGCAGAGTTGAATAGCCACATTATTAAAAGATTATAAATGCAAGTTCACACATTGCAGACATCAGTCCTTTATCTCACTGAAAGCTCATATCTTAGAAATGTGGGGTTCTACATCAATTGAACTTCTGTGTCAGACTCAATGGCAGTTTTGTGATGCAGACAAATAGCTATTTGAAACTGGTGAGACAGCCAATGTTTTTAACCTGAGGCAAACTTGTATTGTAGTGACAGAAACAAGGCTACTAATGAACTCACCAATGCTTAACTATTCCTGTTGGGCCTCCAATCGGTCAAATTTCACAAGTCTATCACTGTATTTCCCAGGGCAAGAAAATGAAATAGGAACTATTTTCATTAGGAAAAGGTTAAAGCTCTTCCTATTTAGAGGAGAGAACCTGGACTCAGCTAGTACTGAATATGAATTGTTTGACAAGCACAGTACATAGTCAAGTAGGCAAAAATTAAAAGCAGCCTCAAACCTGTATTTTTGCAACTCAGTCTCTTGATGACTTTCCAGAACAGAAAAATTCACATTCTGTACCGCTCTCTACCATAGCATATGAGTAAAACATTACAAAACAAGAGACTAGTCTTTATACTTGAGATGCTTCTAACTGAATTCTAGCTCAAGATTCTAAGACAGCAAAAAAACTGGTCAGTACTTGCTATAGCAAATACAGACACACTTTCCAGCTTAGAGAAGCAAAAAGTGAGATCTTTGCATCAATGCAGGCAAATGACAGCATCAGCCATCAGAAAACTTTTACTGAACATAGCCACATCACGTATCTGTGTTTGCATTAGGAATAAAAGTGAAAATGATAGTAAGTGTGCTGTATGGAAATTCAGTTTTTCTTTGGAGTTACAGTATGGATCATAACTCTAAAGTTTGTTTCCTGTTTCCCTCTCTCTCTTTGCAGCAGCCAGTCCTTAACAGTGCAGTTACCAGAGCACAATGGTAATAGAAATCTGTGCAGAGACAGCAAAGCTAGAGGGAAAAAATGAATACAGATACATAGGAGATTCTGTATTTTAGTTCAGTGCTGTCATAGAAATCACCAGTACCTGCTTGGCTGCCTTTTCTTCCCTTGCACTGTGACCACACGTACACCCGGAAGAGGAAGACACAACAGAACTGCAAGCCAAACATGGCACTGTACAAGCTACTTGGAAGAAAAATAACTATCTCAGCCAAAACCAGGACACCTATTAAATGCTGTTCCAATCACTTAGCAACACAGTGCTTTCAAGGACCCTTGAGACCTTCAGAAACAGCAATCCTTCCTCCAACCCTATAGGTTAACATCTCTAAAGAAGTCGCCAGTTGGAAAGCTCAGTCACACTTCACTGTGGGCACAAAAAGCCCCTTTCACAGCTATTTCCTTCTTAACATCTTTCTCTCTAAAGAATTTGTTTTACCCCTGACACTGAAGCTGACAACTCCGTGAAGAGCTTTTACCTTCCTACTCTCAACAGTAACTGAAGTTAGTGTTGTTATTCCCACTTTACAAATGGAGAGCAGGTTAGAAGACAAGTCACAAGTCTAAAGCAAACCACATGAAATCACTTTTCAGGCCTGCACATTGTCATTTGGATGAAGCATTAGATCTCTTGCTATTTGAAATTCCAACTAAAACCTGAAATTTATAATAGTGTTGTTTCAGACACCAGGACAGTAATGGATTTCAATTTGTTTCCATGTCTATTACCCTTGTGTGCTTGTGAGTGTCAGCTAAGTTTAGTAACTAATTAGACTGGAGTCACTACCCCATTAGAGGTCTGGATCAGTAATTGACCAAGCAGGAAACAAAACATCTCTTGTTGAAATAACTGTAGCTTTATTTGAGGAATTTTTTACTTTTTTTTTCTTTAAGAGTTTAAAGAGAAAGAAGTCATCCAGTAGCTACACAAACCTCACTGTGTGCTTCCATTTTAGAAGCCACAAAGTAAGTCATGCTCAAATCAACTGAAACCTCTGGCTGACATAAGTATTTTAAATCAGCTGAGCTTTGACACTGGGGCAATAGTCTATCAAAGATCTTCCTGAACATAATTAGTTGTTCCATAGCTTACTTTTTCTTTATTTTGAAATGGAACAGTTTCAATACAAACACGACTTTTCACTGCTCTCAACAAAGCAGCTAAACAGCTGCAAAGACACTCCTTCAACAAAGAACAACTGAGTAAGGTAATTGCCAAGGAATAAGCAAGCAGTAACAGAAAAGATTTGATGCCACTGTAAAAAAGGTAGCTTATTTATATAGTATAAAGAATCTTATAATACCAAGAAAGCACAAGGGCCTAGGGTTTCCTGTTGCAGAAGATGTTACAACTAGGGGCAAGGGATAGACAAAAGTATCAATACCTTTGAAAAAGAGAAGTTTTGCTACCAAGAAGGAAACAGCTACCTTGGAAAAATTACAGTATTATAAAACCATTGTAAGAAGTACATAAGGATTAACCCACTGCGAGTGTTAGAAACTGCAAAGCAAAAGCAAGATGAGATCAGTGTGGAATCCCTGGCAGAATTTGATCTGGTACCAAAGTACTTTAGTACTTTTTGAATTTTAAAATCAACCAAACTCTACAGGTAGTAAGAGGTACAGCTTTGAAATTTCCACAAATACTCAGAATCTCACAACTGTCTGACAAAATGCACATAAATCCCACAAGAAAATAATACACCTCTGCCTCAGCAAAGGGGAAAGCCCTAGATTTTCAGTCTTGTGCACTGCCCTAGGATGGTCAATGAGAAACAGCTGAACCGACAGGACACTGTTGTAGCACTGTTCTCCCTGCTTTGCAAGGCTCCCCAGCTTACTAGATAATTAAACTGGAGAAACAGACAGAAAACATACGTGTACCTGGCCCTTACCCTGCTTCGTAACAGACAAGACAGAGCATGTTAACCCCCTTCCACACAAGTGTGTGCCTTCATTTATCTCCATCAATCTTTTCAAAAAAGTTAAAGGGTCAATGTTTAGAGTCACTTGACTCAAACACCTTCTGCTGACCATATATATCATTGTTTATGTTGTGCTGGTATTGGGATTCACTGGGATTTAACAGGCTTGTATGTACTGCTGAAAGAGAAAATTTCAATAATAAACCTGTACACAGATGAGTTCTACCCAAGAGGGATACAATAACCTTGTACATTGGACAGAACTAAAATTTTAGGTCACTCATTCCCCCAGTCTTCCCAAACTTCCATTTCACCTTGTTCCATCCCCTTGGTCTTCTGACCTGTTTCAGTGTATCTATTTGCGACCTGCATAAGAGTTCAGCAGCTACTAGAGGAGGATGACAGGGTTGGGAGGAAAAGCAATTTTGCCAGAGGAGTAAATAATCCCACAAGTCTCATGCATTTATGTGTCAGAGTCTCTGAGGCTTGTTAAGGGGCAAGGGATGGAGAACAAATTTATGTAAAATCTTACACATTTATGTAAAAAAGTTGTATGTCCAGCTTCAGACATACAACATAAAGAAAACAAAACTAGTCACTTTTGGGTTACTTTGGGATTTGCTTTCCTAACTAAACCTGAACATAAAAACTACTGCAGTTGCGAAGTTCAACTGCAAAACTGGTCACTTTCTAACCACCCCTCACTCACATTGGCTCCCTGTCCCCAGAGACTACCAAAAAAAACCAGCTTGGGTGTGGGGCAAGAGTGAGCACAAAAATTACTAGAGTTCTGTTGGCCTAATAAAGCTTAGCAGGATGAAGAAATGTTGCATCTATAACCTTCAAACACTGTACTACTTCCTACTCTGTAATACTACCCTTCCTCCTTTAGCATTCTCATCTTAGTTGTAGTACTGCATACTTCCAAGGTTCACTTACCCTTCCCTCCTCCCCCACCAATGAAACAGAGAACAATACACATGACTATGAAGGCTATAGCTACAAAAAGTAAAAGGTATTTGTGTTGAACTAAAAAGAAGCAGAATTTTTTTATACCTTGAATTGAACAAGTTTGAATTATCTAAGAATACATGTCAGAAAAAAATACTGTATTAAAAAAAAAAAGGATATTAAGCAAGCAAGCACTCCAGCATGCAATGAGATGGTTGACTTGGGAGGCTAATGAATTAGTATAAACAATTTAGATCTAATTTAATTTAACAATGTAGAGCATTTGTGCATTGCAAAGCAACAGATAGTAATTTGTTTCTTCATTAAATCAAAGATAAAATTGCTGATTACCCTTCCATGAATTATTTTATTGAAGAGGATGGCAAACAAATTTTATATTTAGTCATAAAAGTTCATGGCTAGTCTCCAAACAACCAGATGTAACCAGTGAGGGATACCAGTGAACACAGTAGTGGCCAGCTGCGGTTTAGGACAACACATTATTCAGCCAAAACAGATTCTCACATTCTAACAGTTAGCGAACATGTGTCTATACAGAACATTAATACAGCATTTTACATTTACTTTTTATTTCCACAAAGTATATCTAAACATCACAATTTACTACGTGCAATCTTTAAATGTGTTAACATTATACATTTGGAATGCTGAGCATTTGGTACTAAAATGATTAAACCCCCCTCTATTTTACAGATAAATTTTTGAACTTGCCTCAAAAGTGTTACCAGTGATGTCAAATTCTGGTGGAACAAAGGCACCCTCTGGATCATCTTTGAAAGCAAAAGGAAACATGTCAAATTAGAAATTAATAGTCTTGTCTGTTTAAAAAATACACAGATTTGATGATACAGATTTAATTATATTCTCAGATCTGACACAAAAGAAACTATGCGTATAGCAGTATTTTGCCTCACCCGATATACAAATAACTGATTATCCATGCTTCTAGTACTGTAAGTAAAACAAAGTGCTGTTTTCAAACTTCCTGTAACAAAGTACCATACTTTTCCTACTAAGAAACAACACCCCAAAAGAAATACATTTACCACACCTAACCACTTCTTGCCTTCATACATTTACGTTTAGACCAAGTTATCACCTAAGCTAGTGCAGCTCAGCTGTGGCTTGCAGGCTTATCTGATTAATGGGACATTTCCATTCACTATTTTCCATTGCAAACTTAGGTGATAAGGGTTCAAGCACAAAAAAAAAAAACCAAACACCTGAACAGCTAATTGTCTCTTCATCTACCAACTAGCTTAGAACCTTGACCTTTCTGCTTAGTTTGTTTTAATTATAAAAAGAGTTGAGGAAACACATTCCCCACCTGTGTGCTGTTAGCAGAGAAATGAGCTACTGCATTAACTACTCCCAAATAAAGAGGTGGAAGAAAGAAAGGAACCTCTTAAGAGAGACCAATGTTGCTGCAGCATCTAACCAGGTATATATTATCACACAGCACTGAAGTCACATGAACCCACTAAACAACATCAGGGGATTAAGAAAAAGTGTCAGACTAAACTTCTACTTTTCACTTATATATTCAGCTCATCTAGTCTACCCTTCTGTGAAGCCAATGGATGACTGAGATAATATACAAGCAAAGACACTAAGTTTCCCTTCTCAAAAGGGAAGGAAAATAAAAGGTATGCTCACAGGTGCAGTATACTCATCACAGCTTTAGGTCCAATAAAACTTTTGTGCCTGTATTTCAGAAGTGAAATACAAAGCTCTTTTACTGTAAGGATACTAAACTCACTTGACAAGTTTTTGTTCTGTTTTGGTTTTTTTTTTTTTTTGTTACGTATTCATGTATTGCAGCTACCTGGCATGGCTGACTATCCACGGGCCACTAATTGATTTAGTTTCTTATTATGCTCCTGAATCTACTTTCTCAATTAAAAAGAGAGCACCCCTCATTTTTTTTTCTCTGATATTTGGGGAGGCAGAAGGGTAAGAGAACTAATGGACAGAAGATGCTTTGTCTTCTCTTCTCCCCTCCAGACTATTGCTCCTTCTTTTCATCTTCCCACTACCTTTTTACTTTCTTTCCATAGAATACTTTAAAGATTATACAAGTATACAGTTTTTCTGTCACTAGTAAAGCTGCTGTATTCTTTTAATATCATGTTTACAATGGAAATTTTTCTGATCTGAAGAGACAAGATATCAGAGCCCTTGGCAGAACATCCTATTGAATGTTTGTCACTGTAGCACCACAGAACCTGCAGGAAGCAGAACTTGCTGCTAAAGAGAGGTGACAGGCTGTTCATTTTCTCTTACTGGCAAGCAAATCCAGAGGTTATAATTTTCTTCAGGAAGAATAAATCCACAGATAACTATAGGGAAGCAAAAAGGACAACCTTCCCAAGTACATACCTAGCAAACTTTATTTTAACCAAATAGGAATAAGATTTGCAGGAAAGAGTCAAAGACACAGTGGAGCATGCTTGTGGGAAACAGAATATATACATAACTTCTTGCAGTCACAGGGCAAACACAACTTTCTTTAAAGAGAACTAATGAAGATTTCCTCCTTCAGAAACTAACATGACTTCAGGGAACTAAGTACTTGTCCATTTGCTTTGCACAGGAATTTGTTATTCCATATTTTAAGCACTTGAATACCGCAAATACATGGATCAGTTGTTAGCCAGCTATTCAATTAGACTAAAACATTTAAGAAGAAATTGATTTTTTCTTTCCTAGTAGCAATTTTTCATCCACCAGATTTATTTTCTTTACCAAGGATTTCATATACCCTTATGAATACAAAGCTGTTTTTAATTTTTTTAACTTCAAGTTATGACATGCTCATGAAAATGAAGGAAATTGATTCCACATTACCCTATTAACATGGAACTAAAAGTTGACTCATATTTGGGAAATTTAGGCACAAAACAAATACAACAACAATTATAAAGATATTTTCATCTTTATTAATTATATTTTATGATGCTCCATGCTTATTTAACATACTATATTCAATGCTGAAGAAGGCAGCAAATATTCATTTGTTGCAAAGTTAGTTTACTGCATTTTTTCTAACTACTGTCATGTATATTTCAACTGAAAGAATAAACACTCTTAACATAGATTTAAAACTAAATTAGGTTAAAGACAACATAATAACCTGAGCAGTGTGTATACAGACCAGAACAGTTCTTCTAGTTACAACCTGACAATATTTTAACAAGGACTACAGAGCAAGAGCTGGGGTTTTTTGTTTTCTTTTGTAATATTCCTAACAAGCTCAAGATCCATCATTTTGAGATGGGTCATGTGAAAAAGGAACAGTGACAATGACATGCTTTTATGTCTGTCCTGAAATCAGAAGTCATCTTTTTAAGTTAAGCATCCCCCCATTCATCTACTACAATATCTGAAGATTTCATATGCTACTACACACTGGGTTTTAGCATATTAAAATTTATTTCTCAGTCAGTCATCATACTTGCTGATTCTAAAAACCATGACTTACAATAAATTCAAAAAATCCGTATTCAAGAGAGCTTTTCCTTTCTAACAGTGAATATGCACCAGAATTGCCCCATTCTCTGTGGCCACAATCATCAAGATACACTATCAGATTTCTCTATAAATAGCACATATCCATGAAATGAGAAGAAATGGAAGAGCCCAAGAATGTGCTTTACACAGGTAAAGACTTGTGCACACAGATACACAAATACATACTCTACAGTGTTTAAAATGGATATAAATCACATTCTCCTGGATAAGTCTTAAAATCACTAGAAAGAATCTTCTAAGAAAACCCATAAAAGCCTTTGATCACCAATCACAACACTGAGCATGCAGTTTCTTATGGGCCTATACTCACCCATTCCTAAACAGGTTTTTGTTTTCTCTTTATTTTAGCTACAAGTCTTAAGAATAGAATATAATGGTTTCCTACAGTGTCTCACTATGAGTTTCCATAGTTCTAAAACAAATGGCCTGGAAACACAAATACTTACCACTGAGCTGTTCCATGAAGCATACATTGCCATTGGTGTTAAAAGCCAAAGTATCAGGAGTGATGCACAGTGTCTGGAAGATTGAAGAATGGGCAATGCTCTTCAGAGAATGGCAACACTCCAGGCAAATTGCCCAGATATCTTGCTCAGTAAGACAGCTATCCCGCAGCGACAAAATATCAGCAAGGGACACATTCTCCTGCCAAGATATGAATTAATAAATTACCCTGGATTTCATGACACTACTTTGTGTATCATAGATTACATTTGACACAATTGGCTAAGAGTAACCTTCCCAGCAAGTTCTCAAACTACTAACACCCAAGACACATCAAGTGCATTACTTTGCTCTTAACACAGAGTCTCTCAAGAAGCAGTTAACCTGAATAAAGGTACTGCAGTATGTTAATATTATTTAAAAAAAAAAAGACTTACTATGGGAGCTATGTGAGTTGCATAAACACTGCATCAAAGTTAGGGAAACAGACCATTGGGAGGTGAAAGCAGAGACCAAATTAAAACATTTTGTTTAACCCATGTCTCCCTAAAGTTCTCCCAGGAGTCTTTGGATAAACTAGTTAAAAATTATCTTCACTGCAGTTTTCCCTACCATCTGTGATCTGGGAAGGAGTACCCTTTAAATTAGCCTGCCTTAAGAATAATGCTGTTGTGAAGTTCAGTTGTGCAGACAACTTAATAAACACTCAAAAGCCAAGCAAGTCATAGGAAAAGTGTTCTTACACTATGACTGAAAACCAAACACTTTGATTGTTCTAAGCCTCCCCATTATACCCAGAGCTCTCAGTGATCAAAATAACTCATGGACTTCATTTGTAAGTTACTGTCCTAAATTACAAGCCAACTTCCTTTGACACTGCTATCAGAATAAGGCTGTGAAGAGTCCATTTTCAAAAAAAAGAAAGTGTGGCTGCAATGTGGCTTTTCTAGTCAAGATATTCAGAAACAATGCTTAGCCCAAAGCAGCAAGCCTTTTTATGTGCAGTTTTTAGAATACAAAATTAATACATTACCCATAGCTACAGAGTAAAGCTTTCATAAACATAAAGGAATGACAAAATCATACAAGCAAAACATCAGTCCCACCTGTAAGGAGAAATACACTAACAAAAATGGGAGTGTCCACAGAAGTTACTTTACACCAAACTATACCACTATGAATTACACATAATATTTTCTCATTTACATGCAGTACTTAAGACTAAAATCTGTGTTTCTGAATTATATTAATTATACCTTGAATTGAAGATGTAGCTCTGTATTACTTAAAATAAGAGATAGTCAGCAAACCAGAATGTGAGGTATCTTAGTGTTCAGAAACCCATGGTGGCTTGTATTATTAATTCCTTGGAAAACACAGTTTAAACTTTCTTTTCATACCTCAGTCCTGGTGGGCATAAATGATATTTGGATTACCATTTACAGAAAGGTTAACAGTTTGTTAACATGTTTTTTCAGAGAATCAAGTATTGCACTCATAATAGCCTTCAAACACAGAACCACCTTTAGTTCAAAATTTTATTTTGCCTTTTAGTCTGAAGCAGAATGCTTAATAAATTAGGGGAAAAAAAAAACCCAAATAAAAAACAACCAAACAAAACCACTCACAAACAAACAACCCCCCCCCAAAAAACAACCTAAAACAAACAAAAAAATCCAGGTAGGAAATAAAGCACACTTACTATGAATTGGGAAACTTAACTTCTACTATCAATATTCTAATTTTCATCAGCCTAGAGATGGATTGATTTACTAATGGTAGCACTACTACAGTGCTTTCTGGCACTCATCACAAACCCTGGGCTCATTAAGTTTAGTCCTGCATAATAATGAACAGCAAAAGCATTTACAGTTCAGGTACACAAGACAAAAGATCTCATTTTTTTGTGCTGTGTTTAGCACCATATGTGTAATGCTGCCATCATATCTTGAGGGTGGATGAGGAGGTTTTGCATATCTTTATGGTGAACTTCTTATAAGCATGAAGGGCAGCACAGTGATTCCTGTATCTGAAAACATTAATATATGAAAAGGAGCTGGACCACAAGCCATTAGATTTTGAAGCTGACCAAACTGATAGGTAGGATGAGGATAGGCTTGGAAAGGAAACAACAAACTGCTAATTCTATGGCAAGAAAAAGTTTAAAAAAGAAAAAAGAAATAGAAATTCTATGATCAAAGCAATGAACGTGTAATTATTTCTATTTTAAGCTCTCATAGGATCAACCTTTAAGACAGCCTCAACATCAAATTCCAGTCACAATCAGGACTTGACAGAATTTACAACAAGCTTTGAGGCTGAGCTCTGCAAGTGGGTATTAATCATTAGTAGTGATATCTACAGTATAAACCTACAAAAATATCTGTCTTGTGGTTATTTAGGGAGTAAACAAAAGATAATAATGAACTCATGTCAGATAAACTTATCTTCCTTCCAGGTGATGGAACAGTTAGGCGATACATAAAAAAAACAAAACAAAACCAAAACAACCCCAACCTCACAACAAAGCAAAAAGGGGAAAAAAAAGGAAAAAAAAAAGAAGAAGAAGAAAGGCCTATGAATGAATGTTCAGTAGCTTCAATCGGCAATAGATGCTTAGGTGAAGATTAAAAAAAACAAAGCAAAACACCACTATCACAACCATACTACAAGCCTTCCTCTCTTCAGTTCTCCAGGATGTGAAGGCATTTCTTCACAGAAACCACATATTGCTCCACAGAAACCATATATTTCTCCATCTTGACCCAAGTTACTAAAACTGATCTTGCTGCAAAGCAAGGCCTTTGCAGAGAATGAAGCATTGAAAACACAGAGACATGCGGTGGACTAGTTTGCATCCCCAAAGCCATACAGAAACAAAGTTTTCACTGAAGGGGAGAAAAAAAAGTCCTTTTAAGACTACAACACAGAAGGTTCTGGCAAGCTGAAGCGTCTGGCAAGGCATGACTTCTATACTTGGACTGCTGAAAGTTGATCCACCTGAATTACAGGCAAACTTGAGTGTGTTATGTAACAGAGATGCTGATGCCTTTTCCCTCATCTCATTACCAGCAAAATACACTTGTAAAAGCAATTACTGTTTAGTAACTACAAAAAGTTAACAGGTCAGACAATCATGCTTTCATTATTCACGTTAGTTTTCATGTTATTCTTGTGTTTTCTTCATAAAATCTAAAACAGTGCAGTAGCATATGATTAGTCAGAAGAAGAGAGAACAGTATGAGAAAACAAATTAATAGGCCACAGGTAACTTCTCAAAAAACTTACAATTAAATATTAAGGAGTGCAAAACAAATACTTAGTAAAGAAAGGCATCTGAAACACACCCACATCCTTTGCATTTCCTACTTTTCGGCTCAGGCAGCTTCTTGCTTTACATATTGACTTTTGTAAACTACATATGTTGTACCCCAACCTCATTCCATATACAGGTCCAGGTTCCGCTAAATGACTAAGCATTCACAGTTTTCTGGCACGTAAGCCTTTTTGCCAATTCAAACAAACTTCAAAACAATCTGTTCCAAAAATCATAGAAAATGTGTCAACCAAATGTTAACCATTCATTAAATTGTTCACATTTTAAGAAAAACCACTGGGTTGCCTGGGTAAGCCCACTGAATAGACTTCAAAGCAGCCCTTTTAACTTCTCTAGCTGCCAGGTGACAGGTCATGCTCATTCTCTCAACAAGAATATGGAAAATATTCATGTACCTGGAATAACTAAATAGAAAGAACTGCTGAGAATCCATAATCATAGCATATATTTAGCAGGTAAAAAAAATGGGCTCAGGCCTTCCTCACACAGAAGAGCTGACCTTCAGTTTTCTTGCACCCTGAAGAAACACTGTAAAAGGCTTTTTATTTTAAAACTCACTTTTAAGTCCTAATTGAGTTTGGGTTCTTGACACAGTAAATGAGAAAGTCTGAAAGATCTAATTTGGGGAACAAGTGGCTCACATATGGATTACCAAATTTTCACTTAAAAAAACCCAAACCAACCAACCAACTTAAACCCAACAAAACATTCCACCCAAACATTCAGCAGGGGGGCTAAGGAACACACTTCATGTGAAAAGATACGAAGATGAGCAAGAACAATAAAAAACAAGTGCAAAACCACGCACAAAACCAGATAAATCTGATGGCAGAACTGGGTTTAGCTACAGGTTATTTCAGGTTATTTGACATAGCAACTGAACAAATAGCAACAGGGCAGGAAGAGATAAGTATACAAAAATCTGGTTTGCAGCTACAGGAAACACTTTTGCTTGTAATAAGAAATTTCCCTGTATCAGGTGTGACAAGGACACTCACTCCCCGACCGCAGCATTAACCCACAGCTGCCATGGGAGTTACAAGACACCCTGCACTCGAGGACCATGACTTTGCTGTTGTGCTGAGAAGGTGCATGGGGATAGACTAAGCCCAATCTGATCACCAGAATCACCAGTCAGGAGAACGTGAGGAACGCACCGTGAACCCGAAGAGGGCAGTTTAGCTGCCGCGGCCTGGCCGCTCTCAGTTGGCCGGGTGACCCCCAAGCTCCGGCCGGCGCAGCTGACCCCACGGCGGGGGCAATAGGAAGGAGGCGCCAGCGGGAGTAGTGAGGTACCGGCTACCACTGAAGCCGCCTCATCACAGGTGAGTGCAAAGGCGGCGGCGGCTCCGTCCCTGCACCTGCCTCACTCACCTCATCCTCCAGCAGTGTCGGTAGAGGCTCGAAATCATAGCAGTTCACCTCCTCCTCCTCATAAAACACGTCCTCTGGGGCGCCAACAGCCTCCATTCTGTCCGGCGAGGGAGCAAGGGCTTCACCTCTGCAGCCTCTCTACACGCCCGGAGCACGGCCCTCGGCTCATCCCCACACCCGCCTGCGGGCTTTCCCCGGCGGCGACCCCCACAACGCCTGGCTCGCGCGCCCTCCCTGCTTTAACCCCTTCCCCTCCTGGCGGGGGCCGGCCGCAGGGAGGCCCTCGCCTCTCCCGGCGGCGGCCGCCGTCGCCCTCTCAAGCCCTTGGCTGGGGCAGCGCTGCCATGGCAACGCGGCCCGCCGCCGCCTTGCCCTCCCGGCGCGGCCTCACTGCGGCGGCGCCCGCCCTCCTGTGGCGGTGCCCGCCCCGAGAGTCACAGGGCGCGAGCCCCGAAGTGTGCCCCGACCCCCTCCTCCCGGCTGATGGATGCACTCCCGGCACGGAGGCGGTGGCGGGGCGGTGGGCCCTGAGGGGCAGCCCGCCGCAGTGCCAGCTGCGGCATGCGGGCCCCGCGGGAGCCAGCTAGGCTTCTCTCTGCCGGAGAGCGGTGGCGGCGGGAGGGACGGATGGCAGTCTAGTGTCTGTCGAGAGGTCGCGGAGGCGGCGGGGCCTGGCGATCGAGGTGCTCTCGGTCGGTGTGGCCAGGGAGCTGCTCCCCCGGCGAGGGTTTCCCTTCGTGGGGTTACCAGCCTGCCAGTGTGCCTCGGCGTCGTTTTATCGTCCCAGCTCTCCAAATCACTGGATTTACTGCTTATACCAGAGTTTACAATTAGGCAAGTGACCAAACTTCTGTGGCTTGACCATGGCCATAACTCCTGAGGCAGGTCAAACGGTGACAAGCACGAAAAGAGTCTGGAAATACCGATTTTATTTTTTTCCTACCCTTTCTTTGCTATACACATCGTTTAAGTTGCCTAAAACAACTTCATTAAGGCTCCTTTTGAAAACGAAGGCACAAGATCAGGGATTCCTTCAGAAATACTGTACTGCCTGTGTAGGCACATGTTTTTAAGTAAACCCCATTGGAAACTACAAATTGTGTTGTGTACACAGGTCGAAGCCATTCCCCTTTCTGCCTAGGAAAGGGAGTTGGCTTGGTGGAGAGGCAACTGGACACACTGCATGAACCCCTGACAAGGTGTCTCCTGATTGAACTTAGAGCCAGTGTGCAGGCACATAGAAGTCTTACATCTCCACTGTAACCAGTGTGGCAGATGGAGAGAATAGACTGCTTTCTCCTGTAATTAAATTTCACAGCTACAGGTAGCTAGAAAATAATAGTGCCATTTTCATTATCCTGCTTTCCTGTATGCCTATAATTCTGTGTCAAAATGGAGTATGTTAGTGGATTAATATCTACACAGTGCATCAAGAAAAAGCATGGGTTTTATATTCTTTTTTTGTACGCAGTACCCTTTGGAAAAGATTAATTCGCTATTAAAATATACATTAACAAACACTGTGAAGCAAACAAAGATTTACTGCCTCATAGAAGTAATCCTGCAGCAGTCGTAAGATTTCTCCCAATTAAACATTAATCGGATATGTTTTGCAGTTACACCATACTACTGAGAAAACACCTAAACCCAAGCAGATTGGAATCTTTCATGTCTATGCTGTCTTTTTACTAACATTTTTGAACTAACTTGTGGTGAACAGTATGTATATATATTTAAAATTTAATATCGCAGGCATTTAAATGTGGACAAATCTTAAAACATGAGAACAGTGAGTGCCTGATGCTTCTGAAAATAAAGCCCAACATGAGACTAAGAACAGTATTATTATAATACCTTGAATTCTGGACTCTTGCAGGCTGGACTTAAAACTGCATTGTAAAGAAAAGGAAAAGAGAAAAATTTCTTTAATGCATAAATTGGGTCTATGCTTGTCCATAAATAGATCTTAGACAAGAACTCCATTGCAATTACTGTTTGAGCATTCACAAACATTTCTGAAAAATTATAGTTTAAGTAAAATCTCTGGATACTGCATGGAAATTCACATGCTAGTTTTGAAAGGATTGATATTTTTTTGTTGAATAAGAGAATTAGTAATTGAGTGATGAGGCATTTAATTGTAAAATTCATTATTTGGACCTTGAATCTAGGCTTGGATAGATTTTGTCAGAGTAAGTGTATCCAAGTGATTTGAGATGCTTGAGACCTGTCTCCTGGTTGTTCTGGTTAATTTACTTGCTCTGCTGAAGAGCTATTTATATCAAATGGAATATGTACAAAGCGGAAAACAAAATGACATAAATACAGGATTTCTCTGTAAATGAAAACCTGTAGCAGACTTAGCCTTCTCACAAGTGCCCTGATAGGCAGGACAGAACAGCCACTGGAACTGATAACAGTCTGATAGATACATCCAGAATGATTGCTATATTAAGCCTCTGCTCTCATCAGTAATTCTGTTGTTTTGCTTTCCTTATTGGTCTCACAGTTGAAGCAACTGCCAGAAAAGGCATTTTAACTTGTTTGATACATTCATGTAGTGATTCTCAGACTAGAATATTCATTCTGATTAACATTTGCAATTAATCATGGCCCATGGGAGTAGTTGGAGGACATGCAACACTACACAGTTCAACATTAGAAAAACCCCGCATGCAGATGAAGCTGTCAGTTTGTCTGCAGTCATATTTTCTGTTCTTTATTTTCCACAATATTGCTTAAGAAAGGTAAAGTTCTTAAAATGTCTTTATCTAGTATTGGTAGGCATTTTTTTGAAAGATGTTTGATGGATATGTGAATGCCTGTGGAATTTATTTTCCGAGTCTGAGGTTGGCTGAACATGCAAGTGAATATCATATTAAAACCAGAAATATATAGAACAGCAATCACATTTTTAAAGGTGAGTCTTTTCAAAAGGCAGAAAGAAAAATATTATTTTGCACTACTAATATTCTATAGCCTGAAAAGAAATAAGAAATGTTATCATAAATTAAAGAGAGACACAGTAACTAAAATTGCTTTGGTAAAGGATATTTGAAACAGATTTCACTACGGAGGTACTGGCGAGAGGCTTCATTTCCCTGTGATCAGATTTTAGAATCATAGAATCATGGGATAGTTAGGGTTGGAAAGTACCTTAAGATGATCTAGTTCCAACCCACCTGCCATGGGCAGGGACATCTCACACTAGAACATGTCACCCAAGGCTCTGTCCATATATCCAATCTAAACTTCCCCCGTTTAAGTTTTAACCCATTGCCCATTGTCCTATCACTGCAGTCCCTAATTCAGAGTCCCCCCCCATCGTTACAGACCCCTTCAGATACTGGAAGGCTGCTATGGGGTCTCCACGCAGCCTTCTTTTCTCCAGGCTGAACAGCCCCAACTTTTTCAGCCTGTCTTCATATGGGAGGTGCTCCAGTCCCCTGATCATCCTCATGGCCCTCCTCTGGACTTGTTCTAACAGTTCCATGTCCTTTTTATGTTGAGGACACACCAGCTGCACACAATACTCCAAGTGAGGTCTCACGAGAGCAGAGTAGAGGGGCAAGATCACCTCCTTCAACCTGCTGGTCACGCTCCTTTTGATGCAGCCCAGGATACAGTTGTCTTTCTGGGCTGTGAGCGCACACTGAATCTGGATCATGTTAATTTTCTCATCGATCAACACCCCCAAGTCCTTCTCTGCAAGGCTGCTCTGAATCTCTTCTCTGCCCAGCCTGTAGCTGTGAATGGGATTGCTCCGACCCATGTGTAGGACCTTGCACTTGTCATGGTTAAACTTCATGAGGTTGGCATCAGCCCACCTCACAAGTGTGTCAAGGTCCCTCTGAATGGCATTCCTTCCCTCTAGCGTATCAACTAAACCACACAGCTTGGTGTCATCAGCAAACTTGCTGAGGCTGCACTCAATCCCACTGTGCATGTCATCAACAAAGATGTTGAACGAGACTGGTCCCAACACCGATCCCTGTGGGACACCACTCATTAGTGGTCTCTGGATGGCTACTGAGCCACAACTGACCACAGCTCTTTGTGTGCTGCCATCCAGACAGTTCTTTATCCACCGAGTGGTCCACCTATCAAATTGATGTCTCTCCAATTTAGACAAGGATGTTGTGTGGTACAGTATCGAATGCATAGCATGAGTCCAGGTAGGTGACATCAACTGCTCTGCCCCTGTCCATCAGTTTCATAGCCATGAAATTGGTCAGCAGGATTTCCCCTTAGTGAAGTTATGCTGGCTGTCACCAAGCACCTTGTTGTTTTTCATGTGCCTTAGCTTGCCTTTCAGGAGAATCTGCCCCAAGATTTTGCCAGGCACAGAGATGAGACTGACTGGTCTGTAATTCCCTGGGTCATCTGTTTTCCCCTTTTTGAAAATAGGGTTATATTTCCCTTTTTCCAGTCGTCAGGAACTTCACCTGACTGCCATGGTTTGATTATGAACTGAGATCTCTTCAGCAACAATAACACTGGGAATCACAATTATTTGAGATTTTGACTTCTTAAGTGTACATTAGAGATGAAAAACTACTGAGCAAAGATGAATTTGAGGTATAGTGTAGATATTATGCATGAGAAATGTCTTGACCAAAAAGTCATTGACTCAACCTGGAGTTTGGTGTATGATCACAAGCAAAGCAGAGGGACTGGATCTAATACATGTGATTTCAGTCTTCTCATAGTTACAGCACGCTTCCCTTAAGCTCTATCTAATTTGTGGCAAATGCAATAGAGCTAGGGCAATTTTTAATTTCTGCATAAGCAGTGCTTGCAGCAAAGTAGCTGACTTGATTTCTGTCTCTGTCTAGAGAATGTCTAGAGAAGAGTGTAGGAGCAAGGTGGTTATGTACTATGTGCTTTCAGTACAGTCTCACAATCTCCAAAGAGTCACAGTTTGGATATTCCCTAAGGCAGTGGTAGTGTCTAGTGGTTTAAGAGACACTGGAGTGTTTTTCTTTAATGAATTTGTTCATTCACTTTTTGAGTCTGAATAGTTTTACTGTCTACCATATCGTACTGCAGAATTCCTCAGCTGACCCACATATTGCATGAAGTAAATTCTTTGTTTCATTTGAGGCCTCTAGTTTCTTGTATTTACAAAAGGGGGTGGATAGATTCCCTATTTATCATCTTTCTATCAGTTGTGATGCTATAGAGTTGTCATATCTCCCATAGTTTTCTCTCTTCAAGTTGAAAGGTCCTGGACTAGTTACACATCTGCAGAATAGAAATTACTTCGATCATGCTTTATGGCTTCACAGCACTAATTGTGCGATTACGTAATAAAAAATTGTGAAAAAGGAGGTTGGATAGAGAGGGGAAGGAAGGAGGGGAGGGAGGGAGGATTAATCTAAATACAAGCTACAAGAGAAAGGAAATTGTACAGGATACAACTGTTACGCCACTTTGTGCCACTGGAGATGTCTTTCATGTTCTTTTGTAGTTTTTCCCTTTTCATTATAGCACTTTGGTTATTCTTTTTAATATATTATATAATTATAATTGACTGTTAAAATTTTGGAGTACCAGCCTTGAAGATGAAAGGTACACATTTGTTACACTATAATTAGATTGTACATTCTCCTTTTAGGAGTTTTTGTTTAATGGCACTTTGCCTGAAGGTTCTCATTTTAATTTAGTTTATGTGAAAGTGAGGGAACTGAAGGATTACAGTATAAAAGGTTGGGTTTTGTGTGTGTATGACATATCCTTTTCAGTTGTTTGGTTTTTGTTAATCAGAGATCACTTTACTGCAATGGACTTCTATACTTTCACAGTCTATGAAACTACTGTTCTTCCTTTAGCAGATATATATATTTCAAGGTAGAGAAAAGCTTTCTGCCAGTTACCAACTGCTGCTGCCTTTGTGGCATTGTAAAAAAGATACTGCAGTTTTTTAACCAGCCCCATTGCTGCTACGAATCGTATATAAGCATAAATCTGCTTGCCTAAAGTGGCAGGTTAGTATGTATTCCAAGTACTTCAGAATCTTAAAAAGGCAATATGGATGTGTTAGCTTTGCATTTCTGAAGAGGATCAGCAAATTGTACACATAGACTGCTCTCTTTGTAGGCTTCTCTTTCCCTGGGGTTGAATGGTAGGGATGTAAACTTAAGAATCATCAAGCACAATCTTCAGTCATTATAGGCACCTGTCACATCATTCTTTTC
This sequence comes from Melopsittacus undulatus, assembly GCF_012275295.1. NCBI lineage: Eukaryota > Metazoa > Chordata > Aves > Psittaciformes > Psittaculidae > Melopsittacus > Melopsittacus undulatus. The sequence continues at coordinate 96,229,630 of NC_047530.1, forward strand.
ATAGAAATATCAGACTCCACCTGTTCCTACATTTTAGGCTTCTTCTGATTTCCAGCCTCTACTTACTCATTTTAGCCCCAGCATTGTCTTTTATCCTTTAATCTCAGTTCCTATTTCTTTACAGATTACCATATTATGTGTACATCTGTTCTGTTGCTTTTGACTTTGTCTTTTCCAAACTGTATGTTTTCTTAAATCTGTGTTATAGTCATGGTTGCATTTCTATGACACTACAGTTCTCTTTATAATACTGATAAACCTTAATTTCATAATTTCTTTATGTGCTTGGGAAATTGATCTTTTCAATAGTTCCTATCTACCCCCTTGGTGCATTTCTCTATGGAGATTTTTGCTTTTTCTCATCTTCATAATCTTCTCACATGTCCACTGCCTAAAGACTTCAATTTGATTGCATCTTCTTTGAATAGTAGTTTCATTTGCTGTCACTTGAAAGACTGTCAATGCATTATTTGTTGTTCTCCTCACAACATCTTTCAAACATCTAGTACATCTGAATAATCATCTGAACTGCAGCAGCATCTCCAGTTCCTGTATTCTTTCTACATGATCTCTACTAGGTGGCACTCCAGGCATAGATAGCTTGCATCAGAAGCTACTTTAGGGTAATGTGCTTTGCATTGAGGCATCTCACTTTCTTTGTCATTCTTTAAGTACCCTATGCTGGTCAGTTGAACATGACCTTCCTGTACCAGCTGAAATGCAGGGAAAGACAGCAGAAGTAAAGATATCATTTGGCCCCAGTTGAAGTCAATAGCAAAACTCTTATGGCATAATTTCCTTTGAAGAGAACTCATTGAGATGCAAGATCAAAGAACAGAATTATTTTTATAAAAATCAGAAATTTACCTAGTAATGATTCAATATGTAACCACATGTCTTTCTTTTCATCACTGGAAAATTAGGGTACAGAAGATAAAGCCCCAAATCAATCCAATGCTAAGTCTGGTATGTGGGAATTTCTGAGTCACTGTGTCATTAATTCATTTAGATTATTAGGTTTTTCATAGGCAGTATCTATCAAAAAGTAAATATGTGTGTATTCACACATACATATATACACAGGTTGATAGTGGGATTCTTTCTGTTGTTATCATTCGGGAGTGTTACATGACTTCCTTTATCTCAGTGTCTTAGTACATCCCAGGTATTCCTACATAGGCTTGTTTTGCAAGGTGATGACTGCTTTGCTTGTTTCACACAGTAAAGTGAGGCAACATGAAAATAAATAACTTCCACCATTACTCAGGAGGCTCATATCAACTGGAAATTTAAGCCATAAACCTGGAGAGACAGATTTACAGTGTAATTGGTAAGCGTCCTGCAATTGATTCTGAAGTGCTTTAGTTTTGACATTGTAACATTCTCTTCATAACACAATATTGTCTTTATAGTACCTATTGGTCCCCTTGCTCTTTTAATTCATTTTAGTGGTTATAATTTGAAAACACTAGAAAGTTGTGCAGAAGATAATTTTAAAAGATAATGTGCATAATAAAGTCTAATATGATGCGCATGCCAATTTTGCACTGGAAAAGAAGCTTTAGGTAGTACTAGCTATCCTTCAAAGAAACACCTCATGAGAATTAACTACATCTTAAAATCATATCCAAAAAACATAACAATTAACTATGTGCAGGCAGAATTCTAAGCCTGAGATTGCCTGTATTTCTGACATTTGGCTATTTCCTTAAGCTTTCCTCTACAGAGATTTATGAGATCATTGAGCCGTTCATAACGGAAAGGAAAACACTAACAAGACAAAGTGATCTCCCATCCATGGGGCAGTGAATCAAACTGCATTGTTTAAATCCTTCTTGAAGTTAATGAGTCAGCAGGAAAAGTCCTTCCTGAAGACCTAATGTCTCCAAAATATCACCTTCTCCCCAACAGCTGGTACAAAATCCACTAGTGTCTTTGCTGTTCTAATTCTTTCCCCAGAGACATGACCATGGTTACCCTGGGAATCTTTCTCAATAAAACATAAGGATAAACTAGAACAGAGATGACTTGACTTACTAGCAACAGAGATAATATACAATATTTACAATTTAAATTTTTTTATTTATTGTGACCATTTGTCTCCAGTGAGGATTTAGCTACTGTGTTTCATGCTTGGGTCACTGCAGTTCTTTTTTCCTGACATTGAATTGGAAAGGCGTTCAGAAATTCCACCTGTGCAACACAAAACAACCCAAGTCTCCTGAGAGCATGCCAGGTGCTGTTCTCCATTTTTCTTACAGGCCTTCCAAAATAACAACACTAAATATCCAGCAACCTGTTCTCCATTCTTACCCTAGGAAAACAACTGCTCTCCATGGAAGCCCAAGCGCTGCAGTATTCCGCTGTGAAGCTCTCAGGAGCTGAGATCAGACTGTTCTTGGCAGAGGGCCCTATGTTATGTTACTTTGTGCCAGAGCTGATTAGAATGAGTCTGATCACAATCAATTTCAGATCACAATGCTGAACTCAATCTTTCTGCCAAGCCCTTCAATCAGTAACAAAGGTAGTTAAAAGAACTTTCAAAAGTACAGATCATCCAATAAAGTCACTTGACCTGACAAGAGGTGAAGGGAAGGTTTTTACATACAAACTGAGGCAGATTTCACACAGGGTATCAGCAACTGGTGAAAAACACAGCAGGTGCTGTACTGAAGCTACTAAAAATGCAGATTTAATTTCCAAAATAGTTCCATAGAGATTTTTATTTTTCACATGGTAGTCACAAGCATAGGAAAAAAAGGGCACAGTTTGACCTCTACTGTGATGGTTTGAAAATGCTGTGAAGAGGCTGCACCCCTGGCAGATGGAAGTAGCTGTCTTCTGTGCAGGGTTTTGGGTTTGGGTTTTGAACCCTGGTGCCCCGCACAGATGAGTGCCCTTTTGCATTCTGAAAAAAAGATCCCAACACTTCTATTTCCAGTCACCCTAAATTATGTCTCATTTCTAACTTCTCAATTCAGCTACTGCAATGAAGAATCAATTATTAGCACTAATCGAGTCTCAATTTTGTAATTGGTGCCTAGGTAATTTGCTGATGGATGCATTAGTAGTCCTTATGTATTGTGTCACTGGGGACTTCCTTATACTGGGAAATGCTTCTCTGAGGAGAAGCAGTCAATACCCAGAATCTAGCCATAAAATACAATCAGAAAACATAGTTTTCTGTACAAGACTGAATCTTGTACATTGCACATGCAGATTAGCAGGAGGAGAGAAACTCTTACCAAAAGAGTTCCTCTTAACAAGAAGGCTCCTCAGGAAAGGGAGAAAATAGCTTCCCAGCTTTCACATGATAGAGGGCCTGAAGAATTGAGCTGCAGTGTGGTTTACATGACTGTAGATTTTTAGACTTCCCTGTCTTTTTTAAAACTAATTTAGGGCAGAGGTGACTGATTTGCAAAGACTGCTAGAGATATGATCATTAGTTGTATGTTAGTGGAGCTCAAAATAGTGTTTAATGAGCCAGGAGGAGAGATAAATCACTGAGTTCAGCTCAAAGTCTATAGTAGCTATAGAGAGTATGGGTTTGAAACATTGTCATTAATTAGGCATCGTCAGTTACCTCTTGGATGAAACCAAAGCCATCTTGGGCATCATAAAATACATGAAATACAGTATATGTGACCAGAATTTGAGAATCCAAATTAATCAACTGGGTAAAACTCTCTTCCAAACTGTTAGAACTATTGATTCATCTATAACATGTTATTAAATTTTCATTCCTAGTGAGGATAATTGATTTATATTAAGGAAAAAAAAAAAGAAAAGATTCCTGGTAGCAAGCAGTTAAGTACATGAATATCCCATAAAGGAACTCTCATAGCATACAGGGAGAAGCAGAAAGAGTACAAGGTGGTGCCGATGCCTCCATCCGCTGGGAGAGGTGGTCAGGGGTTCTGGAGCTCAGATAGTCTTTTCGACAATTCTCCAAGACACAGGGGAGGACCTTCCAAAGGCAAGGAGGATTGGACAGGTTAATAAATGGTTAAAAGGGTGGTGTCATAGTCAAGTGTTTGGGTGTCTTGGACATGGGCCCCACATTTGTAGGCCAGCCCTACTGGGGGCTGGTGGAACTGCTCTGATAAAGAAAGGGAAGAGTGGCTTTGCTGGTAGGCTTGCCAGACTTGTCAAGGATGCTTTAAACTAGTTGTGTTGGGGGAAGGGAGCATCATTCCATCCCAACACACCCAGTCAGTTGCCAGCACCTATAATAAATACTCTGAGCAATGTAGTAGTATTCTAGCCACTCCAGCCACTGAGCTGGCTTCATTTGGAGCTCGGATCAGATGCCTCTATACAAATGCCTGTAGCATGGGGAATAAACAAGAGGAATTAGAGATGTGGGCACATCTACGGGGCTATGATATAATAGGCATCACCGAAACATGGTGGGATGGCTCCTTTGACTGGAGTGTTGGAATGAGGGTTATAGGCTTTTTAGAAAAGACAGGCCCGGTAGGAGGGGAGGGGGAGTTGCTCTTTATGTTAGGGATAGGCTGGAGAGTATGGAACTCTGTCTGGGGACAGGTGATCAGTTAACGGAAAGTTTATGGGTCAGGGTTAAGGGGAAATCGGTGACGGGACACATTACTGTGGGAATATGTTACAGACCGCCTGATCAAGAGGAACCTGTGGATGGAGAACACTACAGACAAATAGGAAAGGCCTCACGCTCACAGGCCCTTGTTCTCATGGGGGACTTCAACCACCCTGACACCTGTTGGGGCAACGGTACGGCCTGGCACAAGCAATCCAGGAGGTTTCTCAATTGTGTGGAAGACAACTTCCTTCTGCAAGCAATAAAGGAGCCGACGAGGAGAGGTGCCCTGCTTGACCTCGTGCTCACCAACAGGGAAGGGCTCGTTGGAAATGTGACTCTTCAGGGAAGTCTTGGATGCAGTGATCACAAGATGGTCGAATTTGAGGTCCTCAAGACAGTGAGAAGACTGTGCAGTAAGCTCACTGCCCTGGACTTCAAGAGAGCAGACTTTGGGCTCTTCAGGAACCTGCTTAGCAAGGTTCCATGGGATATAGCCCTAGAGGGCAAGGGTCCCAAGGCTCTTGGTTAATATTCAAGGATCACCTGCTACAAGCTCAGGAATGTTGCATCCCGACCAGAAGGAAGTGCAGCCAGGAGAGCCCCTTGGATGGATAAGGAGCTGCTGAAAAAAATTCACAGGAAAAAAGAGGCTTATAAAACAGGGACAGGTGGCCTGGGATGAATACAGGGATGTTGTCTGGGAAGTTAGGGACCAAGATAGGAAAGCTAAGGCCCAATTGGAGCTAAACTTGGCAAGGGATGTTAAAGATAATAGGAAGGGATTTTATAGGTATGTAGCGGCTAAAAAACAGACTAAGGACAATGTAGGTCCCCTCCGGAAACTTTCGGGAGAACTGACTACACAGGACTTGGAGAAGGCTGAGGTTCTGAATGGCTTCTTTGCCTCGGTCTTCACTGGCAAAGGCTCTGACTGCAGCACCCAAAACTTGGAAGGCAGACGCAGGGACTGTGAAAACCTAGACCTTGGGACCACTGTATGAGAGGATCTGGTTCGAGACCATTTTAAGAACCTGAATGTACACAAGTCCATTGGCCCTGTTGAAATCCATCCGCGGGTCCTGAAGGAGCTGGTAAATGAAGTTGCTAAGCCACTGGCCATCATATTTGAAAAATCATGGCAGTCAGGTGAAGTTCCTGACGACTGGAAAAAGGGAAATATAACCCCCATTTTCAAGAAGGGGAAAATGGATGACCCAGGGAATTGCAGACCAGTCAGTCTCACCTCTGTGCCTGGCAAAATCTGGGAGCAGATTCTCCTGGAAGGCATGCTAGGGCACATGAAAAACAACAAGGTGCTTGGTGACAGCCAGCATGGCTTCACTAGGGGGAAATCCTGCCTGACCAATCTGGTGGCCTTCTATGACGGGGCTACAAAAGTGATGGATGGGGTAGAGCACTTGACGTCATCTACCTGGACTTGTGCAAAGCATTCGATACTGTACCACACAACATCTTTGTCTCTAAATTGGAGTGTCATCAATTTGATAGGTGGACCACTCGGTGGATAAAGAACTGGCTGGATGGTTGCACTCAAAGAGTTGTGGTCAACGGTTCAGTGTCTGGCTGGAGATCAGTAACGAGTGATGTCCCTCAGGGATTGGTGTTGGGACCGGTCTTGTTTAATATCTTTGTCGCTGACATGGACAATGGGATTGAGTGTGCCCTCAGCAAGTTTGCCAATGACACCAAGCTGTGTGGTTCAGTTGATACGCTAGAGGGAAGGAATGCCATTCAGAGGGACCTTGACACACTTGTGAGGTGGGCTGATGCCAACCTCATGAAGTTTAACCATGACAAGTGCAAGGTCCTACAGCTGGGTCAGAGCAATCCCAGGCACAGCTACAGGTTGGGCAGAGAAGAGATTCAGTGCAGCCCTGTGGAGAAGGACTTGGGGGTGTTGGTCAATGAGAAAATGAACATGAGCCAGCAGTGTGCACTCACAGCCCAGAAAGCCAACCGTATCCTGGGCTGCATCAAAAGGAGCGTGACCAGCAGGTCAAAGGAGGTGATCCTACCCCTCTACTCTGCTCTCGTGAGACCTCACTTGGAGTATTGTGTGCAGCTGTGGTGTCCTCAACATAAAAAGGACATGGTACTGTTAGAACAAGTCCAGAGGAGGGCCATGAGGATGATCAGGGGACTGGAGCACCTCCCGTATGAAGACAGGCTGAGAAAGTTGGGGCTGTTCAGCCTGGAGAAGAGAAGGCTACGTGGAGATCTCATAGCAGCCTTCCAGTATCTGAAGGGGGCCTACAGGGATGCTGGGGAGGGACTCTTCATCAGGGACTGTAGTGATAGCACAAAGGGTAACAGGTTGAAACTTAAACGGCAGAGGTTTAGACTGGATATAAGGAAGAAATTCTTTACTGTAAAGTTGGTGAGGTACTGGAATGGGTTGCCTAGGGAGGTGGTGAATGCTCCATCCCTGTCAGTGTTCAAGACCAGGTTGGATGAAGGCTTGGGTGACATGGTTTAGTGTGAGGTGTCCCTGCCCATGGCAGGGGGGTTGGAACTAGATGATCTTGAGGTCCTTTCCAATCCTAACTATTCTATGATTCTATGATTCTGTTGATTCCATGAAAGTTTTGGTCTCTACACTGGTGTCTCCATGAGCACCACACCACTTTCAGGCAGGAAAGAGCTATTTGTATATCAGAAGTGATACATCCCAATTTTAGTCTGAGTCACAAGGATAGGTAAATTATTTCAATTCAGCTTTTTGAAATAAACCACTTTTATTCATAGGATCATAGCCAGGAAAAGTCAGAATGGTTTGGGCTGGAAGGAACCAAAAAGTACCTGCACACAAGCTTCCCTAGTAAGACTTCCCGAATCCTGGCCATTCCTTACTATTTCATGGAATAAGGGGGAAACTCTTCCTATCATATCTTTTCTCTGAATACCCCCATAAAACCTCTTCTGCTTGGGACCTGAAAATACAAGACTAGATTCACTTACATATTCAATGTAACAACCTCTAGTTTTCCTAATGTACCTGATGCCTTCTGGGTTCCCCAGACATAAGTAGTTGTCAGGGTGGCACAGGATCAGTGGAATGGCTTTTATTCCTACTTTGTACAAAAGGCTACCTGGGCATGACAAGAAGAGTTGGCCTCCAGGAATGTTCTCCTGAACCCAGAATGTCTTTGGGACTGCTCTGACTAGTGTGAAGCCAAACTACTGGACATTTTGTCTGGTATTAAGGAGAGCCTTTAGGTACTATAGAACCAACACAGGAATATCAAGTGTTCATATGGCTTATTCTGTCCTAGGCTTGGGGCAGAACAAAGGAAAGCCTAGCAGCAGTCTGATGTGCCAGTTCCCCTCAGCCATGCCAGGCATACCTCAGCTGCAGCCAACAACCTGGCACTGAGGCTCAATTAATCAAGAGAGGTTATATAATGAGCACAGAATTTCAGCCAGAAAAATTCAAACATATCTGCACACAAAACCCTCATTGTCCAGTCCAGTCAAACCCTCATTGTCCAGTCCAGTCACTCCTGTTACGCACCAGCTGCTTCTGTGAACAATTTTTCAGCTTATCCTCAAACAGTATCTGTCCTTGATCATGTAATCAGTATTTAAAGCTGTGACTGTGATGTTATTGATCCCACTTGTGCCTCCAGCATGTGTTTCAATGGAAAATCCAGCACAGAGGGAAAGTGCAGAACACTTTCTCAGCATCCGCAAGAAGATGCATTTTTCTCCCTCCTGATTTTATGATTTGTTGTATAATATCAATAATCTCTATTGCTTTCATATACTTGCAGTAAGTGGCTTTTGAGATCAATTAAAATCTGAACTTCACTTTGGCTATTAATCATTCTCAGTAGCCATTTATTGCTTCACATATTACAAATAACAGAAGTTATTCCTCAAACCTACCAGATTGCTGAGGACTGCAAATTTCAAACCTGAGAGACAGATTCACTGATGGCAATCCCTGTGTTGTCTTTTATAACAGTAAGTAATAATAACAGCACTGTGCCTTCAACCTGCAAATTTCAAAACTCACTCTACAATGCATTTAGGAAAATGAACCTTGCTTCTCTATGTAAAGGAGGGAAGAAGGTGAGGATGGAGGTAAGAAATATCTGTGAAGATCCCTCACTGTTTTTTTTTGTCATTATCCGAGAAAGCAATATTTGTAACCTGACAGAATATTAATACCTGCCCTTGGTGCCATCCTGCTAAGCAAAGCTTGTTGGGAGTCAACCTTCTGGCTGCAGCTGGGGAGCAGGCACTGATGGCCCTGGGTGAGAGGCTGTATTGCTATTCCTGGCCAACATCAGCAAAACTGGTGTGAAACAACATGTTCACTCAACAACTTGCTCTACATGTTTCCTAATCTGACCAGTCTTCAGACCCTTTTTTTTCTCCCTACCTTCCCTCTGCCTCGGGCCTAATCATGTATTTTGGGTAGTCATAAAATAAAAATGGGCAATGGCATTTAAGGAGAGAAATCCCATTATAAGTTTGGGTTAGGAAAGCATGTTCAAACCCTGAGAGTAATAGTGTGGGTCCTTCACAAAGAATGAATTATCATGAACTTGAACACAGTGTGCTATTCTCTTGTGTTCTAGGCTTCAGCTTTGCGATATATCTGCCTCTTAGATGCCTCTGCCTTAATAATCCATCATACTATATTCCAGTAAAAATACAGAGCCTATTTCTCAGTTCAGTGGAATTCCATATTTATTTACTCAGGTATAACATTGGTATATTTTTTTTTTTGCCTGCACATGGGATTTACAAAATGTGGTAAGAAACTATCATGACTAGTGGCTGCAACCACTTTGAATGCAAGCAGTCAGTTGCACAGGAGCAGCCAGGGTGCTCTCAAGACATGGCACAAAACAACTTACTGTTGCCATAGGAAGACAATGAGGCTGCGTGAGGTCAAGCTGTGCCTATAAGGAAGGATTTCTTTTAACAATGGTGGAGGCAAAACAATGGAACAAGTTGCCTGGGGTGGTGGTAGATGCCCCATTCCTGGAAACATTGAAGGCCAGATTGGATGGTGCTCTGAGCAACCTGGTCTAGGTGAAGATCCCCCTGCTTACTGCAGGGGAGTTGGACTAGATGGCTTTTAAAGGTCTCTTCCAACCCAAACCATTCTATGAGTCCTGGCTATCTGGGAACAGATGTTATTGGGAGCTCAGAGAAAGAACCCCAGACATCTTGGCCATACAAGTTACATTACATGAGGGTAGGAGCAGATGGTCAGTAGGTCAGAATGAGAGGTCCACCAGCAACACTGGCTGTAAGTACATAGTGGGGTGTGTACAATAGTGTCAGTTTGACAGTGCTGCAAATATATACCTCCTTATCCTACAGATTTGCAGCCAGATAATATGAAAATGTGATGTTCTCTCACCTACTTTTCTGCAAGATTCAGAAAGCCAAAGTGAAACTGGACTGCGATATCACACATTTTTTGTTTGGGCCTCAGCCAATGTGAACAAATAGAGGGGAAAAGCAACTTTGGTGGGTGTGACAGCATTTTGATAGCAGGCTCAGTGACTGGCTGGTTTTGGGTTTTGGGGTTTTTGTTTGTTTGGGGATTTTTTTTAATCAGCTGGACAGAATTAACTTTCTTCTCCCAAGTGTAGTCTAGGTACTCTACTCTCCAGTGTTACACTATCTTAAACCTTGCCTCATGGTTTAAAAACTCTTTGCCCAGATTAGCCACCTCAATTCCCACAGTTTATTTTAATGTTTTCTACAATTTAATAATGACCTATCCTGCTGAGTTTATTTCTGCATGTAAAATGAGTCTATACTATTAATGATGGCAATTTTGTGTTATTGCAGCACACAGTTGGAACAGGCACTGTGTGAAATGAACAGCTGAAAAAAAGTATGCATAAAAACTTTCCTGGTTTTCAACAAAACCTTTGTCATGTTGCATTTCCATTAAGCTTCCATAAGACATGGTGTCACCCTGCAAGTACCTGTGTCTTAACAGTGCTTGCTTATTCCGTGTATTACTTCCCTTTGAATATTAGGAACTATATTTCAATAATGGAAGTAGAGATGATTTGCTCTTTAGTCTCTCTAGCTCGACAGAAGAAAATCAGAAGGGGGAGAATTGGTTCCTGTTCCTTATGCGTCACTGGCTAAATTGTTTCCACATTTCAAGTTTAATCTAAATTACGCTTGTGTAACTCCAGAATATGACAGAAGAGATGCAGCACTGGAACTGAGAGAGGTCTTATAACTTGCTCTTGGAAGTTTCTAAAAGTATTACTGACATCTTCCCCCACCCTCCCTTGCTTTCCTACCCTACTTTTTGCAAAGACATTTGTTAGGTTTGGCTGAGGTGGTTGTTCATGCAGCTCAGCTGGGTTTTGCCAGCCCTCTTCAGAACTGGGTGAGAGCAGATCCTCCATATATCCAGTGAATGCATATTAATCTTATTAATCAAATAATATTTTACCTCTAGCTGTCTGAGAAAGAATATAAGGTCTCCTGCCTAAATATAAAAATTGCCATGCTGTGTCAAACTAGAGATCTGGTTAGTTCACTTAGTTACCCTGTCTCTGCCAGTGGGCAATATCATATGCTTAAATAAGACTATTAGAACGCTGCATGTACAGAATGGTCTTTCTCCACTTTTAGAAATCAGCATTTTACTGTGATTATAAAAAGACCCTTGTTAACTAGAGAACAGAACCCAGGAGTCTGGAAACATGAGTTCTCTAAATGATTATTTCTTTGAATTGATTTGTGCCCTCAGGCAATTCACAGAGGTTGTGACTCATTTACTAAGTCAGTATGAAAATATTGGCCAGACTTTGCAAGTTTGTAGGGACTGGATGCCCTTATAAAGCCATGTGTCACTGCAGCATAGCTTGTCATACAATAGCCATAAAATCTGCTGCTGCCACCAATAAGGGAGAAACTTGCCATGAAAAGTGGTTTAGGGATGCTCTGACATCTTGAAAACCAAATAGACAAATGAGGTTATAAATTTATGATCCAGGGAAATGTGTACAGAATAGAAATTGTGAACTTAGAATTATGGTATTGTATTAACGTAACTTTTTCTTGTTTATATTTTTCTAAAAATAACAAAAAAGCTAATGAGCAGAGAATAACAGTTTAAGTTGCAGAGAACAATGGCATAAGCACCTTTCAAACAAATGATTAATAAAAATGAGCACTAATGGTCTAGCAGCCTCAAAACAGAGACAAAGAAACTTGTTTTGTATTGACTTGAAACACAAAGACTTGTTATGTCCAAAATTCTCTACAGCATCTAAGGGGAGTATGCTATAAATTCTTTGTTCTTGCAAAAATGGTAAGTCTGATGAGGTTTTCTTTATTTGCAAATTGATTTCAGAAACCTCTGAGGTATTCCATAGTTATATTTTGGAGACATTATTTATCATATTTCTGTTTTGAAGATGCTATTCTGAATCCATCACTATGCCCTCTTGTTTCATTTCCAGACATGTTTGTATATCAGTTTTACATAATTACCTCAGTGGGCAATTTTCATATATAGAAAACAGAAATATAACTTGATAGAAAAAAACTATACCTCATGTTATATCTCTTAATTTCTATTTGTTCTTCTATCTAAGAGAAAAATAAAAATTGTCATGGTTTGTTAGTTAAAGAAAACTAATTTACTCAGTGAATTGTATATATAAGTGGAAAAATATGTATGAGTTTCCTTGCTATATTCCAACAAATTGCATATTATCCATCAATAGTATTATCCAGTCATGTAGAATATTAAATAATAGGTTGGCTGCTTTCCATGAATTTCATCAAATATTCCTTTCATACTTAAAAAAGCCTTACAACTTCAGTGAGAAAAAGGTCATTCGGAAAAGCCCGATCATATTCTTCACTAAGTCAGATAGAACAGAGATTTTAGGTGTCTGACATAAAGGAGTTCTGTCTTGCTTCATTTGACAGGCTGTCCTCTTCTGTATTGGCTGCTACTTTATATGGTGATAAACTTTCCTCTAAAAACCTCCAAGCATCTTCTAGGTTATGAAAAAAATGTATTTTTTTCTTTAGAAATCTAGAATTTGTCTACTGACAAATTGTCACAAAACCCTTAGTACATGTGTTGACTAGTATGTAGTATTTTTCTTCTGTTCTTTAGAGCGTCACAATCAAAGCTTAAATCCACTGCATTCAGTTTGCTCAGAGAATGTAAGAATAAACAGTAAAAAATTATTTTTTGAAAGGTCCCCCATTGACATCACCTTCCATAAAAAAGTATATGCAAGTGCTTTTTGCAAAACGTTGCTTGATCAGCAGCAAGGTAATTGCTTCCTATCAAAGTCTGAATGTTACTATAAAGCAATATTCTGAGCAGATGGCCTTGCCTGTGCAGAAAAGCTGACCAGAACAGTTCTCTTTCAAAACATATTTTTCTAAAAAAGCCATTTTCCAAAGTAATAGTTTTTGAGGGGAGGAATGTGTCAGAGGGAATGCATTCCACATAATTTTGTTGCATCAAAATCTCTGCAGAGAACTGGAAATGGAATTCGCTCTTTGCCTCAGTCTTTTAAGAGCAGCATGAAAGCTATTAAATAACATGACTGCGATCACAAGCATCTGTGGCATGTGGTCTGCCTCCATCCACACAGTAAATCACTGAGTCATCATATTGCATATTCATGATATATACTTCTCAGAATAATCTTTCTCAGATCAATGGACTCATATGGCTTCTGTTATCTATTAGGCACTAGGGAGTTCCATCTACAAATCCAATCCTCTTAGTATAGTTTAACTATAATTTGCTTTGTTCAAGGGAAGTAGTAGCAGACAAATTGAAGAGAATCACAGAATCCCAGAATCCCAAGGGTTGGAAGGGACCTCGAAAGATCATCTAGTCCAACCCCCCTGCAAGAGCAGGGTAATCTTACAGTTGTCAAGGGGTCCAGACCATTAGTAACCAAACTCAGAAAATAAGTTCTGTCATACCAGCCTAATTTCTTAATTGGACTCTAGAAGGTTGAAATTAAAAAACAGTATGGCAAAAGAATGTTTTAATGTAACATCAGCATAACTGGAGGAAATCTAGAAGGATATAACTAGAAGGGAAAATATTATAACTGCATAACCTAAGAGTGGCTGTTAACTGATTCATGCCAACATCAGTACTAATAGTGGACTATCAATACTATTATTAAAAAGCCCCCTCTACCCCAGATGAGTTTCCAAAATTTACTTCATTGACTCAAACCTATCTTCCAAAGCAGTGAATTTACCCAGAGTAGGAACAGACCAAGTGGAGAGTGTTTGACAAAAAGGACACTTTTCTAAGTTATGATTATGCTAACAACTATCCCTCTTTGTTCCATTTTGTGGAAAGGGATTAAGAATGCCTGCTCGTCATTCTTCAGCACTCTGAGAGGTATGAAAGCTAAATAAATACTACATTTCATTTTGAATAACGTTCATAAAGTAACTCTTGTTTTATTGTGCATTGCTAAACTGTCATGTGGCTATTCATCCACACAGGTCTGTGTATCTGGGAAGGAAACTGAACATTATGGGGCAGGAGTGATGCCCTTTGGTTGAGTTATGTCATGAAGTGCTGTGTTATATATTGCATTTCTCCCTACCATGACCAGTGACCAACAGTATTGAAACGTTGCCTTCATTAACACCAAACTAAATTAATTGCAGTGGGTCCTATCCTCAGCTGTCATGGGTTGTGAACCATGCTGTGGTCAGTGAAATCATGTTATTTATCAGAAAATCAGCTATACCAGCTGCATTAGATAACCAGTAGATTACTTGAAGTCAGAGTTGAGTTTCTTGATACTGTTCAGATGTTTTGAAGAGTGAAATTAATACAGCAGTGTTTCTATCAACAGTGTATGCTGTATGTTAACAGTCTCCTTTGTATTTACGGAGCATCAGTACCAGTAACTATTACAAACTTCCATAATATACCAAGCTGCCCCTCAAGGCACAAGGTTTTGTCAACGTTTTTACTTCTTAAGATAAATCATATTCCCAGTCATAGGTAAAATGTTACCTTTAGATCAGGTTTTGCTGTTACTGAGAACTTTACAAGTGGGAAATTGCAGGACAATAGAGCAGAATTTGCAAGAAATTTTTTTACAATAAACCCCTTTCAAAAAATAACATTTCCGTTCTGACGAAGTAGAAATTCTGAGTAGCATCCAGCAACCAAACCCGAGCAGAAAAACTGCAGCTTAGTATCTTTACAGAAAGCGAAGGGGCTTTTCAACTCCAATACGCCTTCCTCCGAGCATGACTTATTGCAAATGCATTATCTCGGTTCATGCAGTAGAGGACACTATTTTACACATCATCACCTCCTGTCCAACGTTGTATGGTAATAGCCCCCGCTGTCATCAAGCCCTGTCCATCCAAATACAAAAGAAGGGTTGCATTAAGTTGTGTATGAAGTGCCATGCATGCCAAAGATGAAATATTATCGACATTATTATTATTAATAATAATTAATATAATAATACCATTGCAATAATTATAATAAAAGGACTGAATAGAATTTGTGTGTTAAAGGTGTGTGAGTCTATTGCTTGACCTGAGTTTTGTTGTGCATGAGCACCCTGAATCTCCTGTCCTGCTAGCATTTACCTGCACAACACAGCTGAAACCAGGGATAACAAGCGAACTGCTGCTCAGTCTTCATGAAATCCTAAATTCAGCCATCTGTATGTTATGAACCCAGAATGCACGGCTGTATTCTTATTTTCCTGGAACTTAATCTGATAATTCTGAGTACAAGCAAGACGTAGATGCATGAAAATCTAGGAGAAAAGTGTATTTATAAAGGTTGCTAAATGATTTATGTCATGCTAGTTGTTTCAATGCTTAACTTAGCACATCTAGGGAACTATTTAATTAAGTTTCCTTTGAAAGATCTCAACTATTAGCATGTTATAACAGGATTGGGAAATGTAACTATATTCTCAGTTGAGACTTTAATATAAATATGTAATATTGACCTGGCTGCCTCCAAGTAAGACATTGAGGAATAAATTTATAATCATATTTACAAAAAAGAATATAAATCATCAGCATAAAAGTTCTGGAGAAATAGAAATGAAGATTTTTTTTTTAAAGAATTTTTCCTCATGACCCACTTTTGAACCAGTGGAGCTATCATATAGATTTGATTAGGAAACATCAATCACAATATACCTTTGGTGCTGTTTATTAAGAACAGTCAGAATCACATTTTCTTGAACAATAATGTAATTGAATGACACAAGGCAGAATTTGTGATTCTCCCTTCCAAGATGCTTTCTGGCAGCACCAAGGGTTCTCTCTTCTCAGTTTAAAGTCATACTATATGAACATTTTATACTTTATCTTGGACTCTTATGTGTTCTATCTTTGCTTCTCTCTCTATTTATCTGTGCCCATTCACAAAGTCACGGCTCAAACAAAGCAGTAGGCAGACTTCATGTTCACAGGCAAAACTTGCCATGATATACCGTGGTATTACCTATACCGTTTTATGTAAAAACCACAAGCAGATGTCCAGGATCTGTTGTGCAAGGAACAGTGCACATGCACCAGGAAAAAGTGATATCTAGTTGCATAAACTTCAGTCAGGTTACATCAGCATTAAATTACTTCCCAATCTCATTAACACTTTTTATTAAATTCAAATTAGATTTGTGAATAAAATTTGCTAGATATTTTTGCTTTAGTATTGCAATGATAAATCAGTGCTGTAGGTATGAATTTTGAAGATAATAAGGGGGTCTCTTAGAATTTTAGGATAATTCAGGTTGGAAGTGACTTCACAATCTGCTGCTCAAACTAGAGTCAGCATTGAATTCAGACCAAGTTTCCCAGAACTTTGTCCAATGGCATCTTGAAGTCTTCCAAGACTCCCTCAACCTTGGTCCAATGATTAATTATCCTCATAGAGAACATTTTTACATAATATCTATTCAGAAGCTCCCATTTCAGTTTAGAGCTGTCGCCTCTCACTTTTTCCTGTAAAGAGCCTGTCTCTGTCTTGGCAAATTCCTGGTAGGTCTTGGAAGGCTACTGGATTTTCTTTTGCTATGCCTTCTCTTCTCTCTTCTGCAGTCTAAACAAGCCCACTTCTCATATGATATGCTCCAGCTGCCTGGCTATTATGCCGGTGACCCTCCACTGGCTTAGCTCTTCATTTAATTCTGTCTGTGGATGTAAAGTCCTGCGAGGGAGGCAGATTTATCTGCACCTATTCTAAAAGAGAATGTGACACACTTTTATCACTGTGTTACAATTAATTGCAAAATTTAAATATATATTTCATATGATTGCCATCAACTGGAGCCTCATAAGCAAGTGACAATCAATCTCTATGCAGAAATAAAGAGATAGTAACTTCACCTTATGAAGTCCTTGTGGCTCTGAGTTGGTCAGCAGTTACCTAAGGCTTTGTTCAGCATGACAACAAATTGTCTTCATTGCATAAGCAAGTGGGCTGCCTTAGAGAAATCTTTACTACTCACAGTAAATATCACTATCTTCTCAGTCTATCCTGTGAAGCTAAAGGAAGAGGGTTTTCCATCCCGAAAGCTGAAGAAAAAAACCAACCCCCCAAAAAACAAAAAAGTCCAGGTTGGAAAGAACAGAATGATTCCATTGGAATATATCCCTTATCATCCTTGACCTTGACTTCAGCCAATTTATATTATGAATGTTGCAGTTGTTTATGTTTATATGACTACCCAATTGCTGGGAATAAAAAGATATAAATAACCTATTCATAAACATCAAATTATAAATACATCTATTGGTAATAAGCATTTAAATGAACAAGGTTATACAGGTTGTCCTCAGCTCAGTTCCATAAAAATTCAGAGAATAAACTTGATTTGTCCATTTCTAATCTGGTAGAGAATGTGTGTGTCACACATGTGGTTATTTCAGTCCTTGGGAATGATTCCAGTGAGATAATCACTTGGGGAAGGTGTGATTTACCAGAGGCTTGTTTCTTCGTTGGTTCAAAGGTCTATTAGCAAATACATGGAAAAATTGTGGGTTTTGCAGCATAATCCATCTAATTTCAGAGGGACAATAAAGCAGATAACTAAAAAGTGCTGTAATTCCAGGCACACAGCTCCTTTAAGACATGAAGTATTCCATGTCTAGGTACCATTAAAAGAGTTAGAGTCATAAAATGGCTGTAGTTTAGAATCTGATCCATCTGATCCACCTTTTTTAATCAGTAAGAATTCCACTTAATAAATGGAACTCACAATTTCCTTAAAGGAAGACCTTGCTAAGATCTGAAAATCAGGATTTCACAGGTTCTGCTATGGTTAGGACATGTCAGAGAGGAGAGAGTAATATAGTATGTCTGAGACATTAATTACATCTCTGTAAGCCAGAAATGGGATACAAGTTTCCAGAGGTGTGAGTGGGATGTGGGAGGAACACTCACTAATGGTTCTGTGTCAAAAATCTAAAGTGGTCTTTCAGAGGCAGGGGGGGAAACAGATAAACAAAACACACTTCCCATGAAGAACAATCCCATGGAGATAATTTATTCAGTTCTTCAAGTAACTCACAGAAGTTTCAGGTAGCATTTCTTGAGTAACTAGAATTCTGGAAAGTTTCTTGTTCCTGAAGGGCTTACGCCTCACAGAAATAAGAAAGATTGCCTTGCTGCTTTTACAGAAGGCATAGCTATGTGTTTCACAGTGAAATGCATTAAGGCACAAGAGAAGTATCTTTCCTTTTGTCTTGCAATGCATCATGCATACCCCAGGCATGTAACAAATAATAAATAAAATAACAGCATAAGTGTGACTGGGATTAGAATACTATTACTGTACTCTGGAATCTTTGTCATGCTTTTTCATCTCACTCTTGGCAGCCCATTTGCCAGTTCACATCATAGTCTGAGAAAGATCTGTATCAGCTACACATGAGAACAAGAAGCCCAGGATATATTTTTTATTAACTTGCTCTCTGCATGGGCATATCTTAACAAGATCCTTGAATATAGCTGATGACTACTGGCCAGTAGAGAAAGAGAATGCAATTTTAAACACTTCTTTCCAATTCTTACCCTGTCTCCTGAAAAAAAATGTCTGATGTCAAGGCAAGATACATATCCTAGAGTTTATCCTGCCCTTTTTCTGCTCTAATCATTTGCTTGAGTATGATTATATTGCATATGTTAGAAAAGTGTGGGGAGGTCTGTCTCTAATAACAATTATCTAGGTTGCAGCAATTTGGTACATACAGGAAGATGATTTAAACTGTATAATAAATCCTGGAACTCACCCTGGTGTTGAACCAATGGAGTTAAAACACAGCCCCAAGCACTGTGATTGCTCCACCTTTATATTTTATCTGACAGTTCTCTTTCTCTCCATGGATTGTCATGTAGCCCTTTTGCTCTGTCTGTTCGCATTACACACTAGCTCCTCTAGTGTCTCTTTCAATTTTTTCCACACAAATGCATTCCCTGTGATATGTTAAAATTTGTGCACAGAATACTTCCTCAGACTTACTGTTGCTTTGGCACACTTACCTTTATGCATAAATAATTAACAATAATACAGATTAATAAATGCTTGGCCAAAATATCAGGAGCATACACAAAAGTTAATTTTCATAATATATGTCTCAATAGACTGCCAGGATAAAATTTTCCTTCTGGAGAATGTTCAAGTTCTTCCATTGCTTCACTAGTTTCAGTGTTTGTATCGGCAAGTAGAAGACCTTCCAGTAGCATAAATTGATGGTGACAAAGGCTTTGGTAAGGAAATCAATTCAGATTTGTGAGAACAGACCATATCTGGAGGCAAAAAAACCCATTACTGCATATGGCCCTTAGTACTACAGGTTATATTACTACATAAATAAGAATTTGGTGGGTGTTTTAGTTTCAAGAGAGAATTGTCAGGTAACACTTGGTATGAGGACGTTCAAGTTCTGCAACTGAGAAGCTAACATCTCCTTGAATAACTCTTTAGTGTTCCTCCTCTTTCACCAGATGTCTTTGAATATGATTTGAGCTGACACCCACAGTTGTGTGTTTGAATAGCTCTATTCTGCATTAGGTTACAGTTTACATGTCAACTTCCCAGACCTAAAAATCATGAAACAATTATGTTTGTCAGCCCATCCTGAGTTTTTACTTTATTATGAAATTTATTGAAAAAGAAACATTGAGCACTTGATTTCCCTCTTTCAGATCTCTTTTAAATGTTACAGAAAAACTTACTGAATAATATAAATTCCCTCAAAGTATTTATAACTTTCCATATCAGTAATAACTTATACACCAGGAAAGTCTACTTTAAGAACTCTAAATTAAAGCACAAATAAGTTATCTCTTGTTAATATAGTGTTGGCCCCTTTGATTTTAAAATGTATAAATCCAGTGAAATGAAAGCACATATAAAAGGAATTATATGATCTATATACTTTCCGTAGAAAATTTAAACATTTAAAATGAATGAATTCTGAAAGGAACAGCTTTGAGTGTTATTGACTGAAAAAGCAGATGGTGCAAGGATACATTAGTGTCACAGAGGATTACTATCATCATTAGGAGCAGAGATGGCATCTCAGTGATGCACTGGGCTTTTTTCATTGCTTTCTAGGTGGCTCAAGTCATAAAACATAACCCCCCCTGTTTCTTACTGAAGTTGTATGTTGAAGAAAGCAATGCATCTCTTATTTACTCTTTGCATATAGGTTGCTTTTCTAAGGGGGAAAATTCAGCTTGAAGCTGATAAGTCATTTAAGTCTCACCTAAAATCTTAAAATAGAGTGCAAGTATGACTTAAATTATATATGAACTTTGAGTTAGCCCTTGCAGAAAGATAAACTCAGTTTCTTTAACCCTCATGCATTAGACTTAACCCATTTTTAAATATAAAGAGGATGAAGGTTTGGCACATTTAAGACACCTACTTGCCTTCTTCAACTTACTCTTTTTTCCACAGGCCCAAATCTATTTCTATCACACAGCATGTGAAAAATAGTTGTAAAAATAATTCCTGAGTTTTCTATTAACAATATTAACTGAATCCTACCATAACATAACCTGGAAATACATGCCAGCCCCAGAGTGCCTTCTGTAAGGGTCACAGTGCCTTGCCCCAGGCTCTGCCATGCAGGGCAGGAGGGTTTCTCAACCCAAAGAGCAGCAGTCGAGCTGAGGCAGAGTGGCAGCCACCTTCTCTCCCACCCAGCCAAGATTTTTACTAGAAAAACAAACTAGGAAACACCATGTACGAACCAGTAAAAGAGATCCTATTAATAACAGAAAGGGATTTCATAAAAATGAAATTATTTTTATTAAGCACAGTATTCTCAGTTCCATTTAGAACAGTCTCAGGACAAGACATATTGGTAGAGAGACTGCAGGAATATTAAATACTTACCTTTTTCTGTCTTCATTCTGGGCCACCTTTGCCTCTTATATCATTACCCATTTTCTCAAAGACACAGGAATGGACAGGCCTGTTTGGGCCTCAGTGTGTGACTGTGACAGACCCAGAAAGTGTTCCATTCCAGTATGACAGGTTAATCTCCATTAATTTTCACCTACTTTAAAAGAGACTCTTCTGTGCAAAGTTCAACATTCAAAGTCTGGGTAAGCATTCCCCAGAGTTCTCTGTTCAGCCAGACATTGAATGCATGCATGTCTGCATGGCACCTCACAGAGTACAGCTGTATGTCAGCAGGAAGAAGCAGCTAGATGACCTCCCAAGTCTTCCACTGGTCTAACTGCTGCTTCTTGATCAAGGTTAAAATAATTTATACTAAACTGCCATCTGAGGCTGGGCCTTGATCCAGGCATGCACACCAGCCCACAGAATCCTTTTGCTAAAGATGATGCTGAGAGTGCAGCCTTCAGTGTAGAGAAATACATTTTTCATGCTTTTCAGAAGGGAAGGCAGCTTTAAAACATGCCTGTGGCAGCACAACTGCCTTTGGAACTTGGTTGCGTCTACTCCAGGAACCCCCTAACTAGGCCTCAGAAAGACAAACAGCATAGGTATTGCTTAGGCATAAAGAGGGGAGATGCTGGAGATTGTCCAGCCATGCTTTGCCGTGCACCATTTACCTTCCAGTGCTAATTAGGAGCTATTCATGGAGGAACTTCCAGAAGACCAAGAATCACTTGTTCCTGTATATCTGCCATACCTGTCTTTTATATCACAGCTATGAGAAGATACAAGAGCATTAGGGAACTTTTATCTGGGACACTATAAAAAAAAAAAAACAGCAAAGCCCAAACAAAAAATTCTTTAGCTCCAGAAATGTGTTAATCTATAATTCAAAGAAAACAAAGGAAAGAAAAATCAGCAGGATTTTTAATGACATCCAGACTTGAGAAAATTGATGAGAAACTATAAACTGAAATTAGCTATCAGAGATCTCATTTGGTTCAAAATGGTCAGTGGCTTCATTAACTTTGGCAAAAATACTGAATAACTGGGGAAGTTTACAGACTTCAAACATGCTGTTGTTTATATGATACTATGCCTTTACAAGAAGATGGCAGAAAGGATTTATCTGTTTTAAGGTTTAAGCTGATAAGGTAGAAAAAAAATCAAATGAGAAAACATTCCTACAATAACTTAACTAGTGAGTGCAAGATGATTCAGAGTTGGTGCAATGTGTCCATGTGACAATACCAAACTATAGCAATGGATATGCATAAGAGCATTACAGGCAGCCATAGTGAGTGCCTATGGATACTCTTCTCACTATTGTTCTAATGAACAGAATCCCCTTTGAAAGCTGCAAACATGCACGCTTTGAATAATCCATTCAGCCCTAGTCAAACTTGCAGTCTGTGAACAGAGGCTGAAAAAGAACATCTTATTTATGTATTTAATATTGAAATGAGAGAACACAAGAAGCAAAAATTAGGTAATTTAAACAGTTATGACTCTGAGTTCAGAGAGAAGGTGATTAGTCTGGCTAGTCTCAGGAAGAGATGAATTTTTCATTTAAAGTGCTTATCTTTTGCTTGTAAGGTCAGCTGTTGTCCCTCTGTATGTGATAAGCTTGATTTAGATACTTAATATTTAAATAGCTATAGATAGCAGAGAATAGTCCTTTAAATGTTCCAACTGCCTAATAAAATACAGGCTTTTTCTCTCCTAAAAGACAGGTTTGTCAGTAAAAGTACGTGCTACATGTTTCAATTAATGGTGAAATAAAGGTCAGCATTGCACACTGGCTATCCATTGTGAGCCCCAGTTTAGGCAGAAGAGGGTGTTGACATTCAAATTTTTGGTAAATGGTGGCATTCCAGCTTCTCCTGTTTTGGTCCTGGAGGTAAGGCTGTGTCATAAGGAAGTCCCAACTTGCATGAAAAAACCCCAAACATTACATCTAATATTTACAAATCTAATGTCTTGGGTTTATAGTGGTGGGTTTTGATTTTTTATTTTTCCTAGTGACAACATAGACAAGCAGAAACAGGCTGGTTACTTGAGCAGAAATTAAATGAAACACAGTGAGAAGTGGCAGATTTCCTCTTCTGTGTGGGTTAATGAGACCTGGTAGGACAGCAAGAAGGTGCTTTCAACTGTTCTGATTAGCTTGACCTAAAAGCCACTTCATGATTCACACACAGCAAATGCAATTTAAAATGATCAAATTGATGATCAAACACAGACTAGTTAACAACAGAGATTATTAAGTACCATCTTCAGGGAATTTTCTGCTCCTTCCAACCCCATGCCAGGTTTTATTGAATATAATGTCCTAGACTGTGAACAGCTCCCACCAGAAGTCTTGTGTGTTTTAACGCTCAGGATGGTTTTTCACCACTCTTTCAATTGCCATCCTTAAATACACTGAATATAAATTCATAAATACACGAATACAAATTCAGGATGACCATGTCTCACCCCTTCTTATCACTCCTTTATGACCTCCAAAGAAGTAGTCTCTCTGAGGGTGCCCTGTGGTTAGCTTGCTGGTGAAATCTGTCTGGGAAGGAGCTTGCTGAAAAGCCTCACTGCATGGCAATACACTGCTGGATCTTTGCTTTGGTGAAGCTGTCCTAGAAACCTGCTGGGAATTCTCTTGTTATAGATGAGCACTGTCCACACTTCTTCTCCTAGATTTTTCTCCTATTCTGAGCTATTTTTGTTGGTGGTCCTACTTCATTAGTTATGGGGAACTACTGGCATTTTAATCAGGAGCATCTCATTCTAATCTACCTGCTGGTGAAAAGAGAAAAAAGGTCATATTTAATCCATCCTTCTAGTAAGGCAGAATTCTTCCTGTTGAATACTACAGAGCCAGAGAGATAAAACTCTTCAGATGATTAGAGAGAAGATTTGAAACTCAATTCTACAAAAAGTAGTTTGAAATAAAAAATAAGCTGCAGGTTCTGCTATAATGAGAGCAACAGATTGCACAAATGACAGAAAGAAGTGAGACACATACGTAATGTAAATCAGCACATTAAGTAATCGTTGTACTTGTGAAGGACTCCCTTTATATGTGTTAGAAACATATTTGGACAAGGGATATCAAACAGGCATGAGTCAGTTCCTCTCTTTCTTTTTTTTCCCCCCCATTAGTACATAGCCTGAAGTCTTTTATAAGCCAGAAAAAATACATTTCCTTAATGTGGTCATTGTCCTATAGCAAATTAGTAGAGATCATCAAATCTTTCATACTACTGAAGGCCATTTCCAATCTATCTCATTAGCACAATGTTCAATCCAGTTAAAGCTGGGTCAAACTAAAGTGAGCAACTAATGGACTGAAACACTGCAATTTTTTTTAATATAAAGCTCCTGAACTCAAAAATATCTCTGATACAAGATCAAATGAAAGATTGTAGCATTTTCTTGAGAAGAAAAGAGATTATAATGTATCCATGCTTGATTTCTTCTGAGAGAAAAAATACTATAAAGGGATATTGACAAGATATAACAAAGACCAAGTTAAATCCCAGGTTATAACTTGGAAAAAATGAATAGCATTTTTTGTGTGTCTGAATATTATAAAAGTAGTGATAAAAGGGATAACCCCACCAAATACCATCCAGGTCATATTTGAAAGAGAAAACAAGAACAAACAGCCTGTAACCTATGCAGATTCTAAAACAATACAGGTTTTGGCATATGCTCCAATTTGCCAAGCTTACCAGTATATGACTGATTATGAGATTTGCGTATACTGATTTGTAAGATTCCCTTGTGTAAGGAATGTTTTATACTTGCGTCTGGAAATCAGGCACAGTATCTCATATTTCAGTCAGGACATAATCCCAACAGTGCTTTTTGGAACCTTTTGGCTATGAGTATCTTTACTGGTATCAGAAATGAGTGATCAGAGTTCTGCAGGGGTCCCAGGACATGTTTAGCACACATCTCCACGCTCAGTTACAGGCAGACATTGGGCTGCTCTGCCAAGCCAGTGGGAGGCAAATGAAATCTCTCTAGACAAGCCATCAATTTGCTTTGCCCAAGGTAATAGACTGTGCAATTCCCTCTGTGGACATATGCAGAATGGACATATGCATGACCATGTAATTTCTCATTTCAGAAGTGTTGGTTAACTTAAATAGCTTTCAAAAAGGGTGGAGGAAGGGGGGCAGGGGGGAAGGCAAATGGGAATCCTGTGCTGCTGTTCTTAGAATTATCTTGAAATTTAGCTGAAACTGACCCTATAAATTCATGTTAATTAATGAATAGAGGTGCCAGTGTGGTTTTTGATCCAGTAACAACAGCAATATGAGAGAGATATGAACATTTGGTGCTAGGTGCTAAGCAACTGCAAAACCAGAATCACAATAATGATGGTATAGCTCTAGGAAATACCAAACAACTTAGCAAAATAAATTTCCTTAGCTTATGCAAAAGTAAAATGAATGTTTTATTTTTAATATGTTTACCTCTTACAAGGGGTACTCCTGCTCACCAAGAACAGTCTTAATAGGAATCAGAAATGCACACTGTAAATGAAAAATTCACATTTTAAGGAAAGCACATGTTTAACATTAACTACTGAAACAAGTAATGCCAAAAAGTTGCTTTCTGGAGGATATCCTTTACTCAGAATTGATCACTGGGCTCTGAGCTATTGGTCAGTGTGGGTGTCACTTCTGGTCTTCAAACTCCATAAAAATATAAGTGCCTAGTCTCAGGAATGGATAATTTAGCAGTACCAACATTTCAGTCTTTGCTAAGAATGGCCAGAGTTTCAAAGTGCCACAAATAGCAAGGAGGAGAGATGGCTATGCTCTCTCTTCGGGAAATGTGTGCAGATAAATTTGCCTTAATTTATAGTAATGCTTTCTCTGTTTTTTCAAAACTATGTGGAGATTATAACTCATGGCTAAGAAAGTTTCACTTCACCTTGTCCATAAAATATAATTGGAACTTCACATAATAAAAGGGAGCTATAGAGCTGAATTTTCAGTGGCATTTGGCACAATGTTTCTTATCAGATTTGTTTTCAATGTAAAACCATAAGCTTTATACACAGCCATGATATGTCAAATTTGGAGCCCTCCTAAGATCTGGGGCTTAATTATTCGTTAACTTAGTGCATGAGAACATTCATGTTCCCAAAAGCTAATTTTATTGTCATAGCTTTCAACCTACAGCTTTAAGAAAATGTTTTTGTCCTTGACAAATCTACAATGCAAATTTGCTTCTCTATATAAGGTGTTTTTTTCCACTCAATTATGACAACAGAAATGGAATGTTTTACAGATTTCATTTAGCCACAATATTTGTTGGAAAAAATGTCTATCTTGTTAAAAAACTTATATTGTGAAAAGGAATTCTGTGAAAAAAAATAATCCTGTGAGAAGCTCTAGTTATAATGGCAATGTTGGTAGCTCTTTTTTGCTGGGTGAGGGGTTAGGAATGGTTATGTTTTGTTTTATTTTGAAGGAGAAATATCTTCTCTTTGTATTGAATAATGACCAGCCTTGTTCAGATTATATTGTTTGACATTCCAGGAGGAATGACTTACAGTTCAGAGGCATTAAAGTTATGATCATCACAAGCTTTTATTTTGGTGAAATAAACACATTTCTCTGTTCTTCCTCTCGCCTGCCAGCTCTGACAACGATAGGCATGCTGACAATTGTCAGGACTATTAATGTGTGTTGGGGAAAGAACAAGGAAAATGATATAGCAAAGAGCTCTTTTTTATGGCTGGGAAATTTCTTAAACCAGTAACAAAATGCAATAGGTTAGAACCTAGTTTTCACAGTTACAGTAATTCTATTATTCAAATCAAATTTGTGCAGTTTGCCTTTATGCTGGCATCTGTTGAGATTAAGTGTAAAAAAGCCACCTGAATCTGATAGCATTTAGGAATGAGATTTTCCCTGTGTACACCAGAGTTTCTTGCAGTGCAGTAAAGTTCATGAAATTGAAGTGACTTTTGGAATGACCCAACTTCCTCGTTTCTACACCTGTCTCTGTCAGCAAACTGAAAAGCCAGTGTGCTGGAATCTCTTGTTCAGATTTCATGCTTCCTTTGCATTGACATCAATGTGACCTTTCAGTATCTCACAACAGACCAAATGGCCTTTAGTGAACTAATATTGCAAAATCTGTAGGTTTAACTATGCCTATACACTGCTGGGAAGCTACATTACTCTTTATACTGATGAGAAAAAGGGAAAAATTGTGTCCATTTTTAAAAAGGGTAGGAAGGAGGACCCTGCGAAAATACTGACCTGTCAGGATCATCCTCTGTGCCTGGATCAGGGGAACCCCAAGTATCAATAGAGGCTGGGGGATGAAGGGATTGAGAGCATCTCTGCTGAGAAGGACTTGGGGGTACTGGTGGATAAAAAGCTGGGCATGAGTCAACAGTGTGTGCTCACAGCCCAGATAACTATATCTTAGATAAAAGGAATAAATCTTTTACAGTGAGGGTGGTGAAACAGTGGAATAGGTTGCCTGGAGAGGTGGTAGATGCCCTATCCCTGGAAACATTGAAGGTAAAGTTGGAACAGGCTCTGAGCAACCTGGTCTAACTGAAGATCCCCCTGCTTACTGCAGGGTCCCTTCCAACATAAACCATTCTATGATTCTAAGAGGTCCAGTTTTGCCCTTGTTTAGTTTTACAACATTGTTCTCTTTAATATTAACAACTTCTCCCGCTCACTGTGTTGCCAGGAAAAAGATGAGAGCAAAAATTATATTTCCATGCCTGTGAGACAGACAGCACAGTTAACAAGATACTGTGTTGGTGACAGACTGAAGAAATCTCCTCCGGCTAATGCAAGGCACAAAACAAGGCAATATTCACTCTACACCATCATGGAACAGACACATATGATATTTTTCCATGCTCTGCTCATCACGCTGCTTACCTTAGTGCTTTGTTCTTTATAGCAGTTACTACCAGTGTCAGTAAATTCTGATCTCTGCCATATAACAGGACCATGGGCTTTTGTAATCCTGGAACAGGGGAGGTATCTGAGGGAAGAAAATAAAGGTCAATTGTCTCTTTGCATCATTCCTGTAAACCACAGCATTAGTACAGTGGTCTAGGTAGTTTAAACCAACCATACAGAGAGATTCTGCCAGAACTGCTTCTGCAGTTCTGAATTCAGCTCCAGGAGACAAATACAAACAAATACAAACAAATCTGCATGTCAGGGGCAGCACACAAAAAAGAATCTCTCTCATAATAGCAGCCTATTAAACTAGACATAAAATCAGAAAGAAAGGAGGATGGGAAAAACAGAAAGAGAAAAAGAAGTTCTACTATTTATTGTGTAACTCTTTGTAAGTAACTTCACGTTTGCATTAGCAAAATACAATTGAGCTCATCATTACTAAAGAACCTTTAAAACACTCACATAATATTCCTCTCCCTTGTAGTTTCCATGAAACAGATGCATGTGCATATTAAGTTGTATTTTATGATTCATCTGGGGCAATTTAGCTCAGACACATCTTCTTTGCTACAAAACCAGCCTGGATTAATTTTTTTTTTTTTTTTTGTCAAATAAATTCTCACTGAATGACAGAGTAAGGGCTTTAGTTCCCAAAGTTGTAGAATTATTTCTTCTACTGCATGGCAAGCCAAAGCAATGCATAGCTAGGTTCCATACTCTAATCAGGGTACGACGTTAAGGTTGCATGTACTAACTCCACTTAATGCATTAACAGAAAACAGTCCCACAGGATGGAGGAAATTAGGGTCAGCTGTGGGATGGCAGTTTTAATTGGCAGTTTGCAGATGGCTCTCGATGGGTTACAGCTTCTCTCTAACCACCAACTCACAAACTAATTTTTGAAGCCTTCCCAATATTTCACTTCTGCAAGGTGATGCTGAAAGAGCCCAGACATCTGGAGATGATGTGTTTTGCCCTGAGTTTCAACAGTAAGGTGATGGCTAGAATAAAAGTATTGAGGAGCTCCTGGGGTGGTGTGCCACAGCATGCTGCAAGGTTATCAGTCCTGATCCCCACACAAGGAACACCTGGTCCTAAAAATGTGAGAATGTTTCTAGAAAAGAGAGAGTGAATTAGGTTGCCTTATGTAACAAAGAACTTACATTTAGATAAAGCACAGGCAGCTGAGTGCTGGTAAAAACCTGGCTTATTCTGTTACATATTGTTTTTCCCATAATAATCTGGTTATTCTGTTACATATTATTTTTCCCATCTCCAGCATTAGCTTGAGAGTCTTGAATGGCAGAGATATTCCACTCCATTATGTTATACATCAGCAACATAAAAGGCTCTGCAAGCAGGTCTTCAACAGACATTAAGGTTTACTGTGATCTCAGAGGTTTCTGGACCTTGTCATATGCTATAGTGGAAGTTATTTTTTTGTATAGTATTGTTTGTATAACAAGTCTCAGGATGCTTCATGAAACTTCAAGGCTCTTGCACTTGATGTCTGAAATACTGTGCATATAGTGATATACTTGATCATCTCATTTCTGGCTTTTTCTGCAGATTGACAGATAATTGTGCAACGCCAGCTCAGATTTCATGAAAAATACTGATTTCTGCTTCTAGGGGCAAAGCTACCTTTAGTAACACTAACAAAGTAAGCAATTCAGAGATGTCCACTTGAACCTGCAGATAGAAGCACTAAACCCAGAAAGAGTCACATCTGTTCATCTCCCCTTTATTGAACTTCAAAGGGAAATACCAGCAATTAAGTAATATCTTTCTTTTACAGTTATTTCCTCAGAAACATTAGATAAGTGTATCCATTTTAACTCCCTTTAAGTATATGACTACAAGAGTATGCATCTAACTAAATGCGTTTTTTTGCTCTGAATAGCATATTGTATCTCCATAGTAACATACAAATAAAAGAACACTTAATTTGGGAAATTCTATATTTAGTAAAATTATTATTTCTCGTTTTCCATTTTTCTTCTAAATGCACTCAAAAATATATTAAAAATATTTTTTTTCCAAGATTTAGTTATTGCAAGAGCACATGTTGTGTTATAATCCAAATTACTGACAAGGTATATAAGATCGGGGAATAATGAAATGGAACCATCTCACATCCAAACTGGAAATCACTCTTTACTGTGAATTATGCAAAATCTCAGGATAAAATACCTGTTGTTGGTCAGTGCCGTAAGTCAAAATCCCCTCATCTCTCCTGGATGCCAGGGTCACCAGAATTGACCATCTCAATTATCAAATAGCAGTTTTACATTTTTGCTGTGTTCTTTGCCTTTGTCTTGGTATATTTGAGAAATTAAATCTTCCTGTGGTTAAGGATCTTTTATCCTTTACTTGTAATTGCATAGGTCCAATTGATTTTATGCCAATGTTATCCTTTATGCTTCAGTAATTCTTCCTTTTCCCTTGTGTTACTACCCCCTCCAGCCCTCTCTAAACAAGCCAAGATCATTTTTTATCAAACTTTACTCTGCCTTTTAATGTTGTTACATATTGTCCATCTGTACCCTTCAGCTCAAACAATAAAACAGCTCTACCATCAAACTGGTTATCAGAATATTTTTGGTTATTAAATACAGGTATCCAGAACTGTTTATGTTGCAGGTAAATTTTAAGCACTGCCTAATTTATTTATTTATTTATCTGTTTATTTCTTTATTTATTTTAGCTTGCCTGATATGTCTGAGCACAGTTTTACTTTTCCTCTTCCTTATTACATTAGTGACTCACAGAAATCCTCTGACTGTCTGGTTTTCAAATGTTTAACCCTAAATGCATACCTGTTGTTTTCCCTCCTAAATGCATGGCTTTGTTTTACCTCCTTCGTTCAGTGAAAAAAAATTTTACTTGCCATGGCTAGATATACCTGCATTCTGCCATTATTAATAATATTTGTTCTAAAGCCTGCTTCTGGAAGGTCAAAATCTCCCATAAAGACAGTAAATCTTCCCTAATGCTAATATTTCTCTTTCTAATAACATTGTAGAGATCTTTATCCAGCATGAATTAAACTCTAGGGGGCTAAAGCAGACTTCCAACATTATCCAAACATTTTATGATCCTTCCTTAAATTGTTTTTTACTCAGACTTATCCATTTTATCATGTTATCCCCCCTCTCTTTTAGCTTAGCACATTAGGAATATATAATAGTCTTCCACTACCCTGCCATTTATTGCTGTTTTGCTCGAACTCTTTCTATTTATGTTGTACCCGAATAGTATTATTCTAGCTCAGCTAGGTTACCCTAATTATATCTGGCCTGACACCTTGCACCATAATTCAGTTTCCTCTGTTTTGTTGTTCAGACGATTTTAATTCCTATACTGACATTTCTATTGCGTCTCAGTAGTCCCATATGGTTTCCTAGATAGATTAGGGATATTTCATTCATGACATTGCTCACCTGATTCACCAACTGCTGTCACCAGCTTTTTCTCCTTCAAATTCCCCAAATGCCTCTTTCCTTGCAGCATCTTCACTGACCTGTGCCACTGCCTGTGGCACACTGAGCAACAGTATGTGGTGGGTGAAGTTAAACAGACTACAGAGCAAATATCCAGTCCCTTCCCATAGGAGAGGTTTGCAGGTGTGAAAGGACTTAAAGAGGAAAAGAAGAAAATATACTGAAATTTTAAATTGATCATTTTGAAAGGGGCTCACTTGCTTATGAGATAACTCATGTGAGGAGAGAGCTGGTGGCCATCTCCTTTCACCCCCACATAATTCATGTGATGAGGGTTTCCGTGGTCTCTGGAATTGGTCTCCTTTCATCCCCCACTGTATAGGAACTGTGTTTTTAGGATGATGCAGGTTTGACAGAGCATCGCCTTTGATGTTAGGAAGAACAGAGACTCAAGTATTTCCCAGAATACTCTTAATACAATGATCAAATGTTGATCAGTTAGTAAAGGCATCTCTGGGAACACCAGGTTTTCAGAAATGAAACTGATGCCCATAAGCAGCATATTTTCATCGTAATGTGCTATCTTAAATTGTTGTCCATAGACAAAATCTTACATTGGCAGGAAAGTGGCAAAACAGCTTTACCCCTACGTAACATCCATATTTCTACATCTGAAGATGTGAGAAAGTTGTTATATTACTTACAGACGTTCCATCTTCTATAGGGTTTTTTTTTATTATTCTGTAGAACTCTGTGGCAGAAGTACCTTGAAATTCAAATGAAGAAATAAATTCAAAACAAATCCACAGATGTGACATTGAAGTAGAATCTAAGGTTTTGGAGAAGAGGGATTTCTTAAAGGACTTGCATCTCAGGCAGAAAAAAAGAACTATGGAGTTAGATTAAGGTAAAGAGAGAAGTCACAGCTGACAGCAAGGATAAAAATGGTAGGATTTATCCTTTGTGCAAACAGTCAAGCAAGAAACATTGTTTTGGTAGTAAATGAATGGGACAAATCTGACCTTCGTTATTCCAGCTCCTCTGAACTATTAAATAGGGCAAATAGTGAAACAAGGATTAAAGCTATTTTTGCTGCCACTGGAGCAGCAAAAAACAGTCTTAGTGGGGATTGAGATCAAGCCGCAGGACTCTGTTAATTAAAATAGCCACTATTAAGATATTTACTGTCCCTAATAATCAGAGCTATGCAATTTGTACTACTGAGTAAACAAATCATGCTTTAGAAGTTCCCAATTGGCTATTACAGTCTAGTCTATCAGCTGTCATTTAGTTACAAAACCAATTTTCCATGTAGTTTATTTGCATAAACAACATCCTTTCAAAGAGCTTCATGGAAAAAGAAATCACATTAAACTAAATTAAAATTAGGTTAAAGTAACGTTAATAATCTGACAAGCTCCCCAAAGCCAAACTAGTAAAAAATTTTTTTAAAATTCGATGCTGAGTTTTTTTGATGTGTTCACCTCTCTAGGCAGACTTATGCTGTGTTAAAAGAATGATCATTACTGCTTCTTGAATCCTGTTAATTATGCATGTGTGTGCAGGGTTATTTGTAATTGGTCCCTCTCCAGATATTCTCTCATGTCTCTCTTTTCATGAAAACTTAAAAACTATCAGTGCCAACCATCATTTACTCACTAATCCCTCTCTTTCTCAATATATTTTAGGCTTCCTATACTGATGTGGTCTAGATTGGACAGATATTATCACATTGATTTTCTCTGGGTGGACAAGTTAGATCTGCCAACATTGCGTTATTGGGCCACCAACTTTTAACATATTGTACTCATAGACAAGGTGCAATGGATTTTTAGTTGAAGTACAGAGCACTTTTCATAACTTACATATACAGCTTAATATATTCAACATACCCAGATAAGATGATGAATTTCAGGACTTTTCATACAGTAAGAAGCCAGTGGGAGTCGTATTGCAATACAGGTTTTTGATGAGTAAATACAATGGTTATATTTGCTCTTTACAGTCTATTGCAACCATTATAGTCTTCCCCTGATCTTCATTAACCCTGCCTGTGTACCTTCATATCTTGTAACATGTACCATAGCTGTCTTCTCAAGGCAGGAGCAATACTTCAGTCTTCTACCCATAAAAATTTATTTTATTTTTAAAAATACAAGCTTTTTCTCAATGTATTTTCCCAGTATCCTGCATTTCACCCGTGTCATTGAAACATTATTGTTTTCAGCGAAGAAAATTCTGCCCCTGAGATATTAATCTGGCCAAAGATTTTAGGTTAGGCAGCACTGCAGGGAATCCCATTACAGTTGAAGCCACTAAAACATTGTTTTCCACTGAAAAATGCTGAAGGGATTGTAAAGTCTGCAGATTTCTTTGGAAACCTCTTTTAAAGTGCACCTAACCACCCTGTGGGACCCTGCAGAATTGTTATGAACAAATTCTAGGTAATATCGGATCTCTTCTAGAAAATTTGCAAGCCACACTGAGCTTTTAGCTTTTACGTTTGTCAGATGAGGATTACTGAAAAAGGAAAACATTGAAGCTGCTGACTAAATAAATACAGGTAGATGCCCACGCACCTTTCTCCTGATGACACTGGTGCAAATGGAAATTTGTCAGTGATGGCGGTGTTTGCAGGTATAGCAAAGAACAAGAAATGTTTTAAACTGCCTTGAATGGCTTTACCTTTGGGGAAAGAAAGACTTCTGGGGTTTTTAGGGTATCATTTTTTCACGTGTCGTTCAGCATATGCTTATGCAACCCAAACAGGTCTTCTTATTTATATTTCACAACATTTCAGGCCAGCATTTTCTTTTCTTCCCCAGAGCTTTAGCTGAGCTGCTCTTGCTTGACTGCCTCTGAGCCGGCATCTGATTCCTGAGTGAATGTGCTTTCACACTGCTCAGATAAAGGGCTTTCACTGCAGTCGTGACTTGCATGGGGTTGAATATTATACCTTTCTTACGTCTAGACCTACAGAGGTGACGACATGCTGATTCATCTGTGAATAATCAAAGCTAACTCTCAGTCTCAAAAATAGACTTTGCTCAGTTCTGTTAACTCCAAAATGCCTGAACAATACTGAGATGTGAAAAAACCTAGAAGTGTCATAATATGTGCTGTGTAGGGGTGTACCTATTGTGTTGCAAATATGAGGAGACATAACAATAGGGAGTGAAATAAGTTTCAAGTAAAGACTGCACTCAAAACCTTATGAGTCTTTTTTTTTAAGGACATAGCCAGCCCTGGCTCAGCTTCCAGCCTATGATTCTCAGTGCTGCTATTTTGACCCACAACTCACCACCAAAACATATGCATTTATTTTTTTAGCATTAATTTCTTATTTAGACTACTTCACATGCATTAAAAACTTGAGAATTTTTTCTTCAACTTCTTTAATAAAGTCTACCCTTTTCCTTGAATAAATCTTCTTTACTGAAACCAGATGCTTGAGCACTGGCCAATGAAGAGAGAGGGACACTGGGCACTTGCTCACTCTTATAGGGTAGTAGCTTATGGAAGGACACAGTAGTTGGGCAACTTGAAGACAGCTATAAATCTATTTTTTCCCCATCAGGGAATGAAGAGAGCTTGAATTTTAAAAGACACCTATTTCTGTAATGTTTTCATTTCAGCATCAACAACAGGGGATAAACTTTCACAATTTATCTGGAAGACTGATTTGTGCCTTTTGCTCCAAAATCTACCTGAAGACATTTTTCCCCCTGTAACTCCCAAGCAATGTGGCTACGGATTGATGTGCATCCTTAGTTTCATGGAAAAAAAGTAGTATCAGACAGCATCTGGAATTTACTGTTTCTGAATTGGAAGCTTTTATCAGTGTTTGAGACAAAAAAAGTTAGGTATTTGGGGTGTCTCATTAATTGTGTTATTACTTCTCAGATGATTTATCTCAAATTCCTCTAATAGCCAAAATGATTGTTGTGTTTTTATTTACTGATGGCTACATTTAGTTTTAGAGTTGAGAAAAACATCTTATATTGTACTCTAATATAAAACTGAAAATTAGAATGTATGTATTCTAAAGAACATTGAAATGAAGAACTGGCCTCTATTTTAGATACATGTTTCTGTAATAAATACATGGGGCTTTTTTTTACAGGCCTTTGACACTGCTGATATTTTTGTTTGTTTTACAGTTCACAGACAGTGAAGTAAGGTGACCTTCCATCAGATAGACTGCAAGGAAGCTTAGGGGTGGCCTTGGGCACTGGTATCAGCTGCACCTCAATTTAGTAATCTTATTGTCTCTCTCAAAATTAGGTCATCTGAAAGCAAAGTCCTAGTTCTTGCTTATGGGGATATTACGTACCATGTATTTCTACACACACAGATTTAAATGGAACTGTTTGTATTTGAAGAATAGACTCAGATTAACAGAAATAATTTTTTTTACTAATGCCAGGAAAGTGCATTGTTACTTTTGATGAAATAATATAGTATCTGGCTTATGCTGAGATTCCATGCAGTGCTTGTGTATCCTCCTTGTAGACATGAGAAAAATACAAAACAATTTGCTGACCCTCAGCTTTGCAGTTAAGAGCCATGTGACATATTCCATGAAAACTGGCATGTATAAAAGATCATATTATTATATACAGCTGTTAAAGACCTAGAAAGTGAACAATGTGCTACTGACATATAAATAATACCTTCTGTGCACAGTTAAACATTGGTGGGGTTTTTTTGCCAGATTTTTAGCTCTTTTGCGGCCAACTGGAACAGCTGAAATAGAACATTAAAAAAATGTTTTGATGCTGGGGCACAGATGGCAGTAGCCCAATGTGTCAAAATAAATGTTTCATTTTTGGTCTAATGTGGGAAAAATAGACCTTCTCAATTACTCCAATAATCACAGGTGCAATAAATGCACTCTGTAGCTAAGAAGAGCTATTTCAGATGGGCATTCAGAGAAATTTTATGTATCCTGCTTCCAACAGCCTGAAAAGGTAAATTACCTTAGGCCAATCACTTACTGCTTTTGAAAGGGCTCTAACAGCCGCAATCAAGCCTGAAGCTTTAATCCTTTATTTGGCACCTGAATTTCACAAACACAGGATGTCTCTCAGAAGAAGCAAGTTTGAGATGGTGCTGTAAACAACAGATCTGCTAACTTTAAGTCAATGACACCTATGTTTAGGAAATTCAGAATGGCTCCAACAGACTTCAGCACTTAAATGTTTGTCCAGATTATTGTAGAAAGCTTTGATGACAAGCAGAACAAACAGAAGAGTCAGTCAAATACAGGCAAATTGTTTTCAATGTGAACATCTGCTCAGACCTTACATGTTCTTGGCATTGAAGGGCCACAACAAACTGGGGGCAGGAGCCTGGAAACAACCGTTAATTAGTCTCTTGACTATTGCATTTGTAACTGAGAGAACATCTACATGTGGAAAAGGGGCAGTCCACTAAGGCCTGAGTCACCCCACTGAAATGATAGAGTGCTCTGAGGAGAGACTTCAAAAACCCAACAGCTAACACAGTGTGGGAGAAGATACTGGCTAGTTAGGAGACAGCATTTAAAATGGTTTCAGCTGCCGATACTCAGCACTGCTTGGTTACAACCACAAAGGGTTTTGTCTGTAAGATGGAGCAAAGTGACAAAGAGTGAATGATAACCTTTATGCTACAGCACAATGGCAAAACGAGTCATGTTCTCTTACCCAATATTTTACTTCCCACGTGAAAACTGAATCTGCTTCAGCTAGTGCAGTGATAGTTCTCACAGTCTGCATGGGCAGTGAGAGGTGTCGGAGGGAGGAATGTAAAGCAAAGCAGACTTAAAACTCAGATCTGGAAGTCACCTCTTATTTTCCTGAGATTGTGACCTTTCAGGCAGCAATACAGCTTGCCTTTGCCTTTGTACAGGTTTGACTCTCTGGCTTTGTGTTTTGTCATCTGCAGTGAGATTGCTACATTTCTGTTGAAGAGGCTGGATTGTTATTTTTCTCTGGGCACTGCAGCACAGAAGGCAATCTATAGTTTTTGGCTATAAGTGACTTGCAAGGATTGAAAAGCCTGAAAAAGCTGGTGAATACTATTGCAGTATTCATTGTCTTAATCTAAACAACCTAATTTCTTTCATGCCTGTTTTTAATCTGCTTACAATGTTCTAGGTACTTCAAAACGTTACTTTTCTAGCGAAAAAAAAATAAAATAATAATAATAAAAAAGGACCAAGCCCACTTACTTTTTAAATAACACTAGGATGAGGTGCTCAGTGTGGATTTCATATGGGTGATCCAAGAGAGAGGAGTAAGAAGGGGAGATGTGGTGCACACAAGAGTTAAATAGCAACATCATGAATCTGTAGCTTGAATTTTAGGCTTTGAAAAGGTTTTTTATGAGCATAAACCCAGGATGATAACCAAAACTCTGAAGCACAAAGATGTTTCAAGGAGAGATACAGATGCATGGGAACATCTGTGAAGTTGACTTCCTACATTCAACAGGCCATCATGAGAAGGGACCAGAAGCAGGAAGAGTCCCTTATGTCTGTGCAAAAGAGATTCTCCAGAGAGGCCACAAATGTCAAAGTGCTTCAACTTGAGATTGTTGTGATGGCTGGCATGCAGCTGCAGCCACAGAATCAATTCTGCCTGTGTCTACAGTTTGCTTTAATTCCACATGGATAAATTAGGGCCAGCAAGAAATGAAGCAGCAGACAATGACTGGTAGATGACCCAAATAAACTAGGCCAACAAGATTTCCAGAGAGATGTTAGAGCCGTAAAACTTGCTAGACAAAACTACAGAAGTTGTGGAGTGAATTAATTGTTAGTATCCTTAAGTTATTATAGACAATTCTAAAGTAAAGGTTGAGCAATTCAACCTCTCTTATGCATGAAAAACACAGCATTCACTCACTCAAGAAAATTACAGCACTTATTCTGACTACAGAATTCAATTTCCAAGGATTAAGAAGTAAACACCTTAATTAATGTATGAGTTTAAAATAATTTAAATAAGTCCTTTAAGATATTTAACATCTTTTTCAGTCTTTTATTTGTCCTGAATGATCTTCAGAATAATAATTATGCAAGCATTTCATATTTGCTATCTTCTACACCAGCCACAGTCAAGAGTGGTTATAATTAAATTAAATTATTAATGATTTCTGACTCTAATTCTTATGACTAGATAGACTGCAGTCTGACTCATTTAACTCTTAACTGGGGAAATGCATAAATATCTTATGATTTAGGGGGGAATTTCTCTTTGTAAACTGAACAACTCTCATAATTTGAATTTGAACCATGTGGCTTCAATCCTCTAGAAATATCATGGGGTAGTATTTTTTGTGTATAGATCAATTTCTGTGGAAGAGAAATTTGTTAAAAGGAATTTAAAGTAGTTCATGCATATCAGGAACATATAAAAGATCTAATTTTGTCCAGCCTGTGCAAAATTATGTTAAAAATATCACTATTAGTAATCTCATGCTTCTTTCAGACTAGTTTTACAAGTGGTAACTTCCTGTACATCTGGGCAGATACTTACAGTGCAAGTGAAAGAATAAATCATGGCCACTGGAAAAGCTTCTGACATTTTAAATGATTCATCCCTTTTCTAAACAGTTGGGATACCTGTAACACTCAGAAAATCATAGGCTCCATTTAAAACCAGTAGGAAATACTTTAAATACCAGTAATACTTTAGGTTAAAAGACATACTTTGAAACCAGGGGCTGCTTGCTCAGAACAGAGGGAGGCAGTAACAAGCACTAAGATGCTATTTCTCTAATATTCTCCACAGTTCATTTGTATCTGTGGGCAAGTGTGTATATATACGTATATATATACATACATACAAATAATATACATATGTACATGCATACATGTATATATTTTAGAGCTATGTAACTCCTAAGTGCTAGTGAAAGAAAGAAAACCGTCTCTGCTTGGAACAGTCTTTTCAGGTTAGCTTCATCCTCTGGTGAGTGACAACAGTGAGGCTCTTTCCAGAAAGGGCTCACGTCAGGAAGAGACCATCTGGACGCTGTCTGAGCCACACAGAACAAAGTGTGAGAGGGAGAATAAAAAGCAAGAAATAGCAGGAAACTTCTTGGGCAACACAGAGGTGGAAAATGAAGAAGTGCCTTAGAAGAGAAATGAGAAGTGGTACTTCCTGGTAGATCTGCACAAGAGTGGTGCTGTTGGGGAGTGTCCGCAGAGGATGTTCTCAGATTGGCTGTGGTGTTTGTGTTTCAGTATTTGTAAACAATCAGTTACTAGGCAAATAAAATAATTACTGTGAGAAAGAGCAGAAACCATTCCAGTCACTTTGCCAGGGGTCTATAGTCAGAACAACCGTTCCCATATATGGATGTTTCACAACAAATAATATAGAAAACCAAGCAGATGCATTTTCAGAAAGGAAGAATAAATAGGAGGACACTGTGGATGCCTGGGCACTGAAGTTCCACAATGTTCCTGAGGAAGGACATGAATGACCCTATCATAGGACCTAGCAGACTACAGCAAGTGAGAAAAATGGACAGGATGGGGAGACTGCAGCTTAATTACCTCCCTGGATAAATCCATATGTAGGAAGAGAGATAAAAAGACGGCAAAGAGCATTTCAGATTACAGCCAACCCTGTCAGCAAAAGACCCAGTGCTGTCAGGTAATCTGAGGTCAGGATTGAACCTGTGCTGCCTTTCCAGAAGGAAATGAAAAAGTGAGCGTAATTACAGCAATGTGACCATTCAGTGCACAAACCCATGTCAGATAATGAAATATAGGATATGAGAAGAACTATTGTGTATGAGGCTGGAAAGAGAGAAAAAAAGAGCAATCTCCCAACACAACCCAGAGTTTCAGCCTGTTCATCACAGTTTGAAGTGCACAGATGTGCACATGTACAAATGCTCTTTCTACGTAAAACAGTGGATATCAGGGCTATCTGCACCTAGAAAATT
This sequence comes from Melopsittacus undulatus, assembly GCF_012275295.1. NCBI lineage: Eukaryota > Metazoa > Chordata > Aves > Psittaciformes > Psittaculidae > Melopsittacus > Melopsittacus undulatus. The sequence goes on from NC_047530.1 coordinate 96,269,945, forward strand.
CTAGTTTCAGTGCAGTACATTAGGATCCTAACACATAGTTGCTTTACCTTTGTGCCCAACAGACTACAGGCTCAATCATTTTACATCTAGATCAAGTAAACATATCAAAGAAGGAAGATGAAACTTTGGACCTAGAAGCTGGAATAAGGTTTTGGGAAGCTTTCAAGTTCCTTAATGGTTAGAGAGTTTATTTCGTGGATTTTGGTGACACTATTGCTGGAAATGTGAAATCTTGAATTATTTTACCAATTTTACTGGAAAGACAGGAAAATAGAGGATTATAAAGAATGTATTCTAGTACAGGCAACACCCTTGGAAGTTTGCGAGGAAGGGATTAAATTAGAAATATCAAATTCTTAGGGCAGCTCAAAATTTGACCATTAGGTGCTAGAGAGGAAATAAGGAAGAATTTGATTTAATGGGGACTGTTACAGGACATACTGATAACATGGAGTTAAGCAAGCACCACTGTGGTTTTAGTCAGAGGTTAAGGGAATTTTTAATTTAAGCAGTAACTAAGAACTTCATTATGTTGCAGAATATGAAGATTTGCCATTCAAATATGCAGTTTACAAAGAACCTGGGATCATGAACGTTGAAATGGCACTTAAAAGGAACAGTGCCAAGAAGGCCGAAGTCAAGGGTGTTGGAGTCCAACACAATTTCCTAGGTTTTCCATAGGCAGGTTGAGACATTGTCCTTTCTATTCTGCCTCACCTCTACAACACCTATCTGAAAGGAGGGTTTTTCTGAGTCTAAATTTACTGAACATCAAATATATTGTAAACTGCCTGGAAATTTTTACCCTGTAGTTCTTATAGCAACAAGGTCAAAAATCTGTGCTTGTAGGGAAATATATTCCTGAAATATGTGCTCTCTTGAGTTAAAAATTTCAATTTACCATACCACTAAGGAATTGTTATGAAGTTAATTACTTTTGCAGATTAAAGGGCAAGTCCTACTTCCGGCTCCTAATTGCTGGATCTCTTCATACCTTTGCTGCTGGATTAAAGAATATATGTATGGTAGTTTCTACCCATACAGGTTTGTGTGGACAGTGATCATATCACTTAATTTTTTTCCCTTCTCTTTCTCCACAACCTGAACACATTTCATGCCTTTAGCTTGTAATGCTTTCAACTTGTCTGCAAGGCTACTGTCCAAATATTATCCAGTGTTTTGGCACCCTCTCCAAATGAGCACCATGGCAGGACCAGGCTCACCTGTGCAGTCCAGCTCAATACACTCCTTTGTACTGATACACAGGGCTTGTGGTCACTCTTGTGCTTGCACCATTTCAACAGGCACTTCTGCTCCTTTGATTATCCATTGCAACAGTCTCCTCCCCGTTATGCACAATTTCTCCATTTCCACCCGCTTTTCCTCCATGTGACCCCATGCTATGACAAAAAAGCTCCATCTAATGTGGTTTGCAGCTTGTCAGTTTTCAGATTAGGTTCTAAACTGTATGCTGTGCCTTTTCTGTTCATTGTGCATTCAACCTAGGACACATGGAAACCAATGGAAAGGTTCCTGTCTGTAATTTCAACCCTACAGCTTATTGTTCTAAAGTGAAAAAAGTTTGACTAAAGACTGTATAAACTAAACAGTCCCTTGCATGGTTACACAAGGAAGGAAAGCTGTGCTGTGAGCTGATGAAAATGCCTCTTTGTCAGTCTCTTTCATCGTTTCACTGATTTAAATTCAAACCTCCTTATTTCCTACATATTTTATTCTTACTTTATCTAAGTAAAAGGAATTCTGCTAAAGATTTTTCATCCTACAGCTCCAGGGCCTTTGAAATCATATCCTGTATGTTTTGTCTCTATCAGCAGTTTCCCCCGCATCAATCTACAATGAACTACATAAGCCACTTATACCAGAGACTCTTCAAGTCATACTGAATTTGAT